>NW_020874292.1:5005000-10005000 GCF_003935025.1 Abrus precatorius | reverse complement strand
TTAATATGTTTGTTTAAATTTTTGGAAAAAAAGAATATAAATTCTTCGTCTACTCTTTTTAATAATTTTTTTTAAAATATAAAGATAAATCTTACTATTAATTTATTAAATATTATTTTGCTAATTATATATGTAAAAAAAAATTTGCTGCAATATATGTTAAATTTTAAATAATTGTAATATTTAAATGTGTATAATCTTCGTCCATTCCATAGTCTTATTACCTAAGAAATTATTTTGTCGTGCTCTGTTATTGTGTTTAAAAATGCCATGAAGTATGCCAAAATCAATGAAACAATTTGCAAGAACGACAATGGCAATGGAACTCCGTCTTTCTCCAACTCATAAAAAAATCCTAACATCAAATATATTTATTCAGAAAATACACTTTCTTTTGTTTACGTCAAATAACAATGTAGGAAAAATATCTTATTATGGTCCTAATGCATGGTCCAACAAAAAATCACTTGAATTTTAAATGGATTAAGAGTACAAAAAGAGTGTACAAGCCTTATATTGTTAGCCTGAAATTCATTTTGACGGAGGGTTAATAAAAGTGTATGATGATGAAAGGGCTATAAAAATTACTAAAATTGCTATGAGTATTTTTGTCAAGGAGGTGGAAGTTTATGTTATGCTTGAAGGGACTAGTTTCTTGGTTTTCAATTGACTTATAACAAAGAAAAATATGATAATGTATTAATGGAAGAAGAATGTGATAACGATGCTAAAGGGATGGAAAATATAATTAGGAAAAGATTATATGATGATAATCTTAAAAGAAAGGTAATTATAGTGGGAGAAAAGGGTTTTGATAAAGATAACATATAGGGCATTAATTTAGTAATAATAAAGATCTTAAAGATGATAGTTGTTGGTCAAAGTACTTAACTTACCATACACTTGATGAAATACCAAGTGGTGTAGCAAATAAAAATTTTGAATTGAAAATTTGTGAAGTTGGAGATATTAATTTAAAATATAGTAAGAATGAGAGAACTCATGGTGAAGCTTGTGCATCTAAAAAGGATTACTATAAATTGTATAATCCTTTTGAATAGGCTTGGCATAAAGTTTAACTCAATAGAGAAATTTAAAGAGGCAATTAAAGAGTACTCATTAGTAAATGGATGGAAATAGATATTAAAATGAATGACAAAGCAAGATGTACGAACAATAGGGTTATGTATAAGGATAGATATTCATTGACAACATTTATTAGTAAGGTTAGAGGTTTATTAACATATATATTAAAGACTTTGAAAAATAAGCACACTTGTGGCAACACATATAAATGGAAGATGACAAATTTTAAGTATGTTGCAAACAAATGGTTAATCCCAGGAGTAATAACAAGCAAATGTCTTTGGTTTGGACAATCAAGAACATGAAGAAAGAGTATTTTACTGAGATTTCTATAACTAAAGCTTTTTGGGCAAGAAGATTAGCAAATGAGAAGCTAGAAGGTAGTTATGTCCAATAATACAATAAATTAAAGGGTTCATGTGTAAAGATAACGAGAATCAATTCAAAGTTAAGTATGTTGCTACTGACTTAAAAATTACTAAGGGCAAAAAGTCTTATTTTTCATAGGATGTACATATGCTAAATGGGGTAAGAAAATGACTTTTGTCTACCATAGAGGAGATACTATGTTAAGGGATATAATTCTTACTACATATAAGCCACCTATCATGCTACACACAAGAAAATGATAAAAGAGCTCAAGCAAATTTCAGCTTAAGCTCATGACTAGCTATTGGAGACTGATTCAACACATTAGGCTAAATGTTGTTTTATTAAGTATGACAATTGTGATATATTCATCAAACTTGTTTGATGAAAAAATTTGCATGGAATATGTAGTTGTAAATCTTCTATTGTCACAAATAATAATTTACTCTAAAGTTAAGGTAAATCTTTTACCTGAATTTTGAGGATCCAAGACTTGTAAATTTTTAACCCCCTACAATCATAAAATAATAGTTCATTTTTTTCTTTTAAAGTAGAAATACTTGTAGTTGACTCGATTCTATACTTTGCAATTAAATTATAAGATTTCATTATAATCACTTTTCAAGTTGTCATAATAATTAAATTGTATAGTAATAACTTAACATCTAACATGTTAACAATACATGTCACATAACTCATTGTATTGGCAGAGGCTAAATCAAAAACTAAATTTTACAAAGACTAATTTACATATTTTTTTTATTTATATGAACTATTTTTTTTAAAAAAAAGAGTTTAATTAAAATGTCATTCAGACCATTAATTTTATAGTTAATATTTAATTATATTTTAAAATGTTTATTATAAGTTAGAAGAAAGTCTAAGGTGTTAATTTCTTTTTGAATTGTATGAATTTTTTTTAAGACTAAATCAATTTGTGTAGAACTTTCAATATAATAGTTGGCATGATAAAATTTAACATTCACATAAAAATTAAAAGTAAAATAATTTTATCAAACTAATTCTTAAAATAACTTAATTTATATATATATATATATATATATATATATATATATATATAAGTAGGTAGTAGCAGAACTACTAAATGAAATGCATAAATTAAAGTTGCAGTAAGTAAAATATAATATTAAAACATAAGAAACTAGAACGGCGGTAACACCAGCACAGATCTAGTGAGGGGAGAAGAGAAGAAAGCCGGACGATAGTAGTCCGAACAGAACCGGCTAAGAGGGAGAAGAGAGAAAAATAATTTGAAACAGCAAATTTTTATTAAAAGATTTCAAAGAAGAAGGCTTACAAGGGATTTTTTCTCTCAGAGCTTCTCTCTCTAAATCTCTCTAAGCTTACTTGATGAAAGAGTGCCTCACAATATGGTCGATGACTCATTTTAAAGAAAATTTTTAATACTATTTCTACAGTTTCGGTTAGTAACTGGAACTATTTTCTACAGTACCGGTTTTAAAGATCTTGGATGTCAATACCGAAGCAATCATCTTCATTTTGATACATTTCTTCAATATTGGTATCTTGTTTTGTAGAAGATTATCCTTCTTCTTGGCTTTGTAAAAGAAGAAGAACATCTTGCAAATTTTTCTTCATTTTTTCTTTTGTATCGCAACCTGATAAGAATGCTGTAATTTTAGATTTCTGGTTTAGAAATTGAAATGTTGCTGGGTCTGCTCAGTTTAATAATTTTGGATTTTTGCCAAAATATTCAGCAACACCTTCTGGACCAGCATGGTCTGCATTAAATTGATTCCACCATTTCACAAAGGAATATCTGTGCAGTAATGGGAGAGTGTCTTCATTTTCTGTTTTACCATATCTATACTGCCATGAGAATACCCATGCTAAGGCAAAGTCAGAGAAATATTTGAGGTCTGCTGGAATTCTTGATTCTCGCAGATATCTACTCTTGTAAATTCTGTATCCTTCTTTGACATGAGTAGGAAGAATTTCTTCGATTGGTCCAAAATAGTCCCACCATTGGAGAAACCAATTTGGAAAATCATAATTCTGATTCTTCTTGAAATATATTAACCAAGAATGTCGGTTAAGCTTATTTTGGAATCAGAAAGTTCTTGTCCATGCATCTATGTAATCCCAGTAATTATATCCTACTGGGTCAAAAGGTTGGAAAATTTTTTTGTAAGAGTTCAGATTTTTCCCAAAAGCCTTTGGAGTTAAGACTTTTAAGATCTGAATTGTAGAATGGGTTGTGATCGATGGATCTTTTTGGTCTTTATAGTGTTTAATGGAGACAGAATCTGAATCCACTAAGATAAACTCATAGAATTGCCTAGTTTTATTTGCCACATAAGGTCTAAAATGAAATCCAGGTGGGAAGACTTTGGTAATAGCTTTGTATGGGTTTTTGTCCCAAAATTCGGGTTTCATTTGTATGACTGAGGAAAATTTTCCTTTGGCTACATAATGGTTTGGATTTGTGAATTTTTGTTTACCTTTTTGAAGGTCAAGGGTTCCTTCTGTTTTATTTGGATTGACTATTGTTTTCTGGGTTTGATTGAAAGACTGGAGTATGGTGTTTAGACTTGCTAAATCTATTTCCATGTCTTCTTCAGAGGTAATGTCAACCCATAATTTTTTTGGTAGGTTACTCAAGCTTCCTTGTTAGACAGCTAGGAGTGTGCTTATTGGGAGAGCATAATCTGCTTTGGTTTGTTTTGTGGTTTTAACAGAAGAATCAGTCTTTTTGGAAGATTCTTTTGGAGTTCCAGATTGCTGTGTCGATGACTCAACAATTTGGATTGCTTTTTGAAGTATATGCAATGATATGCTCATGTGACTTGATTTTCTGTTTAAGGATATCCTCGTAACCTATGTCTGAGGCATTAGTTTCAACAATTTTAAAGGCTTGAGGAATAGGAAGATATAAACAATTTATCTTTCTGACTCTATTTTTGATTTCTTTGACGACATTGGTATGAACATCAGTCCAAGAAGGAGAATTTTTCTTAAGCCTATCATGTAAAGGTTTGATAATATTATTTAGATGAGGAATAAAATCACCTACATAATTAAGACATCCTAAAAACCTTTGTAATTGGGTTTTATCAAGGATTCTATCTAGAAATTTATCAGCAAATTCAATAGACCTGCTGATAGGAATGATAGTACCTTGGTAGATATTGTAACCAAGGAATCTGATATTGGTTTGGAATAGACTAATTTTTTATTTAGAAACGGCAAGTCCATTCTGTTTAATGATATTGATGAAAACATTTATGTGTTTGAAATGTTGATCAATGGATTGGGAGAAAATTAAGACATCATCGATGTAAACAATGAAAAATAGTTCCAGTTACTAACCGGAACTGTAGAAATAGTACTAAAAATTTTCTTTAAAAGGAGTCCTCAACCATATTGTGAGGCACCTTTTCATCAAATAAGCTTAGAGAGATTTAGAGAGAGAAGCTCTGAGAGAAAAAAATCCCTTGTAAGCCTTCTTCTTTGAAATCTTTCAATAAAAGTTTGTTGTTTCAAATTATTTTTCTCTCTTCTCCCTCTTAGCCGGTTCTGTTCGGACTACCGTCGTCCGGCTTTCTTCTTTTCTCCCCTCACTAGATCTGTGCTGGTGTTACCGCCGTTCTAGTTTCTTATGTTTTAATATTATATTTTACTTACTGCAACTTTAATTTCTGCATTTCATTTAGTAGTCCTGCTACTACCTACTTTCCTTTCAGTCTGTTATTGTTAAACCTTATATATATATATATATATATATATATATATATATATAAGGTTGTTATTATTAATTAAGAAAAAAGATCTTATGTCTAACAGGTTATTATTCATTACTATTAAATGTGAGTTAAATAAAATATTCAAATTAAATATAAGAGTTTTTAGACTTATACAGAAAAGATTCTGCCCTTATTAATTATAAAAGGTTATTAATAAGAAATTAAGAATAATATCAAATGCATTTTTTTTTCAAATTATTACAAAAGTTAGAAGTTACTCAACGTGGTTAGAAAATTAAAAAATTACTTCCAAAGTTATTTGACACATTAGTTGTATATCGTTAAATGTTAAATAGAATATTAGTTTTAGATTTATTTTTCATTTGAATAATTATTTTAATATTTATTTGTTTGGTCTTAATTGTGCTAAGAAAAGTTAAGTCATTCCTTAATTGAGAAAGTTTGATTGAATTAGTCACATGAAATTAGTTGAGTGTAAATATTAATATTCTTTTTTTATTTAGTTAGATGATTATGTCGAGAAAGGGACTTCATTCATTGTAAGTTCTTAAGCTACTAATTAAAACAAAACACACAGTAGTATAGTAGATTAACAACAAAATGATTCAACTATAAACATAAAATGGAAATGAATGACAATTATAAAGTTGAGTAAAATGGAAATGAAATGAAAAAAATTATTATTTGTGTTTGGTTTGATGTTATTTTGAGTGTCCCTCTACATTTTATCATAGAAATATTCAAAAGTTTGATTTACAACTATAACGTAGGATTAGACCATGGCAACTCATTTGTTCTTTAATTGTGGATTTCTCTTTCACAACATAATATCTTTTGTCCTTGAAATCTCAAAGAGATTTTTTTTTTTTAATTTAAACTAAATTAGATGCTTGTAACCCACATGGTAACGTAGACAACAATATTAAGTGTTATTTTTCTTCTTATGATCGCAGTTTCCAAATTCCAAGAATTTGTTGTGTAATATTTTTTTATCTGTTTCAAGTATACATGTCATCCTTATTATAGCTAGTATATTGGTAAGCCTAACGTAATAACTTGGCTTCTACTTTCAAAAGAAAATGATAAACTATGTTGCTTGATTTACTAGTTTCACCCTTTATTCTAATTCAGTTAAAAAAATTGTATTATTTTTTATTTTTTTATGCTTAAAACCATATGCTTATATATTTTAAAAATAAAGAGCTCATATTTATATATAAATTTACGTACAAGAATTTGTATTAAAAATTATATATAAAATTAGTAGAAATTGATTTTAAACATCATAAGAAATGCTTAACCTAGCTGAGAGATAAAATTTCACAATAAAAATTGATAAAAACTATACCCTAGCTAATTACAACAATTGTGTATTTAAGCTTTAGTTCAGAGTTTATGTGTTTAGAAATTTTCTTTTAAAATTTTGTTATTATTTTAATTTTTAATTTAAATAATTGCATACTTTAATCTTTTAAGAATTTTCTTCGATCTAAATTGTGTTAAATTTGTTATGTTAAATTCATTTTTCAAGAGATGATACTTTAAATTCCTTATATATTACTTATCTAAAGTGTTGTCATTCATTATAATTATTATTCTTCATTTAGTTAATTTTACTCCAATTCTCTAATTAATTTTTTTCTCAACTCCTCGCATCTTTCCAATTTTGTCATGTTTCTTGACAAATATTTTATAGTTGAGTTAAATTATATGCACTAAACATTGAGATTACCAATAAAAATCATTGTAAGAACTTGAAGAAGATAACTAACGAAAATTAATTTTAATTTTACTGTCGATTAACTTTTTTGTATCTCAAAATGAAATTGTTCAGCTTTTTAAAAAAAAATAATATTAATGTCAATTATGTGAAATCCAAAAAACAAAATGTCTTCGTTGACATCAATTTATTTGATTTATACAAGGATAAATTTACCACTATAAGTAATACTTAAGGTGATAAGGTGAAACTTATTGGATTGAAAATATAGATAAAAAGGAAATATTTGTTTAGTTTGAATTAAAAGATGAAATTATTTATGAAATGTTATTATTATTTTTATTTATAAAAGAAATCAAGTTAAAAATATATATTGATACTATGCTTTTTTAATGAAATTATGAAAATGTAATAATTTCATATTTTTGAAGGAAAAAATTTTGAATTATGTTATAGTGTTTTCAAATTCAAAATTAGATAAATAAAATATTTTAAAAAATATTTTTAGCTTTTTAGAATTAAGAAAAAAAATAGTTTAAACTGGACAAATCAAAATTTTGCTCACACATATTTATCTCCGGATGCAATGGAAGAATTATAGCCACACACTTCTTTAAAAAAATAATGTTTAACTAATTTTTAAAGAAAATTTTTTTCTCTTTGAAAGATTAATTTTAATTTTTCAAAATGTTTAGTACTTTGAAATTTGCATATTTTTTTTGTTTAAATTTTAAAAAATATATATCTAGTTTGAACGGTGAGAGGAAATATTTAAAATTTGAAAAGATAAAATTTAAATTGGGAGAGTATTATTTAAAAAATAAAACTTACTTTTTTATTTTAAAAATAAACTCACTCTTACATAGAGTTCAAGTTAGCACATAACTACTCAATACACTTTTATAGTTCAAATAATGTTAAATGTGAATATAACACTCAATTAACATTAATTGTTTATATAAGGTAAAGGAAATGAATTCACTTTTACAGAGAGTTTAAGTTAGCATATATTTACTCGATAAACTCTTATAATTTAAATAATGTTAAATGTGAATATAACACTCAATTAACATTAATTGTTCATTGCATGAAATCAGAAGAAATGAATTCACTTTTGCAGAGGGTTCAAGTTAACATATATCTACTCAATAAACTCTTATGATTAATTTATACAATATTAATGATGAATTAATCACCCAATTAACACTAATTCGTTGTTGCATGGATTAAAAAAAAATTTATTAAGAAAAAAATAATTTTAACCTTTTACACATCTATTAAATTTATGATTTTTTAATAAAAATTATTCACACAATTTATTTGTAACAATAATAATAACAATAAATACAATGATAAAATAAAAAAATATAGAAATTAATCAAATTACGCAATATTTTATATTTTTTATCTTTTGTATCATTATCATTGTCAAAAGAATCAAATGAAGAGGATAAATAAAATAAAAGAAAAACAAACACTCATATCTAAAGACTCCAAAGAAATTAAATCATACATATTCCCTTAAATTTATTTTTTTAAAATAATTAAAAATAAAAATGTAAGAAGTCTAAAAAAAAAACCAAGACACAATGACATATAAAAAAATTGAAGTTTTATAAGATAATTGGTTTAACTATATTGAAAAAAATTTATTTTAGATTTTCTAGAAGAGTTTTACTCTTTGCTTTAAAATTTTATTCTAAAAAAGAAAACTTTTATTTTATTATCCTTAGGAAAAGATTAAATAAGAAATAAAAACAAAAGTATGAAAAAAATGTTAAAACATTATGCAACAAGAAAAACACATAAGCAAAGGAGTAAGAAATAAAAAAAATATTATTTGATATGTTTTTTTTGGAGTTTATTATTGAAATTAAAACAAAAACAAAAAATAAATATAAAAAAATAAAATTAACACAACAAAACAAGAACAATGATACAACTAAAATTATAAAAAAAAAAACCTTACTTAATGTATTTTATTAGATACTTTTGCAGATTCTGTAACTTTTGTTCTCTACTCTTTTTTTTCTTTTGGTTGCCTTTTTAGAAAATTATGTTATCTTTTTTTTATTTCTCTAATAATATTTTGTTAAAGGTGTGTCATGAGAAGTTTTTTTTTTCAAAATATTTATTTTATTATTATTTTTTACTTTCTCTTCTTTCTCACTCCTTTTCTCCTTTCTTTTTTTTTCTTGATTTTTATTTTAAAAATAATCGTCATCATCTTGCCTCGTATTTTAACCTCCAATCATGTTTTTACTATTTTGTCTGCTCTCTTAAAAAATATATATATATATATACTCATCATCTTTTATCATTTCAAAATTTTCCAAATCAATTTTTATCTCCTAACTCATTCGTATGAATTACTAATTTTTAATAGTTTAAATTTAAAAAGTTGGAGTTTTGAATGTTTCTACGTCAGTTTCCATCCACCGCCTTTTCCACTTCCAACCTCTAAAAATACATATAATTATTATTTTAAATTTTTTAATTTTTATTTTATTATTTCAAAATAACACTTGGATAAAATTTGTTATTCACGGCATTACACATCTAATCTATTATATTTTTATTTCTTTTATCGAATGATATTTAGGAAGTGAGAAACATAATTTAAATAATTAAAACACTAAAAAACAAAACTTAAGTAATTAAAATGAAAGAAATCAAAATTATACATAAATTAAAATAGAAAATAAAAAAATACAATTGAATATTTGTTTTTAGATCAGTTTTGCGAAGAGCAAGTAGAAAGAAAGAGACCCGCCAAACAATCAACGAAATCTTGAAGAGCTTATTTGGAATATGCTGGAATCAGTTCCAGCTTAACGGAAAAATATCGCTACCATTCAATCTGATTTACAGCTTACTCTTTATCATTAATTTTATGCAAAAAATATAAAATTTTAATTGATGAATGAATGAATTACCAAACAAGGTCGAATTAAAAGTTCAACAGCTTTCAAGAATCATGGATGGGATGCCAACGATGAGTGTTCATTTAATATTGCTTTTTCACTGCTACTATTAGTTCCATACAAAGTCAACTAGCATGATTAGCGAATAAGAGTTTAAATATAATAATGCATTACTTATTAATGAATAAATAATAGTGTATTAAAATTAAAAATGATTACAAATTTAAAATTATTCAATTAATAAAAAATAAAATTAAAACAAAACCTTAATTTTTATCGATCTTTTTCTTAAATTTTCACACCTTCCTCCTCTTTCATTGTGAATGTCGACTTCACGTCTAAATAACATGAATAATTAATGATTAATGGCATCGAAGTTCCATGAATGATGATTTTGGATTTTAAAAGGCTATATAAATTGGTGTGTACCTTTGTAAATAATGCTAATAATAAAAAGAAAAAAGGAATGCTATATCTTAGTATCTTACCAGCTTCATTTTGATTTTTTCATGATAATGTTTTCAAAAGTCGGTTTGTGGGACGTAATGTTGGCAATTAGTGGATGAAAATAATCAGTTACGTATTCCAGCAAATTAATTAAAGCATACATACGAAGAACTGAGGAGGGCGTCATCTGCTATGTTGTCCTCAAGTGCACAAGTGGAAAGAGTCACTGTGCAGGACCATCACCAAAAGAAAATATTCGTTTTAAATACATGCATGCAAGAGAAAAGTAAAATTAAATAATTATAAATCATGTCACAAATAGTATCAATTTTCAATATTTAAAACAATGAACGTTTTGAACCAAAACTTGCTTCAATGTGTCAATATTTGAAGTCACTGTAAATAATTGATCAAGTAAAAGAAAATTTTAAGTTAAGAAAATGTTTATTGCACCTTACGGGATACGGATAAAATTTATAATAAAATTAACTATTCACTCATCAATTTTGCAATTGAATGTTCTAGACCGAAGCTTGCTTTATATATAATATATGGACTACATGCAAACGGAAACTATAAAATTGCCTCGGATGCAAAGATTAGGTCAATGGTAGTTATAAAGTTCTAAAACACTTTTGTTCTAATAATTTAACTTTTATTGGATAAATATTATTCTAATACTTTACAATTTTTATTGATAAATTTAATTAAAATGCATTTATTTACAAGTCATATATTTATCATATTTTTTTTAATTTGTTAATGATATAAATTTTTGTATAGTAATAATGTATCAAAAATTCAAAATTAAACTCTATATTTAATAATAATAATAATAATTATTATTATTATTATTATTGTTATTGTTTAATGCTAAAGCTGTAAAAACACATATTTAACATGGTGTTTTCTATAGTATTTTTTTATCTCTTTATGTTACCATAACTATCTATTTTACAATTTTTCATATTTCGTTCTTATATATAATACACAAATTTACAGTATAGATATAATTTCTTGACTATCATACATTGTGGAACCCATTTAGTGTGCCGGAAAACTACGTCCATATTACTAAGCAACGATTACAAAATTGTAAGCCTTTTGTCGTAACCCTGAAAAGCAAATTATTATATTGTGATGATAGGATTGAAGTCGGTAGATAAAAGATAAAAATATCATTTAGATTAATGATATCTTCACATATACTACCCCACATATGTACGGAACTTTTATGATTAGCGACTTTGGTATAGGAAATTATTAATAAAAGATAAATTTTGTTATCTTAATTATTAAAATTAATATAGCATAAGATGTTATATTGTTTAATTTTTATTATTTATTATTTACATATTTTTATTTTAGAAAGAGATTTTAAACATAAAAATACTTAAAATTGTCTCTTCTTAAGAATACAAAATATATTTTTGTTAAAAGATTACTCAACAATGTATATATTTTTCCCTTTAGGTCATATGAATAGACTATAGTCAAAAGTAAACGACGGTCACATCTTCATACATATGATAATAATAAGAAACTTTGATAAATAAGTTGCGCCTAATCTCATCAAGAATTGTTTATTAATCTCTATTTCAATGATCACCTAAATCTCTTCTTCCTCATGCACCTCTTTTACAATAATAATAATAATAATAATAATAATGAAAAACACATAAAAATACGAAAAAAAGGATTGAATTATATTTTCAAAAATAAAATATAAAAAATTTATTGCAAAAAAGCAAACATTCAAAAAGGTTTAAAAAAAAAAACAATTCAACTATTTTGAAGTTTAATAATAATAGTCTGAAAGTTCAGACATCCTCTTCAACACAATTTTTAAATTAAACTACTGTTATGCTTTTAAAAACACACTTTTCTAAAACTACCCTTGGATTAGATAAATAATAATAAAAAAGATAAAGGAAAAAAGTACATAAAATTTAATTTGATTATTCATTGTTCAACTATTTGAGAGTTAAGTTGAATCTTTAATATATAGACATATTTTTTAATCATCAATAAGAGAGATTATGTGCAGTTTATCCTCTCCTTTGTTTCTTAAGCATTATACAAGTTTCTCTAAATTTTAAATCTAAATAATTTTTCTAAAGAAACATTTTTAGTTAATTCTCACCTAAGATGTTTACAAATAATAGAAAAATTATAATATAATATAATTTCTTCTATCTTATATTATATGTTATTTAAATGATTTTATTTTTTATTTTAAAATATTAAGAAATATTAATTATTTTTAGTTTTATTATTACATGGTTTTTATTTTCAAAGTTACTTAAATTTTGTATTTCTTTTAACAATATTTTAACATGATAAATTTACCCTCATTTAATATTATTGAACCTAATTTCACTATCAACATTTGCTTTTAAACTGTTAAGAAAAATAAAAAAATGTAGTGAGTCTATTATCATTTCAAAATATACATTGCGAAACCTTTTTAAATAAATTTTCTCTAAAATATTGTTTATTAATTAACTAAAAATAAAAATAATCACATTTAAATAAAAATTCAAAAATAAGGTGTGGTAATGACATTTTGAGGTGACAATAAACATTCTTATAAAAAAAGTATACGATAAATATTTTATACTAATTACTCTCTAATACATTTTTTTATAAGAAACTACTATTATTTTTTTGTCTAAAATATCATGTACTCACCTATTTACGTATATAAGTAGCTATATTTATTCATTTAATGATGGGTATAAAATGTTTTATAAAAAAAATCATTAAAAACTTTTAGAAGATGTCTTGTAAAAAAAGTAAAAAATGACGAGAGTACTATACATTACCGATACATATTAATATCAAGTCACGTTTAAATGAAGCAAAATGAATATATAAAATTATTCAAAGTAGTTAAATTGCAGCATAGAACGTTATTCGAAAAACTACACAAAGTTGCAATAAATTAACTACACAAAAAATTAGACAAAAATAAATGAGAGAAGAAAAATGTTGTTGATAGCTATTAAATTCCTAGGCTTCTTCTACATCTTTTTTCATAAATGGCTCATTTTATAGTGTCTCAAGAAGATGGACGGTTTGACTTAATTGTTTTTAAGAAAAGATAATAATTTTGAAAGTTCATTTAACACAGAGTCATTGTATAATAGTTATTTTGTGCTTTAATCATAGAATAGTCTGTTTTTCTTTTATTTAATATTACTTTCGCTATTTTTTATAAGAAATAAAATAATATATTTTTTATCTTTATTATAAAAAATAAATGATAGATTCAAGATACATTAATTGATAAAAAAATTTTATATCTTTTTTTATTAGTATCAATAAATATATAAATTATTAACTATATCATTTAATATTATAAATATTTTTGAAATAAAATTTATATTTATGAAAAATATAAATGACTTAATTACTTTTTTTCTGATTATTTAGTCTTTTATTTCTTATAAAAAAGACTGAGGTAATATTTTTTGTCTTAATTTTTTTTATATTTTAAATGTTACTTTTGAGAAATTTTTATTTTATTTATTATTTTAGAATATTAAGATAATGATAATCGTTTTTCCAATAATATTTATTAAATTTTTACTATATGACTACTACAATAATTCTAACAATTTTTAATAGAGATGTTTTAGAACAATCACTTTTTATTATTATTATAATAATTTGTTTACATACATCTAAAGACTCATGATAAAATAATTAATAAAAAGTACTTCGATTGGTTTCAAATATAAATAATTTTTTAATTAATTTCACATTATTTAATAAATTATTTTTAAAATATCTTTTATTGAATTCAAATTTTATTTTCAGTGACTTTTTTTATTCTTGAAATATGACATTAATAATTTCATACAACTTTAAAAATAGAAAGAAAAAATTTACTTAAAACAAGTTCCAAAGTTTAAGTCTCTTCCCATAAATTATTTTTCACATTTGGCATACTTAAAACTATTAAATAATATCATTTAGTTAATAAAAATTAAACAATCTTTTAAGTGATTTTTTCCAACAAATATTAAGAGATGAACTTGATTTTTTAATGAAAATTAAAATTATGAAATGAAATTAACTATTTTTAATGAATATAATTTAATTATTTTTTCTTATATTTGAGACTGAAAAAAGTAAAATTTTATTGAAAATTTAACTTAATATTATAAATACATTGAATTCAATAATATTACATAATTTACAGGAGTAATGTGTAATAAAATTATTTATTTTTTAATATTTAGATTAATATTAGTTAGCATTTAAAATGAAAGAAAATGAGTTATTTAAGAACATTCAAAGTGGTCTACTTATAGCGAAGAACGTTCTTAAACTACTCAAAGTCTGCAATAAATGAACTATACCAAAATTAGGGGAAAAAAAATTAAACGAGATAAAAAAAATGACTATTAAATGTGTAAGCCTCTTCTACAATTTTTTTCCTCCCATAAATGACTCTTGTTACGGTGCCTCAAGAAGTCGATGGACGGTGTGACTAAAGGATTTGAAGGAAAAAGAATAACGTTGAAATAACGTCATTTAATACACGGAGTCACCGTACAATTACTTTTACCACGGAATAGTCTGCTTTTCAGAGATTTGTTTTCCTTGGTTTAACGTTTCTCTTCTTAGGGTTTAGGGATTAGTGTTATTATCATAGTAAAAATAATTGCTCTGAAAATAATTATTATTAACCAATAAAAGTTTTAACACTTTTTATAAGAATATTTTAATAAAATTAATTTATTTAATCATAAAATAATAAATTTATTGAGTTTCTTAAAATACGTACATAAATACTAAATAACATTTAAAATAATAAGACAGAGAAAATCAATTTTTACTTAATAATTTTTATAAATTATTTTTCTAATCAGTATATAATAAAAATATTTATTTATAATATTATTTTTAAATAAATATTATATATTTTAGAACGATACTTAATCTGATAATGACATATAGTGTAAAATAAATAAATATTTTTATTTTTGGGACAAAACTAGTATTTCCAGTTCAAAAATAAAATGTTGTGAAATATCTATACATGATATGAATTTAAAAAATATTAAAATTATTTTTAAAAAAGCATTAATCATAATCATTGTAATTTTGAATAGAATGGATCGGAATAAAAACTTTATTCTCTGTTTCACCAAACATAGAGACTGATTTTGTTTTTTAAATGGTTTGATTTGCTAGCAAATGTAATTTGTAATGTCAAATATTTATTAATATAAAATAAAAAAAATATTTTTTATAATATATTAAAATGATAAATATTATGATTTAAAAGGTAAGTGGCTGAATATCATTTAAATAATGATTCAATTCAAATTTTTGTATATAAAAAAATTTTTCAGTGATAAACTCACTTCTATCCAAAATCTATCATAAATTTGTAGGATTATCTTTAAATTTATGAACTAATTCTAAATTATATTTAAACACGTGTACCAACTGGTACGTGGTTATTCGTGTGCTTAAAAAAAATTCTGATTTTATAAATTACTTAATTATGAAACTATAATTTGTCAGTCATAAACTTTTAACTATTTTTATCAAATAAATTATTAACGTAGAATTATTACTCCATAGGATCATCTACTCAACATATCAAATCAAGAATTTATAATTATCCCATAAAGCGCAAACGGCTGTTATATGATAATATGACCTAAAAGAACATTCTATATTTTTTTATTTAAATTATGTATACTATTTATAAGAGATAATTTTGTCTGAGTAAAAAATATTTACATTATAATGATATTAGCTATTTTAGCAAGGAGTGTTCTTTATAGATAAAATTTATTTCTCAAACCTTTCATTGTTAATTAAAAAAAAAAAAAAAGAGTACCATTTGAATTATCGGCATTAAGTCATTAACGATATTTGCCATTTTATTTTAAAATCCACATACTCCATTGGGCGGCTTTTATTTTCTGCCTCTCTTGTCATTCCATTTAGGCTTGGCCACACAGTTAAAGTGAATTGGGTCTAGATATATTAATGTCCTTAATAAGATATTTTTTATAATATAAAATCAATGTAAAATTATATGTTTACGATTGCTTCATTTATTTAAGATTTGGTGTGTTTAATTCATTAACATTTCAATATCACGTTATTTAATGATTAACTTAATAAAATTAATATTTATAAAAAGTTATTAAATAAAATAACTTAAATAAGCGTTAATTTTCCATCTAAAATTTAAAAAACAATAGTTTCTAATGGATTTTATTTACTATAAAATGCTTAAAAATATATTAAATAAGTAATAACAAGATATAAAAGACACTTGTATCTATATACATCAATATGAATGGGAGGAGGTAATGAATAGAGCTCTCTCATGCCATAAATATAGCTTGCATAATTTGGTAGCAAGAACAGTTTAACGGGGGAAAGAAGGCATAAAGAGTCAGAGAAAAAGGTAGATAGTAGTAGCCTAATTAAGGGCCATTTATAGTTGCAATATGCTATGAGATACCAATCAATAATGTAGAGGTGATTATGAACATGCATGCGTATATTTGGATAAGGCTCATATTTAAAGCATTCTGGGATGGCAAAGATAAGGAGGTAGTGGAGATATCAACAATGTGTTGAATGTAAAGCTTTTCTATATACGAGAGATTTGAAGTGAAATGAATTGAAGAGCACTAGCATGGTGGACCTTAAAAATGAAAACCATGACAATGATCACATAAGTAAAGCCATGACAGGATGTGATTCTCTGCTTGCGCAAAAGCTTCTTTTACTCTGAATAATGTATTTTTTTTCTGACCGGATCAAATTATTGGACCATTAACCTGCTGATTTTGAATTATAAAACGTGGTTTAACTTACGCTTTGTTTCAATGAAAGGAGTAAAATAGAAATAAGAATGATAAAAATAGAAAAAAAAAGAGAGTATAAGTCATGTGTTGTTTGAACGAATAAAAGAATTCTTTTTATTTATTGGAATGAGTCGAAAAGAGTGTAAAAATAAATAATAAAGAATATAAAAGAATTTTTATAATAATTTTAAAAATAAAAAAACAAGTTTTTATTATATCACATTTTCTTATGATAAAATATTATTTAATTTTTAATAGCTTAAAGCATAAAAAAAATTTAAATAACTTAGTTGAGCACTCTCCTTATAAATAGTGCATTTCACACCAAGAGAGCAAGAACATCTACTCACTTAAATCCCTCTCACTGCATAAGAAACAAACAAAGCATGAAGTTCTTTCAATATATCTTTAAAATGATTTTTAAACTCATCAGTTCTTTAAACTTAATAATTATCTACATTCTTTATTAGCATAGAAATTGATCTCTAGAATTATTTTTATTATTTGAAAAACTTTAAAAAATTATATTATCCTTATCTTCTCTACTTTGATAAAATGAAATAAAATATTAATGTAATAATGTTATTTTAAAAATAATACAATTATGGTTAATTATATTTTTATTCCTTTTAGTTGGGACTTTGTATGATTTTAGTATTCAAATTTTTTTGAGCCAATTAAATTTTTCTATATTTAAAATTAAAGAAACTCAACACTTCATCCAATTCTCTTTCATCTAAAATTTACAAGCTTTTTTAATCAAAATATTTATGTTAAATCAATTAAACAGCCTTTTATTATAAAATTATTAACCAAAACATCAAATTACACCCAAAATAAATAACAGTTCAACATTTTTTCTCTTCAAACCATAATTTCTTATCTTATTAAAAGATTAAAATTTATTAAGTTTCTAGTAATTAAGTTTCTTCGTTGTAAAGTTTTAAAATCATTTCAATTAAATTATGTGTTATACACTTAAGAGAAGCAAATAAAATAAAAGCAACCTATTTTTACCATAAAAATGAGAGTACAACTTATTATGTAGGAATAATAATGAAGATAAAGAACAAATTAAAGTCTCTCAAAGAATGAAATAAAATGAGCTAATGAAATTACTTGTAAAGCTACAAGGTTAAGTCATATTTTTACAAGTGAGAGAAATAAATTTTAGTCATCAAATAAAACAGTAGTTTAAAAACAAAATAAAATATTAAAAAATGATTTCAACAATGATATTAATAATAGAAAAGTAAGAGAATTATAAACCACCCAACAATCTTTATATTAGCTTTATTTTTGACAAGTTGTTAAATATCATGTAAAGCCTTGTAGGATGATCATATGTTATAAATATCAACCAATACCAAAAATGTTAAACTTCTCATTTGAAAGTAACTTAGTAAATATACATGACTATCACATAACACACCAAAAATATCTTATATTACACTAATTCTATTTACCAAATTTTAAAGTCAAAATGCCTCGTTGACATCTTTGATTATTATAATATATTATCCTTCAATTATAAATAATTCAATTTAAGAATGAATTAAAAATTTGTGACTCATGGCAAAATTATAGAGTAAAAATATAGACAAAAAGATTGTCATAATCTAAATTGATAAAACCTATACCATCTTTTAGATTAAAATTTATTTCACAAAATTTCAATGATCCTTAGCAGGATTTTTCATATATGAACCTGTTGTGCTAATAATATATGTTAAATTGAATCTAGTGCACACCCTTACATATATAAGACAATTTTTTTTATAGACAAAATATATATTATTAGAGAGAGTTCAAGAATAACTCAAACCCATATACACAAAGAAAAAAATTAATATTTACTCAGGAAAATAAAAAACATAAACATACTTATACGAAGTTAAGACAAATGCAATTTCGTGGGTTCAAATACCAATTAGCCAACTTATATAAGATAATTAACTAAACTAGCATAAAAAATGTGACATATTCTCGATCTATTTCTATGTTTGTGGGCAAAAGTTTGTAAGACGTTTATAATTTCTCATATTAAATGTTTAAGCACTATCTGAATATATTTCTTTTTATAAGAAAACAAGATTCCAGCTTGATAATTTATTTGAATCTTTATACCATAGTTTCCTTAGTTGCATCAAATATTTGTCATACTTGTTACTAAATTGAGTTTTCAACCCTTATGAAGGACTTATCATGTAATGCAATTAATATATTATTGACATAAAGTTAAAAAAAGTATATAAAAGACTCACCTAATTTTTTTAAAATAAACATTATTATCTAACTAAATTCTATAATAACCTTAATCATAAAGGAATGAAATCACTTGTACCATAGCACTATCTATGAAGGGACTCACTTAAGTTCATATTAAGATTTATTCAATTGACAAACAAGATGCTTTTTACTAGGAATTAACAACAAACCCTTCAAACTATTTCATTTAAATAAATTCTTCTTTTAGTTCTCTATGTTAAAAAGTCTCAAAAAATTGTTTAAACATTAGAGTTCTTTAACTCCAAATCTAATATAGCAAAAAAAGCAAGCAAATCATGAATAGAGGTACAATAAACAAGTGAATAAATCTCATTAAACTCAATACATTTTTCTAGATTAAAGACTCTTATAACTAATCATACTTTGCATTTAGGATCTTTAACTTCATGAAATGCCTTCTTTCTATTTATAATCTTATTTACATCTCAATAGTCTCTAATCATTAGAAAGCTCTATTAAAATTGAAGTATCATTCTTATGAAGACTCTCAATCCCTTCATTCATAAATACTAGCCATTTTTAAGAATCAAGAAAAGTAAAAGTTTCATTAAACTCCATAATTTACCTATTGAACAACATACGATGAATAAACTATTAATCTATCATCAACAAATCTATTGGACTTTTATCATGATCATCATTATGATCATCATCAAAACTGACAGATAAAGCATCAACTTTTGGGATTAAAAACTTCAATTACAATTCAACTTTCTCATTAGCATCTTGTAAAAAAAAATTGTATTATTAAAATACACAATATTGAATTTTAAAAGATAAAAATGCATTTTTGTTAAAAATCACATTTCTACTAAAAATTATGTTGTGACTTAAAATCATAACACTATAAATGATATCTCTTAGATTCAAATGTGTAACCAACACTACTAGAACTTTACTTATTACCTATTACCTGTAACTTTTTTTTCTAGAAAATTTTTGCAAAATTTCATGCAAATTCAAAGAAATTTTGTTTATTTTCTATAAAAAAAATTACTATAAAATTTGCAACAATTTATTAAGTTTCCTACAAAAATTTTAGGAATTAAAAAGGTAAGAAAAGTTCATGATTTTTTATAATTTTTTTACTAATATTTTTACAAAAAAATTTTAAAAAAATTTGTAGCAATCGTTAAAACTTCCTACGTGTTTCTTAGAAATAAAAAATATAGAAAAAGCTTAATATTTCTTGCAAAATTTTGTGCAAATTTTTTTTATAGAAACCATTGTATGTAAATTTGTAGGAAAACTTATTAATTTTATAAATTTTATTGCCAAAATTAGTGTAAAAAAAATTTGCAACAAAATCCGTAAATAATATCTTTTTTTAATTTAAAATAAAAGATATCATTTATTCACAAAATATTAATTAACTAATTTTCTCGTTACAAGAAAATAAAATTAATTTTTTTAAAATATAAAAAAATTTGAAGATACTTATAAACAATTCAAGAAAATTTTATATTAATTTAAATAAAAAATATTTTCTATTGAAAAAGATATTAATTGATTTTAAGTTAAATAATTATTTTAATTTTTACATAATTTACTTATTATTTTCGCATTTATGTAAAAAAATATATTATATTTTAACTTTCATATAATTTTGTTAAAATTAATTTTTATTATTATTGAAGTTATAAGAGAGTATTAATATATTCTTTGTTAGATATTAAAATAAAAAGTAATATATTGTATGTAATATTAAATTATAAAAATTTTATAAAAGTAAAAACTTCTACTTTAAAAATAAAAGCTCACGCTAGTTTTCACTTGTAAAATAAAAGTTCCCTCACCTCCCGTTCACACATTTTGCATTTCTTAGATCTCACTTTCAGTTCTAGGCCATTTTCTTAAATCTCTTCTAGCTCCACGTTAGCATCAGGTCTTAGGTTTCTCTCTTTCTCTCTTGTCACTTTGTTTTTTTTCTTTTTTTTTCTTTTGCAATGCTTTTACATTTCAAAAATCTTCAAAATCTATTTTATAATTTACAAAACCCTATTCGATATTTTTATCTCAACTTTTGTTTTTGTGTGTTGAATGCTGTTGAAAATCTCTGAATGTAGAAGAATTTCTGAGGTGTTTATATCACTATATGTTGCTGAAATTTTCCCAAATTTATTTGTTCAATAATGTCCTCCATTTATTCTTGCTAAGTAGAAAGAGGAATTTTGATGTTAGTGATTAGCTTAATAGTTCCTCAATCACTCGTTTTATTTCACAACAGTTATGAATTTTATGTTTTACTTGATTTTAGCTTATTGTTAAGAACACTCAGTACTATTTCTATTATTCTAATATATTCAATTATCCATTTTTCTTGCACAATGTATATCCATATTGTCAGTTACTTTGCTCTGTATATATGGCTTAGTTTATTCAATTCTTACAACGTAGACCCAACAGCGTATCTCATTGCACAAGTATTGAAAATAACGACCATCATGTGTAAATTGAGGTGTCACATGTAATAGAAGTTTAGACGCTTCTATATCTTTAAATTAGTTTCCAGATATTCATCTTAATTCTCATTCCTTTCAGATATTAGCTGGAAGATTTGGTATCTCATCCAATAATTTAACATGTTGTACTTAATACTGCTACAATGCTTTTCATATCTAATGTAACACCTTAAATTTAAATTTTCAATAAATAAATTTTGAAAAAAATGGGAATAATAAATTTTTTTATTAAAGTGGTTCCCAGTGTGTAAGTTTAAACAAATATTTCAAAATAAGGATGGTTTACAAGTTTGTATCAATGATTACTACAGGACTTAATTAATACATCAAGCTTTCAAAATAAATTCCTAAGTCCTATAGCAGTTTCATCCATCCTTCACTATGTTCGGTGCTGATCGTCTTGGTTATCTGGAAAACAAATGTAAGGGTAAGTACTCTACACTATCCAACACACTCAAGCAAGCATAGAGTCTCACCTTGCACATGGCACATGTTTTCTAATACAATATAAATCAAGCATTCACAACCACAATTAACACTTTTCAACATTTCAATTCAATCTCAACCAGTGCGCTCACTACACCAATAACATTTACATACACACGTGCGCTCACTGTACGTACGCACGCTCACTATAACACTGTGATCACAATTTTTACACAATGGATGGTCATTGGTTACCTCCGCATCACATATATCATGTGTGCGGTCACGAGTCTCTCAGCAAAGGTATTGATCAATAGTCTAGTCAGTAGGAGGATATGTGGCCTGTAGTGCACCCACGCTCGTTAGTGTCACCACCACTTTCTCTTTCCCAATGTATTTCTAACGTTCCCATCTCCACACTTTCAGTGTATCGTTGAACTATTCATAGCATATTTACAACCGCATTTAACATGCTCATTCACAGGCATTTCATCCACACATACGATATTCATATTTGCACACAGTACACAACACACATTCATTCACAACATACAGCACAGATGCCCACACTTATTTACGTTACATTTAACGCACAACAATCCTATGCACACAACATTTCAACATAATCCACATTCATCAATAAAGGGCATGACAACTCAACCACAATCAAATCACTCCATCACACCCATCATTCAATATTCATTTCATCACATCTATCATGGAATTTCTATCAAAACGTACATATTCTGACATCCTAACTCAATCACATTGTCACACATATCAAAATGAACGAAATCTAACAAAAATGAGATAGGGTAAAGTCCCCCTTACCTCAAATGAAGACCCACACACCAAATCAACAAGGAAGGTGCTCCTCATACAAATTTCGTCCTAAATACATAGAAGAATTCCATGAGAACCAATGGAAATCAAGAAAACAAAGAATGGAGTGAGAAACCGAAACCTAACCATTAAAACTTACCTTAAAGCGTTCCCAACACAAATTCAATTTTCATTCTAACTCCCGAATGACTTTAGAGGCAATTTAATTGATGAAATAAGGTTTTGGGTCAAGAGGATCGAAGAAATATTAAAGAGACGTATGAAAAATGAATTTTTCAAACCCTAACTCCCTTCAAATATCCCTCTAGTCGCGACACTCTCGTTGCAGTGAGGCATCTCTTGTTGCAATGACGTCCCTTGTCGTTACAGTGAAAAACTCAAAAGAAACTGCATCTTGGGTTCTGCAGAATCTCGCTACAGCGAGACCCTCTCGTTATAGTGAGATTGCACCAAGAAATACAGCCCTTACTACCGCTTTCTCGCTACAGCGAAGGACCTCTCACTACAGCAAAGGTGATAGTTTTATGCCGTCTTCTTAAGGCCTCCTCGCTATAGCGAGATATCTTTCTATACAGCGAGAACACCATGCACCAGACACTTAACCAAACTTCTAGTCCAATTCCAATAATACACAACAAATCCAATTCCACCACAACTAATACGCATGCTCATACTCGCATTCATACATTCATACAAGTCTACAGAATCACATACACACATATGCTCATCACCGTATATATCAAACACAACCATATAAAAATTCACTCGAACACTTATATTATTAATCAAACAAAATTACAAAAATTCAGGGTGTTTGAACTGACTGATTTTTTATATGACTTAGGCTTGCAGGGAAAGCTCTAGTGAAGCTGGTTAAGAGATGGCCATCTATGATTTCAAAATGTGTTATCACATGCAAAGGAATATGCATGTTCTTGTAATTGCCTTTCTAGATGGTTAATACTTTCATGTCTCATTATTTTCTTTGATTCTAGGATCCAAAGTCATTCTCTTCATTTATCTTAGCAATTCTTTCAAGCTAATCTCATTTTCTTTATTTTCTGTAATAGATGAAAATTTTTGCACTATGTGTAACATTGGAGAATAACACTTTCCTGATTTATTCTTGAAGTTCCCATCATGAATCCTTGAAAGCTCATTAAGTAATTAATGAGATAAACATATGCCAGATTAGATTATTACACTTTTATTATATGCTTTATATTCTTTAACTTTTCTTTACTTTCAACAGCTTTTTGTAAAGTATAACATTCAATTTTCTGGAGTATTTAGAAGCTTTTTCAGGATATCAGGATTCCCTCACACTATTGTTTTCTATGCAATATAGCTTTTTTTACTTGCCTCAAATATTGACCTTTCTTATAGTTACAACTGCTTTTGGATAATTGTCCTAGGGATAACCTATAATTTTGCAAACCATTTTAGAGTCTAGACTCGTCAAACAAAATATACACATTATCAAAACCAATATGTTGTGATATTTGTGACTTTCCAAGTTTGCTTTCTTTGATGATGATATTGATGTGCAAATGAAATATATTTTTATTATTATGGTGGAGCTTCTTTGCTGTGATTATTTATTTGTTAAATTCACCATATCTATATGTCTAGTGCCATGTCATTTCCGTGTTCGAATTTGTGATTCTCATGCATTGCCATCTCATTTGGAATTCTTTAGTGTATTATTTTCAAATTTTATCTCTCAATTTTTGATAAAATTACTTTCAAATTTCATAACCTCATATCAATAACTTGCATGTATTTATGTATCATTACTGATTTTACATATAAAAATATTTATTGTTAAAAAGCATAAATTTCTTTATTTTAGTAAAACAATTAAAGAGAATGACAAACTCGCTTAAATCTGACACGGAAACTGAAGCTAAATCTAACAAATCAAGTGCTCTAATATTAACCAATCGTGGATCTAGATTTTTTAAATCAATTTAATATTAGTTATGGATTGGACTTATAAAATTAGATTTTTTGCCCAATTCTAGGTGGTACTATAAAAATCACAGAGAAGAAAGTGTGTTGTTGCATCCTTCAGATAAAGAAGCTTGGAAACACTTTGACCAAGTATTTCCTTAATTTGCCTTTTAGACTTGGTTTATGTACGGATAAATTCACTCCTTTTACCCATCAGCAACACCATATTCTTGTTGGCCAATAATTGTCATGCCATACAATCTTCCTCCTAAACTTTGTATGATGACCCTTTATATTTTATTTACCTTGATCATTCCAAGTCCAAAAAGTCACAAAAAAAATTTGATGTATATTTACAGCCATTGATATATGAGTTGCAACAATTATGGAATGATGGTGTAGTAATATATAATGCCTCAAAGAAGTAAATTTTTTTACTAAGAGCAGCACTGATGTGGAGAATAAATGATTTTCCTGCCTACGAAATGTTGTCTAGGTGGAGCACTGCTGGAAAATTAGCTTGTCCAATATGTATGAAAAAAACAAAAGCTTTTAGATTAACAAAAGGAAAAAAATGTCTTAATTTGATTGTCATCATCAATTTTTACCCTATAATCATGCTTTAAGGAGAAATAAGGATTCATTTTACAAAAATAGAATTGAGAAATCATGTCTCCACCTCAATTAAATGAAGAACAAGTGTGAGAAATTGTTTATGAAATTCTTAAGATAACTGTAATGCTTTCACGCAATTTTGACAGTGATCTAGCCAACTTTCCATAGTATGGACATTCCCATAATTGGATTGAAAGAAGCATATTTTGAGATTTACCATATTGGAAATATCATTTTTTAAGACACAATCTTGATGTTCGGCATATAGAAAAGAATGTATTTGACAATGTATTTCACATTGTTATGGATAATAAAGAGAGGAGTAAGGATAATGAAAATGCACGATTGGACTTAGTAGAGTTTTGTCATAGAAAGGAGTTGTTATTAAAAACAAATTATAATGGAAAGCTTACAAAACCCAAAGCTAAGTTTTGTTTAATAAATGATCAGAAGAATGATGTTTGTGAATGGGTTAAAGATGCTAGATGGTTATGCTTCAAGCATTGCTAGATGTCTAGATATGAAACATAAAAGATTGTTTGGAATGAAAAGTCATGATTGTCATGTTTTTATGGAATGTCTACTTCTAATAGCTTTTAATGCACTTCCTAAACCAATATGGAAGCCTTTGATTGAACTTAGTCAATTTTTTTAAACTATGTTCAACGGTGTTACAAGAAGACCATTTATCAGAAATGGAAGAAAACATTTCTATAATATTATGTAAATTGGAGCGTATATTTCTACTTGCATAATTTGATTGTATGGAGCATTTATCAGTTCATTTGCCTTATGAAGCTAAGATGGGTGGACCAGTTCAATGTCATTGGATATATCCTTTTAAAAGGTAACATATTATAAAACCCTTTGTAATTTTATATCTTGAATATTTTACAATAATTTTCCTAATCAATTGATTTATATTTAGGTTTCTAAATAAAATTAAAAAGATTGTGAAAACAAAAATATGTGGAAGGGTCAATATAAAATTTGAAAAGATTTAGGTAATAAACCAAGTTGGATTGGAAAACCTGTATGGACACAGCTAAAGGCACATTGGGAATCTTCAAGTTTTAAAGAATCTGAGATAAATAAAAGAAATTCTGAGTCAATGGTTGATGCTTCTCTTCACACTAATAGATCAATCCCTCACCGTGTACATTGGAAGAGAATGGTATGGTTATAATACTATTATATTTATTGTATTTATAAAATTAGTGGTTGCTAAACTTTTTCTTTATCAATTATAGAAGAAAGAAAAGGGGACAAATTCATCACTGATTGATTTTTATTTTTGAACCCTTGGAAGAAAGGATTATAGTTGGGTGGATCCTTATGCAAAATTTGCTTATGAAAGCCTCATGTCACTATAACTTATTTTAACATATGCTTTAATTTAATGTTTGCAATCATTTATCATATATTTATTGACCATTAAAGTTAGTTGTTACCTTAAACTTATTTATTTTTATTTCAACTTGATGTAGGATAAATTTGAACAAAGGAAGCTTGAATTATCTTCTCAACATTCATCTTTGGAAGGGGATAATGACAATGGTAGTGAAAAATTGATAGGCATGCCACCTAATACTGATATATGAGTAGACTCAGTTAGTAGAAAGAAGAAAGGGAAAATCTTTAGTCTTGGATCTATAAGCAAGACTTTAGTTGCATCTTCAAATCAACCAACAAATTTAGAGGATGTTAATGCAATTAGAAGTCAAGTTCAAGCTCTAAATAAGTCATTACAAAGGCAAGAGCAAGAGAAATTAGAGATGAGAAAGGAATTGAGTAAAACTAGAGAAATGAGAAATGAGTTAAGTGATATTAAAAAGTAATTAGTGGCTTTAATGCAATATTTAGGATTTGCTGCATCAAGCTCTCATCTACCACCATCATATCAATATAGTAGTGAAGCTAGTAGTGATGATTATGATAATATTTGATTGTAATGATCATTATAGTTTTAAGGATTACATTTAATATAACGTGTGATTTTTTTTTTTTTAATTTTGTTTTCTTATACTATATATAGACATATACAAAAGTTAGGGATGGCAATGGGTAAAGTACTCGATGGGCACCCACAAAATTTACCCACAATGGGTAGGGTATTTACCCGCTATATGGGTATGGGTGTGGGTAAAAACCTGCAAATTTTAATGGGGATGGGTGCGGGTATGGGTATCTAAGTACCCACCCCGCTCCATACCCGCATACATACATACATATATATATATATATATTAAAGTACTCGATGGGCACCCACAAAATTTACCCACAATGGGTAGGGTATTTACCCGCTATATGGGTATGGGTGTGGGTAAAAACCTGCAAATTTTAATGGGGATGGGTGTGGGTATGGGTATCTAAGTACCCACCCCGCTCCATACCCGCATACATACATACATATATATATATATATATATATATATATATATATATATATATATGCTTGAACTTTATTCTACAATTATGAATTAAATTTTTGTATTATTATATTACTTATGTGAAGTTATATAAGATTAATATAAAAATATATTTAATAATAAAGTAAACCAAAAAATTTATTTTGGTTTATATTTTTAATAGAAAAATTTATTTACTATTTTATATCATTTAATTAGGCTAACACAATTTAATTATTACATAGTTAATATGAGATTGACTTTTTTTTAAATATTATTTATATATGACACATAAAATATTTTTTACACAAATATTTTTGTTAATAAAATCATATTGATGTTTAAATTATAAAGTGAATGATAAATAATAAATACATTATAAATATTTTATAAATTTTACAATCACCTACTATTACCGTAAACTTATTATTTATTAATAATATTTAAATTTTATTTTTATATTTTAATTTAAAATAATATTTTTCTATGCAACATATGTATTACAAGCACAACTATAATCTATTGAATCTAAATAATATTATTCTTACTATTTATTCACATTCAAAATTTTTTTTGAAAAGATATAAATATAAAAAATTATTGTTAATTTTTATTTGTTAATTTTTTTAAGATAAAAAGTATAATTTTTTTAATATACACGTATATTTCTTTATTATAAAATTTTATTGTAACTATTTATCTTTTATTCAAATTCTTTTTTTTAAATTTATATACATTATAAATATTTAATTCACTAAAATAATTTTTTAAAAATTTATATTTTTGATAAAATACTTTCGTATAGTATATGAGTTAAAAAATACTAGTATTAATATATATATATATATATATATATATTAATTATATTATATTATTTTAATTAAATCTATTATTTTTCTTACAATTTCAAATTCAAAAGTTAAAAAAAATATTTTATGTATCAACTTTCTATTGTCAGTACTCTAACTCTATTCTCATTCTCAATGTTTGTCTCACCAAAACTTAATAACTATGAAATGTTATTTATTAGAGTTAGTTGTTAATGCCGTCACAAGAGGTTACTAAGTGATTCCACACGAAGGGACAACCATTGTACAGATCTATTTCGTTGTCGTTCTGACATTACCAATCAATCAAATCTCACACAAGATAGGATTATCACTGACAAATAACTTGTGTGTTTAGTTTTACTTATTGTTTCTAAGAATTTTAGTTTAGAAAATTATTATATTGAGATACATTTAACATTTATGATCTTTGAATATTTGTTTTTTATCTATATTTGTACCTTATTCGACAACTACATATTGAATTTTTGTATTATTATGCTACTTATGTGAAATTATATAAACATATTTTTCTTTATAAATATTTTTTTCTCAAACAAGCGTGGGTAATGGGTACAAGACGGGTATGCGGGTACCCAGAAGATACGGGTACGAGGATTAATGTTCATACCCACGCGGGTATGGGGCCGGGTACGGGTATTTTTTTTAAAACGCGGGTATGGGGATGAGTACTGTAGTACCCTACCCATTGCCAACTAACTCTATCTTTGTAAACATTATGGTCATTTGTTTTAATTTTTAGTATTTTATTAATTTATAAAATTTTCTACAATTTACTCATTATGACACTTATGACATTATTGTTTCTATCTTTGGTAATGTTGTTGTGCTTCAAAACTCTAAGTATGATATAATATGATAAATTACCTTGTTATCTTTGCTAGAATTTGTATAAACCATACAACTGCATCACAATCTCATGCAAATCATTTTATTAATTTGCAAAATTTTTCTACAAATTTATTTGCAAAATTAGTTGTATAAAATATTTTCTTTTTGTAAATTTTTCTACAATTTTTTCTTATTTTCTTAGGAATTTTTTTTGTTGATAAATTTGTAAGAAATTTACTTATGGACTTTCTTACAAATTTCTTAAAAGAGTAAAAATACTTGCAAATTTGCTTGCAAAATTTCTTGAGATTTTTTTTATAATTTTTTTTATGAAATATTTACATGCAGATTTTTCTTAGAATTTATTGCAAATTTATTTGTATATTTTCTAAGAGATTCTATTGCAAACTATTTTTGTAGTAAAGTATATGTAAATTTATTCCTACTAAAATTTGTAGAAAATTATTTGCAAATTTTATTTTTTATAGAAATAACTATCTATGAAAGTTTGTCCTGTGACAACAAATTTGCAGCAAATTTTGCATGAAATATGTTTTTCTACAAATTTTTTATAAATTTAAAAAAAAATCCTAAAATTCTAGTAGTGCAAAAAATATGCATTTAACAACTCTTATAATTAATTCTACATTATTTATAAGTGCATAAATAGAATACTAAAAAATTCTGATTGACCAAGTAAAAATCCGGTAGATGTTGTCTTATTGCAAAATTCATGATGAATTGATGATACCATCATTAAACTTTTGAAAACATAAAATGAGCTATCTTAATTAAAGTCCTATTAATCCATTTTACAATACCACTCTACAAGGATTTACCTAAAATGATTTTATATTTAACAATATCATTCTTTGTTTTATAAATATTCTTGAAGAGCTTATTTGAAATTTGCTAGAATCAGTTCCAGCTGAACCGAAAAATATCACTACCATTCAAATTAAAAATTCAACAGCTTTCAAGAATCATGGTTAATTATCACAACCTCATACTTACGTAACAAACCAATATGAAATCCATACTATATGTGTCTCTGATGAGTTCGTTTAATATCGCTTTTTAACTGATGCCCTTGGTTCCATTCAAAGTCAACTAGCATGATTATCAAACTAAGAATTTAAATATAATAAAGTGTTGATGTATATAGAGTAAAAATAAATATAATAAAGTAATACATTAATTTGTATAAATAATAATATATTAAAATTAAAAAAATAATTAAATTACTAATTTAAAAATATTCAATTAATAAAAATCAAATTAAAATAAAACCTTAATGTTAATCTATCTTTTTTTTTTCTTATATTTTCGAACCTTCCTCCTCTTTCATTGTAAATGTCGACTTCACGTCTGAATATCATGAATAATTAATGATTAATGGCATCGAAGTTCGGTGAATTATGATTTTGGATTTTAAAAGGCTATATAAATTGGTGTGTACCTTTGCAAATAATGCTAATAATAAAAAGAAAGAGAATGCTATCTTACCATCTTGATTTTGATTCTTTCAAGATAATGTTTTCAAAAGTCGGTTTTATAGGACGTAATCTTGGCAATTAGTGGATGAAAAAAAATCAGATACGTGTTTCAGCAAACTAATTAAAGGATACATAGGAAGAACTGAGGAGTGTGTCATCTGCTACGTTGTCCTCGAGTGCACGAGTGGAAAGAGTCACTTTACAGGACAGTCATTAACAAAATATTCGTTTTAACATTTAAAGTGAAACGTTTATGGTTTTGTTTTTTTTAAATACATGCATGCAAAAAAAGTAAAACTAAAATAATTAACCCCCCCTTCCTTGATTGCTTAACTTGCTTCAAGATAGGTGCATAGAAATGAAATTAGTGAAAGCAAACGCAAGCATCTTATCAGTTTTTCTTTTTTATTCTGAAGAAGTGTTTGTGGATCAAGAAAAACAGGATATGTCACGAAGTATACAACAAACCATATTTTTTTGAATCTGATGAATTGTCAAATTAATTGGATGATGGGGTTGCTGGTTCTGCAATATATATATATATAGAGCACACAACTATTTAGACTGAAGATTCTTAAAATCCACATTAGTACCCCAAACTCTAAAGATTGTAAGGGCGAACATCAAGAAGGCATACTATAATTGCATGAAAGCATAGCACCTGGACTTGATTGGCAACAATGATTTTGAGACTACAAATTTTTCATGTTCATCAATGAAGTTTATACGGTTGGTTTTATTGAAATTTTTATATTTTAAGGTTCGAAGAAAGTGTTATTGAAGTTTTGTCCTATACTTTAATTGGAAATTGACTATTGCAATATAGGTGTTCAGTTGCAAGTACTTAAAATAAAATGATTTATCTTATAAAGTAGTTTTATTCCCTAATGCTGTTAAGTTTACCGTTAATCATGTTGTTATACTTGTTTTTTCTTGGATGATGACTGACTTAATTTATTTGTTGACATTTGGAAATTGCTATAAACAATAGGTATTATATCCTTTTATTTGTTTTGAAAGAGTGTGATTTTGTTGTCTCATGCTCTCGGTTTGCCAAAAAAACAAAACCAAAACTAAATTTTAATAAAATTATTCTAAACTAATTTCGAACCATGACCTACTTTTGAACTAGAAACTCGATTCCAAGCTGTCAAATTAATTTCAAACTGGTTTTGAATCACTTCTTAAACAACTGAACCGGTTCATAAACAGTTCGGTTCAAAAAATTGAATTATAATTTGATTCATTTTGTTTCAGGTTTGATTCTTAATGTGAATTGAATTTGAACAGGTCTACATATTATATAGTGCACATTATTCACAAATCTTAATAGTCACTTTTAGCATAACATAATATAGCTAATGATGGTATGATTAAGTACTAGTTATGATAGTTTAAAATGATTTTTATGCCTGTAACATAAGTTAATTAAACCTAATTTCTTGTCAAAACTTGAGTTCTGTACTATCTTCATTGGTAATAACTTAACCAATTACTTTTCACCTCATGTTTGTATTTAGTGTTGTTCATCTTTTTACATTAAGGGTATTTTTATAAATTGCACAATTCTTTTGTATAGAAAAAAGATTCATCACCATAAAATTATTTATTTTATAAATTAACTCTTAGAACCTTTTATTTTAAAAAATTTATAACTCATTTATTTTTAATTAAATAATTATGAAATCAATTTTATTATTTTTTCTATATGTCTACTTTTAAATAAAAATACGAACATAAATTAAAATTCTACCTATTATCACACATATCACAATTTTTATCAGTTTATAAAATATAAATTTTAACATTAATTGCAGTGAATAATTTATATTTAATTTTTAACTCCAAATTTAGTGGAATCAGTTTGTATTTACTCGTGTTTAGTTAATATTTATTTGAAATTTATTATAGAATAACTCCTTCAATTTTTTAAAATTATAATTTAACCCCTAAACGATATTAAAATGCAAAAATGTCAATTTTTTTACCAATTTTAGGCAACTCCAAACTGGATCACGAATTTTTCCCCAAGTCATATGGTTTCTCACGTGTAATTTTACTCAGCTTACATGTTCTTTTTATTCACATCTCACTTATGTCAATTATTTCAATACTTAAGTCAAAATTTAAGTTGTTTATTTTGACTTAGAAACTTTCTCTCACCGATACCACTTTGTACCTTCGTTAATAACTTTAATTCCTTGCTTTAGAAAGCCTACATCTCACTGTCCTCACACGTAATTTCCATTCATAAACTTTCTTCACTGGTTTGACTATGTTCTACCTTCCTATTATTTACAATTTTATTTATTTCAAATAACAATGCAATCATTTTCATGATTCCTTTATAAAATTATTATATATTTTTTTTCTAAGCCCATAATAGTTGATTTCCGTCCTCTGTATTCCTAAAGATTTTCGTGACACTATCACACCCTTTCTAATCATTTTAGCTCAAAATTAAATTTAACATTTATAACAGTAACCGTGATTCCAAATTAATCCAAATAACTGTAATTTTACATTAAAAATATGCAGTCAAATCATTTAATAAAATAAAATATAAAATAAAATTCATACAAATAATATTTATAATATCCTTAACATATATTTATTAAACCAATGGCTGACATATAATTTAAGACAAATAAATCAACAATAATGATAATTGTTCAAGTAATAAAAATCGAAATAGAAGTTTCAGGTTAACAAGAAATATTGAAATAATTCATTTTTCTTCGTTTCTAAGAGATTATAATTTAATATTTATTCATTTTAGGAAGATTTCATGCTAAGTTTACATAATTATCCATTCCCCTTTTAAAAAAATTATTAAAATTTGTTGATTTACAGTTTTATAGAGAAATCTAACTGTAAAATTTTTATTTTTATTTTTGTTTTGAGATATTTTCTTTCTTTTTTTCTTTTTTTATCAAGCAATTTTAAATTTCAATCCGTGATCACGGGTTTCTTATTTAAAATAAAGAATAAAGAATTCACTTGACTCAAAAATTTAATTAGTAAGCATATTATTTAGTCTATGAATAAATACTCTCATCCCTTGCATTTTTTGGCTTTCTTTTTGGATGTTAGATGAGTGATTCTTCCTATTTTTTCTTTGATAAGTGTCATATTTTAGTAATTGTTCGTATATATTTTGACACTTATTTGCTTTCTTTTCATATAGTTTACACTTAAATTTCATGCAATTTATATTTTAATGCATTTAAGTTCATGTCATTTAAGTTTAACAACTTTACCTTTAATTTTGACAAATAATAGAAGATATTTGATCTATTTCTCTTGTGTGAATTTTCTTTCTCTTTCTATTTTTTCTTTGATAAGTGTCATATTTTAGTAGTTATTCGTATATATTTTGACACTTATTTGCTTTCTTTTCATATAGTTTACAGTTAAATTTCATGCAATTTATATTTTAATGTATTTAAGTTCATGTCATTTAAGTTCAGCAACTTTACCTTTAATTTTGACAAATAATAGAAGATATTTGATCTATTTCTCTTTTGTGAATTTTCTTAAGAGCAAAGGCTTAATGAGGTGTTCACATTTATAGCTTTATTGTGTTTTCAAAACACCCTTCATATGACTTATTTTGAGACTTTTTACCGTTTCTCATTGATAGAAATGATTTGGGCTTATTTTGCATGAATGTTGTAATTTTCTATTTTCAACCAATCTGGCCTCTATCAACTCTTTTGGTCATAACCTTTTCTACAGATATTATTTGACTGGTTCTAATTATATTTGATTCTACACATCTGAGACTTCAAAATGCATATACGATTTGCTAGATTTGAAGTTGTTTTCTTTTTTTTTTTATGATTTTTTGAAGATGAGTCAGCTTTGCTAAAGTTGCCCAAAATTTCAAGTCTCGCTCAAGTGAGAATTACCTCGCTTGAGCGAAAAATGCAGAATTTACACCAGACTTTTTGTTGGTTTTCTTGCTTGAGCGAGAATGGACCTCGCCGAGAGAGAATTACCTCGCTTGAGAAAAAAATACAGAATTCACACAAGATTTTTTGTTGGTTTTCTTGCTTGAGTGAGAATAGACCTCGCCCGAGCAAGAATTGGCTCACTTAAGCAGGAATTTGAGCAAGATATCCTCCAACAGACTTTGTTCTCGAACCGTAAAAATAGAAGATTTGGCTTGAAAAGGAAGAGACAGAGCGGGCTTTGCAGCCCCAACATACAGTGACCTAATTTGGCATTGCAGATCAGTGAAAAAGCTTGGAAAAGTGATCAAGAATCAATAGAGAAACTAATTTTAATCTCTTTTCTTTGTATTTTCTTATTGTAATGTATGTCATGAACGATTAGAACTCAAAGGATTTGATATAATCTTTATACTCTGAATGTTTTGGTATTTTTAATAAATGTTTGTTCATTTGCCTTGAATTGGGTGTGTTTATTTTGATATTAATGCTTGTTTCTACCTTATAGGGAATGATTCATGATCCGAAAATTTTTAGAATGAGTTGGGAAACTACCTTAGAACCTAGTTAGGATAAATATATGCAAATAATTGGGACTATGGGAATAGATCTTAATCTATTGTATGCTATATAACTCTTGCTAGTAATGCTAGATTATTTGTTGTTTGGGTGAGAAATTATCACTCAATAAATACATCTTATAATCTCAGATGAGAGGAATCCAACAAGTGAATATAATAAGAATGCATCATAAAACATTGGTAATTGTTAATATGTGTCAAAACCAAAATATTAAGAGGTTGATAGATGAAGTCCAATCTTATCATTGACTTAAGTCAATATTCCCTTATTACGACATTTACCTAGTGTTATACTCATTCTCTTCTCTTATTTGCTTATCAAAATAGTTGGTATGAACTTGAAATTTTTTATATTTTAGCTAGATTATGCTAATTATTTTCTTTTTTAAATAAATTTTGAAAAATTGCTCTAATTGAATTCTAAATTTTTATTAATGTCAAGTGACTTGGCAATATAAATTTTTCTAAAATTTTTCTTAAACTTTTTGGTGCGTCTAATTTTACATCCTATATGTCTTTATATGTGTCACTGTCTAATAAAAGTTTTGGAATTTCAAAGTCTAATAACTTATGAAACAAAAGGCTAACATTTTAAGATTTAATTAAATCCTTAACTATTTTAGCTAGTTTCATGACCTTTGTGTAGTTTCTATTTTAATCTTTGATGATTATACTTATTTCATGTATACATTACCTACATTAAGTAACTATTAAGTTAGTTCATTCACAAAAAATTAACAAGTCTTTCATGTAAACTATAATCTAATTTTATTTTAAACTTATCTAGACACAATAAAAGAATAAAATTACTATTTAAACAAAGATTAATAAAAATAAAGATGTTACAGTCTTATGTATTTCTATATTAAGCATTTTTAAGCTTTATTCTTAATTTTCTTGACCTGTTTAAGCTTTAACTCCTTTTTTTAAAGATTTTATAATAAATAAAAATACATAAATTAGTCTTATTCTTATATTTAAACTATTACAGTACATCTATTTTAATGTGTTGCATTAGTTAAAGTTTATTACAATACTTTTTCTCCTAATACATGGTGTATAGTTTAATGAACTAGTATCATTTATTATAACACTTAAGTCTTTTAAGTGATATAAAAATATTTTTTATAGTATTTATTAAGTGATGTAACATACACTACGCCAAAAATGAGATCTAAGAGCGGTTCCGCTTGAACTAAGAGAACGGTTAGTGGTACTTTAAAATCACGTGTTATCCAATGTCGTCACTTTTGCAGAGTGGTTATTTAACCGCTCTGAAATGTACATTTTGGAGAGCGGTTTGGCAGTTAACCGCTCTCAGAAGTTTACTAAAGAGAGCGGTTAAGCGCGTAATCGCTCTTGCAAATGATAGTATTTTAGAGAGTGGTTAAATTAGAACCGCTCTCAGAAGTTCACTTTGGAGAGCGGTTTAGTAACAACCGCTCTCCAAAGACTATAATTTGTAAGAGCAGTTTAATGCATAACCGCTCTCTTTAGTGACTTCTGAGAGTGGTTCAATATTAACTGCTCTTCAAGTTCACTTCTGAGAGCGGTTATTATTTGAACCTCTCTCAGATCTAGAACCACTCTTCAAAGTTAAGAAAAATTTTGTAATATTTTAATAAAACTGACATAAAACCTTTTTTTATAGCATATCTGGTATTATACAGTATTTAGAACCAATTCAAACAGAATTCAGAACCAATTGAAACAAAATATAATTCTCAAACATAGTTTGATATAGCAGAATTTCAGAGCTATTTGCACATTGTATTATTGAATTACAACTCACATGTACAAATTACAATCAAATCATAGTCTCATATTTACACATTTTTCCTAGGGTTGAAAGAAAATTGTCTAAATATAGTAGAAACTCTTTAAATTAATACTTGATAAATTAATAAACTCTCTAAAATAATAAATTTATCCGGTCCCGACTTAGGCCAATATAAAAAATTGAAAAACTCGATAAAATAATAAGATAATAATTTTTTGGGAGATCCCTTTATAATTTTCGGTCCCAAGAAAATCATAAATTAATAATTCATACAAACTGAAAAAAATATATTACACTTTATTGAAATATGATTCAATAGTTGTCTATTTTCCTTTAAAGTTCAAGTCTATTTGGAGCTCATCTCTAACTTTTCTTATTGCATCCAATAGCTCAGGTGTTGTATTTTTGTATTGTATCATAAAGTTGTGAAGAGTGTTCGACGCCATAAGTGCTTCCTTTCGCGTAACAGACTCCAAAGACATTGTATCATCTTCGTCGTCATCCTCTGCATTGTTCTCAATGATAGTACCCACAATATCTTCTAAACTCTGAACCTCCGAACATGCTTCATTTTCACCTGGGTAGTTCATTAGATTGTCGATATCCATCTTATTACGATAGCCACATTAATTGATCATAGTCTCGAGGTCTTGAGTTTCTTCATCAAAAGTGGATTCATCCAAATTTCTTGCAACGTCACTATCTGAACGAATTTTACAGTGTCGGAAGCAATTCGCTATTGTTTCTTTTCGAACACATCTATCGTCCAAGCTGGGATTGCCAAATTGATAGCATCATGGACATTTATCTTCCCTGGATCAGATTGTCCCACCTCATAACCTTCCAATATTTTGCGGTAAAACCTTCTATGGTAATGTATCTTGAAAGCTCTTATTATCCCAGCATCGCAAGGTTGAATCTTTGATGTCATGTTGGGTGGCAAGAAGAACAACTCAACGTTTCTTAGCCCTTCAATATTTCTTGGATGTGCTGGACAATTATCCACCACAAGTAGAACTCTTCTACCATGCATCATTTGGTCAAATGAACAAACATATTCATTAAAAACCCCACTAGTCATCCATACTTTTTTGTTAGCTCGATACTGACAATTCAAGCTATTCATGTTGACATTCTTGAAGCAACGAGGCTTTGCATATTTCCCAATAATCCATAGAGGGATTTTTTCAGAGCCATCTTCATTGCAACAAATAACTATCGTCAGCCTTTCTTTAACTTGTTTTCTTCCTTCAAGTTGTTTTGTTGCCAGTGAATGATCAGCTTGTAGCCTATAAAACAACCCAGTTTCATCCATATTGAAAACATCTTTCATAGGGAACTGATCAATTTTCTCCCGAATCGATACCAATTTCTGTTCCATGTCTTGTATATCAACAGACCCACTCTCGCCAAAATGACGAAATAACTTTATGCCATGTCGGTGCTTGAATTTCCCAAGCCATCCTATAGAGAAGTTAAAATATGAATCATCATGAGGGTAGACGAGTTTCATTGTATCTCTTGCCTTCTGCAAAATTAATTCTCCTGTGATATTCACACGTTTTTTATGTTGGAGAAACCACTCATAAACAACCTTCTCCATGTCAAGATATTTTGCTGGTTTGTGTCTTTTGATCTCTGCTCTTCCCTTTTCTATTTTAGCAGAGAGATAGTCATCTGACCACTTAAGTGTGTTTGATATTGTTCCTTGACTAACTTTCAACTGAAATTTTTCCTCAAGCCATCTCTGCAAGTCTTTTTGTGTGCTTGCAGGATTATCTCTCTTATACTCACACAACTCCTTACGTATTTGATCTGACATAGTTGATTTTGCAACACCTTTTAGATGAGAAGCCATCTTGTGAGATATGGTTTGAATACTCTAACACATTCATGTAATTTATATATGCCAAACTTGCTTAAGAATACATTGAACACATTTGTTCCTCTTGTTTACATTTACTGTACTTCAAAAGTCATTATTGATTTCCAATGCATATGTAGTGCAGTTACTAATTTACTGTACGTTGAGTCCCAAGGTTCGCTGCAACGTAATTCTAAGAGGCATAGATTAATTTGCCTTTTTGTTTGGTATGTACAGTATAATTACTTAAAAACTCTTTAAATTAATAATTATTAATTTATCGATAAATTAATAACTCTCTAAATTAATAAATTTCTCTTGTCCTGACATTATTAATTTAAAGAGTTTCTACTGTATTGTAAAAGAACACTAATAATCTATTGTGCTTAATGTGTTCTTTAAATATCTATGGTACAGATATGCACACCACTCCTTTTGAAATTGATAAATTTTGTTGTCAGGAAAAGTTGAAATCTGCACCTCTAGAAAGTATTGAAATACAAGGACAGGGAAAACAAAGCTTATTTAATTAAGTGAAGTAATAAGCATATGGCAAACGAATTTGAAAGTGTAAGATTATTACATTTATTGGGATTACAGTTTGTCCATGGTGCAAAGCATCCCCAATGAATAGACACACATAATATTCACAGTCGTCATTATTTGTTTGGTTGGGACACTGTGGAAGATAAAAGTCAAATAAAACAGCATTAACTATGAATGATATACAGTGCAATTATGATTTAGCTGAAAATTAAAAACATGAGATATGATATAGTCTTACCTATACAGTGACCTACTTTGTTTGACTCATCTTTGTACTAGAGGGTTGCACTCCCCTCTCTGCTCGATACGTGACAAGAGCACTAAGAGTCGTACGTGAACCAAAGAAATTAGATACATTCGAACCACTTAAAATTAATCATTGTGTATTGACATAAATGAATGCTTACTTATTAAATAGGTTTTGCATGTGTGTTCTGATCTTCAGCTGCTTGTGTAGAGGGTCTATGTAATAGATAGTCTCGTCAACAGTATTGATGGCAACCAAGACCCAATGTTGCCTACCACGAGCATAAATATCATTTTAGGATTACTAAGTTATATGCTAAATTATAAAACATAAAACAGAGTCTCAATGAGATCAATTGACTTACCCAACATTATAAGGTGCAAAAATCAAGTGATTTTCACCCATATGACGCTTCAACATTTCAGCTATATGTTGATGTGGGTTCGGATTGAGTGCTTCATCCATTTCATACGAAGATATAAATGAGAATCTATTTGCCATTGTCTCATGCAAATAAGCTTCACACAAATATCTTGTTTTGCACAAGTAGAATTGAACATTAGTGGTATGAATGAGGCGTTAAAAGTTATAAATTGACTACATAATTTGAAATTTAATGTACCGTATGTAAAGGTTAATGCTAGAAGCACTCAACCAATGTCGACATATGACCTCTATGATGTTTTCCTTCCCCACAATGTCACAAAACTCTTTACCCTAGTGCTCACTTGTCAGTTGAAATGTAGCTATATCAATGGCTTGATCACTTCTCAAAAACAGCTTCATCATATCCAAGCATGGAGCACCTTGGGCTTCTGCCAACTTAAGAATCTCCGATGGCACACAACCAGTGCTACCTTTATTGGATGGACCAGCAATGGACTCTTTTGAGTAGCCTATCTCTTTCCCTAACCCTTTACCTGATGAAGAGGCAACCTAAAAAGAACAAACCCTTTTAATTGTAACATCTAGCAACAGGAATTATAAACAAACCCTTTTAATGATTAGGGACAATGGCCAAGCAACATAAGTACCATCTCTCAGGGAATACAAGTTTGCTTCTTCATTTGGGACAGGCAGTGCAGAGTCCTCCTCATGTCATTGCACTACCTCTATAGAAACCTTACCATGCTCTGGAGAAAGAGCCATATTATGTAAGGAGTCCCCAGCCACTATATGATATACTCTACCTCTTGCAACCAGGCGAAAAGGTTTGTTCAAGTATAGCATATAGTCATGTTCACCCTACAAATGAAAGTTTGTTATATTACGCAATAATTAAATCAAAAGTATTAAACATTACCAAGTAAATGATGATTTACTGTAGCATCAATACCTCTGGAATCTCAACAGATGCAATTGATGTGCAATTGCCTCTATGACTGGTAGAAGGTGCATCTATAGGTGTTTGGGGACCAATATCTGCCATCGGTTGCATTTGAGGAGCCATATTGAAAGGGGGTGGCATACATGGTGGTGGGGACTGAGTAGGGTTAAATGGCATCTGACCTGACATGAATGGGGGTAGTCCCTGATCCCTTGTCAACTGTGTCACTACATTGGTCAAATGTGCTACCCAATGCTTCATGTTTTGCCACTCGGAAGATGAAGGATGTGGACATGAACCTGGCCCAACTGCAGATTTTTGGGTCACCCAAAACCTACAGCCCGAATGCGACCTGGATGCTCTCTTACACCAAGTGCTTGAGAGAGTATGTCATTTCAAACTGTTGATTTAGTCTCCACGTCTGGAGTGACCTGTGAAAGGGTTTCCTACAATAAAGATAACAATTAACCATTAGGTCATTGTAGGAGAATTCAAAATTAAACTTAACATATTTGAAAATACTAACACATTTATATTTACTAATTACAAATTCATTGACCATTTTTTTAACTCCTTCATCATCAATGCTACCTTCTTTATTTACCCTAGCAGCTTTCCAAAAGACATGTCGAGGTACTGAGGTCAAATCAGACCCAGATGTAGCAATCTACACAAAATTAAACCCATTAAAATCCCTCGTTAATAGGTTTAACATAAGACAACACATTAGCATCACATAAATACATAAGACACAAATAAACATACCAAGTCTTACTCTAACTGAGCATATCCCTTAGCTGACCTCCTGTATCTGTATGACATTCCTTTTGCCCTTTTTGTATTAGCCTCACTTTCTTTCTGAAATTAGGCATTCAGAAATGTACCAAATCAATACAAATTGTGATTGTGACAGTAATTTGAAGTAATAATGTGTGACATGGTACCTTGAAAGTCTCTGTGCAGCTTTGGTTGACAAAGTCCACCCAGTGATTAGTGACTGTGATGAATCTCTAATACTTCTCCGGAGGATGGGGAACACAATTTCCATCTTTGTCACAAATATGTTTTCTCAAACGTGTCCGAAATGCACGAAGGTCCCGTCCAGCTAAAGACAGAACAAAATCTTTGTGAACAGGAGCCACGTCAAAAGTTTGCTACATTGGAAACAAAAAACAATATCAGATATGCCCTCTTCGGTAAACCAATATGCAATAACTGAAACGATTCATCTTGTGTACCTCAACTTGCTCCCAAATGTGGTCTTTAACATTTTTAGGGACATTTGTCCAATCAGAATAACTGATTGGCACTGTACTCCTAGTAACAAAGCCAATAAAATGTGCAAACTTTGATCTGTTAGGGTCTATCAGTTGACCCTTTCCATTCCAGCCAACCTATATGCAAATATAAACCATAAAGTCAAATTAGTGTTTGATGATATTAGCATAAAATATTACTACAATATCATTACAAAATTCATTGATGGTGACAATTTACCTGTAGCTTTTGTCCTAACTTTCTTGATTTGCTAATGGACTTAAGTTTGGTAATCCCTCTACCCTTTTTCTTATTTGCCCCAGCGGAGTGATGAGGGGGACTCCCGTCCATGTTATCTGAAGAAGTCATCTCTGTAACAAAAAAGGTAAAGGTTAGGTATAATTTATTACATTCAGGGATAAAGTAAAATAATAAAAACAAAATATAATCAATTCAAATAAAATAATAGATGCACCTTTTTCTTCTTTTAGGAGCCTTACTAAGTTTCATATGACCTTTTATTGAATGAAATGACGGATTTAACCAAATGCCCTCTTCATGATCATGTCTTGCATAAATATCCTCGTCATTTGTTAATGTATCTGCAAATGACATGTGTTCAACACTCCTCAAAGGATCGTCCTCGACATTAACTTTTTCTTTTGTTAATTCTCCATCGGTGAAAGCATTTATTTTATTAAACGTTAGCACAATTGACCATGACTTGTCTACAGGATCTACGATGTAGAACACCTGTCAAGCCTGTGATGCAAGGATAAACGAATCATCTTGGCAACTGACCTTTTTAAAATCCACCCTTATAAAGCCCATATTGTCAATGCAAACACCACTGTTGTTGTCTACCCACTTGCATCCAAAGATTGCTACACGAAAATTAGTGTAATCCAACTCCCATATATGTTCAATGAATCCAAAGTATGACATATTTGCATATATTGGATTTTTATCCTTTGCACTGGAGATATGCAATGATTCAGCAACCAGAGTGACCCCACTATTCTGCATTATGCTTTGGTCGTCATGCTGTTTTGTATAAAATGTGAACCCATTTACTAAGTACGAAGTGTATAAGAAGGCATCAATACAAGGACCTTTTGACAACCATCGAATCAATTCTGAAACCGATGTGTTCCTCTGTTTCAACTGTTCACCAATATGTTCTTGTAGCCATCCAATGAATCGCACATTATGTTATTTTGTTATCCAATTCTCACCTCTGGTAGGATTTCTATGCTTCAGTGTCTCTTTGCGCAAGCTTATATATGATTCAATTTTAGGGGTGTTTTGTAATACATACAAATGTGCTTGTTCCCATTGCAGTTTAGGGACCTCTATTTGTTGACAACCACTGCTACCTTCCCCTAAAGTCCTTCCATTGTGACGTGATTTTTGAATGCCACATGATTCAACATTTGACAGATATTCAGAACAAAATTCCACTGCTTCTTCCACTAAATATCGTTCAGCAATACAACCCTCTGGTCTGCTTCTATTCTTAACATACCCTTTTAAAATCTTCATATATCTTTCAACGGGATACATCCATCGCATATATGCAGGGCCACACAATTTTGTCTCTTCAATCAAGTGAATAGTCAAATGAACCATGATATCAAAGAATGACGATAAAAAATACAATTCCAGCTCACATAAAGTTTTAGCTATTTGGTTTTGCAAACTTGGTAACCTCCCAGGATCAATCACTTTGCTACATATTGCCTTGAAAAAGAAACACAACTTCGTGATTGTCATGCGAACCTTTTTGGATAGAATAGACCGTATAGCAACAGGAATTAAATTCTCTATTAATATATGGCAATCATGAGACTTCAATCCTTTTAACTTTAGGTCCTTAAGTGATATAAGACTTTTAATGTTTGATGAATATCCCTCTGGAACCTTGACTGAATAAAGAGTCTCACATAAAGCACGTTTCTCATTTCTAGACAGGGTACATGCTGTTGGAGGTAAAAATGTCCGCTTTCCCTTCTTCATTGGAGCCAAATCGGATCGTATTCCCAACTTCACCAAGTCAAGTCTTGCATTGATGTCATCTTTCTTCTTTCCCACGATGTTTAATAATGTACCAATCACACTTTCACAAACATTTTTTTCAACATGCATAACATCAACAAAATGTCTTACGTATAAAGATTTCCAATACGGTAACTGAAAGAAAATTGACATCTTCTTCCAACCTGCGGTTGGAATTTGTTTGGCAAAAGGTTTTCCAAATGTTGTTCTTATGTGTTTAATCTCATAAAAAATTTCTGATCTACTCTTCAAATAAGGACATCGTCGTATTTCGCAACTTTCATTAAAAGCTTTTTTCATTTTTCTAAAAAGATAATTTTTTGACAACCACCTACAATGCCCCATGAAAACATTTTTGTGACAATGGTCTAGTCTTATATAATCTATTTTTTCCTAACATATTGGACATGCACATTGACCTTTGATGTTGTAACCAGAAAGATTTTCATATGCAGGAAAGTTATTAATTGTTCCATACAACATTACCTTCACAGTGAAATTTTCATCTCTAAATCCGTCATATACTTCTATGCCATTATCCCACAACAACTTCAAATCTTCAATTAAAGGAGACAAGTATACATCAATGTCATTTCTAAGTTGTTTAGGACCAGAGATTAACAACGAAAGCATCATATATTTTCGCTTCATGCAAAGCCATGGAGGTAAGTTATACATTATTAAGATCACAGGCCATGTACTATGGGTGCTACTTTGCATGCCATGTGGATTCATTCCATTGGTTGCTAATGCAAAACGTATATTCCTTGTTTCAGTTGCAAACTCTTCATGGTCATCGTCAATTTTTTCCACTGCGGAGAATCTGCTGGATCCCTAAGCTTTCCATCTCTAATTCGGCCTTTAGCATGCCAAGTCATCTGCTTTGCATTATCAGCACTGCGAAAAAGACGTTTTAACCTCAGTATTAGTGGAAAATACCACACAACCTTTGCAGGTGTTGTGTTTTTCTTTAGGTATCGTGATACATTACACTTTGGACATCTCTTTAGTGATGCATACTCATTTCAGAACAAAATGCAGTCATTAGGACAATCCAATGGAAGCAAGTACTTGTTTAGCCTCATATGTTCTCTTCGGTAGAGCATTATCCTCCGGCAACATCTCATGTAATAAACTTAGCAGCTCTATGAAGCTCTTATCAGTCCATCCATTCGACGCTTTTAAGTTATAAAGCTTTAAAACAGAACTCAATCTTGTGAACTTTGTGCATCCATTATACAATGGTGTTTCTGCATCATCTTTCAGCCTCTCAAACATTTTTGGACAATCTCTATGATCTTCTTCAACAACATTTGGAATTTGTTCAGCATGATCACTCTTATTTATTCTAAATGTCTCTGAGTAATTGACACTTGATTCCATGTTAGTTGATGTATTTCCACCCTGTATCTCACCGTGTTTTGTCCAACAAGCATATTTTCATCTATCCCATTGCACATTAGATGTTCTTCCAATTCTTCCGCATTTACTTGTAACATATTCAAACAACACCAACAAGGACAGGGAATAAGGTTGACATCAGTTGCATTCTTAATCGCAAATCTAATAAACTCGTTGACTCTGTCTTCGTATTCTTCACTTAAACGATCAGCTACTATCTAACTTTGATCCATATTTGCTACAACTATGGTTACGATCATTATAAATGTGAATGTCTTATTAACTCTCACATGGTAGGGCCCTATCCCATTTGAGAACAAACTTTTTCCAACCATAGTTAACAAATGCTACTTAAATGTTGTATATTTTACTTGACAAAATTTGGGCAACATTTCGCATTAGTCTCTTAGTACACAGCTTGAAATATGAGATGATTTACCTCAATCAAGCATGCACCAAGAGACAATGAGAAATGTTTCAAACTTAAATTTTGTTAAGTATTAAATACAACATTATGAGAAGCAAATGCTAACAAATTAATAAATAAGTTTGTTCACAAACTGTCCAATTTGGACAATTTGAGATTCAAAATAATAATTTATTAAAACATTATTTTCAATCTCAAACGGAAAAACTATAGTTTCACTCAATTTTACAATAGTAAATCATAACCTACAAAGTTTCATCACTAACAATAATCATGCATTCATCACATTCTACAATACAACATCAAATTCATTCATATACAGAGGAAATATACATTTTGGGGGCAAAACAAACAAGAATATCAAAATTTTTAAATGCCTAATATCATAGGTTAACAAACACAACAACATGCTCTTCCATTATAACTAACCACCTGTGTCCCAATATCATGTTCAACAAATCCTAAAAAACAATTCCAACAACATTTTAGAGGTTAACAAACTAAGATTCAACCTGCCCATATCAACTTTTACAAAAAGTCAAGTCATTTCATGCTCATTTGTTCACGCGACAGCAATGATCAACATGTAAACAATATTTTGTTCATACAAATTATAAACACAACAACATGCACTAACATGGAATTAAGAAACAAGTGCAAATTTGTCGCAGTTCAGCAGGAGACCATAAATGGAGGAGACATTGTCACTGTTTAACGTCAAAAACAGAGATACGTATCAGTGAACAGAGAGAATGAGAGACTGCAAATGTCCAAAAATGGCCAGAAAACAAAGAAAAGATTATGAATATACCTTCAATGTGCGATTACGATGTCAGGTGTGCTTCTTCCTCTGCAAAAAAATTCTCAAAGAACACTGAAACACAGAGAATTTTGAAGTACAGGCTTGGCGAAGCGACAGGGATAACTCAGTTAGGGTTTTAAAAATACAACTTCAGCTGTTCATATTGAACCGCTCTCTAAAATAGATTTCTTAGAGTGGTTATTTTACAACCGCTCTAAGAAGTCTATTTTAGAGAACAGTTCCATATGAATCGCTCTCAAATGTCCATTTTAGAGAGCGATTCCATATGAATTGCTCTGAAATGTCAATATTAGAGAGCAGTTTCAGTTGAACCGCTCTAACATGAACTGCTCTTAGATGTCCATTTTAGAGAACGGTTCCATATAAATCGCTCTGAAATGTCAATATTAGAGAGCAGTTTCAGTTGAACTGCTCTCACAAGTTCATGTTAGAGAGCGGTTTCGTTTGAACCGTTGTCATAAGTACATATTAGACAATGGTTCTGTCGGAACCGCTCTCTTAGATTTATATACAAAGCGGTTATTACTAATCGCTATCTAATTTGGTGCTCGAAAAGCCAATTTCTAACTTAGTGATATTTTTGCACATTACACAAAAAAAAAATTATGACTGTAAAGAAATATGTAAAATTGTTTTATTGGTGTATTTTTGGCATAGTGACTAATGTGTTACTTAATCTTTTATATTTTAAATTTTCTAACATATTTTTATATAATTTTATAGCTGCTTTTTAATATTTTTTAGAAAAATCTATAAAAATAAAAATCAGTTTAGTAAAATACAAAATTCATAGTATATATATGTTAAATAGAAAAAGTAAAAATACATTAATATAATAATCAACTTCATAAAAATTTTGTTTATTTTGATAATATTTTATATAATTAAAAATTATTCACTGTAATGTTACATGGTCTTTTGTCATATATTTATATTTATCAGTTTATTTATGTTTTATTAAATTTTTATTGATTTCATTTATATGTTACGTTATTTTTTCTCTAATTTTTTTAACTTATTTCATTATAATTTTTATTTTTAAAATATTTTAGAAAAGGCTATAAAAAACACAATATAATAAAGTATAAAATTATTATTATATATAGTAAATAGGGAAAATAAACCTTAACTTAATACTCAACATAGAAAATTTGATATTTCATTTGATTAAAATAAAAGTTATTATGAATTTGAATATGAGAAAATAATAAAGATTATTTACCTTCAGGAAATTTTAATTTTTTTATTTGAGATTGATATTGTAAGAAAATTATTAGATTTGACATTTTTATATTTGATATTAATTTAATATTCTAAATATTTATGATATTAAATTCTTCAAACGTTGAAAGGTGTAAACCCAATTTTTATTTCTGATTATAACTTACTAAAATAATTTATTTAATATCATTTTAAAGACTTGTTTAATATTATAAATTTTCTTATACCCAAATTAATATGAATAAACATTTTAAAAACTAATTAGAAAAATTAAATTTAAATACTTAATTAATATTTTTTATATTTTATAATGTAATTTATTATAATTATCTGTTAAAATATAATTTAATTTAAACATTTTTAACAATATTATTATTTTTAAATTATCAATAATATTAAAATAAAAAGATTACATATTTTATAAATTTGTCCACCTTACAGGTACAAAATCTAATTTTAATATTATATAGTGCTCAAAATTATATTATATTATATTCTTAATTAAGATATGTTTGAGGGAGAAATGTTTAGACGAAAGAAAAAAAGATGACATATTTTTTAATTTTAAATTAAAAATTATATATAATTTATAGTAACAAATATATTAAATTTTTATTTTTATTTTAAAACAATAATTAATTTTAAATATATTTATTTAAAATATAAATTTTTTCTTCCTCACTTTCCCTATTTTAAAATTCCCTTTTTCAAACAACCGCTTGTTGGAGGGTACAAATGCAATGCAATTATTCTGTTTTTGGTTAAGAAATGCAATTTTCCAAACATATCTATTTGAGGCCATATTGGGCCCAATAGAAACCAGCTAATATGGGTTCTATATTGTTCGTGGATTTAGAAGAATCTCCGCCTGCCACGTAACAACTCAAACACCGCCTTAAAGGGAATCCTATTTATTTTCTTTCTAACCATCAATCAACCACACAAAAACAAAATGCTGAAAATCGCCGCAAGCGCAAAACGACTTGTGGGAACGGCGTCGTTTAAGTCGCCACCGTTGGGTGTTAGGGTTCTGCCGCGGCTCTACCACGAGAGGGTGGTTGACCACTACAACAACCCCCGCAACGTTGGATCCTTCGACAAGAACGACGAGGACATTGGAACGGGTCTTGTCGGGGCACCCGCATGTGGCGACGTTATGAAACTCCAAATTAAGGTCGATGAGAGCACTGGAAAAATCGTCGATGCTCGCTTTAAAACCTTCGGTTGTGGATCAGCCATCGCTTCTTCCTCCGTTGGTATGTTTTTTATTTATTGGTTTTGTTATGCTCCTTTAAGCATTTATAAATAATTTTTTTAAAAAAAATGGTACATAATTATTATATTGAAGTGAAGTTATAAAAATATAATAAATATTTTTTAATAAATTTTTATTATTATTAGCAGCGGATCTTAAGATAATAATACTTTTTATTTATTTATTTGTGAGAAGGAAGAGAGGAATGGGATGTGTAGGGTAACATCTAATAAGTAGAGTTTATGGACTTCGTGGTGTTTGAATTTTTAATTCTTTAATTTTTCTTAGTGCCCTTAAAAGTTTAAAGTTGTGGAGAATTAATTTTGATGAAATTGATCTTGAGCCGTCAAATCTGTGATTAGATACCTTCATAAATTAAGCTCAACCGCACTATTTCTTTTATTGAAACTTGTGTTTCTCATCAGAAAGTGCGAGAATTGGTTTTGTAACTTTAAAGCAAACAAATCCTAAATGTTTTCTTCTTTTCGTGGTTGCAATTCTGGAATTTTCTATTGTTGAGGAAACATTTGGTTATGAGGTCTGGCTGCATAAACTTGAAGATTTTGCAGAAGAAAAACGAAAATGGTTGATATTTTGTGGATATCTCATTAGCTCACACAATTGATGTTTCTAATATGTAGCATCTCTCTTTTCAGCTACTGAATGGGTTAAGGGGAAGCGAATGGAGGAAGTTTTATCCATTAAAAACACGTAAGTATTTCCCTCGGAATTCTTGAAAACATTTGTTGCAATCATGTGTTATATTCTAGCAATGGCTTGTGTGTTATGTGATTTGTTATCTTCTCCGGACCTTTAGTTCGCTGCACGGTAATTATTCACTTGGGAATTATGGATTTTAGCTGTAGGATGGATAAATTCTGTGTTTTAGGAAGCTTATTTTATTTTATTTTCCTCTGTGAAGCTGTGTCAAAATTTAGGCCCTGCTCTCTATATTTCGTCACCTTCAGTTTTGATGGCTGAAATTGTAGTAGTGTCAGATGAATTCCGTGGAAAAGTTGGGTTTTTGTCTGTTAAGTGGTTAATGTTGGTTGTTTTGATGGTTAATGTTGGAAAGATGTGTTGGTGTTCTTCCGCATATATACTATTGTTCTCATCATCTCTTTGGATGAGTATGAGCTGATAAGCTGAGGAATCAAATGCCTGCTTAAGAATATTTACATATTTTTATTTTGTTGTATACCTTCTGGTTGCTAGATAAATGCACCATCTCTAGGAGTTCTCTCTTGCTAGACTCTAGCTTTGGTTATGCTTCCATGATTAATCATTTTCATTTCGTATTAGTCGTCGAAGTGACTTATAATTAATCTCCTGCAGCGAAATTGCAAAGCATCTTTCACTTCCTCCAGTCAAGCTTCACTGCAGCATGCTTGCTGAGGATGCTATAAAAGCAGCTGTTAAAGATTATGAAGCTAAGCGTGCCACTGCAACTGCTGGTGATCAGGCAACAACAGCTTGATTTCCATTTCTAGAATGATGATGAAAACGACCGTCAGTGTGGAATTTTTTACGGCGTTAACGAGCTAATGTACATTGTTGGAACATCTTGAGGTCAGACTTCTCTTGGTTGGAGCTAGTCAACCTTATTAAATTATCATAATGTAAAGTAAATACCTGTGTTGCTGGCTGCAGTTTGTTATTATCTGCATGATTTATAGGATCAAATCATGTTTTTATTAAACGATGTAAACAATGCAATAAAGATACGATATTTACGGTTGGAAAACCACGGCTTCATCCAGCCTTACTGCAGATATTTACACAATTTTGTTTTGGATCTTGTGTTTGTATGTCATTCAACCTTGTACGCTTCTCTGACTGTGAAAATACGGATGCCACTGCAAAATGGGAAATGCATCCTTGACTTGAACAATTTAGACATTTGATGGTGTTTGAGCGTTGGGAGCTTATAAACAGGAATAAGAACATAATCGTATCAAGAACCTTGATGAAATTGTTTAGGGCTTAACACTACAACAAATGATCAATGCGACATCAGGATTGAAAAAATATCAATGTTTAAGAGTCCTTTATTCAACTAGCAGTAATTGGTTAAAACTTGTAAATTGTGGTATAAGCATACCATGATTAGCAGTAATAGACCCTTGATCCTATGGTTCTTGGTTGTTTGCAAAACCTTGTAAATTGGTTATATTAGCTGAAGTCTTGTAATCTTTTTCTGTGGTAGGTCTTTTCATTATCGACAACTTTTGTTGCTCCTGAGATTATGTATCATCTGAACAGAAAGTAGGAATGAAGGTTTTTTAAAAAAAATAAAAAATAGCTTTAAAAGTTGATACGGATGAAGATTGTGGTTGCAATAACAGGATTTTCGTTAAAGATCATATGTTGTGCGCTTTTACTGGAAGGAAGATAGATTTCTTTATTTATGCAGTGTTCTTCTAGTGTTTTCTATTGTATAGATGTTATTAGAGATCGTTCTGGCTAACGTTTGAGGGTTTTGTGATGGAGACTTCTGTGCTGAATAGTTTTTTTGCATATAACTGAAAGGAAAAATGACAAAAAAGAAAACACAAAATTTAGTAAAGAACAATCATAAGCTCATTTGCAAAAAAATTTAAAACTTTGTTATGTATATTTTGTTCGATTGAAAATCCTAAAGAATAAATTTCCTGCAAATAAAACATTACGCAGAAAAAAAAAAACAAACTTAGTTAATTGTAAAAGAATCTTTTTCATGCAAGAATTGCAAAGGATTCTCAGCAAAAATTGTGGAACAATTTCTTTGCTAGGAATATCGCACATGAACTATTTTTAATATTGATGATATTCTCCTGCTCCGCAGATCTTAGAAAAATAAAAATAAAAATGAGATATGCAATGGTGAACAGAAGGGACAAAAAAATGAAGGCGGCAAAAATAGAATGTCTCGTGTCTTTTAGTTAAAGTTGTGAAAAACTTTAGTAATATAAAAAAGGTTAAATTAATAAATTGGTCTATCAATTTTTAATTTTTTTAATTGAGTAATCTAATTTTTTTTAATTGAAATAATTTAACTTATAAAAATAATTCAAATCAGTTAGTCTAAAAAAAACAACTTTAACTCCTTTAATAAATTATTTATTTTCTTTTTTCTAGTGAACTTTTGTGAAAATACAATAAATTTTGATAAATTTATTATATCTCTTTCTTTTAAACTTTCTCTTCTTACAATCCACGAATTCATAACTTACTTTTTGTCTTCCTTTAAATTTTGACAAAGACCAAATATCAATATCCGTTACTCTTCATCTTCTTATACAACTTTAAGGGCCAATAAAAAATTTCAACAGAAAAAATAGAATATATTTATTAAAATTCAAAGAAGTATATGAATGAAGGATAAAAGGGAAAATTTTTGAAGAAATTTAAAGGAGGGGAAACAAATTGTATAGAAGCATAGATGATAATAGATAAGATGATAAGGAATAAAATGCAAAGGAAAAAGAGAAAATAAAATATTTTTGCCGAGGCTTAGAGTAGGAGAAAAATGGGTTGTGGAGATGTGGGAGAGACAAAAGGAGGAAGAAAAATAAAAAAGAAGATTTTTGTCAAAATTCTAAGGAAGAAGAGAGGAATAAGTCAAGGAAAGATTGATAATGGGTAAGATAACGAAGAGAGAAAAGAAAATGAAACAACTAAAAATTTGTCAAAAATATTATATTTGTACTAGAGTTCATGAGGAAGAAGAAGAAAAAAATAATTTTTTTTTAAATGGAGTTAGGGCTGTTTGTTTTCTCTTTTTAAATATAATTTTAGTTTTTATAATTTAAAATTTAAAAACTTGTTTGTTAATTTGATTTTTAAAAACTATTATTAATTTTTTTTTCAATTTTTAAAATTAAAATCCAGAATAGTTTTCATGGTGTTTTTATTTTTAAATTTTGATTTCTCACCCTAAAACTTTCAAGACGAGGAAAATTCAATTTTCATTAATGGCACTTTTGTAAATTAAGTAAAAAAAAAGGCAAATAAATGTTGAGTTAGGACTCATGGCATCCTCACTCTCACAACATCCTCACGACTCTTAAACTATCATTCTTACAATATCATAGACATCTCTGAGCTCTTAAACTATCACCCTCACAACACTATCAATCCTCTCATGAGAATAATGAAGGAAGAACGAAGCATGGCATAAATTTAATAAGAATTTAGGTTTTTTCTTTTCTCATCTTAGATGTTATTTTTTATTTATAATTGGTCAAAATGTTCGTCCATAGAGTTATAGAACGCTCTCAGCACTCCACATAAATAGTTTTCCGTTATTTTAAGCAAGTATTAAAAGCATGTTTATTAAAAAACAAAAGCTGATAAGATAAGAATTTACATAATTGCCTAGCAAGTTTAGAAATGAGTCAATATTATTCTTTATTCAATGTATGTATGTAATACTTATTCATTATTTTAATTAGTTCTTTTTTTATTTTTTTATTTTATCTTGTTTTAATTTTTTATTTTGGATTATTGTTATAGAACTGCGTAAGTGCAATTGATAGTACTCATATGAGTGCATAGGTTCCTATTAGAAAATAAATTGCATGTAGAGATAAAAAGACAGTTATTACACAAATTGTTATGTGCTTGTGGTTTTAATATGATGTCTACATTTGTGTAGTCAAGATGGCAAGGAAGTGCACATGATTCAAAGGTGTTTTGGAAGCACTTATCAACCCAAATACAAATTTTCTATAGCCGTCCAAAGGTTAGTACTTATATTATAACTTAGTTATTTTTAATTGATAAAAAATATTTATAAATACATATTTTATGTGATGTATGTAAGTCTATCCTATCTTATTGATTGTGACTATCTATGTACAAGAGATTTTCTTCTTCCTTATATGGGGAATATAATATAACATCCTTATTATAATTTAAATAATAGCTCTTGACTATATATATATATATAGGATTTAAGTGAAAATTTTACAAGTTCTGAATGATTTTAAAAACTTTGTCTGTATAAAATTCTCATAAATTGATAAAACAACATATATACTGAGCTGGTGATACAAACAAAATAATTTTTAGTAAAATAAATTTCTAGCTAACATTGATATAAGTTAAAAGTTTAAAAAATTATATATTAATTATTACACATAATCCTTGAATCGTCGTTTACAATAAGTTAATCAAAATACTTCAAAATTCTACTTAGAAACTAATCAATATAATTACATTATTCAAAATAGCCAGTTCTAACAGAGTAGTTCCTTTCTTACCATCCCTTGCGAATATAATCCTAGAAAGGGTTGATCTTCTTTACTAAAAATATTTGTAAGAGTGAGTATCATTTGCCCCAGTAAAATTTTTATTTTAAGAATAATCAAAATAATGCAAAAAATAGTTTATGATACAACATGTAACAAAATAGCGCTATTCTATTCTTAACAAAATCAACTAAACAAAATTGCTCATATACATCTTCCATCTTTTACTCACACACATTCCATTTCTTATTAATCAACCCAATCAAATTCAATGCTTGAACTCATATCACTTTACTTATTTATACAATTTTAACCAAACAAAAGTTATCCAAACCATAATTCCATGCCACTTTATCTATTTCAAATTTGAATATGTAACGCCCTTAATTTTGGTAATATTAATTATTATTATTATTATTCGTGTATATATATATATATATATATATATATATATATATTCATATGTGTGTTGATTTATTTGAAAATGATGTTTTATGTATATTAATTACATGGATATGTGTATGTATGACTGTTGGGCTGAAATGGGCTAAGTGCCTAAGTACAGGGCGAGATATTAGGCTGTTCTAAGGAAGGACCAAAATTGTCGCCTTTTCGCTGTAGCGACAAAGCAACAATTTAGGGTGCATTTCTGGGTGTAGTCTTGCTGTAGCGAGAGGGTCTCGTTGTAGAGAGATTCTGCAGAAACCAGAGTGCAGTTTTCTCTGATTTTTTTGCTGTAGCGAAAGGGCGTGTCGCTGCAGTAAGGAGACCTCGCTGCAGCGAGAATATCTCGCTGTAGCGAGAGTGTCGCGACTAGAAAAGGATTTAAAGAGAACTAGGGTTTGGGGAGAGTAATTTCTCCCTCTCCCTTCAAAATCCCTTCGATTCTCTCACTCTCAAACCCTATTCCACCGATTAATTGCCTCCAAAGTCGTTCAGGAGCGAGATTGTAGCTTAAATTTGTGTGGAGAACGCTTGGAGGTGAGTTTTAATGATTAGGATTTTCGTTTTTCCTTCCCTTTCTCTATTCTTGGTAATTTTTGGGGTTCTCATGGAATTCTTCTATGTGTTTAGGCCGAAAGCCATGTGGGGAGCATTTCCGTGGTTGAGTTCCGACGTGGGTCTTCAATTCAAGGTAAGGGGGGACTTTACCCTACTCCTTTATGTGTGATTTGCTGATATTTTGTGTGATATTGTGATGTGGCTGAGTAGAGGGTAAGAAATTGCTGAGATATGTGGTGTGAGCACTTGTGCCGTTTATACATGTTTGTATATCTGAATGAACATTGTGAAAATGTGGGCCCGAGGGCTGTGTAATATGAATAGAAATAGGCTAGGGGCCGTGTGTCTTGAATGAATTGTGGGCTATGTACTGTGAAAATGAAATGTGGGCCTAGTGCCGTGTACTGTTAAATGTGGGCTATGTGTCGTATATTGAAATGTGTGTGATTGGGGCGTATAATGTCTTTGTAATGTGCTGTGAATGGTTCAACGATACACTAGGGGTGTGGGAGATGAGGACGGTAGAAATACCTCGGGAAAGAGGGAGTGGTGGTGACATTGACTGTGGAACGAGTACACCACGGGCCACACACTCTCTTCCTGACTAGACATCTGACCATTACCTTTGCTGAGTGACCTGTGACTGCCCACGTGGTATCCGTGAGGCGGAGGTAACCGGCGACCATTCATAGTGTAAATTTGTGATCACAGTGTCAATGTGAGTGTGGCTGGCGTGAGTATGCATGAGTTCATGAATTGTGCTTATAGATGTGATAATGCTGCATGTGCTTGTATTTGTTTAATGTATTGGAAATGTGCTGAAGGTGATACTCTATGCGTAATTGTATGTTTTGGTAGTGTAGAGTACTCACCCTTACATTTATTTTTCAGGTAATCAAGACGATCAACACCGGACTCAGTGAAAAGGGTAGATGAAACTGCTATAGGACTAGGATTTTAATTTGAAACTAATGTATTTGAATGGGTCATGTAGTAGTGATTTAATAGGAATTGTAACCCCTTTCCTTATTTTAAAATATTTGATGAAACCAAGGGTTGAGAACCTTATTTGAAATGAAATTTATTTTATTCTGAATTTGTAAAATTATGATTTATTGAAATTAAACATAAGGTGTTACAGAATATCTCATCAATTAACACTACTCTAAGTACTCTTGGGTTTCTAAATCGCTACCAACATACACTCTCTAGTTACGAAGGACTTACGTAGCATGCATAGTCGCTGGTCAGCTAAACTACATACGGAGGAAAAGGTATAGTAAGGAATTCAGTTAAGAAATCAGTGTGAGGTTTGTAAATGCATCTCACTTTTACATCATGTACACATTAGTGAATCGCATTTACCACTCTCATTTTTTTCCATATTTCTATAATAAACTTCAAACCCTATACCCTTAGTGTATCCCAGAACTATCCATACAGTATCCCAACAGTGACATATAAAATCATACTATTTTAATACATATGTTACAATCACACTAATCAATGTACTATAACATATGTGTTATAATCTTACTCGTTGGTGTATTAGAAAGCATATATCATTATCGCACCAATTGGTGTTTTTGTGACACATATATTAGTTACTCCTTTTTACTTACATTTTCTCACATAATTTAGCCAATTTCATTCACCAACAACTTTTATATATTCACATCCATCTCATACATTAGCAACTTTCATATATTCACACCAACCTCATACATTTCTATTCACTATCATAGTTTCCATCAACTTTTTCATCATTTGATTAAATAAAACATATTAAATCATTCACACATCCAAACTAATTCTGATTCACATATTTATAATAAAATACATTTCTTCATTCAATTACTGAACAATTTTCATCAAGTTCATACAACCATCATGTTCCTTTATTTCAGCACATATTTGTAAGACAATAATATATTATCATACAATTCATCAAAATATGTTGAAGGTTGTACACCCTCGAACTCAATCCAATCTCACAATTCATATATAATTTGTTGGTGATCACATTCTCTCGATCTTAATAGAGTCTTCTAACCTAAAGTTCAGTATTCTCTACCTTTTATCATTCAACACATATGCTATTAGAAAGGTAATAACTTATAACATCAAATATGAATATACATCTTGAGTAACTTATCTATAAAACTTCTTAATCTCGTTCTAGCTCATGACTTTTACTAAGAATTCAATTCTAGGTGATTTCAGACAAACTTAATACCCTTCTTTATACTAAAAATTCACTTTTCACCATATAGTTTCATGAAAATTTTATAAATTATTACTTAAAAGAAGTTATTTCAGTTTTCTTGAGGTCACTACATATAGAAGTAAAACTAAGGCTTGAGAATACTCTTCTTACCTAGAAATGAGTTTCTAAGACTAATTCTTTGTGAGCTCTAAAGAGAAGCTGTACGTCTTGACTAGAGACAACACCTAAGGACCAGAGTTCTTTCTAACATTATAGAGTAGATTTTCTATTATGAGAAGAAAAAACAGAAAAATGGGAATAAGATTTAAAAGTTAGGCTCTGGAAACTTACTTAGATTCGAGTGAAGTAGAAGTTTGAATTTAGATATGAAGGAGATCTAGCGTTCGTAGAGGTTTTCTCTAGGAAGGAAGAGGGAAGGAATAGAGAGATCAGAGAAGGAGAGGGGGTTTTGGTGAGAAATGAAATTTCTAAATGTGAAAACCCTTAAATACTCAAACCTGCACGTTATCGCTTGAGCGAGAGGATAGTTGGAGCAACTCTATTCTTTCTCGCTTGAACGAGAATACTCTGAAAAGCCTAGTTTAGAAATATCTTTCTTGCTAGAACGAAACACATCTTGCTTGAGCGAGAAGTCCTGTACTAAAATTCCAATTTTCTCCAAAAACAAGAGAATAAAAATGAGGATGTTACATATAAAGGTCAAGCCAAGCAACCAAGGAGTCCTATAGATAGACATTACTTCGCAATCTTAAAAAATAAGTTTCTTATTTTGAAGTTGATACCTTCATATAAATCTTCTAGGCAATGACCCATAATAACATGTTGTGCTATTCATAATTACATACGAAAATAAAATTTGAATAACGATTTATTTAGGATATGAAAAGAAATGTATCTTATAGTAATTGAGCATGAGAATAGAGGTTCGAGCATGAAAGAAACTAGATCCAATGATCATAAATTAGTCAGATTATCCGATGAAGGTACAACTAAAATGGCAGCATTTAGAGATTATATTACAAATTAAATGTAGATACAATATAACAACTAGTTAATATTAGTTTTTATATATATATATATATTATAGAATTACAAATAATTATATATACGTTTCAGAATTTATTCTTAATATAAATATTCATTTATTTTATTGTATCAGTGTTATTTATTTGTTTTCTTTGTAATATTGTCTATTCATATTATTTATATTTTTTTATTAAAAATTGTTTTAATATTAATCATTAGTTTTTAGTTTAATATATTTTTGTAAGTTTCATAATTTATCAAACTCTTTGCATTACAAGTATTACTTCAATTTAATATTAGATTTTGATGTTTTAATAAAATTTGAATTCAATATGATTTTAAATATAAAAATATATTTAAGTAAATAAAATATCAAATAAAATATCAAATATATATATATATATATAATTTAAAATACTAAATAAAAAAGTAAATAAAATCAAACAAGTTTTTAAAACTTGTTTTTAAAATAAATTTATCAAACAAGTTTTCTTATTTTATCATCTTAAAAATAGTTTTGAAAACTAAACTACCAAACAAATTTTATGTTCATTTTTTTCTTAAAAATAATTTTATAAAATTGTTTTAAAATATAATTTTTAAATACTAAAAAGTAAACTAAATTAAACAAGTCTTAATTGAAATACTTATTTGAAATGCTATTACGAAAAAAAAAATTTAGAAAACCAAATTGAAATAAAACCAACAGTTAAAAACTAATCTATTAATTTAACATTTTATATTACTAAAGTTTTGCACAACATTTAGTTTCTGAGACATTTTCTTTTTTGGTTTTTTTATTATATTTATCTTTTTTATTGCCTTTATATATGTATATGTTCTTCCTTAGATTAGTCATTTTTTTTTACATATTTTTTTTTTCTAAATAGACCTAGGATCAGGATAATAATATTATAATTAAAATTGGTTCATGTGTGATGTTCCTAGTAAAAAAATTATTGTACAAAGTTGTTCAAAACCCTTTTTATTCCTTATATGAAAAAAATTCTTATAAGCTTAATTGAGTTTGTTATTTTTGTTAAAAAAAAGTTTTATAATATTTTATTTTCAATTATTATTGTTGAAAATTTATTCTTTATAAATAAATTGAAACAAAATGAGAAAAAAATGGTAAAAAGAGAAAATGTATCAAAAGAGGAAGGAAAAATGGAGAAAACAAAAAGACATGAATTTTATGTTTCAAAGAAAAAGAAAAGTAAAGAAGACAAAATGAAATGAATTCAATAAGTAATAGAGAAGAGAGACAATCAAGATATGATATTGAATAGGTAAAAAATATATTAATATCTCATTATCTCACTATATTAAAATATTAAAACCTACTCCAAAAATAGTTCAATAAATCAAAACTTTAATTTAATTAAATTTTGACTTTCAAATTTTAAAAAGTTTGGTGAAAAATAATAAAAGTAAATATGAAAAATTAAATTCCATTACATAATAAAAATTATTCTAAAACAGTAATTTAGACCCTAGCATTTTAACTTGTTCAACTAAACTCTTTGTAATTATCAAATCTGGTAAATATTTTTTTTTTGTCATAGAGAGCACTATTCTAAATGTTAAATTCCCATGTCAGTTTTATGTAGCTATTTTTTTTTTCAAAAGTACTCCATTCTTATAACTTATTTCTAATTCTTAATTGAACACACCCTATTTCCTTTCTCTATGCATTATTTCTACCAGATTCTCTAAAACTTTCTCTTTGCTTTCACTAATCAACGAAAAAGAAGACTAGTGAAGCCAATATTCTAGTAAAGAAGAAGATGAACAAAGAAGAAGACTTGTCAAGATGAATGAAGAAAAAGAGTTATAAAGAAGAAATTTGAGAAAAAAGAAGATAGAGATTGGTGAATAAATTAGAAGCATAAACTTGCCAAATTATAGTGATGATATTCCCCAAATTTTTGTAGTTGTGGCCTTCCCTCAAAGTTGCAAACTTCTTAGACTGAGATACCAAGAATGACCATTTAGATTAAAGCCAAAGAGCAAGCATACACATATGCTAACCACTCAGACAAGGTTACACGTCAATGATTCCATTAAATCAGTGTTACATCAATTAGAAAAATTAATGTTATTCATTGAATCACAATTCAAATTTATATATATTTTCTTAAAAAAAAGCAGCATAAAACAAAGTATACTAACAAAGGCTCCAAGATAAGTAAAATTGAATTAAAAAGAATTAAAGAACAATATTTATATGCAAAGACAACCAAAAGTAATCAAAAGAGCAAAAATATAACAGATAGAGTGAAATAATAATCAAAACCTTTAGTTACAATGATTGTTGCATCAATAGAAAAGAAAGTGGAATAGGAATTGAACCATTATGGATTCAGCATCAATGGTGAAAATGAGATGTAAAAGAATGAAAGTGAAATGTGATTGAGGTAGAAGCACCAAAGGCAAAGGATTGTGTTTTTGTATTTAGATTTTTCACTCCTCTACATTCTTAAGGGAGTGTAAGGGAGCTGAATATGTGGAAATTGATGGAGAAGAGAAATAAATCGGTAGAAAAAGTAACATTGAGTGTGAAGACAATACATAGAGAAATAAGATTATGATTTCAGAAATTAGGAATCAGAAATGAATTATAAGAATGAAGTATTTTTGTCCACCAAAATAGTCACGTGAAACACACATGGAGATTTAACATTCAAATTGATGCTTTCTATGATAGAAGCAATTATTCCCATAGTTTGATAATTACATGAAGTTTGGTTGAACAATTTTAAATATCAGGGTTTAAATTGTATATGAACAAATGTAGATACGATAAAATGTCTTTTTTCATATTTTTTTTATTGTCACACGTCTAATGGCTTTTTTTTTTCTTAACCTTTTTCTTAATTTGGACTTTTAAAATTTGAGTTTTGATACTATATTAGTTAGTTTTTTTTTTTTTTTTGGTATCAGTCTAAGAGTGTGAACTATGAAGCTTGATTATTTTATTTTATTTTGTTAATATTTTAGCCAATTTAGAATCATAATCATCTTATTATATACCATTTGATTTGTTGCAAATCTAGTTGGGAATCATATGCACATTAATAGTAGTGGAACACAAGTATTCCTAAATGTCCCTATAGTTATCACAATTTCAAAGCAAGTATATACACATAAACTTGATTCAGGATTACTTATTTTTGACAAATTTGTTGTGTTACTCTAGAAGATTGTTATGCTAGTAGTTATGTAAGAGTGAATGTGACTACACCTTTAGAGTTATCCATCTAATATGTTCTTATAGAAGGAAAATTCCTAATGAGTGTGGTATAATTCATGTGTTCATTAGTTACGAGTTTGGCTCAATTAAGTAATAATCTTAGTCCAACTAGAATTTGACTTTTTTAGCAGATTTGTTCCTGAATGCAACCCTATAATTTTTTTTAATATTTGATTTACAATATTTAAATATAAACTTATATTTAATATCATGAATAATAAGTGACATATAGCAATACTTCACTATTTTCAAATATCAAGAATGTCATTAAATTGACATAATCTATTTATGTTATAAAATATAAATTATGCAATTAATTCATTTTTCTTCATATCTAATTGAACATAAATCATGAAGCATGTAACATTGTAAAGTCTATTTTTTTAATACTTGAACTGACCTTTCTAAATAAGAGAAATACAAGTAACACACTCTTTTTAATACACTATTAACTATTGACTAATATTTATTAGAAACAACCAAAGTATAAGAGAGAAACATTAATTTAGAAGTAACAAATATCAAAACATACATAATTTTTATAATTTTCACTAAATTTTAACTAATAGTTAAGAGTGTGTTAAAAAGAGTATGTTAGAGAGAATGTTGCTTGCATTCGTCTTCCAAATTCTATATAGGTTACTTACATCTCTTCATGGGATTTATTGTATGTTTAACATTTAACTTTTTGTTCACTTTGTTACAAGTGAAGTTTGATCATATTAAAATATAGAACTCGTCATATACAAATCATAATGATTTCAGGTTAAAGAATCACATATACTAGTATCAAATTGAAAATTGGTTATAACACTCATGTAATTATTCATACACGTTCCTATGATAGGTTAATCTAATACACCATTACTTCTAATGTGATTTGTGTTTAGACTTAATATCTCATATTCTTGATCTTTGAGACTTTATCATCACTTCATTCACATACTAGTCTCGACACATTATATTATTCTAATAATAATATTTAACAAAGAATATTTTAAAAATAGTACTTGATGTCTACTTTATTCTAAAGACATTATCATGTTCTTATAAAATAATTTAATTTAAAATACCTAATTTTTTAAAATAAATTTATAATACAAATGTGTGTTCAAAATATAAAAGCTCATAACACATATACTAATAAATCTATCAATATCACACTTTATTATCTTATACAGAGGAATTAATTTTATGAAGAACTAACACATTAGTAAATTTTTCAATTTATAACTCTTAAAATATTTATATTATAAATAAATTTATTTCTCACTTTCTCTCATCAATCAAACAAGGCATCCTTTAATTTATTAACTTTTTTTTTCTTATTTCTCTTTTGAATCAAACAATGTATGAACATGCCTATATAAAAAATATATAATAATTAATGTGTTGTTTGATTTTTAAAATGTATTTTTTTATTTCACATTTAATTACAAAAATGTAATTTTATTTTTATTGTGTTTTTTATTTTTAAATATCTGTATAAAAATACATAATTTATTTTTATAAAATATTTGAAGAAAAGGAAAAAATAATGTAACATTTTATAAGTGAAAGTAAAAAAGAAAAGTCAAACTAAACGGTTCTTAACATTTTTTATTTGTTTCGTGACTCACTTTATATTTTAAAGAACGTAAGAACTCTTTTTAATTATAAAATAATTGATGCATATTCTTATGATAATTTAATAAAATATATTTAATATTTATTAAGAAATGTTTATTACATCTGAATTATAGTTTGATAATTATGATTCATAATTATTTTCAACAACTTGCATGAGTTGCGAAATAATTTAGAAGAATATAAAATTAGTTTGACATATCTTAAATTTCATTTATGTTCTTTGGTCTAATATTTTTAAGATTAAATATGAGTTTTAAGTTTGGAAATTTTCTTTCAATCAATAAATATCACCAAGTGTCTAATATCTCAAAAATTATTGTTCATGTTTGATCGTGGTTTTATAAAGGCCCGCATTGGAAAATTAAAATGAAATGCAGATTAGATTTTGGATCGACAGTTGGCTTACTGAATTTTGGGATCTTAATAAATATGCTAATAGTCTCCTATCTAATTTAGATATATAGTTGCCTCTTGGTCTTTTGCTTATAAGGAAGGGTGGGATTGGAGTAAAATTACTCCTTTTCTTAGAATGTCTGCAACGAATTTGTTGTCACTGCTCCATCTAATCCTCTATCTATATATGATTTTACTATTGAGTTTTTAATGCTTAATGATATATTTTTTTAATTAAATTAGCTTATAATGATTTGCAAGGATGACATTTCAACTAATAAAACTAATGATTGTTTTAAAGTTATTTAAAAATGGGTTAGACCTCCTAAAATTAAACTTTTTCTTTAGAAGATTGCTTATGGAAAATTGTTGAATAATGAAGAAAGAAAACATAGAGTTAATGGTTGTTTATGGTATTTGTCCTAAATGTTCTTTTTTTGCCCCTAAATCTATAATTCACGTTTGGGGGGATTGTTATTATACTATTGAGGTATGGGAACATTTTATTGCTTCAATTCGACTCTCCGCTTGTGTTTGAGATTGAATAAAGTTTATTGAAAATATTAAATAAAAAGTAAAAAATAGTAGAGTCGTATAATTTTAATAATCTGTAACGAGTAATAAAATTATTTTGGATTTATTCTTGAAAAGAAAATAAAAGAGGAATCCAAATTAGGCAAGGGGCAACCATCACATGGTCCCAAAAAGTAGCCGCTCATGTCCTACCTTACCTAAATTTTCAGAGTAGTGTTGTTCCCAACACAATCCAACAAAAAATCGGTCATAAATGGCTCATAACAAGGCAATTTGGAATACCCAGGAAAGTAATTAACATCAATCACCATGTAACTCTCACAATTCTTAGCATCGCTCTCTCTAATCACATCAACGTTGAACAAGCTAAGCCCCAATTCCTCCCTCAACGCCCTTCCCAACTCCGTTATTAAACCCTGAGGAGGCGTTTTGACCTTCCCAATGTCGTTCACCCCATCTCCATCTCCATCTCCATCTCCATCTTGCACGTGCAAATTAGAAATCTGCGAAAACGGCATCGTCCCCTTCAGCGTTTTAGCCCTCTCCTCCGTTATATCAGGCAAGGACCTTCGCTTCACGCACGTGACATGTTCCCCCGCCACGTAGACCTTGAACACCACGCCTCCGTGGTTCACGAACTCTTGCAAAACGACGGGTGCGTTCACCGTTTTGAGCCCCTCACGGTCGAAAACCAAACGCAGCTCGTGAGAACGCGCGGTGCCGTCAGCGACCAAGGGCTTCGCGATAACGGGGAATCGCAGATTTGAACTCAGTTGTTCGAGTGCGTTGGCGTGGTCGGTGTCCACGACCACTTGGTTCGGGATTGAAACGGTGACGTTTTGAAAAGATGTTTGCAAGTGCTTGACGGCGTCGAGCATGGAAGAACGGTCGCGTAGGCGTTCCACTAGGTGTGGGGGGTCGATGACGGGCCCGTGTGGGTGTTGGGAGGAATAGTGGGCCAAGTCGAGTTGGGCCCAATCTTGGGGTTGGAGTTTGTGGATAATGCAGTGAAATGGGCCTTGTTGGGTTAAGGGTTTGGTGGGGTCGATGGGGATGAGGTCGAGGCCACGTTGCTTGGCGTAGTCGAGCAGAGAGGTTCCGAGAGAGTTTTGGAGCTTCTTGGGTGGGAGAGCATAGCCTATGCGGTACCTCTGAGTCTTAGGTTGTTCTGCTGGTTCAGCCATGTCTGTGTGGCAATTGGCAAATGTATGAGGAAGAAAATGGAGGGTGTTGGTGTTGGTGTTGGCTCTGAGTTTGTGATTGGTTTTTTATACGGAGAATGGAAGGGATTTGGACCGTTTCTTGTGCGATATATGATGGAATAATAAAGACGCGGAGAAGCATAAATTATAGGATTCGTTAATTGTATTTTATTTTGGTTGTCTGAACGAGAGCATACCCTGTTAATTTAAATACAATACAAGATCTAACTCCGATTCGATGAACGTAGTGCGAGCTGGAGTCCGTCAACCATAATATATTATCCTTCTTTGGTCATCCCACCACTCTTTATTTGTTTCATTTTATGTAAATGCGTCCCTGGTTTTCCCGAGACCACGCACATAAAAGCATGTATTATGGAACCCAGGAACACAGAGAGTGGGACGCAGAGAATCGATGCCAAAGATGGTACCACTTTTAATATCATTTTAAGTAATTCAAAGTACATATGTAGACAGGAATCAAATGTCATATCAACTGTCAACTTAGATATTCAAGTGGTAAACTTGTATGGAATTTTATAAAATTTATTTAATTTATAAGAATCTTCAACTTTAGACGTGATCAGTTAATCTAATATTTTATAAAAAAATTATTAAGTAGTGTAGAAAAGCAAATAGAAACCTCGTCTTGATGCCTAAAATTGAAGTGGTAGATGAGTTGTGTAGAAAAGCTGGGATTTTGTAGTTGTAGAAGACAATTGGACTAGTTCAATGCAAATTTTATTTATGGTTGGTTTAACTTTGATGGAAGATGTTGTTTGTTCATCGTATATATCTAATTCTTCTCTCATCACCTTTTTAGCTGGGTATGAGCTGATGAAAAATGACTGCTCAAGAATACTTGCATCTTTTTGGTTCTGTTTCATATACCTCTTGATTAGATAAATACACCAGTTCTAGGAATTTAATCCTGCTGGATGATTCTAGCTTTTTGTGTGCGTGTGTACACTAAGGGCATCTCTCAGCCCGTAACGGAAGACTAATCTAGACGGAGAGATCACGTAAGACTATTCTACCTTTGGTTCTTTCATGATTTGTATTAAACTACGTACACAACACGATCAAGCTGCAATATTTACGTGTTGGAACTTGGAACCATGGCTTCATCCTTACTAAAGTGAAAAGCATCCTATTTACACCAATTTTATATTGGACCTTATGTTTGTTTGTCATTCAACTTTGTACATCTCTCTGTCGTTGAAGATAAGAATGCCACTGCAAAATGGAAAATGCATCCTTGAATTGAAGGATTAAGACACTTGGGATTGGGAGAAACAGAGGGTGTTTAAGGTTTAGGTGTTTATCCAACAATTAAACCTTATCTCACTAGATGATGTCTCTTACGCATATCATACCACGTGATAAAAATCAAAATTTAAAAACGTGGTTAACAAAAAAGTCTTTTTTTTAATAACTTATTCTAAAGTTATTTTGGGTCTCTCGACTCCATTTTTATTGGATTAAATTCATGTAATTCACTTTTTTAGCTGGTATTTAGGTGCAAGAATAAGAATACGACTCTATCAAGAACCTTCGTAAAATTGTTTATGGCTTCTCACTGGACAGATTATCAATAATACAAGATTGAAATTAAAAAGGATAATTGGTCTAGCAGCAATTGGTTAAAACTTGTGAATTGTGATCCAAGGAAGGGAGTATAGACCTTTGATCGTATGGATGATTCTTGGTTGTTTGTTAAACCTCAATGGTAACTTATCGGTGTCCCGTTTGCTTAGATCTTATAATCTTATAATATTTTCCTTTGTTATGAAGTCTTTTTATCTTAGACATTGCTTCTAAGATTATGCATCATCTAAACAGAAAAGAGGGGCGATGCATTTTTTTTTTCTCTTTTAATTTAGTTTTGAAAGCAGACATGAATGAAGATTATGGCTGCATTAGTAGAAGTTTCCTGAAAAGATCATACTTCATACATACTCTGGTTTTGGTGAAAAATTGGATTTCTTTGGTAATGCAGTGTGCTTCTAGTGTTTCCTATTGTATAATTGTTAAGATCTTTCTGGCTAACCTGTTTGAGATATGTGCTACATGCCTATTCTTTTTGCTGATAGAAGCTTATCATAGCATTCATGGAGTTAAAATTAGCAAAAGAATTAGGAATAATTACCTATTTTAGTTCTTTAAATTGTAAACATAGGTTATTGTAGTCTTTAACTTCGTAAGAATTTTGCTGTAATCTTTAATTTTACAAAATGACATTCATTAGTTCTTTTTTTATATAAAATGACTGAAAAAAAAAGTAAAATAGGATTAAAATATATAATTTATTTTATAAAGTTAAAGAGTAAACTTATTAACACTTACAATTTAAGAGACTACGATAAGTATAGAATTAAGGGACAACTAATTAATCAATTTATCAAAATTGGCTCTATCCTTTTTTCAACAACTCAAATAATAAGTTTTGTCTATGACCACGCGCTCAAGTAGATATTTGTGGTTGGGCAGATCTAGGCTGCTTATGTTCCTTACCAGATGGTTGAATAGAGTGAAAGTTCATGCTTGGAGTAATTTAATTGATCCTCTTTTGCTCATTTGCTCTTATCGTTTACATTATCTATTCTATTAAATTCCGTCTATTAACTAAGAAGGTAAGTCTGCAAGAGCTCTTATAATTAAAAAAATAATTTTTTTTAAACAACATAACTTAATTTTATTTAAATAAAATTTTTCTATGCATTTTTTGTTCTTATAGTTTTTTTCAAAATTAGTTTTGCTCTTATATCTTAAAATTTTTATTTTTATTTCTATAATTATTTTTTGGTCTGTGTTGTCAACTTGCCAATATGTCATCACATGTGTTCTTGAGGTACAAGGACCAAAGACCAAAATTTGGCATAACAGAGGAATCAAAAGGCTCATATATAATATATTGTATTAGTACACACATTTTCTTTCTGAAGAGATGTCTAGTGCTTAGTGCTGCATAGTTAGTACCTTCAGAATTTTTGGTATAAGAGGTATCTGAAGGTTGAGTAAGGTCTTACACGATGTTTCAACAGTCTCATAAGGGTAGGGTTTTGCAAAAAAATACTCCAATGTCCAAGTCAGTGAAAATCTAACCAAAGTAAGGGTATGGATAGTAAGATAGTGTACCTAGGCCAAAGAGTTCATTTCTTATATATAGGTGTCGTTAGTTGAAGTGAATCTGTCGTCATATGTATATTATAATTGTTTAAATACAGAAGTTCATTCAACGGAAAATACATGGTGCATCTAATAAAATTAATAATGCGTGAGAAATGTTAAAGATGTTAAGTAGTGAAAGAGTGTCAATGTGACAGTTGAGACTTCTAAGATTAAAAATGAATCCGAAATGAATCTGAGCGATGGTTTATCCAAAGTTGACAGATGGATGATGGGCGATATGGTACAACACTTTAACTAAAGTGAAACTTTCGACTTTACATGAATATAATAGTTTCTGTTTGCATGATATTAGATTAAAGTTTTAAACTTATTTAGAACAAAAAAACAACATGTTTGAAGGAAGCCTACAAAGGAAGGTTATTTGAAATTAAACTTTGATCCAAGATGGTGATGCAGAAAAGCACGGATATTGGGCTAGTGGTGAGAGATGAAAGACGACAAATCCTAGTGGTAGTCGGTCAAATGTTTGAAAAGTTCATAAAATTAATATAAAAAATTTATATCTTATAATATTAAAATAAATTTATTTTTTAGAAGATTTGATGTTAATTTAAACACACAATCAATTGTATGAAACCAAAGTTGGCAAAAAGTCTGGTGGATGTGTCTTGCATTGCCTGAGCTGCTTCTTTAACTTCGGTCATGTTAAACTCCTGTCGTGTCTAAACTACTGATCAGCGGTCGGATTCGGACAGATTTAGGTACAAATGTGCTTAACCAAAATTAATTAAATAAGTAAAATTTATATCTAGATTTACCTAAATAATGTCATTGATTTGATCGGGTTTGGATATTACGATTAATGTAATTTTTAAATGGATTAATTTAGACTAAACACATTTTTAAGCTAAATAAAAATGTTGAACGATGATTCATATTTTATATTCACATTTATATACTCTTATTGCATCTTTCAAAATATATTTTCTCTCTTTATTTATTTCATTTAGTATTTTTTGCATTTCTTGCATTAAATTAGAGTTTTCATGAAGACTTACTATCTTTACTTTATATTTCATATTTTCGCTATTCTAACCTTTATTCACTATTTTGGCTATAACTTTTTCTGTAGATCTCTTTTTTGGCTGATTTGTTTTGTAATGGATTCCTAACTTTCTGTTGGACATATGAATCATGTTCTTTGGAGTTCAAAGCTATTTTTTTTAATTAATTTTTGAAGTCCAGACTTAAAACATACCATTTATATTTAGAGTTTTTATTTAGGGCTTCTATTATAATTGCTTGCGGTAGCCGTGACCCATTTATTTCCGTTTTCATTTAATACCAATATATATATAGGGGTCAAAAGGTTAACTTTGCAACCTCCCCTTTTCATGATTTTCGTTTTCTATAACTTTTTCCTGCTTTTGAGAGAAAATCTTTTTTGTTTCATTCACTTGCCTCTTTTCGGATTCTGTTACATTCTCAATTATTCTTTTCTCGCGAATCATCTTGTCTCAAACGTGAATTGAAAGATTAATTGATTGCTCTGAGTTTGTCTTTTTACATTCTCGCAATTCTTAATTAAGATTGGTGCATGTATAATTTGATTGAATTTTGTTTTTGTTCTTGACTGCAAGATTGATCAATTGATTTCTTTTGCATTTGAGATTTAGATAAATTCGGTATAGTAATCCTAGTTCATGCTTGTGATTCATGATTTTTATTCGTTTTTGTTAATTACTTTTGTTTTGCCTTTTTTTTTAATTCATTTGCTTTTAATTTGTGTTCGTTTGCGTTATTGCATTCATTTTAATTTGCGTTCGATTTTGTTTTCAATTTGTTTTCAGGTTTCAAATTACCAATTTAATTCATTTTTTCTGGGTTTCATTTTCCAATTCATTTATCGTTTTCCATTCGCTTTGTTTCATTTTTGGGTAAAATTATTATTTTTTTTTATTTTGCTTCATTTTGTTTTTCTGGGTAAAATTATTTTTCGTTTTTGTTTTGTTTTGTTTCATTTTTCTGGGTAAAATTCATTTTCATATTCTTTTTTTGTTATCCATTCATATTTCATTTTCATTTGATTCAATTTAATTCCAATTTACATTTCTGTTTAAATTCTTAAAAACCATGAAACCCCCAATCTTACCATGGTTACATGTTTAAAATTGGAAACAAAATGAATTTGTGTTCTTGTGAGATGACCTAAGTTTGCTCCCTATATTGCAAAATTATCTTAGGAATCTAGTTATGTTTGAAACCATTACGACATGGTTGTCAAAATAGCGTCGTTGCTGGGGATACAAGTCATTTTGTTTTGATTTTATTGTGTGCGTTAACTATTTTGTTTAATTCCCTGTGTAGTTCGTTCATTTGTGTTGCTTTTTGTGTGATTTGTTTGTGCGTGTGGTATCCTGCATTGTCGATTCAATTAGAGAACAATTTGTGCCTTGTAACTCATAACAGAACAATTGCATGCTCAAAACAAAGGTGTAGTAGGTGTGAAAAACAGAGTATTTGGACTCAAAAGTTGTCGTCACTATAGGTTACTATTCACTTACTATTCACCCAATTTTAGAAAAATCAAATAAAATAGTTAGAGATTGAATTTTAAGTTGAATTTTTGTGTCCACATTTTTTTTAGTGTCTTTTAGATAGTAGAGTTGGCAGATTTGCAAAAATAGTCATAGAAAAAAATATACAAGTGAGTAACAAAGATAAAATTATGAAAACTTAAAACAGGCATAACTTTGGCTAGAAAACTCAGAATTGACATTATTGCATATGCATTTGGGGTAAAAAAAAATTTCCTATCCACTGTAACTTACTTTGTTGGTTGAGGTTTCCTATATTTTCAAAAATTACCTATTTTCTAAATTTTTTTATTTTCTACCATTTATTGACCTATTTTTCCTAATTTTAGGCATCTTATTTACATAGTTGTGCATTTAAAAAAGTTTTAAAAATTTTTGTGGTGTTTTCTTATAAAGAGATTTATCAAGGCTTCACATCATCCATATCTCATATTTTCATGGTAGATGCTTTGCAAACTGACACTGTTCACTTAGTAAGTGCTTATTAAGTGCAGGATGTTCTTGGCGATTCTAACCGTGCATGACCAAGTCTAGAGCAGGTACACTATATCCATTAGATCCTAAGATTGAGAGGACACGTTCACGGCTTCAGATATTACAAAGAGAACACAGTACAAGACAGATGACTGCAAACAACCAAAAGAGAACCTTGAAGGAATTGACTGTCCCTGATGTTGGCCACCAACCACTTTGCATCCAACTGCCTCAGTTACAAGAAGGCACAGGCACCTATGAATTGAAGTTTGGTTTGATATATTTGCTGCCCAAATTTCATGGACTGGTAAGAAAAGATCCACACAAACACTTGATGGAGTAAGAAAAGATCCACACAAACACTTGATGGAGTTGCATGTAGTTTGCTTTACCATACAACCAATAGATGTGCCTAAAGACTTTGTGAAGATGAAGGTATTTCCATTCTCACTTTGTGATGTGACCAACGATTGGCTTTACTTGCAGCCAACACCAATTACTACCTGGAATGATATGAAGAGGAGATTCTTAGAGAAGTTCTTTCCTGCCTCCAAAATTGCAGCAATCAGAAAAGAAATAAGTGAGATCAGGCAATTGCAAGGAGAGACTTTGTATGAGTATTGGGAGAGGTTTAACAAACTTTGTACAACCTGTCCAAATCACCAAATCAATGAGCAGCTGTTGATCAAGTATTTTTATGAAGGTCTACTTCTTATGGAGAGGAGCATGATTGATGCAGCTAGTGGAGGAGCTTTGATGGACAAGACCCCTGCAGCTGCAAGGTATCTAATATCCAACATGGCAGAGAACTCACAGCAGTTTAGTTCTAGGAGTATGACCAAATCTATACATGAAACAACAACTAGTAATGTGGCTGCAGTTGACAATCAGAGGCTGGAAAATAAGCTTATGGAGTTAACTTCATTGGTGAGGCAACTAGCAATGGGACAAGCAGTGCCATAGACGCCCCAAACATGTGGTATATGCTCAGGTGATCATTACATAGATGCTTGTCCTCAATTGCAAGAGACATCCAGTGCACCTTCCCATGTGGTGGTAGGTATACATCCTCCATACCAGCAGCACCACCAACAGTAGTATAATCCATTTTCACCTACATATAATCCAGGGTGGAGGAATCATCCTAATCTGCAATATGGTCTAAGCCCAGCACAACATCAGCAGAGGTATAATTACCAGCAGTGACAACCTATACAGCATCCCGCCCACCACCAGCCAGCATATTAGCAACAGCAACCAAAATATACTCCCCTCCTCTTAGACAGCAAGCTCCACAGTAGCCACCCTTGCAACAACCTAATTCTGGACCTTCCTTAGAAGAATTGATGAACCAGATGGCTATACAAAGTCTGCAATTCCAGCAAAATGTTTCAGCCACTATACAAGATTTGTAGACCCATATTGGGCAACTAGCTACCTCAGTGAACAATCTACAATAGCAAGGGTCTGGAACATTACCTTCTCAACTTGTGGTGAATCCTAAAGGTAATGTGAGTGCTATCACGTTGAGAAGTGGCAAGGAGTTGGATAGCATCCTAGTGCAGCCCAAACCAGCCTAGTCCAGTGCAGATGTCACATAGAAGTTTGCATAACAGCACCAGCAATAGATCCCCTTCCATTTCCATCCAGAGCTTCTACATTAAAGAGAGTGGAGTCTAATCAATAGCTGCTGGATACTTTAAAAAATGTGGAGATAAATATACCGCTGTTAGATGCCATTAAAAAAATTCTTATGTATGCAAAATTTCTGAAGGAGCTATGTACATACAAGATAAATTTGAAGAAAAGGGCGGTCCAAATAGTCTCATCCCTGTCTCAATCTAGCCTTCCACAGAAATGTGATGATCCAGGCACATTCTTCATCCTGCACTATTGAAGAAGCAACCTTTACTAATGCCTTGTTGGACTTGGGAGCTTCCATTAATGTCATGCCATCAGCCATGTATAAAATGCTAATTGGGAGACTTGAAGCCAACCAGTGTGATCATTCAATTGGCAAACTGCAGCATAGCTCAGCCTTTAGGAGTGCTTGAAGATGTGTTGGTAAAAGTCAACCAGTTAATTTTTTCAGCTGACTTCTATATTCTTGATATGCAGGATGAGAATTCTATATTGATTATGGGAAGGCCATTTTTAATGACTGCAGGGACCAAGATTGATGTTCTTACAGGCACATTGTCCATGGAATTTGGAGATGACACAGTTCACTTCAACATTTTTGAAGCCATGAGACACCCAGCTGAAGAGCATTCCATGATTGTTGATCATTCTATTTTTTTGATTGATGTTGCAGAAAATAATAAAAATATTGATGTGTGTATAGAGTTAGACGTAGGAGTAGGAGTAGATGTAGACATAGACTTTGAGTTTTTACAATTTTTACAGTTTTCTTATTTAGACATTGATGCATTTTCGAGCTGCACCTGTGACAGTGGCGTATGTGCCATTTGTGTTGAGATTGATACTGCTATATTCTCTGTTTCTCCTTCCTTTGTAGGTGCAGATTCTGGTATTTCCATGGTTGCTGAAGTTTCGCAGTTTTCTTCATCATCCACATAGCAGCAGCTACCACTAGAGCTGAACGTTTTGCTAGACCACCTCAAGTATGCCTAGTTGGATACAGAGCATAGGCTTCTAGTAATCATTTCCAACAGCCTTCATAAAGACCAGGAGGAGAAGCTGCTAAATGTTTTGAGAGTGCACAAGAAAGCCATTGGCTGGACTTTGGCTGATATCCCTGGAATCAGCCCAGCAATATGCATGCACAAGATTTTGTTAGAGGATGAGTCTAAACCTGTGAGATAGCCCCAAAGAAGACTTAATCCCACCATTCTTAATATAGTGAAGAAGGAGGTGACCAAGCTACTGATAGCTAGAATCATCTACGCCATTTCGGATAGCACACGGGTCTTACCTGTGCAAGTAATGCCTAAGAAGTCTAGGATAACTATTGTGCAGAACTAGGAGAATGAGTTGGTTTCCACCAGAGTTGTCAACAAATGGAGAGTATGTATTGATTATAAGTGGCTCAACCAAGCTACCAGGAAGGACCACTTCCCCCTCCCATTCATTGATCAGGTCATAGAGAGGTTGGCAGGTAAATCTTACTACTGTTTTCTAGATGGCTTTTCTAGTTATATACAAATACACATTGCTCCTGAGGACCAACACAAAACCATATTCACCTGCCCTTTTGGCACTTTTACATATAAAAGAATGCCTTTTAGTTTGTGCAATGCACTTGCTACTTTTCAACGGTGTATGTTGAGTATGTTTTCTGATTTGATTGAAAATTACATGGAGGTGTTTATGGATGTTTTACAGTTTATGGTTCCGCATTTAATTCATGCTTGCATAGTTTGACCAGAGTTTTAGAGAGATGTGTTGAGAATAACCTTGTGCTTAATTATGAAAAATGTCATTTTATGGTAACAGAGGGTGTAGTCTTAGGACATCTTGTTTCTGAGAGAGAAATACAGGTTGATAAAGCTAAAATTGATGTTATTACCTCTCTATCTTTCCTCACGTTTGTGCGAGAGGTGTATTCTTTTCTTGGACATGCAGGTTTTTACAGGAGATTCATTAGACATTTCAGTAAGATCGCCCTACCACTGTCCAGTCTTTTGTAAAAGGATGTGCCATTCATATTTTCTGATTCATGTAAGGAGGCATTTGAGGAGTTAAAGAGGAGGCTCACGTTTGGGCTGGAAATGCATAGGGCTATTGCTGTGAGAAATATTTTGCTCTATATATATGATTTTATTTTATTTTTGTAAGCTCACCCTTGCATTTCTTTCTATGTCGTTGTGTGCGTATGTACTGCGATGATCGTACGGTGGTACGTGAGCAGATGTAGCAGGTGTTGCATCTACTTCACAGGCTGAGGGGCCAGTGAAGAAATGTTAGAAGCTGGGGTCAAGTAATATTGCATCAAAGTCCTTTTTCCCTTATATTTTGAGACCTCATGTAGAGGGAACTATTTAGTATAATTTTGGGTATTTTGAATATTATGAACTAAATGTAATATTATGTTGTTATGTTGGATATTTGTTGTAAGAAACTTTGTTTTATTTTAATTGAAAAGAGAATTTCATACTTATATTCTCTTTTATTTATTTATCTTAAATAAGTATATGATGTACAAACAATGTTCTCGGTTCCTTACAAAAAGGGGGTCGTGATGCTTCCCATCAGGGATTGGGATGTGTGTTAATGCAAGATAAGAGAGTGGTAGCTTATGCATCTCGCCAATTGCGAACTCATGAGCGAAATTACCCGATTCACGACCTTGAGTTAGCTGCTGTAATCTTTGCTCTGAAGGTGTGGCGGCACTATCTTTATGGAGCTCAGTTTGATGTGTATAGTGATCACAAGAGTCTGAAATATTTATTTGATCAGCGAGAGTTAAATATGAGGCAAAGACGCTGGGTGGAATTCCTTAAGGATTATGATTTTCAGCTCCAATACCATCCAGGAAAAGCTAACGTGGTGGCCGATGCATTAAGTAGGAACGTGGTTCAGGCATTATCCTTAAGAGTTAGTGAAACTATTTTGGTAGAACAATTCCAAGACCTAAACATACATGTAGACTTATCACCTGAAAAGATTAGTTGTAGCTGAATTGTGGTGACTAATAATTTCTTACAGGAAATTAAAGACAAACAACTGTGGGATCCGATGTTATGTCAGATTGTATTTCTCTTAGGGACAGATAAGACAAAGGGTTTTAGTAAAGGTGCTGATGGTATTCTCAAATGCCAAGGTCGAGTTTGTGTCCCTAGAGATACTGAATTAAAGAGAGCAATATTAGAAGAAGGACATAAGGGTAATCTCAACATTCATCCTGGTGTTACCAAGATGTATCAAGATTTAAAGCAGATGTTTCGGTGGCCAGGCATGAAGCGAGAGATAGCTGAATTTGTTAAAGCTTGTTTGACTTGCCAGAAGGCAAAGGCGGAGCACCAGAGCCCTCCAGGAGAGTTGCAGACGATGGAAATTCCAGAGTGGAAGTGGGACCATGTGACTATGGACTTTGTGTCTCATCTACCTAGAACAGTTAAAAATCATGATGCCGTATGGGTCATAGTTGATAGGCTAACCAAGAGTGCGCATTTCTTGCCAATTAACATGACCTTTAGCTTGGAGAAATTAGCAGAATTGTACATTAGAGAGATTGTCAGGTTACACGGAGTACCTTCTAGTATTATCTCTGATAAGGATCCTCGATTCACTTCCCAGTTTTGGCAGAGTTTCCAAGAAGCTATGGGCACACAGTTGAGGTTGAGTTCTGCATATCATCCGCAGACAGATGGTCAATCTAAGCGTACTATTCAGACCTTAGAGGACTTATTACGGACTTATATTGTAGAGCAGAAGAGTAATTGGGAGAATATGCTTCCTTTGGTAGAATTCACTTATAATAATAGCTACCATTCGAGTATAAATATGGCACCATTTGAAGCTCTGTATGGCAGAAGGTGTAGAACCCCTATCTGTTGGTTCCAAGATGGAGTACATTTAATGGTTGGGCCTGAAATGCTGCAAGAAACTAAGGAGAAAGTTGAACTTATTAGAGAAAAGCTTAGAGCTACCCAGAGTCGACAGAAATCTTATGCTGACCGACGCAGAAGATCCCTAGAATTTGAGGTTGGTGATCACGTATTCCTGAGAGTATCACGCACTACAGGTGTGGGGCGAGCCTTAAGAGCTAAGAAGTTAACACCTAAATTCATAGGACCATATCAGATATTACATCGTAGAGGACCAGTAACCTATGAATTAGCGCTACCACCTCAGTTGTCAGGATTACATAATGTTTTCCATGTGTCGCAGCTAAGAAAGTATGTTCCTGATTCGTCTCATGTAATTGAGCCTGATGTTGTGGAGTTACGAGATGATTTGTCTGTGGAGGTCCCAGCTGCTCGTATCGAGGATACTAGAGTTAAGGAACTTAGAGGCAAGTCTATTTGGTTAGTAAAGGTTGTTTGGGACCCAGTAACTGGTGATGCCACATGGGAGTTAGAGGAAAGAATGAGAGAGTTGTACCCTCATCTTTTCTCTGAGCGATGAAATTTTTTAGGACGAAAATTTATTTTCGGGGGGAGAATTGTCAGGCTTGTGATTTATCAATTGAGTAATCTATAATATTTTATACTTGTTCAATGTTAATTGAAGGATTATTTGGTACTGGAATAGATTTAGATAGAGTTTGAAATTATTAAAAAAAAAAAAAAACTGCGTATGAACAGTAAACTCGTCTATCAACAGTAAACCCGCGTACAAACCGCGTATGAACAGTACAAACCGTCTATCAACAGTAAAAACTGCGTATGTACAATGACTGCTGACGTCACATACGCGTACAGTGCGTGCACAGTATTTTCAAGCGTGAATAGTGCCCTGAACAGTGTTTCCGGCTTGAACAGTAAGGCGGTGAACAGTGTTTCCGGTGGTGAACAGTAAATTTCGGCAGTGAACAGTAAATTTCAAAAAATTTCTATAAAAAGGTGGCTTCACACGAAATTTTCATTTCTTCATTCCTCTTCAAGGTTCTCAATGGTTCTAAGGCCAAATACCACCATTTTCTCTCATACTAAACCCTCATAAACTTAAAGTTTTCGCCAGATCTGAGATTCTACGTCTATTCTGAAGGATTTGAACAGAAACTTCTTTCTAAAGCCGAATCTTCAGTGAATCTTGCATTAAAACAAGTAATATTCGGTAGATCTAGTGTGAATCATCTTTCTGAGGTAAGAAGAGTTTACTTTAACCTATGAACTACGTTTTGAACGGTTTAATATGCTATTTCAAGATGTTTTGATATGATTTTGTTAGATCTATTGAATAAAAGCTATTTTCTAAGCTGTAACTGCTGTTAATTGATTTAGAATGCTGAGATTTTGACTGATCTATCTTAAACTTGCCTTAGCTGAGCTGTTCAAAATAATTTTAGCGGTGTGCATCATGCTGAGATATATGTTTTGCATCATTATAGAGTCGAGTTACATGTTTAGGTGGGTAGACGTGTAACGGTAAGTTCATACTGAGCTGCTGTGCTGTGCTGTCTGTATCCAGATACCGGAATGGGTCACTCCCGGACCGGCTCGGTTCCTTCTGGATTACTTAGGCTGTGAAACCAGTTGGAAACCGTTTTCATGTTGTGCATTAGATGGGCTGGAAATGCATGGGGCTATTGCTGTGAGAAATATTTTGCTCTATATATATGATTTTATTTTATTTTTGTAAGCTCACCCTTGCATTTCTTTCTATGTCGTTGTGTACGTGTGTACTGCGATGATCGTACGGTGGTACGTGAGCAGATGTAGCAGGTGTTGCATCTACTTCACAGGCTGAGGGGCCAATGAAGAAATGTTAGAAACTGGAGTCGAGTAATATTGCATCAAAGTCCTTTTTTCCTTATATTTTGAGACCTTATGTAAAGGGAACTATTTAGTATAATTTTGGTTATTTTGAATATTATGAACTAAATGTAATATTATGTTGTTCTGTTGGATATTTGTTGTAAGAAACTTCGTTTCATTTTAATTGAGAAGAGAATTTCATACTTATATTCTCTTTTATTGATTTATCTTAAATAAGTATGTGATGTACAAACAATGTTCTCGGTTCCTTACAAAAGGTGGTCGTGACAGTGTTCACACAAAATTTTCATTTCTTCACTCTTATCGAAGGTTCTCAAAGGTTCCAAGGCCATATACCACCATTTTCTCTCATATTAAACCTCCTAAACTTAGATTTCTTTCCAGATCTGTGATTTTGCGTCCGTTTTAAAGGATTTGAAGTAAGTTTCTTTAAGTTTAATGTTAGATTCACCATTCATTTTTCTCATCATTCTCTTTCTCATAGAAGTTCATGGTGTTCTTAGGAAAAACTTTGTTCTAAAGCCAAATCTTCGGTGAATCTTACGATAAAACAAGTAATATTCGGTAGATCTAGAGTGAATCACCATTCCAAGGTAAGGGGAGCTTACTATGTTTTGAACAATTTGATATGCTATTAAAGAAAGGTTTGAGTCAGTTTTGTTAGATCTCTTTGGTAAAAACTAAGATATAAAGGATTTAATACTTGAAAGTTATTTTTCTATGCTGTAGCTGCTGATAACTGATTTAATAATACTGAGATTTGGCTGATTTATTATAAACTTGTCTTAGCTGAATTGTTGAAATGATTTTAGCCGTGCTGCATCATGCTGAGATATATGTCTTGCATCATTATAGAGCCAAGTTACACGTTTAGGTGGGTAGATGTGTAACGGTAGAGCATGCTGAGCTGTGTTGTGCTGTCTGAATCCAGATATCGGAATGGGTTGCTTCTGGACTAGTTCAGTTCTTTCTAGATTACTTAGGCTGTGAAACCAGTTGGAAGCCGTTTTCATGTTGTGCATTAGATGGGTTGGAAATGCATGGGGCTATTGCTCTGAGAAATATTTTGCTCTATATATATGATTTTATTTTATTTTTCGTAAGCTCACCTTGCATTTTTGTCTATGCTGTTGTGTACGTATGTACTGTGATGATCGTATGGTGGTACATGAGCAGATATAGTAGGTGTTGCATCTACTTCACAAGCTGAGGAGCCAGTGGAGAAGCGTTAGAAAGCTGGAGTCAAGTAATTTTGCATTAAAGTCCTTTTCATTATATTTTGAGACCTCATATAGAGGGAATGATGTAGTAAAAATTTTGTATATTTTTTAGTATTATGAACTAAATATAATATTATATTATTCTGTTGGATATTTATTATAAGGAACTTTGTTTTATTTTGAATGAGAAGTGAATTTTATACTTATATTCTCTATTATTTATTTATCTTAAATAAGTATGTGGTGTAGAAACAATGTTCTCGGTTCCTTATAAAAGGGGTCGTGATAGGACTTTTTCTCGCTTTTGAGAGAAAACCTTTTTTGTTTCATTCACTAGCCTCTTTTCAAATTCTGTTACGTTCTCAATTATTCTTTTCTCACGAATCATCTCGTCTCAAGCGTGGATTACAAGATCGATTGATCACTCTCAGTTTGTCTTTTTACTTTCTCGTAATTCTTAATTAAGATTAGTGCATGCATAATTCAATTGAATTTGGTTTTTGTTCTAAAGTGTAAGATTGATTGATTGATTTCTTTTGCATTTGAGATTTAGATAAACTTAGTATAGTAATCCTTGTTTGTGTCTATGATTTGTGGTTTTAATTCGCTTTCATTTTAATTGCTTTTGTTTTGCCTTTCATTTTGCTTGTAATTTGTTTGCTTTTAATTTGTGTACGTTTGCGTTATTGCATTTGTTTTGATCTGCATTCATTTTAATATGCGTTTGTTTTCATTTTCAATTCATTTTCAGGTTTCAATTTACCAATTTAATTCATTTTTTGGGGTTTCATTTTCCAATTCGTTATCGTTTTCCATTCGCTTGATTTCATTTTTCTAGGTAAAATTATTTTTCATTTTTGTTTTCATTTTTCTGTTATCCATTCATATTTCATTTTCGTTTAATTCAATTGAATTCCAATTTACATTTCTGTTTAAATTTTTAAAAACCACAAAATCCCCAATCTAACCGTTGTTGCATGTTTAGAATTGGAAATGTAACGTCCTAAATTGTTAAAAAAAAATTTAAACTGCTTATTCCATTTATACAACTCAGTATACTGTATAAATATTTCATATATGGAAAATATTGTAAGTATAAATAGATAAAATACCTATTTGTAATTAAGGTTGTTTACAAGGTTTGCCAATACAGAAATTATGAAATAAATAGCAATAAACATAAATCATAATTGCCTGAAATAAATTTTTACAACATTGGTACAAAACCTGCAGTAATACATGTTTCATATAATAATTTACAAATTGTTTACTAAAACAAGTGGGACTCAAAATAATATGTAGATGACCAAAATAATTACATCTCAAAAGCAATTTAAGTCCCAGAGCAGCCCCAAAATATATTCCAATGTTGAGAACCCAGTACTAATTGATTTGATGCCAACTTTCTATCTTTGCTAGGTCTTCAAAATCAAGATCGTCGTTTGATCCAAGATAAAGATCGTCTGGATCAACTGTGACTTCAGTACCAGTAACTCATTCAAAAGTCCATCTGAATGGTCTTCCGAGATGGTCATGATCGTGATAAGTAAACAAATAAGTCACAACTGTTAGAGTTCTAACGGTACTAGGGAATATATATACACAGAGGGTGTGATGTATTCTACTTACAAGGAAATCAAAAAGAATACTATAATATAGTTCCATCTCCATCATAATGATATTCCTAGGCTCATCGTCAATATGTATAGCAATCCTAAAGTAGCATATCTTTGATATTCACTAAATACATAGTTAAGTCTATTATATACAGAACTATTTATTAATCTAATTCTTTCCTGATACTCCTTCATCATTGTTCCCTAAAAATGTTAGTAAGGATGAGCTTCTATTTTATCATTTAAATATAATATTAATTTAAAGACCAACATCACAACACAATCACAATCATGGAACACAAGGTAAGGAATCATAATAACATGAATCTCAAAGCAATATATATGACATATACATATATTCCATCACAACTCATTACATTCCTTTTTTTCAGATATGCACTCCTAGTGCAATGTGATCATAGATATACGATGTCTCCAGTAGTTCTTGAGGTCTTACACAACTAGGTAAATAGTCGCTGGTTAGCCCATTCATACGGATACAACGTATACAATAATGGGCCCCTTAGCAAAGGTATAGTCAGAAGTCTAGTCAAGAAACGAGTGTGAGGCCATGTGGCATATTTGCTCTCAGAAAGAATATGTACACATGCGCGAATGTTGCTCACCACTCTATCCCCCATATTTCCTATCGTCTCCAGACTCTATACCCCTAATGTATCTTTGTAACTATTCACACTAGATCCATTCAGCTTTTTACACTTATTCCATACTCCCTTTTGTACTAAATTTGTCACACAGAAAAGATCGTGCTTAGTAAAGCACTTCCAAACTAAGTTCCAAAAACATATCCTTCATAACAATCCAACGTCAATTAATCATAAGAATCATACAAAAACACATACATAAAGTACTCTCATAGTTACAAAATATTTATTATGCTTAAAATCACAAAATAAAGCCCTCTTTACCTTGAAATGAAGTTTTGAAAGAGAGTTTGTGAAGGATTTTGGTGAAAGAACCAAGATCTTCCTAGATATCACAAAAGAGAAAATATTTTGAGAAAGGAGAAACTTAGAAAACAACGAAAAAGAGAAAATAAAGCTCCAAGAACTTACTTGGAGTTGATTGGTGTAGTTTCTAAGCTTGGATTTTGAAGAATAGTTGCAATTTAGGAAGATTTTCTGAGAAGAGAGGGTTAGAGGTCGAGAGGATAGAGAAGAGCTTGAAATATGAATTATAATCCAAGTTTTCTAACTTGAAAACCCTTAAATATCGCTTGACTCGTGATATTCTAGCTACAGCGAGCCCTTATCTTGCTGTAGTGAAAAAACAAGACAAAATTGCACTTTGTTGTTTGTCATTCTAGCTATAGCGAGAGAGCATCAGAGAGCCTGATTTCTAGATGCTCTATCTCGCCATAGCGAGAGATATCTCGTCACAGCGAGAGATATCTTGCCACAACAAGAGATCCTACAACTTACATCATTTAAACTCTCTAAAATTCAAATAACTTCACAAATACAATCAACATTCAATGCTATAATAATTAATATAAAAACGAGGATGTTATAGGAAACTGAATGAATTTGTGTCCTTGTGAGATGACCTAGGTTAGCTCCCTATACTGCAAAATTATCTGAGGAATCTAGTTATGTTTGAAACTATTACGACGTGATTGTCATTGAATTTCAGTAAATTTTTACGTAAGAAAAGTTTAAATAACATTAATATTTTTAATAAATACTTATAATATTATCCAACCTATTTTAAGTTTTTAATGACAAATTTATCATATAGTTAAAAAATAATGTGAAGCTAATATTTAAAATAAAATTTGTAAAATTATTGGGCTATATAATGTGTAACTCAATATGTCCAAATTTCAATGCATGCAATTTGTCCAAATTTTTAATACAAACAGTATGTCTAAAATTTCAATGCAATGGTGAAATAGCTAAACTTTACATTATTAGTAACCATAATATATATAATTCACTCTATCTAAATTTTTTAACGATTTGATCATTTACTATTATTTTGTAAATGAATATATAAACCAAACAAACCAATAAATATATAATAAAAAGTTATATTGTTGAAGAGTTCATGTTTGAAGTGTGAGAACTAGAATAAGTTAAAATTAAACATCACATAAAAATTAAACTCCTGTAAACAAAAAATAGAAATATTAGTAAAATAAAAATTGAAATAAGAATAAAATAAGTTTCTATAATTTGAATTCATATTTATTAAAAAAAAATTACCAACACTAACACAAGAGAGGAAACTAAGTGTTGAAGTCACATGAATCCCATACACTTATATTACATTGTAAACAAAAAGTATTGAAATTAATAAATGAATCTAGCCTTACCTAAAAATAAATCAAGAAAGAAATATTCACTAATTCACTAACCCAAAAGAGAAATAATGATTATGTTCTCATTACATTGAAATCTTATCAACGTCAAACTCTAACAATTTTCAGCCTTACAAGTAGAGAAAATTAATACACATTAGCATGAATTAATTTTAATGGACATAAATAAAAAGGAAAAGAAAACAGACCACTCACAAAAGATAGCAGTCAGTTGAGATGTCTGTCAATCTATCATAAAGCACAAATGAGTAATAACACAATTGTTACAAGAAAATATGAGGCATTTAAATTACAAACTAAATAAAAAAAGTAAAATATAATAAAATAGGTAGGATAGTAGAAACCTAACCCAAAAAAAGATGTGAGCTAAGTGTTGAATAGAATAACTGGAAAAAGGTCTTTGCATGTCAATGACCCCCTAAAGTACACACACATATACAAAATGGTCATTTGTTATCAATGATCCTCAAAAAATATATGAATTGCAAAATTAGAAGAGAAATAATCTATTTCATTATCAATAATTAATAATTACATTATAAAATTATTTAAACAACTTAAAAAGATTTGTACAACAACATATATGTTATGCTTATGATGCAGCAAGTGGTGCAGCTATGAATGTAGTTGCTGCTCTAGCTAATGGTCCCCCTTGTTTGCCTCATTGCTGATTTTTTTTCCCTTCATTTCTTGGCAGAGTTTAGACAAATAAAAAGAGACAAATATGTGGTACAATTAATAATATAAACAAAAAGTAAGAATAAATGAAATATATTAAATAAAAAGAAAGTAAAAGTGACATACTTGCAACAATGTTGTCAAACATCTCTAGTTTATCACTCACATTGAGTTCTTTGAATTGGGTTATTGTTGACCTTAACCAATTTTGTGTACAAATAAGAGCCTCAGCCATATCTGAATTTAGAGAGCTCCTATATGTGTCTAAGACTCTACCCCCAGTGCTAAAAACAGATTCTGATGCCACTGTTGAAACTGGAGAGCCTAAGACATCATTTACCATGCAGGAAAGTATAGGAAACCTTGATGTATGATTCCACCATATTAATATGTCAAATTTGTCATCTCTATCTATACAAAGTTCAGTTAAGTGAGGTTTTAGCTCATTTTTTTTTATCAACCAAGCTTTTTTCCTTTAAATGTTACTTAAATGCATCTACCCTTGCCATATAGGTAGCAATTTTAACATTGTTAACTGTTTCAACAACTGCAGTAACTACCAAAGGAACATTACCAATTTGGGATCTCTTATGATGTGGAATACCAACTATACATTCTTGATAGGTTGATTTTCACACTTGTTGCTAGTTCAACAGAAAGGTGGTGATTATCTGGATGCATGTCATCAAAAGACCACTCCACATATTTTAATTTATACCGAGGATCAAATACCACACCAAAGTATAGCAAGTGATTGATTTGGAGAGAGCTGCCCTAATATTTATCATTTTTTTTTCATATCCAAGCTCATATGACTTAAGATAGGGTCCATGTTCATAATTGTAGAATTGATTTCATAATAAATGAGATGCAACATGGACACTAACAGTGTTAGAAGTTGAAAAAACCTTTGTAGCATCATAAAATATTTTCAAAAAATTGACAAACACTCTAGAATTTGCCTAATCAATACATGTAAGTGCTTTAGTTGATCCAAAATAGTCTAAAAAATTGGGATCCTTAAACTTGAGTCTCTCAAAAGCAGCTTCAAATTTTTTGCACTATCCAACATGGAGTATGTAGAATTCCACCTAGTGAGAACATCTAGACATACTAGTTTTTTACTCAAAATTCTAGTAAACTCTACATAGTCCTTAAACTTACACAACAGTTTGAGGGGATGATCTAACAAATCAAACAGCATTGCATATGCTGGAAATTAAGGTATTAAGATCTTTTAGTCCATCATCACCACCAAATTTAGTTTATGACTACAACACCTCATGTGAAAAAATTCTCTATCTAAAACTAGTCCAGCTATATTCTTCAACCTATTTTTTAAACATGTCATGGCCACATCATTTGCTAAAGCATTATTAACAGTGATTGTAGAGATATTCTTAAATCTCCAGTCTTGTAAAACTTCTTCTACATGCTTCCCAATGTCTCACCTTTATGATTTTCTACTACAAAAATATTTATTACCCTTTTGTGGTACTTCCAATCATTGTCAATATAGTGAGCTGTGAGAGCTAAGTAGTTCAAGTTCTATACAGATCTCTTGCTACTGTATGTCTTGAAGGAACACTAAATTGTTGTTGTAATTGCTTACAAAGATGGCTAAATCGATCCCCATCAGCTACCATAAAATGTTGTTTATCTATGATAATGAACATAGCAACAACCTTTTGATGAATCTACATTTTATAGATATTTTGTTTTATCTTTTTTATAGATTTTAATAGAAAAATGAACTTAGAAATTATAAATAGTATAAAAATTTCATTTAGGACAAATTTCATGCTTTCTTAATTTTTATTTAATTTACACTAATTTCTGCAAATATAATATGCAATTTTGATCACTTGAATAATTATGTAGGAATTTTCAGACAAATTTTATGGATTTTTGGCTCTTGAGAAAATATGAGGTAAAAGTAACTACTTTTAAATACCATAGTAATCACTACAACAAGTTAATTCCAAGAGATAGGCCAAAGTAACCACTTTCAGAAGTAATAGTGATCACTATAGATCCGAGGAGAGGTGCAGACTTGTGCGTGTTTACTATCATGAACGATAGTGAACACTATAGAGAACTCCAAAATGATGCATGTTGTGCGTGCTTACTATTGTCCACCATAGTAATTACGTGTGTTGCACGTAATTACTTTCATTTACAATAGTAATCACTACAGAAAAGGAGGATTTCATGGACGTTGCGTGTGTTTACTATCATCAACGATACTAACTACTATGGAGGACGTCAAGTTTACTATAAATAGATTTTTACCATTTAGGGTTAGGATCTTCTTACCACTTTAGATTCTTTTCCATTTTGGGACACTTTTACAGAGTTTAGGTCAGCCTTAGGTGACAGCCAAGGCTACATTTAGGGTTTAATTTTCATTTCTTCTTGTTTTCTTTTGATTTTTACTTTGATACCATTGATTTGTCTTGATTCTATCTTGTAATAGTGAGACTCATCCTTACGAAGGGCTAATTTTCTTGTTAATACCTAGTGAGTTCATATTGATTCTTGAATTCCTGGGCCTTTAATGTTAATGCAAACCCTTCTTCATGAATTTCTTCTTTCCCCAATCTCTTGAACTAAGTTAAGAATTGAATGAGAGGGTGTTGCTTAATCAACTTCTAATTCATTTTTAATGGAGGTTCTAAAGTTAGTTTGCTTAATTCCAGGTTTAATTCTAACGTTACTTAATTCTAAGGATTAGAGATTGGAGCCCATTAATTTGCTTAATTTTGTATGATAATTTAAGGTTAATTTTTGCTTGTTAAATTGACCTAATTTAGGAAAAAAGGTAAAGTATTAAATCTTAAGAGGAATTGAGATAGAATATATATGGACAAACTAGGGGTTATTATATTCTATTAATTGAACTCTACAATTTAATTCTCTGATTGAGTAACTTGTGCTTGGAACCAAACCCCCCCCTTTTTTTACTTGCTTTTTGAGTTAATGTTTACAACATGTTTGATGTATATTTCCCATCCAATGTCACTGGAGACAACCTAGGCTTGCATCCTAGACTATATTAAATTTTTTGCATATTTTGATGAGGGTTAGCAATGAACTTTATTGCATCATCACCTTCCTACACACATTCTTATCAAACCTATGACTAGCTACTATTAATTGACTACAACTAGGAGCAAAAGAGAGTACAGATAGATTTGGATCACTTGCAATAGCATATGGAAAATTATTTCATGTCTTGATATGCCCAATATTTGCTAGCAGCTCGATGATTTTTTTCCTTTACTACTAGAATTTTAATAAAATGATCCCATGCAGAGGAGGATTTATGTGCACCACTACCATAACTTTCTATTTTCTAATAGGTTTTGGACGAGATTGTGATGAATTAAGTGCTGCATTTGCAGATGTAATCTGAACTTGATCAATGGGCTAGCTTTCACCACCAGTAACTGCTATGGGGCAGCATCGGTAGGAATTATAGCAGTAACCCTTTGAGTAGTGTGTGAAGTTGGTATCTCTAGATTTAAAACATTTTCATTGAACTGTTGCATCACTAATCCAATGTACAATATGCGATCAACTTGTGTGATTAATGAAAATTAGTTTTAATGTATACATATATGCATTTTGGTAAGATTATGACACTGTGATAAGTTTGTAATTAGACCCTCTTTTACGATCCATATATTTATGTTTGGCCTTTATTTTATTTGAATTTTACACTGATTTATATATTAATTGTGCAGTTTAGTATAAAAAGGCCACAAGTAGATTTTGGATGCGTTTTGGGCCTAAACTGATGGAAAATTAGGGCTTTGTAGTAGTCAGCACGCCTAGACTCTTTTAATAAGCATGAGAGTGCTTCGAGCCCAATTAATGAAGAACTTCTAGAGTTTTCAAACCATATTAAAGATAGACCTCAAGCACTAAGCTTGTCATCTTGTCTTTCACTCGTCAAGACATCTTTCATCTTGTCTCTTTTGCACGAGATCATTAGCATACTCTTAGTGGGACTTGGAGCTTCGAACACCGTACTTGAAGACCGAAAAATCAGCTATTTCTAGTTTACTTTTCTCTATGGCTTTGTTTATTGTTGTTTTACTTCTTCTCTTTAATATGAGTAACTAAGTCCATAACTAGGGCTATGAGAACTATTGTTTATGAATTTATGAGATTTTGAAGTTTGAATTTATATTTGGTTTCCATTCATTATTAGCTTTTATACTATTTTAATCCTAATTAATTATATCGTCAAGCAATCATACCTGGATTAGTTAATAGATCTATAGGATAAAACAAGACAAAAGATTAGGTGGATCAAACTAATCTTTCTCCTACAATCGTTATTAAATTAACAAGTTCATATGTGCTTTATGCTTTCTTTAATTGGGGATATTAATTTAGAGAAATGAATATTAGTACATTAGGTATTAATAGTATTTGTATAAATGATCGGTGATCACAAGGAAATCAAATTTAGAATTAAATAGAAAAATAACATAAAGAATTGAATGAGAAAACTCATATGCCCTAGGTTTTTCTCCTTTAAATTCAATCAAGACGTGTGTTGTGTTATTTGCTTTTATTCTTAATTAATTTTATAATTAAATTTTAGTTCTTACTTAATTTCATATCTTTTAGTCTCAAACAATTGAATTAAAAAATTCTTAGCAATTGAAAATCAATCTTTGTGGGATGATATCTTGGGAACTTATTTTAGAATCTTTTATTATTTCTCGATGGGTACACTTGCCCTCTGAACACATTGCTCAATATCTTATGCTTCAACTATAGTAAACAAGGGAATCTTATGCATAAGTTTTATGCTTACTTCCATATCTTAAAAGTCTTATAGAACTGTTAATTCATATTTTATTTTATTTATTAAACTTTAAGTTTATGCTTATATAAAATGGTCTTGGATTGTTTATTTAGTTCTATTGTTTATTAATAAGTTTTATACTTAATTACACAAAACAAGACAATAAACAAACAATACACAAACAATTAGTATGCTTCTGTTTATGTTTAGTAAATATATGAATGTGAATTACTTCGAATAATAGTATAATAAGATGAATATATAGTTAGTCTGCTAAGAAACTTAAGAAAAATAATGAATAGGAGTTCATTTTATATTTAATAGCAGATTAACATACAAATAAAAGATATGTATATTCTTTAAACATACAACTTAGACATAAAGTTTCACAAAACAAGAAAACAAACAATACAATACACAAACCATACCAAAATTAAATTTAATATATTTATAAAATTCATAAACATATTTAATCCTACCTAATTAATAAGATAAAAAAAACACATTAACAATTAATAAAATTTTAAAAATTTGATATATGAAAATTAAATTCTGAATTATAACATAAAAAAATATAATAAAATAGAACCTTAATCTTTGTCAACAATAATTCATATGTCAAGTGATATGCAGCTCCTTCCTCTTCTTATTTGCTTCCTATTTTGCTAGCCTCAAGTTTCCTATAACATCAACCATTAACCAACTAATAAGATTCAAAATACAAAACCATTAATCATAAGAAAACAACATTATTGCAAATCTATATACAGAATAAATTGATATAAAATAAATAAAAATATTTTTCTTTATTTGCATCTTATTTAACTCAATATTGTTCAAAATCCCTGAACATGTCTCTATGGAAAGAAAATTTTTTATTTATAATCACCAAGGTAATTACTATTATATCTTCAAGAAAAATCATTAAAAAAAAGAATTTAATCAAACATAGATACAGATTACACAAGATGGAAAAGGAAAAAGTCACGAAGACATTATCCAACCATGGGCATCCTAAACATTAAAAGGGCAAAAGAATCAAGTATAACAAAATTCACCCAAATTAGATTCTGTGTCCTTAAAAACAGACAATTAGGAAATTCTTACCTATATTGACATATTATTTTTTGTAAATAAATGTCTAAAGAAGATACAAAAAGATCAAATGGTCACAAACTGCTAATGAAACTCGTACTCACTAGAAACAAATATATACTTCCAGAAGCAAATAAAAGTTGAAAAAATATTCAACATAAGTACTTAGATATGATGTTAAGCATCTATACCAAATAAAATTTTATTTAAAAAATTAGTATTTATTGCATTGAAAGTGCAAAAGTAAAATAAGTTTAATTTTTTCCAACAAAAATTTACTAATTTTGCATGCTTAAAATCAATCTTAAATGCCAGTGTTAACAAAAGCAATATAGTTTCATAAGTGTACAATAAACTTAAATAACTATATTTGGGATATTATTTAATAGAAGATAGTAATGTCATTTCTTGAACCTATAATATATCCATCAAAGAGGAACAAAGAAGACGTAGAACAAACAATATACTAAGGGAACGTCTTATTGTCCTAAAAAGTAAAACAACAAAAAATTGAAGAATAATAAAAGAGAAACAGAAAAATCACAACACTTATTAGTCAAAATAAACTTACTTGCCTCTAAGAGAAAGTAAAACCCACAAAAACTAAGAACACCCAAAAGATAAGTCACCTTGACATTTACACTTGTTCAATAATAACACACTCAAATAGTCATACATAATGAACAAAAGAACATATAACCATGACAAGAATAAGATGATGTCGAAGCAACATTTAATAACTAACAAATAACACAGAAGACAAGTCAACCTAGAAAAAAAATACTATTTCTTACTTAACCTAGAATATACAAATCTCCAAAATCCTTCATTTGAGCATACGTGTAATATGATAATAAATGGAAAGGCGATCTAAGATGGGACCTAATTAGTAGAAGCATCGGTGAAAAAGGAAGAAGAAGGTTTTTGGAAGAGAATGGCATAGTTGCAATGTAAGAAAGAAGACAACAAGAGATGGGTTTTGGAAGAGAAAAGTGTAGTTGTTGCATAAATCCAACAGAGAAGACAAAGAGAAGGTTTTTGGAAGAAAATGATTTTGGAACCACAGTGGCGTAGAAAGAAGCTTGTTTCTAAGTAGCGTTTCTTTCTTTCATTTTTAGGGTAACATAAACCGGGTTGGGAATTTTAGGTTGGGCAATAGTAGATTTTGTGATGGGCTAATTTTGTGATGGGTTGGTCAGTTCTAGTAAAATTATAGTATTTATTTGATCAGGTCAGATAAAGTTGGTTAATAAAATTATCACCCATATCTGACCGGCTCAATCCATTTATAATTGAAAAATAACATTCAATTAACTCATTACACATTAACCCACCTGACTTCCAGTTTTGGATGTTTAGTTTCTCCGGTTTCGAATGGATTGCGAAATCTTGCGCAGGCTTAGTCTAAAGTTCTCCCAAGTATTCGGGACTAATTGGTAAAATTTTTGTCCCAATTTAACCACCCCTCCTTCCTATAATATCCTTTAGGCTCGCTTCCCATTAGCCAAGCACTCGCTTACCACCATGGGCTTTACCTCCCCTTTACCCTTAATACTTTCGCCTTAGTCTTTCCTGTGTCGCTTCCCTCCATTTTCTCGTTTAGTTAGGCTTAGCATTGTTCAAGGGATAAGCATATTGATCCCTAGGGGTGCCAACTCGTCGAAGTAAGATGCATTCACTTTGTATGTTTTCATTGCTTTAAACAGTGCCTTAGCCATGGTATCTCGATTTCTTTCCCCTTGGTAGTTAGATTTTACACATTTATGCACCCCATGAAATGTGGCCATCATCCATGGCTGACCTAGTAAGATATGGTAGTTAGGCTCTCCATCCACTACTTGAATTATATTCACTGTTTTAATAGGGCCGACTTCTACGTTTAGTGTTACCTTATCTTCAAGGCGACATGCACCCCATGAAATGTGGCCATCATGCATCGTGACTTTATTAGTCTATATTTACTTTTCTCCAAAGGCAAAAACATGGACGTGGGCATGATGTTCATGCATGATCCTCCATTTATCAGTGCTCTTCACACTTTAATCCTTTCCATTACTGCCTCAACATACAAGGAATTGTTTTGCACCCATTCCCTTCCTATTCTTATGGTTTCCCTGAACACTAATGTCGTTGTTCATAGGTAAGTGTACTATCAAAAAGAAATAAAGAGATCATAAAATAAGTTTCTAAAATATCATATCATAAAGATTGTTTCCAAGTACTGAGAATATCTTAATTAAATTGTTTAAACTTAAAAGATCCAAAATTAATTAAAATAAGGATTGAAATTATAAAAGTAATTAAAAAATTAAAATAACATAATCTCTGACAATAAACTAATCGAGAAAAACCTAAGGCTTATCGTTTCATATTTTCACTTCTTTATGATCACTTTTAGATTAATTCTAATTTCAGTTTTCTTATTATTGCTAACTACTCATACTAAATATATTAACACCTAATAATCTTGCAATGTTAACAGTCTTTTCCCTAAGCTATTATCCCTAATGATTATGCAAGGTAAAAGGGGAAAAAAGCAGAAAATGTCTATAAGCTATTGATTTAATAACAATTGAAAAAGAAGAACTAAGTTTAGTCTTCCTAATCCTTTATCTTATTTTATCCTCTAGATCTATTAATTATATGTGGTATGGTTGCCTACAATATAATTAATTATGGTATGTTTAAGAGTTATTAATTTTGAGCATACAAATATAGCGCAGTAGGATAAACACATCATGAAAGGAAACATGAAATTATCATTAATCACAAAGATCCCAAAAAGTTATGCAAATGATTCATCATAGCCCTAGTTATAAACTTAGCTAGATATAGTATAATAGAAAACAAAAACAACAATAAATCAATTGATATTTATTTAAAAAGTAAATGCAAACTAGAAGATTCTCTAATAAAGAAGAGACGAAAAGAGCTCTTGATCCCATGATGCACTCCTCAAGCTTCAATACTCGTTAGTGACTGCCGAAAATCAAGATCGAAGATGTCAAAGAGATGCCTAAGTCATTACCCCTGAGGTTCCTTAAATAGGGTTTAGAATCTATAATATATGATAGCTGTTGCCTCTAAGAGATATGTTTTTATCTCTAATAAAGATATGACATATCAAGAAAGATATGATTTTTCAATTTAAAATTCAAATTCTTTTTTTGTAGGTCCCTTAAAAAATTTCCACGTTGGAAACACCAGAAAAGGAGCATGACCGTGTTCACCAACATGCATAACCGTGCATATATACTCAAAGTATTGACGTGATAACTGCTGAAGCATGGGTGTGATTGCCCTATTTTTCATCAATTCATGTCCAAAACACCTTAATAATCTATTAGAGCTCTTAACATGTTAAATTGTGAAAATCAATAGAATAATTATTATAAAATTTATTTAAATAAGGAACAAGTTCATAAAATTAGGCTACAAAGGCATGCTAAAATATAGACTTATCAACCAGAGTAACCATCTAAAAAGCAGTAGTGGGATTTACCTGCCAATCTTTCAAGCATTTGATCAATGAAGGGTAGTGGGAAGTAGTCTTTCCTTGTTGCTTGGTTCAGCCACCTGTAGTCTATGCAGACTCTCCAACTGTTCTGGACTCTGTTAGGTATCATTTCATTCTTCTCATTCCTGACAACAGTAAGTCCAGATTTCTTTAGGACCACTTGCACAGGGCTAACCTAGGTGCTATCAGAGATTGGGTATATGATCCCAGCTTGAAGCAACTTGGTGACTTCCTTCTTCACCACATCTAGGATGATGGGATTCACCCTCTTTTGAGGTTGTCTCACCGGTTTAGCATCCTCTTCCAACAAAATTCTATGCATGCACATGGAGGGGCTAATTCCTAGTATATCAGCAAGTGTCCAACCAATGGCTCTTTTGTGCTTCTTGATCACTTCTAGCAACTTCTCCTCTTGATCACTATCAAGCTTGGTGGAGATGATAACTGGGAGCTTCTCATTTGGTTCCAAATAAACATATTTCAGATGCTCCGGTAGAGGCTTTAACTCCAATGTGGGAGGTTGCTCTATAGAGGGAAGTGATTTAGCATTTTCATTTGACAAAATTTCTGCAGCATTCAAATCAAAGGGGTTAGATTCAACTGTATTTGCTAAATCCAATACTTCACATTCTACCCCTATGGAATTATCAACTTCATCAACACTAAAAATTTCAGAACTTTCATTCAAATAATCAGAATTTTCAGCACAAGTATCATACAAAGAATTTTCATATGATTCACAAACAAAAACATCTACACAATGGGAAAAATTAAGGAAAGAATTTCTCAAAATTTTGGTCCAACTCTCATCCACTAATGCATCAAATACATCAATATGGAAGACAGAATGTTCTTCAATCGGATGTTTCATGGCATCCAATATGTTGAAGTGCACAATGTTCTCCCCGAATTCCATGGTGAGTGAACCGGCATGTACATCAATCTTCGTTCTTGCAATCTTCAAGAACGGTCTTCCCAAAATGATCGGTGCAGAATTTTTGAGTGACTCTTCTTCTTGCATGTCAAGGATGTAGAAGTCAGCTGGGAATATGAGGTCATTCACCTTCACTAACACATCTTCAACAAGTCCAACTGGATGTGTTGTGCTTCTATTGGCCAACTGAATTACTACACCTGTGGGCTGCAAGGGACCAAGAGATAGAGAAGAAAAAATAGACAATGGCATAACATTAATGGATGCTCCTAGATCTAACATTACATTGTCTATCCTATTATTACCAATGATGCCTGGAATAGTAAATGTTCCTGGGTCTTTACACTTCTCAGGCATTGTGATTCTCTGTTTCTCAAAAAGTGCAGAAACATTCCTACCTATGTTGACCCTCTCATTACCCTTCAGACGCCTTCTATGTGTACACAAATCTTTTAAGAACTTGGCGTACTTGGGTATTTGTTTAATTGCCTCCAGCAAGGGTATGTTTACCTCAACCTTTCTGAAGGTGTCCAAGATTTCTTTGTCACTCTCCTTAGCTTTCTTACTTGGTTTGGTGACCATAACCCTTTGAGGAAACGGTGGTGGAATTGCCCTTTCAGCTTCTTCTACCACTTCTTGAGTGGTGGGTGCATTTTCTTCCTCCCTTTCATCAACCAAGGGGCGTGGGATCTCCTTTTCCCTAGGCATTTTAGGCTCTTACATTACCTTCCCAGACTGCAGAGTAATTGCACTGACATTCTTTGGGTTTGTGACTGTCTGTGCTGCGAGGTTGCCTGAACCTTGGGACTGAATTTAATTTATAGAGGAAGTCAACTGTCCCATCTAGTTCTCAATTGTTCTGATACTGGCCTCTGTTCACTGTTGAAAATTAATGTTGCTCATGGCCATCTGCTTCACAAGCTCCTCCAATGAAGGCTCATTCTTCTGACAGGAAGAGGCTTGGGATGAGGACGCTTGCTGCTGTTGGTGTGGTTGTTGTCCATGTTGTTGATCATTCCATTGGCGTGGCTGATGTGGCCTGCCTTGACCAGCTTGGTAGTTGTTGCTTTGCTGATTTTGCTGGTTGGAATTTCCTCCCCACCTCAAGTTTGGATGATTTCTCCAGTCCGGGTTATACCGGTTTGAAGAAAGATCCCAGTTTGGTTGTTGCTGCGGTTGCTGAAAAGGAAATTTGTTAGTGTAAATATTTGCAGCATAGGCTTGGGGGTTACCTTCAGGAGTGTCTGACTCCTGCAATGTAGGGCAGCTGTCTGTGTAATGATCCGAAGCTGAGCATATTCCGCAAAGCGTAGCTGGAATTAGTGGTGGAGGTGTTGCAGAGACAACACTCTTTTGCATTGCAGCTAATTGCTTTACCATGGAGGCTAGCTCATCAATCTTGTGTTCCAATTTATTTGGTTCTGTAGCTTGAACTTCATGCACACCTCTAGTAACACAAGAATTCTGTCTAGTTGCAAATTGCTAGGAGTTGGCAGCCATGTTTTCTATCAAGTTCCTGGCTGCCACAGGGGTCTTGTCTACCAAGGCTCCTCCACTCGCTGCATCGATCATACTCCTATCCATTGGGTGTAATCCCTCATAAAAGTATTGGATCAGCAATTGATCGTTAATTTGGTGGTGGGGGCAGCTGGCACATAGTCTTTTAAACCTCTCCCAGTATTCATAGAGAGTTTCTCTTTCTAGCTGTCTAATTCCACAAATTTCCTTTCTTATGGATGCAGCTTGGGAGGTTGGAAAGAACTTCTCTAGAAAGAGTCTTTTGAGGTTGTCCCAACTTGTAATAGATCCGGGAGAAAGGTAGTAGAGCCAATCCTTCGCAGTATCCATTAATGAGAAAGGAAAAGCCTTTAATTTGACATGCTCCTCCGGAACACCTTGAGGTCTCATGGTGGAACATACAATGTGAAATTCCTTCAAGTGTTTGTGAGGGTCTTCACCTGCAAAACCATGGAATTTAGTTAGAAGGTGAATTAATCCAGTTTTCAAAACAAAAGGGGCGTCCACATCTGGATATTGGATGCACAATGTTTGGTATGTGACATCCGGTGCAGCTAGCTCCTTAAGAGTCCTCTCATCACCTGTCATTGCTCCAAAACTAGAGTCAAGTGAAAATGTAGAAGAGTAAACAGAAATTGGTGTCATGGATTGCAAAGATGCAGTAGGAGATGATGATGGTTCAAAGTGTTCAGAGTGATCCTTATGTGTCCTAATGTTCCTATGGAAAGTATCAATCTCCTGGTCTAATGGATACAAATCCCTAGGGTTTGATCAGGTCATGCACTAGATATCAACTAACTAAATTGAAAGCAAATTGAGTAAATGAAATAACAAGAACAGTTTGAAATCTCTCTACAGAATTATGCAGCAAAAGTGCAGAAAAACAGAGTAATATGCAGCAAAATGAGTGCAGAAAATTGAAAGTGAGTAATTGAAAAATTGCAGCACTTGAATGAAGAAAATGATGCAGAAAATCTTGCAACAACAATGCAGAAACAGATCACAAAATTCGTATGACTTTCAACACAACACAAAAACTCAAAATGAAACAAACACACTAACATGCAAGACACAAAAACAGAGTACCAAGCATGTTTAACATAAGTTCAGCACCAAAAATTCTCCAGCAACAGCGCCAATTGAATTTAGCTACTCGTTATGCAAAAGATTGTCGTTAATCCTCATCAAATATGCAAGAAATGAATGCAATACTAGGGTGTTATCCTAGGTTGTCTCCAGGAAATTTTTGGTTGGGAACATAAATCGAACAAGTGTAAACATGGATTTTAAAGCAAGTAAAATGGGGGAATTTTTGTTAATTTCCAGATTTAAATCAAGAACGAAATGTGAATTAATGAAATTCAATCAATTAAAATGAGTAATCCCTAGTCAATCAATGAGTGCCATCATTATTCTTTCAAATGATTCAATAATCCCCTTTCTTTCCCTTGAATTAAGTTAATCTAACAAGCGAAAATTAACTTTAACATCTCAATTAAAATTAAGCATCTTAATGGGCTCCAATCACTATCCCTAAGATTAAGCAACCTCAAAGATTAATCAAAATTAAGCAATTTTGAATTAGAATTTTGTTGGGTAATTTAGGGTTCATTAAGCAATGTTTCCTTCATGCAAATTCTATTTCATTCAAAGATTGGGGTCAATAAATTCAAGGAAAGAAAGATTTGTATTGCAATTAATCCCAAGAATTCAAGATTCATGTGCATTGACTAGGAATTACAAGGAAGTTTAGCCATCCATGTGGATAGGCTTCACAAATGAAAGAAAGAAATGCAAAAACATAAGCAGCATTAATGTAAATTCAACAAAAATCAAAAGGGAAATTAGAAATTAAAACCTATAGAGGACCCTTGGCTGTCACCCAAGACTCCAATGTTCTGGAAAATTGTCTCAATTTGACAAAGGAAAAATGTGTAAGGTGTAAAAAGTCCCGTACCCTAATTCCTAAAACCTATTTATATTAGATGTCATGTCAGCAAAGTGTCCACTTTTTGCTTTGAAAGTTTCCACTTTGGGCCAAAAGAGTGTCCACGCGCAGGACGAAAGGTTTGCCACTTCTCTGGAGTTGCCACTTTTTGTGCTGAAAGTGGCTACTCTGGTGCGCGTGGCCACTATGAGAGCCAATAGTGTCCACACGCAGAAATGCTTCCCAAACGGCGTCTTGGAGCTCCCTGGAGTGGTCACTATGAGAGGCAATAGTGGCTACTTTGGGTCCTTCAATTTCCAAACTTGCTGTAGTTGCCACTTTTGCTCTTGAAAGTGGCTACTTTGAAGCCAACCTTCATCCAAAGGCCAAGATTTCTCAAAAATTAACTTGGGGACTCTGCAAAATTATTAAGAAAATTAAAATTGCAATCTATATCTATGTAATTAAATGCAAATTAACTAAAAATCAATAAACCTATGATTTTTACTCAAAATGTAATTTTTGTACTATTTACACTATATAAGTCTAATTTTTCTATTAAGGAAAACTAAAAAGACAAGTAAAAACATGATAAAATGTGGATTCATCAACGAGTGAAGAGTGAAACACCACCTTGTGAGCTAGATAATTTCTTTGCATTGTGTGAAGTATGATGAACCTTGTTGAATTTTTGTTTCACTTGTATGAGACTTTGCATAAAATTAATTGATATGAGTGTGCTTTCTTTGTTGAATGACTCCATGATTTTGAAATGAAGAAAGTGCATATTAGAGTTGAAAGATTGGAACAGAAAAATTTTGAGAAAATTTTTTTTGGATATGTCCAACCCTTTTTACTTTAGTCTTTGAATTTTGGTTTGCTTGAGGACAAGTGAGAGTTTAAGTTTGAGGTTGTGATGAATCCACATTTTACAAAATTTTTATACATCATTTATTACTTTTTATAGAAAAGAATAGACTTAGATAATGTAAATAAGATGAATATTCCAATTAGGCTAAATAATATAGGTTTCTTAGTTTTTGGTTAATTTACATTGATTTAGATAGTTTATTTTACATGTTTTGATCATTTGAATAATGTGGCAGGAATCCCCAAGCTTATTTGGAAGAATTATTGGATTTTGAGGAATTTGAGGTAAAAGTAACTACTTTCAAGATTGATAGTGACAACTACAGCAAGTCATTTCCAGCAAAAGGACCAAAGTGATCACTTTCAAAGCTTAAAGTGACAACTACAGCAGCCCAGAATCCACTAAACCTGCGCGTGGTTACTATGATCTTTCATAGTAATCACTTCAGAGCATGCAGAATTGAAGGTGTTGCGCGTAGTTACTATCAAAATTCATAGTGACAACTCCAGAGAGTCCAAAATGTCCCAGTGCTGCGCGTAGTTACTATGAATATTCATAGTAATCACTCCAGAGAGGAAAAACCCAACTGATGTTGCGCGTGTTTACTATGAAAGAACGAAAGTAATTACTTTGGGCGGCGCCAGTTTTAGTATAAATAGATTTTTGCCAAATTAGGGTGGGGAGTTCTTACACTTTTTGTACCTTTTCTCTTCCTTACTTAATTGGGACGATTTTTCAGAGCTTAGGGCAACCTTGGGTGACAGCCAAGGATCCAACCTAGGGTTTGGTTTCTCATTTCTCTTGCTTTTACATTAATGTTAATGAGTTTTCTGCATTTCCAACTTTCGTTTTTTACCCCCATTTCTATGGAGGGCTAAATTTTGTGTAATCCTTGGTGAGTTCACATGGATTCTTGAGTTCCTTGATTTTAATGATAATATAATTCCTTTCTTCTCATGAATTACTTCTTCCTTGTCTCTTGAATTGAATTAATGGTCAATGAGGGAGAGATTGCTTAATTAACCCTAATTCATTTTAAGGAGATTCTAAACTAGGGATTGTTTAATCCTAGGTTTAATTCTAAGGTTGCGTAACTTTGGGATGAGAGATTAGAGCCTAACAAATTGCATAATTTCGTTAGGACCATAAGGTTGATTTTCGCTTGTTAAATTAACCTAATTCATGGGAGAGAGGATGAATGTTAAATCTTAAGTGGAATGAGGATAGAATCTTTGTGGATGAATTAAGGATTGTTGTTTTCTATTGTTTGAATTAATTAAACTTGTTTGCTCATTGTTCTTTATTTTGATTTGAAACCACAACCCCCCCTTTTAATTGTTTGTTCAATTAATGCCTTCAACATGTTTAATGAAGATTAATAGTCAATGTTCACGGGAGACAATCTGGGATAACCCTAGTACTACATTAATTTGTTTAAATTTTGATGAGGATTTGCGACAAATCTTTTAAACACCTCAAAAAAAAAAACTTATCATCAGAGTGATAAGAGTTTGGAGGGATTTTATCAGAGAAAAAGAAGTGAGAGTTTAGAGAAAGTTGAGAGGGGATGTGAGGTTTGGAATAAAATAAAATTTTAATACTGGAAATCTCTTAAATATCCCTTAGTCCTACGCGCTCTTGTTTGAGTGAGGAACTTCTTACTTGAGCGACGTGATTCTCGCCTGAGCAAGAACATCAGATAATAGCCTCGCCAAGCATTTTTTGATATTCTTGCTTGAGCGAGGTCATGCTTATTTGAGTAAGATAACATCCAGAGGGTTGAACATTTTTTTCTAAGAGTCCTCGCCTGAGCAATTTATCGTCCGAGCGAGATCACTGCTCATCTGAGTAAGATTACCTCTCGCTTGGACAAGGTAATAATTGAGTTTAATTTATCCTATCTCGCTTGAGCAAGACTCATCTCACCTGAGCGAGATTGCCTTGAAAAGATGTGGTTCTAGGCATTCAGTCTCGCTTAAGTGAGACTCCCTATACTATAACTCTACTAAACACTTATGCAATCAGTTTATAACATACCTCAATACCACCCAATATTAAAACAATTATTAAATAGTAGGTAAATAAAAAAAGAGTGTTACAGTATGAGGATGCTATGTTGCTTCTATTATAGGAACACTTTCTTAATTGAATGCTCTCTTATTTAAGATTTGTTACTAAAATATTTTTATTTTTATTGATTAATTTACTAATTAAGACAACTTCTTGATTAATTAGCATGGATGATCAAGGATGATGAATATTATTTTATATGAATTAATAAAAAAAAATTGAGTTGGTCTAATTAGATAAGAAAACTAAGTTGTGTTGAAATAAAAGTATATCTTTTTCTAAAAAAAATTGGATTTTAACATTTTTAAAATGAAATAGAAGATGACATTTTAAAGCAAAAAATAGGATGAAAAACAATGTAAAAAGATTTATAAATTGTGAGTTATGATCACATGATAATTTGAACAAAAATTTCAATTATGAATGCAAACAAATAAAAAGAACCAAAATGATGAAAAAAAAAGAAAAAAGAGAAAGTGTCATAAACTCAATTTAATAGAGAACACAAAATGATAAGCTAAATATAGAATTAATATAGTGAAAGAAACCCTTGTAAGATCTAAATAATTATTCTTTTCAAAAATCATAAGAGGCACAAAAGCTCTCTCTAAGAATTAATATATAATTCTTATTCAAAATTAAAGTTATTTCTTAAAAGAATTTTACATAAGTATTTATAATAAAAAGTAAAATCTTAAAAAGCTTGGTAACCACTGTAGCCAGACTCACTACTGTAACATAAGTAAAAACGAGACTTTAGTTACTAATATAAATAAATCCATTAAACATAAAATATAAAAATCCTAAAAAAAAAAATAATAACCAATGTGGTCTAACCTTCTAATCTAAAACATAAGAAATTATTTAATTGTTAAATAAAATATAAAATTATGGCTTAAAATGCAAATGAAAATAAGGATTAGATTAACATAAATTGAAATTAGACTCAATTTTCACAATCTTCAATTAGGACGCAAGAGACCAATCTTATGTTCTTCTTTCATGTCATGAGGTGCTTTGAATACAGTTGTCACCATTTGATTTAAGACTTTTTTTTATTTTCTTTTCTTTTTGATCTTATCATAGCACTTCCAAACCCTTGAAGGAGATTTGTCTCTTTGTTTTGTTTTTTCTTTATCATTGTTTCTTATTAGTTCTTATTGTTATTACATGATTTATCAAGATGATAAAATGACATGGCAAAAAAAGAAAACATTGAGGTGCTTAAGATTTACTAAGTAAAATTTGATCTTTTGAAGCCAAAAACACAAGTTAAAGCACATTTGGGAAGCATAAAGTTAGAATGCTAGCAAGATTGGTTGTTGACAAATGAAAGTCACACAATGAATTTGGAAAGTAAAGTTTAGACCTCATGCTCAAGTGCATTTGAAAAGCAAAGGTTAGAAGCTCAAGTTCTAACAAGTAAAATTGCCTAAACGACTAGAAAAAAAAATTAAACTTTTTAAATTAGACATCAAGCACTCTTAAGAAACATAAGATTCCAATACTCTCAAGGTTAGTAGTTAGCTACGAAGCACTCACTTTGACACGTGCTTTGGACTTGACACAGACACTAAGACACACAGCTGATGTCTAAAATATATGACATTGGAACACTGCTTATATATATATATAGATATATATATATATATATATATATATAAACACACACACATGATTAACATGACAAAAATCTAATTTTCATATGATACCCTAACAAAGAAAATTAAGAGGCATAATTTCACAATGCAAAAATTTGTCTCTTTACAAAAAAAAAAAGTCACAAAATAAAATGAATCAAATCTCATAAGGATTGTGACCTCCTTGGTCATCATAATTCAAAAACACAATCTCTAACTATGGTTCATCAAGTGACAAATTAGCAACTTCAAGCATTTCACCCTCATCTAGTGATCCAATTAATATTGTGGAGAATTTCTTGAAAGAAGATAGAGGTTGTTATGAACAAACACTAGATCTTCTACCCTAAGTGGTGTCATCTTGTTTATCTTCATTGAATGAATAAAATAGTAAGTGCTCTAATTTCTTTCACAACATGAAGAAGAATATGGTTGTTCAAGTAGTTTAAGAAAAACCTTTTGAAGTATTGGAGCATAAGCATCATGAACAAGCCATCAAGATTTTGCATCCATCTTGCCTCGATCACTTAAAGAATCAATATCATCAAAATCTTCTCTTGCATCCGAAAAGTTTGCAAACTCATCTTTTGAAGCATTTTCATCCTTTCATGAATAAGTTCCATATCTTAATGTAGAGTCACTCTATTAGAATCTTCACTTAGCCATTCATGACTATAATATCTACAATATTAAAAAAAATGATTATAATAACCTATAGAAATGTAACTAAGAATTTTAAGCATTAAAAATATTATTTATGAATATAATTTATTACCTTGAGTTTAAAGAATGAGCTAAACAATGGAGAGGTATGTCACTCTTTGTCCAGCGTTCAATTAATATGGAGTGCACAATGTTATAAAAGTTTGATTCTTTACTTTCCGTCTTTCTTATATGACTTTTTCAATCATTGAATTCCATATTTCATACATTAAATGGAAAAATGAAGCTTCCTTATCCATTTTTCTAAAAACATCGTAGATGAGACTAGTGAAAGATTATATATAATAACTTTGTTTCACCAAATATCATTCAATAATATATCTTTCATAAATTTAGCTTTACTAGCGTCATCTTCCTTATAAGAAGACCATTCATCACTAATGTACATGCTTCATAGGTAGTTAGCAAGTGAAAATGGCAGTAAACTTAGAAGGTGGAGCTCAATTCTTCCAAGTCAAGGGACAGTCCAAAGGCGAATCAAGGTCACATAATATTAAAACACTCCTTGAACGAGGGGCTTGGTCAAAATTTGAAAAGCAAATTTGTGGTCTTTCCTTGGTGATTGCATTCTAGTGATTGGTCAAATAGTATTTCACCGCATTTGGTGCAAAGAAATTCATACCGAATAGCTGCTCCCTATTAAATATGCAAGAGAGAGTGTTTCTCCAAAAATTCTTACCGTTACAAAGGGAGTGGAAAGAGTAAGGAGCATACACCTCCTGCAGCTAGCACTTTGACGTGAGGAATAGTTCATTTTTTGTCCATTTGTATGGATATCTTAAAGAACTTTTGTGCAATAAAACTCAAGTCTTTCTCTCTAATATAACCATATCTTTTTATTAAAAGGAAAAGATCCAAATCCAATTTGTTAAATGTGATGACATTTTATGATAAGGCATGAGCAACCATAATGTGCAAATACACTGAAAAAAACATTACAAATAATCTAGATATAATAAACAGAACTACGACTTAATAATTTCACTTGGATGCAAAAATGGCTTCCAAATCATTGTACAAAGAACTTGGTTTTGACTTGAAATCAGAAGATGAGCCTCCACTCCTTTTGGTTCCCCAGAAGTCACTCCATCTGGTAGTGCCACTAGTAGAAGGGTCATTTACAGCTCCACCTCTTTCCCTACCGAAGCTAGATTTTGCAAGTTCCCTCAGTTGTTTCAACCATGGTCTATCAGGTGTACCTGAGCTCCTGGATCTGTCAGCACTCGAAAACGTGTCTTGAGTTTCTTCATTCCCTTGTGGTAGCATCTTTTCCAAGTTTTTGATGCACTTTTGAGGGATGAAGTACAAAAGAAACCCAATGGAAGCAATTTTCAAACCTTTTAGAAGTGTGTTTTTCTCATGGTCCAGCATCTTTGTTTGTATATATAAAGCATACCATTCATTAATGATCTGTGCACAATACCCCACTAGGAACAGCACTAGCATAAAAATCCCAAATTTAGTCTCAGTTCTCACCGAAAAGTCCTTCTTCAAAAGCACCAAACAAGTAGCAAATAAGACAACTTCACAGGTGAGTGAGATGATCTCAACTAATTGAACCTTTTTCTTTATAAATGGCTTCTTTAGCACCATGAAGAATAGCTGAAAAGAGGTCATAGACAGCATAATGATCACTGGAGTCTTAGAAGATTGAGTCTGAACAAAGGCACCTGCCAATATTCCGAGCGAGACGCGCCTTATGGATTCAAGAAGCACATAGTATATTCTAAGAATACCAAACAGCTTTTGGATAAAAGGTGCCTCTGCATCTTCTGTTTCATCATCAGAAGCGATGATGCGCTCTCTTTGACTTGGAAGATTGCCAATGCCACCACCAGATATCTGTGAAAGCATGTACTTTGGAGGGCCTCTTAAGTCTTCAAACAGTGGGCCAAAGATGGTCAGATAAACAGACCTAGTTTTCTCATTCCATGTCCATTGGCCTCTTTTACCTGGCCCCAGAGTTACTCTTACAAGCTCTTGATACCAGTGATATGTCTCACCTTCTTGATGAACTTCCTTGTATTGAAGCAGTTTTCCAAATGTAATTCCAACTGAGAGGAACAAGAACAAAGCTAGAAGCACAATGCACACAAAAACCAACAGTAGAATGCCAACTGCCACTCCTGAAGGAACTCTCCCTAAGGCCATACAACCAAAAGAGAAAAAGTCAACCTAATCATTGCATCAAAGAGGTCTTGAACTTCTGATAATGAAAATAACCATGCAATAAAGACCAAAAGCATATGTTTTTAAGATTTTCTATTTTCCTTTCCACAACATGGAGAATAAAGACCCATCTTCTCTTGTGTGGAGGACTTTCAACAAACAAGCAAATATATTGTCAATAACTACACATTTAGACCAGCAGTAGTCAAATTAGAAAGGATTAGATTAATAATAGGAATATCTTTGGGTTCAACTCATACAAGGGAAGATATTTAGTATGGGCAGCAACGCAACCAAAGGAAAACATGAAGTACAGACTCTTCTGTCATCAGTTCAGATTTTTTTCTCTCAAAAGGAAAAAAAATGCACCTTTTCTCCATGCATCGCCAAGATCACAAACATGCTTTGTCATCCCATGGTGAAAAGCCTGTAATATTCTAAATTTTCCACCACACATTTCCTTCTTAAAAAGTACTAACTAAAGATTTACTCAACATTTCAACCTATTTGAGTTCTAGTCTATTTCACATGAAAACTTTGTTGTTAATATAATAGAATAAAAGGTAACTTCAAAACCCAGTCATCGTACAGAGGAATGCTAGTAACACACTCTTTCTAATTGGTTCTTTTTTTAAAACCACAAAGCAATTTTTAGAAAGTTATCAATTTACAAGGCAAGTGCTTTGAACTTTTAAAGTACAGATCAATCACAATGAATGTTTTCAAAAGACTGTTTTGCTAGCATTCTTCATAGCTAGTAATTTAAACTGAACAATAACAAAAGCATCCATACGAGAGCTTGTCAAACTTAACTCTTGTATAATGAGATGGTGCAATAATCAAAACACCAATTACTGGTTACATGATGAAATAATAGGATGATAAAATGAATGTGGAACAGAATTTTTCCTGAATATCTCCCGCTACCTGGTGGTTTGGACAAAGACTAAATACTCAACTAGCTAATAGCATGCTTTGACCACACTAATGGTTTGAAACAACTAATATATACTGCATATGTCTAATAACCTGACACATTTTTATTTTTGGTTTCACATACTATTGATCACAAAAAAAAAAAAAAAAAATGGTTAGGTGACAAATAATAACATTTCAATTACCTTGAATAAGGACGGCAGAGGACTTGCAAATACAAGGTAGAGCAAGAAATATAAGAAATATCTCAAATCTTGGGAATGTGAGTGCTCCATGTATTCTACGCTTCTCAGAATTTCTCTTCCCGAACTTCAGGATTATGAGGAGAAAAGCATGCAGAACCAGTAAACCACCACAGATTACAGCTAACCAAAACATGCTTCTATAAAATTCTGTCCATCTGTAAGAAAAAAATAACCAATCTGATAGTAGATTATAAGCAAGCAAATATTGCTCAATCATTTGAACATAGAATTATTAGATTAACCAGTTAATTATAGTTTGATACCGGGGGGCGTGTTATGATTTTATCTCATGGAATGCCATTCTATTATTTTTCACAGATGAAAAAAACTAAGTAAATAAAAAACAAAAATTAAGTTCACAATAATGTAAAACAATATGCACACTATTTAATAAAATTTGAATTACTGTATGAATAAACTAATGATGAATTCATCACATTTTTTTCCTGCATCTTGCATTTCTTTTACTTAACATTTTTTTGTAATGTCTGATTTAATCTAATTATTAAACATACAATATCGGTCAGTCTTTGCAGCAATACATATTTTCTAACCTTCCTTTCTCAGTTCTCACACCTCTCTTTGAAAGTTAGTAAAGCATGCGCTGACAAGTAAAACATCATCTGCTAAGTTGACAATTTTCAGTTAAAATTACAGATTAAGAAAGCACAGCGGCATAAAAGAGATGTTAATTAGAGAGTATGTTGAAAAGAGTGAAAGAAAAGGTGTATGAAAACTATAATTTCATAAATATAATATTGTAACGCATTAAAACATGTATAACTTACCCACTGTAGTGTTGTGAATCCAAAATATATTCAGCTTCTGGTTTCATATTTTGGCTCTGCAAATATGCACTTTTAATTAAGGATTTTGACTGTTTTTCATCACAGTAGATAATAAATTAACTTTCTATGCACTACTAACTTTTTTTCACCTCAAAATATTGCTGGTACTCTAAAGAAGTAAGTGGTGATCCATAAACTGAAGCAGCAAAACTCAAATTCTTGTTCAACCGTGTGTTTGGGATTGTTGCTGAGGCTTTGGTGATGAAGTTAAAGCTCCCAAAAGGACTAGAGCCTACCATGAACAAGTTCATGTGTTCAGCTTCCCATGGCACAGGAAAATAAGGTATGGTCCATTGCAAATGCCTAGCAAATTCATAAAATTCAACCGGCAACGTAACTGCTAACCATCTAGATAGTGCAAAGACCTGAATATGACTCATAATTCTCTGCAGGATTGACAAAATTGACCTCATCAATGTTACCAATCTCACCATAACCACTACAAGAACATAAGGTATTTTTGTAATTTTCATAAATGGTCAAGATACTGGAAGAAAGAATTTAATTTTAACCAAAATTCAAGAAAAGTAAATTCTGAAGCACATTCTGTCTATTCCTACAAGAAACATTGACCTCTAGCCTTGAATTTAAGAATTTTCAAGAAGAATCTATGATACTCTCTTAGGATCCAATTGCAAGGCTTTGTGCTCTCCAACTACAACTAGCTTCTGTGGTGTGATTCTTCCAAGGTTCATATTAACTGGTATCAAAGACTTCCACCATGAGCGTGGTAGGATGTTAGGATCCAATTGTAAGGTATGGAGACTTGAGTCTCACATTAAAAGTATTGGATTCCAATATGGGGTTTATAAGGCTTGGGCTCTCTAACCACGACACCAAGGTTCTTATCCATACTCTTTGCTACTTTATTATAAGCATGGCGTCTAGGACTGTCTCATATGCAACCTTCAGTTTATTTAGTCGTAGAAAATGAAAATTTAAATAGTTAATATAAATCAAATATTTATCAGCCAATATATTCAATTATACGTATATTGCTGTTTTTCCATTCAAAAAACAACTCCATGCATAAACATGAAGAAATTGCACTCAGATTCGTGGGGTGATAACTAGCATTTTGTTGAAGTTAGGTATCTCACAAAAAGATTCCGTGATGGATCAACGATCAAGAAAGAAGACGATCTCATAAATGTACAGACAGATTGAAGGCTCGCAGTTGAGATGGTAAGCAGACCCGCAGCAATTGATGTCAGCACAAAAGAAGCAGTTGCAAATGCAGAAACCACAGAAGAGATAAGAGGTACAGAGTCTGCACGATTCATGCAAGCATAAATATGTTATCAATTATGAATAATTTTGTTAAACGATTTTATTCAATAAACAATAAAAGAAAATCAATATAAACAATATATGGATTAGGCATGATCATCAGAGAAGCATAAATTAGTACTAATAATAACACAATAGCCAAAAATAAATAATAAATAAAAATAAAAAATATCTTACAGTGCCTCACTTGTAGAACATTGGAAGCTAGATTTTTGTTTCCAGCAACATCTCGGGTTACATTCTCAGGTACACTAACAAATACTAGATCATCATCTGCTTGTAACTCAACAACGTATGTGCTCCATTTAATTTTGTGGAAACTAAACAGAAAAAAAGTTGCAAGAGAAAGGATCAACTATCAGCTGGCATTTGGCTTTCTCAGAATTCAACATCAGTGAACTACTCCATTGTTAAATGATGTATGTTCATGTTGAGAGAAATAGATATTTACAAGTACAGACATATCGAAACACTAGTATGGTTACAGACTATACAATATCTCACATATGAACGCCTACAAAATACTTACCTTCTTAGCAATCCCCCAGAAATTGATATGCAAGAGGTGTTGAAGCCAAAAACAGGCTTCACAAATTTGATTAATATCTGGATATTTTGTTCTCTTGTCCTCATGCTATATGTACTCAACATCACGGAAGGCCTCTTATTATCTAAATTCCATACAGGTTTATGTCAGCAGAGAGCAAGAAATCTCTAAATTCTCAAGACAAGAGTGTATGAAACCAAATACATATTAACATTAGCATATAAATATAAATAATGCTTTCTTGTTGGTTGGTGGATAACATGTACCATAAAGGAAGGTTACTGATGAAATTGGAGAAACTTGAGTCCCTTGTCTGGTTATTATAGACTCTGAATTGAAGTCAACTGAGATTATAGCAGTAGAGGAGATATTAACAAGCTGAAATAAGAGTTGGCCAAAAAAAGTGTAAGCAGAAGAGTTACACTTGAAATAAGTATTTATATAAAACATATCTTATTCATGAATCAACTAACCATGAATCCAAATCTCCGATTTCCAAGACTGTTTATATCAGTTGGAAGAAGTGAACCCTGACTAATGTTGAGAGAATTCAAAATTTCTGTAGATGAATTTAGAACTGGAGCTGAGAAGTACAAATACATCTTTAGTCTGTTATATTCGTTAGTGGCTTGTACTGTTCTAGTTTCTCGGTCAAGTTGAAGTAGCTTTTCTGGTACACGAGTCCTGATGTTGACGTAAACCTTTCTTCTGTCTGTGGATCACACCCCCATAGAAGTAAATCAAGTTTTTTAACATAAAAACTGATATAGAATTTGTTCTTAGTAAAGTTTACTTATGTTTGGAGGCGTAAAAATCTTCACATGATAACACTGTTAAATTCTATTGGATTAAAAATCAAGAATGCAAAGCTGTGCCACGATCTCAAGACCACACGCACTTGTATGTGTATAAAGTAATCAGACAAATGATGCATCAGTTATTGCAAGCGATATCTACCAATATGACATAATAAATGTTAAACACTCACCAAAATGTATATAAACAGTTGAATTTGGCATTCTTGTAAAGCTGTTGCCAGCAATGTCAGTGCAGAAATTCCTATCCATTACAAGGATTGCCCGGCCATATTGAACGGTAGAGGACAAACTAACGAGAAGAGAATACACAAGGTTTGGCTGCAAAATGCTAAAGGAAGATGGTACAACCTGGCCAGCACCATAGACAAGAAGCTGTAGAGAAATACAGTAGCAGAATGTTAAAAACTGATTCAGTATTATGTTAACACAATACTACTTTATCAGGCTCCCTCTCCACATTATATTATTGTTTCTGGCTAAATAAGAAATTTTCATTTTCAACGATCACAACAGAAGCAGCTTGGAAGAAATTCTTTTTGATTAAACATGTGTGTAAAACCCACCATGTATTTTGCCAGTAAGAACTCCTAATATATCTGTTGTTTGGCAAATTATGACGATTGAAGGAAACAAGATACAGAAGTGAATAGGCAACTCTCCATTAGGGAGAGGGGGAAATCATATGAAAGGTCTTAGTTGATCATGCAATGGATGCATAATAAGAAAGACATCAAAATTTGAGCTAAGTGATTTTAGACGGACACCTACTTACATTGCAGGCATTCACAGATTTGCATCCAAAACCTCCTCCACCTATACAGGGTTCAGTGAAAGATATGTTGACTGACACATTTAAAGAGCTTGTGAAAGATGTGGAGGCTGTAACATATGCTGTTGGGGGAATTGTATCTGAAAAAAGTAATACTGTGATACATTAAATATGTATTCAATGAACAAATTTATATGAATCTCAATTCCCTCAGATAGAATATTGAAGCAATACATGTACTTGAAGCAATACATGTACTTTCCCTCATTTCCATGTGATGTGACCAAGATGTTAACAAAAACTAGTTATTCATTAAGGTGCAGTTATTTTTCAACTCAAGACTGATTTTGGCCATTACATTTGTGACATAGGCCATTTTATTCTTGTTCTTGTGTTCTATGCTTCATTATTTACACAAAAGACTCTACATTTAACTTTTTCATTCCAAAGGCACATGACCGTGACTTGATTCATCAACGACACATCAGCAATTAAAAGGGGCCAAATCTCATAAGGGATAACTAACTGATAACAAGCATAAGGAATTAAGTATGGTTTCTTAACCAACAGTCCAGTCATAGGTGGCACAGCCAAGCCCTTGATGTCTGGTGCAGACTTCAAAAGTATGATTTCCATCCTGCAAGCTTCTGTATGTAACTTTTCTATTTGTACAAACTGAAGCGATCCCATCATCCAGCTGCATACATGGTTTTGTAAAATTATCAGAATAGCTTTTGTTAACCCCCACCCACAATGAAAAAAAAATAGAAATTAACACCTTGAACTAACACTTCAATTCTACTGCTACATACAAGCATAGCAGAGTAGTCAGCTACAACATGATAATCAATAATCCAACCCCCCCCCCCCCCAAACAAATTTCCAATAAAGATTAAGAAAATCAACTGCACATACCCAAGCTATACTAATATAGAAATGAATAAAGTTGGTGATTTAATTTCTTGTGGAGTTTCGATTAGTATGTCTTGCATAAAAACGTGTCAGCCCTTTGAAATTAGTAAAGAACATCAAATAAATATAAAAGCAAATAACATGAAGTAGTAACATCTCACAATTAAAAATGATTCAGTTACTGGCGAAGTTAAGGGCCATAACTAATTTACCAACTTCCCAAACTAATTAGCACACACACGAACCTTGCAAGTGAGGCTGCAATTTGAGCAAGGGTTGCCACGACTAGAATTAAGAATTTCAAAAGCAAATGTTGCTGAGTTCAAGTGAGAGAATGCATGAGGGGCCTTCAAGAATTTCACATATACATCAGAATCAGAACCACCACATTTGATAGTGGAACACAGTGTTGACAAAACCCAAAAGAGTAAAAACAAACGTAAGACTCCCATCTTAGAAAACAGTAGGAAATTTGCTACTTAAGTGTTAAAGAGTGACATTTGATGTTTATTGTGGAGAAAGTGTTTGAAGAGAGTGAAGGCTGCTTTTGCATGCAAGAGCGTTCATAGAGATAGAGAGATTTGCAGAAGTGGAAGTGTTGAGAAAGTGTCTTAAACAATGGCCATTGATGCAAGTATTAAGGATAAGCGAGCATGATCTTGAGTCCAGTACAATCCTCTACTTCGTGGTCTTTGAGGTTGTAATTGACGAAAAAAATGCACGTGAAAAAACGGTCACGGGTAATTATGGCATTGATCGAGAAAGGAGAGTGAAAAAAGGGTACAGAAACGTACTTCCACTGTTTCTATCACTCAAAATATTCCATCGTTATTATTTTCTTTTAAAAAGTTCTCCTACTTTATCTGTACCAATATTTGCATATAGCAAACGTTAGTTTTTAGCAGAAAATCAAGATTTCGTTAGTTGGATAACTGTACTGTATTGTAGTTGTTAACCGTACTGTTTGGTTTAAACTTGGTAAAATTACGAGATTGCATATAAAAAGAACAGACAAATCCACAATACAGTTGTTAAAACGTCAAAAACCATGAAATTACACTTGCAATCGTGGTTACTAAAATGAAATATTCACTTCTATAATTCTTTAATTTAACATCAATCTTTTCCATGTGAATAATTAAAACAAAACTTTTACTTAATAAAAATAAAAACTTATATATATTTCTGCGCCTAAATTTTGTTTCAGTTTAAAATCACATCATCCATAATAACATTTACCGTATGAGGGAGGGACTTTAGCACCAAATAATGGGAACAAGAGTGAAGCAGAACTATAAATGCAGATCAATTAAACCTAGTATGAACTTCGATTAACGAATACAAACGAGAAAAGAAAAAAATTGGTTCAATTCTGTGATGGGCCCCATGATATGGTACAGAAAGCAAGACAAAAGGTGAATGGAGACTAGAAACTTCTCTCTCTCATTCACGTAGTGACAATATAATTTGAGATAAAATGTCTGCCAAGCTCAACCTTAGAAACGTTATCTTTCATTCCCTTACATTCTAAATCTTATCATAAAATTCTACACTCCCCCATCATGTATTATATAATTACTAGAAAACGGGGTTACGAAATTAAAAATAAAATAAAATAATCGAAAACGAAAGAGAATGAGTCCACACCACTGAAAGCTACAACTGCTGACCTCAAACCACTTCATTCTGCATATTCTCTGAGGCAAGACAAACATTTACTTCATTTTCATATAGCCTATGATATTCTAAAACCGAAAAAGAAAATTCTACGTGTGATTTTTTATAATTTTTTTAAATAAATTGTTTTATGTTTCAATTCAGCATTTGATTCTTTTTTATATTTAATTATTTAAATGTTAATATATATATATATATATATATATATATATAAATTAAAAACTCTTTTATAATAAAATTATATAAAAGAACTTATAAAATTAGTTAAACGATAAATGCTTGCATATCCATCATCTTATAAATCAATTTTCATGGATCATTGAGATGATTGTAATTAGAGGGAGGTTTAATGTTAACTAATAGCTAGTGATCAGTGAAGTGACCATATACTAAACACATTTGTAGTTGATTAATTAATTAACTTTTCTTTATTATTATAAAGAATTTTTATCTTATTTCTCATATTTTTCTTTTTTTCAGTGATATATGTAATGGCGATGACGACCATGACCGACAATCCTACTACTTTTAAATAACTTAACGTGTAATGTATACAGATTGCTATTAAGAGTCTTGGACCAAATGGGATTTTTTTTTTTTTTTGAAACATGAGTGCATAGGATTATTCAACCTGGTTTATGGATGCCATTATCATTCTTGAGTATTGAGAAACTTGCTTCTGATATAATTTAAAATGACACGCAGTCACGACATGGATCTTGATTCTTCATGCACCTAATAAGCAATAGTTTATAAAGATTCATGTCATACTCTTATTACTAATAATTACTTATGAGATTTTGTTTTCTTCATTTACTCATAGTTTAGAAAATCATAACATTAGTAAGTATCACTTGAATAATATAGTCATACCATGTATTGACATAACTATACAAGTGAACTCCAATCTTTTTCATCTACTCATGATCCAATTACTAATAGTATAAGATACAACATGTGGTTTATCACTTCAACTAGAACTCTCTTATGGGACAAACCCACAGAGTTCACCTTCATTACCTGAATGCATTGAAGAACCAATTTTTCTGCCTATTTAATTCCATCCAAATAAAAATCAAAAGATAACTGATAAAATAAACCTGGTTATATAAATAATCTCATAATTATCAAAAGTAACCGCAATTTATCCAAGAATCTTAAAATACAATCCACAAACATCAGAGTATCAAAACAAAGTACATTACACCCAAGCTACTAAATAAAATATAAAGTATCGAATTCTCCACCGTACAACAAGAGGAGTCTCTTAGCAGCGACAACAAAAGAAATAACAAAACATCGATCAGGATTCCTTGGAAGGGTCCTCTTCTATCTCCTTGGTATCTGAAGGATCCTCTTCAAATTAAGCTCAACGTGGAGCATAAGACGGAGAAAGGTCATCCTCAAGATCTGTGACAACTAAAAGAAAATGTCCAACACCACAACATATTTCAACAAAGAAAAGAAGGAGTGAGATATATTTTCAAGTAAATATTTTTCAGAAAAGAAATAAAACAAAGTAAGTACGAGCATACATCACATTAATAGAATTGTAACTTTTACAATCTAACAAAATGCAAGTCTAATTACATGATGCATGATTAATGCAAATGATAATTCTTGATTTGGCAAAATCTTATTTTCATGCTTATGCGACTCTGGATCCATAACAATCCTATTGTTCGGAAGTTGTTAGGAGTTTCACTAGTCAGCCTACATTTCGCACTCTAAGCTCCACCGACTGATCTAACTCGACCAACAAGATAAGCCTCAGGAGAAGGTCAGGATAAAGGAGCATCGCGTGGAGACTCCCAGCCAGAGTTCCGGGGCCTAGGACACTCATAGGGCTATTGGTAAGTCACCCAACTCCATTAAATCTTCTAGACGTCGAGGTCCTCCCTATCTTTCACCAACAGCAGTTATAAAATAACCTCGTGACTTCCTTCACAGAGGAGTGTGATTTCGCACACATTTGCCTTCTGAATAGTCATGCACACTTTTGGAGTTTCACTTGGCAAGTACTTATATCCGTGCTTCAATGCACTTTCTCTAAGTGTTCCAAGCTCACTAGCTTCGTCTCTTTCCTTGAGTTCCAACCATTACCCGACTAGAGTTACACTACTCATTTATTTTCAAAAAAGAAAGAAAACAAAGTTTTTACAAAGGTTTACTTTTAGTCATTGGATTCAATTATTGAACCCATGGTTAAAGCTGAAACCATGGCCAAACTCCTTAGAGCGCATATACCTACATACCAATTTACTCTCAGCGTATCATTACGCATTTTCCACTCTCAAAGGGCTCAAGTTCACAAATGGTGTCCACTCACCCTGCATATGCCTATATGCATATTCTTAGTGCTTCACACAACAGATGCGCCAAACCATATATTTTCAAAGAGCACAACACATAAGATATCCTTTCAAATATACCAGGGATATTACTCATATTGGACATTTCGATAAAACATTTCATTTAATTGATCTTTGGTTTTCGACAAGCTTTGACTAAATAGTTCACTTAAAATAATTTACAATTTTCACAAAGCAATACTTACTCAAACATCAAGTGTAAAATAATTTTCAACCAAAAATCAAAATTCGTCAAAATCAAAATATACTCATAATTATATTTTAAAACATCAAAAGTCTCAAGTAAATATAAAAATGTCAACATGTAACTCCAACACCACATGTCTCCTAATACATGTGTTCTAGACCTCAGGGTTAAGGGACAACCCTCTTTGATTCATTTCCTTTCTTGCTGTTTACTTGAAATACCTCCTCCCCCTTACCTCGGTGAGTGAGGTAGTTCGCAGGTTCTTTTTCTTGGGCTTTCTGGTGTCAAGAGCTAGTATTTTTAAAAATTTAGAAACAGCCATGCACTTATTGCAGAAAACCAGAAAAACTTCAGATTTGCGCAATGTTTGTAAAATTAAGTGTAACGGATTCAAACGATGTCCAAATCACGATCCGCAAATTTTGTTACAAAGCTAAGATCCTAAGGGTAAAAATAAACTTTTAAAAATTAAGTTTTCATGCACAGGAAAGTGCAGAAAAATCAAACTTCACTTCTGTTCACGTAGTTTTTTCAGATTTGCACCATTTTTTGTAATTCATTTCGTAAGGTATTCAAACGAAGTTCAAAATTTACATAAAAATATGCGTTGGAAAGCTGTTTTCATTTAGTTTACAAAAATTAATTTTTCAGGTTGAAACATATCAATAAAGAGGGCGTAAAAATTATTTCTTTACACTATTTCTGCAGAAAACGTAGAAATGAAGGTGCTAACGTATTCTATGCGATAGAGGGGGCAAACGATGTCGGATTCGAGCTCAAGATACACCGTTAGAAAGATAATTCTTCAAAGAATACATAAGGATGTTGCATGTCAGGTTTTGGAGATCACGGAAATGAGAAAAACAGTCTCCTTTGCTACTGAAACACTGAAAACGCAGAACAAGGAGTGATCTCACCATTTTCACTATAACTTATGATTTTGGTGTCCGTTTTGAGTGAAACCAATTGCTTTTGAAAGATCTTTCACTGCACAATCCAAATATGCAGAGGTTAGCTCAAACAAAATACGTTCAGATGGTAAAAATTGACTCACTCAGTGGCTGGACGCAGAAAGATCCATGCTTTTTCATGGAGGAGGTGCAAAATCTTCATCTCCTTTCTTTGATTGGTGAAAACATTGAGAAAGAAAGATGAAATAGTGTTTTTACCTTGCTTGGATGTTTAGAAAACAATCAACACACTCCTTTCAACATGCAAGGGCAAAAGAAATGAGTTTCCTTGGTGCAATGGAGGTTGCTATTTCAAGTTTTGTAGAAGGAAAAGTAGGAAAATCTTGCTCAAAGAATGGAGGGGAGAGTGTTCAAGGTTTTTGGCTATGGAAGGAGGTTGGTTTCTAGCACAATGCTTGCTGCAAAATGAGAGAAAATGGTAGGGAGAGAGAAGACAAACCGAGAGAGAGTGAGAGAGCTTTGCAGAAGGAGAAAGAATGCATAACTTGGTTTTGCCACATGTACCATGCATAACTTGATTTTGCCACCTACATTAGGATGTCCGTAAGAAGACCAAGGAATTGCCACATACGTTTAAAATCATGCAGGGGCCCAAAGTCCAAAGTAAAAAACCAGCCCTTACACCACTACACCACCTTTGTTGGTGTATAAGAAATTTGGAAATCAATTATACTTAAGGGATTCTAAATAATTCAAAGTATTAAAAAATCTCATTTTTTAAAAATAAATCAAACATATATTTAAAGACGAATTATTTTAACGAAATAAAAATAAATACTTTTACCAATATAGTAAAATTTTGCAAAAATACATTTAATTACCTTTGAAACAAATTAAATCGTGCTAACACACATGAATATGGAGGGAGTAAAAATTAAGATGTTACAATATACATATCAATTATCTTATATTTTTTTAGTTTCTTTAAAAAATTTAGAATATTCAAAATATTCTATAGTTGTTTACTGTGTCAATTTCAAATTTTTGTTATTAATTTATGAATACATATTATTGTTTAAAGATAAATATTACCTTCTCTTTTTCTTTTGAACAAAATAAATTATGAAAATTTTTCTATTTAAAATTGTGCTAAATTTAATTCTTACGACTTTAACGGACTTATTTGTAAAAGCATATTTACAATATCGACAAAGTGATGAATTAAACTTTTGATTAATTATTGTCTCATTTGTTTATTAATTCTTTATTTATTTGTTTTAATACTGAAGGTCAAAAAATTTAAATAATATAAACATGATTAATTAATAATTAGTTATTCTTTTTAATTCATACATTTTTTATGATCAAACATTTTTTTAGGATTTGAACACGTTTTATTTTTTATTATATTTAATTTTACAAATTATTGAATACTTATTAACATCAATCAATAGTAGATCTTGAAAATATTTTTAACCTAAATAATATATTCTCATATTTGTAAAGTCATGCAGTGAACAACTCATAAAATTCATCAAATGTTACTATTGAAAGTTTACGTTATTCATCTTAATGTTTCAGCTGATATACTTAAAATATTAAAAATAAGCCTTCAAAAAGTAAAAATGTTGAAGCTCTCTCATTTGCCGTCTTAAAGAATGAAAATATGCTAAGTTAATTTTTGTATAAATAAGTTTGACTTATTTAATAATTTTAAAGTTTAAACTATTATCTATCATAAATATTTTATTAAAATACGTTTTGGCCTATTAACCTTTTTAATGACTTATTTTATATTGAAACTTTTATTAAGTTATTAAATTTTTTTATAAATAAGCTATTAAATCATCTAATAGATATGTTCTTATAAAGGTCATAAGACTTATATATAAATAATATATAAAATAAAATTCAACACTTTAAATATGTATAATAAAATTACAAAATTTTATTTCATTTAAATATATAATTGAGACCGCACAAATACAATCAATATTATTCATACAAGATAGATCAAATAATAATCATGTAAAAGACTTCCAACAAACAAGACTCTTTCTTTTAATTTAAGATTTTATTCATTTTAAATTTTAATTTATTTAATACAATATTATGTTATAAAATTAATATAAAATTATTACGCTTTAAAATGATTAGAGTGTAAATTCATGTTGAACAGTTTGACCTATTTCTATCCCTACTTCCTTAACACTTATTTGCTTTTTTCGCTTTAAAATGTATCATAGTTTTTTTTTATTTGAGCTTTTTCATTAAATATTTAAAACAAATATTCAAATTATAAAATATATATATATATATATATATACAATATATAATCATCCATTTAATAAAAAAAAAAACAAAATATGTCTACCCTAAATTCTAAACCTTGCTAATAAGAACATCAATGCAATAAAAAGGTTTTATCTCCCAAAATATAAATTAAACTCATTCACTATTTTATCAATAAATTAACAATACTTATAGAGGTATGTGAATCTTAACGATAATTAAAAATTTTGAGTAAATTACGTTCTCTACCACTAAAAAATGTATATACTATGTCACCCTCCTTTCCATTTTAAAATTATATAACTTCTCCTAAAAAATTAAAATGCATCACAATTTAATTCATTTTAAGTTTTTAATAAAACAAGATCAAAAAAGAAATATATGCGAATTTTTTATATTTTGTATATTTTTATATAAAGTGAATATATTTTGAGTTTTATTTTCATTATTTAATGTTGAGACAATTTCTTAAAACTTTTATAAAAATATCAAACGTTTACTGTTATATGAAAACTATATTGAACTCGTTGAATTTTCTTAAATATTAACAAAAAAAAGTGTAAAACTTAATAAGAAAAATACTTTTGATAAAAAATTTGTCAAACAGTGATTTGACAAAAATAAAATAAAATAAATTGTAATTCATTTAATATTTTTCGTAGTAGAGTTATATAATAAAATAGAATGTAGCATAATATATAATTTTTTTAAGGAAAAGAAACATAATTACTCAAAGTTTAATTAATATAAGAACAATTATACTGATGCATTTCTTTAAATGATATTATATAATCGGATAATTCTATAGTTTCTCGCCGTTATATACCTCAACATTATTAATTAAACGTTTTATAATCGAGTGGATAATTGATTGTATTATATAATAAGGTATATATTAAAAAGACGTACAAAATTTGTTTAAGTGAGATTGAAAAGCCTTGTGAGGACAGTGGTACATGTAATATTTTCCAGAGTGAAATCATCGGAACATGAAGAGACACGTTATTTTATTTAATTTAAAGAGTTGCTTTACTTCATTTAAATTCAAATTTTGTATTAGTTTAATTTAAAGTACCGTGTACAGGTTCGTAAAATATGGAATCTTTTATTTTATATTACTATTTATTTAAAATATAATAATAATAATAATATTCTTAAATGATATTAAAATACTTATTTTTTAAGTAGTAAATTAAAATAAAATTTATTTTTTATTTTAATATCTTAAGGAATTAATATATTAAATAAATAAAGTTTCTTCTATTTATTAATTACTATTATCAAATAAATAATTTTCTTATTCAATTTTTTAACATTTTACACAAGGAAATCATCATATTTGTTTTCATTATTTCAAGGTTCATATATATAAAAAAAATTTGAAGTTAAAAAAAACTCATAGTGGTCATTTAACATATACAATCATTAATCGCATAAGTCTTTTTTTTATTTAATGCATAAAATAAAAAAATCATATTATGTAATAATTTTTAAAAATTTTAAAAATTTAACATTTTTAACAAAAGAATTAAAATATATTGACAAGTAAATTTTTTATTTACTCTCTAAAATTATTAGGGTCAAACATTCTGATCCTTAAAATTTTAAAATAACTTTGATAGTTTCTAAGATTACCTTTTATAATCAATTTAATATTTTCATCATTTACCATTAAAAATTAATTACAAAATATTAAGATGTTAAGTTAAGTGACACATATAATAAATTGTGTAGCAATAATGACGTTGTATATGATGTTATATGAGTTTTTTCTTCATTTTGTTCTCCTAAATTCTTAAAACATTTTATTTATATTCATTTTTTCTTAATATTACTTCCTCTCATTTTTAAATCTTCTCGAGCTTCTTCGCTTTTATTATCATATTTACCTTTGCAATGTGCTCCTCCTTTGTTCCCCAGTCAAACTCATAGGATTGTTACTCTTGGTAATAGTGAGTTCCCAATCAATCTCATGTTCTTATGAAGTTGAAGCCAGTGCAACTACTTAATGAAAAAGGAAATAATGAATTGAAAATTAAAGCCAAAAGAAGAAGAACGACAACAACATTGAAAAAAATCAAGGATGTAAAAAAAATTAGCAGCAACAACCACCTTCTTTTGACAAAAAAATATATATATTCAAGGGAAGTCTCTTGTTCATGTTTTTGTAATTGACTCACCAATCATAACCTTGTATGACCCTTTTTCTCTTATTGGCCTCTCTCTCTCTCTTTAGGTTTTCTTTTTTCTCTTTCCATTATCAAAATTCCTATCTTTAAAATTAATTTTATTTCATCTTAATAGGTAAGGACCTCAGCTCAAACAAACTATTATAAACTTCAGGTAATAATGCAAGTTCTTAATCAATCTCATGTTCCTATGAAGTTGAGATAAGTGCAATTAGTCAGAGTAACACATGTACAAGTTTGAAGGAGTAGATCCTTACGATGAATCTGTTAGTGAAAGTAAAGAAGCTTTAGAAAATTTGGAAAAGAGAGGAAGGATGTTATGATGATTTTTGATAGCGGTAGTTTCTAATGATGATAGTTTTAAAATAGAATAGATAAGAAAAAATGGATAGATAAAAAGTTATAAGAATATAAGGAACCAAAAGAAAAATATATATCACACTATATACAATATAATTTAAAATGCAATCAATAACACATAATTTAATATAATATTTTAAAATTTTCTTATTGTTTTTTAATGGTAAATGGTCAAAAAGAATAAATTGATAAACAAAAAATATTCTCAAAAACCATCAAAGTCATTTTACAACATTTAATCTTAACAATTTCTGAGATTAAGTAAGAAATTCATTTATATATTGGCAAAAAACTCTACATGTAAGATGGCAAGTACAATATCAATATATACTATTCATTAAATAAAAACTACTTAAAATAATATAATATGATTTTTCATTTAATAAAATTAATTTGCATCTCTTTAAATTTATTCTTTTCTTGCATTCAAAAATTTAAACATTATTATTGTTATTATCATTACTTAAAGTTTAGAAAAAGTGAACTATAAAAGATTTTTATTGTATCCTAAAGAAGATTCACTATCAATCCAAGGAGTAAAATTTGTGTGGACACGACACTAAATATGAGATGTTAGAAGCAACCAATAACAACGTAACAAAGAAGTTAAAATTTTAAAACATAAAACAGAGATAAAAACAAAATAACCCAACTGTGCAATAATTATCATTGTCTCCCCACCGTAAACCAAAATCATACATACGCCTCTGCCACCATGCATCCGAAGAACAAATATTGTGACATCCTTAGAAATGGAGAACATTGGCCTTTTTAAGTGTAGTGGAAGAAGGGTTTCATGAGAGCCATTTGACTCAGGCCTTTGTTATCTATGGAGGTTGCAGAGAAGAAGGGACATTATGACTTCTTCTGGTATAGGAATAAACAACAGAAGAAACACACAAGGTGAAATTATTTATATAATATTTTATAGGCCAAAAACATTTGATATTAAAAGAAAAACACACCTACCAAGCTATGAAAATATACATGGAAGCCAAATTTTTGTTTGATGTGACAAGAGATCACGGGTTTGCAATGGGAAAGGCCTCTTGTGTGTGGCCCAGTCCATTTATTCTTTTGTTTTGTTGGTGGGCCTGGAGCCTGGATTAGAATAGTATTGTGAGCACAAATTACAATCCTTACCAATTAAAAGAAGCCAAACGATGATATATTACCACAAAAGAGAACAAAAGATGATTATTATTCTTTACTGAATGGGACATCTTTTCAGGGCATGAAAGAAAATACATGATATCTAGGGCAAGAGACATAAGCTTGTGGAGAATCTATTTTATTCTTGAAAAGCAACTATTCTATGTTTTAATCACATTTGTGGACAATGATTCGGCAGTTTGATTAATTTATGTATACTTCTGTCCAACATCGTAAGTGTATAATATATTTATGTATATTCCATCTTCACATCCTTTTCGTGGATGATATTCTTATGCTCTCATAAATTTAGAACTTCCTGATATCATATTCCATTTATTTTTATATAAATCAGATTAAACCTCAGTAATCATGTTATACTTGAACAAGAGGTAGCACCTGCCCTCTTTTAGTGCTATATATGAATACAAATTATCTTTATTTTCTATGTCTAGCTCCGCTGTGTTTTCAGAATATACAAGAATTCAATCAAATTATATCAGATGTTAAATTTAATAATTTAATTTTTCATAAAATAAGTTAAATTTACAAACCTTATATGATTTCAAGAAATAATTACAATTTTATCACTTTACTTTATTCTAAACCATCCTGCATTATTTAAAAATAAATAAATATTATTAAATCATATATAATAAATATTATGATCAACATAATAATATTATTAAATAACAATTAATTAATCAAATTTTATTTTTCATAAATAGTAATTGAAGAAATTATTTTATTAAATTTAATATAATTAATGTCATTTGATCGTGCATGTTTGAAAGACATATCAAATGAAAAAAAAAATAGTAAAAATACTAGAATAGAGAGTTAGTTTGAATAAACTTCTAAAAAAGTCTTTATAAGAAAAAAAATTAGTATAAAAAATAATAAAATTCTTTTATAAATTAAAAATAATTTATTTTTTCATATTTTATATAAATTAAATGAAAAATTTGTCAAAACTTTTAAAGAAGTATAATTTATTTTTAAATTACGAGATAATTTTTATTAATTTTATATAATTTTTTTATGAGAATTTTTCTAAAAGTTTATTCAAATTGAACAAAAATTTGATTGTTAGAACTTATTATATTTAAAATGTAAAAACCATATAATGATTTTAAAAAATTAAATAATCATTTTAAGGAAGTTGATTTTGTGTATTGAGAACAAAAAAAGAAAGTAGGCAAAGAGAAATAGGGTATAATAACACATAGGAGCAAAGTAAAGAGATACAAGAAGAAAAAAAGTCTCATTCTTAAAGAGATATAGATACTTGCCAAAACATATAAATCTCAATCATATAAATCAAATAATCTAACAATTGAAAAGTTATTAAATATATATATAAAATTAATGATAATAGAAAGAGGTGTATATATATGTGTGTGTGGAGAGAGAGAGAGGACAACGATGCAAGATGAAATATATACTTTTTTTATGCCCTTCATCAGGCATCAACATCCACATGATGTAGAGTACATGAATTATTTATGCTCTAATATTTAATTAGAACACAATATTCTAACTTTACATTCTTCTTTTCACGTTCTTATATGTTTTGAACATAGTTGTTACCATCTAATATAGAGTTTTTTTTTTTTTTTTTTACTTTCTTTCTTTTTGTTCTAATCATAGGACCTCCTAACCCTTATAAGAGATCAATTGTCACGATCCCCTTTTTTACAAAGAATTAGTGACATTTTTACTTACCTTTCTTAATTCATTTATTTAATTTATATACATGGGTTAAAAGCATAACCTTATGGCAAATGGAACTTCGGTTTTCACATTGACAAAATAACGAAACTTCTTGAATATTTCCATGTAATATCAAAATTTACATAAAATTTATATATTTACAACATAATGATTCAGTAAAGGTCTCAAAATACAAGAGTTCAAAATGTAATTACATTTTTTGGCCAATTAGTGACCCAATAGTCTAGGCCTAATACTCAAATCTAACCCAACAAAATGGTTCACTTCATGCTCTTCCAAAATACTAACTCCAAAATCTCTCAGCCAAACCTTTCAGCTTGAGAAGTATATGCATTCCTTATACTTTCTGCTCACATATCATCGTACGATTATTGCAGCACACGCATACTAACACAACAAAATGCAAGGGTTAGCTTATATAATCGACTACATTATTAATGAAATATAGGTAAAATCATTTAAACAGCTCATATTAGCTAGCACACAGCATTACACAGTTTCAATACAATAATGCAGCATTTTCAGCCCATCTAATGCAAATGCAGCGATTCAGTTTCTATCTGGTTTCACAGCTTAAGTAATCTAAAGGAACTGTTTTCTGGTTTGGGAGTGACCCATCCCAATATCTGTATCCAGACACAGCACATCTCAGCATCCTAATCAGCTCTAAATGATGATAATGAATAGGATGTAACACAGCTAAATCAGCATATTACAGCACAGCAAAATATTTGTTTTCAGCCTCAGCAATACAACAATAAATACATTTTTATCTTTTCAATTTCAACAATTTCAATCAGACATATTATTTCACCCAGCTTCAACAACTCAACTATATACATATTCTAACAGCAATACCAAGCATTTCAGTACATAATACCCAATAAGACTAACCAGCTCAAAATAATAACTAAATATTCCAGCACATATTAACACTCTCGACTAGTATATCACGGTATTCCAGCATATTGTATTCCAGTACGATTTTCTAAACAATCATCAAACAGCAGAGGAATCTACTTAACTACACAAAATCTAGATTTTAGTCCAAAGTTAACTCATACAACCCATTATTCTTAGCTAGAATGAAATAACTTATATACACATCACGATTTCTATTAAATGAACTAGATCAAATAAAGTAAGCTCCCCTCACCTGGAATGAGTTCCAAATAATACTCCTAGTGAGTTCCGTAGAGAAATCGACCGTTTTAGGTGTGGAATACAGCTTGATTGGCTTAGATCTACTCAAAATAACCCTATTTAAGTTCCTTGAGAAAGAGAGAGAAGAAACAAGATAAAAAATGAGAACTAAGCTCCGAGAACTCACCTAGACCTCGATTAGATGGAAGACCTCGCTTTGATCGAGAAGGAATTCAGTTTTGAGGAAGTTTTCTCTATGAGTAATAGGAGAGAGAATAGAGAAAAAGAGAAAGAAAGAAGTTGTCTGGTAAGAAAATGAAGTTTCTGAGCGTTGAAGCCCCTTAAATGCCCCTCCAGCCCATGCTCTCTCACTTGAGCGAGATCTTCTCTCGCCTGGGTGAGAAAACTAGATAGTGGAACCTCTAAATTTTATGATATTCTCGCTTGAGCGAGAAACACGTCGCTTAAGCGAGATGCATCTCACTTGGGCGAGAAGCATTTTTGCCTGGGCGAGATTAGATCCAGAGAACTACCAAATTTTCTTGCGACTCCTCGCCTGAGTGATCTTCTATCGCTTGAGCGAGGTCACCTCTCGCTTGAGCGAGATTCCTTCTCGCCTGGCGAGAGGACAGTTGGGGTGATCCTATCTACTCTCGCTTAAGCGAGAACACTCTAGGATTCCTAATTTTACGCGACAACTTCTCGCTTGAGCGAGCACCCTACACTTAGAACTCTTAATCTTTATCTTAGATGAGATTATATTGATTCTCGATCATACTCCCAAGCTTATCTCATGTATAACACACAACAACTAATTTCTAACTGTCTATTCATCACACTCGACGGCATCATAATACAGCATTCAAAAATATATATACAGCTCATCACACGACAATCATACAGCTTTTACATTCACATTCCAATATATATGGATAATTCATACACTTTAAGCATACTCAGCACAATTCAATTGGAATGATAAATACACTGATCTGACATCAATCTCTTTGTTTCCCTCCTTCATCTTTATTTCTTGTTTGTTCTCAACACAAGTACCTCAATTTTTTGTTGTTAATAGGTAGGTAAAGAAACAAAGATTTCTCATTCATTATTGATTGAATTAATTCTTGGCTTGTAGAATGGAATGACTAACTCTTGAATTGAGGGAGAGTTACTCTAACTAAATCTATTTAGTTATCAATCTATTTCATACAAAAACTTGTGGATACCAAAAGGAGTTTGTAACATAATTAATGCTATTATTTGACATTTCATATAGAAGTGAAATGCAACTTGTACTCAATCTTAGAGTTTAATTAAACTAGGATATAATAACTTGGTCTAAATAGCTTGGAGGATTGGGCATTTATTCTACAAGAAAAATTAAGAGCTTGTTTTTAAAAAAAAACAATTTTTTATTTTTAAAAGCAACAAATTAAAATTTGTTTGTTAACATATGTTTTATTTATATTTTTTTCTTAAAAGTAATTTTTTAAAATATAATCTTTAAAAATTAAGAATCTCAAGAGAAACAAACAAAGTCCTAACATTTTCTTCTTTTTTTTTCAAAAACATGTGTTATATGATTTACCGTGAAAATAAGTTATGAACTAAATTTCTATGAGATAAATATTTTCATTATTTTCATATTCCTTATAATACTTCCAAATAACACACTTTTTATAATTGAAATTTCATCATTTAATTCACATTTTATTTTAAAGGTGTCTTCAGTTTTCAGTTAGAGAGGAATGATCAATATATTATTATGATACGACAGATGAATAAATGATGAATGTATATATAACTTGATCTCTTTTTGTGTATGTATATTAATAATATTAATCTTTAAGTGTAAGATATCTTTAAGGAGGGCGATTAGTGCTTTGAGTCATTATGCCAAAAATTGACTTTTGGAGCGTCAACTTAGATAGCGGTTAGTAAAAATCGTTTTGTATAAAACAATAAGAGAGGGGTTCTACCATAACCGCTCTCTAATATATATTTCTGAGAGCGGTTCATTTGGAATAGCTCTCTAATATGTACTTCTGAGAGCAGTTCATCTGGAACTGTTTTCATAAGTGTATTTTGGAAAGCAGTTGTTAAATAACCACTCTTAGAAGTGTTATACTTTAGAAAGCAGTTCACACATGGAACTGCTCTTAGAACTTTACAGAGCATTTGACATGTGGAATTGCTTTGAAAGGTGTAGATTAGAGAGCGGTTTAAAATTTTTTAACCGCTCTTGAATGTTGTATTTCAAATTAAACCCTAAACCCTAAATCTGGTTATCCTTGTCCCCGCGCCAAGTTTGTACCTCAAATTTGTCTGTGTTTAGTTTTTTTGATAAGTTTTTGCAGAAGAACAAGCACCATTGACATCGCATTCGCAATTTTAAGGTATATTTATAATTGTTTCTTTGTTTTTTGGCTATGTTTAGACATTCGCACTCTCTTATTCTCTCTGTTCATTGAAATGCACCTGTATTATTGATGTTGAACAGTTACAAACGTCCCTTCTGCATACGTGGCTTTAGGTGAACTGTGACAAATTAGTGAAACTTCTTTCATTCCAGGTTAGTACTGTTGTGTTTATATGAACTGATTATATTCAAATGTTGACCATTACTGCGTGATAGAGAGCATGAAATTAGTTTTTATTTTGTAAAAGTTGATTTGAAAAGGTTTAACCTTAGGTTAATTAACCTCTGAAATATTGTTAGAATGGTTATTTAGGATTTGTTGAACATGATATTAGGACATTACATGATTGTAATGCAAGAGATTAATGTGAAAATGTAATATGTGATATTGTTGGAATAGTTATTTAGGGTTTGCTGAATATGATATTTGGATACTGGTTGACTGTAATGCAGGTGATTAATAAATGCATTTGATTGTTATGGAAATTGATGTTCTATTGTGTTTTTTTGTTATTGTTCCAATATAAACAGAAAGCAGGGAACATGCTGTTATGTTGTTCTAGGAATTGAATTAAGTTTATGTATTGAACAAGATATTGTTATTTGTTTTGCCCCCATTATGTATATTTGCTCTGTGTATGAATGAAATTGATGTTCTGTCTTCTAGAATGTTATAAATGCATGATTATTATTAGTGATTAAACTTTATAGTGTATGATTTGAAATCTAAACTTGAGTGAAATCTTAGTTCCTCGTTTGAGATTGAAAATAATAATTTATTAATCATTATTATTATTAATCTCAAATTGTCCAAGTTGGACAGTTTGTGAAAAAACTTATTCATTCATTGGTTAGCATTTGCTTCTCATAATGTTGTATTTAATACTAAACAAAATTTGAGTTTAGAGCATTTCTCATTGTCTCTTGGTGCATGCTTGATTGAGGTAAATCATCTCATATTCAAGTTGTGTACTAGGAAACTAATACGAAATGCTGCCCAAATTTTGTCAAGTAAAAAATACAACATTTAAGTAGCAATTGTTAATTAAGGTATGAAAAAGTTTGTTCTCAAATGGGATAGGGCCCTACCATGTGAGAGTTAATAAGACATTCATATTTGTAATTATTGTAACCATAGTTGGAGCAAATATAGATCCAAGTTGGATGGTAGCTGATCATTTAAGTGAAGAATACGAAGACGGAGTCAATGAGTTTATCATATTTACGATTAAGCATGCAACTAATGTCAACCTTATTCCTTGTCCTTGTTGGTGTTATTTGAATATGTTACAAGTAAATGTGGAAGAATTGGAAGAATATTTAATGTACAATGAGATAGATGAGAAATATACTTGTTGAATAAAGCACGGTGAGATATAAGGTAGAAGTACATCAACTAACATGGAATTAAGTGTCAATTACTCAGAGGCATTTAGAACAAATGAGAGTGATCATGCTAAACAAATTTCAAATATTGTTAAAGAAGATCTTAGAGATTGTCCAAAGGTGTTTGAAAGGTTGAAAGATGATGCAAAAACACCATTGTATAATGGATCCACAAAGTTCACAAGATTGAGTTCTATTTTAAAGCTTTATAACTTAAAAGCTTCGAATGGATGGACTGATAAGAGCTTCACAGACTTGTTAAGTTTATTACATGAGATGCTACCAGAGAATAATGTGCTACCAAAGAGAACATATGATGCTAAACAAGTATTTGCTTCCATTGGATTGATCATGAAAAGATACATGTTTGTTCTAATAATTGCATTTTGTTCTAAAATGAATATGCATCACTAAGTCAATATCCAAAGTGTAATTTATTAGATACCTAAAGAAAGAATCAATACTTGCGAAGGTCGTGTGGTATTTTTTAGTAATACCCAGATTAAGACGTCTATTTCGCAGTGCAGAAAATGCAAAGCAGATGACTTAACATGCTAAAGGTAGAATTAGTGATGGAAAGCTTAGACATCCAATAGATTCTCTGCAGTGTAAAAAATTTGATGACAAATATGAAGAGTTTGCAACTAAACTAAGGAATATATGTTGTGTTAGCAACCGATAGAATGAATCCCCATGGCATGCAAAGTAGCACCCATAGTACATGGCCCATATTTTAATAATGTATAACTTACCTCTATTGCTTTGCATGAAGAAGAAATATATGATGCTTTCTTTGTTAATCTTTGGTCCTAAACAACCTGAAAATGACATTGATGTGTACTTGTCTCCTTTAATTGAAGATTTGAAGTTGTTGTGGGATATTGGCATAGAAGTATATGACAAGTTTAGATATGAATCTTTCACGATCAAAGCAGTGTTGTATGGAACAATTAATGATTTTCTTGCATATGAAAATCTTTATGGTTACAGCATAAAAAGTCAATGTGCATGTTCAATATGTGAGAAAAAAACAGATTATATAAGACTAAAGCACTATTACAAGAATGTTTTATGGGGCATCGTAGGTGGTTGGCACGAAATCATCCTTTCAGAAAAATGAAAAAAACTTTTAATAGAAGTTGTGAAGAACGACAATGTCCTTACTTGAAAAATGGAGAAGAAATCTTTGATGAGGTTAAGTATGTAAGAACAACATTTAGAAAACTTTTTGCCAAATAAATTTCAACGGCAAGTTAAAAGAAGATGTCAATTTTCTTTCAGTTACCCTATTGAAAATCTTTATACATAAAACACTTTATTGATGTTATGCATGTTGAAAAAAATATTTGTGAAAGTGTGATTGGTACGTTATTAAACATCATGAGAAAAAAGAAAGATGACGTCAATACAAGACTTGACTTGATAAAGCTAGGAATGCAATCTGATTTGGCTCTAGTGAAAAAAGGAAAAAGCGAACTTTTTTACCGCCAACAGCGTGTACCTTATCTAGAGCATCTGTGATCTGAGAGCTACTTTATTTTTCTAATGACACTCTTTCTTATATTCTTATGCTTTTATATATCAAACTTTGTATTATTTGTTCTTGTAATACAATTTTTTTTTGCCTTACTTACTTAGATCATTTGAAAAACAAAGAGTACAAAAGTATCTTTAATATTATTGTTTGGCAAGAGGGGTAAGTTTTGAATCATATCAATACTCTTCACCAAGATATTCAGAAAGCTTTTGTCACATCGAGAGTCCAAAAAGTATAGCAATTTTTTTCCTTGAAAACCACTAGAAGAACCAAGTTTATTTAAATTAAACAAAGATGGTAATCCTATTTAAAATTTGGGTTGTGTTGGGTACAGAGGCATGATTGAAAATTCTACTAAAGAATATATTGTGGGCTTCTTAAGGTCTTATGGCATTTCCATCATTATGAATGGTGAATTAGTTGCTATTTTACAAGGTTTTAATCTAGCTTAGATGATTGATCTTAAAAATATTATTTGTAATCTAATTCTAAACTTGGTTTATCATTTATTTAGAATAGTGTTAACGCATTTCATCCAAATGCTACTGTATATAGTGGATTTCACTAATGATTAGCTAGTGAAATATGGCATCTCTATGAATTAATCTTTGATTCAATGGAGTTATTGTTTGCCCCAGCTAAATCCCATTTATTGTTATATTTTTTTAAAAAAATATAAGATTTAATTCAATTTTAGTTTACTCATTAATTTTAAATTTATAATATCACTTTAAACATTATATAATTTATGATACTTTATTTATTAGTATTTGATACTTGACAGTAATTTATTTTTAATATCTATTTTCGAATGCGAGATGTGTGATCTTAGTTCATGAATAAAAAGAGGCCATTAGATTTTAAATTACCCAGTTATTATATTACTTATTCCTGTTATTTTTATTTACTTTTCCTTGTTAATTTGAGTTTGAGTTGTATTGATATAATTTTTTAGTTGATGAAATTCTTTTTAAAGAAAACAATTTTTATATATTTTACATACAAACAATAAATAAAACTTACAAAAATTTCTGCACTACCTCTTTTACTATTTGATATAAACAATAAAATTATATTCGAAGAGTGGTGGCAGTGAAATGACAACAGTAATTATGAAACACTGACAATAATATCATGCGTAGTTACAATAATGATGCTAAAGCTTATACAATAATAATTGTGATGATGATAATAAACTTAATAATACATTAAAGATAGTAATATAATTTTAATATGTGAGAAAAGTTAAAGTAATAAATATGTGAACTAGATACATCTATTTTTATTATAATATCACGCGTAAGACAAAAAATCATCCCTTAATTAATTAAATAATCAACAAATTTCTTAATTGTTTATCGTATTAAATAGAAACTTCTAAAATCTAACAAAAATAAATAATTTTTGTGGTTTTTTACAAATCAATAGGACCTTATTAAATTTGTGGTATAACAATCCTCACCCGCCAATCAAGTGAGATTTCGAGGGGAGCAGATCCTCTGCATGGCAACTGCAGGCGCGGTGCAGTTCATGAAATCAAGATTCACGGGTTACAACTTACTAGTATAGCTCTCAATATCATCTATAGTCCACAGTGCACTTTACTTAATTTACTAAATATGACTAAGCTCTAATATATTAAAAAAAAGTGAGTTATGGGTTAACCCACTTTTCTTAAAGCATAATTAATAACTATCATTTTATTTTTCTAATAAAAATATATGTATTTATTTATAAATTTTTATTAAATTAATTTATTTAAAAATTAATATTTTAAATAAAAATATATTTTCTAGAATTAAAATTTTTATCAAATTAACTTACTTCACTTTAAAAATAAATTTTATTAAATTAAAATGAGTTAAAATTTAAATTTTTAATTATTTATTAAATTTTTGTTAAATTTATAAATTACTTTTTTGTTTATGATTTTTAAAATATTAAGTATGATTTTTTATGATAATGCAGTTATGTTAAGTTTTTTTTAGTAGATTAAATTTTATTTAAATAAATTATTTTAAATATTTTAATAATAGATAATTTAACAAATTTAACTCGTGCTATTTTTTTTTAGTTTTATGTATCTATTGTAACTTTTAAAATATTTATTAAAAATGTTCCTAAAATAATTTTATAAAAATAAATATAAATAATAATATAAAATATCAAAACGTAAAAAATTTAATAGTTATATTCGAATAATATTATTAAATAATGTACTATAAAATCATTTATAAAATTATATAAATAAAAAAATATTTTATTTTATTTTATTTAATATTATTTAATAATAATAAATTATTCTAAATATTTAATATTATATAAATTTTATTATTTTTTATTTGTTTTAAAGTAATTTTATTTGTCTATAAGTTTTAATAAAAAATATTATATAAAATAAATTTTTTCAATAAATTATAATAAATTTTTAAGATAGTTGATTTATGCATTTAGGAATCAATCTTTAACATATTAAATTATGTGAGTTTTTTTAATTTTATGAAATTTTTTATAGAACTTTTTGGTCTCATAAACTTTTTAGCCTTTAATTCATTTTACAGTTTTAATTGCAAGGTTTATGAATCGTGTTTATAGTTTTTTTAAAAATAAATTACAGAGATCTAATGGTGAAATCCTCTGCAGATTGATGTTCGATATCATAAAATTTTGTTTTGTTTTTCTTTTTATCTTTTTGGTTTTTGCAGACAGCAGAAGCTTTGCTTTGGAACTCTTGTATCACTGTCACGCCTTTCATATATATATATATCCATGATCGATTCCACCCCCTAAGAATCATTAAATATTTTATTAGATAAATGAATTTATTAATAAAATCCAAGTGCTACTTAATTTTTTCCACGTAAAAGTTTCATGTCATGTTACACTTTAATAATACACTTAGTTACTAGTTAACATATTGTCCGTAGATATAAAAAAAAATGTGAAAATCATAATACATACATCAATAAGTTTTAAAATACTTTTTATATTTTTTATTAAAATATTCAATTTTAAGATTAATTTTAAGTATTTAAAATAATAATTTTTTAATAAAAATATATTTATCACATTTAATAGTTTTGAAATTAAAAATAATTTTTTTTAGAATTAATGTAAAATATATTTGCAATGTAAAAAAATTTATACTACTGTCGAATTATAGATTAATGCATCTCTGATTATTATTGATTTTTATAACATTAATTTAAAAGTTATGTTTATAATGTATTTTTTATTGATTGAGAATGTATTAAAATTAATTTTAAAGTTTTATTAAAAGTTGTTAAAATATATTATTATAAAAAAATATTAATATTTTTGTATCATTTTTTTCTTTTTGATTTTTGATCAGTCTCCAGAAGCTTTATTTTAAAGTTATTTTTTTAAGAAAATAAGAGGAGGAAAAAACTTAGTTGATATTAGATTAGAATACGATTAGTTTATAAATATTTTAAAAATCTTCTAATCTCATATTTTAAAATTTTTGAAATTTGAGGATCTTGTATTAAATTCTTTTTCTCCTTCATTTTCTTTTCTTCTTTTACATTTTAAACGATTTTATTTTATTTTGTTTTAAACTTTTAAAGAAAGTCTAATATGATAGTTAACATTTACTTATTTAAAATAACACTTAACTCACTCCCCTCAGTGTGTAGATGTGAACTATGGCCATGACACTATCTAATCCTTTATTAACATAATTTTGCTCTGAAAATAAAGAGATGGAGAACCTGTACAATTTTCACTTTTCATCTAGTTACTCAGAGCAGCCATCCATGGCTCCTCCACCTTCACAGCCTCCACCGGCACTGAACGCAATTTCATCCATTAGGACATTCGTTCAGTCCAGTTCTTCTTCATCGGATGATTCTATAAAAGCACTTCAAACTAAAGTTGCTTCTCATCCTCTTTTTCCTCAGCTCCTCCAAGCCCACATCGATTGCCACAAGGTAATGATGACATATACATGGGTTTTGTCTTCAACCATACAACCTTAATTTTCTGTTTTCTCCCTTCTTATGTCTTATTTCTTACATTCCTCTTTGTTTTGTGATCTACGATCGTGTTACTTGTTTTCCACAGGCTAAAAAGGGAAGACAACACACAAGAGACCCTCATCATTTTTCCTTGTGTTTTCAGACTTTTTTCCACGTTCTCTCATCCAAAACTTTTTCTTTCTGTCTCACGCTTTTCCTAGTTAGCTTGCTTGATTTAGTTTGCTTCGAACTTTTTTAAGTTTATTGTCGTTAATTAATTAATTTACATGATATGACATGGAGGAACCCAACCTAAAGTGTGGACTTGTATTAGAATTTTGAACGATAATTAAGTTTCCAATATTCAACTATATAACATATATAGATTCAGGGTGGGACCAAATTACCAACCTCTCTTTCAATTTGTTTTATTTAAGAAATTATTAATCGTGGATTGAAGTTAATTTGGCATGTTTCAATTTTCAGGTGGGAGCGCCGCCAGAGATGGCGCAAGTTTTTGATGGAATGAGAGGAGAGAACAGTGGTGTATGTCACATATCTGGCTTCTCAGGTGCTGATCCCGATCTGGACCTTTTCATGGTGTATATCTCTTTCTTCCTTCGTAAATTATTATTAATTTGCTCTTCAAGATCATAAACCCTAAGTTCTTACGCATTTCTTAATGAAAGATATTTGATAGACACAACATCCGGAGAGAGGAAGAGGAGTGAGATAAATAATAGGTATCATAAGTGATATAATATCGTATATAAAGAGATAAAAAAATGTTAAATGAATATTGATACTGTTGAAGTGTTTACAAACCAGAAATATAAATATATGGTATAATGTAATATGATTGAAGAGAGTTAAGTATCAAGTGGATGATGATTATTAGTATATTTATTTACATCTCAGCTTATATTTTGGTTGTTGCATCGAAGGAAATGTACTGTGATTTATTGGTGAAGTACAAATGGGATCTTTCAAGGCCCTATGACGAGGCAACTGCGTTCCTCAACCACATGGAAACTCAACTTCACTCTATTTGCCACCCTGCTGCCACAAACAACACTCCTCAAACTGGTCTCCCTCTTTCTCTTCCTCTTGCTAGCTACTAATTGCTTTTAGTGCAATTCAAATGCTTTCTCTGAATTTTGAAATGAGGAGACATATAAGTATATAGCTAATAATAAGGTTTGCACCAAATAAAATAATATGGAAAATAGTCATAAATAATATGAAATTAAGGTTTAAAGCATGCACGTTTGAGGAACTGGCTAGCTCACATGTAAACACTGTAGTCATGTGGTTTTTGTTTGCTTTGGGATCCATATTATACGTACCTGTTCCCCGCTTTCTTAATAAGGATATAAGACCTACCCCTTTGAGGATATTGTATGTACTCTGCTAAACCAGTATCTTATTTACAGCTGAGGACCAGTTGACTGACAAGCGTGCATACTATAATTTTTTTTTTATAAATTTAATATTAGATTAGCCTTAGTTAATATGCGTTTCTTCTAACAGAAATTAAACTGCTAATATAAACATTACTACTTTACAATATCATTTGTAAAAATATTAATATATACTATCAATACATTAAATGCTGGTATAATGAATTATTTGTTAATATAATCTTTTAAAATTTGTACTAACAATTTCAAGACTATACTAACTGATTATTTTAATGGTTAATAATTTTTATTTGTTAATAAATAAAAAAAATTTCTAGTGCATAAAGCAGGTAGATTATGTTTGGATGAGAAAAAAAGAAAAGAAAAACAAAGATAACAATGTTTTTTTTTGTTTGGTTGAAAAAAAATGAAGAAAAAAAATTAACTCAAAGCATATATATATCTGTCTCATTTCATTTTCTCTTCAATTTTTTTCCTCCCTTTATTTTCTTTACTTTAATCTAAACAAATCATTACAACTTAGTCCTACAATAAAGTTTTAGATGAGTGATTGTATTAATATATAAAAGAGAAAAACATGAGATAGATAAGATGTAACCAAGAATGACAGAGAAAAAAGATTGATACTGCAAAAAAAAAAAGAAGAAGAAGAAGAAGCAAATGTACAAATTTAAATGACTCTTTTTAGGTTTTATTTGAGAGTGTGGGAGGATAGGAAAGGGAAAAAAAAGAGTTTAAAGTAGTAAAAGAGAAGAAAGAAGGAAGGAAGAAACCAGGTTAATAAAAAATTCTTCAAATTAAAGAAACTTAAAAGGGTTTTAAAATATTTATAAATTCTTCCATTCTCATATAAAATTTCTTAAACATGTGTAATCAAATAAGTTTACTTTTTCTTTCCTTTTTTTTCTCAAAAACTAACTCCTGATCAAACCTTTAAGATTAGAAAAAACTTTCTTTTTATAAGAAGAAACATTTTAATGAGATTGATGCCATTAATTAACTACTCAAAAGTGAAGTCCTATCAGCTATATAAATATATAATCATTCATTCAACCAAGGGTACTTCATCATTTGGTGAAGGAGCTATGCTTCATATGTCTTAAGACTAGTTCATATGTCTTAACTACGTATGCAAAAGTGTAGTCCTAGCTGTATAAATATATAATCATTCATTCAGCGAAGGAGTTATGCCTCAAATGTCTTAATTTCCATCAATACATACGCCAAACCATTAAGAAATGGTGCGTTTTGCGAATTTCGGTTGAGCATTTTGTTTTCTTGTTAACGCAGTAGTTTAACGCCTGAGGATCAGTACTATATACTAAGAAGAAACATGAATGAACTTCTTCAGGATATTTATAGACTAGTTTATTTAATATTTTTTACACCCTTTCGCTGAGATTTATTTTGATTTCATTTTCTATTATTATCAACCAAAAGAAACCTACTAAAAGGTTATAAGAGGTAACCCAGCCTATATTCATAATTTACATATATTTCATAAAACTTAAAGGGCCTTCATACATAACATTTGGCTCCTTTATGCCTTCATATTTTTTGCTATATATAGCTAGAAAAAATTGGACTGATTCTATTTCGAATTTACTAAGATTTAAGGGCAATGGAATAAGTCAAAAAGGTATGAACCATTTATCCATTCGGAATGTAAACTCATTTTTGACAAACAATATGATGACTAATACATTTCTTATAATTTTATAATAGAGTTTATGTCTTTCGCAAGGTGCCTGTGCTTATATTCTTTTATTAATAAACACTTAAGAAAAATAATGTCATTAATTATTCAGCGATCAATATTAAATAATAATTTTTCATTAACCTAAATAAGTAAAGAAATGGATAAAAGTTGAACATATTAATTAAATGTATAATTCATAATCAGTAAAATGTCATATCTCATGATTTAATGTGAAAATGCATATTACAAACTAATTAAAATGTATAAATAGTGTAATAAGACTCTTATATTGTATGTTAACAATTAATATTTATTTATAAATACTTTTTTCTATTATAAACACATTTTTTTATTTTATTAAATTTTTAATAATAATAATAATAATATAATTTTTAGTAAATTTAAAATATATAATTTAACATATTTTATATTTTAAATTTAATATTAGCGTGCAATGCACAGATGATATAAAATTGTATAAATACATAGTCAATTAAGAATATTGATAGCATAATTTGATTTGTCTAATAAAAAAAATTACAAATTTTATGCCTATTGTAATTGCTTTATTTTATTTTAGTGTTAGTAAATATCGATGAACATATTTTTGCATGTTACAAAATTATTACACTGAGACCCTAAGAAATCTATGCTGCAGACTTATAATTCATTTTGTTAAACTTCTATGCGAAACTAATCATTGCATGTCATTCAATCAATCAGTTACTGACTAGTATAATTGCAAATGAGAAAAAAAAAAGCTAATTAATAGACAGAAAATAGTACTTGGAAATGGATTATATGTTTTGATGAAGAAAATAAAATAAGGTAGAGATGGGAGGACATTGACAAACTCTCAAGGAATTTACTTGGATTGATTTTTTTGGCTTATTTGTAAATGTATTAGTACATTAAGACTTTTTTATGTAACAGTATTTGACTCCTCATGTTACAATAAGTAATACAATAAATTTATGCATTAAAACTTCTCAAAATTTAAACTCTTTAAAGCTATTAAGTTTTAAAACGAGAAGACACATAAATAGAAAATTGCTAAAAAATTTAAAGATTTATGAGATTAAGAGGCATGTGATATATAAATTGAGTGTTTTTTCATTTCTAACATTTGAGATAGTTATTGGGATTATATTGATTCATTTCATAGTGTGCCAAACTCTGCTATCTAGTCCTAGTATATATCCCGTTTCCATTTATTATAGGCAGCAGCAAATCCATTTGTACCTCAGACGAGTCAGATTAATGAGGAGTTGTTTGTGCTAACTGTATGTTATGATATTTATATAATGGCGTGTAATAGGGGATATAGGTGTGTTTGAGTAAAATGTTTAATTAAATTTCAATTTAATAATTTTTTTATGAGAGCTTGTGACATGATTTTAATCAAAAAGCTTATGAAAAGATAACTATTTTCATATGTTTTTCTTTCAAACGTTCTGATATGATTAAGTAACAATTTAAATTAAAAAAAATACACAGTAATTTTTAAATTCATTTTATATTGCTTTACATCTTAAAGTTTTTCTCAGCACATAATTCATCACATATATCGTTTTTTTTCTTCCATCTTAAGGTTTTTATTAAAAGAAAAAAAAATGTCACAGTGGTCTATAGAAATACACTTCTCCCTCACATAGCTCCCAATGTTTCAGCCATCACCGTTGATTACTTTAGCTATTCCTCCCTGCTTTTTTACTTACGGAAATCAATGATCCAATCTCCTCCTAGGATGGTCTGTCACAAACTTTTCTCTTGAATAAAATAATTATAGATCTTTCAACACTGGAGGAAAAAGTTATTGTTTAAAGTACTCTACTGGAAGTAATTTAATTTGCAGTCAAGTTCAAAAAGCTATAATTATGTGTATAATAAACCCTGAACTGGAGCCAGATGTGCATTGTCTTTGATCTTTATCATTAATTAAGATTATGTTCCAAGTAGTAGTGTGGTTGCATGTGTTAATTGTACACTGATCTCATCCTTTCCTTAGAAATCCACTATTGCTTTCTCTTTCTTTTAATTTAATCGTTTCTACTTTTGAGGTTATCCATATACATTTTGTACTTGACTCGTGTTCGGAATCGTAGAAAATTTTATTATAGTAATACCTTCTTGCAATCGAGGATAGACTCTATGTTCATTCGTTGGCTATTTTGGGTAACATGTTCTAGTTCCGGATAAAGCTGCTTTCTTTAATCTGCGCATTGCAATGGATCTGAAGATTATGGATTTGGTGGAAAATAAGATCCTTAAACATGAAACAAATATAGCTATAACTAGTTCTCTGGATCATCCAATTATGAAATGCACGCACATGAGGCTTTTATGTAGAGATGCTTTTTCTGTCATTTGCATGCTTGTCTAGGTTATTTAAATATTCTTGATTAAAATATGAAAATACATATGTGATTCCTAGGATAGTTTTTTTCTTACAAATTAGTTTATATACCTAAAAAATTGTTATTAGTTGATTTATAAACGTTTTCATTATATTTTAGTCCTAATTATATAATCTATCATTTTATAACACTGTTATCAAAGTGTTAAAATGGCCAATTATAGTAAAAATAAATTATAATGAAATGCTTATATAAAGATAAAAGCATAACTTTTAAAATGCATAAATCAATTCATAAACGAAAAGCCAATTATAACACAACTAAACCTATATTTTAATTGATATTCTTCTTATTAATTGCAACATGACAGGATAGATATATGATCGAAAAGTTCTAAGAAATACTAATAAGCATGAATGTACATTTGGTTCGTATCTGCTATTTAGGGTCAAATACTCAAAGGAATTCTGAACATCTTTGTTGGGTGCTTAAGGGAGAATGGCAATTAGGCATCTGCAACTCAACCATCACACTTATTTATGCTTCCATAGAAACGTTGGGTAGTTTTTATATTTAACTTTTGCTGATACTTTTAGGTTGAATTTGGATAAATTTTTATAAAAGTTATCATAAAAAAAATTATATAAAAATTTCTTTCATAAGTTAAAATAATTTAGATTTCTCTGTTTTTTTAGAAAATTTTTTATATAATTTCTTTAAAATTTGAGAAGACAAATTGTTTCTAACTTATAAAAAATTATTTATCTTTTATAATAAAAATTTTTATAAGATGTTTTTCAAATAGCAAGCAATTTTTAGATCATATTGCCTGGCTGGTAAATAGTTATGCTTTTTATTCTGAATTGTTGCGATGGCAAGTAATTGATGAGATGAGTGGATAAGAGGCAGGAAAAAGGAACGGAAAACAGTGCCCTTTTGGGAAATTTAAAAATGATACGAAAGGAAAAGAAACACAAAATGATTTATTCACTTTCTTGTCTCCCTCAAATGTTCAATTTTTATTCTTTCTTCCTTTTTCTTTTCCACTCATCCCCGCTTGTTTTGTTTCATTTCACTAATAAAAAAAAGTAAATATTCAAATCAAGCAAGTTGTCTTCTCTTTTAGCAAAAGAAAACTTTAAATTTTAGTTTCTAATTAAAAGAAAAAACAAGTATTATTTTAATTCTTCTTCAAATATAGCGATTTGTTTTTTCAAAATATTTTTTTATTTTTTAGATTACAAATTAAAGCATTACCTTATTTTCACTTTGCTTCCTATTTTTATAAAATTTAGTAAAAACGATAAAGAAAAGCCTTAAATTCTCTTTTTTATTATTATTACTCAAAATCTTTACAAAGTAAATCAAATAAATTATCTGCTCAAAATTTCTCAATTAAAATAGCAAATCTTACAAAAAAAAAAAATCATCCTCAACCTTAATCTCATATCTTATAAAATACTTTAAATTTTATAACATTTCTACTAACTTTTTTTAAAATAATTTTATATCCTAAATTCATCATGAGCCCTCAAATGTTTTGATAAAATAAAAATTTCAAAGTTCTAAATAAAAAAATTGATGTGGGAACGAGATTTGATTAATTTTAAAAATAGACTTAATTAAAAAAAATAACATAAAAATTAATATTATTCATGATTGATTGTATTTTTAAAGGCCAGGTGAGAATTTAGGAATAATTCTATATCTGAGATTGGCCCTGTTCTTAATGTCATAATGTATTTATTGTGATATATATATATATATATTGAAAAGTTTGGTAGAACATTATTGTTGAGGTTATTCTAATGCTCTCATTGCTTCATCTACATTACGGTCTTTTGGGGTGTATGACATATTTCGTACTCTATCTTAATTTAGGATGTGTCATAACTGATTCATTTTGTTTTTGGAATGTGCCATTTTTAATTAATCTATTACATAGTCCTACTTTCTGATACTGTATAATCTAAATGGTGCACATAATTCATGAAATACACAATTTAATTAAATTTTTATTTAATAAATTATTATTACATATGATTTATATTATAAATTTAACTGTAATGAAACATACTAAAATAAATTAAAAATAATTTATTCTAATATATTATATAAAAATTTATTAAAATAAGATTAAAAATATAAAAATTTCAAATTATTTTCTTAAATTCCCAATGATCTATTGTAAACATCTCCTCACTTTCTCTTCGATGTTTCTCTAAGCTGTTCGAAACTGAATCACGGTGATTAATTTGGTTACTCTTATTTGGGTTTCCACTGTATCTCAATGCTTCGATATGAACATCTTTTGCTTTTTCCCAACTGATCAATATCTATCCCGTTTCTATCTTCTTAGCACTCTCTGGCTGGATTGTTTTTTTTTAGAATCCCACACTTCCAAATAGCACTCTAAAATTTATGTTCACAATAGTTGCCTTGTTCATAAGTATTCTGCGTTTATATATTATGGGAATAAGCTAGGGAACGAAGCATATGATTATTGATTATACGGTATTTAGATTTTAAAGAGAATTTGGTGCATAGAATCATCTTTTACACTTAAAAAATTGTGTTTAATGGGAATCATGACTTCTGAAAATGTTATAAATAGTTTAGTATATTTAAGAGATTCTTTCTTAAAAATATTATCATGAGTTTGCATAACATTTTCTCGCCTTTATATGAATCTTAAATTATCATGGCTCGTATAAAAATCTTTTGTTAAAAAATGTAATTAAGAAAAACATCCATAGAAATGTTAATTTTTTTAGAATAATTTTTTAAAACACTCAAACTGAACATGAGAATAACATTTTCAACTTAAATTTTTTAATTAAGTTAAAAAAAATTCCCACCAAAACTCTATAAAGGTTTATTAATTTTCCAAAACGTAGTCCATATATCAATTTGAACATATGCTTATTGTTGTGTGTGTATGAGGACACTATTTGTTTCATTTTTCCTTGTTAATTTGTACAATTAACCCCATGAAGGTGCACTTTAAAAAATAAAATTATATGGTGTGCCCCACACCAAATGAATTTTGTGGGTTGAGACTCATTATCAATACTTAATTTTGTCTTCACTTGATAGATGAAGTTGGTGGATCATCTGAAAAGGATTTTAGTACAGTGGAGAAAGAGGCAACTGTGGAAGGGAGGAGAAATGAAGTTCAAGAGTTCAAGGATGGTCTTCTACATAGATATAGCGGCTACATTACTAATCTGAAGCACGAATTCTCCAAAAAGAAGAAGAAAGAAAAACTACCAAAACAAGCAAAGCAAATCTTACTTGCATGGTGGAATGTTCACTTTAAATGGCCATACCCCACGGTAATTAAACATCTCTTAAAAGTTTCATGTTACTTTTTCGCGTTGATCATAAAATATTGAAGCAGATTAAGGTTTATTAATTTGATTATGAATTAGAAAAAAAGTAAATAAAAAAGACAAGAAAAATAACATAGTACAAATAAAAAAAGACATTATATAGCAAAGTTTTTGCCCATGAACGCAGTAGGTTTGAAGTTTAAACTATGGTCTGGTTTGTGCAGGATGCGGACAAGGTTGCCCTAGCTGAATGGACTGGTCTGGACCAGAAGCAAGTAAATAATTGGTTTGTAAACCAAAGAAAACGCCATTGGAAATCTACGGAGGAAATGCAAGCTATCATTTTGAATGGTCTCTATGGACCTCCACATCAGTGAGTCACAAAGGTGGAGATCGCCTCCTCCATTAACATCAAATAAGTGATGATTTATCATAATAAATTAAGACTTTTGTGGCCACGAACCACTTTTGCTTTATTGTTTTTGTTGTCAGTTCAAGATGTGCCAAGAGTTCAGTGGATTGCAGGCATGGTGGATGCCAAAAATAGTTGAGGAAAAATAGCTTTAAAAAAAATAATGGACATATTTCAATTTAACATGCCAAATATGTTACCGAAAAATGGAGTTTTTATCGTAGAAAAAATTATTTTTACAAATAATTAATGAGGATTTTAACATGTACAAAAGTTTTTTAAACTTATAAAAATGATTTGCAACTTTTTTAAACTCTTTGAACAGTTTCGCAGTCAAATGTATAACATATATTATGTAAAAAAAAAAACCCATTAAATAAACAAAATTAAATTATGTATCCGCATACGCTCAAATAAAAGCAGATATATTTTTACACCAAACTATGAATTTTTCATTTTCTTAAGAAAAATTATTCAATAAACGTTTAATTAAATTCTTTATTCGTATACACCCTTAAATAAAAGCATACGTATTTTTCACAGCAAACTAAGAATTTTTCAAATATTTAAAAAAAAAATTCAATTCACAATTTTAAACAGATTTTAACATTCCATACATATATGACCCTAAATTAACCTAACTAAATTCCTAAACCTAATTATTTACCGTGTCAAATATTTTTGCTTGTTCTTCATTAGTATTCTGCAGTTTGTTTAAATTTAATCGTATGTCAAACTCACCAAAAGGAAAGAGTTTGTTTTTCTTCTTTTTTTTATACATCGAAAGGAAAGTTTCTTTACATATCAATTTAAATTCTCATTTAATTTTATTTGGACATTTATATGCAATTATCGTAGAATAGTCATTTAGTTATAATAAAGAAAAAGATATCATCAGAACATGCTGCGCCGAAGCTCAAATCCCCAACAATTCTTGTTTAAGAGTCTACGGTGAGATTGGGCAGAACGTAAAATGTGGTCCCAACAAATAAATATGTAATAAGAAAGCAAGTAGATTCTTTAACGTTCTTGTGTAACTTGTACTCAAATATCATAAGGAGACCAGTTCCACGATCGCAGAAAAAAGTACATAATTTAATCTAGCATCAGAAAGTTTGAATAGTCACATCCTTATCAAGAACTCAGTCTCGCTCACTTATTGCAGTCAAATGCTCATCAATCTCCTCGGTGGATAAAACTCGGAATTCTGGATTCTCCTTGCCCACCACTCCAACCTAGAAAACGCCAAAAAAAAAAAACAATCATATGCAATCAATCAGTGAAGAAAAATTTGCTTGATGGTAATAAACCAAAAACAAAAAGAGGCTTGATTAAGCTTTCAATCCCTCAAAAATTTACAATTTTCTTATTTAGAGCATGTAATATTTTTATTTTCAATAAAAACGTATTATTTTTGGATATTTAAAACCAATCCTAAGGATTGGCATTAATAAAACCGTTAAAAATAAAGTTCTACCTCAATCTCAGTGGCCTTAAAATCCTCCTGAAGAACTGATTGCAAGGCAGAAATGGCAGTCTGAAAAAGAAGCAAGGTCATGAATTACATCATAGCATGATAGGATAACCGTGTAAGAAAATTGGCAAAAAAAAAAAAAAAAAACGCTTTTAATTTCTTGTGTCTTTAATTGCAATATAGCATTAGCATATTTTGAACTCTCACGAACGAAAGCCAATTACCACTACAAGATAACCCAGATAAGAAATTATCCCCCACAAGAATGAAAGAAAAAAGGGCAACAAACTGCTTAATGGATATTTGAAGGTTTAAGCTAAAGCAAAGGCTCATATGTAGTCTTCATGAAACCTAACGATTATGCATTAATGCCAATAACTAATGAAATAAGTTTCAGTTTCTAGGAGGACATAAAAGTTTTTTTTTTATTGCATTATCTGACTGACAGGGATATATCTTTGTTGCCTCCTTCAGCACTCAGAAATATAAAAGATAATCAGCCATTATATCTCCAGTGAGGAAATCCAAAACTGGGATCATTTAAGTCAAATTCCACTCAGATTTTTCAGGCTTTTCAGCTTTCGATCAAACACAGCCAATCTTCAGCATCCAAATACATTCAATATTTTGTCCAATAACTTTCATCAGCAACTAGGCTATCCCACTAGATGAACTCGGTTACATGGATTACACAGCGTTATTAAACTTGGTCAAAAGCCAAATTTTTCAGAAATATTATTAATCAATAGATCACTAATAAGGTTTAAATACATTTTTAGTCCCTATAATTTACATCACTTTTGATTTTGACCCCTATACTTTAAATGTCCCTATAGTCTTAAAAATTTTGGTTTTGGTCCCAATTACTAGCAATATGTCAAAACACACCTTGCAAGATACAATTGTTTGGAACAATCTAAGTATACTAGAGGGACCAAAACCTAAATAGAATAAAATTATAAGGACCAAAACCTAAATGAAATAAAACTATAAGGACCAAAAAAATAAATTTTTAAAGTAATGGGACCAAAACCAAAATTGAGGTAAATTAAAGGTACTAAAAATCTATTTAAACCAACTTATAATTATAAAATATAATAGCCTAGTAAATATTTATCGAGTAAGAAAAGTCGAGTGCTACCAGAAAATGAAAAGGGATCAACCGAATCCTGTGTTTATCTCAAGGAGGAAAATCCAAAATGTTGAAATATACTTTACAGTACACAAGTTCTCAGTGACAACATGGATAGTCTTCACTTTCCGTACCAACAACAGCCAGATAAAAGGACAGTCAATTTCTCAAGCTAGACAGGGGAAAAGAAAGAGTAGCACTACCTGAACTGTCTCCTCATAGGTAAATGAAGGATCATTCTTCATCTTCTTTTCCAAGAAATTAATTGCTTCTTGGTCCTTCAATCCAGCACTTGTGGCCTGCGTACATCATGATAATTCTACACTTTAATTTCTGTCTACAGGTGCATAAAATTAATTACAAACAGATTATGAATGCATGATGTAATGATAAAACACAATTCCTTACTGAGACATTTTTAAAGTTAAATTATCCATGACGCCTTAGAGTGAACATGAAAATATTAAAAAGTAGTCAGAAGAGCAAAGAAAACAGTTTTATAATTTAAAAAAAAAATTCAAAATCTCAAAGCACTGATCAGAGATGCATGACTTCTCATGTTTCTAGTTCTAGAAAGGGATATTGAACCCAAACAAAGCAGGGGAGAAAGGAAAAATTCAAGATACCTGGGGGCTCATAAACTTCAACAGATGATTACATACTTATAACAGCTGTACATGAAAATGATAAACATTACATAAATTTCAAAAACTTCTTATGATGAGTTCAAGGCATGGTAGTCAAAATCGAGAGCAAGATAGTCAAAATCGAGATTCTAAGTAAAATCGAAGTGGGGATGAAAAATCATAACTCGTAGGATCGTAACACGAATCGTAAGATCCTACAAAATTGTATAAATACATGTAAAATTGTATAAATATAAATACCAGAGGACAAATGAGAGAAGTGAGCCACCCCATCTCAAAACAGAGATACTAAGAACAGAAACAGAGAGGGAAAAGATAGATTAAGTATTGTATTCTGATAAAAGACTAGTTTATCCTTAAAGAAACTTAAGACAGAGCCACTTTAAGGGTAAAAAGGGAAAGTTAGATTATTTTTAAATGATGAGAAGTCTTTTTTTTACCCTTAAAAAACCCTAAAATCTGCTTCATTCAAGGGATAGAAAGGGAAACTTAATAACTTTTACTCCAGCCACACTGTATATTAGGCTACGTTGGCTGCAAATACAGCTGTGATGGCCACCACGGCAAAACGTTCCGCTATGACAAGTTGACGGCGCTGAGCAGAGTCGCTGGCACAGAGAAGGTCACCGGAGCAGACATAGTCATCAAAGCGAAAGCTATAGGGATCACAGAACAGAAGAATGCAGTCGCAAAGTCCTGGTCGCGTCCAAAAATGATGGAGAAAGAGGCAATTTGAAGGAGAAGGGGTAGAGAATGGAATGAATAGATTCGCTGTGCTGAGGAAGAAGAGAAGTGCGCCTCGCAGGTTGCAAAGAGGCAAGAGATTGGAGAGAAGATTGAAAAAGAAAAAAAAAACCCTAAAAATGGGGCAGAAGCAACTCGCCCAAGATCGTAGATTCCACAATTTCACGATGAAGATTGTGCGATCCCACCAAAACGAGTTCCAGCCCAAGATCGGGATCATTGAACCTGCAGCAGATAATAAAATCATACGATTTTACGTGTTAACTTGCAATTTTGACTACCATGATCGTGAGTTTACACATAAGATGACGATCTTACGATTCACCACATGTGGAGTGATCCCAATTCTGGACTGTGGCTCATTTTGGTGGGATTGCACGATCTTCCTCGTGAAATCATGCAATCCTGGGCATATTCATATTCAACCCGTTTTTTCAAAAAAAAAAAAAAACCAATTGAACCCATTTGATCCATCCAAAATTTTTACTAGACTTATATTATCCAAATGTGTAGGGTTTTTTTTCAGTTGTCACCTCTCAACACCTTGTGATTGTCTTTGTGTTATGTTCACAAGAAAAGAGGGAAGAAAATAAAATCTTTATTAATTCTTTATTGAATTGATGAATTTTCAATGTACAATCCTATACCCCAAAGCAATGCTTCTCAGATAATTTTCTCTGCCAAGTTTAGAAACTAACTTTCAAAATAGACCCCTAGCTAACTGTCCCTGCTACTATTTATAGCTGGAACTTGATACAAAAAAATAACTCCTAACTGCTAGCTGTCATTATTAACTGCTTTCTTTTTCCTAGAGAACCAGCCAAAGTTTGGCCTTGCTTGAGTTAGTATTTACAAAGATATTAGGGTTAGGACCTTGACTCCTATCATTCTCCCATTCTAGAAGAATAGACTTGCCCTCAAGTTTGAAGTGAGGGAATTGGCTCAGCAACACAAATTCATCTTCCCATGTGGTGTCCTCTAGAGGGCAGTGCTTCCATTTGATCAGCCATTGCTTGCAAGGAGTGCCACTGTTAATAACTTCTCTTTGGACTAGAGCAGCTTCAGCTTCAACTGTAGCTTTGAGTTCGACTTCAAATCCACTAGGTAGGTCAGGAAAGGTAGTGTAGTTACCAACAGCCCTTTTTAACTGAGAAACATGAAATACCCGATGCACTCTTGAGGTCTCAAGCAGCTGCAACTTATTAGCTACCTCACCAATCCTTTGCAAAATCTTGTAGGGCCCATAGAACCTAGCAGCAAGTTTAGGATTAATCCTTTTGGCCACTGTTTGTTGCCTGTGGGGACGCAGTTTTAAGAAAACGAACTCTCCAACTTCAAAGGATATTGTTCTTCTATTCTTGTCAGCAAAATGCTTCATCTGATACTCGGCCTTGTGCAAGTTAAACTTCAACTGAGATAGAGCTTCATCATGGTCTAGTAGATCACTGGCTACAGCTTGTACCTTGGTTTCTCCAGGAAGGAACCGGGTAAGTCTTGGAGGAGGTATGTCATAAACAATTTCAAATGGAGTAGCAGTTGTAGTAGTATGGAAGGATATGTTATACTAGAATTCAGCCCAATGCACTCATAGGGACCAGTTCCTTGGCTGCTCTGAAGCAAAGCACCTTAAGTATGTCTCAAGGCACCTATTTAGAACCTCTATCTGACCATCTGTTTCAGGATAATATGAGGAGCTCATTTTCAGCTTAGTCCCCTGCAATCTGGAGAGCTCTTTCCAAAAAGAGCTGATAAAGAGTGGATCCCTGTCACTCACAATTGAAGAGGGAATGCCATGCAGAAGAACTATTTCTTTAGCAAAAATCTCAGCTACTGTTCATGCTGTATAGGGATGTTTAAGCAGTATGAAATGCCCATATCTACTACTACCAAAACTGCCTCATAGCCTTTAGATTTTGGTAGTCCTGTAATGAAATCCAATGAAATGTCATCTCATACCATTCAAGGAATAGGTAGGGGTTGAAGTAAACCTCTTGGGGAAGTGGCTGCATACTTATGCCTTTGGCAGACATCACAACTTTTGATAAATTCAAGGACCCTCTTTTCATGCCCACTCTTAAGAGAAGCATGGAATTCCTCCAGTAATTGAGGAACGTAAGAGGAAGTAGATGGTATAACTATGCTCCCTTTATGCAATAAGATCCCATTCTGAATAGAATAACCTGCCCTTTTTTCGGAATTTTTCTGTAAATCAGTCTTCATCTTTTGAATAAAATCATCCTTCTTTATCTCCTTCTGAAGTCCCTCAACTTGCAGCCATAAAGGATAGGACAAGATACCATTTAGCTCAACATCCTCGTAGATTTGTGAGAGGGCATCTGCTGCCTTATTTTCAGTACCAACCTTGTAAACTTCTATGAATTGGTATCTAAGTAACTTGGATAACCAATTTTGCTGAGCAGAGGTGGTAATTTTCTGATGATGCAACACTTCCTTCAAACTCTTCTAATCAGAAAAAATGGTGAACTTTCTCCCAATCAAATAATGACGTCAATGCTGGATGGACAAGACCAGAGCTATCAGTTTCCTCTCATAAGCTGATTTAGACAATTGACCTGCAGAAAGAGCCTTGCTGTAAAATGCAATAGGTTGCTGCTATTGCATGAGAACGGCTCCTATACCACTCCCTGAGGCATCATATTCAATCTGGATTTCTTGTGAAAAATCAGGCAACCTCAACACAAGAGCAGAACTGACTACTTTCTTCAATTTCTGAAAGGCTTGTTCAGCCCTTAGATTCCACACAAAGGCCTCCTTCTTAGTTAACTCAGTGAGAAGTTTAGCTATCTTCCTATAGTTTAAAACAAATTTCCTATAGCACCCTGTCAACCCAAGGAACCCTCTCACCCCCTTCACATTCTTAGGGTTGGCCAGTTTAAGATGTTGCTGACCTTAGCAGGATCCATTGTCACCTCATTTTCAAAAATCACATGCCCAAGATACTCAATTTGACTTATACCAAAACTACATTTTTTCAAATTAGCAACAAACTGATGTTCCCTGAGGACTTCCGTAACCTTAGAAAGATGCAAAATATGTGCAAACCAGTCCCTACTGTAAACTAATATGTCATAAAAAAAAACCAGTACAAAGTGACGAAGGAAAGGTCTGAAAACTTGATTCATAGTAGATTGGAAGGTGGTTGGTGCATTCATTAGGCCAAAAGACATGACTAGATACTCATAATGACCTTCATGAGTTTTAAAGGCTGTTTTACCAATGTCTTTCTCCTTAACACGTATCTAATGATAACCTGAACGTAAGTCTAGTTTAGAGAAAAACCTCATTCCATGTAACTCATCAAGCAACTCATCCACCAATGGAATTGGGAACTTGTCTGGAACTGTGACTTTATTTAACTCCCTATAGTCCACACACATTCTCCATGAAGAATCTTTCTTCTTGACCAAAATAACTGGGCTAGAGTAAGGGTTGGTGCTATGCCTTATTACCCCAACATTCAGCATTTCTTTCACTTGCCTCCCTATCTCATCCTTGTGATGGTGGGGCATCTATATGGTCTGACACTTACTGGACCAGTACCTAGGTATAATACAATAAAGTGCTCAATGGCCCCCTTGGCAGGTAATCCCTTTTGCTCTTCAAATATAATTGCATGCTGCTGCAATAACCCCTGCAGCACATCTAATTGCTGAGGTTTCAACTCACTGTCATCAGCAGAAAATTCCAGAACTCCCTTTTTCCAATTTAGCCCTTCAACTTTGCAAAGTTGACCATCTAAAAGCTCATTGAAGGTAGGGACAACATTCCCTTTTCCACCACCAATGCCCTTCAGGTCCACTGGCCGACCATGCACTTGGAAAGTCATAGAGAGATCCTTCCAATCAATTATCATCTTCCCTAGTGTCTTTAACCAAGCAATTCCCAAGATCATGTCCAGGCCCCCTAGTTCAAGTACATGTGCATCAATCTGAACCTGAATAGCAACAAGGTTTAGATGAACTTTGGGACAAGTCCCCAAAGTTTGAACTCTATGACCATCTCCCAATTTCACTCTAATACCTTCTGTCTCCCACCTTTAGGCTCAAGGCTTGGACCATTCTTAGAGAAATAAAGTTGTGATTGGCCTCACTGTCAACTAGCAAGATTATTGGTACTTCTCCCAACCTGCCTTCTAATTTCATTGTATTAGTATCACTTTGGGAATTCCCAATCAATCCCAATAGATCCATTGAAGTGCGATCTAGTTGTTCCTCTTCAGATTCATCGGATTCCACTTCCAACCTTACAATCTCCTGTCTCACTAATTCCTTCATCCTCTCCTATAATCACCAACCTTAATTGCCTATCTTGTCAATCAGCACAAACATGAAGAGGGTGGTACTTGTCTCCACACCTAAAACATAATCCCTTATTTCTCCTTTCATAGATCTCCCTATTAGACAGGTGTCTAACTCCCCTATCTTCATAAGTAGAATGTGCAGACTTCTGATTGACAGAGGTGGAGGATCCCACCGAGGCTACTGGTCCCTTTTCTCCAGAGGATAAAGATTTACCACTTCCAAAGTTTACCTTACATTTTGTCTCAGTCTGTGCTTGGGTATTGTCATATTGTGAACGTGCCAGGTTTCCCCTGAATCCTCGAGAAAAAACTCCATTATTCCATAATCTGCTGCGCACATTTAAGATATCCATAGACCCAGCAATTTTTGCCTCCACGCACCTAGCCATATGGATGGCATCCAAACGATCCTTGGGTTGAAGCGTACGGACTCGCAATCTGATTTGCTCCTTTAGTCCTTTCATGAAAAATCCCACAAACTGATTCTCAGGCAGGCGCCCCACTTGGGATACAAGAAACTCAAAATCTTTGATGTATTCTTCCACAGACCCTTTATACTTCAAGTCAGCGAGTTCTTCAAAGGGATCATCCAAACACCCCCCTCTAAAACGCAATCACAGTACGTTCTTGAAGGATTCCCAATTGGGAATAGCCTCGGAATCAAGCCAAGTCTGGAACCAGTGGATCGTTCCACCCTCCATGCTCAATCTTGTGAGCATCTTATTGGAGTCTGACATTCCTTAAACCTCAAAATAGGTATCAGCCCTTGTGATCCATCCCCTTGGGTCAACCCCATTGAACGAAGGCAGTTCCACCTTTTTTGCCATCAAGCGAAACTCAGTCAACGTGTTTGCATCTACGTTATGCAATGCTTCCTGTTCGTCAGCGCAAGAATTGTTCTGACCCAAATTTCAACCCAACGAGTCGTCGTGTTTGGCAATATAGTCTCGTATCAAATCTTCAAGGCCTCCCATCCTCCCAATCATCGTCTCCATGAAAACATCTAATCTTTCCTCCAAGGAATTCATTTTTTCCTCAAAAACGTCACTGTGATGACCTTCGTTTGCACCACGCTTCATTATCTTGAAATTCTTGCTAATCCACACTTCTCTGTTTCTTCCCCAACCGAATCCGGTAGGTCAGATCAGTGTTATGTTCACAAGAAAAGAGGGAAGAAAATACAATCTTTATTAATTCTTTATTGAATTAATGAATTTTCAGTGTACAATCCTGTACCCCAGAGCAATGCTCCTCAGAATTTTCCTGCCAAGTTTAGAAACTAACTTTCAAAACAGACCCCTGACTAACTCTCCCAGCTACTATTTATAGCTGGGGCTTGAAACCAAAAAATAACTCCTAATTGCTAGCTGTCATTATTAACTGCTTTCTTTTTCCTAGAGTAAACCAGCCAAGGCTTGGCCTTTTCTGAGTTAGTATTTACAAAGATATTAGGGTTAGGACCCTAACTCCTATCACTTTGACTTTGTCCTCGGCACTGCACAAGTCCATTCTCTTTTTGTGCCATTTTCTCCTTCAAATTGCCTCTTTCTCCATCATTTTTTGACATGACCACAACTAGGTGGTTATTGAATAGTGGAGTTAGTTGTGTTGCTTCCTCAGCCTCTGTTTCAATAGAAGCATTCTTGTTTTGTTCCTTTTGTCTTCCTTCAAAATGTCTACAAGTGGGAGAGGTGTACCTACAAGCAGGAGAGGACAACTGGAAAGGAGAGTGGTTCCAAGTCCAACCATTGGTAGTGCTTCTACTATTTCAGTAAGCAACCCTATTGGTGCGGTTGTTACAAGTTCTATTGTGCAAAAAAATGCACCTTGAATTAAGAGTGATGAGGCGTTGCAGCATGGAATATCAATGGATGGAGATGCACAAAAATACAATGCAAATATTGTTGAAAAATCATAAGTGGTAGGGTTTATCGTTTGAAACATCATTTGGTTGAAACACAAAAAGATATGGGTGCTTGTACTTCTATTAGTGATCAAGTGAAGAAAGAAATGTGGCCAGTTTTGTCCTCATTACAGGAAAAATTAATCAAGAAATCAAACAGCAACCTCAAAGAGCTTGTAGAAGGTGATGATGATGAAAAAAGAAAAAGGATTGAAGCTGAGAGCAGTGGAATATTTTTAAGAAGAAAGGAGTAAGTAATCAAGTCACTCTCAATAACATATTCAAAGAATTTGAAAGAGGAAGCATGTCAAGATATTGCTTCTTTTTCCTACAACAACGTCATATCATCCAATGTGAGAAGGAGTGAGAAATTTCATAAGATGTTGGAATTTGTTGCAAAATATTGTGTTGAATTCAAGCAACCTTCCTATCATGAAATCAAAGTTTAAGAATTTAAAGCATCATGTGACAGGAGAACAAAGGAGGAATATAAGATGCACAATAATGACAGATGGCTGGACCAACAAAAAGAGAACTATATTGAATTTTTTGTTGAACCATTCTATGGGTACAGTTTTTTTTACTTCAATTGATGCATCTCATATATTTAAAACATTTGACAAACTGTTTAAGATAATGGATGACATTGAAGAGGAGGTTGGTGAAGATAATGTGGTCGAAATTGTTAAAGACAATGCAGCAAACAAGGCTGCAGGTGAACTGTTGATGGAAAAAAAGAAAAAATTGTATTAGACACAATGTGCTGCTCACTACATAGATTTGATATTGGAGGATTTGACAAAGTTACCCATACATCAACAGACAATCTCAAAGGGGAAAAAATTACTACTTACATTTACTCAAGGACTTCTCTAATTTCTTTATTACAATACTTTACAAAGGAAAGAGAGATCAATCATCACTTACTTTGCCACATCATACCTTACTTTGTGATGCCTTCAAGAGCATAAGGAAGCATTGGTTATAATATTCACATTTAATCAACAAAAGATTAGCCAGTTTGCTAAATCGACAGATGGAAAGTTTATTGAAGATGTGATTATGGATAAAAATTTCTAGAAAGGCACTGTTTGCTTAAAGGGTGTTTATCCTCTAATCAAAGTTATACGGTTGGTTGATTTGGATCAGATACTAGCTATGAGGTTTATTTATGAGGAAATGAACCGAGCTAAAGAGAAGATAGCAAAGGCCTCCAATGACAGTTAAAAAAAAAAAAGTAAATAGATTATGAAGTTAAATTGAATTTATAATTTTGCTTATCTTTGTTTGAAAATTAATTTAATTTTTTTATCGATTAGTTATCTCCATCTATGGAATGTCATTGATAAAAGATGGGACAACCAACTCCATAGGTCATTGCATGTTGCAGCCTAATGCGTATAGGATCTCAATTTTGACTACCTTGACTTCAAGGCTGCTATCAATTTCAAAAATGATAAAAAGTTAGATCCAACTATCTCCATCATCCCCAATCCCCACCAAAATTCAACCCCTTATAGCAATTTCCCCCTTTTAACAAGGGATAAACATTATTTCTCCCATCAATCAATAATATTATAATAATTTATCTCAGTTAGCTCAAAGCATACAATCTTACTCTAGTAATTAAAAAAAACAAAATAAACCACTTACACAAAGTAAAAGCAGACAATCTTGCTTTGGTCATCCCCAACCTCCTCTATTATTTTATGATGACAGATAATACCTTTCATTGCATAACATATTAAATTTTTACAGAATTGAATTTATCACATGCCTTCATCTTCTAATATTAAATATCAGACACTAGTCACTGCAGAAATATAAATTCAACCAAGGTCAGAGAGCATCTTCTGTGTACCTTGTGACCAAAGTAATGACCAGCCGGATCACATTTGTAAAGCTGAGGCCCATATTCATCATCAATACCCAAAACCATAGCAACTTAACAGCGCCATAGATTTGAAATCATAGAAAGAGGAAAAACCATCAATAATTAAAAAAAAAAAAAGCAATTGAAATAGGAAATATTGTTTTATCATATAAAACTAATTACGTGATCTTTTAAGCAGTGAAAAGGCTAAATAAGAAACATACCAACTCCAAGTGGTCGCATATAAGCATGTTGAGTATAGACTTGTGATTTGTCTGCAATCCTGTCAGTGTAAAAGATAACAGAAGTCAGACACAAGATGTTATTGACAAATTGTAAAAGCCTAAATTATTTTAAGCCAAATGTAGCCTTTGATAAAAGTCAAAATTACAGTCAGATTCAACAATGAATTATTATAATGAGGTTATTGCAAACAAAGATAATGTGTCATGGAAGTGGCCTAGGAGCACATTCACGGTGCTCAATTGTAGGCAATATGTCCTACTTTGCCACCGGGATTTGGTGGCTTTATTTTCCTTTTGAGGAGGGGGACCTGTCTCAAAAACATTACACAATAAGCATTAAGAAAACTAATACAGCAATGAACTAAGCTCTCTACTCTTGTACATCAAACAAAACATGCCAGAAGTTATTTTCTCACGGAACCCATATTAATTACTAGCTACTTCAAAACAAAAACATATAACATCGACAAAAATAACATCACAATTTAGAATGTTTGAGCTAGTAAAGTTGTAATGACTGTCCAACAATGCTTTCAAAGATTGTAGAACTGAATTCTAACAAACAGAACACATTACCCAGAGATAAGATATTGCATCCACACCCAATAATGAAATTGAAACCAAAAAACAAATGAAACAGTAATAAGCAGCTAGTAATAATTGCAGAGGTAACATAGCTTTTAAAAACTGAATCACTTACCATTTAGCCAATACATCCACAGGCATCTCATATCCATACGTAAAGCGAAACTCTGCAGCTTCATTTCTTGCTTGTTGAACCAGTGTCCTAGCATCAGCTGGAAAGAGGTATTCCAATGGGATAAAGCAAGTTGAATTTATAGTGTCAAGATAGTTTAGTTATAAAACAGCAGTATATCTTGACTAAAAAGGTATAAAATTAAATTTCACAAACATCTACAACAAAGAAATCATGAAGAGATGCAACAAAAAACATACCCGTCATGCCAGTCGCCAATAAACCAAGATACTTTGTGATGGGAAAGAGATGTGTAACACTTGTCTGATCCAGAAGCTTATCCTGCATTAAACATCCCAACTTAAACAGCCAGCACAAAGTACAAGAAAAAAAATCAAAGAACCAACTTTCAGTACTCACCGGAACCTTTTTCTGAGTAACAACACAAATAGAATCCTTTCCTCGAACACCAATGGAGGTGATCCCAGCAGCCTTAACAGCCTTGAAAGCATACTCTGTGTGCATTAAAAAAATCCACAACTTAATACACTACAACCTAAAACACTAGTGAACTCATTTCCAAACAAGTGAAACAACTCCAAGGAAATTTAGGGTACAATGATCAAGGCATATCACTTTTTATTTGGAGGGGAGGAGTGGGCCAAGGATAAGGCAGGGTTTGGTAGACAGGTTAAAAAAGTGGTTCATTTACATGTAGAACAAAGAGTCTTTCTGTTAGAGATCGTCCCTTGAAGGTGTATAAGAGAAGGAAGGGATCAGTTGTAGGGGAGCAAAACCCAAGAGCCCAAGAGACAGTTGGATAGTTTTCAACTAAAAACCGTTACAACTTAGGACATTATAAATAGAAGAAATAAAGATAATCAAGGGATCTTGTTTTTTTGTAAAAAGTAACCTTGGGAGTAGACTGAGAACTACTCGAATAATTCTCAGAACATTAGTGCATGTATTCTGTTGTTCCAGAAATTCAATAATATTGCATTCTTTCTGTACCTAGTTCTGTCAATTGGTATCCAGAGCAACATCCAAGTGCCGTGGGAATTGAATAATGGCAAATACAAGAATGGATAGTAGGATCGACGCCTTGGAGAAAACAATAATATCGCAAAGAGAAGGGGATTTGCAAATGCAAGCTCAGAAATTTGAGACATTGGAGAAACGTTTAGAAGCACAAGATTTGCGATTTCAAAGATTGGAAAAAATGTTGAATACGCTATTGCAGCGTTCAGAACCTAGACAAGAAGAGGAAGGAATGTCGCGCTGTTCAAGATCGGAAGGTGAGCAAGGGAATAGCGTTGGCAGGACAAGTGCAAATTGGCGCACAATTGACGTTCCTCTATTTGTGGGTGAGGACGTGTACGGGTGGATCCAAAAAATAGAAAGGTATTTTCGAATTCGAGAAGTGGGTGCAGTAGATCGCATGAATATGGTGGTTTTGGCATTAGAAAATGACGCTCTTAGTTGGTTCCATTGGTGGGAAGGGTGTAACCCTAACCCCGGATGGGATCAATTTCGTAACTCAGTAATGGAGCGATTTCAACCTACCACAGCTCCGAATCCGTTCGCAGCCTTATTGCGACTGAAACAAGAGGGATCAATTGCAGAATTTGTAAGTCAATTTGAGAGATATGCGGGAGCAATGACAGGTATGGATGAAAATTATTTGATGGAAGTTTTCTTGAATGGCATGCGTGGGGATGTCAGTGCAGAGGTGAAGTTATATGAGCCGCAATCGTTATCAGCAATCATCAAGAAAGCCATGTTGGTGGAAGAGAAGAACTCAGCATTGGGAAGAACAGGGTTTTTAAGTGGGAGTAAGACTGCAAATTCCTATCGAAGCTTGGGATCAGGAGGGTCATTTGCAATAGCTCAAGGGTCCAGGATTCAAGGCAGAGGCAATGAAGGGGCTGTGAGCAATAGTGGTAGTAATTAAGGGGGAGAAGGACGAGTTAGAACAAGGGGATTCAAACGATTAACTGATGCTGAAATGCAAGAAAAGTTGAAGAAAGGGGAATGTTTCAAATGTGATGAAAAATTCGGGCCTAATCACATTTGTAAAAATAAACAATTTCAAATGATGATATTGGAGGAGGATCGAGGACCCTAAGAAGATGCTCCCAATGAGGGTAACACCCTGGTTGATGAGCAAGATATTCAACTGTCCCTGCATAGCATAGTGGGGTTAACAACTAAGAGATCTCTAAAGATACGGGCACAGTAAAAGAAAAACAGGTGGTAATTCTGATAGATTGTGGAGCTTTCCACAATTTTGTATCTACCCAATTAGTGCAGGAATTGAATTTAGTAGTCACTGAAACTTCTTCTTATTTCGTGGAAGTTGGAGATGGCCACAGAATTAAATGTCAAGGAGTATGTGAAGGATTGTTGCTCAAATTGGCGGATATGGAGATCAAACAAAAATTCTATGTGTTTGGTTTAGGAGGAGCGGATTTGGTGCTGGGGTTAGATTGGTTGGCCGGTTTGGGAGACATTAAAGCTAACTTTGAAGAACTTTCTACAGGTTTAAGGTAGACGGTGAGGAAAAAATTTTGAAGGGAGATCCAACTTTATGCCGATCATCAGCATCTTCCAAGACTATGTTTCGATTATTGCAGCAAGAAGAAGAAGGGTTTTTGGTGGATTGCTTTTCACTGGAACAAACAGTTCAGGATAGCAATGAGATTCCTATAGAAATGTTTACAACTTTTACATCAATTTCCAACTATTTTTGAAACTCCAGTAGGTTTACCACCATTTAGAAGACAAGATCATGCTATTCATTTAAAGGAAGGATCTGTGATTCCGAATATCAGACCTTATAAATATCCTCATTACCAAAAAACGGAGATTGAAAAGTTGGTAAATGAAATGTTGACAGCAGGGGTTATAAGGCCTAGTATTAGTCCTTATTCTAGTCCCATCATATTGGTACGGAAGAAGAATGGCAGTTGTAGATTTTGTGTGGATTATCGGGCCCTCAACAAGATAACTACTCCCAACAAATTTCCGATTCCTATTATTGAGGAATTATTAGATGAACTGGGTGGTGCTACTATTTTCACTAAGTTGGACTTAAAGTCGGGATATCATCAAATTCAAATGCGGGAAGAAGATATTGAAAAATCAGCTTTTAGGACTCATGAAGGCCATTATGAATTCCTTGTGATGCCATTCGGATTAACTAATGCTCCTTCCACATTTCAAGCCTTGATGAATGAGGTACTGAAGCCTTTTTAACACAGATTTGTATTGGTATTTTTTGATGATATTCTCATCTACAGCCCAAGTTTGGAATGCCATATCGATCACACTAGGCAAGTGTTACGCATACTACAGGAGCATTCTTTGAAGGTTAATAAGGAGAAGTGTTCTTTTGGCCAAACCAGCCTAGAGTATCTAGGACATGTGATTTCTGGACAGGGAGTGGCAGCAGATCCTAAGAAAATTGCCGCTATGCAGGAATGGCCAGTTCCTAAAGATGTGAAGGAGTTACGTGGATTTTTGGGGCTTACGGGTTATTATAGATGGTTTGTGCAGGGATATGGTAGACGTATTAAATCCCTAACCCAGCTGCTTCAAAAGGGTGGTTTTTCTTGGAATGCAGAAGCTCAAACTGCCTTTGACGACCTGAAACAAGCTCTTACTTCTTTACCTATATTGGCTGTTCCAGATTTTACTAAAACTTTTGTGGTGGAGACTGATGCCTCTAGCCGTGGTTTAGGAGCTGTCTTACTTCAAGAGGGTCGTCCTCTTGCTTATTGGAGCAAGGCTTTATCTGCACGAAGCAAACAAAAGTCAGTATATGAAAGAGAGTTAATGGCAGTAGTACAGGCTGTGCAACGATGGAGACATTATTTGTTAGGAAGCCATTTCGTCATCCAATCGGATCAGCGGAGTTTAAAGTTTTTTGACAAAGCAGCGACTTATGAGTGAAGAGCAATTTAAATGGGTTTCTAAGCTCATTGGTTATGATTTCGAAATCCAGTATAGGCCTGGCAAGGAAAATGCAGCAGCGGACGCCCTGTCCCGACAAACATATTTTGCTGCTGTGACTGTCTTACAATTTCAGGAGTTGGAGGATTGGGACGCAGAGATATTACAAGATGCAAAACTACAACAGCTTCGGCATGATTTGATAGTTGATCCTAATTCGCACAAGGGGTATGAACTAAGAGGAGGAAGACTTTATTTTCAGGGCAGATTGGTGGTTACCAAAAGGGTCAACAGAGATTCCACAACTTCTAGCTGACTTTCATGCGTCGGCAGTAAGTGGTCATTCGGGCTATTTTCGTACCTACAAAAGGTTGGCGACAGTGGTTTATTGGGAAGGGATGCGCAAGGATATAAAGGATTTTGTGACAGCTTGTGATGTTTGTCAAAGGAATAAGTATGAGGCCTTATCTCCAGCAGGTTTACTTCAACCGTTACCTGTCCCTACACAGGTTTGTTCTGATATTTCAATGGATTTTATCAGCGGGTTACCAAAATCAAAAGGGAAAGACACTATCTTTGTGGTGGTTGATAGGCTTACTAAATTTTCTCATTTTTTTCCCCTTGGTCACCCTTATACAGCTCAGTATGTCGTTGTTGTCTTTATGACAGGAGTGGTGAAGCTGCATGACTTTCCTAGCTCTGTTGCGTCAGATAGGGACCAATTGTTCATGAGTCAGTTTTGGAAAGAGTTGTTTAAGAGTGTTGGAACTCAGCTCCGATTTAGCACAGCGTACCATCCGCAATCGGATGGTCAAACGGAAGTGATGAATAGGTGTATTGAAACTTACCTGAGATGTATGACAGGCCATAAACCAAAACAATGGCCAGATTTTCTCAGTTGGGCAGAATACTGGTTTAACACAAATTACAATGCTTCCACTAGAATGACACCTTTTAAAGCTTTATATGGCCAAGATCCTCCTATCTTGTGGAAGGGTACCACTATTCCTTCGAGAGTGGAAGAGGTTAATCAAATGACTCAAGACAGAGATGAATTATTGAGTGAGTTACGAGCTAATTTGTTGAAAGCCCAAGATTATACGCGTTCTCAAGCCAATAAGCACAGACGGTTCCTTGAATTTCAGATTGGTGATTTTGTTTATCTGAAAATTCAACCATATAAGATGAAATCTTTGGCTACCAAGGTGAATCAGAAATTGAGCCCTCGTTATTATGGCCCTTTTAAGGTTTTGGATCGAATTGGTGCTGTGGCGTATAGATTGGAATTACCAGATGGGAGTAAGGTTCATCCTATGTTTCACATTTCTCTCCTTAAAAAAGCGGTCACACCTCCAGCACAAGCCCATCCTCTTCCTACTATGCTTCAAGCGGATTATGAATTGATAACTCAACCTGAAGATGTTCTAGATGTTCGTTGCCTGAAGTCAGACTTGTGGCAAGTTTTAATCACATGGCAGGGGCTTCCTGAATTTGAAAATAGCTGGGAAAGTTGGCAAAGCATTAAGGAGAATTTTTCTGTTACCCACCTTGAGGACAAGGTGCAAGTCCTAGGGGGGAGTATTGTTAGAGATCATCCCTTGAAGGTGTATAGGAGAAGGAAGGGATCAGTTGTAGGGGAGCAGAACCCAAGAGCCCAAGAGACAGTTGGATAGTTTTCAACTAAAAACCGTTACAACTTAGGACATTATAAATAGAAGAAATAAAGATAATCAGGGGATCTTGTTTTTTTGTAAAAAGTAACCTTGGGAGTAGACTGAGAACTACTCGAATAATGCTCAGAACATTAGTGCATGTATTCTGTTGTTCCAGAAATTCAATAATATTGCATTCTTTTTGTACCTAGTTCTATCACTTTCCCATTCCATTTAGTTTGCATGCTAAATGCTACACTACTTAAGTGACATAATTTAGATTCATGTTAACGTGTCCTGAACTTTTCTGATTTCCACCTTCCTAATGCCCAATCCAACAAGGAAAAAAAAAAAAAAACTCGACCAAATTAGATTACGAACAATACCACTAGCCCAGTTGGGTTATCAAATTTCCATAGCAACAATATCTTGAATATTTATATTTTTTTTGTAAGAACAAAAACTAACAATACTTAGTTTTTTTGTCATACTAAAATGTTAATCAAGCTGGGTCGGTCCAGAATGTAAAAGATCTAGACCGTATTTGACTGATTAAATAAAATGTCACCATTGTGAGAGGGTTACACTAAAAGTGGAAATCTGAGTTACATACCCACTTGAAAGAGACGCCCCTCTGGGGAGAAAATAGTGATGTGACGATCGTATCCACCTCCACTTCCTCGACTCATCTTTTCTCAATGGCTGATGGACTAAAGCAAGCATGCAGATTTAGAACAACATAGCTTGCAGATTAAGCAGAGACACAGAAAGCACAGCAGTACAGCAATTATCACAAGCAAATCAAGTCAGAAGAATAATATATGCAAGAGTAAAATACAGATAACAGATTACATGTTAGTTATTATACACTGAGCAAACAAAAACTAAACAATGAATAGCAAATTACAAGACTTGAAGATAATTAGAATAAGTACAAAATCAAGCTAAATGAATTAGATATGCATGTCAAAAATTGCAGATTTAAAACAATAAAGCCTGCAGATTAAGCACTGGGACACAAAGTATAGTAGTACAGGCTGTACAGCAATTAGCACAAGCAAACCAGTAAGAAGAATTACATATGCAAGAGTAAAAACAAAGAACAGATCTACATATTAGTTATCATATACTGAGCAAGCAGAAACTAAACAATGAATACCAAATTACAAGATTTGGAAATAATTACAACAAGTAACAAGTCAAGGGATTGGTTAATGTTTTAGCCCTCACCAATGCTGAACTTGCAGGCCCATAGCAAATGGTGTTTTTAAGTGGCTGAAAGATAATCTTTAATTCCATGGGTTAATATTAGGACACCTCTAGAGTCTCCAGGAAGCAGTTTATATCTAATTGAGGCTAGAGCTTTGTCTTCAAATGTTTCTGCTGAATTGCTAGCATTAAACAGAAAAATCAAACAAGTAATACATATTCTTTCATTTGGTTTACTGGTAAATTTAGGCACAGGACTATTTATGCAGAATGGCTTCTTCAAGAATCTTCAAAATTTACTCCATGTGCTCGAGAAAGCTTCAATACTTACCTAATAGGAAGTTTAAGCTCTATTAGGTGAATTATCAAAATTGTTATTAAGTGAATCCTAATATTTAATTTAGGCAAAATTTAGAGTCATAAATCCTTTTCTGGAAAAGCCAATTTTATACAAATTCTTCTATTATTGGCGTAGCAGTTATCTTTTATTGTAGTACTGGGCTTTGTTTTCTAATGGAAGCACACAATGTACTCTGAAGTCTGAACAAGTTCTATGTTTATTTAGATCATTTATTAATTTGGAGGCTTTGGGGAAGCTAGAAGATATGTTCATGTTTGATACTATTGTTTGCTTGATCATGAAATATTGTTGTATCTGACAGCTGCAATAACATCTCCAAGTAGCACCACTATTGAACCCATGAAATTATGTAGAAATTATCCAAGCTGTATGATACTAGCACCAAATCCTTTATATTACAATTTTTTATTACCTCCCCTTTTCAATAGGATTCAAACACAAGTTCCAGAGTACTCAAAATCCAAGTGAAAATTTCTTTCTGCAGGCTAAATAAAACTGAGTTTCTGTGGGAGATGGAAAGCAGCAAATTGAACGGAGAAAATATAAAGCAGATTCAGACCATATGAACAGAGTAGTATTAACCAAATAAAATAGAGAAGATTATAATAGTTATGTTACCTCGTGCAATGAAGATTATCTTTGAAAATGAACCCAAACTCACGACTGGAGTATACTTAAATTTAATATGCTATGCTTGACCTCTCCGCAAAGAAAATGACAACAGATCTGAGTAAGGAAAAAGAATTAGAGCCATTCACATTACTATACATCTCCATCTCCAAATGCAGAGAAAAAGAGAGAATCAGAGAAAGAACAACGAACAAATAAGCAAAACAGAGAGATGACAGATTGAGGATTAGGGTTCACGAATGCTGAGAGCAGCAGTAATACAGAGGCAGAGATTTGGTAATTAGGTTTCACAATTCGGATGTTAGTCAACAGTCATGCAGATTAGAGAAAGGAGGATTCAAATGATAGTCATTTGGATTTAAACCGGATTCTTGGGTCATCCATCCATTTGAAAACAAAACAAGAAATACAAACTGGTTAACAAGATGAATTGCCAGTGCAGTAATCCGGCTTTAAAATCCAGTTTTCAATTTGGGTTTGGATAGGATAGAATTGAGCTCAGCAATCCGGTTAAAATGAACAACAATGGGACTAATAACCATACTTACAGAAACAAACAACCAAAGAGACTTCAAAGGTGAGAAATGAGACCACAACTGTAAAAAAAAATATAATATTTAGAAAATAAAAGCACAAAACCTATAAGAGTGAAAATGGAGGAGAAAATACAAACCTAGCCATCTAATGTACAATATAAGTGGATAATTACACAAGCTTCTGCATATGGCAGCAACAAGTAAAACTTAAAAATTAGATCTCAATATTTTAAGAAATGGAAAATCTATAAAAGAGACAAATTAATATAAAATACTAATACGAGTAACACACAGCAATACTTTGACATATTTTCCAATCCCAGTATATGACCAGAAGACTGAGGCAAGAGAAAGATGTAATTATACCATAAAAAAAACTACCAAAAGACAACGATTTCAGCATCAAAGCCTATCATTGGATTCAATAGTAAAAGCAAGAAAAGGAGAGGGGATGAGAACCTTCGGATCTTGTTGCTCTAGCCGAACAGGTATATGCTCCAAGTGAAAGCGACGAAGGTAGGGAGAGTCTCAGAGACAGAGTTCAACGCAGAACAAAGGGTTATGGGGGAAACGGGGTTTATTAACTTACAATTTCAAAAGAAAAACAGATTGCAAATTTTTATATTTACAATCTAATATGAAAAAATTTCTACCTACGAAGACTTCGAGTGACAAGTTCTCAAAACTTAATTTGCTTAAATTTTTGTAACAAAAAAATTAATATAAAACTATTAAACAAAAAAGATACTTAATCTAATATAAGAAAAATGGACTAAAAAATTCTAATATAAAATTATAAACGATTTTAAGCTTGTAAAAGTAATTTTTTATTAAAAAATTGTATTATTAAAATATATAAATAAAATAAAACAATTTTATGTTTAGTTGTAAATATTTTATATTTGTAAAATGTTAACTTAAAGATTAAATTTCAGTATCTACCAATAATAAACTTTTATTACAAAAATATTTAATACATTTTTATATTTATCATGTAAGAAATATTTTTTTAATAAAAATTATTTTTATATGCTTAAACTAAGTAATAAAAGTTGAAATTAATAAAACTATATTATTTATTGTTCAATCTTATATTTTAATAATAAGAAAGTGATTACTTACTTTAAGAGTGTAGTTTTTTCACTTTTTAACTTAATTTATTTGATAATTTTTTATAAATAATTAATTTTATTAATTTAATCATTAGTTTAAAAAAATTTAATAAGTAGATTAAATTCCACCAAGCAACTTAATTTAATAAATGTAAGTTGTATAATTACATACTTAAAATCTTTTTTTTTCTAAAATCTAACATGTATTAATATTATATTAATAATTAGATTAATAAAATTTAATGTTAGTAAAAACTTTTAAAACAAAGTTCACAAAACTTATTCCTTGAGTCCATTATTATTATTTGTCATAACCATGACAATTAAAATCTTATACAAATGTTTATAAATTTTTAACATGTGAAAATTATTAAACTTTGGATAAATTTTGTATTATTATTTGATTAGTTTAATTTATCAAGTGTTTCAGATAAAATATCTCCTAATTTGAAAGACAATGCAAAAGAACCAACAATCTATATAAAATAATAGCAAAGAGTTCTCATAGACAATTTGTACTAAAGTATTTGTTAATTAAAGAAAAAAATTATATATAGATTATAAAATCATACCTCTTTGACAAGACAAATGTATATTTTTACACATTTTATACGTCAAACACAATTTTGGTAAAGAAACGGAAGGATGAGCTTAAAAAATACTTTTGTCGAAGTAAAAGCATTGTGTTTATCATAAGACTTTTTAAAATGTTATACATTGTAACACCCTTATTATTATTATTATTATTATTATTATTATTATTATTATTATTATTATTGCAATTTCTTACATTTTGCTTTTAAAATAAAAAAATTTAAACCTTAAAAGTTGCAGGGAGATCTCACACAAACAAGATATGTTTTACTCAAACGAGACTGAATTTTTTGAATCAGATATTTTAAGACATTTTCACTCAGGCGAGATGAGTCTCACATAAGCAAAAATGGATAATATCGCCTCAATTATCTTCACACTTAAGCGAGAAGGCCCAAGAAAGTGAGGAGCTCTCTAGATCATATTTTGCTAAGGCGAGAAGGGATCTCACTAACAAGATTATCATAAACTTGTATAAAAATTTAGGTCTAGTGTTCTTGCCTAAGTGAGAGTGTGTCTTGCTCAATCGAGAGTTCACTCACTTAAACGAGAATTTACATACCAAAAATGGTATTTAAGAAAATTTATGTTCTAAAACTTGCATTATAATTCAAGCAAACACTTCTCACTTTTCTCTCTGAACTCTCTCTTTCCTTTCTTAAAGAAATCTCTCTTGAACTTTGAATTCGAGCTCAAACATCTTTCTCGTTTGACTTCTAATAAGTTCCTTAGAGCTCAATTTTCTTTAATTCTATTTCTCTATTTTCTCTCTTCTTAAATTTGCTCTACTTTAAATATATAGAAAGAACTTGGTCGTTGAACGATATCTTTCACAAAACTCTTTACAAAATCTTCTCATCAAGGTAATGAGAGCTTTATTCCATCATTAAAACGTTATATATATATATATTGTGCTCATGAAGGTGTGTAGTACACTTCTACATGAATTATTGAAAATATTTTTGGGTTCATGTGTGTGATTATATGCTCTTTTGTTTTGAAATATATTTTTAAATGAGATTGTTGGTAAAATATTTAAGTTGAAGTGGATGAAGTATGTTTTCATTGTTCTTGCTTGACATGAAATATATGCTATATTGAAAATATACGATTTGAATTGAATCCAAAGTGTTTGACCTTCGGCATGATTGAATGATTTTATGCTAAGCAAGGAAAAGGATGAAAATTGTGTTATTATGAAAAATAATAAGAACATAAATGGATAGTTATAGAAATACATCGGAGTGTGAAAGATAGGCGATTTTGGAATTCTTGGAGAAATTCAGGATGGTGAATATTTTTGTTGGTTGCGCATAATAATTAATGAATACAAAAACATCACATTCTTCACACTTATTTCCTGACCTAAACTTCTGACCATATTTTTGCTTAAAGAGGCTGTGTTGACACACGTTGTATCTAAGTTATTACGGCTAATTAGCGACTATCTATACATGTAGAAGACCTCAAGGGGTCCCAGGGGTAGTAAATGATTGAGATAATGGCCCAAGAATACTAGGAGTATTAACGAATGTAATCACAATATACGAAAAATGTTGTATTGTATACATATGAAAATATTATTGATGTGATTGTTATTATAAGTTGATTGATGTGTTACCTTAAGCATGTGTGTTATGAAATTATTGAATTAATTATGTTTTAGTGGTGAGAAGAAAGATCATCCTTACTAATATTTTCAAAGAACAAGGATGAACACTTCTAAGACACCTTTTAAATTAACTGAGTACACTATAAAAAGTAGGTTAAATTATGTATTTAGTGAGGGGTAAGGAATTTGCCACTATAAATTTGTAAGAGATAATAAATTTGGAACTGTAATGTTATTACAATAAAAATCACTATAGGGTACAATATTCTCTTTTCATACCTTATTAGTGGTAGAATCCACCACACCCTGGCCTGTACATATATTAAGGGACAATCCAAATGCCAAATGCTATAAATTTTGTTTATTCTTTCCACGATCACGATCATCTTGAAAAATCAATTTGTTTTATAACACCCTTATTTTTATTTTCTTTATTTTTGAAAAAATAAGAATTTTGGTATAGACTTTCTTGCTCAAGTGAAAAATATGTCTCACAGCTCTCTGGACCTATTCTCGCTTAAGCGAGAATACCGCTCACCTAAGTAAGAATATTTGAAAAAGGTTAGAAAAATATTATCTATTTTTCTTGCTCAAGTAAGGAGGAGTTCGCTCAAGCGAGAGTCTACTCACTTAAGCGAGAAAGCGCAGGTTTGGAGGGTATTTAAGAGAGTTCATGTTAAGAAATTTTATTTTTCACTAAAATCATCTCTCCCTCTTTATTCTCTTCGTTTTCTCCCTCTCCTTTCTTAGAGAAAGCCTCCTTTAACCCTGAATCTCTCTCATATTTGAGCTTGAACGTTGATTTCACTCAAATCTAAGTAAGTTTCCAGAGTTTAGTTCTCAAATCTCGCTCTCATTTCCCTATTCTCTCTTTTATAATAGTACTCTACTATGTGATGTTAGGAAGAACGATAGTCTTTAGGTAGTGCCTCTGATAAAACTTGGAGCTTTTCTTTAGAGCTCATAAAGAACTTAGTTTCAGAGATTTATTTCCAGGTAAGGAGAGTTGATCCCAAACCCTAATTACTATTTATAGGTTTTTGACTTAGAAATTTAAATTCTCTTACTTAGATGACGGATCTATAATATTTTCTTGAAGTTTATAGTGGAAAAATGGATTTATGAAGATGTAAAACTTACATGTATTTTCATTACTACCTGAGTAAAGTTTCATAATAAGAATTATGAAGAAAACCAATTTTTAAGAAGTTCTATAACTTTATTAGTGATTATTATGCATAAACAGTTTGAGTGTGAATTATTATTGAGAATAATAAGTGTGTTAGGAAAAAGATTAAACCTCAAGATAAATGATTTTTATTAAGACTAAGAGAGTACAATCTCTGGCAAACTATTTATAAAATGCACAATTGATCTAAGTCTGCAAGTGTTCGACCTCAGTGCATTGTATTGGGTTTGTGTTGATATGTTTTATGTTTTATAATTGTAAGTTGAATTAAGAAGGTTGATTGTTGTATAAGATTGATGCAAATGGTTTGACTATGTTTGAATGATATAAGATATTTTATTACATATGTATGAATTGGAGTAAGTTTGAATGTGTGTATATTTAGACAGGTCTTATTTAATAGAATGATGAGAAAGAGATGAAGGAAAATATGTTATAAGTGAAAAGTAAAGAAAAAAATTAGTGTGTTAAAGTATATGTGTTGTAATACATCGACGATGGATGCAATTACAATACACATGTTATGATATATTGATTAGTGTGATTATAATATAGGTATTAGGACAATATTAATTAGTGTAAATAGTATGACCTTTGTGTGTGCCACTGTTAAGTTTTTGTATGAATAATTTATAGATACACTGGAGGTATAGAGTCAGGATGTGATTTGGAAAATGAGGATAATGAATGCTAATAGCTTATGTATACATAATTGGTAGCGAAAGCATTTATAGGCTTCACATTTATTTTTGACCTAAACTCAGGATTATATCTTTGTTATGAATGCCTAATAAAGCACACGTTATATCCATGTATGGTAGTTAACGGCGACTATCCATGCTAGCGTAAGTCCATCATAACTAGAAAAAGTATGTTGATAGCGATTTAGGAGTCTATGAGTATATAGAGTACTCTTATTTGGTGAATAATTAAAAATTGAAATGAACAAAGTGACAAGAATTCAAAAGATTAAATGCTTGATTGTGAAATGATATGTATGAATGATCTCTATCTGCTTAGTATTGTTTTATAAATTTGTTTTATCTTGATGTATGTTATATGAAATAATAATCTTTTATATTATTTCAACTATTTTAATTAAATGAAAGTTTAATGGAGCAGAGGATACTCTCACCCTTACTAATATTTTTAAGTGATAAAAATGAAGAGATAAAGAAGATTAATCTGTCATAGGATCATACTCGCAATGGATTGTAGGAAAGAAACTGCTCTAAAGAATTTAATTTATTGGGAAGATTGTAATAATATTGATTGAATTTCTATTCAAAGTTAATTATAATGTGTAATTATTTTAAATGATGATTCAAAATACATGTGCAGTGTTTTAGTAATTAATCGTTAATATGAAATTTTAGCTTTACTTTAATTGTAAATTTGAAATCTCAAAAATATATTTTTGATTCTACTATGAACAAGATTTACATATAAGAAATTTTAAATTTTACTCATTTTCATTGATTTAGATTTTACATACAAAAAAAATATTTTCAAAATTATCTATATTTTTCACTTATTTTAATTTCATTGTATTGACATTTGTATATTTAAATTAGGAAATTATTTGAATAAAAAAAGGATGTTACACGTTTTACCTGAGAATAAATGACAACCTTGTTGCAGATGCCGGAGATTTCTTTGATGAAGACTTGACACCAACAAATAGAAGAGATAGAAGGCTGATTTGAGAATATCGACCAAGATTGTATTATCAATATTTTGATATGAAGATAGATTACTCATTAAGACTTAGAGTATTTTGATTTTATAATTATTTAAATGAAGTCCTAACGTAAATTTTTGTTTTTTAGATTATGGTTTGTAAATATTAAACTTTTGTATTTCGAATGATATTCTATACATATATTTTTTTTACTGTTCTAGTGTAATTTTACTTAACAAGTTACATATGGTAGTAAATATTTATTTATATATATATATATTTTAATATTATTGAATTTTTATAAATTTAATAATATGAGTGAAAGTTTTAAATTTTTGTTGAAATTTTCATATTATAATTGCAAAGAAATTTATTTAAATTTTTAAATTAGATATAAATTACAAATAATTGAATAATATATTAAGAGTGCCACATACATTGTGTTCAACAAATATATAGATGTTTAAAATGTATATATTGCATTATAGCTTATATAAAGATACAAAAATACCTTTCTACACATTTTATACACCAAGTGCAATTTTAGTAAAAAAATAAAACAAACAAACAAAATAAAGAGCTTAGAAAACACTTTTGACAAAGCAGAAAAGCATTGCAATTATCATAAGACTTTTTAGAAAAGTTATACTTCATGTCCAACAAATACATTGTTATCTTTAATGTATACAGTTGCACACGTACATATACATGTTGCTTAATTTAAATTTTTAAAAGTTGTATTTTTAACAAGTGACCATATGTTTTTTTAAAAAATATACTAATTTCATGACAAACAATATTTTATTTTTAACCTTAAGTCATTTTTATATAGATAAAATTATATTTTATTACTAATTTATTTTTTAGCATAAAAATATTTATTAAACATTAAATTAATAAAAAATTCAAAACTTGTAAAAAATCAACAAGATAATGAAATAAAGACTAAACTTTAAAACTTTATAAGTTCAAACCTTAAATTTAACTTGTGTTAAGTAAATGAGTGAAGTTTGAGCATTATTTTTTTTTTTAAGTCAAACTTAAGCTATAAGTACTTGGTTAGTCCCATTGACACCCCTAGTTATAGTCTTCCAACAAATTGAAAACCAATCAATGGAGTTATTGATATTATACAACAACTAAGTTAAGATTAAATGCCATGTTAACTATGATTTTTCTAAATGTTCAAGTTGAATTAATATGTCCTATTTTAAATATGTTTATTTTGTAGTTATTTGAATGTGTTCATTTCATTTCATGGTTATTTGATTCAAATGGGTGATAATTGTTATTATACTAAAGTAATTATCAAAAGAAAAATATTTCTTTAATGACACTTTTGGATTGTCAAATGAAGAGAAGCAAATGGTTTTTTTTTGCTTTGAAATATACTCGAATAAAGGAATACTCAATTGATCATCAAATATGCGGTTAAAAAATACATCATCAAAGTTGAAGAAGATATAAAATTAGACCTATAAAACAAAGCACAATTATAATACACCCACCCTTAAGTTCATATAAGATAACTTTATAAGGGAAAAAAGTGACTCTTTCTTAGTCTTTTAGTTACAGTAAAAAAGGAATCATCGTTTATCATAAGCACTTACCAACCAATAAGAGAAGGAGATTGTCTTCCTTAAAACTTAAAGCTAATTTTTTACATTCCACTTAGAAGAGCTTGGAGGAGACCAAGATTGGGGAGTAACCATTCTTCCCCTCAAGGCAAAAGATGACACTAGAGTTCTAGAAAAAAATGATGACAACAAAGTCAGAGAAGCCATAAGTTTAGTAATCAAGTCCCTCAATACAACAAATGTATATTTTATAGGAATCATAAGTAGGAATGTTTGTGGTCCAATTTTGTTTCTAGGCAATGAAAAGGTGATATTGCATGCAAAGGAGCTTGATTGTTTTATCGAGGTATACAATAACAGTTATCTTTAACAAATTTGACAACTGGCCTCAAGCTAAAATAATGACATGTCATCATTTCAGTCATTCACTAAAGAAGTGAAATACATATCATATAGAAAAGACATGAAAAAGGAGATAAATTAATATAAAGTTATAAAAATTATTAATTTTTCCAACACCACTTATTAAGAATAACATACATGTTATGCATGATGTAACTTAAATTTAATCAACTTACTTTATTTCTAAAGGCTTATGCTTTGCATGTGAACCCATTTATATCTTAAAATGGATAGTAGTTAATATCAACATTAAACAAGTTATATTAACTAAGATAACCTTTAGGGTCTAGTCTAAGTAATCAAATTCAATTGTGAGAATCTCAACTGCAAAAGAATTACCTTAAGTCATTCACAATCCCTATACTTAATCTACATATTTTACAACTCTAAACTATTGAGCTAACTCTTATGATTTTTTAATATCATAAGGTAAGTGCCGGGCAATCTTAGTTTTTAGTCAAAGCATAATGTTGTCTCATAATTCTTGTTATTATTTGTTAAGTACAAACCATCAAAAATCATGATTTCTCTAATAGCTTCTGATGTTGACTCTTTTTTTATGTATCTTATCATTTTTAAACCAAAATTAGTTCACTTCTTTACTCAATTTTTATCACTTTAATATGAAACTTGTTCATATATATTTTTTGATAAAAACTGAGTAAAGAGGGGCAACTGTGAACACTAAAATTTTGATTTAAATTTTTATTATTATTTTTTTAAATAAAAATAAAAATGAAAAAATAAAAAATAAAAAAAACTGAATTTTAATATTACAAAAGAAGAATGGAATCAAAAGGTTTAAAAAAAAAACAAAAAAAAACAAAAATTTGTCTTAATAAAATAGAAAAATTTCAGAATTAATTTTTAAAAGGAAAATAGAATATGACAAATAATTAAATTCTTAAACCAATGTTACTTTATACATAAAAAAGGAAAAATTCAAAATTTTGGGCCTTTTGGTGAAAACCCTAACAATAAAAGGAAAAAAGGACCATGGAGCAGGGGGAGACATGAGAGGAGGCTAAAAAATTTTTGAGAGGAGGCATTCTAAAACGGGGAGAGAAAAAGAGAAAATAGAGAGAAAGAAAGGTTAGTGGAAAGGAGGAAGAACAAGAGGCAAGCAAAAATTTTCAAGAACATCAAGTAAGCTTCATCATACATTTTACACATTTTTCTTCTTTATACATATTTATATTTTGAATAAACATTTCCTATATCAAATCAATCTCAAATGATAAAAAAATATTTTAAACCACTATTTCAAATATCCATGTCTCACCACCTCTCCACCCATTCCTCTATCTATCATCATCCACAAACACAAAACTCACCATAAAAAAAAACTCTTTCCCTACATTGTCTCATTCCTCTTCCTTTTGCTCTCAATAACCTTCACCACTCAAAACCATGGCCTCCATTAACCTCACCTCCACCCTTTCATAACCTTTTTTTTATTTTTCTTGGAGAAAAGCACACCCCTAACCCTAAAGTCCTTCCATCTCAAATCTGAAAATTTAAAATTTGAGACCATTTTATCCTTTTTTTATTTTTTTATTATTTTTTTGTCCGAATTTTTTTATTTATTTTATTTTTATCATTATTTAGTTCAACATATAATTTATTGTTTTAGTTTTATTTATTTATTCATCATCATTATTATTTGTTATTATGATAATTATTAATTTATTTAATGAATGAGTTTTTATTATTTTTTTTATTTTTTTTATGTTAACTTTGTTTAAATTATTTTATTTTATTTTATTTATTTAAAATCTCTTGATACCATTTACTTTACAATATCATATCTGAGTTGATTTTTTTTAAATTATTTACTTTTTTATATTTCATTATTTATATCTTCATTTTTAGGATCGTTATCTTTTATTTTATTTATTGTATATTTGTATCATATTAATTCGATTTAATTTTATATTTATGATTATTTTATTTTATATTGTGAATACTAAATTACTTATTTTTTTATAATTAATTAATAAATAATAATATAATTGTATCAATTTATAATACTAACGTATAGCTTCTCTATCGTCATGTATTATAAATTGATAAAGTCTATGTGTACTTACGTTACCAAGACTTTATGCAATATTAACTTATCACATATTGTCATTAATTAATTAGTTAATCACTTTAATAATCACGCAAGATGTATTTCTCTTCTAAATACTAATTTACAAATCAATCAACTAATTTAAATCTAAATTATTTTATTAAGAAATAATTTATAATGCTAATGTGTACCGACTCTACCTTTATGCGTTATAAATTGTCAAAATCTATGTGTACCAACGTTACCTTAGGTTTTATATAATATAAATCTATCAAATAAAATTTTTAATGTTTTTTATTAAATGAGTATCTTCTTTAATCAATTCAAATAAAATTATTTTTTTTATATTTTCTTAAGTCATGTTTCAAATTTTTATAAATTAAATTACTATAATTTATTCATTTTATAAATTTTTATAATATTGATGTGTAATTTACATTGCCTTCGATAGTCTAATAAATTATAAGAAGTTTATGTATAGCTTACGCTATCTTAAATTTCTTTCAATATTAATCATAATCAAAATTAAAATTCAAATACTCCATTTACGAATAAAATATTTCTTAATGATTTGCAGTATAGTTGTGTGATCTTCCTTCACTTTCTGTATTGTTTTCTCGTAGGGTACATGTATAACTGCATTATCTTGTATCCTAAACATTATAATTTTTACGAAAAATGATTTTAATTCTAAAATAAATTTTGCTTTTACTAAACTTAATTATAATCAACTAATTTCATAATTTTTAGATAGAACTACGTGACTTTGAGTTCCTCATTGCATCCGGGGATACGTAGGAGCGGGAACCGTACCTGTCAAGTCAAAATATTTTTTAAAATAACCCGAATAATATTTCAATAAATAATATTTCTTCTTCTAAAATAAAATAATTAATGTTTAGGGGTTAAATAAATATTTTTCAAAATTAGAATAATTTTGTACAATTAATTTTAGGTAACCGTTTTTTAAACGGACATTGTAGGGTGCTAATACCTTCCCTACACGTAAATGACTTCCGAACTCATTTTTTGGTTTCAAAGATCGTATTATATTTAAGTTTTTCCAAGGTTTTTCTTAAAAATAAACTTTGGTGGCGACTCCTCTGATATCTTGGAGCAAGTTTGTCATCCGTCGTACCGTTGCGATCGCCCGGTTGCGACAGATGGCGACTCCACTGGAGAAATATTTTAGAGAGTCAAGCCTTTGATAATTGATCGTGCGAATTTGTCTTATTTTGTTTCTATTTGTTTAATCCCTTTCTTTTTTATTTATTTGAGTCAATTGTGGTGTTTCTTTTATTCGTGCATGTATTTCGTGTATGAATTGCGTAATCTCATTGTATGCTCATATTGATATTGTTATTAATCCTAGGGTAGATGACTATTGATAATTTGTATATTCTTGTGTTGTTTAATTTTTGCAACTTTTTATTTTTGTTGAGTTGATAAGGTTTGTATGCTCCCTCATACACTACCACTTACACATTTATCACACACTTTGAGCGGGGCCCTATACCCGGGTCTGAGTATGCTTAGGATTAGAGGGGTTATGTAGCGGTGTCATTTTGGATTCACGTCCTATTTGGCTATTGTGAAAACCCTAGCTAGAGTTTGACCTTTTCTTGATGTCCCGCATCTAGTAGACTCCCTACTGTTGTGGTCAACATCAAGGATTGGATCTTAACTCTAGTGACCTTTTAGGATTACAAGCCACCTTTTGTGAGTTTTTACACGTAAAAGAAAGTTGTAGATCTTTAAGTTAGACCCTTTAGGTGACCTGAAATAGGACACAAAAGGGGGTATTCTTTCCTTATTTATTCTTTTAGAAATTATGTGAATTATTAGTGCCTTAAAGTTTTTAAATAAAAAAGGAGAAGATTTTTTTTTTTGGAATAATATAAGGACTAGTAATTCACATGATTCTCTTAATTAATTTTTTCTTACATCATCATCATTTCATTTATCATTGCATATCATTTATTTGAATATCATGCTTATTGCCATCCTTGCGACACTTGTAATAAATTTAAAATCAATTTTGAAATAAGGTTAAGGATGACAATTTGCATAATTTCTTACATAATTGCATTGTCATGTGAAGCATTACCCTTATAAGTATCAATTTAGATTTATCAAGAGAAAAAACTAAAAAAAAAAAACTTAAAAAGGGTGGTGATTCATATTGTTCTCGCATTATCATAGTCATCACATATTTGTTTCATTAATAAAAATCCTAGTAGATTATTGATTCATTTAGGATTAATGTTGATTCTTATATGGACATTTATCTGTTTAGAATCAATATTAATCCTTATGGCTACTAGGATCCTATGTTAATGAAACAAATACAAAATTTGAAATAATTTCTCATCATTTTCTTTTTATTCATAGGTTGAGAATCACAAAATTGTTTGAGTATTCAAGAAAATGCAAATTAATGTGGGATCAAGTAGCAGTGATGTGAGATCAGTTGAGCTGAGGAGGAAATTGCATCTGAGAGTTAAAATGGCTGACACGGCTAGTCTGAGAGGGTTAGGAAAGAAGCTGAAGACAGTCCAACAACTTACTTTAGTGAGGAGATATGGAAATATTTTGAGATTGATGGAAGTGAATGTGCAAGAAGATGCCATAACAGCTTTAGCCCAGTATTATGATTCCCCATTGAGGTGCTTCACTTTTCAGGATTTTCAGTTAGCTCCGACCTTAGAGGAATTTGAGCAAATTCTAGACTTGCCTTTGGAGGGTCAACAGCCATATCGCCCTATGGAACATCATGCATCTCTACCAACTATTGCCAATGTCTTAAGGATCCATCCAGCAGAGTTGCAACAAGCTTATCAAGAAAGACATCAGAATAGGGGATTCACAAGAGATTTTCTTGAACGACACATGCATAATTTGGTAGAAAAAGAACATTGGGAAACTTTCATGGATGTCCTAGCACTCACCATTTATGGCATTGTCCTCTTTCCAAGGCATGACAACTTTGTGGATTTAGCAGCGATAGATGTGTTTCTTGCATGCAAAAATCGATCTGAAAATCTTGTTTCTGCAATACTAGCTGATGTTTATTGTACACTGAGTTTCTGCCATGAAAGGAAAGGAAAGAAGATTATATGTTGTCTACCTATGCTTTATATATGGCTCACAGCTCATGTCTTTAAAAGGCCAAGTGAGATCAAGTGTCCGATCGCTGATTTGCTGAGATTTCAAATTGGGCAAAAAAATGGTCAAGAGTGGGCTAATCACCTAGCTAGTTTGAATGAAGGACACATCAGGTGGCACACTCCATGGCAACAGTCGACGGCCATTATTTATCATTGCGGCAATTATCCAAATGTTCCTCTTATGGGTACTCGGGGTTGTATAAATTATAATCCAATTATGGGGCAACGTCAGCTTGCTTATCCTATGATGGGACCACCTGCTGAGGAATTATTGGTTCCTTTTGTTGTCTATTATGAAGATGGAAATTTCACGGAGCTTATCCAAAAAGCAAGGAATGCTTGGGCAAGAATTGTTCGAAAAGGAAAAGAGCTAGGCGTGAGAAGTTGTGCAGCGAAAGCAAGTTACCGTCAATGGGTTAAAGAAAGAGTCCAAGAGATTAAGTTACCATTCAAAGATCCAGGTACCTCCCAAGAAAGTGAGCCATCTAATCCAGAACCCTTTGAGAATGAAGAAGTAAAAGAATTAAAGGTAAGACTGGCTAAAATGATTGAGAAGAATGTGAGGGTAGAAAGGGAGCTTCGAGAGAGCCGCCAAACTTGCACCATTTTGAAAAGAGAAAATAGTGAAAAATAGCAAGCCTATGAAGAGGTTTGTAAGAAGCAGAAGTCTGTGCAAAGCCATGCAGCCAAAGTTCAACGTTGCCTTGAGGCTGCAAGCAAGGAATTGGGATTGAGGGTGAAGGAGCGAAATGCAGCTTTATATGAGAAACGACAATTGAAAGGTACATTGTACAAAGCAAAAAGAGATCGAGAAGAAGCTTTGACTCAAGCCAATGAACTCCAAACACGAGTGCAAAATATGGAAGAACAGATAAAGGAAATTGTCATGGCATGCGAGGCTGAAATTAATGCTGAAAAATGGGAAGTGATCAGAATCATGAAAGAGTATGAAGCTATTGTGAAAGTGAAAGATGGTCAGATAGAAGAAGGAGATAAGCTCATTGAGTATTGGATCAAGCGCTTCATACAACTTTCATCATTAGCTAATGCCGCGATTGATGATGTCCCGTATATGTTGTCAAAGGCTGAGACAGCTACTTTTTTCTACACGATACCTCAAGAAATTAAAGATTTCCTTAGCCATTGCAACTGGTTGGTCTCAGAGATGAAAGGAATGATAGCTAGGGCTAGGAAGGGGTGATGTAATGATTTGGGGTATGGGTAGACTATGTATGGGTAGGAAAAAGAAGATGTATTTTGAATCAAATTCTGATGTACTTTGATTATGGATTATATTTTGGTGTGTTTCATTTGACGAGGATCCTACATTAATTTCCATTAAAGACTTGAAGACGCTCAACAACTGTGATGATTCTTTAATCTTTGGTTTTTTTTTTTTTAGTGCATTTTTCATTTTGATTAATTCTTTTTTTGACTACAAACTATATCAAAAAATTAAACAAATATAACGGGGAAACGTTTTCTAAAGCATCCTTATAGAACTCGCGCTCAAGCAAGGATCATGGATGAGTTAGAGGAGCACAATGAAGAACTGAGGAACGATGTTAATCAGTTGAAAGAACAAATGGCACAAATCCTAGAGGCACTGAAGTCTTTAGAGAGAAGAACCACAGAGGGGACCCCTATTCAAGCACCTCCAGCACAACCCACTCCTACCTAACCACCAGGTTTTACCCCTACACAAGGACCGTCCCAAAATTTTCCTCCTCATGAAACAATGGTGCCTTTGACCTTGCATGTAGAAAGGCCTCCACAACAAGCTTTTAATCAACAAGATGTCCAATTTCCCCCATATGGCCTTCCCCAAGGTTATACGCCACCAATAGCTGAGAACCCACAAAACACTGGCCAACCATTAAATCAACCCAATCCTGCACAACCTTCAGATCCACAAATCCAACCAACCCAAACATCCATCCCATCATATGCTTACCCTCAAAATACCCATCCCCAAGAAGCTCATATACCCCACATTATACCTACCCCAAACCAACCGATCCACCACCAACCACAAATCACTAATCCTAGCCTTAATGGAAACCCAGCCATATCACCATTCCATTCCCATAAGACCTTAGAAGAACCCCAGCCCAATTACTCAGAGAAGCACTTCCAATCCAGAGAAAAATTACAAATATTGGAAGAAAGATTGAGAGCTATCGAGGGGAGCAGCTATGGCATTGGGGAAGCTGCAGATCTTTGTTTAGTCCCAGATGTGATAGTTCCTCCAAAATTCAAAGTACCTGATTTTGATAAGTACAAAGGAACAACATGCCCAAAGAATCATCTAATCATGTACTGTAGAAAGATGGCATCACATGCCCATGATGATAAGCTGCTAATTCATTTTTTTCAAGACAGTTTAATTGGAGGAGCTTTGAGTTGGTATATGCATCTTGAGCGTACTTGTATTCGTAGTTGGAAAGACTTGGCTGATGCTTTCCTAAAGCAATATAAGTACAACATTGATATGGCTCCTGATAGATTACAACTGCAGAATATGTTAAAGAAGGAGGATGAGACTTTTAAAGAATATGCCCAGAGATGGAGAGAAGTTGCAGCTCAAGTGGAGTCCCCTTTGTCTGAAAAAGAAATGGTGGCTATGTTTATTGATACTGTTCAATCACCTTTCTATGATAGAATGATTGGAAGTGTTTCGTCAAACTTCTCTGATATTGTGATTATCAGAGAAAGAGTGGAAGGAGGAATGAGGAGTGGTAAGATATTTCACAATTCGGGCGGACCCTCCAGTTTGAAGAAATTTACAAATGGTCCAGGAAGAAAGAAGGAGGGAGAGACTAATGCTATAGCCTTTCACCCAAGAGAAGTTCCTTTCATCAGACCTAATCCTGCACCTTTCCAATTCCAACCCACATTTCCTGTCCCTCAAATGTCTTACCCATATGTCAATGTTGTTTCACAAAATCCAAGTCTCCAATCTTATCAGCCGCGACCCTACCAACCTGCTCTGCCTACTTTTCCCATAGCACCACCATGAGACCACCCCAGCATTGGAACCAAAATCCAAATCCCAACCAAATAAGACCCCAAAACAATCAGGAAAGGAAGCAAGTTCAATTCGACCCAATCCCCATGTCCTACACTGAGTTACTACCTCGCCTATTCCAAAGTTCATTAGTTGTACCCTGCCCAATGAAACCTGTAGAACCGCCCTATCCAAGAGGGTATGACCCAAACGCTAAGTGCGAGTATCATGCTGGTGGCATTGGTCATTCAACAGAGAATTGTAGGGCATTAAAGTTCAAAGTGCAAGACCTAATTAATGCCAAATGGCTAAATTTCAAGGAGGATAATCCTAACATTAGGAGTAATCCCCTACCCAGGCATGGAGGATCATCGGTAAATGCCGTCGAGGAAGAGTCTACATATGTTTCAAAGAGGAAAGTTGAAAAGGTTACCACTCCTCTTAAGATTATTGTTGATGAGCTGTGCAAGACTGACTTAATCAAGGGTTTTGTACATGAAGGAAATATATGTGATTTGCACCCTGATGCAGACCACTCCATTGAAGATTGTGAAGAATTCAAGCATGTTCTACAAATCTTGATGGACAAGCATCTGGTCCAAATTGGACACCCTAAAGAAAAAAATGAAGTTTTGACTGTCGATGGGCAATCCTCAGCTTTCCCGAAACCTTTGGTCATTCATTACACCAAATGTATGAATACCCCAACTACCAACGGACCTAGACCCATCACTATACAAGTACCGGCTCCATTCACTTACAAGGACAACAAAGCAATACCATGGAAGTATGATGCAGGGGTTTACGTTGGCAATTTTAAGGAAAACCAAACACAAGGTGTCAATTCTGATACTGTCGCCGTCTCAAACATTGCTGGTGTTGGTGGGATGACCCGTAGCGGTCGTATTTACACACCTGAGGAGCTGAGAAAGGAACGAACAAAAGAGATAGAGAGATCCTCAAAAGGGAAAGCCAAAGTGGGCGAGTTTGAAGACGCCGACGAAGAGAAAATGCCTGAAATAAAGAAAACGGTGTCAGATGAAGAAGCTTGTGAGTTTTTGAAATTTATTCGGCAAAGTGAATATCAAGTTGTGGAACAATTAAACAGAACTCCAGCACGGATATCTCTTTTATCGCTGTTGTTGAACTCTGAGCCACATAGGAGGACTCTTTTGAAAGTGTTGAATGAGGCTCATGTCAGCCATGATATCACTACCGACAAGTTTGGAGGCATTGTTGGTAATATTGTTTCAAACAATTATCTCACCTTCGCTGATGATGAAGTACCTGCCGAAGGAATGGGGCACAATAAAGCACTGCATATTTCTGTGAAATGTCGAGATCACATTATTGCTAGAGTGCTTATTGACAATGGGTCTTCTCTGAATGTGATGCCAAAAGCAACATTGTCAAAATTACCTTATGATGGGTCGCATATGAAACCCAATGCCATGATAGTAAGAGCTTTTGATGGAACAAGAAGAGAGGTCATTGGAGAAATTGAAATCCCAATCCAAATCGGTCCTTGCACTTTTCAGATTTTGTTTCAAGTAATGGACATCGCGCCAGCTTACAGCTGTCTTTTGGGGAGGCATTGGATTCATTCTGCAGGAGTTGTACCATCCACATTGCATCAGAAACTGAAGTTTATCATTGATAATAAGTTGGTGATTGTCTCTGGTGAAGAAGATGTGTTGGTGAGTAAGTCTTCGTCCACTCCTTATATTGAAGCTGCTGAAGAAGCTCTGAGACCTCTTTTCAGGCTTTAGAGATTGCAAATGCTACTTATGTTGGAGAAGGAGCTCCAATCTTAAAACCTTGATTGTCTAATACATCCATAATGACTGCTAAAGTCATGCTCGATGGAGGTTGTCAGTATGGATACATTTTAGGGCAAGTCATATCGAAAGCAACAAACTGGTTACAGCTCCATGAGAATAAGGATAGATTTGGGTTGGGATACATGCCCACTAAAGCTGATAAGAGAAGAGTCATGGAGGAAAAGAAAGAAAGAAGATTATCCAGGTTGGAAGGTAGAGAGCCTAAGACTGAAGGGGTCCCCATTTGTGATCTTCTGAAAAGCTTCTATAGTGCTGGATTTGAGTTTCAAAACTCAGTGGCTGCTGCTGCTGATGTGGATACACCTGAAGAAGAGGTTGTGGACCTAGTCCGTACTTGCCCGCCAAACACAGAAGTTGGCAATTGGGAGATCATTGATTTACCTGTGATTTTTAATAGCTATTCAAAGTAATCCTTGAAGTTAATCCTATTGTTTTGTTTCAAAGCTTTAGGATATCATTACTTTTTGAAAACGCTGATATATGATTTCTTTTTGTAAATTAGGACACATGTTTCCTTTTAAGTATATTTAAATGAAATGCGATTTGAATTCTCAGTAATCTTTCGTGTCTTTCTCTTTATCAGTTGAATCTTGTCGTTTATTTTTTTTCTGTCTCAACTCTCGCACAATGCAGATTCGAAAGTGACATGTCTGAAAGTAACAGTGCTAATATCTCATCCACTAATTTTGATTGTCCCATTAATCAAGTTGTCGAAGATGATAGTGATGTTGATTTACCCTCAGAATTTCTAAGATTGGTTGATCAAGAAGTGAAAGAGATCCAACCTCATGATGAACCCACTGAGACAATCAATTTAGGGACTGAGGATGATAAGAGAGAAATCAAAATAGGCACCCTCATGAAAATACAAGAGCACGACAAGCTGATTAAACTCTTGCATGATTATAATGATGTCTTTGCATGGTCTTATCAAGATATGCCAGGTCTAGATGTTGACATAGTCGAGCATAAATTGCCACTAAAACCAGAGTGTTTCCCAGTTAAGCAGAAATTAAAGAGAATGAAGCCTGAGATGTCATTGAAGATTAGAGAGGAGGTCAAGAAGCAATTTGATGCAGGTTTTCTTGCTGTGGCCAAATACCCTCAATGGGTTGCTAACATTGTGCCAGTTCCCAAGAAAGATGGAAAGGTTCGGATGTGTGTTGACTATCGGGATCTAAATAGAGCCAGCCCTAAAGATGATTTTCCATTGCCTCACATTGATATGCTAGTAGATAATACAGCTCAACATTCATTTTTCTCTTTTATGGATGGTTACTCGGGTTATAATCAGATCAAAATGGCTGAAGAGGATATGGAGAAAACCACATTCATTACACCTTGGGGCACCTTTTGCTACAAGGTCATGCCTTTCGGTTTGAAAAATGCCGGGGCAACATATCAAAGGGCGATGGTGACATTATTTCATGATATGATGCATAAGGAGGTTGAAGTCTATGTGGATGATATGATTGCCAAATCAAGAACCGAAGAAGACCATGTTATGAATTTACACAAGTTGTTTGAGCGGTTGAGGAAATTCAAATTACGCTTGAACCCTGCCAAATGTACCTTTGGGGTGAAATCAGGCAAATTGTTGGGATTCATAGTAAGTCAAAAGGGAATAGAGGTTGATCCTGACAAGGCAAAAGCAATCATGGAAATGCCGCCTCCTAGCACTGAAAAGGAGGTTTGCGGATTTTTGAGGAGAATGAATTATATTGCTCGATTCATATGCCAACTAACTGCCACTTGTGAACCAATTTTTAAGTTGCTACGGAAAAATTAGCCGATGGAATGGAATGAAGATTGTCAAGAAGCTTTTGAGAAGATAAAGCAGTATTTACAAAATCCTCCGATATTAGTGCCGCTAGTGTCAGGGAGGCCGCTCATTATGTATTTGACAGTGTTAGAAGCATCCATGGGATGTGTTTTAGGTCAACATGATGAATCGGGTCGGAAAGAGGACGCCATTTATTACTTGAGCAAAAAATTCACCGATTATGAAGCTAGATACTCTTTGTTAGAGTGAACTTGTTGTGCCTTGGCTTGGGTAGCTCGTAGATTGAGGCAATATATGTTGAGTCACACTACTTGGTTGGTGTAAAAAATGGACCCAATCAAATACATCTTTGAGAAACCAGCCCTTACTGGAAGGATTGCTTGTTGGCAGGTCCTATTGTTAGAATATGATATTTTGTATGTTACTCAAAAGACAATCAAAGGCAGTGCTCTCGCAGATTTTCTAGCTCATCAACCGGTGAATAATTACCAGTCAATACAGTATGAATTTCCTGATGAAAATATAATGACGCTGTTTAACGAGAAAGAATCTTCAGTAAAAGGCGAATGGGTTATGATGTTTGATGGTGCTTCTAATGCACTCGGACACGGGATTGGTGCTATACTGATTTCCCCAGAGAGGCAATATATCCCAGTCACGGCTAGATTATTACTTGATTGTACGAATAATGTAGCTGAATATGAAGCATGTGCTATGGGAATTCAAGCAGCTATAGAGTCAAAGATTAAAATTCTCGAGGTATATGGTGACTCAGCTTTGGTTATTCACCAGCTGAAAGGTGAATGGGAAACCCGAGATGCCAAATTGATCCCTTATCAAGCCTATATCAAGGAATTGGTGGAGTATTTCGACGAAATTACTTTCCAACATATTCCTCGTGAGGAGAATCAATTAGCCGATGCTTTAGCCACTTTGTCATCAATGTTTGTAGTAAGTCAAAAGGAAGACATGTCATTCATAAAGATGCAACAGCTTGATCATCCTGCCTATTGTCAAATGGTTGAAGAAGAACCTGATGGTAAACCTTGGTATAATGACATTAAAAATTTCCTCAAACACCAAGAATATCCATTAAATGCTGCTGAAAATGACAAAAAGACGTTGAGGAGGTTAACAATGAGTTTCTTTCTAAACAGAGATGTGCTCTACAAAAGGAATCATGATATGGTTCTTCTTAGATGTGTAGATGCTTCAGAGGCACAAAAGATCATGGAAGAGATTCATGAGGGCTCATTTGGGACTCATGCCAATGGACATGCTATGGCAAAGAAGATTCTACGAGCGGGATATTACTGGTTGACAATGGAGGCCGATTGCTTTCGTTATGTAAAGACATGTCATAAATGTCAGACATATGCTGACAATATTAATGTTCCTCCAACAAATTTGAATGTCTTATCATCGCCCTGGCCTTTTTCAATATGGGGAATTGATGTAATTGGACCCATTGAGCCTAAAGCCTCTAATGGTCACCGCTTCATTTTAGTTGCTATTGACTATTTCACAAAATAGGTTGAGGCTGCCTCGTATGCTAGTGTGACCCGAAATATGGTGGTGAGATTCATTAAAAAGGATTTGATCTGTCGGTATGGCCTCCCAAGCAAGTTGATAACAGACAATGGCACTAATTTGAACAACAAAATGATGAAAGAATTGTGTGACAACTTCAAGATTCGACATCATAATTCCTCTCCCTATCGCCCAAAGATGAATGGAGCAGTTGAAGCAGCCAATAAAAATATTAAAAAGATCATCCAAAAGATGGTAGTGACATACAGGGATTGGCATGAAATGCTGCCATTTGCCTTGCATGGATACCGAACTTCGGTTCGTACTTCAACTGGGGCAACTCCATACTCTTTGGTATATGGAATGGAAGCAGTACTTCCTATTGAAGTCGAAATTCCCTCTTTAAGGATAATAATGGAGACCAAATTGGAAGAAGCAGAATGGGTGCAATCTCGTTTTGATCAATTGAATCTCATTGAAGGAAAACGCTTGAATGCGTTATGTCACGGTCAACTATACCAGAGGAGGATGAAGAAGGCTTTCGATAAAAAGGTTCGCCCGAGAGAATTCAGTGAGGGAGATATGGTAGTTAAAAAGATTTTGCCAACGCATAAAGATTATCGTGGCAAGTGGTCCCCGAATTATGAAGGACCATATGTGGTGAAAAAGACTTTCTCAGGAGGGGCTCTAATCCTCACAAACATGGATGGACAAGATCTTCCAAACCCCATCAATTCTGATGCTGTAAAAAAATACTATGCTTAAAATATATATATATAATAATTAAAAAAGAGGAAAAAATAATTTAAAAAAAAAGAAAAGAAAAGAGCTCGCTAGGTTGAAAATCCGAAAGGGCGACCTAGGCAAAAGTTAGAGCGACCTGGTGAGCTGAAAACTCGAAAGAGCGGCTCAGGCAAAAGTTAAGGTCAAATAAATACTACACTGAACTGAAAACCTAAAAGGGCGGTTCAGAGGGGCACTAACTTCAGTCGCAAGAAAGGGCTTCAAATCGAGAAATATGATCGACTGAAATACTAAACTGGGGCAAATTTTGAGAGGTTAAAGTTGAGTCAAACGAAAGATGGATTCAAAATACCTTACTGGGGTAATTTCATTTTGGCAGTTTTGTTAATGGATGATCAATTTACATGAGAGATTAGCACTATTCATATGGAAGACGTCACTTAATCGGCATAATATTTCACTATTTTCATAGTCATTTCGATCCTTTGATGTATTTTTTCGTTACTCATGTCATAAGTCTTCTTTGTAAATTCACCATTTCTTTATTACAGTCATTCCTATGTTCCAAAAATATTTATCTTTGTCTTTAGTCACCTTCCATTCAGCTTATATACACCACTTTGTTTACTCAACTTCTTCAATAGAATTTTTATTGTCATTCCAATAATTATATACTAAAAGGAAACATGCAAATTGTTAAAAGGGTAATAAGAAAATATGATTACAGTTGGAAGCTTAAAAATTCACACAATAAGTTTGATGAATCTCCTGATAAGTTTAGCATGACAGAAGAAGTTGACTCCTCTTGACGATGCAAAAATAGATGGCAGTTCAATTTGATTGATGTCTTACCTAGCTCAAATTTCATGAAAGAATTGATCCTGACTAAAGAAGTTACTCATTCATGAACCTTGATGTGCATGTTTCGATAAGGTTGGAAGAATTATCATCCCCGAAAAAAAATAAAAATAAAAATAATAAAATAAAATAAAAAGGACAAAGCTTGTTTTGATTTAATAAGTCTTATTATTGCGTTGGACCTCATCATTCAATAAATTTCATTCCAACTGTTAACATTCATCCAGTTTATGCAATCGCATCATTACATTAGCATGCATTTGTTTTTATCTATTATCACCTTGTGAAGTTTAATTTAAATTCATTATCTGCTTTACAATCTTTATGTGCAGTCCAAGACTATGATATAACTGAGTTCTTTACTTTTCATCAAAATTCAGAAGTTGATTGATGTCTTTATTTTTCTGTCTTACTCTTACTATTAAAGTTCAGATGATGACTATCCTTTTATTTTCTTTTGCAATCCAGAACATGATCAACCTTTTATTTTTCTGTCTTTGTTTTTACCTTTCTTGTCCTGGTCCCTTTATGTTTTTATCGAAGCCTAAAACTTGACAGCATCTTTCGCATTCTCTCAAAGCCCAGAACCTGACTGGCACATTTTACTTTTCTGTCAAAGCCCAGAATCTGATTGGCATTTTTCGCTTTTCTGTCAACGTCCAGAACCTGACTGGCACATTTTATTTTCTGTCAAAGCCAAGAACCTGACTGGCACATTTTTCACTTTTCTGTCAACACCCAGAACCTGACTGGCACATTTTACTTTTCTGTCAAAGCCTAGAACCTGCCTAGTACATTTCACTCTTCTGTCAAAGCCCAGAACCTGTCTGGCACATTTCACTTTTCTGTTAAAGTCTCAGAACTTGACTGACACCTTTCACTTTTCTATCAAAGTCCAGAACCTAAATGACACATTTTACTTTTCTCTCAAAAAACTCAGCATCTAACTAGCACATTTCACTTCTTTGTCAAAACCCCAGAACCTGGCTGGTTCTTTTTACTTTATTGTAAAAAGTTTAGAACTTGATTTACTTTACGTGCAACTTTTATTTTTGGCTAAAGTCCATTATCTGCCGGGCAATCTTAGTTTTTAGTCAAAGCATAATGTTGTCTCATAATTCTTGTTATTATTTGTTAAGCACAAACCATCAAAAATCATGATTTCTCTAATAGCTTCTGATGTTGACTCTTTTTTTATGTATCTTATCATTTTTAAACCAAAATTAGTTAACTTCTTTACTCAATTTTTATCACTTTAATATGAAACTTGTTCATACATATTTTTTGATAAAAACTGAGTAAAGAGGGGCAACTGTGAACACTAAAATTTTGATTTAAATTTTTATTATTATTTTTTAAATAAAAATAAAAATGAAAAAATAAAAAATAAAAAAAATTGAATTTTAATATTACAAAAGAAGAATGGAATCAAAAGGTTTAAAAAAAAAAAACAAAAATTTGTCTTAATAAAATAGAAAAATTTCAGAATTAATTTTTAAAAGGAAAATAGAATATGACAAATAATTAAATTCTTGAACCAATGTTACTTTATACATAAAAAAGGAAAAATTCAGAATTTTGGGCCTTTTGGTGAAAACCCTAACAATAAAAGGAAAAAAGGACCATGGAGCAGAAGGAGACATGAGAGGAGGCTAAAAATTTTTTGAGAGGAGGCATTCTAAAACGGGGAGAGAAAAAGAGAAAATAGAGAGAAAGAAAGGTTAGTGGAAAGGAGGAAGAACAAGAGGTAAGCAAAAATTTTCAAGAACATCAAGTAAGCTTCATCATACATTTTACACATTTTTCTTCTTTATATATATTTATATTTTGAATAAACATTTCCTATATCAAATCAATCTCAAATGATAAAAAAATATTTTAAACCACCATTTCAAATATCCATGTCTCACCACCTCTCCACCCATTCCTCCATCTATTATCATCCACAAACACAAAACTCACCATAAAAAAAAACTCTTTCCCTACATTGTCTCATTCCTCTTCCTTTTACTCTCAATAACCTTCACCACTCAAAACCATGGCCTCCATTAACCTCACCTCCACCCTTTCATAACCTTTTTTTTGTTTTTCTTGGAGAAAAGCACACCCCTAACCCTAAAGTCCTTCCATCTCAAATCTGAAAATTTAAAATTTGAGACCATTTTATCCTTTTTTTTATTTTTTTATTATTTTTTTGTCCAAATTTTGTTATTTATTTTATTTTTATCATTATTTAGTTCAACATATAATTTATTGTTTTAGTTTTATTTATTTATTCATCATCATTATTATTTGTTATTATGATAATTATTAATTTATTTAATGAATGAGTTTTTATTATTTATTTTATTTTTTTATGTTAACTTTGTTTAAATTATTTTATTTTATTTTATTTATTTAAAATCTCTTGATACCGTTTACTTTACAATATCCTATATGAGTTGATTTTTTTTAAATTAGTTCCTTTTTTATATTTCATTATTTATATCTTCTTTTTTAGGATCGTTATCTTTTATTTTATTTATTGTATATTTGTATCATATTAATGCGATTTAATTTTATATTTATGATTATTTTATTTTATATTGTGAATACTAAATTACTTATTTTTTTTTATAATTAATTAATAAATAATAATATAATTGTATCAATTTATAATACTAACGTATAGCTTCTCTATCGTCATGTATTATAAATTGATAAAGTCTATGTGTACCTACGTTACCAAGACTTTATGCAATATTAACTTATCACATATTGTCATTAATTAATTAGTTAATCACTTTAATAATAACGCAAGATGTATTTCTCTTCTAAATACTAATTTACAAATCAATCAACTAATTTAAATCTAAATTATTTTATTAAGAAATAATTTATAATGCTAATGTGTAGCGACTCTACCTTTATGCGTTATAAATTGTCAAAATCTATGTGTAACAACGTTACCTTAGGTTTTATATAATATAAATCTATCAAATAAAATTTTTAATGTTTTTTATTAAATGAGTATCTTCTTTAATCAATTCAAATAAAATTTTTATTTTATTTTTTTAAGTCATGTTTCAAATTTTGATAAATTAAATTACTATAATTTATTCATTTTATAAATTTTTATAATATCGATGTGTAATTTACATTGCCTTCGATAGTCTAATAAATTATAAGAAGTTTATGTATAGCTTACGCTATCTTAAATTTCTTTCAATATTAATCATAATCAAAATTAAAATTCAAATACTCCATTTACGAATAAAATATTTCTTAATGATTTGCAGTATAGTTGTGTGATCTTCCTTCACTTTCTGTATTGTTTTTTCGTAGGGTACATGTATAATTGCATTATCTTGTATCCTAAACATTATAATTTTTTTGAAAAATGATTTTAATTCTAAAATAAATTTTTCTTTTACTAAACTTAATTATAATCAACTAATTTCATAATTTTTAGATAGAACTACGTGGCTTTGAGTTCCCCATTGCATCCGGGGATACGTAGGAGCGGGAACCGTACCCGTCAAGTCAAAATATTTTTTAAAATAACCCGAATAATATTTCAATAAATAATATTTCTTCTTCTAAAATAAAATAATTAATGTTTAGGGGTTAAATAAATATTTTTCAAAATTAGAATAATTTTGTACAATTAATTTTAGGTAACCGTTTTTTAAACGGACGTTGTAGGGTGCTAATACTTTCCCTACACGTAAATGACTTCCGAACTCATTTTTTGGTTTCAAAGATCGTATTATATTTAAGTTTTTCCAAGGTTTTTCTTAAAAATAAACTTTGGTGGCGACTCCTCTGATATTTTGGAACAAGTTTGTCATTCGTCGTACCGTTGCGATCGCCCGGTTGCGACAATCACTTATTATCATAATTATTGTGTATACAATGTGTATTTTATACTAAAATTATTAAGTCCAATCTCTTTAAGTTCTAACTCTAACTTTTACTATTGTCTTCTTATTCTTTGCTAAAAGCATATAGTGTTTTCCTTGTAATTTTAATATTTTTCAATTTTCAATGCATGTTCATAACAGATATTGCATCCAAAATCTAATTCACAACTTAGGCTTACTCAAAGCCCTAGCCAACAATCTTATCACATACTAATAGTTAATAAATTCTTTATAAAATGACTCTAAAGGTATAATTTGTAATTTATTAAAAAAATATGATTTTTTTTTTACCGTGAATGACTTCAATAAATTAAGTGAAAAAACAAATATTATTACACATATAGATACATATACAATGAAATTATATTTTTTAAATATTAGAGTGATTCCAAAAGCTATGTGTAACTTGTGTAAGAAAATTTGTTAAGTCAGAATCATTTTCTCATTTTCTTCCATAAAGATTATTTTTCTTATAAGCATTATATCTTGATTAGAAAATCAACAGAAACCTTACTATTTAAAATTTTAAATATTTCTTTGAAAGAAGTAGATGCCAAAATAAGGAAGAGAAGGCAAGATTCACTAACCAAGTTGTTTGCATAAAATATTTCTCATCAAAATTTTCCAAGCCCTTTGTGGCATCAAATTTCATGACTAAATTGTAACAAGCAATATCTAATATCAAAATTAAAAAAGCTGAAGTATACTTACATGACCAAGTATGTTCATTAATAACAACCAATTTATTATCAACAAAACAAATTCATGTCATTAACATTTAAAATCATTTAAGATATCAAAACACAACCAAAGTACAAACAAAATAAAGACCCACCAAAACACTAAAAGTGTATTTAGATGAGATATTTTAAGTGAGTAATTCATTTTTTAAAAGAATTTACAATTCTATGGGTTAAAATTTATAGTTTGGATATTAAATTTTAAAAAATTTAAAATTCTAAGAATTTTAAAGGAGATTTTTAATATAATAAAATCAAAGAATTATAAGACCTAACAAAATAGTGAAAATTTGAAATTAGTTCTTTTATTTATTGTGTTTCATTTATATTTTTATTTAGTTATGATTGTCAAGCCTGTAATTTATTATTGAGTGATCTGTAATATTTTGTACTTCTTAAATATTAATTGAAAGATTATTTGGTATTAGAATAGATTTATATAGAGTTTGAAATTATTTTTTTAAAAAAAGTGAACAGTAAATCTGATGTGAACAATAAGGCGGTGAACAGTAACAAATTTTTTTTTGAATTTTGCCTATAAATAGAGGGCCTTTCATGAAAATTTTATTTCTTTACACTTCTCAAAGATTCTAGAAAGATTCAAGGTCATATATCACAATTTTCTCTCATACTAAACCCTCATAAATTTAAATTTCTCATCAGATCTGAGATTATACGTCTATTTTGAAGGATCTGAAGTAAGTTTCTAGAAGTTTGAAGTTATATTTACCGTTTGTTTCTCTTCTTTTTCTTTTTCTTATAGATAGTTGATAATATCTTAGGAAAAACTTTGTTGTAGAACTAAATCTTCGATGAATTTTATCGTAGAACAAGTAATATTTGGTAGATTTGATGTGAATCGCTATTTGACCTTCCATCTCTTTTCCTAAAACTCCTCTTTTTAAATAACCCTAAGAGACTCTACTATCAACATATGGCTAAGCATGCTTTGTTAGAATGTTTTTATAAATTATTATAGGTTACAATCAAATGTAATTTTTTTTTATTTAAAATGAATTAATGTTATGATTCATTTGAAGATACTTAATACCACTAATAATATGATTAATTGTTAATAAATTTTGGACACTTAATATTGATCTACTTAAAAAAAAGTGTAAGACTTAACCTAAAAGCCATAATAAAAAGGAATTAGGATTAATATTTGATTAAATCTCCTTTATAGTATGTGAATATTATGTAATTAACTTCACAATTTACCTTGAGAGTTATACCTAGGGTATATGACTTACACATAAAATTCAAAAATCAAATATAACGACTACATTTTCGACAAGTAATCTTAAAATCCTATTATAAATTATTATTAGTATTTTTATTTATCTTTAATATTATAATTTCATCTTGTTTGATTACTTTTTTATTTACATTTGCTACCAGAGCCTAAACTATATATGATTTTGAACCCATCTATTTTGTTAGTGCTTAACATTAAGTTTTAGAAATGGCAGAAAATATCATTAACCTGACCATGGATACATAAACAACTTCATAGACCCTGCCCTCTACTCTCTGCTAGCTAGCGATCCAGACTACACACGCTCAAAGCATCTTTTATTCGTTTTACCAAGTAAAAAAAGAAAGGTCCATCGGAATCGGTAGGGTAGAGGGAGAGGTTGCTGACACACACTCCAACTTGTTTATTTCTTCATTTTCTACACTCTTCCTTTCTGCCACTCCAATCATCATTCTAATTGTTCCCCCTCTCCCTTACTTTTTTTTCTTTTCTTTTTTTGTTTCTGGTATGCCACGAACGTTGCTCTGCGTTTTGCTGCAAAACCCTAACCCTCGAGCAGCGTCTTTCATTCCATCATGCACTCTCTGCTCCTTGTCATTTAGGACTCTTTAAGCCCGTAATCACCGTAGTTCAGGCATTTATTTATTGTATTTTTCTCCTTAGTTGTTGCTACCATTCTTTCTTGGTTGTTGCTACCATTCTTTCTTGGTGTTCATTTTCCCCATTTCCTTACGTATTGGAGCGATGTGTTGGTGATTTTGTAATGAGAGCGTCAGAAAATTGCCGTTGCCATTAGAAATGATCTCTCGGGTGCATGTTTGGTGCTAATTAATTAATTAATTTTATGATTTTTTTCTCAAGATAAGAAAAGATAATTGGGTTAACTGTTTTGTTTTTCTGTTTATAATCACATCTGTTTGACACTTAAATTAGCAATTTAGTTTGAAGAATTAAGCTAGCTTAATTTGCTGGACTAGTTTCTTTTTTTAACACTTGACTTAACCTTTGTAACTGAACCGAACTTACTCTTGTACTAAAATGAAATGTTCATATATAACATGGCTGGAAGATGTATAGGCATGCTATACTAGGGATTTGAGATTGCCACCTTTTAATTTTTCAATGATTTTTGGAAAAAAAAGTATAATAATAAATTTTTTATTGAATATGAAAATGATAGATATTTTGCATTCAATTTCTTGCTTATAATAACTATGTAAGATTTCTGGATATTCTCATTATTTTGGGTTCACTCTGTAATATTTGTGGGATCTCGATATGATGATGTTGGGTGTTGTCGATTGATGAGCATTGCATTCCTATATCAAAATATGATGAAGGCAAGCGTTGTAGTTACATATCTATGATGTATGAATCCCTTTTCCTTCATGCTTGTTTTAAAATGCATGTCTGCATACCATTTACGGATCGTGTCTAGGCTTCTAAATATTGTCTGGTGACATGAGTTCCTTTTCAACCTCAAGCTGTGCCTAAAGTCTTGTGTGTACTAAACATGTAGTTTATGTGTTATTGTTTGAATCAGCTTGCTCTTTTTAGTTGCTTTTTGTTGCATTATTGTTTCATGATTCATCATGTTAACCCAATTTTATAATTTACTCTGATTATAGGTTTAAATATGGGTCCTACAGAAATTGTGGATTTATCTAGTGATGATGAAAGTGAAAAAGGTGGTTTCAAACCTGTTAAGTTGGAGGCAGATTTTATTATGGATTCAGAGCAACATAATGAGACTCACAAAGGTCAACTAGCCAAGCGGAAGAGATCTCGAAGTCATGCTACTGGACCAGATTCTGAAGAAAATATAAGTTCTACTGGTCCAAGTACAGGTCATAGTAACTCCAGTGTGTTGGAGCAGGGATTGTCGCCAATTGATGACACGGGCATTTCATACGCCTCACCCATATGTGCAGCACCCATTTGTAGGCAGTTTTGGAAAGCTGGAAACTATGATGACAGGCTTGGTTCTAAAGTCACAGTCCAAAGTAATCCAATCTATTCATATATATGTGTGTATTGTGAAATTAATATAACTTAATAAATTGTTTCTATGGTTGTAAATGCCCTACACAATGTTCTATAAACAAGGTTTTTTATTCCTTTTTTGATAATAAACATGTTTATATAAATACATCTTGAATGTTAAAAGATTTTTCTTCTCACCTGTCTTTTGAAAAGTTTATAGTTTTCAGATCTCACACGCTAGATACTCAGCTTGTAGCCTGTAGGGACAAAGAATTTTGTCCATTCTGGACTTCTTATCTCTGTAATTCTTCTTGGGTTGCAGATGCTAAAAACTATCTACATGTACACCCCATGTTCCTTCACTCAAATGCCACATCACATAAGTGGGCATTTGGTGGTATGTTCTTATCATCTATATAATCTTGCCTCTTCTTTATGACTACTTTAATTGACTGTCATTGTGATAATTTTCATGAGATGATCTTGTTCTTTGTTTCTGTTTGCAGCCGTAGCTGAGCTTCTGGATAATGCAGTTGATGAGGTGATTATTTCAGATTTTGAAGTACATGATTTTTAAAATATAATATGAGACTGCCATTTTATTTCTTTATCTGCAGCATTCTAAGCTATTCTATTACCAACTATACATGGTCATAAAACATTAATGTCTATTTTCACTACTGTTTTATTCTCTTTCCATCTTTGAAGCCATGAATTCATATTTTACTTTTGATTTTTGTTCCTATTTTGTATTGCATTGTTGACATTTGTTCTTAGGATAGATCCAAAATGGGGCTACATTTGTCATTGTAGATAAAACTTCAAATCCAAGGGATGGAAGTCCAGCATTGTTGATTCAAGGTATAGTGATTCTGGAACTCATAAATATTGGTAGTTGATAGTTGTTGTTGTAAATTCCTAGCCTGAATCTTGTATGGGAACATATTTGCACTGTATACAATGATTCAATATTTTTATTGGTATTGACACTTGGGAATCAGATGATGGTGGTGGAATGGATCCAGAGGCAATGCGTCGTTGCATGAGTTTTGGATTTTCAGATAAGAAGTCACAGTTTGCTATTGGACGGTGTATGGATTGTGACTTTCTTCTTCTATCATTTTGGTATTCCCTTTCATATTTATATTTTAATTTGGTGTTCCAGATGGAAATGGCTTCAAAACCAGTAGTATGAGGCTTGGTGCAGATGTCATAGTGTTCAGTCGCCATTTGAATAATCGGTATGGGTCAACATTTGAATATATGACTGGGTACTGAAGTTGGTTAAAGCAATGAGTCTCCTGCTGTATTGACAATCACTGTTTTATCCTCTTAGGTGTGATTATTAAATTATATTCTGAAGGCCATATCCACTCAAACGTATTTATTTTGTTAATGTTAATTTGGAACTTAATTTTTACATTGATTTTCTGATAGGAATAACTGAATAACTTCCCATTTCTTTTTAATAGCCTTGGAGAAATGTGATAGAACCAATGTTATCAATGGTGGATGGCGGGTCATGATGAAAACCCAGAAAATTACCATAAAGCTGATACCTTTTTATACATTATAGTTTCTAGCAACTGTTGCTCCCTTTATTCACATGACAGTAATGTAGGGAGGTTTTCTGACAAGCCAACAATATGTGAAGTTATTGGGGAAAAGTGAAATTGTTATTCTTTTTTGTGTTCCTTACTTTTGTATCTTGATCAGGATTTTGACTCAAAGTATTGGACTTCTGTCATATACGTATTTGACACGAACACATCTTGACAGAATAGTAGTGCCCATGGTAAGTGGCGTCTCTCTTTTTTAACTACATGAAAGTTTTATGGTTTAAATGCTACTTCTCCGGATATTGTCACCCAACTTTGTGCAGTGACTTCAATTGCTACTTTTCTTCTCTGCTAATTTGATTCCATAAAACTTGAAATTCTTACTGGTATGGTGGTTCTAGAGAATTGATAATAGGCAATTATCATGTGATTAGTTTTCCTTCTCTTTTGATTGGCAGTAGATTTCTGCATTTCTTTTTGTTAATTTTTATATTATCAACATATCAATGTTGTGCTAGATATCTTAGCATATCTTCATGACATGGTATTAAACCCTTGAAGACCAAGTGGTTAAGAATTTGATCCTTGATGCCCTCATTCTTCTAAATGAAGTTGAATTTTAGCACAATAAGATGGTGGGCCTGGTGGATTGCTCATGGCTTCATGCTTCTAGCCCAAATATGTGAGGCAGCATGTTAGATATATGAACCATTATGAGCCTTCACTTAACAGCTTAAGCTTTTGGAAGAGTTGCTCCTTGACATTTGACAATGATGATTCAATACACCGTTTATACTCTCCATCTCCTGATAACTTTTCTGAAGTGAAGGTTCTAGTAGTTTCAATTTAACTAATCTTTTGAATTTCAGGTGAATTATGAGTTTAATACATCAACTGAATCATTGGAAATATTAAATGGCAATGAGCATTTTGTGGCTAATTTATCCTTGTTGTTGACTTGGTCACCATATACATCGGAAGCAGATCTTCTGAAACAAGTCAGTTTCTACATCTTCCCTTTTTATCCATGATAATTGACTGACTTTTTCAGCATATACCAAATGATTGGCATATATAGTCTTCTTTCACCTGTTGTAGAGAATATGTCCTAGTATCATGATAGTTTGTTTTGAGACCTGTTTTTTGTTAGGGTCCTTGGTGAGGTTCTTTGGAAGATTAGGTGAGATAACCAAGTGATGGAATGACAGTCGAAGGAAAAGAATTAGGGAAGAAGAGCAAGAATTCTGTTATTCAATCACAACAGTGAGAAAGAATACAAGTAGATCAGTCACCTTGCAGAATGCAGGGTCCTCTCCCTAACAGCACACCTTTCTGATCTCTTTTCTTATCTATTTATAATATCTATTCTAGCTGCATCTATTCCTTCTGGAATAAACTCTCCACACCTTCCGCTCCCCATTCTCCTCTACTTCGGCTGCGTGCCTAACATTAGGCTTCTCTTTTTTGTCTTTTTTCCTGTTCCCTCAAATCAGGTGTGTCTTGGGACTGCTATAGAATGCCAAGTTGCAACTGTTCTGTTGTTATATGTAAATTTATTTGTTGAGATCATGGTAGTCAAAATCACATTCAAAATTGCAATTATACTTGTGAGATAAGGCTTGGTGGTGGTTGTTTTATGGTAGTCAAAATCACAGTTATACTTGTAAGGTTGTACAATTTTGCAATTTTCTCCTTGCCGGGTGATCCTGATCCTAGGATTTGACGTAGTTTTGTATGATCATTGGGATCACATGATCATACCCGTAAAATTGTGGAATTGTGCAATTCCAGCGTTCTGAAAATGAACCTGATTTTTAAAAAAAAATTAATTTTTTCGTAAAATAACCCGATTGACCCACCTGACATTCTTATGACCTGGTTTATATAACCTAAGACCTGCATGTCTAGGCTATTTTCCTGCAACATTTCTCTCCTTTTCTTTACACTTTCTCCTTCAAATCTTCACGAGTGTGACTGGCTGGGTACTGGGTTCTCTTATGTGCCTCTATTTCTTCAGTGTTGGTTGTTGTTGCACCTGTAAGTTTGAATTGCTCCTGGTTGGTGGTTGCTGTGCCTGTGAGTTCATCTTGCAAATGGGTGCTGGGTGTTTGAATATGAACCCCTCTCTCTCCATTCTCACTTGTATTTTGACTCTGTTTTATTTATTATCATGCATCTTTGTTCTGATTTTTTTTTCTAGTTGCACATTTTGTGGGCCTTTTTTAGGTTTGGCATTTTGTCTACATTTTGCAAGGTGTGGGCTGGGCAGTGTGAATAGCTTAGACATAGGTATTGTAGAAAATGCTTTTCTTTTAATTCTTATCCCACAATAACACGCTGTTCTTTCATCTAACTTTCCCTATGTACCAAAGCTTAAAACTTGTAATGTTTAGCTCTTTAGTTTTTTCTCTAACCCATTTAGTTTCTTGAAGACACATGATGTTTACAACTTCCAAATATTTACTTATCAAAATTACAATATTCCAGGAACTAAAACCGCACTTGTTATGAACTTCACTAGGACCTAGTCCTAGGTCTAGACGCCGAAGAATTCTTCTTTCGACTTATAGTGAATATGAAATTTGGGGAAATAAACTTGTCCTTGATAGAGCCTCTTTTGAAGTAACTAATTTTGAGTATAATTGCTTGTCTTTTATTGAGATTGTCAGTTCCCTTAGAAGACTGTTATACAAAGAAAATAAATCTAAATGATATAGCTAATAAAAGGAAATACATCCTAGATCATAGTAATGATATGATCTTATCTAATAAAAGGAAATGAATCCCAAATTGTGATAAGAATCTTTAATGATATGATCTCAACTAAGAAATGAAACAACTAAACTTCTAATTATGTTTCATTTATTCTTGTTATAATGCTTTTATCGTTTCTGAACTACAAATGCGTCCACATCATCACTACCCTGCCCAACTTTGAGCTTGTCCTTAAGCTCAAATTCTGGATATGCTTCTGATTCACTCATGTCTTACTTTCTTGGAATTCACTCTCATCACCAGGAACTTCTATCCATAACAATCTTCTACATTTGTGTCCAACTGAATAGGATTCATCATAGTTATAGCATAGTCCTTTACCCCTCCTTTTTGCCATTTTCACCTTTGTGATTTGAAAAATGATGTGGAAGAGGCTACTCCATTGCTACTCCCAATTGATTTTGTTGTCTGGCTGCCTTCCTTCATATTAGAACTGGAAGTCTTGTTAGCTGAAAAATGAATATTGCTATTCGTTTTGGTGGTTAGCAAGGTTAGGGTTTCTTGAGAAACCCTTGATTTGTGTTATAATGCTTGAACCATTATCATAGCTATTTTGAGGTTCCTTGGCTGATGCAGCTCAATGTCAATTCTAATCTCTTCTACCAACCTAGTAAAAGAGGTCCACTAGTTGGTGAGGTTTAAGATTAAAAGTTTGCCAGGAGCAATGTTGTCAAGATCGGGATCTTACTTAGGATCGGAAGAGGGGTAAAAAATCGTAAATCGTGAGATCATAAGATCCTTCTAAATGTGTAAAATTATACTTAAAACATATATATAAACAGAGAAAATTACATAGATAAAAAGTTAATGTCTAAATTACCTAATTTAGTTAAATATAAACTTAAAAAGTCTTAGATTTAAGATTCAATATAACACATAATTAGTTAAAATATCCATGCTGAGGTGAGAGAACACATAATAGAAAATAAATAGAAGAACATTCTTTTAAAAATTAAAAAGATCAACAAGTTATCCAACTTATAATACTTTGCAATAAATAATACTAAAGTATTAACTCTAGTTAACAGTGTTTGGATTTATAGTTAAATAGGTGAAACTTAGATGCTTATAATATTTAATAGGTTTTTTTATAAAATATGATATTCATTAATTTTTAAAAAATTATTAGAAAAATTAATTTTATACCATTTTACATATAAGTTAATGTCTTATTACACTATTTTATTTTAATATATAATATAATATATTATTAATAAAGTTGAAAATTAATTTTAATAAAATTATTTTTAGGTAATAAAACTATTAAAATGTTTATTTAAATTAACCTCACTCACAGATTTATATTGAAAGGTGTATTAATAACAAGACATAAAAATTCATCTCTACTGCCAAATGCGAAACAAAACTGAAAACACCCAGAAAATATGAACCACCAATTGAAACAGGCAAACAGCAGCTCAAGAAACACCAAAATAGAAAATGCGAACCACCAACATAGAGAATACCCACGCCCAAGGAACGCGAACACAACGCCTAGAGAATGTAGACGTTGCAAAATCAAAACCCAAATATAGAGAAGATGAGAGATTGGGTGTCGAGAAGTTTTCCAGTGGTAGCACGGTTAAATGTTGACAAAATGAAAGGATGGGTGTCACGGAAGAGAGATTGGGTCACACGCGGACGAGAGAAGAAGAGAGTGGGAAAAAATTTGGGGAAAAATAACCTAGATAGGTTTTTTAAAACCGGGTCAGAAAAACTCGACTTGGAAATCCAACCCCTAGAAGCCCAACCCAGAAATCGACCCAAAAAACATGCGCCTGTGATCGGATCGGATCGCCGATCTTGCGATCCTGAGAGAAAAGATCAGGATCTCATCCGATCTTGCATATTAGCGATCCCAAATCCGATTAAGATCGTGCAAAGGGTTTGAGATCGTAAAATTTAAATTGTGATTTTAACAACATTGGCCAGGAGTGACTATAAGTCACACTGATACTCCTTAAACTATCTAATGGTGATGGTGGTCCAAATTTGACATTACAACACTTCTTAAAACGCTCTCACTCAAGTTTTGTCTCTTACTCAAGTTTCGTCTCTTACACCATCTGATGAGACCATAGTTGCACCTCACTCTAAAGATGAAAAGTGGCTAAGCCTACTTTGCCTACTTCAGTTTTCTTTGATGAAGGAAAGATTTGTCACATCGTTTAAGCCACCTTGAAGGATTGTTAGTGTTGTTAGAAGTATAAAATTCCATTTTGGGTCCATGGGTCCCCCTTATCATGATTCTGATTTGTCCTCTGAATTCCAACTACAATCTCTGAGATTGATCCCTTCTTTGAACCACGAACTGTAATGGAAAGTTTTGCCATTTGCTCCTCTAATGCATATTGTCATGTATCCATTTTGAGGAGCTCGAGTAGCTATGAACTCCAAGTGTTTATATTCCTCTCCACTAATCCATTTTGTTGAAGGGACTTTGAACTGATTCTCTACCTGGAGACGGCCAACCAGTACAAGAAATTTTTTAGGCTCTCTGATGTTAGTGTCCCTTTTGCCAATTGCCCTGCTAAAAAAAAAAATAGTAACATTCACAACTAATTCCCTTCTCTTATTTCTCACCCCTCTTATTAGCATCCCAACCCCCGCTGAAATGAACTTGCCATACTCAAATGATAATACATGGTTTCTTTAGTTATAAATAGCATTAAGGTGGTTGTCATTAGTTCCATGGTTCCATTCCTCAACGGTAGCTTTATTAGGGCAGTGTCACTTCTGATTCACAAGCCTTCTATTTTAATGGTCATGACTTATGAGTGCTCCTTGCATCCTTGATTTGAAATTATTTCTCTGGGTTGAGATGGATAGAGGACCAAACAAACAACGTGGGTAATATGGAGGCATATGCATGATGCCTACAGCACAACTGATGTAGGACACTGGAACCATTGGGGTTTTATAGGTTAGGGGTAGACATTAGAGAATTAGAAAGCTACTCTTTTTGGATAAAGGCAATACAGGTTAAGGTTATATAACATAGTGAAGGGATCAATATGTATCTTGGCTGTTTGGGTGCTGGGAACAGTATGTATAAAACTAGAATGTGAGATAAGGTGGGTATTAGGGAAAATTGAAGCAATAATCACTTGGGGCTGTCACGGGGTGACATTTTACTGATCTCTTCTAAAGAAATCTTTCCTCTGGGCAGTTAAGAAAAATAATGCAAGCATAACTAGGGTTTGATTGCATTCAAACCCAGAATAGAGCAATCTGCTTCCATAATTCATAAGACCAACAACTATGCAAAAGAAACATTACAACCTTATATTACATTTCTGGAAAAACATCCTAATCCTTTGAGGATTGAGACTGCTGCTGCTAAAAAGTATTTGGAAATTTGGACATTGAAATAAAGCCTGTTAACACCTAAATAACATTAACCCTTGCTCAATAAAACCCTAGAGCCCTAGACCATTGTGTAACAACTTAGCAATGCTAATAGCCATGAATAATAGTTACCTAAGATCTATGAAATATTACACCCTACTCCATTACAATTAGTGTCCCATAATACTGAGATAATTTGATCTTTAATTCAGTCTCTCGTTTGTATGTGTGTGGGTGGGTGTTAAATGTGTCATGTATCAGTATGGTTGAGGTTTCTTTTGGTCTTTATAGTAACCTCCTCATATCATATACATCCTTGAGACTTGGAGGGCCTGACCCTATAATCAAGTTACTAATTCTTTCTGTGGATTTTATCTGCTAGCTAACCTGATATTTTTATCATTGTGCTGAGAGGTGATAGGTAATAATCAGTATAGTGTACTAATTTTTTCATAATATTAATTGCTATCTTGATGTGTTGATAGCTTTTTCTTACTCCCTTCAAATATTTTGTCCCTTGCAGTTTGAGGATATTGGACCTCACGGTACTAAAGTTATTATATATAATTTGTGGTGCAATGATGATGGGAATTTGGAATTAGACTTTGATACAGATCCTCAGGTTGTATTTTTTATTTTGATTGGTTTTCCTTTTTTTACTTTACTCTGTTCTGAAATCATGCTTTGTTGCTTATGAGGGGTATCTTCTTATTTGTAGGATATTCGTATTGCGGGGGATATCACAAAGATTGATTCAAAACAGGGCTGGAAGAAAGTCAATGAGGAGCACATTGCTAATCGGTTTCGTTACTCTTTACATGTATGCTTGATTTAGAAAATTATGGTGACTGTAAAAGGTTGAATTTTCTATAGTCTAATATTTTCATGTTTCCAGGTTTATTTGTCCATATTGTACTTGCGTGTACCAGAAAATTTTCAAATTATATTGCGAGGGCAAGTTGTGAAACCACACAATATTGCTGATGATCTTAAGTATCCTGAATATATTTTGTATAAACCACAAGCTGGCAGATCTGTAGAGGTTGTTGTCTAACTTTTGAAATATTTTTAATTATATATCAAGTGACTGAAATTTTTATCTTGTCTATAGAGAAAATTTATGTTCTGCTAGCCATACATAGTTCTCCCACTTTTTTTATTTTATTTGGATTATCCTTGCAGGCAACAGTTGTGACAACAATTGGATTTCTTAAGGAAGCTCCTCATGTCAATATCCATGGTTTCAACCTATATCACAAAAATCGGCTTATACTGGTTATTACCCAAATACTCTAATATTCCTAGTTGGAGGCAATTTTTTTTTTATTATATTATGATTTATTAATTGGTTAATTCTGTTGAAAATTGAAACTTTTGGCCGGGTAAAATTTTATGTTTTGTGTAAAGCAGATACCTTTCCTTTGTTTTCATTTCTAGGGTTGGGAAAGAGGGAGGGGTGGTGGATCAAGTATTCATATGATTGCCAATTTTCCATTTACCTTGCTCAATGTCTAGCATTTTGGGGGAGTATTTGAGCTCCCCAACATGTTTGAAGACTGATTCTGAGTTTGGTTGTTTAAAATAAAATCAAGTTTTCTTCTGAAATTAAGTTTGAGTAGAAGCAAAAGAATGTGATTTTTGCACTGGGGGAGAGAATCTTATACCAAGGCTTTACCAAAACCTTGCTTTTGAAACAAATTAATTCGCTTCCAAGTCAATGTTAATTGAAATCAATTTTACAAAATCAAGATCGTTCAATATCAAGTTTGCAACTGCTTACCCAAGTACATTAGTAAAATGACAAGGAAGGTAGTCTGATATGTTTACCTTTTTAGGCATGGAAAAAGAATGGAATTGATCTCGTGTTATTGCATAATGTGAACTGACTCAGCAAAATTCATCTATTTGATATTGCACTGGATAAATGAATCAATATGTTTCAGCATATCCCTGGTAAAATATTATTATGAAGTACGAACTAGTGTTTGCCATGCACTTGGCAAGGAGAATCTAAATTTAGCTGTATCAATTTAGTTGAATGTTGTTGTCCTTGTGAACATTGATGCGGTACATAATGGTTTTATTCTATGACATATGTAGCTTGTTATAGGAATTTTATTATAATAAAAATTTATTAAATTTATGCTATCAAGAATGGAAAGTTCAGGTTTGTCAAATTGCAGAAATTACTATATTCTATGATTTTTCTCCTCTAGAGAATTCCTTATCCTCTTCATAATTGCCTTCTCTCATTTTGAATAAATTCTTCTAAAAGTTTGCAGAATCAGATATTAATTAAACATTTAAAGTTATTTTTTGTTTATTCTCAGTTGCTTTAACATTTATTTACCATGTAAGTGCATCTATCTTTTCCTCTTCTCTCTAACACTGTTGCTACCTTTTCAATATGCCAGCCATTTTGGCAGGTTGTAAACTATTTGGACAGTAGGGGTAGAGGAGTTGTTGGTGAGTAACAAGTTACTGTGCGATGTTAAGTTCCGTTTCATATTTTAGAGATATACTGGGCCTGCAGACTCTGGATGCCTAACAGCTACTATTGTGTTAGGTATCCTGCAAGCAGATTTTGTTGAGCCAACTCATAACAAACAAGATTTTGAGAGAACTTCCCTGTTTCAAAAACTTGAAGGGCGATTGAAGGAAATGACATGGGAATACTGGTATATCTGTAGTTTTACGATCTCCGTTCTTGTTTGTCCTGTTTTACTTTTTGAAACATGCGCATATTTGGTTTGCATTTTTAAGTAGTAGTGTGCTAAGCAAGATACATGTATTATTTAAAAATATTTTTTGATTTTAAGCATTAATATCTGACATGTCTAGGATTCGTTTTGAATTTCTGCAGGGATTGCCGTTGTACATTAATCGGATATCAAGAAAAGAAGAAGCTTCCTGGTCCATTTACCCCACTGCATCCATCACTCCCGATACCCCCTGGCATAGAAAAACCAGTCATACTGAACAAAAGTTCATCCCCTGTTGACAATAGAAAAGTAGTATATGTAAATTCTGAACCCTCAGCAAACCGGCAAATAAGATCTGAGCATGGTAACTGCTTTTGTGATAAAAAAATATCTTTATTCATTAGCAAAACCAATTTCACCTAACTAATGTTTGTTTATTGTGGTTCAGGTTCTCATAGTAAGAGGAAGACACATGAACTGGTAGACCTTCAGAATATGAAAAAACATGCAAGGGAAGAGAATGTAACTGGTGTTTGTTTCAGTCAGAATAAACAAGTCTGTATAAGTTTCTTGTTCGTTATGTTAAATTTTGTTCGTACATATCATTCCCTGGCATATTTTTCAATGAATGTGTTCTAAATCATTTTAGTTGTTAATTTGCTTAGCAAAGATTCTGTAAATTAACTTTATAATCAAACAATAGTCATTTATTTCTAGTCAAATTTATTTCCAACAGTGACACATTTGCTCCATTTTTTCCTGTTGCCATCATTGTTTGGTTTAGAGATTTATTTTTCTACTATTCTGGAGTAACTACTCATTTAATGATTCTATTAATTTATTTGATTTCCTGGACTTCATATTCTGCCATTGTAGATCATTGAAAGTGTTTTAACGCCACCTTCACCCTTGAATTTTATGTAGACCATTGCAAATCAGGCAGACCAAGTGGTAGACCGAGAGACTACAAACTTGATGCAAGAAAACAAGAAACTGCATGCAAAGTGAGTATTTTACTAATTTGCTGCCACTGATGTTTTTTAATAGTATGGAATGCCGTTCAGCAAGTTGGATTGGCTTCAATCTTGGTCAACTCTTGCTGGCAAACACAAATTATATGCAAGTTTTATTGTTTTTATTTCTCATTTTGATCTTGTCAATATCTACCAAACTCAGTTGTTACCTCCACTTTTGAATTATTCGTATTTGTCCTCTTCTTTTCCCTTCAGGTGTTCAGAATTTGAAAAGACAGAAGAACAACTTAAGGTCAAGGTAATTTGCACGAAGTGATAAAGCTTGGTTAATTACTTTGCATATTCCTATTGCCTAAGTTTTAGAGAGCAGTTTTTGTGCATTTATTGCATATGATAATTATTTGAGTTCCGGGATTGTTGTATGAGGCATTAAAAGTTAATTGCCTTTTTTTTTTTCTCGTTTCTTTATATCTTTGATAACCAAACCTATGAAAGTATTATAACTTCCACTATCCCCAAGACAAAATCCCCAAAAGTAAAACAAAAGAAAAGAAAATAGAAACCAAAACCTTTATTGGAAAATTGCATGGTTAAGGATTTGTATCCCGAAAGTTAGATAACCTTCGATGAGAATCTGTTCTCTTGTGCTTGGTGACCTATTTGAAAGAAATTATTGTGTTGGTACAGGTGATGAATCTTAGAAGTAAAATACAAGAAACTCAACGCGAGTATAATCGGCTTTTGGCTGAATTGAGGTCCCTAGACGTGGACGTGAAAAACGAGTAGCTGTGTAGCTGTAACTCTTGCTCAATTCTTTCGTTTGTAGAAACGATGTTGTATGTATAGCTTAATCACTTGCAGTCTGCGGCTTACCAGGATAAAGGATCATAAGGTCGAAGTCCAAGGTTTTCATTTATCCTATATTTATATGGAAGTGAGCCACAGCTGAGATATTCCTTTTGTACATGTAAAATTCTGTGAATTATGAGCTATAAGAAATTCATCATTTGTTGTCAATATCTATGGCTTTTTTATTGAATTGTTTTATAATGTGCTCGTGTACGTGTTGTGTTCTAACTACCAGCAAAAGCTGGCACAAAGATTACAGGACGATGCCTTTCAAAATGTCTCACGAGTCTGAGGAAAGGAAAATTTTTCAAAGTTACAAAGATCTTTACTAGACTTTCATAGTAGGAGATAAATTATATCTTTTTGAGGAGAAATATACCTGAAAAATCAGTGACATGGACATTTTTTTTTATTAAAATCAAAGAAAACCTCAGGTTTGTATACGATGAGTTATGAACCTGTGAAAATATCTAAGTCTTAAGATTTTGTCAAAGAAATTATTTTTTGACATGTTTTTATAAAGATATTAGAAGAACTTCATTTTTTTGTTAGAAAAAGGGTTATATTTTGAGGAATTTTGAAGGATTGAAAGAGGAGCTTAATTTTTGTAAAAAAAAAAGGATTGTATTTTGAGGATTTTTGATTCTTAAATTGAAAACATCTAGAACTAGTCAAAAAAGAAAATGAAGTTTATAGATTTTTCTTAAAACTTATTAAAATAGAAATTGATAAGAGAAATTATTTTAAGTTTACGAAATATAATGGAACTTACGGATTTTTTCTAAAACTTGTCAAAAAAAGAATTGACAAAAAAAATTCTTTTAAGTTCACGAGACAAAGATGAAGTTCACGAAACAGGAATTTACAAGAAAAATTATTCTAAGTCCAAGAGACAAGACAGAGTGGAGCTTACAAATTTTCCTTAAAATTTGTCGAAATAAAAATTGACAAAAAAATTTATTTTAATTCCAAGAAACAGGGTGAAGCTCAAAAAGTAAAGAGACATATCAAAAGAACTATAAGATTTAAAGCTATTACCAAAGCAGTAGTTACCAGCGGTTACCACCAGTTTAAGGTCAGAAATATGGAGAACCAATAGTAGGCGACAACAGTTATGGAGAAGGCACGATCATGAGCAGTTATGGATAATGAGCGGTAGCGGTTAAAGACAAGTATGTGCAGAAAACTCTTATCAAGAGACCCACAAAAGGAGAAGAGCAGTTGAGATGTATCTGCCTATAAATAATACTAAACTTTACATTACGAAGGACAATTTTTTGCTTCAAACACTACACCTAAAATTATTTGCACGCTGAAATTCTGCATCGAGTCAAATACTAGCTACCAAGAGATTCACAGTTGTTGTTGTTCACTGCGAAAGTCATACGTTACTTTCTGCAATTTGTTTCCAGTTTCCATCTCGTTTGTTTAATTATAATTCTGCAACTTAATTCACGTAAAGTTTGCTTCTGTAATCTTTTTATATTTAGTTTAATTAAGCATTACTTTATTATTCTTCTACTTCTATTTAATTTCTTGCCGCACGCTGTTACTTTTATTATCATATTAATAACACACTTAAAATGAGTCAAAAAAGATCTAAAATTCAGTCCTAGATTATTCTTAAATTTATTTGTTTATTAGTTACAATTTTCACCGTAAACAGTCCCTCAAAGAAAAAAGCTAAATCCATGAACTTTTGTTATCTATTTCAATTTATTTTAAATTGGTATGGTCTTAAAATGTCATGATTTAAATATTTAAACTAAGCTGAGAAGCATAGAGATGATTTGTCCATAAGTAATGTTAGTAACACAGTTTTTAATATTGGATAAATTTTATTAAAAACTAAAAAAAATATTAATTTTACTCTTGTTTACTTTTAAATTAATTTTTTCTCATACTTTTTAGCTTTTAATAAATTTTAACTAATAATAAAGAGTGTGATTAGTATTTTTGTTGTTGTAGATGTATAATTTTTTTATTTAATTTGATTGAAAGAAGTTTTTTTAGAAATAAAATAAAATACAATGTAGTATTTTGGATATATATATATATATATATATATATATATATATTTGTTAAATAACCTTGAAATTTGTCCAATTTTTCTTAATACATGTTGTATAAAGAGTGAGACTACTTCAAATTTATATATAAGTCATTATTTTGTAATGACTTATGCATGAGCACAAGGTGTATTGGGTATTAAACATTTAATATTTATATTACTTATAAATTTTTATAAAATGCAAGTTTGATCAATCCAACTATTTAATTATCTTATTTATTTTCATAAACATGTATATCAAAATTCTAAACATTTGTATATATGTTATTCAAAAATTTAATATTTACTCATATTTTAAAAATATATTATCAGTTAAAATAAAGTAATACAATAAAGTATTTATTAATCTTATTTTTAATATAAAATTTTATGAAGTTAATTCACTCAAAATATATATGCTCTTATGTTTCATTTGAATATGAGTTGAGTTGCATCAAAAAATATGAAAGAGAGTGAACTTAATGGTAAAAGAGTGTTATCCGTTACTAACTAACAATAACCTAAAACTCTGTTATCTAAAACCTTTAATAATAATTACTTTATAATTTATAATTAAAATAATTTTTAAATAATATTGTAAAAAAATACATAAAAATATATTAATATATATTATTCTATTTATAAAAACTAATTTTCATGTAATAATAATAATAATAATAATAAAAGAAAAAAACAAGAATGTGAATTTTATTAAAAAAAAATGAAGTTTGAACACTTAAACTGGATCCTAACACAAACATTAAAAAGAATTGATAAGTATGAAGAGGTGCGTTACTACTGGACCGCTGTGCTATGGGGAGGAACTCATCAAACGCTCGTCAATATAGCAAAAAGTAAAATTCGATTTTCACACGGTCTCTATAAATGTAATTTAATTTTTAAGGTGATTGTAAAATATGTTGATTATGTTGAAATTACATATAACTTTTATTCAATTATAAAGCGAGATTCAATCATATCAGATTTGCATTATTAATGATTTTTGGACGGATAACTATTTCTATCATTTGAATAATTTAATAATATTATTAAATCCCATCTTTTTATTATGATCTCTCTTTTCTTTAATCGTAATTGAAACAAACAAATGGAGCTGCTGATTCACCAAAATACAATTTTTATTTATTAAGCTGAAATACTTTATGCTAAAAATTGCCTAGTCTAAGGCTGAAATGGGATTTCACTAGTCAATCTTCACCCGATGAGTCCAATTAATTAGGGCTTTAGAAACATGGCCGATATCTTATATCCATCGCACATATGGATCCACCCATATAGTTTTTACTTTTACAAAACCTTCAATGAGGTTTATCTAATTAGAGAATCGGAAAGAGTCCACTAGAATGCAGAATATATTTTATTTTTATTGTTGATTGAAAGGGTATACTTTATTAAAAATAAATAAATAATACACCCACTTAGTTTTTATAAAGACTAAAAACTAGATGTTTAATCTAGAAATACAGATGCATGAATTTCGTTATCGTTGATCAAATAACCTACCAATAAAAATAGTTATAATACAGATAATGGAATATACTTTTTGTTCCTTTTCTGGGTCCTTTTCAATTGTCAAATCTATGCCCTTTTGCTTACTAAGAAAAGGTGCCGGCCATAACAATTAGACTTTTTATGCATTTTTCACCAGAAATCCTACCTACGTTAAACTGCCTAACTAGATACAAGTTTTCATACAAATGAAACCTCATTTAACAACAAAGAATTTGGAGGTAGAGAACAAAACAATGTATGCTTCCAGTTTCAAAGAGATTTATGCAAACTTTGGAGAGAACCACACCCCATAAACCTCTTAATAGAAGCAGCTTTTAACACACAACTGGTGTTTTCAAGCTCTCAACAATCGATCTGTGCAAAATATGGCCGTCATGCCCACCATGTATCGCATGCGGATGGAAGTGTTTTGCACTACCAGAAGAAAATAAAATGAAGATAAAAAAAAAAAGAAATCATATATACAAATACACATATTTTCATTTTTCAACACATATAAATAACTAATTGATCCATAGCTAAACGAAGAAGAACCATCACTTAATTTGTTCAACCACTTGTTGGCTAAGAAAATAAAACAAATAAATGTGTGAAGAAAGCAAAGTATCACATGTAGAAGAACTCTGTGAATAAACTTGAAGATGTATCTACAAAGAGAGAACAGAAGCAGAAGATGAGAAGAGAAAGAGAGCTTTTTATAGGGTGTTTCTAGGGCTAAACATTAGAGCCATTGCCACACCCACTTGCCCACTTGCTATGGTAGGGGACTGTGACTACGGGCAACGGGCAGGGTGGTGTCCAGACCGGGCACGTTGGTCGAGCTGCCCGCAGAATAAAAGATATGTGCTACGTTAGGTTGAGTTAATGCCACATTTGTAGAAATATAAAATCAATCTCAAGTCAACCGTGCAAGAACATCGTTTTTAAGTATTTATTTACAAAATAAAAGAAAACTTTTTTACAAAATTTCTCTTGAAAATAAACAAAATAGCGTAGAGATAAAATAAGAGGTTAAAATGTTTTGCAAGGTAAGTGTGTGAATGATAGTGAAAAACACACCCTTTAAAAGGCTTGCTAGCTGTTGATTAAAAAAAATGCATATATGATGATAAAAATCATTAAAATATACATTAAATATTTAAACGAATATGTGTTAAGAATCACAAGGTCAATCAATTAAAGAAATATGCATATTAAATAACAACTAATAAAATGGAAAGCACTGATAAGTAAATATTTGAAATAAACAATATGATTAGAATCAAGTAAAAATGAAATACATAATTAATAATAAATAGAAATTGTTAGATACCAATCCATTTTATTATGCACCGTATAAGTCAACTAAATTAATTGCATTGTTAATTTAGTTAGTGAAAAATATAATTAATAAACAATATGATTAGAATCAAGTAAAGGCAAGAAAAGAGAGCGATTAAGAGCGAACTGTTCTTCAATGTTAAGCTTTCTGAGAGCGATTCAAAAGGAATCACTTTCTTATCTAGGACTTCTTAGAGCAGTTCTAAGATAACATCACTCCAAAGTCCACTTCCGAGAGTGGTCATTCATGAACCACTCTCTAAAGTATAGTTCTTATAGCGATTTTTGGAGAACCACTTTCTAAAGTCTAATTGTGAGAGCAATTTTTGTTGAACCGTTCTCTTAAATTTTAAAAAAATTTGTTTGGGCTTTAACAAAATTGACATTATCCCAATTTTTTGCATACCTAATAAACCATATTATTCAGAAACAGTGCAAACAGATTACAACATCTGGATATATCACAATGATAAACCACATCCACATACATTTTATCAATCAGAAATCAAATAAATTTTGGAACATACAAATATCTATCATTTCAAAGTATCATAACATTAATACATAAAAAATGATGAATCTGTATAAATACAATTACAGAGGCTCAACAATTTATACACTTTTGCCTAATGAATTTATAAATATGACTAGGTCTTGTAAAAAAAAAGCATTAAGAATCAATTATGCTTAATGTGTCCTTTAAATATCTATGGTATAGATATGCACATTACTCTTTTTGCGCTTGATGAATTCTGTTGTCAGGAAATGTTGGTAATTGGAACTCTGAAAAATATTGAAAAAAAAACAAGTTACAAATCTTAGTTATATTTAATATAATCCAAATGGCTAGACACTATCCTAGACTAAATTGAAATGATATATCAAGATTTTGGATATGCAGTCCTCTTACATTAACTGGGATTGTAGTTTGTCCATGGTGCAAAAAATCTCCAATGAAGAGACACATAATATGCACAATCATCATTATTTGATTACTTAGGACACTATGTAAGTGGAGGAAAACAACATAAAAGGCATGATTAATAATTGAACAATATTGAGTGTAAACTATGCAATGTTATAAGTTATAAGTAAAAAGAGTTTTTGTATCATATATACCTGTACAGTGACCCATCTTGTTTGATGCATCTTTGTCTTAGAGGGCTGCGCTTTTCTCTCTATTCGATATGTGACAAGAGCACTAAAAATGTTGGATGAAAGAACAAATTTACAATTAAATCACATTCATATATGATGGACTAGTTAGCAGGGAAAATCACATATATTTATTTATTAAATACATTTTGCATATGTGGTCTGGTCTTTAGCTGTTTGCGGAGGGGATCCATATAATTCATTGTCTCATCAGAGATGATGGCCACTAGGATCCAATGTTCCCTACCAAATAGTGAAAATAAATGTTTAAGATTACAATAATTAAATATGATAATAAAAGTTATAAAACAAATATGCATGGTCATAAGATTGACTTACCCAACATTGTAAGGTGCAAAAACTAAGTGATTTTCACCCATATGACGCTTTAATGGGTCAACTATATGTTGATGTGGGGTTTGATTGAGGTTTCCATCCATTTAATAGGGAGATATAAATGAAAACCTACTTACCTTATTTGTCCCTTCCAAGTAAGCTTCAAAAAAATATCTTGTAGTTCAAAAGAAGAATCAAACCACATTAAATAAGGAAATTAACATCAAGTTTCCTATGGCTTGCTATAATTATACAATTGGTATAAATTAAAGAATTACCTAATGTAAAGGTTGATGTTGGAGGCACTCAACCAATGGCAACATATGACCTCTTGTATGTTTTCTTTCCCACTATGTCATAAAACTCTTTTCCCCAACTCAGAAAGCTCAGATGAAATAGAAACAACACCTTTATTGCTTGGACCAATAATGGATTCCTTTGTGTGACCTGTCCCTTTCTCTAACCCTCTACTAGATGATAGGGCAACCTGAAATATTTCAAAGTTTGATTATGGAATGAAAAATTAAATGCATACATGAAAATCCTGCAAAGAAAATTATGGTTACCTACCTTGGGTCGTAAAGTGATTAAGAACAATGACCAAGCAACATAAGTTCCAATTGCATCTCGCAGGCAATTAAGGTTTGCTTTTTCATTAGGAACAGGCAATGTAGTCTCTTTCTCATGTCTTTGCACTATTTCTATTGAGACCTTACTATGGTTCGGAGGAAGAGCAATATTGTGTAAGGAGTCCCCAGCTACTATATGTAAAACTCTCTCTCTTGCATCCACGCGATATGGGGTGCTCAAATACAGCATGCAGTCATGATCACCCTACAAATACATGCATACTCATGTAATAACATTAAAATTTAATCATGTCATTAACAATGAATTAAAAGGTCAATTAATTTTGTAATCAAAAGTACCTCTAGAATGTCTACAGATGCAACTAGTGTACAACTGCCTCTTTGGTTATTACATGGCAGTTCTGGTTGCGGATGATGGCCTACCTCCATCATTTAATGCATTTGAATAGGAATACCCAATGGTGGTGACATAGAACTAGGCATGAATGGTGTTAGGGTGACAGTAGGGTTGAATGACATTTGACCAAACATGAAAGGGGGCAGTCCTTGACCCCTTATCAACTGTGCCATAACACTTGTCAAATGCACTACCCAATGCTTCATGTTTTGCCACTCAGTAAATGATGGTTGTGGATGTGATGCTGTTGGTCCAAATGCAGCCTTTTAGGTTACTCTAAAATCTGCAGCTCTTATACAACCAGGATGCTCTCTTACACTAAGAGCTTGACCCAATATGTCATTTCTGGCAGTTGATTTAGACTCAGCCTTTGCACCAACCTGTAAAAGGGTTTCCTATAACAAACAAAACATCAATAATGAGTATAATTTTGCAATGTTCAAATAGAAAGACAAGTACCCAAAGTACTATATGTTGTTATTTCTACTTACAAATTCAGCAACCATTTTTTGAACTCCTTCATCATCAATACCACCTTGTTTATTAAGCCTAACAGCCTTCCATAGCACATGTCGAGGTACGGAGGTTACATTAGACCCAAAGGAAACAAGCTACACAAAGACATATAATAATTACAACTCATGAACATGTGATTAAAGAAAACAAAAACCTTTGAATACTTCATGTCCTAAAATAGATTTGTATCAAATCTTGCTCCAACTGAGCATATCCCTTAGCTGATCGCCTATATCTATACGACATTCTTTTTGCCCTAGTAGCATTGGCCTCAATTTCTTTCTAAATTTTGTATTTAAAAAAAAAAAAACCAAATCAGGAGAGATTACTAAGTGGAACACAGATAATAATTAAACTTAATAAAAGTGTATTTATATTACTTTAAACTCTTCTGTGCAGCTTTGCTTTACAAACTCTACCCAATGATTAGTGACAGTAATGAATCTTTGATACTTCTCTAGAGGATGGGAGAGACAATTACTATCTTTATCAAAGATATGTTTCCTCATTCGTGTACAAAATGCAAGAAAATCCAGTCCTTCTAATGCAAGTACAAAGTCTTTGTGCATTTCTTGCACTTCAAAGGTTTGCTACAATGAAAAACAAATTCGCATATCATATAAATCCAACATATATTATATACAAAACTACACTTAGAGAAAGAATTGTAGTTTACCTCTACTTGCTCCCAAATATGATCCTTCAGATTAGTAGGCACATTTGTCCAATCATAAAAACTAATTGGCACTGTACTTTTAGTAAAAAGTCCAATAAAATGGGAGAATTTTGATCTGTTAGAGTCAATGAGTTGCCCTTTAGAATCCCATCCAACCTACAAAATGTAATTAAAGTGATGACACATTGAAATTAATAATATAAACTTAAAAGACACATAAAAGCATTGGTGAATTTCATTAAATACCTGTAACTTTTATCCTAACTTCTTTGATTTGCGTCCCCAAAGAGGTTTATGTTAGTATAAATAATGCATCAATAGTAAACTTATAAAATAAAAAGATATAAAATTAAGTTTAAATAGATTAACCTTTTTCTTTTCTCAGGAACCTTAATAAGTTTCCTATGACCTTTAATGGAATGAAATGATGGATTTAACCAAATACCCTCTTCATGATCATGTCTTGCATAAAAGTCTCCATCATTTATTATTATATCTCTCATTAACATTTGTTGTACACTTCTTAATGGTTCGTCCTCCACATTAACTTCTTCTTCCATTAATTTGCCATCGGTCAAAGCATTAAACTTATTAGACAACAATACAATATTCCATGACTTGTCAATAGGATCAGGGACATGGAACACTTGTTGTGCCTATGATGCAAGGATAAACGAGTCATTTTGATAACCCACTCTTTTAAAATTGACTCGTATAAAGCCTAAGTCTTCAATGCGAACTCCACTATTGTTGTCAACCTACCTGCATCCAAACAATGCTACTCGAAACTTTGTATAATCCAATTCCCATATGTATTCAATTACCCCAAAGTATGACATGTTGATATATATGGGATTTCTATCCTTTGCACTCGATATATGAAGCGATTCAGCAGCAAGAGTGACCTCATTATTTTGCATAATACTCTGTTCGTTATGCTCTTTTGTATAAAAGGTAAACTCGTTCACCAAGTAAGAAGTGTATGAAAAAGCATTAACACAAGGATCTTTTGATAACCATCAAATCTTCTCTGTAGTAGAATTGTTATTCTTAATCAATTGCTCATAAACATGCTCTTGTAGCTATAGAATGAATCTCTGGTTATGTTCTTTTGTAATCCAATTCTCACCTCCATTTGGATTTGCACGCTTCAATATTTCTTTGTACATTATTATAAAAAGTTCATTTTTAGGAGTGTTTTGTAAAACATATAAGTGTGCTTGATCCTGTTTTACTCTTGGAACCTCTATTTGTTAACAACTAGTGCTACCTTCTCCATCCATCCTTCTTGTGTAACGCAATTTTGGAAGACTAATTGATTCTATATTTGACAAGTATTCATTGCAAAATTCAACAATTTCTTCAACTAAATATCATTCAGTAATGCACCATTCTAGTCATTTTTATTCTTTATATATCCTTTTAAAATCTTCATATATCGTTCAACAAGATACATCCATCTCATATATGTTAAACTACACAATTTTGTCTTTTCAACCAGCTGAATGGTCAGATGAACCATGATATCAAAGAACGAAGATAGAAAATATATTTCAAGCTCAAATTAAGTTTCATGGATGTGGTTTTGCAACGTTAGTAATCTCGTAGGATCAATCACTTTAGTACATATTGCGTTGAAGAAAAAGCACAACTTGGTGATTGTAACGCAAACCTTTTTTGGTAGAATAGACTATATAGCAAGAGAAATCAAATTCTCCATTAAGATGTGATAATCATGAGACTTCAACATTTTTAACTTGAGGTCCTTCAATGAAACAAGAATTTTGATGTTTAATGAATACCCCTCAGGAACCTTAACTGATAAAGAGCCTCACAAAATGCACGTTTTTCATTTCTAGAAAGGATGCATGCTGTTGGTGGTAAAAATGTGCATTTTCCCTTTTTCACTGGTGTCAAATTGGATTGTATTCTCATCTTTATCAAGTCTAGCCTTGTATTGATACCATCCTTTTTTCTTCTTCGATGTTCAATAACATACCAACAACACTTTTACATACATTTTTTTTCAACATGTATAACATCAGCAAAGTATCTTACGTGTAATGATTTCCAATAAGATAACTCAAAGAAAATTGACCTCTTCTTCCAACCTCTACTTGAAATTTCTTTGGCAAATGATTTCTCAAAAATTGTTGTGATGACTTTAACCTTTTCAAAGATCTGTTCTCCATATTTTGAATATGGACATTGTCGTTCTTCATAACTTCCATTAAAGTCTATTTTCATTTTTCTAAAAGGATGACTTCTTGGAAACCACCTACAATGCCCCATGAAAACATTCTTGTGACAATGTTCAAGTCTGATATAATTTGTAATCTGTATTTTCAAAACATATTGGACATGCACATTGACCCTTTATGCTATAATCAGAAAGATTTCCATAAGTAGAAAAATCATTAATTGTACAATACATTGCCTTAAGCATGAAAGATTCATCTCTAAACCCATCATATACTTCAATGCTGATTTCTCACAACCGCTTCAAATCTTCAATTAGAGGAGACAAGTAGACATCAATGTCATTTCCAGGTTGTTTAGGATGGAAAATTAACAAAGAAAGCATCATATATTTCTGCTTCATGCAATGCCATAGAGGTAAGTTATATATTAATAAAATCACAGGCCATGTATTATGGGTGTTACTTTGCATGCCATGAGAGTTCATTCTATCAGTTGCTAAAGCAAAACGTATATTTCTTGTTTCTGTTGCAAACTCTTCATATTTATCATCAATTTTTTTCCACTGACGAGAATATGCTAGATGCCTAAGCTTTCCATCTCTACTTCTGCCTTCAGCACGCTAAGTCATCTGCTTTGCTTTTTTTGCAGTGCGAAATAAGCACCTTAATTTAGGAATTATTGGGAAATATCACATGACTTTTGCAGGTGTAGATTCTTTTCTTTAAGTAACGTGACTCATTACACTTTAGACATTGACTTAGTGATGCATACTCTTTTCAAAACAAAATGTAATCATTAGGACAGACATGTATCTTTTCATGGGAATCCAATGGAAGCAATTACTTGTTTAGCATCATATGTTCTCGTATGTAGTACATTATCCTCTGGTCGCGACCAGAAGGGTATTTGAGGGGTTTAGGGTTTAGGAAGTTCATTTCTCATTCCTCTCTTTGAAATCTCTTAAATTCTCTCAACACTTAACCTTTCTTTACCGATTAAATTGCCTCCAAAGCCGTTTGTGAGCAAGATTGAAGGTTGATATTATGTTTGGAGCATTTGTAAGTAAGTTTTGATGGCTAGGGTTTTGGTTTTCGTCCCTCTTCTCTGTTTTCTTTGGTTTCTCATGGAATTCTTCCATGTATTTAGAATGAAATACCGCGTGGGAGACATTTTCTGCTATTATTTCATATTAAGTCTTCATTTTGAGGTAAGGGGGGACTCTACCCAATCTCTTTGGGTTAAATGTTGAAATATGGTTGTGATAGTAGTAGGAGAATGTGTGTTTTAATACAAATTTTGTATGAAGTATGGGTAGTTATTAGGTGAGGTGTGTGATGGAATGGTTTGATTATGTTTGGATCATAATGGGAACTTTGTGTGGAATGCAATGTGATTGATATTGATTATGATATGTGATGAAATGTTTGGTTGCAATGTGGTTGATATGTGTGAACATACCATTGATTGATGTTGAATAATATGAAATGGTTGGACGTGTGTGGAATCACATTTTGAATGCGAAAGTGGATGCGTTTGAATATGTTGAAAAACTATGAATGATTCAGCGATACACTTGGAGTGTGAAAGATGAGGGCGGTAGAAATACCTTGGGGAAGAGAGGGTGGTGATAACACCAACAGTGAGTGTGGGTGCACCCTAGGCTACACACTCTCCTTTTGATTCGGCCTCTGACTAACACCTTTACTTGGGGGCCTATGACTGCACACGTCGTATCCGTGGAGCGGGGGCTATCCGGTGACCATCCATGGTGTGAAACTGAGTAAGTCCTTGAGGTTGAAGGAGTCAGAAATTTGTGATCACAGTGCCACAGTGAGCGTGACCAATGTACAATAAACGCACGTGGATGTTTTATGTGAACTATTTGATGGTGCAATAAACGTACCTGTGTGTGAATGAGTTTGGAATGATGAGATTATTATCTTGTACTTGTTGATGCATGATTTAATTTATGTTAGAAAATATGTGGAATGAGCAAGGTGAGACTCTATGCTTGTTTATGTGTGTGTGACAGTGTAGAGTACTCACCCTTACATTTATTTTTTAGGTAACTAAAATGATCAACACCGGGTTCAGTGATGGGATGGATGAAACTGTTATAGAGCTTAGAAAGTTTTTTTTTCTTTGAAAAATTTGATGTAATTAAACTATTCCTATAGCAATGATTTGATATAAATTGTAATTCATCTTTATTTTGAATTACTTCATTGAACTATGTATTGGGAATCGTTTGAATGAAAATTTTATTATTCTCAATTTTATGAAATTTATTTATTTCAAAATTTGAATTAAGGTGTTACAGGCTGCATTACAAAAAATCAGTGTCATATCATGTTCAAAAATTCCTAAACCCTAAACTAAACCAACAATATCACAGGTTAACTAACCTAAAGTTCCACATGGCTTGAATTAGACTTTTACTAACTTAAAAACAAATTTCAAGCTATCTGTAAGGCAACAGTAGTATTCAAAAAACACAAATAAAAGATACAATCTCACTAACCTCAAAATAATGTTGTGGCACAAATTTGGTAACAGTTCACCTGAAACCAAGGATGGAGGAGGGGACGTTTTTGTAACTACTAACCTAAAAAAAAAAATGCGTGCCAGTCAACATAGAGAGAAAATTGCAGTGTAAAAGTACATACATTGCCTCATAAAACACAAAAACAATGAAGAAAATACCTTATGAGTGCCAATGTAATATCAACGGTGATTTTTCTATGATGCAAATACTTCAGCAAACATTGGGAACACAGTGAAATTTAGAAGTACAGAATGGGCGCGAGGACAGTGATGACGAGATTTAGGGGTTTAGGGTTACTTTTAAAAATCAACTTTCGAGAGCGGTTAAGATTTAACCGCTCTCTAATCTACACTTCTTATAGCAGTTTCATGTGTCAACCGCTTTATAATCTTTAAGAGAGCAGTTCCACATGTCAACCGCTCTCTGAAATATAAATCTTCTGAGAGCAGTTGTTTAACAACCACTCTCCATGCTAACTTAAGAGAGCGGTTACAAATGAACCGCTCTTATAAGTATATATAAGAGAGCGGTTCATTTAAAATCGCTCTCTAAAATTTAGATGTTCTGAGAGCAGTTACTTCTTAACCGCTCTCCAATTTAAGGTAAGAGAGCAGTTCCAACTGAATCGCTCTGATAAGTGTATATTAGAGAGCGGTTCTTTTGTATTTGCAACCGCTCTCAAAAGTGTACATTAGAGAGCAATTTATCTGGAACTGCTCTAAAAAAGTTAAATTGGGGAGTGGTTGAGCACTAACTGCTCTCTTAATCTCTTATACAAAGTAGTTTTTACTAATTGTTATTTAAGATTGTGCTACAAAAGCTTATTTTTTGGATATACTGTAGAGATTAAATTACTCCTTTTAAAAGTGATGAAGTAACATAAAAAGATTCGGTTAAAGCAAAATTAAAATTTTCCCTTAGTTTTATATAAAATGATCAATTAAATAGTAATTGAATTATAGAAAATTCCTACTATAAGTAACACATGATATTTATTGAATTTAAGTTAGTCAATAAAATATTTTTAAATCCTAATTCAATTATCACTAACAAACTCTATTCAAATTCATACAAGAAGTTATAACAACCTAAATATGATTCTTAATCCTAATTTTAATTTACGGAATTAAACATTATTGTGATTAGAAGTTCTTATTAATTATGTATTAAAGAATGAAATTTTAAGACTATAAAGTATACACATTAAAGAAATTATACAAAACCTATTAAAAGAAATTCAAATTCAATTAATAACAAAATCTCAAATTTCAATTATCAAAATTGAATTAGGGAATCGATATTCAAAGTGCTTTAGCTTTCCATATTCAGTTCCTTGAACACCGAAAAACAAAACATACAAGGAGAATATAAACAAAAAGAACACAAATGGAAACTAATTTTTAAATTCAAATTCCAATTCTAGAAATATAAGTCCTAAAGGAAATAAAAACTATACTATTTATAATAATCTTAATTACTTCTCTTTTAATTAATACAAATTTAAAATACAATGGACTTTTAATAAATTTAATTAGACCAAATAAAATTATAACCTGATGATTTTTGCGAGTAGCTATAATGGTTTAACTTGCATAGGTAATATCTCTCATCTCATAATCTGATTTCTACAAAATTATCATTAAATTGAAGAATTAAAAAAGAATTTCTAATGATACAAGAATCACCTTGAAAATTGACTTGTACCTCAAGAAATATATTGTCAAAAACAGTCAGCATAGGTCAAATTTGTTAAAAATACAAAATTAGAATATTTTGCATCATTTAAATTTAATTTAAATCTTCTTAATAAATGCAATCAATTTAAAGCAATTAAAATTAGTATAATGTAATTAGGTCACATTACAACTTAATAAATATGATTAAAATACAATTCATCAAATTTCACACTTAAGCTCATGACTTCCAAGAAAAAGATAAATATGGAAAGGAAACCTATATGCATGCAAAAGAAAATGCAGAAAAATTATATTTACAAACTTTCTAATAGATCCTAAAAATATACAAATATGAGCAAAAGAAGAAAATTATACATTCAAAGTGTTAAGAAATCAAGACAATCAAAAATTTATTCTAAAACACGTAAGTAAATAATAATCATAATTAAACAAAATTATGAAGAAAATGTGGTAGAAATTTCTCATAATATACATTATGATTCTCGAGTATTTAAGCTTGTGTTTACACTCAAAAACACGTTATGAAAATAGGAACTTACCATAAACTTGATAAGTCTTTAAATTTCTCCCCTTAGAACATGTAGATGTAAAGATTAAAAAGACTTTTATGTAATAGGGACTTAGGTAATGGATAAAGAAAAATAATTTTAGCTAAGAACTAAAGAGATTAAAGAAATAATGAGAAATAAGTGTAAACAAGTATGAAAATATATCCCATAGAAAAATATATACAACCAAAAAAATAGTAAAGTATAAAAAAAAATAGAAAAATAAGAATATATATATATATATATATATATATATATATATATATATAAAGTGACTTGAAAAAGGTTTAAGTCAAATTCTAAGTGTATATCGATCATGAGTGGACCACGTAAAAAAAGAAAAATGATAAAATGTAAAATCCATTCATATTTAGGCTCACTATAAAAAATGATCCATGACTTAGTTCTCATACAAAACATAATTCAAAAGGCATTATAAAAGAGAGAAACTAAGTTAATTATAATAATTTTAATTATATCTCTTCTAATTAATACAAATTTAAAATGTAATTGATTCTTAATGAATTTTATTAGATTTAATAAAATTGTAATCTAATAATTTTCTTGCTTAACTGAAGTGGTATAACTTGGGCAAAAAATATCTCTAAAACTATAGAATCCATTTTTTTATAAAATTACTCATCAAATTAAAGCTCTTGAAAAAAGCTTTCTAATGAAATAAAAATTATACAAAAGTAATTTATAACTCAAGATATCATTAAAACAGTACAAATAAGTAAAACATATTAAAAATTCAAAATTAAAATATTTAGATCATTCAAATTCAATTAAGATTTTTTTTCAATAGATACAACTAATTTAAAATAAATAAGTACTAGTATTATATAATTAGACCATGTTACAACTTAATAAATGAGATTAAAATATTCATAATCATGTTAAATTAAAAAATTATTATTAAGAATTATCTCCTTAAAAATACTAACTTAAAATATTTTTAAAGATAAAAGACATACATGAAAGGAAAAAATATATAAAAGATTAAAATTAAATTAAATTAAAAGTTAAATAACTAATAAATAAATTAACCTAATTTATAATTAAATAATAGTATAAAAATTTCTCAATATTACTCAAATTCTATTCTTTTTTATAAAATATTACGCAAATAGAATTCTGATTTCATTTTGGCATGATGGGTGAGTAGCGAATTAGTAACTCACTGTTACTTGAGACTCAGGTGGGTGAACAGAAGAAAAATGGTAGTTGGGAACTTTGGGAGTGGAAATTGAAACAGAGAAGGAAATTTTGGGAGTGACAACTTGTGGTGGAAAAAACAAGAATGGGGTCAGCCTACCAACCAACTCTTGCTAAATGAATTGACAGAGTTTTCTTCAACAAGTTTTTGGCCATGCAAATTTCTTTGGCTTCCAAGGTGGTTGCTTGCATGGAAGGCTCTATTGGACAACATAGCGACAAGATATAACCTTTGGTCAATAGTAGTTTCTCATATTGTGTGGATTGGATAGCATCCAAAGTGGTGTGTCCATGGATACATAGAATAGTTTAGTTTAGATGATTTTGGTAACGTTAATGAATAAGTTAACTGAAACTTGAAAAGTTAGAAGCTAAAAATTAATAAATTAACTGATTGAACTAATAATGTTTAGTAGAATTAATTATTAAATTAATTGATAAATAAATGATATAAAAAATGTAAAAGAAGGAATTATGATTAGATAACAAAGATTAAATGGAAAAAAAAAAAGAAACGCTTATAACCTCAAATCTTTCGGGAAGCAGCGTTCAAAAAATATTACCAAAACACTGTAAGTTACTAAAATAAGTTTCTAGTAAATGGGGTCTAATCTGGTCACACAAATTTGTGAGCTAGAAACTAGCTTAAAAGTCTTAACAAACAGTCTTTATCAACCCGTTATTTCATAAACTTAATAAAGAAAGAAACTACTTGATTAATTTAGATCAATTGATTATTTTATTACTATAACCTGTAAACATATGTGATGTCACGTTTGTAACAGCAACTACTGAAATCATGCATGACTGGTGCTGTACATTCCAGAAACTGCAGTATATAGCCACAAATTACATCGTTCTAACGAAACAAGAGATGCTATATGAGAATCAAGAAAAACAAAAATACACATACAAATAAGTTTTATCAGACCAAGCTATTTTCCATGGCTTCTGCATCAATTTTAAGATTATAAATGCAAGTTGTTACTATATTCTGCTTCTCTGGTGAAGGAAACAACCCAGAGGAATTCACATTCCAGTACTCTCCCTTTCTTGGCTTCTGCTCAAGCATGCCATCATCTTCACTTGAAACAGCTACCTTTATCCAGTTGCACCAGATTCTCAACATTATATAGAACATTACTAAGCATATCAGAGTAGAAGTAAGAACAATAGCAGCTATGATTGCTGCCACTTGTGTATTTGAAAGCTGCATTTTCTCTTTCCTCATAGCTTCTGAGCAAAATGCTAGTGGCAGGCCACATAAATGGTCATTATTAAGGAATGAGCTTAGTGGGAACCCTGAAAAGGTTGAAGGAATGAAGCCATGAAGATGGTTATTTGAGAGATTTAGCACATGCAGGCTTGTCAGTTGACCAAGTGAAGGAGGAACTTCTCCTTGAAGTTGATTAAAAGAAAGATCAAGTCTTTCTAGCTTCATGAGATTTCCAAGAGATGATGGAATCTCACCAGATAAGAGGTTTCTACTCAAGTCCAATATCACTTGCAACTCAGTGACCACCCCTAGCTCAATTGGTATAGTTCCTGTGAGGAAGTTCTCTGAGAGCCTTAACTCATAAAGCTTAGTGCATTGCTGAATTGTTGATGGAATGAGGCCAGATAGACTATTCCTTTGCAAGTTGAAGACATTGAGAGATGTGAGATTTCCTATCTCTTGTGGGATTTCACCTGAGAGATTGTTGTGATGGAGAGAAAGCTTAAGCAATTTTGAGCAGCCACCAAGCTCAGAAGGAACCTTTCCATGGAAGTTGTTGAATGAGAGATCTAGCTCTCCAAGTTCTTGCAAGCTTCCCAACCATGAAGACATTTCTCCACTCAATCTGTTATTATTCAGCAGAAGGTGTTCAATTTTCTTGCACTGAGAGAGTTGAGGTGGCACATTTCCTGTCAAGTTGTTGAATGATAAATCAAGGAAGTTTAGCTCAGCGAGATGGCCAAGCCCAGAAGGAATGGTTCCTGTGAGATAGTTGTGTGCAAGTCTGAGACGAATGAGATCTCTGGAGCTGGCTAGAATAGAAGGGATAGGACCTGAGAAGGTGTTGTTTGTTAAGTCCAAAACAGTAAGAGAATTTGAACCAGTTAGAGGGAAGATACTTCCACTGAACTTGTTATTGGAAAAGTTTATGATTTTAAGGTTTCTGAGAAGAGAAAGAGAATCAGGTAAAGGTCCTTCAAAAGAGTTGTTGTAAAGGGTAATGGTACTAATTTCTGAAAGGTAACTAAATGTGGGTGGTATTGAACCTGACAACTTGTTATCTGCTAATGCCAATAACTGAAGCCTTTTACAGTAGCCCATGCTTGGTGGGATTGGACCTGACAAGTCATTCTGCCTTAAATGGAGAACAGTTAAGTCCTTTAACTTACCTATAGTCTCTGGAATGGGGCCAGAAAAATGGTTTCCAAAGAAGTCAATTTCAGTTAATCTTGTGCAGTTTGTTAACTCTCTTGGTATAGGTCCACACATCTGGTTATCATAGAGGTAAATGGTATTCAACCTCTTAAGCCTTCCAATCTCCACTGGGATTTTTCCTGTGAAGAAGTTACCAAACAAGAAAAGGCTTTTTAAGCTACTTATATTTCCAATTTCTGGAGGTATAGATCCAACGAAGCTGTTGTTGTTGAGCACAAGATCTGTTAGGTTCTGAAGTTTGTCAAGGTTGGATGGAAGTTCACCTTCAAAGATGTTGTCAGAAAGGTCCACCTGTTGGATTGAGGAGCAGTTGAGTAGCTCCAAGGGGAATTTTCCAGAAAGCTTATTCCTAGCCAAGAACAGTTGCTGAAGCTTTGAACCCGTGAGGCAGAAGTTACATGGAATACCACCAGTTAAAGCATTATCAGACAGAACTAGAGTTTCAAGATTGAGTAATTTGGTATTAAGGAGGGTCAGTGACCCAGAAAGGTTGTTTTTGGACATGTCAAGCTTCTGTAACTGGCTCAAATTGTTAATATCTGAAGGAATTTCACCATTTAATTTATTTCCAAGCAAATTCAGGTATGTCAAGTTGGATAGATCACTCAAAGAAGTAGGAATTGATCCAGAAAGACTATTATTGGCCAGGTTTAGAATTCTTAATGATCTGAGAGATCCAATAGAGAAGGGTATCTCTCCTTCAAGCATGTTGTTTGATGCGGCAAAATTTTGGAGCTCTTCACAACCTTGAATCTCTTCAGGTATGAGGCCACTGATACTGTTCACTTGTAAATCAAGAGATGTTAGATGCTTCAAGTTACCCATCTCCACAGGTATGCTTCCATTCAAGTTGCAATTTGCAAGACCTAACACTGTCAACTCACCCAAGTTGCCAATACTAGGTGTGATTTCACCTGTCAACATGTTGTCTCCTAATCTAAGAACTTGCAACTTGTTCAAATTACCTATCTCTGCAGGAATGTTACCAGAGAGATAATTTGAGTACAGTAGCAATATTCTTAGATTTTGAAGCTGTCCAATTTCAGAAGGGATGGAACCTGTGATGGAATTTGAAGACAAATCAAGTGTTTGAAGAGAAATGAGGTAACTAAACTCAACTGAAATGGAACCTGATATTCCTGAACCAGACAAATTAAGGCCTATAATATGTGTCTGATCATTTGCACATGTCAGTCCATTCCAGCTACAAATATGAGTTGTTGGAGACCAGTTGCTCATGGCTCCAAATGGATTGACCAATTCTGATTTAATTCTTAGAAGCCAGTAGGAATCTGTTGTATTGTCTCCTAGAGTTGCAACAACAAAAGTACACACTATGGTCAATAACAGAATAAAATGGCACATGCAAATGGAATCCATTGCAGAATGTGTGACCAGTATGAGCTTCATTATAAAGAACCACACACCAGATAAAATGGCCCAAAGGGTATGCTTTGGGAGCCTAATTCCATACAAAGGAATGGAGAAGAAAAATTAAGAAAGGCTCAAGTTTTGCAGGGTATAAGTATAGGAATTGGGAAATGAAGGAAGAAATAAATGAACAACAAATACACACAGGTTTAAGTGGTAAGTAAATGGGACTATAAATAGTTCCAGAGAAGTATGGCAAATAAAGACAATCGTGAAATTATGGTAAATGAAGAATTTTCACCTACATGTAATCTTCATAAGGGTATTTAGAAAAAAAAAGACTTGCATAATTTTTACATCATTTACTTTGTAGGTAATAAAATAAAAACATAGATTCTTATATATATTTCTTCACACAAGTGTGAAGATCATTAAATATTGTAGGGTTTAAAATATCATTTTTATATATAAAAAAAGGTAAGGATGTCTTTCTGCAGTTTAACCATGGGATTTGGTAATTGGTGCTTCTTCACCTACTCTAGGCATCAAGTAGAGTATTTTAATATTCTTTTCTACTAGCTTGTGTAATTGGGGAACTTAATTATGTATAGATAAGCCTTAAGATGTTTTTTTTTCCCTGTTTTTCCCAAAGAGTTATAGGAAAAGAAGCTAATAAAGTGATCCACTCGTGCCTAAGATAAAAGGTGACATAATTAGTGGTCACTTTCTATATAGCCTTTTGTTGTTCCTGAATTTTTTTTTTCACACTACCATAACACAAATTCATTGTATAGTCACCGGGATAAAGCAAAAAAAAAAAGTAAAAAAGAAAAATATACATGCTATGATTTGACTTTACAAGAGTTCTGGTTAGTTCAACTTCAAAAATTGTCAACTAAATAGGTATAAACCCAATATGCCACTGGAATACTTGATTTTCTCCAAGATCTTCAAGCATGACATACGTGGCCTGGTTGGCCATTACTGTCTATTAGGCGTGACAAAATGCTTCAAGTTTTCTAAGGAAAAGACAAGTGCCTTAAGGTTTCAAGCTTGTATAATGATATATGAGAAAGTGAGTGAGTACTCATGATGATACATGAGAAAATTGAATAACAATGATCTTTATAATTGGGAGTTAATATACAGCTAGATGTCAATCTCCACACAGAGAAACTTAATAATTGTAAATTTTATTTGGCTAGAAAGTGAAATTCTTTTATCTATTTGGTATAATTTTGTGCATCCTTTTCTATTAAAATAATTATGTGCATATTTGATAAAATTTTATTTGGCTCGTAATAAAAATCATGATGGATAAAGATAGGCCAAAACCAAAGACATCATTCGTTCTTGGTGTTTGTTCTATCATTCTTGGAGGTGGAAAAAGGTTGATGTAAAACAATTCAAATAATTAAAGGTAGTTTAAAAGAAATAAAAACGATGTTAAGCATTAATTAAACAATTAAGAAAACCTAAACAAAAGGTTACTGATGTTGGGATAAGAAATTTGAGGAAGAGAAAGAATTTAAAGAAAAATTAATAAATTAGTGCAATATATGATGATGTGGCAAATAGATAGAGTTTTGTATTATTGACAAACAAAATCATTATCCAACACTTTAAACTTTATACATTATAAACAAATTTGATTTTAAAATTACAAATTTATGTTGTTTTAATAATTAAAAGTATAAACAAGATATAATTATAATAACCTTTTCTCAAAATTGAATAGTTTAATTTTCTTTATTCTTTATCCATTTGGATAATGGCATCAAGTTGACGAGAGGGTGGTGTTTGTGTTTCTTTTTTCAACCCAACAACACTCCCTAATTTACAGTTAAAAATGACATGACGAAAATGAAAGAGGAAAACGACCACCAAGCTTTGGTCAATTCCAGAGTAGAGAACTGCTTCATTATTGAAGTTACAAGTTCAAAATAGAAATGTGTTACAATCAAAACTGAGGGGTGTGTTACAATCTTGAAGGTTGGGTGTCTTTTTTACAATCAAAATATTCAACATATACAATTTCATTGTTTCACAGCAACATTACAATGTAGCTTTTAAGTCATTAAATCACCTTTTAAAGTGATTGTGATTATGTTTGTGTTAATCGTTCATGCACTGTTTTTATTAATCCTTTTTTTTTTCCATCATACCTGTGTCTCTGGTTTAGTGTTTCATTGAATTTTTAGTAACTTTAAAATTTAAGTTTTAAAATTGTAAATTTTTTCTTTAAAAATTTAAATTATGAAAGTTTGTAAATTATATTTGGTTTTTGAAAAAAAAGAAAGAAGCTTGTCAATTATAATTATAATTTACAATTTTCTGAAATTTATTTTTTACAATTTTTGAAATTTTATTTTCCAAAAAGGAAACTAGACTTTCAAAAACATAATTTTGAAATTGTAGTTTACAAATTAAGTTTTTGAAAATAAATTTTTTATAATTTTGAAATTATAAGTTATAAGCTTCTAAAATTAAGTTTCTAAAAACCAATTTTTTGCATTCTAGAATTTAATTTTCAAAAGTAAAACAGACTTCTAAAAATATAATTCTAGAATTATAATATACAACTTTTTGAAATCAAAATTTTAGAAATCAACTTTTAAACTTTCAGAATTTAGTTTTCAAAAGCATAATTAAAAACATTTTAAAAAAAATAAGAGTGTAAAAAATAAAAAAGAAGGGCCAAAAAACAATGCTATTTACTGAAATTCCAAATACATGTAAGCCCAAACATTGAAGACAAGGTAACATGTATCGTTCGTTATTTTTCATTTTTCAACCCATTAACTTTGCTTTCAGTGCTATCTTAATAATTCTCCACCTTTGCTCAGTTTTCAGGAATTCATGCACAAACATGCCGTGTTTATCAATTATATTTTAAATAAAATATTAATTTTATTTTTTAACTGGTGTCACCAATATCTTAATAGTAGTAGTTAACATTTGTCCTTAAATAATATTTGTTAAAAAAAATTTAACAATTGTCTTTTTAAAAAGACATATAATTTTACGTAATTTAATCAAATTCCTCACCATCATCTCAATTTTGCTGGTTTTAAATCTAGTCTTTTTTAGCATGCAGTTTACTTGCGTTTTAATTTTTTTTTCTCGTGTGTCTTCAACGAATAAGGTGATCTAACCATCTTGTAAATGTCATATAATTGCCAATTTATTCTTGCACTTGAGTAATGTAGACTCCTAGTGGCCGAGTGCTTTCTCTTTTTTCGGGTGAGTGCTCCATCACCTCCATCGTTACCCACATGTTAGCATCAAAATGCTCCATTGTGGTCGATACAAAAGTTTTGGACTGTATCAGAACTATAAGAAATTAAAATTAAAAATATAAAAAAATAGAAATGAAAAATATATTTAAGTTGTTTTTAGTATTTTAATGAGTCATGAAGTATAACTTTGTCCACATGCCTATGGTAGTTGTACTTATATTTTCTTCTTTGATTGTTAATCAATGTGAAACTTTATTTTCAAACAAAAATTGGAAACTCATTTCCCTAACATAATCATGGCTTCAATAATGTGAATTTACAGTAGCAAGCTAATCAGTGTTGCTTTCATTTAGTCAATTTTTCATTCAAGCATCGCTTTGTTTGGATTCGAAATTCATATTAGTAGCTAAATTGTAATGCCACTACCTCGCCAGAGTGGTTTCTTCTGCTCATAAATAGTTCATCCTCACCCTAAAACTTCGTAACTATTTAAAACAAAAAGGCCTAAGTTAAATGAAACTGATATTTGTGTGTGGCAAACAAATCTTGCTTACTTTACTCCATTTATTATAAATATGTTACTACCCCAACTATTGTAATGAGTATTTTCGTTAGTTTATAAATTTTTTTAATTTTAATAATTATTTTATATTTCATTATTCGATTATATTTTTAGCATATACTATACTTTTCAAAATATAAGTATTTGCTAACAATTTATCTAAAATTTAATATACATAGCCATTAAAATGATATCACAGTTGAATTTATCAATTTCATATTCCAGTAAAAGTTGTCAAATGGGATAAATTTGCAAGATTTATTCATAGAATAAGTAGATTAAGGAATTCACATGCTCTAGAAATAAGTCTTGGACACATGCATACGTAAGTACGCACATAGACATTTTAGAATGTTAAAATTTTTCGTAAATTTGCTCCAGAACAAACTTGAATTTCCTTGTACAATTGATTCTTCAATAATTTGTTGACTCTGGTTTAGTTTCGGGAGGTTTTTTTTTTTTTTTTGGGGGGGGAGTTTTAGAAACAAACCATTTTTGAATCTATCCATTAAGCATGAGTTTTATGAAATAAGCTTAAAGAAAGACCGGATTATGATAAGACAAACAAATGCACACAAGTCCTAGTGAATGATTTTTATTTTTATATATTTTGAGACAATTTTATATATAAAAAAAATATCTTTCATAATTTAAGTTAAGCTTAACGTCTGCATAATACTGGGGTCTATACTTTTTGGTATAAGAATTAATCAACTAAATCATTGAGACATTCAATTAATACTCTTATTTCATAGATCTTAGAGAGTCGTACTTATCAAACTTAGAGTGGCAAAAGATATATATTGCCTGAGTTTTCATTCAATATATAAATCTAGGTACAAAGAATATTATGCTGAAATCTAAGCTAAATTACAGGAATTTCTAGACTATTATTAGGTGATTCTAATCTATACTATTAATGGCTGATTCTATCCTATTTATGGTAATCCAATAGAATAATAACAGCAGTACACATTAATACAAAAGAATAGTAACGACTGTACATAAATGTAAACTATGTAAGGCAACAGTACTCATGAGCAAACATCTTTACACAGCATAGCCTTATTGACAAGCACGATATAAATTTTGTGAAGGGCTCTTTTCTTCCACTGCTTTAGTTAGCTATTAATTCGACACATTTCTGTATATATTAATATATGATTTAGTGGTCTGATTCCCACTTTTTTCTTTATTTTTTGTGCAAATGACATATTTTTACTCGAGAACACAAGTACTTCATTCAAAACACATGCCTTTAAAAGAAGTAGAAACATAAATGTTCCTACATTTGTTTCATCAGTATCCAAAGCCCTCAATTACAAATTCTTGTAACCACCATTTATTCTAGATGAGTCAGAGGATTAGTGCCCAAATTTTCAATTAGACTTAACAGTTTTTACACCACAAAAAAATAAACCCAATTAGATCTACATATTCTGCACGGAGATGAACTTGGGGGGAGGGGGGTGATTTGATGTGTGAGATGATATTGCTAACAAACTTTACATGAAATTTTTTACTTTACTGCATAGTTGTGGAAGCATAAGGGATAAATCTCATAAGGAAGCTAGACAAGGACCAAATGCAAATCACACCAAGGAATTGTAGGACATTTAGAAGAGTACCCAAAGAGCTGTTTATAGCCATGTTATGTGAGGTCACCTCAGCTCCTCTAACTGTAAATGATAAAGCTGTCACCAGTTGCGCTGCTCTATTTAGTTGGTGCAACCTATATACCTGTTAATAACACTTTGTATTAGTTTATTATATGAATAACAAAATCAAGAAAGGTGATCATAAGAATATTTGAAATATTTTAGTTGATTCAATCCAGAAAGACAGAGAACAAACTAAATTAAAATGTAACAGCAATTTTCTATAACCCAGATAATCAACATGTAAACTTGGACTATAAATTAGGCAAAACTAAATAAATTGCTTTACTCCTTTTACCATTAAGACAACAAACAGAAAGTTAATCAAACGGGTAATGGATTGCCCTTACTTGAAAGATTAATGGAATAGCTGACCATGAAGGTGACTTGCGATATTTGGCATACTGCTCAAATGCAAATTGGACAACTATACCCACAAGGTATGGAGCAAGAGTTGCAGAGGCTGCAGGGCCCGTCCATGGCCAGACAAAACCCATAGTGACCATTGGAATTACTAGACTAAGCACCAGGGTAGCAACGGATGATACTTTCTGCCCCAATTGAGGGGGCAAATTTTCACTATTGTTTGCAGCAGGATCCAGTTGAACGGGTCTTCTTAAATGGTCTAGTATAAAAAGGAATACCGCAACACCACAATAGAAAATTGCTTCTGTGAAAAATAATATGAGGAAATCTGCAGACAACGAGAAAAATAGTTCAGAGTTTAAGAGTTCAGAGATGAAAGCACAATTCAAAGCTAAGAAAGAAAGAAATGATGATAATAATAAAAAAGAGCTAAAGCAAGCAATTGAACATTATAATGTTTGAGGATGGATCATCTCACAACTACCAATGTTGCGGCTCGTGATTAACAAGAATTATGTTAGCTACAAACACTCTTTTTCCCTGCCACTCAACAAACATCTTGAATTTCGATACCAATTTCAAATTTTTGTAAACGCTTGTTGATTATTGATATAGAAGTTGAAAAATTTATCATCCATCACATGTCTGTATAGTTTAGTGGCCATTTCTGTCCAATCATCTAATGATTATTTCCATTTGTTTTATCAAGATACAAATAATTCCAAATCAAGCAATGAGCATCATATCCCATATCCGAACATCTAAAATGTTTTCCCTAGCATCATTAATTATCATCAAAACCAAATACCATTAATTCCCCTTTTCTCTTCTGTTTTCATCAGTAGATGCTTATCCATATTGACTCAAGAAGATATCACTAACTTACTATGAACTACAGCAAAGTGATGAAAAACACTTCACATACACACAGTAAGTTATGCAAATTGCTGCAGAGCAATATAGTATCAAATACTATAACAATCAAACACATTGGAGAGTCTTTCTTCAAAGGAATTACCAGTTAACAAAGAGTCCTCAAAAATGATGGAAAGCACTTTACGTAAATAAAGTGAAGGAAAGATGAAGGAAGCAACAAGGACTGCAGGGCCCATAAACCACAATATGCTGTTTTGTCTTCTTTCTGAATTTGATAAAAGGATCTTACTATCTCCTCTGTATGGACGGTTATAAAACGATATTAAACCTGGTTTTCCATCACTCCCTGATAAATGAAAATATAAGTTGCTTGCAGGAGGGATGTCTTCCGCAATAGTATCATTATTTTCTGACACCAAAGCAGTTGTTTCAAGATCACTGTATTGTGACTGATCCTCAGAGACAACAAAAAGTGCATTATGCTGTTTCTGTAACTTTCCCTTTAACTTCGGCGTTCCATGTATAAAATTAAACTGGCATGATTTGTCTGATCACGATACCAATGCAAAAGAATGTTAACAGAGACATATCCAGAGGAGTTCATATAAAATATATAGCAAAATTCAGTTCACACCCTTCAACTTTGATCCATCTGCAGATTAGACCAGAAGGTCTGCAGTGTGCAAAACAAATGGCCTCTTTGAACACTACACTTTGAGGTCTGCAGTGTGCAAAACAAATGGCCTCTTTGAACACTACACTTTGTACAAAAAACACCCTCCCCGAAGCAGACTGTTAACCATATAATGGAATTGTCACATGACAACAAACAAATGTGAGGAAATGGCAAATGTGGTTCTAATCTAGAATGCAGTATCCTTTCAGCTTTTCAATCTTCAATAGTACCATAATTAATGGTTTTCTTAATAGAGCTTTTTTCACAGAGTGTGAAGTTCAGCAATCATTTGCACCTTTCCAGATCCCTAAGGTCTAATCCATACATGGGCCAAAATTAAAGGGAGGGCTGCAATTTACATCTACAACAAATTTATTCAAGAAATATGCTTGGAAGAACCATTCATATCAAAATTGTTATGACTTTATAGCATGAAGAAAAGGCAATTCAGTAGAATGCTTAATGCAGAATGCAGAAATTCCAGGAATCAACCAATAAATAAGCAAGCTACCTTTAGTGTATATTTGCAGCTGAGCACCTGTTAGTTGGTTGACAAACAACCCTTGTGATAAGCTCAACTGAATATTAAAAGAAAAGAAAACATGTAACAGTAATTAAAGCAATACTCAAGATACAGCAGTTAACAATTTTGAATAACAGTATAATGAAATGGATTTCATCCAAGTGATGGTATTACTCAAATAGAAAATAATATCTAGCAAAAATGTGCAAAGCTGAAAAAGCATAGATTAAGACATGTCATGTTCCACGACCTCATCATCGTCAATTTTCATAAAAAAATATATCCAGTCATTAATCAATAGCGCAAATTATTTATAGTGAAAATTAACTGAGATAAAAATTAAACAGTGTCAACCATACTCTAATTTTAATAGAATTAAATCAAAAACAACTAATCACCACAGGAAACTTGAAACAAGTTAGCCATGATTTAACTAACTACTAAACTCGCAGCCCAGCTCCTATAACCACCTTATAACTAATGCAATACATATCCTTTTTAGCAGAGCATACCATTGGTAGTTACAAATACTTCACACGCTCACTGCACCATTAATTACTGATAAATACATAGCTAATACTGGAGTAAATAACGAAAAACCAAGCTCCTTCTTTCATACATCCTTCATACGAAGATCATGATATCAGTTTATCTCCCTGATTTTTAAGAAAAGATCCAATTATCAAATTTATATTGATCAGTTTCTCATCAAAACATAGAATTGGTGTAATAGTTTGAATAAAATTGACAAGGGTGTTACACTTACAAGGCAATAAAAGAATGAAGGTTTTAGTATCAATATTCACAATGCCAAAGGGTGAACGAAACAAGAAGAATTTTTTTTCACTTGACCAGAGTTCTGTTGAACTAAACAGACGAATAATTCATCAACCTGATTTTTCCTAACAATGCATTGAAAGGAGAGAACTTTCTTCTGATGAAGCAAAATTCAGCAACAACCCTATCCTACGATTCTTATCTAAAAAAAAACTCAATTTATTTATTCATTCATTGATTTGGGGGTCATAAAGAAAGAGTGAGTAGTACCTGAGCAACTCTTGTGCGTTGGAAAGGAGAAGAAGAAAGAGAAGGCACTAAACAAGAAATTGAGGAACCGAATTTAGTATTTGCCATAACAATAATAAGAGAAAGTGAATGAAGCAACGAGGTGGTGACGTAGAAGGGTCAAGCTGAGCCTTAATCACACTCACTCCACCCAAACCCAACCATTCATACCCAAACTCGAACACATAGTGTGAGTCTTACAACGTATGCCACTGCCACACCCGTAGGTTTCAGGTTTCTGGGTACAAGATTGAATTCGTTTATGTTACCGAGGTCGAGGTGCTAGGCCAACATTTTATTTTTACTCCCATTGTTTTTTATCTAATAATATTAATAAATTTTTTGACAAATTACATTTTATCTGACTCTTTTACTCTTTTATTTTTCGGTGAGATTCTTGGTATAATCTACATCTAATTTTATTTTTTATTTTGAAAATTATAACATTTAATATTATTAATATATTGCATTTTATAATAATTTATTATTTTTAATAAAAAAATTACCGTGTATAAAATTTTATTGCATGTCTTTAATCATATATTAAAATTTTAAAAAATTTAAACAATAAAATAAGTATTTTCAGCAAATAATAGTAGCCGTTTTCAAAATTTTATTAATAAATATTTAAATAAGCTTCCAAATTAAAAATTATAGATAAATAAAATATATTCTTAAAAAAGTTATTTATAATTGTTTATCACTCTGAAGAGTTCAATAACAATAAAATAGACAAAAATACAATAAATTTTGTCTGTTAAAAAAGGAGAGTGGAACTTTAAGTTCTTAATTAGGTTATTCTTTTAAAGGTACCCTTAATCTCATGTGCTTACGATTCAAGAAGAAACTAACAATACTTATTTTTTTAAAGTGAGCGAAGCATATATCCATCTTTAATTTAAGGGTATATTATTATTTTTCTTTTATTTTACTACATTTTAGTCTAGGTTTAGTATATCAATTTATTAATAGTGTGGTAAACTAGACAAAAAGATATTTGAAAGTTTACTCAAAATTTTAATTTTATCTTAGTAAAAAAAATTAAAACTAGTTATTAATAGTGCTAAAAATCTTAAAAGAGGAAAAATAAGAACAAAAATTATGTGCAAGTTCCATATTGTTGGTACTTTTATTTAATCAAAAATTAAAATTTTACGTAGTAATTTGTAATAATATTAAATATAAATTTTTAAAAAAAATCTAATTTTCATTGATAACCAGCCCTTAAACAACAACACATAAATTTTGTATTTAAAAAAAAAACTCGACATTAAATTGAATAAATTATAAGATATATTAATTTCTTCTGAAATAAAATACATTTAAATATTTTTATGAGAAAAAAATTCTTTTATTTTTAAATTTCTAACTTCAAACAATTCCAAAGGTTCCAAAATCATGGACATTTTTAGTATTTTTAAATATTATATATATATATATATATATATATATAACCAAAATAAGCATACCCTTAAATAAAAGAAATAAAATTTAAAAACAAATTATAAAATATTCAAAATTTACATTAAAATAAAAAATTTTAAAAAATATTGAAGTCACGTAATACAATAAATAAATAAATAATAGTTGTTGAAAACATTTGAATTGAAGATAAGTTGGAACGCTTTTTATTAGAAATCAGGATTCGTAAAGTGTTGGTGTTAGCGGATGAGAGATGTAACTAAAGATCGCTATTTTACTCCATTGGGCATTCCCTTTGTTGGAGGGTGGAATCAAGATTACCTCAAAAACGTCGCATTTGTTCTTTTATCGAATCGATTCCAAAAGGGAAAATCCAAAGCTGAATTTGGTGCGGAGAACAAAATGGCAAGCGTGTCTTCACCTAAGAACCAGGTCAACCATCTTACCCTTCTTCTTCTTCAAATTCACTCATGCGAGCCTCTTTGCTAATTAATTCGAGGGTTTTGTTCTGTTTTAGGTGGATGATCACGGAAAACCTGAGTGTAGCAATGGTCTTGAGTAAGTTCCTTTTTGTTTTTCTCTTTTACCGTTATTACACTGTTCATTTGGTGTACCAATAAAAATACTTTTCTTAAGAAAAATTAGTTTTGAGTTTTCTAGAGATCTTGAACAGAAAACAACGTCCTCTGGCTGAATTTCTTAGAGTGTGTAGAATGGATGCTTACAGCAGCATAAATCACAACCACCTCGGATAATGAAATTGAACAACATGGAAGCTCCAGACTATGTATCCATATTTGTGATAAAATAGAGATAAATCTTGGGGAGGGTGAGAACATGCAAATGAGAATAGTCATGGAAATTTTAGAAGGAATTTGGGAGAATATTTCATATTGCTCCAAGTTTGATTATGCGTTGTTCTTGTTGGTTGAGTACTCAAGTTTAGGAGCCTTGAATTTTCACCCTCTCTTCCTCCTCATAGAAGATCATCAACATTTCCCAGTGTGGTTACCCATGAGGTGTTTCCACATCCTTTAGATGTGAACCTAATCCCCACTCGAGTGAGCCTAATTCCCATAGTATGGCCATGCTATAGGTGCTTCCTATGAGATATAAACACTTATATTGTGAGTAAAATTCACTCACTTGGAGCTTCAGTTCCTCAGGTTCAAGCCTTAGTGGAGCATGATAGTAGAAATTATTTGGCAACAGATGTCATCAATGGTAGAAGTATTTAAAGCCATTTTTGATATAGTGATTAAGCTCCAAAATATTGTTCTTTGTGTTCGAACTGTTGCTGTTATCTGCATATTAAAACATCCCATGTATATACTTCATTTCTTTCTTATTTTCTGAATGAAAACTCTTGTAACCTATTATCATTATCTGAGCAATCTGTAATTTTAATTGGAAACATAAAACTTCTTGATATTTGTTTGGGTAACCATACTGCTATTCAACCATCTATTTTGGTTGTAACTTGTAACTTAGTCACATTCTTTGATGCATGTGGGGTTAAGACGTAATGAAATTTAGTTACTTTTCTTGGTTGGTTTTTCATCATATAATTGCTAAATCTGTTTTCTCTCCATTGAGTATGGTTTTGAAACTAAAATAAGCTAGTTATTACTTGTCCTTTGTTTTCTACTTGTCCTGCATATATAGTCAATTCAAATTCCTCCTTACCATGGTGGTTTAGGAAGACTAGTGCCATTTCAGTATCTCATAGTGCACAGAGTGGAATCTCCCTTGGATATTTGTAAATAAATTCAATGCTCATTTGAGCTCTTTAGTCATATGTCTTCATTGTCAGTAACAGATCCAGTAGTTTCCCCAATATGCATATCATAATCACTGCCTTCCCTTGGAAGCTATTCCAAAAGTGTTAAATTTTCCTGATTTACCTCTGTTATCTGATTTAATCCTTCTTGTTTATTTTATTTTTGTGGTAATGTGCCTAATATTTTAAAGGACACAAATCTAAATTATTTTGATGGAAAGTGCTATTAACTGCAAGTTCTCTGTCCAGATTAAGGTAATTCACTAAATTTTACAATTTACAGTCATCTGGACAGCACGCAGTGCATTGAGAGGTTCAGAAAATATGATGCTGAATACACTCAACGTTTGTTGGCAAAATATTTCACTACAAAAAGCTCTTATGGAGGTATGCAACATTAGCCATTTGAAAATGGATATGTAGATAACTCTACACCTGTTTTCCCGGATACTGATATTATAGATTCTTTTATTTACACATGACCCCATTGTCCATAACTTGGTGAATATTTTGCAGCAGTTCCCACACTCGTATAGCATTAAGTTGTGCTGTATGATTTCAGCGTTACTATGCTATTAACTATGGTATTAACATATATATTACAATTCTGGAGCACATTTTCCACAGCAATTGCTTTTGTGCTTATTTCCTAATTATCTTTATTTAAGTTAAGTATTCATGTTTTCTAAATATCTTAATGAATATAAACTAGTGAAGGATAAAAATACAAGTGTAGTTGATGTAATTTTAAACTAATGAGATGAAATACTGTAGCGTTGTATGACAATTGTACACTGTTGTGATGTTGTAAAATGAAATCTAAGGGAATTGGATTGGAATATTTATCTTTTCTTTATTCATAATGTAGGACTATTTTGTTTAGCATTTCTCTCCCTAACTTGTTTGATGAGAAGCATTTGTTGTGTTGGCGCTGGAAATGTTTACCATTAGTCTCCGTTGTTATGATCATTTGCATGTGAAATGCTAAACAAAATAGTCCTACATTATGAATAAAGAAAAGATAAATATTCCAATCCAATCTCCCTAACTTGTTTGATGAGAAGCATTTGTGGTGTTGGCGCTGGAAATGTTTACCATAAGTCTCCGCTGTTATGATCATTTGCATGTGAAAGCTGGGTGAAAACAAAAATTGAGAACTTCGTGCATTATTTCATACCAACTTTTTATAATGAGTTTAAATCTTTATTTATATGTTGAAATATAAATTTTAACCTCCACCCAAATCCATTGTTAATTGACTGTAAATATCATTTTTTGCAGGCAACATGTTTGATGAGCAAATAACAATAGATGATGAAATTATAAAGGCAAGCAGGTAAGCAAGAGCTATGAACTAAAATATCTTGCATGTTCCGTGTTAGAGAAAATTACAAATAAGAATGACTAACTCAATGTTGTTAGTCTCTATACTTATTCCTAAAAAAAGATCAGTACAAGAAAAATAACCTAATAGGCATAAACTTATTCACTAACATTCCAGTTATCAATCTGTGCTTCGAAATTTTTGTCTAGGTTGACTTGTTTGAGGACATATGTTGATCCGGTAGTAGGTTTTGAAGACCAAGGCAGCAATGGATCAACTCCACCAGCAGACACACAGGCCAACATTCCCAATGGGAAACACGTGGTAAAGAAGAACAACTGAAGTAATGTGCGGCCTTGCGAAAGCATCAATGCATATGCTGTTGTAGAGAAATTAACGCAAATCATGCCGTTAGTACCAGGAATTCTGGAATTTATGAGTGGAGATGCTCATGGCCTCAACCGTAAATTTTTCCAATGGATTTCCTGGTCATAGTTTTTCTGAGGTTCTAGTGATGTGTAAAATGACCTGAAAACCATCAATTATTAATTTAATGTACGAGTAAAACTTTCAAAATTTCCGTTTAATAGAACTGATTTCAGATTGTGGGATTTATCAAACTTTCAAATACTTCCACACTCTCATTTTACTTTATCCTGCAATGAAGTTATTTTTATCTATTCACTTTATCCTGGAGGATTCGCTGGAGAGGGAGCTTATAACACCTCCCAGAAGCAATATCATAGAGTAGCAAGGAGCAGATTCACCATCTTAGTTCACAATGGGGTGTCCGCTGTTTTAACAATCCATCAATATCTCCAAAAAATTCTTAAACGAGGGAGGTTAAAGTACTTTATCTGGGCTTTCTTCCCTCAATATGCCGGGTCATTCTACAAGCAATATATTTTCTCCGGATACTAACTGAAAAATGTTACAATCAATAGGACAAATAAGTCCCACATCATAAAATGTGTCCATGTTGAAAACATCTTTTGGCTATTCTGGTGGTTAATGTACGAACACTCGGCGTAGCCTAATCAATCGCTTGCTCAACCACATGGTTTACACATCAGTAGTTTCCCCTGTTACAAATTTTGTAAACAAACAAGCACAGGCAGTTACACTTTTTATATTATCTACCATTAGTAGAAGCTGCCAAATGACCGGTTGTAGAATGGAATCAAATTAGTATAGAACATCGAAACATAAGCAGCGATTCAATGATAAGAAAATTACAGCCTAATCTAAGAATAAAGTAACGTTTTTAATATAACATGAATTAGTAACTTCCTCAATACCATTAACAAGCTCTAAACACCAAAACCCCAACAGAAAATGGGATTGGCCAGATTCGCATTCGAAAATCTCAACACTACAGAATATCATCTCCATCATTCCTATTTAACCTATATGGAGATTACCCTCAAGAATATTTTCAATTTTCAAACCTAAATAAGATTAGCCCTCTTCAAAAATCTGACTGTCCGACAATAATAGGGCCATATTGATTCCACAAAATCAAGATACATCTCCACTATCCATTGTTGCAATTCTTTCAACTTTCTTCTTGTTAGCTGTTTATAATCTCTATTTTTTACACTCAATATAGGCTGCAAAGCAAGAGTTGCAATATCTTCTTTCAGCTTGCCACGGAAAATGTAGTTGAAGGCCAATATGCAATAAGAGGGTGAATTCTTAAGTAATTTGACAGTCTGTTTGAAGCTGAAGGCATAGAGTGCACACACTCCACGGATTATCATGATGTAGATAGCCACAATTAGTGGCCCCAAAACCCATAAAGGAGTTAACTCCTTGGAAACTTCAGCACCATATTTCACATTAACAGCCAGATAGAAAGGAACACTGCAGAGAAAAGATAGAATTAGAACACACGCAAAAGCATTGCTGTCAATCAATGCTGTTTTAAATGAGAAGAAAGTTGAAGAATGATCCAGAACCTAGTTACATACAATATTGACTAAGAAGCAAGCATGTTACACATCCTTGTTCATTCATTTTCTCCATAAATTCCAACCTAAAGTTTGCTTCAATCAAGACATCGAAGTTGTGCATGATGAAATTAAATGTGACAATCAGATAACAAATTAACTTGAAGACAATAATAACATAACATGAATGTGGTACAATAAAAAATCCACACACATCCTCCTTTCACAGAGATTGCATAACATTAAGAGAGGGAAAAAACCATCATACTTACAATATTAACAAAGGAATCTTTATTGTTGCATCTAGGGCCAGAAAATGGGACCATGCCACTTTCAAAACTTTGGCTCTTTCCTTAATTTGAGTCCCTTGTACAGTTCCTGGTAAAATCTCTGAGGTGGGTTCTCCAAAAATTTCCTCCACCTCTTGGCTTGATGGTTGTGTTCGTAACAATGTCAACCATTTTTTGAAAAGTCTATGAATCGCAGATGATGGTGCAAGGCTATCATTTGTTTCAGATGCATAAGAGACTGGTACATTATGAGCTTCCTCACTCTCTCCTATTCTAACAGAGGTCTTAGGTGCCTTCAATCGATTAGCCCTAACTCCAGAATCATCATTTTGGGTGCTGCCTTTGAAGCCTGAAATCCTCAGAGGTCTGAGCTTCGATACACAAAAGCATGGAGGCCCTACACTGGAAACAATAAACTCTTTGAGAGAGCAGAAATAAAAGGTCATTTGCATTTAATTCATGTATGTTTCTGGCTGTGGAACAATCACAAAGGTGGCCAACTAACAAAAAGATAAAATATTGAATAAAAAATATGAATTTATATTGAAATCAATAAATACGAAATTTAATATTGGTATCAGAAACAAAAAGAGAATATACAAAGGCAACGCATCAAACATTCGGGGTAAATAATGTTTACAAGCACAGATTTGTTTTTTATCTCTTCAAAAATCATTTTCTTTGCACAATATGAACCCCCAATTCTACAAGCCGAAGAAAACTATCTGAGGATGACAAACATTATTTCAAGAGTAATGTAAACATATTTAGGTGTAAATTTGATTATGCTAACTCTTATCATAGGGCCACCTCTTATTGGCAGCCACCTCTATCAGTATATTATCTAGTTGTAAATTTCTTAAAGTGACCCATACAACAAAGATTTAATTTCCATCACCAGGACTCAAACATGTCTCCACCTTAAACAAATATTCCTCTTTAATAGGCACTGCCAGTCAGTCCTTCCAATCATGTGATGTTTTGTTAAACACTGCTTCAACTTCATCCTTTTGTTCCATGGCAAACGCCTTGAGGAAGATGTCACATATAAGCCCTGGAGAAAAGAAAACAAATCATCTATGAAATCCATAATTCATACACCCAAGCACCACAAATATGAACAAGGAAATTTATGATAGCAAAACAATATCTTATAACACAAAAACCCCCGTAAAAAACACAATAAGACAATAAGTCAAAATCTAACAACACTTAGTGAACCAGAGAGACAGAGAGATGTATATAGTTTCAGCTGTCAATAAAATCTTGATCTTCTGATTCAGGATATTTCAAAACTAATGGGTGAAACTTCGATGCTCCAATTATTAAATTTGATACAACAGTTGAATCCTCACCACCACGAAACATCTTTTACTACACTAACAATCTACTTAGATATAAAAACTGCAACAGAACTAAACTTTGAGGGCATCATTCTGCAATGAAAAGCTAGAGCGTACATATAAAACACGGACACTAAACTTTAACGATAATAAATCACATCATTTGACATTTTACCATTACTATAGCTAGTAATTTGATTAACAACAAGAATAAAACATAATAGCAGTGGAAAGATAAAATCCAAAGTAAATTGTAAACACATTACGTCGGGAGACATTGTGAACAAATAAATAAAATTACAATCCAAGTACCTGCGGTTGATGGGCTACGAAGGCCATTTTGTGTATTTATTCTTTATCCAATCCACCAATTAATTGGACCTATTCAACAATGGAGTTAAATATATAAAAATAAAGTATTAACAACAAACTATAATAAAAGCCAAATTACATAAAATTATAAGAGTTTAATAGACATTTCGAATTTGATAATCAAATATTAAAGAAATCTATGTCATAGGGTTTCAAAGAAGAAGAAAAAAGACCAGAATGTGTGGATAAGAAGCGTTGAGAATGGGGGGCAAAATTTGGAGATAAGCGAAGAGGGTGGAACCGTATCAAACAAGAGTGCAGTGTCGGTGAGGAATAGAATTGAGGTGTGGGTGAATGAAATTGCAGGCGAGAAAGAACCCTAACCTAAGAGGCTAAGAAGATGAAAGAATATATGAATATGATGATGTTGATAACATAGCTAAACTACCTCTTCTATCTCCTCTTCTTCCCTTAAATCTGTTCTCGTTTCGTTACTTTTGTGCGATAAATGAAAGCAATGTACTTTTTAGGAAAATAAAAAATAATTGTCTTTTTTAGAAAAACAATTACCTTTTTTTATCGAAAGTTTTTTCAAAAGGTTGAAAAAGAATAAGTAATTATGTCTTTGAAATAAACTGAATTAAATATATATTTAACTTTTTATTTGATAAAATTTATATAAGAGACAATATGTGATAAATAAGGAATGGGGTTTAAACTTTATCTAGTACTAAAATTACAGTTTAAATAAATTTTTTATTCACATAAATATTTAAAGTTAGTTTTAGCTTTTAAATTTTTTCATTCAGTTTAGAAATTTGGTCTTTATTGTTATATAACTTTCATTATATAACATAGTTAATAATGACTGAGTCAATATTGTTAATGTTACTTTGTAACTAAGTTTTTATCTAATAAAAAAATGATTTTAATCTTTAAAAACATTTTTATTTTAAGAAGGTTGTTAATATTAATTATAAATTATATCTTTATTAAAAATATATTTTTTATATTATGAATACAATATTTTTTAATAAAATTTAACACTTTTATATATTTAAAACATATTTTATATGCTATCGTTAATAAAATCATTCTTTAAAAAATATTTTTTTTATTTTTCATTAATCATAATAATGGAAAAAAATAGTAAACTTTGTTATGATTAAGCATTATAGAAAATTTTTAATAAAGAAATAAAAGAAATAGGTTTTATTCTAATTAAGAAAAGATCTTATAAATAAAATATATGTATAAGGTATCAATTTTGTTACAAAAGATAAAATATATATATATATATATATATATATATATATATATATTCGAATTAGAAATCATATAATGGAACTTGGAAGGATAAAGAGTTTTTGTAAGAATGTCTACAAACTAGGTGAAAAAGAGAATTGCAAAAGATGAATGACATCAAATTGAAATTTTTTTTTATATGACATAATTAATTTCAATGTTTTTAGTCTTTCATAGAAAGTTGAGTTTTAATAGTATAGATGGTAGAACGGTTGTCAAAGATAGAGTTAACATGAGAATTGTCAAGTAATGTAGTAAGTAATGTATCCATTGGATTTCACATGTCAAACGGATAGTAGCATAATTTCAATTTTACTTTTAATTTTAGACTTCTAAGACAATAAGGATAAATCAATGAAGACATAATATCTAATAACTAATCTTCTTGTATGAAGGTAGCATGTCTAATTAGGGTTAGGAAAGCTTCTAAGTTTCACATCAAAGTTAGTAGAAAATAACAAACTCTATGTTAGAGCCAATTTAATAAATCATTAAAATCTAATTGACACATGTAAATGAGACTCTAAAGGATTGGATGTAAATTGTATTGTTGAACCATAGAGGATATTTGTGGATGAGTGGTGGCTAAGAAAAAAGATTTTCTATAAACTTTCTATTAGTTATAATGTTTATGAGCAACTATCTTATTGTAGCCTACAACTTTATGTTTGGATCCATAAAAGTTAAAGTTGATTTTATAGCTAATAAACTAGCTTATTCAAATAATCCTATAGCATATTTCCTTTTATTTACAACAACTCTTCTTTTGGATAGACTCACCTCTAGCCTAAGAAAGTTGTTTAGTGTTCTAAGGTTCTTAATTTTGACTTGGCATCTAAAAATTTGTTAACAAAAGAAATATCATACATGTTGTAATTGCTAGTTAACAATATGCCATGACATAAACAAGCAAACAAATAAAATCGGAATTAATTTTCTTGACAATCAAAAAGTAATCAATCATTGATTGAGTAAATCCAAGGAACAACAAAGCTTCAATAAGCTTAAAATACCGTTGCCAACTTGCTTGTCTTAATTCATATAAATATTTGTTTAGTTTGCAAACTTTGTTTGGATATAAGGGTTATAGGCCTAAAAGAAGTGTCATGTAAACCTTTTCATGAAGATGCTTATAAAGAAAAGTATTCTTTGTAATGAGTTGTTTTAGATATCGAAGAAATCTACACTTTTCATTTAGGTATATCTCTTTGCCACCAACATGCCTGCCTTATATATTTCTATAATACCATTTGCATGATATTTGATCATGTAGACCTATTTGCAACCTATGAGTTGCTTTCGTTATTGAAAGGTCTAATTTCATAATTAATGTCTCATGTGCTTTTTATGTGCACAATTTTTTAGATAAAAATATCCATATTTTAAATTGATTTTTTATATCCTTAATCCCCCTTCTCTCCACACTCGAAGTACATCTTTTGTCATCATAATCATATGCCATCGTTGAAAAGTCATCAATTAAGCCAAATTTCTCCTCCACACTAATTAAGGAACCATATTTTGTATTGCAAACTTCAAAGCTTGACATTTTACATTAGAACTAACAAATGGTAGAAGGAGAGAGATGAAACAATACATTTAATTTGTTTCTTTTTTAGAAGGAATTAGAAATTAGAACCACAAGTCTTTTTTGACTTTTATGACAACTATGTCGATGACATGAAATTTAGTGAATCAATTGGTAATGTCTTGAACTGCTTATCACTAGTTTCAGTTTCAATGTGATTATTTTGTGGAAGATTTGTGGCTATTTCAGGAATTACTATAGGGTCATATTTAGAGTCTTTGTTAAAGATGGAAGAACCCATAAAGGTTATTGATTTAGAGATTTTGTAAGAATGAAGATGGATTAAGGATGGATGATGATAGATTAGGGTTTAGTTCATTGAGCATGCTTTAGACCTTTGAAGATAGATTTGTTAGGTCATAGTGAACAATGTCAAAAATCAAGTGCAAAATTCTCTCGTCTTAAGTATTATCCATAATTATATCTAACAATTTAAGCTTTTTACAATGTCAATCATGAATTAATGAGATCTTTTCTAGAGTTTCTTCAATTAGGTAAGCAAATTTACATTATGGAAAGAACATATCTTATTTTACAAAATTCTTTTTTTTTTTCATTTCAAAATTGATACGAAGAATAAATTTTTAAGAATATATTAGGATCAAGAAACATTGAAAAAGATTTTGTGAAAACACGAGTTATGAACAGGAGATAATCTAAATGAAAAGAAAATTTCAAACAAAACAAAAACAAAAAAATCTCAAAAAAGATAAAAAAAAGAGGTGTTACAAACTTAATTAAATGAAGAATAGATAATGATAAGAATAATGTATAATTGTCACAAGAATGTGAGGAATCTTTAATAAGATTCAAGCAGTGATTCTTTCCAAAAATCCTAAGAGGCACACAAACTCTCTAAAGAAATAATCCTTAATTCTTATTCAAAATCAAAGTTTCCTTTTAAAAGATATTTAAATGAATATTTATAATAAAAAATAAAAATTTAAAAGGCTTAATAACTAATATGATCAAGCCTACTAGCATAATGTAAGTAAAATCCTACTAAATATAATAAAGTATATAAATCTTAAAAAAAAAATTAATAACTAATGTGGTCTAACCCACTAATCTAAGATATAACATCCTGATTGTTACTCTCTCTATGTTTGTGTGTGAAAAACAATATTCTCCTTTTTGTTAAAAGTACTTTAAATTGTTTTACAAATTTTATGATTTTTAGTTAAGAGGTTTTGAAATAAAAATATTTGTTTTTATATTATTAAAATAATTTATTTTTAAATGCATGTTTATTTTTTAAGAAAAAAGGAATTTCTAATACTTAGAATTATTTACAACTCTTTTTAACAAATTGTCTCAAAATTTTTAACCCTTAAGTATGACAACAAGAAAAGTTTTTTAATTGGATTTAAATTGCAAATCTAGCACACACCAATGAATGTGATGTAGTGGTTGAAAAGTTGGCCCCTTAGTTTGGAGTTGGAGCTCTCATGATTAAACTTGGGTAATTTTTGTACCCTTGTAATACCTAGCCTTTTTCCTGAGCTAATGGTAGTTTTAACTTTTTAAATTAGGAAAACTTCATATTACCTATGCATGAGCAAAAATAATAAGAAGGAGGGAAACTAAAGGCCATATGCATAAAACCCTTTTCTTCCACATGTTCTCCATTTCTCTGCCTCTCCTCCTCTGTCAAGCCTCGTCTTTAGAAATCCCTTCTCTCCTCCTTTGTATTTTACTTATGATGTCAAACACCACCGTGTTGGTCTCCTCATTAGTCACCATCTACACCAACATTTCAATGTTAGACACATGCAATATAAACAAAAATAACATTTAAATTGAAATTATTTAAATTATTATTATTTGTTTACCTTTCACAAAAACGATTTCACAACCAAAACTGGATACCAAATTGAGCAAACCACTTCCAAATTTATGCTGTTTTTTTTCTGGCATTGAAAGGGAAAAAGAAATTGGAGGGAAGACTAATGGAGAAGAAAGGGAAAGGGAAAGAAGTTGCTCTGCATAATTGTTCAATCTATTGCCACGTGGACCAATCAAAGGAGTGTCATCCCTAACTACACCAACACGACAATTGGCTCTGATCTAGCCAACTCTCTCATATTTTACCACGTGTCTTCTTTCTTTCCTGACCATTGATGAATTTTGAATCTTTTTAATTTTTTTATTTATTTTCGTGACAGATAAATGACACGTGTCACATAAATATAATTGTCAACATCATTTTAGTGTAGATAACTTTCTAGATGACACTTATGTAACTTGTCATTCGTCACCCTAGATAGGAAAATTTTTTTTGGAAAATCCTGTTTAATTATTTTTTTATAAAACATTAACCCTAATCAGGCAAAAAAGCATAGAATCACTTTCTAAGAACATTATTGTCCCCAACCCAAATACCAATGTTTCCTACATCTCTTTAATTTTTATTGTTCTTGAACCTAGAACAATCTACCAAAAAAAAATCACTCATTATTTACCTTGATTTTTCTAATGACATACTTTCATATGTCTCCTAACCTAGAGATTCTCCATCTAACAATTTAGTTACTTAATGACCTCATTAACCTTATTTTAGGATAACCGCTAGGAAATATGTACTCATCTCTCAGCATTGTAAAATAGCTAAAGACTAGCCTAACCTTTCAAACCTAGGAGTTCAAATTAAGGAGGAGGACCCCTCAAATCCGAAGAGATGGAAGATGACCTCTTCGAGTAGTCTTAACTTATTGTTTATTTGTAATTTTTTTGTTGTTCTGCTGCTAGTAGACTCTACTGACAATGTGATGGAGGGTTGGATACTTTATCTTTTGCTTTTAGTGACTATGTGTAATGTTTTTTTTATAACTCTTAATGGTTGTGATTGTGTCTTTAAGATCCATTGATAATTTTCATGTACTCTTAACAAATTTTCTTGTTATTTCTTGTAACACCTTCTTCTCATTTTTGGTAATTTATGTTTTATTTAATGTTAAGTAGTAGTAGAATGCATTTAGATGTAAGTTTTGGGGATTTTAGAGGGGTTTTGGTGCTAGAGATCTTGCTCAGGCGAGGTAAATCTTGCCTAGGCGAGATTGAGTGTGCAGGAATACCTTGTTGTAGGGCTATCACGCTCAAGCAAGATGAATCTCGCTCAAGTAAGATAAGATAAATGTTGTCTAACTGTCACCTTACCCAGACGAGAGTGATCTCGCTAAGGCGAGCTGGGGATCTCACTCAGGCAAGATTGAGTCGCTCAAGCAAGGACCTATAGGAAAAATAGCATGCTTTGGCTCGGTCAAGCGAGCATATCAGAAAATAGTGGGCAAGACCACTATCTGCATATCTCGCTCAGGGGACAGAGCCATTGCTCAAGCAAGATGTCAACGCTCAAGCGAGCTGTCCCTCATTCAAGCGAGAATGCGCAGGACTGAGGGGTATTTAAGAGGTTTTCCGCATGAAAAATTCATTCTATTTCAAAATCACGTTTTTCTCTCAAGCTTTCTCTGAACTCTCTCATCTTTTTACCTAGATAAAGGCTTTAGAAACTCTGTTTTCTCTTCAAAGTCAAACTTGGATATTGAAGCTAATCGACTCTAAGTAGGTTTCTTTAGATTAAACTTGAGTTTCTCCAATCGTTTTTCTTGTTTTTGTTTCTTATGGATATCTTTTGGTATTCAAGAGAACCTTTATAGTTGATTATCGATCCTTTTCAATATCTTTCTGTGATCTCATCTTCGAGGTAAGAAGAGCTCTATTTTATCAGTATAGTACACTATTTATTTTGTGCTCATAGAGCACGGTTACATGAATATTGTATGAAAATATGTTATTGAGATATCTTTTGTATGAATAATAGGTGAAAAGATTTTTGTTTTGTTGTTTGGATTAAGTGGTTGATATATATGTGGATATGTATTATATGATGAGTACTTAATGTGGACGGTGATTGAATTTGCTGAATGATTATTATGTGATTGTATGGAGTATGTATGAATGAGATGAAATGATTAAGTTTGAAATTATACCTATATTCACGAGGATATGAGTGGAATGGAATTAGTCTGAAAGTGTTTTACTAAGCACGATCTTAAAAATGAGAAAGAGAATAATTCTGAGAATGACTCTAAGAATCGAATATGGATTGAATCTAGTGTAAATAGTTACAGAGATACCCTGGGGGGTATAGAGTTCAAAGACGATAAAAATCTAAGGAAAACATAGGGTAATGAGCGACATTCGCATATGTGTACACACTCTTTCTGAGAGTGAATGCATCACATGGCCTCACACTCGTTTCCTGACTAGACTCTTGACTATGCCTTTGCTAAAAGGCCTGATTATTGTACATGTTATATTTGTGTGCATGAGCTAACTGACGACTATTTACCTAGTTGAGTAAGACCTCAAGAAATGTTGGAGGCATCGGTATCTGTGATCACAATGTACTGACAGTGACTGACGACTATTTACCTAGTTGAGTAAGACCTCAAGAAATGTTGGAGGCATCAATATCTGTGATCACAGTGCATTGAGAGTGCGTATTTGAATGAGAAAATGAATAATAGATAATAAATTGTGAATGATATATGTTTGAATATGTTTTTTTTTATGTGAAGTTAGTGTAAATATGGATATGTTGCAATTATACTATAAATTATGATTTTGTGATATAATGTTTGAAAAAAAGATAAAATAAATGCTCATCCTTACTAATAATTTCAGGAAATTAGGATGATAGAGCCTCAGGGAAGAATTAGACTAATAGATAGTTTTGTACATTTTAGATTAAATTATATATTTAATTAATATCAGAGAGTAAATTATTTTAAATTTGTTGTACTTGTAGAAAATGAACCTAGGGTTTTTGTTATGATAGAAATGGATTTCTCTTATAGTATCCCTTTTGACTTTCTTAGGAATAGAATACATCATACCTTGTGCATATATGTGCAGAGGTACCGTTAGGACTCCAACAGCTTTCACGTATTTATTTACCTACTACTGTGACACCCTTACTACTTACTAAGCAATAAATATAAATATAATCATAAAATAACCAAGCAGTAAGAACATCACATGCATGGGTCTATATCTATTCAGATATAGTGAAATTAAATACACTACTATTACTAGAAGTATTCATTTCATATATACACATCATCTGTTAATTTATACAATCATCCAGTTATCTAAATATATACATAACTGAATTACATACAAATTAAAGTGGGGTCACGATATCAGAGACGACAACCCAAAACGAAGACCTCACGAGCTTTCCCCTGTATCCCTGATCACCAAAGTGCCCATTTCCTTCCAAAATTCAACAACGGTAAGGTTAAGCTTCCTATATACCCCTTTTTCTTTTCAGTCAAAAGTACTTACATCTACGTATATATATAGATTATCCCTTACTCGACTCTAACCTACTCTCCTTTTTCACTAGATTCCTACTCAGAGGGGGCAAAATTAGGAAGGAGTCCTACTTGAGAAGCAGTCCTCTTCCTTCCGATAACAGAAGAGGTGTTTGAGCAGTGAGAAGAATCAGGAGAGTCTGAAGAACTAGAGAAAGACGAAGAGGAAGTGGATGAGATAGAGATAGGTCTTGCTAAAAGTGTGTCAACTAAATTAGTCCGTTCCACAGGTGGTAAATATGGTATAGAAGGACGTAAAGGTCTAAGAAAACCTGGGGGTAATACCGGGGGTGATAATACAGGAACAGGAGGTGGGGTAGGGGGTCTCACAAATTGTACATCTGGAGGAAATGGAAAAGTAAGTCTCATGGGTACTCAGATGGGGATAGGGTAAGCTCGTGGGCCTGGGCCATTTCTATCTAACAAAAAGGTAATAGAGACAGTGTGGGTGAATCGTTGTTGCTCCCAGTCGTGCACCCATGTTCCCTCAGGATCATATCTGATCGAGACGCTGAATTGGTACGGTGGTCGAGCCATCAATGTTCTCACCTAATAAACATATTCACACACAACACACATAGCAATAAAAGGGTGAGACAATTTAGTTCAATCTCCAGCAGCAAAAGACATATAAGGGTTTCAATCACACAATTAATTATCAACCCCCATAATCTACCAAGCAAATGCATATGCCATGAATGAGAAGTGATGCAAGTCCATTATTATAACTTAGTACATTTTGACACATGCATGTGGGCCCAAAACCATCAATATGTTTCTTTTACTCAGGGAAGGATTAGGAGTTTCACTGTTACTTAACTGCCAACTTTGTTTATCTCATAATACAGTAACAGCTCTACTAATACAAGAATCTCTCGGGACCAGTCAGGATAGTAAAGTTTTGCAGTGAGAGTCTACAGCACAAGATGGCGAGCCTTGGCCACTGTCAGATTCAATCACACGTCACTATCCCCAAGACTACCTTGGAGCCGCCCCTAGATTTTTTATACTTCCCTGTCCACTCATCACACTATCACATGTTCATGATGCATGTCTTCACTCCTAATTAATGTAATTAGAGAAAAACTTTAATTTTTCTTTTCTGTTAAGTACAATCCTTAACTTTTTCTTTTCTCAATAAAATTCGACAGAGTCTCCTCTGTAAATCAGATATTCCAAAATTTTCTTCTTCCTGTAAAACAACCAGAAAAATCCAGAATACTTCTAATTCATTAAATTCCACCTCCATCACCTCAAAATCCATGAAAATCGTATCTTCCCCTCTTTCTTTAAATATGTTTTTATGCTTAAAAATTTAAAACTTAATCATTTTTAAAAATGATTCAAGCCTTCCAAATATCCAATACTACTTTCTCAGTAATATAATTTATTTATTTATTTTTATTAAATCTATTTTCAAAAGAAGTCCAAAGATACTTGTACTATATATAAAATACATAATTTTATATATATATATATATATATATATATATATATACCTTAAAAACATATTTTCTTCTTTCCAACAAGTCTTAATGGACATTTAGATTATATCAATCTATATGCTCACACCACATGAAACTATATTACTTCTAATCTTTACTATTATATGGCATTCCTACCAACAAGAATATCTACACAAGCACATAATGAGAATTCAACCAATTATAAAGAAATATTTCAATACAGCACTTCAACCATAAATCATTCCAATACATTAATTTAAATACACAAAAGACCTTACATATAAGGGAGAGTCCTTATTCAATCAATTTCCTGGTCTAAGGCAACCTTTCACACATGTCAAGTGCTATAACAAAATCTTCTAAAAATTATGGGATAGCTCTAAAACAACCCAAATTCATTTTATTTGATTAGAACAATAGAGAATCATTCCCTTATGGTTCTTAATGCCACCTATTGAAATAAAATTATCCCACCCCTTACCTTACGGATATTCTTTGATGAAGATATGGATGAATTTTTTCTGATTCTTTAGAAAACTCGAACAATCCAATCTTCGAAACGATCAACCTAATCAATTAATCATGCCTAAACATAATTAATACTAAGGAGATGCTAATTTTATACTCTTATATGTATATGTAAAAATTGAAATTTTCTAACTTTTGCTATAAAAGTCCGATTAACACAAAATTAGTTTCTATGATCTAACTAATATAAAAGAATAAAATGGAATTGAAAAACACTCACTTCACCTTCTCTAAAACTACATGGCAGCCAACCCTTGTGAGGGTTTAGTGCTTTTTAATCACATTTTTGAAAAACTAATTATGTAAACAATATAAGCCATGCATAGTCTACATATAGTACAAAAGAAAGTAAGTTTAAAAACCAATAATTTTGAAGTAAAGTAAGACCCATTTTTACTGTTCATGACAGCCAAAAATAGAAAAAATTTAAAATTTTAATCGGATGAAATGATAATTAACAACTAATTAAGCTTAATTAAGGATATATATTAAAAACATACCTTAAAACAAGCTTAAATGAGTGGAAGAAAATGAAAATGGTGAAAGGGAGAAGAAGGGGTTATGGACTTGGAGAAGAAGAAGATTTACGTAAGAAAATGGTCAATTTAGTCAAATAGATAAAGAAATAATAATATAATAATCAATTATTTTACTATTTTAATGTAATTAAATAAAATAATTATGAATAAAACTCAAAAATAAAAATAATTTATGCCAAACAATTAAAATAATTATAACATAATTTTTGACATCAATATCTCTTTGGTTATCACTTAAAAAGAAAAAGAAAAGGAAAAAAAAATAATCACACAGTTCTTGTGAACACATAAAACAGTATTAACCAAAAATTTAAAAATAAGCAATAATTACCAAAATAATTATTTTTACACTCCAAATATTATTTCTAATTAAAATATAATTTTTTATTATTTAAAATAATTCTTCTAGATTAAAAATGCTATTTTTATCCTCATAGAGCAATTTTAACCGGTATAAACGAGCATTTTTTTTTATTTTCCAAAAATTGAAGAATTATAATCTAAATTATAACTATATTAACAAATTAACTGTTTAGGAAAAACGATGATGTTACAACTACAACCATGACTCTCTTGAAAGACCGTTCAGATGGACCTTTAAGCACATCACTGGCACAAAGGTTAGAGCTGATTCAGGCGATCACTACTTGGAATCAAATGAGGATCTAGATTCAGAAGAATTGTCGAAGATAGAGAATTGAGATGCTGGAGATGAGTAAGACCGATCTTCAGTAGTTGGTTTCAAGGAAGACTGCTTTGGGACTTGTATATTTGTATGGATTGTAAATATTATGATTATGTATATATTGTTGTAAGTCTCATCCATTTTGACAAATAGTTTGTAAAATTTAATGTTAATGTATGTAATTTATATTCAGGTTTCCCAAAATGAAGAATACTTAGTATAATTATAATATTTAATTATTTTTCACAGTATTTATTATTATTGTTATATTAGTATTACAAGTTTTAAATTTTCATTTACATACATTAGTAAAAGAAAATTTCAGTAATTTACTATAATCAATTCATTGAATTCATCAAAAGATGTTTTATTTTAAACACTTAAGAATAATTTATGCATTATATGGATTTTGAGATAAGGATGTTACATTTCTCATCACTAATAAAGGTTAGTTCAATTTTTATACAAAAAATAAGTAATGAAAGATCATAGTTTATGTAATTTATGGCTTTAGAGTCAAGGAAACATTGTAGTTTAAAATTACTTTTAGGTTGAGAAAAGGAAAAGATATTGAGAGTTAAAGCATTACTAGAGGCTTGCACTATATTTGAAACATGCATAATAGAAGATATATTTGTGCTAGTATATTGGATGAGATCAAGGATACTTTGATATTCTATAGAAATGAAGGACATAACTATCAAATTATTTATATATTGTGTTGGCTTCATTCTTAGCTAACTTTGAACAATATCTTAGAGAAAAATTGTGTTTAAAGTAATACTCCTTGATTATCTTATTTATGTGACCATAGTAAGTGCACAATTTGCTTCTACCTTGTCTTTGTCCAAGATTTTGTTTACTTCTCTTTCTCTATTTCCAAAACCACATATCTTTCTAAAAGTTATTAAAAGACTAATTTACTAAGAAATTTAGTGCCAATTTAACATTAGGAGTAAGACAAAAAAAATATTTATTGTAAGTTGTCTTTTGTGTTAAATCACCAAAGAAAAAACCTTTGTGATGGAAGACATGGGATCGATTATGAAGATTTACAATCTAGCATGCACAAAAGGTTCATTTAACCTTTTAAAATAAGTATTATATAATATTGATTTTTATTGGTGCTTATTGACTTAATAGCTCAATAGATACAAGGATTATTATAAGTGTACTTATGAAAAGCTCTAAATGTTTCCAAACTATCTCGTCTCTTTAGTTTTGTGAAATATTCTAAAATAAAAATTCGACTAAGTAGATCTTATAGAAGTCCTTGTGGAAATTAAAAAAAAAAATTTGTTAGTAATTCAACCTGAGAAAATCTTTCTCACACTTTTGCATATTTGTTTATCCAAAACACTAATTATAAGATGGAATTATTGTAATTTTAAAAAAATTCTAAAAAAACATAAATTAAACATGATCTTGTGATACAAAAAAGTTACTTATAAAATAAAGATAAATAGAAAAATGGGAGAAAGGGTATAAATCTATTAAATGGAATAAAATGTGATGGATTAAAATGGAATGGAGTAAAAAATAATGAAACAAATATTTTGTTTCATTATTTGGTATTGTTATGACTTTCATTTCATAACAATGAAGTAGAATGAATTATAATATTTTTATTTCTATATTATCTTATACTATAAATGATAAGTCTATATTTTTTCATACTTTTATAACCTATATATTTATGTATGATCGTTATTTTATTTGAATTTTGCACTAATTTACATATTAATATTGTAGTTAAACATAAAAGGACATAATTGAATTTTTTGGTGCACTTTAGGCCCAAATTGGATGAAAAATAAGGTTTTGCAACAACTAGCATGCCAATATCTTAGCAACCAACACAGGAGTGCTTCAAGTCACATGCACGACCATGCTTACCTGTGAGAAGTCCAATATGAAGAAATATTAGGGTTTTGAAACCCTATTAAAAGAACCCCAAGGGCAGTGACTTAGGCATCATTTTCATATCTCTTTTCACATGTTTTCACACTCCATCACTTTTTTACATTTTTAATCTTGGTATTGGCCCTTCGTTGACGACTATTAGAATTTTAGAAATGCGTCTTGTAACCAAGAACTTTCTTTATCTCTTCTCTATTGGAAACTCATTTACTTTTCAAATAACTATGGATTTGTTTAGTATTATTTTGATTCTCTTTTATATTGTGTCTAGCTAAATCCATAGTTAGAGCTATGGTGGATTCTATGCATAACTCCGAGATTTTTCTAATTTATGATAATTTTGTATGTTCTTGATTAATGTTTATCCTATTGCGCTATATTTGTATGTCGAAATTGACAATTCTTAAACATACTATAATTAATTATACTGTAAGTGATCATACCACATATAGGTAATGAATCTATAGGATAAAACGAGATAAGGATTAGGTAGACCTAACTTAGTTCTTCTCTTAATAGTTATTAGATTAACAGCTCATAGACTTTTTATGTTTTTTCTTTGTTTTTACCTAGCATAACCATTGAGGGTAATAGTTGTAACATCCTTTAAAAATTTAGATTAATTCTGAAGCCTTAATTGATGTCTATTGGTGCATTTGGAGGGGAAATTTTTCTTCTTCTTTTTTTCTCTCTCTTTTTTTTCCTCCCTACTTGCTTCTTAATCCTTAATTTTATTTTGGTATGCTTGATTTAGAATTATTTCTGATATCCATTGTAACGCCTAGATTTAATTTTTCAAATAAATGAATTTTGAAAAATTGTGAATAATAAGAATAATCATTTAAAATAGTTCTCAAATCATGGTTCAATAAAATATTTCAAAATAGAGATAGATCACAATTTGTATCAATCATTGCTATAGGACTTAATGAATACATTACATTTTCAAAATAAATCCCTAACTCCTATAGCAATTCCATCCATTCTTCATTGAGTCTGGTGTCGATCGTCTTGATCACCTGAAAAGTAAATGTAAGGGTGAATACTTGATCGCGAGTGTCGCGCTCGGACAAATTATTAAAAACTGAATTGCATAAAAATTATGTAGTATGAGGTGCAATCCGAGTCGTCTCCCAATGATGATAACGTTATACGATTATAAAATTTTTAGAGGGAGTTTGATTTATAGAATAACTAATTAGAATCAAAAGTTAAAAATAATTAAAAACTCTAATCCAAGAATTTAGAAGAACTACGACCACTCTATCACCGAATTCCAAGAAGATGCATCAAACAACAAATTAGTGATTAACATTAAATTTGAATGAAACCTCAATTCAAATTAATCATTCACACGAGAACCTTCATGCATTCGATTAACATGCAATTCGCTCAAAGTTCAGAAACCTCTAGAACCTAATCGATTTGTGTTAATTTAATTCAGCAATCTCATTAATCTTAGATCTCAAACCTGAAAATCTAATTCACGTTCCTTAAAACGGAATTACATACATCAATCGAATAATATGTAATCAACCAGATGCATAATCATCAATCCAAACGAATAACTTCAATTCGAAAATATAATTAGCAAAAGGAGAAAATAAGGAAGAGATGAAACCAAATTTGTTATTGAATTTATGCCAATGTGAGACCAATCCTCAAGAGTGTCACTTCCCTTTTAATCCTTGAATTAGATGGAAATCTAAGCCTCCATGGATGTTGGGAACAATTCGTAAAGGGGAGAGAGAGTGAGAGAGAGAAGAGAAGAGAGAAGAAGACGAGCCAAAAAAAATTAAAATTCAAAATTTAAAAATTCTGTTCGTCACTTTGTTCCATTTTTTTGGCTATGCAAACGGCCTCATTTTGTTTCGTGGCCTGAAGTACAATTGTAGCCTTGGATGTTAGCTTCAAAACGCCATTGGAATGGGCTTAATCGGATATCTGTGGACTGAGATATGGCCCAAATACTGCACCTTGCTCAGAATCCACGACCGCAACATTTCAACTTTTTCCAGGCTCAGTTTCAGCTTCTTATCATCAGAATTGGTTTCTAAGCTCTTCATAAGAATTGTGTGCCTTTCTCTAAGCTTTCATACAAATCAAGAATCACAATGAAATGAGTTCTACAACTTGAGATATGTTTCAGAAACCAAAACAGTACCAGAATTTACCAAATACTGAAAAAATTAAATAAAGCCCAAATAAAATTCAAACATCATAAAATGATCCAATTCAAACCAATTAGGCACAAAAGAGGATTAATGAGCTAGGAATGAAAAGAAATAAGGTTATAAAAATCCAATTGATCAAATTTCCCCACACTTAGCTCTTGCATGTCCTCATGTAAGACACAATCAAGCAAATAAAAACATGTAACCTAAAAAATCATAGAATAATCAAAACAAATAAACAAATTCGCCAATGAATCCTTAGAAGTGCTGAACTAGGGACACAAGATCAAATAAAGCATCAAGAGTTCTACAACAATCAAACATCCAACTCCTAACCTCTAAAAAATGCAAGCCAAGCAATATCATTCAAAGTGTATAGATCAAGCATGAAAGATCTCACAAGATGGTGTATATAACTCAACTCTCAAGTGTATGGTTCAAAGTGTTTCACTCAAGTCACCTCAAAAGATAATGCATTACCATAAGCTTGTTAATCTTTTACTTCTCCACTACCTAAAATCATATGCAAACACAAATCAAAAGGGCTTTATTCAATGGTTGTAATGGGGCTAATGTAAAATGATAAGATACAACCGAAGAAAATAGGAATAACATTGGTCCTTAGACAAATCAAGCCATAACACACATTTATTCTCTTTGGACTTCCTTTTCCCTGCATCAAAATTTTCCCATTTTCTTTGTAATAATAATTTATTTATATTTTTTTTGTATTTTTTTTATTTCTTTTTCTTCATTTTTTTTTCTTTTTCTTCTTGCATTCTTTCCGAATCCCCACACTTGAAATGCAATAACATTAATGAAACCAATGCCCTCCCTATTCCCTAAGGTTAGGTATAACATAGTTTTCCACTTAAAGCTTATAATATGCTAGAAGTCAAAGAATGGTCCATGAGGCTCAAAGGGGCTAAACAAAGGGCAAAATGCAAGGTAAGCTATATGGCCAAGTGGGTAAAAATTTGAAAGAAATACCTCTATCATGTTCATAATTGCATATGAAACTTATAGACTCAAAGAAGAATTAAAACAAGTTCTAGAATGACAAAATCTAAGAGGGAAAGCACACAAGAAAGAAAAGAATGGCATGAACTTCAACTATCCAAAAATAAGGCTCAAAAGCTCACAAAGGTAAGTCTAACATACTCAATCATACAAATCAAAATCAATCACACAATTCACATATATCAAGAGGACGAAGCAAAAATGAAATCATGTAGAAACTCTATCCTCCTTAATGACTAATCCTTAACTCAACAACTTCCAATTCAACAAAGGAAAACAAAACAAAACAAAAACAATGCTAAAGAATAAAGTTACTCTCCCCCCACACTTTAACTTTACATTGTCCTCAATGTAATATATAATGGAGATGTAAGTAAAATGTAATAGGGAATGGGAAAGTGGAACCCTCTAATCAAGCATAAGTGGCCGCTAGCAAGTGGACCTCCCCAATGGTCTCCAAGGGTATGTCCTCATGAAAAGGCTTCAAGCGGTAGCCATTCACTGTGAGCACTTTATCCGTTCCAGGCTCCAAAATCTACACAGCACCATAAGGAAAAATCTTAGTCACGATATAAGGACTAAGCCACTTAGAACGTAGCTTACTAGAAAAGAACTTGAGGCGAGAAACTCAAATGCAAGACCATTATTGAATGCAGAAAATAAATTGAAAACTTCTAAAAGAAAAAATAATAATTGTGAGTTGTATCCCTAGATATTCCTCCTTTTTCTCATAAATTTGCAGCACTTCATTTTATTGGGAATATGGAAGAAATAGCCGCAGAGGGATTTCCAGCTACTTCATGAACTTAATAAGCTTCTCTTCATACTCTTCATTTCCTTGATGTGCAGAACATCGTGTCTTACTGCTATACCTAGGCTACTCCCTTGAATATACAATGATATAACATTTATATTTCAACTGCTCAGGAAATGGCTTTAACTCAGATGCAGGGGACAGCTTTAGAAAAGAAGGCAGTGTAAAAATTGGAGCTGAATCTGCCGTGGATACATCATGATTTACTTTTTCAGAATCTGCAATAGCTGCATCAAAATCACCATAAACATATGTATCAATCTCAACACAGATGCTACATTTTGCAGAATCATTACATGCATCACAAGTAAAAGAATTAGGATAATTGGCTAGGTTAGGATAATTAATACAATCTAAAAATTCAGAAAACTCAGCCAAATTATCATCAACTAAATCATTCAACAAATTATCATGAAAAACCGAATGAAATGGAAGAGGAATAGGTTGCTCAAAATTTTTTTCTGCCTTAGTAGAAGTGGTATGAGCAGTAGGAGCAAATTCTACACTTGTTGGGCTGCAATCACTTGTTGGAGCAGTAGCATTAAGATCTTTATCTATTGGTTGCTGCTCTTGCGAGTGTTTAATGATCTTTCTTGAACTCAAAGTAACATTCATTGGTTCAACAACTGGTTGTGCAAAAAGATTACTAGGACCTTGAGACTTCAGCTTGTTTACTGTTGTTGCCAACTGAACAATATGATTTTTCAAGTTTTGAATGGATGCTTCTATTCTTAGTTAGAAATTCAGATCGTTAATTGTCATCTCCCTTATTAACTCTTCCAAGGAAGGCTCATTCTTGGAAGGTGCAACATTTTGTGGTGGGGGTTGATATTGTTGCTGCGTAAAATTCTCCTATCCCAAGTTTGGATGACTCATCCAACCTGCAGGCTTATACAATGTAGGACAAAAACCAATATGATATTCAGGTGAATTACAAATTTCACACTACATTGTAGCCATTTGTGACAATGTCAACTGCTCGATCAAAGAAGTTAAATCATCTAGCTTGTTCTCTAATCTTCTATGATCAGCCATATAAAAAATTCTCTGAGCCATAATATCTAAATAAGAATGAAAAGAAATAAATTTTTTTTCCAAAAATCACCAACCAGCCTCCGACCTATTGCCATTGCGTAGATCTCATTGATCTATATGAAATGCATATATTACATTAAGAAATAGGAGTTGTATGCAAAAAGTTATGTCACTTTTAAGTTTGGACAGAGATCTACACGTTCAGATATACGGCCGTGTACTTTTTTGATGAATGCAGAATGCAAAAATGCAGAAACACAACATAAAATGTAGAGAATTGAATGATGTAATACTAAGCAAGGATAGATGACTACCTACTATGATATTCAAATGCTACTAAAATAGAATGCATAGACACAATTATGCTAAATGAAAAATACTAATTATGCATAATCCTAATTCGATGAAAAACACTAATTATGCAAAATCCTAATTCGATGAAAAATGCAAATTATGCATAATCCTAATTAGATGTAAAATGCAACATAGAATATGCAATGCAATCACACTAACACAAAATTACATAATCAAATAACATCATCATCCCCGGCAACGGCGCCAAAATTTGATCGCGAGTGTCGCGCTCAGACAAATTATTAAAAACCGAATTGCATAAAAATTATGTAGTATGAGGTGCAATCTGAGTCGTCTCCCAATGATGATAACGTTATACGATTATAAAATTTTTAGAGGGGGTTTGATTTATAGAATAACTAATTAGAATCAAAAGTTAAAAATAATTAAAAACTCTAATCCAAGAATTTAGGAGAACTACGACCACTCTATCACCGAATTTCAAGAAGATGCATCAAACAACAAATTAGTGATTAATATTAAATTCGAATGAAACCTCAATTCAAATTAATCATTCACACGAGAACCCTCATGCATTCGATTAACATACAATTCGCCCAAAGTTTAGAAACCGCTAGAACTTAATCGATTTGTGTTAATTTAATTCACCAATGCCATTAATCTTAGATCTCAAACCTGAAAATCTAATTCACGTTCCTTAAAACTGAATTACATACATCAATCAAATAATACGTAATCAACTAGATGCATAATCATCAATCCAAACAAATAACTTCAATTCGAAAATATAATTAGCAAAAGGAGAAAATAGGGAAGAGATGAAACCGAATTTGTTATTGAATTTATGCCAATGTGAGACCAATCCTCAAGAGTGTCACGTCCCTTTTAATCCTTGAATTAGATGGAAATCTAAGCCTCCATGGATGTTGGGAACAATTCGTAAAGGGGAGAGAGAGCGAGAGAGAGAAGAGAAGAGAGAAGAAGACGAGCCAAAAAAAATTAAAATTCAAAATTTAAAAATTCTGTTCGTCACTTTGTTCCATTTTTTTGGCTATTAAAACGGCCTCCTTTTGGTTCATGGCCTGAAGGACAATTGTAGCCTTGGATGTTAGCTTCAAAACACCACTAGAATGGGCTTAATCAGATATCTGTGGATTGAGATATGGCCTAAATACTGTACCTTGCTCAGAATCCGCGACTGCAGCATTTCAACTTTTTCCAGGCCCAGTTTAAGCTTCTTATCATCAGAATTGGTTCTTGAGCTCTCATAAGAATTGTGCGCCTTTCTCTAAGCTTTCCTAAAAATCAAGAATCACAATGAAATGAGTTCTACTACTCGCGATATGTTCCAGAAACCAAAACAGTACCAAAATTTACCAAATACTGAAAAAATTAAACAAAGCTCAAATAAAATTCAAACATCATAAAATGATCCAATTCAAACCAATTAGGCACAAAAGAGGATTAATGAGCTAGGAATGAAAAGGTTATAAAAATTCAATTGATCAATACTCTATACTACCTAACACACAATCAAACATAAAGTCTCACCTTACACATGGTTCACATCATTTCTAATACATGTCACACAAGTATAATCACAAGCAACAATGTCAAACAACTCATTTCATTTCACAACCGATATGCTCACTGCACCATCTACAACTTTTCACCCACAAGTGCGCTCATTACACTTAGTCACGCTCACTATGACACTGTGATCACATATTCACACTATAGATGGTCGTCATTTACCTCCGCATCACGGATACCATGTGTGCAGTCACGAGTAACTCGGCAAAGGTAGTGGTCAGAGGTCTAGTCAAGAGGAGAGTGTGTGGCCCGTGGTGCACCCACACTCACTGTTGATGTTACCACTACTCTCTCTTTCCTAAGGTATTTCTACTGTCCCCATCTTCCACACCTCCAGTGTATTACTGAACCATTCATAGCATCATTACAACAACATTTAACATACTCATTCACACACATTTCAGCCACATACAATACTCATTTACAGCACACGGCACAATGCTTATAGTCATTCATATTACATGACACATAGGCCCATATTCGTTTACAACACATGGCACAAGTGCCCATATTCGTTCGTGCTACATTCAACGCACAACATTTCTAACTCACACAACAATTTCAACATAACACACATTCATCAATTTATCTCATTATACACCCTATGTCCCACCCAATGCTTTCAACTATTCACATTATTCAACATCATCAAAATCACGCCCCACACATTATCTATTCAAATACACAAGTTCACACATCCATTCTTAATCACATTACTAAAACATAGCAAGTAAATAGATTTCCAAACAAAATGAGATAGGGTAGAGTCTCCCTTTACCTCAAATTAAAGACCCACACACAAACTCAATCAAGGAGACGCTTTCCACCCAAATTTCGTCCTAAATACATGGAAGAAACCCATGAGAACTAAGGAAAACTGAGAAAATAACAAGTGGGGACGAGAAACCATAAACCCTAACCATGGAAACTCACCTCCAAAGCTCCAAACGTGTTTCCAATCTTCAATCTTGTACCCCAAAAGGCTTTAGAGACAGTTTAATAGGTAAAAATGGCTTAGGGATCAAAGGAAATAAGAGAGTGTTCGAAGGAAAAAGTGAGAAAATGATTTTCCCCAAACCCTAACCCCTCAAATACCTTTCTAGTCATGACACTCTCGCTATAACGACATATTCTCGTTGCAGCGAGATCCCCTCGTTGCAGTGACACTCTCTCTTGCTACAGCAAGAAGGCGATAATTTCACACCTTCCTCCTAGGGTCCTCTCGCTACAGCGAGAACACTCTACATCAGACACTTAGCCAATTTTTCATCAGTTTAACCAGCTACAGCCCAACATTCATAACACACACACAGATATATATATATATATATATATATATATTCTTATAATCGGATATTTATTCATACGCATTTATACACATCATCATTCAATATTCATCATACACTCAAGTGTACATCTCAAACATCCATTCAAATTTACATACATATATAATAATCAATATTACAAAAATCGGGGTGTTACATCCATGTTTCTTTCGATTACTACATATTGCTATGAGAATACCTTAGCGTAAACTCTTAATGTCATTTTTGCATTCTAAATGCAAAAATTAAATTTCATCTTTTCCTATCTGTGACCTTTTTTTTTTCACCATCATTATCTCATTATTATCACCATGATAAACATCTTAAATATGTTTCTTTTTAAATTCTAATGCAAGTGGATGGAAGACTCTTCATTTTCTATCTCTCTCCAACACCACACGAGTCAACCTCCTTCAATGGTATTAATGAGAGCGTGAGTATTGTCCATTCATCATTGGATTAAAATTATGTAAGTTGCTCCCTTTTAATGCATTAAAACCACCTGAAAATTTTTAGAGACATGAACGTAACCCTCTTTTCTTGTCTTAATTACCCGTGTTGATACCTTTTAAATGCTTCCACAAAAATGGCACCCTCATAAAGTAGTCATTTTACTTCTGCATGAACTTTGGTTTCTCAAACTACATTGGGTATAACCCCCTTATCTTCTCATGCATTATTTTCCTTGATTAATCTCCCTTGCATGCCTAATTTATTACCCCATTAAAACCTCCACCTGCAATTATTCTCATTCCCTACATTAAATTTTCAGAGGAAATTCAAAGGGTGGAGACGTGATTTATTCCCCACTAATTGAATCCCATTATGACCAACAACCTGCATTTAAAATGCCCCAGTGAATACACAACTCACGCTGATAATTCAGATTCCATATACCCTTTTACTAAAACCACATTTAATTATTGTCTCTCACTCTCCCTTTCTTCTTAAATTGCCTCTACATTAAGTGTCCTAAAACCATCCTAATGATTGTATTCTTGCACAACGTGAGTGGCCTTGGTAAAACGCAAAAGACATTAGGACTTAGTGGAGGAATGTGAAGTGTCAAATAAAAACAATCTTATAGTGAAAAGAGAGAGATTATAGGTGAGCTTAATGGTGGGTTAGGTGGCTATCTCTCGTGGTGACTCATGATTAAGGAGGGGAGGCGAACACTTAATGAGGGGAGATGAAACAATGAAAGTTAGCTTAGTGGCCTCTTTACATGCTAATGCACATACAAAAAGAAACTCGATTCTCCTTGCCTCATTTATTTTCTTAAAAAAGAAACATTATTTAGGAGAGACATCGAGAAGACAAAGGGACTTAAGCACCATTCCTACTAAACTACATTTCATCACCTTTTCTTTTCCAGACTCGTCATTTTCAATCCTCCATGCTAACAACCACAAGTTGTTCGCTCAGAGTCCTACTCCAAAAGGGAAACCTCCATACTTTTTTTTCTCCTTTCTTATGACCAAGTTAAGGTAAGGGGGAGTCCTAGTGTTTTTAAGTTATTTGTGTGTAAAACAGTGTTTTATATGCATTTTCAACTTCACATAATTATAAATGAATCAAATTAGTTGCATGTGTGACATTCCTTCAACCCCTTTGTATTTCCTTGTAAATAGACTGAGTGAAAAGGTACTTTAAATTGTTGCATGATGAGCTATCATGATATTGCATGTCATTGTTGTGAACACTGATTTTTGTCCATGTCACATATTTTATTAAATAATAAATCATGAATTTAAAAAAAAGGATAATTAAAAAGACATATAATCAATAAAACCATAAAGATATTATGTATATAATAATCATTGTTTCCATTTTTAATTTTAGTTAATTTAGGAATATATAAAATAAAATAAAAATAATCAAGGTGTAAAAAATATACTTAATTTCATTTTATTAGGTACTAATCCTATTATAAATAGTGACTAAGCTGCACACACAAGGACACAGATTTCTGGCATGGAGGAAATTTTCAAGGGACTTCTTTCACAAATAAGTTTTTCACATAGAATTTTTTAGAGGAAATTTTTCACACAACATTTTTTCACAAAAACACGAAAAGAGACAAATATTGCAAGAAAAATGTACGATTTTGATTATTTTTCTAATTTGTCTATCTTCCATTGTAAATAGGAATTATTTATACAGTTTCTTTGCTTTTATTCTTTAGTTATTTTACTTTTTTTATTTTTTTGTTTTCAAGTGCTTTTTTTGTGTGTGGTTCCTTCTTCCTTTTCTTTTCTTTTATCCCTATATTCCTTTTCTCTTTTCTCTTTGTGTTTCTTCTTCCACGAGTGTTATCCATTGTACTAAAAAATATAAAAAAAAGAATTATTTTTCAATTAAAACATTCTAATTTAAATTTTTTTCCTTTCAAAAATTAAAGATTGATTTTTTTAAATCCGTCAGAAATTAGGAAAAAAATTTAGTAAAAGTTAAAAAAGAAATAAATTAATTTTTTTTAGTTTGTTAAATCTTTTAAAATGAAAATATAAAAAAAATTTAGAATGTTAAATCATTTTCAAAATACTATTTTTTTATGTTTTTTTATATGTTAAGTTCTTTTTTTAAAAAATAAAATAAAATATGAACAAATAATAAATAAATAAATAATATTAAGAAATTAACTCTTTTTAAATAAAATATAATTTTTTAAATATAAAAATATGTTTTCAAGTTATTAAGTTTTTTATCAACCTTAAAAAAATGAATAAAAATACAAAGGTCTTCTTTTCTCAAAATTGTTTTGCTTTAAAAATAAAATATGATTTGAGATCAAGTAAAATAAAAAATATAATCTTGAGGTATTGTTCATTTGGACGGGCATTTAAGTGTGCTAATATTTTTCCTATTCGTAACCAACTCCTGAACTCAGGACTCTTAAGGGTTTTTTCAAATATTTTTCCCTTGTAAAAATAAATAAAATTTTGGTGGCAGTTTCACATTTTTTCAAATAAAAAACCTATTTTTCAAAGTCGCTATTCTTTTGCCCACAAAGCGACATCGTCCTCTTATTATATACTCTTCTTTACTCTTTGAATGATTTCCTTGACTAAGTTTAGTGGCTAGCATTATATAAATATGAAAATATATGATTTTCACTTAACAATAATAACTCCTCAAAAATTTCTTCTTCGAGTAAGGTCCCTTAAGCCATTAACGTCATTTCTATGATATTCGGATTATACAGTATTAAGTGAATGGTGAAAATATATCCCTGCAATTGAATGTCCTTGCTATCACCTTGCATGACTAGAGAACTTGACTGGTTGCATGTAAATAAGTTATGGGAAATATATAGAATAATGTTTGAATGGAATCCTTAAAGAATATTTGTGAATCCTTCATATGAATTTATTGATTGAACTGTAATTGTGAAGATTGTACCTCTTTGGTAAAGAGTTTAAACTTTTAATTCCTATCCATTCATTATTTAAATGAAATTGAAACGTAAATTCACATTTGTTTGTGTTTAATCCACAATAATTAGTAAGTATCTTTAATTCCTTCTATGCTCACCCAAATAAGAACTATTTGCATGTGTTTAAAATAAAAGTTGATCTTTTTAAGCTCGAATTATATTATAAATGCGTGAGTTATTTGCATTCTGAGTTAGAGTACAATGGACTGCTTCCTTAAAATGCCAAATTACATTGAGATTAAAATGCAAATTATATGCAGAAGAAAACCCTCTTAGTTTAATAATTCGAATATATAATTGTCTCCTTAGATATATTTAAATTCCAGCATGATTCATGACAACGTCTCTTATTATTCAAATTGAGCAAATGCCTAATTTTGTAAATTCTAAAATATACCTTATGTGATTAGTTTTATCCAATTGATCCTCATGTTCTCTAACATTTCAAAAATTGAATTGCATTATTAGGTTTTGTGACAACATATATATATATATATAAGTTATTTGACCCCTTAAATTTCAAAACGAGTATGCTTGATAACATTACATAATTCTAAACTCTTCATCTCTTTTCAGATTGTGTCATATATTTGTTATGAATGGACTATTGAATGCTAGCAATAACAAAGATCTTTCTGTAATTGTGGACTTAGATTGTATTGATGGATTGTTGTGGTTGTTGTTTCCAATTTTAGACCTTGGTTACGTAAATTGCAAACTCTCGCTTCATTTAGTAAAGGCCATTAGGGATGTTAGAAGCAAATAGATGCGTATAACATTATGTGACTTTGGTTAAAAGAGATTTCAGAGAAACTGTAGCCAAACTAGAAGGACTAAGGCAAGAAACCGATAAAGGGAGATTAATTAAGTGTCACTCTTGTCTTCACCTAAGTTTAATTTCTTCACCCTCTTTGAAGGTGATGTAGCTTAAAGTAACCATTCGTAGAACTCAAACTGCACTAAATGATATTAAACCATGAACTAAATCATGTAAGAAAGATACACTCATTCTTTCAATATGCCTTAAGATAGATATTAATTATGTATTATTATGCTGAAAGTGTAAAGGTTATTGTATAAAGGATTATATGCATGTATCTGTTTTGTTTGGGGTCTAATTACTATTGTAAATGAAGTATATTGTATGAAGCATATATGATAGATATGTGTGTATTATTTTATTATGGTTTGATTACTATTAAAAATAACATATACTATTTAGAGTAGATAGAATGGACATGTATATATTCCTTTGTTTGGAGTTGATTGTTAACATTAAGTAAAGTGTATGATTGGAAAACAATGATGCATTTATATGTTTATCCATCTCCTTTGTTTCGGTTTGATTGTTATTATTAAGGGATTTGTGTATTTTGGAATGACAATATTACGTTTATAAGATCATTCATCTACACTGTTTACATAGACAAAAAGGGAAAGTCAAGGCAACCATCTGGCACAACTGCAGAATGCTTGTATCTAGGTTTATGAAAGAAGCTTAAGGGTAATAAAAAGGGGATGGCCCAATGGTGTGGAGTAGCTCATCGCAGTCGGGTCACGTTGCCAAAGAGTCCTTATTAATCCTAACGTGGGCACCCATTGCTAGGGTCATGGCAGGTCCATTCCTAAAGACTACCTCAATGGTATGGGTCGAATGACAAGTCGAGAATGAAATGTGCTAATTAGTAAGGAATGGAGTCCTTCGATCGCTTTGACTGGAGAGACGATGAAACCTTGAGAAAATGTAGACTATGAGTAACATGCATTGCATCCTTTGAAATTGTCTAAACTTGTATGAATATGAGGTATAATTCAATAAATTCTTAAATGATAGCATTATGAGAATGGTTGAAGGTTTTGTTTGACTTACTTCAGTTCAATTATTGTATTTATAGTATGGATTATTATTATTATTTAGGACTCACCCTCTGGTTTGTTTCTTTCCTTTTGACTCTTTTTGTCTTGTTTTATATGTCTGCATTTCAGATGTGCACTGATTGAGTGAAGATCTGAGTGTTGGACAACGAGGAGGAAATGTGGTTGTACAAGCCTCAGGCTAACCGACACATCTTATGGGGGCCTAGTCACCATAAACGTTGGACCTGTAACTGACAAGGGTTGGAAGTCCTACTAGAACGATAGTCTTTTAGCTGAGATCTTTATTCCAATGAGAAAGACAGAATGACACCTACCTGTTTCCTCTTCTACCTCTCCCGTGAAGCCTATAAACTAAACACTGCCTTTTGACTCTCCTAGAGACCTTGATAAAGGAAAAGCCTCTATGGACCTTGAACCTTCACCTATTCTCGAACCAGAACCTATTCCCGAACTAGAGTGGAAGAAGATAGTTGTTGTTGAATAGTCTATCCAACTTGTTCCTCATCACTCCATAAGAGTTCCTTCTTCGCCTTTAGATGAAGCGGGACCCTTTGTAAGACGCCCATCACCATCTCAATATTAAGTGGCTATCTCTCATTCACCACCTCCTATAGTTGGATGGATAGATAGCGATGACGACCTGCTACCTTCACCCCGACCCTAAGCAAGAAACGATCTGCCTTCCTCCAATGGGATGGAGTTTGACCCTAGTGAAGACTCCCTCTTATTGGAGTACTTCATGTAATTATGTTGAGTCATGGATTAAATATTGCTCATAGGATGAGTTCATTTTGCTTGTTTTGATATACTATACGTTAGGGGTTTACTTTTGATATAAACTTGTTGAAGAATTTTGTTTGGATGAATATGTTTAAACTATTACTCTTTTATAATTATATGCATGCACTTCTGTATTACATTTATACCCTTGTATAGTTGTACTTTCTATATACTCCATCCCTTTTGATGTGGTTAATTATTAGTGTCGATCCATGCTATTGTATATTATGCTGAAACTTGGTCAAGAAGTGAGAAATAAATTCCACAGGGACTTCTATTGAGAGTGATGATGTTCATAGGTGCCATGAATAATGGATGAATAAGAACAATGTATGTTGAAATCCCTGTTTTCCTAATATTGAGATGGTTAGTTATTCATATTTACCATAATTTGGGTCCATTACAGGATTAACACAATTGATTTTTGTCTAGATGAAAGGATGCTACCTAAATGTAACATTTTCCTGTAATTACTACGACTACAAGAAGTTGAAATTGAGGAATAATCCTCTGATAATAGAACTTGAAATTTGTGAGATTTACTTCATATATTACCTAATTACTTGATTATAAATCTATGTTACGTGCATTTATAGATACGTCATATGGTTGTTCTTTGATGTGACGTATTGCTCTACCCGAGTAATGTCTTGGAGTAGTAGTTTAGTCATAACAGTTTAGTGGTATCAAAGCAATTCAGTCCATTTGGCCTTGGGTATGATTCTGATTGTTTGAAATCTTATGATTGATGTGTTGAAACCAATTGTCTTATAGCTATAAAATTTTTTGATAAATTCGACTGTCTTACGTGCCTGTGACTTATTTTTCAAAGTTTCATGGCTAGGAAATAGAGGGATGAGACCATTGATGCTCTACTCGAAAGGGTAGTAGGCATTTTAGAGAGACAGCACAAGCCAACTCCTAATTGCGGGCTATTCGAGTTCTGTAAGAACAAACCTTCCTACTTTCGTGGCGGGTTTGATCTAAATGCACCCCAACTTTGGCTAAAAGAACTAGAAAAGATCTTTGAAGCCATGGCATGTTCAAATGAAGAGAAGGTTACTTATGCCACCTTTATGCTCATAGAAGAGGCAAAGCATTGGTGAAGGATTACTCGCCACCAACTAGGAATAGAAGGAATTATTTCTGATTGATAGACCTTCCGTTGCAGATTCCTAGGGAAGTACTTTCTTGAAGATCTTAAAAGGAAAAAGGAGTTGGAATTCCTGAACTTGAAACAAAGGAATATAAGCGTAGGCAAGTATGTGACTAAGTTTGATGAATTATTGAGGTATTGTTCCTACTTCATTAATGCAGGTGATCAGGCCCGATGTTCCAAATTTGAGAGCGAACTTCGACCTGATATCAAACAGACAATTAACTACCAACAAATCATACATTTTCAAGAATTGGTGGATAAGTGCTGAATTTACGAGGATGATACTAAGGCGCGACAAGTAGCGTGGAAGAATGTTGGGCCATCAGAGGCGTATAAAGAACTCAAATTTCAAAAGAAAGGAAATCCATGACCAGAAGAAGCCATATACCCACCCTAATCGCTAACAAGGAAATAATCCTTTTGGTGTTAGGTGACTAAATCACGAAGATTTGAGGCAATTGAGTATGGTGTTTCAACTGCAAAGGCCCTCATCTCAAGAGAGTGTCGCCATGATCCTATGACTTGTTTTAGAGCTGGACAGGGGGTCATCTTAGTCACTTTTGTGTATGCTCACTTGTTCAAAGTCTTTTATAGCTTACTTATTTGATTCAGAGATTGAAAGAACTATATGAAGATGTTCGAAGGGCAAGTGTACCCATTAAGAAGTAATAAAGGGTTCTAAAATAAGTTCCTGAAATATTGTCCCACAAAGATTGATTTTCAATTACTAAGAATTTTTTACTTTAGCTGTTTGAGCCTAAAAGATGTGAAATTAAGTAAGAACCAGAATTTAATTATAAAATTAATTATTAATAAAAGCAAATAACACAACACAAGTCTTCGTTGAACTTATAAGAGAGAAACTTAGGACATATGAGTTTTCTCATTCAATCTTTTATGTTATTTTTCTGTTTAACTCTAAATTTGATTTCTTTGTGATTACCAACCATTCATACAAATACTATTAATACCCAATGATTATGCAATACTAATATTCTTTTCTCTAAATTAATATCTCCAGTGATCATGCAAGACATCAATTAAAAAAAGCATAAAGTACCTATGAATTTGTTAATTCAATAACGATTGGAAGAAAAAGATTAGTTTGTTCTACCTAATCCTTTGTCTCGTTTTATCATATAGATCTATTAACTAATCGAGGTACGGTTGCCTGATGATATAATTAATTAAGATTATAATTATGCGCAATAGGATAAAAGCTAATCACGAACGGAAACCAAATATAGATTCAAACTTTAAAATCCTATAAATTCATGAACAATAGGTCTCATAGCCCTAGCTATGGACTTAGTACTCATGCTAAAGAGAAGAACTAAAACAATCATAAACAAAGCCATAAAGAAAAGCAAACTAGAAGGAGATAATTTTTTGGTCTTCAAGTATGGTCGCTCGAAACTCCAAGTCTCACCAAGAGTATGTCAACAATCTCGTGCAAGAGAGACAAGATCAAAGATGTATCGATGAGTGAAAGGAAAGATGTCAAACTTGGTGCATAATGTCTCTCTTTGATAAGGTTTAAAAACCTTAAAAGTTCTTCATTAATTGGGCTTAAAGCACTCTCGTGCTTGCTGAAAGAGTTTAGGCCTGCTGACTATTGCGAAGCCCTAATTTTATATCAGTTTGGGCCCAAAACGCATCCAAAATTCACTTGTGGCCTCTTTATACTAAACTGCACAATTAATATATAAATTAGTGTAAAATTCAAATAAAATAAAGGTCAAACATAAATATATGAATCGTAAAAGAGGGTCTAATTAAAAACTTATCATTGAGAAAGCAAAAGATGGCAGAGGGAAGTAGATCAATTCAATATTGCATCACACTCTTTGTTGGAAACATCATAGCCCTTGGTGTGGAGGTCAACAATTTTGAGCTAAAGTTAACTTTGATTACTATGGTTCAAAACTCTAAACAATTTGGAGGAATATTTAATGAAGACCTTAACTTCCATCTAACAAAATTTCTCCAGCTTACAAACACCATAAAATATAATGTGGTCACTAATGATGCTATTAGGCATCACTTTTTCTTATTCTCTGTCAAGGAAAAGGTGAATACATGGTTTTCCACGCTCCCAACAGGCTCCATCACAAAATAGGAGGATCTAACTAAATAATTTTTGGAAAATATTTTTCCCCATTTAGATTTGCTAAGCTTATGATAAAAATTTTATGTTTTCAGTAGTATGAGTCAGAATCCCAATTTTAAGCGTGTGAATGATTTGAAGAACTTGTGAGGATGTGCCCTCACCATGGTTTTCCTATGTGGAGATAGATGCAAATCTTTTATAGTGACCTATCAGTCTCCAATAGAGTCACAATTGATTTGGTAGCTCGAGCAACCCTCATGAGAAAAAAATCAAATGAAGCATATAAATTGGTAGACAAGATGACCTTTGTTAGTTTTCAGTGGCACATAACTGACCCTTTCATATGCAAAACGAAGGAAACCATTTTGGTCTATCTAGTGGAGAGTAAAAACCCATTAACAACTCAATTAGAAGCTCTGACTACGTAAATGGTGTCTTTAATGAGAGTACAAGGATAATCAATAAAACCACCTGCAGCTTCTTTATGTGAGCATTGTGGCTCCTTAGGCCACGATAACAACAACTATCCAGTTACTAAAATAAAATAGCAAGCTAATTTTATGGAGAACAATTACAACTTAGGATGGCAAAACAACCCTTCTAACTCTTGGGCAAATGACTTTGGAAACCAAAATTCAAATGTTTATCACCCTCTACATATACAAAATTGAGGAGAAAGACTAGAGGAGAAGGAGGCCCTTAGATCTCAGTCTAACTTTCAAGAGATAATAATGCAATATGTGTATTATTTCTGATAAGAGGATAACAAAGCTTGCATCTAAGTTGGAGCGACATATTGAAAGGGATGATAAAAGGTTTGCAAAGATAAAATCAGAGATGAGAACATAATCTTCAAAGATTGAATCACAATTGGAGGAAATCATTAATCTTTTGAGTCAAAGAATGCTAAGAACATTATCAACCCAACCCGAACATAATCCAAGGAAGTAATGCAACATCATCAACATCATCACCCTTAAGAGTGGAAAGAACCTTGAAGAAACGCATGACAGGAAGGTGAACACGCTCATTTTTACTGATACACATGTTTATGCATCACCAAGCACACCACTACTCCTAAAGAAGCATAATCGTACTACGACCAACACGCTTATGATGATGTAATAAGGACTAACATGCACCCAGACATACAAGGTCGTGCTTCAAGTGCAGAGCCTAAAGAAGAGAAGAAAGAAGAACCTTTTGCGCAACAAAGGCCCTATGAGCCTAGAATATATTTTTCACAAAGACTATAGGGCCAACCCCCTTATGACCCAGAGTTCGACAAGTTCTTGGATATTTTGGGCAGAGTACACATCAACCTTCGTTTTGTCAATGCAATATCTAAAATGCCAAAGTATGCCAAATTCCTGAAAAAAATCTTAAGCAATAAAAGGAGGTTGAACAAGTGTGAGATTGTAACTTTAACCAAAGAGTGTTCAACTATAGTCCTTAAAAAGCTTCTGCCCAAGTTTAAGGACCCAGAGAGTTTTACTATCCCTTGCACTAATGGAAAAACTCATATTGATAAAGTCTTATGTGATTTAGGAGACAGTATCAACCTTATGCCTTATTTTGTTTTTAGGAAGCTTGGGATGCACAAACTTAAACTGATATATGTGTCACTTCAACTGGCAGATAGGTCAATCACATTCCCTAAAGGCATAGTGAAAAATGTGTTTGTGAAGGTTAGAGAGTTCATATTTCCTGTTCATTTTGTGGTTCTTGACGTCCCTATCATCCTAGGCAGACTCTTCTTGGCTACTGTAAGGGCCATCATAGATGTCTAAGAAGGAAAACTCACCTTAAGGTTAGATGATAAGGAAGTTATTTTTCAAGTTTTCAATTCTCTAAAGTACCCTACTAGCTAAGAGTCTTGTAACTTTGTGAGCACTGTAAATATTGTTTCTCTTCCTTTAAATTTTGTGCAGCATAAAACTCCAAAAAGAAGACCAAGGAACAAGCAATTAAGGATGAGGAGAAACAAAAGCTCAAATTACCCGTTGATAAACCCCTAGATTTAGATCTTAAATTTTTTTTCTCTTTATTTTAATTCTTCTCCTTTTTCCTTTCCTATAATTAACCCTTTTGATGTGACGTGTTATGGAGGAGAAACTGCCGGGAAGAGAACAACATATCAAGGGAGTTACCTCTAAGATTCATGTATTCTTCCCATCGTAATCTTACAAGATTGTGAGGCTCATGACTTTAAACAAGCGCTCCCAAGTGACAACTTGCATCTTTCATTTCAATTTTGTTCTCTTTCGTTTATTTTAATTTTATTTTTGTTTTTTTAGGATGAAGAATAAGGATAGTAAAAGATCAAAAGAGTTAAGTTGATCACTACTGCACACACATTTTGAGCTCTGATTCATAAACATGTCCGTACTTATTAGCATGCATGGCCGTGCATATAGTCGTAGTTAGAGAAGAAGGGTGATATAGCTTTATCGAACACTTATCAAATGCACAAGGTTTTTGCAATTATTTGTAGAATAATGTCAACCAAGGTTGAATTCTCGAGGACATGTTTGTATCTAATTCTTCTTTGCCGAATTGTTAAAATGAAACAAAAGATTGGGGAATTTTGAAAGTTTAAGAATAATCTGATCAAACGCATAAAATTCTGGAATAAAAGAGAAATCAAATGAGAATTAATTGATCCACAGGTCATAGGTTCATGCAAACAACATCCTTCATTATTTCCCTAGTTTGAACATCTAATCCATTAACTAATTCAATCGAATTTGCTAACAAACTAGATTACGAATTTGACTAATAGATCTATCAATCTAATTCAATTTCATGAATCAAACTACAATCGCAATTCAATTCAATTCCTATCCCCAAACATTATCAATATCTTGAAAACAAAAGAGAAGAGAAGAGAAGAGAATTCAAACTTAGAGTCACTCTGAATCTTCCTTGCAATTCCCTATTCCTTGTGTATCAATCCAAAAAGCCTAGCCTTTCATTGAATCCAATGCTCAGCCAAGTCAAGAAGAAAGAAGAAGAAAGAAGAAAACGAAAAGTCACACCAAGAGAAGAGAGAGAATTCGAGACAGAATTTTAGGAGCCAAAACTGAATTTAAAAAAAATGTGTAAAAAAAACAAAAACAAAACGTTTGCAAAGTGGAGCCTCTAACATATTAATAGGCACCACTTATGATCAAATCCAACACTAAAAGGAAGGTCCCAAAAGTGTGATTAAACAGCCCAAATTACAAGCTAATGAAATGTTAATACAAATAAAATGAAATTACAAGAACAAAATTCGAATACAAAAATTCCTGCACAATTTTCCTAACTTCAAAAATTTATAGAAAATAGAAAACAGCTCCAATTTGGACGATCTGCATATGAATTTTATAGCCCAGAAAATGAGGAATCCAATGAAACTGGAATCAGACCGAACGGACATCTGTGGAAAAAGTTACTATCAAAACAGTGAGTGTAGGTCTAAAAACAGAATTTAGACATTAATTGAAATTGAGTTTCTATCATCCAATTAATTAGGAAATGCCATAATTTGTGAAATAAGGGAACATAAAAGGTAATTTACACACTCTAAAGGATTGAAAATGTGCACAAATAATGCATGCTATCAAAGGGTTCTATTTTATAAGCATAGGCGCGCGTGTGGTTTAGCTTGTCATGTGCATGGTCAAATTTTAATACTAAATGTTAAAATGGAATCATATAAATCATTTTTACTTCTCAATTCATACATAGCAATGATAATGGTAGACATAACAACAAATGTGTTAGTGATAACAATTATATTTATGGTAATATCAAGGTGACAATGGGGATAATGATTATAGTGGTGACAATATAAATAATAATTAAGATAGTGTGACAATAATAGTTGTAGGGATAATAATAATAATAATAAAAATAATAATTATTATTATTATAATAGTAATTATGATCACAATAAACTACTGGTAGTGATAACGACAATCATAGAAGTGATACTTGTAGTAATGATAACGAAGATTGTTGTGATAAAGTTAGTAATAAGCAAATAATAATCTTGTCAAGCACACTAAGTAGTGTAATAATAATAATAAGCACACTAAGTAGTGTAATAATAATAATAATAATGAGAAGAGTGATGATAATAATAATTATTATATACTTTTAAAAGAGATGAGAGTTGTATAATTTTTTTTTTTAGTTAAAAAATGGTTTATATTTTTATTGTGTGTATTATTTATTTATTTTTAATTTTTAAGTGTTATATTTTAAACGAGTGACCATAAATTTTTTAAAAGAAATACATTATTTTCATAATTAAATTTTTTTAATATCAAATTATTAGATAAAAATAAATTTTATTGCTATTTTACTTTAATTTTTAACATCATAATGTTTATTAAATACTAAATTAATAAAAAAAACTATTCAAAACTTATAAGAAAAATAAATTATAAATATATTAATAAACTAAGCTCAAACTTTTAAACTATAAATATAAAAATTCAAAATTTAAATTTAACTCATTTAAATATTTCGATTTTTTATAATCCAAACTTAAACATGAAAATTTAGGCTCATCTTATCCCAGTTTCACCTGTGATTGCAGGCATCTCAATATTGCGGATAAAGCTACTTTTGGAAGTATAAAAATGCGTTTGTGATGCTTCACATATTGGTTTGGGGTTGATGATTCATTAAATGTAATGCATCAATATTGCATTAAATGTAAATCAATATCTTTGGGTCAGTTTGAGAAAAACAAGAACTGAAAGGTGAAGAATCAAAGCAAAGTCACCACTTTTAAGAGTGCAGTGCCCATTGTCATCAATATCAACCCCACATATCTAAGTTCTAGTTATACGTGCGTTTCTTCCCTGTCAATTTAGAATTGCAGCTTTTGTTAATCTTAGCTTTTAAAATTAAGTTTTAGTATTTTAAAATATTAAAAATATTTATTATATTAAAAATATAAAACTATATTAAATATTTTTAAAATACTAAAAATTAACTTTAATCTTTTTAAATCATCTGCAGAATTATAAAACCCACACTTTTTTAAAGCCCACTTATAATAGATTAAACAAGATCAGTTTGGTCAACCAAAGAAAGGAAAAGTTTGAGATTTTTTTTAAGAATTAATTTCACTTGTAATGTTCATATTTGAGTCTGTGTTATTTTAATTTTTCTAATTTTAATTAATCAGGTTTAATTTCAGTTTTAATATTCATATTTTAGAATTAGACTACTGCCTAATTTGACTAAGTTTTTAGCAAATTATTTGTAGAAGAAAAAAATCAATATAAAAAATAAATTTTTTCATAATATAAATTTAATTATTTAAGTTTAATTTTACTTTTAATATTCATATTTAAAAATTAGATTATGATATAATTTGAACAAGCTTTCGAAAAAATATTTATATAAGAAAAAAATTGACGTAAAAATAAATAAAATTTCTCTTGTGTTTCAACTTAACTTAATATATACTCTTGAATTTTATGCAATTATACTAAATACTCGAAGAAAAAGTTTTATCATACACAATGATTCTACATGACTCAAATGAAAGTTTCTTTAAATACATGTAATTAAAATAACAACTTATACCCTACAAGTTTTAGAAAAAAGTTAAATAAAAGATTTTTTAAAAAAAACTAAATTATTTTTATCTCATAATTTTATTTATTTATTTTAATACTTAATATTTTTATTCTTATAAGTACTTATTAATACGTCTATCCAAATAAATCAAGATTCAATTTTTATAATAATATAATTTTGCCTAACTCACTTTTACCCTACTTATAACTTATTAAAACACAATAAAGTAGTGATTTAAAAGGTTGTGTTTTAAGAGAATAGTGATAGATACACTTATATTTATAAATCATTTAGAAGTTTATAATTTATATTTCAATAATAAGTTAGTAGAGTTATTTAATAAATTAATTTAAAATAAAATTTTATAATTTTTAAAAATTAACTTATAGAAAACTTTAAATAATTTATACTCATGTAAAAACAACTGTAATTTATTTTTTTAGTCATTTAACACATTTTTGTCAAATGTAAATAAATAATAATCTTTTAACAAATTTACCAACAACAAAATTACAAGCTTTTAACTAATTTTTCAAAATAAAATTTTGTACATGCATACTATTTCATATTTGCACCTTTTAACTAATGCTATTTAGCTTTATTTTTTACATTTTTGAAATAATTTTATTAAGATAAACTTTAATGTGCTTTAAAAAATGAGAAGATATTATATGCTTTCTTATACGTAAAATAATTATGATCGTTAATTTTAGTAATAGAGTTAGTGATTTATTTTTAAAAATATGAATATTTTTAATATTTTAAAATAATTTATAAGAAGTATTTAATATTTCTTAAATTTAAAATTACTGTAATAAATACTATTAATTAATTATAAACTTAGGACATGTATTCAAACAAATTAAAATGTATTAATTCATTTATTTATTTGGAGAGAGATTGAATCTGGACATTTACTATTCATATTTTATAATTTAATCAGTTGAACTGGGTTGAAAGAATAATAAATTACAAGAAATTATTGGTTGTAAATCGTGTAGAGATTTAATTACACTTCATTTTTCATTCATTTTTACCAAAAATGTTTTTATTAAAATTATAAAATTTAGAATACATTAAATAATATAACATTTTATTATCTTTAATAAAAAAATTATACATAAAATTTTATTATGTATCTTTAAATATAAAGAATATAGAATTTGTCTTTCTTTGTTACATTCACTCCACACAGTATTACCGCATGCAATTAATTTTGACTTTGGTAAATTGTGGGCACAAAGAGGCCAATGACTCTCATTTGACTAAATATCCGTTGACATTAATTGAAGCATACATACTCCCATCATTTAGTTTGCTAGACAAGTCAAAGTCCCAAGAAAAGTTCAAATTGAATGTTTATTTGAGTTTTGAAAATTTTGAAAATGATTGATTTTATTTTTAAAATTTAACCATATTAATTTATTTATCCAATATTTTTTATCACAGAAAATCATGATTAAATGACTAAATTGATAGAATAAGTTTTAAGTAAAAACTAAATTAATATTTAAAAAAATTAAAAAAAAATTCTCACATTAATATAATTTAAAAAATTTTAATCCTTTTATTTAACTTAAATACGAATGTTAGTGAAATAATAAATTATAATATATTAAATATAAATTAAATAAGAAATTTAAATTAAATATAAAAATTTTTAAACTCACATTAGTGTAAGAAAATTATCTATATTTTTTAAAAGTTAACATAAAATTTTATTGCAAATTAAATAAAATGAAAAGTTTTTGGTTTAATAATTATGTGATTTATAATTTTAATTTTTATGAATGTTTTGTGATGATGAAGGTGTAGGGATATAATAATTAGGCATGGCCCATAACAAATTTTGGCTCTCTGTGTCTATTATGTGTAAACGTTTTGGGCCGTATCCTGCAATTAATAATGGGAACAGACCGAAAAAGTAAAAGCTGATATGAGCAGACGAGAGCGAGACAACATTCCGAATAGGATGACAGCACAAAATGATGAGTTAGAAAATGCATTGTTTATGGACCCAAAAAAATTAAACCATACCATGTTGAAGAAAAAGTACACTTTGTTTAGATATAATGGCATCACCAACCCTTACACACACATTAATTTGCATTTATACCATCTACGTCTATATGCATTACATTCAAATTGACATTTACCTAAAAGAATAAAAAATATATATAAATTTGTAAAATTTATATTTCCTCCTAAATAATTAGCTTACTCATAAATGTAAAAGAAAAAGAGATTTTATTTTCAGAATATAGATCTCAATATCATTAGCATAAGCATATACGTGAAGACCGATAGGATTAATCTTACAAATTTACCAATAAAGATTTCTAGTTAAAGAATTTAAAATGAAACATATTCAATAAGTGCAGAGGCATGGATTTGAAACTTATTTTATTATTAGATTGCAATTCGTTTATATATATAAAAAAAAAGAAAAAAGTAATGCGCACTCAAAAATATTTATTAATTTTTTACATTGAAGAGGTATGAAATAGAGTTATTGTTTCTACATACTAAAAATTATGTTTGTTAACTGAGTCTAGTGAAGTTGATAGAGTTTTTGTTGAATTTTTTAATCCAAATTTAGCTGAAAATTTAGATTTGAGCTATTTGAACTCGAGAAAAGATAAACTACACATTTGGTTTGTACATATACCAAATGTTAGTGTATAAAATCTAGAGTAAATATTTTATTTGGGGTTTTCAAAATAATTGAATGCCATATATCAGTTTTTTTAAAAGATTTTAATCATTAACTTAGTTCCTAAGTATTCAAGTGTGTCATTACATTACTTTTTATTTTTATTTTATCAATTAGTGTTTTAAAATGTAGAACAATACTAGATTATTTTTTTTATCACTATTTTAATTTTTAATGAATATGAATATGTTTATGCTTAAAATTTTCAAGAATTGATTCAGTGACGAAATAATACAATAACATATAAAAAATTTAATTCAATAATATATTGGATAGGACATTACTCGGTCTTAGTTATCGAAAGAGGAAATCGAATATATATTTGGCCTACGAAGGACGAGTATGTCACAAAACATGATAATTATAAATTAATTATAATTAATAAATTATTGATCAGAATTAGGGCTGGTCTACGAAGCCCATTAGCCCATAATATCTCTTATAAAATGAAGGTAAGAGGTACAGGTAAAGATAGATTTTTAATAAAAAATAATTAAGTATTTACTGCTCAGAGTCAAGACTTGACTTGAGTATCGGAGTGCCTTACCCTCTCCACGTCACACAACATCGGCAAGATTTGGAAGAACGTCAGCTATCCAAGCAGAGACTTGAAGACTAATATTTCTCTAGCAGAAACAAATAATAATATTTTAAAAAAAAACTAACATAATGACGTTTTGCATTTAGTTGATTTATGGAAATTCACTCTAAAAATATATTATATGTTATTTTAATTTTTTTTAATCAAACTGTTAATAAAATGAATGTAATGAAACACTTAAGTTTTATTATTTGTTATATGGATCATAAGTCATTATTATTATTATTATTATTATTAAACATAATTATTTTTCATCTTTATGTCATATGTCAATTGAGTATATTGTAAAATAATAATAATAATAATAATAATAATAATAATACAAAAGCCTTTTGTTGAATTTGAAGCTGTGAAGATAATTTTTTAAAAGTATATTGTCATTTGTCATTTATTTTTATATGTTAGAAATATTTTTAAAGTTAAAGATTAAGGTTTAAATATATTTTTATTTATTAAATATACTAATTTTAATTTTAATAATTTTTTAATATAAAAATTATTGATTTTGCCCATTTGATTGTGCGGCTTTATAGAAAAACAATATGTGGCCCGAAAATTAATTCATGATAATATCTAGATTAATTCTTTTATTATTTAACAATAAATAGAGTCTATAATTAATAATTTTTTAAAAAATAAATTTTATAGGAATAAAAATATTCAATACATTTTAAGAAATAAAAACATATTTAACTCAAGTGCTAATCATTTTTAAGAGACAAATATTAGGTTAAATTAATATATTAATCACTTAATTTTATATAAGTTTTTTTTTTTGGTTATGAATGACAATTCTGTTAAACTTTTATTATTTATCTTCTTCTTTTTGTAAACTTTGGCAAAAACATAATGTATACTAACAAATTTTTCGATTGAGTGTTAGGATCATAGGAGAAAGAAAGTAAGACAATAATATTAACATCAAGGTTTTTTCTTTATAAATATATGCTTATTTGTATCTTATATATTATCATCTTTGTCACAACTATTATATATAGTTATCATACTCAATTCACATTCTACAACTCTTTTATTATCATTTTTTAATGTGTGAATGTGTCATTATTTCACTCGTATTATTTTTTAAGATTAGTTGAAACTTGAAAATACATATTTGTTAGGGTTTGAATTGGCCAAAAAAAAAAAGCAAAAAAACTTAGAGCGAGACGAAAAAAATAAGAAAGCGAAAGATGAAATAAAAGAAAAAAGAGAGAAAAAAAGAATAATAATAATAATAATAAATTTTAATAGAGTTAATATTTGTTTAAACAAAATGATTTATTAAAAACACTTTTGAAAGTTGAAAAAAATGAAATAAAAAATATTAAATGACTAAACCAAAATAAAATTGAAAGTTAAAGAATTAATCTATTAATGTAGCCTAAAATTTATTATAAAGAACTTTATTTGTTTAGCTAAATTATAGTTAAAAGATATTATTCAAATATATTTAGTTAAATAAATTTATATTTTATTTGTGTATAGCTATAAAGTTTATCTAATATTAATCTAAATTATACTTTATATATTTATAATTCTATATTTATGTTATGCAAAACACGAGTAGGAAGAGAACAATATTAAACATGGAAGTACAACCCCACCTAATAATTATACTTTATAAGCCATTGCCTAGATTTTCATGGTGTGGGCGTGGAAGCATAAAATTCAGACCACTAGACTCTCTCTCTCTCTCTCTCTCTCTCTCTCTCTCTCTAGGCAGGACCATTGTGGTAGTTGTTTATAATTTGAAAACGAGAAGGCAGTGAACATGCTTTGAGTTCTTCACTCTTCTATTTACTATGGCCAATGAAAGATATTCAAGTTCCAGGGAGAAAAATAGCAATGATCCATTTTTGGCATCTCACCACACAAGAAGACAACATCACCAATGTGTAAAACCAAACAATCATGTCTACCCACAACAAACATTTGCACAAAACCATCCTCTGAAAATGGCTACTTTCACTCCACCTATTTTTGTTGCTTTGCTGCTCCTTCTTACCTCAATTATTACCCCAGCATTGTGTCATCCCTTGAAGGGTAACCACACTTTAAGAGCAGCTCAAGAATTGCACAAGTTGAGGAGAATCAGAATTCACTTGCAGAAGATCAACAAGGCTCCTGTCAAGACAATTCAGGTATGTTTTCCTTCTTGTTATAGAACCTGTGCTGATATGACACTGACACTGACACTGTGTTTTCTTTCTTTGTTTGTTTTCTTCTTTGGTTTAATGATGTTGGGGCTTTGTTATTTTTTGCAGAGTCCAGACGGTGATTTGATAGATTGTGTTTTATCTCACAAACAACCAGCTTTTGACCATCCAAAGCTAAGAGGGCATAAACCATTGGTAATTTCAGATATGACAAACAAAATGGTTGCATTGAAATTACATATTTGTTATTGTACACTTTGAGCCACCCGTTTAGTTTTATTTTACTTTAGTATAAATAAAGGATTAAAGGGTTTGCTTTAGGCATGGGATTTTATATGAGAGACAGAGAAGTAAAGGGATTGAGATTTTACAGGATCCACCACGGAGGCCAAAGGGAAACTACACTAATGGTGAAAAAGTAAGTGAGAGCTTTCAGCTATGGAGTGATTCTGGTGAAGCATGCCCAGAAGGAACTATTCCAATTAGAAGAACAACAGAAGAGGATATTCTTAGAGCAACCTCTATCCGAACATTTGGAAGAAAACCAAGAAATGTACGGAGAGACTCATCTGGCACTAATCATGAGGTCAGTGCTTCCAAATTTTGTTTCTAAATTTAAGACCTCAGAAAAATTTACAGTGACAGGACCACAAATTTTAAATCACCATTTCCTTGTTGATTGTTATGTAATTAAAAATTATTAATTTTTGTAATAATTATTTCAAAATTCCTACTTGGGAAACTATTTTTACCATAGTATCAAAATTAAACTCGAGAAAGAAAAAAGACATTCTTTTCAAAAGGAATCTTTACCTTCGTATTTTTTCCCTTCATGTTAATGCTTCCCATTTCTTATTTCATATTACATTAATTTTTCTCAGTTCATCTTTCTTTTTTCATCAATAAGCTTCTGTCATTTTCCCGCTATTTCCATGTCATAAAGTAAAAAAACAACATTGCTTTTCCGTATTTGTCAACAGTTTCTACATGAGTTCCAAAAACAGCAGAGAACAGACAGTGAAGGGACACCACTCATAAAAGTTAGCCTCATGTTTGCACCGAAAAGTAAAACCAAAATCATGTTGTATCTACAATTGTTAGTGGATACCAAAGATTTAAGTAACTCCAAAAATTAAAAAAATTCCATACTCCCATTGCCTCGTTGAAGTATTTGTTTATTGAGCATAATTTGAGAAGCACCTTAATCTTATTGCAGCATGCAGTTGTTTTTGTAAATGGTGATCAATACTATGGAGCAAGGGCAAGCATAAATGTGTGGTCACCCCGTGTAACCGATCAATATGAATTCAGCTTGTCACAGATATGGGTTATTGCTGGCTCCTTTGGTCATGATCTCAACACCATAGAAGCTGGTTGGCAGGCATGTTCATGCTTTCATAAATTGCTACAGTTCTTTATAAAAGTTTAACATATCATTTTGCAAAAAAATAGAAAATTTCTTCCTAAATTATTCCACTTTGCAATAAGAAAATACTAAAATAAACTTTTAAAACTGATTTTAAATAAATCCAAAAGAATATTAAACATTTTTTAAATAAAAATTTATTATTTTTACATGCTTAGTTCCTTCATGTTCTGGATAATAAGTAGCAAGTGTATTTCCCTTCAGGTAAGTCCAGAACTGTATGGGGACAGTTATCCAAGGTTCTTCACTTATTGGACAGTGAGTATTGCATATATGCCTCTTTTTTTCTTCTCTTCTCTTCTATTCTCTTGTGCATCTCACTGATGTATATATTATTTAACAGACCGATGCATATCAAACAACTGGGTGCTACAACTTACTCTGTTCAGGCTTTATCCAAACTAACAATAGAATAGCAATTGGGGCAGCAATCTCCCCAAGATCTGCTTATAACAGTAGACAGTTTGACATTGGCTTAATGGTTTGGAAGGTGAGTGTTATTATTTTCCTATTCAATTCAATAATTAAGGAGAAAAGAGCCTTTTCTTTACTTTTTTGTTTTGAGTTTTTCTAGGTAATTTAATGAAGTAAACAATTTCATCTTAGCTAAACGAATGACATTAAAACATTGTATTAAAAATTATATCAATATTTTATTTAATATTTTATAAACAAATCTCATTAATCTATCGTAAGTAACTTAGACAAATCTATTTTCTATAATTTGTACGTTTTTTTCCCTCTCCCGTTTGATTTTTTCTATGTCATTGTTATTTAAAATGGAAGATTCCGTTAGTTTACCTTGATGGGGTCGACTTTATCGATATCTTTTCCTTTCTCTTTATAAAGCAATAGTTCACGCTTTACTTTTATTATGGTCTTACCGTAACTGGCTTCGCGAGATGCAAAAGCTACCTTTGACCCATGATGCTTCGTTTTCTCATTTCTACTTTTATCCAACAATGATAAACTAGTTGCAGTTTAACACGAAACTTAACCAAACAGTACGGCTCTTTGGATTCCTGAAAAATTTTATCATTAAAAATAAGGAAAAATGTTTTTTAAAATCAAACATCTCCTTAGTTTCATAAATCTATCTAGGTTGCTAACCCTCGTAGTTAATATAAATAAAATAAAACATTTCATGGTTAAGGTAGTCGGGGTGGAAAAAAAACATTATTAACCCTTCTTAAAATTTCATCATTATAAGAAAACATATTTCCAAATACGGCAACTAATTAGTGATTAGACAAAAGTTATAACATGCACCCCCCCCCCCCTTTTTTTAGATTCTAACATGCTATGTGTGTTGAAATTTGTACATAGGATCCAAAACATGGACATTGGTGGCTAGAGTTTGGGTCAGGACTAGTAGTTGGGTACTGGCCAGCGAACATGTTTAGTCACTTGAGGAGTCATGCAAGCATGGTACAATTTGGAGGAGAAATTGTGAATACTCGTTCAAGGGGTTACCACACAGGCACTCAAATGGGTAGTGGCCATTTTGCTGAAGAAGGATTTAGAAAAGCAGCATATTTTAGAAACTTACAAGTGGTTGATTGGGACAATAGTTTGCTTCCTCTTAGAAATATTCACCATTTCGCTGACCATTCCAATTGTTATAACATATGGCAGGGAAGCAACAATGTTTGGGGAACTTACTTTTATTATGGAGGACCTGGAAGGAGTGTGAGATGCCCATGAACAAAATACCACCTAATTTTTGTGGTACATGTATGTCTTCTTTTTTCTTTTTTTAGATTGTTAACTTCAACCCTTAAAATTGATAATATAAAAGTATAATAAATATTTTTTTAATAAATTTTTACAATTATTAGTTATTTAAATCGTAAGAATTGAAGTTAGTAATATCAATTCTCTTTTACTTTTGTTACAAGCTTCACGTGCTTGGTTATAATATAGGAGTATTTTTTGCCATTAAGATTTTTATTTTTCACTAGCAGCTTAGAGACAGTTTACTTTGATTTTAGGGATGATGTAAATCAACGAGGTGGGTGCAGTGTTTCTTTATTTCTTTCCCTTCTGAAATTCAAAAATATCTTAAAACATTGTGCATGGTGAAGTTGACTTTGACCAATGAGCCTGGCATGCATTTTGCCTAGCATAGATTCATCATGAATTTTCCATTCTTCCAAAACAAAACCCAATGCAAACTACTGCGTATTTTACTGTCAATCCATCCATCATTTGTGGCATTGCATGTGGGTGGGGTTGGGGGGGACAACAAACAAGCATGCTGGCATAAACAAATCTCCAACACTTGCTACTGAACCTTCATGCTTTAATTTTAGAATTGCAGCACCATCTATAAGCGAAAATAATAATAATTTAATGTAACAGTGGCAGCACTTGTAAATAAACGAAATTGATTTTAATACGGTGAACCCAAGACCAATTAATTGCAACAATCGTTTATATCACCAGCCTTGTGCTTTCCAACAAAAAAAGTAGAAACAAAATTGTTTTTAACAAATAATAACAATATTTTAACATCAGTTTTTAAAGATGATTTTAAATATTAAAAAATTCTTTTATTAATTTTTTTACTTTTAATATATATAAATAAATAAAATGGTATATTAGGAAACACAATTTACATAATAATAACAACAACAACAACAACAATAATAATAATAATAATAATAAAGAATTTGTCTTGTTTAGGATGTTTAGGATATGGACTGATGATCTGAATTTAACAATATTTAGTCCCTTAAAGACACAAACACAAGAAGAGTAAAAAAAAAAAACATAGAAGACCTAGAAACTAGAAAGTCAACAGTCAATGTCATGACTGCATTATTTACTATTCTTATATCGTCCCAAACCAGACTTAAAAAAGATAGCAACTGGCTATGATTTTTGTTTTCCCTCAAAGAACTAAGAATTGACACCTCTATGTATCCTATATGACACAAAAACGACCCCCTACCACTTTCTGATTAAGGAAAAGACACTGACCAATAATACCAAGAAGGTGGTTTATTGGTTTAAATAAGAATTCGGAAATGCATCATAAAAGAGCAGACAAGATGGCATGAAAGTAAAACTAGAAACGTTAATGACATGATTGGTGCCTATAAAGTGAGAGAATAGCATTTTTCTTTTGGGACGCCACAATAGCAAGCAAAAGCTACTTTCTAATGCCCCCAATCACAGTTGCTGATAATGGAAGTTAGTTAGCCAATCAACTATTGGAACCTGTTAAGTTAGTTGGTTGCTTATAAACCCATGAGATCACATTGCCTTTATTATTATATGTTGTTACTTTAATCATATAATACAATTTTCATTCCTTTCACATCTCTGTTGTTGGCCCATTCTTCTTCCACTTTCGTATTCATTCTACTGTTACTTTCTTTTTTCTTACTAGAAAAATAATGTAGATCCATTAAAAAAATAAACTAATAAAGTCTTGTAGATAACATTCACGTTTGTAGCCCTGTAGGTCTTCCATTGTGGCAAATCCATATCACTCGCAAAGAACTTTTATAAAGAAGTGGGTGTAGTATGCATTTTGTTCCATGTAGCAAGATAGTTGGTAACACTTAAGTGAAGGTACATGGGTAGTATCCGTTCAAGCAAAAGCTTGATGCATGTTATGCTTGAGAGAAAGTGAAAGGAAACAGGAAAATTATATAAGCTATGAATGTATTATGATTTTGCAAATAGAATTAAATTTAGTTTTAAATATATTTTTGTTATCTTCTCCTGAATAGGAACTATCCCGATCTCTCTTTGAAATTATTTATTATCTTGTCTTTTCTTGTGGTGTCATGCATTCTTATCATTCTCATTTCTGCAAAATCTACTCTTTTCCTTGTGTAGTCCTTTTATCGTCCAACATTCACCATCAAAATGAACAAAAATATTTGTAGAGGAATAAAACTAAACTAAAACATATTTACAAGAACTAAAAACATATTTAAACCATAATAATTTTATAGATCTAAAATAAAGATGGATATCTTTTGACTAAGAGAAAATATATTTAAGACATAATAATTTTATCAGTTTTGCACAATGGTTGAGGTACAACATCACTAAAAAGTATAACAACGCAAAAGGGGAAGGAACCCCCAACCAACTACCACGGTCTGAAACCTAGTGGACCACCTTCACACAATTACTATGGAGACCCAGTCTGATAGCTGCAATTCCTGAGTTTGAAGGAATACACCAACCAAACCCCACTCACTAATGCACTTGAAGTTTGAACAGTGTGATATCCACTGCTGAAAATTTTAGTAAGAGACAAAAGTCAGTCTCTTTGTAGGCACAAGGATAATAAAGGGCCAACAACCATAAGAGATTATTGGTTGTTGAATATGAATTTTGAAATACAAGTAAAACTATGGAAGCACTGAGATTAGTTTTGAAAAACAGAAAAGAAGCATAAAATGTGAGATATAAAGAAAGAGGCTAATTAAAAACAAAAGCGATGAGTAAAGCTTACTTAACCCAGGACAAGTGCTAATTAGGTGCTACCATTTTTGTCTCATAAGCTCCTAAGGCAAGAGATAAAGATTGGAAGACTGCAGTAGCTGGCTCCAACTTCAATCACTATCAGTTGTTGAATATGAATTTTGAAATGGCAATCAAGTGACACTGAGTACAGATAGCTCAATGTAACAGTCACTCAGTTCTGCAACAGCATCGTCCATAAATTTAATAAGATCTTCAGGTTTGTAGATCTGAGAAGATGTGTGCGCTTTCATCACATTGAGGTCCACCAAATCACCCAGTGAAGCATTCTTGATATCAAAGGACAAATAAGATTGCTCATGTATCATTATATATGTTCTTCCTACATGCATGCACAATTTGGAAAACCTAGGATCTTCATATGCTTTGATCATATCCACAACACAGTCATGATTTCCTTCCAGAGCATGCACGTGTTTCATCTCCGATGCAATCTTTTTTATACACCCAAGATTCATGGATAAATGCTGAGATATTATTGATGAACTTTGAGTGGTACTTCCATATCTTCCATTTACGTAGGAAAGCAGCACCAAGTTGGCCAAGGTGAAGTATGACATGAAAGTAAGGAAGTCAAAAAAATTCATCCCTGTTTTGCGAGTAAATTCAGTTTAATTTGTATGACCAGCAAAAGCTTCCTCAATATAGAAATGTAGTTTCTATCAAACCCAGTATATTTCTTGTGTGCTTAGGACAATTGCTCCAGTAAGCATAATGACTTAAAAAAAATGTCGTTGAGTTTAAACAAACTGTTGAAATTAATAATAAAAAGAATACCATGGCTCTCTATTCATAGTTAAACATGAGAAAATTCATTAATAATGAATGAACTAGTCTAGGATGATCACTGATTATGTTATTATTGTATTGAGTTAAATATTTAATTTAAGATTTTCACATTAAGTTTTGCCACAACAGCATAGGAAAGTTCCATGACAATATATACTGCACCTGTGTTAGCAGCAAGATTGCGCTGGCAGAGACCCTCAAAATCATCACATACATCCTTGATGTCTTCTATGTATTCCTTGGCCTCATTGTAGTCCCTTAAAAGTAAATTCCACTGTCATACCATGAAAAATCACGAGATAAACTTAGTTCAATTATATTTATCCTTGAGCTTGACTCTCAAATATGTACTTGATCACATTGCTCAAATTACCACCCAAGAAAGGTTATAGGCATTGAACCAATTGTGGTTTATAGATATCGTATCCTCCTGAAAGTGTAAGAAACACCATCAAATGATTAGATCCTATTAAATATCATGGACAGAATCATCTGATGATAAAGCTGATATAGACAGAAATCTAAGTTTTTTCGGGAAATCCATGCTTTCATAAGATACATAGTTTCTATCCTAATTGTGTTATTGTCCTGCTTATACCATATAATTGAATCAACCAACCAGCCATGATGGATACTAGATAAATAGAAATTACAATCAGCCATCTAATCTAAGATAATCCTTGATGAATGAATACTTATTCACTGTATGCCAGAGATTCTAGTAGGAAAGTCCTAGAAGCCACATCTTTTCTTTACTAGTTCCCTTTGATCTTCTAGCTTCCTTGAGAGTATCAAATTTAAGAGAAGTCAAATGAAAATTCCATTTGAAACATGACAAAAATAAAAACAACAGTAAGTGCAGCTTCTTGTAATCTGCACAGTCTAAGAAGCACAGTGTCAATACATTTTTCTGGGGCCAAACCAAATAGGGAATGTAAGTATTACACACAATTACTTATTTGGTATATCCAATATTCCTTCTTTAAAGGGACTGTAAGACAGCCTTTCAAAATCAAGTAGAAATACAACATCAATCCATATAGGGAACCAGAACAAACCAAATTATGAACTTGATGATACCATCCGCTAGGAACAAATATAATTTCACCTGCTTCTTGTGTACATTCTAACCAGATTGCCTGCATACATATACAATCCCACTGAAAGCTGCAGCAGAAATATGTCATTCAATACAAAGACTTTTGGAGGAAATGGAAACTAGAAATTTACCTTGTTAAAACCAGGAAATTTTGAGTCAGATACTTCATCAAAGATATTATATACAGAATTTTTCATATTCCTGATTCAAAGTTGAAAAGAACTTAGTTTTGACAAGTAAGCAAAAACACAATAAATACATCAAAGCACTCCCCTCCCCCCCCCTCCCCCCCCATTCCCAAGAAAAAACACAAAAAAAGAGAGGAACTGGGAGAAATGAGGGAATATCATCTTCCAAGAATAGAAAGTTTGGTCAAGGTGAAGGTCAATAGTAAATCACAGCTGATCAGTAATTTGAAAAAGAAAGACTAAGGATTGACATATCTAAATATGTTGTTTTTTTTACCAAAGTGCCCAACTTCTAATTCCAAAAAATGCCACTAATTTCTATTTGGCAAATGCATTCATGCCTGTCAAACACAAGATGACACTGGGAAGGATCTAGAAAAAGCCATCTCTTCTTTCCACAGACATTTGCTGACCAGCTATAGGACCTAAAAACATCAGCGTGAAGAGGAGTCCAAGATCCTACAGAAGAATTGAAAGCAAGAGGTTACTGGTGGGTTGTTCATCTCTCTGTAAGAGGAAGTACAGAATAATTTGATATTACACCTATAATCACACCTTTCACCCCCATGTAAACAAATCGATAGTCAGAACAGCATATTTCCTTATTTTGTTGGTCTGTGTCAGAATCTGTATGCATTTTGAAATTGTCAAGATATAGGTTGAGCCAATCATCACAAAAGAACATTGGAGTGATGTATGCTACGTATTCTGGATACTCCTGCCAGAGTAAGAAAAAGAAACTACTGAGCAAAACATCATATGTACAAACAAGAACATAACACATCTGGTGCACAGGAGGATACTCAATGCGAGAAGGATCAAACAGCTTAGCATTTATTAATTTCCATTTGCTCTTGCTGATGGTGTGTGTTTATCTAAAGAAACCACATGCTTACAAATTGATCATATGGGAAGCTTGCACGGGCAACAAATAGCAAAATGAATGTTTAAAATTTTTATTTACAATTAGATTTCAAGTAAAGCAACAACACCAATAGAAAACCACCTGCTAAAAAAGCCTTGATTAAGAACCAAGCATGAATAGTAATGATAATTGATCAACTTATGTTATATTCCACAACACTGCTTTTGACACATGGTTATATGTCTTTTTTAAATCAATAAAAATCATATGTAATCAGTTTTTTTGTAGCAGTACTTTGATATCAACTTTCGTAAAAGGTATATAACTTCTATTGTAGACCTTGCTAGCATAGAATCCTTTGCAATCCTAGTTTCTTCTTTTAGTCTGCGCTTAATTACCTTTTTGCATAACTTCTTAGCGTGAGTCATAAGTGTTAGCCTTTATATTTTGTACAATAATAAATATTGTCCTTATTCTTGTATATAAGAAACAAAGTATTCTTCTTTTACTCATCTGGTATATTTTTAAATCTCAAAATCTCATTAAAATACTTTAAGCAAACAAATTTTTTATCATTCCATACATTTTCAAACTTCAAACAGGATACTATCATAACCAACCGCTTTACCATTATTCATATCCTTAAGAACTTATTTTATTTCTTTAACTCAAATTCTACGATAATATGTCAAATTTAATTCATTTGCTTAAGTTTCTATATTTTCATTTGCTCCTTGTTGTTAAATAGTTTATAGAAATAGTGTTTTCATCTATCTTTGATGTTTTGATCTTTAATCAAAGTTTTTCCTTCTTCATTGTTGATACATCTCACTTCATCCAAATTTCTAGATTTTCGTTCCCTATTTTTGATAAACTTATATATCTTTCTTTTACTATTATTTGTCCTAAGATCTTGATAGAATTCTTAAAAAGTCTTAGATTGTGTTTCACTTACAGCTTTTCTTGTCTCATTTTTTACATTTCAATACATTGCTTAATTTTTTACATAATTGCACACATGCAAAGTTGTAAAACACTTGTTTTTCATCCTTTTCTTTTGCCCTTTTATTCTACCATCTAGATTCCTTATCTTTTGGTTTAAAGTGTCTAAGTTCACCAAAACTTGTTTTAGCAACTCTCCTAACTTTCTTAGGTATCTCATTTCGACTGATATTAACATTACTTTGCACATTTCAATTACCTTCTTTTGCTAACTGCTTCTTAAACTTCAATTGGTAGCCTGTAAGTAGCCATTACTTGATTTTTGAGTCTATAACTTGTTGAGTTCTTTGTTTACCAAACTTAAAACAAACTTAAAGGATCAAAACCCTATATTGTGCAGTAAGGCTCTCTTTTGGAATCACTTTGCAATTCTTAGAATTCTTTTATCTAAACACCATATCAAAAAGAAATTGATTTGATACCTTGAGATCGCACTCTTATAAGTGATATGTTCCTCCCATGTCTTAAAACAAATATTCATAATCTTGAAGTCATATACTATTGAGAATTCAAGAATAAATTATTCTTCTTTATTTAACTCTCCAAAACCAAAATCGTCATAAACTATTGTAACTTATTTTTCCTCACAACTAATATGACCGTTTAAGTCTCCACCAATGAAAATTTTTTCAGCTTGTGGAATGCCTTGAAACCATCTAAATTCCCCTAAAAATTTTCTTTCAAAAGAGCTTCTGAGCCAACTTGTGGAACTTAAGTACTAATGATATTAATAGTGTTTTGTGTGACAAAAATATAATCATATTTTCAATTTTTCTAATCTTTACTATATTCTCTTTTCAAACGTTATCGCCAATGATGCCTACTATATTCTTTCTATGACTTTATTTGTGTATTTAAGTTTAAAACCTATAGTTTCAAGTTCTTTAACCTTTTCTATAGTCCATTTTGTTTCTTGAAGACAATATAATATTAATCGTTTTATGAATCATGATGTCCAACACTTCTAAAAACTTGTCTGTCAAGGTACCAATATTCCATGAATCAAACTTAATCAAGTGCTTTTGAACAAGTGTCTTTACCCATATTTGTCTAGTTAAATATAAGGACCCTTACTCATTTAACACTACATTTGAGCTCTTATGTAGTAGCTCTAGTTTATTTGACATTATACTTGAACCATATAGGTATAGCACGTTACTTCTAAATAACATCTGATCCTGACATAATATCATCGCGAGTGATCCATATATATGTTATGACAAGTTTTATATTGGTTGATGAAGGACTAATTTTCCTAGGGACACCAAATTGACCCTTCAAAGATTAATTACACTTAAGAACAATAGAATAGGAGCCACATTAATCAATAGAGAAGTGATGAAAACTAGAGAAGGTAAAAGGCATACCTTTACAAAATGCCAATCCTTCAAATATGGTACAGATATAGGGTGACAGTTAGTGGCACCAATTTCATTATTACACTGACATGCAGAATCCTCAAGTTGAAGGCAACGTCCTATAAAATCTGACACCAATATCTCCTCTCTTTTCTGATCAGTGAATTCTCTGGTGTCACAATCTGCAACCTTCGTTTCACAAAATTTAAATCATCTTATTGCTGTAGACACTGACTCATTTTTTTTATTCTTTTCTATCAGCTAATTAAATAATCATACTAAATTTCAAGCACAGTTACTCATAATCTCGTACAAGTGAAATTGAAAAAGAGCCCAGAAAAGAGAAAGATTCAGGTTCCACGAGAGAACACAAGATTCCACTGAAGAATCAACACAAGTTCTGTAATTTGCAATCATACATGTAACCCCCCGGTCCTACCTTTTTTATAAACCACTCGTTACAGGCTAACTGAATAAGTTACATGCTATGTAACATAATCACTAACCCATTATATCTAACAATCAATCATGAGAGTAGCATTCAAATTCAAAACAACTTGCTTCCATTTGAAGCTCTAGCGTAGTGTCCTTAAACATTGATGGGGGTGTAAACCTGAACTTTAGAAGAGGCAAAATGGGTGGATAAAAATTGAAAATTGGGTTGGCCATGAGGGGTGACCCAATCAGTGCAAGCCCTCCAATGGTGATGGTCAATCATTCCAGTGAGCACCACGGGCTGGTTCTTCTGCATATATCTCTCCACAAACTCACGGTAACTCAGCTCCTTCCCATTCACCTTCTCGATTTGTCCCTTAATATCGATGCCCATACCCACCCCCTCTCACACTTCACAACCTGCTTCTTCTCCCCAGAACCAACCAAGCAGCAACTTAGAACAAGAAGAAAATAATTTAGGACTGGGCCTCCATTCTCTCATTGGGCTGCCACCAGAAACAAAGAATTTTCGGTGATTTTTATTTTCACCGGTTCCTTCAAACTCAACATTTTTTTATATCCTCCAAAAATATAATTCTAAAAGGTATCAATTAGCTTTTTAAATTAAATTTTAAAATAACTTTTAAAACGTAATTTCCAAAAAAAAAAATATTAATTTTTTCTATTTACACTTATATTTCGAGATTTTTACTTTTGGGCTTATTTTATAAAACACTTGACAAAAAGAATATTTTGAAAACAACTTATGTTTAAAAGAAGAAAAAAAAACTTATGTTTGATTTATCTTTTATTTGTGGGTTGAAATAATTTTATTTATTTTTTAATTTTGAAGATTTACAAAAATAATAAAAGCATACAAATCTTATAAATAAAAGATATGTTTGAAGTGAATGTGTAGATCAAATGATATGAAGTTATTTTAACTTAACCAATAATTTTAAATTAAATTATGATTACATTTTATAGAAGATATTTGTAGTTTAAAAAAGACATATTTAGATAATCAATTTAATTAAGCATTTATTTTGTACATAATATCTTATGCTATATATTTAATCATGAGATTCAAGTCAGCAAGAATAGAAATAACGTGAGGCGTACAATGTCAAATGTCACTCCATTCATCTTGATGGTATTCACCAATTAAGGAAACTTCTTGACGTGCAAACGAGGATCTTTAGAAGACATTTCTCTATACTGAAGAGTTTTTTGAATTATATCAATAAGGAATGTTCTCATCTTAAATTTATTCACTCCAGTGGGTGGAATGTGAATGACACTGTGCTGGTGGATAAGCACACCTTACTAGATTACTTGTAAATTTTTCATATACTACACTTATAAGATACAATTTTAAACAAAAATTACAGGTGTGCTGCATAAACTTTTAAAACTTAAACAAAATTTATAAATAAAAAATAAAGAAAATAGAGATCTTAATGATTTTTTATCAACTAAAATTAAATAAAATAAATAATTAAGCTTTTAATATTAAAATTAATTAAGATATAATCTTTAATTTTAGTTTATCTAAAATAAAAATATATTTTAAATTTTGGGTCTTGAATATAAAGATATATTTAAATTAATTTAATTCATCAATATTTGAAATTTAAATAAAATATAATTAAAATAAAGATATAAAAATAGGATTAAAAATATAAAATTAAATGTTTAACTTAAAATCACAGACTAAACAAGGATGGTAATGATTTAAAAAAATATATTAAAAAATAAGGACTCAAATTTATAATATGAAAATAATTTTATTTTAACATTTATTAAATTAAAATTTATTCTATAACATAAGATATATTTATTAATTATTATATGAATTACTGAAAAATAATGTAAGATTAAACCCTATATAATTTTTGTGACACAAAAATTCAATTTTAAACAACTAAAATTAGTTTTTAAAATAAATATTTTAATAAATATTTTTTATTTCTTATTACTAAAAAATAGCTAATATATATTTATAAAATCATAAAAATAATTCAAATTTTGATATTTATTTATTTATTTTACAATAAATGAAACTTAAAAAATTCAAGACAAAACAAACCAACCTAACCAATTAATCTAGAAAAACAAATGTTATAATCATTTCCTCAAAGGAGAAAAACTAATATATATATATATATATATATATATATATATTACTACATTATGTATTATATTTTTATTTTTCCTTTTTTAAATCTTACCTTTCTTTTATTTACCTCACATAGCATACGTGGGTGCAAGATAAAAATTATAAAAAATATATCTAATTTATCCTACATATTAGAAAGAAAAAAAATTTAAATTGAATTAAATAATGCGTCGTTTTCGGACGAGAGAGAGAGGGAGCGAGTGCATGCGACGCGGGTAGTATGAATTACGAAAGAGTTACACGAAAGCATACGAAAAGTAGAGGTGAGTCTGTGTTCATTTGAGCATAGTGATGCGTGGCTACTCCCAATAATCTTAGTGGACACTCGCATGCATCTCATTGGAGTTGACACTTCACAACACCATGCAAGTCCAAACCACACCTCTCTGTCTTTTTTTTCCCTCTACGTGTCCCATCCCATAAAGGATAAAGCTAACTTTGGACACATACCATTACCATTACAAATTAAACATGCTGAAACAACCACCAACACCTAGTCAAAGCTTTCCCTAAGCCATGGCCGATCCAACCTCATCTAACCCTCATAAGCCTCAATCCTCTTCCGACAACCCGTGTGTTTCTCTCTTTCTTACTCTCCTTATTATTTCGGTTTTCTTCTTTTTATGTGAAACATAATCCGTGCTATTTTTTTTTTACTTAATAAATACAATTATACTTATGTAAGAATAGTTTTCAATGATGGCTATAGTTTCGAACGAGAGATTTGTTTATGTCAATATAATTCAATTCATGGGAGCATATGCGATACCCGTCTATATTGTTTTAAATATAAGACATCTATCATTGATATTATTCTGTGGTGAATGATTTGGCTGTGAAGAAGCACTTTTTCTATGCCATCATCATTCAATACAGTAAAGACAACGCTGACCAAGTAATATATTGTTGTAAAAAATTTGAAGATTTTTAAGTGATATAAAACAATAATGGTAATCATTTTACTGCTGTTGATAATGTATGTTGATGTAGGAAAAGTATTAAGAGAGATTATTCCACCGCAATATTAGAACGCAAGAAGTCTCCTAACCGACTTATTGTTGATGAAGCAACTAATGATGATAATTCTGTGGTTACTTTGCACCATGATACAATGGAAAAACTTCAGCTATTACGTGGTGACACTGTTCTGATAAAGGTACTTAGCTAACATCTTCTATGTTTATGCTAATGCAAGTAAAATGCAATTCTAAGAATTATATTGATGGCATATTGGAAAAGAGGTGAGTTTGTTGTTGTTATTGTACAGGGAAAGAAGCGAAGGGACACAATTTGCATTGTTCTTGCTGATGAGCAGGGTGATGAACCCAAAATAAGGATGAATAAAGTTGTTCGGGCCAACCTTAGAGTAAGACTAGGTGATGTTGTCTCTGTTCAACAATGTTCTGATGTGAAGTATGGGAAGCGAGTTCACATCCTTCCAATCGATGATACCATTGAGGGTGTAACTGGCAACTTGTTTGATGCATATTTGAAGCGTAAGTTAATTTCTTGTTCAATAGCATCATTTTCCTGACTTTTTTTTCTAATGAATGTGACTTGTGTTATGGTTCTATAGCATACTTTATGGAGTGGGATGCGCAGTGTTGAATTTAAAGTGATAGAAACTGATCCTGGTGAATACTGTGTTGTGGCACCTGATACTGAAATCTTCTGTGAGGGAGAACCAATCAAAAGGGAAGATGAAGAGAGACTAAATGAAGTTGGCTATGATGATGTTGGTGGTGTTAGGAAACAAATGGCTCAAATTCGTGAGCTAGTAGAACTTCCACTTAGACATCCACAACTCTTCAAATCAATTGGTGTTAAGCCCCCAAAGGGAATCTTGCTTTATGGACCACCTGGTTCTGGAAAGACTCTGATTGCAAGAGCTGTGGCTAATGAGACAGGTGCATTCTTCTTTTTGATCAATGGGCCTGAAATAATGTCAAAGCTTGCTGGAGAGAGTGAGAGCAATTTGAGGAAGGCATTTGAAGAAGCTGAAAAGAATTCCCCTTCTATCATTTTTATTGATGAACTAGACTCAATTGCTCCGAAGAGAGAAAAGACACATGGTGAAGTGGAGAGGCGTATTGTTTCACAACTTTTGACACTTATGGATGGTCTCAAGACCCGATCACACGTTATAGTCATTGGAGCTACAAATAGGCCTAATAGTATTGATCCTGCTCTCAGAAGGTTTGGAAGGTTTGATCGGGAGATTGACATTGGTGTACCAGATGAAGTTGGAAGGTTGGAGGTGCTTAGAATTCATACAAAGAATATGAAACTTTCAGACAATGTATTGTTCTATCCATTGTCTAGCCATAAAGCTAATTATTACTCTATGAGGGCAATATATCTTGCAATTCACAATTCCAATTTTATGTTGTATTTTAGGTTGATCTTGAAAAAGTTGCTAGGGATACACATGGTTATGTTGGAGCAGATCTTGCTGCTCTTTGCACAGAGGCTGCATTGCAATGTATCCGAGAGAAAATGGATGTGATTGACTTAGAGGATGAAACCATTGATGCTGAGGTGTTAAATTCCATGGCTGTGACCAATGAGCACTTTCACACCGCTTTAAGTTCTTCAAACCCATCTGCCCTGCGTGAAACGGTGAGTTTGGTTTCTTTATGAATGAACACCTATATTCATTTAGCAAATCCATGCATTCCCATGTGTTCAGAAAGCTCTTGAAGTCATTTCAATTTTGTTTCTTAATGAAAATATTCTGTAATAGTTATTTTACCCTTTCATAAGACAACTGTTTACAAAAACCATAAATTATTGCCATTGATAGGTTGTGGAGGTTCCAAATGTTTCCTGGGATGATATTGGAGGCTTAGAGAATGTCAAGAGAGAGCTTCAAGAGGTTCAAATTTCCTTTTGATAAAATTTTAATTTAGTAACTTTTCATATTTGCAAACTAATGATAGAAATATTTTGCTGCTGGTAGACTGTTCAATACCCAGTAGAACATCCTGAGAAATTTGAGAAATTTGGTATGTCACCTTCAAAAGGTGTTCTCTTTTATGGACCTCCAGGGTGTGGTAAAACCCTACTTGCAAAAGCAATTGCTAATGAGTGTCAGGCCAACTTCATAAGTGTTAAGGGACCTGAGTTGCTAACAATGTGGTTTGGTGAAAGTGAAGCAAACGTTCGCGAGATATTTGATAAGGCTCGGCAATCAGCTCCTTGTGTGCTTTTCTTTGACGAACTTGACTCTATTGCAACCCAGGTATGAAAATTCATCCAGATATTCATGCCCATTGCTCATTCTTAATTTCCTAAGAGAAATGCTAGAAACACATTTTTTTATTATTACTCCATTCTACAACATATGCTTTAAAAAGGTAGTCTATGCAATAGATCATAACTATATTGACTATATTTGAAAATAAACCACTAATGAAGTGTTGAAAGAGTGTGTTGCTAACATTGCTTAATTTCTAACTCTTTGAGCATTTTCAATCTTCAGCGAGGCAGTTCTGTAGGGGATGCTGGTGGTGCTGCAGATAGGGTGTTGAACCAACTCTTAACAGAAATGGATGGTATGACAGCTAAGAAAACAGTTTTCATCATAGGGGCAACAAACAGACCAGACATCATAGACCCTGCATTGCTCCGACCTGGACGCTTGGATCAATTGATTTACATCCCTCTACCAGACGAAAGCTCGCGTCTTCAAATCTTCAAGGCATGCTTGAGGAAGTCACCAATATCAAAAGATGTTGACCTAGCAGCTCTTGCCAGTTATACTCATGGCTTCAGTGGTGCAGACATTACAGAAATTTGTCAACGTGCATGCAAATATGCCATTAGGGAAGATATTGAAAAGGTATGATGGGATACATAAATTGTAACTTGTAAGGACCTAATTGCCTCATGTGTCATGGATCATAACTTCATAATTATTCTCTTAAAAAGGCTCGGATATATATCACTGTTAAGCTTTCAGAGGTGCCAAGTTATAAATTTTCTAACACTAAACTAAACCATCAATAACATTCTTGTCCCTTTTGAGTATATTTTCTTAAAACATGTCTAGAAAGGAAGTTTCATGTGTCAAATTAACATGTATACTTTGATATAATTTTGTTTTTTAATTTATTTTTTGTCTTTAACTCTTTGTATAAGTTAGAGACTCATTTGTTTAATTGTAATATATACATAACCCCTAGCAATTACAGGGTATTGAGAAGGAGAGAAGAAAAAGAGAAAATCCTGAAGCAATGGAAGAAGATGACATTGACGAGGTCCCAGAGATAAAGCCAGCCCACTTTGAGGACTCTATGAAGTATGCTCGTCGGAGTGTTAGTGATGCTGACATTAGGAAATACCAACTATTTGCTCAGACATTGCAACAGTCCCGTGGATTTGGATCTGAGTTTCGGTTTTCAGATCGAAATAATGAAAACACTCCAAATCCAATAGGTGCCTCAGATCCTTTATCATCTGTTACAGCTGAGGGAGATGATGATTTGTATAGTTAATAGCTATATATGTGAGTTGGGTAATGTGGTTCATGTTCACTATTTCTGCCTTCCAAATATCATGATAGTTCTGGTTTAGTTGAGGCCAAAGGTTTTGTTTATGTTAAACGACCCTACAATGCTCTTTTTACCAAGTGAAGACATATATATAACATTATCAAACTTGTATGTTTGGGTGTATATAGTTTCACTCTTATGATCTAATCTCAAGAAAAATAGAGGAAGGATATTAAAATTTAACAAAGCTTATTGCTAGATTTTTAGTTAGGAATGAAGTTCTAACTAAGTAACAGTTAGATACCGACAAATAAATTTCAAATATGCTCTTACCTTAGCATCCATTCCATTCTTTCTTATAAATACATGTAGTTCCTATTTGTATTAACAACAGATATTCATTCTGAGAACACTAATTATCTACGAAGTCCTTTCCTTTATTTTGATGCAGAAGATTTTGCCTGCTGCCTCCGGAATTTGAATATCATTTGTTTGTGAAACTATAACAGTCGATTTCTTGGGAGATAAGACAAATAATAATTTAATTAAGTTATTGTGCTGTGTACATTCGTCTCATTTTTCTTTATCATGTTTAAATTATTACAAAGCACCAGCTTAATCTTTGCATTTATAATTCATGTATTCCACTGTTAGCTAACCATTCAAAATACCTTATTAATATGAAAAGTATTTGATAAATCCAATTTGTAAACTAATTGATAAAAATACTTTTTTAGTAATTTTAGGTTTTTTTAATTAATTTTGAATTCATAACTTTTAAAGATGAAATATTTTATTAAAATGTATAACAAATAGAGTAAAACTATAATTACTAAAATATATTGTGTAATATTAAAGGAGAAATTATCTAAATAAATAGTATAATATTAAAGAATACAATAAATGAAAATTTATATTAAAGAAGAAAAGGCAAAAATATAATGAAAAAATGATAAATTATACTTTACAAATAGTCCACGCAGTGGATGAGAAAACACTATAAACTAATAAGATGTGTTCATTCACCAAACACATTTTAATTAAACAAATTTATAAAATAATAAAAAATACATTAGATAAAATGAACTGAATACACTTTATATGATTTTGTTATTGGGTAAACAAGATTTTTGTTTATTATGCCCACTTGAGATAGACATCATTCAAATAATTCAATCTTCTTCGGTCACCTTATTTGAAAAATTGATTATTCACATTTCCAAGCACGCTAATATTAATTTTAACATTCATTATGATAATATCTTTTTTTTCTTTAATTTTTTTAATTATACTTTTATCTTTTTAAAGCTTTTTAAGCAAAAATGACATAGAAAGTAAACACTACAAACAAAAGTGATCACTTAAGTGAGTCTTAGTTTGCTTAAAACTCACTTAAATAATTATGAAATGGTTTAAACAAATTATAGTTAGAAAATAAACTTTGCTAGACAAAGAATTTACTTAAGTGACTCTCACCTTCACTTAAGCGAATTATGAAAAAAAGCTGAAAATAATGTATAAATTGACAATTAATACTGTTAAACAAATTTATAATTAAAACACTTGCAAAAAGACATTGATAATATATATTTGTGGTTTTGTAATTTTTTCTCTTAAAGTGAAGACAATTATTGAAGAAAATACATTTTTAATATATAATAAGTCATTGAAACAAGGAAATAAAGAGTGAAATAAGGAAACAACTTTGAAGATTGCTCCAATATAATAGGCATTACTAAAAGACATTGTTAATATAGAACAAACCTTAGAAAAAACATTGCATAATTAAAGGAAATAATGTAGAACCTAAATGAAAGTGCTTCAATGTAGCCTATAGGTATCCTTTGTTTCTTTTATCTTGCTTCATTCTCACATCCACCTTCACCATCATGTTGATTCTATGATCCTACTTCATCCTCATTTTGTTCATCCTCCTTTGGAAAGATAGGGTTGTCCTCAAACTATGAGATATGTGTTGCAAACTTCGCCAATATAGCTCATGAGAAAGGGAAGGTTCTCTATGATATCGATATTATGTAAACTTGTAAAATGAATCATTAAGTTAGGTGTACACCTACTGGTTGGTCGCCATCTATTGGTGTAGGTAAGTGAGATGTCATGTTAGGCAAGACTCAAGGTGTCATATTGGGCACATATGTTAAGGTTGACGGTGGTGCCTTTTGAGAATGAATAATAAAAAAAAAACCTACATCAAGATATTCTAATGGGTTGGTACAATATTCTTCATGAATTGGACATTTTCTTTTGTTTATCTCATTTTAAAATTCTACATATTCTCTTTCATCTAATGGGACATTGCACTTTAGTAGCAATTCCATTGGCTGCAATTCTAAAAACCTTTGATATTTGACTTTGGTTTTGAACTTAAATCTATCCCATAAAAATAGAGGGGTGCCTATAATGGATGTTGATGTTTCCTGTTGTTAAGTGTGTCTTTCTTCAAGTTCCTATGAACTTCAGGTCGTTGTCTTTTTCTTTAAAGGACGAATTTCTTAGGACTTGTTCCTGTAACAAGCACAAAATAGAAATAACATCATTAACTAAGAACATCACTTTTGAATATATGGATAATTAGAGTCAAGAAAGGATGCATGAAGAATTCTCAATATGTGACATTTTGACAAATTTCCTTAAGCGAAAATACTTGAGCGATAATAGAGGCGCTTAAGTGATAAATTTGCTTAAGCAAAATAATAGCATAAGGCAAAGGTTAGTTGGGGGTTTTTATATTTGTAAAGTTGATCATTATAACATTGAAAAAAAAATTATATTTGTAAAGTTGATATTTATTGATTCGTATATCTTGTAAGTATGGGTTGATACTTGAAGAATTCATTTGGTAGAGATTATTCAATTTTTCAGCTATACCAATCATTCACCAAGGCATCACCTGAACAATATAAAAGAAATTGGTGTGAAAAAGGGTAATATAATCAGGATTACTAGTCAATTGATAAATAGAGATTAGGTTGACACTAAAGGAAGGAATATACAAGACATTTGCTAATGTGAGTAAGGGAGATATACTAACAAAACCAAAAAAAGAAAACAAGAATTTGGTTACTGTTTAGTAAAGAAAATGAATTGAGAGCAATTTTGTAAAGAGTATGAATTTTTTTTTTTATTAAAACATATATGATTTATGGCTTCCGTGTCTAATACTTAGTGATAACATTTCATACTCGAAAGAGTAAAATTGGTAGAATTTATCTAGGTAACGTTAACATGATTGGAAAAATGAGGTTGAAAATTTTTTTAGAATGTTGAAGCAATGCCAAAATATTTTGATATTGCTCTTGAGTGAACTGAAACTTGGACTCTAATATAGTTTGCTTAAGGTATGCACCCTCTTGAATGATTGTAGAGTCACAATTAGGAAGATTGGTAGAACAATTATTATTTTCTTGTTTTGACTTATATCCTTGTAAAAATCCATGTAACAAATAACATGCATCAATAGTATGATTTTCTTGCCAACAATGACAGTAGATCTTTGTATTATTGTTTTTTCCAAATTTCCTATTAGAACCACATTGTCTATTATTCTTGCAAAAATGAGCCTTTAGCTAAACTTGTTGGAAGATTTTGAAGTGGATGAATGAGAAACAATGTTCATCAACATCTTTGCCTTTATTAGAAAGCCTTTGAGTATTGGACCAACAAACTCACACTCTTGTTGAGTAATGAAAGAAAATGTTTTTATGATAGATGCGGGATCTATCAACATTATTTGATACCTTACAGTAGCATCGTGTTCATTAAGACCATGCACACAAAAAAATTACATTATATGTCTCGATAATTTTGCATCATAGCTCCACAATTACACAGAACAATGCATGCATTGAGGTAATAGCTCAAGCACCTCAACTTCTTCCAAAAAGGTTCTCTATTGTAAAGTACTCTAAAATAGTATAATCACTTTGTTTGTAATTAAAAAGTTCTTGTAAATAAGTAATTTTAAACTTATCACCTTGTGAGTATCGGTATTTCAAATCATTCCAAAGATCAATTGTTTTATCTATCTATAAAACAAATTGAGCAATAGTAGTGGTTGTATACCTTTTTTTGAGCGAATTGAGACCCATCATATCTTTATGTCTTTAGTGATTATAAAAAGGGTTATTATTCACTTAAAAAATGGGAATAGTACCATCTATGTATTATGTTAATTTTTAAATATTCAAATCATATAATTTTGTTGTAATTACGTAAAATTATATACTAAATATTTTATTTATATAGTTCAATAACTTTTAAAAATAATTTATTGATTATTGGTAGTTATTTGTGAAAAAATTATAATTTAAATAGTAATTTGTAACTATTTATTTAATTCAATTAATTACATGTCTTCATTTTTTATGGTATAATTAAGCACATGTCTAAGAATTATTTAAATTTTTTATTATGAAGAATAAATCTAATTATTTAACAGTAAAAATTATTTTATTTATGTAGCTCAATAAAATTATAAAATTTTGATGAATTAAATTGTTAGTTATATCCTTATAAATAGTAATTTATGAAAAAAAAAACATAATTTAAATTATTTCTTATAAACACTCGTCTTATTCTTTATTTGAAATTAAGAATAATTATTCTATAATTCAATAATATTTTTAATTTTGTGTGTGAATTAAATTGTTGGTTATAATTAGTCATATGTGAATTTTTTAGTTATTTAAGTTTTTTCTTATAGATACCACTTGATTCAATTAAGCTTATGCTTAGATTCAGAAGTATTAAAATATATGATTGTAAAGAAAAACTAATTTTATAAATAAAATAATATTTCATCATTATATTTAAAATTTTGTTATTTTTATAATTTGTATTTATTTCTAAACAAAAATGTATATTTAAATTTAGTATATATATTTTTAATTAGTTCAGATAATTATTACATTTTGTATTTTATATATAGATAAAGAGTTAGAGGAGAATTTAAAAGAAACTTAAATTTTATAAGAGAAGAAATTAGATCTCTAGAATACTCATCCATGATTGTAGAGTAAGCTTATGAAGAAATGGAATCACAATTCAAGTTTAGAGAAAGTCACTATCAACTTATGGAAGTCTTTAATATCATGAAATATGTGATAAGTGTCATATTTTAGTAATTGTCAGTATATATTTTGACACTTATTTGATTCATTTTAACATAGTTTGTACTTAAATTTCATGCAATTTATATTTTAATGGATTTAAGTTCATGTCATTTAAATTCAACATTAGTCTTAATTTTGTCAAATAATAGAATATACTTGATCCACTTTTCTTGTGTGAATTTTCTTAAGGGCAAAGGCTTGATGAGGTGTTCACATTTATAACTTTATTATGTTTTCAAAACACTCTTCATATGCCTTATTTTGAGAGTTTTTACCATTTCTCATTAATAGAAATGATTTGGACTTGTTTTCCATTAATGTTGTAATTTTGTATTTTCAGCCAATCTGACCTCTATCAACTCTTTTTGCCATAAATTTTTATATAGATATTATATTTGGCTTATTCTAGTTGCATTTAATTCTGCATATCTAAGACTTCAAAATGCATATATGGTTTACTAGATTTGGAGTTATTTTCTATTTTTTTATGTTTTTTTAAGATGAGACAAATTTGCTGAAGTTGTCCAAATTTTCAAGTCTTGCTCAAGCAAGAATTATCGCTTGAGCGAGAAATGTGGCTCGCCTAAGTGAGAAATCCTGCTGCAGACTTTACTCTAGGGCTATTTTTTACTTGAGTAAGAATTCACTTATTGTCCTACAAAGATAGAAGATTCGACTCAAAAAGGAACAGTCGGAGTGAGCTTTCAAGCCCCACTACACAGTGATGTAATTTGGCATTGTAGAGTAATTTGCTTTTATTTTCTATGAACAAAACTATCAAAAACCCAACATATCACTTAGTTGTATATTTGTAAATATTTAAGAGTTTGTTAATTTTAAATTGGATAGCTGAAATCGCTTAAGTGTCCATATTTCTTATGGATACGACAACCCTTTATATTATATCAAAAGCTTGATACAATTGGCAAAACATATAACAATGTGCTATTATAATTAAAATTCAGAATATTCAACTTTAATAGATTCATGACCTGCCTATGAAATTACCCACGGTTACGAATCAAGCAACATACGCATAAACTTCATGTGTTTCCAATTAATTTTTAAATATTTTAAAAGGGTTTTTACATCCTAAGTACAAATAGAAAAGTTTGGACAATCAATCTCGATATTCTTAAAAACTTAAAGCTAGAAAAGGATCAAAACATCAACTAAAAAAGATTAAAGTGACAATGAAAGATTTTGGAGGTAAGATTCCAAAAAAAATCATTGCAAGATTTGAAAACATATTTCAAAAGACAAATATCAAAGGCTTGTTTGATTTAGTTTTATTTTTTACTTTTTAAAAATTATATTTTAAAACTATTTTATAAAACTATTTTTAAGAAGAAAATAAAAATAAAATTTGTTTGGCAATTTTGTTTTCAAAAGTGTTTTTAAGATGAGAAAATAAAAAAAATTGTATGATAAATTTATTTTTAAAAACAAGTTTTAAAAACTAAAAAAATAAAATGTGTTTAGTTTTATTTACTTTTTTATTTAGTATTTTAAATTAAATGAATATATATATTTGATATTTAATTTTAGTATTTTTTTTATATAATTAAATATATTTTTGATATTTCAAAAAAAATATTGAATTGAAAAAGTATTAAAACATCAAAATCTAATATTAAACCGAAGTAATACTTGCAATGCAAAAGAGTTTCATAAATTATGAAAATTATAATTTTTTTTCAAAATATAAATAGTATGAATAGGTAATATCACAAAAAAAATGTCAATAACACTAGTAGACTAAAACAAGTGAATATATATATATATATATATATTAAGAATAAATCTTGTAACGTAATTTTATTTTTTTTGTTATTAGAGCGGGCTAAAAAGTCCAAAAAAATAGAATTACACATTAAAACAAGAATTACAAATTCTAACCGAATCGAGACTAAAAAAAGGGATTACGAATAAATCTTGTAACGTAATTTATAACTATAACACAAGTGAATCTGTATATTAAGAATAAATCCTGTAATGTAATGTATTACTATTTGTAACTATATATGTATAAACTAATATTAACTAGTTGTTATATTGTGCACACATTTGATTTGTAATATGATCCTTACATGTCGCCATTTTATTGGTGTTAGTTTCTTCTATTCTTGAACCTCTATTCTCATGCTCAATTCCTATAGAATCCATTTTTTTCCCACATCTTAAATGAATCATCATTCAAATTTCACTTTTATATGTAATTATGAATAACACAACATGTTGTACTATGAGTCATTGCCTAGAAGGTTTATATGGAGGCATTAACTTCAAAATAAGAAACCTGTTCTTCAAGATTGTGAAACAATGCTCAATTGTCATTCTCAAATAAGAGTGTTTGTAGTTGAATAACTCTGTTCAACTTCTTGATTGCCTGACTTTGACCTTTATATTCCTGTACATGATACCTTTCTCTCCTATAAAAAGGAAAGAAAATCTCCCGTACATGGATAGCCAGAAGCAACAAGATAAAACAAACCTACATCATATATAATATATATTTATGAATATTTTTCATCAATTAAAAATAGCTGAGTAATAATATAAGTACCCACCTTTAGGTGGCTATGGAAAATTTGCATTTGGGTTGGTAAATACATCCCAACAAATTTTAGAATCATGTGCACTTCCTTCCTAACTCAAATATATAAATGTAAATATTATATTAAAATCAAAAGCACACTAATATTTTGTGTGATAGATGTATTTCTATCTCTACAAGCAATTTGTTTTTCATTAAGAACTTGTGCACTTATATGAGTACTATCAATTGCACTCATGCATTCCTATAACAATAACCCAAAATAAAAAATTAAAACAAGATAGAATAAAATAAGAACTAATTAAAATAATAAATGAGCACTACATAATACCTTGAACCAAGGATAATATTTTGACTTATTTCTAATCTTGCTAGGCAATTCTATAAATTCTTGTTTTATCAGCTCTTTTCCTAACAAGCACGGATCTTAATACTTGCTTAAAATTACGGAAAACTGCTTTTGTTGAGTGCTAAAAGCGATATGCATCAACTCTATAGGAACATTTTGGCCCATTATAGATAAAAACATAGCAACATTCTATTCAAGAAGTACATTCCTTGAGTCACTTAAGTAACTCTTTGCCTTCAACTCATCACAAAGTTTAATGAAGCAGTCCTTCTTCATTCGAAGAAACTCGAAGCAAGTTACTTCCACATCCATTTTATAACTTTTGAGTATAATCATGATCATTTAATGATGATTTTCAAATCTTTTTTTTTGTTCAGAAATTTATGATCATAATCATAAAGTATGTTAATTAAAAGAAACTCAGCTAACTTATCATTGCTTGAATCAAAAGAAGAATTATCACTTTTATCAATATCCATTATGATTATAATCTGTCATATAATTCCACAAAAATAAAAAAACACTGATAAAAAAGATATTCAATAAAAATTATATAATAAAAGTGCAATAACATAACATAAAATTTAAAGTACTCATAAAAACACACAAATAAATGTTTACCATAAATTAAAAATATAATCATAAAAATATAAACAAAGATACTAAAAAGATGTCTAAAGTTTTATCCTTGAAGCCTAAATAATCATACTTGTTTCCTATCAGTAGACATGGCAAGAAACATTTTATTCCAATTAGGCTTCCTAAATTTTTCTAAGGCTTTTACATAAATATCATTTGGTATGTCTTCAATCTCTTCAAGGGTAGTCACACACTTAGTAATAGAATGATCTGGTGTAACAAGTGAAGAAGTAACCTCCATACTCCTAGCCTTATACTTCTTAACTTTTGCCTTAAATGATTTAGCTCATGCTGTAAATGCCTATCCCATTTGTAATGTCCTAGACTCTTTCATAGACTTCTACTCTTTTACTTGAATTGTGTGCTTTCCACTACGTGTGATGTGCTCCACTACTATTGTGGATGATCTAAGCTATTGTTATCAATATTTACATAACTCTCATTATTGAGGTATTGACTTTCAAACTCATTTTCTTTATCTGTATTTGGTGGATCTTGGGTAGATGAATGATGAAGTACTCCAGTTGCAGTAATTCTATTGAATATCATTTCTAATAACTTATAATGGTCACATCCTTTCTTTTGAAATTGAGTAGCTTTATCATGTACCTAAAATAATATAAGCAAGTAGTTAATATACTATTAATTATTGAACACTAAATAAATAAAAAATAAAAATATTAATTATTAAATTAAATCATACCTGTAGATAAATTTTCATACTTCTTCACTTGCAGTAACAATATTGATTTTTGCATTCCATCCAAATCCAGTTTGTTACAAAAGTAGAGAAAATTTATGACAAATAGCTCTAGCCTATGCATTTTTTCCTTTAATTGTTCTGATTTATATGAATAATTTGTTATGAAAATCCATGTTCTATAGTGAAACACATCATTTGACATGTTTCCTTTTGTGGTTTCATCAACCATAATATCAATGAAAGCCTTAGCAACAGAGTCAGACCAAAGTTTTGACTCATTATTATCAACATTAGTTGTCATCTATCATAAAGGAATATATAAACATCAATATGTATAAAACTAAATGAAAATTAAATAGAAAAGGGTAAATATTGAGCAAAGACACAAACACAATTTAATTTACGTTATAACTTTCTCAAATTATAAGAAAATGCAAAGCTAAAGAAGAAGGTAGATGATCAAGAAAACACATTCTATAATTCAAGAATCTACTATTCATCTTTTCATAAATACATATGTATGCCTAATACTAGCATGTAAAATGAACAAGTCTGCAAAGGTATAGGTACAAACACTTCACATGTCAAATAGATAATTCATTCATTTATTAATCTTAGTTCTATTATACTAGAAACTAAAGGCTTCAAGTTTTCTTTAAGCTAAACCTTTAAGTATTAAATTTTATGCAATAAAGATATAAAAAAATTGTGCCCAGTGTTGTTTTATATAGTTTCTATAGCTGTTGTCATCAATTAAATGGAATTCAGAACACAACTAATGGTATATTGTCATTACTAACTCATTCAAGAAACAATAATTACATTTGCCATACAAAATTTAGCTGTATGTTAACAACCATCCAACATGATTGCAAGAATTAAATTGCAAGAATTAAAGGAATGTCAACAACAATAAGAAAACTCGTACAAATGGTAAAACTTCAAGAAATCTAATTGTTGATAGCAAACAATTCCATTTTTTTTATAATTTCAATAAAACTAAATTGTGTAACACCTCTATTTTTATTATTTATTAGTGACGAGAGATCAGCATCCAGAATTAGGCATTCTGATGCTCTCTCGTTGTAACGAGGATGCTCTAGCTATAACAAGGAGCTCTCACTGTAGTTAGAATAACAGACAGCAAAGTGCAATTTTGTCTGATTTTTTTCGCTATAGCGAGGGGAGGTCTCGCTGTAGTGAGAATCGCTCGCTGTAACGAGAATGTTGTGAGTTGAGGGGTATTTAAGGGTTTTCAAGTTAAGAAACTTAGATTATAATCCAAGTCACGACCCTCATACGTTGTCTCTGACTTCTCTCTTCATTTTCTCAGCAAATCTTTGGAAAAGCCTCAACTTTTTTCTAATTAAAGTTTAGAAGATCACTTCCTTTGTTCTTTGGTACATTTTGGAGCTTTGTCTTCTATTTCTTTAGTTATTTTTTTGTTCTTTCAAGGTAAGGAGAGCTCTATTTTATTACTAGGGAAGTGATATGCTTGTATTCATGAAGATGTTGTGATGAAGTGTATGATTTTAAGTATATGTTGAATGAGAACATGTTTTTGTTATGTTTAAAGCCTGTTTTGTAATGTTTAATGATGCGTATGATTTTTATTTTGACTGTATATGCATTTACATAGTGGACTGAGTCTGAGGGAACTAACTCTCGATAATGATTGATTTATGTGTAATATGATAATGAACTAGAGTAAAAGAAAAAGATAAAAGTATGAATAATATGTTAATAAATAGATAGTGAGAAATATAGAGATGAGATAGGAAATATGAAAAAAGAAATAAAATGAGAATGGAATATGATAATGATGAGTATGGATAGTTCAGAGGTATACTGGGAGTGTGGAAGATAGAGACGACTGAGAAGTCTTGGGAAAATGAGGGTGGTGGATGCTCTTCTTGAATTGTGCAAAACAAATGAGAGTAGGAGCACCATAGGCCTCACACTCGTTTCCTGACTAATACTGCTGACCATGCTTTTGTTAAAAGGGGTCGGGTCGGCATACATTGTATCCGTGTAGTTGCAGCTATCCAGCAACTATCTATGCTAAGGAAGACCTCGAGGGATCCTAGGGGCAGTGAAAGTGAAATGAGAAGTTTGAGTATTAAAAAAGAGATGAAGAGTAATAAGTTGAATACTTAAAGATTATTGCATGTATATGAGTATAACTTTGTAACATGATTGATTGTTGTATTATCTTTGTATTAGTGTGTGACTAATTGTGAATGTATGCTTGATAATATGAATAAAGACTCATCCTTACGTAAAAATATTTCAGGGAACCCAGATGACAACACCCTTCGAGAGGATTATATTAGTAGATATTTCTGTAAATAATAGGTTAAATTATGTATTTAATGAGTACCAACGACTTTGTTTCTTTAGGATTGTTGTATATGAAAGTGATGTATCTAGTGACATTATTACGATGGAAATGGAATTAGCATATAGTATCCCTTTTGATTTCCTAGTACACAGAATCCATCATACTCTATGTATATATCTTTCCTGGCACCACGAGGACTCCAACAACTTTAATGTATCTGTTCACGTATTATGACCACAATCATCTTGGGAGACCATCCCATTGGACGTTTGAGCGGATTACTGGGGCACAGGTTACTGCGGATCTTGATGATGTATATCTCGGATTGGATGACGACCTTGACTCTGATGATATAGCGATGATAGAGGGATGGCACGAGGATGACTAGTGTCTCCTTGGTCATGTGATGGATAGGCTGCTCATTAGGACTTATTATGTTTTATATCTTATAAATGTTGGAAAGAAAGTCCTAATGTATTTTTATTGTACTGTAATGAATATTTTGTAAATGTTACTTTTGTATAATTATGAGAATAATGTATGTTCATATATTTTAACATTTTTTCTCCAGATTCTGTTTAATCATTATTGTCTCGTTATTCAAAGTTCTATACAATTGAGCAAAATGAATAGAATGCATGAAAATTTTACTGTTATATTTGGCCAGTAAATAAAAAATTTATTTTATTTTCTATTAATTCTTAATTTTATTATTATTATATAAAATAAAAATAAAGATGTTACAATTTATGCTTATGATTGAAGTTTAATGATCAAATCTAACAACTAAATTTGACAAATATTATGTCTAGTTGATAAAATCATATCAGCTGCAACTTATAATTAGGGTGACAGATAGAGCATTTAAATACAGTAAGGATTTCTCAAAGAAATCTTACCCTCCCTAGAGTTCTAATTGATACCTTTATCTTTGCTTTCATTACCATACTCAAATTACACATCATTTAAACTCATACATAATGTTAAATCACATAGCCACAAAAAGAAAAAAATGCAAGATGAGAAGAATCAAACTTGAGTTTTTTTTTTTTCAAATATGTTAGTGCTTGTTGTGAGTAAGAATCTGAATCCAAATTCAAATCCAAATCAAAATCAACAATGGTGAAAAACAAATCCAAGATAAGAAAAAAAAAACCTGAGTGCTTATCAAATTTATGTTATGGTTTGTCCTTCTTTCACCATTCTCATAAGATGGTTAATGGTGCTGTGAGAGTGGTTTAAGAGTCGTGAGGATGTCGACGGTGTTGTGAAGATGTTGGTTTGAGGGTGTCAACTGAGCTGTAAGGGTGTCGACTGAGGGTATCAATTGTGAGGGTGGGCGTCAACTATGAAGGTGTTGAACTAAAGGCATCGACTGTGAGGATGGGCGTCAACTACGAGGGTGGACGTCAATTGTGAGGGTGTCAAGGGCCTGTATTGTGCTATGATGGTGTGTAAGTCCTAACCTAATTTTTACTTAATTTACAAAAATCATTAATGAAAATTGAATTTTTCGCATTGTCAGAGTTTTGAGAGGAGTTTTAGGGAGAGAAATAAAAAATTAAAAATAAAAACACCATAAGAGCTATTCTAAATTTTAGTTTTAAAAACTGAAAATAATTTTTTTTAAAAAAATAGTTTTTAAAACATAAATTAACAAATAACTTTTTTAAGTTTTTTTATTTTAAAAATTGAAAACTATATTTAAAAAGGGAAAACAAGTGGCCCCTATTTTTTTCTTTTTATACTTTTATTTTTTTTATTGTTTTTGTTCTTCCTAATCATTTCTAGGCTTATTCTCTTGGTTTGTAATCTAATAATCAATTATAGGGTTTAAGAGGAGCTCAAATTAGAATCGATGACAAAATAATAAATCTTTAATGATCTCTTGTTAGCCTTAATTTCTTAATTTATTTCTTAGTATTCTTAATGCTTGTGAATTTGTTGGACTCTTTATTTATATGATTATATATATTAATGTTTTATTTGAGAGTTAGCAAAAGTGATGGAAAATGAATGTAACATTCTAATTTTTATTACTTTTGTATTTTAAATGAAAGAGTTTTAAGTTTAAAATTATAATATTTCTTACTCAAACGAGAAATGGCTCGCTTAAGCGAGATAGTTCTTGCTCAAATAAGAATGAATAAGAATTTCTCAACTGTGTTATTTCTTAGGTGAGGAGTCTTTTTGCTCAAGCGAGAATAGGCAACAAAAATAGGAGTTTTCTGGAGCATTTTCTCTCAAGCAAAAATCATCTCACTCAAGCAAAAATATTAGCAAATGTGTAAAAAATTTCTATCTACTTTATTTGCTTAAGCAAGAATGGTCTTGCTTTAGCGAAAATTATCAAGAATAAGGGTATTTAAGTAACTTCAATGTTTTTAAAACTTAGATTGCAAGACAAGTAACCATTTCTCATTTCACTCTTTATTCTCTCACTTCCTTCTACAGCTAAGACACCTTTAAACTCTAAACCTCTCTTGAATCTAGGTTTGAACATTTTTTCCACTTGAATTCCAGTACGTTTCTTAGAGATTAAACTTTCAATCTCATTCACATTTCATCATTTTCTTTCTTCTTAAAAGTTACTCTACTTTGTGATGCTTAGGAAGAATTTGGTCTTTCAAACAACATCTTCCATCAAAGCCTCTGTGTGAATCATCTACTCAAGGTAAGGAGAGTTTTATCTCATTGTTAAAATATTGTATACAATTCTTGCCTTTGTATATGGTTATTTACTTCTTTATTTTAAAAATATAAGTCAAAAATAGTTTCTTTGAGTGTTGAGAGTTAAGATTTGACTCAAGGATTATTTGAATAAGAGTTTTTCAAGAGAAAGTGAGGAGAAAATAAGATTTTGGGTTATTTGCTTTAAGTTAATGAACTAGACGATGCATGCTTGACTGTTTCTTAAATGCTTAAGATATGATTTATTAAAAATATGCGATTTGGATTGAGTTCAAAAGTGTCTGACCTTCGACATGACTTATTTAAATGTATGATAAGGAATAAATGAAGGAAAATATGTTATCAGCAAATATGGTTAAGAAAAGAATTAGTGTGGATAGTTACAAAGATATACTAGGAGTATGAAGGATAAAGATGATTTAAAAAATCTGGAAGAAATATAGGATGGTGAATGTTATTCATGGTTGCGTATAATTTAATGAGAGCGAAAGCATCACAGGCCACATACTTATTTCTCGACTAAGACTTCTGACTATACTTTTACTATGGGACTCAGTTTGTATACGTTGTATCCTTGTTGCGACGGCTAACCGAAGATTATCCATACATGTGGAAGACCTCAAGGAGTCTTAGGGGCAATGATTAGTTATGATAAAAGCCTAAAAGAATGTTTAAAGAGCTAAAAGATTATGATCACTGTGCACAAAAGTAGTGTTTACATATGAATATCGTGTTGAATAAAGTGATTTTAATGTGTTATAACTTTACTGATATAACTTATCTTTGTGTTTGGTTGTTATGAATTTATTAACTTAATTGTTTAGTTTTATTGTAGTGGTGAAAAAAATACTTATTCTTAATCACATTTTCAAGAAATAAAAATGACCACTCCTTAGAGGTCAATTAGGAGGACTGAGTGGAGTTTTGAAAATAGATATATTTATGAAGTGACAGAGAGTCTGGTATTGTAAATATATTTTAGTTAGTGCGCATGGATTCAGAAAAGTATTTTCTATAGAGATCACAATAGGGTATGATATTCCCTTTGATTATCTTATTAGTGGTAGGATTTATCACACTTTCGATTTGTATGTATATAGAAGGACAGTCAGGACACCAACTGTGGTAAATTACATATATACCTTTCATAATCATGACCAACTGGAAAGATTAGTCTTTTTTACTTGGGAGCAGGTAATTGGCATAGAGGTCTCAACTGACATTAGAGACCATTATGATAAAGACTTGACACAAAAAGAGATGGAGGAAATAAATGACTGATTTGATGAAGATTGATACAAATTAGGATTATATTCTCAGGAGGATTTTGTGGGGGAATAATTTGCTCATTAAGACTTGGTGTATTTTGACTTTATAATTATTTAAATTAAGTCTTAATGTATTTTTGTTTATGACTTGTAAATATTGAACTTATGTAATTATGTAACATCAAATATGTTAATAACTCACTACTGTTCAAATTTCATTTTATTTAACAAGTTGTGTTGTAATAAGAACCATTTGATTGTATTTTAAATTCTTCCATTTTAAATATTACTAAACTTTTTATGAATCCAATAGTGAGAAATAAAAGTTTTAAAATTTTATTGAATTTTCTTTATGACGACAATTGAGAAAGAATCAATTACTAAGTTAATTAAAATTTTAAATTTCTTACAAATTATTGAAAAATAATTTATCAATTAAGAGCATCACAGCGAAGTTTATGATAATTATTTTTTTAAGAATTTTTAGATAAAAAAAAGTTATTTATAAATATTCTATAACCCTTCTAAGTTTATGTTTTTTAATTCTACTAATTTGAGAATTTTTTTTATTAATTATCATTTCTTCTTATTTATCTTTTTCTTTCCTACTCTTTAAACTTTTTTCTTTCTTTTTTCTCTCAAAACTTTTGAATAAAGCTAAAGGAGACTAGAAAATAAACCTTACTATTAAAAATCTTAAAATTAAATTTGAGATTCTAGATCACAAAAGTAAACTAATTTTTTTGAAGAATTATCAAATTACCATATAATTTAATGAATTTAATTAATTTTGATTGCCATAAAAGTAGAATTAATTTAGTTAAACTACGTTGTTGTATTTTGAAAGAAAAGAATAATCACCTCACCTCCAAAATAAATTAATAGTTAAAAAAAATCTATCTTAATTAAGTTTCTCAATTTTAATTTACCATGAAACTACTGAAAATTTGTTAGAATTTGAATTTATTAATGTTTTTAATTCTTTTGTCTTTTTCAATTTTCTCTCTATTTAATCTTGTCAATTAATTGTGTTTAGATAATTAAGTTACAAATATTTAGTGTTTAATAGCAGTATGTGTAAATACAATATGACATCTGCACGCCTAAGCAGAATCCACTCTCTCCTTTGTTGCTGTTGCACGCTCCTTTTCCTCTTTCTTTTTAATTTTAATTTTGTTTCTCTCTCTGCGCGCGTCCACTGCTCCTGAGGCTTTGTCTTCCATTTCTAGTTAATGAGGTATTTTTATTCAAAACGCTTAATTGAATGACGTTTTGGGCCTTTTGGCCCATTCCACGGCATCTTTTTTAACAATTGAAGTAAGCTTTAAAAGAAAAGCAGTTAAAGTCAGCGTGTGGCGTGTGCTTACTAAAACAGTTCTCCCGCTCCAACAAAATCAAATTAAGAAATCATCAACATAACAAAGAACGAATGCCTGAAAGGCAAAACGAAACCTGCATTGAAAATCTGATTGTTTCTCCCTGCAAAGGCAAAACATAGCGAAGATGACTTCAATTTGCGACACAGATATTCCAGTTCTACTGCACAGCATGGACGCTTTCACCGCTTCCTACAGAGACTCCCTCCAATTAGTTAGAGCCAAAGCTCTCCAAACCGCTGAATCTCAAAGTCAATCTCTCCGCTTCGCTTAAACGCTCTTTGTTACCATTGAGTTAGGGTTTACAATTTTCGACACATATCTTAACTTCTCTCTTTCTTTCTCAGCTAAACTAGAAGAGGTTAAAGCTAAGCTAAGAGAGGCCGAAGATGAATTCGTGAAGGCACTCACAGGTACTCTTATATATCTCTCTTTCTCAATTCAAATTCATTTCGCTATTTATATATAGATATATATGTTTTTGGTTTGGCATTGCGTTTTACTTCTGGTGCAGTTAAGACTCGCGGAGAGGCCAAGCGAATGGCTTTGAACGATGCTATTGCTTCCGTGAAAGGCAGAGTTGAAGTTCTTAAGAAGAGTATTCTGAAGCAGGGAATCAAAATTGAAGAATGTGCCACGTTTGGTAACTACATGTTTCTCTGCAATGGCAATTATTAATAGCTATCTACCTTGAATTATTAGGGTTTACTTGTTTGTTGCAACTTCCATATCAGGTTTTACCTTTTTCGATTAAATATATTTTTAGTCCTTATATGTATTTTTAAAAATTTTGGTGTTAAATTTTGGTTTTGGTTCCTACACCGCAGACGAATTTTTCCTGGTTTTAAAACTATAGGGATTTAGTACTAAGTGTTTAAAGTATAGGGAGTAAAAATCAAAATTGAGAAAAACTACAGGGTTGGCTGGTTTGGCTCTCTCTCTTCTCTCTCTGGTCTCTATCTCTTTCTAGGATTTTCTCTTTTCCCTTTCTATTATCACAATGCCAGTGCGGTTGTGGTGGTTTCCAACAGGTTAGAGGCAGTAGTGGCAAACTGAAACCTTTCAATAGCTGCAATGAGGTTAATTGTTAGAGACATAGCGGCGAAGAATCAGGAAAGAAGGTGACTTGTTGAGGAGAGAGGAATGAAAATGACAAACAAGTCTTGGAGGAGATGATCTTCTTCGATGCAAAAGAGTTTCTTAGTGCTAGGTTGGCCTGAGGAAGAAGATGATGGTGAATGACAATGGTAGTTTTCAGCGAGGTGATTTTTAGCAATGATAGTGTTAAGGAAGAATAAAGAAGAAGAATGATGGTAGATGAAAGGTTTTAAGAATTTTGAGGGAAAAAATGCTTGAAGCTAACAATATTAAGGACTATAATAAAAACATATAACATACCGTATACAATGTCATTTTTGTCACACAATCAATTATATATATCACTTAACGTAACTTGTCAACATTCTGTTATTGTGTGTTGATGGAGTGTAGTTCGAGGATTAAAGTGATTGACAGAGATAAAAGTTAAGGACTAATAGGGAGATTTTAAAACCTTAGAGATTAAAATATTCAATGCTAACAATCTTAGGGACTAAATTGAGTGTTTAGTCATATTTTTAGCATGAAAGACTGGAAGAGAATGCTATAGGTGATTAATGTTGCATAATTAGTCTAATTAATCCCTGACTGAACTAACCAAACTTAAATGGCTCTCTAACTATGGTAATAGTTTGTGAGTTGTATAATTTATTATGCCTGATATGCACAGATATATATAAGGTACTAAGGTGTCCATAATCACATGTTTTTCAAAAGATTGAAATAAAACTTGGTCCAGATAACTGGAGTCTGATAAAGATTGTGTTTACTCAAGGTTAAGACTTCGTGAATCAAATAAATTGTATTGGTTGGGATTGTTGAGACATTAAGATGCCCATCGACCATCTTGGTCCAGTTTTGGCACTGAAATTACATTTTAAGTAGCTATTTCAACATGTAATTCAAGTTTAGTTTCCTTCCTTAAAAAGCAAAGAAAGAGCTTTAAGGGGAGGGATTAATGTGGTCTGAACATTCAATCTGTATATCAACTTTTGCACTTGTTTTTATGAGGGCATATTTAGACTTTTGTTTTTGGCTCCTTTTCACTTCCTCTGTCTGCATTTTTGTACTTATAAATTTTGCATTATTAGAAATGCTATGAACTATTCTCAGCTCCTCTCCCCTCTTCTTTTTTCTTCTTTAAAAAGTTTTGGCAGCATCTAAAGAGAAATCAAATGAAAACATTGAATATAAAGATGAAATTCAGGGGGCCATATCTTGGTACAATAGGATCCTCGGTTTTCATGTTGAAGGTGGACATGGTAAATGAAATTAATATTTTTTGTTTAAGGATTGTCCTTTTCAAATTTGATATCCTTACACAATCTTCTGATTGTCAGGGATAAAATTCACCTTCAAGAATATTAATGTGGACAACCCAAATGAGGAGTACTTTTTTACCATCCGCCATGAAGATGACACATACACACGTGACCATCCTATATGAATTTTTTTTAATGATCTTAAAGTAGATTGCTTTACTTCATGAAATCAGAATTTAGTAATTTATATTGCAGTGTTAAATTGTGAACCCCTTCTCAAAGACACTGAAGAGTTGATCCATGAATTAAACAAGACAAATGGGCTATTTAAATTTGTCAGAACAATGAGGAACAAGTTCCAAGAATCAGTGATGCAAGGTATTACTGAGGCTCTATTAAATGATTTCATTCATGAGATGGGGGAGTGAACTGGCCCTTTGTCCAGTTCGGTTATTATCTGGAGCCATGACTACTGAAAATCAGGAATGAACCACTTGGATTTGTTGGGTTGGACTCCCAACTATGTGTCCAAAAAGTCCAAATTTTCAAGCTCATCTTTTTCACTTAATTGAGGGGAGTGAGAAGTCAGAAGAGTGGGTGAAAGAAGTCTAAATTGGAGTGTTTTTCCTTTAGCCTGGGGGTGGGTATTCTTCGCAGAGACATCAAAAGAGAGAAGGGAAGTGAGAGAAGAAAAAAAGCTTCAGACCAGCTACTTCATTCCTATGATATTCGATTCGATCACCGTTGGATCAGGCTGAAAATTTTACAGCAGGTTCATAACACGGTGCTCTTCGTTCTGACTGTTCGGATTATCATTTGGAGATATTGTCTTTGCACAGAAGCTCTATTTTGGTGACTCTGCACAGAACAGCCGTAGAGAAATCGTTATTTCTCCTTATTCAACCGTTGGATTGAGCTGAAACTTTGACAGTAGTTCCCAGACGTATAGTTCTTCGTTCTGACCGCTAGGATCGTCGATTGGAGGTTTTGGCTGAGAGAAATCGTGTCTGAACAGCAGTCCTGTTTTGTGAGATTTTCTCTCTTTGGTTCTTCACTGTAGGCTTTATTGCTTTGTTGTATTAGCTGGTTGTTTGCACAAATTTGTGCAGTATTTTGAGTACCAAGAGAGAAGTTTGAGTACTGTTGTGAGATCGCCGGATTGGCAGTCACCTCCACATAGTTGTGAGGGGGGAGAATAAAATCTCAAAATACTGCACAAATTCGTGCAAACAACCAGCTAATATAACAAAGTAATAAAGCCTACAATGAAGAACCAAAGAGAGAAAATCTCACAAAATAGGACTGCTGTTCAGACACGATTTCTCTCAGCCAAAACTTCCAATCGACGATCCCAGCGGTCAGAACGAAAAACTATACGTCTGGAAACTGTTGTCAAAGTTTCAGCTCAATCCAACGGTTGAATAAGGAGAAATAACGATTTCTCTGCGGCTGTTCTGTGTAGAGTCACCAAAATAGAGCTTCTATGTGAAGACAATATCTCCAAATGATAATCCGAACAGTCAGAACGAAGAGCACCGTGTTACGAACCTGCTGTAAAATTTTCAGCCTGATCCAACGGTGATCGAATCGGATATCGTAGGAATGAAGTAGCTGGTCTGGAGCTTTTTTTTCTTATCTCACTTCCCTTCTCTCTTTTGATGTCTCTGCAAAGAATACTCACCCCCAAGCTGCAGGAAAAATACTCCAATTTAGACTTCTTTTACCCACTCTTCTGACTTCTCACTCCTCTCAATTAAGTGAAAAAGATAAGTTTAAAAATTTGGACTTTTTAGACACATAGTTAGGAGTCCAACCCAATAGGATTTTGTAGAACTGGTAAATCATTTCCAATTCAAAAGGTTCATCCAAGTTGAAGTTGGTGGTGTTGCACAGTTGCGGCCCATTTCAGGGGAAAGGGTCCTGCATGGATTCTATTCATGGCTTACAAGTTGTGGCTAGTGGCTACCACTAAGCCTAGTTGCATTGCACCTATGGTAGTATACCATATATAATAGAAAAAAGTTAATTTACTTTATCATTAGCTTTGAAAACTGCAAAACACTTGTTCTTTCCGGAAAGTAGTTAGAAAAAAATTATATACTTTTAACTTATTTACATGATAACCTCATTTTTAAAATTTATATTTAATCGGTTTCACATGTTTTCTACCGAAACATTAATTAAAAACATATTAAAAGGTAAATATTCTGTTTATATAATTTAACATCAATAATTTCAAATATATTGTTATAATGAGGTTTTTTTTCTTTTAATTAATCAAATGAATGTTTGATATATTTATAATGGAATTATTCCACCATATTTTTAATAATTTTTTTTATAACTTTCATGTTTCTTTATCATTGATTATTTTCAATATTTTTTTTTCTTATAAAAATATACTTGAACCTGGATTTTTTCTGACTGAGCTTATATCCCTTTGGTTTGATGACCCGTCTTGAAACATTTACGAAAACGGGGCTTATAAATTTCTACCAAACAGGAAGCTTATCTATGATGACGAAAGAACATCAAGAATCTGCTTTTATCTCTGCATCTGCTCCATCTTTTTCAATATCAACCATTAGAAGTTATTCTCCAACCAAGGGAAATGAGCATCTAGGTGGACTCGCTAAAGGTAATACACATCTCACGAAACAACACAGTCCAAGAAAGGTAAAATCAGCAATTGTATCTCCCGGCTCTGCATCATCTGTTCGTCAATCTCCTCGTTTGAAGGTATGGATCAAATTGGTCTTATATTTATTGAATTTCATTTTCTGTTTCTGCACTAAGTGTTACTACCATATCAGGATTCTCCTTGTGAGAATTTTTGTTCGTTTACTGTTATTTTCAACATGAATGTTTGATTATGAAGTTTCTTTAAAGCCTTTTTCTAAATCTTGGTATGACTTGGCAATGTAAGCTGAGAGAAAGATGGTTATGGTTAATATCATTGCTTGACTTGGGTCTTTTGCTTCCATTAAAGTATAAGCCTACTATGTGGTTGAAGGAGTGGATAGTGACATAGAATGTTATAACCTGCAACAGCTAATTGTCAGCTTCTAGGGAAATTGATTTTATGTTGTTTGAAATCTTGAACACAACTAATTAAATCATTAAGAATGTTAGAAACACACTACGAATGGCAAGGATTTTATAGTAGTGGCTGAATTATATATTGATATTGTCTAATGTTTATTTATAAATAAATTGATGTATGTAAGTAATCAGTTGCTTTGGTCCCGAGTTTGTGCTAGGAATGGATTTTATCCTGCAACTTACAACATTGTGTAAAGAGGGAATTATGATAAACTTAATTGTCTTGTTTTTGTGTTCTGGCTTGACATATATATGAAAAAAAAATAAAAATACTAAGGAGGGTATTTGCCAACTTTAAGAAACAGCATAATTCAGTACAATGGGGCTGGTGTACTTTATTGAAATCTTATGTGTTTTGTAGTCACTGAAAAATTGAAAATTAGTTTATATATGATTTGTTTCAAGTCTAAACTGGTTCAGAAGAAATCCAATAGAATGTTGGTTTTAAACTAACTAATTGATGATTGAATTAAAAGTTTCCTTCTTTCTCTCCTCTTTTCTTTTTATTTGGTCTGAAATTTAAATAAAGGCATACCAAAATTTAAAACAATGTTTAACCTTAAACATGATAAAAAACCAAAGTTAGCTAAACAATATATTGTGAACTTTTCTCAAATTTTTACATATTTATTAACCAGTTTTCTGTGTTGCTGAAACACTTGCTAGATGTTGATGACTTGATGTTCGCTGTTTAGGACAAGGAAAATTTTAACTCCTTTGTTATCTAGCTTGGCTTTCCTTCTTTTTAATCGACATTGGATTGTCCATTACCTGATCTATTGTGCCACCTATATGCATGTTCGTTTTATGATCTATTTATTCTAGATCATTGATACAAATATTGTTCTGGAAATATGATTTTGAAGGAAGACTTGAGGAACATACTTGATAATATTTATGTTCATTGTGTCCTTAATGCTACTCATCCTTTTGGATTTTTGCTATATGGATAATAGATTGAAAAGATTTTTGCTTCATGGACAATTTGTTTGATGTTTGGTCCTTGATGGATTCTTTTGTCCCATGCTCAGTGCATCAGATGCGGCGAATCACCAATGACCATCATTAATCTGTTTCCTTGCATAATTGAATAGTGTAAAAACTTTAATGGCAGAATTTCTAGATAATGAAATCATGAAAATTATATATGATTTGCATTTGTATAGTATGTAAAGTGTCTGTAAGATCAGTTATGCTGAGGTCTAAATATACGGCAGGCCAGAAAATGAATTGGAGTAGGGGATGCTGGACACCTCATTTTGGTGAGACGTGCTGATTACCTGAAATATTCGTGTTGGCTTTACTCATGACTCATTGCTAACAAAATGACACGCAAGTCAAGACATATCTAGATTCTGGATGTCTGTACCTGTATATAATAGATCAGAAGATCTCTCCATTTTTTAGTATGGCCCATTTGATATATTTATGTGCGTATTTTGTCATGTATTGTTGCTAAACTGGTAAAGTTCTTCAATACACTAGTCATTATGGTGCTGATATCTTGTTTTGGCATTGTAAATGAAATATTGTTTTGGGAAAAGGATCTGTATGATCCTTTTATTTATTTATTTATTTTCGATTCCCTTATCTTCTGCATTTCAACCTTCTGGATGAAGTCTGTCTCTCTGGTCCATTTTTAAATGGAGTCTGGAGTTCAGGAAATATAATATAATATACACGTGTATGGTTTGGTTCCTTATATATAGTCCTGATCACCGTGAAGTAATTTATTGCTGTGAAAGTAGCCTTGGCTCTAAAATTTGTTTTATATAGTATTTCAGCTGTCGCTTTATTATCGCAGAAGATTGTATGCTTTATGCTCTCTTATTTGTACATTTAATCAAAATGGAGCTACACAGGGAAGGGGTTACTAACAGGAAAGCCCCATGTTTATGATGTCGTTTTCGGTTGCTTTTCAAGACTCACCTCTTGAGTTAGCCTGCAGCTTAACGTATATGAATAACATAATATACATGTCTAGACTACTGTGTCTAGAATGCTTCAAAGTGTTGCTTGACGCAGTCGTTTGTGGAGCAAGGCATGGGTGTTGTTCCATAGCTTTTGCGCTTCCGATTCATCATTTGCTAGGCTTGAGCAGTTACTTTCATTACAATCTGCAAAGTATTTCCCACTTACCCCTTCTGTTTTTGGGCTCAGAGCAACATAACACGTAGTTGATGCACCCTGCGTACATGCATTGACACGATTACCCCCACTCATTATGGGAAAATATTGCTTTACTAGTTCACCAGAATTCTACATAGCACGTTATTTAATTGATATCCAAAATAAAGTAATTTTACTTTGCCTAATTGTTGTGGTTCGCCATTGATATCTACATCTACGATTCTACACCAATCCCGCATTCAAAATCACTGCAACATGGCAGGGTTCGATACCCTTGTAGCCATGGAATATACTCATTAAGTGTATTGAACCGAATGCATTTGTTTACAAACCTGTGATGTCGATTTGAGTAACTTCGATGCGATGAAAAATAAGGAATCTGCGTGTAAAGGTTATGAATTCTCAGTAGTTTCAAACTTTCATCAAATGAAAATATTATACGAATTATTAAACTTCTGAAACTTAGGTACTTACCCGTTATTAAGCCCTTATGAGCTCTAATTATTCCCGTCTTCACAATGCCTGGATGTACTGCATTGATAGTTACTCTTGCATTCCTTGCCTGTAATTATATTCCAATTTCATGAATAATTTAATGGGACATACAAAAGTTTTGCTTACAGTAGCATGATGATCACTATTCACAAAGCTGAAAAGTACATTCTAACCTTTAGCTGTCTGGCTATTTCCTTGGCATGCAAAATATTGGCCAATTTTGACTGAGCATAAGCGCGTGTGCCATTATATCTATTATTTTTATCAGAAAGAGAAATAAAATATGGTCAGTATCCAAAATTGAGTGTAATTGCAATTGTTCGTAAATTTACAGAGAAGAAAGTAGTTGTACTTTTTTCCTTTGAGTATGTCGTTGAAACGAAAACCATCTCTCTTCACCCAGCTATGAATCACAGAAGAAACGTTTATTATTCTTCCTTCAATACCTGTCTTCTCTGCCGTTTCTATCATTTTGTCTAGTAAGATTTCAGTTAACAAAAAGTGACCTACAATTCACAAAAAATATGTAACTTCAATAAATGTCTCTTTTACAATTTCAAATGTCTTCATTATTCCATGCTGTTATTCTAATTTTCTCGGATTACAACAATGACAATACAACGTAATTAGGGAAAAAAAAAAGGATTCAAATCTTCTTATCTCCTTTCTTGTTAAGTATAGGAAAATATAAAAGAAAATTATTGTCAAGTAAACGCTTTTGAAAAATCTTAGTCTATAAACTATTAAATATGTACACCTCAATTGTACTAATTTTTATCGTAAGTTTTCAATATAAAATAGGACTAAATGGAAACAGTAATTTTGATTCCCAAAAACAAAAGCAGTGCACTTTAGAAACGGGCCATTGAGGGCTTTGGACTTTGAGCCCATAAAGAATAGCGCATTCCTAGTGCTCAGTGTTTGTGGACCAAAATGAAGCCTAAAGTGATATACAAGCTTTCCCCATGTTGAAGTAGTGGACCCAAACGGAGCCTAAAAACATAGAAAATTGGGTATTTTATGTTTTTTGGTGGGGGGACCATAAACGAACTAAGTTACCTTTTTTAGATATGTGATGATGCAAACTTTTTATCAACTCGTTTTTATTTATTTATTTTAATTATTACCAAATAAGCGAATATTAAAGAAAAATCGACAAGGATCTATCTCTGGTGTTGATTACAGTTTTAGTTCCCCCCTAATGAGCACTTCGTTCAATATATCCAAGTTTTGGATACCTCAAACCTTTTTTATGTTAAAACTAAAATAAAACCAAACTATACAATTTTAAGTTTGTGAATATAAGAATTATGAGTAACATTATACCTTAATGTAAAAGAGACGAGAATTCAAAATTATTTTGGAATGATATTTTATAGATCATTCTATATATCCGATACTCTGAATTTGAAGATTTCTGGACACTGCCGTCTATTCTGAATGGTGGTCACCGACGACCTCAGAAAAAGAGTTGCGTGCAAAATATGCTGAATGAGTAGATTTCAAAGATTTAATAGTTATTTCAATCTTAATGCAAACCCTAAGAAAAGAACAAGAACTAGAAATTACCTAAATAATTTGTAGCAAATGTCATCTCAATTTTATCTTCAGAGAACTCCATGTTTTGAGAGAATATCCCTGCATTGTTTCTGTAAAATTAATTTACTCTACACATTAGTATATCATATAAAATATCACCGACTTTCTCATTTTTCTTTTACAATGATAATCATAAATTACCATCCAAATTTCTTTTTTAATGTGAATACAAAGGTACAAAATAAAAAATCATATATAATAAAATTTTATTAAAAACCACATGAGATATTACAAGTTTCAATAAATTGATAACATTAAAAATTTACTATAAAGTCCAATTCATTAATAATATTAAAATCCATATATAATAAATTTTTACTTATTTCAACACACATTAAAAAAAGATTAATATAAAATGAAAAGTTGAAATAATATGATTACAAAACTTACACGAGGATATTAAGGGGAAGTTCTAAAGCTAAGAACTCGGAACAAAATCTTTGTATAGAACCAAAAGAGCTAAGATCGATCTCCAACAAAATAACCTCTGCGTTTGGACTCTCCTTTTGTATGTTCTTTCTCACTTCCTTGGCTTTTTTCAAGTCCCTCGCAGCAATCACAACTCTCACTCCTCTCTTTGCTAACACCCTAGCTGTTTCAGCTCCAATACCAGAACTAGCCCCTTCAATTAAAAATTCAACAACAATAAATTTTTTATTAATTAAGCTAATCTCGCATGTATATCACGTGCCTAGTTAACAAAAATAATATATAGCATTCTTGAGATTATGTCACTCTTATATTAGGGTATATAAAATGGGGGCAGGGTATATTTTTTTGAGTGGGGAAAAGGAGATATGATCTAGATTGAGTTCATGGTGTGTGTAGTGTAGATGGGTGTTCGATCATGTCTCAACTCAATCAAAGAAGAGTGCACAAAAAGAGACAACCATATCATATGCTGCGGCTTAAAAGAACCACACCATCTTTTGTGGTACACTCATGGGAGAGAATTAACCAACAGGTTAAAAACTTAACCACCCACCTTCCCCAATGCTGCAAAATTAATCATCAAGAAATTAATAACCGTACAATTACTATAAATTTTGGCTAATAATTTTGTAGTAAGATTTGGATAAAGATTCAACTAAACTACATCCTCAATTTTTAATTGATGAATAAAAAGAGATGTTGTAATGAAATGCAAGTGAGATGTTCTACGTGTAAACAAGTAATCGTCCTTCAAGAATTTTCAAAACCAAGCAGCAAAACCATGTTTGTATGAAAATATGTTCGAAAACATGAATATAACCCATAACTTATGATTAATAAATACTAAATAAACACTGATCCATAAGTTTTTAAACGTAAATTCAAAAATATAAAATCCACACACGCATAGACACACACATCACTCAAACCAAGTCATCAAAGGCCACGACGAAGAAAGAACAAAAAGATAAAAATAATAAAAGCCAAACTTGGTTAGTATAGCAATTTTGGTCACAAAAAATAACAGAGGAAGTGGCGAAGGATCGACGATGATATGATTAAGCTTTTCATGGTTGGCATATATAGTAAGTAACATTTAGAGGCTGTGTTTTGAGACTTACCAGTGATGAGAGCTGTTAGAGCAGAAGGAAGAAAAGAAGAACAATCTTCAGTAACTTGCTCAGCTGTTGAATTTGAGCCAAAACCACTTGGGCCTGCAATTCCTGCTAAGTATCTTAGTGTTGGCTTCATGGGTTTATTTGCTTTGCTTCCTTTACAATATTGCAAGGACAAATAGCATTTCAGGGTGGGACTGAAACCACATGAAGCTATTTTATATACGGTTATATTTATATATTATTATAACAGTTACCGTATACCAAAGAGTAATTATTATTTAAATTTTACTATTTTAAAGTGTGGAAAAAGAATTTATCTAACATTCATTTAAAATAAATTTAAGTTTATAAGATACTTTAACTAAAATAAATAATAAGTATTTTAATGTATAGTTTATTCAAATGTTACATGTCAAATTTTAGATAAATTAAATATTCTATATGATATTTGTTTATATTTTCAAAAATATATTATACATTAAAATACCATTGTTTGATGAAATATTAAAATAATTTTTTAAATTTTGTAAATTTGATTTACTTATTAATAATTCTTAAATTAACAGTTGAATTAATAAAATTTGATATCTATAAATTAATTAAAACTTACTCTTAAAATAAGTAAATTCCCTCTCTCTCTCTCTCTCTCTCTCTCTCTCACACACACACACACACACACACATATATATATATATATATATCATAGTTTAAATATTTTTACTTCTAACAAAATTACTTCTCTTCTGAAAAAATTAACAATAAAAAAATTTCTTATAGTCTCTATTAATTAATCCTTGGACCAAGCAGCCACCTAATGAGTTGTTTCTGATAGACAATGTTTAGCGAAATCATTGGGCGAGACAACCATATGGGATGGTCCACAAACTATGTGATTAGAACCTACTAAAACGGTTTAGCATATCAATATTATCGCCCTTTATTTTTAACTTTTCCATTTTTTTTCTCATAATTAATGCTTGTCCTCGTTAAGTGGCTTCCATTTTCCCCTTATCTGAGGACACTGATTTGATATTTTCTAGGTAAATCTCCGAGAGCATAATTAATTATGCTTCTGTACTAAGAAAAAAGTGCATAATAATAATAATAATAATAATAATACTTAATTAAGGTAACCACAAATCATTATACGAAGATTACCACCGAAGTAAAACTAAACGCCCTTCTTTTATTTTCTTTTCTCCTTTTGATTTTGTGGTCATCAATTTGTGTGGATCCAATTTGATGTACTTCCTATAATTTCCTTTTAAAAACATCATCTTATCCCCTTTGTCATCTTTCCATAAATTTGAAGCAAAGATTTTTACTTTTTTTTGGAGAGGAAGGTAGGGGTGATGGAGCAAGTCAGGAGCCAAAATTCCAACATTAGTTGAACACCAAATTTAAGGAAATGTAAAGTTTGACTGTAAAAGTTTAAAATTATTTCAGGTATTTTGATAAAGTTACAACTCTCAAATACACACAGTGTAAACCTATTCAGTCTCTCACAACCCAAAACACAGATGGACCCGTTCATAAATTCAAGACTTAACTGAAAAAATCATGAGAAAGACCCATGCAATATTACCTGAGACTCAAGTTTTTAAAAAGAGCACAAATCCAAACAATAATTGAATCTCAATAAAAAAAGACATGGACAAATGTTGGCAACTGTTGTCCTAAACAATATTTGATGAAAAAGATCAAGACAAATATTGCAGACATGTGGTCCTAAAAATACTCAATAAAAAAGGCTAAAGCAAATATTACCAACTCGCAGCCTTGAAAGAAAAACCACGAGAAGAAAATTCAGATAATATTATTAACCCATAACTTTTGAATCTTAATATATGTTTGGTTTAACTTATTTAATATATATAATTTTTTATTTTTTTTAAAAGAACAAGTGATTATTAAAAAAAATACACACACACACACACACATCAAACCATGCACTTACTGGCAACAAAGGAAATTGAAGTTAACGTTTTAACCCACTAACTAGTGTAGTAGTGAGATCATATCACCACCAAAAAATGGGTTGGTACCTTAGTGACAAGAAAGTCACCTCTTAAAACCTTTACCCATTATTAATGGTGTAAAAGACAAAGAAGAAAAAGCCTCCGTTATTTTAAGCTGTACACATCCATCTACAGTAGTGTGTATATACCCATGTGAAAATAAATAGCCTTACATATATCAGATGGTATTGTAAGTTAGCTTTACTAATTAGTCTTTAAAAATATTATTTTTCTTAATTTTAATTTTTATAAAAAATTCATTTATTTTAGTCTTTATATTTAAAAAAAATTGTAGTTTAAGTCTCTCATAAGGAAATAAAATTATGTGCTTTTTATAATTTTTTTAAAGACTAAAATCAAATAATTATTTTATAGAGACTAAAACTAAAATTAATGATGTTTTTTATAGACTAATTACTTATTTAAATCTATAAATTGGACTTTGAGAATAATTAAAGCAACCTACCTATGTGACTACTTTAAACAAATACGAAGGGAGACCTTAAAATCCTGATGTTTGATATAAGTGAAAGGACAAAGATAAATAGAGAGGATTCTCTAGTCACTACTACTCTCCAAGATACGCGATCTCTTTGCCTAACTTCTTGTTGAAAGGCCGTTTTTGGGAGTCTAATTTTTTAACAAAAGTTTTGGATTCAAAATTAAAATGCAATTTCAATGTCACATCTATCGTCACAACTAACAATTTTTTTTCAACTAAAATGAATAGTAATATTCTTTTCTGTATATTCAGTTCTTAATCTTGCACAAGCAGAAGCACAATTATATTGCCTCCAAAAGTAGGGGGTAAATATGATCTATTCTGTTTTATGTGATACACATCAAGTTAGCCAAATAGCTAACAATTACTGCAACCCCCTCTCCAATACATTGCGATATACTGTCGTTGGGATTTTATTAGTAAGTATACTCTAAAGTTTTCAATGCTTTTGAAGTATATAAGATAAATAAAATTGCTTTTTAAGAAAAAAAAAACTTATTTTAATTTGCTGAAATAAATTGTGGTTCTCAACCACAAAACTCAAGGGATAAGAGGTATGAGGTATCCATATCAAGAGAAATGATAACATGTTTTTTAATATACTTTTTATTATTGTCTAAAATTTATTAAAACTATAAAAATATGATTTTTATAGAAAAGGTTAAATCTATGTGATTTTTGTAATTTTTAATAAATTTTAATTAACCATAAAAATATGTTAAAAAATATATTGCTAGCATTTTTTTTATTTAAATTTTTTACAACATATCTTACAAGAGAGAGATAAAAAGAACATATAAAACAAGACAAATAATATTATAAAAAATTTAAGAGTAAAAGTAACCTGTAACGTAAGTGACAAAAAAAAAAAAAAGACCCCTTTGAATTGTTGAAGATGCATGCATGCAGTGATATACGAATATTGATCCCCTAACACGTGTGCATATAGAAAAATCAATGATAGCAGGTAGCATGCAATGGAAGTTTTGATAATTCAAATAAAATTCCACAGAGGAGAAAAGGAATCAAAACAGAGACAGAGACACATAGTAGTTGCAGACAAACATGCTTTTGCTGCGTGCACACAGTGCCATTCACCTCTCTCTATTGTGTCCGAGAGAGGTCCAATTTTTTGTTCACTCATCCATATGGCGCTCTGAGAAATGATGGGCGGTGTTGGAGCTTTGATGGGCTAAAAGATAGGCATTGAGGTTGACCCTTCAACAAGGGAGTGGTGAAATATTAACTATTGCTTGTGTTTAAGGGTCCCATTATGTTTCCCAACACACAAACACCATCTCATCAACCTGCCACACCTCTTACAAGCACTACTCATACTCTTGTTCTTTCACATGTGCTATCTTGTTCATTCTTCATACACATCATGGCTGGTGCCCAGAGAAAAAAGTGTGATTCATTAAAGTTTTAATATATGTACATAATATGGCATGATCATATACTACATGCATATGCTGACCTAGATGCTTCCCATTATTCAAAAGCTAAAGTGGGCTTCCACCCAACAACAAAAAAGAAAAGGTAATAAGCGGATAATTATGACCTGTAGTTTCTATTTGTTTTGACAAGCAAGGAGCAAGCTGTTGTGGTTGTAAAAGTAAAGGTTTAGGCATATATGTAACGAATATATGAAAAATGTTGAAATATAAACTATATATAACTTTTGTGAAATGATCTTCTCAGCAATTAATTAAATACGAATAGGAACATTGATCATATAGATTGATTAATTATGTCTTGTGATGAGGAAGTGTAAATCAGGAAAAGTAATGTCATTTGTGTTTCTTCTTGACCAATGTCTTTGGTATTTAAATATTATATTGAATTCCGATTAATTTAAGCTGGGTTCATCAATTTAAGGTGTAAAACTCTCCCAACACTTCCTCTCTCCTATTTTTTAAGATTTGGAATAGAAACCTTTCTTAAAGAAAAACTAGTTTTCGGCTCTTTAGGTCCAATAGATGTTATTATTAAACTATTTATGTAAACTTCCTAAATTCAAACACAATCAAGATGTGTGTTGTTCGAATTAAAAAGATTATATTTAACTTGCACGCTTTTAGACATATCTATTTGTAATTTAGATAAAAATATTATATTTATTTATGTCGAGAATGGAAGAATTAAAAGCAATATTTTAATGGCTTTATATATTAAACATGATTAGCCACTCGATTAATCTTCTAAAAATTAAAGTTATTGTCACTTTGAATGTAGTCAAGCATCATGAAGCTACACCCGACTAATAAAATGGAAATTAATGACGGTAATTAGTAAAATAATAAATTTTTTTAAATTCAGTTCAATGTCTTTGACTTGATCAACTATGGATTAATATCCAAGCAAGCCTTGAAATCACGCCATCATCAACAAAGGTGTTGGTAGATTCGCAACATAATTAGCTTAGAAATCGATTTACCACCAACCCAAACATTCTCATTAGTTAGAAAGGAAGGATTATCAAAATGATAATGAAATTTCATGCAGAATTCAAAGAACATTGGTAATGACTCACTTTCTAATATCTTTTCCAGTTAATTTATTATTTACTCATATAATAACCTACTTGTTATTTATTAAATAATTGTTCCCAGTGGGTTTGTAAATTAATTTACTCAAATCTCAAAAACACGAGAATGCATTGTTTTGTTCAATATGTCAAAATATTAGATATTGAAAACAATAAAATAACCTATTACAATAAAGAAGGATTTCATTCGAAAAGCACTTTTATTTAATAAAATTTTTCTGAACATCATACTCTTGTGTGTATGATTTAATTCGGAAAAAAAAAAAAGAGTGTTAGATAATTGGTTTGTGTAAACAATTTTAATTTTTATTAATAATTAAAATGAATTTATTTCATTTTTAAATATTTGTACGGAAAACTGTAAACCTTTTGGAATTAAAAAAAAGTAAAATCTAAATTAATATTTTTTAATTATTTATACAAATAAGAATTTTTAATATTTCAACAAATCAAATAAACACTAATTCAGTGCATATTTGATTTAACTTATTTTAAACACATATTTACTTGTTTTTTAATATTCTGAGAGGGATGTTGAGAAATAAATACTTTTTAAAATATCTTTATTTCTTAATTACTAAAGTTATGTTTAACTCACTCTTTCAAAAACTTCAATCAATTTATTTATTCTGTAATTTATTCATTTTCATAATTTGATCACGTGTGGAATAATAAAGAAACAATTTATAACATAATTTTTGGTAAAAGCTAAGAAAAAAATAAATTAACATCTTAAAATTTAGGCTTGTAACTTTTTTTTTTAAATTTCTACAGAGGTATATATAGATTATTAAGGTTTTTAAAGTATGTGAAATGACTTTTTCATTAGTTCTTTGGTTGCATATTGATAAATTGCATCACGTGACTTGCACATGCTTATTTTAATTTTTTAAAAAATTATCCTCAATATTAATGCAAATTACGTATGATTTAAGGTTATTTAAATGCATAATTTAATTAAATATTTATTTAATAATTTTTATTTAATGACTTAAAATATAAATTTATTATGAAACTTATTAGAAATTTAGAATAAATTAAAAATAACTTATTTTCATTAGTTATTAATAAACTCTTTCAAAAGAATTTTTAATTTGCAACCTTTTAGAAATTTTATTTTAATTCTTAATTTTTTGTAAATATGTACAATTCTTAAATTAAAATTTAATAATTTTATTTTTTATAAATTGATCCTATAATTAAATTTAGGGACCAAATTTAATAATTAATTTTAGAAATTAATTTAGTGACTAATTATGATGACTAATTTTAGAGATGAATTTAATAGTCAATTTTAAAAACAAATTTAGTGATTGATTTAAGAGACTAGTTTAGTGATTAATTTTTTAGTTTGATTTAGTAATTAATTTCTAAGATTGATTTGCTGACTAACCTTAATTGTTTTAGCAAATTTAGTGACTGAGTTAGCAACAGTAGATATTGGTGGAGTGATCAATTTTACATATTAATTTAGTAATCAGTTTTAAAGATAAAATTAGCAATCAATAAAGAATGTTTGGTGTGAAATTTTCTACTCTAAATGAAGATGCTGATGAAAATACTTTTAATATAAATTTAAAGTTTTTTCGAGTTAAGTAATTGAAAACCATAATACACAAAACAATAATATCATAAAATAAATATCTTCTAATTAGAAATGACCTAAGGTTGACAAAGATATTTATAGAGCACAATTTGAGGTATTATTTAGGTAAAAATTCAGAATGAGCAATTGATAATTTTGAAGAATTCGAATGAAATGAAATGCGGTGGATAAGTTGAGTAACCTGAGTTGATTTAAGGAGAATCAATTTCTAGATTGTAAATTGAGCTTAATTGAATTCATCATGCATTGATGGAGAAATCAATTAATCCTTCTCAGTAGCTTCAAAGGATGAGAGTGAATGTGATGATTGTAATGCTAGTGAAAAACAATAGTTGCATTTCATCAAGTGAACAATATAAAAATACACGTGAAAATAGCATCAAATGAACCATAAATAAAAATATTGATGTCACAATACTAATGCACTCCATGAACGTGTTTAGTACCATGCTTAAACTCAATATATTAAACTTTATTAAATAATGTAGATTTAAAACAATGTCAAATATGAAAAAAAAAAAAAAGTGAAGTATGCTAAGTTTTTTTTTTTTTTTTTGTCTACATTTAGTTGCCAAAATCTTCTTTTATAAAAGAAAAGTAAATAAAAAAAGGTTAATAATGATTATTTGGGAAAACATTTTCAATTCATGTAATTATTTTGCAGCATATACAGTTAAAATTAGCTATGAAGCATGGATGGAACTTAGAAATAGAGAACAATATTGCATTCAACTCTTTTATATTTAATAAAATAAATTATATAATTAATTTGTATAGTATAAAAATATTTTAACTTAACAAAATGATTATTTAAATTATATTTTTGTATATATTTTTTCAAAAAATATTTTAAAAATATTAATTTATTTGATCTATTATTAAATATTTTAATACAACTAATATGTCATAAATTAATATATTTTTAAAATTTTTATTTATTTTTTCTTACCATTTTTTGTAATATAATTTAAAATTTCGTGCAATTTTTTGATAACTTTTCTTGTGAATTTTTTTGACAAGTAAAACATAGAAAATGATATATTTTTTTTGTTGCCAATTTTATCTCAAGGAAAATTTGTAAAGAAGTTCAATTAACTTCAAAATTTTCTATGACTTATTGCTACAAATTATTTGGTCAAAAAGTTGTAAAAAGTAATAATTTTTTTATGTTGATTTATTTTCATAAAAAAATTGCAAGAAAAAATAAAATTTCTTTCATAATTTTCTATAAACTTAAATTCACAGAAAATGATTTAAAGTTTTTAAAATTTGCACTAAAATTTATAAAAATTCTTCGCAAAATTTTTTTCCAGAAATATGCAAAATTTTATAGGAGTGTGAATTAGTAAATGTTGCATAAGAAATACGCTTTTATACTTGATGTAGTAATTCATGGAAAGCAATTGGTAACAAATGCATCATAAACAAATTTTTCTTTATCATTATGTGTAAATTTAAGTCATACTCGTCGTATTTTCAAGTTGTCAATCCCTTTACATATAATTCTTTGTTGCTCCGGGGAGAAAATGAATTTTGTTTAAGACTTAATAATTTTTTTAGTGGTTAATTCTTGAAATTCTAATTTCTTATTCATAAAACATTTTCAAATTCATTCTTACATTTAGATTATATTTGGTTTTGTATTTGATGTTCACAACTGTATTAAAGATAATATTAAATATATTTTTTTCAACATGTATCACATTAAAATTATGTCTTATTTAATAGATATTTTAATATGACAACTCCCAAAAAATATTTTGTTTTGTTCAATTGAGTTTTCACAGTAACCATTGACGAGAATAAAAAAGGCCTATTAAAGACAAAGGTTTAAAGGTATTGGAAGGACTTTAAGGACTAATAATAAGGAGAAAGAGAAAGATAAAGAGGATAAAGGAAGATTTAGACAAAATAGTTATTGTCTTATCTCAAAGAGAGGCCAATCTGAAGTTAGAAGAGTCCAAAATAGTCAATTACATATGCATAGAGAACTTGTATTCCAATGTATTCCATTAGCGAGAGTGTCGCGACCAGAAAGGATTTAAAGGGGGTTAGGGTTCGGGGAGAGTTATTTTTCCATCTCCCTTCGATTCTCTCATTCTCCAAAGCCCTTTTTCCACCGATTAATTGCTTCCAAAGCCATTCGGGAGCAAGATTGGAGCTCGAATTTGTGTGGAGAACGCTTGGAGGTGAGTTTTAAATGGTTAGGGTTTTTGTTTTCCTTCCCTTTCTCTGTTCTTGATGATTCTCAGGGTTCTCATGGAATTCTTCCATGTGTTTAGGCCGAAAATTGTGTGGGTAGCAGTTTCGTGGTTGAGTTCGGACGTGGGTCTTTAATCTAAGGTAAGGGGAGACTCTACCTTACTTCTTTATGTGTGATTTGCTGCTATGTTGTGTGATATTGTGATGTGACTGAGTATGGGGTAAGAAATTGCTGAGATATGTGGTGTGGGCACTTGTGTCGTTTATACATGTGTGTATATCTGAATGTATATTGTGAAAATATAGGCCCGAGGGCCGTGTAATATGAATGGAAATAGGCTAGGGGCCATGTGTCTTGAATGAATTGTGGGCTATGTGCTTTGTGTGCTGTGAAAATTAAATGTAGGCCTAGTGCCTTAACTGTTAAATGTGGGTTATGTGCCGTATACTGAAATATGTGTGACTGGGGTGTGTAACGCCGTTGTAATGTGTTGTGAATGGTTCAGTGATACATTGGGAGTGTGGGAGATAAGGACGGTATAAATACCTTGGGGAAGAGGGAGTGGTGGTGACACCGACTGTGGAACGGGTGCACCACAGGCCACACACTCTCTTCTTGACTAGACCTCTGACCATTACCTTTACTGAGCGACCTGTGACTGTCCAAGTGGTATCCATGAGGCGGGGGTAACCGGCGATCATTCATGGTGTAAATATGTGATCACAGTGTCAATGTGAGTGTGGCTGACGTGTGTATGCATGGGTTCATGAATTGTACTTATGGATGTGATAATGCTGCCTGTACTTGTAGTTGTTTAATGTATTGGGAATGTGTTGAAGGTGATACTCTATGCTTAATTGTATGTTTCAGTAGTGTAGAGTACTCACCCTTACATTCATTTTTTAGGTAATCAAGACGATCAGCAACGGACTCAGTGAAAAAGGCGAATGAAACTGCTATAGGACTAGGATTTTAATTTGAAACTAATGTATTTGAACGGGTCCTGTAGTAGTGACTTGATAGAGATTGTAACCCCTTTCCTTATTTTAAAATATTTGATGAAATTTAGATTAAAAATGAAAGTTTTATTATTTCAAAAATTTGTGAAATTCCTTATTTATTTAAAATTAAAATTAAGGTGTTACAAAGGGACTCGTGATTGCATACATTGTATCCGTATTGTATGAGCTAGCGACTATTTACATGGTTAAGTAAGACTTCAAGAATTGCTGGAGGCATCGAATGACTGTGATCACAATGCACTAAAAATGCGTGTTTGGAAATGGAATGATAAGGATATAATGAAATTATGTGAATTTGTATGTTAGGATAAGAATAATTGATATGTGGTATGAAATGATGATTATTGTATATTTATGATTTATTGCAATAAGTGATATGAAGAATTTGTAGTAGATGTTTATGTTAGTAGTAGATTAAATTATGCTTTTAAGGAGTATATATTTGTAGTACATTTGTATTTTAGAGTACATTTTGAGGACAATCAGGAGTATACATTAGAAGTAGTCTATAATTATGCAGTTCCTTTTGATATCCCCACCAATGGTCAAATTTATCAGTCTCTTAATTTTTATCAATACTAGAGAATAGAAAGGCTCTCTCATATCATAAATAATGTATTTACTTATGATGATCATAATTTGCTAGGAAGGCCTAATAGCTATACATTTGAGAGATTTTTTAGTATAGAAATGGTGACGGACTCTTGTGACACGTATCTTAGGGAGGATGATAAATTAACCGCTGAGGACTTGGCGAAAATTGAAGACTGACATGATATAGATGAATAGTTTTAGATTCTCAGTATGGAAAATATGTATGAACTGCTGTAAATTTCACAGTATTTTGTGTAATGATATGTAAATGTAATATATTATGTTGTAACTAAAAATCTTTCGGCATGTGAATATTGACTTACAGTATATTTTATGCAGTTTATTTTCTTAAATTGGCCTTACACATGAATTGACTGTTGCGAAAAGTTTTATCTTTATAAATTGTAATTAATTGTTACAAGGAAAACTTTGGTTATTCTTTATAATGCTTTATAAGCTTAATATATTTAATATAAAGAAATATAGGTTGTTATAGTTAGCACCTCCAAACATTCTTCATGACCAAATATAGAACCGTCATAACTCTTTTTCTAAAGTCACTTTTTTTTTCAAGGTCACTACATCCATCCTAAAGTTGACTTGCCCAAACAAATCTTCCATTTCTCAAATTAAACTTCACATATTGGAATTTCAGCTCAAATTGTTAGTCATTACTCCTTATCAAGCCCATGTTTCTCAAGCACATTCATCCTTTATTTCACATGTTTAACTCAAACTATAGTCACAAATATTTGAGAATTATATGTGAACTACATTTTCTCTTTATTGCACAATGATTTTATTTTTGAGTGTAAATTTTTTTTGTTTATTTTTTTAAGATAGTTAAAAATTTTACTTGGGATTCAAAGATGCATATTTCAGAGAAAATTCACAATTTAAATGTAAGTATAATATTTTTGTTAATTTTTAAAGTTAAATTTGAATTTAAATTTGATTACAAGTTTATTAAATATATCTATAATTTTGAGTAATTAAAAATAAAATCTACATTTATTTATATAGTTAAGTTAAAATTGTGAAATAATTATAATTAGTTATTTTTATATGCATTAACATAATTATTAAATTTTATTATTTTTGAAAAAATGACGTAACAATTATTTGTTTTAGTATAAATAGTTACTAATATAAACTTTGATATATATATATATATATATATATATATTTATGGTAATGTAATAAATTGTTATTATTGTAATTATTTTGATAAATTTGGAAACAAATTATGTTAAGTAGTAATTGAAAATTTTTAATATAAAAATTAGCAAAATAGAGTCTTAAAAAGGATATTTAATAAAAGCAAATTTTTTTATTCATACCAAAATTAAATTAAATTAATTTTTGTAATTAGTGTTTTTGACATTTATTAACATATTGTAAAAATATTATAAATTAGTTAAAAAAAACATAATATGTAACATCCCTTATTTTTATATAAAAAAAAAGTTCTCCTTTAAGTATAGAAATATCAATATTATGTGATTAAAATAAGTGAAAAATAAATAAATATAAAAAAAATTCGTGTATGTAAAATCTAGATCACTAAAATGGGCAAGATTTAAAATTTTATACATATAAATTTCATTCATAATAGCATTGAAGACATAATTTTGGAATTATAAATTCACAATTAAAGAAAAATTAAAAATTTTATATTAACGATTAATTACTAAATATTACACCTGTACCTTGAATGAGAATTCAATTAACAATATATTTACAATTTGTCGTAATAAAGTAAATCCTGCAGAGCAATTCCTTTCCTATCATTCCTTGTGAGCATGATCCTAAAACAGATCAATCTTCTTTTATCACTTCATTACCTGAAAAGTTTGTAAGGGTGAGCATCCCTCGCCCTACGAGAATTCTTATTTTATAAACTAATAAATAATAATGCAGAAACATTTTCTAATACAACATGTAACAGAATAATAATGTTTCATACTTAACAAATTTAACTAGACAAATTATTTATATACATCTTTTATCATTACTCATACGTATTTCATTTCTTATTTAATTAACCAAATCAAATTTAATACCACAATTCATACTACTTTACTTATTCATACAATTTTAATTAACAAAAGTTATTCATAATTATTACTCCATATTTAACCAAATATCATTATCCAATCTATATCTTCATGCCACTTTATCCATCTCAAGTCTAAACATCTCATCAATTAACAATACTTTAGGTACTCTCGGGTTCCTAAATCACTGCCAACGTACTCTTTTTAGTTACGAAGGACTTACGCAGCATGGATAGTCGATGGTTAGCTAAACCACACACAGATACGATCATTGAATCGCGTTTACCACTCTTATTTCCACCCTATTTACATAATCAACTCCAAACCTTATACTCCTATTGTATCCCTGAACTATCCATACAATATCTCAATAGTGACACATCAAGTTATATCATTCTAATACATATGTTGTAAATATACTAATCGGTGCAATATAACACGTGTTATAATCTCACCTGTCGATATATTACAATGCATCTATCATAATCACACCAATCAGTGTATTTGTAACACACGTACTAGAGTCTCTTTCTCTTTTCTCCGCACATATTCATCACCTTTCAATTTTCACAATTCCTCTTTTCTCTCATAATCAATTGTATACTTTCTCAGAGATTCTCAAACACTCATACTTATTCAAACTTTACCCAAGTCACACATATAGGATGCGATACCTTTTATATCACTCTCACACAACAACAAACTTCTCAATTGCGTATATAATCACAAGGCAGACACATATCATCACACAATTCCATACAATATGCCAAGGGCCGGACACCTTTGGACTCTGCCCAAATTGTGCCATCTAGAATATACTGCCGGAGATCACATTCTCTCGGTCTTAATAGAATCTTCTAGCCTAAAGTGCAACATATTTCACATTTTCACTATTCAACACATACATTATAAAAAAAAATAGTAACTTATCTATAAAATATTTTAACTTATTCTTACTTATGACTATTTATGATAAACTACGTCTCAAGTGCTTTTAAACGGATCAAAAACTTCTTTTATATAAAAACTCCATTTCAAACTTATTTAATTTCAAGAAAACTTTATGGATTTACTTTTTAAAATAAGATAACCCTCTTCTCTAGAGATTTATAAGCATATTTAGGTAGAACCTAGGGTTCAGGAGTAACTCTTCTTACCTGACAATGGATCTTAAGAACTAAGTTTTTTGTGTGCTCTAGAGAAAAACTCCACGTCTTGACCAAAAATATTACCCCAAGGACTAGATTTCTTCTTAGATTTGAGTGGAATGGACGTTTGAGTTCATATCTGAGAAAGATTCAGAGTTATTGGAGGCTTTCTTTGGAAAGGGAGAGGGAGAAAACGAAGAAGATGGAGAGGAAAAGATGATTTGGTTGAAAATGAAGGTTTTAGGATGAAAGTTTTTTAAATATCTTTCAAACTCACGAATTTTTCACTAAAGCAAGTAGCTCTCACTATAGTGAAAAAACCAGAAAGTTTTCTTTTTTTGCATTCTGTTATTCTAGCTACATCGAGAGGGCTCCAGAGAGCCTGATTCTGAATGACTTGTCTCACTGCAACAAGATATCCTGCAGTTCATATTAATTAAACACTCTTAATTTCAAATAACATGCACAAACAACTAATATAAATTGTAATAATAATAAATAACAAAATAAGTGTGTTACATAATCTATTTGATTTGGTATATTAGTTAGTAAATATAATATTTTGACATTTTTGTAATGCAAAAATTTATGTTATCTTTGCAATTATTTTTGGTTAATTAAAAACAATTTTCCATATAATATTAAGTGAAAATGTTTAATATAACTAAGAAATAACAAAAAGTTGGATAAGTTAGATAAAATTCTATTTATAATATTCAATTTGTAAAAATTATGGTAATGAAATTGTTAATATTATATTTTGAATTATTTATAGTCAATTAGAAAAATTGTGTTGTTAAATACTTATTTAAAAGTTGAACATAAAAAATAAATTCTTATAAAATTTAACATCTTATTTAATGTAAGTAGGGATAATTATTATAATTGTAATTGTATTATATTATTATTGTTGTTGAAATAATTCAAAGGTATTATGGTGTTGAAATTATTCTTATCAAATTTGCAAAATATATGAAATTGATTAATGCATAGCGTGGTATAATTATTTTGTATAAATAATTATCTATATAAAATTCAGACTGCTTGTGGATGTAAAAATTTGTTATTTCACCTTGAAAAAGTTTAAAATTCAAACATAACCTTATTTAATATAACAAACTGATAAAATATTTAATATATAATTTAAATTTTTAATTAATAAGAAAAAGCAAAAGTAACTACTAATGAAATCATAATTCCACCTATTTTGCAGGAAGAAAGTGCTCCATTAGTTTGATAAACTAGTAAATGGAATAAATCATGAAGCAGAAATTAAAAAGAATTATCATAAAAAATGATACCCGTGAAACAATAAAAACTTTACGCACATAACTCTTTTCGCTTCTTTTTTATTTTGCTCGCTCTTGACATTTGTGTTTATTGGAGCTAGTGCAACTGCTACAACCTCTACTGGACTACTAAATCTTTTTCATTCCTTCTTTAGGTCTGTCGCCAAACAAGTACAATAGGAGTCAGACTACTAAATCTACAATAGCTTGTTTTCACTCCTTTTCTTGTCCAGGTCTATCTCACACAACCTAAACAAGAAAAACAAGTTGTAGTGTATATTAGAAAGGTATGTTTTTTATTCTTTATTTTTAGCAAATAGAAACTGGTCAAAAGATAATGATTAAAAAGCAAAAAATGTTATATCTAAGGTAGTGTTTTAAAAGTTTTACTGTAATGTGTAAAATGAGAGAAAACTATAGACAAAAGCAATTTGATAGAAATGAAACTAGTGCTATTAATGGTGCATGTACGTACTACCTGTCTTGGGAGCATGAGGTTTTTTTTTTTATTGTTTTTACTTTTGGCTTCGGCCACGACAAATAGCAAAAGAGTGAGAATGAAAAGAACCTCCTGCAATTGTGACATTTATTATTGTTGAAAATATATAAATGAAATGTTTGATGAGGATTCTTAACGAATGAAGGATTTGAAACCAGACACACTTCCACAGAGGCTTTGCTAAAGCTAATAACTCTTTTTGTTTGTTTTTTTTTTAAACTTTCAAATCTTTGACAAGGTTCAATGGAAGGTTTTTGTTAGTCCCCCCCTCTCATTCATTGGATGAACAAACTTGCTAGTCTCAGAAAGAATTAGAAAGGTACAGATCTTGACCTTTAGATATTGTTTTACTTTTATCTAACAAGGTCTCAGTTTGCTATTCCTTGTATAAAATGGCTAATACTTTTTTATTCTTGAAGTAGTATCCTTTTGTACAAAACTATGTTAGAATACGAGAAAGAGAGATTACAAAGAATTGCAGAAAATAAAGCAAAATTGGAAGAGTTGAGATTGTCTCAATGACTTTATTCTTCAGGAGTTTACTTGAGAATGTCAAGAACAAAAAAGATAAAGATCAAAAGATTGAAGATGAAGAAGATAAAGAATATAAACCTGAGGATGATGAAGAAAATAAGTACCATAAAGATGACAACTTTACCATTGAAAATGTTCATAGGTCACGAAAAAGAAAAGTACACAACGCAACTTTTATCGTTAATAATGTTCTTCATGGTCATTTAATAATTTAGTTTACATTTTATAATTTATTTTTATGATCAATTGTTGTATTAGCAATTAGTGACTGCACTTCTTGGAAAACAAGTGAACAAGACTCAATTTAATGTTGTACCTAATGACCCACAAGTGAACAATATTGAACAAGCTGAAATAAATATAGGTATGAAAAAAAAATTTCACCATAGCTAGTAAAACAATATGTGACATCTTGAAAATTGTATAAATTTACAATGTTATGCTATTATTTTATTTTATTTATTTTAGGCAATATTAGAAAGGGTCGTGGACATATCATTAATGCAAAACTCCAACAAAAAAAGACAAAGAGAATGGTGAAGGGAAAAACTCTTGATATCGTATTTCCTCTACCATACTACAATCTACGAACTTTGTGGAAAGCATGCAAATTTTTTTAAATCTGAAGCACTTATTTGTATGCGCCAACGAGCACTGTTTCAAGTTAATAGTTGGAAAGAAATGTCCGAGGATAATATAGATGCAATGTGGAAACATATGAAAGTTAACATTACTTCACTTATTTACTTGTTTTATACATCTTTTCTAACCTAACAACATATTTAGATTTATGATATTTTGATTTGTCTCTTCTTATGAATTTATATGACTTCAGGAAATCCTATGTCTGTCGGATGAAGTTAAAGAATATGCCATGAAGCAAATGCAATTTCAACATAAGACTAGACATCATAATTTGTATCGAGCATATCTTAAAAAAAAAGTTCAAATGATGTGTATAATAAGGATTGGAATTGGCTAATAGAAAACAAATGGAGTGATTCTAAATTTCAAGTGCAATTACTTCTCTATCCTTAACTTTAGTTTATTTATTTTCTTTATGCTTCTAATAATAAATCATTTTCATTTCATTTATGAGAGGAGCTTGAAAAACAAAGCTAATCAAAGTAAACAAGAAATTAAATCTATCACTAGTACAAAATCAATTGTGCAAAAGGCATTTGAAATGGTATATTTTGTGTTTTATGTTAATTTTTTATGCATTATATATAATATGAGTAATTTGAAATGGTATTTATCTATGTTTATGACCACAATATGAGAAATTTTAACTCTAATAGATAATTTTGATATCTTTTATTGAAATTTATAATTGGTAGCTTATCTATAACGACGTTGAATTATTCTTTGTGTTTTGATATCTTTGAATTATAATTGATATCGTTCAAATTGATGGTGTGAAATTATAATTGATAATGTTGTATTACTTTTTATTTTTTATTATTTTTTATTTTTTAGTAATTTATCAATTAACTTTTACTATTTTTAAATTCTTACTTATTTTTTATTTATTTTTAATAGAAAGAAGATTCAAAAATTAATGAATTGCCAAATGCTGTGAAAATATGGAAGGCTACACGAATGAGATCTAGTGGAACATGCAATACTCCAAATGGTGCCCAAATTATGGTAAGAGAAAATATTTTTAAAAGCTGTGGTAGTTGAAATCAAAAGTTCATTAATATTTTTCTTTCCCAAATTATCTAATTTTTATATTTTCATTTTATTTATTTTAAACTTTCTACAAGAAGATTTGAAGAACATAGGAGATATATTTCAAGAAGACATTTTTCAAGCTCCATTGCCATTGGTTGAGCATTTTGCACTTGTATTAGAAAGAAAACCAAATCACTAACTTGGTCTAGGAAGTGTAGCAATAACAAAAAAATTTATAAACAAATAAATTATTGAAAATGAAGTTGAGAATGCAAAAAAAAAAAAAAAAAGCAAATGATTTAGAATTAGAAGTGAAAAAGTTAATTGAAATTTCAAAAAAACAAGAGGAGGCTAAGTTGAATTGCAATCTTAACGTGAATTAATTGATGATTAAAGATTAACTTTTGAATCTCAATAAAAATAAATAAAGTAAGACTTTGAGATGGAGATGAAATGTCAAATAATTACATTCTTAAAAATTTATTAATCGATTAATTTATATTTATTAATATTATTTTCTTCTTTTTTTTACCTGTAGAATCAGAATCCATGAGAGTATCTTTTATTCTATTTTAGTTGTTTAAGTTAATATTAGTCTTTTCTTTTATTTTAGAATTTTAATATCTTGATGATTTATTTTAATTTCATTTATAATTTTCATTCGTAAACTTTTATTTGATATTTATTATATTTAAATTTATGATTCAACATATGCCTTCATAATTTATTATTTATGATTTTAATTTATATTTATTTTATTTAAAAATATAATTGTTATAATATAATCGCTTTGATATAACAACAACATTAATTTTAAAGAATAATAATTAAAATAATTAGTAATATAAACTTGAGTAATAATATATAAATTATTAATTTAAAGTAATTATTAATTAAATATTAAATTTTAAAAGCTTTTTTTGTTATAAAAATATTATTTAAAATAATTTTTAATAGTGATAAATAAATTAGTCATTAATTTTAGAACAATAGTGACTAATAATAATCTCAAATGTTATGCATATTAGTAGTGAATTATCTTGTTATTAATATTTGTATATATTAGTGATGTTAATCTTTGTTAGAATAAATATTTTATTTTAGTACCTACATAATATCGTCACAGATATAACAGTGACTTAACTATCTGTAATGATAGATGACAAATTTAAATATCATTTAACGATGACTTTTAAAGTTTTTAATGACAAATACTATTGTTACAAAACATGTAATTTCTTGTAGTGTATTATTATTATTATTATTATTATTATTATTGTTATTGTTATTGTCGTTGTTGGACCTAAATTCTATTAATGTTTAGTTGTAATTAGTTAGTAAATTTAATAAATTATACTTTTTTATTTTTTGTTTATAAATTTGACTTAATAGTTTTGTGTTGACTAATATTAATTTTTTATGACGGGAAATGAGACAATTACGCTCTTGTCACTTATCCATAATGCCACTTAGAGAAAAAATAAATTATATATTACACGATGTTAGGTTTGATCAAGTTTCTAAAATTTGTCAAATGCAAATAAACAGTTCTCTAATTAACGCACTTGTCAAACATTAGAGGCTTGAAACACATACATTAGATGTTTGTATGCTACTTGGACTCTAGATTGATGGTCTACTATCCACTAATCCCTATTCTACAGTAGTTCAAAGCATGTGTGATAAGTTATTAGTGGCTTGACCATCAATGAATGATATTAAAGGATCAAAAATTATATTAGAGTGGCTTATAAAACATCTTGGTTGGCTTCCTATTAATTCTAACATTAGAAGAGCATAACATACACGCAAATATATATTTACTTTGTTAGGACATGTTTTAATTTCAAATAAAAGTAATTTGATAGTACATACAAAATTTTTGCAGTTATCGACACAAGTGAATGAAATTGAGAATTATAGTTGGGGTTCAGCATGTCTTTTGTTTCTTTATAAAGGCTTGGATCGTGGTTTACGACATGATTCTAGATAAATTTGTGGGTGCATAATATTATTGTAAGTATGAGCATGGCACCAACTACCGTAGTTGACTCCAATCCCTGGTGAACAAATAGTACTTCAACTTGTTCTTAGATGAAGAAAAATATGATATCTAACAAACTCACCATTTAAGGATATTGAAAATATTAGATTGGGTCTGAATTGAATAAGTATTCATGAGGTAAATTATTATAATATTCTTGTAATTATTAATACTGTTAATTTATGTATATAACTTATTATAACATAAATATTTGCTTATTTCGTGTAGTTTCTATAACAATCATAAGAGGATGATGATATTGATGCTTTAATTTCAAATGGCGTGAGAAGAGAATGTTTTGTATAGTCAACTGTGAGCCCTTTGATTTGTTTCAAAGTTATAGAGTGGCCTGCAGTTAATTGTGTCATGCGACAATTTAAATATGCACAACCTATTCCTCGACCACTCGAAAGTCTAAAGGGAGTTCATAACAAAGACTTACAAGGAGTAATTCTGTTATGTGACAATTTAAATATGCACAACCTATTCCTCGACCACTCAAAAGTCTGGAAGGAGTTTATAACAAAGATTTACAAGGATTAAGAGAACCAAAACATCGGACGCTCATTCATAATGATTGGGTAATAATATGAGAGCATCGATATCAACGTATCTTACAAGGATTGACAATTGATAATTATTATCCTTCTACTGAATATTGGGCATGGTAAATACTTTATGTAGCAAATTGGCTATGGTTATGCCCATAAATGGAGCAACTATCACCCTAACAGCAGCAGTTCCTTAACGAGCCACTACTTTCCCATTCTACGAAGTTTCTCATGGATACATCACCCATGCAATATAAGAGTATGCCACCATCTTCAGTTTAATCAAATCAAGAATATTAGTGGTCACCACAAACGAACTAGTGGCAACTATTTCAATGGGATGAAGAATTCTTACCTCAAGAACAATGACGAATGTCTATAGATAGAATGAATATTTATGATGGATCAATAAGTAGGGAATCATGAGGTAAGAGGTCTATTGATTATAACAGTGCTACTGTAATATATAGTCAATTTATGTGCACATATGACTTCGGGCTTGATGAGGGTCAAAGTTCTTAACCTAATTTCAATTTAACTGACTTAAACAAGGCTGCAACTGTATAAAAAGCACAAGTACATGAGAAGGATGTGTATTAACCACAACTAGTGACACCAGAGTATAAGGTTATACCTAGGGATGGAAATAAGCTAGGTCAGACTAGGCTTTGCATAAATAGTCTTAACCTATTAACTGTCATAAGCTTTTTTATTAAGCCTAGCTTGACCTTTTCAAAAAGCCTAATTTAGCTTGTTAGCCTTTTTAATGGCCTACTTCATGTTGAGACATTTAATAGGTCATTAATAACATTTAATTTAAATAAGTAACTCACTACACATGCAAAAAATACAATAAAATAAATATTAATTTATAAATCATTAAGCAAATCTAGTAGCATAAAGTTTTACACATTAAATCAACAAGTACAATATAACTAAATAAGTTTCAGACTAAAAATTAGCAAATGCAATAAATAAAAATTTAAAATGCACAAATAAAAATATTTTTTCATAGTAAATGAGAAGTAACAAATATGTCATCATATTTTCAAGATCTTTTTATGTTGTTCATTAACCTTCAAAATTAAAAAAAAAATTATTAGAATAAAAATATTTTAAAAATAATGATTACAGATATTTTTTAAAAATACTTTCAAAAGTTATTACCTTTAACTTTTATATATTATTAATATATTATTAAATTATAATTTTTATATAAAATTATTTAATATATTATTATAAATTTTATGAATTGTAAATAGGTCATTCTAATAGGCCTAATAAATTTTTTCTTAAACTTAAGTCTAACCTATTTAATTAATTAAACTTTTTAAAAAGTCTAAATTAAGCCTATTAATTAAATAGGCTAAGTCGTAGGCTTTTGTTGGACGGTTTGGCCTATTTCTATCCCTTGTTGTACCTTAGGGACCAGAGATCAATGGTCTATGCCAATGATGTTGTGGGATGTCATGCAACAAGATAGCATATTCACCCTACATCTAGTCATATGGGGGAACAAGAGCATGAGTAGGAGGAGAAGTATGAGTATAAGCACGAGGAGGAGCAAGGTGTAGGTGATGATGTAGATAAAGGAGAAAGACATGGAATTTTTTACACATTATTACGTCTTTTTACTCAACCCTTGATAGATATAATCTATCATTAATCAAGAAGAAAAAGGATAAAGGAGGATAGTCAGATTGTTAGTACTAGTTGTAGTTTGTTTGCTTACTTCTTATAATGTAATCGCATTTTCTTCATTGTTTGAATTTGTTTTCTTACTTCTTTATGTAATGTAATCACATCTTGTTCTTTGTTTGAATTTGTTTGATTACTTAACTTTGTTATATATTTTTAGTTTAAATTCAATGTTTTATTTTATTTTATCACGTTTATTATAATTAATTTAAACAATTATTATTATTATTATTATTTGTGTTATGTTTATTTTTATTAATTTAATTTATAATTAGTTCATTAGAAGCAATAACTCAATAATGAAAATAACTTAACTAATTAAAATAACCACATTTATAATATCATAAGCAAACCACGTTAATAACATCTAGAAGACATCATCAATATTTAGAACAACCACAAACAAAATAAAATTAACACTACGCTACATCATCACAGATCATAAACTTGGTCCAAAAGCATGAGGACATTTCCTTCGACTATGGTTGTCGAATTGACAAAGACTACACCGTTTTGATCTTCTCATTTTACGCATATCTATTTCATTTAGAAAATGAGTTGATTAGGGATGACCTTTACCTGTGTACTTTAAGCTGGAATTAGGACAAAGTTTTGGTCCTCTATAACAATGCCATGTGCTTTCATTTCCAATCACCGCAAACTCTTTATAAACTTTGCATACTTCATTAATTGTATAAACATTATCAATATAAGCATGCCAATCAATGTTTTTACTACAACATGCATCAATCGCATGATGACACGGATATCTACCAGTATGCATATCACCACAGTCACAATACCTTCGTCCTAGATAAACTTTATATTCTTGCTTATTAGATAAATCTTGAACATGGAAACTCTCACTTTGTCTATCAAATTTAGTAATACACAAGTTTTTGGCACCTACCTCATCTGATTGAAGTTGGGTTATCACAGATTCAGAGAAAATATGTTCATCATTTCTCCGTGCATATGCTTCACTCCCTTTTTAAGCAAATAACTCAGCCAATCAAAAGTAAGTTGCTTTTAACGTGCAGTGATTGGAAGATTCCAAGCACCTTTTGACACTGAATTAATGCACTCAACCAAATTTGTCATCATGTCACCCCACCTATGACCTCCGTCAAATGCTAGAACCTATTTCCCTCGAGGAATTTCATTAAGCTAGTTTGAGTAAACTTCTCCACATTTTTGTAATCGCTCGTAATGAATATTAAATTCACATTTAGTTCTTGAATAACTAGCAAAAATTATAAGGATTCATATTAGTAGTTTTAATAGCATATGTTTATTCATTTACCAATTTTATTAAAAGTACAACAAAGTTATGAAGCATACCCATGCGAACAACAAGTTTATGTAAGTATAGAGTCTTGAATCTTTGTAAAAAATTTACCACAATATGCTTAATACAATACATGTGAAAGTTCTTGGTGGTTCCTACTCTCAATTGCTTCTTCTTATTGTTGTATTAATTAACTCGTGTCAATAAAAAATTATGCCAAAGCCATCTTGGGTGACAACATGTTTGCGTAAATTATAAAAGAAAAAAAAATATCAAACATTTGCAATCTCACCCTCAACAATAGCAAAAACAATTAGCAAAATATTCGAATTACTATATCGTGCAATGACCACAAATAAAACCCCCTTATATTTTCGATATAAATGTGTCTCATCAACCTGTACAAGTGGTTTGCAGTGTCTAAATGCTCTTATACAAGGACCAAAAGTTCAAAACACTCGATGAAATATTTTAACATTAGGAACTAACTCATCAATATGGTAGGCATCTCCAACATCCAATTGAAACACAAAACCTCAAACATAGTCACACATTGTTGTACACCATTGCAGCAAAGCTGCAAACGAGGCTTCCCATTGACCATAAACTTTTTCAACTGCCTTTTGTTTTCTCATCTATGCTTTCTGATATGTTGTTGTGTACTCATACTAAAACTGAATTTCACCAATAACGAGTTTTATCTTAAAAGAAGGGTTAGACTCAACCATAAGCTTTATACATTCTGTAATTGTGTTGGAATCTAATTTGGTATGATCTTGAGAAATTCTTCCTCTTATACACATGTCCCAAATAAACTCGTTCTTTCTAAAAGTAGCATGAAGAAGTCATCCATAATCTATTTTATACCTCATGCAGTTACAATAAAACGTACTCGATTTTGACTCAACTACTTTGTAGTTCACTCCATTTGTTATACTGTAACACTTAATTATTTGTATAACAGTTTCTCCATCAGCAAATTGCTTTCCAACATACAAGTCTCCATCTAAATCAAAATGACCTATCAAATGCAAACACAAATATAATAAATTAAAAAACTATATTTTAATTCATCAACAACATTATTAAAATAACATATACCTAAATTTGCATAATCTAAAAACTCAGAGGCATTCATAGCATCAAGATTTAACGAATGCATAAAGGATGGCTCCCCAAATGGATGTTGTCTAATCAATGTGTTTGACAAATGGACCTCATCATCTATATCCTCATCTTCACTCAAGTCACCACTTCCATATTTTTCTTCAGATTCAGAGTCACCACTTTCACTATTGAAATTTTTCTATTTTATCTCTCTGTTTGGCACAGTACTTGCATATGCACTCTTATCATCTTCTTCATCAATATTAACTGCAATTTCTTTGAAAATAACATATAACTCAATGGTAGGGATTGGCGAATGACATCGTTGATGTATTTGAAACATCTGTACAACATCAGCATTGTTTGTTATTGAAACATTATGATATTGCATGAAACTACCAAATATAGATATTGGACACTTATAAACAATACTTTCCACTTCTTTTAGAAACTCAAATTCAATATTTTGAGCAACTTAATAATTTAGTTTGCTAAATGATACATTCTCTCTAATATGCACACATGTTGACTTTTCACATAAAATAACACACCTTCGAGTATTTATAATAATCTTCAATAGTAACTTTTAAGATTTTTAAATTAATTAATATTATTCAAAAATCGCTAATAACAATTATATATATATATATATATATATATATATATTATAACACAAAAATCGCTAATAAGAATTTTGCCATTAATAAATTATTTTTTTAAATCTCGTCATTGGTGAGTTTTAAATGTGATTCGATATATTTGCAAAAAAAATTTGTCATTGGCAAGTCTTATTAAAACTCCATATCCATGTAATATATAAGCGAAATTTCTCATATTTTTTTAATTTAAAAAAACCATATAAAAAAAGAAGAAGCCACTAGAATAAAATTTATCATGATTAGCTAGCAAATCAGAGCTGTTTAGTTAACTTGAACAACACGGTAGTTGCAACTTAAATCAATTCCCACAATAATCTATCTTCATTAACATATTTTTTTACATTCTCAGAATTAATTTTGTAACAAGTAAATATGATCCCAGTGGTAGCAGATTCTTTTTTTCAATTTTTGTTTGAGTACGATTGATGCTAGGTGTAAGATTCTCCATATATTTGTAGTTCAAAGATAATTCCAACTTTTATTCAAACAAAATTATTCCTTTAATTTTTATTATAGAACATTAATTTTAGACATATATGCATGTTTTTTTTTATTCAAATTAATTATACCAATATTCAAATTTTCTACCATATGTTTTTGGAAATACGAATCTACATATAATATTTTTTTCATAAAAAAAATATATTAAAATAATTGATAAAATTTATTATTTGTCATATATCCTAAATATACATTAAAAAAATTATACCTATAAACAGGAAGTGTTGGAAGAGTGAAAGGAAAAGAATGATAATGAAGCTCCAACGTAACTAATAAAAAATAAAAAGAATGAAAAAGGTAGACAAGTTACAAGTGATGGGCAATTTTACCTTTGACGGGAAGAGAACAACAAAAATGCCAATCAGAGTACCTTTGGGCCCTATCGTCATGACCATGTCCCCGGCAATATTAGTCAAAATTCCATTGCTTAATTAATGCATTCAACCCACGAACCCTAATTTATTTCTTTGAACCAATCGTTTCGACTTAATTTGCATTATCCATATAAGCAATAAGAAAAGATCACGGGAAAAAGAGGGTATAGTTTATGTATGATTTTGATTTGTGCTAGGCCCACGCGCCATTTGCCAATAACATGGTGACACTTGGCCCCATAAATAAAACCCCCAATGTTAAAAGAGCCAATCACGGAGGAAGTGGAAGCGTGGGCTCAGCCAACACTAGTTTCATATCATTAACTAAAAGATATCACAATCTTATAGTAGATAATCTATACTAAGCCATTAATGACAAGAGAGTTGTAGCTAGCTATTTATCTTTAGACTTTAGTTGGGGCCCTTATACGTGAAGATTTGAAGAAAAGTTGTTTGTCTTTATCTTTATTTGGCGAATGTAACCAAAAAGATTATATTATATGTATATATATGCATAACCTAAGGTAAGAATTTGAATTGAAATTCATGTGTGGTAGCTAGGAGGACTTGGTTAACGATTATGGGAATACCTCCTCCTTAGCAACACCACAATATAATAATAATTACGTGAGTTGTCTCTGAGAGGTGGGCAAGGGAGAGACATGAGAATTGAGAACAAAATTATTGAAAGACAATATTATGTGTTGGCCATTGTTGGAGAGTGGGTTATACTGTGGAGTTTGGAGAATGTATAAAGCAAGCAACATGGACTTTAGTTATGTTCATCACAGTTGGATTTTATACTACCTTTGCTTCCGTTATACACTTTGCATGACACTTCTCATCTTTTCTAAGCCTTTTCCAATTTCATTTTATTGAAATGCAATCAAAGTGTACAAAACACTTATAAATTAGTATCAACAAATATTATTAATTTCTCATATATTCTAATTATAAATTATTGTATCAATAACTAATTGATATATAGTATACAATTTTCTATACTATCGTATATTAAAATCAAACTATTTATAATTTATCTCTATCTTTATCTATATTCTTTTAATTTTATCTATCTAGATCTACAAAGAAGAGCTTTATTATTATTACTATTATTATTATTTTATCGATAGTTATCCTGCTCGGAAAAGGAATAATTTAAAAGTTATTAAGACAAGATAACTTTTTTATTTATATCCTATACCTTTTTATTTTTTTTAATAAAAAACGATTATTTATAAAACAGATTTTCAACACTTTTATAAAAACATTATTTTTAATAAATAATTTTTTAAAATATAGTTTTTAGCATTTTTATAATTATTTTACTCATTTTGTATAATATAATTCTAAAATATTTTAATCATTTTTAATTTATTTATTAATTATGATTTATTGCAAAAACTAAACATTAACTTTAAAAAATTTATATTTAATATCAATTGTTCAATATTATTTGTATACAAATTATTTTTTTAAAACCACATATTCTCAATTAAATACAATCTTGTTTGAGCTGGTACATAAAATATTTTGAATATTCATAAATATTTCTATTAAAAATTAAAAATAAATAAATTAAAATTAATTTTTTATTAAATATATTAATTTTGATATAAGTTTATCTTAAATATTAAATAAAGTAATATTATTTATTTTTGTAGTATAATATCCATCTAATATACAATAAAATAAAAACTATCTTTAATTTTTTTTATCTAACTCTGGTATCTTTTCTTTATTTTGATTATCGTGAACACTGAACAGGGTCAAAAGATAGAATTTATTTCTGGGCCCTGGTTTTAAAAGTATTGGACCAAAGTATGTTGGATCCCAAGTCCGAGATGGGCTTGTTGGGTGGTTTCTTTTTTACCATCCTTTTGAAATATAATTTTTAAAGTTTAGTTTTTTCAAAGTAATTAATTAATACATTTTAAATTTTTTGTTAGATAAAAAAAGTGATACACTTTCAACAATGATCCTGTAAAAAAAATCAAGATAAAATAAAATCTTCATGTACCATAAACATTAAGAATTAACAAGGTTCAGAAACAAAGTGATGGAAGCAAGACCGAGAAGCAGAGAATGGTGTCACTTGTCAAGTGTATTTGCACCATTAACATAAATAGTTGGAAACTTTGTAAAATAGACTAAATCATGTCCGAACGTGAAAGTTATAACTTGTATGGTTGAAATGGATTCAAATTGTGAGGATTTCAAGCAGAACTAAACATGTTATAAGTGGTTCAATAATTCTACCTTGAGCGAGACTTATTTTACAGTCTCTTACTTATAATGAATTGATAAATTGAAATGTTCAATTACCATATTTTTTTGCCAGCCTCAAAATGTCCATTAAGACCTTTATTAGTGGGTAATGTCAAAAGCCCAGTTGTAATTGCCTGGAAGCCTTATACTATTTGCAAGCCCAAAAACGAAAAAAGGTTTCTATTCATTTTGTTTGGGCCCATTGGGCAACATTAACCAAACTTCTCCCCCATAAGGTTAACGGCCCACGATAAATAAACGCCCATAAGCGTCGTCGCCTCCAAAACCCTACCCTTTTGTTCCTTCACATGTATATATATTGATGAAACCTAGCTGCATAGGAGGAGTGGCTGCACTACTGCATTACTCAGCAGTATAATGCTGTAAGTTAGTCTTTTTTCTGTGTTATTAGTTGCTGCATTTTTTTTGGTGAGATTTAGTTCATCATCATTATTTAGGGTTTAGTTTTTGATGTGATACATAGACGATGGAAAAACAAAGTACCCTATGAGGAAGATCTCCCAAAATTGATAGGAAGTGCCGTATGACACTCTAAACAGCAGCTCCAATCCATAGAATGATCTCATCCACTGATGGCGCAAACCTTCAATGCCATTAGTCGAAATCATTCCTTGGGGGGGTTGTGTGTGTGATTTGGAACGGGTCTCTGAGGGTTTTGTTTTCTTAAATATTATGTTATTCTTAATTTTCTTCAATTTGGGGTTTGGTCCAATGCCACGTTGTTGGTAGCTTAATGAGCAGGGACCAATAATGCTATGATTGGACCTAAAGCAAGAGTGAAATTCATTTGTTTCGCATCCTGATAGGAACCTGCGGATTCCATTCCTTTATGATCCGCGGAGCCGATTTATGCGATTACATTTTTTAATATGTTTTAAACCCTGTAATGTCTTCTATCATTATGTTGTTACCATGTGTGCTGTTGGCTATTTACTAGATAGTGAAGCCGATGAGGACTAAATTTTGAATTGGAATTACCGTCTGAACATACATTTGATGTGAATTTCTGGCTTACTGAGGCTTCCTATTGCTAAATTATTTAAGCTCTTTTTTAGCCGTAACACAGTCTTCCAATTCATTGTCTCATAAAGTTTGTAGTTTCTGTTTTCCAGCCGCAATCCAAACTAGCACTTGATTAATGGCATGCTTGCGTATTTGCATAGCTGAATTTCACTCTTCACAGGCCAATGATCCTTTAGAAGCCAAATTATTTTCTCTTTATGGCCTAATGGTCGTTGAATTGAGTTTATTAACCAACATTTTTATGAAATTAAAAGTATAAGCTTTTTATTATAAATTGTGAAGGTACACTTTAGGCACTATTCTTAGATACACAATTTTTGTTTTATTTAAAATTGTGAGGTCTTGATTTTAAATTTTTTGAAAGAAACAAGTTATTATTTTAAAATGTTAAATTAAATATGCACTGTTCATATTTCGTTTTTCTGTAATTGTATAAAAAATAAACACATCTAATAACTTTTGCTGTAGATTTTACAAAAGTCAAATTCTTTTTAATTACCGATTTAAAGTAATTTAATGTTTTTCGTTAATTAGAGGATACCTACCATCTCGTTCATTGACATAAGAATATGATTAAACTTCCAAGTCACTAACCAATTTAGTCTCTACACAAACAGGTACAATCGGTTGAACAATTTCATATATTAACATGCAAGAAAGACACCTTCATACCATTATGTAAAAAAAAAAAAAGTCTTGATTGTCTTGAACAATCTGAAATGTAAGAAAGCTCTTTACTTCATATTTTTATATTGTTTGCAAGATGTAAATTTGTCTGAGGAGCCAAAGGACAGTGAATGTATGTTAATATAATTTTTAATTTAAAAAATTAGCAAATTAGATAAAATCTATTGGTAAATAAAATTTTACCCTTGCCTTTTTTTTTTTAATCTCAAAACTACTAAATATGAGATTTTAGTACCTCTGTTATTTTATTGTGTTACTTAAATTTTCATATGCCTTAATTTTTTCCTTAGTTCAGACCACCATAAAAATTTTATTGTCAGTCTGCGTCTCATAGGAGCAATACCAGTATGAAACCAACATAGCTTGAAAACAGTAAAAGCTTGATTGAATAGCGTGATGCTTTTGTGCCCTAGTTTCACATTAGGGGTGCATTGTTAATCTCAGCCTTTCATTTTATTAAAATATTAAAATATATTAATAAAGTTTTATATTATTTAATGGTTAAGATTTGGTGTGATCCTGTGGCATGAGAGGATATATTTCCGCGTGTTGTTACTATATGAACTCACCATTTTAAAACTTGAGAACCCAACCTATGATGGAATTTTAACGCAGGTTCTTCTATTGCTAGATAAATTATAAAATGATGAGGGAATCCAAAGACAAAACATGGGCCTCTTAACAGAAAAACCTCGAGCATAAGGTCAGATGCAGCATTTACCGGAAATGACAGTTATTAGATGATACTCCGGGAAGCTGTCAACTAATTTGAATTAAAAAAATTTGAAACAATTTATTTTTTGCTTAGCGCTTTTTCATTTGTTGTATATTATACTAATTCAATTTAATTAAGACTTATTTTTTCTTTTTTCAAAACTGTGATGTCTAAACGGGAACCATTTTGCTCGTGCTCTATACAATTTCATATGGTGCTAAATTGTAGTACTTTATCAGTCATCGTGTATAATTGGTTACAGTGAGGTAGAAAAAAGGTACAAAAATGGCACACTTTCTAATAATTAAATTCAAGATGTGGATACTGTGGAATCAGCCTCTGCAATTTTAAAAATTGCCTACAACCGTCACATGGCGCTACTTCGTAGTGAGCCTCACTCAATTTTGTAAATTTCAACGAGGCCATCCCAAGCCCGCATTGCCAATGTTTCCAACCGGTTGGATAGGTTCCACCATACCCTTGGTAGAACTGCCAAGCCCTTCTCCCTGCACAATGATTGAAAATAATAATTATGGCTTAACGATGAGAAGGGGTGTTTTAAGTGCATGTATAATGACAATTGTTCTCAATATAAGGGATGTGTGGCTTAATGGTGATCTTAAAACATTATCATATTCAGATACCCGGCTTTGACCTAAAATATGGTCGTGGCAGTGGAGTAATTTTAAAGTAGGAAAAACTGAAATTATATTAGAAATTCTTAAGAATTTCAACAAAGAAAAGAGGAATATCTTGAAGATGGTAAGAACTAAAAAGGTACCTCCTTCCAACCCATGCTTTCTAGAAGTTTTCTGGCATAGCTACCCGCTCCAAATGACATCTCCAAGGCCTCTGATGCAGCTTCTTGCGGACAATCAGTATCAGGTGAAGATGGCGAATTATAACTGATAGCTAGATTCTTCTGTCCTGGACCCACGCCAAAGCCACCATGCAGTATTCTTCTTTCAGCAGCTCTATCTCTGTATTGATATTTTATTTGCTGGCAGAGCAAACGGAAAATGAGTTGAAGGCTAACAGATTCTAGAGATATCCTTATATGTAGTGAACAATTCTATATACAGGGTGATCATGGGACACGGAACAAGAGAATGCATCCTTAGAAGCGTTTTTATTTTCCTCTGTTTTTATATTATTTCTTCCCGCTTTGATCCCATCAACTTCCGTAACCCAAAACTGATATTGAAGCATCACTTTTCATGACAGTTTGCGAGTAAGGAATTTTTTGCCTTGGCAATAACTTTTTACAGATGTCTACTACTATGAATATTTGCTTTCTCTAGAAATTGGAACAAAATGCGACTACTTGTTTGATTTCAAAATCAGATTACGCACCTTAGATGCAGATAGCTGACTTGGCACCCCAGACAAATCCTTCTCCATAGCGATGTTATCTGAAGCTGAAGCAGTGCCTTCACTAGACTTGCAGAGAAGAGCTGTTTTTCTATTAGGTGATAACTCAGGCAAATCCCAATCTTTTGTTGGATTCGTAGAATCATAAGTTGATATCGAAGCCACATATCTTGCACTAGGATTTCGCAATTTGTACACTTGTCCTGATAAAAGAACACAAACAACCATATTTAGTCCTGGAAGCACTTCTAAAATGCCATTTATACTGAAAACTTCAATACTGCTTCATTTTAAACTTAACTCATCTATAAATTTAAAATTAAATTTATGTGGCCGATTGATTCATCAGGAAAGATATACAAGCACATAAATTTTTCAATTACATATAATCTCTCCGGTATCACTTCATAATAGTTACATCTCATGACATGGAGAAAGATTCACGCTAATGTGAGAGTAAAATGCAAACCTGTTTTAACTCGTACCAGATCGAGATGTGCTTCACAGATAGGAGCAGATCTTAATTTCCCTCCAGCAGAAGGGATAGATGGATGTTGCTTTGCAGATGGCTTCACCAGTCTCCCAACCAACCTTGCCACCTTATCTTTTCCATCCGTTTTGGATCCTCTAACCATTTCCCAATCCCACAAGTCCAAAATTGGAATCTCTGAAACCAGATCATTCCCTGATTCAATAACTTGACCATATTGAGCTCGCCATTTCTCTTCATCTAACGATATACCTGTAAAGTTATACATAAAGCATATGAACAAAAGTAGCTTGCCATGTCATACATCATATGAAAACTGTACTATAACACCCATGCAGAGAAAGAAAAACATTTGACAGTGAACTGGAAGCAAACTAGATTATAGAATTAAAACATACAAAGACACAAACCTGTATTGTATAAGATTTTGCAGTATACCCAAAGTGCACATTGTAATGATTTTTCCACAGATTATTTGTATATAGAGTACAGATTGAAATCTCAAATGCTAGTTAGTAGTTATACACAAGCTATGAGATTACTAAAATAAATATTGTTGTTTCAGATGATTATATATTTGAAGCAGACAGGCATGGCTGCCTAAAAATATGGTAATACCTTCATCTAAGGTACTTCGATTGGCTATGCCATTTTCATCCTCTGTGTCAGGGATCCACTCACCTTCTTCCAGTTCATAAGTGTTGCTGTAAGCTATACCTTCATCTACAGTACTTTTATTATCAGCTAAGCCATTTTCATTCACTGAATCTGGGATCCACTCACCTGCTGCATATCTATTGTTGTAAGCTATACATGCAGTAAACACATTCATTTAGTAGCTGTATTAGTTATCACATATAAAAATTAAAAAAAAAAGAAAAACAGTAGACGTTATGAACAAACCATCAGCTGCTAAGGAGTTGTATCCATCATCTGTTTCCAATGGAACTGTCACTGCATCAGCTGCACTAACTGCTATGTCCTTGTAGCCAGATAAGTATAGATCAATGAGCGTGTCTTCTAACCTGTTAGTAAAATGACTAATTTACTGGGCAAAAGTTCTAAGGTAAAAATCATCATTGGAATAAGGATGTGGAAGGTCAATACCATTCTGATGGTGGTGGAGGGTTTTCATAAGCTGGACTGCTCATGGAATTTGTGGCATCTATTACAAAGACAGCCACTTAGATTACTGATGTTACTCATATTAACTACTGCTGCATGTCTGAAACACCAAAATGTGGATGCTGGAAGAGTAGTAGAAAATCAATTGTCTATTATATTAAAAAACGATGTGCAGGTGTTGAGGACATGGCAAGGTGTCACTTAGCAGCAACCCCTTGTCCTGGCTACTGCAGAACAACCTGTTTCCTATATCCAACATGCTGTAATGTTGTTGACCAGACTATTTTTGACAGTATGATCATCAGAAATTAATACAAATTCCGCAATAGAGTTGGCAGGTTAATATTGCTTACCAGCAGCTGCTTCATCAGCCAGGGTTCCTGTCTCTGGGTTGGCTTCAAATTTACTTTCAAGGACAGAAGGGTAATCCTCACTGTTGTTCCCATATATTTGTCGAGGACTTTCAGTTGTGGTTTCTTTGCATGGATATGTTTCTCCACTGTCATCCTGAGGCAACGTACAATAGAACTTAAATTGCCAACATAAAATGATAGTGACTTAACTAGAGTTTAGTTTTGAAAAAATCACAACTGATTAGATTAATTAGAAGTGAAAACTCACCTTATTGGAATCGAAAGGTACATAATTCCCATCTTCAAATTTGTAATAAACACCATCTCTGCTGCTATAGTACCAGCCAGCATTAGGGTCATGGTAAAATCCAGTACTGGAGAACGTTAAATACATTTCCCCCCAAACAAACAATGAGATGAGAAAAGAAGTTAATGACCAAAACTTTTTATACAAATAAAAAGGAAAACAGAAAATTAACAGAAGCAGCTGATTATAGATTCATGATTCACTTGTAATCTACAGACTATCTCTCAACTTTGCATCAAACCAAGGGAAGAATCTGTTTGGTTGGAGGGCATGGAATCAGATAACTCATTCTTATGTGTGATTGGGATGTTGGAAAGGAAAAGCCCATTCCCAATCCCCACTTAGTTTTATCTTAAAAATCAGAATCTATTTTCCATCAAATTTTCTTCTCATCAATTCTCTCACACCAAACATAAGAATGGATAAATGTAAAGCAATCATTCCTTTCATATCATATAACAAAACCGAAGCATTCTAGCTACATCAACCATTATCGAATGAAAAAAGAAAAGCTAGTCTCAATAATATAGTAGTTTCAATACAAAATGATATTTTGATGTTCCGAAGATGTAAATCACTTCAAATTAACGAATAAATAACCACAGCCACTTGAAATACAAGTTCGATAAGAAAATTCAAACTCCATCAAGTTAAGGATTGAGAGCAAACAGAATAATCATTATTTCATCCATGACACGTTGTTTGAAATACGGGGAGAAAAAAAAAGAAAAAAAAAAAGAAGAAAACCTGGCGTGGAAATAAAGCTGTGATTTATCGTCCCAAACAAAGAAAGAATCACTTTTTTCACGACATTCATGATCTGAATCCATAGGTTGTGCAACGCAATTGCCGAATTGCTCTTTCTTGCACTTGATGGAATCTCCTGAAGCAAGGTTTTTCTTGTACTGAATGGGAGGGGTTAAATGAGCTCTCTCCATCAAGCTTTGGGCCCAGCCCAATATTCCCCTTCTCAAATTCAAAATTAATTTTAAATTTGTAGAAAAATTATTTTTACGTGATTTATAAATAAAATAATTTATTAATAAGTAAAGCAAAAATTTAAAATCACGTGATAATCAAAATAAATAATGTAAAAATAAAAATTATATTCAACGATTAAAATTTTACTAGTGTTGGCCAATAATATAGTTTTATATTTTTGCTAAGAAAACTAGCATTTTCACCTCCATTATTTTTAGGGCTCATAAAAAATAGTTCTCCACTTAAACAAATATTATATTTTAGTCCTCAAGTACCAAATGAGATGGATATATAGCAAAAATGTTGAGTGATAGTTTAGAAGAAGTTATTGTTTCTAAAATATGTCAATTTAGTTTATAGAAAAGATACTTATTTTTAATGTAACTAATCATTTATCTTTACTTACATTCATCTTAATTATCATCTTCTTTCAATCTTGCATTGTTCTTTCCTATTTTAACTTCAAAGACAACAACATAGTTCTTAATTCTTCAATGGTTATGATGACATTTCTGTTTTGGTTAAAGACGTTAAATGTTCTCTTCATGTCCTTTTCTTAATCACACTTATTTGTTATAGATTTTCTAAACTTATTAATATCCTCACACCCATCTCCAATTATATCATTTTATTCCAACAATTCATTTAACTTATTTTTTGTATTCACCTAACCCTATTGCAAACATTTAGAAAATAGTTTTCAAGTTTCAATAAGTTCAACTCCATTATTATTATTGTTTGAAGGGCCTTTAATGAAGAAAAAGAAAAAGATATAGAAATAGTGTAAAACTAAGAATAAGAGAGAGTTAAATTGGAAGTAAAAATGATGGGAATGAAAATGACAATATTAAAATCAAGTTAGTTTTTTCTTTCTTCTTATTTTAGGTTCTAGAGACTAATTGAAGAATCTAAGAAATAGTACCTTCTTTTTAAACTATGTCCCTCAACTTTTCTCACAGTATGTGTATTTTATTTTACATTTAACATATTACATCATCACTTTTGTCAAAGTATATAAAAATTGAGGATTTTAGGAATCAAAATATTTAAAAATTGTATATATTACAACATCAATATGACTATTTATTTAGTTAAGAGACTATGTTGATAAACCTTGAGGAGAATAGTAATGATAAAAATAGTGATTTCTTCTATTTTTATTGATTATGCATTATTTGACATTTTCTTCCTCTCTATTTAACTAAATTGTTATTGGTCATGTACATATACTCCTGGATTTGAAGAAACTAATTAGGCATGAAGTGTTCTTGTATATTTTCCTTCTACATGTTTCTTTTTATAAGAGTAAGAAATTATAACATTGTACCTAAGAATAAATTGACACAAAAAAGAAAGTAAGAAAACGAAGAGAATACTTACCTTCTAAGATATGTGCAACTTCTTGGCTCACAAAGCCTTAAAATAAAAAAATAAATAAAAAATTGTGTACCACCAAATCTTATTAAAATAATTAAGATAGTCATGTCCTATTAAATACATATATAAATAGTTGTTCAAAATAAAGGAATTTTTGCTAGCAAATAATGTAAGACTTGCAATGATTTTTTCTTCTTTAGAAGCACAAATACTTTATCCATGTGTAAATGAAAGCTTAAAAAAAATCTAGAATTTTTTTAATATTTTAGGCTGACAATTTTTGCAGTAATTAAATACTTTTCTAGTGAATTCTCTAATATATTTCATAAAGTACATTTATTTAAAAATATTTAAAAGAACTTTTTTACTAATTATGATTCCAAGAATTAAGTTAATCAAGGTTGTTTTTGTTTTTTTTGTTTAAACCATAGATATCTTCTATTAGAGGCAATCTTGTTCAAATTGGGTAGAACCACTATATGTGGTAAAACTTTTTCTCTGAGTAGTTAATTAAGGTTTCATTGATAAAGAAATGTGTTTTTATAAATTAATTATAACAATTAAAGAGGAAGAATTTGGCTACCAAGATTATATTTTATATAGTAATTATTTTTATGGTTTGTAAGAGAGATTGGATAAATTAATAAAAAAATATGTTATTAGCTATGATTTTAATTGATTAATGTTTTGATATTTTTATGGCGTCAAAAATTCCAAACTCATACCAAAACTTAAAACAAATTGACAATCATAATAAGTCATAGTATATAACAACCATATGATGTATGAATTATATAATTAAATTCATACTAACACTACAAAAAGAATATAGTTTTGTGATGATTATAACTATGTTCATTAACAATTCTAACCTCAAGTTAATAGTATAGTGACAAATGTTGATCTGCCTCTGTTTAATTTTTGAGAAGCTTTTAATTGATATTTTATGTATACTAGTAATTATACAATCATTGAAGGTTTTGTTTTCTTGTGTAAAATTATCATTAACTAAAATTAAATTTTATCTAACACTTTATCAACTTGTGACAACAGAAATAACCATAACTTTTAGTGATATCTTCATCATAACATGAATGAGTAGTATTGTTTTAATTATTTCACTCATTGAACTTCCTTAATTCAATATCTTATTGTTTGTTATATAGATATAAAATTTTTATTTCTTTCATTTTGTGCTTAAAAATAAATTGATAAAACTCATTAAATCAATGAAACTTTAAACTATACAAGACCTAACTAGGATTAATTAAATTTTTATGATTTGTATTTTTTAAATTAATCTTTACATAAACAAGTCATGTATATTACTTTAAAAAAATGTACTAGAAAATCTACATTATAGAATAATAAACTATACTTAGTATCCTTAATAAAAAAAAATAGAATAAATTGAAAAATTAATAAACAAACTATAAAACTGTCACTTAAACTTATTTAATTAAAATAATGGTATTAATATATCCTTTAACAATAATGTAGACTTCAATCTGTCGTATGTGAGTTATAATACTATTTTGTAAAGAAGAGAAAAATTCATCAACCTAAAATAATACATGACAAATAACAAAAAATTAAAAATCAAACTTGTTTATTTATAGTTTATTGGAAGAAGATATATATTATTAAAAATAAAAGCTTTGGATAGTAAAAATAAAATTTAGTTTTCATTTTTATTTTTGCAACATATGCACCTTAATAAAATAATATTGGAAGACTTGTAAATGATTGAGTTTTCTCATTGCAACATGTATTTTCAATAGTTCAATTATCTCACACACATTTTACTTAATAACACAATTGATGAGTTAAAATAAAAAATATGTGACATCTCTGTAGAACTACTCAATAAAGGATAAGCTCCTAAGAATCTATGTTACTTTTACTTCTTTTATGTAATTATCCAAATAAGTGGTCAAATGACAAGTTGCCCAAGAAGTAAAACTAACAAATTTATAGAGAAACCATTTTGACAAGAAGAAGTTCACATTTAAATTAAATATAAACAAGTGGTAATAAATGTATACAATGAAATAGTAATGTAAATGTGAACAAATGCATTAAATCTTAATTATAAAAGGTATAAATCAAACAAATTTATTATAAGCATATAGATGAAGAAATATGCATTATTTGAGAGTTGAGACATTGAAAATTTAGAAGTCTAAACCTACCCTCTAATAATGAAGAGTCTAAAATAACATCATTAATAATAATAATAAAAACATGATACACATAATACTGATTTGAGTTAAAGTAAAACAAAAAGACTTAATATTCTATGTTAAGTTTATTTCCCATTTGATTAAATAACATAACTTAGATTGTTGTTTCCTGCTACACTTCTTGAATTGCAATTCCAATAAAAACTTAGATGGATTTAACTTAGCTCACTTGTTTCTTTTGATTTAGTTTGTTCTTTCTTTGATCCTTACTCTTGAATAAAAGTCATTGCAAAGCAAGCAACCATGATTTTATTGGTCTCCTACAAAGTGAATATTCACCTTTGTCCTTAAAAGAAATGGAACTAGTAAATATATGAAATTTTATTAACTAATGATATATAAATTATAGCTTATACATTGCGACCAATTCTTGGATTAATGAATTCTAATTCCAAAGACCCAAGTCTTCAAACATTTCCAGAGCCAAAATCATAAAATATTTTAAACTTAAATTATTCTTCTTACTTGATTCTTCAAACATACTCTTAACTTTTTTTAAAAAAAAAAATTGCTCTCTTTTCTAATTTATGCATTTAAATCTTATTGAACTTTTTAAAATTTTTAATTTAAAATATGCATGCCTAGTTTTTGAAAAATTGCATGTTTTTTGCATTCATTTATCACAAAACATATGAAATCAAGTAAGATTCAAACCTAAAAGAGACTTAAATTCAAAACCTAATAAAAGTTTTTAATTCAAAATTTAATATGCAATGATAATCAAAATAACAAAGCAAGAAACACAACAAAAGATAGATTGCTTATCTAGTTTTTTTTATAACAAGAATGGTGATGATAGATAAGGAATTGAAACTCTAGTAGAATGTGAAGAGAATTGTCTTACGAACAAAAATCAAGATTAAATCGATGAGACAAAAGGCAAACAGGTTCATAGAATTTTGGAAGCACCAACAAATTAAAAAAATTTGCTAGTAACGCATTTTCAATTAGTAGTAATTAAAAAGGTTTCTACTAACTAATATATTTGTAGCACATTCTTAAAACTACCCAAAGATAACCACTACAAAATAATATATTTTTTAAGGTAATTTGGTGGAACCAAAAGCATAACTTTATACTTACAAAATAATAAAAAATGAGTAACATTTTAAAGATGCATTAGTCCTCAGTCTAGGTGTTGGCATGAATTGTTAACCTGTAAAGAATCATCTTTTTTATCATTCAATGAACATGCTAGTAGACTTTATTGGAATAACGTTAATGAGTTAAGTTCAAGTTTAAATTGATTCATTTACATAAATAAGTTAAACTTAAACATTTTTTAATCAAATAAGTCAAACTTAAACGTTAAATATTTGATATAATTTGACTCATTTAGATTCTTACTCATTTACTTTTCTTAATTATATATATATATATATATATATAATTTAAGATTTTCTACTCTAATTTTTTATTTGTATATTTTTTTCTATTTATTTGAATGATTTTTCAACTCACTTTTTTTTATTTTACATTTTTTGTTTATTTTCTCATGCAAAACTAGATGATATTTCCTTGCCAATTTGCTTGTTTTTTATTTTCCATTTGAAGTATTTTTTGCTAATTTTCTTGCTCATTTTCACTTTTTTACTTATTTTTTAAATTTATTTTGTATGTATGATCCCTCACATGAAATTTATGTTTTAATAATAATTTATGAGATCATTCGTGTTTCTCATTGCAAGGTGTTGAATGGAATTATTTGTGTACTTATATAATAGGAAAAATTAGTTTTTTCATCTATTAACTTAAGAGTAAAATTCATTTTAGTTCTCTAACTTTTTTTATTCAATTTTGTCTTTGAAGTATTTTTTTTTTCCACATTAGTCTTTTTCGTTAGCTAGGGCCGTCTTAAACTTTTTGGAGGCCCTGTTCTAATCGTGAAAATTACCTTGTAATTGATAATTAATATAGTCATAGTCAAATTGGAATTAAAATATTCAACCTTTATAAAGAAAGTAATATACAGTAGTCAATCTCAAAATTCAAAGGTCAGTGTAATTTAATTTCAAAAATAGAAAATAAAAAACGTACCTGAATTGATATTTTTGAATGTTGGAAAAAGATTGGAGACTGATGTAGATTCTGATGAGGAGGAAGATAGGAATAACTTTTATTTATTTAAGATGCCATAAAAATGACTGATCACAAATGGGAGTTAGGCACATTATTTGCATATAAAAAAGATTTTAAAGAGGTTGTGAAAGACATATGATATTCACTCTAGTATGGACTTAAAGATTCAAAAAAATGATAATGAAAAAGTGAGAGTAGTATGTAAACGTGAATGTAAGTGGATGACATTTTGTGCGAAGTTATCGAGAGAAGACACTTGGCAATTAAGGAAAATTATTGATGAGCACACATGCAAGAGAGAGTATAGGGTGAAGTTGTTAAGTTCAACTTGGTTGGCTAAAAAGAATGACAATGAAAGAGTGAGAGTTGTATGTAAAGTTGGATGCAAGTGGATGGCATTTTGTGCCAAGTTACTGAGAGAAGACATTTGATAATTGAGAAAATTTATTGATGAACACACATTCAACTGTGAGTATAGGGTGAAGTTGTTAAGTTTAGCTTGGTTGAGTAAAAAAATACAATATAATGTAAGAGAAAATCCCAATATAAAGATTAATGACATTAAAAAAAAAGTACAAAGGAAGTGGAATATTAGAGTAAGTCAAAAGTATAGAGCTAGAAAGAAAGCAATAGACCTTGCAGATGGAAGTTTCAAAGAGTAATATAAAAGGTTGTATGATTATTGTTATAAGATGTTAAGGTCAAATCTTGGTTCAACTACAAAATTGACAATTAAGCAACTTAGTCATGCAATTGAAGAAGGTGAAAATCTCTCACGTTAACTTTTTTCACTTTTCACAAACTATATATTTGTTTTCGTGCTTGCAATGAGAGTTTTTTTTTTTAAATGCAGACCTATCATAGGATTGAATGGTTGTTTTCTAAAAAGATATTATGGTGGATAAATTTTGATAGCCCTAGGGAAGGATCCCAATGAGCAAATGTTACCATTAACAATTGCAATTATGGAAGGTGAAAATAAGGACTCATGATAGTGGTTTTGTAGCTACTTGTTTATAATTTAGGGGGTGTGGGAGTGTGCAAGTCACTTACCTTTTTGTCTAATCAACATAAGGTATGACCTTTGAACCTTGTGTTTCATTTAATCATTTCATTTTATCTTGGTTAACTTATGTATAGGACATTGAATATTTCTGATTTTAGGGATTATTGCTAGCCATTGAGGAATTGTTGCCTGGAGTAAAATAAATGTTTTGTGTAAGGCACATGTATAATAATTTCAAAAATGTATATCCAAGTAAACAATTAAAAGAGCTTATGTGGATGGTAGCAAAATCACCTTATCTACAACAGTGGGAAAGCATATAAAAGAAATGAGGAACATTAATGAAGAGACATTCAAGCACCTCCTGAAGATTCTCTCAAGATATTGGAGTAAGTCAAGGTTTTCTTTCCAATCTAAGATTGATATGGTTCTAAACAAGATGTCTGAAAGATTCAATATAAAAACCCATTGTTACTATGATGGAAGACATAAGAGTGTATTTAATAAAAATGTGGGTTGGGAATATAAAAAAGGCCACGTTGACTAGAGACATATTGCCAAATATACAGAAAATGTTACAAAAATATCAAGTTGAATCAAGATAGTGGTAGCCAAGGTATAATTTTTTTTTATCATATTTTAACTTTTTAATATGGTTCATTTTAGTCCTCAGTTTTAAAATTGGTTCATTGCAGTCATCTAATTCTTTAATATAGTTCATTTTATTCCTTTAAGTATTTTAAAATCAAGTATAATTGTCCTTCAATATAATCTCAAATTACAACTTACTCTTATTTTCATGTTTGCAAGGTGGTTTGGAAAACATATGTTTAAGGTTCAATATATAAATTTTAAGGGAGATAAATTTGTGGTGAACCTTGAAGCAAAAAAATGTTCCTACATAATATGGATATTTACTGGAATACCTTGCTGTCATTCTATTACTTGAATGAATCATGTTAATCTCAATTATACAGATAATATTTCTATTTATTATAGGAAACAAAATTATGCAATTGTTTACCAATCTATCACATATCCAGCAAATGGACCTAATTTATGGGAATTTACTAACTATCTTGACATCTTACCCCCCCACTAATAAAGAAACAACCTAAGAGGCCAAATAAGTTAAGAAGTAAAAAGATGCAGTTGAGAAGGTTGTTAAGGAAAATAAATTGAGTAGGAAAGGAATGATTGTTAAATGCAACAAATGTGGAGTAAGTGGTCATAACAAAGTTACTTGCAAAGTTACACAGTCTGTTGGAATAAAGGCACCAACAACTTAGACTCAAAGTTTAAGCACTTCCTAAGTTCCAATGGATGGTCAAACAAGGAGAAAAATGTGTGCTCGAAGGTATAAACACAGTTACATGTATTTTTTGGAGACAATGTATTATTTTGCTTTACGATTTATGCTTTTGGTTAGAAGACATTTTTTGTGGGACTTGTATTTTGTCTATGTTGTTTTGTTATTATCATAACAGTATATTTTAATCAATCTTTTTATTCTTAATGTGCATTTTTATGTCACATCCATATTTCAAGATAATATATATGCCAAAAATATTATTTCATTAAAGATAAAATAACTCATATAAAGCAATAATATTATAGCAGGACCATGATTTAATCAAAGCGCATGACCATGACTTAATTAAAGCACTCTTTCATAGTGCATTTACAAATATTATATCCCTAAAAAACATTTATTTTTTGCCAAATAATGTCAATAACAACATCATTACTAATACATTAATAACAATCTTAATATTTTTCTTGCTAATTTTGAGTGAGTTCTAAAGATGCAATTTTTTTCTCCTTTGCCTCAGTACAACAATTTCAATATCTTCAACTTCATCATCTTTCTTTTACTTGAAAAACTCACAACTCTCACTAAATTAAAAAATGATATAATAGATTAGTAACACAAATCGGTTGAACTCGTTTATATACAAAAATAAAATTCAGTTATTTAATCTTACAAAACTACTTTATAGTTTTTACATCCTAAAAATCCCTTCTCATATTTTTTTGTTGTTATTGCTATGTGATAAATACTCTTTATACCACAATAACAAAATAGATGTCCAATCCTTCTGTAAGTAGACGTCATCGTCGAAGATTGTGAGCCTATGAAAGCTCCACCCTCTATTTTACTAATTCAAAGAGACGTAGAACCCTAACTTTATGTGCCCTAACTTGTATGGAAGGAGATGACCTATAATATAATATATTTTCATCAATTTTTAAATAAAAAAGCTTTAAGACTACTTCAACATCACAAAGAAGTTTTTATTAAGTTATGTAACAGAATTAATAAAAAAGATTAACGTGGAAAGAAAAAATAATACTTCAAGTCCGAAATTGAATAAAAAAAAGTTAAAAGATAAAACCAAAATTTTACCTTTTAAGTTAAGGGAAAAAAACTAATTTTACCTATTTAATATTATTTTTAAAGATTTTTTTTTTATAAATATTATCTATATTCTAATCAGACTTTTTATAAAATTAAATAATTATAACTTGTATATAGTACAGGAAATCAAACACGTTAAATTTATGGTGTTTGAGAGAGCCTTGTGAAAACTTATTTCGGATTATAAAAGTATTCATAATTGTTTTATAAACTCTTTTAACAAAGTTTTATGCACAAGCTTATCAAAATAAATCTTTGCACAATAAGTTTTCACTAACACATTAAATATTTTTTATTAAAGATATCTTCATATGAAATTGTTTTGTTTGAGACATTGTTGCATATGACCTTTCTTTCAATAAATTTAAGTTGTAATTCTTTTTTTAAGTGTTGAACCGTAATTCATTATTTCATAACAAATGTCTTATCATTAATTTATTCCCGTATATTAAGTTATTTAACTAAATGCGTCTCAATTTAAAGATGTAAACTGATTTTAAGAAACTAGAGAAAAACATCGAAAAACAAAGAAAGCCTAATAAGTTTGATTCACGGATGACAATACTTATTTCACCGTGCAAAAGACGAATAAACATATGATTTCTTAAAAGCAATAAACAATGTTTCTTGAGAAAATCAATGTTTACTGTCATCATCTTTAAATTTGAAAGAATATTTTATATTTTTAAATTAATAATTATAATTCTTTTAATATTTTAAAATAAAAAAAATATTTATATATTTTTAAAACAAATTATTAACTTTATTATTTATTAATATAAAATTAATGCAATTGAGAAAACAAATAATAGTAAAAAAAAGCTAATTGACAAACAAGAGAACAAAATGCAAAACCCAAGGCAGTGGAAACATGTAGAATAGCAACGAAAGTTCTAGTTCGACATATCCGAAGGCGCTAGCTTCTGTTCTGAAGCCTAGTGGAATCCAACTTTTAATTTTCTTTACTAAGCGTTGACGGTTGCAATATTCGTTCCAGAAGCATCCGTTCGTTGCATTTCATGCCCACGAGCGAGACTAATTGTAATTAAAAAATTATGAAAATAAATTTATATATCTGATAAATTAAAGAGAAATAAATAAAATAACGAGAAAAATAAATGATAAAATCAGTGTAGTAATGATTTTTTTAAAATAAATAATAAAAGTTATTGTAAAATTTATTATATTTTTATTGTAATTTTTTCTTTTTACGAATAACAAGGCAAGTAATATATGTAATGAAAGGAAAATAATTGATAATATTTATTGAGTGTACACACTTAACAGTAAACTTTTAAGTTATTCTTAAAGATTATATAAATCATACTATTTAAACTTCAAGATTTTGAACGTTTTTACTTGTTACAAGCTTTTAGTTTTGTTAATTAAAAGACATTAATGTAAATACAATTGCATTTATGTACCACCAATTACATGAATTAATCAGCAGATATTGTTTAAGACTTTTGAGTCTAAATAAATATAATTGTCTTAAATATTTAGAAAGAGAGTTTTATTATTTATAATTATTTTATTTAACTCAAATAAAGTTACCTTAAGTAAATGATATATGTAATTTTTTAAAAAATATTGTTAGTTTTATTTTATTCTGTTACTAATTAATAGAGTTTCTTTTTATTTTAATAACTAAAATGTATTATTCATAATTTAAAAATAATTTTAATATTTAATTTTAATATATAATTAATAAAAATATATATTTTTAAATAATTAAAAGGATTGTTAATATTAATTTTAAAATAATTATTATATAAATAAATTATATTTAATAAATAATTATTCTTGATTAAACAACAATCTTATAATCTCATTATATTTCAATTAAAATCAAATAAAAAATAAAAAATTAAAGTAATGTGATGAAAAATGACATAAGATAAGAATTTAATTGAAATGCATTAATAGTATTAAAGATTCTTTTAGATTACCATTCAATCATACAAAATATTAACGAAAATTATTGAGTCTTGTAATAAATAACTTAAAAGTTAAATTTATGCATATTATAATTACTTATTAGAATAATATTTTTACCGAATATATATTAAAATTAAACTCATGAAATAATAATAAAAATAAATTTTTAATATATAAAAATCAGAATTCTTCCCGATCAACAGTGCGTGTAGGAATATAATACCGTAAACCCAACTTAATGGGAGGTGGAAGAGCGCGTATTTACTGTGTACACTACAACAGAGCAGGATTTTGTCCTTTGTTAAAGAAGAAAACAAATTACGCCGTTATACGTTCTTCCCTTGCTTGGATGGGGAAAACAAAAATTGAAGCATTAAATGCAGATACAATACCCAACTACCTTTTGTTTGGTAAAAACATGCATGGTAGTGTGACCCACACTTTCTCATGCCATGGCTGTCACTAGAATGTCCCAAAGCACGACCTTAGCGAACAACCAAAATTGGCTTTTCTATATAAACCCACCTCACACTAGCTAACTTACCCATCAAAGCTAATCTCTAGCTGCCTTAACTCCCTTTTTCTAGATCCTTGTATTCCTTCAACCAGTTGCATTTACTTTCCTTAGCTACCCTTACCATGGCTCCGAGCTTAAGCAAAAATGCGACCATAGACGCATTGGATCTGGTCGAGGGCAATTTACGCTTGTCCGTAACCTTAAAAGGATCAAACTTTCTTGCTAATGGCCACCCGTTTCTCACCCAAGTCCCAGCTAACATAAGAGCCACTCTCGATGCTAAGAACCCCGCGGGTTGCTTCGTGGGATTCGACGCTGACGAGCCCAAAAGTAGACACATGGCATCCATAGGGAAACTCATAGGCATAAGGTTCATGAGCCTATTCAGGTTCAAGGTGTGGTGGACCACTCACTGGGTGGGAAGCAACGGACACGAGGTGGAGCACGAAACCCAATTGATGCTACTCGACAAAAACGACTCCTTGGGACGCCCCTACGTTTTGCTACTGCCAATACTCGAAGGCTCCTTCCGAGCCTGTCTCCAACCCGGTTCGGATGACTACGTGGACGTGTGTGTGGAGAGCGGTTCGACACGTGTCAGTGGGTCCAGCTTCAGGAGCTGTTTGTACATACACGTTGGCGATGACCCTTACCGGTTGGTTAAAGAGGCTATGAAAGTGGTTAGAATCCACTTAGGGACTTTCAAGCTTCTGGAGGAGAAAAACCCACCCAATATTGTAGACAAGTTTGGTTGGTGCACGTGGGATGCATTTTACTTGAAGGTGAATCCCAAAGGGGTGTGGGAAGGGGTGAAGGGTCTGGTGGAGGGTGGGTGCCCCCCAGGGTTGGTCCTCATCGATGATGGGTGGCAATCCATCTGTCACGACGAGGACCCAATCACGGACCAAGAGGGTATGAACCGAACCTCTGCGGGGGAGCAAATGCCGTGTAGGCTCATCAAGTTTGAGGAAAATTACAAATTTAGGGAGTATTGTGGTGGAAAGGACTCTAAGAAGGGTATGGGTGCGTTTGTCAGGGATTTGAAGGAGCAGTTTAGGAGCGTGGAGAATGTGTATGTTTGGCACGCGCTTTGTGGTTATTGAGGTGGGATCAGGCCTAAAGTGCAGGGCATGCCCGAGGCTAAGGTTGTTGCTCCGAAGCTGTCGCAGGGGCTGAAGATGACAATGGAGGATTTGGCTGTGGATAAAATCGTGAACAACGGTGTGGGTTTGGTGCCACCTCACCTTGCTCATCTATTGTACCAGGGGCTTCACTCGCATTTGGAATCCGCGGGAATTGATGGTGTCAAGGTTGACGTTATACATGTAAGTCCCTTGCAAAATTCTTCCCTTTGCTCTTATGCTACATGAGAATTTTCTTTTTCAGTTATTCGTTATAAAATATTAATTAATTATATCATATTTTAAATTTTAAATAATTATTTTTCGTATACACGCTTTTTAAAATTAAAAGAATAATAAAATGATAAAATATAAGTGAAGTATATCTAACTACTTTGGATACTATTCTCAATTAAGATTTAATAGCATTAGATACAATTTTTTTTATTAAAATAAAAATCCAATTTTAATATATAAATGTTACGAATACACTTAAAGGATAATTCCAATAAAACTTTATATAATTAAAAACATTTTCCTTTTTAATTTATGTCATCAAGTTGTAAATTAGATAAAAATTACAAAATATCAAGTGTGGAATAATTAGGGTTAAATTATTTTATATGCTTCAGATTTATTTATTTTTATTTATATAAAAGTTAATCATTTTAATTATAATTTTAATATATATACTAATTGATTAGTGATACAAATAATTATAGGAGTATTAATGTCTTGAGAAGAATTTTAGAATTAATGACCACTTTAGTCATTATATAATATTCAATAGTACCTTAGTCATGTTTTGGTATGTGCAGAGTATTTTTTAACGTTATTTTATGAATTTAAAACCAAATTATTTTAAATTTTTTCTTTTTAATTTAAAATATTCTTATACAAACCATGAATAGTATTCATTGTTTAGTTTGACTACAACTTTTATTTTTATTTTTTTACTTTGCTTCAATAGTTGTACATGGCATGGCAAATACAGGTATTCTTTGTATTTACTAGTTAAAATTTGGAAAAGAGAGCTTTACTAAAACTTGTTAGTTAATGGTGGTTCGACCTCTTCATAGTCATCTAACTTGCGGACCATGTTATGTCTTACATATTAAATACGCACTTTAGATGGCCTAATAAGGTAGTTATATTCTGTACACTTATTTTTGTTGTTTACATAATTGAAAATACGATATTATATTATTATGTAAATTAAATGAAATGTATGTAGTGAAAAATTCGATCATCTTTAAAAAATATTCTCAAAAGGAATAACTATAGTTTGTCTTATTTTTTTATTAAAAAATATTTTACTTTCTTTTTATGTTTCATGTATTTATTTAAGCCTCATATAACAAAACGGCGAGAGGTAAATCCTGTAATAAAACTTTTAGAAACCAGATGAAGTAAATTGAATCAAATGGAAGTTTATAAGAGTCAAAGTTGCATTTCTTTAGAAATACTGAAGGCAAAACAAATATTGGTGTCATAATGGATGTGGATTGGACAATTAATAATTTAAAATAATTTAGTGTTACATTTGTTATCATAAATTTGCCCATATGGACAATGATTTAAAGACTTGTTAGTAAAATTATGATTGATTGCTAACATCGACAAAACACAAGAACTCTTATCATGTGTCTAAGGGAGTGAAAGAATTTTAATATTATTAAACAGATGATAAATTTATACTAAAATTTAAACATCACTTTTACATCATTGATAATATGCAAATAAGCGGTTATTTTTTTTGTAATATGTAGTCGATATTAAATGATTACCAAAAGCAAATGTTTAATAATTGAATAGAACGTTGAGTGAGATTAGCAGTACCAGCATGCTCAATATTCTTTTTGTATTTGTGTTAGTGTAATAGGACCAAGTACGAACCATATACATACACTACGGTTGTTGTAATTGCTGGGTTGAAACCTGAAAGGCAATTTGTCTCAACTAGAAATGGTTTGTCGTTAGAAGTGTCTCTTTTCATTGGCACTTGTTGCTTTCGTAAGTATACCAAGACTTTGGGAGTGAGAAGAACAAAGATGCATTTGAGAATTAAATAACATTATTTGAACGATTGATTCATGAAATAGTCATTCTCATCTATTTTTCCTGTATTCATGGTGTGGTATTACATAATTTCTCTTTTTCTGTTTTAGTTTGAGCATTAAGTTGGATCTATAATCATTATTAGGCTCGAAAACACTAGAAAGCTCTGCTTATTAATTTGTTGTCGCAATGGATTTTTTAACTGAACAGAGATCTGATGAATATTTGAATGATTTCAAGTCTAATATTGCGGGATTTGCATTTCGCAGTTGCTTGAAATGCTATCAGAGGAATATGATGGCCGTGTTGAGCTGGCCAAAGCTTATTACAAAGCACTCACCGCTTCGGTGAAGAAGCATTTCAAAGGCAACGGCGTAATTGCCAGCATGGAGCATTGCAATGACTTCTTTCTCCTTGGCACAGAAGCCATATCCCTTGGGCGCGTAGGTAAGCATTCCAAATTGCAACCTTAAATAACTCAGATAATAAGAACTTGTCTAAATTACTTCATTGGATAAAATTTCTGAGCCGTGAACAATTCAAACAGGAGATGATTTTTGGTGCACTGATCCTTCTGGAGACCCGAACGGTACATATTGGCTCCAAGGATGTCACATGGTGCACTGTGCCTACAACAGTTTGTGGATGGGGAATTTTATTCAACCAGATTGGGACATGTTCCAGTCCACTCATCCTTGTGCCGAATTCCACGCCGCTTCTAGGGCCATTTCTGGGGGACCCGTTTACGTTAGCGATTGCGTGGGAAAGCACAACTTCAACTTGCTCAAGAGCCTCGTTTTGCCTGATGGCTCCATTTTGCGTTGTCAACAATATGCACTTCCTACTCGAGACTGCTTATTTGAAGACCCATTACATGACGGCAAAACAATGCTCAAAATTTGGAACCTCAATAAAGTAAGAAATTAATTATACAATATAAATACCTTTTTCTTTTTAATTGATTAGTCACACTTAATGGCATTTAAATTATTAACCATTTTATTATTTTTTTAATAGTATACAGGTGTTTTGGGTCTATTTAATTGCCAAGGAGGTGGGTGGTGCCGTGTGACTAGGCGAAACAAGTGTGCCTCTGAATTTTCACACACCGTGACATGCTTTGCGAGTCCTAAAGATATTGAATGGAAGAACGGGAAACGGCCAATGTGCATCAAAGGGGTGGATGTATTTGCTGTGTATTTGTTCAAAGCTAACGAGCTGAAGCTCATGAAGTCATCAGACGAATTAGAAATTTCACTCGAGCCATTTAGTTTTGAGTTATTTACAGTGTCTCCAGTGATAATGTTATCAAAAAGGTTAATTCAATTTGCTCCAATTGGATTAGTGAACATGCTTAATTCTGGTGGTGCCATTCAGTCCTTGCAATTTGACGACCACACAAATCTAGTCAAAATTAGGGTAAGGGGTTGTGGGCAGATGAGGGTGTTCGCTTCAGAGAAGCCAGTAAGTTGCAAAATAGATGGGGTAGTCGTGAAATTTGATTATGAGGACAAGATGGTGAGAGTCCAAGTTCCCTGGCCTAGTTCTTCAAAATTGTCAATGGTTGAATTTCTGTTTTGATCCCTACAAAAGGTTAATTTGGAATACATTGATGTTTGACTCCGCATTTAAGTAATAACAATGTATCTATTTCTTTTTTTAATCAATTGTTATGCTACATATATAATATCAAAGAAATTGGATCGTTAAAAATGATTCGTTTACGGCTAAATTTGAAATATTTTTATTTATAACTTTCCCAACACCCTCTCCTCACTCTGATTTTTGAATTTTTCTCAATTCAACCCCAATTTTATTTATTCTTATTTCTTCCATAAAAATATTCCAATTGAACAGCTATTTTTAAATTTTCTTTTGAGTTTTAGGGGTGGGGTGATGTGTTAGGAGTTTAAATTTAAATAAAATAAAAAATGTCACCGATATGATTGTTTTTGTTTAACCGCATGCTTGATTAAATCTATTGCCACATTTTCATAATTGTTAACCAAGTTAATAATCCATAGTGACTAGCTGATAAACATTTTTTTTTTCAATAGAAGCAAAATAGTTACTCTTTTTGTTTTCAACAACTACTCTAACTTTTATTTTGATAGTAGACAATTACTTTAATTATTGGTATAAAGAAAGAAATATAATAATGAATAGTCTATATGAATGAGAGTAATTTGGACTTGAGTTAATTAGGATATGGTATATATATATAATTCTCCCAAGCTAGAGAGAATGTTATGCATTCTTGTCGTTCGATGGCAGTGTGAAGATTAAAGTTACAGAAAGATATAAATGATTCAGGTTTTTTAGTTTATCTGAAAATAAAACTAGATAGTTTTATTTTTGTTTAAATTGATAGTCTCTCAAGAAAATTTACAAATTTGAGATAGAATCATTCTTTTCATTTTTATTTAAGTAGGCACAATGCAAATATAAAGATGAATTGTAATAAATCTATGAAATACTCAAAAAGAGTAACTATTAAATTAGTTTTGGCACTCAAGGAATCCATGAAATACTAAAACAGAGTAACTATTAAATTAGCTTTGGCACTCGAGAAAGCGAGAATAATAGTAAATCTATTAAAGGAAAAATAATGTTTAGGAGATTTGGATTCATAAATACATGAATAATACTAGTAGTATTAAAGTAATAAAATTGATTTCTACTTTAAATATGAATGTATTGCATCAATAATCAATAAGTAGCTATGAGAAACAAAAGAATAAATATAATCAGTTTTTCTATTTTATTTGTTAACTAGATTCATAAATTTGTCTTCTAGTTAGTACTCCTCTTTGTAGACACGATAATTGTTGAATTAAAATAAATTTTCCAAAATTTACAGATTCGTTTGAGAAAAATAAATGTAGAAGATCTTGTTTCTGCATAAATTAGAGATAATTTATAATTGATATATATATATATATATATATATATATATATATATATATATATATAAGTTGCAGTAGAGTGTAATTATTTATTATAAGAAGATAGAGATATAAGTTGGATAGAATTGATAAGAGAAAAAAGATTGATTTTAATTTTTTTTAAACATCTTTTCCACTTAGTGGGTGAGACACTAATCTTTTAAGCTATATTTAGAAGTTATATTTTAGAGGAAATAGAGAAGAATATATTTTATAAAAAAAGAATTAGAAGGCATATAATGTTCATGAAATATATACAATTAAAAATACTTGTTAAAAATGATTTTTTTTAAATTTAACTCTCAAATATACCTTAAAGTAAGGATAGTTTAATGGGATTTTTTTTCCTATACATGTAAACATCAGAATACTTAAAAAAGAGATTTTGATTGATATTAACTAGATGAAAATAATTGTTGCAGTTAAAAAAATGTTTTGTCAATTTCAGTACGTCCTCAAAGATGAAGATAAATAATTAATAATAGTAAAGTTTTAAAAAAATTATTTAGTGAAATTTTATAATTTTATGTAAATTTTTTATTATTATTTTAATTTATAAATACTTAAATTTAGCTTAACGGCTGAACTTAGCAAAATTATAAAAATAAAAAAGAAAAGGTAACGCCGTTTTCTCACGAATTATTTCTGCCGGCAAAACCGCAGTAACTAATTGCTTTTATCGTTTGTTTTCGGAGGGAAAATTACTTCCATTAACCTTTTTAATCCCAAAATTTTGCTTACATAAAATATTAAGAGTGCATTCCAAATCATAGTCTTGCATGTAGAATGGTATAGCAAAATTTCAACGACATGTTCAAAGAAATATTTTGTATTTACAATTCATCAGTTACGCAGAGAGAGATATACCTTCTGGAGACACTTGAGTAATTTGATACTCATAAGTCATAACATGTATATATAAACTATGACATGCTAATTAGATAGATTAACAGAGATTATTGATACATGATCTTATTACATAAGGGCATGGCTAAGCAGGAATTTACTTAATACAAGCACAGTAGTAAATTGACATACTAAGAGACCAGTAGACCACCTACCAAAATAGCCCCATGATGACAGGCTTAGCTTTGGAAATCTACCACCTGGCCATTCCAAAAGCAACTCTGCTCTTGCTTATGCACATTTTTGGCACACACTCTTTCGCTTTAAACCTTTCAGGAGCCTCTGGATTTTGACGCCTGTGGTCGTTCGATCCTTCCAACTCGTAAATGCTCATAGGCTGCCTATGATCATTTGAAATATGGGATTGGGTGTCATAGTCCTTCCGCTGGGATTTCTGCATTTTGTTCGCTATTTAAGAAATTATAAGTACTCACTGCCACACCCACTAAATTTAAATTGGCACCTTGATGTATATATATAGATAAATAAATAGATATAGATATAGATAAAATTGAATCTAATTCCGAAAGCTTTAGTTATTGTCAAATCAACAGAATTGAGCTTTACTTTAAAATTTTGTTGTATTTTAATATGACTAAATTAAGAAGAAGAGAAAAAAAATTCAAAATTTAAGGTTGAATTAAGATTGATTAAAAAAATCCTTTTTATCTTTATTATATGGTTTATCAAAATTCATCATAATAAAATAAAATCAAGATTGAGTAAAATTATAATAATTTTAAAGTTTAATTTACTAAAAACTAAAAATATTTCATTAAATATGGTGAATCTAGATTAGAGATATAGATATACAGATAAAATTGAATCTAATTCTCAAAGCTTTAGTTACTGTCAAAACATCACAATAGCCTAGAGTTTTAGATTCCATTGCTCTTTTAGATTGTGGCCAGATTGACGTGTATATAGTTTTAAAAGACTATAGCAATTCTTAAGGAATGGCTATTTAAAAAACCTCAAATTAATAATTGATATATATATATATATATATATATATATATATATATATATATATTGTACTGGGAAAGGAATCAACTCGGTTCCACCCTCAGGAAAAAGAAACCGAATACCTACTCGGCATACTGGGCCGGGTACCCCTCGTCAAGATTAAAAGGTAAATAATCCAATTAAAGATAATCAAAAGTACTATGGGCCTCAATATAAAAATTGACTCAGGCCCATTAGTCCAATAGAATGTCTATAAAAAGAAGATAAGAAATACAGGTAAGGGGTTGACTTCTCATCATTAAATAACATTTATTGCTCAGAACCGAATCCTGACTTTATCATCGGAGTGCCTTTTGGAGGTATTCTCCCTATCAGCAAATCAGTGGAAGGACGCCTGATCAGAGGTTTGAAGATAGTTGTTTCGTTAGGAAGGAACATTTTGGCGCCCACCGTGGGGCCTGATAAACTTCATCACTTAGGATTAAGCATGGTAATGACGAGGAGCCAGCAGGAAGGGACTTCTAGGCAACAAATGGAGGGCGTCACGCCAGAGGAACTAGTTCCGGAAGTGGTGATACAGGGAAGAACGAAAGAAAGCATCCTAGCTGTACTGAGGCAGCTAAGGGCAGAAATGGTGGAGATGAAGAAGGATCGCGAAAGAGATGCACTGGAACTCTCAGCCCTACGAAGGGAAAATGCCGGCCTAAGGGAGGAAATAAGGACACACGTCCCCTCCCTTAATACCCCCGTTGTCCAAGATCAAGGAGAATCATCAGCGCTACAAGAAAAATCAAGACAGGTATATCAATCGGTAACCGAAAATGACCGAGACGAACTTGTGAACCAGAGCCTGTTCACTCATCGCATCCTAGAAGCCAAGTTGCCCGATAATTGGAGAGGGTTAGTAATAGATAAATACGATGGCACATCCGACCTCGGAGAACATGTGGACATCTTTACAACGCAGGTCGGTTTGTACACAGAAAGCGACGCCTTATGGTGCAAAATCTTTCCTACTTCACTTCGAGGACCTGCGCTTAGTTGGTTCACCCGACTCCCCCCTCTCTCCATCGACTCGTTCGTAACTCTCACAAGACGTTTCAACTTGCAGTTCGCCACAAGCTGGCCCCATCCACTAACATCCTTGGCCTTAGTCAATATTCGCCAAGAGAAAGGAGAATCACTTAGAGCGTTCATGGAACGCTTTGGCAAAGTGACACTTTCAATTCATAATTTGGAACCAGCAGTGGCTATGCACCACCTAACAACAGCGTTGAAACCGGGACCCTTCGTTAATAGCCTCTGCAAAAAACCCCCGATCGACCTAGATGAGTTAAGGAGCCGGGCTGCGAAATATATGCAAATGGAAGAATTATTCGAATACCGGAGCCAGGTACGGATGGAACAAGGACCTAACTCAAAAAATGAAGAAAGAAGGGAAACCTTTAAAACAAGGCGGGGGAACGACAGAGGAAAGGAACTTGAGCGACCACCTCGAGGACCGAAGTATCCCTCCTACACGACGCTCAACTCTAATCAGTCCAGAATACTTGATCAAGCGCTGGCCACAGAAATATTGAAAATGCCTAGACGCGCTAACACTCCTCCTCGGGCAGATAAAAGTAAGTCTTGCCGATACCATCAGAACAGGGGTCACACTACCGAGGAGTGTACGGCGCTAAGAGACAAAATTGAAGAATTGATTAAAGGTGAACACCTAAAAAATTTCGTACAGACAGATCCCACAAGGCAATCCAACAAAGGAAGAGACCGCCACCCCGATTCACCAAAGAGATCCGACGACCAAAAATTTGAACGGCACAAGAGTAGGTCCAGGGGGCCCCCACCTAGAAGATATGAACCAGATAAATATCCGAAAAGGGTCATTAACACCATAGCCGGAGGGTTCGCTGGTGGAGGACCTACCCATTCGGCTAGAAAGAGGCATCTTCGGCATGTCCGTTCTGTGAATAATGTCTCATTGGGCAGCAAGATCCGGATCCCGCCTATTACGTTCACTGACGACGACTTTCAGGGTGTCGATCCGGTACAGGATGATCCCATGGTAATTAGTGTAGACATTCTTAACTGCACTGTCCGAAAAACGCTAATAGACCAAGGGAGCTCGGCTGATATCCTATACTGGAATACATTCAAGCAATTAGGCATCTCAGAACAAGAACTCAAGGAATATCATGAGCCATTGGTCGGTTTTTCTGGGGATCGAGTAGAGACCAAGGGGTGTATCGACTTGTATACGTCGTTTGGATCAGAACACGAGGGCAAACGCATAAGAGTCACTTATCTTGTAGTACATGCGAATACATTTTATAATATACTACTCGGTAGACCGTCCCTGAACAAATTGAAGGCAGTAGTTTCCACTCCGCACTTGGCCATGAAATTTCCGTCTGAAAGAGGCCGAATTGTTACCGTCTATGCCGATAAAAAAACAGCCAGGGAATGTTACTTCGCAAGTTTACGCCTTAAACCCTTTAAGGGGAATACCCGGGATGTCAATATTGTATCCCCTCGGTTGGAAGAAGAGTTGGATGTTGAACTCGATCCTAGAGTGGATGAGGAATATCGAGTCGAGCCCAATGAAAACAAACAATCTTTCCAACTAGGTGCAAGGCCAGAACAAGTTGCGTATTTAGGGATCGGTTTGAACGAACAAGAAAAAGTCGTTCTCCAAAAGATGCTAGTAGATAATGCCAATTTGTTTGCTTGGACAGCCTCGGATATGCCTGGCATTGATCCAGCATTCCTATGTCACCACTTATCGGTCTATAAAGGAGCCAAGCCGGTAGCTCAAAAGAGGAGAAAAATTGGTGGTGATAGAGCAAAGGCGGTAAGAGAAGAGACCAGCAAACTAATACAGGTTGGCTTCATCCGGGAGGTCAGGTATTCAACATGGTTAGCCAACATTGTCATGGTCAAAAAAGCCAATGGCAAGTGGCGAATGTGCACGGACTTCACGGACCTCAATAAAGCATGCCCAAAGGATGCATACCCCCTACCAAACATTGACACCTTGGTTGATGGTGCTGCCGGTCACAAAATACTGAGCTTTTTGGATGCTTATTCTGGGTATAATCAAATACGAATGTACCCCCCAGATGAGGAAAAAATAGCATTCATCACAAATTCTGCAAATTTCTGTTATCGGGTGATGCCGTTTGGGTTGAAGAATGCAGGACCAACATACCAGCGACTCATGAACAAAATTTTCAAAAAACAAGTGGGTAAATGCATGGAGGTGTATGTAGACGACATGGTAATTAAATCCTTTGCATTAAAGCAACATCTTGACCACTTAGAGGAGGTATTCGGAGAAGCCAGAAAACATGGTATGAGGTTCAATCCTGAAAAATGTACATTTGGTGTAGTTGGCGGTAAATTCCTGGGCTTCATGTTGTCTAAAAGGGGGATTGAGGCAAATCCAGACAAATGTAAAGCCATCATCGACATGGCCAGCCCTCGCAATGTCAAGGACGTGCAATGACTGACCAGACGGATTGCAGCCCTGGCTAGATTCTTGCCAATAATGGCAGAAAGGTCTCGGCCTTTCATTGAATTGTTGAAGAAATCGCAAAAATTTGCGTGGTCCAATGAATGTGAGGACGCCTTTGTACAATACAAGCATATGCTGGCAGCATCGCCTGTGTTGATTAAACCAATACCAGACCTGGAAATGATTGTTTATTTGGCCGTGTCTGATCACGCCGTCAGTTCGGTTTTACTTCAAGAAACACCCGAACCGAACCCCGTATATTTTGTTAGCAGGACACTTCAAGGTCCTGAATCTCGGTACCAGTTAATGGAGAAAGTGGTACTTGCCTTAGTCCACACAGCTCGTCGGTTAAGACACTACTTCCAGAGCCATCGAATGGTAGTCCGTACAGATTATCCGATGGCCAAAATTTTGAGAAAACCTGAATTGGCTGGTCGGTTGGTATAATGGACAATTGAATTATCCCAATATGACATCCATTTTGAGAACCGACCCCCTCTTAAAGCCCATCTACTAGCCGACTTCATCAACGAGTTTACGACACAACATAATACCATTTCAGACATGTGGAACCTGCACGTTGATGGGTCATCAAATCAATCAGGCAGTGGAGCAGGGCTCATTCTTGAAGGACCGAATGCGTTCGCCATTGAACAATCTATCCGGTTTGGATTTAAGGCATCCAACAATCAAGCCGAATATGAAGCTTTACTCGCCGGTCTCAGGCTAGCAAGGGAAATGAGGGTTAAACGCATTACTGCTTGGAGTGATTCAAAAATTGTAACCGAACAAGTTAACGATACTTATCAGATCAGGGACTCGGTCATGCTTAAATATTACCAGGAGGTTAAGAAAATAAAAACCGAGTTTGAGGAGGTATGCATTCGGTACACACCCCGAAACATGAACGCACGAGCCGACAGGCTAGCTAGGCTGGCTAGCCAACGGAAACCAGGGCAGCTGCAGAGCATGGTTTACCAACAAATCCCCCAACCTAGCATCACCAAACAAGAATGCATGGACATAGAAAATTCATCTCATAATTGGATGACCCCTCTTGTCCGATACCTCACTGATGGCAGTCTCCCGCAGGACGCAGCAGTAGCTAAGAAAATTAAAGGACATGCAGCCAAATACCTTCTTCTCGGCAAAGAATTGTATCGAAGAGGAATTTCCACCCCCATGCTTAAATGCCTAGAAGACGATCAAGCTAAGTACGTGATGAGAGAAATCCATGAAGGTATTTGTGGAACCCATTCGGGCGGACGAACTATGGCAGCCAAAGTGCTCAGGGCCGGATACTACTGGCCAACAATAACTCAAGACTGTCAGTTGTTTGTAAAAAGATGCATTCCCTGTCAACAACACGGCCCTCACCTGTGCCAACACGCCGATACCCTTCGGCACATCAACTCCCCTTGGCCCTTCGCTATTTGGGGTATGGACCTCCTCGGTCCTTTTCCCTTGGCAAAAGGGCAATGTAAATTTCTCCTCGTCGCCGTGGACTACTTTACCAAATGGATTGAGGCCGAACCCCTAGCATCAATCACGGCCCACAACGTACAAAAATTCACTTGGAAAAACATCATAACACGGTTCGGTCTCCCTCATGCACTAATTACAGATAATAAGCTTCAGTTTACAAATCGACGATTCAACGAGTTCTTGGTAGGCCTGCATATCAAACATAGAGTTACATCTGTTGAACATCCACAGACAAATGGCCAAGCCGAGGCTGCAAACAAAGTGATCTTGCATGAATTAAAAAGGAGGTTGGGTTCGGCAAAGGGAGAGTGGGCAGAGAAGCTGCCTGAGATATTATGGGCCTATCGGTGCACGCCGCAGTCCACAACAAAAGAAACCCCCTTTCGGCTTACCTATGGTACTGATGCCATGGTGCCGGTAGAAATTGGAGAGCCCTCATTCAGGAGAGACAATTTCAAAGAATCGGCCAATGAAGAGGCTTTGGCCGTCAACTTGGACTTGAGAGATGAGATACGTGACCGCGCTGCCATCATGACCGAGGCTAGTAAAAGAATGATGGCTAGAAAATTCAACTCCAAAATAAGTTCACGACAATTCTACAAAAACGACTTGGTATGGCGAGTAACCGGGGACGCGCGCAAGGATCGACAAAAAGGGAAGTTGGCCGCCAACTGGGAAGGCCCCTTTCGGATAGCGGCAAGATTAAATAACGGAGCATACAAATTGGAAACCTTGGCAGGAAAATTAATACCAAGAACCTGGAATGTCACTCATTTAAAGCATTATTATAGGTAATACCTTGTAATACGTACACAAGTGTACTCTTTTCCTATCCCAGGTTTTATCCTCTTAAAAGAAAGTGAAAAGGGGTTTTCCTGAGAAGGTTTTTAACGAGGCACCTAGTCAATAAATTTTTTTCTTTCTTCACCTATACGGTTTTTTATGCACTACACACCTTTCAAGCACCATTCCCTCCCAAGTTTCACTTGGCCAAGGTTGAATTGTTTCCCTCCCGAGTACCCCACTCGGTCAAGGATGCAGCAATATTTCCCTCCCGAGTACCCTCACTCGGTCAAGGATGAAATAATATATTTCCCTCCCAAGTTTCACTTGGCCAAGATTGAATTGTTTCCCTCCCGAGTACCCCACTCGGTCAAAGATAAAACAATTATCTCACTTCTGAATACCGCCACCCGGTCAAGGATGAATTATCATTTTTCTTCCAAGCATCTCTTGGCTGAAGGTCGAAATATCTCAATCTCGAATACTCCCACTCGGTCAAAATTAACAAATTACGAGCTCCTCTTTGTTATCATTTGGTTAAGGCTGAATTTAAAAAAAAATAAAAAAATCATCATCTCCCTCGTCCCCTATTCGGCTAAGGATGAGTATATTAAGTGTATATCGTATGCAAGTTATTTGGCTAAGGACGAGTATATTAAGCATATCGTATATTAATGCAAGTTGTGTGACAAAATACAAAGCACGAGAAAAAAAAAAGGGGGGGATAAAAATTCTATTTCAAAATAACTGGTTACAAAATGTGGGCACTAATGACCCATGAATACAAAGGGCTAATAATTTAATTTTCTATCCTTTCCACTGCCTCGGGAGCGGCTACGTCAGGGTTGGCAGTAACCTCAGGGAGACGTCTCGGCACTTCGGCGTCGAGTTCTACATCGTCCTCAACCTCGGTGTAAGGAATGAACCTCCTGCCAAAAAAGTCCCTTGTAATGTCAAAATGAAAGTCTACTGGTACTTGGCAGAACCCATGACACTGGCGAACAGCATGGTTAAAACCGGCTTCGTGCTCGTAAGATACTTGCTGAGAACACTTCTCGACAAAGTTTCTCATCTCGGTTTCAGCCTTTTGCCTCTCTAGCGCCAAGGCTTCTTCCATCTCGGCAGATTTGGCCTGTAAAGCCTTCTCCATTTGACAGGACTTTGCCTTCAACGCCTCCATCTCCTCCCCCCGGACCCTCGCCACCTCCTCGGCTGCATGTACTTGGTCCTCCATTATTTGAAAGTGCTATTTGTATTGGTTAACCTGACCCTGCAGGGATTGAACGGTCTCGTCCAGGCTAGTTTGAATCTCTCTACTCTCGGCCAAGGCCTCTTCAAAAACCGAATAGGCAGCCTTTAACTTCTTAACTTCAAGAATAGGATCCACAACCAGCCTTCGGAGCATTGCGGTGGACCGTACATGAAGTTCTGCGTAGTGGCGCCACAGCGACTCATAGTCCAGACCGCCGACCAGTTCTTTCCCTGCATTAGATAACAGGTTTGGAGCAGCGAGCCGACCGGCATGTGTCCCGCTCACCAAGAAGCCCTCGGCCAGCATGTCCAAGGGAACTATGGGGGAAGAACTGCTTCCCTCCCCAGCAGCTACCACTCGGGTCTGACTCCGAGCCCCTTGACCGCCGCCAGGCTCACCCGAGTGGGCATGCCGTCTCTTCCTTTCCCTTTCGGGCTCCTTGCCTTTGCCCTTGTCTTTGCGTTTCTTGGAAGGGCCTTCAGCTGGAACAAAATCTTGGGGAAGAGGGCGAGGTTCTGGCACCTCGGGAAGTTGGTCGATTTGAGGATGACGATGCTCCTCAACAGGCGTCCCTTCGGGCATTCTCTGCTTCAGAATGCGCCGGAAGGTCGGCACATCCACACCTCGCTGAGCCATTAAACCTGCATTAACAATAGCGAGTCAAATCAATATAGCTCAATTCCAAGTACAAGTCAGAAACGAAATAACACATACCCTTCATATCCCACCGAGGACGCGGAGACTTGAGGACGAGGACTACATGTCGGGCAGGAATATCCCGGGGAAAGGACTTCAAGAATTGCAAATCCGATAGCTCCCTAGCTGATAACATATCCTCAGGGTATGTGTCGTATCGGCGCGGCACCCGAGTCCAGTGAAAAGGGAATAGGGGATTGTCCTCGCTATCAAAAAAATAATTTTTACCTACAGGGTCCACGGTTACCTTGAAGAAACCGGTCTTGAAACCCTTAAAAGACGACGCATATGGCTTAAATAAGGGCAACTCGGGTTGCCTTATTAGAGATACCCACCTCGCCAGGTCAGATGGACGTGTACAAAAAAAATGAAGAAAAGGACCTACACTAGGCTCTATATAATGGAATTTACAAAGTATTCTAAAGGCTTGAATTGCCGCCCACCCGTTCGGGTGTAGTTGTGTTGGCGCCACATTCAATACCCTCAAAACTCCCATTTGGAAATCGTCAAAAGGTAGCCTAATACCTAATTCCCTAAACATGCACTCATACATAAAGAAGGTGTCGGCCATTCCGACACCTCCCAGGAAAACAAAATCTGGGTTCTCGCCCTCGTCCCCTTTACAGGGGTCAAGGTGTATAGGATACGGGTCACAAGCTTCCCATAAAGAAATATCACAATTATCTACAAAAAATTGAAGACTTTTATTTCTTTTGAAACGAGAAAAGTAGGCGGCCACTTCACCGTGCACCCACTCATAACCAGGCACCGTACAAGGAGGAAACACATGCCTTTCCCGAGGAGGATTAGTGCTAGGAAGGTGTATATGGTGAATCTAGATTAGAGATATAGATGTACAGATAAAATTGAATCTAATTCTCAAAGCTTTAGTTACTGTCAAAACATCACAATAGCCTAGAGTTTTAGATTCCATTGCCCTTTTAGATTGTGGCCAGATTGACGTGTATATAATTTTAAAAGACTATAGCAATGGCTATTTAAAAAAACTCAAATTAATAATTGATATATATATATATATATATATATATATATTGACATAATTTAAATATTATTAAATAAAATAATTATTTAAAATTGACCAATAAAAAATTATATTTCCATATTTCTATCATAATTAATAGTCTAAGTTTTATATAAACGAGAAGTTCTTGTTTAAGAATTTTTTTAATTTAATTAGCTTCTATAGTTGTTTAAGGATTATATTGCCAAGTTGATGTGTACAAAAATATTAATAAACAAATTAAAGCATTAATATATTTTTTCTCGTTATAACAAGAATTTGACCGTTCAATTTTGATTTATTTAAGTGGATTAAAATTTACTTAAGTAAATTTTATAAACTAATAAAAGAACACTTTTCTTCCTATTAAAATGCTTTACTCTTCATTTCCTAATATTCATTAATAACTTTTCCTTCTCTATTCATACATGCAACCTAAACACTTCCTTAATTCTTCACCCTCTGTCCCGAACCATTCCATCAATCTTTCCATGGTCATTCTCCACTCTGCCAGGTTCAAACCCTCGCTAGATATACAAGACCTCACCGCACTCTTCCTCCACAGCCATTGCTTCTTAACCCTTCTACCCCTTGTTTTCACCTATAAAGAAATATCCTCCTCCACCAACCACTTTGACCACAAGTGCAAATTTGGCAATGACGAGTTTGATTCTATTTGTGCTGCCCATCTTTATGATGGGACTCTCACATGCTGAAGCACCTCCATTCCATCATTGCATTGCCACAATGTTGATTTGCTTAAGCAAATTGAAACTGGATGATCACTTTCCACCATAATATGAGAGGAGATCTGAATTCATTATTTAGAAAAATCACTTAACTTAATAAGCCTATTTAAAAATTAACACATGAAACAATAAATTTTTTCAAACAAATAGTATGATAAATTTATTAATATTTTAACAAAATTTAATTTGTAGTTTGAAAATAGGACATGTTAGAATCAATTTATAATTCAACCATATTTAATGGAAGTTTTGTAATATCAATACTAAAACATCTATTACATAATCAAAATAATACCTAACTACTTTAAAATTTAAAGTCCAAAATATAACAAAAGTAAAATTAAATAAAATCACTTAACAATAGAAGAATACTAATAGATATTTTATTTGGATGAGCTAATGTTTCCTGTAGCTTGTAAATAATAAAGGATGAGTCACACGACTCAACAAAGGCATGATAGCATAATGAAAAAGAAAAAACAATAAATAATGCACGAGAGTGGTTCATAGTTATTGAGTTTATTATAACATGTTTTTTCAACATAATATCACTTTAATTGTCTTTCAAAAGTTTAATCACAAATCAAAACTTCAGAAGTATATAACGTTAGATAAAATATTTTTTAATTATAATTATTATAATGAAGTATTCAAATACAATAAATAAATAAATAATATTTTTATAAAATATCATAATATATATATATATATATATATATAATACTATAAAAGTCATTAATACGAAAACAAAAGTCCAAAACAGCTTTATGTAATTGATAGTCCTTTCTTTTTAAAGACTCTCTCTTTAAGAGAGAGTTTCATCTAATAAGTAGCTTCTTGTATATATATCATTGTCATTCTTAATAAGAATAATTTAACTTTATTGATAATTTTTTTTGTGCACTGACAATTTTATCTAATGAGTAACATTTCAAAGACTATTACTTTTTATAATTTACACTCAAATATACTAAATTTAAATTATTTAATTAAATAAAAGTTTGAATAGATTAATAAAAGAAACTCACTTAATTCCATATTAAAACTAAAAATTCAAAACGCTATATGTTTTTTACATATTAATCAAATCCGTCCTATCAAGTGAGTCTATTTCATCATGTCTACACATAATTCACTTCCCTTTAGGGGAAAAATTTAGTTTGAGACTCATCTCTCTTCCAATTATATATGAAAAATATGCTCTTAATCCTTAATATTTCTTAGTTCATTTACTTTTCTAATCGAACAACGGGTAAAGAAAATAAGCTCTTCAAAGATTAAAAAATTGACCACCGATTGAATTTGGACTTTGGAGTAGCTTGGAAAAGTGTTGAGTGTCCAAATAATGGGGGGTCTCGGAAAAGAGTGACCAAATTTCGAATTTGCAGTGGCTTCAAAAAGAGCAAGTGTCCAAATTTAGAGACAAGACTTCAATTGGGAACTGATCACATGAAAATTGTTGTTGATTCGTTGGTCTTTGGTCACTGGGGTTTCATGCCGAGACAGGTTTTCGACTAGTCTACATTCATGCTGAGATAGGTGTTGGACCAGTCTCGATGCAAAGACGAGTACGAACGTGACCATACCTATGCTGTGTGGCTGCTGCAATTACATTTGATTGACGTTATTTTTCTTTTCATTTCGTTTTATGAATAAATAATTCTTAATAATTTTTAAAGTGTCTTATAAATTGCAGTGCTGCGATATAAATACCACAGTCAAACTCAATCATTTGACTGAGTGACGCTGCTGCTTTCAAAAACACAAACTTTATTTTTATATATTTAATTTTAGTTCATTCACAATGAAATATTTCTGCTCTATTTTCGCTGTGATGTGCATGAACTTAATTATTACTCCATCTCTGTTTTTTTAAGTGTCAGTAAAATTATTTTACTTACTTCAAAAAATTACTTAATTTCAAATTTATATAAAAATTATTATTTAATTTCTAATTCGTTTTCTAATTAATTAATTTTTATATTTTAAGTTATTAACTTTCAATATTAAAAGTAAAATATATATTATGAATTAATGTACAAAAAAGTTATAAAGAGATTTGTGACTTTATAAATAATTAATTATCTATCTTGTGATAAATATATACAAAAAATAAGAGTATAACAAAATAATGTAATTATAGTTAATAAAACTATGCCAGACCAACTCATCTGATCGGTGAATCAATCTAGTATTCGGTTCAATGGAACCAGTAAATTAGGTGTTCTAAAAATCAATTCAAATTTGGTCAAAATTGACGATTGACCTGTTTGACCCAATTGTCCCTTTGTAGCCAAATAATCTCGTTTTCTTCAATCTGCAAATTTGGATCTTGCGTTGGTACTCTCAGCCAAGCTCCCCGTCGTTCGTGAATGGGGGCTAAAAGATTTAAATAATATTAGTTTATAAAAAAATTATCAAAATAAAATACAAAAAAAAAGGTATTCTTTGTATGGGGTAAATTTTTATCACGTAAACATCTGTTTCGTATTTAAATCAGAAAAAATTAATTTTTGATTTTTTTTAATGATTTCGCCCTAAATTTGGACGAAATGGATAGAATTTGAATTTCTCTTTCCCGCTTCGCGACACGTGGGCTAATCACGTAGTTTCGTCGCTGAGTCAGACAAAAAGATGATTTTGTCTGAATCAGAGACGAAATTACGTGATTGGCCTACGTGTCGATAGAGCGATAGTCCCTATACCTCCCTCTTCCCTTCTCCCCTCCGATGGTTTAGTTACCCACTTCCTCCATTTTTTCCGTTCAGCAAGTTGGGTGGGTGTTTTTTTATTATTTGAGCGTGATTCGTGAATGAGATTGGTAATCCATTGCATTATTGTGTCCAGATCTGCTTTGTTTGCAGCGATTAAATGTGTTTTTTGAGTGAAAGGTTAAAGAGGTTGAGACTACATAGTTTACCATTTTCGGAGAAGAAAGATAGCCAGAGGCCGCCAGAGAAACGTCGTCCCCGTCCGGATAACTTGGTGGTGTCACTGGGAACCCTCTGTTGTTGGAAATCGCCACTTCCGACACCGGAAATCACCACATTGCAGGCAAAAATCTATCAGGTTTTTCTAGTTTTAATATAATTTATTTTTACATTTTTTTATACTTTTTATTAGTATGGTACTGTAATAGAAAAATTTATTGTGACCAAAATTTTATAGTAAAAATAATATTAAAAATAAAAATTTTATAACTAAATTTTTTTAATTTTTAGTCTGAAAAAAAAATTTAAAGAAATATTTAGATAAAAAATGTAATTGAAATAATTTTGTTAATTTTATAAAAATTAAATAATAACCATAATTTTGTGAAATTAAATATTTGTAGTAATATTTAGTATAAAAATTAAACTTGCATGTAGAATTAAGGCAATAATTTAATGTATAAATTTAAAAACAACTAAAAATTAATTTAAAAAAATTAAATACAATAATAAATAGTTGAATAAAATTTAGAATAGAAAAATAGAAAATAATTGTAAATGATAATTAGAAAATAGTATATAAAACTTATAACATAAATTCTGATTTTGATTTATATTACTATAAAATTATAGTAGACAATAATTTATATTAAAATTATAGTACTAAATATTTGAGAATATAAATAATTGCAACCCTAAAATATAATTAATATTGGTTAATAATGATTCTCAAATAAATTTAGTTATGTAATTTAAATTATTAGAGTTATATTAAATAGTTTTGAAAAAAAGTTTTATTTATATAATTTAAATTATAATAAAATAAGTTACTAATAATATAAGATTAAATTATTATTACAGTGTTACTTATGAAATAAGATTAAATTATTTTAAATAAAGAATCTAATTTGTAGTGAAATAAAACAATTAGTTATCCAAAATAAATATTTAGAAGGCTATAAAATAGTTAAGATAAATTATTTATAATTATCTAAATAAATTTAAGAAGAAAAAAAATTGAATGTTGAATATAAATTTTCAGAGTGATTGTAATTAGTTGAAGTTAATTATTGATAATTATATAGTTTAATAAACAATGACCAATAAAAAATAAAAAACAAAGAACTTGTTAATTACTGTTGTTATTATATGATGAATTTTAATGATTAAAGTTTTTAATTAATATAGTAATTTATTTTGATGTACTTAGTTAAAAAAGTTGTTAAATTTAGGAGAAAATATTCATAAAATATATATTCATATTTCTGGACAAATTACCAATTTATTTAGTCAAAATTTGAAATGAACCATTATATTTGATTTTATTTGTATTCCACTAAAAAAATATTATAAATAGATTTTGTATTTTAATAATGTGATCAATTAGGAACATGTTGTGGTATTATACGTAATGATTGTTATGAAATTTTTTTGTATAATTTATATTCAAATTTAAAATGTAGACCATATTAATTTTTAAAGATAATTGATATTTTGTGTATTTGAGTTGATAACATATTATTTGTAAGTTTTAAATAAAAATGAGTGAAAATAACCTAAACAATGAAACTAACACACACATATATAAATAAATATTTTTGTAGATGGCGTCATCTTCAGGACAGAATACAGTCATTCATCTTGGACCAGAGGATCCTTCATTATTGCTGTTACAAAATATTCACGTGTCTAAACATATATGGGATGGTCGAGATCATCCTATTTTGAAGGTTAGGAAGAGACAATTTATTTCAGCTGGTTTGGATGATGTTCCAGAGGAGATCCTTCCACATTTAGAGCTTGCAGGATTTACTAGTATTACTCACGTGTGTCAGTTCCCATTAGACTTCCTGTTAATCACTGCATTAGTAGAGAGATGGAGGTTAGAGACACACACTTTTCACTTACCTCCAGGCGAGTGTACAATCACTTTGCAGGATATATCAGTATTGTTAGGTTTACGCATTAATGGAAGACCTGTGATAGCACCTATTGGAAGTAATTATGCTGATATTGTTGAGGAGAGCCTAGGGATTAGACCATCACGTGCAGATTTTGTTGGTAGCTTCTTGAAGACGAGTTGGTTAGACCAACATTTTACCCATGTGACGATGCATGCACATAATCCTTTACAGATCACCCGATTTGCTAGGGCTTATATGTTGCGGTTGATTGGAGGTTTTATGTTGAGTGATCACTCCAGCAGTAAAGTCTCTGTGAGGTACTTACCTTTACTAGAGAATTTTACTGTCACTGATGAATATAGTTGGGGGTCTGCAGTTTTGAGATTTTTGTATAGGGAGCTGTATATGGTCACCAACATTGATCGGCATGGTTTAGGTGGAATGGCTGCATTACTTGTCATGTAGGGTGATGGTCTTGAGAGAGCCTACTACTTAATGACTGATGTTCATGATTCTTTCACCTTTGACGAGATGCGAGACTTGTGTCAATCTATGCTAGTTTTGAAGAATTATTTGAACCGCATTATGGAACCTATTTCTTCATCTGAGGCTCCGATACAAAGTGGCAATACTGAGGACCCAGTAATAGATGTCGGTCTTCCTAGGGTTAGTAAGGAAGGTCACAGATTACAGCGTCGACGCACAGAGATACAAGCGACAGACTGGTCTCTTCCCCCATACCTGAGCGTCCTGATGGAGTTTTCTACGTTCCCTCGCAATTTCCTTTCCACACACAACCTGTTACTGCAGCTACATATTTCCACTCATCCCAGGCCATCGAGCATCCACTGACCCCTCCATCACCATTCATCAGTACAGAGTGTTATATCCCATGCCCATCACCATTCATTACTCCACCTCTATATGATGCAGGTATCCTAACACCACTAGCACCAGCTGTTGTGATTGATACTGGGACCTCATATGATACCTCATACAGTCATGGAATATATTTGAATGCTGACTTTGAAGCAATCTTAGATGTTCATCCTCTAGAGGTGCGTCGTAACCCACATCGTGAAGCCAGAGATAGGCCTAGGGAGTGCATCTTGACCCCACATCACAGTTTTGCTGTGATCCCATATTGTGTAGCTTTATGTGATGTTTCAAAGCTTGCATTAGTCGTGAAAATGCTTCCTCTTGATTTTTTTTTGCATTTTTACCATCAGTTTAGAACAAAACCTCTTACCACCATTAAGGTCGTTCATTGCGTCCTTTCCACGCTTCACAAAATATTCAACCATTCGTCCGTATGTACATTTGACCAGAGTAGTTATAGGTAAGTTTCTTGCCCCCTTCAAGACCTTGTTCACAGCCTCAGACAAATTCGTGGTCATATGTCCATAACGGCGTCCATCGTTGTCATGACTCAAAGCCCACTTTTCCTTCGATATGTTATCAATCTATCTCTATATTTCTGGTGATTCAATGCAAAATCTTCTCAACTTCTCCTCAAATACATTTTCGCCGTACCGTTGTGATCGCCTAGTTGCGACAGATGGCGACTCCACTTGGGATTTTTTTAAGAGAGTCAAGCCTTTGATAATTAATTATACAAATTTGTTTAATTTTATTTCTATTTGCTTAATCCCTTTCTCTTTTCTTATTTATTTGTTTTAATTGAATTATGTTCCTTCTATTCCCCGTATTTATTTCATGTATGAATTTTGTAATCTTTTTGTATATACTCTTTTGATATTTTTGTTAACCTTAGGATAAATGACTCTTAATATTTTTTTGGTATTCTCGTGTTATTTAATTTTGCAGCTTCTATTTTTTGGGTTGATAAGGTTTGTATGCTCCTTCACACACCCCACTTACACATTCATCACACACTTTGAGCGGGGCCCTATACCCAGGTCTGAGTATGCTTAGAATTAGAAGGGTTATGTAGCGGTGTCATTTTGAACAAACATCCTATTTGGCTATTGTGAAAACCCTAGTTAGAGTTTAATCTTTTCTTGATGTCTCACATCTAGTAGACAACCTACTGTTGTAGTCAACATTAAGGATTGGATCTTGACTCTAGTGGCCTTATAGGATTACAAGCTACCTTGGACGAGTCTTTACACATAAAAGAACACCCTAGACCTTTAGGTTAGACCCTTAGGTGATCCAAAATAAGGCACATAGGGAGCATCTTTTCTTATCTCCTCTTTTAGAAATCATGTAAATTATTTGCGCCTCAAACTTTCAAAAAATAAAAAAGGAGAGGAAATTTTGCTAAATTTTAAAGGCTAGTGATTCACATGATTCTTTATATTAATCTTCTTTATATTATTATCATTTTGCATGTTATGGCATATCATAAATCCAAAGATCATGTTAGGGCTAGGAAAGAGTGATGTAATGACTTAAGATATGGGTAGATTATGTAAGGGTAGGAAAAGAATGGTGTATTTTGAATCAAACTATGATGTACTTCATGTTTGATTAAGAATTGTATTTTGGTGTGTTTCATTTAATGAAGATCCTACATTAATTTCCATTAAAGACTCGAAGACACTCAACAACTATGATGATTCTTTAAATTTTCATTTTTTCTCTTTTAATATTATTTTTCATTTTATTAATTTCTTTCTTGACTGCATGACATAGAAAAAATTAAACACAAATATAACGGGGAAACATTTTCTAAAGCATCCTTATAGAACTCGCGCTCAATCAAAGATCATGGATGAGTTGAAAGAATATAATAAGGAGCTGAGGAATGACGTTAACCAACTAAAGGAATAGATGACACAAATTTTAGAGGCACTGAAGTCTCTAGAAAGGAGAGCCACAGAAGGGACCCTTCCTGCCCAACAACTTACTCTTATCTGCCCACTTGGTTTTACTCCTACACAAGGACCATCTCCAGGCTTTCCCACTCAGGAAACAATGGTGCCTTTGACTCTACACATAGAAAGACCCTTACAACAATCTGGTAATCATCAAGAGGGCTAGTTTCCTCCATATGGTTTTCCCCCAAATTATACTCCGCCAATAGCTGAGAACCCACTAAACACAAGCCAACCGTCAAATCAAACCAATCCTGCACAACCTTCAAAACCACAAATCCAACCAACTGAAACATCCATCCCACCATATTCTTATCCTCAAAATGCTAATCCTCATGAAACCCACATACTGCACACGATACCTGTGACAAACCCGTTGATTCATCAACAGCCACAAATCACTAACCTTAGTATTGGGGGAAATCCACCAACATCACCATTCCATCTTGAGGAAAATCCCCAATCTCAAGAAAAGCTACAGATATTGGAAGAGAGGTTGAGAGCCATTGAAGGAAGCAATTATGGTATAGGAGAAGCTGCAGATTTGTGCCTAGTCTCGGACGTCACTATCCCTCCAAAGTTCGAGACGCCTGAATTCGATAAGTATAAAGGAACCACTTGTCCAAAAAGTCACTTAATAATGTATTGTAGAAAGATGGCATCACATGCTCATGAAGACAATTTATTGATCCACTTTCTCCAAGACAATTTAGTTGGGGCAGCCCTGAGTTGATATATGCATTTGGAGCGTGGTCGTATTAGTTGTTGGAAGGATTTAGCCGATGCTTTCCTGAAACAGTATAAGTACAATATTGATATGGCTCCTGATAGGCCGCAATTGCAGAACATGACTAAAAAGAAAAATGAGTCATTCAAAGAGTATGCGCAAAGGTGGCGAGAGTTGACAGTTCAAGTAGAACCTCCCCTATTATAAAAAGAAATGGTGGCTATGTTCATTGATACTCTCCAATCACCCTTCTATGATAGGATGATTGGAAGCATATCATCGAACTTTTCAGACATTGTGATTATAGAGGAGATGGTAGAAAGTGGTATGATGACAGGAAAGATTCCCAACAATTTCATTGGAGTGGCTAACACAAAGAAACCCCAATTTGGAATGGACAAAAAGAAAGAAAGAGAGACTAATGTTGTAACTTTTCACCCAAGAAAAATTCCTTTCATTAGACCTTACCAGACACCACCCAATTTTCAACCTGTATTCCTTACCCCTCAAATACCTTACCCATATGTCATTGTTATTTCAAACCACCCCAACTCCCAATCCTATCAATCACGACCCTACCAACCCTCAGCACCTACTTTTCCTACTGCAACACCTATGAGACCACCTCAACATTGGCACCAAATCCAAACACCAGCTAAAAAAGACCCCAAAATAATCAAGAGAGAAAGTAGGTTCAGTTTGACCTAATCCCTATGTCTTACACAGAGTTATTACCTCGCCTATTCCAAAGCTTACTAGTTGTACCATGTCCAACAAAACCTATAGAGCCACCTTATCCGAGAGGGTATGATTCAAATGCCAAGTGCGAGTATCATGCTGGTGCCATTGGTCATTCAACAGAAAATTGTTGGGCACTGAAGTTCAAAGTGCAAGACTTAATTAATGCCAAATAGTTGAATTTCAAGAAGAATACTCTTAACATTGGGAATAATCCTCTGCTCGGACACGGAGGATCATCAATAAATGTCATCAAAGAAGAGTCTGCCCACATTTTAAAGAGAAAAATTGAAGTGGTTACAACTCCTCTGAAAGTTATCTTCACAGAATTGTGCAAGGCTAATATAATCGAGGGTGTTGTTCATGAAGGAAGTATGTGTGATATGCACCCTGATGCAAGCCACTCCATTAAGAATTGTTAAGAATTCAAGCATGCCCTGCAAACCCTGATGGACAAACATTTGGTTCAAATTGGGTGTCCTAAAGAAAAAAATGAAGTTTTTACTGTTTGATAGACAATCTCTGGCCTTCCCAAAACCCTTAGTCATTCATTATACCAAAAGTATGAATACTCCAACCCTTAATAGACCCAAACCCATCACTATACAAGTACCGGCTCCGTTTCCTTACAAGGATAACAAAGCAATGCCTTGGAGGTATGATGCAAGAGTTTTTGTTGATAATCAGAAAGGAGACCAGACAGAAGGTATCAGCTCTAATACATCTGCCATCTCAAATATAGCTGGCGTTGGAGGGATGATCCAAAGTGGTCATATATATACACTTGAAGAGTTGAGAAAAGAGCAGACAAGAGAAATGGAGAGATCTTGAAAAGGGAAGGCCAAATTGGGAGACTCTGAAGATATGGATGAAGGGAAAATGCTTGAAACAAAAAAGGTGGTATATGACGAAGAAGCTTATGAAAAAGTTTATTAAACAAAGTGAATATCAAGTTGTGGAGCAATTAAACCGCACTCCAGCTAAGATATCTCTTCTATCCCTACTACTGAGTTATGAGCCACACAGGAAGATATTAATAAGGGTGCTAAATGAAGCACATGTTAATCATGACACAACTATTGACCAGTTTGGGGGCATTATCAGTAATATTGCTTCAAATAACTATCTCACTTTCACTGACGATGAAGTACCTGCTGAAGGAATGGGGCACAATAGAGCGTTGCATATTTTTGTGAAATGTCAAGATCATATCATTGCTAGAGTGCTTATTGATAACGGGTCCTCTCTGAATGTGATGCCAAAAACGACATTGTCAAAATTACCCTGTAATGGATCGCATATGAAACCTAGTGCAATGATAGTGAGAGCCTTTGATAGAACAAGGAGGGAGGTCATTAGAGAAATTGAAATTCTAATTCAAATTGGTCCTTGCACCTTTCAAATTCTGTTTCAAGTAATGGATATTACACTAGCTTATAGCTGCCTATTGCGGAGGCCTTGGATTCATTCAATTGGAGTTGTACCATCTACATTACACCAAAAGTTAAAATTTATCGTTGGCAATAAGCTAGTAATCGTCTCTGGTGAGGAAGATATATTGGTGAGCAAGCTTTCGTCCACTCCTTATATCGAGGTTGCTGAGAAAGCTCTAAAGACTGCTTTTCAGGCTTTAGAGATTGCAAGCACTACTTATGTTGGGGAAGGAGCTCTAATCATGAAGCCTCAGTTATCTAATACTTCTATAATGACTGCTAAAGTCATGCTTGATGGAAGTTGTCAATATGGATATAGGTCAGGGTGAATCATGTCAAAACTAGCAAAATGGCCACAGCTCCATGAGAACAAGGATAGGTTTGGGCTAGGGTACACACCCACTAAAGCTGATAAGAAAAGAGTTATGGAGGAGAAGAAAGAAAGAAGGGCAGGTTGGAAGGTAGAGAGCCAAACACTAAAGGGGTCCCTATCTGTGATCTTCTAAAAAGCTATTGCAGTGCCGGGTTTGAATTTCAAGATTCAGTGGCTATTGCTGATGAAGAGGAACTTGAAGAAAAGGTTGTCAACCTAGTCCGCGTTTGTCCGCCAAACACTAGAATCGACAATTGAAAAATCATCGAGCTTCCTGTGGTCTTTAATGCTTATTCAAAGTAATTAAGCCAATCATATTGCTCTGTCTAAAGCTTTAGGATATATATATATATATATTTTTTGAATAGATTGACAAATAACTTCTTTATTGTAATTTATATTCACAAATATGTTTTGTAAACTGGGACACATATTTCCTTTTAAAATGTTATGAATGAAATGCACTTTGAACTTTTAATAATCTTTCTAGTCTTCCTTTTTTGTTTGAGTCTTGTTGTTTATTTTCTCTCCTTTTGTCTCAACTCCTAAATTTTGTAGATTTAAAAGTGACATGCTTGAAAGTGACAATGCTAGTATTTCATCAAATAATTTTGATTACCCAATTAATCAAACTGATGAAAATAATGATAATGATTTTGAATTATCCCCTGAAATGTTAAGATTAGTCGAGCAAGAAGCGAAAGACATCCAACCTCATGAAGAGCCAACTAAGATAATTAATCTGGGAACCAAAGAAGATAAGAAAGAGGTCAAGATTGGTATCCTCATGAAGGAGCAAGAACATAATAAGTTGATTAAACTTTTGCATGATTTTAATGATGTTTTTGCATGGTCATATCTAGATATGCCAGGTCTTGACACTAGCATAGTTGAGCATCGACTGCCATTGAAATTAGAATGTCCCCTAGTTAAGCAAAAGTTGAGAAGAATGAAGCCTGAGATGTCTTTGAAGATTAGAGAAGAAGTCAAAAAGTAATTTGATGCAGGCTTTCTTGTTGTCGTAAAATACCCTCAATGGGTTGCTAACATTGTGCTTATACCAAAGAAATATGGAAAGGTTCAAATGTGTGTTGATTACATAGATCTAAATAGAGCTAGTCCCAAAGATGATTTTCCATTACCTCACATTGATGTATTGATAGATAACATAGCCCAATATTCATTATTCTCTTTCATGGACAGTTACTTAGGCTATAATCAGATTAAAATGGCTGAAGAAGATATGGAGAAGACCACATTCATTACACCTTGGGGCACCTTTTGCTATAGAGTCATGCCATTCGGATTGAAAAATGCTGGGGCAACATATCAAAGAGCAACGGTCACTTTGTTTCATGATATGATGCACAGGGAGGTCGAAGTCTATGTGGATAACATGATTGCCAAATCGAAGAATGAAGAAGACCATGTGAGTAATTTGCATAAGTTGTTTGAGCAATTGAGAAAATTCAAGTTAAGATTAAACCTAACTAAATGCACTTTTGATGTGAAATCAGGAAAGTTATAAGGGTTCATAGTCAGTCAGAAAGGAATTGGGGTTGATCCTGATAAAGTAAAGGCAATAATTGAAATGCTGCCTCCCCGCACCGAAAAGGAGGTCTGTGGATTCTTAAGGAGATTGAATTACATTGCCCGATTCATATCCCAATTAACTGCTACTTGTGAACCAATATTTAAACTATTGCAAAAAAACCAATCAATGGAGTGAGATGATAATTGTCAAGAGACATTTGAGAAAATTAAGCAGTATTTATAGAATCCACCGATTTTGGTGCCGCCAGTTTCAGGGAAACCACTCATCATGTATTTGACAGTCTTGGAAGGATCCATGGGATGTGTTTTAGCTCAACGTGACAAATCTGGTAGGAAAGAACACGCCATTTACTACTTGAGCGAGAAATTCACTGATTATGAAGCAAGATACTCATTGCTGGAGCGTACCTATTGTGCCTTGGCTTAGGCCACTCATAGGCTAAGGCAATATATGTTGAGTCACACGACTTGGTTGGTGTCAAAAATGGATCCAATCAAGTATATCTTTGAAAAACTAGCCCTTACTAGAAGGATTGCTCGATGGCAAGTTCTCTTATCAGAATATGATATTGTATATGTTACCCAGAAGGCAATCAAAGGCAATGCGCTTGCTAATTTTCTAGCTCAACAACCAATAAATGATTATCAGTCAATGCAATGTGAGTTTCCTAATGAAAGTATAATGGCGTTGTTTGAAGAGAAGGAATCTTCAAGAAAAGAAGAATGGGTCATGATGTTTGATGGTGCTTCTAATGCGCTTAGACACGGGATTGGAGCTATATAGATTTCTCTAGAGAAGTGATATATCCCAATCACAGCTAGATTATCATTTGATTGTACAAATAATATAGCTGAATATGAGGCCTGCACTGTGGGAATTCAAGCAGTTATGGAGTCAAAAATCAAAGTTCTCGAAGTGTATGGTGACTCAGCCTTGGTCATCCATCAGTTGAAAGGGGAATGGGAGACTTGGGATGCAAAGTTGATTCCTTACCAAGCCTACATCAAAGAATTGATAGAGTATTTCAATGAGATTACCTTCCAACGTATTCCTTGTGAGAATAATCAACTGGCTGATGCTTTAGCCACTTTGTCGTCAATGTTTGTAATAAGTCAAAATACGGATATGCCACTTATAAAAATGCGATAACATGATCGGCCAACTTACTGTCAAATGATCAAAGGAGAATCCGATGGTAAACCATGGTACCATGACATTAAGAGTTATCAAAAAAATCAAGAGTACCCATTGAATGCTACTGATAATGACAAAAGAACACTGAGGAGATTAGCAATGGGTTTCTTCTTAAATGGAGAAGTGATTTATAAAAGGAATCATGACACGATATTGCTCAGATGTGTAGAGGCTTTAGAAGCACAAAAGATCATGGAAGAGATTCATGAAGGTTCATTTGGGACCCATGCCAATTGACATGCCATGGCAAAGAAAATTCTAAGGGCTGGGTATTACTGGTTAACGATGGAGACCAATTACTTTCGATACGCAAAGACATGCAATAAATGTTAGACATATACTGATAATATTAATGTTTCCCTAACGACTCTAAATGTCTTGTCATCACCATGGCCATTCTCAATATAGGGAATAGATGTCATTGGACCCATTGAACCTAAAGCTTCTAATGATCACCGTTTCATCCTTGTTGCTATTGACTATTTTACAAAATGGGTTGAAGCTACCTCATATGCTAGTGTGACTTGAAATGTGGTAGTGAAGTTCATTAAAAGAGACTTGATCTGTCGGTATGACCTCCCAAGCAAGTTGATAACAGATAATGGTACTAATCTGAACAACAAAATGATGAAAGAATTGTGTGATAACTTCAAGATTCAACATCATAATTCCTCACCTTATCATCCAAAGATGAATGGAGTAGTTGAAGCGACTAACAAAAATATTAAAAAGATCATTCAGAAGATGGTGGTGACATATAGGGATTGGAATGAAATGTTGCCCTTGACCTTACATGGATATCGAACTTTAGTTCGTACCTTAACTGGGGCAACTCCATACTCTTTGGTATATGGGATGGAAGCAATACTTCCTATTGAAGTTGAAATTCCCTCTTTAAGAGTGTTAATGGAGACTAAATTGGAAGAGGCATAATGGGTTCAGTCTCATTTTGATCAGTTGAATCTAATTGAAGAAAAGCGGTTGAATGCATTATGTCATGGTCAGCTATACCCAAAAAAGGATGAAAAAAGCTTTTGATAAAAAAGTTCGTCCAAGAGAATTTGTTAAAGGAGACATAGTGCTCAAAAAGATTTTACCAACACATAAAGATCATCGTGGCAAGTGGTCTCCAAACTATGAAGGACCCTATGTGGTGAAAAAGGCGTTCTCGAGAGGAGCTTTGATCCTCATAAACATGGATGGAGAAGACCTTACAAACCCCATCAATTCTGATGCTGTCAAAAAATACTATGCTTAAAATAACAATAATAATAATAATAATAAAAAGAAAAAGAGAAAAGAAAAGAAAGTAACTTGCTAGGTTGAAAACTCGAAAGGGCAACCAAGGCAAAAGTTAGAGTGACCTGCTAAGTTGAAAACTCGAAAGAGCGGCTCAGGCAAAAATTAAGGTCAAATAAACTCTACACTAAACTGAAAATCCACAAAGGCAGTTCAGAAGAAAATGGAGCAAGACTTTAGTTGCAAGAAAGCGTTTCAAACTGAGACAATGTGACAAATTGAAACACTAAACTGGGGCAATTTTGAGAGATTAAAGTTGAATTGAGCCGAAGATGAAACCAAAACATCATACTGGGGCAATTCTATTTGGAAGTTTTGTTAATAAGTGGTCAATTTACTTGAGGGACTAGCATTGTTCATCTGGAAGATGTCATTTAGGCAATAGGATACATTGCTATTGTCGTAATTATTCTAATTATTTGTTTGATATATTTGTTTTTCTTATTATTCGTGTTATAAGCCTTCTTTGTAAATTAACTTTATTCCTTTTTCTTCTTCTTTAATTATAGTAATCTCATTTTGTTTCAAATATTTGTTTCTTGGCTTTTGTCACCTTTCGTTCAGTCTACACATCATCTCGCCAATTTACTTACTCAAATTCTTCAACAGTGTTAAATAGTTATTCTATTGTCATTTCAGTAATTATATACCAAAAGGAGACATGTTAATTGAAAAAAGAAAATAAAATACAAGCTTTAAAATCCACAGTAAGTCTCCTGAGTCTTCTGATAAGTTTACCGTTACAGAAAAGTTGACACTTCATGACAACTCAAAAGTAAGCAGCAATCTGACTTGACTAAATGTTCTACCCAGAACAGCTCCAATGAAAGAATTGATCCAGACCAAAATTTTGCTCATTCAAGAACCTTGATGTGTCTGTTCTATTAAGGATCAAGAAATTTGAAACCCAAAAAAAAAAAAAAAAGAAGAGAAAAATTTGTTTTGATTTAATAAGTCTAATCACAACATTTGATCTCATCATGTAATAATTACATTCCAAGTGTTAACATTCATTCAGTTTACGCAATCATATCATTACATTAGCATGCGTTTGTTTTATTTATTGTCACCATTTGAAGATCAGCTTAAAATTCAGCATATACTTTACCTTTATTTTCAACCTGAACCTAGGATTTGAGTAGCTACTTTTACCTTTTTGTCAAGATTCAGAAACTGATTGATCTCCCTATATTTTTACCTTGCTTTTATTGTCTAAGCCCAAACCCTGACTGTCACATTTTATTTTTTGTCAAAGTCCAAGACCTAATTGGTGCATTTCACTTTTACTGCCATAATTCATAACCTAACTCACTTTTTACTTTTCTTTCAAAGTCTAGGACCTGACTGACACATTTTACTTTTATTGTCAAAGTCCAGAATCTGACTGACACCTTTTACCTTTCTTTCAAAAGCCCAAAACTTGATTAGCATTGCCTTTTCATTTTTATTGTCAAAGGCACAGAAACTGACTAGCTCATATCCAATCTTCTTTCAAAGTTCAGAATCTGACTAACTTTTTTACACTTTTGACAAAGTCTAGTACTTCACTTCTAGCTTATATTTTCAGCATAAGCCCTACATTTGTTTGGCAACCTTTGTTTTTAGTCAAAGTACAACGTGACATCACAAATTTTTATTTTTATTTTTGACAAGTCACTAAACCATTAATCCTGCAACATTTTGTTATGTCATCTGTCTCATAACTAAGTGTTCACCACCCTTGTCTTCGCGTTTTAGTGCATTTTGTCATTGTCAAAAAAAATTGATTCATATCTTTACTCAATTCCTATCACTCTAGTATAGAACTTGTTCATACATATAGCTTGATAAGAACTGAGTAAAGAGGGGTAATTGTGAATACAATTTTTTTTATTTATTGTTTCCTTTTTACTATTTTAATTAAATAAAGATGAAGAACCCGTAAAATAGGGAACACATAAACTACTCCCGCTGCTTGCAAACACAAGCTCAAAATCGAAATTGCAAAGAAATGGAATGGAATGTTTAAGCAAAGAAGAAGAGATGTAATTTAGAAAGAAAAAATAGCATATGACCAAAATAAAAGGAAGGCAACCGAAAAGAAAAGAGGAGGGGATAAAAACAGAAGGCACCCAAGAAGAGAAAAAAAGGAAAGGGAAAGATATTAGAACAAGGAAGATAAAAAAAAAGAAAAGAGAAATTAAGAAAAAAACACAAAGGATTGAGGAACACAAAGGAGACAATGATTGAAAAGGAAGAAACATTAGAAAAATTCATAAGCACCGCAGAGCAAATTCCAGTAATTTTTCTTAGTAAGTATCTACAGATTCTTCAAATTGAACAATGTTTAGAGCTATTCACATGCTATCTTTGTAATCATTTTACGCACTTTAGCACACAAAATATATCTAATTTTAAACAGCAAGACCACATATTTAGAACTGCGCACAAAATGTCGACTGTGATTTATTACCTCCATTGTTGATCATCATGTTTTGTCGTTCATGTCACTTTCTCATTGAAGTGTCATAGAGCTTTGAACCACTGCCAAGGACTATGATGTGCCATCACTCCTCCTTTTCTTCCTCTCTCATTCTTCGTGTATGCATTTTTCTTTCTCATCTTTCTTCCTCTCACTGAATCATTTTTCCCCCGCATCAGAACCCCAAATGTTAGATGTTGTGAACCCACGAACTCATTGTCGTCGATCTCATTCTATTTCCAAAAGCCAAAGTCTCATTTCCCTACTTGGATTTGATGGAACCCTAAACCTCCCTTTCTGAAAAGCCATGATTTCTTGTCGCTGATAAGATGAAAGAAGAAGTCACAAGACCCGCTGGATGCAACGCACATCATTTAGGATATATACATATTAAATATTAAAATTAATCAGGTTAATTTCTAATAAAAAAAAAACCAAACTTTTCAAATTAAAATTTCGTTTCTTAAATTTATTTTCATTTTTAGTTATTTCTTATACAAACTTTTATTTTTACATACTAATTTCTTTTTTTATTGTAATATGTAAAGTTGTAAAAAGAAAAGAGAGGATTCTAAATTTACAAAAGTTTTAAAATAATGCATGTGTTCTTCTTTTATTTTTAGTCTAATTTTTTGTATTATTTTTTGTTATTATTATTATTATTGTTTAAATTAATTTTTATCATGACACTAATAATGATGCTACAGCGAATATAATTAACTATGAAAATTAATTTTTATTCTTTACGCTATTTTATTGTTTTCATTTTAACTATTTATTTATCTTGTCTAGTTTGTTGATATTGTTATCATTATGATTGTTTCATGTAATATTATTTAAATTTATATTTTATGTCATGATTATTGAATTATGTTATATTTAAAATGATATAATATATAATAAATAAGTAAATAAATGAAATATTTACATTAACTTATAGCATGACATATAACTTCTTTATTGCCGTGCTTTATAAATTGATGAGACCTATGTATACCTACGTTATCATAAGTCTTATTTTAAATAAGTCTATCTTATCATAAATCTAATTAATCAAGTAACTATTATTAACTAACCAAATATATTTAATTAAATATCTCTTTTATCAAAAATTTAAGTTAAAATAAAATTATTTATTAATGTAACAAGTTAATAACGTCATTGTGCAGCAACTCTATATTTGTGCGTTATAAATTATTAAAACTTATGTATACTTACGTTATTTTAAGTTTCACTTAAATATATATATATATATATATATATATATATTTATTCTTATTTTTTTATTCTAAAAGTTAAAATATATTCTATTCATTAGACACTTACTTTATTAACCAAATATATTATTATAAATACGAGTTTATTTTATATTAAATCTTAAATTTATTTTCTAAATTATTAAATAATAATATGTTAACTGAATAATTAAATTAAAATCATATAGGTGCATCGGTTTATAACGTCATAGTGTGACATCTTTGTTAAGTGCAATAAATTTATATTCTATCATTAATTTGGTACATTTTTTTGGTTAAAATGTAAATAATTTTGGGTATATTTAACTCCCAATTGGATGAATTAATCTAATTGAAGAAGTCATAAGAGTAGTAGTGTTTTCTTTTAAAATATCTATCTTTTGTGCATAATTTGGTGAAGTCTGAAATTCAGGACTACACCCCAAAGTCACAGCTACAACCATGAAAGTATGCAACAAAAAGAGGATTCCAGAGAGTTACAGCCAAAGTTATGAATCTGCAGCTATAACCGTGAGAGAATTAGTGCAAGTCAAAGCTATAACACTATTGGTGAAGTCTAATTAATGAATCCATAGCTATAGTCGTGGAGTTAAAATCTGTTCGAATTTTCTTTGTTTTGAAGACCTATAAAAGAAAAACGTCTGGGAAGTGAAAGGGGGAGAAAAGCATAATAGATTAGAGAAAAAGGACTTTTCGGAGGAAGGAAAAAAAGGAAGAACGAAGTAACGGAAGACGTAAAGAGGATCGCTTCAGAACGAGAATCACATCTTCACTTTTTCTCATTATAATTTCAGTCTGCATCTTGATATAGCCCTCACTATGAGTGGCTAATTTCTTTTGGCTTGAATTTAATATAACTCCTAACTCAATTACTTCATGAGTTTTTATGATTTTCAGTTTACTTGAGTGTGATTCTATTCTTAATGCTTAATTTGGCTTGATAACTCGGTTTATGATCCTTAGTTTTTGAATTCTGTTGGGAAACGCTTTTGAAAATCTGAACTGAATTACATACCTAATAATCACTTGTACTAGGAATAGATTTGGGGTTGTTAGCCACATATGTTCAAGTTTTGTTCTTAATGCAAGGTATTAATCTTAAAATATAGAGGAATCATGTTGTAGGATTAATTACCTTAGGACTTAATTTTGAGAAATTTGGTTAAGTTATGTAATGGACGTGGAAGTAATAGAATTGGAATCATATTTATTCAATGAAGATAAAAGAGTTAGAAAGTATATTTGAATCTGATCTTTTCTCGCATAAGGTTTTCTGCTAAATTTTAATTTGTTGCTTTTATATATTTTAAAACAAATCAATATTTCATCACAATCTTTATATTTTTATATATAACAAGAAAGAAAATCACTATTATCACCAAATCCCTGAGGACGATATCAAATTACTACATCGAAGCTTAGTCCGCTTGTCAAGTGTTACCAAAAAGACCATCAATCTCTACCTTTATACGTTTGAAATTGTTGAGACCTTTGTATACTAACGTTATCTTAGTCTCATGCAATACAAACTTGTTAAAAATATATTTTAATTTCCCTCAAATAAACGTCTATCTTTACTAATCAATTTAAATATATTAATTTTTAAAAATATTTTTTATTAAATAAAATTAATTTCATATTTAAAAATTTTAAATTATGTTTCCAACTTTAAGAAAATATTTTTACTAAATTTTAACAAAATATTTTGCAACATAAATGTGCGAGTTACATTGCCTTTAGTCGACGGATTAGTTATGAGATATTTATGTATAGCTTATGTTATCTTAAATTTCTTCGATATTAAAATTTTTGAATTAAATTATATATTAAAAATATTTTTTTGTAAATTAAATATTTGGTCTTAATTATTATACTTTTACAATGACTTACAACATGAATGTGTGATCTTCCTTCACCTTTCGTATTGTTCGTCATGAGGTAACATGTATAGTTGCGCTATTTTGTCTCCTCAAAAGTCTAAACAATTTTTATTTTATTTTTCTAAGAAAATATGATAAATTTCAAAACAAGTTCTTTTAAAATCTTATAAATTAATAAAATAATTCTACTATTTTTTTATAGAACTACGTGACTTTGAGTTCTCCATTGCACCCGGGTATACATAGGAGCAAAATCATATCTGTCGAGTCAAAACAATTTTAAAATATTTTTTCTTTTCTAAGATATAACTTAATATTTTTAATAAATAGATATTCTTTCTTTTAAAAATAAAAATAGCAACATTCTGTTTAGGGTTAAATAAATACTTTTCAAAATTATAATAAATTTGCACAATTAATTTAAAGTAACGGTTATTTAAATGGATGTTGTACGGTGCTAAAACCTTCCCTACACGTAAAGGACTCCCGAATCCATTTAGTTTCAAAGATCAAAATTTTAAATTTTTCTGAGATTTTCTTTAATAAACTTTGATGGCGACTCTACTAATTTTTCTTAAAAACGATTTCGTCGTACCGTTACGAATGTCCAATTGCGACAGATAAAAAAATAAAACTACTTAATTGAGCTTGCTTTTTCAAAAGGTAAATTCTGAATATAGTCATAACTTTTTATGAATACGTTTACAATATTAATATTTATTTAACACTCTACATGTTTTATTTATTATATTACATTATTTGTTATATTTATCATTTTGTATCTTTCTCTAAATATATACATTTTCAGATTTTTATAAAAATATTTTGTAAATTTTTTTTGTTCTAATATAATATTTTTATAATTTTTAAGAGTATTTATTATTTTTATATTTTTATTATTAAATTTTTTTCAACTTCTCAACCCTTTCTCTATAAAAGTGGCTCATTTTGCTGCTCACCGTAAGTGAGAAACTTTATAGTATTGCTTAAAAAATTAATTTTATTAGGCTAATAAAAGTAGTGTATAACCTCAACAAAGTTTAATGTTTTTAATTTTTGTGAACCTAACTTAAATCGAAATTTATCGAAGCAGGTTAAAAAAAATTATTTAAAATACAAATCTTAATCTTATTATGTAGATTTGATTCAATTGAACAGATTATTTTATTGATACTATTAAAAACTAATAAAATTTTTTCAAAGTTTGTATAACAAGAATAAAGAATAATTAAAATACTAATAAAATTTAACAAATTAAAAGTAAATTTAAAATGATATAATCAATTTTTAAAAATTGACTTGTATATTAACTACTTTTAATAAGATAGAAAGTACATTCGTTAGGCGTGTAGACTATTTTCCCACTTTATATAAGTGGCAGGTGTGCAACGAGAGAAGTTCAGTAGCTACTTACTTGCACAGACCGAAACCCTCCCTCCTTATTCAACATTAACCTTTCCTTGTGCTCTGATCTGTTCTGTTAGGAGTAGCAGATGGCGAAGCTTCCTTCAGTGTTCTCTTTGAGGCACTGTTTGGTGTTATCTCTCGCCTTGAACGTGAGCTTGATACTGAGAATGATGTATGAAAGTGAAGAAAGGCACAACAACTCGTGTTTGGAAACACAAAGAGGAACCTCGATTGCAATTAGTTCTAACACGGAGGGGCACAATATCCACAAATCACGCGTTGTTATATCACCCACTTTGTCTTTGCCCAATTCTACTTGCACGGATCAAACAGGAGCCACCAATAGAGTCATCAACCTCGACCAGTAAGTGCAAGCTATGCTTAATTATTTTGTTCCCTTCATTAAAATTCTAATAATGTCTTCGTGAAGGTTCCTAACTTACTAAATTTAGTGTCGCTAGTTATTAATTTTGGGCTAGGAAGCAACTTTTGAAGACATTTCCAAAACTTTTTGACAATTCAGTTGCTTGTGTCAGTGAACTTGTTCCTCGTAACGGCAATTTTCGTTTTATCTTTGCTATTATTTTATTTAGTTTATTATTTGAGCCAGTCGTGGCTCTGTTTCTGCTAGGACTGAGGATTGCGTCTTTGGTACTGTTCTTTGCTTGCTGCTCTTGTTTCCTCAGAAGACAGGGACAAAACCTCCTCTCTAACGTGAACCCAAAATGTCAGAGATAAAACAACTCAGTATAAAAATTCGTTTCAGTGTATGTGAAGATTTTAAATTCCATTTTTCTTAACGGTGGCAAGATTGGAGGGGATACAAGTTATATATAATTAATTTTAATTTATTTAACATGCACTGTATTATAAAGAATAAGAAGTTAAATATAACAATTTTGTATTAAAAATTGTATTAAATTATAAAAATTTTAATTAAATTATTTTTTATATAATTTCTCATCTTATATATTATTGCATATATTAAAAAAATTGAATATATATTCTTCTAAATTAAACAAGTTAATGTATTGATACTATTAAATGTTGTTTTAATAATATAATAGATAATTTGAAGTAAATTTTTTTTTATAAAAAATAATGTTGTCAATATATCCTATGGTTATTATATTAATGTAATTTCATCAATATTTCAATAAAATAATTTTATTTTTTAATTAATATATTAAAAATTTTGTTAACAACATTTTTAAAATTTTAATGAAAAAGAAGTGTCTAATTACCGAACTTATAATTTCTTAATTCCTATCTTATATTATTGTTATTATTATTACATCATAATGTTGCTGATTTTGTTAGTTCATATTATTGCTGTTCTTATTTAGTTATCTAAAAATTTATTAATTATTATTTTTTCACTAATACACTTTTGTTTATGGAAGATATTGTACAAGTTTACTATACATCTATCATTTCACTAACAATTAAAATTGAACAGAATGCGAATCACTATGCATACGTAAACAGCCTTGTTACGCCAAAGTGAGAAAATGGATTGTAATAGTCTTACAAACAGGGACTTAAACAACTTTTTCCCTTGTATTCTGGAAAGTAAATGACCTTTTTCTCTTGTAAATTCGAAGTTCGTTTTTATACCAAAAGTTTTAGTATAATGTTGATGTCAATATTAAACATAAAAATAAAGAAATGAAGTGATGATTATCTGTGTACTCTGTTTCAGAGTTGAAGGGTCGAAATTTAGTTAGGGAAAGTAGCGCCGTATTTGTGGTAGAGCGTGCTCGATTATAGCCAAGTAGGAGAGTCTAACTTTAGCACCATTGGTGGGATTCTCATTGACATTGTCCATCCCAAAATCATTATGCACATTAACCTCCTCTTACACTTGTTCTTCTTCAGATTTTTTTATTTAAAATTACTTTTTTCAAAAGTTATTACTTTCTTTTTCTACATATGATTTGTTCCGTGAGCTGCACTTATTATTCATTTGGTACGAAATGAAACGTCAATTTTATAGGATACCAAATTCAAATGAACTATACAAAATTTACAGTATATTTATCTTTAATTAGGTATGTAAAAATTCAACTCATATTTCCGACTCGTTTTTGCCTTATGTTAATTTTAACATATTCAAATTTTTAAAATTACACCTATTATATGTTAAGAGTGGATTCGTGTTATATTTTGAGATATTCTAACTCAACCTAATGTCTATTTCAAAAAAAAAATTACGGATTAATAATAAAAGTTAAAAATTTAATAGATAATATATTTATATTATTCATTAAAATAAATAACGTAAAATATATTTTAACTTTAGTTTTGTATTTTATTAATTCCATAGTTTAAGTATTAATAATGTTGAAGTTGATATAAAATTTATAAATCAAGTTAAATTTAATTTTATCCCAATAAATCGAGTAGAATTCAGTCGGCAAAGACGATATTATAAAAATTTCAAATTAGATAATTAAGGGTAAATATAAATTAGTCCTAACCCTTCTTATAACATGAATTTTAAATTGAACATTATAAAATTTATGAATAGTAGATCAACATTTAAAAAAAATGGTATAATGTTAGTGTAACAGTGGTTGTTGGTGGTTGGAAGAAGATGGTGGGGTCACATGCCGGATGCGCGCGTAGACAGTCTTTCGGCAGTGACCATAAGGCTATTATGGAAGCGCTCCTTTGGTTCTGTGAATGAGGTGAGATTTATAGAACTTTCGGCCACCCCAATCGTGAGTCGCTCAATTGTAAAAGCTTTTCATGTGTCCTTTGTTTTTCTCGTTTTCATTTTTCCATTTTTTGGTCTCTATGTGGGCCCTTGGAATCTGGATCTACATATCAACTGCACCATTGTGGGTCCTTCGTCAAATGGAAATCTTCCTCCAACATCTTTTGTCGCTTTACTCTTCAGCCGTGCATGGCTCCCATTGATATGATGTAATTTTTAATGCATACATCTACCCATCTTTCTATCTATCTAATCATTGCTTGCCTAATGCAATTTTTTCTTTACTTTTCCCATAACTTGACACATGCAGTTGCAACCCTTAGTTAACGCCCTTTCTTCGACACGTTCATTGCTCCTTCTTTACCTAATCCATTGGCGGAGATCTTAAACATGTCTAAACAAAATTATTAAGCCTTTACTCTAAAGGAATTGGGAATAGACTTACGTCATTTTTGTTTTGAGACAAGGATAAACTGTGACGCTACTTGTTAGAAGGGTTAAATGAATCTGTCAATGTCCATAAAGCCTTATTAAATGTTTAAAGTTATGTAGGCTTTTCATTTTCAACTTTATCTATAGTAATTTTTTTTGAGTTGGACTTTTAGAGATAATTAACTTGATTTTAAAGCATAGTACTTTTTATTTGCACTTATACTACATTCAAGTTATATTTCTGCAAAAAATAGAACTCAGTGTATCTAATAAAGAAACTAATTTCAATTCACAAATAATTTCGAAATTCAGATCATGGCCTACATGGGAAGGGGAGAGGAGTGCAGATTACAGATAATATCGTAATATATTTCATGCTTTTCGGTGGTATCATAGAAGCCGTGAATTATAAATTTTGTAATGAATAATGTTCGTTCATTGTTGGACATGACAATGCAAGATCTGGTTAGTTTCTGATGAATTGTCCTTAAATTAAACGAAAGATTTAAATATATGCAGTGGAGACCCGACAGTGTACGAGAGATTTTGGAGACAAATGGGTGACAAGAGCACGATCATAATCCCGGGATGGCAATCGATGAGTTATTTTTCTGATGTAACCAACATTTGCTGGTTCTTGGAGGCAGAGTTTGCTAGGGAAGTGGTGAGGTTGCACAGAGTGGTGGGCAATGCAGTGACAGAAGGGCGTCACATTGTTGTTGGGACAGGTTCCTCTCAGCTCTTTCTTGCTGCTCTCTATGCTCTGTCCCCGCGTGATGCACCTGAACCAATCAGTGTCGTCTGTGCTTCACCCTATTACTCGGTCAGTGAGCTTTTATCTTGTTTCTGTTTAAAATCATGTTTGCATCTTTCAAATCTCATAAAATTAATAAGATTCTTCTGAAAGAGACACTTATTAATTGTGGCATCCAATGTGTTCATGCCATTTCTTGTGTATGGTATACCGTAATTAATTAGCCGCCTCATCATTCCAAGTTTTAATAAAAAATATTATTTATTGATTTTTTCAATTTAAAAATCCATTTAATTTTTATCCTTCTGGATGTTCATCTAATATCTTTGTACCACTCCTGCATCTGCTCACATGATAGTTGATATTTTTGTTGAACGGTGGCATGTGGTGGACTATGAGTAAAATATGGCGTAGCAGATGGGTCATTCATTCAATTCATAAACAAGAGAGGGAAAATGTCCCATCTGGCTTGATTACTAAATAGGGTATAGTTGACGCTTAATCGCTCTTACTGCGTATTTGAAAATTTCGTAAAATTATGTCTATTGACCTTTTAATGTAAAGTTTTTTTAACGTAGTTCTATTCAAAATGAGGGGGGAAAATGATTGTTAGTTATTTTAAAATATTTTAAATAATTTAGACTCTCCCACATGCATACATTGTTATTCTACCCTCACTCTCTAGTTCTTGAGTTTGTGCTTTTTTAAAAAGAAATTATGTCATAGATCTATTTTGTCTTATGCTTAATTTTCTTTATTTTAAATATTGGGTCTTTATTTTTTTATTTAAATTCTAAATTGTATTACAATTTTTTAATATAAGTTCAATTCAAGAGTATGAAAAAGTGATTGAGCTTTAAGCTTGAGTGCTTTATTTATATAAAATATTTTATGTAATTTAGATTTAAAATCATTATAGACCTTTAATTTGTTGTTAATTTATCAATGTAAACTTTTGATTATCTAACAGTTATAATTTATAGCATTAAAATGATTATATATTTTAAAAAATTTAATGTGAATCTAAACATATTTTATGAGATATTTATAAATAAGATGCTAATGGCCCACTCTTGAAGAATTTAACAGATTTATACGAATGGACACACATTTTAATTACATGACTGACTTTCTTATAGGGTATGTCATAATAAATTTGATTTTTTTTTTGTCATATTATTAGATAAGGTATATACATGACTGACTTTCTTATAGGGTAAATAGTAAAATAATCAGCATTTAACATTATCATAAGTTGTAAAAGTAAAATTCTAATTTTGCATTAAAAAATAAGATAAAAGTAATTTAAAAATTATCTAAATTTTATCTTATTTAAAGTATACAAGACATTTTATCAATAAATTAGTAGAATTATTTTGTGAAAAAAGTAAATAAATTAATAAATTTTGAACATTATAGATTATAAAACATTACTTTAATTAACATCAATGTTTAAGAAGCTACTCAATATTTTTTTTTCTTTCTAGTCATAAATTTTTAAATAATTTACACTTAAAATATTTTTAATACTTCTTTTTTAATTATTTAACACATTTACTAAACAACTTTAATTCAATATGTTAATTAAAGCTATAAACTATAAAAATCCATTTGTTTTCCAAAAAAAAATCTATCATGTTAATTATAAGAATCATTGATTAAATTTAAAAGAAATTATTTAATGTTTTTAATCTTTGTAAGGTGATGATATTGACAAGAAGTGTTTGCAGTCATACCCATCAATGACAGATCACCTGAAATCAGGCCTATACAGATGGGCTGGGGATGCAGAAAGTTTTGAGAAAGATGGCCCCTACATTGAGTTGGTAACGTCTCCTAATAATCCTGATGGACATGTAAGACGGTCAAAAGTCAACCGAAGCCAAGGATTTTTGGTTCATGACCTTGCCTATTACTGGCCTCAGTACACTCCAATATCATCACCTGCAGACCATGATCTAACTCTTTTCACTGTCTCCAAAAGCACTGGCCATGCAGGAATGCGCATAGGGTAAGTTCCCCCATAACACAAACACTTTATGTGTTCATGTTCTGTTCCCCTCAATTATTTATTTTGTGTCACTATGAAGATATGTAACAATTGTCTTCATTAAAAATTACATTTAAAATATATTAATGACATTAAATATATTTTTTTTATTAAGGACATTAGTTAGTATTTTAAATAGTAGTCCATAGTTAGTATTTTTTTTTTTTTAAATGATAGCCCACACTTAATAAATATAATAGATGGATTGTATTTTGTTAGAATAGTTTTGAAAGAGAGGTAAGCAATTTCTTTGTTTGCATATGTTTACCATAGTTAGGGATTGTTTGACATTGGAAATCAAACATTAGAAGTGTGGCTAATTACCCCTTTGGATTTCTAGCAAGTGTTTGATCTATTCAAATAAAGAAATGAGAAGGTGGGTAGAGATGACTTAAATTCCTAAATGCTTCCACTCTTTATTATGTATAGGTGGGCTCTTGTAAAAGACCAAGAGGTAGCAAAGAAAATGACTAAATTCATTGAGCTCAACACAATAGGAGTGTCTAAGGATTCTCAACTCAGAGCAGCTAAGGTTTTAAGGGCAGTTTCTGATAGCTGGGAACAAGGAAACTCCCAAGAGGGTGAGTCATTCTTCAAGTTCAGCCACAAGCTCATGGCAAACAGGTGGAAGCAACTGAGACTTGTGATTGACCGTAGTGGATTGTTCAGTTTGCCCAAATTTTCACCTGCATTTTGCACCTTTTTCAATCAGGTGTTAGAGCCCCAACCAGGTACTACTAGTAACTGAATTGACAAATTCGATTTTACATGCATTCAGAAGAGCTTATAAAGAGCATGTGAAAATAATTTATAAAATAATATTCATGACTTATTTCTGTGCATAACTTATCATAATAAAGCTAATTTTAGATTATATCAATAAATTTCAAGATCAAATTTATGATATAAATTCCTTATACAGTAAAGACTTATTAAACAAGTACTTAACTCATTACCAGACGAAAAAGTTTGGAAAATTTGAATGAGTTCATTCCATATTTTTCTTTTGTATTTGTACATATTTTGCAGCATTTGTATGGTTAAAATGTGAGGGAAAGGTGGAAGACTGCGAAAGCTTCCTACGAGCACACAACATCTTAACGAGAAGTGGAACGCACTTTGGAGTTAGCCCAAAATATGTAAGAATTAGCCTGTTGGATACTGACGAAAATTTTAACCAGCTTCTAGATAGACTCTCCGTCATACAGTCGCTATAGTGTGAGTTTGCTGCTCATAATATATGTATAATTAAAAGTGTTAATTTTTAGTATTCTGGAAACTGAAACGAAACAATACAATTTTGCTCATCCATGTATAAGATGTGGATTGAAACACCCTGCCTCTGTATAACAGTATAACACTAACACATTTAGTTTGTCCATACGTGAAATTAGTATTTTTTGTCTTCTATTTTTTTTATATAATTTTTTACTTTATTTTAGTTCTTTAACTTTATTTTATTTAAGTTTAGCCTTTTAATTTTTTTTTTAATTCTTTAACTTTTAAATATTAATTAAATAGATTTTTTTCATGAATTTTATTTAACTTTGTTAATTATTATATCCACCCTTTTAAGTTCATTTATTAAACAGATAAAGATCAAGAAAAGTATAAAAAGGTCAAGAATATGTGCAAAAATTTGTCTCAAAACTCCTATGCGGGTTTATTTTTCTGCTAAGATTCATAAAATAGATCTTTTGATTTTTCTCATCCTAGTTATCGAACCTTTAACATAGACTTCATGGTCATGGCAAAGATTTTGAACCAAATGCCACAATCAAACTGAAGATTTTTCATAAGTTTGTTCTTTCTTATTATACGTGATAGGAAATTAACAAATATAAAATTAATTTTTTCTTTGATTTTGGTTTCCAACAAAATAAAAAATTTTAAATAGGAAACAATTAGTTGGACTATAAGATAGTTGGAACAAGAAGTGTCTATTAATAAAATGAAGGAAATAAAGTAATAATTTCCTTTTCTATTTCCTATAACTCACCGATCAAACAAAAAAAAAAAATTAATGTTTTTATATTTATTTTCCAAATAAAACATGACAGATATAAACTTATATATTTTTTCTATAGGGAAGCCTCGCATGCTAAGCCTACGATTAATCCTCAAATCAAGCGTCACAAACTATATATTGTAATCAATAAAATAATAATGATGATGTTCAATTTAATGAGAGTAAGGAGGAAATAGAATCAGGACATGACGATGGATTCAACATTCCAGTTTGTCAACAATTGAAACATTAAAGAATGGTAAAACTATATTGGAGAGGAGAAAATTAGTGCCTTCAAGGAGATCTTATGGATCACTATTGAAACATAAAATACTATTTAAAAGAAGTAATAGGTTGAAACATTAAAAAAATGTGACTGAACATCCCACTAATGTGGTCTAAGAATGGTGATTATGATTCTTGCAATAGAAATAAACATATGAAAGGCTTAAACAAGAAAAAAATGTGTAAAGAATTTTAATGGAAATTGGGGTTACAATCCTCCTTACTTTAAGAGTTTGAGACTATTCTGGAGCATTTAGTGTTGAATAGAAGAGAAGATTCAAAAAGAATGATGTAGTCAAGATGAGAGTTAAGGATGAGAATGGGTTAGATTAGGCTAGGCCTAATATTAAATGGGCTTGACCTGCTACACAAAACTAAAGTATAAACCTAGGCCTACTAGCTACTACACAAACTAGAGCCTAAACCTAAGTCCAATAGCCTATTTAACATTAAAGCCTTTAAATAACAATAATAATTTAAATTTAATAGGTCATGAAAGGCCTACTATTAATAAAATAAAAAATATATGATAAATAATTATATTTAAATATTATATTTAGCCAAAAAAAATATACATAAATGACTTTGCAGATATCATATCTTAACATGACCATATTTAATAACTCTACAAAATTTTATATCTCAAATAATCCAAAAGGTAACAAAAGGTACATGTCTATATTCTAAAAACTCCTCACTTCTTCACGAATGCAACTGCACAAAATAATGAATATCAAATAATAATTTTTAATGAGACACCTTTGAACATATGACAACAACAATGAATACGAAAGGAGGGAAAGTGGCACAGTGGCAGCTTTTGTTTTTGGTTCATGCCATCATGACTTTAAAAAATTATATTAGGGCTAAGAGGTTGAGAAGTATTTGAATTAAAAATACTAGAATAGAAATTAAGAAAGAATGAATTCTAATAATGAATTGAAATATTTTAGAAATAAGACAAAATTTTAATTGATAGATTTATTTTTTTTACGATAAGTTTTAATTTTGGTATTTTAATAATATAATTATAATTATTATATTATTATTTTGTAAATATTAAATTATGTTATATATATTAATATGTATAAAATTTTAATTGGTAATTTTTTTATGGTAAGTTTTAATTAGTACTCTAATAGTATAATTATAATTATTATAATATATAAATAAATAAATAAATATCATACAATAATATAATCATTTAATTGGACTGGTCCAATAGACTTAAAAGATTTGTTTTAAAGCTTATGTCTGATCTCTTTATTTAAATAGGTCTTTTAAAAAGTCTAAGTTTGATCTTTTTAATAAACAAGTCAAGTTAAGACATGCCTTAAATAGGCTGGGCTATAGACCCTCAACAGGTGGCTTGACCTATTCTTATTCCTAGTGAGGGTAAAGTGCATGCACAAATGTAAATTTTAGCATTTGTAAGTAAAGTTAAGATATGCTAAAGATATAGGCTAAAGACGTTGCATGCTAAGTATAATTATGACAAAGTATTTCATAATAAAAATGTAACCTTGGAATTGGTAGCCAAGATAGTAGTGAACAAATTCAAGACAAATAATAATTTTAAATTGAGAAAAAATAATATAAGATATTAGATCCATATATTTTGTTAGAATCAGAGTGGGAGAACTTAGAGAGCTAGGCAAGTTGCTAAGGAACTAGTTTAAAAAGATTCAACAAAGCAATATTTCTTAATTGTGGTATTATAATGTAAAGTTAAAACTTAAAGTTTAAAAAATACTTGCAAATTACAATTAGAAAGATTTATCCTTTTTCTACAATCAAGATTTGGATATTCATCAATGCTTGCAAGCTATTCATTAGAGTTAATGGTTGTCACCTTAAAACTAAGCATGGAGGTCAATTGTCAATAGTTATGGGCAAAGTTTTTAATAATCAATACTGATTAATATTTTTCACTGGCTTATATAGTAGCGGAAACTAAGACTAAAGAAAGCTGAAAAAAATTTCTTACATTCTTCTTGGAAGACATTGGAGGCATTACAACCCATAATTAAGTTTTCATATCAATGAACAAAAGATGTTCTCTCTCTCTTTCTACTTATATAGATGTGAACTTGTTATTATTTTATAAAATATAAATAAATATTATTGTTTTTTCTTGTTGTTTTAAGGACTAACTACAAAATTTGAGAAAATGTTGGAAGGAGTAGAGTATAAGTTCTACATAAGTCACTTACATAATAACTTTAAGAAAAAATTTTGAAGATTAGAACAGGAGAGGAGCAACAAAGACAACTTAGAATGAAGAATGAGAGGAAAATATGGATAATATTAAGGAGATAAAGGACAAAACATATGAATGATCTTTCTACAATTCTTACAAAATCTTAATGAGGACACATTTTTTTTTATTACCTAAGATGTGATGCCTTGATTAACAATTTATGTGAGTCCTTTAATAGTATCATATTAGTAGCAAGGGATAATCTGTTTATCACATTGCTTAATTGGATAATAACATACTTAACAAGTATGTTTGCCTCTTTTATAGATAAATTGTCAAAATATATTAGTAATTTAATGCCTAAGTTAAGAAAAAGGTTGTTTATAGATAAATTTGTAATAGACTTAGATCAACACTTGTGTATATGTAATTTTTGGAACTTGGTTGGCATCCCATGTAAGCGTGTAGTGGCCCCTATATCCTACAAGGGGAGAATTTTTAGAATTATGTCTATAATTATTACAAAAAAGAGACATACGAGGTATGCTATGGACAAGTCATATCTCCGATCAATAAAAAAAATAAATGGTCCAAAATTAATTTTTAAGAAATTTTTGCCTCTAAAATTAACGAGGAGAGAGATAATTAATGATCTTATTAATTGACGGGGGCACACTCATTCAATAAATGTGGGAGGTGTCGCATATATAGGCATAATACAAGAACTATATGAACCCTTAGTTGATCCAAATTATGGAGTTTCAAAATTATAAAATGAAAATGCACAAATAATGTCTAATGCTCCACATACTATCTCTATTACTCAATAGATAACCCTTCAAGCTAGAGCATATAAATCATATGCACCAAACTTGTTGTATATATAACTAATTTAAGGACCTCTTAAAAACTTTATATAGATACTTATCAGTTGATCATGAGAATTTACGAACATAGTAGTGATGTCTTCAAATAAAATCTTCTCTCTAATAAAGTGACAATCTTTCTCAATATGTATAATCTTACATGAAAATTTGGATTTAATGCAATATGTAAAGCTTCTTGTCGCAAATAAGTTTCATTTGTCTAACTTTCCTAAATCTTAATTCTTTGAGTAGTTGTTGTAATTCACATTGAATTGGCCAAACTCAGAAGGAAACTAGTTCATGATGAACTGTACTGGAAAACTTCACTTACTTCTATGCTCATTAGTTACAACTTTGCTGCTTGGTTGATCATTCCAATCACATGATCATAGATAGGTTGTGACCAATCAAACTTCTTAATAGTCAATTTACTCAATAGGGTGCCTAAGACGAGCTTATCAGTGATGTCTGACTATGTCTACTTTTTTATCTTTGTCATAAATGTCCTTGAATTGTCAATCTTTGGCATTGATGACTTTACATTTTTAGACATAGTCATCCTTAGCAAACTCAAGCTCAACCTACTATACATTTTTCAAGCCTCATAAAGAGTATTTTCATCATCTGTATGATCTCAGTAATGGCTGCAAGTTTCTCTTCCATTGTAATCGTTAGGTCCAAATCCATAATACCTAGTATGAATAACCTTAATGGATTCAAGCAACTACCAATATCAATTATGCATTTAAGTTCACCTTTGGGCAGTACCTAAACATACTTTAATAGCTGATCAGTTATACTCAAGGCAATATGCATGTTATTTTTGGATATACAAACACATTATCAACTGTCTATATATCTCTTTAATGTCATTAATCATAAGCAATGATCCACCTTTGGATTATCTTCTCGCATTATAATTATTTATCTAAATTTTTCATCCTTAATTTATATTATTTAATAATATCATACAAATTTAAACAATTTATAATGAACAATTAAATGCTTAAATAACCTTATAAAGCTAGGCCACTTTGGTGACAACAAACTACCTATACAAATAAGTATTAAATTGTAAATCTTTCATTATGATCATGCAATTTAGAATTAATAAACTTGTGAATTTAATCACTTTGGTGATTAAAATTTTGCTAATATAATTATAAATCGATCTTTAAATTTTATAAATTTTATTTTGCAATTCACCATGAAGCACAATTGTGCTATCCCTTATGCATGGTTGTGCCACTCCTCATGCACAGTTGTGCTACGAAGCACGATTGTGCTTCCCTTTATGCACGCTATGTGCAAGCATAGTCGTTCTATCCTTCAAATATAGTCTTTGTTGCACATCACGTTTTTGTTAAAGCTTTCATATTTATTCTTTGGTTCCTCACAATCAAAGTCATCATTATTTAACATTTCACTCACATAATCATCTTCGATGTTTTCTTCAAGATTCATATTTTTTTGTTATAAAAATATTGTCACCTTGAGGCTAGTTCGACTCTTTTGAATTAGCCTCAGGTTATAGCTTTGATTGATCACCTACTTCAGGCTCGACAAGAATATTATTTACTTCTCCTACATTCACTTCCACACCAACAAAATAAAATTCAAATATGTCTACCCCTTGCACAGTATCAAGTCTATAATGAGCATTACTTCTCAAAGTAGAAACAACCAGTGCATTACCATCTTCTACGTTGTTTACTTCAATATAACCACTTATTACCTCAATGACATTAGGTTCTTTGTCACTTATACCTTCTCTAACCAAACTAGCTATATTATCTTCATCAAGACTGTGCTTAACAATATTATCACCAACTACACCTTCACCCTTGTGTGTAGTTGATAAATGTCCTTCACCCTTGTGTATCATGGCATAATTGGCCATCTCTAAGGCATGACTATCATCAATATTCTTCTTAAACTAACTACTATTATCTTCTTAAACTAACTATCTATCAAGATCAAGCTTGAAAATTACTCAAATATCTCCACCAACATATTTCATAACAGGATTTTGTTCAAAAAAATATTCCAATGATTCATAGTTAAATTCATAGTCATGCTTGTTATAAAAAGTTGAATACATAATATAAGTGCACATTGTAACCCCTACTAAATTCTAAATACGATTTCAATATATTCAATTTTGAAAACATCCTAAATATCCTAATTGAAAAACTAATTACGATAAAAACTCTAATTATATTTTACAACCAAATATACTAATAACACTATATAAAGAAAGAAACAATACAACAAAATAAACCTTACCATGAAAAACTCTACGTGACAACAATGAGACCATAAGCCAACCAATGTGTAATGATGAAGATGAAAAAAACGTAATGTGGTCCTCACTTCTCACTGAAAACATAAACCCTAAGCCAACCAACCAAGCCTGCACATGGTTGTCTCAAAATTTCTAGACAAGCTTTCCAGTACAGTTGACGCAGGAACTGCACGTGTAGTTCTTTGTTCGCTTAAGTCAATTTGACAAGACTTAAGCGAATTTTACAATTTTTGCTTAAGCCCATATGCCCTAGCTTAAGCGAATGAAGGCTTAAGCGAATACTACATGCATGGAGCGAGACAATGAACTAAAGCGAGTGCTTGATGCGCTTAAGCTAAAATATACACGCTTAAGCAAAAAAATAATAGAGAACCTACCTCCCAAGATTACAAATTGGCTTAAGCGTGTTTGATTTGGCTTAAGCTGTTGGATTGTGGGCTTAAGCTCACATTTCTAAGGCTTAAGCGAGTAAATGATAGGCTTAAGTGATACCTTAATAGCTTAAGCCTAAAAAAATAGAGAGCACACATCCTAGGATTACACTTTCGCTTAAGCGTGCATGGCTTGGCTTAAGCGAATAAATCAATAGCATAAGCAGATATGCTTTAACTTGAGTGAAAATTGTATAAAAATAATGCAGAGAAAATGCTCTTTTGAACTAATAAACTAGCTTAAGCTATTACAAAATAGCTTAAGCGAATCAATACCAGCTTAAGCGAATATGGTGTAGCTTAAGCGAACATTGTGAGCTTAAGTGAGTATTGGGGGACTTAAGCGAATATACAAGAAAACTGAAAAACAACAACTTAAATTAACAGACATGGATACACAACTTCTGAAAATAAAATACATTTATCTTTTACATAATTGTTTTTGACAAAAGGAAATAAAATGATTACTGTATATGACGTTTTAATTTATAGGGTAATTTGTTAGGTTTATTTAGTAAACAAGTCAAACAAATTATAAAAGAGAATCAAATTGAAAGGAATTTAAATATTTATAAATAAAGTGAAATTTCATAATTTAGCTGCAACAGACTAAATAGGTCCTTGAAACTTTACAATGTGAACTAACTCTAAACATAAACTAAAATCTAAACTTTAAAAAGGAAATAAAGAAAAAACAAAGTGTTCATGCATCTTCTAAAGCAACATCATCATGAATAGGTTGGTCATCCTCCACATGGTCTCCTTTCCCATCACCACCTTCATGATCAAGTTGTGCTTCCCTTTCTTCAACTTCCCCTTCTCCTTCTACCCTTTTTTCTACTTCCTCTCCTTGTGGTCCACCATCTTCATGATTTGCATTAGGTTTATTTGGGAAGGAAGGTGTGTCTCTAGGCCATGACACTACAGCTGCAAAATCTTCTAGGGTTGGCCATGGAAATGTTGAAGTCTCTCTTACATGCTGGTGTAGAGTAAAACGATAGAAAGATTTATTAAGGCTGGTGTAGGCTCGATGGTTTGCCGCTATCTGGTAGTGTATGTGTGTATATGCCCGATTTTTGTCCTCCATTTGTTGTTGTATTTGATTCAAATGTTGTATGATACGTCATTCCATGGGTATCATTTTGGGGATGGATGGTTGTGCTGATGGTGGTGCTGATGAGGAAGGATCAGAAGCTGGATGTGGTTGTAGCTGGTTCAATAGGTTAATGCAATAGTTGTTTATGAATTGGGCATTTATAGGTTTTTTCAACTTGATGTTTTGTGTTTGATTGTTTGGTATCTGAACACTTTGGACAGCACATAAAGCAGTGATTAATGTCGAAAAGCCCAAGGGCTTTGTTGTAGATGCAGTAAGGGAGTTGGTGGACATAGCAAGATCGTGAATCTCCTCAAAGATTATAGTTGTAATGTCAATTGTGAGGTTTTCCATAACGCTGAAGACAAGGTAAGCCCGAGGCATGCGAAGATCTGATATGTGAGTGGTTGGAGCAATGTTTGTAAAGAAAAATGACTTCTATATTTGAGCTAATGTCTTCAAATTCCCTCTCTTCAACCTCATTGGCTTGCCTTGATAGTTAGTTTCATATGATTTGTTGGGAATACATAAGGACCTTACTACATCATCATCATTAAATCTTGTGGTCAAGCACCTCTTCTGCTGGTATTCGCACAACTGTCCTTCTTGTAAGGTGAGGGGGTTCCCCAACAATGCATTGATAGCATCCTTATCATAAGAGATGAATGTCTTTCTAACGCCAAGACTTCTCAGATTTTTCTGGGTGCAAGGGCCATGCATTGGCATAAAACTCCTTCACTATGTCTTCATCATTTTTATTTGATAGGTCAACTAATCTATTCCATTTTCTCCTCTGAAGTTCTTTTGTAAATTCAACAAATTGTCCCTCCTCTAAAATAATTTTCCTTTTAGGCAGAAGTTTCCTTGGGTGTAATTTCAAATATCTCTGAAAATGGGCTCAACTGAAGAACCTGTATCTATCAAAGGTAAGTTGCTGACTGGGACTCGATTGTGTTGGAGGTTCATCATCCTGAGTTGCTCTCTAGTGTACATGTTATGAAGCCTCTCCAACATATGAACGCTGCTTCTTTCTTTGGAGAATTAATTTTTTAGGAGCCATATTTGCAAAGTAACAAATCTTAATACTCAAAAAAAAGGAAAATACACATACAAAGAAATGCTTAGGCCACAATGATGCGCTTAAGTGAGTAATGCACGCTTAATCATTTCTTTACAGAAACAAGCGTCTCCACATAAAGCTTGATCTCAATCTAACAGCAAGCAGAGTGATAATCATAAACCCTAAACCCTTGAAACCCTTAATCCATAATAGTATCCTCATCCCCATTAACTATCTCTAACCTAAAAGTAAGGAGAACAACAATGTGGGTGTAAAAGTTAGTACATGGAATCCTTGGATAGCATTGATAATGGGAGAGGAATGCTGCAATGGGGAGAATCGTTGGTTTGGTATGGGGTTTAGGGGTTTTGGATATTTCAAATATAAGGATGAAAAGGAATGAAATGAGAGAATGAGTTTAAATTTGGGCTGCATCAAAAAATTCGCTTAAGCGAGCATATCTCGCTTAAACGCAATTTTAAAAGTTAGGAGGTAAATGGTTTTCTGATCCATCGCTTAAGCCACTACATGACCACTTAAGCCCTAAGTGCAATTTTAAAAGCTAGGAGGTAAATAGTTGTTTGGTCCCTCGCTTAAGCCACTATAACCTCGCTTAAGTCTTGACTCGCTTAAGCGCATATATTTTAGCTTAAGCGCATTAGACACTCGCTTTAGTTCATTATCTCGCTCCATACATGTTGTACTCACTTAAGCCTTCATATATTTAAGTTAGGGCATATGGGCTTAAGCAAAAATTGTAAAATTCGCTTAAGCTTTGTCAAATTTACTTAAGCGAACGAAGAATTACACGTACAGTTCCTACGCCAACTGTACTGGATCCATATCTGTGTCACTACTTACTTAACAAATTACATTAAATAGTAGGTAATTATAACAATACTATTTGTTAGGTAATAAAATTAAAAAAAAAAATTAAAATGTTAAGTTGTAAAAAAAAAAAAACAAAAGTATAACGTGAGATTGTAGAAAGTTATATATATATATATATATATATATATATATATATATATATATATATATATATTATACATTAAAATAAAGTTGTTTAACGGAGTGTCAATTTTTAAAAAAAATGTTTCAAGTTATACTAACAATATGAAAGATTTTTTAAATTATTGTCTAATCATAAATTATGGTATCATATAAAAATTAGCTGATAGTATAAAACTTTTACATTGATAGTATACTAACATTGATTTTTTTTTTAATTAAACTTCAACTTTTTCCTTAAAAGATAAAATTATTACTAAGTAAGTTTTCAAATATTTGGGCAACCAAATTATTCATTCAATAATTTAAATTGTTACAACATCCTTTAAAATTTTTTGTCATTAAATTATTCTAATTGTCACTACTTTATTTCTACCTAAGAATTTAATCGGTAAAGTTTTAGATATTTCTTTTTAATGATTATAAATTTATCACCAAGTTAAACTTAAAAAAAAATCATCTCTTTAAGCTTTTTTAAGGACTAAGGTGATATTTTAGATCTTCGTGAAACAAGTAAAGTGATAAATTAATATTTTGAAGGACTAATTCAGTGACAAAATCTTTAAAAAAAGTAATATGATAATAATTTAAATTTTTAATAATTAATCTGGTGGTTCAAATATTTAGAAACCTACTTTATTTTTATTTTTGATAAACAAATTTAGCATTTTTGTCTTTTTGAATTTTTTGAATTCTTATAAATTTAATCTATTTATATATAACTTTCAACATAATTATTAGATGAATAAAATTCTGCCTTTATAAAAAAAATATTAAATAAAATAACTTCGTAAAAAATATCATTGAAGTAACCTAGCACCTGTATGGATAAAAGGATGTGGTACTATTAAAATAAAGTTAAGAAAAAAAGTTTTAAATAAAATTAAAGACCCAATTTGATTTTTAAGGAAAAATATAAGTTGGACAATCAGTCCTTAAAAAATGTAAAAATTTTATTTATTCTATAAAAAAATTATAAATGCAAGTTATATGGGTCCTTTTTAATAAAAAAAAATAAATATCCGTTTCAGAGATCATGCGTTCCGATAAAAATAAATAATATAACAATTTTCAAAAACTAATATTAGATTTTTATATTATTAACTAATAATGTACCTCACATTAATCTCCAAATTAGACTTAACAATGAAACCATCTATCCATCATTAGTTAGTCTCCAAGAAACCATATTAGGATCCTCATTCGATGAAGATGGGGTGAAAATTGGCAGTATGTGCTCAACAGATATTCTGAGGAAGCAATTGTTTAATTAGATGCATATTCAAGACCATGATATATGGATAAATTAGGGGGAAAAAACCTCATTAATGTTTAAAGGTCTCTTTGTTGGATTGGATGAAGAGCCCAATCCTTAAGCATTCTGACAATTGTGATCCAAACATGAAACCAAAATCTAACACTTTGTCCATCACCTAACTTCCAACTCAAATAATATACGGAGATTCCATCTACTACAAATTCCTTTCCAAAAATTTGAGTCACCACTACGCCTTTGCACCGTATAAATATGACCATTACCCCCCACTTATACTAATTACCCTCAACAATTTGGGTCCACAAAGCTTCTTTCTGGTCAATGAGATTCCACCCCTCTTTTATCCACCATGCTTGGTTAGAAGCTTATGAAATCCTAAAGCCCAGATCCCCCACATTCCTTCGGCTTACAAACTTCAACTTTATATGCAAGTGGATTCTTTTTATGATTGGCAACATCCCCATAAAAATGACAGATCTTCTGAAAACAAATTTAACATTAGAAACACTAAATTGGTAAGGGAAATTACAAGGGATTCAAATTTTGTTACATAGACTTAATTTACAAAATTTTTTGTGTAAATTAATTCAATAAATAATTAATATACCATTATTTTAAACATAAAATAATTATATGTTACAATATTTAAAACATTATTTGATATACAATGATGGATTAAATCTAATTTAGGGCCTGATGAAAAAAATTATGAAAGGTATTTATTACTTTCAATTTTTTTAACTTATTTCAATAATTTTTATACAATTTATTAAAATAAGTTATTATCAACTTATTTAAATAAGTTTTACTACATGTAGATCAATTATCAGAAATTGTTCCAACTTAACTTGTAATCTCAAATTCAAATTTTAATGAATACAATTATATTAAATACTCATGAAGAGAATTTTGATGCTCATAAAATATTATCCAGCATACTCAAAGAAAGAGTTTTACTATCTATAAACTTAGCTAGAACAAGTTTAGACAATAAAGTTTTACCCTTAAATTTATGGCATGAATCATCAATTTAAACTAATATTATATCTAACGGCACCCTTAATCTTGGAGCATCAATTTAACTTGCTGCAATAAAATTTTCAAGTGATCTTTAAACTGATTTGAAGGCCTTGCAAGTCCATATCTGTACCAACCCCATTAATTGTGTGAGGATCTTGGTGGTCTTTCTGCGCGAGTCAGAAACATTGGCCCATGTACTGATGTACAGTTTACTACAAAAAAAAAGAACCCACCTTTTCCAAATTCGATCACTGTTGCCTTCTGAGAGCAAGATTTTTAAATCCCAAAACCCTGCCACGGGCTTTCTTCAAAATTATGCAATCTTGCGAGGGCCTAAAGATTCTCAGATAGAATATTTTACGCCTGTTGGAAGTTGGAACAACCCAAGCATATCTCACAATTATATTCTTTTCATGATTCTCTTACAATATCTATATATAAGAAATTGCATCATGCCCTTTAAACGACTGCAGTTGAAAGCTTGAAAGGAAGAATATATATACGTTTGAAAAGGAAAATCAAGAGAGAGAAATGAAAAGCATGCTATATGATTCATTTAGATAAAAGGGAAAGGAAAGAATGAAATTAGGGCATCTCTTTGACCCATAATCATAGGTTTGTTTAGAACAGAAGTAGTGGCAACCATCATGGCCATCATCATTGGAAATCTTGTAGACGAACAACTTTTAGCTTAAAATATAATTTGTAGTAATGGTCATAAAGAAGAAGTAGATAAAAGCAAGCAGTGGTCTTCGGACACCCATAACCTTTTCTAGAACTCGTGCATGTAGCAATCAAGCATAATTCTGAATCCTATTAATTAGCTAGGTGTGTGGAATAATATAATATTAATCTATAAATATGCCGATCCAATACCAGATAAATGCATGTTATGTAAGCTTCATCTTTCTGCGAAATCTTGAAGAATTATTTTATGGTTTATAATTATATACTTTAAAGGAGAAAAAATTCACTAGATATGGGTAATGATGACTTGGCGGCGTCAAAATTATTGCTTGGTGCATATGATTCCTAACCAAACTCTTAAATCTCGTTTTATGCAAGATTCGTTGCACTGACATACGCATGGTTGCTTGATTCTCAGAGGCATCGCACTTGTTATTTTCTTGCCCCACTAATTTCAGAATGATCAAAAGATTGATTAAATAAATGCACAATTAATTAGAACTATACTTAGAATTTGTTTCCTCTATCTTTTCAATATGGGCACCACAGAGACAAACCTATATTTATCATCTTTATTTGTATTATTTTATCTTTACATTATAAGCTTTATCATTGCTCAAACCGAGAACATAGATAAGACTGGTTCGAATAAATTTATCAATAAGTATTTATGAGAATTAAAAGATAAGTAGTGAAATTATTCAAATTTAACATTTTTTTTATTTTTAAAATTTAAAATATTTTTAATTTACAAAATAAGTTTTATTTACTTTTTATATTAATTTTTTTATACACAAAGCTTAATCAAACTGGGATATAATTGCATTAGCAAAAGCTGAAATTTGACGATACCAGATTAGTTCTGTGTAGAACAAAAATTATAAAATGAATTCATTGACTCTTTCATAACCATTCCAGTGCTACAGTTTCCTGAGGATAGGGGAATATCAAATGACACCGAACCCATCTGAGGCAACTAGTAGTAATTATTCTTTTATCAATTAACGACGTATAATTTCACACTCCCAAAACACAGAAAATTTCTTTTCGTAAAAAAGATATAATATTTCCTTTTTTATAAAAATAAATAATAATTTATCCAGACCAATATAAAGTAGTAATGACAAATAACAATATATATTCTGAAATTATACATAGTATTAAATCGTTAAATTCGTAACTTATATATTAAATGAATATATATATATATATATATATATATATATATATATATCTGTATGAGTACTATGTGAATGTCTCAATTTTATGATAAATAAAGGTATAGAAATAATTTAATAATTAATTAATATAAAAATGGGTCTACATGTTTCTTTAGTCAAGATAAAACAATTATTAATAATTATTTTTTATAAAAAAAATGAAAGTAATAATAAATTTTTAAGAATGATTTCTGTAATGTATGTTCAATTACACCTAATAAGGGTTTATGTATAACATTTTTTTATTAAAATTTGCAAGATATTATAAAATTTAATGCATTAATAACAATAAATGTTATAATTTTTATTAAAATTTAGTATTTATGATTTTTTATTGTATCCATAACCAAACGTTAAAAAAATTGTTTCAAGAATGAGCAAGCTAACAAGCCTTATCCTAATGTGATGTTTTATATGTTCTTACAAAATTTTGACGCGCCTTATGCTAATATTTTTAAATAAGAAATCTTATCAATAAAATAAACAAAAATAAAGTGAAATAATATTATTCAAATATTTATTTTCATTTTTGTAAGGGATAACTCAGGATAGATGTGAGCCACCGGGAAAGCTCAAGAAAAAAGAGATAAATATATGTTTAGTAAATTTAATTTATAACTTATTTAACAACTTGTAACATATAACTTATTTACTTAATAAATATGCAGAGCTGCTTGATAAATACAAAATGAAAGAAATTTAAAATTTTCAAAAATTAAATTTTCAAAAGTTACCTAAAAAGTATTATTTTTCAAAAGTTATTTAATAATATTTTTATTATATTTTTATCTTTCATCATTTTGAAAAATACATTTATTTTTTTCTATTTTTTCATTTTTTATTATTAATAATTAATAGTATATTTTGTTAGATAAAAAATAAAATAAGTAGATAAATAATATTTTTAAAATTAAGAAATAAATTATAGAAAAATTTAAATCAATTTATGTAATTTTTATTAATATAATATGTTAAAATTAATAATTTTAAAAATAAATTTAAGTTATTGTTTAAATTAATAATATATTTTTATTAATAAAATATATTAAAATAAATTATATTTAATTTTAATATTATATAAATATAATATTATATATCCTTTTAAATTATTTAATAAATTTAAAATTATTAGTTAGATTCACAGTAAAAAGTTACAAATCCGCAACTGTTATATCGTTTTACCAAACATAACTAAAGTATGTGATATGTCTGTCACATACTCTTCTTGCATTTTACTCTCTTCTTCAATCACTTAACATTAACAAGAGAGAAAAGAAACGTAGGTTATGTGGAACTCATACATAGTTTTAGGGCACCATAAAGCAGTTGGAAATTATTAAAAAATCTCTCATTCCGGTGTCATACAAATTCACCAACAAATTTCTTACAGGAACTAATCTATATATTCTTATCATTAGACGAATATACAATGTTCAGATTAAAATTTAATTTATAAAAATGTAAAAGAGTAACATTTATAGCATTTTACTAATATATTGTTATAATAAAATATGCATCTTCTGCTAATTTATTTATTAAGAAAATTAAAACAATAAAAGGTCAATTACAAATAAATGAAATTAAAAAAATTAAATAATCGTCGGGGCAACAGTAGTGGGAGAAAATATATTATAGTGTATATGTACCTGGCTGGTGATGAAAATGGGTATATATTATATAACAGTTGTAGTAACTGAAATTAATGAATAAAATTGCTTGATAATATCTATGATTAATCGGTAACCGAGAGAACAAAGAGAAAAAAAATACAATTTTTTGAGTTCCTGCACATTCGTTTCATATTTTCTGAAAACGTCTTTAATTCCTTTTTCTACGTGTATCCATTGGATTTTAAATTTACAATTTATATGTAAAATTAAGATCTCTTACATGCTAGATTAATATATACGAAGCTTAGAGCATGCTTATTGTGGTATTCCATGAAGCATATATCACAATGCTTTACATAAGTAGCCACATTTATAAGCACCTTTTATAACTGAGAAGATTTTGTACTCTCTCTTGCATGTGAAATAATCATTTTTGTTAATTTTATACTAATAAATAATAAAATTAATAATTTAATTAAAAAAATATGTTAATACTCTTTAATTTTTTAAAAATTTAAAAAAATATAAAATACTCTTTCAAATTTAGTCCACAATCATCTGTATAATAAGCTGAGGCTCCTTCCGTAAGAATTTCTATCAGTGCTATAGGCAGTTCCATGTTAAAATAATATACTTTAAGAAATATTCTTATCCCCAATTGATTGGGGTTGCAGATTAACGAAGGGGGCTAGCTAGTGAAAGTCAAAGATGGCTTTCCCAGTCAAATAGCTTTTTACTTTTAAGGGGAAGGTTAAAGTTATATTCTACCGAGAAAAAGTCATGCATATATATATATATATATATGCCGTATAGTTACTTGATTGCAGTAAGGAACAATCTCACATTGTGACAGGTTACAAATTTAAATTTGATTTGTGTTTTAGGTAAAGTATACATAAATTCTTTTATATTTTTTTTCAATAAATAAAAGAATGTTATTGAAAAAAATGTTCACCTCTCTGCCTTTAAACCTGACTTTAAACATCTAAAATTAATAAATTTTTATTAAAAGAATATTTATCACACTAACTCTCGAGACAAAAACTGCAACGAAAGTATTTTGTAGGTTTTCTTCAACGTGAGAAACTTTCTCCATCATAGACTAGAATATCATAGCGTCTACCTAAACTTACAACTATATGTATATAAAATATAATTCATATCATATATTTGAAATGGATGGCAAGGGCATGGTCGTATGAAGATGAAAAAATCCAAAGAGAGAAATGATGAGAAATAAAACCTGGGCGTGAGAAGTAATTGTCAAGACTTGGAGTTTACATCATTGCCCAAATTGATAAGCAGTTTGGGTGTTGAATTTCAAAGTTGGAATATTTTTGGTACACTCAATTGAAGTTGACACAACACATGTACACGTATACTTGTCTCAATGACTGTCTGTAAATACTATTAGCATGACAATAGACTTGTCTGTCTCTCTTGACCACATGAGACGAATAACGTAAGTACATTAGTACATGTTTGGGGGTGAGAGAGAGAGAGAGGTTGAACATGGAAATCATGTAACGCGAGCGAAAGATACAAGTGTTGGACCCATTTTCTTAGGTCCACGAGGACATAAAGAATTTGTTGTGGGGGCTTAAATAGGGATAGGACCCCCCCAACACCCTCCACCACATGTTTGTCCTTTCTAATAACCTCACCCTGCAATTTTTCACCTGCTCTTTGCTTCTTTTCCACGTCTTTGTTCAGAGGAAGATTGATGGATTCTGAAATTATAACTATAGCATTCATTCAGAGGAACAACAAGTTCAGAAAAGCCATACTCACTTTTCTCTGACCCTCTACAGTGCTTATATCACTCTTTTTTAATTAATTATTTTGCATCATTTTTAAATATATAAATAATAATAATAATTGCAATTAAAAGGGACTTGACGGAAATAAGGAAGATATTCTGAGGGAAAGTTGATCAGGGATTAGATTTGGTTCACCAAAAATTCCAAGAAAGAAAAAGTCGAGGCTTTTGGTGATCTCGAGGAGAAAGCAGGGTCAGAGAGAGAGAGTGATGAATTGGAGGACTATATTATGGACGTGACTCTCACTTCTAGATAGCTAAGAAGAGGAAGAGGGTCTCTCTGTCAGGGTCCCTCTTACTCATATTTTTCTTTGATAGGGAAAGGGGATGTTGTGATTTATGTGGATTCTTATGAGTGTAACAGTGTCCGTGCTGTGTGCTGCGAGTGCGAGAAAAGTGATACTGACAAAAGTGAAGCCAGAAACACAAGAGAGGTTGTGAGCATTTTGCTCTGTACTCACTCACCTTGCAAAGACTACGACACACATCAAAGAACGAATGAATCAATCAATATTCATTAATACGAGTAAGAAAGAAAATTCATCCAAGAAAATTAGGATTTATAATTTCATTATTTCATAATCTCTTCCTTCTTCTCTCTAAATAAAAACAAAAAATAAAAAAAATAGTATTTATTTATTTATTTTCTCTAAATCACATATATCATGTACAGAAAACAAGTTAATCAGCTAGAATTAATATAGGCGGTAAAGCTCTCTTTAGAATATCTGATGTAATTACAGAAAGTTATTGATTAGACTAGAATAATTTTGTGTTAACTGATTTTCGCGCTCTCAGTGAGGTTTAACAGTTTAATTTGTAGATTCATAACATGCTTGTATTTTATATATGCATAGAATAAAATGACGGCTTGGTTTTGTATTGAAAGATGAAAGGTTTTACTGTTACTTTTCTTCAGGGAACATGAAGAGCAACTGCGTGCGGCTGCACAAGTGTAAGTTGGAACATTGATTTCTCTTTTGTCTTATTTTTTAAAAACATTAATGAGATCATCGGAAAAATAAAAACCCTAACCCTATTATTTTCTCGGATTTCAAAAGGTTAATTGCTGTGACGTCTACGATTCTGATCTAACCAGGATCGGTTCAGAATTTTACCTGCGAAATTGCAAACTAACACTTGCCTAGAAATAAACAGTTATGACTTTTTACGAAGAGAATATAAACTAAGATTAATTCAGATTCTATTGGTTTAATTAATAAAGCTACAGAAATTAGCAACAAAAATAAAAGATATTATTTCGTATGCATGCAAGTTGTTGTCAATGTAGCTGCAGTTTATAAGAGAGAGAGAGAGGTTACTGTTTCACTGTACTGTATGGGGGGGAGTGTATTGTTGGTGGTTGATAGTAACAGTTTCGAAGGGATAGCTAGGGTACTTATTGGAAGAGAGACAAAAAATAAAATAAAATAAAATAAAAGCTGAAAACCCTAAGCATGAACTACTATATATCTATTACTTTCTGTATTGGATCCAATGAGTATAGCGACTGTGGCTCACTATTTCACACAATTTTTTATTCAAGAAAAAAGAGAGGGTGGAGCTGAGCCACACTCTCACGGGGAAGACTATATAGAGACCAAGTCTTTTTAAAACCAAGAGATTCATCATCCACCTTTTTCTCGGTACATGATGAAAACTACAATTCAAAACAAGTTTGGATTGCAAAGAGACACGACTTCAGAAAAACACTGCTCGTTTTCCTGTTAGTTGAGTTCATCAAACACCATCCCAATATATATACCCACTGTGCTTTCCCAAGACCCTATAGAGACTACCTATATAGCACTAACAACTTGTTTTGGTTACCAGGAAACAGACTTTTACATGAAAAGTTTTTACAACATATGAGATTGAGACTTGAGAGAGTTCCTATGTAGTCTGTGAAGGGAGCGTAATACCTTGTTTCCGTGTCTGATTGTGACATTTTGCCAATAATCAAGGCAACTCCTTCACAGTCACTGACATTACTTCTGTGCCTTTATTTTAGGGAAATTATCTTTTGAGGTTAATTAATTGAGCTAAAGCAAACTTTACTACAGAAGCAACTTTTTAACGGTTCGTGAAAAAAATTAACTCAATGGATGGTTTGCCAACTATGGTAAATAACAAAGGAAAACAGTATTCAAATCATTGGTTTGGATTTTGAAACATCTATATGAAATGGGGTAATTAATAACGGAGTTAAAATAACAAAGAGAAAGTAAAACGGTGGTCCAAGCATGAATAAGAGAAAATTAAAGTGGAAAACAAAGGCAGGGAATATATAGGGTAAGTAGGACTATAAGCGTCTAAACCCGTAGAGTTAGGCTTTAGAATCAAGTAACGTTATCGCTCATTTATTCTTAATCATAAACAATGACAGAGAATGTCAACTCCGCATGCACACTGCACATGCCTATGGAGTTTGCACTGAATACACAATTAAGAGTAGGTCTAGTAGTAGTCATACATTACTATGCATGCTCTACCACCCACTTATTTAACACTAAAGATTTTGGAAAGACTACCTAAGTTATTGGTAGCTTAGGTCTTAAACAACACATGTTCATCACCTACAAAACAAAAACCTCATCAAATTAAATTAAACAGTAGACCTTCAGTCACCTAGCCAGAAGAGTCCAAGTAAGGCTACATAGCCAGAGACCATAGCTAGATTAATATATAAATATTGCAGGACATGCCTCAAGAGGCATAAACCCTAGATGTGCACTCTTCAAACACAATCACAAATTACCTCCTCCTCCACATCCTCTCTCATTGTTATCATCAGAAGGGGTATCAGTCCAAGGAAGAGAATAAGGAAAAGAATAAGTGGTAGGAGAAGGCCTATAAAACCCACTTCCTTCATTACCAAATCTTGCACTGAAAGACCTTTGTGGCATTTGTTGAATTGAAGTTGTCATTGCTGGTGGCACAGGAAGAGATGGTGGAGGGATTTCATTGCAAGCATAGCGAAGGAGATCAGCATTGGCTGAATCAAGCTCCCTTTGAAGCCTTTGAACTTGCCTTTGCAGGACAGAGATGTCACCAACACAGCCATAAACTGGGTCTCTCACACGTGCCTCTGCTTCATAAGCAAGGGAAGTCACTGCATGTTCCCTTTGGTGAGGGAGGAGTTCGTTGAGGAGCTTAGTCACATTGCTGGCACCAAAGATCTTGTGCACGTTGGCGAATTTCTGGGGTTCTTCTGGTGGGAAATACGGTGCGAAGATGCACCCTGGAAGGCATTTCCTCCTCAAGAATTTGCAAGCAGCACATGGAGAATTGTAAGAGCTGGATGATGCCATGTTTTTCTTCCCTGTGAGAGGAAGATTGACATGAAATCAATAAACAATAACACTTTCCCTTCTCGTCTACGTTGAGTTTTTTTGTTCAGACAAGTTTAAATTAGAAGATTGAGACTCATGCAAGGTAAAGAAGATTACCAATTTCCACGAAGATTTATGGTGAGATTATATATTTCTTATTAATGGGTAAATCTGTAATTGAACCCAAATCCTGGCTTTACTGAAGCATAACAGTGACCAAACAGTCTGTGCAGTTGTTCTCTAGTAACCATTTTTAGTTTCAAAATTATTACAAAAGTGAATGGTCACGGAACAGAAAATTGAATCTGATGCTATTTCAGTTACATTTCATCTCTTTATTCTACTCCCATTCTTCTTCTTCTTCTTTTTTTTTTTTTTTGGGTCTCTTCTCGTTCAGTTTTTTATTTATTTATTTTGTGTGTGTTCTTTCTTTGATCAAAATCAGCAACAATAATCACAAAGAAATGGGTATAGAGGCATCAATATTGTTATTTATTACCCGAGCATAATATATCAGTAACACTAACCAAAAATGTTTTTGAAAGATTTTTAAAATAGGATAATTAATTAGGCCGATCTTATAGACCCTTTAATCCTTTATGATCCTTCGTTCCTAAAATCTCTTCCACTGACCCTTCCCCAACATGTGTGTGTAAGTATTTTGAATGTATGTATTTTGAAAGTCCCAATATAGACATATACATAAATTAATTTTAGGATTAGTCATCACTTTCTGATATTATATATTATATTATATATACGACTATCTTTATCCTTTATTTTTCTTTCACAAACTTTTCTTATTTCATTTTAAAATATATTTTTCATCTTTCCTTTCTCTCTTCATTTTTCAATTTATGAGGAAGAAAAAAAATCAATGAAGAACTTTTATTTTTAAACTTCAAACTCCCTTCATAAATAGTTTTATTTCTAATTTCCCCCTTAAGTTCAGTTTCTGGATTTTTTTTTATCTTCTGATTTAAGAAACAACCATACACTAGCAAAGACAAAGAAAACTTTATATGTATCTTTCTTCCGCTCGAATTCAGCTGCTTGATCAAATAAAAACTTATAATTAAATCAGCTGAATTACCAGGGATCTGGCTGCAGCAACGAGTGATGATTATATTCAGGGCTACATCAGAAAAGCATATATATAATATAAAATGAAAAGAGCCCTAAATAGTGACTTCTCAAAAAAGGATCCATTTTGTCTTGCAACAGGTACTTTACTTAAAAGAACATAAACAGAGAAATGAACTATACATGCACAAAGAAAAGGAGCAAAGAGGGGAAGCTATACATGAACATGATTTTACCTGTTTGTGATGTAGGTTTCTTTGATCAGGAGAACTAAAAGGGAAGTACCTTTTATTTTATTTTTTCCCTTGTGGGAGGGTCTTTAGGAGCTGCTCTTTTACCCTCACAAGACAAAAGAGCCTTAGCCAATGAGAGATATTAGTCGCAGATTTGTTAGAGGAAGAGCACTCTTAAAGAGGAAACCCTAACTGCAAAAGAGACGCAAAGGGAGAGAGACAGGGAGATAAGAGTGGAAACTGATAATTAAATGGCAAAAGGTTATGAGGGAGAAGGCAAACAGCATTGAGTGGATGGAGAAGGAATGGATGCAAAAGACAAAGGTAATAAATGGAGGTACACTAGAAAAGAATGACTATGACTTTGCATCTAATAATAATATCACCAATGTGGGCATGTCTCCCATTCCCACTCTAATTAACTCATGCACTTCAAATATTTTTTTTTTAAAAAAAAACATGACACCAGAAATTTAGACACGGTCTCCTTAAGGAATTATAAATTGAGTAATATAAATTTTATTACAATTTTTTTTTATTAATCTTCATATTTATTTAATAAAAAAGTGTTGAATATTTATGTTTTCGAGATGTTTATTTATTTAATATCCTTTTATAAAATATTAGGATGGTTGTTAAAAAATTTAACAGACTAACATAGCTTTACTCTTAAATTATGTTTGTTGAAATAATAGTATTTAATTTTATGTTTTCCTATTGATTTTTAACATTTTATAAAAGTATTAAATAAAAATTCAATATACTTAATATGTTAAAAATATAAAATAATATTCAAATTTGTATTTAATAAATAAAAGAATTACTAGGAAGATAGAATAAGAGAGTTTAAAAATATTCTTTTGAATATATAGAAAACTAAAAGACATTTTCTGTTTAATATTTTTGTTTTTAATTTTCAACTACACACTAATGATAGATCTCTAAATTTTGTTTTTAAACACAAGGATACGAAAGCATATTCAAAATTATATACATTAAAGAAACTATTTTTCATTTATAATGTATTATTTCCTTAATTCTTGACATGTTCCAGAAAGATATTAATTCATATTTTCCTATTAAAAAATAAAAAACAAACACGATTATAAAATTGAAAACATAAAGTAGTTGGAATTTTTTTTCAAATTTATTATTGACTAAGATCAAATATTAACATCAAGACCTATAAATTTTAATATTATATATAAAAATATTCCTTTTCATTTACTAATAATATTTTAAAAGAATTATAATTTTAATATTAATATTTATGTCGCTTGGTTATAAGGACTGTCATACAGAGATAAATTGATTTAAAAGTTTAGTTGTTGATTCATGAATAATTTATATATGTTAAGTGCCTATGGAAAGGCTCAGGGGTTTGCTTTACTGTCTTCTTGTCAAATAGACTAAAATTACATATGCGTGCGCGTGTACGATCATATTTTGCATCCGAGACATAGATATTTGAACTTTAATTAATGTATCAATTGATCATTATCCATCTTAAACTTCTACAAATGATGATGCAATACTTATTGTAATGTAGAGAAAATCGGCATGATATTGGTCATGATTAAGTCTTCACTTGGCCATCGTTATGCCATTATTTAACAACACAGATACTATTCTTAACTTTCTACACCAGCTCGGGTTGGCTGAGGATATTACGTTTAACAATATATGCCAGATAGATTCGTTTAACTCCTATAACCTTTATCAGCGTTATGTTGTTGGAAGCCAATTAACAAGTACTGAACGTTTAATTAAAACCTGCTTTCTTTCTTTTATTATAATTTATTTGGCTTATAAGAAAAACGTTTAATTAGGAGTGGTATTTATTTGTTTTGAAAACCCTAAGTTGGTCAATTAAAGTATTGACATGTCCTATGACATAAAAATATATAAATACAAAAAGAAATCGTATTAAAATATGAAGATACTAATAAAATAATAATAAGCTATGAAACTAAACATTTTAAACGCTGCATGAAATAAAATTTCAAAAAATGCTTCAAAATACCAAATGCATAAATATAATTTGGCTAATGTATGTTTTTCTTTACTTTCTCAATAATATTAATTTATTTTTTCTAATAAATTTATCTTCTACTTTCACACACGCAAAGAAAAAATTAAGCTAATCATATAAACTAAAAATAATTTAAAAACCTTTTCAAAGACAATCGTAAATAATTTCAACATTGTTTGATTTAGTAAATCAATATAATAAAACGTCAATCCGTTTACCCTTTACAACTGTACTACAAACTACTATTTCTATATCTCAATAACATTAATCTCAGAGTGAATAATAATAAAAAAAAAGGGACCAATTCATCAATTACATGAAGACAATATACGTATTTATAGCAAGTGCTTTATATTGAAGTGGTTATGGAATATATTTTATGTTGATGGTCATGTACTTAGGAGAACATGTGACCCAAGAAATAGGTCCTCTTGTCCGTTTAAGGCACTATAATCTGCAGGCACTATAGTGAAGCCAGAATTTCTCTACATATTATAGCCAGAAATTCTCTACTGTTGAATGGGTAATGCTTGTCACACCAATAATCTTATAACAATTATTCTGTGCTCTTAAGAAAGCTGCTCATGACATTTAGCATTTTCTGCGGCGGGAGTTGGAGTAATGCTATGTTAATTGCTGCGCCAACTGCTTTCAATTTTATGTCTCCACCGGCAGATGTAACGTTTTAAGCTTTTCGTCTCTGGTTGACAAAAAAAAAGGGCTTTTTGTTTGTATATATATATATATATATATATATACATGCATGTGTATTGTGTTGCTACAATTTTTCTCTTTGAATATTTTCTTCTCATTTTCAAAGAAAATAACGAAGCAATTTTCATTTAGGATCGTCAACAATTAATCGTGTTAATTAGTGATCAACATGTCTAACATATTTATAGTTTTCGTGTTTATCTTTCACTAGAGTTTATATCGTGTAGATATACTATACAACTAAGTTTGAAAAAGGTTTGAATTACGACAGAGAAATTAAGCAAAGAATTGAAATAAGTTTTAATTTCGTAGGGATAGATAATACAGCTTTACCAAATAAAATATAATTGAACAGAAGAACTGTTTGATACTACTAGAAGTGACACGGTGATAGCGACGTATATATTTACATTAGCTGAAAGCAATGGCAGAGTTCCCCTACCTACCTACATACATCACCCATCACCTGACTGCTATATATGTATACTTAGCTTTCTAGGAGTCATTGCCCATTATAATTGTTTAAGTCACAAATGAAATCTAAAAGTAAGGAAAATAGCTTGATTGCCTACTTCGTGATGCAATGATTAGTTAAAGATAATCCATCACATAGAACTTAAAAGTAAACGGTTTATATTTTTAAAATGAAATGAATTTGTTTGCTAAAAGTGGAAATATTATTGCTTTCTGATCACAGTCTTTATCAAAAAAGAATGAAGTATTTGTTATACAATAACAAATATTTTATGCAAGGAGTTCGTGTAGCATCATATGCCCTTCTAATCGGGAATTCAAGATTCCCACAAAGTCGGAAAATGTTTGATTAATTGAACTATTGAAATCAAAGGTCATGCTGGTGGGTGGTGATGAGGATTTTTGGATCATATACATAGCACAACTTGGCCCCCCCTCCTTAAAATTATTAAAAAATTAAATACTAAAGAATAAAATTAAGGATTGTTAATAGATGCTTTTCTTTACCCGCTAAATGCTTAATTACTGTTTAATCATATATGTAGAAATCTTTACATATTTAATTGTTATATGTTTGGTGAGTTAATATAGTTTAAAAGATGTCTAGATTAATATCCTTCATCAAACAACAATTATATTGTCCAAAATATTTTTGTTAATGACTTTAATAATTCTTCTTTTAGGGTTAACTTTTGTAGTTGAAGTAATCTCCTTCCGTTCTTAATTTTAATATAATATTATATCTTAATCTTGATGCCAAGTCCATATATATAAACTTCATACTTCATGGTGGGGAAGAAAGGGAAAATACGTCTGATTAATTTGCAATCCTCTGGTTCATGTGGTCGTGGAGGAATGATAAAAATCTTCAGAATCATAACCTTGATATAGAGAAAGTGGTAGACTCTATCAAACTTAAGAGCTGGTCTTGAAATAAAGCAAGAGTACCTGGGTTTCACATTTCTTTCTATGATTGGGATCATGAACTTTGGATATGTGTTAATTTTGTTTTTCCCCTTTTATTGTTGAAGTATTATTAATAATCTCTATTTTTTTCTGATAAAAAATTGTTTAATACCGGTCACAAAATATTTCTTGATGATAATAGAATAGTTATTAAATTAAGCAAGCCACCAAGTTAATTAGCTTGATTAGCAAAACCAAGTTGTATGAAAATGAAATTTTGAGTCATTTATACCTTTTTTTATTGATGGATACATTTTCACTAAATAAAACGTATTTTAATTTAGTTGTAGATTAAAATTGAGTTCCTCTAAAATAAAAAAAATGTGTAAAATAAGAAACTAAAATTTTAAGCACATTTAATAAAAATTAAAACATTTTATAAATATAACTCATTTAAAATAATAGTGAATAAATTTTTATTTTTTCATTTTATATATCTTTTATTTTAAATGAGTTAAATATTTATTTTATTGAAATAAATAAATAAATCTATTTGCAGTGAAATTAAATTTCAGTGTCCACCAATAACGAAGAACATTAAAGGAAAAAATAAATAAATAAAAGTCACCTTGCATGAAGGACTATCCTTGAGAATTGAGAGACAAAAACACATAAAACAAAAATCAATTATTATAAATTCAGCTAGACAATCAAACTTGGAAGTTGAAAGAGAAAAGAATTGAGTGTGCAAGAGAAGTGGTCTAGTACTGTTGAAGCTGCCCTTAGTCTTTATCAATATCCCAACGCATAGTTATCGTCATTTTCAGTCTCCATTCTCACCAACCACAATTTCAAACTCACTCCCCAATGTTGGGACCCCATGTGTTGCAGAAGCATATGCATATGCCAACGACGAGATGAGACTAATTTTCTTCTTCTGCCCCATTAGTCAATAGGGCTTGATTTTGACACATTGCTCTGCTACTCATACTTGTGATGTGCTTCTTGCCTTAACTTTACTTACATTATTTTCTTTTCCCAAAACAAACACATACATACTAATAATAAAGTACCATCTACCCCCCCAGACATTTGTTTCTCTTATCCCTGCATTGTCTTCTTGCATTTGGGAACGTGCCACATCATATTTTTTTTTCTTTAAACAAATTTAATTCTAATTATTTTTATAATCGCTTTCTCATAGTGTAACTAAAGTCACGTAATACAAACTTACATATAATACTTTTTATCAAAATCAACTAACGATATAAAGTTTAATGCATTGATAGTATATATTAAGTTATTGCTGATTATATTAAAAGTCCTTTAATTAATTTTAAATTTTTATCTCAATAAAAAATTATATTTAATAATATTGTGGATTGTTAAAATTAACTTTAAATTTAAAAACAACTTTAGAAACACCTAGCGACCAAAGTTTTCTTTTCTTTTCTTTTTTCTTCACTGTCCACACAAACAAATATCAATACTTTGATTTCACATCTTAGTTTCATATTATTTGGTATATAAACTATGTTAAAAAATATGTAATTATTTCATCAATGAATATAAGAGTGAAGTATTATTTTTCATATATATGGGGGAATTAATGGAAAACCATGTACATGTGTAGCAATTTGAATTTGATCTAGAATTCGTGTGGCGTGATGAGATTGCACGACACGACATGTCGCTACTGCACTTTCCTTCCCATATTAATTATTCCGGGAAAAGATTATGACTCTTAGATGAACATTTTCAATGTCGTTACTGATATTTCCTTTCCATATATTCCTGGGAAAGATTATGACTAAAGAGAAACATTTTCTATGCAACGGAAACAGTGTAAATATGTGTACATGTGGGAACACGTAATCTTAATATGTTTGGAACAGTTATGATATTCCTCCTTTTTCACCAACACACTTACTATACAAACATGTGAGAGTGAGAGACTAGTATACGGACTACAGAACCATCCCACCAATGAATAATATAGGTTGCCTGTAATTAATGTGTTCATGGCTAAATCTAGGTCCCATGCGTTTTGGTATTCTTTCTACTCCATATTTAGATTCAGAACCCATGAATAAGAAAAAGGCACTTCTAATAACGATTTTGTTAAATTCAATTTTTTGGATTGATTTTAATCATGTAAAAATAATAAGGGATTATTTAATCAGTTTTAAGAAATATATATTTTTCATTATTAAGTACAAAATCTTATTTTTATTGCATTTTCTAATTTTAAATATTTGTACTGAAAATATTGAAAACATTTTTTTCAGTTTTCTATGCAAATATTTAAAAATAGAAAACATGAGGAAAACAAAGTAAAATTTTTATAAATAAAAGCCAAAAAATAAAAAAAATCTTAAAACCAAACAACTCTTACGTTTTTATTAGAAAAATAAAATATTTTTATGTAATAACTACATTTTTTAATAAAATATTACTATTTTTAAATATTAAACAAAGACTAATATTTTTTAAGAAATATGTATTACCTGCCCTACTACCTTGAATCCCATGAGAGTTTCAATTAGAATGAGTATACAAGTTTACACACACGTACAAAAATAAATGACTTTTTTTTTCCTTATACATATTTATTCAGATCCCTAATCATTAATTGAAGCAAAATTCTTTTAGTTGGTCCATGAGACAAAAGGGGTAGAAAAAGAAAGAAATAATTAATTTATTTATAGTGGGAATGGACTACTGGAGCCACATCCTTGTGTTCCAAGTTGGATGTTTAGAGGAGGACGCAAGTTCCAAATGGGTGTGCAATCCAATGTGATAGCTAAAATGAGTGCCTGTGCCTTTATGTATGATTAATTAAAACTGGCCCTAATGATTAGAGGACATATAAACTTGGACTATGCAATCTTGCTTTCCGAAAGCTATTATTCATCAGAATAATAAGGGCTACACCTCTATGGTTTAGCTAACCTAAGATGCAACCAATTTCTTGAAGGTTTCTCAGAGCTAGGCAGAGGAGGAATGAGAATTTAACAAGATTCTGATTCTGATCTAAATTAGAATCATTTGCGTCACATTCTCTGCCGTGCCAACAATACCAGCCAACCCGTCCAATACAATTTCGAATATCTAATGATATTTTACCGAGATTGTTCTTTTAAAAGGACCAAAAAGAAAATCATAGTTTTACAATTTTTTATTGAATCTTTGTAAACAATATATTTTTCACTCCAAGTAGCGGTTACGGTGGAAATATTTGATCGGTTGCCAAAGAATATTTTTATAATAGGATAAAAATAAGATAAACCATTAGTCGAGAGTCTAAAACATAGTTTATTTTATGTCTGAATTAGGTCAAGTTTATTCACTAAAAAGGTTAGATCAAGACTTCTCTAAAAGTCTATCTATTACATAATATAATATTATGTATAATATTATTTTTAAGGTTGTGTATTTATTTTATTTTGAGTTCAATATTTATTATAAGAGAGACTTTTAATTAGACTTAAAGAACTTTAAATAATAGACTAAATTAAGTAAATAGGACAAACTTAGGCATTAAATATAAAAAATAGAATAGACTCAAGCTTTTTAAAACCTAACTCTACCTAGCCTATCTGAATAATATATATATATATATATATATCAACTATCAGTGTGTATAATAAACATAGACTATCAAGAATTGCTAATTTTCTATTATCACCATGAGCATGTCTCGATTAATATGCCTCCGTTAATTTGACAGGAAAATATCAGGCCATTGAATTGGTCGTTAGAAAATGTAATGCAGGGTCGATATTTTAACTATAAAAAACACGTGAAAAAAGTAGGGGAGGTTCCAAGTTCAAGACCACCTCGGATCCTCTCCCACGTGTTTTCATCCAGCTAATAATATTCTACAAAGATTGAATCGATCATTACACAACAATGAGGAAGGAAAGAAAACGTAATGCACGATTGAGATTTTAGCTGAGACATGCAAGGTGAAGACCATCTTGGATCTTCTCCTGTAGATTTTCATTCAACCAATATTCCACAAAGATCTCAACCATTGAATCAGTCATTGGGCGAGATTACAATGTAATTCATGATCGAGATTTTGACTACAGAGAAAACATGTATGAGCTGGTATGACATAAATTCTCAGCAGTAAATTTTTTGAATAATTTGGGTGCTTAACAGAAATTACGATTTTCATCCCTAGTCCAAAAGTAACATTACCTACAAATTGTGAAGAAAGAAAGAAAACGCATGAAAAGAAAAACCTTCGTGGGTAGGGTGGGCCACTGGGCTAACAAAAAATGTAAGTCCGTGATACAAAAGGGATAACGACGTGCACATTGCAGGCTAACAACATTAAGAGCAATAGGAGAACGTCCAAATGCTAGCCTGTAACAATGGAATCTAAATGCCTCCAACTGCACAGGATTCTCATTATTGTAATGAATGGAAGAAAAAATAAATAATATGTAAGCAAACATAACCGTAAGGAAAAGCTGGTGTCCAAGAACCATAGAAACTTTAACGTTGTGCAGGAAATAATAGGTGTACTAAAATTTGTTAAGAAATAAATAACTGAAAGGGATTAGTATTTTTGTGGCATTTACATTAGATTCTCATATGGAGAGAAGGGCACAAAAGAAAAGTGGAGAACAGAATCCTTGCTTTTGTTGTAGAACCACTCAGTGTAAGGCCAAATCTCCTAATCTTACTTCACTCAGAATAGGAAAATGCTTTTTGGAATCAAATTAACAAAAAGAGAAGCATAATGTATTTATTCTATTAAGTGGGTCGAGTCATCTGTATAAAATTTTCCTTCAAGGAAGGATTAAAGATTTTCAGCATCTGAATTGTTTACTCTGTTGTGGATTTTTCCAAACGTAGCTTTTTATCATTCTATTATTATAATGCCATCAGGGTAAGAACTAATGTCAGGATAATTCCACCGAATATGAATAGATTCGGAATGTGTTAAAAACTAAATATGAAATGATCGTGCCTAACTCATAATTTGAGAACTTTCGAAATGACATGATTTTCTAATCCTTTCAGCGATATAAATGCGGAATGGAATCAGATTTTATTTTTATTTTAAACTGCAGGTGATTTTAGCTGCGAAAATTAATTTTAGGCATGGTAAAAATTATATATTACAAAATAGCGTTTTACTGTTTAGTCTCCTAAAAAAGAGTGTATTGAAAATCACGTTGACTGTATTGAAAATCATGATATAAGTGCATTAATAAACACATTTTAATAGATAAAAAATTACTTTTCATTCCTTAACTATATCCTAACTGTATGACTTCGTATCTGCCTACAAAAAATAACTCGAAGTTTGAATCAGGGATAAAGACATACGAGGTTAATTTTTATGACCAACACTAATCAGAATGCATCTGTCATGAACTATTTCTTTAATAAAAAAACAAACCCAAAGGATTAATGTTCGTAATGACTAAAACACTAAAGAAATTTCTTTCAATATTCCTACCTAATGTGAGACTTTTTCACTCATACTTGTATCTCAACAGTTTCAGACTAGACACTTGCGATGGAAATAATAAAGTGGCTTGTATTTCTGCAACATACATAGTTGGTCAAAATTGGTGAGAAGCGAGAAGTGGTAAACCAGATAAAGAGGGGGCCACATGGGGAATAATGTATGGGCATCGCAAGTTAATTAACCACACTATACCTTTTACTTCTATAAGGGTAAAATCAATTCCCCAAGCAAATATGGCACCAACACCGCAATGAAATCAGGAACAAACATATAATTGTCCCAAAAATATAAGGTTCAGAAGGTACCAACATTCAATTCTTGAAATTTACTCCTGGGTACTTTTGGTACCTCGGCAGCATTTATTCACTGAATATATAAATAGAAATGCAGTTTACTGTATTTACAACCTTGAACATATGAATGGTATATATACCTTGCCGGCTTGCTCAGCTTCCGTGGGACAACCCGAAAGAAATGAAGGAATTTGTATGAGGGTGGAAGGCAAAACATGTCTCCCGAGGGCTATGTCTTTCGACATCATGGGTGATGTGTGCTCTAACAGTTCAAAGGAAGCTGCTCCAAAGTAAAACACCCACGAGAATCTAAATAGATAGATTCCTCACCAGCACTGTACCAATAATGTACCCCATGGATCAATTCACTCTTTTCCATATTTCAAACAGGAAAAACGAATCTTGTGCTCAGCACAGGAGATGCAATTGCGTTCAAGATGAAATTTCTACATCAACCACTATTTTGATGCAGTAAGAGCAATATTATGCAGGGAATATAAAATTGAAGCATCTTTCCTGGTAACTCATAATACATGCTTGACTTGAAATCCTGAACATGCAAATCTAAATAATAATTGTAATTTAGTCTCCTAAAAGGTTAAAAAGTATCATTGCATCAGTCACGAATTTCAACAACCTATGCAAGATTGGGATATTAATCCATTATATTCAAGGAAACAAGCTAGGGTCAACAAGACAATAACTTTACCATAGTGCTAAGGCTCACCCTCTCAATTACCAAACAGTAATAGTTAAATAAATAACTAAAAGTACAAAAGCTATAGGAAAATCATTAATTGATTAAGGTTTAGAAGCTAACCTGGTTCAAAGAATTTCTATAGCTTGTAGATACAATATGACTTTCCCTTCTAGGGCATTTAGCGATATGTGACATGAGGCCAGGAGAAATTCTGATAGGATACGAAGTGTTCCTCCAAATAAGCACAAAATTTGCAAAAAAAAATAAAAGACTCAGCTGAATTTTAGATATTTCAGTTGATTCTCAACTTCTTCACGGACACCAAAATGGTGTCCAAGCAAAAGGTTATTCATATCAACATACTATTCAAATACATACTCGAAGATGTCTGTTAAAATGTGTCTCTAGGGAAACATGGAATATCTTCATCATTTGAGGGACAATACCAACAATCCTAGATAATTGGAATATAAACACTATCTCTCAATACAGAAAAATGAAAAAATATACACCAGTATTGTAGGATTATGGGAATTAAACAGCTATCCATTTCTTGCAGATGATTAAAAATTTAAATAAGTGAATAAGAAGAAATAAAACAGATTAAGTATTTAGGTGTCAAAGAGTATTAACAACAAACTATTTTTTGTCTTCACTTCGAGGAAAGAAAACATCCTTTTGAGAACAGTCATGTTAGTAACAGGCCCAATTAGGGAAGTATATGCTAAGAAGAATGACCCAAAGAGCCAAGTAGGCCAGCCTGTATTAGTTAGGCCCTTTGTTAGAGAAGTTGTTAAGAGTTACATAGTTAGCTCTCTAACTGCAGTAGCAGAGCTACGATATAATTAGAGGAAGAGAACATAAGTGAGTTCAATTAGTTTTGGGTGTGAGCACAGGCACTCAAATTCCTGGGGAAAACATCATTACACATCATTCTTGCACTTCTGGACCCTGGATAACCATTGATCCAGAGTTGGAGGATGATACTCAATGAAATTTATTTTCTTTCTGCTAATCTCTATATTCCTGAACCAGTATCTATCAAGTTAATAGAAAAAAAATTGTACCTATAATAGCAAGAGAAAAATATTGAGGCACCACTCAAGTTTAGCCACTGAAAGCAGATGTGTTGTAGAATTTCATTTCAGATAGTTTCATGCCCAGTCACCAATAGGCATAATTTTGAAAGGAAAATAAATATGCATTCATGTGTCATCTGTGTGATATAAGACATTAAAATGTATAAAAGCAGAATCATATTCATGTGACCTAAAATAGATTAACATTGGAATAAATTTTGAGATGAATATAACAAACCAAGTGATATCAGTAATTAATCATTTAACAAATGCAACTCAGGCATGGGTTTACACAAGTCAGTATACACATGGATCAGTTAATTTACAGGTTACAGTTGACTTAGTTATGAACTCCTTCAGTACAGATGCTCCAATCATTTCAATCTAATCAGAAAAAGTGTAAGTTGTTACTCTTATATGCATTTACTATCAGACATAGACTTAAAATGACATTCTCCTCAATTCTGTGATTTTATAGATTAGAGTTCACCGCTCTGTTGCCCAACAATTCCTCAGACCAATTTTGTGCATCCCAGAAGGCAAAAATGTCTAAGAAGTATATATGGAATTGTGTTCCTGGTAGGAACCAAATCAGTGAAAGAGAAAAAGAACAAAAGTTTTATTATTGAGTGAATTTCCCAGGTTATTCAAGAGAACCTAGACTCTCCCTTCTCTCAGAGTACAATCCTTTCTCCAACTGACAATCTGTCTTTCTTTCCTCTCTTTTGTTCTATTTATAAAGTGATACCCTCTCCTAGTTTCAACTAACTACTTATTATAACTAACAAGTTAACGGGTTATCTAACAGTTCCATATTATAATACCTTTCTGAGAATCCTTTCTATATCTTACAGTAATTACATTCTATTCTGTTTGCAGAATTTATCTGTCTTTAGAATTAGCAATAATTGCCTTCAATCCAGCTTAGTCCAGGCATTTTTCTCAGACCACCAGTCATTTTATCCCTCAACTTCTTCACATCATCCCACCTCCCATCACCAGCATATATATTAGAAAGCATAACTCTGTAAGCATTATTGTCAGGATTACTTTCAAAAAGTTGATGAGATAACGTTTCTGCAAGCTCAGAATTTTCAAAAGAATTACAGCATGACAATAAGGCACCCAGGATGGGCTTGTCTACTGGTTCTGGTAAGGCAAGGGTGAGATTGTAAGCCTCTTCTAACTCCCCAGCACTGCCAAGAAGCTTCACCATGTAAACATAGTGTTCTGGCCTAGCTTTGATGTTACATTCATCTTCCATTCTCCGGAAAATCTCCCGGCCTTCTTTGACAAGGCCAGCATGACAACAAGCACAAAGCAGAGAAGAGAATGTGGCTTCATCAGGTACCAATCCTTTCTCCAGCATCTCATCAAATGTCCTGAACGCCTCAGAAGCACATCCATGCAAGCCGAGACCCAAAATGACTGAATTATATGAAATCACATTCCGTTCCGGCATCATCCTAAAAACACAGATTCCCAAGTGCAAAAAACCACACTTCGAATACATGTCTATGAGAGCAGAGGAGACCTTGACGTCTGACACTAATCCATGCCGAAGAACATAACCATGTATCTCAAATCCCAGTCCTATATTTGCAGTCTGTGCTACAGAAGCAATTACACTGGCAATCAAAACAGAATCCAGCTTCTTGTTTTCCATGTTCAACTCCCTGAAAAAGTGCAGCACCTTCTCATACTCCCCAGACTGAGAATGGCCAGCTATAAGAGCAGACCATGTGACCAAATCAGGATTCAAAATACTGCAAAAGACTCTATACGCCATAACCATGCACCTACACCGCGAGTACATACTCACCAGCAAACTACCAACATGAGAATCACAATCAAGCCCACTCTTTAGACTCAAACCATGCAGTCCTTCACCAATGCTCAACACTCCAGCATCAGCAACACCCACAAGCAACCCAGCTAGTGTATATCCATCAGGCTTCTTCCCAATGAATCGCATAGAGCTAAACACCTGCATCCCTACATCCCACAAACCAGAGCCCCCATAACCAGAAATCAACGAATTCCACAAAACTAAATCTGGTCCAGCAATCCCATCAAACACTCTACGTGCCTCATGAACAAGACCTAGTTTTGAATAAGCAGCCACAAGTGCACTGCAACAAATAGGGTCCAATCCTAACCCAGCAACCACAGCACCTCCATGAACAAGTCTTAGAACACCAAAATCATAGTTATCAGAACAAGCACGTATAACACAGGCATAAGTGTAATTGTCAGGACTTGTGTCACCCCCAAGCATGGTTCTAAACAGAGAGATTGCATTGAAAAATCTTTGGGACTGCGCAAAACCGCGAATCATTGAATTCCAGAGGAAGACACTTCGGTTGGTAGTTTTGTCGAACACGTGGTAGGCATAGTTAATGTCATTGTTAGCAGCATAAAGCCTAAGAATTTTAGTTGCATAAAAAGGGTCTTGTGAGAGATGGGTCGTCAAAAGCAATGCGTGTAACTGCTTCGTCCTTAAGAGGGACCTACAAACGTTGCTGAGTTCGGAATGGAGACACTGAAACTGAATAAACATTAAGATAACAATGTAAACATCAGTTGATGATCAAGAGTTAAGCATTGCCTACTAGACTGCTCGAAAACTGAGTCGGACGAGTTGACAAAAAGAAATTTACAAAAAGAAATTCACATTAAATACTATTAGAATGGGGCAAAATAGAAAGTTACAAAAAGAGTAACAAGTGGAGAAAACTTGCAACATCAGTTATGATATAGTCTGAGTGTAAATTAAAATTTTAAGAAAAATAAACAATATAAGTTTGGTATAACAAATTAAATTTTATATTGCAACAAGACAGGAATACAAATATTTAATGTGAAAAACTCTTTAATGGTTAATGAAAAATTATGAGACAAATTTTGAAAAATATTATACCATTAAAAAATTAATTATAATATCATTTTCATTCTCCCCGTATTACAAAAAAATTATAGAGATGATAATTAATGTATTTTTTTCCAAAGCCTATTTATTTATAAAGTTAAAAAGCAATAGGAACCAATCACAAGGATGTGACACATAATGTTTTCAATTTTTCAAAATTCATCCAAAGCTTGATATAGGCTAGCAATCAATCGCATTTTCACGATTTGAAGAAATTTTCAACATTTACTTGAATTTGGCATGACCCCAAAATTCTCTTCCTCCAACCAAGGGAAAATATAATTTGATCATTCACATGTGATTCATGTCAATCAACTTGCCACAAAATTGAAGTTATTCACAACTTTCTCATTACAACTTTTTATCTTTATTAATATGAATTATTGTTCTTTTAAACTATGTTTGGATGGTGCGTTTATAAGGGAAGGGGAGGGATTGTAGGGTTTAACTCCGTTTAGAAATTAATTAATTAGGAGAGATACTAATGCATCGTGTCTGATTTAAATAAATATCTAATGCATTTTCTAAGAGAAGTTATTTTTAACTTTTTTTCTTTCCTGTTCAACTTGCGTCTCCTTCTCTGAAGAAAAAAATAAACCTGAAACTCCTCTCATCAATTGAGAGTCATTTTAGAGGATAAATGGTAATATGAGGGAATGCCTTACTAATGAGAGTTTTTTATTTGTCATCCCTATTTTTTGTAGTCATCCTTTCTTCTTTTTATCATCTCAGTATCTCACCTTCATCCTCCTCTTATTATTTACCACCCTTATGTTTTCTGTCACATTCTTTTATAGCAATTGAACTCGTTGAAGTTGCTCCCTCGTAGCTGGAGTTTTGCTATGTCACTATCAGATTGGTGTTGTCTTTGACCACTTGTTGCAGTCAGAGAAAGGATGATTCAAGCTGTGAAATTTGGTTTAACTTGGCTTTGTTTTGTTTTATAATTTTAGGATCGGTAAGTTCAGTTAGTTTTGAGTGTACGCTTGTCATTCTTCTGTTTATTTATTTTTTGCACTGCTATAATGCTCTTATTATATAAATTCCTTGTTAGCACTCCTGCACAATCTTTTTTATGTTCAAACATTAGACCCAAAAAAATTCTAATGCTATTATGATTTTCTATTCTCTTACTGCAACAATTCTTGCTTGAAAGAATATCCATATTTTACAATTCCACAATTCCTTAAACTTGGCCTAATATTATGCTCAAGGCTTTAAGCTAAGTAACAAGAACAAGTTTTAATTTAAGTCGAAACAATGGATTCAATGAGTTCATACCAGTAACCACTCCCACTAAATATCTAATTAATTTAACAAAAACAAATGAATCTATATGTAAACTAATAATGCATCAATAATATTTATGCACATTTGCTGCTTTTTTACATAATTTCAATCATTTCACCAATACCGCAAAATTTTACACGTTGCTATGCCTCGATGAGAAGAAAATCTACCTAGCATGTAATGGGAATTATTCTTAAGATGTGAATGGACACTATCTCGAATCACTTGGGTACCAAATCTCCCCTCAACTAGTTAAGCACATGTTTGGTCGGAAAACAACGGAAACAGATGCGAAGTGAAGGGTTACATGGTTTCAAATAAGACAGGCAAAAAGTAGTCAAACAGTATAAAAAATCAGAGGGAAGATTTGCTTTCGAAATTGTGAAGTCGGTCGTATGAGTTGGTAATAGAGAACTCAACTCAATAAAAATAAGAACGCACAACAAATGAGAAGAAATAACGAACTGACTCTATTTAATTGAAAGCAAGAAATACAATAGGATGAAAAATCTCACTCCCAAAGCGTAAGCTCTTTTAGAATAACCACAATGGCCCTCTACCCAAATCAATCAACAAAACAGAATACCCTCCTTGGTCCTTACACCTGTTTCTAAATACAATAGAGATTCCCTTTTTTTCTCTCTCATCTAACTAACCTATTTCTCGTAGCTTGCCACGTCACTTTTTCTAGTTTTCTTCCTCTCATACATCCTTCCTCATCTACGTGTATTGGCTTCTTGGATCAATGGCTCATTAGGCCCAAATGGCTCATTACGCCCATATGCATTTGGGTTTGTATCAACACTTCCCCCTTGAAATAAAGCCTTGTCCTCAAGGCTTAACTCTAGAAATTGACTCCGAATAACCACCTCATCTTCCCGCGTAGCTTCTTCAACAGTTTTCCCTTCGACTGCACTAAGACTTGCCTTAGTGTTTCTCCTCTCTTTGTAATGTTATGCGTGGCTAAAATAATTTGAGGTTCAATCATACCAACTCAGTCACCTTCAAGTCTTGTAGGTAATTCATTTTCCACTTTATAATCCCCCACAACCTTCTTCAACAATGATACGTAGAATACAGATGGATTTTTGAGGTTGGAGGCAAATTGAGCTTATATGCCACTTCTCTTATTTTCTCCTTAATCTCAAATGGCCCATAATACCTGGCACTAAGCTTAGGACTGATTCTGCTTGTTACTGATTTCTGGCGATGCTGTTTTAGCTTCAAAAAAACCATATCTCCCACTTCAAACTTCCTTTCTTTCCGACGCTTATTTGCTTGAGTTCTCATTCTATCCTGAGCTCTCAGCAACTGGCTCTTTAATTGACACAGAGCCTCATCTCGGTCCAAGAGATCTCTTTGGACTGATTCCACTCTCACCTCTCCTTGAATGACTTGCACAATCTTTGGTGGTGGACGTTCATAAACAGCTTCGAAAGGAGTCGTTCTTGTAGACTCATGATAATTGGTGTTAAACCAATATTCTGCCCATGGTAGCCATGTTACCCAATCTTTGGGTTGATCTGAGATGAAACACCTTAAGTAGTTTTCAATACATCTATTTGTTACTTTAGTCTGTCCATCCGTCTGCGGATAATAGGCTGTGCTCATTTTTAATTTAGTTCCCTGCATCTTAAAGAACTCTTGCCAGAACGAGCTCATAAACAGCGGGTCACGATTGCTTACCACCGAATTTGGCATGCCATGGAGTCTCACTACTTCTTTAACAAAAATTTCAGCAAGTGCTTTGACTGTATAGGGGTGCTTGAGTGCCACACAATGATAGTATTTGCTCAATCTATCCACTACTACCATGATAGCTTCGTGGCCTTTGGATCTAGGCAATCCTGTAATAAAATCAAGGCTCACATCTTCCCAAATTCTATCAGGAACCGGTAGAAGTTGAATCGGACCGCCTAGGGCAGCAGTGATATACTTTTCTCTTTGGCAAACATCACAAGCTTGGACGAACCTTTGAATATCTCCTTTCATTCCCTTCCAATAGAAATTCGTTGCAGCACGTCTGTAAGTTCGATAATACCCGGAATGCCCACCCATAGGAGTAGCATAGAACTCTTCTAAAAGCCTCGGAATCCAAACTGAATTCTCTACAATGACCACTCTATTTTTGTACAACAACACCCCTTGTTTATAGGAAAATCCCAAATAGGGTCTATCTTCATTTTCTCTTTGCACTTCTTCAATTATCTTCTTAAGTTTCTCATTTTCTTGGAACTCTGTAATTAATTCTTGGCAATCAAGCCAAACAGGGATATAAATCATATTGTTCAATTCCACATAATCTCTACTTCATGAAAGGGCATCTACCCTTCGATTTTCAACTCCGAGTTTATAAACTATTTCAAAATTGTAGCCCAAAAGCTTGGCTAACCAATTTTGTTGTCCCCCTGTGGTAATACGTTGTTGCAGTAGCTGTTTGAGGCTTTTTTTATTAGAAAAAATAGTAAATTTTTGCCCCAACAGATAAGGCTTCCAGTGCTAAATGGCTAATGCCACAACCATCAATTCACGTTCATACGCTGACTTGGTTAAATTACGAGGGCTAATGGCTTTACTATAATAAGCAACAGGCTTCTTATGCTGCATTAATATGGATCCAATCCCAGTTCCAGACGCATCATATTCCAATACAAATTCCTCTTCAAAATTTGGCAAATTCAGAATGGGAGCTCTAGTTAATGTCCTCTTGAGTTCATCAAAAGTTGCTTGAGTTTTGTCATTCCACCCAAAATTGTCTTTCTTGGTCCATTCAGAGAGAGGTTTTGCTATTTTACCGTAATCTTTAATGAATTTCTGGTAGTATCCGGTTAGGCCCAAGAATCCACGCACTCCCTTGACATTCTTTGGCACAGACCACTCCATGACACTCCTCACTTTTGATGGATCAATAGCTACACCTTGAATAGAAATAATATGGCCAAGATACTCTATGCTCTCTTGACCATAAGAACATTTCTCCTTATTAGCAAACAACACTACCCTCAAAATCTCCAACACCATAGTCAGCAATTGCATGTGTTCTTCCCATCCTTTACTATACATGAGTATATCATAAAAAAAAAAAACCAATACTCCTTTTCTTAGCAAAGCATGAAATACCTCATTCATAAGGGCTTGGAATGTAGATGGAGCATTCATGAGCCCAAATGGCATAACAAGATATTCGTAATGCCCTTCATGGGTTCTAAACGCAGTTTTCGGTATATCTTCCTCCCTCATCCTTACTTGATGGTAGCCGGAGCGAAGGTCCAACTTTGAAAAATAACGAGACTCATGCAACTCATCCAATAGTTCTTCTATTACCGAAATTGGGAACTTATCTGGAATTGTAGCCTTGTTTAAGGCCCTGTAATCAACACACATACGCCACTTATTGTCTTTATTTTTCACCAAAATAACTGGGCTAGAAAATGCACTTTGGCTGGACCTAATGTGACCCACCTCCATCAGCTCTCTCACTTGTCTTTCTATTTCATTTTTCTGATCATAAGGATACTTATACAGCCTTACGTTGATAGCTTCCTGTCCCAGTTTTAGATTTATCTTGTGTTCTTTAGCATGCACCGGTGGTAATCCTTTGGGTTCCTCAAATACATCATCAAATTTTTGTAATATTGCTTCTAACGTCCGCTTTTGTTCTATTGTGAGTCCCGGCTCCTCTTGTTTTCTGCTTTCTTCCAACAACTCAAAAACTGAAGTCTGCAATGACTCTCCACGAGGAACTCCTCTCAATATTTTTGCTCCCTGTGGAGTGGTTACTTTCATCACTTGCTTCTTCCAGTCAACCACCATTTCTCCTAGAGTATAGAGTAATAAGCCAAGCCATACCCAGAATCATATCCGTATCTTTAAGATCAAACAAAAAAGCATCAATTAGGAATTCCCCTTCATCCAGCTCCACTGTAATTCCTCTACATACTCCTTGTGTCTCAATTCGATGACCATCTCCTATTAAAATCTTCATGCTTTGTGTTTTTCCTCAGCTCTAACCCAGAGCATCAACCAATTTACGAGAAACAAAATTATGGGACGCACCACTATCGACCAAGATTAACAAAGGGAACCCACCCACTTTCCCTTGTATCTTCATCGTCCTAGGACGATCCTCTCCTTTCATCATCGCCTGCAAGCTGATGGCAGTGCAAGCTCCATCTGAATTTGTCTCTTCTTCACCAAAGCTCTCTCTTGTTTGCATCTCTTCACCCTCACATTTGACCCGTAAATCATCGTTCATCAAAATAACCCGAAGCTGCTTCACCGGGCATTGGTGGAGCGGGCCATAAGATCCATCACACTTGTAACATAAGCCACGTTTTTTTCCTGTCCAGAAGGTCTTGGTAAGAGAGGTGGTGTACACCTCTGTTTCTTGGACCGTTTTTGCTTTTATCACCCCCTTCTTCTTTTGCACTTGGGCCTGGCCCATTTCTCCCTCCCCAGCTTCCACTATTTTGACTTAGGGTGGGTCTACCTGAAATACTAAAAACGGGTTGGTTTCCTGGATGGGTTTTCCCATCTCCACGTATGTTTCCCCTTCCCTGCCACAGTTTGTTGTGCCCATAAAATTCAGCTTCTATGGCTCTTGCTACGCTCATCATTCTGCCTCGTGTTAGAGGACTCGCCATGTGCACACTCCTCATTCTTGCTCTGACGTCATCCTTAAGGCCTTGGGTGAAATAAGAGAAATACTGATCATCATGTAGCTTTGGTACTTGAGCGATCAAACATTCGAAGATTCAAATGTAGTCATCCATGCTCCCCATCTGACGTAACAACGCCAATTGGTTGTATATGTTTCCTTCGCCTCTACCTCCATATCTCTCCAGCAGCTCTCTTGTCAGATCTTCCCAAGTTAGGTCTTTGTAATCGTTCAACAGTGAGTGGAAGAAGTGTATTGTCCCTCCTTCCATACATACCTGAGCAAGATTCACACGTACCGCCTCGCTTGTCTCTTGGACATTGAAATAAATTTCTGCACGAGCAATCCAACCCGCAGGATCTTCGCCATAGAATGAAGGGAGCTCTATTTTCTTCATGGATGGACGAAATTCATTCAACGCGTCACCCTCGAGTAGTTTCATACTTGGTGTTCCTCTAGATTTTCGTCCCTTTGTTCCCTACTTCTTCGATCCAGTCGACCCCTCTACTTCCTCTTCTTTGCTATCTTTCTTAAGACTTGACATAAGATTAAGCAGTTTCGATTGATTCTCTGCTGTTTCTAGACGCATATTCTCCATCTGTTTTTGGTTCTGCAGAGATTGAGTCACTAGTTTGTCAACCACCGCCTTCAATTTGGTAAATTCTCTGACCACATATTCCACTCTCATATCTTCTGAGTCAGATGTTTCTGGTTCCTCTTGTGCGTTGTTCTTCTTGGGAGGCATTCTCTCAGTTAGATGAAATTATCCAGCAGGTCGGACTAATTAATAGAGAACTCAACTCAATAAAAATGAGAACACACGACAAATGAGAAAAAATAACGAATTGATTCTATTTAATTGAAAGTCAGAAATACAGTAGGATGAGAAATCTCACTGCCCAGAGCGTAAGCTCCTTTAGAACAACCACAATGGCCCTCTACCCAAATCAATCAACAAAACAAAATGCCCTCCTTGGTCCCCACACCTACCTATTTCTAAATACAATAAAGATTCCCCTTTTTCTCTCTCATCTAACCAACCTATTTCTCGTAACTTGCTACGTCACTTTTTCTAATTTTCTTCCTCTCATACATCCTTCCCCAGTATTGGCTTCTTGGATCAATGGCTCATTAGGCCCATATGCATTTGGGTTTGTCTCAGTTGGTAACCTTTTCTTAGGGGTGGTGTTCATGTAACAAGTGTAGAGGAAAGTGCTGAAATTCATGATAAACAAGTAGTAGCTGATCTTAATGACCAAGGTGTAAACAAGAGCATTAGGCCCAAAATAACTAGCCAAGGCTCAAGGAGTATGATTGGTCTAGAGTTTATTATATAGCATGTGGTTGCGAAGAGAGAAGGGTGTAGAAAGTCTGATTTAATTTCTTCTCTTTTTGTATATTCTCTAAATCTTGTCATGACCTTTTCAATACATTAACGAGTTTTCTCTGTTTCTACTGTTCATAGTGATACTTTCCCTTCCGTTGTAAGAAACTGAGAGATAATAATATAGCAGAGAATTGTTTCTGTATTAAAATCCTCATTTCTGTTTCATTGCTTGCTCGGATTTTTTTTTACATCCATTACACACCTGAAGTGCACCACCATCCTCCAGGCCGCCATTTGGCAACACTACTTCCTACTTTGTACATCAAAATATTTAAACTAGAAAATGTACGTCTAACAAATCGAGCGAAAATATGTAAATATTAGATAGCTCAAATGGTAATGATCTTCCCATTATCACATCTAACATGCTAATCTAGTACTCGCTCCGTTCTATCAAGTTTATGATGACGGATACACTCCTGGTTTATCTTCTTCCATCTCATCTGCAACATACCTGCAGCATAGCGTATAATTCTTAGCTTTTGATAAAAGCAACTGCATGCAATCATATTCACCTGGTATAATCATATGACCAATTCAACATATTCTGTCTTAATCCCAAATAAACCAATGAACTTAAAATTCAGGGTTAAATGCACTTGTCATCCTAATTTATTAGGCTTCATGCACAAGAATAGCAGCTTAACTTGTCATAAATAACGAAGTGTTTCAAAACGCTAATGAAAAACTAGCAGAAGTTGCTTATTACTTCCTAAATTTTTTTTAGCTTATTTTAATAAGCTTTATGCAGAACCTTATTAAAATAAGTTCTTTTTATCTTATTTAGATATTACTTTACTGTCAAACTCATTAATAAGCTATCATCTGATAAGCTCTTATTAAATGTTTGTTTGAGAATGATTAAGGCCCTGGTTGAATAAACTTGTCGATAAATCCTTATAAGAGAAGAAAAATAATATAAAAAATCAATAAAATTCCTCTTATAAGTTAAAATTAACTTATACTTCTCTATTTTTTTAGAAGTTACTCTCCTTTAACTTCTCTAAAACTTGAAGAGATTGTTATTTTAACTTATGGGAGAATTTTTATTCATTTTTATATTGTTTTTCTCCTCTTATAAGAACTTATCCATAAGTTCACTCAAAGGGGGACTAAATTTTGAAAAAAAATTACTTATCTTTCAAAAAAACTCAAAGTTGATGCAAAAAAATGATTACTTCCTTAACACAAGTTAAACCAGACATACACTGTGTTTGTTTAAGTGTAAGTTTAGGAAAGATTCTTTTGGGATAATAATTCCTCTTTTTATAAGGCCCTATAAAAAAATTAGTGAAAAAATTATTTTTCTAATATAAACAAAACCAAACACGCTCTACATTGTTTACCCAAATGTATCCTCAGCACAGTTATGAAAAAAGCATAAAGAGAACTGCATTATCTAGATAAAATTTCAACAAAAGTTGAGGCTCAAGTTTCGAAGCCACGTAGAGCATTAATGTTGCAGTCTCACAAACCACAGCCTTACACTAAATAGTGATAAACCAATAGACTTACTATTCATCCTTAAAACAATACCTCATTTGGGAAGTTAAGTTCAAGTTCCTTGAACTAGTCATGTCATCATCATTATCAGAATCAAAATCTAAACCATTCCATATGCGACGTTGTGGTCTTATGTCCATGTCCTCCTCTTCCTGAATCCATTCAATTAATAAAATAAAAACTATGTACATTAAAACAATATGTACAACTAGTTTAAGTAACAACCTCTTCTGGAACTTGTATGGTTGATGGTGTTGTTTGAAAAGGTGCACTAGGTGCATGGGGAAGTCTAGAAAGTTGTTCTAGTAAAGTATTCCTGAAAAATCAATTAAAACAATCCATTTTAATCAAAATTAGCTTCAAGAAAGATCCTAGCAATTATCAATAGATGCTTTAGTAATACCAAAGTTATCAATCTTGAATAGCGATGAGTTATCAATCTTGAATAGCGATGTGTAGTGGCCAACCCCAAAAACAATATAGCAAAATAGCAGGGATAACTGCTATTCCGAAACTTATATAAATTACATAACTTAATACTATATATGTAAATGGTCAAAAACCTAGAAAACAAATACTAAAATTCATGAAATATTCGCAGTTAAGCAAAATATACAAGTATATAATATAGCAATAAAAGTCAAAGAAAGAAATAAGTTTAAGCCACTAACTCAATGGCTAAAAGCCTAAAAGTAATAAAACATTAAAGACAAAACAATGTTATCGACGCAGTTGGCAGGTCATGGTGGACAACCAAAAACTGTCATAAAGTTATGGCAGATACCATGGTAGTCAAATATATATATATATATATATATATATATATATATATTACACAAAATATAAAAAAATACTACAAAATGTGATATACAATCAATAATTTAATTGATAGAAAATCATCAAATAATATCATATGCCTCATAACAAGATCTCAAATTAACATAATAGCATAAGACTCAACACGAATTCAATACAATCTAAAATGTATAAAAACCATCAAGCTTCAAGTGAAACAAAGTGATAAAAAACAAGGAAAATAGAAAGATTAATTGAGGAAACTTGTTGGATTATGATAAGAACTAGGTATCTTATTAAGAAGAATTAGGGATGAATTCCAATTACAAAACTCAAACTGCAGAACTTCAAGGGTCTGCACCTCCCAATGCCATAAGTCCCCAATTTCCTTTCACCCCCCCCCCCCCCTTCTTCCCTTGTTAATCTCCACTCTTATTTATAGGCAACATGCCTTGTTCAACTAACTCACCTAACTAACCAACTAATGGAGATTAACTAAGTAATCTGTTTAGACAAACTATCAATGGAGTGACCTATCAGATTAATCTTATTAGCTGCCTTGAAGAATTTGAGGAAGCTTGTTGTTAGGCCATGTTAAGGAAAACTGCTGCTCAAACCAAGGTAGCAATGTTAGAATAAAATAATAACAACAACAACCAAGCCTTATCCCACTAGCAGAGATTGGCTACATGAATCATATGACACCATTGAGTTCGGTCAAAGACCAAATTTATAGAAATATTATTAATCAAAAGATCTCTTTTAATAACCTCCTCTAAAAATTAGATGAAAAATAAAGGAAAACTCAAAAGAAAATGAAAAGAAATTCTAAGATGAGAAAGAAAGTAAAAACAGGAATGGAAGCGAGACAGAGAGAGGGAGAACGGAGGGAGAAATGTAGAGAGGAAAAAGAAAAACAAAATGGAAGATAAAACAAAATCAGAACAAAAAATCTCCTCATCAGAAAATGAGGGTTGCTGGAGATCGTGGTCGTTGGAAGTAGTGAAGGTGAGAGAGGGAGATGATAGGTTCCTGTGAGAGAGCAAAATGTAGCTGAGAAAAGACTGAAAACAGAGGCCAACAGGGTTGAAAGTCTACATTTTAGAATTTTTTATGTTAGGTCAGTGTGGAACTGGGTCAAATCAGCAGATCCAAGTCTTTTATTTTTTTGGGCAAATTCCCAAAATTTCAACCATGGCTTCCACCATGCAAATAACAGCTGCCATGACCTGCCATTGCAAACCGACCATGCCATGCCATATGTATGGCAAATTGTTAAAAACCACCACTGTTTTACGCCATGGTGCTGCCATGGCTGCTATTTGATAACACAGACCAAATAAAAATAGAAATGTATAAGAATTCTAACAGAAGAAAGGGAAAGAGAGAGAAGAAAACAGTTAGAAATCAATAAAACATAAAAATAAGGAAAAAAATAGAAGCAGACAATGAGAGGAGAGTGACAACTAGTGGGATAGTAGGAGCTAAACAAAGGGGAAAACAGAGTACTTTACAATGGACAGAGAACAGTGATTCACCAGAAAACAGAAGAAACTGGTCGGAAAATATAAGCAGCAGCTCACCAGAAAGCCACTGGAGAGCAATGGGTTGATGAGTTGCACAATAACTAAGGGTAAGAGAAAAGGGGGTACAAAAATGGGAAGAGGCGTGATCGGTTTTTCTAAATCCTTTTTTATTTTGACAAATATCCCTATACATGGTTCTGAAACATTAAAAATTTAGGACATCTTTGGGTTTTAAAAAAATTTCAGTGGCAGCCAAGACACATGTGAAATGCTGCGGTTTCCTCTGCTATAGCATCTGCAACAACCACAACAATGAAATGAAACATGACAAGCTCAAAATAGTGGCCAGCCACTGTAGCACAATGCAACATCGCTATAATAGCACTATTGCACGCTATTCACAACCTAGAGTAATACATGAATACCTGATAAAGAACAGAAAATCTCTCATACACATTTGACTATTACCACACATATCAAGCTAAAACTTAAGCATGATAGAATATAATTTTCCTTTTTGTTCTTTAGGGAGATAGCAGTTACAGTTTTCATTTAAATAGAATCAAGACAGCATATAGGCATTATAATTTCAACAAGAAATAAAATGAAAATTATTTGGAGGTCAAAATGGAAATGATGTCACACCATTTAACTTTAAGTATCTAAGATCAATATTACAAATCAATGAAAAATTAATGAGGATATTACACACAAAATACAAGCTAGATGGTTAACTTGGAGAAAGGCAAAAACTTATTTGTGACTGTAAAGTACTTATCAAGTTAAAGAAAAGCTTTATCAAACAGTTAAACAACCACTTATCGTCTATGGAAATAAACGTAATGCTTTAAAGGGGCAATACAAGGAAAAAAGTAAAAGTTGCAGAAATAAGAATGTTAAGATGAATGTATAGTCACAAAGAAAAGGATAAGATAAGAAATTATTATATATGAAGAGATATTGACACCTATTGTGGAGAAAATAGCAAAAAATCAATTAAGGTGAGTTAGACAAGTGTAAAGAAGGCTATTGGAGGTAATTGTAAAGAGAGTGAATTGCATAATTTTTAATCGTGTGAATAGGAGTAGAGGTAGGTCAAAAACTACGGAGAACATTGTTAAAAAAAAAAGATCACGTGATAAATAATATCTAAGAATTAGATTTTTTACAGAGTTGTTCAATGGCACTACATGATTCATGTAGCTCAACTTAATTAGTTGAAGAAAGCTTTTGTTGTTATTGTTTGTAGGGCAATAGCATTTACTAGCTAGGGAAGTGGGGGATTTGAAGTTGGGGGGTCACCCACCTTTGATGGGGGACTTAGGTGGAACCTTGGCTGTTGCCCAAGTGGCAGTGGGCTGCCTATATAAACATAATTTGTATACATATTGTCATCTGAAGTTGAAAAGCTCCATGTCAACTCTGCTGGTTGATGTGAAAAGGCATTTGGGTATAGATCATAGTCCAAAGTTGTAACAACTTCCCAGTGTAAGCCAACCCCACAACACAAAGAGTCTTTTTATATGGGCACTAGATATGAAGGTAGTTAAAATCGGGATTTTATTTTAAATTGTAAAGGGGAGGGAAAATCATAAATTGAATCATAAGATTTTACAAAATTCAGATATATGCTTATAAATTCATATTATGCATATAAAACAGCATAATTAGGGGGAAAAACACCTTTAAATCAGTAAAAGCACTTATATAAAGTAGCACTCAATTATAATCCATATACCATAAGAATGTATAGATCAGAACAGAAAAGATGCAAGAACAGCAACACCAGACTCGAACTTAAAGCAGTAGCACACTTTTGGGTTTAGCTGCACACACTGAGAGGACTGTTGAATTGACAACTTAGGGTTCAAAGCTGCTATAAACAAATTGGGTTTAATAAAAAGAGATATGAAAGAGGTGTCAACTACAATTGGGGTTCAAGTTCAAGAAATAAGACTACTTGATCAATTTTAGAATCAAAATGAAATTGTAAAATCCCACAATTTGAGGGATTTTACAATTTAAATCAAGATTTTACAACGATTTTACTCAACCATGACTTTACCCTCGATTTAAATCAATAAGGCTTCCAAAATCGTAAAATTGTAGGATTTTATGATTCAAATTGGGATTTTACTACCATGTATATATATATGAGAAAATGGAAGTTTTAACCCAGCTAATGTTTGACAGGTGGCTTTAGATATTTGAAATCTAGAACAATACAACATGTCTTCACAACCAACACAACTCAACAACTGAAAGGGACATCTTCCAGGTGTAAACTATAGTTGGTTCAGGTGAATGCAATCATTTACAAGGTTCTAAAATGTTAAGACATCATATTTGCAGAAAGAATGTGACCTAGATAGCACATCTAACTAATTGGATTCAGTGATTAATTAATTATTTGTGGCCAGTATTTTTTCCACGATCATGGTGAGAAAAGAATTGAAATCAGAATCATCAATTGCGATTCAGCAAGAAAAGTAATTAATATAAACTCACCTAATTCTTTCCAGATCACTGGGTGTGTTTAGGTTTTCCATGTTGTATGGATCGACATGAAGGGTATATTCTGGGCCAAAATATTCATAATATTCATTGTAAGGCAACTTATTATTAGGCTCCACTCCAACTGCCACTGCTGTCTAAAACAAAGAAGGTTCAAAATAGTAAGCAATAAAGTAACATTAGGCCATCACCAAAATGCATTTACAGTCCAGCCCAAGTAAAGAAAGGGACCTCATAACACCAGCAACGAGCAACATTCCGAACTGTATATCCTCCCCCACCCAAGACCATTAGAGGAACATTGAAAGATCGTATGAAACGAAGGCAATCAGCATGACCCTTCACCGACAAGTTGAAGCAACCCAGCCTGTCACCAGACAAAGAGTCAGCTCCACATTGAAGAACAACAGCATCAGGTTGATAAACATCCATGACTTTTTGAATGATGGGACGAAACAGACTGCGGAAATTTTCATCATCCATTCCATCATTGAGCGGGACATTCAGTGCATAATTCTTTCCAGTACCCAGCCCAGTGTCTCTAATGTGCCCGGTTCCGGGGAAAAAATCCCCAAACTTATGAAATGACACTGTCATCACTCTATCAGTAGTGTAAAATGCCTCCTCAACTCCATCTCCATGGTGAACATCAATATCAACATACAACACACGCTGGCCACCACCGCAAAAAACACAAAATGTGAACACTATACTCAGGAAGGGAATAAAAAACATGTAATAAAAATAACAAAACAAACATTTTTATTACAAGTGACAAAGAAGCCTTATTGTACATGCAAAATCATAATTTTGATTTTTACCTGCAGAAGAAGTACGGAAAATTAAAAAAGGCAGGAGTAAACCAAGCCATAACTCTAATTACACACCAAACGTGTATAAAGCTACCTATATTTGGATCATAGAAGTGATCTTCTGCAGAATCAAAATCAAAACGAGGAAAAAATTGAAATAGGAAATAGAAAAATGCCTATCACTAACACCCAATTGAACTACAAAAGGAAACATTGAGCCTAACATTGTTTTTTAAAAAAAGGGATAACTAAATAAAATTTCAGAAAGCATTGCAAAAAAAGAACGACAGAGAGAAGAGGACAAGGAAAATACCCTATGAACTTTGAGAAGTTCGAGAATGCCGAGGACGATGTCGTTGACGTAGCAGAACCCAGAGGCTTCGGACTTCTTGGCGTGGTGCAAACCGCCGGCCCAATTGATTGCGATATCGGCATCAGCACGGTTGAGACGGACGGCGGCGCCGATGGAGCCGCCGGCGGAGGCGCTGCAGAAGTCGAAGAGGCCGTCGAAGACGGGGCAGTCCTCGCCGACGTTGAAGCGCTTGAGTTGGCGGTAGTGAGAGTGGGAATTGTCGGAGAGGATCTCCGGCGAGACGGAGGAGAGGAATTCCACGTACTCGTCGGAGTGGAAGCGGCGGATGTCAGCGACCTCAGCGGGGAAGGGGCGGTTGATCTGCATGCGACGGTGAAGCGCGTAGTGAACGATGAGGTTGTGGGCCATGCGAATGCGATGGGGTTTCATTGGGTGACCTTGACCGTAGTAGTAGTCACCGATGCTGGGTTCGTAGAAATACGTAACTCTACGCTTCTTTGCGTCTGTTCCCACTGACGGTAGCGACGCCCCACTCTCTGCCTCTGCTCTCTCTCCGCTACCCATTCCTCTCTCTCTCTCCTTCAATTCGGATCGGATCAGCCAAACCCTTTCCCTCCCCCGGTTTCTCTACTTTTCCTTCCTCTGTCAACTTACCCACTCTACTCTCTTGTCCCACTAATTTCAGTTAATTCAATTTATAAAATTGTAAAAATATCATTTACTTTTTTTCCAAATTATCGTGAGTTTGTCATTTTACTTTTTAATATTATAACTAGTAATTTTTTTTAGTATCATTAATTTATTTCAAATAAATAATTTAAAAATACAATGCAAAAAATTATTTTTTAATAATATTTTTATTTAAAATTAATATTCACAATTTATATATTAAATTTAAATATAGAGACAAAGAATATTATTTAATAACACTATTTAAAATTATAATAAATTTTACTTAGTAATATTAAAAACTAAATAATATTTTATAATTTTAAAAGCTAAATAATACTCTATTTAAAGAAAATAATTTCATACTTTATAACTTTTCACAAATTATAATGAATGAGAGTGGTTTTCAACTTTCATTGAAATGTGAATTTTTAATTTATTTTGTATAAAAGTTGGTAAAATAAATTATTGTTTAAATCTTTGAATACATTAAATCAAATGGGTATTTGTTTGGGATAATGAAAATTTTCTAAGTTAAAAATCATCTTGAAGGAAACTACATTTCAACAAGTTTTGGGGGTCAAGAAGGAGGTAAAGATAAGCCTGAACATAAGAGAATATTGGAAGATTATCTAAGATCTTTAGTTTTAATTAAAAGGGACACATTTCGAGCTATTTTAGGAGATTTTTTATCACATTGTTGATTTTTCTCTAAACTGCTTGAAAGACAAGAAAATATTCTAAGACCACAAAACTAAAGGCTTTTTTGGAGGAGTTTTCACGTCACGGACACCCAAAACTACTCGAAAAATAGAACTGGCAAGAAAATAGTCTAAGTCCAACAAACTGATGGCTTTTCGAGGAGTTTTTGAGGAGTTTTCAGGTCCCTGACACCCAAAACTCTCAAAAAATAGGAAGTGGTCAGAAAATATTCTAAGTCCACAAACCTAGCCGAGCTCCAGATTTTCTCCAGAATTGCTCGAAAAATAAGAAGTGGTCAGAAAATATTCTAAGTCCACAAACCTAGTCGAGCTTCAGAGTCTCTCCAGAATTGCTCGAAAAACAGAAATGAGCAAAGAAAATGTTCTAAGTCCACAAGACTAAGACAGGCTCTCAAAACTCTAGAATGGCTCGAAAGGAGAAGTCAAGAAGAAACTATTCTAAGGCCATAACATTAAAGGAGTCTCCTAGGTTTCTCTCAAAAATACTCAAAAGATAGGAGTCTTGAAAAATTTAAAAGCGGTTACCAGTAGTTATCAACATTCACCACTACGCAAAGGAGATCATGGGCGATAGCGGTTACGAAAGAAGCCCCACGAACAGCACGATCACAAGCAATCGTGGATAGTGAGCATCAACAGTTGAAGGCAGTTACTAAGAAGTGCCCGCAAAAGGAGGAAAACAGTGGTGATCTTCATGTCTATAAATACTCCAAAGCACCATTTCACAAAGGACGACTTTTTGCACCCAGACACCGCACCTAAACTCTCTGAGACGCTGAAACCCTGCACCGCGCCAGACACCAGCTACAAGGAGACCCATGGTGGCCATTGTTCGCCGTTGTGAGGAGTCGTACGTTTACATTTCAGCATATTTACATTCCTGTACCTTTACATTCTGCATTTTAATTCAAGTTTCTTCATTTGTTTGCTTTTGTTCTTGTTTCTGCAATTCATTTCTTATTTCATACTTTTCTGTAATGAACCTCTACGTTTGAGTCAATTCTACACGTTTAATATTCACTATCCTTGCTAAATTGCTGAATTTACGCGTCCATTTTACCGTTACGTTAACAACACACTTAAAAGAACCCAAAGAGGACCTAAATCTAGTCCCCAGATTGATCTTTGGATTATTTGTTTATAATTTTCATTTTTCACCGTAAACAAATTGGCACGCCCTGTGGGACCATATTGTGTGTTTTGAATGATTGATTGCTTTGTTGCATGATATTACGTAACCGACGTTGTATTATGGCTAATAGAGGAAGAAATAGTGATTCTAGTTCTGGGAATGGCAATTCTAGAAGTGATGGTAGTGATACCAACTTAGAAAATGTAAGCGGTAGTACTACTACTGCCGCACAACCTACACCAACGACGGCGTTACCTACGCCGTCATCTCCCGTAGTTAGCCAATTTATGGTTACTATACCACCAACCAATCCCAGCATAAATCCTGGCCCAAGGCCAAGGCTGGGTGATCATCCATTTGGCTTACCTCCTGTGTGTATGCCACCTATCTTTGGAGTATCAACCTACTCCAACCCTGTGGTGACAACCGTGTCACCCTAGAGTCACATCATTCCACCGGGAATGGGTGTACTCCATACCATTCCACCGGGAATGGGTACGATAGGTGGAGTACCTGAAACGCAATTTGCGTTTGGAGCTTCGAGTGGGGATTCACTTCCTGCTAGCTCGTTTTTGAATGTTGCCTTACATTCCATGAGGCAACAAATAGATGAAAGCAATCACGAGATGGTCAATATGCTGACCCATCAAATGACCACTGTATTAAATCCCATAGTGGAAACGACTAATACCAGCTATCAAATTTTGGCTGAACAAATGCATCTAATTGCTGACGTTTTTGGGGCACCTCAAGTCCCTATAAGGCAAGGGCAAAATGTTGCCAAACACCTAATCGAGATGCCACAAATCTTGGTCGAAATGGTCAAATTTTTGAGCAAAATAGACCAAATTTTGGTCCAAATCTTCCGAGATAAAATGAGAGAAATTTCCAGGTGGACCAACCCCCAGTTTTTGCTCGAAATCCAAATGCTCCACTTGAGCAAATTGGTCAAAATTTTGACCAAAATCTTCCGAGACAAAATGAGGGTGATTTTCAGGGAAATCAACCCTTTATTATTGCTCGAAATCAGAATGCTGATGAAATACTTAAGCAAGTTAGGCAAAATAATGTAGGGGGCATCAAATTCAATATCCAAACAACCCAAATCCTCAAAATATTGCCAATGTAGTCGAACAAGTTTTGAATCAACATGGGTTTGACGTAGGGTATGCTAATAGACCCTACTTTGTCTCAGCATTCTCTGAGGCAATTTTGCAGGCTGAACTGCCTCGGGGCTGGAAAGTCCCGAAATTCACTAAATTTGTCAGAGATTCTGGTGAATCCACAGTAGAACATATAGCTAGATACGCCATAGAATGTGGAGATTTAGCTCGAAATGAGGATTTAAAGTTGAAGTACTTTCCTAGTTCTTTGACTAAAGGGGCCTTTACCTGGTTCTTAACCTTACCTCTGAATTCAATTCATAATTGGAATCAATTAGAAAGAAGGTTTCATGAACAATTCTTTCGTGGTGAAGCGAAATTTAGCTTAATGGATCTAGTTAATATAAAAAGAATACATAATGAATCCATTGATGATTATCTAAGTAGATTTCGACAAATGAGGTTGAGATGTTTTACTCAAATTCCAGAATATGAACTAGTCCAAATGGCTGTAAGGGGATTAGAGTACTCGATTAGAAAGAAACTAATTAATCAGTAGCTAAGAGACATGTCACAATTAGCGACGAAAGTGAGGCAAATCGAGCAACTTAAGGCTGAAAAATCTATTCCTAGGAAAATAGAGAAATTTCCTTGAAAAGACAAAGTGGCTTACATAGGTCTCACTGAAGGAGAAATAGGAAGTGAAAATGATCTCGATGAAGAAGATGTCGATTTAGTGGTAAATGAGGTAAATGTAGCTGAATTAAAACCAGGACCCCCTTATGTTTGCCAATCTTTAAAACCACTCAAAATTAAGGACAAAACTCCGCCTAATAAAAGTTATGCCTTTGATGTCTCTAAAGCTGATCATATTTTTGACATTTTATTGAAGGATGGGCAAATTATATTATCTGATAATCATAAAATCCCTACTCTAGAACAAAGAAAGGGTCAAAAATATTGTAAGTTTCATTATGTTTATGGTCATTGGACTAATAACTGTGTTCGTTTCAGGGATCTTATTCAAGATGCTATTAAGCAAGATGATTGAAATTCGAGCAAAAAACCAAAATGCCGATGAAAATCGATTCCGATCCCATGCAAGTAGAAGCTAATTTCGTGGAACCTATCGACATACTGATGGTCGATGCTGCTGAAAAACAGGGGTCATTTGATAGAGCTGTGGAAGAAATAGAGGAAAAGATTTGTTGAATGACACCCTCGAAGCCTTCGAGAAGGAAGAAGCTGAAATCTTCCCAAGGGCTGGTGACTCGCTGTTGGACTTTCTAACTCGAAAGAAGGAAGCTGACAGTGAGGTCATGTTGTGCCCAAGGTGTAGCGCCGTCTTCGATAAAGCGGCGGCTAAAGCCTTCGAGCAATTAGAGATGAAGAAATACTATCAGGTGACCACCAACCAGGTGATCACCAAGAACAAAGGGATCCAGACCCAGAATGCTTCTATCACCATACGTGATCCCCAAACTGTTCAAAGCAAGACCTTCGTACCTGCTCAAAACGTTCCGAGCAACACATGGGTTTGAAACGTGCTGCACCCATCATTAACTCGACCAAAATTGCAGATGTTTGAAAAGGGAGAACCATCACATTCGACGGTCATGCCACAACAAGTTTTCTCACAACCTAAGTTTTTCGCTCAAACTGGGTTCCATAATCCATCTGGGAGCCATTTTCAGTTGAAAAAGCCTTATTTTAAGGCTCCTATGACTAAAACTCAGTGGCGAAGGGCTCAAAGAATCAGGAAGGCTGAGCATGGGGCTCAAGCTCAAGCTCAAGTCCAGGCACAAGCTCAAGCTCGAATTCAAGCCCAAATTCGAGCTCAAAATCAAGTCCAACAAACCCAGGGAAATGCCGCTAGGAATATGCGGCGTACCTCGGTTAGTGTCAAAGTCAAAACGACTCAAGAGAGAGCACCAGCAGTGCAAAAGGACTTGAAGATGAAAAGCCCAGAGATCGAGTACGATGCGGATGATGAATTGATCACCGATGTATTCGAATCAGGCTTTGAAGATGATCTCGAGGATATACTTGGGGTCGTATCCATGCTGCCTGCTGAATATGCCGAAGGAATAGGCGAAGGAGACGAAGAAGACTTCTATGCTGATGACGAACTTGATGATAACCCATAAGGTTATTGTTATTTAGCAGAGGATGGTTCACTTGCTAAATCGTTGGCTATTTTCGAGAAGCCGACACGAGAAATGAAGAGCCATATGAAGCCGCTATACATCGCGGCTCGAATTGACGAAAAATTTCGAGTGAACAAAGTCCTCGTAGATTCTGGGGCAGCTATCAATATCATGCCTAGTTTCTTGCTGAAAAAGATTGGGAAGTCAGAAGATGATTTACTGCCCCATAACTTGGTATTGACGGACTATGAAGGGAAATCTTCAAGTTCAAAGGGGGCTTTAATCATGAATCTAAGAGTTGGGTCTGTTTCTCGAGTAACCATTTTCATGGTGGTAGCTTCTAAGGCACGTTATAATCTATTGCTTGGGAGAGAATGGATTCATGGGGTTGGGGCAGTACCTTCGTCACTGCATCAGAAACTATGTCTTTGGAATAACAACGGAGTGTTGGAATAGGTCGATGGAGATCAGAGCTATTTTAAGGCTGAAGTTCATGTAAGCAGTCTTGATAGCAAAACATTCGACAAGTCTTTTGCTAACATTGCGCCACTTCGTATAGAAGATATAGGCGGCCCTAATTTTGGCCGAAATCCTCTCCTACCAAATGCTCGCGAAATTTGACACTAGATCCGCCTAGACCCTTCGGTGGGTTTTTACGGCTTCCAAGAAATAGTGGAAGCCGAAAAGAATGGAAATGAAGAACCTTGAAAAGAGCCTTTTGGCTCGAATTTCGGCTTACATAGCCGAAAATAAAATAAAAACGGCTCTTGAAGCCGGGAATACTTTGGAGGCCGATAAATTTAGTTCGGCCACAAAATCACAAAAAATTGAAGAAATCTCGGCCCATAAAGCCGTAGACCCAATCCAAGGCCATGCAGATATCAACATGATCGAAAGTTTGGCTCATCTAGCCGAAAGAAGAGAGGCGGCCCTAAAAGTGGCCGAAGGATGGGAGGCCGATTCACCATATTCGGCCATTAAGAGAAGTTCGGCTTATCTAACCGAACAAAGGCACACAAAACTTGAAACATGTGTGATTCAAGAAGAATCGGTCTTAGAGACCGAAGACAATGATGTCCGGCTTGATTGCATCTATGATGATGCACTGATTGGTTTCGAGAAAGATTCAGCTCGAAAAGGGCCAAAAATAGAGGCACAAGATCCCTTAGAAGAAGTGAATCTTGGAGATGAGAAGGAGCCGAGGTTAACTTTCATCAGTAAATTGGTCGATGAAGAAGTGAAAGACCAATTAATCAAGCTACTAAGGGAATTTAAGGATTGCTTCGCCTGGGATTATGACAAGATGCCAGGGCTTTCGAGGGAATTAGTCGAACATCGACTCCTAATTCGACCAGAAAAGAGGCTAGTAAAGCAACTACCTAGGAGATTTGCGCTAGAGATTTTGCCAAAAATCAAGGAAGAGATCGAAAGGCTCCTTAGAGCCAAGTTTATTCGTACAGCCAGGTATGTTGACTGGATCTCGAACATAGTACCTGTGATTAAGAAAAATGGATCTCGTAGAGTTTGCATTGATTTTTGAAATCTAAATACTGCTACACCGAAAGACGAATACCCTATGCCAATAGCCGATATGTTAGTAGATTCGGCAGTAGGTAATGAAATTTTAAGTTTGTTAGATGGATATTCAGGATATAACCAAATTTTTATTGCTGAAGAGGATATATCGAAAACAACTTTCCGATGCCCTGGGGCTTTAGGAACTTATGAATAGGTAGTAATGCCATTCGGATTAAAAAATGTTGGAGCTACATACTAGAGGGCAATGAACACTATTTTTCATGACATAATAGGCGAAGTTTTGCAAGTTTATATTGATGATATTGTTGTGAAATCTAAGTATAAAAGTGACCATGTTGGTCATCTTCGACAAGCATTTGAAAGAATGCGAAAATATGGCTTGAAGATGAATCTTCTAAAGTGTGCTTTTGGTGTTATTGCAGGACAGTTCCTTGGCTTTATTGTTCACCAAAAAGGAATTGAAATCGACAATAATAAGGCCAAAGCAATATATGAGACACAAGCCCCTTCGACTAAAAAACAACTGCAATCGTTGCTAAGGAAAATAAATTTTCTACAAAGATTTATTTCCAACCTTTCTGGCAAGGTTAAAATCTTCTCACCCCTATTGAAGTTAAAGAAAGAAAAAGAGTTTCGATGGGAGGCAAAGCATCAAGCTGTTTTCGAGGAGATAAAGCAATATCTGACAAAACCACCAGTAATGGTTCCGCCAAAGAAAGGTTTTCCCTTGAAGTTATATATTTCGACATCAGAAGAAACTATTGGGAGCATGCTAGCTCAAGAAGACAAAAATGGTGTCGAAAGAGCTGTTTATTATCTTAGTCGAATGTTGATAGGTGCAGAATCTCGATATAGTCCAATCGAGAAATTATGTTTGTGTCTATATTTTTCTTGTGAGAAATTGAAATATTATATTAGGCCTTTCGATGTACATGTTTATTCACATCACGATATAATAAAGTATTTCTTGTCGAAACCTATCCTTCATGGTAGAGTTGGAAAATAGGCATTGGCTTTAACAGAGTATTCTCTAATTTATAAACCACTAAAATCTGTAAAAGGCCAAGTCGTTGCTGATTTCGTTGTTGATCATTCGATTCCAATCAAAGAAGTAGATTTAATAAGTCTAAAGTCATGGAAATTGTACTTCGATGGATCTAGTCATTAAATGGAATTGGAATCAGAATACTGATAATTTCACCAGATGAAATCCCAACGAAATTACTCTTCGAGATAAAATCAGCTTGTATAAACAATGAAGCTGAGTACGAAGCATTATTAACTGGACTTGAAATACTGCTAAATTTCGGGGCAAGAAATGTAATCATTTGAGGAGATTCTGAGTTAGTAATAAAACAACTAACCAAAGAATATAAATGTCTAGGTAGAAACCTCACGAATATTGGGTAAAAGTGAATAAGTTATTACAAAAATTTGACGAAGTCATTCTAGAACATATTCCTCGAAACAAAAACCAAGAGGCCAATGAATTAGCCCAAATTGCCTCGAGATATAGAATTTCGAGTGAAAACCTAGCAAAATTAACAGAGGTAAGGGAGAAGTTAGGGTCAACAAACCTTGAGATCCTAAACATAAATGACTTAACTGACCAAGATTGGAGAAAACCTCTAGTTAATTATCTCAAGGACCCCAACATTCCAATTGATCGAAGAACAAAATTTTGAGCAATTAATTACATAATTCTGGTTGATGAATTGTATAAAAGGGGTGTTGATGGCACTCTACTTCGATGTCTCAGTGAACATGAGGCTTATATTGCCTTGGCAAAAATCCACGAAGGGATCTGCGGAGCCCATCAAGCTGGAGAAAGAATGAAATGGATGTTACTTCGAGAAGGATTGTACTGGCCCTCGATGGTTAAAGATTGCTTTGACTATGCAAAATCTTGTGAAGAATGTCAAAAGCATGGTAATATTCAACACGTTCCAGCCTCAGAATTACATTCAATAATTAAGCCATGGTCTTTTCGAGGCTGGGCTTTGGATTTAGTTGGCCAAATTCATCCTCCTTCGACAAAAGGCCATAAATACATCATTGTAGCTGTCAACTATTTTATGAAGTGGGCTGAGGCAGTTCCATTGAAAGAAGTTACTAAGAGTGATGTTGTTAATTTTATCAACGAATACATAATTCATCGATTCGGTATACCAGAAACTTTGACAACAGACCAAGGAACTGTTTTTATAGGTCGAAAAGTAACTCAATATGCAGAGTCCTTGAATATAAAAATGATAACTTCGACCCCATATTATGCTCAGGCCAATGGACAAGTGGAGGCAGTAAATAAAATTTTGATCAAGTTAATTAAAAAACACATTGGATCAAAGCCAATAAATTGGCACGACACTTTAAGCCAAGTATTATGGGCGTATAGGAATTCTCCAAATGAGGCAACAGGGACAACCCATTTTGACTTGTTTATGGCCAGAAAGCCGTTTTACCTGTTGAGGTGAATCTACAATCAGTTAGATTACAGCGGCAATTCAAGTTACCAAGTGAAGATTATTGGGCCTTAATGTTCGATGAATTGAATGTCTTGGATGAAATTCGCTTAAGTGCCTTAGAGAAAATAATTCGACAAAAAGAAAGAATTACGAGGTCATACAACAGAAAAGTACGAGGCAAGTTTTTTAATGCTGGTGAATTGGTATGGAAAGTAATTTTACCGTTCGACAAAAAATCAAGAAAACTTGGAAAATGGTCACCCAATTGGGAAGGCCCCTTCGAGATTGAAAATGTGTTTTCAAATAACGCGTATTCAATTCGAGATCTTGGAACAAATAGTCGAATCATGTCGATTAACGGTAAGTACTTAAAACCATACAAACCAGAAATACATGAAGTAAAAATAACTTGAGTCAAGGCAAATAAAAGATAATTCGAGTAATAAAAAGGCCAAATGAATAAATTTCATTTAAAGTAGAATTTGTGTATTTACAACAAAAAAGTCTAACTACTAGAATTCAAAGAAAAATACATAAAAAATCAAAAAGGAGGCTTCGAGCGTATTTCAGTATAAACGGCTCTCAAATTTTGATATCTAGTTTCAAGAGCCGTACATTGTGCATCAAGACTCGAAATATCCTCCATAGCTTGAGCTCTCTCGATAGTCAGGGTCTTCACATTTTCTATAAAAAAATTTCTTTTCTTCTCATAAGCCGCACTAGCTATTTTCAGCATCTCTGACTCCTTTCGAGCTCTTTCGAGTTGTTTCTCTAAATCAATGATTCTAGCATCAACCTCTTTCTGCTTCATATCGGCATTGGTAGTCGATTCCTTTAGCTTGACCAACCCAGTTCGAGTCTCTTTCAATTTATTAGAAGCAGATTCCTACATTGCTCGAGCTTGATCTTGTTTAGAACCAACCACAGCAGTTTGGTCTATAATTGCTAAAGAGTCGATGAAAAGAGACTCAAAACGTTGGAGCCCTTCAGGAAATGTCGAGAGCTGAGCCTTGAACGAAGAAAGTAAGCCTTTGATCTTGGCAACCAAGTCCTTGTCAGTTGGAAGGTTCTTCATCATTGGCGCATCAAAGACCAAGGACCTAAGCTCTTCGAGCATTTTTTCAGTTGATTCAGTGGGCTTGGAGACTTCTGAGTGTGACCCTGAGGGAGTATGAGACGAAGAAGAAAAGGTGAAGGTACTAGCCAAAATTTTGTCGATGGCCCCCTCTGGATCTTCCTCCACCATAGCGTTAAAATCATCCAAGTTCATTTCTGAGTTAATGGATGATGCTGGTGGTACAACTCCAATGTTGGGAGGACCTTCGACAGAAATTTGGGGGTTTTCAGGGACTTGGTTTCCCTCTTCAGCTACATTCTCCTCAACTTCATGCAAGGGCCCCTCCTCTTCTGATTGATATGTAACAACATCAACCTCGGGAGAACCCAGAGGCGATGTTTGTTGAGATATAGGGGGCACCTAGAGAAAAAGAAGTTAGAAAATTCACAAGTATGAAGACCAAATTTCGAGTGAAAGGATGCCTTACCTCAGGAGCCGGCTCTGTTTGAGCTTGGTCTTCAGAACTCGAGCTAGAAGAGCTCGAAGAAGTATCTGAAGAAGAACTCGAAGATCCAGAACTCGAGGAAGAAGCTGCCTCGTTCCCTTGTTGAGAAGTAGCTGCAGGTTCTTTTCTCGAGATTTTTTTAGACTCCTCAGGGATTGGAGTCAAACGTTTTTTAGGGCCTTTTCGGACCTTAGGGGGTGAATTGACACTTTGAGTGTCATCAGTCGAAACCTGCCACAAAGAAAAGGATCAAAAAATTGCTTGAAAAGACAGAATAGTACTCGAAAAAAGACAAAATTTACCTCCACTGATAGAGCTGAAGGTTGATTAGGTGTCTGTTGCACAGGAGTCGAAGCAGCCATCTCGATAGAAATATGGGGCTTGGTAGGAGTCTTGGTCTTGGGAATGGCCTTAGCCTAGGAAAAGAAAAGAAGCAGGCTTATAATCTAAACCCATGTCGATAATTAATTAAACCCAAGTCAAAATAGTTACCTTAAATACCCCAGAGGCAGCTTGGGATGTAGATGAAGAACCCTTTTTAAGGGTTGTTGAAGAAGAACCTTTTCGAGTAGATTTTTGTTTTTACTTAAGAGGCTCATCCTCTTCCCAATCCTCTTGGTCATATCGACCAACAAAAGGTTCTGTTGGAAGAGCTGCAAAAAAGTGTTTGAGAAGTCAAAATTAAATAAAAAATATAGAAAGGCATTTCGAGAAAAAATAGGGTAAACCTTACCATCTTTAAACTTTGTAAGGATTCTCACATCTCGAATATCAAGGTGAAGAGGGTAAGGGTAAGTTTTAAAAGAAAATCTCGAAGCTGTTATTTTACTTCGAGGAGGGGATAATTCATTCAAAAGAGTCGAAGGTAAATCGACCCATTTAGGTGAAATTATGGGTAAGGCCAGAGCAAAATTACAGTTTGGTAAAGGGGGAAAAGTTGGTCAAAATTTTTTGAAAAGAATATCTTCTATGAACTGGTCAAAAGGATGAAAAGCCTTATATTTATTTACTCTTTCTTTGGTTTTCTCTCTTAAAGAAATGGTAGCTTCAAAAATGGTTTGAGATATTCTCTGTGGTAAGTAAATAACTTTAAAAAATCGCTCAAAAGATTGAATTTCTCGAATGTTCGTACCTCTCGTCTTGGCCTTTGGATCCCCTTTCTGAAACATAGAAAAAGCAGAAGTCATCTTCTGGTTGCACGCTTCGACAGAAATTTCGTGATGATTATAGTAATTGGACCACCAACTGTGGAAAGCATGGGTACAATAGAGCAATGGCTCGAATTCAAAAGATGAAATCTCAGGCCTACATTTGCAGAAAAAACTTATGGCCTCATTTAAGTCTTCAATGCTATTTCGAGCATTTTCTAAGAATCCACGACTGGATTCATCTAACATAAACGCAGGCATTAATTGGCTAAGGCCAAATTGTCGAGCTACGAGGTTTGGTTGATAGGTGACCACCTGATAAGGCCTCAGGGTGAAACTACAAAAAAGAAGTTGACATGAAAGAAATTGTCTCCATGTCATCAAAATCTTAGATTGGGCACTTGGTGTTCTCGAAGGAAAAGGGCGTTTAAACCAAATTGGCCCTATTTTTCGAGTAGAAAAAGGGGAAAGTTAAGGAGTAAAAGATTGAAGAGATAAGAAAAAGTTGAAATATTGCCTAAAAGCATTACAATAATTTTTTTTGGTTACATTCGTACTCAAAAAAGTTAAACGAAAACCCTCAATCTCTCAAGAGATATTGGGTGGCTCAGAGCTTTGTAATTTTTCTTCAAAAATAGCATTCAACCAAAGTTGAAGTAGCCAAAAAGGCCCACTAATGACTGAAGGAAAGTCATTAGATCTAAATGAAGCCACTGCTTCATTTAAGTTCTCATACAAGTTTCCTAATATAAGTTTCCCAAGGCATATCGAAGACTCTTCGTGCAGCAATTGGGCCAAAGTGAGTAGTGTCTTTGGCACTTGGAGCGATCTCGAGCAAAAAACATAGGCAGAAAGCCACAACATCAGGAAAGCAACATGCTCTTCATCCGTAACAGGACCATCTCGATTCATATTCAAGGTTATGAAGAGTTGGTAAGAAAGCTTTTGGAAGTTGGGAGTCACATCAGGATTTTTTGGATGAGAATCTGGTTGAAACGAAGGACCAGTTGGCCTAAGCCCAAGAATGGCAGCAACATCGAAAAGAGTTGGAGTAATCATACCACAAGGCACGTGGAAAGAGCTAGTTGCTCGATCCCAGAAGAAAAGAGAACTCATGATCATAGGGAAGTTGTAAGACATATTGTACCTAGACAATTGAATGATATCATAGATTCCTATGGCCCTCCAACTATCTTGTTTTTCACCCTCAACTCTATCTAACCAAGGCAAATATAAGTCTTTGGTTAGAGGAGGCATAGTTCTAAATATTTTTTGGGCATTCTCGAGAGAATCCAAGTTATATTTGGAAGAGAATGCCAAGACCCCATCAGCAGAAAAAGAAGACTCGACAGATGGCTGGGGAACAAAAGGACCTAAAAATGCATGAGGTTTGGAGCCTAATGAAAAGGGAATAAGTACCTGGGATTTCCAAATAGCCAATTTCTCCTCCTCGAGAGGTGGCTCAGGAAGGTAGCTCGAATGACCCAAGGCACGAGCTCAGCACTGAAAAAAGCAGAGGGAACCTTAGACTTGGAGGCCATTTCGACGATAAATTGGGAAGATGGGGACGAACCAGAAGAAATTTTGACACAAAAAGAAGCAGAAGAGAAAGAACAGAGCTCTAAGTAGGAGAGTAAAAACGAAAGCATTAAAAATGAGAAGGTAACTTCGCTTTTTATACTGGTTCCCAACCTCGTGCAAAGCCTATACAAGAGCCTAAGTCCAGAGTATTTTGGCACTTAGTGGGAAGATGAAGAGATAGTGGGTTGTCTTTTCGATCTAAAATGGCCTTAAATCCCCAACAAAACGGAGCACGTCTCAATAATGGGACATTTTCAGTAACTGCCAGGCAGCACCTGCATTTAATGCGCCGACTTTGGACGACGTGCCTGACATAAAGCAGGTAAGTGGCAGCGACGCCATAAGAAATGGCGGGAAAATTAGAAAATGAAAATTTTCCAATTAAATATCAAAATAAAAAATATTAAAATCTCATAAACCTGAGATATTAATATTTTAGGGGCATCTGTTTGGGATAATGAAAATTTTCTAAGTTAAAAATCATCTTGAAGAAAACTACATTTCAACAAGTTTTGGGGGTCAAGAAGGAGGTAAAGATAAGCCTGAACATAAGAGAATATTGGAAGATTATCTAAGATCTTTAGTTTTAATTAAAAGGGACACATTTCGAGCTATTTTAGGAGATTTTTATCACATTGTTGATTTTTCTCTAAACTGCTTGAAAGACAAGAAAATATTCTAAGACCACAAAACTAAAGGCTTTTTTGGAGGAGTTTTCACGTCATGGACACCCAAAACTACTCGAAAAATAGAACTGGCAAGAAAATATTCTAAGTCCAACAAACTGATGGCTTTTCGAGGAGTTTTTGAGGAGTTTTCAGGTCCTTGACACCCAAAACTCTCGAAAAACAGGAAGTGGTCAGAAAATATTCTAAGTCCACAAACCTAGCCGAGCTCCAGATTTCCTCCAGAATTGCTCAAAAAATAAGAAGTGGTCAGAAAATATTTTAAGTCCACAAACCTGGTCGAGCTCCAGAGTCCCTCCAGAATTGCTCGAAAAACAAAAATGAGCAAAGAAAATGTTCTAAGTCCACAAGACCAAGACAGGCTCTCAAAACTCCAGAATGGCTCGAAAAAAGAAGTCAAGAAGAAACTATTCTAAGGCCATAACATTAAAGGAGTCTCCTAGGTTTCTCTCAGAAATACTCAAAAGATAGGAGTCTTGAAAAATCCAAAAGCAGTTACCAGTAGTTATCAACATTCACCACTACGCAAAGGAGATCATGGGCGATAGCGGTTACGAAAGAAGCCCCACGAACAGCACGATCACAAGCAATCGTGGATAGTGAGCATCAACAGTTGAAGGCAGTTACTAAGAAGTGCTCGCAAAAGGAGGAAAACGGTGGTGATCTTCATGTCTATAAATACTCCAAAGCACCATTTCACAAAGGATGACTTTTTGCACCCAGACACCGCACCTAAACTCTCTGAGACGCTGAAACCCTGTACCGCGCCAGACACCAGCTACAAGGAGACCCACAGTGGCCGCTGTTCACCATTGTGAGGAGTCGTATGTTTACATGTCAGCATATTTACATTCCTGTACCTTTACATTCTGCATTTTAATTCAAGTTTCTTCGTTTATTTGCTTTTGTTCTTGTTTCTGCAATTCATTTCTTATTTCATACTTTTATGTAATGAACCTCTATGTTTGAGTCAATTCTGCACGTTTAATATTCACTATCCTTGCTAAATTGCTGAATTTACGCATCTATTTCACCGTTATGTTAACAACACACTTAAAAGAACCCAAAGAAAACCTAAATTCAGTCTCCAGATTGATCTTTGGATTATTTGTTTACAATTGTCATTTTTCACCGTAAACAGTATTGTATTTGTTTAATTCATAGATTAAGGAAAAGTAATTTTCAAAAAGTGTAATAATTTTATGAATTAATAACTTATTTAAGTCCTATATCAATAATAAAAATTCAGTACAATAGTAAGATATAATGAACACCACCAACTCATCTCAAAAATTAAAATTTTTAAACATATGTGTAAGTGTACATATTATGGAGAAAGACTTTGTATATTATTCAAAATAGATATTTAGATGACACAAATAACTAGATTTTTCTCTTCCATTATATATGTACATACAAAATACATATACAAGGGACTTACAAAGATAAACATAAATATAATTTATAGAAACAATAGTTACTATGGGGAGAGTTGTTCTCTTCACACATCTCTTCATCCTCTTCTAGGTCTTCTTTTATCTCATTATCATCATTGTTAGTTGCTATTGCTTTATCAATTGGATCTTGTACAATCTACTTATTTTCTAACAATAATTCTTAATTTTTGGGTAATATAAAAGTTGAAATAATTGGAGAATTTAATTTTAATTTTTATAGGGTGTAAGTAACACTATTAAAAGCATTTAGGAAAAGGAATGAAATGGAGATCTTTCTAAAGTGAAAAAACTAAAAATTGAAATAAGAAAATAAAAGAAAGTGTGTAGCTTGTAAAGTCTAAAGGATTTGGAACTTCAATTAGAAGTCAATTGGAATCATATTGGATTAAAATAAGGTAGATAAAAACACTAATAAAGTCAAAATAAAGTTAAAACTCAAATCTTTCTAATGGCTTTACAAGAAAAGAAGCCAATAACTTATTCAAATTAATTCAAAAAACAAGTCTTCCTACCAAGCGAATGAGAATATATATTCTCTAAATACAAAGTTAACTGACTAACTTTTATATTCCTGCTTTTACATTCTACAAAGTTAATTTTTTAACTTTAATATTATAATATCTAACTTATATTTTGTAATATTAATTTACTCACTTTTATCTTTCTATCATCTTTATATATATACTAAAAAATATTTACGTGCATTGCACGGTTTGTTTGTTTTATTAAATTAATTTATTTTAAAATATAAAATATATAATTTAAATATATAAATATAATAAAAAATTTATTTGTCAAAATAAATTATCATTTAAAATATGTATAATTTAGTATTTTTTAGCATAAAATAAAATAACATACAAATATTTTATTTTTAAAATATAAAAATAAAATTTATATTGTTTCATGATATCATAAATTATTTATTATTATAAAATTTTAAATAAATAATTATAACAATAAATTATTAAATATAATAAATTTGTTAATATATGTTTTAAAATTTAAATAAAAGGTATTTATATATTTGTTTATATCTGTTGAATTAAATTTATATGATAAATTATCTATTTATAATTATAATTTAAAATTATTAATAAAATTTTACTATATAATTATTAAAATATGATATCATGTTTTTTAAAAATAACCTATCAGACTAATATATAAAAATTAAAGTATTTATTCATCAAAAGTATGAAGTTTTAAAAATCGCCTTTAAATATCAATATACACAAAATTATATTTTAATATCTAAAATTAAAAATATATTAAACTTTTTATATATAAATAAAATTACCATATAAAAATATTGTAAATAAAAATTAACAATCATATAATATATATACTGAATTAGAAAGTTTACTTTTTTATAAAAAAAATATAATTGAATTTTTTTTAAATGGTTAAATTATTTTATATTTTTTGATAATTTAATAGAATTACTATTGATTGACATTATAAATAAATTAATTTTATTTAATAATCAATTAAGTATAATAAAATTATGTTATTTGGATCATAAAATTAAAATAATAAATTTATTATTTTTTTACATAATTATTTTTTAATTTTTAAAAATAATTAATACAATTATTTATTATTTATTATTTTAATTAAAAATTAATAAAAATAAATATATCTATATAATAATAAAATAATATTTAAAAAATTTTATTAAAAGAACAACTATTAATTTAAATAAAATTTTAAAAAAATGTGATATAAAAGGAAACACATAGATTGAACTAAAAATAAGTAAAAAAAGTATATTATTATTATATTTCTAATTATTTTAAAGATATATAAATATAAATTTAATATAAATACATTAAAGTATTATATCGCCATTAAAAAAATAAATATGTTCTAACCATTTTGATGCAAATATAGTAAATTAGATATTTGATTTTTATTTTTAAATATATTCTTTTGTCAATCTCTCGTACATTTAGATGTAAATATTTAGTGAACCTGATTTAATTTTTTTAATTAAAAAAATATAATTTAAGAATATAACATAATAAATAATTATATTAATAAAAAATTTATGCTGATTTCATATTTTTATGTTTAATATCTGTATTTTAATTTATATCTTAAAAACTAATTATAAATTCACAAAATGACTAAATTTTTTCATTATGAAGAACTCTTTTTTGCGTTTGTAATTGAATGTTATCATAAAAAATTTTAAAAGCATTAGAATTTATATTCCAATCTAAAAATTTTAAATAATCATATAGTTAGAATATGAAATTCTAATAAATAAATGTAATTTAATATGTTAATATAAAAAATATTTTTATAATATTTTAAACACTAACTTCTATTTTTCTTAGATTTAAAGTCTTTTAATATTTGTATAGATTTAGACTTCAAACTCATAAAATTTTAAAATAAATGATATATATATATATATATATATATAAATTAAATATAACATTTGAACTTAATTCAGAATTAAAATGTATATTTTTTTACTTATTCATTCATTATGATATAAAATTATTAAATATGAAAGTAGAACAGTTAAATCATATTCATTTTCATTGTTATGATATTTAGTAATTTTTAATTTATTTTAATTATTATAATTAATTAGTTTTAATTAAAGAGTTTTAAATTTATCATCATCATTATAGCATTTTATAAAAAATATTGCAACAAAATCATTAAGTATGAATATTGTTAATTTTTTATTTAAAAAAAGTTAAATTTGTCATCATAATTATTATAATATAAAATATAAATAAAATATTGTCTATGTTATTAGGTTATACATAATTTTGATATATCAATTTCTATTAAATTATTTTCTAAAAAATTAAAATAATAAAAGAGAAAAAAAGAGTAGTTAAAAATTTTCAATTAAGATTTAGGTAGAAACTAAAAGAAAAAATTGTTGTATTTAATACAAAAATAAATCTTTATATCAATTAAATTTATAGATATTGATATAATATAAAATTTATGAATCACATATAAGATTTGTCTAAGAACAAAGTTAATACATAATATATTATAATAATAATAAAATAAGATATATATATATATATATATAATAAAATTATTTTATAAAAGACTTAAATGTTTGGTGACATTTTACTTTTCAGACTCTACAGAATATTAAAAGTATTTATACAATATTGCAATAAAAATAGTTCAATCTTTTAAATCCTCCATTGTTATCTTTTGTTCACAATTTTTTGTTTCATCTTCCTTAAATTACAACCTAAAAAAAATATCAAATATAAATTACTAATATAAGAAATTTGAACAATACATTATAAATTTATAATTTATACATTTTTTTATTTATTTTTTTTTTGGTAAATTTGGTGTTTCTATGGTTAGAGATATCAGTAAATAACTTATTACCAAATCATTTTGTTTTGTTTTTTCATTTGTATTGTCTACACATTCTTCCTTCTCAATATGTAAATATAAAAAATGAAAATAAAGTTATTCATCATTGTATTATAAACATTATAAATGAAAGTGATGAAACTACAATTTAATTTTCTATATTACCTTCACTATCGGTTCACAATTTTATTTGCAGTGAAACTTTATTTTTCATGACTTTCAAAGTAGGTACTCATTTTTATTTGAACAATATATGAAGTGTCAATAATCTTTAAAAGTTATGGAGGCAACTTTAACACTTCACCATTACCTTTAAAAAATCATCACATAAAAATAGTTATATGTTTTAATATATTTTATTTATAAGAAGTTAGAAATTAACACATTTGCTGACAATTTCAGATGTCGCAATAAGCTCAACAACTTTATCAAATAAGATAAATATTGTTGAATCTGTAAAATCTTTAACATCAAACTCAAGACGAACTCTGTAATGTATATAAATTAAGGTAATGATATATAATTAAATTTATTTTAATATGAAAATTTAAAAATTAGAATACATAGTGATAAATTAATTACCTTATCATTGGATACTCTACGTCTTTATAACATGATTCACATTTAAAATTTATAGTTGTGAAAGAAACTTTCTTCTTACAATAAGAGTAAGAAATATAATATCAGCCATTTTTAAGTATTATATCGTTCACAGTTATAATACAACTAATTACGATATTTTGAAAATTAATTAAAAAATTAGTTTAAAACTTAAATAAGAACAAAGTATAAGAGAGATTAAATTTACTACATCACTCTTTGATTTTTCCATTGTCAAGATTTCATATATGCTTTTAAAATTTTCTTAAAATTTTCTACTCCAAGAAAAATAGTAGATCTTGTATTATCAACATTGTGAGCAATATGCATATCATTAAAATTCCTTCAACAAAATGATAATGAATAATTAAAAATGTAGTTAAAATAAAAAGTAAACAATTAGCAATAATTAATGTAACAGAGAGATTTTAAATAATTTCAATACTTGAATAAATTTATAAAATGAGTAACTTCTGGTATGTCAATATTGATATAATTCTTTGTTGATCTTGATGTGGAAATATAAATATTACCTATTATACATACATTCATATTTTTTATAATTAAATATCACAGTCATGATATTCATACTTTTATTTTTCATTCATCTATTGTTGAATTCAGATCGTTAAGAAAAATTCATTTATCTTAATTGGAACTTGTCATTCTCCTATAACATCATGGAAATATAAAAATAAATAATTACTTGTGATAAATTTAAAAAAATAATAAGTGATTTGATATAAATTAATCAATTAAAAATAAGATTCAATACATTATATAATTTAAAAATAATACTTTATGCTTATTTAAAAAAATAAATTAAAATATATAACACAATTTAGTGAAACAAAATAAAAAATATCAAACTTAAAAACACATGTACTTACGTAAATAGGTAATTCTTGATTGCTGACATTGTTGAAAAATACAAAGAAAAAAATATGACAATAGAAAGAACAGTGACCAAGTTTTCAAAAGTTATGTAAATATGACTTATATAAGTAGAGAAAAAGTCTTTCCTTAAGATATATAGAAAGTCAGCAAATAAAAAATTAATGTAATAAAAATTATCTTTTCTTTCGAAATTTACTCTAATAATATAATATATAATATAAAAAAATAATTCACATTTAACATATATTTTAATTTTTGAAATATATATATGGAACTATATATTATATTAAACTAATTAATAAGATTATTTAAATATGTAAACTTACTTTTTCATTAGAAATGTAATTTAACAATATATAGTATAAACTAATAATTTTATAAATATTTTAATTTTTGAGATATATATTGAACTATATATTATATTAAACTAATTACTAAAATAATTTAAATATGTAAACTTGCCTTTTCATTAGAAATTTAATTTAATAATATATAATATAAAGTAGTAATTTTATAAATGTATTTTTTATTTACATTGTATTTTAGTATTTGAAGTAAATATTGAAATATAAATTAAATTAAACTAATTAATAAAATAATTTAAATATGTAAAAAGAATTTATAAAAAATTTAATTTAATAATATATAATATAAAGTAATAATATTGTAAGTGTAATTTTTTAATTCAATGTATATAATATAACCATAAATTCTAATAAATTCTTCTTAAATGTATTTCATAATAAGTATGAATCAAATATAATTTTAATTCATAAACTTTGAAAAATGTTGTAGTTAATTTTAATAAATTATAATTTAAGACAATTTATAGTATAAATATTTACGTTGCCATTTGTAACATAATATAACCATCAATTCTAATAAAAAAATTTAAATACAATTCATCAAATCTAATAAAGATTCTTTAAATACAATTTAAAGATAATAAATATGAATAAAATATAATTTCAATCAGTAAGTTTTACGTTTCGAATTATAATGTAGAGAGTAATAATTAGATGCAGTTAATATGAGTGACTTTATAGGTTCTGAATTAATTCTTTAAATACAATTCATTAATTCTAATAAAAATTCTTTAAATACAATTCAAAGATAAATAAGTATGAATAAATATAATTTCAATTCATAAGTTATACGTTTCGAATTTTAATGCATAAAGTAATAAGTGAGTGCACATAAGAATGACTTTATAAGTTTCGAATTTTAATGCAGAGTAATAAATAAACGAAGTTACATATATAAAGATAACTTTATATATTTCAAAATTTAATACATAGGATAATAAGTAGGTGCAATCAATTTTATATATAAACTAATAAATATGTTCGTGCGTTGCACGAGTTTGTTTTATTTTTTAAAATTAATTTATTTTAAAATATAAAATATATAATTTAAATATAAAAATATATAAATATAATAAAAAATTATTATATTAAATATAATTACATTGAGGAAGATTATGAAATACTTCCTTATATACAACATTTTTTGTATATCCTATATATTTGTCATCCTCTTCAATAATAAGGATTTTTATTCTTTTTGCTGACGTTACTCTAGACAATGCAACATGTAATTGACCATGACTAAATACAGGTTTTGACAAATATAATCTAACATAATTTAACGATTGTGCTTGACTTTTGTTTATTGTCATTGCATAATATACCTTTATTGGAAATTATTTTCTTCTTAAAAGGAAATGTCACTTGGAGTCACTTGTTGTTAAAACTATCTGCAGAATAAGTATTTTAGCACCAATGTTGCTTCTTGTAATTATTTTTGCTTCAATTATCCACTCTCCTAAACGTATGATAAGGAGTCTTGTTCCATTGCACATTCTTAATGCGGGATTGATGTTCCTAAGTAGCATAATTGGTATTCCTTCTTTGAGTTGCAAGCAATAGGGAGGAAATCCATTGAAATTTAAAGTATTCAAGAATTCTACGGGATATATAAACTCTTGCTCAGTTATTTTATCAGTTGCTTTGTCAATCTTGTCAGAGCTTCTGTAATACTTTATTGATCCTTCAACCATGTTTATGATATAATTATTAATATCATCAACAATATCATTTAAATGAGTAAGTATGGCCCGCTCTTGAAGGTATTTTTTTGTTGTTGGAAATTTGGATATGTGCTTTCAAAAATTTGCTTGAGTGAATCCTCCATTGGCTTGAGTAGATATTGGCTTGGAATTTTTATCCACATGAGAATGTTTTCTCCTTCTTTACTAATTGTTGGTATGTTTCCATCTCCAACTTGTATGAGCCATTTATTAAATTCATGTGCCAAAGAAATTTCATGACTTGAAGAGGAGTTGTTGAAAATTCTTATACTTCTGGACAACATATAAATTTTGCAATGATCCCACAAATACGACTTATTAATGCATGCTTGAACTATGTCTTGTTGTCATCCTTTTGGTATTACGAGTAATATTTGTCTAAAGTCTCCTCCAAGAATTACTGTTTTTCCTCCAAATGGCTTAGACGTACTGTTAGAATATTTATAACCCACAATATCTTTGAGGGACCTATCAAGAGCCTCAAAAGTCAATCTATTTATCATTGGTGTTTCATTCCAAACAATGAGATCTGTTTCAATTATTAACTGAGCAAGCTGAGTATTTTGTTTGATTGAACATGTGCTCTCTTCAAAAAGATCTAATGGTATTTGAAATCTAATATGAGTTGTTCTACCACCCGAAAGCAATAATGATGTAATACCTATAAAATTTTAAAGTAAAAATAAATGAGACATAAATAAAATCATGTATATAATAGTTTATGAATGTATTCGTTAAAATGTAAGAAATATATTAATTTTTAATGGATACTTTTATAATTTTTATGACAAACAGAAAATAATTTTGATGATACTAATACTAAAATTTAGAATTTTTATGTGTAATATTAATAAAATAATATTTTTGTCTTATTTTATTTAATAAAAGAATATTTTATAAGTTTTATAGATAATATTTTTTTATTGTAAGTATTAATGAAAAATTTAATTTATATTAATATAATAAAGCAAAAAATTAGATTTAAAATTTTTATATTTGTAAATTTTAAATTTTGAAAAAATAAAAATAAAATACTACATGTGTAAGTACAAAAGTTAATAATAAAAATATATAATTAATATGAGAAATATAATAAAAAGTATTAAATATGAGAAATATATAATTAATAAAAATATAAAATCAAGTATAAGGAAGTGGTTAAGTACCCCAAGATGCAACAACAATTACTATTCTTTTCTCACTCCTTAGTTTAGAAATGATAGTCTTGTAAAGAAAAGTTTTTCCAGTTCCTCCATGGCCATACACAAAATAAAGTCCACCTACATTAGCAGAGATCACATTAGTAACTTCATTGTATATTTGTCTTTGTTGGTCATTTAGTAATGGGTAGTATTTCTTGTGTTCCAATTTCAACTCTTCAATATTATAATCAAGTTCTTCTCTGATCAGTCTATTGTCCATTACTTCTACTGCTGATTTATTGGGTAAAGGCATTCCATTGAAGTCGGAGAGGACCTTTCCATTTCTCATCAATATCTTGTCAATTTCAATCAAACAATAAGTTTGGATCTGTTGTTCTGTGAGTTCCAAACCAAAGTGATGAAATAACCTTCTATTTTTATAAAGAATATCATCAGATATTGTCTGCCAATTGTTATCCCATAGTTTCTTAACATTTGTAACCTCACTAAAAAGAAGAATTGTAACAAATAATTCTCGTAACTGAGAAGGTAAGGCCTAATGACTTGCTTCATTCAATGCATCATTCCACTCTTTATCATCATTTAGAAGGCCAAGAGCATAGCATGCTTCTTTGAAAGTTTTATGTGTCACTCCACCAACTGTCTTGATTTTTTCGTAACTTTTTGGTCCTTGAACAATATTTAACAAAATTCTTAAGTAATATCTTTCACTAGATGTTGGATAAGCATAATAAATTCTTCCAATTGTTCTTCCAGTCTGCCTTTGTTTCCATTTTTTGTTTCTATCATCCCAAACAAATTTTGTAGGAAAGCCAGAATATGTTAGCATGCATGCTTGAGAATTTATAGAATTTATTTTCATCCATTCTGTAAACATGGTTTGTTCTATTCCTTCTCTTCTTATAACTATTGGCAAATGTTCTGAATCTTGTAGAGTAACTAAATTTTCTCCTGGTAAATGGAAGATCAATCTCATAACAGTTGGACTTCTATAATGTATGTCAAAGTTAAAAATTTTCCAACTTACTTCACATGCTGACACATTAATGAAATATGAGCAATAATTATAATATTTATAAATTCACAAAAGTCTGAGTATATAAAAAAGAAAAAATATGTTTAATGTTGTTTAAAAATAAATAAAAAAATATAACACTTAATATCAAAGTCAATATGAAATTTAATTAATAAAATTGACTAAAAATTTATACGTATAAGAACTACTATTATTTATTTAGTAATACTTATTTATAAAAATTATATATAATTTTTTACACTTAATAAATATACAATAAGTAATAAATATATAGTTTAATATAATATTATTTAATTATAATTATAGAATATTATTTTTATATATATAATATTAATAATTATTTATTAAATTGTCATTCGTAATAGTTTGTTATTACCATTATCAAAATTATATAAGCATAAATTCTAATAAAAATTCTTTAAATATAGTTCAAAGATAATAACTATGAATCAATTATAATTTCAATTGTTACGTTATGTAAAATATTATAAATAATTTTAATAAATTGTAATATAATGTAATTTATAGCAAATTTGTTTATGTAATATATTCTATAGTGAATTTAAATATTTTAAATCTTAATAATTATAAATTCATTATAAATACCTAAAATAATATATAAATTTATGGTATTAGAGAAATTAGCATAAAAAAATATATAATGATTAACTAAATGGTTAATTAAATTAATTTATTTATAAAATTACATACCTGCAGTCTAAATAAATTTTGATCTCATCAACTTGTGTTATCTGCATTGAATTGTTTGTATTTTGGACAAAAATATTTTCTTCAATTACCATGGGTGCTCTATTTGGACCTTTGTGGAGATATTTGAAGAGATATTTTATAGCCTTGGACTTATTGCTCCATTCAATATTTAGATGTGCCTGAAATGTGAGTAATAAATCTAAATTATATGGAACAACAAACTTGTTATGTAAGTTGATATCTCCTTTTTTGACATGTCTGCCATCATCCCGTCTTCTATAAGTAGGAAAACCATCCATATCTATGGTCGTTTCATCAGTAAATTTTTTAGGATAATTTCTATTGCAAAGGCTATCAACCATGCAAGGTGCATTTTTGTTGGTAGTTCCACATGGTCCATGTATCATGAATTGTGAAACAGCATTGAATCCAACTGGATCATCCACTTGATATAGTAATTCTGCTGATATTATTTTATCTATGTCTTGTGGTGTTAGATACTTATTATTTTGGTGAAGCCATATTAGGATATGAGCATGTGGTAGACCTCTTTTTTGGAACTCAATGGTGTATATAGCTAAAAGAAGGAAAAATATAATAAATAATTAGTAAGAATAAGATTAAATTTATAAATTAAAAAATTAGTATAATACTTTTCTTTACCTGATATAACTTGACCAAAGTACTGTCTTTTTTTAGGGTGACTTTGATTAATGCAATTCTTAATTCTATGTCATTGCACTCGTTATCCTTTTTTAAGATGCTGAAGTCGGTGATAAAGGAGATTGTCACTATCCAACGAAATTTTTTATGGAAAGGTATTAAGGATGGATCTAAAATCCCCTAGGTGAAATGGGAAATGGTATGTAGACCGCAGAAGAATGGTGGCTTGGGCATTAAGAATGTGCAGTGGTTTAACTGGGCGCTTTTTGGTAAATGGTTGTGGCGAGGTGTTAATTGTTCTAATTCATTGTGGGTGCGGGTGTTGGAATCTAGATATGGAAGATTAGCTTATTCTATTTAGCATCCATCAGTCCACAACAGATGTTCTTTGTGGTGACGTGATTTGATGGAGGTTATTCATCAAGGGAATTCTTGGCTGGACGAGAAGTTTGATAGGAGTGTGGGTGCAGGTTTACACACTCTTTTTTGGAGAGATAAGTGGGTAGGCAGGGTGCGATTGTGAAGCATTTCCGTGATTGTTTGCGAAGACGAGAAATGCTGAATCATGTGTATTGGAGAATGGTTTTCATGATGGCACTAAGTGGGTTTGGGATGTTAGTTGGCGAAGAAGACTCTTTCAACATGAGATCTCAAGCTTTTATCTGTTGTTAGAGTTTGTGGATAGAGTTTCTATTAAGTTACTACAAGAAGATAAATGGGTATAGAGGGCAGATTCTTCAGGCTGTTATTTAGTACAATCTACGTATTCATGACTATTTGAAATTTTTGGTGGTCCTAATAGTGTAGATCAGTGTACGGCAGATGCCTTGTAAAGACTATGGAGAGGAAAGGTCCCTCTTAAGTGTCTGGTATTTTCTTAGGAATTGTTGCTGAATGCACTTCCTTGTAAGGGTTTGCTGATTGATCGAGGTGTTCAAATTGATGATATAACTTGTTGCTTCTGTCATAGTTTGGAGGAACTTCCAACTCATTTATTTTTAACGTGTTCAGTTTCATCTCAAATCTGGTACTTTACTGCGCGTTGGCTTGGAGTCTCACTGATTTTGCCTTCAGATATATCGACTCACTTGCTTTCTTGATTGGTGTTGGCTATAGTAAAGGAGAAGAGATATGCTTATTAATTGTTTGGGTAAGTACAGTGTGGTTTTTGTGGTTACATAGAAATAAAATTGTATTTTCCAATGGTGTTTTGGATGAGAGGGAAGTTCTAGATTCTATTATTTTGATGTCCTGGAAATGGCTATCACTTGTTAGTAAGAGAGAAGCTATTTTGTTAGCTGATTGGTATTTGAACCCACGAAATTGCATCTGTCTTAGCTTTGTATAAGTATATTTTTGTTTTTTATTTCTCTGAGTTAGTAATTTTTTTCCTGTGTATATGGGTTTTGAGTTTCCCTTGAACTCTCTCTAATAATATATGTTTTGCCTATAAAAAAAAAAAAAACTTGACCAAAGTACTGTCCATCCACTACGTGTTTCATTAGTTGATCAAGTTTCATCTTGAAAACTGTTGTTTTAACATCTGGCCTATCATTAGCTGGTTGTCCTGAAATTTGATCAAGCATATACTGAATCTTTGGTCACTTTGGATTGGCAGTAAAAGTGATAAAAATATCAGTTTTCCCAAATGTTCTACATATGGCCATTGCATCTTGATAGTTTTAGACCATATATCGTGGACCACCTGTGAATGAAGAAGGCAATACAATTCTTTTTCCAGTAGCAGCAGCTATTATATCCCCCCACGAACAACTGCATCACAAACATTTTTGTACAACTCTGTGCGTAAAATTGTTTGATTTTTCCTAATCCATCGTAGTCGATCTTCTTCTATGGTTGTATATGCATCAACAATATATTGTTGGAATAACTGACCAGCAGAAATAAGAGTCTTTGCTTCAAAGTTTCTTTGTTGTATTCAATATGCATAGTATTCTCTCATTGTCAAATTGTTTCTTTTTGTTCTATTTTTTCCATCATTAAAAGCATATTGAATGTCTAAGTGAAATTCATCCTCACCATATGGAAATAATAATGGATATTGCATTAACATGAAAGAAGGATGCAACTCTGATATTCTTTGTAACCCATTTATTTGATGCTCTATTATTATATCTCTCCTTCCATTAGATTGACCAAAATCTCCAACAATAAGTGCAGCAATTTCAGTTGAGGTCGGCTTGTTATACTATCAAGATTCTCTTGATCTTATACCAAGCAACTTGATTCATATATTTTTATCATCAAATGAAGATAATTTATCTCTTGGCATTCTAAACACCTGTGCAATAGGATTATGCATGTCCAACATATCTTTCAAACTTTGAACAATAGTGTTGTCAAAATTTTCTCCATTATTGAAGGAATGTAATCTATTTTGGACTTCATTTTCTGTATCATGTACATAAAGTTGTGAGAATTTTGGTTGTTGACCTTCTTCTGGTATAAGTGCTCCAATCCTGTGATAATTTTGACCACTAATTCTAAAAACATACGGCCCTAGTCTTAAATTTATTTTGTTGTCAAATTTTGCTCCCATTGATGTAAAAGCAAAAATAGAATTATATGCTCAAATATTTTGTCTAAATTTCACTTAGGGATGACCACCTTCATAATTACGAAGATTTTTTAAAGCATCCGGTGGTTCTTGAAGAATTGATAATTAAACTTTTCCTTATTGACAACAAAGAGAAAACTTAGGCTTTTTTAGCTGTTGTGGTTTATTCGCTCTTTCTGCATATCACATAGAACTACCACAATATTCACAGGTGTAACTTGGGTATCCTAAATTCATATATTTTGAATTATCACCTACAATTTTAAAAAAATTATTAATAAATAAGTAAGCATATTTTTAATTTATGATTTCTATGATATAATATTAATTATAAGAGCAGTTATGAAAAATTTTATCTGTGTATAATCAATATATATTAATAAATAAATAAGCAAATATCACTACAGTTTATAATATTAATACTAATACATGGATGAATAAGTTTTTATAATTAATCTCTAATTAAAATAAAGAATTAAAATAAATTTAAAATATAAAATAATTTTAAATAATTATTTGTCAATGTAATAATAATAGAATTAATAAAATTATGATAATATTTATTAAGATAATAATAGAACTAATAATAGGTTGTATCTTAAAAAAGTCAATAAATAAATAAGTAAATTATATATATATATATATATATATATATATTGTCATACATATTATTATTTATTTTAAAATATAATATAATAAATAAATTTCATATGGTAATAATTGTAATAAATTTTAAAAGATAAATAAATAAATACCAACTTACTTAGATATTTTTTAAAATTCTTTAAATTAATTAAAAATATTTAATGATGATATTAACAAATATTTTATTTTATAAATAAATAAATTATTACTATCATAATTTTATTAAAAGTGATAAAAATAAAAGTTTTAGTATAAATACATAAAAAATTATATGGTAATATATGCAAATTAAAATATATTATTTTTTGTATTGTTATATAAACAAATTTATTTACAAACAATATCATACATATTGGAATAGTATTGTAAAATTAAAATATATATAATTTAGTGATGCTACATTAGAATATTCTTGTAATTTAAACATTACCTGATACATTACTTGGTCCTATAAAAAAGGTTAATATTCAGTGAACCTGATTTAAATATTTTTTTTAAATTAAAAAATATATAATTTTAAGAATATAACATAATAAATAATTATATTAATAAAAAAATATTTATATTAATTTCATATTTTTATGTATAATACCTGTATTTTGATTTATATTTTGGGAACTAATTGTATTTTGATTTATATTTTGATTTAAATATTTTTTTAAATTAAAAAATATATAATTTTAAGAATATAACATAATAAATAATTATATTAATAAAAAAATATTTATATTGATTTCATATTTTTATGTATAATACCTGTATTTTGATTTATAGTTTGGAAACTAATTGTAAGTCCACCAAATGACTGAATTTTTTCATTAGGAAGCACCGTTCTTTGTGTTTGCAATTAAATGCTCTTAAGAAAATTTTCAAAAGTATTAGAACTTATATTTTAATCTGAAAATTTTGAATAATTATATAGTTCGAATATGAAATTCTAATAAATAAATATAATTTCATATGTTAATATAAAAAATAATTCTATAACATTTTAAACACTAACCTCTATCTTTCTCAAATTGAAAGTCTTTCGATAGTTGTGAAGATTTAGACTTCATACTCAAAAAATTTTAAAAGTATGTAAAGAAAAATATTTGTTAACTTTTGAAACAAATGATATATATATATATATATATATATAGAAATTAAATATAATATTTGAACTTAATTTAAAGTTAAAATGTTACATTTTCTTTACTTATTCATTCATTACGATATAAAAGTTTTAAATATAGAAATGGAACGGTTACCTAAAGATTTAAAAATCAAATAAAATTCATTTTCATTGTTATGATTTTTAATAATGTTTAATTTAGTTTAATTGTTATAATTAATTAGTTTTAATTGGAGAATTTTGAATTTGTCATTCTCATTATAATATTTTATAAAAAGAAACATTGCAACAAAATCATTAAGGATAAATGCTGTTATTTTTAATTTAAAAAAATTAAATTTGTCATCATAATTACTATAATATAAAATATAAATAAAATATTGTCTATATTAATAGGTTATACATAATTATGATATATCAATTCTTATTAAAAAAAATTTAAAAAATAAAATAATAGAAGAAGAGAAAAAAAGAGTTATTAAAAAATTTTCAAGTAAGATTTAAGTAAAAACTAAAAGAAAAGAATGATTGTATTTAATATAAAAATTAATTTTAATTTCATATGTTAATATAAAAAATACTTCTATAACATTTTAAATACTAACATCTATCTTTCTCGGATTGAAAGTCTTTCGATAGTTGTGAATATTTAGATTTCATACTCAAAAATTTTTAAAAGTATGTAAAAAAATATTCGTTAACTTTTGAAACAAATGATATATATATATATATATATATATATATATATATAAATTAAATATAATATTTGAACTTAATTCAGAATTAAAACATTACATTTTCTTTACTTATTCATTCATTACGATATAAAAGTTTTAAATATAGAAATGGAACGGTTACCTAAAGATTTAAAAATCAAATCAAATTCATTTTCATTGTTATAATTTTTTATAATGTTTAATTTAGTTTAATTGTTATAATTAATTAGTTTTAATTGGAGAATTTTGAATTTGTCATTCTCATTATAACATTTTATAAAAAGAAACATTGCAACAAAATCATTAAGGATAAATGTTATTAATTTTTAATTTAAAAAAATTAAATTTGTCATCATAATTATTAAAATATAAAATATAAATAAAATATTATCTATGTTAATAGGTTATACATAATTATGATATATCAATTCTTATTAAATTATTTTTTTAAAAAATAAAATAATAGAAGAAGAGAAAAAAAAAGTTATTAAAAAATTTTCAATTAAGATTTAGGTAATAACTAAAAGAAAAGAATGATTGTATTTAATATAAAAATTAATTTTTATATCAATTAAAATTACAGATGTTGATATAATATAAAATTTATATAAGTCACATATAAGATTTGTCTAAGAACAAAAATCAATACATAATAAAGTAAGAGAGAGAAATATAATAAAATAACAAAATTATTTTATAAAAAGACGTAAATGTTTGGTGACATTTTACTTTTCAGATTTTACACAATATTAAAAGTATTTATACAATATTTCAATAAAAATGATTCAATCTTCTAAATTTTTCATTGTTGCCTTATGTTCACCATTTTTTGTTTCGTCTTCCTCAAGTTGCAACCTAAAAGAAAATATCAAATATAAATTACTGTATGATCTAAGAATTTGAACAATACATTATAAATTTATAATTTATACATTAATTTTCTCCTTCTTTTTGGTAAATTTGGTGTTTCCACCGTTGGAGATATATGTGAACAACTTATTGTTAAATTATTTTCTTTTGTTTTTGCATTTGTATTGTCTAAACCTTCTTCCTTCTCAATCTGTAAATATTAGATAATGAAAATAAAGTTATTCATCATCGTATCTATAAACATTATAGATAAAAGTAATGAAACTCCAATTTAATCTTCTATATTACCTTTACTATCGGCTTCACAATTTTATTTGCCGTGAAACTTTGTCTTCCACGACTTTCAAAGTAAGTACTCATTTTTATTTGAAAAATATGTGAAGTGCCAATAATCTTTAAAAGTTGTGGAGACAACTTTAACCCTTCACCATCACCCTTAAAAAAATTATTACATAAAAATAGTTATATGTGTTAATATATTTTATTTATATAATCAAATATTTGATTAAATTTTTCAATAAGTGAGAACTTAACACTTTTGCTTATAAGTTCAGATGTTCCAATAAGATCTTTTAACTTTATTTGTGCTAATTGTTCAACAACTTTAAATAAAACAAATATAGTTGAATCCGTAGAATCTTTAACATTAAGCTCAAGACGAAACCTGTAATTTATATAAATCAAGGTAATAATATATAATTCAATTTATTTTAACATGAAAATTTAAAAATTCGCATATATAGTGATAAATTAAACCTTGTCATTGGATAATCAACGTCTTTATAACATGATTCACATTTAAAATTTGTAGTTGTGAAAGAAATTTTCTTCTTGCAATGGGGGCAAGAAATATAATACCAACCATTTTTAAGCAATATATCGTTCACAGTTGCAATACAACCAATTACGACATCTTGAAAATTAATTAAAAAAATAGTTTAAAAATTTATTAAGAAAAACAAAGTATAAGAGAAATTAAATTTACCATATCACTCTTTGATTTTGCCATTATCAAAATTTCAGATATGTTTTTGAAATTTTCTAACTTAAGAAGAATGGTAGATCTTGTATTATCAACATTGTCAGCAATATGCACGTCATTAAAATCCCTACAACAAAGTGATAATAAATAATAAAAAATATGGTTAAGATAAAAAAATAAAGAATTAGCAATAATTAACATAACATAGAGATTTTAAATAATTTTAATACCTGAATGAATCTATAAAATGAGTAACTTCTAGTATGTCAATATTGACATAGATCTTTGTTGATCTTGATGTTGAAATAGAAATGTTACCTACAATACATACATTCATATTTTTTATAATTAAATATAAAGCATATATATATATATATATATAATTTTTTTAAATAAAATATTTTAAAAATATAATAATACAATTACCTTGAAATTCTTTTACAATAGTGGATGTGAATATTACAACATTGATTTTTGAATCCTTAGATGTGTTATATTTTATTATCTCTTCAAATAGTGCAATATAATCATCCCACATTGTTACTTTCACTCTATTTCTCCTGCAAATGATTTAACCAAAATTATAAGATTTTTCAATTAATAATAACTTTAGAATAATTGTTTATACCTCATGTCATGTAATTGAAGCGTCATGACATTAACCTGGCCTTGAGCATTTGTTTTTTCTTCAATAGAACTTCTATACATGACCACTCCAATTACATCTATTAATAAAATAAATAATTTTAATGAACTAATTGATAAATTAAATATATATTATATAACAAATTTTAGTAAAGTTTTACAGCAAAATACCTGTTAAGACATTATTTCCACAATGACTGTTCAGATCTTCAAAGTTCACAAACTCAAAGATATGGAAAGAAATTATGTTCTCATCATTTACTTCCTTAATAATAGTTGTGGCATAGAATTGCAACACGAAAGGATTGTTTTCAACAACAGTAAATTTATCTTTTTTCTTTGCCACTGTAAAATTTGTTATGGAGTATACTTTTCCTTCCTTTAGTATATCTTTGAATCTGTAAGAAATATCTCGTCCTATGAAAGTATGTATGTAATTATTCTATAAAAAAAATTTAATCGGTTAGAAAATTTAGAAATAAATTTAGTTAGTTATTATAGTATAACATATAAAAGACAACATAATTATAATTTATAAAAAATAATAATTCTTTTATAAGAAAAAATAAATCTAATACCTTTTCATCAATCATTACTATATCAGTACTAATTAACTCTTTCTTGCGATATATGTTTAGTGTATCTCACAGTTGTGATATTCGCACTTTTATTTTCTAATAATCTGTTGTTGAATTCAGATTGTTAAGAAAAATCTATTTATCTTCATTGGAACTTGTTGTTCTCTTACAAAAGCATGGAAAACATCAAAGTAAATATCAAACTGAAAAACACATGTACTTACGTGGATAGGTAATTCTTGACTGCTGAGATGATTGCAAAATACACTGAAAAAAGATGACAATAGAAAGAAAATATCAAACTCGAAAACACATGTACTCACGTGGATAGATAATTCTTGACCGCTGACATAATTGCAAAATACAAACAAAAAAAGATGACAATAGAAAGGATGGTGAGCAAGTTTTTAAAAATTGTGTAAACAACTAAACATGACTTATATAAGTAAAGATTAAGTCATACTTAGAAATATATGAAAAGTCATAAAATAAATAAATAATATAATAAAATTTATCTTTTCATCAGTATAATAGTTAATAATAAAATATAATATATAATAAAATTTCTATTAAATTACTTTTATTATATAAATTTTTTTGTTAGAAATTTAAGTTAAAATTTGTTTTACTTCAAAGTAAATTTTAGTGTTTGAAATATATATTGAACTACATATTATTTTAAACTAATTAAATAGATAATTTAAATATATAAACTTATCTTTTCATTAAAAATTTTATCTAACAATCTATAATAAAAGTAATTTTTTCATAAATGTGTTTTTTTAATTTAAACTACATTTCATAAAAGTAACTTTTTCATAAATAATTTTTTATTAAAATTGTAATTTAACAATCTATAATAAAAGTAATAATCTTATAAGTGTAATTTTTTATTTTGATATTAATTATAAAAAAATAATTTTTGTGACATTACTCAATAATTTTTTTTTTAAGCATTCGTTCATAATATTGAACTAATTGAGTATTTTCCATTACAATAAAAAAATTCTAATATAATATAACTATCAATGCTAATAAACATTCTTTAAATACAATTAAAAGACAATAAGTATGAATAAAATCTAATTTAAGTTATACGTTTCAAATTTTAATGTATAGAGTAATAAGTAAGTGCAATCAATAGGAGTGACTTTATAGGTTTCGTCTATTAATGCAATAAAATATTATTTTAATTCGTAAGTTACAGGTTTCAAACCATAATAAATAATGATGTAATTTTAATAAAAAAATATGTAAAAATAGAATAAAAGTTTATATTTTTTTTACAGTCATACATAAATATAAAGTGAGGATAAATAATGAATGACACTAAAATTATTAAGATTTGTTTATTTTGATATTAATTATAAAAAAGTAATGAATGTGACATTACTCAATAATTCTTTTTTTTTTAAACATTAGTTCATTTTTGAACAACATATTATATTAAACTAATTAAATAGATAATTTAAATATGTAAACTTATCTTTTCATTGAAAATTTGATCTAACAATCTATAATAAAAGTAATTTTTTCATAAATATATTTTTTTTTAATTCAAACTACTTTTCATAAAAGTAACTTTTTCATAAATAATTTGTATGTAAATGTAATTTAACAATTTATAATAAAAGTAATAATCTTATAAGTGTAATTTTTTAATTCAACTCATACTTTAGTGTTTGAAGTATATATTAAATTATAAATTATTTTAAACTTACAAATCAGATATAATTTTAAATCATAAATTATAAAAAATATTATAATTATTATTAATAGATGATAATTTAAAGTAAGTTATAGTCACTCTTATTAGATATAATTAGAAATTTGATCTAACAATCTATAATAAAAGTAATTTTTAATAAATGTGTTTTTTTTAATTCAAACTACATTTCATAAAAGTAATTTTTTCATAAATAATTTTTTATTAAAAATATAATTTAACAATCTATAATAAAAGTAATAATCTTATAAGTGTAATTTTTTATTTTGATATTAATTATAAAAAAATAGTTCTTGTGACATTACTCAATAATTATTTTTTTAAGCATTCATTTATTTTTGAACTAATTGAGTATTTTCTGTTACAATAAAAAAATATTCTAATACAATATAACTATCAATTCTAATAAAACATTAAAATAAGAGAAACATATGAAAGATAGATTATGTTAAACTAATTAATAAAATAATTTAAATATATAAATTTGTCTTTTATTATAAATTTAATTGAACAACATATATTATAAACTAATAATTTTGTAAGTTTAATTTTTTAATTTAAAATATATTTTAGTGTTAAAAGTATATAATAAAATATAGATTATATTAAAATACAATAATAATTTTAATTTGTAAATTATAAAAAATATTATAATTACTTTTAATAACGGTAATTTTAGTTAATTTATAGTATAAATATTTATGTGGCCATTTGTAACATAATATAACTATCAATACTAATAAATATTATTTAAATACAATTCAAACATAATAAGTGTGAATAAAATATAATTTTAATTTATAAATTATACGTTTTAAGTTTTAATGTATAGAGTAATAAGTAAGTGGAGTCAACATGAACAACTTTATACATTCTGAATTTTAATGTATAGAGTAATAAGTAGATATATATATATATATATATATATATATATATATATATATATATATAGGTAATTAAAGTTTTCAAGTAAATTTTAGTTTTTATTATAAAATTATTTATCGGTTAGTAATCATGAGTTTATAAATAACTTAGAATATTTTTTTTTCTTGATTCACTCCAAAAAGAAACTAATAAATAATAAATGATAATAGCTTCTTCGGATAAACTCATGTGGGAGGTATTAAAATAACAATCAAATCCATTTTTAAAGAGTTACACTTCAGAAAGTGAAATATAAATGAAGAAAATATTTTTTACAAGAAATTCTATTTTGACATTTTACTTAAATATTTTCAATAAATATTTAGAATTTAACGAGAAAACAGACGTGAATCATGGATAAGGATGAGATCATAAGAAATCTTGTAATTGATTAAGGGAGAAATTAATTAAGATTTTTTTATAAGTAAGAATAAATTAGGAAAAACACTAACATGGTACCTTTTTCCAATAAGAAATAGGTTCAAAATTGATTTCAAACTAAAGGGAGGTAGATGTAAATGCAATGGAATCAAGGATAAATTATGTAATAAATTCAACAAGGATAAAAATATTTTGAAAAAAGAATTAATTATAGCTTTTGAAATAGGTAAAAGATGCTAAAGCAGTATTAACTAGGACTTTTTGACTAGAGTGTGGATAACTTCAATAAGTTCTATCTTCTATCAAGTTCATCTGAAATGAACAAAAAGGAAGGTGAAATTTAAGACTTAAAAGAAAAAAATGGTATAAATTAAAATAGATTTTTCTATAAATCTGAAAAATAAATAGAAAAGATGGTTTAATATTTGTATGTTTAATAAAAAATGAGTAGATTGATTTTTTAGTACTAAAATAAAAAGTAATATGTTTCAACATTTAAATGTTTACGTAACCGTTATTTTAAACAAAAAAAATAAATTAATTTACACATCTAACTAGCTTAACGTAGGAATTTAGTAGTTGCACTGAAAATTTATTTCTCAAGTAAAAGTTCATAATTATTGATTTATGGAATTTAAAGCACAGTTGTTAGAAATATAAATATTTACAATGTAAAACTACAAAAAAATTAAGTGTTAAAAAGTATGTTAATTGATGAGGGAACTAATATAGGGTGAAAGAAATAACAAAATTTATATTGAATAACGTGTAATATAAGCGTGGAAGCAAAGGGTGTTGGTCTAGTTTTGTTCATAATAGAGTAGTTAGTACACTTATCATTCAAAAGACCAATGTTATATTTGGTAAAAGTAGCTTATATAGCTTATTAACTTAGTTAATAAACTTTTAAAGTTGTTTGATAAATACAAAATGAAAAGAGTTTTACCTTTTAAAATTAGCGTGAATAATAAAAAAAATTCTAATTTTTTTTACTATTATAGTTTGTCTTATTTTATAAAAATGGAAAAGAAAAATTTTGTTGTAAAAAAATAAAAATTGGTTTTTTGTAGATTTAAAAAATATATTTAATTTTAAAAATAGAAAACTCAGTATTATAAAGAGAATTTAGAAAAATCAAAACCAACTTTTAACATGAAAAGAAAATTAAAACATAAATTTGGCCTTTTCTAATTCTAAAGGGCATAAAAAACAAATAAAAAAGAAAAACGGAGGACATAAAGGAAGAATCGTGGAGAAGGAGAGAAGATTAAGTTTTAAAGGAAAAAAAGAGAAAAACTGAGAGAGATAGTAAAACAAATTTTAAGGAAAAAAAAAAAGAACAAAGAGAAGGAAGAGAGCCTAAATAATAGAAATAAAGAAAAAAAGAGAGACCTCCATAAAGCATATCTTCTTCTTACCTTATTTCTCGTTCAAAACTGTTATTGAAGTTCTTCGGTATGTGAACTTCCACTCTTTGCTTTAGCTATTAATGAAACTGAACTTTTTATTTTAGCATTTTATATTTTGCTGAGCCTTTCATTTTAGCACTTTGCAACATTTTGACTTGAATAACTTGCATGATGTGACTCTTGCTTTTCTTTTTTTTGTTTCAAGTGCACCTTTTGCAACATTTCCAAAATCTTTAATTGCAATGTGACGTTTCAACATTGCAGACTCTTAATTTTTTCAAGTGACTTTAAGTCGTTGGGTACCTCATTTTTTTTTTTTTTCATTTTGGTTATTCTGGTGAATTTTTTACCGTAAAATAAAAAAAAATAAAAAATCTTGATATATATCTTCTGTCATTTTTTAAGACGAATAGATCTATTTTTTTTTGCTATTTAAAATTCAGTTTCCAGATAATCGAATTCTGAGATAGTTTTTAGTTTTTTTTTAATAAATAAATATTATTATTTAAATTATATTTATATATTTTTATTTTGTTAAAATAAATATTTATAAATATTTTATTAGTTATATATATTAAAATAAATTTTATTATTTGAATTTTTTTATTTTTATATTATTTAAAAATAAATAAAAATAGTAATAATATTGATTTTAAATATTTATTAAAATTTATTTAACATATTTAAGATAATATATTTTTAGAAAACAATAATAAATAAATTTTTAAAAAATAATTAAATAATAAGTAAATTATTTTAGTTAATTTTTAAAAACTATTTAAAATATTTAAATAATAAGTATATTATTTTACATAATAATATTAATGTTTAAATAATTTCTACTTAAAGAATACTAAATATATTTTTTAAAATTAAAAAATATATTAAATATTATTCTGTTTATTTATTTATTTAATTATGTAATTTTGACTTAATATTTTTAAATATTAGTATGATAAAATGATATTTTGAATAAAAAATTTATTTTAATTAAATTATTTGTTTAAAAATGTTATTATTTAATATTATAATTTTTAATACTCTAAACTCTAAAATTATACTATTATAATTTTGAATAAATTTTATTTGAGAATAAAAAATTTATTTTTAAAAAGTAAATAAAATATTAAATTATAATTTAATATTTTATAGTTGAGACAAATATTTTGAAATTAACGTTTTCATATTATTAAGGTAACATTGATGAAGACAAAATACATTAATAAAGATGATAACAAATTCATAACAACATTAATAATTAACTATCTCCGTAATGGTGGCCAGTTCCACAACGAGGGCGACGTCTAAGATGTGGTGGGTTTCGTCGTTGTGGTTGTTACTCTGAGATTTCAGGATGAACTTGTGGAGGATTTGGATCATCATGAAGGTCTAGTTGTTGGAATGCATTTGATGAATTACCAGGTTCATTAGCAAAATTCGGTTGGTAAAGAGACTGCATGTAAGTTTGTGCTGAAGATGGAGTTGTAAAATCAACTCCAAATAAGTTTGTAAAACAATCCTCTGATATTGTTGCAAACGAATGTCTTGTGTTAATTGTGTTTGCTTTTGGCGTAATGTTCAGAGGAATTGATGCAGTCTCGTGGTACGATGATGTGGAAGTCGTACCTATTTCAAATATGTTGGTAGTCCTTTGTTGTTGGTCGCTCGTCCTTGGATCTTGTAGTAGTTGTGGCACAGATAGAAAATAGATAGAATTAGCAATGTACCATTCCATGTATTCTTGTGTGTGATACAATGGGTCTTGAATTGGATGACCTGTTATTGTCAGCTCATGTCTGTTGTTCCATATTTCGATCCATTGAGCATGTCTTGTAACCTAATTTTTGTCCTGTCTTCCTCTCATGTCAATTTTGTGGAGGTCATTAAATTATTCGGTAGAGAAGGGACTTCTTGGATTAGACAAAACTGTAATTTAAGACTAGAAATAAATGAAAATTAGACTTTCTTGTCGCTGCAATACAGAGAAACGCAGCACCATAAAGGGGTTTTACTATTTTCTTTGTAACTTAATGATCCAATGTTCGTTTTGGGTGAAACAAGTTAGGTTGGAAAGATTTTTCACTATGCAATTTGAATATGCAGATGTTAAGCTAAAAAAAAAATACATTCAGATGGTCAAAATTGACTCACACAGTGGCTAGACATAAAAAGATCCAAACTTTTTCATGGAGGAGGTGAAAAACATCATTTCTTTGCTTTGACTGGTGAAAATATTAAGCAACAAGGATGAACGAGTATTTTTACCTTGCTTGAATGTTCAAAGAGTATAGATTTGAATGGCGGGGAAGAAGAGAGAAATTGTGAAAAAGAGTAAGAGAAAGCTTTATGGAAGGGAGAAAGAATAAATTTGGTTTTGCCAATCTTTCAACACATGGCTACACGTGTTATGCATGCAAGGGTTGGTCTTGTCATCTCTCAACACATGGTTGCGCATGTGTCACACATGCAAGGGCTGGTCTTGTCACCTTTCGCCACCTATCATCACACCTTGCCAACTTTTGACACATAGCTGCTACATGGCGTCATGCATGCAAAGGCTTCTTCCTTCTTCGACACATGGCTGCTACATGTCATCACGCTTGCAAAGTCTTGCCACCTTTGCTAGTGCGTTTAACATTTGCAAATCAAATATAGTTAAGGGATTTTTAAATAAATCAAACATAGGTTTAGAAATGAATTATTTTAACAAAATAAAAATAAATATTTTTATGTCAAAACTTCTTTTACTTACCAAAATTCTGAAATTTTGTAAAATACATTGAATTGCTTTTGAAAGAGATAATAAAATTGTGCTAACACATATGAATATAGAGGAAGTAAAAATCATGGTATTACATTATGCAGTTTTTATTTATCATATGTTATATTTAATTAATTAAATAATCATTTTAAAAATTAATCAACATATGTTCCTTTTCTAATTAATAATTTATTAATCAATCGACTTAAATCAAAATTATTTTATTAATACAGCAATTTACAGTGTTATTATGTAGCATCTCTATCTTTATAAACTTTAGATTGTTAAGATTCATGTGTACCAACGTTACCTTTAGTTCTATATAATATAAATTTATAAAATGTATTTTTAATCTTTTTATTAACAATTATATTTCTTTAACTAATTTAAATATATTTATCCCTTTCATTAAATGAAATTAATTTTATAATTTAAATTTTCTTAAGTCATAGTTCTAATTTTAATAAATTAAATAACAAAATATTTTATTACGTAATTTTAATATACAGATTTTTGTAACATCGATGTGTAATTTACATTGCCTTCGATTATCTATAAAATCATAAGGAATTTATGTATAGCTTACGCTATCTTAAATTCTCTTTCAATATAAATTTTTAAATTCAAGTAAATTCAAACTTTTTATTTATTTATTTTATTACAAATATTCTTATTCTATTTTAACGATTTGCAATGAAACTGTTTGATTTCCCTTCGCCTTCTATATTATAATTATATTATCTTATACCCTAAACGTGTAATCTTTTCTACAGAACTACATGACTTTGAGTTTTCAATTACATTTAAAAATACGTTGGAACGAGAACTTAACTCGTCGAGTCAAAACTATTTTCATAATAATTTTTCTTTCCTAAAGATAGCAATTAATATTTCAATAAATAACTTTTTTTAATGTCAACAACTAATTTTTTAGGAGTTAAATAAATATTTTTTTAAATTAAATTAAATTTGTACAATTATTTGAAAGTAACCATTATTTAAACGAATATTGCATCGTGCATACCTTCTCTACATGTAAATGATTTCCGAACTTATTTTTTATTTCAAAGATCATTTTTTAAAGTTTTTTCAATATTTTTTTAATAAATTTTGATGAGACTCTTCTAAATTTTTAGAAAACATTCTTTTATTTCTAAAAGTTGATTTTCTTAAAAACATTTTTGCCGTACCTACCCGGCTAGGACAATTGGCATTTTAAAAAACTATTTAAAGTAACCTTTAACTTTCAAAAGTCTGCTACCAATGTTTCTATTAGATTTTTAACTTTTATTTAAAAACAACTTAATTGTTACAGAATTAAAATCTCATGTACATACATTAATATTATTGTCTATTGTTCACTTCACCTTCACAACAATCTCCTTCCTTCTTTTTTTTCTTTAATTTTTTTATACGCTCTTTTGTTTCTTTTATCTAAATGTATTTTATAACTAAAAAATATGACTTAAAATATTTTATCTTTAAATATTTTTTAACATAAAATTTAATTTTCTATATAATTATTTAATTAATTGATTGTAAATACTTAAAATAAGTAATAATTAATTTTAATATTATGTTAATATAATATTATATATATATTTTAAGTTATTTAACACAAATAACTAGTTGTACCACTAGTTTGCCAATCAATTTTAATTTTATAAGCTACTTATAAGTGTAACACTCTCAATTTTGTTGCCCTTATATGGGAAAAATAGAATTTTGGTGCAGGGTTTTTCGTTCAAGTGAGATAGGTCTCACTCAAGTGAGATAAAACTTTTTAAAAGAGAGCATTTTGGAGCTTTCTCACTCAAGCGAAAAATGATGAGATTGACCTAACTGTCCTCTCGTTCAGGCGAGAAAGGATCTCACTCAGGCGAGAATCAGCTCGCCCAGGTGAGGAGCCATAGGGAAACAGGGAGGTCTTTAGACCTAATCTCGCTCAGGCGAGATGGAGCTCACTTAGGTTAGAATGTTCTCGCTCAAACAAGAACAACAGAAAAATAAGTAGTCTAGCTGTCTGGTTGTCTCGCCCAGGCGACGGTAGAGCTCGCTTAAGTAAGAACGCTTGGGTTTAGAGGGATATTTAAGGAACCTTAACGCTGAAAATATTCATTTCTCACCAGACAACCTTCTTTCTTCGTTTCTCTCTGTTCTCTTTCCATCCCCTCTCAAGAGAAAACTCTCTTGAACTTTGAATCTCTTTCAGATTCAAGCTCAAACATCTACTCCATTTGAAACCAAGTAAGATTCTCAGAACTTAGATCTCTTGGTTTATCCTTTTTCTTCAAAATTCTCTTTCTCAGTAAGTGTTCACCTTGTAATATTTAGGGAGATCTTTATATTTCAGATAAAACCTTCCATCGGTAGTGTTGTACCTTTCCTTTAGACCTCTAGAAGGATTTGATCTTAGATACTCATTTCTAGGTAAGGGGAGAAGATCTCGAACCCTAACTCATTATGTGTCTTGGCTTAAAATCTTCAATATTTTTGTGCTGAATAGTAATACCTTCATATTTATTAAGATTTCAATGATAAAATGGGATTTTTGGAGCATGAAAGCTTGATGATTTATTTTTGAAAACACCTAGATGGGGGATTTTGTAGCAGAAATTATGAGTAAAACAAGTTTTTAAGAAAGTTTGTGATCTTGAAGTTAATATGTATGTATAATTATTGCTGGATTATGACTTTGAGCAATATAGGATAAAAGGTGCGAAACCTTAAGAAAGATGATTTTATAAAAAGACTGAGAGAGTGTGTATCTCTAGCAATTTCTTTATGGATTAGTTTAATGTATATTAAACTGCGCGACTGATTTAAGCTTGAGGGTGGTCGACCTTCGACATACTTCATTGATTTGTATGATGTGAAATAAGTGGATAAATTGTCAATATTAGAACTGTGTAGTGTGATAAGTGTGAGTTTGTGTTTGATAACTAATAAATGTGGAAAGTGGTGAATTCATGTTATTATGAAAAGTATTTGATTGTCTTGAATGGTGATATTTTATTAGTAAGTATTGATGAATAGAAGACTGATGTGAATAAGTGTGCATGTAAAATTAAAGTTGTTTATATCATCAAAGTAAAAGGAGAAATATTGATAAATCGTGTGGAATAAGAAATGCTGAAATGATGATAAGATATGTGTCATGTGGAAATATTAAAGTGTTGAGGAAATGAATTGGAATGAGAAATGCTAAGACACGGTATAGATAGTTACAGAGATACACTTAGGGTATAGAGTTCAGAGAAAATTGGGAAATCTTGGAGAAATAAGAGTAGTGAATGCTAATTGTAAAAGCTAATTGTAAAAGAGTGCACAATGATTTGTTGAAAGTAAAAGCATTCACATGCCACATACTCATCTTTTGACTAGACTCTTGACTATTCCTTTGCTGAAAGGAGTCAGGGGAACACACGTATTCGTGTTGTTGCGGCTAGCCAGCGACTATCTATACATATGTAAGACCTCAAGGGATCTTAGAGGCAATGGATGTGAATTTGTGAGATGTGTGTTTGTAATATGTGAATCATAATAGATTAATTAGTATAATTATAATACATATATTGCAATACATCGACGAATGTAATTATAATACATGTATTATAATGGTAATATTAATATAGTTATAATACACTTATTATGACATATTGCTCGGTATGAAAATGAATGATGTGTGAATCTAGTGTATGTTTGAAGTAACGATGATGTGATGAATAATTTGTTAATCTGCTATAACATTTGTTAGTGTGATGTATGATTTGGTATTATGTCTAAGCATATTGCATAGTTTAAAGTATAAATAATATGATTACTGCTGTGATTTTATTTATTAAGTCTCAATTAAGACCAGTATTATTTACTATATTGGCCCAAATTTATGTCTCTTGTGTTAATTTAGATTCTTAAATAAATAAATTATTAGGGGTAAGAATACTCACTCTTACAACTACTTTTTTAGGAATTGAAATAAAGGATGGTTCATTCTAAGATCGTATTCTCAGTTGTGTTGCAAGAAAGAAACCTCTCTTTAAGCTTTAAGTTGTATTAAAGTTATAAAAGTTTTAATTAAGTCTTATTTAGAAATTAAACTTTTGGTATGCAAACAATATGATGATAAAGATTACTATAAATAATGATTTGAATTATATTTGTAATACTCAACAATTAATTCTATCAATTTTTTTTATTGTAAATTTTAAATTGTAAAAAATATATTTCTAATGCTTTTGCAAAGTATCATGAAATGATTAATTTAAAAGAAAGTTTTAATGTCATCACATTTTCACACTAGTTTTAAGAAAATTTCATTTTATTTCTTTAGTTTGTCATAATTTATTATATAAATTGAGAATAAAAAATTATGGATGTTACAGTACGTTTTCAAGTAGAAGTTCATAACTTTCAGCTAGCTTCCCAACTTTTAGTTCGTTTTGCCAAACATAATTTTAGTTTAGTTAACTTGTGTCACTCAACAAATTTGTGTAATTATCATAACTTGCATTGAAGCTAACCATTATTGGTGAAATGGTGTATAATTAGAAGTGACAACACTATTTGAAGCGCATTATAAATTGAGAATTGAAACGTACCTCATGACACTGCCTAAATCACAAGCATAATTATTTGAATCCCTCATCCATAAAAAATAGTAATAATTTTGAAATAATTAATTAATTCCTCTATAGAAAATTAATACACATAAATTAAAATTCTAAACACAAAAATTAATGTTTCTGCTGCAAATTATATAGTTGTGGTTGCTTCCTCATGAAATAGTCTATGAATGTTATTTACTTTTCTTTCTTCTGTAATTGTTTTGTTTGTAATTTTAGAAGTAAAATGAATAATCAAGGCCCAATTACCCATTATCTTTGGGGGAAATGGTGTCTAAAATAGAGAATTCACTTGAAATTCTTGCACACTTTGTTGGACTATTGCATGTAAGGATTCTATTCCCAAACAATCTTGCTATGCATTATCTAGGTCTAATACGAGCGAAAATGCAGAAATTAGGCTAGAGTGGTTACTTTATTTTGGTTGTAAAAGAAAAATATATGTACATTATATGTGCCTATTTATTTATTTATTACCTTTTTTTTCTATTTTTCTTTGTATAAATTTGAAAAAAGAAAGGTTTGTAAAATACAGTACGTTGTATAATATGTATATTATGGTTTGAGGTTGTATTTATAGGGTGTTAACGTTGGATTTTATCGATACATGATTCGTCGTAAGAATTAGAATCTATAGAGTTTGTAAATTAAATAAATTAAAAAACCGATAAAGGATGTCCCAGGTTTCAATCATCACTCTCCCTATCCAGCCATTGTAAAGGAGTGGTCCAGACGTGCATCCTTGAAAAGGAGTCCTCCAGGATAGTTTAGCCTCATTAGTAGCGACAATAGTAATAGTGGCACTGCAGTAATACTTTGTCAGTAAAATTTTATATCATACTAATTATATAAGTTTTAGAAATTGAATCTCTTTAAAAGAAATTATAAATAATACTTTGAATGTTAGAAAAATTTTCAATTATTAAATATATTAGAGTACTGAGAGTTCTCAATGTATCAAACTATAGGATTTTCTTAACTGATAATTGAGTAAATTAATGAAAAGTTCTAAAATAAGAAAAACTGTGTCAAAATAATTTTAAATAGTCACCACTAAATCCAACTATCATCAATGCAAATACTGATAGATTAGAGGAGGGGTGTTATAGAACATATATCAAATTCAAATATGATCTACTCGACTTGGTCAACACAAAAAATATGGATTAATTTATATATTTTAATTAAATCTAATAATAAAAATTATATTATTATTGTTATTGAATTCATTATGGTATTTAAAGCTTTTAAATATAATAAACCAAATCAAAACTTAATTTTATTTTTATTTTAGTTATCATCAATATGTTTACAATCACTTAAAGAAAATATATAATTATATTTATGATATGAAATTTTATTATTTTTAAATATTATTTTTATTTTATTTATAGTTTCCTTTACAAAATTTTAAATTATATTATGATTTTTATCAAAATTATTATCACATTTAAGCTCTTAAACAAAACACATCTTAATTTTTTATTACTTTTAGTTTCGTCATCAATATGCTTAAAATCCGTAAGGAAAAATATAAATATATTAATGACATGAAATTTTATTATTTTCTCGATGTTATTTTGTTTATTTAAAAGTACCTTTACAAAATATAAATTATTGACATAATTTGATAAAATTTAAATATTGACAAATTGAGTGCAATTGAATTGGACAAAATTTTTCTACTTGAAATTTATTTTTGATCAAATTCAATCTATGATACCAAAAATAAAAATAAAAATAATGTAGTCTATGCATATTCAACAAATAGAAAATAAAAATATCTTAATATAATTTGTAATTATTTAGATAAAAATAATTATGTTGACACAAGTCAAGAAAAAAGAATAAAATATAAAATATGAAAATAAAGTAAATAGATTAATCTTTATTGGGGAGAGTTTTTCTCCCAAAAAAGAAAGAAAAACACTACTACAAAACGGGTAAATAAAGACGAATTTACCGACAAATTTTTTAATTATTACAGATAGATTTTAAAATTATAGACAATTTTAATCCTTCTGTAATATGTGAGTCAGTAAATAATTACAGACAGAAAAATTTGTCTAAAACTTACAGATAAAAAATTGTCTGTAATTACAGACTACAAAATCCATATGTAATTAGAGACAAAAAAATCTGTCTATAAATTCAGATAAAAAATCCGTCTGTGAAATTTTAAATTTTTTTTTCTATTTTTTATAGACATAATTATTCTTTGCTGTTTCTAATTATTACAATTTATATACATAATAAAAACTATAAAATTATATATTTAAAATTAAAAATTATTTATAAAATGTAAAATTAACAGTGTATATCACGAAATCGATGTGATCATCTTCCGAAAGAGCATTGTCATTAGTGTACATCTGTCTTAGTCGCTTTGCAGTGCAACTCTTACAGGCCTTGAAAACCATTTTTTTGTCCTGGGAAAATAGAAAAGTTGCTCTACATAAATACAATTTCATTAAAAGAGGTACAAGAAATAATATCCAATTACACTTAACTAAAATTAATTAACTGTTATTATTTCTAATCTTTGAATCATTCCATCTTTGTATCCTTAGGCACATTTGCAAAACTCATGTAAGGCACATCAAACATCTTCTTAATGGTATCTGTCACCTGGTGAAGACCTTTCTGCGGTGGTACCTAACTTAACACACAATAAAATAATACAATAACATTCACATCAAATAGAGTTATTAGTCATATTTTAAATTTAACTTACCAAATAGACTCATCACATCTTAAACTTGGAAGCGATCTTGATGATGCCTAGGTTTGTGATGATTGTTGCCTGCTTAGAGCTGGGACAACATTGGATCTCTCACCTGTGCCCTATATAGAAGAAGGCTGTGTGGCATTTGTAGTCGGCAGTGAAGGAGACTGTGTGACATGTGTAGTCAGCGGTGCAGACAGTGAAACTCGTTGTATTGGAGGGGAGGAGCAATATACCTAGGGTTGGGCACCATGATAAACTTCTTCTGCCCCCAAGCCTAGAAGGTCTATACAATAGCTGGTGTGGATGTGGAAGTGAGAGTGGTGATTGAAGGAGTGTTGCCACGATCAGGACACTGACCAACACCTTTCTTACCTTTACCTGCCATATCTAAATCAAATATAATATATGTTTAGAGACCAAATACACAAGTATATAATGTATCAACTCTTTATTTTACATTGCACAAATATATGAATATTTTCTTACATTTGTTTATACTTAATATAACAAATATTTAATGTAAATTTCAGCATAATCTCCCCTAATATATGTATATTTTCTTGCATTAATTTACTCATACTTATAATAACTTAAATGATAAAGCAATAAAAAATAAACAAACTTAAGCAGCAAGTCAAAATAACATTAATGTACACTGTTATCATTAATTTACAAGAGGTTAATATTCATAAAACGTAACTTCAAAATACATTAGGACTCATCTATAAAATTTACAAAATACAAAAATATGACAAGTCCTAATAAGCAGTTCATCCACCAAAAGACTGAATACGATACTAGTCATCATCCCCAAGCTACCCCTCTATCTCTACTATTTCTTTTGGGGATAAGTCTTTATTTTCACCAAGGTCACTTGCATCAGGTACCAATTTAGGGCCCGTGATTCGCTCTGCGGTGCAATGGCTTGGTCTCCTGTGATGATAATGGCTCAGAAAATTATACACATAATCCCATGCATTTGGCGGTTGGGTGAAATCTCTATATATAAACAAACATACAATATGGTAAATTCTACCACTGCTAGGGTAGTCAAAAGGTACATCATATCCTATAGTCATTTCTAAAATAAAAACAATACCTGAGTCATCATTACTACATACAATAAAACTACAATAATATAACCATTGCCATTCCCTAGCTACATGATCTAATCTACTGGTAGTAAGTAGCTCTGACAAACTAACAAGTCTCTGAGGGTCCATCATCTTTATTCCCTGAAAGGTTTTGTAAGGATGAGTCTCTCTTCTCATTACCAAATATGAGTTTACAAATTAGATCAAACAATTCAAACAAAGATAATACATTAATCACTCATACATTACAATTCAAGTTCATATGCATACGACAATTAACAATCATTTAATTTGTCACATTCCTTTCTATTAATACTTGGGGTTCTCATTTCACACTTCCATTGTCCTTGGGATCCCTTGAGGTCTTCCTTAGTATAGATAGTTGCTAGATAGCTACAGCTACACAAATACAACATGTGCTGACTCAGTCCCTTTTTTAGCAAAAGCATGGTTAGGAGTTTAAGTCAGGAAATGAATGTGAAACTTGTAGTGCTTTTATTCTCAGTTGTTATGCGCAATTCAAGAAGAGCATCTACCACCCTTATTTTTCCAAGATTTCTCAAATCGCCTCCATCTTCCATTTTCTAGTGTATTCCTGAACTATCTATACTTATCCTTATCATATTTTCTTTCTCATCACCATTTTCCTTTCTCACTCTACTTCTCTTTTCACATTTCTCGTTATAATCTAACTTGATATTCTTAACATTCTGTTCATCCTTTCCTTTTTTTGTTTTATTCAATTTCATCAACTCTATCATATGTCAATCATACATTGCCAAAAGTTGGTTACCTTCAGACTCAATCCATAATATACGTACATGTATGCTCAAATACATGTCATTCAAATAATTAAAACACAGAAAACATAATCCAATCTAACATATATTCGTAATTATACATCACACTACAATATTTTCATAAGTACAAACACATCATGTTTTTAGCAATGAGACAAAGCTAAGAACTTAATGAACATGTTTTATGAAGAAGTTTAGTGAAAGCAAAGAAGATAAAGATGAGAATGAAGAGACAAGTTCTGAGATACTCACAAACAATTTCGTAGAGTAGAGGTTTAAGATCAAATTTGGAGTAACTTCGAAGTTTTTGAGGCTTTTCTCTAGAAAAGGGAAGAGAGAGTTTAGAGAAAAGAGTTATGAAGTGTTTCTTGGATTGTAATGCAAGTTCTGGGTTGGACTTCCTTAAATACCCTTGAATTCTCGTGCGCTCACAATTCTCACCTGGGAAAGCCCTTTTCTACCTAAGTGAGATATGCAAACATTGGTCTTCTTGACTATTTATTGATTTTTTTTTGCTTGAGTGAGTCTAATCTCGCTTAAGCAAGATGACGTTAAGAGAGTTAGACATTTTTCTTGTAAATCCTTGCCTGAGTGACTTATTTGGCTTAAGGCGCGATCTCTGCTCGGCTGAGTGAGATCACTTTCGCTTGGACGAGGTGATAGTTCAGCTGAGTTTATTCCATTCTTGCATGAGCGAGACTCATCTCGCTTGAGCGAGAATGCTCTAAAATCTTGTTGTCTTAGGCCTTCAATCTCGCCTGATTGAGATCCCATGCACCAAACTTCTATTAAAACACTCATAAATAATTCCCAAACACATTCTAATACTATATAATACCAAATAATTCATTAATTAATCAAATAATGAAAAAGAAGGTGTTATAAAATGCAATCACGATTACAACTATTTTTAACATAGTAATCGATTATAGTTGTGTTGGATCAATTACAATTGATTTTCATAACAAAATTTGCAAACTATCTTACTAGTAATTGATTGTTGTAAATTGTTATTGATTACATTATTCTTATGATTATTCAAAATTGTGTTCTTACAAAATTTAAATGATTACCAAGTATTGTAATCAATTACAATATAGTCAAATGAACATAACAGCCAATTTTGAAAAGTCATGTCCTTTCAAATAAAACTACCAAATGACTTGCACATTTCTATGCTTTATAAATATTTATTAAATGGCATATTTTGAGAGACATATATATATATATATATATGAAAAATATGTTACAATAATCATTTTAACAATACTTATTCATCAGTCATTTCTTTAATTCTTGGTCAAATACACTTATTCTTGAGAAATCTTCTAGCACTTCAATTTGTAATATCTACTATAGTCAAAAGTAATTTTTTGTATTCTTTTATTGAGAGGTTTCCCTGTTATAACAAGAGTGTGATTTTTTTGGTTCTTGAGAGACTCAAACACAAAGAGTGAGATATCACTTGTTAGAACAAGAGTGTGGTATCTCTCAATTCTTGAGAGAATTAAACACAAAGGGTGAGAGCTTTTTGATTGTAAAAAATTCAAAGTTAGTGAAACTCTTAAGCGGGTTGCTTAGGGATTGGATGTTGGCCACAAAAGGTGACTGAACCAATATAAATTGAGTTTTCATTCTCTCTTCCTTTATTTCTTTTCGTTTATTACAAGTTTACATTTCATTATCTTGTATATCTGTATTATTAGAACTCTAAACTCCTTGCATTCTATTAAATTTCAATCCAATTTCTTATATTTCATTGGAAAAGGAATTAGAGTGTGTAAATTAAGAAAAGTTTGAGAACTCAATTTACCCCTCTCTTGAGTTTATTGAGGCCACTTGGATAAGAAGTGGTACCAAAGCTTGGTTCTTCAATAAGGCTTAAATGCTTCAAGAATGACCTCATCAAACTCTTTCTTTTATGAAGAAAACTCTATTAATAGGCCTCTTACATTCAATAGTGATGGTTATTAGTATTGAAAAACTTATATGCAAATCTTTATAGAAGTTGTACATTTAGATACATGGGATGTTGTAGAAAATGGTTTTTTCATTCCCATAAAAATAGTAGGTGAAAAGAAAATTAAAAAAGTTAGAAATGAGTAGAGTCATGAAAATAAAAAAAAAATCAATATAATTTGAAAGCCAAGAACATAATTACTTTTGATTTAGGGATTGATGAGTACTTTAGAGTGTCAAATTGTAAAAGTGAAAAAAAAAATGTGGGATACCTTAGAAGTCAAACTTTCACATATGAAGAAAGTGATGAAGACATTTTTAAACAAATAGGTATGGATGATAATGATGAAAGTTTTAGTCTTTTGGTGAAAAAGATTCGATAAGTTTCTAAGTAAAAAGGGTGAAGAATTCTCTAATCTCAAGATGCTATGAATATGATCAACTGAGATATATGAAAATGGAATGCCCTTGTTAGAATTTTCTTTAATCCATTATGTAATTTCTATTATGCAATGACTATTATGAAATTACCTCTTCCCTTTAAGATCTTGAATTACGTTGCTTTCACAACACAATATATGGTTCTCATACAATTAAGGGTTTAGAGAGCACTAACCTGAATCCATTGTTCCTTGATGTTACCTCTCTATTTGATGTCGTTGATTCCTTGGTATTTTTCCCAACTCTTCCTTCCTCTTTTAGCTCCTCTCGGATGGTAGAGAGAAAGTTCCTTTATGTGTTTATCGTGAGCTCACTTAGAAACCGTGAAAAGTGAGAAAATAGGGAATGTCGTAACCCTCATTTGGTAATCGCTCTTTAATTTATATGACGGGAGAGGGGGGGTTTCCTTATAATTGTATTTATAATTATACCCTCAATGACTCTATATTTTATATTTAACCACCATCACATTCAATCATTAATTAGAGTCATGCTATAAGTTACATAGGCCACTATAACAAGATTATTAAAAAATAATCTAACAATCTTCCACTTGGCATATGTGACGACTTGAAGATTCAATGAACTGTAAGTGCGCATATCATTGATAATATCAAGTCAACATCTTTTAATGATTTAAGTTGATCGGATCATGGCAGTCACAAGTCATTTGATGACATGATTCCTTCCAAGTATCACATAACCAACCCAAATCAAAATAGCTTTAATCAGTCATACTACAGACTGTAACTCTGATGTGTTTTTAACACTCAATCTGTTATCAAACTCAAACCATACATGTACATTAACACAATTCAGATAACAAGTAAACAAGCAGAAACAATACTTTTATTGAATTCCCAAAATGTCTATAATAATATGAGCAAAACAATCTATACACATATATGTGAATCACACAATTATGCTAACAAGGACTTGTCTATAATGCCCATTCTACTAACATGGCCAGAAAACATTTTAAGGGGCAATCCCTTAGTTAGCGGATCCGCTATCATTAAATTAGTACCTATATGCTCAATAGACACTTTCTGTTTCCGCACTTCTTCTTTCACTGATAAGTATTTTAAGTCCATATGTTTTGCTCCCTTTAAATACTTATCATTCTTAGAGAAGAAGACAACTACAAAATTATCACAGTACATTCTTAGCGGCTTTTCTATATTATCAATAATACCAAGCCCTAAGACAAAGTTCTGCAGCCACAAAGCATGAATAGTGGCTTCAAAGCATGCCACAAATTCCACTTCCATGGTAGATGTAGCAATAATGGACTCTTTTCTACTCTTCCATGAAATCGCACCTCCAGCTAATAAGAAGATGTAGCCAAAGGTTGATTTCCTTGAGTCTACACATCCAGCATAGTTTGAATCTGAGTAGCCAACCACTTCCAGTTGACTAGATCTCCTATAAGTAAGCATGTAGTCCTTGGTGCCTTGTAAATACCTAAGGACTTTCTTTGCAGCCTTCCAGTGGTCCATTCCGGGATTACTTTGATATTGGCCTAACATTCCAACAGCAAAACTGATATCAGGCCGAGTGCATGTCTGAGCATACATTAAACTCCTGACCACTAATGCATAGGGAATAGATTCCACTGGTTTCTGCTCCAACTCATTCTTAGGACATTGCATTTCACTAAACTTGTCTCCCTTTTGAATTGAAACTACCCCTGATGAGCACATTTCCATTTTGAATCTCTCTAGTGCTTTGTTGATGTAACCTTTCTGAGACAATCCCAGTAATCCTTGTGATCTATTACGGAATATTTATATTTCAATCACATAGGAAGCCTCACCCATATCTTTCATCTCAAAGTTCTTAGAGAGAAATTCCTTTACATCATGCGACAACCTAACATCATTAGTAGCAAGAAGAATGTCATCAACATACAGGACTAAAATGATGAACTTACTCCCACTGACCTTCATATAGATACATCGGTCAACAGTGTTATCTACAAAATTGTATGACGTGATGGTATCATTGAACTTAAGATACCATTGTCTGGAAGCCTATTTCAACTCATATATTGATTTCTTTAACTTACACACCATACTTTCTTTACCTGCGGTCAAGAAGCCATCTGGCTGATTCATATGAACTTCCTCTTCCAAGTCACCATTCAGAAAGGCGATCTTTACATCCATTTGGTGGAGCTCTAAGTCATAATGAGCCACCAAAGCCATAACAATTCTTAAAGAGTCCTTCTTTGAAACTGGAGAAAAGGTCTCTTTATAGTCTATGCCATCCTTTTGAGTGTATCCTTTAGCAACAAGTCTAGCCTTGTATCTCTCAACGTTGCCTTTTGAGTCACGTTTGGTCTTAAAGACCCACTTGCAATCGACTCGTTTTGAACTTTCAGGCAACTCGACTAGATCCCATACCTTGTTATCACTCATTGATTTTAACTCTTCTTTCATGGCATTCAACCACTTTTCAGAATTGTAACATTCTATGACTTGCTTAAATGAGACTGGATCCTTATCAACACTCAAGTCACATTCATGCTCAAGTGAGTAAACCACATAGTCATTCGAAATAGCCGGTCTTTTCTGCCTTACAGACCTCCTTAATGCTATCTCTTGTAGTTCACCTTTCTCTTGCTTACTTGTGACTTGCGCATTTTCAGCTGATTCATCCTCTATATGTTGTTCTTGTGGGTTTGGAACATTAATTTGTTGTCTCCTTATGTTGTGTAACTGTAATACAATAAGATGAACAACAACTAGAGAAGAGACACCAACTACAGGAGTTTTCGCATATGTCTCTTTAATTTCCACCTTCCGTGTTTCACCACTCCTACTAAACTGACCATTTTCAATGAACCTTGCATTTCCAGACTCAACTATTCTCATACTATGGTTAGGACAGTAGAATCTATACCCCTTTGATTTTCAGGATAGTCGATGAAATAACCACTTATGGTTCTAGCATCAAGCTTCTTTTCATGTGGATTATACACTCTTACTTCTGCTGGACAACCCTAGACATGAAGATGTCTTAAACTGGGTTTCTTTCCTGTCCACAATTCATAAGGAGTCTTTGGAACTACCTTACTAGGAACTCTATTAAGCAGATACGCAGCGGTCTTTAATGCGTACATCCACAAAGACATAGGTACAGAACTGTAACTTAACATACTCCTAACCATTTTCATGATAGTACGATTCCACCTTTCAGCCACACCATTTTGTTGTGGTGTACCAGGCATAGTATACTGTGCACATATGCCTCGACTTTCCAGAAGTTTTGCAAATGGACTTGGACATTGTCTACTTTCATCAAATTTTCCATAATATTCACCACCTTTATCTGACCTCACAACTTTTACCTTTTTATCCAGTTGCCTTTCCACCTCATCAATGAATACCTGTAAGACATCCACTGATTGAGATTTTTCATGCAACACATACAAATAACAATAACGTGAGTAGTCATCAATGAAGGTAATGAAATATCTTTCACCACCCCAAATGGGATGTCAAATAGACCATAAATATCAGTGTGTATCAACTCTAAGAGTTGACTGCTTCTTGTGGTTAGATTTTTTTATGTGTGTTTAGTTTGTTTTCCTTTAATACAATCCACACATACATCCCAATCAACAAAATCCAATTGAGGTAAAATTTCACTTTTTATTAACCTCATCATCCTTTCTTTGGATATGTGACCTAACCTTTGATGCTACAAGAAAGCAGAGCATTCATTACGCATATTCAAATTACTACTAGTAGTACTCTCAACATGAAACAGAGATTCAATAAATTTAACATTAAGATTGAAACGATATAAACCATCAATTAATGTATCAGATCCAAAATAGTACGAGTGTTTATACAAAGAAAAGGTACTATTTCCAATCTTAAAATTAAAACTAAATTCGTCCAACTTTGCAACAGAAACTAAATTTCTAGCACATTCAGGAACATAAAGACACTTTTCTAGATCTATGCAACAACCAATATGCAAGATCAATCTGTAAGTCCCTATTCTTTCTATCTGTGCCTTCATTTTGTTTCTCATGTATAAGAACTTTTCAGTTCCGCTTATGGGCTGGATCGAAAGAAATCCCTACATTACATGTGACACATGAGTAGTTGCACCAGAATCTAACCACCAGGTATTTTTAGGTACCTCAATAAGATTTGATTCAAAGCATACTGAAACATAATATATACCTTTCCTTTCGAACCAAACCTTTATCTTCGGACAATCTTTCTTGAAGTGACCAGTCTTCTTGCAGAAGAAGCACCTCTGGCCTTTTTGGATTCGGCCTTCACAAACCTTTAATAAGACCTTATCCTTCTTGTCCTTGTTGTCCTTCTTACCTGGCTTAGCCTTGCTACTACTAGCCCTTTCATGAAATGTGAGATGGACGGAGTGTTCTTTCACCTTCTTCAACCTCCCTTCCTCCTGATCCAGCGTGGCCTTAATTTCCTGTATGTTCCATTTATCCTTAATGGTGTTGTAATTCACCTGAAACTGACCAAACTCAGGAGGGAGTGAGTTTAAAATGAACTATACTAGAAAGAATTCCTTTACCTCCATGCCCATTCATTTCAACTTTGCCGCTTGATTGATCATGTCAGTCACATGGTCATGAATGGGCCGTGACCAATCAAACTTCTTAGTAGTTAGCTCAGTCAACAGAGTGCCTGTAATGGACTTGTCAGTAATGTCCGATTGTGCATACTCTTTTACCTTTGCCATAAGTTTCCTAGCATTTTCAGTCTTTGGCATTAATGGTTTCACATTTTCAGCCATAGTCATCATCAGCAAGCTCAAGCTCAGTCTATTCGACCTTTCTCAGGCCTCACAAAGAGTTCTTTCCTCTTCAGTACTAGTCTCTGTGATGGCTGCAGGCTCTTGTTCCATAATGATTGCTAGGTCTAAGTCTATAACACCTAGCTGGAATCGAACTTGTTCAGCCCAATTATCATAATTAAGCCCATTGAACTTGACTACGCCATTGCTCATGCCATACGCATTCATAGAGACTAAAATATTTAACACATGCTTAAACATTTATGCTTTGAATAAACTTAATGGATTTAGACAGTCAACTGTCACCAATTATGCATCTAAGTTTACCTTTGGGTAATGCCTAAATACATAATTTATCTATAATGATGCTAATAAATAACTTTAATTGACAACCAGTCACTCAAACCAATACGCAAGTCATCTTTGGATATACAAACATATTATGAAGTGCTTACATGTCTCCTTAATGTCATTAATCATATGCAATGATTCACCTTTGAGCGATCTCCTAACATTATAATTAATGAGCTAAATTGTTCACTCTTTGTTTCCATATAGCATCAAACAATTTAGAACAATTTATAACACACAATTAAATACTTAAAGAACTTTTAAAGCTAGGCCACTTTGGTGACTAACAAGCTACCCTTAAAATTAAGTACTAAATTGTGAAGTTCTCATTATGATATTGTAATTTAGAATTAATTAACTTGAGAATTTAATCACTTTGGTGAGTAAAATTCACTTTGATGTAATTCTAAAATTATCTATATATTTTATGAATTATATTCTTTATTCTGCCGTAAAATTCCTATGCATGGCCGTGCTTTTACTTAATGCATGGCCGTGCTACGATGAAGCAAGGCCATGCTCATTTTTGATGCATGCCCCTGCTTCCTTAAACATGACCGTGCTTCCTAATGCATGGCCGTGCTTATAATTGATGCATGGCCATGCTTACAATATGCAAGGTCGTGCTTCCATTATGCAAGGTCGTGCTTCGTGGAAGCATGGCCATGCTTGTTCCTGATGCGTGGCCCTGCTCACTGATACATGGCCCTGCTCATATTACAGACTCAAAATCCAATGTTTCTAACTTCCAAAACCTTAGAGTTTTTAATTATTGAATCCAAAGCAATTATTCAACATCAAAATAATGCCAATCCATCATATAAAATACCTAAGGTTCATGTAATTTGGGAAAAAATTTAATGGAGAACCAATCTCTTATAGAGAATCAACGAAATTCACAACCTTGCTCTGATACCAACTGTTAGAATTTTCTTTAATCCATTATGTAATTTCTATTATGCAATGACTATTATGAAATTACATCTTCCCTTTGAGATCTTGAATTACGTTGCTCTCACAACACAATATATGGTTCTCATACAATTAAGGGTTTAGAGAGCACTAACCTGAATCCATTGTTCCTTGATGTTACCTCTCTATTTGATGTCGTTGATTCCTTCGTATTTTTCCTAACTCTTCCTTCCTCTTTTAGCTCCTCTCGGATGGTAGAGAGAAAGTTCTTTTATGCGTTTACTGTGAGCTCACTTAGAAACCGTGAAAAGTGAGAAAATGGGGAATGCCGTAACCCTCATTTGGTAACCGCTCTTTAATTTATATGACGGGAGAGGGGGGTTTCCTTATAATTGTATTTATAATTATACCCTCAATGATTCTATATTTTATATTTAACCACCATCACATTAAATCATTAATTAGAGTCATGATATAAGTTACATAGGCCACTATAACAAGATTATTAAAAATAATCTAATAGCCCTGTCTACAAAAAGAAAATAAAAAACTTTCAAAGATAAGAAAGAATAGAAATCATACATAACATGGGAGGAGAATGATGTAAATTCCATTATGTGACTCCAAAAATGAAATTGCAAATCTAAGTCTCATGACTAAAAATTGTAAAAGTGATGAAGAAGTAATGTCCTCTAAGCTTGAATTGGTTTCATTCTCCAAAAGAATCGTTTCAACTTAAAAAAATAAAATAAAATAAAACAAAAGTTGGAAGAACTCAAACTTTAAACTAAAACTTTAGGATTAAAAGTGAGGTATGTCAATTAAAAGACAAACTCTCCTTCGCATTTTATATGAGAACCTCATTTTTTAATTACTCTACTCTTAGTTACAACATCTTTTTTCCTTTTTGCATTTTTCATGTAAATTTCAACTTTTTTTTTCATATTTTCCAATTTGCATAGTTTTGCATAATGACACCTTGTTACATTAGCTTTAACCTTCCATCCTAAATTTAAAATGATTGTTTGTCTCAACTATGTAACATTACCCAAACTTAATTTCAAAACTAATTATAAATTGAATCTAAACTCACCTATTTTTCCTATGATTATGTGATATTTTAGTTTTACACTTTTAGCTTATAATGAAATTATTTTAAAAAAGTGTGGATAGTGAACTCAAAGGGACTAGCAAAGGGATTTCAATGAAAGGTAGGCTTAATTGGTCTAGTTAGCTAAAGTAGAACAAAGTCTCAATTATTTGTGCATACCTATAAAATTCAAATTTGTCTAGAAACAAATTAAGTTTTAAAGTGAAACTTTTAAAAAATGGGTTATTCCCTTATATTAGGAAAATGCATGAATGCTAAAAAATTTCTCATTTTATGAAAGTTGTGACTAAATTAATTGCTTTTAAAATCCAAGAGAATCACAATTATTCAAAACAAATTCAAAGTTAATTCAATTAGTCATAATAATCAATGCTCAAAAGATATAATTACTATGTATAGATCTTCAATTTCAATTTAAAAAGGATTTTTCTATGTTTGCTAAAATTTAAAGAGTAAGAAACACCCATGTGTGTGAAGGAGTGTTGTTGTGTGTAAGTAGCAAGTGATATGATATGTTTTTGGGTTATCTAGATTATGCACAACAATGCTTTTTCTTGTCCATTCTTTTTTTTTTTCTATTGCTTCTTTTGTTTTTCCTTCTTTAATATGATTTCTTTGTACAACAATGGAAAAGTCATCCTTGAGAGGTATTTGCAAATTCAAAACAAAACAAGTGAATAATATTTTGAATAATTACTAAGGCATGCTAGTGTAACATCCTAAAATTTTAATCTCAAATTGCACAATTTATTTATATGAAATAGGAATAAATAATGTAAATTTCATATATAACAGGCGAATTAAGGACAGGAGGAAATTAAAATCTTTCCATGAGTATAACTTATTTGCAAAGTTTGCTAAAATGACAATATTAGAGAAGATAAACTGCAAAATTTAAAGATTATGGTATACCAAAAAATATACAAAATGTAAATACTAAACCTGCATTTATATATAATGAGTATAATGACTTACAACTATTCATCAAAATATGAGGGACTTATAATAATAATTATATAACCAAAACAAACTAAGTTCTAGAGCAGTCTTAAACCATATCCAAAACGCTGAGAACTTGGTACTAGTTATCATCATGTCATCTCTCTATCTCTGCTAGGTCCTCAGAATCGATATCATCATTTGAGTTGAGGTAGAGATCTCCAGAATCGACCACAACATCAACACCTGGAACTCGCTCAACAGTAACTCGGGTTGGCTTTCCAAGATGATCATGGTCATGGGACGTGCACAAGTTATAGCTGTTAGGGTCCTAACTATACCTTTATAGATATATATACACAAGGTGTGATGAATCTTATTATTTATATGAAAATATAAGGGAATGCTATAATATAATTTCATTTCCAAAATACAGATATGGCTGAGTACATAATCACAATCTACGGCCAGCTTAAAATAACAAGTTCTTTGGTAGTCATTAAATACGTAGTTAACTCTACATTGATGAGCGTCTATTCTACCATTTATAAACCATGTTACAAAAAAACATAGTTATGGCATAAGAGAAAACATAATCATTCTACAACCAATTTATAACACAACAATAATCATATAGTCACGATACATAAGTTTGTCATAAATTATCTAATTTCTCTCCTTCAAACATGCACTCCCAGTGCATTGTGATCATAGACAATGATGCCTCCAACATTTCTTGAGGTCTTACTCAACTAGGTAAATAGTCGTTGGTTAGCCCATGCACACAGATACAATGTATGCAATAACGGGCCCCTTAATAAAGATATAATCAGGAAACAAATGTGAGGTCATGTGACGCATTTACTCTCAGAAAGAGTACATACACATTGATGAGGCTGTTGCTATCTATCAAAATTTGAGAATTTAAAATATAGTACTAGGTTAACTTAACGTAGGTTGTCCTATATGCATTATATTTAGGAAACATGGAGTGTTTGGTTGTGGTTTAAAATCCTTAATCATTCAAAATTGGAAAAATCAATTAACAAATTAGATTAATCCCTAGTTCATCCACAGTTGGTTCAATCATTAGTCAATTAAGAATTAAATCATAATTCCCTCACAGACTTGAATTATTAGAACAAGTGTCAATTAACTCTTGGTTTCTCATGCAAGATTAAACAAATTACATGAACTCTAATATCTAGTTCTTGAGATTAAGCAAACCTTGAACCTAATTCAGAATTAAGAAAATTGAATCATGACTCCTTTGTTAAGAAGAGAACATGGACTGAATTGAGCAAACAGTTCTTGTTCAAATCCAAACTTAGCTTCCAAGAAATTAGGGAAAATAAAATATATACAAGAGAAAATTTGTATTATAATTTATCCCAAACTTCAAGAACCATTGTGAACAATACTAGAAATTAATCCTCAAAATTTAGCCTTCTATAAAGGTGGAATCCAACATTACAAAGCAATCACTGTTGAAAAATTAGAAAAACAGAGTGAGAAAAGGAAGAGAAATAACAACCCAAAGTTGAGCTCTTAGAAGGCGCCCTAGAAATCTTACCCTAATCCTCTAAAAACTTAGAAATGAAAAAGTACAAGAAATGGCAAAAAGGTCCCTCTTATTTTGATTGGGGATCTATTTATAGTAATTTTAACACTTTCCTGGCATTGTCACTATGAGTGGTGAAAGTGACAATGCAGAGAATCTCCTGTAGTGCTTCAGGACTGGAACATTCACTATGGATAGTGATGATAACAATGCATAGTGCGCATTATCACTATGAACATTGAAAGTAGCCACGCGCAGCCTTAATAAGAAAAATAAGGTTGCACATTATCACTTTGAATGGTGAAAGTGATAATACACATCTTGCTCCCTGAAAGTGGTTCTGGAACACTCACTATGGACACTGATAGTGTCCACGCGCAACCAATCTTTGTGGGATGCCTTCTGGAACACTCACTATGGATATTGATAGTGTCAACACCCAGCTAAGCTCTTCTTAGAAGGCTTTGAAGTAGTTACTTTGTAAGGAGAAGATGATCACTTTCACCTAATTCTCCCTCTAATAGCTTAACTCGAAGGATCATTGCTTAAAATTCCCTACACATTTATTCTAATCAGCATATTTACAAAAGAGAACTATAAAAACTATATAATTTGAACTATTTTAAAGAAATTGAAATTAATTATAGAATTGACAATTTTATGGTATTCACATTTTCTAATTTCATTTTTATATTAAAAATATGCTAAAAAGATAACTAAAATATTAACAAAATATGTATTTATCACACATACGCGAATATCACTCACCATCTTATGTTTCTCCAGATTTACCATCGTTTCTAGATTTTATACCCCTAGTGTATCTTTGTAATTATTCATACTAGATCCATTTAGCGCTTTATACTCATCCCATACTCTTTTTGTGTCAAACTCATCACTCAGGTAAGAGATCGTGCTTAGTAAAACACTTCTGAACTAAGTCCAAAACATGTATACTACTAGAATATATCACTAACACCCAAAATCAGCCAAATATACTTTCATGACAATCCAATATCATTCAATCATAAGGATCATACAAGAAAACATCAAAAGTACTCTCATAAGTACAAAATATTCACTATGGTTAAAATGACAAAATAGAGCTCTCATTACCTCGAAGTGAAGTTTTGAAAAAGAGTCTTAAGGAGTTTTGGTGAAAGAACCAAAATTTTCCTAAGTATCACAAAAGAGAGCATTTTAAAAAGTAAAAAATAGAGAAAATAAACAAAAATGGAAGAACTAAGCTCCAAGAACTTACTTAGAGTCGATTGGTTGAACTTCCAAGCCCGAATTCGAAGGAAGATTGAAGTTTAGGGGAGGTTTTTTGAGAAAAGAGGGTGAGAGATTAGAAAATAGAGGAAAGGTCGAAACTTTGATTGTAATTCAAGTTTTTTAGGTTCAAAATCCTTAAATACCCATTAACTTACGATATTCTCACTATAGCGAGCTATCTCTCGTTACAACAAGCTCTTTTCTCGTTACAGCGAAAAAATTAGACAAAATTATTCTTTGTTGTCTATTATTTTAGCTATAATAAGAGCTCCTCGCTACAACGAAATTTTTTTGTCTACAACGAGAATGCACTTAGGGCACCCTTATCCACTTCTCGCCACAACAAGGATCCCTTGCTGTGGCGAGAGAGCTCCAAAAAGCCTGTTCTAGATGTTTTTTCTTGCTACAGCGAAATATCCTATAACTTGCACCATTAAACTCTCCTAAAATTTAGACAATTTGCAAACATATAACCAACATACAATACCATAACAATAAATATAAAAACAAAGATGTTACAGCTAGAACATTGAATCATAACTTCTATGATTTTTGTCACATCTTAGATTTACAAATCAAATCCTATTCTATTAGCATATTTTCTTCAAACATTTAATTAGACACTATGAATTATGTTGTTTAGCTTATACATTATTCACATTCTTCTAATTTTTTTCATAACTTATAAGTTAATAACCACAAATAGTGCAAGAATCATAATTATATCATTCATTTCAACTTTTAAATTCATCATGTAATTTAGGTTCATGTCATATTCCCTGTTTTCTTGAGAGAGCCAAATAAAAAGATTAAAATATTTCAACATTAATATATTAAACTTAACTAATAATTAGATGATTTAGAATGATTAATACTTATATAAAATATAAAGTAGCAAACCAATTGTTGACTTGTGGTATTTGCTACAGTACTTGGTGCTCCCCCAATGCTACGTTTCAATATTTTGCTGGCAATCCATCATTAACAAAAAAAGAAAAAAGAAAAAAAATGGAAGATGACTTATGTGCAAGTGTCTGACATGATTTTCATGCAAGTGTTGGACGTGACTTTCATGCTTCCTTGGGTGAGTTTAAAAGAATAACAAACCTTTTGTGTAGGTATAGTGTAATAAATCCAAATGATGATTTTCGATAGCCTATGAGAATTAAAAGATTGAAAGATAGGGTTGAACCATGGAACTAGGAAGAAGTTTCAAGTAGTAAAAAATATATATAAATAATGCTTTTCTTTTATATTGTAAATGGGTTTGGGTTAGTAAAATAAAAAAATGTCCCTAAATATCTATGATTATATTTTATTTACGTTATTTAAAATATAACGAAGAGAGACCATTTAAAAAATAATGAGGGAGTAATAAAAAATTATATATCTATAATTTTTTTTTGTGGCTATAGCCCTCTCATGAGTCAAAACGGCTTCACTCTTTTTCCTCTAAGTACATTAATGTTAAAATATCCAAACCTTGCATTGGAGCACTCTTAGTTTGTACCACTTTCCTTTTTCTTAATTATGAAATGCTCATATCCAAGCATTGACTAAGACTCAAAATCAATATCTCATAACATCTAAGACAATTTCAGAGGGAATATCTCATATATCCAAAATTCAATTTTTTATCAAATTGAAGTCTAATTTTTTTTTTTCCTTTGAAATAAAAATCACCTAAAATCACGACCTATATGGTAAGATATCATTAAAAAAAAATGTAAACATAGGTCATACTATACATGTGTAAAAATGTTGAGTTCAACTTCTAATAATCTATTTCTCCTTTTTTTTATTGTATTTTTAATTGTTATGCACTTTTGCCTTTGTTTCATGCACTTAATCTTGCAAATATGCATTAAGTTTAGTCATTCCTTCAACAATTTAATGAAAATATATTTCTATATAAAAAATAGAATTTCTAACTAAACTTCAAAACAAAATTCAGATGTTCAATAAAAAAAAATTATGTAAAATCAACATAGACACGAGTTTTCTCCTATAAGTGCTTTTTTAATGTCATTAGTTTAATATTTCAATTATCAAGGTAGCTTTGAAGTTACAAGCAACTTATCAAAATATTCTAAATAATTTTTACCTTTAGAACCATTTTCTTGTTCAAGATAGAATTCACCTATAACTATGAAATAGCATTCACCTGGATCCTATCATTGCAAACATAGAGGCCAAGTGGTTCTTGAAATATAACTGCTAATTCTTGAGTCCTATGGTTTCAGTATATATATTTAGTGATTAATAAACCTTTGACTCCTTGTAAATCACATGGCAAACCATATATCCAAAATATAACATTTTTCAATGTTGAGCTCAATTTTCTTTGAATTTTAACAACTTATTTAAAATCCTCTCTCTTCATGATTCTTTGATTTTTATTGCATTTTTTTTTTCTCAACTCATCATTCTTCAAATTCATAGTTGCACTTTTCATATTAACTTCCAATTGTACCACACAATTCAACCCTTTTACTTCTTCCTCTTTTTCAATATGGGCTTAACTAAAATTCTTTGAAGTGGAATTGATGGAGTTTGTTGTTCAACTTTATTTAAGATTATAAGATTAATAATATCCACTTTAAATAATGTTTCATGTTATCAAAATGTTGCATTACTTTTTCTTTGTCAATTCTTTTCTCAACACTTGGATTGAAAATTTTATCATTTCCTAAGATTTTGGTATAACAAAATTCCTATGGATTCACAACTAGATCGTTTGAAGATGGACTTTGAGATTTTTAGCAATCTTTTGTGACAGATGCCCAAGTTAGATTTCAATGCTTTTAGCTAATGAATGGTTCATGGTTTTGAAACATAGCCTTCATTTCACTTATGAAGGATGATGTTTGCAAAGTGAGCTTCAAAAGTGCAATCCCTTTAGATGGTTTACTTGTGATCATTTGATATTGAAAAGAAGAGTTGTCTTGATTATTTTGATATGCAGGTTTCTTCTGAGCCCGTTGTCCTAGTCCACTACAAAAGAAATTTGGGTGATTTCTCCATCTTGAATAGTAGGTGTTAGGATGTGGGTTACCTTGCGATCCCTATGCATTTACTTGCTCGTCCATATCTTCTTCTTGGCATTCACCATTTCCATGATGTTCTCTACAAAAATCATATTTTGGCATAGGTATAATCACTACGTTTATTTGCAAATTAGAGAACTCTTGAATAAGTCGGTAAGTTGCTAAGTAATTAACTTATTCTGAGTCAATAATGCATTAAAAGTATTGATTTTAAACACTTTTTTTTTTTATAACTTGTCTATCATATTTCACATTTGCAATACTAGCTATAAAATCAAATGTTACTTCACTTGCTATATAAATCTCACCATCTCTTGGTATCTTTTTCAAGCATTATGAAGTGTTTTATGATCTTGTTAGACAAATGAAGTTATATCTTTTCTTATTTTTTCTAATTTGTAGAAGAAAAATAGTCATCCAGAAATTTTGTAGCTAAATCCTTCCATGTAAAAATGCTCCCTTGAGATGGAGCTCTTAGTCAACTCCTGGCTCTATCTCTAAGTAAAAATAGAAACTCAAGCTTATTGCATCGCTCTTTCTATCCTATATATGCACAAAAATTTCAAAATTTTGGTTAGGGTCTTCAAAATCGCTTCCTCCAAAATAATTTTGTTGTATCACATTCAGGAAAAATCTAAAAATTTGTTCTTGAATGATGGTTTGAATATACACCTTTTATAAATTTTGGCATTAGGCATAGAGTAATCTCTTAGTGTCCTTTTGCAATTGTTTTCATTAGTTGGTTCCAGAATTATTTGAGACGGGGTTTTTACATTCAACTTATCTTTATTTAATGAAGTTGGGCTAACCCTCTTCCTTTTTTTCCTTTATACTACAACTTAATTATCCTACTAACTAAATTTAAAATTTTAAGTTTAAAAAAATGTTTCAAGATTGGTTGACCTTAGCATATAAAATTAAAATTGAAAGTAAATCAATTCAATTAAATCAAAGAGTATTGATAACACAAGTCAGAAAAATTTCATAATAATAACTAAATGAATTACCAAAAATTTAAAAATAGACAACTATCCTAACTATATTAACCATTCAACACACAGAGAACAAGATCAACACAACTAAATCAATATCAGCAAAGAAAAACTGAAATAATATCACTATATTTTCAAACAAAACTTCCACGTTATGTTTTACTTACCAAAACAACAAAAACAAAAATTATCATTTCTCTTCACAATTTGAAGAAATTTACTATAAGCCTTTGCCGTCAAAGAAAAAAATAAATAATAACATCTAAAAAATGTACAGTAATAATATATGAAGCTAGCTTATATGATTGCATGATTCACAAATAAACTCTTGCCTTGCTTCATTTGGCTCGTAATATTTTTAAAAAATATATATATAATAAAATAAAAAAAAATAGAATTTTAGCATATGTATATGTATACAATATGCATATTTTTAAGTCTAGATTCTAAGACTATTTATTGGAGACAGAACTTTTCCTATAAATATTTAATGTAAGTGCATTCTTATGGTCACTATCATCTAAATTCTATTTTCTTTTGATAATTTTTTTTTACTAGTTAATCTTATAATTTTTTTTTACCACCAGAAATGTAAGTTCTGCTCTGAAAGTGTTTTATTGTGCACTAGGATATTTTTTACATTTAAAGTTATTAAAAAGGTTAAAGTTCAAAATATTCCTCCCATGCGCTGATACCAAACAACATAATGAATATGATCATAAATTGGTGGAGATCATGATGCCGCTGCTAATGAATGCAGTGTATCCTTTGACTTCACTGCTCATATATATTGATGTGCAGTAGTATTATGCATGCTACATGCGAAAAATAAATAGTAAAATAAAATAAGATTGTGAAGTAAAGAAAAAAAGAAAACAGAAAGATGGTTTTAGGCTAAAGCTATCATTTCATTAGATTTCATGTCTTGGTCAAGAACATTATGAGCGGATACAATGAACCACGACAGACTATATAGGTCTTTAATTTTATGAAATTTTGTATTTTTTTAGTTGTACGGTTAGGGCACATCAAATCCACTTTAAAAAAGGTATTATTATTTAAAGTATAAAAAAATAAATTTAATGTGCTATCGTATATTTTTATATATTTTAAATTTTTGTTATATACATATATTTTAGTGGTAGAAAAAATATTTTTCTTCGAAACAGCATGTTTAGGTTCAGAAAAGAAAATATTTTGTGTTACTTGAGTTCAAAGGATGTTTGGTGAACTCCAAAATCGAACGTCTTCATTTAAACAAAACTCCATTATATAGAATATATTTGATTTGATGATCAATTTGTTTATTTTTATGATAATTTCTTTATTAATTAAGTTTGAAATAAATATAGGTCTATAAAATCATGAAACTCGAAGGTAATATTTGTTTATATTGGGTTTTATATTTTTGTCAACGTTTATTTTGGGTCTAGAGATCATGAAAGAACAAAAACACGGGCCTTAATACACGGCGTTTCTTTTAAGAGAAAAAAACCTTGAAATTTTTGTTGTTCAATAAATGCCATCGATCTAGTATTTCGTTATTATATGATCTTAGTTTTAGTGGTAAGGAGTTTAATTTTCTTTAACTGAGATCTAATTTGAATTTTTAAAATAAAAAATTATCATTAATGTTAAGTTAAAATATGCTTATTTACGCAAGTTTTCTATAATATATTAAGAAATGAGTAAAAAAAGTTTTACAAATATAAAGGTAAAACTTTATCATGTCGGCATATTTTATTATTAATATAGTTCAAATAAATAAAATGAAAATAAAACTGTTATAAATGTTAAATGTTTCTCTGACATTTTCCAAAAGAAAAGGTAATTTTATAATACAATTTAAATTTATAAAAATATATTGAAAAGATAAATTTTACCGTACTACGTAAAATAAAAGAATATTTTATATTTTTTTTATACGTATAACAATTATGACTATTAAAATATTAAAAAATTACAATTCTCAATTTTAAAAATATATAATTTCTCATCAAAATTTAAGAATACTCTAACAAACATCAATTAAAAATTAATAACATTGTGCAAAGTGCTCAAACGAGGAGTATCTAGAAACTTGATATGAGTGACTTTTGTGCATGCCGTCTTAACTCTATAAGATGATATTTTAATTCCTTACAGAATAAATGATTGAAAAATAGGTTATGATCAATAACAAAGTAGAACCATGTGGACCAGATTTGAATCATATCTGAACGACGGTGCTTCGTAATCCAACTCACTTCCGTACACCTTTTCCAAAAAAATAATGATAAATTTAATGCCAAATATGATGAATAAATAACAAATATTACAAATTTATAAATAATTTTTTAATGTATACTTAAAACAGTATTTTTTATATTTAAAATACAAAAATTATTCAATGTGTACTCATTTTAATAATTTTAAGTAATTAATAAATTGAGTCTCATGTTTTCACATCATATGTCTACAAATACACAGTAAAAATTAGTTTAATTAAAGTACCCCAAAATTTTGTTGAATTTGGAACACAAGGAACTTTAATTATGGGGCCAGGTCTAATCTCCTCATTTGATTTTTTGTTAAACATGTGTAAGGCATTCTCTTGTCAAGGCACTCTAATTGCACCTTTTGACTTGTTTGTTAGGGGACTCAGAGGGACCAAAGAATCTTCAAACTTCATCACATCGTTATCATCTAATCACGCATTGAAACATGTTGATAACCTTAATTGAAGTTAACCATGCCAAGAATGTAACAAGATATCTGTATTCTACTAAAATAATATACAAGGTTAAGAGGGGTATTAATAATACGAAAATATTAATATTAATTTTTAAAACTAATTTTAAGTATTTAAGAAATACTAAAATTTATTAAAATTAACTTTTATTATATTTTGTATTTTTTTATTAAATAATTTTTTAATAAATTTTATTATTTTCAAATATTTAAATTCAATCTTAAGAATTGATGTTAGTAAAATATTTGATATTTTTTTATTAATCTTGTTTTATTATTAATTGAAATATTATTTTTAATAAATTTTAACTAATGATAAAAAATGTATTTAAAAGACTGTATTATTAGGACAGTTAAAAATAAATTAACAAGCGACTAAAAAAATTAATTAACAAGTTTCGGCTACTAAATTAGTGACCAACGATCGATGACATTATTATTTTAAGTAATAAAAAAGTAAAGTAAAATAAAATTGGCAGGATATATTTTTTTGCCAAACAAAATAAAATTATTGATCACAAATTTAGTTACAACTTAAGTAACTTATAGTTGTCTCTATTTTTAATTTCTATTTATTTTATATATGTAATAACAAAATTGCTCACTAATTTATTTATCAGGTTCTTACTTTAAAATTTATTAAATTCTGATTTAAATGAAACTTTATAATAATAATAATAAAAATACCTAACTTCACAATTATGATAATAAATGCATTAAAAGAAGTAAAATTCATAGAACAGAACACTAACATACAAAGTCCTAAAGTTTCCTTCTTAAAACAAACAAACTTCAACAATTTAAACCCACAATGAATCAATTTTAAAAATTCATTAATCTACTGATCATGAATCGCATTATAATGTTTATATAAATTTTATTTTTAGACATAAATACTTATGCTTGAGAATTAAGGTTAAAGAATTTATAGAAATGATCGAAATTTAATCATTTTAACTCTTATAAAATAGGAAATTAATCAGTTTAACAACTAAATTTATTTTAAAGTTACAAATCTATAAAATAAATTTATTTGGATTTACACTTTTTATTTTAATTGTATACAATTCAATATTTAAATTTAGTTGATTTTAAATGAATTTAATTTTAACTTACTATTAATATTATATTATTAAAGTAATTTTATTTATTTTAAGTAATACTGATAACTAAAGTAAATTAATAGAATCAATTGAACTCAATTTAAGTATGTTTTAAATATAGAATTACATTTCTAAATTAACTCAAACTCTTTTTTCATTAGGAAAATTTTCACTAGAAGCACCTTTTAAATAAAATTAAATATGCGTATTACTATTCATATTTTTTCTTTTAAAATAGTTAAATTTGCAAGAGTCAACAACTCATAATGATACTATAAGTAAGTGAACATAGATTTGGTTTTGCTTGCATTCGAGTGGATTAATCGATTTGTTTGAACTTCACTTCCTTTTTTCTTTAAAACATTTATTTTAAACTATTTGTATAACTATTTTAGTTTATTCATTTTTTACTTTGTATAATTATTTGTTATATTTCTTTGTTTTGAAAGAGATATTTATATCGCCTTAATATGAGTAATAAGAATTTTTATTTTTTAAAATTTAGTTAGCAATAGTTATATATTGGTTAGTAAATAATTATAGATCTAAAAATTACCAAGTGATAAGCATGAAATTTCAAGTTTTCTTTCTCGTACCATGTGCTGATCAATGAAAATTTTTATTTATAATGATAAATAATATAAATAAAGTTTAAGTCTTATTGATGAGTTCATTAAAAATTAATAACATATTATATAATATTTACTTTTCAAAAGTTTTATGGTTCATTTTATACAATAAAAAAATGTTAACTTCATCTATTAAAACTGAAGATAGAATATAAAAAAAGTTAATAAAAAAATAATGTATTTATTTTATTGATAATGTAAAGACATAGTAAATGTTATCTTCTTCAATAAAACCTTCCTATTTTTATATACTTAAAAATCAGTTTAACGTCTGAAGTTAATAAAATTGTAAAAGAAAAGTGCATTAAATACAGTATTAAAAGAATATATATATATATATATATATATATATATATATATATTTAAAGTCTCTAAATAATTATTCTTTATCTTACATAAGATAAACAAAATAAAAAATATAAAAGATAATATAATAACTATTGACTGACTATAATATTTTTTATAATATATAATAGAATAAATATAACAAAACAGTGTGTATATTAAAATATTGTACTGATTATTTATCTAATGAATTTTTTTATTATATTTTAGAAAAATATATAATTATTATGGTATAAGTAAAAATTTTATTTATTATTTTAATATTTTTTATTTTTAATACTATAATTTTATGCAAATATTATAATAATTAAATTTGTATATTTATTTATATGTTTGATAATTGGGATAGTATATATTATAAATGAAAAGAGAGAAAAGGGTAAGAAAATAGACAAAATAATAGTTAAATTAAAACTAAAATTGACGATCAATTTTGTAATTTCAAATTGGAGACAGAAGATTGCTTTCACACACACATAATATTATTTTTACTTTTTTTTGTGTTAATAGTTATATATATTATTTTCATCAAACTATAATAACTAATTTATATTACCTGTAATAAATTCATAGTCATATTTAATAATAAAATAATTATTCACTGGTTATAGATAAATTTATAAATATAAATTTTTATTTTTATAGTTTATAATAGAATATATATAAAAAATAATATATAAAATAAAATATTATTCTGGTCATTTATCTAATGAAATATATTATAGAAAATATTTTATTATTATATTATAAGTAAATACTATATAATTTTGTGATGGTATTGTTTTTATATAAAAATCCATATGACTAAGTGACCTTAACTGTAAATATTTTTAAAAAGAAGACGAGATAATTAAATATATATCATAAGTATTAAAAAATTAATTTTATTTTTATAATAAATTTTAATTAAATATAGTCGATAGGATAAGAGTGAGTTGTTTATAATAGATTTTAATAAGATAAAAATTGGTTCTTAAGTGAAATGAGTGTTGCTTGATTTAATATAAACCTAATGATTTTTAACATTTAATTATTTCAAACACAAACCAAGTGTTCTTGATGGTGATCCTAGGAGTTATACTAGGGACAAGAAATATTCTATTCTTGTCTATTTTTCTTTTATGGTTACTTGGTTAAACATTAATGAAGAGAGGCAAAAGTCTAAAAGCCAGGCAAAGGGCTTAATCATTTGGGGGAGGAAGTATGAAGGGAAATAAATGGTTTTCCAACACTTTACTTTTGCTATCATTTCACGATCATCATCACTTGAAAAGGAAGCTTTATAGTTGTCTCCAATTGGGACCATTTGAAAACGACATTGCCTTCTACAAAATACACGTACCCTCCAATTCATTCCTCACATTTTTATTTTAGGGTAGGTACTGTGATTTTGTACGATATCCCACTCTAAAAACTATATAAAATAAGTTACTTAAAATAAAATTTATAAATTATTTATTTTAACTGGCCTCATTTAACTTGTTCTATCAACCTCAAATTTATTTTTGAACGAATGAGATATTTTTCTAAATATTTAATGATTTTAATATTAATTATTGCTGAAACTAATTACTAGCATACGTCGACGCTCATGACCTACATATTGTCACATCGTTTAGTAGGACAAACGAGATTGTGCTAAATAATGTATGTGTTCTGGATCTGATTGTAAAATGCATGATCGTAATGGACTATAATGTTATGGATATGTTGTCAAGAATAGTGTCTCTTTGCACATCACTTGTGAATTTATCTTCTCATGTTCAGAGAAAGTGAATGAATGAAAGGAAAAAAGATTTATAAATCATGAAGCAAAATTAACTGTAATATAAAATAAAAACCATAAAAATATAAAATAATGTGATATATATGAAATGCATGCGTTTAGCATTATTATTAGAGATATAGTAGGATAGATATTATGATAAGATGCTGATTGAATTTTATAAATTCAAAGAGAAAAAAACACAAAATTCATAAATATTTAATGAGAGAAATAAATATAAAATAATCACATGATTAAAACAAGTAAAAAATTAAAATGAAAGAATTATTTTTCATTAACAACACCTGTACATGAAATCTTGATTTCTTTAGTACCGATTTCAATTTCATCTCACTTAATATTATTTATTTCACAATAAAATGTTAAAATAAATATCGTATAAAATTTGTCAATCATTAAATAATGTACTATAGATAATAACCGTAGGAGGTTTCAAATAACATGTAATCCTACGTACTTCTAAAAGGACTTGGTGTTTAAAATTTTAAAAATTAGATCGTGTGTTCGTTTGTATTTTTAAAAAGAATTTTTTTAAATTAAAAAATATATATATTTTTAAAAATTCTATTTTTAAAATTAAAAAATACACTTATTTTTTAATTTAAAAAAGTTATTTTAAAAATGCAAAACATGCTATAGTTTCCTCGTCCTTCGTATCTACTTCTGTTTACATTCTAAGACAAAGGGATATCTTTACAAATTCCAAAGTAAAAAGACAAGGCGAGAGACATGATGAAACAGAAGTGCAAAAATAAAGTTTATCAGTCTACCCAATGTACATCGTGCTTATGTTCTTGGTGCATAGTTGGGGTATAGTATGTTTTCCTCTTCTCTTAATGATTTTTCCTCTCACTGTGGTTGACAATCTTACATAGTCTTAAGTTGTTCTAAAACGCCTGCCTCACCTTGGTATCATCCTTTAGATACTGGATTCCATTAAGGCTAGGCTGTGAATCACATATTGAACAATGATTGCCTACGTAATGTTGGGTAGCAATCTGCTCTTGACTTTTGCACTCTAAAAATGGTCATCGGCGTTGTTGAAGTATTGAGAAAACTTTGAAAGCTTCTTGGATCTTATGTTATCTCATTTATAATAAATTTTCATTAATGAATGATATTGTAGTGAATAGAAGTAATTCGACATGTTGCAGGAAAATGGGATGTTGCATAAGGCAACTATCTTAGTCGTCTTGTTGTTCCATGACCCTAGTTGAGAAGTAAAGTAATAATGTTTCACTAGTAAAGAGATAACATAAGGGTGATAATTAACTCTAATTAAAAAAAATCTAGATTACACATGCATAATTCTGTAAGTTAGAAATTTGAAATGAAATTATCATCCGCCTAATCAAGAATGATACAGGGAGTAAAAAATAAAGATTACCTATTTAAAATTTCATAAAAATTTGAGCTAGAATTCAATCCAAAATCTTATCTTTGATTTGTTTGAAACTTCTAAAAAAGTATTTGATGGATGGCTTTAAAAATTTATCCATGCAATATTGGTTGGAATAATCTGGTAAGCTATCCATAGGAGATTATTTCAAATTGCACTCCTAATCATATGAGTAATATAAGGAGTAAAAAATAAAGAAATATTACTTGTCCAAATATTTCATGAAAATTTGAGATAAAATTAAGCTTGAAATCACCATCGAGTGCATGTTTTAATTGACATAATATTATTTTAACTTAACTAGTAGTTTACTTGGAGTTATAATTATATTAAATAATTGGAAGAAAAATTCTACTATTCATAGTGGTCTAAATTACTTGTAGGGTCTTATATGAGAGAATATATGCAAAAATAAGATTACATTATCAAAAGTGAGGAACTCATTGAGACGTAGTGACAAAGAGAGAATAAATTTTAACTCAAAATGTAAACGTGTTTCTAACATAGAGTAGATTCATACAATAAGCCTTCTCAAGTTTTCAATGACAACTTCAGTATTCTTTCCCATGTACACTGTTAGTCTTATGTTTCATACAGGAAAAAAACATTGAGTGAGACTATCACTTTTGTGAAAGCTAGCTAAGACTATTCTTGTGACTAAATACATTCTCTCTTTCTCTCAACTAGCTAATGTTTTCATGAATCTATTATCTTAATCAGGCCTTCCAAGAACTTCGCTAAAATGTCATTACGAAAAGTTCAATTTCAATCTCGCACTCACCAGTTTAAAGGGCCTTGATAAAAAGAAAAAGAAAACAAGAAAAAGAAAAAGCACTCCAATGAAATTGTTGATCCTCAAAATCATCTTGATCATGATAGAAGGCATGATAAATCTTGGGTCAACTTGATAAAACCTATATAACGTGTTCCCTTAAATTCCTTAATTGCTCTTTTCTTTTCTACTGCATAAAACTTTATATTTGATACCTGTAAATGAAAGGTATATAGCTCCGTCCATGGACTCCATTGAGATACTCATAGCCTTTGAAATTCTTGAAGTCTTCGTCAGAGGCATGGTGGGGTCACGGTTGCAACTCCGTTGACTCTGCCTCCCTCTAAAACTCTAATGAGCCGCAAGGAATCGAAAGCATGATCGCAATTGAAGGACATAGCTGTGCTTCTTTGAAGTGAAGAAAGCCACTACTGCATAAAATTATTTATTTGATTTAGCATTCACTTTCTTTATATTTTAATTTTAAACATTCTTGAAATGTCAAAGCATTGCCTCCTTAATCCTCATCATATTCATCTTCTCTTTCAATGCATTAGCATTCCACTCAAACTCATTTCCCTTAGCAACCCACCAAACACTCCACTGCATTAGCATTTAACATCGCTATGTCCTCCATTCCATGGACACAGCAAGGTTGTACAGAACTAGCAACACAAACTCGCTTGAAACCTTGTAAGATCCTAAGCGCAACAGAGAGAAAGGAAAGATTGGCAAAAGAAAGAGACGACCGAGAGACCAGAATGAGAAAGGAAAATCTTAAAATATATCATTTTTAATTAATAATTAAAAACATTAAGAAAATAATATTAAAAAGTGTGTCACTCACTTTATTATTAATAAAGTTAAGGGTGCATTTGGCTGACGCTACAGTCAATTCTAACAATATTAATTTTAAAAATTTAAATTATTTTTATTGTTACAGTGTGTGTCGGTTAGACGCATGCTAATTAGGTGGATAAAATTTATTCAATTTCTTTTAGGATCTCTTGCATCAATTTTGCGAATGCAAAGTCAACGCTATGTTTTCAACACTAAATCATTGTTTTCTTGTAGCTAATAATTATTACTTGTATATAATTTGAGTCATAGTTGAAAGAGAGTAATTTTAAAAACTTTTCCAACAAGAAACTATTAGGACTTAATTTTTTTATTATGTTAAACACTTTTTTAGTTTAAAATATATTTTATTATTTAATTTAAAATTTTTTGTTAATAATTAAAATAATTAATTTTTAAAATTTTAAAATAATTGTACGATATTTTTTAATTAATTACTTAAAAATGTTATATAAATTTAATAATACTTGTCTGAAAAATTATTACTAATAACGATAAAGATAATAATAATAATAATTTCTCAAAATAATAAAACACTACATTTATGTTTTGAAAGTAAATTAAGTTACATACCAACTAAAATGCAAAACTCAAAAGTTAAAATGTAAACGAAGTTAAAACAGTGAAAAAGTGTAAAATGTAAACCTAGTTAACAAAGAAAAATGTGAATCTACTTGTGTCCCAGCTTGCATTATGATAATCCATTTATTGTAATATTATATATAGAATACATTTTGTTAAATTTTATAACATTTTATTTGAGTATTTATTTAATAAAAATGATCATTTATAGCAAAAAAGAAACATTATTTATAATAATTTTTATATAATTTATTTTTATTTTTATCTATTTATTTTAAAAGAGATTATTTATATTTACCCCTCCGTTTAAAAGATTAAAAAAAGCTAACACTATATCTTTATAATTACATCTTTATTTTTACCTAATTTTTTATAATTTATATATTTATCATAAAAAAAATAAAATAATAGATGTTATATTAAAAATTTATAAATAATTTTAATATAAAGTGACAATATTATCATTCTTAATTTGTGTTATATTTTAAAATGGACTGTAAACTACATAAAAATAAGTTTCTATCACTTTCAAAAGTTTAAATAAATGTTATATAATAACATTTTCCAAATAATGTTTAAATATTTTTCAATTATATATGTCTTTAGATTTTAATTTTAGTCCTTTTTGTGTTTTAAGGTTTGTTTGAAAAAGGAGTTTGGAGAGGAGAAAAGGACAATTTTGTTATTTAAATAAATATATTTAAAATTAAAAATTTTTAAATAAAATATATAAATTAGTATATTAAAATAATTAATTATTTATTTATCATTATATATAATATATAATTTTTTTAATTTAAAATTTAAAAATATAATATTTTCTCACTTTTTTTTAAAATTCTCTCCCAAATATACTATTAGTCTCTCTCACTTTTTTTATTATTCAACACTTTTATTCCCTAATAATAATGTAGTTGACTATAAAGTTTTCACATGCTGAATATTTGTGCCACGTGTAAATTTTTAATTGGGATCACATTATTATTAGAAATAAAAGATACTGAATTTTAAAAAATAAAAATAAAAAATAAAAAGATTAAAATTGAAATATCATAAAAAAAACATATTTAAAAAGAGTAGTTCAAGTTATTTTTCACGAATACTTTTAACAAGAGTTACTCCACTTAATAATTTTTTATAACATTAAATTTTATTAATTTAATTACTGAATAAAGTTATATATGTATATTAATTATGTATATTGAATTTTTATAAATCGAATGCTAAATTATATAATTGTTTATACTAAAACTTTATTATTAGATAAAAATATATATTAGACGTTCAAATAAAATTGTTTAATGATTTTTTAATTGTATAGTTTTTATATAGTTGAAGTATTTAAGAAGAATTTTTAATTCAATAGTTGAATTGATGAAATTTAATATTTATAATGTGTTATTAAGGAAAGTAACTTTTATTACATTTACTCTTAGAATAACTTATTCATCATTTGTTTTAAAATTATATTTATAACACAATAATGTAACTCACTAATGATAAATTAAGTTATATTAATTATTTAAAATACAGAAATAATTTTTTATATATTTTATTTTAAGCTAATATTTTATTTTATTTTAATATTTTTTAATTAATTTATTAAATTTAATTTAAAATATTATTGAAAAATATAAATTAAATTAAAGTGTTGTTTTTATTCAAGATATTAAATAATTATAGTTTTTAAACAAATTTTTTATATGTTTAATTAATTAATACTTTTTTTCTATTTTATAAGACAAATTTAGAATAAAGTATATTTTAAATAAGCTAATAAATTACAAAATCTTGGAACTAAATAAAGAAGGATAAGTGTTCCAATGCTCAAATTAGGTAGTTCAATACTTAATACTAATATTCCCTTACAAAACATGTAATAAAGGCTTCTCCGCATTTCAATGTCTGTTCCAACGTTTCAACACCCAACATCACATTAAAATTTATAACTATATGTCATAGGGGTCATTCTTCAAAATATACATAGATATAACTTCATAGTATTAGATATAGCATAATTTATCTCTTCTTTTATTTTCTTTCTTTAGAAGTTTGGAACTTTCTTGTATCTTTTCAAATTCTTTATCAATTATTTTTTATCAATATTGTGTTGCTATATTTTGTATTCATAGATGTTTCTAAATTATTTAATGATAGATTTTAAGTTAAATTTTATGTATGTTTTTTGCAATTGAATTTGATTTAAAATTTTTAGCACTATACAGAGGATAGTTCTTAGTTGTAATGCTTTAACTTATTTAGGTTAATTATATGATTGTATCATTAATCACAATAGACATATTGGTTTAATGTTTATATTTTTAGTAAAATATTTTATGCTTATGCATTACTTAAATATGGGATAGTTCTTACTACATATTCTATTCTTAATTGAATCATGCTGAGACATCAAGATTTTCTCACTAGCAATTTAGATCAAGCGAAGATGACTAGTGAAACTAGATTAGATTTGTTGTTTTTGTTTTAGATTTGCACGAGAAATTATATAATTCTACTTCTGCATTTAATTCTTTCTTTGGATAAATTGAGAGTGTAATTCACAATGGATACATTTTTATAGTAAGATTTAAAGTGAGTTTCATTATGTTCTACTTACCACTACCAGAAGCACACTTTATATAGACGGATAATACAGACAGATTTGATTCGTTTGTAATATAGACAGATTTACAGACAGATATTTAATTTTTTTTTGGAGAAATCTGTCTATATTACAGTTCGCCAATTGGCGCCAAAAATTATAGACAAAATTATAAACTGAAATTTTCATTTATAATTTGAAAATTAGTGAGAGTTACAAATGAAAAAAATTTGTCTGTAAATATAATTATTTTTATCAACTTTTCATTTGCCTATTTACAGACAAATTTTTTCGTCTGTAGTGATCTTTGGTAGATTTATAGGATAAATTTATCTGTAATTGAACTTGTAAAACACTTTGTTTCATTAAATTATTTACAAATGGATTTTCTCATCTGTAATGTGTGAAACTCATCAAAACCATGCCTTCTCCTTCTTCTTCTTCTTCACTTTTCATTATTTCTTCTTTCTCTTATCTCCGTGTCTTTATCTCTCTCCAACATCATAAGTTTTTTTATCTTTGCAAGTGGTTGGAGCATCCATTTGAAAAATAATTTGCATCATTGTGTTCCTAGTACAATACTCTAACTTTTAATCGATTTAGTTTTTAAATTTTTTATGTATAATAAAGACTTAAAATTTTTAAGATAGAGTTGTAGGACTGGAGATTGTATGACTAGGGGGATGGGCGTAGAGGTTCTTCCCCGAACCTGATTACTATGTATTGTGGGATGTTTATGCTTGCGAAAATTGTAGAATATGCATGTTGTGAAGTTATAAGGAGATATGCTTTAGAACAGTTTAGGATTGTGATGTGTATATTTTTGATGCATTGATTAATAGATTGTTATATAATATATAAATTATGTGTGAAGAAAATTTAGATTTTTGTATTAAGTCTAAACAAATGTAAGGAAATATTCATATATTAAAAGTGATTTTGCCAAAATTTACATTCAAAATTTGTGTAATGTAAAATAAATACAACATTGTATATTTGGTCTCCAGACATATATTATATTTGATTCAAATATGGTAGGTAAAGGTAAGAAAGGTGTTGCTCAGCGTCTTGATCGTGGCAACACTCCTTCACCCATTGCTCCCACTTCCACCCCCACACTAGCTACAGTGCAGGCCTCCCAGGCTAGAGGACATGAGTAGTTTATCATGGCGTACGACCCTGGGTATGTTGCTCCTCCCTCTCTAGTACAACGAGTTTCACAGTCTACTCTGCCAACTACACATGTTACACAGTCTCTTTCTACACAAGACACAGGTGAGGGATCCACTACTGTCCCAGCTAAGTGTAATAACAGTTAATTAATTTCAACTAAGTGTAATTAGATATTATTTCGTGTACTTCTTCTAATAAAATTGGTTATGTAGAGCAATTTCTCCATTCTCTCTGAAGATGAAAAGATGATTTTCAAGGCTGGAAGAGTCGCACTGCAAAGCGACTAAGACAAATGTACATTGAGGCCCGTCATGACCCATCATCTGCTGATCGAATAGCACCTAACTTCCTTAATACCTTGCAAGAGTATTGGGGTACAAATAAGTTTAAAAATATCTCTATAAAGAATAAGACAAACAAGACATCTAATAAAGGAGGAATCACTGCATACTGGTAGCTTATAACTTTGGTTGACACTAAGGCAAACTTGGTATGTGATTTTCAATTTTCTTTTAAAATTTATTTTTTCAATCTATAATTGATATTTGGGGTGATGATTTAACTGAAATTGTAGGAGAAGTCGTTGAAGAGACCACTTATATATGGAGAGGTGTTCAAGGAGACACATACTCACAAGGAAGACAAAACCTTACGGGTTGATACATGATCTCAGGCCACATATCTAAGTCATCCTTATTGACACTATATGTTATTATTAATAATTTATTAAATAGTTCTCGAGGCTAATATATAATTAGTGATGGAAATGGGTAGGGTATGGGTAGGATACTATAGTACCCATCCCCATACCCGCGTTTTAAAAAAATACCAGTACCCGGTCCCATACCCGCGTGGGTATGAATATTAATCCCCGTACCCATACCCTCTGAGTACCTGCATACCCATCTTGTACCCATTACCCGCGCTTGTTTAAGAAAAAAATATTTATAAAGAAAAATATATTTATATAACTTCACCTAAATAGCATAATAATACAAAAATTCAATATATAGTTGCCGAATAAGGTACAAACATAGATAAAAATAAATATTCAAAGATCATAAATGTTAAATGTATCTTAATATAATAATTTTCTAAACTAAAATTCTTAGAAACAATAAGCGAAACTAAACATATAAGTTATTTGTCAGTGATAATCCTATCTTATGTGAGATTTGATCGATTGGTAATGTTAGAGCGACAACGAAATAGATCTGTACAATGGTTGTCCCTTCGTGTGAGATCACTTGGTGACCTCTTATGACGACATTGATAACTAACTATAATAAATAATGTTTCATAGTTGTTAGGTTTTAATGAGACAGACATTGAGAATAAGAATAGAGTTAGAGTAGAGAAGTTCAATACTAACAACAGAAAGTGGATACATAAAATATTGTTTTTAACTTTTGAATTTAAAATTGTAAGAAAAATAATAGATTTAATTAAAATAATATATATATGTGTGTATATATATATATATATATATATATATATATATATATTAATACTAGTATTTTTAACTCATATACTATACGAAAGTATTTTATCAAAAATACAAATTTTTGAAAAATTATTTTAATGAATTAAATATTTATAATGTATATAAATTTTAAAAGAAAGAATTTGAATAAAAAATAAATAGTTACAATAAAATTTTATAATAAAGAAATATATGTGTATATTAAAAAAATTATACTTTTTTATCTGAAAAAATTAACAAATAAAAATTAACAATAATTTTTTATATTTATATTTTTTCAAAAACTTCTTTGAACGTGAATAAATAGTAAAAATAATATTATTTAGATTCAATAGATTATAGTTGTGCTTGTAATATATATGTTGCATAGAAAAATATTATTTAAATTAAAATATAAAAATAAAATTTAAATATTATTAATAAATAATAAGTTTACGGTAATAGTAGGTGATTGTAAACTTTATAAAATATTTACAATATATTTATTATTTATCATTCACTTTATGATTTAAACATCAATATGATTTTATTAACAAAAATATTTGTGTAAAAAATATTTTATGTGTGTCATATATAAATAATATTTTAAAAAAAGTTAATCTCATATTAACTATATAATAATTAAATTGTATTAGCCTAATTAAATGATATAAAATAATAAATAAATTTTTCTATTAAGAATATAAACTAAAATAAATTTTTTGCTTTACTTTATTATTAAATATATTTTAATATTAATCTTATATAACTTCACATAAGTAATATAATAATACAAAAATTCAATGCATAATTATAAAATAAAGTTTAAGTATATATATATATATATATATATATATATATATATATATGCGGGTATGGGGCGGGGTGGGTACTTAGATACCCGAACCCGCACCAATCCCCATTAAAATTTGTGAGTTTTTACCCACACCCATATCCGTACCCGTATAGCTGGTAAATACCCTACCTACTGTGGGTAAATTTTGCGGGTGCCCATCCAGTACTTTACCCATTGCCATCCCTATATATAATTATATGCACTGAATTGTAGGATGACTATGTTCAAAGGATTGAGAAAGCATCTTCGCAGGATCCAAAAGTCAGTTGAAAAGGATGCTATATGGTCACAGACGGTGGGTGACCTTTATAAAGGCCACATTTATGGCATGTGGGACAATTTGTAGACTCCATGTTCCTTGCATTTGTCATTGAAAATGCTCCTTCACTTGCACCTAAGAAACTACAGAAGCAAAATGAGGAGATGTGGAAGACCAAGAAAAATGCATGGAAGAAGAAATGGATGAAGAAAATAGAGAAAAAGATGGCATCGATGATGCAGAGGGAGGTGCAACAGCAGCATATGTAAATGCAGCAGATGCATACATTGAGTTCATAGGAGCAAGCAGCTCCATACCTCTGTCTCCTTTTTCACCAGCTCCATCACCGCTAGTCTTTAGCTCTATGCGCTATTCCTCCTTTGACTGCTCATTTATTGATGGCGATGCTCTTTTAGATGATGATCACACCAATTATTCATGATATACACTGTTATCTTATTTTTGACCTTATTTATTTGGATGTTTACTTCTTCATTTGTAATGGCATTTTAATTTTATATTTTATAAATAATTTCTAATTTTAAATATATAATTTTGTAGTTTTCATTATGTTTATAAATTGTGATAATTAGGAATAATTAAGTTTGTAAACAAAAAGTGAAATTTTTTTGATATATCATAGATGGATTACAGGCGAATTTTTCTATCTGAAATTTATAAATAGATTTTGTCATCTGTAAGTTACAGACAAGTTTTGTGTGAACACTAAAATATGCACTCAAAGATCATATAGTGCTTGTGTGAACACTAAAATATGCACTTATATGCATGAAGTGAAATTTAGAAGAATTCATATGCATGTTATGTTCATGTGATTGTTGTCATGTTAATTATATTGTATTATTTTGTGTTGTTCATTGCATTTTTTTTTTGTATTGTTTTGCATCATTCACATTGTTCTACATTTAATCCTTTCATATTAATTTCTTTAATTGATAAAAACAAATTAATTCATCTTTAATAGTAAAATATAATTTTATTTTCTTTCTAAGTTTAATCATATATTTAAAGAGGCATTATTGACTAATTGATCCAATCTTCATGAAAATGATAACTTTTATACCCATTACGATGATTGATGCACTTGTCACAATTGTTTACTTTTGTAAAACAAATAATTCATACAATAAGCATCATTATCTAAAGTTTACTATGATGGATTCAAGTAGAACTGTGCGTGTTAGAGATAACATTGATTAGGTCAAGGTGATGTAGATGGTAGAGCGCTTGGTGGTCTTAAGGTCGGTGTAGTTATGGAGGTAGAAGGACATTTATGATAAATTAGTTAATATTTTGTTTAGGTCAAGTTATGGTAAATTAATGAAGGTTGAAGTTTTTATTGTAGTGTAACTTGTTGACTTGACGAGGTCTTTACTATGAAGGGCTATTAAGGATGAAAGGGTTTAATATAGATAATGGAACCTAGAGAAGCTTATTATAAGCATTTAAACTTATCATAGCTATTAAGTTGGCCCATTTGTGTTTGTTGCTCAACTAACCCTTCTCTTTAGTCTAGCAAAATTATCTTTCTCTTTGGTAAGAGATTTTTCACTTGTAGTAGTAGATACTCTTCTATGTTAATAAAGCTTTTCTAGTCCTAATATCTTATTTGGTTGTGATAAAGGTATGTTATGTTAGAATGAAGCTTTTCCTTAAAAAGGAATTTAGGTAGCATGGATAGTAATGCAAATTGTACTTTAGTAGAGTCAAAAGATAATGACATCAATAATTTACAAATAACCAATTATGCACTCATAGAAAAGATCATAAATGATAAGCTTCTCAACTTCAATGTTGCTTTAAATATTGCAAAACTCTTCTAAAGGAATGGAAGTCCTTAGCCTAGGCTCTAATATCTTCATATTAAATTTTAACAATTAAGAAAATGTTAAAAAAATATTATGACGATGGACCTTGGCATGTCATAAGCCATTTTATAGTCTCTAGGATTGACTTTCCCACAGATTTTGTATGATATAGTTCTTTTTGGGGTTCAAATTCATAGGGCCCTTTAGAGGTTATCAACTTTAAGGATGATATAAAAATAACCTCTATGATAGGAAAGATTATTAGAGTATATGACTCATCTTTCAGAGGATGGCTTCTTTATTCATAAGGGTCAAAATTCTTATTAATATCACTAATCCTTTAATTATTTATTTTTGGATTTTTAGAAGAATTCTAAAAAATCTTAGCTTTTCTTGAAATATGAGAAGCTTAGAGATTTTTTGCAACAATTATTCTATAATTAATCATGATAAATAAGAGTTATAAGAAACACAAAGTCATGAAAACTAACCCACCAAACAAATCATTGGCAACAATTAACAAAGACTTCAATAAGAACAATGTTGCAGAGAACTAACAATGTAGGATTAATGTAAAGGACACAAAATTAGCTAAAAAAGAAAAGAGTACTAGTACAATTAAGAAATAGATAAAAAATGTTGCATATCATGACAACATAAAGTAAAATCTGGAAGAACAAAATTTATTTTCTTGCCAAGATAAGATGTTGTAAATGAAAATCTAAAGGTGGAAAATGAAAATCTTAAGTTGGAATTGTCAAGATGGTGTAAACAAAGGTATATGTCTATTGTATTTTTTTTAGCTTAATATTCAAGCCATCTCTTCCCTTCTTAATGGAGACAAAAGCAAATAAAGTTAGATGCGACTAATTAAGGTCAAAATTGAAGTTTTAAAGCATTTTTTTTTCATAAATGCTTAAGGTAGATTTAGTAGTTTATATCTTACGAGGAACAACTAAAATGTTATATATGTGAATTTTTCTTCACAAAATTTAGTCCAAACTAAGATTTTTTTTAACACAACAAAATTAGTCAAATTGCTATTTCATATATGGCAATCTAGTTTATAGAAGAAGGAAACATTTATGAGGTTCTTTACTTGCTTCTAGAATCTCAAACACTTCCTCTTGGATTTGCCTAGGTGACTTTGATGAAATTCTACATATTCATGGTAAAGATGGACTAGGAAGTGAAACTAATCATTGGTTTAGAACATTACAGATTTTTTAAACTCTAAGCACTTTCAGATATAGAACAATGCTTGTAAACATGATTGGATTAAAAACCTTAAGAAGATGTAGTGCAACTAAAGAAAATATTCATAGGGTTCTTGCTAATGACCATAAAAGCTTTTGTAACTATTAGACATAAATATTGTCATACTTATTATTTCATCAAACCATTCTTCTTTCATATTAGATGTCTCTTTTAATGAAAATAGTTGTTAATCTTTTACACTTAAGGCTTTTTGGAATAAATGTAATAAATTTGAGCTAAGTATCTAGTTTAGTTAGTTAAAAGAAAATGTTACATATAACCCCTGTGGAATTATTCTAAACAAGTAAAATTCTCACAAACTCTTTTAGTGGCATCATGAAACTTTGAAGAGATAACAAGAAAATGTACAAACTTAAGAAAAGGTAGAAAACATTCAAAACATGCTCCATAGAAATTATGATTATTAAGATGTAATACAACCTTAAAGGAAAATTGAACAGTTTTGAATCTAAAAAAATTTATATAAGGCACAAAGTTTGAGACTTAATTGACTTAAATAGGGAGACAAAAATACCAAATTTTTTTTATGGCAACACTTTGTACTATAAAGAAAGAAAATGCATGCATCATATTAAGGATGAACTTGGCAAATGGATTTAGGAAAAAAGAAGAAGAGAGATTATAGCTATGGTGATTAGATATTATAAATGTATTTTTTCCCCTCTAAAGGTTATGTTAATATTGCAAGTTGCCTTTAAAATTTCTCCAAAATGATCTTTAATGATTTAAATAAAAAAATTGTGTAGTAATATATTTGGAAATTTAAAACACTAACATAATTTAGGACCCTTCAAAGCTCTAAGACTATATAAATATAACTGAATCTTTTACCAAAGCCTCTAGAGTACAATTAAGGAGGAAATGTCTAGCAACTAAAATTTTCTTTGCTAAAAATGATTTTCCTAAGAAGATTAATGAGACTTTGATGATCCTAGTTCTAAGATATTTCAACTTGAGTGCATTGAATAGTATAACCCTATCAATGCTACTAATTTCATCAATAAAGATCCTAGTCAACAAATGCAAAAATGGATATTGGAGTTAATCTCTAAGAACTAGAGTGCCTTTGTTAGATGATGGTATATCTAGGATAACATCTTGATAGTCTGAGAGATCTTGTAAACTAATGTGTAATTAGATAATGAAGTTAGTTTTTGGTATCATTTATAGACAGAAAACTAATGAGTTTGTAGGTGAGAAGATTAAACCTCATAAAAATCTATGCTAATGGAATCCTCACTCTTATTACCTTTTCATTCTAGCAATGCAATAAATGTCCTATCATTTATACTTTTTTCATGCTAAAAATAATGGTGTGATTGCTTAGGACTATTTTATTTAGAAAGATATACATTAGAGAAGCTTATAAATTATGTCAACTCTATACTTATCTTAACCATCTAGTTAGATGATTAATCTCCTAAATTAAGAATTATTTTGAGAAGGATCATCTCTCTAAGAATAAAATATTAATTACTTAAAATTTTCAATATCATAATCTAAAACAGTCCTTAGGCCTTTCAACTAAATTGGGAAGATAAAAAATTATTATTCCTTTCATATATTAGAGAAAGAATAATCCTTAAGTTAGAGAGTTGAAAAGGAAACTTCCTTATTCAAGCAAAAAAAAAAAATTATTCTTTAAAAAATCTTAGCATATGCAATGGTTACTGTTGGATTTCTTAAGAAATTATACTCATTTGTGAAATCAATTATAACTAAATTTTGGTGAAGAAAATTTGGTCTGGACTTAAGAATCAATTGCAGAAGTTAGAATTCCTTCTCCAATAGCAAAGGTCTAATTTTAAGGATGTATATGCTTTCAACTTAGCTTGGTTAAATAGGCTTGGGAGCCCTAAATTCCTCTAAGCTCTTTGGGTAAGGATTCTTAAATAGATATACCCTAACAAAGATTTTACTTGTGCTGAGAGTTAGGAATACATCATGGACTAGCCTAATACAAGAGATGATATCTTGAAAAATATTACTGTTAAGGAATTTGGTAAGTGTACCAAGTTTTTGATGTAGTATAAAAGGTTGTCGTGTCTTCACAGGAAATGTTGATACTCTAGTAATTTTAATTATCCAAATTAAAATTAACAAACACCTATATATTCACAAATATACAACTAAATGATATCTTGAATTTTTTATAGTTTAGTTCATAGAAAATAAATACAAATAAAAGCAAATTAAAGGGGATTAGACTTCATCTATCATCCTCTTTATATTTTGGTTTTAACACACATTGAACAAATACCAAAGTTTTATGATGCACTCTCATTATATTCATTCGATGGATTCTTCTCACCCAAGATTCTAAGATATATTTATTGAGTGATAATTTTTACCTAAACAACAAATAATTCAGCATTAATATCAAGAGTTGTCAAGCATACAATAGATTAACATCTATTCCTAAAGTCCCAACCTATTGCATGTATTTACCCCAACTGGATTCCAAGGTAGTTTGCTAACTCACCCTGGATTCTCAAATCATGAATTAATCCCCGTAGGGTAGAAACAAGCATTAATATCAAAATAAACATACTCAACTCATGACAAATGAACAAATATATATTAAAAACACCAAAACATTCAGAGTATGAAGATTACATCCAATCCCTAGAGTTCTAACCATTTATGGCATACAAAACAACAAGGAAATACATGTGAAAGAAAAAGAAATTAGTTCTCCAATGATTCTTGATCACTTTCCCAAGCTCCTCCGATGCTCTACAATGCTAAGTTAGGTCAATGTGTACTGGGGCTTCAAAACCCGCTCCCGACTCTCATTTTTTAGTTGAATCTTCTGTTTTTGTAGGGTCATAAGTGAATTCTCGCTCAAGCAAGCCAATTTTTGCTCAAGCGAAACCTAAACCGAGAGCAAGGTCTGCTGAATAATTTCTTACTCAAAATCTCGCTTAGGTGAGGTCTATTCTCGCTTAAGCGAGAAAACTAGCAAAAAAATTTGTTCTAAATTATGCATTTGTCACTTAAGCGAGATAATTCTCGCTTGAGCGAGACTTGAATTCTGGGCGACTTCAATAAATCTGATTCATCTTCAAAAAATCATAAAAAATGAAAAACAACCTAAATCCAACAAATCATATATGCATTTTGAAGCCCTACATGTGTAGAATCAATGCAATTGGAATTAGCCAAAAATAATATTTGTTGAAAAAGTTATGGCCAAAATAGTTGATATAGGTCAGACAAGCTCAAAATACAAAATTACAACATTCATGTAAAACAAGCCTAAATCATTTCTATCAATGAGAAATGGTAAAAATTCTCAAAACAAGGCATATGAAGGGTGTGTTGAAGACAATATAAAACAATAAATGTAAACACCTCATCAAGCCTTTGCCCTGAAGAAAATTAACACAAGAAAAGTGGATCAAATATCTTCTATTATTTGACAAAATTAAATGTAAAGTTGTTGAATTTAAATAACATGACTTAAATACATTAAAATATAAATTACATGAAATCTAATTACAAACTATATGAAAAGGAATCAAATAAGTGTCAAAATATATACTAACAAATATTAAAATATGACACTTACCAATTTCATATAGAATTGTTAATAACTCCTCAATAAACTGTAGATTAGACAATTAGATTAATTCTAGGGTTCTTCTACCCAAACCCCAACACTCTGTCCTAGTGTAGTAGATCTTATATGGACTCAGAGTTCAAAAGGTAGAATATTCAAAACCTTATAAATATCATTCCAAACCATTTTGCTAAAGAGATTCTCCAAACTTCTATATGTTGGATATGAAATGATGAATTAATCTATCGTATTCTAAATAGAGTGAGCTAATAGTTAAGTTTGATTGCCATCAAATTAAAATATGTTTGTTTGCCTTTTTTAGCCCAACTAATTCCTTAGTAAGTTGCCCTGACTATATTTGACATTTCATTTAGAAAGTCATAATTTCTTAAGAAATATATATTTTCTTATGGAAAGTTTGCACCATGCTTTGGAGGTAATGGAAAATTCGACAAAGAAATATATTACTCACTTTAACTCTTACTCTATATGCCTTAGCTTAAAACATTGGAGCATGCACTATTGCTTTACTCATGGACAGCCTCAATCTGGTTTAGTTCCTAATTTCATCATGTGCGTGAACCCTATAACATAGTTCACCTAGACTCATGTTTCCTTAGCATTTTCTCTAAATTGACCTAATAGTCTACTAATTAGAATCATGTCAGTGCCTACATTTATTGTACCATTTGGTTCATTTAGAAGGATAAAAATCACACCGTTTTCACTCTATTAATCCTAACCAAATTTCTATTTTTAGTAAAAATAATCTTTTTACCCATGAATCTAATGCATTGTTACCAACAAAAAGACTCCTAACTATCATACCTCCTGCATACATTGTTAGAGTTATTTATCCATGGTGGCTGAGACAATAATCTTACGAGAAGTAGTCAATGTAGTTATTAACCTTCACTAGGATAATGTTCTCTTTGAATCTAACAACTTGTACATTGTTAGAGTTGGTAGGAATGAATATTTCCTATGAAAAATCAATCCCTTAGTCAATGATATCATTTATCTTAAATAACAATTTTTACATGAAGCTTTTTATAGAGGAATAGAACATTTATTTTCTACAATTATTTGCAGGAAGTTAAATTTTAGTTATTTTTAATAAATTTCTTTAGAACATGCTTATTTAGCTTGTTGATTCATCTTATATGTATTAGTGTCCTTATTTAGCTCTTTCTTTCTTGAAGTACTTGACTCAGGCCTCTTTTCTTTATTCATCTCACAATAAAAAAGAAAATGATTAAAGGTTAAATTATAGATTTTAAAAGGTTCTTCAATATTTGCATGTTATTGGCTAATTAAAAATATTATAAAGTTTTATATTTTTAGTGTTTTTAGAATTTATTTAAATAAAATTTTAATTAAAAATTAACACTTAAAACATTTTATATTATGAGATAACTAACTTATCTTGTCAATGACTCAAAAAAAGTATACCAAATTTATAGTTACAACGTTAAGAATTTGTTACGAATTATTGTATATTCGGTTGATCTACATATGCCATGAAAAACAAATTTTTATTTTTTAAACATATATCAATACATTTCTATTGCTCTCTTGTTATTTTCAAATTATTATTTTTAGTATTCAACAATGATAAAATTATTATATTAAAAAATAAGTAATTATTATATTAAAATATAGTATAATAAATATTTTTTTAAACTTAAAATAATTTTAAATATTAATCTAACAAAATTATATTTTAAAATAGTTTTTACATTGTTTTATCTATCACATTCTTAAACAAATCAAATAATAAAAAATAACAGGATTTAAAGTTAACACTAAAAATATCTTGCACTGCGGAATAACTAACTTTTATTGTTAACTACTCTTAAAATAATATAAATATTCATAATTACAGCTGTTAAGAATTAGTTACTATATTTTTAAATATTAATCTATGTATGCTTCGTTATATCAACATTTTATGATATGAGAAATAATTTAAAATGTTTGTGACATGCATCAATATATTTTTACTGCTCTCGTATTATTTTAAAGCTATTCTTTCTTTTATTCACTGATGATAAAATTTTATTAAAAAATAAGTATTCAGTATATTAAAATGTAGCATAATAAATAATTCATTTTTTAATAAAAATATACTAATTTGGTATGTTTATAATTGATGCTAACAAAATTTTATTTTAAAATACCTTTTGCATTATTGTATCTATCACATTCTTAAATAAATTAATTAATAAAAAACAAAATATAAGATTGATAAATTTAACTATTGAAATATTTTATATAATTTTATGATCTTGTATATTAAATTTTATATTATTTAAATATTTGTAGGTATGTTATTGATATTTATTTATGTTTTAAAAAAATATAACACTAATTAAAATCAAGTAATGCAAAAAAGTACTAATTAATTTTGTTTTTTATAAAATTTTAAAAAATATATATTATGAGTTCTGCTGTTTGAACTTCTAAAATTTAATACTATATGAAATATATTATATAATTACTTTTATCCTTTATTCTTAAAATTACAGCTCAAACGTAAAAGAAACATCTAAAAATGTCTCCTTTAATGATTAAAAAAACATTACTCTTTCTTTTATAGAATTCAAGAAGACATTAAAGGCTAAAATGAGTAATTGAGGCTTAAATAAATAAATAAATAATCATTGAAAAAGAGCAACTTGTATTGTAAGCCAAAACGAAAAAAAATCCTTGTATTCTAAGCCAAACTGATTAACAGACACTTGGTGGGAGGAATAATTGTTGCTCTACAGATATACATAACCTACGCACTCAATTATTCCTTCCAGAACAACTTATTGTTCAAAATAGCTGCCAACTAATCCTCTCTGGTTTTCTATTTCTACTTATGTTTCAAAAAGTTTTTTTATTTTAAATATTCAAGCTATTTTATTTTATTTTCTAACTATAACCCATTTAATGTATAAATACTACCTTTTTTTTCTAATTATAAATAATATACCTTTTACTAATTAGTAAAATTATGTTTTTTTTATTTATAGCTAACGTCTTAAAAATATCAAATAGAAAAAGCGTCACTTTAGAGAGTGGAAATTACTTGTAATTCTAAAAGTTTTACGGGTTAGTTTTTGGTCTAATTACGGGTTTTATTCGAATCAGCGATCCAATGGGTCTTTTGTTTTGTTTAAAGTCAATATCTCAGCGGACCCCACACGTCCTTCCCTATACCTGTGTCGGCTGCTTTTATAGTTTCCTTAACATCCACAGAAAATTGAAAACAGCAAAGGATGGCCAGAAATTAAAAAGAAACAAATATGTGTTTTTTATATATTTAAACTGCAATATTTTTTTTACGAGAGACACTTTTACTTGAGCTAAAAGAAAAAATATATCTAATTAAATAAAAATTACATTTTTATATAAAAGTTTATATTATAAATATAAATATTCAATTTATTGAAATAAATTTAAAAAACATTTTGATAAATTAGATAAAAATTTTATTAAATAAATTAAATAGAATTGATAAGAGTTAAAATCTATATTTTTTTAAATTCATATAAACTTTGCATAAACATTTCTAAATAGAATTTTAAACGAAAGATGTATCAGTTTTTTTATATTGCTAGCATGAATTAAACTATTAATTAAGTTTTAAAAATATTAATTAGAAAATATTTTTTTTATTTTTTATCTGATCTAATTCGGATCTGACACGGATTGGACATCTAAATGTAGTGTATGAGTTTATTATTAGAAATTTTATACCTATATAACGACTTGAACTCGAATCGTTTGTCATTCAGACTAACTCTACCATTAATGATAGATAATAATTTTTTATTAAAAACTATTATAATATTATTAACAACATTATATATATCATATCGTAAAAAAACATTATGTATTACATAATTTTGAATCAGTATTATTAATTTAGTAATTATTATTTTCTTTTTACAAAAAATCACATGAAAGCAGGCATGATAACCCTTCATTTTTTTTATGTAAAGAATCAATATATCTTATATCTTTTTATTAAAATTATTTTTTAAAAATTTTTCAAAGACATGAATTTTTTTTATGTAATGAATTATGTTATTCTTATGTAAATAAGTTTAATTAAAATCTATTGATATTTTAAAAATATTCTATGCTAAAGCAAAATTTTTAAAATTTTAAATTTTAAATTCTAAAAAATGAAAAAAATTATTTGAGATAAAATATTTGATATTACTAATTTATTTGCCTAGGTGTTTCACAAGAATTTTCAAGATAATATTATCAAACAATTAGTAAAAATTATATCATTTGTTAAACAATATATCAAGAATGAAATTAAACATTTCAAAAGATAATATAAATGATAATAGATTTAAAAGATTGTCTGATATATAAATATTGATTTCGAAGCTAATTTGTTTAAATATAAAGCTATTACTGTAAAACTTGAAACTTTTTTAAATTAAGAATGTACTTAAATATGAAGAGTTGACTATTACCGCAAAACTTTTATCAAGAAGAATAATACTATATTTATTTATGAAAGATAAAAGTTTTTTTTTTTCTTCTCATCTTTACACTATACACTAAAATAGCAAAAAGACTAAAATAAAAAAAATGCTTCAAACTCATAAGTCTTTATACCCAAAACTTTTTGACAAAGAAAATTTGTTAAATATAATAAATATGTGGCAAAGTCTAACAAAAAGAATTAAAGACACCTTCACGTAGAAAGAAAGTGCGTGCAAAAGGATACAACAAACATTAATAAAAAAAGGCTTTTTGCTTCAATTAAAAAATAACATTTAATATTAGTTAAAGAACTAATGTAAATACTGTTGATGTTGAAAATCTGACTTTTTATATCGACTATACAATCAATGCAACAAGTCTTGTTTCATAATTGATTAAGAAAGGGTTCTTGTTTGTTAATAGTATCAATCTAGCAAATATTCTTATTCATCAATAATAAACACTTTTTTAATGGTTCCAATGTTCGTTAATGTTTATAATTAATATTTGTTAATATTTATTAAGGATTTAATTTTTGTTGCGTTGTCAATAAAAAATATGCAGTGATAATCATCAATATGTAATGTTTATAGTCAATGTTCATCAATATGCAATGTTTATCATCGATCTATGTTGAGTCTGTAAATGAAAAAATGTAATGTTCATCAATGTCATGTACCAATAAGTTAATTAAGAAGAAAACATAAAATGAAGTAAGAAAAAATTATTGAAATGCTTGATAAGAGTTCGTGTTTGTCAATTGTGTAGCAAAAAACCTTAACAAAAACTTGGAAATGTAAGTAAAAGTTCATGTTCATCATCTCCAATTTAAATTTATATTATTTTCCTAGTGCACGCCTCTAAAATGTTTAATTTTGAATTGATTTTATATCAATTTTAGAAATAACTGATGTAAAAACTACATTGGTTATTTTTGGATCAATGTAAAAAATACTTTTACATTGATTCTATTTTTACATTGATTCTAAAAATAACAAATATGCACTTTTTTTAAATCGATTCTAAAGATAATCGCTGTAAAAAGTACTATTTTTATGCAATTTTAAAAAATAACTAACGTAAAAAATACTTTTTATGTTGATAATTTAACCACCAATGTAAAATATTATGCATTTTTTTTTATCTTTATTGTCTAAAATTTTAAGTTACATAACTACTAACACATAATTCTAATCTATACTCTATTTCATAGAACTTTTCAAGATTGATCTAACCTAAATACCTCAAGGGGGTTTTGTTATGTTGGACAAACTTTTTTTTCTCCAAAATTCTAACATTTTCTTCAATTTTCTATTTTTTATTTTTCTAAATCAATTCAAAAAATAATCAATATTGCTAACATGTGTAACACCCTCTTTTTATTTTTTTTTTGGTAATTTATGTTTTGTTTAATATTAAGTAGTATTAAAGTGCATTTAAAAGAGAGTATAGAGGATTTTTGGAAGGATTATGGTGCAGGAGATCTTGCTCAAGCGAGGTAAATCTCGCCCAGGTGAGATTGAGTATGCAGAAATGTAATGCTACAGGGCTATCTAAATAATTCTCGCTCAAGCGAGATAGGATAAATTCAGTCCAACTGTCACCTCGTGCAGGCGAGAGTGATCTCGTTCAGCTGGGATCTCGCCCAAGTGAGATAGGTCGCTCAGGCGAGGACTCAGAAGAAATATCATGCTTTCTGAATGCCATCTCACTCAGACGAGATGAAGCTCACTTAAGCGAGTATATCAGAAAATAGTGGGCGAAACCATTGTTTGCATATCTCGCTTAGGCGACAAACCCGTTGCTCAAGCGAGATGTCGTCGCTCAAGCAAGCAGTTCCTCGCTCAAACGAAAACGCGCAGGGTTAAGGGGTATTTAAGAGATTTTCAGCATGAAAATTTCATTTCATTCTAAACTTACGTACTCCTCTCAGTTTTCTCTGAACTCTCTCTTCTATTATCTAGATAAAAGCCTCAGAAACTTCAATCTCTATTCAAATCCAAGCTTGGATATTGAATCTAAACGACTCTAAGTAAGTTTCTTCATATTAAACTTGATTTTCTCCGATCATTTTTCATGTTTTGTTCCTTATGGATATCTCTTGGTATTCAAGAGAACTTCTATAGTTGACCCTTAATCCTTTTCAACATCTATTTGTGAACTCATTTTCGGGGTAAGGAGAACTCTATTTTATCGTTATTTTACAGTATTTATTTTGTGCTCATAGAGTACTGTTACATGGACATTTTATGAGAATATGTGATTGAGACAACTATTGTGTGAATAATGAATGGAAAAATATTTGTTTGATTGTTTGGACTGATTGGTATATGCATTATATGATGAGTACTTAATGTGAAATATTATCATACTTGCTAAATGTTTATGATGTGATTTTATGGAATATGCCTGGATGAAATGATATGATAAAGTATGATATTTAGCTGAATGATTTAATAGTTGTAACTGCATTATTAAGGGTATGAGTATAATAAATTGGAATGAATTTAGTCTGGAAGTGCTTTACTAAACACGATCTTATGAATGGAAAAGAGGATAAATCTGATAATGACTTAAGAGTTGAATATGGTTTGGATTTAGTGTGAATAGTTAAAGAGATACACTAGGGGTATAGAGTCTAGAGACGATGAAAATTTGGGAGAAACTTAGGGTGATGAGCGACATTCGCGTATGTGTACACACTCTTTCTGGGAGCAAATGCGTCACATGGCCTCACACTCATTTTCTGAATAGACTCCTGACTATGCCTTTACTAATGGGCCCCATTATTATACATGTTGTATCCGTGTGCATGGGCTAACCGGTGACTATTTACCTAGTTGAGTAAGATCTCAAGAAATGTTGGAGGCATTGATAATAAGCTTAGAGAAGAGTTAGGCTAATAAATAGATCAGTACATAATAGGCTCAATTATGTATTTCATGAATATTAAAGACTGTGTTATTTTAAATTTGTTATTCTTGTAGAAGATGAACCTAGAACTTTTGTTATGTTAGAAATGAATTTCTTTTGTAGTATTCCTTTTGATTTTTCTAGGACTAGAATACATCAAACCTTACGTATATATATGTATAGAGGTACTGTTAGGACTCTAGCAAACCTCATTTATCTATTCACCTATCATGACCACGACCACTTCGGAAGACCATCCAGATAGACATTCAAGTGCATTACGGGTACAGCAGTCACAATTGATTCAGGTGATCATTACCTTGTGTCAGATAACAATCTGGATTCAGAGGATTTGGCCGAGATAGAGAGTTGGGATGCTGGTAATGAATAGAACCAGTCTTCAATATTTTGGTTATAGGAAGACTGCTCTGGGACTTAAATTTGCATATATGATGTAATTATTTTGGTTATGTAAATATTAGTTAAGTCCTATATATTTTGATAAACAGTTTGTAAATTTATATATATTTGATATATGTAATGCGTTTTCAGGTTTCCTATCGAGTATACTGAAATTTTAGATGTGATATTTATTCATTATCTCCTTTATTTATGTTGTTGTTTTGTTAGTGTTGCAAAGTTCAAAATTCTTAGCTAAATACATTTATTAAAATGAGAACTTAATAAATTTGCTATAATAAAGTCTATTATATAGTAAATTTTGTATTTTATATTAAATTATTAATAAAAGAATATACATTGTACGCATTTTTTTATTTTAGGATGTTACAACATGCATTTTATTAAATTAGTTACTTATTAACTAATGTAAAATTTTGTTGTAAAATGCTTTTTTTTTTGTAATAGTAAAAGTAAAAATATTCATTAAACCTTCTTTATGTATATAAATTTTCCTTTTAGTGTAAAAAATGTGTTAGTCTGAAGATACTAATTTTATATTTGGATGGGGTGTTTTAAAATTTTAGAAAATATGAAAACAATAATGAGGGATACTTAAAAGTGAGAGTCGATTGTGATAGAAATTATAAATGATAAATACAAAAAATTAAGTATAATAAAAAATGCTTTTAAATTATCTCTAAAAATAAGTAATTTGAAATTCTTTCTATTTAACATAAAAATTATTTAATTAAAATTTTGTAGTATTTTAAACTTACTTTTTTTTACTATCCAAATACATGAATTGCAGTAATTTTAAAATATTTTGTCCAAATACAACCTAAATGATAATAGTAAGTGAGTGCTTGTTTGTCTAAAGAGATGGTGTTTAAAAAAAATACTTAGTGATTTATTTGAGCTTGGAGGGATTTGTACAAGAATACTTTGATGATGAGATATTTATTTGTATACAAATTCTTAATACTCTTAACTAAGATAAAAGATTAGATGTAACCATTACTTTAAAGGTGAACTAGTATAAATACTATGTATTTATCCTTTCAATTATAATCTTTTGCGAAAGTTATTTTCAAAATGTTTACAAAAAAAGCCTTTAAAATTATTATATAATAAAAAATTATTAAAATTTATACTAATTATTTAAAAGTCATATATAAAATAATTTATAGTCACTTGATAGAATTAAAATGTCTAACTAACAGTGTGTAAAAATTAAATTTAATGTAAATTACACAAATTAGTTTTGATACACAGAGAGCATCGTTTTGTGAAGGCATAACGACCATTTGACATCCTTTACAGTATACTGACTGAAGTGAAAAAAGAGAAAAAGTAATAAACGTGGTAAATAATATAATAATAATAAAAGAGTATACAGTTTAAACGTAAAAATTTAAAGGTATATTTTTAAGAAATGCACTCTCTTTATTCAAATATAAATCAATTTGTATATATAATTTGTAAATATTTTTACAAAAACTATTTATATTTGTATACTTTTTTTATTTTTTGATTATTTTAAAAAAACTATTTATATTGTGTGGTTTGCACTCTGTTTATTTTAGAGAAGAGGAGAAAAATATAAGCATTAAAAAAATAAATAAAGAGGAAGAAAAAAGAATAAAACAAACAAAATTATTATAATATATTTAAGATAATCTCAAATAAAGATGTTAACTTAAGATTATTTTATTTATTTAACCAAAAAAATTTTCACTTTTTCAAATCCTTCCAAATTTAGAGGATAGATAAAATCAATAAATGAGAAGAAAACTTAACTTTACTTTTTCTCTAAATTTGTAAACTAAATATAAGAAATTTATAAAAAAAAATTCCCGTTTCATAAATATAACCATGTCAAAATGACATTGTGAGATGATAAAAAAAATTTAAAAAACTAAATTATGAGATGAGATCACTTTTGTAACACCCTCATTTTTGTAATTTATTATTATTGCAATTAATGTTAATTATTTGTGCATATTATTTGAAATTAGAAGTGTTTAATTGATGTGAACTATAAGATATCTCGCTGTAGCGAGACAAATCTCGCTGCAGCGAGAATGCTGCTCTCACTGTAGCGAGGAGCTCTCGCCGTACTAGAATGACAAATAGCAAATGAAGAAAACTTCTGATTTTTCTGCTATAACGAGAACTTCTCACTGTAACAAGAAAGTCATGAGTTTGAGAGATATTTAAAGAACTCTCGCCCTAAAATCTTCATTTCCATCCAAATTACATATCTCTCTCCATCCTCTTTGTTCTCTCCCTCTCCCTTCTTAGAGAAAACCTCCATTAACTCTGGATCTCCTTTATATTTGAGCTCAAACATCCGCTCTTCTCATATCTAAGTAAGTTTCTAGAGCTCATCCCTTGAATCTCCATCCTATTTCTCTTTTCTCTTTTTCATAATAGAAATATACCTTGTGATGTTAAGAATAACTCTTGTCTTTGGATAGTATTTTGGATCGAGACGTGGAGTTTTTCTTTAGAGCACACAAAGAACATAGTTTTTGAGATCCATTTCAAGGTAAAGGGAGTATTCTCGAGCTTTAGTTTTATATACATATATAGTGATCTTTGGAGAATCTGAGTAACCTATTTTAGTAATAATTTATAATTTCTATGAAGTCATACGATGAAAATGTATTTTGATATAAAGAAAGGTTTTGGGTTTATTTTAAACTAATAAAACCATATTTTTAGAGAAAAATATGGGCTTGAGTAGCATTAAGAGGTTTTAGAACTGAGTTACTTAAGATATATATGAGTTAAGTAATAAGAGACACAAAATAATGAACTTTAGGTTAGAAGATTATATTGAGATTGTACGAGTTGGGCTGAGTCCGAAGGTGTCTGACCTTTGGCATATTATACTAATTGTATGGTATGATATTGTGTGGTAATCTCTGTGCTAAGATTGATGTATTGTATTGATTGCATGATGTGATATTGTATGATAACTTTATATGTTGGACTGACATGATGCAACAAGTATAGATATGATTTGATAGCTGAAATGTATACAATATGAACAGAATCATCGGAATGATTGAAGTGTTGGTTGATTTTGAAAGCATGTAATATATGAATGAGTAATGAGAATATGAATGAAAAAGAATATGACGCGTGATTATAATGCATAAGTCCAAGTAACTTGAAACAGGGTGATTATGATATAAATTATAACACATTGAAGGGCGTGTTATCATATATGTTGTAATCCATGAATTTGTATAAATTGTGACTCATGAATCATGACATGCTGATTAATAAAAAGAATGTAGAATGAGAAATATTGAGAAAGAGAACAAGTATAAATAGTACAGCGATACACTGGGGTATAGAGTTAAGGACAAGATTTGAGAAATCTTGGAGAAATGAGGATGGTGAATGTTAACAATAAAAAGGGTGCACAATAAATTATTGAAAATAAACATTCACAAGCCACACTTTCATCTCCCGACGAAGCTCTTGACTATATCTTTGCCTAAAGGGGCCGGGGCGGCACACATGTATTTGTGATGTTGCGGCCAACCAGCAGCTATCTATGCTAGGAAGTTCTCAAGAGATTCTAGGGGCAATTATGATAAAAAAAAGTGTTATAAATAGGATATGATATAGAATATGTATGATTATTATATGTGTATCGTAGCAGATCGATTTATGTTGTTATGATACGTGTGTTGTAGTACATCGACGGGTGTTACTGGGACATATGTATTGTGACATATGAATTGAAATTATATGATACATGTATAACATACATGTCAATATAGAAATGTATGTATGATGAGTGAATTGTGGTATGTGCTTTAATTGATGATTGTATGTATTTGGATGTGATGAATATAAATATGAACTGTACCCTGTTAATAATGAATTAGAATAGGATATTAGGTTATAACTCTAATTACTGGTAATTAATTTATATTAAAAGAAACTTAGTAGGGGTGGGAAGTACTCACCCTTACTAATTATTTTCAGGTAATGAAAGAGAAAAAATGAAGATGATTGATCTGTTCTAGAGTCATACTCGTCAATGATTTATGGGAAAGGAACTACTCAAATATAATAAAAATTTAATGTAATAAATGTACAAGTCTTTGATGTATTTTTATTTACTTTCATAGTAAAACCTTTTATTGAGGTATTTTGTATATTGGTCAAGAAATATAAATTTGTATTCTCATATTGTACCATTTCTTTAAAATATACAAATTTTACCAATTTTTCTAATCATGTTTTAATAATATAATTTATAAATACAAATTATTTATATATAAAGGAAGGGTGTTACAACTTTTGAAAACGCTAATCCACCGAAGATCAAACAGGTTAAGATTCAGGATTAATAATATTATTAAACTAGTAACAGCTACAAAAAGGATCTAATATTAACATGGGGAAGAACGATTTAATAACATTAATATTACAGTTTAATCAGTTATTTTAAGTTATGATCCTACTGAATAAAATCATTTCCTGTATAAGATATTTTTTATCTAGATCAGAAAAATTTAACCTTTTAGAAAAAAAAGAAGTTAGAGTTAAGCGATAGTACTTGATTGATAATTAATAAAGAAAAAGTAAATATATTTTATAAACGCTTAACTGTATTCCCCCTCACATATACAGTACAGGAAAATGTTTTATATTTCTTATATTAAGTAAATTTTTTGTTTCTTTTAATTTTAAAAATATTTTTGAATTATGCATATAAAAACAGAAAAATTAAAAGAAGGATATATAAGAATTAAATATTAAATACAGCATGAAATAGAACGTTGATAAACACACACAGTGTGTGGCTCAATTGACAATAATATGGGTCAGATTGTAGAAAGAGATAAAGGCTGAAATCCATCAAACGCATCTAAAAAAGGGGTGAAGAAGTTTAATTGAGTTTTAAGTCCCAAATTCAGAATAGCTATAACCAGATACAGACAAGGTATAAGCCGAAATAGATAGTATGTTGATACTGAAATATTACAATTGTATAATACACGCTCATAGAGCTGTTATACTTTATTAATAGTACTTTTTTTTTTATAATTTTTCTAGAAATAGCGATATCTTAAAAATCAATCCAATCCAATGCAAAAGCAGCACCGGATTTGCGTAAATCCCACTTGATTGCTTCACCTTCCTCTTCAGGCCTCTCTCTCTCTCTCTCTCTCTTTCATAACTTGAATCCTAAGTATGATTTGCACCCTCTTCTCTTTAAATCAACACAATTAGTTGCGGAGTTTTACCCTTCTCCACATAACAACACACACATGTTTCCACCTCCTGAAACGTTTCACTGACACAAGCACACGGGTAATGTTTCACTATATAGAGCCAGTGAGCACTTCATAGTTCAGAGAGCCTTTCCTCCATAATTAAGAAAACACACTGTCCTTTGTGTCCTTTTTCCCACTGTCCTCGCACACATGGGTCGCCATTCCTGTTGTTTAAAGCAAAAACTAAGGAAAGGTTTATGGTCCCCTGAAGAAGATGAGAAGCTATTCAATTACATAACAAGATTTGGTGTTGGGTGCTGGAGTTCAGTTCCCAAACAAGCTGGTAATTAAATTATACATAACACGTACCAAATTAATACCCCATCTTCTTTTCTTCTTTCCTTATCTCTTGTTAATCAAAATTCAGAAAATAAAATACTCACTTTATGAATTGCAGGACTACAAAGGTGTGGAAAGAGTTGCAGATTGAGATGGATAAACTATTTAAGGCCTGATTTGAAGAGAGGGATGTTCTCTCAACAGGAGGAGGATCTTATCATTAGTCTCCATGAAGTTCTAGGAAATAGGTAAGTATAATACATTCAGTGATACATATATAAATTATTAATATATGTTAATGCTTGTAATTGTAATAGGTTTATTAATTGAAATGGTTATTTTCCAATGTTCAGGTGGGCTCAAATTGCAGCACAGTTGCCAGGGAGAACAGATAATGAGATTAAAAATTTTTGGAATTCATGTTTGAAGAAGAAGCTAATGAAGCAAGGGATTGACCCTGCGACACACAAGCCCCTCTTAAACAATGAAGACCATCAAATAAAGGAAGAGAAAGAAAGCACCGATACACCACCACCTATGCTAATGCCAGTGTCTCAAGGACTTTTAGCTTCCTGCCAGGGTTCACCACTTGTGATGAACAATTCAAAATATTATGATGGTGGGTTAACTGTAAAAGAAGCTTCAAGTGAAGTTTTCATGAGCAAGCCTGCATTGGACCCTTTGTCCTACTTTGAATTCCAAATGGGTGTTGCTGATCAGTGTGGTTATGATTCAAGCCTTAACCAGGCGGGAACCAATTCAAGCTATGGATTTTCTTCAATGCCATGCCTAGATAGTTCTGACCATGGACACGTGTCGGTGGGAGAGTTTTCAGATAACAACTCATGTTCTAAAATCAGTTCTTTTTTAATGAAGGAAAGTTCCAGCAATAGCTCAAGCATGAGTGTTTATGCAGGGTGTCAAATGAGTAGCATGATGGAAAATGCTGGGTTTTCATGGGATGGTGAGAACAAGTTGGATCCTTTGTTACAGTTTCAAGTCAATGCAGTAAAATCTGAAGAGTTCAAGACAGGTTCGTGGCAAGAAGCACAGATGCTGAGTCAGAACTCAATAGACTTCACTAACTATTCGTTAATGTCACTATCAGAGGATCTAACGGGAGCAAATTTTGATGTGTTCCAGCAGATTTGAACTGTAAATTCTTTTATTTTTAATTTTTTTGTTATTATTTTTTGAACTCTTTCTATCGTTGAAAGTTGAAACAAGGTAGAAAACATAGAAAGAAGTTGACAGCACAGGAAATTTCTAGCAAAAGATTTGAGAATTGAGATCATCCCCATCCCCCTCCGCATATCTTTGTTTTTCCTATTGATGTATCTGTTTTCATCAACAGAAGTTTGAATGACGATTATTGCTGATTAATGAGTGAAGCTAATATTTTGTGGTCATAACCTTTCCATATGTCCAACTAGTTAATTATTACGTACAGATATAGTGCCTATCTATCTACATACATAAATGTGTGTATGTATATATATATGATCTCATTTTCTTTCTATACAACCACAATAAAATAAATTTATAGTTTTGATAACTTTTAAAATTGAGTTTAAATAATTAATAACAGTAAAAAATATTTATTATAGTAAAAATATAAAATGTAATAAATATTTTTATTTTTAATAAAATTTTATTATTAATTAATTACTTATTTAAATTTAACTTTAAGAACTAATATTAACAAAACTAATAAAATTTTGAAAATTATATTGATACACTTATTTAATATTTTTATCTCATTTTTTAAACATTTTTCTCTTTCTCTTTTCTTTTTTCTTCTTATCTTCAGCTCCTTTTCACCTTATATACCCCAAAAATTGGGATATACGGCAAATATTATTCATAAATTCATATAGCACTTTTTATTATACTTTTTTCTTTATTAATTTCTATAATACCAATCATTTTATCTTATATTATTTCTTTCTTTTCAACCCTTTATGTTGTATAATTTTTATATATATTTTTTGTATAAATATAATTTGTCCATTTTTTATTTTTTTAAAGTATGGTCCTTGTCGGGGCTTACTTTTTGTTGTCCACCAGAGAAGCTGGTCAAAGACTGAAATAATCAAATATAATATTAAAGGGTGCTTGTCACTTTGTTATTAGCTACGATGCAGTGATTGGAAGTCCTATATATGTAGACAGGAATATGATTGTTACTTTAGCGGAATCAATACGGTAAAGACTTGTGAAATTTCAAAAGAAAATTTGACGAAGAAAACCCCATACCTTATCGAAAATAATTAAAAAATAAAAAATCCCATGACCCTTTGGGTTGATAGTGTCCCACACGCTCGTGCGTCTCTGAATATATACACGTTGATGCATATACACACATCACATGTATAAAATATGAACGGTGAGCAATTTGAAGCGGTGGCAGAGTTTGAATAATAAGATTATCGTGACTTATGGTATTATGAACGATGCTGTTTTGCTGGCATATGATATGATCCAGTTGCGGGCTCCAGGCACTACCATGCATTTGTGAATCCCTCCAAAAGGTTAAAATTGGCTGCCCAATGTGTGCATTATTGGAGAGAGAGACCATAGCAAATTAAGTTCTAGGTGTAGGGTCTTCTCTTATCATATATACGGTTCAAAACAGATGTCCAAATTTGTGCCTGTTTGAATATCATCTTTAATTATCTGTCACCACAGCCTGCCCAACACGCATTATACATCAATCCTCAGCGCCATAACTTGATGCTCATGAATATATAACTTGCATGGAAATTATTAATTTTTTTTATGTGTGTATGTTTGTGTGTGTGTGTGTGCGCGCGCGCTGTGCATATAGGTATGATCATCTTAGTGGTCTGACAGTTTCGAGAAATAACATTATCAGAGAACGTGATTGTGCATTTTATTGAACATTAATTTTTCGTGCTCATTTTTCTGGCCGTGTATACTCGTCACTATTTTGAATTCAAAAAATATACACAAAATTATGACAAATTGGGGAGAGGAGAATCCACGATACTATATCGAGTCAATGTATTGCATCATCTACGTTTCCAACTTTTTATAGTACTAATCAATGTCACCTGTTTCTAGATGCATATATCACTGGTGTCATAAATCAGAATCAAAGCTGCTCCTAATTGGCAAGAAAAGGTGTCCTAAAATTTACAATAATTATAATCTCAGTCTTCATTTCTCTTATATTTTATTTCTAGTAATTCTTCTCTTTCTTTTTTTTTTCTGTCTCTATCACATTGCATATCATATTTTTTACTTTTATTTTTATTTTTCTCTCTCTCTTTCTTCTTCATATCTATTTTACACTCCTTGATGGGGGCGTAAAAAAACTTGAAAGTGACAAATATAAACGGTCCCAGAGATTTGGAAGACTTTGGTGATAGTGATGATCAGTTGAGAAATTATATTTAAACGATCTTAAGTCTTTGGAGAAAGAGTGCATATGTTTTTTGAGCCAATAATATTAGCGTCTTTCATAACATACAAAAGAGTGAAGTACTCTGGCCCGTATCACTCAAATGGTCCTCTTTTGCTAGCTATACACCAAACTAAGTACGGACGTTTAGAAAGCCACTAGTCAACACTAGTCAATTAGAAAAGCTGTGCTTCAATGATAAGTTTCTTATTAATACTCTGAGATAATACCTTAAAATTTAGGCTTATGATTAATTACTTAAAGAGGAGCGGAACAATGTAACATGAATATTAAATAAATATTGCCCTAATTATACAAAACACTAAATTATATATTTAAACTTGTGCTAGGACCAATCGATTTGAATGTACGGACTAGTTCCACAGTCGGATGTGGGAACACTTTGATCTTGTAAAAATGTAAATAATGAAGTCACAAAAGAAAAAAAAAACACTAACTTAAATGGAAAGTATTTGTTAATTTACAGAAGTTTACAAGTTGTAGTCCTTGTGTGTATGTAGGAAATATTTTCAATTCTCATAGATACTGAATAGAGCGAGAAAACGTGTAAATTTGAACAGGTTTTACCAATTAAGACACAATGGTACATTTATAAATCTCAAAGTTCTATTGGGTTCTAAAAATACTTTGTTCGAAGGTATCTTCAAGATCTATAGTCAGTAAATTAACCTATCAAACATGGTAAGAATGCAAGACTTTCACTCGTGCACACGTTGACTTAACTATAAAGAAAGGGGGCATTTAACAATTATATATTAATAAGAAAATTTTAACTCAATAAATAATATTTTACATGGTATAATATTATATTTATATTAATATTATTTACTTTAAAATATTGACAGTAAAATATATTTTAATTTTATGTTTTTAATGCAAAAACTAATGTATTATGTTAACATATCAAGTTAATTCGATTTTATGTCATACATTATCATGTTTAATTTATCAAATAAAAATAAAATAAATATTCCAATTCATTTCACCAACTCTCCTCAAGAGTACCTTTACCCTACCCGTAAATATTGGACACCAAAAACAAAAACGTCAGCGTTAGTGACAGCTCACGTCAAGAAAAAATTCAACAGTGCATAACTACATCGTACTTGAAGTGCTTTGGTGTAGCTGCTACTGGCGATGAATGACTAGTCGGCGAAAATTGATCTAAATCTTAAAATTATGTCAATTTTTGACAAGAAATTTCCTCGAGTCACAGCTAGCATGTGTTGTCCACGCGCTATCATCAAATTTCGCAGGGCTGTGCCGTCGAGCCACGGAGCTTTTCTTCTTCATATTTAAGACCAATGTTTCTCATAATTATTTCACAAACAGAATTCATATAAAATTACAATCCATTTTATGCGAACAATCACCAATGAATCGTTAAGCTAAATGGTAAAATAATATGTAATGGGTCAGATCATTTAAGAATACAATAATGTTATTTTATGAACAAAAAATCAAAGTCAAATTATCAAACCATATGGCATGAAGATAAATTTTACTGTTACATATCTTTTTTAAATTTTCCTCTGATAATAATACTTTTAATTATCTATTATAATAATGATAAATTGTCTATTATGCTATTTTATTTCTGATAAAAGTATTTCCATGGTCTTTTGAAGCGAGTATTAAAATTTAATATAAAATATGAGCTGCTTTAATAATTGTGGTTCGATTTAATTTTAGTTTTTTTATAAAAAAAAAAATAAGTATTCATAAATTCTATTTTTTCCTTAAGATAATCCATATTGTCACTTGTTAATAATGCTGCATACATTTAAACATATTATATCATTTATCTCTTTAGAATAAATATATTAACCTCAGATGATAAAATGCATGCCATGTTATCATAAAGTGATATAGGAAATAATTATTTTTAATTAACATTTATAGATTAAAATAAATATGAAAAAATAGGAGACTGAAATTAATTTAAATATATATGTATGAATTAAAATTATATTAAAGCCTTAATTGTAACAAAACATAATCTAAGAATCACTGTTACTATAGATGCACACTGTCGCCAACTATTTACTCTATCAAGGTTCATAATAAACGAATTATTCAAACGATATACTTTATTCTTTTTTCATACAATAAAAATATCACAAGTAATAATAGTCCATATGTTTCAACAGTATAAAAATATGAATCATTAAGTTTCTTATGGCAAAATATGAAGTATCATGTTGAAGTACAGTCTTCGCTGCTGCTGATGTGTATCTAAACGGACGAACGTATAAACTAGTCGGCTAATTAAGAATTGATCTAAACCTCATAATTTTGCCAGATTCCAGATATTGACATGAAAGATGCCTAAGTTTGCATGTTCACACTACACACATTGTAGACAAATTACTAAAGGTTCTGCCGCCAAGGCATGAGAACTAAGTACTGTGGAGGCAGACAGTGGTCAAAAGTCATTAATCAGAGTTCTTAACAAAATTAAAGTCAATAAAATCATGTTAAAAGAAGGTTCAACGTGCATCATAATGATTAATTAAACCGCTAGCTGTGAAATCTTAATTGAATATGCGTAGTTTTTTTCTTTCTAACTCTTTTTGGGGTCTTGGTGAATCAAACGTTCATATTATATACATGCCGACGCAGCTGCTGGCCACCTTAATTAGGTGTTTGGGCACCATATTAAAAAGTAAAAGTGTGGCTTAACTATACTTCTAAGTTCTATATTTGAACTTAAGTGTAATTTCAAATTTTTTAAACTTAAATTACTTATATTTAATCACCACCTTTTTAATTATTTAAATTTATCAATCCAAAATTTTATATAATAATTAACAAAAATATATCAGAGATGTAATATATCATTAATTGATATAAATTTACAAAAATAAAATAAAATAAAATCTTTTATTATATTTTATAATTTCATTTACAATTTTTATTTAAACGTTTTTACATTTGTTATTAACTTATACAAATTAATAATGAAAACTAAAAAATAAAAAATATACATAAATTAAAGTATAAAAATAAAAGAATATAATGAATAGAAAAAGAAAAATATGAATGATAGTCTGCCAAAAGAAGAAAAAATGAAGCATGGTTGAAGTGAAATACTTAAAATAGAGAGCCCTTTCTTGGTCAACTAAAGGTGCGGCCGACAAGAGATATTGGGATGCTTTTGCTAAATAATAGCCTTTAAACCCAACAAGTTCTAACCATACATGATAACAAAGGGACATCACAGGATACTGTCTCACACATGAAAGGAAATCAATGAAGAAAATTGTTTATGGTGTTAAAGCCCCTTTCCCCATGTCCCGCGTTTGTAGTCAACTAAACTCTTTTCAGGGTAAAAGGTAATTCTTCTCAATTCCATCTTTATTAAGGCCTCAAAGTTGAACTTTGTCACTGCCCTGGGAAAGGTAAGAGAGTTTAGGATTTCTCTGCATGTTACTACCTCCTAGAGTCCTAGACATACAATAACCTACATTAATACTGATTATCAACACTCTTATTTCAAGATATTAGTTAAAAAATTTAAGTAAAATTTATTTATTAAAAAGTATAACAATGTATTTATTTTGTGATTTTAATATGCTTTTACATGACCTTTAGTGAATTCTTTTATTCATTATTAACTCTTTAATTAATATCCTTAAATATGTAGATAAGTAAGATAGAAGAGACAGATAAGATAGGATACTAGTTAATAAGACTCAAAATAAACAATCAAAGAAAAAGTAATTTTTTCATATATATAGGTCAGAATCTTAATCAGGTGTTAATATATATTTTTTTAATATATTCTAACCACTTATCGCAAAAGCTGGCATCCATTACCATAAACACAGAAACCAATGGTGTATTAACATGTAAGAAGTATGTATAATCTTGATTTACACTTCTTCTAAACTCAATTTTAAACGTAGGTTCATTGTCGAAATGATAGCTAACTTGATTTATTTTGCGATTGACACCAAATCAAGAACTTGATGAATTGAGAGAAAAAGAAGTTAGGTAGACACCAATGATGCGTGGTGATTGGACTTGAATAGAATGGTAAAGTAATGCGTTGAACTTAACCAGAGAGCTTTGGCTTCTAGATATGGACCCTCTGATTAGGATGATGGGAATGAAAGAATGTCAAAAACAGATTCTCACTGTCATTGGGAATGATGGAACATTAGGCCAAAGACATAAATAATATAATTGCAAGCACAAGTCAGAAGGAATATATGGATGATAGATTGTAACGATGTGCCATTAAAACAACATATTCCGTGGAATCATTGCAAAATATCTTTAACGATTGTGTTTGACATTTAGCAACTTGTTAATGTAAAATTTGAGAACACGAGTTCTTTTACCGAATGAAAACGGCTTTTTGGCTTAAAAGTGATTATGACCTTAAACACCACCAAGGAAACAAGCTACTTTTTTCTATTTCTTTTCTTGTTTTTATTATTACTGGGTCTAAAACGATAAAGCGAACAAACTTGAAAGTACATAAAGCATTCCTTAATTTGAACGTTTTAATAATAGCTTCTCATCAAAGATAAGCTACCTGTTGACATCTATGGATATGTGTTTTTTACTGATTGCATTTTCCTCGTTTGAGTCACGAAACTTCTAATAACGGATTCAATGACTTCATGAGTACAGAAGAGTGCCTAAATCCAGTTTGTTTCATTTCTTTCTTTCTTTTTTCCAGAATTTTCTAATAATTTGGAACCGTTGTTTTATTCAAAGTCTACTAATTTTAAATTATTATACATGATTGAGATATATATTTAAATTTATCTCAACTAAGGGCCAGATAATCTATATTTAGGCCTAAAACTAATTTTTAAATAAGACTTTTATAAATTAATTAGTATAATTTATTAAAGTTATATTATTTTTTAAGTTTTCCTTTCAAACTTGTATGGATACAAAAATATTTATAAATATTACTATCATAATATGTAATTAATATGTGCAAGTTTTATTATTTAATAATTTTAACCTATTTTAATATCAAATTAATATTAATAATAAAAGATATATTTTGATTAAGATTATACGATAAAAACTAATAAAAATAAATAATGCTAACTGAAAAAGATATATAATATGACTGGACTCATTATTTAGGAAAAAAATTGTTAATTTTAATATTATTTATTGAGTAATTAACAATTGTATTTCATATTCATTTTTTAAAAATATTAAGAATTGATTATGTTAACATGAAAAATTTATTTTCTTCAAAATAATTTTTAAATTATTATTTAGTTAATAATTATTTAATATTTTAATAAAAATATTAATAATATTCACACAACACACGTATAAAGAGAAGCAGGAAAATGAAAAGAAAATTATAAATAAATTGAACATTCATAAATATATAATTTTATAATTAATATTTATTTATAATTTCAAAACATATATTAAACATTAAAATATAGTTGTCCAATTAATTTAAATTATATTTTTATGTTTTAATTTAAATTTTACTCTTATTTTTAACATTTTATTATAAAAATAATACTTAATGACTTTTTAAAATCATTTTGAAGACATTAATAATTTTTTATTTTTAAAATCATAAACATTGCGTCAAAACTTATTTATTTATTTTATTATTTATGACATTTTTTTTATTTTTCAACGTAATAAAAGTAAAAAAATAAAGTTTAAGAAATTAAATAGGTAAAGAAGAAATTGTTTAAAAATAACAAAAAATGATAAAATTATTTTTAAATAATATTAAAAATAAAAAATATTAATATAAATAACAATTAGAAAGACGCCAATCACTATCGGTTTAATTAATCTATTTTACTAAATAATGTTGTTTTTATCAGATAAATTTTTCGGCTAGCAAAATAAAGTTTCAACTAGTTAAATACTTAGCCAAACACAATTTTAGTAGCTTTACCCCGTGGCTGAGCCTATCTCAATTATAATATTTACATTACATAGTATGTGCAATATATAAAAGAACAAATTACGTTTATATTCTTTTAGGTTTAACAAAATTTTATTTGATATTTATCTTTATTTATTTCTTATCTTACTTTAACTTACTTTGAATTATATAATTACAGAAAAAAACAAACATTATGTTATTAAAATAAGTATACGAAATTGTGTTGTTATAAAGTTAAAAAAATTTGTGTAGACTTTAAAGAAGCTATCTATCTAATTGTTAAAGGTCGCAATTGTAAGTAAGATTAAGAATCTGTTATTAGGGATTTGGTTTATTAGATTTAGTTATGTTCTCAGAGAAGTTAATCAATGTACAAATTGGTTTGCTAAGTTTGAGACAGATTGTAGAATGTTTTTTTGGTGTTTTTAGAAGGCTCATTGTAAAAATCAATTTTCACCTTCCAGAGATTGGGTCCAAATTTGAAAAATATACATAAAAAATAAAATAAAATCATTTTATAGAAAAATAGAAAATTTTGAAAAAAGAGAGTGACTATTTCCTAGAAACGGAAGCCCTGCACTATGCAGGCTTATACCCCAATTTCGAAACCAACTTGATACATGAAAAGAGAAAAAGCTTAGACATTTTGGCATTTTATGAAACTCTAAAATGTGAGATTGAAGACCGGTATAAAAATTCAAGTAAGAAATCTAAAAAAGGTTCCTTCTAAAAAAGAAAGGAAAAAATTTGTTTGGAGAGGAGACAAGTTTTGAGAGAGAAAAAATAATTCTATAAAGCAAGAAAAATCATTTTAGACAGGAAGATTCGAAGAGAAAGGATCGAAGTAAGAACAAGTGTTTTGAAAGAGGAGAATACCAAGAAAGAATAACAAAAAATAGAAGTAAGCACAACCAAAAAGAAAAATAGAATAGGGAAGCAAATCAAAAGCTAGAAGAAGAGGAAGAAATCACACAATTTAATCTTCATCATCTTCATTTTCGATTCAGATATAGAATATTTACTAACTACATTCAAGGTATTTTTTCTTTCTTTTTGCAATAGCACTCATTTTGCTCTTAATATATTCTAGAGTCCTAGAAAATGAATGGAAGAACAAAGATTTAGTGATATAGATTACTTTAACACTTGCAAAGTTTCATTTTTTTTATTTGTTATTTTTTTTATCTCAAATAATATATTATTATTATATTAAAATGAAAAAGCAGAAATGACTACACGATAGAGTGTGGCAAAAGTCATTGGCACATTTTGCAATTAAGTTATGCAGCGAAGGCAAGTTACTGTCAATGGGTTAAAGCAAGAGTCCAAGAGCCATTCAAAGATCTAGGTACCTCCCGAGAAAATGAGCCATCTAATCCAAAACCCTTCGAGAATGAAGAAGTAAGAGAATTAAAGGCAAGACTAGCTAAGATGATTGAGAAGAATGTGAAGGTAGAAAGAGAGCTTCGAGAGAGCCGCAAAACTTGTGCCATTTTGAAGAGAGAGAACAGTGAAAAACAACAAGCCTATGAAGAAGTTTGTAAGAAGCAGAAGTCTGTGCAAAGCCATGCAGTTAAAGTTCAACGTTCCCTTGAGGCTGCAAGCAAGGAATTGGGATTGAGGGTGAAGGAGCGAAATGCAACTTTATATGAGAAATAACAACTAAAGGGTGCATTACACAAGGCGAAAGGAGATGGAGAAAAAGCTTTGACTCAAGCTAGTGAACTTCAAACATTAGAGCAAAGCATAGAGAAGCAGATAAAGGAAATTGTCATAGCATGCGAGGGTGAAATTAATGCTAAAAAATGGGAAATAATCAGAATCATGAAAGAATATGAAGCTATTGTAAAAGGAAAAGATGGTCAGATAGAAGAAGGAGATAAGCTCATTCAGTATTGGATCAAGCGCTTTATACAGTGATAGACGATACCGAGTCAGTATCAAAACAACTAAGTTTTCTAAAGATTTTGTACTATAGAGCCAAACCTAGGTCGATTCACGAAGATACATTCTCAGTCAAATTCAATTTTCAGTTTTCTTTTAAAAAAAATGAAAATAACGTTTTTGAGATTTTGAAAATTATAAATTAATCGAATTGAATTACGAACAGAATACAATTGAGTAAAAATGAATTAAGAAACATCAATCAACAGAATACCAAATGTGTGTAATTGCGGTTATCACAGTATTTAAAGATTTAAATCTGCATTTGAACAATCACACAATTCAATTATTAATTCAATCGAATAACCTAATTGGACAGAGTTACAAATTAAATCAAATAATCATTTAATCTAATCAACATTAGTTATCAAATCAGAGCATCAATCGAGTCCTAATTTAAATTCTAACAACAAAAATGCTAATCACAATCACAATACACAATTCTAAGATTAGAGAGAAAAAGAGAACAAATTCAGAGTAATTTAGCGCAAGACTCAAGTCGGAATTACAATGTTTGGATTCTGTAGATTGAACGACAGGTTTAGTTTTCCATCGAAGCACTTAACCCACGCAAGAATGAGAAAAGAAATGAGAGAGTTCGAGAGAAAGTAAAAATAAGGATTCTTATTTTGGCCAAGTCTCAAAATCTCAAAGTATTTTATCACCTCCCTTAAATTAGAACCTTATTAGTCTATTTATAAGCTCTGCTTACGGTAAACTAAATGGCCAACATTCGGGCTTAATTATAACTCAAGTCCAAATACAATTATCTAATAACAAATGATCCAAATGCAATCTTGTAACAATATTAAGCAAATTTGCCTCAACTTCAAAAACTCATAAAAATTTGAAATTAACTCCAAATCCAGCGATCCATAAATGCATTTTGAATGTTTCATGTGTAGAATCTAATGCAACTAGAATTAGAAAAAGATGATATATGTAAAAAAATTTATGGCCGAAAGAGTAGTCAAAGGTCAGAATTTCTGAAAAATACGAAATTAAAGCATTTATTTGTAATAGGCTCAATTTATTCCAATAAGTAGAAAATAATAAAAACTCTAAAAAAATATTAAAAGTGTTTGTAAACTAAAATAAAACTATAAATATAAATATAAAATATCACATCATAAAGGTTGCATCATTAGCTAATGCATCAATTGATGAGGTCCCCCATATGTTGTCAAACGCTGAATTAGCTACATTTTCTACACGACACTTCAAGAAATTAAAGACTTCCTTAGCCATTACAACTGGTAGCTAGGGCTAGAAAAGGGTGATGTAATGACTTGGGATATGGGTAGACCATGTATGGGTAGGAAAAAGAAAGATGTATTTTGAATGAAATTGCGATGTACTTCAATGTTTTGATTTAATTTTAGATTATATTTTGGTGTACTTTATTTGATGAGGAGCCTACATTAATTTCCATTAAAGATCCAAAGATGCTCAACAACTATGATGATTCTTTAATCTTTGGTTGTTATTTTAAGTATATTTTTCATTTTGATTAATTATCTTTTATTACTATAAACTCTTTAAGAAAATTAAACAAATATAACAAAGAAACATTTTCTAAAGCATCCTTATAGAACTCGCGCTCAAGCAAGGATCATGGATGAGTTAGAGGAGCACAATGAAGAACTGAGGATAACTAGCTAAAAGAACAAATGGCACAAATCTTAGAGGCACTGAAGTCTTTAGATAGAAGAGCCACAGAAAGGACCCCTACTCAAGCACCTCTAGCACAACCCACTTCTACCTATCTATCAGGTTTCACCCCTACACAAAGGACCGTCTCAAAGTTTTCCTCCTCATAAGACAATGGTGCCTTTGACCCTACATCTAGAAAGGTCTCCACAATAAGCTTTCAATCAACAAGATGTTCAATACCCCTCATATGGCCTTCCCCCTAGTTATACACCACCAATAGTTGAGAACCCACCAATCACTAGCTAACCATCAAATTAACCTAATCCTTCAGAACCTTCAGGTCCACAAATTCAACAAATCCAAACATCCATCCCATCATATGCTTATTCACAAAATACCCATCTCCAAGAAGCTTAAATACTCCACACTATTCCTACCCCAAACCAACCAATCCACCACCAATCACAAATCACTAATCCTAGCCTTGATGGAAGCCCAATCATATCACCATTCCATTCCCATAAGACCTTGGGAGAACCTCAGCCAAATTATTCAGATAAACATTTTCAATCTAGAGAAAATTTTCAAATATTGGAAGAAAGATTTAGTGTTATTGAGGGAAGTAGTTATGGAATCAGAGAAGCTGTGGACCTTTGTTTGGTTCCATATGTGATATTTCCTCTGAAATTTAAGGTACCGAAATTTGACAAGTACAAAGGAACAACTTGCTCAAAGAGTCATTTGATCATGTACTATAGAAAGATGGCATCACATGCCCAGGATGACAAGCTGCTGATCCACTTTTTCTAAGACAGTTTGATTGGAGGAGTCTTGAGTTGGTATATGCATCTCGAACGTACTCGTATTTGCAGTTGAAAAGACTTGACTGATGCTTTCTTAAAGCAATACATGTTAAAGAAGAAGGATGATACTTTTAAAGAATATGCCCAGAGATGTTGCAGCTCAAGTGGAACCCCCTTTGTCTGAAAAGAAAATGGTAGCGATGTTTATTGATACTCTTCAATCACCTTTCTATGATAGGATGATTGGAAGTATTTCATCAAACTACTCTGATATTGTGATTATCAGAGAAAGAGTGGAAGGAGGAATAAGAAGCAGTAAGATATTTCACAATTCTGACAGACCCTCCAATTTGAAGAAATTTGTAAATGTTCCAGGAAGGAAGAAAGAGGGAGAGAGTCGAGAGACTAATACTATAACTTTTCACCTAAGAGAAGTCCCTTTCATCAGACCTAACCATGCATCCCTTCAATTCCAACCCACATTTCCTACCCCTCAAATATCTTATCTATATGTCAATGTGGTTTCACAAAACCCAAGTCCCCAATCTTATCAATCGTGCCCCTACCAACCTGCTCTACCTACTTTTCCTGTAGCACCACCCATGAGACCACCCCAACATTGGAACCAAAATTGGAATACCAACCAAATAAGACTGCAAAACAATCAAGAGAAGAAGTAAGTTCAATTTGACCCAATCCTCATGTCCTACATAGAGTTGCTACCTCACCTATTACAAAGTTCATTAGTTGTACCATGTCCAATGAAACCTATAGAATCACTCCATCCGATAGGGTATGATTCAAATGCTAAGTGCGAGCACCATACTGTTGGCATTGGTCATTTGACAGAGAACTATAGGGCATTAAAGTTCAAAGTGCAAGACTTAATTAATGTCAAATGGCTAAACTTTAAGGAGGATAATCCTAACATTAGAAGTAATCCCCTACTCGAGCATGGAGGACCATCAGTAAATGCCATCAAGGAAGAGTGTGCTAATGTTTTGAAGAAAAAAGTTAAAGAGGTTATAACTTCTCTAAAGGTTATTTTTGCTGAATTATGCAAGGCTAACTTGATCAATGGTTTTGTACATGAAGAAAGTATATGTGATTTGCACCCTGAGGCAAACCACTCCATTGAAGATTGTCAAGAATTCAAGCATGTTCTGCAAACCCTAAAGGACAAACATTTGATCCAAATTGGGCACCCTAAAGAGAAAATGCCTGGAGAAAAAAGGCAGTATTTGATGAAAAAGCTTGTGAGTTTTTGAAATTCATTCGTCAAAGTAAGTATCAAGTTATGGAGCAATTATATCAAACTCCAGCAAGGATATCTCTTTTATCCCTGCTATTAAACTCTGAGCCACACAGGAAAACTCTTTTGAAGGTGTTAAATGAGGCTCATGTCAGCTATGATATCACTATCGACAAGTTTAGAGGCATTGTTAGTAATATTGTTTTTAACCATTATCTCACCTTCATAGACAATGACGTACATGCTAAAGGAATGGGACACAATAAAGCACTACATATTTCTGTGAAGTATTGAGATCATGTTATTGCTAGAGTACATATTGATAATGAGTCTTCTCTGAATATGATGCCAAAAACAACATTATCAAAATTACTTTGTGATGGGTTGCATATGAAACTGGGGGGCATGATAGTAAAGGCCTTTCATGGAATAAGGAGAGAGGTCATTAGAGAAATTAAAATTCTAATCCAAATCGGTCCTTGCACCTTTCAAATTCTATTTCAAGTAATGGACATTGCACCAGCTTACAGCTGCCTTTTGGGGAGACCTTGGATACATTCCACTAGAGTTGTGTCATCCACATTGGATCAAAAATTAAAGTTTATCATTGATAATAAGTTGGTGACTGTCTTTGGTGAAGAAGATGTGTTAGTGAGTAAGCCTTCGTCTACTCTATACATTGAAGCTGCTAAAGAGGCTCTAGAGACTTCTTTTCAAGCTTTAGAGATTACAAATGCTACTTATATTGGGGAGGGAGTTCCAATCATGAAGCCTCAGTTGTCTAATATATTCATAATAACCGCTAAATTCATGCTTGATGGAGGTTGTGAATATGAATATGTGTTAGGATAAACCATGTCAAAAGCAACAAAATGGCTGTAGCTCCATGAGAATAAGAGTAGATTTGGATTGGGATACATACCCACCAAAGCTGATAAGAGAAGAGCCATGAAGGAGAAGAAAGAAAGAAAGAAGATTAGCCTGGTTAGAGGGTAGAGAGCCTAAGACTGAAGGGGTCCCTATTTGTGATCTTCTAAAAAGATTCTATAGTGCTAGATTTGAGTGTCAAGACTCAGTGGCTATTATTAATGAAGATGTATTGGAGAAGATGAGGTTAACCTAGTCTGCATTTGTCCGCTGAATGCAGAAGTTAACAATTGGGAGATTATCAAGCTTCCTATCCTAAAGCTTTAAGATATCACTACTTTTTGAAAGGACTGATATATGCTATCTTTTTGTAATTTGAAAATATCAGTTTGTTTTGTAAATTGTGACACATATTTTCTTTTAAATATATTTTTAAATGAAATGCAATTTAAATTCTCAGTAACCTTTCGTGCCATTTTTCTTTGTTGTTTGAATCTTGTCGTTTATTTTCTTTTTGTCTCAACTCTCGCACAATGCAAATCTGAAAGTGACACATGTTAAAGTAACAATACTAATATCTCATCCATTAATTTTGATTAGCCCATTAATCAAGCTATTGAAGATGATAGTGGTGGTGATTTATTCCCAGAGTTCTTAAGGTTAATTGATCAAGAAGTGAAAAAGATCCAACCTCATGAAGAACCAATTGAAACAATTAATTTGGAGACTGAAGATGATAAGAGAGAAATTAAAATAGGTTCCCTGATGAAAAAATAAGAGCGCAACAAGTTGATTAAACTCTTGCATGATTATAATGATGTCTTTATATGGTCATATCAAGATATGTCAGGCCTAGATGTTAACATAGTTGAGCATATATTGCCGCTGAAGCCAGAGTGTTTTCCAATTAAGCAAAAATTAAGGAGTATGAGACCTGAGATGTCATTTAAGATTAGGAAAAAGGTTAAGAAGCAATTTGATAAAGGTTTCCTTGTCGTTGCCAAATACTCCCAATGGATTGCCAACATTGTGCCAGTTCCTAAGAAAGATGGAAAGGTTCAGATGTGTGTTAACTATCGAGATCTAAATAGAGCTAGCCCTAAAGACGATTTTCCATTACCTCACATTGAGGTGCTATTAGATAATACAGCTCAACATTCATTCTTCTCTTTCATGGATGGTTACTCAAGTTATAATCATATCAAAATGGCTGAAGAGGATATGGAGAAGACCACATTCATTACACCTTGGGGCACCTTTTGCTACAAGGTTATGCCTTTCGGTTTAAAAAATGCTCAGGCAACATATCAGAAAGCAATAGTGACATTATTTTATGATATGATACATAAAGAGGTTGAATTCTATGTGGATGATATGATTGCCAAATTAAAGACGGAAGAAAATAATATTGTAAATTTACACAAGTTGTTTAAGCGATTAAGGAAATTTAAATTACGGTTAAACCCAAATGTACCTTTGGGTGAAATTAGGCAAGTTGTTGAGATTCATAGTCAGTCAAAAGGGAATAAAAGTTGATCCTGACAAAGCAAAAGCAATCATTAAAATGTCATCGCCTAGCACTAAAAAAAAAGGTCTGTGGATTTTTAGGGATATTGAATTATATTGACCAAATCATATGCCAATTAATTGCCACTTGTGAACCAATTTTTAAGTTGTTATGGAAAAATTAGCCGATGTAATGGAATGAGGATTATCAAGAAGCTTTTGAAAAGATAAAGCAATATTTACAAAATCCTCCGATATTAGTGCCGCCAGTGCTAGGGAGATCGCTCATTATATATTTGACAGTGTTAAAAGGATTCATGGGATATGTTTTAGGTCAACATGATGAATCGGGTCGAAAAGAACACATCATTTATTACTTGAGCAAGAAATTTACTGATTATGAAGCTAGATACTCTTTGTTGGAGCGAACCTGTTGTGCCTTGGCTTGGGTAGCTCACAGGTAAAGCAATACATGTTGAGTTATGCGACTTGGTTGGTGTCAAAAATGGACCCAATCAAATACATCTTTAAGAAACCAGCCCTTACTGAGAGGATTGCCCGTTGACAGGTCCTCTTGTCAGAATATGATATTGTGTATATTACCCAGAAAGCAATCAAGGGCAGCACTCTCGCAGATTTCCTAGCTCATCAACTGGTGAATGATTATCAGTCAATATAGTATGAATTTTCTTATGAAAATATAATGGCGTTTAATGAGAAAGTGTCTTTAATAAAAGACGGATAAGTCATGATGTTTGATAATGCTTCTAATGCACTTGGACACAAGATTGGTGCTATACTGATTTCTCATGAGAAGCAATATATTCCGATCACAGCTAGATTATCATTTGATTGTACGAATAATGTAGTTAAAAATGAAGCATGTGCTATGGGAATTCAAACAGCTATAGAGTCAAAGATCAAAATCCTTGAGGTGTATGGTGACTCAGTTTTGGTGATCCACTAGCTGAAAGGTGAATGGGAGACTCAAGATGCAAAATTGATTCCTTATCAAGCTTATATTAGGGAATTGGTGAAGCATTTTGATGAAATTACTTTCTAACACATTTCTCATGAGGAGAATCAATTGACTGATGTTTTAGCTACTTTGTCATAAATGTTTGTAGTGAGTCAAAAAGAAGATATGTCGTTCATAAAGATGCAACAGTTTGATCATCCTGCCTATTGTCAAATCATTGAAAAAGAATCTGATGGTAAACCTTAGTATCATGACATTAAAAGTTACCTAAAACAACAAGAATACCCATTAAATGCTGCTAAAAATGATAAAAGGACGTTGAGGAGATTAGCAATGAGTTTCTTTCTAAATGGAGATGTGCTTTACAAAAGGAATCATGTATGGTTTTGCTCGGATGTGTGGATGTTGCAGAAGCATAAATGATTATAGAAGAGATTCATGAAGGTTCATTTGGGACTCATGCCAATGGGCATGCCATGGCAAAGAAGATTCTAACAGCTGGATATTATTAGTTGACAATGAAGCCTAATTGCTTTCGTTATATGAAGATGTCATAAATGCCAGACATATGCTGATAATATTAATGTTTCCCCAATAACTCTGAATGTCTTACCATTGCCTTGGCCTTTCTCAATGTGGGGAATTAATGTTATTAGACCCATTAAACCTAAAACCTCTAATGGTCATCGCTTCATTCTGGTTGCTATTGACTATTTCACAAAATGTGTCAAGGCTGCCTCATATGCTAGTGTGACCTAAAATGTGGTGGTGAGATTCATTAAAAAAGAATTGATCTGTCAGTATGGCCTCCTAAGCAAGTTGATAACAGACAACAGCACTAATTTGAATAATAAAATAATGAAAGAATTGTGTGACAATTTAAAGATTGAACATAATTCCTCTCCCTGTTGCCCAAAGATGAATGAGCGGTCAAAGCAACCAATAAAAATATTAAGAAGGTCATTCAAAAGATGGTGGTGACATAAGGGACTGGCATGAAATGCTGCCATTTGCCTTACATGGGTATCGAACTTCAATTCGTAGCTCAACTGGAGCAATTTCATACTCTTTGGTATATGGAATGGAAGCAGTACTTCCTATTGAGGTCAAAATTCCCTCTTTAAGAGTAATGATGGAGTCCAAATTAGAAGAGGCAGAATGGATTCAATTTTGTTTTGATCAATTGAATCTCATTGAAGAAAAGCTATTATGTCACGATCAATTATACCAGAGAAGGATAAAGAAGGCTTTTGACAAAAACGTTCATCCACGAGAATTCAGTAAAGGAGATATGGTGCTAAAAAGGATTTTGTCAACGCATAAAGATTATCATGACACACATCTCTAAATTATAAAGGACCCTACATGGTGAAAAGGACTTTCTCAGAAGGAGCTTTAATCCTCACAAATATGGATAGACAAGATTTTCCAAACTCCATTAATTCTAATGCTGTTAAAAAAATACTATACTTAAAAATAATTAAAAAAAAAGCTCGCTAGGTTAAAAACTTGAAAGGAAGATCTAGGAGAAAGTTAAAGCGACCTGCTGAGTTGAAAACTCAAAAGAGTGGCTCAAGCAAAAATTGAGGTCAAATAAATTTTACACTAAACTAAAAAACTGAAAAAGCGGTTTAAAAGGTGCACCAAATTTTAGTTGCAAAAAGGTGCTTTAAATTGGGGCAATATAATGAATTGGAACACTAAACTGGGGCAATTCTGAGAGTTTGAAGTTGAATTAAACAGGAGATGAGTTTAAAATATCACACTGGGATAATTTTATTTGGTAGTTTTGTTAATAAGTGATCAATTTACATGAGAGACTAGCAGTGCTCATCTGGAAGACGTCACTTAATTAGTATAATACTTCATTATTCTTGTAGTCATTCTGATATTTTGTTTGATGTATTTGTTTTTCTGTTACTTATGTCGTATGTCTTCTTTGTAATTTCACCATTTCTTTATTATAGTCATCCTATTTTCCAAAAAATATTTTATCTCTGACTGCTTTCACCTTCCATTCAGTTTAAACACCACTTCATTTACTCAACTTCTTCAACAACATTAACCAATGTTTTTATCGTCATTTTGATAATTATATACTAAAAGGAAACATGTAAATTGTTAAAAGGGTAATAAGAAAATACGATTACAATAATAGGCTCTAAAAATTCACACGATAAGTCTGATGAATTTCCTGATAAGTTCAGTGTGACAGGAGAAGTTGACTTCTCATGACAATTCAAAATAAATAGCAATCCAATTTAATTAATGCCTCACTGAGCTCCAATTTCATGAACGAATTGATCTAGAGCAAAAAGCTTACTCATTAAGCAAAAAGCTTACTCATTATAATTTCTAAAAAAAGATAGTGAGTTTGTTTTGATTTAATAAGTCTCATCATAGCATCTGACCTCATCATTCAATAACTTCATTCCAAGTGTTAACATTCATTCAATTTGTGCAATTGCATCATTATATTAACATGCATTTGTTTTTATCTATTGTTACCTTTTGAAGTTTAATTTAAATTCATTATCTGCCTTACAACCTTTATGTTTAGTTCAAGTCTAGGATTTGACTAAGTTCTTTACCTTTAATCAAAATTCAGAAGTTAATTGATCTCTTTATTTTTCTTTCTTACTTTTACTGTTGAAGTTCAGAGTCTGACTGTCCTTTTTTTTCTTTTGCAATCCAGAACATAGTCAACCTTTTTATTTTTTTGTCTTTCTTCTTACCTTTCTTGTCCAAGTCTCTTTATGTTTTTCTCAAAGCCCAGAACCTGACTAGCACATTTCCCTTCTTTGTTAAGGTCTAAAACCTAACTGAAAAATTTTACTTTTCAGTCAAAGTCCAGAACATGACTAACACCTTTTACTTTTTTGTCAAGGTTTAGAACCTAACTGACAAATTTCATTTTTCTGTCAAAAGTCTAAAATATGACTGGCACTTTTTACATTTTTGTCAAAATTCAAAACCTGACTCACATCTTTCTATTTAAGTCCAAACTTGCCTGACGCATTTTTGTTTTATTATCAAAACCTAAGCCTAGTATATGTCTGGCAATCTTTGATTTTAGTCAAAGTACAATGTCAGTTCAAAATTTTGTTTAAACGCAAATTGCCATAAATTATGGCTTTCTCTGACACTATATCTGTCTTTGCATTCCTTGTGCACCTTGCTCCTTTCAGACAAAAATTGATTCACTTTATTACTCAATTCTCATCAATTCTAACTTTAAAATGTCTCTAATTGATATGAACTCAGTAAAGAGGGGCAACTGCGAAAACCAATTTTTGACTTCCAAAGATTGCCTCCAAATTTAAAAAATATACATAAAAAATCAAACAAAATTATTTTATAAAAAAATAAAAAATTTTGAAAGAAGAGAATGACTAGTTCTTGGAAGTAGAAGTCTTGCATTATGCAGATTTATACCCAAATTTCAAAACTGACTTCATATATAAAAAGAGAAAAAGCTCAAACATTTTGGCATTTTATAAAACCCTAAAATGTGAGATTGAAGACCGGTATAAAAACTCAAGTAAGAAATCTGGAAAAGGGGGTTCCTTCTCAAAAAGAAAGCAAAAAAATTTTTTGAATAGGAGACAAGTTTTGAGAGAGGAAAAAATTCTAGAAAGCAAGAAAAATCATGTTAGAGACGAAGATCTGAAGAAAAATAGAGTAAGAAAGAAAATCAAAAGCTAGAAGAAGAGGAAGAAATCACACCATTTAATCTTCATCATTTTCATTTTCGATTCAAATCTAGAATATTTACTAACTGCATTCAAGGTATTTTTTTTTTCTTTCTCTTTGCACTAGTACTCGTTTTGCTCTTAACATATTTTGGAGTCTTAGAAAATGAATAGAAGAACAGAGACTTAGTGATATAGGCTACTCGGATGCTTGTAAAGTTTCATTTTTTTTCTTTGTTATTTTTTTTATCTCAAACAATATATTATTATTATATTAAAATAAAAAAGCAAAAATGACTACTCAACAGAGTGTGCCGAAAGCCATTAGCACGTTTTGCAATTAAGCCTGAGCATTAGTCATATCAAGTTTTAACTTTCGGCTCCCTTTCTTTTTTTAAAAAAAAAAATAACCGTAGATTCCTTAATATTCTTTAGAATCCTAGGCTCAGAAAAGTCCATTTTTTAAAAAATTAAACACATTTGAGGTCAAAATTTTATTTTTTTAGTTAAAAAAATAATAAATAAATTTATACTAATCTTATTTTATTTATTTTTATTTCTCTTTCCAGTTTTATCTATTATTTTGTTTATCTATATTTAATTTATTTTAGTAAAATTATCCAATCTTTTATTATTATTAATCTTGTTTAAAAATTTTTGCTTTTATTTTATTTTTATTTATATTAATATTTACTTTTATATTATATTTGACTTCTATTTTTATTTATAAAATGTGTCTCTTTTCATCAAAATCAAATAGAAAATTAGTAAAATAATATAAATAATCTCTCTTCTCTCTTTTTTAATAATTCTTGAATTTTTGCTTGTGTTTATTTTATTATTTATTTTTGGAGGTTCTATAGGTTTGAAGTGTGATTTAATTTTATATTCATGTTTTATTCCTTTTGTTTTGTGGATAAACTACATTTTAAATTTATTTCATGATAAATAAATAAATAATACATGTTTGCATCATTTTATAACATTAACGTGTAGCTTCTCTACCGTCGTGTGTTATAAATTAATAAAGTCTAAGTGTACCTACGTTACCTAAAGTTTTATGTAGTCTCTAATTAATTAGAAATTTATCTTAATAATCTTTCAAAATATATTTCTCCTATAATTACTAATTTACTAATCACTCTTTAAATAAAAAATTATTGTATAATACAACAATTTATGTTGCTAATGTGTAGCAACTTTACCTTTATGCATTGTTAAAACCTATGTGTATCAAAGTTATCTTATCAATTTATATAAAAATTAAATTTAACTTCTAAAATTAATCAATTATATTATTATTTTTATTTAATGTACCATTTAATTAAAAATATTTTTCTATTTTCTATTGTAAAAAGTATTTCATTTATTTAATTTAATTAAAATATTTTTGTCATTTTAATGCAATGATTTACAGTGTTATTATGTAACACCTCTACCTTTATACACCTTAAATCGTTAAGACTTTGTATACCATCATTACCTTGGGTCCTATGCAATACAAATTTATTAATAAAATTTTAATCTTTTATTAAATAAATATTATTTTTAATCAACTCAAATATATTTATTCCTTTCATTAAATCAAATTTATTTCATTATTTTAAATTTTCTTCAGTCATATTTATAAATTTGATGAATTAAATAACTAAAAATTAAATATTTAATTTTATTTCTTTATTTTACTATACATTTTTTACATCATTGTGTAATCTACATTGCCTTTAATTGTCTAAAAATTATAAGATATTTATGTATAGCTTACACTATCTTAAATTCTCTTTCAACATTAATTATAATTTAAATATAAATTCAAATATTTTATTTACAAATATTTTTTATTTTACGATATGCAATATAGTTGTGTGATCTCTCTTCACTTTTTATATTGTTTATCGTAGGAGACATGTATAACTATGTTATCTTGTATCTTAAACATAATGATTCTATTAAAATAATTTTAATCTCAAAATAAACTTTATTTGACAAACTTTCTTTTAATCAACTAATTTCATGATTTTTAAAATATAACTATGTGACTTTGAGTTCTACATTGTAATTTTTCCCTTTTAAGATACTAATTAACATTTCAATGAATAATTTTTCTTCTTCTAAAATGAAAATAATTAATGTTTAGGAGTTAAATAAATATTTTTCAAAAAAAGAATTTACACAGTTAATTTAAGGTAATTATTTTTAAATAGACATTGTAGGGTGCTAATATCTTCTTTACATGTAAATGACTTCCAAACTCATTTTTAGTTTCAAAGATTATATTATTTTTAAAAAAAAATCAAGATTTCCTTAAAATAAACTTTAATGACGACTCCTCTAATTTTTAGAAAAATATTTTTATTCTTGAAAGATATTTTTCTTAAATACATATTCGTCGTATCGTTGTGACCGTCTAATTGCGACACTCGTTCTACTTTACTTCCTCTTTTAACAATAGATACATGGGTTTTTATTACCCTATGGGTGGCTATTAGTTTTTTGTCTGTCTTTGAGCTTTTTCAGCCATGTTTATAAGAAAAATAAATTTATGTAAATTATTTTAAAAAAGATATTAGGTAAAAAAATTATTAAACATTAATAAAAATGAGGGTAATTTATCTAATAAAAAATTATTTTTAATTATAAAACAAAGGGATGTTGAAATTTGTTACTCTAGTGCAGGTACTTACTAGCTTCTGCAAGCCCAAAACATAGGATGGGAGATTGATAAAGCAACCTGTCATACTCTGTTATGACAAGAATTATTACTATACATTCTATTTTGAAATGCAGAGTGAAAAGAATATGAAAAAATATATATGATAAATTATATAATGAAAAATAAAAGAAATTAAAAAATAAAAAAAAAGAGATGTAAGAGATAGATGTGTGTGATAATCTTTATCATTTTTATGATTACATATAAAAGTTTACGTATTGTATTTAATGCTCTATAATGCGTAGATACGTATTTTTTTTTATTATTCTAATATTTCTAAACAGGCATGACCTGATTGTCATAAAAAAATATTATAATTGATGTTATTTTTATAACAAATTTTTATAAAAATTTATATAGAAGGGAAATAAAAAAAATATAAAATAGAATGAGTGTTATAATAGAAAAATAAAAACATAGAAATAAATGTGTAAAATTATTATAAAAATATATTACTTTTAAAGTAAATTACATTCTCCCTTTAGTGGATGTTAAAATATTCTTCCTTCTATTTTCATGTTATATAACTTTCTTTTCTTAAAAAAATTAAAATGCAGCAATTTAAACTTCTCATTAAAGTACGATTAGAAGAGAAATTATAATCTAATTCTTAATAAATTTATTCATGCATATTGTTTAATTTTGTCTGTATGCTCTATTTTCTTAATCCTTCTATGTTCTACATATTTTTAGAAATATGTTAAAGCTGGCAGTCATTTATATATTGAACATTTTTATTATATGAATTTTTTTAGTTTTGTTTTCATTGAAACAAACCCTTAAAACTCTTATAACAATGACAAGTATTTATTGTTCTATAAAAAATATATTGAACTTTTTAGAATATTGACAAAGAGAGTGTAGAATTTATCAAAACGAGTATTTTGTTAAAACAAAAGTATCAAATAACAAGTGTTTAATAATACTTCAACAACAAAAAAAACTTAAAATAGATTAAATTGTGATCTATTTTAATTTTTTAAAGAGAATTTATGTAATTTTAAAATAGAAGGGAAAGTAGTATAATATATTTAATTTTTATAGAAGAAAAATATAATTTACTCTTACTTTTCTAAATAAATGTGGTGTTAAACAAACCATACTACATAATGTGCATAATTTTGTATTATAATTAAGTATGTGAGAAAATAAAAAAATAAAAGTAGGAGACATAAGGCTTTGATTCTTTCTTAACATTTTGATTAGTTTTTGAGACAACTAAAAAAAATAAACTGACAAAGAAAAAGATAGTTTAAAATTTGCTTTTTTTTTATAGTTCAGTGTACCAATAAAGATGTTGAGAGAAAAAACATAAATGTGAGATCTATATTTTGAAATTCCTCTCACAACTAGGTAAATGAAATAAACTTCTCTTTTAAAAGTTTTTTAAGACATTTCCTTTAAACTTACTTCATTTCAAGCCTACCATTTATTCATAGTATATTGTTATCGATGATTTTTTTTTCCAAGCACGTGATTCTCACTTTCAAACTCATTTCCTTCACATACTTAGAAAAATTATTAATAAATTTTTCAAGGGGTTACATTTCTTTCGAACTTAGACAAATATTTTCTCATTTTAGTGTTAGAATTTTCTTTAATCCATTATGTAATTTACATTATGCAATGACTATTATGAAATTACCTTTTCTCTTTATAATCTTGAATTACATTGCTCTCACAACACAATATATGGTTCTCACACAATTAAGGGTTTAGAGAGCACTAACCTGAATCTATTGTTCCTTGATGTTACCTCTCTCTTTGATGTCGTTGATCCCTTAGTATTTTCCCGAACACTTCCTTCCTTTTTTAGCTCCTCTCGGATGGTTGAGAGAAAGTTTCTTTCTTGCGTTTACCGTGAGCTCACTCAGAGACCGTGAAAGTGATAGAAAATAGAGAATCCCGTAACCCCTATTGGGTAACCGCTCTTTAATTTATATGAAGGGAGAGGGGAAGGTTTCCTTATAATTGTATTTACAATTATACCCTTAATGACTCTATATTTTATATTTATCCACAATCACATTAAATCATTAATTAGAGTCATGCTATAAGTTACATAGGCCACTATGATAAGATTATTAAAATAATCTAACAATCTCCCACTTGGCCTATGTGACGACTTAAAGATTCAATGAACTGTAAGTGTGCATATCATTGATAATATCAAATCATCATCTTTTAATGATTTAAATTGATCGGATCACGGCGGTCACAAGTCATTTGACAACATGATTCCTTCCAAGTATCACAGAACCAACCCAAATCAAAATAGCTTTAATCAGTCATACTACATACTGTAACTCTGATGTGTTTTTAACACTCAACCTGTTATCAAACACAAACCATACATATACATTAACACAATTCAGATAACAAGTAAACAAGTAGAAACAATACTTTTATTGAATTCCCAAAATGTCTACAATAATATGAGCAAAACAATCTATACACATATATGTGAATCACACAATCATGCTAGCAAGAACTTGTCTATAATACCCATTCTACCAACATAGCCAGAAAACATTTTAGGGGCAATCCCTTAGTTAGTGGATCCGCTATCATTAAATCAGTACCAATATGCTTTGCTCCCTTTGAATACTTATCATTCTTAGAGAAGAAGACGGCTGCGGAATTATCACAGTACATTTTTAGCGGCTTTTCTATATTATCAACAATACCAAGCCCTAATACAAAGTTTCGCAGCCACAAAGCATGAATAGTAGCCTCAAAGCATGAAATCTCACCTCCAACTAACAGCAAGATGTAGCCAAAGGTCGATTTCCTTGAGTCTACACATCTAGCATAGTCTGAATCCGAGTAGCCAACCACTTCCAGGTGACTAGATCTCCTATAAGTAAGCATGTAGTCCTTGGTGCCTTTTAAATACCTAAGGACTTTCTTTGCAGCCTTCCAGTGGTCCATTCAGTGATTACTTTGATATCGGCCTAATATTCCAACAGTAAAACTGATATCAGGCCAAGTGCATGTCTGAGCATACATTAAACTCTCGACCACTAATGCATAAGGAACAGATTCCATTGCTTTCTGCTCCAACTCATTCTTGGGACATTGCATTTCACTAAACTTGTCTCCCTTTTGAATTGGAACTATCCCTGATGAGCACTTTTTCATTTTAAATCTCTCTAATACGTTGTTGATGTAGCCTTTCTGAGACAATCCCAATAATTCTTGTGATCTATTACAAAATATTTTTATTCCAATCACATAGGAAGCCTCACCCATAGCTTTCATCTCAAAGTTCTTAGAGAGAAACTCCTTAACATCATGCAACAGCTAACATCATTAGTAGCAAAGAATGTCATCAACATACAGGACTAAGATGATGAACTTGCTCCCACTGACCCTCATATAGATACACTGATCAACAATGTTCTCTACAAAACCATATGACATGATGGTATCATTGAACTTAAGATACCATTGTCCAAAAGCCTGTTTCAATCCATATATTGATTTCTTTAACTTACACACCATACTTTCTTTACTTGCGGTCAAGAAGCCTTCTGGCTAATCCATATAAACTTCCTCTTCCAAGTCACCATTCAGAAAGGCGGTCTTTACATTCATTTGGTAAAGCTCTAAGTCATAATGAGCCACCAAAGCCATAACAATTCTTAAAGAGTCCTTCTTTGAAACTAGAGAAAATGTCTCTTTATAGTCTATGTCATCATTTTAAGTGTATTCTTTAGTAACAAGTCTAGCCTTGTATCTCTCAACGTTTCCTTTTGAGTCACGTTTGGTCTTAAAGACTCACTTGCAACCGACTCATTTTGAACATTCAGGCAACTCGACTAGATCTCATACCTTGTTGTCACTCATTGATTTTAACTCTTCTTTCATGGCATTCAACCACTTTTCAGAATTGTAACATTCAATGGCTTGCTTAAATGAGACTGGATCCTCATCAATACTCAAGTCATATTCATGCTCAAGTGAGTAAACCACATAGTCATTCGAAATAGCAGGTCTTTTCTGCCTTATAGACCTTCTTAATACTATATCTTGTGGTTCACCTTCCTCTTGCTCACTTGTGACTTGCACATTTTCAACTGGTTCATCCTCTATATGTTGTTCTTATGGGTTTGGAACATTAACTTGTTGTCTCCTTATGTTGTGTGACCGTGATACAACAAGAGGAACAACAACTGAAGAAGAGACACCACCTACAGGAGTTTCCGCACGTGTCTCTTTAATTTCCACCATTCATGTTTCACCACTCTTACTAAACTGACCATTTTCAATGAATCTTGCATTTCTAGACTCAACTATTCTCATACTATGGTTAGGATAGTAGAATTTGTACCCCTTTGATTTATGAAATAACCACTTATGATTCTAGCATCAAGCTTCTTTTCATGTGCATTAAACACTCTTACTTTTGCTGGACAACCCCAGACATGAAGATGTCTTAAACTGGGTTTTTTCCTGTCCACAGTTCATAAGGAGTCTTTGGAATTGCCTTACTAGGAACTCTATTAAGCAAATACGCAACGGTCTTTAATGCGTACATCCACAAAGACATAGGTACAGAACTGTAACTTAACATATTCCTAACCATTTCTATGATAGTACGATTCTGCCTTTCAGCCACACCATTTTGTTATGGTGTATCAGGCATATTATACTATGCACATATGCCTCGACTTTCCAGAAGTTTCGCAAATAGACTTGGACATTGTCCACTTTTATCAGATTTTCCATAATATTTACCACCTCTATCTGACCTTACAACCTTTACCTTTCTATCTAGTTGCCTTTCTACCTCATCAATGAACACCTGTAAGACATCCACTGATTAAAATTTTTCATGCAACACATAAAGATAACAATAACGTGAATAGTCATTAATAAAGGTAATAAAATATCTTTCACCACCCCAAGATAGGATGGCAAACGGACCACAAATATCAGTGTGTATTAACTCTAAGAGTTGATTGCTTCTTGTGGCTGGATTCTTTGATGTGTGTTTGGTTTGTTTTCCTTTAATACAATCCACACATATATCCCAGTCAACAAAATCCAATTGAGGTAAAATTTCACTTTTCATTAACCTCATCATTCTTTTTTTGGATATGTGACCTAACCTTTGGTATCACAAGAAAGCAGAGCATTCATTACGCATATTCAAATTACTACTAATAGCATTCTCAACATGAAACAGAGATTCAACAAATTTAACATTGAGATTGAAATGAGATAAACCATCAATTAATGTACCAGATCCAAAATGGTACGAGTGTTTATACAAAGAAAAGGTATTATTTCCAATCTTAAAATTAAAACTAAATTCGTCCAAATTTGCAACAGAAACCAAATTTCTAGCACATTCAGGAACATAAAGACACTTTTCTATATCGATGCAGCAACCAATATGTAAGATCAATCTATAAGTCCCCATTCCTTCTATCCGTGCCTTCATTCTGTTTCCCATGTACAAGAACTTTTCAGTTCTGCTTATGGGCTGGATCGAAAGAAATTCCTACATTACATGTGACACATGAGTAGTTGCACTAGAATCAAACCACTAGATGTTTTTAGGACCTCAATAAGATTTGATTCAAAGCATACTAAAACATAATATATACCTCTCTTTTCGAACCAAACCTTTCTCTTCGGACAATCTTTCTTGAAGTGACCAGTCTTCTTGCAGAAGAAGCACCTCTGGCCCTTCTGGATTCGGCCTTCACAAACCTTTAATAAGGCTTTATCCTTCCTGTCCTTGTTGTCTTTCTTACCTGGCTTAGCCTTACTACTACTAGCCCCTTCATGAAATATGAGATAGACAGAGTGTTCTTTCACCTTCTTCAGCCTCCCTTCCTCCTAACTAGCAGGCCTTAATTTTCTGTATGTTCCATTTATCATTAATGGTGTTGTAATTCACCTGAAACTGACCAAATTCAGGAGGGATGAGTTCAAAATGAACTGTACTAGAAAGAATTTCTTTACCTCAATGCCCATTAATTTCAACTTTATCTTGATTGATCATGTCAGTCACATGGTCATGAATGGGCTGTGGCCAATCAAACTTCTTAGTAATCAGCTCAATCAACAGGGTGTCTGCAATGGACTTGTCAGTGATGTCCGATTGTGCATACTCTTTTACCTTTGCCATAAATTCCCTAGTATTTTTAGTCTTTGGCATTGATGGCTTCACATTTTCAGCCATAGTCATCTTCAGCAAGCTCAGGCTCAGTCTATTCGACCTTTCCCAAGCCTCACGAAGAGTCTTTTCCTCTTCAGTACTGGTCTATGTGGTGGCTGCAGGCTCTTGCTCCATAATAATTACTAGGTCTAAGTCCATAACACCTAGCTGGAATCGAACTTGTTCAGCCCAATTATCATAATTAAGCCCATTGAACTTGACTACGTCATTGCTCATGCCATACGTATTCATAGAGACAGAAATATCTAACACATGCTTAAACATTTATGCTTTGAATAAACTTAATGGATTCAAACAGTCAACTGTCATCAATTATGCATCTAAGTTTACCTTTGGGTAACACCTAAATACACAATTTATCTATAATGATGCTAATAAACAACTTTAATTGACAACCAGTCACTCAAACCAATATGCAAGTCATCTTTGGATATACAAACATATTATGAAGTGCTTACATGTCTCCTTAATGTCATTAATCATATGCAATGATCCACCTTTGGGCGATTTCCTAGCATTATAATTAATGAGCTAAATTGTTCACTCTTTATGTTTCTATATAGCATCAAACAATTTTGAACAATTTACAACATACAATTAAATGCTTATAGAACTTTTAAAGCCAGGCCACTTTAGTGACTAATAAGCTACCCTTAAAATTAAGCACTAAATTGTGAAGTTCTCATAATGATAATGTAATTTAGAATTAATTAACTTAAAAATTTAATCACTTTTGTGAGTAAAATTCACTTTGATGTAATTCTAAAATTATCTATATATTTTATGAATTATATTCCTTATTTTGCTGTGAAATTCCTATGCACAACCGTGCTTTTATTGATGCATGGTCGTGCTTCTATTATGCAAGGCTGTACTTCCTGATGCATGGCCCTGCTCACTAATATATGGCCCTGCTCATATTACAGATTCAAAATCCAATGTTTCTAACTTCCAAAATCTTAGGATTTTCAATTATTGAATCCAAAAACAATTATTCAACATCAAAATAATATCAATCCATCATATAAAAATACCTAGGGTTCATGTAATTTGGGAAAAACTTTAACGGAAAACCAATCTTTTATGGAGAATCAACGAAATTCACAACCTTGCTCTGATACCAACTGTTAGAATTTTCTTTAATCCATTATGTAATTTACATTATGCACTGACTATTATGAAATTACCTTTTCCCTTTATGATATTGAATTACGTTGATCTCACGGCACAATATATAATTCTCATACAATTAAGGGTTTAGAAAGCACTAACCTAAATCTATTGTTCCTTGATGTTACCTCTCTCTTTGATGTCGTTGATCCCTTAGTATTTTTCTCAACTCTTCCTTCCTCTTTTAGCTCCTCTCGAATGGTTGAGAAAAAGTTTCTTTCTTGTGTTTACCGTGAGCTCACTCAGAGACCGTGAAAGTGATAGAAAATAGAGAATATCGTAACCCTTATTTGGTAATCACTTTTTAAGTTATATGAAGGGAGAGGAGAGGGTTTCCTTATAATTGTATTTACAATTATACCCTCAATTACTCTATATTTTATATTTAACCACCATCACATTAAATCATTAATTAGAGTCATGTTATAAGTTACATAGGCTACTATGATAAGATTATTAAAATAATCTAACATTTACACTCACAAAGTCATTATAATCCTTTGCTTAAATACATCCATATCAAATTTTTATTAATACAAATCCTAACTATATTACATAATAGAAGAGTTCTCACATTTACACTCTTTTAATATTATTCACTCATTTCTATCATATTTAACCTAAGCCCTAAATTCTACCAAATGAAACCTAGGCATCATTCCATTAACCATCCTGAAATTTATGCCTTACAAGGGGGAAAAAAATCATCACTTAACTCAAAGTTGAAGAAAAGTAGCTATATAAATCCTTTATAATTTGTTTACCTTATTTGTGAATATCTATATTTTCAATAAAATAGAAGATATTATTTTTTTTCTATTACAATTAAGAGAAAAGAAATTTCAATTTAGAGAAAAAAGGAATTTACCTAAGATAACCTTCAATCTCATGATAAAAATTTAAAGTTGAAAAATTCTCAATCTCGTCAATTTGATCCATTTTCTTTTTTTTTCCTCTCCTATCTTTCTTTACAAAATAACCCTAAGGCTTTAGTTCCTTTTAACATAGTAGGTGTTAAAAATATATGATCATATTTTATATCATTGATTTTCTCATTGAGTCACTTTAAAAACTTGTGTTACAACTTGTACAATTTCTATTAGTTAGTTTTTTATTAGTCAGTTAATATTTATTTCTTTCAGTTAACTAATCTGTGTTTTTTTAGCAGTTTTAAATAACTTGTCCTCGTTGTATTTTCTTTTAATGTGAATGAATATATCTTTCTGTAAATTTTTCTCTGTCAACTTAGTGCTTTGCTTTTCTTCCTCCCGCCATGTCAATTGACATGGTATCAGAGCTCCTTTCCTAGGGACTCTGCAGTGCGACTCTGAGTAAGTTTTTTTTTTTTTATCAGTTTCTTCATATAAAAAAAAACTCTTTCTCCTTCAATGGCACAGAATTTAGATATTGGAAATCCTTATTATCTTCATCCCAATGAGAATGTTGGGATTTCTATTATCTCGATCAAGTTGAATGGTTTCAATTATTATCCTGGTCGCGTGCAATGATAATGGCGTTGAAGTCCAAGAATAAGATCAAATTCGTGAATGGTGAGATACATAAACCAGAAAATGGAGATGCAATGTTCCCAGCTTGGGATCAGTGCAATACTATGGTTCTTTCTTGGTTAACACATTCTCTTGGGTCTCTAATTGCTCAGAGCATTTTGTGGATGGAGCTTGCTTCATATGTATGGAATGATCTTAAAGTTTACACAATTGAAGGGATTGTGGGAAGAATTAGAGAATTTTCGTCCTCTTCCAAAGTGTACTTGTGAAGTTCAGTGTTCATGCAATTTGATTCCAACAATCAAAACATATCGTTAGAGTGACCATGTCATTAGATTTTTGAAAGGCCTGAATGAACAATTCTAAGGTGTAAGATCTTCAATCATGCTCATGGACCCTCTCTCTTCCATCAATAAAGTTTTTTCCCTATTGATTCAGCAAGAGAGACAATTTGGAATTATAGTGGAGAAGCCTCAAATTCTTGCATCATATAATAATTGCAGTCGTGGTTACGGGGGAAGAAGAGGTAAAGACCAGCAAGAGATTTTTGCAGGAAGAGGCAGAGGTGGTAGAAATTTTAATCAATGCTCATTCTGTGGGAGACCCGGTCACACCGTAGACACATGTTATAAGAAACATGGGTACCGACCACACTTGAAGAAAGACTTCGCTGTGAATAATGTTGTTGGGCATGAGGAAGACGAATTTGATGATAAGAAAAGTTTTGTTTCTCATAAGGAAGTGAATGATGTCTCCAATGTAAATTTTACTCCAAAACAGTACCAAGCTTTCTTAGCCTTACTTCAACAATCAGGAAATAACAACAATCATTCTGTTAATCATTTCAACAATATATCAACCACAAATAAACCCTCAAGTATAATTTGTAACATTTCTTTGCTTTTCCAAAGATTCATGGGTCATAAACACAGGAGCAACCGATCATATGTGTAATAATATAGACTTATTTCATTCTTACAAACAAATAAAATCTATACTCATTAAAATACCAAATGGTAATCATGTTAGAACCAACACCAGTGGTACTATATTTTTCTCTGACTCACTATACTTGACAGAAGTATTATACATCCCTTCTTTTTCTTTGAATCTTATATCAGTATCAAAATTAACGAAATGTATATTATGTTGCTTAACCTTTACTGATTCTGGTTGTCAGATTCAGGATTCCAAATCCTTGAGGATGATTGGTGTAGCTAATCTGAGGTTAGGATTATTTGTAATAAGAACCTGTCAAATGCCACAAGCTATATCTCATCGTGTAAATAGCTATTATAATGTACAAAACAATATATTGCATCTTAGACTAGGTCACATTTCTCATGATAGAATGCATGTGATTCAAAAGTTGTACCCTTTCATTGAATATAATAAAATTGTTGAGGCTTGTGATGTTTGTCATACGTCAAAACAAAAGAAATTATCATTTCCTAAAAGTGACACTGTTTGCTCAGATTTTTTTGACTTAATTCACATAGATATTTGGGGACCAATAGCAACCCCCTCTCTACATGGCCACAAATATTTTTTAACTATCGTAGAACACAAGTTCCGATTCACTTGGATTTTTCCTATGAAGTTAAAATCCAAAATATAAAAATTAGTTGCTAGTTTTATCAACTTAATTCATACACAATTCAACAAGAAAATAAAAATAATTAGAACTGACAATGGTATGGAATTTAATTTAACAGATTTATATGCTTCAAAAAGGCATCATTCACCAAAATTCTTGTGTTGAGACACCCCAGCAAAATGAGTTAGTAGGTTGAAAACATCAACACATTTTAGCCATCATTAGGTCTTTAATATTTCAATCTAGACTTCCTAGATCTTTTTGGAACTATGCAGCTTGCCATGATGTGCATTTGATCAACAGAATTCCATCCTTTATTCTTAAAAATCAATTACCCTATCAAGCCTTACATGGACACATTCCTAACATTTCTTACATTAGAGTTTTTGGTTGTTTAGCTTATGCCACTACCCTCACAGCTCATAGAAAAAACTTGGACACCAGATCAAGAAAATGCATTTTCTTAGGATTTAAAAATGGAATCAAAGGATTCATTCTGTATCATCTATCTTCTCATGAAATTTTTTTATCCTGAAATGTCACCTTTTATGAAACCACCTTTCTGAAACTAGACTCTCCTACTCAATCCATTTTATCACCTTTTTCTCTTACAAATAATTCCATTTACAACGATCCTCTTCTTCTTATTAACACACTAGATCTTGATCCACCCCATATTACTGAAAATTCAAAAATAACAATCACAACTGAAACTGACACAGCACATAACCATTCAAGAAATATAAATAATAATGATCAACTTGTAAGGCATTCTTCTAAGGAAAGGAGAACTCTAAGATATTTGCAGGATTATCATTACTCATTATTCACCTCATCTGCTTCACCATCGTCTAAATCTGTCAGGTATCCCTTATGTCATTTTATTTCGTATCATGCTTTATCTCCTGTTCATAAACATTACTCCCTTTCTTTATCTACCACTTATGAGCCTCAGCTATAAAGAAGCTGTTGTTCATGATTGTTGGAAGAAGGCTATTTAAGCTGAACTGTTGGCTCTAGATAAGAATCAAACATGGATTCTGACTTCACTGCCGAATAGGAAGAAAACTATTGGTTGTAAATGGGTTTTTAAGGTCAAACTCAAGGCTGATGGAATTGTTGAAAGGCACAAAGCCAAACTAGTAGCAAAGGGATACACACAAACTGCAAGAATTGATTATCTAGACACTTTCAGCCTAGTAGTGAAAATGTCTACAATCAGAGTTCTTTTGGCTCTTGCTTCTGCACACCAATGGCACCTTCATCAATTTGATGTCAACACAGCCTTCCTCCATGGAGATTTGACAGAGGAAGTATATATGAAGCCCCCTGAGGGTCTTGTTTTACCTGATCCCAACTTGGTAGGTAAGCTAAAAAAGTCCCTTTATGGCTTGAAACAAGCCAGTAGACAATGGAACCTCAAACTATCTAATACTCTCATTGAATATGGGTATATTCAATCTAAATCAGATTATTCTCTCTTCACAAAAAGGCCAGATCAAAGTTTCACTACTATCCTAATATATGTAGATGATTTGGTTCTAGCTCGTAACAACATCTCAGAGATTCAAAGGATGAAAACTCTTCTACATTAAAGGTTTGGAATAAAAGATTTAAGCATTCTCAAATTTTTTCTTGGCCTTGAGGTTGCAAGGTCCTCTAAAGGCATATGTTTATACCAAAGAAAGTATGCCCTTGAACTCCTAGGAGACACTGGTTTACTAGCTTCAAAACCCTGCTCAACTCCAATGGACCATGCTCTCAAGATCCACCAAAAATCTGGATCTCCTTACCCTGATGTTACTGGTTATAGAAGATTAATGGGCCAGTTAATCTACTTAACAAATACAAGGCCTGACATAAGTTTTGTTGTAAGCAAATTAAGTCAATTCCTTGATTCTCCCACTTTTTTGCATCACACAGCAGCCCTTCGAGTTCTGAGGTACATCAAAAATAATCCTGCACAAGGTCTAATTTTTCCTTCTTCCTCAAACCTCACACTAACTTGCTACACTGACTCTGATTGGGGAGCTTGCCTTGACACCAGAAGATCTATCACTGGCTACTGTTTTTTTATTGGTTCCTCCCTAATTTCATGGAAATGCAAGAAACAACCCATTGTTTCCAAGTCATCTGCTGAGGCAGAATACAGGGTAATGGCTATGGCTACTGTTGAGGCACAATGGTTAGTTTCATTGCTTAAGGATTTCAACATTCCACTTTCTAAACCTGTAACATTGTTCTGTGACAACCAATCTGCTCTACACATCGCTGCTAATCCTGTTTTTCATGAGAGAACAAAACATATAGAAATTGATTGTCACTCTATTCGTGATCAAGTTCATAATGATCTTCTCCACCTTCTACCAATCTCCTCCAAAGAACAAATAGCAGACATACTCACAAAACCCCTTACTCCTGGTCCATTTCATCATTGTCTTTCCAAGCTTGGAATGTTGAATATATACATTCCAACTTGAGGGGGGGTGTTACAACTTGTACAATTTCTGTTAGTTAGTTTTTTATTAATCAGTTAATATTCAGTTCTTTTAGTTAGCTAATCTGTTTTTTTTAGCAGTTTTAAATAGCTTATCCTCATTGTATTTTCTTTCAATGTGAATGAATATATCTTTTTGTAAATTTTTCTCTGTCAACTTAGTACTTCGTTTTTCTTCCTCCAGCCATGTCAATTGACAACTTGAGATGATTGAAATATAGTAGTCATTTTGTATTACTAGCACATTATGTTTCTTGCTAAGTCGCTTAAAACATCATATGCCAAGAAATATGATTGTATTTTCTATTATTAATTATTTGTTTTTCTTGTAATCCTTTTGAATCATTGGATACAACAAATTTTTTTCATATTTGATGTCATTGATACCTCATTGATGATTTTATCTTAAACTTCTTAAATTTGGACCTAAAATAGGAATGTAACTTTTACTGTAGAGTTTGAATATAGATTATTTTAAAATGAAGTGAAAATTCACATTCTGAACAATTAATTTGACATAAGAATTATGAAAAATAGTATGCATAACGTGAGATAAGATTCAAAGTTATTTTAAATAGATAAATGAGAGTTTTGATTTAAAAGACTATGAACCCTAAGCCTTCAGAATTAGAGAAAATTAAATTAAATTTCACACTCAAAATCTTAAAATACATTAACTCACTATTTTTTAGAGATAACCAACCTTGAAATACTGAAAAAAAATATTAATACTCACGAGCAACAATAAAACATTAGAAAACTTACCTTAAGTTTAATTCACAAGTGTAAAGAAATTTTGATAAAAATGAAAGAAATAAAATATTGATAAGTAAGAGAAAAAAAAGTAAGGAGGAAATTGGTGCTCCAAATGGCAACCCTTCTCCTTTTTTTAATTTTTTTTTTTTTTTTTGTTATTATGAACAAAAATTTTTATGTTGAATACCAATAAAAAAGTTAAACAATGTAAGTGACAAAAACTTATAAATTAATTTCTTAAGGTTCTGGGTTGAATGTGAAATGCAATTTTGTTTGTATGATTTTCTCACAGTCCATTTAGAATAAATGATATTCTAAGTGTTTTAGCTCCCTTGTATGCTCCCAACTAGTGGTACCAAAGCCAATGATTCTTGTAGGTTAACAGCTCAAGACTGTTATAGAAAATTCATGTAAGGAAATCATTTTATCGAAAGACTTCTTAACAATGTAAAAGTTGAGCAGCATGTCCTTGTTGATGAAAATTGACCGTGATTCAAAGTTAAAAGAATAATTGACAACACCACAAATATCCATGGTTAGGAAGACTTTCATTGGAGCGGGAATATGCCTAATAAAAGAGGCTCATACTTAAGGGGAACATTGTTAAAATAACAAAGTACAAATGTAAAATTTCTCACATTATGTATGAATGAAGGAGTTGAATAATATATAAATAACAAAGACTCACAATTTAACGCCTTCAGGTTATGGATTGGACCTAAGATTAAAAAAAAAAAAAAAAAGATGCGTCTTCAGACAACTTGAGAAGATTTTGCTTTTAAGGGTTCAGTATCAAATGAACGTAAGGAGGAATGTCATAGTTTTTTTTTTTGTTTTTTGTTTTTTTTCCTAATGAAATAATTCAAATTTACGGTTGCCTTATTATTATTATTATTATGTTCCAAAGTACCTTACTGAGAAACGCCATAACGGACTACTCTGTCATGTAACTATTGTATCAACTGCTAAATTTTCGGTCAAAACTATTTAATCAACTTCAATAGATTCTGATGTAAGCGATAATGTTGGGTCAAATATAAGTCAAATCGAATCTGTATGAGCTTGGTTACTTGTTGGGCCTTGTAAGCATGGGTTTATATTATTTTATTTTGCATGGGTATAAATGTGGTGACAAAAAAATAACAATTATATAAATGCTAGACCTGTAGGATTGATATATCATATCTTGTTAGTTAAATAAAAACTAAAATAAGATAATAAATCATAACTCATTTACTTCCATTTTTAAAAGTTTTACTATTCATATAAAATATGAAAATCGAATAAAAATATAATATGATGAGATTATATTATATTTTGTTATCTTATTCTATTTACTTTTAATCCATATTTTCAAAGAATAAAATTTACACGTGATAATATGATATGCTAAACCTGTGGGATATATATCACATCTTATTAGTTAAATAAACACTAATTAAAAATAAGATTGGAAAACTAAATCATAACTCATTTACGTCCATTTTTAAAAAAATTTACAATTCATATAACGTGAAATGAGTTGAAAATCAATTTCATAGTATTAGAAATTTTCTATGTTTACAACGAGAAACACAACTCATCCGAACACTGCTCTACAAGCTAACTGTTGCACGGATCAACTTGGAAATTTCTAGCACCAGAACTCCCTTCTCCATGCACCTGAATTTCAACTTTCTAGCTTTAGCTAATGCTTCAGGAGCCTCTTTGTAGGCTTGTTTATAACTAAGAGTTAATTCTTTCATTTCCAAAAGTCACTCTCGTCTCACTTCACCAATCACCAACATTGATGTCACTTAGTCTGGACATAAGAGGACTCAAGATCCTCAGGATTTGATGTCACTTGGTTAGAAGGGGCAGCATTATGATTAATCCTAAATAATTCTGCTCCCCCAAACCCATATTGCTGCACAACAAGCACAGAAGAGCATGACCCAAAACTATTTGATGCAAGCATGTCCCCTATGACCCCAAGTTCAGGACAATCAGTCCATTCCAACAAACTTGACAACACCAAAGAGTTCCTTCCTTTTCCTTGCCCTAAAACATACAAATCAAAACTCCATTTATCCAATTCATTAAGCACTACTGTAATATCATCACTAGTGTGCACCTGCTTCTCAGCATAACACACAGAATCCTCATTATTAACTGCCGTGATTCTAAACAAACTCACATACTCCTCATCCAACTCTTTCTCCTTACCACTATCAAGTATTGTAGATAACAACCCTTGACCTTCATCGTGGATTGATGTGTCTACTTCAGCAGCGTTTCCACACAAAAGAATCCTTACCATAGAGAGATGGATCCCTGGATGCTTTGCCATTCTCCAAGCAATAGCCAATGCTTCACGATCATCAGACCCACCAATGAATAACATAGCAACACGCAAAGTGGTTTTGGACAATGACCGTAGTCCACGATCAACAAATATTCCCACAGAACAAGGTGCACTTTGCATGACATTTTGGTTAACGTCTTTGAATGCAGTGTTGGTTAACTCAAGAGCACCCTCCGAGCCTGACTGTTTGTGAAAGGGAAGGAGAATCAATGATGCTTGTTTCTCATCTGCTATGTTGAAAATGTCTTTGTGAATGGTTTCATAGGAGGACACAGCAGTGAGAGACTCCACGCTAGTGTTACCATGCTCTGATGCAAATTCTGCATACATTTTGCTGATGCTTTCCGTTTCTGCTTCTGTTTCTGAGAAGGACTTTGGTCCACAACAGTGGTGGCAATTGTTCTGGTCAAATTGTGAAGTAATAAATGCAGTGCCACGTCCTTTAAGCTCAATCAGTTGAAGAGAAAGCACATGTAAAGTGGAAACATTAGTGGCACTAGAAGCTTCAAGAATGCTTATCATTCCTGTGGTTTGCCGAGTGTTGTGCACACAAACCAAAACTCGGATCTCAGCATCAGAATTCAAGTGTTGTATTGTCCTTAGCTTATCTTTCTCAAACTGCTTTCTTGGCTTGTATATGTAGTTGACTATAGGAGACACAACTATAGTCATGAAAACCATAGCCAACGCCATAACTGTATAGGACTCCTCACTCAAAATCTGAAAACAAAATTAGACACGAAGGTTATTTGCTAACTTGTATTGGTTATAGATTGAGTTACCATAGTTTGAGAAATGAAAAGAAAAAAAAAAAAAAGACAACTTGGATGCAGTACCTTTAACATTTTTTGTGTTATTTTTTAATTAATGTTGGTGTTTCATCCAGTATTATTTTCGAGTTCATTTTGATTTAATAACAACACCAACAACACTTAAATACTTCATCTAAGTTTCATCCAGTATTATTTTCGAGTTCATTTTGATTTAATAACAACACTAACAACACTTAAATACTTCATCTAAGTTTATTCCAAGAAAAATTGATGCAGCTAGAAAAAAAGATGACAAATAATATAACAATACCTGTCTGTCACTTGCAATGTTAAGCATTATAAGTGGCAAAACGCCTTTGGTATTCATAAGCGCTCCAAGGGCTATACCATCTCTAAAAGGCATACCAAAGAAGCTTGTAGCTATTACAGTGCTTAAAATCTTTGTGATTGATAACAAGAGCACGATTATGACCACCATAAGCAAATTTTCCGGTCTCAAAGTATTTAAGTTGAATCTTATAGCGCAGCTTACAAAGAACAACGGAGCCAGATACACAGACACAACATCATCTGATTTTTCTATCAACGTGTCCGCGAATTTCCCACGTGGCAGAATCAAACCATACGTCAAGGCACCAACAATGGAGTGTGTACCAAACAATTCAGTAATATGTGCACACAGAAAAACGCCTACGATCACACAGGACAACTGGTAATTGTCCCACTCATTCTTTTCCTCACTCTTAATTAACAAACGCCCAAGTAAAGGGCGTAACACAAAATGGCAAAAAAGGACAAAAATCATTGTCAGCAACACCGAGACAAAGGGTCTTTGACTGTGAGTGGCAAATGGAATCAACAACACAAACATTGCCCAATTATAAAAGTCATTAATTGTGGCTGCTGTTAAGGTCACTCTACCGAGCCCTGTGTAGAGGATCTTGAGATCAGAAAGAATTTCAGCAAGGACAGGAAAGTTTGTGACACTAAGAGCTAAAGAGTAGAATAAATATGCACTAGGTGTGTTATAACGTGACAAATCTTTATGTTTATCTGATGGTTTTGTGAGAGTTTGAGCCACAGCATATATCGCAGCACCCAATCCCATTGGAATGATTGTGCCCAAAATAGCAACGCTTGTGGCCTTTTTTCTTGCTAGTAGGACAGCGCCTAAGTTCATCTCCAAGCCAGTCAGAAAGATATTGTAGACAAGACCCACATGTGCCATAGTTTCAATACCAAGGAGCCCTTTTATAGGTAGCACAATATCATAAAATATAGTTCCCCCAAATATTTGTGGACATAGTAGTAAACCCGCCTACATTACCAAAAGCAAACATTTAGAATACCCAGAGAAAAAATTGACGACTGTATGGTAAAGGTCCCTTCATACGATTTTATGCAATTTTAGTACTACATAATTAACAAGCCCTCTTTGATTCATCATTTGAATGTGAATGAATACATGGATACAAAATGTAAATGCACATAACCTAAACAAAATTAAAGAATTTTACACCCTAATCTTTCTCCAAAGGTTGCATGCTGCAGCGAAGAGACAGAAAAACATTAGGTTTATATGAGTCTTGCTTAGATCATGTGTCTTTTCTTTCTTCGCCGCAGCTTACAACAATAAAAGACAATTTAGGTCCATTGTTTGTATGTAAAAGTCTAGTCTAGTCTTGACAAAAATCATATATATGTGGCAAGTGATTTCCATTTCAAAACAATTTCATACGACTTGACAACAGGTCATTCGAAAAAACTTATTATGAAAATAGTTCATAATTTTAATAAATTTTTAGTATAATTTATCAAAATAAGCTGTTTGGATCTTATTCTAATAAGTTTCAGAGTTAAATTTATAACATAAACTATCATATAAAAAAAAATTATTGAAGAAGTATATGACTAAGCTGTGTATATATACATACCTTATGTCTAAAATGGACAAAAAAATTGTTTAGAATGAAAAGAAAGAAATGCGTGCACTTACAAAATATTCAGCAACGAAACGAGGTTGATTCAAAGGTCTGAGGATGAAGTGTATGACACGGGTGGCACAGACAATGAAAAACAGTAGAACGGTAAATTGGGGAAGGTAAAATCCTAGAATGTTTTCACTTTTCCAAACGGAATTGGGATTATCCACAACATTTTGGTAGTTTTCGAAATGAATTCCATCACCGATATCCATGACCTTTCTTGATACGTAATTTGTGTCTTAAACCCTTGTAGTTGTAGTAGTATCAATTGGATTTTCTTCCACCTTTTGTTTTCTCCATCACTCTTCTTGTTAAACAAAATATTGAGACCTTTGTCGCCAGCATTTCAATTGATAACGGGAATGAATAGAAACGGAGGATATCAGTGGAAACACCCAAAAATTTAATTAATACAACAATGTCTGGGTTATGTTGCTATGTCTTCTTGCCTTCTACTACGTGCAAATTCCTAACTGATTTGCTATTTTTGTTTAAGCATATGTGCCGTAACAGTTGACAAATTTTTAATCGATTTTGCTGTCATCTCTTCTATTATTAGATTATCTTAACCATTCATTCTCTTTTTGCCATTGTTATGAATATAATTTTGGGCTATTATCAGATATTACAGTTTATATGTGCCTGTCCATCTATTTTCACGTTACCTTTTTTTTTTTTACGTACATTTTAGCAAATAGACCGTCGACTCTTTTGGTTTATTTATGAATATGAAATGATTTTAGTAATACTGGTTCCAAATTTTATAAGTACCGATAAATTTAGTTATGAAAATTTTTTTTCTAAAATTATAAGTATTGATTAATTTTAATATTTAATAAAAAAAATTAGTTATAGAATTGGTTATTATTGATCTTTTTGGCTCTTGCCATTGGATATGTGAATTAAACATTCAACTGTAATAACTCTTAGTTCCTTTAATTTTTACTTTGATGTATATCAGTCAGTTTGATTGTCAATTTGATCCCTAATTACAAAGACTAAATTAATCAAATGTAGCTATCAAAATGAGAGACGGGTGATGTAATTTTAACAACCAAGTTGACTGATTATTGCTAATTTAAGCACTATTTGTTTCATAATTTTAAAAATTGAATTGACTATTTCGTATAATTTAGAGATTAATCTGATGTATTACTCGAAAGATTAAATTATGAGATGGTTGTTTGTGTTTTTTTTATTCAACAAATGAAAAAATTGACATGTTTTTATTAATGTAATATTAATTATTGATAATTATATAAATATAATTGTATATTCATATGTGTATTTTTTTAGATATATATTATGAATATGTATGTATGTGTATATATATATATATATGTGTGTGTGTGTGTGTGTGCGCGTGTGTATACATGACTGGTTGGGTTGAAATGGGCAAAGTGCCTAAGTATAGGGCGAGATACTGGGCTGTTTTCGCTGTAGCGAGAGGACCCTGGGAGGAAGGACTAAAACTGTCACATTTTCGCTGTAGCGAGAAAGCGACAGTTTGTGGTGCATTTCTGGGTGCGGTCTCGCTGTAGCGAGATTCTGCAGAAACCGAAGTGCAGTTTTCTCTGATTTTTTTGCTGTAGCGAGAGGGTGTGTCGCTACAATGAGTATCTCGCTGTAGTGAGAGTGTCGCAACCAGAAAAGGATTTAAAGGGGGTTAGGGTTCGGGAAGAGTTATTTTTCCCTCTCCCTTCGATCCTCTCATGCCCAAAGTTCTTTTCACAGATTAAATTGCCTCCAAAGCCGTTTGAGAACTTGATTGAAGGTTGAATCCATGTGAAAAACGCTTGAAGGTGAGTTTTAATGGTTAGGGTTTCAGTTTTACATCCTCTTTCTCTATTTCTGTGGTTTCCCTGGGTTCTCATGGAGTTTCTCCATGTGTTTAGGATGAAATCCGTGAGGGGAGTACTTCTTAGTAGATTTAGCGTGTGGGACGTCAATCCGAGGTAAGAGGGGACTCTACCCTACTCTTTGTATGCGATTTACCATTATTTAGTTGAATATTGTGATGTGGCTGACTAGAGGATAGGAAATTACTGTGAAATATGATGTGGGCCATGTGTCGTGATATATGAATATTATGTGTATGGATGAGAGAATATGTGGTTGATGAAATTTTGCTATGTATTGCGATGTGTGAACAAATATGGGCCCGAGGGCCATGTAATATAGATGAATGTTGGTTGTGTGCCGTGTAATGTAAAATGAATGTGGGCCTAGTGCCGTGTATTTGAATGCAATGTGGGCTGTGTACCGTGTATAAGCATGATTATTGCATGAGTGAATAGAATATGTGTGAATGGGCGTGTTAGCGCCGTTGTAATGTGCTGTGAATGGTTCAGCGATACACTGGGGGTGTGGGAGATGAGGACAGTAGAAATACCTTGGGGAAGAGGGAATGGTGATGACACTGACTGCGAAACGTGTTATCCGTGACTAGACCTCTGACCATTACCTTTGCTGAGTGATTCGTTACTACCCACGTGGTATCCGTGAGACGGAGGTAACCGACGACCATTCATGGTGTAAATCTGTGATCACAGTGCTATAGTGAGTGTGGCTGGTGTGCATATGCATGGATTTGTATTTTGTACTTATGAATGTAAAATGTTGCCTGTGATTGTGTTTGTTTAATGTATTGGAATGTTCTGGAGGTGAGACTCTACATTTATCGTGTGTTTGGGGTAGTGTAGAATACCCACCCTTTCATTCATTTTTCAGGTAACCAAGACGATCAGCACCGAACTCAGTGAAGGGACGGATGGACTGCTATAAGACTTAGAATTTATTTTGAAAACATTGTAATTGAACTAGTCTTGTAGCAGTTATTTGATATTAAGTTGTAACCTTTCACTTATTTTGAAATCTTTTATAAAAATTTGGTTATCCGATTTGCGAAATCATTATTTAATTGAAATTAAAATTTAAGGTGTTACAATATGAGTTTATAAAATTTTTGAATTTTGATTTTTATAATTTATTAATGATATATTAAATAAAAAATTATTAATAATATTATATTTTACTGAATAAAATTTTATAAAAATTCAATTAATATTACTTTGGATATTATAAAATTTAATATTAAAAATATTCTTTAAACTATATCAAAATGATCATTTTATTAGTTTAAAAATTACAATAATACTATTTCTTTTTAAAATTCAATGAGGCTAAAAGTCTGAAAAAAAAGTTTAAACGGGTCTAAAGAAGTTAATTTCAAGAAATTTCAACCTTAAAAAAGGAATAAAGAATGAAGGAATCAAATTTAAAATACAACTATTAAGTACATCATGAGCCATTTGAGCCCAACAATATTTAGTACTTTTGTTTGCTTCTCCTAAAAATATGGACTAAACTTAAATTATTACAATATGTAACAATTCCCTCAAAAAAGTAAAAGTAAATGGAAAAAAACTAGTTAGAGCTATCTTGATCAATTAATATATAGCATGAGCAACCTCAGTAGAATCAACTTTAATGTAAATATTTTTAAAACTTTTTATATTAATTAGCTGTAATCCAAAGAGGATTGCCCAATATTTAACTAGAATAAGCTGCCAAAAGTTTAATTTATGCAAAAATCTTAATATGAACTTGCACTTGTGCCACTAATCAAACTCTCACAAGTAGTTGAGTACTCCTTTAAATGTATAGTGTAACATCTTTATCTTAAAAATCCGTACAATGGATAAATTATATTCTAATCAATTAAAATGATATATCTTTTTCCTTAATTCTATGAATTTTTATAGCATCTTACTAAAAATATTAATAATTTGCAATATTGATGTAACACATTAATGAAAATTGAAAAGAGTAAAGAAATGTCATAACTATAATGTAGAAGTATTCATAAGAAATCTGTAGATACAGTACATATTTCAACTTTAACTATTACAAAATGTTTGTCAAAATGAATGAGATTTACAATAATATATACATAACTATAATATTTACAATCCATAAAAATATACAAGTACTAGAGTAGTCTCCCTCAAAACCAACTCCTGAAGATCAATCCTATTCATCCATTATGTGTCAGCTCTCTATCTCACTAAGTCTTCTGAATCCAGATCCTCGTCTGAATCCAGATCCTCGTCTGATCCCAGGTAAAGATTGCCTGAATCAGCTCTAACCTTTGTGCCAGTGACGTGCTCAAAAGTCCATCTAGACGGTCTTCCAAGAGAGTCATGGCCGTGGTAGGTGAATAGGTATGTAAGAGCTGCTGGACTCCTAACAGTACCTCTATACATATACACATAGAGAGTCTAGTGTATCTTACTCCTAGGAAAGTCAAAAGAGATACTACAAGAGTAATATATTTATATCATAACAAAAACTCTAGGTTCATCTTCTACAAGTACAGTAAATTTAAAATAATTTACTCTCTAATACTCATTAAATACATAATTTAACCTAAAGTATACAGAACTATCTACTAGTCTAACTCTTCTCTGAGGCTCCATCATCCTGGGTTCTTGAAAGTTTTAGTAAGGATGAGCGTCTATTCTATCTCTTTATAAATATTCAGCATAAAAGTCATAATTCATACATCAATACAACACATTCAATTTCATGAATTCATATTCACAAACACATTTAAATCACACATAACAATCAACATTTTATCATCCATTTTTCCTTTCTCTTATTCCAACACGCACTCCCAGTGCAATGTGATCACAGATACTCATGCCTCCAGTACTTCTTGAGGTCTTACTCAACTATATATATAGTCGCTGATTAGTCCATGCACATGGATACTACATCTACAATAATCAGGCCCCTTAGCAAAGGCATAGTCAGGAGTTTAATCAGGAAACGAGTGTGAGGCCATGTGACGCATTTGCTCTTAGAAAGAGTGTGTACACATACGCGAATGTCGCTCACCACCCTACGTTTCCTCCATATTCTCATCGTCTCCAGACTATATACCCCAGTGTATCTCTGTAACTATCCATACTAGATTCAATCCATATTCGACACTTAGAGTCATTCTCAGAGTTATCCTTTCTCACTCATCAGATTGTGCTTAGTAAAGCATCTCCAGACTAATTTTATTCCAATCCATTTCACATATACATTTATTAATACAATTTTAACCATAAACCTTCATATTCACATCATTTCCTCATATCATTTTACTTAGACATATTTCATAACAGCATACAAAAGTACACAGCAGGTTCCATATCATGTACTCATCATACAATGCAAGTAAACATATATTAACTATTCGGCCCAAACAAGCAATCAGTCTAAACAATCAAACAAATATATTTTCATTCATACTCCACACAATAGGTATCTCAATCATCTATTCTCATATCATATTCACATATTGCTCTATAAGTATATATATATATATATATATATATATATATATATATTATACTATAACAATAAAATAGAGCTCTCTTTACCTCACAGATGAGCTCACAAAGATATATGGAAAAGGATCAAAGTTCACGGATAGAAGTTCTCCTGAGTATCAAGAGATATACATAAGGAACAAAAACAAGAAAATGATCAAAAACTCAAGTTTAATCTGAAGAAACTTACTTAGGATTACTTAAATTCAATGTTCAAAAGTGATTATGAAGAAAAATCAGAGTTTCTGAGGCTTTTATCTGAGTGAAAGTGATTAAACTTTTTGGCAAGTGCACCAAATCGTTGAAGTTACAAAGATTATCGTCCACAGGGATAAGTATTAAGTATCAAACTACAAGAATATTACTAGTTAGGTCACCAAAAACAGGATATATATAGTAGTACAAAATTAAACACTGTAGAATTGTAAAATTGAAAGTAAAGGTGCTGGAATTACAATTAATAAATGGACAAAAGTAAAACTTAATCCAGAAAATAATTAACAGGACTGCAGAATGTAAATAACTCAAGTAGAGAAAATGAGTTTTTGCAAAGATTAATAAATGGGTTGAGTCTAGAATCCCTTATCCCTTTCCCCTTGCTTAAAGTATACTTGTAACTCAAAATATAACTAATCCAATGGTCAGGTTGTCTAAATTATCCAACTCCAATTCCTTAGTAATTGGTTCTAAAACGACTTTTAATTTCCTAATCCCTTAGTAAACCAAAAACATTCAGCATTAAGGATAAAACTCATATGACCACATTATCGTAATTTCTATTCCTAAACAATTCATAATAAGCATTTTAACCCCAGTCCAAGAAAGTCTACAACTTTCCAGCAATGAACTTCTTTTCATCAACCCCATTCACGTAGAACAGTGAAGCATTAAGTACAGAATTAAAAAGTTAGATTAGAGTTTCTATCTTGAGTCACATACAATGCTTAGTTCATTGTAACGAGTAAAGGTATAAATTCATCTTTACTCAACCCCAAGAGATTTAACAAAACATAATGGAAATGAAAAGAAACAAACTAAAATATATTGAAAAGATAAGAGTCATGTTCAGCAGATAAACTTACAGCAAATGAAAAATGAAAGAGTTATTGTTCTATTACAAAAATCAGAGAAGATGGAAAGGAAAATCCAAGTTCCCATAAGAATCCTTCTAACAAAGATGTAAAGAAAATACCCTCGCTCATATATCCTACGTAAAACTATAAAAAAAAAAAAAAAAACCTAGAAAATCGTGCTCCAGAATGTTCTAAAAAAGGAGAGATAAAAGATGTCACTTTTTCAGAGTTTTTTCGCTTTTATATGCATCAGTCAGCATCGTGTCCCCACAAATAAAAGTTCATGTCCCCACAAAGTGTGTCCTGCAGCACTTAACTTTCGTCCTTTAGCCCAATTGCCACTTTTTCTATAATTTCCTTCAAAAATTCAATTGCCAACATCAGAATATGAATAATCTATACAAATTTTCCAGTACTTGCAACATTCCATTGAATTTTCCAATTAATTGCATTAACTTATGATTTAAATCCAATGAAATATGCCAAAAATCTCTAATTTCCTAGATGAGTTATAGACTCATCAGAAAGGGAGAGAGAGATCAGAGAAAGCTTAAGAGAAATACATGAGTTTGAAATAGAATGAATTTCTTATGCGAAAAATCTCTTAAATACCCTTAGTCACACGCGTTCTCGCTTGAGCAAGGTACAGCTCGCTTGAGCGACGATATCTCGCTTGAGCGATGAGCATCTTGCCTGAGCGAGATATGCAGACAATGGTCTCGCTCACTATTTTATGATATGCTCGCTTGAGCAAGCTTCATTTCACTTGAGCGAGATGGTGTCTAGAGAGCATGATATTGTTCTTGTGAGTCCTCGCATAGGCGACCTATCTCGCCTGAGCGATATCCTCATCTCACCTAAGCGAGATTACTCTCGCATGGGCGAGGTGACAGTTGGGCGACATTTATCTTATCTCGCTTGAACGAGAATCATCTCGCCTGAACGAGATAGCTCTGCAGCAAGATATTTATGCACGCTCAATCTCGCCTGAGCGAGATTTCCTGCACCAAAACTCCTCCAAACTTACATCTAATTACATTCTAATACTACTTAATATTAAATAACACATAATTACTAAAAAATAAGAAGAGGGTGTTACATATAGACAAAAACTATTTTTTTTAATTTTAACATTTGAAGGTATATATATATATATAAAAGCAAGATCTTTTTATACCGGTATAAGTCTAAAAACTCTTACACTCAATTTAAACCTTTCATTTAATTTATATCTAACAGGTTATAATTTATTACTTCACTGGCCGTTAGATTTAAGTTAAATGAAATATTTAGATTAAATATAAAAGTTTTTAGACTTACACTAGCATATATATATATATAATTTTTATTTGATTCATAACACGTGTTCAATGTTTATACTTATTTCAATTTAAAATTAACAAATCTAATAATATTTTAAATAATTGAAGTATTATGTGAAAAAATAAGTGTTTTAAAAGTAAATAATGTTTATTTTCTTCTCTGCTGCTTATAGACTTAAAAGTTTTATAATATTTATTATTATCAAAATGAATAACTTTTTTATTAAGTTGAAGTATCTAATATTTGTTAACTGATTAAAATTGTCATTTTATTATCAATTATAAAAAAATTAAATAAATAAATTTCATTTTAATATTTTTATTTGGATTTATAAGAAAAAATTTATATCAAAGTAAAAAACTATTCAAAAGATATTATATTAATAAATGTTTTTATTTAATATATAATATTAGAGCAAAATTTTCAAGACATAAAATATCTAAGTTTTGATGAATAAAAAACTCTTATGATAAATAAATTGCAAGATATATCTAACAAATTTATTTAAATGTTTCAATAGTGTCAGTAAAATAATGTAAATATAATTCATCTAATCAAACAATCATATATCTGAAAAATGAAATTATAATAGAACATCAAACCATATTATAATGTCTATTAAGATAAATTATTCAAATAAACATTCCGTTCATACACAAAAAGATGCATGTAATAGATTGACTAAAAAAAAAGACTATTCAAGCACAAAGTTAAAAGTGCTAAATTTGAAGTTTTGAAAATCACAAAAACACTAATCTTAACAAGTTTAGTAACATATAATTCTTTACCTATTCTTGCACATTTTACAAATATGATCAAAAGCAAAAGACAAAAAAACATGCATACATCGTAAATCTGTTAAGTCCAACAGACATTTGGTAGTGTCAATGTAAAGCTAAACATACTTTATTAATTAGAGATACTTCCATGCATAAAGTAAAAAAGAAGAGAAGCAACAAAAAGAAATATTATACTATCATTCAAAACTATTATTTCTTTGTATTTTTTATTTTTCTTTCTTGTATACAGAGGGTGGTTAGTTTGTAGAGGTTAAGTGAGAATACTAAGTATTTTTATTGACGAGGCAGTTTGTTAAAAAAAATTATTTAAGCTTAAAGAGACTTGAATAAAAATACTTAAATCAATTAAAATAAGAATATCAAGATAAATGTGAGACTACGCAAGAGAGAACAAGATAAAATATAAACATATAAAATGATATTAAAGCAAAACACTTACATAAAAAAATACAATCACTTAATGTGATATAGACATATAAAAATAAAATAAAACTCAATAAATGCAAGAGTGAATTACATCATTTATCTCTATAAAAAGGTATAAAGGAAGGTGAAGGAAAAATTTATAGAAATTTATCTTAGAAACTTTCATGATAAATATCTCTAAAAATTTGATTTAATTTTTTATTGACCCAATGACCTATCATTCATGTAATCGACCTATGAAATGAAACTTTTTTTGCTATTATAAATTTTTTAATACTCTTAGAACACCTGTTGTATTTACATACATATTTTTCCAACTACCATAGCGAAGAGATAGACGGGCATATCCTTACCAATAACTTTTTAAAACATCTTGGAAAGTGAAATAAAGACTTGTGGGGCACTACTAATTTTACAGGAATAAGAAGCCTACGCTCCATGTGTGAAAGCCGCAAAATTACTTGCTTATGTTGCTGCTCATTGAAGAGGGAGGAGCAATGACAGGGAAAAGACAGGCAATTATGTTTACACCACAAGATTGATATGTTGAATCCTGACACAACACCACCGTAACGAACCATTTCTTGGAAACCAAATGGTAATCTAAGTTCATAGCTTTATTACCAGAATTTAGAATCAAATTTGAATCCAAATTCTCCAGGTACAGACACATCCACTGAATATCACCAGAAACTTTTCCAACATAAACTAGAAAAACACAAAGTTCATAGCTTTATTAATAATATGAAAAGTATAATACGCTCAACTTCATATTTCAGTGGATCCAAATATAGTATTTGTGGTTCTCCCTATCAGTAGCACGGAGCCATATCTGTTGGTGGGAACGGGAACAAGTTCCTAAAGCTTTGCCGCTAACCCATTCTGAATTGGCTTCGAAGAACCGTTATCCTTAATGTCATTGTCTTTGGAATCTGCTTCACATGGATTAGGTGGGACATCTATTGCAGGAGAACTGTTGAAGAATCCATGAGGCTGCACGAAAGAAAGGAGTTTCATAGGTCAGAGAAATAAGTGGAAAACCTCTAGATGCAATTAAATGCGTAAAACAAACAAAACAATAATACCTAATCACCCAAAAGGCAAAAAAAATGAGACAACAAAGGCAGCAGTAAAAAAATGCATTTAATCATCCTAAGATTCATTTGATTGGAGAAGATCTGGTCCACTGAATATTGACCAGAACAACAATGCCAAAGCAATAATTATTGGTTTTCTAGTGCTGTTCAGAGCTCTTAGCACTGAAGCATTTATAATATTATGAAGTAAAAGCAGAAAAAAAAAAGCATGAACGATAAACCATCATAACAAATAAAACCTAAAATGATGGGAAAAAACAAACAACTCAGAAGACTTCTCAGAAAAAGTCGAAGCAAATCAACCAGGTACTGACCATGAGCATAAAACCAATGCGCTCTACAGGCATAACAGGCCAATCTTCCAACCGAGGAACGTGTGTGATTCCAAATACATACCTGAATATAATAGTTAGACTGGATAAGACACAATGAGAAAACACTTTTACGGTGAAACATTAGAGTGAATTCTAACAAGAAAATAAGATTGAAGAAATGTGTTCACTGTTCAAATAAAACAATATATAACACAGAATAGGCTAATGATTGCTGCAGTTACATACTTTAATATGGTACTTTTATTGACAAGCAGACATTACTAATTTAGCATTACAGCTTTGGTAAAACATCAAATATAAATCCTGAAGAATTTTAATGGAATTCAAGTACATTTGTAGAAGAGTGGGGGTTACCAAAGAACTATGTTAGTTTCTTCCAAAGATCGGTTCTGCTTAACCCACGTTGCTAGTCCTTCACCAACACGTGGATTTTGATTAGGAAATTCTCCTCCAGGAAACTTCTCATCACGTGAATATGTTGTTACCCAAATATTATGCTTCAAGAAAGCAGCTCTTCTTAAAAACTTGGCCTCAGAGCCTGCCAATGGTAAGCAATTTGAACCAGGTACGAGCTTGTAGCCTGTCAACTGTCCAGTTCTATTGCACGTTCTTGTGTTCCTTACCTGAAGGATTATTAAAACAGTAACAGGTCTCAATCAAAGATTCAACTTAAAATGTCAAAAACTAATAGGATCACGGTTTAATATAATGCATAAATCCTTAGTCTTCCATGTTAAAAGCAAAGATCAAAACAAGATACCAGCCCAAACTATTTTCCTGCTGATAAAAAGCAAGTACAAAACTTTCAGGACTAGGTATGATAGACACCTATCTGGAACTTCTAACAGTATGTGCTTGCTTCTATAACAAGGCAATCAAAACTTTTCTAAGTTTAATGAACATTTATCATATATGATTAATTATTTAAGTTATTTGTAACAACAATTCTCACTATTGCAAATATGTATGCAGCAGTTTGACAAAATATGACATTATCAATACCAATAGTCAGAAATTGGCAATAAAACCCAGGGGAGACTTACAACCCAATGTCGAGCAGTCAAAGAATTACAATCACGCATGGCTTCCAGTTCAGATCTGAGCAAAGTCTCTTCAGCATAGAATGCATTATTGTGAACATTATTCTCACCGGGTTCCTCAACTTTCATATTGACTTCCACAACCTGTCAAACATCTTTAGAGAGTAAGAATGTGCACTTAGATAAGTATTACAATACTTATGTCAGGGCACAAAGAGAATTCTGTTCACAAGTAAAATTGAAAACAAAACATGAAAGTATCCAACCCTGTTATTTCAGTGGTAACATGGGCTTCGGTATAGCCAAGGCAGATCTCGACCAGAGATTTCAACAATGTAATAGCATATAGTCCTGTTTATGCAGGAAGAGTGGTAAACAGAATACAAGAGCCACATGGAGTTATTAATAATAGTGATTGTCTGGTGAATAATTGATAGTGTTAGTGGGGGGCTGGAATGAATAGGTCAGAGGCAGAGATTGTAACTGTCCAGAAGACAGTAAATTATCATCAAGGGGGGACTTGCATAAATAGAAAAGGAAGGAGAGTTAATGAGGTACTTCAGATTTGGGAATTGGAAAATTACATGAGTGGGAGAGTCCAGGTCTCTCAATACCTGGAGGGTTACTGATAAAGAAAATTTTTTCTTGTTCCATCTTGAGTTCATATCATTGGTCTGACCTCCCAGATGCAAAAGGAGAGCAGTTTAAGAGTTTTCATGAGGAGGAACCAGTTATGCCACGCAAAAATAGATAGATGTGAATTGACAGGTTGATGTTCTAGAAGAACCGTATGGGTTCTATGGAAGCCCATATGGAGACGATAGAGGGTTCGTTGAATTCCATTCTAGCTCAATTGGGAAGATTGACCGATCAAATCCCTAATTTGGGTAATGGAGTGGAATTTTGATAGGCCACTGAAAAGGTAGAGTTGCCAACGTTGGATGGTGTCGATCCCATGGGATAGATCACAAGAGCGAAAATTTATTTTGACGTATAGGGAACTTCAGCAGATGTCATGTTGAAGCTTGCAAGGTTGAGCATGGAGAGAAGAACCATTGATTGTTTCCAATATTGGTTAGATTCAAAGGAGTTGCCTTCTTGGGATTCTTTCAAGAAGACAGTATTAGCACATTGCTATGGAGGCAGAAGATTGGAGGATCCCTTTGAAGAACAAGCAGGTTTTGTGGATACAGATCACAAGGAGTATCAATTTCATTCCAGAATCACGGCTTGAATTGCCCGAATCGCTGCTGAATCGATATTCCCGTGCATGGCGCACGATTCTTGGAATTTGGACCTTTTGAATATATTTAGGGTCTAGAACAAAAAATAGTGAGTTGCTATTGGTTACTATTATTTTTTGAAATTTTTTAAAGGTATATATGACTGATATATGCAGTCACAACCCTTTTCTTGTGTTGTTATGGCTGATTTGAAGATATATATGACTAATTTATGTAGTCACAGTCCTTTTTTTGTGTTATTGTGACTGATTTGAAGGTATATGAATGATTTATGCAATCACAACCTTTTTTTGTGTAATTGTGGCTAATGTAAATTAAATTTGTGTACTTTGTTTCATTTTACTAGTTATACAATGAAGTATTTGACTATAAAATGTCAATATATGGATGAGTATAATTTTTTTTTATGTTAAAATATGTTTTATTATACTTTTAGCATTTGATCATAAATCTTAAGATTTGATTTACAATTAAGAAAATAGGTCTTTTGATTCACAATTCAAATCTCGATTTAACTACCATTGTATGGACACATTTCCCTAGAGACCATTTTGAGGCCATGTGGTTGGTGCGCTGTGTTGAAGCGGAGCTAACAGGGGTTGTTGAGGCTCTTGTAGGTCGAGATCGCATGTGGAACAATTCAGGGACAACGAGAGGATTTAAGAGGACATTTTTTAGAAGGGGAATGGACTTCAACAGAACGCATCATATTCAAAAGTTACTTCTGGTGGTCAAAAGTTATTTCTGGTCGTAGCAGGGTGTCGTCAACAGCTAACAAGGAGTCATTTTCTTCAATGGGATTTTTGGCTCCAAACACCAAAAAAATTGATGGAATTATGGGCAAATACAAGTGGTTTCAACATTTGTCAAACCAGAAACCGCTAGATCAAAGGGCTAAGATACTTTGTTTCAGGTGTGGGGAGAAGTTTCACCCCCTTAACCATTGTGCTGATCATCGATAGCATCAATTACAATTGGTAGTTGTTGGGTTTAAGGTTAGGGAGAAATTGGAGGTGGAAGATGATGAAGAGGAAGAACACTTGGATTGCAAATCTATGGAGTTGTTAGGTATGTTTGGGAGTTTTCCTTCCTCAATTTCAACTATGAGGTTGGAAGGGAAGCTACATGGATGGTGTTGCTGGTTAATAGTGGAGCAAACCACAATTTCATTTTTTCTAAGGTCATGAAAGCTGTGGGGAATTGTCGTTAAGGAGGATACGGGTCTAAGAGTAAGACTAGGAGATTGGCATAAGGTGAAAATCAAAGAAAAATGCAGAAACCTTCAGCTTAATCTTGGGGTGATGAAGGTTAAGGTAAACACTTTTGTGTTGGATTTGGGGGGACTAGACATCATTCTGGGAGTGGCTTGGTTGCAGACCTTAGGAAAAGTAATGGTTGATTGGAAAGACATGACTATGACCCTTAATAAGAAGGAAGTAGTAGTAGAGCTGCAAGGGGTACGAGGGAAGGTTGGAGTTGGTACAAGGAATGGAATATTATATTTTGCTACTTTTAATGAGCTTCTAATGGGAAAATCTTGCAAGGTTAATAGAATACAGTGGCAAAAAGGTCTTGGAAAAATCTTACAAATGGCTAGACGGAAGTTCTTAATAGGTGCTTAAAAACCTATTTGAGTTGCTTTGCTTCAAAGTAGCCAAAAGCGTGGTCTTCTTGGCTTCCTTGTGCTGAGTGGTGGTATTAACACATCTTTTCATAACTCTGCAAGAGTTACCCCTTTTGAGATTGTCTATGGGAGATCTACTGTAATTTGTTTTTTCCCAAAAGAAACCAAAGTTGAAGCAATGGCTAGAGACTTAGAAGACAGAGATGAGACTCTAGAACAACTCAAGTACAACCTCATCAGGGCCCAGCAACAGATGAAGAAATTTGTTGACAAGAGAAGATGTGCAATTCTGTTTCAAGTTGATGATTTGGTATTTCTGAAATTAAGACTTCATAGGAAACAATTGGTTGTGAGGCACATCTATCCAAAACTAGCTGTTAGCTAGGTATTTCAGGCCTTTTCTAGTCAAGGAAAGGTTGGGTGAAGTTGCCTGGTTGGACCTTCCTCCTACTTCTCAGGTTCATCATGTGTTCCACATGTCTCAACTTAAGCAAGTTGTGGGACAATATGTTTCATCTCCTTATTTACCCGAGGGACTATAGGTCGAAATGGATGACACTGTTGAACCAGAATAATCTCTTGCTAGCAGAGAAATTATGAAGAATGGTGAGAGAATTAAACAATGGCTAATCAAGTGGAAGCACCATGTTGCTGAAGATACAACATCTATGTTGAGAAGCCAGTTTCCCTTTTTCAGCCTTGAGGACAAGGCTGTTGTTGCAGAGGATGGAATTGATAGGGTCCAGAGTATCCAGGATCCCTTAGTTGTAGGTCCAAGTCCAAGTGTTTCAATTACCAAGCCTAGTGATTGAGTGTTGGTTTACTATAGAAAGAGGAAGAATAAGGGTCCTATTGGAATATAGGACAGTTGTTAGTCTTCTAAAGATCGACGCCTAACATGTGATATAAATAATGGTTAGAAGAGGGGAGATGGGTATGTGTAGATTGTTCATTTGTTTTTGGGGCGGTGAGTCTTCTATGAGGAGACTAGCTCCGGACACCATTGAGCATGTACAAAACAATTTTTCTTCAAATAAAGAAAATTCTTTCTTGTTCTGTCTTGAGTTCCTATCAGCTACTTTCTGTTTCGTCTGTATTCATCATCTTTAACTCAGTTCATCATATATCCATTGGATATAGAGCTAGAGTCTGAGGTTTTGTCTTGAATATTTTTCCAGTTTTCTTTTTTCCTATCATTTCTGAACCAGTTCTATCCAGACACAAATTTGTAATTTCTTGGAAAAAGAAAACATAATAAAAATTAGGTAATTTTGATAAAATCTCCAAGGAAAATCACTACACTTAATTCCAAATTTTGTGTATGAGTTCACTGTAAAAATTATAATCAAGAATTCATAGGGTGAGACGATATGGTGAGCAGTAAAATATGCATCAAAGATGTCAAAATATTTGTGCAGGAGGAAAATTCACTGCTGCCAGGACTGTTACAATCACTGCTTTATATGATTCCTCCACAACTACACTAGTACAAATGCATGCCACAGAAATTATTCTATTATATAATAAATTATTATTAATAGAAACAGAAACTGATGTAGCATGACCTAGTAAGCTAAAATTTAGTAATTCAATTCATATTACCTGATTCAAAGCTTCACCAGGTTTAGAATCAACAGACATGTCCATGCGAGCAACGAAGAAGTGTTGATGAACTGGTGCATATAGACCAGGTGCAATCATGGTTCCATACTTTCGAAACTCTCCAGGCAGCAAGGCTCCTAGGCTGAGAATTCCAGTTAGCTTGACTTCAGCTTCAATCTTTCCATCCTGAGAAAACACATGCCAATGTTTTCAACTGATTTAAATATCATACAGAAAATAAAGAAAAGGACAATACACAAGCAGTTCATGAAAAACCAAACCAAAAATAAAAAATTTATCCACTACTGAAAGTGCCTTCAAGAAAAAATTACAAGTTAACTAGATGGGTAAAGAGATGCAAAGTCTCATAATAATTCAAAGGATGATCAGAGACTGAATATTTGTGTATTTTGCAATAACTAAAGTCAGTTTGATTTAGATTGATTTAAAATGTCATTGGTATAAGTATATTTATTTCTTAAAAGGATGTGATACCCTATACTTGCCTGATAAAAGTGCCAAAAAAATCCATACTCATAGTTAGCCACAGTACATATGAACGAAACTGAAAGTCTTCTAGATCTTCGGACTTCTGCTAGGCCAGTTCTCCAGTCTTGATGCTTCCAGAGAATTCCATGATCCTCTTCATGCAAACAAACACAATTTTCAATTGTTTCCACTCCACCAGTGAAATTTGTGAAGTGAGCATCAAAATACTTGATGTAGCCCAAACAATCACATCCCTGTAACAACAAACATTGACCTTAGACAAATAGGAAAGTAATCCAAAAGAATTAAGATGTCAAATAATATGCATAAAAGAGGACAAATATGCAAAATTCTAAAACCTTCTTGAGAGAATGTGCATTTTTTCCCAAGCCATCTTCCCCAGCATCAAAAGCATTTTTTCTGTAATGTGGGTCGTTTGGATCTCCATAGGGTACAACCATCTCCACAAAACTCAGTCTATGAGCAACAGGCCTTCTTCCACGACTGCCATCAACATATGCAACAGAATATATAACCAAACCCTCTTTGGGTGTGAATCCAACACGAAAATTCCACTGTTAACATAGAAAGATCAAAAGGACTAGTTATTTATAAAGTTGCAAAATTAGTAAGCAATAGTTACAATGAATCTAGTCTTTTGACATGTCCAATGACAAACCAATTAAAAAGTAATTTAACACCTACCTTCTGCCATTCAACATAATAACCATTGACACGGAAGCTTGGACCATCAGGCTGAAGAATTTGCAAGGGTTTTACATCACTTCTATCAGAGCCACCTCTGGTTTCACCAGGGGTATAGTTCCTCAAGGGATCAACTGGAGGAAGAGGAACAAGTTTACGGTCTTCAAACTCTATCACCACCATGTTTTGCATGTCAACAAGAACATAAATGCCCTCAACAGGGCGAGAATAGCCATTTTCCATAGGGCAGTCACTTTCAGATCGACAAAATATGAGTGGTTTAGCAAGTCTTCTCCCAGGAGCATCTGCTTCACTGTAATAACCAACACACCTGCAAGCAGAGATATGCAGAACAGAATCTCAATAGAGTAGCAATATTTCCAGACAAGTGGTCTATCTACAATGGACATCCAACTAAGATTACCAGGGATCAACCATTACAAGGTCCATGTCTTCAATACCCCTTTTCTTCATAGCCTCTATAAATGGGGGAAAACTTTTAACAATAGCCTCACATTCTGCATACTCCACAGCATCCTGAAGACAGAAGAAATATTATGGAAATTTAGAATTGTACTGTGTTTGAACTGTTGCAGCTTAACAAATATGGAAATATTAATGTGCATATATTAATCACTTAACAGTTTTTTAAAGCTCTACACTTTTCATCATCTTTCATAGAAAAACTTGGGGCATCCAATTTCAGATTTTACCAATCTTCCAAATCAACCATTATTCTTCCCCCCCCCCCTCCCCCAAAGGAGGGGATATGCAGATTTCTGCATTCATTATTTAATATTGAAAAAAAAATACTAAAATATATAAGCTTGTATGGCAGACATACATTGACCAAACTTTGGATCAACTTCTTTCTTTAACAGATCAATATAACAATCGAAAAGAAAAATCTGTGACAATAGGGAAGAAGGAATGCTAAAAATATATCTCACTTGAATTTCAATATTTGAATCCGATTTGTTATTAAATTGCCTTATCTGAAACTACCAAAGTCTCATTTATAAACATTAGGAAAAGTAAATAATCTATCTAGAGACTGTTTCCATTTATACAGCATATACTGCTATTGCTTCTCAAACTTTCTGTATAATTTTTTTTTAGGCAAAACCAATTGAAGACATCAAGGAGTAAAATTAAGTTAAAAATACAACAGTAGCTCAAGATAGTTAAGAAGGAAATCAGAAGTTGCAAGACAAAGACCAGCATACCATTGGAGGCTGAACATCAGGAACAACATGTGATGAAATTACTTTTCCTCGATGATGACCACCTCGAGTTACCGCATGTACTTGTGACAGTTCAACAATCCATACACTAGTCTCATTGGATTTCTTATTGTAAACAACAAGCCTAGCACATCTTGGCGGGAGTTTAGTGGGAATTACAGGACCACCTTTAGTTCTAGGAAGTAACGATGGTTGGAAAGGAGGAAAGAAATATGCATCAGCCAGCGCAACAACATTTTTATCTGGTTCCAGCAAAACTACTTCAATGAACCGCATACTATCCCTAAGCTGTAATAAGATATAATAAAATTGGGGAGGAGGAGAGACATCATAAGTAATCACTACTTCAACTCAAATTTCACTGTCAAAATTCTAATAATATCAGAACTATCCAAACATTCAAATGTAACCACTTAAACAAACAACTCAATAGTGTAGCCAACAACCTCAGGAGTAGCTCCAGCAGCCCTCACAGTTGCCACTGCCACAGAGATTTCAGCAGCAGATAAAGGGTCCAAAGGATGGCTGGACTGCGCCCTTGGCATTGCAGTGACTCCTGCAAAACATTACATCCAATATAACATAAGCAAACGCAGTTACCCAATATAAAAAAATAAAAAAATAAAAAACAAGCGAAAGCAAGCATAACCTTCATTCAAGAACTGGCGAAAAAGCTCAAAAATAAATAAAAAACCTAAAAAGAATTTCCCAGTGCCAGCGGTCTAATTTTCAATTACATATTACAAAAACCAACACTACCATGTTCTGACTCAAATCAACATCTTGAAAAGCCAATTCAAACAGCAATAACGAAAAACAAAGCTTCTCTTGTATTTTATTTTAAAAACATTAACAACTAATTGAGCTACACAAGCGAAATGGAAGAAAACAACAGAGAGGTTTAGTTTATAGTCAATAAATCGTGCATGAAAATTAGCATCACGAGTACAATAGCGTCAAGACCAATACTTCTACGAGCCTAAGCATACGTAAATAGATAGCTACATGCAAGAACACAAACACAGTTTCATTTTAATTAATTTATTTTAGTGGTGAAATTGAAGATAGTAATTAGACGTAACGTAAGAATAAGGGTACCCTTAGGAAGAGGAGCATTGGTCGAAGGTTGAGGAAGCGAATCGACGGTGCGAACCTTGTTGGTGTTGGACCACTCTTGCGGTGGAGCGGCTACGCGGGGAATGGGGGAACAGCAAGAAGAAGAAGATGGTGATGGTGGCGTCGCCTTTTGCGAAGCTGAGGCCATTGCAAAGGGTTCGCTATCTCAGCGATTCCGACACCACAGTAGGTCCCAACGCAGTACACTGACATACAGCAATTCACCCTCTTCTTCTCTTCTTCTTCCACTGCGCCACGTGATCTCAAACTATGCTACGCTAACACAGAGGAGTGAATAGGAAGCAGGGCCAGCAAGAGCGAGCAAGCTGTGATTAATAGAAGAAAGAGGAGGAGGAACGCTTCTTATATAAACAGGTAGATCAAGCCACGTGTTTCTTGGTTTTAAGCCTCTCCTCCATCAATATATAATTGTGTTCTTCTGCGATATTACTTTTTGCACTTCTTTCTTCATATTTTCTAAAAAAAAAAAAATTATTAATTCTCATGTTTATATTTATATTAAATACTCGAATAAAATTTTTGATGATCATACTTGACTCCTTAAGAAAAAATATTTATAGTTTAAATAAAAAATAAACAAATTTTAAAATATATACTATTATCATTCCACTTAAATAAATTTGATTTTAATAGAAGATACATGTAGTTTAGATAAAAATAATAATAAGCTTTTAGAATTAATTTAGAATAAAAATTTTACACTTTTAGAATTAATTTTTAAAAGTGTAGATTCTTAATTTTAAAAACTTATTTTTAGAAATTATGAATAAATTTGAAAATCATTTTTCTGAAGTTAAAAAACTTAATTTAAAAAATTAATTTTAAAAATATAAAATTTTAATTTTAAAGATTTATTTTTACAAGTATAGAATTACAACTATGAAAAATTATTTCTGAAAATTTAATAATTCTAGAATATGAAAACTTAATTTTGAAAACTTATTTGTTAGAAAAATCCTAATTCTGTAAACTATTTCTTTTCCAAAGATGCAGTTGAGGTTAATGGAGCTTAACAAATATCCTATTATTTATAATAAAATAATTTTTTTAATAATACATTTAAAATAATAAATATACTTAAAAATAACAATGGTTGAAATATGCTAAAAAAATGTAATGACAAAAGTTAAAGCAGTAGAAAAAATAAAGTATATCATAAAAATGAAGAGTGAAGTTATAAAAGAAAAAAATTATTCAACAAAAATAAACAAAATTAGTGAATTAAATATTGTTAAGGCCATTTAAAAATTACAAAAAAAATTAATAGTGTAAAAAAAAAAGAGAAAAGGTAACTCCTTGTTCTTTTTCAGAGTTCTATTGTGGCCTAATTGAAAAAAAGTTTTAGACAAGCTCGAGAAAATAAAAGGTAACATAAATAAATTTTTTTATGAATGAAAATTAATTTATGTTTCTTAAATTTTGGATAAGTTAATGAGAAATTTAAAAAATAAAACATTATAAATTAAAATTAACTTATATGAAAGGATAACTAGGCCTGTATTTCTTTTAAGGAATTATTTTTATTAATTTAAGAAATTAATAATAATAATTTTATTAAATATAAATATTAAATTAAAATTGTTGTTGTTACATTTCAATTATAAATAGTATAATCAATAATTTTTTTCAGCAATATCACCAACCTTTAAAGAACTACATATAAATTTTATCCAATCAGTCTAACAACTTGTGTACAAGTATTTTATTTTATAATAAATGTATATAATTTAATAATTAAAAAATAAAATTTATATTTTTGTAAATAGTTACATATAATAAAAATTTTTCAAATAATAAATTTAAAAAAATTATCTTGACTTAACTCTATAATTATAAATGATACGTGTTAAAAATAATAAAATTAAATAATTTTAAAATAATAATTTTACCATGTGTATATAATTTTTTTAATTAAATATCAGCAATCAATATATATTAATAAACATAAATTTAAAAAATTATTTTTATAATTTTTACATAGAATATAAAAATTTATATAAAATAACAAAAAAATTCAAATAACAACTTCAATTTTCAAAAATTAGATTGAAAGTGTATAAAAAAAAAATAGTAAAAAGAGATAATATAATCCAAACATTAATTTAGTCAATTTTAATTTTAAAATATAGATGTAATGAAATATGAATGAGAGTAATTTCACTAATCTCTTACTTTTTAATAGTATATTCTCATTTATAATATAAAAATTGATTAAAAAGTATACACATTTATTATTTTAAAAATATAAAATATTTAATTATTTTTCAATTAGTAATTAAGAGAATTTATATACATATAAAGTTAAAGAATTTAAAATTATTTATTTTTAATTTTTTTATATATATCTAAAGACCCAAAATATAAAAAAAATTTAGTAAATATTATGAAATATCACACAATATAATATCTTAATAATATTAAATATTATAATTTAAAATAAATTATTAACTTTTTGGTGTCATTGGACACATTTTAATTCATTTTTTTATAATTTATTAACTTTAATTTAAGAACTAATGATAAGCATCTATATATAATAGTAAGCCCTTGTTAAAAAGATATTGTTATTATATTATTATCTAATAGATTTTTTTACTAAAAAATTATTATTTTAGTTTCTTAAATTCATCGTTAAAAATGGAAGTTAATCTTGTCTTTGTAGTTTCAAAGGTATGTGATTGAGAAAATGAATTTTCAGCACTAAAAAGAGATATTTTTAGACATATTTTTATATTTTATGATATATTTTAAAGATGCATGTATGTTAAAAAAATTGTATATAATATTAATATTAATTGTTTAAATAATGCAACTTGTGTAATTGTTTTTTTCCGTTTTTTATTTTGGGACACTAGTGATGTCGCAAGTTACAACTTGTTTTACACTTCATTTTTTCAATTAAAAAAAAGAATAAAAGTATACAATTAAATTAGTGACACAATATAAAAATATCATTGAAAGTATCTTACATTAACATTATATTATGTTAAAAATTATGTTGCAATGACATAGGAGGTAATTATATGTGTTTTATCATGATTAGATAGTTAGAAGAAGTATGCTTCAAATTTTTTAAAATTCATGAAAAAAAAATAAGAATAATTTTTTAATGAAAAATATGAAGATAATTTATTTATTTATTTTCATCATTATGAGTAATAATTTCGGAGTTTTACGGTGGTGGCATTGTCGAAAGAGGATAAAGATGAAAGAAAAGGGTGAGGTAAGAGAGAGAGAGAGAGAGAGAGAGAGAGAGAGAAAAAGGAGGAGTGGGTGGACAGCGGCTTATCAAATGGGTCCAATGCGATAAGTAGGTGGGGGGTTTGATAGGACGATCTGCTTTTTCTTGTGTTCATTTTCATAAAATCCAAACAAGTAATAACCAATTTTGACATGACAAGCTGCCCTAGCTTCATGCCATGTTCAGGAGACCAAAGGAGAATATGGAAACCTATTGTATCTATTAACATTAATATATCAACTTGGTCTATTCAAATCTAGATCTATTCATCCAATCCATATATAATTCATTTTTATGACTCTTTATTATATCATAAATTTTGTCTTCTCCTGCTTTGTTATTTAATGACACGGGAATATTCTGATTCCATGCTAGTGTGGTAATACTTCATGTCTCGCTAAGATTAGCATTTTACTGTTTTTTAAATTCAATTTCTAATAAGTATAACTAAATTATGGAAAATCTAATAAAATTAATATATATGTTATTATATCTTCAATTTTATAAAATTGTTTATATTTATAGCATTTAAGATAGTTTTATTTTACTGTTTGATTTTTTTTTAAACTTAAGTATAACTATATTTATTTTAAATATAATTCTTATAAACTTGTAACTCTTCGGTCCTCACCTCCATCTGAAACAGTATATTAAATTCAAATTATACTCAAAAGGAATATTATTTTGATTTTTAGACTCTTCAAACCATAATTAAAAGGTCAACGAGAAATCCTCCATCGATTATTGAATATTTACGACGAAATCATCTTGATTCTTTTAAAATAAAGCCCATGCATAACGTTACCTTTTTTTTAATAAAATGTATGTTAACTTTTATATACTGTTTATTAATTAAAATTATAATTTAATACAATATTTTCATTTAATGTTATTATAAATTATTCAAGTAAAATTTTAATCTTAATAAAAAAATATTTTTTTTATTTCAGTTTTCAGCGTTTAACACACCTACGAAAAAAAGGAAAATGTTCTTCTTCATTATTAATTTTCCGCTTAATAATTAACTTTGATACTAATCAGTATCAATGTGAATCACCTTTCTTTTTTCTCTCGAATCTTAATTCTAAGGTTCTCTCTGTTCCGTCGTTTTAAAAGCAAAATTTTGTTTTCAGACAAATTAATAACATCTTAATCTGTCTTACCGTCCACAACAACAACAACAAAATCATTACGGCGATAATTTCTACAAAAACGAAAAATAATTACTTCAATTCAAACCCCATTTTAAAGGCTTGAAACCCTAAACTAATTATGAAATAAGTTGAGTGAGAATGACTTTTTTACGATTCCATCCAAAGATAAAAATATTTTAAATTCATTGAATTAATTTACTTTACTTAGTAATAATTATTTTTAAATGTTGAATGCTAAATAAACTTATAATTATCTATAAATATTAAGTTATTTTACTTTCATTTTCATATTCTACTATGTTTTATGTGTTTCGTTAAGAAAGTTATAATAATCCAACTTTTACAGAAAATTAAAATTTAGGTAAAATTTTACACCTTATGTAATAAAATAATTTTATTCAACTTTTTATCTTTTAATGTATTTATAAATAATAGTAAAATATATAATTATATGATTAACTATGTAAGAAACCAAATTAAACAAATATAAGTTAACTGTTTTATAATTAAAACTTGTTAAAATAAGATTGAAACATTACAAAAATATAAATAAGTTAAAATCATAATTACCTATGTAATATTAATGATTATTTTTATTTTTAAATTTCTGATCAATATATGTATAGTAAAATATATTTTCATGATTTAAAAAAATAATATTCATTTAATTGATATTTTCCTTACAAATTTAGAAAAAATAAAAATAACTTTTAAAAGTCAAAAGTATAGGTTTGCCCGTATTTAATGAAATATACTCTCGATTAAGCGTGTAGAAATAAAACTTTTTAAAAAATATTACTTTGGGATAATGGAAATATAAATAAAAATACATGAATTTAAAAACAATAAATTTTAAAAATATCATAAATTAATTTATTTTGCAAGAAATTGTTCTGTTAGTAAGGACAAAACTCAAATCAAGTTTCTTACACTTACTAAAAAAAATATTAATATCAACCTTTAAGATTAATTTCAAACATTTAAAAAGAGTAAGATTTTATTGGACATATAAGCATTTGTTATAATTTTGTGTTTTTAATATGATAAATACTTTTAATAATAAAATATATCAATTTTAGATTTTAGAAAATCAATATTTTTATCATCAAGTTTTCCAATTCAAACCATTAAATTAGATAATTTAGTCTTTAAATTCGAAAACAATTAAAGGAGGCTATTAATGTTGGAGAAAGTCATAAGAAAAATGTTGCAAAACATCATTATTTGATTGAAAACCTCGATGGCAAGTATACAAAAGGAAAAAAAATTGAGATCATAATTAATATAATGGACTAGAGATATACAAGAAAGTTGCATGTTACCATTTGTTCAGGTGATTCCACTGAGATTCAATGTCCCAATTCAAAGGAGGATTATATAGTTATCAAATCCTAATGAATACCAATGTAAAAATGTAGTGGTTCCACCTTTTAAAAGAGAATATAATATGTTCACAAGATGATATTTGAATGTGGCCTATTTTCTGGTGGCAGATACCATTTTTGAGATATAAATGGTTTCTTCTGACTGTAGAATTGCTCAACCACACAGTATTTTACCTTTAATTCTCTTTTGGATGTGTGAATGAGGCCAAGGAAGAACCGAGGAAACTGTGGATTATAAACTTTCGTAGCCCATGATGAACAAACCATAATCGGAGTTTCTTAAAGGAGATCTTAATTTTTTATTTGTAATACAATGTTTAGTTCGACAATAACAATCTTATTTTCTTTTCAAGCTTTGACGGAAGCTTAACGTGTTAAATTTCTAGATGTCCCTCATGCTTGGATGGTTATCAATTTTTCTATCTTAATTTGAATTTTATGTAATGCATTTTCATTCGTTGCATAGTTAATAATAAAAAATTTACTCAAAAATCATTACGTATTTCATACAGAAGATGAAACTACAAAAAAATATTCTGATACATAAATTATAAGTTGAATATTTAAGTCATAAAAATAATAAAAATATTATATTTTATAAATTAAAATTTGCAAAAAAAAATGTTTAAATTTATTTTATAATTTTAATTATAGTATTTTTATTACGAGGGACACGCATGTTATCCACGCTCGTCTAATTGTGCAGTGGATGGGACTTTGGTCGCAACAAGAATAGAGCACGTGAAACTTGCAATCGCCATCAGTATGAGTATGAGTAATTATGTATTACGTTACGTGGTGGGGCATTTGAGGAGGAGGAGGAACCGACCAAGTGGCAGGTACGGGCATTTTATTTTTTTTGGGAAATAATTATTTTTTAAAGTTAAAAAAATATTAAAAAATGATAATTATTTTCAAAATAAGTCGAAAGTCTTGCAGAGACATCCATTGCAATAAATTCAAGAACAATTGCAACCGTTTAATCAAAGCTGAGTCACACGGCAGGCTTAAAGGTCTTCCACTGTTCCCGGCAGACAGGGTGTCTAAGAAATAAAAAATAAATAAAATTGATGAGTCAATGGTTAACAGTCAATCCCACTTAAAATTAATAAAAAAAATACAAAAATTATATATTTATTATTAATAAAAATTAATATTTAATTAATAAATAACTTTAAAAAAGACTTAATATATTAGTCTATTTTACATAACTTGCATTTTGATGAGTTAAAACAAAATAAGTTAAGTAAATAAACAACATAAAATATTTAATTTAGTTCATTATTTTTAGCGGGTTAGATCTCATCAATCTCAATTAACTTTGGTATTTTTAACGGATTAGATGAATCAACTCATCAAACTCAGTTAATTTTAATACTCTTATATGTCAATTTAATTTTAATTTAAAATTAGAAAAAACTTTAATTTTAATGTACTTAGCTTAATTTGATATAATATTTAATTTGTTTTAATAATTATAATAAAATTGTGTTAATTCAGTTCAAATTATCAAGTTAAAATTTAAAAAAATATATATAATTTTATTAAATAAGTCCAATACAAATCAAGGACAAGTTGTAACAAATGACAAATAGTTACCTACAAAAAAAAAAACGTACACTCCAACACTCTCCAATTAATATTAGCAAAGAAATATTAATATTAGTATCAAGTGATGCACAACTAGAGGCTCCTTTGTGAAATTTTCCTGTTTCTTTTTAAAAAATTTATTCATTTTAGGTAAATTTTCTTTTTTATGTTACGAGATAGTTCCTTCTTCTTCTCTTTTTAATCTTTTTTTTCTCTGTATAACTATCATCTTCTTTTTATTATTATTATTATTACTCTTTTTCTGTTTTCTTATTTTTAATTCCTTTTTTCTGTCATATATTCCTTAATAACAAAGACTATGAAGCACTTCAGATTCTCGTCATCATTAAACTTTATGGTGTAATATCACAAATGTGTCATTGTATTCATTATAATTATGGTTTGTTGTTGAGCTCTAAACTAATACAGAAGCAGAGAGTAAAAAGAGAAGCATTGTTTATATGATGTGACTTTCTTAAAGTTTATCTACAAAAGAAATTTGTAACTTCTTAATATTTGTCAATGATTTTAAATTTGTAGTCTTTTAGAACTTTAAATTTGATAAATTATATGCAGAGTTGAACATGCAAAATTTATTTTATTCTATTTATTTATCTGGTAAAACTCTTGCAATTTAGCATAATTTAGTTTTTAAGCGTCATTAAACTTCTTAACCAACGATTATTAGAAAATAAAATTTAAAATAATAATTTATAAATAAAAAATAGAGTAAATTATCATAATAGTATTTGAGATGTGCAACATCATTAAAATTAGTTTTTAAAATTTTAAATTTTAAACATTATTGAGAGTTCTTAAGGGGTAAAAAATGTCACCTCATTAGTTGGCGTAATATTTCTAAACCAAAATCTAAGAGTGGCTTAAGTTTTAAAGATCTATATATGCTAAATAAAACTTACCTAATAAAATTGTGCTGGAGATTGATAAATAATCCTTCTAACCTGTGGGTTTGAGTTCTTAATCATAAATATAATTTTAGTATAGAGAGAAATGTGGGGTCTAGAAAATTCTATAAAGTTTTCCATCTTTGGAGAGATCTTATGTCTATCTAGCTCCTTTTTACCTAGGGTTTTAGAGTGGTTGGTCAAGGATGGTATGTCTATTAAGTTTTGGACAAATAATTAAATTCCTATCATTAGTAAATTGTATAGTCATGCTTTAATTCTTGTTCCTGATTTGGACCTAGATTCCCTTGTTGGCCTGTTTGTTGAAAAAAGGAGAGTTGGATTAGGAGAGAATCTCTTATATTCTCTTTGACCAGATCTATCATTTTATAGCCCAGATTAGCCCCCCAAAGAGATCTAGTGGATCTAATATAGTTTATTAGAATGCCACACAGAATGAGTTTTTTTTTTCATTAAATCAACTTATTAATTAATTTACAATTATGTCCATCAATCTGGTAATAGTCATGTTTTGTTTAAAAATGTGTAGGCATTAAAAGGTCCTCCTAAAATTGCTTTTTTACTTTGAAAACATGTCTATGGAAAATTACTCACTAGTGATGAGAGATTTAGATGAGTATGACTAATTTCCCAACCTGCCCTAGGTGTGGTGAAGGCCCTGAAACTAGTATGCACGTCTTGAGAAATTACTTCTATGCTCAAAAATTTTAGCATCATTTCATTCTATCTAATCATTGGGCTTAGTTTTTTAGTAAGGGTTTGTATAATTGGATATTATGAAATTTGTCTTGTATTTTTTTTATGAATTTTCAGAATTGGAGTTTGTTGTTTGTTGTCACTATTTGAAACCTCTAGAAGGATAGGAATGAATTTATATTTCAAAATTCTTTTGTCCTTTCTAACAATTTAGCTCAAAATTTTTTTCATGATACTGATTTTTTCTTCTGTTGTTGCAATGACAAAGTCAAACCTATAACTAAGTTAGTCTTTAATTATGGTAAAGTCAGATGAATTCCTCCTCGTTTGGACTAGCTAAAATTAAATGTTGATGGAGCTGTATCTAAAGCCAGTAGGGCTACTACTTGTGGGGGCTTGCTTCATGATAACTGTGGCTGATTCATTCCAGGTTTCTATAATAGCTTAGAGCTTTGTTCTCCTACTACAGCTAAGCTATGGGACATTTTCTAAAGTATTTAGCTGGTGATTAAACTCAAAGTGATGAGTATTTGGATAAAAAATGACTCCAAAGAGGTTATTGGCCTTATTTTACATGTCTAGCAGTCCTCTCACCTTTTGTTCCATTTAATTTGTAATATTAGAGAGGTTTTAAAATCTATTATCTTTGTTAGATTTGTTCATGTGTATAGAAAGGCTAATCATTGTGCTGATTGCCTAGCTAAGATAGGACCTGATCTCTTATCTCCTATATCTCATTTTAATACTCCTCCATCTCCCCTTGTCCCTTTCTTAAGTATGAATGCTAGCAGCTTGTGGTTTGCTAGCTAGGCCTATGACTTAGTTTATTAGTTTATTTTGGATTTTTTAATGTCTTCTTATAGCAAAAAAAAATAAAAAATTAAACATTATTTCTTGATATTAGGAATCATCAATCAATTTAGTTATTGTTGTCAAATCATCCTTAGAAGTTAGTAATAAATTAATGACTTAGTATATTAAGTGACATGTCAACATTCATGTTAAACACAAAATGACATTATTTTAAGATATTCTAAAAATAGTTCATTTTTATCTTTTATGTTAGGAATTTTTAGACTTGAATATTCTTTCTTCCTCCCTTATTCTACTTCATCTTCTTCCTAGAGAAGATTGTGTCATGACCATTGCTAGAGTTCATCACTCTTCTGAGGATTAAACTAGAAAGTTACATGTATAGTTCAGTTTATTACACCATTATTTTAGGAGATAACACCACCCTATGAAGAATCATCTCTTCCCTTCTATGTTTTCTTAACCTTTATCTCATTCAAATTGAGTTCAATTTACTCACATAAGAGAGAATCATTTACTATATCTTCATTGCCCTTGACCATTGTGACATCACATCTTCTTCTAAAATTTTGCTAGTTGAAATGCACTTCAAGAGGTCTTTTGTTGTTGTGCCTTTGACATTGCACTCATCTTTCCTCCTCTCTACCACCATAATGCCTAGTCTAAGTGATGTTGCCATCTCTGTTACCCCCTAAAAATTTTCAAAGAAAAGGAGAGATGCTAAAGCTTAAAAATTTCAAAAATTAAGGACAAAAATAAACTATTTTTAGAGATCCTAAAACAGTGTCTTTTTATGTTTAAAGTGATTTCTAATTGTCACTTCACATAACAAATTATTATTATGTTATTATATTTTAGCGTTTTTTCTATTATAAGGATTAGAGTTATTGATGACTTTTAATTTTAGAAACTAACGTTTAAAATTTTTAATATAAGGAACTAATTTGAACTATGTTGCACATCTTAGGGATTAATGTGAAAATTTACTCATAAAAAATATTTAACAAAATAATAAATATAACCAAAAGAATTTGATAACAAATTTAGTACTCATAAGGACTAGCATTGTAACAAATAAACAAACTCAATTAGTAAAGTATAAACCATTAATCGTTTAAAGCTTAAAAAAGAGTATTAATTAAGAGATCAAGTTTCAAATTTAAAAATTAAAAATATGGGTTTATTTAAAGTGATTGCATGTTTTAAATTTTTTATTTTCAAATACAAAATTTAAATAAAATCTATTTAGCTAAAATGAAATGAAATTAATTTTTAACTCAATTTAAAATTAATTTAACTCAATTTTAAAAATCAAAGAAAGTTGTTTCACTTTTTTTTTTAATAATGTTATAACAAATAAGGCTTATTTATTTAAATAATATTTTTTTAAAATAATTCTTAAAATTGGGTAAATTTAATACTATTTTCCTGTTTGGTGTTTTTTTTTGTCAGATCAACAATAGAATCGCCACTCGATACAATAATTTTAATAATATTTTATTAATCTATCGTCCTATTGTAATCGATACAGGTGCAGAAGTTGACACGTATTGTCTCTTATAGTAGGCATCAGATAGTCAATGCTGATAATGCAGTCATTGGTCAAATTACGTTAGCAGTATTGGAAGTGTATAGATGATAATATTGCTTCTTAGACACATGTAACGAAGCATTGTTTTATCTGATGGTCCAACATGTGATGCAGCTTTTATCCATTTCACACAAGACTATATATATACTCTTCGTTGGTGGTATAAAAATTGCACTGCACCATATGAAACAACGGAGAAGTTTACGAAGGTTAGCTACAATTTAATTAAGCAGCGTTTGTATGGGTACTCCTCCAGTGAATGCATTGCCAATAGCATACCAAGTATGGAAAAGTTTGGCAGTACCTGGCTGGTTGAACAAAGGTGATAAAGCATGGCAAATAGTATTAGCCACCCTTGTGGGGATTCAAAGCATGTTAGGGTTAGTCATCCTGCATAGTCAAAAAGAAATGAGTCGTTAACTATGCTTTCATGGCCCTCTACAGAAGCATATGCTAACATAATTTGATCAATGACTGCACTATCGGTACTGACTATCTGATACTGCTATGAGAGACGACATGTGTCAACTTCTGCACCAGTATCAGTTGCAATGAGACGATAGATTAATAAAATATTATTAAAATTATTGTATCAGATATGCAGTGGCAATTCTATTACTGATCTGATAAAAAATAACACCAAACAAGGAAATAGTATTAAACTTATCCTATTTTTAAGAATTAGTTTTACAAGAAATATTATTTAAATAAATAAGCTGACAAATAATTCAATCTCTTTATCTTTTCTAAAAGACCTACACCTTGTTCTCACTACTATTATCATTACCTCTCATCATCATTATAACTATCATTAGTGTCATTAACAACAATCATTATCTTATAATCATTATTGTCACTATCACCATTACTTTTATCATTTTCGCTACTACAATCATCTACCAACATTGTCATTATTCTCCTTATTATTGTTGTCACAACCATTACAATTAATTGCTACTATCATATTTGTTAACACTACGGTAGTCAACATTATTTATTATCACCTTCATTGTTATCCTTTGACTATATTGACCATTTACTACTATTGTCATTACACTTGTTATTATTGCTATCATTCTTATTCTTTCCATTACCATCATCATTAGTTGTTATCACAATTATCACCTTCATTATTTTTTTCTCGCACATTGACCTCTTTCTCCTACCAATGTTGCTATTATCATCATTGTCATCACCTTGAGTAACCACCACTACCACCATTGTAATAACTACTATGACTGTCTACTACCATCACTATTCACTATCTCTACTTATATTACCACCTTCATTATTGTTTCTATTTTAACTATCATCACCGTTGATCACAACTAAATTTGTCAATTCAAATTACCTAATTAATTTGCTTGCATATGGTAGTAAGCTAATGGATTGACTAAAACAATCTAACATAATTAGGCTTTTAAAATGATAACTCAAGCCTAACCTTTTGAGAATAGAAAATCCATGTAAATTGCTCATTCATTGTACTATGAGAATATTAAATTTGAACTATATAACCATACACAATTGGTTGATTAAAAATTTGACATTAATTACATAACTTCTTTAAAAAGTCATTTACATTTTTCTTTTAATCTTAATTATTTAAATAAAAAATACATTAACTATATGTGTTTAAGAACATTAAATTTTAAACCATTGTATATGTCCAATAAATTTTAAAAATAAAATATCATCAAATTACTACATCTGACATAATTTTAAAAGTAAATATGAAACATTTTCAAAATAAAGTTACGTAAGTTTGTTGATTATATTTTCATAATTATATCTTTGGAAGTATAATAAATTTCTAGAAGCTTGCTAGTTTTGAATATTATATTTAAAAAAAGATTAATTATAATAATAATGAAAATATTTATAAAAACAATTACAAAAAATTTAAAAAAGCTACACATAGAAAAAAATATATGCAATAACTAATCCTTTAATTCAATCCTTAAATTGTAATATTAAATTATTTATTTTTATTTTTTAAGTATTTTTGAGTTAAACTTGTCAATAAGCCTATTTTATTAATTTAAAATTATTATTTATTATTATTTTTAACATTGTGACTATCATTGGTCAATTTATATTATTTTTAACTCACTTTAACTATCTTTGTTATTTATTTACAATCATTGTCACTAATACTTTATACTATTATAGTTATCACCGTTATTGTTATTTTAAGTCGCCTTAACCATTTATTATACATTGAAAAAATTATTTTTTTAAATTGTAAAATGTTAACCTAATTTTTAAGACCAAATTTAAGTAATTAATAATGATAATAAATGTTATTAAAAAATTATTTATTATATATTTATATCTTTAACCTAATAAATATATTTATTTATAATAAAAAAATTTACTATTTTTAAATATTTAAATAATAGTGAGATTAATGAAACCTTTGTTAATAATATCCTTATATATTAGGAATCGTTTCTAAAGGCATTCATGTTCGGTTTGATTTGATTTTGATTCCAAAAAATATTTAAACGAACTAAATACAAAAATAAATATGTAATTTGATGTGATTGTAATATTAAAATTGAACTAAATTACTTTGCAAAAAAAAAAAATTGAACTAAATTAAACTGATATTTTATCATTTGGTTTGAATCAATTTTATTGATTTATTTATTTAATTTTTTTTTATATTCAAAGGGCTTAAAAAGCTCAACCAAACAGAAAATTTTTCTTATTTAATTTTACATAACTGTTTATCTAATATTATTATGAATTTTGATTTGATATTTTATTTAGATTAAAGAGTAACCAAAAAATTGAATGAAATTTGTTAAAAAAATAAAGAAATTAATCAAAATTATGAAACTGTGAAAAATAAAATAGCTTAAATTGATAAATTAAAAGTAGTGTACCATTTTTTTTTTTGCTATTTCCATATATTTATATATTGTCACAATAAAATTAAAAAATATATTTTTGTGCTATAATATACTAGAAAAATAATATAAACGAATTATAGGTATTGTTCGGTTCGATTTTAACAATATTAACTGAAATATGAATCGATTTAATCAATTTTTTTTTTTTGCATCAGTTAATAATTTTAAAATCATTTTGTTCAATTTAAAAATTCCTAATTATTAAAATAAAATAGTTATTGTGATAACTCTACCGTTGTAATAACATTTTAAATAAGAGTATTTTAATAAAATTATTTTATTTTTATCAAATTAGTTAGTAAAATTGATTTTCTTTAAATATGTATGTATTAATAATAAATTAAATTGTAAAGGTGGCGTAAGTTTTTTATTTAAATCAAGAACATTTGGTTAGTGGCGAGAAACTAGAATAATGTACACATTGGATAAAAAATATATATATAATTAATAGTTTGACGTTGAATTCGCTTATATCGATATAGTGCTTTTTTAATTAAAATTAAATTAATATAGAAATTATGAATCCCCATTTATATATAATTTTTATATAGTTATTAATATTTTTAGTATATATAATTTTTAATTTGTCATTAAATTTTATTTATTTTAATCTTTATATTTAACAAAACTAGTATATTTTTTTTATCTCTTGTCAAGGACTAAAAGTATATATATTTTGTAGGAACTAAATGCAAATAAAATTTAATTAAAATCTAAAAAATTTATAGAGACTAAAAATATATTTAATCTTATATTATATTGACAAATAATTTAATTAATATATATATATATATATATATTATGTATTACTAATTTTTATTAAATAAAAATGATATCAACAAAATTATTTCAACGTTTAATATTTATTCATTAAACGTCATCACATGTGTTTGTGTCTTCCACGAAATATTAATTAAAATTTATTAAAAAATATTTTACTTAACATTTCTTCTGCATATAACGAAACAATACCAATGTGCTATGAGTAATTAGCGCTAATTTAATTGTAGAACCACTGCAAATACGCTAACTAAATTAGTGTTTATATTTTAGTATAGATTGCCAAATGTGGAAGATTCTTATGCTGCTATTAATAGAATTTCAAAAAGTAATTTTCATTTTTGAAGTAATAAAATTAATGCTAATATTGTAGATGTAAAGCTTGTATACTTTTTAAAAATGGACTTACAATTACATTTTTAACATAGTTTTATTTTTCTAGTTTAAAGAAAAATGACTTTTAAATTATTTTTTAATCCATTAATTTAAATATAATTTTTAATATCAATTTTTTAGTTTTGTTTTTTTAAAAAAAAAACGGGTTTGAAAGTCAAAGATGAAAAGAAAAATAATAATAAAATTAAGCGATCCGAAGAAGATGTTTGCATCCTTATTTTTATTAATACAAGCATAAGAAAAGATGAGCATTGAGCCAAAATATTAAAATAAAAGATAAACAACAGTTTATATCATTTTTAATTGCAAACGTGACAATGAAATGCGTTTAAATTTTAGCTAATCAGAACTATATTTATATTCAACTAATTTTTTTCTTTTATAATGCGCACATATTTTTAAATTAAATTAAATTCTTAAATAAAAAATTAATTAATGGATATTTTATTATTAATAATGAATATTCTATTACATTAAATATAGTTAAATTAAAGATGTTAATTTTTTTAAATTGATGAAAACATTACTCGAATAAGTTCTTAAAATTAAAACATATAATCAGTCAGTCAAAATTTTAAAATTAAAATTGTGAAGTTAAGATTAATTAAAAATTAAAATAATCTTAAGATTTGATATAGTTTTGAAAAACAAATTTTTAAAATATGAATCAAATTAAATTTAAAAATAATATTAAAAAGAAACAGATTAAATTAAACTATTTCGTCAAAGAAAAAGTTAATGCAGGAATCGGTGCGTAGATACATGTTGAGAGTCAACAACAATTAGTTTCTCATGACTGAACTCTTTTCAACTTCCTCTTTTCGAGTTCTTATGTCCATGATAGATATTCGCAGCATATTCTCTCTATCTTAAAAGGAGGTATTAGTTTTTATTTTTATATGATATTTAAAAATAATGCATATCAGAATATAAGATTTTAGAAAAATATTATAAAAATATGAGAACTCAAAATGGTGAAGTGCAAGTGCATAGATTCATAAAGGAATAAATGTATATACTGATCATGTTCTCAAAATTCCCTTTCTACACCATTCTCTAATACAATAATAATTTATAGTACTTTAGAATTTAAGATATTATATAATGTTACAAATATATGTTTCTAAATTATAAAATATTTTACTGTATACTTTTTAATTTTTTTTTTACATTATTGTAGCATGAAGTGATAGATTTTTACTTAAAAAAGTAAACTTTATTTTAAACTCTAAAATAACAATTTTGTTCAAATCAATTTTTAAAATTTTGAATTTGAATTTTTAGTTTCTAGAATTAGCAATCATCAATCATGTTAGTCTTTATTTTTAAAAAATGTCAAAATTAAGTAATAGAATAATAACATGTCACGTTAAGTAACACGTAACAACTTATTTTGAATATAAAAAAAATGTCATTTTATAATATTTTAAAAATACTTTAAGTCTATTCATATTTTTTAACATTTCAAATAACAGGATCTCTTTCTTATTTTTTACTTCACCTTTTTTTTTTTTTCAGTTATGTCTTCTTTCTTTTGCTCGTCATTGTTGCTATAATGTTCACACTGCAAAGCTCCTTCATTTAGAGGTTGGATTTGAAGGTAGTTTTTGTGAGTGTGGCATTAGAGAAAAATAGAGGTAGTTGAGAAATAAAGTTTTAGTTGATAAAAACTTGAGCTTGTTAGGTTATATTTAGGAGAGAAAAGATGAGATCTTGGGTTGAACGAAAGAAAAAATTGTAAAAAGAAAGAATTATAGAAAGAGAGGAAAAGTGAGGGTACTACAGTGGGAAAAAAAAGAGTAAAACAAATGTCATGAAAAAAGGAAATATCATTGCAATGACAACTAAAGGAAAAGAAGAAAAGGCCAAACAAGGACCTTATTATTCAAAAATAGTAAGGGATGAAAATGAATTATTTTTAAAATATAGTAAAATCTATGGTACCCTTTGTAATTGAAAAGATTTGGTACTCTCTCTTACACGTGGAACAATCTTGACCATTAATTTTATATTAACAGATAATTGAGTTAGTGGTTTAGTTGAAAAAGATATTAATATCTTTTTATGTTTAAGACATTTAAGAAATCATAATCATTGATCTAAAGAGGGTATAAAATATCCTCTCAAGTTTACGGGTACCACAGCAAATACCTTAATATATTATAAAATAATGTTATTTTGTATCCATAATAGACTTTCATGTGTCACTTAATTTGATATGTCACCATTCTAATATTCAATTTTTAATGTTTCTTATTCATAAAAACTAACGTGGTTGACAATTGTTAATTTAGATACTAAATTTTTAAATTTAAAATTTCAAGAACTAACTTTAGTGAAGTTATATATTTTAAGAACTAAAGTGAATGTTTATTAAAAAAAATATTGAAACAAATTGGATAATAGCATCAGTAACAATATATATATATATATATATATATATATATATATATATATAATGAGAAGCACACAGATTATGCATGTTAAATTTATATATTTGTATTATTTAATAAATATCAAATTTTGAATAATATATTTATAAATATTTAAATTATATAAATTTAATATACATGATCATAAAAATAATTTAATAATCAGATTGATTAATTTTATATTATAAAAATTGTTAAAAAATATAAATATTTAAATTTAATATTTAATAATAAAAAATTATATATATATATATATATTTTGATATGTTGTATGAAATTTTATATATCGTTAATAATTTATGAAAAATATAATTTTTATTGATCTGTTAAATTATAATTATATATTATCTTAGTTATTTAAAAATATTATATTACATTAATTGATATATTTAAATGAAGCATCAATTAATTTTAAATTAATCTAAAATTTTATAAATATATATTTTATTTAATAAATTTTTTTAATTGTAGTTTCCAAATACAATTATTTCATAAAAAAAAATTAAAAATAATATATATATATATATATATATATAAATAGATATGTATTAAAAAATATATAAAATAAAAATAATTTTTTAATCGTTAGATTATTTAATTCGTATAGTTAAGATTTAATATAATGTGAATAGATTATATATATATATATATATATATATATATATATATATATATATATATATATATTAGAACTTATGTTGGTGTAATTGTCCTGCAGTGTTGAAATTATATGTTTTCTGCATCGCTAATAAACTGTTGAATAAATGACAGCCATGAAACAAATTAATTCATACATACAAATGAGTTCACAATAGGCCTACAACAAGCATTTGACAGGCGCGACAGAGTTGGAATATTTGCATATTGTCTCAAAGTCTTCAAGACAGTTAGTAATAGCCAAGTTATGTAACTCTTTTAATGTAATTATGAAATGTGACACTTAAAATTTTTAATTAAAATAAAGTGAAAAGCAAGAGACTGACACGTCCAGTCCTCTCCCTCTGGCGCAAAACAGGCCTTTTCAATAGTGATTTTCGTCTTTTGTCAGATTCTATGCTTTTAAGAATATGAAAAGAAGATGACGGAGAAATGAGAAAAAAAGTGAGAAAGGGAGAGGAAATAAAAGGAAGATATACAGAGAGAAAGAAAATAATAGAAAATAGAGTAAGAGAGAAGTCTCTTGTGGGGGCTTCACTAGGATTGGAGTGTCATCTTAAACAAGAGCCCTCTTTTCGGCCAACAATCAAGAGAGTGTGAATCAGCAAATTGTGACGTATAATAACAATGTTAAGGCCCAAACTTTTTTCACCCCATTCTTTTCTAAATATATTAACTTAATTATTGACCAATATATACCTTAATTCTTTTTGAATTTTTTTTATTTTAGAAACATCCTCAGTGTTATTTCTTTTAAAGAAAAAGGTTAAATTTTAGGCTTTGCAGAATTCTTAGAAATTTGATTCTGAAGCTATTGCTTTTCGAAAATATTATTTCATAAATGATAGACCTTTCAAAACATTAATTTTTAAAATTAGTTTACATATACTTCTAAAATTAAATTTCCAAATTGTTATCAAATGCTATTCTGAAAATGGTGTCAAATACAGATGCACAAACAAATTTGAGGGTGAGGTCAAATTTATAACTATTTTCAGAACAAAAGTTGTAAAGGGTCACGCGAGTTAAAAAAAGGTGGTGCAAAAAATATGGACCTAATTTTTTTCTTGTCAACCGCCCAATCTTTAGCATCCAAGATAGAACTCTTATTGGTAGATACTCCTTTCAATCTTATTCATAAGTGAATGCCATTATTTATATATACTAGCCAATACCATATATTATGTATATTCATTTAATCTACAAGTTATCAACTTGACCATTTATTACTGAAATATTTTAAAATACACCGTAAATTTATATCATAGTAACTTTTTATTAATTTTGATAAATTATTTATTTGTTTCTTATTAAAAGGATAAATTGGAGTATTATGTAAAGCCCATAAACCCCATGTAAGTTTAAATCTTTGTTAGCAAGTATCATGCTAGAGTCGACGAGGCTCACTAAAATTACAAAAGGAGAATTGGGGCACTTCCTGCCCTTACATAAAAATTAAAAAAAAAGGAGAAAAAAACTGGTAACAAGTAACCTGCCAAAAAAAGAAAGCTTTTCAAAATTCTATTCTCCGTTCTTCTGACAGTCAATGCTTTCTAAGCCTACTCATGTACTCTGATAATATAATTACAGCTGACGACACCCATCTTAGAGCATACAAAGAATAAAACGAACGGGGCCAAAAAAATAAACACTGAAATAGGAAGCAATATTAAAAAATAAAAAATAAAAACTTAGTGAATCACCAAATGTCATTTATTCAAGTGGCTTCTCAAGATTGGTGTCTTCCTGATCTGTCTGCGAAGTAGGGCCTTTGTTCACATCGTCAGCATTGATGGTTTCAGATTCTTTGGCGCCAGATGTTTCTCCATTTTCCATTTGTGGCAGTTCTCCGTTCTCAGAGACGCTCTTGGATTCTCCATTATCCACCGGTTTTGGGAGTTCTCTTGCAGAGGAGGTCTCTAATAAGCGGCTGATTCCATCATAAACATTCTTTGCATCCATAATAAGAGTTGCTCCACCAGGATAGCAACGCCCAAAACAAGTTGCACAATGAGGATAAGCAACCTATAAATTGAATTTGAAGGTAATCAGTATTATATAGAAAGCCACTTAGATTGAACTAGTGGTGATTGGTGAAGTGCTTGAGCTGTTTGCATGGGGTTATAAGTCCAAACCTCAGTGCCATCATTGTATTGCAAACAAGTGATCAGTATGGAAGTAACTTTAGCAACAACAATGAGCTTAAATTAGAAACAGTTATCAAATTGTATAGTATAGAGTTATAAAATACCTCAATAAATGCTCGGCAGAGTGACAGAAAAAGTCCTGACTCGTTAGCCCTGAGCACCCGAGTTGTATTGTACAGCAACAATGAATCAGAAACAGCCTGTAATCCCTTAATCAATTGTTGGGCAAGGACATGTTTCAGACTTATTGGGGCACACGGACGTAGCTCATTCATTGCAGCAGATACACCTGCAGTCACCAAAGAGATGGATATCAATGCAAATGGATGAAGGCTTTAGAATAGAGGAAGCAGGAATATGCAATAAAGCGTACATACTAAAGCATTATGGCATCACACAATAGACAGCACCTATTGAAATTTCATTTAAGAGGCTTCTTGATACATGACTCAACAACCATGGAAGTTTCCATTCCATTTTGCACTTGTTTCATATGTGTGTGCGCGCATACCCATGTTTTTGTGCATGTCTGTGTGCACCAGTGTAAAATAGGCAAAGGAAATGGGCAAGCAATTTACTAAAGATATCTAGAGGATAAAATTTACTAGACTCACCATTAATAAAAACAGCAAGAGGTGGATGCTCCATCAAATTAGAGGGTGGAGTGACATCCTCCTGACTTTCATCACCAACAGTACTTGGCGAAAAGCCAACTGCTGGTAGGGGGACCCACCGATGCGAATCCAAGACCAACTGAGAAAATCAATTTCAGAATCACTACATCAAAATGGAAACTTGCTTGGGAGAGACAGCGGTCCCCAGATGTTAACTTGTTCGAGTAAAAAGAAAATGATCAATACATAAAAGTCAATTTCAGGTAACTAGTATGTAAAATATGTCAATTCACTGCATTTACCTGAAAATTCTCTACGGCAGTACCCATATTTTTGGAGAATAAGTTGAGGACAGCTCTGTAAAGAAACCATTCATATATTAAAAACTGCTTCCAAGTACAATTTAGCTTAATAGATCATAAAAAGGACCATGCATTACTCTTCGAAAAGTGATGGGAGCAAGCCTCGAAAATCCAGTCCAACCCAACCAAGTCCCATAGCACAGTACTGTTAAAATAATAAGAAAATAGAATGTTAAATGTAATTTCTTCTTTCCATATAAGTCAACATATATATCCAAATGTATTTCCACCTTTAGAAGTAGGACTAGCAGGCAGCAGAATCTAACTGCTTTTCTTTACTTTGACCTATTTTTCCAAGGGAAGGGGGATTGCCAAAAATTACTATGCATTAAAATTTATGTAGTTCACATTTCTTAATCACCTGTTTTAAGTCTACACAAATATCACGATTCCTTCCAATTTCAAAATCACTAGAGTATGACGGAAGAAGCTCACCATGCACTGATCCAAAATATTTGACAGCGATCCACCTTCAGTTATCTTTGGAAGCATAAGTTTTAAAGTTTGTAGGTGTGACGTAATTTGGTGCATTGCCCAACTAAAAAGAAGCCCACCATCGTAATTTTCCTCACTCCCTGATGTGTCATCCGCAAATATTGCACGATATTGATTAACAACATCAAAAAGATGCATTCTGTGACAGTTGATCATCCCTTTTAAGTACTCGTATGGACTTGCCTGGTCCAGCTCCTCAAGTATACCACTAAGCCATGCCTCTCGACATCTTAAGAACTGACAATAAATAACTGGCGAGTCAAATAGAAGCAGGTGAAAAAATAGAATACCAAGTTGCAGCAACTAAACTGAAAAATTCAAGGAAAAAAGCAAGTGTACGGGCAAAAGGAAGAAAGGTTGTATAGGAAAAAAATCATTAAACCTCACCAGCAAACGCATTCCATACTCACTAAATACTCCTATTCGCCGTAAATATCCAATAATGCGGAGGCATTCAGGTAACTAGCAAAGGAAGATAGAGTAGTAAGAAACAATAAATACAAACATTTTTCTTGATAAATCAAGTGGCATTTCTTTGTATATTAAATATAATTACTGCATAAACCTGAATATTTGAGCGAAGTTTCTGTAGAAGCTGAGAAAGAAGTGATTGGGTAGTCAGTCTTACTTCTGCAGCCAATGCTTGAATAACTGGTAACCTTTGCACATGGGAAAAGCTTTCAGTAACAAGAACAAAAGAAAAAAACTATAAAATTGGGAGAGAAAATCCTATTTATAGCTAAATTACTTGTAAATTGCAATACAATATGGAAGAAACATATAAACTTACTTTGGATGCATGGTTGAAAGTTTACCAACAAATGCTTCCAAATCTAGGGCTTCATCATAATTCCCATTCCGTACACATCTGCAAAAACATAGGAATTTACAAGGCTTTTCACAGAGGACATGTTTATCATACTATGTGAGACCATTAGTACATGGAAATCCCACAAGTAAAATTAAATAATCTATCTTTTTTAACATACGTGTCCATGAGTTGAGGAATTTCTAGCAAGTCAAGCAAGGTACTATGATTAGCTAGCATTGTTTGGTTCATCTTCCTCTTCTCCAAAATCTGTTCGGCAGATTCTATGAACTCGGTGCATCCAGATGTTAACTTTGGGATCTCATTTATCTGACAGGAGAAAAATGCTCACCTCACATATGTTTATAAATATACACACATGCACAAAAAATGATGATGACAGAGAAGGAAATTATATGGAATTTTGAGGATAAGGGATTGGAAAATTAAACAACATAGAACAAGATAGAACATCGAAGCAGAGAAGCTGCCTAGTCTCCCTACATATATGTTAAGAGGATAAGGAGCAGGGGATTAGACTTGGACTGGTTTCAGTTATGAACAGACCAGGGTCAGATCAATTGTAAAAACAGTCAACATCGAGCTAGCTAGAAGTCATGATGAATTACGGGCAGAAATGACTACACATCTAATTTACAGTACCAGATTTCTCAAACCTTTTTATGGTTATTGACAGTACCTGAAGACCTCTTGCATCCATTAGTAATTCCCACTCACAATTGGTCTCACATTTCCACGAGGGATTACCCAAAGCTTAAGGCAAGGCCACTATCTTTGTGTTGTGGTAGTGGATTGGCTCACAGAATATGCTCACTTTATACCTCTTAGTTTATCATTTACTGCCTGAGATGTAGCAGAGGTTTCCTTCAAGATCATCATTCTGAAGTCACCGATTTTTTAAATCATTGGCAAGATTGGTATCAGAGCTCCTTGTGAGCTCTGCTGCACAACTCTTCCACCATACCAAGAAATGCAAGTTCATAAAATCAGAATTCTCAAAGTGTTGTTTCTAATTCAATGCCCATGGACCCAACACAAAACTTTTCAAGTCTGCATTATATATATCTGATTGAAGATCCTGCAGCAGTTATGGTAATGCCAGTGTTAATGGGGAGCAATTATCATATGCTTGGGCCAGGTCTTTCAAGCGAGCCATGGTGTCAAAGAATACAATCAGATTTCTTAATGGATGTTTACCTTTGCTGGACAAGTTTGATCCATGGCAACTCTGCAATAATTTGGTAAATCCCTGGATCTAAAGCTAGTCTCACAATCTATCACATAGAGTATAGTGTTTATGAAGAATTCTTTTTATGTTTGGATGAACCTAAAAGAAAGGTTTTTACAAGGACATTCAGTGAGATTTTTACAAGAATTATATTCATTCAACCGATGATCACTCTTAGTAATTGACTATTTGATAGAATCAAAGGTGCTTTAGGAAGAATTAGAAAATTATTGGCTTTTACCACAATGCATTTGTCCAGTTAGATGCACTTGTGTAGTAGTGAGAAATGCTAGAATGTTTAGGCAACAAGGTTGCACTATGCGATTTTGGACAGGATTGAATGAGAATTTCTCAATGGTTAAATCACAAGTTTAATAAATGGATCCTTTACCTACATTGAACAAGTTTTCTATGGTCATTCAGCATGAAAGACAAATATGGATTGAAGGCAATTAGGATTCTCAGGGAACGATAAATGCAGTGGAAGAGAGGTAAGCACAGTGATAATAATTCAGGCAGAGGAGGCCAAGTGTGTATCTATTGTGGGAAAAGGGGCATACAGTGAAAGTATGCTATCGTAAGCATAGGTGTCCACCTGGTCCACGATTTAAATCAGTAGGAGCAGCCAACAATCTCACTGCTGGGAGTTAGAATCAAAGAATGAAAATGGTACTGGTTCAACAAAAGAGTAAAATGTGACTTCAGAACAATCAGTTCTGATGTCAGTACAAATGCTGAGTACTGTAGAAGGTAATCATAACACGTTTTCAGCTTCTAAGCTCGAGTATTTGAGATCTATTTTATAGAATGATGAAAAATTTAATGAGAATACAGAAAGTTGAGTAGTTAAATGGAAAAAGGCACTAGAGTTATCTATGACAGCAAAATACCTATCAAACTCAAAGAAAAGTTTTTTTGAACTATAATACAATCAGCTATTCTTGATGGTAAGGTAATGGATGTTGGCATTTAAAGAAAAATGAGAAAAAAGTAAAAGTAGTAGATATAAGAATATTAAAATGGATATGGATATGTAACTACACAAGAAACAACATGATAAGAAATTATTGTATATGACAGAACATCATTTAAGGTGATTTGAACATGTACAAGGAAAATGACTTAAGGTACTAGTGAGGAAAGTTGATTGTATGACTTTTCGCTTTGTGAAAAAGACTAGAAATTACCTTGAAAGAAATTATGAAAAAGGATCTTATGGTAAATAACATCTCTAAAAAGTTGAATTTTTATTGAACCCAATAACATTACTGATCTGTGTTACTGACTTCACCAAGTGAGATAAGGCAATGTTATTGTTATTGTCTAAACTTTTGAAATCACTTTATGAAATGAAAAAATGAAGCTATTCCCAAACTTCCAGCAGCTCTCAGCTCTGCAGTCACAGGTTCAGTTCCCAGTCACAATTCCACTCTATGGCACTTTCATTTTCATCATGTTTCTGCTCACAGACTTGCTGTTTTGAATAAAATTGAACTTTCTATCACTGTTAATGATCATCTAGTTTGTGAAATTTTTCATTGTACTAAACAAAGAGAATTCTGTGTGCTCTAAGTAATAATAAGCTGCACACGCTAATTGCTTCATATGGATAGGGACCCTTTACTGCAACTATACATAAATTTTGGTATTTTCTCACTATAGTGGATGAGTACAGTAGGTTTACTTGGGTAGTAGTTATGAAGACTAAATCTGAAACTTCGCATCATATTCATTTATTTTCATTGATTTGTCACACTATTTGAAAATCAATTTCATGCTTCCATTAAGGTTGTGAGGACTGGTAATGGAGCAGAATTTTTCTTGCATTCTTTAAATACTTTTAAAGGGATATTATATCAAACAACTTGTTATCAAACTCCACAACAAAATGGTAGGGTGGAGTGGAAGCATCAAGATATTCTAAATGTGGCATGGACACTTTCTTTTTGATCTGACACTCCAAATATGTTTTGGCGATATGCTGTCACACACACTGTATCTGCTCAATAGAGTTCCTACTAAGACAGTTCTCAATCATTCCCCATTAGAGTTATTGGGTGACAAGCTTCCTAATTTTGATCATCTTCAAGTATTTGAATCTTTATATTTTATTTCTACACTTGCTGGACACAAGCAAAAATGATACTCAAGCTCATATCATAAGTATATATTTCTTGGATATAAGACTGGTACCAAAGGATATTTGTCCTATGATCTCTCATCCAAGGAGATTATAGGATTATAGCATCAGGGGTTCATGACATGTCATATTTCATGAATTAATATTTCCTAATTCTACTTGTTCTGTCTTTAGCCCTTCTTTGACCTATGATTCAGAATCTGTTCCTTCTTCATCAGCACCTAATCTTTCTTCTTCCCCAATTCCTACTTCATTTTCACCTCTATTTCCTACTATTAACCTCGCAGATCTACTATTGCAGTTCGAAACCTTATCATTTAGACGATCACTGTTATACTCCATTTCTCAAACTTCCTCCCATATAAATAGAGTAGCAATTGTATTGGTGGGTCAGTTGAATAATCAATGCTAATCTATTCAATCAGAGTTTATTCTTCTTTAGATGAAAGATTTTGGGGAATTTAAGAATTCCTGGGAACCAGTTGCCACTATTTAGAATTTTTTTCCTGAATTTTTCCTTGAGGACAGGGTGAAATTTTTGGAGTGGAATGTTATTAGCAGATGCCCAATTAAAAGTTGTGCATTTGGATGGACAAGGGAGAGCACAGGGTATTAGAACTTGGGTTGGTTTCTGTCTGTAATAACAGTAGCAGTTGGTTAATTAATCATAAGTCAAACAACTTAGAGGAGAGAAAGAGACAGCAAGATGACAGAGGTATAAATAATGGGAGAAAGATCTCTATTCTTGTTTCTAATTTTTACTCTTGGTTCTGCAACCATCGTGATTCAGATTGAGGAGGAGGAGCGATATTCTGCCAGTCCTTTACTCCTCTCTAACCCAATTCTACTACTAACCTCCTTACAAAGACAATAGACTTTACACTCAGTCGAAACTAATACCCTAATCTTATCCCAATCCAATGAAATGTTCCTATAAGATATAAACCTCACACAATTACCCTCCAACAAGCTACATCTCAACCATTTCCTTCAGATACATGAAATAGTGAGTAAGAATCAGGTACATGTATGCTTGAATTTAACAAAAACAAAAAAAATGAAGAGCGAGAATACCAGAGACTCAAGATGGTTGTCGATAGATGAGACTTCCTGGCGAATTGCAATTAAGGCGTCGGCGGCGGCAATGAAGGATCGGTAGTTACCCACGGCGACCTCTTGCATTTGGCGGCGAATGCGATCAGCATCGACGCGAAGGAGTTCAGGTTCCTTGTGAAGGCGATCGAGTGTGAAAGATAGCAATTCGGAGACATAGGGTTGTTGTGAATCTGATGCCAGAGGAAGAGGAAGGACCATCGCCGATGCTTCACCTTCCGACTCCATTTTCCTATGCTCAGATCTGGATCCACTCAAACCTCAGTTATTTCAGTTTCACTCTCTCCTCTCAAGTATACTATTGCTGCCACCACCCTCTTTCGATCTTAAACTGCCCTGTAGTTTCCAGACAAAAAATAACTACGCGCTGAGCCGGAAATTTGATTTTAGATAATTTTTTTTTTCTTTTCTATAGAGTAAAATGTAACATTGCACCCAGACGAAGAAATAGCATAAAAAATAGTTTATTTTAATAAATTATATTAAAAATTGATTAAATAAGTTAATAAAATTGATAAAAGTCTAAATTGTTGGCTTAATTCCAATTTTTATCCCTTTATTTTAAAGAGTAACAAATTCATCCCTCTATTAAAAAAAAATAACAATTAAGACACAATTATTAAATATTTTTCGAAATATCATACGATCATACTTACGAATATTTTTTTAGCATCTTTGATTTAAATATTTTTCTTATAAATATTATTATTTTTTAAAAATATTTTTATTTACTATGATAATTAATACATTTTATTTATATTATTGACTAAATTTATGTTTAGTTAAATATTTAAAATAAAATAAATAATACAAAACAACTATAATATGAAAATGTATGAGTGATAAGGGTTATAAAATTTAATTATAATATAATTTTTAATTATAATAGCAAGTTAACAATAAAAAGTTTGAATAAACGATGAAAAATATAAAAGAAAATTTTAAAAAAATATTCTTAAGAATGTTATTTTTAAAAAGAAAAAATCAAAATATTTATGCCAAACATACTCTAACTTTAAGATTTTAGAAAATTTAATTGAATCCCCGTTCCAAAAAATCCCATTAAGTTCAAAAAGGTAACATTGTTAAAATAATTTAACATAATAAAATTAAGGATACTATTAAGCCTCCTTTCAATCTCCTTTATTTTTTTCACCTTCAATCTCCCTCTATCTTTTAATGTCCTCATCCTTTTTTTTTTTTTTAGAGAATGTAATAATTCTTTGTATATGTGTTCACATAATACTTTTTTTTTCTTTTAATTTCATTTTATACACGTTTGGTAATTGTTACATGCCACTATAAGTTTAAGATTTTTTTTTCTGTTATTAATTTTTAAAACTTTTTCTTATATTGTCCAAACACTATATGACATCATTTTGATTTTCTTTTTTACAAATATATTTTTGATTTTTCTTAAAAAAATAACTTAAAAAAACTTATGACTTTAAGTTTTAATACCTACTCGTGTAAAAGATAAGGGCACACTTGAGATTACGTTGTTACTACATCTTTGTTAATTGTTCTATTAATTCTTTAATTTTTTAGAGCTTGCATTTTTATTTGACTAATTATTTTTTTTTAAAAAATAACTGAACAAAAATAATATATATTTTTATTTAATTCTATTTATACATATAAATAAAGAATTTTATAATTATATGAAATCTTCTTCTATTTCTATATTTATCAAGGATACAAAGAAAATCATATGAATAGATTAACAAGGTTAAAATAATCATGAAAAGAGAAAGAATAGATCAATAAATTTTGGTTTCATTGTTAAAAAAAAATTAAATTACAAGAAAATCTAATCTTACACTTTACTTTAAGAAGATCTCGTTTATACTAAGATCTCAAGCATTTTCAACCTATGACTTATGACTTATAACTGAAGTTGTTTTGATAAGACAAAAATGATGTTTTAAAAAAAAATAAGTATTACTATTCATTCATTTATCAAAAATGACAAGACAAACTTGGAGGACTTTCATTCATTAGATATGAACATTCTTATCAAAGTAGCTATATTTTCTTAAAGGCATCTTAGATTCAAATAAGATGCAAAACGAGTAATTTCTGACTTCACCAAATCTTTTCCTTTAGTGAAATATTGTAATAAAGAAATAAGATCCATCCATGAATAGATGTATGTTGTAATTTTTCTACCTTTTAGAATTGTCTCTTCATGAATGAGTATCTTCTTCTCAAAGTCTTCTAACATCAAATCAATGCAATGTGCAGCATAAGGGGTTTAATACAAATTTTTTCTTTTTTTCATCAACATCTCTCTTGTAGCTTTATAATTTGTTGCATTATTAGTCATAACTTGGACTACATTTTTCCTACCATTCTTTTTAACAACATCACCAAGCATTTTAAAGATTTTATCAATTATTTTTTCTATATAAGATGTATCAATGGACTTAAAAAAAATAGTTCCTTTAAGACTATTTACCAAAAAGTTCAATATTACTCTTCTCCTCTTATCAGTCCACCTACCAATCATTAATGTGCATCTAATTGTATTCCATTTAGCTTTATGTTCTTCTAACCTTTGCCTTGTCAACTCTATTTCCTTTTTCAAATACTTTACTCAAATCTCATGATACCTTGGTAGTTTAAATCTAGAACTATGACTAGTAATTATATCACATATAACAAAAAAATATCACTTCTTACCACATTAATAATAATAATAATAATAATATTTATAAACTTTCCTATTGCTTGACAAGCCTCTTTTCTTCTAGTTTTGTTGAATATGTTGTTGATTATTACTTGGGCAGTTGCACCCCTTTTTTGGAAAATATTTCTTCCTCTAGATACCTCATTTTTACTTGATTTTCTTTTATTTCCACTAATGTATCTAAAGTATCCCTCTCAATCTCCTAGTCAGCAAAACAACCGACACTCGAATTTGATTGTTTTATTCAACTTTTCTTGTATGCTTATAAGTAAGTTCCACATTCCTTTCTCACCTCATTTGGAATAGATTTGCATGCTCCAACATCTTTAGTTGTTTGAGCCAAGTGATGCTTCAATTGATAAATAAGAATAGAAATATGTTAGATTTACATAAATAGGTCCAACCTATTTAATAATTTAAAGCCAAAGTTTGACCTATTATCTATCGTAAGTTTTTTATTAAGCCTAATCTGGCCTTTTTAAAAGTTTACTTTATTTTATTATTTTTTTAATAGCCTACTTCATATTGAGACCTTCAATAGGTCATTAAGATTCCTTATAAATAGGCTATTAAACCATCTAAATTGATGTCTTTATAAAGTTCATAAGAATTAGATCTAAATAAGTTATAAAAAATTGTTTAATACCTTGAATATGTATAATAAAGTTACATATTTCTATTTTACCAAAAAACATAATCAAGATAGTGCAAATGCAACTTAGCGTTATGCATAAAAACAAATAAAATAACAGTAATATAAAAGACTTTAACAAGTAGGACTTTTTCTCTTCAAAGGTATAGGAATACCCTTTAACTCTAATAAAAATTATTATAGTTATAATTTAAGATTTTATTTATTTTAAAATTTAATCTATTTAATATATTATTATATTATAATTTTGATATAAAATAATTTAATATATTGTTATAAATTTTATGAATTTTAAATAGTCTATTCTAATAGTCCTAATATGCTTTTTCTTAAGCTCAAATCTGACCTATTTAATTAATTCAGCCTTTTAAAAAGTCTAAATTAAGTCTATTACTTAAATAGGTCAAGTCGGATTAAGCCTTAAAAAGGCTAAGTCATAGGCCTCTATCAGACAGTCTAACTTATTTTCATCCCTACTAATAAGCACCTCCACTTACAAGTTTTTTTACAATATTTGCATTGGACTCTTCTTGTGCCTTCAATTACAATCCCATGTTGCCATGCTACATCACTCTTGTTTCTTGATGCATTATTTGATAATGACTTAGAAGGAGAAGTCTGACTATTGGTTGAAGCCATTTTATCAAACAGTAGAGCAAAACATTTGAACAAACACACCCATAACAAAACACAACAAAGTACAAACTCATCCACAATTGCACAAAGATGATGAAGATTAAAAAGAAAAAATAAAGCAAAGAAAACCCTAATCATAGTGTAAACCTTATTTGTAGAACAAAACCTAGTGGTAAAACAAACTCCAGTAACAGAACATATCTAGTCGCATAGCAAATCTCAGTTGCCATATCAAAACCAAGTCACTGGAACAAAGCACAATCGTTAGAGCAAAGCAAAATTAAGTTGTGTGGAGTGGAATGAAGTCATAGAGCAAAGGAAGTTCTGATTCAATTTTTGGGATTTTAGGATTTCAATAGCTTTTTAGCAAATTGGGCCGCGGGTCATTAGGGAAAAAAATTAGGTTTCTTAATACATCGGGATCGTCCAAGCTTATTGATTTTACAATCCAGCTCAGCAATCCCTCCTGATCCTGGTGATTTGTGTTTTCAAGAGTGAGCTAGCACAAAAGAGTAGTCAGAGATCATAAACTCATACAATCTTATGTTCTGGCATGTAATTTTGACTATCATACATGTTCTATTGCTATATATAACATTACAAATTAAATATACTTTGGTTATTGTCATGTGTCTAATAACCTATCCAAAAGTAGCTTTTGATGTGTATCCAAAATAAGTTTAACCGACATTCTTGGTTAATATATTTCAAGAAGAATCAGAATTATGATTTTTCCCATTAGTTTCTCCAATGGTGGGACTATTTTGGGCCAATTGAAGAAATCCTTCCTACACCTGTCAAAGAAGGATACAAAATTTATAAGGGAAGATAGCTGCGAGAATCAGGAATTCCAGCAGACCTCAAATACTTCTCCGACTTTGCCTTAGCATGGGTATTCTTATGGCAGTATAGATACGGCAAGACAGAAAATGAAGATACTCTTCCATTACTCCACAGATATTCTTTTGTGAAATGGTGGAATCAATTCAATGTTGACCATGCCGGTCCAGAAGGTGTTGCTGAATATTTTGGCAAGAATCCAAAATTATTAAATTTAGCAGATCCAGCAACATTTCAATTCCTAAACTAGAAATCAAAAACTGCAGCATTTTTATCAAGCTGTGATTCAAAAGAAAAGATGAAGAAAAATTTGCAAGATGTTCTTCTTCTCTTACAAAGCCAAGAAGAAGGAGAATCTTCTATAAAACAAGATACCAATATAGAAGAAATGTATCAAAATGAAGATGACTGTTTCGGCATTGACATCCGAGAACTTTAAAACCGGTACTGTAGTAAATAGTTCCAGTTATCAACCGGAACTGTAGAAATAGTACTCAATTTTTTCTTTAAAAGGAGTCCTCGACTATGTTGTGAGGCACCCTTTCATTAAGCAAGTTTAGAGAGATTTAGAGAGAGAAGTTTTGAGAGAAACAATCCTTTGTAAGCTTTCCTCTTTGAGATCTTTTCAATAAAATTTGCTATTTCAAATTATTTTTCTCTCTTCTCCCTCTTAGTCGGTTCTGTTCGGACTACCGTCGTCCGACTTTCTTCCCTTCTCCCTCTACTAGATCTGTGCCGGTTATACCGTCGTTGACTTTAAACAAAGGAATATCTGTGTCGATTATACCGTTGTTGATTCCACCATTTCACAAAGGAATATCTGTGGAGTAATGGAAGAGTATCTTCATTTTCTGTCTTGCCGTATCTATACTGCCATGAGAATACCCATGCTAAGGCAAAGTCGGAGTAGTATTTGAGGTCTGCTGGAATTCTTGATTCTCGCAGCTATCTTCCCTTATAAATTCTATATCCTTCTTTGACAGGTGTAGGAAGGATTTCTTCGATTGGCCCAAAATAGTCCCACCATTGGAGAAACCAATGGGGAAAATCATAACTCTGATTCTTCTTGAAATATATTAACCAAGAATGTCGGTTAAGCTTATTTTGGAACCAGAAAGTTCTTGTCCATGCATCTATATAATCCCAGTAATTATATCCTATTGGGTCAAAAGGTTGGGAAAACTTTTTATAAGAGTTCAGATTTTTCCCAAAAGCCTTTGGGGTTAAGACTTTTAAGATCTGGATTGTGGAATGGGTTATGATCGATGGATCTTTTTGTTCTTTATAGTGTTTGATGGAGACAGAGTCTGAATCCACTAAAATAAACTCATAGAATTGTCTGGTTTTATTGGCCGCATAAGGTCTAAAATGAAATCTAGGTGGGAAGACTTTGGTAATAGCTTTGTATGGGTTTTTGTCCCAAAATTCAGGTTCCATTTGTATGACTGAGGAAAATTTCCCTTTAGCCACATAATGGTTTGGATTAGTAGATTTTTGTTTACCTTTTTGAAGGTCAAGGGTCCCTTCTGTTTTACTCGGATTTGTTTTCTGGGTTTGATTGAAAGACTGGAGTATGGTGTTTAGACTTGCTAAATCTATTTCCATGTCTTCTTCAGAGGCAATGTCAGCCCATGATTTTTTTGGTAGGCTACTCAGGCTTCCTTGTTGGACAGCTAAGAGTGTGCTTATTGGGAGAGCATAATCTTCTTTGGTTTGTTTTGTAGTTTTAACAGAAGAATCAGTCTTTTTGGAAGATTCTTTTGGAGTTCCAGATTGCTGTATTGATAACTCAACAATTTGGATTGCTTTCTGAGTCGATGACTCAATGGGAGTAGATGACCCAGAAGAAGAGGATTTTGAATCTGCCGAAGCAGATTGTGGTTTTGATTTGTTTAAAGTCAGGGCTAGCCTGACTCTGCCGCCTCTAGATGTCCCTCCCCTTGAAGGGGTAGTTGCCTTTCTAGGCATCTTACTTATCCTGTAAATATTCACGGGTAAGGTAGTCAGGAAGAGAATTTGAAGTGCCTTTGCGATATTCGATATCAAAATCAAAAACACTTAAAATTATTTGCCATCTAGCAAAGATTTGTTTTGACGCAAGGTTTTTTACATCTTTTTGTAAAAGTTTTTTAGCAGACTTGCAGTCTACTCTAATAAGAAATTTTTGGTTTAGTAAATCAGATTGAAATTTTGAAACGCATAAAACAATTGCCAAAACTTCCTTTTTAACAGTAGAATAATTCTGTTGTGCAAAATTTCAATGTTTTGAAGTATATGCAATGATATGCTCTTGTGACTCAATTCTTTGTTTGAGGATACCCCCGTAACCTATGTTTGAGGCATCAGTTTCAACAATTTTAAAAGCTTGAGGAATGGGAAGATATAAGCAATTTATCTTCCTGACTCTGTTTTTGATTTCTTTGACGACATTGGTATGAACATCAGTCCAAGAAGGAGGATTTTTCTTAAGCCTATCATGTAGAGGTTTGATGATATTGTTTAGGTGAGGAATAAAATCACCTACATAATTGAGACATCCTAAAAACCTTTGTAATTGGGTTTTATCTAAGATTCTATCAAGAAATTTGTCAGCAAATTCAATAGACCTACTGATAGGGATGATGGTTCCCTGGTGGATATTGTGGCCAAGGAATCTAATATTGGTTTGAAAGAGATTAATTTTTGTATTGGAAACAGCAAATCTGTTCTGTTTGTGACATTGATGAAAACATTTATGTGTTTGAAATGTTGATCAATGGATTGGGAAAAAATTAAGACATCATCGATATAGACAATGACAAATTTTGAATAAGGATTGAAAATTTCATTCATAATTTTCTGAAATTCAGACGGGGCATTTTTTAAACCAAAAGACATAACATTCCACTCATAATGCCCAAAGGGGACAGTGAAAGCAATCTTGTATCTATCATTTTCACAAATTTGGATTAGCCAAAATCCAGATTTCATATCAAATTTTGAAAAGATCTTAGCAGAGTTTAATCCGTTAAGAAGGTCTTTTTTGTTGGGGATAAGATGCCTAATCCACTGAAGGGCTTGGTTAAGAGGTTTGTAATTGATGACAAGCCTGGGAGTGCCTCTCTCCTGGAAGTGTTGGGATATTGTGTATAACAACGTATACACTGCATCAGGAAGTCGCTCATTGTCACTGACAATAATTTTTCCCTTATCATCAATTTTTACTGCAGAGAAGATGTTTTCTCTATCAGTTTCAGTGAGATAATTATCTCACCAACCTTTGAGTTGACCAGTAAAATCAGCAACAAGAATATAAACAATGGTGTCTTCAGGCATATTTTGATTAGTAAAATAGCCCTTGGCGACAATCGACATGTTTTGGAGTTTGGCAATGATATTATATTCAGATAATCCATCAATATTCCAAATATAAATATCATTAGAATTGAAACTTTGAATAAAATCTTGTTTTTTTTGAAAATAAGATCAGGAGCAGTAGCTCTATTATAATAAAGCTTGGAAGAATTTTTCCAATTATTGATAGGATTAATAGCTAAAATAGAATCTGTTTCAGAATAATGTTCTGAATCAGTTTTGGAAATAGTATTGACAGTTTTGGTAAGGGATCTAGTTCTAGGTTTAGCATTAGATTCTTCAGAGGGTTGAGGAGTGTCGGGAACAGTAGTAAGAAGACTAGTAATTTTACTAAGCAACTCATTCTGATTATCCTCGTTTACTCTGGTTTTTTCTTTCTGTCTAAGTTCTAAGATTTTTTGTTTAGCTTTGGCACTAATCTTAAAAGGTTTAAACAGAGGTTTTTCTAATTGAGGTTGAGAGGATGAAGAAGCCGTTTCTTCAACTTTAGGTTTGACAGGATTAACAGAGATTTTTTCTCCTAGAACCTGAAGATACTTATTGGTATAATCGGCCTGTTCCATGAGGCCTTGGATATCATTAGGAGTGATAGACTCTTCTGGGTTCTTAGATTTAAAAGGAGTAGCAGTAACAGGGTTACCACCCTTGTCTTTCAGATTAGGTAAATGGTATTGAGTAGTGGGTGGCAATTCACTTTGAATGATTTGTCCATCTTTGATCTGCCAGGATATGACATTAGCAGAGGAGGTACTAATAATATCCTCTTGCCAAGGATAATCTATGTTATTATGAATGGTATAAGCATGATACCAATCAAAGAATGAGATGTTCTGTTTAATTTTTTCAAGAAATTGATAAAATTTCTCTTGGATGTCAGATCTGTCTTTTCCCCTATACTTCTGAAAGAACCACTCTCTTTGAAATTTCCATTCCTCAAAGTAGAAATCTTTCCTAAGGGTTTCCTTATCAATAATGAATTTATGAGATAACATCATAAGACTCATTTAAGGAAGAGTAGGTTGGAGATTAGATACTCTGATTTTCTTCTTCTTTTTCAGAAGTCTGGTAAACATTTCTAGGAATCCTAGAAGAAGTATCTAAACCCTGTAGGTTTATGGAAGGATCATGGTTAATAGATTTGGGGATTATATATATATATATATATATATATATATAAACTATTTTTATATCTTTTGCAATAAAAGAAAAAAAATATTTATTCTTCATCAACCTATTAGAAGCATTGATGTTTTTTTTTTTTTTTTTTATGTTAAGAGAAATATACTTGAATCTTTATGCATCTATTACAAACTATTTTTTGACATTCTAGAATATGACTTTACATAAAGAGTAAAATGACCTAGGATCAAATACATAAGTATAATAGATATCTTTGAATTTTAATCATATAAATAATGACCTATTTACCTATTTCAGCTTGGTGTTTGCATTAGAATTACAATTGCTAAGCAAGACATGGCACGTAAAGTGAATGATATTCAAAAGTCAATGATCTCAAGGATGGAAATTAGATGTGAGAATCACCAATTTAAAGGAGGTAAAAAAATCACAAGTAAATTCTGTTGAAATGATTTTAATAGAATAAAGGGTATTATATGGTGGGGTTTGCAATATTAATTTCTATTGTAATATTAAATTGGTTTATTGATAAATTTTTCAAAACTCTCTTTATATTGTGGTAGTTGATATTTGTTAAGAAAACAAGATCAAATGTACAGTGAGAATGCAGATTTAGATAAATGAAGAGCTAAATTGAAGGAAGGAAATATACATATGAAGGAAATATACACACACACACATATATATATATATATATATATAATTTAGATTTTTTACATTAAGTAACAATGGACAATATAAGATATTCAAACACAAGCATAAGTTGTGTATGTGTGATGTTGCACCTTTGTTTCTTTTAGTCTTCATTAATATTTGACAAATTTGGACCTCAGATCATTCAACCATATGCCTCTAAATTCGAAGCAGTTAATAACCTTCAATTTCTCTAACACCTGTGGGTCAACACCTTATTAATAACATCTAGAGAATTGAAAATAAGGGTATAAAATGAGAAACACTAAAAAAAGGCATATGAGGGAACATAAGGTTCATAAACATGTTAATGGAAAAATACTCTTATGACAAACACATTTGTTCCTAGATCTGGCCTAGGATAACATAAAAACTACCCTAATAAGTTGGAGATAAAAAAACCTCACACATTTGAATACAAGATATACAAAGTTGATGACTTAAGGGCTAATAAATTTCAATAGGGACCTAAAAATTTATAAGGACTTAGCCAAAAAGTGATAAAGGTTGAATGTTTGAGACAAGTGGCAAAATTATACTTCAAAAAATGAATGAGAATATCTCTTTCGACTAAGGGAAAGAAAATTATTAGATTCTTCCACTTATTTTTGAAGAAGTGCTTTTGGATCAAGCTGCTTGTCATATCGTGTAAGTTCAACACCTCACAAAATTTATTTATTTTTTGTCAATAATGAACACTTTTATTGGTATAACTTTTCAACTTTGTGATCATGTCCACAATGTCACTAGAAACACAAGCCTCGAAAGGATCTATAATACCAAAAGATGGAAGCTTCATGAGTATGTGAACATCTTCAAGAGTAGGGTAAACTTGCCCCAAGCATCAACAAATATACTAGTAAGAGAATTTTATCATTGAAACAATGAATCTAAGATACTAAGAAAATTGTGATTAGAAGAAAAAATGTATTGAACCTAGTCCACTCATTTACTTATTGGAAAGACGTGAGAAACAAAACATAAAGGCACTCAAGGAAACTCTTGATAATTAAATGTGAACGAAGCAAGGAAGGGCCTATAAGTAAGGAAAGATTCTCTATCACCTGATGATGAAGGAGAACTTGCGAGTTTGAAGCGAGAATACTTGTCGAATTGACATAGAATAAGTTATCACTTGGAGAATGGGTTAGGTCAAAGTTGTGCTCAAGGAAAGGAACATTAAGCTCCTAACAGCCCAACACATTTAACGACTTAGACCAAGGAAGGAGTAACTAGGATCAGATGTCAAACACCATGAAATAAGAACTTATCTAGTTTAAGAATCACTAGAATCATATTTAAAAGTAGCGTCTCAATGGGAAAGCTTGCTATTAAGGAAAGATGAAGAGGTCATCATGCAAAAGAAAAAGAAGAGTAGAAATGAAGAATTTTTAGGAACTAGTGGATAAAGAGAAGAGTAATATGGTGAAAGGAAAGAAGGGCATTTACTAAGGCAGTTAAAGAAGGAATTAATGAAAATGTGGCAGATTACCTTTGCCATGATACGAAAAAATAAGTTTCCAAATGTTTGGGCTAGACTTTAAACTAATAGCATAGTAGAAAATAAATTAACCCAACAAAAAAAAGGCATGTGAGTAAGGAAGAAGTTTGATATAGTGATGCTCAAAATACAAGCAAGTCAGCAAGAACAAAACAAGATGTAGAATGTGAAAATCTCATGCAAACAAAAAGAACAAAAAACAAAATCATTAACAAAGTACAAGCAAGTCACCAAGAAGAAGATAAGATGTAGAATGTCCAAATCTCATGAAGGCAAAAGGAACAAAAGATAAATTCAATGAGGGTATAAAAGACTATTCAAAAGCATTGCATCAGCTATGAATACCAATTTTTGCCTTCCAGAAATTACCTCCAATTTTTTTTAAAAAATAAAATAAATTCGTTTTACAAAAAAATAGAAAATTTTGGAAAAAAGAGAGAGAACAATTCCAGAAACAAAAGCCTTACACTATGCAGGCTCATACCTAGTATCAAAAACCAGTTTTAAGCATGAAAATGGAAAAACTCATAATTTTTGGCGTTTTGTACAAACCCTAAATGACCCATATAAATACATAAGTAAAATCCAAAGGGTGAAGGAGGAGCTTTTAGAAACGAGAAAAATTTTAAGAGAGAAAATATCTTAAAAAAAAAAGGAAGAGCTTTTCGGAGAAAAAAAAAAAGGAAATTTAGGAGAGGTAGCATGTTGCTCTGATAGATCTGAGCTGAGGAGAAAGGGGAATAAAGCACTTAACTGAGAAGGAAGAGGGAAGAAAATGCACCTGCCATTCATCATTTCCTATTCTTGCTCGAAAATATTTCCCAACGGGTATATTACACAAGATATTATTTCTATTCCTTAACTCATGACCAAATGCCTATGTTTTGAGTTTTTGCAAAGTAAAATGTGAATAGAAGATGAATGATGAGAACACTTACGGGTCCTTTATTACTAATATATAATTATTATAAAAAAGTTTTAGAAATGTTTGATGTATTTCAATAGCAGAAGCATTTACGAAGGCCATTAGTTTTACGTAACCGATTTTAATAAAGTTATGATTTTATATTATTATTTTCTTAGTTTAAATAGTTAATAAGAAATGTTGATGCGAAACATATTCAGGGTCATGGTTTCAGTGATATTTGCTCAGAGTTTTAGATTCTATAATCAAACCATTCCTTTTCTTTTTTTAAATTTATTTCATGCCTTTATTTTTATTTCACTATTATTATATGTTTGTTTCGTGGTGCAACAAACCAGCGTTAGATTATGAAAAAGATATTTGCATTAAGATAGTTGTTGGATTGGATCCAAACATTTTTTTTATTTTTTACTTTTTTATTATTTTTGTGTTTTATTTCTTTATTATTACTATTATAATTATTTATTTTATCTTATTACTTTAAAGACATTGAATTCAGCCAATTAAATCAAATAATAGGTAAATAAATTATTTATGTAAAATAAATAAGTAAAGTAATGTGAGAATAAAAATTTTCATAATGATTTTTATATTATTGCTTAGATTCATATATTCGTGTATTTATGAATTATTTGTTTTTTAGTATTGTTGTATGAATATTAGAAGATAGATGTAATTCAATTTTGTATCAATATTTTAACCTCTTATTTCATAGAAATAAATTACATTTTAAATTTATTTTACAATAAATGAATAAATAATACATGTTTGCATTAATTTATAACATTAGCGTGTAGCTTCTCTGTCGTCATATGTTATAAATTGATAAAGTCTATGTGTACCTACGTTACCGAGTTTTTAGGCAATATTAATTTATCATATGTTATTAAAATTTAATTATCTTAATAATCAATCAAAATGTATTCCCTATAACTACTATTTTACTAATCAATTAATTTAAATATAATTTATTTTATTAACACAATAATTTATAATATTAATGTTTAGCGACTCTACCTTTATGCATTATAAATTGTTGAAATATATGTGTATCAACGTTATCTTAGATTTTATACAACATAAATTTATCAAACTAAGTTTAAATATTATTATTAAATAATTTTATTTTTGAATAATTTAAATATATTTACTCCATTCATTAAATAAAAATTAATTTCATATTTTAAATTTTTTAAGTCATATTTCTAATTTTAAAAAAAATTAATAACTAAACATTTTCTTACTTATTTATATAAATTTTTATAATATCGATGTATAATTTACATTGCCTTCGATTCTTCAACAAATTATATGAGATTTATATATAGCTTACGCTATCTTAAATTTTCTTTCAATATTAACCGTAATTAATATTTAAATTTAAATTCAAATACTTCATTTACAAATAAAACATTTTAATGATTTGCAATATAGTCGTGTGATCTCCTTTCACCATCTGTATTGTTTCTCGTATGGTACATGTATAACCGCGTTATCTTGTATCCTAAATATTATAATTTTGTAAAAATAATTTTAATTCTAAAATAAATTTTCTTTTACTAAACTTAATTTTAATTAACTAACTTCATATTTTTTAATATAGAATTACATGACTTTGAGTTCCTTATTGCACTTGGGGATATGTAGTAGCAGAAACCAGACCCGTCAAGTCAAAATAATTTTTTAAGGTATCCATTAACATTTTAATAAATAATTTTCTTCTTTTGAAATAAATAATAATAATAATAATAATTATAATAATAATTATTATTATAATTATAATAATAATAAATGTTTAGGAGTTAAACAAATATTTTTTAAAATTTAAATAAATTTGTACAATTAATTTAAGATAACTATTTTTTAAACGGACGTTATAAGGTGCTAATACCTTCCCTATACATAAATGACTCCCGAACTCATTTTTGGTTTCAAAAGTCATATCATTTTTAAGTTTTTTCAAGGTTTTCTTAAAATAAACTTTGGTGACGACTCCTCTGATATTTTTAAAAATCTTTTCGCCATACCGTTGCAACCGCCCGGTTACGACATCAGCCTTGCATATTCTCCACTAAATAAACTAACATCTTAGCTATTCCTTATAAAGAGAGTGTTCCTAAACCAAAGGCACCTATCTTTTGCACAAGAATGACATCCTTTCCCAGAATAATTGCATCAAAATGAATGGTTTATTAGTAATAAAAGAAATGTGTGGTCCATTTCAAAACATATAAAAGGCTAAAATGTTGAGACACTGTGTTTATCATTTTCAATGTATCAAAATATCAATTTATATGAACAAGTATAATAAATATATAATTTGGATGTATTCAGATCATTTAGCTATAATTACATGGTCCAAGTGTGTAAACAATCAACAACTCAATCAAATATTCGCCTTTTGATTACTTCATTTAGTTTTAGTTTCTCCTTTCCTTTCTCAACACATTGTGAGTTTATGAACCTCATTCTTCTGTCAAACTAATTTTTGTGCAAAAATATATAGATTTTAAAATTATTTTTCTTTGATAACTCAATTATGTCCTATCACCAATCAATGTTATGGTATTATTAGAAAAAATTGCAATATTCTTAAGGATTTTAAGAGTTTCAAAGTTATATCTTATTTTTGAGAAAGCCAACATTATAGCTGATTTCCTAACACATTTTAGTCGCAGTATCTATGCAAGTGTTTATATTTGGAAGGAGATTCTTATTGAGGTTTATAGGACTATTAGAGAAGACTTGCATAGTATTTTTTTTCCTCAACTTGTGTCAAACTTGTAGTTTATCTTGTTTTTTTATTAAATTATAAAGTGTTAGTATTCAATAATAATAATAATAATAATAATAATAATAAGAGACTATCATTTGATATATATTAGTGAATTTTTTTTCCTACATTGAACAAATTAAATTAAATTATTAAATAAAAATTAATTATATAATATAATAGTGTTTTAAATTTTAAAAATTACCTTTTTTAAATCACATATATCTTTTACATAATTTTCCTCAAGTCACATGATATACCTAATACTTGAACACTAAATTATTAGTTATGTTATAAAAACTTCATATCAACTAATTCATATGCTTAATTATAAAAATAAGATTAAGTCAAAGAAATAATTTTTGATTTTAAATAAAGAAAATTTCAATAAAAAAATACGACATAATTAAAATAGAATAAAATTATAAAAATATTTTTATCAATATTTATGTATAAATTATAAGTATCTACTAATTTTTGAATTATAACATCTTTTAAGAGTATTTTCAAAATGTGGGTATTTCTAGAAATCAGTTTGTTTTTCTCATTATATCAAATAATTTTATATTATATATTTATTTTTAATTATTTAGATTTTTAATTTTTATATATTTTTAATTAAGAAAATATTTATTATTAATAATTATATTTACTCTTTTATTAATCTATAAAATTTATTAAATTTGAAATTAGTCGTATAATATTTTTTTAATTATTTATTATATATTTTACTGTAATTTAAGGATATTTGTGCATTATATAAAAAAATAAATGTTGTAATCACCTTTTATATATAATTTATAAAGAGTTATTTAGTCACTAATAATAAAATTTTTTTTTTTGTGAATTTTGTAATATATAGTTAGTTAAAAGTTTATGTGATTGGCATCAATAATTTCATTAACATGAATTATTTTATTATAATATTTGTTAATATGTTAACATTACATATTATGGTAATTATTATAAAGACAAATGTTTCAAAAATTATTATACTGTTATAAGTCTAAAAAATTTTACACTCAATTTGAGCCTTTCATTTAACTTAAATATAACAAGTTATAATTTATTACTTCATTAGCCATTAGATTTAAGTTAAATGAAAGGCTTAGATTGGGTGTAAGAGTTTTTAAACTTACACTGGTGTAAAAAGATCTTTCCCCATGAGGCCTTGGATATCATTAGGAGTGATAGACTCTTCAGGGTTTTTGGATTTAAAAGGAGTAGCAGTAACAGGGTTACCGCCCTTGTCTTTCAAATTAGGTAATTGATATTGAGATGTGGGTGGCAGTTCACTTTGGACTATTTGTCCGTCTTTAATCTGCCAGGATATGGCATTAGCAGAGGAAGTACTAATAACATCCTCTTGCCAAGGATAATCTATATTATTATGAATGGTATAAGCATGATACCAGTCAAAAAATGGAATATTTTGTTTGATTTTTTTGAGAAATTGATAGAATTTCTCTTGGATATCTGACCTATCTTTTCCCCTATACTTTTGAAAGAACCACTCTCTTTGAGGTTTCCATTCCTTAGAGTAGAAATCTTTCCTAAGGGTTCCCTTATCTATAATGAATTTATGAGATAACATCATAAGACTCATTTAAGGAAGAGTAGGTTGGAGATTGGATACTCTGATTTTCTTCTTCTTTTTCAGAAGTCTGATAAACATTTCTAGGAATCCTAGAAGAAGTATCTAAACCTTGAAGATTTAGAGAGGGATCATGATTAATAGTCCTGGGAATATCAGGTCTAATATAAGATCTAGAAGAAAAAGATCTTCTAGCAGAGACAAAGTCAGATCGATTACTGTAAGCATCGATCCTTGAGGAGAAAAGGAGAAAGAGTTTCTCCTATCAAAGGTTATTTCAACCTTTCCAGAATTATCCTGCGAAATATCTTGTATTTGAGGAGCAGGTCGGGGAACACTGGGTGAGGCTATATATATATATATATATATATATATATATATATATATATATATAAAATTTATGATTGATAAAGATACTTTAAATCTTCAATAAAAAACAATTTGTCACTAGTAATGAAAAATAAAATAAGCTTTATCATTAATTAGTTACTAGCATAAATCAAAAAGTAAAATAATATAGGTTAAAATTAAACGAGTTATTTTAACTTTTTTAAAATCACTTTTTAAATATATTTACAATCATTAATTATGGATAGAAACAGAGTAATACATCCATGTTATGATTTAACTTAACCTAAAAAATTAAGCTTAGAATTTTAAAAATTTCACAGTAAAAGGCCTAGACATTAAACTTATATTTATAAGTTCTTTCAGCTTAAAAAATTTGTCTATTTTTTTTTTTTATTGATAAAAAATATTGCCTAATTTTTACACACATGCAGGTTACTTTCTATTTATAATAACTTATGTTTGCAGACATAATTATTTGGACTCCTTACATACTAATTGTCTTGTTCACGTACTTATTTTAATATATTTACTGGTCTATTTATGTTTGTAGACATACTAATAGTCTTGTTAACATACTTATTTTTAAAATGAATGAGACTTTTATATAGACAAAGTTTTAAAATCTATTGACCTTCATTAATTCATATTTATGTATTTGTACAATTTTTTAAAGTTATTTAAATTTTTTACAAATTTCATCAAGTTTATTTAAAAAATATTATATATTATTAATGAAAATTATTGAATTATAATAAGGATATTACATTTAATAGTTAATTGTTTAAATTTTAATTTGTATTAGGTTTTAGTTAGAAATTTATATTACTAAAAAATAGTTTGTTTGTATCATGAACTTGAAAAATATATATAGAATGTGAAATTTTAGACTTCATTCTATTTATAAATTTGAGTTAGGAAAACAAAGTTTTATTTTTAAAATAAATAAGACTTTTATATAGATAAAGTTTTAAAATTTGTAAACCTTCATCAGTTTATATTCATATATTTGTACAATTTTCTAAAGTTATTTTAACCCTTTACGAATTTCATCAAGTTTATTTCAAAAATATTATATATTATTAACAGAAATTATTGAATTATAATAAGGATATTACATTATATGTTCCTCCTTCTCTTTTATGCCTAAAGACCTTTAAGTGATGATCAAAATTTTAATCTATCTTTTTTTTTTAATAAAGATTTGTGCTAAGTATTAATTTTACTCTTCTATAGTGTTTGGTTCCACTTTAGAAGTCAAACTTAGTTTTCTACATTTGTGTAAACTAGTTTTTTTTTTTAATAAAAAAACGAATTTATTTTTATTCCTTTTTGCAAGACCAAATCAATCAAAAGTTCAGACAAAATTTAGTATTTACAAGTTCAAATTGTCATACATAAATATAATATTTATGAAAATATCACTAACTACTGCAAGTCTTATATTTGGAATACCTTGTAATTAACTATTATGCACTAAAATAATGACTTTTCTTATAAGATTTGTAATGGAGATAGTTACTTTGAGTTTTCTCATTTGTTTATTTTGGAGACTCTTGTTAAATTAGCACATTTGGTTTATATATGTACTTTCAATTGGCCATTAAAGATGTACAGGATAGATTAGGTTTTAAGCTAAATTAATTATATATTATTTTCCTACAATTATTCAAAACAAGTTAAATAGTCATATTTTTGTTTTTTAGTAAAAGACTTGTCCAACTTTATTATTTAGGGACATCATTTGAAATATATTTACTTTGTACAGAATGGTGGTCACTGATTAGTTAAGACTTAGTGGTCTTCTCAACTCACTCAAAATCTTAAGTGAAAATGATTTTGGAGACCTAATATTTTAAAAAATATCAAGTTTTTTACATGACATATTTTCATAATTCTAGCTTCAAATCTTTTCAATCATAATGTTATAATACTACTTTTCATAATTGCTCTTGTCATATTTTTTAGGACAATATGTACTACATGAGAGGTTGCTCTCATTTTTACTCAATCCCAATTATATTTTTAAAATTTGTAGATTCTATTAATTGGTTCATTCATTATGTTAATTTTCTAGGGATCTTCTTCATAACAACCTTATGGCATGGCAGGAAATGAATTCATATTCTATACTAGATGTCAAAAACTCAATAGATGTTGTACTGGATAAAGATCAACTCAGTCCTACTTGTAGAAAAAAGAAACCGAGTACCTATTTGGCATAATAGGCCGGATACCCCTTGTCAGGATTAAAAGGTAATTAACCCAATTAAGGGTAATAATCAAGATATTATTTACTTAAAATAAAGGGCTAAAATGAAGACTGGCTCGACAGGCCCTTTGGCCCATTACAGTGCCTATATAAGGAAGGTAAAAGTACAGGTAAAGGGTTGACTTTTCATTATTAAATAACATTTATTGCTCAGAATCGAATCCTGACTTCAGCATCAGAGTGCCTTTTGCGGGTACCCTCCCACGTCAGCAATGGTTAGAGAAACGTCAGTACGTCAGAGCAGAGACTTGAAGACCTGTGTTACCTTAACAGGAACATTTTGGCGCCCACCGTGGGGCACGATTAGCCTCATTTTTCAGAATTAAACATGATACTAACGAGAAGCCAATAGGAAGGACATGCTCAACAGGGAGGAACCTCTCGGCAACAGTTGGAGAATGTTACACCAGATGAACCGACACCTGAAGTATTGATGCAAGGAGGGACCAATGAGAGCCTTTTAGTTGTACTAAGACAGCTCAAAGCAGAAATGGCAGAGATGAAAAAGAAGAGAAAGAAGGATGCACTAGAGCTCTCGATTCTGAGAAGGGAAAATGCTAGCTTGAGAGGAGAGATCAGAACACACATCCCTTCCCAAAATACACCTATCATCCAGGATCAAGGGGAATCCTCGGCACTGCAAGAGAAATAAAAAAAGGTTTATCAATCTGAAGCTGAAAATGACCGAGATGACCTCGTAAGCCGAAGCCCATTTGTTCACTATATACTGGAGGCTAAGCTGCCTAATAATTGGAGAGGCTTAACAATAGATAAATGTGATGGCACATCAGATCCTGGGGAACATTTGGATATCTTTATAACCCAAGTCAGTCTGTACACCGAGAATGATTCTTTATAGTGTAGGATTTTTCCCACCTCACTCAGAAGGCCTGCACTTAGTTGGTTCACCCGACTCCCCCTTCATCCGTTGACTCTTTTGCAACACTCGCAAGACGGTTCAACTTGCAGTTCGCCACCATCTGATCTCATCCTTTAACATCCTTGGCGCTGGTCAACATTCGCCAAGAAAAGGGAGAGTCACTTAGAGCATTCATGGAACGCTTTGGCAAAGTGACCCTTTCGATCCATAACTTGGAGCCAGCAGTGGCCATGCACCACCTCACAACGGCCTTAAAGCCAGGACCTTTCGTTAATAGCATCTGTAAAAAACCACCTATCGACCTAGACGAGTTAAGAAGTCGGGTTGGAAAATATATGCAGATGGAAGAATTGTCCGAGTACCGAAACTAGGTACGGATGAACCAAGGGTCCAATTCAAAAAATACAGACAGGAAAGAAGCTTTCAAGGCTAGGCAGGGAAATGAGAGAAGAAATGAACTTGAAAGGCCACCTTGGGGACCTAAGTATCCTTCCTACACTACACTCAATACTAATCGGTCTAGAGTACTTGATCAGGCATTGGCCACAGAAATATTGAGAATACCTAGACGCGCCAACGCCCCTCCTCGGGCAGATAAAAGCAAGTCTTGCCGATATCATCAGAACAGGGGTCACACCATTGAGGAGTGTACAGCGCTGAAAGATAAGATTGAAGAATTAATCAAGGAAGGACATTTAAAAGATTTTGTACAAACAAATCCCATCGGTCACTTTAAGAGAGGAAGAGATCAATACACTGAACCACTGAGGAGATTCGATGACAAAAGATTTGAACGACAGAGGAGTAGGTCCAGGAAACCCCCAGCTAGAAGATACGATGAACGTGATAAGTATCCTAAAAGGGTCATTAATACCATAGCTGGAGGGTTTGCAGGTGGAGGACCCACTCATTCGGCCACGAAGAGGCATCTCAGGCAGGTTCGTTCTGTCAATAATGTTTCATTGGGCAGCAGAATCCGGATCCCCCTATTACATTCACTGACGATGACTTTCAAGGAGTCGATCCGGTGCAGGACGATCCCATGGTCATAAGTGTAGATATTCTTAATTGCACCGTCCGAAAAACACTAATTGACCAGGGGAGCTCGACTGACATCCTATATTGGAATACGTTTAAGCAATTAGGCATCCCAGAAGAAGAGCTCAAAGAATATCATGAACCATTGGTTGGTTTTTCTAGAGAAAGAGTGGAGACTCAAGGCTGCATTGACCTGTATACCTAGTTCGGGTTAGAGCACGAGGGAAAGTGAGTAAATGTCACTTATCTTGTGATGCATACAAATACCTCCTATAATATACTACTCGACAGACCATCCTTAAATAAGTTGAAGGCTATAGTATCCATTCCACACTTGGCCATGAAGTTTCCATCTGAAAGAGGCCGAATCGTTACAGTTCATGCTGATCAGAAGATAGCTAAAGAATGTTATTTTGCAAGTCTATGTCTTAAGCCTTTCCATGGGGGCAGCCGAGATGTCAACATTGTATCCCCTCGGCTGGAGAAGGAATTGGATGTGGAACTGGATCCTAGAACGGATGAAGGGTGTCGGGTTGAGCCCAATGAAAATAAGCAGCTTTTCCAACTTGGATCAAAACTGGAACAAGTAACTTATTTGGGGTCGAGTTGAATGTACAAGAAAAGCAGGTTTTTCAGGAAATATTGCTGAATAACGCCGATTTGTTTGCTTGGTCAGCTTCGGACATGCCTGGCATTGATCCAACATTTCTATGTCATCACTTATCGGTTTATAAGGGGGCCAAACCGATAGCTCAGAAGAAAAGGAAGATTGGCGATGATAGAGCAAAGGCAGTAGAAGAAGAAACAGGTAAGCTACTACAGGCCCGCTTTATCCGAGAAGTCAGGTATTCAACATGGTTAGCCAACGTGGTCATGGTTAAAAAAGCCAATGGTTAAACGACATTCATCACAAATTCAGCAAATTTTTGCTACCGTGTAATGCTATTCGGTTTGAAGAATGTAGGGGCGACATACCAGAGACTCATGAATAAAATTTTTGAGAATTAAGTGGGTAAATGCATGGAGGTATATGTGGATGACATAGTGGTTAAATCCCTCACATTGAAGCAACATCTCGACCATTTGGAGGAGGTATTCGGCGAAGACAGAAAGCATGGTATGAGGTTTAATCCTGAAAAATGCACATTTGGTGTAGCCGGCGGTAAATTCTTGGGTTTCATGTTATTTAAAAGGGGGATTGAGGCAAACCCTGATAAATGTAAAGCCATCATCGAAATGGCCAGCCCTCGGAATGTCAAAGAGCTTCAACGACTGGCCGGACAGATTGCAGCCCTCGCTAGATTCTTGCCAATAATGGCAGAGAGGTCTCGGCCTTTCATTGAATTATTAAAGAAATCCCAAAAATTCGCTTGGTCCAACGAATGTGAGGTCGCCTTCATCCAATACAAGCATATGCTAGCAGCGCCGTCTGTGTTAACAAAACTGAAACCTGATCAGGACATGATTGTTTATTTAGCCGTATCAGATAACGCCATCAGTTCGGTTTTACTTCAAGAAATACCTGAACCGGCTCCTTTATATTTCGTCAGCAGAACACTCTAAGGTCCCGAATCCCGGTATCAATTAATGAAGAAAGTGGTGCTTGCCCTAATCCATACAGCTCGTCGGTTAAGACATTACTTTCAAAGTCATCGGGTACTCATACGTACAGATTGTCCAATCGCCAAAATTTTGAGGAAACCAGAGTTGGCTGGTCAGCTGGTAGCATAGACAATTAAACTATCTCAATTCGACATTCATTTTGAGAACCGACGCCCCCTTAAATCTCAAGTGTTAGCCGACTTCGTCAATGAATTCACTCTACAACGATAAACTACTTCAGACATATGGAATCTGCACGTTGACGGATCATCAAACCGACTAGGTAGTGGAGCTGGGGTCATACTTGAAGGGCCGAACGCTTTCGCTATTGAACAATCCATTCGGTTTGGATTCAAAGCATCCAACAATCAAGCCGAATATGAGGCTTTACTTGCTGGTTTCAGATTAGCAAAGGAGATGGGAGTTAAACGCATTACTGGTTGGAGTGATTCAAAAATTGTGGCCAAACAGGTTAATGATACATATCAGGTTAGGGACTTGGTTATGCTTAAATATTACCAAGAATTCAAGAAAATAAAAGATGAATTTGATAAGGTATGTGTTTGGCACATGCCAAGAAACATGAACGAGCGAGCTGACATGCCTGCTAGGCTGGCTAGCCAAAGAAAACTAGGGCAATTGCAAAGCATGGTTCATCAAGAAATCCTCCAACCCAGCATCACCAAACAAGAATGCATGGACATAGAAAATTCATCTCATAATTGGATGACCCCAATTATCCGGTACCTCATCGATGGCAGCTTACCAGAGGATCCAACTTCAGCTAAGAAAATAAAAATGCATGCAGCTAAGTACCTTCTTCTCAGCAAGGACTTGTACAGGAGAGGAATTTCAACACCTATGCTTAAATGCCTAGACGACGACCAAGCTAGCTACGTCATAAAGGAAATCCATGAAGGCATTTGTGGTACCTATTCGGGCGGACAAATTATGGCAGTAAAAATACTCAGAGCCGGATCCTATTAGCCGACACTCACTCAAGATTGCCACTTGTTTGTGAAGAAATGCATTCCCTGTCAACAACATGGTTCTCACCTCCACCAACATGCCGATACCCTTCGCCTTATTAGCTCTCCTTGGCCTTTTGCTATTTGGGGAATGGACCTCCTCGGTCCTTTCCTTTTAGCAAAAGGACAATGTAAATTTCTCCTTGTCGCTGTGGACTACTTCACCAAATGGATTGAAGCTAAACCCCTTGCCACCATCACGGCTAACAACGTACAGAAATTCACTTGAAAAAATATTATTACACGTTTCGGCCTCCCTCATGCATTAATTACAGATAATGGGCTTCAATTTATAGATCGGTGATTCAATGAGTTTTTGGAAGGCCTGCATATCAAGCATAGAGTTACGTCTGTTGAACACCCTTAGACTAATGGCCAGGCTGAGGGCGCAAAAAGATGATCTTACATGAATTAAAAAGGAGATTAGGTTCGGCAAAGGGAGAATGGGCAAAGAAGCTGCCCGAGATATTATGGGCTTATCGGTGCACGCCGCAAACCACAACAAAGGAGACTTCTTTTCGGCTTACATATGGTACTGACGCCATGGTGCCGGTAGAAATTGGAGAGCCTTCATTCTGAAGGGAGAATTTTGAGGAATCAACTAATAATGAGACTCTGACCGTCAACCTAGATTTGACAGATGAGGTGCGTGGCCAGACAGCCATCATGACTGAGGCTAGTAGAAGAGTGATGGTAAGAAAATTTAACTCCAAAATTAACTCGCGACAATTTTATGAGAATGATTTAGTATGGCGAGTACCCGGAGATGCACGAAGAGATCGGCGAGAAGGGAAATTAGCAGCTAACTGGGAAGGCCCCTTTTGGGTAGTAGTAAGATTAGACCATGGAGCGTACAAGTTGGAAACTTTGGAAGGAAAGCTTGTACCGAGAACTTGGAATGTTACACATTTAAAGCATTACTATAGTTGAAGACTTGCTTGTAATTTGTAATCGGTGCACTCTTTTCCTCCCCCAGGTTTTGTCCTCTTAAAAGAAAGTGAAAAGGAGTTTTCCTGGGAAGGTTTTTAACAAGGCACCTAATCAATAAAATACTTCTTCTCCATTATCCGGCTTTTAATGCATCAGTATTTCTTTCAAGCACCTGGTTGAATTAATTTAATCCCTCCCAAGTACCTCTACTCGGCCAAGGTTGAATCATTATTAAAATTTCCTCCTAAGTATTTCTACTTGGCTAAGGTCGAATTAATTTAATCCCTCCCAAGTACTCCTACTCGGCCAAGGTTGACTCATTATTAAAATTTCCTCCCAAGTATTTCTACTTGGCTAAGGTTGAATTAATTTAATCCCTCCCGAGTACCCTTACTCGGCCAAGGTTGAATCATTATTAAAATTCCCTCCCAAGTATTTCTACTTGGCCAAGGTCGAATTAATTTAATCCCTCCCGAATATCCCTACTCGGCCAAGGTTGAATCATTATTAAAATTCCATCCCAAGTATTTGTACTTGGCCAAGGTCAAATTAATTTAATCCCTCCCGAGTACCCCTACTCAGTTAAGGTTAAATCGCTATTTAAAATCACCTCCCGAGTACCCTATTCGGTTAAGGTTGAATCGCTATTAAAATTTACTCACATATTTTTTACTTTGCTAAAGATGAATTAGTTAAATTCCCTCCTGCACACCCCTACTCGATCAAGGTTAAATCGCTTATGACCAAGTTTTCAATACAAAGTACAAGAGAAGGAGAAAAAAGAGATTCTATTTCAAAATTAATGGCTACAAAATTTGAGCACTAATGGCTCATGAATACAAAGAAAACAAATCTAATTTTCTTTCCCTTCCTCGGCATCAGGACCGGCTACCTCGGGATTAGCAGCATTTTCATTAGCGGCTATTCATCTTGGGGCTTCGCGTCAGGCTCCACATCATCATCAACCTCATTGTAAGGAATAAACCTGCCGCCAAAGAAGTCCTTCGTGATGTCAAAATGGAAATCGGCCAGAACTTCACAGAATCCATGGCATTGGCGAATAGCATGGTTAAAACTTAACTCATGTTCATAAGCCACTTGCTGAGAACACTTCTCGGCAAAGGTTTTCATCTCAGTTTCAGCCCTTTTCTTTTCAAATGCCAAGGCTTCCTCCATCTCGGTAGATTTGGCCCGTAGGGCCTCCTCCATCTGACAAGACTTCACCCTTAACGCCTCCATTTCCTCCTCCTTGACCCTCAAAGTCTCCTTGGCCGCTTGAACCCGGTCTTCCACTATCCGGAAGTGCTCTTTATATTGATTAACCTGACCCTGTAAGGATTGAATGGTCTCGTTAAGACTGGCTTGAATTTCTCTGCTCTTTGCCAAAGCTTCTTCAGAAGCCGAATAGGCAGTTTTTAACTTCTTAACTTCAAGAATTAGATGCACAACTAGCTTTCAGAGCATCGCTGTTGATTGTACATGAAGTTCTGCATAGCAACGCCAGAGCGATTCATATTCTATGTTGTTGACCAGTTCTTTCCCCGAATCAGACAACAAATTGGGAGCAGCCAGCTGGCCAGTATGAGTTTCGATAGTCAGGAAGCCCTCGGCAAGCATTTCCAGAGGAATTACAGGGTTGGAGGAACTATTTCCCCCCTCGGTAGCCGCGACTCGGGTTTGCTTGCGCGCCCCCTCTACACCGCTTGGCCCACCCGAATGGGCATGTTTTCTCTTTCTCTCCCTCTCGGGCTCTTTGCCTTTGCCCTTGTCCTTGCGTTTCTTGAATTGGCCTTCAGCAAGAACAAGGTCTTGGGGAGGAGGGCGAGGCTCTGGTACTTCAGGAAGTTGATCGATTTGAGGATGACGATGTTCCTCAACTGGTGTCCCTTCTGGTATTCTCTGCTTTAGAGTACGACGGAAGGTCGGTACATCAACACTGCGCCGAGCCATTAAGCTTGCATTAAAAATAACAAGTCAAATCAATACAACTTGATTCCAAATATAAGTTAAAAATGAGACGATACATACCCTCCATATCCCATCGAGGACACGGGGACTTGAGTACGAGGATTACGTGTCGGGCAGGTAGTTCTCAGGGAAGGGACTTCAAAAATTCTAAATCCGACAACTCCCTAGCCGATAACATGTCCTCGGGGCATATGTCATATTGGCGAGGCGCCCGATCCAGTGAAAAGGGAAGAGAGGATTATTCTCGCTATAAAAAAAAAAAATTTCTACCTACAGGGTTCACGGTCACCTTGAAGTAACCGGTCTTGAAACCCTTAAAAGACGAAGCATATGGTTTAAACAAAGGCAACTTGGGTTGCCTTATTAGAGACACCCACCTTGCTAAGTCAGATGGGCATGTACAAAAGAGATGAAGAAATAGGCCTACACTAGGTTCTATATAATGGAATTTATAAAGTATCCTAAAGGCTTGTATTGTCGCCCACCCGTTCGGGTGCAGTTGTGTCGGCGCTACATTCAAAACCCTCAAAACTCCCATTTGGAAGTCATCAAAGGGTGGCCTGATACCTAACTCTCTAAACATGTATTCGTACATAAAGAAGGTGTCGGCCATTCTGACACCCCCCAGGAAAACAAAGTCAGGGTTCTCGGTTTCGTCCCCTTGGCAGGGATTGAGGTGTATTGGATATGGATCAGACGCCTCCCACAAAGAAATATCACAATTATCTACAAAGAGTTGAAGACTTTTATTTCTTCTAAAACGAGAAAAGTACGCGACCACTTCACCGTGAACCCACTCATATCCAGGTATCGTACAGGGGGAAAACACCTGTCTTTCCCTAGGGGGACTAGTACTCGGTAGGGGTTCAGAAGCGTCAGTATCACTCGAACCAGATGACTCGGCTTCGTTGCTGCATTCCCTGACCTGTGCTTCTTCAACCCTCTTGTTTGATATGGATGAAACCTCGCTACTCCCCTCAGTTCCGTTCATAATGTCTACTTCGACAGTATTCGGTCCCGAGACATCAGATAGAGAATCCTCCAACTCAATAGGTTCGGCCATGAAAGAAAAAGAAGTGAGAAATTAAAACGCACCTTACAAGTAGTCGGTATGGAAGAAAAGTTGAAGATCTTTGAACACTCTTCGGTTTGGAGCAACAATGTGCAGGTTTCGGTACAGAGCAAAAGAGCAGAAAATGGATGCAGGGACCACCACATATTTATAGGGGATCTGGTGTCGGGCAAACGAAAAGACGCCCCTCCTTTTGAACCGTCAGATCCCTTTCAGATCAACGGATAAGGTTGGGCACCTTTTCGTTTCATACACCCGCTGACGAAACCCTAAAAGCCAACATTCTAGAATATTCCTTTACAAATTATGTATTTTTATATTATGATTTTTTATCTACTATCTCGGTTTGTATCATTATGTTACTAAACCGAATACCCTTTAGTGTACACCTGATACACATTTAATTTTAAATACTACCATCACTCGTCTACTAAAAATCGAATACCCCTCTCGGTATACTCAAAATCACTCGAACCGAATACCCCTCCGGTATATTCAAATTCACTCTAACCGAATACCCCCCTCAGTATAGTCAAAGACATCTTAACCGACTACCTATTGTAGCCTTAACACTGATATTTAAAGCTCTCGCTTCGTACCTCTTCGGGCTTGGGGGGCTAGTGTACTGGATAAAGATCAACTTGGTCCTACTTGTAGGAAAAAGAAACCGAGTACCTATTCAGCATAATAGGCCGGATACCCCTTGTCAGGATTAAAAGGTAATTAACCCAATTAAGGTAATAATCAAGATATTATTTACTTTAAATAAAGGGCTAAAATGAAGACTAGCTCGATAGGCCCATTGGGCCCATTACAGTGCCTATATAAGGAAGGTAAAAGCACAGGTAAAGGGTTGACTTTTCATTATTAAATAGCATTTATTGCTCAGAACCGAATCCTGACTTCAGCATCGAAATGCTTTTTGCAGGTACCCTCCCACATCAGCAACAGTTAGAGAAACGTCAATACGTCAGAGCAGAGATTTGAAGACCTGTGCTACCTTAACAGGAACAGATGTCAAATTCATATTCAAGTTCAAATGATTTTGCGATTTCCATGATCGTATTAGAAATTGTGACATTTTTGCAAAATTTATTGTTTTGCTAAATAACTTTACTTTGGTTTTAGAGTGAAGGTTATAAATGGAATCATGGACTGATCGTATAAAAGTAATCCATTTAATTAATAATAACAATGCTAACTTTTCATAAGTATGATGCTATTATTAGACAAATTTAAAGTTTTCTCTACAAAGATTGAAAATTTGCATTTATCATACACTTAAATAAGATAATGTGTATGTTAATTCTTTATTGAAGTTTTAGGTGTTTAAAACTAACAAACTATGTTCTTAGACACTCCTCAGTTAATGATGAATAATTGACTCTTTATTAACATATCTTTAATCTTCTTTATTAAGATTTAGCATTTATTTTCTCTCTTTTTGTAACAAAGAAAAGTCACTAATTAAAATATGTAATTTTATTTTATATTAAAAGGTGACACATTTTTTTATCTTTGAAACCTTAACCTTATATTATATAAATTATTTTAAATTTGATCAAATTTTCATTTTAAGCCTTTTAAACATTATATATCTCAACTTCTATTTACAAGCCTATAATTATTTGAATAATAAAATAGATATAAAAGTTACAAAAAAATATAAGTACCAAATAATAACAATTTGAAAAATTTAGGAGATTCATTTAAAATGTTATGGAATTGAAATTGTACATAAATCATAATAAAAAAATATTTAAAACAAAATCTATAGTGTAGTTCGTTAGTTACTTCACTTATAATGTCAATGTTAGTGTATGCACTAGAAGTGTATATTTTAAAAATATATTTATATTGTATTTATTTAATAAAGGTAAGTACTTCAATTTAATATTTTATTTAGAAGAATATATTAATAACTTTAAAATAATAAATGTAATTTTGTATAAAGTTAAGTAGTGACTTAACCATGATATTTTATAAAATAATATTCTTAAATACTTCCTAGTTGAGTAATTAATATTAAGATAAATTCTTAAACATTAATCACTAATATTATTATCTAAATTAGTTTGCCAAAACCTAGAAAAATAATTTGTTCGGCTGTGAGATTTAACAATTAATATAACACTTTAAAGTTAGTTAATGAATTTTTTTTAAAACTATTTAATTATTGACTTTAAATTTCGCAACTAATATGACACTTTAAAGTTAGTTAAGACTTTAGAATTGTTTATTACTACAAATAATTTAGACATAATTTTTAACATAGAAAAAGTAGTAGATATACATAAAAAAATTAATTAACACGTTACATTATAAATTTTCTTCATTATGTAATTTGTGTGAGATCCAATGATTAATTAAATATATTTCATTTTTTAATTTTATCTTATTATTTTTCAATTTCAACTAATACCTAGTTTTTTATATCTTAAAGTTAGATCTATCAAATTAACTCATTTAATTCAACTCAATTCTAACTCATAAATAATGCATTAATCCTAAAAGTTCATAATATAGAAACTCGTAAATTATAAAAAAAAAAAAAAAACCTCGTAAAGCTAGAAGGACTAAAAAATGTATTAATTGACTTGATTTAAAGGCTAAATACTTAATCTTAATTTTTTCTTTCATTAAATTATTTTTTCTCTCTTTATAAACTCTTTCCCTATCTCTAAAAGTTTTATTTTTCTAAAAAATAATTTCTCTCTTATAATTTTTCATTCTAAACTTTAAATTTCTCATTGAAATTTTCTTAAATTTTCTTTCTCTAAATTTATTCTCTCTCCATAAAAAGTTTCTCTTTAAATTCTTTCTAACTTTTTTCTCTATTTTTTTATATAAATTATTTTTCTCAAGTTCTTTCTCTTCCTCAAAATTTCTTTCTGTCTTTAGTTAATTTTTTTTGTCTTTAATTTATCTTTCTAAATTACTTTATTTATCTATATAAAATTTATTTTTCTCTCTATCTTCTTTTTTTTCTATTTAATAAACCAGAGAGAAGAAAAAAATTGGACAAAAAAATAATTAGAGAAAAAACTTCACAAAGAAAAAAAAATTTAGGGAGAAATTTTTCTCTCTCCCATTTTTCAAAATTTTCCCCCTTAATTGTTATATATATATCTCTCTCTCTTTTTATATATATATATATAATTTTTTCTTTTTCTCAAACTCCCTCTATCTTCTTTTTATAATTTTTTTTATTCTTTAAATGATTTGTATTTCATTTTAAATCTTTATTAAATATATTTAAAACTTTAATTATATTATAATATATTTAAATTTTTAAAATAAATATAATCAATTTAAAATGATAAATTTTAAACAAATTTCACTTTATAATTATAACCGTGACAATATAATGCTTACATGGGAAACAAATTTAACACAATTCAATTTATTATATTAATTATTTTTATTTTAATGTTAATTATCTTATTTTAGAATTTTTTGGTGATATGTATGAAGCATTTTCAATCATAAAATTAAACGAGCCACGATAATATAATTATTACAAAATATTAACAATGATTTTTTAAAATTCGGCAAGATTTTCAAAACTCTATACAATATATATTTTTATAATCTATGTAATGTTAAAATGATAATAAGTTATTGATGTACTGTGTGGATCAAGATTCAAAAGCTCATATAATTAATTTTATAGATTGTAAAACATAAAACTAGGATCCAAGGCTAAATGGGTTGAGTCATAGCCCAAAGGCCTAATTGACAATTCTACTTAAAGTAACTTTTCCATCGTCAATTGTTTTAGTTGACCAGAAAAAAAAAATAAAAAATAATATATATATATATATATATATATATATATATATATATATATATATATACTTTATCCAATAGAGTTCTTTTTTAGTGTAAGCATGATATGTGGATTAGACAAATCCAAACAATTGAGTTTAGTCAATTTTAGTGAAAAATAAATGTTAAATTATAACATTGGAAATGACTTCATTTCATTGTTATTCTTAAAAGTTAGTCACACAGCCCTACATTTAAAATTGAAACAAAATAAAATCGTCAAAAGCTTGTAGAATTAAAGTCTCTATTTGAAGCTATTATATATACCGAGCATAAAACTCAATTACTAGTGAGATTATGTATACCATATTTGATTATGGAAATGATAAAACGATTTTAGATCTTAAATAGTTAAATAGAGTATTTGATAAAATTAGTAGATAAGATAGTCAAAAGTTGAAATATTAATCGAAAGCTACAAGATAAATGTTAACAAAATCACTTGTTTTAATTGAAAGTGTTTTAAAAAAATTAACTATTAACCTAACTAATAATTATAAAATAATAGATAAAGACATAATTACATAATGAACTAGAGCTCAAAATTTGATTAGATATATATATTTTAAATTTTTATTTATAAATATTTATATTAAATGAAATGAGATAAACACATTTGTATTATTATTTTGGCAATTTTATTTATAAATAAGTAAAATTTAATAATTTTATTAATTATTTTCAAGACATTAGCATTATGACCTTTTGATTTTTCTTTTTACCTCTTTTATCATCCTTCCAAAAGTTTTACATTCAATAAATCTTATCATTTATGCCAGCTCATCCCTCTACTTTTTATGCATAAATCAACATATTTAAATATTTAAAAAATATATATATAATCTAATAATAATAATAATAATAATAATAATAATATCTATTTTATTTTAAAAAAAAAGCTTTAGCTAACAGCTTTGCTTACCTTACATTCAACCTAGGCTAAGCCCAAGTCTTCGAAGAATAGTTTGACCTATTTTTAGCCTTATCTTAAATTTAAATTAATATTATTTCTCTTTATTAAATCTCTTCATATCTTGTAACCAATGTTCTTTTTCAGCTTATTATTTGTAGGCATATTGGAGTACATTTTAAATGGTAATTTTTCGAAGGCTTTCAAAATGATTGTGTTTGATAACACATGTTTACAATTTTATTTTAAAAAAACTAGTAAAGTTAGTTCATAACCACAATATAAAAGGAGCTTATAATTGTTAAAAACCAATTTTTAGAAATCTTTTTAAAGTATCATTCACCTTATATTTTGACTACTAATAATTTTATCTTATTAATTTTGTTATTATATTAATATAATATAATACATTTTAGCATTTTTATTAAAAACCTTTAATTCAATTAGCTATTTATAAACTACATGCTTTCAATTATTTTGTCTGCTAAAAGTTCTAATCTTTCATCTAATTTCATCAAATAAACCATATATAAGTAAATACTTTTTTATTAAATTCAGATCATATAATTAAAAAAGTATTTTTTTTATTCAGACCATTAGAGATTGATATAGTTATGATGATTTTTCAAAGTTTTGCTGTAAAAAATAGTTTATAAGTCTTCTAGTCCTGTTAAATTATTTTCTTTCATCAAACATAAAAAACAAATTAAATGGTGATTGGCTTTTCAAATCCACAAGAAAGTGAAAAAAGGGAAGATGCTGGCATGTTCAAATTAAAATTTAAAAGAAAAGAAATTGAAGCGTGATTGGCGTCACTTGGTTTTATGTCAAGTCAAAATAAACCTAAACTGAACCAACTTAAGCAATAAAAATTCACATAATCTTCTGGTTTGTGAGTGACGCACTTAATATTTTTTTCACCCGCAATGAAGCAGCACCTCATAATTTTTGAGTTAAAAAGCCCAACTGTAAATAAAAACACTTTATATACAAAATTTATTTTAAAATGTGATATTACAATAACTATTTTTCAATCCACTTTCATATTTACGATTTTATTTTTTATATATATTATTGTTTATAAATTTTTTTTGTTATCATTATTTTGAAATTTAATTGATGAATACGATAAATTTATCAATAAATATGGTGAGGGAGAATATAATAAAACTCATTGACAGTTTAGAAAATAAAATATTTATTTTATTTTAAAATAAACATATATAAAACTATTTTTCAACCCATTTTTATATTTATGATTTTATTTTTCATATATATATATAGGAGAGGCTAAAAGCTCAATCAAGAAACACAACTAGCAGTTAATAGTCCAAATAAAAGTAAAGAAAGAGAGAACTATCTAAACAAATATAGGGAGCTTAACTTTCAGTCCCAAACTTAACAAGTCACTCATCATATTGATTGACTTCTTTATAAGTATAGTTAAATCTAACAAATTTAATATGTTTAAGTAAAGATCTAATGTCAGAAAGAAGGGAAGCCAAGGAGTTGAAACACAATTGAATATTTAAGACAAGAGATAGAACTTACTTGGAGTCCCCTTCAATCCAAATATATTAAAATTGCTTATGGATGACTAGCTTGATTTTCCAAAAAAAATGTCCATTACTCAGCAACCAGAGGAACACAAGGAGGAATGCTTTCGTAGAATCTAGCAATGAAGTTCCCCTTGTAATCTCTTATGAGGCCACTATATCTAGCAGATCTCTTATCATAGGGGATTGAGCCATCCACATTGAGTTCAAAATGTCCATAGCTAGGAGAAACCCATTTTATCTAAATATGTTGATCAACAAAACCAGAAACAAGTTTAGTATTCTTCCTATAAAAGCAATTAAAGTAATCAAAATCCCATATCATTTTTTGAACCAACTAATTAGGAAAGATGGAAAATAAAAGTATTTTTATCTCTCCATAAGTACCAAATCACAAAACCAAACAAACTATTCCACTCAGAAAATTTACTAGGATAATGTTTGAAAAGGTTGCTATAATCCAATTATAAATACTACTGCTAAAGAACATATATCAGTTATTACAAAAAATAAAATGCTTCCACACTTGTCTAACATAGAAACAATCACGAAAGACATGAATAATAAATTTAGTATCCTCCCCACACCTAGGCATTACACCAGAAAGAGATATGAGAGCAGTTTTATTTTAAATTAGATAGTATTTAGAATTACTCTAAAATCTCGTGCTATCTAATGTGTTATATTTAAGAGAGCGATTAAACAACTGCTCTCAAATGTTAAGATTGGAGAGCCGTTCCATATGAAACCGTTCTCCAAAGTATAGGTGTTAAGATTGGAGAGTGGTCCCACAACTACATGAACCAAACACAAGTAAGCAGAGAAAAGAAAAATAAATTAGTAGGATGCGTTAATAAAAAAAAAAAAGGAAAGAGAGAATGAATGATTCACTGATAATAAAAAAAAAGAATGGAGAGAACTGTAAAAAAGGTAAAGACTTTGTTAGCAACTTACAAAACTTACAGAAGTAAAATAGACTAACTTTGTTAGCAAGATGAAGAGATTCATGAGTTGAGTGTGCTTCATTTATAAAAGTTAAAGACTTTGGAGAGCGATTCTCTATTAACCGCTCTTTAAGAGTAATTTTAGAGAGTTGTTCTTTATTTAGAAGTATAAATCTGAGAACGATTCAATACTAATATCTCTCTAAATGTATTATTACAAAACAATTTCTACTAACTGCTATCTAAGTTAGTGTTCCAAAAGCTTATTTCTGACGTAGTGAGGGCAGGTAGGAAAGGTTGTCATCCCCCTATCAAATCTTTCTAAATTAGTCAGTAGCCTACTATGGTCAATTTTCCATAAAAACATATTGATTTTAAGGAGCTTTCCATTTCCAAATCAACTTAAAAGAATAAGTGAAAGGTGCAGGTTCCAAGAGAGCCTCAGATAAGAGAAAATAAGCAAATTTTATAGAAATTTTTTTATTATTAGTTAAGTTCCAAAAAAAATAGATCCTAATCTCTAGAAGTAGAAAGAAAATTCATATTATTAATTAAGTTACACAATTGAATAGGAAGAGAAGTTTTAACATTAAAAAGGGTCACAAATTTGTCTAAATCAGATTCAGATACAGGGAAGATGAATAATTAAAAAGAGAATCATGGTTAGAGATCCATATATCAATACAAAATTTTATAGTTGAACCATCTCCTTAAATTTATCCTAAACCTATTTTTCATATATCTATATATATATATATTATTGTTTATAAATTTTGTTGTCATTATTTTGAAATTTAATTAATGAATATGATAAATTTATCAATAAATAGTGAAGAAGAATGTAATAAAATTTGTTGGGAGATTAGAAAATGAAACATTATATATATATATATATATATATATATCTAATTTAATAATTAAACATTAAAATTTTATAAACATGAAATATTATAATATAATATAAAGATAAAAAGACATAAAAATTAATAAATTTTATTTATAAAATTAATCAAATATAACACGTTAATAAAAATTAGATCAATGATGTATAACTCAATAAAAGAATAAAAGTATAATTTATATATATTATGTTTTAAAAAATATATATGTTAAAAAGTATACACATTTTATATGTTTAATAATGTAATAGTATGAGAAGAATAAAAAATAATTTAATGTTAAAATAAATTATTATAATTAACTAAAAAAATCATAAAATATAATATTTGCAATTGTATAACTTTTGAGAAATAAATAAATAAATAAAATAATAAACTCTACATATGATTTTATTTATTATATTTACTAAAATTTATATTTTTTATTATTATGATTTTGTGTAGTATTTGTCTAATTTTAATGTTCAACATTTATATTTTAAACAAGTGAGCATACTTTTTTGAAAAAAAAAAGCTATTTTTATAAATTTTTATTTTTAACCAAAAAGTCATCTTTATATAAATAAAATACATTTTATTACTATTTTATTTTAATTTTTAACATAAAAATATTTATTAACTAAAAAATTAATAAATTTTTTTTCAAAAAATATAAAAAAACTATAAGCAATTAACGAATCAAATTTGAATTTTAAAATTATTAATCAAATCAAACTCAAATTAAATAATTTAAATAAAATTTAAACATTTTTTCAATTTCACCAATCAATCTTGAACTCTAAATACTTAACTGATTTACGCCTTACCTAATCTATAAATAACTTCTTAAAATACAAATATGGAAACGATTAAAATAATGGTCTACCCGATCTTGACCCCATTGTGACTCCAAATTTTGGAATCGCGTGGGCCACGAAGCGGGGCTTATCACTACACCACAATGGGCCACACATCCCAACTTCATTGGGTACTCGCGCAGCCACGCTCCTACCTTTTAATTCCTTTCCAGACCTAAATAATCACTTCCTTTCCTTTTTATTTTTTTTATTTTTTTATTATTATTATAAATATTTTATTTTTAATCTGAACTTTGGCTTTGGCTTTCCTTCAACTAAAGCAAAAAGAAAAGAATATCCGCATTTATGGGAATAGTCCGAATTGACCGTCATTGCTTGTTATGCACTTAACAAACACACCAACTTGGTTCCCACTTTTATTTTTATTTCACCAGTACTATTAATTGACCAACATTTTTAAGATATTAATTAAGTAAATAAGCATAAAAAATACCTACTCAAAATATGACCTTATTAAAAATATATTAAATTAAATACTTATTAACTGCTATTTGTCTCTTTGTAGTGAGATAACTTAAAAAAATTTAACCAACCAAAGATAAAAAAATGTTAATTTTAATACTTATGAGTAAATTAGACATCTAAAAATTATAAATTTTAATATAATAAATAAATTTTTAATAAAATTTAATAATTTTATATTCTTAAACTCAATTTAAGTACCGAAGTTAACTAAATCTGAAAATTAAATACTTGTTAACTACTGTCAACAACCTTATTATTACGTCATTAGGAAAAAGATAGTGTTAACGCGTGGTACTGGTCTCCGAATTCCGCCTATAAATACACCTCAAAATCACAGCCCAGAGTTTTCAAGCCCTAACCCTCTAACGCCGGAGGAGCCCGAGTTCCTTCCTATCTCTTCTGTTCTCCCTTTCTAGAATCTTCTAAACCTTCTTTTATTTCCACACAACTCACTCAACTCACTGAGTAGCGGGAACGAGTCATGGAATCCAAACCGTGTCATACTATAAAGCTCCTCTGTAGCTACGGCGGCAAGATCCTTCCCCGTGCCACCGACGGCGAACTCCGCTACGTCGGCGGCCACACAAGAGTTCTCACCGTCGATCGTTCCATTTCGTTTTCAGGTTTTTTCCTTAGCCTTTGTTTCCGTATATTTTTATTTGTTTTTATCTTCCTATGTTTTGTTCGTTAATCGATTTGTTGCGTTGTTGTGCAGAATTGATGGTGAAGCTTGGAGAGTTGTGTGGTTCGTCTGTGACATTGAGGTGTCAATTGCCCAAGGGAGACTTGGAGACCTTGATCTCCGTCACCAACGACGAAGATTTGGCGAACATAATCGAGGAATACGATCGTGCCTCATTGAAATTGGCTCATCCGTTGAAGATCAGAGCCGTTCTTTCGCCGCCGAAGTCTCTTAACAAAATTTCTTCTGCTACATCGTCGTCTTCGTCCAGCGCCAGTCACTCTCCGTCCAGATCGCCTCACACTTCAGCTGAATCATTGCCGTACGCCGCGGCGTATCGCCTCGTCCGTCGCAATAGAACGCCGCCGGCAACAATTGCATGTCCGATCGGCGTCCGTAACGGCTCGGCGAAAACTTGTTGCTACACAGGCCAGTTCGACGGAAGCCCTAGGTTCCTGTATTATGGACCTCACTGCAATAATTACTGTCACTGAGGAGAACAAATAAAATATACACAGTAAATATAAGGAACAAAAAAACGCGAATACGAAGCCGATTCAGTATATGATGACGAAAAATATGAAAGGACACAAAAAAAAAATAAAAAGTAGAGAGATAAGTGGATTATGAAATACGATGGTTCTTTAATTTTGATGAATTTTAGATGTGGTTGAGTTGAGGTTCTAATTTTGAATTGAGCCTGATTTTCTTGTTGGACATGGTGGTTGCCTTTGCCTGGGACTCTCTTTTTTAACAGTTAGGGTTCCGTTAACCGTCGTACGAGATGTCGACATAATTTCCGTGACGTGTCCTATGCGTGCCGCTTTTGGTGGGTTTGATTCCGTTAACTCAAGTCAGACGTCGTTTCTTGTGTTAACTGTGGACTTGCGTTCGTCACTTGATTATATGATTATTGGGTTGGTACGTATGTTTTCCTTAAATTTTTTTAATGAAATTATTATAATTGATTTTCATTATTATCGTACTAATCTTTTTGTATAAATTGGTGGTCTATTATTTTTTTCAATTTGCAGGTCAATAAAAGGGGACCGAGACATTATTTTGGAATTGGTGGAGTAGGGATTCTCTGAAGCCAGAGAGAAGAAAAAAACCCTCTTATCATTTTTTTTTTAAATTAAAAAATTAAAAATATAAAAAAGATAAAGATAAATCATTTATGACAGTGCAGGAAACCGGATCCCATTTTATAGTAATGTGTGGCTTGTGGGACTCGGGGAAGAGGACAAAACGTCTGAACCTTCGTGATATTGGGCTACAGGTTAAGTGGATTAAGGAAATTGAATATATTATGGAAGACACGTGGCATGAATGATTGAATGTGGAGACCAGCTCAGAAGGGAGACAATATAACTATACTTAAAATTAAATAAAAAATATATAATTTTCAAATAATTCTCCTTAAAAGAAAAATTCAATAATGAAGAGTATTAAAAATAAATGTAATAATGAAATTAAGGACCGAAACAGAGAACCGCGGGTGGAGTAGTCGGCAAGTTGTTTAGTTGACAATGACATTATTGAGGCATATTTTTGGTGGCTTCTGCCTTCTGGTCGGTTCAACAGCTTACCTTTATCTTGTTGGATAGAGTCGAGGAATACTTGAAAAATACACAGATGTTTGGAAGAAAGAATCAACCCCACCACTGGAATGGAAGAGAAGATCCCAATTTAACCATAAAAAAGGGGGAAACACACATGGAGAACAAAATAAAATCAATCCTGGCCCAATAATCCACGAGGGTCGTGAATATTGAATTTGGGCTCAGAGAAATTTGGCAGAGGTAATCAAATTAACTGTATATATCATTATTTTTCATGACCATATATATATATATATAACTAAAATTATAAGGTGCTTCTACATTTTTCTAGTGTAGTATTAATTTAAGTTTGAAACCGAATGGATTCTGGCTACAGAATTATACATAATGTTATATTAAAACTGTTAAGGTGATAATGAATATTATTAAATTTGGCTTATGACTAATTCAATAGAAATACTAAATGATTTTTCTAATAATATATTTAAAGATATACAATAAAAAGTTATGTAAAGTAAATGTTTATTAAAAATCAAATGATTTAATACATTGATAATATTATAATTTTTAAAAAACTATTATTCATTAATTTTTTATTGTGTAAAAAATATTAAATTACAAATAGTTAGACATAGCAGTCTTGATTGATACGAAAATAAAAAAAAACTTCTGATAAAGGATATAACAAAAAGAAATAGTTTAGTTATGAATGCAAACTTAGGTCAAGTGGAATGAACATGATAAGTTAATCTTACGGCTGTTGCTTTGAAGTTGGGGATATTCTTTGTGTGGAAGGGAACACTCCAAAAAAACATGGAATATCAAGTCTTTAGGACGAAAGAAAGAACGTATCTTCTAAGAAACTCCAATTGCTTGATGTTAAAATTTGCAAATGCGTGTTCTCTCAAAAGTGTTGATAATTCTCTTAGACAATAATGACATGTTTTCTGGAACACAACACGAATGGAATCAAATTTGGCTGAAATTGAATTCCTTTTAGTTTATAATATTGTTAAGTCATTTTCTAGAATGCACTGCACATTGGCTTGAATTTTTATTAGTTTTGCCTTCAAATTTATCGACTCACTTACTTTTTTAAGTTGGTGTTAGTTTTAGTAAAAGAAAAAGAATATGTTTATTAATTATTTAGTTAAGTACAATGTGATCTCTGTAGTTATATAGAAATGGAATAATATTTTTCAATAGTGTTTTGGACGAGAGAGAAGTCTTAAATTCTATTATGTTGAGGTCCTTGAAATGACTATCATTTATTAGTAAGGGATAAGTTATTCTGTTAGCTCATTGATATCTAAATCCACAAAATTGTATCTGTCTTAACTTTATATAAATATATTTTTGCTTTTTATTTTTTTGAGTAAGTATTAGTTTTTTTTTTTTTTTTTTGTATATGAGTTTTGAGTTTCCTTTAAATTCTCTCTAATAATATATGTTTTGTCTATAAAAAAATAAATTATTTTTGTTCTATTAAAATTTTAAATTAAGATAATGCTTGTTTTTATGTAAAGTAAAATAAAGACCACAAACTCAAGCAAGGTTTTATGGCAAGGTTATATTTATCCATTAAAGATTTATCTTTAAATTAAACTCTTTTATTTCTAATTTTTTTTTTACTTTGAAGAAGCAGAATCCTGATAGAGTCAAATTTTTTAACGACACATGAATTAAAATTTCATATTAAAGATATAAAAAGTTTAAATAATAAAAAAATTTAAAATAAAAGATTGACTTTCTCACGTTACAGTGTTTGATAATAATTAACATTGTGTATAAAAGTAGAATAAAAATTGTTTGACACGTGAGAATGATAAATTAAATGTACATCATATTTTAAATAAGGTGATTTTAACAAAACTTGAGCAACTTATTTGTTTTATAATAAATTATTATTCTATCATTTTATTTATAAGATTTTATTTGTTTTTGTAATTATATTTGTTAATTCTTAAAATATCTTTTTTATTAGTATTGCTAAATGGTCCTTTGATTTTAAATTTAAAAGTTATTATTATCTTGTAACTTCTTCTTTTTAAATCTAAAAGAAGATTTCAAACTCTATTTTTTTTTCAATGCTACACATTAACGGATCACAATTTGTGGGATTGAATTGGACCCTTTATTTTTTTCCCCTCATGGTTCTTTAGTAGTGAAATGGCAGTGGAAAGACATAAATTTAGTTAATCATTGTGGCAAGGAGAGGAACCTAATGAAAGAATGAAAACTCTTTGGGAGCATAACAGAGAAAGTTCATCATTGCATGTTCTTGACTGTCTTTTTTCAATGCTTCATGTTCTTGTATACTCGTTAATCTTGTCTTGATTTAAAAAACATTGGGTCAACGTTTTTGTGGCATAACACTTGATGAGAGTGGGCAAGGATGGTTAAAGAATGGTTTTGGGAACATAAATTTTTTTAAGGACTTATTTATAATAAAAATAAAATTTTAATTAATTAAACCAATAATATTAATACATGTGGAGAAGCATATGAGATGTCTCTTTAAATATGAGAGTACAAAAATAAGCACTGTGTTTGTAAGCACAAAAAAAAGGGGGAGGGGGAGTTCTCCCAATTTTAAGGTTTAATTACATTTTTGGTCTCCTAATTTTTAATCATGCAATTTTTTTCCCTATTTTATAATTAAGCAAATTTTAATTAATTAAACCAATAATATTAATACATGTGGTGGAGCATATGAGATACTTCTTTAAATATGAGAGCACAAAAACAAGCACCATGTTTGTAAGCACAAAAAAGGGACGGGGAGGGGGAGTTCTCCTAATTTTAATGTTTAATTACATTTTTGGTCTCCCAATTTTCATATTTATTCAATATTAGTCTCCTAATTTTTAATTATACAATTTTAGTTCCCCTATTTTATAATTAAGCAAATTTCGTCATTTTGTTAAGTTGTCATCCAATTTTCAAAGACAACTATACAAATTATCTTCTTCCTTCCTTCCCTTAGCCCAAATCTGCAACAATTGTTGATACAAAACTTTTCCTCCTCCTCTCCCCTTACTTGAACTCCATCATTATGGACAAAGCTTTTCTTCCTCCTTTCCTTTAACTAAACTCCTCTACTTCTCTCTCTATCACTGTCAACAACCACTGCTATATTTACTGAATCTTTGACATCTTTTGTGTCACACCGTTCTACATTGCACCTCATCGTCCTTAAAGGGATAAAAGAAAAATAGAAGATGGAGATAGGATAGAGATGGAGAGAATCGTGAAAGAATATTGAGTATATTGAATGATAAAAAAGGTATGTGATACAAAGGAGAGGAATGTATATAAAGGGAAATTAGCTTAGTAACAAAAACTAACAGAAGTTAGTTATACAACTGTACAGACTTAAAATACCCAAGTTATCACAATAGATAAGAGGCTTGATCTACAATGGAATTCACTATTCATGCAACAAATTCATTAACCAAGTTAACTCTGCAGTTACAACAGCAAGACTTCTATATTTTGCTTCTGTACTGCTTCGAGAGATAGCATGTTGCTTTCTTGAAGACCAAGATATAGGATTAGTGCTATGAAAAACACAATAACCTGTGGTTGACTTCTTTGTCATATGCCTCTACCCTAATCTGCATCATAAAATGTAGTGACTTAAAATTATGGTGATTTTGTCAAAGTAATTCCATAGGTTGAAGTACCACATAGATATCAAAGATTTCATTTTACTACTTGCGAATGAGGCTCTCTAGGGGTTTGCATAAATTGGCATACTTTATTTACATAATAAGTAATCTTGGGTCTTGTAATTATAATGTACTGGAGGTTGTCGAAAATAAATTTGTACAATGTAAGATTTTCAACTTTAGTGCCTTCTATAGTACTCAGCCACAAATCAGCATACATAGGTGGTTTGACACTTTTGGCATTTAGCATATTGACTTTCTTTAGAAGATCAATGATATATTTTGTCTGAGACAGAATGAGTGAGTCATCATTTTGAGGATTAACTTGAATGCTAAGGAAGTAATTAGGATATCCAAGGTTTTTGATAGGAAATTATGATTGGAGATGCGGAATAAGACTTTCAATAGAATAGGTAGATGACCCACAACTGATAAGATCATCTACATGCACTAGAATATAGGTTATATGATCCTTGTGAAATCTGAAAAATAAAGAGGAATCACTCTTAGTTGATAAAAAACTCAAGTTTAGGTACTGATACAACTTTTCAAATCATGCTCTAGGTGTAACATCCTCATTTTCTTCATTCAAATAAATAAATTTTTTAGGCAAATGGAAAATGAATTTATTTCTATTCATAAACTTAATAGTAAGATAAAGGCAAAATTTGTATTTTCCTCTTATGAAAGTTTAAGAGCATTCCAATTAGAGTCAAAACTTCCAAGGGTAAAACTTTAAAACTTTGGGGTAATTGAATAAAGCTTAACTCTACTTTTAACAAAGCATTTAGTTCATTTCAAATACATATAAATTTAGGATTTTCACTGAGAATATTTTCAAAGTATTCATTCCAACGAAATTGGCCCAAGTATCATAAATTCTAAAATCTGACGTTTAAAATCATTTATAAAATTTAGTCATCACAAGATACAAATTGAATAAAGTAATACATTTTATCAAATGGTCCTAGTCCCTACAGAACAATCTTCCTTCCAATACCCTTGGATTATGATCCCAGGACGAACCAGATATCTTTATTTTGTTCACTTTCATTACCTGAAAATTTTTAGTAAGGGTGTGTATCTCTCGTTCTACTAAATCTCTTGTTAATATAAGCAAAATAATTACTTGTATATGCAATACTAGAAATATTACTTAACAGGAATTTTAATTAGCAATAACACTCAAATTACCCAAGTTGCAATCACAAAGGAGTACACACCAAACAAGCAATCAATCATGTTTACCACCTTCATAACAAGCATCTTTCTACTAATATGCACGTCATGATACATGTATTATATCACATCAATCGATATGTCACAATACATGTGTCCTAATTACATCTGTCGATGTATTACAACACATATATCATAACAACATCAATTGATATGTTTCAATGCATATATTATGATCATACAATTTCTATAGTATTTCATATAACCACGCTTTCACATTTATTTCACTTTCGTATTCAATGCCCTTGGGATCTCTTGAGGACTTCACAGCTTAGATAGTTGCTGGTTAGCCGCAGCAATACGGATACACGTATGCTCCACCGGCCCTTTTTAGCAAAGGTATAGTCAGGAGTCTCGTTAGAAAATGAGTGTGTGGCCTGTGAATGCTTTCACTTTTAGCAAATCATTATGCACTTATTCATAGTTAGCATTCACCACCCTCATTTTTCTAAGATTTTTCAAATCTTCTCCGGACTCTATATCCCAGTGTATCGCTGTAGCTATCTAAACTCACCACCAACATTTCTCATTCTTTTCCACACCCTTTTTATAGGGCAACATATTATAATACGTGAGTCTTGACCACATAACTTGATGTATTACAATACATATATTATGAGTACACCCTTTGGGTTGTACCACAATACCTGTATTGCAATCACATCTATTCATCTATTCCGACTCTTGTATTATAATCACTTTTTTCAGCATTTCATTCAATTAACTCACATGTGCGCTCACTGCACTTAGCCACGTTCACTGTGGCATTATAATCACATTACACAAAAAACCTTTTCTTTATTTAAGAATAGTCAAACACTTGTATCAATAATATGGTTTCACTCATTTGATATACCTCAATTATCAAACAGCAAAAATTTATCATTCTTCACAAGTTGTCATCAATTAATCTCAACATACCTCAATCATCAACAACATTCATCCAATCATAGAAATCACCAATCACTTCACACATCACACAATCAATATAATATGCCGAAGGTCAGACACTCTGGACTCAGCCCAATCGAACAATCCATCACCCACATTTTCTCAATAATAGTAATAGGGTCATCTATCCTAAGATTTGACATTATCCTTTATTAATAACAAGTCCACTATTACAATATTACATTTAGATAGTTATCAAAATAGTTAAGGGCTTCCCATTTTAAGCTACCCAAGAGAGGTTAAGGTTTGATATTAACTCTCCTTACCTTGGAATGAAGACTCTTCATGAATTTATGATAGAATAGCTCCCCACACGAATTTTCATCCATAAAATATGGAAATCCTCCATAAGAAACCGAATACACAAGAAAGAAGGACAAGAAATCGAAAACTCTAACTCATAAACTCACCTCTAAGCGTCCCAAACTCGATTTCAACCTTTAATCTAGCTTCCAAACGATTTTGGAGGTAATTTAATCGGTAAGAACAAGTTGGGAATAGAGAGAATCAAAATGATTCAAAAGGAAAGGATGAGAATGAATTTCTCAAACCCTAAACTCTTCAAATAACCCTCTAATCGTGACACACTCGCTATAGTGAGACACTCTTGCTGCAGGCAATGCCTCTTGTCACAACAGCAAAAATCTCAGAAAAAACTGGACCCTGATTTCTGTATAATCTCACTACGGCGAGACTTTCTCGCTATAGCGAGATTACACCTAGAAATGCATCATTCATTGTCGCTCTCTCGCTACAACAAGAAGACGACAGTCTAAAACTCCTTTCGCTACAACGAGACTGTCTTGCAATTTACCCTCATCCTATATTCTTGACCATTCTCAGTCAAACCAAGTCAACACTCACATATATTTATATATACATACTCACTTTAACGATTAATTTATTATTACCAAATTCAGAGTGTTACACTAGGAGCCTATTTTCACCTATAAAATGGCTTTGGTAATTTACAAACAAGTGTAGAGTTGTCTTGAATAAACCCTAGAGGTTGGGATATATATCTTCATGTAAATCTCAATTCAAAAAGGCATTTGCTATGTCAATTTTTCTTACATTCCAGCCTCTTGAAATTGCAATAGATAGGACATTTTTTATAGTATTAGGCTTCACAATAGGATTAAAGGCCTCTGAGAAATCAAAACCATCCCTTCAATGAAAGTCTTGGCCTATAAGCCTAGCTTTGTACTTATTTAAAGAACCATTTGAGTTAGTTTTTACCTTAAAAACCCACCTTCATCTAATCTAATGTCTTCCTACAAGTAAAGTTGTAAGACTCAATGTGTTAATGCAACATACTCATCTTCCACGGCCTTCTTCCAATGAGGTATAGTGAGAGCTTCTTTGCCAGATTTGGGTTCATAAAAGTGGTTAAAGGTGGTATTTTTGGTTGTTACAAAAAGGATTTTGGTTTATATATTCCAAATTTGGCTCTAGTTTGCATAGGGTGAGTAATGTTGGTATTAGGAGGTGGTACTTGAAGTTGTGGTTCAAGAATAATTGAAGCAGTCCAATTGATGAAAAACATATGTATCCTTTGTAAGATGGCTTTTAGCCTATGAGAAACACATTCTTCTGATCTAAAATTTAATTTATGTTTATTATAATAAGATCTTAGGTAAGAAAATGTACAACTAAAGACCTTCAAATTAATGTACTCAAGTCTCTTGTTAAACAAAATTTCTAGAGGAGATTTAAAATCTAAAATAAGTATAGAGAGCCTATTAATGATGTAAACAACAGATTGAAAGGCCTCACCCCAAAATTTTAAAGGCATAGAAGCTTAAGCTAGTAAGGACAACCCCATTTTAGCAATGTGTCAATGCTTCCTTTCAGTTGAGTCATTCTACTAATGAGTATAAGAACAACTGATTCTATGCATAATACCATTTTCTTGGAAAAGTTTAGATAAGGCAAAGTATTCCTTACTATGATATGTTTGAAGACATTTGATTATCCTTTCTAATTAGTTCTCAATCATATATTTTAAAATAAATAAAGTACTGTAAGGCCTGTGATTTGTTAGCAATAAAATAAATCCATGTAAACTTAGAAAAGACATTGATAAAGTGAATGTAGTACTTGCTTTCTGTAGAGGATGTTATAGGGGTTGGGGCCCATATGTCAGAATAAATAAGCTAAAAAGGAGTATTATAAACAGAAGTAGAACTTGTAACGCCCTGTATTTTGTAATAATATTAGATTATTAATATAAGTATGAGTATTGTTATTTGAATGACATATCTGAATTATTTTGATGGTGCGATTGTGCATATATGTGAATGTATGTAGATAGATATGTATATATATGAGTATATATGGAAATGTTGACTTATGGTTAGATTAAAAATGCCTGAGAGTACAGACTGATGTGTGCTCTAGGGATATTCTCGTTGTAGCGAGAAGGTCCTAGGTAAGTTGACCTGTCTCTATTGTGTTCTCACTGTAGTGAAAGGGCAACAGAGAGGGGGGTGTTTTCTGGGTTTAGTCTCATTGTAACAAGATTATGCAGAAAATAAAGTGTAGATTTGTCTGATATTTTTGCTATAGTGAGAGATGTCTCGCTGCAGCGAGAATATCGTGACTCTTAGGGAATTTGAGAGGTTTAGGGTTTAGAAAAACATAATTTTCACTTTTCTTTCATCTCTCATTCAATTCTCTTAACCCCTCACCTTATTTCGTTAATTAAATTGCCTCCAAAGCCTTTGTGCCATAGATTAAATGTAGAGATTGTGTTTTGGATGTTTGGAGGTACATTTTCTAAGCTAGGGTTTTCATTTTCACCCTTTCTTCGTTCTCCTTAGTTTCTCATGGATTATTCCATGTATTTAGGACATAAATCCATGAGAGGAAAATGTTCTAACGTTGATTTCATTGTGGGTCTTCATTCTGAGGTAAAGGAGACTCTACCTTATCTCTTTGTGCTTAGAATTCGTTTATATTGTTATGTATTAGAATGTGATTGATTAGAACATAAGAAGATGTGTGTTTCGATAAAAATGATTTGATTGTAGTGAGATTTTGATGGAAAGTTTGTGAGAAATATAATGTGGTTGATGTTGAATAGTGTGTGTGATGAAAATGGTCAAACGTGAGTATACGTGCCACGATTAAGAATATGGGTGAATGTGTGTGGATGACATGTTGATTTTGATTGTGGATGTGTTTGAAGTTGTTGGAAACTATGAATGGTTACAACAATACACTAGAGGTGTGGAAGATGGGGTGATAGGAATACCTTAGGAAAAAAGGAGTGGTGGTGACACCATTCCAAAGGCCACACACTCTTCTCTTGACTCGACTTCTGACCAATACCTTTGCTAAAAGGCCCGTAATCGCATACGTTGTATCCGTGAGGTGGGGGATAACTGGTGACCATCCATGGTGTGAAACTGAAAAAGTCCCTGAGGTTGAGGGAATCAGGAAAACTATGATCACAGTGAGCATGACTAATGTGCAATGACCACATGTATGTGTGTAGATTGGTTAAAGGTGCAATGAGCGCACCCGTATATGAATTGATGTGAACGATTGATGTATAAATATGTTGTGTACATTGTTGGAATGAATCGATTAATACTTACTTAGATGTATGATTTAATTCTATTAGAAAATGTTTGAATGTGCAAAGTGAGTTTTCATGTCGTGTTTGTAATAGTGTAGAGGACTTACGCTTACATTTATTTTTCAAGTGACCAAGACGATCACCACCAAACTTAGTAAATGGGATGGATGACACTACTGTAAGACTTAGAAAATTATTTTTAAAAATTGTGATGTATTAAATAGGTTCTGTAGCATTTATCTTGATTCAAACTTGTAACTCATCCTATATTTTGAAATACTTTATTGAAACCCTGTATCTTGGAACTATTCGAAATGGAATTTTATCATTCTTATTTTAATACAAAAATGTATTATTGAAAATTATTAAAAAATAAATTAAGGTGTTATAGAACTAGAGAATAGTTGTTTATAAGATTTACCAAAGCAACATGCCTTACAAACAGAGAGTGTAGAGTTTTTAGAAATAGAAATAATACATTTATTGAGAACATTTTAAATAACCTTATAATTAGCATGATCGAAACGAGCATACCGCCAGGTTCTATACAATTGAGATTTATGACAACTTGTTGAATTATTACATACATTTGTTTGCAAAGAAACATTATTTCACAAATTACTAGAAATATCTTTAGGTTGAACATAGATATTGTTAAAAGCATACAACCCTTTCCTTATATGTCCATGCAAAATAGGTTGGTTAGTGTCCTAACATTTAACACAACATGTTTCAAGATAAAATTCAAAGAACAAATTATTATCATAGGCAAACTAAGATACACTTAGTAAATTTTTGCAAATAGATGGAAATGCAACAATTTATTGAGATAGAGAGGTTTTAATGATTTAGATGGAAAAAAGATAGAATTACCAATATTCTTGATGATAGAGGACTCACCATTGGACATTTTGAGTTTAGCATTACCTATGTAAGGAGTCTTAGTCATCAGATTTGATGAACTAGCAGTGATATGGTTGGTGGCACCCATGTCAGGGTATCAAGAGGGATCATAGAAGGTTTCTGGGATAGTTATCAATTCTATCATGCTAGATTGATCATTCAGAAATGCCTCAACCATCATTGCTTTAATGGTTGAGTCATTGTAATTTGATGCTTGTTGAGAAGAAGTATCTTAATACTTAGGATTCAACCTGTGATAGCAATTAAGAGCTACGTGTCCAAGTTTGTTGCAAACCTGACACTGAGATCTACTGTGGCTTTTCTTAGTGCCACGAGTATTGCCTTTAAAACCTTTATGACCTTAAAACTTACCTTGTGCTTTGCCTCTGAAATTGTTTTTCCCTTTGCCTCTATAGAAACCTTAATGCTTTCCTTTGTAATTATTCTGAAATTAAGCATAATGGGCCTGCATATTGATATTTTTTTGTTCCTTATGTTGTTGTCTTTCAAGTCTATCCTCCAAAGTAGTTAATAGCATTTCAATCTCAATAATAGAGTAAGGGTCCATTCTTGAGATTATGGACGTGACCAAAGAATTATATTCACTGGAAGACGTTCAAGAATGATTTGGATGTGCTCACTCGAATCAATGGAAGAACTCATAGTTGCAAGAGTATTGACAATCTTCTTTTTCACAGGAAGATAGTTATTCAAAGAACCAGTCTTCTTAATCCTTTTCAACTAAATCTTGAGTTGAGAAATGCATGCACAAGTTTGAATCTCAAAGTAAAGATGTAACGCTTTCCAAATTTCATAGATGCAAGAAGCCACATAAAGACTATTTGATCTTGTATCTCCCAAGTAGAATATTCATTGCAGAATTTATCTTCAACCTTGTCATCCTCATTTTTGTATTTTGATTATATCTATCCATGATTGGCATGATCAACATACTTCTGTAATTTGAATGATTTCAAAGCGCTAGTAGCTTGCATTTTTCAAATGAGGAAATTATCATCATCGAGCTTCATCGAAACTGGAATCATCGATTGCATAACATTGGATTGAGTCTTGGCTGCCATTGGTGGATCGTGAGCTTCTGATACTATAAAGGTATTAGAGGAACAGCGGAAGAGGGAGATAGGATAGAGATAGAGAGAATTGTGAAAGAATATTGAATGATAAAAAAAGGTAAGTGATATAAAGGAGAGTAATGTTTATAAAGGGAAATTAGCCTAGTAATAGAAACTACCAGAAGTTAATTATACAAATGTACAGACTTAAAATAGAGGAATTTAAATGCTTAAGTTCTCTCTTATAATCCTTCACCCTATTTCATTATCCTTTGTTGGCACAAACTGGAAATTTTATTTACAAATCTCAAACTATGAATTCAACACTCGCATCATTCAAAAATTCATGGAAACCTTTGTTGACAATAAACTCCTTAATTGTCTTCTCCTTCTCCTCGTGAAAGTCTTCCCTATCTAATTTTTTAAGACATTGTAGACAATGTTTTACCTTCAGCGACATTTGCATAATTGTGTTTGGCTTAGATTGCTAGTATTTTTGTTATTTCCTCCCTAAAACTCCCTTCGCAATGGCCTTCAATGATGACAAGAGAATAATTAACATTGTGTTCCTTTTGTTCTCTAAAACAAAGAATCTCTTGAATGTAATGAGTGGTGGAGAGGTGGTAGAGATAGAGAATTTTGGCAATGACAAAGAACTCTTCATAATGGAACTTTAACCAAGAGGAAAGGAGGAAGAAGAGTTCCAACGATAATGGTATAGTCTAATTAGGAGGAAAGGGAGAAGAAGAACTTTGTAAACAATGGCAGAATTTGGCTAAGGAGAGAGGAAGAGAATGAGCTCCATCAACAATGGCATTCGATTAGGGAAGAGGAGGAAGAAAATCATTGCATATTTAAAAATTAGATGACAATTTAACAAAAAATACTTAATTAAAAAATACGAGAACTAAAATTACACAATTACAAATTAATAAACTAAAATTGAAGAATAAAAAAATACAATTAAGCTAATTTTTAACTTAACTATCCTTCAAGAGCAATGTTAATTATTTGGTTCATAACGATAATTCTTTACTTTTTAAGGTGGGAGGCTACATATTTTGAACAATAATTTTATGGATTCAATGCTAAATTTAAAATTTTAATGTAAGTTTAAATTGAGATTCATTAAAGTTAGGTAATAATATTTGAAAAAAATAGCTTAATTAAATTTTTGGTTGTAAATTTTTTTTATTTTTCATTTAATTTTTTTTATCAATTTTTTTTGGACAAGTCCTTCATATTGTTTTATCAAGTAGTTCACTTGTAATTTTTTTTATTTGGTCTCCTTAATTATTATAAAGTTTTTATTTGATCTCTCTAACCATCACATTTTTCATTTTCTTATCATAAATATCGTGAATTTTTTAATTGATTCCTAGAAAATGAGAGAGTAAATGAAATTCCATAATATTTAAAAGAATCAAATGAAAAAAATAAACCAAAGAGATTATTTTGTACCAAAAAATATTTTACGAAATATTTATTTAGAAAAACATTAAATTAAGGTACCAAATAAAAAAAATTATAATTTTTTTGGAGACCAAAAACTTAATTAAATAAAAATATATGAAATAAAAAAAATAAGATAGGCAAGAAAAGTCAATAACTCAATGAAGAGGATAATTCTAAAAGATTTTTTCATTTAAAAATGAATACTTAATTTTATAATATAGAACTAGACGCATTTTTTATATACATACGTGCATAATTTAGTTTCTTGTAATTATGGAAGCATTTGAATTAATTGTACGACATAAATAATAAGATAAGAATGAATGATAAGATTTAGCTTTTCTCGTTTAAATTTCAATCATCTTCTATGAGAGGTGATTCTATTTAAGTTAAATTATTTATAGAATGGTAAAGTTAACTCATACTAAAATTGATTATTATTATTTTTTACATAAAATCTCGAATAAAATAATTTATTTAAAGAAAATCTGTCATATACTGTTTAAACTAAGTACTTGATGAAAAATAATAATTGTTACTTTATTTTAAATTTTGTCGACCCTCAGAATATGTAACAACGCATTCCTGACCTTTCAAATGCTGGATTGTATGAATGTTCGGTGAATCAAGTTTGATATTCAACGATAATTTAACAGCTATAAATATAATTAACATGGAATTTGAGTTATGATTTAATGGCATTTTTTATTTTTCTTTTTAGTTTTTTTGTTAGAATTGATTAAGCAAATGCGCTACAAGTCATTAAAGCCGATTTGGTTCTTTGTATCAAGTGTATGTAACTTTCTGTCTTGCCAACTATGAATCAACGCAATGATCTTGGATTCATATTCCTCGAATATGTTTCTCATTTACTATTTTTTAATATTTTAAAAGTCGAATCATTCGTTGAATTGGTGAAGATGTTGACTCATCGTTCATTTTTTTTTTATTTAACTGAGGTTAAACCAGTGAATATATATATATATATATATATATATATATCAAATTAAATAAAATATCATATTATATATTTTATTAGATAAAAAATCACAAAAATAATTATATAATAATATATAAATAGACTTCATATACAAGTTTTATTGATTTAAAAAATATTTTAAAATTAAAATATTAAAAAATGATTTTTGACGATTTGTGTTCAATTTGACTGCTGCTTGAGCCATTTTTTGCAGCTATAATTTTCAGGCTATTTATTTAGACCGGCAATCTTACTAGTTCTCAGGCCAACGAGTCTGGTCCAATTTTTAAAACTGCACTTTTTTCTATTTTAAGGCTTTTTCATTAAAGCAACTGTATTTTTCTTCTTCTTTTTTTCTTTATTGTAAGTGGAGAATAACCTTTACCCAGATGAACCGTGCAGCAAAATTGAATTATAGTTATCCATGGTCTATTTATCTATCTGTTCGATCCAATTGTAACACACCTATAAGCTGATTAGCACCTCGTCCAAATTTGTCTATGCTATATCGCAATCCGATTGTTTGATATGAATAGAATAACAGGATAATAAGATTCCACAATTGTTTTAAAATCAAAACTTTTAATATTTTTGTATTACTGATAGTTTGACAATCAATGATGGATAATATATAACCAGTATTCAACGGATATAAGTAATTGGGTTCATCGAAACTCTGAGTTTGATGCGTCATTGACTGCAATATTTTGCAGGTAAGTCTTCGCCCATGACTTTTTTCGCAAGTCAAAGTTTCCTTATACAAAGAGTGAAGCTCGTTAATTTTACGTTTTTTTTAGAAGGAAAAACTATTTCTTAATGTAAAAGTATATTTTTAGATTATGATGATGATGATTGTTCAATTGTGGATTAATTGGTACAGCTGAATAGACTACTCTGCGGTGGGAAGTAGCAGAAGAATAGTAAAGATGCAGGTACAAAGACACTTGGATTCCTGAGTAAGATAATGATGAATGTGATTAAGTAGAAGATTAGAAGTGCTTACCGAGTGATCATTGAAACATACAAACGTATGAATAGCTGAGTATGAGAGATAAGGCTTAAGTGTAGTAGCTATATGTGGGATCATGGGCACCAGATGCAGCTAGCAGCCATGTTCCTAAAGCTGCAACTGCAATAGAAGCAGTCATGCTTGGTGTGGCTAGCCGAGTCTCCGTTGCGTTGAAGACAAATTATTTACACGAAATCAGAAATGATAACAAAATGCTCATGACATTGCTCACGTAATTAAGATAAAAAAACAAGATCAGAGGTAGATGATAAGGAAAAAAATATAAAAAGGCAGGGAAAGGAACATCACTGTAGTTACATTAAGAAGCTCAGAGTAGGAACGGCTGTTACAAGAGTCACTTTTCGTCTAAAGGCAAAGTGCCCTGTATTTTCTTGTCTTTGTCTGAACTCTTGAACTGGTTGAACTTAAACTGCTCTCTCTTCCTTTTCATAGGCCAAATTGATACTTGGCTCAGAAAAGGAGGCACTGTGGGAAAGAGGTGATAATTAAGGATCTGTTTAGTTTTAGAAAACATTTTCCCTTTTTCTACTTTTAATTATAAAAATGTTACCTTAATTTCTGTTTTCAAATATTTGTTTTCACTATTCCTATATAAATATTTAAAAACATGAATGAAAATGGAAAAACAGTAAATGACTTTTGAAACAAAAGATATATAGCATTTTTTCACTACTTGAAGGTTATAAGTATTTGATTAAGCACAAGAAAGAGCATATATAACAGAAAAGTATGATATGAACGAGGAATCAATACTCAATACAAAGATTTGGCACGGGAGTTCAACCATACTAACAAAATATGAGTGGGATCTAATATGCAGCTTCCTCAACTAGTTTCTTGCTCAAACTCTTCCCCCTCGGATTCCTCTGCGTTGTCAGCATCATCATCATCTGCCTCATTGTCAAAGTCTTCCTTATCATTTTCGTTGGTGGTTTTCCCTATCACAGTCAGGTTGCTGTTCATCTTCCTGATTTCATTGCACTGCAAGGATTCGGGCCAACATTAACAGGGAAAAGTAAGAAGCATGGAACAATAAGAGTGATTCAAAGAGCATTGGTTTGCAACTTGAAGCCTATTATCCTCAGCACTGAACATTTAGAAATATATAGTATTACATGCATACAGATACATAAGCACTACCTCACTTCAGGTATGTGAGTAACTACTTTATATATCTGACAACTGGGTTCTAAATAATCAAATCCATGCAGCTAAGTTCAAACAAACGGCTAAATGCTAATGTGGCAAACTAATAGCTTTTCTATGAGAAGAGAATTAAATACTTATTCAATAAACTTTTATAACAGAAAGGTTTATGGCATAAATTTGATGACAAAACTTGTTGAAATAAGCTAAGAAAGCTAACTCTGATAAATCATATCAAGAAGCTTATCAGAAAAAAGTTAAAAGGAGCACATGTGAGCTATAAGCTATTTTCATAAGCTGCCCGTAAACTCTTCAAAATGCCCCCTTTATTCTTGTCTGATGAACTAACTTTAATCTTCCTAAACATACATATGCGCACATAAAAAAAATAAAATAAATAAATAAATAAATAAATATATGCCATAAAAATCAAGGAATGCAAAATTGAAATATTTAACAATCAGAATCATATAATCGAATCCCAGCAACACCAAACCTAGAAGAATAAATATATGCAAATAATGGCTAGAAATGAACGAGGTTCAATTTAATTAGTCAAGTGAACGAAAAGCTAACGATGCCGTTTTGAATGAAGAATTGAGAAGGTAAGAAGAGACGAAGGTCGGAGAGTACCTTTTCTTCGAAATCAGACTCTTCAATAGCGAGAAGAAGTTCTTCGTTGTGGGGTTGGGGCCACTGAGAGGGTAACAGAAACGACGTCGGAATGGTCCTCGTCGACAATGGGTACTGGGTCATATAAGCGGGGAACTGCAACATATTTTCTTCGCCTTCACTGAGACACCGACCACACTACCACACTCACTTCACGCTCAGAACATAAACACGAAGCTTTTGTTTGGTCTCGTGCTTTACTTTGGCCCGGTTTTAAATCCTATAAATATTAGAAACGATGCCCAATGCCCAATGTTTTTTTTTTATTTTTTATTTTTTATCAACGCTGATGTAAAGATTTCAATCAACAAATATTTAAATTAATTTTATGAAAATTTACATCATCAATTTGAATACTTTTTTTTATAATCAATGAGTTAAAACAAGCCTATAAAAAGAATAAACTTAACAAATTTTTATAAAAATATAAATTTTTATATCATTCTCTCTTAAAAAAGGTCCAAGTCGGGGCGAGGGTAATCCAATAAAATTTCATCCGTAATCATTTGAAAAGTTTAATTACTAAAAAAATATATTATGTAGTTAGTAGGATGGAGTAACGGATGGATTCAGTTTTGAAGGCTTAGAACCGACCAAAATTAAGGACAATAATATTTTAGACTAAGGTTGAGTTAAGTTCATTAGATTGATTAGAGTTAAAAAAAAAAGTTTAATCAAGTTAGTTATTACAGTTTAACTTTATTTATTTTTTAAATTTGAAAAGAAAAAATATACTTAACTTCCTTGAATATTTAGTCATATATAACTTAGACAATAACTTTTGAAACTGGGCAAACGCACTCAATATTTTTGAAAATGTGGAAAAAGTTCTTTTATTACTTAAATGTTTAATTTTTTTTGTTACTTGGACAAAAATATTCCTATCCGGACATGCATTTTTTTGGATAATTTTATTCAAAAAATAGAGAAATTAGAGGTCTAAGTAACATAAGGGTTTCTTTACACACTTTAAAAAACATAAAGTATCACATTACACACTTTCACAAGTTAGGGTGTAAATTGCATATAATCAAACATACAACACTTTCACATGTTAGGGTGTAAATTGCATATAATCAAACATACAAAGGGATAACATGAGTTTTTCCTTATGAAAATAGTTCTTTACTATATCTTGATCTCTATTTGAAAACTTTAACTTATATTTCTAGTAAGCTCAAGTAAACAAATCACACATGTACCTATCAGTACGTATGTATTTCAATTGTTTATAAATTTACAACTCCATGTGCATAACAACTAATAGACAATTAATTGTTTTGGCTAAGTTAATTAAAATAAGTTATAAGGATTTTAAATAATATATCTATTATTCAATAATATCTGATGATCATGACATCAATTAAATAAAAAAGGTTTTAAAATATTCAAAATAAACTTGTTTCCTCTAACTCTAACAATGAGTCAAAATTGAGAATATGCCTGTTATGAATCCTGTGATGAGTTTAGAGTTAGGAACTAATGACTAAACTTTGTAAAAGAATACAAAACTAATTAGAAATAAAAAAAAAAGTACTTGCAAATTAAAATTTATTCAAAGCAAAAATTGTAAAGTTCTCTAGAAGATAAATTTAAACTTATTTTTCATGCCTTTTTAGTGTGGAAATTGCAAATAAAGCAATTTTTAAATCTACCAATTGCACAAGGCTATAATAATAATAAATAAAATTATCAATTCAACAACATAAATGCCATAAAAGAAGTTATCTTAGAATTACAAAATGTTTACAGTCAAGTAATTATTTTAGTATTCAAACTATTAATTTCATTATATAATTAAATTGATGGTATGCACTTCAAACTACTAATTTTATTATATAATTAAGTTGATAGTATGCATTATTATCGTAGCATCAATTTCACAAACATCATTCATAAGAAACAATTTCTAAGTTCTATATAAAGAAATGATATGAAAAAAAATATAGAAATCTTGCTTAAGTTGCCAGTAATATAAGCTCTTTTATATTGTCATTATGTCACATAATAACTACTCATAATAACCTTCACTGCAAATATGTAAATATGACTTTAAAAAATTATAATTGAAAATACAAAAATGATGTAATTTTAATTATTATATTTTATAAATTATCCAAAAATAGTCAAGTAATAAGGTTGACAATAAAGCTAAAAGGTTGAGTACTCTTACATATATTGTCAAATACAATAATAGTTTACAACTACACATATCAAATAACTAAAATTAAATTTGCATACATCAATAATACATTAAAATAAAAAATTAAATTTAGAAATAACTCACAAAATAAATTATTAGTTGGTATTCTAACATGTCATTTATGTGAATATTCAAAAAATATAAACATGTCTAAACTTATAAATATACAATTAAATTTATAAATACATAATGTATAATTGCTACATTAAATGAGAAAATTAGAGTCAGACTAGCTCACAAAAAATTAGATCAGTTGGGTATTTCACCTAATGATCATATATTTAGATATTGAACTTGTAGATTCAAGTCCACTAACATTAGAAGACTTGTTTCAAATTTTTTGATTTTGTTGCAATAAAAATAATTAATTAGAAACAGAAAAGTGTATAAATTGATATGGAATGCCTAAATCAATTTTAACACAAATAAGTGTATAAGTCATTTTAGGGAGTAATGAACTTCTAAATATGTCAAATATCCTACCCTTAGTGCTAAATTCACTTTTAGAAGTCACAGTGGAAACATGTGTAGCTAACACATCCTTTACCATAGATGATAAAATAGAAAAATGTGAGAAATTATGTTTCCACCATAAAAGCAAGTGGAAATTCTCATCCTTATTAACATAACCTTCAACAAAGCATCTATCAAGTTCATTCGTTTGGTCAATAGAATCTTTTGCCTTCAATGTTGTTTAAAAACATTTGTTCTAGCCAAATCTATTGCAAGTATGACTAGACTAGATATTTGACCCTGTGAAAAGCCTTCCATCAAAACAAACGAAGGTTGTACCACCTTATTTTGTTGCTCATAAGCTGTAGCATGCCAATTATATAATCTACACAGACTTTTACACACTACGGGCTAATTCATTAGAAAAACTAATGTCATCAGAATACACGCATTAAAACACCACTCAACATACTTCAACTTGGGGGTTAAGAATAATTCCAAAATATAGAAGATGATTTATGTTTAGAACATTACCCTAATATTTCTCATATTTTCTTTTCATAACTTATCCCATTGAGGCTATAATAAAATTTAGATTCATAGATGATTGTTTCAATTCATACAAAATCAAAGCTAATTGGTAAAAAGTAACATGTATAGTGACTTGAATAGAAGTAGAAAAAATATTTGTTGCACCATAAAATATAATAAAATCTTTAACATTCTCGCAGTCAATGCTTATAAGGGGACTAGTAGCCCCAAAATAGTTCAAATATCCCGCATCTTCAAATTCTAGCTTCTCAAAAATAATTTGTAATTTCTCAGTATAATCTAACACTAAATATGTTGAGTTTCATCTCACTAGAACATTAAAGGCATACTATTTTTTTTTAAAGAAATTTTAGCAAAATCAATGCATTCTTTAAATTTAGTTAGTCTTTGATCTCACTGGAACATTAAAGGCATACTATTTTTTTAAAAGAAATTTTAGCAAAACCAATGCATTCTTTAAATTTAGTTAGTCTTTAAGGTGAAGACTTCACAAATCTAACAACATCATGAATGCTTGTTATGAAAGCATGCATGTCCTTTAAGCCATCATTAACAACCAAATTTAAACTGTGTGCACAACATCTCATATGCAAGAATTCACCATCCAAAAAGAACTCATCCAAAAAGAATTCTCAGTATAAGACCTCAATCCCTTAAGATGTCCTCATTATGCTTTCCTATGATTTCAGTTTTATGATTGGGAACCACTGAAGAAGAAGCTTATGGAGCACAAACTTGGATAATGGTAATACAAATTGCTCTCTAATAAGACATTTAGAGAACAGTTAGTATTGAAACACTTTCTAATGTCTACTTCTGAGAGCGGTTTAATGGAAATCATTCTCCAAATATTACTTGGATAGCAGTTATTAAATAACTGCCTTCAAATGTTGTTATTTAAGACAATGGTTGACATATGAACTGTTGCAGGTGACCCATGGATTTGCTCTCAGAATTGAAGATTGGAGAGCGATTATTGCCTAATAAATCTTTTAAGTATAATTTCAAATTAAACCCTAACCCTTTTTCCCTTTCCCTCTTATTCGCTTGTATATTTTTTCCTGTTCTTGTTCTTTATGTGAAATTTGCCCTGTGTCATTGTGTCTACCATTGATATTGTGTTAGAGCTTCCAACTCCCTCCTATATTGTCAATGATAACATACATTGATGTTCTGTTAAAAGTTGCATATAATTGAAATAAATGATTGTTTTGCACTTGACAAAAATTTAACTAGTAATTTTGGTAATTCCGTATATATGTATTGAATTTGTCCCAAAATATGTGGCTACCCCTATATAGCTACTCCAGCCATGAATTCAATCAAGATGGCCTTAGGTAGAAAAAGAATAAGGTAATTATAACAAGTCACATAATTATTAATATTGCAAAAGAATTAAAAATAATTGATAAAAGGGAAGTGATTTCCTTATGACAAACTATGGAATAAATAAATATAGCTACAAAGTCTCACAATTGGAGGAAGACTTGTAAGTTTAGCATAACTATGTCCTTAAATGAAAATTGCATAATTGAATAAGAGAAGCAAATTAAAATTGGTAAACAATTTCATGACTAAGGCAGAGAACTTAATGACAAACATGTGGGATAACTAAGCTAGCAATAGTGAGGCCAACAATAAGGTCATATTTAAAGAGTTTGAAGTTGTATTTAGGACCAAGAACTAGTTTAAATGTTTTATCACTATGTATTTAGGCCAACAATAAGGGAATTTATGACAAAGATAAAATAATTTTCACATTTGGACATTATTGATAAGTCTATTTCAAGCACTCTGTTGAGTGAGTTAACTACTAACAAATTTGAATCACGGTCTATTCATAATCATGTGACTAAAATGGTTAATCAAGCAACAAAGCTGAAATCAATAGGTATAGAAGTGAGTGAGTTCTTTTTAGTACAATTCATCATGAACTCACTTCGTCCTAAGTTTGACCAATTCTAAGTATTATAACATTCTTAAAGAGAAATAGAACTTTCAAGAAATTAAGGCCATATTGGTTCAAGAGAAAATGAGGTTGATAAAGATGAAAGATTACTCTCTCAATCTCACATTTCATAATGGGCTACTAGTAGTAAGACTAACCCAGGTAAAAAGGACATGAAAGGTGAAGTTTCATTGAATGTTTGTGAAGGTCGAATCCAAAAAGATCAGAAATGACATTTCTTCAATAATAATGGTCACAAAAAAAGATTGTCCAAAAAGAAAGAGTTGATTCAAAAAGAAAGGTAAATACTATGTTTCAGTATGTTTTGTGTAACATCCTTAATTTTTAATTACCATGATAAGGGTATAAATTCAAAATAAAATGGAAAATAAGTTAAATTATATTAATGGTTAAATATGATAATGTAATAATTGTATATTCCATTCACTTTTCTCACAAACATAAGAGCTTGAAAAATAAAACCATAATAATTTTAAATAACTTAAGAAAAGTTCAAAATAACATGATCCTATTTTGTTCTCATAATATCTAAAAATATTTCATTATTTACAAATATTCATAATAGTTATCGAAATATATTAGGACTATTTGCTAACATTTACAAATATACAAAATGATGTCAGTCCTAATGAGCAGCCTGTCCATCACATGACCAAGTAGCACTAGTCATTCCCGTGCTAACCTTCTATCATCGCTAAGTCCTTAGAATCCAGGTCGTCATCTGATCCAAGATACAGATTACCTAGATCTGCAGTGACCTGGGTACCCGTAATTTGCTCAAATATCCATCGCGATGGTCTCCTGAAGTGATCATGGTCGTGATATGTGACCAGATAAGTCACTGCTGCTGGAGTCCTCACAGTACCAGGGAAGATATATATACAAAGAGTATGATGGATTCTATGTACAGGGAAATCAAAAGAAACACTAAAGGCTAGTTCAATTTTCATCATAACCATCTCACTAGGTACCTCACTATCATATACAATAATTCTAAAGAAACTAAGTCTCTAGTATTCGTTAAATATATAATTCAACATTTTTGTTACAAAACTATCTACTAATCTAATGTTCTCGAGTGGTGCTGTCATCTGAATTCCCTGAAAGGTTTACGTAAGGATGAGTCTCTATTCATATTACCAAGCATACATTCACAATTTGTCACATAGTAAAACAAAGATCATACAACAATCAATCATGTTACAAAATCATATTCATATACATGCAATAATCTCTAAGTGTTTGATTTATTACTTTTCATCTCTCTCTTAATACTCAGAGTTCTCATTTCACTTTCATTGCCCCTAGAATCTCTCGAGGTCTTCCTTAGCATATATAGTCGCTGGATAGCCGCAGCTACATGAATACAACGTGTGCCGACCTGGCCCCTTTTAGCAAAAACATGGTCAAGAGTATTAGTCAGGAAATGAGTGTGGGGCCTGTGGTACTCTTACTCTCATTTGTGTTACGCAATTCAAGAGGAGCATTCACCACCCTCATTTCTCCAAGACTTCTCAGTCTCCTCCCTCTTCCACACTCGCAGTGTACCTCTGAACTATCTATACTCGTCCTTATCATATTCCTTTGTCATTTCCCTTTATCTGTATTTTTCCATTTCATCTCTATATTTTTCATTCTCTGTTTCCTAATATATTATTCACACTTTTATTTCTCTATTTTACTCTAGTTTCATTATTATATCATACATCATTTAATCATTGCCGAGAGTTAGTCCCCTCAGACTCAGTCCACCATATATATGCATATACACTCAAATCAATGATAATACACTTCATTAAACACTACAAAACATGCTTCAAACATAACAAAAACACGTTCTCATCCAAAATACACTCAAAATCATATATTTCATCACAACTTTTTCATGAATACAAACATAACATTTTATTGGTAACAAAATAGAACTCTCCTTACCTTGAAATGGAGGTTTAGAAAAGGGTTTTTGAGGGTTCTTGCTCAAAATGTGAGGTTCTTCCTAATATCACAAGAGACCTTATTTAGAGAAGGAGAATCAAGAAAATAACCAAAGGAATGGAGAACCAAGCTTTAAAAACTTACTAAAGAACAAAGAAAGTGAACTTCTAAGCTTTGATCAGAGAAGAGTTGGAGTTTTCCAAGGATTTGCTGAGAAAATGAGGAGAGAAGTCAGAGAGAACACATGGGAGTCGTGACTTGGATTATAATCCAAGTTTCTAAACTTGAAAACTCTTAAATACCCCTCAGCTCGTGACATTCTCGGTACAGCGAGCCAATTCTCGCTACAACGAAAAAAACAGATAAAATTGCACTTTGCTATCTGTTATTCTAACTACAACGAGAGTTCCTCGCTACAGTGAGAAAATTCTAGAATGCTTGTTTTTGGATGCTGATTTCTCGCTATAGCGAGACACATCTCGCTACAGTAAAAAATCCTGCAACTCACACATCTAAAATTCTCCTAATTTCAAGCAACATGCATTAACAACTCACATCAAGTATAAAATTATTAATTAATAAAGTAGGGATGTTACATTTTGAATCAAATATCATTGAAGTACCTAATAATACCTAGTAATTAGATTCTTGTGCAATTACTTATGTGTCACATGTAATGCATGAATTCTTTTCGATTTAATCCATAAGCAGAATTGAAACATTCTTATACATGAGGAAGAAAATGAAGGCACACATAGAAGGAATCAAGACAGATAGATTGATCTTAGACAATGGTTTTGTATAGATATAGAAAAGTGTCTTTATATTTCTATATATGCTAGGAATTTAGTTTTTGTTGCAAAGTCAAATGATATAGGGTTTAACTTTAGGATTGAAAATGGCATGTTTTCTTTATATAAACATATGTACTATTTTGTGGATGGTTTATATAATTTCAATCTTAATGTTAAATTTGTTGAATCTTTATTTCATGTGAAGCATAGTATTGGTAGTAAGATAAATGTACGTAATAAATGTTCTGGTTTCTTATGGCATCTTACATATCCAAAGAAATATGTTGAGGTTAATGAAAAATGAAATATTTCCTCAATTACATTTTGTTGACTGTGATGTATATGTTAATTGTATCAAAGGAAAATAAATTAAACATATATCAAATAATCAAGTCACAAGAAGCAATCAACTCTTTGAGTTAATATACACTGACATTTGTGATTTTTTTGACATCCCATCTTAAAGTGATGAAAAGTATTTTATCACTTTTATTGTTGACTTTTCACAATATTTTTTTATCTACATATTTTGCATGAAAATTCTCAATCAGTTGAAATATTACATGTGTGTTCATTGATGAGGTAGAAAAATAATTAGATCAAAAAGTAAAAGTTGTAAGGTTAAACAGAGGTGATGAATGTTATGATAAATCTAATGAAAGTACACAATTTTCAGGTCTATTTGCAAAATATCTAGAATGTTGAGGCATATGTGCACAATATACAATGTCTGGTACACCACAACAAAATAATGTAGCTAAAAAGCATAATCATACTCTTACGGAAATAGTTAGAACTATGTTAAGTTATAGTTCTGTACCTAAACTCAATTTAAGGCATCTTCATGTTTGGGGTTGTCTGATAGAAATAAAAATATATAATGCGTATGTAAAGAAGCTTGATGTGAGAACGATTAATAGTTAATTCATTGGTTACCTGAAAAATCAAATGGATACAAATTTTACTGTCAAAATCATAATATGAGAATAGTTGAGTTTGATAATGCTTGGTTCATTGAAAATGGTCAATTTAGTGGGAGTGAGGAATCACAAAATATGAAAATTAAAGAAACACATGTGGAGACTCCTACACCTTGTATCTCTTCTTAAGTTATTATTCTTCTTGTTATATCATAGTCGCACAACATGTCAAGACAACAAATTAATATTTTAAACTCACAAGAACAACACATATATGATGAGTCACCTAACAATCTTCAAGTTACAAATGAGCAAGTAGTAGATGAGTCATAAGAAATGACTTAAGTAGTAATGAGGATCCAACCTAATTTAAGCAAGCCATGAAATGTAATGATTATGAAAATGGTTCAATTCCATGAAAGAAGAGTTATAATCAATGGATGACAACAAAGTGTGGGAGCTAGTGGAGTTTTCTAAAGGTTCAAAATGAGTCGATTGTAAATGGGTCTTTAAGATCAAACGAGACTCAAAAGGTAATATTGAAAGGTACAAGGATGAATTTGTTGCCAAAGGGTACACTAAAAAAGATAGCATTTACTATAAAGAGACTTTCTTTCCAATTTTAAAGAAGGATTTTTTAATAATTGTTATGACTTTGATGGCTCATTATGACCTAGAACTTCACCAAATGGATTTAAAGACTGTCTTTCTAAATAATAACTTGGAAGAAGAAGTTTATATAAACCAACCAAATAGTTTCTTAACCACAGGAAAATAAAATCTCGACAATGATATTTTAAGTTCAATGATACCATTGCATTATATGATTTTGTAGAGAAAACTATTGACTGATGTATCTATATGAAGGTTATTGGGAACATGATAAGTTCATATTTTGATATATTTTATGACTTATATTTATACACTTAAACTCTATTATATATATACACACATTATATGTGTGTGTGTATATATATATATATATATATATATACACACACACACACTAATTATGTTATTAATTATTATAGTTTAGCTGAAAGTTGTTATTAGTGCATTATAGAGATATTCTGGATAAAAATTATATATTTTTAGCCTTTGGCAGTGCTATGTGAAGTTGAGTTTAAATTTTAAATTTTAAATTTAAACTTTGATATGAAGATTTGGAGCGATTCTGATTGTGGATAAAACGAATTTGAAAAGATAGAGCTCAATCGATTGGAAACTCAAGACACAACCTATATAAAGAGGCCTTATGTTCTACACTTGAGACACTTTCACTTCTCTACACATCTTATTCCTCTTCTTAGTTCTAACCAAACTCATCTTTGAGAGTCATTGGAGACCATTGACAAGGACAACAAGCTTTTTCTTAGAGTCTAAGCAAGTGATTGAGCGCCCCTTCAGAGAACAAGAACTCTCTTCATCTATTATTTTTTTGAGATTCTTTTGTTTGAGTTTTTCTTTGTGTTTATGGGTTTCTTTATCACGTTCTTTGTAGTTTATTTTGTTATGAGTAACTAAACTCATAGCTAAAGTTATGACGGATCCTACTTCAAACTTTGTGTGATTTTTACTTTTAATATTGGTATTGATTTTCCTTTAATGTTTGGTTTTATTCTATTGAAATGTATTGTGTATGTTAAAATTTGATCATTCTTAGCATTCCATAGTTAGTTACATTGTAGGCAGTCGTGCCACGTATAATTAACGGAACTATAGGATAAAACGAGACAGAAAGTTAGGTTAATCACACTTAATTCCTTTCTTTCAGGCGTTATTAAATTAACAAACTCATAGGATCTTCACGCTTTCTTGACCAATTACCTTGCATGATCATTGGGAGTGTTTACTCAAGAAAAAGAATATTGAAGTTGCATAATCATTAGGTGTTAATAGAATTGATTATGACTGGTTGACAAATATTTGGATACCAACATCAGGATTAAATTAATTAGAACATAAAGAAGTGTAGTAGGTGAACTTATAAGTCATAAGCTCATTTCATCTTATCTATCTCATACATTGTATTACTGTTCTTTTAATTTATTGTTAATATTAAGCTATATTTTTGGTCTATTACAATCCTATTACATTTAAACAATCAAATCAAACTATTCTTGATACTTGAAAATAATTTCTGTGGGACAATAACTTAAAAACTGTTTTAGAAAATCCTTTATTACTTTTTAACAGGTACACTTGTCCACGAACAGAACACATTTATTATTTTGGTCCTATATAGTGATGACATTCTTCTTACTACTAATGATATTGGCGTGTTGCATAATGTAAATGAATTTCTCTTTAAGAACTTTGAGATGAAAGATATAGGTGAGACATCTTATGTGAAAGAAATAGAAATATTTTGTAATATATCACAAGGATTGTTAGGATTGTCTCAAAAAGGTTATATCAACAAAGTCTTGGAGAGATTTACAATGAAAAAAAAATGCTCATGAGAGATAGTTCCAATTCAAAAGGGAGACAGGTTTAGTGAAATACAATGTTCCAAAAAGAGTTAGAACATAAATCAATGGAATTTATTTCCTATGCAGTAGTGGTTGGAAGTTTGATATATACTCAGACATGCACTCAACCAGATATTAGTTTTGTTGTTGGAATATTAGGTAAATATCAAAGCAATCTCAAAATGGACCATTGGAAGGATGCAAAGAAAGTCCTTGGGTATTCATAAGGGACTAAGGACTACATGCTCAAATACAGAAGATTTGATCACCTTGAAGTGATTGACTACTCAGATTCAAACTATGTTGAGTATGTAAACTCAAAGAAATTCACTTTTGGTTACATTTTTCTACTAGTTGGAAGTGGAATTTCATGAAAGAGTGAAAAAGAGTCCATTATTGCTACGTCTACTATCAAGGCAGAATTTGTAGCATGCTTTGATGTCATTGTTCATTCATTATAATTGTGAAACTTTGTCTTAGAGCTTGGTATTATTGTTGACAATACAAAAAGTCACTAAAAATATATTGTGATAATTTTGTAACTATTTTCTTCTCTAAGAATAATAAGTACTTAAATGATGCAAAACACATAAACTTGACGTACTTATTAGTCAATGATGAAGTGTAGAAATATAAATTTTCTATTGAACATATTGGTACTAATATGATAGTAACGGATCCGTAAACTAAGAGATTGTCACCCAAAATATTTTCTGACCATGTTAAAAGAATAAACATTATAGAAAAGTCCTTGTTAATATGATAATACGATTTATATATATGTATAAATTATATTTCTCGTATTATTGTGACACTTGTGAATTCAATTAAGAGTAGTGTTTATGCTTGTTTACTTGTTATTGAGATTGTGTTATGTACATATATTATTTTAGTGTGATAACAAATTGAGTATTAGAAACTCATTAAAGTCATAATTTGTAGTAAAATTGATTTAAGTTATTTGATTTGAGTTGATTATGTAATGCTTGGAAGAAATTATGTCGTTGGATAATTTGTGACCACTATCATTCAATTATTTCAAATCGATTAAAGTTAATGACTTGATAATTTCAATGTATAGTATACACTTATAGTTTATTGAATCCTTAAATTTTCATATAAGTCAAGTAGAAGATTGTTAAATTATTTTAATAATTTATTTAATGACTCGTATAACTTATAGTCTGACTCTAATTAAAAAATTTAATGTGATAATTGTTAATTATAAAAAATAGAATGAATGGGGATTTTAATTTTAATTTTGAAAGAAACACAACAGGGCTATAGATCTTGATAAATCTTTTTAACATCTTATTGTGTGTGAGAATCATAAAATTTAAGATCTTATGAGATTGTAAAATTTTTCAAAAACTTTTTAACACCTTAAACAAACATAATTTTAGGAGAACAGTGTCATGTGTTAGTGCTAGACTAGTGGCTCATAATGAACAAACGCTACTCATTGTGGTGTTGCCATATGTCAAGGCTAGATGTGTTGCTTTAGGTAAAAGAGCCCTACTCCTTAAAATATGCCGTGCATTTTTATATAGTTAATTGTACCTCTTCATTTTGCACTGATGCAAACATTTACATATATCCCTTTCTTTCTCTTATTTTTTATTTTAAAATTTATTTTTTGTTGTTGGAATAAAATAGTTATAATATAAAATTAAAAAAACATACTTTATACATGTTATACTGAAAATTTGATGAAAATACCTCTTTCTCTGTGTTGGTCCCCTCTCTTGGTCCATCTTCCTTCGCAAAACTAGAAAAAAAAAAAACCATTTCTCAATCCCTCTTTGTCAAATGTTAGAAAAAAAGAATCTTGTTATTCTCTCACTAAGCTAAAAAAAGAAATTGGCTTGTTTAAATTCAAAACATTCTGTTCATAACTTACACACGGCAAAAGAAGGAAGGGTGACCTTATCTCACCTGAGCTGCTCTACATGCATGACACATGTCACATGCAAAGCAAATGTGGCTGTCCCATGGAAGTCACTTTGCATGCATGTCATGGGTCAGTGGTACTTGTTGACTTCGAACTAACCAATCTGGTGTAACCCGTGTCCAACTTTACTATTTATTTTGTCCATCGGTTAAATTGTTTCAAAACAACCTTATTCCCATAACGGTGAAAAAAGAATGAAGGAACTAGATTAGTGATGAAAAGAGGTAAATTAGAACACACATTCTCAACCCGGCATGTAGAATATTGGTCACCGATAACAAGCGATACTTTAACGAGGAAAGTGATGAGAATCCCGTGACAATACTTATCCCATAGTGCCCGCCACTGCTAGTTTCCCATCCCCTCTCAAAACCGTTTTAGCACCGCCAACACAATACAATACACACACGAAAACAAAGGTTTAGGGTTAAGGAAACTTCGGTCCCATAAAATAACAACCAAAGCTGACACGTGACTGACATCAATCATGAATTTTGAGGAAACCATCTTCGATAAGTAATGACTAGCAGTAACTCATGAGTTTCCATTTGCAAGCGAACCGCACATTCTATTCGCTCAGGCACGCGTGTCATTTTCCTTCAACGTCCATGTATTCCTCTTACACATGACATGTCTTCCCCTCTTCACTCCCACCGAATAATAATAAAAAGAAACCGATCTTTTCCTTTTACGGTAAAACCCATTTACACTCTTTTCTCCATGTCACCATGCTTGTGTTACAAGGATTAAAGACCCAAGTTTTATTATAAGCTATGTTGCTGAGAGTTTTCGTGTGTGTATTGCAAGCCAAGGACCTGCCCGTGAAGGACTCATGTGTGAAGCTTAAACTTGGCAAGTTTAAGTGCAAAACTAGGACATTGAGGAACACGTCTAACCCTGTTTGGAACAAAGAGTTTGGTTTCAAGGTGCATGATGCGAAGGACGTGCTTCTTGTGTCTGTTGCTAATCATAGTGATGAGTGGAGGGTGAGCAATGGTTGTGTGAATTTTGTAGGTGAGGTACGGATTCCGGTAGGTTCAGTAGCTTTTGAGGATAAGCAAACCTTGCTGCCCACGTGGTTTTCTCTTGAAAGTCCCAGGAGTGGCAAATTTTTCAATAAATTTTGTGGTTTGTTTTCCTCGTCTTTCATCAACACTATGTTATGCTGCTTCTGAAATCTGAACTTCAAATGCGTATTGCTTGAGTAATTTGTTATTAGTCATTGAATTGAGAACATTTTTAAAAAAAATATTATGAAAATTTGGAAATTGTGAACTTCATTAGTTTGTTGAATCAATTATTTACGGAAGGAAGCCTACACTAATCATTTATGTCATTACCTTATACACCATTTTGTTTCTCACAAATTAAACAACTTTTTTTTTATTTCCTTTGCAATTTTGGAGCTACAATTATCGAACTGAATTTTAGCATAATGTCTCGTATGATCAGGGAAAATTCTCCTTACCATTTCCCTTCATGGTAAAGGCCGTGCTTCTTTTATCAATCATAAGTATTCTCCAAATTCAATTAGTGCAATTGAGGACTCAAGAGATTTGGAAGCTTTGCATATTTCATCTCAGGCACATTGTCGTAAAATGGGTGAAGGCAAACACTTGTTAAAGGTTATTGCTAATCGTCTGGATAGGATTTTCAATAAGAAAGGAAGCTCGAAACCTGTGGATTTTTCAGAGCCATCCAATTCATTATCTGATGATGAAGATAGTGTGCAGAAAAATTCACCTCCTAGTAGCTTTGAAGAAGCCATTGCACTAATGGAGTCAAGAGATAAGAAACCAGAAATGCCTGAAAATTTGCAGGGTGGTATTCTAGTAGATCAGTTTTATGTAGTGTCTCCAAATGACCTTAATGTGTTTCTTTTTGCACCCAATTCACAGTTTAGGAAAGATTTGGAAGAACTACAAGGAACAACAAATGTGCAAGAGGGGCCTTGGACATGGAAACACGGAGACATGTCATGTTTAACAAGAGTTGTTTCTTATACAAAAGCTGCTACAAAATTAGTTAAGGCAGTTAATGCCTTTGAGGAGCAAACCTACATTAGAGTGTGCAAAAAGGAATTTGCTATACTTGTTAGTGTAAGAACACCAGAGGTCCCATACGGAAATACATTTAGGACTGAATTACTTTACAAGATAATGCCTGGAGGAGAGGCATCTTGTGGAGAGGAATGTTCCCACCTTGTTGTATCATGGGGCATTGTCTTTCTCCAAAGCACAATGATGAAAGGCATGATAGAAGGTGGTGCAAGACAAGGATTGAAGGAGAGTTTTAACAAGTTCTCCACCAAGCTTGCTCAGAATTTTAAGGTGCTAGATATGCCAGATTTGTCAGAAAAGGAACATTTGTTGGCTACTTTGCAAACAGAAGACCAGTGGAATTGGTGGCAGGCAATTAAGTACTTTTGGAATTTGACAGTGGTTTCTACCATTTTTATGTTTTTGTATGTGTTGGTGCATATTTTAAGGTGTGGTCCAAGTCAACCTCAGGGCTTGGAATTTAGGGGGATTGAATTGCCAGATAGTTTTGGAGAGCTGATTACAAGTGGAGTTTTGATCATCCAGTTGCAGCGTGTTTATAATATGGTGTCTCACTTTGTGCAAGCTAGATTTCAAATGGGTAAAGCGTATTATTTGAAATTTTAGCATACTTTTAAGCTTGTTATTACTACCAACTGATTTCAACACAACATTTAGTTTTTACTTCATTTTCTTCTCACAGGAACTGACCATGGCCTCAAAGCTCATGGTGATGGATGGGTTCTTACCGTGGCTTTAATTGAGGGGGTTGACTTGGCCTCCTTGGAGTCAGAAGGGTTGTCAGATCCCTATGTGGTTTTCACCTGTAATGGACAAATAAGGTCAAGTTCTGTCAAGCTTCAAACATCTGACCCTCAATGGAACGGTTTGATCTTCTAACTTGTTGACAGTTAGCTGCAATAATTTTGCTTTTATATGAATATATCTTTAAAATTATTCTCTATTGGAATTTATACCAATATGCAGAGATATTAGAGTTTGATGCTATGGAAGAACCACCATCAGTTTTAGATGTGGAAGTTTTTGATTTTGATGGTCCATTTGACCAGGATGTTTCACTCGGACATGCTGAGATCAATTTCCTAAAGCACACATCAACAGAACTGGCAGACATGTGGATCATGCTTGAAGGAAAGCTGGCTCAGTCTTCTCAGTCAAAGTTGCATTTGAGAATTTTCTTGGACAATAATAAAGGAGTTGAAACAATTAAGGAATATTTGGAGAAGATGGAAAAGGAAGTTGGTAAAAAGGTAAGCATTATGAATCTGTCTTGCTCCCTTCTCCTTGCCCCATGCATATGCATTTCTCGCTCACAACATGTATATATATATATGCGAATGACTTTAATTGTTTTTGTTTCTCCTGCACTGTACTATTCAGTTCAACCAATTTTATTTTTCCTATGTTTGTGTCATAGAACATTTAGAACTATTTATTATATCTAACTGTGAATAGCTTGTTGGCAGTTGAATCTTAGATCACCTCAAAGGAATTCTACATTCCAGAAATTGTTTGGGTTGCCTCCGGAAGAATTTCTAATCAAAGATTTCACTTGTTATCTGAAGAGAAAAATGCCTTTACAGGTACTACATGTGATTGACATGTTTAAACACATTTTTTATGATAGTGGCTGACTATATAATATATCAAAGTAGAGATATATTCGAATAATCTCCATAAACACCATATAAAACATAACATTTTTTACAATGTGATATTGAACTAGCATATAGTAATTTACTTGGTGATGTTTAAGTAATAAACTTCATATATTAAATAAAGGATGCCTTCCTGCTTTAGGGTCGTCTGTTTCTTTCAGCAAGGATTCTGGGGTTTTATGCCAATCTGTTTGGACATAAAACCAAGTTTTTCTTCCTTTGGGAAGATATTGAAGAAATACAAGTGCTTCCTCCATCATTGGCATCAGTAGGAAGCCCTACATTGGTCATAATTCTGCGACAAGGACGAGGTCTTGATGCAAGGCATGGTGCAAAGACTCAAGATGAACAAGGAAGACTTAGGTTTCATTTTCAATCATTTGTTTCGTTTAGTGCTGCCTCCAGGTATGAGTTGAGCATGCCTACAATTTAAATATTATCTAATGAGTTGATATAATTTTTTCGCATTCACATGACATCAAATTTTGTTTCTATAAAAGAACAATAAAGGCCTTGTGGAGAACAAGAATACTGAATCCCTATCAGAAAGAACAAATTACAGAAGAGCATGAAGATCAAGAAGGCTTGGTAATTCCAGAAGACTCTGGATCTATCCTAGAGGATGAAGCAAAAATGTCCAAAATTTTCTCAGCAGAACTTCCAATTAAGGTAAGCAATAAATTACCAAATTAAATATAAATTTACTCTCACTTTTGGTAGACCGAAGATTTGCAAACCATAAATCGTAGGATTTTGTCACTTAAATATTATTCAACTTTTCATTTTTATCTAAAGTGAGATTTCTTCACTAACACTACCTTAAGACTTCATTCCAAAAGAAAGAGGAGGCTAGTTGTGCAAGTTGTCTTGCAGTTTCATTAACAAGTTCAGAAATGCTGCTAACAACACGCTCTGCAGCACACTCCTAATTATTAACTAAAATTTATTGAAAGAGTTGAACCCACTTGATTTTTCTAGTTTTCAGTAGCATTCCTCTTAACAAGTTAGTTATAACTATATATCGTATTTGGGAGACATGAAAAAGGAAATTTCCTGAGTAGATAAATTAAGAATTAGCATTCATGGTATAAAGTTTATGTAGCTTTGATGTGTTGTGATACTCTTGCCCAGATGAGATCTGTGATGGGAATTTTTTATGGAGGGAACCTGGAGCATAAAATTATGCAGAGAACTGGATGTTTGAATTATGAAACCACAGCATGGGAACTAGTAAAGCCTGATGTCTTTGAAAGGCGTGTTTCATATCAATTCAATCGGCACGTGTCAGCTTTTGGTGGTGAAGTTACATGTACACAACAAAAGTTTCCAAATGCAAACACTGGAGGTTGGACTGTGATTGAAGTTATGGCTCTTCACGGTGTCCCATTTGCTGATCACTTCCATGTATGCTAAACTTGAAACTTAAGTTTTAGTTCATTTGTGATAAATCTAGTTCAACTTGTTAGGACCTCTGATTTTGTATGTCTGCAGATTCATTTCAGGTTCGAAATTGAGAAATCCTCTCTTGGTGACTGTGCTTGCAAGTGTGATGCTTACATTGGTATTATGTGGCTTAAGAGCTCTAAGTTTCAGCAAAGGATCAACCGGAACATAACAGCCAAGTTTAGCTTTCGACTGAAGGAAATATTTGAATTGGTTCAGAAAGAGATTTTGTTAATGTCTCAGAACTCACATGGATGAGGTTAATTGGATAAGAAGTGCATAGGCAGATAAAAGTGTTAGGCAAATGAAAAATGACTTTTCTGTAGAGCAATTAACTTTCTCAATTTGTTCAAACAAATAATACTTATATATAAAAAAAAAATTATCTGCGTACCTAAAACACAGCTAACTGTAAAAGAAAGAGAATATAATTTAGTTTAACATACAGGAATAGTTTGTGTTAACTTTTCACGACTCGATATAATAAGGTACATAATTTTTTTTCGGTGCACCTTACAAATTTGCAATTTTAAGTATATATTTGGCATAGCTTTTGGTTACAAGTTTAGGTCTTTTTCTTTGTTCTGTGAGCGTTGTAATGTTTCATAACCTTAGTTTCTTATGATAGGCATTTTAATCTGTGCGATATAAAAGTAATGCAAGAAGTGTGTCAAACAACTCTATTTATATTAGGTTATTATGTATGTGTCTGCTTTAGTTTTGAACCACTATGAATTCACTGGTAATTGCTAACTGGTCAATAAGTTATTTTAATAAATTTAAAATATAGTATTATCACAATTAAAATTTAAACACGAGAGGGATTTTCGGTAATGCACAGAGCTAAACCAAACAAACCATTAGTCTGCGATTAAATGGGCAAACCTTTGTGATTCGTAAGGACCCCTTGTGGGGTTTCTCATACAGTTAACTCATCAATTGTTTTAGTTAAAGGACTACTTCAAAATTTGGACATGGTTAAAAGCACGAATTTGATGTAGGAAAAGTTGAAAAATGTGAATCAATTTACAAAGAAAAAGTACGAATCTGATTTATAATATTTTTCTTAGAAATGAAGTTTTCACTAAGACCCTTTAGTGTATGGTCATAAATACTCAAAACTGGTAAAAATGACTCATTTGTAACTTTTTATAACTATATTTTAGGGCTATTAATTTGATATTACTCTGCTTTGACTTTAGAAGTTTGAATTTGAAATATTTTCTAGTTTGAAAATTGAAATCTCAATCTAAACTTGATAATTCTAATTTACTCTTCAAGTTTGTATTTATAGATTTACTTTAGATATTGAAATTAGGTGTAGTTGTTAAAATATAAAATTTTATTTTATTTTTAAATAGGAATAGCCACTTCGTTCGGGATGTTTGAATGCCCACAAAAGAGTAACATAGATCAGGAGTTGCTTTCTGCACCTCATTATTTTTACACTTTATTAATTTTTTAAAAAAATGTCTTTATCAATAATTTATTTTACTATTTTTTTATTTTTTTTAAATAACTTTTTTTTTCTTTAGAACTTCACTTAACGTTTCATTTTGTCTTTCACTGCTTCAAGTTTAGTTGTCCTTCTATTATCACAAGTATATTATATAATATTTATTTTTCCTTTCATTGTTTTGAATGTATTATAAAAAGTTCTATTTATTGTAAAAAATATCATTTTCATCAAGCTTAGTCAATTTGTGAACCTGAGCACTCTTCTGGAAATAAGCTGTTAGAAACAAGATTCTACAATTCCAGAAATAAGTTTCCAGAATTAGGTTTTCACATTTTTAAAAGTTAATATATAAAATTATTAATTCTTTCTAGAAATGATTTTTCTAAATTATGATTCTACACTTTCGAAATTAAGTTTTCATGAATATTTTACACTTTCAAACATTAATTTCTAGAATTTTTAATCATTTCTTGAAAAAAAGTTCAGAACTAGGATTCTATACTTCCGAAAATCAATTTCTAGAAGATAAAATTTTAATTCCAGAAATTTATTCCTAGAAATAATTAATAATTTCGAAAATTAATTTATAAAAGTATAAAAATATAATATATAAAATATTTGAGAAGATATTTTATTATTATAAAGGATATTTAAAAAAATAATGTTTTAACAGGAATGTGAAAAGAAAAAAAAATCCTACAAATTAAATATCAACCCATTTAGCGGAACTATGTTTTTTCTTGGGCTAAACTAACTGGGGTGGAAGTTTGATAGGCCCATTGAGACATGATTATTACTACTTGGTACTTGCTACTTACTAGTTACCACTTACGAGTAGCATTGACCACCTTATCACTAATCAGTATTCAGAGGGGCGATTCCATTCTCCACTTCCACGCTAATTACCGGCGCCGAATTGTCACTATCCCACTCCTCTCGTAACTAAGAAACAACCAAAAGCAAAGCGATATTCTCAACGGTGCATTGATTCGATATCATCACAATTCGTCACCATCGCCATCACAATTCACAACTTCCCAAACCTCTCGCCTCGCCATGGATCCAAACCCGGGAACCTTTCCGCTTCTCTCCTACGTCATGTCTCGTCTCCCTTCCCTCACGCCCAGAACCGCCACAACTCCTTCCGATTCCGACCAATTCGATATCGAACAGCCTCGCGCTCCGGAAATCGTGGGACAAATGCCGCACCTCGCTGACCCGGAGTTGGTAGCCTCCATGGCCCGGGCCATATCCGACGTGGAGCAGGCCCGGTCGGTGCTGAAGCTGATTGGGGAGAGGCCCACTCACGAAGAAGTGGACCACGCTCGAGCCCAGTTGGCGGAGATGGAAGCCCAGCTGTCGAGACAGCTGGAGGAGATCGTGATGCAGGCGAGGCCCGCGGAGATGGAGATCCACGTGTGGCGGGCCCAGCAGGCCCAGAAGGAGAGGGAATGCAGGGAGTGGGCCGAGAAGGAGAAGCAAATTTGGAAATCGGTGTTGCAGCTGGACGAGATGCACGAGGCGTACGAGAAGCTTCTGAAGGACGCTGAGAAGCGCTTGGTGAGAATGTACGAGTCTGCTGAAGATGGAGATGGTGATGGAGAAAAAACCGCTTGTGAGGAAGTGAACGAAGAGGTTGTGGGAATACTGCAAGAGGCCTATGGCAAAGGAATGGAGCGAGTGAATCTTTCTGGTCGCCAATTGAAGCTCTTGCCTGATGCTTTTGGTCGGATTCCTGGCTTGCTCGTGCTTGATCTTTCAAGCAATCAGTTTTCGGTGAAGTGCTATTTTGTTTACTCATTATTTTCAATGAATAATTTGTTTTTCCGAAGTTGCTGATGTTAAATTATATTAATAATAATTTTAATAACTTATGAACATGGAGTAGGATTTTGGAAGTGGGATTTTGGTTTGAAATTTTGACCAGCTATTTGACCACATATCGAAGAAATATGTCTGGTATTGTTCTTATTTCATTTGTGCTAAGTTCATTTGTAGTTGTTGATCACGAGGCATGAAAAATAAATATTTAAAGCAAAATAGTTATTCAAACTTTTATGCGATGCACTATTTTATCCTTAGCGTTACTGCATTTGGAAGCTATTTCTCACTCTCTCTACGGATTTTTAGACCAGCTCAACAAAATAATCCATTCCATTTCCGCAGATGAACTTTCTTGTTTCATCCATGATGTATTTTAATGGGCTTAGCCTGAAATTATTATAGTCACATTATTGTATTTTAGCTATAGAATATAATCAATTAGTCATTATTTCCCTATTATAGCAGATACACGACACGTTTTTGTGCAAAAATTAATAAGTATGCTCAGTTCTACTGTTATTCCAGAAATCTACATCTTCCTGTGACAGAAAATTATAGTTAATGTCACCTTTCATTTTCAATGCGTGTATGCTTCTTGGTGCTCCATTGATATGCTTAAAACCGTGTTGCAAGTACTGATTTGCTTTGAATGATATAGCATTTCCTATTATTTTATACTAATATATTTGTGCATCACAATAGGCAATTCCTGACTCAATAGCTGGATTGCAAAACCTCGAGGAGCTTAATCTCACTTCAAATCTTTTGGAATCACTGCCAGATTCAATTGGATTGTTACAAAAATTGAAATTGCTCAATGTCTCTGGAAACAAGCTGACTGCCCTTCCTGATCCCATCTGCCAATGCAGGTAAGTGAGAAATTCATAAGAGCAACAATTTTTATATTCTTATCATGGTTACCAATTTGAGTCCTTGTGGTTTGGGATCCCTACGAAATTTATTTTGGACACTAACATCCACGTGTTTTAAGAATTAATGGTTAACTTTAGTCGAGAACCTCATATGAGTATTTTGTAAGCCATATTTATATACTATTACTACTACTAATATTATTATTATTATTATTATTATTTAGCTTATTATTTGTTATACTATCATATTTAAAAAATATATGAAACTTCAACCGTTTGTTTTGAAACAACAAATGCAACAATTTTTTTTTTGTCATTTTATTTCCAGGTCTTTAAGTCTTAAAAATCGACATTGAAGTGTTTAAACACTATAATTTGTAAAGTGTCCCACTATGAATTCCATGTAGTATGTGCGTATATCATGTTATTGTTTTTAAACCATGGCTGGAAAACATACTCAAGTCATTTAGGAATTAGAATAAGTTCAAACTATAAATAATGATCACTGATCAAACCCCATAAATGAACAGGTCATTGGTGGAGTTGGATGTAAGCTTTAACAATCTATCATATTTGCCAACAAACATTGGGTATGAATTACCGAACTTAAAGAAACTCATGATTCAGTTGAACAAGATTCGATCTCTTCCCTCATCTATTTGTGAGTTGAAGTCCTTGCGCTATTTGGATGCTCACTTTAATGAGCTACATGGGCTTCCAATTGCAATTGGGAGACTGACTAATCTCGAAGTTCTCAATCTGAGCAGTAACTTCAGTGACCTTAAGGAACTTCCTGAGACATTTGGTGATTTGACTAACCTCAGAGAATTGGATCTCAGCAATAATCAAATTCATGCGCTTCCTGATACATTTGGTCGCCTTGATAATTTGACCAAGCTAAACTTGGAGCAGAATCCTCTTGAATTGCCACCAATGGAGATTGTAAATCAAGGGGTGGAAGCCATAAAGAATTTTATGGCCAAGAGGTGGATTGATATATTGATGGAGGAAGAAAGGAAAAGCAATCAAGAAATGCAAGAACAAGAACAAGAACAGGGTGGTTGGTTAACACGAAGCACCTCCTGGTTGAAAAATATGTCTGGAAATGTAATTGGTTATCTTGGAACGGCCGTTGGATCTCCTACACCCAAATCTCCCAGAGATGCTTATCTTGATCAGCAGTTATGAGGTGATGGTCCAATGCATATTGGGACTGTCAGAGTTGTATTTTAGAGCAATATTATAGATACTATCTTCTGCTTAACAATTCCCTGCTACTACTCCCAGGTGAGCCCAACCCAAGGCAGGGTGGGAGATACTATGCCTACAGATATTTTTGTTTAGCTTGTGCTATTTGGACTGATAAAAAAGATGAATTTTGTGGAATGAAATGAACAATGCAAGGTTCCATGTTTTATATACTAACCTCCGTTGATTCTTTCTTCTTCTCTTAATCAGTCTGATATATTCACTCGTCATCACATCATATATCAAAATATAATTTTAAAATAGTGGAATATCATGTCTGACAGCATTTTTGTTTCTGTAAAAGTAATCTTAACCAAATAATATATTTAAATTAAATCAGATAATTATTTATAAATTTATATGCAAAAAAAGTATATATGAAAGCATAAATGCAGGGTTTTGAATCGTGATTAGGTAAACCTCCATGCTTCAAAACATTATTTTAATTGCCCAATATCAATGGTAAAACAAACGAGCAACAGAAATATAGTGTGCAATTAAATCTCTGATTGGCAATTGCTAACAATCATTTTCTTTATTATCACATATGTTTTAATGTAAATTCTACGATTATTTTAATTTTGTTTAAATATTTACAATTAAATTTAGTAAAAATTATTTTTATCCCACTTTAAAATAAATGGATATTTAGTGTTTTGTTAAACGTTTATAGAATTTTTCTTAATTACAAGTGAATTTTGAAGTAAAGTGATTTATGTTTTAAATTTTCTTTAAGGTAAAGTTTGTGAACAAAATTCAAAATAAAAACAAAACTCAAAATAAAAAAAAATATAAGATAATGGGTAAATTTTTTTGGAAGATTAAATATTGGATAAAAATCGATTCTGAAAAAAAAAAATCATAGATAATAGTTATTCTCATAGGTTAGGTGAGTAGATAAAAATTAATTGGATGCCATCAGGAAAAAGGGGGTGGGGAAGATGATGGATATTTTTAAAATTAAAAAAAAATCAAGAGGAGGTATAAAATAAGGAGTTCTCCTCATTAAAAAAAAAGAAAGAAAGAAAATAAAGAGGAGAGGCTACACTTAGCATACATTCTCAAAAAAAAAAAAAAAACATTATTAAAAATAAATTGAGAGAAAAAAAGCTACACTTGTAAACTAATTAAGCCAATAAAAAGAAAGAATAGAAGAGAAAAAATAGAGATAAAGCAAAAGTACCTAATAAAAGCATATCAAACCAAATTATTTTATCTCTTTATATTCTTTTTTACACTTTCATTTTTATTTTATTATTTTTTTCTAAGCACGATAATAAATTCTAAATCACAAAGCACATCAATTAACTCTTTTGATCGTGTAATTTTTCTCATATTGTGTTTTGACATTGTTTCATACTAATTTATTCTCTGTTATTTCTTCTTTTTGTAATATAATAATAAACCTTAAATCACAAACCATAACAAAAGTTCATTAAGTAACTCTGCATTGTGTGATTTTTCTTATGTTGTGTTTTGACATTTTTTCATCCACATTTTTCTTTTGTTGGATCTTTTTCTAAGCATAAAAAAAATAATATAAAGACTTTTTCCATTAAAAAAACAAATTCTTTCAAGAAACAAATAAAATATTTTTGTTATTATTAAATTACTAATCTCTCTAAACTCATTCTAATATTTTCTAATAATCATTATGTGCTGTCATATTATTACCTTTTTCGAGAATCTTTACTTCTTTGTCTGTAGATGTGCATTTTAGAATTTGTTCATATTATTTACTTTTAATTTATTTTTGTTTTGATAATAATATATAATAGTTAAATCTTAATGGGTTACATTTGAGTTAATCATATAATAAATTTTATGAATTTTATATTTTTGAAATTTTGAGTCCAATGTCAATTTAAAATTTTAAAAAAAGTTTAAAAGAAGAATGTTTGATTTCGGCTCTTTTAGAGTTTTATTTTTAAATGTTTTGAAAAACATTATACCTATATATACACATATTTTTATTTTTTAAAATTAAAATATTTTTAATTTTGTTTTTCATAAAATTTATTCACATAATTTATTACAAGATATAGAAAACAATAATAATGATGAAATATAACAATAACAAATATAGAAATAAATCAATCTATACAATATATCAATTATTTACAGATTTTTTGACTTTTATATTATTATTATTATTATTATTATTATTAAAGAATCAAAAACAAAGGGGAAAAACATTCAAACATAAACCCTAAAAGAGACAAAAACAAACTTTTTTTTTTCAAACTTTTTTTTTATTTTAAATTGATATTGGACTCAAATTTTCAAAAATATAAAGTTAAAAATTTTTATTATATGATTGACTTGAATATAATCTATTAAGATTCAACTATCATTTATCATTATTAAAGTAAAAATAAATTAAAAAGAAAAAGCATTAACTAATTCTTAAATGCACATCTACCAACAAAGATGCATCGGCATATAAAAGATATTAAAGTGAGTTTTGAGAGATTATTGGGTCAATAATAACAAAAAAATTTATTTGATTCTTGAAATTATTTTTTTAATGGAAAAACTTTTTGTATTTTTTTTATGCTTAAAAAAAGATCCATCAAAGTAAAAATGTGAGTGAAAATATCAAAACATAACATAAGAAAAATCACATGATCAAGAGTTACTTGATAATTTTTGCTAGGATTTGTGATTTAAGATTTATTTTTGTGTTTGGAAAAAATTAACAAAAAATAGAAATAATGGTGTGAAGTCATACAATCAAAAGAGTTACTTTATGTACTTTGTAATTTAAGGTTTAATAATACCCTATTTTTATTATTGATGTATTTTATTACAGTTTATTTTTAAAATAGAAAATTTTAAAAAATTTAAAATTATAGGAGATCTCGCTTAAGTGAGACTGGTTATTCTGGATCACTTACTGCAGAACATTTTCACTTAGGCGAGATAAATCTCATCCAAGCGAGAACAGATAATATCGCCCCAATAGTCTCCTCATCCAAGCAAGAAGGCATAGGAAAAATGAGAGCTTTTTGGACTAGGTTTCGCTTAGGCGAGAAGGCTTCACGCTCAAGCGAAATTAAAAGAAAATTGAGTAAATTTTTTCTTCTAGTATTCTCGTCCAAGCAAGAATGCATCTCACTCAAGCAAGAATCCATTTGCTCAAGCGAGAAGCTGTAGGCCAAAAAATATTTAAGGAACTTCATGTTTTAAAACTTTTATTTCAAGTCAAGTGACATTTCCTTACTTTTCTCTGTGTTCTCTCTCTTCCCTTTCTCAGAGAAAATTCATTTGAACTCTGAGTCTCTTTCAAGTCCAATCTTGAACGTTTCTTCCTCTTAATTCTAAGAAGAACTTAGTCTTTCAGATGATATCTTCCATGAAACTCTTCGCAAATCATCTCCTTAAGATAAGGAGAGTTCTATATCATCATTTAAAGCTTTAACTGCAAAACTTCCTTCCATTTTCATACACATGCTTTGTTCAGTATGTGGTTATATGATATTTATTTCAAAAAAAAATAATCTAAACTTAAAAATGAATTCTTTAGGATGTCAAACCTTAATATTCAACTCAAGGGTTATTTGAATTAGATTTTTCTAGAGAAAGTTATGAGTAAACACGATTTAAGTTATTTTCTTGAGTTAGATAAAATTTGAAATGGATGATTGCATGATATCTTGTGTTCTAAGAAGTTTGCATGGGATATATAAAGAATACATAGTATAAAATAATTATATAGTGATGTACTTCAAACCCTAGCATTGAAGATTTATATTTTAAAGTAATTACAACATGTAAATGCGATTGGAATTGAGTCCAGAGGTATTCGACCTCAAGCAAATTGTTTGATGATGTAACTATATTTAAATGACATGATATCATGATTATGGATCTTTGTTTGAAAGTTGATGTATATTTGATTATTCTTTGAAGGATATGAAAATATGATTTTTGAAAATATACAATTCAAACTGAGTTCAGAGGTGTTTAACCTTCAACATGATTGATGATTTTATGATGAAAAATTATTAAAGTTGTGCTATGATGAAAGGTGATAGAAATACATATAAATAGTTACAGAGATACACTAGGGGTATATGAGTATAGAGTTCGGAGACGATTTGGAGAAATCTGAAGGAAATAAGGGCGATGAATGATGTTCATAGTAAGTGCACATAAATTAATGAAAGCGAAAGCATCACAAGCCTTACACTCATTTCTTGACTAAACTTCTGATTATATATCTTTTGCTAAAAGGGACTGTGTTGGCACACATTGTATCAATATTGCTAAGGCTAATTGATTGTATGATTAATATATATATATATATGTGTGTGTGTGTGTGTGTTATAACATATTGATTAGAGTGATTATAATGTATTTGTTATAATATATCAACCGGTGTGATTATAATACATGTGTTATAACATATTGATTAGTGTGATTATAATATATATATTATGACATATTGATTGGTGTAAACATATGTTAAATAATATGATCTTAGTGTATGTTTTAAAATATTACTAATATGATTAACTTAGTGTTTGATTTGTTGCAAATTTGTTAAATCATTATTTCAGTGATTTTAGTGAGAAGGAGAAGACTCATCCTTATATTTTTAAGAAATAGAGTATGACCATTCTAAGAAGACTGGTCAAATTGATCTAGACTAGGATTATATTCTTTAAGTTTTTGTGTACGAATGATCCGCTCAATAGAATCTAATATATTATATTTTTCTTCTTTTTATAATTATTTAACTTAAGTTTTAATTTATTTTGATCATAATTTGTAAATATTGTATTTATGTATTTCAGTAGTATAAATAAAGTAATTGATTGATGTTGTTCAAATTTTATTTATTATTATATTATGATGAGAAATGTTTAATTACATTTAAATTTGTTATTTTAAATAATTATTAAATTTTTAAGTATTAACTGATAAAAGATAAAAGTTTTAAATTTTTGTAAGTTCTTACACGTTACAATTAAAAAAAAAATGAAATAGTATTATAATTAATATTTAAATTTTTTATAAATTATCACAAAATATTTTATAAAAATAGGAAGATCACACTTATAACAAAAAAACAACAAAAAATACAAATAAAGGTATTAAAAAACAACATAAGAACAAATTATATTTATATATATTATACCAATCAAATATAATGTAAATCGAGCCTTTCATATAGTATACTAATACAATTTTATTAGAGATTAAAATCTATTTTTATTTTTGTCTCTAATGATATGGTATTATGATTGAATTCTTTTTTATAAACAAATTATTTAAAGAAATTAGATTTAGTCAATAAAATTTCCTAATTCTCTCCTTTTTTTTTTCCACTACTAGTTATATTATATGCATCCAATAAAAAAAATATTATGCTCTCTCTCTCTCATGATGTTTTGAGATATGTGTTCTAAAAATAGGGATTTTTCTTAAAATTTATATTTTTCTCCAACTATTTCCTCCTTTTCTTGAGGACACCTCTCTTCTATCTATATCTCTTTTTAATTTTTTATTTATTTTAAAAAGTTTCCATCATTTATTTCATTCTCTTGTTAATTGATAATCACCCAATTAGTTTTTATCCACCATATTATTCATTCACATAATTTTCCAAAATATTTACCCATTATCTTTCATTTTTTCTAAAATATTTTGCAATTGGTTTTTTATCTACCATTTTATCCACTCATGTAACTTTAAAAAAAAAACTTGCCCATTATTTTTAAATTTAAAATTTTGAATTTTGTTTATTATTATTATTATTATTTAGTAAACCATATAAAATTGGCTATTTAAGTCATCCTAAAAGACATGTTTAGCAACTGCTAAACCCATAAAGAAAACTAACTATTTTGTAGAAAGATATTACAGAATGGTATAGTTTTAAATTTTTTACTTATTTTATTTATAAATTATCCTATTTATTAAATCAAAAATATTAAATTATTTTGTTTTAAAAAAATAAGAAATGCATATAAATTTTTATTTAATACAATTTATAAAGTAAAAAATATAAAAAAAATTATTAAAGACACAACAAAGCTCTAATTAGAATAAAACTGTCAAGTCTTACCAGTTGTTCTAGAATTGCTATGATTTTCAAAGTACTATAATATTGGAAGTAAAGAATTTGTAGGAATAGACCCTATATCATAAATTTTTAATAGTTTAATTAATTTTTCATCATTATAAAAATAATAAATTTTGAGATAAGTTCTTTAAAAAAAATTATTAGAATTTAATCCCTACAATTAATTGTCATTTGTTAAGTGATGAGTTGGATAACAAAAATTCATCTCATCACTACCATGTGGGGAATCTCTAACATGTAACATATCTTTGTTGGAATTAAAGAATAAGATTTGAAGAAAAAAAGATTACAAAAGAATTACCATCCTAATTTGTAATGGTACTTTGTCCTCTTCTCTTCCTAGCAAATAAAAGAAGGAGAAAAGCTCCAAATAAAAGTTGATGACAAGAAATTTGCGAACTAATAGGTCTTAATTGGCAGTGTTGAAGCCTTCACGATGGAGTGTGAAGAAATGATGGTGTCACTAACATCTAGTAGCAAGAATAATCCTAGAAAGGCATTTTGAAGATGTCTTAATTGGAAATAAGTAAAAATAGTTTCCTTCATCAACATAGTACTTTATTGTATTGTTTTTTAATTTTTTTTTGTTACATCGGATGTGATGAGCAATTGAGAGATTCTTGTGACTTTTTTGAATGGATTTATAAAGGAGTTTATAAGGAAGTGAAATGCATATGTTTAAATGAGGCTGCATCTGTCATTGAAAATCACATGCGTAAGATTGGAAAGCTAGAAAGAAACTTGTCCTCATAAGAAGATAAAAGGACTAATTCTGTCTTGCATAGATAGAGTTTCATATGCCGTCACATTTTTGTTGTTAACGTACGTTGCTATGAAAGATTAACAAATTGAGAATGTGTGATTTTTTGTGGTTATTGTAATGTGAAATTAAAATTGGTGTAATGTAAGTAGGTTAAAGATTTAGTCATTAGGAGATTTAATGGTTAAATATGTGTTTTGATGTGGCTAGACTCATACCAAAATTTGTGATCAATAAAATGGTGTTTTGTTTAGCAAAAAAATGATTATTTATTATGGAGTATAAGCTTAATTAACTAATTTCGTTTTAATCCAATTACAAATTTATTATGTAATATCAACTTAATTTAGTATGCAACAATTAGTGGTGAAATAAATAACATTTATAGCACACAATTTAGTTATAACATTGCAATATGACAGCAAATTTTTTTCATCATGTTCAATAAATACATCCAAAATAAGAGGAACTTAATCTATTCCATCATTTGTCATAAACACATCCAAAATAATAGTAACCTAATAAAACTAAACTAAGTTAATTGTATCAAATTGACTTGCAATTGGATTGATAACCATAGATGCAGATCGGCTTGTTGTAAGTACTAATGTTCGTAATCCAAGTTCAGTGGTGGTTGAACTAACTTGTATTCTCCTTCCTTTGTCCTCTTTTGCTCCCTTTGCCTCTTGCTATCCCTCTTCCAACATCAAGATTTGATGGTTCCTATAGATAAAAAATGAGATTGGGAAAGTATTTAATGTGAAAAAAATAATAATTAATTATTCTGTGATCATAGTGATAAGTTATTTACTAGTGTGTTTAGGTTAATTTGAGCATTAGACAGTGTTTGGTCAATTGTTATGATTTCCTATTTTAGACATAAAATTCAATAAATAATTATTTATAGTGTGTTGTGATTTAACCAATAACAAATATAGATCTTACCTAATGAACGGGGAGTTTGGACCAGTAGCCGTGTATGTCCAAAGCTCATACTAGCATTACACTCAATAGCCCTAAAATTTGGTGAATACTCATTTTACCTGGTTGCAGTAGTTACATCATATTTTGATTTTGTCCATCTTATCGTTGCTCAATGCCACACCTTGTATAAAGCCCATAATCACACCAAATTCAGGTTTATACTTACAATTAGGCTTGATTTTACTCTTTACTCCAGATATTATTTCAAGTTCAGGCTTATTATTAAAGTATTTTTAATCTAACAAGGTATTTCAAAGAAAAAAAAAAGGATTTGATATCTTAAAAAATATATAATAATATTAAATATTATATTTTTTAATAAAAATTATTATTTATTAATTTTATATTATGTGCTTCTATACACACATTAATTTTTTTTTAAAATATATTTAGATGAATATGTTTTCATTCATCCTTTATTTGAATAATGGTTGAAATAGAAATGATTAAAATAAGAAGGACATAAATAGAAAAGAAATAAAATAAAAATATGTATTATTTGAATGAATAAAAATTGAAAATAAAAAAGTAAAAAATAAAATAAAATAAATAATATAAAAATACTTTTTAAATAATTTAAAAATAAATTTAACTTAAAAAATCTCAACTTTTATTATATATTTTTATCTTAATATAAAAATATTTATTATTTATTAGTTATAAAATATTAATTTTTATTTTTTTAAACTGCAACCATGAACAACTGTAATTTTTTTCCTCAAAAGCAAGAATTTAGTGGAAGACCCACTAAAATTATATCATTTCAATCCTGTATTTTACCCATATCAAATCAAGAAGACGTACAAAATTAATGCATTACTTCCTTTACAATTTCAATCCTTCTATTTCTTAAAAATAAACACACCATCAATCTTCATCCAACTACTCAGATTAAGTGATTAACCTAGCATTAAGTCTTAACTACATATTAAGCATGACTCAGTTTAGTGTGTTTAAAAATAAGTTAACAGATTTATAAACATAAATTTAACGTAGAGCTATAACTAGTAATAGGTTTATGCTCATTCAAATGTGAATCCAACTATATTATTAAACTATTGAATAAAAATATAAAAATATATGATTTTGAAAAAAGAGTTAACCTTAGGTTTTAGAATAAAGTTTAAACAATTAAATTTTATTAAAACATAAACATTTATTACGTTTTATATCTTTAATGAAATAAATCTATTGTTTAAAGAAAAATCTACTATTAAAATACATAAATTTAAGCTTTAAAACTAAAGTTAAGAAAATCATTCTTTCAACTGTATCCCACCGTGCATCATGGGCACTAAATCCAAATCCATTCAATAAAGGAGGGGACTCTAATTTCTTTTTAATCTCTGTTTCTCTTTACAATGATCATTGTTGGAAAAGAAAAAAAAGAAACAGAGGAAAATCCATTCAGTTGAACCTTTGTCCGTGTGTGTTTCGCTTATGTAAGAGGTAGTCCCATGCTGACATGGTCAGTCTCCATGTGCTCTTCATTGGTTCATGGCTCCCACACTCTTTATTACACCCTTCCCTTCTTTCTTTTCCTCCACACAAATTATAAAAGAAAAGAAAAGAAAAAAGCTTCTTCTGTCTTCTTTCTTATTCTTTAATTTTTAAGTAATGCATAGCTTACCAAAAACAAATTAATTAATGCATAATGCATCGTCTCAATCCTTTTCGTGGATCATGATTCTGTCTGCAGATCAAGAGTAACGCAATGTGCCCACTCTGATCATTAAATACAATGTTGCTAAGATCAACTTTTAGAAATGACTTTAAATATCTAAATATAATGATTATTTATATATTTATTGTACTTTTAAATATTTAAACTCCCTCCCAAATGCTAAAATTAACAAAATTTTATTTAAATAAACCAAAACCCATTAAACCCTTATCATCATCAACCACTTTAATAACAAACAAAATCATTATTAGCATTTAATTCCCTGTTTCTCTTTCATTTTAGTACTAGAAAAACACAGGAATTTTCGTAGGCAGAGAGAGAGAGAGAGAGAGAGAGAGAGGTTTTTAGTTTTTACTGAAGGGCTCGGTGATTGGTTCTTTTCCTTGTTCCCCTTTCCGGGGATTCTTCTCTTTTCCCCATGAAATTTTAAAATATCTTTTTGGGCTTTGGGCTTTGTGGTCTCTCTCTCTCTTTCTCTCTCTCTCTCTATAACTCAAACTCTATCTCTTTCGAGCATGTGGGTTCCATGCTTTAGGCTCACAAGGAAATGTAAAACATTAAGCTTCTGAGTTTTTGATCTCCGGGCCTGATTCTTTGAGATGTGGTTCTGAGCCTCAGAAAGCACAGTACTGCAGAGTATGTCTAGTTTTGTTCTCTGTTTCATGTCAGCATATCCATATCAAGCCTTCTAGGGTTCCCTTCTCTCTCATTTCAGTCTGCCAAGGTGGATACTCTTAACTGCCTCATGTAGGATTTCACCATTTAGTCAAAAAACAAACAGAAAAAATGGAATCTGGAGGTAGATTCTATTCAGTTGATGAGTTCAGATTGGACCCCAAGTGGCTCATTGATCCTAAACTTCTCTTTGTTGGGCCACAGATTGGCGAGGGAGCTCATGCAAGAGTCTATGAGGGAAAGTATGATTTTTTCTTGAAACCCCATTTGCTATTTGGTTTGCATAAGGTTAAATGTTCTATCTTTACTTAATGGGCAATTGCATAGTGAGACATGCTGTTTAGTTTTGGAATCATTTGCTCTTGGATTTGTGATTATTGATTTTTTGTTTGTTTGTAAGAATTAGTGTGGGCTCGATGTTAAGTGTGTTTGGAAACTCACTGTAATCATGTTGTACCACGATTTAACGTGAAAGTTATAACTTGAAGCGACTGAATGGATCTGTGTTGGGTTTGAGTGAATTTCACGCCGATCCAAATACTCCATGTGGCATCATACTATAATTTATTTTTTATATTGTAGCATCGAAAACTGGTTGATTTGTAAGGTATCGAGCTTTAGGATGCATGTTGCTTAGTTGGATTGAAGTTTGGCTTAATTTAAGCATCATTTGCTGCAACAATCACTAATGGGCCTGAATTAAGCTTCACTGATATGAGTAATTTTTTTTTTATGAAGTTTGTAGTTATGTCAATCCCCTGCTTAGTTCTTTTGCTGGGATTGTTTCAGATATAAAAACCAAACTGTTGCTATTAAAATTGTACATAAAGGAGAAACTACAGAAGATATAGCCAAGAGAGAAGGACGCTTTGCAAGGGAGGTGGCAATGTTGTCTAGAGTGCAACATAAGAACTTGGTGAAGGTGAGAATTTGGTTTAGGCTCTCGCTGATTCTTGTGCATTTTGTATGCTGTATGTTATTGAAGCGAAAACAGGTATATAATATGACAACTTGACAAGGAGTCAAGGACTACTTATTAGTTGTTATATGCCAAGTTTCCAACAGCTGACAATATATATTGCCACTCTGCTTCTCGACAGTTTATTGGTGCTTGTAAAGAGCCAGTAATGGTTATAGTCACTGAGCTGTTATTAGGAGGAACGTTGCGTAAGTATTTGCTTAACATGCGCCCCAAATGCTTGGATACACATGTTGCCGTTGGTTTTGCACTTGATATTGCACGCGCTATGGAGTGCCTACATTCTCATGGGATCATCCACCGTGATCTTAAACCTGGTAAATAAATTGGTTTGCCTTTTTTCCCCTTTAAAATATCTTAAATCATGTTCAGTAAATGTAGGTTTGTATGCTTTGTAGTTTACATTACTGTTGCTTTCCTGTGAAAAATATGAGTGGTAAATCAACAGTGTTCTTTTTGACCAGATTTCTAATATCTTCTTTTGACTTTTTTCCAATATAAATTCTATAATGTATCATTCATTTTATATGAAATTGGCCAAGCCCATTTTTTTTTATCTTTATTTTTCTTCTCTTTTAAATCTGGTTATATTTACAGATTACATAACCTCTTGTTAGCAGAGCAGAATTTAAATGCAAAAGAATATCACATTGTGGTTTCAAATCATTTTTGTCCCAAAAATGGTTGTCGCTTGTCACTTATGCATACTTGCCTACCAGTTTATGGAACTAGATGCCACTATCAAATACTCAAGTATTTCTTAATACTTGTCCATGAGTCAGCATTTTTTATTGGAAGAAAAATGAACTTGGACAGAGGACTGATTTGGAATATTTCTTGCAAATCAGTTTTTTAAGGAGGATAATGCTAAGTATGTTCACTATGAGTGATAGAATTTAGATCTTTAAGGAATAAACTTAGGTTATTTGTTTTATTTTACAGAACAGTTAAAGTAAACATGAAAAAACTTTAAAGACTCATGTTTTTCTTCATATACGTTTGTGTTTACTGGCATTGAAATGATCAGTTGTTATCTACATATGCAATAAGATTTGGCATCTTCTTTGGGACTAAAGATTTAAATCAAGTTAAAATCGTTTCAACAGTACATGATGATGACTGTCACTGTAACATGAATAGCTTATTGTTTGATTATAATATACCTCAACATGTCCATTAAAGGGGGTTAGAGTCGTTAGACTAGTGTACTGTTTCTGTTTTTATATGCATAATTGACCTTGGGAAAAAATTTATGTATGATAGCATTGTTCATATGCTATTAATTGTTCAGTGCTGAAGCTTCCTTTCTCTGCTCAACTGTATAACTTGCCCAAGTGTGAAACATCTAAATAATGAATATGAAGATTCTTCTTGTTTCCTTTATACAGATAACTTGCTATTGACTGAAGATCAGAAAACAGTCAAGCTAGCAGATTTTGGTTTAGCTAGAGAGGAATCGTTGACCGAGATGATGACTGCTGAAACGGGAACTTACCGTTGGATGGCTCCCGAGGTATATTGATGAATAGATGTGCTTTCTCTGTCTTCCCTTCATATTGTGAGCACCTGTGGATTGATTACAGTGACAAAATAACTGCAGTTGTATAGTACTGTCACACTGATGCAAGGGGAGAAGAAGCACTACAACCATAAGGTTGATGCTTATAGTTTTGCAATCGTGTTGTGGGAGCTCTTACATAACAAAGTTCCTTTTGAAGGCATGTCAAACCTTCAGGCAGCATATGCTGCAGCCTTTAAGGTTAAAAGACCCTCCGTATTACATCTTGTCATCTAATGTTTCTGAAGTCAATCCATCTTATACTGTTACATATAGGTAATAACTTGAAGTGCTTCTTTTGGTTTCAGAATGTAAGGCCAAGCGCAGAGAATCTTCCTGAGGAATTGGCTGTAATTCTTACTTCATGCTGGCAAGAGGACCCAAATGCTCGAGCCAACTTCACCCAGATAATCCAAATGCTCTTAAACTATCTTTACACTGTTTCACCACCCGAACCCATGATTCCTTCAAGAATATTCACTTCTGAGAACACAGTCTTGCCTCCAGAGTCCCCTGGCACTAGCTCCTTGATGGCAAAACGAGATGACACAGGCGATACACCCAGAACGAAGGACGACAAGCCCAATGGTTTTCTTTGCTGTTTCAGTCAGTGTTATTAACACCATCAAGTCTTTAAAGTTGAAAATGTGATAAAAAAATGTTAGATAGAATCTAGTCCAAAGTGATCCTTTTGACAACTCGGTAAATGTTCAGATTAATACCTTTGCATTTCCAGTAAAATTTAGTTCTTTTTTCTGCAACTCCACCTAGCATGCTTTTTCATCTGACATATATGCATGCTAGCATATAGTCTGCTCAAGTTGTCTAATCATATAGCATTGTCGGGATTTGCACCTTGAATTTCTTAGAAGTTGGATTATATCTTGATACCTTGAATTTTGTTCATGTCAACCCAAAGGGTCACATAAGATTAGCAGCCACTTGGTTTTACATTCGAATTGCAGGCAATTTCTCAGTTAACAGGCATTACAGGGAGCCAAGCACTAAACATTGGCCAGACAATAATGAACAAAACTTTAGTATGATACTCATGGATAATTTGTACTCCCGCCGCTGGGAGGGGTGTTGTTAAGTTCCTTTTACAAATTGCTTAAGAAACGATTAATTAATTAAATATCTATCTTCTTGGTAACCTATGTTTCTATAGATGGATTATGAGTTATTACCCCCCTCCCTTTCGGTATTTTTGGCCACATCATAGTACTAACAAACTGAAACAATGTCACAGTTCTTCGGTCTTCTCAAATATAAAATGGTGACGCCACAATATATGTTTGGGTTTACAAGTAACCATAGGTGGATCATGCCACCTACTGCGAGTGTCATTGGAATTAATTTGTACTATATTTTTTCTTGTACATTTATTATATAATGTTAAGAGAAATTGGAAGAAAGGTCAGCAAGTTGAGTTGAGACAAGTTGGAGGGTGGCGATGGTTAGAGAATGGAAGGCGTTGACAATGATTGATGAAAGTGTTGACGATAGTAAGAGAATGTTAATGATGTTTAACACTAGTTTTAATTGTGACTTCTATTGAAGCAATGGTTGCATGATGTTATTGTTAACGACGTATACGGTGATCGAAGGTTGAGTGACACGATCAATGACCAGAGACAAATTAAGGATATGATAATTTTTAGTGTATGTAATGTAACGGACGAAGACATCATCTTAATTGGATGACAAAAGCAGGGTTGGTGGGATCTATTACAATTAAACAGAGGTCGTGCAATGGGATACAAGAGCATATAATACTCTTTCATTTTTTAGAGCATGTAGAATTTACTTGAAAAGTTAATACATTAGTTGGTTTAATTAAAAATATTTGATAAAACTAATTAAGTAATAGTATTTATGTATATGAATCAAGATTCATTGACACTGAATATCAACGGTTGAATTATTCAATATTATAATCTTTTAAAAGTTATTCAGTAGTTAAGGATTCAAATTTAACACTTAATATTCACAAATACTAACCCTATTTATATAAATAGATTAATTTATGCATAACTATATATAACAACTACATCTTAATAAATTCACATTTAAATTTATTAATCTATCAAGTATATTTTATAAAATTTTAAAATTAAAATAACCAAGTATGCAGATATAATTTATAAGAAAATAAGGTTGTAAATTAGAGGAGAATAAAAAGCTCATTTTCAAAAAATCTGGGGCAAGTTATTTTCTAAAATCATGCATAACTTATAAGTTATACGCTACTTTTTTATTAGCTTATCAAATCACATCATAGTTTTTTTTTTCTTGCGAAACACACAATATCAAAATCAGATTTCTAAATTACAAACTAACATGTTTACTATTAATTTAATTTTGTGATTTTATTAAGGAGATTTTATTAAGGACATATTATCCTATTTTATATTTCTTGATTAAAACTTTTTTAAGAACTAACACCATTATAAATATTAAATTAATAAGATGTATTTTAGATAATAATACCATGAAAAATATAAACTGATATAAAAATTTTACAATTATATATTTGTATAAGTGTTTGAAGTACGATAATTTCATAAATCAATATAGAAAATATTTGTTTATCATTTTAATCTTTAAATTATAATTATATATTATTTATGTCAAATTTTATCAAAATAGAATGTTTATAAGATTATTATTAAAGGGTCTTATTTTCATAATTTTAAAAGTATATAATTATATATTACATTATTTTTATGTATATAAATAAAGTATCAAATAATTTTAAATAAATATCAAATTTTATTTATATAATTCATGTGATTGAAACTTTTAATTTAATAATTAGTTTTGGGATTAAATTATCCAACAAAAACTATTAAACGATACAAGAGTGATTATAACTAATACTAGTGTAATTTTATCTCTCTTTCTCTCTATACACACACAAAAAGAGATTCTACTTTATTCATAAAAATAATTTAATTTTCACTTGCTCTATTTATTTATTTATTTATAATTTAGGCTAACTTAATTCATATTTAAGCATAAAGTGAATTTTAATACAATACATTTTAAATTAATTATTTTTAAGCTAAATTAAAATTATAGTTTCTACACTTAATAACAAATTTTATTTTATTCTTTATATTGAAAATCTAATATTTTGATTCCTATATAAAAAATATTTATAAAATAGTTTTTACGGTTTGTTGTTACTCCAATATTAAATTTAATTTCTACTCTTGATAATGCTTTTACTTTTGTTTAATCATTACATGAAATAAATTTATACTTTTTTATTTTGACAAAAGAAGTTTACATTTTAATCCCTATAATAAGTAACATAATTTTAATTTAATCTCTAAAAAATATTCTAATAACATTAGGTTTTTTTACCTAAATAATGTAAATTAAAAATAATTTATTAAAATAATTTATATGTCTAGGGTAATTTGATGTCAGAAATTGAAATGTTTGAAACTAGTTTTGTATTTTTAATTAAAAAAATTAAAATATAAAAATTTAAGTTTTGTATTTTTAACCATCTAAACATAACACTAAATAAATAATTCAATTTCATAATTAACAATAACATAACAAATTGTAGTTGATAAGAAAAAATTCCGTTCGTAGAACATATATGATACGACACTCATTTCATATAAAAGAAAGAAGAAACTTAAAGGAAGAAGAGTTCTACGTTTTTTTTTAGGAAGAGAGACTCAATCTAAAATGTTCAAAAATAAAATATAAGAAAAAGGAAACATCATTACCATTCTAGTTGATAAGTCCAGAATTAGATCTTTTTTTGTGGTCCATATATTTATGTTTAGTCTTTATTTTAATTGAGTTTTACATTGATTTATATATTAAATGTACAATTTAGTATAAAGAGGCCACAAGTGAATTTTTAGAGCATTTTAGACCCAAATTGATGAAAGATTAAAGTTTCGCAACAGCCAGCACACTTAGACCCTTTCAACAAGGTCTTGCATGACTCATTTTCGGGAAGTTCAATTATAAAGATTTTTTAGGGTTTTTAAACCCTATAAAAGAGATATCTCAGGCATTTTGTTAGACACACCGTTTATATCTTGTCTTTTACTCTTTGATACACTTCTCATCTTGTTTTTTTTCTATGGGATCTTTAGTATACTTTTGGCAGAATTTAGAGTTTTGAAAGATCGTACTTGAAGATCGAGAACTATCTCACACTCTATATATATTTGTATGAATGATTGGTAATCACAAAGAAATTAAATTTAGAGTTAAATGGAAAAATAAAATAAAAGATTGAATGAGAAAATTCATATATCTAGGTTCTTTTCCTATAAGTTCAACCAAGATGTGTATTGTTTTATTTACTTTTATTTATAATTAATTTTATAATTAAATTTTAGTTCTTATTAAATTTCACATCTTTTAGACTCAAACGATTGAATTAAAAAATTCTTAGTAATTGATGATCAATTCTTATGGAACGATATTTTAAAAACTTATTTTAGAATATTTTATTACTTCTCGACGGGTATATTTACCCAACGAATACTACTCAATGCATTTTTTTTATGTTTTTTATTTTTTATTTTCTGTTATAGATTCAAGAGGGTGAATTATTATTGTATTTTTCGTTGTTATAGCATGTTTGTGTGAGAATGGTGTGTAAGCAGCTATAGTTCAATTAAAAAAAAGAAGTAGGTTTAAGTATACATATACCATAAGTTTCACTTTTTTCAGCTTGTGTCATCACTACACATGACTTATAATTTGATAAATCCATAAATTTTGTATGAAATTTATTTTAATAAAATAATTAATAAATTATTTATACTTAATCACATGATGGTTTGTTCATAATTTTCTCCAATATTTACTAGTGGCACCTACAAAACATTTGTGGACTTATAATAGTATTAAACTCAACATACCACTTGAACCTCAAAATCATTTATTATACAACTCACATCTTCATAGCCACATGCTTTCAAGCTATATGTTTTTTAGTGTGACGATCAATTAAAAATCTTACTTTTAAGCTTAAAACAATTTAATTTAAAAAGTTTAAACTTTACATAAATCCTTTTTTTCAACACAGTAAAACTAATAATATTAAGTCTTATTAAAATAACTTTATTGTTATTTTTAAAAATCACTTTTTTTTTCAAATATCTTTTCGTTTGAATACATAAAAATAACGATTTTACTCTTTTTTTAGACACCTTAACATTTCAAAATTTTACTTATTAGATTACATTTAACTAAAATTTTTACCAATCATTTAATTAATATATTTATAAAAATTTACTTCTTTCAATACATTAACAACAATGAACAATTATCACAATATTAAAACTTTATAATTGAATCATGCTAATATTTTTTTATATTGCTAATACTATTAATAATAAACTTTTAAATAAATTTCCTAGAACATCGTAAAATTTATCATTTTGCAATGGATAATTAACGTTTACAAAAATTATTATTTTGATGAATATAATCTATTTTGATGTTTAATTATAATATTAATTATAAAAGAAAAGTGTCTAAGAGTGTTTAAATTATATATTTTTTAATTTTATCTCATTTTAAAAATACTTGTACGATATATAAGAAAATTGTTGATATATATTAAAGTTTTTGGTTACTCCTCTCTTACTTTATTTATCTTTCTCCCTAGATATATATATGACGAAGTCAACATATACAATCAGCAATAAAATATTAATTTTAAATTTTTATCTTAAATACTTAAAATAAAAATTCATGGAGTTAAAACGGTGATAATTAAGGGTAATATAAGTTATTTTTTAATTTAATAAAATTAAACTTAAATTTTAAATTTTAATGTGAATACCGAACGTGCTAATAAAATTAAAACACACAATTCCTGTTATAAGTCTCACGTGCCAAACAAATATTACGTTAATAATATGGTGATAATAGTCATTAAAATTGCCACTTTTTTATAAGAGGAGAGGATGTTTCATTACTTTTATAATAATATATGAATTGGCACGTGTCCTTGGACTCACGTCAAACAGAATCAACTAAGGCTGTTACTTACCTTCCGTTCTCTTCTTTTTCGCTCAGAGAATCTACAAAATAGTAGCATGCGAATTAAAAAGAACTCTCCACTCTCAATGCTTGTGGTAACATACATGAATGTCCATGTTAATATTAAACTATAAATGTTATGTTCTAAACTTTGTCTGCGAATCGTAAATGTGAACTCATCATTCATCAACTTGATTAAAACCTTAAAATGGTATCAAACGTAAAATCATATTATTTTGTGGTTTACTTTTTGTGACACCTATAACTGCATTTTCTGATTTAAGCTTTCTCCCATATATGACTAACACGCGGCTAGAATATATTTCTATGTTCTAGAAGGTCTCATGCATGGTATTTATTCCAAGCAACGTGCGTGAGTTTAGAAAGAACTTGTGAGCTGGCATTTTGAGAATAAAGTTTCTTCAATTTAGTTATGCACCCAAATAATTTCATTCAAGAAAAAATCTTAAATAGGAAAAGTCTACTATAAAAATTCACGTTTTAATCATGTTAAAGACTTTAAATCATATATATATTTCTTAAATAATCTTTATAAATTAATTATTATTTTGAGCATTTTTAATAATCGTCTCTGGATTGCTTCTCCACTTTTCTTTTCCTATGAAATTATTCCCATCTCAGTTATTATGGCCATACAACGAGAAAGATATATCTTTGTTGCATCATCATTAGTTAACCCAAAAACTGATTCGGTGGGCCTACAAATGGTATATGTTTGGTTAGATCAATTTTCATACAAACTCTTCTTATCGTTTGATTTTAGTTTTACTTAAATCTCAAAACTTATTAAAGCAAGTTTATTTTATTTATTTATTTGAATCTCATGTGTCGTGTTTAAGCTCCACAATGATTATTTTTCATTGATATTTTTAATTTAAGTCATGAAAAAAAAACAAAACAGATTAATAAATAAGCAATATTTTAACTTAAGCCAAATTAAATTTTAATATAATTTTTTAAAAATAAAATATAATCTAGTGTATACTTGAAATATATCACACTCGAGTAAAAAAAAATCAATTAATATATTAAAAATAAAAAATAATTGTTTTAGTAAATTACTAAAGTTCATAAAATTACCAACTAAATAACATTTTCTAACCCCTAATGAGCTCTAAATAAAACTCTGAAGAAGGGCTTAAGTTGAAAGACTTACATATTCTAAACAAGGTTTATCTAATAAAACTTTGGTGAAGGATTTTAACATTCCCTTTGGCCTTATGGGTCAGGTCCTCTATACCAAGTATAAATTTAAAATTGGTCAACATCATATAATTAAGAATGGTTTAAAAGACTCTTTTTTGTGGAACAATTTAGTTTTTGTCTGGGAGACCTTTTCCCAAGAGCTTGGTTGGCATATTGAGGATGGAACGACTACTAAATTTTGGTCTAATAATTGGTATAATGAGATTGGTGTTCTGTCTAATTATAGCCTAGTCCCTATAACTGCTATGGATCAAAGAGCTCCTGTTACTTTGTTTTCTAAAGATGGAGATTAGGATTGGGCGAGCCTTACTAAAATTCTTCTTGAGCAGGTTTGTGAAGCAGTGGCAAACATTAAGCCTCCTGTAATCTCTAATGGACTTGATTCAATATTGTGGAATTTAACAAATAATGGTATATTTTTTTCTAAAATCTGCCTATTTGTTGTTATCTATTTCTGCTGGTTACCAAAATTTGTTTAATGTTATTTGGAAATCAGAAGATCTGCCCAAAATTAGACTTTTTCTATGAAAACTTGCTCACTATAAACTTCTTACCAATTTGGAAAGTTGTCATTGAGGTATGTCTTCTTCTTCACTCTCTGTGCTAGAGGTAATGAGGATGAGGAATCTGTCATGTATGTGGTAAGAGATTGCTTTTATGCTAAAGATGTTTGAAAATTTTTTGTCTTTATGATCAACGGGTTGATTTTTTTAGTAGAGGAATCTATTACTAGATAGTACTTAATCTGTCTAATAAAAAGTTTAGTCCGTTCTATAAGTGAGAAAGTTTATTTGGCATTATTATTTGGCACTTGTAGAAAGAAAGGAATAACTTTATTTTTAATAGTTATTCTATCCAGCCACAGATTCTTATTCAAACATTTTTGCTGATTTTTAGGCTTTTGTTGGCAACCAGAGTAACCTAGCTGGTACCTTTTTAAGCAGGTCACTCATCAACCTAGAGTAAAATGGTCTCCTCCCCTACTCATCAATGGAAGCTTAATGTTGATAGTGCTGTTTCCAAGATTAATAGAGCTGCTGCTTGTGGAGACGTAATAAGAGATGATAAAAAAAAAAAAGGTTCACAAAATTACTACCAAACAAGTGATCAACTTGTTATTTAGAGTTAGTTTTAGTTTAACCTATAATTTTAAGTTCAAATATCAGTAAATATAATTATTTTAAATATTTAGAAGAATCTCATTTTTAATAATTTATTAAATTTAAATTAAATATAACAACGACATATATTATCAATTACCGTAAGAAAGTTTAGGCTTTAGGTCTTACAGCAGCATCACCATCATATTTGTTCTTTTCTCCAAAAATAAATTTTCATTTTAATTATTTTCAAAAATTAACAAAAGAATAAGTTGATAATTTTTATATAATTATGTAGAATTAGACATTGCATAATAACAAAAAAACTTTCTAGCAGTCTAAACTTTCATACGTCCATTTAGAGTGTACAATTATGACTTATTTGAGCAAAAGTAATTTTATAAAACAAAATTTAAAAGGTGTGCCTAATCATAAAAAAAATAATTAATATTATTATGATAAAATAGTTTAATATTAATAATTTCTGTTTCTGTATAGTTGATTTCAGATTTTGGAATTTCGTTTTCATCGATTGATTAATTAATTGTATTTTATAACATTTGGATTGATGTTTATAAAAAATATTACAATATTTAATAATACATAAATTCAAAATAATTTTTTAATTTAAAAATATAAGACCTTAATTATATCATCACTGCACACACAGACTCTCGCACGAGGTACGGATTATATCTTATATGAATTGCACATATGTCTCTATGTCTCATATAAAATACACGAACATATAACATAATATTCAACCATAAATACTAAGTAACGTCTTAAACTTCGTTTAGGAATTATAGATAAGAAGTCAAGATAATAAAATCATTTTTGAAAGTGGCTTGTAGTAAAATTTTTAGGAAGATCAATTGTATATATGAATTGAATTAATGAAATTTTAACATGTATTATTAATTTTATTTAGAGTTATAATGAGTTAGAGTATCTTTTGTATTCTAAATTTATCTTTAATAAAATATTGATGTTTAATAAAATAATAATAATAATAATAATAAAATTTTCAAAAATGGTATCAATACTGTAATTAATCATATTTTTAATTGTGTACTCTTTTTTACCAGTACATGGCTAGAATCCATTCTCTAGATAGCCTCATGATATTTATCGCAACCAAAACGAGTGAGGAATTTGAAAAGAATTTGGCCGTAAAATAAAAGAGAAAGAAAAGAATTTACAAACTAAACATAGAGAATAAAGTAACTTCAGTTTTTTAATTATGCGCCATATAATTGTACTTCTCCATTCAAGAAAACTTCTTAAATAAGGAGAGTTTGCTATAAAAAATTTCATGTGTTAATTATGTTAAAACTTAAAAAATTTAAAAAACTATCCGTCCTAAAAGACACTATGGATTATTCTGAGCATTTTTAATAGTCATTCCTTAAGAATCGCTTATTTACTATACGCTTTTCCAAAATAAAATAAAATCATGTCAATCATTGGCCATACAACTTGAAAGAACCATGAATCTAAATTTTTGGACGAATCTACTGTATACTTTGTTGACAATATCAAAAGCTAGGGAATTAGATACAACTTTTGAAAGTTGAGAATAAAGAACAGCATACACATATCTATTTGCCTACACATATATATCCCAGGCACCTACCCATTTCAATCTTGTGTTTGTGCCATTACCTGTGAGTTTACCCAACAGAGAGAGCAATGTCAACATACCCCAATGATCATCTTGACTTCAACAAGAAGGTTGTTTATGAGAAAGAAGAGATTGAGGGACCCCACCTCCACCACCTCCACCACCTCTTTCACAAGCATCACCACCCAGAGACTCGTGAAAGTGTTAAAGTTGTAGAGTATGAGCAAATACCTGAGAGTCATGTTGGTGAAGTTGTCTACCAAGAGGAGGTGGATGTTGAAACCAATCAATACTACCCAAGGAACAGGCCAGGGTGCCCTTGAATTGCATAAATGGAACATCTACAAGGGCTGGACTTGTTATCATGTGCCTATTTTGCTAGCCTCGCTATCTATTAATCTATCAAATAACCATGCACGTACTGTGCTTGTATTAAATAAGTTCCAGCTTGGCTAGCCATTATGTTATAAATCATATATCATTTACTACTAAAACTACGTTAATATATATAATGCGTGTGTATAAAATAGCATGTTGTACATTATTGTTTATTCAAACTTTGAGTTTATTAAAAATCACCATATGTATGGCTTTAATTATGAGTATTATAGAATACAATTATTTTTAATGATATGGTGATCGATTATCAGATGAAATTTTTGTATCTCAATTAAATTATATTACTTTACCTGTTGTGTGGCGCAGAGGATCTTGATCCTCGTGGATCCTACAAATTAAATATAATAGAAATTCAAGTAGTGTCACCTAAACTCTTCTCCCCGCATGAAATTGCAATGAATTTTCAAAACTTGAAGTTTGGAAACTTGCAAATATTTAGTAGTCCTACTAGTTAAAAACACATCTCAATGAAAACTAGAAACAGATTTCTAAAAACTTGTCATTCAAATTTTGAATAACATCCTGAATGCAAGAGTATTAGAGTATTATAAAAGTTAAATTTGAGATTAAGAATTTGAATGAAAGTTATTTCTTCCCATGATAACTAAAGATAAGAACAATCCTAAAGACGTACAAATCGAATCGACATAATTAAAGGTAGACTTAAACAAAATAATTGATGTAGAAGTGACTTTAGTTACCTTAAAAAGCAGCCTTGCCACATATATACCCATCAATATCAAAATTTCATATCTACGGAGACAAATGAGAGCGATAGAGGGTGGAGAGAACAAAGGTGAATGAGGGGAACCGCACAGTGATAGGGACTCAGGACTAAGAAACAGGGTTAGCAATGAGGTGAGTTGTTTCCAAATTATTTGAGGATAATTCGTTAAATGGTGGATTAAGGTTATTTATTTAGTTAATTAAATAAATTTAAATTTAATTTTAATTATTTAAATAAAATAAATTCAAATTTTGTAAGCTTAACATTAATAATTTGTAAATAGTTTATATATATTTTTATTATATTTACTTAAAATTTATAACTTTGATTCTTATAATCTTTTATGCACACATAATTTACTTAATTTTAATTTTTAAGAGTTATAATGTAAATAAATTATCACAATTTTTTAAAAATAAATATACCATTTTCACAATAAAAACTTTATTTTTGACTTTAGAACATGTTCTTATGATAAAATTATATCTTATTACTATTGTATTTTACTTTTTATCGTAAAAATATATTAAATACTAAATTTTAAAATATTTTTTTGAATAAATAAATTAACGAGTTAAGTTTAAATTTAAAAAAAAAATTCATAACTCAAGCTTAAACTCTTCATACTCAATTAAACTTGACTTATTTATTCTTTATTAAGGACCAGAAGAATAGCCCATCTTGTACTTCTAATTCATCTAATTATAAATTCCAAACCTTTTATTTCTACAAATTTGTTACAAAATTGAAGTTTGACACACCATATCAAATTAAAATTTAATTCACATAATTTAGTTTTACCACTAATTATTCAATTTCGTATGTCTCATTTTCTTCAATCTATTCTTATATAGTAAAATCAAATATTCATTTTTTAATAACGAGTACATCTCTTACTATTCTATTCTTCTTTACATGTTTGAGAATCTAAATATATTTCCATTCTATATTTTTTAAATCTATATTGTAAAATGTTGTCTCAATTTGAAAATACTTATATATGAGAAATTTATTAGTATATATTAAAAAAAAAAAATCTGGTCCTCCCTTGTTGGAATATATATGACAAGGCAATATGAAGCAATATAAATATAAATATATATATATATATATATATATATATATACACACACACAATAAATAAAAATAACTTAGCTATTTTTAAACCTTAAATTTAAATTTTAATGTACATATCAACCTTGATAATGTATTTCGAATATATCATTTCTATTATAAATATCATGTTCTAAGTAACAATACGTGAATAATATGGTGATGATAGTCAATGGAATTATCATTTTTTTTTATAATTGCATCATGTAAGAGAATAAGATATTTCATTAATTTTCATAATAACACACGGTTTAAGTAATAAAGGTCTCTATGCCTCATGTAAAATACATAAATATGCAACATAGTATTGAACTATAAAATGTTAAGTGACGTCTTAAACTTTGTCTGGGAATCATAGATGTGAACTCAACTTCATGAACTCTTTGTAAAGGTATCAATCGTACGCGGAGTCATATTTTTGGTGGTGAAATCTGGCGTTCATGACTACATTTCCTGACGCGTAGCTAGAATTTTATACTCTAGAAGGCTTTATGATATTTGTTTTTTCATGTAAGAAGGCATCGTGTAATTATCCAATATGCACGACGAATTTGAAAAGAATTTGTAAACTGAACTTTAGAGAATAAAGTAATTATATTGAGTTATGCACATATTCTCAAGTTTTAATTGTGTTAAAAACTTAAAAATATATTTATCACTAAAAATTCTTAATATATCAATTATTATTTTGTGCATTTTTAATAGTCGTTCCTCAAGAATCACCTCTTCATTATATTTTATTGGGAAAAACAACCATATAATATTTTGATTTGTCAAAATCAAAGTTGGGGAATTAGATTCAACTCTTATCTATTTGCCTATATATATGTATCTCACCTACCAATTTCAGTTGTGCTTGTGCCATTACCTGTGAGTTTATCCAACACAAAGAGCAATGTCGACATACCCTTACGACCCCAACATTTCAGAAGTTCGAAGGGAGAGTATTGAATACTCCAATGCTCAACTTGAGGAACCCCACCACCACCACCACCTTCACAAGCATCACCACCCAGAGACTCGTGAAAGGGTTGAAGTTGTAGAGTATGATCAAGCACCTGAGAATCGTTTTGGTGTTGTCTACAAAGAGGACATGGATGTTGAAACCAATCAATACTACACTCGAAGGAACAGGCCAGGGTGGCCTTGAATTGCATAAATTGGACTTGTTATCATGTGGCTATTTTGCTAGGCAGGCTACCTAGTATATTAATAACCAGTGTGCTTGTATTAAATAAATTCCTGCTTAGCTAACCATATATTATGTTATAAAATCAGATATCATTTGTTAATAAAACTATGTTGGTATATTTTTAGTGTGCATATGTGTGTGTAAAATAGCATGTGATAGTTTATTGTTTATTCCAACTTTACTTCTTGTGTGTAACTTAGGATCATATATATTCACCCTAACCGTTCACGGATAATTAATTACGCCATAATATAATATTATAATTATTAATAATAAAATAAAAAATAATTTTGTTAAACTTCTAGGCTTAAAAAAATACATAGTCTTTAAAAATATACTTTTTTAAAAAAGAAATTAGTCCTTATAATTTTTTTTTGGTTGAATTTAGTTTTATAATTTAATTTTATAAATAGAATCGTCAAGTGATAACTAAATAAATTGTGTTTTACGTTATATCAAGGTTCATTCAATGGTGAAGGTGACGAGCGAGGAGCATAAAGAAACTAAAGATGATCAAAGAGAAATAAAGAAAGATACTAGATGAAATATTATTCATTGATCGTAAAGGAAAAAATACAAAATTATATATAACCTTAAGAAAATAATAGAACAGAAAAAAAAAAAAAAACTAATGTACACAAGCTAACAGCTAAACAGATTTAAAACTAACAGCTAACAAATAAGAAACTAATTAACAACTTAAATAAAAATAAAAAATAATAAAAATACAATGGTATATTGTAATAGCCCCTCTCAAGTTGGACGACAAATGTTTTTGAGAGCCAACTTGCTTGTTTGATCTTCAAACTTATGTCTTGGGAGAGCTTTTGTAAATATATCTACTATTTGTTGATGTATCTTTACATGGATAAGTCTTATGAAACCGGATTTAACGTGTTCTCTAACAAAATGGACATCAATGTCGATGTGTTTTGATCTTTGATGAGAAATAGGGTTAGTTGACAAATATATGACTGAAATATTGTCAGATAACACCATTACCATTTGAGGTTGATTCTGGAAGAATCTAAGAAGCTATTTAAGCCATAATAATTCTAAAGTGATAGAAGCAATTGCTCTATACTCAGCTTCTACTGAAAATCTAGATATAGTAGCTTGCCATTCTAATTTTTATGTTAGAATGTCTGCATCTACATATTCACTCAGATTTAACTTAGATTGCGAAGAGAAAAAAATACCTTGCCCAGGAGTTGCCTTTAAGTATCTCAAAACATGATGGACAACTTGAAGGTGTGGTGTCCAGGGTTGGCTCATGAATTGACTCAGCTTATTTACTGCAAAACAAACATCAAGTCTAGATATGCTTATGTACATGAGTCTTTCGAGCAACCTTCTATAAGCAGAAGGGTCTTGAAGTGGGTCACCATCAGTTGGGTTGAAATGCTGATTTGGATCTATTGGAACAACAAGTTTTGCATTGCTGAAACCTGTGTCTTCTAAGAGTTGAAGAGTATACTTCCTCTGGCATAAGTGAATGCCTTGATTTGACTTAGCAATTTCCAATTCAAGGAAGTATTTGAGATCTCCTACAATGTAAAGTTTAAATAAATTTTGAAGTAGGGTTTGACACTTGTGCAAAGAATCTGTATTTGTCCTGTAGTATGATGTCATCTACATATACTAGCAGGTAAACTATGTTGTTTCCACTACCAAAACTGAAGAGAGAGTAATCACTTATGCACTAAATAAAGCCATGAGATTTCAAGGATGTAAAGAATCTCTTAAACCACTGTCTTGAGGCTTGCTTTAGACCATATAAGGACTTATTCAGCTTGCACACAAGATTACCTTGATCCTGTTGATTTATTTTGTAACCTTATGGTATCATCATATAAACCTTTTCACTCAGATATCCATTCAAGAAATCATTTTGGACATCCACTTGAATGAAAGACCATTTCTTAATGGCTATTAACGATAAAAAGACTCTAACAATAGTTATAGTGGCCACAGGTGAGAAAGTGTCTTTTGGCTAGAGTGCCATCAACATTGTATTTTACCTTATAGATCCATTTACAACTTATAACCTTTTTTCCTTTCGGTAATGGTACAATATCCCATGTGTTGTTGACATTCATAGCTTCTAATTTCGTTGCCATCACTTCTCTCCATTCAGGGAATCTAACAGCCTAATAGTAGTAAGTTGGCTTATAGACATTGCTGATTTGCATAGTGAAATCTTTGTGTTAAGTTGACAAGGTGTCATAGGAAATGAAGTTTTGTATGGAGTGTGAGGACTTGAGGTTGGGAATGGAGACTTGGTAATCATTAAGATATGATGAAAGGTTGGTTTGTCTGGATGATCTTCTTGTAGTATTATGTGTCTATGGAGTTGGATTCGAAGTGTGGGCAGTTTGCTCAGTTTCATCTGGAAACTGTGTAGAAGCATCTTGATTTACATTGAAGTTTTGCTCATGAATTTCCTGCTTAGTAGGGTGATCTGCTACTAGTTTAGGAATGGCAGTGTGGCTAAAAAAATCTTGATTCTGATTGAGGGTTGATGGAGATGTATTCTGTTGAAGGACAAAAGGCATGATTTCTTTGTGGAAGAAAACATTCCGAGAAACTATAATCTTTTTAGTTTCAAGGGTGTAAATTTTTTATCCTTTTACTTTTGGAGGATAACCAATGAACACAATGGCTTTTGCTTTTGGATTGAACTTATGCCTTTCATGCTTCTGTGTGTTGGCATAACATAAAGAACCAAAGACTTTGAAATTGTTGTAGTTAGGTTGTTTGTTATAAAGGAATTGATAAGGGTTGTGCTTCTATAGAACAGGTGTAGAGATTCTATTTATGATGTATGTAGCAGTCAAAATACAATTTCCCTAAAACTCTATTGGAACTTTAGACTGAAACATCATGAATCTTGCCACATTTAAAATATGTTGATGTTTCCTTTCAGCTCTTGAATTTTGTTCTGGTGTGTAGGGACATGAAAACTGATGCAATGTTCCTTCATTAACTAAAAAATTAGTTAATAAAAATTCCTTAGTATTATCACTTCTCAAACATTTTATAGATTTATCAAACTAAGTTTTAACAAGTTTGAAAAATTTTTATATACAAACAGAAGTTTGATCTTTGGATTCCAAAAGAAAAATCCATGTAAATATGTTGTGATCATCAACAAGAGTGAGAAAGAACCTCTAATTGTCATGAGTGGTAGTATGAAAAAGTCCCCAAATATCACAATGAACTAAGTCAAAACAATTATCAGACAAGTTGTTATTGCTATGAAAAGGAAGACATTTTTGTTTAGCTAAAGGACATATACAACAATCTTTGCATGAAAAATTACTAGGCAAGTGCAAACTCTTATTAGCATAAATCATTCTAAGTACATCATTAGATAAATGGCCGAATCTGTAGTGCCATTTGGTTACAATAGTAGTCGTATCATTATTATTACTAACAGTTGCAACAGTAGGATATCAAGAAGGCAAGAAAAAACTAGAAGACTTATTGGTTAGACTTTTAAGAATGTTGAGGCCATTTAGGATGCTACCTTTGCCAATCACCCTTGAATTTTGGTGATCCTGTATGGTAAAAGAAGAATGATAAAAAAAGAATCATCTTCCTAGTAAACTGAGTTAGGGAATTTACAAATATAAAATTTACTTTAAAGTCAAGTATAAACAAGACTTTGTAAAGAATGACATTGTTACTCAATTTAACAGTGTCAATGGCTTTTACTTCAACAACACTTCTAGTGGGAAAGTTGATAGACGATTGTTGAGTCGCTATCAAAACAATTAAGTTTTTTAAAGATTTTGTAGTATAGAGTCAAACCTAGGTTGATTCATGGAGACACATTCTCAGTCAGATTCAATTTTAGGTTTTCTTTTAAAAAATGCAAATAAGGATTTTGGTGTTTTGAAAATTGCAATTAATCAAATTAAATTACAAACAGAATTAAAGTGAGTAAAAAAAATAAATTAAAAAACATCAATTCACAGAATACTAATTGTGTGTAACTCTGACTATCACAGTATCTAAAGATTTAAATTCACATTTGAACAATCACCAAATTCAATTATTAATTCAATCGAACAACCTAATTAAATAGAGTTACGAATTAAATCAAATAATCATTTAGCCTAATTTGTATTAATTAGCAAATTAGAGCATTAATCGAGTCCTAATTTGAAATCTAACAACAAAAAAGTCAATAACGATCGCAATAAACAATTCTGAGATTAGAGAGAAAAAGAAAACAAACTCGGAGCAATTAGTACATAACTTAAGTCAGAATTACAATGTTTGGATTCTACAGATTGAACGAGAGGTTTAGTCTTCTATCAAAACGCTTAACCCACGCAAGAATGAGATAAGTACAAGAGAGTTCGAGAAAAAGTAAAAATAAGGATTCTTATTTCGGCCAAATCTCAAAAGCTCAAAGTGTCTAATCATCTCCTCTAATTCAAAACCTTATTAATCTATTTATAGGTTCTGATTAGGGTAAATTAAGTGGCCAAAATGTGGGCTTCAATAATATCTAAAAGCCCAAATACAATTATTAAATAACAAGGGTCTAAATGCAATCCCGCAACAATATTCAGCAAATCTATCTCAACTTAAAAAAATCATAAAAAATAAAAAAACAATTCCAAATCCAACGATCCATATATGCATTTTGAAGCCCTGGTGTGTAAAATCTAATGCAACTGAAATCAGGCAAAAATGATATCTATAAAAAAAAAGATGGTCAAAAGAGTAGTTAGAGGTCAAAATAATCGAAAATACAAAATTAAAGCATTTATTTGTAATAGGCTCAATTTATTCAAATAAGTAGAAAATGGTAAAAACTATAAAAATAAAGCATATAAAAGTGTTTATTAATCAACATAAAACATTAAATATAAACATAAAATATGTTACATCAAAGGTAAACAAATTAATTTTCTAAATTGCTATAGCAGACAAAATTATCTATAGAACATGTAATATGTGTAGTAGCCCCAAAGTCTACTATCCAGATTGAAGAATTTCCTTTGTTTGGATATGTAGTGAAGGCCAAGTTCTTGAAAAAAGAAAAACTCAACTCACCATTTTTTGGTGAGTTTCAAGAGTTATACTACTGTGATGTTCTAACAGGTGCTACCTGACTTTGAAGAAGGTTTAGGAGTTGATCATATTGAGCCTTTATCAACTAGATTAGGCTATCTCCTGTGTTGGAGTTGACCATATTACTTGTGTTGGAAGCATTTGAATCAGTGACTTGATTTACATTGGGAGTGGATTTCTTGTAACCCGTAGGGTATCCATGCTTCTTATAGCATTTATTTTTTGTATGGCCAAGCATTTTACAGTAACTGCATTTAGGTCTTTCCTTCTTGTTTGAACCAGATTGTTGAGACTTGGAGTTGGATGGAGGAACAGCAAAAGCAATTTGTGATGATTGCTGTGTGGGAATGTCAACTTCCTATCTTTTTTCTTCTTGAACCACAAGGAAAAAAAACTTGACTTATTGAAGGAATAAGATCCATTAGCAAGATCTGGCCACTAATCTAAGAATAGTTTTCATTGAGACCTATTAATACCATATCAAGGTTCCTTCAATGGTGAAGGTGATAAACAAGGAGTAGAAAGAAAGTAAAGATGATTAAGGAGAAATAGAGAAAGATACTGAATGAAATATTACTCATGGATCGTAAAGGAAAAAAATACAAAGCTATACATAACCTAAGGAAAATAACAAAACAAAAAAAAAACTAATGTACATAGGCTAACGACTAAACAGATTTAAAACTAACAAATAACAAATAAGAAACTAATTAACAGTTTAAATAAAAATAAAAAATAATAAAAAGACAATGGTATATTGTAATATGTCATGCTTGTTACGTGAGATACTAGCTTCAAATGTGGCAAAATATTTGACAAGTTAGTATTATCTTAGGTCAAAATACATTTTTTTAGTGTCATCTTTCTTTTAAGAATATTCGACGAGTTAATGTTATCTAAAATCAAAATATTATTTTTTAAAGAGAATTTTGAAGATGGTAGAAGAAGTTGAATTGTATGAGGTAGAAACACTTACTTTATTATTCCTTTGAACCTATATTTCTATTTTTCATCACCATTATGTATGAGGTAGAAATACTTACTCTAATCATGCTTAGTTTTACCTTTAATAATAAGAATATAAACTCTTTTCTCGTAACAATAAAAGTAAAAGAATTAAAAAATTGAAAACTTTGTACGTTAATTAATTCTAATTTTTTAATTTTTCATCATTACATCTAAGACTGAAGTATTTTACTACTTGACCTCAAATAACACTAGCTCGTTGAAAATTCTTAAGAGAAAGATAAGTGCAAGATGTTATCTAAATCAAGAATATTAACTTAAGAGATAATAATAAAGTTTATTTTCAAAAATTTAAAAATTTATGGGACTAAAAATAAAACAAAAATTTGATAAGAACTAATTATTTATTTAAGTTTTGTCACATTTGAAGTTATCATCTAATATGACATGATTGGTATAATGTAGAACATTATTTGCTTTGTCATCACTTAATGACTCTCAATTAATGATAAGAACTATTTAAAAATAATTTTTTGGTAAGATTAAATTCAACAAAAAAAATTTATAAGGACTAATTTTAGAAAAAGGATATATTTTTAGGGACTGTTTATTTATTTAAGCCAAATTCTTATGATAATGTTTAACTTGTTTTAAAGTTTGAAAACAATTAGCACATGTGGGTTATTACTAATAAAAAAAATATTAGCTATTTGGATAAAATAAATACAATATATAATTTCATTGAATTATTTTTCGTTCATGTTGATATTAACTAAAAAAAAGGAAGTTCTTTTGTTATAAACTTGATTTCAATTTTGAAAATCTCAACATGCTTAAACGATTGACCTTAACTTTTGTTAATGGTCATTGCAAAAGAAAAACAATTAAAAATTGTCTTCTTTGAAACTTAAAAGGTATCCTATTATTTGAAGGAATCAAAGATAATTTTGGTACAAATACTATTTGATTAGCATTATTTTGGAAACTAATCTTTGGTTAAAGGATATAAGCTCCTATATGAGTACTTATTAATATGGTTCCATTGCACATTCCAGAAGATTGATTTATGTTTCTTAATATCATAATAGGAACACCAATCTTCAACTTCAACTTATGATTTAGAAGACCAGATGATTTAATAGTATTGGAGATTTTTTTAGTATGAATATTATTAGGCCTGTCAAAATCAGGATCACTCTTATATGTGGAATCAAAACTGAGATATTTTTTTTTTTTTGGTTTTGATGGCATTAACAACAACATGTAATCATTTATCATGTTAACAATCTCATTACTTGGTGCTAGTATAGTACGATCCAAAAAAAATTGAAGGATGTATCATGTTTTTAAAAAAAAAATGGATATGTTGATTGCACAATAGAAGTAATTGAATCACCAGTTTCCTTTATAAGTAGATCATTTGAAAATTTTAAAATAATTAGCAACCTCTGAATCATAACATCCAATTTGAAATCTTATGTTTTTTGAGTTTTGACACTTCACAATATTGCGACATATAAGAACTAATACAAACATATATTATGTCTTGTCTCTTTCTTTTTGGGATTACTGGTAAAATTTGACTAAAATCTCCATTATATACACTAATTTTCTCCCAAATGACTTGTTTAGTATGTCATGATTAGAGAATCTTAAAATATTTATAAATTTTTATATATAGACTTAAGAATATTTACGACACATTGCAACTTTGTCCCATATTATCAAATTTGATCTAATGATCAACTCTGCTAAGTAACTTCTCTGTTGATGTTGCACATGGAGTCCTCATTCGCATTGATGAGAATGACAAATTTTAAATGAGCAATTTTGGCTCCAAGTATTAATGAAGCAACAATTCTAACAATTCTACTCGATGCAACATGAGAACAATTTCTCCTTTAGATTGAATGGCTACAAATATGATTTTCCAAATAAAAGTGTTAGCAATACCACCATAACCATAAAGGAAAAAAAAACTCCTCCAACTTTTTTAGAAATAACTAATATAATTTTGTCATAAATACTTCTTTGTTCATATGTAAATTTAGACAATATATGAATTTATTCAATAGTCAATGCATCCCTATCTTAATTTATTTCATTAAGAATAAGTCTATTTTGTATTTTTAAAATAATTGTCATGTCCAGTTAGGGCATGGTTGTGAAGTTACCCAAACTCATATTATTACTTTATAGCAAGTTATCAATTTCCCTAAGTGTAAAATTCTTCACCTGTTCTTCTGTGAGGACTAAATCTACAACATTAAAATAGAAAAAATAAATTGAATGAAACTCTTGTTGCAAAAGTTCTTTATAATAGAAAAAAAATTAATGTCTTAAATTTAAAAATTAATAACAACTTTCACGCAAAGAGGTACTCTCTGTCTGTGTAGTATATCATCACTTAGATATAGTCAGGTTTTGTCCCAAAAAAATTTTGGAATGGTAAGCTCGTGTAATAACTGATAAGTCTATATTTTAGGGGTTTATATCTTTTATTTTTGTATGTTTGACCCTTATTTAATAAAGATATTGCACTGATTTATTTATTATTTGTTATAATTAAGCATAAAGAAGTTATCAGTGTGTTATTAATGTTTTTTTTTTTTTTTGCAGTTGAATAAAATTAGATAGAAAGTAAAGTTACATTCAACAAGAAACATAACCTTACTTCACAGCCAACTTGAGAGTGCTTTGTGACCATGCATAGTTGTGCTAGAAGGTATGCATGGTTGTGTTTAGCTTTTAGTGCAACTAATAATTAAGTGATTTTTAAGGGCCTATTAGAGTGAATATGAAATTGAATTGAGTTTCAAATTCAAAATTTGGATTTTGAATATTGAATTTGAATCTAAAATTTAAATTTGATAATAGAAAATTATATCTTTCTCTATTAATAAGCCATCTTTGTTAGAGATAAAACATGTTTTTAGGAGACCAAATCATGATCTTTTGTGAATTTTTTACTCTATATAAAGAGGCTTCATACACTTGAAAAAGACACATTTTCTTTCAGACTTTTTGCTTGGCCAACTTGTAATGACTTTGAGAGTCATTTAGGAGTAAAAATCATTGGTAAAGACATATAATATCTTTCCATGATCTGAGCAAGTGATTGAGTGCACATCTTGAAGACAAGAATTCTTCTCATCTCTTTCTCCTTAGGATTCGTTTAGTTTGTGTTTTCTTTTTAAATGACTAAGAGTTTCTTTACAATTTTTTCTTTTATTTATTTCATTATAAGTAGCTAAATTCCTAGTTAGGATTATGGTGGATCCTTTGCTCACCTTATGAGATTTTAATGTTTAATGACAATTACAATTTTCTTTTCTTGATTGATTTTTATCCTAGTAAGTTTACATTTGTGTGTTAAGAATTGACCACTCTTAATATATCATAATTGATTATTTTGTAGGTGATCATACTACATTTAGTTAATAGATCTATAAGATAAAATAAGATAAAAAATTAAGTGAATCAAACTTAATTTTTCTCTTTCAATCGTTATTAAATTACAAAAAAAAAACTCAAATTCTTTATGATTTCTTGTTCTTTTTGCCTTGCATGACCATTGGAGATAATAACTTAGTATCACACCCAAGTGGTCGCAACGGTACGATGAAAACGTGTTTAAGAAAAATATTTTTTAAGAATAAAAAATATTTTCTAAAAAATCAGAGGAGTTACTATAAAAGTTTATTTCAGAAAATCTTAGAAAAACTTTTAAAATAATATGATCTTTGAAATAAAAAAAATGAGTTCAACAGTCATTTACATATAAAAAAGGTATTAACACCTTATAACATCCATTTAAATAACGATTAACTTAAATTATTTGTGTAAATTTATTTTAATTTTAAAAAGTATTTATTTAACTCCTAAACAATAATTATTATTATTTTTTAAAGAAGATAAAATATTTATTGAAATGTTAATTGATATCTTAAAAAATTAAAAATTATTTTGAAAGTCATTTTAACTTGACGAGTCCAGTTCCCGCTCCTACTATCCCCAAATACAATAGAGAACTTAAAGTCACATAGTTTTATTATAAAAATTTTAAAGTTAGTTGATTAAAAATAAAATTTAGTAAAAGAAAGTTTATTTTAAAATTAAAATTATTTTTATAAGATTATAATGTTTAGGATACAAGATAACGCAGTTATACATGTATTCTACAAGAAACAATACGGAGAGTGAAGAAAGATCACACAACTATATTACAAATCTTTAAAAAATATTTTTATTTGTAAATAAAATATTTGAATGTATATTTAAATGATAATTCATGTTAAAAGAGAATTTTAAGATAGCGTAAGCCATACATAAATTTCTTATAATTTATTGTACAATCAAAGGTAATGTAAATCACATATTGATGTTGCAAGAATTTGTATAATAAAAATAAAGAAAGGATTAGCTATTTAATTTATCAAAATTAGAAATATAACTTAAGAAAAATTAAAATATGAAATTAATTTTATTTAATACAAGAAATAAATATATTTAAATTAATTAAAGAAAATAGTTATTTAATAAAAAGATTAAAACTTCATTTGATAAATTTGTATTGTATAAGACTTAAGGTAATGTTGGTACACGAATGTCTTAATGATATAAAGTGTATAAAGTAGAGCGTTATACAATAATATTATAAATTGTTGCATTAATATGATGAAAATATTCTAAATAATAGATTTTAATAAAAAAAATATAATTGATTAATTTTAGAAATCAAATAAAATTTTTAATATATTGATAGTGTATAAAACCTAAGGTATCATTTGTAACGTCCCGAATTTTGTAATATTAATTATTGATAATTATATAAATCTAAATGTATATTCACGTGTGTATTTTTAGATATATGTTGTGAATATGTATATATATGTAGATGGGTGTATGCATGACTGGTTGGACTGAAATAGGCTATGTGTCTAAGTGCAGAGCGTGATACTGGGCTGTTCTCGCTATAGCGAGAGGGCCCTGGGAGGAAGGATCAGACTTGTCGCCTTTTCGCTACGGCAAGAGACGTCTCGCTGTAGCAAGAAAGCGACAGTTTATGGTGCATTTCTAGGTGTAGTCTTGCTGTAGTGAGAGGATCTCGCTGTAGCCTAAAGGATTTAATTGCCTTCGAAATTCCTTTGATCCTCTCGTTCCTAAAGCCCTATTCCACTGATTAATTGCCTTCAAAGTCGTTTGAGAGCTTGATTGAAGGTTGAATCCATGTGGGGAACGCTTGAAGGTGAGTTTTAATGGTTAACGTTCCGTTTCTCATCCCTATTTCTTTATTTCTTGGTTTCTTGGAGTTCTTCCATGTGTTTAAGGCCAAAATCCATGAGGGAGAACATTTCTTGGTGGATTTAGTGTGTAGGTCTTCAATTCAAGGTAAGGGGAGACTCTACCCTATCTCAATGTATTGTAATTCTTGTATATTTCAATGAAAATAATGCAATATAGCTGAAATAGAGAGTAGGTATTGTGTGTTTGATAGAAATTGGTATGCAATGTGATGTGTGCTGGAATAGTTAGGCCCGTGAGGGTGATTGTGTGTGATAGAATGTCATTGATTGGTGGATTAATGATATTGTGAATGAATGAAGGTTATGTGCCATATATTGTGGATAAAATGTGGGCTATGTGTCGTGTAATATGAATTGAATATAGGTTGTGTGCCATGTGCAAGCATGAATATGCGTGTGTCAATGAAATGTATGTGAATGGGGTGTGTAGCGCCGTTGTAATGTGTTGTGGATGGTTCAGCGATACACTGGGGGTGTGGGAGATGAGGACAGTAGAAATACCTTGGGGAAGAGGGAGTGGTGGTGACACCGACTGTGGAACGGGTGCATCACAGGCCACACACTCTCTTCCTGACTAGACCTCTGACCACTATCCTTGCTGAGTGACTCGTGACTGCCCACGTGGTATCCGTGAGGCAGGGGTAACCGACGACCATTCATGGTGTAAATCTGTGATCACAGTGCTATAGTGAATGTGGCTGTTGTGCGTATGCACGAGTTTGTGTGTTGTGCTTGTGAATGTGAAATGTTGCTTGTGATTGTGTTTGTTTAATGTATTGGAAATATTCTAGTGGTGAGACTCTACGTTTATTGTGTGTTTTTGGGTAGTGTAGAGTACTCGCCCTTACATTTATTTTTCAGGTAATCAAGACGATCAGCACCTTATTCAGTGAAGGGATGGATGGATTGCTATAGGACTTAGTTTTTATTTTAAAAATTTGTTGTAACTAAACTAGTCTTGTAGCAGTCATTTGATATTAATTTGTAACACTTCTCTTATTTTGAAGTATTTTATGAAAATTGGTTATTTGAATTTGTGAAATTCTTATTAAATTGAAATTAAATTTAAGATGTTACATCATTAGTACACATAGGTTTTGACAATTTATAGCGCATAAAAATAGAATTGTTACACATTAGCATTATAAATTGTTACAATAATTAAATAATTTCAATTTAAATTGATCAATTAATAAGTTAGTATTTAGAAGAGGAACACATCTTGATTAATTATTAAAATAATTATCTAATTAATTAAAGACAACATATAATAAATTAATATTGTATAAGTCAAGGTAATATAAGTATATCAATATATAATACATGACAATAGAGAAATTATATGTTAACATTATAAATTAATGCAATTATCATTTATTCATTGATCATAAAATAAATTAAAAATATAGTTTATCCACATAACAAATAGAAACAAAACATGAGTATAAAATCAAATTACATTCTAAATTTATATAAAATAGCAAAGAAAAATAATGCTAAAAGAACAAACATCCAAAAATAATAATGAAATAGATACAAGTAAAAATCTAAGAATTATAAAACAATAAAAAAATTATTTTATTTTATTTATTTTCTATTTGATTTTGATTAAAAGAAACATATAATTTATAAGTGAAAATAGAAATTAAATAAAATATAAAAATAAATATTAATATTACAAAAATAAAATAAATAAAGTAAAGTAAATTTAAAAATATAAAAAGAAAAATAATAAAAGATGAGATAATTTCATTAAAATAAATTAAAGATAGCTAAATAAAATAATAAATAAAATTGGAAAGAAAAAGAAAATAAAACAATTTGAAATTTATTTATTATTAAAAAACTTTTGAACCTAAAATGTTTTGTTTTAAAAAATGAGCTATCTGAGCCTAAGACCTAAAATAAAAAAAAATTAATAATAATAAGAAGAAATCTATCTAATATATAATATAATAATGATAAAAAAAAAAGAAAAAAAAAGAGAAAGGCGCCGAAAGTAAAATTTGGAATTGAATGTCGAGGTACAGGTATTCAGGCCTCTCGATACGACTGTGGTCACTTCAATTCTTTATTTTAATAATAATAATAATATATTACTTAAAAAAAAGATATTAAAAAATATGAAATTTTATGAAGCAGTTCCGTTGGTAACTCTAGATTTATATTACTTAGTCTCTATTTAACTGTTCATTTTACAAGAGTTGACCAAGTTTCAGAATATAATTAGGGCAAAATGAGTTTCATATGCAAAGTAATTTATTTAGATATTGTAATAATATTGATTAAATTTTTATTTAAAATTAATCATAATATGTAATTATTTTAAATATTAATTTTGAAACTTATATATCTTAAAAAATTATACTGTAGATAATGATTCAAAATATATGTACAACTTTTAGTAATTATTATTTATATCAAATTTAGCTTTACTCTAAGTATAAATTTTAAATTTGTTCATTTTTATTGGTTCAGATTATGTACATAAAGAAAAAAAATTTTAAAATTATTTATATCTTTCACTTGTTTTAGACAAATTGTATTATATTGTATATTTGAATTATGAAATTATCTAAAATTAGTTAAGATGTTGCACCATTTGTAGCAATTATATTATCAAATTCAGCATTAGTATTTTGTGATTTATCAATGTTTTCCAATCTTACATTTGCTTATGAAGTTTTAATATCCTCAATTTTAATAAAAATAAAAGGGATAAAAACTCATTTTATGTCTATCATGTTACGGAGAAAAAATTTCAATATAAAAAATAATAACTTTTTGATACTTAATAGTTTACTAACTTTAACCATTATCTATAGACAGTAAAAAATTGAAATATGATAAAAGAAATACGAAAAGAATGACATTGCTATTCACAACCAAATTTGATTTTAGTAAGTTATTATAATTCTTTTGGTAAAAATATTTTCCAAGTTTAATTTTTATTTGTGGATGAATTAAAATAATTTACCTATTATCAAAATTGTTGATTTCAATTCAGTCAATAATAGTGCTATGACTTCCTCTAAACTCATTTGTTGACACATAAATTTTGCTAAGTGACAGTTATAATAATTTAGAAATTAAAATAGTAAGAGTATTCACATAAATTACTTATAGAAATATTAGGCAAAGTACTAGGCTCGTTATTTTAAAAAAGTTGTTGATCATCTTTTAATGCATAATGTTCTGCATATTATTATAAATGATTAAGTTCGTGTTAAAAATAGACATGTTAACGCATATATGCTTATTTATAACATGATACCTTCAGAAGATATATTGTATGCATTTTTTTTCCTATGATAGCATAATTATTTGCTGTTGAGTTGAGTTATACTATTATGTTTTGCGACATTTATGGTCTCACTAACATTATTCTTTGTTATTAAATGTTTTTTTGTCATTTCCTTTCTTTACTGTAAGAGAACCTCTATTCCTTCTTTTAGATAAGGACTCAACAGCATATATAAACATGAAGTGTGTAAAAATATAACTTGTAATAACACAATTTTCTCAGTTGAATCCCCGAGTCGCAGTTCTGTGCCATAGTTTATCAAATTATTCATGAAACCATTAATTAAATATCTATTATCTTGCTGACCAATGGTGTTTCCAGAGATGGATCATAAGTCATCCGCCATTCCCTTTTCGTTACTGTTAGCCGCACCCAACAACAAACAAACTGAAACAAGTCGCAGTGCTTCAGCCTTCACAGAAAAGGGGGCACGCACCAATAATCCTCTTGTACAACAACATAGATACTTTGTTTTACCAATAATCATTACAGGAACACGAACCCTCTTGGAAATGATGGAAACGGTTCCGATCCCTAACTATAATTTTTCTATTATACACCTTGGATATTATCTTTGTGGCGTTGTGGCAGTCAATACAAATTCTAAGGTTTTTTGATATCCTAATGGTAACCCCAGGTTGAGTTTTGATAAGACCAAACGCAATAGCCAGCTTCTCACTATGGTGAGATACAGAAATTACTTTATCTTCCTCCTCTGCATCTATTCTTGCCACTGCAGTGTCTGGTTCATACCCAGCTAACTTAATTCTCTTAATCATCTCTTCAGTTGCTCTATATATCTCTTCTGCGTGAGAATGCTCATCATCCTCAGAAAAGAACTCATGAACCACCCCTCCCAATTCAATCAAGCTACAACCAGGTGACTTCTTAATCCCCATTTCTCTCATCTTACACCTCACTCTCAAAGCATCCTTGTTTCTCCCCACCAAGGCATAAATGTTGGAAAGTAAAATGTAGTCTCCACTGTGAGCTGGCTCCAGTTGAATTATCCGTCTAAATGATTCTTCACCAACCACAACATTCTTATGTGCCCTACAAGAACCCAACAGTGTTCTCCAAATCACTACATTTGGCTCAATAGGCATGTTCTTAACAAACTGAAGCGCTTCATCGATCAACCCAGCTCGACCAAGAACATCAACCATACAACCATAGTGCGGCATCTCGGGTTCAATTCCAAAATCCCTGCTCATACTGAGGAAAAGAGCCCGTCCTTCCTCAACCAAACCCACATGACTACAAGCTGAAAGCGCAGCAACAAAAGTAACATCATTCGGTTCAACGTTCGCCTCCTTCATCAAACGAAAGAACTCCAGAGCCCTTGCTCCCCGTCCATTACTAGCAAGCCCGTGAATCATCGCAGTCCAAGAATACACATTTTTCATCGGCAATTTCTCAAACACCTCAACCGCACTCTCTATAGACCCACATTTAGCATAGAAATCAATAAGTGCAGTCCCAAGAGTAACAGTAAGCCTCAGCTTCTTCCTCTTCACAAAAAAATGAACCCATTTTCCCATTTCCACAGCTCCAAGAACCCCACAACAATAAAGCACGCTAACCAACGTAGCTTCAGTAGGATCCACCTTAGCCCTTTGCATCTCACTAAACAAACCAAGAGCCTCACTGCACCTATTCGCTTGACTATACCCAGATATCATAGCACTCCAAGCAACAACATCTCTACATTCCAATTCATCAAACAACACCTTAGCCTTATCAACTTGACCACACTTGGCAAACATGTCAATCATCGAAGTCATCAAAGTAAGGTTCCCTTTTAACCCATTAGCTTCAACATATTCCCCAATCCACTTTCCCAGCTCCAAATTGGCCAACCTACCACACGCCGTCAAAACCGTAACCAGAGTAACCTCGTCAAACCCCACGTCATCACGGTCAACACACGGTTCTCGCATCCTAACAAACAACTCAACAACCTCGTCCCAGTAACCGTTTTTGGCGTAACCAGCCATCATGGAGTTCCAAGCAAAGCGGTCTTTGACGGCGATTTGGTCAAAGACGCGGCGCGCGAGGTCGAGGGAGGAACAGGCGGCGTACATGTAGAGGAGGGTGTTAAGGACGAAAGGGGTGGAGAGGAAACCGCGCTTGACGGCGTGAGCGTGGAGCTGCTGGCCTTGGGAAAGCGAGGTTAGTTTGGAACAGGCTTTGAAGAGTGCGGAGAAGGTGAATGGGTCGGGGGGTACGAGGTTGTTGGACATGTGTTGGAAGAAGAGAAGGGCTTGGCGAGGGGAGTGGTGAAGAGTGAGGGCTCTGATGATGACGTTGTAAGCAGAGGAGTGTGGGTGAGGGGTGGAGTGGAAGATTGAGAGGGCGTAGTCGATGGCGTTGGGAATGATGATTGCGGCGGATTCCAGGAGGTTTTCGGTGATGGAGGGCTTTAGGATGAGGCCCGTTTTTATGAGGTGGGCGTGGATTTGTTTAAGGTCCTTTCGGCTCTTGCATTGTTCCAGAATCACTCTTTTCGGCTTTTCTCCCAACTGGGGAATGCTTGTTGTTTGGGAGGGAACCGCAGTTCCCCACGCCATCGCCGCTGCTCCCATTGCGTTTCCTCACTGCCTCTGTTTTCCCATTGTGTCCTGTGACGTAATGGGACTATATTACCGTCTCTGGGAATTTCATCTTACCCAAACTTTAATACGCCATCGTTGCTATCCATTTTTCCAGGGGATTCAAGGAACTTATTTTAGTTATTTAAATTAGTCTTTTGCTAACTTCTTCTTTAGAGCTCATTTTAAACATTTATAAAAATAATTTTAAATTATAAGGACTTATCATTTTAGTTTTTATTTTAAAATTTTAATTTTAATTTCTAAGTTTCTAAAATAATATATATTTTATTTTAAAAAATCACTTTATTAGGTTTCATTATTTTAAAGTTTCACCAAAATAGTTTTCAAATTAATCCACCATAAATACAAACTATCAGTCACATTAGCATCTAGAAAAGTCAACTATAGTTTCAGTAAAGAAAACATTAATATGAAATATTAAGTGGTAAGTGAAATGCACACATGGTCTTAATGTTGAGTCATGTAGCTAGAGGATCATCTCGGAACCCCGACATCTCTTTGGCAAATCGCGTCCTTTTTACCGGAGAACATCTTTGCTTTGGTGCAACTAAAAGGAGGGAAGGGAGGGTTTGGGCTGTTGCTGCATGGGGCAGGGACAAAGGCAAGGAAAAAGAAGACAGACAATTTTTATGCATGTAGAGGTTGGAGGAGTGAAGGCTTGAGTAGACGATACAAGAGTTTCTGAACAAGCAAATGAAGAAGGATGTTTGTGATGGCAATACTCACAAATACGTTGCTATAATATTGGGATGAATTTGAATGTTGTAACAGGCGAAGCCGGCGCGGGAAAGGAGAATGAAGAATCAGAATTAGTTAGTTATAGCAGTTGGACACGTGGCACCATATCCGAAAAAAGTGGAGTTAAGGAGAACCAATAAGCAGAGAAAGAAAAATGTGTATTTAACTAATTTTGTGTCATGAGAAGGGAGTTGGTTAAAGATTGATGTATCCTCTCTCTGCTATTCTTTCTTCCCTGCACTTTTCTTGAGGTTCAGATTCTATTTTGTATTTAGTTTGTTCTTGAATTGATAATTGACTGATTTCGTGTAATTGTTCATTGAGAATTCATTATCATTCAAGTTGTTCCTTGTAATTGTGTTGTTTCTATTCAAATACATAAATTCAGAATTCAATTGTTTCAGATGTTGAGTTGTTAACTTATTCGTTAAGGAGGCCAAGTGGAGGAAGAAGCAGAGGGGAATCAAGATTAGACTTAAAACACCCTTGTCATGTTACAAAATCATTGTTAAGGGTTGCCACATGAAACACCCTAGTCACCTTATACAAAATCATTAGCTGCAGGGTCATACACACTACTTACACAACATGTGTCAAGGGCCTGTCAGCTGTCCAGCCTATAAACCATGGTTACAGAAATTTCATAAATAAAATTTAAAGTTCAGATCCAGAAGAACATGGTTATAAATAATCAATAGGTATATTGTTACGGAACCAAATGAAGGTGATGTGCCAGAAGTATTTTTATGATGTCTAGACTTTTGCGCTCTTTCTCTTGCATTTCTTTCTGTTCTGGCTCTAGTTCATCTTCCTCCTCTCCTACCAAAACCAATCTTTTTAATGATCAGGAGAAACATCCTCATAAAATCACACCCAAATATAACCTCTTCAACGAAGAATATCGATTCAAAGAGATCAACCAGAGTATGGATGACTGGACCATCCCAGTCATTCCTCAAGATACATTATATGTTCCTGAAGATCAATCTAAAAAAAATAGTTCTGATTACATTATCAAGACTGTTGAGAATAATATCCTTTTAAGTAAAGGTATAGGAGAAGAATTTCATCTCCTATCTAAATTCTCTCTCAATGATCACAAAAGAAAATACAAATACCTTCACATAGGATGTGTTCAGGTAGCAATCAAACCTCTGATAGACATAGGCATCGATGTTGTTGTCTTAATATGTTTTAGAGATATCCGTCACAATAAGTTTGATGATTCTCTTATAAGAACAGTTGAAACTAGTCTCAATCAAGGTCCGATCTATTTTAATTGTTTTCCTAATAAGACGGTGAGTCTTATGGATGAACACATCCTAGACTCTTTGTTTCTCAACATTTGCTTTCATGGGCTAGATATGAAAGAGGGATCTATTCCCGCAACTCTTATTTATAGGATTCAGTATAAGGTCATGAACTCTTGTGCTTCTAGAGTCCTTGTTAAACCACAAAGAGGTGAGACTACTTTGTTTATCACTGATATGACGAAAGCCAACGTCTCTCTTCCTAGAATCATCAAGTGGGATGAGGTTACTCTCCCAGAAAAATGGGTTATGGATAAAGCCTCACCCAGTATTCCCCGACCTGCTCCTCAAATACAAGATATTTCGCAGGATAATTCTGGAAAGGTTGAAATAACCTTCGATAGGAGAAACTCTTTCTCCTCAAAGATTGATGCTTACAACAATCGATCTGATTTTGTTTCTGCTAGAAGATCTTTTTCTTCTAGATCCTATGTTAGATCTGATATCCCCAGGTCCATTAATCATGACCCTTCCATAAATCTTCAGGGTTTAGATACTTCTTCTAGGATTCCTAGAAATGTCTACCAGACCTCTGAAAAGGAAGAAGAAAACCAGAGTATCCAATCTCCAACTTACTCCTCCCTTAATGAGTCTTATGATGTTATTTCATAAATTCATTATAGATAAGGAAACCCTTAGGAAATATTTCTACTCTGAGGAATGGAAACCTCAAAGAGAGTGGTTCTTTCAGAAGTATAGGGGAAAAGACAGGTCTGATATTCAAGAGAAATTCTATCAATTTCTCAAAAAAGTAAAACAAAATATCCCTTTCTTTGAATGGTATCATGCTTATACCATTCATAATAATATTGATTATCCCTGGCAAGAAGATGTTATCAGCACTTCGTCTGCTAATGTCATATCCTGGCAGATCAAAGATGGACAAATAGTTCAGAGTGAACTATCACCTAGTACTCAATATCAGTTACCCAACCTGAAAGATAAAAGCGGTAATCATGTTACTGCTACTCCTTTCAAAACCAAAAATCCTGATGAGTCTATCACTCCCAACGATATCCAAGGCCTCATGGAATAGGCCAATTACACAAACAAATACCTTCAGGTTTTAGGAGAAAAAATCCCTGTTAATCCCGTTAAATCTAAAGTCGAAGATATAACTTCTTCTTCTTCCCAACCTCAATTAGAAAAACCTTTGTTCAAACTTTTTAAGATTAGCGCCAAAGCTAAACAGAAAATCTTTGAACTTAGACAGAAAGAAAAGACCAAAGCCATAGATGACAATCAGAATGAGCTACTCAGTAAGATTACTAATCTGCTCACTACTGTTCCTGATACTCCTCAAGCCTCTGAAGAGTCTAGCGCTAAACCAAGGACTAGATCTCTTGCCAAAACTGTTAATGTCATTTCTAAAGCTGAGTCAGAACAAAATTCCGAAACAGATTCCATTCTAGCCATCAATCCAGTAAATAACTAGAAAAACCCTTCCAAACTCTATTACAATAGAGCCACTACTCCTGATCTCATTCTTGAGGATAGACATGATTTTATCCAAAGTTTTAATTCTAATGATATTTATATTTGGAATATCGATGGATTATCTGAATATAATATCATTGACAAACTCCAAAATATATCTATTGTCGCTATGAGATATTTTACCAATCAAAATATGCCTGAAGACACAATTGTTTATATTCTAGTTGCAGGTTTCACTGGCCAACTCAAAGGGTGGTGGGATAATTATCTCACTAAGGCCGATAGAGAAAATATCCTCTCTGGAGTAAAAATTGACGACAAAGGTAAAACCATTGTCAGCGATAATGAACACCTCCCTGATGCTGTATATACCTTGTTATACACCATCTCCCAACACTTCCTTGGTGACCCTTCTTTATGGAGAGAAAGGTCGGGTGAGCTTCTTTCCAACCTGAGGTGTAAATCCTTAGAACATTTTAAGTGGTATAAAGATACCTTTATGTCTAGGGTCTTAACTAGAGAAGACTGTAACCAAGCCTATTGGAAAGAAAAATATCTGGATGGGCTTCCAAAATCTTTCGGAGATCTTATTAGGAGTAAACTCCGAAGTAATTCCCCTAGTGGAGAGATCAATTATGACAGTTATGACTATGGTCAACTTACTACCATTATCATCCATAATGCCATTAAAGTTTGTCAAAAGGATAAACTTCAGAAACAGCTTGCCAAAGAGAGAGCCTTGAATAAGAAGGATTTAGGATCCTTCTGCGAGCAATTTGGTCTTCCATCTTGCTCCACCAAAAAGAAGAAACAAGCTCCTAAGAAAGAGACTGTTGAAACCTACAAGAAGAAGCACAATAGAAAACCCCCTTCCAAGAAACAAGGGGAAAGTGTTATCCCCATCAATATTCCCAAAAAATCCAGAACAGGCGTAACCTGTTACAACTGTGGTAAATCCGGTCATATCAGTAAGTACTGTAGGTTGAAAAAGAAAATTAGCAGTCTCAACCTTGAGCCTTCTATAGAAGACTAGATCAACAATCTCCTTATTGAATCTTCAGAGGAAGATTCTGCCAAAGAATCTGACGAAAATGTCAACCAAATCCAAAACGATGATCAAATTTCTTCTTCTAATAGTGATGATACTCCAGAAGTCAATGTTTTGACAAAAGAACAAGATCTTCTTATTGAAGCAATAAGCTCCATTTCTGATCTTCAAGAAAGAAAAGAATTTTTAAATAAATTCAAAGAGGTTTTAGAATCTAGACCTAAACCCAAAGAGTATTTTATCATGAATAAATTTGATATTACAAATATTTTCAAAAGATTAGAAAAGAATTCTAATATTAAACCAACCACTATCCAGGATCTCCAGATTGAGATTAATAATCTCAAGAAAGAGATCAAGATATTAAAGAGCAACAACAAATTCACCAAGTTATTCTTTCCCAAATAGGTGATGAATCTGATATTGAGAAGGAAGAACCTCTGGAAAATAATGATTCTGTAAAGGTCGATTCTGGTAATCTAGAAGAAACCTTTATGTGTTTGATCAACAAGGTCAAAATTCAAAAATTTTACATTAATATTAGAATCATTATTGATTATTTTGTTCTTGATAATTTAGCCCTCTTTGATACAGGTGTTGATTCAAACTGTATTTTAGAAGGTTTAATCCCTACAAAATATTTTGAAAAAACTTCTGAAAAACTCAGCACTGCTAGTGGTTCGAAACTTAAAATTAATTATAAGCTTTCTAAAGCTGTGATTGAAAATCAAAGACTTAAGATTGAAACAAACTTTCTCCTTGTAAAAAATCTAAAAAATGAAGTTATTTTGGGAACACCTTTTATAAAAGCTCTCTTCCCGCTTCAAATTTTGAAAGATGGAATTTCTACTTACCATTTAGGGAAGCAAATAACTTTCAAATTTTCTAATAAACCATTTACTAAAAACATTAATTCCATTCAAAACAAAATCAATCAAATTAATTTTCTGAAAAAAGAAGTTTCTTTTGCCAACATTGAAAAATAATTACAAAATCCTTCACTTCAGAAGAAAATCCAATCTCTTTTAGATAACATCCAATCTTCCATATGTTCTGACTTGCCCAATGGATTCTGGAATAGGAAGAAACACATTGTTAGTCTTCCTTATGAGTCAGGTTTTAAGGATAGCCAAATACCCACCAAGGCTAGTTCTATCCAAATGAATGAAGAACTCCTCCATTATTGTCAGAAAGAGATCAAAGATCTCTTAGACAAAAACCTTATCAGAAAGAGTAAGAGTCCTTGGTCATGTTCTGCTTTTTATGTTAATAAACCCGCAGAAATAGAAAGAGGTACTCCTAGGTTAATTATCAACTATAAACCTCTTAACCAAGCTCTCCAGTGGATTAGACATCCTATCCCCAATAAGAAAGATCTTCTTAATAGATTAAACTCTGCTAAGATCTTTTCAAAATTTGATATGAAATCTGGTTTTTGGCATATCCAAGTTTGTGAAAGTGATAGGTACAAGACTATCTTCACTGTCCCCTTCGGGCATTACGAATGGAATGTTATGCCCTTTGGTCTAAAAAATGCCCCTTCTGAGTTTCAGAAGATCATGAATGACATTTTCAATCCTTATTCAAAATTTTTCATTGTCTATATCGATGATGTCTTAATCTTTTCTCATTCCATTGATCAACATTTTAAGCATATAAATGTTTTTATCAATGTTATCAAACAGAATGGACTTGCTGTTTCCAAGTCTAAAATAAATCTTTTTCAAACCAATATTAGATTCCTTGATCATAATATTTATCAAGGAACTATCATTCCTATCAGCAGATCCATTGAGTTTACTGATAAATTTCCTGATAGAATCCTAGATAAAACTCAGCTACAAAGGTTCTTAGGATGTCTCAATTATGTAGGTGACTTTATTCCACACCTTAACAATATTATTAAGCCTTTACATGATAGGCTTAAAAAGAATCCTCCTTCTTGGACTGATGTTCATACCAATGTCGTCAAAGAAATTAAAAATAGAGTTAGGAAGATAAATTGTCTTTATCTCCCTATTCCTCAAGCTTTCAAAATTGTTGAAACTGATGCCTCTGACATAGGTTATGGTGACATTCTCAAACAAAGAATCGAGTCGCATGAGCATATTATTGCATATACTTCAAAACATTAGAATTCTGCACAACAGAACTATTCAACTGTTAAAAAAGAAGTTTTAGCAATCGTTTTATGCATATCAAAATTTCAATCTGATTTACTAAATCAAAAATTTCTTATTAGAGTAGACTGCAAGTCTGCCAAGGAAATTTTACAAAAAGATGTTAAAAATCTTGCCTCAAAACAAATTTTTGCAAGATGGCAAGCAATTTTAAGTGTTTTTTATTTTGACATAGAATATCTCAAAGGCACTTTCAATTCCCTTCCTGATTATCTTACCCGTGAATATTTACAGGACAAATAAAATGCCTAGAAAGGCAATAACCCATCTAGGGGTGGAACATCACGAGGAGGAAGAGTAAGGCTTACCCTTACTTTAAACAAAACAAAATCACAATCTGCTTCGACAGGGTCAAAATCCAGTTCTTCTGGGTCATCTACCCCTATTGAGTCATCAACTCAAAAGGCAATCCAAATTGTTGAGTCATCAACTCAGCAGTCTGGAGCTCCAAAAGAATCTTCCAAAAAGATTGATTCTTCTGTAAAAACTACCAAACAAACCAAAGCAAATTATGCTCTGCCAATCAGCACACTCCTAGCTGTCCAACAAGGAAGCTTGAGTAGCTTACCAAAGAAATCATGGGCAGACATTGCCAATCCAGAAAAAACAGAAGGTACACTTAACCTCCATAAAGAGAAGCAAAAGCCTTCAAACCCAAACCATTATATGGCAAAAGGAAAATTTTCCTCAGTCATACAAATGGAACCTGAATTCTGGGATAAAAATTCCTACAAAGCTATTCCCAAAGTTTTCCCACCTGGATTCCATTTTAGACCTTATGCGGTAAACAAAACCAGACAATTTTATGAATTTATTTTAGTGGATTCAGACTCTGTTACCATTAAACACTACAAAGATCAAAAAGATCCTACCATCATAACTCACTCTACAATTCAGATCTTGAAAGTCTTAACTCCAAAGGCTTTTGGGAAAAATTTAAATGCTTATAAAAAGTTTTTCCAACCATTCGACCCAGTAGGATATAATTACTGGGATTATATTGATGTTTGGACAAGAAGCTTCTAGTTCCAGAACAAACTTAATCGACATTCTTGGTTAATTTATTTCAAGAAAAACCAGAGCTATGACTTTCCAAACTAATTTCTCCAATGGTGGGACTATTTTGGGCCAATCGAAGAAATCCTTCCTACACCTGTCAAAGAAGGATACAGAATTTATAGGGGCAGGTATCTGAAAGAATCAAGAATTCCGGAAGATCTTAAGTACTTCTCTGACTTTGCCTTGGCATGGGTATTCTCATGGCAGTATCGATACGGTAAAACAGAAAACGAAGAGACTCTCTCATTGCTTCACAGGTGTTCCTTCGTAAAATGGTGGAATCAATTCAATGCTGATCATGCTGGTCTAGCAGGTGTTGCTCAATACTTTGGCAAAAATCCAAAGTTATTGAATTTAGCAGATCTAGCAATATTCCAATTTCTAAACCAGAAATCTAAGATTGCAGCCTTTTTATCAAGCTGTGATTCGAAAGAGAAAATGAAGAAAAATTTGCAAGATGTTCTTCTTCTCTTACAAAGCCAAGAAGAAGGAGAATCCTCCACAAAACAAGATGCCAATATAGAAGACGAGTATCAAAATGAAGATGACTGCTTCAGGATTGACATCCAAGAACTTTAAAACCTGTACTGTAGAAAATAATTCCAGTCAGCAACCGGAACTGTAGAAATAGTACTCAAATTTTTCTTTAAAAGGAGTCCTCGACCATGTTGTGAGGTACTCTTTTCATTAAGCAACATGAGAAAGAGAAACTAGAGAGAAGTGCTCTAAGAATATTTCTTGTAAGCTTTTCTCCAAGTTCTTAATAAAAGTTTGCTGTTTCTTGTTATTTTTCTCTCTTCTCCCTTTTAGCCGGTTCTGTTCGGACTACCGTCGTCCGGCTTTCTTCTCTTCTCCCTCTACTAGATCTGTGCCGGTTCTACCGCCGTTCTAGTTTCTTATGTTTTAAACTTACTATTTTAAATTTCTGCACTTTACATTCTGCATTTCATTTAGTAGTCCTGCTACTGCCTACTTTCCTTTCAGTCTACTTTATTATCCTTTGATCCACTTCAGGTTATCTGGTATCATATATATATATATGGATAGGAGCTAATCATACCATGTGTAAATCTAAAAGAGGTAACTTTTTAACCATTAGATTATTTAATTTATACAGTTAGAATTTTGTGTAAGTATTTTAGACTTTGATAGACGATTATCGAGTCGCTATCAAAACAACTAAGTTTTCTAAAAATTTTTGTAGCATAGAGTCAAATCTAGGTCGATTCACAGAGACACATTCTCAGTCAAATTCAATTTTAGGTTTTCTTTTTAAAAAAATACAAATAAAATTTTTGGGGTTTTAAAAATTGTAATTAATCAAATTAAATTACGAACAAAATTAAAGTGAATGAAAAATGAATTAAGAAATATCAATCCACAGAATACCAATTGTGTGTAACTCTAACTATCACAGTATTTAAAGATTTAAATCTACGTTTGAACAATCACTCAATTCAATTATTAATTCAATCGAATAACCTAATTGAATAGAGCTATGAATTAAATCAAATAATCATTTAACCTAATTCATATTAATTATCAAATTAGAGCATCAATCGAGTCTTAATTTGAAATCTAACAACATAAAAGTTAATTACAATTGCAATAAATAATTCTGATATTAGAGAGAAAAAGAGAACAAACTCGAAACAATTAGCACAAAACTCAAGTCAGAATTACAGCGTTTTGATTCCACGGATTAAACGAGAGGTTAGTCTTCCATCGAAACGTTTAACCCATGCAAGAATGAGAAAAGAACGAGAGAATTTGAGAGAAAATAAAAATAAGAATTCTTATTTCAGCCAAGTCTCAAAAGCTCAAAGTGTCTAATCCTCTCTCCTAATTCAGAACTTTATTAGTCTGTTTATAGGTTCTGATTAGGGTAAATTAAGTGGCCAAAATGCGAGCCTCAATAATATCTAAAAGCTCAAATACAATTATTAAATAACAAGGGTCTAAATGCAATCCCGCAACAATATTCAGTAAATCTGCCTCAACTTCAAAAAATCATAAAAAATAAAAAAAATTTCAAATCCAGCGATCCATGTATGCATTTTAAAGCCCTGAATATGTAGAATTCAATACAACTGGAATCAATCAAAAATGATATCTGTAGAAAAAGTTATGGCCAAAAGAGTAGTCAAAAGTCAGAATACTAAAAATTTAAAATTAAAGCATTTATTTGTAATATGCTCAATTTATTCAAATAAGTAAAAAATGGTAAAAATTATAAAAATAAAGCATATATGAAAAGTATTTATTAATCAAAATAAAACATTAAATATAAATATAAAATATATTACATCAGACTTACACCTGGTATCAATAGATATATATATATATATATATATATATATATTTACTAAATAATTTTTTAAATAGCATTTTATTTTAAAATTGAGTCCCACAACACAAATCATTAGACTTTATTTTTCTTTGTGCCTTCTCTTTTTCATTATTTATAAAACTAAAGTTAAATAATTTATAAACTAATAATCTTTTCACATAGATATTGTTAAATTTTTAAGATAAATAATTAAAATATATATTATATAACTTTTTAAAAGTTAATAAACTTTATAAATTAAAAATAAATATATAACATAAAAAACAACTATTTGACATAATAAAAAAAATAGTGCCTAAAATACTTCCATTTAAGATTATTTATTTCCATTGAATGATTTTTCTAAAAACATTCTTGTTCAAAAATTACCTTATGCACGTTCATTATTTTTATACCTTATATTAAGGTATTTATATGATCTCCCTTCATTATTTTGAGTATTTATATACATGTTCTGTTGTGAGTTCATTTTAAGGATGACTTGTCCTGATCTCTTAATGAAGTTTTGGGTTACTAGTGAGAGTGACTAGTGAAAAATGAGCATGAGACTGAAGCAAATAGAGATGTCCGAAAAAGTGATGGAGAGAAAAAAGGTGGAAGGGATATTGGAAATGGTTGAGACAACACTAGAGGAGGTTTATTTTGGGTATTCATCATTCTCACACTACTGCGAGTGTCGGCGAGTAAATTGTAGTGTCAAGTCCTTATTAGCAACAATAAAAACTTGACTTTTATTTGATGCCTTATTTTGAATGATTGTACTTCTAGCTACTTTGAACAAATACCTTTTTATTTTATTGGTTAAACTTATGCCCACTCATTAAACTTATTTCATAGGATCTATTTGCATTTATTTTATGATATGATGATTTGTGTTTTGTCCTAAATATTAGGTTATGTTTTTATCAATTCCATACCACACAATATACGTCATGTTTAAATCATCATTTCTCTTTTATTACTAAATTAAATTTTCATACAAATGATGACTAAATAATTGAAGAAATTTTCATTTAAAAAAAAAAATTGACCCTTTCTATCAATTACTTAAACAAGTTTCACAAATAATCTCAAAAAAAAAAAATTAAAGTTGTGGAGTATGATTGAGAGAATTGGATCTTAGCACGTCATGTTCTTCTTTACTTGAAAAATCAGTCTCACCTTCACTTTTATTGGTTGCTCTTCTTTTTCTATTATTACATTCTCTTCAATTTTGTCTTCCTTGCACCTTTAAACCTCCTCTTATTTTTTTTATCTATTTTATCTCACATATCTTTAACAATATATTCAACCTTTCAAATTATTATTATATGACTTGACATAGGGGTTAGCTTCTTCCCCAGAACTTGTCATTCTACACTAGAATGTTAATTGAAATAAAAGGACCTCATAACAATTTTGTATATGTACACACACAAATAATGATCACACACACTCTTATTTCACACCTATATTGACTTTTTTTTATTAATCATCACTGTAGCCTTTAATTATTTTTTTTTTTCTCTCTTTGGTTCTTAAAGGAAAAAAAAAACACCGTCAAGGAAATCTTCAAAATATATTGACAAATAAATTGAAAGGATGGAACTCTATAGGCTCAATACAAAGATACACCATAAGAGTTTCAAAAAGAGGGAAAAATTAAGAAAGAAATCGATATGACCGAAAATTAAAATAACACAATTGGAATTGGTTGAACACTTTATTTTTGTGCTTTCCTTTTTAAATTTTTTTTCACTGTCATTTCTTTTCTTGTATTTTTTTTAGAAAAACTGATATCCTTTTTTTGTTTTCTAATTCTTTCAAAACAATTTTTTTCTTGTTTTGGGATGCTACTTTTTAATTGAATAAAATTATGGAATCATAATATAGATAAAACGGGAAAAAATAAGAAAAAAAATTACACAACAACAATAAAATAAAATAAAAATATTAATAAGGTAAAAATAATAATCAAGTTTGCATAGAGACAAACTCTAATTTTAAATTGATGTAAATATTTGAGAAAGAAAATCTTAAGATACAATAACAAATTTGAAACTTTATCTAATTTAGCTGTATGACAGGGTTGAAGCCATAAAACTTAGATTCGTTAATTATACATAACTAAGAACCTAAGTTATAAGAGATAAATTTCACAACGAAGAGATTTTTTTACAAGTTTGAGAAAGTTCTTAGAAAAAACTTGTAAAAAATTAATACAAAACTATTATTTCTTCTATGCCTTTAAATACAATGAGACTAGATATGTAGACATCGTTAGCTTAGAAAAAAAGTATTAATTAACTTTTCTAATTATCCTAAATAATATATTAAAAAATACAAATACAAAATCATAAAATATATTGAAATACCTTGATTAATCAAATCCTTAAAAAATTGACATACAAACAAGTTCATTTAAAATAGTTCATGCTCCCAGTTTCTCTTTTAATAAGTTCATCTTTTGTTAAGACGAAATTAAGAACATGGTTAGATTGAAATTTTATATGGAAATAATTTTCCATTTTCAAATTGTGTTGAACAAATCTATTTGAAGTTTCTTCAATTTTATTTTTTTACTCCTACTCTTTACTCTTGTAATAGATTAATTTTGAATTTACAAAGGATCTCTTAGTGAATTTGAATTGGCTTGTTCCAATCTATGTCTTACATCAATAGTGTTGGAACACGCAATATATTTGTTCCAATCCAAATTCTTCGGCAAGGTTCGTTTCAATGATAAATATGGAGCAGCATTTTACAACTTTAATTTCTATTTCAATTCTGTAATAACAGAATTTTATCAGAAAAGAATCTAATTTTTCAGTAAAGACATAGAATAAGAATTTTAAATAGAATTTGGATTCAATTATAGTAGATACCAATTGGTGGAAGATGCCAACAGTGACAGCCATTAAAGGTAACTAGTGGTAATTGTGATTGGAGGACAATGGTGATGATTGGGACTATAAGACACCAACAGTGGATGGATGATACCAACGACTACAAGCACAGTACGTTGATAAATTAAATTAAAAGTGTTTGACAAAATTAGTATTATTAAATTAGTTAATAATCATAAAACGATAGATAAAAGAATTATTAATCATAAAATTAAAATATGAAATGTGATAGTCATTTTTTCAAATAATTATAATTTATTATTTTAATAATAAATATTTGATTTTATTTTTATTTTTTAATATTTTATTAAATAAGTGAATGAAACAAATAAATTTATATTTTACGAAAAGCTAATTAAAATAATATTGAACAATGTTAATAAGTACTTATTTCAATAACCTTGTGAAAGCTAAAAAAATAACTTGAAATAATATTATACTGACTGATCTATTATATACACTGAATGGTATAATTTATAGATTTTAAAGCAAATAATTAAATATAATATAATTTATTTTTCTAAATACATTTAACAAATTAGGCTTTCTCGCAGCAATACGCTTCAGCAACTCGGGAAGAATTTCTAAATTGACATAGAATAACGTAATTAACTTCAATTTTTCAGTTATGCGTTCAAATAACTACCATTTATGAGGAAAAAAATTATAAAATTAATTAATATTACAATTTATTGCCGTCTTCGTCATTGTCTTCTTTTTCATATATTAGATTGATTTAGTTAAAAGTAGTTAGCAATTAAAAATAATAATTTATTTGATTAACTTTTGAATGTTATAAATCAAAAATAAAATAAAAATTTTAAAAGTATATTAAAATAAAAGATAAAATTAGAGGATTAAATAAAATAAAAAAATATTAGAAGAGTAAATTGAAATAAAAAAACTAAAGTTAAAATATTAAAGTGGTAATTAATTTTGCCTTAATAAAATTAATTATTGAACTAGTTGATCAATATCAAAGGATAGATAAGGATATCATTAATTACTGCACTAAATATTGAAATTTGACAACTATATATTTTAAATTATTATAAATATATATTTTAATTCATTTAAAATTATTTTTTATATTACAAATTAATATAGTAAATTTTTTATTTTATTCTTATTTACAAATATTTGTTTGAAATAAAATTAGACAATAATATAAATAAATTCATTTTATTATTTTGATAATTTTATGTTATAAAGAATAAAATTTAATTATTTGTTAAATTATTTATGTTATTTTGAACATGATGAAGGTTTATGGTTTCAGAAATTGAATAGATAAGAGAGAAAATATTAAAAAATAATAGGAATAAAATATAAAAACTTTCGGATAATATATAGTTTAAAACTAGCATTTTAGAAGATGGCGGTTACAATAACATTAAAAAAAGTGACAGTATGTATCTATTCCAGTTACTTACTAAACGATATTTTTTTCCTTAAACAAATTTTTGGTTAATAAGATAAGCTTTTAGGTAGTTAAAAAGGTTTTTAAAACACATTCTATTGCTTGGTTCCATTAATAAAACTAAGTAAAATCTTATATCTTATAACTGGCTAATTAAATTATAGTCATTTGATAAAATTACAACTTGTTAAAATGTATTAAATGATTAAGAAAATCTAGTATTGTGATATAATATTAGGATGTAATATCACACATCTTATTTATTTATTATCACACCAAATTATTTACTAACTTAATGACAAAAATAAACTGTAAATTTATGATACTAAATAAACTCAAAATAAAATATCTTTACGTATCAAATTTTTTTTTGGGCATTTTTATAGCCGCTCAATAAGAATCACTTTTGTTACTTTTTCTTTTTTAATTTCAGATGTCAATTATTGGCCATATAACCTGAAAGAACGATGAATCAAAGTTGTTAGACGAATCTACTATTCTAATTTGACAGTATAAAAAGCTGAGGAATTAGATTCAACTTTTATCAATTTGATTGATGTTGAGAATAAAGAACAACGTACGTATCGTTTTGCCTATATAAATATCTGACCTAGCAATACCATTTATCAAAGTTGTGTTTGGGGCATTATTTGAGTGTATCAAACAGAAAGAACAATGTCATTCAACGACTACCACACCAACTATTCAGGGTCAGGGGTTGGATACCCCAATGATCATCTTGGCATCAACAAGAGGGTTGTTTATGAAGAAGATTTGATTGAGGAACCCCACCGCCACCAGCACCACCGTAGGCCTCATTACCCAACTGAGACTCATGAGAGAGTTAAAGTGGTTGAGTATGAGGAAGTTCCTGAGACTCGCTACGGTGGAGTCATCTACCAAGAGAATATGGAAACTGATAAATACTACCCTCGAAACAATAGGACTGTGTGGCCTTGAGCTTCTTAATTATCATGTCCCTATTGTGCTATGCAGGGTACCTAATATAAGCATCACTAGTGTGTTTGCATTAAATAATCTCCTGCTTAGCTAGTCGTTATGTTATAAACCATGTATCACTTCTCAATAAATATGTTAGTTTATCTATAGTGTGTGTATTAGCATGCGATGATTCTTACTTTACCTAATATATATTATTATATAACATAATCTAGATCAAGTAGTGGAATATATCTCTCCCCCTCAACTATGACTGATTTCTTAAAACGTGTAGTTTGGACACGAGCAAATGAACAGTCCTATCCTACAATACAAGACCTGTATTAGGAACACACAAAAAATTCGATAATCTTGTCATTCAATTTTTGAAGACCATCCTAAATGCAAGAGTATATATGATTACGAATATGTTGTTATAACAGTAAATTTTGAGATTAAGTAGTTGAAGACAGTAACTTTTTTCCTACGACCAAAAGATACAGCTATCCAAAACAAGGATAGATTGCATTACAATTATTGATCAGATAGACCCAGAAAATAGTTAACGTTAAAGTGGCTTTGCTTTATTGAGTTCTAACAAATTTCCATTAGCCTTTTCTTCTTGCGAAAATAATGTTAGTCACTAGTGTTTTATTTGGTGCAAATCTTCATATGACTTATTAGAGAATTGTAAATAGCACGGGTTCTAATCTAGAAGTTGTTCCATTTAAATGAAGGGCTCATTATTGCCATGGCTGTAATATATATATATCCCTCCAAAATAACAGATAAAAAAATGAATTGTGTATATGTGTAATATGCATGCACATGTTAAGTAGGCCATGTTAAAGGAACAATGAAATTTAAATTGTAGGAACAATCTGCTGTTTTGAATTGACAGATTAAAGGTATGGGAATTACATTCAACTTTTATCAAAAAATAAAATAAAATTTGGTAATGGAACCTGTTTTTTGTTTTTCTTTGTAACGTTCAACTTTTATCAATTTGGAAATTGAGAATAAAGAATAACACACACAAACGTATAATATAAGAATGTCTAATGTTTTGTAGATATTTTTTCTGCTTAAAGAAACGTTTGTAAGTAATTTTACGTTTTCTTTTTTACGGTCAGTACAATCAATGTCGATTCCTTCTACATCCCAATATGTTTCTTCTTTGCAGTGTCTTCTCCTTTAGAGTGAGGAAACTTACTACTTGATATACAGATATGAGGTAATCTATTACTTCTATTGTTACGTTTTGCGCAACATTTAAGATTTTGTGATTAAATTGTAAAAAACTGTATATACTTTTTAGTAATACTATTTTAACACTTAATTTAGGTATCTAAATTAGATATCCTACACAAATATAGTATACTTAATTTTTTAATCTGTATAAAGTATCTGATGGAAATAATTAAACCGAGTATTAAAATAGTATTACTCTATATAAAAATTGTCTGAATACAAAACAAAAAAAAAAGTTATAAAATAAACATAAAATTATAAAGAACAATTGAGATAAACTAGCGATAACAAAACTAGAGAAGAAAAGAGGATCTCAATTTTATTTCACACATTCTCGATACAAATGAGATACTTATTTATAAACTTAAATATACAACCAAAGTATCTTATCTCTTTAAATATGAATTAAACAAATCAGTTATGATTTCATAAGTTACAAAGAATATGAGCAGTTATGAATATGGACATTTACTCACAATAATTCATACACTCCACATTGAATGTTCATTATTTGAGAATATGTTTCATAACATATAACATGGAAAAATCCTATCGGATAAAAATCTAGTGAAAGAAAAAAGTATATTATTCTTTAATATGCTATTAGATACTGCCTCATTAAAACTTTGCCAAGAAAATTCAATAGAAAAAACCATGTCTAAGAAAAAAAGAGTGTAGAGCATATTTCATTCTCTACCACATGTGGACAATCATTTATAAGTCTTGTGAACTAGTTGTTCAAAAATTTTACTTAAAAGTGACTTTGTGAAAATATCTTCTAGATTCTTACATGAGCAAACTTGTTGAATATTTATATCACTATTCTTTTGAAGATCATGGATAAAAAAAAATTTTGAAAAATATATTTTGTTTTATCTTCTTTAATGTACCCTTCTTTCAATTGAGTCATACACACAACATTATCTTCATATATGATCGTTAGGGTCATTTTTTTGGAAGATAAATCACAAGTTTCTTACACATGTTGAATCATAGATTTCAACCAAACGTATTATCGACTTGCCTCATATAATGCTAAAATTTTTGCATGATTAGATAATGTAGCCGTTATAGTTTGTTTCGTAGATCGCCATGAAATGGCTATATCACCATATGTAAACAAATAACCTGTTTGTGATCTACCATTATGTGGGTTGAACAAAAAACCTGCATCTACATAACTAATCAATTCAGACTTAAATTTATTTAAATAAAATAAATTCATACATGTTGTACCTTTAAGGTTATGAAATATATGTTTAATTTCATTCCAATGTTTTCTTGTAGGTGAAGAACTATACTTTGCTAATAAGTTAATAGCGAATGATATATCAGTTGTGTATCACAAACAAGATACATTAGTGAATTGCACTAAGATAAGGTACTTCAAAACTAAGTAGTTCTTCATCCTTCTTTAGAGGTTTGAAAGGATCTTTATTTACATCTGGTGACCTTACAACTAATAATTTTTTGGCAAGTGCACCAAATTGTTGAAGTAACAAATTAGATTATCATCCACAAAAATTAATGCTAAGTACCAACCCACAAGAATAATACTAGTTGGATCACCAAAAATAGAGTTTAAATAGAACAAAAATTAAATGAATACAAAATTATAAAAACTGAATTAAAAGTGCTGGAATTGAATTTGATAAATGAGCAGCAATTGAGAGACTAAAATGTGGAATAATAATCAAAATAATTGCAGAATGTAAATGCCTAATTTACTGGAAGTGAGTTTAAAAATAATTAAAAAGTAGGGTAAGTTCGGAATCCCTTATACTTTTCCCTTTGCATACAAATATAAAATATAGCTTCATCTAATGGTCAAATTTTCTAAAATATCCAATCCCAATTCCTTGGTTAATTGGTTCTAAAACGAATTTAGCTTTCTAATTCCTTAGATAAAACAAAAAATGTTCAGCATTAAGATTTAAACCCATTGACCACATCATCATAAATTTCTATTCCTAAATAATTTATAACAAGCAAATTAATCCTAATCCAAGAAAGATCACAACTTTCTAGCAATAAAACTCATTTTCATCAACCTCATTCACGTAGAATAGAGAAACATTAAGTTCAGAATCAAAATGTTAGATTAAAGCTTGTATTTTGAGTTATTTTCAATGTTTACTTCATTGCAAATGGTAAAAGAATAGGTTCATCCTCACTCAACTCCAAGATATTTAGCTAGACATAATGAAAGTAAATAAACTAAAAATAAAATATATTGTTGAAAAAGAAATCATGTTCATAGAAATAGCTTACAGCAGATAAGTGAAATGAGAGAAGTTATTATTCCATTACAAAAACCAGAGAAAAAGGGAATGTAACCCAAGTTCACATAAGAATCCTCTAGAAAGGATTTAAGAAAATTTCCCTAGTTACCATTCCTACGTAAAATATACGAAAATCTAAATTTTTGCGCCTCTAGAATGTAGTAAAAATGAAAGATAAAAAGTTTCATCTTTTCAGAAACTTCTACTTTTATATGCTCTGTCAACATCGTGTCCCTACAATTGTTTCCTGCAGCACTCAACTTCTGCTCTTTAGTCCAATTGTCAAATTCCTTCAAATCCCTTCACACTTATAAATTGTCAAATTCCTTCAAATCCCTTCATACAATTTATAAAAGCAAACGGCTTCTCACTTTTCTTCCATGCTACTGTACTTGCTTTTCAGTTTGTACCTAGGCTCTATGCTCTTTTTGTCTCTATTATATGGAATCCTTTGCCTTGTAGTGAGGCTGTGGGTTGGGTCAAGCCTTGGTTTTCTAGCCCGGATAAATCTTGTGCTATCATCCTAAACAATTGCCCCATGTGCCTATGGATTAATTTTCGTAAGTGCCTCACCTATTAAAGCGTATTTTTTCAAAATTTATCCCATTGGCACATAGTATTTTATTGGATGCTCTAGTCTTCTCATTAAATGTCAAGACAAAATTTCATTCAAAGTTTTTTCTAACTTTTCTTATTTTTACATATACAGTCTTCTTTGAACAATAATCCTCGTTAGGTATAAGGTGAAACATTTATTGGCTATATTAAATCTCCCTTTTAAGATGTGTGTGTATGTATATAGTTTCTGATCTTATTTCTTTACTTTTGTGGACCTATGGCTTCTTCTTGCGACTTGGAGTGCTCCTTAAGTGAGGCGCATCCTTAGGAACAAGTTCTGATGAGTTATTTATCAATCCTAATCTAGTCACTTTTTTAGCGTTTTCTACCATCTTTCATCTCCTCGGTCTGACCTATCAAATGCTTCAGGATGTTGGGTGTTAGATGTGCCTTTTCAAGAATATGATTTTATCCTCCTTCATCTCTTAGTGACGGCTTCTTCTCTACAGGTCCATTAGGTACTCATGCATCAAATTCTTAGGTTCGCGTTTGTTATGGCTTAGCAAAATCACCCTCTTCCGCCATAGGTCCCTCTTTATTCTGTTCACACTTGCTTCATCAAGAGTTTCCTTGGGCTCTTCTGTGTTTTGTTTCCTATGCATATCTTACAAGAGGTTTGGTTGATTGAGTTGAGCACATATTCCTAAACGATCTTCCTTTTGTTGCCATTATAAAAATAGGGATTACGGTAGTTGTTCGACAGTTTCCTGGTCTCTTAGTTGTGTGCCGCTTTAATGATTTTGAGCTATTGCTTCGGCGGTGGAATGCCTCAACTCATACCTTTATTACCGCTTGGGGTGAGTTTACTCCCACACTTGAAAACGTCCTTGTTCTGTTGAAGCTTCCTAACTTTGGTACCTTAGATCTCTCTAACGCCCTGGTACCTAGTCATATCGTTGATCTGACTTTAGAGGTGAAGGGCCATACAAGTAAGAGCGCCCATTATTATAGATTTTTTTTTCGTTGTCATACTCATTCTAAGGGTTCCAAAAAGGTCAAAGGGATCAATAACATTCTTTCCCAACCCAAGAAGTGAAGTTCTGTGAAATACACCTATGCAACTTGGGTGCATTACTTTCATGGAGATAATGACTCTACTGGTAAGTTTGAATTTGGTCATTTGTTTCCTCTTCGTCTCAAATGTGCAACTTTTGTCGCTTTTTGGTTAAGTCGGTATGTTTTCTTAGGTCCTCCTTAGGAGTCCATAAGTCCTTCTATATTTATTTTGGCGTGCCTCTTCTCAAAAGGCGTTTATCATATGGCCATTTTTAATGTTTCTGTTGATTTTGTCTTTCTGCAAATATTTCTTTTCAATTGTTTCCCTCTTTACCCCTCAATTTGCAATACATTCGTAATGGACAATGCTCGTCTACAATATTGTCCCCATTCTTAGTGCTAGTCAAGGGGTCATTCTCGTCATCCCTTATTGTTTGTTATTGATGATGAGTCTTCCTTTGTTTTTTGACCTTGTAACTCTTGCTACGAAAATGTTGATAGCTTGCACCGCATATACAAGGATCCTTTGCTTACTCTCGACTGCACTCGGGTTCAGGTTGATGGTTTTTCTTCACGTTCTAAGGCTTCTTTATCCACCCTCCGCGTTGGTCATTTGAGCAACTAAAGGCCCACCCTTCTTTTACTGCAACACATTATCCTTCTTCGACACCCTTTGACACTAAGTGTGCAAAAGGCCTACCCTTCTTGGTATTTTATTTGTTTTGTCTTTCTTCTTTTTTTTCCTTCTTCGTGTTTTATATATATATATATATATATATATATATATATATAATATTTTATTTTTTTATAATTATTAATGGTGCTCAAGAGTCTACTTCATTGGATCTTTTAGTGGTACGATGTGTTTTTCCTATTAATTGTTCTTCATATTCTCTAGGTAAGCGTTTCTCCCTCTCTCTCTCTCTCTTTTATGGAGCATCATAGAATGTGTGATATTCTTTCTAGGTCATTTTGCTACATCTCTTTCTTCAAAGGACATTAAAATGATATGATTTTGTTGCGAGTTATGAAGGCTTTCTTCTTCTTGACAATGACTTTCCTATAGAGTTCAGAGACCATGCCTATTAGTGCTTTTTGAATTTTCTAAAAAAATATACCGAGTTAACCAAAAAGTGACAAAAGTTACACATTTGAGATGAAGAAGTGGGGGACCAAATTCAAACTTGCCAGCGGCGTCATAATCTCCACGAAAGTAACGCACCCAAGTCGCAAAGGTATATTTCAATGAACTTCACTTCCTAGGCTAGGAAAGAATATTATTGATCCTTTTGACCTTTTTGGAACCTCAGAACAAACACGACACTTAGCAAAAAAAAAAAAAAACACTCTAGAATAATAGGCATTCTTACTTGTATGGTTCCACTCCATAGCCAGATATGTTATATGACTAGATATTGGGGGCGTTAGAGAGATCCAAGGTACCAAAGTTAGGAAGCTTCAGTAGAACAAGGATGTCTTTAAGTGTGGGAGTAAACTCACCCCAAGTGGTAGTATAGGTATGAGTTGAGGCATTCCACTGCTAAAGCAATAGCTCAAAATTATTATAGCAACGTACAATTAAGAGACCAAGCGACTCTCAAACAGCTTCTGCAATCCCTATTTTTATAATGGCAACAAAAGAGAGATCGTTTAGGAATATGTGCTTAACCTAACCTTCTGTAAGAGATGCATGAGAAACAAAACACACAGAAGCCCAAGGAAACTCTTGACTAAGCAAGCATGAACAGAGTAAAGATGGACCCATGGCGAAAAAGGGTGATTCTGCCAAACCATAACAAATACGAACCAAAGAATTTGATGCATGAGTACTTAATAGACCCATAAAGAAGAAGATGTCATTAAGAGATGGAGGAGGATCAAAATCACATTCTAAAAAAGGCGCGTCTAGCACCCAGTGTCCTGAAGCATTTGATAGGTCAGATTGATGAGAGGGAAGATGGGAGGAAACGCTAAAAATGACCAAATTAGGATTGGTAGATAACTCATCAAAACCCGTTTCTGAGGAAGCCTCACTTATGAGCACTTTAAGTTGCAAGAAGAAGAAGAAGAAGAAGAAGCCATAAAAGAGCAGAGAAATAATTTTAAAAGGGATTTGAAAGGAAGAGGAAAGAAGCCTGGAGGAAAACATTTTAAAAGGGATTTAATATAGCCAGTAAATGTGTTGCCTTATACCTAACGAGGAGTACTATCCAAAGAAGACTATATATGTACAATAAGAAAAGTTAGAAAAAACTTTGAATGAAATTTTGTCCTTGCATTTAATGAGAAGACCAGAGCGTCTAGTAAAATACTGTGTGCCCAAGGGAAAAATTTTGAAAAAACAGACTCGGATAAGTTGGGCACTTGTGAAAATTAATCCAACGACACATAGGGGCAATTGTTTAGAATGACGGCGCAAGATTTATCTAAGCCAGAAAACTGAGGCTTGGCCCAACCCATAGTCTCACTACAAGACAAAGGATTCTAGATAATAGTGATAAAAAAAAGCATAGAGCCTAGGTACAAACTGAACAGCAAGTACAGTAGCATGGAAGAAAAGTGAGAAGGCGTCCGCTTCCAACCATTAAAAGAATAAAAGTGTGCAGCTTTTTGATGAGATCAGAGCATCATTTCCAAAAAAATGAAGCAAAACATATATTTAGATACCCGAGAAAGAATATGTGTTTCATTTTGCAGAATATATGTTTTAGTAAAACTCGAAAAGTGCCCTACTCATCGAACTAAAAGTGTGCTTATTTTGTATTTACTAAATAAATGTAGGATTTGTCCATCTCCACAGTTTGTAACTATAAAAGAGATAATGTATGAACGAAGGAATCAAGCAAGAAATACACAACTCTTAGATATAATATTACTTGTTCATTTAAGCTTATTCAAATTCTATCTTCTTTTATACTTCCCAAGCTTACCAATCCCCTCTTTAAATTTTATTGCAAAACAACTGCACATCTATAAATTCTAAGATGAGAAATATTTAGTTGTTAACCAAAAATTAATTGCAAAAGGGATAATGTATGATAGCTTGTTGGCCTGATGCGAATAAGTGTTTCTGCACACAAGATTGCATGTTCCCAAGTAGAAATTGGAAGTTTTGATCTCATTAGTAATGATCTTGTAATTAATTTTAGATGTTTGATTAATGATTCAACAAGTCCATTTTAAGTATGTACATGTGCTGTAAGATGCTCAATATTAATTCCAATAGACATACAATAATCATTAAAAGCTTGAGATGTAAATTCATCAGCATTATATATGCGTATTTTCAATTATTGTTTGCATCATGATTAATCCAGGATGACCTAACCATTAATGTCAAATAAAAAATTATTATGATTTGTAAACTTCTGGTTTACAATAATGTGTGTTTAAATTATATTTATATTTATGTAATATAAACTAGAAGGAAAAAAAGGTAATTTTTCTAACATGCATTTTTTATTTGAGATAATTTTTTGATATAAATGTATTCTTCGTTTCCTTCACTACTACAACTGTAAGTTTGCCCTTAATTACAATAATCATGAGTTGATACATTCACTTTTGGGAATGAAGCGATGTCAGTTGAACAAGATTCATGATTTTTCATTAAAAACTCGTTATTTTTCATCTAAATATTATAATGATCAAAAGAAAAATTATATATGTGTGTGTGTGTAAAAAGAAAATTAAACATTTAATTGATAAATAAAACAATAATTATTTTTTAATTAGCCAGACAAATTTATAAATACAATCATTTTAATTAAAATAAATAAATAATAATATAATTCCATAAGAAAAATAAAATTGAACAAAATATTATACCTTTGTTTGAGAACGCTCCTTTCTTGCAAAAGTGCGTAATAGAATCTCATGCCGATAACATGTGATAAAATAAATGTAAAATTATAAGGAGCAACTGAAAAAATAGAGAGAGTAATACTAGAAAGGGAAAGAAAATTTCAATTTTATTTCAAATATTCTCAGTACAAAAGAAATACTTATTTATAGGTTTAAATCTATAACCAAAGTCTTATCACTTTAAATGTGAATTAAACAAAATAGTTACGATTTTTTAAGTTATAAAGAATATGAAAAGTTATAAATATGGACATTCACTCACAAATTCATAACAGAAAAGAAATAAATTAGATGATTTCTTCATTTTCTAGAATTTATTTACCATAACTGTGCGATGGACAACTTTTTGCAAAAAAACAAATACCTTTACTTATTAAAATTTATGTATTAGCGTGTCAATGTAACATCCTTATTTTATTTAATATGATAAGAAAATAGTTTCAGAGTTTAGAAAGGAATATTTAGGTTAAACTCATTGCATGTCAAATACAACATGTAAAAATTTTGAAACTTTAGTAATACTTTAATCAACTCGTAAATTTTTTTTAAAAAGCAAGTAACGGGAATAGTCAAATTAAAATGAAAACGTGAAATATCATTAACATATATATTGTTCTAAAGAGTTTATGAGAGGTTGACTTTAGCAAAATATACATTAAATAATATTAGGACTCATTTACAACATTTACAAGATACAAAATGTAACAAGTCTTAATGAGCAATCTATCCACCAAAAGATTGAAAAAGATACTAGTTGTCCCCATGCCATCTATCTATCGCCACAAGGTCTTTAGAATCGAGATCATCATCTGATCTGAGATAACGATTGCTTGAATCCGTAGTGGCCTACTTGCTAGTAATTCGCTCAAAAGTCCATCAAGTTAGTCTTCCGAGGTGATAACGATCATGATATATGAACAGGTAAGTCAAAAGGTACATACACATGGTATGGTAGATTCTATTGTTTACAAGGAAATCAAAAGGTACACTATAGGATAGTTCCATTTCTACCACAGTAATGTCACGAGGTACATTATCAACATGTAAGGCCAACTTAAAATAGCAAAATATATGATACTTATTAAATACATAATTTAACCTACACTGTACAAAGCTATTTATGAGCCTAATGCTCTCTCTAGGTGTTGTTATCATGGTTCCCTAAAAGGTTTATGTAAGGATGAGTCTCTATTCTTATTACCAAGCATACATTCACAACTACATCAAACAATACAAGCAAAGGCAATACACAATCAATCCTACTACGAAGTCATATTCATACACATGCAAAAGTCATTAATTATCCAGCTTATTACATTTTCTATCTATTAACACTCAATGTTCTCATTCCACAAGATACATGGATATACACTCAAAACAAGGATCATACACGTCATCAATACCATAAAACATGCTTTAAACATAACAAAAACATGTTCTCATCCACAATATACTTAAAACCATGCATTTCATCATAACATTTTCACGAATACAAATATACTAATTCTTAGTAACAAGATAGAGCTTTCCTTACTTTGAAATGAGAGTTTAGTGAAGGGTTTTTGAGATATCTTGCTCAAAAAGTTGGGCTCTTCCTAAATATCATAAGAGATTCTATTTAAAAGGAGGACAAACAAAAAATAACTACAAGAACAGAGAACCAAGCTTCAAGATCTTACCAAATAGCAAGGAGAGTGGACTTCCAAGCTTGGATTGACGAAAGATTAGAGCTTTTCAAGAATTTTCTAAGAAACTAAGGAGAGAAGTGAAAGAGAATGGAGAGGATTGTAACTTCGATTATAATCCAAGTTTTTCAACTTTGAAACTCTTAAATACCCCTCAACTCGTGACATTCTCTTTCAGACACTCTTAAATCAGACACTCTTTCCCCTTTGCTGTCTTGGTAAAAAGAAAGGGTTTAATGACTGAAAAATAAGATTATTAAAGAATATTCTTTGAATACTAAAATTACATATTGAATTTTTGGATTCTTGTATCCATAATTCAAAATTTTTTTGTGATTATTGCCGAAGAACTGAAATAAAAGATACGGTAGAGCTATGGCAGTTATTGTATGAGGTCTACCCAATATTAGAGCTTCTCGCAGCAAGAGCATCCTCGCTATAGCAAGAGAACGTCAGAGAGCCTGATTCCAGATGCTTATTTCTTGCTACAGTGAGACATATCTCGCTACAGTGAGAAATCTTGCAATTTACATACTTAAAACTCTCCTAATTTCAAGCAACATGCATCAATAATTATTATACAAAACAAAATCAATAAACAAAAAAAATAGAGTGTTACAGTCAACGTCAAGAAAATTTAAAAATATAAAAGTTTTTATCTTTTCTTTTCCCTTAGAACACTTTTTTAATTTAACACCTTATCCTCTTTATTTTCTTTTTAAATTAAGACTTTTATAATTTTGATTTAATTCTTTTGATCTCTTTTGAAGTTTCATATTTTATTTTCTTCATTTATTTAAATGCCTCTTTTGTTTTACAAGATTTTGTACATATAACTCATCTCTTGTCTTCTTTTTATCTTTTTGTTTTGAATTTTTAATTTGATTAATTTTTGTTTCATATTTTTTTAGGAAAACTTTTACATAATTTTTCTTTCTTTGGGTTTTGACTTTTATTAAATTTTTTAAAATACTAATTTCTTTTTATCTTTTCAATATGGCAGGAGATACATCTATTATCAATAACAGAAGTAGATCTTCAAGTTTTAATTGCATTAGTTTAACTAATCTTTAGATAATTTCTTGTAAAGAAAAAAACAAATATGAATATTAAATATAATTTTCTTTATAAGTTGAAAATATCTTATACTTCTCAAGATTTAAAGAAGTTAAATTTTAAGAAAAGTGAAGAAGTATACGTTAATTTTAACTTATAAAAAGAGTTTGATATATGTTACTATTTAATGCTTAACTCCTATAAATATTTATTGAAAAATCTATCCAATAAACAATTGTGCTAATTCAACATGCATGTATTTGTCTTTTGTAATAATGCTCATAAGTTGGAATTTAATTGTAGCATGTAGCGGAGGCATAATAAAAAATGTAAGGAGATTGCAAGCATATTTATACTTTTCCTTAAGTCTATAAATGAATAACACACAATATTTGTCAATGTTGTACTAAATTAAATGGGTTAATAAAGGCAAAAACATAAAATAAAGCTTAATATGTTCGTAACAAAGTAACTCAAATAAGATTAATGTTTGTTAATGATGTACCCAAAAATATTTAAAGAAACTCAAGAATGCAAGTAAGGGTTCATCATCTCCAAACTTTGGTTAGGGATTGTTTATCATGTTTCACTGCTCCCTCTAAAATCTTACTTTAATTATTTTTTTTTATATCGATTATGGAAGAATTGATAAAAAAAAATGACTTTATATATTGGTTCAGAAATCAATTAATATAAAAAATACTTTCTATATTGGTTTAAATTTGGACTGATTTAAAAAGTACTTTCAACGTTGATTGTTTAACAACCAATCTTAAAATTTTTGTTATTTTCAAAATTGTCACCACTCTTTTTATTAGATTAATTAGTTATTAATCAGTGTAGAAAGTCATTGTATAGTTAGTTTTTCAACATTAGTGAGTGTGAAAAATGTTAACTCCTAAAGATGACCTTAGTGCAAAGAGTGTCTTGAATTGTTAAGGATTTAATGTGAAAAACACTTGTAACATCCTTTATTTATATATATAAAAAAAATCTCCTTTAAGTATAGAAATATTAATATGATGTGATTAAAATAAGTGAAAGATAAATAAATATAAGAAAATTTTTCGTGTATGTAAAATCTGGATCACCAAAATGGGCAAGATTTAAAATTTTATACATATAAATTTCATTCGTAATAGCATTGAAGATATAATTTTGGATTTATAAATTCACAATTAAAGAAAAGCTAAAATTTTTATATTAATGATTAATTACTAAATATTACACTTGCACTTTGAATCATTATTTAAAATGATTAAATCTTATAATCTCACCTATCAGTGTATTACAACGCATTGATCATAATGGCACCAATCAGTGTATTTGTAACACATGTATTAGTGTCCCTTTCTCTTTTCTCTACACATATTCATCACTTTTCAATTTTCACAATTCCTTTTCTCTTATAATCAATTATATACTTTCTCAGAGATTCTTAAACATTCAGACTTAACCCAACTCACACATATAGGATATGATACCTTTTATATCACTATCATACAACAACAAACTTCTCAATTACGTATATAATCACAAGGTAGACACATATCATCACACAATTCCATACAATATGTCAAGGTCAGACACTTTCAGACTCAACCCAAATCGTGCAAGCTAGAATATATTTGTCGAAGATGATATTCTCTTGGTCTTAATAGAATTTTCTAGCCTAAAGTGCAACATATTTCACCTTTTCACTATTCAACACATACATTAAAAAAATAGTAACTTATCCATAAGATTGTTTAACTTATTCTTAATCGTAACTATTTATGATAAACTATGTCTCAAGTGATTTTAAACAGATCAAAAACCTCTTTTATACCAAAAATTCATTTCAAACTTATTTAGTTTCAAAAAAACTTTATGGATTTACTTTTTAAAATAAGATAACCCTCTTCTTTAAAGATTAATAAACATATTTAGGTAGAACTTAAGGTTCATGAGTAACTCCCTTTACCTGGAAATGGATCTCAAGAATTAAGTTCTTCGTGTACTCTAGAGAGAAACTTCATGTCTCGACCAAAAATACTACCCAAGGACTAGATTTCTTCCTAACATCACAAGGTAGATTTCTATTATAAAAAAGAGAAAAGAGAAATAGGAACGAGATTCAAGGGATGAGCTCTAGAAACTTACTTAGATTTGAGTGGAATGAACTTTGAGCTCAGATCCGAGGGAGATCCAGAGTTATTAGAGGTTTTCTTTGGGAAAAGAGAGGGAGAGAACGAAGAGGATGGAGAGGAAAAGATTATTTGGTTGAAAATGAAAGTTTTAGGATGAAAGTTCTTTAAATATCTCTCAAATTTGCGACTTTCTCGCTACAGCGAGCAACTCTTGCTACAACGGAAAAAACTAGAAAGTTTTCTTTTTTTTGCTATCTGTCATTTTAGCTACAGCGAGAGATACTTGCTACAGCAAGAGGACTCTAGAGAACCTGATTCTGGATAACTTATCTCACTATAACTAGATATCCTACAGTTTACATCAATTAAACACTCCTAATTTCAAATAACATGCACAAATAACTAACATAAATTGTAGTAATAACAAAATGAGGGTGTTACACCCCATAAATTGTAGTAATAATAAATAACAAAATGAGGGTGTTACAACACTAACTCTTGAAGACAATGTCAACATGAAGAGTGCTTTAACTTTAAGGATTTAGCATAAAGAGCATTAAGTTCCAAAGATAACCTTGGAGGAAAATGTACCTTGAGCATTGACCAGAAGGTTAAGAGTAAAGCATATGTTGCTACAATTGTCTCATAAAAACCCACTTAAAACTAACTACTATCACCTTGACACTGTTGCTTAAGTGATCGTGTCAAGATGGGGGATAGTTGGTCTAATGTCAAAACTTAACTTCCACATAAAGTGTAGTGTGTGAAAATCGAAGAAGTATAAGCTAACTTTGCATACAAGCTTCTCATCTTTGGACAATGGATGCTTATTTAGCAATATGAAATTCATGATCATCGATGTTATAAATTGATGGTCATAAGAGAAATTGCAAAAGGCTTTCTAATTCAACCATTGCAAGTACATGAGTAATAAAATATCTTCTAATTTTAAGAATAACAAACCTAATAAGAAATTCTTGTATAAGTGATCAATTGTGTTTCAATCAATCATTGTAAGTTTATAATATGTCTCGTTGAATATGAATTGAGTTTAATTCTATGATTTAAATGATGTTTTGTGATGTTAGGCTTCAATTGACTAATATGAATTTCTTGCTTAATTCTTAGATTTTTTTTCTATATGTTGAGCTTTCCTTCTTTTGCAGGCAATATTTAAAGTTGTAGGCATCAGATTTAGACAATCTTGGTGACACTGAAAAGCTAAGACAGAGACCTACAATTTCTTATGAAATACTTGTTGGCTAATTTGATCGAATCAAGGATAAAAAATGGGCTCAAAGTAAAAACATTGTGTAAATGGACAATATGACCTCTTCTCATTTAATTGGGCATATCTCACTCAATTTAAATCCAAATAAAACAAATAATTTTCAAATTGGTTTGGTCAATTTATATTTAACAATATATATATATATATATATAAATGGGGCAGAATTATTTTATACCAGTGTAAGTCTAAAAATTTTTACACTCAATCTGAGCCATTTATTTAACTTAAATTTAACGGGTTATAATTTATTACTTCACTGACCATTAGATTTAAGTTAAATGAAAGACTCATGGTGTAAGAATTTTTAGACTTACACTAGTATAAGAAAATCCTTTCTTTATATATATAAAATAAAACTGCATTAGTATATTTTACACTGACTCTTATACTATTAATTATTTAATATAAAAAATAATTTTTATCAATTTATTCATTTAATTATATTATATATTATATAAATTATTTGTATTGAATTATTTCAAAATTTAACATGTATAAAATTGTTATCAAAATGTTCTTATTTTTATAAATTTTAAAAGTAAATATTACGTTAATTTTAATATATATGAACAAGATATTAAATAATTTTAAATTAATATTAAATTATATATATATAATCTATGTGATTAGAATTTTTGGTCTAATAGTTAGTTTTAAGATTAAATTATCTAACAAAAAATTATTAAGTAAGTATAACTTACACCTATGCTTAAAATTACATTAATATAAGTTATATTTATTTTTATACTGTTGGATTAAAAGTTTCAATCACATAAATTATATACATACAAAAATTTAAATTAATATAAAATCATTTGATATCTTATTCATATATATTAAATTAACGTAATATATACATTTAAAATTATTGAATAATAGATTAACTCACAAAAAAATATTCTACCTTAATTTGTAGTCTCAAAGTTAAGTTTGAAATTATTTTTATAGCTATTTACTTCAAAAAAAATTAACACATATAATTAAGATAATATATAATTATAATTTAACAATTACATCAACACAAATTATATTTATATAAATAGTATAAGAATAATTGAAATTTATTTATTTATTTATTTATGTTAATAGGTAATATGATATGACTATGCTATAGGGAAAAATATTAAAATTTTTATCAAACTAAAACCTACTTTATTTAATTGTAGGCTCCGCTGTTTAAAATTAATAAAATCAACGTCATTTTCGTTTTAATATAGAAATCTGACGATACTTATCAACATAAAATAATAAAAATCCTTTTGAAAGTAGCAGTGGCATTGATATAGGAATTTTGCCGCCCATTTTGAAAGAAAACCCTGGCTGGTAATCGAAAAATCAGTAGCAGTAGCAGGCAACAAAATGAGTTCTCCCATGGAGGCAGAGCTCACGACAGATGAAAATGGCACAGATTCGGAACTCCACTTACTTCATTCTTCTACGCTTCCCGAGGACAAAGTTCTTCTCCCTGGTTCGCTCACTCTCGCTCTTACTCTACTCTGCACATTCTCTTTTTCTAAACCAATCTAATTAATTTTGCTTCCAGTTGAGGTATGCCTCAAACCTTCCAGCACAGCTAAAATCCAAGATGTTCGTTCTGCTGTTGAGGGGTAATTTGCGAATTAACTTGTTTTTTTTTTTTTTGTGATATTACCTAATTGAACTTCAAATTTTTTTTGCTGGCGTATTTATGCCCAACACACTTGTTTTTTAGAATGCTTGAAAAGAGGAGTTTGAGCTATATTGATGGACCCATTCCTGTGCCTCTTGATGAACTGTTTCTCGCTGATAACGTCCAAAGAATTTGCGTTTGTGATACTGGTATGCTATTTGTTTGTTTAGGGTTTTACAGTGGCAGGAAATGAAATGAAGATTGATTTGATTACTTTTACTATTTGTTTTTTTAATCTGACCATCAAGATTTTTGGTCTCTTAGAAAGTTGAATTGGGTGTTTTAGCATTTAGCATAGCAAAATGGAAGATTGGTGTTGAAAGGACAATAATAACTAAATTTTCCTCTTCACATTTCGAAGCAATAATTCAATCTCGAGAGAGAGATCTGTTTCTGCTTCTCTGATTCTGATGTTGGTAATGTTTATTTCTTTTGCAGATGAAGGGATGCACAACGATAATGTTCTTTTGTTCTGGCAAGTCAAGCCTGTTGTACATGTCTTTCAGGTGACACGGATGCTTTGATATTTTTGCCTATGTATCGCAGTCCCAGTTTTCCTTGGTTCCCATATCCTTGCCTGTGCAATATATTCACTGCATATATGGCCTTGTAGCTTCTTCTGTTCTATTTATTTTATTATATTTTATTTTTTCTCATTGTAAATTGGTCATATGATCTTCACATATATTAGTTAAAGAACCATTCAAGTTCTTGACTATGCAATGTTTCACTATATACCAATATCACGTTCCCTCAGTTTGTAATTGTAACTTTAGTTTAGAATCTCTTTTTGATGTTTTTATTTTCTGTTCAAGTGAACCTTAGAATTTCATGAATATTGTCTGACTTTTGCTTTGTCAGCTTAGCGAGGAAGGACCATGTGAGGATATAAGCTCTGATGGCCAGTCCTCTAGCTTCAATGAATGGATACTTCCTGCAAAAGAATTTGATGGCATGTGGGAAAGGTAATTACTTCTTACTTCTTAGTAGTTTATTATGCTTTTTCTCTACTAATTCAATACTGTATTATTTTTCCTATAATTGATTATATAATTCTAAATTGTTTACCCTGCACTATCAACTATTGTTTTTGCAGCTTAATATATGAATCTGGTCTAAAGCAACGGTTGTTACGTTATGCAGCAAGTGCGTTGCTCTTTACTGAGAAGGGTGTTGATCCATTCCTTGTTTCGTGGAACCGGTAAGCAGTGCAAATTTGGTTTTTGACCAAGCTCAATGGCATTGTGCAATTCATTTAGCCGACCTTACTTAGTGAGATAATGCTTAATTGTTGTTGTTGTTGGCTTTAATTTTCTGTGTATGGTCTTCAATTCTGAAGCTCTATTTTATGACTGCATGGTGATCTGATGTTGATGTCCCTGATGTTGATATTTGCAGCATAATTCTGTTGCATGGACCTCCTGGGACAGGAAAGACGTCTTTGTGTAAAGCATTAGCTCAGAAACTATCAATTCGATTCAATTCAAGGTGCACTGATCTATTATCAATACTTTTTTAATACTCTTAACCATATTTTCCAATGGAAACAAGTAAATTAAAGGAACAAATTCAACTTAACCGTTTTTTTTTTTTTGCCACTCAGATACCCACAGTGCCAACTTATTGAAGTGAATGCACATTCTTTGTTCAGCAAATGGTTCTCTGAAAGTGGCAAGCTGGTATGCATGTGTGCCTTTATTTTTGGTTTCTGCCTCTTTCTGTCTTTAATAGATTTGCATATGGATTATGGACTTCTCTATAATTCATGCTTCTATTGCACATCCTGTAAAGTAACATACTCCAGGCATAGAATTTCCTTTAGTTATCATTGCCACCTTCAAGTTGATATCAAATGAGATCAAAGGATTGCTTGACTCAAGCTAGGAACACCCACTGTTAGGTAGTGTAGAATTGCATCCAGGAGATGTGAAGAAATTTCTTCATTTATCGGTTAGGGAAGAGTCCAGACATTTGTGTGTTTGGGCAGTGTTTCCAGCTAGATCTTTTCCTATATCACCAGAGACAAAGTTGTTTGTATACCATTCTACCTCCATAGTGCATATGATGGATATGACTGTCTACTTGACTGATACATTCATGAGAGCAACATTATACTGGGAAGTAAATTTAATTTGAAGTATCTTTTTCTTATTGTTCTCCTGGACTAACAGAATGTATTCAACAACAAAATTTGAAAAAAGAAAAAAAGTGTTCCCTATGGTTGCCCATACAGATACATAGTAGTACCACAACCATTTATAAGTAGTTGTGACATAGTTGATGGGTCTCCAATTCTCCATTCTTTATAGATATAGAAGCTAGGCAACTTTGTTGCAATATTAGCCTCTTTGGCTGTCTGTTTCCGTACTGTTTGAGACCAGTTCATTCTATTAGAGTCATAAACTGAATAAGTTCTCAATTAATTTTAATCCGAAAGTCCCACATAGCATTGAGTATCATTTCACTATATCCATATTCCAATTTATGGATTTCCGAACCTTAACGATGCACTATACATGAACTGTTTTTTGTATGGTTTTGTTACATTCAATCCGTAATTGTGTTTCCTTGTTTTCTAGGTAGCAAAACTTTTCCAAAAGATTCAAGAAATGGTAGAGGAAGAAAGCAATTTAATATTTGTATTGATTGGTGAGGGCCGTGAGGCATGACAGGATAAAATTTAACTTAATGCTCATGTCTGCTTTAGTATATATGCTTATGATCCTGCACTCCCGCTGCAGATGAAGTTGAAAGCCTTGCTGCTGCAAGAAAAGCTGCTTTATCTGGTTCTGAACCTTCAGATTCTATTCGGGTAAAACCCTCCTTCCGGTCATGTCATTCTTGCAGGAATAAGCTCCCTTCCTCCGCACTATTTATGAAGATGTTTAGATTGTTGCAAAAACATGTAAAATTGTAATTTAGAAATTCAGAGGCCTTGGCTATTATTTTTGGGTGTTTGTGCATTAATACAAGTTCAATCTGAATATGCATCTCAGGTTGTCAATGCATTGCTAACTCAGATGGACAAGTTAAAATCATCTCCAAATGTGATAATTCTAACCACATCCAACATAACTGCTGCTATCGGTAAGCTTTACTTTCTCATTCATTCAAGTAAAATTTGTGGCTTTTTCCCTTTTAAGTCATGCCCTTCCGTCTCCCATAAATTTGAATAGTTAGATCTGCTTAATTTAGAGTACATTAGCCTACTTTACAAGTGAAGAACTGTAGATGTGCCTTCCCGATATGTGCAGGGAGTGAATTTCTGTATTTTATGATTTTATCATGATTTCCGCGTAGTTATAAATAATGGGCTACACTAGCGCTTTTGCAGAGCAACCAGAGTCTTTTACAAAATTTGAATAGCGGAGCATTTATGGTGGTGGTAGAGTAAATTTTTTCAAAAGACTCATTTTTTCCCTCAAATAAGCATTGTTTTGGAGTTTTTTTAGGGGTAACATTGATATTTCTCTTTCCCATATCAGAATTTAAAAATTTCTAATTGGATATAGTTTCCCATGCCTCTATCGACCACCCACCCAGCCACCCTGCAGCTAGCAATATTGTTTTGTTTTTTTTATTTTTTTTTATTTTATTGTTTTTTACTCGAATGTTGCTTAAGACTTATATGACCTTTCATTTTTAATTATGAATGTCATGAATTTTGAGTATATTTTTAATTTTTAAGCATTTATATATAGTATAAAATATTTGATTTGTATATAAAAATTTAAATAGCTGTCATCCTGCCATGCTATTATGCTATAGGATCTTTTGCGGTGGAAGTAGGAAGCCAGCACCCCGTACAACGGTTTTTCCACACCCACTGCTTACCTGTTTAGGGAAAAGTCAAGTTGAAAATAAAGCACTAACCTCTGTTGATAGCATATGCATTATAACAACACTATGCACAGATTTGAGATCAAAATTACCCAATATAAAACACATCACAACAAAAGTCGTTTTCCAATAGGTGGAAACATCACTCCTCTCATGTCTTGCTAAATATTTTATTCAATATCCATCACTAAAAATTTCATTTGAAACGCATGATTTAACATGTTGTAGATCATACAAATTGACCAATTTTATTGCAGATATTGCTTTTGTTGATCGAGCTGATATCAAAGCATATGTTGGTCCGCCAACTCTTCAAGCTCGGTATGAAATATTAAGGTCGTGCTTGCAGGAATTGATGCGTACAGGGATCTTGACCAAGGTGCAGAGAGTCCTTAACTTCGTCCAACAAATATAATTGAAAACAAGAAAAGTATCAATATTTTAATCTTTATTTAGGTTCCAACATTTTGGCTTGTTAGTCTTATGGCTAATTATTATGAATTGATTAGAATTGTAAAAACGTCATGCTTCCAAATTATGCTAATGCAAAGGAGAGGTTGAACACGCCAGATTTTCAAGATGGTGCCATATTCATGCAACTGAGCAAGCAACTACTTGAAACTGCGGAGGCTTGTGAGGTAGGAAAAATAATTCTTGTGGATCTTGAACCTCAATCTTTTGGTTGTCCTTTAATCTTAACAGATGTGTTTGATCTGTTTACAGGGAATGAGTGGAAGGTCTTTGAGAAAGCTTCCATTTTTGGCACATGCAGCGCTTGCAAATCCTTATGATTGCAACCCTATTAAGTTCTTATGTACAATGATAGAAACAGCAAAGAGGGAGCGTTCTGAGCTTCCTGACTAAAATATCTAGTTTTAAATTTTAAAATGTGTAAATCAAAAGTGTAACGCTTGCGCCTACTACATTTTAGTCCGATAAATGTTGATGCAGCAGTGCTGTTTATTTATTAGAATGCACTAGTCAGAGACATAGCCCTTTCGAAAAATCATTGAACTACTTGAAAATCACGATTGAGGGAAGAAAATAATTGCAGGGAAAAAATGATGTTTGGTTGTTTCAAACCAAATTTTCTTTTCTTCCTAAAATTGACTAAAAATATGCAGGAGTAAATTTTGCATGGGGTTTAAAACATTAACCAAAATCGAAATGAAAAACTAGTTTACTATAATTAAGATAAAATTTTTAAAATATGGATATAATCATTTCAAATTTTTTTTATAATTAAATAGTATCCTTAATTCGTTTAGGCTCACAGGATCGATATTTGGTAAACTTGAGGGTTCTTTTCATGAGTTAGTTGATAGGTAATGGGACCTGCATGTTTTATAAGAGGACCCATCGTGCTGAGTTTTGCTTGCAGTCAATCTAATACTGCGGTATTTTCAATGGAGCACTTGACGATGCGAGCGTGTGGAAAACAGTACATAAAACATACCATGATAACAAATATGGTATCGTGGATCTTTCTGGGCCTTATTCAATATTGGACACTGGTAAGTGACAACCCTCAACTTTGCTTAATATTTTTGTGAAGTTTGTCTCAAAAATCAGTTAAACTCAATTGCAGTGCTACGTTTATTTTGAGTGAGTTTGTACGTAAGTTTTTACAACAGAAGATAAATAATATGAAATTTTAATAAATTTTTTATAAGTTAAAAATAACTTATTCAAATTTTAGAGAAGTTAAATAAAAAATAAAGAAACATAAGCTGATTTTAATTTATCAAAGGAGTTTGATTATTTTACTACTTAATTAACTCTCATAATTACTTATTGAGAAGTTTAGCTTAAGTATTATGATGCACAGATTAGGGTTGTAATTACCATTCAGCAATGTTTTGGTGCAAATAATTAGTCATCCTAGGTGTGTTTTAGTAGAAATTATAGATTGCTACCTCTAACCGGTACTTTTAGTTGCAATTAAGGGTATTTTATAAGTCATCCTAACTAGGTTACTAACTATTTGGCTAGTAAATTTATTTAATGGAAGTAATGATATTTAATAAAAAAAACTATTTCGTTAATTTATATTATTTTTTGGTTTTAATTATAAAAATAAATATTTAATTTAGTAAAATCAACAAAAAGTAATCATACATCAATTTCAAAAATATCTATAAAATACTAAACGGTCAAATAGGTGTCCTGTTAAATGAATAAAGATAATAACTTGTATAAGTAAATAGTGAATATTTTATTAACATAAATCTTACAATAAATAATGATATAAAAGAATTTAGTAATTAATATAACTGAAAATATGTCTTTGTTTTGAATAATTAAGACAAAAAAATGTATTAAAGGTTGGATTTATGTTAATTATTTTATTTATTGTATTCTTTAATATTATATTATTTATGTTAATTGTTAAATAAATGATACTATTTATTATTATTCTTTTAATATTACATTTTATCTTTGTAAAAAATAATGAGCTTAAAAATAAGAAATAAAATTTAAAATTTTAATTATCTAAAATATATTTTTTCTATTGTGAAATTAGTGTAATTATATGTTACTATTCCTTTTGAATTGTGTTGCATATACCTAAGTGTATGAATTTTCATATGTCGGAATGTATATATATAAAGGTTGTATGTTTGCTGAATTAGAAGGAGTGTGATTGTTGTGCCGTGTGATCATGTTGAATACAAAATACAGTGTGAGTTGAAGAATGATTATTAAGTGTGCTGTATGTAGAATAATTTAGAAAATATGGTTAAGAGTTAGTATTATTTCTCTCAGGAGAGAAATTTAGAATCTGGGTGTAGGGTATCTCGCTCAAGTTAGATCAATCTCGCTTAAGTGAGAACAGATAGGATTGCCTCAGCTGTAACCTTGCCTAGACGAGAAGGAATCTTGCTCAATTAAGAAGTGTGCTCGCTTAAGTGAGGTGTCACAAGAGTAATAGATAGCTCATACACGCAATCTCACCTAAGCGAGAATGTTGTTCGCTCAGGCAAGATATAGCTCATTCAAGCGATGTGTTGTTCGCTCAAGCAAGAATATAAAAAATTTGAGAGGTTTCACTGTTTGATTTTTTCGCCCAGGCGAGAGCAGATCGCTTAAACGAGAAATATCTCACTTAAGTGAGAGCGTGCAGGCTGGAGAGGTATTTAAGAGGACTCAGCATCCAGAAACTTCATTTTCTCACCAGACAACTTTTTTCTCTCTATTCTCTCTCTTATTACTTTTAAAGAAAACTTTCCTAAAGCCAAATTTCTCTCTGATCAAAGCGAGATCTTCTATTTCATTGAGATCTAAGTGAGTTCTTGAAACTTTATTTTCTATCTTTACTTTGTTTGTTATCCCTCTTTCTTAAGTGACTTATACCCTATCGTTTTGAGTAGATCTGAGCCGTTTGAATGGTATTTCATATTCAAACGCTTGATCTATCCCTTCAAGACTTACTAGAAGTTGATTTGAAAAAAACTCATTCTAAGTAAGGGGAGCTTACTCTAGTTAGCTTGATTTAATAAGCTAATATCGAAAGGTATAAATACACACACACACATATATATATAGGATAAAACCTAGGGTAAATATGATTGAGTTGTTTGATTATTGTTGATGAGTGAGATAAACCAGATTTGTTTTGTGATGGAGTTTTCTACTGTATTATTCAATGGTATAATATTTATAAGGTTGAGAAAACTGTCAAGAAGATGTTGTATATCATGTTGAGATCGATTGACAAATGTTATGAATAATATGTTTTGATGTTGATTATGTGATGTTGATAAAATTGTATGGAAATAGTGGTAGGTATATGTACTAGATAGTAGGCCAATGTGCTGAGTGGTAAGCAAAAGTGTCAAATAGTAGGTTCCTTCTGGATTCACTAGTGATGTGATATCAAATAGAACTGAGTTGTTGTCATTATGATTATTGTAATGGTTTATTAATATTATTTTTATCATCGTAATTTGTTGGCATTCAAAAAGTTAATATAAAGAAGTGGTATTGCAGAGTAAACGTTGAGGAATTATTGAATGATGAACTATATGAATAATTAGATTTATTTATTTCTCTATAATATTGTTTGTTATTATGTAAGCTCACCCTTGATATTTTGTGTGTGATAGGTGTGTCTGACAATGATCGTACTGTGGTACGTGAGCAAATGTGACAGGTTTTGCGGCTATTTCTCATGCTAGAAGGTTCAGCTGAGAAAAGCATGAAGTCTAGAGTTTTGTGGAGATTGTAAATTTTATTTTATTAGTCTAGGTCTGTTTAGAGGCTTTAGACTATTTAATTACAGTATTCGATAATGTAAATGTAATTATTATTATTCAAAAACATGTTTTTTAGCTCCTTGTAGAGCAATCTTGGTGTATATATATATATATATATATATATATATATATATATATATATATACATATTTATGTAAATTATTGTGTTTTATAAAAATGCATTGGAGCATTGTTATTTTGTTGAATGAGATATTGAAATACGAGTTAAAAATAATAATAATTTTTTACCCTAATCTATGAGTATATTATTCTATAAATAAATAATGAAATCAGAAACAGTAAAGTGAAATGTCATTGATCCTTTATAATAAAAAATTAGGTAATGACATCTATAAAATAAAATATATAAATAACATAAATATATTCTTTGTGTCTTTTTTATAATTATTATCCATTTCAATAATTAATTATATATAAAAAATGCCCTTCTATTTTTTTCTAAACACAACCTAAGTTGGGAAAAGGGCAAGGGAAAGAATTTTGAACCAAATTACTCACTGAAACAAGCGTTGAGGAAGCACTAGTATTTATTAAGACATTTTAGATCATATCAGTTAAGCATAGTTTTTGAAAAAAAAAAGTCTAGAAAATTATAATTGAGGAAGCACTAGTATTTATTAAGACATTTCAGATCAGATCAGTTAAGCATAGTTTTTTAATCTAGAAAATTATAATTTAAAAACTGTCAAATACTTGTAAAGGTATATATAGTTTATTAAAAATACTATTTTAAATTTTTAAAAAAATATTCTAACACTTTTGAGTGTTAATATACTTCACTTTTTTTATTATTTTAAGAATGACCATTTTAATTTAAGTAATAAATCAGATTTATTAAAATGATTAAAAAAAAATACTACTTAATATACTTGTTTTGAATAAACAAGAGTTTATTAGTACCCCCTTGAACAAATGCAATTACCTTATTACTCATTATTTTATTTTTTTGAGAGATGAGCTTGAAATTTTGAATAGAAAAAGGTGCAAAAGAATTTTCTTACACAATTAACTTCGCAAAACATGATCATGTTTTTTGTGCTTCTTTATGTGGAAGATGCTTTGAAAAAATGTTCATGGATTATATATTGAATTTCTTCATTTCTGACTTCATGTTATTTTCTTTTCAAATATACTTTTTAGTTATGCATTCTTTCTTATAATTTATTGGGTTCTATACCAATTTCCATAATATTTTTCTTTCAGTTACACTTTTCTAATTTACTATTGTTTGTAAGTTAATTATTAGTTTTAAATTAGCTAAAAAAATATGATATCTTATTCTTCTTTATTTTATCACTTTTATATTTTGTAATAAAAATACATTGTAACGAAGAATGAGCATAACCGATAAAAAGATGACAAAATGTCAACAAAATTCGTCACAATTAATATGTATGAGAAATTTCTTTGTTGAGATTTTGGGAAAGTAACACTTTAATTATATCTACATGTCAAAAGACGTTAGTCTTCAATTGTCAGAGATATCCTTAACCCGTACTTAAAAGAAAAGAAAAGAAAAATAAAGAAAAGATGATAAAATATATATCCTTAGAAAACTTACAGAATAAATTATTATAAAACAAACAAGTTAATATGTCGATTGAAAAATGTTGGTTGGATGATAAAAATAAAATAGAAAAATCACTTCAAATTAAATTGAGTGGGATCATATTAGAATCGAAAAATCAAACTAATTGTATGGTGAAATAAGAAAACCAAAACTTTCTTCTTCATGGACAATTTAATTCTATTTGCTTATCCCTGTCATGGCAGTGAGCAATGAAAACATTTCATGGAAGCTCCGTGATCTATTATCATTAGTTAACATTTGGTGAATAATTCAGTTTTATATATTAAGTTCGAGTCTACTCAATTTCTTTGTGTACTCTTTCTTTAATATATAACATTTGTCATTTTTTTAATCCTTTTACTAATTTTAATTTAATCTCCTAGAATTAATTAAGCATGTTTTTAAACATTGTTTTTATATATTTTACCCAAATTAAAAAAATATGTTCAATATACATGATATTTTTCTTTTTTAAAAACGTGCATGGATGATGTACATAGAAATGGCGGTGGATCATCCGAAAGGAAAAGTGGAAGCGCATCTTAATGTGTGGTTGGTGACGCCGTGGCTTCTGTTGCGTTTCAATTTGGAGTTTGAATCTCCACAATGAAAATTGTCTTTCACGCTAAGTTTTGACATCATAGCCCCTTCCCGTGAAAAGGACAACGACTAGTGTTAACCCTAGATTTAGTTCCGAAATCAATTAAAGCTAAATATAATGAAACTTTTCTTTTTTGTTAGAAAAAAGCAGCAGCAGCAGCAGAAGAAGAAGTAGGGAAAATGGAAATTATTCTTCGTTCTCAATCTTAGGTATATTACAGACTCAGCAAGTATTACTCATATAACCTAAATGAAGAATTAATGGTAAAGGGATATAAAATCTAAGCTTTATGAGAGACGTTGAGTAGGTTTCTTCTGCCCTAAAATGAGAATACTATTACTTTAAAAATTAGAAGAAAAACTTTTGTTAATTATATGATCTAACTAATTAACATAAAGTAGTTGGATACTGCTGTTTCAATAATGGTGGTTTTAGACTCTTCCAAAAAAATGGAAATATTTTTTGTACAATTTTAAAAGACAATTAAGAGATGTTAAATGTTTTATTTTTTGGATATATTTTTGGGACATGTATATACAAAAGAATATAAAATATAAGTAAAAAAAATACAAAAATCTACATAATATTTCATATAATGTTAATTTTATATTGTTTAAATAACAAAAATGAGAAAAGAAAAAACCTGCATAGCGAGCAATTTTGTAAAGAAACAGGTAAAGTTGATACAGCAGGGAGCTAGCGCACCCTTTATTTGAATCTTTAATAATAAATATGTCATCATATGTAACCTGGATTGATAAAAGCTAATAATCAGATTGTGAAGTATTCATTATGGCACATGAAGATTGAAGATCCATGTTGATCGAGATTCCCTTTCCATATATGCTTTCACTTTTTTTTCACACTGCTATTTCCGTTTTCATTCTTAATTCAAAAAGAACATTCTTTGCTAATTCGATGCACCAATTTAATTTTCTGGATGCATTAATAAATGAAAATTGGGCCACTCCTATAGTAATTAATTCTTCAATACTTAAACTACAATTTATTAACCCTTATATTGTATTTAAAAAATGTTGCTGGTTAGTGATAATTCACTTCCTCCATGTGCAAGGACGTGCTTTTTTTCACCCTTTGTGGGTTTTTTAACAAGTGCATAAGAGGGCTATCACTGACATGTGCAGAGACATCATTCTCCCCCACAAAGTATTCACCAGTTCCATATACACACAGCAGGTAGGTGAAGATCACTATGTGCAAAAATCTCTTGAAAAAGTTTTCAGACAAGCCCCACATGCTGCACCAAGCACTTATTATAAGCAAAGCGGTTCCAAAAAAAATTATAATAACTTTTTTGACACTGCCGACCAAAAGAAAAAGAAAAGAAAAGCCAAAAACTTGAAACACCATAGACAAAGACCCGTTTGGAGAGGGTAGCAGGCTTTGAGACAACTTGTTAACTTTGCCAACAAAAAGAATGCTTCAATCTTCAACACCCTTCACTGTCTATATTATATCCCTTTCTTCCTTTCCCTTTTTCTCTCTTGTGGAAACGTGCCACCACTGTACATTAAAGAGAAAACGTTTGCATGCGGGAATATAACCTTAGACTCCCTCTATACTCTATGCGTGCATCACAATGTTTCAGTACTCTGCTTCACACAGCCGCTTTTCTGCATCTTTTTATATATATACATACAAACATGGTCCAATTTATTTATTATTTATATGTTCTATGTTCACTCAAATCCAATCTGTCTCTCTATTCTATCATTTCTAGTTTTCTACAACATGTCTCTTTTTCTTGTCTCTCTCTTCCACCTTTTCGTTAACAAATTTGTTTTGTTAAAGTACAATAATGTCTTCTATATACTCTCTCAACATCCTTCTACTTGTCTTCACCTTCATCTCTGTGACATTTCACATAATATTCATAAGGAAGATAGTGGCAGTGCATGCCTAGCTAGCTTGACATGGGAAGGGTTTGCAGCAGACATTTCCTTAATCTAGAGGTGTCTTTTAGCTAACAGCAACCATGAATTTGAAGGCCTAAAATCCATCCATGGGGGAATTAAGCACTCTTGGTCCGAATCCTTTTCACTTCTTAGTAGATTGTTTCTTCTTTCACTTCTTTTTCTTTTTCTCTTTTGATGTGTGCAACCATGCATACAACTATGGAACTAGCGGTAGCTAGCTGCCATGTTGTCAAGTTCATTCTGATTTATCGTTGTACCTTTTACTATTAGGCTACAGCTTAATTTGTAGATGAGTGAATAGATGACTAGTACTGAAAAATCGTCGTGTTGAGTTGAAGTGTTACTATACCTTAGATTTGAGAATGTAAACGTTTCGCTTGCCACTGATTTTCATATAATAACATTTTCTAGATTTACTGTAGTTTCTTCTTGCTGTTAATCTTTCTTGTGTATTTGATTATTCTATAATATTTGCTAATATTTTGATGAGTTCTCGGTAAGTTAATTAATTATGACAACAGCCACTTACGGGAGTAATCACTTGATACTTTGATAACCCCAAATAAAATGATGCGGTTATGATTATCCTTACTTGGTATACATAGCTATGCATACGTACGTATTTGTCCATTATATATATAAACTCAATAACTGATGAAAATCTATGTAGATCGCATTTTGTGAAAACAAATTAAATAAAATCTATATGGTGCGCAGTGCAAGAAATTAAAATGGAAGCTTCAATTTAATTTGATGATATGTTGAGATGTGATTTTCGGACTTTAGATCATATCCAGAAGAATATGAATTCAACTAAAAGAACTGATTATTTTCCATCTTTTTTGGTGGTTAAATTTTAATTAATGAGGAGTTGCATGTCAAGAAAAAAACACATCTAGATTATTCTTCCAAACAAGTTAGTGGTATTATATGAGCTAATTAAGCTTTGGAAAGAAACCAAAGAAAAACATGTAGATTATTTCAACTAAAAGAACTGCTTATTTTTCATCAAGATTTTTCTTCCAAACAAGTTAATGGTACTGTATGAGCTAATTAAGCTTTGGAAAGAAACCAAAGAAAGAATATGTGTGAAAGCAGTTTTACATATAGAAGCTAGAAAATACATGTCAGGCTTCCAGCTGATTAATTTGCCTACTGTTCTAGCCTTGTAGGTATTGATCCCAGTAAACATCATGATCTATGAGTTGACTCTTGGGGTTCTAATCAACTTTACCATACACTTAATTTGAATGTATTTCAACTAAGACTGGCTTTTCAGTGTTGATCGGTATACAATTACAAATATGATGAGTTTAAAGGAACATAGACTTTCCTTTTGCTTTTCTTTAATCATGAAAAGGTTTGGTTGACTATGGTTATATGTTCCGAATGTGCCTACTGAATCCTGGGCAGGCTCCACCTACGAGATACATCCTATAATCAAAACATGATAAAGCTCATTTTTATCGTTGTAATCATTTGTGTCTTTAGTTTTTGTTTTTTGTTGTTTGATTTTTGCTTTTTCATTACCTTAATGATGATAGGCAACTGAAATGTCAATTTGAGCACGGCCTTCAAAATAAATAAGCAATCTGTCTCTATATTTGGCGCACCATTTTCATGTAGGATAAAATTATTATTAAGTATACAGATATTTAAGGGTGGATAATTCCTTACTTTCTCATTTTGTAAATAAAGTTACTTTAAAAAAATCTCCATTTATTGATATATATATATATATATATATATATTACTTACAAATGAGTTTTTATGTAACATTTATTTCATTAAAATTTTTCATTTATAATTGGACTCATCATTTCAAATAATAATTTTGACTCTATAATTGATAGCAAAAATAAAACATTGAAACTTATTTTCTTGCTATTGTGGGCATGTTCTGGACATTATGAAAATAGACCACAATTCACATTTCCTTCACTGTGCCTGGTCTATAATAATTTAATTAATATGATCTATTGCTAATTCGAGTGAATAAATATTTTCAGCTAAGATTTTTTTCTACAGTTGGAAGTGACATGCATGTAAAAAGGAATATCCAATCCATGATTTTAACTTTAAATGCATAGCTTAAGATTTTGGCTGTGTTATCTATTCAAAGAAAATAAGATTTTCTCACACTAATATAAGTTTAAAAATTTTTATATTTAATCTAAACTTTTCATTTAACTTATATCAAATTTTTAGATTTATAACAGTGTAAAAAAAATTTTCTCCATATATATATATATATATAAGGCATGTATAAACCTACAAATAATATGTTATATGGGATCAAATAAGTATTCATTTAATCTATGTATATTATTTTTTTATGAGATTTTAATTTTAGTTCTATAATTTTTTTTGTTTTAGTCTTTAAATTTAGTCTTTTTTTTTTAATCTTAAGTGATAATGCGATTGACTAAGAGGTAATAGAAACTAAAACTTAAAAAAATTAAACAACTAAAATTAAAACATCACAAAAATATAACTTATAAAATTCCTTTTAATTTTAAGTGCATAAGTACTGCTATTAGATCTGGCCACTTGATAATTATGGCATGGGTATTATATGTGGACCCATAGAATTTTCCTTGTGATATTTTACCTTACTTTTGGGTCAAAAACTTTACCTTACATTTTTGTTTTTGAAAATAAAGCTATACCTTCGTGTATTATTAGATCTGCGTAAGCCCAAAATCCCTGGCCCAAAGGGAGCATGACCAAGGAAAAATAGAATGTCCCTATAAGAACTTTCCAATTTCTGATGTACAACAAACTGGTTTTTTTTTTTTTCACCAACAATAACAATTTGGGGTTGGGATTTTCTGCACTGAAAACCCTAGTAAGCAACGGGCGTTATCTTAAAAATGAATAATTTTAGTGGTAAAGTAAGAGCGACAAAGAAAATAAGGATCGAAATTTGTAAAAACTACAGCCTTTCTCACTCTTCCAATTCTCGCCTCTTCTCTTAGGGGAAAAAAAAATAAAAATCAATAATTTAAATTTTTTTTACCTTTTATATTTATAATTCTTCCTAAGTATTAAACAAAATTAATTATAATTTATTTTTAACATAATATATATATATATATAAAAATCTAAAATTTTTTCATACTAATATAAATCTAAAAATTTTTATATTCGATTTGAATCTTTTATTTAACTTACATCTAATTAATTATAATTTATTATTTTACTTACTATTAAATATAAATTAAATAAAAATTTATAGTATAAATTTTTTAAAATTTTTTAATGTAAAAAGATTATATATATATATATATATATAAAAGAATATAATATTTACTTTATAAAATATTAACACTTTTAACAAAACTCCTTACAAGCGAAAAAGGTGTATCCTTGTTAGGAAGTGGAAATAGATCAAATTCTTACAGGAGGATAGTACATTACCTCAATCACATTAGGATTAACTCGAGACAAAATTATATATTAAATGCCCGTGTGTTTTATTTTATAATAAATATATATAATTTAATAATTAAATAACAAGATTTTATATATTTTAAATAATTATATATATAATGAAATTATTTTAAATTATAATATTTAAAAAAAATATTTTCACTTAAATCTATTATTATAAATAATATATATCAAAATGATAATAATTAAATAAAATTAAATAATTTTGAAATATAATTTATTTTAAATTAATTGTATAGTGTAAAAAAAACTTTTAACTCATATGTTAACAATCAATATATATTTAATAACTATAATTTAGGAGATGATCCCTGAAAAGTAAATTTTAAAGTTAAAAAATAAAAATTAATTTTTTTATAAATATAAGAATATATATTTATCAAAAATATAAAAATTTATATAAAGTAATAAAACAAAATTAAATAACAATTTCAATCTCTAAAATTTTAAATAAAATTAAAAAATATATAAATAAAAAATTACTATAATAAAAAAAGTGTAATCTACATATAATTTTTGATTAATTTTAATCTTAAAATGATTTACTTTCCAAGTAATAAACTTTCATTTATTAGTTTCATAAATAATTTACTTTCATTTATTAAAAAATTCTTTTAAGATTGATAAGTTTGTTTATTATTGTTGTTTTTACTTCGCTTCATGTATTAAATTTTATTATAATACTTTAAGATTATATATTTATTGATTTATTTAAAAAGGTAAGTTTGCTGGTTTACAATAGGTTTATACTTTTAGATATATTTTTTACTTATTTAAAATATCTTATTATATGATAAATGTTTAGACTAGATAAGACTTCTTAAAAAATTAAAATAGGTAAAAATAAATAAACCTTGGACACCAAAATAATAATAAGTTTTTAGGAAAGAATAGTAAAAAGTTATTTTAAATTTTTTTCCTTTATATCCAACAATAATTTTGAAAAGTCATACAAAGATGAAAATAGACACATATATTAGATACAAAGATCATAATAAAAAATAGTTATATAAAAACTAAAATAAAAAATTATAAAATAATAGTTATGACATGTAATAATTGTAAAAATTATTTTTTTATTCAGATTTAGAAAAATGTATTGGTTTAGAATTTCATAGAATTTTAAAAGACTTTTTTAAAGTAAAAAAGTCTATTAGTATTTAATTAAAATTTTATGTCACTTAAAAACAATCTACTAGTATTCAATCTGGATTTTTAAGATTTTTTAGAGTCTATTAAAATATATTGATATTCATTTAAGACTTTTTACAACTGAAAAACAATTCATTGATATTAAAAAATATTAAGATTTTAAAGTATTGTTGTATTAAAGGGATTTTGAAGGACTTTTAATTAGTGATATCTATAAATACTAAATTCATAAAACAATTTCATCCAAACCTATTAGATTTTAAAAGATTGTTTGAAGTGACTATTCAAGTGCTTCAAAAAATTTTAGGTAAGTTTTTTATCTTTTTTTTTCTATGCTTATGTCTTCTCCATTGTTTTCTCTGCTAATAATAATACACTATTGTTCATATATAATATTGTACTACTGTTCCTATTCAATTCTTTTATTTGGTGAAAACGTAAATGAGAGTGTTATTGACTTACTCTATTTTGCTTTATTTAGTTGAGTTTATTTTTCAAATATATAACACAGAACATGCTTGAAATTTTAACTTTTAAGTAGTAATTTTTTTATAACATACGTCAAGAAAAGGGAAAGGTGAAAGGTAAAAGGTAAAATTGATATCACAAAATATATTAGCCATTTTTAATTTTAATTTAGAATTCATGTACATTTTTAGTGGGTAGGAGGGTTCAACTTATGATTATAAGTTACTAAATGATGCTATAATAAGAAGGAATGGACTTAAAGTGAGTAAAGGTAAGTGCTTATTTTAAATAATAATAATTATATTATTATTATTATTATACTAATATTATATACATTGCATATATTATTCGGTAAATGTTTCTTGGTGGATTGTAGATTTCCTAACCGATGCCAATTTTTAGCTTCATTTTGAGGTATAAGATATTTTTTACAAGTTTTGCAGGTCAGGGTAATAACCCTGAAAATGAGAAAGAATTGTTCAATATTTATCATGTGTCTTTAAAGAATGTAATCGAGAAAATGTTTGGTATTTTAAATCAAGGTTCACAATTTTTAAGTCAGCACCTCCATTTTTATTTAAGATATAAGTAGAAACTTGTGTTAGCATGTTCAGCGCTACATAACTTTCTTTACAAAGAATGTCATTCTAATTAATTTTTAATTGAACCGATGGATGAACCTTTATCTTTAACATTATCGGTTAATAAAGATCATAATTTTAATCCTATTATTCACACCCAAAAGATGCTAATACTTGGAGGACTAGTATAACTATAGATATGTGGGTGAATGTTATTTAGGAGGACATATATTACGGATAATTATTATTATTATTTATCCAAACATTGTTCTTTTTTATTATTTTTGTCTTTGACTCTTTTTAAATTTGAATGTATAAAAAAATCTTGAACTATGTCAAAAATTTATGAAATTCTGCAAAGTTCACAAAGTCTGCAAAATCTATTAAAATCTTAACTTATAAGTCTTGCAGAATCCATTAAAATCTTGATTTTAAAGTCTTGCAAAATCCTGCAAAATCTTAAAAGTCATGAAAATTCTATAAAGTCTTAAAAGTCGCCCCCTTATATACATTTTTTTTCTAGAAATATCCTATTAACAATTTAAATTTTATATAAGAGTTAGAAAATTTATTAGGTCTTTGTTTTAAAAAATTAAATTTAAAATATTGAATATAATTAATAATTTAATATTATATGTTCAAATTATTCATAATCATAAAATTTATATTGTAAATTATGTAGTACCTTAAAAAATTTCCAGAGTACTCTATATAAAAAGCTCTAACCAATAATATTTAGGTATGTGCTCAAATAATAAATTTATTTAATAATAAATTATTATATTTATTATATTTGAACAAGTTGAAGAGTGGTTATAATACAATAAAAAATAAACAAATTAAAATTTAAAAATAAAATAATAATATTATATTAATATATTTTTATATTCTTAATTATATTATTATTAATATTTAATTATTTAATTATTATATTATGTTATAATAAATAAAAATTACTTAAATATAAATTATATTTTATTTAAAATTGAAAATTTATCAAAAATAATAAAAAATAAAATAAAAAATTTAATATAGAATATATATAATAATAATAATAAAATTATATAATAAATAATATAATTTTAAATAAATCATATATAATAATAATTTTTTAACTTGTTATGTATTTTCTTTTTATTGGTATAAATTTTTAGATACTTTACCTGTAAAAAAATTTTAAGCTACCCCAATTTACATATGTAATGAGAAATAAATTAACAATTCTAAAATAAAACAAAGAAGTGGTTAATTTGGCAACATATCCTGGGAGAGAAGAAGGGATTAAAAAATGATTTAAAAAAAGCTGCTTGTCAGTCATCCACAGTGAATCTTTGTGTGTCAGAAAAGAGGTGAGAGTGTGAGAAGCTAAGGAAATGAAGTGAGCAAGCAAAACACACACGAGCACAGTAACAGACCTTATGAGCGATGATGAATCATATTGACGGCAAACAAAGTCTTGTGCTGTGTTGTTGTTTGCCTTTACTTCACAAGCATTCATTCACACCCTTTTCCCTCTCTTCAATTCACAATTCACAACCAAACCGTTTTCTTCTACAAAGTAGAAAGAACTTAATATCATCATGGACTTGGACTTCAGAGCTTCCACTATTCATTCTACCAATCACTTCTCTTCTCTCCGACCTTCTCGCTTTCACTCTGGTACTCCCTTCCTTCCCATTTTCACTTCACTTGTGCATTTCGTTTTTTCTTGCTCTATTGGGTATCCCTGGTTTTTCTTCTTATTTTTCCTTTTTATATGACTTTCCCATTTCCTTGGTGGGTACAAGTGAGGGAGAAAAGAGAACCCATTTGAGTTGCATTGGACTCTTTTGAGGAATTGAATAAAAAGCCTATATACCCTTTTGCTATGATTAACTTGTGTTAGCTCAGTTTAGTGTCAGAGTTCCGTTTTTTGTTTTATTTTGCTTTCATTGTTACCAGTGAGTACCTCCCACTTGGAACTACGCGTTCTGGGCTTTGCTATGTTGCTCTAATGATTTTTCAGAAGCGGTTAAATTTGAAAATTTGTCATTGTTTCTAAGGTTTGTTTGCCAATAACTGTGTTACAAGTGGACCTCATTTGCATGTAACCGTTTCCTTTGGAGAGTGTGCATTTCATGGCAGATGCAAGAGACAGCGAAGATATACTCTGGCTTTAATGGTGATCCAAATTTCTTTTCTTTATTTAATTAGAAAATTAATTCGAGATTCTGTTTATGGGAAGTTCAAGAATTAATTAATATAATAGAAAAAGGGCCACTTAGCGGGCTTATCTAAGCTTCTATATATGCTTCTCTTACCATACAAACTAGTACTTCCAAAGCCTTCAAAGCAATAGATGAAGAGAAAAAGTTCAGTTTTTATGATACTTTAATCTCGTAGAGGAGAATTGGATAGTGATGACGAAGGAGGGAGATTCGGCAAACGATCACCCTGAAGTTGGTTCCTTTGGGGTGCACCTGGATAGGCTCAAGTTGGAGTTGTCCTACATTAATCAAGGGATTCAATCTTATATACTGGGGCAGAGAATCAATGGAAATTGGGGGGCTGAAAGATATGATGTTGAGGAGGAAGTTGATGAAAAAACACAATCCGATTATCCTGATTATGATGGAGGTGAAATTGAAAAAATTTTAATTTTAAATTGTGTTTATGTGGTTTTTTTTTTGCTTAACAATTGGGACATAGCAAAGATAAAAAAAAAAATGTTGGTGCCTTAGACATTAATCCTGATTAAAAGGTTCTGATCTATCAATTTTCTTGTGCATGAATGTTTTGATATTTGGTATTTTTTTGGATAGATTTGATCCTTGGGCCGTCCTGAATTTTGCATGTGGCCTGGAAATTTCTTGTTTAAGGGTGGTGAACAATTAAACCTTCTCCTTGTCATCGTGTTTTTCAAAATGAGGGGGATTATTGTGCAACCCTCCAAATCCTCCATTTCTTTTACAAATAAAAAGTTCCCCTGATATAGAGAATTTTGGGATGATTTTAAACATCCAAATATAAGGGAAATTAAGTTTATTGCTTGAACTCCTATTGTCTTACCTCTATTTTCCCCTCCTAACACCCAAACATACCATAAAGAGCATAAGGGAATCTTAGCACCGTTCTTTTTCCTTCTTGCTAGTATTTTGTGAGCTTGTGCATTTGTGCAGTGCATAACTACAGTTCATTAATTTTTCCTATTGCTCTTTTCTTTAGAGATGTACCTTTTATGGCATTTAAAATGGAGTTTTTTGTGCAGTGCATTTGTGCTGACATGGATCCCTTTTAAACCATGCAGAAAGTTATTCAGTGATTAATTACACAGATGAGGAGGATAATGCTCAATCTCTTATTCAATGTCCTTTCTGTGATTTTGAGATTGATTTTTCATTGGAAGAGATGCATTACTATGACCCACAAAATATGGTATGACAGTTCTGAATTTTAAAATTTTATATACAGCAGAAATTATTGCTAACACCATATATCATGCTCATGCTTTACACCTTTGTTAGACTAAGTTTTGTTTTCCAAATTTACTTGATGAATCAGTAAATTAACCAGTGACTTTGTTGTAACTTATAAATGTTAGTTCCTTGGTTAAATGTAGTTTTATTTCAAACTAAACTGAAATTTTATATCTGCTTAATAGTGCGCTGTTCTGATCTGATTAAAAGGGATAAGGATAATGATAAAGTGAACCAGCAACCATTTTTGTTAAACACTAAGGAAGAATAAGAATGCATGTCTATCTGAACATTTCACTCAGGTAATCAAGTTATAATTGAAGTTTGAAATCTGATTGATAGTTCAATGTTCCTATATCAGCTTTGTCCTATGTGTGATGAAGAATTAGGTGAGGATGCAATCAGGGTTGCACAGCATTCAAGCTCATGGAAGGTATATGCTGCTTATATTGAAATTTTGTGTTCTAAATGTAGACTAGCTTGCTTTTGGTTTTAGGAGAACTTGATTCTTGCCTAAATTCAATATGTTAATGTAATGATCTATACTTTCTATAGCAAACTTGGAAGAGTGACAAATCTAGCGTCTCGTCTGATAATTCGGTAGTGCTGGACAAGAAACTTCATGCTAGGGGAAGCAAACATGAACCAATGCCTGATCCAATTTTGCCACCGAATGTCTGCGATGCATCTGTTCCAAACTCCAGCAGTTTCCATCCTGGTGAAGGTTCCTCCTACAATACCTCAGACATTTCCAATGCAAAAAGGTTTGATCCTTCTTTCCATCTATATTTTGTAATGGTTGTATGTTTGTATGACAAAAAGGAGCAAACATGAGAAACTTATTGGTTGAAGTTCAAAGCATTAAAATAATGTAGTTAAAAATTAACCGTTCTTTCCTTTGTAGTCTTTGTTAATATCCTGTTCTTGGAAATGTTATAAATGTAGAAATATAAGTAATTTCGCCAGTATCAACAAAACTAATAATTGAAGTAGTCTGTCTGACTTTAATATTATTGTAACTCATTCATTGTCCTCTACATCCAAAAATAAAGTGCTTCTAATGATACAGGGAATTGTATAGCTGATCATGATATCTTAGTTTCCAAATTGTTGTATTTTATACTACATTTCTAAATCATCTATGCATTGTGGATCTACAATGTATATCACTTGGAGTTTATTCATAAGTAGGTTATCAATAGTCTACATTCTATTGATGATGTGACATTACATATATGAAACAAAACAAACTATATCTGCTTTGGGATTTTTACTTTATTCTTTCCATTTGAAGGTTACTTGGGGGGGGGGGGGGTTGTGCACATGTACTGACTCCCACATAGAGATTGTTTTTCTGCAGCTCTTGCTCTAATTCTAACTTTGCATAGACCTAGATGTTAACTATATTATAATGGCTATTTATAGGACAACGTAACAAAGTTTACTCAGTAATTTAGCAATTCTTCCTGTCTTTCTGAATATGAAAGCCAGCATCCCCTAACTGTGACTGTGATGTGACACCCTCATCTACTGCACTGGTCTTGTTGAACTTTGGTTTCTTAAATATTTGTAACGAATAGCATTCCAAAACTTATGAATCAAATATTTGTTGCATTGAATCACGAGGACTTTTTATAAATTATAAGCATATGGTGCAGATCCTGCATTTGATGCTGAATAAACCTAGTGGCAATATATACTGTTTTCAAAATAGGAATAGAAATGAGCTTTATGCAAAGTTGGTGGTGTTTTGTTTGCAGCACTGGAACAGATGCAGCACCGGATATGGTAGGTGATGCGCAGGATAACGAAGAGAGAAAGATGAGGGCATGTTTTGTTCAAGAATTGGTATTATCTACCTTATTCTGAGAAATATGGTCTTAGAATTTATAGACACAGTCATGCATTGCTAGCTGATACTTTCATCTTCAGATTGCTCTCCTAAAAACTAAAGCTGGGTTTTATTGTGGTGCATGAGTTTAGATAACTAATCTAAGCATTGTACAAAATGGATGGTTGCCGTCAGTGCGTATTGTTTGGTTTTGAAAACATTGGAGTTGGAGAATATTCATTTTCTCAAATATTTTCTGTTTTTGAATGGAACTCAAAGTTTAGAAGTAATATTAGATTCTAACTAACGTGGTAAACGCGATTAAAGTTTACATTCGTCATGTTTTCCTCTGTTTACAAAATTTGGATTTTTTATTTTGTCTATAACAAAATTTGAATATAATATTTTAATTAGTGCCTATTTAGTTCAAATTGAGTAAAATTTAATTTGATGAAATTGCTTTTAAATTGTTAAATATTTTTTAAAATAAATGCATTAATTAATAGGAAGTACGTGATTTTATCAAGTATCTTGTGTTGTGAATTGCGAAGAATTGATATTTCAAACATACAATAGTCAAACAAGCGAATTTAAACTCTTTGCGTCTTAATTTTATAGATGTGAGGTAGTTATCTCTCCAATGTTATAGCTTTACCTTACTATCCGGGATATGAATAACTAAGGTTTTTGTGAGGTTGAAGGGATGAAATAAAAGGATTAAATAATAATAATAATAATAATAATAATAATAATAATAAAAAAAAAGGAATAGGAAGGGAAAACTAGACTTAATAATTTTTTTTAAAAAAAACTTAAAAACATGAAATTTTGAAGGATTAAAAGCTCATCTTCATCTAAAAACTATTAAACAAAAGTTGTCATTAAGTCTTATTCTTCTCTTCCTCTTAAAAAAAACTAATTCTCAAATAAAGTTTAAATAAAATTTGTCACTTAAAATTAAATATCAAAACAAAATTTAAATAAAATCTATTACTTTTACAAGAAACTGTAAAAAAAGTGAAAAGAAAAAAAATTCTAAGTCATATCACCTCCTCTAATAATAAGCAGTATATTAATTAAATTTGTTCACGTTTATGTTAAAATAATTCCAAATAACCATGTTATTCTTTGATTAAGTTGCATGTGGTTTGTTATAATAAGTACAAACTTAGAGATAGAAATGGATATATATTAGATTGTATTGGAGGTAAAGATAAGATATATGTTAGATTGTTTGACATAAACTTATAACTTTACTTTTTTAAAACTTAATTTGGCTTGACTTATTTGAATAATATGCTTAATTTAAACTTCTTAAAATGATTAATTAATTGAATAGGTCAAGATTAAGATTAAAAAAATCATTAAATCTGATAGAATGACACATTCAAGACTTATAAAGTTTATAATTATACAAAAATTTAAATAAATCTATATACGTTATAATATTATAATATATTAAATAAATTTTTAAAATAATAAAATCTTAAATTAAAAATCTTAATCATTTTCATTGAAATGGAAGAGTGACCTTACTACGTATCCTTTTAGAAAGAGAGAGAGTATGTTCACTTGTTTTATCTTTTAAGTTGTTGTTACTTAGATTTGTCTTACATGGACAAAGTTGATATATATTTGTGTTTGTTTTATATTTAATAATTTACTTATTTAAATGAAATATATAATTTTATTATAAATATTCAAAGCGCTGAACTAATTTTTTTTTATACCTTATTTAGGTATAAGCCTTTTGACCTTTAAAACACATACCTAATTAGATGATTTGATAACCTATATATAAGTAATTTTAATAGCCTTTTAATAATCTTAATATAAAGTAAGTTATTAAAAAGATTAATAACATAAATTAAGCTTTTAAAAAAGTTAGATTATACTTAATAAAGTTTCTATAATAAATAATAAGTTAGATTTAGGTTTCAAATTTATCAAATAAGTTAAATCTACTTGTGCCTAACCTAATCTATTTTTATCCTTACTAGAAGACTGTCTTAAAATTGGTCATGAGGTATGAAGACATCCCTCAAGCAAAAAATTTCATGACATTTCAAATTGACTATCTTATATTTCTAATAAGTTGTTCCAAAATTAGTATAATGGATTGTATATCTATAATTAGTTGGTGTAGATCAATCATAACTCAACGAGTATGAATTACTTATATTTTATTAATAGATTAATTAATACAAATTAAAGATATATTAAATTAAGAGGATTGGAGAGATAAAATTAAATCTCAAATTCTATATTTTTATTTAAGAAGAATAATTATTTTTTATTTAAAAAAGAAAATTCTTTTTAAAAATAAAAGTAAACATGCTCTAATTTTTTAATGAAGTGCTATATATGAGATTATGAAAGTTAACATATTTATTAATTATTAATGGGTTAGATATGCTTTTAGCCTATATTAAATTATTAAATTTTTATTTTAATTATTTATTTATTTTTAGACCTTATAAAATAAAAAATAATATGTTTTATAGTCCCTAACAAACCAAAAAAATATATTACTTTTATTAAATATAAAGATTAAAAATAATAAAATTTAATGAAAAACCAAAACCAAAATTTGATAATTTTATAAGGATTAAAATTATATTTAATCTACAATTAAATTATAGTGTGTATTAAGATAAAAAAAAAAAGGAGAGTTAAATTTATAATTAAAAACAATCAATTTTTTTCATTTTTGTTTGGTAAATTTTTAAAAAAACTAAGTTATAATCTTTGAGTATTTTTTTTATTTTTATTTTTTTGCAAAGACAACAAGTAAATTAGTTTACAAAGAAATAGAACTTGCGATTAAAAGCTATCTACTTATTTTCTTAATAAATTTATTTTCATTTTACCCTTCATAATTAATTATTTTAAATGCAAATCTAACTATTGTCCATAATTACATATTATTTTCTGTAATTTTATCCTTAAAAAATAATTATTTTATATAACTTAAATAGAATAAATCATTTTAGAATTATTTTTCACATAACATGTTCAAACTTTATTTATGCTATCAATAACTGATCATATCCAAACATAACTTATTTTATATATTTAATTATTAAAATAGATTTCCTTTCCATCTAATTCAAATTCATTCTAAGTCAAAAATGATTTTAAAGTAATATATTATATTTCTATTGTATAAAGAATCACTTTTTATGTTGAAATTAAAAGAAAATACAAAGTTATGAGTAATAATTAATTTATTTTTATTAACACTTTTTTTATTATTCTTATTGATTATTTACTTTAAATACAAAAATAACTTACATTTATATTCTAATTATTTAATGATCAAAAACATAAATTAAAAAAAATAAAATCTATACTAAATAATCATTATTTGTTATTACGATTATAATTCTTTTTTCACACACAAAAAAGAAAAAAAAAATATCAACATTTTATTAAAGAGGTTTAGTAGCATTTGAACTTTAAAATATTTATTTAACTATTGTGTATCTATAATATTTTTCTATTAAAAGTTAATTTTTTGTTAGAAGTAATTTTACTCAAAATTATTAAAAACATGAAAATATTTTTAATAAAAACTCATTTTAATTTATTAGAAGTTAGTTTCAATATACTATTATTATGAAAAGAATTAATTTTATTTAAATTTAATTATGTTTTTGACCCAGACATGGTGAAACAACACAAACAAATATAAAATAAGGTTATAATATGTTTGTATATTTTTTTTCTAATAAGTTATGAGTAGAAAATTTACTAAAGTTTGCACACAAATACAAAAGATTACTCACAAAGAGCATGACAGAATATTGATTATCATATGATACACACACCATCGTCAATAACAAAAAATCATGAATTTGGACAAGAAAAATAAATTCTCGAGCAAAAAAAATGGAATAAATCAAGCAAAAAAATACTTAACATAACATCTAGTTGATTTGATCATCCTTCGCATAATATTTATGAGAACAAAAATGAGATATATATAAAATTAAAGCTTACATGTTACTTTTCAGTCACAAAAAATGAAAAAAGATAAAAAAAAACAAAGGTAAAATGGTAAAATATGATAGAAGTAATTTAAAGTAAATACAAATTTAAAAAAAAATGGTATAAAGCTTGCAACAAGAATACAATTAGTTATTCACAAATTACCATAAATCTTCTGTATTTACGTAAAAGTCAACATTGAGATACTACATGTAGCACATTTGGATGAAAATATGCTTTAAACATTTATCTTTGTATAAATTAAATAGCTCCCAGAAATATCAAACAAAATTTAAAAACTATAAATACAAGGAGATTTGGAAGAGTTAGAATAAATAGAAAAAATCTCAGTGAAGATATGCAAATTTAATTGTAATATTGAAACTTCAACTCATTGTTAAATTTTTTTTTAGTGTTTCTATTGACTCGTTGATAATTACTAATTGAGTTCTCTTGAATTGTGTAAGGGTCTTAAATATGAAAATTCATAATAATGACGATATTCATGTTTTTATGTTCAGAAATAATATATGTTTAAAAAACAATTCAATCATTACAGTGGAAACAAGGAATTATACAAGAAAAAAAAAAAGTAACACCTACTTTTCCCATACGATGATGAGCAGCTTCTAATAGGAGATTATAAGTTAACTGGTCTGCATGATTGTAAGAACCAGAATAGCAAATATTATGAAGTTATTATAAATTCTTTGTATGAGGAGAAAAAGAAAAAAGAAAATACTAAAAAAAAAATTGCATCCTGAACAATATTTCCGTGGCAAGCACATCTATAGTTCATTGTATTGCTAGAGATCGAAACCCATGCCAATTTGAAAAGTACAAAAAGACTGAGAATTTCCAGAATACATTTAAACAAAACTTAGTTATGAATGTATTGCAATTCAAAAACTAACAGTCATATGTTGGCTAATAGATACAAAAATATAATAGAAAACAATACTGAACACATCCAAAATCTTTGGGAAAGAGGGGAAATCTTGAAATACCCATATTTCATGGGGAGGCTTATAGCTGAACAAACAAATTAGAAAAATATTTCTGAACTAAAGGAGTACTAGAGGATGGAAGAATGTAGATAGGCATGATGGCAATGGATTAATACACATGGTGAGAATGTTATGATCCTAGTCTTGGAATGGGTTCTAAGACTTCAATTTAATCAACTTACAGAGTCTTGGAGATTAGAGAAGTGACTTATTGGTATGAAAAATAAATTTTTTTAATTTTCTTTATAAATATATTAAATTAAGTTACTAATTTACTGAAGTCTTGTTTAGACTGAGAATTTCCAGAATACATTTAAACTACATCACAATCAATATTTTTGGCCAAAACCTGTACATTTCGCCAGTAGAGTAAATATATGAACACTGCTATAAATCAATATAAATAATTTTAAATATAAATATCAAATATTTATTTTTTTGTTTTTCTATTTTCTATTTTTTAGTTTTTATTTATTACTTTTCGTTTTATTTATTTTTAAAAAGAGTCTCAAATATAAATTGTTATTATTATAGATAAAAACAATATTTGATATAGGATTCTTCATTCTCAAATTGTATTTTATTTTAAAAATAAAACAATTTTGTAAAAAGAAATTTTTTATATTTTATTTTTTATTTGAAAGCTCGCAAATACTTAATAACTTGAAAATAAAATTTTATATTTTATTTTAAAACAAATTTTCATATTTTATTTTGGAACAAGAGTTAATCACTTCCAAAATATTTATTTATTTATTATTTTTATTTTTAAATATTTTGTGTTTTTATTTTAAAAAATTAACATTTAAATCTAACTTTCACAATAAACAAAAAAAAAAATCTTATTTTAAAAAGTGATTTAACATCCCAAAGTTTTATATATTTTATTTTGACACATTTAACAACCTAAAATAAGTTAAAAAATTATTTTATTTCATTTTTATATTTTTATTAAAAATATTTTTTTATTTGTAACAAATTGTCCCAATCGGGCGGTCGCAACGGTACGCAGAAAAATATTTTAAAAAAATTTAGTAGAGTCGCCATCAAAGTTTATTAAAGAAAACTTCAATAAAAACTTAAAATTTTGATCTTTGAAACCAAAAATGAATTCGGAGTCATTTCCGTGTGGACAGGTGTTAGCACCTTACAATGTCCATTTAAATAACGGTTACCTTAAATTAATTGTGCAAATTTATTATAATTTTGAAAAACATTTATTTAACCCTTAAAAAATAAATATTGTTATTTTTATTGTTAAAGAAAGAAGATTTATTTAGTAAAAATTATATCTTAGAAAAGAAAAAAATATTTTTAAAAATTGTTTTAACTAGACGGATATGATTCCACTTCTACGTATCTTCGGGTGCAATGGAGAACTCAAAGTCACGTAGTTTTATATAAAAATTATAAAGTTGGCTAATTAAAATTAAGTTTAGTAAAGAAAATTATTTTGAGATTAAAATTATTTTCATAAAATTGTAATGTTTAGGATACAAGATAACCTGGTTATACATATACCTTACGAGAAACAATAGAGAAGATGAAGGAAAATCACACAACTATATTGCAAATCATTAAAAATATTTTATTCATAAATAAAGTATTTGAATTTGAATTTTGATTATGATTAATGTTGAAAGAAAATTTAAGATAACGTAAGCTATACATAAATCTCTTATAATTTATTCGATAATCGAAGGCAATATAAATCACACATCGATGTTGTAAAAATTTATATAATAAAATAAAGAATTGATTGGTTATTTAATTTATTAAAATTTGAAATATGACTTAAGAAAAACTAAAATATGAAATTAATTAATTTAAAGAATAAAATATATTTGAATTGATTAATAAAGGTCATTATTTAATAAAAAGATTACAACTTCATTTAATAAATTTATATTGCATAGGATCTAAGGTAATATTGATACAACAAAAGTTTTAATGATTTAAAATTTATAAAGGTAGAGACGTTATATAATAACACTATAAATTGTTGCATTAATACGATAAAAAAATATTATAGATAAATTTTAATTAAAAAATAATAATAATTAATTACTTTTTAATATATTAATGTTGTGTAAAACTTAAGGTAACGTTGGTACAGGTAAAATTGCTGCACATTAGCATTATAAATTGTTGAATTAATTTTATTTGTTTATCAAGATTCTAAAAATAAAATATAACTTATCAATCACAAAATAAAAGACAATATAAACTCAAGACAAATTATACCAACTTGACAGTAAAAGTAATATTAACAAACAATTAAGTAAAACTGATAAATGAATAACTAAGGAAAAGACAATTATATAACATAAAATAAGGAACTTAATTTTCAACATTATTCTTATTCATTCCACCATTATTAATATCATTATTTATAAAGATAAAAAAGAATTAAAAAATTTAAAATAAATAAATAAAATAAAAAAATAAAATGTTTAAGGTTAATAACAAAATAAAATATATGAGATACATAAAAATAATTCTAAAATATCTCATTATTATTATTATTATGTATAAAATTAAAATATTTTAATTTATAATTTGAAAGATAATAAGTAATAAAACTAATATATATATATATATATATATACTTATGAAAGAAACATGATATCAATTGGATACTCATGTGACAAAAGCTGAGAATTATAGTACCATGGAATCAATTGCATATTCACATGACAAAAGTTAATAATTACTATGAATCCACATTTTATTAAATTTTTACTTGTCTTTTTAGTGTTCCTTGATAGAAAAAGTAGACTTAGGAAGTGTAAATAACATAAAAACATCATTTTGGTCAAATATCATAGGTTTCTTAATTTTTGGTTAATTTATGTTAATTTACATAGATATAATTTATAATTTTGATCATTTGAATAATTGTGTAAGAATTTCTAGGCTTATTCCATGAATTTCTAGCCTATGAGATAATTTGAGTTGAAAATGATCACTTTGGATTTGTATAGTGGACACTACAGCAAGCTAGAACTAAATGATAGACCAAAATGATCACTTTCGGAGCCATAGTAGACACTATAGAGACCCTAATTTGAACAGGCACTGTGCATAGCCACTTTAGTTTCATAGTAGACACTACAGAGAAGGCTAAAAATGACCCAGACTTGCGCGCTGCACATAGCCACTTTGGTTTCATAGTGGATACTCCAGAGAGGATTGACAAGATGGGATGTTGCGCATAGCTACTATGACTTTCATAGTAGCTACTATAGGTGAAGACCACTTTACTATAAATAGATTTTTAGAAATTAGGGTAGAAGAGTTTTTTTTACACTTTTAGATTTTTGCCGTCTTGGAAACTTTTGCAGAGCTTAGGGTGGCCTTGAGTGACAGCCAAGAGTCCAACCTAGGGTTTGATTTCCATTTTCTTCTTACTTCTCTTCAATTTTTCATTTTGATATTATTGATTTCTCTTTAATTTTACTTTGTAATTGTGAGACCCATCTTTATGTAGGGCTAAATCTTTTGTAATCCTTAGTGAATTCACTTAGATTCTTAAATTCCTGGATTTTGAATGTTAATACTGTTAGAATTTTCTTTAATCTATTATGTAATTTCCATTATGCGATGACTATTATGAAATTATCATTTTCCTTTGATATTAAATTACGTTGTTCTCACAACACAATATATGATTCTTATACAATTAAGGGTTTAGAGAGCACTAATCTGAATCCATTGTTCTTTGATATTACCTCTCTCTTTGATGTCGTTGATCCCTTGGTATTTTCCTCAACTCTTCCTTCCTCTTTCAGCTCCTCTCAGATGGTTGAGAGAAAGTTTCTTTCTTGTGTTTACCATGAGCTCACTCAGAGACCGTGAAAGTGAAAAATAGAGAATGTCGTAACCCCCATTTGGTAACCGCTCTTTAATTTATATGAAAGGAGAGGGGAGAGTTTCCTTATAATTGTATTTACAATTATACCCTCAATAACTTTATTTTATATTTAACCACCATCATATTAAATTGTTAATTAGAGTCATGCTATAAGTTACATAGACAACTATAATAAGATTATTAAAATAATCTAACAATCTCTCACTTGGTCTATGTGACGACTTAAAGATTCAATGAACTGTAAGTGCACATATCATTAATAATATCAAGTTATCATCTTTTAATGATTTAAGTTAATCGGATCATGGCAGTCACAAGTCATTTGACGACATGATTTCTTCTAAGTATCACAGAACCAACCCAAATCAAAATAATTTTAATCAGTCATACTACAGACTGTAACTCTGATGTGTTTTTAACACTTAACCTATTATCAAACTCAAACCATAAATGTACATTAACACAATTCAGATAACAAGTAAACAAGTAGAAACAATACTTTATTGAATTCCCAAAATGTCTACAATAATGTGAGCAAAACAATCTATACACATATATGTGAATCACACAATCATGCTAACAAGGACTTGTCTATAATGCCTATTCTACCAACATGGCCAGAAAACGTTTTAGGGGGCAATCCTTTAGTTAGCGGATCCACTATCATTAAATCAGTACCAATATGCTCAATAGACACTTTTTGTTTCCACACTTCTTCTTTCACTAATGAGTATTTTAAGTCCATATGCTTTGCTACCTTTGAATACTTATCATTCTTAGAGAAGAAGACAATTGTGGAATTATCACAGTACATTCTCAGCGGCTTTTCTATATTATCAACAATACCAAGCCCTAAGACAAAGTTCTGCAGCTACAAAGCATGAATAGTAGCCTCAAAGCACGCCGTAAATTTTGCTTCCATGGTAGACGTAGCAATAATGGACTCCTTTCCACTCTTCCATGAAATCACACCTCTAGCAAACAAGAAGATGTAGCCAAAGGTCGATTTCCTTGAGTCTACACATCCAGCATAGTCTGAATCCGAGTAGCCAACCACTTCCAGTTGACTAGATTTCCTATAAGTAAGCATGTAGTCCTTCATGCCTTATAAATACCTAAGGACTTTCTTTGCAGCCTTCCAGTGGTTCATTCCAGGATTACTTTGATATCAGCCTAACATTCCAATAGCAAAACTGATATCAGGCTGAGTGCATGCCTGAGCATACATTAAACTCCCTACCATTGATGAGGGAATAGATTCCATTGCTTTTTGCTCCAACTCATTCTTGGGACATTGCATTTCACTAAACTTGTCTCCTTTTTGAATTGGAACTACCCCTGATGAGCACTTTTCCATTTTGAATCTCTCTAATACTTTGTTGATGTAGCCTTTCTGAGACAATCCTAGTAATCCTTGTGATCTATTACAGAATATTTCTATTCCAATCACATGGGAAGCCTCTCCCATATCTTTCATCTCAAAGTTCTTAAAGAGAAATTCCTTTACATCATGCAACAGCCCAACATCATTAGTAGCAAGAAGAATGTCATCAACATACAGGACTAAAATAATGAACTTGCTCCCACTGACCTTTATATAGATACACCGGTCAACAATGTTCTCTACAAAATCATATGACGTGATGGTATCATTGAACTTAAGATACCATTGTTTGGAAGCCTGTTTCAACCCATATATTGATTTCTTTAACTTACACACCATACTTTCTTTACCTGCGGTCAAGAAGTCATTTGGTTGATCCATATAAACTTCCTCTTCTAAGCCACCATCTAGAAAGGCGGTCTTTACATCCATTTGGTGGGGCTCATTAGTGGAGCTCTAAGTCATAATGAGCCACCAAAGCTATAACAATTCTTAAAGAGTCCTTATTTGAAATTGGAGAAAATGTCTCTTTATAGTCTATGCCATCCTTTTGAGTGTATCCTTTAGCAACAAGTCTAGCCTTGTATCTCTCAACGTTGTCTTTTGAGTCACGTTTGGTCTTAAAGACCCACTTGCAACTGACTCATTTTGAACCTTCAGGAAACTCGACTAGATCCCATACCTTATTGTCACTCATTGATTTTAACTCTTATTTCATGACATTCAACCGTTTTTCAAAATTGTAACATTCTATGGCTTGCTTAAATGAGACTAGATCCTTATCAATACTCAAGTCACATTTATGCTCAAGTGATTAAACCACATAGTCATTCGAAATAACAGGTCTTTTCTACCTTACAGACCTCCTTAATGCTATCTCTTATGATTCACCTTCCTTTTGCTCACTTGTGACTTGTGCATTTTCAGCTAGTTCATCTTCTATATGTTGTTCTTATAGGTTTGAAACATTAGCTTGTTGTCTCCTTATGTTGTGTGACCATGATACAACAAGAAGAATAACAACTGGAGAAGAGACACCAATTACAGGAGTTTCTGCACGTGTCTCTTTAATTTCCACCTTTCGTGTTTCATCACTCCCACTAAACTGATCATTTTCAATGAATATTGCATTTCTAGACTCAACTATTCTTATACTATGGTTAGGACAGTAGAATCTGTACCCCTTTGATTTTTCAGGATAATCGATGAAATAACCACTTATGGTTCTAGCATCAAGCTTTTTTTCATGTGGATTATACACTCTTACTTCTACTGGACAACTGCAGACATGAAGATGTCTTAAACTGGGTTTCTTTCCTGTCCACAGTTCATAAGGAGTCTTTGGAACTGCCTTACTAGGAACTCTATTAAGCAGATACGCAGCGGTCTTTAATGCGTATATCCACAAAGACATAGGTATAAAATTGTAACTTAACATACTCCTAACCATTTTCATGATAGTATGATTCCGCCACACCATTTTGTTGTGGTGTACCAGACATAGTATACTATGCACATATGCCTCGACTTTCTAGAAGTTTCGCAAATAGACTTGGACATTATCCACTTTCATTAGATTTTCCATAATATTCACCACCTCTATCTGACCTCACAACCTTTACCTTTCTATCTAGTTGCCTTTCCACTTCATCAATAAACACCTGTAAGACATCTATTGATTGAGATTTTTCATGCAACACATATAAATAACAATAACGTGAGTAGTCATCAATAAAGGTAATGAAATATCTTTCACCACCCCAAGATGTGATGTCAAACGGACCACAAATATCAGTGTGTATCAACTCTAAGAGTTGACTGCTTTTTGTGGCTGGATTCTTTGATGTGTGTTTGGTTTGTCTTCTTTTAATACAATTCACACATACATGCAGTCAACAAAATCCAACTGAGGTAAAATTTCACTTTTTATTAACCTTATCATCCTTTTTTGGATATGTGACTTAAGCTTTGATGTCACAAGAAAGTAGAGCATTCATTACACACTGATTCAAATTACTACTAACAACATTCTCAATATGAAACAGAGATTCAACAAATTTAACATTAAGATTGAAACGATATAAACCATCAATTAATGTACCAGATCCAAAATAGTACGAGTGTTTATACAAAGAAAAAATTATGTTTCCAATCTTAAAATTAAAACTAAATTCGCCCAACTTTGTAACAGAAACCAAATTTCTAGCACATTTAGGAATATAAAGACACTTTTCTAGATCTATGCAGCAACCAGTATGCAAGATCAATCTGTAAGTCCTTATTCCTTCTATTCGTGCCTTCATTCTGTTTCCCATGTATAAAAGCTTTTCAGTTCTGCTTATGAGCTGGATCAAAATAAATCCCTGCATTACATGTAACACATGAGTAGTTGCACTAGAATCTAACCACCAGGTGTTTTTAGGTACCTCAATAAGATTTTATTCAAAGCATACTGAGACATAATATATACCTTTTATTTCAAACCAAACCTTTCTCTTTGGACAATCTTTCTTGAAGTGACCAGTCTTCTTGCAGAAGAAGCACCTCTGGCCCTTCTCGATTTGGCCTTCACGAACCTTTAATAAGGCCTTATCCTTCTTGTCCCTGTTGTCCTTCTTATCTGGCTTAGCCTTGCTACTACTAGCCGCTTCATGAAATGTGATATAGAAGGAGTGTTCTTTCACCTTCTTCAGCCTCCCTTTCTCCTGAACCAACATGACTTTAATTTCCTGTATGTTCCATTTATCCTTAATGGTGTTGTAATTCACCTGGAATTGACCAAACTCAGGAGGGAGTGAGTTTAAAATGAACTATACTAAAAAGAATTTCTTTACCTCCATGCCTATTGATTTCAACTTTGTCGCTTAATTGATCATGTCAGTCATGTGGTCATGATGGGCCGTGACCAATCAAACTTCTTAGTAGTCAGCTTAGTCAATAGGGTGCTTGTAATGGACTTGTCAGTAATGTTCGATTGTGCATACTCTTTTACCTTTGCCATAAATTCCCTAGCATTTTTAGTTTTTGGCATTGATGGCTTCACATTTTCATCCATAGTCATCTTCAGCAATCTCAAGCTCAGCCTATTCGACCTTTCCTAAGCCTCACGAAGAGTCATTTCCTCTTTAGTACTAGTCTCTGTGATGGTTGCAGGCTCTTATTCCATAATGATTGCTAGGTCTAAGTCTATAATACCTAGTTGAAATCGAACTTGTTCAGCCCAGTCATTATAATTAAGCCCATTGAACTTGACTACGCCATTGATCATGCCATACGTATTCATAGGGATTGAAATATTTAACACATGCTTAAACATTTATGCTTTGAATAAACTTAATGGATTCAGACAGCCAACCATCATCAATTATGCATCTAAGTTTACCTTTGGATAACGCCTAAATACACAATTTATCTATAATGATGCTAATAAACAACTTTAATTGACAACCAGTCACTCAAACCAATATGTAAGTTATCTTTGGATATACAAACATATTATGAAGTGTTTACATGTCTCCTTAATATCATTAATCATATGCAATGATCTACCTTTGGGCGATCTCCTAGCATTATAATTAATGAGCTAAATTGTTCACTCTTTATGTTTTCATATAGCATCAAACAATTTTGAACAATTTACAACATACAATTAAATGCTTAAAGAACTTTTAAAGCTAGGTCACTTTGGTGACTAACAAGCTACCTTTAAAATTAAGCACTAAATTGTGAAATTTTCATTATGATAATGTAATTTAGAATTAATTAACTTGAGAATTTAATCACTTTGGTGAGTAAAATCCACTTTGATGTAATTCTAAAATTATCTATAATTTTTATGAATTATGTTCCTTATTCTGCCGTAAAATTACTATGTATAGCCGTGCTTTTACTTGATACATAACCGTGCTTCGATGAAGCATGGCCATGCTCATTTCTGATGCATGCCCTTACTTCCTGAAGCATAGTCGTGCTTCCTGATGCATGGCTGTGCTTATAATTGATGCATGGTCGTGCTTCCTGATGCAAGGCTGTGCTTATAATTGATGCATGGTCGTGCTTCGTTGAAGCATGGTCGTGCTTGTTCCTGATGCGTGGCCCTGCTCACTGATGCATGACCCTGCTCACTGATACATGGCCCTGCTCATATTACAGATTCAAAATCCAATGTTTCTAGCTTCCAAAACCTTAGGGTTTTCAGTTATTGAATCCAAGACAATTATTCAACATCAAAATAATGCTAATCCATCATATAAAATACTTAGGGTTCATGTAATTTGGGAAAAACTTTAATGGAGAACCAATCTCTTATGGAGAATCAACGAAATTCACAACCTTGCTCTGATACCAACTGTTAGAATTTTCTTTAATCTATTATGTAATTTTCATTATACAATGACTATTATGAAATTATCATTTCCCTTTGATCTTAAATTATGTTATTCTCACAACACAATATATGATTCTCATACAATTAAGGGTTTACAGAGCACTAACCTGAATCTATTGTTCCTTGATGTTATCTTTCTCTTTGATGTCGTTGATCCCTTGGTATTTTTTTCAACTCTTCCTTCCTCTTTCAACTCCTCTCGGATGGTTGAGAGAAAGTTCCTTTCTTGCGTTAACCATGAGTTCACTAAGAGACCGTGAAAGTAAAAAATAGAGAATGTCATAACCTCATTTGGTAACCGCTCTTTAATTTATATGAAGGAAGAGGGGAAGGTTTCCTTATAATTGTATTTACAATTATACCCTCAATAACTCTATATTTTATATTTAACCACCATCACATTGAATCGTTAATTAGAGTTATGTTATAGTTACATAGACCACTATAATAAGATTATTAAAATAATCTAAATATAAATCATTTTCTTTCATGAATTTCTTCTTCCTAATCTTTTGAATTGAATTAATGGTTGAATAAGGGGGACATTGCTTAATTAACCCTAATTCATTTTAATGAAATTTTAAACTTGAATTGCTTAATTCTAGGTTTATTTCTAAGGTTACGTAATCTTGGGATGAGAGATTGGAGTCCATTGAATTGCTTAATTCGTATAGAAACATAAGGTTGATTTTTGCTTATTAAATTAACCTAATTCTAGGAGAAGAGGAAGAGTATTAAATCTTGAGATGAATAAGATAGAGTTTACATGAATAAACTAGCGGTTACTACATTTTATTGATTGAACTTTATAATTTTGTTTCTTGCTCTTTATATTGAACTTGAAATCATAAAACCCTCCTTTTTTTACATGCTTTTTGAGTCAATGCACATTATATGTTTGATATTTGGTTACTCATCCAATGATTCATGGGAGACGATCTAGGTTAGCACCCTAGTATTACATTAATTTCTGTTTATATTTTGATGAGGATTCATGACAAATTTCTTTTTATCAGATAATCTTCTATTTTACAAGTTTTGTACTCTCTTGCTCTCAATTTCTATGGCAATTTTAAACAAGAAATGGAACACTATATGCAACACGAGAACAAAAAGATCGATGAGAAGATTTAGACCTAAAAAATACTCACCTCATCAGAAGTTGGACTCTTGATGGTCGTGATTGGGAAAAAATATGTATATGTGAGTATAGGTCAAAATCTTTTCTCTCTTCTTTTTTTTTCGATTGTCTTCCAACTCTTAATGTTCCTTTGCGTTTTTTAGATTTTTCTTCTCCAATTTTCTTTTCAATCCCCTCTTCTTCTTTTTTTTCAAAATGCTCTCAATTCTATTTCTTGCAATTTTATTTTTTGGTGGACTTTTGATGGCGGTCGGAGCAACTTTTGTAAGCAACGACAGTAGGTTGCTTGTTCCCTTTTTTACAAATCTCCCTTTCTTTTCCCTTTTTTTAGTTTTTGCATTATTAAAATAAAAAATATGTATTCACACAAATTTAAAAAAACTAATCTTTATATTTTATTTTGAAAAATTGATAATTAAAATATTTAATTAAAAAATCATTTTTACTTTTTCATATACATTTTTATATAATTAAAAACTATCAATTTTTATTTTTTAAAATTTATTATTTATTATTTAATAAAATTTACGCGTAGTGAAATGGATGTTCTATTTGATATAGTATTCAAGACTTACCAAGGGTCAATGTAAAAATATTATTTAAACTTCCAAAGGTAAAAGCATTACATTAGTTTCTTGAGAACAATGCTAAGTGTAACAATTTCATTTTTTTATTTAAAAATAAATAAATTTTTATAAGCAAAAGAGAAAATAAAAGAATTTTTTGTTCTATTTTATAAATTAAAGAATTAAATAAAAATAAAACTTACATCCCACTTATGAATAAATTTAAAGGAATACATTATAAAGTATTTAAAACTTTCAAAGGAATAAATTTAAGACTTTAAAGTAATAAATAAACTTAATTTACATCTAACAAGTTATTTGGTTCACATTATATACATATAAGTTTAAAAAATCATTAAAAACATCTCTAAATTATTTATTACAACAAAAATTCACCAAAATATAATAAATTCTAAAATTTGACATTAAGAAAATATTTACAAAACTTAGTTAACATGAAATGTAATTAAAATAAAATATTATAATTTCTCAAATTGTTCTAATCTCTACAGATCAGTCTTTCTTCCAATATCACTAGATTATAATCTTAGAACGAATAAACGATCTTTATCTCTTCACTTTCATTATCTGAAAGTATTAGTAAGGTGAGCATCTTCTGCCCCACCGAATCTCTTTATTTGACATAAAATTTATATAGTACAAAAAATATTGGCTAACATATTTCTAACACACATCAATTAACCATAACACTCAAAGCACACAAATTATCATCAGAGTAGAGCACACGTCAAATAAATAAATCATTTTTGTAATTATTTATGACATATATTTTCTACACTAATTTGTATGTCATAATATATATATTATATCACATCAATCAATATATCACAATACATGTGTCCTCATTACACCTATCGATGTATTATAACATAAATTGTAACTACATTAATTGATATGTTACAATGCACATATTATAACAATACAGTCTCTATACTACTTCATGTTCATCGCAATTTTACATTCATTACACTTTCATATTCATTGTCCTTGAGATCTTTTGAGGATTTCATACCATAGAAAGCTACTAGTTAGCCGCAATAACATGGATACACACATGTGTCGACCCAAAATTTGGTAACAGGTAATACATAAGTTTAGGAAATAGAACATTTTAAAATTTGGTAACAGGTAGCAGTCCTCAAAGGAAGGAATTGTTCCAACGTCAATACATAACATTGCCCAGAAATTAGTGGATTACGTGGTCTATATTTCCTGAAAAAGGGAGTAACCAGACTCACAATTTTCATTGTATACACTTTCTTGCTCTGAAAAGGAGTCTAGCTGATTGTATTCCACATTTATCACCATAGACCTTCCAGATTATGCATTCAAATTAATCATCAAATGCTAAACATAAGAATTCAGAACATCCATAAAAAGTGGCATTGACACCATAAAATTTGCCTTTTTATTTTTTCTTTTGTTAAATCATACCATCTTTTATATTTTGTTATATTTTATTAACTAAATGAAATAGATAAGTGATTAGAAATACAAATTTTAAAAAGAAAGAATCTAAATATACTATAAAAATATTTATATCATATTTTACTAGATTTAAAACAAATTTAAATTTTAAAATTTTCTTAATCAGTTTTTTAGCAAAAAAAAAGATTAATTTAAAATCTAACTCATATAATTAAATTTAAAATAAATTTAAATTAATTTTGTGCAAATCCAATCTATAGCTATCCCTTAAAAAATACAAAGTTACAAAAGAATTTTTAAAAAAAATTTAAAACCTTGCTGAGTGATTATATTTCATCAAGGATTTTTAATATTTTAACTCCAAATTTAAAGGAGTCAATACTAATTTCTCACTCATGATTCATGCCTATTGGTGGCAAGAGAATTTTGTGCACGGCACTATTACAAAACCTTGTATTAAATGGATAAAAAAATTATTTTTTATTTAATATAATGATAATAATAATAATAATAATAATAATAATAATATTATTATTATTATTATTATTATTATTATTGGATCACTTGATTCTTAATTCAAAATTTTAAAAAAGTTCCTTTTAAGTTTTATTATATTTTAGGATATGCATATATTTAATAATAAATTTGGTAAAGGATATTAATAACATTTTTTTTTATTTTGCTATTAAAAGAGTTATATATATATATATATATATATATATATATATATATAACTCTTTATTATATCATACAATTGTATAAAAAGCAACACGATTAATGTCAATTTTACACAATAATCTCTTATAACAATTTTACAGACCTATTATTATTTTTATTACATCATCTTACTCCCTGTGTTTCCTATCTTTGTTCTGTATATAATTTGTTATCAGACTTTGTAATGCAAACATACAACATTTCTCAGCCTATACTTACACAAACAAGTAGGTATATACATGACTTTATTTAACTTTAAACGCTAAAAGTATATACTAAATCCAAGGTTACAATGAACTAATGATGTGAATTGAGTTTCAACTCTTTTTCTTTTAAAGTATATATTCTTTCATCAATTGTATTTATTCCATTATTCTCATTTCATTATTAAGACATGATCATCTTTAATAATTTTTAGTTAATTAGATAAATAATAATTATACTATTAAGATATTGAACTAGAATTTTTAAGGTTAGTTTTTATGAGTGTTAGGAATATATATTTTTAACACATTATTAATTATTGTATAAAATTTATAAAAATGTAAAAATATGATATAGAATCATTAAATTAAGAGTAAGAATTATTAAATTGAAAGTGAAAAGTCACATAAATTTTGTGCTTTTTAATATATAAATCTTAATTAATAATTAAAAGTATATTAAAATAAATAATATATTAGAGAATGTTTACTAACAGTTTTTAGTTTGTTTTGAAAATGTGAAGTACTTGTATAATAAACTTTAAGTGTTTTGGATTAGATTTCTATTCAATTAATTGAATGTCCATTTTGATTTATAAAAGCTACTTTAATGATCAATCTGAAGTTGTATTCAATATCTTATTTAATTTTGATGCAGTTTCAGCGTAAAAACTTTACATTGTCTACTAATTAAAGTACACGATATGTATAACTTTTTTATATTAATTATCATAAAATTAAATTTTGTTAGTTATATAATTGAATAGAAATATAAAATTTGTTATATTATCAATAAATTTTAATTAAATTCTTATTTTTAACCTGTTTTTAAGTTATATTTGATAATTATGCATATTTACGTAAAAATATTAATCCCTTCTTTTCTGTTTTTCTTAACTTTTCTCGAAATATACGTAAAAATATCCCATGAAAAGTGCAAAACTCAACTTGAAGAGGGCAAACAATTTAAAAAGTGTGGATATATAAGACAAATTAGTGGTAGGTACCGATGACTTGAATTGAACTTTAAAGTCTACGCAGAGTCACCCACTAAAAAAGCAAAACTCTGAATTATTGAGTACAATTATTTTGTGCTTTAGGAGGGAATAAGAATGGGAGCACAATCACATGGACTCGAGAAACCAAAGCCATGGCCGTGCACTCAAAGCAGCTTCTGCAACTGCTACTTGTGGCAATCCTTATTGCAGCAACGAAAACCCAACCCATGTCAAAGCCAAACTGCAGAGACAAGTGTGGCTCTGTCACCATTCCCTTTCCATTTGGCATGACCAAGGAATGTTCCTTGAACCCCTCATTTCTCATCATCTGCAACCAAACCTCTTCCACACACACGCACATACCTTTCTTGTATAATAATAATACTAATAATAGCGTGCCATTGTTAAGCATCTCGCTCCTGGATGGCAAACTTCGCATTTCATTGCCAGTAGTGAAAGACTGTTATAACTATAGCTCTTACGAATATATAGATCATCTTAATGGAATATCGGTCTTGGAATGCGACCTGACGCCTTTTCACCTCTCGCCCAACCGAAACAAGTTAACAGTTGTTGGCGCTGACACCGCTGGATTTGTGAAACCAGATACGAAGACGGAAAATAAATACACTGCACCAATATGCCTGTCTCTGAACTACAAACATTTATTAGTGAATGGGTCTTGTTCCGGCGTTGGTTGTTGCGAGATTTCAATACAACAAGGGCTATCAAGTTTCTACTACTATGCTTATATGAACATCATCAAGAACAGTTTTTACGCCAAAGAATTTGGCAACTATCCAATCGTATGCGGTTATGCGTTCTTGGTGGAAAACGGAAACTACAGCTTCTTCAAAAAAGACCTCTTAAAGTGGGACAAGAAGGAGTTTCCTGTGATTGTGGATTGGGCAGTGGGGAACCAAAGATGCAAAGATGCTATGAATTCATCAAGTTATGCGTGTAAGGCAGACAACAGTACATGTCACAATGCAAAGGACGGAAATGGTTACCTTTGTCGATGCTCTCCTGGCTTTCGAGGAAACCCTTATCTCTTTCATGGTTGCCTAGGTATAAGTATATTATTTCGATAATAATATTTTTCCACTCACTTTTTTTATATTTATTTTTTATCACGTTTTTTTACATCAATTTAATACTACTTCATGAATGAAAATAATTTTTTTTTAATATTATTTCTTAGTCCATTCTATTTAATTTTTTGCCAAACACTTGAAGAAAAAGGTTTTTTTTAATAATTTAAAAATCTTATCCATCTCAACTTTCTTTGAAAATAATCCCATATCCAGCTTCTAAAAAATTTATACATAATTTTAATTTATGAAAATAATGTAATATATTTTACTTATTTTTTTCGCATGGAATGTTTATTGAGTAGTTTACTCAAATGAAGATTTTTTTAAAACAAAATCTTATTTAGATTAATGAAAAATTGATAAATAATATTAAAAATAATCAAAATTTTTTAAATTAAACTAATTTATTATTATTATCATAATATTTTTTAATAAAAATATGTTTTAATTATTTTATTGTTTTTATGCTATGTAAATGTTTTAAAAAATAAACTTCTCTACGACCTCAGATTCTCCTCCCCTTTTCTTCTCTCTGTTTTACTTCCTCCTGTTTTGAAGTTTTTTTTTTTTTAACTATTATGAAGTCGATAAAGAATACCTTCTCTTTCTAGCTTTTCTTCATTTAAACAGATAGTCTTTCTTACCTTTTTTTTTACTATTTTCTTCTTTTCTCTTAATACAAACAAACCATAAGTAGTTAAATAAATTTTAATTTTAATTAGTTATAATATTTTACCAAACACTTGAAAATAAAATATTTTTTTATAAGTTGAAAAACTTTATGCATCTCAACTTTCTTTAATAGCCAAATCATCTAACTTCTTAAAAAGTTATTGTACATGCTTTTAACTTATGAAAATAATTTAAATTTATTTTACTTATTTTTCTCCTCGTGGAATGTTTATTGAGTAGTTTACCTAAAAGAAAACTTTTTCTTTATTTTGTTGGAAGTAGAGTGTTTTTGATAACATAAACTTATAACTTATTTGACTTTATAATTTTTTTTATCAATACATTAGTAGAATTGTTTGATAAACAAAATATAAAAAAGATTTATAACTTTTAAAAACTAGTTTATTAAAAGTTACTTTAAGCGATACTCATCTTATTAAAAATTAGTTTTCAATAAAATATTTTATTTACAGTCTATCTAAACATTTTAAATACACAAATAACATAAAATATTTTCTTCTAAGCCATTTAATAGCTTTTAGTTAATTAAAAAACTAATTTTATCAAACAAATTTAATTCAATTAACTAATTATAAACTATAAACTTTTCTGCTATTACAATTTTAAGTGTGAAATCAGAAATTATAACTAACAAATAATCTCTTAGATGTTGACGAATGCAAGGGATCTAACGATTGCATTCATCGGGAAAAGTGCAAAAACTATCCGGGGAGTTACAATTGTTCATGCCGAAAAGGATTCGTAGGAGATGGAAAAGTAAATGGATCAGGATGCAAAAAAGATACGAACAGCAGAGACATCATACTCGTAACAACTTTGAGTGAGTATACTATTGCACTGCTGGAAATTACGACACATTTTGTTCTCAAATCTATCATAGCTCTTCATTTTATTGTCAATAACCAAGTTTACTATTAAAATTATATTGATCAAAGAATCTTTATCGGTAATCAACAATATTAATTCTATGCATATATTCAAGGTGATTTTGGTACGATTAAAATAGCATTTACTCTATTAGGCCTATACGTATTACTTGTAAGCTCAGGAATTATCCGAATAGAGTGACATTTTGATTTTATAACATACACCATCGGCAACATGAAGTTGAGACATGTACAAGACAAAACGAAGAAATTGACTTTGTTTCCGCTTGTTTATGCGTAGGTGTGAGCATAGGCATCATAGCACTGCTGGGGGGAAGCTTTTATGTGTACTGGGCATTCAAGAAAAGAAAGCTCATGAAACTTAAGGAACACTTTTTTGAGCAAAATGGTGGTCTATTGTTACAACAACGAGTAGCGAGGCATAGAGGGTCAGAAATGACTAAAGTCTTCACAGTGGAGGAGCTAAAAAGGGCAACTAATAACTTCAATCCAGATAGGATACTAGGGCAAGGTGGTCAAGGAACAGTTTATAAAGGAGTGTTATTAGATAATAGAACTGTAGCGATAAAAAAATCCAAAATCAGTGATCCAAACCAGATTGAGCAGTTTATTAACGAGGTTATGTTGCTTTCCGAAATCAACCACAGGAATGTGGTAAAGCTCTTGGGTTGTTGTTTAGAGACAGAAGTTCCAATGCTTGTTTATGAATTCATTTCCAATGGTACTGTTTATGAGCATCTTCATGGTCAAAGCCAGTCCTTAAAACTTACATGGAAAACTAGATTAAGAATAGCAACAGAAACTGCTGAGGCCCTGGCATATTTGCATTCTGCTACTTCTGAACCAATCATCCACAGAGATGTGAAAACTACAAATATATTACTTGATCACAATCTCACAGCAAAGGTTTCTGATTTTGGAGCTTCAAGAATTGTTCCTCTAGATCAAACTCAATTAACCACTTTGGTGCAAGGAACGTTGGGGTATCTTGACCCTGAATACTTACACACAAGCCACTTAACTGAGAAGAGTGATGTTTATAGCTTTGGGGTTGTCCTAGCAGAACTACTCACAGGAAAAAAGGCACTCGCTTTTCACAAGCAAGAGTGTGTTACGAACCTTGCTCTGTTCTTCGTTTCTTCCATGAAAGAGGATCGATTACTTGACACTGTGGACCATCACATAATTGATGAGGCGACCGCAAATGTTGACCAACTGATGGAATTTGCCAAAATTGCAAAACAGTGTTTAAAGGTGAAACGAGAAGAAAGACCCACAATGAAAGAAGTGGCAATGGAACTTGCGGGACTGAGATTTGCGGAAATGCACCAACAGGAAAGTGCCAATTTGTGTTCAGAAGACACTGAGATTTCTCTCCAATCAGAAGCGTATGTTTTAAGTGTTGTAAATGACGCTGGTGGAAGTAGTGGTATTAGTTCTGGTGTTGATAGCTTAAACCAGATTTCGACGACTTTCCCCAGTGGAAGATGATAATTAAGCAGATGTTAATTGTGATGGATTGTAATTGACAAGCCTATCCTTACTCAAAACTTTATTATTTGATGTTTATGTGTTGTATCAAATACCATATTAATGCTTGTATTAATATAAATAGGCTTCTCAAGTGAATTTGCTTTCATTCATTTGCTTCATGAAATTTGTATTTTCTTCAATTTCATCTATTTATGTTTTTACTTTTAACTTTTTATCCTTCATGCATGCTTCATTGAATTATAACATCTTCAATTTCTGAGTTTACTTTTTAACTTCAAATTTTAGATGTGAATTTATGTATAGACATTTTTATTAAATCTAATTAATGTAACATACACAACACATATTTTTTATAAAACTTTATAGAATATTTCAATATCTGATATATAAATAATTTTAATTAATATTTTTTATTAATAATAATTATTTATTAAATATTTATTGAGTATTCAACATATATGTTTAAAAAAAAACTCCTATAGTAATTTTTATAAGAAATAAAATAAATTATTTTTTTCCCAATTATAAGAATCAGAAGATAAATTTAAAATATATTAATTGGTAATTTTTTATACTTTTCTTTTATTATTAAATATATATTTAAAAACACTGATTACACTAATTATAAGCTTTAATATAATGAATATTTTTAAAATAAAATTTTTATTTATGAAAAATATAATTAATTTAATTATTTTATTGGTTATATTAACTTAATCTTTTGTTTCTTATAAAAAATTAATTTATAAAATTATATCACGTAAAATTCAAAAAAAAGCAACTTGAATCTTAATTCGATATGAATTAATACTCACAAGTTTATTTTTAGAAAAACATATATTAGTAGGTTATAATTTTAATTTTTTTTAAAAATATACTCAGTGAGTGTTTTGTGTGTGAATTTTTTAATTCTTAATAATTATGTTTTTAAAATGCCTTTTTTTAAGAATTTGTTAAAAATATGTATACCATACTAGTAGTGCAAATTTATGAAATTAATGTAACTTTTATATTTTTAACACAAATAAGGTTAATTAGTATACGACTATTTATTTTAAATTTAAAAGTGAAATTTGTATTTGTGATATACGACTGTTTTATATGAGAACTTATATAACAAATTTAACTATAAAAGTTATTAACATAAATTAAAAAATATTTTTATAAATTATATAAATTTATTCATTAAAATAACTTAAAAAACTCTCTCTCTCTCTCTCTCTCTCTCTCTCTCTCTATATATATATATATATATAACTTCTTTATTATATCATAAATTGTATAAGAAGCAGTACGACTAATGTCAGTTTTACACAATAATCTCTTATAACAATTTTACAACCCTATTATTATTTTTATTACATCATCTTCTTACTCTGTGTTTCCTATCTTTGTTCTGTATATAATTTGCTATCAGACTTTGTAATACAAGATGCAACATTTCTCAGCCTATACTTACACAAACAAGTAGGCATATACATGACTTTATTTAAGTTTAAACGCTAAAAGTGTATATATTCTCCCACTATCGTGGCAGCTAGCTAGTGGCCGTGGTCTATGGTAGCGCTATGCAAAGCGATGGTCTCCATGGTCAAGCCAGGGCCAAACCCATATAAAACGCCCCACTTTAGTCCCTCACCAGTTGTGTCTTTCCCTTCTTCCATGGACCACCTTCTCATCTCATCCAATATAAACAGGACACATGCACTCGACATGTTCCCATACTCACTCAGAACCTGTTTAGTTGCTCTTAGTTTCTCTGCCTTCAACCCAAGACTCGCTTCAATTTGCTTCAAGATTGCAGGGCCACCAGGGTGGGTTATCCAAAACAACGAGTTCCAATCGTTGATTCCAAGCGGGTGAAAGGTTTCTTCAAGGCTTTTCTCAATGTTCTCTCCAATCAACTGAGGAACATTGTCCTTGAGATGAAACGTGAGTCCCACCTCGCGCAAGTGTCCCTCAATGGCACCCTCAGAGTGGGGTAGAATGGTCTCTGAAGCCGAGACAAGGTGAAATAAGGGTCGTTCGATGGAGGGGTCAGGGTTAGATCCAACGATGACGGATGAAGCACCATCACCAAAGAGAGCTTGGCCCACTAAGGAATCCAAGTGCGTTTCGGAGGGTCCACGAAAGGTGACAACAGTGATCTCGGAACACACCACGAGGACACGTGCATGAGCATTGTTCTCAGCAAGGTCTTTGGCAAGACGAAGCACGGTGCCACCAGCAAAGCAACCTTGATGGTATAGCATGATCCTTTTGGTGGAAGGTTTGAGGCCTAAGAGTTTGATGAGTTGATAATCAGCACCAGGCATGTCTACACCCGATGTTGAACAAAATATTAAATGAGTTATCTCTGACTTGGGTCTTCCCCATTCTTTTATGGCTTTTGATGCTGCCTTCTCTCCCAGCTTTGGTACCTCCTCAACCAAGATGTCTTGTCGCGCATCCAAGGATGATTCACTGTAAGTGCTTATGTTGGGGTTTTCTTTCAGGATTTCTTCGGTTAAGTGCACGTATCGTTTCTTTATCATTGACTTCTCACCTGTTCTCCACGCCAAGAAGCTCGGGTCAACAGAGAATTTTCTAAACAATTTTATGTTATAAACACCATGTTTATTTAATACTATAAAATCTATGCCAGTAAAGGCAACTTTAACAATTAATCATTATTGACTATTTCATGGTAAACAAAAAATAGAAGTTAGAAGAGGATAATTTTATGAATTTCTTCTATATTTATGTTATATTTTAAAATACATGCATATATAATAATAAAAATAAGTGAAAGATATAAATATTATTTTGTTATATGATGCTTATATTTATTTATCTAAATAATGAAATTATAAAAAATAGCATGTCTAAAAAAGTTAATATTATTTTTCCTATTTTATTTATTTATTATTAGAAAGACATGTAGGATGGAAGTAGGTCAAATTATTTGAAATGGGCCTACGCTTGTATGTGTAAAGTCTGCCTTATTAACCCAATTTATTTAAATAATAGATTAAATTTAAATTTTCTAAAAAAATTAATTAATTAAATACGTTAAGTTTGAGTTTAAAAAATTATTAAATTTGATAATTGGCCAATTTAAAATTCATTAATTTTATAAAAATATAAAAAAAATTAAATATAATTAATTATAATATTTTTATAATATTATATTAAATATATTAAATATTAAAATAAATAAAATTATAAATTTGAAAACTTTATTTCTTTCTTATCCTTATTTTTAATTTTTATTCTTATACTTGTTGATTTAAAGTATAAAAATTTATACTACTAAGTTTGTTTGATAATTTAAAGATTGAATTTCATTTAATTGTATTTGTTTTATGTTTGATAATAATTTATTTATTTAAAGAGTATATGTAATTTGAAAATAATAAATAAGTATATATAATTTTATTATAAGTATTAAATGTACTTAATCATTTTTTATAGTCTATTTAATTATAAGTCTTGTGGTGTTTTTAAATACAAACCTATTTATATGATTTTATAACCTATTTATAAATGGGTCTAATAGCTAATTAAATATTTTAATATAAAGCAGATTATTAAAAATATTAACAGGTGAGTTAAGTTTTTAAAAAGTCAAATTAAGTTTAATAAAAAAAATTAAATAATGAATCATATTTAAAATTCAAAATTATTAAATATATCATATCTCCTTATACAAAACCTAATCCGACTTGCTTTACTTTCATCTTTACATGCGAGATAAAATTGGAACTAACATTTTATTTGTGTATTTTTTTATGTAATTTATACAGTGAAAGAAACTAATTTTTTATATAAAAAATTTAAGAGTTTAATACAAAAACTATGTACATGAGAAGTCATTCAGTAATTAAGAATTTTTTTTCCTATAAAGCTGAGTTCTTTTTATAATAGTTTTTGATCCTTTATATATAGAGAGAGAGGGGGAGGAGGTGAGATAATTTTTTTGATACTTATACAAGGAAGAAAACTTTTAATTATTAATTTCATTATTAATGATTAGAATTAAAACATCTAAATTATGTGAATCATATAAAAATGATACAATTTTTTAAGAAATTATGTGACTTTATAAATATGGTTTAAATTTACATCTCCCTCTATTAGTAGATGAGACAGGTAAAGGTGTCTTAATTAAATTAGTAGGGTAGCAAGTATTTTTGTTTAACGTGTGCATGAAGGCATGCATGTACTTTGGGGGTGATGCATGAATTTAAGAATGGAAAGAGAAGAATAGTGAGCTTACATATGCGCTTGAGCTTGGCCTTGAGTTGAGTCATGTGGTCACTCTTGGTGACTCGGAAGTAATAATCGGTGAAATCAGACTGGTAAATGCAATTGGATGGAGTTGCAGTGCCAATGGCTAGTATGGTGGCTGGGCCTCCACCCCTCTGTGCCTCTCTTATTTTCTCTAAATATGCCATTTCGATCTGTATCCAATACTATCAATCTTGTTTGGATCACCCAATACCCTCACTGCCTATTTATAGACAGATTAGATTTCACTCTATCCATGCATATCTAATAACAAGCTGTTGTTGCCCGCCACGTGCAGGAGCAGGTAGTTCATACATTTTCCTCTCTTGTTTTAAGGAAAAGACACAAATTATACCTAAAAATACCATGGATGTACTTCATGTATTTCATTGGTTCATTTGAAATTATGTTTGTGTGGCTTTCCTAGGCTCTTTCTCTATCCATTGCGTATGTGTTCTCCACAAACAAAACCGAAAACAAAAATTCAACTCACGTATCAAAACAAATTTATGACGCTTGTTGACTTCGTTCAATCCAAATGCAATTTAAAAAGGATAAACCTTACTTAAAATTAATAAATTTAAGTGTTATTAGTGTTTATAGTAATTAATTTTATTGTAATAATGTATAATAATGTTAAATATATGTTTTTCAAATAAAATATTAATTTTAACTAATAAACAATAACGACGCTTAAAAAATAACATTTAAATTTTGCTAATCAGCAAATTATAAGTTGTGATTCATTGCGATCTTAAACGTCCTGAAACTTGTTTCGACACTTAACAGCAGAAAGCACAATCGGTCATGTTGGTAACATAAGATTAACCGGTATTTCTAAAGAAAATGATAAAAAAAAAAAACAAAACTCAGTTTCTCTTACTTTTTAAAAAAGTATTAAAAAAAATACCTGTATGATTTAACAATTTTGTAACTAGCACCCCAGAAAAAAAATTCTAACAAACAAAAATTGTCAAATATTTAAATAACTCATGTTAATAAAATATGTCTTTATCTAAAAAGAATAAATTATTAGTATGAATTTTAGAAATTTATAACAAATGTTGCAATATACTGACATTCGATATATTGATAATATATATTAATAATTTTATTAAGAAAATTGTTAGTTAGTATAATATATTATATTATCAGTGCAAATTCATGACATTTATATTAATAATTTAATTTTTTAAATATATTAACAAAGACAAATTTAATATTAAGTTTCTTATAAATAGTATTTTTCTGTAATTCTGATATCTGGATAATATGTACGTACACCTGTGAGTTATATTGTTGAAGTGATTTAATTTACATGAATAAAAGATATTTATCAAATCACTTGTCCAAATTGTACACTTCATCCGTTCGTATGCATGTCGTGCTTGTATACACGTTTTCATATACTGACATCATACGAATAGAATATTATTTTAAATTAGCACTGCCTTACAAGTTTGTTCCCAAAAATTTCACATAATCATTACGTGATAAATCATAGGGTTTCATGTTTTGAAGTATTAAAAAATTTATATTATATGTAATATAAATATCAAATAAAAAATCTTAATAGTACAAACGATTATTTATCCAAAACACACAAATACCACAGACCAAAATTCGAAATGAAACTGTAGTTCAATAAGCTCGGAACCTTTGTACTTTTAAGTTCAGAAAGCAATTAATCATAAAAAAAATGTTTTCTACACGTATTTTTCAATTTGAATAAATTATAAATTATTCTAAGTAAAATATGATTAATTCAAGAAAAACCCTAAAATATATTAAAAATATTCTACGTTATAGAACCTTTGTTTTTCAACTTTTTTCCCAAACGTAATTATGATGTGGGTGGGTGCTCCACGCCACTCGTTCAGTCAAAGTTATCTTCACCTACCCTTTGTAATTAAAAGTACTTACATTTTGAGTGTTAGAAAGGTATATAGAAGTCGGAGATAAAAGAGAAAACGAGAAAAAAAAAATAGATATAAAGAAAATAAATATAAATATATAAGATTTATAATTAAAATCATTATTTTTACAATAAAAGTGTTAAAAATAACACACTTTTAATTATAAATTAAAATTTATTAAAGATTATAAAGTATAAAAAATTATTAATTTAAAAGTAATGTTTACGATTTTTAACAAATAGATATTCTAACGTATATCCAAAACATCTGTAAAGGAATTAAAAAATTATAAATTTTTAATTAAAAATTAGTATTTAATATTATTGATATATAAAAATTTAAAATGTTTTTTTAATAAAATTTTACCGTAAAAATATTTAGATATTGCTTCACAACACTTTTTTTATAATTTTTAAAATAACTTTTTGGTTAATAACATTGTTTTTAATTAAAATTAATATTTTTTACCATCGAACTTTTAATATTGTTATTTACAACATGGATTATTAAGAAAATTTTTATTTTTAATTAAATCATAATATTATTAGTTCATTATTTCACTTGAGAGTATAAATAAATTAATTTTATAAATTATTTTAATTTAACTAATTAAATATTTGATTAAGCTCAATCTTGATTCTGTCTACAGTTACATTCAAGATTCTATCAAAAACGTAGATCAATTAGTAAAATATTATTTCAGCTAAATTTGTTAATTCAAATTTTAGTTTCAGTAAATATACTTACAAGAGTGTTTATACCAAAAAATAGTTATATTTAAAGTTAATAAATAATATATATATAATAATATTCTCCTAAAAAATATTAGATCCTTTTTTATGTTTAAATATAATTTTACTTTTTTTTCCTTTTATGTTCAATTCGTTAACTTGTAAATTAATTTAAATTTGACTCATATATATATATATATATATATATATATATATATATATATATATATATATATATATATACACCGAACCTAGTTTGATTCATTTATGCTCATAATTTTACCTAATCTTCTCCCTTTTCGTGTTTTATCTACCTTGATAGCTTAGTTGCTGCCTTATTAAATTACATAATACATAGGAATATATCCACATACTTATATGAATTGCATCTCCACCTGTTCAAACTTTATTAATGATTATGATTATTTTTTAATTTATCCTTCGAGTGCTGTTTGAAAACATATTAAAATATCTATATTGCAGTAATTAGGGCGGTACCTCATTAGAGATAAAATCCAGCTCAGCCCAAGGCCAAAAAATTGTTAGGGATGTTAAGATTATTATTATTATTATTATTATTTATTTTAAATTGATTTTGTTTAATTAGTTTATAAATATTAGTAAAAATAACAAATATTTTAATTAGTAGAAAAATTTTGTCAAATTATTCTTATGATTGATTATACTTATCATTATATTTAAAATTTTATTAAAATTAGTATTTTAATAAAATCTTAAAACATTATTTCACAAAAAAATTGATTAAATTAGTTGTTTAACTTTTAGTTTTATTTTGGTTTATCTCCCTAAACTTTTTATTTCAATCCCTTTAATTATAAAAAAATTAAATAAATCTTTTTTATTAAAAAATATTAATAATTAAAAAGTAATGTTCATCTTTTTTTTTTTTTAACCCTAATAAAAACACAATGTATTTTAGTAATCTTTTAATTTATTTTTCTTTTCTTTCTCTTATCATCTACACTTTTACTAGTTCCCAAATTTTAATAACTCCAACGGCTTCAATACATATAATGTATTCATCTAACAAACTCTTTTAAGATCAAACTCATCACTTCTATGGGTATACGAAAATATATAAAAATTAATAATTAGGTCACTTGTTTATTAAAAACAAAAAAATACAGAAAAGTGCATTAATATAATAAATAAATAAATTGAGAAGAAAAAATATCGTGTTTAAGTATTTTTAAAGAAATTGAGGGTGGGAGAATCTGTTGATAGATAATCTAGTGCTCCTCTTATACCTATTAACATTTTTTAAAGTTATTGATAAATCCAAAAAAAAAAAAAAACAAAACAAAACTAGAAAAGAGAAAAGTTTTTGAAATTTAAAGGGAAGAGTTGTATAAATGAGAAGTAAGAAAATCAAAAGAAAAAAAATTTTTTTTTGATGAAGTTCGAAAAGAGGAAAATGAGTTGCGCGAATCAGAAATGAGAGGAAGAATAAAAAACAAGTCAGTTAAGAAATTCATTAAAATTTATTATACTTTGGTCAAAGTTAAAAAAAGATAAATAATATTTTTTAATAGAATTAATATTTTTTGAAAAAATTTATTTGAAATACTTTTAAAAGTTAAGAGAATAAAAAGAAAATTAGAAGAGAAAATAAAAATTAATGAATCAATCTATTAATTAGGTTTTTTTGTTTTAAATACTACTTAATTTGAAATGAGAGAGTCTATTTAAATTAAAACTTTTATATGAATGCATAGAACTTTTTGACTTAATTATTTTTTATTATTTTTTTAAATATTGTTGGTTAATTTTTAAACTTTTAAATTTGTTTTGATAGATTTGGATGTTCGTAATATATATCTATAACAAGGATGTAAAAGAAAAAGAAAAACAAGTGGCAGCAATCCTGTCCATGTGAGCAAATGCGAGAATATATCCAGCCTTCAAATCTTAATCATATGGGCCAAGTTAACGAGGGGGGAGGAGGGTGTGAATGAAACGGGCCTAGGCCCAAAAATTTCATCTACATACTCTACTAAACTAAACATCGTGGAGAAATTCAAAAAACAAAAACCATGACGGAGATGGCCAGAGAAAGACCATGTTTGGCGCTTCTAAGCTGTCTTGTTACTTTCTTTCATTCTCTAACACAACATTTGTGTGATAATGTTATTATCGTCTTTGCGTTGTGGACCCAATGGATTGGAAATTTGGATTCTATCAGACTCAAAGATACACAGGGATGGAACGGATCGTACTCACATTTCACCCTCCTTCAATTAGATGGAATTCCCCAATTAGCTTTTGTCCTTTTTCTATCACCTTTTATTAACTGCGAAAACAAGTAGTAGATGCTTTCCACATTTTCAATTTAAAGGTAGAATAGAATGAACATTGCATATATTAGATTAGTATATGAATGTTTCCCCCTTTCTTATGCGTGTCCCTATCATCATTAAGCAGATGAAGAGCTTTAGCCGGCAAGTGCCATCCCAAAAGTTTTGGAATCTCTTACTTTTTTATACAAACTCTTTACGTAGAAAAATATTAATTGTGATTTATCTTTTTAAGATAATAAATTCATGCACTTTTTAATTTAATACATATTTTATATTTTATAAAGTAGTAAGAGAATGGTTAGGAGTCTATAACAAAGTTTCACTTAGATTGATATCTTTAACTAAATTACATATATCAATAAGTTAAAGTTAGTTTTTTTTTAATATTATAACAACAATTTTTTTAGTATTTAATATCATTGAATTTAACCTTACTATTAATGTTTATCCTTATTAATTTAATTTAGATTCTCCCAAACTTCATTTATTAAAGAGTAAATGAAAAAAAAAATGCTTCACAAAAACTCTAAAAAAAATTTATAAAGAAACTTGAGAAAAAACTAGATACCTTACGTAAACCTTCCAAAATGTGTCTTATAAAAATAACCTGAGACAATATCATCTAGCAATCTTGGTCCCCAAGTTTCAAATTTCAACGAATTTATTTCTGAAAATCGGAAAACTCGTTTAATATTATTTTCTAAGCATTCATTTATTTACTTCTAACTTTTATTGTCACTAAACATCCATTTATTTTAAACATCCCCCACAACCCCAAAAGTCTTTAAACTCACAAGTGAGGGACAGAGGACAGAGAGAGGGGCATGGAGAAGGTTGAGCTAACTACTGTGGCCAAGAAGCTTATACAAACTACGGAGTTAGATATGAAAGTAAAGGCCATTGAGAAAAGGGTAAGTGAGGAAACACAAACAGAGCGGTGGCACAGACCCAAGAAAGGAAGCATCTTCCCTGCGAAGAGACGTTCAGTAAAGCAGATGATGTGGAACTGTGTTGTTGGGCCCAAGGGCTTCAAGATGGGCTCTCCATGCTCCAAGTCCAAGAAGAACAGCCTTATACACCCTTAGCTTTTCTATATTTGATGCATTAATTTCATTGCCTTTTATAGAGATAAAGACCTTGTTGATGTTGGATGATCGTGTGGTTTGGTTGTCTTTGGCTAACACTTTCGTCATTGATGTATGTGTTAGCCATTTATGTATGCATATTTTCTTGTTAAAAATATAATTTTGTTTCCGTATGAAATTTAATAAAGTTGATCATTCTACCTAATAACAATCTTCAAACTACTGGTTGAATTGATTGATTTCATATTTTATGAAAAATTATTAAGTGTTATAAAGATTTAATTTCACGTTACTTTTTTAATATTATCAATGCAATAGATCTTATAATATCTTATGATTTTTAATAAAAATTTATTATATCTCCTCGTGTTAAAAGAAACATAGTAAAATAAACAATTTATAACATCAACTTTTAGCATTAGGTGAGATGATGCCAAGGAAGAAAAACAAAAGGGGAAGAATACACAGACTCCACAAGTAGCCTGTACAATAATGACCACAAGCGACTTGAAAAAAGAAATTGATGACTTTTATATAGATAGATAACAAAAACGGGAAATCACTAACTTCAATGATAATCCTTGTTATCCGTTTATTTTTCTTATACTACAATGTCTTGGTTCATGAGGGAGATAGTTGTCGTCGCATGAAATATGCCTAGCTAACCCTGAAGCCATTTTCTCACCCATCTACACTCAACTGTTTACAAGTTGTTTTCGAATAAAGAGTTTTTGGTCCTACCCACATGGAAGTAGTTTTAATAGTTACAATCGATGGTGCTTTATCTTTTTCCTTGTAAAGTAATAGTTGAAAAATTGGTGTTTCCCCCAAATACACAACCCAATTGCGGCAGAAGTGAAGGAAAGTCGGTTATACTTGAAAGCAGGTGGGCTTTTGGCATGTGATTCAGGGAAGAGAATAAAGAAATTTGCAGCCACTGATAACTCAAGTGCAATGAAAATGCTTGTATAAGTCAAGGAACATTAAATTAAAGTGCTTATCCTTAAACTTACATAGCGAAACGTCAAATTTGGTAAATGAACTTCCAGTGCTGGATAAAGACGCATGTCACATTCCTTTTTTTCCATGCCCAATTAACGATCACGATAGCATTGTTCATGCTACAGTGCAAGAATCGTAATAGATCTGTACTCTCCACTTATAAATTTAAAATCCAAGAATATCTATCTTGGACTAGTTATTTATTTATATTTATTCTCAAGCTCGAGTAGATATTGTATATATTATTTTATTTTCTTGTTTGGCTTGCTTCATTCCACCTCAAACTTGAATAAACAAAGAGCAATCGCTTATGCACCACATTAAAAAACTAATGCATTGAGCAAACCATATCTATTGAGCAAGTCATGCAAATAAACATCTTCATATGTAAGAGAAAGAATCATATTAGATTTTCTCATTTATAAAAGGCAGGGGAGATTAAGTTAATTGCCGTGGTCAAAGGAACGTATGCTCAAAAGCAAAAGAGGGAAAAAGAAAAAGAAAAGAAAAAAAGGTGATGCAAAAAATATGTCACATGACATGCAACAACATTAATGATACCATACATACAGCTGAACGCACCAAATGATACCATTTAAATGTCAAAGATTCGACATTCACTGAAACATAAAAAATATTTATTAAGAATAGAAATTAAACGATAAGGAAAAAATAGGTTGAAAACTTGAACCTTTCAAGTCGTGCGTTCACACTTTACCATAGAACCTTTGAATAGAATAATAGAAAGCACGTAAGTTGAGTACACCTAATGCATGTAATTAAGTTGTGAGTACTAAGTCAAATAATAATAATTAATTTCACAAGTATTGTATGGCATCAATGTGTTAATTTTTAATTAATGTATCAGTGGATTGATGATTTTGTTGATTATAGCTTAGAGCATAAACATATTTAATATTGGTATATGTAAATCTTGTCGGTTGACTCAGTGCATAAATTTGTGGAAAAAATCTCTACGGTCATAGAATGACAGCTTAGCTTAATTTTAAATCATATTTACACAATAGTCTATGTTCATAAAAATCAAGATAATGTCTTGTATAAAACCTTCCTTATATGAAGAAACTTCTTCAAGTTTGAGAGCTCTGATTCTAGTTTTCATTGAACGTGAAATTTAGCACAGTGACTCCACGTAAATCAAGCTCAAAATGTTGTTTATTTATATTATTATAGTAGAAATAGAACTGGTGTAGTACTGGTACATTACATCAGATGATGATTCAGATTTAATGTCTCGTTAAAATGATTTGTGAGCATATCTAATTCCCTGTTCTGCTTTTAGGCATATCCTGACGTATCATTGAGAGAATTTAATGGACTCATTCGATGCTTAGAAAAAAAATAAAAATACTAACAATGCACTATCTTAAATATTTTTTATTAATTGTTAACATTTATTATTTTTTTAAAATATATATAAATTACATTTTTAATTTAATAAAATTTGATTAATAATAAATTAATTTAAAAGAATCAAAACCAATAATTTACTAAAATATAGAAACTAAAAATATATTTAGAAATTAAAAATAGATTTAAATATATTTTTTGAGAAAAATTGTTTTACTTTTTATACTTTTGGTCATGTATAATTTAGAATTAAATTTTTTAATTCCAGCAAAAGCTAAACCAGTTCACAAAAGTAATCTCGTGAAAATAAAATATCATTTTTACAAGTTTTGATTATGTGTAATTTAAAATTTGAGGTTTTAAATTATGTGATACAAGTCCAGCAAAAACTAGCACTAGTTCACAAAAGTAATCTCGTGAAAAAAATATATATTCTTAAAAAAAAAAGTGATGTTAATATGTAGCTGAACATAATAAAGATTTAAAAAGAATTTATTAATAGTTTTTTACAGAAAATGATTAAAAAAAGTAATGTCATTAACCAACAAATAAAAAACATTGTAAAAGATACTAATTCTATTACAAATGGGATTGTCAAATAAAAAAGGTGGTAAGGATGGTAAGTTTAGACTTATCCAAATGGTCATGTGTTAAATCAACTTTCACCTATTTCACGCAAAACCATTTGTTGTTTAAGATCACTTTCATACAAATCAAAAGGTAAATATCAAAAGCTAAACCACAAATTAATAAAAGCTTGAAGTAGAGAAAATAATTCATTCTAGTCCTTTGAAACAAATCAATATATGGTGAAAAACTAATATAGAAGATTAAAATGACTTTATCTTGTATAAAGTTAGAAAATACAACTATCCATGCTTACAGTCTTAGGAATCAAAATGTGAGTTTACTCCAATGAAAATCATTATTATATTTGTCTTGGATGCTACTGAGTTATTATAGGTACTTACTTGATATTGATTTGGCTAACTATGATCTTAATTAATGACACAGGAAAATAATCAATAAATATTATTTTATTAATAATCACAAAAGGAATGCATTAATAATACTAAATAATATTTTTTAATAAATTTTGTAAGTTTAATTTTTTACTACTGTGATGAAACTGAATTTATAATCAAAGTTTTCTATTATTTGCATCTGCAAGCACGTGATAAGAAGTACTTCTCTCTGTTTTTTTATACTTCAGCAGTTTTTTTGTCATTTTATAAAATTAATAAATGATTAAGTTTTTATAATTTGATATTTAATAATTAATATGTGTTTCGTTAAAGTGTGTATTTTTTTTTAAATGCCCATTTTTCCACCAACCTATGTATCACAATTTTTAATAATTTTTATTTATTAATTCTATAAAGAATCCTGTTGGGTAAGATCAAATAAAATTTTACTGGGGGAACCAAATTTTCTAATTCAAAAATTTAATCTGTTTTTTTTTTTTAATCTAAAAAGAGGAGAAGATTTACTAAAACATTTGTCATATTTTATCGAATGAATGAAGAAGACAACTAAGGCGGAGAAAGAAATTAATGAGATATTAACTGAGATAATTAAGACAATAACCAAAATAAATAAAATTGATGAATTTTTAAACAAGAGTAGTTCTGAAAATTTAGATAAATTCGAATAATTTTTAAAAATTGTGACTTAAACAAACGATCCTTATGTAAATTAAAAATGAATTATTAAAAAGAAACAATCAATTATAAATAAATATGCGTGGGCTTCTAGCAGCCGCCACCCTTGACTCACCATTTGAATTAGAAATTCTCTTTCATGATAAGATATATCAGATCAATAAGTTGTAGTTAACATCAACTAATAAATTTATTTAATTATAAATAAATATGCATGTTATTTGTCTTTCTAGTTCTATAATTTTTTCACACATACATATCTTTTTATTTTCTTTCTCCACGCTGTATATACATGATCGCACAAAAATAATACTACATTATTATAGTGGCTAGTGTGAGCAGGTTTAGAGATCAAATTAAGATCAATTTGTTGGATGGTCATGCCAAAGCCATAAAGATACTAGTGCCGACCATTAGGAATTAAAAAATAATAATTAAGAAAGGAAAATGGCTTGTGAATTGTGAGATAAAAATTATCAAACTCAGTTTGTAAAAATTATAAAAAGAAAAAAATTGTGGTTACATTAACAAACCGTATATAATACTTAAAGAAAATGTCATCAATCTTAATTTGCTATGTTCTAATAAAATGTTTCATTTTATATTATTAACCACTATTTTCATTTTAATAATTAATTTCAACAGTAATTATTAACATAATATGTTGATTTTAAAGCAACACTAATGATGGTTTCTTATTATTATAAAAGGTAGAATTTTGAGTCTCAAACTTATATATATTTTTATGAGAATTAATAATATTCCAATTTTGAACAGCTAGCAAAGCAAATAGAGGTACTTGTAGGTCTAGGGTTTTGGGGGAAAAAATTGAATCAATCAAAATGGATTAATCTTCTCTGAATTTAGTTTTACAAAGTTTTTTAGTCAAATATAAGTAATTAAAAACACCTTTAAAGATACGTTGATTTTAATTTATTTATTAAGTTTGATGTATGTTTTATATTTGCAAAAAATAAAGAAGGATTTTGGTAGCTTTGAGTGAGTGATAAAGAATAGTAGATGTGGAGTGATCTTTTTATAATCTGTTATCTTATACTAACATTAAATTTTATAGTTTTTGAAATAATTATGTAAAATTGACACTAAATTTTATATTTTTTGTGGTAGTTAATAAAATTAATATTAAATATTATTTTATATATATTTTATTAACCATTATTATTAATTGTCGTTAATGGACGAATGCTAAATGACGCAATTTTTTTAGTGATAGTATCCTTTCACCAATGTTATATTGTGTATTAAGTAAAATTAAAATAAAATAAAAATGAGGTTCGGCTTATTAATTCTAGCAAACATTGTTTTTAATTAAAAAATAATATCGTAATGTGGTATACAAGTAAATAATGGCCGGGGCATTAGAGTGGGCCGGTTTACATTAAAAATACATTATATATCAAAGATGGAACTAATATCTTAACTGAAGATGGTCTATTTTTATTGGTTAAATTGAGTTGGTTTTATAGATCCAAAAATGCATTTAAATGTTATAATATTTTTTACGTGGTATGTTGTTTTCTTAATCATATTATATTATTTAATTAAGAATAATTTTCTATTTCATTACATACAAAAATTATAAAATATTTGTGTATATTCAACCCCAATTCAATTTCAATTAGACTAATAAATAATAAAACAATAATTTTACTTACTTAATGTTTGGTCTAATTTTAAAAACATTAACTCTGCTAACATCCATTGATAATTTGGCTGATTATTATGCTAACCATACTACCTTTAACATTATTACACTTTATACCCGTAATTTTTCTTACACAAATTCCTTTTATTTTTTATATCATTGCACAAGATTAGACCAACATCCATGTTAGCCTAAAACAAATTTAAAAATAACGTTTTTCAAAATTTTAAATTATTTATTAAAATTTATCTTTCATGCTTTTGTGATACAATTTTTTCAAAAATCATCTTAATTTATTTATTTAACACTTTTTTATAATTTTAATAAAAATAATACATTTAATCTTTTTAAAAAAAAACTATCAATCTTAGATAAAATTTTACTACTTTTGTTTTAGAAAACTTCTTTCTATTGAAAAAATAGTTTCTATAATTACGTAATATATGCATTTAGAAAATAATAATTTTTTTATATATAATTGAATATATTATGATATTTTTTTACTTGTTTATTTTAAAAAAAACTCTCAATTCCAAAAGTGAAAATATATAATTCATCAATATGAGAGCAATTATTATGTTATAAGGAATATTTAAGACTAAGACAATTATTTTTTAAAAAATTATCACTATCTAAGAGTGGTTAGTATTTATGAGAAGAAGAAAAAAATATAATAGGGTAATGAGTTTATATATATATATATATATATATATATATATATATTAATTATACTAATAGGATAGTATTATTTATAAGGTATTTCTTAAAATTTAAAAAATACGTTGTTAATTAAGTACAAATATTTTAAAAATAAGAATTAAGTGTTTTATCTATTTCGAGATTAGGTTAAATTATTTGTGTTAACTTAATACATACTGTGTTCGTGATCTTTCTCATCTCATTAACACGTTTTGACTTATACTTTGAAATTAATTCAATGTAATATATATATATATATATATATATATATATATATATATATATGATCTTTCTCATCTCATTAACACGTCTTGACTTATACTTTGAAATTAATTCAATGTAGTGTATATATATATATATATATATATATAATTCTATATAAATAATAAAAAGTTTTAATTAACAATATTTTACAAATTTTGATATTAAATTTGATATTATTTATTTTTTTAAAAATATTGTAAAATACCTCTCAATTGTAGTTTTATAATTTTGATTATATATTTTAACTGTATATAATGTTGACAACCACGAATTAAGTTAACCTGCTTTCAATCGGGCTAGTGTAAGTTTTAGATTTTAATTGAGTTGAATTTAAATTTAAATAAATAAAATTCTCAAAAATTAGATTAGATGAAAATTTTGTTGAACTCGTTTTAACTTATTTGAATTTATATCATTAAGATTATATAATTTATCCTTAAAAATCTGATTCCCTTTGGTGGCACCAAAATGACGTGTGCAGACATGACTAGGAGTAACGTCACGGCTTTTGACGTCACCTCATGGCCGTGTGATGTGCTCTTAGTCGACTTGCGTATCCTCAGCTACTCATCACTCAAAAGAAGAGGAAAGGTTCATGCATCTACCTTCATTTCATGTCTCAAAATGATTATATATAATTTTTTAATGTGTATTCTTAAATATATTAAAAATTGTTATTTTATTTTAAAAATGTTTTCTTATTATACGTATATATTTAACCATTTTATTACCTTATAAAAAATTATAATTATTATCTTAAACATATAAAAATGTTATATATTTGTATATTAAATTATTACAAAACTTCTAAATATAAAAAGTAAGAAGATTTAAAATTATTCTTAATAAAATGTGTTTCTTGTTATTTTATCTTGTTTATTATTTCTCTTTATTTGTCTTATAACATTTATTGATAACATAAGCTAATTACTCAAAAAATAAATAATTTAGTACCCCCCCCCCCCCTTATACGCCCTGAGTTTTTAACTGTCAAATACAATACGTTTATATATATATATATATATATCAACTACTTTTAAATAAAACTTTGAATTACCAAGTCACAACAGAATGATCACAATAAAAAAAATGCGATCATGTATAGATTTATCATTTATAAATATTTTCGTCATTTTTTAAAATTAAAATAATTATTATAGTTTTTTTTATTGAATGAAATTATGGAATGAAAATTTTAATTTTGACAAAAAAAAAAACAACTAAATATAAATAATTAAAACTAGAGGAACTAAAATCATATATAAGCTAAAGTACGGGGCTAGAAATGCTATTTAGCCCAAATTAAAACTAAAATATGATTTGTTTTATGAACTAATATAAAGCATGAATTAAAAACACACCGAATATTATGCAAAATTACAATAAGTACCCAAAATATAAATATAACATTTTAAAAATATAAGTATAACTATCGAACTGACTATGAGGTTGAAATTGTAAGGTCATTTATGGTTGGATTTATTTTATTTTGTTTATCTTCCACAGATCTAACACTACAGAAAAAGTCACATACTATCAGTTTTGTCCATAATATCCATCCCCCATTGTTAATAAAATTCATCATATTGTTAATACAATATTATAATATTCATATTAACAAAATGATTTCCCACAGTGTTTAACATTTTTCTTTGAGTAAATGGCAGTTTTATTGTATAAAATATTATTTGCTGCTATTTTTTTTATTAATTTTCTTTGGGAAACAAAGGAAGCGCCCTTTCATTTCTGATTAGTATTTTAGTTCAAATTTGCATAGGATCTGTGATTCTATTATAATTTTCTTAGAGTTCTTTTTTAACTGTAAAAGAAAAAGGATTTCATCTCAGTTTGATTATTTTAAAAAAGATAACTATGAACACAATTTATTTATTTATTTTGGGCTTACAGCATAATAGATGAACAATAAATGTATGCATATTTGGAAAGGAGTATTTTTTTAAAAATAATTTATGTTTAAACTATTTTAACAATTAATTAAAAACCATTTCTTTAAAATAAACTATTTCAATTATTCGAATACGTCTCCATCAATAGTAAGCTTGAAACTTGTGTATCTGACTTATGGAAGAGTCTTTCTTCTATACATAGTGGCACTGGAAAAGAGATGGGGAAGAAATCAATCAGTAATAAATAGGATCAGTTTCATAGTTTTAGGGAAAAAAGGATCCCAGAGGACCTCAACCTTTTAAAAACAGACTATTGTTTGATAAAATATTTTTTAAAATAGGATTTAATAAGATTTAGTCAATAGATAGGATTGCATCATGTGCAGTCAAAATGAACAGTTAGGAGTCAAATTGCAATAAATATATATGAGGAGAAAAAAGAACATGACAATGTGACAGCAACACATTATAGATTGTGGATGAAGGTAAATCTTTTCCGGGACCCCATTCACCTTTTCAATCTTTAAAAATCTTTAGTCAAACCCAGTTTATTCTTATTTCTCAAGTGCAAATTGGAGTACAAACTTTAGAGGAGAAAATAATGAAATAAAAACAAAGTCTAGGAATGACGTGTGAACACACACACCAAATAAAATAAAGGAATAACGAAATAACAAGCATTTTATATACAACATCAACATATAAGAAAAGAATATAATTATTCCTAATGTAATACTTTTTGGTATTGGGATGAATTTCCTAACGTAATGCTTGTGACATGAAATGAATGTATAAATTCAGTAAAGATGGTCAACATTTTCCTTTTTCTTTGATTGGATCAGTGGTGTAAACGGGAGTGAAGATTGAGTATAGTCAAAATTCAAACTTCTTGAAGCTAAAACGTCATAACAAAAGGCAGAGAACATATAGTTGCTTCTCCTTTTTATCTACCAATGAAGACATGCTTGCCAGTAAGCATTAAGACCCAAGTCTACGTACGGGAAATCAAATTTTCTAGAGGGTGTGTCTTAGGGAATTTTTTTAACATTTTATTGGTATCGTTTTATCTTTTAAGGTATATTTTTAATATATATAAAATATGGCATTTTAAGTAATTTAAATAACGAAATAAAGATATATTATAGTTATTGTTATAATTGACATCCTTTTGCTGCGTGTATTGAAGGATAATGATATGGAATAAAAAAAGTAAAAGAAGAATGAATGAATGAATGATGAAGATTTATCCGTTTCTACGATAAGTCATTTTTGCTAATGAAGACATGACTTTGAATCTTTGATGACATCAATTTGAGGGCCATTCCACTTTTCTGACCGTGGCAGGCTAATAGTGATTAGTGTAGGGATGTTTTCTAGAAGTGACGAGGTAGATGGCGGTAACAGGACATTTGTGAGAGTTGAACTCACATGGTAATGAAGTTGTGGCCGAAATTAAGAACGGATTTTCTTAATAAACATTTCTTTTGATTTTTTTTATAAAAATAAATAATCAAGTTATTAAAATTAATAAAAATGTTTTTTATATTATTAATTTATATTGTATTTTAAAATATTATAATGTTAAATAGTTAAATTGATCATTTATTATTTAATATCATAATAAATTAAAAATAAAAAATAAACATAATTTCATGATTAGCGCATTTGAAAGTAAATTTTTATTTTTTGTTATTAGAATAAAAATATTTAAATAAATAAATAAATTCTTCTTATTTATTATGAGACACAATTAAATGATATTCAATATTAGATAATAAAATAATATTTTTAATAAAGTGCTATCAAAATAAATTTTGTTAATTTAATTATTAAATCACATGATATTATTACAATGATCATTTATATATAACTTCAAATTATTTAAATATTTATAAATATATAATGTAGTCGTAATTGCTTATTTATATTTAAAATAACATATCATGTGTCAAAATAAAATAAAGTAGTGAATTAACAATTAAATTTTAATTGAATAAAATGTTATGAGCTTAACTATTTTAAATTTAATACTCAAATTGATAAATTTATTTTTATTAAAAAGTTATTGAATATATAACTTAATATCAAGTATTGTTTGATCAAGTTTTATATATCATTTAATAAAAGAAAAATACAAATCATAAATACAATTTTATCGTATTAAAATTAAGGTAACAATAAAAATCCAATCCAGGCAAGTAGAAGACTAACATACAGCAACCATAGAAAAAGTGGTAAATTATAACATTAATCTCACTGGCTGTTCCAACTCAACAAAGTAGAGTGGCAGCCATCTTATAATGACGTATATACAACAGAACATTTCATCACGTTTCTCTGTTTAAAGGAGACTCGGTTATTTAAACCCTTACCATTGGTGGTGTCCCCTACACGAAGCCTTTGAAGGAACCAAATTCAAATCAATGGAAGGTGGCAAAAAACCAAAGGCCACGGAGAAAAAGGTTAGTGAGGAAACACAAACAGAGGCCTGGCACAAACCCAAGAATGGGAGCGTCTTCCCTGCAAAGAGACGTTCTGTGAAGCAAATGATGTGGGATCGAGTGGTTGACTCCAACACTGCTTCCAAAGCTTCCAATTCACAACCTTCTCAGGCATCCAAGTCCAGTAACAACAACTCTGTACACCCCTTCTCCAAAGATGACGAATAGTTTTTTTTAGCTTTATATGCATTTCTTAGCCAAGCCATTCATATCATATATATATAAGATGCTCTTAGTCCTAGTTGATTTCGTTTCTCGCTTGGGCTACCTCTTCATTTCAATCTGCATGTATGCTCCTACTTATTAACATGGATTACTTTTTATGTCTTGTATCTTCTCTTTTGATTGTTCATTACTGTCCCACAAATTCTTCATTTTCAGGCAATGTTTGTCCTCTGAGACCCCATTTTCAGTGGGTGTCACGAAATCGAAACAGAGCATTTGGCAAATTAACGAAAAGGTTGTCCTCGAATATATTGAATTTTAAGACCCATCATTTTAAGAAGCTAGAATTTGCCAAGTAATTTTTTTAAAGACGTAATTCAGAAGAAATGAGGATGTGTGGTGGCACGAAACCTAAGGTAATCTATGATTCAGATTTAATGCAAAAAAAAGAACGTGAGCTTTTTCCTTCCTTAGAAATTTATTGATGATTATTTCGTATGAGAAGTGGGGTGGCTTGAAGTGACCCCAACTAGCTTGAATCCACTTTTAAGTACCAATCTTCACTCTCAACCCTTGTGAAGGTAATTTTCCAAGAGACAGAAAGCGGGGTAAAAAATACCTCTTTCGGTGTGATAGATAATATATTAAGGTTCAACCAGTTTATAGATAATTATTAATGCGGTTTTAGTCCAACTATATGATCTCGTGTTCTCATTTGAACCCTTAATTGGGTGAAACCTGTCTCCCCAATCATTTTATTCTTTGCCTTGTTAATTAAGAAAATGTGAGATTCCACTCCCGCAAATGTTTCCGCATTTCGGCAAAAGTGAAGTAAAATTGATAAAGATTACAGGATTAAAGTGGGTGGAGGTTTTGTGCCTTTGTGGCATCTGATTCAGGGAAAAGAAGATAGAAATATGCAGCCAGTAATGAATCAGTCAAAGTCCTATATGACTACAAGGAAACTTGACATGGAGAGAACGTATTCTCGGTATATTTGAGACTTCAAGGAGATTCATATGTCAGACAAAAGCTAACTATTCTTTTGCTGACTTTATAAGTAAAAATTGTGTTACTTCCGTCTTTAATTTTATAACACCTTTTTACTTTACTTTTTAACTTATTTAATTTTTTAATTTATTCCTAACTTACTTAAATACTTTTAATGTTAGTTCATATAGTAAATTATTGTTAATTTATAAATTAGATTGCATACCTGGCATGTTATTTAGTACAGTTCTCGTGTAGGACATAAAAAGGACATTGTTTTTTTTGTGAGAGAAAAATTAAACTTAGATTAAAATTTTTTGAATTAATTAAGAAAATATATAAAAAAAGAAAAAGGAACAAAACCCACAAATGGATATGAGAAATAAATTATAACAAAGGATGTGATTATTGGAGGGAACATAGTTATGAAATCAAAACATTCCAGCAGAATCAAAGTGACTTTAAGGAATATAATTAAAATTTCATCTCAAAAGGTGCAAGGAAACTTAATTGAAATATTTTTATTTACGTTGAAGACTAAAATAAATTATCATACAACGTAACAAGAACCAAAATTAAAAGATTTTAATTAGCATGAATTAAACTTATTAATAGCAATCTTGCTTTTTTGTATAGAGACAAACGTTCACTCTTCAAACAAGTGATATTAGGTGCTTATTTCAAGGAGTGATAAGTTTAATAACAATAGACTTATTTGTCTAAACTGGAAAAATAGAGAAAAATGTGGAGTTGAAGTAGCAATGGAACATAATTCATCCTATGCCAATGCACTAGCCAACCTTGCTGATGTCATATAATTAAACACAAAGAACAAAATGATTGAGAAAAATATCTCAATTCCCATTGATTTCATTTGATAAAAAAAAAGTACACTTAAATATTTATTTAATATTCTGAATACATACGGTCACCTTTATGTAAACTACCCTCCATACTTTAAATAATAATTTTCCTCCTATAGTAACATGATGTTGCATGTATTGGGTGTCTTGTGTGAAATAATGTGTTAGTGGGAACTTAACTTGTTAGATAAGAATTTCGTTAGGGTCTATAAAATACTTAGTAAGTTAGGAACTGAGGGCTAGTAGCAGTTACTCTACACTTTATGTTTCAAATTCTAAATACATGTTTTTAGTTGTTACAAAGTTAAATACTAAAACGATAATTTTCTTGTAATTTTATGTTACAAGCACTTTGACCCAAACAAATTTAAAGAAGTTCAAAATCAAGAGCTAGTTTTTGTTTATCTACGCTTCTTTTTATAAGATTTTAATAGTTTTATTATAAGGTATTTTATATTTTTATGATTTTTTATTACTTTTTATTTATCTTTATTAATTGAAGTTAATAAAATATTACATTCAAATCAACAAAAATAAATATTGATAGTGGAATTAAGTTTTATAATATTAATTGAGAATAAAATTATTATTTTATGATATTTTTTTCAATTAACTAACTTCATCTACTTTTATTAACTTGAAGATTTAATTTCTTGTAAAAAATGAAAAGCATATCAATACAAAAATGTAAGGGATGAGAGGGAAGTTCTAGATTCTATTATTTTGATGTCTTGGAAATGGCTATCACTTGTTAGTAAGGGAGAATCTATTTTGTTAGCTGATTGGTATTTGAACCCCACGAAATTGCATTCGTCTTTTTTTTTTTTATAGGCAAAACAAATATTATTAAAAAGAGTTTAAGGAGAACTCAAAACCCATATACACAAAAAAATTACTTACTTAGAAAAATAAAAAGTAAAAATATACTTATGCAAAATTAAGACAGATACAATTTCGTGGGTTCAAATACCAATCAGCTAACATAATAGCTTCTCCTTTACTAACAAGTGATAGCCACTTCCAGGATCTCAGAATAATAGAATCTAGGACCTCCCTCTCATCCAAAATACCATTGAAAAATACAATTCTATTTCTATGCAACCACAAAGATCACATTGTACTTACCCAAACAATTAATAAGCATATTCCTTCTCTTTTACTACAGCCAACACCAACCCAAGAAAGCAAGTGAGTCGATAAATCTGAAGGCAAAACCAGTAAAAATTCAAGCCAACACGCAGTAAAGTACCAGATTTGAGATGAAATTGAGCACGTTAAAAATAAATGAGTTGGAAGTTATATCATCAATTTGAACACCACGATCAATCAGTAAACCTTTACAAGGAAGTGCATTCAACAACAATTGCCAAGAAAAAACCAGACACTTAAGAGGGACCTTCCCTCTCCATAGCCTTTGCAAGGCATCCGCTGTACACTGATCTACACTATTAGGACCACCAAAAAGTTCAAATAGTCATGAATACGCAGATTGCACTGAATAACAACCTGAAGAATCTGCCCTCCATACCCATTTATCTTCTTGTAGTAACTTAATGGAAACTTCATCCACAAAGCTCCAACAAAATATTAAAGCTCGAGATCTCATGTTGAAAGAGTCCTCTTCGACAACTAACATTCCAAACCCATCTAGTGCCATCATGAAAACCATTCTCCAATACACATGATTCAGCATTTCTCGCCACTGTAAATAATCGCGGAAATGATTCACACAATCGCACCCTGCCTACCCATTTATCTCTCCAAGAAAGAGTGTGTAAACATGCACCCACACTTCTATCAAACTTCTCATCCAGCCATGAATTCCCTTGATGAATAACCTCCAGCAAATCACGCCACCACAAAGAACATCTGTTGTGAATTGATGAACACTGAAGAGAAGAAGCTAATCTTCCATATCTAGATTCCAACACCCGCACCCACAATAAATTAGAACAGTTAACACCTCGCCACAACCATTTACCAAGAAGCGCCTAATTAAACCACTACACATTCCTAATGCCCAAGTCACCATTCTTTCGCGGTCTACATACCGTTTTCCATTTCAGCCAGGGGATTTTAGATCTATCCTTAACACCCTTCCATAAAAAATTCTGTTGGATAGTGACAATCTCCTTTATTACCGACTTCGGCACCTTAAAAAAGGATAATGAGTGCAATGACATAGAATTAAGAACGACATTAATCAAAGTCACCCTACCTCTAATCGATAAATACCTATGCTTCCATGACGCTAACCGCTTTTTAAGAGCTTCTAACACACCCTTCCATGCACTAGGCTTTCTCGCGTTAACACCTAACTGTAACCTGAGATACTTTAATGAGAAACTACCAATCTTACAATGTAGGAACTCCGCAGCCAAGTTTTCAAAGTCATCACCAGTGTTAATCCCCAATACAAAAGATTTATGGAAGTTAATTTTCATACCTGACATTAATTCAAAGCTATGCAATACTGCTTTCAAAGTCCACAAATTCTGCACCGAAGCCTCTCCCATAATCAATGTGTCATCCACAAATTGCAGCAAAGAAATATCTGGCCCCCTATCCCAATCTTCACACCAGAGAACAACCCACAAGTCACTGCCTTCCGCATAAGAACTCCTAACCCTTTCGCTGCCACAAGAAAAAGAAAAGGGGCAAGAGGATCCTCCTGTTTTAGGCCCCACTCAATATGAACCTCCAATGTAGGATAACCATTAATCAAAGCTGATAGGCTTCCCCCCCACACACAAGCTTCCATCCAACTGACCCATTTGTCTAAAAATTCAAAGCTACGTAACATAAACAAAAGATATCCCCACTCTACCGAATCATACGCCTTCTCATAATCAAGCTTTAATACAAAACACCTCTTATTATACCTCCGCACATAATCAACTGTTTCATTAGCCACAAGCACACTATCTAACATGTTCCTTCCCGGGATAAAGGCTGATTGTTCTTATAAAATTATTGAATCCAAAACTCCTTTCAACCTATTTGCCAAAAGCTTGGAAACAATCTTATAAAGACAACCTAATAATGAGATAGGCCAAAAATCAGATATCTGTTATGGACAAGACACTTTTGGCACAAGTGCTACAAAATAAGATAACAAAGACCTAGGTAGCTTCCCATTTCTACAAAATTCAGTAAGCATACCCATCACTTCTTCCTTGATCACTCCCCAAAACCTCTTAAGGAACACAAAATTGAAACCATCAGGCCCTGGACTTTTATCACCCTCACACTCTAAAATCATCCTTCCCACTTCCTCCTCTGAAAAAGCATTAACAAGCTCCTCATTCTGTAGAACAGAGACTCTTGGTAAATTATTAATATCAATAGTAGGTCGAAGCCAACTTCTACTACTAAAATGAGCCGCAAAATAGGACACCACACCTGTTTTAATATCATTAACCTCTTTGACACATCTCTCCCCAATTTGGAGCGCATGTATATTATTTCGTCGCCGTCTCCCATTAACACATAAATGAAAGAACTTTGTATTTAAATCACCCTCTTTCCCCCATCTCACCCGAGCTTTTTGGACTATGAGACTCTCTCTATTCTTCTCAGCCTTCCAAATATCACCCACCAACATTTGTTGATGCTTCTTCTCCACATCGGAAAGTTCTATCACAGAATTTTTATCATCAATCAAGCTCAATTCAGTTGTCAAATCAGATATCACCTTATCAACATTTCCAAATACCTCAATATTCCATTTTTTCAATGCAATCTTAACATTCCTTAATATTTCCAAATACCTCAATATTTCATTTGTTGATGCTTCTTCTCCACATCGAAAAGTTCCATCACAGAATTTTTATCATCAATCAAGCTCAACTCAGTTGTCAAATCAGAGATCACCTTATTAATATTTCTAAATACCTCAATATTCCATTTTTTCAATTGCATCCGTCTTAACTTTGTATAAGTATATTTTTACTTTTTATTTCTCTGAGTTAGTAATTTTCTTCTGAGTATATGAGTTTCCCTTGAACTCTTTCTAATAATATATGTTTTGCCTATAAAAAAAATATCAATACAAAAATAGCATCAAGAAACTAAATGTATTTACAGAAAATGAAAATCAATATTCTTAGAATAGTAACTAAAAAATTAAAAGTATACTTTTTTTTTTTTGTTAATAATATACTTATTTTATTACTTTTTTAAAAATTACTATCATTTATTAATTTTTGACTAAGTATACAAAGAAAGGAATTTGCATAACTCTAATAATGCAACATCTGTATAAACAAATAATTTATTAAATCAATAACAATGGGACGTCCTAATATGTGTGACTGGTCAATTATTTTGTAGATGTTGAGATTTGTCTTTCATGTCAAATTCTTTTTTACTAACCATCCCACTACGACGCAAAATCACGATCACATCATTCATACGTTAACAAAGCAATTATTTTAGATTACGCTCTACAATTTTTTGTTTGAAATATCAATTTTATCAAATTAATTTTAAACTTAAGTTTAAATATATAAAAAGAATATTTTTTTATTAAGAATATAATTATTATATTAAATATAAAGTTTAAATACCTTTAAATAGGGCTTATTTCAAAAAATTACTTCAGAATTTTTTTATTTTAATGCTTAACTATTTTGTTTTAATTTTATACCTGACATTAATCTCCGTCAGTTAAATTATGACGTGACTAACAGTTTGTCATGTTACCGTTGATCTCTTTCATCCACTTCACTATTAAACAACCAAGTCAGGATTCTACATCAGTATTTTTAAATTTAAAAAAAGAAAAAACTAAAAAATAAAAATTTAAGCATACAGTGTTAACACTTGGAAAAATCTTAAAGAAGGAAAGCTTAAACTACCATTAGGCAGTTACTCAATCTTGATCTTCAAGTGAAATATTTCCAAATAGAAAGCAAAAAATTGTTGAACCCTTTATATGATATTATAGTTTGTTTCTCATCTTTATCTTCACTTTTGTTGTTTTTCTTTTTCGAAACAAACATCAGCGTTGTTGTTTTTTCCTTGCTTCCCAAGTACCGCACTTGTTAACAAAAGCGACGTTGTGGACATTATCGACATTATTGAAGGTAAGTGTTATTTGATTAGATTATTACGGGTTAGGGTTTTCTTTCGTAAATTTTTGCTTTACTTGACATGAATATTTGTTCCTTTTTGTATGTAAATAGCTTTCAATGCTATAATTCATCACGGGGGTCATTTTGAACTGGACCCCATGATGCACTATGTTGGGGAAAAAGAGGCCATTCCTGTAAATGTAACACCTTAATTTAATTTTCAAATAAATAAATTTCATAAAATTGAAAATAATAAAATTTTCATTCAAAAGGTTCCCAATACATAGTTCAATAAAGTAATTTAAAATAAGGATGAATTACAAGTTTATATCAAATTATTGCTAAAGGACTAATTCAAATACATCAGAGTTTTCAAAATAACTCTTTAAGTCCTATAGCAGTTTCATTAATCCCTTCATTGAACCCAGTGCTGATCGTCTTGGTCACTTGAAAAATAAATGTAAGGGTGAGTACTTTACACTATCACACGTGAGCACAAAGGCTCACATTTGCACATTCACATATTTATTACAAAATTCAAATCATGCATCAAACAACACATTTACTACTTTTTAACATTCAATACCAATTCACACACAAGTGCACTAATTACACTATCAAACAATCCACACACACGTGTGATCACTACATGTAGCCACACTCACAGTGGCACTGTGATCACAGATTCCTGATGCCCTCAACATCAGGGACTTATTCAGTTCACACCATGGATGGTTGCTGGATAGCTCCTGCTCCATGGATACAACGTGTGTGGTACTGAGCCCCCAAGCAAAGGTGTTAGTCAGAGGCCGAGTCAGGAGGAAAGTGTGTGGCCTGTAGTGCACCTACACTTAGGTATCACCACCACCCTCTTTTCTCCAAGGTATTTTTACTATCCTATCTTCCACACTCCAAGTGTATTGCTGAACCATTCATAGTTTTCCATCATATTCAAACACAACCAGCATGTCATTCACACATATTCACCCATTTCATATTATTCATCATTCATCAGTGGCCTGTGGTGCACCCACACTCACTGTTGGTGTCACAATCACCCTCTCTTCCCTAAGGTATTTTTACTGCCCCATCTTTCACACCCCAAATGTATTGCTGAATCATTCATAGTTTTCCATCATATTCAAACACAACCAGCATGCCATTCACACGTATTCACCCATTTCATATTATTCATCATTCATTAGTGGCATGCAACTATATACTACCCACATTTTAAATCACATCATAGTTTTTATCTTCGCACATCGCATGTACACACATAATCGGTCACATTACACTTAAACACACCATAATTCCATCACAATCTCATGCCAATCAAATTTATTTCATCACACACATCGCCCAAATAACTACCCTATCATATTTCACACAAAATTTCCACTAAGGTACACACTTTTCTACATTCTATCTCAACCACATTTCATTATCTAGCTCTAATAACGGATTTCAAACCAAAAGAGATAGGGTAGAGTCTCATTTACTTCAAAATGAAGACCCAACACGAAACAATAGCAGAAAATGTTTACCACAAGGTACTTCGTCCCTAAAACATGAGAAATCTCCATGAGAACTCAAGAAAATGAAGAAAAGGATGAAGAAACAATACCCTAGCACATAAAACTTACCTCCAAACGCTACAAACATAATCTCAACCTTCAATCTTGCTCACAAACGGCTTTGAAGATAATTTAATTTTGGACAACGGTTGAGGGTTGAGATAATCGAAGAGATATCAAAGAGAGGAATAGAAAATTAATTTTTCAAATCCTAAACCCCTCAAACACCCTTCTGGTCGCGATATTCTCGCTACAACGATAATGCAACAGAAACACGCCTTATGCCTAGGACCTTCTCGCTATAGTGAGAATGTCTCTGTTGTATACACTTAGCCTACATTTCAAATAATTCCAGCCTCCAATCACAAATCCACATCACATTTCAACTACACTAGACACATATCTTCACAATTATATTCACATCCAAATCATCACACAATCAAATGCACATTCAAACATCAATTCACACATTCATATAAATAATTCAAAATATTATTATAAAATCCAGAGCGTTACATGAAGAATATTGATATGGACAGGTGGTCGTACTTTGAAGCACTTGGAATTTTAAAAGAAGACTTAGGTTACTAAAAACACCTTGTGAGGATATGGTGAACATTTGGTCCTTCTGACTTTAAGAAAATTAATTGTGATAGTGTAGCCTTGGACATGACTAATTTTTCCATGTGTAACAGTTTTGAGGTTGAAATATATGATGTTTGTGAAGGAGACAACTAGGGTATTGTTGGGGAAAATTTTTTCAGTAGTGAGGAGGAATCTTTAAACAAAATTCATTTATATGAAAGTGAGGAGGATAGGGTTGGTGACATGGATGATGGATTTGGCAAAGACATTCCAGAATTTGGGCGAGTAAAAGGCAGAAGGAAGAAGTCATTTGCAAAGAAAGTAAATGAAAATGTTAAGGTTGAAGAGGTAGATGTTGCTCTTCATCAACCTTACAAAGTTAATGTTTGTATAGAGGTTGTCTAAATTTTTGGGGATGAAGATTATATTGAAAAGTCGACCCCTGACAGAGACTTACCAAGTGCGCTTCAGAGTGATGGTCAATCTAAAAGAATGGTGGCTATTGGTGGTGGTGTTGGGGGTGGGGATGCTGCTATTGAGGGTGAGGATGTTGATGTTGGGGGTGATGATGGTGCTATTGGGGGTGGGGATGAAGTTGTTGGGAGTAGGGATGATGATGATGATGACGATGATGTTAGGACTACTGCTGTTGAGGGTGGGGATGTTGATGTTGGGGGTGATAATGGTGCTGTTGGGGGTGAGGATGAAGTTGTTGGGAGTGGGGATGATGATGATGATGATGATGATGTTGGGACTACTGCTGCTGTTGAGAAACCTGGAGGTGAGAAGAAAAAAAGTGTGCTAGAAAGAGATTCTGATTATTCAACTAAAGGTTAAGAATTATTATCTTTGAGAAAGATATTGATTTATTTTAGGAGTTCCTGCAGCAACAAGCGATTAGAACTAAGTAGTTGATGGAGAATTCCAGTTATTTGGACACTTAGAAGGATTTACAATCTAGATACTCACCTATTTCTCTTGAATACACTTAGTCATATTTTTCTAGATTTTATTATCATAGAAATCTGTTTCTATTTAATTGTTATTCTTTAGTTCAGCAAAATTTATTAACATAATATCTTTGCTTATAGTCATTATAACAGTTGGGTAATCAAGGAAGTAAATCTTAGTAATAGTCCCTGTGGATACGACACTTGGTACTCTGCTTTTTTTTTTGTGATATTACTCTGACAATAGGTGCATTTGCCCAATACTCAATTTTTATACACCAATCTTATGTCATTGAATTCATTCAACCATATTCAAAACAACTTTCACTCCATTGAATTACAAATTGTCAACATTTAAAACTTTTCTACCAACAACATTCATTACTACTACAATGCTCACAATGGTAATGAAAATCCAAAGCATAATCACTAAACATCCTAAAATCTTCACCCTATTCCTCTCAACAACAATCTTTTATTTTTTATTTTTTATTTTAAGCTTCATTAATGCAAGTTGTTGATGAAGATCATGACATTCTTGCTGAAGTCTCACCGTCTCTTCTTTGATTTTTTCTATTTTCTCCTCAGTTGCTTTTTTAACCTCCATTAAATCACTGATCTTTGCCTTCAACTCCTGAATTTTATGGATTTTTTTCGATATAACAAACTCATGATCCCTATCTATAGGATCTTTAACCCAACAAAAATAATTGTAAGAATTAGGTTCTTGCAAATCAAATACAAACAAATTTGTAAACACAATCACAAATCCAGAACAAATACAATCAATTGAACTTATATTCCAACCAGAGCATCTCTAAAACCTTCTACCAGGATTATCCTTGCTCTGTGAGGTCAAAATTATAACGTGTTTCTTACATTTGCAAGTTACAGCTCGTGAAGAAGATGAACACGATGAACTATTCACACTACTTATTTCGTCAAGACGAAGAATCGAAACAAAACCCGAGATGGATAACAATAACACACGATAGACAACCCTAACCTTCTTTTTCCTTTTCTGCTTCTTCTTATTTTCGAGTTCGTCTTCAGTATCTTCATTTTGTGCTTCTTCTTCAATTAGGGTTTTAGATTTGCCCCTCTTTCCCTCACGTCACCCAAAACACAACGTTTAGGTTAAAATTTAAAAATGCTGATGTGGAATCCTGACGTGTTAGTTTAATGGTGAGACAGATGAGAGAAATTGACGGTGACATGAAAAACTATTAGCCATGTCACCATTTAACTGACGGAAGTTAACGTTAGGTATAAAATTATAAAAAAAAAATTAGTTAGGCATTAAAATAAAAAAAAGTAATACATTTTTTTTACTTACTCATCTCACATAATCTTATCTTTTTGTAATATATTTATATTTTTAGAACCGATAACTCTTAACTATGTCATAATTAATTATATTGTAGACAAACGTATTACTATAATTAAAAGATTTATAAAGTAAAATAAGAAAAAGAATTAAGTGAACCAAACTTAGTTCTTTTTTTTAATTATTATTAAATTAACAGTTCATAAGTTTTTTATATTTTTTCTTCCTTTTATCTTGCATGACTGTTGGAGGTAATAACTTAAGGAAAAGACTATTAACATTACATGACTATTGATTGGTAATAAATTTAGTACAAGTAGTTGACAATCATAAAAAAAAAATTAGAATTAGAATCAATCTAAAAGTAAATATAAAGAATTATAAATGTGAAACTATAAGCTTTGAAATTCATCTCGATTAGTTTATTGTCATATGTTATGCTGTTTTAATTCTTCTTATATTTTGAATCTTTGTTTTATTTAGTTTTGCATCAAGTAAGTTTAAACAATTGAATTAAAATATTTTTGGTACTTGAAAACAATTGTTGTGAAACAATATTTCAAGAACTTATTTTAGAATTTCTTTATTACTTTTCGATAGATGCACTTGTCCACGAATTACGATTGTTCAATTGAACTTTATGTCAATCGAATTCTCTCTCTTTTTTCTAATCCATGGTTGTTCATAATTTCTCTTCTTATTTTGCATGAAGAACTTGATGATACTAGTGATTCAATCCCTAATCAAAATTGATCCCTAAACCATTAAAATTTATTTTATTTCTTTGTTAAATTTGTATTAATTAAGTAATTTTCTATATAAAATACAGGTTGAAACACAATATCATCAAATATATTTAGCCCAGCCTTACATGTTTGTTTTTACCTCATTTTAGCTCATTTGGCTTTAAACAAAATAAAGATCCATTTAAGCATATATATGCTCACTTTAAGTGAATTACTTGATTTTCAATCCCTACTTCTTTTTTTTTCAAATTCGCTGAATATTAATTAAATTTGCTTGACTAGGTCTAATCAAAACTTATTTTGCTTAAACAAACATGAGGTTACTTAAACAAATAATAAGCTTCAAATATATTACTTTTTATCTTAAATTTATGTAATTTTAATTATTTTTGTTTAGAGACACAGAAGCTAACAACAATTCACTTAAACAAATAACAAGTCTTAAATACATTTTTTTTGTCTTAAATTTATTTAATTTTAATTGCATTGACTTGGTAGCTTAAAAAAAAATTTACTTATTAATTTAAACGAGCTAAATTTTACAAACAAAAATATACTATAAATTGACTAAAGAGAGAATCTTGTTCCTCAGTCACACACCGCACCAATTCCAATAAAAGAAACACAGTTGCGGAGCCACCTTTGTCCGCTAAGCTTGCTAATGATGTGGGTGCATAGTTATAGCTTTTCTTTTGGATACATCTGGAAGCAAAGCAACATCATATATAGTTGTAGTTTTTATTTATTTATTTAGCTTTATTATATCTTTTTAATATTTTTATATTATTTATAAAATAAGTGTTAAATAAAAAATATTTATTATTTTAACATATAAAATATCTTTAATTTGATAATAAAAAATTGTAAAAATGATAAATAGAAGGATTTAACATCAATCGTTTTAATTTTATATCTGTATAAGTTCTTGAATTTTGATGTATCCCTGATACACACTTATTATTAGTATTTAGCATCTAACAGTAATATTCTCACGTTCATTTTTTTTTACATTCTATTTACATTCCCTTTTTTTAATTTCTTTTTATATCATTTATAATATTTTTATTTTTTGTTTGTCTTTTCTTTTTCTTTTCTATATCTACTGTACTCTTCTCTTCTTCGTACCGGTGTGAAACTATCATTGATATTTAGCACCATTTACTTGGATTGATTCTTGAAGCTTTCTAATTTATTTGTCTTATTATTTACCAATTATTCATTGTATTTATTATTTGTATTACTTTATCTCTAGGTATAAACACCTATCAAGATGTTTATAAAATATTTTTATTTTCATAATTTTTTTTAAATATTCTCTTACACACGCTTTCAATATATATTTTTTATTTTATAAAGCAAGTATTAAATAAAAGTATGTATATTTTCATGGGAAAACAACAACATAATAACCAAAAGTACCAAAGTAAGCAGCAAAAATAATTTTTCCAATTTGCAAGAATCAACGAGGAATAACAACAACAAAAAAAGGATAATAGAAATCACAGAGACACAAATATTTTTAATGTGAGAAAATTCTCTCAGCGTGAAAAGTAAAAACCCACAGACACAAGCCAGTAAATCAAGTTCCACTATAATCAAATAAGGGGTACAAGAGAGTCTAATAAAATGCATAAACAAGTGCTTACAATCAGCCAATACATCAAAACAATAAAGCTTCTAATTTGAAGAACTAAGAAGAAGAATCATAAAAACAGAGCAACTGTGAGAAATTGTTGGAGATTCCAATCCATGATCTCAATGATAAGAACAAAGAACACTATGTTATGAACTAGCTATCAAATTTTCAGCCCGATCCAACAGTGAATGAAGCGAGAATCGTGATTTTACTGAGGCTGATATGTGAATATGTAGACCAATTTTTTGCCATCTTTATCTCTTCTTTCTCTCCTAAAAGGCTGCAAAATTAACACCCACTCTTGTCCTAGAAGATCCCTCTCCACTTGGGTTAAGTGAGATAAAATTGGCTTGACAAGTTTGGACTTTTTTTTTTTTGGATACATAGTTGGAAGCCCAACCCAACACATCTCTCACCTCACAACTATGTGGAGGTGATCGCCAATCCGACGATCTCACAACAAGCTTCAAGCTTCCACATTGGTAGTGCTTTAGTCATTATAACAACACCATTATCATCATATGAATTTTATCCAATTCTAACAACTTAGCATCCAAGACTCACGTATCCAGTGATACCTCACATCAATATGTTTGGATCTAGAATGAAAAGTTAAATTCTTACCAAGATGGATAGTACTCTAACTGTCCACAAGTAATGGATAGTTTTCTTGCACAAAATCAAGCTCTTACAAAAGTTTCTTCAACCATAGCAACTCTTTACATGTTTCAGTAATAGCAATGAACTCTGCCTCTGTAGTAGACAAGGCTACACGCCTCTACAGCCTTGATTGCCAAGCCACAACTCTCCCTACAAACTTAATCAAATAACCCAAAGTAGACTTTCTGGAATCAATATCTCCAGCCATATCTAAGTCTGAGTAACCCACCAAAGTAGGCATATCACCTCTAAAACAAAGTCTCAAATCACTAGTACGGCAGAGATACCTCAAAATCCATTTCACAACATTCCAATGCTCTCTACTTGGGTTCGACAAAAATTGACTAATTGCACCAACATCATATGCAATATCTGGTCTTGTACATACCATTGCATACATCAAACTGCCTACCGCAGATGCATAAGGATCTCTTCTCATATTTGTCTTCTCAGTTTCATTTAAAGGACTCTATTTAACACTCAATCTAAAATGAGTTGTAAGAGGAGTGCTCACTACTTTAGCATTTTTAGCAGCTTCCATGTTTTTTTATAGCAAATGACTCGTATAGTTACTTCTTTAACATGTCAATCCTAGAAATATTTTTTCCAACAATAAGCATGTCATCAACATACAACAACAGGATAATAAAGTCATCATCAAAAAACTTCTAACAAAGACACAATGGTCAGAAGTAGTCTTTTTATAGCCTTGGTCACACATAAAGGACTCATATTTCTTGTAACCATTATCTTGGAGCCTGCTTCAAACCATATAAACTCTTTCTCAACCTACACACATAGTCTTCCTTACCTTCAACAAGAAAACCATTGGGTTGCTTCATGTAAATCTCTTCCTCCAAATCAAGAGTAGCAGCTAAACTGAAAATAGTTTTGATAGATGACATCTTCGCTACTAGTGAGAAAATCTTATTGAAATCAACACCCTTTCTCTGTTTAAAGCTTTTCACCACTAATTTGGCTTTACATCTCGGAGATGTAGAATTACTCTCTTGCTTCACCCTAAAAATCCACCTATTCTCTAAGGCTTTTTTTACTTTTAAGCAAATTTGCTCAATCATAAGTGTGATTATCAAGTAAAGATTTCATCTTATCTTGCATTGCATCCAGCCACTGTAACTTTTCTTCACTTTCTAAAGCCTCTTCAAAATATTCAGGTTCTTCACCATCAGTTAAGGTCACATACTCATCAAAAGAATACTTGGAAGACGGTTGTCTCAGCCTGTTGGACCTCCTGGGAGGGACTTGTGGTAATTAATGTGCATCATTAAGATCATGTACTATATTATGTTCCTCTTGAACATCATCAATTGGAACCTCTAATCCATCTCCAACCTGTTGATCGTCAACATCACCATGTTGCTCATCATTCTGAGCATTAATTTTAGCATTGTCCAGGTTGTGAACAGACAACCACGTCGGATTACTATCAGTCAAATTACTATCTTTCTCAGGTGTAGTCTTCTCCATCCTGTTAATATCCAATGGTTTGGTCTTCCATGAACTGCACATCACAACTTCTAACAAGCTTCTTCTCAACAGGGTCGTACAACCTGTAGCCAAATTCATCCTGACCATAACCAATAAAGATACACTGTCATGTCTTCGTATCCAACTTCGATCTTTCATCCTTTGGTACATGAACAAATGCCTTACAACCAAAGACAGGCAAATGATCATAGCTGACATTCTTGACAAACCAAATTTTGTTTGGCACCTCAAAAGTTAAAGCAACTACAAGATTAAGATTAATAACATACACTGTTGTAAGCAATATCTCTCCCCAAAAATGCTTAGGCAACTTTGCTTCAGAAAGCATACGCCTAACTCAACCAAAGTTCTGTTCATCCTCTTTGCTAGACCATTCAACTAAGGAGTTTTAGGAGGAGTCTTTTCATGTCTGATACCTTGCTGCTTGCAATAGACATCAAAGGGTCCACAGAACTCACCACCATTATCAGTACAGATGCATTTCAGCTTCTTGCCTGACTACCTCTCAACCAAAGTATGAAATTCTTTGAACTTTTCAAGCACTTGGTCCTTTCACTGTACTGCATAAACCCATAGCTTCCTGGAATAATCATCAATAAAAGTAACAAAGTAAAGTGTACCACTACATGACTTTACCTTCAATGAGCTACAAATATCAGAATGCACCAATTCAAGCAACTCTGACTTCTTTAAGGGAGGATGCTTCTTAAAAAATATTCTAGTTTGTTTGCCAGCCATGTTATGAGAATATTTCTCCAACTCTATACTCTTCAATCCCAAAAGCACATCATTTTTAGCTTAACAATTAAGCTCCTTTTCACTGATATGGCCAAACCTTCAGTGCCACAAAGATGGCTCTATGTACACAACATTCACACTGTCTTTAGCAACCAAAGCTTTAGTCCAATACAATTTACAATTTTTCTTCCCTCTAACCATAATTAAGTTACCTTTGGTAGGCTTCCATTTACCAGAACTAAAGTGATTGTCATAACCACTATCATCAAGCAAATGCACAGAGATTAGATTGAAACGAACATCTAGAGCATGTTTGACTCCTTTAAATAACACCTACACTCCCATGTTGGTTTACAAGCAAACATCACCAACCCCAACAACCTTTGATACACTATTATGACCCATCTTCAATACTCCAAAACTACCATAAGTATAAGACGTGAAGAACTCCTTCCTCGATATAACGTGTAGTGTAGCACCACTATTAATTATCCACATGCTCTCATATAATACAAGATTAACAAACTCATAGTCACGAAGAAGAACAAGATCACACCACCTGTAGTAGTAGTGACACGATCATCATTATGATATTTCTCTTTTTGTTTGCCCTTCTTGTCTTTGTTCTCCTTTTTCCATAGAAAACAATTCCTTTGGATATGCCCAACTTTATTACAATAATAGCACTCCATATTCTTATATCTTGACTTGGACTTGCTCCTGCTCTTCTCTCTACCACCTTTCGGTTCCTTTTCTAACTTCTTCCCCTATTTTCCGTGATAAGCACCTCAGATTGAGATGAAGAACCTTGTGCCTTCCTTCTCATCTCCTTATTAAGAGCACCACTATTTGCCATTTGCAAAGAAACAATGCCATTGGGAGACTAAGTTTGTAATTGAAACATGAAATATCTCCTAAGACTCGGGTAGAGTTTAGTAGCCATAGTCCCAGAACTTCATCATCAAAATTGATACCCATTTCTGACAGTTGATCTAAGAGTCCTTGAAACTCATTCAAGTGATCTGAAATGGAAGAACTCTCCATGTATCTCAAATTCATCAAGCAATTCAACAAATATAACTTATTGTTGCCTGACTTAGAAGCATACAAGGACTCAATCTTCTCCCACAAAGTTTTAGCATGTGTCTTGTTAGCAATGTAATTATAAACATAGTCTTCTACATATTGCCGAATAAAGTCACACACTTGTTGGTGCTTAAAGTCCCATACTTCATCGGACATAGAATCCGACTTTTAAGTAGCAAAGACTAGAAGATTCAATTTCTTCACAAACAACAAGTCTTTCATCTTGCCCTTCCACAAATGATAATTTGTACCATTCAAAACAACCATCTTTGTATTTGCCTCCATCATTCAAGCAAGTAAGTATAGCCCTAAACCAAGGAGCTTTGATACCACTCTGATGGGAAAACAACAACACAATAACTAAAAGTACCAAAGTACATAGCATGAATAATTTTTTCAACTTGCAAGAATCAACAAGGAGCAGCAATAACAGAAAAGGGATAATAGAAATCACAGAGAGACACAAATATTTTTAATGTTGGAAAACCGTCTTAATATGAGAAGTAAAAATCCACGAACACAAGTGAGTAAATCAAGTTCCACTATGATCAAATAAGGGGTACAAGAAAGTCTAATCAAATGCAAAAATAAGTGCTTACAATCAGCCAATACATTAAAGCAATAAAGCTTCTAATTTGAAGAACCAAGAAGAAGAATCCTAAAAATAGAATAACTGTGCAAAATTGATTTCTTTAACCACAGACTACCAATCCACGATTCTAACAGTCAGAACAAAGAACATTGTGTTACAAATTTGCTGTCAAATTTTCAATCCGATTCAATAGTGAACGAAGCGAAAATCACGATTTTATTGAGACTGATATGTAAAGATGCAAACCAATTTTTCTACCCTCTTTCTCTCTTCATTTTCTCCCAAAAGGCTGCGAAATTAACACCTACTCTTGCTTAAAATATTCCTCTCCACTTGGGTTAAGTGAGATAAAATAGACTTGACAAGTTTGGACTTTTTTTTATACATAGTTAGGAGCTTAATTCAACATCTTTATTATCTTAACATTATAAAAATATATTTAATAGTTAAGAGAATTTATAGGTACATAAAATAAGAAAATTTAGTAATAAAAAAATTTTAAAATTATTATTTCATTAAATTTATTGCAGACGAAGAAACACTTAACTAGCGAAGAATTACAATTAAATTTTCTATTGAACGAATAGATATCTGGAAACCAATAAACAGAAAGGAATTACAAAGCGAAGAAGAATCAGTAATACTCTATTTCAAGAGTAAAGAATAAAAAAAGTTCATTTATCTTTATGCTGTCACTGTAGCAATATTTCGCATAAGAGCGCAATCTGTACCTAAATGTTAATTAGAATAGCAACTTGCTAAAAGCCACTCTCCCTTTCTTTGATGATGTCAACTTGAATTAATTCCTATTAGTTTCCCAGAAATAGTTTGCGATTGTTGCCACACACGTCGAAATTAGTATTTGTTATGCTAATGGATATTGTCATTATAGCTGATAATACCCAAAGGTTAACTCTAAGCCACACGTTGTTAGTCATGCTTGGACCACCAACGCCTGCAGAATATAATATGGTAATGCTTGTCAGCACCTAGCTACTTGGAAATTTAACTTTGATTGAGACTATTAATTAGTTGGATATTTACTCTGTTCTTTTCTCTTTCTTTATTCAACAAAGCAAAACTTCTGTCTTTGATAGGTTCTAAATCGGATGAAACTTGAATTGAATTTAGGTAGAACATCACATCTATGTGGTCACTGTAGTTGGATATTACGTGTATTTGAACATGTTAAAAAATTGTATTTTTGTTGACACAGATATACTTACACACTTGTGCCAGTGTACTTAATGACGGAAAATATTGGCATGTGGCATTTGTTGTATTGTTTAAGTACATGTATATTGTTCGTACCTATTGTTTTATCAAATGCATTACCTTTTCATGTTATCTCACTAAAAATGTATAGCGGCAACCTCATATTCTTTCATGTTATCTTACTAAAAGTAATATAAATAAAAATATACTACCATATGTGTGTTAATTTCCGTCACAATAGGTTTTTACGATGAAATTTGTAACACTACATATTTTGTGGCAAATCTTTTGGAATGGAATTTTGCAGTCGATCTCCGTTTGCAACGAACAGCATGTTTGTAATCATGTAATCGATTTTTATTTGACAATAAAAGTTGAAAAACTTTGAATGGAAGGGGTGAATTCTTCTTTATACACGAATTGATTATCATTTTAACACAAACACGCTCAAAGTTGTGGGCAAACATTTGACTTAATTTTATTTTTTAAAATATTTTTTTGGGTAACCTGGTATATTTACACGAGCATGAAAAATTAATAATTCAAAAAATAGTTAGAACTTAGTTGCAATTTAAGTAATTTTTATATTATTTTTAAATCAAAAACAATATTTCATTTTAGTGGTTCACACCAATTTTAAATGCGAATATTTTATCAAAGTAAATTTTTAATTTAATTAAAAATAACATAAAAATACTTAAAAATTATATTTAAATTTTTTCTTTCACTAAATTCACAATCAACAAAAGAAACAGAACTCAATTATAAATAGAAAAGGAAAGGAAAAGAACTCGTTTTCCAGGTGATAATATGTACCTTAATAAACAAGAAAAAAAAATCACAATAAACTAATTCTAAAATTGTGTACATAAACCTAAACATAATTGTTCCACGTTTAACTTAAATGTAACTATTTTGAAACTACACAATGATTTATACTTTCACCAAAATATCTAAATGAATAATGCGAGTTCTAACTTGTAATTAATACCCAAACTCCATAAATCATAAATATTTCATGTAATAATTAAAGAACACGAAACGCTGAGTATGCAGTAGTAAACCAATAATAGTATTGAATGGTAATGAGACGAAGAAAGAAAGCTGAAAAGCATTCTTGAAACAGGTCTTTGGCGATGTGACGTTGCAAAAGGAAAAAGGCAGGGATTGAAAAAGGTTGAGAATGGTCGTTTACATGAGGCAAGTTGCTCTTAATTTGCGTTCTGAGTTTTTCTCCGCATTCACACAAGCGCTTTGCGACCTACTCAATAAATAGGGAATGTGCATCAGACACGCGTCGGGTTATTGAAGCTTCCGTGGATACTTCGCCATAGATTTTCTTTCTTCGGTCCTTTCTCCACCTTTTCCTCAGTGTGAGGGCCAGTGTATATATATTGGTGGGTATGCATCAATGATTGTGAAACGCGAAGACACAATTTTTTATTGCAAAGGGAGAGGGTGGTGGGTGAAGAGTGAAGAATGAGATTGGTGATGATGGGTTCAGGTGCAGCGGAGACTACAAAGGTGACGAAGAGCAAGAAGCATGCTACAGTGATTCCGGCTCCTAGAAAATCCGTCAAGAGAATGATTTTTTCGCTCATTTGTTTTCATCTCAAGAAGCTCGTCCATGGCTGCTTCCAAAAGAACCCGATCCAAGAAGAAAAACCAAAAGCCGTAGTGGCGTAGTGGATATAGAGCAACTAGTGTATGTTGAGAATAACATGTGATTAGGAACTTACACGACCAGCTTTCTGAAAGTAAAGTAATGCTTCAAAGGCGCATTTAGACACCTTTTAATCATTGATACGACGATAAAAGGGGAAATACATAGAGATGGGTGTTAACTTGATGGGTATTGGATTGAATATGTTTCAAAGTTAAAAGCTCCTATATATTAAAGCAATAAATGGTTTAGTAGACGAAATGCTCACCATTCCTTTTTATTTTGCGTTTGATTTCATTTAGTAGTGTTTTTTTTTCTTTGAAGCAAAATATAAACAACATAGATTAAACTTTTGCGCTCAAACATTGAGGCACCATCCATAAACCACACATAAAATTCTGACCCAAAGAAAACGAGAAGAGCATAGCCAAACATGACACTGCATATTAACATTCCATTGCCAATAATCATCTTCTCCTTCAACATCCTCTCCATCACCAGACTTTGCATCAAACTCCTTATAATCCACGAGAAGAGAATGTGTTGAAAGGACAGGGTTACAAGGTTCAATAACGGAGGTTGAAATCTGGGGTGAGGGATAAACGATGAAACCCAGCTTTGACATAACGGAGAGACGTTCCAACAGAAGCGAACCAAAGACGTAGCAATTATAGGCGAGCTTTCTGATCCTGTCGAGGCAAAGATGAACGATCTCCTTGCTAATGGTGTAATGTCCACGCGCGGGATCTTCTTTGCCGCTGTGAGTTGCTCCGGGTGGAAGAGTCGGTTCGGACTTCGTCAATGACGGCGCGTGGAAAGCGTTTTCCTGCGCCGGTTTCGCTGAAGAACGTGTTGAGCATTTGTCCATCAGGCTGAATGCCGTGTTCCAAGCAGGCATTTCCGACCGATGCGGATTGAAATGCATTCTCTCATTTTTCTCGCCAACATCGGTAAAACAAAAACCTTAGATAAATCGAATAATGGGATTAAGAGGATTACATGTTTGGATTGTGAGTATTTAGTGCTAATGCTTCCAATCTTCCATCCTTATTTAATTGCTGAGACCCAGAGGACATGTCGATCCATATGAGGATATCCATTGCATATCCACCTCCGATTAGAGTCAATTCCACCGGAAACAGATGATGGGCATTGCTAGAAATTCCTAGGAACAAGCGAATGCGGTATACGAAAACAGAATCATGCGACGTTGGATAAGAATCACATCAATCACATCAAGTCACTCTCTGTGACAAAGGACAACGCGTCTATTTGGGTGTTGGCATCCATATTCGGAAAAGCATACGACGCTGTTGGTATATCAACAATTCAACACAATTCCTTCTGGGGGGTCAGTTTGGTAAGTTCCAACGGTCGGACCATACCCTTCCGGCGTTAAGATCTTTCCAAGTTCAAACTTCCCAGGATGTGCAGTGTTTAACCAGTTCTTTAAAATTTATTAAAATATACTATTTTAAAAAAATTATATTATAATGATGGGGAAAATGTTAGACACCATCAAAGCAAAAGGAGTTATGTTCCAAGTACACTCATCTTTTCGTCAATTATTGAGGTTTGATTTATTAAATATTTATTTATGTTTTAAATAAATAATATAAAGTAAAAGTTAAATTTTGTAAACTTGATAGTAATAATTTATATATATGTATATTTAGATAATTTTAAATTTACTTATTTAATTTTAATTTTTAAACTATATTTTAAATAAAATACTATAACTTTTTAAAATAAATTTATTGTTCTTATAATTAAAGGTTTTATTTATAATTCTAAGTGATTTTTATATAGATAAATTTATAATTTATTTATTTATTTTGATCATAAAAATAGTTATTGACTACTAAATTAATAGTAAAAATAAATAATTTATAAATAAGCTAGTTACTCAAGCATAAACTGTAAATTTTTTAATTAAAATCATTTCTATTTTTTAAATTTAACTTATTTATATAGATAAGTTAATATTACAAAAATTTATTCATAAATTAAATTAAACTTTAAATACTAGATTCAGCTCAACTCATTTACATTCCACGTTATGAATACAGTTATATACAAACAACAAAATATAATTGAAAATAAGGAAACATAAACAATAAGCAGAAAAGCACAAGCTAACCCAACTTTCTTGCGACAATGAACAGCAACTTGCGACCACATAGCCTAGGCAAAATAGCATGATCCTAAAGTTAACAGGAAAACATCACGAATGCACTTTTTTCTGCATGGACTAGCACTTTTACATAAGTTTATTAAAATTAATTTCGATGAATTATTTTAATAATGTAATTAAATTAATAAATAAATAGTTTTATCTTTAAAATAAATAAGTGCTATAACTCAAACAAATTATTAAAGTATTTTAGCAACATTATTAATATCTTATTTATATCTCATCTCTTTTTTAAATATTTTATATTCCTCAGAGCCTTAACTAAAATTTTGGAGAGCAATGTAGTTTTGTCTTCTCTAGCGTTTTAAACTAGTGAAATTACCAAAATTTGAGGTGAGTATAAAGGAAATCTAGTTACATATATAATTACTATATATGTACAGATTATGAAACAGAAAGATTAAGGTATCAAGTCATGCAAAATACCTTGTGTGGAACAGAACCATACGAGATTGAAATATCTGTAGTGAGGTTTAATGTTCACACACCAAGGGAAGGCGATGGGGGATAGTGGTCTAATGGTCCCATTGAGAAAATTCTTTTTTATATATTCTTTATCGTTTTGGAAAAGCAAACGATGTTTTACTTCAGAAAATGACGACCATCTCTCAAGATGTTTCAGGACAAAAAACGACACCCTTAATTGATTGCCAGTTTATGCAGAATTTTATACATAAAATTAAAGATACCGATAATTAATACACATCATAACATCTCTAAATAATTTTAACTATATATAATTAAATAATTACATTAAACGCGTACTTGATGAGAACCTGCGAGTCACAAGCAATCATTGCTTCCAAGTCAGCGTGTATTACTCTATTCTCTAATTACTATTATCCCACACTAGTAACTGTCGACAATGATTATATTTATAAGCCTAATCAGATAAGATTAAAACTTTTTGGGCACATAAAATGATCAAGCCCATCACGAAACATTCACACTAAAAGCTCAATCACAAAATTTATATAATTAATAATAATTATGCACATTTATTTTATATCATAACAATTAATAATAATTTAATAATATATATTCTTGATCCTCATGTGTGGCACTTGTTCAAGAGGGTGAGAAACTCTCTAATTCTTACTGTCCTCATGACGATAGATAGTTGTTTAAAATGGAAAAAATTTCATACTTCCATATGCTTCTGCTGTTGGGAGTTTGATGTATGCTTAAATCTGCACTCGTCTCGATATTGCTTATGTTGTTAATGCTTTAGGCAAAATTATATGTTGACCTATGCGAAGTCTGATAAATTTGAAGTTATTGAATTCTGATTTTGCATGTTGTCCTGACGACCATAAGTCTAATTTAGACTTTATTTTTATGATAGCGAGAGGAGCTGTGTCTTGGAAGAGTGTTAAACAAACAGTTATAGATACTTCTACTATAAAGGCAAAGTATGTCGCTTATTATGAGGCTACCCACTAGGCTATGTGGATAAAGAATTTGATTTTTGCCTTTGACATTATTAAGAGTATATCTAGGCCACTTATAATTCATTGTGACGTATTTTTCTCAAAATAATAAGAGTTCTACTCGTTCAAAACACTTTGATATAAAGTATTTATTTGTTAAAGAGAAAGTACTTGAGTTTTAGACTCGAATTGAGTACATTGCTACAAAGAACATATTAGCAGATCCACTGACCAAGCTTTAATTTTGTATTGACTTATTGACATTATTGTTTAATTTTTTTATGAGATATATATTTTGTTAAGATACATGATTAGAATATAAATTTTTTGTAGTGTTGTATATCTCTATTGGAGATATAATTGTATAGTGTTATAATATTATTATATATAATCATCGGTATCTTTAATTTTATATATAAAAATTCTGCAGTTTAGTGATCAGAATCTAGTGGACAATGAATCCAGTCGTAGGTGACCGTCAATTTAGTATTTTGCATAAGGTTAAACCTTTCTTTTCTTGGTCATAACTTTTTCTAGCCCTTATCTTGTTTAAATGGCTCAATTATCAGGGTTTTGTCCCACCCTTGACGTAGAAAAATATATTTTATTTTTATATTATTTTGGATTTTTTAATTTACAAAACATTTTGAGCAAAAATTTGTTTCAACCGGATAATATATCGTTATCTTCCATGCATCTGGGGACGAGAACGCGAGCACAAAATCCTTAACATGGAAAAAAATAGTTTTGTTATGCTATTTAGATTGCTTCAGCTATTATATTTAATATCTTGATCTCGAAGGAAAGGAATCGATGATACTTCGTGACCAAGAATATAATGGTTGTCGAATTGGTAAAAAACTAAACCTTTGGAATCGAGAATTTGCAATATTCCTGTGTCTGTGTGTAATAAAGATAGGAAAAGGTTTTAGAAAAAGGGAAAGAAAGAAAGAAAGAAAAAATAAACAGAGTACGAAAACACAAGAAGAAACTCATGAAAAGGAAGAAAAACAAGTTATTTGTATTTGATGTGAGCACATTAGTTTTCTTCTCTCTCCTTGACTTTCTGTTGTAATTTTTTTAAAGCCTGTCTGTGTTGTAGAAAAGTCGCGCGTGTAAATTAATTTATATGTACTTTGATTAATTTATCACTACAGTAGTGATTGAGAATTTGATCTTAGACCCTTTTGATTGGAGATGTGTGTTAAATCATGATTAAGTAGGTTTTAAATTTTGTGGTTGTTGAATGAATGTATACTCACAAGCAAGTATGGATCTAAAAAGGCTTATATATGTTAGAAACTAATTCCATGTCTATTTTTTCTTTTTCAGATTTATGCATCTATCTATGACTACTATTAGTTTTCGTAACTGATTCATACACCTTGTAAATTTAACTGCGAATTTTTCATTCTTATTTTGGGCATGAGAAAAAGGTTAACATAACGTTACATTATGTGTTGGATGTCTGATAAACATCATAAAATAAAATAAATTCGGCTTGGGTAGCAACAAATTGGACATCATGGAATGTGCCGGCTTGAATTCACACCCTGTGACTCACGAATGTCTTATTTACTATAATTTTGTATATGTACATATTCTTTATATTGATGTGGAGGATCAGATTGGAACAATCTGGGTAAAAAAATAAAATAAAATTCAATTCCAAGGCCGGGGTAACCCAATGAATTGAACACAATGGTTTGCATTGCTTAGGCGTGCTCTTATGTTAATTAAGGTCTTGGTCTTGAAAATGGACTACTGGACCACACTTGGACTTGCGCATCCAAGCTGTTAATTTTGAAAAGTAGCTTTCTACGTTAGAAACTTAATTTGTCGGTACATATTCAATTTCTGTATCGTCGTTGCAACAATACGCAGACAATGTTTGGTCCTCATGATCATTCATAGAAAAGAAATTAAGACACTCTTGGCTAGACTCGAGACAAAGAACCACTGAAGAACAACATGGTGGTCTGGTTAGAGACAGAGCAACACAAGAACAAGGTTGTGAACGTGTGGATGGAGCCACCTCAAGCAAAGACATCATCGAGACGCAAGGTCAATGCCACTGTAATCCCTGCTCGCAGGAAATCGGTGAAGCGGATGATGGGGAAAACCCTTGTCCATTTCTTTGCTTCTCTGTGTTCTTTCAAATGATTCATATCAAATATCAAATTAGGGTGTAATTAATGTGTAGTTTGATTAATATAAATTAAAATTTGAATTGCTTTTTCATTTTTGAAACTTTTTGTTTCAGGTCTTGGTTGTTGCAAGTTTGAGTTTTCGTTGTACGCTTTCATGCATAAACTTACTAAAATTGCATCCTTGGCCTTTGAGAAATATTCTTATGTTCAAAACTCTGTTTAGACTTCAGAGCCCTTTGAGATTATGTTACTAGAAAACCAAACCATATTAACTTGAATCAATTCGTTCACTCCCTTTGCTTCACTTCAATCCGAGATCATTGATAACTTACAACTACCTGATAATTGGATTTTAACTTTCGTTGTTTCACACGCCTTTTATTATTTTTACGTCATTAGATAGAAGTTATCGCCCATATTATTTAACATTATTTTTTTTTCTAATAATAACAAATGTATTGATAAATGGGTTTTTAACATTCTTCTTATTTAAAAGGTAAGTAGTAAACACTAAACAGTGGTTCCAGGTTATTTATTAAAAGTTTTAAAAATACATAAAAATCAATCTTTTAATTTTACACATATCAATTGTTGTTTCTTTGTGAAATATTTTTTATTTCATGTCTGTTTGCTAAATGTCATCTAAGTATTTAGTTAACCTAAATGTTTTTAAATTTAGCAAATGCACCTGATAAAATTATTTGAGTAATTTATAGTAAATAAACATTATTTTAAGAAAAAAAATCACTTTACCTATCTTTTGAAAGTATACAAGAAAGTATTCTATAATTTATCGAATTGTGTGAAGTTTTTTTTGCTGTTAAGACATTCAATTTTTACCCCTTAAACAAAATACCTTCTATTCTCTTCCACTTTATCCTCCCCAATAGGCCTTTACTAGAGTACAACCGAAAGACAATGACTAAAATCACATACGCTTCCTCATGGGTTTCTTCTCAATCTTCATCTAAGCCCATTTAAAGTGTGAAATTTCTTTAACTCTCCTCATGAGGTTTCTTCTCAATCTACATCTAAGCCCATTTAAAATGTTAAACATCTTTAACTCTGTTTGAGCTTCTGTCATTGTACTTTGTTTATAAATGTGTAATTTTTTATTTTATACTCATTAATATTTAAAAGAATATTAAACATTAAAATAAAATTTTTAAATAAACTGTGAATTATTTTTTTAATTTTTATGATTTTTAATAAATAAAATAATTTAAATCATATTTACTTAATTCATATTATGCGTGAAATTGACATACTTATCCTTCAGTATCATATAAGCGTTCCTGACTTCCTTCCATCTACAAATAATGTAGGCTGTCAGGCTATACGATTTTCACAGCAGCTTTACTCCTTTCCTCGTTGGACCGACAAGTGACATTAATATGTACATCAACATACTTATATTGACTTTTTTTTTTAATTTAAATAATATATTTTTAAAAATATTTCTTTTATTAATTAATATATATATATATATATATATATATATATAATTATTGTTGTCTGATATTTTTTTGCATGTGACATATTGTATTGCACTTTGTTATATTCGAATCAAATGTAAATATAAAAGAAAATGTCACATAAAATGAGACATTGACTAGTTAAAGAATTATTTAAAAAGAGTATTGAGTTGCATTGTAATATTTTATACTTCTGAGGCTCTCTTCTTTAGTCCTTTCTCCAACATTGGTAGAAGATGAGTAAGGGTGAAATAGATAAATTTACATTTAAGAGAGATTATTGAAATTAAGTGTAAAAAAAAAAAAGTATAAAAAACTCATACATTTATTACCTTAATGTTTAATATTGTTTCCTTCTTTTAGTTTTCTTCCAACATGTTAAATGTTTTTTAAATTTATAATTTAAAATATTTTTTAATTCATGCAACATGTTGTCAATAGAATGAGTATGATTTAAAATGTACAATACTAATTTAAAAAAATAAAAAATAATATCACATACACTCTGTGGTGTGTGACAAAAAAAAATTAAAGACAAAGAAATAGTTATATATATATAATAAAAAAATATTTTTTAAAAATATATTATTTAAATAGAACAGTCATTTATATTAAGGTTACACATTTTATTAAAAAATATATGTTAAAAATGTGTTTTATTTATTTTTATAAAAGAAAATCATAAGAATTATTTGGCATTAGCTGCTTAATGCAGTTCTAATGTAAATAAATTTGACCAAAAGTATATTAACGATTCATTTAGAAGCTTATTAGTTATATAATATCGAAGATGAGCACATACTATATTTTTTTTTGCATTGAAGTATTTTCATGAGACCGCAGTATATGATGTTTGAATGGTTTAGTGTGTTTATGTTTATCTAAAAATTTGTACGAAGCGTTACTAAGCAGGTGTGAAATCTAATGTGAAAAAAAGAAATGAAAAGAGTTATAATAATATGATTTACCATAATATAAATAATTTAGTTTCAGCATATTAATATTCTCTTCAATAATAATATGTTAAATGTTAGTGAAATATTTAATTTTTTTAAATATTATTTTTAAAAATAATTTGTAATAAATTTTTTAGAAAGATCAATTGTATATAAAAATTAAATGATTATTTGACATGTATAATTAATTTTAAAGAAAATTATAATAAGTTAGAATTATCTTATATTTTAAATTTGTCTTTAATAAAATGTTGATACTTAAAAAAAAATATTAAAAAAGATAGACAATTTTTTATTATAATTTTTATTATTATAAAATAAATATTAAATAAAAATAAGTGTAATTATCATTTTAAAAACATAAAAAATACACAATACATTTTTATTTAACTATGTTAATATAAGAAGATTTAGAATGATTTAAGTAGGGCAGGCATGGGCAACTTTCTTAGATCGTCCAATTACTGTGATGTGATAGTGGTGTGATCTGAAGCAGGCAAACCAAGGCTACCCCTTTGCACTTGCAGCATCTACTTAGTTTCTTGTTCTCAATTGTGATGTGATTGATTGAATATGTTCCTTTTGTGGGCATCGAGCACGATTCATAGCTTAACCATCGAAGCCCTGTTCCATGTGACGTTTAATCTAAAGTTTAGTAAATATTAATTTTAAATTATTAATTATAATTAAAGTTTATATTTAAATTAAATTTTATTAAAACATGTAATTTCTGACTGAAAATTTCCTTTTTTATTTTTTAAAATAAACTAGAACTTAATCTAGAATCATATATGTTGTTCTATGAATGCAGAAAATTTTATTTTCATTTCTGCCTTTCTCTTTCATTTTTCATTAGCCAATAAGTCATCACAACACTCAGGTCTAATCCAAACATAACGCAGTTAAAATCTATACTTGAAGCCGCCTCTGATGTTTATAGATAAAAATTATAAAATTTTTTAATGGTAGGGAATTTAAAATATTTTTTCTAATTTTTTAATAATTCAAATAAAATTTTTAACTATTTAATTAAAAGAGTTTTTTTTTCAATTAAATAAACAAGAAAAAGGAAAGAAATTTAAATCTGTTGTTCTAGAGGATGAAAAAATGGTGTCGGCTTGTGGTTGATTCCTCCAACTCAATCGGCAACAATTCCAGCGCATACACAGCAGTGATTATTACCGCATCTATATATAAATATTTTAATGTTTGTATTACTACATTTATCTTTCTCATATTATATTATGCGTCAAAAAACTGACATAAGATGCTACAAGTCATGCTTCATTTCGTCAGTTTCCTAGTGTGTGGTTTCGTCATAGTTATCAGTGTGAGGTGTTTTTCCTTGCTTTCCCACAATGCAGCAGTAATTTTACGAGGGTGAAAACATAAAGAAATTGGTTTAAATTGTTAAAAAAATAACCATGGCTGTGGAGAGTGTACTTTCGGCGCTTCAGCTTAACCCCTTTCACATTGCCCCTTCTTATTTAAACAAAAAATATATATTAAAAGAGGGTGCTTATAAAATTAACACCCCAGGAGTTAACAATGCCGTCTTGTTCACTATAATTGAGAGGATTGGATCCATGTTTTGGGAAATGAGAAGGTTGAGGTTCTGTTGCAAAGGAGCTGAGCCTGACACTTATAGCGTGGAGAGTGAGACGAAAGAGAAAATCATTATCCAAAAGAAAACAGATCCATGCCACAAAGCCAAGGAAGCAAGTGTGATTCCTGCAAAGAGAAAGTGTGTGAAGAAAATGGTGTGTACTTGTTTTATTAGCTGTGTATGTGACAAGTGCTTGAAGAGCAAGACCAGTGGAGCAGGTAGTCAATTTTTTTTAATGTTTCATTTACTTTTATGTTTTGTCCATAGTTTCCTCTCATGGATAGTTGTACGTGTGTTCTTATTTCCCTGAAGTGTATGTAGCGATGACTTGTTGGCTGTTTTGATTTTTGTTTCATTTGTTGCAGACTACAATGGAAACCAATCGAAGGGTTCTCTTGCAACTGGCAAATGAAATAAGGAAACTGCGTGCAAGGAACACATCAAGAGTGTACTGCTTTGAAGATACGAAGATGAGGAGTGGAAATTGTTGTATAATTGTATGGCTGATTGATGCTTCAATAATAAATAACATGAAAAGAGAGTGATATTGTATTTCATCTCTTGATATTTATTTTTATCCTCAATAGATAGAACATATATACAATAATGAAGCTTTTGAATAATTATTTTTTAAGAGTTTATATATAATAAAAATATCAATTTATTTTATGTTATAATTTGTAATAGTAAAATTTTGATACTTACACCACTACTTCACGTCAACAAATTTTAACTTTTATGTATAAGATATATATTGCAAGTAAATTATATAACGTCATGCGCATTATTAATTAACGAGGTTTTCTATAAAAATTTATCTGAGACTAAATAATAAATATAATAAACAAACTATAATGTTAAAAAAAAGTGAAATTAAGTAAAAAGTAAACAAACGTAGCTTTCTTTTTAGCGTGGACAAAATATGTTGAGCGTGGAGCGTAAGCAAGCATCAAGAGGTTGTGATAAAACCAATAATTCCGCTTTAATAAAATTAAATATTTTCTCATTCTCAAAGAAATAATCTGAAATTTCAAGTTCGAGTTTTACTGAGTTAAAATTATTTTAATTGAAGGATACTCGTCGTATAAAAAAATTAACTTATTTTTTGGTAAATTAAAAAAACAAAAGGATTAACTTGTTTACGAATGAATTCCGTTCTTTACATTTTACAAACAAACACTCAAGGGCTATAAGCACAATCGAAACCAAATTAATTACCATAACCTTTGCCATTCCCACCATTATTTTTCTTATCCCAAGACTTGCATTTTCTTAACATAAAAATTGGGTCAAAAACCAAAACTGAATTAGCAAGATTTAGAAATCATCCTTCACAGTAATAATTTAAGCTTCTTGTATCAAATCAAATTACGAACTTCAATTTATAGAACCTTTTTAATTTAATTAGTGTAGGTGTAGTTTAGAAGAAAAAAAAAATAGAGCAATAGAATAAATAAAAAAACACTCTTTCATTTATTCGAACATAATAGAATTTGTGACGAGAAAGATGATATAAAAAAGAGAAACATATCAAGATAAGAAAAAGTATGCAAGATAAAAATAAAGTTTTATTTGAATTTGTTTATTTAATATTCATTTGTTTAATATCATTATAATATATATTTATTACTTAGTCTATGATAGATTTACAGCTACTCATTAATGATGTGATAATGTTACTGACGATTTGTTATAAAATATATATTACCCCTTTGTTATATATTTTTTAAAATTAGCATATTGTTTGAAAACTAAATGTCAATCTTTACATAATTTCTTTCTTCATTTACTTGTAGTTCTATTATTTTTTTTTTATTTTACTTTTATCCACCCTATTAAGTAAGTATTAATCAGTATTCCTGATATTGATATCAATTAGATTTAATTTCTTAGATTAGATTTTGATTTTTCAGAAAATAATGGCGTCCTGCATTTGATAATTGGAGTTTATTTTGTACAAAAATTAAGAAAAAAATGCACATCACACCATTCTAATTATTTTTAATTAAATTTATTCAGATTCATAAATTACAAGTGAAATGTTAAATAAAAATTAACATCTACATTATTTTATGAGTTTTAATTTTGACGAATAATAAAACACAATTAAAATATTACTTTGTTAATATTCAAATAAAAAGTTCAGATCTGACACACAAGTAACTATAGTGTGAAAAATTGTACAATATAAAAATTATTAAGGTGCGGCTATTGTTTCCTTCACTTTTGATTGCTCTCAAGTTAATGGGAGTGTGAGTTCTCATTCAAGGACGTACTGACCACGAAATCAAACTCTGGTCGAAAAGAGACAAACCATAACCCAAGAGGCCACAAAGCCGGTTGAAAAATAGCATTGGATTGATGCTAGCACACATGCATAATTTGCTTTTGGGAGTAAAAAAGAAGCACCAACTGTGATCATTGATGACAGATAATGAATTGAAAACAATGCTTTCCCTTTTTTTTCTTTTTGGGAATCTCATCGCTTTGTGGTTGGATTCCTGACTCTATTTTTTGATTCCATGAACTCCAGTTATTTGTGGCTTAGAGATGATATGACTAGAAAAATCAAAGTTTTGCAGCTCAGAGTTTTTATTCCACTAAAGTTTTGATGCCATAGCCAACAAAATGTAAAAAAGCTAAAACGAAAACAGGAGCCGGAAATCTTTTGTGCTGTAATAGGTTGATAGCACATTCATGCACCCAAAGGAATGTGTTTAACGAATAACGATGTCAGGGCATAGAGGCGTTTCTCTTTAGCTATCTCTAAATAATACTAGTTAATGGTTGTTTTACATCTTTATTTATCAAATTTAAAACGCGATAATCATGCAAAGTTTTAAGGTTGACCCACTTTATATAAAATTTAATTTTCTAACGTGTGTATAAAGTTATGCAATAAAAAATTTATAAACAATATTTCATTAAAAAATATAATATTAAATGTTATCGATACATAATAAATTTTATGTTAACCAATAATTTTTTATAAAATTTATTATATATAAATTTTTATTGTGTATTTTTAACGCACATTAGAACAGTCGTTATTAAATTTAAAAGAGACAAATCTAAATTTTAAATGGCAAAATAGTAATATAATTAAAAAAATAGCTTAATAAACAAAGACGTTTCTGGTGTACCCTTGTTTCTTTTGTCGATAAACAAGTACATCATATAACCAGCATTGTTTAAAAATTTGACACATGAACTAGATCTATATTCAAATTAACAAACAGGTATATAATCTAATGTTGGTGTGAGTTTCAAAAATAGGTTAAAATTTTGATAAAGGAGTTGTAATCATGATCCTTATACGTTGGTTTAAGTTTCAGGCTACTGGGGATAGAGTTGAGTTTTGAAAAACCAGATGCCAAATAGTATGACAAGGTACCAAATGCAAATGCTAAATGGGAACGGTCTTGAAGAACAAGGTATCTTCCCATATTATTCAAGTTTTGCCTATGATTCTTACATCACCTGAGAGCCAGCCATGCTGTCGCCAAACATTTTTAGTAGGATATTAATTACGTTTTAATGTGAAAGTTTCTGTTTCCAAAATATTTCAGAAGATTCATGTTTCCTTAATTAGTTGTTCAACGGCTTAAATTAGAAAATATTGAAAAAAAGTTAAGCATATCGACACCTAAAGCTGGTAGCTAGGAAATTTTGCTAATCCAATCGGGCTTTCTGAGAAAACGACAAAAATAATGAGCTTTATTCTATTCTCATAAAATAAGTATATAAATTTGTCGTTCCTACATAAATATCTTATGCTCATCAGTAGAAAGAACTTCTCTAGTTTAATATTTTTTACGTTTCGCTACTCCTCAAAATTACATGATTGTATGATTGAGAAAAGGCATATTTTACGAACCAAAACAAGTTTTTAAAAGCACATATTCATTAAGATTTAAGGAAGTAATACAGAATCAATTATTTTTTGTCTACTGGTTAAGAGGTTTTTCATATATATAGAAATTTGTCTTAGAAAAGAAAATTGTAGCCTCATTAAATGAGAGTAAGAATCTCTCAATAAATATTATATGAATAAGCCAATATTTTGGTACTCATCGAAAAGAAAAAAAAAGTCTAATTATAATTTCATCGATTAGTTATGGTTGAATTAATAATTTAATTTAATTTTAACATGTTATCATTATCAATATCTTAACAAAAAGAAAATTTATTTTAAAAATTGTTTTGATATCCAAACAATTTTTCAATAAATAATTTTTCTTCTTCTAAAATGAAAATAAAAAATACTTATTGTTTAGGGGTTAAATAAATATTTTTTAAAATTAAGATGAATTTGCACAATTAATTTAAGGTAATCGTTTTTAAATGGACATTGTATGGGTGCTAATACCTTCCCTATACGTAAATGACTCTTGAACCTACTTTTGGTTTCAAAGATCATATTATTTTTAAGTTTTTTCAAGGTTTTCTTAAAATAAAATTTGGTGGCGACTTCTCTGATTTTTAGAAAAATATTTTTATTCTTGAAACATATTTTTCTTAAACACGTTTTTTGCCGTACCGTTGCGACCGCCCAGTTGCGACAGATGGCAACTCCACTAGGGACTTATTTTAAAGAGTCAAGCCTTTGATAATTAATTGTACAAATTTGTGATTATTTTGTTTCTATTTGTTTAATCCCTTTCTGTTTTCTTTATTATTTGAATTAATTGTATTATGTTTCTTTTTATTCGTGTATTTATTTCGTGCATGTATTTTGTAACCTTGTTGTATATATTTTTCTTAATATCACTGTTAACCCTAGGATAGATGACCATTGATAATTTTTTGTGGTATTCTTGTGTTGTTTAAATTTTGTAGCTTTTATTTTTGTTGAGTTAATAAGGTTTGTATGCTCCCTCACACACTACCACTTACACACTCATCACACACTTTGAGTGGGACCCTATATCTGAGTCTGAGTATGCTTAAGATTAGAGAGGTTATGTAGCGGTGTCACTTTGGATGCATGTCCTATTTGACTATTATGAAAACCCTAACTAGAGTTTGACTTTTTCTTGATGTCCCACATCTAGTAGACTCCCTACTATTGTGGTCAACATCAGGGATCAGATCTTAGCTTTAGTGACCTTTTATGATTACAAGCCACCTTTAGTAAGTTTTTACACGTAAAAGAAAGTCGTAGATCTTTAGGTTAGACACTTTAGGTGATCCAAAATAGGACACAAAGGGAGTATTGTTTCCTTACCTACTCTTTTAGAAGTCATGTAAAATATTAGCACCTTAAAGTTGTTAAATAAAAAAAAAAAATTGCTACATTTTGGAACAATATTAAAGGCTAGTGATTCACATGATTCTCTAGGTTAATTTTCTTTACATCATTGTCATTTCATGTATCATTGCATATCATTTATTTGAGTATCGCATTTATTGTCATCCATGTATCACTAGTAATTTTTAAAATTGATTTTGAAATAAGTTTAAGGATGTTAACTTGCATATTTCTTGCATTATTGCATTGTCATATGAAGCATTCCCCTTTTAAGTATCAATTTAGATTTATTGAAAAGTAAAAAAAATTCAAAAAGATCTTACAAGGGGTAATGATTCATATTGTTCTTGCATACATCATCACATATTTGTTTCATTTATATAAGTACCTTGCCAGTTATTAGTTCATTTAAAAGCAACATTAATCTTTATTACTACTAGGACCTTATGTCAATGAAACAAATACAAGATTTTTCATCTATTTTATTTTTATTTATATGTTGAGGATCACAAAGTTGTTTGAATATCTAAGAAAAATGAAAATTAATTCAGGATCAAGTAGCAAGAAGGTGATATCAGTTGAATGGAGAAAGATATGTTATATTTTGGTGTGTTTTACTTGATAATGATCCCACATTAATTTCTATTTAAAAGAAAGATTAGAAGATACTCAACAATTGTGATGATTCTTTAAGTTTTCAAATTTCTTTTTTAAAAATATCCTTCATTATGTTAACTTCTTTTTTATTGCATCACTCTCAGAAAAAAAAATTAAACAAATATAACGGAAAAATATTTTCTAAAGCATCTTTATAGAACTCGCGTCAAGCAAGGATCATGGATGAGTTAGAAGAGCATAATGGAGAACTGAGGAATGGTATTAACCAACTGAAAGAACAAATGGCACAAATCTTAGAGACATTGAAGTTTTTAGAGAGAAGAGCCATAGAGGGGACTCCTACTCAAGCACTTCTAGTACAACTCACTCCTACCTATCCACCAGGTTTTATCCCTACACAGGAGCTGTCTCAAAGTTTTCCTCCTCATGAAACAATGGTGCCTTTGACCCTACATATAGAAAGGCCTCCACAACAAGGTTTCAATCAACAAGATGTTCAATATCTTCCATATGGTCTTCCCCCTGGTTATATACCACTGATAGCTCAGAACCCACCAAACACTAGCCAACCATCAAATTAACCTAATCCTACACAACCTTCAGGCCTACAAATCCAACCAATCCAAACATCTATCCCGTCATATGCTTATCCTCAAAATTTCCATCCTTAAAATTCCCATCCCCAAGAAGCTCATATACCCCACACTATACCTACCCCAAACCAACCAATCCACCACTAACCACAAATCACTAATCCTAGCCTTGATGGAAATTCAGCCATATCATCATTTCATTCCCATAAGACCTTGGGAGAACTTCAGACAAATTATTTAGATGAACACTTCCACTCTAGAGAAAATTTTCAAATATTGGAAGAAAGATTGAAAGCTATTGAGGGGAGTAATTATGGCATCGAAGAAGCTGTGGACCTTTGTTTGGTACCAAATGTGATAATTCCTCTAAAATTTAAGGTACCAAAATTTGACAAGTACAGAGAAACAACTTGCCCGAAGAGTCATTTGATCATGTACTGTAGGAAGATAGCATCACATGCCCATGATGACAAGTTGCTGATCCACATTTTTCCAAGACAGTTTGATTGAAGGAGCCTTGAGTTGGTATATGCATCTTGAACATACTCGTATTCGTAGTTGGAAAGACTTGGTTGATGCTTTCCTAAAGCAATACAAGTACAACATTTATATGACTCATAATATATTACAACTGCAGAATATGTTAAAGAAGGAGGATAAGACTTTTAAAGAATACGCCTAGAGATGGAGGGAAGTTGCAGCTCAAGTGGAGCCCATTTTGTTTGAAAAGAAAATGGTAACGATGTTTATTGATACTCTCTAATCACCTCTCTATGATAGGATGATTGGAAGTGTTTCATCAAACTTCTCTAATATTGTGATTATCAGAGAAAGAGTGGAAGTAAAAATGAGGAGCGGTAAGATATCCTATAATTCTGTCAGACCTGCAATATAAAGAAATTCACGAACAGTCAGGAAATGAAGAAAGAAAGGGACACTAATGCTGTAACTTTCTACCCAAGAGAAATCTCTTTCACTAGACCTAACCATGCATTCCCTCAGTTTTAACCTATATTCCTTACCCCTCAAATGGCTTATCCATTTGTCAATGCCATTTCACAGAACCCAAGCTCCAAATCTTATTAGCCACGACCTTAGCAACTCACTTCACCTACTTTTTCCATAGCACCACCCATGAGACCACCCCAAGATTGGAGTCAAAACCTGAATGCCAACTATATTAGACCCCAAAACAATCAAGAAATGAAGCAAGTTTATTTTGACCCAATCCCCATGTCTTACACAGAGTTGTTACCTCGCTTATTTCAAAGTTCACTTGTTGTACCATGTCCAATGAAATCTATTGAACCATCCTATCCAAAAGGGTATGATTCAAATGCAAAGTGTGAGTATCATACTGCTAGCATTGAACATTCGATAGAGAATTGTAGAGCACTAAAGTTTAAAGTGCAAGACTTAATCAATGCCAAATGAATAAATTTTAAGGAGGACAATCATAACATTAGGAGTAATCCTCTCCCCGGGCATGAAGGACCATCAGTAAATGCCATTGAAGAAGGATCATCCCAGATTTTAGTGAAAAAAGTTAAAGATATCAACTTTGTCTGCTGAACACAGAAATTGACAATTGTGAGACCGTCGAGTTCTCTGTAGTTTTTAATGCCTATTCCTAATAATCATGTGAAGCCAATCCTATCATTTTGTCCTAAAGCTTTAAGATATTCTTACTTTTTGAAAACACTGATATAAGATTTCTTTTTATAATTTGAAATATCAGTTGATCTTGTAAGTTGGGACACATGTTTCCTTTTAAGTTATATTTTTAATGAAATGCATTTTGAATTCTTAGTAATTTGTTGAGTCATCCTTCCTTGTTATTTGAATCTTATCGTTTATTTTCTCTTTTCTATCTCAACTCTCATATAATACATATTTGAAAGTGACATGCTTGAAAGTAACAATGCGAGTATTTCATCTAGCAATTGTGATTGTCCCATTAATCAAATTGCCAACGATGATGATAGTGGTTGTGATTTATCCTAAGAATTTCTAAGATTAGTCGAGTAAGATGCAAAAGAAATCCAAGTTCATGAAGAACAAACTAAGATGTTTAATTTGGGAATTGAAAATGATAAGAAAGAAGTCAAAATAGGTACCCTCATGAAAGAACAAGAACGTAACAAGTTAATTAAGCTCTTTCATGATTATAGTGATATCTTTTTGTATGGTCATATGAAGATATGTTAGGTTTGAGTATTAGTATGGTCGAGTATGGATTGTCACTGGAGCCAAAATGTTTTCCAATTAAGCAAAAATATAGGATAATGAAACTTGAGATGTTATTGAAGACTATGGAAGAGGTTACACAAGTTGTTTAAGTAGTTGAAGAATTTCAAATTGCGATTGAACCAAGCTAAATGTACCTTTGGTGGTAAATAATCCAAGTTATTGGGTTTATAGTCAGTCAAAATAGAATGAAGGTTGATTCTGTCAAGGTAAAGACAATCATTAGGATGTTACACCTTCACACCAAAAAAAGGTCCATAAATTTTTAAGAAGATTGAATTATATTTTTTGATTCATATGCCAATTAATTGCCATTTGTAACACCCCAAAAATTATCTCATTTCCTATGTGTCAAATTTAGAATTTAGAATTTTGTCTTAATTATTTTTTTCTAACATTTATTTATGTCTAAATATAGTTGAAAACATTGATATTTAAGAACTTCATTAACTAACATTACGTTAAGAAGAAAATAAAATTTTCCTCTTTCTTACCTTGAATTCCCTTAGTGATTATATATGTGCACACCTAGTATAACATGCAACCAGATTTTTTTCTCTCTTCTACAAAAATTGCAGTGGATATTATTGTCTTTAAGTTCCATGTCCATCTGCTCATTCACTATTATTTTAGAATTTAATCTCCAATGTGCCAAGTTGTCCTGTAATTCCTTTCACGTACACATTGCTGCACAAATGGCAGAAAAGTGTCGCTTCTTACCCAATCTCTGCATGCTGAAAACTAATGTGGCATTTCATTTGAACCTACACGTGTGATCCACTTCCATTTACATCTCATCTCAAACAATCTTCAACCATGTACAAGAATACATGTAGCGTAAATTTTTCAATACTGATTTCAACATTATAACATTTGAATTTGGCAATTAATAGACCTCACTTACTTGTCCTTCTTTGCTGCTGCACGACGTATTAAATTCTGCATGAAAAGACCAATTGCTGCACCTCTTTCTTAAACCTCATGAAAAGGAAGTATCCTTATCATCCATGCCATTTGAGTGGCTTTGGAATTGCAACCAAACTGCCCCCTTTATTTTGTCAAATCAAGCGTTAATGCACTTCAAAAATTCCATAGAATATATTCCACCGAAATCAAGCAAACCATAGAAAAGAAACAGTTGAATATTTTCTTCATATATCTAAGGAATAATCTATGTAACTGACTCTTGATTTCCTACCTCAAAAGTACACAAATTTTAGACTTTGTTCCCTTACTTCCTTTCACTCTTCTTCTCTGTTCTACACTTAGTTTACATTACTAGAAGGGGCAAATCAAGGGCAACACCTAGGACTGTAACTTTCAAGTTCTTGTCCCTATCTTTTCACAAAACTTTCACTATAAGGTAAGGGGGAGTCCATAATGTGTGAAATTTTACCAAACCTTACTGTATATTAACTGAATTTTCTTGCTACATGTTAGTTGAGTCTTTGTCGCGTGACTAGCTAGATTACTGCCTTATGGTTAGTTAAGATTTTGTTGAATGCAATCTAATGGAACTGTCCCCATTGAGGAAAGGAAGGAGACTAAGTAATAAGACTTGCAATGTAGATACATGGACTAGTGCTAAATGGAACTCGAGTAACCCAAACATGACTCTTGCATGTAAAAGAGTACTATGTGATGTGCTTCTTAAATTATAGGGAGAAACCAAGAGACCGAGTGAGGAAAATGGATGAATATAATAAATAATATCATGACTTTATAAGAATGTTATGTAATGGAAGTAATAAACACCAATCCCTTTTTTGTTTCCAAACTTTATTAGTAGTCTTGTGAGTATGGCTTATTTTGTAAGTTGTGTATACAATGTATATAGAGATAAACTGAATAAACAAAGTACTTGTCTTTCTGTTGTAATTGTTCCCTAGGATGATTGGACTGATATTTTATTATTATACATTATTGAAATCAATATGTTGGATAGCAAAGTGTTTATTTTGGGATGAGATAAGATTTCGCCCTTGGAGTTTTATAGGAACGAGACTGTGAGAATAGCTTAACCATCCCAAATAGTTTTTCGATATTTAAAAAGAAAGGAATAAAAATCACTGCAGAGGACACAACAAAATAATGACTACATGAAAGGCACTTATAGTAAGAATAAACTAAAGAGGGGTTAAAAACTGAGAGTTGAGACCCAATAATAATTCCCTTGAACTTGACATATAAAATTAGGTGGTAGCCTGAAATAAATAATTGAACCAAATATACATTTAATCCAACGAAAGACCATAAGCGAGAAATATAGGTAAAAGCACTTATAATGAGACAAAATAAAATTCCATTATACCGATAGATATGCCTCAAAAACTGTGAATAATGAAACTAGGAAAAGTTATTGTAGTTCATGAATAATAACACTAAAAATTAAAGAATGATAATAAACTAAATGAATAAACTAAAATGGGGTAAAAATGGTACAGGGCCTAAATAGAAATAACCCTTAGGCGTTAGGTGACGATGTTATAATATATATAACCAACGGGATATTAGAATTTTAGATGTAAAATAATGAATAAGAATAGAATTTTTGGAAATTAAATGTGATGTCGAGATAAACAAAAAAAGGAGGAAGATAATAGAAATTAAATAAACATCCAAATTATAAGAAATCCCACCTTATTCATTGTAAAATCTAGTGTTATTTATCGTAAAGTAGTGAGGTGAGTGAAAAAATTTGAATTCAAGAGTTTTAGAAAACATAGACCCTAAATGAGTATCTCCTGGCATAGACAGACCCTAAATTAACTAACTAATAAAAAAAATTAAACAATTTAACCATGTGAAGTTTTCAACCAGTAAACTCTTCCAAAAGAATTCCTAAATCATGTAGTCCAAAAAAAAAATTCATAAAGTTAAAGGATCAACAAGATGTGGAATAATGACATAGGACTTGATTTGGAATAACCTCGTATGAAAACCTATTTTGGTGTGCTGGGAGAAAGTAGAAATCAAAGCTTATGAGAAAAAAGTAATAGGATTAATTAGAAATTGCCATTATCATACATCATACTCATAAAAAAGAGAAAACGACTTAAGGTTACAGTTGACACAGCTATGAGACGCTTGTATTAGGATCAATGATGAGCCTTAGGGATGGTAAAAGGAGGGGGATAACCCAATGGCACAGAGTAGTTTACTCTGACTTGGTCACGTCGCCAGCAAACTCTTGCCAAACCTGACATAAACACCCGTTACCAAGATCATAGTAAGTCCATTCCTGAATGATACCCTTGAGGTATGAGATTGATTTCAAAGTGTGCTGGATGTGATAGTAAGGAATGGAGTCATCAGATCGCCTTAAGACCGAAAGTAATTTAAATAGAAAGGAAGGATATGGGATTCTCATGCATTGCATAAAGACTATTAAATGAGGAGACATTCCATAATTAATTTGCATCATGCATTATTTCATTCACATTATAAATAACCTTGTCATTTTTATCTCGAATGCTACATTACATATATATATATATATATATATATATATATATAATGTATAAAGCTTATTTGTATAACTCTTGTATGATTTGATTGAACTATATGGATTCACCTTTTTGTTCTGTTGCTGTTTCTCCTTTTTTTGTGGTGTGTGGACGTTTGTTTGGTGTATTGCATGTGTGTGTGCAGATGGAATCCGAGATGGTCAAAATGATAGTCCTCCCGACAGCGGACAACCTATGGATATATGATGATGCTATCGAACAAACTATTTACTAAGGGTTCGCCTACATGACCCATGGTTCATTATCTGAGGTGGGTTGGGAATCTCACTGTACCACTAATTTTCCTGTAAAGATTATTTTTCCTCTACCACTATATGCTACCTCTATACCTTTTCATCTCATCACTCTGAGAACCATACCAGCCCCTATGGACACTGATATCCTTGCTCCCGTACCTGTTCCAGATGTGGATCTTGATGCTCATACACCTCAACCATCCCATCCTCCTCCTGTGGGGCGCCTAAGTGCATAGATATCCATGTCATTGGGTCCACCATTCAACCTTGTCCACCTACTCCACCCTGCAGACTTTCTCCCATCGACGAGGCTGGTCCTTGACACCGTAGTCCTTCACCCCCTGTGTCTTCTCCACTCTCCCATATACCCTCACCTACTCCTGACTGGTTAGAAGATGTAGATGAACACCTGCCCAGTCTGCCTTCTGACCCAAATGCTGCATTGTCCACTTCACCAGACTCTGATCCTTTAGAGGAATACACTCTTCTAGACTAGTAGCATTATATATATATATATATATATATATATATATATGTGTGTGTGTGCTTTCTTTTATATGATGGGGCAATTTTAGGAAGGGACAAGGGTATAGTAGTCCTTTTACTCTTTTTTTTTGCAAACTTACTTTAGCGATGAGCCCTGGTTGTGATTAGTATTATAGACTTTAATTTAGTTCTTTGGTTATATTACATGAATGATTATAAATGGCTAATGAACTTATCTAAAAGGTTACATGGTGACACCTTCAAGTGTTTAAATCACATCTAGTATTTTTAATTATTAATCAATTTTCTACCTTTATTGACTATTTAGATTATGTACTTGCGTGTATACGTCTTGTATTTAGATATTGCATTAAGTGTACGTTTATTTTGTATTTAAGATGGATAGACTAGGATGTTACACCATTTATAAGTCAATCTTCAACCTATTAACAAAAATCAACTGATGGAAGGCGCTTTCTCACAAGGATCTTTGATCCTCACAAAAATGGATTAAAAAAGTCTTTCAAGCCCTATCAATTTTGATGCTATTAAAAAAATATTATGCTTAAAAAAAATAATATATATATATATATAAAGAAAATAAAAGAAAGTAGCTCGCTAGATTGAAAACTCGAAGGGCAACCTGGGCAAATGTTAGAGCAATCTGGTGAGTTGAAAACTCGAAAGAGCAACTTAGGCAAAAATAAGGATCAACTAAAATTTTACATTATATTGAAAACCTAAAAAAAGGAAATTTAGAAGAGATATGGGGAAAAAAAGTTGTAAGAAAATCCTTCACATTGGGGCAATACGATAAGTGAAGCATTAATTTGGGGCAAATTTCACAACGATGAAGCCAAATCCAGCAATCGGCGCAGACTGGAGCAATGTGACATGGTAAAATTCTGAACTGTGGCAATTTTGGATTGTTGAAGTGGAATCGAGTGAGATATGAGTCCAAAACATCAAAATGGGCCAATTATTCTTGAAAGTTTTGTTAATGAGTGGTCAATTTACATGAAAGACTAGCACTGTTCATTTGGAAGGCGTCACTTAAGCGGCATGAAACTTTATTATTTTTGCAATCATTCTAATTCTTTTTTTAATGTATTTGTTTCTTACATTATTATGCCGTTGTTTTTTCTATTACTCATTCCATAAGTCTTCATTGTAAATTAACCATGTCTTCTCCATTATAGTGATTCCATTTTTTTTTTCAAACAATTGTTTCTTCTCGCTCTTCATTCAGTATGTGCACCACCTCACTAATTCATTTACTGAAACTTTTCAACGTCACTACAAGAAAAAATAAATTTAGTTACAAACAATTTCTTAGCTAATCCCTAACTAATAAATTTAGCTATGGATTAGCTATGAAATAATTTCGTAGCTAAGCTATAGCTAATCCGTAGCTAATGCATAGCTGATTATTCAGTAAACAAAATAACAAGTCCGTAGCTAATTAGCTAGGGATTATTCGTAGCTTATTCCGTAGCAAAAGTCTCTAACTATTCTGTAACTATTTCATAGCTAATTCGTAGCTAAAGTCTCTGACTATGCCGTAGCAAATCTGTAGCTAATGTCTTCAATTATTCCGTAACTATTCCATAGCTAATCTATAACTAAAGTTTTATTTTAGTCTGTAGCTATTCCATAGCTAATCTGTACCTAAAGCTTCTAACTATTCCGTAGCAAATTCTTAGCTAATCTGTAGGTAATGTCTTTATTATTCCGTAGCAAATCTGTAGCTAAAGTTCTTTTTTAGTCTATAGCTATTTCATAGCTAATCTATAGCTAAAGTCTCTAACTATTTCATAGCTAATCCGTAGCTAATCTATAGCTAATGTCTTCAATTATTTTGTAGTTATTCCGTAACAAGTTTGCAGCTAAAGTTTCTATTTTAGTCCATAGCTATTCTGTAGCTAGTTGTAGCTAAAGTCTCTAACTATTCTATAGCTAATCCATATTTAATATGTAGCTAATGTTTCCAACTAATTAGTAGCTAATTCGTAGCAAATCTGTGACTAAAGTTTCTATCTTAGTTTGTAGCGATTCCATAGCTAATTTGTAACTAAAGTTTCTATTTAGTCTCTAACTATTTCGTAGCTAATTCATAGTAATTGTGTAGCTAATTTCAATCTAACATCTTATTTATTATTCAAAATTGACTTCTAACCACAATATAAATAATTTAAAGATCGTAATATTAAATATCTAAAGACTGTAAATACAACAAAAATGTATTAAATATCTGATTGTTAATGCAAAAACAAAGTTTAAATTCAAGACATATAAACATAAAGATAGTAATCAATCTAATCCTAAATCATTGTCATCATCTTCTGCCTCAGCAACTTAATCTAATGGTTCTTCACCTCGATGGGGTGGTACTGGAGTTAAATTTGGAGCTTGAAGGCCAGTGTATCGGGATAAAAGTCCATTCAACATCGGTGCTAACTGAGTACTAACAAAAGATGTCATTGCTGCATTTACAGCTGCATCTATGGCTATTTGTGATGGAGTAGACACAGAAAAGGAAGTAGCACATGCTCGAGGCTATAGCGAGAGTATCGCGACCAGAAAAGATTTAAAATGGGGGTTAGGGTTTGAGAAAGGTTATTTCTCACATTCTCTTCGAAATTTCATCGATTTTCTCAACCCACAACCTTATTCCACCGATTAAATTGCCTCCTAAGCCGTTCGGAAGCTAGGTTGAAAGTTGGATTCATGTTGGAAACACCTGGAGATGAGTTTTAATAGTTAGGGTTTGGTTTTTCTCTCCCCTTCCCTGTTTTCGTGATTTCCCTGGGTTCTCATGGAATTCTTTCGTGTAATTAGAACAAAATCCGTGTAGGGAGCACTTCCTTGGGTAGATTTGTGTGTGGGTCTTCAATCCAAGGTAAGGGAAGACTCTACCCTATCTCATTTGTGTGAAATTCTGTTTAGTTGTTATGTTTTTGTAATGTGATTGAGATAAAGAGTAAGAATGAGTGTGTTAATGAAAATTATTGTGTGTTTGAATGTAATGTGAGTTGGTTGTGACTGGTTAATATACTCTTGATTGAAATGCGTGTGATTGTATCATTGATTGATGATTGAATAATGTGGATTATATACTAAGTGTCGTGTAATAGAATGAGGACATATATGCCAAGTATTGTGAATGGGTATGGGCACTTGTGCCGTATATCTGAATGAATAATTGTGAACAAGTGTGGGCCAAGAGCCATGTAATATGAATGAATATAGGCTTTGTGTTGTGTATTGTAGAACGAATGAGGGCCTAGTGCCGTGTATTATGTATGATTGTGGGCTTTACACCGTATACTGAGAATAAATATTGCAATTTGTGTGAATGAGGTGTGATTAACACTGGTATAACGTGTTGTGAATGGTTCAACGATATACTGGGGGTGTGTGGAAGATGAGGACGGTAGAAATACCTTGGGGAAGAGGGAGTGGTGGTGACACCAATAGTGGGAACGGGTGCACCACGGGCCACACACTCTCTTCCTGATTAGACCTCTGACCACTACCTTTGTTGAACGACTCATGTTTGCCCACGTGGTATCTGTGAAACAGGAGTAACTGGCAACCATCCATAGTAAAAATCTATGATCATAGTGCCACAGTGAACGTGGCTGGCGTGCAGTGAGTGCATGATGTGTAAAAACCAATCATTGAGCAAGTGTATCCACTGTCAAGGTAGTATTGTGAAAAATAGAGTACCAAGTGTCATATCCATAGGAACTATTATTACGGATTGTTCCTTAATTACGTAATTTTTAATAGATACAATAAGGAAATTTTGTTGATAAAACTACTGTATTAAGATAATAATAAATTAAAAGAAACAGATTTATTATGCTAATGAAATATGAAAAAAAATATATAACTAAGTGTATTCAAGAGAAGTAAGCAAGTATTTAGATTGTAAATCCTCTTAAGTTTTCAAACTAATTGAAATTCTTCTTTAACTATTTTAGTTCTAAACCATTATCGCTGCAGGAAATTCTGAATTAAACCAATACCTTTCTCAAGGATAATGATTCCTAACCCTCGGTTGATTAAACAGAATCTCTTCCTTAATTAATACCCCTAGGTTGCATTACGTTTATTATGAATTTCATAATTAGGGTTATTCCTAATACAGAAAACTTACGTCTTTTTATCTCTAGAAATACATTCAAGTCCCTTTAATTGAGCAATGTTAAATTCATGGAGGATTTTTACTCAAAATCAAACAAGAAAACAAGGTAGGAGACAATTGATACTACTCAATTAAACCCAAGAGAATAAAACACGAAATAACATTAAGAAGAATTTCATAAAGTTGGTCACATAGGATTCATTACGTCTAGATACTCAAAGGAAAATTAGAACCTAAACATCTTGAAACTAAAATTACAAAAGAGATGAATAAAAGTGCTTGATCCCATCCTCCAGCCGTCTCTAAGTCTTTCTTCTCCTCCAAACAGTTTCCCTTAATTCTGTGTCAAGTTTTCCTTTTATAGGAATCGTCCTAAGGCTTATCTTTTCGCAGAAGTTTAAATTCTTATGCACGTGAAAGTACACGACTATGTACTTTAGCCGTATACATCTCTGGTTTCTAATAGACGCCCTTCAAAGCTTTCCATAAAAGTACACGCTCATGTACACAGCCATGTACTTTGACCGTGTACATCTCTGGCCTCTAGGAATTGTCTTTCACAGCTTTTCTAAGAAGTACACGGCCATGTACTTTGACCGTGTACATCTTTGGTTGTGATGATGCACTTCAATTGACGCGACCAGTTAGATACAAGCTCATATACATGGTCGTGTACTTGTCTGTGTATATCTCTGTTTTGATTATGTGCTTGATTTATGCAACCAGTGAGATACAAAATTCATGTACACGACCATGTACTTACCCATGTATATCTCTGGTTCTTTTCTTGCTTCAATTCCCAACATCCTTTAAGCTCTCACTTCTTGATCTTTTTTCTTGAAATATGAATAAAATAGACTTAATAATAAATTATCTCAATGAATAGCTCAAATATCTCAATTATCATTCATGAATTACAATGTAGGACCAAGTATAGAAAGCATTTATTAGTGCACATGATTATTGTTTGATAATTACGTTGTGTAAATTGTTTGGTGCCGTGAGTGCATCGGAGTTGAATTAGAAATGAATTGAGTGGTAATACTGCATGTAATTATATTGTGTGAAGTGTATTAGAAATAATGTAAATTATGTGCAAGGTGATACTCTATGCTTGTTGGTGTGTTTAGTAGTGTAGAGTACTCACCCTTACATTCATTTTTCAGGTAATCAAGACGATCAGCACCGAACTCAGTGAAGGGTTATATAGAACTGTTATAGGGCTTAGAATGTTAATTTGAAATTGTTGTATTTAAAATGGTCCTGTAGCAGTTATTTGATATAAACTTGTAATATTTTTCCCATTTTGAAATGTTTAATGAAACTTTTATTATTCTGAATTTGCGAAAGTATTATTTATTCGAAATTAAATTTAAGGCGTTACAGCATCACCTAACATGTTTATTACAAAAGAATTAAAAAATTATGCTATACATTTAACTACAAAGAAATATAGAATTAATTATTCAATGTATAATAAAATATACCTTAAACAGGCTGAGAAGAACGACCTCTACTTCAAGCTCGTTGACTGCCTCTACCTCGAATCGGCATAAATATCTATACAATACATTATATAAGGTAAAACACTAAATGATAATAAATATGACTTTGAAATAATTAAATAATTATATATATATATATATATATATATATATATACACGCACACACACACAAAAGACACCATTAAAGTACCATTTGCAAGAAAAATCAAACGTTCAAAAGTCACTACTTGAGTCTGAATCAAGTAGTTCATCGTCTGAATCTAAGAACTCATTATGGTCAGTTTCTTTATTGTCATCAATAAACTGATCAGCAAAACGGAGCATGATTCAAATTAGATAGCTCATCTACATTCACTTCTTCCATGGGATCATGTGCATCAAGTAAGCTAATCACTTCATTGTCTAAAGTGATATTATGTACTCCTAGAGATTCATCATCTTGGTAATAATCGAAAGTAGATAACTCATTAGCTACTTCACCAAGAGACTTAAATGACTCATCCATGAAGAGTTTTGCTCTAACCTTACAAGCTGCCCACCACTGGCCATTAACTCTACTTCCACTTACTAGGTATTTCGTATAGTATACTTGTTGTGCTTGCTCAGCTAATATGAATGGTTCATTTGAACAAGTCCATATCTTTCATCAACCTTAACTCCATCAATTGGATCACACCAATGACATTGTAAAAAAAAGTGTTTGTTCTCATATCCTAAATATGAAAACTCCAATACATCTTTAAGGATTCCATAGTAGTCTGGGTCATTCTCACCATATATACTACCTGTAACATATACTCCATTATTTATGGTAGCTTTATTTTCTCCATATTCCTTAGTATGAAATTTATACCCATTAACTATTAAGCCATTATACAATGTCACAACCTTAGAAGGACCATAAATAAACAGTCGAATCATTAGATCTTCAACACCACCAAATTGTACCTTAGAATAAAAAAGAAATAGAAATTTTAATAGAAAGAATATTATTGATGTCTAATAGACGATTGCTGAGTCGCTATCAAAATAACTAAGTTTTCTAAAAATTTTGTAGTATAGAGCCAAACCTAGGTCGATTCACTAAGACACATTTTCAGTCGATTTCAATTTTAGGTTTTCTTCTAAAAAATGCAAATAAGGTTTTTGGAATTTTAAAAATTGCAATTAATCAAATTAAATTACAAACAAAATTAAAGTGAGTAAAAAAATGAATTAAGAAATATCAATCCACAGAATACTCATTGCATGTAACTTCGACTATCACAGTATCTAAAGATTGAAATCCATGTTTGAACAATAACCCAATTCAATTATTAATTCAATCGAATAACCTAATTGAATAAAATTACGAATTAAATCAAATAATCATTTAACCTAATTGACATTAATTATCAAATTAGAGCATCAATTAAGTCCTAATTTGAAATCTAATAGCAGAAAAGTCAATCACGATCGCAATAAACAATTTTGAGATTAGAGAGAAAAAAAGAACAAACTCGGAGCAATTAGCACAGAACTCAAGTCGAAACTATAACATTTGGATTTCGCAGATAAAACGAGAGGTTTAGCCTTTCATCGAAACGCTTAACCTGCACAAGAATGAGAAAAGAACGAGAGAGTTCGAGAGAAAGTAAAAACAAAGATTCTTATTTTGGCCTAGTCTCAAAAGCTCAAAGTGTCTAATCTCTCCTCCTAATTCAGAACCTTGTTAGTCTATTTACAGGTTCTGATTAGGGTAAATTAAGTGACCAAAATGCGGACCTCAATAATATCTAAAAGCTCAAATACAATTATTAAATAACAAGGGTCCAAATGCAATCCTGCAACAATATTCAACAAATCTACCTCAACTTCAAAAATCATAAATATTAGGATACATATATGCATTTTGAAGCCCTGGATGTACAGAATCCAATGCAATTAGAATCTACCAAAAATGATATCTGTAGAAAAAGTTATGGCCAAAAGAGTAGTCAAAGGTCAGAATAACCGAAAATTTGAAATAAAAGCATTTATTTGTAACAGGTCCAATTTATTCAAATAAGTAGAAAATGGTAAAAACTATAAAAATAAAGCATATGAAAAATATTTATTAATCAAAATAAAACATTTCATAACTAGGAAAATCACTTATTGTCCATAACAAAGCCACTTTCATAATGAAATTCTGCTTCTTGTTGACATCAAAAGTGTTCACCCCATTTTCCCATAACATCTTCAACTCGTCAACGAAAGGTTCAAGGTAAACATCTAAACTCTTACCAAGTGACTTCGATCCTAGTATCACTAGACTGAGGAATATGAATTCTCTCCTCATACACATACTCAGAGGAAGATTTTACAGAGTGACAAATATAGGACAACATGAGTACGGCGTGGTTGAACCATTGAATGATTGAAACCATCTGTACAAAGACCGAGTCTTACATTTCAAGGTTCTTGAGCAAATATTGGATGATTGGAGTTAAATTGTTTCCATATCTCAGCATTAGATGGATACATGATTACATGTTTATCATGGCACACTTTATCTGCATGCCAACTCATAAATTTTGTAGTGTTCTTTGACATATATAAACGCTGGAGCCTTGGAGTGATGGGAAAATATCGTAAGATTGAGTATGGTACATCCTTGTTTCCCACCTTCGATTTATACTGTTGATGTCCACAAGTTGAGCAAATTATCTTGTCACTATTTTCTTTGTAATACAACATGCAATGATTAGGAGAAACGTCTATCTTATCATATTTCAATCCTAGTTCATTAACAATTAACCTTGATCTATAATAATTTTCGGGTAATTTTTCTGATGTAGGAAGCATACTTTTAATTATGGCAAGCATTCGGTCAAAGCAACTTTCACTCATGTTAAACTCAGACTTCAAGTTAAGGAGTTGGTTAACAACAAACAATTTTATGTGCTTATAGCAACCATCCCACAAAGGTTCATCGACATCCCTTAACAACTTATAAAACTTTGAAGTCGATGGATTATGATCTTCTTCCAAATATTCAGAATTTGGATTTAATTGATCACCTACGACATCCATAACCATATCCAAATACGGGTTTCTAGTATCCACTTCATCATCAACAACATTAAAAATTGAAGTTTAACCACCCCATACATTCTCACTATGAAGTATCCAATTTAGATAATCCTCCACAAATCCATAATCATATAAATGATTTTCTAACGAACCCTCCACAAATCCATAATCATATAGATGTTTTTCTAACGAATATGAATCTATTCTAACGGGATTCGTACATCAATCACATAGGCAAAGAATTCGATCTAATAAATCAATATTCATTGGAAATTCAGTAGCAAATTTCGTAAAATCATCAACTCCATCCATGAATTCTTCACTTATAAGCCTAGTGGGGTCCTTTCTTCTTAAAATCCAACTTCGATCGGACCTCATTTTTGCTGAAATTAGTTATTTAATTTTTAATTTTTTTTAGATGTAATAATACAGGAACAGTAAAATTAAATAAAAGAAGATGAGTCAGAATAAAATAGGAAAGATAAAATTAAACAAATTCTAACCAAAATTCACAAAAAGGAAAACAAACTAGTTAATGAAAGATAAAAGGGAAGAAATGGGAATTAATCATAAACATAACTGTCACTTGTTTTTATAGCAATAGGATTATCAATAATTGCCTACACAATTATTATTAACCTTAAAGTACTCTCCTTATATAACCATAATTGTCACTTGTTTTTATAGCAATATAAAAAATCTCTCTTGTTTGTCTCTTAACTTGGGAAATTTTTAACACGTGACACATAGGGACCTTGTTTTTATATGTGTAAATATATAGCTCTAAATATATGCATGATATCCACAAGAAGGAAATCCAAGACTACAAGTAATACAAGAATAAGATTGCAAGCAGAGAAGATTTTACCCTGCATGAGATTCTAATCCTATTCTTTCAAAATTTTTTGGCTCAAGTTTATTTGATCATCCTATTTGCGTAATATAATCTCTCTTGTTAATGGTGTTGGCATGCATAACTAAGATTGTTTGGATATTGAGGAATACCCTACATAACCTCAAACTATAATCTAATCTTATTTACTTGATACACTGAATATGCCACCTCAGAACACTCAATCCCTCGGCACACACGAGTAAACAAAAAACTTATCTAACTGTTATATTGCAAACCCAAAGAGGCAAAAATAAATAAACAAACCCTACAATCAAGATCTCTCAATACATCCAGTAACCCTAATAATCAAATCAAATAGTATAAGTGTCAACGAAACCCACCCGGGACAACTAATTTCAAAAGGTAAACCAAAAATATGAATTAGGGCAACGAAACACTAAAATTCCCAATTTAGACATCAATTAGAAAATACTACAACGAAAAACCTAACACTCGTAAGTGCGAAACATGAATTGAGAAGAAGAAAAAAAAGGGGGAATCAAAAAGAGAACTCTACCAATGAGCGAAGCACAAAAAAGAGGAAAGAGAGAGAGTGGTCGACAACACTGTGCAACCAAACAAAATCTCAAAGCCGTGACTACTGCTCCAAATAATGTTAGGAGAAAACGAATCTTTTTCATTTTTCTTCAGTAAAATATATGATATTTAGTGATTATCAAATATCATATATTTCATATATATTATATGTATTTAGTTAAAAAAGAAACACTTGTTAAATAATAAACTTCATAAACTCTCGTCTATGTAGTTAACGAAATAATGTATTTGTCATAAAATATATTATATATTTTGTAAATACTTTAAAATTTAAATAAATTATAAATTAAAAAATATTAATAATTATTTTTCTTAAGAAAAAATTAAGAATAATAATTTTATTTAAATATATTAACAAATTATGCTTAAATATATTAAAAATTTTAGTTAATGTTAAGAGAAAATTTTTTAATTGAATTTAACCTGACTTAATAAACTATTTAACTGGCTATTGTATCTATCTTTCTCAATCATAAAAAATCAAATCCACCGGAGCACATAATTTGCATACTAAATTTTTTTTTTAAAAAATGTGTTCCATTTAATTTCAACATAAAAAAATTAAATTTAACCTCACAATTTATTAAATATAAAATATTATCTTATTATAATATTTTTATATTGTTATTTAACTCTAATTAGTCATGTTTATGTTTAAAATTAAACTTTAATTTATTTAAATAAAAAATTATATTTACTATTATTATAAATAAAACTGTAGATTTGGTTAATAAATAATATCAATAAAAATAAAAATAAATTTTAACGAGTTTTAATTTTATTTATTTGATTTTTTTAATGATGAATGCATGTTATCTAATTTATATAGATTTTAGAGTGCTTTATATGGGTTAATAATTTAAATTATTTCATAATTCGTTAAATTTTTACTATTTATATTTTTGTTAAAAATTATTTTAATATTAAAATTAATCATTATTGTTTAATTTAATAGTAATTATTTTCACATATTATACTAAGCTTTAATGGTTTAAATTTTTTTAATCAAATATTTTATTTTTCATATAAAAATATATTTAAATAAAAAATACCAAAATTAAATATCAAATATATATTCATCTAATTTAAAATATTAAATAAAAAATAATAAATAAATATATTTTTTTAGTTTTTAAAACTTATTTTTTAAAACAAACATAACAAACAAATGTTTTTATTTTCTCATCTTAAAATCAGTTTTGAAAAATTAAAATACCAAAATTTTTTTTTTCTTTTTTAAATAATTTTATAAAATTGTTTTAAAATATTATTTTTAAAAATCATAAATCAAACAAGCTCTAAAACTAATTTGTAGCTAATTTGAGATTTTTTAAGTGTAAATTTTGCCACCGAATCATTCTGTAGCTATTCAGTAGCTAAATTAAGAATATTTTGTAGCTAATTTTTGCTATGAAAAATTTTTGTAGCTAATCTGTAGCTAAATTAAGAAATTTTTAGCTATCCAAAAGTCTGTAGTTAATCCGTAGCTAACTCTAAGCAAATTTTTCTTACCATATAGCGCCACTTATTCCCATCATAAGTTTATTTTGCTACAAAAAATTTCTATAGCTAATCTGTAGCTAAATTAAAAAAAATTCAGTTACACAAAAGCATGTAGCTAATTCCAAGCTAATTTTCTCATCATAAGGCGCTACTTATTCCCACCATAAGTTAATTTTGCTACGAAATTTGTTTTTACCTAATCCGTAACTAAATTAAAAATTTCTTAGCTACACAACAGCTTGTAGCTAATTCTAAGCAAATTTTTCCTACTATATGGCGCCACTTATTCTCACCATAAGTTTATTTTGCTACTAAAATTTTTTGTATCTAATCCGTAATTAAATTAAAAAAAATTTAGCTACACAAAAGTCTGTAGCTAATCCATAACTAATCACAAGCAAATTCTTTCCGTCATAAGGTACCACTTATTTCCACTGTAAGTTAATTTTCTTACAAAAAATTTTTCTAGCTAATCCGTAGCTAAATTAAAAATTTCTTAGCTACACAAAACCCTGTAGTTAATCTATAGCTAAATCGAAGTAATTTTTTCCCGCCATAAGGTGCCACTTATTTTTGTAAATTTAGCTATGAAATTTTTATCCCTAGGTAATTAGCTAGGAATTTTCTACGGAATAATTCCATAGCTAATTTTCGTAGCTAAATTTATTTTTTCTTGTAGTGCGTGAACCAACAATTTAATTGTCATTTCAGTAATTGTATATTAAAAATAAACATGTTAATTGTTGAAAGAGTAATAAGAAAATATAATTACAATAATAGGCTCTAAGAATCCACACAGTAAGTTTGATGAATTTTCTGATAAATTCAGCGTGACAGAAGAAGTTGACTCTTTATGACAATTCAAAAATAAATGACATTCTAATTTGATTGATGTCTCACCAACTCAGATTTCATGAAAGAATTGGTTCTGACCGAAGAGCTAACTCATTCCTAAACCTTGAGGTACATGTTCTGATAAGGTTGAAAAATTAAAATCCTCGAAAAAAAAGAAAGAAAGAAGAGTTTATTTTGATTTAATGTCTTATCATAGCATTTGACTTGATCATGCAATAACTTCATTCCAAGTCTTAACATTCATTAAGTTTGTGCAATCACATCTTTACATTAACATGTATTTGTTTTTATCCATTATCACCTTTTAAAGTTTAATTTCCTCACAACCTTTATTTTCAGTCCAAGTCCAAGATTTGACTCGATACTTTACCTTTCAATAGAATTCAGAGGATGATTGATTTCTTTATTTTTTTGTCTTACTTTTACTATTAAAGTCCAGAGTCTGACTGTCTTTTTTATTTTCTTTTGTAAACCAGAACTTGATCGACTTTCTTTAATTTTTTTGTCCAAGTCTTTTTACATTTTTTTGTCAAAATTCAAAACTTAATTGGCACATTTCACTTTTCTCTCAAAATTCAAAACCTGACTAACACATTTCACTTTTCTGTCAAAACCCTGAACCTGACTGGCACATTTCATTTCTCTGTCAAAGCTTAGAACCTGACTGGTACATTTCTTTTTTCTCTCAAAGCTCAACACCTGATTAGCAGATTTCACAATCTTGTCAAAGTCTAGAACCTGACTGGGTACATTTCACTTTTCTATCAAAAACCCAGCACCTGACTAGCACATTTCACTTCTCTGTCAAAGTCCAGAACCTAACACATTTCATTTATCTATCGAAGTCCAGAACCTAGCTGGTTCCTTTTACTTTATTGTCAAAAGTTCAGAACCTAATTTACTTCATATGTAACTTTTATTTTAAGCTTAAGTCCATTATCTGCCTTGCAACCTTAATTTTTAGCCAAAGCTTAATGTTGTCTTATAATTCTTGTTATTATTTGTTAAACACAAACCATTACAAATCATGATTTCTTTGATAGCTTCTCATGTTGTCTTTTTCTTTTTATGTATCTTATCATTTTTAAACCAAAATTGGTTCACCTCTTTACTCAAATTCATCACTCTAATATGAAACTTGTTCATTCATATTATTTGATAAAATTTGAGTAAAGAGGGACAATTGTGAACACTAAAATTTTGATTTTAAAAAATCTGAATTTGAATATTACAAAAGGAGAATGGAAATAAAGGGTTTTAAAGAAAAAAATAAAAATTTGTCTTAATGAAATAGAAAAAATTCAGAATTAATTTTTAAAAGGAAATAGAATATGACAAATAATCAAACTCTTAAACCAATGTCACTTTATACATAAAAAGGGAGATTTTTAGATTTTTGGCATTTTATGAAAACCCTAGCAATAAGAAGGGAGAGAAACCATGAGAAAGGGGTTCAAAAATTTTGGAGAGGAGAGATTTTTAGAAAAATATAGAAATAAGAGGGCTAGTGGAAAGGAGAAAGAACAAAAGGTAAACAAAAATTTCAAAAACATCAAGTTTTATCATGCATTTTATACATTTTTTTCCTTTTTCATGCATATCTATATTTTGAATAAACATTTCATATATCAAATCAATCCCAAATGACAAAAAAAAAAAAAAAAGGTTTCAAACCACTACTTCAAACATCCAAGTCCCACCACCTCTCCACCCATTCTTCCATCCATGATCATCCACAAACACAAAATTCACCATAGAAGCTCCTTCCCTATCCTTCCTCCTTTGTCTTCCTTTTTCTCACACAAACCTCCATTACCCAAAACCATGGCTTCCATTAACCTCACCTCCATCATTTCATAACCACTTTTGTTTTTCTTAGAGAAAAGCACACCCCTAACCCTAAAGTCCTTTTCCTTCAAATCTGAAAATTTTAAATTTTGGACTATTTTACTCTTTTTATTATTTTTTATTATATTTTTGGTCTGAATTTATTTATTTATTTTTTATTATTATTATTTAGCTCAACATACAATTTCTTATTTCAGTTTTATTTATTTATTCATCATTATTATTTTTAGTAATATTATTATTTATTATTATGATAATTATTAATTTATTTAATGAATGAGTTCTTATTATTTTTTTATTTTTTATTTTTTATGTTAGCCTATTTTAAATAAAAGTTTTTGATTTTAATTTATTTGTTTATTTTAATTCTCTTGATACTACTTACTTTACAATATTATATTTGAATTTTTTTAATTTATCTCATCTTAACATTAACAATAAATTCTTCTCATTTTTTTTTATATTTCATTGTTTATATCTTAATTAACATATTGATTATTTATTCTTTAGGATTGTTATATTTTATTTTATTTATTGTATATTTATAGAATACTGATGTGATTTAATTTTATATTTTTGATTACTTTCTCTTATATTCTAAATAGTAAATTACTTTTTTTTAGTATAATCAATTAATAAATAATAATATAATTGCATCAATTTATAATACTAACGTATAGTTTCTTTATCGTCATGTATTATAAATTAATAAAACTTATTTGTACTTACGTTACCAAAACTTTATGCGATATTAATTTATCATATATTATCTTTAATTAGTTAGTTAACCACCTTAATAATAAATCAAGATATATTCTCCTTCTAATTACTAACTTACGAATAAATCAACTATTTTATTAATGAAATAATTTATAATGCTAACATGTAGCGACTCTACCTTTATGCGTTATAAATTGTCAAAAACCTATGTGTACCAACGTTATCTTAGGTTTTATATAATATAAATATATTAAATGAAATTTTTAATCTTTTTATTAAATAAGTATCTTTTTTAATCAATTTAAATAAATTTATTTCTTTTATTAAAATAAAATTAATTTCATATTTTAAAATTTCTTAAGTTATACTTTTAATTTTGATAAATTAAATAATTAAAAATTTATTTACTTATTTATACAAATTTCTACAATATCAATGTGTAATTTACATTACCTTTGATTATTCAATAAATTATAAAAGATTTATATATAGCTTACGTTATCTTAAATTCTTTTTCAACGTTAATTATAATTTAAAAATATAAATTCAAATATTTTATTTAAAAATTAAAAAATATTTTAACAATTTATAATATAGTTGTGTGATCTTTCTTATCTTTTGTATTATTTCTCGTAGGATACGTGTATAATTGTGTTATCTTATATCCTAAATATTATTTTATAAATAAATCTCAAAATAAATCTTCTTTACTAAACTTAATTTTAATTAATCAACTTCATAATTTATTTATAGAACTACATGACTTTGAGTTCTTCATTGCATCCGGAGATACGTAGGAGCAAGAATCGGACCTATCAAGTTAAAATAATTTTTTAAGGTATTCATCAACATTTTAATAGATAATTTATCTTCTTTTAAAATAAAAAATATAATAATTATTGTTTAGGAGTTAAATAAATATTTTTTAAAATTAAAATAAATTTACACAATTAATTTAAGGTAACTGATTTTTTAAAAAATGAACGTTGTAGAATGCTAACACTTTCTTTACACGTAAATGACTTTGGGACTCATTTTTTGTTTCAAAAATTATTTTTCAAAATCTTTTCAAGATTTTCTGTAATAAACTTTGGTGACGAGTCCTTTAATTTTTAGAAAAACGTTTTTTTATTCTTAAAAGATAATTTTCTTAAACACATTTTCGCTATATCATTGCAACAAAATTAATTATTAAATTTAATTTTAACATGTTATCAGTATCAATATTTTTATACCATCACCAATTAAAATTTATTATGATATTATTTTGAAGTAATAATTATAATTTTTTTTTTAATTTTGTCGTCATAAATTTTTAGAGTTAAGCTTAAGTATTTAAATGTGTTTTTTCTAAATAAAATCATTTGTTATATTAAAGATACAAAAGAATAAAATACCTTATTTTTAATAAAAGATTAATATTAGTCAGTTTTTAAACTTGTTTCTAAGGATTGAATTTAATATTTTTGGTTGTGTTTTAATCTGTTAATGGGCAAACTTCATGGACCAAAACGACGGGGGAACAAATTTCATTTGTAAGAGGCAGAGGGCTTGGGCTGTTCCTATAAACAGGTGAAAAGAATGGAGCAAGTAAAGAAAGGAAACAACAAACAAAAGAAACTCAATAGAAGCAGAGTCTAGAGAGGTAGTGGTAGAAGTGTTGGCCCAAAACATTGTGGCATTGCACAATACATGCAAAGACCCTACCTTGACTTCTCTAAGCACTCAAAACTCAAAAGCAACGAGTGATGATAGCAACTACCACCATTTCTTCTACATAACCGTTAGCCAACGGAACCCATCCCCGGTAATCAAATTCAAACAAACACACTCTGAAAAGCTAAAGAGAAATACACCAAAAGCAAAAGACACTCACTTACTTTCCCTTCCTTTTTTCAAATGCAACTTCCAATGCTATATTATTAATCTTTCAAATCCCATTCTTTTTCTTCTTCTTCCTCATATCCATTCCCATCCACATCTCCTTGTACCTCATTTCTCAACCAAATGGGTTGCTGCATTAGCAAATGCAGGCCCAACAAACACACGGTAGAAGAAAACCACTTCAACCATGTTCAAGACAAGCTTGTCATCTCGCAAGCTCCACCAACACCAACCCTCTATTCTTCAACAAAAATCTCACCTTCCCCTCCATCACCAACCTCTTCCACTTCCTCCATTTCATCCTTCACCTGCACCACTTCCAACACCATCTCCTCAGGTTCTTCCTTATCAACAGCATCCTCAACTTTGAGCTCCAAGGACAGATCCTTCTCCAACGAGTTCCTATGGTCGTGTTACAAGGACAACCCTCACATCACTCGTATCAACTCACTCAGGGAAGCCACTCTTTCCTTGATGCCACCAACAAAACCTAAAGCTCAATATAGGAAGATAAACCTAAACCTGAACCCATCATCACCGAAACCCAACTTCGCAACAGTAAAGCAGTCTCCACCACAAAACTTTGTTGGGTCATTTTCAATGCCACGAAAGAGGGTGCGATCAAACTCACCAATGAATCTAACTAGGCAGAAGAGTTTCCGAAAGGAACCGGAGAGGTCTATTGCTATTAATTCTGCGTCCAACATGCATAGTAGAACACTAGAGTCACCTTCTCCAAGCAGAAGATTCAATGGGGACAAATGTGGAAGTGCTAATTTGGCTACTACGATCGCGGATAATAGTGTTCCGAAGCGTGTGATGAATAGTCCCAAGGTTAGTGTTAGTTCGGTTTATTCTCATTCTGCTTTGTCATCGTTGAGGAAAGAGAGTGTTAAACCAGCAAGTCCGAATAATAGTTTGCCGCGGGTTCAGTGTGGTTTGAGGCATAGAGAGACTTGCGCTTTCAGAGTTGGTTCTAAAATTGATGAAACCGTGGCTAAGGATGTTCTCTCTGATCATGACATGGACGTGATTCCTATGGAGGATATTGACAACCCTCTTATCTCCTTGGACTGTTTCATCTTTTTGTAAAAAAAAATTGTGTCCTAGATTAATATGCTTTGGTGTTCATAGAAAGTTCGAAACTGATTTTTTTGTTTGTTTGTTTTTCTTTCTTTTTGGGCTTGTTGAATATTTGTTATACTTTACTCATAACTCGCTAGAAGTTTCCAAGGTTGAAGAAATTAATGTTTTCAAACTTCTATGTATAAGATTACATAAAACACTCGTGTGTTTTGTGGCTGGTTTGAATTTGTTTTGTTTGAGCACGATGAAAGAAATCCTTCTGTAACGTTAGAATGTAATATTCAACCATTGAATTTCATTTCAGTTTTATTATTGATGTTTTAATATAATATAATAATATGATGACAATGTTCACTTGTCATGATTTAATGAAGTAGAATCTAGTAGATGTAGTTCTAGCTTGGAGAGTAGTTAAAAATTCTCACTGGTTGGACTTCAAAATAAATGGGCAATTCCTTGAAAGAACGAAAGATATGGATATAAATATAATTAACAAATTATGAGCCTGACAGGTTCTAAGCAAAACGGTACTAGTAATATTAAAATACCACTACAAGGAACATGAAAGTGACTGTTTGATTAAAATTCAAATTAAAGTTTGCACGATTTTAAAGACATGAAATTACATTTACAGCTTGATTTTTCAAAGCAAAATTTTTCCAATGTGAGCCAACGAAAGTTAAAATCGAACCAATTGAGCCCTGAAGGTAGTAGAGAGATCGAAGACATGGATACAGAACTCATGCTCAAATCACAAATTAAACGATGGATATTCGATTGGATGTATTATTTATACTGTTTTACTACTTGGGTTATTTTATTTTTTACACTAGAATCTTGTGTGTGGTTTTAGTCTATGAGACTAATACACAGAATTAATCAAGAAATGTTAATGCAAAATTCATAATAAAAAATGGCTAACATAATTAAAGAGAGAATAGAAGTAAGATATTCAATGATAGATATGGAGACTACCTATGCAAAAGCACTGGGCTGGTCCACGGTATTGCGTGATTTATAATATAAACATTCTCATTGCATACCCCATAACCATCAACATAGTTGCTAATAAAACAAATAATTTTGCAAAGAAAAATAATTGGTGTGTGCTGAATGTAAAATTTTAATTCATTAAACTAGCTATATGCGTGAAGGAAATGAAATAGTAATAATCATTGCAGATCTTATGTGCCGGCCCAGTATTTGAATTGGCTAGGTTTGGTTAAATGAATGCACAAATTCAATCGAGTTCTTACATTAAGCATCCAGGCCCAACTATAGAGAATTAAGGTCATTGAGTGGCATATATTTAGTGGGGATTACATTTTGCCCTTTTTATTTTTGCTGGTCATACTATTTTTTAAATTTAATTTTTGGAAATATATTTAATTACACAAAAATTTTATCGTTTGAAAATAATTGTACATTTTTTGAAAAATAAATAAGAAATTATTTCTGAAAATTTAATTATGATCTTATACCTCTTAGAAATCAAATTCTAAGCGATTTATAAATAAATTTTGAAATATATTAAACATGCTTTCAAAAGCTAAATTATAAAAGTAAAAACTGGTGTATTGGATCAGTTTGTGCTTAGTCATTGGGTCATCAGGCTAAAGTTGTTGTGCTTTGCTTTTCGTGTTGTTTATTCCAAGTTGCCGTCTTCAATGTAGGCATGCTTTTGCACTTCCAAGATGCATAGGATAAAAATACTTTTATTTGAATAAAAAATATTTACGATACAGTAGAGTTAGTTCTCTCAACAAATTTATAAATTTAAATTTAAATTTATTTTTATAATTAGGCACAATTTATTTAAATAAACTATATATTGATCAAAATAAAACATATATAATAAAGTTCGGAATATTTTCAAATTGAATAATTATATTTTACATTTTATAGAGAATGTGATATGAATGTGGAGAAGAAAAAAAAATTATAATAATAGTATGATAAAAATAAAAGAGAAAAGAAAAATTAAAATAAATAAAATAACCTGAATATGAGTCTGACAAGAAATAAACATATAATAGAGGACGTGGATGTAGCAAAAGACAAAGTTCAAGGATTTAGCTAAAAGTCAATACAACTGATCCCTCGTTCGTTGGTGTTCATAACACATTCATATACTATTGAATGATCACTCAACAGTCATCCAGGATTTGACAACCCAAAAACGAAAGGACAAATCGTTACCAAAGAAATTACCCAGATTCCAATATTTTAGGTTAACTTATATATTCCTTGATGAAAAATGATGAATGTATGATAAATTTATGCAGAAAATTTTTATAACTCAATCTTATTGGATGAGTGAAAAAAGAAACAATAAGACAGATGATCTAATAAAAAAATATAATTTATATCATTGGTTAAGTTTCTTTTAACATATACTCTCTCAATTTTAAAATTATAAATTTTTAAAACTTTTCTTTTATTTTAAATTTATTATTCTTTTAAACATTTAAGGTTCGTCCAAATTTTTATTTTTATTATATCCTTATTCAATAATTGCATGAATAATAAATTTAAAATAATTTCATCAATTTAAGTAAAATTAGCGTTTTCATTGTTCAATTAAAAGATAAAATTCAATTTTATCTTCTAATTTTATTTTTATTTTTTTAAATTATTTTAAATAATTTATCTACATCTGTTAACTCGTCTATGATTTGTTTTATTTTAATTCCGCTAAAATGACATGTTAAAGTGAAATGGTACTCAATTAAATCTATTTTTAAAATTTTAAAATACAATATAATTATTTCTTAGTTAAATATTAATTTTTTAATATAAATATTATTATTTAAATATTATTTATTAATTTTATTTATTTTTTATTTTTTATTTTTACATTAATTTTCAGTAAGTCAACTCATTAATTCACTTTGAATCTATTTTTATTGTTGTTTTCTTTTAATTTTGGCAAGTTAGTCGTTAGTCTATTAACACATTCTTAAACGAGTCATGCTAAAGAATTTAGTCTATTTTAGAAAATAGGATGTGATAGGCTCACTCGTTTTATGGCAGGGAAATAACTGATCACTTTGTCATCCCTACCCTTTTTCATGTGTTGTATTAGAAAATTATTCCTTCTTTTTTTATTATACTTTTATAAAATTATGAATTACTTTAAACATTTAACACTATGTTAATTAATTAGAAATCATATAGAAAATTTTATATAAATTAAGACATAAAATATTTTTAAAATATTATATGAAAAATCTTAAGTGAAAAATAAAAATAACAAAAGGAGTATCTTATCAGTATAAATTTTTTTACATTATCAATTAACTAAAAGTCAACAATGTAGACATAATTTTAAAACTGTTATTACAAAATTTATTAATTATCAAGGATTTGATTGTTAATAGTTGAATAATACTATAAAATATTTTTACATTATTATTGTTGTTCAGTATACGATGGTTAAAGTGAGTAGTTCCTCTTATACAAATGATCTTTTATAGTGGTTGACGATGGTTAAAATTTCAAGTAAGTTTTAATGGAGCTTGTTCTAGCAGAAAATACTCTAATGCTCAAATTAAAAGAATTTACTTAAATTTTAGAGTTGGATTAGGATAAAAAGTATATTTGTCTTGAGAACATTTTTCTTTTATAAATTGGTGTTAATAGTTTTGTCATGAGCTATTGAATGTGGGAGTATATTTTTATCATTGCATGATAATGCATGACATGTTAAATGAAGTTGTAATTTATTAGAAGTGTCAAAATCATATATTAAAAGTATTCGAACATAATTAACGATTAAGTTACTTAGGTACTCACATGAATGAGAATAGTTCAAATTATGATTTATTCAAGACAACAGTAACTTTGAATGTGTTCAAGAATGTCACGTTTGCATTAAATTTTGACTAATAATGACGGTCTTAGAAGTTTAATTGCAATTTTTAGGTTTAACCCAAAATCAACTTTAGTTTAAATAAATTTTATAAAAATCACCGGTAAAAATTGTTGCTGCATTACTAACTTAACTCCAATTTTTTAAAAAATTGCTCATTCAATTTATGAAATTTAAAGACTATTGGAATGAAACGGAAAGTTTGGAGTGTTCATTTTGTGAAAATGATAACGTTTACGGAGCTAATTAAATATATTTTTTTATTTGAATATAATATTTTTTATTTTAGTATTTCTTCAATAATAATATCAGCAATTATATTAAAAGATAAAGATAATGTTGAAAATTTAATATTTTGAAAATAAGTTCAAACAATAATATTACTTATATGATTTTTTTTATACATATAAATATACTTGAAGTATATTGCTTATATGATATTTATAAAAATATATACTTGAATTTATTAAGTCATAATAGTTATATTACTGATATAAACAAGAAAAAGGCATATAGTTGACGGCAAAATGATATTTATCTTTCAAAGACTGTAAAATATATTATTGCTTTTAGAAAGAATGGTCTATTCTGAGTAAAATTTCTGTAAAATAATCAATTAAATCCAAATATTTATGTATTGTTTGGTTTACAAGAAAAGGAAGAAAGAGATATTTTAATAGAAAAAAAAAGAGGAAACTTTTTTTTAAAATAAAAGGTAGGGATACATTGTTTACTTTACAAAAGAAGTAATTGTAAAGGAGAAGAAATAAATAAATTTTATATATTTAAGATGATTAATAAAATAAAGTAAAATAAAAATAATTTTTCTATTTATTTTTAAAAAATTTCTTTTAAATATTTCATGTTTTATTAGTTTTGGTGAAAAAAAAAAAGAAATAAAAAAGTGCAGAAGAAATGTTTTTTTTCATATGTCTGGATGATTTGTCTTATTTGAGTGAAAAATAACTTTTATGTGGAGTTCACGATTTTATTTTCTCAAATAAAATGGTGAGATTTTAGGTAGAGTGAGACTTGAAATTTGTTTTAATTTTTATATTTTATTAAAAATAATTTTTTAAAAATGTAAAAATATTAAAAATAATTTAAAAATACATAAGGAAAGGATATTATATTAAATTCTTTTTAATCAAAATAATTTTTTTTTGTTATTACAAACTTTTTAAAATAAAATATCTTTTATTACTCTTTTTTTTTATTAATCAAATAATTCAAATAAGAAAAAAATTGCTTTTGTTACTCTCTTTTATTACTCTTTTTTATAAATATCATTTTCACAAAATCGCTTATAAAGTCTTTGAAAAAATCGCTTATATCAAGTCAAATAATATTAGTCTCTTTTTTACTAATCTAAATAAGTCAAATAAAATGTTATCACTTTTGTCTCATATTTTTATCTATTCAAAAAACACATTTTTTTTCTTTCTCATTTTTTATTGATCTTTTTTACATTTTTTTTTACTTATTCTTTTTTTTATTCATCTTTTATTTGATCCAAACATAGCATTATAGAAAGGGGAGAGCTAAATTATATGAAATTTTCATATCTTTGAGAAAATATTTTTAGAGAGAAAAAAGAGAAGAGAATATTTTAATAATTTTAATTTTTAATTAAAAATTTATATATAATTTATAATAATAAGTGCATGATTAATATATTAAATTCATGTAAATGTATCAATTTATATTTATATTTAAAAAAATAAATAATAAATATATTTATTTAAAATAAAAAATTTGCCATCCCCTCTTTTCCTAAAAAAAAGCTCTCCTTTCCATAATTGTGATATGCATGAATTCAATTTTATATACTGAAAGAGAAAAAGATTAAAATGTTGGGTATAAGTTTATAATTGTACTTTGGACTTATGGCAATTGATAGTTACAACTTACAGGCCATTATACCGATTACTCTCAATTCATGCTTCTCTTTGTGAGTGATCACTTTCCTACTTCCTATACAACAGGCCTTGCTTTTGTTTTATAGTTGGATCATTGAAAGTTGAAACTTTAATTTTAGGATTTCAGATACTCTCATTTTTTATAGTAAAGTTCGAGATTAATATTAAATTAGGCATGGAGTGATAGGATGGTAGGCGTGCATATTTGGATTCTATAAAATACTGCATAGTTTGGTTATCTTAATTATATTATTTAGAAATAGAGACGTAAGGAAAAAAGAACAACACTAGAGGCTTTTGAATAGCCATTTCCATATACTTTCATTTTAAAAATTTTGTATATCCAATTAAACGGTATTTTCAAAATTTATATCCAAATCAAATTGATTAAATTTCTTTATCTTTTCGAGTGATAGAAGAGAAACACACGTTCAGCCCAATCTCAATCGATCTTGTTTTTCGTAACAAGAGTGATAGAAAGAAAAGAATGAAAAGAACGATATGCAATGGCAGTTATTTTATTTCTAGAACTTTTATATTTATTATTTATTTTTTTCTTTGTTCGTCTTTCTTTACATTATTTTAGATGCAAAAAATTAGGTGTCGGAAAAGAAATATCTTTTTTTTTTATTTTGCCCCCCACAACCCCAACTTCCTTTTGTTTTCTTCCACAACCCCAACTGTGTCAAGGCGAAACGTGGCAAAAATATGCACTTCCAGTCCCACACATCAATACCCAATGTCTCGTCATCTTATGGAGTGAGATTTTAAATAAGAAAAAAAAAAGTATAATTTTTTAATTTAAGTTTTAAAAATTATATATTTTTATAAAAATAAATAAAAAATTGAGATATTATAAGTTTAAGTAAGTTTATTATCTTATTGAAGATCAAAATTTGACTTTTTCTTTTATTTCTATTTTAATATTACTCTTACACATATCTTTAATATTTTATTCTCCTGCCCTAATTAAAATTATTGAGGGAGTTTTTGTTGCGACCATGAGTGTGAAGTCATTTCACGGCAATAGTTATGAGATATCATGCTCAAAGAGGTTTTGTTTTATTTTAAAAGAATAGATTCTAAAAGGTTTTATTGTAGTTGCTGGCTAGCTAGTGATCATATATTCTCTATCTCAACTCTATCTATAAATACATGCTATATATGGCTTGCCCAGTGTGCACCATCTCTTCTAGGATCCTAGTCTAAGTACAATACTTAATCACTTGTGCCATGGATTCGGGTCTCATGTGGTCTGAACTTGAGGCTCTGCCACACGTGCCAAAAAATTTCATTTGGCCAAAGGAGTACCTAGTGGATGCCCAAGACGAACTCCAAGCACCAGTGGTGGACCTTGAAGGGTTTCTCAAGGGGGACTATGAGGCCACACAATGTGCTGTTAAGCTTATTAATGGGGCTTGCTTGAACTATGGTTTCTTCCAAGTGATCAATCACGGGGTTGATCCGTGCCTCATTCGTGAAGCATGTGATCAAATGGACACTTTCTTTAAGCTCCCAGTTCAAAGGAAATTAAGTGTTCATAAGAAACCCGGTTCCATGTGGGGCTACTCTGGTGCTCATGCTGATCGCTTCTCCTCCAAATTGCCTTGGAAGGAAACCTTCTCTTTCCCCTACCATGACAATACCTTAGAGCCTGTTGTCACAAACTACTTTAAATCCACCTTAGGGGAAGACTTTGAACAAGCTGGGTATGACTAATGTGCTTTTGTTTTCATCTTCATTTTCTTTTATTGGCTTAAAATAATATTTTTTAATCAATTTTCTGATGTGTGTTCAAGTATACATGTTAAAAGTATTATATACATAATATTTTAAATTATTGTAAAAAAAATATGTATTATAAAAAATATGCATTGAATATATTTTTTTAAAATCTTAGATAACAAATATTATAATTTTTTATTTTTAACGTATGTCATTTGGATACACGTTAAAGTATATTTTAATCTTTATTGAAATACTAAAAAATAAAAATAAAAATAAAAACGAATGAGATTTTCAATTTTTAGGAATTTATTTAAATTTTGGCATGTTCTTTCATGGAATTGAAAGACAAGCAGTAAGAATCATTACCAGTGATATGAGAATATACGACAATGATAAGCAGCGGGAAAAAAAAAGTGGAGATATGATAAATAAAGAGACAAGAATAGAAGAGAGAGATAAAAGTGTAAATAAAATATAAAAAAAATGATAAAGATTAAAATACAACATACATCTAGTTAGTCATGATCTGTGATGTGTACGTTGTGAACTCCACAGGGTGACATTCGAGAAGTATTGTAGAGCTATGAAACAGTTGGGGGTAAAGCTGACAGAGCTATTGGCAATAAGCTTAGGGGTGAATGGGTTGCATTACAAGGAGTTGTTTGAAGAAGGATGGTCGATCATGAGATGCAACTATTATCCACGTTGCCAAGAACCGAATCTTGCACTGGGGACAGGACCGCATTGTGACCCAACGTCCATAACCATACTTTACCAAGATCAAGTTGGAGGACTTCATGTATTTGCAGACAACGAGTGGAAGATGGTTCGACCTCGTCTTGATGCGTTTGTAGTTAACATTGGAGACACCTTCATGGTAGGTCCTATACACATACTTAGATTCAACTTTTTTTCTTATATTACTCTTTTGTTATGTCGTTATTTTGTAATATTACTTTGCCTCTATCACTTTAACCTCTTAACTCACACGTTATGAGGCAAATTAGTATAGAAGTAGCCAAATTAACTATAGCCCATGTACTTTTCTTCAGCACATTTGATGGATGGTCCAGGTTAGAGGGATACCTAAAATCTTGCAATCCTCTTTATATTTATTTCTAGAGAGAGAAATTTGCTTCGTGTACTATTAAACTGAAAGTTTGACCGTAACCTGACTTTGATACCCATCACGCTTCATCGATCGCTACCCATAGCTCGAAGCTTAGGGATTGTGTGCTGTTCATACCGAGCTCGATTATAAACTAACCTTGGTATCACTCAACTTGGGGGCAGTTTATCATCTATTGAGTTTGGCCATAACCCAACCTCAATGTGACTCGACAATATTGGGTGCCTGATCTTATCCTAGTTTCTTATCTCAACCAATATATAGGGGGAGCTTTTCCTACAATTTGATTTTCTTTTTATAAGTTTTTCCTACAATTTGCTTAACCAATTAAACAAACAACCCCCCTTAAATCCTGCTGAATCAACCTTGACTTTGATTATAATTAGTATGTATAGATTCACATGAGGCTGAGGTACGAGGATATCTTAAACATTTGACTCTTGAATTAGGTTAGTTGAGGTCATTCCTGTTTGTGCTTGTCTGACCTTTGAGACGTTTAAATGAACACTTTGATTTTTTGTTTTTGTAAGATGTATAAAGGATAAATGTATAGATTACAATGCAGAAAAGGTATTATTCGAAAGTAACTTTTAAACCATGTGATCGATCAGATTACACACCTATCAAGCTCAGCAAAAGATGGAATTTTTTTTCCTATTATGACAAATATGTCCATATTATTAAATATACCCTTAAGAAACCTAGATAATTAGATAATTGACTCTCAGTGTTAAAACTAAAATATATAAGTCGGCACATAAGTTGTCAAAAATAAAACTATCTAAGCTAGCACTTTTCTTTTCTAACTGGGGTGTCGTTTTCTTTATCTGCATTTAAGTAATAAATTTACGTTGTGTCATGATATTAATCTCATCTTGTACTATCAAGTATTGATCATGCACCTTGTTCTTTTTCAGTGTCACACGTGGGTATAAAAACTTCTCGCATAACCTAGAACTACGCCATTTTATCCTACTTATTAGCCAGCAATTTACATATACCTGACCTAGAGGCAATAGCGCCATATATGTCTCCCTTAGTCTTATAAATAAGGGATAGAGGAAACTAATTTATACGCTACCTATTTTTTCTTCTTTTATTATTTAGCCCGAAGGCCAGATTAAAAATAAAATGAGCTGATAAAGTGTTATTACTACTGGGTTTTGGATATATATATATATAATTAGTAAGAGAGAAAAAAAAGTGATATATATATATATATATATATATATATCACTTTTTTTTCTCTCTTACTAATTATTTAATTTAATGGTCATTATTAATGTCTTTCACTTCTTATAATACAAATTCTTCTCACTTAAAATGCTTTTTATATATATAAATAGATATATAAAAAGAGAGATAGGGGCTAAAACTAGACTCTGGCTAAGAATAGATCGAGAAGGTTAGAGTTATCCTTGTACGTGTATTATGAGGTTTTTAATTATTAATTAAAATTTATAAAATTTAAAAAGATCATTAAATTAAAAAAGAAAGACTTACGTAATTTTCAATAAATAATTAGAAGGGTTATATTTATGCCGTGAATAATTTGGAAGTTTGTATGTATATGGTCAATTAGGTAAGAACATATTTGTTGGTTGTGCAGGCATTATCAAATGGGAGATACAAAAGTTGCCTGCATAGGGCAGTGGTTAACAAGTACAAGGAGAGAAGGTCCTTGGCGTTCTTTCTGTGCCCCAAAGAAGACAAGGTGGTGAGAGCCCCGGAGAATATCGTTCTCGTGGATGGGACGAAACAATATCCCGATTTTACATGGTCAGAGTTGCTTCAATTTACACAAAAGTACTACAGAGCAGACCAAGCTACACTGCCAAACTTCACCAAGTGGCTGCTATCCTCCAAAACCCCTAACTTTACGTTAACCAACAAATAGATTCTGTTCTATTACTTTCCTTTTACAAGAGACACAATCTACCATCTATGTTCTCCATCTACTTTTCCTACCGCTAGCTTTTCCAGAACTTCATTTTAATTTGTTATATGCTACCTATTTAATCCCACCGCTGGATCTATTTCACTTGACATGTATCAATCAATTTTCTTTTTCAATGATACATGCAGACTCTAGTGTTTGAAATCGCAGACGGCTTCACACAGTGCAACTGCAACATTTCCGTTGCAACGTCAACGGCAGCCACAGCTAGAACAGTAGTTTAAAGGAAAATGTTTTTTAGACACTCACCGTAAAAGTGAAAGAATTAAAAGAGATAAAAGTAATAGTTGTTATCAGTAGTGTTATGTGATGAAAAGAAAGAGATAGAAAGAAAATAAAAAGTAATAAATAAGTGTTGATACATGTTTATACATTAGGGACTTGTTTGAGTTTTTCCGTTAGACAATGGTTTTGTTAACTGTAAGTTTTAGGGTTAAGTTGAAGTGTTTAAATGTGATTATTAATTATTTTTATTTGAAAAAAAATATAATTGTATTAAAGTTATAAAAATATAATAACTATTTTTTTAAAAAAATATTATTATTAACTACTTAAACCCAACTTTAAAGATTGATATTAACATTTTAAAAGTTAAATAATTTTAAATTAAACAGATTAACAACGTTAAAACATTATACTATAAACTTAAATAACTTATAAGTTGAAGTTGTAATTTAAAATAACGAAATCATGTTGAAGGAAACAAAATATAATTTGTCTTAATGTTATTTATGTGGTTGATATTAGTAGTCACCAAATAATCTAAACACTAAAACAGTGTGAATTCATACATTTTAATCTTGCCTCAAGATAGTGTTAAAATAATTTACATAAGTTAAGAATATGGCCATAATATACTTTATAAGGCATTTTTATTTTTTCGTCATTGAAAATTGTCTTTGAATGAACTAGTTTTTAAGAATATGTTAGGCCCAAATTTTTAATATAGTATTAGAATTTATATTTGAATGTTGAGTCCGTTGTAAATCTGTAAATCAACAAACTTTTACAGTGTTTGAATTCTGCTTCATTATCCTGCATCGTGGATTCAATAAACACAACAAAATGTAGCTTCTGAGTTAATAATGCATGTTTGGAGTCTACCATTGAAGATCCAAAAATGCATTTCATGCCTTAGATGTCAGTGCTAGATGTAAAAAATTTGTATTAAGACATCTTACATTGTTTAAAAATATAATCAAAATACTTTTTATGAAACTTTGAAAATCTTTAAATATTAGGTAATAAAAATCTAACATTAGTAAATTAGCATCAAATTAAAATATAATAGAGTAAAAGAACTACCAGTTCTTTTTTATTATTATTTGTGTCAATAAAAGGCTACGAGTTTAAATAAATGGCAAGTTACTTTATCAATGTTTGATTATTATACAGCAAAATATGTCTCCAATCAGAACCCAAGCTACACAACCAATAAACCGTATCATACTTACCTACCTTTCCCGTACTTAAAACCTTTACTTTTGGAAGGGAAGGGGATGAGGGTGGAGGAGCAAGCCTGATTGATTGAAAAAATAATGTAATATGTACTAAAATGACAGATTCTTGTGTAGAATTTGCTTGAGTAAAGCCTACTCAAGATTTTCTCATATATATATATATATATATACAAATAGATAAATATATATTTATTAATGGACGATATTTCATTCGTGTAAAAAATAAATGTACACCAATATATCATACTAATATTTTTTCATTAAATAAATTAAATTACTATTCAATAATAATAAAAGCAAGTTTTATGTCTAACTTTCTAATCTATTAATATGACATTTTTTATAATGTCAGTTTTGGGATATCAATAAAATGTTTTAATAATATAATTTTAAAAAATAAAATATTAATCTCAGCCTAAGGGAAGAGGCTAAGGAATTAAAAAAAGATAATCTTTATAAAAAAAATATTTATTACATTAAGAATGTAAAAAAGTAATAAGTAGTAATTTTTAACAAATACTTATCATTTTTACATGCTTAAAATTAACAAAATTTAAAAATATTGGCTTCAACTCTTCAACGTAAGTTTAAATATTTAATAATAATATTTTTATTAAAAATATTGATTATGTTTTGTATCTTTAATATAATAAATATTTTTTTAATAAAACACTCTATGCTTAAACTTAGCTTTCAAAGATAAGATTAACAAAAAGATTTTTTCAAGTGATAAGTGAATTGATGAGCCACAAACTAAAGTGTTTGTTATTTTGATATTTGATAATCGAACTGACCAGACATTAATTAATGTTGCTATCCAGCAATATAAGCATTTTATTTAATGAGTTTGATACTCATGCGTTAATAAACTATTCATTAGATGATGTGTTCAATGTTAAACTTTTTTTTAACACTAGTTAATCATGCAAATAAATTTGATTCTTTCTTGAATTCGGTCCTGGAAGATGATGTTTTCTTCTCAAGGGTTCCCTACAGATAATATAATAATCATATTTTATTTTATTTTTTTTCCTGTCATTTTCACCTCATTTTGACTCTACATGAAATTTGGGGAATCGAAAAGACAAAATATGCAAACATAAACGCCAGTGACATGGGAGGTCATATGCTCACTCATGACCGACCAAAAGGAGGTAAGGATGAGGACACGACTAAGGACAAACAACAACAATTGTTTGGTAATTCATCAGGTGGAATATCAGAGACAAATAACATTTATTTTTATTTATTTGGATTGATCGATTATGATTTAGATTAATTTGAAGGTAGTGGTAGGGGTATCCTTCAGCTGAAGGCCTCCCCCGTTCTAACGAGAATATTAATTGAAAACATCCTACTTCCATGGACCACATTGCATATGCAGTTATGCACAATAATTGTACACAAAAGATAAAAGTAATATCACTATACGGGGAACACTGCCCTTTTCTATGGCCCATAGGTTGTACAAAATAATGGAGAGTCAAAGATCTCTATTAAGGTCCACATGTCTCCATCATATGCCTTTGAAGAAACTGATATCCAATATGACTATGATAGATCATGGATTTAATGGTGGAGTTGTTGTAATGGCTAAGGATAGATTTATATAGCATCGTGAGCATAATGTTTCCGAGTTATTGGTCAATGTGTGTCATGTAACCATTCACAAATTATTTTATTCTCAAGCCGACTCGATCGTGACTGTAATCATTAGTAAGTGTTTCTTTTTTGTAATTTTTTTATGTCATGAAATTGGCAAAAGTTTTCAAGGTTCTTCAGAAACCCCAAAACCCATGGCTCGTTTATTAGTGATAGACAAACCACAACTCTGAGAGTTGGAAGAATATGAATGGGATGGTTGGGTGAATGGCTACGCGCTCATGAGCAGCTAGGTTTGCAGGCAAGGTGGGTCAGATGCAATGGTGAGGTGCGAGCATTGATTCCGTGATATTTTGTTCTTTGCTATTTGTAGATGGAATCCAAATGGCTATTTTTTACATTTTTTTAAAGGGTTGTGTGGTTAAGATTTTGTTCAACTTGTCAACTATTGTTTGTTTCAGCAAATCGAAACCTCATATTCAACGAAGATACAATGGAACTAACCACTGATAAAATTGAAGAAAATGACAAGTTACCGCGTGACAGATCGATCAGTCCTACGCAAAATAGTGTTCAGCATCTGCGTTTGAAGTAGAGGTGTAAAATGAATGGGCTCTAAACCTGCATCAAAACTAGAGAAACCATTGCACAATAATATCACTGATTATTTCATGAAACAAATGGATAATATTAAGTAAAGTTGTTGTACTCATTAAATTGTTAGTAGTGTTATCTGGTTTGATGAAATGAGTAGGAATTACGCAAAAGACGACACTAGAATTTTCATAATCATAAATATATTACCGTAAATAAGATAATAAATTAAGAAATATAAAATGAAACTCTCATAATTATCTTTATTTATAACTAAACATTTGTAATTTCATGTTTATCTTTTAAAGGGTAAAAAGTATATTTCTTTAAACATTCTCATTATTATTTTTTAATATGAACAAATTAAAAATTTTTGCAGACTATAAATTGTATATCTTATTCCAATTTTTTTAATATTAAATTAATAAAAAAAATACACATTTAGATGCATGGGTTACCATACTAATTACATAAAAGAAGATATTTGAGTTTTCATTAAATAAAGACAATAAGTTAAGAAATATATATATATACATATATATATATATATACATATATATATATATATATATATATATGTATGTATATAAAAGATAGATGGAAATCATAGCCACACCATTTGTACATATTTAATTCCTGCACACCATTTTTTTTACTAAGCAGCAATTTTTTCAAATTATTTATTGTTTTTCTTAATTTTTATGAAAAACATCATAAACTGACAATCCATTTGAGACAAAAGAAAAAGTAGCAATGACAAATGTTAATTATGTCAAGAGTAGGTGATTTTGGAATAACGTGAGAACCAATAATTTGAACAAATTTGTTTACACCATTTCTCATTTCTTAAAAGTATATTAAATATGTAAAAGTAATAAAAATTTAATACAAATACATTATTTCAGTTATTTAAAATCAATTTTAATTATTGATGTTAATATTTTTTATTTTAAAAAATAGTTATTGCAGTGGTAAAATGCTCTATTATTCATTTAATTAAGCTTAAATTGATAATAGTTAAATATAGTTTTTAATTTCATATAATGCATTAAATACTGAATTAACATATCAATGAAGAAATACAACTTTATAATCAAGTATATGACAAAAACATTTAACTATAATAGTAAGATGATATTTGTAAATTCATAAAATAATTTAAGGTAAATTTTAGTCCTCTTTCTTGAAAGGTGTTTATATTCCACGTCGTCTCTTTAAAATATGCACTTTCTTTTTTGATTAATGGATTTGAGTTATATATAGTTTAGTTTTTTTTTAATATACAAACCTTTTAATATATGAGGATAAATAATTATAATTTTTTTAATAACTTTTAATGGCTAGTTTTAAATATTTTATTATTAATTTTAGTAATTTCAAAAGTAGAATAAAGCTTTAATTTAAATGACCATATTTGATCTCAAAATCAGCTATCAAGAATCAATGGAGAAAAAAAACTAGAATCTCACTTATATTAAAATAGATTAAAATTATACATATTCATCTTTCAAAGAAGGACTGCGTGTTTTTAAAATTTTCAACAAAAAAAACTCAATAACTTATATTATACAAATTATTTAAATTAATTTTAATATTATGATATTAAATGCTTAAGTTATTAGAAAAATATGTTTTCATTAATAAAAATCATTACCAAACTGTGTATCCTAAACCTACGTCTAGAATTATCAAAGCAAGAATTTTGCACCTATACACGTTAGATAAAAAAAATACACAACAAAATTTCTTAAGTCCCAACAAAAAAAAAAATAAATTGTTTGGAGACCTCCTCCTAAAGGTACACCAAAGTTCAATACAGTTGTGAGTTCATCCATGGAAGGGGTGTAAGCAATTACCATTGTAGGTATAGAGATTACCGGGAAATGTTGAATTCGTACTAGTAAAAAGTTCCAACGTTGTCTTAATTCCTTGATAACTAAGGTTCTGGCCTTGAGGGAGACAGTGATGCTACATTGGAACCTGAATATTCAAGAAGTCTTGTTTGAGTTTGAGTCACTTGAATTGTTGTTACATGCATTTAAAAGGGAAATCAAAATAAGGTATATCAACACTTTAGTTAAAGACATAAAATGAATAGAGAAAGAATTTTCACATATGTGACAAACCCAGTAATAAAAATTATTTGATGTATTGATTTTATGTATAAATTATTTGTTAATATATTATATTATATTATTAGTATTAGTTCATAATATCTATACTAATAATTTTTTTATTTAAAAATTATAATGAAGAAAATACCAAATAATTAAGAAATGATAACCTTTTTTGTAGTAAACAAATATTGTAATTTGTAATTCAATTTGTAAATTTTTATTTAAAATTTTTAATTAAGTTAAAATGAGGAAATAGTAAATGCAAATTATGGAATAAGGGATAATGAAAATAAATATAAAATTTGAAGTTTTGATTGCCTTTTAATTAGCCTCATAATGTTAGTTTAACTTGCTGCACTGACTATTATATTATATATACATAAAGTTTCCTCCGTTACAATTAGTATGCATGAGACTAATAATAATGTCACTCATATTTATCCACATCATTGAACGTAAATTTAGGTTATATAATTAAATGGTTCTTTAAACAAATTTTGTTTATTCAATACATTAAAATTAACTCGTTATTAAATTTAGCAGGACTTTAGCCTTACGGTATATATTTTTGTGCACCATTTTTTTTTACATAAATGTTATTTTATATAATCAATACTCCTTCTCATATTAATTATAAGAAACAAAAAATTAAATTGTCAAATTAAGAGAAGCAATTAATTCAGCTATATAAATTTTATTTCAAAAATATCTATAACACTAAATGATATAGTAAGTGTGATCATTATCTCTTAAACATATATTTAATAATAAAAAAAGAGTATAAAAAGAATTTAACAATTAATATATCTAAAATATATCTCATTTCTTATAATTAAAACTGAGAAAATGCTCACTTTTGTTTTTTTTATAAAAAGGACAAGAGAGAATAATTATTATAATCATCCATTTTTCACCATCAATATAAATGCAAACATGTCTAATTTTGATGCCAAGCCCAATATTTTTTTCTGTCGTGTTTTGGACTGAGGTTTATGTGGGTGATGAGAGCTCACCTTTGAAAGAAAAGCAATTGCTCTGCCCAATTAGCTAAACAAGTTGGAATCCTTTAATTAATTAACTTTTTTACTTTCCAAGGTCAATGGCCTGACAGATTGATCGAAATTAGAGGCTTCAACATTGCCTTTACCCTATAACCAAAGGTTTTACAAGTTCTCCAATGACCTTTACTGAACTGAAAGTACCTCCTTGGAGAAAGATTTCACCTTCTCTTCACCACTTTAATTTTTTTTACCAATATAAGAACTTAGCACAAACTTCTCAAATCACTAATAAAGAAATTCTCTTTTATGAGTTAATTAACCTATATACCCGCTATCTATAGTATGAGCTTGACTCCACGACAATGATTATCCTACTAAGAAGTTCCCTAAAGCAAATCATAAAACTTTTTGGTAGGTCCAATAAAAGCCTAGCTACCATTAATTGTGAAGGTATCGAAGACATATTTATTCTCATAAACCAAAAGACAAATCTAGCAAACTATATAATATATAATTTCCAAAAAAAAAAAAAAAGAAGTAACAGTTGAAGCCTGAGTTCTAAAGCCTGGATTGTGAGCGATTCAAAATTCGTGGCGGTGTCAGCAATTACTACATTCAAAATTGAAGCCTTCTAAAGCCTGAATTGCGGCAATGGCTTCAATCGGGGAAAATGCAAAAGTTGTGCTATTTGCTTGCTTGCTATTAATGATATCAGCAATGTCACAAACAATTCATCATAGCTGCCAAAATAAATGTGGAAGTGTTAGCATTCCATACCCATTTGGTACAACTGAGGACTGCTACTTAAACAATAACTTTTATGTTGCTTGTAACACAAGCCACAAACCTCCCAAACCATTTCTGTGGAATTTGACCTCAAATATTGAGATTCTTGAGGTGTCATTGGATGGCCATTTGAGGATACATTCCTTTGTAGCTTATGTGTGTTATGATGAAAAGGGTATCCAAGTGGGTTCAGGGAGATCATCTATGACTTTGCAAGCATTCCCCTTCTCATTTACTCGGAACAAGTTCATTGGAATTGGATGTGACACCCTTTCTGTCATTAATGCAACAATTGGAAAAAATTATTCAACTGGAGGGTGTTTTTCACTTTGTAGTAGTATAGAAAGTTCAACCAATGGATCCTGTTCTGGTATTGGTTGCTGCCAAACTTCTATCCCAAAAAACATTCTGGAATATGAAGCTCATGTCTTGAGATCCAATAGAACATATAGGGATATGAACTACCCTTGTAGCTACTCTTTTTTGGTGGAAGAAGACTCTTTCAAATTTTCCACTGATGATTTCATCAACCTGCAGAAGAGAAGAACTGCTCCCACAGTGCTTGATTGGTCTGTTGGTAATGAGACATGTGAAGAAGCTAAGAAGAATTTGAAGAGTTATGTTTGCCAAGCAAATAGTGTATGTATTGACTCTGACAATGGACCAGGGTATCTATGTAAATGCTTAGAAGGTTATGTGGGAAATGCATACCTTCCTGGAGGATGTCAAGGTAAAAACTGTGTTTGCCACAAAGTTGTAATCAGTCTAATTTATAATTTTTTTGCTTGATAAATGGATGAGTACTAACTGTTTCTTGCTTGCTTCTTTTCAAGATATTGATGAGTGTGGCAATCCGAGCCTAAATGACTGTTCAGATATTTGCATTAACCTACCTGGGAGTTATAAATGTTCTTGTCCCAAGACCAAGAGGCACCAGGGAGATGGCAGAAAAGCTGGAAGTGGCTGTGTCACTGATCTACAACGTGAGGTTAATGAGACTGTGATAGGTAAGTACTACTAAGTTTACATAATAGCACTAACAAGACAAAAATGAAAAAGAAAAGGGAGCTATACAAGAAAAACATGCAGATTTTTGCTTCTTTATTTTAAGAAATTCCACCTGTTTTCCGTTCTTGAATTTTCTTCTCACTCGTAGTCTATCGCTTTGTCTCATGCATTATTTTTAGCTTAAACTAATTACCTTCACTCTATGTAAGTAGCTATTCTATAGGGAAAATCTAGATTCACAACTTTCCAAATCATAGTAATAAAAGGGACATTTGTTTGCAAGTATATATATAGAATGAAGTGTAATGATTAGTACATGCAACGGAAAATGAAATTCAAGAGATAGTTCACCTTTAAATAAAGTAAATAAAAGATATCACTATGAATGACATACCTGCAAAATTTAAAACAATAGCTAAATTTAAGAATGATTCAACAAGATACTTTGTTAATGTAGGTATTGGCATTGGCCTCATGCTGTTATTAACTGGTAGTGGTTGGCTATACCATGTGTTTCGTAAAAGAAAAAGGACGAGGCTTACAGAACGATATTTTAAGCAAAATGGTGGTTTAATGTTACAGCAGCAAATTTCAAACATGGAAGAATCAGCTGAGACAGCCAGAATTTTTACTGCACGGGAGCTCAAGAAAGCCACTGAAAACTTTCATGAGAGTAGAATCATTGGCAGAGGAGGCTATGGTACAGTTTATAAAGGAACACTTCGAAATGATCAAGTTGTTGCTATAAAGAAATCCAAACTAGTAGACCACAGCCAAATTGAGCAATTCATCAATGAAGTGGTTGTGCTTTCCCAAATTAACCACAGAAATGTGGTCAAACTCCTAGGTTGTTGTTTAGAGACAGAAATGCCATTGTTGGTTTATGAATTTGTGAGCAATGGCACTCTCTTCGACCACATCCACAATGAAAATAGTATAGGAGGCACCACACTTTCTTGGGAAACACGTCTAAGAATAGCAACAGAAACAGCTGGTGTACTTGCATATTTACATTCTTCTGCTTCCATACCAATAATTCATAGGGACTTCAAATCAACTAACATACTCTTAGATGACACGTATACAGCTAAAGTTTCAGACTTTGGTACCTCAAGATTGATCCCACGTGACCAATGTCAATTGACAACATTGGTGCAAGGAACTCTTGGATACCTTGACCCTGAATACTTCCAAACCAGCCAACTAACTGAGAAGAGTGATGTGTATAGCTTTGGTGTTGTTCTTGCAGAGTTGCTAACAGGAAGAAGGGCACTTTCTTTTGACATGCCAGAAGAGGAGAGAAATTTAGCCTTGTATTTTCTTTCAGCTATGAAAAATGATTGCTTGTTCCAAATTGTTGAGGATTCTGTCAGTGAGGGAAACACTGAGCAGGTGAAGGAAGTTGCCAATATTGCTCAATGGTGCTTGAGACTTAGGGGTGAGGAAAGACCCACAATGAAGGAAGTGGCCATGGAATTGGATAGTTTGAGAATGACGGCAACAACTACTTGGATTAATGCCAGATCAAATGCAACAGATTTCGTAGTTGGTGAAAGATCAGGTCTAACTGAAATTGACTATGCTAATTGTCATTATACTTATGCTACATGTACTGGGCCTGAGGATTACACCATTTGCAATGATGTGATGTCCCCTTTATGGGATGGCAGATGAAGAGTTTTTGTTGGAGGCACTTTGTCTATGGTACCATTGACTTTAAGATTTTATATTTATGTTGGCCATAGGGAATTTCTTTTAGTTCACCGCTCTTGCGTTCTAGCCATCTGGGTAATGTTGTAGTATCATGATTTCAGAGTCGTTTTATTTATGTGTGTTATGTGTAATATTTGCCAAAGGGATTCAAGAGAAATTGATTTGACTAATACTCTGATGTACCACTTATTATGTGTTAAAATTTCGTTAATTATCATCTATTGAGTCAAAATTTAATACATTGTGAGTATAAATTTTTTACATTCTCAATAAATTAAATATATATGATAAATATATATTTTTATCATCCATATGCAACGGACTGACCTGAATGGGTTGTATAGATGATTTTGTTAGGTCTAGTTTCATTGCTAATACCTAGCAATTGCTATGCCGTCAAAGGCAAGTGTGAACCAAATAATTTTAGACCTTAACATGACACCTTTTGTGTGCCGTCAAGTTGATATAGAGGTTTGATAACATCGTAGTTGTTGGTACAATCAGAATTTAAAATGTAAATTTTTAAAATTGTTAGAAACATTATTGATTAGTTTATTATATTATTTATTGTTAGGAGATAAGTATTCTCATGGACATTGATATTTTTTTTAATGATTCTATTTAATTTGTTTGGTGTTTTTATTTTCTAATATATAAATTAATTGTGTTTTTTCCTCTAGCGTACGATTTTATTTTTCTATTAATCTTTTTCTAAAAATTGATATTGTAACTTAGACATTAAATTTGAGCATATAACTATATTAACCTTGTAGAGGAAAAATAGCTATCAAATTACACCAGAGGTCTTTCATATTTTTATTTTTTGGAAAGAGGTTTTAACTATGATGCATCTATTTTTTTATTCTTTTTTTTTAATTATTAAATATCAATATTTTATTAAAGATAAATTTAGAGTACAAAGGAGTACTGTAACTCATTACAATTTTAAAGAGAATTAATAGTATATGTTAAGGAATCATTAATATAATTCACATATACAGCTGATCTTCTTAGAGGCTCTACTGCAAGCTACTTCCAAGAACGACACTTAATATAATCAAACATTTCACTAATATTTTGTTGAACGCAAATTGTTCATGCTACCACAAATCATACCATTACAACTTTTCTCCATTTCTTTTTTTCACATTGGATTCTACACATACTTAGTAACATCTCGTGTAAAGTTTTAGGTAAGCATAAATTAACACAAAACTATTCAAACACCATGTAGTACAATTTTATAGAGACATCGCAATGCAAAAAAAGATGTAATATGTCTTCATCTTCAATATCATACAACCCATAAGCATTTGAGGGAATCGTCAATAATACACGTTTGGTCAAGTTCTTTTGCCTCGGAACTGCATTAAGTAATAGACACCAAACAAATCACTACTAGACAAGCGCCATTTATAGACAAATAAAAATTTGTTTGTGATATTCGTCTGTAGTTTACCTACAATTTGGCACGAAACAATATAGACAAAAATTACAGACGGATTTTTCCGTCTGTAATTTGAAAATGGGAGGAAAATTTGGAGTGGAAGTTACAGAGAGATTTTTTCATCTGTAAATGGACTTGACGAATTTATAGACGGAAAAATCCATCTGTAAATGGACCTTTAAAACGCACCGTTTCATTAAACCATTTACAAATATATTTTTCCATCTGTAATGTCTGAAACCCATAAAATCGCGCCTCCCCCTTCCCCTTGCTCATTTTTCATAAATCTCTCTTTCTCTCTCGCCTCTCTCTAGGAGCTCAATTTTTTTGCCTTTGTGAGTAATTGGAACATCCGTTTGAAAGATAATTTGCATCATTGTGTTCCTGGTACGATACTCTAACTTTTAATCAGTTTAGTTTTTTTTATTTTTGATGTATTTTAGAGAGTTAAAATTTTCAAGATAGAGTTGTAGGATTAGATTTTGTATGACTGGGGGAAGGGCATAGAGGTCCTTCTCCGAACCTGACTATTGTGTGCTGTGAAATTGTTTGTATTTGTAAAGCTTGTAGAATATGCATATTGTAGAGTTACAAAAAGATGTATTTTAGAACGGTTTAGGATTGTAATGTGTATGTTTTTTTATGCATTGATTAATAGATTGTTATATAATATATAGATTATGTGTAAAGAAAATTTAAATTTTTGTATTAAGTACGTGTAAATAAATATAAGAAAATATTAATATATTAAGGAAGATTCTGCCGAAAAAATTTGTTATATTAAATTTAAACAAATATAGGAAAATATTCATATATTAGGAGAGATTCTACTAAAATTTACATTAGAAATTTGTTTTATTAAGTGTAAACAACTATAGAAAAATATTCGTATATTAAAGGAAATTCTACCAAAATTTACATTAGAAATTTGTTTTATTAAGTGTAAATAAATATAAGAAAATATTCATATATTAGGTGCAGCAGCATATGCAGATGCATGCATACTTTGAGCTCATGAGAGCAAGCACCTTTACTTACACCTCTTCCTCCTCCTCCACCAATTTTTAGCTCCATGCATCATTTCTCCTTTGACTCATTTTCTACTGATTGCGATACTTTTTTAGAAGATGATCACATCGATTATTAATGATATACAATGTTATTTTATTTTTTATATTATTTTTTTAGATATTTACTTCTTCATTTGTAATGAAATTTTAATTTTATATTTTATAAATAATTTCTAATTTTAAATATATAATTTTATAGTTTTTATTATGTTTATAAATTGTGATAATTAGGAACAGCGAGAAATAATTATGTTTATAAAAAAATGAAACATTTTTTTTTAAAAATTTCATAAACGAATTACAGAAGAATTTTTTCGTCTATAAATTACAGACAAATTTTTTTGTCTGTAATTTATAGACGGATTTAAAAATCCGTCTGTATTTATTTACTGACGCGCATATTATAGAAGAACTGGAGTCGTCTGTAATACTAAAATTCATCTGTAATAATGAAAAAATATGTCTGTAAATTTGTCTATATTTTTAATTTTTCTAGTAGTGAATACTACTACGTTCATCAGCGCACTGACCTAACAAATCTTGCATAAAGCCTATACTAGACCTAGTTCCAAACTACTACTTGCTAATTTATATGATAAATGTAAATCAACATATTTGCTACGGTAAAAGAAGTCAATCTAGTATGTAACACAACTTTTATTTTATTTTATTAGCATGAAAATTTGAATAAGGATATGTATCTAGTCTTTGAAAAGATTAATCTATTAATTGATTTATATATTATGCTTGATTGTCATATATTTTATTATGTAATTTGAAAAAATACAAAACATAAGCACCAAAGTATGAGTTTTGATTAGTACATTGTCTAATAAATTTAAATTCGACTATTCTTTGTATTTTTAATAGTTGTTATGGCATAAAAATTTAGTGTATAATTTGTTAAAATTATTCTTTAATTACTAAGATTGTTTATTGCATATTATTTATTTTTTAATTAAGATTGTGTTGATAATGGTTACTTACTTAAATGATAAATTTTGTAATTATAGTGTAATTATCAAAAAAATCTTGATTTTTATTACGATGGCCGTGACTAATGAGTTTCGGCTCCTTTGTGTTGAAGTAATAATTTGATTATGATTATATAAGTTGATGATAAACTTATTCCAATAGAAACAAAATTAATATTCATCTGAAAGAATAAATACAAGATTTGACATCAATAAATTTAGTGGCTCTTGAGATTTGAGATTTGAAAAAGGAGACACTTAGCATTTGTTTAAATTTTTTTAAAAAATGTCCATGATAAATAATGATTATGTACATATAATTTTTGCATAAAAAATTATAGAATATTTTTATAAAATCTTATATTTGAATAACTTGTAAATCAAAGTAAATTTGATTTGAAAAATAATTTCAGATAAAGTATATTTTACGTGAGAAATAAATTTAAATATTACATATTTAAATATAAAATAATATATCATCGTATATGTATATATATGAATAGATAAAATTTTCTTCGTGTGATTCTAAGAAATGACACGAGGAGTGGAGTTGTGTGATATATGCAAGAATATGGTTAATGAAGATTAAAAATAAAATTCTTATTATGAATGTATTATTATTATAGTCAAGCAAATTTAAACTTTTATAAAGATTTAGATTTAAAATATTGACTTAACTAAAAATTGATATCACATGTGATATATATATATATATAATTATTATTTTTACTTATTATATTATATATTTAAATATATATATATATATATATATATATATACATCTTAAAAATATATTTTAAAAACAGGTAAAGAGAAACTAAAATCTATCTCCTATAATTGTGAAAAGAAAAATGATTCATTGACTCATTAATTAAATGAGTGTGAAATAGGTTGTAGAAAGAGATAGACAAAACGAAAAGGAAAAAAAAGAAAGAGAAAGAGTAAAAACTGTACTGTCAGATGATATAATAGAAAAGCAAAATAAAGATAAAAAAAAGTTGATAGAAAAATATAATCTTTGTCGTATAAAAATATTCATATCTTACTTATACAAAGTAATTTGCCTTGCTGTAAAGGCTCACGTAAGAAATGAGAGACATTGACAAATGGTACAAAGATAAAGAAAGAAAGAGTCAACGATTGTGATTAATGTTCTAAGATTAGTACATTTTTCCAGTAAAGATTGTTATTATTTAATCTAAAACAAACGTTAAACATTGTGATTTGTGATTAATGTCAAACCTCCGCCTTTGGTCGTGTTTACTTATTCTCTTGTACTGTTTTGTTTGGTCCCTTTCTCCTCATCTAGAAAACTGGAGTAAGTGACCATGAAATCATAAACGACAATACGTTTATAAATTCAAGTTTTATATTTCTGTACTATATACTTGCTTTGTCTTGTCTTCATTTTATTTGTTTTTATTCCCATTTCCTTCTTCTATTGCTTATCTAAGACGCAGCCACGATTGAATTTATCCTCTTCGTACACATTAAAAAAAGTCAAATCCTTTGACTCACTCTTCACAAGCAGAAGAAATAGTTATATCATCTTAATGGCATGGTCTGAGAAACCTGAGAAACAAAGCCATGGCAATGCCCTTAAAGCAGATGCTGCAGCTTCTACTTGTTGCGACCCTTTTGGTAGCAACAAAAACCCAACAAATATCAAAGCCAAACTGCGCATTTGGCACCACAGAGGAATGTTCCTTCAACACCTCATTTCTCATAATATGCAACCAAACCTCTTCTTCATCACACACCCCTTTCTTGGCACAAAGCAATATAAGCGTGCTAAACATCTCACTCAACGGAGAACTACGCATTTCATGGCCAGTGGCCAGCGATTGCTACGGTGAAAGAGGAAGGCGCGTGAACCGAACATTGCAGGATCTCAACCTCCCAAGCTTTCAACTCTCTTCAAGCCGGAACAAGTTCACCGTGGTTGGGTGTGACACGCTTGGAATAGTAGTGGGAATTGATTCGGAGGAAAAGAACTACACCACGGGATGCGTGTCCTTGTGCAACAGGCTCGATGACATCGTGTCTAATGGGTCATGTTCCGGCACTGGGTGTTGCGAGACTTCTATCCCACAAGGGTTGTCGGGTTTCTCCTATGGTTCTGGGAGCGTGTTTAACCACACGCGCGTCCTTGACTTCAACCCATGCGGTTATGCCTTTGTTGTGGAAGATGGGGCCTACAACTTCTCATCCACTGACCTAGTCAAGTTCGACAAGACCATGTTTCCTGTAGTGTTGGATTGGGCCGTGGGGAACCAAACATGCCAAGAAGGCCAGAAAGAAGTTTCAAGTTACGCGTGTAAGGCTGAAAACAGTGAGTGCTACAATTCAATGGAGGGACCTGGTTACCTTTGCAACTGCTCTCAGGGTTATAGGGGAAATCCTTACCTTTCTCATGGATGCCAAGGTATTCATAGTCATACCTTTTACCTAAGTCTAAATCATAAATTAATTGGGAGCTTAACTTTTTGAAATGAGACACAATGTATTCTTCTATATATTTACTTCTTTTTCTTTTCTCATTTTATGACATTTCTTATATATTAAATTGCATTAGAATAATGTTTTATAAATTAAATTGTTTTTTATTATTTTCAAGATTAAGTATCAATAACTCGTGTTTTTTTATATTTTTATTAACATTTTTTACTACTTGTAAAATAATTTCCTTCTATTAATTAATCTAAACTTTTCTATTCATTGTGAAAATGGAAATCATAACTAACAAATTATCTTAATTTCAGACGTTAATGAATGCAAGGAATCCAACGATTGCGTTGATGGGGCAACATGCAACAACTTCCCCGGGAGCTAGAATTGTTCATGCCCAAAAGGATATGAAGGAGATGGGAAAAAAGATGGAACAAGATGCAATCCCAAACCTAGCACCAATTCGAGGAAAATGATCATACTCATAATTGCTTTGAGTGAGTATACATATATATACATACACTATTGTCTGCCTGAATTACAACACTCATATTCTTGGTTCAGTTGTAACATATAATCTCGTCAACCATGTTTAATATAACAATGAATATGGGTCCTTCAAAATATATTTTTCAGGTCATAAAATATTCAAATGGTGTGGCATTTTAATTTTATGCATGTGTCATCGGCCAGTTGTAGCCATCAATATGGCAGTGCAAGCAAAAAATAAAATAAAATTGACTGTATTTCCCTTTATTTATCAAAAAATAAAATAAAATTGACTGTATTTCCCTTTATTTATGTCTAGGTGTGAGTGCAAGTCTTGTAGCACTACTAGTGGGAAGCTTTTATGTATTTTGGGCTTTGAAGAAAAGAAAGCTCGTGAAACTTAAAAGAACAATTTTTTCAACAAAATGGTGGCTTAATGCTACAACAACAAATAGCCAGGTATCAAGGGTCAAGTGAAACAGCTAAAGTCTTCACTATGGAAGAGTTAAAGGATGCTACTAACAACTTTGATGAAGGCAAGATCCTAGGTCATGGTGGCCAAGGAACAGTTTACAAAGGAGTATTACTAGACAACAGAACTGTGGCAATAAAAAAGTCCAAAGTCAGTGACTCAAATCAGATTGAGCAATTCATCAATGAGGTGGTCGTGCTTTCCCAAATCAGCCATAGAAATGTGGTAAAGCTCTTGGGTTGTTGTTTAGAGACGGAAGTTCCCTTACTTGTTTATGAGTTCATTCCCAATGGTACTATTTATGAGCATCTTCATGATCAAGGCCATTCCTTACAACTTACATGGAAAACAAGATTGAGAATAGCAACAGAAACAGCTGGGGCCCTAGCTTACTTGCATTCTGCTACTTCTAACCCAATCATACACAGAGACGTGAAAACTACAAATATATTACTTGATCACAATCTCACTGCAAAGGTTTCTGACTTTGGAGCTTCAAGGATTGTTCCTCTTGATCAAACTCAGTTAACCACTTTGGTGCAGGGAACACTTGGGTATCTTGATCCAGAGTACTTCCACACAAGTCAATTAACAGAGAAGAGTGATGTTTATAGCTTTGGGGTTGTCTTAGCAGAGCTAATAACGGGAAAGAAGGCACTCTCTTTTGATAGGCCGGAAGCTGATAGAAACCTAGCAGTGTATTTTACATCTGCAATGAAGGAGGGAAAATTACTTCACATTGTAGACCACCACATAATAGAAGAGGCAAATGTTGAGCAACTAATGGAAGTTGCTAATATTGCAAAGCATTGTTTGAAGGTGAAGGGAGAGGAAAGACCCACCATGAAAGAAGTAGCAATGGAACTCGAGGGACTAAGAATTGTGGAAAAGCATCGATGGGAAAATGTCAATTTATCTTTAGAGGAGACTGAAAAGTTGCTGCATTCAACACCATCTATATTTAGTGTTGAAGACGGCAATAGTGGAAGTGGTATTAATTCTGGTTTTGATAGCTTAAACCAAATTTCGATATCTTTGGCTGGTGGAAGATGATTAATTGAAATTAATTGTGACATTATTGTTATTTCTTAATGGCAATCCTATCTTACTCAGGATCATGTGATAATCCCTTTAGGATAATACTACATGTTGTATTCCCTATTGCATCGGATACGTTATTCAATTCTTTATGCGTAAATAGATTTGTACTTGATGCATCGTTAAATTTGTAGCTTCTCCTATTTCATGGATAGCGAAGAATTCAGACCTAGATATTTAATTTATGGTAGTGAAACTATCACAAAGAAACTATGTTGTAAACTGTAAAGCCTCACTGTTTGAAATGAAATCCTGATCATTAAAAGAGCACTGCGTTAATGCTAATAATTTTAAGCTATTCTATCTCTTGACGTTTATACTGTACAATTATGCTCCCTTGATCACCTTGTGTTCAACAAGTCAATCACACTCATTTTGAATTCAGCACATCAGGATGAAACTGATCATTCTCCTCATTAGCACGCTCTTGCTTCTTTAAAGAAGAATTCTTGATATGGCTATACTATATTGAGTACGGTTTTGGTTATGTTGAAGTTGAGTAAGACCATGCTCTTTATTAGCATGTTTGTACTTCACAAATCACAATGAATTCATGCTGATTTAAGTGTGACTGTCTAAATATAAAACAAATCCAATATATCCTTAGCACGAGTGTGCTCAATATTAAGCATGACTAATGCTTTGAACACGACCATTATAATTTGAATTATAAACTATAGATTGACTCAACTCATGGAAGACATATTTAAAGGAGAGGACATAAAGAAGTATTTATTTGTTTCTCACCTCTCTCTCTCTCTCCTGGAAGGATTGAAGTTAACTTTGGAATCATCAATCGTATACATAAAATCAATAATCAGTTATTTATTTTTTATATAGGATTATAAATTATTTATGTAAATAAGTTTGATTTTATATTTTCATAATAAATAACTAAATCCAAGGTTACAATGAACTGATGATGTGAATTGAGTTTCAACTCTTTTTCTTTTAAAGTATATATTCTTTCATCAATTGTATTTATTCCATTATTTTCATTTCATTACTAAGATATGATCATCTTTAATAACTTTTAGTTAATTAGATAAATAATAATTATACTATTAAGATATTGAACTAGAATTTTTAAGGTTAGTTTTTATGACTGTTAAGAATATATTTTTTAACACATTATTAATTATTGTATAAAATTTATAAAAAATGTACAAGTATGATATAGAATCATTAAATTAAGAGTAAGAATTATTAAATTGAGAGTGAAAGACACATAAATTTTGTGCTTTTTAATATATAAATCTTAATTAATAATTAAAAGTATATTAAAATAAATATTATATTAGAGAATGTTTACTAACTGTTTTTACTTTGTTTTGAAAATGTGAGGTACTTGTATAATAAACTTTAAGTGTTTTGGATTTGATTTCTATTCAATTAATTGAATATCCATTTTGATTTATAAAAGCTACTTTAATGATCAATATGAAGTTGTATTCAATATCTTATTTAATTTTGATGCAGTTTCAGCGTAAAAACGTTACATTGTCTACTAATTAAAGTACACGATATGTATAACTTTTTTATATTAATTATCATAAAATTAAAGATTGTTACTTATATATATAATTGAATAGAAATATAAAATTTGTTATATTATCAATAAATTTTAATTAAATTCTTATTTTTAACCTATTTTTTAGTTATATTTGATAATCATGCATATTTTTAACTACAAAATGATTATTTACGTAAAAATATTAATCCCTTCTTTTCTCTTTTTCTTAACTTTTCTCGAAATATACGTAAAAATATCCCATGAAAAGTGCAAAACTCAACTTAAAGAGGGCAAACGATTTAAAAAGTGTGGATATATAAGACAAATTAGTGGTAGGTACCGATGACTTGAATTGAACTTTAAAGTCTACGCAGAGTCACCCACTAAAAAAGCAAAACTCTGAATTATTGAGTACAATTATTTTGTGCTTTAGGAGGGAATAAGAATGGGAGCACAATCACATGGACTCGAGAAACCAAAGCCATGGCCGTGCACTCAAAGCAGCTTCTGCAACTGCTACTTGTGGCAATCCTTATTGCAGCAACGAAAACCCAACCCATGTCAAAGACAAACTGCAGAGACAAGTGTGGCTCTGTCAACATTCCCTTTCCATTTGGCATGACCAAGGAATGTTCCTTGAACCCCTCATTTCTCATCATCTGCAACCAAACCTCTTTCACACACACGCACATACCTTTCTTGTATAATAATAATACTAATAATAGCGTGCCCTTGTTAAGCATCTCGCTCCTGGATGGCGAACTTCGCATTTCATTGCCAGTAGTCAAAGACTGTTATAACTATAGCTCTTACGAAGATCTTACTGATATCGGATGGAGGTTCTATTTCAACCTGACACCTTTTCAACTCTCACCCAACCGAAATAAATTAACAGTTGTTGGCGTTGACACCGCTGGATTTGTGGTACCATATACGAACACCGAAAATAAATATACTGCACCAATGTGCCTGTCTCTGTACACCAAAGATTTATTAGTGAATGGATCTTGCTCCGGCATTGGTTGTTGCCAGACTCCAATACAACAAGGGATATCCAGTTTCAGCTACTATACTGCTATGAACGTCATCAACGACAGTTCCTTCGCCCAAGAATTTAGCACCAAACCAATCGCATGCGGTTCTGCGTTCCTGGTGGAAAACGGAAGCTACAACTTCTTAGAGAAAGACCTCTTAAAGTTGGACAAGGAGGAGTTTCCTGTGGTTGTGGATTGGGCAGTGGGGAACCAAACATGCAAAGATTCTATGAATTTATCAAGTTATGCGTGTAAGGCAGACAACAGTAGATGTGACAATGCAACGGACGGAAACGGTTACCTTTGTCGTTGCCGTCCTGGCTTTCAAGGAAACCCTTATCTCCCTCATGGTTGCCTAGGTATATGTATATTATTTCGATAATAATATTTTTACACTCACTTTTTTTATATTTATTTTTTATCACCTATTTTTTTACATCTATTTAATACTTCATGAATGAAAATACAATTTTTTTAATATTATTTCTTAGTCCATTTTAATTTTTATTTTTTTTGCCAACACTTGAAAAAAAAAGGTTTTTTTTAATAATTTAAAAATCTTATCCATCTCAACTTTCTTTGAAAACAATCCCATTTCCAGCTTCTAAAAAATTTATACATAATTTTAATTTATGAAAATAATGTAATATATTTTACTTATTTTTTCGCATGGAATGTTTATTGAGTAGTTTACTCAAATGAAGATTTTTTTAAAACAAAATCTTATTTAGATTAATGAAAAATTGATAAAAAATAATCAAAAAATTTTAAATTAAACTAATTTATTATTATTATTATCATAATATTTTTTAATAAAAATATGTTTTAATTATTTTATTGTTTTTATGTTATTTAAATGTTTTAAAAAATAAACTTCTCTACGACCTCAGATTCTCCTCCCCTGTTTTTCTCTGTTTTACTTCCTACTGTTTTGAAGTTTTTTTTTTATTTTTTACTATTATGGGGTCGATAAAGAATACTTTCTCTTTCTAGCTTTTCTTCGTTTAAACAGATAGTCTTTCTTACCTTTTTTTACTATTTTCTTCTTTTCTCCTAATACAAACAAACCATAAGTAGTTAAATACATTTTAATTTGAATTAGTTATAATATTTTACCAAACACTTGAAAATAAAATATTTTTTTATAAGTTGAAAAACTTTATGCAACTCAACTTTCTTTAATAGCCAAATCATCTAACTTCTTAAAAAGTTATTGTACATGCTTTTAACTTATGAAAATAATTTAAATTTATTTTACTTATTTTTCTTCTCGTGGAATGTTTATTGAGTAGTTTACCTAAAAGAAAACTTTTTCTTTATTTTGTTGGAAGTAGAGTGTTTTTGATAACATAAACTTATAACTTATTTGACTTTATAATTTTTTTATCAATACATTAGTAGAATTGTTTGATAAACAAAATATAAAAAAGATTTATAACTTTTAAAAACTAGTTTATTAAAAGTTACTTTAAGCGATACTCATCTTATTAAAAATTAGTTTTCAATAAAATATTTTATTTACAGTATATCTAAACATTTTAAATACACAAATAACATAAAATATTTTCTTCTAAGCCATTTAATAGCTTTTAGTTAATTAAAAAACTAATTTTATCAAACAACTTTAATTCAATTAACTAATTATAAACTATAAACTTTTCTGCTATTACAATTTTAAGTGTGAAATCAGAAATTATAACTAACAAATAATCTGTTAGATGTTGACGAATGCAAGGGATCTAACGATTGCATTCATCGGGAAAAGTGCAAAAACTATCCGGGGAGTTACAATTGTTCATGCCGAAAAGGATTCGTAGGAGATGGAAAAGTAAATGGATCAGGATGCAAAAAAGATACGAACAGCAGAGACATCATACTCGTAACAACTTTGAGTGAGTATACTATTGCACTGCTGGAAATTACGACACATTTTGTTCTCAAATCTATCATAGCTCTTCATTTTATTGTCAATAACCAAGTTTACTATTAAAATTATATTGATCAAAGAATCTTTATCGGTAATCAACAATATTAATTCTATGCATATATTCAAGGTGATTTTGGTACGATTAAAATAGCATTTACTCTATTAGGCCTATACGTATTACTTGTAAGCTCAGGAATTATCCGAATAGAGTGACATTTTGATTTTATAACATACACCATCGGCAACATGAAGTTGAGACATGTACAAGACAAAACGAAGAAATTGACTTTGTTTCCGCTTGTTTATGCGTAGGTGTGAGCATAGGCATCATAGCACTGCTGGGGGGAAGCTTTTATGTGTACTGGGCATTCAAGAAAAGAAAGCTCATGAAACTTAAGGAACACTTTTTTGAGCAAAATGGTGGTCTATTGTTACAACAACGAGTAGCGAGGCATAGAGGGTCAGAAATGACTAAAGTCTTCACAGTGGAGGAGCTAAAAAGGGCAACTAATAACTTCAATCCAGATAGGATACTAGGGCAAGGTGGTCAAGGAACAGTTTATAAAGGAGTGTTATTAGATAATAGAACTGTAGCGATAAAAAAATCCAAAATCAGTGATCCAAACCAGATTGAGCAGTTTATTAACGAGGTTATGTTGCTTTCCGAAATCAACCACAGGAATGTGGTAAAGCTCTTGGGTTGTTGTTTAGAGACAGAAGTTCCAATGCTTGTTTATGAATTCATTTCCAATGGTACTGTTTATGAGCATCTTCATGGTCAAAGCCAGTCCTTAAAACTTACATGGAAAACTAGATTAAGAATAGCAACAGAAACTGCTGAGGCCCTGGCATATTTGCATTCTGCTACTTCTGAACCAATCATCCACAGAGATGTGAAAACTACAAATATATTACTTGATCACAATCTCACAGCAAAGGTTTCTGATTTTGGAGCTTCAAGAATTGTTCCTCTAGATCAAACTCAATTAACCACTTTGGTGCAAGGAACGTTGGGGTATCTTGACCCTGAATACTTACACACAAGCCACTTAACTGAGAAGAGTGATGTTTATAGCTTTGGGGTTGTCCTAGCAGAACTACTCACAGGAAAAAAGGCACTCGCTTTTCACAAGCAAGAGTGTGTTACGAACCTTGCTCTGTTCTTCGTTTCTTCCATGAAAGAGGATCGATTACTTGACACTGTGGACCCTCACATAATTGATGAGGCGACCGCAAATGTTGACCAACTGATGGAATTTGCCAAAATTGCAAAACAGTGTTTAAAGGTGAAACGAGAAGAAAGACCCACCATGAAAGAAGTGGCAATGGAACTTGCGGGACTGAGATTTGCGGAAATGCACCAACGGGAAAGTGCCAATATGTGTTCAGAAGACACTGAGATTTCTCTCCAATCAGAAGCGTATGTTTTAAGTGTTGAAAATGACGCTGGTGGAAGTAGTGGTATCAGTTCTGGTGTTGATAGCTTAAACCAGATTTCGACGACCTTCCCCAGTGGAAGATGATAGATAAGCAGATGTAAATTGTGATGGATTGTAATTGACAAGCCTATCCTTACTTAAAACTTCATTATTTGATGTTTATGTGCTGTATCAAATACCATATTAATGCTTGTATCATTATAAATAGGCTTCTCAAGTGAATTTGCTTTCGTTCATTTGCTTCATGAAATTTTTAGTTTCTTCAATTTCATCTATTCATGTTTTTACTTTTAACTTTTTATCCTTCATGCATGCTTCATCGAATTTATAATATCTTCAATTTCTTAGTTTACTTTTTAACTTTAAATTTTAGATGTGAATTTATGTATAGACATTTTATTAAATCTAATTAATGTAACATACACAACACATATTTTTTATAAAACTTTATAGAATATTTCAATATCTGATATATAAATAATTTTAATTAATATTTTTTATTAATAATAATTATTTATTAAATATTTATTGAGTATTCAACATATATGTTTAAAAAAAAACTCCTATAGTACTTTTTATAAGAAATAAAATAAAGTATTTTTTTCCTAATTATAAGAATCAGAAGATAAATTTAAAATATATTAATTGGTAATTTTTTATACTTTTCTTTTATTATTAAATATATATTTAAAAAAATTGATTACACTAATTATAAGCTTTAATATAATGAATATTTTTAAAATAAAATTTTTATTTATGAAAAATATAATTAATTTAATTATTTTATTGGTTATATTAACTTAATCTTTTGTTTCTTATAAAAAATTAATTTATAAAATTAGATCACATAAAATTTATAAAAAAAAGCAACTTGAGTCTTAATTCGGTATGAATTAATACTCACAAGTTTATATTTAGAAAAACATATATTAGTAGGTTATAATTTTAATTTTTTAAAAAATATACTCAGTGAGTGTTTTGTGTGTGAATTTTTTAATTCTTAATAATTATGTTTTTAAAATGCCTTTTTTTAAGAATTTGTTAAAAATATGTATACCATACTAGTAGTGCAAATTTATGAAATTAATGTAACTTTTATATTTTTAACACAAATAAGGTTAATTAGTATACGACTATTTATTTTAAATTTAAAAGTGAAATTTGTATTTGTGATATACGACTCTTTTATATGAGAACTTATATAACAAATTTAACTATAAAAGTTATTAACATAAATTAAAAAATATTTTTATAAATTATATAAATTTATTCATTAAAATAACTTAAAAAACTCTCTCTCTCTCTCTCTCTCTCTCTATATATATATATATATATATATATATATATATATAACTTCTTTATTATATCATAAATTGTATAAGAAGCAGTACGACTAATGTCAGTTTTACACAATAATCTCTTATAACAATTTTACAACCCTATTATTATTTTTATTACATCATCTTCTTACTCTGTGTTTCCTATCTTTGTTCTGTATATAATTTGCTATCAGACTTTGTAATACAAGATGCAACATTTCTCAGCCTATACTTACACAAACAAGTAGGCATATACATGACTTTATTTAAGTTTAAACGCTAAAAGTGTATATATTCTCCCACTATCGTGGCAGCTAGCTAGTGGCCGTGGTCTATGGTAGCGCTATGCAAAGCGATGGTCTCCATGGTCAAGCCAGGGCCAAACCCATATAAAACGCCCCACTTTAGTCCCTCACCAGTTGTGTCTTTCCCTTCTTCCATGGACCACCTTCTCATCTCATCCAATATAAACAGGACACATGCACTCGACATGTTCCCATACTCACTCAGAACCTGTTTAGTTGCTCTTAGTTTCTCTGCCTTCAACCCAAGACTCGCTTCAATTTGCTTCAAGATTGCAGGGCCACCAGGGTGGGTTATCCAAAACAACGAGTTCCAATCGTTGATTCCAAGCGGGTGAAAGGTTTCTTCAAGGCTTTTCTCAATGTTCTCTCCAATCAACTGAGGAACATTGTCCTTGAGATGAAACGTGAGTCCCACCTCGCGCAAGTGTCCCTCAATGGCACCCTCAGAGTGGGGTAGAATGGTCTCTGAAGCCGAGACAAGGTGAAATGAGGGTCGTTCGATGGAGGGGTCAGGGTTAGATCCAACGATGACGGATGAAGCACCATCACCAAAGAGAGCTTGGCCCACTAAGGAATCCAAGTGCGTTTCGGAGGGTCCACGAAAGGTGACAACAGTGATCTCGGAACACACAACGAGGACACGTGCATGAGCATTGTTCTCAGCAAGGTCTTTGGCAAGACGAAGCACGGTGCCACCAGCAAAGCAACCTTGATGGTATAGCATGATCCTTTTGGTGGAAGGTTTGAGGCCTAAGAGTTTGATGAGTTGATAATCAGCACCAGGCATGTCTACACCCGATGTTGAACAAAATATTAAATGAGTTATCTCTGACTTGGGTCTTCCCCATTCTTTTATGGCTTTTGATGCTGCCTTCTCTCCCAGCTTTGGTACCTCCTCAACCAAGATGTCTTGTCGCGCATCCAAGGATGATTCACTGTAAGTGCTTATGTTGGGGTTTTCTTTCAGGATTTCTTCGGTTAAGTGCACGTATCGTTTCTTTATCATTGACTTATCACCTGTTCTCCACGCCAAGAAGCTCGGGGTCAACAGAGAATTTTCTAAACAATTTTATGTTATAAACACCATGTTTATTTAATACTATAAAATCTATGCCAGTAAAGGCAACTTTAACAATTAATCATTATTGACTATTTCATGGTAAACAAAAAATAGAAGTTAGAAGAGGATAATTTTATGAATTTCTTCTGTATTTATGTTATATTTTAAAATACATGCATATATAATAATAAAAATAAGTGAAAGATATAAATATTATTTTGTTATATGATGTTTATATTTATTTATCTAAATAATGAAATTATAAAAAATAGCATGTCTAAAAAAGTTAATATTATTTTTCCTATTTTATTTATTTATTATTAGAAAGACATGTAGGATGGAAGTAGGTCAAATTATTTGAAATGGGCCTACGCTTGTATGTGTAAAGTCTGCCTTAACCCAATTTATTTAAATAATAGATTAAATTTAAATTTTCTAAAAAAATTAATTAATTAAATACGTTAAGTTTGAGTTTAAAACATTGTTAAATTTGATAATTGGCCAATTTAAAATTCATTAATTTTATAAAAATATATAAAAAAATTTAAATATAATTAATTATAATATTTTTATAATATTATATTAAATATATTAAATATTAAAATAAATAAAATTATAAATTTGAAAACTTTATTTCTTTCTTATCCTTATTTTTAATTTTTATTCTTATACTTGTTGATTTAAAGTATAAAAATTTATACTACTAAGTTTATTTGATAATTTAAAGATTGAATTTCATTTAATTGTATTTGTTTTATGTTTGATAATAATTTATTTATTTAAAGAGTATATGTAATTTGAAAATAATAAATAAGTATATATAATTTTATTATAAGTATTAAATGTACTTAATCATTTTTTATAGTCTATTTAATTATAAGTCTTGTGGTGTTTTTAAATACAAACCTATTTATATGATTTTATAACCTATTTATAAATGGGTCTAATAGCTAATTAAATATTTTAATATAAAGCAGATTATTAAAAATATTAACAGGTGAGTTAAGTTTTTAAAAAGTCAAATTAAGTTTAATAAAAAAAATTAAATAATGAATCATATTTAAAATTCAAAATTATTAAATATATCATATCTCCTTATACAAAACCTAATCCGACTTGCTTTACTTTCATCTTTACATGCGAGATAAAATTGGAACTAACATTTTATTTGTGTATTTTTTTATGTAATTTATACAGTGAAAGAAACTAATTTTTTATATAAAAAATTTAAGAGTTTAATACAAAAACTATGTACATGAGAAGTCATTCAGTAATTAAGAATTTTTTTTCCTATAAAGCTGAGTTCTTTTTATAATAGTTTTTGATCCTTTATATATAGAGAGAGAGGGGGAGGAGGTGAGATAATTTTTTTGATACTTATACAAGGAAGAAAACTTTTAATTATTAATTTCATTATTAATGATTAGAATTAAAACATCTAAATTATGTGAATCATATAAAAATGATACAATTTTTTAAGAAATTATGTGACTTTATAAATATGGTTTAAATTTACATCTCCCTCTATTAGTAGATGAGACAGGTAAAGGTGTCTTAATTAAATTAGTAGGGTAGCAAGTATTTTTGTTTAACGTGTGCATGAAGGCATGCATGTACTTTGGGGGTGATGCATGAATTTAAGAATGGAAAGAGAAGAATAGTGAGCTTACATATGCGCTTGAGCTTGGCCTTGAGTTGAGTCATGTGGTCACTCTTGGTGACTCGGAAGTAATAATCGGTGAAATCAGACTGGTAAATGCAATTGGATGGAGTTGCAGTGCCAATGGCTAGTATGGTGGCTGGGCCTCCACCCCTCTGTGCCTCTCTTATTTTCTCTAAATATGCCATTTCGATCTGTATCCAATACTATCAATCTTGTTTGGATCACCCAATACCCTCACTGCCTATTTATAGACAGATTAACTGCCTCAACATGATTTCACTCTCCATGCATTGAATATATTGAGAAAAATTATGTTAATTGACGTATTGAGAATTTGTAACAGAATTAAGAATAATTACTGACAAAGTAAAAAAAAATGTGATGCTTTAGATAAAAGAGGATTAGACAAAAGAGATACGTTGTACTAAAGTGACTATATTCGTCTAAGTCTTCTATAAAAAAAAAAGTTAAAAAAAAGAGATAAAAATATTATAAAAATAAAAATTTATTATGTGAATTTTTTCACTATAATCATTTTAATCTTTTAATTATATATCGAAGACTTGGAGAATTGTGTTAGATGAAGATTAATGATTATAAGTTTGTGCAAAAGCTGTATAAGAAAAAAAATTATAATTTTATTTAGTCAAAATTATAGATAATGAAATAATTTATTATAAATTATAAATATAAATAAAAGGTGTGAAATTACATTAAATTTGTATGTTATTCTTTTTTTTTTTTTACGTGCACTTCCAAAGATAAATGTAACAAAAAAAAAGTCGCATCTTTCCCAACACCATTGTCACCTCTTCCGTGATCTCAATTGTAATTCTTGCCACAAAGCACACCATGATCGAATCTTGCGAGGCATGGTTGCAAAACTCAAATCTTATTCACATCCATCGTCATTTTACAAAGTAATTTATTTTTTATATACTTTTTTCTTGTTTAAAGTATTATGCTAATTATTTAACAAAAGCCACATAAATTTTATGTAATAAAAAATTATAAATTATGTAAAATATGTATTGCTTAGCTTCTTATAAAGTATGAATGCGCATTGTAATTAAAATTTGTGCGGAAGACATTTAATTGGATGAGCACATGAAGCTGAAAAACAGATCCATGACTTCTCATTCAAAGCAGCTGGTGCAGCTGCTCCTTGTTGTGATCCTTTTGGCAGCAACAAAAACTTAACTCATAGGAAAACCAAACTGCCCAACAAATTATGTAGCTTCGTCACCATTCCCTTTCCCATTTGGCATGACCGAGCGTTGTCCCGTGAACAGTTCATTTTTCATCATTTGCAACCAACCCTCTTCAACACACCCCTTTCTTGTATAAATATTATAATGACAGTGTGCCCATGTTCAACATTTCGCTCCTCAACGGCTGGTTTTTTCAGTATTAGTGATGTAAGATTATTAAATATGTTAATTGGAATAGTTAAAAATAATAATTGAAAAATTTTAAACAGAGAATTGATAATTTTTTTTTTATATTTACAACATGATAACATGCTTTATTTATAAACATTCTAAACTAAATCTACTCTTACGATGAATATCTTTGTTAGAGTTTTCATTGGAAATGAACAACAGTAATCCAAGCTATGAATTGCTTTGGTAATTTAATCCCACATACTCAAGGGCCAAGGCGATTTCGGTATAATTCAAGTTGCGTTTAACATTGGCTCTTAGGCTATGCTTCTCAAGACATTAAATATCCAAATAGTGTGGCATTTTGATTTATTAAAGGTGAAGGGAGAGGAAAGACCCACCATGAAAGAAGTAGCAATGGAACTCGAGAGACTAAGAATTATGGAAAGCATTGATGGTAGCAGTGGAAGAGGCATTAGTTTGGCTTTGGTAGCATAAACCAGATTTCGTTGTCCTTGGATGGTGGAAGATGATTAGCTGAAATTAATGTTGGGAAACACACTGCATTCTCGTTAAGTAATTCTAATAAAGAAATAAAATAACATCATCGTAACACGAGATAATGTGAAATTTTCAATTTGAAAAAGCTATATATATTTGTTGTCTGATGAAAACCAAAAAATAATATTACTTGAAATTTTACAAGACAGACTATTTTTCTTAACTAACTACTTCGCAGCTTCAATACATTCATACTTTTCAAAACAAATATCCAAACACTTCACAGTACATTAATACAATAATATAAAATAAATAAGAAAGTCCGACGTAAGCTTAAAGTATTTATGATTGAAATGACTTGAAACAAAATACTTGGGGGGTCAATATAAAGCCTTAATCTCTCTCTTCCTTTACAAAACTAAGCAATGACTTTTTTTTCAAAAAATGTATTATTTCAACAACTCAACAATTAATTGTGATGTTACTAGAATTCATAAGTCTATACTTACTAGGAATAGATGTTAATCTGTCTTCAAAATAATGGTTGTGTAGTATGTTGAGTTCCCCTGTTGCATTGGATACATTATTGTGATATTATGGTTGTGATGAAATGTTATGTGGTATGTGAGATGCTTATCCTGCACAATCAGTATCTCTGTTTAATTAATTTTAGCTAAGATTTTGTGGGGAGTGAATGAATAGTTTTTCAGGTGATATTGGTTTTCAAATTAATCTTTCATGTGGAAATTGTGTTTTATAAGACGTGGTAATCATAGAGGATAGTATTTATTAGAAGTTGTTCGTTAGCCAACCCCTTTAGATGCAGAGGGGCGTGGTCATGAAAGTGAATGTAAACCATTTCATATTGGTATGGTCCGGGTCAGATATGGGGCATATTGCTTCTAAGCCTGAATTGCGATGATGTTGCCCCCATGTTCTTCCAATGAGGGTGCCACATATTCAAATGATGAACTTCCTGATATTCTCTTCATTAGGCTTTCCATTCTATGCAACCTGTTCATGTTATGGTGTAGTTCTCTTCAACAGTTACTTCAGTGTCTTTCCGTTTCTGTTTCTCTTGTACTTAACTAAATTAGACTTATATACAGTGTGATATCAAAGTTTTAATGTATAAATTGACATACAATTCAATTAATCTCACATTAGAGCAATATGACCAAAAAGCAGGAACGTTACAAGAGAAGAAAACCGTGTAAGCATTCTCAGTAAACAGACATGTTTCATGTCGTTGCAAGTGCTTTACAGAGTGTTCCTTATTGCACATGTGCTGAAGATTGATATCTTTTTGTCTTGGAGCGCCTTCTAGCCAAAATTTGAAAGCTGGACCACAAAAGTTTCCCAGAATATGTTGCCACATTAGTTGGTGTTGCCCCTTGAAATAGAGACAAATGAAAAAAAAAAAAACTTACGTAAATGAAATCACAACTCAGCTTTAAAGTACTTATGGCACATATCAGACAGTAAAAGAATGATGAATCTGGAACCATCCAGGCAAAAAAAATATAACGAACTACATATGATTCTATGAACATACCAAGAACGAGAAAAATGCTACTTCAGAGGAGTATATGAAGGATAAATTCTTATGTAGCCACGTATGAACAGTCTACAATAGATGTTTAAGTATGTATTTACAAATATATTGATGGTTTGTTTTTTTGCAAGTAATGAGTAAAATTGTTGAAATATATTAATTGAATAATTTAAAAATGATAGTTGAAATTTAAGTAAGACACTCAAGAAATAAAAATTGATAGTTCATTCTCTTCTTACATTTATAATCTGGTATCAATGTTTATTTATAAGTATCATTTATTGTTATGTTTGGGTGATTTAGTATTATAATAATATTTATAATATTTTAGAACTATAACTTTTAATATTATCTTATAACTGGATAAAAATAATTTTTTAAAAATTATTACTAGTATTTTTTTAAATTATTCTAAAAATTTGTGTGACTTTCTACATTCAACGTAAAAGTTATACCAGTAGTGTTGAAGTGAATTTTTAGTCATTCAAACGTAAATCTAAGCACGTACTAAATCAACAATTGACATGTTTAAAGTTGCTGGGCCATGTTTGAAACACACTTTCATTTCTGAAGAACGTCTGTGTTGACTGAAATTTGAGTGTAAATATTATTTGTACTATCTTAGAATTTCTGTATGAGAAGGGCTGGAGTTCGTATGAGACAAAAAGCTGTTACACTCTTCTTTATGCCATCTCACCGATGTGCACGAATTACATTCATAATACCTACCTAGTTTATCAAGAAATTAAATTGAGATGTTGGGAAACACGGTAAAAAATCTATAAACTCAGATCCAACCCAGAAGTTATGACTAGTAAAGTTAACGTTAAAATAAAGTGAATTCATTACAGTTTAAACCTAAATCAAAATGACAAAAAAATAAACAGAATACAAAAAAACCTGGAATTTAGAGTTGAAATGCTTATCAAGAGATTTTACATATAATATAATCCTGTTAATATTCATGCTAAATTATTTTCACCGATAAACTTATCCAGTTCACTAAGGAGTTGTGACTTAATTAATTGTCTTTACAAAAGACTATCGTCATACCCAGATCAATAAATCTACGAGTGTGATTCTTTACAAAATTTGGATGCTTTCTTCAAACCAGCACTGTGTCAAGACTGCACTCTTTCACAGTAGAGAGGAACTACAATACTAGAAATTTGATTAACTTTAGACCTTTCCATCTGATGAAGGAAGAGCATGATCAGTTTTGGAGGCTGTGGAAGACGTGGCAAACACAGAGTTTGTGCCTCCAGAGGGAGAAGAGGTAGGAGAAGGTAGCTTCTTGGGAAGCATCTGTTCCCAGTAATCCTTGTGCAATCTTGACCCTTCTGATAGAACGACAAAAGCAAGCATAGTCAAGAACAAGAACTGGTGCCTCCAAGAACTTGACAACATGATGATGATGATGGTGATGGTGAGTGCTATTGTTACTCAGACTCAGGAAGTGCATAGACCTTTCCTTTGGCTTAAAAAGGAGCAGCTTTAGAGGGCTTCTCATAGCAGACATGTTGAGTAATGTAAGGTGAATGCCAACTTGTTTGGTTGGGGAAGGATGCGTAAATGGCAGACAATATGGCATTTAATAATTCTATGCCGTTTTCTCAATCCATGTCCTTGCTCTCATTGTGTAATAAACTAGATGAATATGAGTGTGCATGTATCAGAAACTCGATGAATATATAAATAACCACTTTGACCTCTTTTTAGTTGGATGCTAATAGTTAATTCTCTGTCCTTTTTCTTTATTCTAATTATTCCTTAGTTAATAAATTAGAAACTAGTCTCTCCAAATACAATTGAATTAAACTCAAGAAACTATGTTTTAAGGTATCCAAATCTGTTTCAGTTAGAGCAACACACATTTATGCTTTTATAATGATATATCTTTGTAGGCAGGCTCTTGTTCAAAGTTTCTATCAAATAATGCATTGAAGTAGTTTATAAACTAGCTTAACTAAGACAAAACCTAAAATGTAGTTAGTATTAGTATCCTTAAATTTTAATATTGAAATTGCAAAAGTGAGGAGAGTACTCCTTTTCAGTTTTCTTTTTTTGGGGGGACAATATTTTCAGTAGTTTCGTACAGCTCAAAAATTGAACTGACTAAACTAAGGAAAAAGTTGGTACATTAGAATAAGTATCCACAGAAAGAAAAGTGTCTTGACACTCTATTCTGTTTTCCCGACAAAAGAGTGTATTAAGTACATATGAAGATAATGGCACCCGTGGGTCAGTGAGATATTTGTTTATGATTAGGTCAGCGTTATTGCATTCCTTTGATTAATTAATAGTTAATGCATTCTAGGCCACGTAGTTATTTAAGGGCTACACATTTAAAATATTTCACAAATGCATAAAAAAATGCAGGTGATATATGTTGGGTGGTTCAGGATATATTAGTGCCTAGTAGCTAGCTTCATAGCATCTAGTTCGGTTCTTTACTTTCTCAAACTCCGAGGGCTCGATTGGTTAGTAAGAACTAAGAATTGATTATCATAAAATTGAAAAGTTAATTTAAAAATATAATCAGTTTGATTAAATTTTAATCAGATAATCAGTTGTAGATTTTAATTAAACATTAACAGAGCCAAAGTTCTTAACATACATATATATTAAATTTTTTAAGACTAAATTAATTTATGCTCTAAATGATATAATTATCATAATTTAATGTTATTAAAAGAGTGATAATGGGACAATGCATGTCAATTAAATGATCAAAATTAAATCTTCCTATTGGAAACAGGGACAATACAAGTCCATCTCCAAAGAGGTAGGGTCATGTCTATTCTTTTTAAGCCCTCTTTTTTGTCTGCCGCACCATAGCAACCCTTTTTCCACTGCTTTTATAATCTCTTGTGAAACAAGTTCAATAATTAATCACCTTACAAATTGCTTCGCTATGATTACCCCGGAAGTCTCAATTCTCATCTACGAGATATTAGAGTACCTAAAATTCACATTAAAAGGGAGTCCATTATAACATTAGAATGGCTGTAATCAAGATGGGATCATCGTGACTAATGTTGGATCACAGAATCAAGTAGGGATGCGGGCTAAACACAAGCACCATTCCTTATGTTTTATATCAAATACCCATCATAAACAATATCCCAAAGACTATTTTGTGACACCAAACATGACATCATGCTTTCGTGAAAAGAAAAGAATCATTTTCAATTGTCATTAACAGAAAACGAAGACCTCAAATTCTACAAAGTCTTACATTATTTTTATCGAAAGATTATTGATTAAGAAAATGTCCAACGCTCCTTATAAAATAAAATATACTAAATTTTAACAACATTATAACAGTACATAAACAAATAAACAAATAATTCAAGCTTGTATGTTTTTCTTTTACACGTATACACACACAAACATATAACAATTAAACATTTTATATAAACAGTTCATTATGAAAGATGTTTTCCTTATCAATTAGGAGTATTAGTGATTGCTTATATCAGCTTTTAGATAAAAACATGGATTTTGGTGTTGCAGATGAGAATATTGTATATACATAGCTGTCCGGGTCTTGATGTATATGTTAGGTGCTTGTATATATGGTTGATGTATTAATTATGATTTTTTTGCTGGAATTAATGTAGTAATACCTAGCTAGTGTTTGATCTATTGTACATTAATTCTGCATATTATTTACGGCTGTAATGCACCTTTGGTGCTGGTTGATTAATAATACATATATATTTTTTTACTGACAAAAAAAAAAACTTTTAAATAAAAAGTCATCTAACTCAAACATAAAAATAAGTTGTAATTTAGTTTTTGATTGGTTTAAGTATATCAGTAAATTTAATTCAATTCAATTAAAAGTAAATTGAATCAGATTAGATTATTAAACTTTTTTATTTTATTTTACTAATAATGTTTAAATATTACGTTAAATTACTTAATTTAAATTTTTTATTTAACTTACATATAATGATTAGTAAAATAATAAATTATAATTTATTAAATATAAATTAAATAAAAAACTTAAATTGAGTGTCCAAATTTTTAAACTTATAATAATATAAAAAGATCATGCTTTTAAATATATAAAAGTAATTAATTATAAGAAACTGAATTTGTTTATTTTGGACAATAGTAAGATTTTAATCTTTTAGTAAAAAAATAAGTTGAAAGCATCATTTGCAGTAATGCAATGGTTTTGATTCCTATGATCACTTAACTATAAAGGATGGTTACTTGATTTTATTGAGGAATATGATAGAAAAAGTATAATAACATTATAAATGATGGGCCTTAAATTGGCCTCTAAGCCGAACTGATTAAAATCTAGGGTTGAAGAATTCATTTCTCCCCATATTTTATTATTTCAGCGCCCTGACAGTTCAAAACATGAATAATGACAACGAAATCTCTTGACCTTATTTATTGCCCATCTCAACCATGCAGTAGCTAGCTAGCTTCAAAGACTAGTACAGACAAAAGATGCAAAAGATCATAATCTTTGGGATTGAACCAAAGATAGAATAACCTTAAAATTTTCCCTTAAAATAAAACTATTAGGGGTGTCAAAAGAATAATAACCCACAAATTTACTTTAAAAAATAATAAATAAATAAACAAATATTACATAGAGTAGTAAATGTGACACTTAAATAATACAATCGTGGCAAATAAAAAACCGTGAAATTGAGCATCCTAAATCCTAATCAGGCAATGGCTGACACAATGGTTTCAACCTTTGTTGGACGCCAGAATGTCTTCTGAACGCAAAGCAATCCCTCCCCATCTTTTGAATATGTTAACCGAATTTCCCAGTGTAGAGATTTTGCCATGTTCTCTATCTCACTAATAGTTTCAACATTGTCTCTTATGATCAAATATCCTTCTGGTCTCAGGATCCTATCAACTTCTGCAATCACTGCCACTATGTTGCACCTGAATCCATAAATTTGAAGGATTAGGACTAAGGATATTTCTTTGTTGACAATTTTTAAAATTAGTTAACATATATATACCTTTCTTTAAGTGTTGAGATTAAGGAATCAGCATGGAGAAGATCATAAGATCTAGGATAGGTATTGAAGGATTCGCACCAATCGTGATAAATACCGAATAATCCACGCTCATATATTATTGGCAGCGTGTCTGGAGAATCAATTGGAACCACATTCATTACCCAAACATTTAATTTCATGGCTTTGAGTGCTGCAGCAAACCTGAAGGAGAGAAGTTAAAACAACACTAAACAAGATTAATTGCTTGATAATGAAGTCTCTAAAGCGTTCAGCAAAAAAACAAAAAAACAAAAAAAAAAAAACAAAGGTCTATTATTATTCAAAGTTGATATATTACTAAAAGCATATTTAATTCACAGAAGAAAATATTCAATACAATTATCATTAAAAGGGCTAAAAGGACAAAGAAAAAATAACACAGGAAAAGAGTGAAATACAGAAGTGTACTTGAAAAAATTGATAATCACTCTGGAAGACACCACATGAAATTTTTGGGCCGTACTACAGTAAAATATCCACTCACCCTACTCTGGTAGTGGAAACATTTTTAGGGTATAAAAGAATGAGATGAAGTATAAACAACAATGATTTTCCACCAGACTACAATACATCCAAAGAACAAACCAGAAGTCGTTCCTTTCCATTTCGAATAGAGAATGATCTCCACTGAATTCCCCTGTACATGAACACGGAATATGCACAAGTATAAAGAATATCTTACCCTCCATAAACAGCTCTCATGTCCATGACATTTCTTACTGAGGACCAATTGATACCCATTCCATTCAAATATGAGTGGTAAAGAACATTCTTCCAATGCTTGTAATCGGCATTGAATTCTACTGAAGCAGATCTTCCATAAACACCAGCCTGAGAGTTTAACCAGTAAGGTGGTTTTTCCAACCTCAGTGGCCATTGCTCAGGCCAGATTGAACCTCGGTCTGATGCATCTGTAGGCACTTTGTGCATACAAGCCTGTAGTGATATATTCCTGAAATATGGAATTTGGAACATATAGTAAAAATTAGGAAATTGAAAGATACCTATTAGTTAATTATTTAGTTATTTGGTCTTAGGTAGTTAGAAAGGATATAATATCACATGTACTAAAAGAAAGATGATAGGAGAGAGAATCATTATGGCATTTGGAAAGAATTGGACTCTTAAAGAGTAAGGAGAGATCAAGGTCTCTCAAATATCTTGAATACAATTGTAATTCGTTTCTGGCTTTATTATCAAAGTTGTGCTTGATAATAATGCACATTTCATAATTTTTCTTCATATACTTCCTCTATTTACTTCTCTGTCATGATCCAGTTCTATCATAGAGCAACTTCATCAAAAAGGAATAATGTCCAACTAAGGGGTTGTTTGAGAAGGGGAGTTTTGGAGGGGAGGAAAAGGTAAGACAAAATTTATATTTTAAATAAATATATTTAAAAATTAATATTGATGCATGTTGCCCCAAAAAAAAAGTACCAGGCTGTATTAGGATCATCAGATCCATCACACATTGGCGGCTCATTGTTTAATCTTTGGTTATAGCATTCATTGTCAGTTGGTTTTCTATACATCGCTGCTGCCACTCCATTCAATTTGTCCTTTGCAATTACCACCAAATCCCAGCACATTGACTTTGTAACTTCACCCATGGCTGCAACAAAATGGTTTGTTCAAAATAAAGATTTAATTTCATTTCTGAGAATAACATGAATTTGGCCTTAATGGTTCTACCTTTCCAAATCTCAACATCTTCTGGATCCTTTTGGTACACTGGAGTAGCAGACCATACAAAATAACCTCCAGGTCGCAAGACACGATTAAGCTCTAAGAGTAGCCTACCACCTGCATTATAAAACCAAAAATATTGAGTAGCTTGCCAATGGAATATTACCAGAAGAGTCAACATAAGTAGGAAAATAAAAATATTGACAAAAAGGAAATTTTGATCAAAATGTTTATCACACCTTCTATGTGCCAAGGGACCCTACAACGAGCACAGTGGATAAGATCAAAGACAGAACCAGGGTAGGGCAATCTTTTAGTGCCCATGACACCCAATGTGGCAGGAATTCCACGTTCCAGTGCAAATTGCACCTGTGCCTCATGCACATCTTTAGGAGCAAATGACATGGTTAGAACATCTTTTTCAAACAGATAGCCTCCAAAGCTGGCTACTCCACATCCAACATCTAATACCACACGACTTCTCTTCCCCCATGCAATTTTAGGAAGAGACTGCATCATTAGACAAGAACCCATTTAGAGGGAAGAAAGATATATCAAACAAATGAGAAGTTAAAATAATGTATTCACAAGTTTGCTAAATTCACTGCATCAAGGAGAAGGTCAAGGAAACATATTTTCAAAAACAGGTACTGAGATGACTTAATAAAAATAAAAATTGAAAACACAAAATCAGAGAAAATTCATCCACAATGTAGACTTTTGAATCAAAGAAGCTTAAATTGTGATGGCAAAGCAGAACAAGAAAAGTTAAATGACGTAGGCGCTAACATAAAAACGTAGCATGACTACTGGGAAGAAGGCCAGTTCAAAAATTTAGGACAATTACTACTATGTCTTAAGATGATAAAAATATACACGAAAAAAATGTACCAATTAGAAAAGTGTTTTCTAAATACACCAAATAAAAAAAAGGGAAAATAATGACAACCAGTTGTCCAAAGAATAAGATAGATTTAATGCACTACACATTTACACAATGTTTGAACCAGTACCATAATCAAGAATGATAAAATTGTACTTGCAATAACTTTATCTCATCAAATCCCTTTTACTTTTTCTTCTCAAAAACATTCAGTTATTTCTGCAGATATTATTATGAAGAGACTTGATTGCAATTAAAAAAGAAAGAAACAGTTTTTAGCCGAAAAGAGGAAAAATATAAACAATATAACTTCCTCAAATAAAAAAAATTAAAAACATGTTGTTTTCCTATCACTAAGAATCTGCTTCTAGCAAGTTGCAACAAGAAATCTGAGGAAGGCTTACTTTCTGAATGAATTCAATGTAATGAAGAGCTCCATGTTTAAACTGAGTTCCCCCACCAGGAAAAGTAAGGTATTCACCGGTAACTTTGACCCAGTTTTGATGACCCTTATATTCTACAAGCTTTGTGTGCGGAGCATTGTTGTACCATATCTGCAATAGTCACAAAAATATTGAATTTAAATATTAAGTAACAACATCTGGCTTTCATCTAGTTTTTTATTATTTGGTCAAAAGCTTTCATCTAGTTTACGTGTTGCATACCATTTCCCTGCTTTTGGGCCACTTAATTGGGCTTCTATAGCCTTCAGGCAGAGAAACAAGACAAGTGGTAGCTTTATCAGGACAGTGCCTCTCACGATGTTCATAGTGCCTTATGCTTTTAAGCCTTTTAATTGTTTGCCAATTGTCAAGGCAAGGAATGTACTCTGATCCAGTAGTTGTATTACAAAGTTTCCAGTCATAGTTTTTGCTGTCAATAGAAATCAAGGACTTCTGTGATTCCTTCTCATGCTGCGACTCTGAAGCTTGAGTTGACCATGTTCCATTTTCAGTGCCAGCTTCAGTCAAAGTTTCAGAAAGGGTACCATTAATAAAAGCTTCTTTTGAAGCTGCACTGTCTTCATGCCTTTCTGCATTACTCTCTCCAGTACTTTGTGTTGTCTTTGAATGCAGATTTTTCTTGATTTTCTCCTCCTCAGTCTCACCAACCATCTCATCTTGTTCTGTGACTTCATCTGTATGCTTTTCTGTCTCTAATTTGTTATCATTTACACTCTTTTCAGATTTTTTTTCATCTATAGTTTCCATTGATTCTCCAAGTTCATCATCATTAATTTGACCATTCAATGTTTTTGCTTCTTCAGATTCTGAATTTAAGCTTTCATCTGATTCTTTCTCCTTCTCATCAGTGCTTGGCTTGATATGCCTCATTTGATAGTCCTCCTCAGCTGTATTCCCAGGACCCTTCTCTAAATCATTCTCTTCACTTGAGTTTTCCCTAACAACCTCTTGCATGTTTTCTTCAGCTGTATTATCAGACACTTTTTCAACTCCTCCATGGTGGTCATCCTGGTTTTCTGGATGACTATCACTCTCAGATTTATGAGTCTGGCTATCTCCTTGTGTTGATTCGTCGGGTATATCACCTAATCTGTCTTCAAATTGCCTGGAACTATTTTCACTTGCTACATTTTTAGCATCATGAATGGCCTCAGATACCTTAATGACTGAATTCTGAATTGGAACAATAGATGACATTACAATCCATACAGCTACTAAACAAAATGCAACAAACACCGCTACAGAGACAGTTGAACAGTAGTTTGATAACTTCCTCCCATCGCCTCGGATATTCTTCCCTAGCGCCATGTTTGCTAATTACTGCTATTTCAAGATAAATGCACCTATAAAGGGAGCAAACTATTGTCAAATTATTAAAAACAAATCATGTAACTCAGCTAAATGCTGATGCTATATTTCCTTTTTAAATTCTTGGAAAATAATTAACCAGCATATCACCTTTACATAAATTGAAAGAAAAAACATTCATGTGTTATAGATTAGTACAACAAAATTATAAAACCCAAAAGGGCAACAAATGTTCTGTCTGAATGTCCAAATTTGAAAGTTGAAAGAAGGGAGAAGAAACATAGATCAACAATATTCGCATCCCCAACACTGAAAAAAAGGGAACAAAGGTACGTAATAGCATAAACCCGAAGTAACAGTCCAAAGTTTCAAATAATGAAGCCAAAGAACATGAAATGAGACAGATATTTTCACCAGCAACCAAACGTGCTCAAGAATTATAAAAAGGTAATCTTCTGCACTTCCTCGTGTTTTTTCTTTTTCCTTTAAAATAAATCAAACTTTCGTGAATAAAGGACCAACTTTTACCAAGCAAATCAAAACTTTATCAAGAAAGATTTTGTTCAGTTTCACCAGGAGATATTTCACCCGAGGGTGCCACTATCTGGACCAAAACTGAACAAATCTAGTGCAAAGTTCAATAATTGCACAACACAGAACAGGCCTTATGAAGAAATTGAAAATACCAACCAACCCCCCCCCCCCCAAAAAAAAAAAAATAAATAAAATGGCAGATTATGGTTGAGGAGGAAAGCAGGTAAGGTAAAGCATCCAACTTTGAAGTCCCTTTGTTCAAAAACAGACACCCACATGAGCATTTTTGGCATAGTCTTCAGAAAAGCAAGATCCTCAACAGACGAATTCAAGGTCCTGAGATCCAACTCTAGAACGGAAAGAAGCAAAATGCAAAACAAGGAAAGGCTAGGGAGTGTATAGAACTGTACCTTAGTACCCAGTTAAGATTCCTAGACCACACCTTCCTCTGTGGAGCACATTTGAAAATGGATTAGCTTTTCAGAAGGGATTTATCCAAAGTTTCCCTTTGTAGTATTCATTGGATTTAGTTTTACAAGTATACTATTGTTGGAGAAATAACTTGGATGAAAGAGAGTGATACTTGAGTGGAAGGTGAAGCTGATTTGGAAGAGGAAGTAGAAGTAGGACTAGTGTAAGACAAGGATTGAAGGAGAAGAGAACAATAACATTGTCAGCGTGTGGTAACTAAAATATCAAGCTGGCACTGCCCCAACACTTCGTCGCAACTAATTTGACTAAGAGAACCGGTTGACCTGTAAGACATTCACGTTCAAGCCAGTGGTAGTTTTGTAAAGGCGAAGATTAGTTTGGTTTGGGAAATTTTAGTTTGATATATAATAGTTTTAAATGTCTTACTTACTAATCTTTTTAGGAAAATAATTACAAATAAAATATATTAAAATTTATGATAAGCGTGTGTTAATAATATTTTTAATTAAATTTTATTTATCAATTTATTAGCTGAAGAAAATTCTGAATTTTTTATTTTTTTTAATGTATGAAAAATGTATTCACTTTTCATATAATATTTTTTATAAAGTAATAAAAGAATAAATACGAGGAGTTAGTAAAAGAATATAACATTATTCTTTGATAGAATTAAGTTTAAGTTATTAAATAGTCCAAGTTCCCAAATTCAAGTAACTCTCAGATGTAGCAAATGTTTTTTCTATATTAGATGGAGTTGACAGGAAAAAGTTAACTAACTGAGTTTGATCGAGTAACAAGAACAAAACAATATTTTGCTTCGAGAAAGAAAAAAAAAAGTTATATCAGTTAATATGAAGAGGAAAAAAGAAAGATGAAAAAAAAAAACTAATCATAATACGACACAATATTTTAATATTTAAAAACATTCAAATACGTGGGATTTTTTTATATAAAAAAATTATTAAAATATGGTGTTTTTATAAAATTAAAAAATACAATTTTTTTTCAAAAATCATCAAAATCATTTTATTATTTTTTTAAAAAATTATCATCAACGATTATTTATTATTATTATTTTTAAAAAAATTATTATTAGTGAGTTTTGACTTTTTATTCTTTTTAAATTTTTTTAAAAAAACATTACTAATAATTTTTAAAATTTATAACTTTTTGTTGATATGTCAGTATTTACATTAAAAATTGTTAACGACATCTTTTGAACTTCATATTTTTCTTATTTTTACAAAAATACCATATATATAAAATTTAAACCAAATAAATAATTGAGGGTATATATTTCGGTGAGTGAGCCTCTTCTTCTATGAGCCACGTAATACAGGTTTGTGATACAGTTAAACATGTTTAATTTTTAAAGGGATGAATTTGTGGATTAGTTTTTCATATACGATTTTTAGAAATAATATATAAAAATATAGTATTTTTAATTACATATTTCACCCTTTTTTTGAAATATTTATATAAAAATGATGAAATTACCTTTTTTTGTACTATTACAAAATTCAACGATAAAAAATAGAGTAAAAAAGTAAAAGTTTTAATATTAAAAAAACTTAAAATAAAAGGAGAAAATATTTTCTCACACCAAGTAGGCGTCGAGATTTTTAACTGAGTTGCACCCATTTTAATGCTTGGATCTTAAAAGGGATTAATCTTTAATCATTGGTTGAGAGATGTTTTTGGTATAAAATAAAAAAAAAGAATTGAATATATGCTCCTTAGCCAAAGGTAACTATTGAGAATTTTGCGGTTTAGAAAAAAAAATGAAAGATGGTAAAATTTTACATCAATCAAGTATGCATTCAACATATTTTGTTTAAAATAATTTGTAAAATTCTCACTTTATATATATGGTAGTAATTCTCCCTTTCTCATTTTACACATTTTTTTAAGACAAATTTTTTATTTAAAATGAATATTTTTTAAAACAAAATATATAAATTAATATATATTAATCATACATATATTATCATATATAATGTATTCTTTTTAATTAAAATTTAATTCTCTTCTAAAAACAATCTTCCAAACATATCTCAAAGAAAATAAATATATTTATTTGATAGATATTGGGGCTTTAAAAAGAAGAGGAAGTTGAAGGCCTAAAGCAGAAGCAAGCAGGGTCGAGATTCGCTTCAGAACGAATTGTTGACCCAACTAAAGACACGTCATTACATTATCCATATGTTATCGAAAATTTGAGCTGCTTGATGGCGTGGCACAACGTTCAATTCCATTCTCAAATCTAACGTGTTTATATATAATAATACTATATAATTTTCGATTTCTATTTTCTATAATTTATTCAAAATAATAAAGAAATTGTGTGGAAGAAATGGATTGACAGAGATTTTAGAGTGTGGGGTCTGAATCAGTGTCCACATGAACGAACCAAACCAACAACACCAATTTTCTCACATCGCTTTACTTTCTCTTTCCCTCTCCATCGCTATTCTTCCTTATTAACAGTGTAATCCTTGAGAAGAAGACAATGGTGGCCTGTGAAACATGAAGAGGAGCACTGTGTTATGCATCTTCAATGGCATGTCATTGTGCTTACAATGCCTTTTCATTTTCACCAAATAGAGAATTTTTCACCACAAACCACACCATTTCAAAACCATCCTCTAGATGTAGACCCTTTCTCTTGTCCTCCATGACTAATGCAACACCATCCTACAACACACTTGTTTATGAGGTGCCCCTTCTATGTCTCTCAGTTTTATTTGGCCTACCATTATCATACATTCAACGTTATCTGCTAATTTTTTTATTTTTAATGGCTACTGTGAGGGAAATTGTTGATTTTTTGTTATGCATATTTACTTGTTTAATGTGACTAGTTTGTAAGCTCTTAAGGTCTTGAATTTACTTGTTTTAAATGCAAAAAACGCTCAAGCACACACGTCCTATGATATCTATCTATTATTGTTGTACAATTGTATATCATGCCAGAAAGGAGTGTTTATTGTTTCTTCTTCTAGTCTCTTAATGCTACTTTAGCATACAATGTAACATTGAAATTTTAATGGTTCATAATGTCATGTAACGTGCATATACAGGTCATAGCATATGCTTATCCATAAATTGCATATGCCAAGAATATATGGAAGGAAATATGCAGCTCAAATGTTGCATAAAATATTAGCATATACGGTTCAAGCTTTTATAGTCGGTGATATGACATAGCCTTGCTCTGAATCTGATGTCAGATTTATAAAACTCTGGATATGGTAGATCTTTCCCTTTTATTCCCTTAGAGCCCGTATTGGAAAAAATCTAGCCCTAAATATAATGATCTGTCCTGTTTTCAGAAGTGGAAAAGAATTGCTTCGTACCACATTGACTTCTTCTAGATAATAACTCTGCTTGCTGGTTCCTGAGGCTATCATAAATACATAATAGTCACCTTAAGATTATGGACAAGGGTTAATCATGAACTACTCTCAATTTCATGGAATGCTAAGTTCATTTGACTATATTACATTCTCATCACATTAATGCTCTCATTCCACTTACCCCTCTAAGTAATTATTACCTTCTTGGTTTTCTAAAATGACAAATAATTTGAAATAATCTAAAACTCCTCTGGCAACAATTATTTTGTAGCGAAAGGGAAAATGCAATCCTGAAGTCAACTCCCAAGACTCAGCATTGTTTTTTGCCCTTTCTAATAATGAAGTGAGAAATTGAAATTCTTAGCCCAGATGCAAGTCCACATTTCCTGAGATGATTCATTTATTTCAATCCTCTATTAATCATATGTTAGATGTGTAGACAGAATTGTGCTTCCTGTGTTTCACTACCTGATCTGTAGGGATATTAATATTATACCTGTCAAATATTTTGACCTTTGTTGGCCTATTGCAATTGCATTCTTTGACTATTGGCTGTATCATAGTTATCAATGACTTATGGATAAACAGCTTCAATGTGTGATCTGACTTCTGGCTTCCAGTTCTAATTTGCAAAATTAAGATTTCTTATCTTGATTCATGCACAAAACCAATATGCTTCATGAGATAATTCCTTGCAATTTGAGATCCATCCAGATGATGGTTCATGGTAATCAGATTGTTATCTGGAATGAAGAGAACACCAAATACCTTCCTACTCTCGCTTGGATTCAATTTGAGCTTATAACTTTGGATCTCTTTGTTTCATATAGCATACAAAAAATTATTATTTGATGTGTAATGAGTATCATTGATATCCCTTGTATAAGAATTTTTTTCATTTTAGGCTGTTAGGCTCTTGGGTCCTCCAGCAAGATTTGAAGCTTCAAAACTGAAGGTTGTTCTATTGGAAGATCAGATAAACAAATATGCAAATATTATTCCGAGAACCTACATCCTATCCCATTGTGACTTAACAGCTAATCTGACTTTAGCTGTGTCCAATGTGATCAACCTAGAGCAGGTTTGTATTTTTTCTTTTGCATGCTTGTGGCTAATGCATATTTTGAACAAGAACATTAATTATGTTAATCAATACATATTTTATGTCTATCATTCTTTCTGTGACTGGCAGTTGAGAGGGTGGTATGAGAAGGATGATGTTGTAGCTGAATGGAAGAAAGTGAAAAATGAAATGTGTCTTCATGTTCATTGCTTTGTCAGTGGTCCCAATTCCTTCCTGGATCTGGCCGCTGAATTTAGATATCACATATTCTCCAAGGAAATGCCTTTGGTATGTTTGCATTTAATTTATGAAAAATGTTAGCCTCAGCCCTTATTAAGGCTAAGATTAAGCACCTAAAAGTAGCAAGTTTTATCTTTAAGAAAATACATTTGTCACACTTTTATAACTTCAATAAAATAAATGTGTTCTTTCTCAATAAAATCTTTCTATTTTTGAGTACTCAAACTCAATCCTCAAAACTGAAGTTAACAAACTCTAGATCCTATCAATACAGAAAAATCTGAATTCTAGGACTTAAGTATTATACATGACAACCTCCCCAAAAAATGTACTCGAGTATTTTGCCATTGCTCAAGATGAATATAAAAGCTTATAAAGGAGGTTTACATTAAATGATATGGGAAAATAATTTGGGTTCTCCTAAATTTTCACTTCTACAAGTGCAACTTGTGTTCTATCTGGTATATGCACAAATTGTTGCTCCAATTGAAGATAATTAGTGAATTTTTTAGGAGGTTTTGTTTCCTTAAGATCAAACCTATATCTTTGTACTATGTTATCGTATTGTTAATAGCAAGGATGAGTCTCTCATTTTTCTAAGCCATGTTTTTTAAAAGGAAAAAAGTTTTGGTAGTATCATGCCTAAATGTTAACACATGGTTTGGTTCTTGACTTGAGTATGCCAGGTACTCAAAGCAATTCAATGTGGAGATTCTGGACTTTTCCATGAGCATCCCGAATTGCTGGATTCTATAGTTAGAGTATATTTTCATTCTAGCTCAAAAAAGTACAACAGAATGGAATGTTGGGGACCTCTCAAGGATGCCATGGAGGTAATATTAAGAATTGTTTAAATGAAGAATGATTAGCTTAATATCATTTTGGTCTCCTAACTGAACACGAATTTGTTATCATCAAAATTCCAATAGATTATAAAAAGAAGAAATATCTGATGCCTTGCTCATAACAATTCATGTTTGGAGAAAAGATTGAAGGACTCAAAAAGAAATTGAATAAGACTCAGTTTGCATTATTTTCTCAACAAGTACTTAAAAGAAAAAATAAATAAAAAGGTAAACTTATCAAATTTCTGTCCTAAGTTAAAATCAATATATGTATTTTAACTTTTTGAGAAACTTTGTCATTTCATTTCTCCAAAAGTTAAAAGTACATATAACTTGATTTTAAGTAATGGAAAAATTTTGATTTTTTTAAAGTATTTGTGGAGAAGTTTATCTTCACTAAATTTAACTAACTCATAAGTTCTTTCATGCAAACACATTCATAACATTTATAATTTTTCTTTTATAATAATGTTTCTTCCATCTTCAGGGAAAACAAGTGGATCAGTTTCAAGGGTCAATAAGCAGAGATTGTCCTCATGAAAAGTGGCGGAGTCCAAAGTCCATCTTCCAAGCTCTTTTTGCTTTTCTTCTTTAAAATATGTTAATAACTTGGATTATTTGTTTCTATCCCAATTCCTCCCATAGCTCCGAATTTCAGGGGGCTTAGACAAAGCAAAATTCAGCTTGGAAATGAACTAATCCCAAAAAAGAAACTATTAATATTTGGGAACACCCAAAACCAAAAGGAAAATGTAATGCACAAAAGCAGATGTCTTGCACAGCCAAAGTATTTTGCTTTATGACTTCTATGACTACTTCTAATCTGTAAAGTGACATGTCTGTGTTGCTTCTTTTGTCATATGCCCACCATTAGGCTAGAAGAATGATAGTGTAGCCCTTGAAATGTTTTGGGTTCAGTGATTCTATTCGACCAATTGATAATATTTTTGGACAAGACTAAATTAAGTTTGATTCACTTTAAATAATTTTTTAACAAGTATTTATAGAAAAATAAATTAAAGAAGTAAGATGAATTAAATGTTTTTTACAAGTTAAAATAACAGATGCACACTAACTTTTGCAAAAGTTAGTTGAGAAAAAAAATATTCATACATTGATCATAACTTGCAATATTTTTTTTTTATATAAAATTTTCTTCTCTTATAATAAAAGTGTCTCACAAAATAGATTTTACTACGGACTGATTTGTAAATTTGATGGCAATAATATAAGAAATTCAAATTAAAATTTCTCTAAAATTTTGTCATACACATTTCTGAAGCCAAATATATTCCAAGGATAGAAACAAGAAAGAAAAGCGCTTACAATATTTTTTTTATAGGAGTAATGTTTCATCGTATTAAAACAAAAGCTTTAAGAGTATTTATAATTTGATGTGTGTTTGGTTTAATTTTTTTAAAATATATTAATTAAAATAAATAACTATTTTCATAAGATTAATCTTTTGCATATGCTAGAAAGAATAAATTATTTTCTATGGTCACCTGAAAATTTCCACATATTTACTTGTAATTAACTAGAAATATGTTGAAAAGAATAATGTATTAGAGAATGTATTACTAGCATTCTTTCAACTATAAATTAGGATTATTTCAATAATATTTTCCTAAATTTACTAATTGATTAAGGTTAAAATAATTTTAAATTTTATTTTATACAAAAAGAAAGATATATTCCAATTAGTATAGTATATTAATATTTAAATTTTAAATCAAATAAAAAAATTTAAAATATATATAAAAATATTCTCATTTATAAGTAAGGACTCAAGTTTATAAAATCAACTAAGGGTACTGGCACACCTAGTTAATCAACAAAGGGGTCAATTAAGGCCATGAATATATACTAAAAATGAATTATTGAGTTAAACATTTCAGAAATATGATTATATATATAACTAATGACATATTTGAAGAAATAATGATGTTAAAAGAATTTAAGTCGTAGAAAATGGAAGATTCATTCTAAAACAGATGAGATGTAATATCGTTATTCATTTTTTAAACAATCTTAAAATTATGATATAAAATCATGCATGTATAAATCCATTATATATATATATATATATATGAATTTGTTCAAATATATTCTCTTGATTTATTTGTTGATAGGTATAACTTCTTACATTTTTTTTTCTTTGAAGTAATTTTTTTCTTCAAATAAATCAAATCCTAATATTAGAGTTATAGCAAAAACTTGCATCCATCTCAACAAATTAAATATCCATAACAAAATCAGAATCAAACTGCCTAGATATTCATTCAACTGGTAATTATAAATCATTAAGCACAATTTGATTGTAGTACCCACCCACAGATAAAAAGTAAAAATAAAAAACAAAAGAAACTGTAGTGGCAGTGACCATAATATTACTATATTACTCTCAACTCACGCTTAACTTTGCTGAACTTGACGATATAAACAATGCAGAAGAATAAAATGCAAGTTAGAGTGTACTTTTTGTGCATGGATAAGAACCCCACAAGCAGTAAATTAAGTTGGTACGAAAAAAAGTTGCGGTTGCATGAACCTAGCTATTATCGGCTGCTTATATGAATTAATAGCAAAACCTAAGGGATGGCACGAACCACGAAGGTTCCTATTCTAACTTTATAGTTCATTCACAACATCTTGTGTTCATTTATATGAATGCATCACTTACCACTTCACTTGCTAAACCACTCTCTCACTATTCCATAAAATCAAGCCATTCTTATATTCTCATGAAAAAGAAAACGGGAATGGAATCGGTGCATCGAACTAGATCAGATGTATACAAGAGCAACAAAAAAAACTCATTCCCTCCAAATAGAGGAAGTATCAAAAGGAAAATATTCATATTCATGTGTGGAAAGATAAAGCACACATTCAGCCAGCGCATCCTTCGTTTCCTGGTCAGCTCAAGTTAATCACTCTCTTTGTTTATGAATTTTAAAAATGATTTCTACTAATTAATGTGTCATACATAATCCATTAGCCATGATGTACTATATACGTACATAGTAGTATATATATACTATTTATACCTCTTGTGTGTGTCTTCTGACCGTAACGGTTTATCATGGAACATGTAATATTGCTCTTACTTATTAAATAAAGTTATTTCCTGTTTTAGTGTATTTCGAATTAGATTAGATGTACTATTCATTAACCTTTTTATTGTATGCCGTTGCTAATTTTTTAGTGGCAAATATAGTATAGCATAATCATATGAGCTTTATCATCACTCATGTCACGTAGAGCCTGTAACGAAAGTAAATAGATTTTCATCTACTTTGATTTACTATATACTATTTAAAATATTAAACGAGGATCCTTTCCCACTATCATATATTCCAATTTCTTCTTGACGGGAAATTGATGAAATTAAAATGGAAATAGTACATTAGCTTAACGTTATCCGTAGGGGCTAGCGCGCTCGTATTTAAGCTTGAACGTATGCACCAAAACGGACAAAGAAGTTGCACTTTGAATGTTGTGCGAAGGTTCCTCTACTCCCAAGGCCAAGATTGTGTTATATTGAAAAACATTTGGTTGTTATGAAATTGACGATGAGCCATGGAAAGGTACGAGACAGGTACCTTGTTCATTTGAACAAACGAAAAATATTTTAGCAAACAAATAATTTCCTCCATGATTTAAAAAAATAATTATTATTTTGGCCCCGTCAATAATGAATCAGTTCATCCATGAAGCAAATTTATGTTATTTAGTCCAAACGTAGCACCCTGCGTCATACTCCTTATCACAGATCTGCAGGATCTAGTGGCATCTTTCATAATGACCAAAGATAATCCTATAATTTAAAAAACACTGTAAGTGCAGACTTTCAAGTCCTTTTGATATTATTTGTTAATTAAAATTCAAATTTTACCTAAAAATTGAGTAAAACTAAAATTTTATTATCGTTATTACACAAATTACTAAAATGAAAATTTATTTTTAATTAAAAATAATAATACTAAAGAACTTTAAAATTGCGCCTAGATTATGTCCTCCTGCTACAATTTCTATGCAACTTTTCTTAATTTTCTGGGTAAGGAACCAGACTATAATAAAAGCATCATCCTACTTTGATAGTCAACGGGGACAAATTGTTGCCAATATCCACGTTGTATCCTTTGGGTTTGAATATTCCCTCAAATCTGTTGATCATCAACTAGGGACTGAGCCACTGGACCATGGAGTTATATGCCACGTGCTTAAAATTGCCCATGGAATATACACCACACCCTTTTCGGAACTAGCGAAATTGAAGAAATTCTGACGCTCAAAAAAATCTGATATTATTGAAAACATAAGCCAACAAATTCAATACGACCCATATACATCAATATAAGCAATATATGTAAGTACACGCATGGTCAATCGGTTATCTGAAGGTTCCGAAACCACAAAATGGTCCTCTCCGTGATCTGAAGCTGATAAACAACATATATAAGCAATACCAGCATATGCAATACAAACACGATATATATATCAATATGACCTATTGGGTTTGGAAGATGATGAGGTTTTAGATTTTGCAAAATCAACAAGATCTTTGAAAAGTGCATCTTCTGGCTTCTGTTGATTGGTTGGGCTGGATGAATTCAGAGAAAGATTTTGTGTTTGTCCCGCCAAGTTGTCATAAGTGGGACTGGATCCACTACTTGGGTGAGTTACACCTTGTTGCTCAAAAAATTGTTGCCTCTGGTTATACTTAGAAGGTGGTGGCGGAAGTATGGCAGGCGATTGTGTGTCCCACGGGGCTGGAGGCTGACGCTCAGAAGATTTGTCAATTGAAGAAGGTTCATCATACACTGGTTGTCTGCTAAAATTTGGTGGTGAGGTACTCATGCCATGAGGATGGGACGAAGACTGTGTGGGAATAGTTGATGAGGTAGAATTAGAGCTAGAATGAACGGGTGCTGCAAATGAAGCAGGTTCTTTATCAGGGGATCCTTCTGCCCTATATGCATCACCACTAAGATAGTCAACCATGTCAGTGCCAGAGTAGACTGGCCTCCTTGATGCTGGTGGTGGGGGAATAAGTGGGTTTATCCTTGCTGGTTCTGCCTTGTCATAGGCTGGTTTCCGATTCTGTGCATGTGTATCACGTGATGACCTGAAATTATGATATTTAAATGTTCATTACAATTATGAAACTGAAAAGAAAGAAAAAATGAGAGGGGAAATAGAGGATTTATTTTCCTAGTTACAGGGTAATAATGGACTTATATCAACTATAAAGGGTATCAATTATCAAATAATTGTCCCCTTGTTCCCACCAAGAAACATGAAGTAACTATCAACAGGATTCAATATAATGCAAGAACTTCAGGGGTTAACCTATGGGCTAGTTGAGCAAAATCATCTTCTGACTCATCATCTTCGTGGTTTACATTTACAAGTGGCAGAACTGAAGTTTCCACTTCCCTTGCACCTGAATCAGTGGTTCCTTTCACAATATCATCATGTCGACGAAGTACTCGCTGAAGGCTGTCATTCAGTGCCAATCCCTGACTTAAAAGCTGCTCATCCCTGAAACAAGTCAAGTAACCATTAAAACCATTCTTCTTAATTGCATGCACAAACAACAGACTTGATCCTAAAAGATAAATAAAACTTACGAAGTATTGTTCACAAGAAGCATGACACGCTTTTGGTATGACCGGCACTGGTCAACAAGGTCAATAATTACTTCCTCCTTGACACCCTGATATTTTGTTCAGAATGTTAAGAAACAAATGAATATTGACAAGACAACTTAACATGACAATTTTGAGCTGAACTAAAAAATTAATATCACAGTAAGCAAAAGCATTAAGCTTGAATTATATCTTAGTTCTGCACTTGCAAGGAAGGTTTTCAAAGATCTGATCATGTTTGGACTCTACAGCCCCAAACATTTCAAGGTCAGCTACTCTCATAGCTCAGCTAAATAAAATGTCTATTCAGACATCAGAAATTGCTAAACAAGAGTCCAAGGTTGATTCTACATGAACATGCATAAGAAATCATGAATTTGTTAAAATCTACTCCCTTGATTACTCATTAATGGTTGAGATTTCTTACTTCCCACTCAAAAGGAAATCACTCACTTTAGAGGTGCTAAATTTTATTTCCCCAAGCAAGAAAAAATGAATAGAGGTTCCAGAATAAAGCTGGCAGAAAAGGAACAACAAAAATAATAATAATAATAATAATATCACCTCAGGATCTTTAGGATTCAAGGCACTAAGCATTTCCATCAATACATCAGCTAGTCCTTGAGCATTTTGTATCTCTGGCAAACTGATTATAAGCAAATCCAGTTAAGAGAGGGATTAAGAAAACACAAAATGTGTGTTCAGGTGAGCATTTGCAAACTTGATTTGGTAGAACTAATTTTGTTTAAAAGTCATGTTAAATATTTAGGTAATTTTATCTAGAAAGTTTCTAGTAAAACACTTCAACTCAATACAAAAGTTACAATTTATCATATTGACTCTTAACGTAAATTTAAAGTCAAAATCAATTTTGGTCCAAAGCAACCAAACTTCAAATATTGTGTAAAATCAAGTTATAATGAAATATATGTGATTTTGTATTTCAATGAGAAACCAAACATGCACAAACACTTGCACAAAAGCACAATTAACTTCTTAGAATAAAAGCATGCTTATACAAAATTATAAAACCATAATAAAATATACACACATGCATGCTAACACAAAATTAGGAATTCCAATTCTATGATTTTTTTAAATCAATAACTATGCTCCAGATTTAACTGGGCACAAAAACTTAAAAACAAATAAAAAATATGCAAGTATTGCCATATAATTGTAAACAATGTTTGATAAAATTCTAAAGGCAAGATTAATTTCTCCCTATTTACAGCCGATACTAAGCCATCTATTACAACTTACATTGTAATAATTAAAATAGAATTATACATGGCATAATAACAAAATTACAAGCAAAGGTATCAGAGGCAGCAATGGTCACATGAAAACAAAATGTTGCAATATAGCAGTCATTCAGCATCATCATTAATAGTTTTTGTGTGAGTGACCGAGTCGATGACATTGATTGGGTAGCTATGAACAACTTATTAAATAACTTGTCAACTTAATATTTTTTATCAGTTTTTCAAAGTTTGAAATTCATTGCACTAGGAATTGCGCAGAATTCTTACCAGCAGAAAACTACTTTAAACTATACATCCAAGTTATAGCAACTTGTTAGAAAGCAGGAAGCTTGCATAAAAATGTGTAAATTAAAATTCTAAAAAACAATTTACAGGATTTATTATCAAGATAAAGACCCTGATAAATTCTCAGTGTGAAATATATAATAACACTTTTAGCCCCAAACAACAAAAATGAGGGTCAGAACATTAAGAATGTGATGAAGTTCAAAGAGCACCTAACTGACCTAAGACCAGATACATCTGACTGAAGAGAAGCCTGAATAGTAGCACTAGCATCATCATATTCTTCAGCAGAATGAACAATTGGCTGAGTTTGAGGAGGAGTGAAGAATGGCACACTATTCTCATCTCGTGGCGGAAATTCAACTCCAGCAGACTGTTAATTATTGAAAAATAATAAATTAGAAAACAAAATATCGATGTTTTAGCTCTAAGCCAAAAGCAACCACTTAATGATATATTAGTTTAGAACAGTAAGTTTGATATACTATGTGTGCGCAATGGTATATTAGAACAGCAAGTTTTGATATAATTACTTGTGTGTGCGTGTTCAAAGGTGGTAGGATTTCCAAGATTGGTAACCAAAAGTCAATAATGCAAGCACATAGTTGCATGCAGCTTGTGCAACAATTTAACCAATTTATTAAAAATACCAGGGAAAAAAAAATTAATGACCACAGGCAAACTTTGTCCTGATTAATGCAAACACTACAATACTGGGGCACAGACAGGCAGAAAAAATTAACAGGACTGGTAAGAAAACATTTTAAATTTATCACATACAAATGTACGCCAATAGAAATCTTCATGCATATCATTTAACAGTACAATTATTGCTTGAAAAGTATAAATTAATTTCAGAAAGTAATATCTACATGCACAAGAGCTCACCTTTAATTCATTATACGCTGCATAGTATTGAGGATAAACTCCAGTTGGGCCCCCAAAAGCTTCTTGCCATGTATCAATTAAAATCAGTATCTTTTCCCTCACATTTAAGTCTGGCTGTACAATTAGATTAAAAGAAGGCACCACTGGATAAGAAAGTTCCACGTCCAAAATACAGTTGCAGAAGGGCCAGGTGAAAGAGAAATATCCAGTGTCAAAAACCAACAATTACCTTCTTCTTCACTATCTTAACCATTTCATGTAAGATGTCCCGCTCCACGATCTGCTGAAATACACTTTCACCACAATTTTTACTAAGGGTCTCCAGTACCTGCATCAAATGCAAAGCACCCCCGTCAGGTAATCACAGCTTTTTCTTACAATCTGCACAAATCTATGGATAATAAATGTCATTTAACCAAGCAGAATTGGAAATTATGACTATGAGGACTTTCACATGGATTTACCATTGAAATATGTACCAAAAAAAAGTAATAATTAATAGCACTTATTTAACATATTATATCCAAGTACATGAAATATTCAACTACTATTCAAAAGTAAAAGAGCGTATATACTAACAAAAAGAGCCAGAAGCTGTATTTTTGGATTTTTACTGCCCAAACGCTTTTTAAGTATCTTTAATGCATCCTTTGCTTGCCTGAAAATTTAATTAATCATAACAGAGATCAGAATAATTTAATTAAGGAATACCCACAAGAAAAATTAAAATAAGGATAAACAGAATTAACTACATACTTGAGATCCAAAACTAAAAAGGAAAATCAAACTCAACGGTGGCTTAATTTCACTTCTGGTCTACCTATTTTCATCAAATTTTTGTTTTAGTCCTCCTGTCCTTTCAAATTGATTCAATTGAATTCCTTGGCTACTGTCGACATGGTTCACACGATACTGAAGTTACACATTTTTTGCAAACTAATAATGTGGCACAATATCATGTCAGAAAAAGTGCCACATCAATAGCAAAATGACAAAAGGTGACTCAGTTGTATAAATTTGCAAACTCGGGGCAACATTATTGCAACAAAACATAAGCAGGCTAAAATCAACACTAGCAAAATTAATGGGACCAAAAGTGTAACTAAGTCATCAAAATACAACTAATTCTCAGAACTAAGACAAACTACCATTCTCTTCTGTATGATAAGAACTTTCTATAGTTTCCAACTTAACAATCTTTCAAAAATTAAAATAAAAAAAATAAATTTTTAGGGGAGGGGGACTGTCAGTTATATTAGTGATATGTTAATAGTGGTTCCATACCTCAACTTTTCAAGAATTTAAATAAACACATGGTACACCCATTCAGAGAAAGAAACTAGCTACCAGCTGTTAAGACAATAATAAATGCTATACAGATGCAAGTCAAAACTTAAGACAACAATAAACGCTATACGAATGCAAGTGAAATATGACTTTGTCAAACATGATGGGCAGGTAATTTGATTTTTCAAACTATCGAAACAACAAAGAACTCCTTTTAGCAAAGCAAGAGTGCATCAGTGCAAGATAAAACTTACCCTCCCAACATTTACCAACATATAGGAGGGGAATAAAAGAACTACCAGGGCATTCTTCATTTTCTAAAACAAAAACTTGAAATTCGAACACTTAGGAATGCAAGATTACCGATGAACTAACTGAACCATAGTACAAGCCCCTTTCATATAACACTGACCAACTAATAAACCCATTTAGCGAGATTTGATAAATCAAACTCTTATCATATCATGTATTCATAAAACATACGCTGTCTCTCCAAGCACAGGCAGAGACTTCAGCAGTAATCGATGAGTGAGAAACAAAGCATGAGAAGAGAACAATACCCAGGATCCATATTAATGATATCACACAACTCTATGTTGATTGCCCAGTCCGGACCAATGAGCATGTCACTAGTTGCTCTCTCAGCACACGCAGCTGCATTGTTAGCCATGTCTCTTCGCCTCCAGCGAGTCAAATCCCTCTACTTTCAACCTTCTACAAATCAAAACCCAATGCAACAAATTAAGGGAAAAAAAAAAGCAGTATACTCCCTTTCAAAGCTATAAAGTGCACCATACCAAATATCAGCACTCATCTGATCAGTAATCTAGAATCCAAAAAATCCGAGTTTATTATGTCAATTCAATTTAATAGGTGGTAAAAATAACAACAGGATCAAAATGGCATCAGAATTAAACTCAATCTCAGTTGATCGAAATATTAAATAAACAAGAAAAATCCAGAACCGTTGATAATGTGGAAAGTAAATAAAAGCAGATCATATTGATGGGAAATCGAAGAACTGCGTAGAAGGAGGATGAAAGGAAAAGAGAATAGATAAGGGATTATGCAGAAACGGAAAGATGAGAGTAATGATCGAAAAACCCCATAACAAAGTTGAGAGTAGAGGAGAGATAGCTTTACCTGATGTCACAATAGAAGAAGAAGAAGCAGAAAAATGAGAAATTTGAAACAGAAAATGAGATGAAATTGGGATTAGGGACCGACTTTGTGTTTGGTTGTTTCTAGATTCTATCACCCACCCACGCCTTTTCTTTGTCAGCAGCCGCTTCTCTCTTTTATTTTATCATCTTTCAATTTATTATTTCCTATTTTCAATCTCCATATGCCTTATTATATAAAATGTGACAGCTCTACACTACTTTCTAAATAATTATTACAAATTATGATAACATATTCTTTTTAATATTTGCTTTAATATAAGCTTAAATACACGTCATAAATAATAAATTTATATTACAATTATAATATTTAAAGTTACCATTATATTAAATTTTATAAATTTTAAAAAAACATTATATTAATATTTCTATTATATACCTTAAAATACATTAAAAAATTCATTCACTTAACAACATTTTTCAAACTACAAACATATACGACGGCTAATTTTCCCATTAAAAATTATACACAAAATTTGAATTTAATACCCTACTTTAAAAAATAAACAATTTTTCGAGAATAAAAAAATATTTATGGTAAATTTTTATTAAAAATTATATAATTTATTGCAATTAAATACATTAATACTATTAAATGTTATAATTTTTAATAAAAATTAATTATATATAGTTTTTATCTTATAAAATGTTGCATAAATTTAAAAATTAAATCTGTATCATATAAATTAATTAATAATTAATTTTATAAAAAAATATTAACATTAGTCTATAGTATTTATGTTAAGCATACAAAACTAATATTTTAAAAAATTATTTATTATATTAATACTTTTAAGACACTTATTAATATTTTTATAATAAAGCTGGCAAGTACTACCTCAATTTAGTCATTTAAAAAAAGTAACTATACCAATCAAAATGTTTAATTACTCTGTTATAATTAATTGTTAACTTTTAAATTTATCCTTATTTTTTACTCATTAACTTTTTAAATATAAATTTTTTAATTTTGTTCACATCAATTTTTAGACTAATTTTAAATCCATAAAAATAATGAGTTTTATATTAAAAATTTATTTATTTTACTTTTGCATCTTTAATCTTCTATAAAAAAATTCTAAATTAGTTATTTAAAATCAACATTAAAAATAATAATTACCATATTTTAAGATATTTATATAATAAAAATTATATTTAAAATAATGACAATTAATATTATCATAAACTAATATATAAACAGATAAATACGACCAATTTTTAATTTATCTTAAAAATAAATAAAAATGAGAATAATATTAATTATAATTATAGTACTGAGCTAAAAACATATTTTTGGGTCATTTTTATAAAAAACATCATTATTAACATATTTTTTAACTCACAAGATAGAAATATTTTTTTAATAGTAAAATCATATAATAAAAAATTAAACAATTATATTTTTTATTATAAGTATTTATGAAATATAATATAAACTTCTAGTACCATGTAATTGTTTTTTATTAATTTTGATGAATCAATTACATATTTTTAATAAAAAAAATTAAAAGTAGTGATTAAACAAATAAATGCAAGTTTGAATTATAATTTGAGGAAATAATTATTAAATATTAATTTTCTTTCTTAGTAAAGTTTTTAAAATTAAATAACTATTTATCTACATTTAAATTTATCAAATATATATTAAAAATATTAATTTTGTATTTAATATTATTGGAGACACATAAAAAATAGTATGACTAATGAGCGCGTTTAGAATATTAGTTAAGAAATTAAAAATTATAAAAATAATTGAAAATTTGAAATAGTAACCTTAAAGGAGTAATTTGTATTTGTGGTGTTAATAAAAAATGGTGAGGTTTGGTATTTTGACTTTGAAGGAGGATGTAAGAAATAATGGAAAGTCGTAAGCGCGTTTTTCTCTGTTTGTTTTTGTGTGATTGGATGGGTTCGGGGATTCAGATTCAGTATTCACGGATTCACGTGTTCACGGGTGCATTGGAATTTGGAATTTTGAATTATGAATTTTGGAAGTCAATGAATATGAGACTCGTATTTGCTGCCTATCTGATTGACTAAATCAACCTACCAGTCAAATGTTTCTTTTTAATCAATCTACTTCAATAATATTAATCAATATTTTATTAATTTCATTCTTGAATAATGTAATGTTATTTTTATAATTATATATGTGAAATTTTAAGCAAAATAAATACTAATAAATGTATATTTATAATTAATATTTATTTATATTTTAATATATATATATATATATATTACGCATTAAAATATAAAAAATTATAAAAAAAAGTTATTAATACATTTTTAAATTAAGAGTCCTTAATTTTTATAATTTTAATAAATTTTAATAATGATTAAAAATATGTTAGAGAGCGTGTTATTAATATTTTTATATAATAATTATAAAATTTTATAAAATTAATTTAGCTATCAATAAATTTTAATATTTTTAAAAATTATTGAATAAAATAAGTTACTAACAATTTTTTAAAATAAGTATGTCTCTTTCATATTTTTATTAAATATTCTTATATTATTTTAACTTTCTAACAAATATTTTAATGATACATACACATTATTAAGTTTGTTCATTATTAATAAATAATAGAAAAAATCATTCAATCAAAGTAAATGAAATCCTATTATTTAAAAAATAAAATATTAATAGAGATACTGATTAAAGTTATTATTTAAATTTTTTTATTACTATGTAAATTTTATATTGTTTTAAATATTTATTTTTACATTTATAATTTTTTATTTTTAATTTAAAGTTTACTTTTAAGAGTATTAACGGTGGAGGTAATGCAGTGAAAGCAGCGTAAGGCCAATTTTTATGAAGTTACGTTATTCCATCGACACATTCATCGTCTTTTATTTTTTGTTCATTGCGCGTTCACTTGAACAATCGTGAAAGAGAGGGAAATTTTTAAGGAAATTTCTTTTTCTGCCATTTCTTTTCCAAGCACCCCACCCTTTTCTAAAAAAAATAAAAACTTGAAATGTATTAATTATCTTTTTTAAAATGAAAGTTAGTGTAAAATGAAGTAGCCAATATGTTGTTTGCAGAGTGCCACATCATGCACCTTTCATTTTACAGGGACTTTAATTACTTAGGCTTTAGTGAACAAAATAGCTGGCCCAAAATGATTCACATGTATTTGGTATATTTTTTACTTTAATTTTAGTTGATTATTTTATTTAATATTTAAAAATTGAAAACTAAAACTTTTGTTTATATGATACACAATTTTAAAACAGAAAATAAAATAAACATGATATTCATAAGAAGGATAATCCTGAATATTTGAGCAATTTTAGATCATTTTTTTTTATAATATTAGCTATAAAATTCTAACTAAGTTAATAGCTAAGAGAACGAGTGCAACTATGCTTTTTCTAATATCTCCCAATCAAACTAGTTTTATAATAAGTAGGCAAGGGACTGATAATATATTAATTTTCTAAAAAATTGTTCACTCTTTTAATAGATTGAATAATAGGAATGAGTACATGATTGTTAAGTTGGATCTAAAAAAGACTTATGATAAGCTTAGGTGAAGCTTCATAAAAGATACTATACAAAGAATTAGTTTTAACTATGATTTGTCTGATCTTATATATCAGTGCATTTCTTTTACTTCCATGACTATTAATTAGAATAATAGTACAACTGGAAAATTTAAATCTTCTATAGGGATTAGACAGGGAGATCCTATATCTCCCTATATTTTTGTTCTTTGCCTGAAGCGTTTAGGGGCATTTAATCCAGTATCTTGTTACTGCTGCTAGTTGGACCCCTTTCTTGTTTAGCAATTAAGGTCCTAGGGTCTCTCACCTATTTTTTGCTGATGATATTACTTTAGTTGCTAAAACTGATAGGGCCAATGTTGAAGTGGTTAGAAATGCTCTTAATACTTTTTCTGCAGCTTCTAGTTTAACAGTTAACCAAGCAAAATCCTCTATTTTTTTTTCTCTAAAAACTGTGATCCTGTTCAAGTTCAGGATATTTGCTCTTGTTTAGGTTTCAGTCAGGCCTATCACTTTAGTAATTACTTAGGCATGCCTCTTAGCCACACTAGTCCTTCTAAGCAGGATTTCTCTTTTATAGTGGATAAGGTGAGGAAAAAGATTTCTTTATGGAAATTAAATTCATTATCTATGGCTAGAAGGGTCCTTTTAGTCCAATCTTGTATTAGAAATATATCTACCTACTTCATGCAATCCATAATTTTACCCAAAGCTGTTTGCAAGGAAATTGATTCTATCTGTAACAAGTTTATATGGGGGTCGTTAGGCACTAGGAAATATCATTTAATCAGCTGGCAAAAAACTTGTCAACCAAAAGATAAGGGGGCCTGAGTTTTAGGAACATCAATATGGTTAATCAAGCCTTCTTCATGAAGCTTTGGTGGAGACTCATCACCTTTCCTCATGAGCTATGGGCTCAGGTGTTAAGTAGGAAGTATAACTTTGCCATAGGCAAACCCCTTTGTTCTAAATCTAGCTAAAATCAGTCCCATGTGTGGAAGGGGTTGGTGTCTGTTTTGACCTCTTTTTATAATGGTTTAAGTTGGATCTTAGGAGATGGTCAAACTATCAGGTTTTGGGAGGATAGTTGGGTGCAGGGTCACCATAAATATTTTCTCTTATACTCTTCAACCTATCCCTGATTACCTTCATAATGCGCCTGCTGCTTTGTATTTTTCTCAAGACAGTTGGGACTAGTCCAAAATTACGTCTTTGTTGCCTGCAAATATTTGTGCTATCATCTCCCAAATCTCCCTTGCTATAGGGTTTAGGGAGCAGGACCTTTTCTACTAAAAGCACTCTAGTAATGGCATATTTTCCATCAAATCGGCGTATAATTTGATTGCAAATATAGATAACAGTGGGGAAATTACCAATAATGTTTTTAAGAGGATTTGGAAATGGGAAAACTCTCCTAAGATCTCTATTTTTCTTTGGAAAGTTGTTTATGGTAAGTTGTTAACTAATGTTGAAAGGTGTAATAGAGGAATGACTACTTCTCCTAATTGCTTTAGATGTAGGGAGGATACTGAATTTGTCATTCACATCCTTAGGAATTGCTGGTTTGCCCAAAAGATTTGGAGCTCTCGTGTTACCTGATAACTGGGTCCCTTTCTTTAGTAAAGGTCTGCATAAGTGGCTGGAATATAATTTGGATACTCAAAATTTTCAAAGGTATCCTCACTAGAATGTGTTATTTGGAATAGTGATGTGGAAGTTATGGAAAAACAAGAATCTTCCTTTGTTTTAAAACCTACACATTAATGTTGAAACCTTGTTGTATGAAATTTTATATGAATTCGATTTTTTTCTCTTTTGTGGCAGGTTTCAGCAAGTTTTTGGGGTGATGGATTCCCAATCTCAAATAAAATGGCAGCCCCCTCTTGAGTCTCGTCTAAAACTCAATGTGGATGGAGTTATGTCTCATGTTTCTAGTTTTGTTGGCTATGGAGGTCTCATTTAGGACAGCAAGGGAGGTTCTTAGTTGGTTTTCTATATGGCCCTGGATCCTTGTTCTCCCCTTACTACCAAGCACTGGAGAGTTTATTGGGGCTCAAACTAGTTGTATAATAGAATATTCAGTTGATTTGGATTGAATGTGATTCTTTAGAAGCTATTTTTCTGTTTGTAAAATTACCTAGTTATAATTATCCTTTGTTTCATATAATTAGCAAGATTAAAAGTTTGATTAAATGTATTCATTTTATTAGGTTTAACCATGTCTTAAAAGAGGTTAACCGTTATGCTAATTGGCTTGTTAAAGCTAGGACTAAAGGAGGAATTCTTTTTTATATTTTAGAGTCAGCCTTTTTAGATTTACTTCCTTTAATTACTCTGAACTTTTTAGGTTCTTAGTACTCTAGAAGAATTACCTAATTTCTAGTTTGTGTTTAGGCTTTAAGCCCCATTTATTAGGGGGAACACTTGAAAATCAAGAAAAGCTCCTCCAGGCATCAAGATCTAGTAATATTTTAGTTTCACTTACCATGGCTACATTTATTTCAAATGCTATTAGTTATAATTTTATCTTTAGATTCAAGTTAAATAAATTTTTATACACACACTTCATTGCCAATATGACGACACAAGCGAAATTTTACAGAACTTCCATTTATTAAGAGACAAATTTGAGCAGAAAGTTATAATTTGTCTCTACATATATTCGTAAATAATGCTATATCATCAATCCTTTTTATAAATCCTCATTATTCACACACGCCCTCTAAGATCAAGACTGACACCATTTATAACTCATAAAAAACTATAGGATTCAAGTCATCATGAATATATTTCCAAGAGCGGATTCATATTCATTTGATGGTCTAGATAAACAAAAAAATTGGAAACTTAGTAAATCTTTTCTTGGCATGCATGCTTGTATTTTGGCCTTATCATGACTGAAAAAAAAAATACTACTTAATTACATGAAGCATTGTATATTTATACAGATTATATCTGCACAGTGCATTTTATGTGACTCCAAGGCGTGAATTTACCTTCATCATTCATAAAAAGTTACAATAGAACTAGGTTGTGTCAAATGACTTGCGGTAAAATTCGCCAGGAGTTTATGAAAGCAAAGCTTGTAAGGATCATGAATATGTAGACCATAAAGTAGCATGTTCCATCAGAAGTTACTTTCGCGTTATTCTTTTGGGTATGCGAATGAAATGCCAGCAACGACCACCACCGTTCTCACGCCTGCATCACATCCAAAGATTAATTAGCAATAAGCACATGATATTACACATCCAAATTAATATTAGTATGGTTGCAATGTCAATATTTATTAGTTGTCTTTTCACAAACAATGTAGTTATTATTCATAAATCGTTACGTCAATTTCCGTGATTCAGAGTAGACACTTGGTTGCTTTACAACAATTCCGTGCTTAATCAGATTAGCATTCAACGAAATTAATTGCTACTCGCAAACAAACAAGGCCTAGCTGTAACTCATTTTACTTTGTCTAACAACTTGAACACCGAAGAGCACAACATCAACATAAAATCCCCCAAAAAAGAAGCACCCTAAGGTGGTGCCATCTCCGGTTTAACCGTGACATAGTCACGGATCGACAGTGGCACAGTGAGGTACGATATTAAAGCAAGGTCAATGAACTTTTCCTTTCAGTTATCACGAATCGGGTCGAATGCAACAATCGAGACACCTTGAAATTTTTGAGTACATCATAGTATTTCCTAAGAAACTGACAGAGTAAATTTGAAGAATTATCAACTGAATGTTCTAATTAGACTCCTGAGTTGTGACTAGAACCAAAAACCTATAGAAAAATGTCAACTTTCCGGCATTCAATCTGCCACAAATTGATTAAAAATTTGTGCAGACTTGATGTGTATGAGCTTTTCTGTTTGATTTATAATTCATACACTTTGCAATTAGTTGATTACTTTCCGTCAATTAATTTCAACATATTCAAAGCCAAAAAAGTAAAAAAAAAAAAAGCATTGCATTTCTATTTTGAACTGGTTTGAAATTGAAGATGGGATATACCTGCTATTACTTCTGCTAGTGGTGCTATTGCTACTACTGCTACTACCAGAACTCTTGACGCTTCCACTATTGATACTGGATTCACCACTATCACTCTCTCTACACGCTGAAGGGCTCTTCTTCCACCACTCCTTATCAACAACACCCTTTGTTGATCCATCAGGTTTAGGGGTAACTTTTGAACTACTATTCCCCAAGGACTCGTTTTTCTTCTTCCCCTTCATCTTCTTCTTGTCCTTAGATCCCAAAGAAAAAGGAAACACCATTTTGAGATAGAAACCTCCACGATCAATGTTTCCATTTCGCTTCACATGTGGCATATGTTCAACCTTTCTAGTTCTACTACCGCGACCAACGCTTTCTCTCTTGTATGCGCTCAAATTCCTCTCCTCCTCCACAGCGTTGTCTTGTCTAGCGTCGACCCTGTGGTGCTGTTCAACGAGATCTTTCAGGGAAAGCTCGTAGTTAGACTCGGGCATGTTCTTAACCATTTCCATGAGTTCCCTTTGGCCATTGACTATGGCTTGTGTTCTTGAAGTGGGTGAAAGGCTTCGGAAATGGTGAATGCGATGTGGGGGGCTTGTGGTCCAAAGAGGAGGGGAACAGATGCCAGAATCATCATCCAAAGGTGGTTTTGAAGGCCACAAAACAGAGTTCGTAGGTTCCCGTGTTTCGTGAAAATAATTAGGGGGCTGGTGTGTTCTTGGATCAAGCATGGCGGTGTTTTTGGTTGCTGGTTGTGTTTAGTTTTGGGAGGAATGAGAGAGTGGTGGTGTTGGGTTTGTTTGAAAACAGGGGAGGGTTGGAGGTTAAGGTGGTGACGTGTTGAGCGATGTCAGCGTTGGGGTCGAAGAGGTGATGTTATTAATTTCTTGGTAAAGAAGATTTTAATTAAGAGCGAGGCGAAGGAGCTTCAAAAGTCAAGGGATTCTAGATGGAGGTGGATATCATGGATATGTAGGCCAATCCTTTTCACATTTTTTTTTTCATTTTTTTAATCAATACATGTTTTAGTTTCTTAACTTATGCAGAATGTTAAGCTACTCACCTTAGTTTTATAAAATTTTATTTTAATTTTATTTTTTAGAAATTTTATTAACTTCAGTAAGTTTAAATATTTATAATTAAATTTTTTTTATAAAAATATAAATTTATTGTATTCAAGTTATAAAAAAAATTCAATTTTTTTATTATTACTTATTTATTCTCAACTCTTAAAATTAAATTAATAAAATTTATTTTAAATAAATTATTTTAATATATTTTTAAAGTTTATTTTAGAATAATTTTAAATAAAATATATCAAAATACAGTATTTTTAAAAAATTATAAAAATATAAAGTTAAAAAACTCAACAGTTTTTTGTGCAAGAATGGAGTTTTAAAGATAAAAAAATAAAAATTATAAAGTATTAAAAATTGAGAGGGAATTTAATATATATATATATATATATATATATATATATTCAAAAGTTGTAAATTTTTTTTTGTTAATGACGATTTAAAATTTTTTTTTTAAAATACTAAAAAAAATATATTTTTAACTTTTTATGTTTTGTAATTTATTTAAATCACCATATTTTGATAATTTTTATATATTAAAAATTATTTAATTTATTTATATAAATATCATTTAAATAATGAGAATGTTTATGGAAAAAGAGTACGTATTTAGTTATAAAGGTATAATAACTTTTTACAAATAAAATTTTGTATAATTATTTATTTTTTTATCTGAAATTTTTTTGTTACTGTTTGGTATTAATAATTAAAATAAATTTTATTTAAAAAAATTTCTGGTTTAAAATGATTTTGTACATTAAAATTGTTTCCGCTTAAAACGTGAGAAATTAAAACGGATGTTTTATTTTTTGAGGTGGGTGTTCTGTTTCTCTCTCTCTCTCTCTCTCTCTCTAGAAGGATGGAAACAAAAACCTTCTGTGTCGCTTATCTCAGTTTGCTTTTAAATAGGTAAGTATTATAGGACTCCCGAAAATTTGCGGATAGTGAAAATAACCGTTAAATCACCACAAACCCCTCTTTTGAAAGTTAAAAAATATATATATTTAATAAATTAATGACGAATGTTTAAGTGGACTTAACACTTATTTGTTTAAAAGTAAAGAAAAAAAAAACATTTTTTATATTTTTAATAAAATTTATTATTTAAATTAACTTATGTATATATCTTAATTATATTTAAAAATTCAATATCAACTTTATTTAATTTTAAATTAACAATTTTGTTAACATTTTCTTCCTTGAATTAAATCGACACTTAGTAATTGTTCCACCCCGTAATTCATTATTTGTCGTCGTATCTTCTATAACTGCTTACAAATATTAAAGCAATGTTATATTTTTTTTAATTAATATTAATATTATATAAAATAAGTATTAGATAAAAATAGACATATTTTAAAATTGCAAAACATATTTAAATTTTTATTTAAAATAATATTTAAAAAATTAATTATATTCTCCTGCTCATCTTTCTTAATGCTTTTATAAAGTAAATATTTCTTCTGAAATTTAATAAGACACATTTTAAAATATTCTAGAAATTATTTTTATAATTGCTTTTGTTAACGTGTCCAACGACATACATGTTAAGAAGGTAAAAATAAAAGCTTTTGAAATAAAACACAAACATACTTTTATAATAATTTAAAATATTTAATAATGTATATTTAATGTTTTTTAACATGTCCCTTGCGCGTGTACATTAAAAAAAATATTTGAAATAAAACATATAAATTTTATTAGTTTGTTTAATTTAGTTAAGGATGTCTTTTAAAAAATAAACAAAATTGTAAATATATTTAATATCTTTAAACCATAAATATATTTATTTTTCTTTATTCTATAAGTAAGAAAAGATATAAAAGAATATTGTACAAAAATTTAGAATTATTATACAAAAATAAAATTATTAAATATTAATGTTAGAATTGAATCTCAAATGAAATGTGATACGAGTAAGTTAGAATTTCATTAGGAAATAAACGCACGTATTTATTGTATAAAAAGTTTTGAGGTTATATTGCGAGGTCCTACTCTGTGTCTACTTAAAAATTTCTCTATCCAACAGTAGCATCTGAGCACTGTTAGATTAAAATCATATTAAATTCAAATGTTTGGCCCTCATTGTCTTGGGACTTTGTTTCAATATCTTCGGCTCCTATGGCCATGGGAATGAACTTTACATGTCTACCCTCTTTTTTATTACAAGTTATTGATGATGGAATTATAGAAAAGGCCAATCCTTCTCCATGTTTATCTTTTTGGAGTAACTTAAATGCTTTGGGACACTGAAGAATGCCACAAAGAATGATTATAACGGCTTCAAGAGACCCACACTAAAATGTGAAGTGAATCAATTAGCAGCAATCATGAATCATCATAATAATCTTATATTGTTTCTTTATAATGGATTAGAAGACAATCATAGCTTTTGTTCATGGATCATAATCTTCATATCATTTTGAATGTTATGATACTAACAAATTAATAATATTGAATGTCTCTCAAGCAAGGTATAGTACCACATACCATCATGGATGGGTAGATGAAGAGAGAGATGGGTGGTTTAGTTGGTATATGTATAAGTCAGTTCTTAAAGAGTGAGGTTCAAGTTCCTCCAACTTATGTCATTTTATATCCACGATTAAAGGTTCTCATAGCTTTAAAAACACCATTGGTTGGTTGAGTGAGCCTCATTTAATTTGGTCCCTTCTAGTCAAGATTTAGCTTCATTTTTTATAAATGCTTAATTTAATACTTTCAAAGATATTATTTCTTCATAATTTCTTAGTAAACATTCTAGAAATGAAACCTCTGATAACGTCTAATACAAATGTATTCCTATGTAAGCAATCACTCTTCATCCACTTTGTTTTAAAATTTTATCATTGTAATGCACTTTCTAAAATTATTTAATTTTTAAAAATATATTAAAAATGCGTTTAAAAGAGTATATTATTTATACTTGTCTTAATCAGTCATTAAAGGGGTATTGTATCTCCTTGTTTAACCAGTCTTGGATGGAGCACTTTGCCGGACTTAAGTTCTCCGGTAGACGCCGGCAAAGACAAAGGCAGGACTACTAATTAAAATTGTAAATAGACTGCACTTGAATTGTTAAATTCAATGCCTTTCAACATCAATTTTCAAGTAATAGTTTGCATAGGGGATTTTCTCCTTTCTACGACCTCTATCTTTTTGGTCATCATCTCCCATCCTTAATCAAATAATAACAAGATAAGATTATGTTAAAAAATGTTTTTTCTAAGGGACATGATTAAACTATATTAGATATTAATTTTAATAAAACAATACATTTAATAATTACTACTCATCAAAATTAAGTTTTATTAATTTAACCTTTAAAATTAAATAAAATAAATTAAGTTACAAAATTTTATATGATTAAAAATTTAATGACTTTTTCTTCATTCCATTTTATTTAAACATTCAGTTTTATTTTAAATATAAATAAATTATTATTATTAAGTTATGTATTTTTAAACGTTTAAATTTTGTAAGAATTTATGCACACAATTAATACAACAATATTACATGATTAGCAACTAGATTTATAAAATTTAATTTCAATAAAAATTAAAAATATTTATTTTACTAAATTTAACGCTTAAAGTTATTTGATCTAAATATTAGTTTTGTGACGGTTGAGGCTGCTTTTATGTTGATATATTCTGCCCACCGGTAGTGGGTTTCCACTACTCGATTTGAAAGCGAAGGAAATGATATTTAACTCCGTTTGTTTCATGCCGTTGAGATTTGTTTAAATTAAAATAAGCTTAAACAAATAAATATAATTATACGCTTCCTCGTTGCTTTGTCATCCACCCAATCCTATGCAGATCTTTAATTTGGACCCTACAACTTCATAACAATATTCATCAATCAAACATCTCCGTTGTCATTTCCTTCTCTTATTTTCTATTGATCTGACACCTTTTAAAAAATTGATTTTATTTATCGTTCTTTTTTCTAATTTTAAGATAATATTAATCTTTTTTTATTAATTATTCACTTGAAGAGAATTAAATTTATGTTGTTAAGAAATATAATATAATTATATTAAAAATAGAAAGGTTCTATTTTTATTCAACGAAAATCGTATAATTAATTTGGGATTTATTAACTAAAGTTAATAAAATTATATATTTTTTCAATATAATCATACCTTGTTATTAAAAAATATGAGAGAATCCAAATCCCAACTTAAAATAAAAAATAATAATTAATAAAACAAAATTATATAATAATGGTAATAAAAATGAGAACATTATATGCATTTTTAATTTTATATAAAATACTTAATACAAATATTCCATTTTAAAGCTGACATTTACTAATGTATACAAATAATTAAGCATTAAGATTATTTATGTTAATATAATTTTGTTTAACAATAATTAAACTATTGATATATATTATTTATTTCAATGGGTCAACATTAATAGTACATGACATATTATATTTACATTTAATGTGTTAATAATATATTATGTCAATTGTTCTTTCGACAGAAGTATCTGTCAATTGTATTCATATCTATAATATCCATCCTAATAATTTACTTTTCATTAAATAAAAAATTTATTAACAAAAAGAAATCTTACGTCAAACAATGCATATAATTTCTTTTTCAGTGTTTTGGTGGAAATGCATTAGTACAGTAAGTAACTATCAATATGAGGATTAATATTAGCACGAAATTATCCATTTCTATGGTACGCAGCAGCCAAGGTTTTATGAGTACTTTGTATATAAATCTGCCGACCAATATTTGACTATGCTCATATTATCTTATTTTCATTTTTTTTTCCTAACTTTTTAATGATATTTTTTATATCAGCGCTGATAACAGTTTCTTCTTCTTCTTCTTCTTCTTTGTTTTTTCCTTGATAAGACGCAGATGACACCTTTTTCTTGTTAAGAATGTGCCCTACCTTTGAATGACATGCACGTGTACGTATAACTGGTTAGTAAAACCTTTTTTTTTCTTCTTCTTTTAATTGTAAAAGTTCAAATAAGTTAAATTTTGAAAGTTTATCAGAGCCAGAAAATTATTTAAGCTCTAAATTAAAAGGTAAATATTTATAGAGATATTTATAAATCTTTCATCAATAAAATAAAATTTAAACCAAAGTTTTTATATAGTATAATTTTTTAAATGTGGGATCAATTCAATATTAGGAGAGAAGAGTAAATAAGCTTAAACTATGATGACTTTATTTTTCTAAAATATCTTAAATAATATAGATTTAATACTGACTTACACAAAGTATGAAACAATCTTTGTTTTCTTTTCTCTTGGATTGGTGGTGGGTTTCTAGAAGTGACAACTGGTTCCTACAGACATGTATAAGAGTGAAAACGTAGTGTGAAATATATAGACAGGCGAAAGAATTAAGAAAGAAATGTTAAGCATGCATGCGTCTGTTTTATTCATGAAATTCTTTGAGCAAGAAGGGACAGCCATCAAACAGAAGCAAATAATAATTATAAAGAAATATATAGCGACCAAATTGTAGTAAACAAAAACTTAAAGAGAAAATGATGCAACTCATCTAGAAGGCCATGTATATGCCAAGTCAAAACGTCTTTATAAATGCATATAAATGATTTTTATAAGTTATGACAGATTATTCCCCACGAGTGGTGAGAGAGATAGAGAGGTTATTGATTATTTTTTAGGGTTTAATAATTTGATTTGTTACTTCACGACTCTGTCTATCTCCAATTCTTTTCGTTCTAGACGGTGTCGTATTCAAGGTTCATTTTCTTGCACGCGTATGATTTTAATTTGAAATCCTAAAATAAGCTTTGATAAATTTATATCATCATGGAGAAAAGTCAGAAGCAATAGCCCAGCAAAATCAAATCCTATTAGAGGCTAAGATATGTGTCACACGTGATTGATTATATTTGTTTTTAACCTAAACACTTTGACATGATAAATTTTTTTTAGTAAAGGGAAGGATGTGATAAGACTATTGGATAAATTTATATATCTTTTTAATTTAACAAATGTCAAAAATAAAATAAAAACTATCATGTCAAAAATCGTTTTGTTATGTGAGTTATTTAAATTAAATATAAATATAATAAATAATATATCTACTTTATTATTTTAACATGTATTAATTATAAAATAAAAATCTATCGTACTTTTTTTTATATATAAAAAGAGACTAAAAATTCAAATAAACAAAACTATAGAGAGATTCTAGAGATTCCTATACTAAGGGAGTCCATACAGAGAAAGGAGAGAAGATTAGAAGGGTCAGACTTACTCTGAGAGGAATACAAATTATCATCTAATTTGTCCTTAACAAGGTTATTTGTACATAAATTGACTTTCTTACAAATATGCTTAAACTTAATATATTTAATGAAATTTAGACCATTTTTAATGTCTTATATTAACTTGAACAATGGACAAGAAGAAAGTTAAACCTATTGAATAAGGTAAATAACTTGCTTATAGTCGCTTTCAATTCAAACCCACTTCAAATCTATTTTCACAATCAGTTGGATATCAAAGTACAGGGTCCAAAGTTCTACTTAAAAAAAAAATTGAAAATTTGTTGTACTTTTATCTATTATCTAATCATATTTTATATAAATTTTTATATTTTATTCGATCTAACAAAGTTACTTAATAGAAAGCGAAATAAAAGAATCAGACATCTCTATACAATTTCAAGACATGCGGACTTGGTTTTATTATATTACTTTTGTCGCACTTTGTTTTATTTAAGTATTTACTATTTAGGATTAAATGAACCAAATCAAAGAGAAAGGGAATAAAAGATTATTTTTAAATTACTGTAAGTACTTAATTTTCTTATTTATAAAACAAATAATATAGATAAAATAAAGATTACAACTTTTTTTAATAATTATTGTTAGTTTTAAATTTAAAAATAATAAGTTATTTTTTGTAACATATACCTAAAAACACTCAATAAAAATTTATAAATAATAATTTCTTTATTAAAATTGTACTGATAATATTAAATACTATAAATTTTAACAAATTTATTTATTTATTTATGGTTTCATTAAACACATGCTGGAAAAATGGATAAGAAATTAACCTTGATTTTTTTTTCTCTAATTCCTCTATTCAAAGTTCGATTAATAAATTCATGATGCTTTTTTTGGGCCAAGTCTATTTTCAGTAAAGCCCATTCCGTATGTGGTCTTTGTATATCAAAGGAGAAAGAGATGAATGAATTGATCAAATTATATTGTAACACTAGAGAGATGAGTAAACTTTATGTAGAGATAAACTATTTTGTTTTGTTATTCATCACACCATGGAGTGTTGATTCATGTACATTTTTCTTAACAATGAATCTTGTGTATAATAACAATATAACATCAATGTAGGAAACACAGTGGGTTGAGTTTGAGTTGTATGGGTGTTAGTGCAGCTTCTGTACTGAACCAACTCCTACATAGGCAAAACCTGAAGGCACAGCCACACCCAAACGCCACCAACATCAAAACAGTCACCAAAACAATTCTCACCTATCTCGAAGCCGGTAGAATCGGAAAAGCCGCATCTGTTCTCTTTGCATTCCCACAACCCTTCTCTTACTCTCTATATGCTCACTTCTTCCGACTCTGTTCCACCCACCGCGCCATCGTCGAAGCCCGCAAGCTCGAATCCCACTTGCTCACCTTCACCCCCAACCCCCCCATTTTCCTTCTCAACCGCGCCATTGAAACCTACGCCAAATGCAACTGTCTTCGCGATGCCCGCGATCTGTTCGACGAAATGCCCCATCGAGATGGTGGCTCTTGGAATGCTCTCATCACTGCTTATTCTCAATTGGGTTTCCCAGGCGAAGCTGTTTCCTTGTTCTTGCGTATGAATAGGTCCGGGGTTTTTCCCAATGAGGTTACCTTTGCTGGTGTACTTGCTTCTTGTGCTTCAGCTTCTGAGCTTCTTCTCTCCAAGCAGGTTCATGGGCTGGTCACAAAATTTGGTTTTTGTGGCAATGTGATCCTTGGGAGTTCCCTTGTCGATGTTTATGCCAAGTGTGGGGTTATGGTTGATGCTCGCATGATGTTTCATGAGATTCCGCGTCCTAATGCTGTCACTTGGAATGTCATTGTGAGGCGGTATCTTGATGCTGGTGATGCAAGGGAAGCTGTTTTCATGTTCTCGAGGATGTTTTCGAATTCTGCAATTAGGCCGTTGAGTTGTACTTTCTCTAACGCTCTTGTTGCTTGTTCCAGCATGTGTGCACTCGAGGAGGGGATGCAAATTCATGGGGTTGTTGTGAAGTTGGGTCTGCAGGCGAATAATGTTGTTTCGAGCTCGCTTGTCAACATGTATGCCAAGTGTGGCAAATTGGAGGATGGCTCTCGGGTGTTTTATGAGCTTGGTTTGAAAGATGTTGTGTCTTGGACTTGCATTGTGTCGGGGTATGCCATGAGTGGGAAAACATGGGAGGCAAGAAAGCTTTTTGATGAGATGCCTCAACGTAATGTGATCTCGTGGAATGCAATGTTGGCTGGATATACCCGATTTTTTGAATGGTCTGAGGCATTAAATTTTGTATATCTCATGCTTGATACAATTAATGAGGTGGATCATGTCACTCTTGGTTTGATGTTAAGTGTATCAGCGGGGCTTTCGGATCATGAAATGGGGAAACAGGTTCATGGTTATATTTATCGACATGGTTTCCAGTCAAATCTTATGGTCAGCAATGCCCTTCTTGACATGTATGGTAAATGTGGGAACTTGAACAGCGCCAGAGTTTGGTTTAACCAGATGAGTAATTGGCGTGACAGGGTTTCTTGGAATGCTTTATTGGCTAGCTATGGTCATCATCAATTAAGTGAACAAGCACTAACAATATTTTCAGAGATGCAGTGGGAGACAAAACCGACCAAATATACATTTGGAACCCTTTTAGTAGCGTGTGCAAATAGCTTTGCACTTTACCAAGGCAAACAGATTCATGGATTCATCATTAGACATGGATTTCATATAGATATTATAATCAGAACGGCTTTGATTTACATGTACTCTAAATGCCGTTGTCTTGAGTATGCTATTGAGGTTCTGAAGGGGGAGGTTTCCAGGGATGTGATCATTTGGAATACCATAATTTTGGGATGTTGTCACAATCATAGGAGTAGAGAAGTGTTCGAACTTTTTGGGATCATGGAAGCAGAAGGCATCAAGCCAGACCACGTGACCTTTGAAGGCATCCTGCTTGCTTGTATTGAAGAAGGCCTTGTTGATTCAGGCATTGAATGCTTTAAGTCAATGAACAATGAATACGGCATCCCGCCAAGGCTGGAGCATTATGACTGCATGATTGAACTCTACAGTCGGCATGGATACATGGATGAGCTTGAGAATTTTATGAAGACAATGACAATAGAGCCCACTATTCCTATGTTGAAAAGAGCCCTTGATGCTTGTCAAAAATATCGGTGCCCAAGATTGGGAGAATATATTTCAGAAAAAATTAATGAATTTAAACATTAATTAATTCAACTTGCAGCATGAGTGCACTATAGCAGAGAGCTGATCTTTGTTTCAGCTCAAGAGCCATAAGTTTGCAGGTATATGCAATGGAATATGACCGTGATTAAGGTCCTGTCTGTAATGATAATAATCAGATTAATACCTTGATGTGCAGCTCCAGGATGTATATTCAATTGTAGTGGCAGGACATTTCTGGTTTTGGTGAAAGAAAATGATCATGGTACCAGAGGTCTATTTGAAGTTAACAAGTATTTGCAAAGAGACAGGATAAACTGCATGAGGCTTTTCTGCATCTTGGGATTTGAGCTCTGATGACGTTATGAATGGTTTGGAGCTGCGATTATAGATCGTGATGAAATCTTTGCTAGAGAATGCAAAGGTCATGCGTTTTGGCAGCAGGCATGGCTGCGAGTTTGGATTCACGTTTGAATAATTATAGATGTACATTTACGTGATTTTGTCTCCAAACACACCCACGAAGCATGATTTAGTGCATGTTTCGATCTGCGGTGGCAGACTTCATATGCACGTTACTAACTTGTTCTGTTCATGGGCTCCACCTTGTGGAAAAAAAATGTAATTTAAACACACTTTGTAGGATCATGCGTCGACCGAAATTAACTATACGTTAGGATTCTCATAGAAATATTTAGGAAAAATACTTATTAACTAGTAAATAAATATGCACGGGTTTATTTTATTTTTATTAAATTAATTTATTTTAAAATATAAAATATATAATTTAAATATGAAAATATATTAATATGATAAAAAAATTTATTATATTAAATATAATTACAGTAAAAAAGATTATGAAATATATTTTTATACAATATTTTTTGTATTTATATATTTGTTTATCTTTTTTAATAATAAATATTTTTATTTCTTTTATTGACATTATTTTAAACAATGCAACATATAATTGATTATGATTAAATATAGGTTTTGATAAATATAATTTAATATAATTTAATGATTGTCCTTAATAAAAAGTCTTGTTTCATTGTACATTTTTAATGTCGAATTAATATTATGAAGTAGAATAATTGACATTCATTCTTTGAGTTGCAAGCAGTGGAGAGTAAATCTATTAAAATTTAAAATATTCAATAATTTTACAGGATACATAAGCTCTTATTTAATGATTTGATTTGATTTATCACCAACAATTTTAAAAAATTATTAATAAATAAGTAAATATAATTTAATTTATAATTTGTATGATAAAATATTAATTATAAGAGTAGTTATGATAAACTTTATACGTGTATAATTGAATTATATTAATAAATAAATAAGCAAATATTATCACAGTTTATAATATTAATACCAATACATGCATGAATAAATTTTTATAATTATTCTCTAATTAAAATAAAGAAGTAAATTAATTTTAAAATATGAAATAATTTTAAATAATTATTTGTTAATGTAATATAAATAGAATTAATAAAATTAAAATAATATTTATTAAGATAATAATAGATTTAATAATATGTTGTATCTTACAAAAGACTAATAAATAACTAAATAAAATTTTAATTTAAATATATATTATACCGTCATTAAAATATTAATTAGCTCTGTAATTATTTTAAAATATAAATATAAATTTAATATATACACATTAAAATATTATACTGTCATTAAAAAAATAGATGTGTTCTAATAATTTTGACGCATATCTGATGTATTTAAGATTTAATAATTGCTTTCAGATATAATTTTTGTGTGATGTCCTTATTTCTGTCTCTGTAGTCTAATATTTGATATATCGAACCCGATTTAAATATTTTTTAAAATTAAAAAATTTATAATTTTAAGAATCTAACATAATAAACATATATTAATAAAAAAATATTTGTATTGAATTAATATTTTTATATATAATACTATATTTTGATTTACATCTTGGGAACTAACTTTAAGTCAATAAATTTTTTTATTAGAAAGCATAGTTCTCTACGTTTGTAATTAAATACTCTTAGTAAAATTTTTAAAATGAATAAGTTTGCATATCCATGTCCTGTTTCTTGATAGAGATAAGGTTGGCAATGACCGTATAGAGATACGGTGAACTTGATTAGAATAAACTCGTTTGGCCTTATCCCAAACCTCATAGCAGGTTTTAAATTATTGCAGTTTGGTATCAATGGAGAACCACAGAACACTGCAAAGGGAGGCATCAACTTGCTTCCAATGGTCTCGTTTGTCTGTTGGAACCAAAGTTCAACAGCCGCTGCCCAAGAGGAATAATTGGGAGGCCTGAGGAGTTTCTTACAAGGTATCAAAGGCACAGTAATGAAGGTAAATGAGATGTGCAAACAAAAATATGGCGGTGACGTGAAACTAATGCGCAGAAGCGCGTGCAATGGGGGGTGGCAACGGAGAAAAGTCAATGGTGGTCGCCGGCGAAAAAATGATGAGAAGGATAGTCACGATCACTAAAGATTGGATGATAAGTAAAGATTGGATGATAAGTTAATGGACGAATGAAATTTATTTAATTAAAAAGTAAAAAAAAAAGAGACTAAAATTGCACAAATTTAAAAACTAAAATAAAAAACGAAAGTTCAATAACCAAAAATATGATTAAATATTATTATTATTACTATTATTATTAACCACAAAATTTGTTTTGCCTCCCTTCTCTTTTAAAAAAGAAATAATTATCGTGTAATTAAATTATTTTAATTAACATTTTTTTAAAATTATTTTAAATTGCTGCTGTAATGGTAAAAAAGTCCATTTTTCTGTTGCGTTTACTGTAATAATAATAATAAATTGTGTATTTTTTAATAAAAAAATAATGTTTGTATTTTTGGAAGAGATACTATTAGATTATTTTTTTAAGTATATTTTTGGAATGTGAATACATAAAAAATTTTAAATGACTATATTAATACACTATATTATATATAGCATTATCTTTTTATTAATTAAATTATAAAACTAATTTGAAGTTTTGATGCTGTAATTTAACATTTTATTGCATTTATATATGAGAAATTAATCTTAGGTGATTTTGTGGTTTAACTTTGTTATGTGCAGATTATTAGACTAATGATACTTACAAAATTTAAATCACAAGTGAAAATAATCAATTTTGAAAGATTAAATTCATAATTAAATAGCATATGCCTTCAAATATCACTTGTGAATATTTTGTAAATAAATAATTTACAAATTAAAATTTTGACAAAACACCATTAATAGATAAAAATAAAATATTAGTATATCACATTAAATAACATTTATGATTGATTATATAATAAAAAAATATTTTATATGGCATAATATATATTTTTATTTCATTTAATCCTTGAAATTGTTACCCATAACATTTTAGTCTCTTGTATAAATCACCCACAAATATTTTGTCTCCATTTCTTAAAACTTTCTATCTATACATAATTCTTCTTCTTTATTTTCTCTTGTCAAAAAAATATCATAGTTAACAACCATTTTGGCGCTAAAGTTGTTGTTATCTAATATTTTAATGGAAGGTACCAAACCAACTATCACCATCTAACACAAATAAGCCCTTTTAATATAAGTTTACGAAAGTTAAAGTGAATTTTTTCATTGTACATCTTTTTCTTATGTAGCTACAAAAACAAAGATGAAGAACATAACAAAAAACCCATAAAAAAATGAATTTTAGTGGAAAAAATTGAAACTTTATAAATGTATGAGACTTAAATTAGACTAATGAGGAGCACATTTTATAGAATGCAGTTTCAAGATTTAAACTTTTCAAAGATAAAAGAAAAATGTTAAAGAAGAGCAACTTTGAAAGTCTCTCAAAAGTGAAAAAACTTTAACTCTGAAAAATGTTGAACTTGAATGGTTAAGGCAAGAGAAAGTAGATGGATGAGGAGAAGGCGATAAAATTGAAGAGGTGTCGGTAAAGGTGAGATCAACTAATGTTATTGTTAAACCTCAGTAATGGATGATCAATGTAGATGCTACCATTGACATCAATCTTTGGTTAGGATGAATAACTGCACAACAAACCAGCATGGAAGAAAATGAAATGAGGAAAATGGAATATTTTTCAAGAAAATGAGAGATAAATTATTTGTTCAAAACCATGAGAAGAAAATGACTAGCAAGATGCAGAGTTTTTGCATTTTGCGAAGGATATGATATACAAATGAGAAATAGCTTTTAGATTAAAAAAGTATATGCCCAGTCACAAAATCAATGTCCATACTAAGATGATACATTATCAGCTAAAGTTTAATAGTCACTAAGGTTTTTGGATAATTTCTGCTATTTTTAAAATTCCATCAAAACCTCTGCTGCTGAGGAAATTAAAAACTGAACAATCAAAAAAGAAAATGAAAGTAGTTAGGAACAGAAACCCCTAAAAAGTTAATAAAAATATGACATTAATTGTCACATTATATTATCTATGATACAAGAATGTCCATTCATTAATAGAATATGGTATTAGCTTTTGATCTTCGTAATATTAAAAGTAGGAAAGAGACAACCTTTTAGTAACAGAGATCATAAACATAAAACAAGATTGTATCATTAAATAACATACGGGTTGCATTTGCAATGAAATTCCATGTTTTATTCTTTCACAACAAACCAGCCAGTATTAGATCCACAACTTCAAACAAGTGTCATACAAATCATACATTGACAACACCTTACACATGATTTCTTGAATCCAACTTGATTCACTTACAAAAATGAAATGTGCATTATCTTCAAATGGAAAAACATAAACTCAAATCACATTCCTTTCCAGCTTTAGTGTTTCACTCTCACTCTCAAGTGTATAAGGACAGTGTTTACTCTCAATTGCCAACTCACATTAAGATCTACTGCCATAGGCTTGATAATATTCTAAGATTTCCACTGCCGATGCACATGCAAACACATATCATGAGGACTTTTGTAATGGTTGTAATGGGGTTGAAGTCAAGGTAGATAATATGGATGAATGTGGCTAAATCAAAGAAGATTAGAGGACACAGGATCAGAGTTGAGTTCTGGAATAAAAAGACTGGGTACATTCAAGGATTCACTGAATTTGCATCCTATAAATTTCTTATATTATTTTTTTTTCTTTGCATTGCACTTTGGTATACTGTTTTCTGTATTTTCCTTTTCTTTCAACATTTTTTTCTTTTTTTTTGTTGAAATTTTCTTTTCTTTCTTTCTTTCTTTCTTTTTTTTTCTTTCTTTCTTTTCTTTCTTTCTGTTTTCCTTTCTTTCTTCTCTTTTTCTTTCTTTCTTTTCTCTCTCTTCTTTTGGCAAGTATTCTTCATATTCCCAAAGTATTCTTGATACCCCACCCCAAACAAAAGAGATTTGGTTGTTTGCAAAAGAAATGAATATACAAATCCAAAGTTAATTCAAAAACTCATCTTATGATATTACCTATATCCTCCAATCCACAATGATAAGGGACATATGGGTTTTTCACTTAAGGCTTGTATTGGGTTTAAAAAGAAACAAAGGGTAAGAGGCTCAAAAGGGCTAGCAAATGATTTTAATGTAAGGTGGGTTAGTGTGGTCAAGCAGCTTAAAACAAAGAAATGCCTCAATCATGCTTGTGCAAACATGTGAAATGCAATCTCAATCAAGAAACATATCAAGTTCTAGAGTAAAACCTTAAGAGAGGGCTAAGCACACAAGGAATGAAACTTTTAGTGTTTAGGCCCAAATCCTCACTGTTTTTTTATCTGTGATAAGAATTTATACAATTCCAAAATTCAATACCAGTACAATCATTATGTAATGAACAATTTTTTTCCAATCAACCAAAATGCTCAGCAATGCCAATGAGATTTTCATGCACACTCATGCTATTTCAGATCATGGAGAATCTAATACTATCTGGACATTGCATTTCAGCAACATAAGAACATAGAATTTCATCACAAATATCTCAAAATAATATCAAAATATATCCAAGAACATCATTAAAGGGGTAAATTAAGTGAACTAAAGGAAAAAAGAAGAAAAAGACACTCCCTGAATGCTCAAGAGCTTCCACAACTGATGTGTGTGTCAAAGATAAAGTGTGTTTGTGTCTGTCTTCTGATTTTTCTGCACAAAAGCATTCTTGTGCTCATATCTGGAGGCGTGTTAGGATTTATTTATCATGAAAAGACGAAGAAATTCTTCCAATAGAAATAATTCTCTGATTAGGAATTGAACAACGTAAAAATTAATATATTAGAGTAATAAAAGTTAAATTTAGAAACGGTTTTGTCAATCATAATGTGTCAAAATGTTGCAGTTTGAAGCAAATCAATAACTTATATGAAAATCAATATATTTAGTTGTAATAGACCAAAAACAATATGATCACAACACAAAATTTTTAAATTTTTAAGTCAAACTGAAACATTTTTCAACAACAGAGCAAAGAAGAAAAAAAAAGGGTTTCAACAAAGAAGTCCAACGCAAAGAAAAAAGTAAAGAGAAAACCTAGGTGAAGCTCCATTTTTCATCCATGTCTTCGTTTTCTTGAATTTCTTTTCGAGTGAACAAAACCCACCCACGAAATCTTCTCCAAGTGAGGTATAAACTTTGGAGTGAACAAAACCCACCCACGAACTCTTTTCCAAGTGAGGTATAAACTTAAATATATAGTCTAGAAGAGGGGCATTACCGTTAGACATATGTAAACCCTAAACCCTAAACATATGTAATTAACCGTTGGCTAACTAAAATTAAATTTTTAAATCTTTTCTTTATATTATGAATTTACTTTAATAATGATAAGTAATAAAGAAATTTAAACTTAAAATTATTTACTATTTTTTATATTATCTAGTAATAATTATTTATTAAAATATTAAATTATATGTATTTATTTTTAATATTAATATTTATTATGCATATTATGAAAATAAAAATTTATTTTTAATTAAAAATAATTAACAATATTCATAACATTATATCTAAATTTTTTCATATTTATTGTAATTTAAACTAATTTAGTCAATTATTTAATTTATCAAATATTTAAGTACATATTAATTTTATAATTTATTGTATTATTTTTAGTTTTATCTATTATATTAACCAATCTAATTTTTAGTGTCAAATTATCAGTTTTTATACTTAATTATAATCTTTTAAGATATAAATTTTTAAAATATGACATGTTATTTTATAAATAAATTTAACTAAACTCTCTTTAATACTTTTAAAAGTAATTGATTATTTGATTAATTAAAAAGTAATATTATACGTTATTATTTATATTTTAATTTACTTTTAATCTTTTATATATATACATTTTTAAAAATATATTTAAAATATAAATAAAAACTTTTGCTTAATGTTAAAATAAACTTTTATTTTTTCATAATTCATTCAACGACACCCTTAAATTGTTTTGTTAAAAAAAATTGTTATATTTTTTTTAAGTTTTGATCCCAAATTTTTTATTTCTAATAATAATATTGACGTAATATAATGAAAAATAATGTAAGTGTATTGTATGACTCATAAATAAGTTAACAAGATAACATGTTATTATAAATTTTAAAAGTTATAATATTTATATTTTAATTATTTGAATATTTTCTAGGTTAAGAATATTAAAATATTAGATATTTAAAATTCATCCTTTGAAATGTTTTTTAAAAATAATATAAAAAAAGAAACCTAATTGTAATAATTTTGAACATAGGTTTTCTTCACATTTATATTAAATTTAATCCTCTTCTCTCAGATATATTATCTTTCATCTTTATTTTTTAAGGTAATTTAAGTCTTTTCTTTATATTTTTTATAACAAATTTCATAGATTCAGTAATTATGATTGAAATTTAAGGTTAAAAAGTTGAAAGAAATACTCTAAACTAAGAAATTAAATAAAATCAAATAATCTTTACTTTGAATAGCAACGTAGAGACTATATTTATCCCACATGAATATCATGTGCACCTAATTATCCCCTCCCAAATAGCATGCAAACTTATTTTCCAAATCTAACCATTCAAATAATTGTACTATCATTGTATTGTCATATTTTAAATTATAATATTTAAAAGTTGAAAATACTATATACTCATCTTAATTCTTTCAATAACTAACAACTTACTTACATCGGTACAGAGATAATGAGTACAAAGATGTGGTCGATCGCAAAGAAAGGAAAGAAATTTATTTTTTGCAAAATTCGCTTAAGTCATATAATATCCATTTAAGCTAAATATATGCAAGGAAACTGGGTGGGACTGAATGAAGAAGAGATAGGGAAGTAAAGGAAAGAAATAGACTAAGTGAGAGGGAGGAAAGAAAAGAGAGGAGAGTAAGAGGGGTTGAGTGGGTACGAGAGATAAGGAAGCATATTTTTCTTACTGCAAAATTTGATAAGTATAAGTACTGTTAGTATCTAATCTCATTTACTTGTATTAATATATTTAACATAAATATTTTTTACATACTTTTTTATGGTTTAAATATATTTTTAGTATCTATTTTTTATATTTTAATTTTAGTCTCTAAAATATTTTTTTTAAGTTTTTTAGTCTCTAATTTTTAAAATTTATTTATTTTAATTCCTAAAAATGACGTTATCCAATAAAAAATTTAACATGAAACTGTTAATTTTGAAATATTAAAAAATAAATTAAGATTAAAAATATATAAAAACTAAAAATATATTTAAAATTTTTTATATAAATTATATTATATAATTATATAAAATAAATCTATGTAAATACTTATTAGAGTTGAGGAACTCTTTAACTTTCTTAAGAATTATAAGCTTTATAAAAATTAGAGACATGAAAAGAGAAAGGGTAGATGATTGTCTTCTGGACCAAATGAAAAAATAAGTTTCAAACAATGGAACTGGCTCCAACATTCACAAAGCAGTATATGTTCATAAACATTTGAAGACTATAATGAGAAGAAAAGAAGAAAGATCAAACTCTCAATATATGGTGGGAAGGTAAAATCTAATAATTTTCATCAACTAAGTCTAACATAATCTACTTTGAAAGTAAAAAACTAGGAGATATCAAGTTTGATCATCCAAATTCAAAAGACAAGAAGAAAAGTTTCAAGTAAATAAAGATTCAATCCAAATGAAGAAATCTAAATGGTAACAATTCAAAAAATAAGAAAAGAAAAACAAATGTAAAACTCATCTCTGTCTAATGGTTGATATCGAGGAACATCCAAATTTGAAAGTAGAATCAAATAAAGAATTATATGAAGCTCAAGAAAAGATATTACCATGCAAACAATTATTTGAAGTTTATAGAAAAGTTCTTAATGAGAACTTTTATTTTTTTAATGAAGTTACCAACATGAAAAGAAAAAATAATATATTAGTTAATATGTTATAATAAATAGAAATTGAGATCTTTAAACTAATTCAATGAAATAAAAGATTAAGATCCTAAAATAATTGTCCGAAATTAACTATACGTTAGGATTCTCATAGAAATATTCAGGCAAAAATACTTATTAACTAGTAAATATGCTCGTGCGTTGTACGGGTTTATTTTATTTTTATTAAATTAATTTATTTTAAAATATAAAATATATAATTTAAATATAAAAATATATCAATATGATAAAAAAATTTATTATATTAAATATAATTACAGTAAGAAAGATTATGAAATATTTTTTTATACAATATTTTTTCTATTTATATATTTGTTTATCTTCTTTAATAATAAATATTTTTATTTCTTTTATTGACATTATTTTAGACAATGCAACCTGTAATTGACTATGATTAAATACAGGTTTTGACAAATATAATTCAACATAATTTAATGATTGTCCTTAATAAGGAGTCTTGTTCCATTTTACATTTCTAATGTTAGATTAATGTTTCGAAGTAGCATAATTAGCATTCATTCTTTGAGTTGCAAGTAATCGAGAGTAAATCCATTAAAATTTAAAATATTCAATAATTTTACAGGATACATAAGCTCTTATTTAATGATTTGATTTGATTTATCACCAACAATTTTAAAAAATTATTAATAAATAAGTAAATATAATTTAATTTATAATTTGTATGATAAAATATTAATTATAAGAGTAGTTATGATAAACTTTATACGTGTATAATTAAATTATATTAATAAATAAATAAGCAAATATTATCACAGTTTATAATATTAATACCAATACATGCATGAATAAATTTTTATAATTATTCTCTAATTAAAATAAAGAAGTAAATTAATTTTAAAATATGAAATAATTTTAAATAATTATTTGTTAATGTAATAATAATAGAATTAATAAAATTAAGATAATATTTATTAAGATAATAATAGATTTAATAATATGTTGCATCTTACAAAAACTAATAAATAACTAAATAAAATTTTAATTTAAATATATATTATACCATCATTAAAATATTAATTAGCTCTGTAATTATTTTAAAAATATAAATATAAATTTAATATATACACATTAAAATATTATACTGTCATTAAAAAAATAGATGTGTTCTAATAATTTTGACGCATATCTGATGTATTTGAGATTTAATAATTGCTTTCAGATATAATTTTTGTGTGATGTCCTTATTTCTGTCTCTGTAGTCTAATATTTGATATATCACATAGTCTTACAAAAACAAAAAGTTAATATTTAGTGAACCTGATTTAAATATTTTTTAAAATTAAAAAATTTATAATTTTAAGAATATAACATAATAAACATATATTAATAAAAAATATTTGTATTGAATTAATATTTTTATGTATAATACTGTATTTTGATTTACATCTTGGAAACTAACTTTAAGTCCACAAAATGAATAATTTTTTTTATTAGAAAACATGATTCTCTATGTTTGTAATTGAATACTCTAAGTAAAATTTTCAAAAATATTAGAACTTGTATTTCAATTTAAAAATTTTGAATAATCATATAGTGAGAATATATAATTCTAATAAATAAATATAATTTGATATGTTAATATAAAGAATATTTTTATAATATTTTAAACATTAATCTTAATCTTTTTTAGATTGTAAGTCTTTCGGTAGTTGTGAAGATTTAAACTTCATACTCATAAAATTTTAGAAGTACATAAAGAGAAATGCTTATTAACTTTTGAAACAAATGATATATATATATATATATATATATATATATATATATATATATAAATTAAATCTAAAATTTAAACTTAATTTGGAATTAAAACATTATATTTTCTTTACATATTCATTCATTACAATATAAAATTATTAAATATACAAAACTAACAGTTACCTAAAGATTTAAATATCAAATTATACTCATTTTCATTGTTACGATATTTAATAATATTTAATTTATTTCAATTATTATAATTAATTAGTTTTAATTTGAGATTTTTAAATTTATAATCATCATTATAATATTTTATAAAAAAAATTGCAACAAAATTATTAAGTAAAAATATTGTTAATTTTTTAATTTAAAAAATTAAATTTGTCATCGTAATTATTACAATATAAAATATAAATAAAATATTATCTACATTAATAGGTTAAACATAATTATGATAAGTTAATTCCTATTAAATTATTTTTAAAAAAAATTAAAATAATAAAAGTAGAGGAAAAAAGAGTAGTTAAAAAAATTTCAATTAAGATTTGGATAGAAACTAAAAGACAATAATGATTTTATTTAATATAAAAATTAATTTTTATATCAATTAGAATTACAGATGTTGATATAATATAAAATTTAAACAAATTTTATGTTAAGAACAAACTCAATACATAATATATGTAATAATAAGATAAGATATATATATATATATATATATATATATATATATATATATATATATATAAGGAACAAAGAACATAAGAAGCTGGTGGCTATAGTAAAGGATTTTCATAAGATAAAGAACTATACAAAAGCAATATTTCAGAACTATTAGTTTGTGGCGTTGTTACAGACAGAGACGACTATTACAAGTCTCACCCGAAGGGCCTGTCAGCTGTCCAGCCTATAAACCATTGTTACAGAAATTTCATAAAAAAATTTAAAGTCCAGATCCAGAAGAACATAGTTACAAATAATCAACAGTTATATTCCTACTTCCCCATCAGGCTCTGATACTAGATAACCCGAAGTGGATCAAGGAAAGAAACAAATAACAGGCTGAAAGGAAAGTAGGCAGTAGCAGGACTACTAAATAAAATGCAGAATGTAAAATGATGTATTAAAACATAAGAAACTAGAACGGCGGTATAACCGGCACAGATCTAGTAAAGGGAGAAGGGAAGAAAGCCGGACGACGGTAGTCCGAACAGAACCGGCTAAGAGGGAGAAGAGAGAAAAATAATTTGAAACAGCAAATTTTATTGAAAAGATTTCAAAGAGGAAAGCTTACAAAGGATTGTTTCTCTCAGAGCTTCTCTCTCTAAATCTCTCTAAACTTGCTTAATCAAAGGGTGCCTCACAACATGGTCGAGGACTCCTTTTAAAGAAAAATTTGAGTACTATTTCTACAGTTCCGGTTGGTAACTAGAACTATTTGTTATAGTACTGGTTTTAAAGCTCTTGGATGTCAATGCCGAAGCAGTCATCTTCATTTTGATACATTTCTTCTATATTGGTATCTTGTTTTGTAGAAGATTCTCCTTCTTCTTGGCTTTGTAAGAGAAGAAGAACATCTTGCAAATTTTTCTTCATCTTTTCTTTTGAATCACAGCTTGATAAAAATGCTGCAATTTTTTATTTTTGATTTAGGAATTGAAATGTTGCTGGATCTGCTAAATTTAATAATTTAGGATTCTTGCCAAAATATTCAGCAACACCTTCTGGACCGGCATGGTCAGCATTGAATTGATTCCACCATTTCACAAAGGAATATCTATGAAGTAGTGGGAGAGTATCTTCATTTTCTGTCTTGCCGTATCTATACTGCCATGAGAATACCCATGCTAAGGCAAAGTCAGAGAAGTATTTGAGGTTTGCTGGAATTCTTGATTCTCGCAGATATCTTCCCTTATAAATTCTGTATCCTTCTTTGACAGGTGTAGGAAGGATTTCTTCAATTGGCCCAAAATAGTCCCACCATTGGAGAAACTAATTTGAAAAATCATAACTCTGATTCTTCTTGAAATATATTAACCAAGAATGTCGGTTAAGCTTATTTTGGAGCCAGAAAGTTCTTGTCCATGCATCTATATAATCCCAGTAATTGTATCCTACTGGGTTAAAAAGTCGGGAAAACTTTTTATAAGAGTTCAGATTTTTTCCAAAAGCCTTTGGGGTTAAAACTTTTAAGATCTGGATTGTGGAATGGGTTATGATCGAAGGATCTTTTTGGTCTTTATAGTGTTTGATGGAGACATAGTCTGAATCCACTAAAATAAACTCATAGAATTGCCTAGTTTTATTTGCCGCATAAGGTCTAAAATGAAATCCAGGTGGGAAGACTTTGGTTATAGCTTTGTATGGGTTTTTATCCCAAAATTCAGGTTCCATTTGTATAACTGAGGAAAACAATTAAAATAAATTGGTCCTTGACCAAGGCTGGTCTCAACGATTCCTATAAGGGCATCGTTGAAGTCATTATGACGAGCATCTCTAAGACACATTAGGATAGCAGCATCTATACCTATGTCTACGATGGGCTAGCCTTAATATATAAGATTCAGTACAAGGCCATGAACTCCTGTGCTTCTAGGGTCCTTCTCAAACCTCAAAGAGGCGAGACTACTTTGTTTATCACTGATATGACAAAGACTAATGTCTCTCTTCCTAGAATTATCAAGTGGGATGAAGTTTCCCTTCCAGAAAAGTGGGTCCTGGATAAGGCTTCGCCTTGTGTCCCTAGACCTGCTCCTCAAATTGAAAATATTTCTCAGGACAATTCTGGGAAAGTTGAAATAACCTTTGATAGGAGAAATCCCTTCTCTTCCGGAATCGATGCTTACAGTGGTCGATCTAGTTTCGCTTCTGCTAGGAGGTCATTCTCTTATAGGTCCCAATCTACTAGATCAGAAATTCTCAGATCTATTAACCATGATCCTTCCATAAACCTATAGGGTTTAAATACTTCTTCTAGGATTCCTTGAAATGTTTACCAGACTTCTGAAAAAGAAGAAGATCATCAGAGTATCCAATCTCCAACCTACTCTTCCTTAAATGAGTCTTATGATGTTATCTCATAAATTCATTATTGATAAGGAAACTCTTAGGAAAGATTTATACTCTGAGGAATGGAAACCTCAAAGAGAGTGGTTCTTTCAAAAGTATAGGGGAAAAGACAGGTCAGATATCCAAGAGAAATTTTATCAATTTCTCGAAAAAATCAAACAGAACATCCTATTCTTTGATTGGTATCATGCATATACCATTCATAATAACATAGATTATCCTTGGTAAGAGAATATTATTAGTACCTCCTTTGCTAATGTCATATCCTGGCAGATCAAAGATGGACAAATTGTTCAAAGTGAACTGCCACCCACTACTCAATACCAATTACCTAATTTGAAAGACAAGGGCGGTAACCCTGTTACTGCTATTCCTTTTAAATCAAAGAACCCTGAAGAGTCTATCACTCTTAATGACATCCAAGGCCTCATGGAACAGGCCAATTATACCAATAAGTACCTTCAGGTTTTAGGAGAAAAAATCTCTGTTAATCCTGTCAAACCTAAAGTTGAAGAAATTGCTTCTTCATCCTCTCAACCTCAATTAGAAAAACTTTTGTTCAAACCATTTAAGATTAGTGCCAAAGCTAAACAAAAAATCTTAGAACTCAGACAGAGAGAAAAAATCAGAGTAAATGAGGATAATCAGAATGAGTTGCTTAGTAAAATTACTAGTCTTCTTACTACTGTTCCCGACACTCCTCAAACCTCTGAAGAATCTAGTGCTAAACCTAGAACTAGATCCCTTACCAAAACTGTCAATGCTATTTCCAAAACTGATTCAGAACATTATTCTGAAACAGATTCTGTTTTAGCCATTAATCCTATCAACAATTAGAAAAATTCTTCCAAGTTTTATTATAATAGAGCTACTACTCCTGATCTTATTTTAGAAGAAAAACAATATTTTATTCAAAGTTTCAATTCTAATGATATTTATATTTGGAATATTGATGGATTATCTGAATATAATATCATTGTCAAACTCCAAAACATGTCGGTTGTCGCCATGAGTTATTTTACTAATCAAAATATGCTTGAAGACACCATTGTGTATATTCTTGTAGCTGGTTTTACTGGCCAACTCAAAGGTTGGTGGGATAATTATCTCACTGAAGCTGATAGAGAAAACATCCTCTCTGTAGTAAAAATTGATGATAAGGGAAAAACTATTGTTAGTGACAATGAGCGTCTCCCTGATGCAGTGTATACGTTGTTATATACAATATCCCAACATTTCCTAGGAGATCCTTCTCTTTGGAGAGAAAGATCAGGTGAACTCCTTTCAAACCTCAGGTGTGATTCCTTAGAACATTTCAAATGGTATAAAGATACCTTCATGTCTAGGGTCCTAACCAGAGAAGATTGCAACCAAGCCTATTGGAAAGAAAAATATCTAGATGGACTTCCTAAAGCTTTCGGAGATCTTATTAGAAGCAAACTCCGAAGTCATTCTCCTACTGGAGAAATCAATTATGACAGTTATGACTATGGTAAGCTTACTGCCATCATTATTCATAACGGTATCAAAGCTTGCCAAGGATAATCTATGTTATTATGAATGATATATGCATGATACCAATCAAAGAATGAGATATATACATATATAATAAGATAAAATAATTTTATAAAAGACAAAAATATTTGGTGACATTTTTACTTTTCAAATTCTACACAATATTAAAAGTATTTATACAATATTGTAATAAAAATAATTCAATCTTCTAAATCCTCAATTATTGTCTTTTGTTCACTATTTTTTGTTTCATTTTTCTCAAGTTGCTACCTAATAGAAAATATAATCTTCTAAATTATTGTATGATCTAAAAAGTTTGAACAATATATGACAAATTTATAATTTATACATTAATTCCCTCATTCTTTTATCTTACCTTAATCACATCTATTCATAAAATAAATAAATTTAGAAAACTAATTGATAAATTAAATATAAATTATATAACAATTTTAGTAAAATTTTATAGCAAAATACCTGTTAAGATGTTATTTTCACAACAAATTTTTAAATCTTCAAAGTTCACAAACTCAAAGATACAGTAAAGAATTATGTTATCATAATTTAATTCCTTAATAATAGTTAGTGACATAGAAATTTAAAAATAAATTAAGTTAGTTAATTATTATACAACAATATATAAAAATAACATAATTATAATTTATTAAAAATAATAAATTTTTAATCAGAAAAATACAAATACTAATACATTTTTATTAATTAATACTGTATCAGTACTAATTAACTCTTTTTTGTTATATATATTTAGTGTATTCTACAACGGTGATATATTTATCTTTATTAGAACTTGTTATTCTCTACAAAAGCGTGAAAAACATAAAAGTAAATAATTACTTGTGATGTATTAAAGAAAATAATGATAAATTTGATACAAATTAATCAGTTAAAAATAAAATTAAATACATGATTTAAATTATATTAAATTAATAATTTTGTAAGTGTAATTTTTTAATTCAAAGTATATTTTAATGTTTGAAGTATATAATAAAATATAAATTATATTAAACTAATTTTTAAAATAATTTAAATTAATATCATTTAAATTTTAACATAAATTAAAGTAAATAACGTTGAATTTTAACATAACTTAAAGTAAATAAATAATGTTATTTTAATTAAAAGGTAACTCAACAAATTTATAGATATTTTTTCCTATTAATTATTTTTATTATGCAAAATATTATAACTTATTTTAACAATTTTAATTTTATTTTATATATAGTATTTTAATTTATAAAGTTGTCTTTTCATTAGAAATTTAATTTAACAATATATAATATAAAATAATAATTTTGTAAATGTAAATTTTTTAGTGCAAAAGTAAATTTTAGAATTTAAAGTACATATCAAACTATAGATTATTTTAAACTAATTAATAAAATAATTTAAATATATAAATTTGTCTATTCATCATAAATTTAACTTAACAACATGTAATATAAACTACTATCTTTATAAATGTAGTTTTTTTTTTTTTAATTCAAAGTACATTTTAGTATTTGAAGTACAAATTAAAATATAGATCGTATATATAGTATTTCATAAAATAATTTAAATTAATATCAATTAAAATGTTACTTAAGAAATTAATAGATTTTTTTTACTATTTAACTATTTTCGTTCATTAGGCATAATTTTACTTCAGAATGAAATTTTTAAAATTTTTTACATTTAAAAATTTAACAATTTTTTATCATGCATCATGTTATTCACAACAATATTAATATAGCCGTTTTAAACATAATATAACCATCATTTTTAATAAATTTTCTTTAATTACAATTTATCAATTATTATCATCATAATTATTAAATATAAAATATAAATAAAATATTGTCTACATTAATAAGTTATACATAATTATGATATATGAATTTCTATTAAATTAGTTGTAAAAAAATAAAAATAATTGAAGAAGAGAAAAAAATAGTAGTTAAAATTTTTTCAATTAAGATTTAGGTAGAAACTAAAAGAGAAGAATGATTTTATTTAATATAAATATTAATATTTATATAAATTAAAATTATAGAAATTGATATAATATAAAGTTTATGAGTCACATATAAAATCTAGGCAAATTTTATGTTAAAAATAAAGTCAATACATAATAATAATAATAATAATAATAATAAAGTAAGAGAAATGTATATAATAAGATAACAAAATTATTTTATAAAAAATTTAAATGTTTGATGACATTTTACTTTTCAAATTCTACATAATATTAAAAGTAATTATACAATATTGCAATAAAAATGGTTCAATCTTCTAAATCTTTTATTGTTGCCTTTTATTCTTCATTTTTTACTTCATCTTCTTCAAGTTGTAACATAAAAGAAAATATCAAACATAAATTACTGTATTATCTAAGAAATTTGAAAAATACATTACAAATTTATAATTTATACATTAATTTCCTCTTTCTTTTTGATTTGTTGCTTGCATAGTTGGAGATATAGGTTTGATACAATCATCTGTTGTTGAATTCAAATCATTAAGAAAAGTCAATTTATTTTCATTGCAACTTGTTGTTCTCTTACAAAAGCATAAAAAATAGTGATAAATTTGATACAAATTAATCAGTTAATAATAAAATTTAATACATGATATCATTTAAAAAAAATACATCTTTATGCTTACTTGAAAAATTAAATTAAAATTTATAACACAATTTAGTGAAATAAAACAAAAAATATCAAACTCGAAAATGCACGTACTTACGTAGATAGGTAATTCTTGACAGCTGACATGATTGCAAAATATAAAGAAAAAAGATGAAAATAGAAAGAAATGTGAGAAAGTTTTTAAAATTTGTGTAAACATGACTTATATAAGTAAAGATGAAGTCCTACTCAGTGATATATGAAAAATCAGAAAATAAAAAATTAATATAATAAAAGTTGTCTTTTCATTTGTATGACAGTTTACTTATCTTTTCATTAGAAATATAATTTAATAATATATAATATAAAACAATAATTAACATTCAAATGTTAAATAGAAGTTAAAAACAAAGATATATTTTTATTTATAATTAAAAGATAAATTGAGAACTTCATAAATTTTTTTTAAAAGTATTTCTATACAATTTAACCAATATTTTTTTTTCTATTTTCAACATTTAACATAGAAAATTTTGAAATTCGTTTAAATTATTTATAATAAATTATAATATTTTTTATTAAATATTATTTACAGTAGTTTTGCTATTGTTATTTTTAACATTATATAATTATCAATTCTAATAAATTTTTCTTAAATACAATTCAAAAATAATAAGCATGAATTAATTATGATTATAATTTATAAATTATGCAAATTATGAAAGTAATTTTAAATTATTTTATTTGATCTTAATAATATATAATATAAACTAATAATTAGATAAGTATAATTTATTTCATTTTAAAGTAAGTTTTAGTTTTTAAAATATATATTAAACTATATATTATATTAAAATAATTAATAAAATATTTTAAATTTATAAACTTGTCTTTTCATTAGATATTTAATTTAACAATATATATTATAAGTTAATAATTTGATAAATGTAGTACTTTTAAATTAAATTACAATTTAGTATTGTTAGTAAATATTAAAATATTTAATAAAATAATTTAAACATGTAAAATTGTATTTTCTTTAGAAATTTAATTTAACAATATATAATATAAATAAATAATTTTTTAAATGTGTTTTTTTATTCAAATTATATTTTAATATTTGAAGTACATATTAAAATGTAAATTATTTTAATGAATTAATAAAATAATTTAAATATCTTTTATTATAAATTTAATTTAACAACATATATTATAAACTAATAATTTTGTAAGTTTAATTTTGGTAATTTAAGCTAATTTATAGTATAAATATTTATATTACCGTTAGTAACATAATATAACCATCAATATTAATAAATATTCTTTAAATACAATTAAAACATAATAAGTGTGATAAAATATAATTTTAATTCATAAAATATACATTTTAAATTTTTTTGCATAGAATAATAAGTAAGTGGAGTCAATACGAATGACTTTATATATTCTGAATTTTAAGGTATAGAGTAATAAGTAGATAAAGTTACGTTTCAAAATTTAATACACTTAGTAATAAGTAAATATAGTTAATTATATATATATATTGTTTAATAGGATCCTTCTGCTTATACTTTTTTAAATTTTTGTCTTGCATATACATATAGTCTTTTAACTATTTTATTTTTGAAGAGATTCAAGTCGTGATAATTCCAATTCTACCAAGACTTACCCCTTTTTCTCTTTCCTTCTTATTTCTCTCTTCTCTTCTCTTCTCTTTTATATATATATATATATATATATTGGTAAAATATGCAAAAATATTAAATTTTAGAGATGTTTATAAATATATAAATTATATGAAATTTAATACGCATATCACACAAATAATACAAAAAATTCAATAATTAAATTAATATATTCAAATTTTATAAAAAATTATTAAATTATGTAAGTACTTAAGTTTTGCGCCTGCTATATATATATTAAAAAAAATTGTAATTAAGAATCAACCCATTAATTGATAGAGTTGAATATAAATAAGCAAAGAATTGAGAATGGTTGAGAAGCGCGGAGAATGAGGATGGTGGAATTGCATGGCCTGGCCCGCACGTTTCAGTCATGGTCCTCCATTTGTGAAGGGAGACAACTCCACGTGGCATTCCTTAAAACCGGTATTCTTAATTCCTCCCTCGCTATTGCGAACCGGCTTCTCCAGTTATACTCGGGCCACGGCTGTCTCCACGATGCGTCTAACTTGTTCGACGAAATGCCCCACACAAATGCTTTCTCATGGAACACACTCATCCAAGCCTACCTCAACTCAGGCGCCACCCACATGTCCCTCCACTTGTTCCATGCCATGCCTCACAAGACTCACTACTCCTGGAACATGGTCGTTTCTTCATTTGCCAAGTGTGGTCACCTTCAACTAGCTCATTCTCTCTTCAATGCCATGCCCTCAAAGAACCACCTTGTCTGGAATTCCATCATTCATGGTTATTCCCGACATGGGCATCCGAGGAAAGCACTGTTACTATTCAAGAACATGAATTCTGACCCTTTGCAAATGCTGTACCGGGATGCTTTTGTGTTGGCAACTGTTCTTGGCGCATGTGCTGAGTTATTGGCTCTCAACTGTGGGAAACAAGTCCATGCACGTGTTTTCATTGATGGCCTGGGATTGGAAGAACTTGACAAGGTCTTGTGCAGCTCACTGATTAATTTGTATGGGAAATGTGGTGATTTGGATAGTGCTGCTCGTGTTATGAGTTTTGTGAGGGAAGTGGATGATTTCTCTCTGTCAGCTTTGATATCTGGTTATGCAAATGCCGGAAGAATAGGAGATGCAAGAAGGGCTTTTGAGAGTAAGGTTGATCCATGTGCTGTGTTGTGGAACTCCATTATTTCGAGTTATGTATCCAATGGTGAGGAAATAGAAGCCTTGGTTCTTTTCAATAGAATGCGCAGGAATGGGGTTTGGGGAGATATCTCTGCCGTTGTTAACATTTTGAGTGCAAGTAGTAGCTTACTTCTTATTGAACTTGTTGAGCAAATGCATGCCTTTGCTTGTAGAGCTGGGGTAATTCATGATATAGTGGTTGGTAGTGCTCTACTTGATGCCTACTCCAAGTGTCAAAGCCATTATGAAGCTTGCAAGTTGTTCAGTGAGCTCAAAGCTTATGATATGATATTGCTTAATACTATGATCACTGTGTATTCTAATTGTGGAAGAATCGAAGATGCAAAACAGATTTTTAACACAATGTCTAGTAAAACCTTAATTTCATGGAATTCAATCCTAGTTGGCCTGACTAAGAATGCATGTCCAAGTGAAGCATTAGATATTTTTTGTCAGATGAATAAGCGGGACTTGAAAATGGACAAGTTTAGCTTTTCCAGTGTTATCAGTGCTTGTGCCAGCAAATCATTCCTTGAGCTTGGTGAGCAGGTCTTTGGTAAAGCCGTTACCCTTGGGCTTGAATCTGACCAGATAATTTCTACTTCCCTTGTTGATTTTTATTGTAAATGTGGTTTTGTTGAGATAGGGCGTAAATTTTTTGATGGAATGATGAAATCTGATGAAGTTTCATGGAATACAATGTTGATGGGATATGCCACAAATGGATATGGTTTTGAAGCATTGACACTCTTTAGCGAAATGAGGTGCAGTGGTGTGAGGCCTTCTGCTGTTACTTTTACTGCAGTTCTTTCAGCCTGTGATCATAGTGGTCTGGTTGAAGAGGGAAGAAATGTGTTCCATACTATGAAGCATAACTATAATATAACTCTGGGGATTGAACATTACTCTTGTATGGTTGACCTTTTTGCACGAGCTGGTTGCTTTGAGGAAGCAATGAATCTTATTGAAGAGATGCCTTTTCAGGCTGATGCGAACATGTGGTTGTCAGTACTGCGAGGCTGCATAGCCCATGGAAACAAGAGCATTGGCAAGATGGCTGCAGAGAAAATTATTCAGCTTGATCCTGAAAATCCAGGTGCTTATATACAATTATCTAACATTCTTGCATCTTCTGAGGACTGGGAAGAATCAGCACAAGTAAGAGAGTTGATGAGAGGTAAGCATGTTCAGAAGATTCCTGGTTGCAGTTGGGCAGATTGTTGAATGAGAAATTCTGCTAAGACTGTTGTATGGAGCTCAATCTGAGGGTGGACAACTCCTGATTGAAATAAGCTTGGAACCACTATTAGTTTCCTGGACTCTTGGGCTGTTTGTAGCTTTGACTGATTTGAAGAGAATGAACAGTTTAAAAGTACATGGCTTGAGTTTAATTGAGTCTGTTTTTCACTAACAGTGTTGCGAATGATCTAGCAGGAGGCTGGGGCCAGGGAGCACATTTTACTCAAACACATGTAATGCCTTGAGTGTTGGACTGTTAACTGCCTAAAATTGGAAAAAGAAATTGGCACTTAGATGTCATATTCTTTTGGTCATGTGACATAAACATAACCAGCAAACAAAGAATGTAATGTTGTCTACATCGTTGGCCTGAGTTTAGCGCTTGTATGGAGCTCAAATCCAAGGTTCATTTTACGTAGTCAAGAAAACCTGCAGTTGTTGGATACGTTATCTCAAAACTGAATTTGATATTGATGGGAGAGGAAATGTGTCATATGATTGTACCATAGCAATCTTCTTCCTATGCTAAGACTAAGAGCACTGCCCAGTTGTGATTTGGGTGTAAATTTGGAGCACAGCTAATATTAGTGAAAGTTGGTCTTTGCAGACTGTTGCAAAATATTACAGGAAGTTGCATTGGGGTGCAAAAAACTATCTGGTTGGAGCAAAGCCTCTGATCTGACTTACAACGCATATTTGGAATTTTATGCAAATGCTGGTTCCTTTCATTTGCTACTGCTATCTATTGTATGCTAAGTCTCCCTAAAGTTGCATCAGGAGTTGGAAGGAAATACTGAAGTTGAGGAACCAGGGTAAAACTTTCTTATTTGAAATTGCACATGATTGCATAATTTTATTCTCAATTTTTTTTGTTTCCTATTGGAAGGCTTGTACATTGATATGGCACGAGAATAATAACTGAGGCTAATAACCTACCGGTTGCAATACTTTTTTTTTTGTCCTATGAGAGGATGGAATTGGCTTCATGCTTGATCAGAAAACGTGGCTATTATTTCTTCACTTGTGTTTGTTGGCACGACAAAATCTTGTACATTTCGCTGGAGCGTTGGGAATTGAGGTAAATTTCATTATTCCCACACATGGGATGCTATTAGAAAATCTCATTGCTGGCAACTGACGTGAGGCAATATATGTATTGTACTTCAATTGTAGTTTAACCAGAAGACTAATATATTCGCCAAAATGTTGCAAATATTGGTTGTCTTAGAGCTACACAGCATTAGGATGGTTCAGTTGAGTGCTCACAGAAACTTTACTATTGTATTTGTTAACGTAATACAACAGGGGTTGACACCTATGTTAAATAGGTTGACTTAACTATAATAAGAAGGTTGCTGTATTGTCTCGATTGTAGAAAAAAAGTATTTATTTTATTTTACTGGATTATTGTTATATGAAGGAATTTGAATCCTCTTATGTTCTCTTCCATGTTGTAGGATAAAAAAGACAAACAATTATACTAAAACTCCCTGTTATTTGTATAAAGATCCAAACCCATCACTAGGTATCGATTTTAATGCAATTTTGTTTTAGTTAGTAATTAATTTTGAATTAAAAATAAATATCATCAAGAAAACAAATATAAAGTGTTTCGTAACAAAATTACAAAAAGATAATAATAATGGTAGAGCTGTCAAAATGGAAAGTCTTATCATGTTACTCCTTATATAGTCTTATTTTTTTAAAGCATTATAATTAGTGAATTTACATTATCTCTAAGCTTCAAAATAAAGAAAATAGTGAGCTAGAATCGGGTAGGAGTGGACTAGTCTACTTATTTTACAAAGTAATAACTATTATATTATTTTTTATAATATTTATTTAATTATTTTATTTAAATAAATTAAAAATTATATTTAAAATATAAAAAATAATTTTAAAAATAAAAAAATATTTATTCAATATATTAAAATTTTATCATAAAAATAATATCAAATATAATTATATTATAAAATTAAATTAAATTTAGCTTTTGTATTTGTTTAATTTTATTAATTAAATTTAATATAGTATGTTAATAATTTATGATTTTAATTAAGAATAAGTATTAAATATTTTTGACTAAATAATAATTATTTTAATAAATTTAATCAGTTCTAGTATGTTTAAATATTTTTTAATGACTTTTAATAATTATAGATTTATTATAACTTAGATTTATACATGGTATGATTATTTTTAATATAAATATAAATATGTGAAATCTTAAATGATTAATTTAATAATTATAAAATCTTAAATGATTAATTTTAATAAATTTTATATAGATATATAGGTATAGATAGATTTTTATTATTAAAAAAATATATTGTTAATTGACACTTAAAATTCAATAATTAGTAAATATTTATATAAATCAACATATAAATAAAAAAAATTAAATTATCAGTTAATCTATCATATATATACTATTTTTTTATATTACATTAATACTATAGTGTATTTAATTTTATGTATATTTATGAGTTTAAAATAATAAATTAATGTATAAAATAAAATTAAGTATTATATATTGCATTTAGTTTAAAATTTTATGTTAAATTTTATTACAATATTTTATTAAGATAAAAATTTAGAAACACAAATTATTTTAATTTAAATATAATTTTTTAAAATAAAATAAATCAAAATTTAAATTTGTAAACATTCATTAATTCTTACTATATTCATATGTTACTTTTTTGAATTCATAAATTTTATAATGTAAAATATTCTATATTTATAATTTTTACGATAAAAATGTTTATTTACTTTTTTTAACATATTAACTTTTATTCATTATATTTAACAAATTTTGTTATGTTTTATTGTCAATTTTATATGTTTACTGTTACTTTATTTATTAAATATAAGATATTTTTACATAAATAAAATATGATCTTAAAAAAAATATTTATAATAATTTTATGAAATTAAATTAAGAAAATAATAATATAAAAATTTTATAATATAAAAAATTTATAATTAATATTCAAATAATATTTTAAAATTTATTTATAACATTATATAAAAAAATTATTACAATTATTTAATAATTATTACTAATATAGATAAAAATTATATAAAAAATTGTTAAATTCATATAATAATTGTTATTTTTATTAATTTTATTTAATAACAACAATCATTATGAATATTTAATATTATATAAATTTTATTTTTTTCTTTTCTAAATAATTTTATTGAACTATAAGTTTATTATAAAAAATGTTATATAAAATAAATATTTTTACTAAATATTCTAATAATTATCTCAATTTATATTAAATTTTTTTAAATCTAATTTTTAAAAATATATAAATTTTTTATCTATAAAATCTTGACCCTAACTTTGATCTGTGGACTTTTTAACGATATAAACTTATAAATTAATAAACTTTTTAGTCCACAAATTTTTTTAACCCTAATTTACATGGGTTAAGGTTAGTTGATAAATAGGTTTTTTACCACTTTAAGGCCACAAACAAATGAGGTATTTATATTTGCAGTTGGGAGGGTCAAACCGATCTTTGCAAGAGAAGGTTTTGCAACTTTTTTGTTCCAACACGTTTGATTTTCCTTTTTAAACGAGATTTTTACTTTAAAATTAATTTTGTATGAATCTCTCTACCTCCCACTATGTAAATGACTATTGGGTGTGTGGATCACTTCTTTCTAAATCGTGGGAGAAAAAAAACGATGAACACTCCACAAACTTAATTTCTTTTTGCAAATAAATACTCTATTTTAAATTTATCCACTAATGATGAAACGATTCAACGTTTAATTTAGTCTTAACAGTTTACTTTTTTTAATTTTAAATAATTTTTACTTATTTTCTCAAACCACCATTTTAATTTATCATTTGTGATTTAAAAATGAGAAAAAATTATTTTCTAAAAAACCACTAAAATTTAACTTAAATCAACATTCCCAATCATTTTACAGTTAATCGTTTAATATTCAGGATAAAGATCGACTAGGATAAATTAAAAGTTAAAAATATTTATTTATAAACATGATAAACACAGCGAGTTTAATGGAAAACCATTTTTAGCTTTCCAAGTCAAAGCTATCGTTTGATCGCAAGTTCATGACTCGGTTATTATAAAAATATTAACGTTCCCATATTTTACCTTCAACAGAACTTAATCCCAACTTCACAACGATCACCATTAACTTTAGATACCACACGTTGGGGTGCTCTCGCTAACTCTCAAATGTGCCAGTGGGCGTGGCATTAACATTTGCATGTACCCCATTTTGAAGCAAACGCAAGCTCCTCACACTACTCTTTCTTATTGCTCTCTTCTCCTAGAGCACTGTTTATCCCATAAATCCCTTAACCTTGTCAAAACCGTGCATGCCCACTTCCTCAAACTAGGTCTTAACACCTACACCTATTTGGGTAATCGCTGTCTTGATCTCTACTCTGAGTTCGGTCACATTAACGATGCATTGAAGGTGTTTGATGATATTTCTCACAAGAACTCCACGTCCTGGAACATTTGCATGAAAGGGTTGCTCAAAAGTGGCCAGCTTGGCAGGGCCCGCCACGTGTTTGATGCAATGCCCGTTAGAGATGCTGTTAGTTGGAACTCATTGATTTCAGGTTATGCTTCTCATGGGTTTGTTAGTCATGCCTTGGAACTTTTTGTTGAAATGCAAGGTAATGGTGTGAGACCAAGTGGGTTCACTTTCTCCATTTTGATGTCACTTGTGTCTAGTCCCTGTCATGCTAAGCAGATTCATTGTAGGATGATCAGAAGTGGGATAGATTTGTCTAATGTAGTACTTGGGAATTCGTTGATAACTATGTATGGGAAGCTTGGTCTTGTTGATTGTGCTTTTGGTGTGATTTTGACTATGAAGCAATTTGATGTCATATCTTGGAACTCTTTGATCTGGGCCTTTCATAGAGCTGGATACCATGAGCTGGCTTTAGAACAGTTCTATAACATGAGAGCTATGGAGTTGTTACTTGACGAGTTTACGTGTTCAATATTGATGAGTGTCTGTTCTAACTTGCGAGATTTGGACAAGGGTAAGCAAGTTTTTGCCTTTTGTTTCAAGATGGGATTTGTTTATAATAGCATTGTGTCAAGTGCTGCTATTGACTTCTTTTCCAAATGCAACAGATTGGAGGATTCTGTCAGGCTCTTTGAGGAACAAGGTCAATGGGATTCGGCTCTGTGCAATTCCATGATTTCGTGCTATGCTCGACATGATTTAGGGGAAGATGCTTTACAACTTTTTGTGCTGACACTGAGGAAGAATATCAGGCCAACAGAATACATGGTTAGCTGTCTTCCGAGTTCTGTTTCAATTTTCTTACCAGTAGAAATGGGTAATCAAATCCATTCTTTGGTTCCTAAATTGGGTTTCGAGTTAGATGCAGTTGTTGCCAATTCACTTGTTGATATGTATGCTAAATTTGGATTTATTGATGATGCCTTGAATATCTTCAATTCAATGAAAGTAAAAGATCTTGTATCATGGAACACTATAATGATGGGACTGACTTACAATGGCAAAGTGTCTGTGACCATGGACCTCTTCAGGGAATTGATTAGAGAAGGCATAGAACCAGATAGAATAACACTTACTGCAGTTCTACTAGCATGCAGCTATGGGAGTTTGGTTGATGAAGGAATTGAAATATTTTCCTCAATGGAGATGGAATTTGGAGTAAAACCGGGGGAAGAACATTATGCTTGCATCGTAGAGATGTTGAGTAAAGCTGGTAAGCTCAAAGAAGCCATTGACATACTAGAAACAATGCCATATAGAACAAACTCTGATATTTGGAGGTCAATTCTTTCTGCATGTGCAACTTATGGAGATCTGCTAGTTATTGAAAGAGTTGCAAAGAAAATAATGGATAGGGAACCGCAGACATCCTTACCTTACTTGGTTTTGGCTGAGGCATATCAAATAAGGGGTAGATGGGAGAGCATGGTTAGAATGAGGAAGGCTGTGGAAAATAGAGGTACTAAAGAGTTCATCGGATACAGTTGGGTTGGAATAAAAAATCATGTATACACTTTTTCTTCAAATCAATTACAACATTATGGTGGCAAGGATCTTTATCTGCTATTGAATTTACTGGTCTGGGAGATGGAGACTGAAGGTAATCTTTAAAACTTGTATAGGCCTAGTTAAAAAAGAAGGAAAGTTGTGGCAGTTGGCAGGATATGTGGATGTTGCATTGAAGTGCCTTATAAACTACGATTGGTAATGCAAATTACATTCATTCTTTATAATGTCAAAAGATGTTGTTTGACCTTATCTACCCTGAAAGAAATTGTTAATTACGTGATCCCTTATTCTTCACTATTGATCCATTTCAGAAATGTAGATTCATTTTAAAATGGGTTATTAGTGAATTATGGAATGTCACGTCATTTATCAATTAAATAACAAATATATTACTTTATAAAAATATTATATGATCGAAAAATTAAAACAATACAGCATTCTGATTTTATTAAAAATCATAATAAGATTTTATTGAAAATTACAAAGTGGATATATTATTAGTATTTTTTTATAACTTTTTTATTTTTAATTCTTTAACTACTGTTCCAAGGACATTCATTAGCATTCTTTTTAATTTGTTTTTCAATTTAAGAAGGCTTTAATACATTTTAATTATGCATAGGTCAGTTTCTTATTAACTGTCACAAAAAGAAACAATAACAAAACATAATTATATTTTAGTTTTTATAAAAGTTGCACACTTAGAATTGCTGTTTAAATTTTGCTATTAAATTTTAATTTTTGACATTTTTAAAATATTTAAAATTAATCTTTTATTGTTCATCTATTAAGTGATAAGTTGAATAATAAAATTCTAATTTATCACTATTACGTTATTTAATTAGTTTAAATTTTTATTATTTTAAAAATTAATATTACAAAAAGTATTTAAAAATATTTATATTATTTTAAAAATTAATGATGAATCCCAACATAATCCACTCTTCTATAATCCTCAGCCCTCCTCCCACAAATTCCTTTCCCTCGGTAACCTTCAAGTAAGTTTCAAGATTCTCTCTTAATTCGTAACTTAGATCTTCCTACCGCTGATGAGAGGCCATACCCTCCCTACCACCATATATGAAATATGCCTTATTGTTTTTTTTTTCAATCCTCCCTTCAGCAGATCTGGTAGCAAGAGAAAAATCATCAATGCCTTATTTGTTTAATTCTCAATAAACCCTTGCACAAACTGCATCATCTAAATATCCACAATAGATTTTTACATTGGCTCCATCAATTAAGCCACCGCAATCAACAGAATCGAAACCAAGGACAAATTTGTCTCCATTCTCCTTAACACAGTCATCAACGTTTGAATCAATGACGCTTACGCACTCGTCTGATTAACTACGTTCTTACTCACGACATATATATCATAGCATGTTCTTACAATGAGAAGCAAACATTCACCATGAATTTGCATCAAAATTGATGTTATGGCAGAAAAGCATCTTAAACACCAGCAACTCTGTCACATTGTTTCGGCCTCCGCCGTAGCGCCGTCAAAGTCTGCCTCACCGCGAAGATAACCTTGTGCAATGAACTTTTGGATCACGTCGATAACGGCATTCGCGATCTAAAGGATGTCAGAATCGGTGCCATTGATGAAAGGACTGAGGATCGTTTCAGACTTGGCAAGCGAGAACTCCATCGCACCAGCATCGTGGAGCAGATCAAGAATCATGTTTTCCGGTTTGGTAAGACTTCAGTTTCATCATGTAAATTTTTGATGATATAAATCTGTTTTTTCTTATTGATGGTTGATATTAGAAGGATTGTTTTGCAATAAAAAGTTTATAATAAAAAATATTAAATATCATCTAAAAATAAATGAATAAGATCTGTTTATCTAAAAAAGGCATCGATAATCCTCTGAATGTTTAAGTATACTAGAGAATTTATCTAATTTTTAAATAATAAAATATTGAAAGTAATAATGATATTATAGTTCTGAATTAAACTTCACTTATTTAAAAATATAAGAGATTAAATTTTAATAAAAAAATTAAAAATTAATTTTAAAAAGTGTTACTTTTATCAAAACTAAAAATATAATTAACTTTAACGAAATAAATAAAGTCAATCTTAAAGGTGGAAGTTGAAATTTTTGTTGTCAGGTTAAATTGTACACCTAAACTATAAAGTATTGTAACAAACCTAAATGAGACTAATTAGAAGTTGGGAGGTTAATTAAGACGGCTAGGGTGTTAATTAGATAGGGGGTTAGTGAGTTATGGAAGAGAAATTGTAAATAGTACACATCGTAATTTGACGAAAATTATATAACATTATTAACAGTTACTCTTTTTTCATTCTTTTAGTTAATATTTAACTAATTAACTTTGGTGTGTTAAATTTGTGAAAAATATTTATTTCATGCCACATCAATCTCGTTAAATAAATAGAAGGATATGAGGGGAAGTATGACATTGAATCTTATATTATTTAAGAATAAGGGTTTTACTTTTTTTTTCTTTTATAATGTATGGGGTGATTTCTCTTGCATTAAATATTTTTATATATATTTTAAAAAAAATTTAATTATAATTTATATATTTTTAATATTAGAAATTTATATATAAATTTTTTTATAAATATAAATTTGATATACTATATAAAATTAATAGTTTATTCTATAATTTATTTTCACATTTTTTTAATTTCATAAATCTTATCTCTTTAATTTTATTTTTATATAATAAAGAAATTTTTTATGCTTTATTCTTCTTTAATGATTTAATAATGGAAATTTTCTTAATAAATTTTTCTTTTGACTTATTTTTTTAAAAATATTATCTAAATGTAAACATATATATAATAGTAATGATAATAATAATAAAATTATTTATTTAGGCAAGACAAATTCTTAGATTTAGAAAACATTTAAAATAATTTAAAACTTATCTTTTCAACAAATAAACTTTTATTTAATAAAAAAAAACTGATCTTATCTATTAATTAACTTGATTCCTAATGCCGTGTTAGGGTCGTTAGTACACAGCAAATTCACGCACGTTATTTAATTGTAGAAAATCCAATCTAATAATAATAAAATATTTTGAAAAAGTTGGTATTAGCTTGGCACCAAAAGAATGCTAGAAGATAACAATCCTACGTGGTCCCACGCCAAGGATAACACTTCCAAGGTTTGTATTAACATGTTAGGCCAGCTTCACACCCATGCTATGCACCCATTTTGCCATACCCACAACAGACACCTAAAGATAAGTACGTGTGATAGTGGAACTACTCCAATCCATCTACATCTACCCTACCATCATCATTAATTTCATTATTTATAGGTTTAGTTTCTTGTTTCTAGTTTCTAGTCCCTTCCCCTTGTTATAGGAATGGCTTCCTTCTTGTTGGGAAGGTCTAGGATCTTCACTCTTCACAAAAACCTCTCCTTCTTGTCAGCACCACTTCTTAACCATACCCCTTCACCTTCTTCCTTCTTTCCATCAACTTATAACCCTTTTTTGTGCCGTGAGATATCTCATGCACCAACGGGTAACAACTCAGCTACCCTTTCCTCCTTCTCGCGTTTTGAATCCACCAAAGCTGCGGCACAATTAGGATTGGACCAAGATGTCTGTGAGGATGATCATAATCAGGTAATTAATTATAATTATTATATGAATTATTAGAGTTAATTTACTAATGTTTTCTATTTTTATGATTCAAGTATAGCTTAGTGAGCCATCGTCTATTCAGTTTTTTCAGATTTAGATGTTGATTCTTGTCTGTTGAGTTAAGAAGCCTGTGTGACCTTTCTTGATCATCCCTTCTTTTTCTCTCTTATTTCTGGTATTTCCAATCTGAACTTGGAACAGAGAACGCCCCCGTAGGTTCTCCTTACCTAAAAACCACGTTCAATAGTATTGTTGTTGTAGAATTAATTACATTGAAGGAATGTATATGAAATTTTTAGTAAAGCTCTTAATTTCGATATATACATGTTTTTCGCAACTATACTAATTATACCGACAAGAAAGATAAGAAGAAAAGTTTGAAATATAATAAATATAATATGATGAAGAGAGATAATAATATTGTGAAAATAGTATTATTAATCAGTTTTAAATTTTTAAAGAATTAAATCATAACACGAGATCAGGGTGTTGGAGATTAAATAATCATAAGTTTAATTAAAATTTTAACACGAGGTACGTAAAGTTTGCGATATGCTTCATTTCTAAATAAGCTTTGCGTGAATAATTTACAATTGTTTGTGTCATTGTCTAAGGATATACTTTTTAATATTTAAACTCAATTTAGAGTTTGTAAAGGCTTTACGTTAAAGTTTTTGGTCAATACGGCTAGCATTGATTTGGAGATTACGAACCAATAATATTGTTCATATAATAAAGTTTTACCAACATTTTTTATAATTTTATTTACTTATATTTTTTTTTATCATATCATATATATTATTTATTTCTCTTCCTTATAGATTAATTTGTTACAAAAATAGATATATATAAATACCGTTATTCTGTTTAATGAAAAAATATAATATTTTATCAAACTTCTTATTTGATTTGATTTTTTTGTTTGGAAATGGTACTAAACTCAAAGCTTTTTTTACATCATTAACGGCAACCACTGATGTTACTTTATGTGACTAATGAAAGTAGATGATGTCACACGTGTAATTCAGTACTAAAAGACATGCAACCGAATGAACGTGTAACACGTCAATAGCATTTGTTTGTTCTATTATTTATTGTGGATGATATTTCGCCACTGTTTTGGGCCCTTATACCCAATTGAAATTTTTACTTACTATAATCTTTACCATCTTCCCCTGCTCACCCATGTCAAAGGAAATATAAACCCCTTTCAATTGATTGATTTTTCATTTTAAACTCTAAAAGTAAAACATTAATTTTTAATTAGAAGGAATTAATGCATCGTTTTAAGCAAATCATAACACGCGATAAAAATTAAATATATATTTTTAAAGTATTTATATTAAAAGGTTCAACCATCCTACTCCAAGACTTTCAATTAATATTTTACATGTAAATAATATTACAAATTATAAGAAGGTGCAAAGTTAGGCGATAATGTGGGGTGATCTAGAAACTTGCAAGTTGGTTTCATTTTTCTTAAATGTCATTTTAAAATGAATATTTATGCAAATAAATAAATTTAATAAATTATTTAAAATTCATAATTCTAAATTATAGTTATATAAATAAGTAAACAGAAGTGAATTGGTCCGATCAGTTCACACCATGCATAAAATTAGGTTGAATTAGCAATCTGCCAGTTTGAAGCATACTAAATGGCATCTGGTATTTGACTCAATGTGACATTTCCAAGAATCTGAGATCATAGTGGATATCATAATTTTCGTTCTCACACGTATAAATAAACCAAATATATGCTTATCTAAAGTAGATTTGTCTTTAAAGTAATCAAGGCAAGATAGATTAGCTATTAATTAAATTTCAAAGATTTCATAATCTTAACCCACTAAATCCTAATGATGAAAATAGCAGAAACTTTTTCCAAAAGCTAAAAGGATTTATTCCCAAATTATTCCAAAGGATTAATGTTACCATATTCCCTAAGATTATTTAATTCTGCCTCTCACTGTGTCAGGTCATTGATTTTCCTGGAGGGAAAGTTGCATTTACCTCTGAGATGAGATTCATTTCTGAGTCTCCTCAGAAAAGGGTGCCCTGTTATCGAGTTCTTGATGAGAATGGCGAACTCGTGACATACAGCAACTATGTACAGGTATCTCAGTTCACTCAGTACTACCACCAACCAAACTTTGACTTTAGCTTTTGTGATAGAGTAATGCTATATTTTTCTGTAATCCTCTTAATACCTTATAAAAAAAATTAAATAAACATCTTGAAGATATAAAAAACATTTAATAATTTTTTTGATTTTGAGCATTATTGGAAAAATATTGAAGAAAAATTTAGATGAAACACATGGGAACACTATTGATATTTACATAACATATTGTTGAGTAATCTCTGGGACATAATTTAACAGGTTAGCAAGGAAATGGCTGTGAAGATGTACTCTGACATGGTCACTCTTCAAAGTATGGACAGCATATTCTATGAAGTGCAGAGGCAAGGAAGAATTTCATTCTATCTCACCTCAATGGGAGAAGAAGCAGTTAACATTGCATCTGCAGCAGCACTTGCTCCTGATGATATTGTATTGCCTCAGGTTTGCCTACCATCTTACTTTAGCTGCTATCTAATATTCTAACTAGCACCTCTTAGTCTTGCATTTCACTATCCAGGCACTTAACTTCCCTTATGCTCGTAAAAAACTCTTATATTATTGAGTTTTCTTAACCTTAGTCTTCAAGGTTGAATTTAAACATTAAAAAAAAATTATTAAAAAGAGATACATTCATTAAATAAGGTTACAAATGTGTAATAAATTCTTCTTTTTAATAAAATCTTAGTATTATTAGTTGCTTATTATTATTATGATTTGACAAACACATACAAATTGATGCACGTACATATTTGTTGATGATGAAAATGCTGATCATGTTGTCACTGGCAGTACCGGGAGCCTGGAATTCTACTGTGGCGTGGTTTTACACTGCAACAATTTGCTCATCAGTGCTTTGGAAACACAAATGATCTTGGGAAAGGCAGGCAAATGCCTATACATTATGGGTCTAACAAGCACAATTACTTCACAGTTTCATCTCCCATTGCGTAAGACATAGAAAACATACTAGAACAAACATGTTTAAATAAATGCAAACAAAGTTGTTAACTGATGACATGAACTCTGAAAAAGTTAATGTTGTTTGGCAAGAAATTCAGAACACAACTTCCTCAAGCTGTGGGCGCTGCTTATTCCCTTAAAATGGATGGAAAAAGTGCATGTGCAGTCACTTATTGTGGGGATGGGGGGAGCAGTGAGGTTAGTGGTGATGAATCATCTCTCTCTTAGGTCTTAATCAGTAATAGAATGAAACAACACTATGCTTATTGCTACAATTTAATCACATCAAATATTTCAGGGAGATTTCCATGCTGGTATGAATTTTGCAGCAGTAATGGAGGCTCCTGTTGTTTTTATCTGCCGCAACAATGGATGGGCCATCAGTACCCCTATAGAAGAACAATTTAGAAGTAATTATTTCATTTCATTTATTTTTGTCACACTCTTAATGAGAAATACCTTAGTCCATACCCTATTTGATATCTCACCAAACATTACATATTTTTACCAAAACTATTAAATTAAAGTCTCTGATTTAGATTTTACAACTTGTGGAAACATTTGTTTTTCCTGTTTGGTTAGGTGATGGAATTGTAGTCAAAGGTCAAGCTTATGGCATCTGGAGTGTCAGAGTCGATGGAAATGATGCTCTTGCTGTTTATAGTGCAGTTCATACTGCTAGAGAAGTCGCTATAAGAGAAAAAAGACCAGTTTTAATTGAGGTGCATTGAGCTTCTTTGATACTAAGATGATCAATATTTGATGCCACACCATTTTAGTGTTTCACCAATCTTATGCTGAATAACCTTCAGGCTCTCACTTATAGAGTAGGACACCACTCTACCTCTGATGATTCAACTAAGTACCGGCCAATCGATGAGATTGAATATTGGAAGATGGCAAGGAATCCTGTAAATAGATTCAAAAGATGGGTAGAAAGGAATGGTTGGTGGAGCGACAAGGATGAATTGGAGCTTAGAAGTAGTATCAGGAAGCAGGTAAATTTTATCTTGCATATTGCAGTTTAGTCCATCTTTGTGCACACCAACCTGTTCTGACATTTCTTTCTAATTTATGTTACTTTCCTACAGTTAATGCATGCGATTCAGGTGGCAGAGAAAGCACAGAAACCTCCACTTGAGGACATGTTTAATGATGTCTATGACCAAGTGCCATCAAACCTTAAGGAGCAAGAGAGGGTACTAAGAGAAACCATAGAGAAGCATCCCAAAGACTATCCTTCTGATGTTCCTTTGTAGATATTGGCAGTTCCAATAAGAAATTGTACTAAATCTGACTGTCAGAATGTAAAATATACAAAGGGATTGAATGTTCTTATAATCTTCTCCATATTTGATGCTTCCTATGTTATTCACCCTTAAGTTAGTTGCACAATAAGTTTACCAAAAAGTAACATTTAGTTCTTGGAATCAAGTATGAAACCAAACACTTGAAACAGAGATAAGCTCACAAATCAATAAAATAATGCACTTAATATTGCCATTGAAGATAACATTATCATTCACCAAGAAGCAGATAAACCTGGGTTTCACACACACAGGTTAATCATTTTGGTTTTTATAAAAAACATTGGCTACATCATGTAATCTATCTATCTATCTCCTCACATATCCTAGTTAAAACTTTATTAACATCAAGGCATAAGAATTATTCAAGCATCCATGTGGTCATGTTTAGGCACCCTTTGAAGATGCATAAAATGCTCCTTCATAGTTTGCATTGCCTTTAGACATAAATATTGCTCAAACGGATAAGAGTAAGACTAGCTATTCTTCTTTTTTTGTTCAAAAATTGTTTATGTTTGTTGGTATTCTGACCGGAATTAATGTTGAGTATGTCAACGCAAACAAGATTACAAGGCGAAGGGAATATGGAATAATTTAATCTGATAATGACAGATTCAAATAGTTTAAAAGAGAAAATGAATAGAATCTGGATCTTGGAAAGCATGTCCGAGCAAACAGTAACCAAAACTGTCTTCAAGTTCTTCGTAGTTTTCCCCTCTTGGCACCGTCCAATGCTTGTGTTTCCGAATATCCAAAAGCATATTTTCTTGGTATTGTCCAAAGCTTACAGTGAGAGAAAGATGATTAGTGTGCTGTTTTGGACAGACAAGGCAAAAACCTGGTTCTGTCATTGAATCATTGGACGATCATTTCTCACTCTTCAATGCTACTTACATGTTGTTATGTACTCTTCTACGTCACCCCATTTCATGTCATCGTTCAAGCTTTAACATCAAACCTTATCATCATCATCACAAAGCGTGTAGTGTTGAAAGAGATTCATTGCAGCATAGATATTGCGTATGGGTAGCCCTCCTTCTTCATCTTACGTTGTTGTTGCATGTGATGCCACAAGGGAACGCACTGAACACGATATCAAGCTCGTTGTAGATCACGTTCGTGCCAGGAGTGTCTTTCTCTCTCCTGGTGACAAGTTGCTTGTGCTATGCATCTTGCACAAGGTGTCTCACCCCAGTAAGTTTTCTGGTTAATAAGTAAAAGGTTTTACTAGAAACTGTAACATTTAATGTTTTCAATACTTTGTGATCTTATAAGTTTCAATAAAAACTTATTTTTTACACAAATTCTTATCGTGTACCCTTAGACACATTAGAAAACTGTTATTATATACAGAGAGAGATAAGTCAGTGTTATACTGTTATTGCAGATACTGTAAGATTCTTTAATCAGTTTGAGCAAGAGATTTCAGTGCTACCAAAGTAATAAATTAAATGATATTGGGAGTCTTTGGAAGAGCTTATAAGAAATTTATCAAAATGGCTTATGATTTTCATAAGTTGTGTGTAAATTATTTCATTAAGTTTTTTTGTATAACTTATCAAAATAATTCTTTTTGGCTTGTTACTGTAAGTTTCGTGATCAAATTTGTGTCATACGTCCCAATGTCATGAGAGGTTAATGAGTAAATACTTATTCAATCAATAGTTGATCATTAGCATTTGTGTATTGAAGGAAAGTTATAGTATATAGATTTTTCCTTTGCTGGTTACAACTCATGGCGTGACTATTCTGTTCCTTCATTTGGATTAACAGTGGGGTACCAGACATTAGCATGCCCCGAGTCTTTTGCTGGCACGAACTTTCGTGCAATGGAGGAAGAAGTCAGAAAGAAAGTCGATGCATATGCAAGTGAACTTTTTTCAATTTACGAAGAATTTGAAAATGAAGGGGTACATAGTATTAAGTTCTAGAAAGCTTTTGCAATTGCCACTTCACCTAATAAATACATCCTTAATTGTGCAGATGAATATATATAATAATTCCTTAACTGGTTTAATGTTGCTGTGAATCAAATCATTTTTGACCGAATGTTTTCAAGGGCTACTATGTAATCAAATTAATAACTTTACGTGGATGTGCAGCTTAGCATCGAAGTTAAAGTCACCGCGGGTTTTCCAGTTAAACAGGTTCTCTTACAAGAGGTTGCAAACTATAATGCATCTTGGATAATACTTGATAGGTATTATAATCTCTACATGTGTAAAACAGCATTAACTCTTGCATATGATGTATGATTTCCATTAGTCGTTTGAGGATATTGCTACCAAATAATTGTCTTATCCTAATGTGGCAATAGGTATATCTAATTGCACACTTGCATCTTGGTAATGAAATTTTTTCCCTTTTCATATGGAAAATTCTACACCAATGACCTTGCTGATAGAATTCAAAACAACGGATGCATATCAATATGTTGTCACCAGTTTTATTGCACTTTACGTGTTTATTTGTATTCATTGATCAAAACAAATCCTACCAAATTAATGGTTTAGGATTTGGTTTGTGTTGGTTAATAGGTTTATATTTGAAACTTTATGGTTCAATTTTGTTTTCAAGTTTCATTTTTTTTTATCTTAGTTTCCTATTTATTTTGTTCTAATGGTTTTCAATTATATCGGGGTAAATTTGAACAGACACCTAAGGCGCGACCTGAGATTCCACCTTAACAAGATGCCATGTAAGGTTGCATTGGTTAAAGATGACTTGTCTTTGGATATCTGGAGATCTCATAATGAACATGATACAAAGGTCACCGAATTAAGGCTCGGATTTTCCATGTCCAAGTTTGTGTCACTATCAGATTGTCATAGTATTGAAGACATTGAACAGTCTATTATCTCTTGCAAAAGCTGTCCTCAATCTGTAGCTTCTTCTGATAGCTCTGGTACAATTAAGAGACATATAAAACAGTCACATGTCAACAGGTCACTGGAACACAGTTCCATATCAGATTATGGATCTTCTTCTAAGCATGAAAGATCAGGTCAGTAACTTTTTTATTCACGTCTCTCATTTTTAGTCTGTCTTATTTTGTTCTTTCTGCATGCTGTAGTAGCATTAGTTCAGTGTGCTTGGAAATGAACATTTGTCACAAGCTTTTCTAGATCTTTTTATGTGTTTTATGTGCATGATTCTAGTTCCTTCCTATGGAATATTATAATTATTCATTTCTTGGAAGAGAAATTTTAAGATTCTATATATTAGGATATTTCATGAATCATGATGGTTGAAATAGTGGTATAGAACAGAATGAATGAATGAGATGGAATGAGTGTGAAATTAAAACAAAAAAGATTACCATACTATTATTATTTAGATATTTTATGATATGATGAAGTGAAGAATTTATTCCGTCGTAAGAGAAGTGGATAGAATGGTAAAGAAATTAGTAAATGATAAATTAGTTGCATCTCATTCCATCCCATACCTACCAAATTGGAGAAGAAAACAAAGATATTGGATGAAATTGAATGAAATGCATTCAATTGATTTATATTCCGTTTCATCCTATAGTAAACAATGAAAACAAATGTGATTCCATTCCATTATGCTTTATTCCATCCATTTCTAATAATATGAACTATCACAGTACTCATTAACAGAATGAGAATGCTTTTCCCTTTCTGTGCTTCTTATGGACATCAGTGGAAACTGTAAATGGCAAATTGGTAAAGGCTTAGGTAGTTTCAAATTAGCTCAAATACTGCATTGCAGTTGAAGGGAAATCCATATATGGTTCAATTGTTGGTGGCATATGCAATTGGACTTTATTATATATTCAACTTAGTTCTTTGCTATAAACGAGAGTTTAACTGTCATCCAGGTATAACCATCAAAGGAGAACATAGACATTTCATGACTTCTCAGATTGACCAAAAGCAAAGCCAATGTGGCTTTCTACCAAAATCTTCAGATGCACCAATTCTTTGTGCTGGCTGTGGGACAAGGACTGAATTATTTATCAAGGAATCAATGAGATTCAGCTATTCTGACATACAGCATGCAACCGATGATTTTTTAAAGGATAACTTACTAGGTGAAGGGGGATATGGTCGCGTATACAAGGGTAAGCTTAAAGATGGACAACAAATTGCTGCAAAAGTAAGGAAAGAAGAAAGTTCACAAGGGTTTTCTGAATTTCATTCAGAGGTTTATGTATTAAGTTTTGCTCGCCACAAGAACATTGTGATGCTATTGGGTTACTGTTGCAAAGAAAGCAAAAATATCCTGATTTATGAATATATTTGCAATAAGTCTCTCCATTGGCATTTATTTGGTAAGTCCTATGGTTTACTGTGCTGTTATATCTTACGCCACAAATCTCAAAAATATATTTTATATACATGTACTAAGGTTTAACTTCTATAAGTATATTTTTGTAGAAAATAATGCTGCGGTCCTTAAGTGGAACCAAAGGTATGCTATTGCCGTTGGGACTGCAAAGGGATTGCGTTTTCTGCACGAGGAATGCCGTGGTGGTCCTATTATTCATAGGGACATGCGACCAAGCAATATACTTCTCACTCATGAATTTGTTCCAATGGTAATGTAATACAATATGCTTCATTCTCTTTTGGTAATTGACGATGCTGATCCTATTACTTCACTCAATCATTTCCTTGAAGTGTCTCATTAACTCATCAAATTCTTTTTTCATGTTGCGTTAGTCTTTTACAGAAAAGGTTCATGGATAGTGTCACAAATAATTTTGGTTTGACAACATTCACATACTCTCAGCATTCCCATTTTTTATAATCTTTCAGCTTAGAGGCTTCCTTTTGCATTCATATTTCCTTCACACATGTAAACCCATGTTCTGATTTGAAGTCCAGCTAGCAAAATTTACAAAAAGAAGAGACATTTAGCATTTACACTTCTTCATATCTATAATTGTCATTTCAGCTTTTATTTTTTAAAAAATTGGGATTTACGGGATAGAAGGGTAATAAGCTCAGCAACAAACTTCTCTGTCCCACAGCTCTCATAATAATTCTCATCTTTCTGTACTGTGCTTATGAACTTTCAGTAACTATAGACATCTTTTGCATGATGCTGGCTAGCTAGAACGCATATTCTCTGTGAAATGACACATTGTTGTCAAAGGAAGATTGGAGATAGAATAGTGAATAACTCCAACAACATCCAAAAAATATGTATGTCACGTAAATACTACTTCAGTTATATATGATTTGAATCTTTCCTATTATCATCTATTATCTACCCTCCTTATCATATAAACAATTATGGAGAAGTTGATCTTATGATAAAATGATATAAGGTTGCTATATGCCGAATGTCTTCATCAGTTCTCAAGCAGTAGTAATTAAATTGATGCTATTCATCTTTCAAACTCTAAAAGCTATCCTTAAGATTGATCGGCAGCACACTACCATGAAAGTTTTGAAATCCAAAATTAGACTAAAAATTTGAACCTCTCTTTTATCATAAATTATAATAATCATTAGGACTCGAGGCTCTGGCTAACTCTGCTATTAATTTCGCCTCAACCGATTAATTTGTTCTTTCTCATGAATCACACGTAAACATACAACACAAGCAAATTTCTAGATACTTCATTTACATATGGCTAATCTTAAGCCAAAAAATAATGGATACTAGGCCTCATTTAACAAATTAGAATTAAGGGGAAGAAATAGTATCCACAAATTAAAAAATATAAAAAAATGTAAAGGGAGCGTAGTTATCTAAAACAGTTCTATCTTTTAAATTGTTCAGTTATATTTTATATGCTAGTTGACCTTCATTTTATGATAAAATTATTGGTGATCCTTTTAAGCCGCTTTCCCATTTCTAGATTTTAGATTAACATATTAACTTTGAGATTATCCTTGATGATGAATTTGCAACTATAAACTATTTTCTATTACCTTGCGGTTTATCCAACTAACTTTTATTAAATGATCTATAGCGGATCTTTTGGTGTGCTTTCAAATACTAAATGATGGGTTATAAATGCAGCTAGGTGACTTTGGCCTTGCCAAATGGAAGACAGGTGATGATACTCTACAAACAAGGATAATGGGCACATTAGGGTGAGAATTATGTTCAAGCTTTTAATTATTAACTGGTCACATTATATGTTTCGAATATAAAATAAGCTTTGCTTTTGTTCATGTAGATACCTTGCTCCTGAATACGCTGAAGAGGGTATCGTTTCTGTGAGAACAGATGTGTATTCTTATGGTATTGTTCTGTTACAATTGATATCAGGACGCCAAGTTGGCAATTACAAAAATCCAGAACAACAACAATCCATCCGACAATGGGTATCTTTGACTGTTAATTTCTTCATAGATATTTATAAAACTCTTGCATTCCATGTTCATTAAATTTTTTAGAGTATAGAAAGGAACCTTACTTTATTACAATTTCACTGACCTCGATAAATATTACATGTGGAAAAATTTATGTAGGCTGAACCATTGACTGAGAAGTTGGCTTTACATGAACTAATTGACACTCGTCTTGGGGAATCATATGACACCTATGAATTGTACCTCATGGCTAAAGCAGCGTATTTCTGTGTACAAAGAAAGCCTGAGATGCGTCCATCAATGGGAGAGGTAATTAATCATTTAATTTGACCTCACATTACTTTGGCCTCGATGAGATACTTTATTACTTGTTACGTCTTCATAAACTCTATAAACATTCAGTTTGGATAAAAATTAGAGAAATCTTTAACAAAAAAAATTAATACAAAACGCAGCATTCAATAGTCCAGTATGCAAATTACATTTAATAGCTTGTTCTTCTTCAGGTTGTGCGACTTCTTGAGGGAGAAAGTAGCCATTTCCACTCCTTGGAAGGTCAATTTGTACCTAATTATAACGGTTGAGGTTTCATACGCTAATTATGTTGTGTTGTTTGTTTTGTCAATACTTATTTGTTGTGTGCGTGCATGTGTTGTGGTTTTGCTTTCCAGGATCTTTGTTTTGGTTTCTCCCTTTTTTTTGTGCTTGGGGATTATGTAGTTTGTAAAAAAAGGATATGGAAAAGCTTGGCTAACACCTCTGTTTGATCTTATAACCCCTGTTATGATCATCAGGTCACGGCTTGCAATGCAAACCAGTTATTTTTTCTGTCACAGAATATGACAGCTTCATAAAAACAAATAAAATAATTATTAATAAACATTTAAAATTAATATGTTTATTGTTTATTTGTATGATTTGTGAAAACATCTTAAGTCGGCTCATTTGGACATTGTTGGGTCAGTGGAAGGAGAAAACAAGTTTGGAATTGACTCAAAGTTGCAAAATATTTGGGAATGTTAGTGGATTCTATAACATTGATAGAATTGTTGGCACAGAGCATCATCTATCTATGTGAACTGTGGAAAGTTGAATCCAATACCCCAAACACAGCCCAATTATGACTCTTGTGAGGAACCCCCAAAAAGGGGACAAAAAAATAACATTGCCGTCACTTGTGTGGACATAAAACTCACTCTGACATTAGCCAATAAGTTTGCACCCATTCTGAGTAATATTAATCAAATTCATTCTCAGGTAACCAATATTTTCAAAACATTTTGCATAATTCATATAAGAACAACAATCTTGTTATCTATTATCTTAAATGATTGGAAACTATATTACAATGTAAAATTTAATATTACCAATGCATTAGATATCATAACTTTTAATTAAATAAACTTATATTAATTTACTTTTTAACTAGTGTTCTTATAACTATTAACATAACTGTAATTACAATAACGATCATTATAATTATGCCAATTGGTCGAAGATTGTGGCCAACTAATTACCAATCTTAGGAAGGTTATAAGCAGCTATCATGCTCCTCAAAAAGTAATTTTTATACATTTGAATGGAGACAATTGCAGTTTAAAGGTGTCATCTTTTTTTAACATTTTAAAGTGTATTTTTAAAAGGTGTGCATATATTAAAATAACAAAAAATAGTTATAGACAATTTTTTATAGTTTAAATAACAAGATTCCCTTCTCCTAATGCCAAACTAATTTGCATGAAGAAAATTTTGGGCCAACTTTGATCTTGTTCAAGTCAAAGGTTAACGACTATTTATGCAACTCGATACATATTCAATAACAAATCATACTAAGATTAGTTCTATCTTTCAATCTTATAGCTTGAAGTTGAGAAGCTATGTATTGTTAGAAACCATACATGAAGATGTAAGAAAAAAATAGAGATAATAGCTGAATTTACTTTCTTAAGTTTTTCTTCTATTCAAATGCAAGATTCATCGTCAAGGAAGCAGAATAATGAAGTCCCAAAATACACAAAACTAATAATAAAAGGAGTTTAGAGAGCTTGCTGCTAGTACTAGGAGATTTTATTTCTTAGAGTGTTTATATAATTACAATGTGAATAAGAATAAATCAAACATGAATACATAAAAAAAAAAATATATCAATTACACCTAACTTACAATAGTTAATATTTCTTCTATTTATCTGCAATGTTTGTAAATGTCGAAAGAAAGAATAATGGTCTCTTGAAAGCAGAAGGTAAAAAATGTTGAAAGGAAAGTCTATAGTAAAATTCTTTGATAGAACCTAATATTTAAAAATAATGTAAAATGTGAAGAAGGGTAAACCAACTATGAACACGTAATAAAATAAAAGATAACTAAATATAATGACAGAATAAATAAAACTCACTGGTTACCTCTTCTTCTATTCACTTACAAAGGTTTGTAATGATAGACAGAAAAAACTTCAATACCACAGAGCACATAAAACTTATTTCAAATTTTCAATAAACTATTTGGTGGTAAGTTTTATTTATTTTTTGGGTGTTCATTGGATTTTCTTTCTTTTATAAGTTATTGGAATGAATTCCAATACATCATGTCAAGATAACATGCCATTATAAAAAATGACAAATAATAAATGATATTATCAAAAAGTAATTATTGTTGTTTTATAATTTAAAATTTAAAATCTGAAATAGAATAAAGTTTCTAAGAATAAAAAAAGAATAAAGAAGAGTATTGGATAAACTTTTTATGAAGTGCCAATACATCATAAACTTTTCACAAAATAGTATTCAATTATATATATATATATATATATATATATATATATATATATATATAAGAGCATTTCTCATCTCGATAATCAACATTTTATTAGAACCGACATGATCATTGTAATCAATCCACCCTTAATGTTACCTTAGTTATAAATCTACAAATGATTAAATTATGATATCCTTTTTACCATCTCAATCATTCATTTTCTGAACCCAACTTTAATTTCATTTCCTCTCTTTCTCCTTTCATTTTCCATCTTATTGTTATATCCTTAAATGAAAACATAATCAATAATCATTTTTAGATAATTAGTTATCAGAATTTATTAAAAATACAAAAATTAATCATATTCAACTTCATTTCTTATTTGACAGTCACTGTAAAGGGACTGATTGTATTCTTCATTAAACTAAGTTAGTGACTTTCCAAATGCATTTTTGTAGAAAGTAGTATAATATATAATAATATTATACAAATTTTAAAAAATTAATCCATTTAAAAAATAAAATAATAGAACTTAATAAATAAGTGTGTCAATTTTTTTTATAAAATTAAATTTATTTAAATGGTGGTATAAAAATATCGATCAATATTATTTTAATACACTAACTTGTCGTAAATCATTATTTTTATGTGATTTAGTTAGATTTTTATTCTTGTATTTAAAATTAAATTAAACTAAATAAAATATTACACACTATAAGTTACAATTTATAATTAAATTTAATATATTTGATAATTTTATTAGATTAATTTAATAACATAAAAAATATTAAATAAAACTTTGATTATAATAAAAAATAATTTTTTTTCATCAACTTTATTAAAATATACATATTATATATATTATGCTAATTCATTTGTTTAAGTAATGTAAATTTTTATAATAAACTTTTTAACTTCTTATTTTATATAAAAGAGATTATTATAAATAAAATTTAGAAATTAAAATATATAATAATATTATTCAAAATAAAAAAATTACCATAGAAAAAGGTTAAATAACAAAGCTTAATAAATAAGAGCATCAACTTTTCTATAAAATTAAGTTTATTTGATTATTAATATTTAAAGCTTGAATTAAATTATTTTAATCATATTTTTTACATTATTTATTTAGATTTTTTTCTTGTATTTAAAATTAAATTAAATTAAATCTTATACAGTATAAGTTATAATTTATAATTAAATTTAATATATTTATCATTTTCTAATTAGTTTAATTCAACAAAATAAAAGATAATAAAAAATAATTTGATTATAATAAATAAATTAAGTGTATTTAATTAGTAGTATAAAAAATTGATCTAAATTATTTTAATATACTAACTTGTTGTTAATTATAATTTTTATGTAATTTAATTATATTTTTATTTTGGTATTTAAAATTAAATTAAACTAAATAAAATTTGACACATAGTAAGTTATAATTTATAATTAAATTTAATATTATTGATATTTTTTATTAGCTTAATTCAACAACATAAAAAAGAATAAATAAAACTTTGATTAAAATAAAAATATTAATAATTTTTATCATCAACTTTATTAAAATATGTACATTATATATATTATGTTAATTTTATCAAATAAATATTTATATTAATATAAATATTTTCTTCCAACTATATTTTTTCGTATGTGTATCCATGTGTTCGAATATTGTAAATTTATTAACATCTTATTTTATATAGAAGAGATTATTTTAGCAAAATAAAAAATTGATTTCAAATTTTCAATAGATTATTTGGTGGTAGGTTTTATTTATTTTTTTGAGTGTTTATTGGATTTCCTATTCTCTTTAAGTTATTAGAACGAGTTTTAGTACATCATGCCAGGATAGAAAATGACAAATAATAAATGACATTGTCATAACATAATTATTACTTTTTTATTATTTGAAATTTGAAATATGAAGTAGAATAAAATTTCTAAAAATAGAAGAAGATAAAGAAGAGTGTTGGATAAGCTTTTCATGAGGTGTTGACACTCCATCAATCTTTCCATAAAAAGTACTAAATAAAAATTTGATTATAATAAAAAACTTAACAATTTTTGTCAACAACTTTATTAAAATATACATATTATATATTATGCTAATTTTATCAAATAAATATTTATATTAATGTAAATATTTTCTTCCTCGGATATATATATATATATATATATATATATTTGCATTCGTTTGTTCGACTAATGTAAATTTTTATAATAATTTTTTAATTTCTTATTTTATATAAAAGAAATTATTATAAATAAAATTTAGAAATTAAAATATATAATAATATTATTCAAAATAAAAAAAATTACCACTAAAAAAAATAAAATAACAAAATTTAATCAACAAGTGTGTCAGCTTTTCCATAAAATTAAGTTTATTTAATTATTAATATTAAAAACTTGAATTAAATTATTTTAATATACTAACTTGTTGTTAATTATATTTTTTTATGTGATTTAGTTATATTTTTTTATATTTAAAATTAAATTAAATATTATACAGTGTCAGTTATAATTTATAATTAAATTTATTATATTTAATATTTTTTATTAGCTTAATTTAACAAAATAGAAGATAATAAAAAATACTTTGATTATAATAAAAAATTAATAATTTTTGACATTAAATTTATTAAAAAATATATATCATGCTCATTTTCTCAAATAAATATTTATATTAACATAAGTATTTCTTCCCGTGATATATATATATATATATATATATATATATATGTCTATATATATACATCTTTATGTGTGCATTTGTTTGTTCAAATAATGTAAATATTTATAATAATTTTTTAACTTCTTATTTTATATAAAAATTAAAATATATAGTAATATTATTCAAATTTTAAAAAATTCATTCATTGAAAAGGTAAAATAATAGAACTTAATAAATGAATGTGTCAATTTTTTCATAAAATTAAGTGTATTTAATTAGTAGTATAAAAAATTGATCTAAATTATTTTAATATTGTTCGTGGGCAAGTGTAGAGCTTAATGTCAACAATAAATTAAAAGAATAGTAATACAATGTATAAGAGAGATCAGATGAGATGAGCCTAAGACTTATAGGTTCACCTACTACACTTCTTTATATTCTAATTAATTTAGTCCTGATATTAGTATTCAAATATTTTCTAACTATTCATAATTAGTTCTATTAACACATAATGATCATGCAATGTCAATATTCTTTTCTCTAAGCAAACACCCTCAATGATCATGCAAAGTAATTGGTCGAGAATACATGAAGACCCTATGAGTTTATTAATTTAATAATGGTTGAAAGAAAGAAATTAAGTATGATTAACCTAGTCTCTTATCTCGTTTTATCCTATAGTTATGTTAATTATACGTAGTACGATTGCCTACAATACAACTAACTATAGAATGCTAAGGGTGATAAAATCTTAACATATACAATATAATCCAATAGAATAAAACCAAACATTAAAGAAAAACCAATACCAACATTAAAGTAAAAGTCACATAAAGTTTATAGTATAATCTACCATAGCACTAACTATGGATTTAGTTACTCATAACAAAATAAACAATAAAGAACGTAATAAATAAACTCATAACCACAACGAAAAAATAAGACAAAAGAAACTTAGAAAAGTAAAAGATGAAGAGAGTTCTCGTTCTCCGAAGGGCTCTCAATCACTTGTTTGGACTTCAAGGAGAAGCTCGTTGTCCTTGTCAATGGTCTCTAATGACTCTCAAAGATGAGTTTGGTTAGAACTAAGAAGGGGAAGAAGGTGCGTAAAGAAGTCGCAGTGTCTCTAGTGTGGAGCATAAGGCCTCTTTATATAGGCTGTGCCCTGAGTTTTCAGTCGGTTAAGCTCTATCTTTTCAAATCGATTTTATTCATAATCAAAATCACTCCAAATCTTTATATCTAAGTTTAAATTTAAAATTTAAAATTTAAAATTCAAACTCAATTTCAGATAGCATTGTCAAGGACTAAAAATATCTAATTTTTATCCAGAATATCTCCATAATGCACTGATAACAACTTCCACCTAAACTACAATAATTAATAACATAATTAGTGTAAATATATATAAAATAGAGTTTAAATGTATAAATATAAGTCATAAAATATATCAAAATATGAACTTATCAAATATACTAACATGTTGTTAATCATAATTTTTACGTGATTTAATTATATTTTTATTTTTATATTTAAAATTAAATTAAACTAAATAAAATCTGACACGTAGCAAGTTATAATTTATAATTAAATTTAATATTGTTAATATTTTTTATTAGCTTAATTCAACAACATAAAAAATAATAAATAAAATTTTAATTAAAATAAAAATATTAACAATTCTTATCATCAACTTTATTAAAATATGTATATTATATATATTATGTTAATTTTATCCAATAAATATTTATATTAATATAAATATTTTTTTCCTGCTATTTTTCTTTGTATGTGTATTCGTTTGTTCGAATAATATAAATTTTATGATAAATTTATTAAGATCTTATTTTGTATAAAAGATATTATTTCAACAAAAAGTAAATAAATATAAAAGAAATTATTAACAGCAGTAATATTCATTAAACCATATATAAAAAATTTCATTGTAATTAATATTGATACAAACTAAATGTACATAAAATTCATTTAAGAACAATATCAAACAAAAAAATTACAATCATCATAATATTTACATGAGTTGTAAACTAAGATCTTGAAAAGAAATATCTAAAGTTGCATGTTTGAATCATCAAATACAAAAATACATTGGTCTCCCTTTCTAAATTTGTTCGACATGCAAAATTATTTCTATCCACTTCCAAATTTGATATTAGATTTATAGTAAATTAGAATTTTATACACAACTGCTATTTGATTCGGACTGCATAACTTCCAAGCTCCATTCTCACCTTTTACAAATTTTGCAATCATCTCCTTTGATATATTCTATAAAATCAGAAAAATATTACTGCATATTCAAACAAAAACATAAATATCTAACAATCTGAAAATACTAATTGACTTTTAGTAGTTTGATAATGAGTTAATGCAATTGAATGGAAAAGCTCTAAGAATTAAAAGTCTTAACTTCTATTTTAACTCTATCAATCGTATACTGATATCTATTTAAATATTAGTATATAAAATAATTTTTTTAACTAATATCTTTTTTTTTGTTATTCAATGAGGCTAAAAGGCCCAACAAACACAAAAATAAACTACAACAATCTAGGAGTACAAATACTTAACGAATCCAAACTTAGAAAAGGTAAAAGAGGAGGACTCTTAACAAAATAGGAGGCATCCTCAGAAGAATTTAGACCGAGTTTGACCAAAATATCAGCACGTCTATTCTCCTCTCTAAGAATGTGTCTGAACCTAACAAAAAGAATATTTCTTAAAATACTCCTAATAGCATCAATCAAATAGAATGATGAATGATTACCACTTTGAATACTTAACACAAGGTTAAGAGCTTCTTTGGAGTCAGTTTCTATCCAAATAACAGAAATATTATTATGAACAACTAATTGAAGATCAAAAAATATGCTCTATAACTCAGCATCTAGAGGAAAGCATAATGCAATATCCCTGTAAAATCCAGCTATAACATAGCCTTGACTGTTTCTGATCAAACCACCACAGCCAGCACTTCCATGAACCTGAGAGACAGTTCCATCTATGTTAAGCTTCATGTGGTTCAGAGGGGGAGGATACCATCTCTGAAGACTTTGAATTCCCAAAAGATTATGTTCTATAATAGAATTGATCCTGAAACAACAATTTAAATAATCAACTTTATAGCAAATTTTATGATATAAGGAAATAGGAGATATAGATGAAAACTGAAAAATGACATTATTTCTCTCCTTCCAAATTAGCCAGATAGCTACCCCAAATAGCCTGTTCCAACAGGGAAAGCAACTTAGATTTAGATAGATTTGTAAGCAACCATTTAGATAGACCAAGAATAAAAAAAGAGGCCCAATTTGCAGGTAAAATAAGATATTCTCATATTTCTTTGGCAAACCAACAATCTCTAAGTATGTGAATAATATTTTCAGTGGTTGTGTTGCACCTAGGACAAAGAGGTGAACTAGCTATGCCTTTCTTGCATCTTTCTTCATTTGTTAAAAGCCTATCATGAGCTACCTTCTATAAAAATAGAGTAACTATAGGAGGTCCATCCTACTTCCAGACTGCTTTAAAAATATTATTACTAGGGTCATGTTGTTGATTAGTAGTATTAAACAAGTTATAAGCAGTTTTAATAGAAAATAATCCATTATTAGAAAGATTCCAAAAAATAAGGTCTTCCCCTCTGCTCATATTAGGCGGTTGGACTTGAGCAATAGAGTCACATATGGGAATAAGGAGAATCTGTCTAATCCTAGCCCAGTTCCAGTTTCCCTGGTTGGTGAAAAAATTCATAGACTTATCTAATTCTTCTTCTGGAATGGGGAATCCAATTATCCCTCCAGAATTTAGTTGTCCAACCATTTCCAATGACCTAACCCCTGAGAAAAAGAATCCCAGACAAAACACATACTCTTTCAAAGATGGGAGGTTCTCATGTTATTTCCTAGGCTAGGGTTTTTACCAAGGCAAAATTTATACTTATGATATATGACTTGAGCGCATAGTTCACTAGGAGATTTAATCAATCTCCAAAATAATTTTATCATATATGTCTTATTAAGTAAGGAAAGATCCCTAAAACCCAGTCTCCATTATTCTTATGTTTACAAATTTTATCCCAACTGCTTAGGTGACATTTTCTTTTGCCTAAAGAGCCCCAAATGAACTTTTTACATATATTGTTTATTTCTTTACAAACGAAACTAGGGATGACCATAGATTACATAATATAAGCAGGAATGGACAAGAGACATGATTGGGTCAGTGTGACCCTTTCAGCTAAGGAAAGGGTATTCATCTTCCAAAGGGCAAGTTTGTTTTGCGGATTTTATCAATAATGGGAGCAAAATCTTTTCTGCTAGGAGTTTGGTTTCTAATAGGGATGCCTAAGTAAGTCCCAAACTCATTAGACCTTTTAATTCCTAAATGATTACTAATATCCTGAGCAAGAACAGGGTCTGTACTTTTGAAAAAAAATAAGAAAGATTTTTCTTTACTAATTGAAAGACCTGAAGCCAAACAAAATTTAGAAAGGACACCATAGATAATGTTAGGTTGATGCAGATCAACCTTAACTACTAAAATAATATCATCTGTAAAAAATAAATGAAAAATTTTAGGCCTGAGATTACTAAAGGAAAAAGGAATCCAATCATTATCAGAGATCCTATCTTAAATTAAGTGTGCAAGTCTCTCTAAACATAAAACAAAAATATAAGGGGAAATGGAATCCCCTTACCTAATACCTCTACCTGGGCTAAAAGGCTGGGTTTGATTATTATTCCAGTTAATAGACATAGACACTGAAGATATACATTGATAAATCAAATTAACTAAATTAGTTCTGAAACTAATTTTTTGAAGGGTATTCCTAATGAACTTCCATCTAAGCTTATCATACGCCTTTTCAAGGTATATTTTAAGGATCATATAACCGCTTCTGGCTTTTAATTTGTTAAAGGAATGTAAGAGTTCTTGAAGGATGAGAGCATTATCAATGCCCTGTCTCCCTGGAACAAAACTAGTTTGGTTGGCAGACACTAGGTGGGGCAAGGACTCACTCATCCTATTAGCCAACAGCTTAGTAATAATCTTATAGCTCACATTACACAAAGAGATAGGTCTGAAATTTCTAAAGTGTTTAGGATTTTTATTTTTAGGTATTAAAATAATAGAAGTTCCATTTACAGTAGCTATATTGTTAGGATTACTAAAAATATCCAAGACAAAATTAAAGATGAAATGTGCTAGAATATTCCACTGACTTTTAAAGAAAAGAGCGTGTAATCCATCGGGGCCAGGGGATTTGAAGTTTCCTATACTAAACAGGAAAGCTTTCACTTCATCTATTGATAAATCAAAATACAGTCTGTTATTATCAAAATCTCTAAGAGAAGGGAAAGAGGTTCTGTTGTTCAGATCAGGGACAAAGAGATTTGGGTCATTATATAGGTTTTTAAAGAACTCCAAGGCCATGTATTTTAATTTTAAGGGGTCATATTCCTAATTGTTATCATCATTTTTAAGAGCCTCCACCAAGTTTTTGTGTCTATGAATTACAACAGATTTATAGAAATAAATATTATTTCTATCACCTAACCTAATCTATTTGGATCTGAAGTGGTGATACCAGTAAATTTCCTCTTGGTCTAGAATTTGTTAATAGTTTTTTCAAAGTGAGGTCATTAAATTAGTAAGGAAAGGGTTGTCCCCAGAAGCTAATTTATTGAAAATACCCTGTATTCTATTAAAGATTCACTTTTTTCTATTAAAAATGTTTCCAAAAATAGTCTTATTCCACTCTTAAATGTTGCTTTTGAATCTATCTATATTCTCAGTCCAAGGGCTAGAAGATCTCCAAGAGTTTTTAACCTGGGTAGAGAAATCATCAAGATTAATTCATGGGGCAAGAAATTTGAAGCCCCTGTACTTATCTTTGACACTATCCTCACTTCTAATCTTAAGCCATAGACCAGAATGGTCAGATTTTAATAAAGGGATATTGATAAGGGAACTAGCTTGAAATAACAGTCTCTAAGATTCATTTACAACAACTCTATCAATATTTTCTTTTAGGTTACCTTTTTGCCAGGTAAAAAGGTTACCCTTAGCCTACATATCATGATGGCCACAAACATTCAGGCAGTCAACAAACTCCTGAATAAGATTAAGGTTGACTGGACTGCCTCCTACTTTTTTGATTCAAATAAAATAGAATTGAAATCCCCTGCAGCACACCAGGGTATGTTTATGGAGGAACTAAAATTTATTAGTTCATTCTAGCAATTAACTATCTGCCTACCTTGGGGACTAGTATAAACTGAAGAAAGAATCCAATCTTTCTGACCAGGACTATTGATTTTAAGGTGAATAAAGTGACTGGATGTTTTATAAACATTAGCTTTAACTCTCTTAGAGTTCTAGCAGCACCAAATACCACCGAAAAATCCAACAACGTCTACCTTAATTGATTCATCTAAATTTATTTTATTAACTATATTCTTAGCCTTTTCTAAGCTAACTCTAGGTTCCAATAAAGCTATAAAATCAAGGTTATGAATGACAATTAAATCATTTACTAGCCTTGAGAATGTCTTCCCTGAATATTTTCTGAATTAGTAAGGTTGTCTTTACCTAGAATATTTATTTTCATAGATTGTTTATTCTCAAGCGGGCCTATCTGTGTGGGCATTATTAACCATATTATTATAGTTCCAATGGTAAACAAGATTAAGGCCAATAAGGTTATGAACAAAGCTACTATACTCCTTATTATTATGAAGCTCTTTCTGAATTTTATTCATCAAGAGTAAAATATCTAAATTATCCTGATTATCTTTTGGTATGCTACTTGGATTGTTGTAGGTGTCGTTCATAATACTTGATTGGGGATTATCCTCTCTACCCTTATCTAATTTTCCAGTTTTAGGCAATTGTTTGTTTTTGGTTAATTTTTTATGCAAGTTATTTCTTATAATGTTATTTTTGTTATGCTCCAACTTAGGTAGAGACCTATCACTAATATTGACTTTTTTGAGTTTATGTTCATCTGGGGTCTTATGCGACTCAAAGGGTCCATCCTGACTCGTATCCTGATCAGAAGAGCCTAAGATATCATATATTGATCCTAAGTATATCTCTTTACCTCTTCCATTATTAATATGGCTACTATTTTCCTGGGTCTGGTTAGGTTTTTTCCTGAAAGGCTTTTTTGCTAGCATCCAAGGGCCAAACTGGTCTGTGTCTTTAGTGTTTTTAATCTCTTTACCATCCTGAAATTGCTCAGTGACCTCCTCTATCATATCTGATTCCCCTTTGTTGTGTTTTCATTTTGAAATCATCGTGATTCTCTTGGTTAACGTTATCATTATTTTGTTCAACAATTTCAGTGCATATCTCCTGCCTATATTCATATTTTCTACATTTAAAACAAATTAAGTGCAAACCCTTATATTCAACTTTAAATTCTTGGCCTAGGACCTTAAAGGAGGGAATAAAAGTTTTCTTGAGATCTAATTCTATGCAGATTCTGGCAAATCTACCTCTAGATAGCAGAGATGTATGTGGTCAACTTTTAACATTGACCCTAGATAAGCTCCTACTTGCCACAAAAACTTTTCATTATATAATTCCAATGGAAGATCAGGGAAAATTTTTCTAAGATTATAATATTTTGGCCTAAATAAAGGTCTCCATCTCTGAACAAGGAGATAATGGTCTAGGATCAACCAAGGCCCCTCAAATAAAGCTCGCTTATAGTCCTCTATATCATCAAATTTAACTAAAAAGAACTCATTATTGAGGTTCAAGATTTTGAGGGAACCATTTTTGCTCCAAATATTATTTAACTTTTGAGTTAAATAGTTAAAGTTAACAGTTTTACCTAGAAGTTTGATTATTAAAGTAGATCTCCAGGGTGAACACCAATTTTCATAGTCCTCCAAAGGAATTTTCAAATTAGGACACAAATCTTTAGGGTTTTCAAAAATTTCTTCTACTTCTTCATTATCTGGACCAAAGTTAAAGTCATCAAGAACAAATCTAACTATTTCTTCATCTCCTAAGACAATATCTACCTCTCTACATTCAATAACCTTATCTTTATACGAAACATAATAAGATCTAACAAGATTTGGAGGCACCTGATTTGGCGTCGGAGTGATATTGATATGTTCCTACATGTCTTCTCTCAGTTCTTCAAATGAAGATTTGTCAGCAACCTTTATCTTTTTCGTGCTTCGACTCATTTGATCAAGTTCTTCAGTCGAACGCTTTTCAGATTCCAATCGCTTCATTCCTCAAAGCCACTAAAAAGGTGGATTTCTGTTAGAGCGACACCTTTGGATAATCGTGAGACCCCAAGGCACAGTGGCATTAAGGTTTGAAAAATGGGAGAAATTTAGGGCAAGAAGCCCAGTGACGCACTCCTCTCTCTTAGCTTCTTGAAAATGTGAGACTAATTCTTGGAGCGTGCTCGTCAAAAGGAACATATTTTATTCTTTTAACTAATATATTTAGAAACATGTATAATAATCATTCATATATTAGTATATAAAACATATGCTATAGTAAAGAACAATAATGCTCTATAAATCATTTAAAAGAAAAAGAAAGTAATAAAAAATGAAAGAGGAAGAAGTAGGAACCATACATCACTACGCTAGAAATGAGCTTTTAGAGCGTTAACTTAGACAACGGTTAATAAAAATTGCTTTGTAATTATATATTTAGAGAGCGGTTCTTTATTAACCACTCTCAGATCTATACTTTTGAGAGCGGTTCTTTGTTAACCGCTCTCAGAACTATACTTCTAAGAGTGATTATCTATTAACTACTCTCTAAAGTCACACATTGGAGAGCGGTTAATAGAGAACCGCTCTCTAAGCTCATTCTTGGAGAACGGTTAATAAAAAACTGTTCTCTAAAGTCATTAAAGTTGCTTATAAATGAAACACGCTCAGTACATTTCTTCTTTTTAACTAACAAAGTTAGTCTCTTTTACATAAGTTGTGTTCATCTTCTCTACTCTCTTATGTTCTCTTCATCTTCTCTGTTAGCTTCCTCTCTTTGTCTTCTCTCACTAACAAATTAATTTTTTTTTTCACATTTGTAGATACCTCTTTATTCTCTGTTAGCCTGCGTTTTTTTATCTTCTCTACGTTAACAAATTAATATTTTTTTTACCTTTGTAGGTACTTCTTTATTCTCTCTTTCTTTCTTCTTCTCTCTGTTAACGGTGAATCATTTATTCAACTTTCTTTCTTTTTTTCTCTATTAACGTTAAAAATTTTCTTACTAATTTGTTCTCTTTTTTCTCTATTTACTTGTGTTTGGTTCCTGTAGATGTAGACTGTTTGATTAATACGAAATGTATAAATTCAAGATTCAATTTTGATTTGTGATAAAAATAAAGAAAACTTACAAAGAAATCAATTCTAAATTTTGATTTAAACGTAATAATAAATTAATTTTACTTTGCAACAGAAAACTCAAAAAGAAATCATTTTTAAATTTCAAATTCACGGGGTCTACATCTATACTTTGGAGAGCGGTTCTGCATGGAACTGCTCTCCAATCTTAATATTTGAGAGCGGTTGTTTAACTGTTTTTTTAATATAACACATTAGATAGTACAAGATTTTAGAGCAGTTGTAAACGCTCTTTAATTTAAAACGGAACTACTCTTAGATCTATGTTCTGGCATAGTGCATGAAGGTGTAAGAAAAAAATGGAGATAATACATGAGTTTGCTTTCTTAAGCTTTCCTTCTATTCAAATGCAAGATTCATCATCAAGGATGCAGAATAGTGAAGTCCCAAAGTACACCAAACTAATAAAAAAAAGAGTTGAGAGAGTTTGTTGCTAGTGCTAAGAGATTTTATTTTTTAGGATGTTTATACAATTACAATGTGAATAAGAATAAATCAAACATGAATACATAAAAAAAAATAAAATATAAATTACACCTAACTTACATTGGTTAATATTTCTTCTATGTATCTGCAAGGTTTGTAAATGTCGAAAGAAAAAACAATGGTCTTTGCGAAAGTAGAAGGCAAGAAAATGTTGAAAGGAAAGTCCATAGTAAAATTCTTTGATAGAACCTAATATGTAAAAATAATGTGAAGAAGGGTAAACCAATTATGAACACATAATAAAAAATAAATAAAACTCACTAGTTACCTCTTTTTCTATTTACTTACAAAGGTTTGTAATGGTAAACAAAAAGAACTTCAATACTATAGAGCACATAAAACTAATTTCAAATTTTTAATAGATTATTTGGTGATAGGTTTTATTTATTTTTTTGGATGTTCATTAGGTTTCCTTTCCTTTATAAGCTATTGGAATGGGTTCCAATACATCATGCCAAGATAACATGCTTGTATAGAAAATGACAAATAATAACCTTAGTTATAAATCCACAAATGATTAAATTAGGATATCCTTTTTACCATCCCACTCATTCATTTTCTTAACCCAACTTTAATTTTCTTTCCTCTCTTTCTCCTTTCATTCTCTATCTTATTGTTATACCCTTAAAAGAAAACATAATCAACAATCATTTTTAGATAATTAGTTATCATGATTTATTAAAAATATGAAAATTAATCATATTCAACTTCATTTCTTATTTGACAGTCGAAGGAGTCACTATGAAGGGACTGATTGTATTCATCACTAAACTGAGTTAGTGACTTTCCAAATGCATTTTTGTAGAAAGTAAGAAGAGAAAAAAAATCCCAACAGATGAAGGGAGGTTAAAACGAAAATACAAACAAGCTAAGTAGTAATCTTCCAAAGAACATGTGCATTCAACATAAGACAGACTAATGAATAGTATACTTTGAAAATGGACCGAACAGGACTCACCACAAGTTGCGCATAAATTGAAAAGGAATCATTACAATTTTGTCTTACTCCACAAATCGAAATCCAGTGTGAGATTCTCAAGATAGAGACGCACTTCTTGTTCATGCATGCCGTGAGCCATTAAAAGTGTCTCTGCTTTTTTCTTCCTTCTCCTTCTTCTGTAGCCTTGAAAACGACATTATCCATACACAAACCATCTTCCCCGCACAGAAAATAAAAATATCTCCCAAATATTTGGTTTAGCCGAATATAATATTCCCTCAAGAGTGTTTAAACAATAGCACATTAAAATAGGAAACACGGTGCAAATTAGGAAACTAATATAATTGAACTTTAACTCCATTAGAAATCTAGTTGGTCGCCCTCCTCCAATTAATACTAAATTTGGGTTGATAATTCTACTCTCAATCGAACACGCTTTCTTGTTTAATTCTTGTGCAATAATTTACTTTGCAACCAAGAATTGGAAGAAATTAAATTGTACATGCCTACCTTAAATATTCCATAATCTAATGGTAAAAAATAATATCAAAGGTGATGTCGAAGAGTTCATCCTGAAAATTAATGTTGAAAATGACGGCATAACTGTTACTAAAATATAAGATAGCTATTTTAAAAAATAATACGTTTCTCTACTCTTTATCTTCTGGGATAGTGTTTGGGGTCTGACCATGCATGAAACTACTAGCTAGGCTAATGGATTGGAAAGTATTCCCTTAAATGAGGAGCAAATGAGGAGCATGCTTATAGGGGTCATGAGGTGAGATATACGTTATAAATTTTCAAAATATATTATTGCTTTTGTCATGTCATACGTGTAGTGCTTAGTTTTTTTGGTTAGTCGGAGTGCATGAATTGGACCACTTAATTTATCATTCAAAAGAAAGTTGCATAGCTATCCGCTGCAATATAAATATGTTCAATATACATATGTATTTCATCAAATATTCATTGCGGAACAGTTAATCAGATCAGTAAAAATTAGAGAAAATATATTTGTATAATAAATTTGTACATTTTCTTTGTAGAATGAAGAGAGATGAAAAAAAGAGAAGTGTTAGATAAAATGGTTGGTATGATATAGAGAGCTAAAGAGAAAAATAATATCATAAAAAGTTGAAATATAAACATAATATGAATAATATAACTCCAAAAGTTAAGATGCGCAAAAACATTAAAATATTTGATCTTTGAAACAAATTGGTACAATCGCAATACATGCACAATTCATTCAGTTGTAGAAGATAAAGGAAAATTATTTATGCATTATACAAGTTTGGAACAAGCAGAAAATATGTTTGGTCAAGACTCAAGAGAAGGAAGCTTTGAATTTGGGCAAATTACAAGCACGATTAAATTCACGTGAATATATTATAACACTATAAATTACTGTAATATATTTTTAAGTTGAAATAGAATTTGATTGAGTTTTCAAACTTGTAGTATGTTGAGACGCTTTCGGGCAACATGGATACGAAAGCAAACATGCTATTTCGTCTACATAAGGAAGATCCATTGGTAATGAAGGATACGGAATCTTTAGCCACTTGAGTTTTTGAAAGTGAAGTATTTCTTCTTTCTCTTTCTATGTCGTCCACTTGCCACAGTCATTGGTTTTGTGGTCTTCTCTGCTAGCAGTATTTATGGGCTGCATTCTGGAAGAATATTTGAAAATGACGCGGGGATAAAACGGTGAAGTGAAAGAGCCGAAAGGGCATAGGTTGATTAATTTTTTATGATCAATATTTTATCAAAATTTAAGAATTATAAGAATTTAATCAAATGCTACTTATTTTTATATATTTTAAAGTGTATATAACATTAATTTTGATATATAAATAAGATATTAAATAATTTTGAATTAATTTAAAATTTTGTAAAAATTAATTTATGTGATTGAAACTTTAAATTTAATGGTTGATTTTATAATTAAATTATCTAATAAAAATTTATTAAATGCTATAAAAGTTGTAGTAACTTACACTAGTGTAATTTTAATTTTTTATTGTAAAAATATAAAAAACAATTTAAATAAATAAAGTGACTGAAAAGCATAATTTAGCAAAATAATTCTGTATATTAAATTCCTTCATATTATAGTTTGTGTCATTAAAAATTCTTTCTATATGTGAGAGAAATCCACAGCCCATAATTGAAGGAATTCATAGTATTTTTCCTTTTATCTTTAAACAATAAAAAAATTAGTTTAAAATAGAAAATGTTCTATGGTGTTATTAGAACTAAGAGATAACTGTGCATTTTTACCCAAGCATTATTTATTTATTTATTTATCCACTCAAGAAAATAATGGAGGTATATATTCATCTTTTATTTATTTTAATGAAAAAAGCCTACTAGAAATCTCTATGCATAACTTCATCCCATCATTGTGGCCAACCTAAACCACAGATCCAAATTATCTAATTGAAAGCTAGATGCTGATTTTATTGTCAAAATACACAATGCTCCACAATTGAGAAGCGCTTGAGATAGTTATAGCCACCAAACTTCAGGTAAATTATTCCAAAGTTTATAAATGAAAAAACAAAAGCGAATCCCTAAGAAAAAGACACCAACGTGGAACGAAGACGAATTATCTAATCAAACTGCCGAGTGCCAACAATTATATGACAAAAGTGTGACAGTACTGGAAATGTGTCGGCACAAAATTATGTAGATTTATAATGACGCAAAAGATTAGTCGTGCTAAATTTTGATATCTACTAATATATGTACATATATGCATATCAAATAATTTTGATATTTGTTAAGGAAGTTGGTAATATATCATTAGTTAAAAAAACAATTTAAAATGTTAGACAACTTGAGAAAAATTTCAAAGATGATTAATAGTTTAGTTTTAGTTTTAAACTTTAAATGGATGTGTATATGAAAATTTATGGACTTGCGTAAAAAAAATGTGTACGTCAACATCCGGTGCCTAGTTGCATAGAAGGTTCTAATTAGGGACAGCAATGGTGGCCACATAACCATAGAAAAGCTCGCATTATAGTAATATATAGCAATGAGCTACACATTTCCGTGGTGCTTATGAATCTCCAACTCCAATCAAACATCGCTCGCAGCAAAAACATTACCAGACTTCATTTTCATACCATGCACGCCACCAATCACAACCCATCTTAGCCCACCTTTTTCTTTAGCTCACAAAGCGGGTTAGGCTTAGACATTTCACAATTATTTTTTATATAAGATTGGAGTTTAACTTTTAAATTATATATCATTTTTTATTTTTTATTTATAAATTATTAAAATTAATTTTAATTAAAAATTGCATAAAAATACTTTTAGCATTATACCTATATTTTGATTTTTATAAATTTCTCCTGGCCACTTTTTGGTTATTGTTTTTGGTACAATCGTTATGATCACTTTATTCGACCTATTTTTAATGGCGTCCTTTCCAAGTCCGGAACCGTATTTCACATGGGGTACCTTTTTCTTAAGCTGTAAGAATTTAATAATTTTATTGGAAGCTCACTTCTTTTTATATGAAATCAATATTATAATTGGTATTTTAAGTGTTACTATGTATTGTGTTTACTATAAAACATGGTCACAAAATTGCCTCTCGGAAGATAAAGCGTTAATTCGTGTTAAAAGCTTTTAACCAATTAAAATTATTTTATTTTAGAGTAAATTATATTATTCTCTCTTAAAAATACATATATTGCACTATCTTCTCTTTTATTTTAAAATTATATATCTCCTTCCCTAAAAAATTAAAATGCATCGTAATTTATTTTATTTTAAGATTTTCACTAATCATCGTAAAAAATAAATTATAATCTAATTTTTATTAAATTTATTTTTTTACTTGTAGTTTAATTTTTATTTATATACCCTTGAATCTTTAAATATTTTCACATTCTACTTTTTTTTAGACTAAACTTTTAATTTAACTTCTAAAATTGTGAGCATCAATCATTTTACTTTTTAAAATTTAAAAAATTTCATTAATTTAACTTTTATTTCCATGTATGACTTTAGTTATTTAAGTCAAACATCGTCAATACATATTAAAAGAATGATAATATGTATCGCTCCTTTTACAAAAACCTTTTATACATTATTATTAAGTGGTAAGAGTTACTAAAACTCTCACCTTGGATCAAGTTCTTTGACAATTTAATCCCTTCGCAGACTTATACCATGTTTAATGCCAAGCCTAAAGTTATAAAACTTTTAAAGAAAACAACCTTGACAATATCAAAGCAATAATCATGGTTCTAAAGAAATTATTCTTTTTTCTTGAGTTGGTTACTTCAACACTTGATAGACAGGATTTTAAAGTTTCAAACAATTTATTTAAACTGTTTCTAAACAGGCTTATTAATAATTAAGTTTAATTTTTAAATTTTTCAAATAGACAAAAACTCAAACTTTGATAAACCCTAATAAGAGAATATAAGTTTGTCCATGATATTTATTTATATACTTTGACATAACCTTATTTTCTTGGGTTAATATTTGAGTTTGAAATCATTAGTAGCGAATACAGTTGTAGACAATAATAAACAATGATAGTTTATGACAATAATAGTATTAAAAATAAAAAAGAAAAATGATAAATAAATAAAATGTTTTAAGAATTAAGAATTAAAATATTCAACATCAACAATCTCATAAATTAAAATAAAATAGAAACACACATCACTTTGTATATCCGTATACGATATATTTTTATTATACCATCAATCATACATATTATTTAATATAATAAATAAATATTATGTTATTATGTATTGAAGGTGGATGACTTGAAGGACTAGAATAATGAATAAAAACAAAAGTTATAATTAAATTATTTTAAAATAAAATAAATTATAATTCATTTTTATTTTTTAGGAGAGGAGGTTATATAATTTTAAAATAAAAGAGAAAGTAATAAAATATATGTATTTATTAAAAGAATTATATAATTTACTCTTAGTTTTGTAAAATTAAATTCATTCAAAATTAATTTTGCAAACATCCAACTAAATACTGAATAAAAACGATTATACTATAACCTAGAGAATATGTGCCTCCGATTACAATTTGGTAATCTGTCTTTGCTAATTACTTATTAAGCGATGGACACACCTTATCGACAATAGTCAAACATGCATAATTACTTTACAAATAATTTTCAACTACCAATAAGTGTCTCTCTCTAATTTTATAGCCACTGTAGCCATTGTTTTTGGTCGACCCTAAGTTCCCCCAACAACTCCAATTTTCTAGGTTCGTCCTTTCTCTTCTTTAACTACTTGTTATTTCAATTCAACACGTGTACAAAATTTTTTACGACTCAGCTATTTGTAGATATGTAACATAAGAATAGTCATTTATTTACATTTTAAATATTATATTATTGATTAAAATAAAACAAGATGAAGAAATATTAACTAATTTTTAAATTATGTAAAATTTTATAAATCAAGTGATTGCCATGATATGAATATAAAGCAGAAGAAAACTGCAATTACTGTGCGAATATATGAACATTGTTGTTATTCAATTGCTCGTGAGCTAGGTTTTAGATGTGTTTTCTCTCTCAGTAGTTCCATTTGTTCATGACGTACTTTTAGTTGCTTCATGGTTTCACACTTCAAGCTTAATGCGAATGTCGTGATTAATAAAGGAAAAATATTAACTTTAGATTCTAGTGTTAAGGGTAAAGTCAAAATGTTTAAAATATGTTATGTGGCATGGCACTATGCGTAATGAAGATTAGCGTAATTTTCATTGTGAAATAGACGATGGAAGAAAAGGAAAGGTTAATTTGACGTGATTAGGGTATTGCAGAAGGAGGTTTGATATGAAGGTTAGCGACATTTGCAGTCCATTCATAATAAATCAAATCAAAGAGACAGCACAGGAACCAGTTGTATTTTTGCCCCCAAGTGTGTGTGCGTGTGTCCCCAAGGGTTTTCTCGTCATTTCACTCCCCGCCTTGTACTGTGGCCTACCGTATGTTACGTCCTTCCAAGGAATACGACAACATCCAACAGATCTCGTACAGCACTACAACACAACACCTTCACGCGCACTCAAAACACTTGTCACGCGCCTCAGAAACCCGATGTTAATAAAATCACTTAAAATGGAAAATAATAAATCGTACCAAACCAAAATGCTATAATCAAAACTCACTTTGATTTCTCCACAACTATTCTTATTTATTATTTTTTATATTAATTATATAAAAATATATTGAAGAGTGTTTTAAAGAGAATGTATATTTAATTTTTTAATAAAAAGATATTGTTGATCAATTTTTTTGGAATTAATTGAAAAATTGTAAATATATTTATTAAATTATATTAAAAATCATAATAAAAATATAAATAAACATTTTTATTGTTAACTCTTTAAGTGTTTCCTTAGAGCGTTGATTATTTGTTACCTAATAAAAATTATATTATAAGTTGAGGTCCGATTTGGAAAATCAATTCCTCTACACTGAGTTAATTAGATGGAATTTAAATTGCATTTAATTATTAAATTTATATAAATATAGTTTTTAAAATATTAGTTAAAAGAGAAAATAAAACAAAATTACAAGTTGAATTGAATCGATTTTATATTTATTTACCCAAAATTTAATTTAAACAAATCAAATCTCACTAATTGTACATACATTTAGCCTACCTTTGGGGTGAACTCAGCTATATGATTTTAAAATTTCGTTCCATAATGTCAAACATTTAACGTATATATGCAATCCAAAAATACATTTTAAAATATTTTTTTATTATCGCACTTTAACATTCAAAACTTTTCAGCAAATCTTTATATTAATTTTCGTAACCATATAAGTTCGACATTTTAATCTTTTAAGATTTTAATTTTTTTGTTAATTCTTGATTAACACAAAATTTAATTTAATTTTTATTTTATTTTATGAAATTTAAAACTAATACTTTATAAATTTTAAAAAATAAAAATACTGAAGTCATATAGTTTAAGACTAATTTCGAATTTAGTCCAAAACTTTTCCTGAAAATTTGGATGGGATGGAGCTATACGGATTCATGAGTATGTCCTACCACCTTACGGATCAAGAAAAGCATGCGCGCGTGAGGATACTCTATGTACGGAAAGAGTGTTCTACCAAGTTGTGTTTTTTTTTCGCTACTACTGCCAACTTGTTTTTTAAAAACACAGCATATTCTAATATTTAATGCACCTCATTTTGTTTTATTATTAAAATTTATTGAGACTAATAAAAATTATGCTAAAAATAATTTCTATCGAATTTCAATCAACGATAAGAGCGAAATATAAAGAGAGTTAGAAGAGAGTTTGTAACACTACGTATTTTCCAAATAATTGAGTCATTGATATAATTGAAATTCATATTGTTATTTATTGTTATTGATATTCAATGGGTTCCCAACACCTCGCCACTTCAAAGCCTTTCCAATTTACCTGAGCATATAGAGAGAGAAAGATTTGAATTGAGTGGTATTCCAACGTCGAAAGCAGAGGAAACACACAACACAAAGGTTTCTCCTAAAGTACTCTGTTTTCTTCTCTCTTCGTTCTTCCTTTCTCTGTCTATCCACGTATATGTCACTCCAACTATATCACACTCTCATCCGATGAGAGAAACACCTACCTTTAACTAAGGTTTCACGGTTGGTGTCGGGATATCGGGAAAACTCCTTTCGGAAAAATCAAGGTATGTATGTCTGTTTCTACAACTCCTATGTGAATTCTGTTGTCGTCTAAGGAAGTAGTTTATTGGGTTAGCTATGAATAATCCTCTTCCTCTGATGAATTCTTATCGATATTAATTGTTCCAGTTCCGACTTCTTAGCATTTTCGTTGATTTCAGAAACTCCTCAATGGATTTTTTTTTTCTTTTATTTGGGTAAAAAAAAAAAACGTTTTGTTTTGGCGGCCATGTGCTAAGTGAGAGAAATATCTCTTAGTTGTGTGTGACCAGTGAAAAACATACGGGTAGAGAGTTGTGAATTGCACAGAGATATTGCGGTTGTAGTTGGCCATTTCAGTTGACAATATAATAGTGTTATTATATTTCTGAAGTCAAGTGAAAAATAAAATAAATATTAATTTTCCTGTTCCGTTGTTTCTAGTCCATGTCCATTTGAAAGCCACTACAAGCCCACCAAACAGTGTCTTCACTGTTAATTTTATGTTCGCCGAGTAAGATACGCCGAAATGAGGTAGTGGGTACAGGACATTAGTTTCAGACTCTGTGCCTTCAGTGCTTCATTCTACGCAGTTTAAAAAGAATAAAATATTTAACTCTTTCTTATTTATAAAAAAAAAGTTACAGTTTGAAATTTTGTGGACTGATGAAAAATTTTCAACAGCTTGCAAATTATAGTATGTATGACTTTTAATGCGTGATTTGATTTGCTTTCGTTTTCATATTCATCTTATGGTTCGCATTGTTCTATCCATGTTTGAAAGTAGTTCGTTCACACCGTATTGCCCAATTGATAACTTTTAACTTACATGGCTCTGTCCAATCTCATCGCAAGCCTATTTACGAGTGTTTGTTTTAAAGTGAACTAAAATTTATTCTAATAAAAATAATTTTAAATCATTAAATATAATTAGATATGTATTAATAGTCATAAATGGAAGAATTCATTTTCTGAGAAGAAAAAAAAAAGATCCGTATAAATTTTCCTTGTTTACGTTATACTTCATTTATTTAATTTTTTCTTGAGGAAATAAAGAAAAATATCCCAACCAGTTAAATTCGTATTTCACCATAATTAATCAATTTTGTTTCTAGTTTTAGATGTTGGTTAGAGGCATCAGATTGGATGGCGGTGACCTTTCTAGATCATGAGATAATTTTAGATAATACGGTGATAGCAATTTGGTATGGAAGTACCATGTGTGATGATTGAATTTACAAAGAAAGGGAAGAAAAAAAAACTTAGAACTCGGGTTGGAATTGGAATCAAATCTTTGTCACATTCAAATGGCTTGTGCTTTTTTGGATCGAGAATCTATTGTGTTACTCACTAGTCGCTAAGTGTTTGCTGCTTTTTTACAAGTCCGTGGCATAGTTTAAGTCTCTCATTTCTTAGTGAACCATATCACATTGGACTGAAATGTCTCTTCGCTAAATGAAATTCTATTGTTGTTGGAAATTCCTTCTCAAAATCACCTTCCGATTTTATGTTTTTCTTTTTTAAGAATGTGCTAAATATATAACATTTTTTGGTTTAATTTTTTATATATATACTTCTTTCGGTATTATCGTTTATATCTAAGTTTCTTGTTCCCGACAGGTATTAGTTGTGTTTCTTTTTCTTGCATTTGAACAATGGTTAAAATATATACTCCTATGGGTTTTGTACAAAAAATGTCTCCTTTTACTGATGCCGTGATTCTGTTGGAATTCTTGTAACTCTCTATTCTTATCACCCTCTCCCCGCTTTTGCTAATCCAACGCACATGGAACACTTAGCATTTACCTTATTCCTAAAATCATGTTCAAAGGTCAAGAAAAGAAGCATGCAGAATCGTAGATTCTGTACTAAGGAGGCATGCTTGAATTAGTAAGTCAATGAGTGATTGAAGCACTGTATAGAGATCATTTGATCCCTTATAATTATAAGAGTCAAGAATATGCACCATTCCAGCAATATTTGAAGATCTTTGATCAAATGTAACAGAGAACATAACTTTTGTATCAAGATTCCTCGTGGTGTTTCTGTGGTTTCTTATTTGCTTTACTCGCTGATGGAGGGGAAATATTGAATTAAGAAGCTGCTTTGGATATTAAGTGTTGAGATGCAAGACTGCGTGTATATCGGAAAAGAGATATTATAGAGGAATTTTGATAATATTTCACATGTGCTAGTATACTAATAAGTTAAATAACTCTTACACGATGCAATGTGTCTTACGTTACTGACTCGTAAACAAAAATAACATAAAGATAGAAATACCAGAAACACACATTGTTACTGGTACGTGAGCATTTATCTTGAGTAATGTTATTTGTCACTAGTCACTACACCACAAGTCCAAAACTGTACAGTGATTACTATGTAGCGATTGCAAGAATGAGGCAAATTATGACTTATATTATTGAATTGAACCAAGTCATTACTGAATACTCTATCGTATGTCAAAACTCAATTATTATATCCAAGAAATATGTTAATAACCAACAAATTGTTGTTTCCCGTACTGTGTTTTCCAGCTCTAAAATAGTCGCTTTTTTATATTGAAGTACTTCTTTTTATTTGCATGCTTCTTGGAGCTCACCCCAGTATTCATGCTCATGCAGCATAGAATCTGCAGATTATGAAAAGAAATTAATGCTTTTGTTTCTCATTCTAACCAGACCAGATATTCACATTCGTGCAGGAAAACTGAAACACCTCGTTGACTGGAAAAGTGGGTAAATGGCTACAGTTTGTTGGCCATATTTTGATCCTGAGTATGAGAACTTCAGCAATAGAATGAACCCTCCAAGGTTCAGCATTTTATTCTCTAGAGTTACGATTTTGGTTTTAAATGATCTGCAATTAAATATCCTCTTTTATTAAAGCTAAATAAAGGAAAGGGATCACTGATCATAATCATAATAACATAAAATTTAGAGTTGATTTTCATGGATATTTAAACATTTTCCTTAGTGTATGTACCAAAAAAATCCCCAAGTGTCACTTAACTGCATTAATTCATCATTAAACTTGGAACTAAACCAGAACGAAGCAAAATATAAATTTTATGATGTTATAAGAGATAATCAATTGATTAACTCAATGCCAAATGGAGTAAAGGGCCCAACAAAATAACTCCATGTAGAATTGGGATTTATAGGGGTACTTTCTAATACCTAGAAAGAAATGATTTGTTGATAGCGAACTCTTTTTACACTTTGCAGGGTCTCTGTGGACAACTCTAGCTGTCATGATTGTACACTAATCAAGGTATAATTTCTCGAGATAACAATTTATTACTTTTTTCCTTGACCTCCTTGTGATTTTGCCATTAAGCTTCTTTGGAAGCTCAGCTTTTGCGGTTTTTAAAGTTTCTTGAACCTAGAGCTTTGATTTTTATTTATTTTCAAATTATATTAGATTTTCTCAAAACTATAGGTCAAATAACATTTCCTTAGCCCACAGTGATTTCAACAAAAAGTCAACTTCAGTCAAACTTTATTTTACTTTAGGATCATGCTGAATTCCCCTAGGATGATACCACTTTATGGATAGCCTGTGCTTTGCCTCATTGCCTCATTGCCTCATTTATTTGGAGAATAGTGGATGCAATATGCAACTGTAATACCTCTACTAATGGACTTTTATTATCCCCCCAAAAAATTGTAGGTTGATAGTGTTAACAAACCTGGAATTCTGCTGGAAGTAGTGCAAATCTTGACAGATCTTGACTTCATAATTACCAAGGCTTACATATCTTCTGATGGGGGATGGTTTATGGATGGTATGTTTGTGATTGAATTGAACTTTCATTCAAAATGCATTAATTCCACAAATGTATCCTGTTCATGCTTGTCATTAGCCTAATTAAACTGGCAACTAAAGAAAAGTATGGCTGCTATCAAGTTTCTCTGCATTTTCATTTCTCCTTTGACTGTATGAATGCATCATGAGAGAATGAAGCGTTTCTTTTTTTTCCACTTTTGTGTCTTTGCATATTTGATTTCCAACTCCATCTAGCAAGAAAGGGCTTGGTTGTGTTGTATTGTTGTCTTTGCATCTATGAGTTAGACAGAAAAAGAGAACTCGTATGTCTTACAGTTCTCCAAGTTTGTCGTGAAAATGAGTTTGACTCGAGTTTAGACAAACAATTCTACTCTTTCTCTCTCTCAAGCAGACACACACACACATTCAAGCAGCTAACTTGTTCACCTAATGAATACAGTATTTCATGTCACGGATCAGCAAGGAAAAAAGATAACAGATAGCAAAACCATCGACTTCATTGAAAAGGTATACTTATTATTCTCTTAACATATTTATCTGATATATTCTTATATTTAAATATGGTAACTATCTAACCACAATCTAAAAGATTTAAATTGTTAAAAATTGAAGTAGCACAACTCTTTCAATATATACAAATAAATAGGGAGAAATCTTTGTCATACTTTCCACCGAAAGCTATGATTGTAGTATAAACCAGATGTATGGGTTTCTTTTTAATTTTAAACTCATATGAATATGATCAGCACCCTTGTTTAAACTTGAGCATCAAATACTCCTTAAAATTTGGACAATTATAAAATCATTTATTACTATGAATTCAATAAATATAGAAGAGAATAAGAAATCACTGATTAGGTTCCCATATACGAAATAGCCACCAGCGCAGCCTACCATTTCCTTAACTGCATAGCAAAATGCATATCAAATACTGAGAGCTCCTATTTAACAGTTTTTCTTGCAATAGGCTCTAGGACCAAAGGGCCAGAGCACAGAAGGGGTGAAAAATTGGCCAAGCAAAAGGGTTGGAGTGCATTCTGTTGGTGATCATACAGCCGTAGAGCTTATAGGCAGAGACCGTCCAGGTCTCTTATCTGAGATCTCAGCTGTCCTTGCCAACCTCCATTTTAACGTGGTTGCAGCAGAAGTTTGGACTCACAACAGGCGAATAGCCTGCGTCCTTTATGTCAACGATGCCACGAACCGAGCTGTGGATGATCCTAACAGATTATCTCTTATGGAGGAGCAGCTCAACAACATCTTACGTGGATGTGAAGATGATGAGAAAGTTGCTAGGACCAGTTTCTCCATGGGTTTCACCCACATGGATAGGAGGCTTCACCAAATGTTGTTTGCTGATAGAGATTATGAAAGTTCTGGAGTCACAACAGATGTTGATTGTCCCCCCTCTTTCAGGCCAAAAATCACAATAGAACGTTGTGAGGAAAAAGGGTACTCAGTGGTTAGTGTCAGGTGCAAGGACCGAGCAAAACTCATGTTTGACATTGTTTGCACTCTTACTGACATGCAATATGTTGTTTTCCATGCCACAATCTCTTCAGATGGCCCTTATGCATCCCAGGTATGTTACACTGATACTTTGTTCTGCTTGTTTTTTTATTTATCATGCATAGGACTTATTCACGGAGTCTGCTGTTTCAAATATCAGGGGTACAACTTGTTTTTCTAAGAAATATGTCGGTTTTCTTTAAAAAAACTCTATTCAGATACAAAACATGAAATTGATTGTAGATTATTTGCGCTTCAAATGGTCTAAGGAAGAAATAGACTAATTTTTCAGAGACAAAACGAGTATCTTTTTCCTTGGATCCTTGTATGTCTTTAGAAAACATGTTTTCTCAATTTGGTTTTACTACTGTTAATGTTTATTGAATCCTTGTTGTCTATATTTGGCTTCAATTGGATTGTCCCAACATGTTTGGAGCATGTAGTTTGTAAGAAACGACCTAACTTAAACAATTCCAACTCGGATTAATTTAGGAATTCAGTAGAGACCCAATTGAGAAAATGTGAACTAAAGAGTTGATGTGGTACTTTTAGGAGTACTTTATTCGACACATGGATGGATGCACGCTTGATACTGAAGGAGAGAAAGAAAGGGTCATAAAATGCATTGAAGCTGCTATTCGCAGAAGAGTAAGCGAGGTAACTTCCAGATTTCAACTGATTTCTATATGCTTGTTTAACTACTAAAAAAAGGAAAAAAGAAAAAAAAAAGACATGAACTTTTGATTCTCAACTCCAAGTTTCCCATTCCCTGTAGAAGGAATTCGGTTCCGTTTGGAAATTTTGTCCTTAGTAAGTGATTTCATAATTTTCTGGGTGAAATTTTGCTACTATATAGTTAGCATTAAGTTTATATGATTCTACAAAAGAAAAGTTTCTACAGAATTAACACATTTTGCGTCTGCAGCTATCTACTTGTATTGCTGCAATGTTACGGCAGATCAATGACCATCATATAGACTAGTGAAAATGTTGGTCTTTTGCTTTCAGTAGAGCTTAAGAATCTATATGCTGCATGTAATATCATCCACATCGCTATATCTTAAAACAGAGAAATCCGTATGAAGAACAATATTTTTTTTAATATACTTTTCAACCATATTCGTAATTAGCTTATGACAAATTGAATATCTTAAAAGGTTGAGTTTAAACCTCCAAAAAATAAAAAGTTTTTATTGAAAAATAAAATTTATTATATTAAAAATACAACACAATAAATATTTTTTAATATAATATTATTATTAGTAGTTGTACAAACTCATTCATAAACAGGTTAAAATTTTTGTATTCTTTATTGTCATTTTCTTCATAATGCTAATTAGATGAGGAAAAGGAGAATATGTTTAGTCTTATAATTGATTGTGTGGATGGAGGCAGGGAGTGAGCCTTGAGCTGTGTGCAAAGGACAGGGTGGGTTTGCTGTCAGAAGTAACAAGGATTCTAAGAGAGAATGGTTTGACAGTATGTAGAGCAGGTGTATCAACAAGAGGGGAGCAAGCACTGAATGTGTTCTATGTGAGGGATGCATCAGGGAACCCAGTAGACATGAAAACTATTGAAGCACTTCGTAAAGAAATAGGTAAGACAATGATGGTTGATGTGAAGAGAGTGCCAAGCAATGCCAAAGCACCAGAGAATCGAGGATGGGCCAAAACAAGCTTCTTCTTTGGGAACTTGTTGGAAAGGTTCTTGACTTGAGAACCATGCATCTCATTCTGCTCTCGTTGCTTTGTAGAAGACACATCATATTGTATAGAAGAATAAAGCTGTTTGTGTCTTAAACATGAACACTGCTTCGACTTTCACCATTTGATATCAGAACAATGCTTGTTGCTTATATTCTGCCTTCCTCACGTTTTAATTTTCTGTCCCTATTATTACCCTTCTCATAAATATTAAGTTGTTCTTTTTAATCTTTTTGCCACTGGAACAGTAGAAAGTAAACAATATTAGTTTTAACATTTTAGATAAACTACTATGGTACGGTACGGGTACTTTAAAATTTAAACAAAATTTAAAAAATCGATTCAAAAGCATAATAAATTTTTTTATTCTTAATGATAAATATCCTATTGCATTAAATTATTTAAATAGGAATAAATTATAAAAAATTGAGAGAAGTATAAAAATAAATTATTTAAATTGAGACACGTCTTCTCTATTAATATGGTATATTAAAATTGATTAAAATCAAAATAATTTTAAATTTTAATTATGTAATATTATTTGAAAAGTATTAAATAATAAATAAAATAAATATTTAATATAAAATAAGTCACTTTAGTTGATGAGAAATAAAAAGTATATTATTTGAAATAAAACAAAGTTATAAAGTACTTATTCCAAATCATGAATATAGCTTTTCGCTCATCAGATGTATCAATGTTAAAGAAACTGAATTTACGATTTTGTAAATTTAATTCTTAGAGTTAAGATTAAGCATTTAAAATATCGTTTTTTAAGATGAATATAATATTTCTTATATATTTATTTTAAAATGATAAATAAATTTTTAATAAAAATATCATATTTATCCTTTCATTTTAAGAATTAAGGTTAAGATTTTCGTAAAAATTATATAAACAGTTGCCAGATTAATTTTTTGTCAGTGGCCCAGATACAGAGATTTTGACCCAAGAGGAAAGCGAGAGAACGAGACGGAACATTAATACGGCAATAGACCTAAAAAAATGATTAAAAAAAACTCAAAAAAATTATATTTGACCAAAATATTGACCTTAAAAAGGTATAAGAAAACAAAAAATCAAGATCATATTTTCTAAAAAAATATAATATAGAAAAAAATTACTTAACATAAAAAAAATCTTAAAAAATCATTTGATGAAATATTTTCTTTTAATAATATTTCTAAAAATACCATTGACAAAAAAAAGTATATTAATCTATTTGCTATTTAAACAACAAACATTTTGGTAGCATGCGAAGAAACGCATATATTTTCCTAAAATTTCGCTGGTAAATTACACAAATATACAACTAAAAGGATAAATTACAGCAAACTTCAAGATCATATCGTTTTAGCAAGCAAGGCCGGTTTTCTTTAAAATGAAGCACTTTAAAATATTTTATTTTTATTTGTAAAAGTTATATTTTTATACAATTTAAAAAAAAAGTAAAAAGAAGATGATATTTTCACATTTCAATAAAAATAAAGAAGATGTTTTCAACCCAAACACGTCCTAATATATGTGTGCGTCTGAATTTAAATATACTTGCTATAAAAGAAACAGGGAATACACAGATACAAGTGGATTTCTGATTCTGGAAGCTACCAATGCCCAATACTGATTTGAAACGCCATCAAAGACACGTAACATTTGCCATTTCAAGCAATTGAAAATAAGATATTTTCCCCTTTCATGTATTATGAAGAACATGTTGGATTACTTTGTTAGAGTTTCTACATATACAACTGCATGATTAGCTTAACACGCAATATTGTTAGAAAATTAATCAATACATGTTTATGAACATTGAGTAATCAATTTGTAATAAAAATGTATTTGAAAAAGTTTATTTAGTTTGTACTCTACACCCACACCCCACACAACACACATGTTTTAACAAGTTAATAATCTCCATACACTAGTTTATAACTTAAAATAATTAAATAAAGACATATAAATATATAAACTCTTTTGAATATACCTTGCTTAAGTTAAGTGTGTCAAATTTTCACGTTCTAATTTATTTATATACTTAGCTTAATATGCAGGCAATGTACACAACACTGAGTTTAATATAAAAATATAAGACTGCCAATAACTATATTATTATACCTCAAATAATAATACGGTTTTAATAACTTCAGTTGAGTTTAAACAACTAGTATAACAATATAATTTTATTAAAAATTAAAGTATTTATTATATTTGTATATCTTCAACGTATATTAATCATTTAAACTCAATCTTAAAAAAAGATTATTATTTAATAAAAATTTGCTTGACAATTAATAATTATTAAAGATTTTTAAAATTGAAATTTCAATCCATCTTGTTATTTATTTAATAAGTATTCCGGCCATATTGGCTAACAAAATTTTATCTCATATATACAGGGATAAATGACTCCAAAGAAAGTGTAAGGCTAAGATTAAAGAAATATTTGTACTTTTATAAATGATTATTAAATATTGTCGTGTGTTATTTTTTTAAAGATTTGCACAGTAAATAATAAAAAGTGTTTTATTTTAATATAAATATTTAAAATAATAATATAAAGGTGATTTTTTTATATATATTGTTATTAAAAAAAAATCCGGAAGCTGCTCAATGATTATCGTAGATGGTGAATTTTGAAAGTGGTTTTAGAGAGTGTCTCTTTTGTTTTCCACCTCAACCATAACACTGTAACCTTTTGGGTACATAATGAAATGCACCAAGACGAAAAGCAATGCAAGATTCACTTCATATGCAGACATTGCTGCTCACAAAGGAATCCATTGTTTCCTTTTCTTAAACCTCAAAGATGCATTGGACATATTTGCATGAAGATAAGGTTAAAAATGCAAAGATTAAAGCTAGCAATCGCCATTATTAATATTCAGACAAAGTGCCGAAAGCCGCATCAACTCACTCACCCTCACCCTATCACCTATCACTCCACTTGTGCATTCTTAAAGCTTCTATTAATTCACATCTATATATGTAAAATTAATATTCAATAAAAAAAAGTCTAAATTAGATGAGCGAATCCATGTTTTAAACACGTTTATAAATATTATAAATATAATAAAAAGTTAATTTTTAATTATTATATTATTTTAATTAGTATTAGTACAATGTTTCAAAAATTATCCAATTTATCAAAAGCAACTAATAAAAGTGTGTGTGAAGTGTTCATGTAGTATCTAAAAATGATATACATTCACGGTGATTGCGACATGATGCAATTATCGTTTAGAAATGTGGGTTCAATAATACTAATTTTTATTTACAATTTTTGGTTACGATTGACTTGAGAAAATTTTGCAGATTCAAGCAACAAAACGCTCTGTTAAACAAATCGACTATATAAAGGCAATATATATTAATACCATTGCGCTATCCCTTTATTATATTTGTCAACTCCTCTCAATTATCTACAATTAATTGGGTTGAGTTGTTTCTTATTTTTAAATTTTTTTAAGTGTGTGAAATGCCTCTTGATTTTACTATCTACTTTCTCTTAGATTTTGATAACTATATTTTGAGTTAATTAAAAATGTTTTAATTGATAATTTTGAAAAAAAAAATATGATTTTGCTAAAATGCTATAAAAACTTCAATCGATTTTTAATTTATTTTTATTCAATTTTTAATGAGTATTTAAGCATATATCATATAAAATAAGTAAATAGTATTTTTTAATTAAAAATTATACTATTTAGTGTGTGTTTATATTAGTTAAAAAATTAAGTTATTTCAATAATTAATTACACAAAATAAATTTTATATTTAGATATAAGTGAGAAGTATTTTTAAAATCATTTTTTATATCTAGATGGTATAAAAAAATCAATTTTAGGGTAAAGTTATAAAAAATATGAAGTTATGTATTTAAAATAACAATTATTAAGAATAAAACAAAAATAGAAGTTAACTATAAAATAAGTTAATAACTTTTAGTCATAAACTTAAAATTTTGTTTATTTTAAATAATTTGTTAAAATAATAAAAAATTATGAGTCGATTTTTTAATTATCGTCAAACAAAAATGAACAATATTTTTTACAACTTTTGTCAATTAATCAAGAAAAATGATATTTCTTAAATACACACTTAATATCATTAATATATTAAACTTTTAAATAAAAATTTATTATGTATAAATTATTTATTTATTTGTAATTATATATTAGACCAACTACTTTTTAGCTGTTCAAACTATTGTTAATTGAAAACTTTTCAATGATAGTTGTTTCTGTTTTGAGGTCTTTAATGATCAAACTTTCATTGTCGGTTTATTGAGATCTTTAATTTTAAAAACATTGAAAGTAATTGTTTTAGCATAAAGTAACAATTAGAATAATTTCTAATTTTCTAAAAAGCAGAGAATCAAGTTAATTAAAATAATACTTAAAAGATTTATTTATCAAAAGCTAAAATTTAATAAAAGAAAATGTAGTAAAGAAGGGGCACGATGAATTATTCCATTGACAAATGATCTAAACGCTTCTTTGGTGCACAAGTCATCCCATCCCTAAACCCTTACACATTTTGCAGTGCACGTGACAACATTGACCATATTAATGAAAAAGTTACATTTTTCACTTTAATTTCACTATGCTCTCTGAAATGGCAGTAATACTTGATTGGTCTCCACAATGGACAAGTCACAAGCACATAGCTAAGTGATAAGCATAAACAATTGCATCAAATCAATTATTTTGCATAAGGTTACCAAGACGCCACTGCTAACTAAGCTGTCAAAAGCTCTTTAATACATGCCAATTTTACTATAACAAGAATATGATCTTTATTTTGGTGTACCCTGAAATATTATTACACTAAGCACGAGCTAAATCAATCATACTACCAATTATAAACGTAGACCTGGTGTTAATTAAAGACGTAATAACTACTATTACGACCGTTTGTTAATTGATTAGAGATTGATTAACTAATAATTAGAGAGGTGACTTCCATCACAGTGTAATTTGTAGCCCTCCGATGTGACTTGTGTCCTATTTCTGCAATTTACTTCCATTTTTGTTAAGAAATTGATTGATTGGAGCAGAGAGGGAAGGGTTCATAAATCATCGTAACATTGTAGCGTGGAGTCCCAGTCGAGTTTCCCATCGTGGGTTGTGGGATCAGAATCAAACTGAAGATAACGATTGAAGGGGCATATAACACCAAAGAGTTAAGTTATATATTTTTTATTATTTATACGTATTAAGTAAATATTAAATGAATATATATATATATTCCTTTTTTACAGATAAAAGAATTTGTAAGAAGATTTAATGCCTCATTGATTTGTCGTTATAATATTTAATTGATTTTTTTATAATTAAAAAATAATAGTTACATTTTATTATGTATAAAATTTTAGTCAAATGCTGATCAATGTCTCATCAACACTCATTAAAGAATTAAAAATAATTTTTTAATATAATAAAAGTTTTTTCTAAAAAAATGTGATACATATATATTTTTCATAAAGGTTAACATTTTTTTAATTTTTTTAATCAATAATCTAAGACCAGTGATTATAAAATTTAAAATCTTATACCTTTTTATCTCTAAAAAATAATTTTTAAGTCAATTTTATTTTTAAAATAATAATTAATTTATAATTTAATGTATTTTTTAATTTTACTCTTAAAATAATTAATATCTCAAAATGTATTTTTCATCTTCTTTCTATTTATTTATTACGTAAAAAATTTAAAATAGATATAATAAAAAAGTTTATAATATTCTTAATAAAGATAAAATAATTAAATATACTTTAAATTTTATATCACAATCTTGAATCACTATTTTAAGATGCAGAAAAAAGGAAAAAAAAAGAAAGTACATATTTAACGGTGGTGATTATATTTTCTTCTGATCAGAATTAATTTAACGAATAATGTAAACAGGCTATGAAATTGAAAATTATTATTCAAAACGAAATAAAGGTAATTAATTGTGTTACAGTAAGCAAATACTGGTTTTTCTTTTGCCTGGTATTCAGGCTTCAGTATTTTCTGCTTTTGGGGGCGGTTTCGTTTTTGAACAAACGGAAACTTCTACACACACTACAAGGCTACCACCTTTATTCCATTGCTACTTTCATTCCCTTCTTTCCATTTTTATATTTCAAACAATCCTTAATTTTTAATTTTCAAATCAAAGAAAGCGATAAAAAGAATTTGCTTTCTTTTCTTCTGTTCACGTCTCGTCTTTTCTTTTCTCTGTCTCTGTGGTGGTGACCCCTATACTCATCAAACCAGAGGACTTTACTTGGGACCCACTTAACATGTCATAGCCTTATTGATCAATCTTACACGTGGCAGCGTAACATCACTTGCCCCTTTCTCCCTCTTCCCATTCCTTGCTTCTTTCCCTTTCCTTTTGCCTTCTCTTCACAATATTTAGACCTTCCCCTCCCACTCACAATTTCAGAGAAGCACTCAAGCTTCTCTGTTGGAAAAGAAAAAGAGTTGTTTGTTTCTCTCCTCTTAGCTACAGTGGTAATAATCGCCGTCATAGCTGTTAGTTGCTATTTGTTTCTGCGTGTTCATGGGATCATGTCTTTGGTCAGAGGAAAAAAAAAAGTTTTGATTTTTATTTTGCCTAGTTTCGTTTCTGAGTGCTTTTTCATCGCCCTTGTGATTTCAGTTTCTTGATTTTCATTTTATGTATGCCAAGTTTGATTAAGAAAAAAGGGGCTGGGGGGGGGGGGTGTTTTTGATAATCATTCTTGTGAATTTCTTGTGAATTGATCCTTCTGTCATACAGCTAGTGCCAAGTTTGAAACTTTCTGCCAAGTCTTAATCATGTAATTGAGAAGGAATTTATGGGTATTTATGTAATGTGCTGAATCCTTCTTATAAGATCATGCCCTTTTTTTTTTTTTTGTATAATAAATCATTATAATAATAATTATATTTATCTTTCTGTTGCTTTCATTACAAATTGCCTTTAAAGGGGCCTTGGGCACATGGGCGTTTCTTGGCTTGTGGTGATTATCGTTTTGTTACAAACTGTGTTTTGGAAACCTTAAGCCTTGGGATTTGCTTTGCCTTATCCGTTTTCCTTTTCTGACAGGAGGGAAAGTTGAAGGCTGGAAGTGATATGGTTGGAAAGGGTAATTTGAGGACTGAGGACTTGAATTTGTGGTTTGAGAAGCTTATGATGGTTGCTGGGAGTGGGAACAGTGAGAAAGGGGTGAACATGAAGGTTGGGGTCATCACAGAATGGAAGGATATTCCTGTAGAGCTTTTGGTTCAGATTCTGTCCCTTGTGGATGATCAGACGGTGATCACAGCTTCTGGAGTTTGTCGTGGCTGGAGAGATGCTATTTACTTTGGCCTTGCACGTTTATCCCTCTCTTGGTATATTGCTCTCTCTTTCTTTTAAGCCTTCTCTATTTCTCTCCAATTGGGGGCTTTATTTTGGTGAATTTTTCTTGGTTCCTTTTGCTTGTTTGTGTGAATTGATTTTTCTATGTTGCAATTCTTGATCCCGATGATATGTCTTTTGCTTGTTTTTCTATGAGTCCATTGCTCCTTTCTCCTCTGCAGCAAGCTGAGTTGCATCCTTTGCTTTTAGGGAATTGGAGAATCCCTCAGTTTGATGGGCATGTGATTGTAACTGGCATGTTTTCAATTACTTAAGAATGTGTTAGAGATTTTCTGATGAGAATTTTATGTGATATGTGGTTAAACAAGGGCTTTTAACTTGATAAGTTGAGCTAAGAGGTGTCTCAACAATTTTCTTTGCCAAGGTGTTGTTGTGACTGAACTGTTAAGCTGTCTGAACTGTGTAACGGAGGTTAATACTCTCTTTCTCGCCCAAGTAACTTAGGTCCTTTAAATTTCTGAAGCTGATTTCTGGAATAAATGTACTAATTTTTTAACATGAAAATATTGAGTTTATTAAAATTCTAAATCTTGGAAATCATGGCTTAGCAGTTTTTTCCTTTAAGTCAATGTGGTATCATGAATTTTTGCCCGATGACTAAAATCCATTTCTTAAAATTCCTTCATTTGCCTCTAATATTGGCCTCTTTTCAGAAATCTTCATAGAACACTTATTTTGGTTCAGTAGCAGGACTTGCTTGTAGTTATTATGGAGTTCATGGAATGTAGTAATGACAGGATTATATAATTAATCTCGCTGCAGGTGTAGCAAGAACATGAATAACTTGGTCCTATCTCTCGTTCCTAAATTCACAAAATTGCAAACTCTAATCCTTCGTCAAGACAAGCCTCAACTAGAGGATGATGCTGTTGAGACAATAGCAAAATGCTGCCATGAACTGCAAATCCTGGACCTCAGCAAAAGTTTCAAGCTTACGGATCGGTCACTCTATGCTATAGCCCTTGGTTGTCAAGATCTTACAAAACTGAACATCAGCGGGTGTTCAGCATTCAGTGACAATGCCTTGGCTTACCTTGCCAGTTTCTGCAGAAAACTGAAAGTTCTAAATCTCTGTGGATGTGTTAGAGCTGCATCTGATACTGCGTTACAGGCATGACTGTGGTAGACTAGTTGGTTTTCATAATCATATAAGAATTAAGATGGCTTTGATTTATAACCCATTGACTAAATGATATATGCAGGCTATTGGACAATACTGCAATCAGTTACAATCTTTGAACCTTGGATGGTGTGATAATGTTGGTGATATTGGAGTGACTAGTTTAGCATACGGGTGCCCTGATCTTAGGACAGTTGACTTGTGTGGCTGTGTCCGTATAACAGGTATTTTATTCAAAATTTCAATTATTTAAACCGGAATTACTTTGCCAAATTTGACGTTCATATTTTTGTTACATTACAAAATATCTGATTTTCATGAAAAGGCCACAGAATGTGCTTAGACATGAAAGTAAACCGGTTAAGATAAAAGTTTGTCTGGGTACGAGCTTATTTAAACACTTATTTAGTTAGTATTTTTTAAACGATGCCTTATGTCACAAGTTCAATGATAAAATTTGTTGAAATAAGTTAAAAATGACTTATTTTGATAAATTATACTAAGTAATTTATTGAAACAATCTAAAAAGAGCTTATAAAAGTCACAAGCTATTTTTATTAGTCGTCGCCATAAATCTTACAAACTAAAATATCTGATTTTTGGTTGAATGATTAGTGCAATTTTGACTTGGATGTTGATATTGCAGATGATAGTGTGATTGCATTGGCAAATAGATGCCCCCACCTGAGGTCCCTTGGGCTGTACTATTGTAAGAATATAACAGACAGAGCAATGTATTCCTTGGCACACAGCAAGGTGAACAATAACAACAGGATGTGGGGATCTGTGAAAGGAGGAAATGATGAAGATGGTTTAAGGACTCTCAACATTAGCCAATGCACTGCACTCACCCCTTCTGCTGTTCAAGCAGTTTGTGACTCATTCCCTTCACTACACACATGCTCAGGTAGGCATTCACTCATCATGAGTGGCTGTCTCAATTTGACATCTGTGCATTGTGCCTGTGCTGTCCATGCACACCGCACATTCACCTCTTTCCCTTATCCAGCTCATTAAGCACAACACACTTCAAGGAAGTGCCCTTGCCCTTGAAGGGCTCTGAGAAGTTAAAACTATAATTTCCAGCCCCCTTGTAGATATGTTTGTGTTGAGCTGCATGCAGAGACTTGAGTCCAGCTGATTATGTGTCACATCTTCAACTAGTCTCTCAAACTTGTTTTATCCCTGAATTGTGAAGCTCAAGACATTTTGGATGCCAAAGGTGACTATTTCCTAGTTAGCTATGTAAATTAATTGGGAGACATGGACTTTTAATTATGTATGGTTGGTTTTATGGAAGCATATATTCGAAGTATTTTTGCTTCTGCTCTTCAATTCGAGAAAACTAAGGTGGAATATTAGCCTTTGGCTGTTTTATACCGCTAAACAAAGTCATGTAAATTAAGAAAGTCTTATACCGTTAAACTGGCTGTTATCTGCTTCTATTGATTGTCATATAGCATGTTGTTTTACAAGCCATTGAAAATTAACTTAGAAAAAAACAACTTTTACTTATAGTTTGGAGAAACAGGTTCTGTCAATGCAGTTGGCGAAAGAATTTTGGTGATCTCTTCCATCCCATCAAAATTAAGGTATAAGATACCCGTTTGATCCAATAAACTAAGGCTTTGTTCTCTGATTCAGGGGAGAAGGAAAAGGGTTTTTTTTTTTTTTTTTTCTTTTCTTTTTTAAATAATTCTTACTTGATTTATTAAAATTTAGTTAGTTTTACAAACCTATGGGTCTTGTTAATGAATATACATATTATGTACGCAAATATTTTCATATAGGTAAAATGGCTTAAATTAAATAATTTATATAATTTTAATACAATACATGGTATTGTAATAAAAATGTTTAATTATTTATTTTAATTAGGAAATTACCTATTCGTATCATCCAGTAATTTGTGTTCCTTAATATTAAGTTTCTTATGAATACTTTTTATGTACTTGTCCCGGTATTTTTTTTTTTTAATTTGAAAGGGTATGATATCTATTATATGTAAATTAATAATAATTTAGTAGGTATATTTAACTCCTTAATTCTATTTTGATGGTTTAAGGTATTAGACTATATTTAATTTCACGTTTCTATCTTTTATTAGAAACTGAGGTTTCTCAATAGTGTTGAGAATTTTTTTAAATTCAACTTCCATAAATCACAAGATTTTATAGAGTAGGAGTTTATACGTTACATTATGAAATTAGCCAATTGTTATTTTTAAGTATTTTTAAATTTAAAATAAATTTTAAAAATCATACTAGATAATAAAGTGGTTAAGAATTGAGTTAAATTATTATTGGGCAGATAAAACAATATTGAAATCCTACTACGTTTTAAAGTATCGTTGAATTTACCTATCTTAGTATAAGACTATTACATTTTCTGTACACTTCACATTTCACAAATATTAATTAAAATTAAAAATTAAAAATACATTGAATTATTAATTTTAAATGTATTAAGTTTTATAAATTAAAAAGAGTAAATAATATAAATATTAACAATAAAATAATTTAGTATATTGAATTAAATAAATAAAGAGACAATTTTTAAATAAAAATTTCTATAAATATTTAAATTAAAAAGTAGATGCTTAATGTAAAAATGTAGTATGATAAGAAAGATAATTGACGTTTTAAAATGTTTGAAAAAGATTTTGAAAACATTCTTCTTATTTAAAAATTAATATTCATAAATTATTTATATAAGTTGATTTTAATTTTTCAACTAATTAGATGACTTGGTAAAGAAAAGGACAAGTGAAATTTATTGATTCATTTCTTTAACGACAACATGGCTTCTTTAAAAAAAAGAGATTATTAATGGCTTGCATTTTGTTGTGTAATATTTGTCATCCTAAGATGTTAACAATTATATGGATCACTTCCTTTTGTAAATTAGCTCTACACCGTTTGCCATGAATAACATACAAAATAGCAAAAAGAGGTCCTACCGGGAGTCGAACCCAGGTCGCTGGATTCAAAGTCCAGAGTGCTAACCACTACACCATAGAACCAAGTTTACAAAACAAATAAAATGAAGTTATAAACAATCCTTAAAAGCCTTTGATCAATTATATATATATATATATATATAAAAGCTAAATCATTTTTGAATAGTTACAGATAAATGATAAAAAGCTTGTCTCCAATATTCTTCTCTTTGGAATGTTTTTGGGAAGACTGGGAAACACTCTGATTAGAGCTGTCAAATAGGATTTAAATCCATGGATTAACCCTTAAAATTCTATAATTGACCTTAATTTTTATCAATCCATCTTATAATAGGGCTTACCTCATAAATAAAGTGGGCTAGAATACTTATGGTTGGGCTGACCCAAGGAGACCACAAATTTTGCTTCGTGAAGTACCGTTTTTAGGCAATTCGTGTGAATTTGAATTTAGGATTCATTTGAATTTTCCTTTTAAAAATATTCCAGATCGATTAATTAAAATCACTATCTGCTTTTCCTCTATTATCAAAATATTCCGTTGAACCACGGATTTTGTAATTTTTAAATTTTTATAAATGATCGAACAACATTACATAAGAGGTAACACCTTACTAAACTAATTAAAAGATCTTGCAACAAAATATATTTATGTTTTATCATGGTATTAGAAAGAAGAGCTTATTGGTCTTGGAAGGGTGTTGATGGCTCTTTTACGGTGGCTTAGAAAACCAAGGATGACAATGAAGTGACAAGTGAATTGAGGTAATGTTAGTGAGTGAAATTGTAGAATTTTGTTAGGGAGTGTTAGAGTTAGAGAGAAAGTGGGAATAACGAGATTTAGAAAAAGAAAACAATGGTAAAAGGAATTTTAATTTCGGTAGTTACTAATAATATATCTATTGTATTTTAATTCACTTATTTACATTTATTTTAAAAAATATGGCCCAAGTATTTATGGAGTTTTTTTATTTTAAATTATAAACTTTCTTATTTTTTATAAAAATTTGGATTGTTTATTAGAAACTTATTAACTTCTTGGTTGTCCTGAGAATCCCTTTTCTTTTAACCTGAGCAATTTTCTCTCAACTACAAAAATTTCAACAAATAACCCGTTTATTTCTCTAGGGTCAATAATGGATCATACATAAAAAAATTTGTATCAAAACATGAGTTGTTTTTGGGTAGGAGTAAAAGAATAGCAGCATCACATTATTGAATTATCCATTACAAAATAGGTGACGTTCATGTAGAGGAAATGGGCTGAAAGCACAGCCCACATCTTCATCTCTCTATTTATTTAAATTTTTTTACAACAAAATTACATATATCGTTAACAAAGCATTCCCTATTTCCTTTTCCGAAGAAATCAGTGTGTAGAAATAACAGAAGGCCATGCAGGGCGTGGAATCTGGATTCTTACTCCGATGTAAAATTGTATTATAACTTAATTAAAGCACTCTTAATTTTTTTTCATATTTTATTTTGTTAGTTGAGATAATTTTAAATTATTTAAATGATAATGTTAACTTTTTCTAACCAAACCTTAAATATCTAGAATGACAATAGTTTTGAAACATAAAAAAAAAATTAGTTTAAAATGGAGAGTATTTTTCTTTAAAAACAAATTTGAATGGTGAGTCCATTGAAGTGCATTGAAGAAACAGCACAATCCAAAAAAATTAAGGAAATAAAGAATGGACAGAAAACCAACGACAGTAAAAATATAGGAGTCCTTCATGAGACGATTGGATTTATGAAAAAAGATGAATACATACATACATATATATATATATATAAAACAAATTAAGTGAAAATACTTTATTATTATGAGAATATGAATAATAAAAATAAATTATTATAATTTATTTAAATAATTTAGATAAAAAACACATACAATCCTTTAAAGTGATTAGATGATCAAGTCGTTATCTACATTTTTGAATTATAAAATTAATATTTAATTTTAACTATTATTTTATCTATTTTTTCATATTTTCCCTCTTTAATATATATTATTTAGTTGTGATACATATCAATAAATATATAAATATGATTATAACAATATTATTATAAATTTATAATTTTAAAATAATAATATAAAAATTGACCTATCTATAATTGATCAGTTATGGTTTTTATTATTATAGGTAATACAATCATAAATTGTAGATAAAATGTTTTATAATATAGATATATCACATTAATAAAATTTATATTTATAAAATATTATTAATAATTATATATATTATAATGAAAAAAGAAAATAATATTATAAATTATATATTTCTAATGTATAATTGATTTATAATCTATGTACACTTTTTTTACACACTTTTTACCATTTATACCCTTAAAAATAATTTAAGTTTACATCAAATTAATTGTAAATATTTTTTCATTTCCATATTTTAATAAAATATTGATGATCGTTATAAATTAGATAAATTTTCTTTTGTTAACATTTTATTTTACTTTTTACATGAGAAACTAATTTTTCAAAACATGATTAAATGTTGAGAATTTGTTTGGCTAAAATAAGAGTAAAAAGATAGAATAATGTATATTTTTGTTGTTAATTAAATATTTATTAAGTTACACACATCGATAAGATTAACTAATTTTATTAACTATCTTATTATGTTAGACTAATGTAATTTTTATCCTCAGAGTATGACTAAGTTAGAAAAGAAAAAAATATAATAATTGTTTAAAAATATCTTTACTTTATTTTATTACCTCTCTCTTCTCTATTTTTTTTTCTCCTCTCTATTTTTATATATTTTTAAAAATATATTACAATTTTAAAAATATATAATTTTTTATATATTCTTAAAATTAAAAATATTTTATTTATATATTTTTATATAAAATAAAAATATAAAATTTAATTTAATAAATGTATAAAAAATAATTTTGTTAATTTTTACAAATTCATGTCATATTCTTTATATCAGGTCTACATCAAATATTAGATATAATAAAAATTTATCATATTCTTAAACTAAAAATAAATTTTACTCAAATAAATTATCTCAAATTTATTTATAATTTTTATTAACATTATAATTGAATTTAAACACTTAAAGATAGTAATTTTTATTAAAAAATATTTAGTATATTAAAATTAGAAAAATATGACAAATATTTTTAATAAAATATTTTCTTTCTTTATATAACGTTTATTTTAAAGAAAAGGTTAACATAGTTAAGGGCATTTATGATTCTATTTTTTGAGGATAAAAATATTCGAGTCTTAGCTGTCTTCACTGTTGATCTAATCTGCATCATTCAATGTCGTCCCCTTATTTCCTGAGCCCTTACTTCATGCAATCTCGTCATCCCTACTCTGGGAGTAATGACAGAAAAGGATAAACCGAAAACATTTTCAGAAATAAATATATTAATAATAAATAAATAATTGTATCCGATGATGTCAGATAGGCATTTTCTGAATAGAAATATATTGCTTTGTCTGATTGCTTTCACACCGACGTGTCTGTTTTTGTGGATAGGAAGGCATGCAAGGGTGACAGTTTTGCATGCAGACCGCAAGCCACGTCGAAGGATCATATAAAATGTTAATAAGTGTCTTAATTAGATATTGATTAATAAATAAAAATTATACAAAGTATTGTTAATATAGTTTCATTATGACATTTAATAAGAATTTAATATTTAATTATTCTTTAATCATTCGTTTGTAAGAAAAGTTCATTCAGTGACACCAGTCAACGGTGTTAGTGATAGTGAATACAGTTCTGTCTCCAAAAAACTCAAAAAGCTGTCATAAAATTATCGTTGATTATACCTTATTTCCTGGATGTGGCATATGTTATGATGGGAAAAGAAGGAAAATGTTCCAAAAAGTTAATTTGTAATGTTGGATTTGAACCACTTTTAGCATTTTGGAATAATGCTAGTAGCTTTTTCTCCACCAAATAGTCATTTAAGATTGTACGATAAAGAAATTAAAAACTACATTTAATTATTTTATTTTTATTAAAATTATTATAAAATATTTTATTATATAATAAATAAATAGAAAAAATATTGAATAAATTTTAGTATAATTATTTTAAGGGTAAAATTTAAAGATAAAAATTAATTTTATTTTAAAATTATAAAATGATTATTATTTTTAAAAATAATTCAAAAACTATTTTCAGAGGCAGAAAGAGTAATATTTTCGTAGCATTTTGTACTGCATTAATTACTGATGATAATTAATTAAATTTAATGTGATTAAGTTAAATTGGAAATATCGATAACTTCAAATTTAATACTACATCTAATTTTATTTATAATAATAAATAATAAATAATAAATACCTAATTCATTAAGATTAATAAAAATGTCATTAATTTATATTCTATTCCAAAAATATTTATAGCATTAAATGGTCAAATTACTATGTTATGTATTAAATAAATAAATAAATATATTCACTTTTATAGATAAAAGGTGAATACTTTATTAATACAAATTTTACCATAAATAAAGATATAAATTTTTTAATAATTAATATATTTGAAAAAATTCTTTCTTCCTTATATTTTTAAAAAATATTAGTAGTTATTTATCATAAATAAGAATAGAGGTAGTATAATTTATTTCTAATTATATTTTTAATTTTTTAAAATAGTATTGTATAAAAGAAAAAAATTTATAATATTTTTTTATTAAAAAGTATAACATTTAACAGTATCAATAATTAATTTTATATTACATTTTATAATTTGTAATAAAAATTTACTATATATAATTTTTTATTCTATGCAACATTGTATGTGTTAAATTTTTTTTTACATCTTTAATATATAATTATTACAGTTAAATTTCCAACCAAATATATTAAAAATATTTTGTTAATACTTGAAAGAGAAAAAATTTGTTTTACAATCTTTAATATACCTTTAAAAAGTTAGATTGAACATTTTAAAATGTTTAAAATAAACTTGCTAAGCAAATCAAACTCGAGTTAAATTACGCCAAAAATATTAAATTTATATATGCTTATATTTTATTAATATTTTAGAAAGTACTCACCGTAAAAAAAAAACATTATATAAAATATATGTTACATTTTGGTAAAAATTAAATTAAAAAAAATTAGAAAAGTAAAGGTGTGGGGATAGTACAATATGCGCAACTGAGTTGTTGAAAATGGTGGTTACATTAATTTTTTATATTATTTAAAATGTGTTTAGAAAAACTTATGAAGAGTTTGTCAATTTTTTTTGTAATTGTTTGAATAATCACGGTATAACTTATTGAAATAATTTTTAAAAATTTATGTCAATAAATTTTACAGTTTAATTTATAGTATAAAATCTTATGCTATTAATTAAATAAATCCTAAATTAAAATGTTTTCTAAATTCACCTTTTATCCAATTATGCAAACTAATTTCGTTTCTTCTTTGGTGATTAAATTGATGCAACGAGTTAAATATTATAACACATATAATAGATTTTACATAGACATTAATTAATTAACAGTGATTACTTTTTTTAATTAAATTTAAACACAAATAAGCAGAAACGGTTATTAACAAGTCACCGCCGGTAGTCATCGGATGAAAAACCTATTGCATATTAATTAAGTGAAAGGTTATTAATATTTTTTAACAGAATTTCAATAATATATTATTAGTTATTTGTTAAAATATATACAATAATACGAGTTTCATTTTTTATTTAATAAATTTAATTCATATTTTATAATTTTTAATAAAATTTCACTTCTCGAATAATTAATTAATGATACGTAAAGCACATAAATATCTTCTTTCTTATTTCAGAGGAAGAAGCTTTGAAAAACTCTGAATAACAAATTAGCTGAAAAACCAGAAAAGAAAAAAGATTAAACTAATAAAAGGTAACGGTTATTAAACTACTAAAAGTAATATAAAATGTTGTTGACGACAAAAAAAATTGCTTTCTGGACTAAAAATATATATAGTTATCCTTGCTGTATAAATGCTTGACAATAGAAAAATCTTTTTTTTGGGCCAAAAGTAACCGAAAGATATTATTTTATTCCTATGTTGAAATTTACTTAATTTATGTTTATTGACCAAATTAAATACTAAGAATAAAAAGGAAAACTAAAATGAGGTTCAGCAGTATCTGGATGGCAACTCATCAAACCTGTACCAAATAAACCTTAACGTTAACAATGGACCTGCTTGGTTATAAAAGCATCACCATAGCAAGGGAAGAAAACCAAGAAATTGAGTAAGTGCATTAGCAGCATTACCAAATATCTAAAACCTTTGAAACCATGGAGATTGAAGTGCCTGTTGTGATTGTGGGTGCAGGGCCTGCTGGCCTAGCAACCTCTGCATGCCTTAACAAACTTTGCATTTCCAACATTGTCCTAGAAAGAGATGATTGTCATGCATCTCTTTGGAGGAAAAGAACCTATGACCGCTTGAAACTTCACTTAGGCAAAGATTTTTGTAACCTTCCTCACATGCCCTTTTCATCTGATTTACCCAACTTTGTGCCTAGGGTTGAGTTTCTACGCTACTTAGACCGCTATGTCAACCACTTCATGATTTCCATTCGCTATAACCGAAATGTTGAGTCTGCTTCTCTTGATGACAACAATGGCAAATGGAGGATCGTTGTTAATGACACATCATCAAATGTTGATGAGGTTTATGTGTCAGAGTTTCTGGTGGTTGCAACCGGGGAGAACAGTAAAGGGTACATTCCAAACATTGACGGACTTGATAGGTTTGAAGGAGAATATTTGCATTGCAGCAAGTACCTTAATGGAAGAGAATGGTATGACAAAAATGTCCTTGTTGTTGGCTGTGGCAATTCTGGCATGGAGATCGCTTATGATCTCTCAAATTGGGGTGCAAATACCTCCATTGTTATTAGGAGTCCTGTGAGTCTTCTCTCTCTCTCTCCCTCTCTCTCTTCATCTATGTCCTTTACGTGCATTCTTCTTATTAATTACAAGACAAGATTAGAAGGCTAATTGAAAAAAATATAAATTAATCTAAAATAAACTGTACAATGGTATTAATTGTTTTTAAGCCAATTAACCTAAGATTCAAATATTTAACTAATGGTGGGTTTTTTTGCTTTAATGTTAATTTAATGATAATTGTGTGAATAGATAAATGAATAAAAATTCCATCTGTGTATCTAAATCTAACACATCGGTTTCTCCATGGTTATATATGTTCAGGTTCATTTTTTCACTAAAGAAATGGTGTACTTGGGGATGTGCTTGCTGAAATACTTTGAAATGGAGAAGGTGGACAAGCTCATGCTGCTTATGAGCAAAGTGAAGTATGGAGATATGACCAAATATGGATTGGCTAGGCCAACGGAGGGACCTTTCGCTTTGAAAAAAATGGGTGGTCGCACCCCTACCATTGATGTGGGTTGTGTTGGTAGGATTAAGAAAGGCAAAATAAAGGTAGCTAGTGATATATAATAATTTTATTATTTAAGTCATTAAAAATTAATATATCTTAATATTAAAAATATTTACTTCATTAATTCCTTAATGATGAGCGATATTACATCGATTTGACTGTCATTTTTATTTTATTTTTTTATATTTAGGTCTTCCCAGGTATTTCAAGCATAGAAGAAGGCAAGACAGTTCAGTTTGAAGACGGAAGATTTTGGCATTTTGATGTTATAATCTTTGCTACTGGATACAATAGCACTGTGCTGAAGTGGCTTAAGGTGCACCATAACATATATTATACATAAGGCTAATCTGAATAAACTTCTAATATTTATAAATAAATTGATAAAAACATTTTTTTAAAAATAAATGTAACTTGCAGACTTCTAATTTTTAAATTAAATGAAAAATATTTTAAAATAAGAAAATACATAAATTACCTTTAATTTATAAGATATATTTAATTCATTTTACTTCTTTATTTTGTTTTATAAGTATCTAATAAATTTATGCAAACTTAGTTACATAATTATTTTTGTCATTGAAAGTTTGATTAATGATTTAAGAGTGTGGCTGAGCAAGCTAGATCGAATTATTGTCGGTGTCATTTGCATGCAGGATTACAAAGATTTGTTCAATGAGAATGGAATGCCTAAAGCAAGTCAACCAAATCACTGGAAAGGAGAAAATGGTCTCTACGCTGCTGGATTTTCAAGAAGGGGATTAGAAGGCATTTCTTATGACGCCAAGCGTATAGCTGAGGACATCAATCTGACTATGAATTCAAGGAAGATGTCTAGTGCCGAGCCTAACTATCCATGCCTCAAATTCATAGATAACTGAGTTCTACATAAAGATATGAAGCATGCAACTGAAGTACCTTTTGTTTGCAGTCTGTGTGTATGGTTAATGTATGAACATTATATGGTTTTGATCCTTTTTTTTTTTTTCTTTTGGTGGTGTGTAATCAGCTATGTGGGTTGAATTAAAAGGGAGAAACAAAAGAAAATGTAAAAGCTAATATCTAATATATGCAGTATTTATTTACATATAACATACTCTTTGTTATGTATTTCTACGCTTAGTTTTTTTTGTCTATTTGCTCAAATTTCTTTCTTTATTAGAAAAATTAAATTAAGTGAATGGCGAAGGTATTCTCCAATTCGTATATATACAAGTCTCAAGCAATATCAGTGTTCCAACAAAATTTTTATTTTCACTTTAAAGGACAAAATGTACCAATTTGTGAACACATCGGTAATCTCCTTTGTAAAAATATTTTTCACTCTACAAATCCATAAAGATCAAATAATTGTGAACTACGGGACAAATAATCCTCAGTTGTTTAAGCTTTATACCTCACTAAATTGCGATATTTGTATAAAATACTTGTTTTTCTATAACTAAGCAAAGAAAGTTATATTAATCAAGGTTACTCCAATCCTTGTACAACCAAATGGAGGATTAAACTAAGCCTCACATCCAATTCAAATACATTCTTCGAGACAAGCAACAAAAAACCAGCCTTAGAGAAGGCCATGCCCTAAAACATATTTGGAATGTAAGAAAAAGGTGGTCTAATACCTCCGGATTACTAGCCAAAACTTTAACAAGAACATAACATTTCCATAAACTCTTTAATATTCCATTAAGAGGAATTAAATGAAAGACGAGAATTAGGTTTACTTTGCAAAATATTATAGGATAACTTTGCGAAGTAAGCCTTTGAGCTATCCATTTTTCAAATCTAAAAATCAAATTTGTCTTCACACAATGAGAGCAGCCCAAAATATTTCTCAACTTAATACACCACCCCGTCTTCTCACACAAAGTATCTCTTTCTCAATATTCAATTCCAACTCCAAACATTAAACTCCATTTGGGCCACAAAATCATGTTTAACTTCCACTAATTGAAACAAGCATTGGGAAAGAGATCGTTCAAGCACTGTGGATCCACTGCTTTTCCATTTCCTATTCCTTTAGTCACACCTTCAAATGGGCCGGTTTGGCGTTACATTTCTACCATGGTCAATATTTTGATAATGCCTCTACCAACAAGAGGATTTTTTCCTTTTGCCCCTAATAGAATACATTGTTAGAATACATTGTTGTCTCATAGACAAGTAGTTTATCTTTCCCAGCCATTAACCTTTTTCGAAAAAAATTATGATTTCTTTTCCGTGTGAACATCCACCTTATATTAACTCCAACTGCTAAGTCAAGATAGTTAAACGGAATGATACCAATTTTGCAATTTAAGAAAATAGATACACAATAGTTGTAAGAAAATCTTTTGCCATATTTATCTTAACTAATAAGGTTACTGACCTTTAACTCAAACTAATTCGAAACATCTCAAAATCTTTTGTAGCTATAACATTTTTTTATTTTTATTTTTACCTTTGCTTCTCCAATCCGGAAGTTATATCAACATTGTAAATAAGAGAAAGATTCATCCCTTGGATTCATTAAACTTCCTATGTTAAGAGTTTTTCTCATTAAATTGCTCAAACCCTCAACAACAATTACATCAATTGTTCCTTGATATCAAGAGCAAGCACAATATCAAAATCCAACCGAATATATATATTAAATCACAACAAACAGTAATATATAATGATCCTATATTGAATTCGTAAATTGTAAAAGATGTAACTGCAACTTCATTCAGTAGTCTTAGATTTATATTATGTTCATTTTTCTCTAGTAAATGTTAGACATATATGTTATTGTATTTAGGTTGACTTACCCTTCTTGAACTCTCTTTACTCAAATTAATTATATAGCGTGTGCTTGTTTTGGTCTCCAAATTAGAAATTCGATTTGAGGGAAGGAACTGGTTTTCACTTCTATACAACGTGTATCGGAAAGCATATTTCATTTGATCGCAGTCATTTATGATAAACCAATTCATTTTCTAATGTAATGTTTGATAATAATAAATTACAGATGTTGTCATCTCAGATTATGCCCAATATTTTACTTGTATTTAGTATTTGTCCGAAATAAAGAATTCGAATATAAATTAATTGGACTATTAAAACAGGTATTTTAAATCAACTCGAATATCGTTATTTGTTTTTCAGCAAAGATTATAGAAGTAGGTTTATTTAAGAATATTAAGACATTAGTTACAGAATCAAAATATATTTTTTTAGAAAAAATATATTTAATATTATTAATACATTTTTATTATAATTTTTAATTAAAAAAATTTATTAATTTTTAAATCAATATCTTTATTACACTCTCTAATTATTTGTAAGGAAGAAACTAGGTTGAATTATATTAAGTTTTGTAACGCTTGAATTTGCCCCTGAAATTTAAAATTCAAGTTTAATTTATATACTTGATATAATCATTTTGAAGATTTATTTAAGGGTTTGACTACTTTAATTATAATAAGATATTTTCAATTGCTAAAAAAATTATCATTAAACAAGCTAATTAGTCTAAATCTAAGAAAATAAATGTATTTCTAAAGTAAAAAATATTATTGTTATAATTATATAAACAAGTTGACCGGTTGACTTAAGAAGCGTTTTAAATGATTAAAATTTGACATTTTAACAAAATAACTTTTATAAACGTCTTAATTCGACTTATTAAATAAAAATATCACTTAGGCTAGGCCCTTAAAAAGTATCCTGTTGTATTTCCATCTTTATTTTTTGTCAGACCCTTTTTCAAAAACTGTCAAATAATTAACAAAATAAGCTTTTATTTTTTAAAAAATAAATTTTTAAAAAACGCATTAAGTTGTTCCTTATCATCCTAATCCTGAATTTTTAATATAAAAATAACGTTTTAAATTAATTTTATCAATATTTAATCATTGATTTTTTAAAAAAATTGAATTCTCAATATTTAATTTTTCAAAATTCAAACTACCAATGTTTTCTTCCTTCTATGTAATTAAATAACCAGTGGAGTAAGGATAGAAGGAATAAAATATTTAATATTAATTTTTGTCAGATCATTTTAATAAAATTAATCTGTAAAAAAATAAAAAAAATGAACTGTTTCATAAAAAAATGAGGATTATACTGTGAAATGAACCCAATATTTGTGTACCTGCAACTGTCCCAAATATATGTGGTCAGACCAAGTCAATTTTGTTGAAAATCGGTGCTACATTTTCATGATTAGTTCATTTAATATATATACAAATCATTGTAAGCATGGAAATTGAAGTCAAAGCATTAAATATCTATTAATACCTTTGGCAAAAGAAGCCATAGGCGGCATACAGACGTACCTCTTCGGAATTCACTTCATTTTCCCGTTTATTCCTTCTTTGACACATCACGCATAATGATAGACATATATCTGATGGCACCCAAAAATTGATAAACTACAGAAGATATACATGAAGTATCAACATTAATTCATTTAGATAGATAAGCGATGTTTCTTATATATCTAGCTATCAGACATGATAATCCAGCTGAACATCTTTAGCTTTCAAAGGCTCATTATACTCTCTTTGATACACTTCAAGGTGATCTGACAAAATTGACTTGTCAATAATCTCGTGGTGGTAGGATTTGCAAACAAAATAAAGCACTGTTTGGATAACAAGCTTCAACCTGAACAAATGAGACAACAACAGCAAACATAGAATCCCACCCACTGTTCTGTCCACTGTGCCTAAATTGAAGAACTTCCCTCCATTCACGACCACTATCATGAACACCAAGTGTATCAAAAAGAACAAAGCGTAGAGCTTCAAAACAATGATTATGGACAAACCCATATTCCCTTTTATCAGCGCCTTACTCTTCATCATGGCTTCAAACCCGTACGAGTCTTCTAACACAGTCACAACACTAGCTGATAGCCAAACCACGGTGAGGTACACAAAGCCAGCTAAATATAAGATCATTATGACCACAAAAATTGCAACCCCACCGCTTTTTTCTTGAATTGTAAGTGCCCAGATGACTACAACTAACGCAACCATAAAATTGTAAAAGAGAAAAGCAGCTATGGTGCACAAAAAAGTGATCATAAGTCTCTTCCAAACCTTAGGGACAACACTTATGACCTTATTGAAAGTTATTTCTTTGCCAGTGTAGACAGAAGCGACAGTGTAAACGACTGCAGAGGTGGAGAGAAGGGAGAAGATAAGGACGAAAATAAAGTAAAAGAGTTTGAAGACAAAGAAAATGGCCCAGTCGGAGGATATCGTCTGAATGAGCTTTTGGTATTGGGGTGTGTCACGTGGGGTTTGGGTGAAATTCTTGGAGTCATCTAAAATCATCCCGAAGATGACCTCGGAGAGTTGGATATGAATGAAGAAGATGAAGGAGAGAGGGAGGATTAGAGTTAAGGTGATCTGACTGAAGATCTTGCTCCATGAAAATATGATCTTGTATGATTCGTTGTAGATGCCAAAGAGACCAAGAAGTTGCATATTTTCTTGCTCTGTGTCCATTGTTATGTTTTAGTCTCTTCAGTGGTTTAGAGCGGTGGGATGGGGAAGGATTTAGAGACGAGTGTCTTTTAGGTTCAAAGGTGGCTTTTATAATGGAAAGAGATCAATCAGCATACCCAACAGCTATACTAAATGATTTACCAAATGAAACTCGGAGCCAAGACTTCAAGCTAGAACAAGCATGATTCTCTAAGGACTTGTACGATAATTGTTTGGTAGATTTTCTTTGAGGGCTCCATGTTAAAAAAGAAATTGAAATAAAAAATAACAGATACAATAAGTGATGATTTATGGTAAGAAAAGGGATAAAAAAAAAATGAATAGTTTTAAATGATTGAGAATTTTGTTGAATATTTATATACTATGTACACATAGGAATCTGAATTGTAATATATTAACAACTAAATATTGTCATAATATTAGCTAGAGTTTGGAACGTGTGTTTAAGGGTAGAACGAAGTCGTTGCTTTTTATCTCCCTCTCTAAACGTTAAGGGGAACCAATGAAGACTGGAAGAGCAATGACTTCGGGTTCGTCATGAAAGGGTAGCGAAACGAAGACTGACTTATGTCGTCGACGTTCACGTTACGCAGAGGCGATGATTATGAGAAAGTGTATGAATACTCGTTCATTCCTACATCAAACAGACGAGTAATTTTCTATTATTATATTTATTTTAAAAAATTGTTTAAGTAATAAATAAATAGAGATAAATTTTTTTCAGATAGTAATTATTTTAAGGGTAAATTTGGAGAAAAAATTATAAAATAAATATTATTTTTTAAAAATAGAATTAATTAAAATAAAAAAGAAAATAATAATTATGATATATATTTATTTTTTGACGACGCCCTCTCATATCCCCAAATAAAATTTCTGGACTAAGGGCTTCATTCCCACCTCAGAGTCTCAGACTAAGAGGTTGTTTCATTCCTTCCTCTACTCAAACTTCAATGGCAATTTCTTCGGTTTCATCAAAAGACAAGGACGCGGACTTCTTTTTACCAGTTTAGGATAATTTTTAAAATTATTAAGAAAACGTAAACAAAATTATTTATTAATTTAAGGTATTGATATTGTCTAGTATTAGACAATTCTATTAAATTATTTTTTTTTTCGAGCCACATCAATTTTATATTTCATTATTTTTTAATTTATGATTTTTTGTAATTTATTTTTTACTTTTAAAATGTTTATCTCTTTAATTAATCTTATTTGATATAATAATAATAATAATAATAATAATAATAATTTGATAAAAATCAATGATTATTTAAAATAAAAATAAAATTAATATAAACATTTAAAATCCTGTCATAATATTAACAATTCATTCTAATACTTACACAAATTATTTTGATAAAATATTAATATTATAACAATTTTTAACTAAAAAATTATATTTGTCTCTACGAATATTAATATTTAAAATCATTTTAAATACTTGTTGTAAAAATTCTTGTTTAAGAATTATGATTGACAAATTATATATACATGTAGATGATACAAAAGTTTTTTTAATTTATTTTTAAAAAAATAATTTTTTAGGCGAAATTAGAGTTGTTAAAAGAAGTCATTTAGTTTATTTGAGTTCATTTGAGTTAAGCACACATTAGACTATATTAGATTGTGTTTTCAAAAGTATGAAATTAATTTAGACTCGATTTAAAGTTAGGATTCTTATATGACTTTTTTATACATTGACCTAAATTAAGCCTACGTAATTTTTTTTACAACTCAGACTTTTTAAACCTCTTACTACATTCTAATACAACAGTATAATAAAATATCAAATACAAATTTATTGGTGTGTTCCAAAATACTTTATTTCAATTAACTTCAAATATTATGTTTTTATCCTCCATTTCTATCACAAAAGCATGTTTAATTTCCATTGAGATAAACCTTGGGACAAAAAATCCCTTCAAGCAATGCGGATTTGCTCAAGCAACATGTCAAGATTCTTCTACTCCTTCTCCATTTTTCTATTCTTTTAGTCACACTGAGTCATTGACTCACAGAGAAAATTTAAGGTTTTTAGCATGTTTCATTAAATTAAAATTATTAGTTAATGCAATTAATTAAAAAATTCAATGAGATATTGTGATTGCTGAAAATTTATGGAATAGTCATATTCTGATATTTGACATTTCGTTTTTGAAGGAATTAGAAGGAATTTGAAATTGTGATTTAAAGAGTAAAGGATGCAGCTGCTGCAGGACATAATTGTGGGAACATGGACTTTTGAGTGTGTGGACACGATGCTGACAGAGTCTATAAAAGCAGAATTTTCTAAAAAAGATAGCATCTTGGAACTTTTTATTTTTGGTTTTTTTCTTCATTTTTCAAGACAAAATTTTTAGGTTTTTGAACATTCCTCTGCAGGGAATGTTGGGTAGGTCATTCCTTTCCTTTCATTACTAGGATTTAGATGAAAGATATGTACATTCTTTCTTTGTTCTTTTTTACTTTGTAATAGAATAATAGCTTTTTCATTTTCATTTGTTGAAAGTTTATCTGCTGAACATGACTCTTATCTTTTCAATATATTTTAGTTTGTTTCTTTCCATTTCCATTATGTCTTGTTAAATCTCTTGGGGTTGAGTAAAAATAAACTTATACCTTTACCCATTGCAATGAACTAAGCATTGTAACTCAAGATAGAAGCTTTAATCTAACTTTTTAATTCTGAACTTAATGCCTCACTGTTCTACGTGAATGGGGTTGATGAAAAGTTGTTCATTGCTGGAAAGTTGTGGGCTTTCTTGGATTGAGGTTAAAATACTTACTATGAATTGTCTAGGAATAGAAATTTATGATAATGTGGTCATATCGGTCTTATCCTTAATGTTGAACATTTTTGGTTTACCTAAGGGATTACGAGATTAAAAGTCATTTTAGAACCAATTACCAAGGGATTGGAGTTGGATAATTTAGACAACCTGACCATTAGATTGACTATATTTTGAGTTACAAGTATATTTTAAGCAAGGGGAAAGGGATAAAGGATTCTAAACTCAACCCATTTATTAATCTTTGCAAAAACTCATTTTCTCTACTTGAGTTATTTACATTCTACAGTCCTGTTAATTATTTTTTGTATTAAGTTTTACTTTTGTCCATTTATTAATTGTAATTTCAGCACCTTTACTTTCAGTTTTACAATTCTGCTATATTTAATTTCGTACTACTATATATACCCTGTTTTTGGTGATTCAGCTAGTAATATTCTTGTGGTTTGATACTTAACATTTATCCCCGTGGACGATAATCTTTTGTAACTTCAACGATTTGGTGTACTTGCCAAAAAGTTTATCAAGTTTCTGGCGCTGTTGCCGGGGAAAATGATTGTTAATATCAATGGTAATGAGAATATGTTAGATTGGGTTAATAACGTTTGTTGTGTTTCAAGTTTGTGACAGGAACTTAAGTACAACAGCTGTAACAGTTGATGCGAGGCAAGGAGAAAATCAAAAGTAGTGACTCATCTACTGACCTTGACCAGCCGATTATAAATTTTAAGAAAAAGAACAAAAACAAAGGAAAAAGATCACAAAAAGAAGAAAGATCTCCAACCATGGCTGGGAATGATAACATCGAAAAGAGGACTCTTAATGATTATGCTCGTGCAAGACCAAGGGAAAACCCCACCAGCATTGTGAAACCCCCCATTCAAGCAAACAACTTTGAGATTAGACTAGATTTGATGAGAGTGGTACAGCAAGAACAATTTGTGGGACATCCTTCGGAAGACCCTCACACCCACATCCAAAACTTCTTAGCCATTTGCAACATGGTGAGGATGAATGGGGTCAGTGATGAGGTAGTTCGATTATCGGTCTTCCCATTTTCATTGAGAGATAAAGTAAAGAGCTAGCTATTTTCTCAACCAGAAGGAAGTATCACCACTTGGGAAGACTTAGACAAGAGATTGTGGCTTTCTCTCAAAGAGAAGATGAAACACTTCAAGAGGCTTGGGAGAAATTTAAGGAGCTTTTAAGAAGCTGCCCTTATCATGAACTATGTGATTGGCTGCAAATAAAGACATTTGATGATGGGTTGAATGTGGCTACCAAGACTATGGTAGATGCAGTTGTTGGAGGATCACTTTCCTTGAAGACTCCTGCAGAAGCTCGTGAACTTATTGAGGTAATGGCATCTAACAACTACAACCACAGAGACAAAAGTACAATGAAGAGGGGTGTACTGGAATTGAACACATTGGACGCACTGCTGGCCTAAATTCCCTAAATTCTAAGCTTGAAAATATGAAGATAGAAGGCACTAAACAAGTGTAGTTTGTTGGTACTTCCAACCAAGAGGAGTTTAATGAAGAACATTATGATGAACAAGGGATTAAATAGGTGAATTTCATGAATAACATGTCAAGGCAGCAGAATTTCAATTCAAAACCGCAGTGGCAGCAACAGAACATTCAACAGAAACTTGTTTATCCACCTCAACAGTAGCAGTTCAGACCAAATTCAAACTTTAATGCTAGGTCACCAAACCCATCTCATTATCCTCCAATAGCACCAAGGCCAAACCATCAACAAGGACAATGGTAACAGCAAAATTTTCAAAATCTTGGAGTAATTCAACAGCAAAACCAGCCTACACATGATCAAGTATCAACTATTGAAAAAACACTTGTACAATTAACTCAAACCACGAATTTGTTTATGCAGGATGCAAGCACAAGGATGGAAAATCAAGAAGCTTCCATGAAGAATTTGGAGAACCAAATGGGGCAAATTATAAAAAAAATAAATGAACCAGCTCAAGGCTCATTTTTAGGGAATACGGTTGAAAATCCAAAAGAGTTCTGTCAAGCAATCACCACAAGGAGTGGGAAAGTGGTGGAGCCACAAATCAAGCAAAAGCCACTTGAAAAGGGAGAGAGTTCAAGTTCTGCACATGAAGAAAAAGCAACAGAGCAGCAACCCAAATTCATAATTGAAGAATAGGAAGTGGAGAGTGAAAATGAGAAAGTAGAGGAGAAGAATCCACTAAAATAGAAATTGGTGGTGGATGAAGCTTATTGGAACAGATCCAAGAAGCAAATTTTGGAGGACTCTTGCAAGCCTCAAATCCCTCCTCCCTATGTCAAGTTGCCATACCCACACCTCCAGAAGAACAAGGGCAAAGAAGAGCAATTTTTCAAATTTTTGGATATTTTCAAAAAGCTTCACATCAATATTCCGTTTGCAGAAGCACTAGAGCAGATGTCTCTTTATGCTAAATTTATGAAGGATCTGCTTTCAAAGAAGAGAAAATTAAAGGAGGATGCTACAATAGCATTGACCGAAGAATGTAGTGCAATCTTACGGAGGAAATTACCTCCAAAATTAAAGGATCCAGGCAGCTTCACAATTCCCTGCACTATAGGGAAAGTGACCATTGGAAAGGCCCTATGTGACTTGGGGGCCAGCATCAACTTGATGCCTCTCTCCATCTTAAGGAAATTAGGAATTGGAAAAGTCAAAGATACAAGGATGGCTCTCCAAATGACTTATTGATCCATTAAATATCCTTATGGTATATTGGAGGATGTGCTGATAAAGGTGGATAAGCTAATCTTTCCAGCGGACTTTGTTGTCTTAGACATGGATGAAGACTTTGAAGTGCCCGTGATTCTTAGAAGACCTTTTCTAGCTACTAGAAGAGCATTAATTGATGTGCAACAAGGTCAATTAATGTTGAGAGTACATGATGAGAAAGTGATTTTCAAAGTATTTGAGGCAATGCAGCATCCGAATGACAATGACAATTGTTTTTGCATAGACATGGTTGATTCCTTGGTGGCAGCAAGAGGTTTGATGTAGGAAAATTATGCAGATCCATTGAAGAAAGCTTTAATCAATGCTGTCATGAATGATGAGGAAGAAAGTGATGCAGAGTTGCAAGAAATTGTGCAGCAGCTAGATGCTCAGCCTGAGTTGCAGAAAAATACAAATGCTGAAAGTCTAGAAGAGTCAAATTCAGGGGATGCATAGTAGCTAGAACTAAAACCCCTACCCCCACACTTAAAATATGTATTTTTAGGGGAAAAGAAGACTTGCCCAGTGATAATTAGCAGCAAGCTCTCTCAACTGAATGAAGAAAAATTATTGAGAGTTTTGAAAAAGCATAAGGCAGCCATCGGATGGTCTATTGCAGACTTGAAAGGAATCAGTCCCATTTTCTGCATGCACAATATTAAAATGGAGGAGAAATTTACACCAGTTGTGTAGCCACAAAGGAGACTGAAGCTAGTAATGAAATAGGTCATGAAAAAGAAAGTACTGAAGCTTCTAGCGGCCGAGATGATTTATCTTATTTTGGACAACAAGTGGGTAAGCCCAGTGCAAGTAGTGCCTAAGAAGGGAGGCATGACAGTGGTCAAAAATGATAATAATGAACTTATCCCCATCTGAACTGTGACAGGGTGAAGGATGTGTATTAACTACCGAAGGCTGAATCAAGTTACTCACAAGGACTATCTTCCATTGCCACACATGGACCAGATGCTCGAAAGGCTGGTTGGCCAAGAGTTTTATTGCTTTCTAGATGGCTATTCCGGGTACAACTAGATTACAGTCAGCCTAGAAGGTCAAGAGAAGACCTCATTCACTTGTCCCTTTGGTGTTTTTGCATACTGAAGAATGTCGTTTGGGTTTTGCAACGCTTCCGCTACATTTCAGCGATGCATGCTTGCCATTTTTGCTGATATGATTAAAAAGTCCATAGAAGTTTTCATGGACGATTTTTCTATTTTTGGACACTTTTTTTATTTATGTTTGACTAATTTATCTTGTGTTTTGCAGAGGTGTATTGAGACCAACCTAGTTCTCAACTGGGAGAAGTGTCATTTCATGGTACAAGAAGGCATAGTACTAAGACATAAAATCTCTGCAAGGGGTATTGAGGTTGATAGGGCAAAAGTGAAAGTAATAGAGAATCTGCCACCGCCAACTAATGTTAGAGGGATAAGAAGTTTCTTGGGTCATGCTTGTTTTTACCGTAGATTTATTCAGGATTTTTCTAAAATTGTGAAACCTCTCTGCTCACTTTTAAATAAAGACACACCTTTTATCTTTGATGAAAACCGCCTAAATGCTTTTAATGTTATTAAGAGAAAATTGATCACTTCACCTATTATAACAGCACCTAATTGGAACATCCCTTTTGAAATTACATGTGATGCAAGTGATTTTGCAGTAGGTGCAGTGTTAGGACAGAAAGTAGGCAGAATTTTTCACATAATTATTATACAAATAGAGTTTTGAATGAGGCACAAATTCGTTATGCCACAACAGAGAAAGAATTACTTGCAATGGTTTTCACATTGAAAAAATTTAGATCATATCTCATAGGGTCCAAAGTGATTATTCACACAGATCATGCTGCTCTAAAATTTTTGTTTTCAAAGAAAGAGTCTAAACCAAGACTAATTCATTGGATTTTATTGTTGCAAGAGTTTGATCTGAAAATTTGTGATAAAAAAGGCAAAGATAATGTGATTGCAGATCATCTATCAAGGTTGGAAGGGACTTCATCTTCCTATGCAGCAGAGGAAATTCAAGAAAATTTTTCTAATAAACAGCTATTGGTTATCACAGAAAGGCCATGGTTTGCTGATATAGCCAATTGTAAATCCTCCGATGTCATCTCAGAACATTTAACATGGCAACAGAAGAAGAAGTTCTTTAAGAATGCTAATCAGTATATATGGGACCCTTTCTTGTTGAAAATTGGAAAAGATGGTATACTTAGGAGGTGCGTGCCACAAGCTGAAATTCAAAGCATTCTATGACATTGCCATGATTCCCCATATGGAGGACATTTTAATGGAGATAAGACTGCTGCAAAAGTCCTACAGAGTGGATTCTTCTGGCCAACAATCTTCAAGGATGCATTTGCAAACACTAGAAATTGTGATAAATGTCAAAGGCTGGGAAATATCACAAAGAAGAATGAAATGCCCCTCAACAACACTTTAGAAGTTGAAGTATTTGACTGCTGGGGTATGGATTTCATGGGACCATTCCCATCGTCATTCTAGAACAAATATATTTTGGTGGCAATTGATTATGTATCCAAGTGGGCTAAAGTAATTGCAGCACCTTTAAACAATGCCCAGACCGTGATCAAGTTCTTGAAAAGAAATATTTTTGTAAGGTTTAGAGTGCCAAGGATTTTAATCAGTGATGGTGGCACCCATTTTTGCAACCAGCAGCTTCAATCTCTTCTCACCAAGTACAATGTCAAGCATAAGGTGGCAACACCTTATCACCCACAAACAAGTGGGCAGGTTGAGGTGAAGATTAAGAGAATATTGGAGAAAATAGTGGGCAACACCAGAAGAGATGGCTCAACCAAGCTAGATGATGCTTTGTGGGCCTATCGTACAGCTTACAAGAGCTCCACTAGAATGTCTCCATATCAGTTGGTATATGGAAAAGCTTGTCACCTTCCATTAGAATTAAAGCACAAAATACATTGGGCAATCAAGTATTTAAATTTGAATGAGAAAATGTCACAAGAACAAAAGAAATTGCAGCTCACTGAGTTAGAGGAATAGAGGAATTTGACTTATGAAGAAAATGTTGCAATATACAAATTAAGGGCCAAGATCTATCATGACAAGACAATCAAACACAGAGTCTTTCAGCTTGGACAACAAGTTTTACTATTCAATTTTAGACTGAGGTTGTTTCCAGGCAAATTAAAGTCAAAATGGTCTGGCCCATTTGTAATCAAGGAGGTCTCTCCTTTTGGAGCAATTACAATTCAAGATCCTTCTTCTGATAGAGTGTTCAAAGTTAATGGACAACGCCTTAAAATTTATTTTGAAGGAGACGTCCAGAGGGAGAAAGAAATTGTTCATTTATGAGACCCTCCATTATTGGGATACAAGTAGAAGTAAAATAGTTTAGAATAGAATTATTTTCTTGCAAATTTTAATTTTATTTATTTAATTTTGGTTGTTAAAAATTTAGTAAGTTTTGTTTATAATCTAGAGTTCATTAATATCCAATTGCAGAGTTGATAAGCAACAAAGTGTTATTTAGAATGAAGGGAGAAGATTACAAGAATTTTAATTTAAGGTAGTTGTCTATTTCGTATCATGTGGCCACACAACAAGCCATTTGTGAGGACGCGACACTAGGATTGAGCTCTCTTTCTAGCCTATGGACTTAAAGAATTTTTCTAAGTAAAAAAAAAAAATCCCATGGGAGGTACCAAAAGCGCCACTCAGGTTCTGTCTTGTTATTTAATGCATAAATAAAGTTATTATTATAATAGTATAAATTTTAAAAAAATTAAAAAATTATTATAATATAATAATATTAAAATATAATAACTTGGTGTTATAATTTTAAAAGGGGAAGAAAGTTCAAAAGAGCGGTAATGTGTGCTCAGTCCCTGGGCAGTTACTCACCACGTCACTCTAGTTTCCATTTTAATGCTTCCTCATTAATCCATCAGCACCTATTCACTTTACTTTTCATTTTCCTATCCCTTTCCACTCCCGGTTTCTCTCTACACCCTCATTTTCTCCTTCCGGTAGCCAAAATCAAAAGTTTGAAGCTTTCAAAAGTACGCGTCTTTTACAGATTGGACACTCTATTTTTTGCGAGTTTCATTTCATTTCATTCTCATCTTCATCCATGGTTTCTTGCATTGCATAGAGCATTCTTTTCTTCCAAGGGTTGGTGTTATTCATGAATGTTATTAACCGCAATCCTTTTACTTGCCTTCTTTGTTTTGTGATTTTTGGTTAATAGATGTTGAATGCCCTTTTGTTCCACACTTGTTGTGTACTGTGTATGGTTAGGGCACAAAAAATTTCTTCCCTTTTAAAAGATCTGCACCAATTAGTGATATTTTTTTTTTGTTTAGTATATTGGAATGTGTAAAAATTTCTGCTATCATTTTGTTTTTCGTAAATGTTTAAATTGTAATGCTCTGCAAATATGTTTTGGTTTAAACAATTTGTAATTAGTGCAGAAATTTTGTCTTGAGTGTGCGTTCTTTTGCAATAATATATATTTTTTTAGGGAGAAATTTTTGGTTAATGTTTAGTGGTTTATGAGCAGTTCATGTGTGTGCAGTTTGAGCCTTGTAGGGTAAATTTAATTATGCATTCTTCATTTTACTCTTATTTTCCTTAAAAACTTTATCTTCTTATCCTCTATGCTCTTCGTGTTTCTATTCTCCTTTTTATCCCTTTTCCTTTCCCTTTCTAGATTAGTTTTGCTAGGTACTGCCATTTCTTGGTTTTTCTCTGTTGTTACCGTTGTTTTCTGTGTTGCATGATTTCTTGGAAAATGGTAACGAGTTCCAATGGAGTTTTACTTGCCATTTATTTTTCCTATTGCATTTTTCATAATTTTCTTCATAGTCTCTGTTTTCTCTGCTACGTTGGCGATAAGTATATTTTTGTAAGAATCTATTTTGACTATAAATTGTTTAAAGTTAATGTTTGATGTGTTTCCTGTTGATTGGAGCACTAAAGTTCTTTCCTTTCTCAACCCACACCGTGAAATAAGTTGTGATTTGTAAATATTCTTGTTCACGGTGATTTTTGAAAATCATTTTAACAAAATGCAACCTTCCCTTACTACTTTCTCATGTTAATGTTTGAACTGCCCCGATAGTGTAACTACTTTTCATTCAAACAAATTTTTCTTGGTATAGCAAGGTTGCCCTCTGTGTGATCCCTTTTTAAAAGTTTTATTGCTGATGATTGATTTATTTTGCTCAGAGGAAGTATTGGTTAGTGCTCGGTGGGAATTAGGGTGTCCTATTTGTGTAGTTTGGATTTTCATTATAAAGCTGTAACTTCATGGTCTTTTGAAAGCTTGTATGGTTATCCTATTTGCTATATGATTGTCCTTCATTGTTGTTGCACCATGATTGCTAACTCATTGAAAATATAATCATTTTTACCAGCAAATGTACGTTCTTTTCCTTTCCTGTTCTTGATTTTAAATGTAGTTGTTTATTTGCTTGAATTTTTCTCTTATTTCATCACTTTTGGAAAGATAGTGCTGAATATGATCTTTGTGAATGGAGTAGGACTGGATTGTGTTAGGGGTCATTTCCCATTTTACTGTACAGTGTGAATAATTAATTTTCAAAATTAATTTTTTTTATGCCATATTACTTTAATAGTGTGCACAGTAATCATGTTTCATCGCTTTACTGCTTTCATTGTTGAATTCTTATCTAAATTCTTTCATCTGCTACATATTAGTCACATTAAGCATCAATCTTCTTTCTTTAAATGTCACTGGATAATTCCTTTGAGTCAACCACTATTTTTGGTGTAAATTAAACTGGATGAAATTGAATTTTTCCGCACTCATACTTTTACTTAGGTAGTGAACTGCTACTGGTTTCGCATGTTTTAAATCAAAATTCTCTTTGGGTTTTGACCAGCTCTCACACACACTTGATGTTACACTGGTTTTCTGCATACCGTGGTTTGATAGATATTGTGTAATTGAGATGTTTTCTGAACTTTTTGGCAGGATGAGAAGAAAAACTGTAGCTAACTGACCCAAGAGGGCTAGAGTGGACCTTTATGATTCTGAGACTGAAGAAACACTACCTGAAGGTCCTTTCCATAGCCCCTTCCACGAGGGACATCATAACTCTAACATTAAACTGCATAAAACTATAGAGGATCGTGGTTTCAAGCTAGAAAAGGGAGAAGTGGACCCCATCCAAATTACTATTCATGTACGTAACTAGGAGTATTTATGTGGATTAACCGAAAAAGGATTTCAATCTTTGGTCCGAGAGTTCTACACCAATGGAAGAGCAGACCCTTCAGCTGGGAATAACCTTTCCCCATATCACACTGTTGTCAAAGGAATAAAGGTGTCCTTTACACCAGGGGTCATAAACCGGGTGCTACAAATCAAACACACTATGGTCGGACCACCCAGGGATGAATACATTGCTCTCTTAGAGCAAGAACCTGATTATGAAGCCATCATTTGAATCCTATGTAAGCCTAGATCAGAATGGAGACCACTAGGTGGCTCAGAACCTCGCAGCCTGCTAGTAGCTTACTTGCTGCCTATACCTCGGGCCTGGTTCCAGTTTATGATAGGCTCCTTGACCCCTGTCCTTCACGATACAACATTGCTCCTACGCCGTGCACAGTTCTTGTACTGTATAGTCATGGGGAAAGAAATTAATGTGGGAAAAGTCATCCATCAAGAAATTAGACAAATTATGGATGATGATAATCAGAAATCTCTAGCCTTCTTATCCTTGATCAATCTTTTATGCCAGGATGCCAATGTCCCAATGGATCCAAATGATGTCCCAGTCAACAAACCCAAATGGATCAAATCCTTCTAATATTGCAAGTTTTGCTGAGCTGTCCCACCGCCATCCAAACAGAGCAGTTCCAACCCCTGCCCCAGCAGCATCTTCATCCAGTACTTTAAACAGCAAGCAACAAATGAATTTGGTTCTCACCAATTTATCCCAGCTGCAATAGTGCTTAGATCACTCCAAGAAAGTACAAGATCGGCATTCAAAGACTACATCGCAGCAGTTGCAGCTTATAATGAAAGGAATGGTCAAATTGGAAGCAAAAATTGATAAAATTGCTCAAGACTTACAAGTGCTAGATGATGAAGACGAAGGACCCTCTTGCAGCGACTTGCTCAGCATAATGATAGCTGAAGTGGATCCAGTCACAGTCCCGGATGAAGATGAAGAAACTCCTTGACTTCCCATTTTTTCTTTTCCTGTTTCATGTCTGCTGTTTTATTTTATTTTACTATGATGTACTCTGTTGGCTACCTTCTTTTGTGTGGGCACCCATGTGCCCATTTGAAATTATTAACTGTTTCCATTATACAATTTTAACTGTTGCAATTCCTTCTATCTTATGTAGTTATTTTCAGCGATTAAAAGAGGCAAGTTCCACGCCTCCATTGACTCTGAACAATCAGGGGAGTCCCTTTCTGCATTTCCCCTTTTCTTTACTGCCAATTCTGCATTTGTTTTACAAATCAAATTCTCCATATGTCGATTTCTTTTGTTATTATAATTGTTGAACTCCACTGAATTTAGTAGATGTCTATAGCAGGCTCCATAGTTAAAACATCACAAGCACATGTTGAATATTGGTGAACATCATGTTGATTTAAATTCCATAAAATTCCTATGTTAGCAATTGAGCCTATTTGTCATTTATGCATGCTGTGATTGCTATTTTCTTTGTAAGATTTGTCAACTTTCTGCTTTCTCTTACTATACTTTCATGTTATAAGGTGATTGAGGCCATTTTTGGTGAACACCTATTTAACTATATGGCTAACCTTTCTTTTATCCCTTGTTTAAATCCTTTGAGTCCGACTACTTTCTTTTCTACACATTTTCACCTTCATCCCGTAGCGCAAAACCAATTTGTCTCTCTTATACCTTAGAAAGTATGAGCACCTCTTTTGGATAACATAGAAATTTTAAGTTTGGGATTGCATTATTAATTGCTTGAGGACAAGCATTGCTTTTAAGTTTTGGGTGGTGTATATTTATTCTGAAAAATTAGGTTGTCAGTTGTTGTTTCAAAAGGAAACAAACTTAGTTTTTTTTGAAAAAAAAAAAGAGAAGAAGAAGAAGAAGAAGAACTTGGGGTTGCAGTACTGAAAAGAAAACAAAAATATATAAAATGTTGAATTGCTAATTGAGGGAGTGCACATAAGTATTTAAATTCTTAGAAATTCTAAGTTATCCCTCATACTTTCTTAGATATAGGAAATAGCCAGTAGCCTAAAATTTTTCCAACCTGAACCGTGACCACATTTCAACCTTTTTAAAGTTCTTTTGATTATAACTGATTGCATGAATAGTGGTGAGTTAGAAATTTGCTAAATTTAAGCCAAAAAATAGCAGCAAATGCATTGAAGAGTGTAAACACAAGCTAATATATTAAGAGTAAGGAGTGAAATAGCAACCTTAAGAGGGAGTTTAATTCAATCCTTAATGTCAATAAATTGATGTTGCTTGTGATTATTAAAAATTCATTTTGTTGTTGCAAGAGAAAGAAAAGGGCAATGCTAGAATTTTAGAGCCATCTATTCATGTTGAAAAGAAAAAAAATTGGCTTGAGGACAAACAAATATTTAAGTTTGGGGTTGTGATGAGTCATTGACTCATAGAGAAAATTTAAGGTTTTTAGCATGTTTCATTTAATTAAAATTATTAGTTAATGCAATTAATTAAAAAATTCAATGGAATATTGTGATTGCTAAAAATTTATGGAATAGTCATATTCTGATATTTGGCATTTCCATTTACTGTAAGTTTATCTGCTGAACATGACTCTTATCTTTTCAATATATTTTAGTTTGTTTCTTTCCATTTCCATTATGTCTTATTAAATCTCTTGGGGTTGAGTAAAGATAAACTTATATCTTTACCCATTGCAATGAACTAAGTATTGTATGTGACTCAAGATAGAAGGTTTAATCTAACTTTTTAATTCTGAACTTAATGTCTCGCTGTTCTACATGAATAGGATTAATGAAAAGGCGTTCATTGCAAGAAAGTTGTGGACTTTCTTGGACTGAGGTTAAAATGCTTATTATGAATTGTCTAGGAATCACTACTAGAAAAGCGTTGATTATAGAGGAACATTACAGACAAATTTTTATCTGTCTATAATACAGACAAATTTACAGACGAATTTGTATTTTTATTTTATTTTTTAATTTTTTGAAAAATCTGTCTGTAAATTCGTCTGTATTACAGATAGATAAAAATCCGTCTGTAATATCCATCTGTAGTTTGCCCGTCATTTGGCGCGAAACAATATAGACAGGAGTTACAGACAGATTTTTTTGTTTGTAATTTGAAAAAGGGAGGAAAATTTGGAGCGGGAGTTATAGACGAATTTTTCCATCTGTAAATATTGCCATTTTTTAACCGACTTTTCATGTGACAACTTACAAACGAAAAAATCTGTCTGTAAATGGCCTTGACAAATTTACAGACGAAAAAATCCGTTTGTAACTGGATCTTTAAAACGCACCGTTTCATTAAACTATTTATAGACGGATTTTCCCGTCTGTAATGTCTAAAACCCATAAATTCGTGCCTCCCCCTTCCCCTTCCTCATTTTTCATAAATCTCTCTCTCCCTCACCTCTCTCTGTCTCTCTCTCAAGATGCTTCAGTTTTTTTGGCTTTTGCGAGTGGTTGGAGCATCCATTTGAAAGATAATTTGCATCATTGTGTTCTTGGTACGATACTCTAACTTTTAATTGGTTTAGTTTTTTTTATTTTTGATGTATTTTAGAGACTTAAAATTTCTAAGATAGAGTTGTAGGATTGAAGATTGTATGACTGGGGGGAAGGGCGTAGAGGTCCTTCTTTGAACTTGATTATTGTGTGTTGTTTGATTGTTTGTGTTTGCGGAGTTTATAGAATATACATATTGTGGAGTTATAAGGGGATGTGCTCTAGAACGGTTTTGGAATTGTAATGTGTATGTTTTTTATGCATTGGAAGAAGTGGGCGATTACATAATATATAGATTATGTGTAAAGAAAATTTAGATTTTTGTATTAAGTACGTGTAAACAAATGTAAGGAAATATTAATATATTAGGGAAGATTCTGCCGAAATTTATATTAGAAATTTGTTGTATTAAGTGAAAATATTCATATAGAAAAATATTCATATATTAGGGGAGATTCTACCAAAATTTATTTTAGAAATTTGTTGTATTAAGTGAAAATATTCATATAGAAAAATATTCATATATTAGGGGAGATTATACCAAAATTTATTTTAGAAATTTGTTGTATTAAGTAAACAAATAAAGGGAAATATTCATATATTAAGGGAGATTCTGCCAAAATTTACATTAGATACATGTTTTATTAAGTGTAAACAAATATAATAAAATATTCATGTATTAGGGGAGATTTTGTCAAAATTTACATTAGAAATTTGTGTAATGTAAAATAAAAGGTTGATACAATATTGTGTATTTGTGTATTTGGTCTCTAAACATGTATTATATTTGTTTCAGATATGGCAGGTAAAAGTAAGAAAGGTGTTACTCAAGGTCCTAATCGTGACAACACTGCTTCACCCACCGCTCTCACTTCCACTTCCACACTAGCTACTATGCAGACCTCGCAGGATAGGGGACAGGAACAATTTATCATGGTGCCCAACCCTGGGTATGTTGCTCCTCCCCCTTCACTGCCGACTACACATGCCACACAACCTCTTTCTACACAGGGCACAGGTGAGGGATCCACTGCTGTCCCAGTTATATATGGCCAGCAATCATAACAGACCCAGGCATCATCTGGATCGCTTCCAACATTAAAATGGGATGGGTTTACTTGGTAAGTTAAATTTAAAATATGAATAATAACTCTAAATTGTTTTAAACAAGTTATAATAATTGTATTATTTTATTGTGTGTTAAGTTAGATTCCACCACAGAAGAGTCTCCACCAGGTGACAGATACCATTAAGAAGATGTTTGATGTGTCTTACACAAGTTTTGCAAAGGTGCCTAAGGATACAAAGATGGAATGGTTCAAAGATTGGAAGGTAATAACAGTTAATTAATTCCAGCTATATGTAATTAGATATTGTTTCTTGTAATTCTTCTAATGAAATTGTATTTATATAGAGCAACTTCTCTATTCCCCCCAGGATGAAAAGATGATTTTCAAGGCATGGAAGAGTCGCACTGCAAAGCGACTAAGACAGATGTACACTGAGGCCCGTCAGGATCCATCATCTGCTGATTAGATAGCACTCAACTTCCTTCATGTCTTGCAGAAGTATTGGGGTACGAATGAGTTTAAAAATCTCTCCGTAAAGAACAAGACAAACAGGGCATCCTTAAAAGGAGGATCGTTGCATACTGGTGGTTCTACAACTTTGGCTGGCATTAAAGCGAACTTGGTATGTGATTTTTAATTTTTAAAATTTATTTTATTCAATCTATAATTGATGAGTGGACAATGATTTAATTGAAATTGCAGGAAAAGTCACTAAAGAGACCACTTACACATGGAGAGGTGTTCAAGGAGACACATAATCGTAAGGGAGACAAAACCTTGTGGGTTGATACACGATCTCAGGCCACATATATAAGTTATCCTTATTAACACTATATGTTATTATTAATGATTTATTATATAGTTTTCAAGACTAATATATAATTATCTGCATTGAATTATAGGATGACTATATTCAAAGGCTTAAGGAGACATCTTCTCAAGATCCAGAGTCAGTTAATGATGATACTATATGGTCAGAGACGGTGGGTGGCCTTTATAAAGGCCACATTTACGGCATGGAGAGTCACTTTGCAGACTCTATGTCCCCTGCATCTATCACCGGAGATGCCTCTTCTCTTGTACCTGAGGAAGTGGAAGACATGGTCTGCACTCAGGTCCATGCCCTCAATGAAGAACTGCAGAAGCAAAATGAAGAGATGTGAAAGAGTAAGGAAATTGCATAGAAGAAGAAGTGGGCGAAGAAAATGGAGAAGAAGATAGAGAAGAAGGTGGCATCGAGGATGCAGAGGGAGGTGCAGCAACAGATGCAGCAGCAGCATATGCAGATGCATGCATACTTTGAGCTCATGAGAGCAAGCACCTCTACACCTCTTCCTCCTCCTCCACCAGCTTCAACACCACCAATCTTCAGCTCCATGCGTCATTCCTCCTCTGACTCCTCCTCTATTGGTGGCGATACTTTTTCAGAAGATGATCACACCGATTATTAGTGATATATAATGTTATTTTATTTTTTATATTATTTTTCTAGATGTTTACTTCTTCCTTTGTAATGAAATTTTAATTTTATATTTTATAGATAACTTTTAATTTTAAATATATAATTTTGCAGTTTTTATTATGTTTATAAATTGTGATAATTAGGAACAGTGAGAAATAATTAAGTTTATAAAAAAATGAAACAATTTTTTAAAAATTTCATAAATGAATTACAGATGAATTTTTTCGTCTGTAATTTATAGATGGATTTTTTTGTCTGTAAAAAATCTGTCTGTAATGCTAAAATTCGTCTGTAATAGTGAAAAAATATGTCTGTAAATCCGTCTATATTTTCAAGTTTTCTAGTAGTGAATAAAAATTTATGATAATGTGGTCATATGGGTCTTATCTTAAATGTTGAACATTTTTGGTTTACCTAAGGGATTATGAGATTAAAAGTCGTCTTAGAACCAATTACCAAGGCATTGGAATTGGATAATTTAGACAATCTGACCATTAGATTGACTATATTTTGAGTTACAAGTATATTTTAAGCAAGGGGAAAGGGATAAGGAATTTTAAACTCAACCCATTTATTAATCTTTGCAAAAACTCATTTTCTCTACTTGAGTTATTTACATTCTGCAGTCCTGTTAATTATTTTCTGTATTAAGTTTTACTTTTGTCCATTTATTAATTGTAATTTCAGCACCTTTATTTTCAATTTTACAATTCTGCTGTGTTTAATTTTGTACTACTATATATACCCTATTTTTGGTGACCCAACTAGTAATATTCTTATGGTTTGATACTTAACATTTATCCTTGTGGACGATAATATTTTGTAACTTCAACGATTTGGTGTTACATTTCTACCATGCTAAAGATTGTAAAGTGATAAGTTCATATTTTGATATATTTTAAAACTTATATTTATACACTTAAACTCTATTTTATATATATTTACATTACTTATGTTATTAATTGTTACAATTTGGTTGGAAGTTGTTATTAGTGCATTATGGAGATATTTTGGATAAAAATTAGATATTTTTAGTTCTTGGCAATGTTATGTGAATCTGAGTTTGAATTAAAATTTAAAATTTAAACTTAGATAAAGATTTAAAGTAGTTTCAAGTTAAGATTCTGATTGTGGATAAAATTGATTTGAAAAGATAGAGCTCAACTAGTTAAAAACTCAAGGCACAATCTATATAAAGAGGCTTTATGCTCCACATTTGACACCTCCACTTCTCTACACATCTTCTTCTCCTTTTTAGTTCTACCCAAACTCATTTTTTAGAGTCATTGGAGACCATTGGCAAGGACAACAAGCTTCTCCTTGGAGTCTAAGCAAGTGATTGAGTACTCCTTCAGGAGAATGAGAACTTTCTTTATCTACTACCTTTCTGAGTTTCTTTTGTTTGAGTTTTTCTTTGTGGTTATGAGTTTATTTATCACGTTTTTCTAAGTTTATTTTGTTATGAGTAACTAAATCTATAACTAGGACTATGACAGATCCTACTACAAATTTTATGTAATTTTTACTTTAATGTTGGTATTGGTTTTTCTTTAATATATAGTTTTATTGTATTTGATTATATTGTGTATGTTAAGATTTGATCACCCTCAGCATTCCATAGTTAGTTGCATTGTAGGCGATCGTACCATGTGTAATTAACGAAACTATAGGATAAAACAAGATAAAGGACTAGGTTAATCACACTTAATTTCTTTCTTTTAGTCGTTATTGAATTAACAAACTCATATGATCTTCATGCTTTCTCGGCCAATTACCTTGCATGATCATTGAGAATGTTTGTTCAGGAAAAAAAATATTGACATTGCATAATCATTAGGTGTTAATAGGACTAATTATGAGTGGTTAGCAAATATTTGAATACCAATATTAGGATTAAATTAAATAGAACATAAAGAAGTATAGTAGGTGAACCCATAAGTCTTAGGCTCATCTCATCTGATCTCTCTTATATATTCTATTACTGTTCTTTTAATTTATTGTTAAAATTAAGCTCTTTCTTTATCCGTTACAATCATGTTATGTTTAAACAATCAAATTAAGTTATTCTTGATACTTAAAAATAATTTATGTAAGACGATAACTTAGAAACTCTTAATTCGAAAACCCTTTATTACTTTTTCATAGGTACACTTACCTATGAACATGAAGATCCCTATGGAGATTTTTTTTACCCCTTATAGCATCCACTATTGTCTCCTACTCTGTATATCTACATTTTATTATAATATGGCACATAGCCGGCCTTTGTCAACAACTAACATCCACTTCCATTTGCCTAAAAGGCTTAAGTTAAAATATTCCAAATTTTGTACACCAAGACTACCAATTGATTTTGCAATTTGAAAAACATATAAAATTCTAAGAAAATCTTTTGCCTCATTTGTCTTAATAAGATTAATCTTATAGAAATTAGCCTTTAACCCAAAGCACTCAAAACTTCTAAGAATAGTTATTACCGTTGCTTCTCCAATCAATAATAAGTTATCATCAATCTATTGTAAATAAGAGATTAATACATCACTACCAACTTTGAATTCATTAAACTTTCCTATATCAAGAGTTTTACTCTTCTAGCAAGGTGTGCTTGGCCAAAAACCCAAAACAAACACATCATGTTTCTCCTTAATTACTAAGTTGTACTTTGTAGGAAGCTTATAGAGTTTTACTTGTCAAGAACAAGCCAAGAGTTTGATTGGGACATCACTAATCCTAAACATCACGATGAAAGAATTGTTAAGGAAATAAAGATTGCAAGAGTTTCATTACTTGAACCACTGAAAAATAATATCATATCTTACTTTTTATCTTTCTTGTATACATACATTTTAAAAATACATTTGAATATCACCAAAGAACAACTAAAAGTGTCCGCTCTAGGTGTTCAATAAACATTATGAAATCTCGTTGTTGATAGATCATGTACAACAAAAACTTTATTTGCAATAACATTCTATTTTGTGTTAAAAAATTCCATTTCCATGCCACTTGTTATTTGCACCGTGGTTTAGTAGATTGCTAAGCTAATCAAAGGATAAGAAATTATTAACTAAATCCTTTTCCCTTGCAATAAGGTACTTCTTGTACTCTTTAGTTTAATAAATTTTGTATAGTTGTTGGAAACAAATAAATAAATTTCTCCATTTAAAACAACTTTCCCATCGACCAGCCAACTATTTTTCCATTTCTGAAACTATATCATTCTTATTTCCATATGTGAAATACATATCCCCCCTCTTAATTTTTTGTGAAATCATTTTGATAAAATTAATTTTAAAAAATTTAAAAACGGTACTCAGGGTTAAGACATGTTTTAAAGTTTAAAGAACAGCTCTATATATATTTACAAATTATCCACCAATGAGATTTTACATTGGCACTAGACTTCGATTCTTATTGACTACACCAATTTGTTGGCTAAATTCATGAGTTAATACATATACAAACCAACGTAAAGTAAAAGCATGTAATATTTATATTATCTTCGGCAAAAGAAGGCACAGGCGGCATACAGACTTCCTTGGAATTCACTTCGTTTACATGCTTATGCATTCTTTGACATGACACATATCTTAGGACACCCAGAAATTAATAAACTACAGCTGCAGATATATGAAGTACGGACATTCATTTAAATAAATATGTGATGTTTCATGTCTACCTATCAGACATGGTAATCCAGCTGAACATCTTTAGCTTTCAAAGGCTCAGTATACTCTCCTTCATACACGTCAAGGAGATCTGACAAAGTAGACTTGTCAATAATCTCGTGGTGGGAGGATTTGCAAACAAAATAAAGCACTGTTTGGATTACAAGCATCAACAAGAGCAAATGAGACAACAGCAAGAAACATAGAACCCCACACACTGTTCTATCCATTGTACCTAAATTAAACAGCTTCCCTCCATTCTCGACCACCATCATGAACACAAATTGTATCAAAAAGAACAGAAGGTAGAACTTCAAAACGATGATTATGGACAAACCCATATTTCCCTTTATCAGTGCCTTACTCTTCATCATGGCTTCAAACCCGTACGAGTCTTCTAACACAGGCACAACACTAGCTAATAGCCAAACCACGGTAAGGTACACAGTCCCAATTAAATATAAAATCGCAATGACCACAAAAATTGCACCCCCACCACCTTTTACTCCAATTGTAAGTGCCCATATGACTAGAACTATCACTGCAAAAACGTTGTAAACGAGAATAGCAACGATGGTGCACAAAAAAGTGATCATAAGTCTCTTCCAAACCTTAGGGACAACACTTATGACCTTACTGAAGGTTACTTCTTTGCCAGTGTAGATAGAAGCAACGGTGAAAACCACAGCAGAGGTGGAGAGAAGGGAGAAGATAAGGACGAAAAAAAGTAAAAGAGTTTGAACAGAAAGAAAATGGCCCAATCGGAGGATATCGTGTGAATGAGCTTTTGGTATTGGGGTGTGTCACGTGGGGTTTGGGTTAAATTCTTGGAGTCATCTAAAATCATCTCGAAGATGACCTCGGAGAGTTGGATATGAATGAAGAAGATGAAGGAGAGAGGGAGGATTAGGGTTAAGGTGATCTGGCTGAAGATCTTTCTCCATGAAAATATGATCTTGTATGATTCTTTGTAGATACCAAAGAGACCAAGACGATGCATATTTTCTTGCTGTGTGTCCATTGTTATGTTTTAGTTTCTTCAGTGGTTTAGAGTGGTGGGATGGGGAAGGATTTAGGGACGAGTGTCTTTCAGGTTCAAAGGTGACTTTTATAATGGAAAGAGATCAATCAGCATGCCCAACAGCTATACTAAATGATTTACCAAGGAAAACTCGGTTGTACTTTACCATGATCCACCAAGATTTCTAATTCACAAGGTGAGATGTATATGTTAAAAAAATTGAAATAAAAAATAAAAATATAAAAATAAATATAATATGTGATTATAATTAGATTGGCTAAGTGTTAAAATAGGTCATTTGATTTGATTTGGATTGGCTAAGGTAAAGTTTGGGAGACTTTATTACATTAGGCCAGAAAATCTTATTTTTATTGGAGCGGTAAAATAAAAGTCTAAATCTAAGTGAACTTATATTTTGTAAATAAATTGGATTAACTTAAATTCAATAAAAGAAAAATTATACAAAATTGGATTGACGTGACGTTAACGTTTTATGGGGGCGAAGATTACGAGCAAGTGCAAGAATATTGCTGAGCGCTGGTTCGTACATCAGACTAAGGGCTTGTCACATCCTTCCTTTTACTAAACCTTCTCAGACTATTTCTTCGGTTTCATCGAAAGGACAGGGACTGGGCTTTTTCTAAAAACAAAAAACTAGGATAATTTAAAAATATATATATACATAAATTTTGATTATTTAAACAAATAAATTTTTGTTAGTTAAGAAGAAAAATATTCATTCCATTAATGTTATAAAATTATAATTAACAAATAATTTTTTAATCAACTATTATTATTAGTAGTAGTAGTATAACGGTCCATTAAACTTAGTTTTAGGCTTTATTTGGATAAAAAAGTGAAATAAGGAAGAAAAAATTTAAAAAATAAATAAAAATTTAAAGTAAAAAAAAATATTATGTTTAGATAAATTAAAATAATTTAAAAAAGTATAGTATTTATTGTTATATATGTGTTGAATTAAATAATATTTTGTGATTTTAAAAAAATACCATATAAGATCGTACTGTGCGTCCTTAGACACATTAAATTTTTTAAAAAAATTTAATTATGAAAATATCTGAAAATAATCATTATTTATTATAATTAAAGAAAATAGTAATATTTATTTGTTATAAATAGAATTAGAGGATAAAACCTTTATGTAATAATTAAATATTGCAATTTTCTCTTCCAATAATTAAATATTAAATTATTAAATCTTCTCATGATGATTGACTCTAATTATTTTATTTTTAAGAAATTTAAATAATAAATAAGTATATTTTATAATCTTGTAAATAATATTTTAAAAAGTCTCTGTTCCTTTTGAACAATTTAATTGGAAATGTTATAAACACTATTTAAAATTTCCTTTTTAAATTTAATGTTAATGTATTGATAATATAAAAATTTTAATATGATAATTTATAATTAGATAATACTATATAAAAAAAATTGTTGCAAATACATTCTAATTAAATTCTTGTGCCTATGCATTTGCCCGTGGCTTATTGCATGAAAGCTAGAATAATTAATTTCACGTTAACCTTAAATCAAATTGAACCTATTATAGCTACCTTAATTATCAAATTTATCTTTTTCAACTCAAGTTATATGAGAGGATTCATTCCTAAGGAAGGATGTCGCACAAGAAATCTTTATATATTATTTCTGGACCTGGAATTTTGTAGGTATCGGCTTAACATGTGTTCTAAAAAGTTTGAATATTATGTATCTTTGTATTAAGATTTTTGGGTTAAACAAGTTTTCTTTGATTTATTTTATTGGTTTTAGTATTTTCGATTAATTTTACAACTTATAATTTATTATTTTATTGATGATTATTAAGTGTAAATTAAGTAAAAAAATTTCAACCAAATATAATTAAATTTATACTCGTGTGAAAAGATCAATATATATATATATATATATATATATATATATTTTGATTGAAGACTCTTTTAATGTATTTATTTTTAAAGTGAATAAATAAGATACGAAAGGAGGATGTCGCACAAGAAATGTGTATAACCTTAAGTGAATGAATAGGATACCAACAGAGTTTGGTGTATATAATTAGTAGATAGGTAGATTTCTTAAGTATACTAATATTGATTCGATTTCTTACTGTGTATGAAAATGACATTATTAGAAAAGGTTATACACATTTCAACTCTCTCTCCCCCTAAAAGAAATAATATTTGGTTCTTAATTGAAGGATTGAATAAAAGATACTCTTAAAAAAAATTGATAAATTTATCCTTATTTTAATTTAAAATACATGATAATATTAGCTCATCAAAATATTAGATGCATGTAATATATATTATTTACGTGCACAATATAAAAATAAACTTGTTATAAAAATGTTTTTCCTTTATCTTATTACTTTTTATTCACTTATCATTTAAAAAACAATGATATAACGACAAGACTAGCGACAATATTGTTAATTTAAACACAAAACTTCCAACAAAGTCACTACTAAAGAGTTGACTGTAAAATTAATCAAATTTTTGGTCCTTTCATATGACTACCACATTATCTATGTCTCCTCAGACTTGGCAAGAGTATTGAAAGTTTAAAACAAACACTAATACACCATGATAATATCTTTACTTGAAAACAACTTAGTTTGAAATTTCAAACTCGTATAAAGCTAGTACTGGGTTCGGGTTGTCAAACTTGTTCAAGCCTTATTGATTACACCTGAAAAATTAGCAACACAAAACACACGACATACCCAAACAGTTTATTATAGTATCTATTCTCTTAGTTAGTTAGTTAGATTATGGCAGCGCATATATTTAGTTATTATGCTTTTAAAGAGATGACCATACGAAAATATAAATAATGTATGTTTGCCTAGATTTTCTTTTTCTTGTTGGAGAGGCCAAGTTGCTGCCACGTTCCAGATTTAAATTAATTTGTTGACCACCATTCTCTCTTCGTTTCTTTGGTTAATTAGTTAATTTGACATAGTCATAGACGATATTTCCTAGTTGTTTTAAATGTAATTGCTTCGGCATGGAACGATGGAAGCTTCAGAATTCAGATCAGGATTTTATCAAATGTTCAAATCTCTTATCTTTAGCACATGCGATGAACTTTTCCTCTGTCTAACATAAAAAAAGTCATTTCTTCAACTTCTCTGCAAACCACGCTCACATGGATACAACCTACTCAAATACCACAAATTATAATTGCGACCTGTTTTTAATTAATACACAGGGATATGCTATATATATATCCAAGAATTAAATAAACTATCATTCAATCACCAATTATTATTTGTAATAATTAATATAAAAATTATATCTATAACATTTTAATTAGTTGATTATATAAAAATATTTATATTGACAATGCATTAAAATTGAATTAAACTAAAACATATTTGTCAAACCTTTTAAATTTCTGCATACTTTCCTAAACTTTATAGTGAGTTTATATATATATATATATTTTTTTTTGAATTCACATAATCTATTAATCAATATAAAACAAAAGTTTATTATTTATGTATTACTAGCTAAATTAAGCTTGCCTCAAACGCCCAAAATTAGAGTGGGACAGCATTTATCATATGTTAATTAAACTTCGATGACTAATTATTAATTGAAAGAGATTAGCTGATACTTTTATTTAAAAAGGAGTGTTAATTTATGACAGATTGCAGTAATATGTGGTATTTGAGTAGGTTGTATCCATGTCAGCGTGCAGAGAAGTATTCAAACTGGCACAAACAAAATCTCCAAGAATTTATTAGAATCTTGGCAAAAAAGGAAAGCTAGCTAGCTGTAGGCTGCAGATAATCTTCTGAATTCATCACTCATACATGTCAGCTTGATTTACTTTCAGTACACACATACAACGATATATCTTATGACACCAAGAAATTAACTATATACGCTTCCCAATTTAGAGAAAAGATGCTTAATATAATCTATCTATCTATCACTATCAAACTTGGTACTGCTCCAGCTGAACATCTTTAGCCTTCAACGGTTCATACTCTCCATGATAAACTTCCAAGTGATCTGACAAAGCAGATTTGTCAATATTTTGATGGTGGTAGGACTTGCAAACAAAATAAAGCACAGTTTGGATAACAAGTTGGAACAAGTACAATTGAGAGAACAGCACCAAACACAGTATCCCATAAATTGTTCTATCCACAGACCCCAAGCTCCATCCTTGTACCACCATTTTCTTGAACAAAAACTGTATCAACCCAAACCAAACTGTGAGCTTGAAAAATATGAGTATGGACAAACCCATCTTCCCCCTTATCAACTCATTGCTCTTCACCATGGCTTGAACCCCATAAGAGTCTTCCAACACAGTCACAACACTAGCCAATTGCCAAACCACCGTAAAGTACACAAACCCTGCCAAGTATACAACCACCAAGGCCACTAAAACCGCAATTCCACTACTGTTCCCTCCAAATATCAGTGCCCATATGATGAAAACAAGCAGTGACATAACGTTGTAGGCAAAAAGGGCAACGAAACTGCACAAAAAGGTGACCATGAGTCTCTTCCATACCTTGGGAACAACGCTCATGACCTTGGTGAAAGTGACATCTCTTGCAGTGTAAATGGAAGCGACGGTGTAGACCACTGCGGAGGTGGAGAGGAGGGAGAAGATAAGGAGAAGAGTGAAGTAAAAGAGCTTGAAGAGGAAGAACGTGGCCCATTCAGAAGAGATAATGTCTGAGAGCTTTCGGTATTGGGGTGTGCCTTGTGGGGTTTCCATCATTTGCTGTGTGTTGTGCATGATCTTGCCGAATAGGATGTTGGATACTTCTATGTGGATGAGGAATATGAAGGAGAGAGGGAGGATGAGAGTTAAGGTGATCTTGTTGAAGATCTTGCTCCATGCAGCTATGATCTTGTAGGATTCTTTCAAGACACCAAAGAATCCTAGAAACTGCATCTCTTCTTGTTCTCTGTCCATGGCTTTTGTTTTTCTTCAATGGAGTTTTTTGGTATGGTGTGGTGGCGGCGAGGGAAGATATGGGTTGAGAATATATGAGGAAGAAGAAGGAGACTTTATGGCAATTGCAAGAGAATAAGCCAAAGCCTGGAATTTTGACTCGGTTTTCTTCTATATCCCCAAACTACCCTTAATTTTTTTAATGAACGCATGCTATTCAAAAACTGAAGTCAATGGTTATTTTCATTATATAAATAAAAAGAAACAAGCGTGGTTTCTGCTTCTCAATTTACAAAGGCAATAAATAAGTTTGTAGTAAAAAGTTTTCTAGAAGTTTGATGATAAATAAGGATCTTTTAGACATGTACAAATTTGTAATTAAAAAGTTATTTTCTACTTACTTTTAAAGTGATTAAAAGTATTGGATAAAATATATTACATACCCTTGAATGAGAGTCTTACTTGGACGGCTGGACCCATTTTAAAAAATTAATGATTAATGCATGTTAAAAAATACTGGTTAATAAATATTTATTGAGTGTTATAAAAAATATATATTGAATGTTTTTAGTTACTGAAAAATTAAATGTTTTTACTTTTATAAAATGTTAATTAGAATAGATTAACAGTTATTTTTCAGTATTACATTATTGTTTAGTCTTACAATAGCATTAATAGACGTCTTAACCCGTGTGCAAATTTAGCTTAATGGAATAAGGTTATTTGTTTATCTACGGAGGTTGTTCAACGGAAAGACATGTCTGTAGAGAAGCAGCATGTCTGCAGATAAACTTTTACTCATAAGGACAAAATCATCTTTAATGCAAGAATTTTATTTTATCAACTTAAATATGTAATAATATTCTTAGAAACTTAAATTAATATTTTTCTCTTCGTCCTTTTTCTCAAATAAAACAATGCATAATGGTATGAATGGAGCGAAAAAAGGAATATACAACTGAAGAAAAAAAAAGTTGAGTGAGCTTTGACAGAAGAATGGCATCTTGGTAATTGTGGTGAAGGGGATGGAGTTTCCAGGAAAACAAAAAGCTGGATATTGTCGAGAAAGGACGGCGAAGACCAAGTTATGGTAATTTTATATTATGTGGTGACCAAGTTGTTGTATAATAACGTTAACGTTACGCACTAAGCCGAGGCGAAGACTAAAAATAAGAATGAATCTGAATAGATGTTCTTTGTTCCTTTGTAATATTCAACTGAAACTTTCTTTGGTCTCCCTCACCTCAATTACCTCGAAACCTACAGCATTTCCTTTTTAAAGATTTTCTCTATTCCTACAATAAATTTATGCAATATTTTATATAACATTCTTTTTTTATTTATGAGTTTAATTTTACTATATTATCAGTATAATTTTTTTACACTATTAACTCATTAGAATATATCATAGATTTTATTTTATATTAATTATTGCAAAAATTAATAATTCTTACTCATTTAATAATTTATAATTAGATAATAATATATGTTTTTTACACTAATAGTGTATTTAAATTAATTTCTTACTTTTTGTATAAAATTTTGTACTAATAAAATTCCTCTTAAGTATATTTTATGGTACAATTTCCTAAAAATTATTTTATTTTTTTAACAAGTTTGTTATGAAAAGATTCGTACTTAAAAATATATAACTATTATAAATATTATTAAACGTATTTTTATTGTTTTCTTTTTAAAAAGCAAACCGATTCTAGACTCTGGCATATTAGTCCTAGGTTCGACAATCAAATAAAATATTGTCTTTTTGCTAAAAATGTTATCTTCTCTGAAGCCAAGTTTTCATACTCTTTGTATATAATTTTTTTTTTATTTAAGACTAAGGCCAAGTTTTCTAACAATAAATAAAGGTTTGATTTATTTTTAATTTTTATAGATATTACTAATTTTATTGTTAGTGTTCTAATTTGTTATTAATTTTAATTTTATAAATTTTAGATTTTTTAAGATAATCACTATCATCACATAATATATTAAGTGGCATAACATATATCTCAACATGTCATAATAGTAATTTTTTATGCCACGAGGTAATACATGTCTAAATGTATTTATGAGCATCAAAACTAATAAATTAAATCTTTTAACAAAAATAATAATAAATTAATTTGAATAATTCAAATTAAATTTAATCATCTTTTATAAAAATTTAAAATACATTTCACTTATAAATTTAATCAAGTTCAAGTTTCAACAATAACTATGTTAAATAATTAAAAAATAATTTTATCGCTCATTGATAAAATTATTTCTGATAAAAAATACATACGGTCTAAAAAATTTAGATTATTAATTTTGTTAATCTGAAATTTTAAAATTAATTTTAAGCAAATATTAATTTTTATTAAAAATAATTATTTTTACATATTCTCAAAGTAATAAATATTTATTCTTTTATAACATATTAATATTTTAGTTTTTTATCATCAGCCTTAAAAATTGATAATAACATTTTCTTGTATTATTTATAAAAAAATTCATATAACACTTTTAATAATACTATTTTTTCTCAATTTTCTCGATTATATCAACCATCTGAATTATGTTCTCTCTCTCTCTCTCTCTCTCTCTCTCTATATATATATATATATATATATATATATATATATATAATCACCTGAATTGAAGTACTTTTGTTATGTGGTTGTACGTCACCTTTTGTTGAGACAGTTTTTATGCAGTGTTGACTTTCAATGGGAACTCTAGATGATTGTTGTTGTTATTGGTCATATGGAATTTTCAAGATTAGTTACAATTTTTGGTTCTAAGTTTTTATTTCTTAAGGATATATATATTGGTTCTGAAATTGAAGATGACGATGGTTGGTCATTGAATAGCTCAAAAATGGATATGGGCCAGCAATACAAATAGTCTAGGAAAGGAGCTATTTCAGAGCAACTCAATATTGTTCGACCACGACCAAAACCCCAATAATTTCTATAAGATCAACTAATTACATAATTGTACTATATTCCCTTTAAAACTATTCTTTTTTGTCTTGTATTTTGTAGAGATAAACAATATCTGTATACAGTAGAATTTTTTTCTCCTAGTCAAACTATTATTCAATCAAAGTATAAAAGAAACCTTCGAAAAACTAAAAATAAATACCAGCCTATAAAATAGTGTCAACCCAATTGTATGAGGCCTTGCGGTGTCTTTTCTTTTTCGGCCTTGGCCCGCCAAAAAAGATTATTGTATAGCCATTGGTACGGATCCTACTTGTCATAATCTCTTAACCCGGCCCAAAAAGAAAAACAATGTTTATGTATTTAATTAATCATCTTGTACATTTGCATGCACTATATGTTTAGGAGAACGTTCATAAAATTACTTTGAGGTGAACTTGATTTTATAAAATTAATTTTCATTTAAAGTGAGTTTAAGTGTTTTGTGATTAGAAACTTTCATATTAAAAATAAGTTTGCATTAAGTGAAATTCTCAATTCAATACGAAGTTAGATGAGGGCTGATTATACTAGAATCACGCTTAAGTGCATTTTATTTCCAACATCTTTATTGGCTTTGGTAGTAGCAAATGTAAAACAAAACACACTCTAAATTAGTAGAAGCAAGCAAATACTGTAAAAATGAAAAGCAAGCAAGTAGTTAACATAACAAAATCGTATGGAACTCATTTAAAATATCAAATATTTAGTTATTTTAATTAGTTTAGTGCATTAACTAAAAATAATTAGTGTATAAATCAAGGTTCAATCTGATTCGGACCTATCTAGAACATGGCAGAGTAAAATATTAATTTACCGTCAGCAATTCAGAGTGCTAATGATCATTCCTTTCGAAACAAGAAACTACTACAAAGTAAAGATGAATATTTGGACTACATATTGTGATTTCTGATGTCACTCAATTATGATCCGTGAGTGGTTCATTTTTCTTGGGACAAATTCAAACCATACTTTTTCACCCACGTGGTGGATACCTGGCTAAAGGGTAGATATAATCCTGTGTTGAGTTGCCATGTAAACAAACAAAACACTTGGGAGTTATAATAGCCGTCGATATAAGCATAATTAAACTCCTAAGAGCCGTAATCTTTAGAAAGTGGAGCAATGTAGGAAATTAATTTATCAAAATACAACCACACATTGTAACACGGACACACATCCGTGACCATTGGACCATCATCAAACACTCCCTACACAAACATACCAAACATTAACCGACAAAGCCAGCTCACTCCTCTCACTCGCTTCACAAAATTATTATATGATTAATATTGCAGTCCATTTAAGAAATTAAGTACATACATGATCACACCTATAACATCTACTAATTAATGCTGTTATACCCTTAGCTAATTGACCATTAACGTCGTTATTATAACTTTTGTAACTTCAATAAAGCACTATGTCACACTGCATTGAGGGCAATCTTCATCCCAGATTCACAGTGACCAGGAAAGTTGCATATGAAGTAGTTCTGCCCTCTTGCAAGCTTTATTTGGTCCTTCCCTGAACTGAACACTCGAGCATTCCCTGGTGCCCTGCAATCGGTGTATCCACTTCTGTCCACAGCAACCACATTGTGGGTGGTTGAGTCGTAGTTGAAGACTGCAAAAATTACAACATTGCATAGTTAGTAACAAGTTTGTTTTAATTCCTTAACAACTTGAAGAAAACTAAGAGAGTGCCATATGTTAAACTTACTTAGCACATCACCAGCTCTGAACCTTTTTCCCCTGGGCCAAGAATTAGTGTTGAAGGTCCATCCCCCAGATCCTCCAACGGTGTAAGTAGCTGCATTAGCATGTTCCACCAGAAGCAACAGGCACAGTAGTGAAATCACAGTGAGCATAGCCATGGGTGAAGATGCACTACCTCTTCCCTGAGACATTCTCCGAATGTGGAACTTGGCTATAATTAGCTAGTAGGTAGAGAATTTAGTGAAATTGGTTGTGTTGGGTTGTGAGGCTTATCCCTTTATATAAATGGAATTGATTATGTCGCATTATGGGGTCCTAATATGAATATCCTATGGTTGTTTAATATACTTGATTGATTAAAGTGGGATGCAAAAATTTGGCATAAATAAATTAATGATTATTCTGAAAAGGGCAAAAATGGATTTTAATTGGAAAATTAGTCGCGTGGATTTTGGGAGGAGATAATGGGAATAATGAATTAATGCAATTACTGTGTTGACTGCATAACTTAGATGAAAGCAGGCCACCCGTGAGCGTGACAGTTGATTGGACACCACTTTCGCCAACCGCTTCTCATTGCCCCTTTCTTTGCCATCGACTCTGCCGGGGACCCAATCATTCTTCTAACACTTCTATCATGCAGAGGAATAACAAAGCCAGTAACACACTTTTATCACAATTATTATTATTATTTTCTAAAATTTATTCAAAATTAAAAAATAAAAAATATATTTTTTATTAATTATAAAATATCTGTTATACAGAATATATTAAAATGTCTGTTACTAATATAACTATGTATAAGAATATATTTTATTCCCTTTTTCAACTTTACAATTCTTAGGTGTCATTTTTGTAAATTTGTTTTTAGTTACTTTTTAAGCTATATTTAAATTTAAATTTTATTTTAACAAATTACAACAATATTAATTATGATTGAATATTTATATTATGAAACTTGAATGTATGGCATACATTTTATATTTAAATGTGTTAAATAGAAAGATAATTGTGTCTGAATCATATAAAATAGTTACTTTTTAAGGATGAAATTACAAACAAAAAAATATGAAGTTAGGTGTAATAGTTGGTTTTATATTTAACAAATTAATTATGAAGAATAAAATGAAAAAATAAAAATAAGATAAAATATAAGTTTACAACTTAAATTATAAACTCTAAAATTTTTATTTATTCTAAATGAAGATAAAAATTTAATTAGTGAATAACACTAAAAGAATATACAAATTATACTTACATTTTATTTTTTGAATGTATTTTTAAGAGTACAAATATAAAATAATTTTTAAATAATATATAATATTATTAATATTTTTACTTTTTATTTTTAATAAAAAATATTTTTATCATATTTATTGTTTATTTTATTTAGAAGAGCTATTTTTATTATTAAATTTTTAATTAAAAATTTAATATATTAAAAATAGTTAATTAAACTTAATTAACAAATTTGCTTTCTGATCCAACAGCATGTTCCGTAGCAGCTTTGAATTCATCTCATTTCTCCGTTGAAATTTCTGCATTTGAAAATTTGTTGTATGGCTGAAACGATATGGTTCTAATTAATTAATTATACTGTAATAACTATATAACTTTTATAGGTTTTTAAAAAATTAATAAATAATATAATATGAGTGATTGAAAGCATCTAATTTCAGATCATCAAAAATTTCTTCATTTTACTATATACTTTTACAATTTCTATTCCCAAAAAACTTACAAGTAGCTGTGGATGTTTAGATCATGATTTGATTTTGAATGGTTTTCAAAATATGAACTATTTTAAGATTTTAGTATAAAAGTTAATAAATCTAACATTCTTATTTTCTTAAAAAGGTTACCAAAGATTTCTTGTTTTATTTTTATCAATTAAATATTTTTTTAAATTTTATGTGAAAAATATAATTGATAAATAAATCGAAATAAATTTTCTTAATGATAAATAAAATTGAATGAAGATGTTAATCTAATCATGATGTTGTCAATCAAAATATTCTTAAAAATTGTCTCTTATAATATTTAAAATTACCTCAACTAATTAAATAAAATAAGAAAAGATTAAAAATAGTTAAAATATAATAAAATTTTACATAAGTTGATATTTTCTTAATTTAAGTGTATCAAATTTACAAAAGAATAATTTTAAAATGGAGGGATGATATTTTGATTGATCAATTTATTGATAAAATACGCAAGAACCATTATTTATGGATCATCATTTCAATGTACGTCCATCTGGTGTTTGGGAAGAAAGAAAGAGATCCACTTGTAGAAAAATTAAAAGCAAGTGTGGAACAAGAGACCATTGAAGGCATTGCTGCAATGGTGGTCGAGAGAGACTAGTCCTTTTTTGTTGGCCTCTTATTCTATCCTTCAACTTTCTATTCCTTTTTCTATGCCTCTGCATATGATTGTGATGAGCCATCTAAATGGAAATCAGAGATGTGTGATGTGAGGGGTGTGGTGGTACCCAAGTGCTTTGTGTTAGGTCCACAATTTCGTTAGTGTTAATTACTAATTAGTTCCTTTAACTAAATGTCAAAGCCAAGATATACGCATTGATAACTATAGAGAAGAGAACGTTAAAAAAGCTTTCTATTCTTGAGCCACCCCACCACTAGATGGAATATTGGATCAGAATTCAGAAAATTAAATAAATAACATCTTACTTTATACACACACAAGCAGGCCGGTGCCCAAAAAATTGACACCTTCATTTTCCTATTAGTACCCATAAATATCAGCCAATAATACACTTATCATAAATTTTATTTTGATAATTTCTTTGCAAATTAGAAAGTGTCATGTGCAATATATACATATATATATATATACTTAATTCAACTTATATTTAGAATATATAAATTAAAATTTATTTAAACTTTATGTGTGTATATGTATGAATGGACCTGAATATTGTAGTTAAAATATAATCTTTGAGTTAAATAAATTTAGACTTTTTTTTTTTCACTTTAATTTGCTTAAGCTTGCATCATAAGCAGATTCGAGTTGAGTATATGCCTGCAAAGACTCCAGCTAACTACACTTTTATTTTCTCTTTTATATCACATTTTAGTCTTAAATTGAGCTTTAATTTTATTTTATTTTATTATAAAAAACATTTTGTCATGGCCAATATATGTTAGAGCGAACAATTTGTATCATACCATTGATTACAGCCGATAAAAGAAATATTAGAAGTATGAGGGCAAGAAAAGTGTTAATATACAACTATTTTCAATATGATATATTTAATTTAAATTTTGGTTAGATGGATGAACAACGATTTCAACTTGAATATGTTAAGGCTTGATGAGATGATTAAATATAGTGTTAGAAAAGATGCTCAAATAAGTATCCTTTAATTCAAATCGCATAAACTCATTATTCACATTGGATTGAGCTAAGTAATTTAAACTGACATTTATATAATCTCTCTATCAATGTAATAAGAAAGAAAAATAAAACTAATAATAAAAAATGTGTAATTTAAAATAAATAAATTAATATAGTTACAAGAGTCAATTCCAATTTATCTCAAAATGTTATGTTATGATCAATTTTAAACTTTATTTTATGTTTTAAAATGTTTCATATTTTTTTTTAATTTCAACTATTTATGATAAAATATAGATTGTATTTGGTACCACAAATTTAAATCATATTTAGGAGCTAGTACTTCTGTTTTTTTTTGGGAAAAAGCTAGTATTTGGTGAATTGAAAAGTATAAAACTTGTAAGAGCTCATTTCTAATAAAAACAAGTCACTCTAGGTAGCATTCAAGTTATTTTATATTAATTATTTGTAAGTTTTTATTTTTAACCTTTTAAATAATTTACATTTATACAAAGTAATCCTAACTCGTTTTATTCCTCACTTATAACCACCATTCTTATTCATTCTCTCCTTCATTTCTCATTTATCTTTTACATTAGTAGATATTAAATAATGATAATACATATTTAATGAAATGTATGATGATAAATGAATAAAATAAATGATATTTAATTTTAATATAATATAATTGTTTAGTCATTTAAAATATTTTAGATAACTATATAATTAATTTTATTGAATAAATTTAATTCAATCAATTAATTATAAATTAAAAACTTTTACTTAACTAATCAACTATAAATTATAAGGTTTTAATTAAATTTATTAAATAAATTTCAATAGTTAAAATTTGTTTTATCTTATTTTTAATTTTGTGTTTGTGTGGAGCACGCCCATGGCCATATGACCATATTTTCAACACTCTTATTTATATGATTTTTTTATTTATTATATCATGAATAAATGTAAATTAATCAGTTAACAATTGAGTTACTCGAATTGGACGATCGATTAAGAGATTAACAATTAAGCAGCTTGCATGAAATCGTGAGTTTGATAAATTGCATTGCCATTGTCGTACAGAAAGAAAGAAAAAACTCAGGCTAATATTCACTAATAATAGCTAAGAGTTTACATACGAGTACAATTATAAAATTATCCGTTCTTCTTATATAAGAAAGACGATTCAATTTATTTATTTAAATGTTTATAGGTTAATCTACTTATACATAAATTTAATTAATCTAATTAATTATAAAAAAAATTAATGACTGGGTTAAATTGAATCTCTATTTATTATAATATAGATAATAAATTATATTCAATATATTTTACAATTTATTAACTTAAAATATTTTAAATCTATTGGTTAAATATGGATTTTAAAGGACATTGGACATAAGATTGCAAATAAATATTAAAATTTATTTTATAAAAATATTTTTTTTAAAAAGTAGAATGTATCTTAAATAAATAAATTAGATGTACATTTATAAAAGAAAAAATAGTAATAAATGCATTGAATTTTTATTAATTTATTTATAAAAAAAATTGTTAAAGATTAGATCCCATGAATACTCAACAAATACCTGATGAATTTTCTTAGTAAGTGCCTTTCTCTCCTATGTCATGAATAATGTATACGTGTTCAACAATTAATTGTTTCTGAAATAAGCTATAAATAAATTATATTTATAAAAACTTATAAACAAAATAATAATTTTTTATCTGTTCATTACAATTCAATTCAAAATTTATCTACTGTATCCATTTAAAACTTGTATCCATATCCTCATAGAACTGATCATTTTGTAGCTTGAACATATACGGGTCAAGTGTAGAACAGTTCATTCTACACAGTATTTGACTTTAGAGAAATATCTTCCCAAGTCTCGTGATGATAAGACTATCCCAAAATGAAACTGTTCTGAACGTGAATATTAATGAATAAAAGTTTATAAAGTATTGAACTAATTTATAATATACGTCTTGTTATGATTTGAATTTAATATAAATGTATCTTGATTCACCGTTTGACAAATTTAGATTTTCCTGAGTCTTGTAAGATTGAACATTGGCTATGTTTCCAAATTGACGGATTCTCAGTGCAATTAAACAATAAAAGTTAGTATCGGCACTCATAATTCTATCCCAAGACTTATATATATGTAGAGCTACATACGTCAAAGATAGTGGCTATGACTAGAGGCTATATTGCAATGAATGCTGCAATTTAAAGAAAAGGATTCATACTATATAATTAACAATTAATATATTAGTTATAGGTTAAACCAGAAGGAAAAGCTGGGATTGGGAATACATAAGAGTGCATGTGTGACACTTGATTTGGATGGTGAATTCTACTTGACTCATACATAGAAAGCAATCGTGCGCTATTTTAATTTGTACCTTCCAACTGCCGGCACTAACTATTTTTAACTTTTAACCGAAAATTTGGAGTTTATTTAGTTTATGTTCTAGAAGAATGACCAACTTTGTATGCAAGAATTTTTTTTAAAAATAACAATAATAAAAGATTTTATATTTAAAATATGTTATTATTATACATGTAATAATATTTTGTCACGTTATTTGAAAATTTTGCCAGTTTTTTGTTATTAAATTCGTTGAATAATGTAGTAACATATCATTAATTTTAAAATGTATTTTTCTTACATTCATAGTGCATTAAAGTTATAAACTGAGAGAGAATTTTTTTTTAATTTACAGTAGTAATTTATTATGTTACAAGTCTGACTCAAATTAATTTTAAAAATTTTTCAATTTAAATTATAGCAAGGTTTTTAAAGGGTGAAGAAAAAAATAGTGGGATTTAAATTGAAGTATTTAGCTTTTAAATCATCATTGTCAATATTTTTTTTAAATAAAATAACTTATAGATGGCATAGCCAGTTTTATTACATATAGATGTGGGTTATGGACTTGCTGTGTAGCTCGCATTAGGTTGATAATAAACAGATAAAATTCAACAAATATTAAATAAGTAGTTAAAAATATGAAGTTATGTTTGAAAAAGTAATTGATAAGTTAGTTAAAAAATAAAAATTAACTGATAATTAAAAATTATATTTAATTAAAGGTGTTAGGCTAATTTACTAAATTGTAGTATTTGCTTACGTTACTTATTGGACTAACTAATAAATATAATATAAAAGGATCTGTTTAAATAATTTTATATTTATTTTATGTACCATAATATATATTTTTACGAAATTACAGTTTTAGGCTTGTTAATTGATTTTGCATTCGTATTTTTTTAAAAGATTAATATTTTTTTAAAAAAATAGTATGCAAATGAAAAAGTTATAATTCAAATATCACTTCAAACAACATATGGTAAAAAAGTTATAAATTGTTTGCTTACTAAATATATTAGTTTACTCAAATATTATATATTATTTAAAATAACTTGTCAAACACACTCTTAATTTAAAGTTGAGTCTTGTATGTGTTAGAGTTTGAGTTGTGTGCTTGTCTAACTTTTCCTTGAAGATTAAAAAAAATGAAAATTATTTAATTCTTGACACATTTACTTAATGCTAATTATGTTTTAACTTTTAATGTAATAAATACATAATATTCATTTTTTTTCTAAATAATATGCATAAAGTTTTTCATTCACTTTTTTTTTTTTAATTTTGGAGAGAACAATTTAAATGCGACCATGCTTATCACTCCCTCTTGCATTTTTTTTTAACCTTTCTCTGCTTCCTTTTTTTTAATATTAATCCTCCCTTACTTTACTTTTTTGAAATAAACTGTAACACTATGATAAAAATGAATTTTTAGAGCATTAACTTAAACAGCGATTAGTATGAACTGCTTTATAATAACTCTTTAAGGTATACCTCCAAGTGCAGTTGATATTAAACTGCTTTCTAATATACACTTCTGAGAGCGATTAGTAGAGAATTGATTTCTAATATATACTTCTAAGAGCGATTTAGTATGAACCGTTCTCTAATCTATATTTCTAAGAGCAGTTCTCTGTTAATCACTCTCTAAAGTCACACACTTTAGAGAGCAGTTCATAGAGAACCGCTTTTTAATGTATACCTTTAAGAGTGGTTGATAAATAACTACTCTCTAATATATACTTCTGAGAACGGTTAATAGAAAACTACTCTCTAAAGTCTTTTTTCTATCTTATAAATAAAGCACGCTATCAAATCTATTCGTCTTACTAACAAAGTTGGTCACTTTTACATCTGTAAGTTCTTTTCATTTTCTCCGTCTTCTTCGTCTTTTATGAACTAACAAAATTGTTCTCTTTGTCTCTTTCACTATAAGTTCTTTTTATCTTTTCTATATTAATAAAGTTAGTCTATTTTACGTATGTTGTGACCTTTCTTATTGTTCTTTCTTTCTTTCTTTCTTCCTCTATTAACTGTGAATCATCCACTAATTTGTTCTCTTTTCTCTGCTTAATAGTATTGCAAATATGAATTATTTGGTTAATATAACGTGCAAACTCAATAAGTTTCAATTTTAATTTATGATAAAAATAAAGAAATTTTGAACATAACAATAAATTAATTTTGGTTTAAAATAGAAAATTCATGAAAAAAAAATTTAAATTTAAGATTCGCGATATACTTTAGAGAACAGTTATATGAATTGCTCTCTAAATGACATTCACTTTGTGAGAGCAAAGCCGCTCTCTAATATCAACATCTAAGAGTGGTTGTTTAACCGCTCTCTTTAAGTGCAACATATTGGATAGTACAAAATTTTAGAGTAGTTCTAAACACTATCTAAATAAAAATAAAACTGCTCTCACATCCTAGGGTAAGATTCTCTACAATAAAATAAGAATCCAAAGAAAGAGCAACAATAATACTAACTGCACACCTCATTTTCTAACATGCAAGTATTTATAATTTATGCATAAATATATCAACGATGAAAATAAGATACTATGAGTGTGCTATATATAAAGAGATCATCGGCATTTCTTTTCAAGTATATGGATGACAAGTAGAAAAGTACTAAACCCTTCACTTTGTATGTTATATTAGTATGATATAAAAAAAATCTATAATAAATAGATAGATAGACAAACACTCAAATTGAGTACATTTATTTATTATGAAAATAAAAATAATAAATTTAAATAAGTAAATTTTAAAAGAATACATAATATTTTAAAATGATCATATATAATCATTAAATTTTAAATATTTATATATAATTATATAATACAAATTTTATAATTTTCTCAAATTTAAAATAAAAGTTATACTTATTAAATACGTTTCACATATATACAACGTAAATTTCACACGGCCATTAAAAAAGTTTAATGAACAGACAATTGTATAGTTTCTGGTGAATAATCTCACATTAAAGCTGATGGCAAAGGCATGCACTATATAGATTGAGCCACATCACATGGTAACGTACTTAGCAGCTATTTACTGTGATTCACTACTAAATCTGATTCATCGATCAAGTATTTGTCATGGATTGAGTAAAAATATGTTTCTCCACATATTTTTTTAGTGAAGCTTTGTTTTCTTCTCCCAGAAAATTGTTGCTACCTTAGTTTGTTTCCTATTGATTGATCTTTATACGGAAGTTAAGGTCCAAATTAAGAAAGCTAGATTAAGTTGTTAGTAATATACAAAAGTATTTTTCTTGTAGCGAGGAATTGAACTATATACTTATATGCCGTATTGTTGACTATAAAATATATTCACTTCATTTACACATTGACTTTACGATTTGCTTATTATTCAATTAATCCTGGCGCGAGGGGATGAAAATCAGAGTTTTATTTAAAGAAATAGCAGTAACCGCGTATAGTTAATGTGCAACTTAGCTAATTAAAGTTAATTAGTTTGTAGTAATACATTTCTAAAAGCTATCATGGTTTCATTTAATTACTTGCTCCACCTTTCGGTTTACAAACATCCTAATTTAGGTTTTACTTTGTATGTCATTTTGTTGTGGCTATGAGGTTTGTTGACATTAATTATCCAGAATGTTACTATGCCAATTTACACTTTATACCATTTACATTCTCTAGTTCCTTTTGCACTTATTTAATTGTAAAGTAGATGCCAAAGTCCATACCATCAATTACTTACACGTTTAGCACTAAAGCAAAAGCTTATTGATTTCGAAATGTGGTTTTAACTTCTAATAATACTCCCATTGAAAACATCATGTATACATTATTATGGGCTACATACATATACCTTTTTAGTCTTCACACTCTTCCTCCTCCTTCTTCTTATCTCTGCGTTTTATTGGCATATGTCCAATTTGACAGTTATGACGTCATTGTTTGATTTCAGTGACCATTTTACGTCAAAATATGTAGTTTCATTACGGTCAATAATTAAAAAAAGTATATGGGTAGTTGCAAGTTCAGAGGATACATAGCATATACAAGGTATCGCCCACCAAATCCTGTTTTGAGAAGCATTTATAATTACACAATATTCAAATTAATTCAATTCATACGGTAGACGTTTATTTGCTCACTTCATATATGTGCTTTGAGGAAAAAAAGAACGAAGTTTAAAAAAATGCATAATATTTTTAACCAACTTGAATCATAAATAATAATTAGATCATCTTGGACTTCGACGGGTTTAAACGAGACTGTAAAAAAAAGTGAAATAACAACCGTTCTGCAATATGATGTTACAAGGAATTCTTTTGAAGATAACAATAACAAATAAGATTTTTCATTTCAAGTTTTATAGAGAATTTAAGGGAAAAATTTTAAAATATTTACTAAATATGTACCGAATTCATGCTTTCGATTTTGCCAACATTAATTTTTAAGGATAATTTTAAATACTAAAACAAGTTTTTATTAAAAAATATTTATTACATTAAAAATTTAAAATCATCATAATTATTTTAGTTTTAATAAAAAAAACCCTTTTAAAATTTTTAAGTCAGCTTTAAATATTTATGTTACTATTTTTTTTAAAAATAATGTTAAATCCTCAACGAAACAGTTTGCGCGTTGTACAAAAATCCTAGAAAAACATCTAAAATGATATAATTTAAAACCATTCGGGAATTATATTGGAAACAGCTTTAAATAAATCAACATCGAAAACAATTTTGCTATACATTTTGAGATTCTAGTATGAACTTACTTCAGCAATCTCGCAATTTACGAACTTAATTACTTTCTAACATGAAGATTCTTCAGCAAACGTACAGCAAGGACTAATTAGGCATCAATCTCGTGAATTCTTTAGCAAGGAAGAACTAATGCATACCTACGTACACTTATAGCCTCCAATTAGCAACATATATGTAAATATGACATAAAAGATAGCGGCATCTGGTACCACTTTTATTCTTTGTGAGAGCTTAGAATTAAGTTGCCATTACATAGAAACAATAAATCTCAGTCAATGTGTGCAAATTTTCAATACCTTCTATACTTACCATATATTCATAGAGTTCCAAGCCACGCGCAGCAATTGTGTATCTCACACTAATCACTACCCTTAATCAGATCAACACTCAAACCTTTATTCCTCAGACGGGGACAAGAAAAATTAAAGTTATGCACAAAAAGTTTCACTCTAAACACAACCTGAGGAAAAGTTGAAAGGCTACATAATTACGAGAGCCTGTGCAGATATGAACTACACTAGAATTTCTATTTGCTAATCGCTAGAATTCAAGATGGGGGTGAAAACTAGAAACCTATTTAAACTACAGACATAAGTATCATATGAAGTTAAATAATTAAATCCTTCATTTGTTATTATGATGAAGAGACACCAACACCAAGAAAATCAATGAAAGGAACTTCTTTGTGCTCAATATTGGTTTCATCGTCATCTTTTTGCTGATGATCTTTCTCCGCATTGGAAGCCCTCAACTTGGTGAATGTGGATGAGTTATCACAGAAACTCATCAAGTCCCTCTTTATCTTTCCATCATCATTAGAACCGAGGAATCTAAAAGGACTTGGAACAACCCTTTTGTAGTTGGGAAGCGAGAATGCAGGATTTGGATAAATTCTGTAAAGAAATGATCTATCTGAGCTTCTGGAACATTCTGAGATGTAAATATTAGAAGAACAAGAAGAACTGTTGACATAGTCTCTCCCTCCTTTTCTAAGTGAATCCACTACAGAAGAATTGTTTGTAGATGTTGGCACAGATGCAAAATTCCACGAGGCAAGAGAACTAGAGGGAGTATCTGCAACTATCCTATTATTATCTTTATCGAGGTTCCGAAAGTCAAAGAATCTTCCATTCTCTAACCCAAATCTCGTACTAAACAATAGGTCTTGAGGTTGTTGTGATGGTCTTTTCTCGGTGAACGAGGAACTGTTGGAATCATTGTAAACGTCTTGGAAGCTTCTCTTCCCACATAACTTAGATTGTTCCCTTTGCTTTCTCGCCATTATAACATGCCAGTGATTCTTCACAGCATTATCAGTTCGACCCGGGAAAAGCCTCGCTATGAGTGCCCACTTGTTCCCGTGAATGCGATGCGCCGCAAGAAGCCTCTCTTCTTCCTCTTCCGTGAATGGTCTTCTATTAATTCTGGGGTCAAGCTGATTGAACCACCTTAATCGGCAACTTTTCCCTGAAAGAATTGAAGAACCAAAATATGAATACATGGTTAAGGTTAACTAATCAAAGACATAAAGAGAGACATGATTTTTATGTAATATATATAAACTATAGATTTATATATGATGGAAGAAATCTATGTTAAATATAACGTACTCAAGGAATTAATCAAGCATGCTCTAGGTGCAATAGTAGTAATTCAAACTATAAACCCTTAAATGTTAAATCTATTCCACTTAGATTTTTAATTAATAAGGAGGCTGATAATACATAACTAATCCAACTTAATAGTATACTTGTACATATAAGATTCATATAATATACAAATTTATATGTATACCTGATCTTCCTTGGAGCTTCTCGGCAATTGAATTCCAGTTTTGGGCACCATATTGTTCAACAAGTTGTCTTAGCTTTTCATCCTCAGCGGGTCTCCAGTGACCACGAGGACAAGTCTTGGTGTCTTCACCAGCTGAAGAATCCTCCATGGAATAGGGGAAAAGTTACTGTGGATGCAAGGTTGATCAGGGTAGCGAAATTTTGGTGCAGCGGCGAGAAATCTTGAACATCAAGCACACAAGAGAGAAGTCATGAACAAGATATATAGGAAAGTGGAGGGGAGGGGTTGGTTTAGGGTTGTGGATGGGAAGTCACTTTTGTTGTCTTCACACGACAGATTGTGCCCTGTGTTCATGTACATAAATAGAGACCTTATGTGTCATTGTTGCCCTTTGAACTTCTTTATCAAATTCCTCTTTGCTTTTCACAAAGAAAAAAAAGGAAAGAAAAGAAAAAAAATTCCTATTGCCGTTCGTTTTCAAATTCCCTCAATTATTATATAAACCATAGCACCACGTTAATAATCAAATCCACTTGTTTGGTTACCGTATAGTTTTTATTAAAGGGACGTCTCTCCTTGATCGAAGACTGTGGTTGATTTCCCACATCAGGTAATTGTGACATTGATAAAATGAAGCAGTTTCTAAGCAATATCGATCGATAAAGTTGTTGGTGAATTATCAATCTTAAAATATTATTATTCTGCACAATATATAAAATCCTTCCAATTTTTTTTTCCATTTGGTGGTACAACAATTTTTAAACAACATCATGTGATGTATATACCTTCTTTTTGTGTTGTATACGATAGTGTAGCACATTTATGTGTTTCTTAAAATATTTTCTAGTATACTGTAATTAATATGTTAATTTTGCTGTTCTGTTAAAAATTAACATTGTAATTGAAACGATATTTATAAGAATCATAGTAATCGGGGGATAATATTCAGCTATCTTTTCATATAAACGAAATTAATTTTGCCATAATATAACTTTGCCCCTTTTGGCTCATCTGGCTTTTAATTCTACAAACTCATGTAGTAGATGAAAATTAACAAATCATATATTCATTAATTAATGCAAAAGAAAGTTGGTAAACCCAAAGTCATCGTGTTCTAAATTGGAAACATGGCAGTGTTAAATATGGTGAGATTAAAGGCACACATTTACAGGATGCCTTTGGATGAACATGTTAATTAAGTTTTTTTTTTTAATAAATTTTGTAAATTAAGTTTAGTAAAATAAATTTAGAATTTTACCGAAAAAAGTATTTCCTAAGTACAATAATAAAGTTTTTTCAAACACACATTTACACAATACATTCAGCTTGTCAGTGTTAAAGCAATTTGCTTATACAATACCTTGACAAAAATGGATTCAGCAATGGGCATTAACTTCTAGGATAAAATATGATCTAATGGATAAATTGACAATAAAAATTAATGCAGATAGATCATAATAAATATTGAAGTATTACGTCTACAAGAGTTAGTTTTGTTAGCAATTTAATTGTTCTTGGTGGACAGTTTATGAATATTACTATTGACCAAGGATGGAAAAAGGGCTGGCGGTGACATATGGCTAACTATGGCGCAAAACACCTCTTTAAAAACTAATATGGTTTTCTATAAGATTTTGAAGAATAGTTATAAATATTATATATGTGAGCCACTCCAAAGAAGCAACCTGTACTGCCTATAAGCCATTCTTCTTGATTAAAAACAAAACAGTAATTGTAAGTTTTCAATGAAGCATGTGCCTCAATTTTGTTTTCTTATTGTGGAAACGCCTTAAACCTAAATTTTTTAGCAATTTTTCTTGTTTTAATTTTTTTTTTTTTTGGAAAATTTGTTGATTCTTTTTAGAATAATTCTTGTAAATTATTTTTTGCATTATATTTTTTTTGCAAAAATATTATTTAACTAAGATAAAGTAATTAATTAGATAATAAGACAACGTATTCTAATAATTTTAAAGGGAGTTTAAAATAATGATATACGTTGTTGATAAACTTAATATCACTTGTAAAACTAATCACATTTCTTAATTTTTGTGAAATAATTAAACGAATTTACGATAAAAAAAAACTACTAATAACGAAATTTGAATTCGTAATGTGATACAAATTTTACAAACTACATAAGTTCCTGACCACATAACATTGTCCAATAAAAACCCTAAACTGCATCCCCTTGAAATTAGCCACAATTAACAGTACTAGAGTCGATTGTGCTAGACATCTTGTATAAAATATTGAAGGTTGTGACATAAGTATTGAAAAAATGGATGGTACCTTAGAAACCAATTTAGGAGCGTGTGTTCTAGTGTTGCTGCAATTAAAAATGAATTTCAATAATTTTGTTTTTGAGTTGGTTCGAGCAAGTTTTTCGTTGTTAGGTTTTAAAAAAACTATATCAAATTAACTTTTTGTAACCTCAACAAGTTTGACCTTAAACGAGTAAATTAGATTTTATTTTTCCCGTTCTAATTAGCCATTGACAAGAATAATCAAGTTGACAGATTAACACCTATTTTGATGTGTCCATTAAATCTCTTTTGGCATCCCGGGTAAAAGTGCATTCTTAAATAGAAAACATATTTTTTTTTTGTTTAATTTCACTTTTATTACTTTTTCTAATTTGGATTATGTGTGAGTCTAGTTTTTCAAATTTTTGAACTAATTAAGTTTTAAATTTTTTTTAATCATGCATATTTAATTTCGGCCCATCAGTTTTCTTCCATAAATTTTTTTCATTTTTTTATTCAAAATATCAGAGGATTTTTAATAGAATCGGAACATACAATAATTTTAAAAAAAAAAACATTGTTAAACAATGATAAATTTTTTTAAAAATATTATAATACACGAAATTAGGATTTGAAGAAAAATTTAAGATTTTTTTTACTTTAGATTAAATTTGATGTTTTGATTTATTAATGTTGAATAGAAGATACTTTAATTTGTAAAGATTTAAAGTAACAGATTAAAATTGAAGAGTTTTAGGTTAAAGAAATTGACACGGGTATAAATTTTATAATTTTAAAAATAAAAGAGACTTGAAGAAGTAAAATTAATCAGAGAAATGAAAAGTATGTGAAATATTTTCTGTTTCATCGTTAATCCTGAAAAATCTAAAAATGAAGGGCAAAGGAAAACAATTCATACATCGGATTCCTTGTAATTCACTGCAAAATACATACAATAGAATGGGTTACGGCAGTCTAATAATGGTTCCAAATCCAAATAATAGTCTTACAGAGAATTGATGAGCAGGTGATGTAAGATTGTTTGAAAAAAATGTTTTGATGGCCAAATAGACGAGGTTAACTAGTTTAACGATACTCTAATTGATTCCAACAAAAATGTACAGAGAACCTCTTTTTTGTGCAAATTTTGTTCGTAGTGGTAATTTTGATGGGCATGAGAGAGGCAGAGAGGTGTCAAAATCAGTTTTAATCTTAAGGATTAATTTAAATGCCGTGTAAGTATAGCATCAAGAAAACTACTTCCAAACCGTCTCCCTTTGTTTTTCATTCTTCAATTCCATGCAGATGGCAAGTCAAATAAAACATTGAAACTCACAGTGAAGTAACTATTATTCTAATGTCTTTCTTAACCGATTGAGATTTCATACCCCACGAAATCAAAAACTTATCTTCCCATCAAAATATGAATACAGTTTGTCCGTAAACATCAACATATATATATATATATATATATATATATATATATATATGTTCATCAATCTAACAGTAAAATTACCTTACACTACGTTCACTCCATATTAAATGGATATCTAATAGTAATTGGTAGATCCACCCATACACCTGAATCACACCTCAAAACCAAATTAATTGTCCTCCTTTCTAATAATTCAGCTAGCTAGGGTATGTATGTAGAAATATATAGGAGATGGACTCAAAATTAGCAAATTCAACTTCATGTGGGTAAATTGCACCTCAAACAGTTGGGGATTATAGTATATTTATACACCTTTGGGGGAGGGACTATTGAATAAGTTCACTTTTGATCACATTTAATTTCTCTTGGTTAATCATATTAGGTTTGATTTTTGGAAAACTCATTGACCATTTTGCCCCATGTTATTTTTTCACATAATTTTTATTGATGTTTGATATACCCCAATATATCTTCCAAATGTAAATGTAACTGTTTCATTACTAGCTAGTTTACTGCATGTCTGAACGTAATATTTAATAATTTACTTAAATATCTTTTGTTTTTCTATTTTTCTATTTTAATTTTAGATTTTTATTTTTTTTAAAGTTAGTCTTTAGTTTTTATAAATTAACCATTTTAGTCCTTAACAATCATACGATTAAAAATAAGGTTATTATATGTTAATTTTTTTATCAAATCACGGTAAAGACTAAAAGCATTAAATTTAAATAAATTAAAGAATAAAATTTTAAAAAATAAGAAACTAACATTTTATAAAAATAGAAAATTAAAAATATATTTAAACATTTAATAATTCTTATTGATAACATTTTTATTTTAACAAATCAAAATCACATTCGGAGCCTAAACACTTATTATATACATCAAACAATTACTTAATGGTAATTAAAAAAAATATTTTATACTTCTGATTTTGTAAAGTATTTCTGGCCCATTGACAGTTAACTCTCAAATGTTTTATAGTTTTGCGTAAATTTAATTTCTTTGTAACGTAGAAATTGAGGCACAAGAAAATACTAGATCTGTGACGGATCAATATATTACTTTTATTTAAATTCAAACCTTTTATTTAGATTGATTCATAAATTTGTAAATGATTAAATATATGAAACATAACAGATTTATTGCTTATCCAAATCCATCTTTTATTCTTTTTAATAAAAAAATGTTCACTCCCCAAACAAGAAAATTCTAGTTAGTGTAAACCACGGATATGCATGGTTATCCACAATGGGAACTATTACTGGACGTGTCTGCTAGGGACAAGGTTGATTTTGACGAAGGAATATGGCAAGTCTAAAGGGCAAATAAATATTGAATAAAAAATATAGCTACAGGCAATTATTTTGTAGAAAAATCTTAGAAAAGAATTTGGTCTTCCCCTGTCATTATTATGAATTGAAAACTGTGCTCGAAACTGCATATAACTAACTGGAAATAGCTTCTGCCCGGTCACAGGTAAGACCAGGTCCAGTCATATGTATCCCAATCCTGAAAACTTTTAATTCATAATCATAAATTAATCTTTTTGTAGTATTACATTTGTACGCAACTTTTCATGAACATCACACTGTCAAAGTAAAAAAAATTGACTTATTACGCCCAATAGCATTCTTGCATAGCACTTGAAGACTCTTCAATTCAGCATTTCTTATGGTGCATGCAATCTTAAATATATAGGTTATTATTATTTTTTTCTTATGGTGCATCAAAAGTTCACATTTTGGCTGCTCACCAAGATAATTAATTAAACTAATTGCAGACGTAAATAAGATGACCTGTCCAAATTAATGGGGTATGGACTATTACTTAGCTAAGTAAAGTTTCAATTAAGAAGAAACTGGCCAAGTTGAGGTAGTCTCTCAAATTTGAAAAAGACCGCAACAGAACCCTTCAAGGTTAATTCTGATTGATGAAATGCAATCTTAAACAACCATAAAGGGAGGGAGGGAGTTAAAAATGACAACACGACAGAACTTAATTAGTTGCCCAAAATAACCTAAATTAATACCTTACTCCTGTTCTATGTTTATTCCACATCGCACTGATGATTTAACAGATATAGTATAAGATGATTTTCCGTGATACTTTGGTTAGCTGGCATCGGCAATATATATCAACCTTAAAACAAAGGGAGCCAACTTTGAGAATGGGCTTGACTTCAATTTACACCGTAAAATTTTATTTCATATATGTACAAATATTCATTGTTAGCTATTAGTTATAATCCGACAATCAATCAATCAAATAAACTTCCTAGTTGAATGAAGTAAATGTCCTGTTTTAAGGTGGAACGTGCAATCGTGCCACATGTGTATGGGGTTAGTAAAAGTAGTAATTTTGTGCCCGAGAGGTCATATTTCAGACAAGTTGTTTGTTAAAGGAATCATAAGAGGGTATAACATTGTTGTGTATCTATCATATGAATTGTCACTATATATATTGTTGCTTGATTCAAAGCAAAATATGTGTGAGTGGCACCACAACTGAGAAATGGACCGTTAAAACGATGCTACTACCTCTCTTTTTTTCATGCGTTTGTTCGTCTCGCGGGTGTGTGGGAGAAGCACGATTGGAAGGGTTTGAAATAGCTTTCAAACAGTGAATGCAAACTTGCACGGGCAAACATCTATTTCCTTCAACTATATTTATATGAAAACCATAATATACCTTTTTCTCTCTCACCTTCCCACGTAACCTAAGCAACCCACCATTTTCATCATCATAACCCACACCGTAATTTGACATCAACAGTCCCTGAAAATCCTCAACAAACCATTTTGACTCTTCCCGTCCAACTCTTTTTGGTAAACAATGCACATACCTCTTTTTATATCATACATTTTTAGACATATTTTTTATGCAGCTCGCAAACCCTAACTTTCTTCTGCTTACCCTTTTAGTCATTCTCAATAAATGTATTCTGTTACAACTGATGCTACCTCATTTAATTTAAATCGTGCAAAATGGTATAATCCACAGTTCAGCAGTCCTCCGATTGGCCTTTTCACAAATTTGAGGAGGAAGAGTACCCCGTCAAACAATAACAATAACAAAAATCTTATCTCACTGATCGTTACATAAATCACATAAGCCTACTGAATTCAATTTAAGAAAGATGAATAACTATTATATACTATATTACATATTATGTGAATTTGTAGATGTTCAAATAATTATGTTTAAATTCATTATTGGCCTCAATTTTTCTCTATTCATTTTCTTCTTTAATAAGGTACAAACCTCGAGTCTTGATCATGAGTCACTGGTCCATATGCACCTGACAATAAAGGCTCAGAATTGAATGTTTTTTATTTCGTAACTATACTCATCTCCACTTGTATATATATGTTTTCCATCCTTTTAACTGGACCTATATATATTTGTCATGCTTTTCTAGAAGGGATTGCATGGAGAAATTAAATAGATAGCCGAGTCTATCTCATTTCTGCAGCTATAGATGGTAAATCTTACAGGTTCATAGAACAGTTTGACGTGTAATCCGACAAGAGTGAAGTAAGCCATAAGGATGTATTTGTGTGTGGGACTTGAGTTTCTTGCTCTCGTAGGCATACATACAAACTAACTAGCCTGAATTAATTAAGATATATATATATTAGTATCAATATCATTATTGTGTTTAAAATTATATTTATGGGCCCACCCAAGTACGGTTCGTTGGCAATTTAGTGGCTTTCTTTCTTTCTTGTCTCGCAGTTTCAGCCAAAAGCGACATCCCCATTCTGCGCTGTGATATACCTCCAAAATGGTATAGTTAGTGGCACAAGATAATGACACTTCACCAACCTACACAGCTACCCTGTTCGTTGTCTGTTTTACTTTATCAACGCTTTAATTCTTTCGACTAATTATGAACCAATGTTTAGTCCATCATGCTTATAGTCAATTCGTCACCCAAGAATGTGTGCAACTTCACCAATGTGGGCTTTCATTAGCAACTACAGAAGCCCATAAGCATAAGCCAGGCCAATTACAACTAGACATGAAGGTTAAATGCCATTTGTTCTCTTACTTCGAATTTATTTATTTATCTTTCTAAAAAATTAAAAGAAAAAACAAGAATTACTATTTTATTTTTATATAATTGTTAAAGAACACAAATAATTGAAAGATAAATAAATGAAAATGTTATTTATATTACATAATAAATGTATTAAAAGTTAAATATAGACAGATAAAAAACAACAAAGATATTATATACTATACTATAACCTACTAAAACACCCAATTAATCCTAATTTAGCACAAATTTTAATTATTTGTTCTCTGTTTGGAACCTAATCCAAATACTGTGGCCCTATGCTTTGAAACGTGATGGGCTGTCCAAATCAAAGTCAGTGAGCATTTGCACTGATTGCCGTCATTTTGTTGAGCTAGGCATATTACTTTATCATTAGATCAAACCCTTTTTAGTCTTGGTTGCCTACTAGAAACAGATCATGTGACTTGTTATATACACGAGGCATGCTTAATGCCTTTCAACTTGGCATAGCAAAAATAAATTAGGGTACAGTTATTATTAAATAACAATAGAATGACATCTTACCTACCGATTCTTAGAACCCATTTAGAAATGCAAATTAAAACTTAGTTCCATACTAAAATCATTAATGTATGCAGACTATACTTGATATGGTGATAAATATTACAGGTATGTGTATATATGTTAATCAACCTCCCACTTGCTCTTTTCCACGCAAACTGATGTCCGCTAACCTCACATTATTGTTTCTGCTGAGTCATGTGTCTGTCTAATCATTTTGGGTAGATTGGCAGATAGAGCAATTAAGGATCAGTGATGTGTAACATAAAATGGGATTTACAAGTCTTTCTGTGACAACGGAATCGTAGGTAAAAGCAACGGAGGTTTTTAAATATTCAGAGATTTACTTATTTTCTGTCAAATCAAGAAATTTAGTTTAAGCATTTGTTTTAAATTAATTGTAGAGATCCTATTGCAACATTTATTAATAGCTGTCGTTATTTCATGTTAATTTCATAACAATGTTTTGATTATAGTTTTATTGGCTTTACAAACATGAAATTGATATTTTAGCCACGCCAAAAAAAAAACTATGGAAATTGAAGAGGATGCAAAGAGTATATATAACAATAGTACTTGCATAGACTTTATTCTGACACAGTTTCAATGGTATAAAGTGAACTCATGAATTTTTAAGAAAAACATAAAGTAAATCTTTGGCTGCTTTTTTGAATTTTTTTTCTATGGGGGCTGTAATCGTTATCCTTTGGCGGCAGCCTCCCCAATCTCACTGTATTTTGTTTTATAAAATCATCTTTTTTTTTTTCTTAATTAACTAGCTGGTGTGTTTTTTTTATAAAATATTTTTTTTATTAGATATAATTATATTTCAGTCAAATAAATTATTGTATTCATTAAAACTTGAATGCAAAACTACGTATCAAACTGAAATAATACCTACTAATTAATCTGCATGTTTATTAATAATTAGATACTATTTAGCATTATTTTTTTCTTTTATCAAAACATAAGAGGTAATGCGTTTTTGAATAATTAGTATGTGAAGGATAAATTAGAAATGTAATTTGTTTTTTTAATGTGTATTCATCTTAGAAAATAAAAATTGGATAATTATCAAGGTGATTTATATGATGCAATGCACGAGGAAGTGAAATGTTAAATTTTATAACACAATGAGTCAAGTCTTTTTTAAGTTAAATTAATCACAGAGATAAAATGTCATAATTTCATACTATATGGGAGTAAAATGTTTTTGAAGCAAAATTACAAAAGATAGAGTTTCAAATTACCAAAAATATATATTGTTGTTTAAAAAAATCACTGTTGTATTGTAATGAATGGGTTGTTGAAATACTCAGTAAAAGTTTTTTTTTTTATTGTCTAATATTGTCCCTATTTCGCTAGGCAACGAGGCCCATTCCTTGCTTTGGTACCACTCTGAGACCTCGTTTCTTTTTCTTGTTAAGTATAATACTTATTTTCTCTGGTTTAAAATAAATGTTTTATTCAAACAAAACAGTATAAAAGAATGTACAGATGAAAATATTGTGAATGTACTCAATCATATGTTAACATTATTAAAAAATTAAAACTTTTAAATTTGATAACATATGATTGGTTGGAATTATATATATATATATATATATATATATATATATATATTACATCAAAATTGATAGATAAAATTAACAAAAGGATTAACAAATATATTTTAAGAAAATATTATTTTCAATTACTAAAATTGAGGTTAAGCATTTAATAATAATAATAATAATAATTCTTTCAAAAAAAAATTATAAGTTAACCCAATCCTATATTTTAACCTATTTTATTTTTATTTTAAAATTATTTGATCCCTGAATGGATGATAAAATATACTGAGAATTTTGATCCAATTGAACATTAAAGTTCTATTTAGAAGTTTGGAAAAAGACGAAAAAGAAGTATTTAAAAGATAAAATAGAAGAATGGAAGGGAGAAAAAAAGGGTTAACACAAAAAATTTTGCGTCAAAAAAATATAAAAATATAAGATTATGAGATTTAACATTACATGCTCATAATTCAACTCGTACTTCATTGAATGGTAACATTTTTACTTAAATTGAGTTGATTATTCGAACCAATCTACTAATTTTTAATTAAATTAGGTTAAGTTGATCAGGTTTATTCGATCAACAGAAAAAAAGTATGAACATTCCTAATTTTGAGATTGAAACTTCTCCCATATTAAAAGCCACCAAATGAAAATGAATAGAAAAACAAATACAAAGTATGATAAATTTTATTATTATTAAGTAGTCCATGATGCTGTCTTATATGCATAACCCTGACCCAGTAACACTAAGGCCCATGCAGAACGGGCCATATAATCCAGTAACTCTAACACCGACGCATGCATGTAATTGACAAAAAATAAATAATAAAAGACGCGTGCACTCAAATTCAGTGGTTATTTCACTATCATTAACTCAGCTTACATACACAGTGTCAGCAAAATATACAGCATTCTATGGTCAGAGGCAACCTAATTTCCATGTACTTTCCTTCTCAATCGAGAACACTTTTATTTAAATAATGTGAACGCTGATCTAAGTTCAAATGTGGTTAGGTGCAGCCCAATCTTGAATTTTGAACAAGACTATAGTTTTGATAGGCTATTTTTTAATTAGTATTACTATTTCTGCTTAACAGTGAATACTATCCTCAAATTCTCTATGGTCGCCTCTGTTTTAAAATGGAAATATGTACGAAATAGTAAACACATTATTCAATGAAATTTCAATTTGATCCCTTGTATCTCAACGGATTTTCAAATATGATGGGTCCAATTAATTGAATATGAATATTTAGGAGGTCACATTTGTCTTGGAATGTTAGTATGGTACTTATCTATAATTTTTATGAAGTGACTGACATTACTACTTTTGCAGTGAAAATTTAACTGATAAAATTAAAGGGTAAGCAGAAAGTATAATGATCGAGCGACGAAGATAGTGAATGTTTTCTCATTTTTTATTTTTAGTATGTTATCTTTATTTGCTTACCCTGCAATCCAACACCCCTGATTTGGATAAGATGGGGCCATATGATTAGGACTTGATGTTATTAAGAAATATAACAAGTGGATATTAATCGTTGGAGGCACTATGCAATTTCAACTGCATAATAATTCCCGTTATTCCTAACCTATGATTGATGACTCGTTTGATTCGTTTCACACAACATTGGATACACTTCCCTTTCCTCCACCGTTAGTGTACACGATGACCATCTTTTTTCTTAAAAATGTTTTAAATTAAAATATATGTTTTAAAATATAATAATAACTATCACCCAACACAAGTACCAACTAAAATATATATAGTTTAAAAGAATCAAAAGCCTTCAATAAAAAGTTTATGTTCTACCAATATTTTTGAGAAAGAAAGTACATCATTATATATATAAAACTTATCATAATGCAACTAAAATATAAATAGACTTATCATACTCTACTTTGTTGAAATGTTTGATCCCTCGTTACCTTTAGTGGAAAAGACTGAAAAAAGAGGGTATAGTATAAGTCTTAAATCCGCATGCTCCTTGAGGATCCCACAGATGCAAAACTGAAAAATTGTCTACCAATAACACTATGTAACCAATATTGGTGTCTGCACCAAGCAAAGTCCAATATACGAAAAGAACACGACCCTACGAAACTTTGACTTTGTCAACCTTGGCATTTTATTTTACTTCTTTAGGCTATAATAACAGAAAATTGCAACACTTGTAACTATTCCTGTTCCATATTCAACGCCTACAAAAAGAACAGTGATCCCATCGTGACGTAAGATCCTACGTCGTTTAGGCACAGTAAAAATTCTACGTTCTACGTTAATTCTCGTGTCATGTTTCTACGAAAAGACCTGAATTTTGTTACTTATTGCCGCCACAACGCTCAATATGAAAAATGAACTAGAAGCAGGGAGGACAGTGTAGGAATTTCGTTACTGAATGTTTTAATTTTTTTTTTTAAATTCTAAAATCGATTATAGGTTTCTCAAAATTAGCTAGAAATTATGCCAACAATTAAATAAAAAGATTCTCCTTAGAAACTCGTTTTAATTGTTTTTATGTTTCAGTAAAGGAAAATATGAACTTTCTAATTAAAATGGAAAGTAAAACAATTTAAGCATCTGCTTGAAAAAAAAAACAGGGAGTGTAAATTTACCTTACGAGTTTCAAGATTTGTTTTCTTAATTTCCATACACTTACTTATTTGACTGTGGATATGGGTTCCCAAAATTCCCTCTTGTTAATATTGGCTTTTTGTCTCATGTGTTGCTTTTGTACCAACCTGAACTCCTACTCCAACAATATTTTTATATAGAAAAACCATCATCAAGTGGGGGTCTTGCCATTTGGCTTGGCTATATGATATCTCTATGGCATTTGTCAAACGCCTATGCTAAGCTTTCTTCTCCCTCTACACAGTTCTCAATTTCATCCTCATCTCTCTTTCTTCAAAATGACAGGGTAGGAATACTGCTATGATCTGTCTGCTTCTAGGTTTCTAATTGCACCAGGTACACTTTGTCTTTGGGGTGATTCATCTATAACTTCTACCTCTACAATCTAGATGATCTGCTTTAAATATTTTAACTTGGTTTTTCCAAATAAATGAAAACTCTAACTTGGATCCCTCCCTGTGATAATAGGTACTATCTGTTGCAGTCTTAGATTACACATAATTGATTACATATATTTTAGTATGATGCATGTAATTGTAAAACATTAAAAAAGGGTCTTAAGTTTCTCCTCTTATTGGGTGTTTGTCAAAATTTACTTTCTAATCGAGTTTTAAATTCTGTGCTCTGAAAGGTTTGTTTTGTTTAGCCTTTTCTGTTAACTATGGCTTAATCTTTCTACTCATCTTGGGCTGGAATTTCAAACAAGGGAGAATTATTTCTTCATAGAGGATATTGCTACCCGGAGATGATCTCATGTATAGACATAAATGCTATGGAAAAAGTTTGTGCATGGTTATCATTTTCATCTAAGTGATCAATCTGAATTGGAACGTCCGTTGATGAGTCTTTTAATCTTTAAAATCTTAATTTGTATTCATAGCAAGGATTTCATTTCGATGTTGTTTTAGGCTAGAGTTAATATATCATATTCGAAGAGCAAATGGTTTGCAACCTCCCAAAAGTTCTTCATTTTCTAGTTTTGCAGATGAGGATCAAAGATTCGATTTCTTTGTTACCGGTGGATTTGATTTGATTTCAAGAATGCATTTGTTATGTTTATTGGACTCTGCTATCTGCTGACAGAAGATCGTACTGTAAATGGATAAAAAACATAAGTTTTTCAAAAATTTATTTTGCTTTTCCAGATGCAGGGAAGTCACTATTTAGGTATAATGGTCTTTGCTATTCCAAGGTGGAAATTAAACTGCCATGTCAACTCATGTTTGACTAAATCTAAAACTCATCCTCTTGGTTGGCAAAGTGAGATCATAGTTAGTACTTGAATAATTTCAACCATAGTGGCTCTTCTAAGAATCAAGCAGCACCAATTCTGTTTCCATTGAAATATTGAACATGATTAGTTCATTACTATAGATGGGAAAAGATACTTGCACAGATTATGTGAGAGATGTGCATAATCTAAACCATTAAAAAAAATGATATAGTGTGACCAAAGAGCCAATGACTTGGATGGGAATGTATGAGGAGTATATGAGTGCAAGTTCATGCAAGTATGTTCACTTTTTCACATTTTTGTTAATTGAAATGTCATGAATTATCAACCAGCTTATTCATGATGGTTTGACTGTTATTTGTGACTGCGACCACTCAACTTATATAAGTTTATCTAGTATATTTTTGCATACTCATATAGATTAACTGTTCCGCCTAAAAAGTTCTTCTAACTTTGTTTTCTTCCCCTATCAGGGCACAGTCATCCTAGAAAATTCAGCAAGATTTTATCAGTGAGTGACTCTACCTGGTGACTATATCTTAAGATGAGAAAGGGGGCAAAATCATAAATCTTGGTAGTATATTGCAGACTTTACAGCATTTTTCTATCAAATAAGTCATTTTATTGATACAGTTTAAAATTCTGTGTGAACTGAATAACAGGTGAACCATGTCATTAGTTAGATCTGCTGAGGTAGCCCCAACATCGTATCAAAATGCAAAGCTCTACTCACTAAAGGAGCAAGGTGTTAGACCAGGCTTGTGCTCCCAAATTTTTGGTCCTGATAAGCATAGAAACATGTACATGACAAATACTTACTCCGGCAAGAGTTACGAGAAGTACTTCCTTGACTCACAAACAGAAGAACTGATAGAACCATCTTGTTCTGGTATCTCTGGAAGTTCAATTCACCCTGATGGTGCCTCTTCTTATCATCTCAGATCCAGTTCAGGAACTTTTATGGCTGCTAATAATCCATTCGGTACTTCCTTCATGTCTACTAGGCATCATGATGCTTATCCATCCAACTTGGGATCAGATTTGATGGAGAATAGTAGCCTGGATTCACGTAACAATGATGATTTAATGAAATTAAAACTACAAGCATTGGAGAGGGCATTGCTTGATGATAGTGATGCCGAGGAGGAAGAGGAGGAAGACATATTTGGGACTGCTCAAAGCATGGAGATTGATCCTGAGATAGCAGGGTGGGCTGATTCCATGCAGAACATGCTGCTTCATGACTCTCCAAAGGAGTATTCCTCTTCAGACTCCAATATTAGCAGCATCAGCAGCACCAAAGAAATAACACAAACTTCTCAGACCCCCAAGCAACTGCTTTATGAATGTGCTATTGCACTTTCAGAAGGGAACGAAGAGGAAGGCTCATCCATGATAAATGGTCTCAGGCAGATGGTCTCAATTCAGGGAGAGCCTTCTCAAAGAATTGCAGCCTATATGGTCGAGGGACTTGCAGCTCGCTTGGCTGAATCTGGCAAGAGTATATATAAAGCCTTGAAATGCAAGGAACCTCCTTCTTCAGACCGTCTAGCAGCAATGCAGATACTTTTTGAGGTTTGCCCATGTTTTAAATTTGGGTTTGTTGCTGCTAACAATGCAATCACTGAGGCAGTGAAAGATGACATGAAGATTCATATAATAGATTTTGACATCAATCAAGGAAGTCAGTATATAAATCTAATACAAGCACTTGCTTCGAGGTCAAGTAAGCCACCCCATGTCAGATTAACCGGGGTTGATGATCCTGAGTCTGTGCAACGATCCGTTGGAGGCCTACAAATCATAGGACTTAGACTTGAAGAACTGGCTAAAGAACTTGGTTTGCCATTTGAGTTTCGAGCAGTGGCATCAAAGACTTCCATTGTCACCCCATCAATGCTCAACTGTCGCCCCGGTGAAGCACTTGTGGTGAATTTTGCATTCCAGCTTCATCACATGCCTGATGAGAGTGTTTCGACAGTAAACGAACGAGACCAGCTTCTTCGCATGGTGAAGAGCTTGAATCCAAAGCTTGTAACAGTTGTGGAGCAAGATGTAAACACAAACACCACCCCCTTCTTACCTAGATTTGTTGAAGCCTACACTTATTACTCTGCTGTGTTCGAGTCGCTTGATGTTACTCTTCCTAGAGAAAGTCAAGACAGGATGAATGTTGAAAGGCAATGCTTAGCAAGGGACATTGTCAATGTTGTAGCATGTGAGGGTAAGGATAGGATAGAACGGTATGAAGTTGCGGGAAAATGGAGAGCAAGGATGACAATGGCTGGCTTCACTTCATCCCCCATGAGTGCAAATGTTACTAATGAAATCCAGAAACTTATTAAGGTGATGTATTGCGACAGGTACAAGATAAAGGAGGAAATGGATGCTCTTCATTTTGGTTGGGAAGACAAGAACTTGATCGTTGCTTCAGCATGGAAGTTACCACGATAAATTATGTTATTTGAGAGACTCTTTCTAGTATTGGTATGTAGTGTTTGCTTGCTTGTTTAGTGTGTAGATTCAATCTGATATTCATATCCTAGAGTTTGCTGCTTCTCCAGATGTATACTAACGTATTTATCTTAAGCTAATGACGAATTTTCACTAAGTGCTTAACTTGGCTAGAGGATAAAACAATGATGCTTATGCTTTCCATGCCCTGATTCCTTGTTAGCTATATAATTTTTCTCTCCTTTTTTTCATAACTCATTCACGTAGGAGTGACTCATTTTAAGAAATAATAAGGAAATAGTTTTTTGGTTCTGTACCCTGATTTTAAAAAAAGATGGCATTGAATCAGCAAGCACCCAAATTACAAGTCCTCGAACACGACCTGTTTCATTACTCAAACCCCACGTAGAACCTAATTAATTCATGTCACTTTGTGGTCAGATGAACGCACAATAAGATACAAGTTAAATAAATTAGCCTATGGTGTCTCCCCACTCACTCACATGGTTGGAAGTTATGAATGAAAAGTTCAACACTGTGATGGAACATATATTTCTCACTCTCTTTTGCCTCCTCCTCCCGAAGCTCTTATGTGGGGATCCTTAGCACTATTGGCTCCTCTCCAAGATCCTAGCAAGGTTTATAATAATAACAATTTTCCAACATGTATCCAAGGACAATAAAAAAATAATGAATAGTAAAATTTAAAAATTATAACATTTAATATCGATTACATTAGATCTTATGATATTATGATTTTTAATAATAATTGTACTAGATGTATTCTTATTGTATACTCGTAGGCACAAGGTAGCAAAATTGTAAAAATAAAAGTTTCTGGTGTCTTGAAACCATCATCTAACTTGACTGCAAAAGCACAACAGATTGATGAAGTCCTGCTATGTACAGAATAAATACAACGCAACAAACAACTAAAGCATAACAAGAATGTTCTTGTAGATAGTTCATAGATAGAGATTAGCTATACATTTCAAAAGCCTACAACTGTTTGTGTGAAGAGTTGTGTTTTGGTGCATTGGTGATGTGTTAATTTTGCATTTCAAGGGGAATATAATTGGATCTATTGAGAAGAAGCCTCTAATGAAGGGAAAGCAATCAATTTCTATACACATAAAAGGTTAGTTTTTACATAAGCAGGACAATCAACATTGAAAACTCTCAACCATTCTATCCCAATTGAATTCTAACAAACAATTCACAGCCTGAGCTAAGAAAAGTCCGGAAAACAGAAAAATTAATAACCATCACTTAAACACATTGCATCGCATCTCTGTCACCGAGTGCCAATTTTCAGACAATCTGTCAAGTATCAACAAAGGTTTTTCTTTTTCTTTTTCATTTTTTTTAATCTACATGAACAGAGGTTTCTTTATTTGTTTTTTATAAGGAGCACGGGTTTTAATATGACGAACACACCCAAGAAATGACGGGCCCGGTCCACATTAAATCCGAGGCAATTCCTTTTTGCAACATTTTTTTTTCTTTCCTAGCTTCTGTTAAAAAGGTTTGTATTTTTTTAAGTACCCTTTATGATAATAAAAAGACCTTTCAAAAATTATTAAGTTTTTTCAGAAATAAGTTTTTAAAATTAAGATTTCACCTTTTCAGAATTAAGATTTTACATTCTCACAGATCAAAGCATCCACATATGTATTTTTTGCGCCACTTAAAAGAAGAACTAATTTCATATGAAGCACAAACTATTTTTGTCGTTTTTTTTTTGTTTAATCACTAATATTAGATTTTTATGTGAGGCACAAAATGTGGAATTAATTTTCTATTTTTAGAAATTAATTTTCAAAAATAAATTTTCATATTTAGATTTTACATTCTCAAAAATTAATTTTTGGAAGTGTCATTAAAAAAAATTTGCTGTTAAAAATATTTTATAACATTTAGAAGAAATACCAATTTCATGTGAAGCACAAACTTTCTTTTTCCTTAACCACTGACATTATATTTTCATGTAAGGCACAAAATGTGGAATTAATTTTTATATTTTTGAAAATTAATTGTCAAAATTATTAATTCTTTTGAGAACTAAATTTTTAAAATTAAGATTTTATGCATTGAAAATAAGTTTTCAGAATTAAGATTTTGTACTCTTAAAAATTAATTTTCAAAAGTATCATTACAAAAAAAAAAAATTGGTGGTTAAAATAATTATTATGACAATTATATTTTCCGGCACAAAACAACAAACTGCTCTGGCCGCTTTTTGTTTAACCAGTTGTGACACACATGAAATTATTTTTATAAAATGATAGAAAATATATTTGTGGCGTGTAACATTTTCAAAAGTTAATTTTCAGAGATGCAGAATTCTGATTGTAAAAATTCATTTTTGGGAATGATTAATAATTTTGAAGATTAATTTTTAAAAATATGAAAATATAATTTTAAAAAATTATTTGAGAAATTTTTTTATTATCATAAAGGATTTAGAAAAAAAAAATTACATAATTTTTTAATAAAAATATGAAAAGAAAAAAAAGTGTAAAAAGTAACCAGTAAATCCGATGAAGTAACTGTAACCGAAATGAGTTGAGCACGAAGCCACAAAAATTCTATCTTCGATTCTTTTTTGAATTGACAAAATTTAAGTATAGTATTTTAAATTTTTAATATTATTTTTAAACTAAATTAATAATTTACTTTAACTGTGGGTACAATAAAAGTTGACATTGAATATTAATACCAATAATCGAGGTAAAATCTTAGTTTAAATGAAAAATAATACAAAAATATCTAAATTTTGTCTTTATTGAATAGTTAAGGAAATTAATTTTAATAATTTGATATTTTATATAATATGTTACCAAAGTCTTAATTTTTAAATTAACGATTATATTTTTATTTAACCATTTAAGCTATAAATTTAAATAAGCTAAATTAATGGCTTGAACTTAAGAGGAAATTTGTTATTAAAAAATAATAAAAATAAAAAGTCTCTTTTATTTTTTTTCAATGAAGTATATTAAATGTATTTTTAACAAAAAAAAAGTTCATTTTATGAAAGTGAGAGGAGTAAATATTGAACATATGATTACATACAAATGATTAATAGCAAATGTTGATGAAAGTCACATAACCAATTTACTAAAGTCATGTGACATTTTTAAAATCTTGATCATTTATAATAAAATGTATTTTTATATGAGAATAAAATGAAAAAATATTGACCGTACAATCATGTATCTTTTATCTATGCGTGAATGCACATGATGGAATGGAAGAATGGTGAACAGTCTTTTGTATGCAGGCAACTTGTGAATAATTTGCAGTTCGTGAAGGGCAGGCAGGCATGGTAATGTGGTGTCACACATCAAACAAATAGTAATTTGCTGGGAAAAATATGTCCAATAATGCATGTTGACATGTTGGTTTAGGCCAATTTAATGGATCATTTTGTAACACTCGTTAAATTATATCAATTTATATTCCGTTTGCCTTTCATGTATACTGTTTAATAAAAAGATGTTTTGTAAATTATGAAATGAAATTATCATGTTGGTCCACCATCGACAATTTATAGAAGATCATGGACATTGGTTGTCAATCATTAAACAGATAAGGCTCTTCAACTTCCGATTTGTCTGCCCAAGAAGAGAGTTTCTCATAAACAGGAATGAGAGTAAGAATCTTTCTTACTTAAGATTTAATAGCAACAAACTATTGATTAGTTATTTACATGTTATGTAGTTATTAACATGTTAAGTGGACCACCAGCTTTATGATGCCTTGTAGTGGTCTGGTCACAATCATTTGAAGAAAGTTGAATCGAATGGACATTTTCTATATATCAGATATTTGACATTGCACATTTATTTACTGTCACTACCAACCCGTTTGGCTCATAGTATTTGTTTTCATCAAGAGAATAATTCTGAAATTCTTTTTCCATAAGGACAGAACTGCAAATCCAAAATATATCTTCTTCGGTTTGTTAACCTTTACATATTATGAATAAAATATTATACAGCAATTTCAGAGAACAAATCCAGAAAAATTGTTCTTCAAATACAATATTTGTTGTCTCAAAGCCTTCATTAGAGACCCCAAGGTTTCAAGAAAGTCTGGTTAGTGTAGATGATATGCTACAGTAATAAGTAGAGTCTATGTTCTTGATATGCATGACATACATATACTGATGGAACGTATAGTGATCAAAGAGTGCTATATATTCGTGGCTTTGTGGATGTTCATTGCTCATTAACAATTTCATTTGCATTTGAGTGAGTAAATAAGTAATTGACACTTCTAACATTATTATATTATAATATTTACAATAAAAGAAAACATAATAGTTATCTTCAATCAGATGTGAGGAATGTAAATAACTTAAATCCTTACAAAAATAAGATATAATTAATACCCAATAGCCTAAATTGGTGAACTGAAATGTGAAAGCTTGGTACTTGATAAGCTAAAAGTATTAACAAAAAGAAAATGAGAATTAGAAAACCTAGTCAATTTTCTAAATTTATGATATCTTCTAGAATATTAATAATACTAGGTAAGGAATTACTTCTTAGCTCTTTCTCTATCCTTTTGTGTAGTTAATGCACACCTCCGTTTTAGGTTTTAAGAATTTTGGAAGATTTGTACATTTTAGTGGGGAAAAAAAGTTGCAAGGTATGAAAACATAAATGATATCCACATGAATTTGAGCCATCTTAGAACCTCACAATCTTGTAATAACATCCACATATATAGATAATAATCAAACCAAATAAATTGAAAAGCAACACAGAATCGGAGCTTATCCACAAGTCCTGAAAGCCTTTAGAGTCCAATTTTCGCACAATTTTGTTTAACTGAGTTACACAAAAGCAGCATGGCCCTGGAGAACTGTTTAAGAGTAACCACAGTTGGCACAGCCAGACCCCAATGTCTTTCTCCAATCTTTTTAACCTCAAGGGAAAAGCTTGTTTTCCGAACTCAGAGAGGTTTCAAGAAATCCATGTTAAACTCTAAAGTATCATACCCATCTCTTTTATCAACCAGTGGTGCCCACAGAAAATCTCGTTTTATTTGCAATGCTCGGGAAGCAATAAATGAAGGTTATTAATTATCCACCACTTTGCTAGTTGCTTGGTACCTTTTTTTTTATATTCTACTAAGAAACCTGTTTTTTACATGGTTTTCCAGTTTACCTCTTCATTATGAATTTCAGTGTCTCTTAAAAAGGAGTGAAGATGCAGAAGGTATTAAACTGGATGATCTAGTTTCAAAAACTACACTAGAACATGCTTTATGACTGGACTTGCACCTTAACTTTGCAATATAATTATAGGAAAATGTTATGATTTTAAGTGACTTAAAGTGCTAAGTTTTTATGATGAAAGAAGTATTAATTACATTAAAAATGCAAATGTATAACAATGCTTCGTTTTTCAAGAAAAAACTTTAACTATTATATGCTTAAAATTAATTTTAGAGACTGACGTTGACAAAACTCAAATAAATTTAGTGCCAGGTGCTCTAGGAAGAGTGCCAGATCAAGTTAAAATTTCACGTAGTCAGGAATGTCATTGTGGTGCAAGATTTCGTGTAGACATTTTTGCACCTATGTATTTTCTTGAATGAGCAGATTGATTTTCCAATTTCATCTTGAAATTGATGTATAGAATCACTCGTTTCCTTGTACTAATTTCCCAATCTTTTTGTCCATAAGACATAGGATGCATTTAGTTAGCAGTTTTAACCACGCTTAGTGCATGCTTGAAAATGACTTTTAATAGAAAAAATTATTGCTTGTTTTTAAAATTGTCTCACGAAATTGGCAAAATTAAGCAATTATTTCAAATAAGTTGATCCAAATAGTCACTTGATCCTCTATTTAGTGCCTCGTCTGATGAAATAATACACATCCTGAAACTGGCAGTTAAAGTAGTGACTGACTCAAGCTGGAATAACCTTGTCATTGGAAGTGAGACTCCTGTGCTGGTAGAGTTTTGGGCACCATGGTGTGGTCCATGCAGAATGATAGCACCAGTCATCGATGAGTTAGCAAAAGAATATGCTGGAAAAATTGCATGCTACAAGGTTAACACAGATGATTGTCCAAACATAGCAACACAATATGGCATCAGAAGCATACCAACAGTTCTGTTCTTCAAGAATGGAGAGAAAAAAGAAAGTGTCATTGGTGCAGTTCCCAAGTCTACTCTATCCGCAACAGTGGAAAAATATGTTGATTTATAAGCTCAGAAAAATTATGAAAACGGCACGCATTAGAATGCCATAAACGAAAGGAGTGGAATGGGAGAAATAAGAAAAGTGAGATTGCAAATTTCATTCTCCATTCTTTTCCATGCCCTACAAGCCAAAAGATAGTCTGTTTATAAGGACAATTTTTCCATCCTATGGTTTCGTCACTTCAAATAACACTTTTAATCTTTCGTCTTTTTTTTTTTTCATTTTGTAAAGATTACATTGGATAACCAGACTTTATTCAATGGTTGAACGTTGATTAGTTCCTTCTGCAGAGAAACTTCAAATTGATCATTGCTTGGGAAAATATCCAACTATTCTCCCAACAACCAGTTGCATTTCGTAGCCCAAAACTTGGCACCTTCCTCATGGGTCCGATGCGTTTGTGAAAGCTCATAAGAAAATTAATATAAAAAGTTACACTTGAATTCACAAGGAAAATCAGCCCCTTCAGCCACACAACCAGCCAACAAATTTTCATTTCTTAAAAATAAAATCGTATATTGGCACAGTGGCCTACGCCCTATCACTACCCAACCCAAATGCATTCTGCCATCATCAAGGGCCTAAGGCAATACAATTGCTCATGCTCATGCTGCACGAGCAGCTGTCAAGAACCACAAAATCCATACCATCTACAAAAGCTCTCAAGGAGAAGGTTTCCAATCATATTGAAGATTATTAAAACCATTTACTGCCCCTAGCCCACTAAGTAGTTGGTTTGACAAATCTTGATGATGATTCATAGCTTGATCCCGAGCAATAGACGCCATTCCTCCCCTTCCATTCATAAGCGGATTATTTACCATTGCAGCTCTGATGCCATTAGGCATAGTGGATTGACCAAGACCTATTGTGCCATAACTACCAACCCCAACACCTGAATTACTGTTCAATGCACCATTCCCCACCAGGCCATTGCCACCATTGATCCCTGTATTGGCACTCACTGGCAGAATGCCATTTACGTTCTTCACGTCATTCCCAAGAGAACCAACACCCACCATTCCACCTGTGCCATTAATCTGGGAGGACATCATCATCTCTTGTATGATTTTCTGGACTGAACTCTGAGTATCACTAGGGTCAGCTTCACCAGAAAGAGATGACTGCTGCTGTTGCAGGGAAATATTAGCTGGCGAGTTTGTTGTACTCATGTGATTGGCAGATGTTAAAGCAGGGAGAGATGTTTGTGGAGCATTGTTAGATGAGGATGGTGTTGGTGGTTGAAAAGGGGATGAGTTTGGCTGCGCCTGGGGCATAGTACTGGAGGAACCTGGGGATGGAATCTGAACAGAACTACCTCCATATGGACTGCTTGCATTGTTCATTGAATTTTGTTGTCTAGAATTCATAGAGTTCTGGTGAAGAAGTCCAACAATAGTGCTTGTGGTGGTTGATGCGGATGCTGAGTTGACAGAGTTATTTACACTAACCACACCATTGCTAGAACCAATTTGCATGATGGCAGCTTGTGCCAAGGTTTGGTCACCATTTGAGTTATGGGCCACCATTTGCTGTTGTCGCTGCTGCTGTTGTAATTGATCTTCATGCTGTAGTGCTTGACTGCGAGGTCCAGATGATCCACTTGTCCTCCGAGGGAATTTTGCTAGACTCTCTGAGAGAGGGGAGAAAAAAAAGAATTTGCATTACCTCCATTATCATGATTAAACAGCTGGCAACAATTATAAACATAAGAAAGCAAAATCTTCATAACAAGAAAAAAATCCACCATATAAGATATCACAAAGACCTAAACTTTCCTCTGGTTAACTGATACAACATTACAGAACTATACAGAGAAAAGATAGAACTCATTTTCCCAATTAGGTACAGATATGAAAGAGAGAAATCACTGCAAAATTGGTTGCCCATATAAACAATGTCAAGCGACCAAAATGATTCCATACTCGGAACACAAAAAGCAAAATATGGAACAGTTTATTTCCTCAAAGAAGATCACGCAACTTCCTACACTGGCATCTTGACCTCAAACATACACATTACCAACCTCCCTAATCCGCAAATATTAAATGAATGATTTATCACACAACCTTGACTCTCCAAATAGACATGAGGATATCATAATCTTAGAAAGTACCAAGCCATTGATACCAGACTACAGAAACGGGATTTAAGTAACAAAGTAAAACAGCTAACAGAAGGAGAGGTACAAAAGGAGTTGACAAAAAATTGAAGATCTTTAACTCTTCCTTCCCAAATAACAATCCCAACTCTCAAGTTTTAATAGCTTAATAGGTAACCTCCAACACATAAATCATCATAAGTGGAGGTATTATGAACTCTAATTGCCTGCTCTTTATTCCCTTTAACATTTCATGTTATTATCTTGCCAACAACATCTGAGCAAAACACCATGAGGGACCACACTGCAATTTCAGTGACTAGGCATAAATCAATTGGATAGAGTATACAGAAGTTAGCTATTCCTTGATAACTGTGTGAAGTAACCAAAGCAATTTACTTCTCTCTCTCCAGACTATAAAAGCATGAATTGCATGCAGGCTCAACAAGACATAATTCCATCTCGGCTAACTTTCAAACCATACACTTCATTGAAATTTCAATCAATCCTCCATAAAAAATGTCCTCCACTGACAGACCCTTTAAAAATACATTATTACACCAAGTTGAGTATCCAAGACCAATCTGTGTATCTTCAAGTCCCTTCTTTCATCAATCAAAGGCAACTGCATCTGGAATAGATTCCATTACTAGGCATAGCTTATTAGAAAGGTTGATGCAATGTCTCCAAATATCAACCAAGAAGAAGGATAATGTTGAGACAAAAAGTGATATCCAAAAACAATTTTCAACTATAATATATAAAGGCAGAGTAGGAAATTAAATGCATCAAGACTCAATTTCTATATAATGCTCATTGTTTAATTAGAAAGGGTAAAACATCATTGGAACACTTTATTGGAACAGCTGCTCTCATTTTAATAAAACATTATTTATAGACTCATTCATATCTTCACTTCAAATTAGGAATCAACCAGTAAACTACCAACTTACCCATAGGTCCAGTTCTTGTTTCTCTGCTGTAATCTATCAAGTCTTTCATACTATTTACCACTTCTGATATCTGCAACATAAACAAGAAACTAAGTTTGTCATATTAAATCACTGTATCCTCCTCAAAAGAATTTGTTTGAGATTATCCTCTAGATGAAACATATAATTTTTCTGATAAATTTATCATTTACTCTTTACCAATACAGTATTTTTGGCCAAAAAAAAGACCCAATTTTTCCCTCTTTTTGATCAAATGACAAAATCTCTTGATTTATTAATCCTTGATAACCAATCCCCCAAAAAATACAGAAGTCAATTTATTTACCAAAATATAAAAGGCACCACAAAAAATCATCCCACAATTACTGGGTCCCTAGTCTTCTCTTAGGAGAAGATCCTAATACAAACATAAACAGAAACCAGTATAATTGCTATTTGCTATATGGGGTGTTCTGTTCACAAATTTCACAAAATAGCATTCCAACAAGCAGGGTTATGAATTATGATGGTGCCACAAAAGAAACATAGTAGTTACAGAAAAAGAAACCAATTGTAATTTCAAACATTAAAAAGAAATTAATGTATATTTGCCCACAAGTAACTAGATTAAAAATAGATATTGAAAATATATACATGATATCTTAAGAATGGAACCCTACCTGTAGGCAGCGCACATATCTCTTAGTATATCCTAAATCATTAACTAATGGTACTTCTAAGGCTTTAGCCAACTGACGGGCTGATGCAACAAACCTGGAGAAGAAGCATAAGTGCTAAAATATTAACAAGCTTGGTGAGACGTCCAAGTAAAATCTATATTCAAAAAGAAAATAAGTATTCCATGGTCTTGGAAAAAAGTTAGAAGACAACGAACACATAATATTCAAGTTTTAAAGAAGGCATGCCCTATGCATCAGCAGAATTTTCACAGATTTGGCAGTAAAACACGGCAAAAATAGATAATAAATAAAAGGCACAGAAATTAACGTAAAGAATAACTGGAAAAACAGACTTACATATTGCAATTATTTTGTAACTCTGGAACAGATACATTGGGCGTTGCATTTTGAGTAAAAGCCTGGTATTTTTGAGCAACCGTTCCAAGCTGACTAACCTGTATATAATAATAAGTACATATAAAAATAATAACCATAATGTATAATATATCAATGCACGGCCTTGTTAAAATCTCTACAGTACAAACAAACCAGCATTCCTGGTAAAATATTAAATATTAATCACAATACCCGCAGCAAAAATAAGGAATCCATAGATCCTAGCAAATATCTAACCGAATAACAATCTCAAAACTTACTAAGACCTACAGTCATGGGAAAAAAAAAAGAACAAATATCAAGACTAAAAATCAACAGACAATATTTAGTAATTAGTTTAGTAATCAATATTCAATCAGCTACATATCTTGTCTATTTAATTGATGAAGAACCTAATCATTATAATTACAAAGTCCTCTCAGAATGAAACTATTAGCAACCTGCGGTATTAACAATCTTCTGGGGATTAGCTCTTCATGGCGCCGGGCACAAAATTCCCAAGAACATATCTGCAAATGAAATAACAAACAAGAGAATGTCAATTAATCTTTCCCTCATACAAAGAGAAAGTCAACAATGATAATAATATACAAGCATTTTTTGTATAGAATTTAAAAGTTATTATTTCTATGCGTAACCTTCAGGTCTGGAGAGAAAACTATTCGAAGTTGACCATCACGAACAACACGAAGTTGGTCAAAAACACTTTCTTGTATTGCCTTTGCATAATCTAGAACAATCTGACCAGAGGAATTATGATATTCACGGGGCATGTCAACATAAAGTAGTTCTTCCAAAGTACCACTTTCATACTTTATCTTGAAAAGCCTGGGAAGAACCTCAAAAGTTGCTTCTGGAAAAAAATTTCAAAAAAATGACCATTCAGAACGAGATTTGTGCAACTGCAACCAAATCACATTTACATATATGTGACAAAAAATTAAGATGCCAGCATTCAAATGGCAAAAGAACCAAAAATAGACTGAACAAGGAAATGCAGAAAAAATAACCCCAAAAAACAAAACTTACCAAACCCACGGCCTGGTTTGCGATTACATATTTCGCAGTGCCATACATCCTGAAAATATTTAAAGGATTCATCTTTTAGGTTAAACTGATTTTAGCATCAATGAAACTACTATATATGGTTCCTTGAATAGCATTAACAATTCATGGCAACATTTAAGGCAATAGTTACTGAATCTTGAGAAATTACAATATGGCAACCACAACAAAATCAAGATGCTAATAACTGGGCATGGTACAATCAAACATACCATTCAATTACTAAGCTATGAACTTGGCTTAGGGTATCAAGGTATCAGAATTAGTTAAAGGTTTTCTCTAGGAACAGACCTGAGGAAAAACTCCAGTTGTTTGTCTCCCACTACCATACATAGAAACACACCATTTCTTCTTGGCATTAGGAGCAAAATACTCAGCAACAAACTTCCTCCAGAAGTCAATATTGTTGTCCTACATAAAATCAAACTGCATCTTAATAAGACATGATATTAACACATAGAATAAGGTCAATACATAGCTTGGTTCTTACTTCAGGTCTATGTTGTTGTTGATACATGTAATGTGTCAACCGCCTAGCACACATCCCCGGTTCATATACTGGTTTCACAGGAGATCTTACAGGCATATTCTGCTGTTGAAATTGTTGTGGTAGTTGGGACCGTTGTTGAGGCATTCCCTTCAAGAGTTGTTGCTGCTGGTGTTGTTGCTGCAACTGCAAAAGCCTATGATGGCGCAAAATATTGATCTGGGCGGCAGCAGCCTGAGAGGACTGGCTTGACATATGGAGGAATTGTTGCTGCTGTTGTTGCTGCTGCTGCTGTTGCTGCTGCAAAAATAATGGTTGATCAGAATGCTGGGGCTCCACTTTAACTGGTCCCAGAGTTCTCATTGTTTGCATCTGTGGTGGTTCCAGTTTCACTGAAGCAAGATTCCTCAATGATTGCAACTGCTGCTGCTGTCCAAGTTGATCGTTGTTTACGTGGGGCTCCACCTTTACTGGTCCCATACCACCCATCCCTCCTCGAATTGTTTGAAAATGCTGCTGCTGTGTATTCAGAGGAGAAGAGAACTGCTGCATTGACTGCTGACTGTGTTGGAAATTTTGAGTTTCAAGCGGCTGGGAATGTTGTTGTTCTGGCAAGAGCTGATTACTAGAAGGATTTGAAAATTGTTGAGCCTGACCTTGACCAGAGGAACCAGGACTCACTATGTTTGACTGTACAAACGTGGACGAAGAATTATTAAAGTTTAATCCATTGCCAACGTTGGAGAGTGGATCTGCTTCAGCTCCAGCGTCAATACCTCCACGCTGGCTACTTCCTGGACCAGAGAGCCCAGGATTCGGGACTCCATTTGGGAAAGATTGATTCAGTATCGAAGTTACATTAGACATATTTCCTAGAATGTTCATGTTGTTGTACTGTGTACGCGGTGACACAAGCGAAGGGAAAGATGTCTGGGAAGGCATGGGACCCCCTTGAGCTCCTAACATTCCTGAATTTGATCTCAAAAGAGAGGGTGTAACAGACTGGGCACCACCAATGGGAGTGGGTGGCCCCGGAGGCACCATCTTTAAGAATCAGAGTCTTCAAGCAATTACCTAAGCATAACAACTAAGTTACATAAAACATGATTTCAACAAACTACAATTACACAACAGCTTGTGAGATACAAGGCACAACGCTCAAGCCAGAGTCGAAGACCAAAGTCTTCACTGTGATCCAATAGAAGCATGTGGTGTTCAGTTTTACCAAACACAAGCCATAGACCAAAGAAAAACCAAACCATGAAACATTCTTTGATTCTGAACATTACAATTGCGCTACCTCCCTTAAATGAGCAACCTCCAAACGGCTTTCGCATGAAACTCTGTACAACACATGACTTCTCAGATCCAACCCATCAACCAGTGCACACCATAATATCCAATAAACCAATAAAAAGAAGAAAAAAGATTCTAAAATTTCAAGAACATTAATTGCTTTTAAGAAAGAAACAGCTTCTATCAAATTAAGACACGCATCTCACAGCAAAATCAATAAAACCCCAAGCATCAGTTCAAAATTAACACTTTTTAATTTATTTTAAAACAAGTCCAAGCAGAATTGAAAGAGAAAAAGAAAATTATCAGAAGATGCAAACGTAACATTTATCAAAGTGAAAAACAGTGGTGACAAAAATAGCAGCCGATCGAGCCGTAGTTGAAGCAAATCAACGATCCAAAGCTAGAAATGAGATAAATGGGGTGTGGTAATTGAGGGAAAAAGAGTAAGAAACAGAGGCGAAAGGGTAAAACGTCAAAGTGTTACGTTAAGAGTTGCCATGACTCACCGAGAGTTGAAAATTGAGAAATTGAGTTGAAAAGCTTGGAACTTTGAAGTTGGGTTCCGAATTGGCACCAAGACTATGCGAGCAAAGGGTATCTAGGGTTTTCTCAGTGCATGAGCAACATCGTCTTTAATCTCAGTGAAACTAAGTGTTGCTGTAGCTGCTACTGCTGCGTCATGGTGTGTGTTTTAGAGAGGGAGAGAGAAAGAGATGAGAGAGAAAGAAAGAGGGTCATTGCGGACGTCAAGTTTGTATTGGATCCGATTGAATTTTCTTCATTCTTTTCGTTCTTTCTTTTCGCTTCTATTCTCTTTCTTCTTTCTCTCAAGAACTGAAGTCAAATCCGCTCTACTTCTCTCTGTTGCGCCTCTCTAGTGCACATGCACCATGTCTGTCTACCATGATTCATCATCATGATGAATGATGCAATTCCATAGATGTATATGTCAGGATCATTATCTCTGGCATACTCTGCTTTGTGTAGTTACTGATATGTCCCTTGTTTATCCTTTTATTTATGGAGTTAACCTGACATTTTTTTTATGAAGGTGTTAACCGGATCAGGATCCTGTAACTTCATGCCGAGGTGTTCAGTGTCCAGCGTTTATTAAAATATTTTATTTAAAAAAAAACTTTTGTTAACATCAGTTTTTAAAAATAAATTTAAATATTTATAAATAAAAAAATTTATAAAAAATACTTAATTATTATATTAAAATTATAAAATATAATAAATAATTTTTAATAAAATTTTACTATTATTAATTACTTATCTTTATTTTTAAGAACTGACATTAATAAAAAAATTTAAAATTATATTATAATTATATATAATTTTAATTATATATTTTTTTATAAAAATAGCACTTTCTCTTATGATTTTTTATAAAAAGAATTATTAGAATTCAGTTCTTAAATGATTTAAAAAATTAAAATTTAATTTATATCATCAACTTTTTTATGTAAAGGATGAGGCAGATAATAGAAATTTAATTTAATCTTTTAATTTTTTAATATTTTTATTTAAAAATAAAATTTATTAATAAATTTTTAAATATTTATAAAAAAAAAACTACTAGAACCATGATCCTCATTTCGTTCCTAAGCATACTCATTGTCTGTCTCTTTCTCCCTCTATTACTTCTCAACCTCACTATATTGGCAGAGTCTTTTGAGAAACTAAGGATTTGTGATTTCTTCTCTCTTCTGAGTTATAAGCGAATGGCTTGGTTGGTTTATTATTGTAAGCAGGAGTTGATTGATTTAGGGCCTGTAACATTTATGGTTCTTGGAAGTTTACCACTTGGATGCAATTCAACCTATTTAACAAGGTTTGCAACTATAGATGAAGAGGAGTATGACCAAGCTGGCTGTTTGAAATGGTTACACATGTTTTTCGAATACCACAATGAAATGCTTCAAATTGAACTAAATCGGCTTCAAGTGCTTTACCCTCTTACTAACATCTCTGCTTGTGATGATCCTTCACAATATGTTAGCTGGGATGGCTATCATTTAACCCAGGCTGCATATAGATGGATTAACAAGGGCTTATTAAATGGATCATACACCATTCCGAAATTCAATGTCTCATGTTTTACTAGTGAGACCACTAGAGATTTAAATTACTATACAATGAAATAAAATCAATGTCATTTCCTTTTTCAAGTGAGACCATACACCATTTCTTTTTCAACAACACGTTCCTTTCACTCTCAGCAAACTCCTCGCAGCTTCCGCATTAGATATCCACTATGCAGCCTTCATTTTCACTCATTCGAAAACCAGATCTTTTCATGTTCAACACAATGCTCAGAGGCTATTCTATCAGCAATTGCCCCCAATAAAGTTTTTCCCTTTTTCAATCATTTGAAGAATCGTGAAATTGTATTGGATCAATTTTCTTTCATCACGATTCTCAAAGCTTGCGGCCGAGTTTGAGAGGTTGGGTTTGGGCTAGGGGTTCATGGGGTTGTAGTGAGGTGCGGGAATAGGGGTTTTTGTTGATGGGAAGAATTCCCTTTTGCATTTCTATTATGTTTGCAAGAGAATTGAAGAGCAACGAAGATAATGAGTAAGATTTGGCAAAATTAAGAGTGAGTTTGAGAAGGATTAGAGGGAGAAAGTGAGAGAAGAAATTATTTTACAAATATTTAAACTATGTTTAGGAATGATGAGCTAGATATATGCGTGCTCAACACTTGATATATATATATATATATATATATGAATTGAAAGCAAAAACTAAATTTTAACAAATACGACTTTATAAGAAATTATTACAAAGAATATTACTTTTATATAGAATATAATTGAACTTATAAATTTTATAGTTAAAAGTTGGTGCGGACAACTCGACATCTTTTCCATGGTTCTCTTCTATTATTGAATGATTTATTATGTTTTTTTTATCTTTTTTACGCAATGATTTTAGGAGGTTTTTAGTATGATATATAAAAATATAAAATAAAAAAAATATGAAAAATGGGTATTCAAAAAAATTTATTAGATGTTTTTGAAAACAGATTGATAACCATTAAGTGATTTTTAAATAAAATGAGTTAATTTGTTAGAATTAAAAAAATTACCTTTTAAATCTTATATTTTGTAATTTTCTTTAAAATTATAAATTTTACTATATAATATTTTTAATTTCTATATTTAAATTATTTTTTCTCAATTTCAATGTACAAGAGAAGTATATTGAGATAGTAAATTAATAATATATATATATATATATATATATTATTTATTTTTATACTACAGATATCTACATTACAATGGGAAAAAAAAACTTTGAAATAACTTCACAAACCTTTTATTAAATTAATTAAATTAACATAATTTGGGGATTTTTCTTTCAATATATTTTTAAGATTAGAATTATTTTTTATTATTCTTTTAAGATTTATTTAAAAAAATCTTTAAAAAAAGGTTTAATTATATTTTGTATTTTCAATTTAAATTTTTTTATTTTAATATTTCAGTTTTTAATGAAATAAAATTTTTTAAGAGGAAATAAAAAATTTAATGAAAATTTGATAAATGTGTATGTGTTTTATAAGATTTGTGATTTAATTTTAAAGAAAGATAATTTTGAGAATTTTTATTTTAGATTGAGTATAATAGAATTTAATCAACTCAATTTACAAATAATTTGAATGGAAAATAAGATTTTAGGTAAAAAAAATATAAAATTAATACTCATAATTTATATATAAAATTTTATTAATGTAAAATTTAATTGACTTAAAATATTTAGATAAATACTTTTAAAAAAGTTGTCATTCAAAAACACGTTATTTATTGCAATTTATATTATTAAGTTCAAATCAAAATAAACTAGTGAAACTTCATTAATTTTCACTCCAATATTATTTTATAATTTGAAATTTGATGACTAAAACGTTTCCCTTGTTTTTTTTATATTTTTATGCACAATCTTTTTTACTAAAAGGATTAGTTATTTAAACGAGTTATAACAAATCTATCTGTATTTTTTGAAAATACAAATAATACAATATTATTTATATTTAAAAGAGAATAATCCATTAAGTCCCTTGATTTTCCAAAATGAAACCATTAATATTTGTGTGTGTGTAATTTTTTTTAGTGAACTTTAATATTTGAAAATAAGTAGTCATGCACTTTTTATGGTTTCAATGTTGGAAAATAAGCCGTAAAGAGTATTGAACTTCCAAAAGAGGCGAGGAATAACTTGTATATTTAATTTCACAATAATATATTTAGCAAAATCTTAGTAAAAAAATATTTATCATTTGTTGAAAAATAATTATGTTAATCACTTTTAAAGTTAATAATAAATATACTTAAATCCTAACCAATTCAGAAATTAAGCATATATCTCTTATTTTCTATATCACTTCTACAGGTTAATACTTTTAAAAAAATACTCATATTCTCCTATTTTCATGATATACTATACTCAAAACAAGTTATTTAAAAAATAACCAAAAAAACAAGACACCTAAGGGAGAAAGGAATATTTTCTGTATAAAAATGGTCTGGATATATTTACCAGTAATTTAAGAAGGATTTATGTAATTGTCTCTTTTATGTCATCGTAAAAAAAATTGTATTGACAATTAATTTAAAGTTGAACTAAAATAAAAATACATTAATAATGCCAAAAAAAAACCTACACTAAAATTTCAATCATAATTGCCACATCATTTATAATTATTGAATTTTGTAATAATTACCTTCAGTCTCATTTAAAAATATTTTTAATTAATTAAGAGTATAAATTTGTGTACAATCATAGTATATCAAAATTAATTTTTTAATTATTTTATGTATAAATTTTTAAACAATTATTAATTTAATAAGTTTTAATTACTTAACGGGTTATAATTGAATTATAAAGTAAAAGGGTATACATATATTTTAATTAAATTTTTAAAAAATTGTCCCTTTCATCTTTAAACGCGCAAATTGTTGATTTTTCTTGACTCCGACGCATTGACCTTAACTCCCGCAAAATTGAAATTAAAGCTGCCAATCAATTTACTAAAAAGTTGTTAACGAAATGAAACTTTATATTCTGTTATAATAAGAATAATTATCGATGTTGGTCATTCGTTTTTGCCATCTAATTTCGAATCTTAGTTAATTATTATAAACCTTACTTCTAACGGTGAAATAACTTTAGTAAGAAAAATGATAGATGGCTTGAAGACTAATGTAATTTGTGACATCATTATATTACAATTTAGCAAACAAAGGTTTATGTTACTTTAGTCACAAACTTTATAATCACTGCATCTTGATCTAAATATCTGAGCCACGCGGTGCACTCTTAAATTATCTTATTCTTGCATTTTATTTTGTACACAGTGAGTAACATTATAAAAGGAATGATTTATTATTAAGGTTTCTTCAATAGTAAAGGTGATGAGCAAAGAGCCGAAAGTAAGCAAAGATGATAAAAGAAAAATGGAGAAAGATACTAAATAAAATATTACTTATAGATTGTAAAATAAAAAATACAAAGCTATATATAACTTAAGAAAAATAATAAAATAGAAAAAAACTAATGGACACGTGCTAACCGCTAAACAAATTTAAAACTAACAGCTAACAAATAAAAAACTAATTAATAGTTTAAATAAAAATAAAAAATAATAAAAGGACAATGATATATTGTAATAGCCCCTTTCAAGTTGGACAGAAAATATTTTTGAGAGCCAACTTGCTTGTTAGATCTTCAAACTTATGTTTTGGGAGAGCTTTTGTAAATATATCTGCTATTTGTTTATGTGTCTTCACATATGTAAGTCTTATGAAACCGGATTTAACGTGTTCTTTGACAAAATGGACATCAATGTCAATGTGTTTTGATCTTTGATGAGAGATAGGGTTAGTTGAGAGATATATGGCTAAAATATTGTCACATAACACCATTACCATTTGAGGTTGATTCTAGAAGAATCTGAGGAGCTGTTTAAGCCATAATAATTCTGAAGTGATAGAAGCAATCGCTCTATACTCAGTTTCTGCTGAAGATCTAGATACAATAGCTTGTCGTTTTGATTTCTATGTTAGAAGAGAATTTTCCATGAAGATGCAAAAGCCTGTGGTGGACTTTCTGCTTTCAATACAACTACCCCAGTCTACATCTACATATGCACTCAGATTTAACTTAGATTGCAAAGAGAAAAAAAATGTCATGCCCAGGAGTTGCCTTTAGGTATCTCAAAACCTGATGGACAGCTTGAAGGTGTGATGTCTGGGGTTGACTCATGAATTGGCACAACTTATTTACTGCAAAACAAACATCAAGTCTAGATATGCTTATGTACATGAGTCTTCCGAGCAACCTTTTATAAGTAGAAGGGTCTTGAAGTGGTTCACCATTAGTTGAGTTGAAATGTTGATTTGGATCCATTAGAACAACAACTGGTTTTGCATTGCTGAAACCTGTGTCTCCTAAGAGTTAAAGGAGTATACTTCCTCTGGCATAAGTGAATGCCTTGATTTAAGTTAGCAATTTCTAATCCAAGAAAGTATTTGAGATCTCTTACAATGTTGAGTTTAAATAAATTTTGAAGAAGGATTTGACACTTATTGAAAGAATATGTATTTGGCCCTGCTAGTATGATGTCATCTACATATACTAGCAGGTAAACTTTGTTGTTTCCACTACCAAAACTGAAGAGAGAGTAATCACTTATGCACTAAATAAAGCCATCAGATTTCAAGGATGTAGAGAATCTCTTAAACCACTGTCTTGAGGCTTGCTTTAGATCATATAGGGACCTATTTAGCTTGCACACAAGTATACCTTGATCCTGTTGATTTATTTTGTAACCTTGTGGTATTTTATATAAACTTCTTCACTCAGATATCCATTCAAGAAAGCATTTTAGACATCCAGCTAAATGAAAGATCATTTCTTAATGGCTGCTAGGGATAAAAGGATTCTAATAGTAGTTATAGTGGCCACAGGTGAGAAAATGTCAAGGAAGTCTATGCCAGCTTCTTGTGTAAAGCCTCTTAAAACAAGTCTAGCTTTTCTTTTGACCAAAATGTCATCAGCATTGTATTTTGCCTTATAGATCCATTTATAGTGTAGCACCTTAATTTAATTTTTTAAAATGAATAAATTTCACAAAATAGGAGTAATAAAATTTTATTCAAGTAAATTCTCAATGCACAATTTCATTAAAGTATTTTTAAAATAAGGATGAATTACAAGTTTGAATCAATCATTGCTACAAGACTTAATTAATATATTTCAGTTTCAAAAATAAATATTCTAAGCCCTATAGCAGTATCATCCATCCCTTCACTAATTCTGGTGTTGATCGTCTTTGTCACCTGAAAAATAAATGTAAGGGTAAATACTCTATACTATCATACACATTAACAAGGATAGAGTCTCACCTTACCTATTTCATACATTTTCTAACATATTTTAAATCATACATCAATAAGTACAGGCATTAATTCCATCATTTCATTCTTAACCACAAACAGATGCGCTCATTGCACCATCAAACATTCATCATACAACACCTACGTGTACTCACTGCACGCTAACAACGCTTAATGTGGTACTGTGATCACAGATTCTTGATGCTCTCAACCTCAGGGACTTACTCAATTCACACTATGGATGGTCGCCAGATAACTCCCGCTCCACAGATACGTGTGAGGTACTGAGCCCTCAAGTAAAGGTGTATTAGTCAGAGGTGAGTTAGAAGAAGAGTGTGTGATCTGTGGTGCACCCACGCTTACTGTTGGTGTCACCACCACCCTTTTTTTTTCAAGGTATCTCTACCGCCCCATCTTCCACACTCTAATATGTCGTTGAACCATTCATACTTTTTCCAACCAAATCAAACACAATTACACTTAACATGTCATTCACACACATATCCAACCATTTCATATCATTCAGCATAAATCAATGGCATGTCTACACACACTTCACCTACATTCTCAATCACATCAAAATAATCATGTTCACACATGACACGTATGCCTATATTCAATCATACTACATTCAAACATCAGGTTCTCATGAAAACCCTACCACAATTTACTCACTCCATTACACACACATTATGCTCAATATCATTCCACGTAAGGTTCCCATCACAATTCAATCATAATCAATCTATTCTTATTAAATACACATATTTCTACGTTTTAACTTAATCACATTCCACTATCTAGTAGCACAAACAAAATTTATGCACAAAAGGATAGGGTAGAGTTTTCCCTTACCTCGGATTAAAGACCTAACACGAAATCTACGATGAAAGTGCTCTCCACACGAACCTTCGTCCTAAATATAGGAAAAATCTTATGAGAAACCGAGAAATCAAAGAAAGGGATGAAAACTCGAAACCCTAATCCATAGAACTTACCTCTAAATGCTCCAAACACAACCTTAACCTTCAATCTTACACCCAAACGGCTTTAAATGCAGTTTAAATGATAAAATAGGGTTAGGAGTCAAGAGGATCGAAGAGAGTTTGAAGAGAGGGATGAGAAATGAGCTTCCCAGACTCTAAACTCCTCAAATACCCTTCTAGTAGCGACATTTTCACTATAGCGAGTCATCTCAGAGGAAACTACACTATAGTTTTTACAGAATCTCGCTACAGCGAGGCTCTCTTGCAACAGCGAGGCTACAACCCAGAAATGCACCACTTTCTGTTGCGTTCTCACTGTAGCGAGGACTCAAACCACTAGCGAGGGTATTCAAGAATGATTACGATGACAAACATCAACCGATCTTTCATAGTTGTTCAGAAGTCAAAGTTTTTGCTTACGATCAGATGAAAGTAAATAAACAATTGACCCGCTGATTGATCGAATGAAAACTTCCCCCTTCTCGTTAAATTCAAACTTCCTGCTAAAGATTACTTCATCCCAAGATCGGATGCATATGTTTTAGCATATGCTCTAACTTCCTTTCTCGCTGTTGGTGCCATCTTTTATCTGATTTAGCTGGAAACTGTCGTCCCACTAACCCTTACCTTCCTATTCCCTGCTAGTTATCTCTCACTTTTGCTTCTTTTCTTGGTGTGACGGGGTAAGCCTGTGAATAAGGTAGAGACATAAGGTAGGGAGCAGATTTATTTAGTTGTACCTGGCTGTATCGATAGATACAGTCATAGCTTAGGCTCAAATTAGCTTGACTCGAATTGGCTCGTGGGGTTCAGAAGGTAAGGTCTAATTGATGAGAACAATTCGGAACGAAGAACCACAAATATTACTGTGCAAAAACTGGTGTGCGTTAGATCTTACATACGGTTTCTTGATTGGTTGATTTAGCTTAGCTTAGTGCGGGAGCTTCGTGTGAAACTAAAGAATATTTTCATTTCATTCCATCAGTTTGAACCCATTTAAGATATGTACTAGATAAGACACTACTCGATCTAACTGATAGAAAAAGAAAACTGAGTACCCTTTCGGCTTGAGAAGTACGACTACTCTTCAGGACAGATTAATTATGAATTAAAGAATAATTAAGCTTATTTGGATAAATAAATCAAAAATATTATCAGATTAATTAGAAGGCTGAAAACAGGGCTGACTCACAAAGCCCATTAGCCCATAATAATGTCTATAAAAGGAAGGTAGAAAGTACAGGTAAAAGGTTAACTCTAAATATTAAATAACATTTATTGCCTAAACCAATACATGACTTCATCATCGGAGTGCTTTTTGCAGATATACCACCCTACGTCAGATAAAGTCATAGCTTAGAAGGAAGGACGTCATCCTAAACCAGAGGAGACAAGAAGACTAGTGATTCCCAAGCAGGAACATTTTGGCGCCCACCGTGGAGTTTAATTTGCCTCAACTTTTAGAACCACCATGGTACTTACTAGAAGCCAGCAAAAATGACAAACTCAGCAAGGAAGAACTTCTCGGCAGCAGGAGGACGCCACACTTAACCAACCGATCCCTAAAATTCTAATAGAATGGAGAGGAGACAAAAGTCTTTTTGCAGTAGTAAAGGAACTGAAAGTTGAAATGCTGAAAATGCAAATGGGGAGAGAAAAAGACGTCCTTGAACTTTCAATTTTGAGAAGGCAAAAAGCCAATCTGAGGGAGGAAATCAGAACTTATATACCCTCCCAAATTACACTCTTCGCCTAGGAACAGGGAGAGTCCTCGGCGCTGCAAGAAAAACCAAAGGTGATCCAGCAACCTGGAACCCAAACTGATCGGGATGATACTGCAAGCCGAAGCCCTTTTGTTCAGCCTATCTTAGAGGCTAAATTACCCAACAATTGGAGAGGATTAACATTAGAAAAATATGATGAAACATCTGACCCTAGGGAACACCTGGACATTTTTACAACCCAAGTCTGTTTATACACAGAAAATGACGCTTTATTATACAAAATATTTCCCACTTCGCTTCGAGAACCAACCTTCAGCTTATTTACTAAGCTACCCCCTCATCCATTGATTCGTTTGCAACCCTCACCAAATGATTCAGCTTACAATTTGCCACAAGCCACCCCCATCCTTTGATGTCTTTAGCACTTGTTAACATCCGTAAAAAAAAAAAGAGAGACACTTAGAGCATTTATGGATCGCTTTGGCAAAGTGACCCTCTCAATCCATAACTTGGAGCCGGCAGTGGCCATGCATCATCTCACAACAGCTCTCAGATCAGGACCTTTTGTCAATAGCATATGTAAAAAGCCACCCATGGACTTGGATGAAATGAGAAGTCGGGTCGCTAAGTACATGAAGATGAAGGAGTTGGCTGAGTACCGTAGTCAAGTACGGATGGAGCAGGGGTCTAACTCAAAAAATGTTGAAAAAATAGAATCTTTTAAGTTTAGGCAAGAAAATAAAGATCAAAGAAGTGATGTTGAGAGGCCGCCTAGAGGACCCAAATATTCTTCCTACACAACCCTCAACACCAATCGCTCAAGGGTGCTCGACCAAGCTCTTGCAACAGAGATACTAACTATGCCTAGGCATGCCAATACCCCCCTCAGGCAGACAAGTCCAAATCTTGTTGATACCATTGGAATAGAGGACATACCACAGAGGAGTGTACGACCCTAAAAGATCGTATTAAGGATTTGATTAAAGAAGGGCATTTGCAATGGTTTGTTCAAACTAACCTCATCGGTCATGCTGAAAGGGGTAGAGACTGTTACCCTGAACCATTAAGAAGATACCATGACAAAAAGTTTGAACGACAATGTAGCAGGTCAAGAGAGGCCCCTGTCAAACGTTATGATGAGCGTAAAAAATATCTTAAGCGAGTTATTAACACCATAGCCGGTGGGTTTGTAGGTGGAGGACCCACTAACTTAGCTAGAAGGAAGCACTTGAGACAAGTCCGCTCCGTCAATAACATATCATTAGGCAGTAAAATCATAATCTCCCCCATTACATTCATTGACGAAAACTTTCAAGGAGTGAATCCGGTTCAAGACGATCCTATGGTCATAAGTGTAGACATCCTTAATTGCACAGTCCGAAAAAATTTAATTGATCAAGGGAGCTCGGCTGACATCCTGTACTAGAATACCTTCAAGCAACTTGGAATACCAGAGGAGGAATTGAAAGAGTACCATGAGCCACTTGTCAATTTTTCTAGAGAATGAGTGGAGATGCTTGGCTATATCGACCTATACACATCCTTCGGTCCTGAACACGAAGGAAAACGCATTAAGGTCACTTATCTAGTAGTCCATGCAAATACTTCGTACAATATACTACTTAGTCAACCATCTCTTAATAAGTTGAAAGACATAGTGTCCACTTCTCACTTGCTATGAAATTCCATTTGAGAAAGGCCGAATCGTTATTGTTCATACCGATCAAAATAAGCAATTTTTTTAACTAGGAAAACAACCTAAACAGGTCACTTACCTAGGAACCGGTTTGTCCAAGGAGGAGCAACAGGACCTTCAAAATATGTTAAAACGAAATGCCAATCTGTTTGCCTAGTCGGTCTCCGACATGCCGAGAATAGATCATGGATTCTAGTGTCATCACTTGTCAGTCTACAGGGGAGCCAAACTAATGGCGCAGAAAAAGAGGAAAATTAGAAAAGATAGAGCATGGGCGGTAAAGGAAGAGACTAATAAATTAATATAAGCCAGATTTATCCGAGAGGTACAATATTTTACCTGGTTAGCTAATGTAGTCATGGTAAGAAAGGCCAATAGAAAGTGGAGAATGTGCACTGACTTCACGGATTTAAACAAGGCATGTCCTAAGGACGCCTACCTCCTTCCAAATATCGACACCTTAGTCGACGGTGCCGCCGGCCATAAGATACTCAGTTTCTTGGACGCATACTCAGGATATAACCAGATTCGAATGTATCCCCCAGACGAAGAGAAGATGGCATTTATCATCGACTCGGCGAATTATTGTTACAAAGTAATGTTCTTCGGCCTTAAAAACACATGGACGAATTATCAAAGACTCATGAACAAAATCTTTGAAAAATAGATTAGGAAGTGCATAGAAGTCTACGTGGACGATATGGTGGTCAAGTCCTTCTCCATTGATAAGCATATCGCTCATTTAAAAGAGGTGTTTGTTGAGAAAAGGCGGCACGACATGAGATTCAACCTAGAGAAATGTACGTTTGGAGTAGTCGGGGAAAAATTCTTGGGGTTTATGCTTTCTGAAAAGGGGGATTCAGGAAAATCCAGACAAATGTCAGGCCATTACCGAAATGACTAGTGCTCAAAATATAAAGGAAGTCTAGAGCTGACCGAATTGCCGCCCTTGCCAAGTTCTTACCCACAATGGCGGAAAGATCTCAGCCTTTCATTAATCTACTCAAAAAATCACAAAAATTCAAGTGGACAGAGGAATGTGAGACCGCTTTTCTTCAATATAAAAATATGTTAGCAGCTTCTCTTATTTTGGCAAAGCCAAAATCGGGACATGATATGATTGTTTACTTGGCTATATCAGAAATTGCTATCAGCTCGGTATTACTACATGAAACACCTGAACTGGCACCGGTATATTTCATCAGCCAAACGTTTCAAAGTACTGAAACCCGATACAATAATGGAGAAGATGGTATTGACACTAGTTCACACATCTCACTGATTAAGACATTATTTCTAGAGCCATCAGTTTATAGTACGTACTGACTGTCTAATCGCCAAAATTTTGAGAAAATAAGAGCTAGTAGGTCGGTTAATGACTTGGGCGATCGAACTATTCCAGCTTGATATCTATTTTGAAAGTCGGGGACCTCTTAAAGCTCAAGTGCTCGCAGACTTTGTCAATGAATTCACTACACAGAGAAAGACTGCCACTGATATGCGAAATTTACATGTTGACGGATCATCAAACCAACAAGGTTGCGGGGTAGGGATTATATTGGAAGGACTAAACTCGATAATGATTGAACAATCTATTCGATTTGGGTTTAAAGCATCCAACAATCAGGTTGAATATGAGGCGTTGCTGGCGGCCTCAGACTGGCAAAAACAATCAGAGTTGGACGCATCACTTGTTAGAGTGACTCAAAGGTGATAGCTGAACAAGTTAGCGGCACTTATCAAGTGAAAGACTCGGCCATGTTACAATATTATCAATAATTCAAGAATATTGAGGGTAAATTCAACGTTGTATGTGTTCAATATACACCAAGGATAATGAACGAGCAGGCTGATAAACTGGCTAGGCTGGCTAGCCAGAGGAAACTAGAACAGTTGCAAAGTGTAATTCATCAAGAGATCCATAAACCTAGTATTTCCAAGCAAGAATGCATGGACATTGAAGACATGTCTCAAAATTAAATGACCCCAATTATCAATATCTCACTAGTAGTCGCCTTCCTAATGATCCAACCCTGGCTAAGAAGATAAGAATGCAGACAGCCAAATACACCGTTCTTGGTAAGGAATTGTATAAAAGAGGAATTTCAACACCTATATTAAAATGTCTAAACGAGGACTAGGCCAGTTATGTGATGAGGGAAGTCTGTGAGGGAATTTGTGGTACCCACTCGAGTGGACGAACAATGGCGGTCAAAATCCTGAGAGCCAGATATTTTTGGCCGGATATGTTATAGAACTCAAGATGTCGGGCATGTGAAGGGTCGTGCCCCCCTTAATCGTCAAATCTTTCTCCAAATCTATGGACTAGATCAAGCAACCTTTTGTTTCAAAGGCATAAACCACAAAGAAACCCTAAAAAATTTGAAACCCTAAATTGCCAACACCATCACTATTAAAGATATTCTTCTCAGCCGTATTCCTATTCGATCTGAAGACATTAATAAAATAATCCTACTGTCCATTATGACATCCATATACTTTCAAAATCGAGTACTTCACTGGTTAAAATGAAATTAAGCCCTTTCATCCTACTTTCTCGGGCTTGGAAGCTAGTATACCAGATAAGACACTACTCAGTCTCACTGATAAAAAAAAAAGAAACTGAGTACTCCTTCAACCTGAGAAGTACGAGTACCCTTCAGGACACATCAATTATGAATTAAAGAATAATTAAGCTTATTTAGATAAATAAATCAAAAATATTATCAAATTAATTAGAAGTCTGAAAACAGGGCTGACTCACAAAATCCATTAGCTCATAATAATGCCTATAAAATAAAGGTAGGAGATACAAGTAAAGGGTTAACTTGTGAATATTAAATAGCATTTATTGTCTAAACCGATACCTGACTTCATCATTGGAGTGCCTTTTGCAGGTACACTATCCTACGTCAGATAGATTCAGCAATAGAAGGAAGGACGTCATCCCAAACCAGAGTTGACAAGAAGACTAGTGATTTCCAAGCAAGAACAAGATGCTATTGAGAGTTTAATGGTCGGTTAGGAATGAGGTCTGGTCCATCCTCTGGTAATGCCTTTTTGGGCTCAATAGCGTGAAAGTCGATAGCACTTATTTGTCTTCTAAGGGGCGATATGAGAATCAGCAGTCGAAGCTGAATCTGTAGCAGAAGTTGCTAGGACGAGAACAGTACCCTATCTTAAGAACCAAACTTTACCTTGCCCTTACCATACTAATATCTCAATCAATCTGAACCCCTCATTCTGAACCCTAAACCATCCTTCCTTTCGAACCGTCATTGGCCTGCCTTATTAGGTAGGATAGAGGCCTTCGCTATCATTCAAGCATCGATCGCCTTATATTGATTTTCTTTTCGGCCTGAGGGCTTCCTATTTTGTTCAGTCCCAGAATGCCTTGAAATTCTTCGCTCAGAGGCTCTATCAAGACCTACCTTCGCTCACTACTATTAAAAAAAAAAGCAACTATTAGGTGATTTCCCAATAGTACAGTTCAGTTTGAATTTAGTTATATTATTTTCTATCAATTGAAGTAATAGTAATTAAAGAATGGAATTCAATTGGCTTGCTTTAAAGCAGTGCTTTAAGGTTGTAATTTGATAGCTTAGCCAGCTTTCATTCAATTCAGTCTAACCTGCTGTAGCGACACCCTCTCTCGCTATAACGAAAATATCATAAGAAACTATATTTTAGTTTCTGCAAAATCTTGCTACAATGAAGTCTTCTTGCTACAACGAGGTTGCAACCCAGCAGAAATGTACCACTCTTTGTTGTCTTCTCGCTACAACGAGAACGCAACTAAATTAAGCCTTTCTCTCAAGACCTTCTTGCTATAGCGAGAATGCCACAGATTCATGTTTTACGTCTTCTCGCTACAACGAGAATGCCCCTGCATCACACACTTATCCTATATTTCAAACAATTCTAGCTCAATCACAAGTCTACACCACATTTCAACCACACTATACAGATATCTTCATAATCATATTCACATCCAACTCATCACACATTCAAATGCACATTCAAACATCAATTCACATATTTATATAATTAAACCAATATATATATATATATATATATATATATATATATCCAAGATGTTACATACAACTTATAACTTTTTTGTCTTTTGTTAATGGTACAATATTTCATGTGTTGTTGACATCCATAGCTTCTAATTTCGTAGCCATCGCTTCTCTTTATTCAGGGAATCTAACAACCTGATGGTAGTAGGTTGGCTCATACACATTGCTGATTTGCATAGTAAATCTCTATGTTGAGTTGACAATGTGTCATAGGAAATAAAGTTTTGTATGGAGTGTGAAGACTTGAGATTAGGAATGGAGACTTGGTAATCATTGAGATACGATGGAAGGTTGGTTTGTCTAGATGATCTTCTTGTAGTATCATATGCCTGTGAAATTGAATTCGAAGTGTGGGCAGTTTGCTCAGTTCCATCTGGAGACTGTGTAGAAGCATCTTGATTTGCATTGAAGTTTTGCTTATAAATTTCCTGCTCAGTATAGTCATCTGCTGCTGGCTTAGGAATGATAGTGTGGCTAAAAAAATCTTGATTCTGACTGAGGGTTGATGGAGATGTATTTTGCTGAAGGACAAAAGAAATTATTTCTTCGTGGAAGAAAATATTCCTAGAGACTATAATCGTTCCAGTTTCAAGGGTATATAATTTATATTCTTTTACTCCTGGAGGATAACCAATGAATACAATGGCTTTTGCTTTTAGACTAAATTTGTACCTTTCATGCTTTTGTGTGTTGGCATAACACAAAGAACCAAAGACTTTAAAGTTGTTGTAGTCAAGTTCTTTGTTATAAAGGAGTTGATGAGGGTTGTGCTTCTGTAAAACAGATGTAGGAATTCTATTTATGATGTATGTAGCAGTCAAAATACAATCTCTCAAAAACTCTATTAGCACTTTGGACTGAAACATCAGGGATCTTGTCACATTTAAAAGATGTTGGTGTTTCCTTTCAGCTATTGAATTTTGTTTTGGTGTGTAGGGACATGAAAATTGAGCAATGTTCTTTCATTAACTAAAAAATTAGTTAATAAAAATTTCTTGGCATTATCATTTCTCAAACATTTTATAGATTTACCAAACTAAGTTTTAACAAGTTTGAAAAAGTTTTGTATACAAACAAAAGTTTGATCTTTGAATTTCAAAAGAAAAATCCATATAAATCTGTTGTGATCATCAACAAGAGTGAGAAAGAACCTGTGATTATCATAAGTGGTAGTATGAAAAAGTTCCCAAATATCACAATGAACTAAGTCAAAATAATTATCAAACAAGTTGTTATTGCTATGAAAAGGAAGATGTTTTTGTTTAGCTAAAGGACATATACAACAATCTTTGCATGAAAAATTACTAGGCAAGTGCAAACTCTTATTAGCATGAATCATTCTAAGTACATCATCAGATAAATGGCTGAATCGGTAGTGTCATTTGGTTACAATAGTAGTATCATTGTTATTACTAACAGTTGCAACAATATGATATGAAGAAGGTAAGAAAAAACTAAAAGATTTATTGGTTGGACTTTTAAGAATGTAGAGGCCATCCAGATGCTACCTTGCCAATCACCCTTGAATTCTTGTGATCATATATGGCAAAAGAAGAATGATAAAAAAGAATCGTATTCCTAGTAAACTAAATTAGGGAACTTACAAATATAAGATTTACTTTAAAGTCAAGTATAAACAGGACTTTGTGAAGAATGATATTGTTACTCAATTTAACAGTGCTAATGGCTTTTACTTCAACAACACTTTTCAGTGGGAAGGTAAACAAATTGATTGTCTAAATTGCTATAGCAAACAAAATTATCTATAGAACATGTAATATGTGTAATAGCCCCAGAGTCTACTATCCAGACTGAAGAATTTCCTTTGTTTAGATATGTAGTGAAGGCCAAGTTCTTGAAAAAAGAAAAACTAAACTTACCATTTTTTGGTGAGTTTGAAGAGTTATATTGTTGTGATGATCCAACAAGTGCTACCTGACTTTGAAGAAGGTTTAGAAGCTTATTATATCGAGCCTTTGTCAACTGGATTAGGCTATCTCCTATGTTGGAGTTGACCATATTACCTATGTTAGAAGCATTTGAATCAGTGACTTAATTTACATTGGAAGTGGATTTCTTGTAACCTACAGGGTATCCATGCTTCTTATAGCATTTGTTTTCTGTATGGCCAAGCATTTTACAATAATTGCATTTAGGTCTTCCCTTTTTGTTTGAACTAGATTGTTGAGATTTGGAGTTGGATGGAGGAACAACAAAAACAATTTGTGATGGTTACAGTGTGGTAATGCCAACTTCCTATCTTTTTTCTTCTCGTACCACAAGGGAAAAAACTTGACTTATTGAAGGAATAGGATCCATTAGCAAGATCTGGCCACTGATCTGAGAATAGTTTACATTGAGACCTATTAAAAAATATATCACATGCTCAAAATGAAGGTACGCAAGCAAAGGCTTCACTACCTCACATGTGCAAGAGTGAGGTGGTTGAAAATCACTCAATTCTTCCCATAGACTTGACCTTGGTAAAATACTGGTTGACAGTCATTGATCCTTGCTTGCAAGAAAAGATTGCTTTCTTTAATTGGAAAACCCGAGGCCCATTTTGTTGCCTATATCTCAAGTTTAAATCATCCCACAAGATCGTGGTTGTGGAGGAGTAAATGATGCTGATAGCAATGTCTTTGTTGATTGAATTGAGAAGCCAAGATCACACGATGCTATCATTTCTTTTCCACAAAGAAAGTTTAGTTAGATCAGTTGGCTCCGGGATAGAGCCATCAGCAAAACCCATCTTGTTCTTGGATTCAAGTGCGATAACAATAGCACGTCTCCAAGAACCAAAGTTGTCACCGTTCAAAAGTATGGACACGAGGCTTTGACTTAGATGATCAGCACGGTGAATGAAGAAAGGATCATGTTGATCGATTTGAATTGGAGAAGCATCAACCATGGTGATCGCAAGAAAAAAAACGGAATCAGAATATGCAGAAGGAGATCATAATTCTCCTAATACCATATTAAGGTTCCTTCAATGGTGAAGGTGATGAGCGAGAAGCATAAAGTAAGTAAAGATGATCAAGGAGAAATAAAGAAAGATACTAAATGAAATATTACTAATAGATCATAAAAAAAAATACAAAGCTATATATAACCTAAGAAAAATAACAGAACAAAAAAAACTAATGTACACAAGCTAACGGCTAAACAGATTTAAAATTAACAGCTAACAAATAAGAAACTAATTAACAGCTTAAACAAAAATAAAAAATAATAAAAAGACAATGGTATATTGTAATATTTATTTCTTTATAGTTTCAAATCATAAAAATGAGATAATAGGAATTCAAATTAAGAATGTTGCGAAGGAGTGAACGCTTAAAAATATTTTTATAAATATATTTTATAATGTATAATCTAATAAAGTTGTTATGACATACTTAAAAAAAGAGATTTTAAAATATGAACAAGTTAATTTTAAATGAGGAGTTCTTCCACCAGACACTAATGTAGTAATCTTGTTTAAAAGATTTAATATTCTTGTTAGCATTTGCAATGTTGTGAACTTTGATAAATTTTTCCTTCAAATATTTGCTAAGTTTAGAGAATGTAAACTTTGAAAGAATTTCCTCTCAAAAATTTATGCATCAAAATATTTCAACAAAATGAAACTCAACATATATGATATAAAGGTTGCACAAAATTTTCAATTAGCATTTAATAAGTTTTAATTGGATGATTCAAGATAGTTAAAATATTTTAGGTGTGTTGGTCCTCTTACAAAATATCAGAGTTGTTAGAATTTCTTCTTTTTTTTCTTTGTAAATTAATCACTACATCTTTAATCTAATTTTATCATTTACAAAATACCAGAGTTGTTAGAATTTACTTCAGTATCAATGCATACATACTTTTGTATTATGATAACTGAAAATTTAATCAAAAAATTATATTTTATTATCATTTGGATGTACACGTAAACATTCGATCTATTATTATTATGATTAATTTAAAGTTAATACATGTCATGGCTGTGTCTTGAAAGATTTAACATCTGATGTCAATTGTTTTCATGGTCAATCCATTATATAAGACTTATATCAATGTAAATAAAAAAAGTCAGAGTAAAAATTTAAAAAAAAAATCATTTGTAGCAACTTAAAAAATTTGTTGAGGCCCAGTAAAAAAAACTGCAGCTTGTAAATTAGTGCAATAAAATAAATACTCAATTTAAGCTGAAACTTATTAAAAAAATGTTTGATTAAAAATTAACATGCCCAACTTAAAACTCATTAAAATGAACAGGGCGAGTGGATACAATGAACTCATTTTAAACACCGAATGATTAGTGATAATTTTAAAAAAGATATTTTAATTCCAACTTTAACTACCCAATTATCACTTACTTGTAATAAGACTAAAACATGAGGTTTAACTATAGAAATTAATTTGTAAAAAAATATCAACTATAAAACTAAATGTATATAATAATAATTTAAAAAACTTATACATGTTCAGAAAAAATTAATTATAAAATCTTAAAAAATTATAGATGTATATTTTCAAACAAATTTATATCTAGTGTACTCTTTTATAACACGTTGAATTAAGTTTAAACAATTAATTATAATAAAATTTTATTAAAATAAAAAAATATTTATTTCACTTTTATTACTTTAATTTAATGTTACATCCTACTTTTAGATGCTTCAACTCAATTTAAAACTAAGATTGACAAAACTTTATAAAATAAAATAGCTTTTTTTTTGTAAAAAAATAAATGTATCTTAAAAGTAAGATTGAATTATTAATGTAAGTATTTTTTTTAAATCACATTTGATATCTTATATTTTTTAAAAAATTATTATTAGTTAAAATATACATAAATTTATATAGCTGATATTTATAAATAAATTAGTTTCAACAATTTAAAAATTATATTTTAATTTTTATGTGAGTTTTTTTCTATACGTTTTGAACTTTTTGTCTAATACCGTGTATGAAACTACAATATATATATAATATGTTATTAAAATTAGTTCCAAAATCCATTTTAAAGTGAATTTGATTTTCTCAATATGCAACATTATTGAGTCAGCTCTATTATTTTCTGGTCATAAAAAGGCTTAACTTCTTTAAAACAATTGTTAATAAAAGTGTTTTTTTCAATTATTAAAAATACCCTTATAAAAATACCCTTGTAAGCTGACGTAATAACCGAGATTTACGTTGACGTGGGTCCACCTTAGTCTTTAATTTTCGTTCTTTGACACGTTCATACCTTGGAGCCCACCACACAACTCTCCCGAAAATATTCATGAACTGTGTAAACGACGGCGCGTAGGAGGAATGGAACGAATACAAGTTGCAAGGGAAACCCTAAAACCGGGACGGGATACAAACAACAGAGCCTGAAACATGTCAACGCATATTGTAATTTATTTACTTGCGAATGCTGTCCTCTTACCACTTTTCTAATATTCCTGTTATAACCCTGTCACTCACTGTTGAAACTTGCCTTGTTTACCTTGTCATCTAACAATAAATTGTCATATTAAGTAAAAATTACACCTTTAATTATAACCCACAACTTTATTAGAAGTATTTTATTCTATTTTTTATTAACTAATTAATAAAATACTGTGTGATGTATAGTGAATTTAAATAAAAATGAAAATAAAATTATATAAAAAAATAATTTATTATTTTATTATATATTAAATATACATATTTTTTATTTATTCTTATTTAAATTTATTTATTTTTCATTTTATTGTATTTACAAACGCAACTCATAGATCGAAAACATATATTGCAGGTTCTTTGATAATCACGTCAAATCGGAATTGTTATCTACCAAAAAAAATAAAAAATCTTTGTGGACATTATATGAAGAATTTGGAGAAGAGTTGAACCGCCTTTTCTTTTCTTTTTTTTATTCCCGCAAGGCCTTTTAAAAATTCAACGGCACGTTTCGTTTAACTTGAGAAATCAGAAAATGTTTTTCTAGCTGTCGTTTTCATTTTTAAATAATAATAAAAATATTTTATTTTTATATAAGAAAATATTTGAAATTTGAGCATCAGCCGGTTGCCTGCATCACTTTTTAGCCTTTCATAGGAAAATCAACGGTTGGAAATTGAAGGGAGCTTGATACACCCAAACTTGGAAGGAGCATGGAATTCCTCGCCCAAAAGGATACAACCCGCGAACATTCTGAAGCAGTTTTGAGTCATACGTTGGGATGCATGATAGTTGTTGTTAACATCATCGCATGAAGATGACATTGTGGGATGTGATGCAATGCCAATGGATTAATGATTGTGGATATTGGATGGCATGAAATGCGTTGGGATTTGGGTCACGTTGTTTAACGAAAAAGCACCGTTCCGTTAGTGACTCAGCATTCGTTTTATTAAAAGAAGATATATTAAAGTTCACTAATTCTTTTAATATTTTTCATTATTTATAAATAAATATTTCAAAAGTATATATCATTTCGAAAATATAGAAAAATTCAATATATTTTTATAAGAATGGAAAATAAAAATTTAAAATCAACTAAATCTAATTCATTCTTAAAAGATTTATCCTAGTAATTAATGAAAGTATTTTAACTCATCTCTTTCTTAGAAACTTAAAATATAAATTTTACAAGACTGACAATTTATGAATAATAAAAAAATTAAATTAAATAAATTTTGATATCACATTAAAAATAGACTATGTTATGTATAATTTATATTGCAAAGTTACTTTAAGAGGGAAAATGCTCTAATCTTATATTGAAAAAGAAAAGGTTATAAGATCTGTATATTTAAATTAGTTTGAAATATAAATTTTACGGGAGACATATATTATAATGTGAAAAATTGATTTTGATAAATTAGGAAGCCTAAAAGACGTAACGGCCGTATAAAAGTTTATAATGCTATGAATGTAAAGCTTATCAGGTGACAGTTGGATGATCGACTCCTGATGCTCCAAAAGAAGATTCTTTCATCAACATCACTAACAAACACCGGCAAAGACCAAAGAGCTCGCCTCCCTCAAATAAAACGTTAAACATTATTAAGTTTTGTGGATAATAAATAATTCTATTATAAATCATCACTCAATTTAACAACAATTTATGTTAATGATCTTAAAACGAAAATTAGCGTTAGAAGGGAAATAAAATTCGTTCCTTTTTTATTTTCTTTTCAAGTTATTTTGCTATTTTGTAATTAGAAAAACAATTGCGTAATATATTGTATTTTATGAAATAGTTTTCTTTTCTCCTTATTTCGGATTATCAACTTTTAAGGTATTTGCAAAATTTAAAAGTTAGATATGCATGCGCAATGAGACAATTTTATTCAATAGTCTTCTAATTATCCATTTCTTTTAAAAAAAACTTAGTACTCAAACCGAAATTTAAGATCAAATTAGTAATTATAAAGTTTAATATGCATATATGTTTCCAGGGTGTGTTTAAATATTTAATGGTAACTAAAAAAGCGGGAAAAATATAATGAAATAAATAAATTACCATTTCGAGATTTTATGTAAACTTATGATAATACATATTAAATCAAAAGACTCCAAATTGCTGCAAAATAAATAGATATATTATATTTTATAAAAATGTACTCCATATTATTGGATTGATCACATCTAAATCAGTGAAACTTAATTAATAATATTATTTTCACTATTCTTTTTTTAATCTCATTTATCAATTAAACAGTGTTTTGCATTTTAAACTCTTCAGAAAATTTTCAATTATAATAAATAAGAATATTTAGACCTTTCATTATCATTTTTACAAAAGTTATACTCAGAAACATCTATTACTAATATTCTTTGAAATCTTAACCAGTTTAATTGATATAGGCAATTGATTAAAGTGAATTGAAACTAATATGCTTTGAATGTTAAGTAATGCACTAATAAAATAATTTAACTAACCTAAAAGTAATAAAAATTAAAGCAAATTGATGAGAGAACAAAATATATTAAAAAATTTGTAAAAAATATTCAATTATTTTATAAAATATATTTTAAATTTTTTTAATGATTTTTTGTTCTAATTATTATGACAAAAATCTCTAAAAAATTCAGTTGCATTAGATTGAGTTTAAATGTAAAATATAGGCATCTTTTAAAGCAGAAGGTTGTATATTATAAAATAAAAAAAGAAAGAAATGTGTAATTTCAACATCTCTAAAGGGAAAAAACGTAAATTTACTTATTTTTCTTATAACCTATTACTGTCATCAAGTATTTCTCTCAATAAACTTTAGGCTAAGAAAAAGAATGAATAAGCATGGCAATTAATTTTAATAATCTCAATATTTTATTTTTTTAAAAAAAATCAAGTAATACATTAGTCTTTAAAATTATAAAAATATCATATTTTGAAATTACTAAACATTAGTTATTTTAGTACCAATTGTTATAATTTTGAAGAATAAAATAACTACTATTTAATAATATTAAAGATAAAAATAATAATCATTTAATAAATTTTAAAAACAAAACAAATTATATAGCAGGACTTGATTGTTCAATAGCTTGTACAATATCTGATGATGAGGTATGGGGTTTGGGAGCACGTCAGGAAGGAAGCTTAACGATTATTGCATAACAAAAGACAAATTTTTGGTATAAGCAAAAAATCACTGTTTGTTTTTGGTCAAATAAAGAAACAAAAATTACTAACGAAATACTATCTTTTCATCATTGGGCCCAGACTGATCCAAGGTCTCATATGTGCCGTGGTATTTAAGCCCATCAGCTTATGGACCAAAATAACTTCCATAAGCTTTAGTTACAGGCGATTGGGATTGGGCCTTTTGCGTGTGTGAATATAGCAAAAATGCTTTAAGATTAGAAAAAGTATAAATTTATATCATACAATTACATATTAACAATCGATATTAAAATTTTAAAATTAAAATATACTACTCAAAATTTTATTTATTTATCTTAGTATATATTTATTAAATATAAATAATATTAATTATACACTTTTATATTTATAAACGTTTTATATATATATATATATATATATATATATATATATATATATATATATTCCCACATACATTAGAAATTATTAAAATTTTCAAATAAGAAAAATAAGTTCAGCTTAATTTTTATAAAATATATTTTATTTATTAGTATTATTATATAAAATTTATAAAAATGAGTGATTATTACTTTAAAAACAATGTCAACTAAACGTCGATTAATTGAAGTCGCTATTTGACAAAAGAAAATTTTGAAGCTATTTTTAATAAATAAATAATTAAAAAAATTTATTTTTGTAAATTATAAATTCTATATTTAAAAAAAAAATAAAAGGTGGGGATTATAGTAACTCTTATAAAATTTATTAATTTACATAATTATTATTTATAAATATTAAATTTTATTAATTTGATCGTAGGTTAAATATTTATGAGTATGTAACTTTATATTCAATTTTTATTTATATTTAAAAAATATTATACATTAAAGTAAAATTTAAGTGTGGTTGTAATTAATATTAAAAAATGTCATTTACTAATGAATTTTTGTTGGATTAACCTCTGTTAATCTATAATTTTTTAAATACAAAATTTATTTGTTAACAGAGATATTTTGATTTTTTACTAAAAAACAAATTTATTAATATAAAATATTATTATATATTATCAATAGAAAAGTATTAGTAGCTTAAGTCATTTGTTATTATCTATATTCAATATTTTTTAATTGCTTAAATTTTGTTAAACAAAAATTATATTAATAAATTTTATTTTAATATTTAATAATTAATAAATATTTCATGTCTTGAACCTATAAGAATCATCCTAATAATATTTCATATTTTAATTTATTTTTACATTTACATTAATTTTGATATTTTTATCATAACGATAACAGTGATTCAAAAAGTAATTCTAATTCTTTTACAAATATACTAATAAAGCAGAAAAAAAATTATTATTTTTAAACAACTAAAATATAACATAGTTAAAGATTTGAGATATTGAAATAACGATAATAAAAAAAATTATGATAAAAATACGATGAAATAGAATAATAATGATAAAGATAAATTAAAATTTGAAAGTGGTAGAATATAAGATTTATTTGAAAAATTTAAAATATTACTCTAAAAATGATAAAAAAAAATATCACTTAAAACTTAATACTAATATGGTATTGTTATTATAACAATAAAAATAAAAATAAAATTAAAAATAAATTTTTGTATAAAGATTAATATATAAATATTTTATTTATAAGAATTAAATTACAAAAAAGAAATTTATATAATTTTTTTTAAAAATTAAACATGTAACGTTGAATAATTATTTATCAAAGAAAACTAACATCGTTATAATATATCGTAAGGACAAAGATAAAATTAAAAATAAATTTTTATGTAAAACCTAATATATAAGTTTTTTATACGTTAAGATTAAAATACAAGAAATAATATTGTATAAAGAAAAAAATTATTTATTCTATTTTTTCTTGTAAATTATTAGGTAGCTACTTTCTTTTTATAAGTTCAAGTACTTTTTGAATTATTTTATAAAATAATAAATAAATATACACTTCATAAATAAGAAAAAAAATTTAAAAGACAAAAATTATCTTAAAAAAGTTGTTATAAAATTAATTCTTTTAACTTAGTATTAGTCTAAAGATAATAATTAATAACAAAATACTTTTAAATTTTTTTTTTATGCAAGTTACCTAGTTTAGCCATTGCACTAGTGTGAGCTACTATTTTTATTTTTTCATTTTTCTTAAAACATTAAGAGTTTTATTATGTAATATTTTAAAGATAAATTAAGTGGGCTTTTTTAGACTATATGAGTCTTATTAAATTAAACTACAATTTTATAAAATAAATAATTTAAATATATTATAGAAAAAATTAATTTTTTCGTCCTTTAATTTTAGGATAAATTTTGTTTTAATTTTTTAACTTTTTTTATTCAATTTAGTGTTCAAAATTTTGTTTTTTCCCCTCAAATTAGTCCTTTATGTTAGTTATGTTATATAACCTAGTAGAGATATCTTAGTTGGTGCTGAGATAGCTTAATACTATTTATTTAATTCAACCTAATTTTTTTTTAAAAAAAAAAATCTAGGTGACACTAATTTCCCTACTTTATTTTTCTCTCTCCTTCCTCTTCTCGTCGCAGCTCTCCTACTCTTTTCTCCTCAAACCTATCGACCCTTTCTTCCCCTCCCGCAACCCTTATTTTCCCTTCCCCTTCTGCCAACCTACTAGACATTGTTGCCTAAGTTACTATTTATTAACACATATATTGTTACTCCTCATATACTATTCTCACTCTCCTATCATTAATTCTCCTATCTATTCAACAAAACATGAAAACTCCTAACCTAAACCACAAAAAATTGCAACGTGGACAAACATAAAGTGAATTCCAATCATAGGAAAAAAAATACAAATTATTGCAGAACCAAAAATCCTTAAGTTGTAGCAACTCGTGTAAACTAAAAAAACTACCTAAATCCTTAAAAAAAAAAAACTCAAACTTTAGCACATCCATGTGCACTCACAAGCCCCAACTCATGGAAAAAGAGAACACAATCTAACAAACACACATTGCAAAGTTAAAGCAATACACTTTGAGAAGAAAAAGAACATTTTGACACCACTCCAAAAGGCCCAATAAACAAAAATAAATATTTAAAATATAAACACTAAAATCTAAGCTTAAATAAGATTAAGAATAATTTTTCTTTTCTCTCTCTCTCTCAAATTTTCAATTATTTTGTGGTTGATTTTGTGTTTTTAGTTCTTTTATGATCATAGATTAAACGAGATTAAAAATTTAAATCATTTATGATATCTGACAGTTGAATATTTTACTTCGGATAAAGAAAAGATGTTGTAAGAAGGGGAAATGAGAGTTGTGAGAGGGAGAGACAAAGCTGATAAGTTTGGGGAGAAAAGGGTGGAAAGTTGCAGCGAGAGGACGGAAAAAAAAGGAAAGAGTAAGTAGAGGAGTTAATGCCACCTAGACGCATTTTATTATCTTTAGATAATTTTTTAAACAAAAAATTTCAGATTGAATTAAATAAACAGCGTTAAGCCATCTTACCATCACCTAAAAATTCTCTGTTAAGTCATGTAATAGAGCTAATGGAAATAATTAACTTTAGAAAGAAAAATTAAAGACTAAATTGAATAAAAAAAAGTTAGAAGATGAAAATAAATTTTACTCTAAAGTTAATGGATGAAAAGACTAATTTTTTCATATATTATATAACTATTTTTAAATTTAATAAATTTTAAAAGTAAACATTATATTATATTAAATTAAACTAAAAAGAAATTAATAAATAAGACTTCAAATTAATATAAAATTAAAAAATAAACATATAATGTAAAAAAAAATTATTTAGTATGATAAAAAAAATTAATTTCTAAAATACTTTTTTTTAAAATACTCCTAAAAGTATACTCATTTAAGAATCCTTTTAAAGATAAACTTAGTAACTATTATTAAATTAAATTAAATTATATAAAATAAATAATTTATATATATATATATATTATGAATATTTTTAAATATAATAAAATCTACAAATAAATATTATAATTATAAATAATAACAATTATTTTATATTAAATAAAACTAAAAATAAATTATGAAATAAAAATTTAAATTAATATAAAATTTAAAATAAATTATAATCTTAAAAAAAAATTAGTATGATAAAAAAAGCTAATTTCTAAAATACATTTTTTTAAATACTCCTAAATTTACACTCATTTAAGAATCTTTTTAAAAAACACTCGGTCAATAATTGAAATTCACAATTTATATATAAATTATAGTTTCTTAAATATTTTTATTGTTATTTGTCGGTCAGAATTAAAGTTATAACTGATAGTATGTAACAAAATTAAATACAGGTTTTTTACTAAAATAAAAAATTTAATTTTAATTGGTAAATAATATAAAAAATACCATAAAAATTATATTTATGTTTTTTTTTCATATTTTAAAATATATAATATCATATAATTTAATACCTTAATAATAATAAATATTATAATATTTTATAAATAATTATTAATTATTGATTTCTTTAATAAATTTTATTTCAATCTCAAAGGCTGGATTTAATAATTTAAAATTAAAAACTTATTATAAAAAAATTATATAAAAATATAACAAATATTGTTTTCTTAATAAATTTTACTATAATTAATTACTAAAAATTCAATTTTAAACATTCTTGTATAACTCTTTTCAGCCAGTATCAAATCATACATGATAAAAAATTATAAATAGTAAATATTTATCATGTTATTTTATTTATGTTGCAAAAATTATTTTTTTATTATATATTTTTAAACTTAGGTTAAAAAATCTAAAATAAATTTTTAAATTTAACTTTTTATCAAAAATTTATTAATATAATAAAATATTAATTATTTATAATGAAAAAATTATTTTTTTAAAAATAATTTATTTTAAAATTATAAGTGGTGTACAGAAGAAACTTCCAAATAATAAACAATAGTAAATCGTCCAACCTCCAACCGAGCAAGGGTAACCTTTAATTGTTTGGCTTATAGTGTGGCTGGTTGCTTCATGCGTTATTAGAGTCTAAGAAACCTATATTCGCCTGTTCCTATGCCATTTGTATATGTATTTCTGTTTCTTCCCCGCCATGGCTGCCACGTTAATTCACCTCTTCGAACAACAGCTGTGCATCTCACACACTTCATTATTACAGTCAAAGATGCCTGTTTTTCCTATGCGTTTAACTTACAAATTAAAAAAATATGAAAAATAAAAGTATACTGATTAAGTGCTCCTCTCACTCTATTTAATTTGCAAGCCTTCAACAAGAGTGAAAGAGTAAGTGAGTGGAAACCAAAATGAAGCAGCAAGCAGAAGAGAAGAAAGACGCTATTGAGAAGCCAATAGCACCAATGCCTCCTCCTCCTCCCATGCTTGAAAGGAAGCCTTCACTTGATGCTGAACCCAAAACATTACTTCAGGAGGAGCTGAATTTAGCAAGGGTTTGATTTTCTTTATTTTAATGTTCTTTTTCTTTGTTATTTTCATTTTTTTTGTTCTCTCTAACACCTTCCCCTCAATTTCTCTCAATTTTTTATCTTAAAATCTTCTCCCAGGAGGCAGCCCTCAAAATCATCAACACTCACACTAAAGAAGAAGCCCTGAAAATCTTCATGAAGGTAAAATCATGATAATTATACCTTAACAATGGTTCAATTTTATAATCATCTACTTCTAAAATAAAATCATGGCTTGTTTCTCAAAAATTAAAGAAGTGAACGATTATTTTTCCAAAATAAATTTAACCAAACATGCAATACATCATAACCGATTTTTTTTGGGGGACATACACCACCGGACCGAGATCGATCCTCTTGCTTTTAAAAGTCACAAGCATGAGTAAATGAATGATTATCAGCTTTTAATATGTTAAAATTGTACTTCTGCTCAACACTTTGATGTAAAATGGAAAATGTTGAATGTTGAAAGCCAATTTGTTTACTGTCTTTTGGTGGTATTAGGGTTTGGTGCCAGTGACAAGCTCGAAGCAGGCAACCGAGGATGCTGCTGTGTCCGACTGCGATGATGAGTGAAGTATATTCCGCCGCTGGAATGTTCTGTCAAACTAAAGCTTAAGGAGTGCTTATGTTGTGTTTTATTTGGTTCAGTTGTGTTTTCTAATGAAACAGTTTGTTTACCTTCAATTTAGAATGTTATTGATCTGTACTCTGAAAATTGTGGTTGACATCTATCTATTTTAGTAAATTATAATATATGAAGCTTTTCTTCCATGGCAGCATTGAAGGCCCTCTTCATCGGCAGATAATTAATTCCATAAATGCGATAATCAATTGGAAAACGTCACCAAAGTCAAATTTCAAAAAATATTTTTTTTAATCATTTTCAAGAGAGCAATGTTGCATTAAATAAGATATTTCTAAATGCTAGTAACTCAAATTAAATTAGCGGAATTTAAATTTAACTATTAAGAGATAAATGTTAATTAAAATTTTTCAAAAGTATACAAATTAAGCATGTTTTACTGGTTAATTTAGTTATTTTTATTTTTATTTTATTTTTAAAACATGAATAATGTTATAGAGGATAAAAAATTATATATTATAATTTTCAAAAAATATAAAATTAATATAATTTAATACATTGATATTATTAAATATTATAGTTTTTAATAAAATTTTACTATGTATAATTTTTTACTTGAACAATCTTGCACAAGTTTAACAATTATTTATATTTTAAAATTTTTTATTAAATTTTAACTAATAAATAAGAAAATATTTTTAGTACTTTCCATAATAATTAATTTTATTAAAAAATTATAGAAATCATAAGATTCAATTAAAGATAACTTTAAATGTTACAATTTTTTATATAAATTTATTATTTATTAATACCTGTATCTTTTGACATCTATTAATTTTTTAATATTATTATTTAAAATTGAATTTAAAAATTTAACATTAATAAATTTTTATTGAATAAAGAATATTTATTATATTAAAATTATAAAATTATATTTAGTAATTTTTAAAATAAAAATTTATTATTAATAATTATTTAAACTCTGTTAAAGAGTTGACGTTAACATTTTTCTAAAGAAAATAGTTCATCTAATTCTTAAATAAATTAAAAATATTCATACATGATAAACATCATGTAGAAAAATAAAAAGAATTTCTACTAAAATTTTATTCTCTCTGTATATGATTCAAGATAAATATACACTGAACCCTAATGTAAACAGCTACCGAATAGATTAACTGAGATTAGAAAGACTGCAATATTGTTTATCTCCTAAACTAAAATGTGAATATTAACAAACTTATATACTATTGTTAAATTAAACTTTTAATTGTCAATTTTAACCCAACCGACAAGTGAACACATATGACATGCAAGAGACAAGTGAATTTAATGGTTCTTACATATGAAATGAACGTTTCCTTTCTTTTTTTTTTTTTACATTTTTACATATATAAGAGGTCAAAATCAAGGAAAATTTTATTGTTTTACCTGTACATTTATTAATTTGATAAAAACAATTATAAGAAGGATATTCTAAATAAAAATAAGTTGAAAAAAGTGATAATAAAACTTTATCACAACCACACACATTGAATCTGTCATGAAAGTGGAGTATATGTTTTTTATCCTCATTTTCAATATCAAAAGAACACAAAGCTAGTTTGCAACTTGTGGTTGTTTATTTGATTTTTTTTTCCATTTTATATTTTCATTAATAATTAAAAATTGACATATTATTTTATATAATTTTTAATTTTCAAATATTTATAATTTCTTTTAAAACCAATGAGGTCCTTAATTATTTTTTTGAAGTTACAATGTACTTTATCTTTTGCTCTCAACAAGAGGAAATCAACACTATCATTTTTTTAATCAAACTGTAACATATAAAAAAATAAGTAAAAGCAATGCGCTTTTTGTCCTTTGTTATGATGAGATCACAAGTTTAAATGAATTATAAATATAGAACAGACAAATCATATCAACCCAAAAAAACGCTTGAGTTTGTTTCGGTGTGTCAGATGAAATTTGACTTACATTATTATAATTCTGTGTTTACAGATAATTGAAAATAGCAGTTTAATTACTTACATAGACAAATTGGTGGACCTACAAAAATCCTTTGTTTCTTTATGATGCTGAAGTTGGCATAACCAAAAACATACATGTAAGTATAACGTGAGCAACACTGGCTTGATTGCGTGAGGCTTCAACAGCTAAGCTTTGAGTTATCTGATCGACACAACAAGGCACTTCAAAAGACAAGGTGCGCCAATAAGACACCATAAATGACGGTTTCTTTTGACTTCAGACGCAAGTGTGTTTTTCTGTGTTTACCGAGGAGAGGAGTCTACATGTCTTTGCCTCACATTATTTGCTTCACTCTCGTCTGTGCGAAACTTTCGAGGTTCTTTAAAATGTACTTGTTCAACTTCTAGAAAGTAAAAACTGTACTGTACAAAGAAAAATATTGATACCAGTCTTTATGTTAACAAATATTTTTAATAAAAATCTAAAATTTAATTAAAGTGTATTAACTGTATAATTTTTTATAAGATTATTCAATTATAAATTATTAGATCAGTTAAAATAATCAAATTTTATAAGAATTAATTTTAAAAATAATTTTTTATATTAACCATATTTTCAAATTAAATTAAATTTTTTTATAACTTTGTATGCAGAAAATCAACTTTTAAGACTGGCGGTTAACAAAATAAAATAAAAATTTATAACAAGAGATAGTTACACAGGTAATATGGCCCATTTTTACATACTACATTGCTGCCCAGCTTTAACGTTCACATTGACCCAGGGCTCCAGTGAAACCGCTATTTCATGTGCATATAGAACCTGCTAGGACCGGTTTCAAGTTGAAGTTGAAGTTGAAGTATGCAAAATGAGTAGATAGAAGAAAAGAGAGACAGATCAGAGATATAATTAATTTATGCATAAAATGTTTGCTTCCTTAACCAAGCTATCTAGCACAATATATATATGCATGGTTTCCCTTCCTAGTTCATACATAGATCTCTATTTATAGCATCATTGTCTTAACACTTTCTCCCTCAGAAAATTATAAACCTTTACCATAAGAAGAAAAAATTCATCAATGGCAATGAGCAGAAGACCAGCAAGATTTAAAAGGCCAGCTTTCATGCAGACCAAAGAAGTAAGTCAAGAAAAGCTGGAATTGCTTAGGGTAAGGGTCTGAATTGTGATAAAGTTTGATATCAATTGTTTCTTTTCTTTATGTTACCTACATTGGTACTTTTATTTTCCTTTATTCATGTAAATTGTAGGATGCTGCTGCTCGTGTTTACATTAACGAGCAAAATCCTTCCGACAAATCCATGGTAAATGTTTAGATATCAGTAAAGATAAATGATTTTATTTGAGCAATTCATTTTAAACTATTGGTTGATTTTTCCAATTGTTTGAATATGGTTTCAGGAAGCAAGAACGGTTGCTGCTGGATGTGCAAAAGCAAAGGAGGAGAAAGCAGATTTTGACAAGGGAATACAGTTGCTCGCAGCAGCTGCCAATGAAATCACTAATCAGACGAAAAAGGAAAAAAGTGAGGAAGTTGGTGTTGGGAAAAAGCACCCTCAGATATCAATGTGAATTTGCCAATAAAATTAATTTGTAGCCAAAAAATGCTAGCTTGAGGGTCCTTTAGGCTGGTGTACTTTAAATATCTCTCCGTGTAATACTCCTGCATTTTGTCTCACCCAATAAAGTAAAAACTGTACTTGATTTCTTTCTCACTTTGAGTTCGGCTCTTCTTAAACAAACAAACAATGTATAGTATTTAATACGGTTGATTATTTATTAATTGATTTCTGTATATAAGAAAAAATAAAACTAAATGAAATACAAGAGATATCTTAACCCATACACAAGATTTCACAAAGTATTCATAGTTTTTACACATTCAAAAACAGAAAAATGAAAACTCATCATTCTAACTCTTAACTAAGCTGAGAATCTTAAATTTATCACCTCCATATATAGCATGATATATATATTAACAGATTCATTTTTTCAAATGACATTATTTCTGTGTAATTATAAAGACCTTACAAATCTAGCCTCTTTGACCTTCTTCTTTCTTAGTAAGCTTTTATATCTAGAAAAAGTAATCCCCCAATTGAAACATTCCTGCCATAATTCTGAAAACTTCTGCATTTCATCATTCTGAGTTTAATTAATCGTATTGTATAATGTTGGAGTCGTAAAACAAATCTCTAAATCAGCTTTGATGCGATAAGACTCATGATTATTCAATAATTTTTGCTAATCTTAGTCTGAGTTTACATATTTTTTTAGTGTTATTTATTAACTAAAATTTAATTTTTATTTTAATAAAAAAATTTAATGTTATTGCAGATTATCAAAATAAAAATTTAATTTTGATTAACTATATAATAGTAACAACGTATAAAGAATTATACCATTTTGTACTTCTAAAAAATACAACAATATGTAACCGGAAAGACTGACATTTTGCTGTGTTTCTGCGTTTAGATGTTTTAACTTAGGTAATAACATATACCACTTTTTATATAATCTTGATTCTATTTTTTTCACATTCTGCCTTTCACATTTATCTTATACTTTTATATTTCTTTTTCTTTTCTTATTATAGGATTTATTACTTCTATTATTTTTTATTATTTTATCCCTCTCTTCCTTTTAAAATCTTTATTCTTTTTGTCATCATATATATAAATGAATATGATAATTAATAGTTTGTCATAAATTATTTTAAATTTGCATTTATAATACCTACGTTTTTCCCGGGACAAAAAAAATTTAAAACTTCTAGGCTGTCTCTTCTAATTAGTGAAGAGACCTCACACAGTTTAATGAAGGACTGTATTTAAAAATATATATACAATATATTTAAGTTTATTCATCATAAAATTACTTAAACAAAGTTCATATATATATATATAAAACTTTTAACAAATTATTTAGGTTTTGTTTATAAAAAAATTTATATATATCTACAGAGGTTTTTGTATAAAAAAATTTAGTATACAAAATCAACAAATTTTTTTATAAGTGAAAGATAACTTATATTTTTTATGTTTTTTAAAAGTTTTTTATTTAACTTATTTAAAATTTGAAGAGTTTATGAAAGAAAATTTATTTATTATTTATATTATTATTTTTTCTTTTATAAGAATTTCTTTATGAGTTAATCCAAATAGGCCTTAGTTTATTTTAATAAATTAATAACGCTTATTTAAAACAAGGTTAGCCTAATACAGTGGTTAGGCCAACACTCCACCTTTGTTTCACCCCACAAATCCAGTAACTAGCATCTATGCACACACCCAGATGCTGCTACAGCAATTCAGCCACCGCGCACCAACACGCATTTCAAACCATCATGTAGCAACTGGAACTAGCATCTATCTCCACTCACCATTCACCATCAATTCCACAATTTCTATCTCTACCATTGACACATCTATGCCCTCCACTGCTGCTGCCAGTAACCTCAACTTGACCACCCCTCAGCTCTCATAATTACATCCAAAAAGATAAATGAAGTACTTATGACATAAATTGTGATTTGGTAGTAAATTTTTATTAGCTAAACATTTAATCAACTTCCTCGTTTAAATGTGTCCTTAGTCACTTATAAATGGCATATTAATGAAATATTTTCTTTTTTTTTCTTTAATTATTGATGCATAAAATCCTAGTTTATTTACGGGAAAAGAGCTTTGATCAACCATATTCAAAAATGTCGTATGCACAATGTTTAGACATTCATAACTCTTTTTTTAGGTAAAATCTTATATTCTTGTAAGATTCTATTGCTAATGTGATTTTGGAGTACTCAGCTGATACAATTGTACCTACAGGTTCCCAAGCAATCATCTTCTCAATTAATCTTAGAATCACGAGTTTGCGATGATTAATTTCAATATGTATATGAGCTATCGTGTGAAAACCATATACATTTGAATTGGAATCACTAATAGCTTCCGATGTAATTGTTGTTGGCATAAGCGATAATGGAAATATATATGTAATATATGCTCAACAATTTTAAAATAGCAAAATAAAATTCTATAAAAATCATCAATTATGACTATGCGGGAGAAAAGATGCATTTTTACATAAACTAGGTAATATCACTCTTGCATTACATTAATTCGAGAAGTAGTGAATGAAAACAGAAATTAATAATGTATATTTGAACTAAAACCGCTGGCTGTTTTAGAGTGCAAGCAGCTATCATTAGCCAAGGGTAGGGATGAGAGGTGTTTTTTCCTTTTTCTTGAAAATGTAATTGATGGTGACCTAAGCACTGATGTAAACTTGAGAAATTGAAGAACAAAACAAGATGCTGTAAACGACGAGGAGAATATGCTCACGTTTGAGACATGAAATTTTTTTCCCATATCCTTAAGAGTGCCGTTCTTTTTTTTCAACAGAGAGATGAAAAAGATAAGTTCTGTACTTACAGGTTGGAAAGTTTTGAAAGAATTCTTAGTCTCATGCCCACCTCAACCTTACATTAGTCACATTTCAAGGTTTTTATTTTTCTTATTCAAAATGACGAATTGAAATTTATGATCTGATATAAAATATTCAATCTTTATTTTTTGTTCATATTTTAATTGTTATACTCACTTTATTTCTTTCAATTAATTCTTTTCTTTTATTATGATATTCCGAATCTCACTTTGAGATTTATTTTACTCTATAAAATAAATAACACTATTTTAAGAGGACTAACAATTAATTAAGACATTATACTTAAAATAATATTAATTTTATTTAATGTTTTATGACAAAATCTGATTAATTTATTTAAGATGAGATTATTTTTCTCATGAGATAACTCAGACAAACTTCTTTCATTTAAGGAAGAAGAAGTTTTAATCCAAACTATTCAAATTAATTTTTTACCATCTTTAGGGATTCTTACACGCACTTCTAATAAATAGGAAAAGCGCATAGCCCAAGACACACCGCTTGCAAGTAGCTATTACACTCGGTTGTCATGGCCTACAACAACCATCCTCCTCCTCTCGGAAGGCAAAACTCCCTTCCTCCTCAGCCTAGAACTCCCGACCGGAAACAGAACCGTCCCAGAAGGGTATCTGCATGCGCTACAGTTGATTGATTTTTCTTTTAAATTTTGTTGTTCGTATCTTAATTTTAACATTGTTATATTTGGGTAATTCATTTACATATCTGGTTCTATACATACACTTCTTATACTCATTTCGTATTACCCTCTATGTAGGATGATATTGAGACGGATTCTGAAGAGGAGTATGTTTCTCCTCTTGCTGTTGCTGTAAGTGCTGCGATCTGTTTTTCTGTCTATTTATCTGTAAATGTACGCTTTTTCATGCTTCATTTTGATACATTTACTTACACATTATTAGGCTGCAACGGAGGTGCACCACGGTGAGGAAAATGTTCTGAATGTTAACCCTGTAGGTGTTTCGATGAACAACCATTTATTTTTATTTTATTTTGAAGAGTCTAATCAGAATCTAAGAAAAAAAAAATGAATTTTGGCCTTTTTTCTACCCGTTGGTTAGGGATTTTCCCGTTTGTTTAATGGTTCTTGCAGGAAGAAGAGAAGCCTGGCGAAGCTGAAGGTCTGAACTCAAAGAAAGAAGTTAAAAAGTCCTAATGAGAGTGTAGGAAGCTACCAATGTGAGATGCTAGAATGCAGCTGCTGTTAATATGGATTTGCATTTTGCACACCGAATAGTTTGAATTCACCATGTAAATGGCTTTAGGATTGGCCTATGTTACTAAATAAAACTTTCATTTCTAATTAATGAACTGTGAATTTTCCAGGCAAGCTAATCGATGGAATGATGAATCAGTACCGATGATCTTAAATAATTATTAGCTTTAATGTTTCGTAGATAAATGTTGCATATCTGAAAGCTACAAACACCAAAATAAGTAATTATTTGGATTTACTGAACAAAATTGTCTCCCGTAATATGTTGATTTTTTCCCTAGGTTTTCAAGATCCTTTGCATGTGAAAGTAAATGTTTCTGTAAGATATTGGGGTTCCAAACACTCTTTAATTAATTAATAAAATTAAAAGAATTTTGCTAACCTTAATTCAGAAGTAGTAAACTTTTATTAAAAAAATATATATTCGTTACCAGAAGAAAAAAAAGAAAGATTTTTCAGCAGTTAATTTTGCATCACGGGGAGTTTAAACCCTTGCTGTATGTACCTCTTACCTGCAGTTACTCCTTTCCTCAGAGACGTGGGTCACAAATGTGTTGTCTACAGTTAAGTTAAAGAGAAAATTACCATTACTCCAAATTAACTGCACAAAATTTTGCCCAGTACCAATAATTTAAGCAACAAGTTATTGATTTTATTTTTCTTTTCAAATCTATGGACTTAATCAATTTATGCATTATACATATTATATATTTGCTAAAAGTATGTGAATTTATCAGAAAAAAAAAGTATGTGAATTTGTTAATAAATAATTTTAAGAATAAATACATTTAAATAATAATAATAATTGATATTTTAAACTAAAATTTAGTCACACAACTCAACTCGTTAAATACATCCAATATTATAAATGTAGAGCTTAAAACAGTAAAATGTAACTACTACCATAGTTTTATACCTACAAATGTTGATAGAGTTTAAAATGTAAAATGAACCACTATGAAATTCTTATATATAGTAGCTATATATATTTTGAAATCTAAAAATTAAGTGAATACATTTAAGAACATTACAAATGTAAATAGAGCTTAATAAAATAACAAAGCACTGACCAACACCAGCTCAGTACATTATAGTATTTTTAATGTCTATAGATGATCATAATCTTTAAATGAATTAGTTTTCATGATCAAAATTTGTTAAAAGAATGATGGATCACATTAGTTGGATGTCTCTTCCTTAATTAGATGTTTAAAATATTATAAAATAAATTTAGAATCATGAAAATTATATTATAAAATATATATTTTCATGTTATAAATAATATCAAGGAAGTTTGAAACATAATAAATTTTAGAGGTAGTTGATCTTGAAAGTTTTGCATAAAAAAACTCATTATTGCATCAAAATTTTTATATGTTCCTCTATTTTTGTCTTCAAGCAACAACTTGATTGTCCAACTATTTATTAGAAGAGAAGATGTTATTCCACTGTACAAATAAGAGGGATGTCCGAACACTTTGAGATGGGAAAAAGACTCATTCCAAACACTCAAACACAGCCACAAATCTTCTTGAATTCCTAGAATATGAGCCAAAGAATCTTGAGTTAATATGTCTAGCAAAATGGTAGTACTTGCTTCATATGTTTGAATTTTTTCCTTAAAAAATAAAGCAAAGTAACATTAACTTCTTACGATAGAAATCTAAAAACAAAGTGTAAGGAAATATTATTTTTAAATAAATATATTTTTCTTAAAATTATAACTTATACGAACATGTTGTCTTAAGTAAATCAAACAAATTTAGGTGTAATTGTTATAATAATTCAAGATTCTTAAATTAATATTAATAAATATTTTATTAATAAAAAAATTATTTTATAGAAAGAAATATGCCTAAAGTAAAGTTATTGATGGTGTATGTTAATCCAAATAAAAAAGGGATAGCATCTAGTGTAAATGCAAGTATTACGTTAACATGAAAGAATATCAAAGAAGAACATACTATCATTAAAACTGCCAAACAGTAAAGTATCCTTTTTTTTTTAAAAGAAAAACAAATCAAATATTAAAACCATATATTAAAAACCTCATTTTTGGACCCTAAACTTATTTTCTCGAGCTTCATCATTTACAAAATCACAATTTGCATATTTATTTACTGTCATACATACTTCTTTCTTACTAATTTAACAATTACACTCTAAGTTACTATTTTTGTTTTCTTTCGTGCAAAATTCTTGGATCCATACGTATAAGAGATTGTCTGCTTTTTCTTATTATTTTTAAATTATAGATATAAAAATTCATCTTTAATATTACTGATAGAAAAATAATTCTATAAATTATAAATAAAAAAATTTATTTGTAATATTAGAGACAATTTATTCAATTTATAATTTACAAATGAATTTAAAATTTGTTTGTATTCATTTATTGATCAAAAAATTGTAGACAATTCTAACACATATATATTAATATAATCAGTTGGTAATTTTTTCAAAATTTGCCTATTATTTACGTATTTTTTAATAATGATTTTGCTAATCAATATGTTTATGGTGAAAATTATAACTGGTAAACAAATAAATTTAAGAATAATTTGAGATTGAATTATATATTCTCTTTTGAATTCTTTTAAAATATGTTCTTAATGCAATAGTAAAATCAACATTGTAAAGTAAGTAATTAAAACAGAAGTAAGAGGATAATAGAGTAATACTAAATTGAACATAAAAGATTATAAAAAATAAATTGAAAGTGGATTGAATTGTAGAAAATAAAATGCAAAAATGTAGACGTATGACTTTTGCTAAGCACAACTAGAATTTTCTGGTTGCCAACGTCTAGCTCAATGCAAAATTTCAGCGTGTAAAAAATTTAGGTATTAGTGGCTGGTGCAAAAAGTTGTCCCCTTAACTTAGTATTATTTAAAGGAAGATGAACCATAACCACTCTCCTCTTTTCACAAGCACTTTTTGGTAACTACCTTCTGTATCATGTCTTCTCCATACCCGTTGTCGTCCACGATCATTTTTTCATATTTTTGACCTTCAACTGGTAGTAACTGTTGTTAACTTCTAGTTTGGTAGTCGCTTCAAACCTTATAAATTTTTTTTTTACATGTTTCTTTACCTTTTGAGTTCCACCCTATCTCTTGAATTTAAAATATTTTTCCTTGTCAATTTCTGTTTTAACAAGTTTTAAGAAAAATCCGTGAGCTCTACCCTATCTCTTGGATTTTGAATAATTTTCTTTGTCAATTTTTATTTTGAGAAGTTTTAAGAAAATCCGTCGAAAACTATCTTTTTCAACTGGTTCTAGATGTTTTTGGACTCAAAAATCTCTAAAAAGTCCTTAAAATGCAACTCTCTTTTTGACAAAAAATAATGCTCTTCTTCTAACCCTTCAAAATTTCTCAAAATATCCTCTATTCTTTCAACCAAACTTGAAGTCTTCCTAAGAACTCTGAAAACTTCTCGAAATGTGATTCTCTTTTTGACATAAAAATGAAGCTCTCCTACCAATCTTTGTATAAATATGTTGAAGAGTAGATCTTTCGACAAGTTCTCTAAGACTTAGAATTTTTCACTTCACAAGCCCACAACTCGTCAAGATGTAGAAACTTAGGGTTTTCTTTTATTTTAATCGAAAGATGTGTCCATACCATCGATCTTCAAGGTGTATTTCTCTTCAAAAAGACAGTCAATTTCTTACCACGAAAGCCTGGTAATGACTTTTGTAACTTAGTAAAATTTTCTTTTTCCTAAACACAGTGATAGAAAAAAAAATTATAAGTCTCGTTAAGAATAAAATTCATTATTCATACCTTAGTAGTGATTTTATTGGTGATTTTGCTATCTTAGTATAACACGGCTATTTTTGTCTGCGACATTTATTGGCAGGTATCTGGCAAGCAGGTTGGATAAGTAGTTTTAATTAGGTGTGTATATAACTTGATATTTTACTATTCAGTACCATTAGATTATCGGTGTAGCACTGCAATTGATATGAGAGGGGGAGAAAAATGAGCCAAACAACATAAATAATTCAAAACAACCACAAATTTGAGCAATGGAAATTAATTTGAAAAAACAAAAAAATTGTATGTAACATGTGCGTGGGTGCAAGTACTAGAAACGATGAAAATGAAACTCACTCCACAGGTGAAAGAAAAGTTTGGAGAGAAAGTACAAATCTAGAAAAGAACTAAAGAGGGATGAGAAGTGTGAGTGAGTGAGAGGAGTGAATGGTTGTTGAATGTGCAAAGAAAAGGGAGACAGGGCTCTTGTGCAGAGGAAAAGAGAATGTTAGGTGCAATGCATTCCCACTTTGCTGGTTGTTTTATAGAGACAAGGCTTGCATTTTTCTGGTTAGATCGAATATAAAAAAAAATTGATTTAAAACCAAGCTCATATATCCATTATAAACAGAATTTTTTAAAATTTTCATTCAATGTTCCAACTCATGCACAATTTTGTTCTTTTCAGTCATTGCGGGGGTTTGGTCTAATTGTTCAAGAATGTCCACTCCTAAATAGTCTCTATTTATTTGTTTTGGTAGTATTTAATAAGCTTATCTCTATTATTTGTGGCATCATCCCTTTTTGCTATCATTCTTTCCTATGCTCTTTCCATTTCACAAAGTGCATAGGCATATTTAGGATAGAAAGAGAAAAAGTAATATAGAAAAATTTTATGAACTGTTAAAAGCATTGCAAATAATCAGATTTTCTTTACGATTTCATGAACTATCACGACACCAACAATGAGCTTTTGAAGCGCTAACTTAAACATCGGTTAATAAGAACTACTTTGTATTTATATATTTAGAGAACGGTTAAGAGCGGTTCTCTATTAACCACTCTCTAAAGTACAAATTAGAGAGCGGTTAATAGAGAACTGCTCTCTAATCTTATTCTTGGAGAGCAGTTAATAAAAAATCGCTCTCTAATGTTATTAAAGTTATTTATAAATGAACACGCTCAACGCATTTGTTCTTCTTAGCTAACAAAGCTGGTCTCTTTCACTGTAAGTTTCTTCTTTGTTCTCTTATGTTTTCTTCATCTTCTCTGTTAGCCTGCTTTCTTTGTCTTCTCTCGCTAACAAATTAATTTTTTTTCCATCTGTAGATACATCTTCATTCTGTGTTAGTTTGCTCTTTTCATATTCTTTACGCTAATTTTTTCACATCTGTAGGTATTTCTTTCTTCTTCTTTTTATTAACGGTGAATCATCCATTCTCTCTTTCTTTCTTTTTCTCTCTATTAATGTTAAAAATTATCCTATTAATTTGTTCTCTCTTTTTTCTCTGCTTACTTGTGTTTGGTTCATGCAGATGTGGACTGTTTGGTTAACACCAAATATATAAATTCAAGATTCAATTTTGATTTGTCATAAAAATGAAGAAAACTCAAAGAAAATCAATTCCAAATTTTAATTTAAACGTAATAATAAATTTTTATTTTGCAACAAAAAACTCAAAAAGAAATCAATTTCAAATTTTAGATTCGCGTTCTACATTTATACTTTAGAGAGCGGTTCAACGTAGAACTGTTCTCTATTCTTACACCTATATTTTCGAGAGCGGTTCCAGAGCGCTTGTTTAACCACTCTCTTAAATATAATAAATCAGATAGCGCAAGATTTTAGAACAGTTCTAAACGCTCTCTAATTCAAAATAAAATCGCTTTCAGATCTCTATTTGGGCGTAGTGTATTGTAAATAAATTGTGACTATCTTATTGTCTAGTAGTGATTTATCACATTAAAATTATTAAATATAATAAATATTTTTTAATAAAAATTATTACTTTTAAATGCTTAAATTTAATTTTAAGAAATAAGATTATCATTTTTGAAATATAAATTAGAAAAGAGACACTTAAGGATATGATCCAAAGACTCGTACACTTTTTCCATGCATTGTAATCAATTTCATTAAGAAGAAGAGTAGACTTATGAGTATTTTTTATTAACTATTTAATTTTTGAATGATGATATAAAGATTAGTGGTTTAATAACATATGAGGTTTAATAAACGATTATGATCTATATCTATTTTTACCAAAATTATTGTAATTACTTGGTTAACTTTTTTATTTCAGATAAGATACGATAAGATATATAATATAATAAAAGAAGAAAAATAAAGTATATCGTAATCCTACTCAATCCAACGTTTAATGCATGCAAATAGGTTATATTATAAATATAAACGATAAACAAATGGTAAAATTACCTTTAATAAAAGAGGTTGTGAAGGTAGCCATATTAGTAATTACAATGGAAACGATGATGATAATGTCGATCTATGAGGCAACGACCTAGTTGGTATCGTTCCAATTGGTTGCTTATGAACAACCTAAAACTCTTGTGTGTTTTTAAATAATAACTCTTTCTTTGGACATTTTAAACTACCCTTTGATATAAAGCATCAAATGGATCAATTATACGAGTTGGACATCAAATAACCAGATGGAATTGCCTTCGATGGGGAAACCATTTTCCCAAATGACAAATTATTATAGCAATTAGGTATAGACTCTGTGAAGTAATTGCGAGAAAGGTCTAAGATATTGATATTCCTTAACTGACATATTTGATTAGAGAGTTGGCCATACAATTGATTACCTGCCAATAAAATAAATTGCAAAGATTTAAAGCCCATAAATGCTCTCTGGAATAGTTCCATTAAATTTGTTATCACTCAAATCCATGCCTTATGTTAGTTGTTTACCATTGTTTTCGTTATGCTGCCAGTAAGACTATTTCCTTGCAAGAAGATGTAATTTGGCATTTTGATGCAGGAGTGTAGTGCACCAGATAACTTATTGTGAGATAAGTCTAAAATGCCAAGCTCAGGATAGCACATTTCTTTTGTTATTGCACCTTCAAAGTTGGTTCCTTGCTGCTGTGTTAAAAGAGGAATCCCAAGTTTTCCAAACACCCACTCAAAAGTGTTCCATTGAGATGATTATTATCCATCAGCAAATACACTAATGAGACACATCTATTAAGAATGTGCTCAGGTACTTTGCCAAAAACATTATTGCTCCCCAGAAACAATCCTCTCAAGCTTGACATCCTTCCAATTGAAGCAGGAATATGACCATCAAACATATTGAGACATCAAAATGCTCTAACTGTGGGAAGAAAAATCCTATGATATTAGGGAGCTCATCTTGGATCTGATTATTTGATAAGTTCAACTCGTACAATTGATCCTTGATGTTTTAGATCTAAGGGCAGTTTAATTTGACAGGTCAAAGAAATAGTTATTATTTTAAAACACAGCCTTTAGTCTTGGGTTGTTCATAAGCAACCAATTGGGAAACATACCAACAAGGTTGTTGCCCGATAGATCAACATATCTCAAGTTAGTTTGCATATATTACATGTCTTTTTCTTTACCCTTCTCAACATTGATAGGTTAATCAAATATTACATGTCATTTTTTTCTTAACCAGACTATTTTCTCAATATCAATATCAATATTCCTTGCTTATATCTCTCTCAGCTTTGTCACCCAAAATTCTGTTCCATATTTCTTGATCAATCACTGTAAATTGACAACTCTATTAATGCCCCTTTCGTGTTTTGAACTAGAACAATCTCTTAATTTCTTAGAACAAATCTAAAGTTAAAGGGTATGGGATCCTTGTGTATATTTTGAATAGCAACTTGCTTAACCCTATGTTATCCCTCTCTTTGTCATGATTGTTAACAAATACAAATTGAAGGGTAGCATCAGGAGTATTAATTTGGGGGGGGGGAATAAGGTGCAATGCCAGGGTAATAGTAGTTAATCTTATCAAAGACTCATTGCAGGTTATGATAATACTTATGCTCATAATAACACCATTTAGTCATTTAGGTGAAAATTAATCCTATATTCCGGGACTCATCAGTCATCTCTTTGTGTCAATCTTTATTTTTTTCTTTAAATATAATTTGACTTGTCACTTAAACATTTTAACTCAACTAAGAATACTTATACTAACTAAGAACAATACTTAAAACTGATACTTTGGGAATCAAAATGCATGCTCATTCCCAGTTGCTTGGTTTGGATTGTCTAATCTACCAATACTACTCTTTAGTAAACTGCTTGAAGATTAAAAGAGAGTAAAGTATAGGCTTGTTTTAAGTTATAAAGACCCCTCTGCACTTAGATGTGTTTATTAGAAACAAATGCTACTGAAGTTAGCATGTAGTCTTCATTCCGGAAACAAAGGGGAGATCTGTAATTCTTTTACTTGTTTTAATTTCTACAACTTTAAAAAAATAAAATTGATTTTTAATTACTGTTAAATGATGAAGTGAATAATTGTAATATTATCATGTCAATTAAGTATTGCTCGTCAGTTTTTGCTTTACCTTATTATATCAAATATTTCCTAGCTCACATTGAACATATTTTGAGAGATTAAAAATATATTTATATATATATATATATGATCATTTAAATCTTAGTAAATATTTAAAGAATTCAATATAAAAATATTAAATACAAGAATTTATACAAAAGAAAAATATGCTTAATTAAAAGGAAAATAAAAAAACTTCCCATGTGATCACAACAAATAAATGTCAAAATTAATCATTCATATCACTAAATTTTGTTTAGATTTTTTCAAACAAAATATATCGAAGAAACTGAAGGAGGGCATCATTCTAACATTGGGCCACCAGCCCACTTTTACCAAGGATGGAATTTTAATAACTTAACTTTTCAAACTATTTTGTTGAACAAAAAAAAATCAAATTATTTTTAAAGTTTTTTGAAAAAGATTATGTATTAACGATTTTGGTAGGGTTTCTTTTTATCGGCATGAATTTAATTTAATGAAAATAAAACTATTTGTGTAGATATAGTAATTTTATATTAATAATACAATGCATCATCCTAATACAAATGGATAATTTTGTTGGTATAAGAAATTAATATAGACCCCTAGCGCATCATGTTAAAGTATGATACATATTATATTGTTAGTTTAAATTCATAATATTTATATTTGTGGTGGAATTTTTATTAGAAAATATTCATATCAACTAAACATTAGTATATGATATTATTTTTATGGTAGTGTTAGATAGCATTTAACCCAATACTTGTTTGGTTTTCCATTTTTTAAAAGGAAAAATTAAGATGATTATAATTTTAGAAAAAAAATTAACAATAAAAGAATTAGAAAAGGAAGTACAACTTACTATGCAAAATAGAAACAGCAAAAAGCCCATAAATCAGTCTCTGTAAGACATATTTCTTTTGCTAATCCATCAACAAAATTGATCACATATTCTTGCACAAGTGTTGTGGTCAAACAATAGCTTCTAACTTTTACGCTTAACCCATCATAACTGCTAGGAAAATATAGCAATTTCCATGGCCTATAATATTGTTTTTATATACCCAAAACACTTTTACTGTACTATAAAGTTGTGCATACCAAAATCATCCGCATGGTATCTTGCATTTCAGCTTCGTGTGCCCAACAAAAAACGACAGGCTTAGAAGAAACAACCAAAATTTGGACTTACCGTTGTTCCTTTCCATATCGCTAAAGCCTCTAAATTTTTCAACATTTGTTGACATAGGGATTCAACAGACAAAGAAATCCCCTTACCATAGTTAGCTTCCAACATTAGGCTTTTTTTTTTTTTTTTGAAATTATAAAAATACAGATTTTTTTTATGAAAATACAAAAATATAAATATATTTTTTAAAATCGTCAACGATGACTTTTGGTCAAAAATCATCCATATAAACTTTTATTTTAAAAATTATCATTGACTAGTTTTAAATTTTAAATTTTTAATAATTTAAAAAAAATATTATTGGTAATTTTTAAAACTTCACTTCTTTTTTCTTCTTTTATCTCTGAATTTTTGTACCAGGATAATTTTTAAACTTTATATTTTCATAATTTTTTAAAAGGTATTATATTTCAATACATACTATTTTTAAATCCCATATATAAAAAAAATAACCCTCCATCGCTAGGAATTCCAAAATGATTATGCCATTAAGTAAGATGTTCCACCATTTTTTTATTAATTAAATTTTACTTCGTTTCTTTAACAAACACTTAATTTAGGAGTGTTTCGTGTTACAAAATATTTTCAAGCAAAAAGTCTTAATCCGTCAAACCGAGTATCAACCTATGTCAATGACACATCTTTTTAATATAACGAGGACGTTTAATTAAATGCAAATAAAGTCTGTTTGTTTCCTTTTTAAATATAATTAGTCTGTGGGTGGATTATGGGTAACCCAACGTCTAAATTGAATACTTATCATTCTTAAACTGTCTCAAATTTATATTGGCAAACCTTACAAATTCAAAATTATGGTAATCTCAGCTAATTGTATTTCCACTTAGCTTCTCCATATTTCTTTATAGCTGTTTCACTCCCTGAATAAAATTCTAAAAGAAAATGGAAAATTTGCAGTTTTATTTTGTAGGTTATACACGGGGAGAAGCCACTAAAACAAAACCCCTCAGATGTGTCTCAACGAGGGGAAGAAGCTATAAAATACTCACACAAACATGCTTGTTTCCGTGCAGTACTATCGACTAAAGTTGGCATGCCGGTGTCTTAGCAAAAAGTAAATTACATCCATTTATGAAATTAAAATAAGAGCAAATCAAATCATAGAGGTGCTTGCTCTCAGTGGCAAATTATGTAGCTCACAAATGACAATGGTGTTTGTGGTTATTGGCATTTTGTGGTGAGCCAAATGAGTCCCTTGACATGTCATACTTGAGTAGCATTTCCATTGGATTGCTTCCCTTGATGGGGTTTTGTGTCACCCATCTCTATGGATTCCTCCTCTTTTGGAACACCTTTCTTGTCTCGGTATATGAAATACAATATTAGTTGCATTGTCCCCAAAGCAGAACCAATACCATTAGGTACCTGAAATGCCATCCTTGACCCTGAGTCTGTTGTACTTGCCAATGCACAAATATAAAACTATGTACAATTGGTCAGCTAAAAATTCAAAGTGACTTACTGCAACAAATGGGTCCCGGCCTAGCAGACCAAAGATAAACCAGGAAGTGCCGCAGAGAAACACAAACAGCGACAAGAAGAAAGGCATGAACTCCACACTCTTAGTTTTGATCACTAGTCTCTGCACTTGGTTTCAAATCCACAGTAAACACACCCATAATGAATCTTAAAGTATTAGTTTTATCCACAAGTAGCACGGTTTCCTTGTTAGTGTTATATACCCAAATTTGCATCTCATTTTCTTAAGTTTGACCAATTGGTTATATGACTACAAAGTTGAATATAACGGTTAATCAATTTATACAGCTTGTTAACCAATAACAAAGACATTATTACTCGGTATTAAAATTTTAGTAAACAAATAACTGGGTTTTTTTAGTTTACACTGCATGTATCCTTCATTGTAGAGCTAACTCTACCGTAAGCTATTTTTTTCACACACAAGAATTGAAATTGAGACCTTACTTAAAGAGGACCAAGCATGTACCACATAAATTAACGACACAATAGTAGACAAATAACTGAATTTGATTCCACATGGGTGCATTTTAAATAAAAGGTAGAATTATGAGAGATTATTAAAAAAAAAACTAGCAGCCAATATATAACATAATAAATCATATTTAAATTTAGCTTACCATAATTGAGAGTGGCGAACCATACATGATTATGGAAAATATGGCGGCAGCGAAGCCACAGAAGAGCTTTCTGGAAGTGCCATGCAGGGCAAAAAGGGACACAAAAACAACAGCAGCAAACACAGAAAGCACAAAGGTGAAGATCCCAAGAATTTTAGCCTTCCCCTTCCTGGGTGCCAAAACGATGAAGATCAAAACATATATGGTTTCAATTAATGCTCCGGCGCCATTCACTGTTGACACTAATATGTTGTGGGGAGACACAAAAGGTAGACCATACCTGTGGATTGCAAAAATCATAAGGGACCAGAAACAGACAAAACTTATACAAAGAAACTAACCCATCCGAAATCCTATCTTAAGAATTAAACTAAACTAAGTGTTTGATTATTTTAGATTCTGGTACATATGATTTCAAATCATTAAACGTTATTGAAATATATGTTTATATTTATTTCAATCGTGACCTTTTACTTTAAAATGTGTCCATATATGTAAAATTGATCATAAGAGTAAACCAAACGGGCCCTCAACATAAAATAAAGCAAAGATGTAACATTCAGCAGCTAGCAAGATTAGGATATAGTTTTCTATGCAAAGATTGTAGCAATGGAAAGCGAAAATTCAGCTACTATTGAATTTTAATCCGACAAATTGACCCCCAAAAAAATTATCCCTGACCTTCCACACACATTACCTTTAAGGATTGACCAACAGACAATCAACTTTTTCAATTGAAAATACAATGTACAAAAAAATATTATCCGTCTATACGAAATTACATAAAGTTGAAAATGATGCAAAAATAATGACAGGTGGACAAAATAGCAACAATAGTAAGCACCACAAAGTTGAATTGAAGTACACGTGATCTGACAGAAGATTTGAGGGGAAAAGAGGCCATAAAGGCATAAAACAAAAGAAAGAATTAGGAAGAAGCTCACCAAGCAGAAAGGAGACAATTAAGCAGTGTCATAACATATGGAATTCCCGAGAACTTCTGTGTGGATCTGTTCTTTATTATCCGCTTGAATGTGATCCTACAGAACCCAAATTCCTCACAATTTTATCTCAACTTTCACTATTCCACACATTCAGAAAACACAAAAATAAATTTCTGATCCTATGCACAAGTGGTTGAATTGCCCAATTTCGTAAACCATGTTCAGGACTTACATGGAATAAATAATACCCACTACTAGAAAATAAAAAAAATAAAAAGAAAATAAAGTACTATGTGATGCATACACCGGAGCCAAGAAGAGGAACAGAGCGGAAGCATTCCCTGAACCAATAAAGAAGAGCAATGAGAAGAGACAGAGCAACAACAAATTCAGAGAGCACATGTAAATCTAAAGAAGGGGATCTTTAACCTACCAAATATTCCAAACAAAAAATGTGCAACATCCATGACCTTTGAACCTTTGTGATCCTTTCTTTCTTGTGCTTAATCTGAAGAAGTGGGTAGAGAAATTTCCCTAAAGTTGAGAGAACCAAAGTGCTCGAAGAATGCTTGTTTCTTTAGAAATGGTAACAAGCTAAGATGATAGGATAGTACAAGATAGTGGGTTTATATAGGAAAAGAAAACAAGGGCAAGGTTAAATACAGCATAATACTGTAATATGGTCTTATCCGGGGATTTGATGTGGGGGAACTGTTTTCTTTCATAATCATAATCATGCATGGGTCTTTGTCATGTGTCTGAGTTGCGCCAACCCGAAATAATGCAGATGCTCATGCTATATATAAATCATTGTCATACACGTACATAGCTCACGGGATGAGGTAAAGGAAAAAAGGGTAGTTTCACCACATGACATGACATCAACACGAGACATGTGTGCAGTGCAACAGTCAGCTTTCTGCCATTAAGAAACAGTTGCAATTAGACTTCAACTCGAGTGTTAAAATAATAACTATTTACAAAGAGAGGGGAAGAAAAAGACTAATTAATGAAATTTTCCCATATCACATTTTGTAACTAGACAATGACCAAGCAGAAAAGGACCTTGTTTGGTTATTGGTCTTGAAAATGTTTCTTAAAAAAATTAAAAACAATGATACTTGTGATGTGATCGAATATGAGATCAATTCTTTGTAGAGTTTTAACGAGTGCGAGAGTTTTGGGATATGTTCTGTGACTATGACATTAATCTTTGTGCCTTGGTTCTTCAGTGTCACCATTATGTGCTTTCACCTTATCTAATTCTATGTTTGGCTTCCGACAACAAATTCACCCTGATGTAGAAGAACTTGAGTCCAGTGCTCAAAAATAACTTTTTCTAAAGGGAATTGTTGTGTTTTTTGCAAGAAAAGAAAAAAGAAAACCAATTTGATCTCGTTTTTCTAGATTTCCCCAAGGCGACCCATAGAATTCCACGAATTTTATAGCGGATAACACAAGGACCCAATAACATTGTGGATTGTGCAATTTGCCGTGGGTTACAATGTGAGGTACAACTGTGTGAGTAGAGCATTGGATCGATGATCATCCTACCATCCTTTATCTTTTAGGTGTATAGCATAATCCACACTTTGGAGGGTAAAAACTCAATGCAAAGGATACATGTTAATGCATATTTCATAATAGCTAGCCCCTAATTCATTCCAAATTTTCTGTCTTTGTGTGGTTGGATGTGTTTTTATCGAAAATTTAAATAAGTCAGTATGACAATATTTTAACTCCATTTAAACGATGTTATTCATTTTTTTAAATATAAAATTGTGAGTGTTATTAATATTAATTGTGATTTTTTTAACGTGTACTTAACGATGCATAATAAATTTTTTAGTTTGTTAACTTTTTTTGTAATTTTACTTATGACAAATTACATGATCATTTTCTAAAATATATACAAATAAACCACTTCATCTAATTTTAAAGTCATATAATTGTAAACGCAAACAAAAAGCACATTATCCTACATTTTTATTTCGCTTAAACCGTGAAATATATATTATACAGAAAAGAATTTTGTTAACCTTTGTCTCTTTAGAGACATATATTTATTTTGTAGCTTCCGCATTTCATTCATTAGTTTTCGCAAACTCAATTTCTGTTTATTTGTTTCAAGAAACGAGAAGAAAAATATGGATGAAATAAGAATGGAGTGGAAGCTAGAGGACACCTACGGGAGCACCTAAAGACGGGTGAGGCTCAAATAGGTGAAATCGAGAGTGGAAATGAATCTTAGGATACGTGTGGCATGAACAACTGCACTGTGGTCCCTGACGTATTGGAAGCTTGCACCATGAATTGTATCAAGGTGTTCCAGAGGTGGCTTTTGAGAAGCTAACCAACGATAATGTTCGATTGATTGATAATCATGCCTCACGATTTGGTTAAGGTCCTATAAATTTTGCTTGTTTAGTATTGTATTTGATCTGTAAATTTTGTCACGCTTGATTTACATTATATCAAAACTTTATCTTGAAATCGAAGGGTCATCATTGGAGTGTAAAATTTTATTGTGTTTACGTGTACGGTGTGCAAAATTCCCTCAAATCAATCAGAAACACAAGCTACAAGTAGCAGTCTTTTGAGTTTGAGTCTAAAGTTGTGATCTCTAACTTTTAAAAAAAATCTTTATCTTCGTAAACCATAATCTGCATGATAACCAGCATTCCATGCATTTAAAAATGGTTTAAATATATTATTACTACTTGTAAATATAATAAGATTTTTTTAGTTATTGTAATTTTGTTCTTATTTTTATGACTGATGTTTTTAAGCTTTTTATGTTTAGTCCCTGTCATTAATTTGTTGGTAGATGATTTACGCATAAATTTACTTTTATTTCAACGCTATTAATAGTAACTTTTAAGTTAAATTCACGATTATAAAACGTGTAACATATTTTTAAACATGCACTAAATTTTGCCTTGCACACCAACGAATCATTCATGTTAAAAAAAATCCCACCAAATAATGCAAATTCAAACTTTAATAGTCATCTATAGTATCAGAAGGTATGACACAGATTTCCGTGATATATATTCGCCTTTTAAGGGAGAATAATGTATTGTTATAATACTGATGAAATGTATGTAGGTCGGATACTTATATATAATTTTTTACTGGTGAAAAAAAAAACTACAAACTAACATGTAAACGAGGTTGATTTATAAAAGTGTCAATATCTATGAATCGCTTTCCATAAACACCAAAGAGGAAGAGGAAGGGGAAATAAAGAAGCACCGACCCCTCTCAAATTAGGTACCCGTGAACTTTTGGGAAATTTAATTTATTTAGAATGTGAAATGATTTGGTTCAAATTTTATAAAATAAAGTAGGATTTACTAAAATTTTAGATGAGACTCGTGTACAGAAGAATGTTCTCCATTTGATTTGAGTTCCAAGTAAAGAGAGCGATTATTTTCATCAAAACATCATAACTCCATAAACCTCATTTTCACCGTGTTTGTCTTCTTCCTGTAATGACTCGAAAAGACTATATTATTCTCTTTCAATTCCCGCACGTAATTTCAATTGTGCATGTATTTATATGATGTGGGAAATAGCAGGTACAAATGGCATTGGAATTTTTACACACCAATGTGATCTTGGTGGGTCAGATTTTGAGCTTAGAGTCAGCTCAACTCGCTAGAAAACAGATGCTTCTACCTTTACCATTGACTAGATAGATTCATGAATTGCAAATAACAATAATTAAATAATTAATCGTATCTCTGCTGGGAGCCACATTAGGCAGCTTATTTTATTTAATTTATTGTCCAAATAATCTATTGCTTAACAGTGGCGAACTTGACCAATTATTTTGTGGAGGCTTAAGCAATTATCAGGTTTATATATATACTTTTTAAAATTTATTAGTAACTTATGAATATTGATTAAAAATTAATAAATAAATATTTTTATTAAAAAATACATTAGAAAAACTGTTACACATGCAAATATATTATAATATTGAATATTTTTTTAGTTATTTTAACTAATATCCAAAAGTCCTTAACAGTACTTTCCTACATTTTAATATAATTTATTGAAAAAATCATGCATGAAAATTATATTGTGGGGAGGAGTACAGCAGGTAGCTTAATACAGTAATTTATAGGAAAACAATAATGATATTTTCACTTTCCTTTATGGAGTGTAAGGTCGGTATAGAAACAAATAATGACAATAAAAATAAAAAATATGATGGGTAATGTAATAAAAATAAAAAAAATAGGAAAAAGAGTTTGTATGGTAAAATATAAAAAGGAAGGAATGTAAATAAATTATAATGGACAGCTAGGAAAATAGTTCTCATTCATTAATCTTATAGTATTCTTTTTTTAACACTATTTCTAGCTATTCACGAAATATTAACTCTTACGCATGATCCTAATATGATAATATTTATATAGATCAATAAAAATAGAAACGGTGTAAAACTTTTATTAAAAGAAAAAATTGATCATAAATGTCAGGGGTCCCAATGGAATAAGATACTAATCTGTTTGGTTTTTTCTAATTCCCCTGTGAAGTACACTTGAGAAGACTATCGTTGGTTCTAGACAATAGCTTGCTTCATGTTTGAAGCCTTAATTACGACACGTTGAAAATATCGTGTTTATCACGTGCACATAAGCAGATAGAAAGAAACAACGAAAGGTAACCTTTGTTTTCATGGGGCCATTGTTCATGTTGAAAACCTAACTAAATAATTGAATCGTGTAGAGTGTAACGATATCAAAAGGTAGAAGCATGGGTACACCTTTCATAGGACGGCTCTTGTAGAATGCTTGTGGCTGGAATGCTTAGTAAGTGGTTTCCTTCCAACTCAGTTTGGCCACATATGGACACAGACCAGCATTAATAATTATTGTAACACAGAATAGACGCAAAGTTCATGGACATGCCAACACCCCCTACTTTGTTCTGTTTCTTCCTTAATTCATTCAAAACCAAAGATGTGCACGTAATTTCCCTTCACATTACTTAGTTATGATGATACGTAGTTTATGTTGGTTGTGGGTCAGCATCTTCCCTTGAGAACACTAGGAATTTAATTGTGACACTTATTATTAAGCTTAGGTATCATAGTAAAAAGAATTGAGTCACGAATAGTAACAATAAATTTTGACCTAGTACTATGACTTCGATATATGATGTAGGGGAATAATTGAAGCCGGGGGTCACAAAGCTTGATTTTTAGAGGAAAAATATTAGTTGTGTATAGAAAAGCTTTTGGTTTAATGCTAAATGTGTTGTCCAACATCTTATAATACTGTTGAAAATTCAAGTATATGTGATTAACTCTTGCATTAGTTTAGAATAACTTGAACTTCTTTTTGGAATTTTTTATAGGATATTTTCAATTAAATTATATTAATTAATAAATATAGTTAAAGTTAAATATTTTTTCTTTTTTAAAATATATTAATAAGATGATAAATTTATTATTATTTAGTATCATTGAATGTAACTCTATTATCAATATTTACTCGTTATTTTTAATTTAAGCTATCACCATCTATATCTATTAAGAATAAATATAAAAAGTAATATATATTTTTATAAAAGTTATAAAAAGGTCTTATAGATAATAAGAATCGTTAGAAGTTTCTAAAAAATATTTTATAAAAAAAATAAAAAGTTATATATAAGTAAAAAAGTCACGTACTTGTACATTTTGCGTTGAAACATATATAGTATGTGGTTTCTCATTTTATGTCTTTGAATTAGCGTTCATAAAATCGAGTTTAATTAAATTTAATTTTTATATAATTGATTGACAAAACTCATATAAATTATTTTAAAAAATTTCTTTTAAAAATAAATTTTAAAATTTATCGTGTATATTCAAATATGAGTTTAGAGATACAAAATTAATTTTAGTTCAAGACAACCAAATATCTTAAGCTATCAATAACCAAAATATATATGTTTGCATTTGTTTAACTTTATTTGGAAGATACAAACATGTTGCTAAACACGCATTATAGAATGTCTTTTGATATGCAAGACTTAGACAAATGAAGTCGAACTATGATATCATATATATATATATATATAGATATCCTTAAAATATATCACAAATATTATAAAAGAAATTTTTATTAAAAAAGGAAGGGGGATTAAGTAAAGAAAATGCAACAATAATATTTATTTATTATTGTATTCAATAAATCAGAAAGAAATTGGTATAAGTTTCATTTTTTAATGATTATTTAATTAAATAAGATTCCGATGAAGTTACTTGCACTCTTCCTACTTGAGAGATTGATGTTTTTTGTTATTTCAGCTGCAATGACTGCAGTTGAGCTAAAAAATTGTGTAGAGACAAACACCGTCAGAGAAATCAAAGACTAGACGGAAAGTTGGGGAAGAGAAGAAAGCCGTGTCCATGAACTTCTGCCAAAAGGAATAACATTGCTGATTCATTAATGTTGGACTATATAAGTTTATATTAAGGCACCTACTATAAATCTCAATGCTTACCCTTCACTACCACCAAAATTATGGTGCCACACATTAAGAAGAGACTAATTGCTGATTAAGTGTATTTTGTGATGAACAAATTAAGATTGCCAACCTTCACTCAAGAGTTTTGCTTTCATTTTCTAGCTTTTTTTATATGTCTTCACTGAAAGTGATGACTTTTATGTATACACGTTTGGTCCTGACTCGTCTTTTTATGCTCGTTACAATATAGGATTGTTATCCTTTATACTAGGTTTCCTGTGAACGTTTATAAACGTGGTTTTGTAGACTTAATTTAATTTAAATTGAGGAAGTTTGTATTTTAAAGCTTCTTTTAAAAAAAGTAAATTTTCAGTAAAATTTAATATAATTTTTTAACTTAATACGTTTAGAGATAAATAATTTTAATTTGGACCTAGTAATCATGTTGGCATAATAATTAAAACACATTTGTATCTTTTCAGTGTGAATATAAAGAATTTCTTGATATAAAAAAAAATAATTGAATTAGATTTCATAGACATACAAATTAAAGCATGCCTCAAGCTCAAAAATTTTGATACAAAAGTTTTTTGTGGGTTTTACCTTATTGTAGAACTAAACAAGAGTAAATGACCAAAGAAAGGAAGTTTTCGTGCGAACTCAAGCCTCTAGCTTAACATGGCTATCTAGTTCCATGCACCATTCTCAGTTTTCACTTCATCTCTATATCTTTCCTTTTCGAGCTAGTACATGGCTACCATCGGCAATGTTACCAAATATTCCTTAATTTAAATGGTTAAATTGTTTACTAAAACTTTTTCCACTTCAGCCTCCATCTCAAGTTAACAGAAAATAACCGTCGAACAAGAACTTTAACTTATGTTTAGAGGGAGAATTTAATATTAATAAGAAGAGATAATTAAACTGTAAATTAAGTATGAGAATAGTCATGAATGACAATTATAAAAAGTTTAAGTATAATAAATAATATTTTCATTTTTTCTAAAAATATGTTATTTAAAATTTCTTATACTTTACATAAAAGATTTAAATAAAATCTTGAAGTATTCTAAAAATATTTGTTTTTACTAATCAAATGCATAGAATATAATAATTTAGAAGTCATTTATCCAAAGCCACTCTCGACGAAATTGCCATATAAAGCATCATCCTCTCCTCTGTCAAAACTTTGGTCCTACTTTAGAGTGAAGACTGTTTTCCCCGCATATATGGCACTGCCCCTCTTTACGTATTTATTAATGATTGGTTATGTATTTGCCCTCAGCTTTAGTGAAAGCAATGTGCACTTGTAAGTAGCCCACAGAGGGAGAATCATAGCCTTAAGCTAGAATTCAACGTACAAAAATAGAAGAAAACTTATGCGTAATTTTTAATGACATTGACATTATTTATTAATCAAATTAAAATTTTACTTTAAGTATTATTAAATATATATTTTTATAAAAAAAACTTTTTTTAACCAATAAACAACACAAAAAATAACATCCAACCCACTTCGCGGCTCCATAATTTGTACCATCGCAGTTACGTGTTCTAAAGCTATTTGATGTTGTTATAAAAAATGGAGTTTACAGTTTACCCATTACCAACAGTTAAATCCACATTGAGGACACATGTTCTTTGTTGACTCGTAAAGAATTTATTAGGTCTTCACCACCGCAAAATTCCTGCTCCTATCAACCATAAAAATGTATATTAAATATATAAAGAACCAGCATATTGCTTTAAAGGCATGGAAAAACATAAAAGCAAAAACTCAGGAAGAAAAGGATAAAGGTATATATAGGTAGAATATGTAAGAAACATTTTACATGCTAGTGAATATTCGTATCAATGTGCGTAGTTAAGAATATGTTTGCAAAAGAATTCGTATTTGTAATTATGGATAGCAGTTGTTAATCGTTGATTTGACAAGAATTTTGAGGTGCCATGATGCCATCCCAACAATGTTAGTTGGATTCGATGCCTGAGTCGACGTAACGATATACCATGATGCAAAGGACTTGGTGATGCCGATACATAATAGAACCAGAAGAGATAAAAGTTCCTCCCCTTCTGTACATAGAATCTGTTCCAAGGAGATGCATGAGTCAGGTCATGATGTAATGAGATATTGTTTGCTGCTTATAAGAATAAACTATGAAGAGAAATGATAAATCTTATATCTTCTTATTATTTCAGTTTATAAAATTTTTTTTTTGCTTATATAAGTGCCAAGTGTCTTTTAAAAAGAAAAAAAAAGATCTAGTTAATCAATATTTTACGTATCACTTTGTTTCGTAAATAAAAGAATTTATAAGGTAAAATAAGAGAAGGGTCTAGCAATCTTCTTGGTAAAGCTGAGTTTTTCTATTGATTTCTGCTGCTATACAAATAGTTTTCCCACGAAACGGAGATTATAATCATTGCTAAGGACTGGACCTGTAATCAAAACTAGACACAAACTCAACCTTTTAACCAAAACAACACGCAAAACTCACTTTGAACCAAAGCAATGATCAAAATCAAGTTATCATTTAAATGATCACTTCCGATGACCAAAGTGAAAGTTAACAGAGCTGTATACAGGGGAAAGCATTTACGACAGCAATGTTGCAAGGAATTAAAATATGGCTAAGCATTTCGTCTGTTCTTTCATTTATCTGTTAAAATGGTTAGATGTTGAAGATTAGAAGGAAGGCACGGGAAGAGTGTACATGTGAGGGCAAGGGTAACGATAAACACACCATTTTTTACTCTAACTAAATGTTAATTAGGAGGTTAGTCACAAAATAAAATGTGGATAAAAATTGTAAATGTATGAAAACATGTGCTTCGTGTTATTATCAACAAGAAATAAAAGTATATGTCTATGCATGTATATAGATAGATATATAACTATTTCATCGCTACTCTTAATTCCTCCTTAAACACACGATATCACTAAAAGAAAAGCTCTTATTTTGTTAATTTTAGAAACTTTAATACTGAACAAAAACATAAAAGTCCCCCCATTCTTTTGTAATTTCTTAGTTGAAAAACTACCAACCAATAGAAAATGTCATTTTTTAATTGCATGTCATTTTTCAATAAAGGAATAAACAAAATAACAAAGGCGATTTACGTATTTTATTATAAGTTTGAAGTGTAAGTTGTTTTATAAATTCTAAATAACTTGAGACTGTTATCTTTGAATAGTTGAACATTTGAAACGAATTCAACAAAAAATACATATACAGTCCCGAATGTAACAAAGGAATGCCTTTACAAAAAGACAAATAGATCGCGAGTGCTGTATTAGTAAGTACCATGTCCCATGTTTGATAGTAGGGCGCACTTGTTGACTGATGTGATGGTCACTACCATGGTAAATTCATGGCAACCTTAAAAGACAATCATAAATACAAAATAAAATCAAAGATTATAAGCTTAATCATAACAATGAAGGAGGTTTTATGTGAACACTAAAATTTTAATTTTAAAAAAATCTGAATTTTAATATTACACAAGAAGAATAGAAATAAAGAGTTTTAAGAAAAAAAAAAAAACAATAATTTGTCTTAATAAAATTTAAAAAATTTAGAATTAATTTAAAAAAAATAGAATATGACAAATAATCAAACTCTTAAACTAATGTTATTTTATATATAAAAAGGAAAATTTTCAGATTTTTGACATTTTATGAAAACTCTAACAATAAAAGGAGAGAGAAATCATGAAAAAGGGAGTTCAAGAATTTTGAGAGGAGAAAATTTTTCTAAAAAATATAGAAAAAAAGGGCTAGTGAAAAAGAAGAAGAACAAAAGGAAAGCAAAAACATTCAAGAATATCAAGTAAGCTTTATCATGCATTTTATACATTTTTTTTACTTCATGCATATTTATATTTTGAATAAACATTTCATATATCAAATCAATCTCATATGACAAACAAACAAAAAAAGATGGCAAACAAAAAAAAGTTTTAAACCACTACTTCAAACATCCAAGTCCTACCACTTCTTCATCCATCATCATTCACAAACACAAAACTCACCATAGAAGCTCATTCCCTACAGTTCATCATTTAGGGTTTCTCTTCCTTTTTTCTTACACTAACTTTCACCATCCAAAATTATGGCTTCCATTAACCTTATCTCCACCCTTTCATAATTTTTTTATTTTTTTAGAGAAAAGCATATCCTTAATCCTAAAGTCTTTCTCTCTTGATTCTGAAAATTTTAAATTTTGGACCATTTTACCCTTTTTATGTTTTTATTATTTTTTGGTCCAAATTTTTTTTTTATTTAGCGCAACATACAATTTTTTATTTCAGTTTTATTTATTTATTCACCATTATTATTATTATTATTTATTATTATGATAATTATTAATTTGTTTAATGAATGAGTTCTTATTATTATTTTTTATGTTATATTAGTCTAGTTTAAATATTTTTATTATTATTTTAATTTATTTATTTATTTTAATTCTTTTGATACCATTTACTTTGTCATATTATATTTGAGTTATTTTTTTAATTTATATCATTCTAACATTAACGATAAATTCCTCTTTTTTTATATTCCATTATTTATATTTTAATTATCATATGGATTATTTATTTTTTAGGATTGTTATCTTTTATTTTATTTATTGTATATTTGTAGAATATTGATATAATTTAATTTTATATTTATGATTACTTTCTCTTATATTGTAAATAGTAAATTACTTATTTTTTGTATAATCAATTAATAAATAATAATATAATTATATCAATTTATAATACTAGCGTATAACTTTTCTATCGTCATCTATTATAATTTGATAAAGTTTATGCGTACATATGTTACTAAGACTTTATGCAATATTAATTTATCATATATTGTCTTTAATTAATTAGTTAACCACTTTAATAATAAATCAAGATATATTTCTCTTCTAATTACTAACTTACGAATCAATCAACTAATTTAAATTTAAATTATTTTATTAATAAAGCAATTTATAATGATAATATGTAGTGACTCTACCTTTATGCATTATAAATTGTCAAAAATCTATATGTACCAACATTACCATAGGTTTTATATAATATAAATCTATCAAATGAAATTTTTAATATTTTTATTAAATAAATATCTTCTTTAATCAATTCAAGTAAAATTATTTTTTATTAAAATAAAATTAATTTCATATTTTAAAATTTCTTAAGTCATACTTCTAATTTTGATAAATTAAATAATTAAATATTTCTTTACTTATTTATAGAAATTTTTACAATATCGATGTGTAATTTACATTGCCTTCAATTATTTAATAAATTATGAGATATTTATGTATAACTTACGCTATCTTAAATTCTCTTTTAATATGAATCTTCAAATTTAAACTTTTTTCATTTACAAACTATAATATTTTTATTATTATTATTATTAATTTTTTTTAACGATTTACAATGTAGTTGTGTGATTTTCCTTCACTTTCTGTATTATTTCTCGTAGGATACATGTATAACTACGTCATCTTTTATTCTAAACATTATAATCTTATAAAAATAATTTTAATCACAAAAATAAATTTATTTTACCAAACTTAATTTTAATCTACCAACTTCATGATTTTTATTGTAGAACTACGTGACTTTGAGTTCTTCATTGTACGCAGATATATGTAGAAGCAAGAATCGGACCCATCAAGTTAAAATAATTTTTTAAGATATCTATTAATATTTTAATAAATAATTTGTCTTCTTTTAAAATAAAAAATAAAAAATAATTGTTGTTAAGAGGTTAAATAAATATTTTTTAAAATTAAAATAAATTTACACAATTAATTTAAGGCAATTATTTTTAAAAAAAAGGACGTTGTAGAGTGTTAATACATTTTCTACATGTAAATAATTCTCAGACTCATTTTTTGTTTTAAAGATAATTTTTTAAAATTTTTTTAAAATTTTTTTTAATAAACTTTGATAACGACTCCTCTTATTTTTAGAATATTATTTTTATTCTTAAAATATATATTTTTTAAATATTTTTTTTTGTCGTATTATTACAACTACTTTACGAGAGCTAGCATTTGGATGAAATGTCCCTTGACTCCCCGTAGCTTCATGGTTTATCCTCATGAAATTAACCGGTATATATTTCCCCCCCTTTTTTTTATTACTTTGTGCACAACCACGCTAATGAAGGGTCCAAGTCTTTTCTTCTTGATTGGGTTGGTGATAGTCAAGTTAATCGCCCCTTTGATGATTTCTTTAGTTGTTGGTTCTTGGCTACTAAATTGCTTTATTATTCTTTAACTTGGCGAAATAGATGAAAGGAATTTTATGACGTAGGATGAAAACTCATTGGTGGGCAATTGTTGTTGTTTTCGGCATTGCTAGTGTAGGATTATTTGTTTAGAATATTAATTTTAAATATATTTATTTAGAATAAAAAAGTTATATTTTTTTAAAAAAATCTTCATTCTCAAACAACCTCATCCGTTCATTTCATAAGTGCTGCTTAGTAAGAAAATCATTAAAAGAAATGAGCTATGCTAAATGGTAGAAATACTTTGTTGCGAATGGCAGAATGGGTAACAAATTTAAATGTTTCTATTTTATGGTTAATTAATAAATTAAAAAACTAAAAAAGGAGGCACTTGGCGTAAATCACGTGGAAAAAATAATATGACGGTTTTTGTTTATTTTCCTTTTTTATTTACAGTAAATAAATTACATCGTTTCTTGTATTATTAAATTTAAATTGAAAGATTTTAATGCTTTCTTTTAAGCTTCATCTCTTTAAACTTAAAAAGTTTATGGAATGAGATAAATTTTGGAATCCAAATTCTCTCATGTTTCGATGCGAATGGACGTCTAATTATCTTAAGAAACTTACACAGATCTCCGTTCTCGCCATCTCTCTATTCTTCCACACTTCCCAGTCTTAGGTGTCTGACTGTCTTCCCTTTCATATTCTTTCCTCTTCAAAGGCAGCTCAAAAATTCTTGAGACTCAAAGAAAATTTTTAAAAAAATATTTCTTATTAATAAAATAATTTATTATAATTAATATAATTTATTTAAAATTATTTTTAAAATTTTTTATAATATAAAATTATTGTAATTATTTTTATTTAATACTTTTTTATAAATAATAAGGCTAATCTACTTAATCTTTATTTAAATATTATTGATCTAAAATAAAATTTTATTAATTTTAACTTTAACAAACTTGAAACAACTGAAAATGTAATTATTATTATTTCACAGGTTATACATGGATTTGAAAAATAATTTATTCTTTTTATATACTTAAGAATGTAAATTAGTTTATCATTTTTTAATTCTATAATTTCTTTTAAGATATTTAATTATGAAAATAAATCCAATCTATCAATATTTAAGAAATTATTATATTGCAAAGATTTTTCAAAGTTTTGACATTAATCCCACTACCGCTCTAAATAGAAATACACATTGACACGATAATAAGAGATGAAAAAAAAATTGAATATTAATTAATGACACTTAAGTTAAATGAAAAATTGAAGCAAAAATTTAATAAAAACAAAAAGAGTATAGAATAATTAAAGAAAAAAAGAAAATAAATATAACTACATAAGAGATAAAAAAAAATATTTCAATTTCTTTTGTTATTTAATTATTCTCTTTTAAAAAAATAAAATAAAAAATTATTATTTATAGATTGAAAGTTACTACTCATTCAATATTATTTAAAATATCAATAAAAAGTTAAACAGTATTTAAATTATTTTAACTAATTTTTTTTAAATATTATTTTATTTTATTTTATTTTTATTTTTAAAAAATATAGTAATATTAAAAAATTCTCTTTTAGGACCTAAAAGCTTTTTAGTTACTTGGACTTTAGGCCAGCCCTTCCCCTCCTTTCCATGTGTAAGATGATGACTATGTAATTGTGTAATTTTTTTATTGTTTTTTCTTAAATTTATTTAAATAAAAAGATTATGTTAGAATGAGAAAGAATATAAATCTAAAATTTTGTTACTTTTAATTAAGAGAGTTAAATTCAATTTAGGTAAACTTTTAAATAAATTTTTATAGAAAAAATTGAAGTTTTTTGTCTATCTCATTTATATTTTGAAAATTTTTTTAGTCAACAAGTAAATTACAATTAAAGTCTCAAAAATAGGTTTAAATAATATTTTAGTTATTATAATTTACTCAGATTTGTAAATTAATTCTACATATAAAAAATTTGTAAATCAATCCTCATACATATATTTATTTATTATTTAGTCTATGCCATTAAATTTAAAGTAAATGACATTAAATAAGTAAGAGAATAAATATAGTATGATAACTGATTTACAAAATTTTTACATGTAGATACCAACTTACAAAATTTTACATATAAAGACTGATAAATCTGAGTCAAAAGTATTTTTAAAAATTTGTGATATAACTTTAGTTTGTATCTTTTTATAATTCACAAACATCCTTCCCTTCGCATCTACTTCTAATTCTACAATCTTCATTCTTTTTTATTTTTTGTGCGTAAACTTTAATGGAGGTGAGAGTCTCTATTTTTTCTTAACTTTTCATCTCAAAAATCCAATAAACTCTTAACAATCTTTATTGATTTCTCTTTTCTTCTCAACGACTTCACTATCCTTATCCTCACTCTTATCTACACCCACTTATCCCAAACTTTAATTCTTCGTTAAAACTTTTTTTGTCTTTGAATACACTTTCATTGGTGTTGTTAGCAACAAAATTAACAACGCATTTATTTATGCCTTTATCTACTCTCTCAACATCATCGAAATCAAGATATAAACCAAAAGTATATCAGAATTTTGTAAGTCGGTCTCTACATATAAAAAATTTATAAATCAGTCATCATACTATTTTTATTTTCTTACTTATTTAACATCGTTAAATTCTAACGACATAGACTAAATAAAAAATAAATATACATCTGAAGACTAATTTATAAATTTTTTATATGTAAAAACTAACTTACAAATCTATATCAAGTAAAAAAACTAAAATATTATTTAAACTCTTAATAATATAATAGTATCAAATCTTTATATCACTCTAATTTAAATTTATTACATAATTAAAACAAGCTTATAATTGAAGAGTCCAAATTTATTATTGAAATAGAAAGTGCATAAATTTAAAAATTCTTATATTTAATATATATTTTTTATTTAATTTATATTTAATGAGTTATAATTTATTACTTTCCTATAAAATTTTTAAACTTTAAATAATAATTTGAAAAGATGTTTAGCATTAAAATACTAGAAAAGATGTTCACTGGGGTACAATTGATTCAAAATTTGTAGTTGTAGAGCATGCAAATCACCAAGTTGCCTGGAATCAAACTCACAGCGAGTTTTAACATTTGCACATGGAGAAACAACCCATCACATTGGTCCCATTCAATAAGGAACCACATTGAGAAAGGATCATGTTTAGGGGCTCTTGTTGTGTATAACCAAATCCGACATGTAGTATGCGACTCCACTGTGGTCCCTCTGTTACTGAAGGTTTGCGCTTCTCTTCGCTTCCTTAATTACGTGAAGGCCTTGCATGCAGAGTCCATCAAGGCCGGTTCAGACACCGACATGTTCATCGAAACCGCATTGCTTGGAGCTTACGCCAAATGCGGCGTCGTTCGGGACGCACGTTACCTGTTTGATTCAATGCCTGAAAGAAATGTTGTGACTTGGAATGCTATGATCAGTGGGTACTTGAGAAATGGAGACACGGAATCTGCTTCACTTCTGTTTGAGGAGATGCCGTGGAAAACCCAAGTGACTTGGAGTCAGATGATTCGTGGGTTTGCTAGGAATGGGGATGTTGACACTGCTAGGAAGTTGTTTGATAGGGTTCCACATGAGGTGAAGGATGTGGTAACATGGACTGTGATGGTCGATGGGTATGCTAGAAAAGGGGATATGGAAGCTGCCAGGGAGATCTTTGAGGTGATGCCTGAAAGGAATTGTTTTGCATGGTCATCTATGGTTTTTGGGTATTTCAAGAAGGGAAATGTTACTGAGGCTGAAAATGTTTTCAATCAAGTTCCGGTTCAAAATTTGGAGATTTGGAATTCCATGATAGCTGGCTATGTCCAGAATGGATTTGGTGAGAAAGCACTGGAAGCTTTTGAGGAAATGGGGGTCGAAGGGTTTGAGCCAGATGAGTTCACTGTTGTTAGTGTTTTATCTGCTTGTGCTCAGCTGGGGCGCTTGGATGTTGGTAAGCAAATTCATTACATGATAAAACATAAAGGGATAACTGTGAATCAGTTTGTTTTGAGTGGATTGGTTGACATGTATGCGAAATGTGGTGACTTGGTCAATGCAAGGTCGGTTTTTGAAGGGTACACTGAGAGGAACATCTTTTGCTGGAATGCCATGATTTCGGGTTTTGCCATCAATGGAAAATGCCGAGAGGTTCTTGAGTTTTTTGGCAGGATGGAGGATTCAAGTATGAGGCCTGATGCTGTCACCTTTCTTACTGTACTCTCGGCTTGTGGTCATGAGGGTTTGGTAAGGGAAGCTTTGGAAGTGATATCTAAAATGAGGGCATGTGGAGTTGAAATAGGCATCAAGCATTACGGATGCATGGTTGACCTGTTGGGCAGAGCAGGAAGATTAAAGGATGCTTATGACCTGATAAAAAGAATGCCAACGAAATCTAACGACACAGTTTTGGGAGCAATGCTAGGTGCATGCCGGATTCATTCAGATATGAAAATGGCAGAACAAGTAATGAAATTGGTCGGTTCAGACTCTGCTACAGGTGTTAATTCCCACAATGTGCTTTTGTCTAATATCTATGCAGCGTCTGAAAAATGGGAGAAAGCTGAGAGGATGAGGAGGGTCATGGAAGTTGGAGGGTCTCAAAAGACACCCGGGTGTAGTTCCTTAGTCTTTAGCGACTCTTGTGGGTTTAAGTGAAGAAATCTCACACCAAAATGAATGGGTAAGTGCAATCTAAAAAGGAGAAATACCAAAATAAAGACTGCGCTATAAACGAAGTAGTCTACAGAGGAAAAAATGCAAGGGCATTAATCTTTATCAAAATTGCTATAACTTTGAGCCCCAAGCTAAATCCAATTCGTGGTTGCTGCCTCCATTATGGAGGGGCTAATAATCCGACAGTTGTTAATTAGTAAAGTCATTTGATATGTGATTCTTATCAAAATGCTGTCCGAGTCAAGGTCAGGGAACCACGCTTTGAAGCCATGCGCAAAGTGTTGAAAAGTCAGTGAAGGGTTGATTCAACCGGTTGGAATATAGGATATAATAATAAGATTTGAGTTCAATCTCTGTTGCTGTTCTTTCATTTATAGATCATTTATTAGTACCATGATAAGCCTTCACCGAGACTTAGGAATAGAACAAATCCTCCTCCTCTTTAACTTATATTGTTGAAAATTATGTAACCAAGCCTCTTAATTATCATTATAATATTTCATGATCAAGCCTGAAAGAATAGCATTTGGTAAGGAAAAACAGTAACTACCTAGCATAGCAAGTCATCTTCAAGGTAGAGTATTTAGCTTCCACCAAGTCTAAGCATTAAAATGTAACAAAAATGTTATGGTATATTGAAGATACAAGGATTTTAGACGCATGATCTCTCGTTTCCTATAAATCCCAATCAGACAAGATAGTGGGAAAGAACTTCTTTGTTATACTTCAATACAGATACGGAAAGTTGCACCTATATGATCTCTCAATTATACAACTTGAAAAGAGTCAGCTATCTTCTTCAAATCATCGGAGTGTCTCTTCCACTGAAGGCCTGCAAGTAAGACAACGTTATATTCTTTAAATACTTTCTTTAGGGCTGTTCGGATTTGATGTTGTGTAACTACTTATAAGAGGATAAATAACTATACCACTGCCGGTTACCCCAAACAAGTATAGGCGATTGCCAGCTGCAGTGGCAGTAATAAAAACATGAGGAGGCTCTAGCTCAAACTGATAGTAAGTTCTTCCTTCATGTTCTGCTACACTTGAGCTAAGAACCTTCCCTTCTACATTTTCCCCAATCACTTCTGGACCAAATGCATTTATCACTTTCTCTGGAGGTCCGATCTTTTCTATCTTCGCATCATCTCCAAGATCTGTGCAGTGAAAATGTTATAATCTAAAACAAGTAACAAATGGAAATTCTACTAAGAAGTTTCAATGTTCTTTCTGTTTCATTTTTATTCTCCTTGTCTCATGATAACTAGAATGGATAAAGAAAAGTATGCAAACTTACCATCAGAGAATCTAAGAACAGGAGCTACAATGACAAACAGACGTCCTTCCTTGGAGCTGGCAAATCTCAAATCTATCTCTGTGCCACCAAGATCCGCTATTGATACCGGTACCTGTTAAGCAGATGTATGCTAGCTGAAGTTTACACAAAGCAAGCAAGCAGAAGAACAAATACTTCCCTACATTATGTCACTTCCCCTTGTATTCTTAGAACTTTTTAATACTTGGGACCAGTTGAGATAGAACAGAAATCTTATAGGATTCTTTTCCTTCTTTAAATAGAAGAGATCATTAATCATCACCTCTTGCCATTCTTGAGGCACTCTGAAGGTGTATGGGATAATAGGACTCCATCCAACCCCATGTCCTCCTGACTTCTCATCTGGCCTGCGATATGTTCTCCAACCTGTCTGATCAAATACTTCTCTACATTATATGTCACTTCCACTTAAAATCTATAACAGATGAGACAATTGGAATTGGAACTTGAAAACATGTACAAAACAATAGTCCAGAATTAAACACCACATGCCTTAACTCTGCAAATGGAAGAAAAATAAGCTTTTTTCTGTCCTACATTGACCATTTGGTAACGGGTAGACAGAAACTATTGTTACCTTCTTTAAGGGTATTACGCTAGCGTTTGAAAGAACGCTTATAGAAATAACTTCGGAGCATAATAAGGTTTTTTATTAATCTTATTTCAACAAATTTCTTAGTATAACTTATTAAAATAAACTCTTTTAAACTTATTTCAATGAGTTGCATAGTCAAATATATGCTACAAGCCCTCATATGATAAAAGCTTATGAAGCATGCATTTAATTAAGCTGCTTAGCCAAATGCAACCTAAGAATCAAACTAATGTTTTACCAAAACCACAATTTTTTTAAACTAAACTACCATAGGTTTCAATTTTTACATCAAATTTTGGCACCCCACGTCCACGGCATCATTCACCATCAAACAATTCTCTTCCTTATGGCTTTTATTCACACTTGTCTGTCATGTCACAAATTCATTGCTACCGTACAATCTACAGTCATGGACTAGAGAACAGAAATGATAGAATGGTTTGCATAAGAAAAAAAAAAAGCAATAATCTTTGATTATCCAAAGATCAAAGTGAACGAACCTTGTTCATCTGGCTCAGACAAGCCAGGAATTCTCCCTGCCAGAAGGCCTTGTTTCACCACCGCCAAGCTCTCTCGTGGGAAACCCAACAAGGAAATCCCAGAAGCCAAAACTGTTCTTCTATTCACCAACAAAGAAAAACATTTCTCGCTTTCTCTGTTGATCAAACCACTCTCTTTTGAGGCTGAAGCAGCTACAGTTCTTAGAACCCTTCCATTTTGGAATGAAGAGTAGCAAAGTGTGTATGAAGAAGGTGGGCTATGCACGTGCTGGGAATTCCTCCATGAAAGCACACTGGTTGTGGACGAGGCTGTTGCCATGTCCACGAAGGTTTTATGTGCTTGTTGGCTTAGGAAGCGAGAGAAAGGAGAAAAGAATTTGGTCCGATCAGAACACTAAGAGTGCAGAAAAATCACATAAGCTGATGGAAAGATTAACGTAGAACTTGAGGCCATAAAGGCTAAAGGTTGGAGCTTAAGGTTTTTGTGGTCACGGTGCTGTGATGCTTATAATAAAATAACACAAGCTGCAATTTCTAGCCTAACGCGTGTCGATTTCGTGCAACTTACTTATGCCAAAAGAACATTTCTAAATGTATCATAGATGAAATTGAGAAAAAAAAAAAGTAAAAAAACAAAAAGAAATATTTTATTTGGATGAATAAAAATAAGAGAATTTTTTTAAAATATTTCATTTATTTAGATGGAGGAAAAATAGAATAAGGAGAAGTAAATAAATTATATTATAATAATTATAAAAAATTACTTTAACATTTTTATGAATAAAAATATTTTAAATTTTAAAATGTTTTTAATAATATATAAAATTTATTTGAAAATTAAATAATTCCGAATACTCATCAACCAAGACCGGAAGATACCGACTCCATTTTATCCTCTTTACTGAATGGAAATGTGTTTTAGTTGGTCTCACAGACATTAGCAAATTTCAGGGGTCAATTACACTACAAACAAATCACACAAACCACCGAAATGGCTTGAAATGTATATCATTCTCATCTTCTCTCATTTCCATCATTGTCATTACAGTTTTTAATAAAAATTTCTATTTTAATTTTTGACTTATTATGTTATCGAATAATTATAAATTTATATCTTTTATACTTAAAGATTTTCTAATTATTAAATAATTATCATATTTGTAAGATAATAAATATATATAATTTTTTTAATGCTTACTTTATAAAATAATAAAAAATTACTAAAAGATATAACAAAGCTTTTTTTTTAATATGTAATAAACAAACTACAATTAAAAACTCATATATAATAAGTTTTTATTAAAACATTATAGTATTTAATATATTGATATTAATAAATATGAAAATTTAAAAATACTATTTATTAATTTTTTATTGTATATTTAGATATGGGAATAGATAAGTTACTATAATACTTGTTATTAAACTGCATTTAAAAAATTACTAGTATCCTTATTCTCAGGCTTATTGTTATTTAAATCTCTATACTGACAGTTTATTAACTTGAATATAATTTTTTAATATTCTTTTACGAACCAATAATAAACTGGTGAACAAACTCTTCATAATTAACTTTAAAAATTAAATCTAATAATAGTTTAGTTAACATTTTTAATATTTGGGGATTATCAAAAATTTATATAGATTTAAAAATAAAGGAATGAAATTTTTTTTATTGAAATTTAAAAAAAATTGTATATATACCATTAAATTTAACATATTTAAGATTACTAATATTTAATAAAACATATTTGACTTATTCAAAGGACACTAAATCATCAATTCTATATTTATTAACTTTCCTTAGAGGAAGGATAAAGTTTAAACTAATTAAACTATTTAAAAGAGTAGTAGAATTAATATACAAATTTTTAAAGAAATTAATAACTATTTCCTTAATAGAATCAGAGTTATATTCTTAATTTTTATTAATAGTTTTAAGAGTTTCAATTATGCTAGACTATCTCTTACCAATAGCATCTTTATAGGAAAAAAAATTAGTGTTTCTATTTCCTAGATTAAGTTAATTAGTTCCATATTGATGGACTTAATACAACTCTACTTACTTAGTCTATAATTTGTTCATATTTCAACTAGAGCTCACTCATTAATTTGAAGAGGTATGACTTATTAAAAACATGATACTTATGGTTGAAAATATTACTAAAAGTATATTTATTTCAATATAAAAAATATTTATCCTAAATCCATTAATATTTTAAACTAAGAGCATTTAATATTTCAATACTTTTTTTTTTACCTAAGTAACAAAATGACTATGGAATAACTAAGAAGTGAGTAATTTAATGTTGGAACATAAATTATTAAGCTGAGATGAAGGCTTAACTTTTAACTGCAGGCTCGCATAATTAGATTTTAGGTATAACAATATTGAATAGAGAACTAGAAGGAAAAGCATCCTCCATGAAACATTAGTAACAACTTTATCTAACCTTTCTTTTAGCTTACTCATCTACCAAGTGTAAGAGATCTTCTTAAAATTAAGATCAAAGAACTTTAATTATTAAGACAACTAACAAACTTAGTTATATTATTAAAATTAACAAGATTATTAAAATTAACAAGTCTCCCTCTAACTTTCTCATGACTAAATAAAATTAAATTGAAATCTAAAGTTACACACTAAGATTTAGATTTTAACTAACAACAATTGACTCTTCCCATAATAATGTTTTAAAATAATCTTGAGGACTAGTATAGATGATTGAAACAAGCTAACAATAATTATTTAAGCTTACCTTTAAATGCATAACATACCTAGTTGTAGAATGAATGAAAGTATATTTCAAAGACTAAGTACCTTCACATAATTCAAGTGTATATACTTTAATTGTCTCATTCAAGTTAATTCTCTTTAGAATTGGATGAGCTTTATCATGACTTACCCTAGGTTCTAGAATAACAATAAAATCTAGTTTATAAACGTCAATTAAGTCATTTACTAGCTTGAAAGCTTTTTTTTCTATACCTTTATAGTTTTAAAATAAACAATTCATTACAAACTATTTAAATTAATAGTAGGTACAATAATTGTGCTTTGAAAATCTAAAAAATTAATTTGATCTAAATTATTACTAATCTTAAGACCTTTAATTAGATCATTTATAGTTAAGTCTAAGTCTAAAGCTGATTAGTAGGAGAGTTTATTTTACCATAAAAATTTAGATAACGCCTATCTATCTCCTACCCTTAATATATTAGACTTAGACTCCCTCTCTTTGAACTTATTTTATAATTCATTTTAAAGATTAGACATAAAGGATTATTTTGTAAATTCATATTTTCACTATTATATTGAGAAGAATTCATTGTCAAAAGAGATTTTATCTCCCTAATAGTTTTAAGATTTTTAATTTTCTTATTAGTTACTCGAGATTTTCAACTAGACTTATTAATGTATTTATACAACTACTTATAAGAAAGAATAAATATTAGAATGGTCCTTAAAACTCTCAACATGATTATGAGTGTTAGATTTTTCTTTCAAAAGTCTCAAATCTTGATTCAAACCCTTTTTTATTATTAGGTATAATAGTATATTTAGTCTTTGAGATTTATTTTGCAATATTCTTTTCCTTTGGAGCTCTTAAATATCATTCAAGGACCAAATCCCTTATTATCCTCACTTTCTTCAACACTTATAAGTTTATCATTTGTTTTCATAAAATCAAATTTAATATCATCTACATTTATATTATTTTTTTATCATCAATTATACCATAACCAATAAGAACTTTAGAATTACAATAACTTCTAGCCCTCAGAAAAATTTCCATTTTATGTTTATATTTACTACAGAAAAAACAAATTAAGTATAATCTCTCACATTTAATATTAAACCTTTGACCAAGTACTCTAAAAAGTTGTTTGGAAGGAGGTTTTTGGAGGAGAAGGGAGGAGAGATCATATTTTTCTAATTTTAAATTAAAAAAAATATATTGTGAATACTCATTTTTGTTTGGGTTGTGAATTTTTTTAAATAATAAATAATGAATTTTAGAAAATAAAAAAAGATAATTAAAAAGACATATAATCAATAAAAATCACAAAGATAATTTATAAATAATAATCATTATTTTTATTTTTAATTTTAGTTAATTTAAGAAAAAATCAAAATAATCAAGATAAAAAATATACCTGATTTTATTTTATTAGATATTAATCCTATTATAAATAGTGACTAACCTACATAGAAAGGAAGAACTTTAGAAAGAGAATTTTTCAGAGGAAAATTTTCAAGAGATTTTTTCACACAATATTTTCACACAAAATACAAGAGAGAGATACTGCAAGAAAAAGTTATGATTTTTGATTCCTTTTCTATGTTATTCATCTTTCATTGTAAATAGAAATAATGCACTAATATCTTATTACAATATTTTTTTTATTATTTTTCTCTCTCTTTGTTTTTAGTACTTTTTTTTATTCTTGTTGTCCCTTCTTGCTTTTCTCTTCTTTCTTTGGTTCTTTTTCTTTTTTCTTCTTTGCTTTTTTTTTTCCTTGAGCATCATCCTATCTTGTGAAAAAATATAAAATAAAAAGAAACACATTTTCAATTAAATATTCTAATTATAATTTTTCCCATAATAAAATATAAAGATTGATTTTTTTTTATTGAATCCATAAAAAAAAAAAAATTTTTATTTTTTGTAGTTAAATCTTTCAAAATGAAATATAAAATTTTTTTAGAATGTTAAATTATTTTCAAAATAAAGTATTTTTTCTGTTTTTTTTTAAAGTCAGTTTTAGATGTTAAATCATTTTAAAAAAAAAAAACATGCAAAAATAATAAATAAATAAACAAATATTTTTAAGTGCTTAATATTTTTCTAAAATAAAATATAAAATTTATTTTAAGTTATTAAGACATTTTTTAGCTTTCAAATAAAAATATAAAAATTTTCTTTTTATAAAATTATTTTATTTTAAAAATAAAATATGATTTGAGATCAATGATTTTGTTGAGATCTCAAATATTATTTTTGCCTATGATAATAATAATTTATGCCTGAGATATATTTTCAAAAAATAAGTATAATAAATAAAAAAATAAAAAGTATGAAATAAGAGAACAAAAAAAAATATATCTAGATCAGTATTTAAAATTATTTGTACTATTTAATTTTAAGACATTGTTCATTTGAACAGGCGAATAAAAGTGCTAATTTCGTAACCATCTTTCAAACTCGAGATTCTTAAGATTTTTTCAATGTTTTGTTTTTATAAAAATAAATAAAATTTTGGTAGAGGCTCCATAATTTTCACATTTTTTAAAATTAGAACTTTATTTTTTAAAGCCGTTATTTTTTTCCTAATAAATGACATATTATTTATGATGACAAATACATTATTAATACATTAATTTTTTGTTAAGATATTAATTTATATTTTTTATTTTTAAAAATATTAATTTTAAATTTATTTATTTAAAATATAAATTTATATTCTCCCATTTCCTCCAAAATGCTCTTCTCAAACAATCCATATGTGATAGAATACATTTCTTCATAAGGTTAATTTCGATACAAATCCAAACAAATTTTTTCTTAGACTATTTTGCTGTATCAAAGTCAATTTTTAACATAATTTCTAATAAAGATTTAAGTTGCCATAAAAATTTCTTATTATACAATTTAAAAAGTAAGTTTGGAATCCTAATCTAAATAACTGCTCATCTAGATAATTGATCTTTAGTTTTAAAATAGAATTTTTATCTCTGAACAAGTAATAATATAATACTAACAAAAAAATATAAAAAAAAAAATTTATTATTCAATTTTAACACATTATCCTCCCTATTTCTCTTTTCCTTCTCATATTTTTGAAATTTTGTTCTAAAATTTTCAACTCACATTTTTTTCTTAACAATTTAACTATTAACATGAAATGGTGGATTCTCCATCTCTTTTTCACTCTCTTTCGTCTTCTTTGCCTTTTTTATGCTTTAATTCACTGAATTTTCTTTCACAAATGAATTTTGTTTTACATCTTCTATCGTCATTCTCCATGTCTCAACACAAGCTTATTGAAGAACAAGGATGAACTCCAACAGCGCAGCCCAAAATGAATTGAGAGAAAATCCTAAAAACGCATTCAAGTCACAAGAAAGAAAAATCTAAAAGCCATGTAACATTGCTAAAATTATTTTTAAAAATAAATTTAAATTTTATTTTATTTTTTTGTTAAAAATTATAATAAGTGTTTGCTGTGGTATTAATAATCTTGATAAAGTATTTTTATGCTCTTGTAATTTTTCTAATATCTTAAAAATAAAAAAATATTAATATTTTTTTTAATTAAACCATTAATTTTATTATCTATCAATAAAAAACTGATAATTAAGATTATTCTACGTATAATATAATATACCAAACCATCTTAATAGTAAAGAATATTGCAAATTTTACCTTACAATAAATATCTGTAAATAATCATTAAAAATAATAAAAATATTTTTTTATTTATTAACTTTTACTAATGAAATAGAAAATCTACTAACAATGTCAGTATTTTTGGGTAAAATAATAAATTAACATTGGCATGCAAATTTGGTCCAAATATTATTATTATTCATTAGTTTCATAATTTCTTAACCCGGCAAAAGTCATCGTCTCTTTTCTTTAGAATCGGAGAGATAGATTAGGGCTACAGAAAGAAACTGTAAAACTAGAAGGAAGCCACGTCCAAGTTTTACAGCTGATACAATTTTCGTATGTATATAATATAATAATGATAATCAACTTATTATTTATTTTTACGGGCTCGGTTGTTTAACTTGATATTCATGTTACCATAAATCTGTTGTAGGCTTGCGCGCAGAGCAGCAACACTCGCATCAGAAGTTTAGGGTTTGCGGGATGAGTCACCGAGGAATGGGCCGTGACGACGACGACGACGACGACGAGGAGTACGAGGAGGAGGAGCAGGTTGCCGACTTCGACGAAGAAGTGGACGAGGAGGAAGAGGATAATAGAGGACGCAGTGGCGGCAGGAAGCGGAGAAGATCTGGTTTCATCGACGATGATGCCGAGGAGGTTGACGAGGACGAGGAGGAAGAGGATGACGATGACGAGGATTTCGATGGCCGAGGTGGTCGCAGGCGTCAGTATAAGAAGGTTTCTGCTTCCAATTTTTTCGACGAGGAGGCTGTGGTCGATAGTGATGAAGAGGAGGAAGAGGAGGAAGGCGAAGATGGTGCGTTTTCCACTTTTCTTATTGTTTTCTATTAATTTTAGAGGCAAATCAATTCGGTTAGATTTGAATTGGGGTGGAATTAGGGTTGGAAGTGGGAATTTAGGGTTTGTCTTCTCCATCAATTAGTTTTATAGATTAGATGGTGTAGAAATTATTGGGCGGTTTTGGTTGGTTCGAACCTCGGTTAGATGTGTTATCGATTATCCAATCCGCGCAGGTGGTGTTTTAACCGACTTTGTCTGTGTATGACTGTCATTTTGATGTTTTGGATTTTGTTTTGTGATATATTGTTGGTTGTACAAGATCATCCTTTCTGGAAGGAGATTTTGTGATTTGTGGCATGCTCGTTTGTTTTATCATGTCTCTCATGGAACTGGGATTGGGACTGGAATTCGCTATCACTAATAAGTCCTGATGGATGAAATGTTATTTATTCCAGGCACCATGCAGTTTCTTTCTTCTTGATGTAGATTCATTGTCATCTATGTTATTGATGGTGTTAGGTGTTTTTTAAAGCAAGAGTTCTTACATCTATTTCAGGTTACTTTTTCTGATTGGTTGTGAGGGCTTGTTTTAGTCGAGTTTTTTCATTGATTCGGAACTTGGTGAGCTACACTTTGTGAGAAAAAAAAATGGTTATGAAACAAAATTCTCATAATGGGGTAGTCAGTAAATCAAGTGTGTCTATATGGCTCAAAAACATTTTCATGTTACTGAGTATTGTAATTGTTGGTAGTGATACTCTGTTCACCTTGCCTTTAGACTTCAGTTGTTTTATGTTGTGACTTGTGAACCTAATCTATGATATACTGAAGGGTATCTAAAAACAATAATAGTTTTCAAAGACGTTGTCCGAGTGTTTTCTACCATCAGGAGTTTAATATTAACCAGCATCATAACTGTCTCGTCTGAGTCTGATTTCCTTATCCCTGTTTTTTGAAGATAACCAAACTTGTTACCTAGTGATATTCAAGGCTTGTTTGATTCTATTCTTGTTTTCAAGAATTATTTCTCTGAATAAATTATCAAAAATTGTATTTGATGAATTCTGTTTTGAGAATAAGTTTTGAATGCTTGAGAACACTGACGGTAGTTGTGGTGGTTTGAAGTGAGAGTTGAGATTACATGAAAACTGGTAAAATGTGTTCAAAACTACTTTCTACTCTAAAGACAGTTTATGGAGGACAAGTTTAAAAAATAAATCAAATAAAAAATTAATTTTAAAAATGGGACATAGAATTGAAGTGTTTTTATAAATACATAAATTCAGATATTGTATGAATTAGTTTGTATCCTCTCTATCTCTGCCCTTCTGCATGTCTATTATTAATGTATATGAGGCTCTCAGCTACTTTGTGGTAAAATACATCAGTTATTTATGTAGATATGTTAACAACTGTTGAAACATGCAGACTTCATTGTTGAGGGTGGAGCTGATCTACCAGAAGAAGATGATGGGAGAAGGATGCGTAGTAGCCGTATGCTGCCACATCACCAAGAAGATCATGAAGATCTTGAAGCTATGGCCAGAAGCATTCAGGAAAGATATGGAAGGCGAGTAACAGATTATTCTGAAGAAACAACAGATGTTGAACAACAAGCACTTTTGCCATCTGTGAGAGATCCAAAGCTGTGGATGGTCAAATGTGCGGTATGATCCTATCCACTTGTGATGAATTCCTTGTTCTTGCACGGATATAGAAGCATGCCATATTAATATTCTTTGGGTTATTTTGACTAGATTGGTCGTGAGCGAGAAACAGCTGTTTGCCTCATGCAAAAGTACATAGATAAGGGGTCTGAATTGCAAATCAGATCAGCTATTGCTCTTGATCATCTAAAAAATTATATATATGTGGAAGCAGATAAAGAGGCTCATGTTAGAGAGGTATTGTCATGTCTGTTGTAATAAATAACACAAATTTTTATAGATAGAACTGTGATTTTTTATATATATTTTGCATTTGTTTTCAGGCTTGCAAAGGTCAGCGCAATATATTTGGCCAAAAAATAACGCTTGTTCCTATCAGAGAAATGACTGATGTTCTGTCAGTTGAAAGCAAGGCAATTGACCTTGCCAGAGATACATGGGTCAGAATGAAGATTGGGACTTACAAAGGGGATCTTGCCAAAGTATGCAGCACATTCTATAAAATTTTGATGTTCTGTCATAAAAGGGATGGCCCTTTTACTTTCTTTATTTACCATCAAATATTTCTTCTATAGGTAGTGGATGTTGATAATGTGCGGCAGAGAGTTACTGTGAAACTAATTCCAAGGGTAGACTTACAGGCCCTTGCAAACAAATTGGTATGAAATATTTCAGTGTCTTGCTAAATTGATGCATTCTATTTGACCAATGCTTATATTTTTAACTTTCTTGAAAGTCTAAATAGCTTGACTCTATAATTTTTTGCAAATCACTTGTGTTGTGCAGGAAGGTAGGGAAGTTGTGAAAAAGAAGGCTTTTGTTCCTCCTCCTCGATTTATGAATGTCGATGAAGCAAGGTATTGCTGGTTCTCTCCTTTTGTCACTGAATGTCTTCTGTTTCTTGGAAACTTTTCAGTTCCTGGTTTGATTAAATTTATGCTTTCTATTCAGGGAACTGCATATTCGTGTGGAGCATAGACGTGATGCATATGGGGAAAGATTTGATGCGATTGGCGGCATGATGTTCAAAGATGGATTCTTATACAAAACTGTATCAATAAAATCCATTAGTGCTCAGAACATCAAACCTACTTTTGATGAGCTTGAAAAATTTCGTAAACCGGGTGAGAGTGGTGATGGTGATGTTGCTAGTTTGTCAACTTTGTTTGCAAACAGAAAGAAAGGGCATTTTATGAAAGGTGATGCTGTCATTATTGTCAAGGGCGACTTAAAGAACTTGAAGGGGTGGGTAGAGAAAGTTGATGAAGATAATGTTCATATAAGACCAGAAATTAAGGGTCTTCCGGTAAGTATGAATTGATGATTGGTTGGTTTTCTTCCCTGTGTAGTCTGCTGGTTTTGCATGTTGATTTGCAATAAATTGTCTTCATACTTATCTAATTGTCATTTTTTCTACTTGTCAGAAAACTCTCGCAGTGAATGAAAAGGAACTTTGTAAATATTTTGAACCTGGAAATCATGTCAAGGTTGTTACTGGTGCTCAAGAGGGTGCTACTGGAATGGTTGTGAAGGTGGAGCAACATGTCTTGATCTTGATATCTGATACAACAAAAGAGCATGTGAGTCTTGTGTCCCCTTTATAGATTTACTGAAAGACTTGTGAATCTCTTATTATATTTAGTGCAGAAATGACAAAAGTATCTTCTTTTTAGATCCGTGTATTTGCTGATGATGTTGTTGAAAGTTCTGAAGTGACCACTGGAGTTACAAGAATCGGGGACTATGAACTTCGAGATCTTGTATTGCTAGAGTAAGCCTTTTTTGTGTTTTGAGATTAGGCATAGTACCTTACGTCTGCATTCTATGGTTCAAACTATTCTCACTTCTAATAATTTGCCATGGTACAGTAATTTAAGCTTTGGCGTGATAATACGTGTAGAAAGTGAAGCATTTCAGGTTAGTACCTTAATGAATGAAAATTTTAATACGTGTTTTATTAAAATTTTGAGACCCTTGTCCTTATATTCATGTTTGTTATCCTTTTTAGGTTCTTAAAGGGGTTCCTGACAGACCTGAAGTTGTGCTTGTTAAATTAAGAGAGATCAAGTGTAAGATAGAGAAGAAAATAAGTGTGCAGGATAGGTTTAAGAATACGGTATCATCAAAGGATGTTGTGCGGATTGTTGATGGTCCGTGCAAAGTGAGATTCTGACTCTTGGTTATATTTGTTTCATGAAAGCTAATATTGTTCAAATTTTTATTTTTTAATTTATATTATTTGGTTAGGGAAAACAAGGTCCTGTGGAGCACATATATAGAGGAATCCTGTTCATCTTTGATCGCCATCATCTTGAACATGCAGGCTTTATATGTGCAAAGGCCCAATCTTGTGTAGTTGTGGGAGGCTCACGCTCCAATGGTGACCGAAATGTAATTAATTTTTCTATTTTAATTTTTATGCAATTTTGCTTTTATACTTGTAGTAGTGTTTTGCTGAAATTATTCCTTTCCTTCTCTAGGGTGATGCCTACTCAAGATTTTCCAGCCTTAGGAGTCCACATCGTATTCCACCATCTCCAAGAAGATTTTCTCGAGGAGGGCCTCCAGTTAATTGTATGTCTAAATGTCACCAGTCTACCATTTTGATTTGCCTTGTTTTTCCTAAGAAATCTGTCTGATGATTATTTATTTGGATGGGGTATAGCTGGAGGGAGGCATAGGGGCGGTAGGGGGGGACATGATGGTCTGGCAGGTGCAACTGTTAAAGTACGCCAGGGTCCTTATAAAGGTTATCGTGGCCGTGTTATAGAAGATAAAGGGGCATCTGTTCGTGTTGAATTGGAATCCCAAATGAAGGTTGTGACAGGTATGTCTTCAAAGTGGGGCCAAAATCTGAATTGTTTGTATTTCTGTATTTGCATGGTCTCTGACTTGATTGTTTGCAGTTGACCGCAACCATATATCTGACAATGTGGCTGTAACCCCATATCGGTAGGTTCTATGTACATATAATTTGTGATTCCTTGTGTGCATTGGAAGATGTTCAACCATCTGACTCTTATGGGTTCCTCTGCCAGGGACACGTCTCGCTATGGGATGGGAAGTGAAACCCCTATGCATCCTTCTCGAACTCCCTTACATCCGTATATGACTCCTATGAGAGATCCTGGAGGTTGGTTTGATTTTATTGTTGTAGGTTTCTTGCTTGATTTATTTTATAGGATTGAGACTTGGGTCTGTTGTTGACTGATTGATACATCTACTAAAATTGTTAAACGTACTGCTATTTGTAGCTACACCTATTCATGATGGAATGAGGACACCTATGCGTGACCGAGCATGGAATCCTTATACTCCAATGAGTCCTCCAAGGTTTGTCCTATCATCATTGTTCCTTGTTGAGCTAATATATACTGCGCTCTTCTGATTTTTGTTTTTCCTAGTTTATGCTTTGTTAAAAAATATTTCTTCCTTCCACTCTGTATGCCATGCCTTTTCTTAATTTATTTTATCCAACAGAAAAAGGAAAAGAAAAGATCTCTAAATCAATTAACTTATTAACCACCATGAACGTCCAAACAAAAGCTTCTAGAGCATAAGGGTTATTAGGAATTTGGTACTTAAAAGCATTGTTACCTGTTTACAGTCTTCAGCACTATTTAGTAGAATGGTGTATGTGATTTATGATTTCTGATGGTGAAAATAAAATCAGGGATAACTGGGAAGATGGAAATCCAGGCTCTTGGGGAACCAGTCCACAGTACCAGGTCAGGCAGGAGATTTGGTTATTTGAGATACTTTGCAACTTAACTTGATGAACCATATTTATTCCCTTCTCAAACTTTTCAGCCAGGAAGCCCCCCTTCACGGCCGTATGAAGCACCAACTCCTGGTGCTGGTTGGGCGAGCACTCCTGGTGGTAATTATAGCGAGGCTGGGACACCACGGGACAGTTCTGCTTATGGTAATTCTTGCTCCTTATAATCAATAGCATATTTGTAATTCTTTTTTTTGGTGTGCTAATATTCTGTTCTGGGGGATGGGGTTGTGTTGCAGTAAATGCTCCAAGCCCATATTTACCATCAACACCTGGTGGGCAGCCAATGACACCAAATTCGGCATCTTATCTTCCTGGCACCCCTGGTGGACAGCCTATGACTCCAGGCACTGGTGGTCTGGACATGATGTCTCCAGTTTTAGGTATGTTTGTTTTGTCAATCTTGACAGACAGGTTTAGTATGTACATCTTTCGGTCCGACTCTTTCTTTGCCGCTTGTCTATTTGGTTACATCATCACATTGCAACTATATGATGTATCTTATTTTCTTCATCTATGATAGCAAATAACATGTAAAGGTTAGTCTTTGAAATGGAGGAGGGCCACGGGTAGGCTTAGTAGTATGTCTCACCGATATGTGATTCTACACTTGTTATGGTGCATTTAAATGCAAAGATGCTTACTACTCTGCACATGGTATTTTGTTTGCCACTTGTTTGTTTCTCTGTCTCATTCAAACATGGTCAAGGATGGAGTGGTTATTCTACTTTAAACTTTATATCTCTTGTTCCTATTAATTTTTTAAAATTTATTTAGAGGGTTCTAGTTCAAACACCATTTCTCTTGTTTTTTGTGTGCCTAACATGTTGCAAAAACCCTCCAGCTGACATCTCCTTTAGGATAGTTGTTTACCTTTCCATTTTTGTAACAAGCATAATCCTGGATCTATTACTTGTATTACTTATTCGATTGTATCATCAACAAAAATTTAAATTTGTTGTATGTTTCTTATGTTAGTTTGCTAATTTGGTGGTTCAATCTTGTAGGTGGAGTACACGAAGGGCCATGGTTCATGCCAGACATATTAGTCAATGTACACAGAGCAGGAGAGGAATCTGTTGGAATTATAAGAGAGGTTCTTCCGGTATGTTGACATAGAACCTTGCTTGTATATGCATGTTTCTTTAGATCTGTATGAGAGGGATCTTCAAGTTGAGACAAATGCCAAACTATTTATATGATATGAAGCTGTCTTTTTTCATAACTACTCATTCCATTTGCTTGGTTTCTGTTTAATGATATTATTGACGTTGACCTTTTGTTTCTTCAGGATGGCTCTTACAAGGTTGCTCTTGGTTCTAGTGGAAATGGTGAAACGATAACAGCCATTCCTAATGAAATGGAGGCTGTGGTACCAAGAAAATCAGACAAAATTAAAATTATGGATGGGGCATTGCGTGGTGCCACTGGCAAATTAATTGGTGTAGATGGTACTGATGGAATTGTAAAGGTAGATGACACGTTGGATGTCAAGATTTTAGATCTAGTTATTTTGGCTAAATTAGCTCAACCTTGATAAGCTTTTTGTAGAAAAATTACTTAATTCATATCTTTTTTCTCAACCGTTACGAGTGCTTCCTCTGTCCAACTATAATACCCTTCGAGCTCCTTCGTCTGACCAGCTTGGTTGATTGAACTTTTCCACTACCGATAATGAGATATTTGCATCAATAAGTACCGCTATAAAAAATTTTCTTACAATAGGGTGACCCGAAATAACGGATAGAATAGCAGTCATCAATTTGGATCACACATCTAGTAAACCGACTTTGTACTTCCTCCTGCGAAGGATTGTCTGAACATGAAAGAAACATGTATTTCTGTCCCCGTTTTTCAGGCGGCTTAAAATGGTTCTGTATATTTGTTTCAAATAAAATAGGGCTAGAAAATGGTGCCTCATACCGTGCAATTAGTCTTGCCTTAACAGACTCAAGTTTATTGGTAATTCCTGCCTGAATTATGTAATATTCATATCAAACAATCTTGTAAAAGTGCGAGTGAGATCTTGCCAATCACACACTAGCCTATCATGTCCCAGAAAACTATTGCACAAGACTAACATAAAGCAGCTTTTGTTGAGTATATTTAAGTAGAATTCTATAAATATATTAAAATCAAACAAAATATAAAATAGAATTTCTATTTTATATTTTGTATATTATATAAATAATATAAAACATAACAAGCGATAAAAATATAATATTTCAATTATACACAAAAAATTATAGTAAAATATTCCTCCAGCAACATCTTTGACATGTAGCAAAGCTCTAAAACGCGCACAGAATCAAATCCATTTAAAACTGTTTGATTCCAAATTAAATTATTATCATAAAAATTACTTCAATTTTACTTAACATCTGTTTTGTCTTATAATCTCTTTCTCTTCAAAACCTTTCTGCACTGTAAACAAGATAATAACTTAAACTTATTACTGATGTTCCACACCGATGCTTCTAACTTAGCTTTCAAACAAAAAGATTGCTGCCGGCTACCCTCCCATGTTTAAATTATTTTATTTTATTAGTAAAAATATGTGTTGAACACTTTATCAAATACTCTTATCCGGGTTAGGTACAGTACAAGATTATTGACATTCAATATTGATAGCAAAATCACGCGATTCTTCTTTTGGAAAAATTATTGACTTATGTGCCTACAAATTTCTTTCCTTTGATGCCAAAGAGAAAAGGAATTTTTTTTAACACTTATCATTCTATCGCCTCATACTAACCATATATATAAAGACAAAGTGAGGACTTAGAAGAGATTTTATATTGCACATTTTTTTGACATATAAATTAACAGTAAATATAAAATAAAAATATGAGTTACAAATTAGTTTGGTAAAATATTTTACATTAATCTTTTGTTATAAAAATAATCATCAACATAAATATCAAATTAATTTCTAAATATATAATAAAAGAAATTGAAAGGTGTCAAGATGAATCAATTCATGAACTAAATTGACTCAAATTCACCAAAATAATAGCTTGAATTGGTTTGTAATTAATTTGAAAAAAGCACATATGTACGAACATTTCAAATACAATTTTGGATTGAGTTTTTCTTAACCGCATGTAAAGCTGAAATAACCGCACATTAGTTGATTATATTCAGTGGTGATTAACATTTGCTCTGAAATGAAGTAATTTATAAATACTTTTTTTTATCTCTAAAATCTCACTTGAAAATATATAAAAATAAATAAAACCAAATATAATGTTTCTTTATAAAAGTCTTAACCTAATTCGAAAATTACATGTTACTTTTAATCAAACATGTTTTTAGAATAAAGATAAAGTTAGTTTGACACAATCAAGCATCCATCCCTTTTTTCTCCCCAAATCTGCTATAACACTCTAATTAGTTTGACCCGTTGGTAAAAATCAGGCCTCATCCAAGTTAGTTTAATTATTTGCAATTGCAGAGGCCTGAATATAACCGACCAAATAGTATCAGTCGTAGATTTGTTTTTTTCTAATGTTTGATCTTCCATTAATTTAATAGAATAATTAATTGTTTAAATAACGTTTTAACATATTCTTAAACGTTCATTTTGTAATTGATGAATATTCGATGTCGCAAGTAAAATATACCTATACATTGTATTCTTTATAGTTGTGTGAATTCAATAATTTATAATATAGGTGGAACCATTATAATTTTTCATAAACAAGTGTGATAAAATATATGTCTTGAGATAAATGATCGTCTCTGTCAACATTAATTCCATCCTATCTAAATTTGACGAAGAGGAAAAAATTTCTATTCCACATCTATATGTATGTATATTTTTATTGGTGGTGTTTTTTTTTTAAAATTGGAGATAATTGAACATTGTAACTAAGAGAAATAGAATACTTAGATAAGTCAAGAATCATATCTTCAAAAACCATGTATCATTCTTTATTTCCTTTGTACATTAGTGTTTTAATAATGTATCTATGATCCTTATTTGATGGATTTTATTCATGTCTGCTATAAAGGCCAACTGGATTCATGCATCTAAATTTGTAATAGTTATTTTTCCTTTTAAACAAAATAAGAATTTCAACATGTTTATTTTACCATTTTAGTTGGTCTCCTCTTCTTTCTATTTTGAAAAATTGCAAAAGCAATTGTTTTGGTAATTTCACTTTGAGTGTTGCAAAAGGTAAAGATCTCTCTTAGAGCTTAGCTAGAACAATCGAACTTCCATTTTGGGGTTTAAACAATAACTTTTAACTAGTGTCGACACCTTTTAATACAGTGAGCTGAATGTAGTTAATTAATTTTTAGGTAATCAAAAAGTAAATCGTACTTGATTAACTTATTTATTTATTGCCACTTGTTTTAAATTTGATTCCACCATCAACCAACTGTCCAAGCTTGAAGAATCTGGATTTCCCACTTTTAGGACTCCAACGAGAGGATGACTAATTAATTTGATGGATTTGGTTAAGGTACACCCACCTGTGGACCTAAAAAAAGGAACCGTTTATATATCTATATATTAATTCAATGGTTCAAATTAGGAGTATATTATTATAAAAGAGATTTACCTCAACTTTTAAGATATTAAAGGAAATTATTACTACTTAATGGAGGTGTTTTATGAAGTTTGTAATTTGTTAATATAGTGTTCGAATTTTGATGTGAAATTGTCAATGTTGTACTAACGTAAACTATTTCACTTATACTTATTATGGATACTAGTTATTTATATATAAATCCCTCTGATGCATCTAATGTAAACGAGCAAAACTAACTGGGTTCAACTATCTCCAAGTTCAAGTTTCTAAATGTAAAATTTATGTTTAAAAATTTGTAGCAATTTAAAGATTAAAAACTCACAAACACTCCGACAATTAACTCTTTAAAAAATAAATTTAAAATGTACATTAAAAAAAACCTCAGAGACATCCGAATAGAAACTGATATTAAGGGTTTCAAACGAGGAAAAGTTGACCAAGTGACAGATACGGTGATACGGTGGTGGACCCGACCCTCTTCGAAACTGCACTGTTGTCGTGGCACGTCGTTTCCTTTATCTGTCATCAGCTCATTCAAAGTTTTAAACAAGCTACTTGTGTACGACTCATAATATTTTATTTTATAGTTAATTGTTATAAAATATTATAAATGTAAAGTTAATATTAATTAATCAATTTTTTACACTAAATGAAATACTATTAAATTAGAATAAATTTATTGTAGTACTATTTTAATTAAATTAAAAATTTATATTAATTAGATAAATCTTTAAAAATATAAAAAATAAAATTCAAATTATGATTGAACTAATAATAATAGTAATAATAATAGATATAAAAAATAAATATAAACATTTAAAATTTTCTATTTATACTATAAAACAAATATTGATCTACAAATATTATTTTTTTAATAATTTTTATCAATACTTTGATTTTTACACTGTTGGTTTTTTTTTTTTTAAAGTAATGGTATGAGTACAATTTTGAATAAATTAGTTAACATTAAGTTTAACGCTAAATTTGTAATAAATATGTGTGTAGGTTTGGAGCTCAAATCCTATGTATAAAATAAAAAAACTTATTGAAGAGCTAATTCTACTGGAATATAAATGTTTATCATTCCAGCATAATTTTAAAATTTGTAATCATAATTTTAATCTAAAAAAAGATTAACGTGTAAAAATGACATTAATATAAATTGATAAATTCTAAATTATATAAATATACATTTTTATCTCACTCTAAAAAAATAAAAACAGAAAAAAATATAAAAAAATTATCTAGTAAAAAAAAGTTTTATTCATTTCTATTTTTTGCTTAAAATAAAAAATGGTTTATATAAAATGCGCAAGTGGGGTTGTGAGCAGAAAGAAAGTTGAAAACCAGCGGTTCCAACAGTTACAGTGACGTGGCTGTGTGTCGTTAATCTAAGGCGCCGCTTGGAAACAAAACAACAGCGGTAACCCAAAGTGGTATCGTCCTCTGTTTGTAGAGTCTTTCTTTGTTTCTTACTATAAATAAAAACCACAACACCATATTCCCTACCATAACTCAATACTCATCAATTCTCACTGTTCATTCATCTTCCTTAATTTCTCGTTAACTAGTCATGTCGAGCACAGCTGCCCACGTCATCAAATGCAAAGGTCACTCATCTTCACCTATCCTCTTTTTTTCATCCTATGCTTATGTTCTTAGTTTTCTTTTCTTTTTTTTTAAATCTGGTAATTACTAACCGACTGTTCTGCTCCTTTTTTTAACTGGAAAAATAGTATTTGTTTTCATAATCTGTAAATTTTTTTTATGTTATTTGTACATTAATTCATCGGATTTACCTTCGATCCGTTTCTGATTTTGTTATCGGATTTTCCTGTCATGCATTGTAGTTATGTTATTTTAAAATGGTTAATGATGTACACAGCTTTGTTTAACACACTGATTATTGGTTTTATATTATTAAGCGGCGTAAATCTGGTTTTGATTGTTCCAGTTATATTATTTTAAAGTGGTTTTACTCACTGAAATTTTGGAAATTGTAATAGCCGCGGTTGCATGGGAGGCTGGGAAGCCACTGGTGATTGAAGAAATAGAGGTAGCGCCACCACAGGCTGGTGAAGTGCGTTTGAAGATCCTCTACACCTCTCTTTGCCACACTGATGTTTACTTTTGGGAAGCTAAGGTAACGACACGTTTGCCTCCCTTGCAATTTTCTTTATCATGCTTTAATTTTATCTAAACCATGGTGCCAAGACATTTAATACGTTTTCACAGATGTTGTCGTGGTTTCTGACACAAATTTATTTTTGTAAATTTTGGAAATTAAAATAATTCTGATGTTTAATCACAGTTTGGAAATTTTGGAAAGTTAGTATTTTTGGTTGATTTCAGTGATTTTGGCATTGCAATAATTTAACGTGATCTCCCTTTTTATACTCGTTTCAGGGCCAGACTCCATTGTTTCCTCGTATATTTGGTCATGAAGCTGGAGGGTATGTTTCTCTTCTAAAAACTGCCCTAATGATCACACTTTATAAATCTTTGGATTATTGTTTCATTTTGTTAAGTCTAATTGATTTTTCAAACATTATTTTTATCTAATATGTACATTAAATGCACGTTATCAATTATACTATTCAGGATTGTGGAGAGCGTAGGTGAGGGTGTGACCCATCTGAAACCAGGAGACCATGCCCTCCCTGTGTTCACTGGGGAGTGTGGGGAATGCTCACATTGTAAGTCGGAGGAGAGCAACATGTGTGATCTGCTAAGGATAAACACGGATCGTGGTGTCATGATCAATGACAACCAATCAAGATTCTCTATAAATGGAAAACCCATCTACCATTTTGTCGGTACCTCTACATTCAGTGAATACACTGTGGTCCACGCTGGATGTGTTGCAAAGGTCAACCCTGCTGCTCCACTTGATAAAATCTGTGTCCTCAGTTGTGGAATATGCACAGGTTTGGAAGATCCGACCTTGAGATGGTTATATAATAATGTTAGAAAAAACACCCAACTCGCTTTCTCATTGTTCAATTCCACTCATGCTTGTTTGTAGGTCTTGGAGCTACTGTCAATGTTGCTAAACCAAAACCTGGTTCTTCTGTTGCCATTTTTGGACTTGGAGCTGTTGGCCTTGCTGTATGTTAACAGTATCCTTATGTGTATTGCATGTTTTATAGCAACTGATAAAGAAGGCAAATATTAACTCCTCTTCTCTTTAATCCAAATTAGGCTGCTGAAGGGGCAAGGATTTCTGGTGCATCAAGAATCATTGGGGTTGATTTAGTTTCCAGCAGATTTGAAGAAGGTAGATTGCTATCTTCTTCCAACAAATGCTTGAAGATTCAGCTCAAAATATATTAAAATGACTATCTACTTATTGATGGTGTTTCTTATTTTTCTTGTTGTCAGCTAAAAAGTTCGGGGTCAATGAGTTTGTGAACCCAAAAGATCATGACAAACCTGTACAAGAGGTGGGTTCATTGACAATTTAGTGAAGTTTATTATTTTTCTATTATCTCAAGGTTGTGTTTTTTTCAATATTGACTTCTAATTTCTGATCCTAGGAACTGAAAGTGCTGTGTCGTTTTGATACGAGAGATATTGAGATGTGAATGTTGTTGCGCAGGTAATTGCTGAAATGACAAATGGAGGTGTGGATCGTGCTGTTGAATGTACTGGCAGCATCCAGGCCATGATCTCAGCTTTCGAATGTGTCCACGATGTATGTATATCAGAACTCATTTGCTCTGTTTATGCTGAAAAAGTTTGTATAAAGCTTTCTAAGTCTGAACCTTGGTTTTTCTTCTCAGGGTTGGGGTGTTGCTGTACTTGTTGGAGTGCCAAACAAAGATGATGCATTCAGAACTCATCCTATGAATTTCTTGAATGAGAGAACTCTTAAGGGTACCTTCTATGGTAACTACAAACCCCGCACTGATCTTCCTAGTGTTGTGGAAAAGTACATGAAAGGGGTAAGTTTATATTATAAATATATTGATTGAATTGTGCAGTATTTTAGGACAAATTAGGATTGCAGGATGATATCTTATCCGTGTTGCTAATGTGTGTTCTTACGGTGATGCTGCAGGAACTAGAAATTGAGAAATTCATCACCCACACAGTTGCATTCTCTGAGATTAACAAAGCTTTTGATTATATGTTGAAAGGGGAGTCCATCAGATGCATCATTCGAATGGGAGAGTAAAAGTAAAAAACAATGATGAATTAGTCCCAGTTGGTGAAGGGGGTTCTCTTTGTGGTTGTGAAAGAAAAAATAAATTTCTTGTGTAATCCCTTTAGGATTATTGAATTTGTGAAAGTTGGAATGTAGAGAATGATAGAGCCTTTGCCGCTGGGATTGTCTGATGCTGGATAAATAAAATGTTTTTGTCAATTTGTTGTTCTTGTAGTAATTAAAGTGATTTTGGTATAAAACAATACATGTACCTTTCTTCAGTGGTTTTGGTAAAATAATTGTTGCTTCTACCATTTCTATTTTTAAATCAAAAGCTTAAAAAAAACGAAGATATTATGTTTACTGAGATGTGTACCAGAAATAATCAAATTAAAATGACATCACTAGAGGGCCACTTTAGCTACATACGCACACATATTGGCTCCTAATATAAACCTAATGACCCAATGTAACTCGAGTCAAATGAAAATTTTTAATAAACTTATTCTAATGTAGTCTAAAAAAATTTAATCAATTTCAAATTTATTTTGGTCAAACTTAATCTATCTTAACTTGAGTCCACTTCCTGTTCAGATAAGTTGTAGCTTCTCATAAACTCAAAACCATAATATTAATAAATAAATAAATAAATAAGACACTTATTCTAAAATAAGGAAAATGCTCTTTCCAAGACAAAGTATATTTAAATTATTAATTTAAAATTTTAGCCGAATGTACCTCTCACTTTGAAATAGTTAAATCCAACGATAAAATAAAAAATAAAAAAATATGCAAAACATCCAATCAAATGATAGTATGATACAGAAAACTTAAAATATTTTTTCTTTCGCAATCTCTCACGTTTGACACTTTTTTTTTATAATTAAACAGTTGGGTAAAAAGTATTTAACCTTTTTTAAATTAAAATTCCAATTACACTTTCTATAGCTCATAAATCAAATCAATTTAAACGTACCACACTATGATATAATATAATTCAAATGATACCCCCTTTATCTAATTTACTGTTAATGTTTAATGATGTTAATTTTAAGTAAATCTATATCTAGAAGACAAGAGATCATTTACCTGAACCGAAATTGGGATTAATAAATTTTGGGTAATTTTTTTCAAGTGAACAAAAGTTTACGTTAATCAAAATCAAAACTGTTTTTGGCCTTAAGAATATGTTTTGGTTGTTTTAATATGCTCAGTTTAATTTTGATTTCTCGTCTTTATTTCGTCAGTTTTCATCTCTATATTTTTCAATTTGAAACTATCAAGTAAACATTATGCCCTGGTCTAATTTGTAGTTGAAAATGTTATTTTGCTCAACTGGATATGATTGAAATACATATGTGAGTTAATTTGAACCATACATTTTCTTAGAATGTGTGCTTTTTATGGAGAAATACAAGAATTAATTTGTTTTTAACTTTTAAACAAAAAATTTCACTTTCACTTTCTCTTTTATACCCTCTTGACGTTGCCAAAGTTACTTTCCTAATATTATTTTTCTTTTCTTACCTATTGAAAATTGAATTACTCTGACTTCTTTCTTTTATCTCTTAATTACTATTTAGGGTTGGGTTAAAATTCGATAATCTCTTAAAAATAATTTTAGCCAAAATTTAATCAGATAAAATTAGGTACAATCCTTTAAATACTTTTGGTGTTGGCTTCTAATGAAAACTCATGACAACCTTAAACGTAGACCTTGTACTGAAGTAATACTCTAATTTTGATTAAAAAATAGCTTTTAAATTAGAAAAAAAGCTGTTTATAAGTTCTGTCTAATTTAATAATGTTAAAATTAACTATTAAGTTAAATGAAAAATTACAATGAATTATATTAAACTAAAGGGTATAGTGCTTAAGAAAATTTATTAAAGTCAAAGGTGGAACTAAAGTAATAGTTGAGGGAGATAAATATTGAAAAATTCTAATTACTCAAATCCTTGCAAGATCCATGTAAAATTCAATATGCGCAAACTTTTTCCTTATATTTTATAGAAAAAGGAAAGGGAGTCCGGAGACCCATTGATTAGGTTTTTTTTTTTTTTTTCCAGCATAATGGAGTTTTCAAAAAGGGATTTTTTTTAAAGCAACTAGTAGAAAATAATCTAGACCATTTGTTGTGATGTGATTTAAAATTTTAAGATAATTTTGAAAGGAAAATAATTTGGAGGAGTAATTTTAAAGATGAAAGAACAATTTATATTATATTTTATTTTTAAAAACAAAAAACTATTTTTAAAAAGGAAAACAAACATATATGCTCTTTCTTGGTGGACTTTATCATTTAGTATAAGGAAAACAAATTAGGAAAGTGGCACTTCCAAAAAAATATATTAAAGCCTTGAAAATGGGTGGAGAGGGACATTAGATTTTTACTTTCATTTTTTAAAAATTTTTATAGTTAAATACTTTTTAAAAATAATATAAAAATAATGAACAATAAGAAAAAAATCATATTAAAGGTTTTGATTTTTCTTTTCATTACATTATTATAATAACATTTTTGAGCAATGTACATTTTTATTTTTGTTGCCTTTTCATTCATCTAAATAAATAGAGAAATTTTTTTTCCATTTTTTCTTTCTTATTTTTACCCATCTTATTAACATTTTTCTAAACTCTGCTTCTATTGTATTTCACAATCTCACATTTTTTTTTGCCCTTTACTTCATCCCATTATCCAAACAAAGCATAAGAATTTGTCTACTATTCAGTTGAATTCCCTAGTGAACAGAATATTAAATGAAATCAAAGAATTATTTGATATCAAGAGATTTTTTTAATTCACACAGGTTAACTTTATTTCTTGAATCAAATTTTGTATAAACATTAGTCCCCTGTTAAGCTCGCACGTTAAAAGTTAACAGGGTTGATGCAGGGTACAGTTGAGTACCAAGCTAGATGGCTTAAATAACACAAGGACTACAAGTTGGCAGCTAAGTGGTAACTCTGATGCTAATTTGGTCCTTGTTTTGGAAGGAAATATGAGAGAAGAATTTGGTTCCACATATCAGGAACACCTGGTAAACACCAATGGCTACAATCAGGCACAGAAGGCTTGTCATTCCAAGTGCCCACATGCCCATCACTTCTATATGCAGTCATTGGTGTAACGTGCAGAACTGTTACCTGTGCACTCATGTTTTTTACAACTCTGTTTATCATATCTGAAATTGGGCTTTTCTCCCTCCCATTAGTTCTCTTCCAAGGCTTTCGAGTCACTTTGCACGCATTATGGTTCTGTCCACTGCCACAAACACAAGCATTTTAACAGTTACCACTTGACATCACAGTCACACCTACCATCAAATTCGATGGCCTTTGTGTTACCAAAAGAATAGTGAGCTAAATATTTTTTTTGGTTTATATTTAGGCATTGTCCCACATCTAAGAACTTGATAAAAAATACACCCACCTCCAATGAGAGGATTCAAAGGTGCGAAAGAATATTCTTGTCCTGTTTGTGTTAATGGTATTCTCCACCCAAGACGCCCAGGTGAGCAAAGCTGTGTTGAAAGCAGAATTAATTGGCATTCCAAGCTTCACTGAGCTACCAACCTGAAAATACCAGCCCCTGTCTGAAGATCCCATTAGCACCTAATGGTTGATCTTAATCCTCATGAAAATTTTAGTCCTAGTCATGTATGGAACTAATATGCATACATACTGAGAGTCAAAAATATTCAAAAGAGATGAATATATCCAAAAATTTTCATATCTTCCTGAGTTGGGAAGTTGATATTTCAAAACAAGACAAATGCCACAAATACAATGAAAAACTAAATTACATTCAGGATGGCAGCGGCTTAAACCATATGTATAAATTGAGAAACTATCAACTCTCAGAGAAATCCATTTACGGTCACATGAGTTGAAATAATCATATTATCAAAGAAAAGGATTGTAAGATAAAACCACATTCAAAGTTGTTGCTATTAACTATTCTGCTGTGACCATGACCCTGCACATCAGAAAATCTCAAGTTCATCTTTAGCTCATATCAAGGGAGTAAAAGAAAGTCCAAAAACAACAATCTTCTAATTTGTGGCTCAAAACCTATAATTGAAGTCACAAGTCTGCTTTTTGTTTAAAGCTGCTCAATGGACAATTTGTACATTAGAGACCATCAAATCATTTCAAATAAGCCTAGTTTCATATTTTAGATGCCTCATCGTAGAGATGGTGATAAGACATCATCTTGTTGAAGTTTCATTGATGTCAATTTCGATGGTATATGCACATCACATATAAAGAATTATGAAGACCAAAAGCTCCACGACCCCTCAACAAATTTGTATAAAAAACATTATTTTGTATCTTACGGGACCTGGTTCATAGCTTCTCTTTAGAAAAACTTTTTTTGTACAAGGAATAACATTTGTTAAGAATTATTCTAGAAACAGAAAAATGAGATAGATTTCAAAATATTCCCAGTAATACTCGTAACAAATATTCAGAAAGATAACTTTTCTCAGCAGCAAGTACAGGTAGATCTAAAATTTTTCCTCAGTTTGATCAATAGTACCCAAAATTATCATATGGATGAGGTCATTTGAAAAAAAGCTAGTGCTAGTTGAAGGTCTTTTGAACATCCAGCACAGTGAGATTCTGAGACTTATATCCTCTGGATTAAAAGCTGAAGCGGATCCTCACCCTAGGTTTTATTTTCGGTTTTATGTTAAAATATTAATAGACGTCAAAATTTTCAGCCCTAGGATTATGACTGTAGTTGGTACAGTTAAAAATACAGCTCTCAGCTGTTCCATTTCCCTATCATGTAATTGTTATCATTTATAAATTGCCAGTAAAGCATGCATTCTACGGATCCAAAGATGAAAATCAAGTTGAAAAGTATTATCATAAAGCATGTAGTTGACTAGTTGAGGAGTAAATCCAACGTTGAATGTATAAAAGAAATAAAAAATATATATTGTCGTTAAAACATATGTATCTACCATGTACCAAAAATGCATGTCATATCAGGAAAATGAAACTACTCACATGTCAAAAAGTTTAGTCCGTGTCCACCAGTGACCTGAATTGAATATCAGAACATCAGAGTCAATCCACTCATGACTAATATCATCGATCTTGTCCAATCTCAGTGTTGTCTTCACCCTCTGGGGTGCATGTCTGGGCACAGAACCAGGCTTCACCAAGAACACCGATCGATAAAAGTCAATTCTAACATCAAAAGAACTAAACTTTACACCTAAAAATCTTATCTGTTTGGTGATCTTGTTGCCTTTGATTTCATAGACACTCTTCTTATCCTCAACTCCTGTCATTAGCATACATATCATGGACTCCCATTGGGTCCTACTCAATGAATCCCCAACAAAAACCACCCTTTTCCCACGAAGTTCTTCGAGTATTTTACGGGCATCAAACCTTGGAATATCACAATTCTTTGGTTTCCACCTCCATTTTGTATAACCTCTGTCTTTACGCCCATTAGCAAGGCAATTAAAACCCCTTTCAGCAAAAGGGCAATGAGAAGCATCATACAAAGGGTAGCTATCATCCTTTACCCAACTTCCTTCAAACACATTGCAGGTGCCCCTTGAAACATTTGATTTTAGAATCTGAAAACTCTGAACAAGTGAATGAGAACTGTTGGGAATGTCATAACTCTTAATCACTGAGGGAGAACTGGGAAATGCATATGAATAAGCCCAGGAAAGGATCAAGAGCAAGGATATCAAAGAACCAGCTGTGACCAACCCATTGAAGGAAACAAAGATCCATGCATTGCAGTCACCCTTAATTATTTTGTGACCAAAACCAAAGGCCCTTGAGAGTAAAGTTCTAAACTTTGCAAACGAAATCCAAAAACTAAACAAACCCAGCAACTGCATAACTTGCAAAACCCACCAACTATCCCATACATCCATTGTAAATGTACACACAGGACGCTACATATATGTTAAAATACTACCACAGGCAAATGTTCTCTAAGAAGGAAATTTGAAAACTGCCCAACTTAGTGAACAAAAATACGCTGCTTTCAATGCCTAAACACTAAGCTTATATTAGTAGAAGGGAAACCAGTTTGGTAAACACTAAAACAGAATATTCATACAAATTTAAGACTAGGAAATGGCAAGTTTAGAGACAGGGAATTGCAAAGTGTTGACAGAGAAGAAAAAGGAAAAACAGCAAATTGAAGGACTAAAGTTTTATCAAGTGAGATTTTATGGAACTGAGTTGGGTGGGGGGGTTAATGCAAAAGGTGGTAGTTGTGGTTGAAGCTGGTTGTGTGCAGTGTGCAACATGGAAAGGCTGCAATATAGTTGGAGGTTGAGGGCATTTCAGTCATTGTAAATATATTCCAATCCTAGTACTGGCTACATAGAATGCCTTGGTTGCTTTGGCTACGTTAAGGGAAAAAAAAGCAGAATCAAAGTTAATTGCGCATTAAAATCTGTCGGTGCTCACGAGGAAACGAACCCAAGTTACCGAAACAACCTCCAACTTCTTTGCCTTTTCTTTTGGTCCACTAACCTTTTTATTTTTATTTATTATTTATTCAGTGAAAAAATAATGTAACAGTTTAGTGGACCAGAAGGTAAGGCCCAAAACACTGCCCAATTCAGTTAAATAAGAAAACAAATCATTGAGCACTTTTATTTTTCATATTTTTTTATCATGGTGTTGATTTTAATCTTAACAGCAACAGGAATAAGCTGGCTTGCGTCGAACGCAATTCCTTTATAATTTCTTTCAACATCGTCGTTATTGTAAATTATTAACAATTTTTGCATCTTCACTCAGATGATTCGTTTTGACTAAGATAGCAATGAATAATATACACCAAACGACTGAAAACGATTAATTAATTCTTTTAAAGTTTGGTCGCCTGTTGTTTTATTTTGTCACGACTCAATCTTTTTCTACCAAAATTTTAAGCGTAGAGAAGTCTCTTAAGAATTAATTATTTCATACTACAAAGTGCTAAAGTTTAAATTTAAAAATATTCCCTCCAACTTTGATTTAATGTTTGAACCCCTATTTTTGGTATAGCAATAGCTATCGAGATCTAATGTAATAAAGTTGGATTTTTTAAATAAAAACTTTATCGTTTGGGAAATAATTAAATAATCAAAACCATTACAGAAACACGTTAACAATCAGCGGTATATATCAAACTAAAATGCCAACCAAACAACAATGTCTCTTCAACTGTGATAGCTTCCGAGACAATTGACACCGCGACCACCAACGATGAGATGAGCACAACCTCATAAGAGATAGTCCAACGTTTCAGCCAACATGTTTAGTACCATAATGTGGGTCAAGAAGGGTTAATGAGAAAGGGACGTCGTACCAGGATGGTAGTGGCACGCTTCGACAGAAACATCACTTCTAAGTCATATTTTGGATCTGCAAGGAACCACATTCTCTTCAAGCCTTCCAATTTCACGCACCAATCACAACCCCCAAGTCCTCCAAACATGCAACTAAATGTGGCCAGCAATTTTTATAAACCTGGGTAAGACATAAAATCTAGTTGAAAAGACTTCAGTTCTAATACAAGTACACAAGCAATATAATCCTATTCTCCCTTTGATTATATTTCTTTCTCTGTGTTTGTTTAATTTTTTTTTTTAATCAGCAAATTGTATTGATTTTTTTTTTCTAAGCTTATTTTATTCTTTTAATTTATAGGGTAATTTGCTTTGTTATATTCTTACCATTTTTCAACTTTGTCTCTATTATTTTAATAACTAAACCTCTTTGAAGTGAAAAATGTTAAATTCCAATATCTTTGTCTAATTACTATTTAGTTATAATTTTAAGTTTGTTAAAATGTTCATCTTTATTTTTCTAATTCCTATTTAGGATTGAGATTTAATTATCACTTAAAATATAGTAAAAGATAAAAATGTAAAATGCTTAGTAAATTTATGTTGCCTTAAAGGTGAAAAGTCACCCTCGTACAACAGTAACGTAATTTCTTTACCAAATTTCAAGACCGTGACCAATTTTGTCTTTATTAAAAAAAACAAAAGAAACTAGATCACTGTAAAAGTTTAAATATATATTGTTTTTTTTCTATTTAAATAAAATTTGTTTGTTATTATAAATTTTATTTTTATGTTCTTCTTAAAAATAAATTTTTAAAATATTTTAAAATAAAATTTTTAAAAACTAAAAACTAAAACAAAAATAAACAAGTCCTAAGTATCTGTTTTCTTTTATTGTCTCTTTCTTCTCCCGTTATTTATCCACTGTTTATTAAAAGAATGACATATTGCGTTCTTCTTTAGACTATCACACTTTACTAAATTTATGAACTAAAAAATTTTATTTATTATACAACTTTGTTCTAATTATTTTAAAAAAATCGAATCTAAAACATTTTAAACAAATTTTACTTGAAAAAAATGGAAAAGAAATTACATTAGATTAATCTCAACTGAGATTATTTTTACTTAACAAAAGTTACATTATTCATAATATATTATGCTAATAAATAACTTATTGATATAAAAATTGACATATATTGTTAGTAATAAAATATTAAAATAATTTCTTGTATTATTAATCTACAATGCCTAACATTTTGTCTAGCAAATGACTTTTTAAATATTTAGGGAGAATTAGTAATACAAAGCAGGCAGGGAAAACAAGTTAAAAGAAGTGAAACTATAAAAAAATAATAAAGTTTATCTCAATTTATATGAAAATGTGTTCACAATTTCTCAATATCCTGTTAATGTGATGACGGTTTAATGTTCTAGCTTTGTTATGAAAACAAAATGCTATATACTAATAGTTTAAAATTCGGTTACTAAAAAATGATTTTGTTAGTAAAAATATTAATATATATTATTAATACATGAAATACCTTTATATATTGTTAAACAAAGGTTATGTGGATTAAAGTTGTTCTAACACTTAACTGACATATTTTTGTTTTGTGCGTTGGTAAATGATAACTTTGTTTGCAGTGAATAATTAATATATAGTTTCCTTTTTTAAAATAAAATACTTCATGATTAAAATAATAATATAATACTGCTGAGCCCGCAGATTAAAGGTTATTTTAACTTAGCTTTCGAGTCTTATATTAACATATACGTTAATATTAAATAATATTATGTTGAATATCAATATTTAATACGTCATATAATTCAAAATTTATTATTTCTAACACACGGATATAACTAATTCAATGTAAAGAAAAAAAAAAGTCTGAATATATACGAGTACAAACAAATATTTTAAAAAAAAAGGGCTTACTATTTGTTTTTATTGGGCTCACATGAGCCAATTAAATCCGGTGGATTTCATACCTCGATCTACTCCACATATTAAAGTATTTGGATTCGTTAAGTGGATCAACTCATTTTCACACCCCAACTTTATTAAAATTTGAAAGTAAAAATTAATTTTAATATTTTTAAAATTAATTTTAATATTTTAATTATATATTTTCTATCATATTAGTCTTTAATTTATGGGTGACAAATTTTAGTTACTAAAATTGACTTTCATTCTATTATTTTCATAACTTCGAAGAGTGCAAGAAATCAACTTAAAAAATGGGATTCAAAATCAATTTAAAATTTTATTTCAATTTGATTCATTTTGCATTACTCAGGACTTATATATGATAAGTATCAAATTGCCAAACAGTTTTATACTTTTATTTGATATGCAAGGCATTTAGGAACAAAGTGCATAATATGTGCTTCGAAATATAGAATAAAGAACAATGCAGGGAATCGATATACTGAAAAGAATTGAATCTTTTTTTTAACCTACTCCCCTCTTCTTTTCCATACAATTGCTAAGGGCAAATTAGAAGTGAGAATAGTTTGAACCATAGAATGCAGAGGTAAGGTACTATGCCTAATCTCAAAACACAAAAGAAAGGCTTACTCTAGCAATACAAGATCTCGAAGTTCATAGTCCCCGATTCATGTAACTCCGGTGGTCACTTCAGAACTTTCAACAACATCATCAGCAAATACACGAATCTAAAGAAAGGATACTTTTATGTCATTTCTGCACTAAATATAATAAGAGATTCACAAGTCTTTTAGTAAATCTATAATGGGGCCACAAGACTCACATGCTCTTTTGTTGTATCAGATATTAAGATCAAGACAGGCTGCTCCACCTTCACAACCATGCCAGTAGCACCCTCTTGAGCACCAGTAACAACCTTAACATGATTTCCAGGTTCAAAATATTTACAAAGTTCCTTTTCATTCATAGCAAGAGTTTTCTGACAAGTAGAAAAAATGACAATTAGATCATTATGAAAAAAATTTATTACAAATCAACATGCAAAACCAGCATACTACAAGGGAAGAAAACCAACCAATTATCAATTCATACTTACCGGAAGACCCTTAATTTCTGGTCTTATATGAACATTATCTTCATCAACTTTCTCTACCCACCCCTTCAAGTTCTTTAAGTCGCCCTTGACAATAATGACAGCATCACCTTTCATAAAATGCCCTTTCTTTCTGTTTGCAAACAAAGTTGACAGACTAGCAACATCACCATCACCACTCTCGCCTGGTTTACAAAATTTTTCAAGCTCATCAAAAGTAGGTTTGATGTTCTGAGCACTAATGGATTTTATTGATACAGTTTTGAATAAGAATCCATCTTTGAACATCATGCTGCCAATCGCATCAAATCTTTCCCCATATGCATCACGTCCATGCTCCACACAAATATGCAGTTCCCTGAATAGAAAGCATAAATTTAATCAAACCAGGAACTGAAAAGTTTCCAAGAAACAGAAGACATTCAGTGACAAAAGGAGAGAACCAGCAATACCTTGTCAACATTCATAAATCGAGGAGGAGGAACAAAAGTCTTCTTTTTCACAACTTCCCTACCTTCCTGCACAACACAAGTGATTTGCAAAAAATTATAGAGTCAAGCTATTTAGACTTTCAAGAAAGTTAAAAATATAAGCATTGGTCAAATAGAATGCATCAATTTAGCAAGACACTGAAATATTTCATACCAATTTGTTTGCAAGGGCCTGTAAGTCTACCCTTGGAATTAGTTTCACAGTAACTCTCTGCCGCACATTATCAACATCCACTTTCTATAGAAGAAATATCTGATGGTAAATAAAGAAAGTAAAAGGGCCATCCCTTTTATGACAGAACATCAAAATTTTCTAGAATGTGCTGCATACTTTAGCAAGATCCCCTTTGTATGTCCCAATCTTCATTCTGACCCATGTATCTCTGGCAAGATCAACAGCCTTGCTTTCAACTGACAGAACATCAGTCATTTCTCTGATAGGAACAAGCATTATTTTTTGGCCAAATATACTGCGCTGACCTTTGCAAGCCTGAAAACAAATGCAAAATATATATAAAAAATCACAGTTCTATCTATAAAAATTTGTGTTATTTATTACAACAGACATGACGATACCTCTCTAACATGGACCTCTTTATCTGCTTCCACATATATATAATTTTTTAGATGATCAAGAGCAATAGCTGATCTGATTTGCAATTCAGACCCCTTATCTATGTACTTTTGCACGAGGCAAACAGCTGTTTCTCGCTCACAACCAATCTAGTGAAAATAAACCAAAGAATATTTATATGGCATGCTTCTATATTCGTGCAAGAACAAGGAATTCATCACAAATGGAAGGATCATACCGCACATTTGACCATCCACAGCTTTGGATCTCTCAAAGATGGCAAAGGAGCTTGTTGTTCAACATCTGTAGTTTCTTCATCATAATCTGGTACTCGCCTTCCATATCTTTCCTGAATGCTTCTGGCCATAGTTTCGAGATCTTCATGATCTTCTTGGTGATGTGGCAGCATACGGCTACTATGCATCCTTCTACCATCATCTTCTGGTAGATCAGCTCCACCCTCAACAATGAAGTCTGCATGTTTCAACAGTTGTTAACATATCTACATAAATAAGTGATGTATTTTACCACAAAGTAGCTGAGAGCCTCATATACATTAATAATAGACATGTTGAAGGGCAGAGATAGAGAGGATACAAACTAATCCATACAATCTGAATTTATGTATTCATAAAAACACTTCAATTGTATGTCCCATTTTTAAAATTAATTTTTTTTATTTGATTTATTTTTTAAACTTGTCCTCCACAACCTGTTTTTAGAGTAGAAAATAGTTTTGAACACATTTTACCAGCTTTCATGTAATCTCAACTCTCACTTCAAACCACCACCACTACCGTCAGTGTTCTCGAGCATTCAAAACTTATTCTTAAAACAGAATTCATCGAATACAATTTTTGATAATTTATTCAGAGAAATAACTCTTGAAAACAAGAATTGAATCAAACAAGCATTGAATATCACTAGGTAACAAGTTTGGCTGTCTTAAAAAAACAGGGATAAGGAAATCAGACTCAGACGAGACAATTATTGTGCTGGTTAATATTAAACTCCTGATGGTAGAAAACACTCGGACGAAAATGTCTTTGAAAACTATTATTGTTTTTAGATACCCTTCAGTATATCATAGTTTAGGTTCACAAGTCACAACATAAAACAACTGAAGTCTAAAGGCAACGTGAACAGAGTATCAATACCACCAATTACAATACTCAGTAACATGAAGAAGACAAACCCTAAATTCCCACTTCCAACCCTAATTCCACCCCAATTCAAATCTAACCGAATTGATTTGCCTCTAAAACTAATAGAAAACAATAAGAAAAGTGGAAAACGCACCATCTTCGCCTTCCTCCTCTTCCTCCTCTTCATCACAATCGACCACAGCCTCCTCGTCAAAAAAATTGGAAGCAGAAACCTTCTTATACTAGCGCCTGCGACCACCTCGGCCATCGAAATTCTCATCATGGTCGATGAAACCAGATCTTCTCCGCTTCCTGCCGCCACTGCGTCCTCTATTATCCTCTTCCTCCTCCTCCACTTCCTCGTCGAAGTCGGCAACCTGCTCCTCCTCCTCCTCGTCGTCGCGGCCCATTCCTCGGTGACTCATGCTGCAAACTCTAAACTTATGATGAAAATGTTGCTTCTCTGCGCGCAAGCCTACAACTAGAGCTGTCAGTTTGGTCCTGGTCCCCAAGCCTCCCCCCTCAACATATTATATAGCTCTAATTTTTTTAAATCCTATATATATTCGGTTTACTAGAACTTAAGCTCTAATATATAAATAAAACATGAGTTAATTTATATTTTTTTAAAAATATTTAATAAATATTATATTATTTTTAATAAAAAATATATATGTATTTATTTATTATTTTATTAAAAATTAATAAAATATATTTTAAAAATAAAAATTTTTATCAACTTAAGATTAATTAAAATTAAAATTTATAAATATTTATTAATTTTTATTAAGTTTACAAGTTATTTTTTTATATTAATAATTTTATAATATTAAGTATCATATATCTATAATTTTTATGATAATAATATTTATTTATTAAATATTTTATAATATATAATTTAATAAATTTAGCTACTATTATTTTTTATTGTTATTTTTATGTTTCTATTATAATTTTAAAAATATTTATTAAAGACATCATTTTTTAAAAATAATTTTATAAAAATAAATAAATAAATAAATTTTTATAGAATAATTAATAAATATTTTTTATTTCTAATAAAAGATACATTTATTTGTTTATTATTTTTATTAAATTATTTTATTTAAAATTAATATATTTTAATTATAAAAATATATTTTAAAAATATTATTTATCAAGTTTGTCTTATCAAATTATTTTACTTTAAAAATAAATTATAACAAATTAAGATAAGTCAGATTTTAAATTTTTAAACATTTATTAATTTTTGTGAAGTTTATAAATTACTTTTCTGTATTTATAAATTTGATAATATTAAGTATTACATGTTAATAATTTTCATAATAATGATATTATATTTATATTTTTTAACATATTAAATTTCATTAAAATAAATTATTTTAAATATTTTAATAATTTGATAACAAATGACTTAATAAATTTAACTTATATTATTTTGTGACTTTAAAAATATTTATTCAATATATGATGTTATTAAGATATTTTATAAAAATAAATAAATAAAATATAATAATATAAAAATATTAAAAAATTTATGATTAATACTCAAATAAAATTATAAAATAATATATTGAGAAAATTTAATGATTATAATAATTTTTTTAAAAATTAGTTGACCTATATATTAGCTCTAACCTGCTTAATCTTATGAATGTTTTAACTCTTAATTTTATCACATAGACTTTTTGACTCATTATAATAAGTTTAACGGTCTAGCCGGTAAAAAAAAAATATAAATTAGTGAACCATTAAATTAATGGACTAATCTATTAAAAATTAACTAAAAAAATAAATTACAATAAATAATAAAAATATTTTTATATTAATAAAATTTAATATTTTATTATTTTTTATTTTTTAAAAAATAAAATTTGAGCCCAACAAGCCTAACTTAATTTGCATTTTAATAGGTTAAAACGAGATAGGCTAGGAGGCAGTTATATCCACAACATTCAGTTCGGTCCATCAAATTTAGTGAGTTATGTGGGCTAAACCCAATTTGCCATCCCTAATTTGCCTAAGATAGCAATGAATAATATACACCGAACAACCGAATAACGATTAATTAATTCTTTTAACAAAGCGCATAATATGTGCTTCGAAATATAGAATAAAGAACAATGCAGGAAATCAATATACTGAAAAGAATTGAATCTTTTTTTAAACTTACTCCCCTCTTCTTTTCCATACAATTGCTACGGGCCAATAAAAAGATACTCCTTTCTCCGTCCTCTTTTAGGATAAAAATCATAAAATCTAAGAATGAAATAGTTGGGAGATCCATCTTTTTAATCTTCAATTGAAGGGTGCGTTGTGTTTGGCAATCTCCTGCCACGCACAAATGAACTGAAAAGATGAAGTGCTCTTGAAGGTTGTGCATATGGTACCATGTGGGCAGCTCCCCTTACAGTGGCAAAAGTCAACAAATTTCCATACTCTGTTACCCATCCCCCAACCTGTGCATATATAATAAATATTTGCACTTAGTGTACTAAAGCAAAATCATAACAGAGAAAAATTAAATGAATTCTTTTTCAATATGTATAAAATGAAATTGTCACATACCTGGCCTTTGTGGAACCAAGCTCCATATGGGACTGTAATCTTGAACTTCAGTTCATGAGCTAGTTCACGAATGAGTGATCTAGAACCTAGTAATGGCACAACAGAATCTTGGTCTCCACTGTGATAATTTAACAAAAATTATAAGCATGCGGCAAAAAATAAAGTATATATAAGTAGGAAATTATAATGGGTCTCCCTTGTGAAATGAGATTACCTGAAAACCCACACTGGAATATGGTTTTGAACTATCCTTTTGAGAACTGGAAGGATATTTATGTTAGGATCGGTGTCGCTATAATTTAGAACACTGCAATGAAAAAATGTGGGGATTAGACATCAATGATGAGAGTAGAGGAATGATAAATGGTGTGATCCGTTTATCATGATTAACTGCGTGTTTGAATTCATTTTTAGAAGGTCATAAATTTACATTTATTTTAACGTTATTAATTGTATTTTTTCAATAATAAATGGTCCTAAATATACACTACCAAACCTAAATGCACTGCTATAAGGACATAGAGTAATAGAATATATTTTGCTGAATGTTGTTAACAAATCATTGCGTTTCTGCTTCTATTTAAATTGAAGGTGTATAAACATTCAAGGTAGTTTAAGAGATTCAATTAATGGTATTCTTTGTTTGTAAGTTTGAATCCTAAAGAAACACAGAAGATTACAATTGTTTCACATAGCTATTTCCAAAATATGAATCACTTACCCACTACACATGGACCAAGAGTATGGAAGATTAGTACGGTTTGCATGTAGAGCCTTCTGAACCTCAGGGAGGTTGAAATAAAAGCTTCTTTCATAACTCATACATACATCTACACCTATACTTATTTTAGTAGCCTGCATTAAAGTAATCAAATTAATTAGTTAATAATAATTTTGTTAAAAATAAATAAAATATCACCAGAACAAAAATGAAAGAGGCAAAGTACCATTTTTTTCAATCTCAGTTCTTGTTCAACTATGGATGGATAACAAACATCAAGAATTACATCGTAGTTGTTTATATAATCCCCAACAATGTCGTTTGCTTCATCAATTGCGTTGTTGCATGATTTAGACATATTATGTGGAGTTTCAAAGACATAATCATCAAAATCGCAATCATTCATGATGGCAAGGCCAATTTCATCGGAGATCATTCCATGTGACCAGAAGTATTCATATGTTGCTTGTGCATCACGATCAAGTTTCAGAAGTGGGTTTCCAATCTAACAAGTGAAAGTCAATGAAGAAAGAATAAAATAACTTTCAAAATAACACAAATATAAACTTATGAATAAATAAATGCCAAAAGAATCATAAGAAAGGAATCTTACAGCAACTCCCTTAATATTGAATTTGAAACCAGTTGAATGAGCATTATAGTCCAGAAGAGCACTAGCTAACTGGGGTATGTAATGTCCTATAGAACATTATAAATTTTAGTGATAAACAAAAATATATTACGAGAACAGGGGCAATAGAAATAATATATCATATTCATACAATTATACACTTCTTTTTTTGTCTTTATTTTTTCCATCACAATAGTCATTTATCTTACATTTTTCGCTCTTCTCTTTCCACCTCTATCTTGTTTATAGGAATTATCGTGTGAATACAGTTTTTCAAAAGTAAAAGAGCAAAAAGAAAAGCGAAAAAGAGGACTTTTATTTTTCAAAAGAAGACGAAAAAAAAGTAAAATGGAGTAATAATTCTATAGCATGTCCACTGCTAGGAATGATAGCATAACTGCATATGTTATGTGCATGTGCATAAATAAAATAGAATAAAAAGTTTAACCTTAACTAAATCACGTCAGCCAATACATAGAATATCTTGGAACACGAGACCAACTTTTGGGAATTTCAATTAAATAAATAAATTATTAAACTTAGGATAAGATTATTATTTCTTGGACCTGCATAGCTTTCTCCAGTAAGGAACAGCTCCCTTGATCTGTAGGAAGGAAACTTCTCGTACCATTTCAGCATGAACAGAAGCATATCATTGGCTGCCAAAAATAAAAGGATAATTACATGAATGCCTAGTAAAAATAAATTGGATAACATGCCCTTAAAATTTGATATTTTACTTACATAATTACATAAATGCATTCCAGCCTACAAAAGTATAATTTTATAACAACAATGTATATATTGATTTACCACTATCCTTAGTCCTTACCTGTGGACTCGTCTCCAGAGTTGTAATCTGAAGTTGTGTTTGAGTATGACCAACCAACTCCAGCAGGAGATTCCACAAAGAGAAGGTTGGATGCTATGAAAGATACAATATCAACATTAGAAATCAATTTACACACAAATTGTTCTTCAATATAAAATTCAAAAGGAAAACTGATGTCAAAAACCTGTGTCATATATAGCATACCTTTATTCCAAGACATTAAGTTTCTTCGGAGACCACGTCCATCACCTTTAGGATAAAAGGGACCCAACTCAGTGAAGGCACCTCCTCCAATGGAGGAACATCCCGGGCCTGAAAAAGAATGGTACTTTCTGAGTTAAAATCACTCAGTAAAATAATTGCAACAAGTAAAAACCTTTTTAGGTTGATATATTTGATGTAGCTTTTGTGGTTCTTCATAATTAAAAAAAATTGTTGCATCTTTCATATACAGTGGACTGATACAGTACTACAGAAAATCCAGGGTCATTTCAAAATTTTGATCCCGGGGATCTGTCATGAGGGGTCCAAGCAAACAGGATTTTCGAGTGAGACAACAACACAACCTTAATTGGTAGGGACAAGGACAAATATATGGCAACCACCTGTGCTTGCCAGCAAAAGATATAAACAAGAATATGAAAAAAATATGACAAAACAGCCTAAAAAGAACATTAAAAAAATGATAATGTATTGACAGTGAAGAGCATGAATGAAAGATATTAGAAACTTGATAAGCACTAGCAATTGAACAGGAGAAAGGGTAGAAACTACCAACCTCCATTGAGCCAAAGAGTGAGAGGCTTCTTGTCTTGGTGCTGTTCAGCCTCCACAAAATAGTAGAAGAGGCTTCTTCCATGCTTTTCATCTATATCAACATAGCCAGCATATTGACTGAAGCCAACTTTGGGTTGACCAGGCAACCTCAGTACCATATCCTCAGTTGGGTACCCTTCAACCCCAACATTGCCTAGAAAGCAGGCACAGCCCACCACAATCAACACTCCAACAAACCAACACTTTCCCATCCCAAGAATTCCTCCAAGTTCCTAACAAGAAACCCACCCTTTATCCATTCCCTCAGGACTTGATCCTTATATACAGCTCTGAAGTATATTTTGTTACTATTTAATCTCAATTTTTTACATTGTTTTGAATTTGCTGCCATCCTATCATATAAAGTCACAAGTAGGAATAAAAAAGGTAAAAACCATTACTAGGAATTAAAAATTTATAATAATTAGTAATTTTTCTGTGAGGGCCCAGTTATGCTAAATTAAAATAATTTTATGTGAGGGTCCAGGTGTACTGATTGATTGGCTAAAGTTGAGACTGTATATAAAAAGTTTTTTTCTTGTTTTGATAAGACTCTTCCATTTTTACTTTCTTTTATGCATTTAGATGTTGTTAGTACTTGGTATCTTAGGATAATTACTTAGTTTGTTTTCTATTTCTTTGACTTTTTAGTCCCATTGAATATTAAAATATATTGTAGGATTATTTTTAAATTAAATTAATTTTATAAATTTAAAAATTATATTTATTAATAATAATTGTTCTATTATATTAAAAATTAAAAATAAAGTATAAATATTTTAAATTTCAAATAATATTAAATTAAAAATAAATTCACAATATAAAAAATAACTAATCCCTAAATTTATTATTTGATAATACTCCTACAAATACAATGTTTTAGTTGAAAATTTAATATTCAAAATTTATAAATAAAAGTTTATTGATAATATGACTTTAAGATTAATTATTCTAAAAAAATAATTCTCTGTAATATAAATAAGTTTTATCCAATATGCATCCTAATTAAATTTAATTTTGAATTCCAAATTCATTAATGTCATAAATGAATTTGTATTCTTTCAAATTTTTTATACTAATTCGTTTATTCATGTCATACTCGATTTTGTTGATACGCAGTATTTATGACAATAATTAATTAACAAACTTGTATTTCGATTTTAAAAATTCAAAAATTACAAATTTTAAAAATAAATATTGTAATTATTAATAATAAATACTTTATTATATTAAAATAAATAATAAGATATAAAAGAATCACAATTTAAAAAATAAATGCTAAATATAAAAATTGATAAGACGAGAGAGAAGACAAACATCTAAAAGTATCCTCATTTAAGAACTCCTAAAAACACTATAAATTAAAAAATTGAACTTATAATTTTATATGCATATAAATTCTATATAAGTGTTAAAATGGTAATAAATAATGGGAAATTTTTTGAAAATATTGTATGTTTAAAGATTAAATTAAAAAATTATCACCAATATATTCAATCCATGTGTGTAAAACAGACAAATTGTTTTTTTAATATAACAGAATGAATAGAATTAATTATATGACGATAGCTTTAATGAACAGAGTCTGTTAGTGGGAGAAAAAGAAGCACGTGAATCCTTGGACTTTTCTTTAACAAAAAAGTTAATTCCCACCTCAAGATCCGAATTGCATAGAATAAATGGGATGAAATGTGCTGATAGCCTTTGAATTCCTTGGTACATATTAATAGAATGACATGTATTTGTTGTAAGATTAGGTAAAATTAATTTTAAAACATTAAATCTAATTAAAATTGATGCTTAAATCAATATTAGCAATCATGATTGCATTTAATGATGTAATGCATCATGCAATTTAAATACCATTTAATGGTTAAAGTTGCAATACATATTTGAGGGCAATGAATACATGTTATTTTGGCAGAAAGTAGCATAGTGGAGAAGGTTTGGACTAAGGGAGGGATTGGCTTTTACATTGGCAGTGTCGCCAACGGTAAAAATAATGTTCCAAAGTTGATAATATAATCATAAAAGAAGACCGCAAGTCAAAAAACCAACTCGGAATCTTCTTTTGGACCTATTTGCCTGCCACATTCATCATTCCTCTTCATTGCTTCAAAGGGAATATACACAAGTCCTGTTTAATCTAAATCTAGGCCCAACTTTTAAATATGTTTTTCACAAATTTAAAAACTAATATATTAAAATTATTATTGTTTTGTTTAAAATATAAAATCAACTTATTTATATAAATTATAAATACTGATTTTTAAATGAGATGATTTTTCGGATTAGTTGATTTTTATGAATCATGTACTTTTTTAAATTTAATATTAATTTAAAATTTGAATTTTCCATAATTTATTTTATTTAATATAATATAATATTTATATTTAATCTTATGATATATTTTTTAGTTATTTATTTAAAAATGATATCTGCAAAAATAAAAAAAGAGTAGTTACATATTAAATTTCTGTAATCAATTTTATAAAGTAGTTTTTTGTTAATTTATATTAAATTTAATTCATTTAATTTTGTTGAAACATTATTAATAATAATGCTTTATTAATTTTGAATTTAGTTTTTGACATTGTTTTATATATAATTGCTGACATTGTAATTGTTTTACGATAACTATGTATGTTGTTGGATTTTTTTTATTTTAATGTTTATTATATTAAATAATAACAAATATGTATTTTAATTAAGACTAATAAAAAAATAAAAGTCAAATAAAAGGATAAATAACATAATTGCTAATTAGAAAATTAAACTGTAATAAAATGAGTTTTTTAAGTGAAAATTATTTAGGCTTAATATTATTATACACTAATTAATAATATTTATATTTAAAATACTAAATATTAATAAATTAATGTTATCATTTTTGAAAACCTCTTATTTTAGAGTCTCAATTGCTTCAAGAGCGTTGGCTTGGGCCGGCCCTCAATTACTAATATTTTTTTCTTGTTTCGGAAGCCGCAACAACTGCCAAATCCAACCGAAAAACTTAAAAATTAAATTAAGTAAAAAGTGAACAAACTTTTTTTTAATTAAAACTGATATAATTTTATTTATAAAATTAATAATTTATTCATATTTTTAGGACTATATTAATAAGATTATAATACTTAACTATTTTTAATTTTATTTTTAAATTTATACCATATTATTACTGTTTAGAAATATATTTTATTATTTTCATGATTATATAAGCATATTATTTTTAAAATTTCTAAAATTATTTTTGTGCATGATACTATTTATATTTTGTATAAACAATTAACTTTATTTTAAAAATAATGCAGATGAAATGATAAAATAAATTATCTATTATTTTTAAGTAAATTGAAAAAGAAATTGTTCAATCCAACTCAAATCTCTTAGAATTAATTTAAAATAGTTTTAATTATTTTTTTATACAAATTATTGTTCTAAACCAAGCTGTACTTTTTCTTGTTTAACCCTATGTTTGCTGTTCCGTGACTTTTCGGTTCTCGTCATGTCCTCTCTCCCTCGTAGATTTTTTTAAGGTTTCTACTTTATTAATGTTTTAATAAAAAGGACCCAAAACACTTTATACCTTTCCCAAACATGCGCGGGGCTCAAATTCATAAAAGCAAATTGTAACATATAATGCAATCATTATTCGACTCATGTATACTTTATTGCAATACATTTACACTCATAATTGTATATGGTTTTTTCATACATTTTAATACAATCTAAATTACAGGTCAACTACCCATTTCCTTCATAAAAAAATTTTAGTTTTGTCTACACACAATGCAGGACTTGTAAATACCGAAGGATAATTTTTTCCTTTTGTTTTGTTTTGGACTATATTTTTGGAGCTAAGGAAAAGTACTCCTCAATATAATCAATATAATCGACCATTAGTGTTACAAGGGTCACGGCTTGATTCACAAGACTGGATGAACAGACTTTAAACCCATTGTGTTGTTGTTTAGCAAGAAAGATTTAAGCGCATTATTGTCATCAATGGTACTTGTCTACACTAAAAGCCAAAAGAACATTGAAAGCATTCAGCAATATTACTTTGTTCGAATTAGCAATTATGTCACTTCTACAAAATGATATGAGTGTTTGAACAAGACCATACACTCATAATAATCCTAGAAAACTTTTATTTATTTATTTATAGGTAGACCTAGTGCATTAGGTAGAGTGCAAGACTTTCATTTCGATCCAGAAATTGAAGTCAAGATGCACACGGGGAGTGAGGGGGAGCAAAAAATGAGAGAAGAAAAACACTGAATAAAGACGAGATTGCTGGCTACTCGACATAAATGAAAACTTTATTTATTTGGCGTCTATCGTGAGAAATTTAATTACAGGGAGATGAACATTCATATAACCAATGGGGCTAAGAATCCCGAAATAACCTCCGTTTAGTCTCGTACTCCAATGAATGCATTGCGGTCAAAGCGTTTTGGTATCTAATTCAAAAAATTAATCAAGCACATCAATATTGAGTTTAGCGTGACTGACATGCTTAGTTTTATGTTAAGTGCATTTACGTTTATTTTAGCCTTGTTAATTAAATTTTGTCTGTGTTAACTTTTAAAACTAAGTTTAAAGATTTAAAAACATTAAGAACTTGTTTGTTTTTATTTAAGTTTAAAATTTTTAAAAATTACATTTTAAAAAAAATTTAACAAAATATTTTAAGAAGAAAATAAAAATAAAAATAATTTTAACAAACAAATTTATTTTATTTTTACTTTTAAAAAATTAAAAACTGTTTTTAAAAATAGAAAATAAACAAGTCCTAAGTTTTTTATTATGAAAAATACATTCATTACATTAAATTTATAAAAATATAATAAATATTTATGTTTTAAATAAAATCTTGTTACTTTTAATTATTTAAAAATAGTCTTATGAGCTGAAATTAACAATTTTCTGAAAAAAAAAATACAACAAAAATGATAATGATAGTACGAAGTAGATTACATGGACAAACTATATGATGATTAATTAACAATTGTTTGTTTGAATATTTTATATATTTTTGAGCAAATATATATCTCTAATTTTTATATTACTTTAACCTCCCCATTCATACAACTAAGTCTTTTTTTATTTTTACTTTAAATTATATTGATTCATATAACTGGTAAAAAGTTACGAATAACTTATGCAATTAGGAAGACTACAATGTTATATTATAACATAAATTAAGATAACTTTGTCTAATAAAGAAAAAGAAGGAATTCTGAGTAAAACATCATTAATCTACAAGAAGTGTGAGTGAAATTTATCTTTTATTTTAATAAGAACGTTTTTTCTTCTTTTGGTAAAAGAGACCATAACTGAACCAAATGTTCCAATTTTATAAAAGAGATATAATATTCTCACAATAAAATTTTGCAACAAATTTCTCTCTCTCTAACGCACACCACCCATCTTATCACTCCTTTCCCTACCTTCTCTTTCCATTTCTCTATAATTAGTAAAAAAAAATTCACAAAATTGTCGTACATTTACACTTCGGAAAAGGTAGCATTGTAGGTCCCGCATGCATCTCTAGGAGATGTGGCATTTCCCTGCAATGCTTCTATAACCTCCGCATCTCTTCGTTTGCTATTCCCATGAAATAAATAGTTTTTGAACAATGGCAAATGTGCAATATGTGAAAGAAGGATTGCCACCCCCAATATCATAGTTAATTTCAAAAGTGCAAAAAATTGAGGTAAACTCGTAATAACAAATGTTACTGTTAACTACTTAATTGTTCTCCTACTAATTATATTTACACATGCAGTTCCTTGTGTGCGTGTATATACATACACAGACACGTATACGGGGGAAAGATGGAGATCCAATCATCAACTTTCGGGGAAAATGAATTGTTTAAATATCAGAGTGCAACCGTACAAAACGTAAGGAATCAAAAGGAGTGCTTAAACGCCATTCTCTTTGCTTTTTACTCAGTGGTCTTCCTTTCCCTGCTTTCTGTCTGTTGACTTTCACGTCTGCTAAACCCCAGGTGCAACATTTTGTTTCCATGTCAAAGGATTCAAGCTTGAAGACACCATCACCTTCAGCAGATGGATTATTTGAATCATCATTAATCGTATATTTCACATACATAGGTCGTTCCTTGAATCGATCCAGGTCATCTGGAATCCGCACTATTCTTTCAACACCCGGAGAAGACACCTGAAGGAACACATATCAGATAGAAAAAACAATAGAAGTATAGAACCAATAATATGAAACATTGATAACCAAAATTTTAATCCCTTAGTATCATCCTTTAAAATCCAGAGGGAAAAAGATAACCATAGCGTTTAAGAACATATTGTTCATTTCATCTAAAATTTAGAAACGCTATCCATACTTCCATAGCTTCCTGGGGATTTGATTGAGCCATAAATGAAACTAATTGGACAGGAGTACTTCAATAGTTTGAACTCTCAAATATTGATTGTAGTAATAATCTCGATTTGTATATATCTGTTTCCAACACAGACAAAATACCAATAGGAGACCTGAAATAGTACCTCTAAACTTAGGTTGTCAGGAACAAATTTGGCAATTTCCGCTTCATCCAATTTTGCTCTATAGGTTGTAGAAAAGGCTTCAATATCTTCCATGCTGGGAGAACCAGACCTATTGCACATGGAAGGCATAATCTCACAATTAAGCGTACATCCACTATAATAGCAAGTTCACCAGCAGTTTATGCAAAGAAATAATTCAAGCCGCAAATGGCATTATGGGAAATACAAAATGATGCAGATTATTAATACTTAGTGCCTCTGTAGTTACAAGCCAGAAATCCATTCATCAAGCATTTGCTGTTATATAACTATAAGGTGAAAAGTCCTTGGGTCACAAAAAACGTTTGCACTTGGAAACTGATAAATCAGGCAGCCACACCAATCTATTGCACTTAAACACATGGTATAATTAGTAAAAGCTTTAGACCTTTCCTTAATTCTTCAGTAGAGAAAATGCACAAGGGCATTAGCATGTTTCTTTTGACAAGCTCTACATTCCTTAAACTACAGAAGTAAAAGCCACTTCATTCTCCTTCAAGGGATAGGAATATCAAATGAATACTAATAAGTTGCAGTCAAATTCAAGATTTCCTTTTTCTTTGGACCTTTTTAACTGATAAAATTGCTAACCGTACGTCCTGATCAACTGGATCCAAATTCTGAAATTTGGTCTAACCCCCTATGTCAGTATACTAGATATGAACGAAGGAAATAAGCATCAGAATAATTATGAACAGAAGAAACAAATAACCCAAAAAAAGAAAATAGACCTCAATATAACATTACTTCTTAGGAACGAAACATTGTTATATAGCTCACAAGTTTCAGCACACAAGTCATATATGCTATTTCTAATAATAAAAGTCCCTACTCCTAGATATTTAGATATATTATAAATGCATTATTTCATAGACAATTGGACATACCCAAAACTCATAAGCTATTAAAAAGAAATAAATGGTACCCTGCATAGCATACCCAATCATGCAATTACATGAAAATAAGAGATCCATCACAAACTGTTCAGAATAGATATGCATTTATTCATAATAATCACTCAATAATAAAATTTATCAAAGTAAACCTAACTGTCTCTTTAAGGAAGTTCAACTCAATCTGGATAAGACATTATACATTTCACAAACTGATAAACATAGCCACACGCGCAGTAGCTCCTGTTTCCCTGTTGCTTAATCTGATTAAATAGGTCAAATTTGATTAAAACAGCATAAACTTCAAATTGGCTATCTCAACTCTAGCGCTCTCATTTTTTCATCTTCGGAATCTACAGTAAAAATACAACAATGCATTCCACCACAAGAACAAGAAATCTCAATTCCAATAACAAGATGATGTCTTACTTATTGGAAAGCTTCTCAATTCGCACTTGAATGGTGGAATTGACCAACGTTTTAAAAGCATAAATTTGCAAGTCACCATCGAAAGACACAGTAACCTCTTTAGCAATGGCTAATGCTTTTTTATCCCACCATGTTCCGGCGAGGGAGATTCCACCACCTGCTCCGCCATCACCTGCCTTCATTACATGCAAAATCATTTCATCATAGCATCCTCAGCAAAATTCACCATTTCTATAGAAAAAACACACGCATAAATAAATCCATGCTTCCCACATAACTTACATAGGGCACACCATCCTCGTCTTCATATTCCTCCTCTTCGTCGAAAGTTTCGTCACCGCCACCAACACCGTCTTCATCATCATCCACCTCTGTGTAATGGAGAACCTCAACAACAGAGAGTTCCAGAAAGAAAGAGAAAGAACGAGAATTGAGAGATTGAGCGCAGTTGTACCGTATTCCAATTCAAATTCGTCAATGAGATCTTCTTCTTCTTCATCATCGAACGATACTTCTTGGACAAGGGTGGGATCTAGAACTGGCTCTGAATCAGAGTTTCTCCGTTTGCCACGTGGAATTGGGATTAGAGGTTTTCTAGTTGGAGCAGCGTAATACGGAGATGTGCAAAAATGAAAAGCGAATTTTCTGGTTGAGGGAAGAGGGATATAGAAGCTAGTCCTAGTGCTAGTGTGAGTAATGTTAAGCGGTGCTGGGGGAATCACACCAGAGCTTAACCTCAACCCCCAACCACTAATCAAATCCATTTGGCTCCGCAAGGCCGAACCAGCAAAAACTCAGTACAAGACTAGAAATCAGTTATAAAAATCATATCCACCTTCCTTTTTGTTTTGGGTAATGCAACGGGCCCCAAGCCCACGATCCATTTGGGTGTGTTCATAAAAAGCAAAGTTTGAACTTCTGTGAAAAAATGGACTTCATTCTAATCTTTTATTTATCGTTTTTTTTTTAATTTTTAATTGGTGTATCAATTATTCATCAGTTTATTACGATAATTCTTGTAATGATAACATATTTTGGAGCAACGTATAATTACTGTAAAGAATTTTTGCAACGTAAGCCTTTTGAAGTTTTTGTTGTTTGTAAAGTTCTTTTTTGGTAGCATGTTGTTTGTACAGTTTTAGAGAGTCAACAAAAACAAGTGGGTTTTATTATTGTAAAAATGTTTTGAAACTTGGAGTTTTATATATTGCGTTTATAAATTTTTACCTGTGCTGCAATGGAACTAAAAAAAAATAAAAAATTCAGTTGGATGGTTATTTTTTTTAATATTAAATGTAAGAGGGTTAGCTTTATTTACTTATTTATTTTAGTGTATGTTAGATGAGTCTATTTATTGCTTGCAACGAACAACAAAGTAGTTTGAAAAGTCATTTTTTTAGGTAGATTCTTTGAAAGTTCATTGTATTTCAGATGTCATCAACTAAACCACTAAAAAAAAAATTTTTTTTAGTCAGTATTTCTACAATTATGTCAAAGGTTTTTTATTATTATAAAAAATTAATCGACAACATTTACTGTCAGAGTAAAAAAAACCAATATTTTTATTAAGTGAAAACCTTGAAATAATCAATTAGTAAATGGCACAAATTTATGCATTTATATGAAAAATAAAAATGAGAGGTAACCAAACAAAGGAAAGGAATTGCAAGAAAAATTGGCATAAAGAAAAGAAACAACGCCTAAAACGGTGCGTTAGAGCGAAGTGCTCGTCGTCGTCGTTCGTCGTGGATCTGAATTCTGAATTGTGAAGTGTGAACCCCTGTGCTTTCTCTGCTCGTTGATTGGCTTCCACCGGTGTTGAACTGGCTCATCGATTCATCTTCATCGAGTGATTCAAGTTCCACACACAAGATGATGCTCACATCCTCGGTGCGTGACTACATCAACCGCATCTTGCAGGACATCTCTGGCATGAAGGTTCTCATCCTTGATTCTCAAACGGTACGCCGCACTTTCACTCAACGATCTTCCACAATGTTGGGAAATCTGATCAAAATATCAACAAATCAGTTTATGTATTGTTATTGTTCTTTTGTTGATGTGTTGCTAAGCATCAATATTGAATAAGAAGTTACTTGTCTTACCCGCAGTTGGGTCGATTTTTCTTCCTTTATATAATTTTTTTTCTATTTTTTGCTCGAATTATGAACAATTAAGTGTCTCTTGTGGTAGTTCGAATTTCTTATTTGCAATTTTTCATGGACTGCAAGGTATTATAGGTTTGAAACCACTGTGCAGTGACTGTGAGACTCCTCAATATATGAATGTATATACATTTTTCATTTTTGTTTCAATGGAAAAAGTATGAGGCTCCCTACCTTTTACAATTATGAGTTGATTGATTTTATGGTATTGGCCTCTTTAGAAGTTATGCTTATAAATTATATTGTTGATATATGTTCTTGTGAAGTCATTACCCGTAGTTTTATTGCCAAAATACTATAGAATTATGATTTGGCTTATACTATTTTGTTTAACCACAAATCAACCTACCAAAGGTACTTGATTCCTAGAATTCATTTGCTGGTGTTTGTTTAGGAGGAAAATGATGTTCTGATGCTGAGTCCACTTTTTTCTCAAATTAATGCAGGTAAGTATTGTGAGTGTTGTGTATTCACAGTCAGAGCTTCTTCAGAAAGAAGTGTTTTTGGTAGAGTTGATAGATTCCATTTCCAAGTCAAATGAATCAATGTCGCATCTCAAGGCCATTTACTTCCTTCGACCTACATCAGAGAATATCCAGTTTTTGCGCCGCCAGCTTTCTAGTCCCAGATTTGGAGAGTATCACTTATGTAGGTTCTCTAAATTTTTGCTTGAATCTTAGCTACGCTATAGAGCAATCCTTCTTTAATTTGTAATTTGCCCAAGTCAAGTAGTAATTTCTCCCATTCATTTGAAAACACTTTTGTGAATCCATTCTGAAATTACAGTTTTCTCCAACATATTGAAGGACACTCAGATTCATTTACTTGCTGATTCAGATGAACAGGAAATTGTCCAGCAAGTTCAGGTAACTGCTTCTGTGTGCATTGTACTATATACCTTTTTGTTTATTTTGGATTGGGAACTTTGCTATAACCATTTTATGATTTTTGAACTGCATAATAATTTTGTGATGGTAAATGCTTTTCTAAGAACTCAATTTAAAATAGATAAGAAAATTAGAGGTCAGTTGATAGTATCATAGGAACACCATAAGTTCTCATGAAATAAGTCCTGGGTGGAAGGATATCCACTTTCTTATTCCTCCTATAATTGCAAAGTTTTTATTTAAGTTTAACTATCCAGTTCTATTTCTAATAAATGACATTGTTGAGCATGAAGACTTGAACCCCCTTTACTCATTGTGTTGCAATCTCAAATACTGGGCTTTGTGCTGCAAAGTTTAATTCTGACACAGTTGTCAACCTCATCATCCAGGAGTTCTATGCAGATTTTGTTGCAATTGATCCTTATCATTTCACTTTGCATGTGCCTACAAGTTATATATATATGCTCCCAGCTATGGTAGATCCTTCAGCATTGCAGCGGTTCTGTGACCGGGTTGTTGATGGTCTTGCAGCTGTTTTTTTGGCATTAAAAAGAAGACCAGTTATTAGATATCAAAGGACATCTGATATTGCAAAAAGGATAGCACAAGAAGCATCTGTGAGTTTAAGTTACCTTGTCAAACTTGCAGCATTTTTTTGTTTATGTGAAATAATTGTATATGCATTTTAGCAAGTGGTTAACTGGTTTCTGCAATGAATTCAAGCTTTTATATCTTCATCATTTATATGATTCTGAATCACATAGAGATTTTCTTTGAGCTCATGCATTCTTCTGTACACACACATAGTCAATTTATATGTTCTTTTGGCTGCCAAAGTGTGTATCACAATATGTGATATTTATCATTAATGATTGTGCTGGCATCCATAGTGAAAACTAATTTATGTTATTGGGCTTGACACAGAAACTGATGTACCAAGAGGAAAGTGGTCTTTTTGATTTTAGGCGAATGGAAGTTTCTCCATTGTTGTTGGTGATTGACAGGAGGGATGATCCTGTAACCCCATTGCTAAACCAATGGACCTATCAGGTATCTGTGAGATTAACACAGGAGTCCAGGGCTTACTGACAAACTTACAGTTGTTGAATAATTAGATAAATTGTATATTCAAATAAGTAACGCTTGTTTGTGGTGTTATACGGTATAGGCTATGGTTCATGAATTGATAGGAATCCAAGACAACAAAGTGGACTTGAAAGCCATTGGTAAATTTCCGAAGGATCAGGAGGTTGAATACATTTCTTATGCTGGGTAATTATTCATCAGCTTATTGCAGTATAGATTTTGTGCTCATTAAAAAACAACTTTTTTGCTATTTCATGTCACAGGAGGTTGTGTTGTCATCTGAGCAAGATTCCTTTTTCAAAGCTAACATGTATGAGAATTTTGGAGATATAGGTATGAATATCAAGCGGATGGTTGATGAATTTCAGCAAGTGGCAAAGAGTAACCAGAACATCCAAACAATTGGTTTGTACTTTTCTTTGCTCACATGTCAAAGTAATAAAATTTCTTCATCTGTTACAATTACAAATGTAAAACATTATTTATACATGGTGGCATAGTATAAAATTCACTATTTTTATGATTTGACTCTTGGCAGAGGACATGGCCAAATTTGTTGATAATTACCCTGAGTACAGAAAAATGCATGGAAATGTGACAAAACATGTGACTTTAGTAACTGAAATGAGCAAGATAGTTGGAGAGCGAAAACTTATGTTAGTTTCACAAACAGAACAGGAATTGGCTTGCAATGGAGGGCAAGGGGCTGCTTTTGAGGTATATGCTATATGGTCTTAATTATTGAAACATTGTTGCTTGCTTTTGCTTAAATTTCAAAAGTTCTTGGATGGCCATTAAGTAACATAAGGAAAAATTCTAGTTAATAGTATCAACTTTGATAATGCCACTGGGACTTTGTTTATTACTTACTGCATAATATCTGACATAGTGGCAAATTATATCAATTAGAGCCCCCCTTCCCCACCACAAAAAAAAAAAAAGCACTTTGGAGACTGAAAAATGGGAGAATCCTTTCAAATTGTGCAATGTTTATTGTAACTTGTTTCTTTTGGGCTCTGCGCATGGACTTGTTCCAGTATTTTTCTGGGCAGTTCAAAGAAAATAGAAAGCTAATCTTTAAGTGTCCATTTAGCACACAAAATTGAGCATGAAATTGGGGTTTCGGAATTTGAAATCTTGGAATTTTGATTATGATGGTTGGAAATCATTTAGAATTGGAATCACAATACCAATACTCAATTTCATTAAATAATAAAATTTATAATACAACTAAAACTAACCATCCTCAATTCTTAACCTTTACCTCTTAATTACAATTCCTACCCTCACTTTTGCATTACGTAACTGCTCTCCTTTGTTTTTTCCACTCCCACAACCTTCGCCACCACCACTATCACTACCACCACAATTGTTGTTGTTGCTGCCACCATCACTTGTGGATCAAAATTTGCCACTCAAATCCAACATAATCCCACCCATTGACTATATCTAATTAGTGGTATCAAAATGGATTAGAGTTCAATTTACAATTATAATTATACATTTTAATTCCTTGCACAGCCCAAATAGAAGAATTATGATTTCAAACCAATTTCAATTCTTGAATTGTAATTGTGATTACGATTCCTATTTCATATGTCAAAAAGACCCTAACGGTTTTTCATTTCAGTGCTGATATTTGTCAAAAAAATATGTTGTCCTTGTAATTTATTCTGCTCTCTCTGCCTTGATGCATATCGGTTCCTGTAGAAGTTACTGTTTCCATGGATTAAATGAGTATTGCGGCCCCTTACTCTCTTCTCACTTTGTCTGTTCTTTTTCAATGTGGGACTTCTTTACTCCCATTTGAATATAAGCAAAAAAAAAAATCCCTGAATAATATTCATCTTTTGTTTCGCTTGGCCAAAAATCCATGTTTAACATAACAGATTATATGTATATGGTATATGAAGCAATCTTATTATTACCCCTACCACACACACACTCACATAAAAGTTAATTGTATTTTTCCTTGTTAATTGTTATTATGTGTACTGAAAACAACTTTAAAACAATGAAGGTCAAAGAAGATCCTGTTAGATGATTACTTACGTCTCTAATGTATTCTTCTGCAGGCAGTGACAAATCTACTAAACAATGAAAGCATATCAGATGTGGACCAACTACGTTTGGTCATGCTGTATGCTTTACGATATGAGAAAGATAGCCCAGTTCAATTAATGCAGCTCTTCAACAAACTGGCTTCCAGATCTGCCAAGTACAAACCTGGGGTAAACTAATTTAAACTGTCAGCTTTCATCTTAAATCCATTATTTTCATGCATGAATGTCTGAATGTCAGTTCTTAATCCTTAAGAGATGTTATACCTTTTAAACAGATAGTTGAATAGGGATGATTAGATTATTTTGGGTTGTGTAGTTGATAGAACCAAATGTTAAACTGAATATGAAAGAATGTTTCTTTATTGCTGAACCTAATTCCCAATTCTACACCAATGTAATGCAGATTAGTCATAGGAAGAATTGTTACAAGATTCCAATAACATGAGGTAATTCGAGAGACCTCACTCTCCAGACCAGTCTATTCTATTCCAACTGAAAAAAATGAACTCCTAACTATCTTTGTGCTCTTATTTATATTGCTAAAAGAGCCAGCTGTCCACTATTAACAGAATTGGTTATTTACTCTTTTATTTCCTGACTAGTCTTCTTTCTCGTACTATATACTTTTGATGGAAGGGTTGAAGTACCTCATTCATGAGAGCTTCAAAAGTGGATGATGCATTCGTTAAATCAAACGGCATCACCAAGAATTTATAGTGGTCTTCATGTGTTTGAAAAACAGTCTTCTCCACATCTTTTTTCATTAGAATCTGATGATAACCAGGTTTCAAGTCTAGCTTAGAAAATAATGTAGTTCCTGCCAATTCATCTAATAATTCTTCTATAATAGGGATTGGAAATTTATTGGGGACTGTGACTTTATTCAGAGCCCTATAATCTACACAAAATCTCCACCCTCCATCTTTTTTTTTCACCAGAATAATAGGACTAGAATATGGGCTAATGCTAGGCCTTATAATCCCTGCCTTCAACATCTCCTGCGCTAGCTTCTCTATCTCATTTTTCTGATAATGAGGGTATCGGTATGTCCTTATATTCGGTATAGATGCTTCTTCTTTCAAATATATAGCATGATCATGGTTTCTACTGGAAGGTAAGCTCTCTGGATCCTGAAATAACTCGTTGTAGTGCTGCAACACTTCCTCAATGAATGTAGGGATGGCCATTGTTTCCTCTGAATGTTTAGTTTCTACTAATTTCACCAAATACCCTTCTTCTCTTCCTTTCAATTCTTGCATCATCATCTTCATTGAGGTTTTGGTTCTGGACAAGGTTGGATCTCCTACTAGTATTCATTGTTGCTGTCCCTTCCCAATAGTAGAGTTAACTTGCCAAAATCAGCTCTAACTTCTCCTAGACTAGCCAACCATTCCAGCCCCAAAACTAAGTCTGCTCTCCCAAGCTCAAACAAGAAGAAATCTTGATTAATTTTTAATCCTTGCAACTCCAGTATAAACCCTTTACACACCCCTTGACATTTCACCTTGTGTCCATCTCCTACCTCCACCATATAGGGAAGAGTTTCTTCTTTGACTAGATTGCATCTTTTCCATCAACTCAGGGGATATGAAGTTGTGGGAAGCTCCACAATCTATCAAGATTATCACCTTCTCCTCGTCTATCCTTCCCCATAACTTCCAAGAATTTCTAGACGTCAAACCAGCCATCGTCAACATAGACATCTGCAGTGTTTTCTCAGGCCCCTTTTTCTTCCTCTTCTTCCCATTCCACCCCTATCACTGTCTCTGTCCCCCCTGTTCCTCTTCCTCTATAAGCAACATGTGTAATTGTTTATTTTTGCATACATGGTTCTGGCCAAATTTTTCGTCACATTGAAAGCATATTCCCTTTTTAATCTTATCTTGCATTTCTTCATCTGTCAATTTTTTAAAAGCTGCACCTTTGTTTTTGTTCCCTCCTTGATTGTTACTACCAACGCTGTTTGCCATGTTAGAACTTTCCCCCTTCCCTTTATTGTTGCTGAAATTTGATGATTGCATCCTTGTTTCTCTGGTATAACTTCGTGTCCCAGTGTATGACCTGAACGAATTACCTGTCTTGTCCCTTGTTGTGTTGCCACTTTCATTGTGACCTGATTTTTTTCCTCCACCATTTGGGCTTTCATCATTAGTTCTGCCAAATTGGTGGGTTCGTGCAATTTTACCTGTGTTTTGATCTCCTCCTTAAGACCGTTCAAGAAAATTCCCACCAAATAGTCTTGATTAATTCCCTTTAAGAAACCTGCATATTTCTCGAATTGTTCGACAAACTCTTCCACTGAATCTGTTTGTTTCAGCCCAAGCAAAATTTCGAAAGGGTTCTTCATCATAGTTGGTTGAAATCGCCTTACTACCGCTGTTTTGAATGAATCCCATGTAGGATTGGGATTGCAAGATTCCCACCATTGAAACCAATTCAATGCGTTTCCTTCCATTGCTACCATAACCGCTTGCATCCTTTCTTCTTGAACTCCTCTCAACCAAAAATACCTCTCTAAATGATTCGTCACCCATATGCCTCATCACTTGTAAAAATGGGAATTTTGAGTTTTCGCCATTGCATATTTTTTGTCAGACTCAGTCGGTCTTGTTCTGAATCAAAATATGAATTTCCCGCTGTTTGATCTCTTCCGTGACTGCGATCTCTTTCTTGGCTGCGATCTCTTCCATGACCTTGATTCCTCCGCGACAATTCCCCTATGACTTTTGTGAGATCTGAAATCATATGCTCCAACTTCTGAAATCTTTTGTCTTTGACATTTTCTTGAAAATCACGATCTCGACTCCAGTTTTGCAGTGTGCGCTCCAAGGCTTCAACCCTTGCCTCCATTCTTGTTCTTCCCATGCATCAATTTCCCCCAAGATCGTCGTTTAGCACCAGGATCGGTGCTTTGATACCAGTTGATAGAACCAAATGTTAAACTGAATATGAAAGAATGTTTCTTTATTGCTGAACCTAATTCCCAATTCTACACCAATGTAGTACAGATTAGGAATAGGAAGAATTGTTACAAGATTCCAATAACATGAGGTAATTTGAGAGACCTCATTCTCCAGACTAGTCTATTCTATTCCAACTGAAAAAATAGACTCTTAACTATCTTTGTGCTCTTATTTATATTGCTAAAAGAGCCAGCTGTCCACTATTAACAGAATTGGTTATTTACTCTTTTATTTCCTGACTAGTCTTCTTTCTCCTACTATATACATGTTGGAATCTATCAGTAGTCTTGTCATATTGCTGGCTTTGGATTCTCAGTAGAAAATAAATTTACATTCAACTAGATTAAAATTCAAATTAAGAACAGCATATAGATGGATTCTAGTGCTGTTTTTGATATAGTTAAATGAGAAAGTTACCAATGTTGATATCTTTTTTGTGGCACAACAGCTTGTCCAGTTTCTTTTGAAGCAAGCAGGTGTTGACAAGAGAACTGGTGATCTTTTTGGAAATCGAGATCTAATGAATATTGCCCGTAACATGGCTCGTGGTTTGAAGGTCAGCATAGAAATATTGTCATTATTATACCATATCCTCAATGATGTAAGTCTTTAATCTTATAAAACAATCTTGTTTTCCGAGTTTTGGTGCAGGGTGTTGAGAATGTTTACACCCAACACCAGCCACTTCTGTTCCAAGTCATGGAAAGCATTGTCAAAGGGCGGTTGAGAGATGTGGACTACCCATTTGTTGGAAATCACTTTCAACAGGGAAGGTTTGTGCTGCTAAATATAAACTCTTCATTGTATCTTATTTATGAATTTCTGGTGATAATGCCACTATGTTGTTCCTGATCTAAATAATGTAATATTTAGCTTTTAGAATTAACTAACTACTTGATAAAATTGATGTAGAATATTATTTCAATTATCTAGAATGCAATGTGGTCCCACATATATGATATATTAGCAATTCAACTTGTAATGGGGTCGGACAGGCTTGACTTTGGGGACATATTAGTTAAGGTGCTCTATCTTGAGTCTTGACTACACATTATTACTTGAGTTTTTGTGGTGGCTTCACACACTTGATCAATACAGAATTCTGCAATTCTTTCTGTATTATACTGCTTTTATTTTATCGAGCACAAAACCTCATAATAGATTGGTGGCTATGGTCTCTCAAGGCAAAACGAATAAATAATCCCATTCAGCCTGCCTATACAAAGTTTTTACAACCTTAATATGCACCGTTACTAAATATAATTTCAGTGATACAATAACATTGATATCACATGATTTTGTCCATTGCATCTTTGGTTTATGCTCTACACTATATATCTATACTTTTCATAACCTCCTACAAACCTGTAAATTATGCAATTTGTTGCTTGTCTTATCTTGTTTAATCTAGTTTTATATATGTATTTATAAGTGACATACAAAAAATTATCTCTAAATACATGTTTTTTGTAGATGACATAGTGTTGGTTAAGAATTTAAAATAAGTTAATGCTAAACTTGAGTTATAGAGTGAAATTTCAGAATCTAAAGATTTTCACTTGAATAAAAGTAAGATAGAGTATATGCAATCATAAGTTTTAGCAAAAAAGTAAGATAAAGATCATGAATTGTAAATTAAAATTAGAGATGATATTATAATACAAATTTTCAAGTTTAGATACTTAAGATCAATTCTATAGAATGTTGGAGAGATTAATAAAGATGTTACTCAGATTATAAACTGAGTAGTTAAAGTAGAGAAAGACATTATAAGTTATTTGTAACCTATAAATTATCTATCAAGCTAAAAGAAAAATTTTATTGTATTGTAATACAATTAGCTGTCTTATATGACAGTGAATGTTGAGCTTTAAAAAGACAGTATAAGAATAAAGTAAGAGCGACAAAATTGAGAATGTTAAGGTGAATCAGTTGTTGTATGAGAAAGAACAAGATAAAAAATGATAGTATACGTTAAAATATTGGAGGAGTACTTATAGTGAAAAATGTGATTGAAAATTGTTTAAGGTAGTTTGGTTATATGTAGAGAAGACCTTTGGAGGTACCAATGAAAATAGTAGATTGCATAATTTTTAATCTGGTAAAAAATGATTGAGAGAGATTGATAGGAACTGAGATTATATTGAAATAACAAAACCAACACAGGGAAATTCTCTGAGATTACAAGCAGTAAAGATAGAAAACAGAATAATAGAACAGAATACAGCAATCTAACGAGCTAGTAATTAGCAAGAGCAATCCTCCTATAGCCTCAGCTATCCCTAATGACCTTCCAGATATTTCCTGCCTCTCTCCTCTGCTCCTCCCCTTATATTGCCTCTTTCTCCCCCCGAATACTTGCCTCATCCACCTTGCCACGTATGCTGATTTGGTAGTTTGTTAGAATTTAGTATAACCGCCTCCTGGTTCCCCTTTTCCATTTTAACCCTCTTTCTTTGATATGTCTTGAATGGGGGTGCAAATGGCTTAGACCCAACAATACTCCCTCCATTGAGAGGAACCTTGTCCTCAAGGTTAAAATGGGGAAACACGGCCTTAATCGTGTCAAATCTTTGATATGTTTTGAAAATTTGTTTCTTAACCAAGTTCAATAGGTCGTATGATTCATGTAGTCGACTTTACATAGTGAGATAAGATTTGATTGTTGTTGTTATATGTCTTGTCTTCTACTAACTGCTGCAAGAGTAAACTATACTGTTGGAGTTAATTTAGTTGGTTATCTTATAATGTAATTGACATCTATTTGAGTAATTTAATGTGCTGGATTTAAAAATGATTATTTAGAAGTTTGGAAATTTTTAAATGCAAAGTTTTCTGTTTAATATATGTTCAACAAGAAGGCAATATTTCGAGGCCTGGCAGGTCATCTAGGAATGGGCTTTTTGATCAGTGCACACTGGTAGTGCATGTGTAATAGAAGTTTTAAATTTTTATTAATGACCGTTATCATAGAATTAGGCAATAATATGAGTTGTGTTGTTGAGCAGGCCACAGGAAGTGATCATCTTCATTGTTGGTGGGACAACTTATGAGGAGTCACGGTCTGTTGCTTTACAAAATGCCAGCAATACTGGCATTCGTTTTATACTCGGCGGCTCTTCTGTTCTTAATTCTAAAAGGTATGATTAAGTCATAAAGATAGTTTGGATATGTTTAGTGGAGATGTTTATTTTTGTTTATTCTGATTGCACTTTCAATTTGGCATGCTAACAATGATATTAATTTTTGAATAGAAAGTTCTTCTTTTGTCTTGTTTTGACTGCAATCATAGTTTGGGCTTAATTAGTTATTTTGAATGTTGCTTGAAGTGAGTTGTCGGCCTAGGTTTAGGTGATAAAATTTATTGGGATGGTCTTCAACTTGTATAGATTGATGCTTTGTTATATTCGGTTGTTCATTGATTGATCTAGGGTACTTTACTTACTGCAAAAATATTCAACTTGCTCTGCACTAGGTAACATTCTGGATTTCTTAGCAACAGAGGTGTTTTTTACACTTGAATTTACAGGTTTTTAAGGGACTTAGAAGAAGCCCAAAGGGTAGCTCGTTCTAGCACCACCGTTGTTTGAAGTTCATCCTGACACATTTTGCATCTTGAGGGCTATATATAGTTTTAACAGCTTCAGGCTGGGGATTTCTGCTTTGAACCCATGTATATGTATTAAAAAATGTGGCAGAAGGAGCTTGATGTGCCGTATTAGACTCAATCCATTGTTGTCTCAGAAGACGATCATCAACCATTTGACAGGTTTGGTACTAGTTGGCTCCTTGCCCATGAATGCGATTTGAGATCAAAGTATGAGAGCTTCAGAGACAAACCACCAGCCCCTCTCTTTTGTTCGTAGGGGAAAAAGTAGACACTGATCATATAGGTAAAATGAAAAAACCTTTTTGTGTACTTTTTCATCATCATTTTCGCTGATGAACTCTAATGATTTTATTGACACTTACTGATGAAAGGAACAGTTTTGTATAATCATGTAATGGATGTCCCATTCTTTTGTATACCAGCATCTCTCTTCCATTTGTAGATTTTTATGGCTCCATAATAAGTTCAGGTTGTGAGACGAGTTGTGATTAATATCATTTTATTATACAATCCACTTGTTGATGCCATTTTGTCTCTGTGGAGAATGTCATGCAAAGATCAGTGTACGTCTGCTATCGTCTTGTTACGCAGCTGAATTCATTTTCATTACCGTGGATTTATAGTGAAGTGCTATGAGTCTATTGCCAATCTTTCTGGTAAATACCGAATGTTTGGTGAGACTTCACTCTGTCGTATGCTTGTGTAATAAAAAATAACTTGTGCCAATCATTGATTGAGACCTTCGTAATCTTGTGCGAATCTCTTTCTTGTGTCGTATATGAATTGTGATTTATTTCAACCGAACAAAAAGTTTAGTTATAGTAATTCCACACTTCTCGTTTATGAAAATTTTCATCTATTTCTATGAAGTCTAAAGATTGTAAGTCTACTGTCCAAAGTTATGATAGCCTAACACCCAATATATTTTAATTAAAATTATTAAATGAAAATCTAACTTACAACATTATTATTTTTGTTATTATTAATGATGTTTTATTATAAATTATAATTATACAAGTTGTTCTACTTAAACTTATTACCCACGCTGAGTCAGGCAAGATAACCCAAATTTGGCAGCTGTAATTATAACTAAAGAATATTTAGTCACAATTCACACACGTTTGTGTGTGCACGCGCGGATGGACGCATAACGAGTTTATTCTTTATGGGAAATTAATCATATTGGGCTAAAAAACTTGAACTTATTTGATCAATGAATCTAATGGAAATTCTATATTTTGATAAATATATTCCAGTTGACTCAGTTAAACCAATCCATAACCATCACTCTTAACATAAAATTTAATTTTTCTCATTCAATTTTCTTAATTTAAAATTTATTGAAATAAGTAAAAGCTAACAAAAAAAATCATATATACTTTTTAATTAAATAACTAAAAATAAGTCGATAGAAGTTTTTCTTATATCATCAGATGAAGAAAAGATAAAACTTAAATATAATTTCTTAAGTGTTATTGGCATTAATTGAAATTAAAATTTTATCTTAACAATCTTGAATAATATTAAATTATAAAAAAAGTGGGTCAGCTCAAATAAAATTTACTTATTAACGATTAGTTAGAAGATTAGATCTTCCTCTTTCCTAGTCGACCTACTTAATAACCACTAGGCTCCTTAGCAAAGAAGATAACCCCCATATATACCACCAACTCCTTTTGACTGCTAAATTTATCATCATCACACGACTTATCATAATCCGAACATTTTCATTTTTCAAAGCAATGGATTTTTATCTTTTTTTAATATTAAAAATAGAAGAATTTGGGAAATTAATTTAAATATATGATTTAAAAATATTACATATCAAAATATAAAAGTTTGGAAAAAATTTATAAAAATATAAGACTAAAAATTAATTTAATAATTATTATTAAGTTTATATTAATAAATAATTAAATCAATAATTTAAATACTTTTTAATCTTTAATATAATAAAAAATTACAATAATCAATTTAAAAATATATATAATGCTCTCAAGTTTAACAAGCACCTTATTATTTTGGCATCCTAACAAAAATGAGTTATTAACGACAGCAACCGCTACCAAACAGTCTGCTCTAACTGAGACTGTTTGGCAGAAGCAGCGCCTCTTCTCTTCTGTTCCACCGTATCCACAATTTGACAGCCCAACATAACGTTAAAATTTCACCCTCTTCTTCGTTTGCCACGTACACACGCTGACGTGGGAGAAACAAACTTTCTCACATCTCCAACCAGCCATATACTCGCCGTCACAGCCCTCACATAAAACGCCAAATAAGAAAAGATCATTCCAATCGACGACTCAGATTGCAGCTGTGACCACAAGATCTGCCTCCCCCTGTCAAGGTGTAGTATTCCTCGCTTCTCATTTTTTCACGAATTCCAAAAATATTAATTTCGTATCGTAATTCATGTTTTCCAAACGGCCGAAGCAAAATTCCGTTGTTTTATTTTTTTCTTCTCATATGCTATTTCCGATAACTCCTCCTTTTCCGTTCTATTTCCCCGGAAAATATCCATCTCGATTTTCCTGGAAAATGCACATATTGTTGAGCGCAGGTTTAAACTCTCTCCTAAATTTTTCTTCCATGATTCTGCCAGTCATTGCCATCGTTCTTTTGTTCCTATTGCTTTTCGTTTCGGCACATGGCGTATTTCTTTTGTCCCTCTGCATACACTCGAGGTCTAGGGTTTTGACCTTTTCCTTTTATCCTATTGTACATTCCACGACAAAAAGGAAAATGTAGTGTTTCATTGAAAATCATGGCTGAATTTCACCTTTGCGATTTTCATATGGACATAGAGTTTTTATTTATTTATTGAAAATCGATGGTTGTCTTGCCTCGGTTAAGAGCATTTTGTCTATGAAATGTGAAAAAAGGGGTTGGTTATTGAATGTGTTTTACGTGTTAATCTTCGAATTCGTTAACCTATCTTGGCTCAAGTATGTACTTGATTACCGCTTCATTGCTCGTTTTTGCAATTATGTGCGATGAAACTTAGAATGGGGAGTGGAAATGGATTAAAATATGGCCGTGGTTTTAGAGAAGTATTCTCAACCTTTTTGTTAGTGAGAAGTAGAATTATTGTTTAGAAACACTTTGTTCTTTGATTTGTCTTCTAGTACTGTTAGCTGCTGCGTATACTATGTTACTAACACTTTCGAGAAACGAGTGCACATGTTATTTGACCTTTCTGCTGGACATTGGCATTCTGTGTCATCCTACTCAAAATCTCTCTGCACCTCTTCTGCTTCTAATTTTGCTGTGATCTTGTATCTTTGCTTCATAGTGTAGCAGCAATATTGCAATGATGTATTAAGATAATTGATGTAACCATCTTTGATTCGGAGATAATTAAAAAATATTATGACTAAATCGTTTTACTAAAAATTTTCTAATGGAAATAATTTGCAATTTTGTCTAACCTTCCTTTCTCTATGATCAGATTGAACAAAAGTTACTTGATGATTATGTGTCCACTGACTGCAAGCTGTTATTTATATTCCCTTCTCTCAATGTAAAGTATAAGATTGTTGCTATTGTCCACTCTTGGTGGACCTGCTTGTGCTCTTTGATAATGTATCTAGCTGAAGGCAATTGATATGAATATGATGGTGGCCAGCTAACAGTAATGGATTGCACTGCACTTTAGTTAGTAAATAGTTCAACGTTTTAAAATTTTTCAGCTATTTTGTGATAACTATTTCTATATAATATATGGCACACCAGCTGCGTTCTCTGGTGGTTGTCTTTGTCTATTCCCCTTCTCCCTGTCAAACTATGTCACTCTGTATATAGTTATTCACTTAATTAGAGTTTGTGATTTATTTATATCTTGATGTGTAGAGGTGGAATGATGCTTCCAATTTTGGTTTTTCTACTGTAAATGCAGTTATTGATGTGTAAACACACTTAAGTAATCTGGTTTTTGATGCAGGATAACTGTCCTATCTCAATTTGGATTTTCTACATGTATCAAAAGCAAACATCCTTATCTGCTGTCGGTGGACTTTGTTAGTTCTACATGCCGCATGTCAATTTTGAAGATTTGCCTTTGTTCCAGAAGGGTGGCTGTCTTGTTATACATACGATATCTTACAGGATATTGGTTTTCTTACCAAAAAGACAGAAGGAGAGAAAATTATAGAAAATAAAAGGTTTTGTGGGAGTGGAAACACTTCATATTGTCTGGAATATAGGAAATTTAGAATTGATCAAATCAAGGAAGACCATTTGTTACAACAAATTCTAATGCTCTGGTGTATGGGATTGATGGATATTCTATGTTCTTTCATACTTCTCTTCCCAGTTGTTGAGTCCACTAGCAGATTAGGGACTTTATGGCCTCTAAACGTAGGTGTGGAGTCTACAGGAACTATGAGCTGGACAGTCTTCAGTTCAAGTATATTTGTGCTTGTAGCTCTTATTCTCTCCATGTATCTAATATTCGAGCATTTAGCTGCTTATAATCAGCCTGAGGTTTTTCCTTTTTTCCTTTACTTTTGGGTCACACTCATCTTTTTCTCCTGCACCACAATAGATTTAGTGATTTACCATTTATGTAATGACTAGCTCCCCTTTTTGTAGCACTTCTTATAGCTGCATTTTCAATTTCAACTGACTTTGCTATTTCTCCCCTGTATTACTTTCTTTCGTTTTATTTCAAAATGTTTCTAATTTCTTTTTTTTATTCCTTTAATTCAGGAGCAGAAGTTTTTGATTGGTCTCATTTTAATGGTGCCTGTTTATGCCTTGGAATCGGTAAGAGATGCTAAGTAAATGGACAAATACTACCTGTTCTGTATATAGCATCTTTTACATGGGTACATTAGCTCATCCTAATAAAGACTAGAGTTAGTTTCTTATTTTGTGTGTGGAATCTAAATAATTTTTGAACCTGGAAGTCTTTTAATTTTGGCTAAACTTTTGTCACTATGTCGTGGGATATATTGGAACTTTCCTATTATTTCATGTAGGATAGGTTTTCAGCTTCCCTAGTGCTTACTAAAAGTAGTAACAAGCTTTTTATCATAAAATATATGCTGCAATGTCTCCAACAGTCAAACTAAAATGCTGCTTTTTTTCACTCCATATGCATCTTTCTGTTGTTTTGTTTTTTAGAATGCTCCATTATTTAATAGTGATCGTTCTGATATCTTTAATACTGAAAAGTGTCTCCTTTTTGTTTATGTCATACTCAAAAGGGTATGTTCGTGTTTAACTGATTATAGAATTTTAGAAAAGGTTGGGTTTTATTTCTCTGGAAGGACCATCTGTACTAGTATTAATGTGTCTGCTTTGTGTATATAATCCAGCCATGGAAGTTTGTTTATTGCTTTCTTTTTAACATAATCTTAGTAGTAAATTGGTAAGTTTTGATGTTTTCTTGATGCAGTTTTTGTCACTATTGGATTCCAGTGCAGCTTTTAACTGTGAAGCTATGCGGGACTGCTATGAGGCTTTTGCATTATATTGCTTTGAAAGATACTTGATAGCTTGCTTAGGTATGTCAAACGGATTGTGTGCCTGTATGATCTTCATTGGTTGTAGCTATTATTCATGAAATTATATTTTCCAGAAATACAAAAGTGTAAGGATCAAGAGATTTTCCTCCCTTTCCTTCTTCTACAATCCCAAATTTAATTCAAAATCTATTAATCTTTGTGAGGCTTGAATGTTATAACTCATGATTAAAAGATGTCATACATCTTCTCAACTTCCAAATTATTTTGAATTTGTCATGCTCTTTAATACAAAATTATTTTTGGTTGCTTGTAGGTGGTGAGGAAAAAACAATTCAATTTATGGAAAGTATGAGCCTGACAGAGTCCAGTACTCCGCTTCTGAAAGAATCATATGCATATGGAGTTGTGGAACATCCATTCCCCTTAAATTGCTTGTTAAGAGATTGGTATCTTGGCCCTGACTTCTATCAATCTGTGAAAATTGGCATTGTACAATATGTATGTTTACTTTGGTAAATTGTGCCTTTTTTCCTACCCATTTTCTTTCTTTTATGGGAAAGAAGAATTCATGCCTTTCTTCTTGTTGACTAAAACCTACATTCCAGATGATACTGAAAATGATCTGTGCATTGCTGGCAATGATCCTCCAGTCTTTTGGGGTTTATGGAGAGGGGAAGTTTGAATGGAAATATGGGTAAGATTACATTGGCTTGTGCCTTAGATCTGAGATTTGCTTGTGTATGATGCATAGAATAATTCATAAATATATAATCTCAATTCTCAACTATCAAGATAATTCTTGATTGTAGATAAATTTCTTGTTTAATTAGAAGTAGAATACCAATTGAAAAGATGTATGTTGATTATTATTTCTGCTTTTCTATTTTCTATTTTTTCTTTTAGGGAATGGAACATTTTTATGACCCTTGGTGAAGCCTGATTCCCCCATGTGTTTGCAGGTATCCATACTTGGCATGCATTCTCAATTTTAGTCAGACATGGGCCCTGTATTGTCTTGTCCAGTTCTATTCTGTCACTAAAGATAAATTGGAGCCAATCAAACCATTGGCAAAATTTCTAACTTTTAAGTCAATAATCTTCCTGACATGGTGGCAAGGTGTGGCTGTTGCATTTCTTTTTTCCATGGGAGCATTTAAAGGGTCATTGGCTCAAGAGCTGAAAACACGCATACAAGACTATATCATCTGTATAGAGGTATGCTATTCATGCATTTTTTAAAGTTTGGTTGTCTTTTTTTATATTGCATTATTAAATCATCTCAATTTTAGGAACTACTACTATATGCAATCATTGGCATATGAATATTCTTCACGAACAAGTTTAAACTTCTATTGTCATCTATGATCTTTGCATGAAAACCTAAATGTGACAGCAGCTTGTCACAAAGACTTGTGAGATTGGGGGTCATTTTAAGCCGTTCAGGACATATCAGGTGGATTATTTCATATCTGTATCATATATGAAAGCATATAAACTAACAAATATGATTAGTGATTACTATATGTTATTTATTTGTGTGCTTTTTGTAAGCCAAAAGCATGATATCAATCGCCTCTTAACCATGTAAGATTAAGTAATCAAATTAGTTCTTCTGTTCCGTAAGCATTCCTGCACTAATGCACATTTAATGGTCTAGTGCCAAGGCTCCCTCTATTGTGGGGTCCGGAGAGGTACATGCATAGATGAAGACTTGCTCCAATGGGAATTCAGTAGTATGAATTGATCATTCTGCGACCTTTTCATTAAATATTTGGTTCTAGTCTTTTTATTTAGAGCCTTTTGGAAAGACCAATGATTATATGTTTCTAGTCCCTTAAAATACATTATATTTTAATTTTGGTCTCTATAAAATTATTATTTTTGCTTTTGTCCTTATATTTTTTAAAATTATTAGTTTTGGTCCCTAGTCACTAATGTGGCTAACTTAGATGATGTCGTGTGTTAATTTTTATTCATGTGTTGATTTTTTGTGAAGTCACATTAGTGAAAAAGACCAAAACCAATAATTTAAAAAAAAAATGTAAGAACTAGAACAAAAAGAAATTAGAGAGATCAAAATGTGGTATATTTTGTGGGATCAGAAACATATTTGAAGTTCTCGGTTGGCATTTTGTATATGATTACCCATTTTGAAATCTGTTAACAGATGGGCGTTGCTGCTGTTGTGCACCTTTATGTCTTTCCTGCAGTACCTTACAAAAGAGGAGAGAGGTGTGTCCGTAATGTAGCAGTGATGGCAGACTATGCCTCACTAGGGACACCCCCTGATCCTGCTGAGGTTCGAGACTCTGAATGCACTACTAGAATGCGGTTGGGTCGACAAGAGAGAGAGAGGCGTATGAAATTTACCCATAATGTTCGTGATGTAGTCTTAGGAAGTGGTGAAATCGTAAGATATGAAACACTTGAATATATTAAACCTTTAAATTTTTAGTTATATCTCTCTGTCATACTCATCTGTGCTGTTTCTGCTGTCTTATTTCAGATTGTTGATGACATGAAATTTACAGTTTCACATGTGGTAGAACCTGTTGAAAGGGGTATTGCAAAGATAAACAAAACCTTCCACCAGATATCAGAAAATGTGAAACGTCATGATGAGGAGCGGAGGAGAAACACCAAGGTCAAGGATGATAGTTACCTTGTTCCCCTGCGTTCATGGAACACGGAATTTTCTGATGTTCATGATAGTCTTGTGGAAGGAAGTGCAAGTGATGGGGATTTGCCCAGCGGAAAGAGCCAATCCAAAGCGTCAACATCCAGGATGAGAAGATAGCATTTTAAAAATTTAACAACCTTTAGTGTTGCACATACGAGTTAGAAAAATACCAGTAGATTGTGACGTGAAATTGTAATCCAATTGGACATTGTTTGGTGAGCGTTATAAAAAATTGTATAAATTATGTTCCTCCATCAGCTAATGAAAGAGGCACTCGCCGGTAGATGGCTGACATCAATTCCCACGGTTATATCAAGGGTGAGACTGACGGATTTCGTCTAATGTTTGTTGCAAATTCATGGCCAAAAACCTGTAGTAATGGATTGAAAAAAAGCCACATTTTCAGCCTACAAGAGGCAATTTTGAGTGCATAAAAGATCCACATTTTGGTATAACTGGCTTAATAGATATGTATATTATCTGAACTAATTATTACCGTAGCAATGCTATGTTGTTGAATGTGCAATAGTCTGAAAATAAAATAGTTAATATATTATGAATCTAAGTTTTCATTTGAGTGTGGATGTGTTTTTAATTATACTCTTTTTTGGTGATATGTTGTTTCATTCTTGTTTAGAAATTTGAAAGTATTAATTACTTTTTAGTTTTTAGGTATTTTTTCCAAATTTTAGTTACTCTTATTAATGATTCTTAGGTTTTTAAATTTCTTTTAGTCTTAAATATAAGCTGCTTATATTCTTGTATTTATTTATTAATTTTATTTAAATTTAAAATATTTTACAATAGATCTGATACTTACAAGTTTAATTAAAACGTTTTTTTTAATGAAATTACAAATTCAATATTTGGCGTGAATGGAAAAAGTATGTAAAACGATAAAATAAATTTACTCATTTATGAGGATAACTCTTTTTTTAGCAGCAAATTATAAGAGTCTTGGGAGAGTCTGTGTTGTGTCTATATTTGATTTTTGTTAAGGCTATCTTTGAAAGTTGTGTTTAAGAGGGAAGAAGAGAAAAAGGAAAAAAATTAAGAGTAAACTTTAAACTCTAAATGTTTCCAAATTCTTCAAAATTCTTTTAACTATTGTTTCTTGAGTTTTCCTATTTTGGGTCTTTTCTCTTTTTTATTCTCTACTATTTCATAAATAGGATTTTAATTTTTAAAAAAATATTAATTTTTCAATTGATAATTTTTTTAAAATATTAATTTTTAGAAAAAAATATTTTTTTATTTTGTAAAAGTATTAATAAAAAATATAAAATATAATATCATTTATATACTTAAACCCTTTATTAAAAAATTTAATCTCTTTTATTCTTTAGATTCTTCTTTTTCTTCCCTTCAAACTCTTAAACAAAGTCTTAAGGATAATGTAATTTAGATTTTTAAATTTAACGAAAAGATCTGTTATTTATTAAAAGTTTATTAATGTGTTACATAAAAAAATATTCTTTAAATTTCATTGATTAAGAAATTTATTAATGTAGAAAAAATTCACATCAATATATTTTACGACATTTGTGTAAATTTAAATAAAATACTATAGTATCTATATATATTCATAATTACTTTTAAAAATTAAACATATTTACACAGATAATAAGTTTAGTACCTGTTTTTCTACTACCTGAACTTTAAACAAAAATATTATTTGATATAAATTATAAAAATGAAGATAAACGAGTAACCAGTGATGTTCTTTGACTAACAAACTTAAAGAACAATCTCAGAAGGATAACATTTCGTAACTATAAAGACAATGTTAAATAATTGTAGCAAGTTAGGATTTAAAATTTTATAAAGTGAAGATGAAGTTATAATAGGATTTGCATTGTGACTACAAAATTATAAAAATATAAATGTAATATTAATTTTTAATTTGAAATTTAATATAATTATATAGGGCATTGAATTTGTGTTAATTATTATTCTTAAATTATATATTTCAGATGGGTTTAGTTTATTTATGATTATGACTACAGATGGAAAATTTTCCTAAAGTATACAAAATAAATGTTCATTGCAGTATACATAAGGAAATCTTTTAGTAGAATAAAAACTGTCATTTTAAAAAGTTATTATTACAAACAAATTCTTATAAGATGTTAATTTAGTTGGCAAAGATATATTTTTAGATTTATGATAAAATTTTACTTTTAGTTCTGTTATTTTTCTTAACTTTTAAAAGTGTTAGTTTAATTTAATAAATTTTATAGGTTTTTTTTTTTGTTGAACGACATTAACTTTATTTGAAATCGTTTCATCTCTTCTTCTATGCAATTTCTCCCTCTTTGAGATTTTTCTTAATTGTTTCTTTTTTTCTTCTATTTTCTCTTCTTCTTTTTCTTCCTTTGCCACTTAATAAAATGTTAGTATTGAAAGCAAACCTAAATAACAAATGTGGCCACACAATTGAGATATCAACTCACTTCCTCCTCTCTCACCCTAGTGCACCATTGAATTTTGTCTTTGGTGGAATCATTGATACACCATTCAAAACTTAAAGCATCCTTACATACTTAACCTTAGATAAGAGGAAGGGAGAGAAAAAGAAAAGGAGAAGGAAAAAAAAGATGACTGTAAGGGAAAAATAAATTAATAGTAATATAACAAAAAAAACATGAAAAAAAATATATGAACAATACTAACATCCTTTAATATATGTGGAATTAAAAAGTGAAAAAAAGAAGAAGATAGGTATAATTTTTGCAACAATGTAAATTTAAAAGTTAAGTAATTTGAAAATTTACTTTTATATTATAAATCTTACATCAAATTATATTTAAAATTATGAAAATAATTATTTTTGTATTTTTTTATTAAAAATTATACTTTCAATTTCTTAAAATTGGTACTAGTTAACAATCTTTTTTCTATTAAAAATACAATGAGATATCTATTTCAGTTTGTAACAATACATGGATTTATGTTAAATCAAATTAAAATTAATATCCCGTTTAACAGTTATCAATTAAAGTATTCTTTAATTTTCTCAATTATTTTAATAAATAATCAAATTTTATTCAATTAATATTAAATATAATGAGATATTTATAAATTATTGTTTAAACAATACTTTATTAATTAAACTAATTTTAGTTTTTTAAAATTAAAATTTTCAAACATCTTGATTTTATATATTTTTAATTATTAATAATACTATACACTATTAAATACGTAAATTAATTATCAAGTAGTTGTTTTAACTTAAACTATGATTTTAAGTAAATATCAATAGTTTTAAATTTAAATTTCATTTAATACAACTGTGTTAAATGTTTAAAAAACTAATAATAATACTGTATAAACATAATTATAAATTTTAATCTTCTTTTTATACGTAATATAATTCATGAAATGTTTATAAGTTGAGAGTTAAATTTGGAGCAGCAGAAAGAAAAGTGGCTAAACATGAGAATCATGTTACTTGAGGGAATCCTTTTCATTTGATTTGTCCATACAATACTGTATAATACTCCATTCCAATTATAATTGCTCCTATAATACTGCACATTTTTTATTTTGCAAATAAAAATAACATTATATAAGAGATATGGACAAATCAAGAGAACCAAAATTAGTATAAATAATAGTAACTTCAGAAAATATGATGTATAAAATATCCATTTATGATAAGTAAGTGAAACAGAATCCAAGTACCATCCATGATGAAGACGGTTTGGAAAGAAGCGAACTCTTTAACAGAGTTTAAATAATTATTAATTTAAAAAATACTAAATATAATTTTATAATTTTAATATAATAAATATGTTTTATTCAATCAAAATTTATTAATATTAAATTTTTAAATTCAATTTTAAATAATAATATTAAAAAATTAATAGATGTTAAAAGATATATGTACTAATAAATAATAAATTTATATAAAAAATTGTGACATTTAACGTTATATTTGATTGAATCTTATAATGTTGGATAATTTTTTAATAAAATTAGTTATTATTATAGAAGAGTACTAAAAATATATTGTTATTTATTAGTTAAATTTGGTAAAAAAATTTAAAATATAAATAAATTTTAAGTCAATTTTTGTATATATATTTTTTTTATAAAATTAGTCCCTGTTTATAGAAAAATTATAAATCAATCTTTATATGTATATTTATTTTAATTTGATCTTTTGCTTATTTAATATCATTTACTTTAAACTTAACAATAATAGGAATAAAAATAAGCCAAACTGATCAACGGGAGTCTACGACCTAACTTTTTTAAAGTCTAGACCTATTAGAATAGTTTGTTTAAAATTTATACTAATATATTAAATAATTTTATATAAAAATTATAATATAATAATATATTAAATTAATTAAATTTTAAAATAATAAAATCTTAAATTAAAAACTTTAATCCTTTTCTTTAGAGTTGAAGAAAGTTTCTACTAATACCTTCTAAGAGAGGGAGAGTTTTAGTGGAGTCTTTTACATATCTTATACGCATTATTTCAAATATGTCTATGTAGTTTGAAAGTAATAAATAGGAATGTGTAATTTTATTATACATATTCAAGATGTTGAATAATTTTTTTAATAATTTATTTATATATAAGTCTTATGACTTTTAAAAAGATATACATATTTAGATGGTTTAATAATCTATTTACAAAAATATTTGATGACCCATTGAATGTTTTAATACGAAGTAGGCCATTAAAAAAGCTAATAGGCCAAATCAGTTTCTTAAAAAGGTTAGGCTAAGCTTAATAAAAAGTCTATAACAAATAATAAGTCAGACTCAAACTTCAAAATCACTAAATAAGCTAAGCTTTTTTATGCAAAACCTAATCTAACTTATCTTATTTTCATTTCTAAACTATAAAGACTAAATTAAGAATAAATATACGTTTAAGAACTAATTTACAAATTTTTTACATATAAAGACTAGTTTACAAATCTGAATCAAGTATAGAAATCAAAATATTATTTAAACGTAATAAATTTATATAAAGAAATTATAACATTTAATGTTATCTTTGATTGAATCTTATAATGTTGGATAATTTTTTAATAAAATTAGTTATTATTATGGAAGAGTATTAAAAATATATTTTTATTTATCAATTAAAATTTAATAAAAATTTTAAAATATAAATAGTTTTTAAACTTGTGCAATATTATACAAGTAAAAAATTATATATAGTAAAATTTTATTAAAAACTATAGAATTTAATGATATCAATGTATTAAATTATATCAATTTTTATATTTTAAAAATTATAATATGTAATTTTTTATCCTCTATAACATTATTCATGTTTTAAAAAATAAAATAAAAAAATCATTAAATTAACCAGTAAAACATGCCTAAGTTTTATACTTTTGAAAAATTTTAATTAACATTTATCTCTTTGATGTTCATGTATACTCATTAAAAAAATAAATAGTTAATTTTAAATTCCGCTAATCTAGTTTGAGTTACTAGCATTTAGCAATATCTTATTTAATGCAACATTGCTACTTGAAAATGATAAAGAAAACATTTTTTTGAAATTTGAATGTTTTCCAATTTTCCCGGCAAAAGTCATCGTCTCTTTTATTTAGAATCGGGAGAGATAGATTAGGGCTACAGAAAGAAACTGTAAAACTAGAAGGAAGCCACGTCCAAGTTTTACAGCTGATACAATTTTCGTATGTATATAATATAATAATGATAATCAACTTATTATTTATTTTTACGGGCTCGGTTGTTTAACTTGATATTCATGTTACCATAAATCTGTTGTAGGCTTGCGCGCAGAGCAGCAACACTCGCATCAGAAGTTTAGGGTTTGCAGCTGATATAGGATACTGTGTGGTTGGAAATTCTGTTAATATTTTCTGTCTGTTAAGATTTTCAGTTTTGCTGAATTGGTAGTTTTCTGTTTTTGGATAGCTGTCAGGTTCAGATGCTAGTTGACAGGTATAAATAAGAACTTGTAAGTTCTGATCGGGGATTCAATTCATTTGTTACAAACTTCTGTTCTTCTAAAATTCAATACAGTTTCGGATTCCATTCTCTCATTGTAATTCGATGGGCCGCGACGACGACGTGGAGGATTACGAGGAGGAGGAGCAGGTTGCCCACTTCGACGAGGAAGTGGAGGAGGAAGAAGAGGATAATAGAGGACGTAGTGGCGGCAGGAAGCGGAGAAGATCTGGTTTCATCGACGATGATGCCGAGGAGGTTGACGAGGACGAGGAGGAAGAGAATGACAATGATGAGGATTTCGATGGCCGAGGTGGTCGCAGGCGCCAGTATAGGAAGGTTTCTGCTTCCAATTTTTTCGACGAGGAGGCTGTGGTCGATAGTGATGAAGAGGAGGAAGAGGAGGAAGGCGAAGATGGTGCGTTTTCCACTTTTCTTATTGTTTTCTGTTAATTTTAGAGGCAAATTAATTCTGTTAGATTTGAATTGGGGTGGAATTAGGGGTTGGAAGTGGAATTTAGGGTTTGTCTTCTTCATCAATTAGTTCTATAGATTAGATGGCGTAGTCAGTAAATCATGTATGTCTATATGGCTCAAAAGCATTTTCATGTTACTGAGTATTGTAATTGGTGGTAGTGATACTCTGTTCACATTGCTTTTAGACTTCAGTTGTTTTATGTTGTGACTTGTGAACCTAAACTACGATATACTGAAGGGTATCTAAAATCAATAATAGTTTTCAAAGACATTGTCGTCTGAGTGTTCTCTACCATCAGGAGTTTAATATTAACCAGCACAATAATTGTCTCGTCTGAGTCTGAGTTCCTTATCCCTGTCTTTTGAAGACAACCAAACTTGTTACCCAGTGATATTCAAGGCTTGTTTGATTCTATTCTTGTTTTCAAGAATTATTTCTCTGATTAAATTATCAAAAATTGTATTCGATGAATTCTGTTTTGAGAATAAGTTTTGAATGCTTGAGAACACTGACGGTAGTGGTGGTGGTTTGAAGTGAGTGTTAAGATTACATGAAAACTGGTAAAATGTGTTCAAAACTATTTTCTACACTAAAAGCAATTTATGGAGGACAAGTTTAAAAAATAAATCAAATAAAAAAAATTAATTTTAAAATTGGGACATAGAATTGAAGTGTTTTTATGAATACATAAATTCAGATTGTATGGATTAGTTTGTATCCTCTCTATCTCTGCCCTTCAACATGTCTATTATTTATCAGCTACTTTGTGGTAAAATACATCAGTTATTTATGTAGATATGTTAACAACTGTTGAAACATGCAGACTTCATTGTTGAGGGTGGGGTCGACCTACCAGAAGAAGATGATGGTAGAAGGATGCGTAGTAGCCGTATACTGCCACATCACCAAGAAGATCATGAAGATCTCGAAGCTATGGCCAGAAGCATTCAGGAAAGATATGGAAGGCGACTAACAGATTATGATGAAGAAACTACTGATGTTGAACAACAAGCTCTTTTGCCATCTGTGAGAGATCCAAAGCTGTGGATGGTCAAGTGTGCGGTATAATCCTTCCATTTGTGATGAATTCCTTGTTCTTGCACGGATATAGAGGCATGTCATATTAATATTCTTTGGTTTATTTTCACTAGATTGGTCGTGAGCGAGAAACAGCTGTTTGCCTCATGCAAAAGTACATAGATAAGGGGTCTGAATTGCAAATCAGATCAGCTATTGCTCTTGATCATCTAAAAAATTATATATATGTGGAAACAGATAAAGAGGCTCATGTTAGAGAGGTATTGTCATGTCTGTTGTAATAAATAACACAAATTTTTATAGATAGAACTGTGATTTTTTATATATATTTTGCGTTTGTTTTCAGGCTTGCAAAGGTCAGCGCAATATATTTGGCCAAACAATAACGCTTGTTCCTATCAGAGAAATGACTGATATTCTGTCAGTTGAAAGCAAAGTTATCGATCTTGCCAGAGATACATTGGTCAGAATGAAGATTGGAACATACAAAGGAGATCTTGCCAAAGTATGCAGCACATTCTAGAAAATTTGGATGTTCTGCCATAAAAGGGATGGCCCTTTTACTTTCTTTATTTACCATCAAATATTTCTTCTATAGGTAGTGGATGTTGATAATGTGCGGCGGAGAGTTACTGTGAAACTAATTCCAAGGATAGACTTACAGGCCCTTGCAAACAAATTGGTATGAAATATTTCAGTGTCTTGCTAAATTGATGCATTCTATTTGACCAATGCTTATATTTTTAACTTTCTTGAAAGTCTAGCTTGACTCTATAATTTTTTGCAAATCACTCGTGTTGTGCAGGAAGGTAGGGAAGTTGTGAAAAAGAAGGCTTTGGTTTCTCCTCCTCGATTTATGAATGTCGATGAAGCAAGGTTTTGCTGGTTCTCTCCTTTTGTCACTGAATGTCTTCTGTTTCTCGGAAACTTTTCAGTTCGTGGTTTGATTAAATTTATGCTTTCTATTCAGGGAACTGCATATTCGTGTGGAGCATAGGCGTGATGCATATGGGGAAAAATTTGATGCGATTGGCGGCATGATGTTCAAAGATGGATTCTTATACAAAACTGTATCAATAAAATCCATTAGTGCTGAGAACATCAAACCTACTTTTGATGAGCTTGAAAAATTTCATAAACCGGTTAAGAGTGGTGATGGTGATGTTCCTAGTCTGTCAACTTTGTTTGCAAACACAAAGAAAGGGCGTTTTATGAAAGGTGATGCTGTCGTTATTGTCAAGGGCGACTTAAAGAACTTGAAGGGGTGGGTAGAGAAAGTTGATGAATAGAATGTTCATATAAGACCAGAAATTAAGGGTCTTCCGGTAAGTATGAATTGATGATTGGTTGGTTTTCTTCCGTGTAGTCTGCTGGTTTTGCATGTTGATTTGTAATAAATTGTCTTCATACTTATCTAATTGTCATTTTTTCTACTTGTCAGAAAACTCTTGCTGTGAATGAAAAGGAACTTCGTAAATATTTTGAACCTGGAAATCATGTTAAGGTTGTTACTGGTGCTCAAGAGGGTGCTACTGGCATGGTTGTGAAGGTGGAGCAACATGTCTTGATCTTAATATCTGATACAACAAAAGAGCATGTGAGTCTTGTGGCCCTTTATAGATTTACTGAAAGACTTGTGAATCTCTTATTATATTTAGTGCAGAAATGACATAAAAGTATCTTCTCTTTAGATCCGTGTATTTGCTGATGATGTTGTTGAAAGTTCTGAAGTGACCGCCGGAGTTACAAAAATCGGGGACTATGAACTTCGAGATCTTGTATTGCTAGAGTAAGTCTTTTTTGTGTTTTGAGATTAGGAGTAGTACCTTACCTCTGCATTCTATGGTTCAAACTATTCTCACTTCTAATTTGCCATGGTACAGTAATTTAAGCTTTGGCGTGATAATACGTGTAGAAAGTGAAGCATTTCAGGTTAGTACCTTAATGAATCAAAATTTTAATACGTGTTTTATTAAAATTTTGAGACCCTTTTCCTTATATTAATGTTTGTTATCCTTTTTAGGTTCTTAAAGGGGTTCCTGACAGACCTGAAGTTGTGCTTGTTAAATTAAGAGAGATCAAGTGTAAGATAGAGCAGAAAATAAGTGTGCAGGATAGGTTTAAGAATACGGTATCATCAAAGGATGTTGTGCGGATTGTTGACGGTCCGTGCAAAGTGAGATTCTAACTCTTGGTTATATTTGTTTCATGAAAGCTAATATTGTTCAAATTTTTATTTTTTAATTTATATTATTTGGTTAGGGAAACCAAGGTCCTGTGGAGCACATATATAGAGGAATCCTGTTCATCTTTGATCGCCATCATCTTGAACATGCAGGCTTTATATGTGCAAAGGCCCAATCTTGTGTAGTTGTGGGAGGCTCACGCTCCAATGGTGACCGAAATGTAATTAATTTTCCTATTTTAATTTTTATACAATTTTGCTTTTATCCTTGTAGTAATTTTTTGCTTAAATTATTCCTTTCCTTCTTTAGGGTGATGCCTACTCAAGATTTTCCAGCCTTAGGAGTCCACATCGTATTCCACCATCTCCAAGAAGATTTTCTCGAGGAGGGCCTCCAGTTAATTGTATGTCTAAATGTCGCCAGTCTACCATTTTGATTTGCCTTGTTTTTCCTAAGAAATCTGTCTGATGATAATTTATTTGGATGGGGTATAGCTGGAGGGAGGCATAGGGGCGGTAGGGGGGGACATGATGGTCTTGCAGGTGCAACTGTTAAAGTACGCCAGGGTCCTTGTAAAGGTTGTCGTGGCCGTGTTATAGAAGATAAAGGCGCATCAGTTCGTGTTGAGTTGGAATCCCAAATGAAAGTTGTGACAGGTATGTCTTCAAAGTAAGGCCAAAATCTGAATTGTTTGTATTTCTGTATTTGCATGTTCTCTGACTTGATTGTTTGCAGTTGACCGCAACCATATATCTGAGGATGTGGCTGTAACCCCATATCGGTAAGTTCTATGTACATATATAATTTGTAATTCCTTGTGTGCATTGGAGATGTTCAACCATCTGACTCTTATGGGTTCTTCTGCCAGGGACACGTCTCGCTATGGGATGGGAAGTGAAACCCCTATGCATCCTTCTCGAACTCCCTTACATCCGTATATGACTCCTATGAGAGATCCCGGAGGTTTGTTTGATTTTATTGTTATAGGTTTCTTGCTTGATTTATGTTATAGGATTGAGACCTGGGTCTGTTGTTGACTGATTGATACATCTACTAAAATTCTTAAGAGTACTGCTATTTGTAGCTACACCTATTCATGATGGAATGAGGACACCTATGCGTGACCGAGCATGGAATCCTTATACTCCAATGAGTCCTACAAGGTTTGTCCTATCATCATTGTTCCAAGTTGAGTAAGATATACTGCTCTTTCTGATTTTTGTTTTTCCTAGTTTCTGCTTTGTTAAAAATATTTCTTCCTTCCACTCTATGCCATGCCTTTTCTTAATTTATTTTATCCAACAGAAAAAGGAAAAGAAAAGATCTCTAAATCAATTAATTTATTAACCACCATGAACGTCCAAACAAAATCTTCAAGAGCATGAGGGTTATAGGAATTTGGTAGTTAAAAGCATTGTTACCTGTTTACAGTCTTCAGCACTATTTAGTAGAATGGTGTGTGATTTATGATTTCTGATGGTGAAAATAAAATCAGGTATAACTGGGAAGATGGAAATCCAGGCTCTTGGAGAACCAGTCAGCAGTACCTTACAAAAGAGGAGAGAGGTGTGTCCGTAATGTAGCAGTGATGGCAGACTATGTCTCACTAGGGACACCCCCTGATCCTGCTGAGGTTCGAGACTCTGAATGCACTACTAGAATGCGGTTGGGTCGACATGAAGAGAGAGGCGTATGAAATTTACCCATAATGTTCGTGATGTAGTCTTAGGAAGTGGTGAAATTGTAAGATATGAAACACTTGAATGTATTAAACCTTTGAATTTTCAATTATATCTCTCTATCATACTCATCTATTGTAATGTCCTGAATTTTGTAATATTGTTTAATTATTAATATATACGTGGATTATCATATGTGATGTGTTGATTTACATGATAATGATGTGAATGTATGTGACCTTGTTAGGATGTTAATACATGTGTGGAAATATGTATATGTTAGTGTGTGATTAGAATTGGACTATTGAAATAGACTGCAGGGTGTTCTTCCTGTAGCAAAAGGGTCCTCGGAGTAAGGTATGAAATTGTTACATTCTTGCTGTAGCGAGAGATTTCTTACTACAGCAAGAGAGCGACAGTGAGGGATATATTTTTGAGTGTAGTCTCACTGTAGCGAGAATCAGAATGCAGTTTCTTTTGAAGTTTTTGTTGTAGTGACAAGAAGTTTTGTTGTAACGAGAGTATTGCGACTAGAGAGGTATTTGAAAGGGTTAGGGTTTGAGAAATTCATTTTTCCATTTTTCCATTTTTCTCTTCTAAATGTTTTTGATTCTCTAGATTCAAAACTCTATTTTACCGACTAGATTACCTCCAAAGTTGTTTGTAAACTAGATTGAAGGTTAAATTTGTGTTGGGAACGTTTGGACGACGAAATTTGTGTGGGAAACACTTCCTTGGTTGATTTTGTGCGTAATTCTTCAATCCGAGAGAAAGGGGAGACTCTACCCTATTTCATTGTGCTTGAAATTTTTTTTATTTAGTCGTGTATTGTAATGCGGTTAGGATAAAATGTAGGAAGATATGTGTTTTGATGAGGATTCAATGTTTGAGCATAATGTAGTAGAGATTGTATAATGTGTGATGAAAACGATTTGATTTGGGTGGTTTGTGCTGGAAATCATGTGATTGACTACAATGTAGTTGGTGTTGAGTAATATGTGTGTGGAAAATTATAACACCTTAAATTTAATTTTTAATTAAATAATAATTTTACAAATTCGAATAACCAAATTTTCATAAGATATTTTGAAATAAGAGAAGAGTTACAAATTAATATCAAGTAATTACTATAGGACTAATTCAATTATAACTTTCAAAATAAAATCTAAGTTCTATAACATTTCATCTGTCCCCTCACTGAATTCAGTGTTGATCGTCTTGATTACCTGAAAAATGAATGTAAGTGTGAGTACTTTACCCTACTCAATACACAACAATCATAGAGTCTCATTTTGCCTATACTTCATGCAAAGTATACATAAACAACATTTTCATTTCAATTTGTCATCGATGAACTCATGGCACCAAACAATCATATATATATGAAATTAACAAACAATGGTCCCGTGCACTCATTGCACGCCAACCACTCTCACTGTGGCACTATGATCACAGATTTTGCTATGGATGGTTGCTGGTTATCCTTGCCTCACGGATATCACGTAGGCAGTCACGGGTCGCTCAGTAAAGGTAGTGGTCAGAGGTCTAGTGAGGAAGAGAGTATGTGGCCCGTGGTGCACCCATTCCACAGTCGGTGTCACTACCACTCTCTCCTCCCCAAGATATTCCTACCGTCCTCTTCCATACTTTCAGTGTATTGCTAAACCATTCATAGCGCATTATAGCGGCCTCAACACGCCCCATTCACATACATTTCATTCACACGCAATATTCATGCTTACACACGGCACACAGACTATATTTAATTCATGTTACACGGCACACAACCCACATTTTATCCACAACATATAACACATAGCCTTCATCTATTCACGATAACATTAATTCATCAATCAATGGCATTCCATCACACACAATCACATTGCACATCAATTTCATCCAGCACACAATTCCTATCCCTTACCTCAGTCACATAGCAATATTCAACAAAATAACACAAAATCACAACAATGAAATAGGGTAGAGTTCCCCTTTTATCTTGGATTGAAGATCCACACTCGAACTCAACCTCAAACGTGCTCTCCACACAAATCTTGGCCTAAACACATGGAGAAACTCCATGAAAATCCTAGAAATAACCAAAAACAGAGAAAGGGGAGGAAAAACGAAAGCCCTAACTGTTTAAAACTCACCTCCAAGCGTTTCTCACATGGATCAACCTTCAATCTTGCTTCCGAACGGTTTTGAAGGCAATTTAATCGACGGAAAAGGGTTTTTAGTTGAGAGAATCAAAGGGATTTTGAGAAATGAATTCCCAAACTCTAAACCCCCTTTTTAAAACCCCTCTAGTCGTGACACTCTCGCTACATCGAGATATTCTCCCCTCGCTGCAGCGACATGCCCTCTCGCTACAACAAAAAACTCAGAGGAAACTGCATTCTGGTTTCTGCAGAATCTCGCTACAATGAGACTACACTCAGAAATGCATCCCAAATTGTCACTCTGTCGCTACAGCGAGAAGGCGATAGACGCATGCCTTTCACCCAAGGTCCTCTCGCTATGGCGAGACATCTGTTGCTACAACGATAAGGCGACAGTTTCGCCCTTACCTCTCAGGGATCGCTCACTACAACGAGAACACTTGCACTTAAGCACCTAGCCCATTTTCAGCCCAATCCAGTCATGCACACACACACACACACAGATATATATATAGAACTTTTGAAGCTCATTCTATTGGTTTCGCTCATCCGAAATCGAAATAAGCATCGGTTCCTTTTTTGAATCTCAAAGAACCCCTACCCAAATTTTTTTTAATCCTTACATTATATTGTCTTTTTTATGAATTTTGTGATTTATCACATCCATAATAATATATGAATGAGACCTCAATTATTCTTTTTGGTTTAATTTCAATTACTTTGTCTGATCCATAAAAAGAATGTATAGATATTCAATTCAAGGAATATCGGGGGTTGTACAAGTGCGGATATATATATATACAATAATTAATATTGCCAAAATTCAAGGCATTATAAGAATGACTGTTGTACTTGAAATTATGTTGGAAATGTTGTGAGTTGAATGTGCTAAAAATGAGTGTGGGCTTGTGTGTCATGTGCTGTGAATGAATATTGTATGTGGCTGAAAATGTGTGTGAAAGGGCATGTTAAATGTGGTTGTAAATGTGCTATGAATGATTCAACGATACACTGGAGGTGTGAAAGATGGGGACAATAGAAATACCTTTAGAAAGAGAGAGTGGCAGTGACATCAATTGTAACATCCTCCTTTTGTAATTTATTATTTTTACAATTAATGTTAATTATTTGTGCATGTTATTTGGAATTAGAAGTGTTTAATTAATGTGAACTATGGAATATCTCGCTGTAGCGAGAATAAGGCGGTGAAAATGGAACATTCTGGAGCTCTCTCGTTGTATCTAGAATCTCTCGCTATAGCGAGAATGCTACTCTTTCGCTATAGCGAGGAGCTTTCGCTAGTTAGAATGACAGACAGCAAAGGAAGAAAACTTCTGGTTTTTTTGCTGTAGCGAGAACCTCTTGCTGTAGCGAGAAAGTTGTGAGTTTGAGAGATATTTAAGGAACTCTCGCTCTAAAATCTTCATTTTCAACAAAATCACATATCCCTCTCCATCCTCTTCGTTCTCTCCCTCTCCTTTCTCAGAGAAAACCTCCAATAACTCTGAATCTTCTTCAGATTTGAACTTAAACATCCGTTCTTCTTCGATCTAAGTAAGTTTCTCGGAGCTCAGATCTCTATTTCATTCTTTTTCTTCGGTTCTCTTATCATCTTAAGATATCTACCTCGAAATACTTAGAAAATCTTATCTTTTGGAAGATCTCTTCGTGGATAGTGTGGAATCTTTCCGTAGATCACTCAGAGAACTAGTTTGGAGGAACCGTTATTAGGTAAAGGGAGTATTTTCTAGTTATAGTTATATATGTATATATAGATCTAGTGGTTCTTTGAGAAATATGAGTATCTTACTTAGTAAAGTTTTGTAAATTTTGATAGTATCATATGACAAAGGTGTATTTTGATATAAAGAGAGGTTTGAAGTTTATTTTAAACTGATAATATCATATTTTTAGAGGAAAATATGGGCTTAAGTAGTATTAAGAGATTTTAAAACTGAGTTCCTTAAGATGTATATGAATTAAGTAATAAAAGATATACTATAATGAACTTTAGGTTAGGAGACTATATATTGAGATTGTATGAGCTAGGCTGAGTCTGAAGGTGTTCGACCCTCGACATATTGTACTGATTGTATGGTGTGATATTGCGTGGTAATCTCTGTGATAAGTTTGATGTATTGTATTGGTTGCGTAATATGAATTTGTATGACAACTTTATATGTTGAACTGGTAGAATTATGGAAATGAATAAAGTGTTGAATAAAAGTGAAAGCATGTGATGTATGAATGAGAAATGATAATATGATTTAGAAAAAATATGAAGCATGATTATATTGCATGAGTCCATGCAACTTGAAACAGAGTGATTATGATATAAATTATAGCACATTGAAAGGGTGTGTTATCATATATATTGTAATCCATAAATTTATATAAATTGTGACTCATGAATCATGACATGCTGATTGATGTAAAGAATGTGAAATGAGAAATGTTAAGAATGAGAAAGAGAATGAGTATAGATAGTACAACGATACACTGGAGGTATAGAGTTAAGGAGAAGATTTGAAAAATCTTAGAGAAATGAGGATGGTGAATGTTAACAATGAAAATGGTGCACAATAAATTATTAAAAATAAACATTCACAGGTCACATCCTCATCTCCCGACGAAACTCCTAACTATACTGTTGCTAAAAGGGGCCAGGATGACACACGTGTATCCGTGATGTTGCGGCCAACCAGCAGCTATCTATGCTAGAAGTCCTCAAGGGATCCCAGGGACAATTATTATAATAAAAAGTGATATAGATAAGAAGTGGTAAAGAATATGTATGATATGATAAATGTATCGTAGCAGATCAGTTCATATTGTTATGGTACGTGTGTTGTAGTACATCGACAGGTGTTACTGGAACAGATGTATCGTGAAATATGAATTGAAATGATATGATACATGTATAATAATATACAGGTCAGCATAGAAATGTATATATAATGAGTGAAATGTTATATGTGCTTGATGAATAATTGTATGAATTATTATAACATACATGTATTTGAATGAGAATGAATTAGAATAAAGTATTAGGTTACGATTCTAATTATTATTATTAGTTAAGATATACTAAAAGAGATTTATTGGGCGAGAAATACTCACTTTTACTGATTATTTTCAGGTAATGAAAGAGAAGAAATTGAGACAAATGATCCGTTCTAGGGTCATACTCATCAAGGAGTTGTAGGAAAGGAACTGCTCAAATATACTAAAGTTTTATGAAATAGATGTATAAATCTTTAATGTATTTTCATTCATTTTAAAAGAGAAATCTTGTGTTAAGAATATATTTATATATTTCTGAAGAAATATTGTAAATTCATCAAGTTTTCTAATTCGTGTTCCCATACTGTACCATTTATACAAAACATACAAATTTTGCTAATTATGTTTTAATAATATTAGTGTTAAATATAAATTAATTTCAATATGAAAGAGGGATGTTACACCAATAGTGAGCGTGAGTGCACCACAGGCCACACACTCTTCTCCTAACTAAACCTCTGATCAACACCTTTGTCGAGCTACTTGTGACCGCACGCGTGGTATCCGTGAGGCGAGAGTAATCAGCGACCATTCATGGTATGAAACTGTGATCACAGTGCCATAGTGAGCATGGTTACGTGCAATGAGAGCAAGTGTGTGAAATGTGTTAGTGCAGTGAGCGCATCAATTGTAATTTAAAATATAATATGTGGAAAGTGTTATTTGTAATTAAGTATATTTGTGTAGAATATATTATAAATTATGTGAAATGTGTGAAGTGAGATTTTACGTTTGCATGTGTTGGATAGTGTAGAGTAATCACCTTTACATTTATTTTTCAGGTGGCCAAGACGATTAACACTGGACTTAGTGAAAGGATGAATGAAACTGCTATAGGATTAAGAATTTATTTGAACTCTGATGTAATTAAATTAGTCCTATAGCAATCATTGATACAAACTTATAAATCATTCTTATTTTGAGATATTTGTTTAAACTTATATACTATTTTAATGAAAAAATTTATTATTCTTATTTTTCTTTCAAAATTTATTTATTAAAAATTAAATTTAATGTGTTACATACGTGCTATTTCTGCTGTCTTATTTCAGATTGTTGATGACATTAAATTTACAGTTTCACATGTGGTAGAACCTGTTGAAAGGGGTATTGCAAAGATAAACAAAACCTTCCGTCAGATATCAGAAAATGTGAAACGCCATGATGAGGAGCGGAGGAGAAACACCAAGTTCAAGGATGATAGTTATTAGCGTAGCGATGCTATGTTGTTGAATGTGCAATAGTCTGAAAAAAAAAAGTTATTATATTATGAATCTAAGTTTTCATTTGAGTGTGGATGAATTTTTATATGATACTTTTTTTGTGTGTGATATGTTGTTTCATTCTTGTTTAGAAATTTTAAAGTATTAATTACTTTTAAATTTTTATGTATATTTTCCAAATTTTAGTTACTCTTATTAATGATTCTTAGGTTTTTAAACATTTTTAATCTTAAATATAAGCTCCTCATATTCTTGTATTTATTTATTAATTTTATTTGAATTTAAAATATTTTTATAATGAATCTGATACTTACAAGTTTAATTAAAACATTTTTTTTATGTTAATGAGGACAATTCTTTCTTCAGTAGCAAATTATACGAGCTTTGGAGGATTGTGTTTTTGTGCCAATATTTGATTTTTGTTAAGGGACAATGTAATTAAGATTTTCAAATTCGGAGGCAGAGAGGAGATCTGTCATCTATCAAAAGTTTATTAATGCATTACATAAAAAGATGTTCTTTAAATTTCATTGATTAAGAAATTTATTGATAAATTTTATTAAAGATGCAATTTGTGTAAATTTAAATAAAGCACTATAGTATCATTATCAATACTCATAATTTCTTTTTAAAAAATACACATACTTACACAAGTAATAAGTTTAGTATCTATTTTTCTACTACCTGAACTTTAATTAAACGAAAATATTATTTCATATACCAATTTTAAAAATGAAGTTAAAGGAGTAACCAGTGATGTTCTTTGACTAACAAACTTAGAACAACCTCAAAAGAATAATACTACGTAACCATAAATATAATGTTAAACAATTGCAATAAGTTAGGATTTAAAATTTTATAAAGTGAAGATGAAGTATGAAGTCATTATAATAGAATTTGCATTGCAACTACAAAATTATAAAAATATAAATGTAATATTATTTTTTAATTTGAAATTTAATATAATAGTATAGAGCATTGAATTTGTGTTAATTATCACTCTTAAATTATATATTTTAGATGAGTTTAGTTTATTTATGATTTTGACTACAAATGAAAATTTTTCCTTAAAATATACAAAAGAAATGTTCATTATAGTGTACATAAGGAAATTTTTTAGTAAAATAAAAATTGTCATTTAAAAAAGTTATCGTCATAACCAAATTTTTATAAGTTATTAATTTAGTTGGCAAGGATATTATATTTTTAGATTTATGATAAAATTTGACTTTTAATTCTATAATTTTTTCTAACTTTTAAAAGTGTTAGTTTAATTTTAAAAATTTTAAATTTTTATTTTGTTAAAAGACATTAATTTTGCTTGAAATTGTTTCCTCTCTTCTTCCATGCAACTTCTCCCTCTTTTAGCTCTTTCTTAATTGTTTCTTCTTTTTTTTTTTTTTCTATTTTCTATTCTTCTTTTTCTTCCTTTGCCACATAATAAAATGTTAGTGTTGAAAGTAAACCTAAATAACAACATGGTCACACAATCAATACCAACTCACCTCTCCCTCTCTCACCTTAGTGCACCATAGAGTTTTGCCTTTAGTGGAATCATTGATACTCCATTCAAAACTTAAAAGCATCCTTACGTACTTCAATTTAGATAAGAGGAAAGAAAGGAAGAAGAGAAGGTGAAGAGAAAATAAAGAAATTAATAGTAATATAATTAAAAAACATGAAAAAAATATATTAACAAGACTAACATCCTTTAATATATGTGAAATTAAAAAGTGAATAAAAAAGATAGGGATAATTTTTGCAACAATGTAAATTTAAAACTTAAATAATTTGAAATTTTACTATTACATTTAGTTTCCATTCTTCAAAATTAAATAAACTTTATGTTAATTTTTTAAAGTCTTATTAACCAATATTTTAATGATAATATTTAAAATAAATAAAAATATTTTATATAAAAGTTACATCAAATTATATTTAAAATTATGAAAATAAATATTTTTTATATTATTTATTAAAAAATTATACTTTCAATTTCTTAAAATGGTACTAGTTAACTATCTTCTTTCTATTAAAAATACAATGACATATTTATTTCAGTTTGTAATAATATATCGATTTATGTTAAATCAAATTAATATTTATTTCCCATTTAACAGTTATCAATTAAAATATTCTTTAATTTTCTCAATTATTTTAATAAATAATCAAATTTATACAATTAATGTTAAATATAATGAGATATTTATAAATTATTGTTTAAAACAATACTTTATTAATTAAACTAATTTTAATTTTTTAAAATTAAAATTTTCAAACATCTTGATTTTATATATTTTTAATTATTAATAATACTATACACTATTAAATACGTAAATTAATTATCAGGTAGTTGTTTTAACTTAAACTGCAATTTTAAGTAAATATCAATAGTTTTAAATTTAAATTTTATTTAATATAATTGTGTTAAATATTTAAAACATTAATGATAATACTGTATAAAAATAATTATAAATTTTAATCTTTATTTTATATGTAATATAATACATGAAATGCTGATAAGTTGAGAGTTAAATCTGGAGCAGAAGAAAGAAAAGTGACTAAGTTGTCAAATATATAACCACGAACTAGTTCTATCATGCTAGATTTGTACTATTTTTGGTTATTTACTTCATATTTTTATCTTTTTTCAACTTGTTGATTTGGACATAAATAATGCTAGTTGGTTATTATATATATATATATATATATGAAAGAATTTTTTTACATTAACATAAGTTTAAAAATTCTTACATCTAATATAAATATTTTATTTAACTTAAATCTAACGTCTAGTGAAATCATAAATTATATCATGTTAGATTTAAATTAAATAAAAAACTAAAATTTAAGTGTAAGAGTTTTTAAACTTACGTGATATAAGAAAATCCTTCTTATATATATATATATATATATATGAAAGATGGTATTTCCACTTATCATTTAGAAAAGCAAATAATTTTCAAATTTTCCAACAAACCATTTACAAAAAATATCAACGTCATTCAAAATAAAATCAATCAAATTAATTTTCTGAAAGAAGAAGTTTCTTTTGCTAACATTGAAAAACAATTACAGAATCCTTCACTTTAGAAGAAGATCCAATCCCTTTTAAAAAGCATCCAATCCTCTATATGTTCTAACCTACCTAGCGCCTTCTGGAGTAGGAAAAATATATTGTTAGTCTTCCTTATGAGTCAGGTTTTAAGGATAGCCAGATTCCCACTAAGGCTAGACCTATTCAGATGAATGAAGAACTCCTTCATTATTGTCAGAAAGAGATCAAAGATCTCTTAGACAAAAATCTTATTAGAAAAAATAAGAGTCCTTGGTCGTGTTCTGCCTTTTATGTTAATAAACCGGCAGAAATTGAGAGAGGCACTCCCAGGCTTGTTATCAATTACAAACCTCTTAACCAAGCCCTTCAGTGGATTAGGCATCCTATCCCCAACAAAAAAAGACCTTCTTAACATACTAAACTCTGCTAAGATCTTTTCAAAATTTGATATGAAATCTGGATTTTGGCAAATCCAAATTTGTGAAAATGATAGGTACAAGACTGCCTTCACTGTCCCCTTTGGGCATTACGAATGGAATGTTATGCCTTTTGGTTTAAAAAATGCACCGTCTGAATTTCAGAAAATTATGAATGACATCTTCAATCCTTATTCAAAGTTTGTCATTGTCTATATCGATGATGTCTTAATTTTTTCCCAATCCATTGATCAACATTTCAAACACATAAATGTTTTTATCAATGTCATCAAACAAAACGGACTTGCTGTTTCCAAGACAAAAATTAATCTCTATCAAACCAATATTAGATTCCTTGGTCACAATATCCACCAAGGAACTATCATTCATATCAGCAGGTCTATTGAATTTGCTGATAAATTTTCAGATAGAATCATAGATAAAACCCAATTACAAAGGGTTTTAGGATGTCTCAATTATGTAGGTGATTTTATTCCTCACCTAAACAATATCATTAAACCTTTACATGATAGGCTTAAGAAAAATCATCCTTCTTGGACTGATGTTCATACCAATGTCGTCAAAGAAATCAAAAAGAGAGTCAGGAAGATAAATTGCTTATATCTTCCCATTCCTCAAGCTTTTAAAATTGTTGAAACTGATGCCTCGGACATAGGTTACGGGGGTATCTTCAAACAGAGAATTTAGTCACATGAGCATATCATTGCATATATTCAAAACATTGGAATTCTGCACAATAGAATTATTCAACTGTTAAAAAGGAAGTTTTGGCAATTGTTTTATGTGTTTCAAAATTTCAATCTGATTTACTAAACCAAAAATTTCTTATTAGAGTAGACTGCAAGTCTGCTAAAGAAATTTTACAAAAGGATGTAAAAAACCTTGCCTCAAAACAAATCTTTGCTAGATGACAAACAATTTTAAGTATTTTTGATTTTGATATCGAATATCTCAAAGGCACTTCAAATTCTCTTCCTCACTACCTTACCCGTGAATATTTACAGGATAAGTAAGATGCCTAGAAAGGCAACTACCCCTTCTAGGGGAGGGACATCTAGAGGCGGCAGAGTCAGGCTGGCCCTGACTTTAAACAAATCAAAATCACAATCTGCTTCGGCAGGTTGGCAGTAGCAGGACTACTAAATGAAATGTAAAAAAGTAAAATGCAGAATGTAAAATGATGTATTAAAACATAAGAAACTAGAACGGCAGTATAACCGGCACAGATCTAGTAGAGGGAGAAGGGAAGAAAGCCATTTCTTCAACTTTGGGTTTGACAGGATTAACAGAGATTTTTTCTCTTAGAACCTGAAGAAACTTATTGGTATAATTAGCCTGTTCCATGAGGCCTTGGATATCATTAGGAGTGATAGACTCTTCTGCGTTCTTAAATTTAAAAGGAGTAGCAGTAACAGGGTTACCGCCCTTGTCTTTCAAATTAGGTAATTGGTATTGAGTAGTGGGTGACAGTTCACTTTGAACAATTTGTCCATCTTTGATCTGCCAGGATATGACATTAGCAGAGGAGGTACTAATAACATCCTCTTGCCAAGGATAATCTATGTTATTATGAATGGTATATGCATGATACCAATCAAAGAATGGAATATTCTGTTTGATTTTTTTGAGAAATTGATAAAATTTCTCTTGGATATCTGACCTGTCTTTTCCCCTATGCTTCTGAAAGAACCACTCTCTTTGAGGTTTCCGTTCCTCAGAGTAGAAATCTTTCCAAAGGGTTTCCTTATCAATAATGAATTTATGAGATAACATCATAAGACTCATTTAAGGAAGAGTAGGTTGGAGATTGGATACTCTGATGATCTTCTTCTTTTTCAGAAGTCTGGTAAACATTTCTAGGAATCCTAGAAGAAGTATCTAAACCCTGTAGGTTTATGGAAGGATCATGGTTAATAGATCTGGAAATTTTCGATCTAGTCGATTGAGACATGTAAGAGAATGACCTCCTAGCGGAAGCAAAACTAGATCGACCGCTGTAAGCATCGACTCTGGAAGAGAAGGAGTTTCTCCTATCAAAGGTTATTTCAACTTTCCCAGAATTGTCCTGAGAAATGTTTTCAATTTGAGGAGCAGGTCTAGGGACACAAGGCGAAGCCTTATCTAGGACCACTTTTCAAGAAGGGAAACTTCATCCCACTTGATAATTCTAGGAAGAGAGACATTAGCCTTTGTCATATCAGTGATAAACAAAGTAGTCTCGCCTCTTTGAGGTTTGAGAAGAACCCGAGAAGCACAGGAGTTCATGGCCTTGTACTGAATCCTATAGATTAAGGCTGCGGGAATAGATCCCTCTTTCATGTTTAACCCATAAAAGCAGACATTGAGGAACAGAGAGTCAAGAATATGGTCATCTAAAAGACTTTTCTTTGGCAAGCTGCTTCTGGAGTTTATCCTTCTGGCAAGCCTTAATACCGTTATGAATAATAATGGCAGTAAGCTGACCATAGTCATAACTGTCATAATTGATCTCTCCAGTAGGAGAATGACTTCGGAGTTTGTTTCTAATAAGATCTCTGAAAGCTTTGGGAAGCCCATCAAGATATTTTTCTTTCCAATAGGCTTAGTTGCAATCTTCTCTGGTTAAGACTCTAGACATGAAGGTATCTTTATACCATTTGAAATGTTCTAAGGAATCACACCTGAGGTTAGAAAGGAGTTCACCTGATCTTTCTCTCTAAAGAGAAGGATCACCCAGGAAGTGTTGGGATATTGTGTATAACAACGTATACACTGCATCAGGAAGACGCTTATTGTCACTGACAATAGTTTTTTTCTTATCATCAATTTTTACTGCAGAGAGGATGTTTTCTCTATCAGCTTCAGTGAGATAATTATCCCACTATCCTTTGAGTTAGCTGGTAAAACCAGCTACAAGAATATAAACAATGGTGTCTTCAGGCATATTTTGATTAGTAAAATAGCCCATGACGACAACCGACATGTTTTGGAGTTTGGCAATGATATTATATTCAGATAATCTATCAATATTCCAAATATAAATATCATTAAAATTGAAACTTTGAATAAAATCTTATTTTTCTTCTAAAATAAGATCAGGAGCAGTGGCTCTATTATAATAAAGTTTGGAAGAATTTTTCCAATTGTTGATGGGATTGATAGCTAAAACAGAATCTGTTTTAAAATGATGTTCTGAATCAGTTTTGGAAATCTTTCGAAAGAAAAATCTGGTTTTTATAAACAATCTGTTTAAACCTTTTAAGATTAGTGCCAAAGCCAAACAAAAAATCTTAGAACTCAGGCAGAAAGAAAAAATCCGGGTGAACGAGGATAACAAGAATGAGTTGTTTAGTAAAATTATTAGCCTTATTGCCCTTTCTCCACACGGGTCTTACTGCTACAGCCCTATTCAAAAGAACTAAGAACTGCTGTAATTCCAGTAAAGGATTTTCATAAAAATAAAGAACTGTACAAAAGCAATATTTCAGAACCATTAGTTCGTGGCGTTGTTACACACAGGGACAACTATTATTACAAGTCTCACCCGAAGGGTCTGTCAGCTATCCAGCCTATAAACCATGGTTACAGAAATTTCATAAAGAATATTAAAGTCCAGATCCAGAAGAACATAGTTACAAATAATCAACAGTTATATTCCTACTGGTTCTGAAATATTACTTTTGTACAGTTCTTTATTTTTATGAAAATCCTTTACTGGAAGTACAGCAGTTCTTAGTTCTTTTGAATAGGACTGTAGCAGTAAGACCCGTGTGGAGAAAGGGCAGTAAGGCTAATTTGACGATGCTGTATTCAAAAGGAACAAAGAACATAAGAAGCTGGTGGCTATGGTAAAAGAATTTCAAAATTTGTAAATGTAAAAAAAAAAAAAAAAGTCCACAAATAACCAGATCTAGTTGAATAAGTTATAAATAATTAACAGATATATTGTTACGAAACCAGATGAAGGTGATGTGCCAGAAGTATATTTATGATGTCCAAACTTTTGCGTTCTTTCTCCCGCATCTCTTTTCGTTCTGTCTCTAGTTCATCTTTTTCCTCTTCAACCAAAAACAATCTTTTTAATGAACAGGAGAAACAAACTCTTGAGATTACACACAAACATAACCTCTTCGACGAAGAAGTTCGCTTCAAAGAGATCAACCAAAGCATGGATGACTGGACCATTCCAGAAATCCCTCATGATACATTATATGTTCCTGAAGAACATTCCAAGAAAAATAATTTTGATTACATTATTAAGACTGTTGAAAATAACATTCCTTTAGGAAAAGACCTAGGAGAAGAATTTCATCTCCTGTCCAAATCTTCCATCAATGAGCACAAGCGTAAATACAAATACCTCCACATAGGATGTGTTCAAGTAGCCATTAAGCCTGTCTTCCATCTTGCTCCACCAAAAAGAAAAAACATGCCCCCAAGAAAGAGGCTGTTGAACCTTATAAGAAGCCTTACAAATGTAAGTACAATAGAAAACTCATTCCCAAGAAGCAAGGGGAAAATGTCATCCCCACCAATATTCCCAAGAAACCTAGAACAAGCGTAACATATTACAATTGTGGAAAACCTGGCCATATCAGCAAATACTGTAGGTTAAAAAAGAAAATTAGCAGTCTTAATCTTGAGCCTTCCATAGAAGACCAAATTAACAATCTCCTTATTGAATCCTCTGATGAAGATTCTGTCAAAGAATCTGAGGAAGATGTTAACCAAATCCAAAACGATGATCAAGTTTTCTCTTCTGACAGTGATGATACTCCAGAAATCAATGTTTTGACAAAAGAACAAGATCTTCTTTTTGATGCAATAAGTTCTATTTCTGATCCCCAAGAAAGAAAAGAATTTCTAAATAAATTCAAAGAGGTTTTAGAACATAGACCTAAACCGAGAGAGTATTTTACCGCAAATAAATTTGATATTACAAATATTTTTAAAAGACTAGAAAAGAATTCTAACATTAAACCTACTATTATTCAGGATCTCCAAATTGAGATTAACAATCTCAAGAAAGAGATCAGGGAAATCAAAGATCAACAACAAATTCATCAAGTTATTCTTTTCCAATTAGATGATGAATCTGATATTGAGAAAGAAGAATTTCCTGAAGATAATAATTCTGTAAAGGTCGATTTTGGTAACCTAGAAGAAACCTTTATGTGTTTGATCAACAAGGTCAAAATACAAAAATTTTACATTAATATCAAAATCGTTATTGATGACTTTGTTCTTGAAACTTTAGTCCTCTTTGATACAGGTGCTGATTCAAATTGTATTTTAGAAGGATTAATTCCTACAAAATATTTTGAAAAAACTTCTGAAAAACTCAGCACTGCTAGTGGTTCGAAGCTTAAAATTAATTACAAACTTTTTAAAGCTGTGATTGAAAATCAAGGACTCAAGATTGAAACAAACTTGCTCCTTGTAAAAAATTTAAAAAATGAAGTTATTTTGAGAACACCTTTTATAAAAGCACTCTTTCCTCTACAAATTTCGAAAGATAAAAACATTTTTAGTTTCTATATATTATATTAATTTTGGTTGTATTTCCTATATTTTAAAAGTCTTTTTTTTTTAATTTTAAAAATTTTGGTTTTGGTCTCCACTAAGTAATATACCCAAACATATACTTCACAAGTGACAATCATTTGGACTAACATCTAACATACTGAATGGACCCAAATCTCGATAAAATATAATTATAAAAACTAAAACAAACACCATAAAATTGTAACGACAAAAATCTAAACTTGTAAAATTATGAAGATCAAACATTAATTTTTTTTATAATATAAAGAATAAACCAAAATTAAAATAAATTGTAAGAGTTAAAAAAATTTAACTATATAATAAATTAGCCAAAATTTGTTATAAGACGGATTCATCCAAAGTAGAAATAAAATGCTGTACAGGTTAAGTTAGTAAACAATTTACACTTCGTAATTAAAATATAAAAAAATAAGTGTAATATAAATAAAGATTTAGACAAACTAATGCATCGATTATTAAATAATTTGGTCTAGACAAATTTTGTACGTAAGGTATGCCCTTGATCACACACGCAGACACTATACAATTCTCTTAATTAAATCTATATTTTAGTCTAGCATTGTTGGCGTTGATAATTTGGGTTTTATAGAACTTTTATTTTGATAAGTTAACGTCATTTATTTTAATCTACATTTTAAATTCTCAAATTCCACCTTTTTTTTTTCCTTTTCTGTATGCTTCTCATGATTTATACAAAGTTACAGTTGAGTATAATTAAAGTACATGCTATCACAATCAATTTGGAAGAGGAAGATTATGGACAATAGGTGAATTCTTTGAAGCTTTATTTACATTTCAATCTTTTCTTGTAAAAGAGATGATGATAATTAAAAAACGCATATTGAAGATATTAGAATGACTTTAAGAACTAATGACAAGGGCAAAAAAAAAAAGATAATAAATGAAGACTTAAAATAAATAGTTGTTGTCTTATTTAAAAGTGAGTTTAATTTAGAATTGACAGAGATTAAAATAGTCAATTACATATGCTTATAAAACTTAAACATCAATGAATTTCATTAAGATTTAATTTTTATATTTTTTTAGTTATTTTAATATTAATTATTACTTATATTAAGTTTTTATTTAAGATAAAAATTTGTTATTTTAATTAGTTTATTTGAATTTAGGTTTATTAATACAAGAAGTCTATTAGAGTTTGTGTTAGTATGATTTACAAGCACTATACATATATAACTTCTTGTAAATATACTTTTAATTAGTTTTGAATATAATTTGATATTGAACAATTGTCTGACTCTAGGTTTTTGAGTGAGTCAAATTTTTTTTATCTTATCAAAAAGTCAAAACTCTTATAATGATTGTTTCTTGACTTATAAATTTTGTGATTATGATGTCATTTTTTATCTCTATTTTATTTTCAGTTTATTAATATTTTTTTATTTTAATTCCTTTATGCACCCTAATAATTTTATTTTTATTATGAAATTTAATTTAAAATCATTTAGTTTGGCAACACAGATTATAATTATTGTCAATTAGTATCAAGAGCTTTAGTTATAATTAGATTGAAAAGTTATTATTCACAATTACTAATTACTATTCAACCAGTATTATGGACTGTTCATATAATGCTCATTAAAAAAAATATTACAAAAAAAATAATATGAGTTAACATATTATTTTATAATTTTATTTTACTATAATCATAAAAAAAATTTATATTTTAATTTTTTATATTATTATATTTTATTTATTTATTTTTATAAAATTATCTTAATAACAACAAATGTTCAATAAATATTTTTAAAGTCATAATAGAATCACAAAAAATAATAAATTAAATTTATTAAGTAATTTGTTATCAAATTATCAAAATATTTAAAATAGTTTATTTAAATAAAATTTAATATTATTATCATAAAAATTATATGGAGATGATATGTAATGTTATCAAATTCATAAAAAAAAGTAATTTACGAACTTAACAAAAATTAATAAATATTTAAAAATTTAAAATTTGACTTATTTTAATTTATTATAATTTAATTTTAAATTAAAATTATTTGATTAAACAAAATTAATAAAAACTATTTTTTAAAATATATTTTTAAATAAAATAATTTAATAAAAATAACAAACAAACTTTTATTAAAAATAAAAAATATTTATTAATTATTATATAAAAATATGTTTATTTATTTATTTTTATAAAATTATTTTAAAAAAAATTACGTGTTCAATAAATTTTTAAAATTATAGTAGAAATACAAAATTGACAATAAAAAATAATGGTAACTAACTTTATTAAGTCAATTATTATAAAAATACTTAAAATAATTTATTTAAATAAAATTTAATGTGTTAAAAATAAATAAATATAATATTATTATCATAAAAATTGTAGACATATGATAATTAATATTATAAAATTTTTTAAATAGAAAAGTAATTTATAAACTTAAACAAAAATTAATGAATATTTATAAATTTAAATTTTGGTTGATTTTAAGTTAATAGATTCTTTTATTTTTAAAATATATATTTTTATTAGTTTTAAATAAAATAATTAATAAAAATGATACTGGTTTTAAGAAAGCCTTCTGTACTATATAATAGGTTGAGCGAGGGGACTTGTGTTCGCCAAATTGACTCCTGCAGCAACACTTGCATCAGAAGTTTAGGATTTGCAGCATGAGTCACCGAGGAATGGGCCGCGACGACGACGAGGAGGAGCAGGTTGCCGACTTCGACGAGGAAGTGGAGGAGGAGGAAGAGGATAATAAAGGACGCTGGACGCAGTGGCCGCAGGAAGCGGAGGTCTGGTTTCATCGACGATGATGTCGAGGAGGTTGACGAGGACGAGGAGGAAGAGGATGACGATGATGAGGATTTCAATGGCCGAGGTGGTCGCAGGCGTCAGTATAAGAAGGTTTCTGCTTCCAATTTTTTCGAGGATGAGGCTGGGGTCGATAGTGATGAAGAGGAGGAAGGCGAAGATGGTGCGTTTTTCACTTTTCTTATTGTTTTCTATAATTTTAGAGGCAAATTCAGATTGTATGGATTAGTTTGTTTTTCTCTATCTCTGCCCTTCAACATGTCTATTATTAATGTATATGAGGCTCTCAGCTACTTTGTGGTAAAATACATCAGTTATTTATGTAGATATGTTAACAACTGTTGAAACATGCAGACTTCATTGTTGAGGGTGGAGCTGATCTACCCCAAGATGATGGTAGAAGGATGCATAGTAGCCGTATGCTGCCACATCACCAAGAAGATCATGAAGATCTCGAAGCTATGGCCAGAAGCATCCAGGAAAGATATAGAAGACGGCTAACAGATTATGATGAAGAAACTACTGATGTTGAACAACAAGCTCTTTTGCCATCTGTGAGAGATCCAAAGCTGTGGATGGTCAAATGTGCGCTATGATCCAAAGCTGTGGATATAGAAGCATGCCATATTAATATTCTTTGGTTTATTTTCACTAGATTGGTCGTGAGCGAGAAACAGCTGTTTGCCTCATGCAAAAGTACATAGATAAGGGGTCTGAATTGCAAATCAGATCAGCTATTGCTCTTGATCATCTAAAAAATTATATATATGTGGACGCAGATAAAGAGGCCCATGTTAGAGAGGTATTGTCATGTCTGTTGTAATAAATAATACAAATCTTTATGGATAGAATTGTGATTTTTTTATATATATTTTGCATTTGTTTTCAGGCTTGCAAAGGTCAGCGCAATATATTTGGCCAAACAATAACGCTTGTTCCTATCAGAGAAATGACTGATATTCTGTCAGTTGAAAGCAAAGTTATCGATCTTGCCAGTGTTGCTCACTTACATGTATTTGGTTATGCTAACTTCAGCATCATAAAGAAACAACCTACTTTTGTAGGTCCAAAGCAAAGCTATTGATATTGCCAGATATACATGGGTCAGGATGAAGAGAGATATATGTTTTTGGTTATGCCAACTTCACCCCCTGATCCTGCTGAGGTTCGAGACTCTGAATGCACTACTAGAATGCGGCTGGGTCGACATGAAGAGAGAGAGAGAGAGAGAGAGAGAGGCGTATGAAGTTTACCCATAATGTTTGTGATGTAGTCCTAGGAAGTGGTGAAATTGTAAGATATGAACACTTGAATGTATTAAACCTTTGAATTTTCAGTTATATCTCTTTGTCATACTCATCTGTGCTGTTTCTGCTGGCTTATTTCAGATTGTCGATGAATTGAAATTTACAGTTTCACATGTGGTAAAACCTGTTGAAAGGGGTATTGCAAAGATAAACAAAACCTTTCACCAGATATCAGAAAATGTGAAACGCCATGATGAGGAGCGGAGGAGAAACACCAAGTCAAGGATGATAGTTACCTTGTTCCCCTGCGTTCATGGAACACGGAATTTTCTGATGTTCATGATAGTCTTGTGGAAGGAAGTGCAAGTGATGGGGATTTGCCCTGCGGAAAGAGCCAATCCAAAGCGTCAACATCCAGGATGAGAAGATAGCATTTTAACAATTTAACAACCTTTGGTGTTGCACATACGAGTTAGAAAAATACCAGTAGATTGTGACGTGAAATTGTAATCCAAATGGACTTTGTTTGGTGAGCGGTATAAAAAATTGTATAAATTATCTTCCTCCATCAGCAAATGAAAGAGACACTCGCCGGTAAATGGCTGACATCAATTCCCGCGGTTATATCAAGTGTGAGACTGACGAATTTCGTCTAATGTTTGTTGCAAATTCATGAACAAAAACCTGTACAGGTTAAGTTAATAAACAATTTACACTTCGTAATTAAAATATAAAAAATAAGTGTACTATAAATAAAGATTTAGAAAAACTAATGCATTGATTATTAAATAAATTGATCTAGACAAATTTTATACGCAACGTATGCTCCTGATCACTCGCAGACATATGATTCTTTTAATTAAATCCATATTTTAGTCTGAGTATTGTTGGCGTTGATAATTTGGGTTTTATAAAACTTCTATTTTGATATGAAAACGTCATATATTGTAATTTACATTTAAAATTTTTGTTGGAAAGATTAATTTTGGCTATTATTGCCCGACCGAAAGAAAGTTCGTCACAATTGTATCAAGGAAAGCAAAGCGTGTACTGATTTGATGTTTCCATCGCCAAACACTCATACTGTGCATGATTTTTCAAATGAATTTGTGGCAGTGGCAGATTTAATGGTTCTTTTTTAACTATGACTTATGATTGGATATTTGAATCTTACCACAATAAATTTGTGGATTAAATAACAACACAGCAACAAGATACATGTATCATGTATACAGTTTAGAATTTCTTCTTACAAAAAATAAAAAATCTCAAATTCCACCCTTTTTTCTTTTCTTTTTTTTGGTATGCTTCTAATGATTTATACAAAGTTTCAGTTGATTATAATTAAAGTATTATTATCATGGAAGAGAATTATATCACAATCAATTTGGAAGAGAAAGATTCTGAAAAATAAGTTAATTCTTCTGCTTCAATGATTTTTGAAACTTTATTTACACTTCAATCTTTTCTTGCAAAAGAGGAATCTTAGTGTCCAAAGAATCTGTGCTTTCGTCACAGCTTTTCTCTTCATCTCCTTTGATTTGTCCATACATTAGTGTATAATACCCCATTCCAATTATAGTTGCTCCAATCACACTGCACATTTTTTATTTTGTAAATAAAAATAACATTATATACGAGATATGAACATATCAAGAGAACCAAAATTTGCAGGAATAATAATTACTCCAAAAAATATGATATACGAAAAATCTATTTATGATCAACAAGTGAAACAGAATCTAAGTACCTTCCATAATGAAGACTGTTGGGAAAGAAGCAAACTCCAAAAGTAGTGGCAAAGGCAATACCAAAGGGTTTGAAAAGTGTCACATAAAGTGGACCCTTCATTCGACTGAACCAAACTTGAATACTGGGACGAATCACACCCCCAATTAATGCCTACAGTGTTACATATTTCTAATCAGCATATGTATGTTTTGCCATTATTTGATCATAAGAATTTTTTTAATATTTGTCTAGAAGTATATAATAAAAACTTATAGATTATTGATTCATTTATTATATACATTAATCGATATTAAAGAATGTCGATACTTAGTACTTACAGTCATAACAACAAGAATGAGCTCCATGTTACATTTTAACTTCCAAGCATTTGTGTCCCTCTCCACTATACATGAGACCATTGCACTAAGGATAGTCCCAAGTAAGCTATAATAAGAAACCACCTTCATTGGTTCTGGATATTGCTGAACAGTTTCTTTCTAATAGTGTGAATAAAAAGGACAAACTTGAATCACCACAAAGATTCAAAAGGAGAAATTGATTTTAATCATAGGAAGAAATATGAAAAGGGGTTAAAAAAAGGTACTTGAATGAAGTTCCAAATTGCAACTGAGAAGGAAGCTGCAGCAAGCAAAATGCCACCAAGAACCCAAAACTCTGGCGCTGAGGAGAAGACAAAAAGTTGCTTAGTGTGTCGAAGGTGGTGAGAAGAGGGTCTTATTAGTGGTCCTTTGAAAAATTCAACTAGCACTGCTCCCATTATCGATACAATCATACCAATCATTTTGACTAGGGTAGCAGGGCTTCTCAATTTCCACTCTGTCTTCCTGAAAATAACAGTACAAATTAAATACATGGCCAGAGACGGATCTAGAGGAGTAGTTACATGTGGACCCTGCCCCCCCCCCCCCCCCCCCCCCAATTCTGTTAAATGTATATGTAGATTCTGAAATTTTTATATATAAAAATTTTAGAATCTTGTAATTTACTAATATAATTTATGTATGTTAAAATTTATAGTTAAATATATTTTTAGTCTCTGTAAAATAATATTAAAATTATATTTTAGTTTTTGATGAAATTTTATTTATTTTTAACTTTAATATTTAACATAAGTAATAATATTTAGTTCTTAATTAGGAAAATATATATGTTTTTTTTTTATTTTGTAAAGATGAAAAATGAATAAAATTTAATTAAATATTTAATTTTAATTTTAATAATTTTACAGAGAGACTAAAAATAAATTTATTTACTTTTCCCTCATCTCTTGCATGTTTTGTGGATCCCTCCCAACAATACATGAAAAATGGACATGATGGTCAAAATGAAGAAATATAAACAAGGGAATCACTGAAAGTTTTGAGGAACCTGAGAACGAGAGAGATCAGAAAATTAAATGTTGGGATCAAGTGGCCCATGGCACATACAAGTATTGGCGAACTATAGCTTAGACCCAGGAATAAAAAGGTCTGAGTCATGGTTATCCTGCAAAATCCATCGATGTAAAAGAAAGTTACAGATATGAATACTACCATTATTTAGCTATTTACCAACTTCAACACTTGATAGGCCTAGCAAGTAGCAATCAATAGAATCTTGAACTATGAGGCCTACTATGTTTGAAGGACATAAAAATGGGTTACAATTTTGATTCAATTATTATTCGAAGGCCCTCAACAGGGAGAGAAAGAGAGGAGAGAGTATATGTACCCTGTAAAACCAAGGAGCAAAAATCGCATAAACAACGAGAGAGTAAAACGTGGCCTCTCCTTTCTGTACAGAAGAGATGATTTTGAAGATCAGAACCAAAACAAATCCTCCATGCAAACAATTTCACGCAGGTAGCTATAGCTAGGTACAACATATGAACACACAAAAAGAGAAGAAAAGAGGAAGACAGAGACCTGTCCTCTTGGTGTAATAAAAAGGAACAAGGAAACAGTATTATAGTGGCCAGAGCATTTGTATAAACAATGAACACAAATGGGCTCATTCCATTAGTTATTGCAGTTTTTGCAAAAATGGTTAGTTCTATGGCGCACCCTTCCATAATCACCATGACTATGAATGGTAGCACTTCAAACATCATAGTCTTAGCCTCCATTGCTTTTTCCTTCTTTTGCTCTCACTTACAAAGTACTAATATGTTAATGGTGGTATATAAATAGCAATCTCTTCTTTATTATATTTATAGCTTTAGAGAGAAAGAGAGAGAGAGTTTGAGTATATGCTTTGTATCTATGTGTGTGTGTGGCACCCCAATTAATTAGAGCTTGCACAAGCACCACCCACTTCACCCTCTCTTCTTTGGGTTGGAATTGAAGAACTTGTTTATGCTCTAAATATAAAGAAGCAAAGAGAAATGAAAGAGAGTATATGGGGGCCATGCAAGTGTGTCAGTGTAACCCTTCACAAAAAGGGGAAGCTACTTTGGAGGAGAAGTTGCAACTCGGGTGTCCCAAGCTCTTGAACAAGGGACCCAAGATGACGTCTCATGGAGTTTTAAATTATTGCAACTGTTTTCTTTTTTGGGTGTATCTTGACATCTTGTGTACCCGTTCCCTGTTTATTTGTCCACTTTTCTTTTTTGGTCTTAATTTGTCATTTTTTACTTAACCATGGGTTAATGTTGAATACTCTTTGGCATATTATAGCCAATCTTATGAAGTTAATTAACCAAGGTATAATATATGAATAGCCAATAGGTGAAGGCTTTCTAGTATGTTAGCGAATGCATTAGTGGCACACATCTTCTGTGGCCCTACCATTAGAGGATTTTTTTAATTGATATTGATATAACCTACCCATTTGCGTATGATTAAGAAAGACCTAATTAGAATCTGAAGAAAATATTATTCTGTGGAATTTTTGTGTGAATCTTCCCAGTTTGTCAAAATCGAGTTGAATCAAACACAGTGTGTTTTTTTATTTTTTTTTATTTGGTCAACACAAGATCATTATAGACTTATAGTCACTTCTTATGCACTTGTCTTGTTGGTGGGCCTGAAGCCGAATATGTAATCAGGCTGACACAGTCAATAGAATGTTAAAGGAAACTAACAAACTCAGCCCATAGCATAGTTACTGTTGGTCCCTCACAATTTGAAAGGTTGCTGTTGACCAAAAAATAGAAAGGTTGCTATTGACCCAAAAACCAAAAAGAAAGGAAAATTTCTGTTTTAGGAGAGGACTGAATTTATTTTATTTTTATTGAATTTCTCTTCTTCTTTTTTAATTGAAGACAGAAATTTTAGTCTGGAGTAATGGAGGCCCTCACAGAAACATTTTATTCACTATTATCCACAATGTGGTAGCACTAAAGATTTGAATTTTATTTTTTTAAAAGTGGTCAATGAGTATAAAATTGGGTTATTGGGAATGGGAGTTTAAATAAAGAAAATGCATCATATTGCTTATCTACTAACAAGGAACAGATAATATTTATATCATTCGGTCTAAAAAAGAAAAATAAATGCACATAATACTTCGTTTGGAAACAACATACGCAGCGATGAATGGAATAGTATAATGCACTTATAAGTTTCTTCTTGTGCCAAACAAACCATTTATATAACTTTACATGAATGGAATTAGTAGGATGGACTAATAAAATTGACTTTCTTTGCTTCCTCATTGGCCATTGCAAGTTCGAACTTGTTCTCAAATAACCTCAGACTTTTTATTTATTTATTTATTTGAATCAGGAAATTGGCGAATTTCTTACGCTTGATGTAGGAAAGAGAAAAATGGAAAAGATCAAATTGACATTGTTAAAAAATAGGGAGGAATAATGATAATGGTCGGTGTGCTTTTATAAGAAATGTTTTAGTTCGCGTGCCCAATTAATCTCTTATTTGCTAAACTGATATGTTTATGAACCAATCTTATATAATATAAATATTAAAATAAAAAATTTAATTATTTAAAAATTTTAAAAATAAAAACTACAAAAATTAAATTTTATTATTGAATTAGATAATATTTCATATCCAAAATAAATCAAACTTATGTATGTCTGTATAATTTCATTTACGAATTAACTTCTTTCTTGTGTATGTGTGTGTATAATTTCATTTATGAATTAACTTCTTTCTTGTGCTTATATGATTATATATTTATGAAATTACAACACTTCATATTTTTTCACAATTTTGCTCTCAAAGTTACATCTTAACTTTTTTAGAAATACATCTTACTATTTTAATATGTTTCTAAGTTTATTAATTTTAGATTAATTTAAATATGTTTGTCTCATTTTGAATTCAAATTCTAAAACCACTGTCTTTTTAGCATGCTTAGAATATAACTATTTTTTCCCTTTTGAGCTAGTAGATAATTGGATCAATCATGATCTACACACCTAAGCAAACACTCGCTCTTTATTATACTCCCTTCTAATAATGAAGTTCATCCATAATAAAGTCAAAATGATAGGAGCAACATTTATAGCATAATGAAGTTCATCCATACTAAAGTCAAAATGATAAGAGTAACATTTAGGGCATGATGGAAATGGCATCATCAAACTGTCTTCTAAAATGAAAGCCAAAGCACATGAATAACAACTTAGTCAATAAAAAACTACACGATAATTATTACAATTTATGACACTTTTCTTCAATCTCTTGTGCATTTACATATCTTATTCTGAGTAAGAGCAGAGACACCCTTAACAATTGAAACTGCCAATTTGCTGGCAGAATCGTAGCATCCTTTTAAAATGAACTAACACCCTTGTATGTCTTCATGGCTGTTTTCCTTCAAAAGAGGAGTCTGTTTGCCCTTTGATACCAAGCTTCTCACTACAACATCCTCAATGTCTTTGGCTTTACCCCATAATACAGAATAAAACCCAACAACAATCACAGTAGCACCAACTAGACTGCATTTAAAGAAACAAACAATGATTCATGTTGGATGAATTAATAGTGTGTTTGAAAACATATTAGAAAGCCTGTGGATCCAACGAAGAAGTTACAACTAGTATGCTGAAGTACATGTGGATCCATATGTTTTCTAACATGAAACCAAACACACTAATAAACTCAATTGACAATAAAACACAATCTACATGCTACACAACCTACCTTCCAAGATAGAATGGATCCCCAAGGAAGACAACACCTAAAACCACCGATATTACAATTCCTAAGGGCTTGAACATGGAAACAAAAACAGGTCCTGTCTGGTGCAAACACCAAGAAGTAACACCAACTTGGAATGCAGAGCCAAAGACTCCCTGTATATAAATACATAGTTTCAGGGTGAAGCTAATGCAGTAGTTAATAGTGGTACTTTAATGTGGTCAGCTTATATTTTTTTATTACCGAGTATAATACTGCAAGCAACCTTAGCCTAGGTTCCAAGCTCCAAGCACTGATGTCTCTTACCACAACCAAACAGGTCACGGCAGATAGAATCATCACAAAGAAAAAATAAAAGAAGACAACAATAAACTCTGCTGGATATTTCTTAAGAATAGAAGCCTGAAACATAATAGATTATAAATTATAATTAACAAATTATAGAGAACTTGCACCACAGGAGTAGAAATCAAAAATTATGAAAGCTCTATTACTACTATGACAAATTCACCTGTACAATAATATATGCTGAAGCCATTACACAATCAACTGCAAAAAATAATCCTCCTAGTATCCAATTAGAATCTTGTGAGGAAAGTGGCTGCTGAGATGAGGTTGCCGATGAAATTCCCATCAAAAGTGCAGGGCCCTGGTACAAAGTCACAATGAATGCACCAGCAATTGATACTATCGTTCCCAATGATTTAGCTAGGCTGCTAAATTTTCTCCAATCTAATTGTTCCATTCTGCAACCAGAAAGTGGGATTAGTTTAGATAGACCTTTAGCAGTAAATGAATGGATAGAGAGAACAAGTATGTCATCTTTTGCTCTATAATTACATAAAGTTCATAGTTGGTGAGCCTTTTATATGAAACACACACACACAAACAATACAAAAGCTTTCAAAACCCAGAGGGGTTACTTTAAATTTAAAAAAAAATGTAAAATATTCCAATTCATCAGCCCAACTAAATTCATTATGCGATCTTGATATATGTTTATACAACTGCAGAATCACAATGTTATTGTGTTGGCATCAGGTGCCCAAACCGTAGTTTACAAATACATGGTACAGGTACAGGTGCGTGGTTCGTGTAGGTATGAAGTTCATCACATTTTACATTATAAGACATCCTTTAACAAGAACTGGTGCCTGGTATGTGGTACGATAAATTCAGTATGCGGCATGCAGTGTCATTGAGAGAGTTTGGTAACTATGGTCCAAACTCCAAAATGGGATAATTTCATTTTCAAGACAAGATTAGATTAACTGTCAATCTATAGTTGTATCATTTTTATGAAAATAAAGACAACAACATAATCTCATAGACATATCTACCCTATAGGTATAACTTTCAGTGTTTGATTAAACATTTAAGACTAATTTAAACCTCAATCTTTATGAATGTCAACAATTAGCCCATGGTGTGTAATTTTTTCGTTCATTGACCACACAAGATATGTATCGATGATACCCTTGTATATCTTACTTCATCTTATAGTGAGATTAATACAGTGTTTTCACTTCATTCCGAATATTGCAGATTGTTGTTATTACTATTTGATTGTTGTTTCTATCATGTATCAACTTAATCTTATGCATTGAGATTTTTTAAGTAATGCCAGAATTATGGGTCAAGTTCAAATGTCTTCACAATTGATGTTGTTTAGATGTGTTGGTTAACAAAAGTGGTAGCAAGAGAACTCAGACCAAATCAGTTTAACATTATAATGGGCTCAATACAAAACTTGTCTCGAGATTATCGTTTTTAATTAGGTAAAATCTCTTCAAAGTGAAACAACATAATTAATTTGACTTCATTGCAAAGCCAGATAACAGGCAAATGATGGAGAGTTTTATATTTTATTTGCCAGCTATCCATTACAAATTACAGTATATGCATCAACTGAACCGTAAGAACTCATAAGAGTAAAAACAGATGGGGAAATATTAGTGTGATAAGGAACTACTGTATAGCTGTCACTCAAGATCGATTGTAATTTAACATGAACGATTACAGAAGAAAAGCCACCATAAGGATGGAGTTATCATTCGATATTCATTAACAAAATGCACCACAGAATAAAAGTCATCATAAGGCATGGAGTTATTATTCATTAACGTAATACTATCTGTTAAGCACCTAATTTACCCAACTTTTAGACCAAAACTAGAAGGTTCCATAAGCCCAAATTTCCTTTGTATTCATCACTATATAGGATGAGGGCCACCAGCAAGAGTGCAATGTCAGTAGGATAGTTCTAGGTCAGCTGGAACAACAATTTTGCTGAGGGGAACATCTTTTTTTCAAATAAAGCTAGAAATGAAATTCCGAGACTGCAAACACTTAATAGTTAGTTTTATGTACCTCACCATATATGAAATCCATAATAGTTGTGCTAAGTGTATTAATGAAGTTATAATTAATGCAGAACATACTTAATAAAGAAAGGCATTAGCAACAACAAAAAGGACATGGGAACAACCTAAAAATAACAGCAAGTACGAAAGTAAAACCAGGTACAAGGTTGAGCATGGCTGTGCTGAGCGTCGCTGAGCCATAGTAAATCCCAGCATAGCCAAAAACCTGCGCCAAATAACTGAAAACAAACTAAAAAAAAAAAAACACATTTCCGGTATTAGAATCCACAATTACACAGAGTCCACCATAAAAAAATTGGAAATTTATGAGCAAAATTGCCCAAAAGCCTTTGAATTTGTATTATATGTAAAAGGAAGAATTTTGGAACTTGCCCAAGTAGTCCTAGTAAGAAGAATCCACAGAGGGTAGAAAGGGTGATTGGAGGACGTTGAAATCTGCCAAGAATTGTATCGTACAACCCAATTATGGAATCACTGATAGGGGGTGATCAAGTTCTAAACTTTAAAGAGAAAAGGTAATAAAGTTATGCACCTACCTGTGGTGAAGGAAGGAAGTAGGAAGAAGGAGGAGAGCAGCAATTGCGTTGGAATAGAAGATTAAGATGAAATTGTTCATTCCTTCAGCCATGGCTTGTTTGCTCAATATGATTAATCCAACTTGAGCAAACTCCGCCATTATCATTCCCACAAAAGGAAGTGTCAAGTTCCCCATTTCAGTTCAGTAGTGTGTCAATTATCACATGCCACTCATCCCCACTCTTCATGTTTCCATCTTCTTATTGTTCCCCACACATTATTTTCAATATTTTATAGCAGGGATGGTGAATCACTAGAGACCTATTTAACTTGTTATAGCAGGTTTCCTATGTTTTCTTTTATTAATTTTCAGTCCTCTGCATGTTGAAATTTTAATTTTGTTAAGATTGTAATAAGGGCAGTGCTCATTTGCTCTAAACTTTGCCGTCTCCTAATGCCTGTCTCATCCTCGATTGTCTTTTATCATCGGCCTTATTTATATATATATATATATATATATATATATATATATATATATATATTAATTTTGTTGTTTCTATGTGCATATAATAATTTTTCTACTTTTTTAAAAATAAATATTAAATAAAAAATTATGTATCGTTATTATCTTAAAATTTTTAAAAATAATAATTAAGAAGATTTGTAAGCATACAAGATAAAAAATTTTAAAACTATTTATTACAGGACTTAAATTCAAGGTTATACAAAAATAATTTTCACCAATTAATCTTCATGTTTGTTAGTAAATATAAATTTTTTAAATATTGTTTATTAATTAAAATTAAATTTTGATTTTTATAAAATATTTAATATTAGTATAAATGATCGAAATAAATTTTTTATTTTTAATTAAAAAACAACACTAAAAACACATCTGACAGTGTATTTCAATTTGTCGTCACTCCTTTATCATTCTTTCCTTTTTTTTCCTCTCTGCCTATCTCTCCTTATTTTGTTAAAAAAAATGGTGATAGTTCATTTACAAATATCATGTCTCTTATCATCGTCATATTAATGACTCATGTGTAACATCCTTAACAAGAACACCAGCGAAAGCCAACGCTCTTCTAAAGATAAAAGCTTCTCAAATGTAAGACTAGCCACTTGTTTAAATCTTGGTTGGATAAATTAGAAAAACTTACTTCCAAGAAGCTCTATTTGTAAGTAGTCCAGTGAACATGGTGAAACGGAGGTTTCCTTTGTATGCTATAGATCAACAGGTCTACAAACTGAAAGTGAGTTTAAATAATTATTTATTTAAATACTATTCAATATTTTTTTTAAATGGATGATTTATATTATAAATTTAACAATAAAAGCTAAAAATAATTTCTTTTAATAAGTAATGTCAAAAAATTTATTACCGTAAACTGAAATCCAAGAAGCAAGTGCTGGTTGGAGGGTTATAGAGGAAATGCTTTGCTAAATGGTGTGACAAATCACAAAGCACTTAGCAATAGGAACCTTAATGCAATTTAAGAAAATTAAATTTCGTAACCTATTTTGCAGGTAGCATGTAATGAATCTCATTCATTCAATAAAAATTATTATATCCAACGGTTGACCACTCACTTTATGCGCCGCCATATTTATACTACCCTTGTTGAATAGTCAACACATAATTCCACCAACCATTTTCCCAAGTTAGCCATAATTATATTTAAATCTTGTTTTTAGTTTTAAGTTTATTATGTATATGATTTGCATGTAAAAATAAGAAAAGTGCGAATAATTTTTAAAAAATGTTAACACGCAAAAAAATTAATATATAAAATTAGAGATACATATGTAATTTTTAATACAATGAGCCACGATTCTATGCAAAAAGTATATATCATACATACTGTGATTACATTTTTTACTGCCACTAAAGATAGATAATAATAATTACATATTTAGTAACATTGCATTTTGTTGAAAACACACTTTAAAATTATTTTATAATGCTTATTTTTCGTTAAAACAGTGTATCTTTATTTCAAGTTAGGTATCAAAATAAAAAAATATGATTACGTAGAATTAAGATAATATCAAATTATGCAAACACTCAATAATACTACATATTTCTGTACATGTTTTTGGATTAATTTTTACTCAAATTTGTATATTAGATTGCTTTGTTGTCTTCCATTGTTTTACTTAATTTTAAAAGCCTCTTACAACATAAATTTTTAATTAATTTTTTATACTTTTATTTTTTGAAAAAATAAGCTGATACTTACTAATACTTTTTTGAAGATTCTATTCCGCCATTCTCTTCTTCGGCGAATACGATGCCAAGTTATTAGACCCTCATAAGTCATAATCATAATCTTTCTTAGACCCAAAAGATATTTTTAAATTGCATTCATTCACTTCAGAAAACCATAAGTTGACACGCCTCAAATCTTTCAATTGATTTAGACCCATGGAATATATTTATACTCACTCGCTTATTTTCATAAGAAGAAAATAATTAAATTATTAAAATTAATAAAAAGTAGTTATATATTATAAATTATAGTATGTTTGAAAATATTTATAATAATAAATGATAATTTGATAATTAATATATTAAATGAATAAATTTATTAATTTGTACGAAGAATGAGTGAATATTATATGGATTTAAACTTTACGATAAATAAAATATAAAAGTAATTAAAAATTAATTCATGCTATAATATATTTTTATTTTTTCGCAAAAAATGGTGATAATACCTTCCAAGATATAGATAGTCCCCAATAAACGTAATACCCATGATCACTGCAAAGACTATTTCAAGTGGCTTAAACACTGCTGCATACACAGGGCCTTTCTTTCCCATGAACAATAATACTTCGTAATGATACACTGAAAACTGCATTGATTCAGAAGCAGATCAAGTTAATTCGAATACAAAGCAAGAACAATAATGGTGGTATAGGTCATATTCTTACTCAGCATTCAATAGCTATCAATTGCACATTAAATCCTAGAGTCAAAGCTTTTGCTTCCTTTTCCTGAAATCAATGAAGCCGGAACAGATGATATAGAGAGACTATTATGCTGCAAATGAGCATCATCACAAGTTCTGCAGGGTACTGCCTGATTACCTATGTCTAGAACTATGAAAGTAAGTAAAAGCAAAATTAATATTTTAAAACATGAAAAATGCTATTAATACACTCTTTTAATATATATATATATTTTTTAATTCAAATACACTTTTTCATTCCTAATTGAATTTTTTTTATATTTTTATAAGTTTAATAAATTTTAACTAATAATTAAAATTACACTCCACCTTCAACCGTTGTTTTGTTGGTTTGTAAATAAGGCAAAAGTGATTGATACACCTATGAGCTGCAAGCAACCCTGCCCCTGTTACCCAGTCAAATTGCATAAATGAAACAAGCTTTTCAGGCAAGAATTTCAAAGATGGATGTTATTTAGGAGTGGCTGGCCTTTGTGCCAGTGATTGAGACCAATGTGCCAATGGACTTGCCCCGAGTGCTATTAGTTTTCCAATCTATTATTTCCCATCCTGTAATAATGACCATAAATAAGTTTTAATGATTAACCAAGAAAATTATGTAAAGCTAAATGAGTATTAATATTTTTTTAATGGTGAGTCAGATCTTTTAGGTTAGTATCATTCTAAATATTTGAGCCAAAAATTTAACTTATAATTTATTAATTTATTGACGAAGTTAAATAAAAAATATAAATTAAGTCTAAAATTTGTAAGTTTATTCGTGAATTTTTTTTTAATTTCAAATATAAAAAATAAAAGTATTTTATATGTGTCAATTATTTAATATTTTTTAATTTTTTATTCAAAATTTATGTTAACGATTATTTATTTAATATATAACGCAATAATTTAATTATTTAATATTATAAATATATTTGAAATAGAATATAAATTAATATCATTTAAAAAATTATTAAATAAACATTTAATTCAGCTCTGTTTTCACACCCTCCCTAAATGCTACAACGCTGGAAGAGACATGCATGAAAATGATTGTTTCTGACACACAACTATCTCTAAAACAAATATCATCCACTGGCTTTGGTCCATAATCTCCGGAATCCAAATACACATAAAGAGGTTGTACTGAGTTGCTATTTTCAATTAAATATACTTAATTTACAATTGTGCTTGTGTATATAAATTTTTTGTTTTTATACAAAAAAACAATTTAAAAAACAATAAAATAAATAATTTATCACATTCTAACTAAATTAAAATAAAATTATAAATTAAATCAACTAATTCTATTCAAGTCAATATAAATCAAACTAAGTATGCTTTTATGATAAATCCAAAATCATTTTATTTAAAATGATTGAATCTAATTCACAAAAATCCGTATTAAAAAGTCCCCCGTGACAAATTCAGAGGAGAGAGCAATAATATATAAATTTGTGGTTATATCATTTCCCAGGCTTCTTATTCCCCCATTCTCTTGTTCTGCAGAAGAGGGACACCAGAAGGACATGATTCACTATTGCATACTGTAGAATCTTCCTCCACTTTCTCTTGAGCTTTCCCCCAAATAACAGCATAGAAGCCAATAACTACTGTGGCTGCTCCAATCACACTGCAGATAAATTCAGACCCTTGTAATTATATTCCTTCTTGGACCCCAAAAAAACATGTTTTAAATTAAACATGTTGACATAATGTTCACTTTACTAACAAGGCCTTGATTCATTTATACCTTCCAATATAGAGAGAGTCCCCAAGAAAAGCAATCCCCAAGATCACTGCAAAAACTATTGCAAGTGGGTTAAACATTGCTACATACACAGGGCCCTTCTTCCTCGTGGCCCATGTATGGATAACACCTCTAAAGGCTAAGACCAAAATTGCCTGCATTCACAAGCAAATCAAGTTAATTCAAACTTCAAAGTCAGAAAAAGAAGAATCGTGTTAATATAGGAAATAGTTTCTATCATGGTCAATTGGTCACTGTTCTTACTGAACATCCAATAGCTACCAACTCCATATTAAATCCCAGTCTTTGGATCCTTTTCTGAAATCAGTGCAGCGGGAATAGATAATATAGAAGTCAACGCAATGCGAATGAGTACTACCACTAGCTCTGCTGGGTATTCTCTGATTATCCGTGTCTAGACATATGAAACAAATGAGAGTAAAAATCAATATTCTGAGCCATGCTTAATTATTGTTGCAAATGTGCCAAAAGGTGTTTAAGATTTGCATTAATTACCAGGAGTATAATGTTCAGTGAGTGAAAAAAGCTATGAGCCGCAAGCATCACTGCCCCTATTACCCACTCAAATTGCATAGATGAAACAAGTTTTAGAGGAAACAATTTTAAAGATATATGGTTATTTATGACTAGTTGGCCTTTGTACAGAGAAATTATCAAGGCTCCAGTGATTGATACCAATGTGCCAAAGGATTTAGCCCGAGTGCTACTAGTTTTCCAATCTATTTTTTCCATCCTGTATGATCAAATACCAAAATAAATTTTATAAAATTATAACAAACTACTATAAGCTGTCATAAACTACTGTTTTCAAAAAATTCTTGAATCAATTATTTATCAATTATCATTAGTAGTAAGGTTTTATTTAATTTCTAATGTGTAGCAGACGAGAACAAAGATTACAAACACCTGAAAACGATGGCAAGTATGAAGGTAAAGGCTGGGATTAGATCAGACAGTGCTGAGGCCAAAGTGGGAGAGCTATAACCTATGCCAAAAAACTTGAGCATCTGATTACAACAACTGCAAGACACAATACACACACACCAAAAGAAGAAAATACCCAATCATCTAAAAATTAAATAAAAAAAGAGCTAGCAAAGCATAAAGTCCCTCATAGACTATTAATTACCTGATCGAGCCAACAAGAAGTAACAAGCCAACGATGCTATACTTAAGTGGCGGAAGTTTTCTTTTCCTGCACAGTCAAAAGATGACAACACTAAAGTTTTAGACTTTAGAGTATGGGTTATGTTATATGTAAGCTTATTATATGTACCTGTAAAAGATTAAGGCTAAGAGAAAGAGGAAGAAGGCTCCGAAGGCATTGGAGTACATGACAAATACAAAGTTATTCATGCCTCTCTTCATAGCTGCTTTGCTTACAGTGTTGACAATCACGTCCGTCAGCTCTGCTGCTAACATCATTGCGAGCACACCCAGTTCCTTCATGGGGTATGACTATGATTTTCTGCTAATTTGGGCACAGAGGAATTGCTACACCGAAAGATGCTTGGTAAATGGCAAAGCAAAAGCTTTTCATCCACCCCTTTTCATGACTTTGGAGTTGAGAGTGTGGATTCGAATCTGCTTTTGAACGCGTCCGTATTACACAGTAGACATGATGAAAATGTCAGAAATTATGGCCTTTTGTTTGCCAAATGACACCCATGATAGAATATATCTTAAATATAAGGTATATGTCATTCATGAGGTGTATATTTTGTGCCATCGTCATTAATTTCTAGCTTCAAGATAAACCCAATAAGGAGACCATATAGAATCTTAAACATTTTACAATTTATATGACATGATATATTATATATATTTTTTATACTTTTAAATTTTTGTGTATACATATTTTAAAATTATTTCTTAAAATTAAAGGAAATATTAAAAGATATTTTACTTTAGATGCAAAAAATAAATAAATAAGGAATAATGTTACTGGCGCATTAAGTTTGAGATGTAAGAGGTAGAAGGATATGATAACATATATATTTAATAAAATATGTTTTATATTGATAAATTATTTTGATAAGCACCATTTAACGTTACCACCCTCTCCCAAAAGAAAGTGTACCGTCTAATCTCAGGGAGGTCCTTGACCTATTATTGCTTTTATTTCCCTCGCTTCTAAATATCTTACCAAAATTTCAGAGAAACTTTACACTCTCATCCATTTCTTCTTTACTAGAGTAATTCTTAAAAAAGATAAAAAGTTAGAAATAATGTCTTAAAAGGAGAAAAAGTGTTACTCATTCCTTGAAAGAAAAAAAAAATCAATTTTCGATCTCTAATAGTATACCTACATCTTAAAAGCCTAAGAAAGACAAGTTTTAAATATTTTTTTTTATATTTGAAAAAAAAATGTGTCTTGCAGCACTAAGTATAATTTTAGTAATTTAATTTTCAAATGATTTTTAAATATTTGTAAAGAATTATTAATATTCAAATCTGTCAAGATAAGTAGTTGTAAATAATAATAATAATAATAATAAAAATTTGATAAATTAAAATCAATTTATGCCTCTCATATTTTAAAAACATTTAATCTATAAAACATTTATAAGAATAAATGAGCATTCAGCGAATTTTCAATAAATAAAAGAGTATTATAAGAGCATAATGAATTAGACTTTTTTATTTTTATAATACTCTTATTTTAAAAAGACATTATATTTTAATTATTATATTTTATAGTATCATAACTTTAGCGAATGATTATAAAATAACAAATAACAATATGTGTGCTAATTAAATCAAAACATTCTCCTAAAACAAAAATAAATAATATTATTTATAAGAAATTTATTTTTCACATATCAACTAAGATCTTATAAAAAAAATATGACAGTGATATAATACTTTCTTTTGTGCATATCTAAGTTGAACTATTGAAAATTCCTTTTCAGAAAATCAAGAAAATATTTTTTTAAGAAAAAGATTAATAGTAAAATTTATTAAATTTTAAGTATAAAAGTATTTTTTTAACATACAATATATATATATATAATATTAAATATTTATTATTTGATATATATTATTTTAGTTGTAAAGTCAAGTTAAAATATTCTTTTAAATTATTGTTTAAAATAATTTTATTATATAATCATGTGTAAAAATGTGGAGCTTTATTATTTAATTATTAAAATGTATACATATATATTTAATTAAAAAATACTTTGTATTTCACTAACTAGTTAACTTGAAATAGAGGGAGTATTAATAAATGATGTTAATTTGGGGAATAAATTGTATGAGCCCGTTTGCTTTTACACTAATACAGTAGAGAATCGATTTTGCATATAAAATAAACAATTAGGATGGTAATTATACTTCAGTTAAGACTTTTTTAGTAAAATTATGATTATTTTATTTTGATAAACGGATTATAGTATTCTACCACCTATTTAATTAGCCTCTAAACTCTAATATCTGTGTTTAACAAGTCATCGCCACTCGGCGGCTGTCCCACGGATTCGAATCCTCTGTAGTATTGGCGGGAACTGCAGAGTAAAAAAATTTATTTAAGTGAAATTTAACAAAACGTGATTTTGGCTTAAGGCAAAATTGTAAAAAATTTTAAAACTTTATCTTCTTTCTCTTTAACTACATAAAAGTTGAGAACTATTTGTGCAAGATCATGTAGTCACACTTTACGATCATACAACAAAAATTTAAGTGTTTCAAAACATGTAATATCATAACTATTTCTCAACCAATTTCTCAAAGTTATCATTCTTATAATTCTTATCATCATTTCAATAATTTAACTTGATTCTAAATGGTTCTATCTCACTAATGTTTAGCACAAATAATAGACTAGACAATACATTTAAAAACATTTGTGTATAATCATATGGTCATACTTTATATTCATAATACAAAAACTTAAATGTTTTAAAACATGTAATAATGTAACTATTTCTCAACTAATTTCTAAAAGTTATCATTCCGATAATTCTTATTACAATTATCAACAATTTAACTTGATTTCAAATTATTCTATTTCACTAATGTTTAGCACAAGTAGCACACTAGACAATATATTTGAAACATTTGGTAGAATAAAATATGTAAGAGTCTTTAGAGAGGAAGAAGATAAAATTTCAAAATTTTTCACAATTTTGGCTTAAGCGAATTTTTTAGCTTAAGCGAAAATTCACTTTTTAACTAAATTCGCTTAAGCTAAATTTTTTGACTTAAGCCAAAATCATGTTTTGTTAAAATTCGCTTAAGCAAAAAAAAAATGCACTCCCTCCAGTTCCCGCCAACACTGTAGAGGATCCAGATCTTTGTCCCACAACTTCTTGGGATCAAATTTCCAAGGATTAATAAACTTACAGCTAATTATTTGCATTCTATTTCTCTTTTATTTCTTTATTTTGAATTAATATTTAAAATTTTAAATTCAAATTAATATACAGTAAGTATAATTAATGTTTTTAAAATATTAAATAAATAAATAAAGTAAAAAGTTATTGAAAAGTACTTATTTAGTAAAAAAGTATAAAATGATTTAATACTAGGTTTTTAGATAGTTAAAAATATTTACTATGATATATCTAATATTTTAAAGTAATTTTATTATGAGTTTGATATTATAATTCGTAAAAAAAAACATTTAAGATAAATTTTTAAAAGTAAAAAAGTGACCATGTCCATATTTAACTAATAAAAATAAAAAAGTTCTAAGTATAAATAATATAAATATTGTAAAATTCAAGGTGTCATAGTATCACAATTTCAAACAAGAGTAAATTAAATATCCATATATAAAGTATTGCAAAATTTTAAAACATAATAATAAGAAAAGTATATTTATTAAATAAATTTTCTACCGTTTTATGAATATTTTTTTCCCTTTAAATAAGTGAGGTTTTTTTTATCTATCTAAATTATACATTTAAAAAGTCACCATCAAAGAAAAAGAGTCAAACCTTCTGTGCTTCATGATTATTCAAAATGGTAGCATTTCACATCGAGATTACTTGTACAAGTGTGATACTCTGAAAAAAAAAGAAAAAAAATACACAAGTGATAGTAATCACAAAATTTGCACGTATAATGTTAAAAAAAAAAAATTTAAGTGAGAGAATATGTTTGTTTGTATTTTTAAAAATATTTTTTTAAAAAAAAATTTGCACAGATAATGTAAAAAAAAATAAATGAGAGAAATAAATATTAAAAATACGTTTGTTTGTATTTTTAAAAAAATTAAAAATACATGTTATTTTAATTTTTATTAAAAATGTAAATAAATATACTCTAAAATTTAAGTGACCATAATTTTTACTTTTTATCATTTGCATGGTTATTTTTAGCCGAGAGTTTAATGTTTTAACAACTTTAAAAATTATCAAAATAAAAATTAAAAGTAAATAAGATTGGACTTATATATAATTATATTATGAAATGAAAATCAAAATTAAGTGAAACGAGATAGCTATCTTTATACATTTGAGTATAAAATTGACTTTTCTTCCCACTCGTACTACTCGTCACCGCATGTGCTATAAATCCAGGGGAGATGAACAAAACATTGCAGTGCATCTAAGGATGGCAACATCAAGTGTTAAGGAGGACAAATATCGACCCTACTTGCGTGAAGACAGTGAGAAGAACATAAAATGGAGATTCGGTACCCCTCCAAATTATGACGCTGTGAACAAGCTATTTGAAGATGGGAGAACCAAGGTACGTACCTAATTTCTCTGCTGATGCGAAACGCTAAATCTAATAGAACAATTGAATTATGGTTTTGATGACAGGAATGGCCTGTGGGTTCACTTGAAGAGCAGGTTCAGACCCTAGTCAAGAATTGGGAGATGGAAATGTTCCACAAGGTCGATATGGACGATTACAGATCAGTGGACCCAAAGAAATACACTTTCAGCCTAAACGGTAGCGTTACATCTTTAATTAGAAGCGCAATTGAAAACTTTATGGTTTGAAATGTTAATGTTGAGTATGGGTTGCGAGTAATTATTGACACACAGGAAGAAAGGGTATTAGTTTGGAAGAGAAAAGGAAGCTTGGTGGAGGGTATATCCCACTGCTACAAACCTCTCTGCAGAGAAACTGAGGCCATACAATCCCTACGGAGAAACAGCAGAATCGTCCCACAAGGCATTTACCACAACATTTCCACGTGGGTTTGCTTTGGAAATTATTCAAGTCTACTCTGGGCCACCAGTGATTGTCTACAAGTTCAGGCACTGGGGCTACATGGAGGGTCCCTTCAAAGCACACGCCCCAACTGGACAGAAAATTCAAGTCTTTGGAATTGCCATTTTCACGGTAAAATATCTTCATTCCATAAACAACAGCTTTTTATTATTATTTTTATATGTATTTAGTTTGATTAATTATAAAAATAAAAACTTTTTGCATATTTAATACAACTTTTTAAGGACTTATATTTACAAAATCATAATTACTAATTACAACTCTTCTCGTTGGGTGAATTTTTTTATTGTTTTGTTATGGGGTGATAGTTGGATGAGAATTCGAAGATTGTGAAGGTGGAGTTCTTCTACGATCCTGCCGAACTGCTGGGAGGTCTACTAAAGGGTCCTGAGTTGGATGATACTGCTGAAGATGCTGTTTCAAGCTGTCCTGTACTCGGGAACACTGGGTAAAGCAGCACAAGTGAATCAAAGTTTGATGTTTCTTGCTTTAGTTTCAGTTTTTACAACAATACTTCTAATAAAATCGTGGTAATATATATGGTTGGAATTTTCTCCACTTATTTTACTACTGCATAACCCAAATCCAAGCAAAATAAGGTTCCTAACAACATTTTCACTTTTGAACGGGCTGTTAGTGAGGCTGGCTCCCTTTAGTTACCCCTTATTCTGCTTAATCAAAATCATATTGCAATTGAATATTCTTCCTCTGTTCGACGTCGTGTGTATGTGGGTGATTGAAAATCCTAGTTATTTTTTAATATCCCACGAATATAATGGGTCTTTGAGGAATCGAGTTTGCACCAATTCATCGCCGTTGACACAACTTTTTTGCATCCAGAAGCTTTTACAATGAATCAATAATTTATCAATTAACTGCAATTCTGCATATTTATCAAAGAATGGAATAGTCATTTACACGCTGAAGCATGAAATTTAGACAGGAAATAACATATTGTATTTATAACAAAACATGAAGATTATTCACCAAAAAAAAAAAAAACATGAAGATTATAGTCTAATACATGAGATGCAAGCGCACATCTCCGAAAATTTCTGCGCCCAGCCCATCCTGGTTGAGAATAAAAAATTGATTCTAATCCCGTTCAAGCTCTTTTTATGTGCAATATCATTTTTAAAATAATTTTAAATTGAGTAATACTTTAAAGACAGTTAAAAAATTAAAAACTACATTATATCATCAATACAAATATATGATTAATTTTATAATTTATCTGTAATTAAAATTTAATGATTGGGTGAAGGGATGGATCGAGATACGTAAACGCGGATATGTAAGTGAACATTCAGACGAGGCTTAGTTCTTTCTGCTTCAACTTTTAAGTAAATATTAGCCTTTAACTATCTGGCTTTACTCCCAGGCATAATTTGGACGGCACAGAGAAAAGACAAATCCATGCTTTGGAATATCAACCTAAATCAATTTCAACATCTTATGGTTACCAAAAACACAGACAAATAAAATTTATTGCCGAAATGTCTGTTTTATACGTGAAACAATAGACATACTATAACAACTCTTACGGATAATTTCTTAGTTGCAATAGTAATTAATGAGTTAGTCCCACAACAATATTTACAATAATATCATTGTTAAAGGGAACATGTATATACTTCATCAGAAGTATGAACGTTAACCTTATAAAAATGTCACTTCTTAAAATTAATTCCTTTCATTAGTAAAGAGTAAACTATATACTATATACCATATGCACATGATATACATTTATGGTTTGCTTGTGGATAATATACATAATTCACTATTTTTGGGTGAGTATGGGGGTTAAACTCAGATAAAAGCAATGGTACATTTGTGATTTGCTGTGTATATAAGACTTTTGCAGACTATAATTCATAACCATATACCAACAAATAAGATCGTGCTCTCCAAATGTCTCAGCCTTGTTTAGCAACCAGCTGGACGTGCATATAATTTAGATAAAACTTTGAAGCCATTTCTTATGAGAGAGTGCATGATCCATTTTGTTCATTTTATTCCTTCCCTTAACACGTTCTAATATAGCTATCTTCATCAATCATGCCACTAACAGTGTCATCTACTTTTGAGTTAGAGAAGCACCCTGTGAGATATGTGCATACAGTTTCAGAGGCAGGTCCCCTTCTCTCTTCAGCCAGCCACTGGAACTCCATAGCACTTGACCTTAGACTTTCTTCTAACTCTTCCACTGCCTATGAATCTATCCCTTCACTATACCAAAAATCTGTTGACTACAATCTTGTTATCACTAATAAGAAGCACTTTCATTGTTTTATCTTTGTTTCCGTAACAATAGTTTTAGCCATCTTAGCAACTGTTCTGCTGTTGCACTTTTTACCTCAGAAGCATAAGCATCAAGGATCTTCAATCAATCTCAAACTGGCAATAAACCAAGCTCTAACATTTTATGATGCACAAAAATGTACTACTCTGTTATACACATTTTCTCTTCCTTTTTTTCTTTGTGTAATTCAACAATGAATTTTATTTGTGTTGCTTGTAGCTGGGCACTATCCAAGGAACACTCCAGTGAAGTTTAGAGCGGACTCCGGATTACAGGATGGGGATTCAGCTAAGGCTAACCTTACTGGTGGATTCTATGATTCTGGCAACAACATTAAGTTTACCTTCACCACAGCTTATACGATGACCTTGTTGAGTTGGACTGTGATGGAATATCAAAGTAAATATGCTGATATTGGTGAGCTTGATCATGTCAAGGACATCATCAGATGGGGTAGTGACTACATGCTCAAGGTGTTCATTCCCCCTAATTCAACAGCTGGATCCAACCTTACACTGTATTCCCAGGCAAGTTATAAATTTGTTCAGGGAATGAATATTTTTCATGCACGACATGTTATATTAAAATTTTGACACGAGAGGATTCATTTTCATTTTTTTGCCACAATATACATACTAATAGTTATAAATAGATATTGTTCTGTTTTTGTTTTTTTTTCCAATTTCAATAGGTTGGAAGTACCATTAGTAATAACAATGAGCCTAATGATATAAGTTGCTGGCAACGACCTGAAGACATGAAGTATGAGAGACTCGTTTCAATTTGTGATGGCTCTGCTTCAGATTTAGCTGGTGAAATAGTGGCAGCATTATCTGCAGCATCAATGGTATTCATAGAAGATAAAGATTACTCAGGGAGACTAGTCCAAGCAGCAGAAAGAGTCTACGAGGCTATCACAAAGGAAGATCCTACAAAACAAGGGACCTACTCCATGGTTGATGCATGTGGGAAACAAGCAAGAATGCTTTATAACTCAACTAGTTACAAAGATGAGTTGGCTTGGGGAGCAACTTGGTTATTTCTTGCTACTAAAAAGGCTGATTACCTTGCAATTGCAACTGCAATGTTTATATCAGCCAAGAGTGATGAATCAAGCTTTGACAAAGGGATCCTTTATTGGAATAACAAGCTTAATGCTGTTGAGGTAACTTCAATAGACAAATATACTGAATTTTCAGAAGAATTTGAGAAGGAAATCTCAACATAATTTTCCTTTTAAATTTGTCTTTGTAGGTTTTGCTTACTGGTATTCGATATTTCCATGATCCTGGCTTCCCACATGAGGATGTCTTGAAACTCTCATCCAACTCTACAGATTCCCTCATGTGTTCTTATCTGTTCAACAAATACTTTAGCAGGACACATGGTAGTTACTACTCTGATAATTTGTAACTTGCATCATTTGCTTGTTTGGAATTATTTACTTATGTGTGTTATCTATGTCCATGATTCATGTTAAACATAATGGTAGGTGGACTAATTATCCTGAAACCTGATAATGAGCCATTACTCCAGTATGCTGCAACAGCATCTTTTCTCAGTAAATTGTACAGTGATTACCTTGATCATCTCAAAATATCTGGTGCAAGTTGCAAGACTGATGAATTCTCGGTGGCAAAGCTTCGTGATTTCGCTACTTCTCAGGCAAATTCCTAGCCTCCTGACTATTTGTATTGTTAATTATGAATTGAAAATAGTCTAATTTTGCTTTCTTTTGTTATGTACTCTTCAGGTTAAGTACATCTTAGGACAAAACCCTATGAAAGTGAGCTATTTAGTGGGGTATGGTGACAAGTTTCCTGTCCAGGTTCATCACAGAAGTGCATCAATCCCTTGGGATAACCGGCATTACTCTTGTGATGATGGTAAGGGGTGGCTAAACTCTAAAGAACCAAATCCACAAGTGCTTTTGGGAGCCATGGTGGGAGGGCCAGACACTAATGATAATTTCATCGATCAAAGAACCAACCAACGGTTCACTGAGCCAAACATAGCAAGCAATGCTGGCTTAGTTGCAGCTCTGATAGCACTTCAGGATCCTCCTTATAAGTCACATAACATCAAAAACTCGTTGTGGGGATGGACCTGATCTATATTTGAACGTGTCCATTGGATATATTCTTATGCAGTTATCCCATATTGGAAGTCTTATCAAGATTATGAAGATATATACAGGAAAAAGGAAGTTAGAAACTAGATTCTGACTATTATAATTAAAGCAAATGAATTTTATTTGAAAATCAATCATTTGGTGGATGGAATTTTAATGATACTGTTCATGTCATCTAATGTAAAGTTCAAGCTTACCATGAAATTTTGAGCAAGGACAGAGCCGGGAATTTAGTTATTTCAGGATTCTGACGCATCGAAGACATGATTATTCAATCATTAAATTATTGTCAAAAATAAATAATTTGGTCATGCCGACCAATTTATTTGGAGGAACGCTTAAAGTATCTTCAAGGTTGGTTTTTCTTCTAACTAGCAAAATCCTATTTGTGGAAGCAACAAATGAGGATAGTGACGTATTTGCAATCGTAAGACTTCCGTTAATAACAAGTTAAACCTTATGCTGAGCTATCGTTTAATCTTTGAAAATTCTTGTGTGAGCATTGCACACTTGAGCATGTTAGCCCCAAGAACAAATGGTTATGCTCAATAACAGCAAAACATGTATGTAACTCAGAAATTCTCAACTCATATCATCAAGTACTGGATTTCTCCTTAAACTGTACTATAAATTTTGCACATTTCTCATATCATATTTAACTCCAATTAATTTTGCACGTTTAGCTTGTAGCAAAGATATAAATTAGATACTCCATGTAGAAAAAAAAAATCAAACATGAATTCAACTTGCCCAAATTTAATGTATAAAATCTATATTGACCACCCAAATGCAAAACTGTAATTACAAAGTTGTATTGATACAAATTTTACTATACAAGTTATTCACATGAAAACAGTGGGGAAGGAAACCAAAATATACACTACACGATGCTGTACATTAGTTCTTCTATCTTCAGGTTGACTTAAGCCTGTCTAAGTTGTACAGTTTCTGCAAAATAAAATATCCGTGAGGTAAGATAACAGGAAATTGAATGAGCAGGGAGAATAGATGTTGTTAGGAAGCATGAAATTAAGCTTACAATGATACGATGAATATCCTCAAGAAAAGGCACAAGCAAAGAAACCAAGATCTGCATTTTCTCCTTTTGGGTGTCACAGTTTTCATCTTTTTCCTTGAGGAGATCCATAAAAGTTTTACTATCTGGTACTAGCTTTATAGCCACCTGCACTACCATTTTTGTTAGTTTAGTAGAAACCAATTGCACGATTTTTGTCATTATCCTACACTTTGCAAATTTTATATGAAGCTCAGGATTTCATGAGTCAAGAATTTCATAAATAAATTGTCCATGACCAGACAAGCTGAACTGGAGCCTGTAAAATCCATCAAGAAGCTTAAAATTGATTGAACATCAGAAAAAAAGAACAAATGGTTATTAATCTACAGGAAAATGTTAGCATCAGCCTTTAAGTTGATTTTAAGCATATAAAAGTGCTAAGTTTTTATTGGCAAAAAAGTAATTATTACACTCGTACATTTCTAATATTAAAAATGCTTTCTTTTTGAATAAAACCTTGTCACGTTTAGGATGTTAACAAAACCGTACTCTGAAAGCAGCTGATGCTATCCATCCATGCCATGGTGACAAAGTTGCAGCATAAGACTCTTGAACTATTTGCTCCATATTCTTTTTAGGATCTTTTGCTAATGATTCTAACAACGCTGTGGAGAAATCCAGAGACCTGCGGAGTAAGGCAACTGTAAGTGAATATTGCACAACTTACACATATGGAAATTATACAAGATAATTTCTGCTGTTTCTTTATCTGATAGCACTTATTAGCCTCTTCTTTTTCTCAACAATTTTAAGAGCCAGAACTGATGATGCAACCCAAACCAAAGTGTGATGAATAACAAAATAGGAAAGAAAAGAATATAGTACAAATATATGTTTACCTAGTGAGCCAAGCAAATGCTTTACTGCAACTAAACCTCTTCTTTGCGATGCCTTTGCTAGCTTCTGACTTCAATATTTCAACCAAATTTGAATTCACTGAGGGATTCAATTCATGCATCACTTCCAACCTCTGCAGTGATATAGAACTTAATAACAGAAGCTAATAATTGGTAGTTGACTGGTCAAGCAATGTGCAATTATACGTTAACTGAAAAACTGGCAGTCAAAACACCACATACTAACAGACAAGAAGAACAAAAATTGAGAAGATCCCATTCTCCTGCAGGGACATGTTGAAGTAAAGTGAACTGAATTGGGAGTGAAGCTTGCCTTAAAAATTTTATTTGTACCTTAATATTCTGGTGAATGTCTTGTCTCAAAACAGCCATTGTTGGCCCTATCTTATCTACAAGAGCATCAATCAAACATAATGACAATGTGTTTGGTGTTACATCACATTCATGTTTGAATTAAAAAGAAATAGTAAACCCACCAAGAACTTGTAGAACCAAGTAACATAGAGATAGGAAAGGCTTGGTGGGGATGTGTGCAATCTCATTATTTGCTCCAGGTTTAACTACAACCAGCATAGATAGCTCTTCAATGGCAGAGTTTATCTCTGAGCTTTTCTCTATTTCTCTGCTCCTCTTCATTTCCCTTATCTTCCCCCCTTCTCCCTCTTTCAATTCTCTCATACACAAACATATATATTATATGGAGCTTCCAACACCCAACTGGGCTTCTTTATAAATTCCTCTAGCTTGAAGCCTTGAATTTCCAACTGTAATTAATTGTTTCAAATATATATTATATAACTTGCTCGCACACACAGAGAGAATAAGAGAAATTTCAAAATTTTGTTCAAGTGGTTGAATCGAGGAGTGAATCTTGCTTTGCCCACTACCCAATTATTAATTTTAGTATACATCGGGTAAAATAAAATAGCTTCTTTGGTCTCAACTTTTTTTTTTCCTATTGATTTGCTAATAATATTCTTCTGCTATCAATTTCTTCTGTAAGTCATTGATGGTGACTTTATATTTGACCTCGTAGTTATCATCAATCCCACCCTTACCTTATGTTAATAAAACATTATCCGAATAAATCAAATTTGTGTAGGTCCCATGCGTGAAATTGACAAGGCCAAAAATTCTAGCCGTTTATCTTGAGCTAGGATTAACTTGTAGCAGCCTCTACTTAGAATTAATCATTTCTTGGGTTTAATTCTTGGGCCTTGCGTCAAACCGGTAATAGAAGGATATGCTTTCACAACTGTGGGATTGGTCATTACTCATTACGTGTGTACCTGTTAGTTTATTTGTATGTATAATGCATTTAATAAAGTTAACCATGACTCAGTCAGATATTTAACTCCAGGTCGATGAGAATATATCACTTTACAGGCTTGTATCTTTTGATGCAGAAAAGTGTAATTTATTTTATGAAAAATAGAAAAACATAGTTACTACACAGTATGTGGAATAATCGGTAAGACTAACATTATTTCAATTTAATCTGTAAAGCAAGCATGTTCAAGTTAAATGATTCTAAAATTTATTTTCCCTTTCTTTTTATTTTTAAAAACCTTTTCTTAAACTTACATTTTCTTGGGCAAAGATGTTAAGGTTTCATCCTCATCCTTGCAACGTTGATACCCAAACATTCCAGACTCTTCACAATGTTCGTTTAATGGTTTGAGAGATTTTTAAGAGATAAAATTGTAAATATATCTTATTCAAAAATTAAATATTTGAATATAACTGTTAATATATTTGTTTCAACTTGATTTTAAAATTAATCATTTATTTTTTAAAAATAACTAAAATAAGCCAAACCAAACATGAACTTTCTTTCTTTTAAAAAAAATAATATCTTTTTCATCAGATCATCTTAATTTTTGTATCACCTTTCATCATACAAACTTCTGTACAAAATTTATTTTCTGTTAGTATAAATAATTTTATAATGTCAATAAATTATTATACATTATAAATACAATTTTCATATTAATTATTATAAATATCAATAATTTTACTAATATAATACTTCATAATTGAATAAGTTATATACTTTGAATATATTTAGATAAAATTCTTTGATAAGTTGAAAAGTGTAAGAGGTGTTTTACCAACCGTGAATGTATGATAAGGGTGACATTTCATTGAGAGGACCAGGTTTTGGCATGAATTGCAGCAGTTAATGTATTTTTGTTTAAATAAAACAAATTTTTTAAAATAAAAAATGTAAAAAATACACTAACAGTAGACTCTCTTTACTGTAGAGAATCTTTGTCTAAGTCATTTGGTACAAATTGTTTTGCTAATGTTGAACCCCTCCATACATCTGAAAATGTTTTGTACTAATTCACTTAGGTAGCAATCATTTTTGGATTGGAAGTTATTGTGTTTTGTAACTTGTCCACCAAGCACACGGCAAATCTTTCATTATGCGTTCCTGTTCATGGATTGGTTCACTCATGGATCTAAGGACGAGCTTTGATCAATTAGATTATGTAGAATAAGTATTATTAGGATTTAGTAATTGTTATCTGCTGCATTTTATATCATCTGGTTGAGCTGGTTGTTCGTTAATGGGATATGGTTCTTTATTTATCGATTTTACACTTACATCAGCGTTCAATTATGAATTATAAGTCTACGGAATTATCGTCAACCAACATATGTGGATGTTGTTCAATTGAACAATGAATGTAGCTTTATTTTACTCAGAAAACCAGAGAGAAGAAAGGAATGGAAGGAGGAACGAGTTCTTGAAACAAAGTTTGACAACTTCATAAGTTATTAAAAATTGCTTAATTTATTTTAAATAAAATATTATAAGAAAGGTTTTTGTTATTAATAAAAATGTTTATTTTATTATACAAAATTAATTAAAACATAAATTTTTAAATATTGAAAATATCATTTATAATTTTTTTTAAGTAGTATACATTATTTTAAATTTATTAATGACATAATAATTTTTAAATGTATTGAATAAAATTTTAATTCTTAAAATATTCATAATTTTTTATTTGATCTCTTATTTTTATTTTTTAAGTCTGATTTCTCAAAATAAATATCTTTATTTAATTTATTTATTAGTGATATGTTAATTTACTTAATTATTTATTAATATAATATTTAATTTAGTTCATATAATTTGATTTGGATTAATAAACAGATGTGTCATTAACAATATTATATTTTCATGTTTTTAAATAAAATTTTATATTATAAGATTAATATTTTAAAATTGAGATTTTGAGACTTTGAGGAAATGAAATTGTAAATATTGTATTAATTAAATATATGTTTTATTGTATGTATTTTTCATCAAAATAGTTGTATAACCTGAATTGAATAAAATTATTATGAACAATAAAATTCTTTCTTGTTGAATATTTAATATAATTATATTTCTTAGAATTTAAATTAAAAATTACTAAGTATTATATTATATTATATGAGTCAAGTGAAATGTTATATAAATAAATAAATAAAATTAATAAATTACTGACAAATAAAATATTTAAAGAATAGAAACTTATTAATTTTTTTCTCAAATTTACTCTGATTTAAGTGCAATATTAGAATATATGATATAAATTAAAACATCTATAAAGTTATGATAGTTGATATGTATAATTTTTTTATATAGACTCCTTCAATTTCGATTATTTTCAAAGCAAACACTATAATATAGAAATCAAGACGAATTGAAAGTTTAAATTACTTATTAGCAAATAAAATAAAGTTATGAAATGTATATATCTTTTTTGATTATTTTTCGAAAATTAATGGAAATACGCTGGGAAAAGGATTTAGCTCATTTTATTTGCCTCTCTCAATCAAACGTTCCAAAAACTTCGATGAAAAATAACTTGCCCAAGTATTCATTGTTGAAATTTTATACATGCTCTATTCATCTACAGTACAAGATACATTTTTTTATTTGTATAATAATATATGCAAGTGTGAACGTGCTATATTCTTTTGGAACCTTCCTAATTTTACTGAGTTATTCAACACTCAACAGAGTTGAGTGTAAGATTAATATTTTCATTTCTTAATTTTTTATTTCAATAGTTAATTTCATGTACTATATGTCACATTTTTCCCATTCCATATGAATCAACTCGTAAGAAATTGCTTTAACTTAATTTGCAGTTTTCAGTTCACTTGTGTTATTGGATGACCTGTGTTTTCCAACAGAAAATGAATGTCCATTTTACATTATAGTCCTACATTTTCCTGTCAGTGAAAATTTGGCGCTGTCACGTTGCTAACGAAAATGTCAAAATGTTGTTTGCTTTTTAGAAATAACATTGTCTTTCATCACACTAAATGATACAGAAAACGATAAAATCAGGGCAGTGGAATATAATAAAGCTTTCTTTCATTGTTTCTTTGGAAAAACAAAAACAATAGCGTTCTCCTCCAAAAACAAATGCTAGTAGTTTATCATATATGTTGAAAGCAACACATGATAGTTTATTAATGTCGGCAAAAAAATATAACCCGATTGAGCTTACAATTTTATTAGCATTTTCAATACGTGTAAGATAAGGGTGCAAATAATTTGTAAGGGTATTTTGAAAAGAAATAAATTAAAATACAGAAGTGCAAATAGCAACAAAAAAATGAGGGTGCAAATGCAAAGCCTCATTCCAAATACATGGATTGGGTCGAGCCCATTGAGAGCTATTACTTGGACCAGTATAAGCCCAAAGAAAAGCGTGGGGAAACGAAGACCAGAAAAGGAGCAAGAGTGGTGAAGAGGATGATGATGAGGGAGAATTGAGGTTGAGGTGAATGTTGGAGTAACAGTAATGGCACTGAGACTGGGACTGAAAGTGTCTTCCATTGGGTCACCTTTTGTGCAGTTAGGTTCTTCTGCTTCACTCTCACAAACATGCTCTGTTTCCAAACTGGGATTTCATCCTCTGCGCTTGCAACTCAACAAGAAATCAACCCCAACAAGGTTCCTTATTCGGGCTTCTAGAACCGAGTCCAAAGGTGTTACCTTGGGCTTCAGAGCCCCCCAGTTTCAGGTTTTTACCTTCCTCATTCCTTTTTTGTAATGGTTTTTCTATCTAATGGTAAAATTTAACATGATAACAAATTAATAAATAACAAATTTTCATCTACAATTATAGGATTTAATAGCTTCAATGCATTAAAATGTATTGAATTTATAATATTTAATACAAAATTATTGGTATCCGTGCAATGTTGTTGTTTTTTAATTATTTATTTTAAAACAGGAATAATTGCATTCCTTGTTGTTTATTTTATTTTGGATGGATTGGAATGGAATTAGCTTCCAGAGCCTCTTACTGGGAAGGTTTGGACGTTGGAGGATTTTGAAGCATACCCAGCTATGCTGGTAGGATGCCACTTACTCTTCATTCTTTCTGCTTTTTATCTACTTGTTTCTTTTGCTCACTTCCCTGATTATTCAAATTTCTTATGTTATGTTTGGAGCCGTGAATATATAATTGAATAGAGTTCATTTGTTTGTCAAATTAGTAGCATTGCCAAACAAGGTTTATATTCATACAAGAAATCATTAAAATAGATACTGTAGAATACCAGCTAGGAAGTAACTTCCTTTCTGCTTAATCGTATGAGCTGCATATGTGCAAAAGATTCCACAGAAACCATTTTTTGGCTAAGTTTACTGAACTGTTCTGGTTGTTATTAGTTCTTCCTTGTGAATTATGATGAATGAAGCATGGGTGTTTTCGAAAGTCTAATTCTGACCTCTCTTTAGTTTCTAGTTTAATGAAATTGTCATATGTTTGAGTTCAGTTGTGACCATGCTTGTTTTTCCTCTCGCTTTTTTGGCCATGCAGGTTATGTTTATATGCAACCACTGCCCATTTGTTAAGCACCTGAAAAAAGACATTGTAAAGCTTTCAAAGTTCTATATGAAGGTAGCCAAATCAATTACCCTGGAAGAAATATATTTCTTTCTTGAGTAGCTGGTTGGACTTGCATAAGTACAATCATTCTTAAGAATATTCTTTCCTTTTTTTTTCTACAGAAAGGACTTGCTGTCGTTGCCATATCTTCAAATTCTGTAGCCACACACCCCCAGGTTGTTATAACTCTGTATCCTCGAAAAAAGCTACGTTTTGAATGATTTGTCCAACTTGGAATTGTGCCTCACAGGATGGTCCAGAATTCATGGCAGAAGAAGCTAAACTGTTTGACTATCCTTTCCCATATCTTTATGATGAGGTACGCTTTGATAATTCTTAACCTGTTTTTATGCACATGCTTTATTAATTGTTTAGACTTTAGATGTCTATGCAGCCATGCCTATCTAATTGTATATTTATTATATGACCAATGATGAAAATCACATCCCTTTATAGTTGTTGAAATTATGGGATTTTAGGTATAGAGGAAGGAAGAGAGATTAAAGAGAATGAAACAAGTGATATTAACTTAGATGTACTACAATGTATAGATGTTTTTGACATGTTCACAAGACCAAAAGTACTAAACTGTATTTATGCTCATGAAAAATTGTAAAGGATAATCTATATGATAAGATTGTTTTTGGATATTTCCATATATCCTAACGGATGAATTTCATGTTGATATCGGCATGAGACTACTATAAACCACTACTCAAAATCAGGTTAAACAGATTTTTCCAAACTCTACCATTAAAGCTCAAAATCCATAAGACACACAGAAAAAAGGAGGTCAATTTGAATTGTTTCTCCTTGTTAAAACGTGTCCACATGAAGGTGTTATATCTTAAACACAAAGGGGGAAAAATAGCTGTAAACTTTAACTCCTCCTTAGGTAGTAATCAAATGTTGTTCTTTATTGAGGTATTTAATTGACGGACAAATGAGTTTTTTTTTCTTATGATTTGAATATTAGAACCATAAAAAAGTATTAAATGTTGATAATTTATTAATATCCATATTTTCATTTCAGAATATGTTTTGAAAGTTTTATGTTTTCCAAATTGCATTAACATTTGGATCCTGCTACCAAGTGCTCTATAGGCACTGATTAAGTAATTAATAAATAAATATTTTTAAAAACTATGGTGGAATTGTATTGGGAACCACGGCAGGGTGTGTTGGTAACGTTTTTCCATGAAAGCATTTCACTTTTGATTCCTTAACCAATATCCTTATAGCCTATAGGTACTTCTTAGTATTTTTCTTAAAATTTGTATCCTAAAGCTGAAAGCTCGTTTCTGATGGCGAATGCTATAGCTCAAATGGAATTGATTCTTTGCCATGGAGGACATTTTAGCTGTGATTAATTGAAAGAAACAACTTGTTGAAGATCTGATGTTTTATTTGTCTGTAATTTGGTAAAACAATTAAATTTAATGGAATGTCTTTGGTTGCAGTCACAGGATGTTGCACGAGATTTTGGAGCAGTTTGTACCCCAGAATTTTTGCTTTTCAAAAAGGTAATTACAACCACTGTTATTTGTTGGGGGTTAACTAAACCCTCCAATGTCAGTATATATCACATTTCTATCAATTAATTTTACAATAACAGGATGGTCGAAGGCCGTTTGAGCTGGTTTATCATGGTCAGTTTGATGATTCACGGCCAAGTAACAATGTACCAGTCACTGGAAGGTTGGCTTCTTATATTGAATTAGCAGTCAACAACTATTTGAACATTATAGTTTCTTGACAGTACTAACCATTTCATTTTCTATATAGAGACTTGAGCTTGGCAATAGATCGTGTTCTAAGTGGCCAACCGGTACCATCAGAGCAAAAACCAAGGTACTTTGTACATATTCTCCATTTAATCGTTGAACATTTAAACTATAGGTCTCTGTCACATTCTCATGCTTAAGGTTAAAGTCATTATTTTTGTACTTGTTTGAAGTGTTGGATGCAGCATAAAGTGGCATCCAGGGAAGAAGTTTTGATCGGTGCAGTGTAATTATCTTGTTCAAGATATTATTCAGTGAGTTCAGGTTTCTTTTTCATGTTCTCTGTTTTATGTAATCTCACGAACCATATTGGAATCTTACAACTGCTTGTTATTTTCTTTTCGTTCACTGTTCCTGTTGACATAGAATTCACCAAAGCGTGTGACTTGGAAGGAAATGATGTCAATAGTGATTCTTTTAGTTACTGGGTATGTCACTTAAGTTGTATACTACGTTACTGAGTATACGATGTCTCCCTGTTCTTTGTTTCTAATATTGTGACAGTAAGGAAATTTATGTGCAATTTTCCTGAAAATACAATCTTATTTATGATATTTTGTAACGTTTGCAATGCGATGTTGTTTATTGACATATCCTTTAAAACATACAATACAGAAGACTAAATTACATTGAAATGCTCTCATGTTTATGACGCCTCTCCCCCTATATCCTCTATTTTAATATATACTTTCTGTGTTTTTTTTTATAAGAAACGAATAATTATTCATACCAATAAAAAGTAATTTGTGTCATAAATATAGTGTATTTTTAAAAAAGACAAATACTTTGGACGGGCTTGAGAAAGGCCATCACAACAAGGTCCAGTTCTTTCAACGTAAATGGCCTAATCATTTCAATGTTGCGAAACAAGATAATGAAGTAGCTTACAGGTTGAGGACCAAAAATAAACAATTACAGGTCGCGACCAAAAAGAGTAACTTACAAGTAAGTTGACAGAAAAAAAAAAAAAAAAAAAAAAAAAAAAACCTTACGGGTATTTATATTGACCGAAGGGAGAAAAAGTAACTTACAAGTACGAAGCTATTTGTTGACCCAAAAAAGGTAGTACGAGACTATGGACCCCAGAAAAGTACGAAGCTAATTTGCTGTAACTGTTGTTTCTTGAACAATTTTACTTGTATAGTTGTATTATCACGATCGTCGGCAAATCCTGGTTACACTTTTTAGCTTATCAAGAGATATTAATTTCCCAATTTTACCGGAAAAGTTTCCTTACCATTATTTAAATTTGTATACTTAATACTTATTCCAAATAATTTTATACCGAAAAGTTTGGTCTTTTTCAATTGTGATGGAATAGTCTTTATAGTAAATAAAGGATACTTTTTTTTTCATGAAGTCTCGTCTTCTACATGTTCTGCTTAACTTTGATCGGGATTTCGGTGGACCCGGATTTTAGAAAGAGCATAAGCCTATGCTAATTTAATAACGCATTCAAAATTACTCATATTTTTAACCCTGTCCTTATACTCCTTTTGTATGGCTATAAGTGACAACGTGCAAAGATAGGAAAATAAAGAAATGAGATGTAAAAGTATCCAAGTAACGCATTTTTGCGTAATCAAAAGTAGAACATGCAGCAGGGAAATGTAAACGTGAGAGGGACATTATTGTCTGTTTCCAATGCTTAATTAAGGCACTTAAATATATTGAGAAAGTTTGTTTTGAAGCGTTCACACCTTGACTTATCAAAGTCTCCTATCTTCAAATCTTAGTCATTATCGTTTCTTCATTTGGCCGTTTCTTAGTTCTACAGTTTTTCCCCTTAAATTTAATGTACGTAGCGTGTTTTTGTTTCTTGAAAACACACTAGTTACTTGCTTCTGTCCAAAAATCCTGCGTAGATTTTCATCAGTGTTTCCCACTCCGTCGTTATTGTTTCCTCCAAGCAAGGATCCTTTGTGCTCCCTTTGTTCTATTGTTGCTTATCTACACAGTTCTATTTTCCTTATTTTTCATTTTTATTATCATCTCACTGCCATCAATATCCGTCGATTTAGTATTGAGTGTAAATTTCTTGGATGCTATATTTTTGTATGCTGCTATAGGAGTATTTCATTTGTTTAATTGATGGTGGATGGTAAGTTTGTGTTATATGAATTATATATACGGAATGAAGCTTTCAAAATATAACATATTATGGAGTATACAAAATGTTGTTCTACTGTAGCCTGTTTGAAAGAAGTTATAGACAACTTATGTAGATAGCTTACAACTGTCAGAAACTCTTTATTTTAATAAACTTTTTAATATATCTTATCAAAATAAATTGTTTTTAACTTATTTTTATAAAATTTATAATTAAATTTATGACATAAGTTATACTTTTTTAAAAATTATTAAATAATATCTTATTATTTCTATTGTTAACTTACATGACTAAAGAACTACACGTAGACTCAATTTGAGTAAATTCTTAGATAACTTTTTATAAAAAGAAAAAAATTGGTATAACAAATAAATAACACTTTTTTTTAAGTTAAAAATAATTTTTTTTCAAATTTTAGAGAAGGTAAATAAGATAGTTTTCAGAACTTCTCAAAATATAAATAAATATAAGTTATTTTTAACTTATAAAAAGAATTTTATTATTTTTATATTAATTTTTTAATAAGCATTTTTGTAAAAGTTTATTTAAATTGAGCAATATTACCTTTATAATTGTGGAGGTTAATGTTTGTTGTATGGGAAAACAGTGATTACTTAATATTGATGATTGCTTACTGTCCTAACAAGGGAGATAAGATTATCAAACTATGTGTGGGCCTAGGATGGTCTCCTATCACATGAATAAAAGAAAGACTTCTTTTGAATAACATGAGGCACGAGCTATCTCTATCTTTACATAAATAATTGTTGGGAACATTTATGAAGGATTGTGGTCCAGGTGCTTCTCTTCTCTCTATAATTTTGCGCTTTAGAGGTTTATGCCAGAAATAAGACACTGTCCACTCTTGCTTTTCGATGGCCCATCTCTCACAGTCCCTTGAAAGCTATGTTTGTGTACTAAGGTCCCTTCTTTTGGAAGTCCTCATTGCCAAGGTTAACTGAACCTAAGGTCTAAGGCACGGTACCACTATTAATTTGTTCACTTGTGCCACTGTTGTCGGCAAAAGCAGGTTCATAGATTGTGTGAGTGGGACTACGTCCTATAACATCTTCTTCATGGCTTTTAGTGCACTCAAAGTAACACTTTGATACCATATTGCAAGAACGTTATTCTATGCCTATTTAAGAAAAGAAAAAGAGAGAGAAATAGAATATAGAGATTATTCAGTGCTAAGCTTTGAGATTTTCAAGTTTTTATATTTTACTTGAATTTGGACAACACTGAGTGGCGGTTTTTATTGATAGCAATTCAAGGACATGATCAACTTAAGATAATAAAGACTCAAGTTTCTGGTATTATCTGGCTTATTTTGAATCAAATAGCTTATCTACAAAAAGAACACAATTGCATTATGGGATTGCCATAAGATATAGTAACATGATATGGTCTTGATAAAGAGAGAAAGATATCATTTTTATTAAACAATGATCCACCACGATTAGTTAGGATTCAATAATTATATTTATGTCTTTCTCTTTCCAACAAGACCATATCTTATACAGAAGAAGATCCAAATCCATATAATACTAATCTATACAAATAAATTGTGACTTGACAAAAAAAAAAAAAGAAATTAAAAAATCTAGCAATCAGTTTGGTGGCTATGAAGAAGAAGAAGATGGTGATTCTATTAAATGTTCACATGATCTAGAGAAACTTGAACAGTGAACTGCTGCTTTTGGATTGGTAACCATGCCTTTATGGAGAAAATTTGGTTTCTCAAAATCTTCATTTTCATGCCGGATCTCCTTGAGCATTGCTGTTACATCTTTCATAGTAGGTCTTTCTTCTGGGGATGAATTCACACAAAGGAGAGCCACCCCTAGCACTTGAAGCATCTCAGAGGTTCTTGTTCCACACTGCAAAACTAGTTGCTGGTCAAGGATAGATGTAAATTCTCTTTTCTTCTCTCGAATTTCATTGCTAACCCAGCTGACAATGTGGGCACCCTCTGGAATACTGTGATCAGTTGGTTCCATCCCTGTTAAGATCTCAAGGAGCACAACACCATAACTGTACACGTCACTCTTTTCTGTGATCCTTAAACTGTATCCGTATTCTGCAGTTTGAAATATAATGCTGTTCTGATTAGTCAGCAGTTACAATGAGGTAAATGAAAATGTCCCAAAATCGAAATGAAATACAAGCAAGAAAGAAGAAAAGGCAAAGTGGCATATATTAATTTCAAATATGGTTTCAGGAAACTGTTATAGAAAGAACAACCTGATTGAGAAATATAAAAAGAATGTCTTAAAGTCCAACACTAATTTTTTATATAACCAAAAAAGAGAGAGAATGTCTTAAAAGTATAAAAACACTGAATATTTTATTTTATTTATTTTATTGACAAAAATAATGATGTAAGACTCAAAAGTTTTAGAATGTCAAAAGCATTTATACTCACCAGGAGCTATGTATCCATAAGAACCTGCAACTATATGAGAGGCTCCTGAACACTCCGAGGAACTCACAAGTTTTGCAAGGCCAAAATCTGCAAGATAAGCTTCAAACTGTGTACCTACCAAGATGTTGTTAGCCTTAATGTCTCGGTGGACTATTGGAGGGATACAATCATGATGAAGATATTCTAAACCATGAGCTGCTCCCAGTATGATCTTATACCTTGCATCCCAATCCAAGAATAATCTCTTTTCATGGAGTAATCCAAATAAACTACCATTACATATATAATCAAACAAAAGCAATCTAGTTCTTCCATTGTCGCAGCATCCTAAAAGTCTCACTATATTTTTATGCCTTATTGATCCCAGGGTCTGAACCTCTGCAGTGAACAGATCTCTCTCTGGTGGCTCTTCTTTCTTTATTGGCCATAGCTTCTTCACTGCAATAACCTGTTTCATTGGCGTCTCTACACGATAAACAATCCCTGAACAACCCTTTCCCACAATGTTTGAATCTGACAGCTTTGTGACTATGTCATTAATGGAGAAGTTGAGCTTTTGGAATGGAGTAAAAGCCCATTCCATTTCACCACCTTCATCACAATTCCTCCCAAACTTGGCCCCTTGAATTCTGAGAGTTAAAATTACTCCACAAGTGACAAAAATAGAAATTAAAATAATCCCAAGGAAAGTGTAGATAATAACATTTCTAATTGACTTGATGCCTTGGCCATTTCCACTTGCATGACACTTGCTAATGCAAAGGTCAGGGTTACCTGCAAATGCAACAGCAGGTAGATCCTGGAAGAACTTTGTGTCAGGAAGAGAACCAGAAAAGCTATTGTAAGAGACATTCAGAGACACAAGATTGTCAAGACTACCCAGAACTCCGAGGGTACCTGTGAGCTTGTTGTGAGAAAGATCCAAGATGGATAGTTTTGAGAGATTTGAGAAGGTCTCGGGAATGGGGCCAGTAAGAAAATTCCAACTCAAGTTCAAGAGGATATCTAACCCTTGCAAATAACCAATGTCATCAGGAATAGAACCAGTGATCCTATTATTACTTATATCTAGCAACTGCAAATCCTTACAAAGGCCCAGTGTCTTAGGGATCACACCTGTGATAAGGTTTCCACTTAGAATTAACTTATTTAGAGATGTAAGCTTGCCCAAATTCTCAGGAATGCTTCCAGTTATTTTGTTTGCAGAAAGATCTAAGACATTAAGACTCAACAGGAATTTCAATGAGAAAGGAATGGTTCCTTGCAGCTCATTGCTGTGCAAGTTAAGCATTTCTAGATGAGCACAGTTACCTATCTCAGAGGGAATATCTCCACTGAGAAGATTATCTGACAACTCAAGAAAGCTCAAACTGCTTAAAAGACCTATTTCTTGTGGAATTTGACCAGTTAAGTTGTTTGATCCTAGCCTTAACCTGATCAAGCTGGTGCAACTGCCAATATCTGGTGGAATTTGACCTGAAAGTCTGTTTGATATAAGCAACAACTGAGTTAAATTCTGTAGATGAAAGAGCAAATTTGGAACCGAACCAGTGAGGGAATTGTGAGAAAGATCAAGTGCTTCAAGTTTCTCACAGTTGGATAGTTCTGTTGGTATGCTTCCATACAGTTGATTCTGCCAGGCATAGAAGAGGGTGAGTTCCTTCAGTTGCCCCATAACAGGTGGAATCTCCCCAGAGAATTTGTTGTTATCCAATTCAAGTTGCTTCAGCCTGGAAAAGTTTCCAATATAGGAAGGCATTTCTCCATAAATATCATTATCAGACAAGAGAAACTCCTCCAATAAGAGTAGACTACTGAGAGTCGAAGGTATCTGACCACCCAGAGAATTCAAAGAGAAATCTATAACCTCAAGATTTGTACAGTTTCCAAGACTTTCTGGAATGGTTCCAGTCAAATTGTTCTGCCACAGCAAAACCCTCCTGAGGCTTTGCATGGAACCTAATTCATAAGGAATACTTCCAGAAAGCTGGTTTTCATACAGAAACAAATCCTCCAAGGCTGAGCAGTTTTGAATCTCTGCTGGGATGTGACCTGTGAGATGTGCTGTGTAGACTGAAAGTGTCTTGAGATTCTTAAGTTCTCCTATGCTTGGTGGAATCTGCCCAGAAATCCCAGTAACTGCAAGTCCCAGAAAAATTAAAGCCTTGCAGCCTGATATCTGCATTGGAATTTCACCATATATACCTGGATTTCCACCTGCTCTTAGTGTTTCAAGAGCACTCAACTGGCCTATTTCTCCAGGTATCATACCAGAGAGCTGGTTGTCAAAAAGTGCCAGCTGCTGAAGCTTTGAACAGTTTCCAATTGTGGTTGGAATTCCACCATGCAAGGAATTTGAATTCAATGATAACCACTTCAGCTTAGATAGCATTCCTATTTCTTCTGGAATGGTTCCTGATAAAGCATTGAAGCTAAGGTCCAAAGTAACCAAAGAGGATAAGTTTCCCACTGAATTTGGAATTTCACCAGTGAGATTTCCATTTGAGATGACAAGAGTGGTGAGGTGGTTAAAAGAAAGTAACTGTGTAGGGAAGCTACTACGTAGATCAATGGATGTTATTATGATCTCTGCAACAAACCCTTCTTTGGAACATGTTATATAATCCCATCTGCAAGGACTTTTGTGGTTTGGATCCCATGAAGAGAAGGCAATAGCAGAGTTGGAGGAATTGAAAGTTGAAAGCCATGAAAGTAGAGAGAGGCCTTCCTGGTTCAGAGCAGGAATGGATGGAAACAAGGAGATATTAAGAAACAAGATAAAAAGAGTTAATGCATTGCTTGACATGATGAGGTCGGTGTTCTGCTACTGTTCTATCTCACCCAAACATAGCACCACCAGTCTCTCAAAGTTACTATATCATGATAGTTGGATATTCAAATTCCCATATCTTCATTTAAGGTTACTGACGAAGATGTAGACCCTTCCTTTATCCTTCATCTTCATACACTTTCACTGTTTCTCTTTTATATTTGAAGTGTTTACAGCAAATGCTGAAGAAAGAAACGGACAAATTAGAAGCATTAAGCAGACAGATAGGTAAATAAGACTTGGTAGTACAAGGTTTTCTACTTTATTTACAAGAGACTGATTTCATGACTTGAACCTGTGACTTCCTAGTCACACAGTTACAATTCTAACAGTTGCACCAATCTCCTTTACATTGGAATAATTTTTATAGTTAGAAATGAAATGAAAGGTTTTGAAACTCTAACTATTAATGCAATGATAAAGAAACAAGTTCTGTACTATAAGTGTAAAACACAAAATTATTCACCATATTTCTACGAGATATAACAACATTGTTGGTACATGATTGTGGAGAGAGCAATGGAGCAGTATACAAGATCTATTGCAAGAAAAATCCGCTGCGAAAATGACTTGATTGGCCTTTTTTAGTGTCTACTGGGTCCTGTGCATGTGCTGCTATTTGTGTCAAGATACCTATTTGGACAATAGAAAAGGCAAAAACTACTATAATTTGACAGAACATTCCTATGATGGATAAACATTGAGACCTAAAAATGTAACTAGCAAGCCTGCAAGGTGGTGGTCTGAAGTCCCATCTATTTCGCCTACATGTAATCAACATACACATAAGAAAATGAATTCCATAAACCTTGTGCCAAAATTATATAAAAATATTTAGGAAAACATAATTGTTTGTTGTTATTATATTGTATAATTTTATATTCCGACTTGTTATTGGCAGTCTTTAAATACATAGTTTATTACTATATTTTCCTTTTGTGTATGATTTATATCTTATTATATTGTATAAAGAATGAAACTACTTGCTGAAAGTGGTTATGTACATGTGAAAGACATGACAGCAGTTTTATTTTCGATTCCCTCTCCCTTCCTTTTAGGTGCAAATGACGGGAGTTGCTACGAATTTCCAAGGCCGACATAGTGATGGTTCATCTAACTTGGCATAAGAATCGAAGTATTGAGATGGACTAAGCAGCACCTAATAAAAAATGATGAACATGTATAAGTAAAATGTGACAGAAACCACAGCTTCAACCTTTTCTGTTATATATGCATGGTGAGGTCTCAAAATCATCTTGTATTTGATAAAGTTGTTTCTTATCATGAAAGTCAGCCTGCGACCTTCCCAAGGGACAAAAATATAGGTGCATTGCATTCATGCCTTTTTTCTAATGCAAAACCTTCTTCAGATTCCAACTAATAGTGATGTAAATCTAACTCTCTGAAGATAATTATTACTTTAATAATAGCTTATATCATTAATCATATCATTTTACATGAAAATGAAAATTCTGCAGCTCACTTAGTTGCTATTAGCATTGATTACCAATTAACATTAAAATTTTACTTCAAATAAAATATTTGTATTTAATGTTATCTGAGATTATCAAAATAAAACTCTAATTTTGATTAATAAACAGTACTGACATCACTTAAGGAAATGCCCATAAATTTTATTCTATTTTTGGTCCATACCCAACATTGGAATGTAGCTAAAAATGTGGGTCAGGGATTTTGATTGGGATGAGATAATTACTGAATTATTATAGGTGACTTCTTTTTACTGTGTGTGATATGTTGGGAAATAATTGTTGGAGAACAGCAAAGAGAACTTTAATGTGAAGAAAAAAGACAGAGAGAAAAATTTGGAGACAGAAAATGATCTCTCAGTAGCACAGGCCTTAAGGAGATGTTGAGTGATTTGGGGATGAAAACAAGTTGGGTATCTGTTTAGGGATCGTGTGGGCCATAGGGTTAGGATAAGCTCTGGTTTTGGAAGGTGGGGGCAACTGATTCCCTAACCACAACCAGAGATTAGTGACTAATTTTTATTGGTTTAGAGTTTTATATGCTTGCACATTATTTTTTCTCTATTTTTCACTTAACTTTTTTTTTCATCACATTTTTAATTTCATGCTCTTCTCTCTATTTATGGTTAAAAAAATTGCCAATAATACATTTTCTTTTTAATATACCCTATTAGATAAAATTTATTAAAAATTACAAAAATAACACGTATTTCATTTTTTTATTATTAACTTAATAATTTTTATCTTATTTTTATATTTTTAATAAATTTTAATTAATAATTAAGAGTGCAATAAAAACATTGTTATTAAGATTATACATTTGATGAGTGTATAACAATTCTTTCCAATTTTTATATTCCCAGTTTAGTTTTTTTGGTACTTGGTTCTTCTAACAGTTTCTTAAAAGTTGACTTGCTCATTCTTTTTGTCAAGGAAAAAGAAAAGATACAGACTTATTTGTTTTATAATTATTTTATCTTCCTGTTTGTTTAAATTATTTTTATTTTCAACCTACATAAAACCTCTCTTAATTTATAAAATTACTGAAAATACCATTATTGCAAGTTTTGACTTACACCAAACACTTCTTTTAAATAAATTATATTTTCATATATATTCAAAATCATGAAAATTAAGAGTCATGAATATAGTTGGAATTATCTACTTCGTATCCATCTTAAATTTTTATTTAAAAAATTACGACTTGATTTGAAACAAAAACATATAGAAAAGTACAAAATTCTTCAAGTAGAAAAGTAGTGGACAAATTAAATTAAAATCTTGAAATCAGTTCGAATGACCTAAACCTTCAACCACAGTTTAGTATCTTTTAAGTCTTTACGCCCATTCAATTATTGGACAAATTTATATAATAATATATGAGCGATTTGGGTGAGGTCATGTTTAAAAAGTCATCCTTAATTGAACAAACTAGTTCAACCACAAAAATAGTGAAAGTGCTGTTTAATTTTAAAAAACTGCTAATTTCAAAACATCTTTTGTGGTGCTATTCATAGACCAAACTTGCTTAGTATGAACTCAAATCATTTAAATAGAACAATAGGTTAGGATTCATTAGCATATGAGAGTGATCTTTCAATGGCAAAGAATTTTAACAACAACACAAGGTTAGAATAAGAAAAAAAGCATCAGTCCATCTGGTTTAAAACCAGTAAAATCTGATGCTAAACTAATTGTTATTTTTTTTTATCTTTTAAAAATTTCTGTTCGACAAAAATTATTTTCTAATCAAATAAAAGGCTTAATACTAAATATTATTAATGTCACGCGTGAGGTTCAGTTATAAATTGTTATTATTTCGTTTTTTATTATGTATTTTTATTTTCAAAATTTATAATGTGATTATTTTATTTTATTTTATTTTATTTATAATTTTGTGATGATTCATTCCCGATAGGATTTGTTTAATTTGCAAAATAGTGAAGGACTAAACGAAACAAAAGAAATTAAACTAATTTTCGCTTGATTTTAAAAGTGGTCATCATATAGTACAGAAAAAAAGATAAAGCACACGATGATAATAAAAAAATTGTTACTGATAAAATAAAGAGAACTTTTTTCTCCGATGCATAACATTATTATAAAGATAAAAGGTTTAAATAATATTTTAGTATTTTTTATTCTCATGTAACTTTACTATTACATTTGATTTCAAGTATTAAATATATATTATTATATTATATATTTTTAAAATAACATATTTTAATAAATTTAAACGGTTAGATTCAACAGTACCACTGCATTCTGCATACCTCTCATCGTTAAATCGTGAATGAAAAATAGGAAAGCAGACATTCTTGTAGCATGATATTTTAAGATTGAGGGACCCTTATTTGTCGTTGCATTATCTGGCACAATAATAATAGTGTGTCGTTTGATTCTGCACTAGCAAGTTCTTTGACATAGTCTTTCAATCACAAATGTAAGATACATCTATTTGTTCTTTATGTGTATTGGAATCTATTTAGTAGTATGTCTTTAAAATTTACCAGAATGATTAGGTAAATCATCTCAGTCCACTAATGTTACTCATAAATCCATGATTTGAGTTGAGTTAACATATAAGTTAATTAGACTCTTTGAAATTAAATTCTCATTGAAAAAACATGATTGTCTCTCTCTATCACTATTATTACCATCTTATAAGGATAAGTTTGTTATTTTATATTTTTATGATTTTTGTACAATTTTTAAAATTCATTTGAATAAAATTTATAAAGAGTTTGTCTTTTAGTTCTTTGCTTGGAGCTGTGGCCCTCTAATGAGGAACTTACTTGAAACAAGCAAAAAGCATATGCTAATTTGGATAGCATCCATTCCTTTCTTGAATGGAAAAAATAGATACGAAAACCACTTGACAAGTAATTAATTAGAATAATAAGATAATTGGGATACACTATCTTCTTTCAATTTTCCAAAAACTCTGGGCCATGGCAATGGCATCACTACCCCAAATGTCAGGAGCATGCAGGAGCATGAGCTGGAAAAACAACGTTAACACACGACCATGCATTGCCCAATCATACAATAAGAACCATTTCAGCAACTTTCTTGACAAACACCAAATTGCAAAGCGTGCGTTCTTTCCTTTGACATTTGTATGGAAGCAGTACCAAAATGAAAAATGGAAAGCAAGGTGCGAGGTAGACCCTCATTTTGTGTCACCAGATTTACGAAAGAACACTATCAAAGCTTTCTACGACGCCTTCAATGCCAAAGAGATTGAGAAATTGAAGCAATTACTTTCTTCCGAGTGTGTGTACGAGGACTCCCTCTTCTACACCCCCTACCATGGCAAAGAGGTTCCTATCTCCTATCTCCTATCTCTTTTCTCTTTCTCCCAGTAAAATTATGTTTACTTAATATTTTCCCCCTTTTTTTATATATAACATATCTTCGATTGAATTACATAAATCATATAAAAGAAGTAATTTAAATATTTAGTTTTCTTTTTTCTTTTAAAAACATTCAATTTTATTATTTTCATTTAATATCATTCAATTTAATATAATCTCACTTTTAATATTTTAATTTTAAAATGTATATGATTCCCACCAACTCTATTTATTGGAGTTAAATGAAAAAACTAAAAATTTATAATATAGACTACCGATATTTTCTAGATGTTACCTTATAAAAAGAATAATAAATGGTAGCATGGTATTGGATTGGTTAAGAAAATTTTAAGGAATAAAGTATTTAATGAAATACAAATATAATTTTTAATATATTTTATGAATAATTCAAATTAATTAATAAAGCATGTTAAATGTTTCTTAATCAGATATTTATGATAAGACCCTAATAAATAATGAATTAATGATAACAACATCAAGCAAATTCACGAATGAACCCTAATGAAGCTAGCAAGAATTGTGTATAGATTCGAGCATATGCGTTATGGACTGCTGAGAATTTCACGGTGCCAATGTCACCAATAAATTTGGTGATTGTTTAATTATTGTAATGCTTTTATTTTACTTTTTCAGAACGTCATAAACTTATTGCAGAACTCGATGGATGCTTTCGGTCAAAATACTAAAGTTTTACTGGACGATGTCAAAATGGACAACAACCCCCTCAATGCTACTGTATTTTGGCACTTAGGTACGTCACTTTCATTAACTCAAATCTTTTTGTTCTTCCTTTATTGTTTTTGCTCGATTTTTTTTGGTCCAAATTTTTTTTAAGTCGACTTCACTCACCCAATTCATCACTTTATTCATCATTCAGGGGTGTTCATTTTTTCGATTTCGGTGAACCATTGAGGGTTGTTTCTAATTCTCAAGATCTATGTTATTTTGGGTCCAATTATGATATTCAACTTAATTGACCGATACTTTGCCTTTTAGTGGGCTAATGGTGAAGCCTTCAGTCTCTATAGGCTTCCATTACATGTTCTTACCACCTCTAATTGGAATTGGGTTTATTTCTTTGGCTTCTTGGTTCATTTTCTACATAAACAGCTGACCAAAACAAAGTGAAATTGGGTTCAAAATAAACACCAGTTCAGCTAAATCCACGGACGGTAGCCTTTTTATTTTTTACTGAGATATTTATTTATTTATTTATTTTTATCTTCAATTTATGCTCCAATTTTTAAATATTTTAAGAAATTGGTTTTTACATTATCAAAATTTCAACCCATTATATTAATTCTTTTAAATGTTAAAATTTGATTTAAAGGAAATCTCTCAACACAATAATTAAAAATTATTTAATAAAAAGGGGGGCCGGTATTTGTCAAATCAACACCCCACTAATTCTTTTATTTCAAACATTTTTTATTTGTCAATTCACATATTTTTTTATTTAATGATTTTTAAATTAAACCAATCTTATATTTATTTTATTAATATTATATCATAATTAATTATATTAGTAATTTATTAATTATAAAATTTATTCAATAGACAATACAGAACATACAGTATATATATAACTTGATCGGATATGTGTGTTAAAGAATACCTCACATTTACATTTTTCGCAGCGTGGAATCGTAAGAAGATACCCTACACAAATGGATGCAGATTCTTTACATTTGAAGAAGTTGAAGGAAGATTGCTTATTCGGTATATACACCATAATACTATTTCTGTGTATGGTGAATCATTAAAATTATGGTTTCTAAACATGTTAACCTTCTAAAATAATCATTACCTTTTCATTAAACGGAAGAAATGATTGTGTGTGGCTATGTGCAGCAAGATAGTCGGCATGGAAGAACTTCCACTAAAACCTGGTGAACTAGCACTGGTGTGTTCCTAATTCAATTTTTGTCACTTTTTATTTATTAGATTCAACCTCGTACGAATTAATTTGAAAAAGAAAAGGTATATCAAAGTTGAGGTTCTATATAATTTGAATATAAAATCAAATACCAATTAGTCCAGATAAATTGCATATATACCAAAAAACAAAAAACAAAAATAAACTTGCTCATGTTGCCTATTCTCTTTTCCATGCTGACTCTGAGCTTGTCCAATTATATACTTCCTGAAGAACATGCGATCCATTTTCAAGTGTTATTTTTTTATCACGGTTCAGACAAACTAATTAGCCATAAGCTCATCTAAATGATAGACAGAGGATTTTATTCAAGTGCTTATTCTTAGGTCAAAAGCTACATATCTTATGAAAAAATTATAACTTTCTTAATTAAGGATTTTCATAATCACTTTAGGTTAAGGAGCTACATACATTACTAGCGTTATATACCTTTCAAATCCTTGAAGGAGCAAAAAATTTACTGGTGATATAACAAATCTAAGGAAAATAATTTAGCCACTACTACACCTTGAAGAATGAAAACAATCGTGCTAAATAGTTTTTTTAATCGTACGGTAAGAAATTAAAAATACTTTTTATTAAAAAAATTATTATCTCAAAATTATAAAAAAATATTTAATGTATACTTTCTTTAATACTTCTTAACCTATGTTTTTCACTCCACATTAAAAAATTTATATTAAATATTGTGTGAAAGAATATTTTAGTAACAAATTTTTTTATTAAAAATTTGTACTTGAATGCGTGCATCTAATTCTAGGATTTGGATCCAGTACAATTAACACAAAAACTAGACGTCCAGTTTCATTTTTGTTTAAACAAATATGCAAAAAAAGATAAAAAATTTTATGCAAAATTGGCTTAAGCGAATTATGTTAGCTTAAGCGAGTTTTGTGCATTTGAGAATATGAAAACTAGGTATGGAAGGTAGAGAGAATTGAGAATAGATGGAGATAAGAAGATGAGTGGTATAAGGGTGGTGGTGGAGGGAGAGGAGAGTGGAGAGTTTGGGATGGAACAAAGAGAGAGATATAGGTATGAGGTAGGGTGGAATGAGAAGAAGAAGAAGAGGAGAAGAGTTGGGCATGAAATGAAGGAAAGAGGGAGTTGAAAAAGGAACAAAAGAGTTAGATATAAGTGAAGGAAGAAGATTGAATATGAAAATTAAAAAAGGTTAAATATGAAAGCTGGAGAAAGAGTGTTAGATATGAAAAAAAGTAAAAGAGAAGTTCGAGAGAAAAAATATAAAATTCGTTTAAGTTAACATAATTTATTTAAACGAATTTGTTGTTTAAGCTAAACAAAATTTACTTAAGTTAATTTTGTAAAAGAAATTTTGTCATTTTTTATATTTTTGTTTAAATAAATATATTTTTATTTAAGTAAAAATAAAATTGTATGTACAATTTTTGCGTTAACTGCGCTGTATTCCTAATTCTGTGGTGATTAACTGAAGTCTTAAATCTCTGTAGAAAGTCATAAAAGCAATCCGTACCGTTTTGGACACCTATCCAGGAGCAGCTTCAGGTATGTATAAGCCATTATTCTTGATTTCCAATTATATATCACATCAGAGATCAGAAATTTGATACATATTAATTTGAAACGTTTAACATCGTAACAAGTTGCTACATATAATTCTAACAAAATAAAATTTCAATTTGGTGCTTGACATGCAGTGTTGGCGTTGCTCGAGTCCCATAACTTTCAAGATGGTAGCACGCATGGAGAAACTCAGGACACGCATTAAAAGATTAGGAATTTGATTCTTCATCACTAAATGATATATTTTAGATAATAAGGTATGAATACTTTTATTTATTTAAAAATTAGCAATTAAAATGTCACAATTTTATAATTTATTATGTATATATATGATTGTCACAGTCTTAACTAATAATTTCTTAATGCTATAACTACAATTTTTTCCCTTGTACCTCTAGAGATTAATCTAAAAATTCGTTAATGATCTCGAGAAAATGCTGGCTTACAATGTTCTCGGTATAAATGAAATGCGTCATATGCTCACATAAAGTGCGTAGTTAGCTAGTATTATTTGATATGGAGTATGCTTGCACAGTGATTGATTGATATGCATGACGAAGCTTTAAACAAAACAGATGAACGCCATATACGTACAAGCTCGTGAATGAATGCTAACCAGCCATACAGATTAGATTGAAATAACTACTTTATGTAATTTAACGCTAGTAAAATAAGTCGGTTCTATTAAGTCGATCTGCTTAAGTTTATTAATTTATAAAACTTGAGCTTTAAATCATTTATATTTTTCTTTATCAAATTCGAATCAATTCAGTTTTTTATATATAAAATACAAGTTCAATTTAAATTTAATCTTTTTAATGTTCAAATAAAATGTAATTTTTTCACTCAGCTTAATAAAATTTAAACAAAATTATTAAACACGTGAATTAATTAATAAAATTTGTTTCAGCTTAATTTATAATATCGAATTTATATATTAGTAAATAGAACTATTTTAAATACTTAAAAGGAGAATTTTATTATTTATAATAATCTTATTTAATTTAAATAAGATTGTCTTTAATGTAAAACAACTGTAGTCTAAATTAATAAAATAAAAAACTCCTCAAACAAAATACTTCTCATGTTTTTCTCAAATAAATTATTTTTTTTAATTTTAAAGTAATTTTGTTATGTTGCCTTAACTTTAAACAGTACATTATTTTTTAAAAATTTAGTATTAAGAAATACTATTTTTTTCTAAAACAGCGTTCTCCTTTTGACTTTTTAATCAATTTATACAACTCTAAATATTCTTAAGAACTTATTTAAGATATGAAACCTTCAGTATTTTAGATATGCTTACATTATTCTCATAATAAAGCTAAGTAACAAGTTGCTTCTTTCAAGGCACAACTGCATAGGATTGTCTTACAGTACCTGTTGTCTAAATTGCACACGTAATAATCGATTTTGTGACCTTTAATATGGTCGGTGCACGGTTACCTAGTATGTGATGCGGGTAATCGATATGAAAGAGTGATTCATTCCATCTATAAAGAAAAGAGAGAAAAAACGATATAAGCAAGCTAGGTGTGGGATACTCTTTCCTGTATCATCTCTTACTAAGACATATATTCATATGCCCTATATATAATTGATTTATATATAAAGGTTGCATAAATTTTTATAACGATAAATGGAAAAATAAAATAATTGTGAAATAAAATGTTTTGTAAATAAAAAATGATTAATGTGAAAGAAAGAGATGAAAAAATAATACTATAATAAATATTGTATAAATAATAGCAGTATGTAACCCTAATGCAGCAGGAAAGTTTTCCCATCCAAAACGAATCGTTTGCATCACCTTCACGTGCTTGGATGCTGCCCATGCATCATACCGTCTTAGCTATCATGACTTATCTATTTTGGATACAAAGGATAGCATCAAGAAACACTTCTAATCTAATACCCAATTCATGGATACTCGTATAATCTTTTGGGATCTCGACAGGAAGTGGACATTCTCACTTCTAATTTTTATTAAATAAGTTAAATTTTTATTAGTACCAATATCAATTTTTATTTTGAATTCTTCTTATTTTATAAAATTAATCTTTTAACTTTTAAATCTGTGAATAATATCTAAAATCATGATGAATTCTATAGAAAATAATAATACTTATATGGAATGTAGAAAAATAGTAACTTCTTTTCTGATAATTAAATATCGTAAGTAATTTATCCATACATATTTTAAAAATAAAAGGATCCTCTTGGTTCAAGCTTTAAACTCGTCATTATTGGTGAAATATGTCATATGTATTCAATATTAATCAAGTCAAAACAGAAATGTATAAAAAAAAAAGATAGCAAAATATTTTATGAACATATCTGTAGTATTATAGAGGCCCCTGAATTACCATTTGTTTTTTCATATTTTGTTATTTATCTGCCACAAAGTAGTTTTGCTATAACTATTTTGTGCAAAAGAAGTAAATAAACACAAAATGCTTTGAAGAGCGAAATTTTAAATATAAATCATGTGATTTTAAACTCATTTGTAAGTAAAATTAATTTAATAAAATTAAGTTTATTTAAATTTAAATTTACAAATTTAACGGTGTTCCCATAGCATTCGTCTCTGCATCTCCAAGAACTCAGACACGTTATACACATCTTTCTGCAGAAACACATTGATTAATGTAGAATCATATTCACTATTGAAAAATGTGGGATTGACCAATTTTAAAATTATTGCAACCTTTAATAATCATCGAATGTAAATCCAATGGTAGACAAGGCTAAGGATCCAAATCCTAATTTTCCTTGTCCTTCCCTTGACCCACGTTACACGCTTGAAATGAGGTATTGTTTGATCTAAATCAAATTTTCACTGAAATCATTATCCACAAGTATGTAATATGTATGATATGAAGATCGACTTAGAGTACAAACTATATAAAAAAAATAAAATTTAAATTTATAATATCTATATCAGATCCGAGTAAACATTTTTCGACTACATTTCCTTGATATGGCTATATGCAGCCGAAGTACAACTTTATTCTATATCAACTAAACATAAATATTTTCTATACCATTCTATTGTTTTTCAATTTCTTAATTAATAGGAACATATGTAACGTAGCAATTAATTATCTCTCTTTCTTCTCTTCTTTCAAATAATAATCGGAAGAAGAATCAATACAACTTAGAAATGTCAAGTATAAAGAAAATGAGATCTAACTGATTAAGGTCTTGACTCGAAAACTTGCTGCATGGTTGAAATATCAAAGGAACTCCAAGTACTCCAACCGTTGCTAATCGAATTCATTGCAGATGAAGAACTAATGGGTAACAATTGACCATCCTCATTTAACGGCATGGAGTATTCCAACTCCTGCAATTGCATAACGGGTGGTTCCCAAGTAATGGAAGAGGAAACGGTAACCGTAGCATCATCACCCCACAGAACATTTTCATCACCACCCAGAAACCCCTCTAACTCATCAATCCCACTAAAACTCAATTCCTCAGCTCCAAAATTCTCAATTGTTAGCATTGCAGGGTCCATAATGGGATCAGATAAAGGTTTATTTTGGATTACCGTATCATTCTCAGTTTCAAATCTAAAGTAATTGTTGGAAGACGATGACCCATTGCTACCTTCACTCTCGGGTTCCTCACTGGGTTTTTGGTTCAAGAATTTGGCGAACACGAGAGCCATGTCTATGTCACGTGAACCATTGGTTTGGCCATTACAAATTGATGATTCTCTGTCCTCAGAAACAGAGCTATTCATGGAAACGCTGTCGCTTTGGTGGTGCCTCGAGGACTTTCCGCGGCGGTTTTTGCGGCAGCCACCACCGACGGGAACGTTGCGGAGAGAGCCACCTTTGGTCCAGTAACGCCTGCAACCTTTGCAGAAATATCTGGGTTGTGACAAGCTATAGTTGTTGTAGTAGCAGAATTTGGTGTTGGTGGAAGCACAACGAGGACAATTGGGTGCTACCTCAAGACTTGGTTTCCACCTTGAAGTTGATCGTTCCATTGGGGTCGGCAATGGAAGCTGATGCAACATACGCTCTAGCTGAGAACCGCTAATAATGCTGTGTATTTGTGGGAACATTTATTTGGATATGGTGAAATGGGAATTGTGTGTGTGTGAGAGAGAGAGAGAGAGAGCGCGGGGGGGTGGGTGGGGGCTTCGGAGTAAGCGAGAGCATGTGTGAATATATGTGTGGGGGAAATCGTGGAGAGGAACGTGGGCGGTTGGGGAATCGTTAATATTAAGGAAGGGTGTGCATGTGTTAGTGTGTGAGTTTGTGATGTTGATGTGAGTTTCATGTTATGGTGTGCTGTTTCATAGGCGGATGGGGCGTGTCTCATTCCCTCGCGTGCCTTTTCTTCATTCGGGCTTCTTTGTCATTGTGAGGTTCATAAGTCAAAGCATTGCTTCTCCACTCGTCAAGTTATCTGAAATTACCAATTGCCCATGTCACACATAACATGTTTATATTATGTTCAAAACTCATACATAACAAGTTTTCGAAATCAAGTATTCCTTTAAACTATGAACAATTGCATTCCAGTTAACTTGATGCATGGCTTCCTCTTAAGTTTGATTAAGGAAAAAGTTCAAGAATTTTTGCATAAGTTTCAAAACTAGAAAAGTGTATGCTATTGTAGATAAATTGATTAAATATTTGAGTGATTGCTAATTAGTATATTTGTATCAGTGTATGACCCAAGAATAATGCCTTATTTCAGAGTGTTGTGGTCAAAATGTAAAATGGTGGAAGATTCATACATATCTTGGTTAAAATCAACACTGCATTTCCAAATGCAGAAGGACGGGGGCAAATGCGTCATTTGGGTGCATAAGTATATGAGGGCAATAAAGGTCGGCAAGAGAATGTGAGACAATGCAGTGTACTGTATGCGGAGGAGGGAATTACGGTTTATGGATGAAGTTTCACATATATACTATATACAGCATATACACATCATGGAAGGCTAGCGTTGCGGGCATGGAACTGATCGAAGCATCAGCACGTGCTTAGCGGGGATACGTGGCACATCTTCCATCCTTAATCTGATTCTTTATTAAGGTTAAATCCCCAAATGACCATGGATTTCGTCGCAATTATGTGAATTCTTTTTTGTTTATGTCATCAACCTTATACCGGTCAACCTATTGACTTCCCCTCCACTGAATTTCCCAGTTCATTGACTCCAAATAAGTGAGGAATTGTAGCACCTTCCTTCAAAGGATCCAATCATTCAACCTAAACAATAACATAATCTTTTGTTTTCATCTCTTAAACATTAGTTCGGGAAAATAAGTCTAATTAATTGCTTATTCAACCTTCTGATCAACTAAATACTTATCTGAGGCTTCTGTTTTAGAGCCTGTGGCATTAGGATTTTGGCTCATCGTTTTATTTGTCCAAGACTCCAAAGTCATATATTGTATCACCTTTTCTAAAAATATAAATCCTCACTCTCGTCCTATGACCACCAAGTTGAGATTAACAAGTACATAGTTACAAAAAAGTTATTTTATTCCTACAATATTTCTTTTGTATTGCATTACTTATTTTATCTCATACTTATTGTTAATTTACTCTTCGTATCTCTTTTTTCAGTTCTAAAAATAATGAATAAGAATAAAATTTCTCAACTAGAAATGTATAATTGGAGAGCTTCCATTTACCATAACTCATGCTATAGCTAGCCATGCATACTTATATGGAGCTGCTATATATGGATTTAAAATACAATTAGGTTAGAAGCGAATTAATGTCACATCAAAGGAACATAATGAGAGCACGGTGCAGCTAAAGGTAGCAGTCATAAGAGTGGAGATTCGATCTAAAGGGAACATTCGAGGCACGTGGGGGTTTAACGTTGCTTTCACGAAAGATGCCATCATACGTATTCATGGTTGAGGATCAGTGGCTTCCACGTCTCAAACTCGTTCCCATATTTGTTTTGTTTTATATGTTTCGGTAAAGTTTTAACTAGTTTATGAAATCTAACATAGCTAACGATCGATTTTCAAATAAATCAAATAACAGTTCATACTTTACTTGCTCTAACCTGATCAATACGAATACTATATCTGTATAAATGTTTCAATTAACCATGCATGTATAATGAATGTGCATGCACCAACAAATTAATGAGCGAGCGCCATGCACCCGTTAATTAAGTACAATGGTATGTAGGTGGCACATGTGCTTTGGGTATGTTGATTAATGTTGAAGTTCAAAAACCAGAAAGAGTAGAAATAAAGCCACCATGATTGTAGATGACAGATCACAGAGCGGTGCGCGATTCTCTATGTCCCAATGGCCTATGGGCACTCTAGACCTGGTGGTTGCGATATAGCCAACAACTTCCTGAAAACAACCGTATTTTTACACGCTAAAGAAGAAACATAAAAAGTTTTAACACAAGTAAAAAATATGTAGTAAATAATGTCATTAAAAAAAATAAAGAAATGCAATAAAAGTATAAACAAAATATTAGAGAAAATAAGTGTATTATATATATAAGAGAAGACCTGTCTAAAAGTAATATCATTATTAATTTTTTTACTGAGAAAGTTTTAAGAGGGACGATTATGAAACTATAGGAATAGTGCTATAAATATTTTATTTTATATGAGTATAAAGGAATATTTATTTATTTTCTCCCAAAAAAATGGTGAGATTTTGTTTGAAAAAAGTAATGAGATCTTTTATTTTTTATATTTTATTGAAAATAATTTTTAAAATAATATAAAATATTCAAAAATTACATAATTAATAAAAATATCAATTAAAATTTTAAATTTTTTCTTAAAATAAAATTTTATTGAATTTTAAAAAAATCGCATAAATATATATTTTTTACTCTTTATATTTATCCAAAAAATGCAAAGTAATTTTTTTTCAATGGTGTGTTTTTTATTTTTATCCATTTAAACAACATATTATTTTTATCTTATTTCTCGTATATTTCTTTCTTAATATATTATTTTCTTCTTCTTTTTTTACTCATTTTTTATTAGATCCAAACATAACATTAATCTTTAGAATTAAATTTAACTAACTAAAAATAATAAAAAAAATTAAAAATATATTATGCTTTTATATCTTTAATAAATAAATATACATTTTTAATAAAAAATATTACTTTTAAATACTTAAATTGAATTTAAAAAAATTGAAGTTAGAAAACTCTTTCCAGTGTAACACTCAGTTTTGGTCCGATTGACCTTTGTGCTCATTTCTTTGTTCCACATGGGGTTAAATCTTTTAAGCTACAGTTCTATTATTTAGATATCAACTAATCAATATTTTATATAATTATCTCTGATATCATTTTTTTATTTTCTATATGCATAAATTTTACAAATATTCAATTAAAAATAAAAAATAATAATTGTTTAACTTTAGTTTTATTAAAAAAAAAATATTTTGAACCAAGTCTGAGAGTACTTTTTGGAGATTGCGCTTGCGCATGCAAGATCAGTGTAATTCCTGGTTGTTTGCCAAAGTCTTGATTTGATGATGCTATATTAACATAAAATATCAACCACCTTTTATCATATGTATAAAATTAGATGTTGGTAATACTAAACCGTAAAGCTACTTCAATTAGGTAGAAGAGAAAAAACAAAATATTAAAAAAATTAATTTTTAATTACTTATAATCTGATCCTGAATGGAGCACGTGATCTTGGTCAAAGATCACCTTACTCCATTTATTTTTGAAGCTGATGCAAGGGAGACAACTCTTTGAGGTTATTTGTTGACCGCAATCGTATGTCCAACTGTCCACTATCGGAATGCTTTGAGTACACCTCCATTGGAACCACTTTACCCAAGTCACCACCCTAAGTGCCACTAATATTCCTGATATATAGACAGTTTTATTGGACGCACCACACACATAATAATGTTTAACATGTTTTTTATAAAAACGACTGTTATGTGTAAATAAAGATAAATTCACCTCAACTTTATATATATATATATATGGACATATCAAATGAGAAGAATTGTTATTATGAGATATGAGAAGTATTAATAATGACTATTATATTAAATAAAGAGCTTGTTATTACCTCACGGCTCATTTTCTTTTCTTTTTTTTATTAAAGACTACTGTTAATATCTATCTTTTACTTGAAATATCCTTATATATATATATAGAAAAATGATCTTCTTACAGGTATAATTCTATAAATTTTTACATTCAATCTGAATTTTTCATTTAAATTAAATCTAACGAGATATAATTTATTATTTCATTGAGAATTTTATATATATATATATATATATATATATAATATTAGAAAGACTCTATACGCCTTCCTATAACCCTAAAACATTAATATTTGTGAAACCTTCACAAACTTTAGTATTAAAATGTTTCTCATAATAATACTGCTCCTCAAAGACCTTCGGAGTGCGTCAATTTGCCGTCACTTGATATCAGGCCACTTGTAATTAGGAAATAAGTCATCTTGACCACTATAATGTACCATAATCTATCTTAAAATATAACTTCAATAAAATTGTATACAATTTATAAATTTGCTTTATTAATATAAATATAGTTTCACCATGAAATAAAGAAGTGAGGCGTAATGTGGATGAAGCTGTGTTTAGATTGAATGACGAAGCTGCCTATGGAGGATTAATTAGTGATACCAAAGGACAGTTTCTAATTAGTTTTAGCAAGAAAATAAACCCTTGCTCCCATTAGAAACTGAGCTATGGAGCATATGTTATGGGGATTAGTTAGTCCTAAACAAAGGCTATTAGCTAATTTGGATCAAAAGTGATTGCAAACAAGTTGTTGGGCTCATCCATAATGTCCAATCTTACTCTCACGCTTTGATTTAGGGGTTCATGAAATTAGGAGTTTGATTAATGGTAATATAACATATTAGATTGTAGGATATTTGTAGGGAGGCCAACCAGCTTCCTTTTTTGTGCCATGATATTCTAGGCACAGGGTCTTTTAGAAGTTTTGTGTAGTTTGTTTTTGTTTTTTTTAGCTATTTAGTCTCTTTTATTAAAAAAAATAAAATTTATATGATATTATTAAATAACCATCTTTTTTGTTATAAATAAGAATCACAATTGATACTTGCATATTGCAATTATTAATCTAAGAGATTTGCTGACTGGAAATTCAAAATTGAAGTTGCCCATGCAAAAATATAATCCTAACTTAAAAACAAGTAACCTGCTTTGACACCAAACCAATTAATAATCATAAATAAAAAAGTCTGAAAGAAAAATTACTAAATAAGTCAAATTACTTGTTGCGGTCTGAATGTAGATAAGGTCAAACCTATTTGTTAAATATATCAGACTAATTTTTTAAAAAAGTATATTTACTTAAAGAAAGTCAAGATTCAATGCATTAAAAAGTCTAGAAACAATCTTTTTAACTTATGAGCTCGGTTATTTAAATAAACATATTACTTTTGTTATTATTAATTATTATTATTGAAATATTTTGATGTTATATATTTATTAATTTAAAAGCTTAAGTATTTTGGTTTATATATAAGCATTGATCTATTAATTTATTTAGAAGTAAGTTCCACTATACCTATTTAAAAGACCTTCGATAAAATAGACTTTTAAACATACTTGCAATCAAGTTGAAACCTTTGAAAATGCTAAATCAAGTTTTTAAAAATGATTTATATCGGGCATTATTACTCAAAATAATGTTATTTATTATTAAATAAAAAATTGTTAAATATTAAGATCTATTTTAAACCTATTTAAAATACCGATTTTTTATTTTTTTGTAATCTACAAAACTTATATAAACTAGGCCCATTTTTAATTATCCTTTTCAATAATTGAAGGAATTATAAATCTGGTCAATTAAAGCATACTTTTATAATCATCATATGATGCATTTGTGATTGACATTGCAAAGATGAGATTGACCGACATTACAAAAACAAGATTAATTGACCGGCATCACTTAAAATTTAAACATGTAACTAGCCTACCAAGTACCAACTATATTAATTTGTTAAATATTCTTGTAAGATACCTTCCCATGCAGCTCCCAATGTAAATAAGTAATTTGGCAGCAGGTAGCAACACTACTCCTCATCTGTGTCATTGAACGTTATTTTGGAAATGGCGTTATCTCAGCACATCTCCTTCATTATGATAACAATTTTTGTTGCTTTGATGCTGCACATGTCCTCTCTGCATGTCACTGCTGAGGTGTTTCATGGTTCAGTTGCCGAAGTCAGCCTCGGTTAGTATTTTTTTTAACTTTGTTTAAACACCAATTATTGTTGCTTTTATTGATTAAGCAATACTTTTAACTAAGTATGCAAGTGACTCAGTTTTTTCTCTCCTAATATTTTATACTGCTTTCAAGTTTAATTTAAATGGAATTGTTATCTAGCTTGAATTCAGTTCAATTTAGTGATATTTGATTCGAAAGCTTTTAAATAATAAACTCCATTCTATGCATCTCTCTCTCTCTCTCTCTGTGTGTGTGTGTGTATATATATATATATATATATATATGGGGATATGTCATATACATGCAGCATCAAAATTAATTTTTCAAAATTTATTGCTTCTTTTCATGATACATTTGACTTATAACTATTTTCATAAAAATATGCAGGGCGAAGGGTTCTTCAATACAATACTACAGGGCGTGGAGGATACAACTAACATAAGTGAAAATAATGAAAGCAAACTAGTTAGGGCTGTTGCTTATAACTAAATCGTCTTTATGATGACAAAAATGTACGGTCTTTTAAGTTGTATCCAGTGATATTGTGTGATTTCGCTGTGCTTATCAAATAAAAAATTATAATAAAGTTCCTTTCCTTAACTTTATACCCTTTTTTTTTTCTTTATTCATTTTATTTCTCTTGAATTCTGTGAGATATTATAATTTGGATCCATGTTTGAAGCACATGAAGTTCTTTAACACAAGAAAAGAAGAAAAACCACCAAGAAGGTGAGAATAATCAGAGGCACACAAATTGTAAACTTGTATTCTGACTGAAACTTCATGTAAAGAATTAATACAAATATGAGACAGGCAACCGAAACTGATTCTCTTACTTATGCTGACTACAATCTGTAGAATTTAGTCTCGATTTATTTGAAAAGGGGAAATTAAATACAGATAGATCATGAACCTGTATATTCAATTTTAATTATACATTTACACATTTCCCTCGGCTACTTTATGAACATGTTATATTATGAATTTATATATATAGTCTGTCTTTAAATTTAATTTAGTAGGAATATTAGTAACACATGCTCTAATATGCAATATCATTACTTTTATAATTTTTCATAAATTTTAATTGATAACTGATTATTTTTCTATCACTTCTCTATTTCTTATAGTTTGATATTATTTATGCTTAAGTTATTATATTTTAACTTATGAGTAATTGTAGTTCCTTTAATTTTAATTATTTATATTTATTCTTCATAATTTTTTGTAATTATTTAAATTAATCACCCCATCTAAAATTGTATTTAATGAATAATAAAAATATAATAAAGATAAAATATATCATTAATTTGTATACATTTCTAAAAAAATATAAAATAATTAAATAAAAAAGTTTTTATTATATTTTATACATGTTATTTATTATTTTTATTTAAATATTTTATATATTTTTCTTCAATAACTTATATAAATCAATAATATATTACACCTATATTATATTTTTATTAATTTTTGGATAAAATTTTAAAGTAAGAGATGTAATTTAAATTATTAAAAATTAAGAAAACTAAATATAAGTAGTTAAAAGTAGTTTGACGTGAGATTAAGATAAAAGTAGTTTGATTTTAAGGTTGAATTAATCCATGTAAATGATTTCAAATGGATTAAATTTAATTTTACATGATCCTAAATCATGCTCACCCTTAATTATCTTACTTACAATGGGATTTTCTATATAGGAATGTCGCAACCGGGCGGTCACAACAGTACGGCGAAAAACATTTTTTTAAAAAGTATCAGAGGAGTCCCCACCAAAGTTTATTTTAAGAAAAACCTTGGAAAAACTTAAATATAATACGATCTTTGAAACCAAAAATGAGTTTGGGAGTCATTTACGTGTAGGGAAGGTATTAGCACCCTACAACGTCCGTTTAAAAACGGTTACCTAAAATTAATTGTGCAAATTCATTCTAATTTTGAAAAATATTTATTTAGCCCCTAAACATTAATTATTTTATTTTAGAAGAAGAAATATTATTTATTGAAATATTATTTGGGTTATTTTAAAAATTATTTTGACTTGACGGGTTCGGTTCCCGCTCCTACGTATCCCCGGGTGCAATGGGGAACTCAAAGCCACGTAGTTCTATCTAAAAATTATGAAATTAGTTGATTATAATTAAGTTTATTAAAAGAAAAATTTATTTTAAAATTAAAATCATTTTCGTAAAATTATAATGTTTAGGATACAAGATAATACAGTTATACATGTACCCTACGAGAAAACAATACAGAAAATGAAGAAAGATCACACAACTATATTGCAAATCGTTAAAATATCTATATTCGTAAATCAAGTATTTGAATTTGAATTTTGATTATGATCAATGCTGAAAGAGAATTAAAGATAGCGTAAGCTATACGTTAATCTCTTATAATTTTTGGATAATCGAAGGCAATGTAAATCACACATCGACGTTATAAAAGATTATATCATATAATAAAAATGGGGAAATGATTTATTATTTAATTTGTTAAAATTAGAAATATGATTCAAGAAATTTTAAAATATGAAATTAATTTCATTTAATGAAATGAATAAATAAATTTCAATTGATTAAAAAAATATTTAATAATAATAATAAAAATTAAAACTTTGTTTGATAAATTTATGTTATATAAAATCTAAGGTAACTTGGTACACGTAGGTTCTAACAATTTACGGTGTATAAAGGTAGAGTCACTACACATTAGCATTATAAATTATTTTATTAATAAAACAATTTAGATTTAAATTAGTTGATTGATTCGTAAGTAAGTTAGTAATTAGAAGGAAAATATACTTTGATTTATTATTAAAGTGGTTAACTAATTAATTTAAGATAATACATGATAAATTAATATTGCATAAAGTCTTGGTAACGTAGGCACACATAGACTTTATCAATTTATAATACATGACGATAGAGAAGCTATACGTTAGTATTATAAATTGATGCAATTATATTATTATTTAAATTATTGATTATACAACAAAAAGATAAAAATAAGAAACATAAGTCATTCATCAAAACAAATAGAAACAAGACATGTATATCAAATTACATTCTAAATCTACACAAAATAACAAAGAAGAATAATGGTACAATAATAATGAATAAATAATGAAATAGATATTAAAAAAAATCCAAGAATTATAAAAAGTAATTTGCTGTATTTATTTTTTATTTAATTTTTTTATGAAGAGAAACACCTTTTACAAGTGGAAATAAAAATCAAATAAAATATTAAAATAAATGCTAATATTATAAAAGTAACGTAAAATAAAGTAAATTGAATTTAAAGGTATATATATAAAAAAAAGATAATAGACTAATTTTACTGAAATAAGTTAAAACAAAAATAATAATCAAAACAAAAATATATATATGTATATAAAAAATAAGCTAAAAAAAAAACCTAAAATGATTTGTTTTTTTTTTTAAAGTGTGAGCTATCGAGCCCAAAACCCAAATAAATAAAAAGCAATAACATATTTAACATAATATAATGATGAATAAAAAAAAAAAGCGCTGAATATTGCATTGGAATTCAATTTTGAATAGTGCAGTGGTACAAGCACTCATTCCTCTCGACATTCAATGCGTCGAGAGGTCCTTTCAACTTTATTTTAATTATAATATATATAAAAGATAACCATGGGATATGAAACGTTATGAAGCGGTTCGGGATGAATAGCTTTATGTTTGTATCATTTAGTTCCTATTCCTAAGTTCATTTTTATAAGAGTCTACCAGAGTTTCGACTAGAGCAAGATAACTTTCGTATGCAAAGCAAAAAGAAAGGAGAAAAGAAGGAGAAAAATACCTTAAATACAGTTAGCAAACGTTCCCGATCTAAACCAAAATGAAGAGAATGAGGTTAATGGTTGGTCTCTTCTTTTATCCCTTTCTTCTTCTTGGATTATTTTCAAGAGTTTGTTGTTTCCTCTCTTAAAATTTTTTCTCTCTCTCTCTCTCAAAATTTTTTGCTTTCTTCCTCCGAAAAAAAATCCCCCTCACCGCATCTCTTGCTTGAGATTTTATATTGGGTTCATTTATGGTTTTTACAAAATGCCAAAAATCTGAGTTTTTTTCTTTTTTATGCTTAAATCAGTTTTTGATGCTGGGTATGAGCCTGCATACTGCAGATTTCTGTTTCTGTGAGCTAAACTTGTTTTTTCCAAAAGTTTCCATTTTTCTGTAAAACAATTTTATTTTATTTTTTAAATTTTTTTAAAAAAATTTTTTGAGGTAATCCTGGGAGATAAAAGAAAAAGGTATTCACAAGGAAGATGTTGGACTAATATAAGTTATTATTTGAGAGAAGAATTTGGTGTGACACAACTTGCCTTCGACAATGAAAAATGTGGTGGTAGAGGCATGCTGACAATTTCTTCTTTCTCATCCGATGCCATTGCAATGTCGCTTAAGGAGGCATTCAAGGGAAAAAAAATTCCAATACATAAATATTATTATTTTTAATTAAATATATCTTTTAAAAATTTAAGCCTTAACTTATTTACTAAATATTACGGTAGAGGGAACACAAATTAAATTGTAGACTTTGATAAGCCTTTTTATTTTTCCTGGGCCACAATGCATAATAGGCCCTATCAATATTTCAATTTTGGAATGATAAACAGATTGGGCCATTATCAGGCTTTACCTAACCGGTACAGAGCTTAATTGAGTTAAAGTCTTAAAGACCAAATATAAAAGATAGTATGTTGAAAAAAAAAAACTACTTTTTCTTTAGTTGATCAGAACAAAAGATACCAGTATTTAAAAAATAATATCAAGCAAGTATTTTTAACATTTTTAAAAACATGACCAATCATAAAAAAATATATTAAAGAATATATGTTTTAAAAATCCATTATTGATATTTTTTTTTTGTAAAAAAATCGTAGTTATTTATTGTCTTTTCTGTGCTTTTTATAACTTATCTTTAAGGAAAATGTTTTACGGATAGCCACGAAGATGTTCACAGCCAAAAAGAGAAAAAAAATGTAATTGGTGATATAATGCAATTGAATGATAGAAATAAAAAGACACAAAAAATGTAAAATAAGTAATAATAGTGTTTAAATAATTATGATTCATAATTGTATCTTTAAACATGCAGCTGGGCAATGGTTATTGTCTATTTTTCATCTTGAAATACCAAACGCATTTTATTTTCAAAATAAAATCCTTGGAATAGTCTATCATCAGAGTATATGGATCTCCTGGAGTCAAGTATTCACCCAGTTATAAATCTATTTTATTTTAATAAAATTAATTAATGTAAAAAATGAGCCATTGGATGATGAATGCAGGAAAAATGAGAAGATCATGGTCCGTCGTCAGAAGGTTCCGAAAAACTGAGTTAGTGGAAGCACCATGCATGTTCCTAACAGAGTTGTTAATATTCTCATGTGGTTTAATTATGAATTTCGTTTTAACAAATTTTAAGTGGAATTTTTTAAGTATTCTTTTTCAATTAAAATGTTATTGTTTAAAATTATCAGCCACTAGGATGAAATTTTAATTTTAATTTTAATTAAAAAATAGCAAACAAAATCTAAAAGATTCTAATTTTGTCTTTTTCCGTTTTTTGGTCCTTTTATTCATTTCGTTTCCCAATGAGCTCTCTTTTTAATTTAAAAAAACGTGGAACCTTGTTCCAATGTCGCAATCATCTTTAGTTATATATTTCATTGACATTCATCCCTTAGGCAGAAAATCAAAGTCAAATAAATGTTTAAAAGCTACTTGTTTCGTTTCAGGATTGATTGCATGTTGATTAGTTCGGTTCATTGACAACTTCAATAAGGTTAGTCATGAGGTTTGGTTGAGATGTCATTCATGTGAGACGAGAAAAGTTACCATAGTCATAAGGTGGGATTAATATATCCAACTTTCAAACATGGCATGCAGATTCAGTAAATCACAACTTTCGGAGATAGAAAAAGAATATAAGATGATTTTTTATTTTTGATTAATATCTCTTCATTTCATTAATTTTTAAAAATTTAACTCTTGAGACATGCCTTACCTTGCCGATACTGATTGTGTTTTTCAGTTCGGAATTAAAATGTTACTCTTTCTGGAGTGACGCATGAGAGAGAGAGACCGTTTCAGCATTTCTCGCATGACCATGTCCTCTAACATGTATTGGAGTCCGATGTGGTCCCTGAGTCTCTTGACTATTGCTCGAAGCTCCTACGTTGACTGTTGGAGTAAGAATGATTGCAATGCAGGGTAACTCTGTAGAAGGCAGCAGCCGGTAATGTTCTTTCCTAGTAGATCCATCCATCATCTAGAAGCCTAAATCGTATCTAATTAGGTTTTCTTAAGTTACTCACATATATATTAAAAGAGTATTCGCTTTAATTATATTCTTCTGACTCAAAAATTATAGTTGAATAAAACAAATTCTACTATTTTAATTATATTTATAAAATTTATATTAATACAAAGTATTTACTGTGAAATTTACACATTGTAAAATTATATTGAAATTTTGTATCTCTCTTAATATATATTAAGTAGTGGATTATTTATTATTTAAAAGTAAAAATGAATATAAAATTTCAATAAGACTACATAAGAAAATCTATTCTCCTCCCTCTTTCTCCTCTAAGGAAAATAACTTCAAGCTTGATACACGACTTTTGATGGCGAAACTAATACAGAGAAATAACGGTCAAGAAGTAATGCAAAAAAAATTAAAGGGAGAAGATGTCTTCTTTACTTGGCCATTCGTTGATTTATATAAAAGTTGTATTGATGACGTATTGAAGCGAGAATCACTAACACTGATATTGTTCAGATGATCCACAAATGACTCTTTTTACTGATTCATTTATTAAGTATTAAACATTTCTGAGAACAACCTGAGTCTTAATGATAAACGTAGGAACTAAAAATGCCTTTAATGTTCGTTGCTTATTAGCTTTTTTTTTTTAAAATCTTAAATTGTTCAAAAAAATTATACACATATTACAACAGTTTCTTCCGTAAAAAAAGTTAGACCCAAAAAGTTTCTTCCATAAAAAATGATATATAACAATAAAAGTGAATGCTAATTAGTTCACATTTGTTCAAAATTTAATAGAATAAAAATCTCACAAATTACACGGGTATATACGAGTGAGTTGTGCATAAACAATACACAAAAATAGTCTTGCGCACAATATGACGAGGATGTTATTTACCAAAGGCAAAGAATCTCGGGTAACCTTGATTTAATAGAAGAGAAATAAAGGGTATATATTCGTGAACCTATTTAACACCTTGAAGTCTTACGCAAAACGTGTAGGCTACATTAGATGTATTATGTATGCGTTATAAATGCAAGAGTCAAAGGGTGCTGCTTCCCATTTTGCCGTCAAAACGAGACTTTTCCACGAGCCTTAAAGTTGCAGTGCAGCCTATTGTATCATACAATGCTTGTAAATGATTAGATGACCCCGTAAAGGGACCAGTCAGAGAAGATCTAAGAGATGTAACATATGCAGTACTGTGCTATAATATTCGATAAATAATATTTCACATATTACAAAGTTATATTTCATTTTATAATGTTACTTAATTATTTATAAATGTACATATAATTCAAATATTTCAAAAATAATTTAGCTTCTTTTTATTATATTTGGGTTTTTTATAGATTTTTTTTTGCAGTCAGCAAAGGGTCTCTTTGATGAGAAATTATTATATAAAATGAGCAACTTACCCTCAAATTATTTTCGCTTTTTTAGAGTATTCTTCCCTTATAAAGGGGAGAGAATAATTTCCTAAAATACAATCAAATGCTAAACCAAAAACACCTTCTTTAATTTCAAAGATTATTTTATACACAAAATTTAAAATTGAACTTAAAATCACATGTTTAGTTTAGGAGATTTAAGCCACTTTCACATGAATCAGAATATATTAATGAATTGCACAATTATACAATCAATCTGTTGAATTAAGTTTAAAATTTTATTTAATAATTTTTTTATTGTATACCTTCGTTAAAAATATTACTTCTAGACTACCTTTAATTTTTCCTGTTTGAATAAGATATTTCGCAACGCCACCCAGCGTCAATTTAAACGAAGATTATAATTAAATGTACCCCCAAATAATTAACTATTATGCGTGAGAAACCATAACTACACATTTTAGCCAAAATAAACGCCGTGTTACATTGACTGAAGTATGTTCTAAATAACGTGAATCGAGTCCTATTTTGCCATAATTCAAATTGACGTTCATCTTATTAAAAAAATCAATATTTATACATACACGCAAGTATTCATTTTCTAAAATTCTGAAACTTGATTTGGAAGAAAACGTTTCCTGAGTTTATATTTAAATTGGTAAATATTAATTAGAGGACGCTCGGTTGCCTTTGGTACTATAAAAGAAAACTACTTTAATTCATTGATCATCCTGAGGAAGAGACTATTTGTTTATTAAGGAGTGAAAAGAGACTATTTATATATTTTGTCTACGTAATAATAAACGTATGTAATACCTGAACTTAATAATTTAAAAAATTCATTTTGTTTGTTTCGTTGTTGTTTCAAGTTCCAATTACCAATAAGAGAACATTATGACTTAATTTGGACGCAGTATACAAATAGAAGTTCAGACGAAATCAAACAGGTAAGGAAGAAAAGTGGATCCCACTCGAAGGTGACTCACTCCATTTGCCACCAAGTTCCTCCACAAATTAAACCTCGTGACTCTATCCTCCCGTAGCAAACAATTAATCAAGCATGCAAAAATCAGAAAATACAGAAAAAATGAAATAATAAAAACCATAAATTAATAAAATAAAAGAACTATGTGATAATGCTTAATATAATATATAAGCTTGTACAAAATAAAATAATGTAACTAATCGCTAAATATTATTTGACTAATCATATGACACAGGCATGTATATAGAACTAATCAATTCTGTTAAAAGAAAATAATTACTATTGTAAAACGTGCAATAAGTTTCGTATAAAATACTAACAAATAACTATACGCAAAGTAACCTGAAATGAAAAAGGCACATAATATCCACAAAACGAGAATTTCTAGTTGAAGAAAAACGATGGTGTACTTGGAGTCTTAAAACTCCCAATGAATGATACATAATACAAACCACACATAGCACATATGCCATTTTCAACTAGTCAACACTTATCCACTTGCATATATCAGGACTCCGCAAGAGCACCTTACTTGCCCATAACCCACGTCACCACAAGGTACAATGACATCATGAGGGAGCAGGACCCTTTCCAACTCTACACAGACGCGTTCAGACAACCATAACATCACGAAACCGGCCGTAGGTATGAAAACCTCATAAAAAATATTTACCTAAGAAGAAGCCAAATTTAACCCAAAAATGTATATTTTTTTCATTAAATAATTCCCTTTCATCATTGACCAGATCTCTTTATATGTTTAATGTCAGCCCTTATATTCCCAAGTTTAAATTAGAATAACTATGCTTGTCCACTCATCATCATCATCATCATCCTCCTCCTCCTTCACTCTTCACCCTTTCTCCTCAAATCACAACAACATGGAATTCCCAGACATTCCCACAGGAAGATCACCAAGAAGAGAACTCCAAGGGCCACGTCCCACTCCACTGAGAATACACAAAGACTCTCACAAGATCAAGAAACCACCGTTGGCACCACAACCCTCCCAACCCCAACCTCCACCGCGCCAACCCATCATAATCTACACCGTTTCTCCAAAGATAATCCACACCACACCAAGTGACTTCATGAACCTCGTTCAACGCCTAACTGGCTCCTCCTCAACGTCGTCGGAACCTCCGTCCAATACCAACGACCCTTTCAACTCCGGCGACGGAATGGTATCTCCGGCGGCTCGTTATGCCACCATAGAGAAAGCCATGTCCCCTATGGGAAAGAAACAGCTTCTCCCAAGTGGTGATATAATAAGCGATGTGGAAGGGATAGAGATTATGGGTCATGGCGTTGAAAGACAACAAAGTATGTTTCAAGGGATTTTGTCTCCAGGACCCGCTTCACTCTCTCCCATTCCTTCCAATTTTTTCTCTCCTCCTTCTTCTGATCCATCCATGGTTAGCTTCCTTCATGATTTGAGTCCTGTGCTTCACAGTACCAGAAATTTTATGGAGGGTGGTTTCGTCATGCCTAGCCCTTCCAATTTCAACTTTCTTTCGCCTCATACTCCCTCTATAGACTTATTCAACTACTTCTTAGATTAATAATTTCTTGCCTTTTATTGTTCAATTTAGTTACATTATAGTGTTAATTTCAATCATACAGAAGAAGGATATACTTGAATCCGAATTAGGGTATGGTTTGATTACTTTGTTGAGTTGTTGTGTAGTTTCGGAGGATGTTAAGAAAAAAGGGGCAAAGTGGAAATTGGTTTGTTGCTCTTTCGGTGGTTAGTACTTAGCTGGAATTTGGAAACTTCGTAATTGGATTTATTTTTGGGCCATTTATGCTCATATTTGTTATGACCTTAACCGTTGACCTCATTCTTTGTCATGTATTGTACATTGCATTTTGTTAGTTGAGACATCGGCACTAATTATATTAAATTCCATTCTTTCTTTGTATGATCGGAATCACATGTTTACTTTCTGATAAGCTTCGATCATCGCAAGCATCTACCACGCTTTTTCTTTTTCAGCACTTAGCTATATATTTATTTATTTTGACATAAATGGCCGGCCTAGTTAGGTGCTTCATTAATGCATGTTATGCAATTACTTGGGATTGATAATGTGGGGTGACTGCAGAGGTGTTAAGCCCTCAAAACAAATAAGTAAACCAAAATTCAAAATTCAAAATTCATTAGGAAAAAATAACGTGCTTTTTAATATTTTTTTTGTATCCTCTTATCTGATAAGGGAAAAATTAATCTCTGTCAGATGCTAAATCGAATATTCCTTCCAATTTTTTCCCCCATACACATGAATCTCAAATCAAGCTCAAAACCATATATTTAAAATATCTAAACACCCTCTCTACTTAAGTCATGTTGTTAACGAAATATGTTATATGATTAATAATCGGCACTGCGAGTCATCTTACAAAGATAAAGATAACAGATCTCATGGTAATATTTGTAAAAGAAAATTACTTTTATCTCTCTATAAAAGAACGATCATGTCACCGCAAGAAAGAATCCCGCCTCAAATTGATATAATTAATTGTACGAGTAACATATTAAATTAGTCATTAAGATCATAAAAATGTTATATTTGTATTCAAAATTATTAAGCATAGTCATTTTAGTCTTTATTTTTTGTTATCTTAAAATTAAAATGACCGTCATCTGGTAACTATTAAGAACTAAAATGATCAATATTTAATATTTAAAAACTAAAATGCATTTTTGATAATTTTAAAAAGTAAATTGATTGTTACATTCATATTTTTAAAGGTTGCTTTCCAGTTCTATTCTTAATTAGATTGTTCGAACACAGTTATATCTGACTTAAAGTAGCAGTATATCAATTAACAACATAAATGACAGTTTAAATAAGAATTATAAAACACATATAAAGTGGTCAAATTATTAGTTTTGTTGGTCTACCTATGCTAACATTACATCTTATTAACTTATCATAATTTCATTTGTATATGAAATTAATATATATCATTGATGTATCGTGTTGTTAGTATTATTTATTATACATATTGTTAGCATAAAATAAAATTTATACTAACAGTTTAATTTCTGTTAGAATAAAACTAATGTTAATGATGAAACATTAAACAACTAACCATTATTATACGGAATATTTATAATAATATATATGTATAAAACGAAATCTTATATCAGGAATGACAAAGATAAATAATATGACAATAAAATAAAATTTTAATGTAAACTTAATTAGTTCCTTGAAATTATTAATCTCATCAATTATACAATAAAGAATGATAATTTTTGTTAATGTAGATTTAAAATTTGAAATAAAATTATTAGTTTGTTTCTATTATAAATAAAAGAATTCATATGATTACAAAACCAGGCAATGAGAAAATAATTCAGATATCAAATATTTTATAATTTTTTATATGTAAAAACATATGTTAATTCAATATTTTAAAAAAAAATTGACTAAAGAACACTTCCCAGTATCGGTCTCTTAAATTTGGAAGACATCCGATTGGAAATATGTTGTATTCAACTTTAAGAATTTAGGGTTTGTTTGTTTCTCATTTTTTAAAATATTTTATTTTTTAAAAACAAACAACATTAATATTTTGATTTTTTTTTTAAAGTGAGCTCAATTTATTTTCAATTTTTTTTGAAAAATTCAGAATATTTGAATTTTTTTTATTTATCATGATGCCTCATTTTCTATTCTCTATCCCTTTTAAAACTTAGTTTTGAAAATTATTCTTCAGAAAAAGAAAATCACAATCAAACACATACTTAATCATAAAAAATCCGTATTGAAATTTTATATAGGTTTTAAATGGCCATATGGTCTTAAAGAGTTTCTTTATAGCAAAAGCAAAACAACAACAACCATGCACTTAACAATTCAAAATCATTGAAATTAATAAAAACGAAAATGACAGAAACGTCTGAAGAAAAAAAGGTTGCCTATGTGGTGTTCATGCATATAATTATTATTACAGATATGTCAACAATCATTTGTGCCTATGAATATTTTTCATTTTTGCCCGAGCCCCCTAATCGATCATATATTTGCATAGACATTATTATAAACTATAAATAACTTGTTTTTAAAGTAGTTAAACTTCAAATAGTATTTAGTTTTCACACTGGCTTTTAGGATCTGACTTTATAAGGAAAAAAAATCAAATCATTTTTACTCACTCAGCTTCTAGAAATACAAGTGACTAGCACTTCCAAGCAGGAAAAATACATGTCTTCTTCCTTTCTCCATACGAGACGTACATTCATCCACTAGCTATATTTCGACCCGCAAAGTCAAAAGTTAAACACAAAACTCAACCAAAGTTTGTTTATATCTGCGTATTTTATAATTAATTAATTGCAGCAAGATATGGGAGCAGTTAGAGATTAAAAAAAAAAAAAAAAGCAGGTTTAGGAAGTAATTAAACACAAGCCATCAAAGATGAAACTGGCATTATAATATGGCTATAATGCTCAAAAGAAGAAATAATTGAAAGTAGATGTGGGATTTTGGTTGGCTTCAATTAGAAACAGGCTGGACCAGTGCGTCCCAAAACTTTGTATATATATATATATATATATATATATATCAACCTAACACACGAAGACCTCAAATATTTGTTTGTTTTGAATTGCACATTTTGAAACTCCTCACTTCTTTTTTCGTTTCGTTGATGTTGAATCATCCATTGCGATAGAATGGCAGCAAAGTGACAGTAGGATTTGGATTCTAGTTCCTTGCATGCAAAGTTTCAAAATATTAATATAAATAAAATACAACAAGATAAATGACACTTGCTTAGATTTATCTTCATATTACACACTCTTCAGTCTTCAGTACAAACTCAAATGTCAAACCATTTTTAAAAGTTACAATATGTAGTATCCACAAAAAACTAATGTTGTTTACCAAAACAAAATGTTTATGCAGATTTTTTTACCAAAAGACTTACCTAGTTGATTGATATTTGAAATGAACGCGGCACTGGGTGTATGAGTAAAGTTCGTAATAACTAGCTAGCCAGTATGATAGATAAATAAAGGGAATAATAATCAGAAGGGAAATATTCGTTATATGTTATGCGTAAAATATGGATAATCTTTCTACAACCGACAAAAGATAGCAAGCTAAAATAGTTAGAATATGTTTGGGAGACAATTTTTAAACAAAACATAGCAGGCTAAAACAGTGAGAGTATATTTGGGAGAAAATTTTTAGAGAATAAGAAGAGGATGTAAGAGGATGTAATGTTTTCTAATTTTGTATTTTACTTATGATGATAAATGTATAATTAATATATTAATTTGTATTTTTATTTTGAAGTTAATTAGGGATGATTTTTCTCTCTTTTGTTAGAAAATTAAGAATGATAGTTATATGGTTAATTTTGACGTTAACTGAGGTTTAAAGTCAAAACATTACTCGTGATCATTGGCCTTTCCTGCAAAGTCAATGAGCTTGGAGCTCAGAGCATTGACAAGATTGGAACAATCTTATAATTGTTTCGAGACCAAAGCGAAACTCCAATATGAAGTGACATTTCAATGTGAAGCAATTTCAAAGGTCAAGAAAATATTTCACAAAAATAGAGATTTGGGATAAAATGATTTCAGAATGAAACATACTAGATGGATTTGGCAAAGTGATTTCAAATTCATAAGCCACTGAGTAGCTGCAAAGTCATTGAAAGAAATTAGGAATTTAGAGTGTAGTTCTCTTGAGAGAGTGGGGAGAGTCAAAAGTAAAGTTGAAGAAGGTGAAAATGATGGTAGGCTTAAAAAATTAGGCCCAAAATAAGTAGTTACATAGAGCTATGTATAAAGCATTGAAATTTACTCACGATTAACCCAAAACCTTTGTGAATGAAAATAATTTCTGGTCAGCTGATGTAATCGTGTGCACACACACATATATATATAGGACAAGTCACGAGCTTAAATTACAAGTGCTTCCATCCATGCATGTCGAATCAACGTTAATTGTTGTGAAGCAGGCTGGATTCCCCCTTTAAACCTGAAGTCTGCTACGTAAGTTTTTGGATAGACTAAAAAGGTCCTTGGTTGAAATCTTCCTACAAGTCATGTGATGATATATATCGATTCATTCGATTGTGATTAGTGAACATCATTGGTTCCTTTGAAACTTAACAGGGACAGTGCTACTAAGGAAAACCTCCCAAATGATGATCGATGATTGTGCTTGTTTCATAGTGAAGAGGTATGGGTTTTAAAGAATTGATGATGGTCTAGCATTCGGAATATATGCAAGTTAGAACAGGGAATGTGATTACTTTAAGCTTATCTTCTAGATATCTACCGTGAGATTAGTTTGTTTTGACATTTTTCAGTTGAAGTTGCGAGAAATCAGTGTTAAACATGCTAGAAAATCTCTCTGAAGTGTAGTGTTGAAAACTGATTGGGAGGTCAGTTTGAACCACATCTCTCCTGAAGCAACTTGGATATCATCTCTTTCCACAAACACACCTATGACTGTATTATTATTATTATATCCTATGTGTTTTGGGTGTCGGCCATTTATTATCATACGTTTCTTGTTTTAATTTCCACCCCCCCAAAAAGCATTTCTTAAAACAACACAACGTTCTTATTATATCAACGTTTTTGTTACTCTTTCCTAAGCTAAAAAGAGACAATGGCCAGTTGAAACAATAGCCAAACTAATTATCAATTAAGCCAAAAACGATCATTCAATTCAAAATAAAATATTTAACGTTGTGAGTGTATGTGTTTTTTTCTAATGCTTTAAGGGACAGAGGTTGTAGAGGGTTTTTGTTTTTTCTTAGCATTTCTACAAATACTTTTTAACCTTGAAAGATGCCCTAACTATGATGATATAAGTCTTAAGACACGCCCTAATTTTAGCGAGTTTTCGAGACTCAATTCACATAATTTTTTTTTGGTAAAAAAGACAATTTATTCTTATCATCATTTTTTTATTAGAAATCCTTAATTTTTATTTTCCACTAATTATAAAATTTCACTAATCAAATCAATTATGTTGTTTTTAATATTTTTATACTAAAAACTTTTCATAACATCAAATTTCAAAATACAAAACTTCAATTTTCTCTTATTCAAATCATAATATCATAGTCTATAAATTCTTTTAAATTATTTCATATCTCAAATCCATCATGAAATCTTAAATATTTAGATTAAAAAAATAGTAATTTGAGAAATTTTCACTATAAACAAATTGGCAGAACCAAATTTTACTTAATTAACTTTAAAAAATTAAAAGATTTAAATCATATATAACTTAAACTAGAAAAATCAAAATTATAATTAAATAAATATGATTTCAATTATTATTTAATTATATTTTAAAATGATCCTATTATACTTAATATTAATTGAAGAAATATAAATAATGATTAAAATAATTAAAGAAATTAAATTATTCTTTCATTAGATAATTAATTAAAGAAAAATAATAATATATAAACAATTTAATTTGACACGAAGGCTTACAAAATATATTTAACAATAAATTCATGATTATATGAAAATGAAAGTGTGTATATCTCATTTTAAAATACAATTAGTATAATTAATAGTATGAAGATAGATTCTATGCAATAAAAATTGTAAATAAAATAAAATAAAAATATATGAGTTCAATTTTAATATATTATAAATATAAATTTTTATGAAATTAGTTAATTAAAATAAAAATAAATATAAATATAACTCATAATTAATTACAATAAAAATTATTCATCATGTATATGATTTTTTTGGTTCACAACCATATATATGATTGAATGACTATTTTAATTAAATTCTTTAAATATTGATATCATTCCTTATATTTCACTTTCAACATTCAAACATATTGATATACGTTTACAAGAAAATGGGGATAATTTGGCTAGGAAAATGAAATCAAGATCTGAAATGTATCAAAATTAATGCCCTATTTTGATTGATATTTGATAGGGTGGAAAATATAGTTTCCTTGAAAAGAGAAGACAGGAGACAGAAGCAAAGGAGAAACAAAGGGGCAAAGGGGGTGCACAGCTGGTCACTGACTGTGTTGACCAGCACCAAGTACCAACCACCACCTCTCTCTCTCTCTCTCTCTCTCTGCATCAGCACATCATCATCGTTCATTTCAATCATAGGATTACGTTGAATTGAATTGGAATTTAGAAATGCAGAGCAAGGGATCCAGTCAGAGACTTTCAAGCATGGCTAATCGATCCCGCATTCCTTCACTCCTCATCTCCATGTTCGCTACTTTCGCTTCCATCTACGTCGCTGGAAGGTTCTTCCTCTACTTTCAATTTCATTGCTGTTTCGCTTAATTTAATTTAATTTAATTTCATTGTCCTCAATTTTCCTCCTCAGGTTATGGCAGGACGCAGAGAATCGCGTTTATCTCATCAAGGAACTCGATAGAATCACCGGCCAGGTCAGTTACTACTGCTCACTCTTCATCTATCCGTAATCCTTCAATTTTATTTTATTTTTTTTCACTGCAATTTCGATTACGGCGTTATCGCTTTAGTTTGCGTAAGGACGGATCAACGTTATCGTTGCAGCGTTTTAAATTACTGATTCAGCTGAATGGAGTGAAGGATCTAATTTCTGTGCGAGAATGCGTTTTCGTGATTTTTTTTTTTATTGCGTTTGAATTTCAACTGATATTATCTATTTTCTGAATTTGAGCACTGGTTGATCGTGTGTGTTACTGTTAAGGATCAACCGATCAAGGATTCACACTGTAGTAAATCAACTGTGGGGTGCTATGTTATTTAGTTTGACACACACATTAGATGGACACGCGGCTCTACTTTTTATTATTCTGGCTAACTTAACTTCAAGGTTTTCATTCTAGGGACAATCTGCTATATCAGTGGATGATACTTTGAAGATCATAGCCTGCAGGTGAATTAAATTTACTAAAGTGTACTCTTTAAAAAATAGTTGCAATATTTTTTTTATTGTTATTTGATTTTTATTAATGATATGCTTTGGTGTTCGAAAGTTTTTTAAGGCCGTGCTTTTTAATTATGTGATTGTTTAGGGAACAACATAAGAAGCTTGATGCCCTTGAGACGGAACTTGCTGCAGCTAGACAGGAGGGTTTTGTTTCAAAGCCCTTGATAGAGACTAATGGGACTTACTCTAAGAGAAGGCCGTTGGTAGTGATAGGAATACTGACAAAGTTTGGCCGCCAGAAGAATAGAGATGCAATTCGCAAGGCATGGATGGGAAGTGGTAATTATATTCTTCACTTTCTCTCCTTCAGTGACATAAGTCAGTAACATTGTTAAGAACTCTACCATGCCCATTACTATGTCTAACTTGAGTCTTGAGTATACACTTGTCTAAATAGGTTCTTTTCAAAATGAATGACATTGCAGTAAATATAAAACTTGATGTAAGGAATTTAAGTGCAATCTGAACTCTACACAGTACACACTAATATTACCACTTTGTCATGAGCTGATATGACTGAGTTCAAAAACAGAAAAATATGGCATTTTTTAATCCAGTGCTGCACAGAACCTGTTGATAATGAGTTAAGGTACAGATAAAGCGACTAGAGGAACTCTCCACTTTTATTTTCCTACCTCCCAGGAGAATGATCTACTCTTTACTTTGATGATGTATTTTAATTTCTTTAATATCTTGTATTGATCTAGGCTCATAAGAAAAATCTATAATGCAACTCTGTTTTATAGTATATCACATGTAATAATTTAGTTCTTTGATTCTGAACATAGTTATTTCTAGCGATCATGAAATATTATTGCTTGGGTAGTTTGTTAGCAGCTTTCTTCTCTAAGATTGTGGTACAGATGAGATTTTAATTTTAAAGAACTATCTCTATAGGTGCAGCATTGAAGAAAATTGAAGATGGAAAGGGCATCATTGTTCGATTTGTTATTGGTAGAAGGTTTAAATTCCAACTTTTAGACTTGTTTGGGTTGGGGTGGAGTTCAATTGGAACCATTTCTTATAAATGACATATACCTTTGCAGTGCCAATCGCGGGGACAGTCTGGATAAAGACATTGATCGTGAGAATAGGCTGACTAATGACTTCTTAATTCTTGTATGTTTAATTAATTTAAGGATTTTATCTCTTCATGTGCTTAGAAGTTTTCTATTTTATTAGAACAGCTAATTTTGCTGGATATTCTAGGTATGTCATTTGGCATTCGCTTTTCTGTGAAAATCTAAGTGAAATTTCTCATACTTATTTGGAAATGGAACTTCCAGAGTATAATTTTCATATTAGATAATTTAGATTTCTATAATGTTTCTGCCCAAGCAAACATTATAAATGTTTGAATAGGAGAAAATTTCACCACTGAGAATTCTATCACAACCAATTTGTCACCAGCTTCAACTGCTCAGAAAGTTAGACCAATCTGTTACTGACAAACCTTTGTTTCAATAACTGCTGTATTTTTTACGTAGTTATTTCACTGAGCATTTTATTATTTTATTCTTCTGTTTCCAATGTTTAATATCACTTATCACTTGTATTAAAACATAGAAGCCCCAAATACAGGTCTATATTTGAGTTGACACCAATATTGAATTGACATCAACTCTTGTGTGATCCTATACTCTCAATGTTTTTTTGCAAACAGTAGTTTAGATGAGCAAGTACATATATAAGATTAAAGTAATAAATTGGCACTTATAGATGGTTAACATGGTTGATGCTCATAACATATGTTTCAAGTATAAGTTAGTTAGCTCATCACCTTCAAAACTTATGCTGACAGGATAATCATGTGGAAACAAATAATGGATTCCCAAAGAAGGCTAAATTGTTCTTTGCTCATGCTGCAGACGAATGGGATGCTGAGTTTTATGCTAAAGTCAATGATGATGTTTATGTAAATATTGGTTAGTTTTTCTTTGACTAGATGAGGTGATAATTGTTAATAGTGCATTTTGTGTAATATTTCGATTCAACATTATTGTAATATGCTCCTTTTATCTCTTAATTGAACTCCACAGATAAATAATTCTATGCATTACAGAACTCCATTGGTACAGATAGGAATATGATTATATGCCTTGAGTTTCCTGCCAGCATAAAGTGGTGCTTATTAAAGTTTTAATGAATTATTAATAATTTACCTCCATCTTCCTCTCCTCGATCATTCCCTGGCATATCTTTCTGGCCCTTCCATCAAGTCTAATCTTTCCTGACATTTTTCCTCCTCTGCATCTTGATTTGGATTTGCGGGTAGGGTTATTCGTTCTTTAATCTGGGTATGCCTCTCTTTATTTTTATTCTTTAGTTACTTAGGTTGATTTGATTTTGCTTTTTTATTTCCGTCTTTTGTTGAAGAGGAAAAAAAAATAGCTTCTGCTGAAAAACTTCAAAGAAAGCGATATCATAGAATCACTTTTTTTTGCCATAAGTTCTTCATACCCATGTGAAATTGCAATTTGCAGATTGCATAGGCGCTCTTTTATGCTGTTGTAGAAAATTTGAATGATGGCTTTATAAGCTCATATCTTTAAACCAGTTTTGATAATCTTGTTTGAAAAATTATCAATTTTTGGATGGAAGAAACAGAAGGTTTTTTCTTTTTCCTTTGTAGTCATGGTCTTTCCTTTTCTGGTTTTCTTAATCTGCAAATACACGTGTACATTCTTTCTTATATGGTTCTTTGTGATATATGTCAAGTGAATGCTTGCCTAGATTTAATAGCTACATGACAGAAATCCATGATGAATTCTAAAACATTCAAACTTCATTTTACTTGGTGTTTAGTTGCATGTTGCATGTCTCAAAGTTTAACATTTGAGCACAGATCAAGAGCTATAGGCAAAGCAATAGTTGCAATGGTACAGATGCACTGGAAACTGCGCATAGTTTTTCTGGAAAAGAACATTAAATCAGTTGGTTTATGAGGATACACAGGGATGGTTTGAAGGTTTCTAAAATTAATAAGAAAAATATAACATTAAAAGTAACTTTTTTATTAAACAATATTCTTTAATTGCTTTGAATTAAAAATTATGTAATTATTTTTAAATTTTTTTTTTAACATGTACAAAAATCACTTTTCTTATCTAAATATATTTCTTTTAAGAATGAATTCTTAGATATATTCTCATACTCTTAATGAAAAGTTAGCATTCTTCCTTCTAAATATATAACATTTTATTGTGTGCTTCTTTCCCCCTATTTAGTTAATTTCCAGAGTTGTTTCACATTTTTAGATGTATGTATGTCTTACAACTTGTTTGATACTGCATAGATGCCTTGGGAGCTACACTTGCAACTCATTTGGACAAACCTCGCATTTACATGGGATGCATGAAATCAGGCGAAGTTTTTTCTGAACTGTGAGCCCCTTATGTTACTCAAAATGTTATGTGCTTTACAGAGAATATATTATATGATTCTCATACTGGTGGCTATGAAATATGACAGGAACCATAAATGGTATGAACCAGAGTGGTGGAAATTTGGTGACAAAAAATCGTAAGCCAAGCAACCAGCTATTTCGTATAGTTGAACAATTGCATTACTTTTACTACATGTCAAACTCATATAAATTAGTCATATTTGAGACCATATTGACCATTTTTTAATAGCTGCAAGTGGATCTTTGGTCAAACTAAGGTTTTTTGCACGGTATTCTGCAATTCTCAGTTTGTCAATCCCATAAGTGAAAACTGCAATACAGTTTTTACTTTTGCAATCTTTTCTGGAGAAGCCTATTGTGTGTCATGAAAATACTTTGTAGTGCCAAAATAAGAAGTCCCTGCAAAATATAGCTTGATTGCATCATTATTGTCATGTGCTAGTTGAGGATCAAAACCAAGCAGAGCTGGAAACCAAGTTGAATATTTCATGTATCTAGCGTTTTGGTGCACAATTTGGAAAGTGTTACCTAGTATCATCAATATTTTTCTTCATGTTATCTCCTTGTAACGGTGATCAAATTTTCTGTTCAACAGATATTTTCGTCATGCATCAGGAGAGATGTATGTCATATCACGAGCTTTAGCTAAATTCATATCAATAAACAGGTCAGATACACTCTCAGTTGCCCCTATACTGTTAGCTGCTGTGGTTTATTCATCAGTCTTAAATCTGTTGAGTTGGCAGATCTATTCTTCGTACCTATGCTCATGATGACGTGAGTGCTGGATCCTGGTTTATTGGGCTTGATGTGAAGCATGTTGATGAGGCAAAGTTTTGTTGTTCGTCTTGGTCGACAGGTCTCCCCCTCTCTCCATTTGTGTGTGTTGCATGTGCACGTGCTAATTTAAAGTTCAAGTTCATGGCATTAGTTTGGGCTGACTTAAAATCTCTAAAAATTATGTGTTAAATTTCGTTTGCAACTTCAGGGTGATACAACATGATTTTATTTTTCAGGAGCTATTTGTGCCGGTGTTTGAGTTTATTCCAGTGCATTCTTGTGAGAAGACTGCCAACGTAATACACAGGAGACACCAAATGTTAGAAGGTTTGCTTCCTAAGATCTTTTTTATTTCTATTGGAAGCGGATTGATTCCTACAGATGTCTGTTAAACAGTTGCTTCTAGTTCTAAATTTGAAATTCATTGAGTAATATGTTCCATTAGCTTGTGAAACACCAGTTGGCAAATTGGGCGGTTACCAAAGGCATGCAACGTCATAAAGCACAAATAAAAACTCAGTTTTCCACCTATAAGTTGTTTTATGTATCATTCTATGTTTCTTTCATTCATTCCATGACCGTAGGGGAAGATGACTCTTTGTAGAAGAACTTCCAAAATGTACTAATGAAAAATGTTTATAGGAGAGATATGGTGGCTGACCATCTCTTTTGTAGTAAAGGGATCTTTGCTTTTGTACATGGCAGAGACACGGAATTTTAAGCAATGGTTTTATGTTTTATTATACAAGTTAACAACATATTATTAGAAACTTACAACTTTATTAATACAATTTGGTTAGCCAATATTTGTGTCATGTGATAAATCGCAATAAATCGTTAATGACTTGCAATTCACGAGTGAAGTAATGCAATTCTAAACCTCTCAATATCACATAATTTATAGGTTAAAATTATACATTTAGTTTCTATAGTTAACACACATCTACAACTTAGTCTCAATACTTAAAAGCAATATTATAGTCTCTAAAAAAGGTTTTTTTTTTACATTTTGGTCCTTATAGTTAACGTTTTAGGTTATGTTATTATAACGACGTTAATAATGAAAGAGATTAAATTATAATAAAGTATGTAGATAGGAATTAAAATATTTGTTGTTTTAAGTATAATAATTAATATATAAGTTTTTTTAAGTATAGAAACTAAAACGTAAATTTTTTTTTAAGTACATAGACTAATTCATAAACATGTCAAATACAGAAATTAAATATGTATTTTAACTATTTATAGTTTTAAAAGAATTATACAATTTGAACTTAAGTATTTTAATTAAGTATTTATATAACTTTTGTAGGGATCAATCATTTAATTAAACTTATTTTTTATATGATTTATCAATTTCTATAATATTTTAAAAAAATACTTTTTTCATATAAAAATAAAATATTTATTATATTTAAAATGTGAAATTTACACTATTACTCAAGTTTAGAAGATCAATTTTATTATATGAATGAATTTATAAAATTTTTATCATTATATATTTTTGCTTTTTTATCTATCAATTAGATTTTATACTAAACTCAAAAAGGCTAATATGTTTAAATATTTTTTTAACTGTAATAAGTTTTTTTTTTGTCATATATTAATTATTCTTAGTATTTTATTAATTATAATTATTATTATTTATTTATGATTTAAGATCATAAATAATATTTGATTTAAATATGAGTTTTCAGTATTTTTAAAATTCATGATTCTCTTATTTGATGACTCATTTTTAATTTTTTATAAACAAATTCACTAAAAAAAATTATTTAAAATATACTTTTAATTTTTATAGTTAATATTTGTTTATGAATTAGTTCCTACACTTTAAAAAGTTTATATTTTAATTTTTATATAAATACTTTAATACGTTTTAGTCCCTATCATTATAATATCATAACGACATGAACCAAAACGTAACAAAATGTGCGTGTAGAGATTGAAACGTAACTTTTTTAAGCATAAAAATTTATTTTTATACAAATATTAATTATAGAAACTAAATATATAATTTAACTTAATTTATAATATAGCCAAGCAATATATTTAGGTGACTATTATCAGAATTATAAAAGTAAATATTATATTTCATTATCACTTTTATTTTAAAACGAGTAAATTTCAATTTTTTAAAATTTTAGAAAATGTTGGTACTATTTTATTTTTAAAAAAAATATATTAATATTTTAAATTATAAACATACCTTATTTTTATTTTCAAAGAGTTGTATAGACTATTAATTCTTTAAAATGTTTACTGTTTCATATATAAATTTGAAAATAGAATACAACAATTGACAGTTTTATAACTAAATAAAAAAAACATGTTCTAAAACTTTAAAAAAAAAAAAAACGTTTTTTAGTTGTTTTTGTTTAGATGGTCCATTTTCAAAATGAGAACTCCCACCTCAACCGTCTACGGTTTGCTGCTGATGGGAGCCACCAGAATTTACCACCATGATGTGTCAACTAGCATCGCCATCCCCAACTCCCAACTCGCAAGTCATCACAACCAACCAAACCCCACTGAAGTGACAACTTAAACATTAGAACCTTTCACTGTCAACCTCTAGTGAGCAAACGAAAACAAATTTTTTCTTTCAATTTTTGTTTTATTGAAAATGAAAACTAGAATCGGTCCAACCAAACAAGTCTTTAATTTTTCATGTACGTATTATACCAAATTTAATCCACCATAACCACCATAGTTCTTCCCTCGTACTTTCAAAATTTCTATGGAAAGAGTTAAATAACATAAGCGATTATTATTTCCATTTTGGTTCAGCCATAACACAAGTACTTTCATTGGTCTTTAGTATAGCCCACAGAAGAGCTTGAAATTTAAAGTCTTAGCAAAAAGCTAACTGGCCGGGATCCTCTGCATTTTTTGCACCGCAGTTAGTACACTAACAGACCAACTGCAGGAAGCAGTTACTGCTGAGGATCTCGGTCCAAAGCAAACATAATAGAATATTTTAGTAAAAGGGATATGGCATTTCTGAAATGAAATCCAACGACCGAGTAATATTCTCTCTAAAAACACTCAATGCATTCAAACCAACCCCAGCACTTTATAAAATATATGTATGTGAAACAATAGACTATAACAGATTGCCCATGTTCCTACCTATATTTGCCCATCATTCATCGCTATACAAAGGGAACTAACATATTTCTTTATCAATAAACGATACCTACAACATGTATGATTCAGGACTCTCATGATGAGCCACTAAGGAAATGTGCTAGTGCCTTGTCTGTATCATTGTCATGCATAACCAGTGCTTCAGCAACGCTATTTGAGGAAAATCCCATTTCCCGCAGAAGGGTGTACCCATTGACAAATTCCTGAACCTTAAAATGAAAAATAAACCAAGTCAGAAAACAAAGTAATCAACAGAGACTGCAACACATCTGCTACTAGTGTGGCTGTGGCTGTGGCATGTGCAGAGCAAAAAACAAATCAGTACTACTCTAAATCATGGTAGTTAAATCAAGATTTGAATCATGAATCAAAAGACTCATTTTCTGATCGTGAATCGAACTATATCATGAATCATGAGATTTATAACCAATTGTTAAAATTATAATAAAAAATATTCTAACATAAAAAAAATTAAATTAATCCATATATTGACATTTTATAATCCAATACCTCATTCTATAACTAATAAAATGAAACATAGTATAATGATTCAAGTCACATCAGTCACAATAACACTTGTACAGGCACTTACATTTACCCTTATTTCAGCTAGATGATGTTTCATCCTTGCACATGATATCACTCTCTTTTATTTTTTTGGGTAGGATCCATTTGTCTCCCCAAACATCAAATAGCAAGCAAAAAAGATAGGAGAAGACCAATAGAAAATAATAACTATTGAAGAGGCAGGAGAGTGAGAAGAGCAGAACACGAGAATAAGAAAAAAATTTAGGGGACCACCAGAAATCTTCAGTATAAAACACTAATACAGGAGAAGAGGTGCAGAGCACGGGAATGAGGAAACAAAGGTTTTCTTTGAATATAAAGTAGTGGGTCTCGCAGAGAGTATCAAGCGGAAATCTCAAATTTTGCATTAAAAAAAATAGGTTTTTCAGAGTTTTTAGTGAACTGGGTTACGTTAACTTGACCCGATTGGTGCGTGACCCAGTTTGCAGTGGAATCATGTGCCATCCACAAGAATTGTAATTCAACACCGATTCTTGCAATTCATACAATTCCAGCAGCACTTTTGGACGAAACCAATACTATCCTACGATCTCTATTCCTCTGTTCCTAAACCACATTGAATCAGAAGTATCATATCGCAAATTGTGCGATACTAGCTATCATGCTCTAAATAAGAAAAATACTAAACCACCAGAAGATGGTATTGAAACCAGCAATCAGCAGATAACATGTTGAAATGATTACTTCAAAATTCATAAAAGCATGCAGCCAATGTGGTCAACATAAACAATACAAAGACCCATCCAGTGCATGTACTTTTTCAGTATGGCAACCCTGTTGGGCAGTTAGTAGTGCTAATCATATAAGAATGACAAAGTGAAAAGTTAAGATCCAAGCTGGGAAAAGCTCCTGAAATTCTCTCATGCTAAGAAAGGGCTTTCCCACAATCAGGTTGACAAGTAGTTACACTTGAACTGGGAGCAGACCCCAGATGACAGGTGGAAAAGCTTTAGCAGAATACAAACAAGAAGTCAACAACTTGCCTACATGAATAGAAAATTTGTTTGAAACTTTTCCATTTAGGCTTAAGGCACAACATGCCAACATCTATTGATCATCGACACCTGCAATAATCAGAATCAGTAGACTCCACAGAATACCAAAGTTACTCTTCTTACCAACACAAAGGGATGGGGTGGACAGAAGCAGTAGACAATCAGATCCAGCAAGACATTCAAAGTTGCATATAAATGTTTAGGTAATTATCAAACAGATCACTTTCTATCATTCTTGTAAAAATGATCAACTTGATGACTAAACATACACTCACCATATTAATTTGGAGGAAAAATTCTAGTATCAAAGGAAGACATGCCACTTAATTTTCAGTGAATTGTTCAGTTTGCATGGTCATTACAGAGAGAGATGTTTGACATATTATTTCTCAGAAACATAATCATACTTTTAAGCAATGCTATTATCCGAAACACCATGTCAATAATGAGTTACAGTGATCAATAACATACTTTGGTTGGATTATCACCATAATTTGTAACAGCAATGGGAACTGCCTCTCGGCTAAGCCCCATAGCTATATATTTGCTCACAACAGGATCTGACACAGTAACCTGAAAAAAAAGTTTCATTTTACACTGTGAGGATTGGAAAACAGTAAATGATTTATCTAAATACAGAAAATCAATGTACCAAATCTATCATGAACTAGCAAATAGTAAGCTATAACTCTACATAACAAATTTGGCAAAATAAAAAAGTTCATTAGCACAGATTATAATAGCATAAATTGGAACTTGTTGCTGTAAATCAAGAACAACCTTTGATGATGATGAATTAGGAACTTTAGTCGGAATATTTTCTGAGCCAAATTTGCTCCAATTTGGGTTATCCTTCTCTGCTTCAGCCAAAATTCTTCTCTCCAATCCAAAATCAAATTGGAAGTTGCTCCGTGGAATATCCCCAGCAAGCGGTGATAAATGAGGCTGCAAAATTGTCACAACCACTCAAAAACCATATTCAATTGTCAAAACAGACCCAAGTCAATCTCCAGTGCTTTCACAAACTTGGTATGCAGAAGAACAACCTCAAAATGAAATTTATGCCAAAAATATTGCTAAAGTTAGTATTAACAAACTCCAATTGATTGTGTATAAACAACCATATAATCAACTCCTGCTAACTGAGCTGTAATGCATCCGATAAAAACCATCTCATAATGCTATATTCCCTTATTCATGTAATATTTGAGACCAATAAGAATACAGAAGGATAGGAAAAAAAAGACAAGCATTTACCATCCAGATAGGACAAACATGCAAAAGTATGAATAAAATGAAATTCTCAAAGCAGCGACCCATTGTCAATAAGAGGTACAGTAATGGATGAAGTTGAACAGAGAAAGTAACATATAAGTAATTCAAACAAGAAAAAGTAGCATCTAGAAGCCTCAGTTAAACAACAGAAGTTTGCACTTCACTCAATGGGTAACCAACTAACCATTAGTGAAAAAATTAAAAGACCTATTTCATAAATCCATAGATTACTTATGCTCTATTTAACCATCTAAACCGTTGGTTTTTTCCATCAACATTTATACCCAAAATACACCCTGCTTTAGAGTAAGATGAAACCAACATCGAAAATGAACTTCACAAAGGAAGCATGTCATCTCCATTACAAAATCCTTCACACACAACTCACAAGCATCGAGGAGCAAAGAATTACAATGTAGAATAAGTTAGAAATGCTACACATTCTCTCAATTCACAACAAAACCAAAAACGATCAAAGCAAATCTTACCGGTGCAGAGATCCTATATTCTGGCTTTATCGCAACCTTAATCCCTAATCCTGCTGCAAATTCAATAGGAAAAATCAATTTCACCACTCTTGAACCGTGCACGTGAATAATCAAAAAAAAAAATTGTCATTTTCCATAAATTACAAGAAAAACGGAAAATAAATGAAAATTAGATCCCTAATGGTCCGCATCAATGGGGGGAAAATGGAGCAATTCGTTTCGGAATTTGTTGAGGTAAAGACTTACAAGAAGGTGATGAAGAAGGATTATGCTGATACGGTGACGGCCGGCCGGTGGCGGCGGCGCCGTGGGGGGAGATCTTAGGGTACATGTTTGACAGTGGCGGACGGTACATTGGAACTTGTGGGCCCGACCTGTTTCTGAAATCGTAATCCATCGAAGAACAAAGCTCGCTGCCGTCGCGTGGGAAAGGGAAAGAAACGTGTGCCTTGCCAAAATTTTCTTTTTGACTAATAAAAAATAGTTGTGATTTCATTTTTGTTTATTTGACCAATCAAAGTTGATATTTTTGTAGCACAGTCATATGTATGTATGAACTATGCGTTTCCACTCAAATGAATGGAGTGCGAAAATGAAAAATTATAGATGGCAAAATTTGGTCAATCAACTAAAGCTGATATTAGCAAAATTAGTCAAGAACATATATTTGATAAGTTAATTAAAAGCTTATGATTTTGTTTAATAAAATTAACTTAAAGCTTATAACTATAGCTTATATTTGATAAGTTGGCTAGAAGTTAATTGGTTATGTTTAATTAATTAAAATATGGTGAAATTATTTTGTACAAGTATGAATTATTTTCAAAGTAAAGAACTAAAAAAACTATTTTTTAATAAGTTACATGTTACTTATAAAATATTTTTTAGAAGTTAATTTTTAAAGACTATATGCTTCTTTTCAGAAGTTATCAAGTTCTTTTTTTATTTATTTACTAAATAACTCTACTATTTTATTTACTAAGAAATATTATAAACTCCTAAACCAATTATAAGCTTATGTTATCATGCATACTCTACTTGTTTATGCTTACAACAAAATTTGAGTTTGAATTTAAATTTTTTTATTAATATATAATTTGTAATACTATTGCAATACGTAAATCGTAGTTGAAATTGGTGCTGGTAGTTGGTTTTCTCCTTCAAAAATTAGTTGTATTCTTATTCTCGTGAAATAGTGATTTATATACTTTCCACTGAGAATTAATTATATCAATGTGAGACTCGATAACTTCCGCTAACATTTTTGTAACTAAATTAAAATGTGAAAACTGTTGAATTTCTATATTCCAATACAACAAAATTATAATACATTAATCAGTGATCCTATGCTCCCACACGGCCACACGCATACTTGCATGGGGACGTTGGTTGAGAGTAGAGAAAGGGAGACAAATAATAGAGTCCTGTCTTTACACTTTCAGATACATTCCTACAAGGAAAAATGACAGACCTATTTCATGGCCGAACATGACCTAGAACTAGAAAGGACACTTGCTATGCTACATGAGTAAATTAATGGGATACAAAATTACAATCCAAATATGGGGTCATTTGCACCAAATATAGAAGAACCAAACTGTCTAGTATTCAAATCATTGCCATCCAAGGCTGGACCAAAACGATCTAGCCACTGAGTTGGACCTGCAGTTTCATTCTCCTCCACCCACTCTGAAGTCATGTCAATATCATCAAATTGAAGCAGATCAACTTCCAAAGATTTTGCATTCATCTGCCTGGCTAACTTGAGATTGTAGTTTATATAAACAAGGTCGTTCAATGTTTCTCTGTCAATCTTGTTCCGCTTCTCAGAGTGAATTTGCCGAAAGGTACTCCACTGCCGGTGAAATGAAAAGGTGCTACAAACTTGACTTAATATTCTGATGGCAACTCGTTGCAAACCTGGAGCAGAGTCACCATACTGTTCCCACCAAAGCCCTACACCGAATAAGCAATGAGTGATCATAATATTAATAACTAAACCTACTGTGTAGTGGTACCAAAAGTTTTGCAAATGAAACAATCGAAAAATGCAAATAGTAAACAACAAAAATCACATTCTTATAAAAATATGCTGGTAAAAATCCATGCTACGAGATAAATAACAGACTGCAATAATTAGCATTGTTGCAACTGCTTCAGTAAAGCAATTGTTATGATGCCTGAGAACAAGGCTTGGTCCAGAAATCACTATCAACATGTTAGAAACATGTGTTGTTCTGTTGTATTCCGAAAAATAATGATGAACACCAAAAGCATTAACATAGTGATAGACACAGTTCAGCAATTCAGCCTGATGCGATACCCATTCCAAGAAAAATATAAGAATATAAATGACAATTAAACCAAATGAAACAAGCTGTTCCTAGACTGACATTGGCTGAATTAAATTTTCAAATGCTGTGCGCCCAAAATAAAACACTTTTTCTGGACTGGAACATAGTTCTAGAATTAGGCTCAATAGCTTGATGCACATTTTTACCCCAAAATCGAAGGTCTTTATTATCTTTAACTCAAGGCTGAAACTAATATCAATAAAATTTAATGTTGGATTGAAAGAAAAGAAGCTTAATTGGCTCACTCTGAGAGACAAAAATGGATGAAGGGGATTATTTAAAACTTACATGGTGCAACTGTATTCCTTGCCTCCTTTGCTAGGCTACAGCCAAACATCCCATGTGCCTTTGTAAAAGTATAGATTTGATTGGTGATGTCACGCCTCATATCAGGCACAGGAAGTAATTTCTCCAGAACATTAAAGAAGTCTTCTTTTATAGAAGAAAGAAATTTTATTTCTGGATTGTATTGAATACTTGGGTTCAAAAAGGCTGCAGCGGCATGTAGAGGTGAATGGAGTTGGTCTCGCCACTTTTTATCTACTATATCTAAGAATGTCTTACACTTATTATTCTCATCCATTATGTAGTATGTCCTGATTAATTCTTTGGCCCTGGTCATTAGTTCATATATGGAACCTACAGTTGGTTTCCCTTCAGATACTTCCCTTAATACTTTCAAAAAAGGCTCAGAGATGGCCACACACTCTTCCACTGTCCCCCAGAAATTACCATCTTCAGCAATTGCAATACAAGAAAGACTCTGTGGTTTATTTGCATAGGAAGTATTTGAGGCAAATTCATGACTGTGGAACATAGTCTTCAACCTTGCTCTTAACTTCAACATAGACTGTAAAGACAGGAAAGTGGATACAGACTTTGTGATCCCAGTCCTGATTAGTTCCTGGCCTCCAGTGTACTTTTTCATAAGATCAAGCAATGAGGCATTATTGTATATTAACTTTGATATGGTTTGTGCTTGTAAAATGCATCTACTAATCCAATCAACCTTGGAGAACTCCTCCAAGATTAGGTTTAAACATTGACAGGCACAAGGAGAAACAAAAATAGTTCCATAGTTCTGCACAATATGATTAGCAATACCAGTGTAGTTAAAGCTGCTATCCATAATAATTTGCACAACATTTTCTGGGCCAAACTCTTGAATTACAGAATCAAAAAGATCAGCTAGCCATTTTGTATTCTTGAAATATGCAGAGGCATCCACTGATTTATGGAAAAAAGTCCTGGATGGTGATGAGACTAAGAAATTAATGATGGCCTTTGACTTATAATCAGTCCAAGTGTCTGCAATAATGGTACAACCTGTGGTAGCCCACTCTCTCTCAACATCTTTCGACTGTAAGCCCACTTCTGATTTTATCCTTTCCAACCATGTTGCTTTTAGGATTTCTGCTGATGGACCTGTAAATCCAGGACCACACTTAGCAATGGCATCAATCATCAACTGATAGGATGGAGACCTTGCAACACTAAAGTCTAGCTTATTCTCAAAAAAGAAGAGAGCAATATTTCTCTCTGCATTCTCTTGGTTGTTTGTTGAGGAAGGGGTCATAGAATTGCCAGTAGGGAAAATCTTCATAATAGGGGATGCTGCATCCAAAGATACAATAGCTTTAGTTGCCGAAAGATTACCAGGAGACTTGACTTCTGCTAGTTTTTGCTTCTTTGCACTAGGGGTTTCTTTGACCTCTTCCTTTGATGCTATTATACCCCTTACTCTATCTGTAACATCATCTCTGACCTTGCTACAAGGATTTACCCCTTTACTTGGGAATCGAGACAAATGATGCTTCAACCTACTAATGCCACCATTCAGAACTCTTTGGCAAAATTTACATCTTACCTTATTTCCATCCAATTTCTCTGCATATTCCCAACAAACATCTTTTTCTCGAACCACTACCAGTGTTAAAATAAAAATAAATCACAGTCAACACATTATACACGTTCTTTAGTTCTGCTAATTATTACATTGGCATCAAAGTAACAAAGGGTTAAGTCAACAAAACATTCAAATAAAAAATAGGGGTGGTAAAATGCCCAATAAGTATTGAAATCTACGCTTCAACTTACTTAGAATGCACGTAGCTCCAGTGGAATAGTATATGATAACCTACACAAAAAGATCAAACCAGATGATAAAATAAGAACCTCATTGAAAATACAACACACTGGCATTAACCATGATGATTCAATGATTAAACCAATGCACTTGAATAAAAAATCAAGTGGTTTAGTGAACTTCATTAAGATATAACAAGTGTAGTCCAGCATCTTAGATGGAACCAGGAGGAAAATTCATCAAATTATAATATTTCATTTTACTCATTTTCTGAAAACACATAACAAAGCACCAAACAAACTCAATTAAATCTTTTCCCCAATCATATGGGGAATGAAATCTAATATCCAATGTCGAATTAAAACACATGCGAAAATAGATTTCATAGATACAGAAAATCATCTGAATTTAAGACAAATTAAAAGGGTGAAATGAATAAAAAAGATGAAGATGAGATGATTAATGAGAGAATGAGAATAGCGAGAAATTTGGAGCTTACGGAGTGTGAGAGATTGGTCAATGCCGACGGAGAGATAAACGGAGGTCGCAGCTTTCAATAATTTTTTCGATTTATCGCGATATTTTCGAGCTAGGGTTTAGGCTGTGGTGTATCTTCGTTCTTATCTTACCTTCATTCTCCTCTCACCGCTTCTTTTTTTTTTTTTATCTTCTCTTGTATTTTCTCGTTTTTCGATTTTTTTTTATTTTGGTTGCGTATTAGTAGCATCTCTCTGTGTTGGGTTTCCTTTTGGCGATATCTCGCGCATCGTTTTACGTATTTGACCAATCATATAGAGCCACGCACAACTCCGTAAGTGGATTATTTCTAAAAGGACAAATTATCAAAAAAGATTAAGGAAAATATTTCTACTTTATAAAGTGAGATTTTCTTAAAAGTATTTTATTTTTTGATAAATAAAAAATATAAATAATTCTATGTGATGTTCATTTTTAAATATTTAAATAACATTAGTGAAAGATTAATCGCTAACAATAAATTTTATAAGTAAGTTAACTAATGTGATTTGTTGTAGCGTGCTTAAGGAGTAGGAACACACAGAAATTTTAATTTTTATATACAATATGAAAAAAAAATATTTGTTACATTGTACGATAGTTTTTATCCTCTTATAACATTTTCTTGTATAATAAAACTATCTTCTAATTTTTTTTCTTTATCCTCTTAATAAATAAGAAAAATATTATTTTTATATATTTTTTATTTATCAAATATATCTATTTAATTCAATAATTCCTTTATAAATAATTTAAAAATAAAAAAAATTGTAAGAATAAAAATAATATAATGTTATATTTGTATACAACATCTTTCTCTTGATTTTTTAGTAACTTTAAAAAAATATTAAATGAACAAAATTTTTAATTTGTATTGATGGATACATAATAAAAAGATAAGAATATTTTTTTATTATAAGTATTTATTAAAATATTTCTAACAAGTATTTTAGACGATTTTATTAAAAAGTAACACATTAAAAAAACTATTAAAATAACATTTAAAATATATTAAAAATCATAATAAAAGTCAAGTTTTCAAAGAAGGAAAGGGGACATTTTACACTGAAGTGTATCGTTATTCATGTCGCATCATCACTTGTATATAATAGGATAGGGAGATAATCATTGTCGTTTTCTTTAAGTTTGTTGTTAGTGCAATTATTCACTTATATAATAAAGTATACTAATTATTATTTAAAGTAAGAAAGTATTATGTTGTATTATATTTTAAGATATGTAGCTCTAACACTTTTTTTGTTTTTGTTTTCGAACTCTAAAGTACCTTTGGATTGATAAAAATGGATGAAATAAAGCACAATAACCTATAATAATTATTGTTTCATTATTTTAATAATTTAAAACTCGATAAAACGGAAGAAAATAATATGGATGTCTTTCATCTCAATACATGTAATCTTTGTCTTTTATTTCATATCTAATGTGAGAATATGAGATGGAATTTTTCTTCCTATTCCTCCGAGAAAATATCTAAATATAACATAAGATTATCGATTGTTTTTATACATACTTTTTAATTTAGTAATTTGTATGTTAAAAATCATTTTTTAACACAAATATTTATATTCTTAAATTGTTTCGTTTCATTTTTTATCATAAAATATACTATTAATTTCTTCTCCAAAACTAAAGTAGTTTTTTTTAGTTTAAATTATAGGCCTTCTCTACCAGTAATCAAATAAAGCTACTCCATTTTACATGTTAAATTAAATTATAATGAAAATGACTTAATCTTAGCATTTTTTTTGTTAGCAATTTCTTAACACTTTAATTCACACGATAGGTGAATTTAAAATAAAACTTAACCATTCACAGTCTCAAATTGTAAATACACATTTGGAAAAAAATCATTTTAAAGAAAATGATATTTTTTTACAAAAATATTACAATAACTATCAACAATAAATAACAAATAAGTATCTACTCAAATAATCTAAACCAAACTCGAAACAATAAATGATTGTTTAACGATACTTTTTAAACACGATAAGACAAGTCAGCCGATAATTTGAATTTGCACGTGGGCTTGAGTTGACGATACCATACATATTAAAGCCCACCCATGCCTCAGCCCGACCATATGAGCTTTATATTCATCAAGTACTAATAAAAAATATTTATAATGAACAAAATGCAAAATCATTTAATAAAATTGAGTTTAATTATGAATATATATATATATATATAATTAAATTCTTAAATAAATAACTTTACTATAATTTTTTTTATATTATATTATAATTTAATATTTTATTTCTATTCCATTTTGGATAAATTATTATATTTATACTTTCATACTTTATTTGTTTGTAAAAAAAAGTTAAAAAAATATTTAAAATAAAAAACTACTGATAAACAAGGTCAAGTACGAAATTTTAAGTACTTAAAGAGTATAATTCTAAATACGATAAACAAAATTATTACTCGTGCGTATGAAAATAAATACAAAGACGATAATATAAAATATAATTTTTTTATTTTTAATTATATTTTGGAATTGATTTAACAATTTAAAAACGAATTGGTTTGGTTTTGAACACACTGCGACTCCCTGTATGTGGTTCCATTGACGAGTCCAATGGTATATCCGAATTCTGAAGGAAATATTCGAAGCGCATAAATATGACTGCGATTTTAGCAGTTACGAACCCTCACAAATTTATCAATATTCATCCTTTCAGAACCTTTAGTTATGTGATATTATCTACTTGCACATCTCATTCCCCGTGTCCTATGCAAGCAAGCACTGACGTAAAACTATTACTATTACAGTGTCCCATGTAAGCTGAATAACCCAATATTGTGATGCTGCAGCTGTATTGTTTATTCCCAACCTACCAATCAATTAATGGGTATGGTTGCATGGAAGGGGCATGGCACCAGAATGTGGGGCAGCGAGGTATAAAGACCAAGTTGCATAGTGCAGGATATGGAGGGTTGTCATGGCCCAAGGCCATACCAATTATATTACATAGCTATTTGTTATGGTACTTCTAAATTTAAAAGGGTTCTCGTATTTATCATATATAAATTAACTTGTAAGTCAAATTGTTTGAATATTATAAAATTAAGTAATCTCTGTGGTTATTTTTAATTCTAAAACTAAAAATAACAATATAAATAAAAATATTAAAAATAATAAACGGTGAGTAATCAAAATGGTTCCAAATTTAGAGTACCGTAAAATTCACAAGAATAATACATTACAATGAATGGATGCAAGTTGTTTGAGTTTTATTAAGGAGGGCAGTGTCAAGTACAGACGAAAGCATCGCCTACCCACCTTTAAAAGGAAATATATAATAATAACAATAAAGATAGCATGCATGCATTGCTCTTCATTTTGGTCGTTACGATGATAATATATTTTAAGCCGTTTCTTATTATTTAAACTTTGGCATTTTGTTTCAGGGGAGCATGCCGCCAACAGCATTATTGTCATAAAAAAATTGAGGCTAACTTTTGATATTTTTATTTAGGATAAATTTAAAATGTAATATCTTAAACTATTAAATATTATTTTATAATTAAAATCATAATTTTATTAAATAAATTATGTAATAAAAATTTCAAAATATATAATAAAAATTGATTAATATGTTAAAAATTATAGTTAATATTATTAATATATTAAATTTTATGATATTTTAAAATTTTTACTTTAAAAATATTACTTTTTATCTTATTTATAAGAAATAAATACTCAATTTATTAAGACTAATAAAAAATAATTATATATCATAAATTTATACTTTATTTTAATAATATTCATAATATTAATTGGTGTCTTATATATTAGATGAATAAATGTGTTAATTTATACAAGTAAAAGGTGATTAGTCTGTTAATATAAATTTTACAATAAGTAACAAAAAGACAAAACTTATGTACAATATTATAGATATTTTTGTTGCTATTTTTTTAATTAAAAGTAGAGTTTCACTTCAATAATATGTACCAATATTTAGTGTGCAGACCTTTCATGTCAATTTTTATTATATAAATTATTAAGATAAAATTCAACTCCAATTTTAATTGAAAAATTATACAAAAAATTTATGATATTATATTTAAATTTTGTTCATAAAAAAATATTTATTTATTTAAAAATAAGTTTTTATTTCTTATAATTTAGACTTTAAAATATTAATAATTATTCTTTATATATATATATATATATATATATATAAATTTGTATTATACTTCTTTAAATCATATTAAAACAAAAATTATTACTCTATTAGGTAAGTAACAAAGCTATCTTTTAACTTTTAACTAATACAAATGAGGTATAATGAATCAATGAGCCTGTGATCCACCGTCATGGGCCTGAAATAACATGTAATGCATTAACATTCACAGCGACAACTCCGTTGTAATAAGGGATGAACGACGGTCAATTTTAACCGTAATATGGGTAGATTCAAACGGGTTAGACTATAAACTTGGCATGTACAGAATTTTTTGGCCTCGTGTTTTCAAGTAATTTTTTTCTTAAATTTGAGTTTCCCCCCTTTGTTGTCTTTTCAAGGCACTTGTAGCAGTGAACAGAAATACAGAACGAGTGAGAGTCTTGCAAACAACAGTGCAAGACCACACGACAAGAGAAAAGAGAACATAAGATGAGGGTCTAATAAGAACCAGAAAGAAGATGAGTCTTTTCCTCTCTAAGATTATGCCTCTTGGCCCTCTTTTTCTCATTTTAAAATTCAAATGAAGCTGCATTTGGGTCGTGTCATGCAAATTCAAAATTCATGATTATGTAAGTATAATTTTTATATAAATTTTATATTTATATAAAACATTAACTAGAAATAAAAATAATTTATTTACTATTTTAACTAAATTTAAAATAAAATTATAAAATTCTTTGATTATATCATATTAGGTTGTATTTATATTTTCTTTCAAACCCATCTAAACTAACTGGTCCAATCTGATATGCCAATACTTGTAAATTTTGTTGTCAAAAATGTCTGCAGTCAAAGGAGTAACATAGTTGACTCTTATTTTAGTTGATTTAGATTTGATAGATGAGTTAGATACAAATGGTGAGATCAACGGCTGCCATGTATGTGTGATGTTAAAATGTTATATGCCAAAGCAATGTTACATCACACATGTGGAATAAACCCTTTCTTTCAGTGGCCTGCTCAACTTCCTCATGTCCATTGCTTTCAACATTCAGCCACCCAATGTCAACCTTTTCATCATAATCTTCTACTATGTATATATAAATTAACTTGTAACATCATCATCTCCAGGATTAGAGTCTGAAATTTTTGGGAGAGCTTAATTTAATAAAATTCATCAATTAATATTTTTCCCTTTGAGCTATGGTTACATAATTCATTCAATTACGAATAATTTTAATTTTAAAATTTTCATTTTGTGGCAACAATTATTACAACTATTGTAAATATTATTTTATAAATAGTATATGGATTTAGGAGAATAGTCTTTTAATACAACATAATACATCTATTGACCTTTCTTTTGTCATTAGCACTTCTTTAATTTTAAAAATAAACCAAGCTAATCAAAAGTAATATTAGGAGTTGATAACAATTATTACGTTGATAATGAATTTGTTAAGAACTTTTAATAGATCTTATTAATATATTGAATTACGTAGTTTCTTTCTTTGTTTTTGTCTATTGTTTTAAAAGAAAGTTTGTAGTTCTATCTATTTACCTAATATTTTAAACTTTAAGATAATATTAATAATTATTTTCTCAATTATATCATTTTCTTTATCTATTTTGATTTTTTTTTATTATATACTTACCAGGAAAATATCAACATAATGCAAAAACCGTTATAATAGACAAAAAAAAAAAAAAAAAAACTTTTTTAAAAAATTTATGAATTTGAATCCTCTCATTTTCGCTAGGAATACGATTTGACGATGTTAAAAAGAAAAAAAAATTATTTTATCAAATATAAGTAATGAATCTTAATTAATTACGGTCAATTTTTATTTAGTAAAAAGTGTGCTTTTAATTTCTTTTCCAACGTAATCATGCCAATACAATAACACGATAAACTTTAAATTTATTAATAAAATACAAATAATTTTAATATAGATAAAAATATTAATTAAATTTCTCAATAGTCGTATGTTATAATCTTAAATGACGAGTAAAGAAAAACACAGTGAGTAGGAAGAATAATTACAAATTCTCTTCTGATAACTTCTTACTAATTTTCCTATTCACTAAATATCGTATCAAAATTTTCTTTTTTTTTTAAGATATTAAATAAATTTAATTTTCAATTAACATTTTTTAAAATCTTAAGGTAAAAATATTATAGAAAATCATTTTTTTCCTATTAAACACTTGTTACTTTTTAGCATTTTGACTGGAAGAGATGTTTTTTTTATTACTTAAAATGAATTAATGTAATCGATTATAAATGAGACAAAAGTAATTGCCTAAGTGGCTTACTTATATATAGTATACCGCCCTGAGGATTTAATTACCATTAATGCCAAATAAATAGTTTTTTTTTTTGGCACTCAAATATATAGTTATTCAAAGGTAAATGATGATTCTTTGACCATCTTATTTATTTATTTTATTTTGGTAATTTAGATTTTTTTTTGGGTCAAAGGTGATCTAGAATTTAATGACCCTCCACGATATACCATGCTAGAGTGTACCACATGGTGGATTTGTTTGAAGAGACCAAGAGAAATTCTCAGTGACAGCATTTTTTTAATTTTTATTAATATTTCCCACTAACAATCCTATAATTGCCCAGAGTCATAGAAAATTCAAACAGCATCCATAGGATCAGTTACAGCCAGCATGTGTATATTCCTTTTATTTTAGTTTATTATGAAGGTTATCCGTGTGAGTTAGTGACTAAATAAATTATATAACTCATATAAATGTGCATAGATAAAAAAATAATTGATATATAATATAAGCAAGTCCTCCACATGCACCCTCCTATTTGTACGGCATAAAATAATATGCAGTCTTTGGGTTCTAAATGATTGCCGAATGAGTTTCTCTTACTACTTCATTTGCATGTGATGGTGCTGTTCTCGCAAGCAAATACAGCTCATCTTCCATCACTACCAATACACCATCATTGCAATGACCCCAGTTTGGATTTTCTTCCTCTAACTGCTTCGGAAACAAGATGAACGTGTATCTGATTCTGATATGGTCGTGGACCTACAGGTTCTCTTGCTAACACCCCAATTCATCACTTTCTTTCTTCTTCAAGAATCGTGCTATAATTCTACACAACATTGCATACTCACTTTGGATCTTTAACTAGTTTGGTGGATTTTGGGATCTAGAAGTGAGTTGTAAGTATTCCATTTTCTCTCTTTATGGAAATGTCAACAGTTTAGTACTCTGCCTTTAGCTTTATAGCTCTGTTGAGTGTTCATTTGGACTAGTTCCAAAACGCAAGGAAAGAATAAACCGAAAAGTTTTATAATTTTTAATGCTTTTCTTGTGTATACGGATGAAAATATTTGGGGTGTTTAGGTTTCTGATTTCCATACAATTCAATAGTTTTAGATCCTTTCATATTACAGAATAATATTATACGGTCATGTTATTAAAAATAAATACAATTTTTATCAAATTTAATTAATAAGTCCTTATTTAATATTATTTATACCCTTTTCTGATATTTAGAAACTTGGGAGGGGTCTAATTCATTTGTCTGCTGTCATTGTCTTGGTCATCGACATTTTTTTTTGGCTGGCTAATTTACCTGGTTAATCAAACTTTTAGTTTCGAAGTTTTGGTCTGCATCGTTATTATTGTGGTCACTAGGAAAATCAACCGAGTAGGTTAACAAAAAAAATTGTTAATAAGGTTAGTTTTCCATGTCTAACACAAGCTGTTTATTTTGACCCAAGATATTAGTAATTATATAGTCTTAGTAAAATGCTTACGGTGCACTTAAGCATGTCTCATACGCAATGTCTTTGGTTCAAGTTTGCGTATATATGGAAAATACTCGTTTAATTATCTAATCCTCCTTTATTTCTACAGTTTGGTATCATGAATAGGTTACCGATATCTTGAGGAGAGGCCTCACTTTACATCCAAGTAGTGTGGAACTGTTGATTTTCTCTCTTCAAGCCAGATAATGGACAAGAAGTTGGCCCTCTTGTTCATTTTTTCAGCAGTGTTGGCTAGTGGTGGAGCTGAACCAGTGGAAGATAAACAAGCTTTGCTAGATTTCCTTAACAACATCAATCACTCTCCACATGTCAATTGGGATGAGAACACTCTTGTTTGCCACAGATGGAGAGGAGTGACATGCAACACTGACCAATCCCGAGTTATAGCCCTTAGATTGCCAGGAGCAGGGTTGAGTGGTTCAATCCCACCCAACACTCTCAGTCGCCTCTCAGCACTTGAAATTGTGAGTCTTAGATCAAATGGTATAACAGGTCCTTTCCCTGATGGTTTCTCTGAGCTAAAAAACTTAACAGGACTCTATCTTCAATCCAACAAGTTTTCTGGTCCATTGCCATTGGATTTTTCAGTTTGGAGTAATCTTAGTGCTGTCAATTTATCCAACAATTCTTTTAATGGGAGCATCCCTTCCTCAATTTCAAACTTGACTCATCTCACTTTATTAGTCCTTGCCAACAACTTGCTTTCTGGTGAGATTCCTGATATCAATATTCCTAGTCTACAAGAGCTGAATCTAGCCAACAATAGCCTTAGTGGGGTTGTGCCAAAATCGCTTCTTAGATTTCCAAGTTCGGCATTTGCTGGTAACAATCTTACATCAGTAAATGCACTTCCTCCAGCTTTTCCTGTGCAACCACCACCTGCTCTTCCAGCAAAGAAAACCAAAGGACTCAGTGAACCAGCATTGTTGGGTGTTATCATTGGTGTTTGTGTGCTGGGATTTGTGGTGATTGCAGGTTTCATGATTGTCTGCTGCTATACGAATGCGGATGTGGATGTGCAACAAGTGAAATCCCAGAGAAAAGAAGTTTCTTTGAAAACAGAATCTTCTGGAAGTCAAGACAAGAACAAAATTGTCTTCTTTGAGGGTTGCAATCTTGCATTTGATCTAGAGGACCTGTTGAGAGCTTCTGCTGAGATTCTTGGAAAGGGTACCTTTGGTACAACATATAAGGCTGCTATGGAAGATGCAACCACTGTGGTGGTAAAGAGGTTGAAGGAGGTCACTGTTGGAAAACGGGATTTTGAACAGCAGATAGAGGTGGTGGGGAAAATTAAGCATGACAATGTGGATGCCTTGAGGGCATATTACTATTCAAAGGAGGAGAAACTTATAGTATATGATTACTATCAACAAGGCAGCGTTTCTGCAATGTTACATGGTGTGTTGAACCTTTTCTCTCATTAAAAAATTGCAATTAAATTATCTTCAGTAACTCTAATTTTTCCCAGAAAACTTACAAAGTGGAAGTATAGTTTTCTGCTATTACATAATAGGAATTTTTTTATTGAGCATGCCCAGGTCTAAACTACTAGGTATGTAGTGCAACTGTCAATTGATTTGTTCTGTCCTCCTACGTAGCGTCTCACATATCAATGTATCCTAGTAATAGAGCTATTACTATGTCATCAGGGATGTTCCTAATTAGAATTTGTCAATGACTATAGGTGCATTAAATTCACAAATCATGACTGCTAAGTCAGGGAATCGGTTGGTCTTGTGGCTTGATTTTGGCTAATGGTCATTTTCCCAATTGTTGTGTCTTTCTTGCAATTAAAACTAATAAAATTCAATCCAATTATGATGCTTTCTTCATATATATATAAGTGTGTGTTTGAAAATATGTTAAAAACATGTAAATGTGGACCCAACGACAGAAACTACAATTAGTAGTGTTGAAGTAAACTTGCATCCATTAGTCATTTGAACTTGAACCCCACACACCCTATAATTTTCCATGTACTTTCTGAAAGTGGCTAATGTAAGTATGCTCTTGCATGTCCATTATGCAGGCAAAAGAGAGGAAGGCAGGAGTTCTTTAGACTGGGAAAGCCGTTTGAGAATTGCAATTGGTGTAGCAAGAGGTATTGCTCACATCCATGCTCAACATGGAGGAAAACTCGTTCATGGAAACATAAAGGCCTCAAACATATTCGTCAACTCACAAGGATATGGATGCATATCTGATATAGGCTTGGCAACATTGATGAGTCCAATACCCACACCAGCAATGAGGGCGACAGGATACCGTGCACCGGAAGTAATAGACACGCGCAAAGCAACCCATGCATCCGATGTCTATAGTTTTGGGGTCTTGCTACTTGAGCTTCTAACTGGGAAATCCCCTATAAACACCACAGAAGGTGAGCAAGTAGTTCACTTGGTTAGATGGGTGAATTCTGTGGTCAGAGAGGAGTGGACTGCGGAAGTGTTTGACGTAGAGCTATTGAGGTATCCAAATATAGAGGAAGAAATGGTGGGAATGCTACAAATTGGGATGGCTTGTGCAGCAAGAATACCGGATCAGAGACCAAAAATTCCTGATGTGGTGAGAATGATGGAGGAAATTCGTCCTGTAAATACTGGAAATGTCCCATCCACTGAGTCTAGATCAGAAGTTTCTACACCCACCCCTCGTGAAGTTGACATACCTACCTCAGTTACACAGTGAGATTCTTTTGTTTTGGTCAATTGTTGTTAGATGTAATCGATGTCTCAAGTTCAATCATATTCGTAACGGGAGAAATGATATCAATCTAAAGGTTCTTTGAAGTTATTTTAAAATATTAGTTATAAGTAGTTAAGCTACCAGATTTAGCTGATGGCAAATCAAATTGGGTCCCCTTACTATTTATTATTGTATTATATTGTGCAATTAGGGAATCAAGTGGGTCTTTTGGTGTGTTATGTTTGTGGAATTGGGATCCACAATGACGATGAAAGCCGAGCTCTGACATTAGTTCCCCTCAAATGTTGTCGTGAACTGCACATAAGACACCTAATAAGTTATGGTTCAATAATTCTCTCCCAGACCCCTACAATAATTGATAAAAACCTCAAATTTTGATTAACTAGCCGGTGCAACCAACCGATTGTACCACCGGCCATTATAAAAATTCCAAAAACTCACTTCTTCGTACTCTATAAATTTTTTTATATTGAATCATTACTTATGAATTGTTTGTATGACTTTATCCGGAAACTTATTAAAAACATTGGTCCACTGGTTTGAGAAGTTTGTTCTATAGGAATTTAACAGTGAATCAACACTAACAAAAAAAAAATTCCTTTAAACGTACAGGAGTGCCGTGTAAAGGCATCAACCTTTAAGATTACCTAAAATAAAATTTGTCTTGGTTAACACAAAAACTGGCCATAAACATACCTTCTTATGCAAAATATAAAAAAAAAATTGACAATTCATTTAATTATTTGTTCATAGGGAAAGGGGGTTCTCTTCGTTTTGGAGGGCAGGATCGGCCTTGGGCACTGATTTTGAAGCCTGCAAATCGAAAATGTTTACAGTCCTGCTATTTAGTATATGCGTCCTCCCTTTGAGGTAGGCCATAATTTTAGTTTTTTAAAATTAAAATTAAAAAAAATTGCAAGCATAAAAAAATAACTGAAAAATAGTAATTAATATAAGAATACCAAAAATTTTCTCCAACAGATAAAACATGACAAATGAGTTTTGTCTACAACATCAGATAAAGCATATGGTAAGCTGAGGCTTTGCCACAGCAACAGATAAAGCATATGGTAAGCATGAGTTCTGTCCAAAAAGACTAAATGATTAAAGCATATGGTAGCAAGAGTCTTGTCCACAACTAAAAAGATTAAAGCATACGGTAGCAACTTCACCTCCACAGTAAACTTGCGAATGGCGAATGGAAGAAATAGGAAACTTGCTAACATCATTTAAACCTGCACATATTTTTATCTCACTTTATATATATTTTAGTAATTGCATCTGAATTGTCCCCCGTAGAAACTTTATTGTTATTGCTAGTACGGTAAAAGATGTACAAGCATCATATAATGACAAAACCCAAACCAATTGTCAAGCTATTTATTGAAGGGGGAAAATGTAAAGCAATTTTACCATTAATCTCATCTATTGGATTGCTTTGCACTTCTCAGTTGCTGAATCAAAGAAAGAATGATGAGTAAATTTATCCTGCACATTCAATTTAGTATGCATTCACTCTAGATTCCAGTGATAACAATCCAGTTTGCAACTACCAGACTGGAGGAATTGGCACGGGCCTGTATAAAGGGCTGGTAACCCTAGCTGAAGTATATTTAACATCAACATATTCGGTGGTACTATACTAGCACACTGCTAAAAAAACAAGGTCTACCTGAAAGGGAAATAGGGAATGGGTTTGATGCAAAGGGGCCTAGTGGAAGTCAAGAACTTTCACAATGAATGATATTAAATCTAAAAATTTGATATAGTTCTATTTCATACATCCAGCTGAATCTGGTTTCAAGTTGAAAACTTACATGTTACATCACATATATAATTCTTTTCTTTTAAAATTTCTGATATAAGAATAATAGCGTAATTAACCTTTGGAAAGGAGAAGCTATACGAGGAGAAAGTTTCCCAAGCAATTACTCAAAAAATCATTTCCTTTATGTATCTTCCTGCCAAGTTTATAGACATCATCATGAAGATACAAATCAAATTCACTTCCTCAAAATTCTTGTTTTGACACCCCCTGAAATGTATTAAAATAGAAATAAGAGAAGCTTCAGAAAAACATCATAGAAAGTACTGTGCACCAGAGAAATAAGAAAGTGTTAAATGATGACCTAAATGATTATCCCTTCCATTTGCGTCTACCCACCCTCAAAAAAATAAAGTTAAAAAAAAAAAAAACTTTATCCACGTGCCTTCAACTTCCTCAAATTCAACTTCTTTAACCAAGTCGGATGTTGCATTATACTCAAACCTGCAAAGCAATTGCAAAACATGTAAGTGATAGACTAAAAGTCAAGAAAGTTTCATGATAACCATTATGAACAACAGTCATTCTTATCACTCTCAGTAGAAACAATTTCAAACTTGGGGTAAGGAAATGTTACGACAAGGCTTCAGTTATTTCAATTCTAACTATCCAATAATTCCCGATGGTCGAAAAATAAGCACCACCACTTAACTCGTCATTATTGCACAACATCATCTTTCCACAAATCTAGCACTGTTGCAGTTGGCAAAACAGAATATGAGCACTGTTGGACAAATTATTTCACATTCATTGAAGGAAGAAAGGCATTCCTTGAGGGCTGTCATTCTAAGAGTAATTGGGAATATGGGTGGAAGAAAAAAGAAAAAGTATATAGAACATACAAACATGTTTACAAATTTTAAGAAACTGAAAATGAAAACAGAACAAAAATTGAAAATATTTTAACAAGCCAAACACCACCTTAGATTTCCCGTCATTCTTGTACTTAATCAACATTTTTTTACAGCTCAAACAGTCATACCAGACAAAATCTTACATACCCAAGATATCAAAGTTGAGATACAAGGAATATTATAAGAAAAGGATCGCACATCATATGACCTCTTTTTCTTTTCTTTTCATTTTTTATTTCGATTTATAGTGTAAGACTTCAATCAGTTGCACACATCAGGAAAAGTGCAGCTCTACATTGTAACACATAAAAGGTTTGCTGAAACAATGGGGAGAAAAACCTGTTAACTTTTTAAAGTTAAATTGTAAGCATGTCATTTCCCTATAAAGCATAAGAGTTCCAAATGAAAGATTGCTGATAACATGTATGTAACAGCACAAAAAATTTAATCCAGACCAGAAAGGCATCACTATTTTTGCCCAACATTCTGAACATTTTTGTCCTAAATGCAGAAGTGCACAACCCAAAAACACCCTTGCTAGATCATGTAAGCAACCACAGACAACAACACATGGAAGACACAGATAAAGCAACAAAAGACGATGCAATGCAGTAGCAACAAGTGTAAATTCCAATTACCTATTGGAAGAAACAACATCAAGCTCATAATCAGATGCTCTCCTGGTAGCTTCACCAAAGGCAGTGACAATTTCGGTCTTTCGAGCACTAGCTATAAGTAAATCATATTCGGTTGGGATTATTACAGCAAGAAAGTTATCACTTAGTTCACTAACACAAATCTTCTCAACAGCTGCAAGGGCAACCCTCCGTTTAAGGGAATCAGTGTCTGGGTCAACAATGTAAATTGCAAAATCCGTAATTAAGAGAATGCGGAATTTCATTTTCCCTGTCCCAGTGAACTTCAAAACTTTATCTGCAAACAGAACAACCTGGTCCCCTGTAATGGAAAAATATTACAATAGCATTAAGAACTTCACGAATTGGGCTACGTGCTTACTTTCTTCAATAATTAGCACTAGCTTTTAAAAACAGCAATATGTCATAAACGTTTCTAAAATGATGAAAAGAGATAATTTAACATCGGAACAATTATTGACATTACAACCGCATTATTAAATTACATTAATACTAGACAGCAAATTAAAATTAATTGAATAAGATAAAAGTAAGAGACATTAATTTTTATAGGTTATTTAGGAGGAACCTTGCTTGTTCAAAATCTTCATCAAATAGGGGTTAGAAGGGAGGTCGATGTAGTCCCGCTTACAGACCTTCTCTTGATCGTCCCGTTCATCTTGCTGAACTGGAGAGGAATCATCTACCGGAACGTCGTCGCATTTGGGAGGTTGAGGACTAGGCTCGTCGATCTGGGTGCGCCTCGACATCCTGAACCGTTCCATTGTGGTTTCTTGCAAGGAAGGGGTTGCGACGATGAGAGTGCTAAACGAGTTTATGAGTTGAGATGAGCCAACTCGTTGGGTTGCGTGCGTTCAACCGTCTGCTGGTCCAGTGGACCCCATCCAGTTGGCACTGCCTCATCATTGCCTATTTTCATTTACGTGGAGATTTTTTTTAATATTACTACTTGCACATATATGTGAAATAATTTTATTTAAAATAAATTTTAATAAATAATCAATGCATGTTATATAAAACAAGAGAAGGAATAAAAATAAAAGTATAATATTCGGTCGTACATTTTTAATTCTCCAGTAAAAAATATTTACCATTTCTACTACTGTCACCATCCTCAATTAAATTTCTACTTCCTATCAGAATTCAGTGATTTGCAATCGAGATAGAAGTTTCTAGAATAACCCATGGATAAGGTAGAAATCTAAGGACGCATATTGGACCTTTCTATATAGAAGTAAGGAAAAATGAAAATAAAAAAGGATGTATGGAATAAATTGTTCTAACTTTATGAGCAAAAATAAAATAAAATTGTTCTAACTTTTTTGTAGTTCAATTAACGCGTATAATCTAATTTTAAACAGAAAAAATAATATTTAAATCATTTACCATTTTTTTTTATTTCCGTCCTTTAACTTATATTCTAAATGCATCTATTGAAATCAATAATACCCACACGATTTAATTTTTTTAATAATTGTGTAACATGTTCCTTATTACAACATCTTACCGTGATTAATTGAAAGTTTATTTATAATTACTTGTTTAGTGATTGAAAATGAAAAGAATATAGAAATAACTACCAAAAAAAAGAAAAGAATATAGAAATGAAAATGAAAGAACATATATTTAACGTCTCATCATACAATTACAATTTACTTTGATCGCTATTTATGATTATTGATCTAAAACATGCATATTTAGAGTAGCGTATATTAGTTTTACTATAATTTTTATTTAAAATGTTTTAAAAAAACTGAATAAATTTTCTTCAAAACTCAACATAAATTAAAACACAGCTATTAACCGATTGGTTTATTTTTCATGGCAATTAATTTTAAGTTTTAAGCACCTAAAAATGAAAAGGAAAAAGGCAAATTAGAATAAAAGAGAGGTAAGAGAAATACATTACATTGAAATTAAAAAAGAAGAAGAAGAAAGAAACGTTCGTAATATATTTTTATTGTAGTAAATAATAGACGAGTTTGAATGAATAAAACATGAACTGAAAATATTTAATAAACACATAAAATTATTTAAATAATAAAATATACCTGAGGTATGCTAAAAGCATGACGACGAGGAAGACGGTTCCGTTTTAGAAACCAGGGGCAGGAGCAGATAAAAACGATACGATAGAGAGCCGAACGCGGGAAGAAAAAAGGAATTATAATCACATGTTATTTTGTAATTTGATTTATGGTTATAGGCTGTGAAAAGACATGCTGAGAGAAAACGCGGAAACAAAGACCGTTGCTTTTGGGCTGCCACTTTTTGACCCGGTTAGGAAAAAAATACGAAGGATTGGATTTCGTACAAAAAACGCTAAGTAGGGACCCACAACCACTCTCTTTTGGAAAATAAAAAAAATTAAGAAAAAGGAGCAATAATAGCAGTGGTAAGTAATATAGGAGGGAGCTAGAAGAGAAAGAATTGCAATAAGGAAAGGGGGAGGAAGGCAATGAGAGTGGATCGATTCCTCAGCCGCACCAGACATTTATAAAAGCTCATTTGCTTCCCCCAAATCCCACACACGCTTCCTTTTTCATCTCTTTCTCTTTTCCTCTCTCGCTTAACACAAAGGAGGAAGAACAAACAAGGTAGTCATGCCATATCTTTCATTCCAGATCTATTCATCTCTGTATCTTTTGTTGCATCACGTTTAGTTTCTCAAATGATTTTCGATTTTTATTAGGTTTTCGCGATGGCTTCCAAGCGGATCTTGAAGGAACTCAAGGATCTCCAGAAGGATCCTCCTACCTCTTGCAGCGCCGGTATACCTCACCGTTCCTGTGCTCTTTCTCGCTTTGTATTGTAAAGGTTTTGATGCGCGTGCTTTTTACAATCTTTGATTTACCTTCGCTAGTATTTTGTGCAAATGATCTTCTAGAAATAATTACGGTTTTTTAGCCGTTTCCGTGGTTATAGTTATATATCATTCCATGTAGGATGACGTTGATCTAAGCATGATGTAGCCAGAGGTCAATCGCTTGTGCTGAGTGACGGTGCTATGAGGATTGTTTAACATTGTAGGGATGTGTACAATTCTGTGCACTTCTGCAGTTCTGGCTTTTCACTTGAACAAATTCTCTGCATGCTTTAAGCTTATGTTTTTCTTTTTTTCTTTTTTGTTGCCTGATAAATGATGTTTTTGCCTGGATCGTGTCTGTTACATCATGCCGCATTTGTGTTTTCCTGTACATGTTATTGTTACCATTTGAGTGTGATCCAACTGTTGTCAAATTTAGCAGTCTGTGTGATCATTGATATGCTGCATTATTATAACCTTATTTCTCAAATTTTATCTCTGCTCATGCTACTCTGCAACCGGCTTGGAGGGGTGATTGAAACTAATTTCTCTGTTGAGTTACTTAAAATCTGTTATGACATTAACCTTTATTGCCGAACAAACAATTGACATTATAATTCTCAGGGTGCGTGTTTGTTACCATTTGGGTGTGATCCAACTGTTGTCAAATTTAGCAGTCTGTGTGATCATTGATATGCTGCATTATTATAACCTTATTTCTCAAATTTTATCTCTGCTCATGCTACTCTGCAACCGGCTTGGAGGGGTGATTGAAACTAATTTCTCTGTTGAGTTACTTAAAATCTGTTATGACATTAACCTTTATTGCCGAACAAACAATTGACATTATAATTCTCAGGGTGCGTGTTTGGATTAGTTTATTTTGAAGAGATATTTTTGTTTGCAGCTTTCTAATCATGCTACTAGTCTTTAAATCATAATTTTAATTGGATAAAACTGTTGGAAATTCATTTGGTTAGTTCTCAGAAGTCAGAAGCCTATCAATTCAGAGCATGAGATGCAATGCTGTGCTTATTTATGTTAGGACTTGGGAATTTGTCCAGTCTAGTTTTGTATTGTTGGCATTTAGAAGAACTCTGTGCTTATCCCCCTTGTTTGTCTCTTTGTTTTACAAAACATTGCAGGTCCTGTTGCTGAAGACATGTTTCACTGGCAAGCAACAATTATGGGTCCTCCAGACAGTCCTTATGCTGGGGGTGTTTTCCTAGTTACTATTCATTTCCCTCCGGATTATCCCTTCAAGCCACCCAAGGTTTGTATTCGTAGAGGTGTCCTGCTGCAATGTAGGAAACATTGCCCTTAACTCTACGTGCTAATTTTTAAATATGCAGCGAAACATATTCTTTTCCCGTTTGTTTTTTTAGAGCTTTTTGGGAGGAACCTTTTAATGGTGAATGCTTCTTCTTTTAGACATTCATTTCTAACAAGAATCAGAACTTTATGTTTGGTCTCAAAATTTTTAAAAATTGACAAATTTCAGTATTTATTATGTTAAAATTTTTTAACGAGAATTCTTCCTTCTGTATATATCACAAATGCTATGTTCTATCCCATCTATCTCCTTCAATTGATCCTTTGTATTCATGGATCCTGAATACTGCAGGTTGCATTCAGGACGAAGGTATTTCACCCAAATATAAATAGCAATGGAAGTATTTGCCTTGACATATTGAAGGAGCAATGGAGCCCTGCACTAACTATTTCTAAGGTTTGTTTCTTGATTATTTCACATAATAAGAACAGCTCTACTTCCATTGATTGTTTTACTAAATCATCCAATGTGAACCATCTAAACCCAGGTGTGACAACTTCACACTTTGATGACCAACAATATTTATTAGGCACCTGATTCTAGTATTTGCATTCAATTTTGATTTACGGTGTAAAGGCTTTCTAAGTTATCATCTAATTACGTGTTGCTGTATGATATAAGTTGTTTGACAGCTAGGTTGCTATTTTAGTCAATTTTTCAATGATATATTAGCTCATAATAGAATTTGTGTAAAATCATTTGGTTGTTAGTGGAAGAAACTGAAATCTTTGTATTTTATGATTTGCATGAAGTTTGGAATTATATCATTAATTTTGAGTCACTCATGTAACAACACAGTTTTTAGCTTGTTTTTAGTTGGGGTTTTAAACATTACCGTTCTAAAAATTTCCATGAGCTCAGATTAAGATGTTGAACTGCAATTAAGCATTGCCTACATTGTTTATACATGTTTAGGTGTTGCTCTCAATTTGTTCCCTGTTGACGGACCCTAATCCTGATGATCCTTTGGTCCCTGAAATCGCCCACATGTACAAGACAGACAGGACCAAGTACGAGTCAACCGCCAGAAGCTGGACCCAGAAATATGCCATGGGTTAAGTGACCTGTGGTATGTGTAAGGGAGAGCCTCTCTACTTCCAGTGTTTAGGCCCCTCACCCCTTGTATGAATATTTGTCGTTTTCAATCATGATTTAAGGCCCCTTCAATTAAAGATGATTGGGGGTAAAACGTTTCTCATGCTGTTTGTATTGCGAATGTTGATTTTAGAACAGTGAAATGTAGCCCCAATCAAATGTTATGCTCAAATTTTTAACTGTTCTAAAAGTCCCATCGCAAATTTATTTAATTTTTTTTCCTGTTATTGACCTTGTTTTCTAGACAATATCAAGATAACAACTGTTGTGTGTTATGTTGTGAAATGACATGTTTAAAATTATGTTATATCATTAACAAGTGATGATGATTGTGTTCATTTTAAAATTTCTTTATTTGTTGTAAAGACCATAATTAATATTAATTTTTTTGAAATATTAAAATTAGATTTAATTATGAACTAAATATATTTTATCTTGAAATTAAAAAAATGTATCGAATAAAATAATATCGTTATGTTTTTTAAGTCGATTTGGTGTTGATATATAGGATAAGAGTAGTAAGACAAGTTTTAAAAATTTTGTTTAACTAAAAGGTTGGTGAACTGATGATGTTATTACATTTTAGAAAAATTTATTAACACTTTATGATTCATATAAGTTGTTTTCAATTTATTAAAATAAACTTTTTAATATAACTTATTAAAATAAGTTATTAACTTATCTCAAAAAACTTTATAATGAAATATGATATAAATTATTATTTCAAAAAGGATTTATTCAATAAATGTTTAAATAAACAGTTATGCATCCTTTATTATATTGTATCTTGTACTAGGATGGTGTTAGGACTCATAAGTTAATATGATTATGATGATATATATTTTTTATTCCAATCATCATTACTTGAACCATTTATTATTGTCACTATATAACTTTTACCAACTTCAGTGTTATTGTCCATGGAGTTATTGCTACAACAACACTAACTAAAACATTGCCATTACTATCGTCATTGTTGGTTTCTTCTACTCTAGTCATTACCCAACATTATCTATCACTACAATTATTATGATTGCGTAACATTGTCTACTGTTGTTATTTGACACTTCATTGTCCCTTGATACTATCCACCATTTTCTAGTGATGCTGACGCTTAAACAACTATTATTTTCACAACCTAACGCTGTATATCGCCACCATTGTATAACATCCTTAGTTACTATTGCAATTATTGTCACTTGATATCCTTTATCGCTATCCGACATACAGTAATATAACTGTTGGATTTTAATCAAATTAAAACAATCAATTATCAATCCTAATCATATGCTTTCTATCCATGTAGAGAAAAATTACTGCATAGAGATGAATGAAACCTTTTTGTGTTCTCGTTCCTCAATTCATGATGAAAATAGAATGCGAAAGAATATCTGAATTTGCCATTGGAAATGATGAATGTTATGAGATTGATAGCGAGTATTTGATCTTCTAAATATAGAGCACCTTAGATTTTTCTTTTGGGTTTCTTTTCTGACGAGAATGAAAAGAGAAAAGAACTGTAATTGTACGTGTGTTACTTGCTCTACAAATGGAGACCATAACTTCTGTATTTGTAACTGCCATCAGTTACCCCAAAATTGATAATTATAATTTGACCCCTTATCAAATTATAATATCACTAATGGTATCTACACAATTAACCTTTTATGACATATATGCCCTTAGCTATAAACTTATATTAATTAGACCACTTTAATATTTTAGCTAATAAAATAATGGCCCTAACATATTTAAATTATGTAATATATATGTATGACCAAAAATTGCTCACAATCTCCCACTAATCACAAATATATATCCTTACAGTCCTTATAAATGTGTTATACTTTATGAGCTCAAAAATTACCATTACGTACCTTGAGCATATTCCAAAAATTTTGTCCATTGATTACATCAACACATAGAACCAAAACAGTTTCCATTGTATCAATCACAATTCAAACCCATCAATGATCACTAATGCTGACAGAATGAAATGACATAGACTCATCATGAAATGTGTAGCATGAACATTATGTGAAGGTAGCCTGTATACGTCTATTTTCAACTGGTCCTACTTTACCTCAATAAGATTATTTAATAACCTTAATTTACAAAGTGTAATAACTGAATAACAAACCATATATATATCTATAACCAAATATATCCAAAAGTCAATGTATGTATACATAAAATCAAACATAGAACATAAAATACATAAATGTGACTAACTCCCACTAAATCAAAGATTTCTCAAACTGTAAAACACCCTTAGTAAGAGGATTTGATATCATGGAGTTTGTCCCTAAGTGTTCTACGAAAATCTGTCCACTCTGTACCCTTTTCTTAACAACTAAGAACTTGATGTCAATGTGTTTTGACTTGGTCGAGCTCCTATTGTTGTTAGAATACAATATAGCTGATTTGTTGTCACAATATAACTTAAGTGGTCTTTTAATTCCTTTCACAATTTGCTGTCCTGTGACAAAATTTCTCAGCCATATTCCATGATTTGATGCCTCATAGCATGCTACAAATTCTGTTGTCATAGTGGATGAAGCAGGAAGGGTTTGCTTGGCATTGTGCCAAGAAACCGCACCACCAGCTAACATGAAAATGTAACCTGAAGTGGATCTCAAATATCTTGGCATCTTGCAAAATCCGAGTCAGAATACCCAGTGATCTCCAACTGGTCTGACCTCTTGTATGTGAACATATAATCCTTTGTTCTCTTCAAATACCTCATAACCTTTTTGGCTGCTTTCCAATGATCCATTCCTGGATTGCTTAAATATCTGCCTAATACCCTAACTATGTATGTTATATCTGGACGCGTACATACTTGGGCATACATCAAACTCCCTACAGCTGATGCATAGGGAATCTTTTGCATTTCCTGAATTTTTAAATTTTCTTTTGGGCACTGTTTGAGACTGCATTTGTCTCCCTTAGCAATAGGGGTATCCCCTGCTTTACATTCCTACATGCCAAATCTTTGAAGTACTTTTTAAATATAGCTCCTTTGTGATAATCCAAGAGTATCCCATTGATCTCGGTGTATTTGAATTCCTAATACAAAGGAGGCATTATCAAGATCTTTCATTTCAAAGTTTTTGGACAAAAATCTCTTGGTTTCATGCAACATGCCTATATCATTAGTGGCAAGCAATATGTCATCAACATATAAGACTAAGAAAATATATTTTGCTCCCACTGAACTTTTGATACACACAATCATCAACAAAGTTCATCTTGAAACCAAATGAGAGAATAACTTGATGAAATTTGTGGTACCAATGACGAGATGTCTGTTTTAGTCCATAAACTCAATATCCTCAAAGAACGTGGCAGTTCCCGTCTCAAAAATTGTCTTTAGTGTGGGATCATAAAATTTATAGCCCTTGAATCTTTCAGAATAACCAATAAAGTAGATGCTCACTGTTCGGGAGTCCAATTTCTTTTCATTCAGCCTATAAGACCTTGCCTCAGCTGGACATCCCCACACATGAAAATGTTTCAGACTATGCTTTCGCCCAGTCCAAAGCTCATAAGGCATTTTGGCAACTATCTTTGTTGGCACTTTATTTAACATGTAAGCTGCAGTCTTTAGTGTCTCTCCCCAGAGTGACTCTGGCAAGGTAGAATGATAGATCATGCTCTTTACCATATCCTTAAGAGTCCTGTTTCATCTTTCAGCCACATCATTCATGCTAGGTGACCCCAGCATAGTGTACTGTGGGATGATTCTACATTCCTCTAGGTACTTGGCAAAAAGCCCTGGACGTTGTTCACCTAAATCATCATATCTGCCATAGTATTCACCACCACGATCAGATCTGACATTCTTGATTCTTTTGTTGAGTTGATTCTCAACTTCAACTTTAAATGTTTTGAACACATCCAGAGATTGTAACTTTTCATGTATAAGAAATAGGTATGCATATATAGAGTAATCGTCTATAAATGATATAAAATATTGCTGACCATTTAGGAAATGCCCCACAAATGTTCGTATGTATCAACTCTAAGACATCCGTAGCTCTATATGCACCTAATTTCTTTGTTTTTGTTTGTTTACCTTTAACGCATTCAACACAAACATCAAAGTTTGTGAAGTCAATGGAATCCAAGATTCCATTTGACACAAGTCATTCAACTCTATTTTTAGAGATGTGACCTATACGTCTGTGCCATAATGCTCCTGAATTAATATTGTCAATTTTACTCTTAGTACCACGTGATTCCGCATTTAAGGATTCATTGTAGGTAGCTACAGTGTCAAGCAACTATAGATTATCATAAGCTAAAATTGAATCAATTCCAACAATATCTGAATAAAAAAACAACTTAACCATATGGTTTCCAAATGAACAGAAATAACTTGATTAGTCCAAATAAGAAACTGAAACCAAATTTCATCTAAATGACGGTACAACAAAAGTGTCTTTCAAATCCAAATAAAAACCAGTACACAATAATAATCTAAAATTCCCTATAGCTTCCACTTCCACCAATTTGCCATCTCTAACATATATTCATCTTTCAAATTCAATTGGCTTCCGGTAGCGTAAGCAGACCTGCATTGAAACACTGATGTTAGTAATGGCACCTGAATCTAACCACCAAGTGTTTCTAGGTACTGAAGCTAAATTGACCTCAGAACAGACTAAAGTAAGAAACATACCTTTTCTTGCATGCCAAGCATGATATTTGATACATTTCTTCTTTAAATGTCCAAACTTACTGCAAAAGAGACAGTTGTTATCCTGATTTTGTTTCTTTTGTGCTCGACCCTTAACAACTTCATTCTTAAAGTCTTGAGTCATCTTTCTTTTGCCCTTGTCTTTAGAGGTACTTGCAAAATAGGCACTTTCAGTTCTTTCTTACTTCATTCTTTCCTCTTCTTGCACACAGTATAAAATGAGCTCATTAAGAGACCACTGATAGTTATAAGAGATCTTAAACTGACTAAACTGTAAAAATAGAGAAATCAGCACTAAATGAATAAGCAAGTCTTCTGACAGCTCAAGCTTTAGTGCCCTTAATTTTGAAGCAATATTTGACATTCTCATAATGTATTCCCTTATATTTCCTTTGTCTTGATACTTCATGGAAATTAAGTTCTGAAGAAGAGTACTTGTTTCCGCCTTATCGCTTTTTGCAAAATGCTTTTCAATTTCAATACGCAAAATGAAAACCAATATTCAATACTTAATCAGCGTTAGAATTTTCTACCATTTAGCATTGAAAAAAAAAACAAAATCAACATTTAGTGCATTGGCGTATAATTTTAAATTGAAGCATCGCAATTTCAATAATCGCAATAATGTCCAATGCACATCATATTTACATCATTACATCATACTACAATAACAAATCTAAATGGAAACTCAAATTAAATCCCAATTTTGAAACTCTAATTTTAAAATTTCTAAAATCATACATGAACTAAGTATGGGTGGCTCTGATACCAATTGTTGGATTTTAATCAAATTGAAACAATCAATTATCAATCCTAATCATATGCTTTCTATCCATGTAGAGAGAAATTACTGCATAGAGATGAATGAAACCCTTTTGTGTTTCCATACCCCAATTCATGATGAAAAATACAATGCAGAAGCGTACCTGAATTCGCCATTGGGAATGATGATGATTATGAGATTGACAGCGGGCATTTGATCTTTCAAATGTAGAGCACCTTAGATTTTTCTTTTGAGTTTTTCTTATGATGGGGATGAAGAGAGAAAAGAACTATAATTGTACGTGTGTTACTTGCTCTATAAATAGAGACCATAATCCCTGCATTAGTAATTGCCATCAGTTACCCTAAAATTGATAATTATAATTTAGCCCCTCATCAAATTATAATATCATTAATGGTATCTACACAATTAACCTTTTATGACATATATGCCCTTAACTATAAACTTATATTAATTAAACCACTTTAATATTTTAGCTAATAAAATAATAGCCCTAATACATTTAAATTATGTAATATATATGTATGACAAAAAATTGCTCACAATAACACCCTTCAATTGTTGTTGTAGCCTAACATCTTTGACTACAACTATTATTACTTAACAACATCCATCACCATTGTTGACGCTCATCATCTTCCATTGTCACTTGATCTTCAATTGTCATCAGCATTAAGAACCCTTGAAATTTTTTATATATTAAGAATATCTTGTTATTTTTGTAAAAAAAATATTTGTGGTCATTATAGAGGGATAATTTTATTATTTGTAGATATATAATATGTATCACGCGTTATTTGATGTTCACCAAAGATTAGATAGAATTCTATCTACTTTTTATGACCATCAAAACTGGCCTAGAAAATATAAAGAAAGAAAATGATGAGTACTACAGAGAACAAAACAAAACAGCTCGACTCAAAAGATTGGCCCAGCACTATGCAATTCAACAAATCAGTAAAGACAAGCGTCATTGGACCAAAAAACAAAAGACAAAGATTAGGATCCTTTTCATTTCGTTGAAACAGGAGAGAATCTCGTTTGGTGCATCCCATCTCTTGATTAAAGTTAAACATGATCGAAGGTAACTATCATGACAATTGACATGTCATATTCATTGCAACCCCCCAAAATTTGTTTGTGCATTCAGAAGAACAAGAGAGGGGCTTCCACTTCCAAAATGCGTTTGCGTCTCTGCTTTCACCAAAACAAGATTGGGGTGGGGAATCCTCTGAAGTTTGGCTTCTCTACTTCCATCAATTTCTCCAGTATGAAGGCTGCCACGAGAACTCGGCTCTTCCAAATGTAGGGAAGAGAGGATTTTTGTCTCTGTTAGGATAAGACTTGGACAAGAGTAAAAGAAAAGGCTCGACGGAGATGGCAATGCATTGTTTGGAAGCGCCATCAATCAAGTTAGAAAACAAACAGCATCTTACCCTAGCGAGGAGTTTATCGAAAGAAATTATAGTCCTTTTCAAAAAAAAAATTCCCCCTAATTCCTAGAATTTTTGTTGTACTAGAAGTGAGAAACGAGGGAAATAATTCAGTCGAGCATTGTAGGTGCGGTTTTAAGTCAAATTCCATTCCTTAAGTAGTGTTTGATCTTGGTAATTTTATGCTAACTTTTTGTTGTTTCATTTTTTGCCATTGCAAGTTTTATTTTTTCTTACCCTCTATAATCTGGTTAATGGAGCGATAGTGTTTAGTTACATATACTGTGAGATATTCATCAAAAGTTATTTTTAATGCAAAGATTTATAAACAAGAACTCTGACATGCTTTCTTAGAGACATATAATACTATATCTAGAAAGGAAATATGTAAGCCATCACAATATTCAAGTATTTACTGATTAATCAAAATGAATTAATCATGGATGGTTTAAAATTCAGATGGACCACCTCTAACAACCCTTAAATTTTTAGAAGTCAAAAAGTTAAATACGATTTGCAGTCGAAAGGTTATTTTATTATTGAGAAAGTTTTTTGTTTGTCATTATTATTGAAAAAGTTATGAAATTCTTTCTATACACCCTCCTCACTGAAAGAACAGAAAGGCAAGCCCGGCCCATGATAAACTGAACGCTGACACGTTATGAATTGTTATTATGACTGAGCTTTTCTTCACAGCCCAACAACATTCTATGGTACTCTAAGCCCGTCATTGCTTTTGACCCCCCAAAAAAAAGCCCATCATGGATCACCAACTTGCTTTCATTTTGCAGCTCGACTTGGATGCTAATCTTAGTAGTTCTTTTGAAATTTGGAAGAATATTTTGGCACAGTAAATCCCCACATTTGTCATTAGTATTTTTCTGAGTATTTATAGATTTGTCAAACAGTGCAATTACTAACGAATGAAATTTCTTACAGAGTTCACAAGTTGTGCTACGTAAAGTCCTTAATTAGCTGCTTTGCATGTCACTGTCAGATGAGGTAAATGAAAACTGAGACAGCAGCCACCAATTATAAATTTCTGCAGTAATATTGGTGTAATATTAAATACATCTTTTCTTTGTTATTTATTTTTTAAATCAGTACAGTATTCCTAAAGTAAAATATCGTAGATGTAGTTCTTTGACTCTGGTATATTTGTTTTAAGATTTATTTTGTGTTAAAATTTCATATGACAATCTTTATACGTTTCTTTTCAATTATTGCAATAGCTTTTATAATAATGCTGTGTGGAAATATATTCCCCCCCGCCCCCCTTTACTGATATTATTTGTACGTATAATTCAATAATAAAACTATTTGCTCTCAAGGAAAAGATATTTAATCACTGATATTTAATTAAAATGCCTAAAAAGTTTATCTAATTAGATAATTTAAAAAGATGAAAATTAAGTAAAAGCTAAAAATAAGTATAAGCGATATTATATTTGAAAACAATTTATTTATGTTTAAATAATAGAAAAAACTAACAATAGGCATTTGATGAAGGCATCTAATTTAAATGGTGACAAGAATTTAACTGGGGGACAATGAACATTATTATATGTGAGTACATAGGGAACCGTTGATACCCCGAATCCAAATTAAAGGATGAAGAACCTAATAAAGGATATATACTACAATATTATATAAGAACACGATAACTACATTCTGGCGGCGACATCAAATGACACCCGCCATAATCAAAGCATAATATGATCAGTGTTTTAGTTAAACATGTTATAATAAACTCGAATCAGATAATCTTCATCTATCATCTTCTGGTTTTTATAATACTCTATTCTGTCTATTTTTAATAAAAAAAAATTATGAAGATAAACAAAAATAGTAATACATTATAAATTTAAATTTTATTTTGAAATATATATAATATTAAATGAGAAAATTGGTGATTTATATATATAGATATAAATAATAAATGAATAATATTATTAATATAAACATCAAAATAAATATATAAAAAAATTTAACAATTAATATATCTGAAAATAATTTTTTATTTGTTAATATATTTAAATAATAAAAATTAGATAAATTAAAAAAAAATTGAACTAAATTAAACTACTTGCCTTATATTTGATACTTGACCTTGTGTCGAAAGGAGTGTTAGCAATACATTCTTAATGATAACTTAATTTTTAAAAAAATTAAAAGTATGACTATGAACTATTAAATTAATAGTAAAATTATAAATTGTAGTAAAATAAAGAGTGTATTATCAATATATATTTTTTTTTTGCTAATAATCAGTTGTTTTGCTAAGTCGTATAAGGAGAGAATAAAAAAAAGAATACCAACCCTAATTAAATGACAAATTAAAAAGAAAACACAGTGATTAGGAAACAACTCCTGAGATTGTTTCCTTAATTATATCACTTATCCTCAAGCTAAAGTTAATCTGTTAAAATAAAAAAAATTATTACATCCTTTATATCAACAAAATTAATTTATTAATGAAAGTGTAAAAAGAGTACTGATCTAACCATTATATAATCATTAACGACCAGATTTTATTTGTAACTTCTCAGGCTAATATATATATACACACATCAGAATAAGGAAATGGTACTGCACATCAAGTGTAATAGAGAGCCATATATTAAATCTAATTTTAATGAAATCCATAAAGTGAATAAAACCAAGCCTCGACTTTTTAAAAAAATTATTACATTGCATGAATCCATATAGATCATGCATGTCACAGTAAATCAATTCACATAAGTATCCAAATCTTTCTAACTTTACTCAATTTGACTGGCTAGGCCGCAAAGTTGGAGAAAATATATTTTAACAACCATGTAAAATGCTAAGTCAAGAATACACAGTTGACTATGTTATTGAGCAGCAGCTGAGAGAAAAACATTAGTGACAGCAAGATTTAACCTGTTCATTACCAAATTAACCACAACATTTGACAAAAGCTTCGAGATGACATTCTTTTTTAATAAATTATGTCTTCTTGGAAGACTATCAAGCACCACCACCTATAGCCGACTAAATGGAGCAACCTTTTAAGTAAAATTTATTAAAGTTAAGCACAAAAAAGAAAGTAATAACAAAACTAATATGACCTCTATGACCTTGAAAAACCCAACTTTTAGGGTGTTGAACTGGAGACGTAAATACGAGCAGTGAGGAGAACATTGGGTAATATATAACGTGTAAGTACTAAAAATGGAGGATGTGCTATTTTAGTATTTACATGTGTATTCATTATTTTCTCATTTATATAATAGCAAACTGTAAGCAACAAATCTAGGATAATTTATTTTTATAATATGAGTCACACATACCAAAAGCATATTTTATTTTCATTCAAATTTACGAGCAACCATAAAGCTGAAAGGTTTTGGCCACTATACCTTGAGCATTGTAACATTTAAAGAATATCGTATACTTAGCATTTTGTACGCATTCGTGTTCATTGTGAATAAGCATGTATACGTTTCCGTAATGTATTTATACGTATTATGTCCCTTTGTTAACCCTGAAGAAAGGGAAGTATCCTAACATTGTACGTAGCAATGGCACGGTAGAGCCTAGGATGGGGGATTCAAACTCCAGCTTTTATAAATATGCTGCTGCTCAGAAAAAGCCAAGACATAACATAACTTTTCTGAGTATATCAATAATTTATGTGTTTAAAAATCTAGGGACATCGTGACCCATGTCGTGTATGTTTTTCTATTTTCTTTAATGAGGGTGGTACTGAATATCTCATTTTTATATTCACTAGTATACGTGTCCAACATGAACCTGTTTCATAGTCTACCCTAAAAAAATAATAAAATCAATATTCAAATAAAAATATTAAAAATCTTGCAAATGGGTCGTGCCCACGAGTGGGTTTTCGGAGAGCAAGGCCCCTGAAAATCCGGTTGATTAATTTGTATAACCCAAATACCTAATCTCAGTTCCATGTACTTCTGGTGGCCTTGTCTCTTGTGAAGACAAACCCACAATGCACGGTTGAATATCGCAGCCTGAATATCTCTAATCAGTGGAATTTTACTTGTCATTTTGAAGTCACCACTTTGAGTCAATGCAGTTCCTGAGCTGGAACTGTCGACAATTATATAATTTAACACTTGTATAATCTATGCCATTATTTTTTAAGAGCTGTAATCTACACCATTATTAACAAGACTACTTAGATTTTATATAGGTAATTACTGATATAATTGATCAAAGCAATGAAATGAGGAGTGATGTTGGTTCTCATGCAGCCCACTAAAAATGTCTAATAATACTACCAAATGAATTATGAGAAGTTTGAAGTGGGAACCAACTTTTTTTGGTGAGACAAGAAAAGGAAAATCACATGTCCTACAGCATATAGGAAACGGAATACAATATGCGAATAAAGCTTTGGTGATTTAGCCAATTAATTCCCAAACAGAAAACCAAAAACCGTGTAGAAAAGCACGAATGAGTTATGCTTTTACAAGACAGGTTTTTGTATTCGAGCTTTTCCTCTACCAAACCCCCTTATTCTCTGAGTTTAGCTTGTCTTTCTTTCGTTTGGTTCTATACCACTTTTCTTCTTTTGTCATTTTCTTTTCTCCCTTCTACACTTCACCTCCTCCTCTAGTTAACCAAATAAACATCACAATATTCTATGTGTCCATAACCAAACCCAGTTTGTGTCATATCCGTTATTATTGAATGAGGGATTAAAGTTTAGAGAACAAAGCATGTTCCTTCCACCACCCCCATTTTGAGGCAGAAAATTTTGGGTTGCCACCAAATCCTCACCATTCTGCCTATTTTTCAGAGCAGATTGGGATTCCAAATTCCGAACCAATTAGCATAAAGTGCCAATCAACAACACCCCCCTCAAAAAAAAAAAAAAAAAACACCAAAGCTACATTGATATTCAATCCGTTCTTTCTTGGAATTCAGGTAGTTATCATAATAGTAGTAATAATTATTATTATTATTTTATTAATTTTAATTCTTAAAACTAAATTCAACTATTTACATACTAAATATTTTTATTAAAAATAAAAAAATTATAAATATATATATAATAACAAATTGTCATTATATATTTAAACTCAATTAAAAAAATTAAGATTAACAAAATTATAATAATAACAATAGCAATAACTCCCCTAATAATAATAATTGTCAAAGAAATAGATGTCACATCGTCTCCACTTTCACGGTCCACCAAAACGGTGCCGATAACTGGTAATGAACGGTGAATTGTCAGTGGGGCCAACCTTCTTAACGTTCACTCTTCTCTGTCTTCTGGTCTCGAGACAAATCCCCCATGCGACCCTGTTTCTCTATTTCCACTTTGCAGTTGCAGCCTTTGCCATACTCCATACTTCATCCCACATTAATTTACTCTCAATAATTCTATTTAAAACAAGATATTATGCAAACAGTATTACTATGCAATGCACTGCATGTTAGATAATACATATTAATACCAAACTTTGAATTTTCAATCAATTTACAAATAAAATGAGATCTTCCTCAGATCACTGCCATATCATACGTGCATGTCAAAGTCATTCTAACATTTTTCTTTTTTGCCTTACATTCAGTTTTTTATGGGAACGAATTACTATCACGATCCCCTTGTTTGAGATCAATCCGACGCGATCTTTTCTATATCTGACAAAATATATGTGTAGTAATATAAGTGGGAGGAACTTAAAAATCTTAAAAAAACAATTTCTTGTTCAACCCATTTTGTGGATGTTTCAATTATAGAAATAACATTAATTCATTAAAAATCGAATGAAGAAAGGTAAAGAAAATTATACTGAAACATATTTTTATTATTAGAAAGTATAATAGTCATTTCATTTTTTTTTATGTGTGTGTCTCATTAGGTGTTTCAATAAATTATGTGTGGGACTAAGTGCAACTGAATGACTGATAGCTTCGCCTTGACACATTCATGCACGTCCCACACACGTCTCTTTTGCATAATTAGTAAATTTAGAGAAAGGCTTACAAGATATTGTTATTTAAGTAACTCAAATTCCATAGAGGAGCACGTGACCGGTTTGAATTTAAGTTAATCTTCATCCTCGGTCAATGTATCAAAGATTTCAAACGAACCCAACCCTATAAAGCAATCGGCCATTTGCCTATATGTATTTTCCTTTTTTAAAAATCCCTCTGTGCATACTAATTAAATTGCTATGCAAGCACATTACCTTTCATTTTTAACTTCCACGTAGCATCTATGACCCTAAGATGAATGTTTATATGAAATTGTGAATGCATGAAAAATCAAAATGATCATAATGCAAATCTTCTGTAAAAATTTGATCTTATTAATTTATATTTTATATTAGTTACTGTGTTGGATTGGGTTCGATTTCTGCTATTTTACAATATTCCAGCTATCCAAGTAATCATTACAAATTACTACAAGTTGAAAAGTAAGTGTCAGTACAGGTAATTTTATGATGGCCTCTTTTGGGGGGTAGAACGATCAAAAGAACATAGATATAGCTAGATGTGATTCTTTATCATATGAAGAATACGCCTTCCTTAGAATATAAATAGCATATCACTAAGGGTAAAAAGAACAGAATATTACTTTTTAGGAAATGAAATTGACTCATTTTCGTGGGTAAAAAGAGAAGTAATCTTTATCTTTTGAGTCAAACGACACATCAGCAAGTGTAACAAGTTTTGATATCAATAAACAATGATGGAAGTTGACATGGATCTATTTGCAAGTACCTTAATTTAAAGATAGATCTTTAGAACTTAAATATGTTGTGAAAGAATAAGAGTGATCCCCACTTAAGTTCAAATCCCAATTTTTCATTGAAATTATCTTATATAACTCATATTTTAATATTAATCTCATGATTGGAACATCTGAAATGTTTTCCAAAAGGATGAAAATTATTTAGAATATTTTAACTACAATTTGGAATAAAAATTTTGCTAAAATTTATTTCTAGAAATCAAAAGTCAAGTGAGCAATTACACTTTCGGAATAGTGGATGATTAACTTATTAAAATTAAATATTAGTCTCCGTATATGTTCTATAATCTATTACTATATGCAAATAAAATTGATATAATTTACAAATAACTAATTATGTCAATATATTAATCATTTATCTTGTCTTTTATAATTGAGTGATTTGCCTTGAAACTGCGGAGAGCAACTTTGAGAATAAAATGCATAAAATTATAATTGTTAATTAAAAAGTTAATGATCAGGTTGAGGTAAAATATTAATATATGCATGTGTATAATTAATTATAAAGTTAAAACGTTTATTATTTATTTTTTTATAAATTCTGGATTAAATTTGTTATTTGATTATTCAATCAATTATTTTCCAATTCCTGGCTTATATGGTCCTACTTATTAGTAGGCATTGGACTTTATTTTGTATCATTTCCTGTAGTGAGCATTCAAATCTATTTTATTAATTGGCATTGAGATTTATTCTAAGAGAATAAAAGGATGTTTGGAAGGGTTTATGGATAATTTATAAAATTAAACTATAATTTTTATAGATTTTTAAAATTTATTTTAAATTTTTTTGTATAATTTATTAAAATACATTTTATTGAAATAAACTCTTTTAACTTTATATCGTGGTATTTATTTAAATAAATACTTAATTATATACATATATATATGAAATAAATAATTAAATTAAATATTAAGATATTGCATTAGGTTAATTTATTAAAAAAATTATAAAATAAAATAAAAAATATTTTGTTAAAAAATATTCTTCCTCTATTTTTCTTAAAATACCCTAAAAATATTTAGCCAAAAAAAAATCGAGTACATCATCTTGGGGCCTGAGTAGAAGACACAAGGAATGTTTAAATCAACACAAATATTGGTTTGCTTCTTCTTTTTTATCTTATTTATTTAATTATTTATTTACTTTTCATCACTTAACTTTATAATTTTTATCTTTTATTTTATTTACATATTTTATTATATGTTAAAAAAACTTGTTTATGCTTATTCGATCTCCATCTGCCATTCAGTGTTCAAAGTAATGAAAGTATGTAAAGCTCTTTCAAATAATATTTTAGGAAAACTTTCTAATAAATTTACAAATTTAATTTACTTTCTCCCGAGTTTGAAGTTTGAGAACAACTTTATATAGAAAGAAAAGGGAAGTTAACCCAAGCCCTACCTCCTTCCCCAAAAAAGTTTAGCATAGCAAATCTGATTCTTTTATTTTTTGAGAGACAACTGCATAATGTAGCTCTTTTACTTTTCTGCTTTTCTTCTGGTTTACTTTTGCGAAATAATTTCCTTGCAATATGTCATGCAGGCAGCACCTTTTTTTTCTTTTAATTTTCTGAGAACAGAAAAAAAAATTCATACGAAGAGATTACTTTTTATTTCTAAGTCATGTTTCTTTTTTTTTTTTTAAGTTTGTTTCATTATCCTCCAAATTAACTATTTGAGAAAAATGCAAAGAATCACGTGAAAGAAATTAACTTGCTAAGTAAAGAAAAGGAATCCTAGCGATCAGTGTAATGTTCTCAACTTTCATATTCAGTTGCTAGCTGTTTTTGTGTTACTGGGGAAAAAAAAATGGAAGAAGCCATCACTTTTCATTTTTCTATCATTTCAGATCTTTATTACGGTTCAAAATTATGAGACACACAAAACCAACATCTCTTGCTTCGGGGAGAAGCTTATGGACGTGTTCTTTGCGAAGAATAATATTTAATATCATTCCGTCTTTGTAATATTATCATTACTGTTAGTATATTATTTTAAGTCTCCCAACCCAGAAGGCTTGAAAACGTTAATGTTTTCTTTCATGGAAATGCGAGCTACGTTGTTTGATCTCAAACAGACACAAATATTAAGACCGACATGATACTAATTAAAGCTTCAAATTATGTGGCAACTGGCCCATTTTTTAAGAATAGATCTTATAATTTCATTAGTTTATGTTTGGGATTTATTGCAGTAACATGAGAAACACTAGTACACATCATATTTATACTGATCATATATTAAATTATTTAATAGTTATAATTATTATATCATCACTTAAATATAAAAGAACTATATGGAATAAAATTTATACAATTATTTGACATAAAAATATAATATCTTAAATATTAATCAATTTAGTCTACATAATTTGTCAAAACGAGAGTTATACTATTTTCCTCGAGTAACATAAGAATTATTAATATGGTGGTTGATGCTGCTCACAACCAAGAAAAACATGTTTTCATCTTCTTTTTTTCTTTTTAAATTTTGATCCTTAGTTTTTATGTTGTGTTTGCTCATATTATTATTATAAAAAAAATATTATATAATAAAAAAGATTTAAGATTATTTTTGTCAATATAATTTCTTGCTAACAAAAAAAAATTGATATAAATATCATAATATTAGTTATAGCATGATATGTTATAATAAAAATATGATGTACTGATAATATATTTTTTCTACCAATAAAATTATTTATTAATAAAATACATCATATTACTATATATAAATTTGTATTATTTAAACTAATTTTTTTTATTGGATAAAAGTTATACGAATAAAAACAAAGTTACCCAACATTTCACGCTTGATGTAGCACATTAATTATTTTAGTGAGTGTAATACATCTCACTCCAATTCCAATTCTACACAACGTAAATTGGTAATGTTATTCGCACATTACACAATGATTAATGATTGAACAAAAAAGCATAAATTATAGAGTAATGAAATAAGTTTTTTATTTTAATATATAGCGTACAAACAACATTATTTTAATGAAAAACTAACCAAACAACACAAGGTGATCGTGCAAATTAATAAGGCCAGTAATAACTTAACTAATTTTGCTTTTTTGGGATCTAAGTTTACAAATGGAAGGCTACCTCCGTTGAAAAGAGAAGAATGAATATGTTTTATGGAAAATGAAATTTAAAAAAATAATATAAAATCAAAATATTCATAAAAAAGAATAATATAGTAAACGAAATATGAAAAAACAAGAGAAAAATTACAAAGAAAAAATAGCAAAAACTAAAAGATTTAACTACATTCTTAGTTAGTTTATTTTTGTAAAATTTTAATCTTCAATTTATAGTTTCACTGCATCATTAAATTAGATTTAGACAACATTTTTCTTACTCAACGAAAAAATCATTACCAAAACTTATAACAAATAACAATTTTTTAGACATAACGAAAACTTACTAATTTTTCATATCTAATGTCTAAAAAAATTATTATTTATTATGTTTAAGTAAAAGTTTTACAGTTAGCAATAGATAATAATAACTTAAGCAACACTTACTAATGCTATTAAAATAGTTGTTTAAACTTTAGACAACATTTATTTTCACTTTCAAGAATATTTTTATTTTTATTTAAATTGAAAATATTGTAATTTTCAAAATTTAATTGTGACAAAAAATTAACATGTTAAAATATTTTAATTAGTTACGTTATTCATAAAAAATTATATTTTAAAAAAACTAAAATAAAAATCATATATATATATATATATATATATATATATATATAAGCAATAACATATTTAAACCAAGCCAAATTTATATATGGACATGCAAATGGATGCAAGAGAGGAAGGGGGGGGGGGGGGGGGGGGGTATGCTCAACTTGCAGAAGTTTGTAGCGTTGAATTTACTGAACCCAAAGGAGCGTGATGTGCCGGTCACACTCAAATCAAGGGCATCGAATCTGCGTACGGACACACAAGCAAATACTTAATCTCATAAACCCTCTATAATTAACACTCTTCAATTACTCACTCAAATTTTAAAAATTCCAATATTCAGGATCTTGGACTTTATGCTCATTGACTAGTACCCATATCTTGTTACTAAAATATTAAGTCAAAAAAATAAATAGTAAGAACGTGATAAGAGTAACCAGCTGTGGAGAAGAGGCAAGAGAACGACGACGTTCTTTGAATTTTAATATAAAACAAGTTGGGCGCACAGCCCGCTCAGTGATTTGTCGAATTCGGTGTTCTAGGCTGTGTGTCTGCCTTGGCCAAAAGCTTTGTTTCACTTGGCTCAATGTCAATGAGATTGAGGGGAGAGACGTATAGGACCACTTTCCAAGGATTGCTCTTAACACTGCTTTTGTCTTTGATGATCCATATATGTGTGTATTGCTGCCTTGCGTTAGCTCTCCTATTTCATGGGATCTTTCAAAAACATACACAAACACAACATCATTTCAACCTTGTACTTAGTTTTATGTGATCAACGTAAACGGTCATTCTCAAAACCTCCAAACTTTTAAATTAATTTTTCGCATTCCATAATCAAGTTTCTTCTTGTATTTTTCCTTTTATACCAACTCAGTTAAAGAGAAAAAGTAACGCTAGCTTTATCGTGTGTTGTTGAAACACTAGAGATATATAGAAAGAGCCTTACAAGGTACGAAATTAGCAAAAATCCTTTTGTCGGAATACTTTTTGATAAATATCAATGTATCGATCCACTTGTCCAAAACAAGTTGTATTGGATACCTCTTTATCCCTATCATTGATGCCAAGCATACAAAGCGTCCGTTGTCCTATGCTAAATTTTTTGTTTTCTTGTATCACATATTAATTACACAACATTGGATGTCCTAACTCGATTTATGACTAAAATTTATACAACAGAAGTGTGTCTATATATATATACTCGGATACCAACTAATATAATCATCAAATTGGAGTTGTTATTAAATGCTTTATTATTGGAGTATTTTCTAAATTTGTCACTGAAAAATATTTTTCCTCTCAATGTAAAAACATCGTAGACATTATATGTAATTTTTTATTCGTATATGTGTGTGAACAAGTAAACCAATATGTATAGGTATACAATGAGGGAAAGGACAGGTCATTCTTAATTAATTAGCTCCACCAAATTTAGCTAAATAGTACGTATGTGAAATAACCCCATGCACACAACAAATAAAGCACCCGTACCAAGCGTATATCTCACCCACTCTGCATGCATTATGGGCTACTAAGATATATATTTGTAGTTCCAAGAGCAAATAAATATTGGTAAACACCAGCAATTGCCAGTGGCAGACCAGCATACCGTAATTAGCTCCCCATCCTCCTTTTAGTTTGAAATTACTTTTTAAACACTCCTCTAAGTTAAATGTGTGATAAATATAACCATAGTTCTTTCAGTTTTCCCTTGGAGAGGTACACGCGTACATATATACTTCTCTGTCCACCCACAAGCATGCTCAATTTTTCTAAACTATGTGATATTCTTCAATGCATTAAAAGGTTATAATTATTAATTAAACAGTCAATAATTGAACTTGTAATTTAATATATATGTACATAATAAATAATAACGTATACAACTATTTAAACTTTAATTAATATTTTTGAATTAAATCCATTTTTTAATATGCATACATGTTTGGCTACACATAATCTGTTAATCTTAGACACCCTTGGCGCGAAAACGCGCCAGCAAAGATAAGGGAAAAAAAAGAAAAGAATGAACGTTGGATCTTAGAACAGCACAAGTATCTAACCACAACGGATGCCGCATAAACCAAAACGGCCTATCAATTCCAAAACGGCAAAGCAGTCCCTCTATTTTTAACAGAAATAAATTAGCATTTATTTTTTATTTTAGAAATGTGTCTAATTCTTATGGAGAAAAGCATAGCAACCAATGAAGATGTGACACATAAAGCCGTGTGTGATTGTGAGAAGGCAGATCATAAGCATTTACTCCACACTTTACAAGTTCCAATACTTTATTATTATTATTATTATATCTTAAAATAAAACGAAACAGTCGGCTAGGTTGTTTTATGTACTGTTTAGCCGTTCAAGTACTTTTGGGTCCCTTCCATAGAGCCGGTCTTGGCCCATGGCCATGAATTAACATAATGAGCTTTAATTTCTATTTTCTTTTTTAGAGGAATATTTGCCTATTCTTAATGTATTTTATCTTTCACCATAAATTTGTTATTATAAACTTAGTAAGGTGAATGTAATCTCTAATTTAATTTTTCTTTTGAATTAAACTGGCAGGTATTTTCCTAGTTTTTTGGAGTTTTCAAACAAACATCAGGTAAGGCAAAAACATAGTCATGTAAGCCACTAAATCAATTTTTTTTAAAAATATATCTAAACAAAAATACTAGACGGATGTTATTTTAATATATACTTTTATTTACATATTATATATATATATATAAGAAAATTATTTTTTTTAAAATAATGGTTCTCATTGCAATTTTTTTAAAATAACAACAAAATGTTAATAAATCACGTGATAATTATAATAGAAAATTTTTATTATTACATATAAATTAAAAATATTAGTTTATTGTTCAAATGCTCACTTTACTGTTTTAAAACCATCACAACCTCTTTTCCATGAACACACAGTACATAGTTAAGTCACGAAGTTCTTGCATGAATGATTTTATTTTATTTTTTTTACCAACCTTTTGTTACATTAAAAGATTAATGTTTCACCATTTGTTATAAAATATTTAAAAATATAAAATAAAATAAATTAGGTAACATTTTTATAAGTACAAATAAAAAAAATTTAAATTCAATTAACTCTATTTTTTGTTAAAAAGGTGGAGCAATTTTAAATAAATAAATATTTATAAATAAACTAGACATAATAAAATGTTTGTTGAAAATATCTTGAGATATTATTAGGTAACATTTTAGCATATTATTTTAAACATACTTTTTATTATTAATTAAAATTTATTTAAATAATAAAATATGTGAGTTTAACTGTTTAATTTCTAATTGTTGAGTTCAACTCATATTTGTATAGTATTTAATAAATTTTATTTAATTAATAAAAAAAGTGTTACAAAGTATAAAGTATATGTTTTAAGCACTCCTGTTAGAATATGGACAGAGAGAAAGATAGAAATGAAAAAATTAAAATGTTATACTAAATATTTCATGTGTGTGTGCTTATCAAATAATTAGTTAGGTATTTGCAACAGAGAGAAGTCTTTTAGGTTTTCTATCCTGACAATCAGTTATATAAGAAAACAAATACATACATTAAATAGAGTTTTATTAACCTTAACTCTTAAGATTAAAGATAAACAGCTAATAATAAAAAAAAATTATTAAAAATAAATATTTATTACATTTTTATAACTTCAAAACAATTAGTTGTATGTTTTTTTTATAAAAAATTTTTATTTGTGAATGATTAATCTCAGCCCTAAGAACTGATTAATGAATTGTTAATATAACAATACGATTTTATAATTTTGTATTGGATAAAATTGTAAATTATATCTTCTATAATTTTTGAAGAGATAAAATTGTAAATTATCAACTAAAATACAACTATTTAAGTACTAAATACAAATACTACATGTTATTGTGAAAAAACAAACTCATAATAAACTTTCATATTTATGATATTTTTTCACACTTTTATTATATTTTATTTTTTTAAATGTGAAACTAGAACGAATGAGTCTACTTTAACCCAACATATCATTATTTCATTTAAGGTCTTGTATTTTTACACTTTGTCAATTACAATTTACTATAATCCCTCTTTAATATAAAATTCATTAACCAATACGATTTTTCTTCGACTTGAAGAAGAAGTTACTTTTCTTTAACTTTGAAAATCATTGACACCACAACATTAATTGGTTCTCTTTTATTTATGCTCGCCCTGGCCAAAACTCAGAAAGAGGTAAGAGCCATCTAAGTTTCTTATCACTAAAAAATGTATACATTTAAGTACGAAAAGATAAAATTACCAAACGTTATACTAAATATTTCACATATGGATGTGAAGTACTTAGCTAGATATTTGGAAGAAATAGAAGTTTATTGTGTTTATATACGTCAATTAATTTCTAATATATTTATACTATTTTATATTTTTTTAATAAAATTGCTAACATTTTTATGTACAAATTTTACATGAATAAAATTGTAAACTCTCTCATATAATTTTTGTACGAATAAAACTACAAATATTCACATGATGTACAACTACTTAAGTATCCTGTATGTGGTGAAAATTTTGTAAGAAATCTTAATATTTATAATACTTTTTTCCTTTTTTATTTTGTAAGATTTTGAATGTGAAATTAGAATGAATAGACCTACCCAACATATTTTCAATTCATTTAAAGTTTCGTATTTTTACACTTTGTCAAATGCAATTTGCTACAATCCTCCCATGTGACAAAAATTTATTAACCAATAAAACTTTTCTTCAACTTGATGAAGAAATTCTTCTTCTTTAACTTGCAAAATGAATGATATTATCGTTTTAATTGTTTCTCTTTGTAATACTCATGCCTCCCAAAACTCAGGAAAAAAGATAGAGTCGTGAGCTTGCTTTATCTCTAAAAATACTTACATAAGAAGAAAATAAGAGGGGAAAAAATCACAAAATGAATAATGTACAATTTTAAGAAATTTTAACCTGTTCAGTCTATGTTTACAAACTTCTAACATAATTTTATTATTTTATTATTTTTTTATATTTATAATTTCTTAATTTTATAATTTTAACAAATTTCAATCTCTTCGGTCTATGTTACAAACTTCTAACACAATTTTATAATTTTATAATTCTTTATATTTATAATTTTTTAATTTTTTTTATAAAAATAGTTATTCATTTTAATATTTACAAGGTTGTTTTTTTTAACAAGTAAACTTTTACTTCTTCATGATTGCTAACATGTTCATAAAGCGGGAGCAAATTTTTAGCTTATGCAATACTTTAAATTTTTATTTATTATTTTAAATATGAAAGTTAACTATTTAGGAAGTAAAAATGTAGTTAGTGATCATCCCTTTAAAGGTAAACACATATTTCATATTCATATAGGATAATATAATAATTGCTCCCAAATTTTTAGAAATAAGAAGTTTTTGAGCTCTTTATAAACCTTGACATATTTTGAGACTCTATATAACACGTTTTATACTTACTGAAAATATGAAGAGTTAACACAAATTTATCTTAAAATTTCAACCTTTTAATTTACAGACCACTCAGCTCAACAATTAGTTAAGGAGTAAATTTCTAATTATGTTTTATTAAGATAACATTCAGGATAATACATTGGACATATGCATATTAACTTACTCAAAGCAATTTTATCTATTAACAAAGAAAGTTAGTAGAATATGGAATTCTAACACTCTATACACGTAAAGTAGTTGATTAGAAACATGACTAACAACTTTTTAAGTTAAATAAATGTTTTGTACATAATATATAATTTGCATTTATACATAGTATACAGGAGAGCCTAATCAATCAATCAAAACAACTTATCTTTATTTTTACTTTTCATTTACTTTCTTGTATTTTATTTTTATTAATAGTCTTTTTATTTATAATTTTAGTTTTTACACTTATTAACTGTCTTTTTATGTTTATTTATAACTTTTTACCTTTATAATTTTCAGTTTTAGTATATTAGAAACTCATAGTCAAAAGACAAATTCTCTCCTTTAATATAATTGTCTAATATCTTTAAAAGAAATCATTTATATTCAATTATAACTTAATCCATATTCACTAATACAATCAAATATATAAAACACTTAAACGTAGTCAATTAATCAACAATTTTTAACCACAAAATAAGTATAAATTTTACTCTACACTTGCCACCCTAAAAAATTTAAAGTTTTACTCTATTACAAATTCCAAAAGTCAAATATTTTTAACTCACTGATTAGCGATTTAAAATTATCAAAATATCTAAATTGTTGATCGGGATTATTTTCCTAATAGATTATCGTAGGATATTTTTTATAATATACACTTACAAATAAATCAAGATATTAAACTGGTTAGTAAATTAGTTAAGACAAAGATTGTATTTAATAATATACACATACATATAAATCAATATATGGTAGAATCACAGTAGGCCTTAAGGAAGGAATTGATTCATCCTATCAATAGTTTTAAGTTAATTCAGTTCTGAGTTTTGACGCTGAAACTAATCAAACCCAAATATTACGTACCCTCTTACCCATACCACTGGCATTTGATATTTGAGAGCGAAACATAACAATTCTTATTTCCTTGTTCTATTTATACATCAATTTCCAACAAATTTGCAAATCTAGAAATGACTAAGAATAAAGTAAATAGAAGTGTTAATTGGATAGACGTTTATTAATAATGTTAATTGACTCTAGAATTTCTATATTGTAACTAACACTCAAGGTATGTCGTCAATGCTAACATTAAATGCCAAAATGCAAATGTAATACTAGAGTAATTCTCCAATCATTGGCTCCATTTTCAACATATCACTCTGAGGTGGTGCCTTTTTCTCATATCCATTTATGCAACTATTTCCATTACTTTTCTAAGTATCTGGGCTTAATCATCCCAATAGAAGGTACATGCCCTTTCACACAATTTTTTTAATTTATTTTTTATTTCTTATTTAATTTTTTAACTGTACTCTAAAGATATTAATTAAAAATAAATAAATAAATATTTAAATCATATTAATAGTATTTTTTTTAAAAAAATTATTAGTTAACATTTACCTTCTTTTCTTTTTCATGAGAGAAAGAATATATTTATAAAGAGAAATTTTTGTTATCTTATTATTGTGAGTTTAAAATCACACTAGTTATCAAGTATATATACATTCAATATATGCTATAAGACTAAACTTTTGCATCAACATGAATCGATTACATGTATTTTAACTCTAAGCTTAATGTTATCATTAAGTCAAATAGGTGGTTATCTAAAAGGATACATTAAAGACTTTTTACATTAAAAAAGAATTATGGAGTGATTTAAAATTTTCAAAATGAAAAATAAATTATTATTAATATAAAAAAAAGATCAAATTATATTTGTGTAAAATATACATATTTGTACACAATTTAATAATTTTTATTAAATAATTGAATTTAAAAATTAACCATTAAATTTAATATTTTAATTATATATATATTATATTTGCAAAATTTTAGATTAATTTAATTTTGTATAATTTATTTTCATACATTAAAATAACATAATATACACTTTTAAAATATATAAAAATATATATTTTTTAGTCTTTTTGAAATTATTTATTTTTAACTAGATCTGATACAAATTAAACTAACAAATAGTTATAATTCAATGGTTAAATTGAAAAAATATATTACATTTTATTTTCTTAATCTACCACTAAATGCATGTTCAGTTAAACGCAAGTAAGATAATTTTAAAATTTCATGCTTTTCACTTTATTAGAGTAAAGTGAAAGGAAGAAGGAAATAATTTTTTAAATTATTTAATCAAAATTAATTTTAATTTAATATCTATATAATTATTTTAAATATAATATTTTTCTTTTTCTCTCCTTATAAATTAAATAAAATATTGTTTAATTTTTTAAAATTTATGTTGCGTCTTACATTTTCTCCTTTTTGTTATTATTATTATTAGAATCAAGCAGCATTTTGAACTCGCAGTTGCAGTTGATAAGGTTAAAAGTTATTGTTTATTTTATAATTGTATGGTTTCTCGTTAAATCATTCTTAAAACTGAATTCTCCCTTAAAGCTTGCAATTAATTTAAAGCAAGTACTTTCACTTTTATGTTTAGATGTTGGCAGTTTATGATCTACTAATATCATTTTCCCAATGTATCTCTGTCCCCTCTGTAATTTTCATTATACTTTCATCCCAAGTCTACTTTTAATGCATCAAACCTTTGTTGGATTTGACACAACCGTATATATAAGAAATTAAGAATTACGTGTTTATTAACATCAACTTTTTAAAATTAATAAAAAATTGTTATGGTTTTAAATAATTTTTTTTAATAAAATAATTATTTTATATAAATATTTATTTGAAACATGAACTTTTAAAGAAATTTATTAATTAAAAAAGTTAAAATAGATTTATTTTAAATATAATATAACTAAATGAAATATAAAGAAAATTATCATATTATTATAATATAAAACTGATACTCTTTTCAATAATTATACATTCACAAATGATTTAAAATTATATTACCTCCGTTTTCATTTATCATTTAAAATTTTATTTATTTATTTGTCTTCTTAAAGTTTCAAGATGACATTGATTATCAATTTGTCATTAAGCCTCTATCAAGAGAAAGAAAGAAATACGAAGGATCAAAACATTAAATAAGAGATATAAATGATAAATTAAAAACTAAAAAAAATAAATTTTTAATATTACAAGATTAAATATAAGAATAAAAAATAATAATAAATCATCCGAGTAGCATTTATTTTTCATTAATTTCTATATCAAAATATCCATACATAAAATACATCATTACACAATTATTTTTAACCAAATATCAAGCTTGTGAAAGTAAACCATTTTAAATTAAGCTTGCAAATTTTAATTCAAATACACGCTATATGAAAGGAGATTGATTAGCAAAATTTACGCACTCAGCGGTACATAATTAGAGTTTGCATTCATGAGTAGCATCCTTGTGAGGGTAGTAGTCCTCTAGCTCAAGATTTTATTTTATTTTCAGTGTACTTTAAACTTGGACAGTATTTGATTTACTTTGTTCCCATTATATGTAAAAGTTATTCTGAATAGTTTGTGTAGAAAGTTTATTTTTAATTAAAAAGTACTTTTATATTTTAAAGTTCATTGAAAGTGCATTTAATATTATTTTTATTAAAAGAGAAAAAAAGAAAAAATGTTGGTGTTGAAGGCCCACACAATCCTCCCACTTTCCAGTAAAGAGTGTGCATAGTACGAGTTACATGGCGCGTAGAGTTGGCTCGTGTGGAAGTAACAGTGAGCAGAAAAACCCCAGAGACGTACAGAATGGAATTGTAAATGGCCGCGATTTCTAGGTTGCCCGCCACGTTAAGTTCTACCTCTAGCTGTAAAAAGTTAAATATAATAATCATTTCCCAACAAAGGAAAAATAAAATTAAATAAAACCATTTAGTCACTGCCAAAAAAAGTTATTGACCCACACATACACATGACTCACCCACCCGTCGCCACCCAGCCTTTTCTTTTCCGTTCATCAGCTTCACATTACCAAATTACCCCCCCATTCATTCATTTCCCATAACAGAACCCAAAAAAGGAGAATTACAAAAAATATCGTTTCCTTTAGTCAAACCAATTTGACCGATTAATGCTAAAGAGCCGAGTATTTTGGGGATCACGTGACACACATCACAATGCTCAACACTGTACCGTATCCTTTCTCATCACCGTTAGATGCTGTCTCATTGGTCCAGATCCCTTATCACCAACGTGTTTACATCGCATGGATGCGGCGAGCCGCATATTTGTGCCTTCTCACTACTTACATTACTCTCTCCTCTTTTTTATTATTTTTCTCTTTTTTTTAAAAAACATTATATGTATTTAACAGCGCGTGATATTGGAAAATTTCCCGTTTCGGCTGTTTGATCCTATAAAAGAGCGATTCGAGTGTTACGGAGTTCTCAGCAACTGAACCCAACCCATGCTCCTTGCTACTTCTAAGCTCTTTACCGGTTCAACTACACATAAGCAGTGGCAGTAGCCTTCACCCGGGCAGAATCTGCACTTTTTTTTTTTTTGCCTTCTATTCTCTCCTCACTTTGAATCCCAAGATATCCTTTCCATTCAAGGAGGCCACTAGAAGTTTCAACGAAAGTCTCCGCCACCAGCAATCACCACCGTCCCAAATACTCCCCCCCCTCCCCCCACCAATCATGTCAAAACCCCTTCTTTTCTCTTTATTCCTATCACCCACAACCGTCTCTACTTCCCTCCGTTTTTAACATTTATTGCTCCCTTTCCTCTTTTCTTTTCCCTTTCAGTCCCCACCTTTAGCAAAAACCTTTCAGTGTTTATCCTAATTACTAAAGCACCAACCTTCTCCTTCACGATTCTCTTTTATTCCAATACCAGTGAAGGGAAGGCCCTATTTGTTTCCTCGATACACTCATTCGAATGAGACACATAATGGAACCCAGCATCCTATGCAAGCACACAGTGCATCACAGCGTTGTCAAGAAACTCCTTTCCCCCAAGAAGACTCTAACTAATTCAATAGAACGTAGAGTAGTCAGGATATCCGTCTCTGATCCAGACGCCACCGACTCTTCCAGCGACGAAGAATCACACTGCTTCCTCCGCCACAGAATGAAGCGCTACGTCAATCAGATTGAAATCGAAACCGCCGCCAAAAACTCCGCCGCTGCCCCTCGTAAGAGACCCGCCGGAGATTCCTCTTCCTCCCGGCGCCCTGCCAAGGCCCTCGCCGCCACCAATGGGAGGAAGTTCCGCGGCGTTCGCCAGAGACCCTGGGGAAAATGGGCGGCGGAGATTCGAGATCCGTCGAGGAGGGTGCGCCTCTGGTTGGGCACCTACGACACTGCAGAAGAAGCCGCCATGGTATACGACAATGCCGCTATCAAGCTTCGTGGCCCTGACGCTTTAACAAACTTCATCACGCCGCCGCAGAGGGAAAAATCATCGCCGGAGGAGGCTGTTTCCGAGCAAAAGCCAGAAATGAAAGTCGAGGTCACCGCGGAAGCTTCGGCGTCCGGTTACGATTCCGGTGACGAGCAGTGTCACAACCTTTCCTCTCCCACTTCGGTGCTCCAATTCCGGAGCAACTCGAGCGAGGAGACAACGGAATCCCAGAAACCGGTGGAGCCGGAGGAAACGAGCGAAGCGGAGGAAACGTGGGAAGTGTTCAGAGAGTGCCAAGGTGAGACGAGTCTCTTCGATGAGACTGGGGAGTTTTTCCCTCTGGAAATGCCTGCGTGTGACGATCTTTTCAATTTCCAAGCCCCAGAGTACCCTCTTTTGTTCGGAGATGAAGCGCCTCAGATGTTGGGCGAAACAAGTCCGCTTTATTTAGACGAAGATTTCAGTGACAACATTGTTCTGGCCGATTCCCTCATAGATTTCGACAAAGCCTGTTCTCCATCGACGTTGTGCCAGGTGGACGATTACTTCCAAGATATTTTGTTAGGCTCCGATCCTTTGGTGGCTCTCTGAGCCTACCAATCGTCGCAGCTTTTGCCAATTGCCGTCGTTGTTGCCCTCCACGGCAGATTTTGGTCCCGGTGGCAGATCAAATAAATAAATTAAGTCTTTTCAAAAAAATTATATATATTTTTAGTTTTATTTGCATATTTATTTATTTGTTTTAGATACTCCGTTACAAATAGCTAACGGGGATGAGTTAAGAGTTAAGCGTGAAGTTTTGTTTAAATTTTACTTGTAATACCCTTTGCCTAATAAGTTAGGGTGGTTGAGACTTGAGAGTTGCGAGTGGAGAGTTGAGAATGTAATGTAAATTTGTCCAAATGTTAATCCATGTGTAATGGGGTTGTCTCCAATTTGATGTTCTTCACCATGCTTAAAGAGGAGGTTGAGCAAGTTAATTTGCATTTTTGTTGAGGAAATTAAGAAATGTGATATGAATTGACGGAAGGGTGAAGGGGCGCTGATTGCGGTTTTGGCCGGTCAGTCGGTTGGGTGCGGTGAGGGGCAGAGAGATACCAGTTGTTTTTTTATGTGATAATGTGAATTTGAGACTTGACTTTAATTAATTGATTTTGTCTAATGTTGTTTTGAAAAACAGAATGTTTAAAACGTTAGTAGCGCACGCGGGGCGAACATAAAATCTTTGGGTCTTTAGGGGCAATGTAAGTGCCATGCCGCAAAGAAAAAAGTCTAGAGAGAAAGGAGTGTGTGTGTATATGTAGTGTGTACATCAAAAGGTGAACTGATTAAGAGTGTATCAATTGTCGGGATTAGACTTTTCCACTGCACGAGACTCGTTAAACTTCACTCCCAAGAAAAAAACATAAGAATATCAACCACTCAAAATCCACCGTTTTCCATTTACTGTGCCTGTCAGTTAAAATGTCAAATAATTAAGAGCTAATTAACATTCATTTCCGGCCTCCAAATTAAGTTATATTTTACCTCACTTTCTCTTCCTTTTGTAAGTAACTTAAGGGTGGACCCCTAATTAATAGTCCCGAAATAAAATATAATTATTACCATTTCTCATATTAACGAAAAAATAAATTTCCAAAAAAACTTAAATAAATAAGAAAACTGCATTCACCAAATTCAATATGATAAAAAAAATAATTCATTTTGGGTTCATAAAAGGCGGCAATATTACCAATTTGATAAGATTTTACAATCGAAGGCTTTAAATTATTTCAAAAATGGATATTTAGTTATTTTTTTCTTTTAATATAAAATTTCTCACTTGTGAGCTTGTCTATCTATCCTTATGTTATAAATCTAGATATTTATTTTCAATTGAGAGGATTTTTATAGGTTCTTTTTATTTAATTAATTCATTTAGTTTTTTCTGCATTAAATATTAATTTTTTATTTGTAATTTTTTATCCTTCTAAATACTCTTGCCTGGATTTAATTAAGTTTAATTTAAATTTTAAATATTGATATATTATATCTAATTAAAAAATTTAGTAAAATTATGTTTTGATGATAATTACAAATTAGAAAACATTGATATCAATTTTTAGAATTGATTTCAAACATGTACGTTTTAATGATAATGGTTACAAGTACGTTTTTTTTTACTACAATACTAAATGGTGTAAATTGATTTCCTCGTCATGCTATTACTTCATATTGATTATGTATTATTAAAATAAATATTTAAGAAAAAAATAAATATATTGTTTAATTTTTTAAAAATAAAAAATATTATTAACAATAATGAATAATTTATTACATTAAATAATGTATAGTTAAAAAATAAATTATAAAATGTAAAATTAAATTTAAATTTAAAAACTATATATTTAATATAAATAATTAATAACAGAATAAAAATATATAATAATCAAAAAAATATTTTCATCTAAAATAAATTTTAAATTTAATATAGAGAAGTAAATTAACGGATTTTTTCTCTTCAAAATTACGTGGAGTGTTTCAAAGAACTTGTTCATTCCTTTTTTTTATAACTTTCTTTTGGTCAACCGATAAAAAATGCAAAAATGGGGTTGAAAAGTCAGTTAAACAGCTGTCCAAAGAATGATGGAGAGATGAATCCTATAATTTTCTTCTTCTTTTTGAATTTCTGACCAATTGATATGACACAATATGAAAGACGAATCTAACTGATATGACGCAAAAGCTACTCCAAATAATAGAATATTTCTGTATTTATAAAATTACACGATCCAAATGATTTTTCAAATATTAAATTACATTCATTTTTTCATTCTATTAAATTAAATTAAATTTGTAAATATTAAACGATCATTAAATTTGTACATATTTTTATATTTTAAGAAATTAATTAATAAGAATTAAAATTTAATATAATAATATTCAATCTTTAAACAATAATTTAATGATAAACATGTATAGAAGGTAATATACTAATATCTTAATATTTAAAATAAAATTTGCAATTACATTAAAATTTAAGCTCTGTTTATTTTACCGTTAAAAGCTCGCTAGAATTAAATTCACTCATATATAAAAATAATCGATTTCACTTTTCGCATTTAAAAAATTGTAATTTTATTTTTAACTATTGATTCTGATTTTCAGAAATCGACTTTGGCTCTATACTTGAAAAATAAACAAACACTTAATAGGAAAAAAAATTGTCATTTTTTATGGTTATATTTAATTTGAGGTTATTCTGGTACAATGGAAAAAAAAATAATTCCAGTTCAAATAAGATATGTTAAAATAAATTAAAAAAAAACGTTAATATTTATAGGAGTAGATCAATTCTCAACTTGAATGTTGTCTAAAAGTAGCAATGCAAAGATTTTGAAGAAAAAAAATATAAATTACAATGTGAAATATAAAGTATTTTTCTCGTAAGAAAAAGCTGAGAAACTACTTGTACATGCAGGGGGAAACTTGCTTGAGTACAAGACAAAAGAGGAAGTTTAGATTGACACAATTGAAGATTCCTAGTATCTATCTACTGTTCCTATGAGGGATTGAATTGTTTCGTTTGCATATATATATATATATATATATATATATATATACATATTCACTTCATTAAACAAAAACAGATTTTTAATAAAAAATGCCTATATATTTTAAGGTTGTATTTGATTAGAAAGGAAAAAGTACTTTAGAGCAGAAGAATGATACCTGCGCCCGTATAAAAAGGACAGAGACAGAACAACTTTCTTGAAATACCGTAGCACAAAGCTAACAATTATCTATTATCGTTTAAAATTTTGTATGTATTAGTATTTTGACTAATTAAAATAAAAAAATTACAATGAAACAAAAAAGTTTTAAATTATTTATAACGGATAGTTTATTTAAATGCTAATATACTTTAATATTATTTAACAGTTTTTCGATTATCATACAGTTATCATGAGTGAAAACTTTTTTAAAATAGAAAATTCTAATTAATGTGGCTTTTTTATATGAAAAATACCGACATATGAATTTTTTTTAAAAAAAAGATGGAAATATAAAAAAAAAACTTTAAGAGTAAAAATTGTTATTGCAGATCTTTGGTATTTTTTTAAAAAAATCATCAATACTAATTTCTATAAATTAAAATTTTTAATAATTTTTTGATAATCTCCAAATAATTTTTTAAGCTGTTTCACCTCTAGATCTTTATATCTCACCAAATTTTTTTGTAATTTTTTAAAAATTTCATATTTTCATATATATTGTTTTTTAGATACAACGTTAAAGTAAAAACATCCAATTAACATAGACATATTTAAACAATTTTAGTTTTTTTTTCAGAGTTTTCCTTTGAAGCATTATATTTTCCAGTAAAGATAAAAGATAATGGCTCGTGACAAATCAAGGAAGTGACACCTAATTTAATAAATGTGTTCTCAAAGAAAAAAAAACAAATTACATTATTTAATTCCTCTGCCTAAGTCGAACATTTATATGATGATTTGAATTTAATCATCAGAACATGTATGTATGTACAGTATTTCTTTCACCCTCGAAATTACCATTGCATATCTGGTTGTATGCTTTTAAATGAACTTTCTTCCTGAAAAATAAGTGTTAAAGCATTTCCCTTTTCTTGAGCACGTATGAGGAATCCTTTCTCTCTTTGCAGGAAATATCCTTTACGCAATTTGCATTAATTGACATTTGACAAAGCTTAATACATGTTGTGGCGATGCTGCCATAGGAAAGAAGTAGTATCTAACTATCTATGTCATGGGTACAGTGCTATGCGTGGTGGGAGAGAGGCCATGTCTCGTGAGATTGTGAGCATATATAAAAGAACTTAATTGCTTAACTATTACTCCTTAACATGTGTGTGTGTATATAGAGGGAGAGAGATAAGGATAGAAAGAACAGAATCAATAGAAAAAAGGGAATATGGGATAAGCTCCAGAGAATGATTATGTCGCAACTCGGAAGCAAGATTAAAATTCCATTTTGTTCTCTTCATGGATGGTACAATTCAAATTGGCATTATGATTAGCCTCACGCGCTCTATCAGTTACTCCACTCACTCACTCACCTGAAGCTCAGAAATATCTGTCTATATATTTTCTCCCATGAAGAATCCATTATCATAATTGTGTTTTCAAGTTGATGTGTTAAGCTGTTAATTAATTCAACATGTTTAATTAATTTGATGTAATAATCTTTTAGGCCATTTGATGAAGTTGCGAAATGGGCTCCATGGGGCGATACACACTGTAAAAGGCATTGCTTTAGAATAGGTGGTCAAATTTACATGAAGCTGAGTATGTGGACATAATCGATCAAAAGCTCTTTTCCACCATTGTGGTTGGTTATTGAGAAGCTGGGCTATTTTTCTGTGGTGATTGCCGGTTGGTAAAAGGAAAAATCGGGCTGTCTATGTATCATGCATATATATATATATATATATATATATATATATATATATATATATATATGCGTACTTATGTGATTGCTTTGCATGAGTGTCCCATGGCATGTGACATCTCTGGAAATGCCCACCTGCAGGTTCTTCTATTTATATTGTATCAACATTGCCCACTACTCAGTAAAGTGGGGTTAAGGTGCCACACGAGTACATTAATTATATTACATTTTTCCTTTTTTCACATTTTAATAATTTTATATAAAATAAGATTTTTGATAACAGAATCTTTTTTCACACTTTACCCATCTAATATTACTTTGCTTTTTCTAAAAATTGAATCATATTACCTTTTTCTCTTTTATTATTTCTATATTAAGAGAAATAAAGATTATCAAGGAATATATGTAACTGGTTAGTAGTACGCACAAGTTTTTATAATAAAATTATTTGAAATATTAATTTTTAAAAAAGTGTTTTAACTTAACTTATAACTATAAATAATATGTATCAACATGATAAAGATATAATAAAATTATAATATTTTTAAAATATAATTTATTTTAAAATAATAAAAATAGTATATTAAGTATAAGAAAACTTTGAAAACTTTTTATAAAATTTTTGAAAGTTTATATAAAGTAATAATTTTTTTATAAATATAGAAGTTAAAAAAATTAAATTTTTATATAAAATAATAAAAAATTTAAAAAAATATTTAGAATGAAATTAATACAAAGTAAATAAAAGGTAAAATCATAACAATGAGGAAGAATGTAATTCACATATTATTTTTAAACAGTTTTAATTTAAAAAAGTGCATATAACAAATTGTGATACTCTCTTACAACTCTACACTTTCTGTGAAAATTATTTTTATTTGTAATATAAAATTAATTACTTTATGCATAAGAAATTAAAATAATTAAAAATAAAAAAATAATATGTAATGACACTAGTATGCTAATACTATTATATGAAATAATAAGATTTATGTTAGTAAGTTTCATCTCTCTTTGATAATTTTTTCCCTCTAAATATAAAATAATATATTTTCAAAGTTTTGAACTTGCATATTCAAAACAAGATAGCACAAAATGATTTTTTCATATAAATATTTAAATGCTACCTAATTATGTTATTGTGTCATAGATTAAAAACATTCACCATACTAGTAATATTAAAAAAGATTAAGTCTATTTTTATATAATTATTAAATTTTACTTTTATTTTTAATTAAATTTTATTTATTTTTAGTCCTTATATTTAATAAGAATAAAATATTTTCAGTCCCTCGTTGAAGCCTAAAAATATATAATTTGATATTTTATAAAGACTTAAAATAAATAAATAAAATTTACAATTTAAAATTAAATTTTGAAAATTTTATGAAAATTAAAATGTATTTAATTATGTTAAGAATCAAGAAACACTATTTTATCTAATTTCTAATACAATTAGAAAAAACGAAATCTTAGCAATTAGCATGATTAAGAAGGACATAGCATGTAACTTAATTAGATTATTATTTAGATATATATATACTTTATCTAATTACGTTATGTGTCCAAAACTTAAGACAGTCAAGGTATAAATGAAATTAAGGCAATTAAGAATCAACACAGTCAAAATAATGGAAACAAAGTCATATTAAGGGAATTGATACACATTACATATTTACACAATGTATGTGAACATATGCATACAAAATAAAATATTTTCGAGTATAATTTTACATGTTATTTCTTAAATTATTATAATTCTTTTCCATTAAATCAAGTATTTCCCTCGTTAAATAATAGTAGAAAAGTTGCAAGTAAGATATGATATATATAGATGTTTTTGTAATAGAATTATGGGGGCAAAAGCGCATGCATCTTCATTCTCAAATGGGTTATATATATTTTTGGCAAACCTGTCAAGTTGTCTCCTCAATTCACCAACCAAACAAATATAGACATTATATCCTACGTGTCCAAAAGAAAATAATAGTAGAAAATGACAATATAGTGATTCTTGACCATAATTCCCCCAAATTGCAGTTCTGATACTCAGGTTCGTAGAATTAGCTGTCACCTGTTTGTTTACTTCGTTTTATAAATGCACAACACGAATGCATGAACCAATTTTCCAAGGAATATATCTTCTGTCCTTACCACGTGACCACTTTCATACATGATTTGCATCAATTTTAATATATATATATATATACACATAACACTAATAATAACTCCATTTACTACTGAATATATGTGATTAAGTCATTGCTGGTAAAGCCCCACCGATGTCAATGTGTTTTATTTCCATATAGATATAGTATAAGTTTAGTCAATTCCAAAATTTACTACTCTCCTGTCACAAAGTATAAATTATACATAAAATGTCCGTCAAAATATAAATTAGAGATAACTTCCCTGCGTTCAATGCTCCATGAAGCATTCAAATCTTCACCACAAAGTATTCTTTCATTCACAAGTTTATCATTTTAAGATAAGAAAACTTTTTGAATATCATCTAAAATACTTACTCAAATATTTGATAAAATTTAGTATGAATGATCTACTATTATTCAAACTATTGTTCTATATGTTTACATTTTCATTTAATTAAATTTTATATAATTTCTCTGACTTATTGGTTTGATAAAAATATATTTAAAACAAATAATTTGAATAACAAAAGCACTCCCAAATTAATAACACATTTTCTTCACATCTTTTTTTATAGCATTTGGTGAAATCTATTATAGACTCTACAAAACGAAAACGCGAGTTCAAATTAGTTAAATTACATGAAATTTTACTCCATGTATTTATAATTTTTACACAATTTTAATAATAATTTTTTTAAATATTTTATACACTTTGGTATTTTGAGTATTCTAAAATTTTGTCAATTTGATATACTTAATTGAAAATTTTAACTTAACAGTTTAATAAATAAAATATATTTTTAGTGAAAAATATTAGATGTACCATTTTATTATTTTCAACATTTTGTGTCATTTAACTCTCTCTTTTTTCTATCTATCTAATCTAAAATGGGTGTTTGTTTTCATTAAAAAGCCAGAGTATACATAGTATAGTACTTGCCTTCTTATATATTTTTCTCACGTTTTTTTAATGTCACCTTCAGAATTTAATCATTAACCAGAATGGTCGTATAGGCATTGATAAATTAACTACCGTCATAATATTCGTCTTAACGAGTAAATGTCACAAACAATCCATCCCGTACGGCAGTGATTCAGGTGAATATAAAAAGGATTCTTGACACTATTTTTGGTAAAATAGTGTTATATACTAACTTCAACAATAATTATTTATTACTTTTCATACTTTTTGAATGGTCAAAATTAAATTAATTTGGTGTTATATGCTACTTTTTTTTAACATAATCTTATATAATTTTATAAAATTATTGACAAAAGTGTTGGAGGAAGTATTGTCTACAAAGAAAAGTGTATAAAAAGGTAATTAAATAATATTTATAACGTGTTTTATTTATTTTTTGTGGAAAATATTAATTAATGTAATCATAGTACTTTAAATTTAATACGAAAAGTATTTTTTTTTCACTAAAAACAATCTTATTTAAATTTGAAAAACATTTGCAACTTAAAAAAAGTAACTCTTATAACAAAAGATATTTTATATAAAAAGCTAAAAATTCAAAATCTTGTTTTTTTTTATAAAAAAAAAAATCAAACATACATTATTTAAACTAATCATATATACATCTGTGAAGATGCGATTGGTATGCAACCGTTCCACCTTTATTTGTTTCTCTATCAAGCAACTAATCACATAATAAGTTTTTATTTGTCCTTTTCATTGACATATATATATATATATATATATATATATATATATATAAAAGTTCTTATTTTGAATTTAAATATTTGAGATTTATGATATATTTAGGATATGAAACAATTTTAATAATCTCAAAAAATAAAAATAAAAATTTCGTAGGGTGTAAAAATACATTCTAAGGAAATTTTCGATTTGTATGTTTTGAAAAGAGAAAGGTATACAACAATTCAAATAATTTAATTTAAAAAATTAGTGAAAAATTAGACAAAAACAATTAATATATTAACTAGACACATGCAAGTGGATGTGACACACTACCACTAAAAAATGTAGTTATAGTTAAAAAAAAATTATATATATATATATATATATACTAATTTAAAAAACCTTTCATTAATTTATAAAATAAATATGAATAAGTATTTTTCAGATACTGATTAAGAAATAAAATATAATGATTATTTAAAAATTATTAATACAATTCTTTTCATAATTTAAATAATTTGTTTTTACTTATAATTACTGCTGTGGTTACAACATTAGTTAGTAACATCATAAATAATGAATTGTAATAAGGTGCAGAAACTTGACGAGGTGCACATCGTTGACAGAGCCTGCAAGCCACAGAGACACAATATTATGCTTGTAGAAAGAAAGTCATGGTGTAACTCTCCACAGACTGTGTCGCAACGATTGATTAGCTTTAGGCGTGGTTGGGGAAATGGTCCTGTTACAAATAATTACTTCATGATTGCAAGAGCTTATTGGAAGTTCGAATATCACTATTTCTGCAGTTATTTAATTAGTTTATTTAATGCATATTGTGGCCATTTTTGCTGTTCAAAGATTCCTGGAAGTATCTTCTTTCTCATGCGATATAAGTAAATTTAGAAATTACATTAATTTACTCTGCCTTCACCAGATTTTGAACAACTGTTTCACTGCTATTTCACTGCTATCCATAGGCTGGTTCTATTTTTCTGTCGAAGTTGGGGCAATTATTACATTTTGTCGACCGCTTTTACAAAGTAATAAAATGAATCCGGACGATTTTGGTAATACATTTTGTGACATCAAGCCTTTGATTTTTATTTGTAATTATATCCATTTTCCCATTTTCGATAAACACAAAGTTGTCATGTTTTTATCAATATAATTTTTATTTTAAACGTACATTATAAAAAAATTAACAAATATTTTTTATTCAAAATATAATAGTTAATATTATAAATATATTAAATATTATACATTTTGTATTTTTAATTTAATTATATATATATATATATATATATATAAACTTTTGTTATGTATCTGTAGACATATTAAAAAAATGATTAATAGAATAAAAATTGGATAGGGCACTTATCCCTTCAAAATAAATGAAAAGAACCACTATCTCCAACTTGCTACCACTGAATTTTTGGTTTGAGAACCACTTTTGTCTTCCATGTTGGGTTCCATTTACTACAATATTATACAGTGATGAGTATTTGAAATTTGGGTATAAACAAAGATGTTACGCAAAGGCAACAACAGGCATGCACTCATAATATAAACAGGTTAGTTGGAAAATACAGTACTTGATAGAAGGCGCCTATTTGTTGTCGGTAATTTAACACAGCTAGCATAGTACTTGGCACGTTGAGAAGCTAGTAACTTTGTAAGCATCAGAAACTTAGTTAAGCTACAATTTCAGAGAAAATCCAACGCCACATTAAATGTATTTTGGCAGATTTTAAATTTTGCCACAATGATGAACAAAGACACAGTCACGGAGGCCTTGAAGTAGAGGGTTACACACATGACGGATGAGGAGAGTACAGTGTTGCGTTTGAAGTTTCTGCTGTTTCTTTTTAATAGCGGGGACAACGGTGTTGATGGTGATAACTATATGAGACAAGAGTAAAGGTTTTATATGTTTAATGTGATTTGATATAAGGGTTTTATTTTTAACTTAACCAGTTTTATTAATTTGTAACTTGGAGATATTATTAATCCGAAACATAAAATATAGAAGCAATCAAATTAAGTGCTTTTCTGTTACTTTTTGAAAAAGCCTTCAGCAATAGGTACAATATTCATCATGACAAATAAAACCAAAGACAAGGGAGGGAGGAAAATAAAAGGGGTGTCATGAATTGAACATATTTGTTCAAAACGCGGTCTCTTGTATTTATTAGCATTTAGCAATGTGTGTTTGTCAGAGAAAATAAAACTGGTTTGCTTGCGACAGGGGAAGCCACTTGTTGAGGCTAAGGCCAAGTCACGGCTAATGTTGCAGGCTTTAGTAAGATATCACAGAAGCAAATACTAAAGAAAGAGCTCAAAATCTCACCAACTTGCGTACTCTGCGACGCTATTCTTACTCTGATTTGTTTAGCTGTGGTCTGCTTCAATTTAATGAACAAAAACACTGAGCAGTTTGTCTTCGCCCAGCTAGCCTAGTTTTGCCTCCTTGTTACAATGGTTGGTCCCCCCCTACATTAGATATATTGACAATGTGTTCTTAATTCATCCAATTTAAACCATAAATTACCATTGAGGGTAATTACAAGCATAATATGTGTGTCTTCAACCGTTATGCGCGTTATGACATTTACTAATCACATAGCACATGCAAAAATATATTTTAATCAAAACGACAGAAATCTAATGTGTGTAGAGGCCCAGCGACAGTCAACTTGTGGGGTCTTAATTTTTAATTTAATCAGTTATTTTAATAATGTTATTTAATTCTTCAAGTAAAAAAAATTATATTTTATAAATATTTTTGTTAAATGAAAATGTATTTATAAATGAAGTTATTTTTACATCTTTAAAGTTGATGTTAGTAAAATAGGTAATAATTTATTGTTCAAGTAGAAAAATTAATATTTATGGTTTTAAGCAATTAAAAATATTAAATTCAGTTATTTAATACTCTCAACATCAATTCTTATAATTAATGTTAATGACATCGTTTTTTAATACCCGAACCGTTGATCTTCATCTAATAATCTCTGGCATAATGAATACGCACGGCACCAACGCATACCAAACTAAATGATGGCATGATTCATGAATACGATGCTTCATTAGTGGAAAACTTGCCAACTGTTTTGTTAAACTCATCTTCAAACGGAACCAATGTCCCAACCACGTGTCCCGTTGTACGGATTACTATGCAACTCTGACTTGTGTTACGCTCATGGGCCCACAAAATCAGTTCCTTCGATGACCGTCACATGTTGTGAAGTCCATTTTCCTTTGTTTTTTTTAACGAAGAAATTTAAATTTGAATATTTAGAGGCTCGTAAATCAGTAATGGCAAGACAAGGCAGAGGGGTGAGCATGTGAATTGCATATGGCGTTCCTCTGCGCCCAAACTCATTTTGTCTTCCAATTTTATTACCTTTTCATATTATCGTGGATGTCTACGTGGCAACGATCAGCATTTGTCAGCATTCTCATCACCAAACACGTGGAATAGTGATTACTGTTGGTAAAACAAAACTTTCCTTCCGCTTTCCTCCATTTTTTCAACCATTTGGTCAATAATTATCCCCCAATGTAATTACTAAATATTATATATTAACAATTTTTTGTTATGAAAGGGAATAAATTTTTGAACGAATCCCTACAATAATGTATTCTCTTCTTCTTTGTTTCATTTTTTCTCATCCAAATAGTTTAAATATTTATATTCTATTTTATTTTTCACTACTCTACTTCCTTACACCCCGATTACGTTGAAACAAAATTTTAAAGTAGCCAAGCAACTATGCTCACCTCTCCATTGTCGTAAGTATATATATATATATATATATTAGATGAAGTTGAGTAATAATACTTTAAAATAGGTTTAAATAATTCATGTTTAAATGAATATAAATTTATATTTATTTTAATGTTATTAGTTACATCGTTGCATTAAATCTATAATCATAGGATGTTTATTTTGTTTCTATATACACCGTAAATGATAAAATTGTAGAATAACAAAGAGTTTATATGATATAGAATGAATTCTATGTATATTTCATGGATTCCCGATTATACATCTGTGTGTGGCTCTCAACTCTCAACTCGATCGATCAAAGACGAGGACGTAAGTTCGTAAAGGAAATATTGATAGCATTTGCTACTTTATCCTAATGTACTGGAGTAAACTTAATTACAGTGTGTTTTAATACCGAAAACTAATGATATTTATTTTTTATATCTTTTTATACATCATCGTTGTATATGTATAACGGGAAATAATTTAAAAAATAGCCTATTTCATGTAATAAAAAAAATATTAATCAATTATAATATATTATAATATTGGAGCAAAATGATGTCCAAGACACAGTGTGACAGTGATATAATTATTTAAACCTTCCCCAAGTAGACATATACCCAAGAGAAATCTATAACAATTTCGTGTTTACACGTACTGTGATGAAATTATACTTTGGATTTTATATATCGACGACACAAAATTAAAAGACAAATACTTTTTACACACAAACATCAATAAAGAGGAAAAGTTATATGGTTTAAACATGAATTTCTTAAACTCCATATCCCTTGCATTCTCCACCGAATACACAAAAGCATTAGATGACAAATAAAAGTTAATGACAAAATAAAGCCACACGAGACAAAATTTAAAAAGAGAGGGAGAGAATGTTGCAAAAGAGTTGGATAAAGGAGGAATGCTTTGCTGTTGTCTAATTCTTAATGCCGGTTCAGTTAAAAGAATTTGTTTCATGCATGAAGTTTGACTGTGTTCTAATCAAGCACATCCAATGGGAAATCAAAACAAGTGTTTAGACGTAGGTGATTATCATGAGCCTAATTATGGGTTTAAAATCTTTACTTGGTTGTTATGCTTTTTACTTATTTATTTTTTCTCTTTTTTCCCCATCACCTTTTTCTTCTCATTCCGAATAATTAAAAATGCAAAGTCAAAAAGTTCAAACCAAAAGAGAAAAGGAAAAGTCAAAAACTTTCCGTCATTCCTTTCATCAAGTTTTTGCACTGTGTGAGAGGTTCATTCAGCCCCAAAGATCGCGTGTTTACTAAATTAATCTTTGGTCGACAGTTAAACTATGATATGAGAAATGAAACATGTGGATATAAAAAATTAAAAAAAACTTATACGGGAAAAAAGAAATTTTCCTTTAAATTCAAGTAGAATGTTAATTCATAGTTCAAATCTAATCCAAACAGTAAAAATCAAACTAAAAATTAAAAACTAAATTAATAAAAAAACTGAACAAATTGAAAAGTGTAAAAATTATTTTTTTATTGAATTAAATTAGATTTTAGATCCTATTTTAAAAACTTATATATTTCAATTCAAATTCAATATATAATATATGTATATCATTTTATTTATAAAATTTACATATCACCAATATTTTTAAGACTTAATTATAATATTTAAATATTTTCTATGATTTATTTTAAATTTAAATGATATTATAATTTTTTAGAGATACATCTTATTTTTTTTATGAGTATATAAGTATGTTTTTTAAGAATAATATAACAACATTATTTTTGTATATCATAATATAAATTTTAACGTTGAATTAAACTCAAATTTATTTATCTTAATCCCATCAAGTTTAGTGCAAGTTAAACTTGCAAAAGCAACAAAATTTTAAATTTTGTTGTGTTTTTTTTTTTTAATGAGTTTTGCTAAACCTAAACACCACTTTTGCAAGTTCAAGTTAAATTTAAAGCTTGTCATCTAATTTACTAAAGTTATTTGAATAAGCTGAAAAGCTCGTTTTGTTCTCTACTTTATTTAAAGGTTATGAATCATAAGATGAGATGACCAGCTTTAAAATGAATAAAATTTTATAATAAAGTTATAAAAATGAACTAAAATTAACTTGGTGAACCGCTTTTCACAAAGGAGTATTATTCCTTATTACTCTTAATATTTGGTTTAAATTGTATTAAATATTTTAAAATTCATTCTATTAGTATATATGATTATTAGCAATATTTTAAAACGAAACTCGGAATTGCACTTATAAAAGTATTAATTCATATTTCACTAATCATGCAGGCCCAAACAAATGCGGCCTAAGCAGGTTTGAAACCCAGGATCACTCCATGTTTCTCAATAGAAGTGCAACTCCAAAGTGGACCTGGAGTCTACACGAAAAAAATTGGACCCAAGAAAAAGTGGACGGAATAAAGTGCAACTCGAATAAATATAATGTTTTATTTTTATTAATTTTATGAGAATTTTTAAAAAAGTCTCAAGAATAAGTTGAATAGAATAAATGTATAAGTCTAATTTGAATAAATTTTTATAAAACATATATATATATATAAATTAATATAAAAAAAGTTCTCTTATAAATTAAAAATAATTTATATTTTTATATATATTTTAAAGTTTTTCTCATTTAAATTTTCTAAAGTTTAAAAAGATAAATTATTTTTAAACTTATAAAATAAATTTTATTATTTTTTAACACCGATTATTTCTCTTATAAAATTTTCTTTAAAAATTTATTCAATTTGAGCCATAATATTCGTAAAATTTGAAGAAAATCATTTGACTGATAAAAAATAAAAGAAATATTGAAATATAATATATAGACTAAAATTATGATAAAATACAACATGTGAAAAATAATTTTAAAAATGTAATTATTAATTTTTATCGACCATTCTTGATACACTCTATTTTTAATGTTTACTCACACTTGAGAGTAATCACTCTGTGATAGATAATTTTATATATTTTATCACAATTCCAATTGTTAATTAATTTTTGATGAGAAGCATCTTTAATTTGCATCTGGATTCTATTGCCTTAAAATCTAGCTTCCATCTTTTAGCTTTTATCCTTTTGGAATGGAGGAAACTTTATTCCCCGTCAGGTGCAAATAGGACAATTTACTTTTTCAAACAATTTTATTTTTGTTCAAACAAGGGAACTTACACGAACGAGTCCCATAATAACATTGAGCCACTCATGCATGTGAGATTATGAGCCACTCATGTGGCATATTCTGCTTTGTTTTTGGTTAAGCCACATCTCTACAGAATATGAATTTTGGAACACCTGGTCCATTTCTATTGGGAGGTCTACATCTCTTTCCTGAAATGAGGGCATAGAAGCTTACATTTGGGCCCTTGGCTTTATAGTACCCTCACTTTGACGACATCTGGATTCTTTAACTTGTCTCTACCAAAGCAACCCTACAATCGTTTGTCCTGTAATCCACTTGTTAAAACATCTCCATTTACATAGGCCCAAGATACTTATATCTAATGTTCAATCCAACTCAAATGTAAGTGAATTTCGACCAAAACAAATCAAACTCGGTTTAGTTAAAGAAGGCACATTTATGTTATTATTTTTGTTTTGAAAATTTTAACAATAATCTCGTATGTATAAGATAAGAACTTTAAAGATAAGAGAAACACACGTCTTAAATATTTGCTATATATGTCACACGTCTGTCTTGTATGTATGCGTACGTAAGAAGATATTCAGTGACTCAAAGAATAAGTTTTGAATACTACTAACTTTGGTTAGTCATTTTTTAAAACATTTAAATCCATTAGTTTAACATTTGTATCGTGTAATATTATCTTAATAATTATGGATAACAAAATTTTAATTAATTAAACTTTATATACTTACAAATTTATGAGTTAAATAAGTTATCAGTCTTTAAAAATATCATGCTTTTGTGTTTAATTTCTAAAAATATATTGAATTTTAGTTTTTAGAATTGAAAAAATGAATTTAATCTTCACTGCAAGAATAAAATTATGTTTTTTTTATTAAATACAGGGACTAGGATTGAATGTGTTTTAATTAAATGTAGGGACTAAGAATGACGTGTAATAGAGTGCACATTTTTTTAATATATGAAACTTTTTAGAAAGATTAAAAAAAACTTTATAATAAAAAAATGTAAAATTAATAGTGACGTGTAACAAATTCCTAAACAGGAATTTATTTTAAAATAATATTATTTATTAATTTATTTTTAAATATTAAAAAATAAAAAATCGAAAATTTAATTATTTAATATTTAATTTTATCAATAAATGTTCACAATGTAAGGATAAAAGTATATAAAAATATAAGAAATTATCGATTGTATCATATTATGTAACTTAACTAATTTAAAAGAAGTCGAACTCGACCTTGAAAAAAGGTGTTAAGTGGCGCCTTCAGCCTTGTCACCTGTGCACGATAGAAAACTCTAGAAGGTAAATGACGGGGTGCAAGGCCATGTTTGTTAAGAAAAAAATAGAGGGGAAAAAGGGGCTTTGACATAAAGCTTTCAATTAGGCTGAGAAACCCTAGTGTGAGAGTTCAGTGAGTGTGGAAGCTACTGGCTACTGCCGGGGTTTGTTGCAGCAGCGACAACCAAGGTGGGACAGATTTGAGCGTTTTCTAGGGTTTTTACCGCCGAAAAGGACGTTTCCACTATTGTCAACAAACGTGGCGCTCTTCTCATAAGCGCTTACGTACGCCTCTCTCGCTCTTCCCTTCTCTCCCCACCACCCTATTATTCTCTTTTTGTACCACATAATCGGCAACTCTGTTTCTATTTTTTTTTAATATTTTCTGTTCATTTGCTTCCCATTCAACGCACACATTTACTATTAATATTTTTCAAAAACTAATCGACTGAGTCGTGTTTGGTCGTCGCATCGAAACAGAATGGCAGATTCAGAGCGAATCCAAAATCCGTGGATGGCTTCGGAGCAGACTGCAGTTGAAATGAATGACAACGGTACGGATTCTACGCGACGCTTTTCTCCTCCTCCTCCGCCGCAACCATCCAATAGCGATCAATTGGGAATCGGAGAACGAGCTTTCTCCGCCGCCGGCGCTGCCTTCCTCTCCGCCATCATTGTCAATCCCCTCGATGTTGCCAAGGTGCCGTTTCTTCTCACTTTTCAATTTAATTGCATGTTTCTTGACTCATTTATGTGTTTTATTATATTGAGTTTGTGCCAATACTTCAATACTTTACCTGTTATTCCATGACATATTTTTATTTATTTATTTATTTTATGTGTGTTAACGTTAAATTTATTTGTGGTGTATTCTGAATCTTTTTGCTGGTTTATCAGACAAGGTTGCAAGCACAGGCCGCAGGGGTTGCATATTCTCATCCGCTCAGTAATATGACCAGTCGTATGTCTTATTTTGGGCCAAATATGGTATGTGAGGAGCTCATATTTTCGCTCCCTTTTCAAAGACCTTTTGTAATAATTGTTATTATTTTATTACTTTCAATTTGTGTGCATTTGTATGTTGTTTCTTCGATTGCCACAATACGAGAGCTAATGCAATGTAGCATGTTTTTGAGAGATTATGTGGTTGAATGACATTGCATTCTCTTGAACCCAATTTACTGGTTTTCAAGAAGAAAAATCCTGGATGTCTTTGGTTTTGTGCCATTTCGTGTGATTAATTTGATCTTGTTGATATTGTTTCTAGATGTTTGCTGATCTAAGATGTTCTCCTTCATGTCACCGGGCTGGAATCCAAGGCACAGTATCAATTTGTCCTCCTGAGTGTTTTCGCTACAAAGGAACACTGGATGTCCTCTACAAAATTATACAACAGGTCGGTAGTTTTGTTAGATGGGATGATGTGGTCATTTGCATGTTTTGAGTGGATATCTGTGCTTGAAGTGGTCATTTATGCATATTACTTGTTTACGTTTACAAATATGGGCACATATATTCATCAATGCAAGAGTGGTATTGCAGGAAGGATTTGCTAGGCTATGGAGAGGCACAAATGCTGGCCTTGCACTTGCAGTACCAACTGTAGGTTCACTAGTCAATCAACATTTATTCATTGTTTTAAGCATTGGACATTATATAGTGAAAGCATGAGAATTGACTTGACTATTTTTCATGGACTTAAATCAGGTAGGAATTTACCTTCCTTGCTATGACATATTCCGCAATTGGTTTGAGGGATACACGGCCAAAAGTGCACCAACAGCAACCCCATATGTACCTTTAGTGGCTGGTTCATTGGCGCGTTCTCTAGCTTGTGCAACTTGTTATCCTATTGAACTTGCTAGAACTCGTATGCAGGTATTTATGATAATTACCCATATTATTTAAGCCCTGATGTTTGAAAAATTGAGGGTTTTAGAAATGCTGTGCTTGTTTAAGTCTGGCTATGTTCCCTGCTTTGAATCTATGTATGTCTGAGTTGGTTCACCTGCAATCCATGGGCATTTTTGGCCTAGTGATTTCTCTTGTTGGTTTCTGGGGTGCATGGTTTATTTTTTTCTATTTATTTTACATGTGCCAAATCAATGTTGCCATGCTTTATAATATTTCAATTCCAACTAAGATCCCTTGTCCTAGGATTAGGATTGTGGCTTACTGTTGAAGTTTTGTATTGTGACTGGATGATGGTTTGATTTTTTCTTTTTTTGGGGGATACCTCTTACCTGGTACATAAACTTATTTGTCCCTTAGAATTTTACTTTGTTCTACTGTAATTCATTTGGTTTTCTTTCTTCATTTAGTAGATCCTATTTGTTTTATTGTGATTTTGTTATTTGTTTCTAGATAGCAGTGTTTTATGCTTTATTTCTTCAATTCCCCTATCTTTCTTGATGCTTAGTGGTTTTAAGCAAATACATGTTTTCTTATTTTAAATTCCCAGCTACACTTACTATCACCACAAAATTTCTATATTCTTCTTGTTCTTGGGAGAATTTTTCAATTTTCAATTGTTCATTTTGGATTAGGCATTCAAGGAGACTCAAATTGGTAAAAAGCCACCTGGAGTGTTCCAGACTCTCTTGGGTGTTGTCTCACATGTGAAGAGTACAAACACTCCACAGAACAGTTGTAAGTGCATCTTTTTTTTGGACAATATGAACATCTAATAGCCATAATGTAAACTGAAAGGGGTCTGCTTGCTTTGACATTTACTGTACATAGATTTGTAAATTTGTTGAATGAGAAAGGCTAGGAACCCACTCTTTCAAGCACACTATTATTGGCTAAAATTTATTGGAAATCACAAAAGTCACGTTCCACCTTTAATTTAATGATTCTCACTCATACTTTTGTAGTTTTCAATAAATTTCAATCAATAAATGAGTGTTTCAGAAAAAGTGTGTTGGTGAGTGTTCCTAGCATTTCTTGTATCGAGTTGGCTGGTGTTTCTTATTTGTTTGATTCATCAAATTTTTGCACTAGCACAATAAAGTTTTATTAATTTATATAAGGATAATTATCTTAAATACCTGTATACGAGTTCTAGCAAGTTCAATAGGATAACAAGTTGCACAGGCTAGAGAGTGTGCCAAGTTTGCCATGACATGAAGTGTAGGTTATTTGAATATTTGGATTTAGCTTTTTAATGTACTGGAATTCAAATCTATTTCTGAGGAATAGATGTTGAAACTATACTTCTCTATTTGTCACGCAAGTTGGGGGATACATGTCTCATCTGTTTGATTCAATTTGTTAATCTCAGTCAACTGTGGCACTGGGAAGACTGCTATATTTATTAATATAACAAACATTGAAGCCTGTATGAACATTTATAAATTAAATGCTAAGGAAGGTATTATCATAATCATGTAATCGGTGGTGAATCTCTTTCATTTCATCACAGTGCAAGGTTATCGTGTTCTGTGGACTGGCATGGGAGCTCAACTTGCCCGTGATGTTCCTTTCTCTGCAATTTGTTGGTCAACACTTGAACCAGTGAGTTCCCTTCCTGAATCCTTTGACATATGAAATTGTTTTTCTCAATCTTTGTTTTCTCATGCTAATTACTCCTGCTTTGCAGACTAGAAGGAAGCTTCTTAGTTTGGTTGGCGATGATGCCAATGTATTGAGTGTTCTTGGGGCAAATTTTGCTGCTGGTTTTGTTGCCGGAACTTTAGCAGCTGGTGCTACATGTCCGCTAGATGTTGCCAAAACTCGAAGGCAGATAGAGGTTTGTTTCTATTAGAGATGTCATAGAAAACCATGTATCTTCCCCAAACAATTTAAGCTTTTAGGATTTTTGGTTCCTGACATGTTATCACTGCTTCTACAATCAAGTGGTCTAGTTTTTGACCTTTGTTGTCCCTATAATTTTAATAAAATGGTGAATTTTAGCACAAGGTAGGTAGGTTTATGCACTATCCACACTTCAAGCTCAAAAGGCTCTTGAATGAAGGGTTGTGTTAGAGATCTAAGAAAAAAATTCATGTGATGTAATATGAAATCTTTGATTTGTTTTTACCCAGGAATTTAAACTTTAGAAATTCCAGTTCTTGACAATTTCCCTTTTGTTTTAAGTCACTAAAGCTTCCCCCTGGTATTTTCTTTTTATTCAAACTTGAGGGGTAGGGGGAATTACAGGAGTTATCACTTTTCTCATATGTCGTCTTTTTTTCTTTCAAATAACTGATTCATTTGAATTAATAATTCAGTTCTATATCTATTTGCCTATTTGGACTTATTCTATTGTCATCTTTTCTCAAAAAAATTGCAGAGGGATCCTGTTAGGGCATTGACAATGACTACAAGACAGACACTGATGGAGGTGTGGAGGTATGCTACTATTTGGATTCCAAATCTTTATACTTTTGACTTTCACCTTGTTTTTGTGACAGAAATTGGATGCCAAGTGCCTTAACTGACTGTTCTTTTCAATCTATAATATAGTGCATGCCTGCTTATATTTTTATTCGAGATGTCACTTAATGCTGAAAGGATTTCAACTTCTTTGTTGACCCACTTAGTAGGAAAATGCATAGTTGTTATTTTAGTTGCCTATGCCCTAAAGTATTAACTTCTTGTCTGCGTGAAGATCATTTGAAATTGATCTATATGTTGGTATAATTGATTATTTGTATGCTTTGTTTGAGCTGACTTTTTCAATATCTTCCCTCAGAGACGGAGGTTTGAAAGGGCTTTTCACAGGGTTTGGTCCACGAGTTGGTCGGGCAGGTCCCTCCGTTGGAATTGTGATTTCATTTTATGAAGTTGTAAAGTTTGTTCTACATCATGGGTACGCAGCATCATGATCGGGTTCTTATTCTGCATATTTTAGTTTAATTACCGAAGCGTCTTTAATGAGAATCTCTGGAGGTTGCGCAGCAATTTTTTTGTGTGGAATGGAGGTCTTTCCAATACGTTCTGACCATTAACAACATACATGAATAGGAATTGACCAGCGCAGAACATGCGCCTAGGTTTTTGACATTTTTTTTGGTAATTTTGCTGGTTGTCCAGCAGAAATTTTGTTACACTTGGGATCGTCCCTGAAGTAAAATATTAATAAATTGATTTTTCTTTTAAACATGCTACGGTCGGTCGCTCTATACATACGTGGAATGTTGATTGAAGTTTTTGTTTATTTTATATAGATTTTCCTTCAACCTACTATTTATTCTTGGCGGAAATAGTACTGGAATTTGGATGGTCTGTGCTGCAAATTGAAGAATATATTGCAGTATTTTCATGCTGAGTGGTTTGTATATCATATAGTTGGCCAGAGAAGTTAATAATATATTTTTAACATTTATTATTATTAGTTGAAATTTTTATAACGAAAAAAATGGTGGCATTAATTTTACCCGATAATAGATGTGTTAGAATAGTTCAAGGTAGAAATGATTCAACCTTGCACATTGCAGGAGAAGATTACACGTAGGGAGAAAACTGTATAAAGTGCTTCATCTATTCAGTCCTCTCAATTCCAGCTCTGGCCTTGGAATGCTCGCAACGGGGCCTATTATGGTGAAGAATAATTAATGGTGATGATACTATCACTATTAGGAAGTCGTGGTTCAAGTCTAGTAAAGAAAACTTAACTACAAATGGCATCATCCGGGAGTACTCGTTACATGTTAACCTTAAACATGAAAAGTATACTGTTTAATTTGTCATGTAGATTTGTAGTCAACTGCAGAGAAATTTTTTGTTAACTTAATTTGATAAATTTAAATTGAATATGTGAACCAAAATGGTTTATTTTTTGTTAAACCATTAGGAATGGAAACAGATTAGGTTTTATTTTAAATAAAATAGGTCTAACTTGTAACATAATTATTAAGCTTGATTAACTTGTTACCTATTAATATTAAGTAGGTATGGTAATGTCTAGGGTATTATAGTATCTATTTCTATACCTGTGTTTTAAAAAAATATTCGTATATGGTCTCATACTTGTGTGAATATGAACATTAATCTGCGTACTCGTACCTTTTAAGTACCTGCATACTCATCTTGTATCCATTTCTTGCGCTTGTTTGAGAAAAAATATTTATAAAAAAAATATGTTTATATAATTTCACATAAGTAGTATAATAATATAATAATTCAATATATAGTTGCCGAATAAGGTACAAATATAAATAAAAAAATAAATATTTAAAGATCATAAATGCTAAATGTATCTTAATATAATAATTTTTTAAAATAAATTTTTAAAAACAATAAGCGAAACTAAACACATAAGTTATTTGTCAGTAATAATCCTATCTTGTGTAAGATTTGATCGATTAACAATGTCAGAGCAACAACGAAATAGATTTGTATAATAGTTGTCCTTTCGTGTGGATCACTTGGTGTCCTCTTGTGAGGATATTGACCTCTTGATACATAAAAATATTTTTTTTAACTTTTGAATTTGAAATTGTAAGAAAAATAATAGATTTAATTAAAATAATATATATATATATATATATTAATACTAGTATTTTTAACTCATACACTATACGAAAGTATTTTATCAAAAATATAAATTTTTGAAAAATTATTTTAATAAATTAAATATTTATAATGTATATAAATTTTAAAAGAAAGAATTTGAATAAAAGATAAATAATTATAATAAAATTTTATAATAAAGAAATATACGTGTATATTGAAAAAATGAATAATTAATGCATGAAAACTTCTCTGTGCTTTTCATCCTTATAACTCTTTTAAAGGTAAACCTGGACATGAAAAAGAAACAAAAGTGTTCAACACTTTATGTTCTCTAAAGGGGGCATGTATGAAAGCAGCAATGGAATACTAAGAATAATGGGTTTTGTTACATACATTGGTGCAGCAAAAAGTGAAACTGAGGCATCATGACAGTTCATAGATATATCTTTTATTTAATATTTTATCTTTTTATTTTTTACCATATTGTTTTAAACATTATTCATGATCTTTTGTTTATTCTAAATTCAAATCACTGCACATTTAATGCTTTTTTAGTTTAAAGTTAAGTTGAATTATTTTTTATAATTATCTATAACAATTTGATAAAATTGTTATTTAACTATTAAATATTATTAAAATATGTACATTAATAAATTAAATATTTTTTTATAATAATTATATTTTATTTGTGTAAAAATATCTCATATTTAATAAATAAAATTATAATAAATACATAAAATTAATAACAAAAATAATACTTACAAAATTTGTTGAATAAACTTAAAAAATATTATATCTAAAAAGTAAATAATATCGTCATTATAAAAATTGTAGATAAAAAATATTTATATCATAAAATTTATGGATATAGAAAAATAACATATTAGTAAAATAAGAATTAATAAAATTTATATTTAAATTAAAATAACTTATATTTTTAAATTTTTATTTTAATAAAAAAATATGTGATAAAACTTAATATAAAAATTTAAACTCAATGCATATATATATAATTATAATGACAATAATAATAATAACTATTAATTTAAAAAATAATTATAAAATATTTAATTTTATCTATTTTATTAAATTTTTATTTAAATTAATAAATATATATAAAATTAACTATATTATAACAATAATATAATATAAAAAATATTATTAATACAATACATTAAAATATATATTTATATATTATATATAAATTAATAAATAAATTAATAATATAATTTTTTATTTATACTTTTTTTATGTAAATATTTATTAATTATTCAATTTTAAATGTATAAATAATTATATTTAAAAAAAAAAGCTATCTACATTTATGTCAAATTTATTAAAAATAATAATTTAAAATTTGACATATTTATATTTAAGTGTGTGGTTGTGTGATGTGGACCTGGTATCTAAAATTTTTTTTATAAATACTTTACTCAAAAAATTTATACCAATAAAAATAAAATATGTAGTAAATTACAAAAAGTATATATTATTATATATAATTTATTTAAAATTAAATTATTTATATTATTTACTATATAGTCATATTATATATATATATATATATATATATATTGTATATTGACATTTTTTTATTTTATATTTTTTATAAAATTTTAATTTCAAATAAAATATAATTCATATTTAAATAATTTTTATTTATTATAAAAAAAGAATTAAATACAATATATTAATATAATAATTAAATATTAATAATAATAAAATTAAGAATATAAAAAAATATATTAATATATATTATTATTTTATTTTATTTTATTTTGATTGAGTCTTATTCTTATCCAAAGACTTAATTCTTCTTTAACTTATTTAATATAATAAATATGATAATTTATTATTAAATAAATTTATTATTTAAGAAGTATAATTGTATATAAATAATTTTAATTTTTAATAAAATATAATTATAAATAAAAAAATTATAACATTATATATTATTAAAATATAAAAAATAATATTAAATAATTTTATTATTTAAATATATTTTGATATATATATATATATAGGCCGACCCGTAATATCTAATAGACTTTATATTAACTTAACTATATATTAGTCAACTTGTTTTGACTTTGTTGTGCATCGACCAATTTGTTTGTGACATTACTGTGTATTAGGGATAAAATGGACTAGTGGTAGTAAAAGCCTACAATTGATACAGTTTGAAAACGGTGCTAGAACATTTTTATCCATACTTACATTCTAGAAAAATCAAGACAACAATTTGGTACCCAAACCCATTCTCATACTCGTATAGATAGAACCTTTAGTTTTTGTGTTTATATCCACTATACAATTATAAATCTAAACCAGAACTAGTTACATACTGTTTAGTTAAATAGAAGATTTTAATTTTTTTTAAATTAGTAAAACAAATATATTATTGTAATATTAAAATTAATTAAAACGTTAATAAAACCAAAAGGCCTTAATTAAAAGTACAAGATCTAATTCAAGTACCCAAAAAAAATTCCAAAGATATTTCTAACCTTAATTATAAAATCTAACAAATATATAATTATATTTATTCAACACACACCTTATATAGGAGTTTGTACGGGGCAGACTGGGTATAAATCCCATATTCACAAAACTTAACGCAGAAAATTACCATGTTTAGAATCTATTTGATGGGGGAAAATAAAAGAAAAAAAAGTTTATATAATACCAATAATTTTTAAGAATATCCATTGATTTTAAGTCGAGTTATCTTTTCAAAGTAAGGAGCTAACTTTATTTTTCTGTAACATTAACAACCAAATCAACTAGCGGCTCCAAATTCATTTATCAAATATCATATTGATAATTGAAAAAAAAAATGTCCAGTTCAACCTCAATGTCATAACATTTTTTCTTTTAATGAACAATGTCACACCAAAGTTTTGGAAGACGAGTTATGTGTCACTTTCAATTACCACTCCAACTATTTTCTTTACAGTATAATCTTACATTTTAACCTTATACGTAACATTTTTTTTTTTTCTTTTTACACATTATTTCTAGACATTAAATTGTAACACTAGCGCACTAGATGAAAATACGAAATAAGGAGAACGGAAAATAGGTAGCCTCAAAAACTACTTTTCCTTTCTTTCTCTAATTGTAGCTTCAAGTTGCTCGTAATCCAAATCCTTAACACTTGTAACTAGACAACGTTAATTCCAAATATGCACAAATTACCAAACCTACTTGCAATATATGTGTGTGCCTAATGCCTCGTAAAAGTTAAATTCATGTTAAAACGTCAGTGACCATGAGTCGTAAAAGTTACAATTAGTAACTTCAAAATCGATAATCTATAACTAATAAACGTAAAATCAAACTCGCACTAATTTTATCAAATGCGATTATTATCTGTCATTTTGCTTTGAAAAGTACGATAATTCAATTCAGCTAGTTTGAAAGGCCTTGATTTACGATTGTTTGCCTACTTATAATTATATGAGAATTCTCTGATGCTTATATTTTTAATGGATGACTTTATTTTTCATAATCTCTTATCTTTGCCCTACAGTAAGAAAGTATCTCATAGATTATTATTATTATTATGCAGGAATGAGAAAAACAAAGGACCATAAATAGATTGCAACCGATAAGTCAGAATAGGATATTCATTCGAGAAGAAGAGTAATTTAAGAATACATTTATCCAATTTAAATCTCTTCCTCAGTATTTCTGACAATAATGCCTCTCTCTGCCTTAAAGAAGGCTATGTATCCATTCATCAATTCAGAAATGAAAGATGAATCCCATGGAGAATTAATGCATGATATAGGTCAGCACCAAAGCCACAAGCATTAGAACATATGCAATTGCTTGGTCAATTGAGGTGCCTGCAAATTATAATGAACAATTTATTAGCAAGATCCATTGTGCCCTCCTTCAATAACGTAGAAAAATCAGACTATGAGTAAATAATAGGTAATTTGGAAATCAATTTTGGTAATTGGTCCAATACATCTTAATTAAAAGGGAGTATAGCATATTTGATATCTCGTAATTGTATAGTTTCAATGATCTCAATCATAGTGACATCATTGTCAAGGAGATCCATCTTTCTCCAAAAATTCTCATGCCCCAAAATGCAAGTCATGATTAATTTTTATTCTAACCATATACAAGAATTGACATATCTTATCCTTAATCTTGATCTTAATATTAGACAAAAACAAATATTTTATTCAAGGTAACAAACAAAAAGAACTATCTAGGTATGAAAAGGCGAGGTCAGCATGAAGGAAGAACACTGAGTGAAAAATGAAATAAGGAGAAAGAAGAGAATTACCATCGCTTGTTGGAGCTGGAGCCGGAGCAAGGGCTTGGGAAGAAGCCACAGTCATAAGAGCTGCATAGATGAGGCAAAGGAAGGCAACCACCCTGAATGAAGCACTGGAAACGGCCATGTTTCTCTTTGAATATTTCTTAATTTCTTTTCGTTATTATCTCTCTCTCTCTCTCTTCCTCTCTCTTAGTTGTTCAAACTTCAAGAGAGAAAGAAAGGAGAGAGAAGTTTTGACGGCAAAAACTTGATGAAGAAAGAAATGAAGGTGGTGAAGATGAAGAGCTACATGGAGTTCCTTTTATAATGGCAACGAAGGGTTCCATACAAAGGTGAACCCGCAAGTTCAGGGAGACCCTTATACCAATGTGAGATTTCCTTGCCGTATTTTATTCTTTTACTAATAATATCTTTGACTACCGCAATTCATGTTTCCTCAATACATATTTGGTTTCCTACGTAGCGTGAAACTTCATCAAACACGTATTAAGTAGTTTGTTGTGTCCTTCCAATAAGATGGGAATTCCAATAAGATGTGTTTAATCATAGCCATTGATTCTAACCTTCTTCTTAAAATGAATAGAGGGACACATTTGAGAGTCCATAAAAATTCCATACTGTTAGTGTGATATTACATACGATAACAATTAGTAATTAAAACAGCAACAATTTTTTTTAATTTTTGTTCGGATTTTTGTCCATAAGAATAAGCAGCTATTAATATTAAAAATTTATTAAAAAAATATTTATTATATTTTTATAACTTTAATATAATAATTGTGTATTTTTTTAATAAAATTTTTTATTTGTAGATGTTTAAGGTTAACAAGATCCTTTTTTAATAATCATGACAATATATTCACAGCTTAGTTATTACCAAATTCTTAGTAATTTGATGGACGGATAAATAGATATAAAGAAAGGGGAGAGAGAAGGTGCAACTACTACTCTAAAACAAACATAATTTTATGTGGTAGATGTCTCCAACATGCATAAAGAAAGGAAGAACACTTGGGAATCAATTCTTGTGAAGTAAAAGCAGCATAGCCTGTAGTATATGTTATCACAATTATATTTTGTGCCTACTTGTGAGCATCAAACTTGCTGAATCTTCACTGGTCGTAGTACAATATATGTTCCACTGCTCATCTCTTCCTCAAAGTTTGTTTGTTTATAGTTCAGCCTCAAGTGCCTTACTCAGTACACCTCATTTCAGCTTTCTTGCTTCTCTCTTCCAATTAATTCATTACACCTCCAATTTTCTGACGTGCTGTTGCTATCAACATCGAGGTTTAGCATCTCTGTATCTTCTTTCATTTCCTCTATACCTATCTCTATCAAAAGTTTTTGCTATGCTATTTTTTGTTTGTTTCAGAAAATCTACATTCCTTTCTCAACATCCTGGATTCAAAAATTTTAAACATAAAAAAAATATATTATTTTTAAGAGAAATATTTTTTATACTAATATAAATTTAAAATTTTTTATATTCGGTATAAATTTTTCATTTAACTTATGTCTAATGGTAAGTGAAGTAATAAATTACAACTCTTTAAATATAAATTAAATAAAATGCTCAAATTAAATATAAAATTTTTTAAACTTAAACTAATGTAAGAATATCTTACTCTTTATTTGTAATATAAAAATGTTTGTATATGTGTTGTTTGTATGTAATATTAATATACTGAATTATATATTTTTTAAAAATATTATATCTAAATTTTCATTGTGTTGCTAACGCTACACATTGAAAATATAGTTTACTTTTATGAAGTATAAACATAGTTACGTGTTTAAAAATATTATATTCAAATAAATAAGGTTGTGCTACATAAAAAACAAGCATAGTCTTCTAGCATGTTGATAAATATATCCTTTTACTATATCTAAATCTTACGAGGCTGAATAAAAAATTTTTAAAAATTTAGAAGGGATCATTAGTATTTTAAATTTAAATTAATGACTTTTATTTCTCTCTATCTCCTCTGCATATAAACCTTACACTTTCACCCTAAACTCCTCCACCTAAACATATTCACAACTTTTTTCTCTCTCTCTTATATTCAAATAGTTGCTTTTATAACATCTCCAATAAATATTTTTTTAACATATAATTGGTGTGTACCACATCAGTTTTTATTTATTTATTATTATAAATTATTAATGTCTTATATTTAATTTCTATGATCATAATAATAAACCTTGTTTGTCATAAGGCTGAAGTAAATTATTATAATATAACTCATTTTAAATATTAATTTAATTTTATGCAGTTAGTTTTATTTATTAAATTAAAATTATTTTTTGATTATTATTAATATTTTTAAATTGATCAATCAAAAATTAATTTTAATTAATCAATTAATAGATGTCTGATCTTTAATAAATTAATGGAATCAACAGATAAATTAAACTGAAGAATTATAAAGATTATTATCTCCTTTAAACTTTCAATTAATTAAGTTTAAAAAATTTAATATTTCTTAATCCTCTTATTTATTTATAATATATGCATATATATCTAAGTGCTTGCTATGGTGCTTCTAAGCTTGAAGGTGTATTAAATACTCTCTATAAATTATACTAAGATATTAAAAGATATTTATGTCTTTTCTAAATATACTACTAACTCTATTACTAAAGTCAACGGTTATAATTATTCCAAGTATATAAGATTATAAAATGCTTTCTTATTTTTTAGAGTACTGTAAAATTTATCACACACACATACACACACATATATATATATATATAATATTAGGCTTTTTTATTTAAATATTGTAAAATAAAAAATTCTTAATTTATTGTTTTTCTTAAACTATGTTCCTACCTGGGATATGTTAATCCATGTGGCATAAATTTCATAAAATGATTGGTAAAAATATTAATTTTTTATTTTTTAAAATAAATTTCACCACTAGAAACGTGAAATAACTAAATTACAACATGTGTCAGTATCAGTGTAATTTCAAAGTATGATTGACAAAATTAAATACCAATTTCGCCCTACAAAGTGCGAAACCCTCTGATGGTGACACATGTCACAATCTGAGTAAGTTTCACCATGAAAATTGCATCACATGCATGAATCTTACATGTGGCACAATTTTATTCTATTATGTGAATACCTTGATTAATTTTAATAACATAATCAAATAAAATCTAATTTGGATTTACATACAAATCATTAGCACAATTATGATAAAAATTAAATTACTAACATAATACTAGAAAAATATTTTTTATTTACATACAAATTTAAATTACATCTTAATCAAATTAATTTAAATCATTAACATGATTAAAATTTTTATCATTAAATATCAATTATGATTACATTGAAATTAAAAAATAAATTATTAACATAATACAAAAAAAATATTTTTTATATTTATATACAAATTACCATTAATTTTTCATTAAAAAAGTCTAAATTACTAACGTAATAACAATAAAAAATTTTACAGATTTTTTCAAAATTTTCATATTACATGCATGTAATTTTGTTGATTTTTTTTAGTTAAAGAATATGTGTAAGGGATATTTTTTTGGGTCACAAAAAATAACTTTTAATTTTTTGAAAATTATGCAACAAAATTCTTTATTGTAATTACGTTAGTAATTTATACTTTTTTAATAAAAAGTTAATAGTAATTTATATGTAAATATAAAAAATATTTTTTGTATTATGTTGGTAAGTTATTTTTTGTTTCAATGTAATCATAATTGGTATCTAATGATAAAAATTTTAATTATGTTATAGCAAAAAAAATTAATTATATTTGTGATTTAAATTTATTTAATTAAGATGTAATTTCAATTTGTATGTTAATAGAAAAAATATTTCTTAATATTATGTTAGTAATTTGATTTCTTAATATTAAATTTTTATTATTATGTTATTAAAATTAATAAAAATAAATTCGCACAATAAGTCAAAATTGTATCCCGTGTCAGATTTTTGTAAGTTATGCAATTTTTATGATAAAACTTACTTAGATTGTGACACGTGTCACTATTTGAGAGTTTTGCGTTCTGTATGGCGAAATTGACATTTAATTTTTACCAATCATACTACAAAATTATGCTAACATACTGTGATTTAGTGGCAAAATTTATTTAAGAAAAATAAAAAATTAATATTTTTGTCAATTATTTTGACAAAACTTATGTTGTGGACTGAAAAATAGTTTAAGAAAAGCAATAAGTTAAGAATTTATTTTTGATTTTGTAATATTTAAATAAAAAAGGTAATATATTAACTTTATAAATTAAGAAAACAAATGTGGCTGCTGGGATTCGAGCCCAGGTCTCCACGGCCACAACGTGGAATTCTTACCACTAAACTACAGCCACATTATAGTGAGTAATCTGTCTTTCATTTTAATAGTTAAACATAACTTCTGTATTCCTCTTTTCAATATACCTCTGTCATTACCACCCTATTGTATCCAATGATCTTTTTAAAAACATCTCCAATATGCTTATATATATATATATGAAAAAAAATGATTACGTACAATATATAATTATATTTCTTATCGTATCAGTTAATTTTTTATATTTAAATAATGAAATTAAGTATTACATGAGAGTGTATTATATGTCAAGAGTACTAACTTCATTGTGGCTAATCTATTGTTTTTAATAATTTTACTTAGATATTTAACGTATATGTCTTGTATTCTTCTTCTTTTTTAAGTAAAAATAAAATAAATAAGAAAAAAATTAACTACCTAAGACAATCTCTATCAACACCAACAGAAGAAAATTCAAAATATAATAAACTGAGGAATAAATGACATTGAAAATAAGATATTAAGAGATCATATTTAGTTAGAACATCAGCAACATCATTTCTTTCTTTTAGAGTATGGTTCCATATAAGTTCATCTATTATATCTATTAGGGAGCTAATATCTTGCATAATTTGAGAACAACAGTGATAATCAGGACAACTCAGTAGTTTTACTAGACAGAGCTGCTCAAGAATCTGCTTCTATAATAATATTTTCGTAACATTTGTAATCTATAGTATACATCCCACATTTTTGCCATCAAACTAGAGAAGATCCAACGTTAACTGAAAAGGCATTCACAAAGTTTTCATTATGATCTCGAATAATCCCATTTTAAAGGATATCCAATTTAATACAAATTGAGTTTGTGTATATATAACTTTTTTTATAAAATTAATTTCTCACTCATACTTTATAGATTATACATTAATAAAATTATGATACTTAACTATTTATCACAAATTTATATTAAAATTTATATATAAGTATTTTTTTTAGAATAGCTTAAAATTATTCTTGTATATCATTTTTTATATATAAAAATTACCTTTATTTTAAAGATAGTATGAAAATAACTTATTTATTAATTTTTAATTAAATTAAAAATAAAATTATTAAATATTGAATTTTAATTCAATCCAAACCATTTTGATTGAATTGAATTTATTTATGTTTAAAATTTTTTCAAACCGAACCAATAATTTTATAATCCAATTATATATATATAATTCAATTCAATACACAAACAGTCCTAATATTACGAACAACAAATAAATAAATAAACAAGGTAAGGTCCACACCTCTCAAATTTGTTAGTTCGTAAGAAACATGCTTTTCTCTCTAAAGCCATTGCTGTCTCAAAACTTTACAATCCTTCTCTAATCAAGTTCAAGGACCCACTGAAAAGGCATTTGTCCTACGGAAATTTGAAAGTGAAAGGTAATTATACATTTTTTAATGTAAAATTTACTCTACATAAATCAACTTTTACAAGGCATATTAGTTCCAATATCATACATAAATCTCAAATGGATAATATGATGGACACAAATAAAGATAAAAAAGTTATTAAAAAATATTGTAAAAAATATAGCAAACCTTGGAGGCGAATAGTGGAAGTCCCCATTTGTTTGAAACATTCCATGGCTAATCTAAACAAGCAAAGCGCAGTTATCTCACCAGTCACTATCACATAAAGAGTGAGTTAACTCAACTTTTTGGTTTTATATCAAAGCCCACCCGAAATGGCACAATTGCATTGAAGATTAAAATAACATGTTTGCACATAAATAAAACGCCTAAATAAACCATTTTTACAACACACACGTGTGTATATACAAATTCTTATTTTTTAAGGAAATGTTAGACAAATTCTACTTTTGGGAATATTTTAAAAGAAATTAAATTTAAAATTTGTTAATATATTCTATGTAAAATGTAAGTAAGTAGGCATTAATATATGTTTATTAATTTTTAAAAAGAACGTATCAATGAATTATTTTTAACATATTTTAAAAAATTGTAATTATAATTATAATTTTTTAACATAGTATTTTTGAAAATAAGTAAAAATATTAATTAATCCCACATATATAATAATAATCGTTAACAATTGGTAATTATTTTGCATTATTGATAATAACATTTCAAAATAATGAACTAGTGCAACAGTGCTTAATATTTCATGATTTCATAAAAAAAATAAAATTGAATTACCTTGACATCTCCCAACAAACAAATATATAGTGAATTTAATAAACATGGGAGGGAGGGTTGCACCGAAAACAGGCTCCAATAGTCAAAGACAAGGGGATGGGGACATGGCATCAAGGATGGGGCATGGAAATCTAACAGAGAATCGAAACTGTGGGACTCAATTTTTGGCCTAACATTCACCTCATTATGAATGCACAATTACCGAAAAATTCCAATAACTATAAGAAATTTCATTTATTGTAAAGACAATAATCGTTGTTGCAATTATTAAAACTTGTTAGTATTACAATAAGTTTGTGACTATGATTTAAATTTTACTATTTGTTGTTAGAAGTCAAGTAATTTTGTATTATAGTGTCATTAAAAACATCTTTAATAATGAAAAACATTAATATATATATAATGATGATAATTTATTCATTATTGTTTAACAAATTTTAATTTCTAAAATTAAAATAATAATTTTAGTTTTTAAATAAAATTTGTGTATTCATTATATTAAACTAGTGATATGTTTCAAGCCTCTCATCTTATTTAATTAAAATGTCATATTTTTTACGAGATATTTGTTTAAATAATTTGTTGTATGACTAATTGGAAATCAAACTTATACATGTTGAATTAACAACAAGATATTCACCTTTATTATTTACAATATTTAATTATCTTATATATAATATTTCACTTACAAAAATAATAATTCATAAAAAAGTATAATTTAAATTTTCTACTAAAGTTCTCACAAGTTATTTTACTAACTTTTTTTTTTAAATTCAATTTGTTATTTTACTAACTTTTTTTTTAAAACTTCAATTTAATTTTTTCTTTTATCAACTTTCGGGTTATTTATCTTTATGTTTCTTCACATAATCATCACCAGCAATGGACAAATAAGAATTGGGAAAGAAAGAGAAAGATGAGAGGTTTAGGTGAAAAGGCAATAATGTTTTGCGCATACATTTCGTGGGTGGTAATCAATGTATTCTCAGATTGGTAATCAATATATATATTGCAACTCTTGTTTTTAAAATTTGTCCCACATTCCCATTTATATTGTGTTGCAGGCCCATAAATGATCAATATATTTATATGCTTGAATTGAAGTAGGTATGTACAAATATTTTCAGTAGCTTATCTAGATCTGCCTAAGTCTATTAAATATCTAAGCTTGGAAAGATTCATGAAGCTAAATAAGAAGTATATAATGTCAATGTGGCTTGGCAATAGTAGTTACCACTAATAATATTATTATGCCGTTGGTATGCAAGTTTCGACCTACTTTTGAACGTTTCATCACAAATTCAATCATAAGTGTCCCTACCTAATAGGATGATAATGGGTAAAGTACCGATGGGTACCTACAATGGGTATGGTATTTATCCGCTATACGGGTACAGGTATAGGTATGGGTAAAAACTCACAAATTTTAATAGGAATAGGTGCGGGTATGGGTATCTAAGTACCTACCCTGCCGCATACCCACATACATACATATATATATATATATATATATATATATATATACTTGAACTTTATTCTACAATTATGTATTGAATTTTTGTATTATTATATTACTTATGTGAAGTTATATAAGATTAATATAAAAATATATTTAATAATAAAGTAAACCAAAAAAAATTATTTTAGTTTATATTTTTAATAGAAAAATTTATTTACTATTTTATATCATTTAATTAGGCTAATAAAATTTAATTATTACATAGTTAATATGAGATTGACTTTTTTTAAAATATTATTTATATATGACACACATAAAATATTTTTTACACAAATATTTTTGTTAATAAAATCATATTGATGTTTAAATTATAAAGTGAATGATAAATAATAAATATATTATAAATTTTACAATCACCTACAATTATCATAAACTTATTATTTATTAATAATATTTAAATTTTATTTTTTATATTTTAATTTAAAATAATATTTTTCTATGCAACATATGTATTACAAGTACAACTATAATCTATTGAATCTAAATAATATTATTTTTATTATTTATTCACATTCAAAGAAGTTTTTGAAAAGATATAAATATAAAAAATTATTGTTAATTTTTATTTGGTAATTTTTTTTAGATAAAAGAGTATAATTTTTTTAATATACACGTATATTTCTTTATTATAAAATTTTATTGTAACTATTTATCTTTTATTCAAATTCTTTCTTTTAAAATTTATATACATTATAAATATTTAATTCACTAAAATAATTTTTCAAAAATTTATATTTTTGATAAAATACTTTCGTATAGTATATGAGTTAAAAATACTAGTATTAATATATATATATATATATATATATATATACTAATTATATTATATTATTTTAATTAAATCTATTATTTCTCTTACAATTTCAAATTCAAAAGTTAAAAAAAATATTTTATGTATCCACTTTCTTTTGTTAGTATTGAACTTCTCTACTCTAATTCTATTCTCATTCTCAATGTCTATCTCACTAAAACTTAATAATTATGAAACGTTATTCATTAGATTTAGTTGTCAATGTCATAACAAAAGGTTACCAAGTGATCCCACACGAAGGGACAACCATTGTACAGATCTATTTCGTTGTTGTTCTGACATTACCAATCAATCAAATCTCACACAAAATAAGATTATCACTAACAAATAACTTGTGTGTTTAGTTTTGCTTATTGTTTCTAAAAATTTTAGTTTAGAAAATTATTATATTAAGATACATTTAACATTTATGATCTTTGAATATTTATTTTTTATCTATGTTTGTACCTTATTCGGCAACTACATATTGAATTTTTGTATTATTATGCTACTTATGTGAAGTTATATAAACATATTTTTCTTTATAAATATTTTTTTCTCAAACAAGCGCGGGTAATGGGTACAAGACAGGTATGCGGGTACCCAGAGGGTATGAGTACGGGGATTAATATTCATATCCACGTGGGTATGGGGATGGGTACTGTAGTACCCTACCCATACCCTACCCATTGTCATCCCTACTACCTAAGAGTTTATTTGGATTTCGAAATTGGATTTGGAGTATATTATTTTTAATTCAATTTTAATTTTAATTAGAATTGGCTTATAATTGTAAATTTATGTTTAATTTTTATAAAGAATTATTATTGATGTAATATAAAGAGTGTTAAAAATTACAAAATTAAAAAACTATCATGTCATCAATTGATATATTAAAAAAACTGCAAAATTTCAATATTTAAAAGCATTTTAATTTTTTTTAATGTCAAAATCATCTATAGCATCACGTTAAAGTGTAACATTTTTTTCTATGTAAAAATTAATTTTTGTTTAACATTAATATAGTATTATTGTATGAACATAGTAATGTGCCATACGATTATAGAAAAGGAAATTTAATTTTGTAATTATTGCCGCAGAAAAATAAAAAGTTAAATAAAGACAAAGAGATAAATAGTTAATTAGAGATGAAGAGATAAAAATATATATATTTTAGAGCTTTTTAATAAAGATGAAAAGTCATTAAGTTACAGATTTAGAAAGATAAAAGTTCTGAAATATAAAATTGATAATTTTTAGAGTATAAACTAAGAATTGGAAAAGACTTGTGTTAGTTATTTTTTAATTCTAAAGAATTGTTATATAAAATTATCATTCTAAATATATAATTTAGAATTAATATTGAACCTAATTCTAATAACTCAAAGCATTAATTCCATACCCAATTTTATGCGTTAAACAAATACTAAGAGATATGAGATTTATATCGCAAACCCGTTAAATCAAGTTGTTCTTACCAGAACAGTTTAATTCGCTGATTATATAAATGATATTTGGCACCATGCATCTATAATAGCACTTGCATAGTCATTAGCTGAGTTTATAAGGTGAGACATATGCTACATTATATAATTTGGCACACTTAAGCTGTGTACAACAGGCTATATTATGACAAATTGTAATTTGTCACGTTACGTGAGAACATGGGAACAAACTAGGAAACCTCAGCAAGTAGTAAAAAGATTTCAAAGTCAATGCATTGAGGACAACGATCAACATAATAAGGACAAGCTTGGTCACGGCATAACCCAATTTCAACATTCAACTTTTGCTGCTTCAACTTTCTGTTGGCTATAGAATCATTAATCCATGATTCTTCACCCAACTATTTTAAACTTTTGAGTTACTTCAGAATATAGTATTAGAGTTTCTTACTCAATAAGTAGTCAAGAGTCAATGTGAATATCAAAGTAAGGTAAAATAAACTTATTTTTAAATTATCATTATATTCGTTACTATAACTTAATTCATTATTAGTGACAATTTTAGAGTATTATTAAATATTTTTTAATAATGACAAAATTAATTGTTACTAATAAATGTGATAATAATGATAACTTATTCGATACTATTTAATAATTTGTTACTTTTCCAAGATAAAATGAGAATTTTCCAAGATAAAATTAACAAATTTAAAAGATAAAAGTATAAAAAAAAGTCATTTATATACGATAGATAAAAACTTTAAATAAATTGATTTTTTTTTTCTTTTAAAATTGAAATGTGGACAAATTTTTATATCACCCTAAGAACCCGCCAAAGTTTTTGTGTTGCATGACTTAAAAGTTGATGTGGTATGTTTATTAATTAACACATCACACTATTCAAGAGCAAGTAACTTGAACAGCGACAGCAGGCAATATCTTGGTGTTAGGGATCTATATTGATTAAATTGAGACCGTTTTGGCATCATCTGAAATTGGGAGAGAGAAAGGGATGGTTGTTGAGGGTGGTAAATGTGAAAATTGATGTATGATACCAAAAAAATGGACACATTTGGAGGAAAGTAAATGTGATAAAACAAAAAAATTATAATCTGTATTTTACTTAAATGTAATGCACTCCAATGCTTCACTAGCAATTACTCCTGCTTATTTGTCACTACGGTGGTACCAACCACCCTGCCACAGTGACCCCGCATGGCAGATAGTGAGTGCTGCTTCCAAATTCATCCAAATCAAATTGCAAGCCATTCATCCTAGACACGGAGATGCCGTGTCTAATTCAAAACCTGCTAAAGAGACAAAAAATAAATTCAAAACTTTATAATAATTAGTATTTTTTTCATATGTAATATTAATATTACTAAATTAAATAAAAAATATATCTTGTTAATATTTTTATTTGAAAGAATTCTTAAAATTATTGTTTTTCAGTGTTAGAAACATGACGATATTATCATGTTCAAAAGATTTAAGATTAATTTCTACTTGTGATTTGTGAATATTACTAGTCTAAGAGAATTTTATATGTGATGAAACTTCAGTTAAAAAAAATCGATTATACACATAAATGCAACGAGACTTTATACACATTTAAATTTAAGAATGAGAACTGAGCTAAGAGTGATGGAAGTTAGTTATATGAATATGAAATTTGGAAGTGATGAGATGCAAACATTTGTGTGTGTAGTACCAGACGCCATCACTACTTTCTGCAAACATTTATTTCTGCCCCGTATGGACACACTCATATTTGTTCACTTTGTCTGTGACATCATATATGTGTGATTTTCATTTAATTGTTAGCTAACAGTAAGCTTCTTCAGATGTCATCTGAGACAATCAATAGAAAGTTTAACAAAACTACTAATTAACTAAGCACATGCCCAAACTTTAATTTTCTTTACAACTTCACAAAGGCTGTTATGATGAATGATTCTACTTTAATGTAACTTCTGCATTAAAGTCCTTGAATCACGTTATACATTCTGACTGTAAACTTGTTCTGTGTTCTTGCCTGCGCACACATGAGTGGTCTGTGTTATACATCAGTACCAGTGGAGGAATAATAACACAAGTAAAACCAGTTCAGTTATTAGACGATAGAGTCATGCAATTTCAGCTGAGTTTCTTCTTTTACTGTAATGTTTTGAACTTACAACATCGTTAGTCTATTTTTTGAGTTAAAATCTATAGCAATTTTAATTTATTGACATTGACTCAATGTTCTTTGGTTTTTCTTAACAGCTTCACTCATTTATCAAAATTTGATACGTTATTCCTTATTTTGGCATATAAATAACCATTTTCAGAAATCAATTCTCAATAAAAATAGACAACACAAGAAGATTTTAACCCTATATATATTCATTTGGAGTATCGTGACAAGAAAATGGCATTTAAAGTGTAATTGTTTTCCGTGCATTAATTACACAGTAGTTAGAAAATCGTGAAAAATGTATAAATAAATATATTTTTTGAAATTTTATTTTACTAATAATAAAAAATATAAATTCAATGTGAACGCATAGAAGTTTGAAAATTGTAAAAAGACATTATAAAATATTCTAAATAATTAAACATTATCTTATGTAAATATCTATCATCTCATCTCATTATACATAAAAGTAAGATAAAGTGAGGATATTATGCAGTATTTTATAAAAAAAATATTTTTTTATAAATTTTTTATAAATCTATTATTAAATTTCGGTAGTAAATTTATTCAAAAAGAAATGAAAACATAATATTTTAATTTTAAATTTAATTTATCAATGTAGTTCTTGTTCCTATTTTGTTTGGTCAATGTAAATCTTTTGAATGTTATAAATAATTTTTAACACTATTCAAATTGATATCCAATCAACACCTATTATATTTTTAAAAAAATGTCTTTATATATATGTATATAGTGTATCGAGAATTTTTTTTATGAATTAGGGATATCTATATAATCTTCTATTGAATTTTTATTTAAGTTTATTTAAATTTTATCAAATAAAAAATGCATTATATATTATGCTATTCAAAAAGAGTGTGAATAAGCAGATGAGAGTGTATTTTATACACCTCATCAAGTAATATAATAGAAATGCTAGACAGCACCCAAAAATTTACTACACAGAAAGTATGAATTCAAAATGCGCTAACAAAAATTACTTTTCAGTATTGAAATTTTAAAATGCCGTGTTTTTATTACTTAAAAGTTTTTTTAAAAGTGAATAGGTATACAATCTAAAAAATTAGAATTATAAATTATTAGTAAGGAGTATGATTAGGTAAATGAAAGTGTGACCTTAATGCCTATTATTCTCAGCCGATCATGAAAGCTTGCGCGTTGATCGATCAAAGTACCTCTGACCTTAATGCATTTTAACGATTTTTCTTAATAAATGTCACGTATGGGTAAGGGGTGGGAATTCCTAAAATTACATTTTAATTTTAGCAATAAGTGAAATTGAGGAGCTGTTTGATTTTTGAAAATATTTTTTTGTTTTTGTTTTTAATTACAAAACTGCAACTTTTTTATTCTTTTTTTAAGATTTGTACGATAAGCAATAAAAAAATAATATTTTTGATACCAATATGTAAAAATAAAAAATAATAATTTCTCAAATCAAGCAACCCCATTGAGGAATGTGAAGGGGATATTTGCAGGCTTCTTCAGTGAGAAAGCATACAGAAAACTACCGAGCAACATGGAAGGACAACCTCCATAATTTAAACATCTCAGTGTCTTCACAGGCTAGGTAATTGTATAGTGAGCTTTCATGCAGATGCACAACATTCTTCCCTTTTGGCTTTGCCGCAATAACAGTTTTCCCCCCTTTACAGTCACATTTATGCACCCATTTGTTGTATTCTATTCACCCCATTAGAAAGGTCACCTTGCTGTACCTATCTAGCTTCTCTTTTCAATTGTTCCACCGCCATATGAAATATAAGCAATCTCTGCTTTTAAATATTAACTCGGTTAAATATATATATATATATATATATATATATATATATATATATATATATATATGTTCCACTGATTTTCTTTTCTAGAGATTCATTATACCCATTGAAATCTAAAGAAATTCATATATGAAGAATAAAATGAACCCTGACAAGTACAAATTTTAATGGGGTTGCCTCTTCAGCCAGGGGTTTATAATCAAAGGTGATGAGAAATAAATGCCTGTGGAATTCGTATTCGTTAAAGTCCCAAGTTAAAGCGGGTTATCTATTACTGAAAGAAGAAGACATGCAGGGAATTTGTATATACGAATTAGTTTACGGATCCTATTAGTCAAGCATTCATCAAGGAATAGAAAATAAAAAATATTTATTTATTATATTTGATTGCATTAAAATTTGTTGAATGAGGGTGTATTATTAACTTGTTTTAAACAATTTTATATATATTTTTATTTCTTAAGCACTGTTCTTAAGGTACTTATTAACATTTGTTTAATTTTTTAGATTTTTTTAACTAATACAAAATTGCATATGATAAAAAATTAATAAATACTATTTTGTTATGAAAAAATATCTTATTTAATAATATCGATGTAATAAATTATATAATTTTGAAATTTTTAATAACAATTATATATATATATATAATTTCTTATCTTCTGTAATTTTATACAAATTAAAAAAAAAATTATTTGAACGTAATAACAGTTCATTTATAATTGACAATCTATTTGCTATTAACTAAAGTTGTCTTTAACCAAGTCGTATTAGCTAGATCGATCCAGCTGGTTGGATCAAGAAACTTGCGAATTTATCTCTGGACAAGTTTGACTTTTGTTATCAACATTTGTTTGTTTTAAAGTTATAAAATTAATTTTTATTTTTTAATAAAAACCTTTTTAATAAATGTATATAATTTAAATTAATTTATGCTTATATTTTCAATATATTCAATAATTTATTTTCTTGTTAAAATTGATTCTGTTCAATTTTATATCCAATGAATATAGTTAGTAATTTTTTATGTCAGATTGGTTTGATTTTTCTAATAATAAAATTATAAAGTTATTTATATAATTTGAACAATATGGTATATTAAAGATTCTTGTGAGGAAGCAATATTACCGCACATTATTATCATTAAATTGTTAGTGTTATCCAATCTATTTAACATTTGAACCCAACGGTGATTTATCAGTTCATTACTACGGCTAGTTTAGTCACATCACATAACACAATTTTACGTGAAAATAAACTTTGAAAAAAGATAATATATACTAAAGAATCATATAATATATTATAATGAATAGAAATAACAATGTACTTTTAGTGCAAATGACATCATAATAAATTAAAGGATGAATTTTTTTAAACTGCTGACTGAGAAAATAAAAAATAAAAATATTAAAAATTACATTGAACTGCATTAAAAATCATAAAAAATATATATTAACAACATTTTTAAATAAAAAATATTCACTTTTGAGTACATAATATCATTTGTCTAAAATATTTACGAATTATCTGTAAAAGAGTGTTGAACTTCAATTTGAAATTTAATGGACATAAATTCAAGTTTAAATATTTCACTGTTCATTCCCAAAAACTTTAAACATTTCAGTGACATATTAATGAAGGAGAGCAGAGGTATTTATTAAAGGCAATTGTAACGAGGATGCGCGCGCAGTGATCCATGACACCCTCTCTCCTAGGCCTGTTCCTAATTATAAACACAATACTCTCATTGGTGATATATATCCTTATATCATCAAGTGTTAGCGCTTGTAAGTGGCAAAATAACTACCTCAAAAGTTGCATTAACCGCCTAACATCAGCATCCATTGTTTCACAAACGCCATACCTTGAGCATTGCCATAGTATCTCTATATAAAAGTTATAAAACCCTTCTCTTTCTTTCCCATTCTATCACCAAACCTCTCTACAACGTTTCTCAACATTTCTCTTTTAGTTTTGATTTCTGCTGCAGCTTCTGTTCTGCTTCGTCATCATCCTTTGAGAGATAGAACCCTAGGCACCTAAAACGGCTTAGAGTGCACATCTTTTCAGAAAGACACCAACATGAGTAGCAGTTCATGATAGTGATCGTTTAGTCTCTATCACATTCACATCAGCACCCCCTCTCATATTTACTCCTTTTTGTTTTCACCTCAATTTTAGGTCTCTGTTCCAGTCCTTTTCTCACTCCACACTTTCTCATTCTCATATCCCCACTAAGCCCATTTTCCGGAGTAGAAGAAATAATATGGATGAAAGTTTATCTGATATTTTTGAAGACAAAGAGTTCGGCGGGGACGATCTCTTTGCCATCTTGGAGAGCCTAGAATCAGATTTTACTGATTTCCCTCTCATTAACGAAAATGTTACTATCTCAATTTCCAAAGACATGAACGAGGATGTCTCAAGGTTGGTGTCCCAAAAGTCAACCTCTTCAAGTGCTCCACTAGATTCCGAAACCGAACCTGAAACCTCACCCAAAACCAAGAGACAAAAACTTACCCCTACTTCCTCGGAGGAAGCAAACCCAGATGGACAACAAAGGATGTCCCACATTACCGTGGAACGCAACCGAAGGAAGCAAATGAATGAGCACTTGTCCGTGTTGAGATCACTCATGCCTTGCTTTTATGTCAAAAGAGTAAGTCATATATTTAATACTTTTTTTTTTTTTTCAAATGATACATTGCAATGATATTTAAGTGCACCATGCATTTTTAAATCCCAACATTAAGTATAATCAGATTATAATACATGCTTATGCTTATGTCTCTGACTGACCAGTATATGATATGAATATTAAATAATCACAATTTTTTATGGCATGGTTTTAGGGAGATCAAGCATCGATAATTGGAGGTGTGGTTGATTACATAAACGAGTTGCAGCAGGTGCTCCAAGCCCTGGAGGCGAAGAAGCAAAGAAAAGTTTACAGCGAAGTACTAAGCCCTAGGCTTGTTTCAAGCCCAAGGCCTTCCCCACTTAGTCCCCGAAAACCACCTCTTAGCCCAAGACTAAACTTACCCATTAGTCCAAGGACACCACAACCACAACCAGGTAGCCCTTATAGGCCTAGGTTACAACAAGGCTACAATAATATTATTTCACCAATTCTAGACCCATCTCCTACTTCTTCAGCTTCCTCCATCAACGACAACATCAATGAGCTCGTTGCCAATTCCAAGTCCCCTGCTGCTGACGTGGAGGTCAAGTTTTCAGGTCCACATGTTCTTTTGAAAACGGTGTCGCACAGAATTCCCGGCCAAGCTCTCAAGATCATAATGGCTCTTGAAGATCTTGCGCTCGAAATTCTCCATGTCAACATTAGCTGTGCTTCTGATGATACCATGTTAAACTCATTCACTATCAAGGTACGTACATTCTTGGAAAAGGAATATAATGCAAATGCCTATCGTCTTTTTTCTTTTTATATACTTCCTCTGCTTAAGTTGGACCTTAAGTTATTACTGCCCCACTTCAACAAAATTTTAAAATGCCATCTGTTTGTAACCATGTTTAAAAAACTACTATTAGTAATTTAATTAACACTAAAATTAATGTATATCTACCAACATTCAAATGTAAATTCAAACAGTCATATGATCTCTGCAAATTATTACATAACCAAAATAATCCTAATGATATTGAATGAATTAAGTAATAACAACGGTTGGTTTCGTTTTTTACTGCGCTACTATGGGTTGCAGTTTTTCATTTCGACATGCTAAAAGAAATTTTCTATTTAAATTGCTAAAATTCGATATTTAATTAATTTTATCTTTTAGTAATTTTTTTATGTGTACATGTTCATAGAATATATCTCTAAAACAAAAAAACTAAAAATATTAAACATCATTTCCAAGTTAAAAAATAAGACAAACGTGTTTTAAAGTAGTAATTAAAAAGTTTAATATAAAAAATTATTAAAAATATTAATTATTCTGTTATTATTTGGTTAACTAGTGTACTTGGAATACTAATTGATTAACAATACCCTGCAAATAAATGGGTTGATGTACCTGGGATGGTACCACATTTTTTATTGCTTCTGTTCGGGAGACCAGGGATACATTTGTCATGGCTCCTCTCAGACATTTGTCCTCATTTGGTGCATATATAAATTGATGTGTCTTTTTATTTATTTAAATTGATCATTTCATGGAAGTAACTTATGATTGAGAATTTATGCATGCTACTTACGTGTTCAATTTAGGTTCACTAAATAAATGTGACTTCTTGTTTGTAGATTGGGATTGAATGTCAACTGAGTGCCGAAGAACTCGCTCAACAAATCCAGCAAACATTCTGCTAATTACAAACATGGGTTGTGCCTGTCCAGCCTGCACACCAAACATCAGCATTAACCTCTCTCTCTCTCTCTCTCACTGTGTTTTATGTACCTGGCTGTACTAAGAACAGAGAACGTAGGCAGAGCCATTTAATTACAAGCATTTGTCATTTTTCTTAATTTATTTTTACTACAGCAATTGCTAGTGTAATTGGTCTCAGCAAGTATTAACTAGTTAGTATAGAGCGACTCTCTTGTAAGCCTTTATTTGGTGTATGCATTAGATTTCCATTTCCCAAATTGAAACACTTGTCAGCAAATTTTGATTGAATTTGGGTTAAGTTTTCAACTTGTCCTTTAATAAATGTTCAAAAACTATATGCATTACATAATGTTATGTCTTCTTACAAGATTTTTCTATTTATTCTATTTTTTAATAAAAAAAAAGAAAAATATTCAATGTCTTGGAAGTATAAAAAAAATATCTAAAATTTTCTTCATCTGATTAATTAGAAGATCAATAAAAAAAAATGGTATTAGAATTTAGAAGTATTCTGCTCAACCATTTTTACTTTTTGTTTTGTTCATTCGTGCAGGGGAGCATGTAACTAAATTAAACCTTCCGTAAAAGAAAGAACCTATTTTGTATTTAAAGTAATTTATTATCAAAATTTTATATTAAAAAAATTAAATCTATTACCAGACATACTCCGACAATAAAAAAACTGTACAGTTTCATTTTATGAACAATGGAGCAAATACCCAACTAACTCACTGCAAAAAGATCAAAAGAAAATTAATGCTTAATACAATACATTCCATTATCAAATTTATACAAAATTCGAACGGAAATGTGCACTTTTAAATTCTCTGGGTCTTTGTTCACAAAAATATTGTGCAAGCTTAAAGTTTCATGCAGAAAAAGTAAATTGGGTTTTGAAGGCCTGTTAAAATTAAATAAAATAATTGTCTCATATATATGAACTATGATTATGGGCATAAAAGGAGACGGCAAAAAACGATTGATATTTAGATATTAAGAAAATATTTTTTTATACTAGTGTAAGTTTAAAAATTGCTCATAACTCTAATGGGTCTAACATTTTTTTATTTTATTCAAAAACATGAGTATTATAATATATAAATAAAAAATTCTCCTAAAAAATTTAAAACCAAATATAAAATATAATCACTACAATTAATATTTTTAAACATTCGAAAAATTTTCCACCAACCAAACCAGACCAAACTTTCTTGTTGGCTTCATCATCCCTAGGCTGTGCAGGACATGATTACCTTTCGCACTTCAATACAAGTGAGGGATGGGTCACTGCACTTGATATACCAACTCCATTCACATTTCCATTCAAATTTATCAGTAATTATGTCATTCAGTTAATTATAACAAACTATAGGGAATAATTTTTTAAATAGGATTTGAAATATATATATATATATATATATATACTAAAATATAGTATTTCTAAAAAAAGTATAAAATTATGCGATTTAAAAATTATTATGGACAATTTTTGGTATAAGTACTAATATAATAACAAAAAATCATTAAATTTAAAAATTTGTCACTGAAATTTTTTTAAAAATATATCTAATAAATAAAAAATAGTCACAGGTAAATTTTAAAAAATAATAAAAAATGACCACAGGTGATTTGTAAAAAACGAATTAGTAAAAAATGCCACTAATAATTTTTAAAAATATCATATTTTGGTAATTTTTTTCAAAATACTATATTTTAGTAATTTTTCATTTTTTTCTTTATAAAAAATGACCATACATTTAGATGTTAACTTCATTAAATGTTTATTTGATAAATTTTTTATTCTATAAAGAGTTTATATCATAAATTTGATTATTAAACATATTGACAGGGTAAAAAATTAATTTGATAAGTTATATAAAAAAATTAATTATATAGGTTGAGAAGAAGTTATAAGGAGTCATGATATATTTTTATAAGTTACACATAGTCATTATTATTTTAAAAAATCACAATATTAAATAAAAAAGTAAAAATGCCTTAATGCCTTGTGAACTAAAAAAACAATATTTCTTTTAATTTTTATGATGCAAGAGTTTTTACTTTAACCATTGAATCACTGTACAGCGATTAATATATAATCAGAGGAGCCGGGGATTGTCTATATGTAATTTGTTGGGTGTGATGGATTTATCTCCCTTTTTTAAGATGCAGAGTAAATTTTCTATAATATAATAATATATTTCCATAAATTTTTATAAGTATAAGCTCATACCTTACAATCCATTCAATTGTCATCCTTACAAGAGTTAGTGAATTAGAAAATCAATTCCTCTTTTGATTTGGATGAGGGTATAATTGAAGTTTTTGTGGAACAATTAACAATCCCAAGTTCAAGCAATAATTCCAAGTTGCTAATCATGCGACACAGTTTCTTAAGAATTACTTACTTTTTCTTTAAAAAGTAAAAAACAATTCATGGCAATGCCATCGATTTGAGGATGATGGAGACTTTTGATGGCACGCTATGATTCTCGTTTGTAATTGACCAATTTAAGCCCATCCCTGACAGTTGTCAAATTTAAGCCCATAGTTTTCCTTGACCATGCTAAAAGTTTTGGGCCCAAAACTTTTAATTATTGCTGATTAACCCTCATTCATTGTCGAAAGCAACTTTTGTGGACTAAATAAGTAACACCATACACCTTGAATACTAAATTGAACTGAATAAACTTGAACTTGTATGTAAGTATACAACTTGAATATATACTATATATATTGCTTCTTTTATATTTTGAAAAAGTATCAGGAATACAATTTTTTAAACACACTTAGATATTGATTAATATTTATTTAAAAATACAAAAATAAGAATGATAAATATTAAATTAAAAATAATATTTATATAGTTTTTGTATGAATTTTAGCTAATAACAAATATATTTATATATTTGAAAAAGCGTACTAGAGAGTTTACTATTAGTTTTTCTTTTTTATATCTTTTCAGTGCATAGGCATCCCAAAAACTTCATCTAAAATAGGTGTGAAAACTAATCATACAATAAAGAGTATTCAGAAGAAAATAGTTGTAAAAATATAAGCGTTGTTTTAAAAAAAATAAAATTTTTAAAACCAAAACTAAGAAAAGGAATTTTGAAGGACTCGGACTAAATTTAACCATATTTATTAAAAAAATTAAAAACAAATTACCCTTAATTTATATTTATTCCGTTATTCTTCAGCCTTGTTTTTTTAGGAAACCTTGATGTTTTAATTTCAGTTGGAAATAAATGCAATTGCTGATAGTGTGGTTTAAAGAAAATGAATAAATATAGTATATAGAAAAGCATTTTGAAATTTCATTTGACAATAATAATGCTTAATATCTAGTTTCACGTCTTTTATTTTTAATCCAAGTCGTGACTTCAACGTGTAAAGCACTATTGTCCCACTTAAATCGCAGTTCAACTAAAAATCATGAATGATCTCAATCTCCCCTTTGTTTTTGTCCGCGTAAACATTTCCATGGCCAAAGTCAAAGATCAACATCTTAACATGCTTTGTGAATACATAATTGATAGAGAATTTGAAACAGATACAACGTATTATCTACTTTTTCCCCATTTCCCTGACTCCAGAAAATGACCATTTCTTCACCCAGTTTTGCGTTGTGGAAGCAATGAAGCACTACCTATCAATAAGTAAAACTAAACCATGATTAATAAATTCCAAAAATGAGAAAAATTTGGAAAAACAAACTCAAGAAAACCTACGCGATAACTTGACCAGCCTCTGATGATAACGGGAATTTATTGTTAGACTAAACAAACTAGACACGAGTAGCTAAGACATACATTGAAATGTTTTTGCCCCTCTTAATTTCTATATGGTAATATAATATAAGTGTAGAATATTGAATATTACGTCACCTGCTAATGTCTTGCCTTCATCACATGCTTCTAATTATACTATTTTCTTTACTTTAAAAAAAATTGACTTTGATCCGGCTTCTTCTCTGAATTGAGTAAATTTTCACGAGAAAAATCGTGGGTTATCGAATGTGAAGTTATGGCCATCAAACTCAAAGTGGTCAAAAGGAAAGACGGTTGGTGAGTTTGCAGCTGATGTAGCAGCTGGGATCATGTCATTGATCTGAGAAGCAGAAGTTGCCAAATTTGGGTGTCCCTCGAATGTGTGGACCCCACTTGGAGACACCGAAAAGTGGCTTATTCCTGATGTATTAGGGGACATGTAGGAAGGAGAAGTGAAGTTCTCAGCATAGTTGTTTTCAATGATAGGGGATGGGAAAACTTGGTTTTCGATTTTGATGTTTGAAGTTGAAGGGAAATGGAATGGAGCAAATGATTGGCCAGGGGAATCTAAGTTCTCTGTCTGAACTCTCAGGCCTGCACGGAGGCTCAGAAGTACTTCATTTGGTTGCTGCTCAAGTCTTTGCAGGACATTCTGCTGCTGCTGCTCCTGAGGGTTTGTGTTCAAACTTGGTTCTTGGTTTTCTAGTGGACTTGATGAAGAACCCACGTTGCTGGCCACTGTGCAAGTGTGCTTTCCTCTGTATGTGATTTCAAACACAGTGGGATCTTCATCAGATCTTTGCACTTGCTTGGTGGCCAAGCACCCTTGAACATTTCTGTGGGTGCATCTGTAGTAGCCCCTGCATGCACACAAATCATATCTAGTTCAATCCAATAGACACAACAGTTACTTACACAACTAACATTCCTAGAGCATTAAATTTGGAGACCAAAGTTAGGTATAGTTATTTATGTTTTTTTTACATTGTTTGCCCATGAAAATTAGAGTTTTATTTTGATATCCCGCGATAACATTAAATGTAAACTTTTTATTGAGGTAAATTTCTAATTTTAATGAGTACACAGCACTAAAAGCATACTTTAGTTTTGTACTAAATTTGTGCTACCTCGGGTACATGGCTCCAAGGATGTCTTTCTGGCCATATTTTCTCCAACTATATCCATCATCAAGGGGCCCTTCCACTCCCACTCCAGGTTTAACCCGAATCTGTTTGGTCCATCTTGGCAAAGTGTTTCTGTTGTGAAAGGAGTTTATCATGTTATATATAGTAAGAGACTAAGGCTATATACACTAGATGTAGTAAGTACTAAGTGCATAATAAGGACGGAAATCAAAGCGTTATTATATAATATAAACCTCTTTTTGGAAATATTATGGTCCTGGTCCTTCAAATCTTTATCAGAGTCTTCACTGCGGGGGCTACCACTCAAAGGTGAGTCTGACATTCGGATTGCAACCCCTGAGGGCTGTTGAGATGACTCACCTACTGGCCCTTTCCAGTTTACCATTTCAAGAGCCTTTTCAAATGTGGATATGATCTTTTGGATCAAGAGCTCACGTGTTTCTTGGGATGAAGAAGGCATGTGGAGATACACTTGGAGTTGCCTTGCCAACTCCAAACCTTGTAGTAACTCATATATGATGCTCTTTGGATCTCCTTTGTTGTCCATGTCAGCATAAAAAGAGAAATAAAGGGTTATTACGTACCTAGCTCGCTCGTGTTATGTCAATGATATGAACCCCGTGATTGGTGTGCCAAGTGATGAAAATTGATTGGTTTCAAAAGAGCAATCTTATGTCAGAACCCAAGTGGCACATGCCAAAGAGAGCCTGAACAGAACATGAACCAAGAAAACAAAGCTAAAACAAGGGATTGGTGCTGGCAGAGAAGAATCACAGGGTTTAAACAAATAAAGACAGAGAAAAAAGGGTCATTTAATTTGAATCTTAAGTGTCCATGGTTTGTCGTATGAGAATTAAAAAAAGGCTTTGGTTGCAGAAACAGCACTTTAAAGACAAGAAGAGAAAAGCAAGTGGAGTTAAGGATGAAGGGGAGTTATGGGGTTAGGATTTAAGGTGGGGGTGCTTTTTGAAAGAAGAAAGTGTGGGAAAGCACAGAAAAATAAAAAGGGAAGAAAAGTTTGACTGAGAAAAGTGGCGGAGTGAATTTTCCTTACTCGGACTAGTCTTTGGTCATAGGAATAGCGAGTTCTAAGGGTGAGGATGTGAGGTCTAATTGCTGACCGATTCTCCTCACAGAGCCTTCTTTCTCATTGACCCTCTCCTATGGTCATTCACATATTTCATACCATATGATTACTCACAATCACAACACCAACGATCAATCTCTGACTTCTTCTCTCACTTAGGACTAAGAAGCAGTAAAAAAGGGTACAAAACATGGATAAAATAATAAACAAACAAGTCAGAGTGATATGAGGGGTAAACATGGAAAAGAACAAGACTAGGAATCTTCAAACCTCGTTCCGCGTCATTACCTTTGTAGCTTCCAACGTTTTATCAGCGACACAGTGACGTTGGCTTTCATCGCTTGCTACCGTCACTCTTTGGCAAGTTCCAACCATTTCTAACGTCAAGTTTGTCAAATGGACCTTACTAACAAGAGAAGAGATTGTCGATGCCGTGAACCGTGCCAGTGCCAACGTGTTTTTTTTCTTCTCCTCAAGAGACAATTTCTTACGTTTATTTAATTTTTGCTTTCTCAAACACGTTTTTTTTTCACTTGTAATTACGCCTCTTTCTTTATAATTTTTCTAATATTCAATAGATTCTTCGACTTGATCTGATCAAAGCCACATGTTGATTTTGTTTATCAAAAGTGATTTACTTTTTATTTTATTTTTTTCGCGTACCATTATCAGTCTTTTGGAAACTCCGATGATTTCATGCTCTGATATGTGCATCAGCAGCCTTAATGTTGGGAAGGAGGATTTGTAGTTTAGTTTTATTTTCACGTTAAAAATGAATCAAATTAAATATAAAAATAACATGTAATTTAGTTTGGATTTATTTATTTGATTACTTGTTTATTTATGGTAAATTTTGTAATTTGGTTTTTAAATTTTATTTCCATTTTTAATTAATTTTTTATTCAATTTAGTATTCGTAAATTTAAATTTTAAATTAGTCATTCGTGATATTATTAAATTCCATCTAAAACTATATTTTCAATTAGGTCAATTGCTTTGACCCATCTAATTCTCTTTGTATAGGCTTGTAAAATACAATAAGATTTTCGGATAAAGATTGTTCGTTAATGATGGTAAAAGCTCTAAAGATATTTGTTTAATTATTTTCAAAATACAGATATTTGAAACAAAATGGATTTTAAAAAATAGCTTGATTTAACTTTTCATTTTGATTCATATAATCTTGCAAAAGTTTGATATGTCAGTAAAACTCAACTTCTAAAACAAAATCCCAATGAATATCAACACTCGTTGAAAGAAAAAGAAAAAGAAGAAGAGATATTCAAAATATTGATATGTTGTTAATCGTAATATATATAGCGGTTAGAAGAATTCTCTAATTAATTTTAATAGTCATTGAAAAAAAATTTAAACAATATTTAATAATGTTATAATAGAAAGACTAAATTTGAGATAAAAATAATTCAAAAAAGACTGAAGACTAAACTAAACTAAAAAAAATAGATAACAGATTAGAAAGCTAAAAAAATGTTAGAAAAACAATAAATTTTCTTATCTTAATTGAATTTATATTTTTTAATTTTTGTATATTACATTTAATTTAGATAAAAGAAGATTGATCTCTTGGTTAAGAACAAAACCTGAAATGAGTTTGTTGGGAGAAAAAAAAATAGAAGTTAATTAAAAGGATAAAATTATGAAAAACCATAGTACATTCGTTTGCAGAGAATAAAAAAAATGAAATTAAGAGAAGATGACTGAGAGTCTAATAGTAAATCGGAGCATACTGTGTAGTTGAACAAAATTATGATAAAAATAAGAAAAAATCATTTTTACAAAAAAAACCACACACACATATATAAAAGTTTTAAAAAAATTTATTTTAAATGTAAAAATATAAAAGTTAAGTGTCAATTTATACAGTAGCTTAAAATTGTTTACCTGTTCGCAGAGTTAGTAAAACAAATTATTCATACGTGACAATTGTAGATAGCAAACATTAGTGAACTAAAAAAAAATTAAGATTAATAAGAACTATCAAAATAACATTATTAAATAAAGAATATAATTTAAAATTTTGCTTAATTGTTATTTAAATTAATTTTTATTGATATATTTTTTAACATTTTTATTATTGATATATAATAACAAAGTAATAAGAATCAATTTTTAATATAAAATACTTTGTTAATTTTTTTTCAAAAAGTAAAGTATATAATTTTTTTTAATTATCAAACAAACCCCTTATTGTCACGAAGAGAATGATGGAGTGAATTTTCTTTGAATCGTTTGGGCAAATGAGTCATATCCACCATTCCACGAATCCTCTTAAGATTACATAAATATCCCCAAATATGTGTGTAAACATATTTATTAACGTTCGTCCCTTTATTCGTTTTCATCGTTATTAATATTTATATATTTCCAAATAAAAATAAAATAGTCATAATCCTTACTTTCTTCCTGTTCTCATTGTGTTTCTCATCTTGCGACAACACGAGTGAGTTTGATAATCAATTTTTAAATAAATAATCTTATTTAAAAAAAATTAAACACTAAAAAGGGCATTTTTATTTTTATTTATTTTACGAGCAAACGAATTGGCCCATAAACTGATGAAATTAAGCCATTTAACTTGCAAGATTATGTAGTTTCATTAGCGAGAGTTCATGTACCTACTTCTAAATGTAAATTTATGTCCGTATCATGGTGCGTTGATCATGTACAAATCAAAACTTCCAAAATTGTCATTGTCCTTCAAAATTGATTTGAATCACAATGACAATTACTGTAAGTTTTGTGAAGGATCGTGATTCTTGACCTCAACGATCTAGAACAAAAAATTCAAATATATGATTTACCTTGTGTTAAATGGAACCGTCCTTGCTGTTGAATGATTCAAATACATGATTTAGATTCGTAGCCAAAAGAAATGATCTAGAACAATTAGACCAGTTCAATCTGAGTTATTGCAAGAGTGGAGACACAACCACTCTCGTCAAACGGAAAAGGAGTGATAAAATGCTATTTTGGAAAAGTGGAACACAATCATCAACCTCGGGAATATAAAGGAAAAGAAAATGAACATAAGCACAGTTTGGTTGGTATGAAACAAAGTTTGGTAAGCCGCAAAAATTACGGGCTGTCTGGAATGGGAAGTGTGGGCCTTGGAACCTAAACCCATGGGCCATGCTGCCCCCACCATAGACTTGGGCGTGTGAAATGTGCACTGACCACGAGCCTATATCATGTTATCACAACCTGGTCAAGGCCCCAAGGAGATTTCAGTCATTTCACAAATTCGGCCAATGTGTTGTTCCACACTTTCATCTATGTACGGCCAAATTAAATTATTACCTGCTAGTTTGTAAACTAAATAATTTATGCATACTAATAAAATATAATTATGTATCATAAATATATTCCATATTTTAAAATTATTTATAATATTAACTAGTTAAACATGTAATTTGTATTAGTTTTCTATTCGATAAGATGATGTATTTATTGTCATTTTTAAGTATTTGTTGTTTTTTTTAATTGATTAGTTTTTGTCTAAATATAAATATTTTAAAAAACCTTAAATAAAAACCACAATAACATGCAAGAGTGATGATGGACACTTTTTAAATAATAATATATAAAATTAGGTTTATATTTAATTAAAAAATTAATTATTTTTATATTTAGGATAAAAATAATATTAGTAATTATTTCTTATAAATAAGAGTAAAAATAGTATAGCTGAACAATATTTTTAGTTTCAAATATTAAAAATTTGTTAAATATTTGTTATTGAATATTTGGTATAAATAAAAAATTTAATAAATCATAGTTTTATTTTATTAATTTTTAACATAATTTTTAGTAAAGCGTTGACTTTTTAGTTACTAATTATATCTTATTATAGTTTTAATATAAAAAGTTTTAATAGATCATAGTTTTAATATAAAAATAAGATCTTAACAAAAGAAGTTACCTCTCCATTTTATATTATTCATCATTCTTATATCTTATATGTGTTTTAAAAAGTTTGTAATTTTAAAAATTTAAGAATAATTTAAATATTTTTAAATTTTTACTCTTATCTAACATTATGAATAATTAATTCAACTAACTATTATCATTATATCTATTATTTATCACTTTCTTTTTATCAAATAATGTGAGATTCGTGCGTGAAGTTAAAGGGAAATATGTGAAATAAGTAAAATATAAATATACATACTTTAGACAAAATATTGTAAAAAATAATAATTAAAATGTATTGAAAATATATAAATCGTATTGACAATCAATTTAATCATGAAATTATACTATTAACGGTACAATAAATCTAATACATCTAATTTTGGTGCATTTAAATTTATATGATTATTTCTTTAAATATTTTAAAATTATTCAATTGTAATATAATTTTGTCAAAAAAATATCTTACAATTAATAATAATCTTCACACACTCTAATTAATAATATCCTGTTTATTGTACAAGTAAATATTTTCTTTAGGTAAACTTTAAAAGTATAAAATAAAATGGGAATATCAAATTAGAATATAATATACAATTAGTTTAAATAATAAAAAAACGAACACTGATTGAGATGTATGTTGTTTAAGAAAAAAATAGTAATGCAAAATTAAAATTCAGAAGGCTTAAGGCCACTGTTAAATTCATATTTTAAAAAATTAAGTCACCAAATTAATCATTTAAAAATTTGAGTCATTATCACTTGAATTTTTTAAATTTTCGTTATTAATTTAGTTTTATTTTTGTCATCACCTTCATTTATAAAAATTAATTTAGTGAATCTTTGGATTTTTTTTTCCGAAGTTTAATTTGTCATTAATATTATTTTTATCATTTTATATTTTTAAGGATCAATATAATAATATTTTAAAAATATATAATAATGATTTAATTACTTAAATGATGACTTTATGATCAATTTTAAAAAGTCTCTATTTTAACTTTTTTTCACGTAATAATATAACCGACAATTTATTTTTTCATCCAGTTCTTGCCATTAATTTCCCGTCGTATTGTTTGAGAAATTCAAAGCCCGCAAGGTTGCTATGGCAACGTGGCATCTAAACTGCCCTGCCCCGTTAGGACCAATCAATTTAGACATTGAAATGGAAAACAGTCATTACATGAACTGTTTAGTTTTATAAAATATTTTAAATTATATATACAGCACATCATCAATGGATATAAAATGTTTCAGAATCAAATTTAAATATTTATCTCACTTGATAATTTTTATATAATATAAAAATCATTGATTTAAAAAACTTATTTTATTTTAATAGATGAGATATTTTAAAATATAAATTTTAAATAACATTTATACAGGTATTTAAATTATATAAAATAATTTATTGATTAATCTTACATGAAAAATTATCTGACCTCTCTCTCTCGCACACGTAAAATTTTGAAAACAAATAAGACAGAATCTCATGTCCTGAAACAGATGTGTTGGGTTAAGATTAACTGGTGATGGTAATGGAGTCTTCATTGGTGGTATTATATTTACTTTAACTTAAATTCGAGATCTATTCAGTAGTATTAAAATTAAGCTTAAATTATGAGAAAAAAATAACATTCAATAAAATAAAAAGATGTATTAGTATAAAACGAAAAAATAGAAATCTGCTTTCAATTTTTTTAATAATGTTATTTACCTTATCATTACATCTTTATGGAGGTGTCATTATTGGGGTTCAAATGGCACTATCATTAGCTTGTAGTTTATAATTGATTGTAGATGGACTTTTGGCAACCATTCACGCGCAAAGTTTAGTCCACCTTAGTGTTCGTTTTGTTTGAAATTGTTTTTGTAAGTTGACTATACTTAATAAAAGCATATATAAGGGCATTAAATATAACATAAATGCCTCAGAAATTAATTATAAAAATGACTTGTGTTTTTCAAGTGTCTTTAAACTTTTGTTTTTAAAATGTTGTTTACACTTTATCGTAAAATTTTATATAAAAAGTTATTTTAGATTATTATATTATCATAAACCTTTAAATTACGTTTCCACAATTATAATCAAACATAAAATAAGTCTCACTTGAAATAACTTATTTATTAATGTTTAAAATTACTTTTTTAATATTGAATAAATAACTCTTAATTATTCTTCGGTCTTCACCATTGAATTTGGATGAAGAGGAAAAAGATATTGTTTTAAAATTTGAAAATATGTGAATATATCGAATTAAAATAAATATATATCTATTTAAATTATTCTTATGTTAAAATTTGTTTCTCTAATCCTTTATTTTCTTTTCTCATGGAAACTAATTGCTCATTTTAAAACGTCAGTGACATGGATGATGGCTGGTATTGCGCTACGTAATCAATAGAGCACCGCTTGTATTGGGTCCCACAAAAGTAGCGAAAAAATTTCGGTCTCAAAAAGTATCCATCCACGTGTCAAGCGTGTGATCCACAAACCTCGTAAAATATCTGCTCCCCCACTCCAAAACCGCCACGAGGTACTTCACAAACACAATCCTCTTCCAACCTGAGCCACGTCAGCACCTGCAGCTTACGTGTTCCCATCACGCACCGCACATCTAACTTACGTTAATTCTCGGTCGTTGATTTTTCCGAGACAAATATTGTGGTCACCGTAATTCTCGTATTTCGCGTTTAATAGCACAACCTCATCGCACGCCACTTTCTCTCTCATTCACTTCTCATCTTCGATAGATTCCCTCCGTTTAGATTCATTGGCTTTCTTCTCACTGATCAAAGGTACTCTTCCATGCATCCTTATTTTTGTTTCAACACGTGTTTGTTTACTTGATGATTTGATTCCACAACTTTGTTTCATCATGTCATGTAGTGGCATAAATTTTCCACCAATTCTAATGTTTATTTGTTGATGTGTTATTCTTTTGGTATTAATCAAGAGATTGTGCTTCCTGTTTGATAATTGCGTGAAACTATTAGTCATGAATGTGCATTTGTATTAGCAAATGTCAATTGCAACCTGGTATATTTAATATTTATTTTTCTTGGCTTTTGTAGGATTTTGACATTGAAAATCTGTCATATTTTTGTAAAGGCGAATTTGGTAACCTGGTATGGGAGTTATGACTGTTTCTAGTTCAGTTGCTAGGACTCCATTGGGATTGAATACAAAGTTTTCAGGTCATCATTTTGGACTGAAGAGACCTTTAACTGTGGCATTTAAAGGGGATAAACAAAATGACACATCTTTGGTTGCAACTCAAGAGAAAATTCCAATGCACGTTGAAACGGCGAAGGCGCAGAAGAAAAGGAATGGAAAAACTAACAAGATACCAAAGAGAGAGAGAGTTCTCTTTGCTGAGGAAAGTTCTCCATCTTCCTTGGATGTGGACTACAATGAAGCTGCTGCTATACTTGAAAATATATACAAACTCAGTCCTGCATCTGATACATGTAATAAAGAATGTATAGATGGTAAAATCAGAAGAGTCTCTAGGAGGGGGAAGAAGATTGGTGATGAGAGTAAAGGAAAGGAGGAGTTCAGCAATGATAGGGTGGTTAGAAACCAGAACACCAAAGCCAAACGATTGAACCTTGATGAGAGGATTGCATTGAAAATGAAAAAAATTGAGGATGAAGTCATTCCAACTCGAAAGAGACGAAATGTTAGGAATAGAATTGAGAAGATTGAGGAACTTGTTAGGGAATATTCTGTGTCAATTGATTTTGTCAGTTTGGACTGGAAAAAAATGAGAATACCTCCAGTTCTTTCTTCTTCAGAGCATGCTTGGTTATTCAAATTGATGCAACCAATGAAGGTGAGCACTGAGCAGTGAATTATTATTATTTTCTAGCACCAATAAGTCCATTCCCTAGTAGCTTGGTAATCAAGGGATTCAAGGCTTTAGTACAATGCCAAGAAAATTTTATAGTAATTCAAAATGTGAGATGAAAGCTCAGAGTTTTCATTTTGTTTCTGACATTAAGTACCAATTCTTTATTCCCAGGCACTCCTTCAGGTGAAAGAAGATTTACAGAAGGAGCTAGCTAGAGAACCTACAGATGGTGAACTAGCTGATGCAACAAACATGAGCAATGCTCAAGTAAAGAAAGTAATAGAGGTTGGTCATGCTGCAAGAAATAAACTCATAAAGGTAATTTAAAGTGTTCAATTCTTTACAACTTGGCTTTCAAGAAGTTCCATAATATGAATTATATAATATGCCTACGTTCCTTTTACTCTTCTGCTCTCTCTTTGGAGTTAGGAGGTCAAATTACTGTTGGTTTGTTGCATTATCTGGAATCAGTACGTTATGTATAAAGAAGAATCGAGAAATAATTGTGTTCATATCTTTTGCAGCACAATCTCCGCCTTGTCTTGTTCGTGATCAACAAATATTTTTCAGATTTTGCTAGTGGCTCTAGGTTTCAAGATCTTTGTCAAGCAGGAGTTAAGGGACTTATAACAGCAGTTGATCGCTTTGAGCCAAATAGGAGATTTCGGCTATCAACATATGGTTTGTTTTGGATAAGACATGCTATCATTCGTTCGATGACTCTCTCAAACTTCACCCGTATTCCTTTTGGACTGGAATCAGTATGCATTCTTCCTACTATGCTTGGTGATTAATATTTTGTTCTAACCAGCATATAATTCAATGGCTTTTATTTCATTTTTTTTATTCCTGTTAGCGGATTCTTTGTTTTCAATGTCAACAACTTGTAATTCCTAATCAACCAGTTTGTCATGGTTGCTTGAAGGAAAAATCCAGGATTGTTTTACTAATCAACCAGTTAGGCAATAGATTTGTAAAGGCATGGATTAAAATGTTGTAGAATATCAAGGGGAAAAAAATGGTAGAAAGACCATATCGAATTTCAACCAAAGATATTCAAAGTAAATATGGCTTTCAAGATAAAAAAATATGAACTTAGTTAATTGTTAGGATGTGCCTTTGTCTCATCTTTGTGTAACGTAACTTCTTTTTGAGCAGGTTAGAGCAGAGATCCAAAGAGCTAAAACTGAGTTGGCATTTGAGCTTCAGAGGTCACCAACAGAGGAAGAGATAATAGCAAGAGTGAGTATATCACCTGAAAGATACCGTGATGTATTGAAGGCATCAAAGCCCATTCTTTCGCTAAACTCAAGACATATAACCACACAAGAGGAATTCATTAATGGGGTTGTTGATGATGGTGGTGTTGATGGTGATAATAAGAGGCAACCTGCTCTACTAAGGCTTGCTCTTGATGATGTGGTAATAACCCAACCCCTTTTGTTTGATCCTGCATAGTACTTTGATACGTCATTCTATTAAATTTTATTTTGATCATAACTAGATTTGCATAATGAGCTGGTAAAAGTCAGTTAAAATTTGAAAATTTTCAGAAGTGTTTTGTGTTTCTATATGTTCAAAACTTAAAATAAGTATGATAATCATATTCTTCTCTACAATATATTTTTTTTAATTTTCTTTTATCAATCCTATGTAGTGGCCTTCCTTGATGATTCATGCATAATAGTCACCACACTACATCTCTTTAACCAAATAGGGAATTAATTACACAAGTAAGATATTGACAATGTGACTCAGTCGTTAGAGGTGAATGAAAAGTCTTTAGATTCAATCTATATATTGCATCATTCCTATTACGGATGAGTTCTAAAAATTCTTATTAGGACAATGGTTGTTTGTAGTTTAAATTTTCGTGTTTAGTTTTACTAGTTTGTTAGTAATATTACGAATTCAATTACATGATATTGCTGTGTCTTATTGGAACTAATTTTTTATTTGATTTTTTGACTAGCTTGATTCCCTGAAGCCGAAGGAGAACTTGGTGATCAGACAGAGATTTGGACTTGATGGGAAGGGTGACAGAACGTTGGGAGAAATCGCAGGGAACTTGAACATATCTAGGGAAATGGTAAGAAAGCACGAAATCAAAGCTCTAATGAAGCTCAAACATTCGGCTCGATTGGATTATCTTCGTCGTTATGTTGTATAAATGACAAATGTATAGAAATATTTGTGCCATGGTAGTCCCACCTTGCCTAGTTATACAGTATAGGATAATTTGTATAACTGGTCATTGAAATACCCAAAATCATTATATAATCATGTAATTTGTATATCATATACTTGTAATTACACAAAGTATATAACTTCCTATACATGTTACATACATGTAATGCGTCTTCCTTTAAACAATCTACATTCATTATACAATATTTGCCAAGGCTACTCCTTCCTATCTCTTATTACAGTTGCATAATAATATGCAGAGTTAAATCTTCTAATATTACGTATGGGAGTTGACTTTTAAAAGTGAAAAAAAAGGGAATAAATTTGTATTTTTTAGTACACTTTTTTAATTTAATATTTTTTAACGTAACTAATATCATAAACTTAATATCTTAATTATATATACTAATTATTTTAACTTAAAAACAAAAAAATTAATCTCCTGTCCTTTTTATCCGAAACATGATTCCTAAATATTCAAGTACTGGATTCACTTATCGCTCCGTACAGATTGTGATTGGATTTGGCGTTTTTCATGAAGGATTTAGAGAACTCTAGAAGGCAACTAGGTTCATTATCAAACACCCACAGAATAGCCCTGATTTATATTTACAATTATTTTCTTTTGAGGTATTGTGTTGTGAACCAAATTTCATTGGGTTTTCATTGGTTGTTGGTGTAGCTTTCTCAGCTTTTATTAATTTTTATTTTGTGGAGAGGTTGCATTGACCCTCCGTTGGAAGATCGAAGAAGATCTCAGGCTCCACAAGGCACAAATTTAACCTTTGGGCCTAGCATTTGGCCCATTAGTCAAAATTCTAAATCTCATTAATAACGAATCCATTTGAAGAACATACTGACATATATTGTATGGGCCAAGAAGAACAATTAAAAATGGGAGATGGATCCAGTAGAAGCCCAAGGGGGTTAATATCAAATCTGCAAACCATAGTTAAATCTTCGTTTTAATTTAACATCCAATTATATTTCAAGTAGGGTTACCTCCTATGAAAATGCCCGTAGAGAAAAATGTTTGGAATCAGCATAAGATTCTGGTATTCTCATTCAATAACTAAGAGATTGATTTATTGAATGGATTTGAATCCTAAAGTTAGGGGTGTAATTTAGTTTAGAAGATCAAATGGAGAGCTATAAATTGTGATATTGTGCATATATTTTATTATAATTTCAATAATCTATTTTTAAATTAATGATTGCGATTACACTTTGTCTTCTAAGTGCACCCTTTCAGTGAATGAATATGGTTAAGTTCCGAGAACAAAGACACTTCTCATAATTTAAAAAAAAAAATCTTAATATATATTTTTTTAAGTTATTTGCGTTAATGTATCAGTTGTTTTTTAAAATTTTGGTCACCAAATTAGTATATAAAAAATTTAAGTTGTCAACAAATTAGTATTCTGAAGATGTAATCACTAAATCATTTCTTAAATTAAAAGATCTAAATTGTCACCATATTTGTTCTTATTAAAAAAAACTAAACTAATTATATTAGTTAAAATATACTATCGTTAAATACTAATTCAAAATGAAGCTTTTAATAATTACTAATGTATTATGTATTGTTAGCATGTTATATTTTATAATAATGAACATCAGATATAATACAACAAATGCTGACAATTATATGTTTCTGGATCAGTTGAATATATATTTCAGTCACATAAAGTGAAATCTTGTTTCGTTATCCACATTGAAAGCAAACATATATACAAACCAGTCTCTAAAATTATAACTTTTATAATTTAATATTTATATCGGCCGGTAGCCCTATTTCAACATTAATAGGGAAAAAAACACTTAATTTGATTGGGTTTTGGATTGAAACTTGATTTTTTTCTTCAAAACTTAGAGATAAAATTAGAGATATAAATGCTCGCATCCACCCTAATAATAGCTAATTAATTATAATAATTTGTAAAGTTGATCAGCTTACATGTACTAACAACATGATAAGTTGATTCAGACTTCTTTTATATATATATATATATATATATAATATTTTATCTAAGACCTATTTGATATGCGATTTATTTCAACAACAAACAAAAACTTTGATTTGCACAAAAAAGAGTTCGTTAAAATACGGAGTAGATTTCCTCAATTCCCAACGGAGACAGTGTTGTGTATCAAATTTTCAATGACCTCGATCACCTTGCTTGTGCATCTAGTGAAGAGTTGGTATGTAGTAGACGAGTAATGACTAGGATTTTAATTTTTTTTCTTTTTTTTTTTTCAATCATGATTGTGATAGTTACCATATCCACCTTATACATAATTAAAGTCATGTTAGGTGAAGAAACGAAAAGTTTAGGCAATGCTAATGAAGGAATAATATTTGTTTCTTACTAATGACAGCCATCAAGAATTGATATCTCATTCGGAGATGAGTGTTACAACGTATTCCGCGAAGGTGGCAGGGGCATCTAAAAGCTTGGTTGGATCCGATGCATCGTGTGAACCAATCAACATTTTTATATTAAGGATTCTCTTGTCTGCAGATCAGTGACGTGAATTTTGGACTTGACAAACTGCAAAGCTCATGAGTATGAAAACTGTTCTTGTATAGTTAAAATAATAGTAATCTATAGATACTTTTTACTTATACTAAATAAAATATCAATTATTTTGTGAATTGTATTCCATATTATGGGTAAAGTGTGAGGCTTTTCTTGATTATTGTTGATGTAGTTTAAGGAATAGTATATTTGATAAAGTTAGCAAGTGGACAAGGACTTAGGACGAAAGATCTTTTCTGATTAGAATGTTATCTCAAAATTTGTTCTTGCACTGATGGAAAAGACAACATGGAGGAATTAGCATGAAGTTTGATAGGAGCGAAGTGAGTGACATTAGGTAAATGATTTACACAACTACGTGTTTTGATTGGCTGGTTAATAATAGTATATATTATATTCTGTTTGTAAATTTTATTTCTCTAGCTCTTTCACAATTTTAAATACCATCTTCAATCCACGAAATACAAGAGAAATTTGTAGATGTCATATGAAAAGGACTATGGATCTGAATTATCCTAGACCTCAACGGTGGAGAAGTGGTCATAACTCGCTTTACATGTAGAAACAATGCACTTCAAAATTCAAAGTACATGTTCGAATATTAATAATGGGCGATCATGTCTCTATATACATATTCCACAAAAGTTGAATGTGTTCATAATGATAAAGCTAAGATATGCTTTACTGTTAAGATCATGAACCGAAAGACAAATATAAATAGTGTACGAAACTATGAATGGTTAAAAAAATAGTTAATAGTGACCAACAAATATTTGGTTAAACGGCAATGAAGAATCAAGAAGCCAGACATGAAAAAGAACCTTTTTTTTACGAAGAAAAAGAACGAATATTAATCATGGCTTGGCTACTGTCTTTTTAGGGCAAGAAGTTAAAGAATGGAGAAATAATTACCGAAAAGAAAATTGAAAACCAAAACTCTAAATGCGTTATCTGCACTTATTTTGTTCATTAGTTAATTACATTAGATCACCTTTCACTTAAACTAATTAAATATACATGTATAATGAACACAATTTTATGTACGGATTAATTAATTACGTAAATTACATGTGAATCACGAAAAGACAATATAAAATAACATAAATTCGAAATTAAGAAGCAGTCTCTTATGAGCGTGTGTATGTGATGCATCAGCAGATGGAAAAGGAGACATTCAAATCCACTGAACAGCTCTACAATTTCTTAATTTCTTTCCCCTTTGATTAGCTATTGTTCAATTGGTCTGCATCATTCTAGTACAAAACATGTATATCATGATTCGAATTAAATCAGTGATAATATATACTATGTACGAGGAGCACATACAAAAGCTTATTCTGGATATTCACTATTTCTACCAACTAAAACCGAATGTCAAAAGGAAAACATTTCAAAATATTAAGTACCCGAATCCCACTAAGCACGAAAAAGAAATAATGCCCGCGTTATTTGTCATCTCTCGGCCCATTGGGCCCACAAAATTGGAATTAGTGAATGTTAAGAGTAGTTAATTACTAATCATTAATCAAGCACGACCAAAAAATTAAGAAATACAAAAGTAATTAAAAATGTGCTATCAATGTATCTTTTTCACGATGTGTATTGTATCCTCTGTAATTTTAATTAACAAATTTTATTATTAATTGTTTGGCTAATATTTTTAAGATACACGCCATCCAAATATAATCATAAATTAAGGTTCATTTATTGTTAACCTGTTCTAGATAGAAGACAAAGAAAAGTTGATGACATGGTCCGAAAATCATGGTGATTTACGCCTTTGTCTTGTGATTTTTTTTTTTTATCAATTTTTTTAATTACAAATATCTTTACAAGAATTTTGGTCTATCTAAAATATCTTAAAAGTAATTCAGTTTGTGTTTGATAAAATTATTGTGAACAATAAAGTTTTTCTTTCTAAATATTTAATATAACTATATTTATTAAAATTTAAAGTTAAAAAATTACAAATTAAATTAAAATAATTCTTTACTAATTGATCACGTATTTAGTGGTCAAAAATCTTTGAAAATATATTAAAATAATTTAAAATATTAAAAAATAGTTTATTTTGATTTTCTTATTAAAATTTGTCATAAATAAAATTTAATTTGAATATATAATTAATATAAAAAGTTATATTATCATCAATTATTTATTGTAAGATTTATGTTAGAATAATACTTATTATTTATCAATATGACTAAATATATTTATTTATCTAATATATAAGTTAATAATTTAATTATTTAACAGTAAAATTATTTTTGAATAAAGTATAAATTTATGATATTATTTTTTATTATTATTGATAAATTGATTTTATTAAATTTTAAGGTTGAATTTAAATATTAAAAAATAATATATATTTATTAAAAAATCTTTATTATATTATAGATTTGAAAATATAATAATTATTTATTTCTTTAAATAAATATTTAGTTGATCAAAACTGTTGATAAATTAAGTATCTGTATTTTATAAAAACGATATAAGTAGTATTATTTATTTTACTTACTCACTATTCTCTATTATATAAATATTAATTATTAAGAATAAAATTATAAAATGAAACTTTAAATATTTATTAATTTTATAAATAATAAAAATAAAAATATTAAAATATTAAAGAACAAAAAAAAAACCTTAGCAAGTATATGCGAATCTACATGGGAATGTGTTGATATCGATGCATATCTGTCGCTTCTCGTACTGTTTGGCGGGAATTAGCTTTTCTGATTTCAGAGCATTCACTGTATTACTTAAAAATATCGAGGGTTTAAAAATTGGACAAAATTAATATATTTTTTTAGATGTTATTTGTGTTGTTTATTAGTGAAATGGTTTTTTTAAAAAATTAATATTTAATATTATAATAAATTATCAAAATAAAATTTTAATTTTAATAAAAATAATGAAAAATATTTATAATACAGTTGTTTTTAAAATTTTCCTAAACAGATGTAATTTTGTTGACTTAAAAATATCTGAGGGTGCAAAAAATCTGAGGGCTATTTTTAGTCAAATTTGTGTTTTGTGAGCTATCTGGGTTTCAACTCCGTCCATTATAGACAATAGTTCAACATGATCAAACACTTTTTGAATTTGACTAATGTTTTGCACTGTTTTTGTCCGCGGGTCGATTAGGACTTTGGGAAAGACCAATTGAGAATCAATTAAGACATGAATTGCACGTACGAATTCATGAAAAAAGAAGGATAAATATGTATTTGACCTCACAATAATATATAGAGAAATGAAAAAGAATGGAAATTAACCTAACCTCACACAACATTTTACTATCAACTTGGCATCCGCGTGCGCCCACTTAATGAGGAATAGGTGGATATTTATGTTTTAGATTTTAAATTACTTATATACAAAGAGAAACATGATTTTATCTTTCATATCAATGAAAAGCTATTATATTTTATTCTACCCAATGACACAGATTTTAAATTGTGTTTTTTTAATGCATATCTCAGAACATATAATAAAAATTTTAAAATTTATTAATTTCTTTTATTAAAAATTATAATATATTACAAGATTTAATATACTAATAACTTTGTATGTTATAATTTTTAATTAAAGAATATTTTAAAATGGCTACCGTTGAAACGATAATCTTTTATAGAAATTTTTTATTATTAATTCAAAATTTAAAAGATAAGTATAAAAAAAAAAAAAACATTGAAATACAGAAGTAAAACAATATAAATAAAATATATATAATTTTGTTAAAATATAAAAAAAATTAAAAATGTCATGTAACATTTTAATAAAACAACTTTAATATATAATATACACATATTTATCATGTCTAATAACTCAGATGATTTTTAGCGTCTAAGAAGGACTAAAACTTTCAAAATGGGTCAACTTGCTCATAACATATTAAGTTTAATGGTGAGTTAATTCAACTCAACTTATCATTAAAATGAGTTAGACAAATGTTAACTTTCCTCAATCATAATGAGTTGACTAGTTAGTTCACCAAATTTAAAAAATAATGAAAATAAATATAACATACAATAAAATAGAGATTAAAAATATAAAATACAGACTAATTTTATTTGTGTAAATGTCTTTTCTCTTTTAAGATTATTAGTTAGACAGTTATAATTTTAAATTAATGAAAATAATAAAATAAATGAATATTAACAATACAATAACAATTTAAATTCATGAGTTGATCCATTTAACTGATAGATTCGGTGAATTAGATTAAAAAAAATAAAAAAATATATAAAAATTAACCTTTTTTTTTACAACTCGATTCCGTAGAAATTCAATGCAAGACAACTCAGAGGTTACGGTTTTAGGTGAGACAATCTTATAATTGTCTAAATTTATATAACCCACGCTGCCTAATTGTGACATTAATATTCATATTTTTTAAAGTTAATTGTGAAACATTCCTATATTTACTAAATTTTCGTTATAATTATAACGAATTTTTAATAAACATGGAAATAATTAGTTTGGTCCCAAATTGGAGTTCAAATTCCGAAATATGATCAAAAGGCAATATTATGCGTAGAAAAATAATGATTTGAATATAATTTATGTAGTTACTTTAGGAGGCAAAGAAAGGAGAAATAACTAGTTGGAAGTAGCCTATAATGCATCTAATTAAATTTCAACACGTTTATCCTTATGGTATGTATAATATACACAGGTCAGAAAAGAAGATAGAATGTCATTTAATTTCACTGGATGCCGTTATGATGACATAATTGACATTTTGCAGGGAATACCCTAACATGAATTGAAATAAGAAAAGTGACAGGGACCAAACTAAAACCTTACTTAGCACAAGGAAACAAAAAAATGCTAAGGATGACAAATGGGTTGGTAAAGATGGAATGACTCAATTCCCAATATGGGCGCGTGGGAGAGGGTACTGCGGTGTGCGCCCACTTTGGTTGATTCTGCGTAACCTGCAGATGAATGCTTTGTATCCTACTCATGAACTACTTGGCAATGACACAGATCCAACTGTGTTGCTATTAGAACTATACTAATATGGAGCAGCCACCATGCATTATTTCCCCCATTTCACTCTCCTTTTAAGGAGGTCAAAACTTGAAGTCAACTAAGAGAACTGTCATTTTTTTTTAATAAAAGATATTTATTTATTTATTAATTAATTTTAATTTCAATTAACAATAAATAAAATCTCACTTTCTTATTTTAATTGAGCTAAATTTCCAATCTAGACACATTATTGGTTCAAATTAACCTTTGACATGTCCACTTAAGCGTCTAAGTAAGTGGCTATAAAGCAGGAATATCAGGTCTAAAACAACAGCAAAACCATCGTAATGAACATACACATCATAGAAAGATTTTAAAATAGAGTTGCCATTAAGCTGCCTTGGGATTTTAGAGTTAAAGGGCCATGTGAAATCTGAAAAGCGAGCTAAATTCCAGTATGCTAGTGACAAATTCTGCAGCTTCTATGTTTCCTTTTGCCTTCCAACTGGCTCTCAACTTGAGCTTTTCATGCTATATTGCTAGCTGTGAGTGCTATCCCAATATTCCTATAATAGCCAATATATATATATAATATTAATATTCCCATGCCACAGTGAGTTGACACAAAAACAGAGCTTGTACTTCTCAAAATGTGAACGGATAAGATTATATAACATTGCTTCCCTGCTTAGAGAGCCATCTAGGGCTTCCATCAAATTCAGGGCCCACATGTATAATTGAATTCAAATTTTGGATGAAGATGCGACAAACAATAAATGGAAACATGATTCAAAAGGTGGTGTTTTATTTATTATTCAACCAGCTCCTAACTAAGATGCATCGATGTGCTCTAGAAACAATTTTTCTATGTTCCTAAAAACGTGACTAATTATCCAAATTTAATGTCCTCTTCTTGCAATATTCATCACATTCCCATACACCTAACCCAAGCGTTGGGCCCTAATCTCCAGCTTCTGTCTATATGGGAATTAAAACAACTTAGGCACTTCGAAATAGTGAATGAATATAATGCTTGGTTGGTGGCTGCTGAACAATTTTGACACGCGTTTGAATTAGTTTGTGATTAAAAAAACATATAATAAGGTTATTTAATTAATTATTTTTCAAAATAAAATGCACTTTTCTGTTCATACTTTTCATTAAATCTTCATAAAATAGAATGAACATTTTGTAAAAACGAATACAAGAACTATGTTATATCCCTTCAAAATATAAAAATATGTAATAAATAAAGATTAATTAAAAATATATTGGAAACATTTAAAAATAGTTTTGCGACATACAAACATTCCAAATCGAAGTTGACCAGAGCATTGGCACGGCGAGTATGTCCGCAAAGAGCAATGATCCACATCAGTCATCACCGCACAAACGTGAAATCGCTTTCTTAACGTAACGCGTCACAATCTATTAAAGTAATAGTTTTGGGAAGGCATGATAAAGACATAATATAATTGTTTTTTTGTAATGATTGAGTTATTGACTATATATGCCTATGACGTTTTGTGGTGTTCAGAGTTAGAAGAAGCAAATATAATTTATTGAGAATTTATTAACGAATAAGTTGCTGTCTGACTTGAAAGGTGAAAGCACGTGACCGAGAGGAGCGATGTTCGTACAAATTAAAGTACTGATCCTAAAAAACTAGCAAGAATTTTTGAAGACATACTTGAACGTTGACAAATTGTTCTATCGAGTCCTCCAACGTAACATTTCGGCTGTTGCAAATTCTATTAATTTCAACCCCTTACCACCTCTACAACTTTATTTTCTCCCCTCACTTTCTTTTTTCTTTCAATTGCAACATCAAAGTTTCAACTTCAAGTTTATGCAAATTATTTAAACCTTTCTCTGCTCAAATATTCCAACATTGAACAAAACCATAAGTTCAAACATTTCTATTTGCTCTTAAAATTACCTTTCAACGGATTTGCCGGAATTTATTGACAAATCCTAAATCATTTTCCAATCACGCTAACTATCATTGATTTGCCATTAATGAAGACTCCGAATGCCCCAAACTAACTCAAAAAAGGAATTATTGACTCAAAACACTGGATATTGAACATTTATCTTATTTACACCTTAAAATTATTATCCTTTCTATTTCATAATTCTAGAAATTCAAAGCTATTGCCATGAACCATGATCTCCACATTGAACATTAGCAATGATGTGACTCAGTGTCCCACCAATTAAGGGATGATTTCCTTTCCATTATTCCCCCGTTTTTATCTATAAAAAAAATTTAACGAATGTTTTTTAAAAAAACTGATTAAAATAATTTAAAATAGAAATATTTCACTAAAAAATTTAAATGTGCACTCACGTTTAAGATTTTCAATACATATTAATATAATTTTAAGAATTATTAGTTGTAGTTATTGTTTCGTTAATCAATGCTCTTAAGACACTAATTAATAAGAATCTTTCTTTATTATTTCCTGTATCACATTTTGCAAGACTTGTTGCCGCTAATGGCGTTCCTCAAAATTCTTCAGTTTGTCTCTACGCAAACAAAATGCAATCAATTGTTGACACTCTAGGCTGTGCAAAACGCACAAATATCATGTTCCCCGTTTTTTATGATATTTTCTTTGTTCCTTTTTGTCATTGTATTTATTTATTTTTTTCTTAGCACGATTTAATTTCAAAAAATGTTTTTCATTTTTTATTTTAATTACAGATATGTCATCTTATTTTTATTTTACTTTTAGGTTTCAAATATTTATACATAAAATGGTAAAATAACATTTTATTGTTCTTAAAAAATATTATTAATATTTTATACAAAATCTTTGAAGTTAAAAACAGCATGAAAATAAAATGATAAAATATTTTTTGTAATTGAACGTCTCCATATCTTTATAATGCCTTTTCCTTTTATCCCAGTCAACATCATTATCCTCTCAAAATAAGAAGTAGCTTTTAGTTTTTGGAGAGATATGCTTTATTAATTAATTAATTAATCTTATTTATTTTTGTAATTAACGATATCCTTAAGTTAATTCCGCACCAGCCTTGAAAAATAAAATAAAATCCCACCAGACATTATATGACGTACATGATATATTTGCATAGAATTGAAGCCATATAAAATGTCTGCCAAGTGCATAGAGGATAAGTACATAATGCAAGATTAGCATTAGTGCAGTCGCCATGTAGCATTGGAAAAATGGAGTTAGGTAACGCTTGCTTTTGGCGCTTATCAATTACCCTTCACATATAGTCGCTTTGTGTTAGAAGTTTGATGCTTTACACAAATGAATTATTTTGTACACTTCTACTTTTGAGACGTGATTTGCCTTTTTATAATTGTTTTCAGCGTCTTATTAATCACTATCTCAAAGATGTCAGCTTTAAAAAAATTATTTTTTATATCTATTAATAAAATATATTTACTTATAATTATATAATTAACATTTTAAATATATTGGTTAGTGTTTTGTTTCAAAGAATGTTTATCTTATTTATATTTTTTAAAAATCGAAGATTGAATCATTATGATAAATATTAATCAATCTCTTTAAGAGCATAGTTGATAAATTATATATATATATTAAAAACTGATGCTAATGTATTGTCAATATAATTTTGAATGTACCCGTAACGTGATTTTTTATCATTTCTTTTATTTATTAAATAATTTAATTTTATCATGAGAAAATTTATAAGAATGAAATCACTTTACATAATATTTTAATTTTTTTAAAGTTTAAATAATTGTTTTGTGAATAGGAAACACAATTAATTCTGTAGTATTGGCAGCTTATAAGTTCAGATTCAAATAAATTCCCATATTTAAGTTTTATGTATTAAAATAAATTTCATGAAAATAATTAATTTTACTATATTATAAATGTTTTCAATTAAATATATAAAGGTTTTCGCAAATATTTTATTTGTGAATAAAAAAATCAATTTATTATGTAGTATTAATTGGCGATCATTTCGAATTTAAATGACGTTTCATATTTAAATATATATATATATATATATATATATATATATATATATATCAAATACAAATAATAATTCTAAGTATATGAATTAATTTGTGGTTCATTTAACAATAAACTCGTGGTGGACGTCCATATGTGAGCATGTTAAATGTTGACCCATTTAAATGTTGATTTATGTTGACTAATTTATTCTGTCATAAATAAGTGAATTTTACATACTTTACTTTTGTATCATCTGGCTAAGTAGTTTATTGAGAAAAAAAAATTTGGTTATGAGGAAATTTTTATCATTGATTTTAAAAAATAATTACTTATTATGAGTTGTATATATGTCAATCTGTCATATAGATTATTGATCAACAAAAATCTTTAGTTTGATTTTGAAAAGCATGTGCTTGAACGCAAGTGTGTTGACACAAAGTCCTTACGAAAATTAGTTTACTAAAAATGATTAAAGTTTAGATGTGAGAGATATTGCGCTAATGTCAAGGAGAGAACAAAATTAAATGCATTAGTGTTGGTGTTGTTGATTGTGTTTACCTTTAATGTTGATTTTATTATATAATGTATCAATATTAGAACTTTAATTTTGATTAAAGAATAAAATCAACACCTGTTATATTGCATTTAAATTTTGTTTAAGGTGACACAGTTGATAAATGTAAAAAAAAAAATGTTTAAATGTCGTTTCAAGAGAATATTTTTAAATTTTTTTATATGCAATTAAAGAGAATATCTAACTATAAGGGAATGGAAAGAGATGAGATTTATATATAATTTTTTAAAGCAAAATTATAATAAATTATAATATATATTTTTAATTTGATGAAAAAGGTATAATTTATTATATCTATTAAACATAAATTTTAAATATAAAATTAATTTTAAATTTTACCCATCAAATTTGTTGGCACAATAATGCATTCATGCAACTTGATTATAAAAATGTATGTTTCCAAACACATACTTTAAAAACACTATCTTGATATGGAAAACTTTAATCTTTGTTTATTTTGGTGAAAATATTATATATATACATACATATATAAAATATTTTTTATATTAGTGTAAATTTAAAAAAAAAATTATATTTAATTTGAATATTTCATTTAACTTACATATAATGGATTATAATTTAAATTTAATTTTTTAATTTTTTTTCATAATTTTATTGTTTTAGTCTTTAATTATATTTTATAAATTTTACATAAATAATTTGAGCATTCTTCCCTCGTAATGTTAAATATTTTTTCTTTACATTTTAAAAATATACATGAAATCAGAATAACAATAAATGAATAAAAAAACAATTACTTGTGAATAACAATTTGATTTTAAACTATGAAAAAATTTAAGAGGAAGTGAGAGTATGAGCTCTAGGGTGAATCTAGCTTGAATAAGCAAATGTCCCCTAATGATGACTCTTGATTTTTAATCGAGTTACGCGCCTTAAGACATTGCGTAGGACAGTAATGATTTAGTGTTCCAATATTCCATCCACCACAGCTGAAATTGAGAACATCACCAACACTTATTTTTCTTAAATTTACACGCCCATCAAATTTAACCCTTTGACACCGTTGAACTCCATATCCTTACGGTGACCCTCTTCTTTTACATTTAGGAACCATATAGTAGTAGCCTATATTCCTGCTATTGAAAGAGAATCACAATAGGTGACACTCGGACAAATTATTATCAAACTTCTAGCATGCTCCTAAAAGGGTTAACTCAAAAAAAGACCACAATTGACACGGGTAAATTAATATGCATTAAATGGCTGATTATACCCATCTGAAGAATCATAAAGATATACGTTTTGGGATTTAAACGAAAAACTTTGAAGGAGATGAAGACCTCCACATGAAAATGATTGACGTGATGCTGAATATCAATGCTTATTTCTTGAACATGTGATATGCAAAAGATCTAGAGAGATCACACAGAGACTTAGGTGGTGTTCTATAAGTTGAAGGAAAAGACCATTTGTATTTGTGTGTGCCTGTGTTGGATGATTTAATAATATTATTAATAATCAAAATAACAGGGGTAAGCATGATTGTCAAACAGTCATTTGTGGAAATAATGCTCAAATATCAAGGGACTAGTTACTAGCTTAGTTAACCTAATGGGTTTAATATTTTGTGGATACCGAATTAGCATTTACCCAGCACGTGTGTTTGCACCTGCATGGAATATATAGCGATACATTTGTCAGTATTCGTGTATAATTACTTCTTTTGCTATTGGTACGCTTTCTAACACAGCAAGAAGCATGTCTATATCTTAATTATTGGCCGGCCCCTTCATTTTTTGTTAAATTAGTGGCTTCTGATTCATCGAAATAAATATAAAGTAATTGTGGGGTTTCCATGTAAAGTAAACTTTATCATGGGGCATACATAAGATTTTGATAGGTTAGTTAACATGTGGACATAAATAAGATGGAGAAAATTTGATGGGTCACTTTACAAATATGCGAAATTAAAGCAAGCACACACTATTCAGCTTGCAGATAAATAGTTGATGGGATTGTTTTAAATTAATTAAAACTCTCAAATTTAAGTACGAATGCGTTTTTGTTAATGATTTAGGGGGGAGAATTTTGCAAATTAGATTATTTTATCTAACTTAATACAAGTTAATTATATATTTAACATAATATTCAGATAAAATTAGACTCGCTTAACACTTTAATCTCCTCTTCCTTAGTTGAACTTTCATTTTCTTTAAAAATTTAAATGTTTTACAAAAAAATGTGTGCATGTATAATATACATGCAATGTGCGTAACTTTTTTGACCCTGAATATATTGAAGGAAACTTCACCAATGTCTTGAAAGAAGACTATTTAGGAAAACATAGCGTGTGTATTGCTACGGATGAATCCATTGAGATCACCAAATATGCATAAGCTAGGTGCCTGCACCTGTCCAAGAGTAACACAACGAATGGTCTAGACCCAATATGAAAAAGTGGACACTGCATCTGCAACATAAGGTAAGAGACCCTCCCTCCCCTGTACTAGGCACAAGTTGGAGTGTATATGGTACTCCAAGTCAAAAAAGTGTTGCTGTAAAATTGACCCTCCAGCCAGGAGCTGGTGAAACAAACAAGTGGAAATGATTTTGTATGCACAAGCGGCGCCAGCTATTTCACAACTTATCTAAGCCATTAATTCAAGATTCCTTCTGCCTACTTGAATCGCATCACCAAACAAACAAAAGGTATCCGAAACCAAATGCTGGATTTTGGATTGAGGGAATTGAATTTCCAGTCTGTTAATTTGTACAATTAACTTCAAATAACATATATTGACAAGTAAATGGGGGACAATCAAGATTTTTAGATTAAGATCAACTTCTGGTCAGTTCACATTGAGCTTTATATCTTGAACTAGAAAGACCTTCTTATACTTAATTTTAATGGTTATTGTAATTTTTTTTTTTCAATATTAGTCTTAAGAAGACATCACATTCAACAAAGATAACCCCCTTTTTTGGAGCAGTGAATTGGAAAATAATTCAAGCGATATGAGTTTGTGATATGCTCACCATTAAAAATCTTTAGTCATGAGTTTTTATACTTTTATTCCGCACACTGGTAACTGTTTTCCAAGGTTCAGAGAATTATTGCTGATGCTTTAATGAGAATAATAAAATTCTATATTCTGCGGCCAAATAGAATGACTTAACATCATTTTATAATCTAATTGACACCCTCTATATATTTGGCATTTTTCTGTTTTTTACAATGGATTTATGAATCTGATACTGAACATATATTTTTTATTCAAAATTAGAGATTACAAGATGCCCGTAAGTATAAAAGACTCAAGATTACTATCGCTAGCTGAGAAAATTTGTATGTAAACACTCACTATTACATCAACTTTCCTAGTTATAAGGATGTTTGTTGCGAAAGCGGTACGAATTAATATACTTAAGGAAAATATTAGCCTGAAACTTTACAGTTGAATTTAAGCAACTGTTTTACTAATAATAAGACTTTGTTAAAAAAAAAAGCATTTGTCACAGTTTTATAATATTAATATAATAAAAATATTATTTTAAAAAAATTACTACTTTTAAGTACTAACACTTAATACTAAAAATTAAGGTTCAAAAACTATATAATTAATAGGATGTCACACCACTAAATTGAGAGAATAAATAATTTTTCCGGCACTGCACTTATTTTAGCTTTAAGTATTTACGTAGCGTTTGATTATTTTATTTTTTATACCTTTTCTTAATCGTAAAAAAAAATAACATTATTTGAGAAAAAAATCTTCTGAATAAAGGAAATTTGTTTAATAAACAAAATTTAAAAAGAAGTGTTTTATTAAAAAAAAAAAAAATTCAAAACGCGGAGATGAAGCACTATCTTAATTACTATTCTTTCTTTTTAATTTTGGGAGATGAAGAAAAATCTCTTGAAAAAAAATTGAGAACAAAAGTTTAAAATAAAAATCCATCAATCAATTTGGAGAATATTTAGAAGAGTTAATTTTTTAAAATATATAAAAGATAATTTATGACCTTCTTAAAATATTTTTTTAACTTATTTTAATAAGCTTTATAAAAAAAAGTTTATTAATTTTTTGTTTATTTCAATTAATTTTATATTAAGCTTATAAATAAGTTTCTATTTTATAATAATTTATTGTATGAGCCCTTGGTTAAGTCAATTATTTAAATGAACCATAACTTAATTTTACACTATAGAAAAAATAAAAATATTTATTTTGGATCAAATTTTGAAAAAATACACACACATATAGATATTATAATATTATTAAAATCCATTTCATCATTTTATTAATTTACAGTTACAACATCTCACTCTTTTCTTCAGAAACACCCGTTTAGAGAAGCAAAATCCAACTTAAGATGTGGCTTGCCCAATAAATTCGCATATCTCTATAAAATGGAAGCCACGTCACGAATAGCAGATCATTTTAGTAATGTTTTAAACGCATTATTGGCATCTATAATGCTTTACCAACAAAATAAAGCAGAAGGCACTTGATAAATTGTATTGAAAGAAAAACAAAGAAAAAAAAGAGTATTTGGCCAAAATATTCTACATAACATGAAATATCAAGTGACACGCAAGAGATTTGTCAAAAATGGAGCCATCCCACATCAGAGTTTATGGGAAATAATATTTGTGTCTCTTGCTTCACCATAACATAAGCCTCTAAAACTGGAGGAAAAAAAAGGAGGGTGGGAATTTAGAAGATGACTGTTATGTTGAGCAAGTTGATGAAAAGCTTCACAATTTGATCAAAGTTTTGCATCCACTTAATTATTAAAGACGTAGACATCACTTCTTCCTTTTTTTCTTTTTTCTTTTATTTATTTATACTGTTTCTGTATTCTTTAATATTATTTTAAGTTTGCATACGCGTCCAACTGTACACTCTCAACCTGTTATAAATAGAGCATCCTTAATGCTCTTCTTTACAGTACAAAATATTCATCTCTTCTTAGTAGAGAGTAAAAGAACTAAAGATGGCAGAGACCCTTCGATTGGCTGTTGCTGTTCTTGGTACTTTGTTTGTTCATTCCTTAGGTTAGGATTACTAATTACTTTGAGTCTTCAGACAAAAGTAACTCATTAGTGTTTTTTTTTTCTTTTGCAGGCAATGCTGCCTCAGTTTCACTTTATGCTGCACCAATGTATGTAACAATACCCATTATTCTTAGTATTCCATTGCTGCTTTCATACATGTCCCCTTTAGAGAACATAAAGTGTTGAACACTTTTGTTTCTTTTTCATGTCCAGGGTTACCTTTAAAAGAGTTATAAGGAAGAAAAGCACAGAGGAGTTTTCATGCATTCCTTACATCATTGGACTCTTGAACTGTCTCCTTTTCACTTGGTATGGATTGCCTGTTGTAAGCTACAAGTGGGAAAATTTCCCTCTTGTCACAGTTAATGGAGTTGGGATAGTTCTTGAGTTATCCTATGTTCTCATTTATTTCTGGTATGCTTCCCCCAAAGGAAAGGTAACTACTTACTCATCCTCTACCCTTAAAAATATGTTTACAAACTTTTCATCTTGTTTTGAATCATATGAACCAAAATTTTCATTCTTTTAACTTTCTTCCTGAAAATAAAAAATGAAAATTAGTTACATTTTTTAAGTGTTTATCGTTTCATGAAAATGATGGTGTGAAGGCGTGTTTGGTGTTCAGATTCACGCTTGAATAGTTATAAATTTATATTTGTTTCAACGCTATTAGTTATAACTTTTGTATTAGATTCACGTTTACGTGTTTTTAAGACGAATTCAAGCACACACAAAAAGTTTTTGGTTTATAAACTTAAGTGAGCAATTTCTTCCGCACTGAAAAAAATATTTTCCCGTCTGTTCAAGATACAAATTATGGAAAGAAGAGAGAAAAATGTGATACGAGAAACATAACTGCGGTTTTGGGGTTCTTGTGTGGAGCCATTTCCGTGTGTTCTGCATCAAATATTGCAGAGATAACAGAACAGTTACTCATTTTTAGCTGCACGCATGCATGCTTTCACAATTAGGTGGAAAGAGACGCGTTTTCTGAGAAGCGTAAATGTTGTTTTGCAGGTGAAGGTAGCCATGACTACGGTACCAGTTCTGCTTGTGTTCTGCATAACCGCTGTAGTCTCAGCTTTTGCCTTCCATGATAATCGTCAGCGAAAGTTACTCGTAGGTAGCTTTGGCTTGGGTGTTTCAGTAGCAATGTATGCTTCTCCCCTGGTTGTAATGGTGAGTCATCATTTCTTTCCACTGAAAAATTCAGTCATAGTAAAGCAAAACCAAAACAGAGGGACATAGCAATTCTAATATAGCACAAAATAACAATCTCTTTTATTAAAATAATGGGCTGTGTTTATTTTTCGGTAATTGATGAATTAAAGGAAATGTTACTTCAGCACTAGTTTCGTTTGTTTTATGGCGTAAGCAACTCCGTAACAGTGTTTGATTTATTTATTTCTGCAGAAGAAGGTTATGCAAACTAAGAGTGTGGAATTCATGCCACTACCATTATCGACGTGCTCGTTCTTAGCTAGTATGCTCTGGCTGACTTATGGAATCCTCATTCGTGATATATTCGTTGCGGTTTGTTTCATAATCTCTTATTATGATTTCATAAATCCGAGGAAAATAATGTATATGTATTGTGAATACTAATGTTATTATTGTACGAATATAATTGACAGGGTCCAAGTGTAATTGGTGTTCCCTTAGCCATCTTGCAGCTTGTACTTCATTGTAAATACCGGAAAGGGAGTGTTGTGGAAGAAGCAAGCAAGGGGGACCTGGAGATGGAGAAGGGTAACTTAGAGAAGGTGGACTTGGAAATAGGGAATGTAGAAAAGAATGTCACTAACCAAATGAATGGAAACTCGTGAACAATGAGTCCGTGGGGAAAGATTCAAGATTTCAGAAAGTTCTAATCGGATTCCTTCTTTAATGTTTTATTTCCTTTATTTAAAAAAAAATGGTCCCCTTAACTTCGGATGTATTATTATTCACATCAAATTAAGTTATACTTTCTAATAAATGGTTTCTTTTATTGGTAAACCCTTTGCTTTGTTTTTTTTAATGTCTACGAAGCTCCCCATATTATGAGAAATGGAATTATTTGTCAAAACCAAATATTAAATTTAATGTCACTAGAGGTTCATTTTCCAATGCAAGACCTCTTTGTCGGCAATCGTGATTTTGCTATGCTACACAACAATGAGGATGCATATGTCCTATACTGTTTAAAGAAAGGCAAAAAAAAGGTCACAACTGTATTTGTGGAAGTATATACGCGAAAGCTGAAAAAAGAAATAAAGCAAATGACAATTGAAATACATTTCATGAGTTACTCAAGGGTCAGCAACAATGGTTCACAACACCGGCATGAGCATAGAGCCACGTTATAAGACACTTTGTTTTTAACTTTTCCTTTCTCCCTTGCCAAAAGCAGCGCGGATTGGGAAGGAATGTTGGATTCTCTCGTGTCGCTGACACAAAGAATAAAAAGCAAAGCCCCATATTTGTAATTCTGTCCTTCATAAATCATTATTTTTCTGCATTACTTTTCATCAACTTTTGATCTTTAATTAGTTTCTAAAAAATTAAATAATTCTTAAGTGTGTCCATTGTCTTATTAAATTCGTATTTGTAAGAACGAGTTAATTTGTATTTTAGTTAACTTTGTCACATAAATATATCTCCGACTTTCTTGTATATCACGCATCTGTTACATCAAGTGTATACTGTAGACACGCTATATCGCATGTACACATCCAAAAATGTTCCTGTAAAACAGAATGAAGACCAGGTCAAAGAAAAGGTTCATCGTAAAAATATGACTTCTTTCCGTTTTACAAATGATTAGAGATTTATTTGAGAATATTAAAAAAAAAGATATAATAGATGCCATAACAACACAATCAACGTTAACAAAGTGAAAGTCTTCTGTCACCATTCGTAGTAATCTTCTAATTATGATCACTAACATCCGCAGGTCATGGATGTTTCTACTTAACTAAATTTTGATTAGTTAAATAAAAATCATAGTTCTACCAAGATTTCATTCGTTTTATAAATGATTAGCGATTTATTTGAGAATATTAAAAAAAATTAACACTTCCTTTACTTCGTGCGAAGGAAAGCCAAGATTTCGTAAGGGTTCACGTGCTACTGATGGCCTTGTATTATCTTAATATACCCACGCGCGACATTTAAGTATCTGACAGTTAAAAGTTAAATCAATTAATGAAAGTAAATCAGTCAAAGAAGCATACTTTGGACATTTAACGGTGAAATAAAATAAGATGAAACTTTGTAGAATATCATAAAAATAATAAAGTTATAATTTAAGTCTTTATAATAAAATAAAAATGAATTAATTCCACCTCATACTTAATATGAAAGAAAAATAAAAATATTAAACAAAATATATTTAAATGCATTTTATCATATCACATTTTATTTTAAATAATAGAATTTAACATCATTCTATTTCTCTCCGTTCAGTTTTTTTTTATCAAGCTAAACGGTTTTTAACTGATGACTATGCTTAGTTTGAAGGCGTAAAAAAATATGTATTTTAAAAAAAAAATCCACTGTAAAAACGTACATGAGATGATAAAGAGAAATGATTTTCAAATATTATATTTATATTTTTATATTCATGCTTATTAAAAAAACAAGAGAAAGATAATGTATATTAAGATGTGTGTTTTTTCTCGTTTTATTTAATAAAAACAACAACGTAAATTTCATTATATGATAAAATCATATAATACGAAATATCATTGCAACTGCTTTATTATGTCCTATTTTAAATAAAATAAACAGGAGCGAATACTACTTTTAAGGGTAGAATAGATAAATTTTGTAATAAAATATATTTTTAATTAAAAATAAGAAGAAGAAATAAATCATTGGAGAATTTTAGTTGACCTCCTTACACGGCACCCTCCCAAATCTCTCCCGACCTAGGCCCCTACCCATACAATGACCTCATTAACTTTGTCGTTAATAAGCACGTTTAAATTTAATAAATAAATAAATTAAACATAAAAGTTATAATTAATACCAATAAAATAAACGTTAATTATGATTGATGACGTAAAATTAAATACAAATTAAAATTATTTTTAGATTTACATTCAATGATCATATGTATATATTTATTTTAAAAATAATGAATTATTTATAACTTTTGTATTAAATGTATGTTTATATAGGGTGTTTTAATGTATTCTTACTTCTGCATACCTACAACTGTACTAGCACGTCTTCTTGCTGATGATTTTGACGGGGATGTGTGTTGTTTTCGTTCGTTGTTAAGAGAGAGCGCGTAGGAAGATAATTTTTTTATAATCCTATACCCAGAATTTTAAGTCAATATACAGTCAACATTTTTGAAATATATATTTTCATCCTCCTATCACATAAATTTCAAACATATGCATTTAGTTAATTTTTACCACATTTTTATTATTCACTCAATTTTATTAAAATTTATAAAATTATGTCTTGAATATATATATATAATCATGCTAAAGTTAGATAATCTGACATCATCAAGTTGCGAGTCACGTGATATCTTTCTTCCCAAATGACTCTCTTACCATTATAATCAGCCCTTTAAGGGAGCCGTTTTCTAACATGCATGTAAGAATATTTAATAAAAAGTTAGCTATAATATATATATATATATATATATATATATATATATATTATAAAATTACTCTTTTTATTTCGTAAGTATAAGATAAAATTTATTTTTTAATTCACTTTAATTTTTAATTTAAAAAAAAATTAAATAGGTCTTTTTTTATTAAAAACCTTAACTCCATGAATCAGAAATTTAAAGACAAATAATGAATATTAACATAGAATACACATAATATGAAATGATAAAAATTTTAATTGAATTATAATTTTTAACCAAAAATGATTTATTTCAATTTTTTTTAAAGTTAAAAATTAAAATAAATTAAAAAAGTTAAGTCTTAAAATTAAGAGATGAAAAAATAATTTTATCTATTTTTTTTATTTTTTTTAAAATTTAACATACTAATGGTAGTAATTATTGTAATTTCAATGAAAGTTTATTACTTTTTTTATTATATATTATTAAATATATGTTAAAAAAGAAAAGCATCCATATTTTAGGACCTCGTTGTCATGTTGTTCCCTGGTTTATTATTCGACAATCTTCCTGAAAAAAACATTTTATTTATATTTGTATTTTATTTATGTACTTTAGAAATGTGTTTTATTTTCATATTTTTATATAATTTAAAAAAATTAATCAGATCCTTGTCTGACCAAAACTTAGTTCGTAGTATATAGGGCTGCTATTTCTAAGCAAGTCGGAATACACGAATAGCAATGCAAACAATACCTAAGAGATGAGTTATGACGTAAACGAGTGCAGCACTTTATGGTTATAGGAATATTAAAATTGACATTTGTCCAAATTAATCAAATTAAAATTTCAATTTACTTTAGCTAAATATATAAGATTTAAGTTTTTTTGTACTTTTTTATTATTTAATTATTTATTATCATTTTTAAGATATATTTAGTTATTCAACTTTTTTAAATGTTTATGTAGAAAATAAAATAACATAACTTTTTTTTTAGTATTTACAATCATCTGCTTAGAAATTTCATAACGTTAAGCTACCGAGGGTCACAAACAAAAATCTGTATAAAGAATACGGGTGTGTGTGTCAACTATTTATAAATTCTCTTTCAAACATATGAAATTTTAACCTTTTTTTTTTTTGCTATTTATGAAATTTTAACTTTACTCATTATGCAATTTAACTTAATTTTTGTTTAAATAAATAAACCTGACCAAATATTTAATGAATTAAAAAATAAAATATTAATAAATAAACTTATTTATAATTTTGTTTTTGCACACAAAAGATGTCCTCCAATTATATATTAAGATTTTTTTTACAAAGAAGTTACTTAAAAATATTAAAATCAAGTTTAGCCGTACAAACTTTAAAAGAGATTCTAAATTATATTAAATAAAAACAATAAATTATAATCCATTAAATATAATTAAATAAAATATTCAAATCTTGTATAAGATATATTAAAATATACAACCCCTAAGTTTCTCTTTTTCTAGTAACATACAGATTCTTATATAAACATCTAGCTTATTAAGAACTTGACATCCACGTTCTCTTATGGCAAGATGTTTCTTATATTGCAAAACGGAAAGTTAAGGTCTTACCTTTATAGATGTTCCAACACATTTTATTTAAAAATTTAGGTGGAGAAATTTCTTCACTCCAAACCTAAATGATAGTTTAAATTAAAATTCAAATATTTTCTTAAGTAGTATATAAAATTAAATAATTGCATATTATCATAATATGAAAGTTTTTATATTTTATTAAAAATGAAGAGAATATTTAAAAACTAACAAAGCGAATTGAGCATAGGCATTACAAGTGCTTGGGACGATTCCCCACATGACTTCTCGGAGTGATAAGTTCTGGAAAGCTTTTGTACGTGTCACCATTGGATTTTGCAATCCCCGCATCAGCGAGTCTTTTGGAAGCATGACTCATGAGACCGATTCTCTGTACAAACATAACACTGCCAATCGACACTTCATCTCTGCCACCTTTGAATAATACCCACTCACATGGGTGTACCTATTCTCTGTCGTTTCAAAGTTTAATGCCGATCAAACTCGTTTCCTTTCTTGCTGGAAAATGTTGTTTCTACCATTAACACAAGATACTTTCATACGTGAAATATACCCAAACATATATATGCATACACAAAATAATAATAATAATAATAATAATAATAATAAATTTTACTTGTTTAAATAACAAAATAACTTTTTTTTATACATATCTATATTTATTTATTTATCTGTTTATATGTGTCATCGTTTTGTTCTGTGGATTATCCTCTGATTGCATGCCTATATTGTCCAATCAGGACTTGCCTCTTGTTCTTTCTCTGTGCCATATATATATATATATCAAAACTAGAGCAGGCTTTTTGATCCTTCCCACATGATGGCCAACAAAAAAGAGAATGATAATTTGAAACAATATTTCCTAATTCAATGCTTTTCTAATATTGCAGAGACTGACGAGCATCGCCATATCACATCCCTGATTCAAACCTATGTCTCTGCAGATTCTGCATATCAAAAGGAGAATTCATTTTAATTTGAAAAGCGCCACGAAGCATGATCTCCTATTTCCACGCGGCACATAATCAACCGCAAACTCTAGTTTTTATATGATTCTATTTCGTGAATTATTGGTGAAATCACATGACAGTTCGCAGCCCGTACGTTATCACTCGCGTTCACTTCCAGAGTGAAACCGTTCGGGATTCCATATTTGCAGTGTCTGCAAAATGAACACATACATAAAGTGTATCACCGCCTCATCTTCCATTTCACATTCACGTGATTGTAAGCAACAACCTCTTCGCGCCCGTTCCATTGTTTTCTTAATCAGAATTACATTTTCTTCAGATCTTTTTTAATTTAAACTACATCTTATTCTTTTTGAGCTTCAGAAATATACGTATTGCTTCCCGTATATACGTTCATTAAGGAGTTCCAAGGCACTCAAATTGTTATTAATTTGGTTAAATTTGATATTAGAGAAATTATTTGTGTTGTTTGTGGTAATTTTCTTTAGAGTTTAGTATTGATATGTATGTTTTTAATATAAATCTCTTAACCTTTTTTCTTGTTTGATAGTTGTTTGTAATCGATATTCAATTATTATTCAAAAATTAGTTAAAAATAGTAAAATGCTTGATAAATTTGAACAGTTTTAGTAGTACTGCAAAGATTAAAAATTAAATGAATTAAATAATTCAGTTTAAGTCAACTTATTAAGAAAACTTTACGGAGAAAATAAATTAGTTTAAAAATAATTTTTATAAATAAAAAATATTTATTTAAAATTTAGAGAAATTTTAAAAATATAAATTATTTTAAATTTATGTAAAAGTTTTATTCATTTTTTTCTTATAAATTTTTATATATAAATTTACTAAAGTTGAACCTATATACCTAAGAAGGTTTTAGATGAATAAAACACATAAATTATTCATACTCTAAGAAGTGTCTTTTAGATTGACAACGAGTAAAGACACTTTTAACACATAACTCGTTCTATAAATCATTTAACTAAGTTTGCTTTTGTACCATCTTATTTTATAATCAACTCACTTCCTAATTAGTTCGCTCTTATGATGTTACTCTCACCTAATCGTCTAAAAACCAATAGAAGGTGATTAATTAGTTCATGCAGTTGCAAGCACACTATCCCAAATTCAAGACAATGAATACACTTATTTTTTCCCTATTCTAAGAGTGTGGCAACATGGAATACTAAAAATGTGGAGACTCCGAAGCAAAATAGGAGAAGCACCAATCGTTGTATGCTCTAAATACCAAAGCAAACTAGGCGGTTCTTGAAAGCTTAAATCAGCAAAACCAACATCTATCTTCTTGACTTTTTTTTTTCCCTTCTCCCACTACTCATCCGTTATTTCTCAAAGAATGTAAAAAAAGAAGAAGAAGAAGCCATTAATTATCTTCCTTCACCTTCTAAATATACCGCACTAAGTTTATGAGTTCAAGAATCTCGATTATTGTAAGCCATTATCCCAATCATTTAGTAAAATTGTTTTCGAAATAATAGTTCAAAATAATATGTTGGGTAGAATCTTTTCAAAAGTAGCAACAAGAAGATTTGAGTTATTTATTATGACTAGTATTCAACTTTGAAATATCTTTTAACTTAATCGCATTTTTTGTCATTTTATTATACTGTGCGATTTTAGTTTTAATAATATTTTATTTAAATTTAGTTTAAGTTTTTAAATTATTATAATCAAGTTCGTTTTTTAGTCTTTAAATTCATGTTCTCTATTCAAATAATTGAAAGTTCTTAGAATTTTGATATAAGAAATAATTTGAAAGGTCCAAATATAGATATTTTGGCAAAAGTTAGATGAAATATGAGAGACGTAGGGTTAGGAATTCTTTTAAAAGATATGAAACTTGAGGTATTTTAAAACATAAGTAATTTTTTCATTTATGGATTTTGTGAAAAATATTTAATATTATTTAATCAATTTAATTCCTCGAAAATTTTTCTGAAAAAATAATTTAAGAGTTTTAAATAAAATAAATAAAAAAGATAAAATTACAAATAGGCTTCTAATGCCTGGAATGCGGCCCAACTAATGGGATTGTCTTGATCTGAATTTATTAGCTTCGGGCTCCATTGCTCTCTCATGAATTAAGAAAATAAGAATTAAGAAGGAAGCAATGCAAATGAAAAATTTTATTTTTATTGTTATAACAAAAAAAAAATGATTTTCTTTTCTCTTATTTGATAAAAAAAAAAAAAGCGAAGTCAAAATATAATTATATAAATGACTTTATATCCCTTAGATTTGACATTTTAACATAATTCTTTTCTGATCTCTACTATTTTTCCTATGCTTAAGGAGAGAAAAGTTTATGAGCCAAAAAAAGGAGAAATGTTTTTTTAGGAAAACCTAAACTAAAACTTTGTCATGTTTTCTTTTTATCCAAAAACTTTTTCATGTTGACGCCACAATCAATACATAAGTAGTTAGATAAATGGGCTTTTTCCAATGAAGTGGTTCACGAAAGCCCACAATGTACCTGGGTCAAGGGCTAAAAACTTTCTTCGACAAAAAAAGCCTAAAACTTTATAACTAATTTAAATGAGCAGAGAAGAGTTTGACTTGATCAATGCTGGAACTAGTGATTGGGCCAGCTATACCAATTCGCTTAAACACACAATTATTATTTTTATTTTAATATATATATTATTTATTGGTAAATATATATATAATTGATGTTTAATTATTATTGATTTTGGCTTTACTAGATTTTGGGGCGAAACATTGAGACAAAAGGTGGGAGAAAATGCGGAACAGCTGAATTTGACTAGGCAATGTTTAGTCCAGCAGCATCGGCAGTTTATTCTGCAGCAAGCCACGCGTCAAAGTGAAATCTCAAGACTAAACGAACACAGCTCCATGCACGTCGCCACGTGGCATATACCAAATCTGGTTCCCATCCCTCTTCTGTGGAAGGAACCAACAAAGTAACTAACCAAGTAACCAACCACCCCACTCTTGAAGAAAACTCAGATTGAGAACCAGAATGGTGAAGCTTGCATCGGCAAGGGACTTTCGTACCTACGGCCCGGGCCTAACCAAAAACCGCTACGAATACATTAATGCGGGCCTCTATCTCATTGCCTCTGTTGTCCTTGTTTCTGGTTTCGCGGCTCAACTTTCTTCCCAGGCCCGATGGCCCCTGCTCCTTATCGTCACCGCTTTGGCCATCTTTCTTCTCGTCAATCTCCATGACCTTATGGCCCATCTCGCCGGCATCGATTTCCGGTTACCCTTGATGGCCTTTGACCTTCAACTCGCTTTTGTCGAGTTCGCTGTTCCTCTGCTTCAGATTCTCGGAACGCTTCTTCCCTTTCTAGCTGTTTTGTTCCTTTTTATTCAGGTATTCATATTATTACTTTTTACCCACTTTCCATATTCCCAGATTTACATCACTTCACTCATGTCACATACATACATGCCTCAATTAGACTAGGTTACCCTTTCCAAATCAGTTCTCCACCTTGTGATACACGTTGAATTTGTAAGTGGCATTCATTTGATTACATGTTTTATAATCATTTATCAAAATTTTAAATAACTTAATCTAAATTGGCAATTACTTTTTTTTTAATCTGTGTGGACCAAAACGAAGGAAGAGAAAGGACATGGTTACTTCAAATTGGAAAAGCATGCTCTGAACATGCTGGTGGCTGGTCCTGTATTGTGGCTGATAGGATCAATTCATAATTCATGCCAAATTTACGAGAGAGCCGATGGCCACGTTCAAATCTTGCAGCAGTGTGTGTATATTCCTCTTTTGTTGGGTAGTTTGTCATTCATGCTTGGTGCAATTCTCAATTATCACGAGCAATCTAGGGAGATCCACCATGGCATCCACTTGCTTGTAAGTATTCTATGTTCGATTGGTTTTTATGTGTGTGAGTACTATGCAATGAGTCACATTGAGCAATGATTTGGCCTGTGAATCTTATCATATTTGAGTCTGAATTCAATTAACTAAGATTAAAAAAGTTGGGCAATGATTGTTATTACGAGCACTAAATTCTAATGAGAATGAATACGTTGATCGTTGATACAGGGTAGGACTTGGATCTGGCTAGGCATCTTCGGAAGCACAATGTTCTTGGTTGGTGGGTTGACAAACTTAATCAAAGTGTTCAAGATGCAACAAATGAATGGAATGAGGCTAGAGAAACTAAGAGGTGGAGCACATGAGCGATTGGTGAGTGCAAGGGAAGGACAGGTTCCCCTCATTATGGAACATCAAAAGATGATAACTCATCAACCTCAAGAAACCAAAGTTACTTTACCTCCTCCCACTCCTTATAAGGATGTCCTCATTGGTCAGACTAAATCATGATTCCTGTCTCCTCTCCTCTTTTTGTTCTGTTTCCTTTGTTTTCTGGGTCAGGCCATAGATTGATAGCAAATGAGATTCATGTTTCGAAAGAACTAGAGACTCTTATCTTAGATTACAATTTCGAATCATACTATCATTCCTCGTCTCCTCAATCATGATTATTAGTGGTCGTAGCATGTTACTTATTCAACGGAGACCCGAGGAGTGGAACAGGGATTTTATGTATGAAAAATCAACATCTTTAAAAATGCACCGCCATTAAAATAAGTAGTTAAATAAAATCAACAAATAACGTGTTCCCAAAAATAAAATTTGAATGATTGTTTAGTAATTACACTCTAAAAACAAAATGTTACATACTAACAATTTAGTTATTTGTGGATTTCATATTTTTGGTTCTCTACAACGGAGGAAAAAACCCTACAAAAATACAGTTATATATAAGACACTTCATCTTGTTTACCTTATTTTTTTTCTTTTTTCTTTTCTATTGTATCAAATACGTGAAAACAAATTTTCTCTTTCTTTTTTGTCCAAACGTCCTTCCACGAAAACTAAAACTCATGCTAATTTTGGATTAAAGCTTACATTTGTGTTAATAACCATAATTTTCATGTACTCCACATTTGTTGTGATCTGAATTCTCATAAAAATTTGATGTTCCCGGCATATGGTCCAAGAATATTTGAACCAAAACTTGAATTTGAACCTTGTTAATGAAAATATTATTATTGAGGATATTTACAACTTACTAAAATGGATAAAATTTAATATATTTTTTTGTGGGTTTTTACGTATTACATGCATTGGACTGCAAAAGGTTGGATTAAATTTGGACTCTAAATAAAATTTTTTCCATAAAAAATATTAATTTCATTAATTAATATTTTTGACTTTTTTGTAACATTTTGCATTATGTATCGTCTTCTTACTCATGTTTGTATATTATTCATCATCTTGTTTTCTTTCAAATATTCAATTTTGCTTTTTTCCTCAGATCTGTACAATCTTTCATTTTATTTTTTTCTATATTACTTCTGCTGTAGTTAATAGCACTTGTATTCCCCTATTTAAGCATCATGGTTAAATTTCCTTCAAATTTGTTATTTAACAGATCAAGTGTAATACAACTCTAAGACGTGGTATTTCACTAATAAAATCATTTGACGAGAGTTTAAAACAATGAATTGTCATTGATGTAACTATACTTCATGGCCCCCAAAAAGGTTTGAACATTAGATGAATAATATAGCAACTTGTTCCATTAGTAAACTATGGAAGGTCATTTTATTTCGAGGAAAAGAAAATTTTAAACCACCTAAGTACTTGAGAGATTATTGATACTCAAATTTATTTAGTTAAAACCAGAAAATCTCCTTTTAATAGGTTGATTGAAATAAATCCTAAAATTTTGTTGTTGCTAAGCTTAAGAACATGACATTAAGATCATAAAAAAAATTAAAAATAGACAAACAAAATGGGGAAGAAAGTGAAATGGAACATTCCACGAACCAGTGAAAACAAAATTAGACACTTGAGAGAAAAAAATAATACACAGTATCCAAACACGAGGAAGAAAATTATTAACAATATAATACAATGCATGTGATATAAAAAAGACAAAATATTAATGAAATTAATTTTTTAACAAAAAAAACTTATTTAGAAGATTTTAAAAATTTAAAAACTAAAATAAATCAAAATAAGGTTGGAAAATAAAATTAAATTAAAATTTCAAGTTGAAGAATAAAAATACTAATTTTATTAATTTTTTAAAAATTTTAATATATGGTAAAAAAAAGTGACTAAGATTAATTAACACATATATATTAATCATATTTAATAGATTAAAATCAATTTCATTAAATTTATGTAAAAGTATTTCAACGTAATTTTAACACGTGCGATGATAGGACACTAAAACTAACAGAAGTACGTTTAAAAACACATGTTAAAAATTTGAAAAAAATTTAATATTCTTTAAGAATGACCAGAAAAATCAATAAATAGTAAGAAATACACTTTTTTATTTATTTCTAATTCATAAATTTTTAAAATTTTATTATCATTTAACATAATAAAATAATTATTATTTTATTTAATATTTTGTAACTTTTATTTAAATATTAAGACATCAGAATAATGCACATCAGATTCTAACTTAACATGAATCGTAATTAAGAAATAAAAAATTAAATTGATGCAAATTAAATACCACAAATAATATTTTTGGATTAAAAAAAATCATATATATATATATGGTTACGATTCCACGCAAAATTTCTTACTTTGCCCACGGTGCCAGATACAATAGTTGATAACGGAGAAGGTCCTTGTTTTTCTTTCTCCCTTTTTTGAGAACCCTAATCGGCCAATCCCGTTAACTCGTACCAAATCAGAACTCCTCATCCTTTCCGTTCTCTCAGGTAATTTGCTTTGTTTTCTTACAAATCTCTTTATTCTGCTTCATTCTCGTGGATCCCAATAACAAAACGCCACACCGTCTCTGTGTGACAACTAACTACCAGATTGGTTCTAATTGATTAAATCGGTTAACTATCCATCTTGATCATGCCATTTATGTAATTTTCATTTCTTGAATTGCAATTTCATCGCCACTTCTTTGTTACCCCCAAAACATTGTTAACTTTTTCCCTCAGCTTTTAAACTGAATTGCTTGGATTTCTTTTTGCCCTAATTTTCTTGCATAACGGCATCTATGAATGCCTAAGTTGTATTCGGCCAATCTTATGGCCTTGGTCGTGGGATAAGGTTTGGTTGTTGGAGCTTTATGAAGCATGCTGGTTAAATTGTAATTCACGAGTAAACGAATCCCCTCGATTCGAAATTGTTTTGAGAAGCATAGTTATGAAGTATTCTCTTGGGTGTTTGACAACATACCTGATTGTGAAATGGATGTTGTAGGGACTGCAAATTTTGGTGGTTCCTTTCCTCGTTTTAGGGTTATTGTCTGAAATGGCATCGGTGTCTAGTCAGCCACAATTCCGCTACACTCAGCCCCCATCAAAGGTGCTTCATTTGAGAAACTTGCCTTGGGAGTGCACAGAGGAGGAACTGATTGAACTTGGGAAGCCGTTTGGTAAAGTTGTGAACACAAAGTGCAATGTTGGAGCGAATCGAAATCAAGCCTTTATTGAATTTGTGAGTATATTTTGTTTTTTGGTTTTTCATTATTTCCCTAAATTGCTTTTCCTTTCATGTAAAGTTACCGAATTTTTAGTTAGAAAATAATATGTTGTAACCACAACCTACAGGCAGATTTAAATCAAGCCATTGCAATGATATCATACTATGCCTCATCATCAGAGCCTGCCCAAGTACGGGGGAAAACTGTATATCTACAATATTCAAATAGGCAAGAAATAGTGAATAACAAAACTGCTGCAGATGTTCCTGGGAATGTATTGTTGGTAACTATTGAGGGTACAGATGCACGCCTTGTCAGCATTGATGTTTTGCACTTGGTAAGCTATTGCATGTGTGTATTAGTTATATGCTAACAGTGTCATCATGAGGATGCTGGTCATTTAGTTTTGTGATTAGGTTTTTCTTTGTCAGGCTATGGAAAAATTGTTGACATGTATGTGAATGAATCAGCAGGCCCATGTCAAGGCAATATCTTCAATGGCAGCTTAGTGCTTTGGGAGAAATAGCGCTTGTGTGTTTGTCTCCTTTCTCCTTTCCTTAACACTACCTCTTTCTTCCTTATTCTCCCCCTCAACTCCTGCCATTCTTGTAGTTTAGGATGTTTCCATTTTTTTCCTTTTGTGCATCTTTCTTCATTGACTCATCATCTGCATTGGCATTTAGATTTAGTCTCCAAATTCTGTGCTGTTCAGTTATGTTCTGTGTTCCAACTATTGTTTGGATGTGCTTTTAGATTTTCTAAGTCTTATCTGAAAGTACACTAAAATTTCCTTTTAAACTTGGCTACTGAATGCTGAGTTTTCACATAATTTACAGTTGAGGAGGTACTTTACTTCCCTAATCCTTTATTTGAGTCATTTATTCTATTATCAAAGTGAATTATGGCATTACCTTCAAATTCTTTTAAGCATTATAACAGTTATGTATTCTAGGTGGTTATTTGTATAAGATAACCGTGATCTGAATTGAATCCCTTGGCTTAATTATTCCCCCCATTTTCTGTAGTTAGTACTAGATCATTAATGAGAATAATCTGACAATTGTGTTGATAATTTCACTGTTTCATCTGCCTTGCTCTTTGCTTACAATGGTCTAGTTCTTCTGTCAGGAACATAAGTAGCAAAAACATTATCCTAGTAGCATTTCAAGAGATATATTGATTTGCTTAGAGCCTTAAACTTGCATATGTTTAAGTTCTATAATGGTTTTATTTGTTAATATTTATTGTCCGTAAAATGTTTTTTACTTTGTGTCAGTGACAAATTTCCTTATCTACATGCCAAAAATTCTAGTGTGTGTTCAATTCTCAAGATTCACCTAATTAGTATCATCCTGAAAGTTTATTATTTGCTCATGCAGGTTTTTTCGGCCTTTGGATTTGTGCATAAGATTACTACTTTTGAGAAGACAGCAGGATTCCAGGTTTAATGATAGGCCACCCTTTTATCTATTCTCCCTTTTTTTAAATATATTTTATGAGCACAAGCTAATTCTGTGTACAAATGTTTAGGCACTGGTGCAATTCTCTGATGCTGAGACTGCCACCTCTGCAAAGGATGCTTTGGACGGGAGAAGCATACCTAGGTAAAAATTGTATTACTTGTTTGACAAGCTTCTTATTTCAACTGTTGTGGATCAATTGGCAGTAGATGCTGATATGATCTTGGACTGTTCTGCAATTAACTGTTGGACTATTATCGACACTTGGCAGTTCCTTTTGTATTTAACATATTATGAAGTTAATAGACTTTGTCATTTGTTGCACTTGTTTGTAATTTTATTTATCGTTGAATGCGTGAGATGTGGTTGGCTACATAACGCTGTTGTGCCACCTGGACTGATCTTGAAAATAAAAGAAGTGCCAAGTATGAGTTGGGCTGAAAATTAGTAGTTATTAGAACATTAATTAACTCTTATTATTTCACAAATTGTGTTTTTTCTGATGATTGATCTTTAATTCTGATTTGGTATCAGGTATCTGCTGGCTGAGAATATGGGACCATGTACCCTTAGAATCACATATTCTGGGCATTCTGATTTAAGTGTGAAGTTTCAAAGTCACAGGAGCAGGTATTGCCAATTTCCTTGGTATTGCCAGCTTAAAGGCAATAAGTTTTGGGAGAACTTTTTATTTTATTTACCAATATTCTTACCTTTTCCTGTTGGTTTATTGTTTATTCTCTATTATTGAGATTGGTTCTATATCTCACCCTTCATTTCAGTTTCAAGCCTTTTTTCTCTCTATGATAATAAATTTATTATTTTTAAATTCTTTTCTCCAGAGACTACACTAATCCTTACCTTCCAGTTGCTCCATCAGCTGTGGAGGGAAGTGGACAGGTAATGTCTGACAGTCAACAATTGTGTTTTAAGGGAGTAACATTCTTTTGTGACCTGGTTTTATGTGCAAAATTTGAAAGCTTCCAAACCACTTTTTTTAAAATTGAATATTTTTGTCATGCACGTTAGTTAGATTTACATCTTCTGTATAAGGGCTGCCCATTTTCATGACTTGTTTAATGCTTACTGATTTTTTTTTTAATATATTCATTTGTAACTTTTGCAGGCCATGATTGGTTTGGATGGGAAAAGACTGGAGACTGAGAGTAATGTTCTTCTTGCATCTATTGAGAATATGCAATATGCTGTAACACTGGATGTCTTACACATGGTACTTTTAAACCATGACCAGCCTTTTTTTTATCATTATTGATTGATGATTGCCAACATATTAAAGTTAATAATCTTGTGCCATTTATTCACATTTTAAAAAAATTTGTGACAGGTCTTCTCTGCTTTCGGGCCTGTCCAAAAGATTGCAATGTTTGATAAGAATGGTGGCTTACAGGCTCTGATTCAATATCCAGGTTAGATTGAGATCTTTAAAAATTTTACCTGTCTTCATTTTGATATATTTTGTCTGCACTGAACTACTGATGATTTTTAGTGTTTGTGCATACCAAATGGTTGTGCCTGCCTGTCAATTGTTTTCTCTGTCTTCTAAGTTTTAAAATTACATTTGGGGGAAGGTTTCAAATGTGCCTCTGCAAATTGTTGCCTGATTCTATAAAAATCAAACATTTAGGATCTGGAATTTGAGGGAGTTTCTGTGGAAGCTCCTCCTTTTGTTTTTTTCTTCATTAAAACTATTTTTTTAAGATCTCCTTTAAAGTTGTGCTTGATCTAGCTTCTCCTCTTTAGAAGAATCAAATCCCAAAAAAAGTTGGGTGAAGTGCAACCTCAATGAACTCCCTTATTTGCATTATCTTGGAGGTCCTTCCGCTCATGATTTAACAATCCTTGAGAACAGAAGTGGCCCAGTGCTGAGATTGATTTATTTTGGATAGAAATATTAAAAAAGATACTTCTAGCTGCACTTGCTTATTCTTTTCTCAATTTCTCTTTAGGTAAATAATTTACTAAAGATATGATTATTCTCTCAAGGATTACGGATCAGTTGCTTGTTGGGAATCTCCTCAATGGGGTGCATACTTATCTTTGATAGGTTTAATAAGGATGATTCAAATTTGTCGTGTGTGCATTTAGTGTCATGACTCGACAAGCTTGGAGAACTTTGACCTTATTGATATTAGAAACTTTTTATTTGCCTTGTTTTATTTTATACTGTCAGTATAAGCTTGAGATAGTGACAAGCTTTGACTTTCAGATACTCAGACAGCTGTTGTGGCAAAGGAAGCCTTGGAAGGACACTGCATATATGATGGAGGTTTTTGCAAGCTTCACATCTCATATTCACGTCATACAGATCTTAGTATAAAGGTAAACAACTAAACTATCTGTAGAGTGAGGATTGATGCCCATTTTAATAAACGATTGACTGAGTGAGTGAAATTGAAGGTGCCTTATATCATTACAACAAAATGGTGGGAATTGTTATACAAGCAAACGCAGCCAATCTTCATTTCTCGAGGATGTAAATTATTTACTGTAGTAAAAAATTGAGAATCTAGCTTTGGACCCTAGGTTTTCTCTCCTGGGATGATGTTTTGAACATCCTTATGCTGAAGCTTGACAAAATTTACCTTGCTATTGTTGGCCTCCATCATACCTTTCTCGTGGAACCTTTTGACTGCCTTAATTACACAAATGCAATACAAGGGTCCTCTGTCCTAATTTTAGATTTGCTACTCGGTATTAGGTTTTCCTTTTATTTTTTTGGAGGGGTGGCATTCTGGTAGGGGTTAACTGGTATTGTATAGTCATTTTTCAAACTCACCACAAGTAGTAAACCCTTCTGTAGTTAGTCATTCTCACGTGTTATATTATGGCTTCAGTATAACATTTAATTCTAAGGCTGCTGCTTTATGATATTGCAGGTCAATAATGATAGGAGTAGAGACTATACCATTCCTAATACGCCTGTTGTGAACGCCCAGCCCTCAATTTTAGGGCAACAATCTGTTCCCATGATGGGTCCTCCTGCTCAACCATACAATGGGTCTCAGTATACTCCAATTTCTGAGCAGGCTATGATGCCTCAGTCTCAGGCTGGATGGGGATCAGCTCCACCAACAGCGGTCCAGTCTATGCCAATGCAGATGCACAATAATGTTTACATGCCACCTGGAACTATGCCACCACAAATGACCCCAGGAATGCAATTTCCCAGTCACAGCACGCTGCAACCTACAACGACATTGCCCACATACGGATCTGATCGTACCCAATAGCATGCTTCTCCTGTGTCTCAAATAGATCTTGATATATTGGTGAACACAGTCAGCTGATTTCTGCAGAACTGAGAACTGTGATTTAAACTGAAGTTCCCATCTGTTGCAGCTTGCCTGCATTTGCTGACAGTTATGCTGAACCTCAAATGGACCACTTCTCATTTTTCCCGTCTGTTATTTTTCAGATTTTGAATGTGAAAGTCTGTAAGCAATTGGTCAACAACTTCTTGGTTCTTCAGTATCAGCTTTGAAACAAAATGTTATGTTTTAATTGATTTGTGCTTGAGAAAGATATTTAAAAATTAATTCTAGTATAATTGATTTAGCTTGTTTGATTTACCGTTTACGTCATCAAAATCTATTGCCAACAAAAAAAATCAGTGGTGTAAAGTAGTTTTGCACACTAATACTTTTTTACAGAGCAAATTGATTGGCAATGTGGCATGATTTGTTTTTTTTACCTTTAAGCAGGAATCTGTTCCTCCACTATTCTAAACAGGCTATTGTATTGATGACAAATTATATCCCATGTTATTAGCGGCAACTTAGCTTCAGCTTTTGAACCCAATTAACGACTGCGAATTACAGAATATGCATTATCAACCATCGTTGAATGAGTTTTAAAATGTATTAGTTGAAATATTTAATGGCATTAAGATTTGGTCCAATTTGAATAGAATTTTTAATTAATATTCATTAGAGTAAAAGAAAATGTAGTAACATGAATAAAATTTGTGTCGTTAATTAAAATTAACTTGTGTCAAATATAAAGTAATGGTAACCAGTGTCTCGTTAATTCATCTTTTTTATTAAATATTTTTCTGTTTTGTTTTATTAAACGGTATTCTAAAGTAAGATAGGTATGTGCGACGAAGGCTTTGAAGGAAAAGAAAAGAGGGTTAAATTCAGTCTACATATTTTTGAACCTTTCAATTACCTTTGCTCAATCGTATAAACTTCTTATAACTCAATTTAAAGTTTGAAAACATAATCCGGATGTTAAATTCAAACTTACATATATTATTATTATTATTATTATTATTATTATTATATTGAATGGGGCTAAAAAGGTCCAAGAAAACAACTAGAAATTACATAAAGATTCTGGAATAACAAATCCTAAGAGAGTTCAACTTAAGAAAGAGAGAAAGAAATCAACATTCTTAATAGCATTTGGGCCATTTTGGGTCAAACGATCAGCACTTTTATTAGCATTCCTATAAATGTGGACTAATTTATAACCTTATTGCAACTTAAAAGATTTCGAATACAGAAAAACAGTAAGGATAAACTGACTATTAATTTCTTGATCAAATAAACTAGTATGAACAATTTCGCTGGAGTCAACTTCAATGCAGACATTCTTAAAGCCTCTTAACTTGATAAGTTTTGAACCAGCTAAAGATTCTCCACATGCACCTCTTATCAATCCCTCCATAAATAGTCGAGCACTCTTTTAAATCATTAGCTGAGTTACAAATTTGTCTTAAACCTCAGTTAGTCAGAAAATCTATCAACACCAAGAATTCATTTCTGTTCAAACTTTAACATTAAAACAATCACCAATATTCTAAGTTTGGCACTGCATTAGCTGCGGTAAAGTGAAAATTATTCCTTTCCAAATAGAATTTTTTTTATATATATTTGTATATTTTTTTATTACTTAGTTTACATATCATTTTCACTTTTTATCATTCTAAAAATATAATTTAATAATTTGCATTTCGTGACGCTTAATTCTAAAAACGGTATCTACTGTTTAGGTTTTAGAGCACATAAAAATTTCATAACGCTCCTGCTAATTTTTTGAAATTAAAATATGAATGTATTATAATTTAGCACGAAACATTTAAAAACATAAGCAAGTGAAGATAGGAAACGTTTAAAAACATAATCACTAGTTCTACGTAAAAAAAATCAATTGCCACTATCCTTAAGCAAGTTTAAAACTTGATAAGATTTAAAATCCATAAGCGTTATCCAAAAGCGGCACCAATTTCAATCAATAGATAAGGCACCTCTAACTTCCTCTTCATCTAATCCTTTTCCTCTGTTCTGTTCTGTTCTGTTTTGTTCTTCTCCTCTCTCACTCTCACATCTCATCAGAGTGAGGAAGAAGAATCCTAGTAAGCATTAAGCAATAACCATGGCCACACTTCAAGCTTCACTTCTTTGTAGAATTTCCTTCCCATTCTCCTCTCACAAGCAACATCGTTTTCTCTACAAACTCCCTCATTCTTTCAAACTCTATCCGCTCCAATTTCACCCGCGCATTCTCTCTACAATCTCTTGCAACGTAACTTCTTTGTCTCAATCAAATCCTTCAGATGCCGATTCTAATTTAAATGAAAACGAAGCAACTCCAAAATTAACGAGTGTCGTCGACGGAAATGACGCTGAATGTTTCAATCCTTTAACTGACGAGGGAGTGACGGAGAGTGAGAATGCGAAAGAGGAAGGTGGGGACGGAAGGTTACCGATTGTGGCGTTCTTTGAGGAAACACGAGAAGGTATAAAAAAGGCTTTCATCGATTTCATTAATTGGGTGCCGTTTTGGCAACAGGAGAGGCGTTTGGCAAAGTTAATCGCTGAGGCTGAGGCAAATCCCAACGATGTTGCCAAACAAACTGCACTACTTGTTGAATTTAATAAGCACAGGTTTGAATCGTATTGCATTGTGAAATCAGAATATCGATTTTTGGAGAAGTTAAATAAAATATAATGGCTATGAATAGCACAGCTCATGCATGATGATGAAGAATGTAATTATCACGTGGAATAATTTTCAGTTTGGTAGGAGTGGATGATTTCAATTTGAGTCAAAGTTTGTGTTATTTTTACTTTTTTACCAGTCCTGAGTGTGTCATCAAGCACTTTGAAGAAAGAGAGGGTGCTGTAGACAGTAGAGGTGTTGTAGAATATCTTCGAGCTCTGGTGATCACTAATGCCATTGCTGAATATCTTCCAAATGAGGAATCTGGAAAACCTTCTACCCTTCATACCCTGGTAGTCACTTTGTCTAACTTTTGTTTTTTTGTTGTTGTTTGGTCAGTGTTACCCAGTTCTTAATTGCTCATTTTTCATTCAGGAGAGTGTAGTAAGCATCATTTTGTCATTCATGTGTTGGAAAATTTTATTGTTGATCAATGATGTGTCATTTATCCTTGTCCTGAGTGACTGACTATTCCTTGAGTCTCAAAATCTGAAAATAACATGAGTGGTTTGTTGGATACTTTAAAATTTGGGCTGTTTTTGCTGTATGCATTTCTGGATCCAAATTATTTGATTTGCCCTTCATGGCGCTCTTGTTTTTCGCAGAAATTTCATGTGTTGCGACCGTGGACTGTTCCTTTTGTCACCATGAACTGTCTTGTCGTTTCACCTTTATATCAGTTTCATTTGACGTCTTTTATTTCATTATTTACATGTAATGGTTATATCATGGTCCAATTGATGGTAAATATGTTTTCACAGTTGCAAGAGTTGAAGCAGCGAGCATCAGGCAACTCAGATGAGCCTATTCTTAGCCCTGGAACATCTGAAAGGCAGCCATTACATGTGATTATGGTAACAATTATTGCAAAAAATGTTCTTTTTTATTTATGGTTTTAATGATTAGCATTTTCTTGTCCAGATTCTTTTTTGTTTGCTTGTTTTGGGAATCTCACAAATCTGTTTCCATCTTTAGGTTGAACCAAAAGTATCAAACAAATCACATCTTGTACAAGATCTTTTATCAACTGTTGTGTTTATTGTTGCTATGGGAGTGGTCTGGTATGACTTGGTTTTAGCGTTTCCATCTTTCATTCTTCTCTATTTCTTCTCTATATCATATCTGAAAGCCTCATGTATTGTCTTACAAAATATGTATGTCTTTCAGGGTGTTGGGTATTGTAGCACTTCAAAAATACATTGGAAGCTTGGGTGGGGTTGGAACTTCAAGTGTTGGTTCAAGTACTTCATTTTCCCCAAAGGAACTAAATAAGGAAGTGATGCCAGAAAAGGTTAACATTTTAAGATGTATTCTGTGTCTGATCCTTTGAATTGGCTCATTTAGAGTTTGTTCCCTGCAAACTACAAGAATCTACCTCTACTGCTCTTGTCATGTTATTGTTGGTGAACTATCAGCTCTCTTTCTCTCCCTTTCCCCTTGCAGATTGCCAAAACATTTAAAGATGTGAAAGGTTGTGATGATGCAAAACAAGAACTTGAGGAAGTTGTGGAGTACTTGAGAAATCCAGATAAATTTACCCGCCTTGGAGGAAAGTTGCCAAAGGTCTGAAGAAGTGACTGTCTTTTTGTTGAATTTTTCTGCATCAAAGCGTTTACTTAAATTTCTAAATTTTCCCTTACATGTGATTGGCTTCTCGTTTCTTTGTAGAGGCCTAGGTTCCATCCCTGTTTGTGAGATGATAACATATAGCAAATTGTTTTTTTACAGTAATAAACATGATAGTTTTTTTTTATCACCACAAAATTGGGAATTCTTTAATTTTTTTTATTTATGCTGATGAAGTTGCTTTTCTAATACCAAGATTCCACAGTTTTCAGTGTGCATCGGAATTTGTTTGTTTTTATCCTCCAGTGAGCCTAAAACATTTATTTTTTTCAGGGGATTCTCTTGACAGGACCACCTGGAACCGGAAAAACTCTGTTAGCCAAGGTCAGTTTGTTTCTGCTCTGCATATCTTAGGACATTATTTTCTTACAAGTTTTATGAAGTTCTTGGTTTTAGAACTTGCACCTATTGGCCTCGTGTGCTTCAGGGATTTCCACTTGTATAAGCTTTCATTAAGTTTTTGGTAATTACATATTTGGTCTTTGGTTCTTGTCTTTCAATTTTATACATCATGGCTCCAATATTTCTTTGCATAATTTGTTTATCTAAGCAGTAACTGAAAGAAAAAGTTTATTTTTCTTTGCTATTGTGAACTGTTTGGATATGCTTATCATTATTAATAATTGTATATGTTCAGCTTCCTTATGGTTTGTCCATGCAGGTGTTAATTGTGTGTACCTGATAGGCTTTCAATTCAATTTGGCAATGATGGTATTCTTATCTAATGTTTGCTTTTGCCTAAAATAACTTTCCTTCATGTTTCTCTTCTCACACTTGTACCAAATGCAATGGAAAATCATGACATATATGTTTGTGTGTGCATTATGGTCTGTTTTTTTTTCTTGTTACTTAGTGCTAGGTGTAGACCCATTAATGATTTCACTTTCTTAAGTTTAGACTCAAATTTCTTTATACGGATAAAGAATTCATAGTTTTTCAACAACTTTGTTTTCTCATTTGGTCTTTGGACTCCATTAATATAATTGGAAAAGAAAACACTACTTTGTTATCCTCTACCTCTGGTAAACTGGTACTGTAAATCTATTGAAATTCACAAAGTATTGTGATCTGATAGTGTTTGCTTTATCTGGGACCTTGAAGGCTATAGCTGGAGAAGCCGGTGTTCCATTTTTCTATCGAGCAGGCTCTGAATTTGAGGAGATGTAAGTGTTCCTTTTGCATTCTTCATTTTCAATAGCTTAAAGTTTGTGTTTAGCATACGTTATATATTATAAGTAGTCTTTGATGGGCCAAAGTCTGTATTAAGGCAGTTATAATTCTGAATTAGGAAGTTATGTTTTATGATGCAACAGTTATAGTGTTCTATCTAGTTTGATAGACTTGGAGGAAAATAAGGTGTCAGTTTGTTGTTTATGATGTTCTGAAGGAGGAAACTCCTTTTAAGGAGAAACTCGTGTGTGGCTGACTGCTTGTACTGCAAATCTGGTTATTAAACCAGATTGTTTCATCAATATAATCACTGTTTTGTCTAATTCATGAGTCCAACGGTCTACATATTTGAAACAGGTTGCTTGAATATAATAAGGATAAATTATATGTTGTCTTGGAAAGGGTGCATAAAGAATGTTATTGCATTACAACTTTGTTAACAAGGGTACATTAGTTGTTCCCTGTATGACATATATTATGTTTCTTTAGCTTTTCCAATATTGATTACTTGGACCTATTTGTTCTTGCCATTCTAATGGGAGAATACCCTTCATCAACTATGTTGTATTCATATTGCCACCTTAGTATCATTCCACTGTGATTTGAGTTTGACCCAATCTCATTTCACTTTTCCTCTTCAGGTATGTTGGAGTTGGTGCTCGACGTGTAAGATCTTTATTTCATGCAGCGAAAAAGAAGGTTTGTTGCCTTTGGTCAATGGACTCTCAACAGTCTATTATTCTGGTTTACTAAATTACTTTTGTACCACCTCTCCTTTTTTATTTCTGATTTGGAGCATTCTTTTTCCCCCATCATTTTTGTAGGCTCCTTGTATCATTTTCATTGATGAAATAGATGCCGTTGGTTCAACTAGAAAACAGTGGGAGGGTCATACAAAGAAGACATTGCATCAACTACTTGTTGAAATGGATGGGTTTGAGCAGAATGAAGTATATTTGAAGTTTTACACATCTGAGAGTGTTAATCAATTTCTCTGTTTTCCAGATTTATTCAACATCTTTATCTTGTAGGGAATAATAGTAATGGCTGCAACAAACCTGCCTGATATTCTTGATCCTGCTTTAACAAGACCTGGTAGATTTGATCGGCATGTAAGTCCTATTCTTTTTTTTCCCACTAAATATAATTTATGAAGAGTAAGTGGGAGGATAAGAAATCCTCCTAGAGTAACAAAGAAAGAAACAATGCAAGAGACAGAAAGGACAATATAAAGCTTAGCTCAGAAAAATTTTCCTGTCCATCTATCACGTCATTAAAGAAAGCCCTCAGAAAAAACGACGGCTGAAATGCATAAGGTAGCCAAATAGACAAATTTCTCCCTTAGAAGTGGAAAATAAAATTATTTGTCCAAATCTCACTACAGACCTGAAAAAGGACAACACCTCCAAGGATCTTACGCTCCTTTCTTTAATATGTTTGGTAATATTTAGTGCTACAATTTCAAAGATAATATTATGTTGTTTCTGCTATGGGATAAAGTGATTTCTTAACCTATTATCTATTAAATCCAGAATTTTCAGGTGGACCTTTTAAAAGTTGACAAAATTAAAGCTCTAGGACCACTCCTTGTAGTGATCTGGTGTACTTGAGATCATATTCTGTGTTCTTGTGTCTTTATTTCTCTGCACTGATAAGAGATTGGTGTTTTGTTGTATAAACATTATCTTTTCTAATTTTCCAATGATTTTAATCTGATCTCTCTATTTGGACCTACCTGTTAAATTATATCATGATAATGTCCGGAATGTTATGTAATTTTTTGACAGAATATAATATGACTAACCAATCCAATTCCAGATTGTTGTTCCAAATCCAGATTTACGTGGCCGACAAGAAATATTGGAGCTTTACCTGCAAGATAAACCTTTGGCTGATGATGTAGATATTAAATCAATTGCTCGTGGAACCCCAGGATTCAATGGGGCAGGTGAATAATAGTTCAATTTATGTGACAAGAAGAACCTCTTTGCCTTCCTTTCTGTTAATCCAAATCTTATCCCACTTCAAGTTTCATTCATGTTATGTTTTCTTTAATCGTTCCTTTAAACCAGATCTTGCAAACCTGGTAAACATTGCTGCTATTAAAGCTGCTGTTGAAGGTGGAGAGAAATTAGCAGCTGCACAGTTGGAGTTTGCGAAAGATAGAATAATTATGGGTACAGAGCGAAAAACGATGTCCATATCAGAGGAATCAAAAAAGGTGTGTATTGTATATTTATGATATTTGTTTTAGCACTTCAGCTTCGTGATCGTGATCATGATTTATATATAAATTACTACAGTTTTTAGTCTTATCGTCTTCTAAAAAATTTTGAACCTGAAATTTCTGTGCTACGTTATTTGAAAATTATAGTTGTCCCTGTAGTAGTCAACTATGTTGTAGGATTGTTACCAAAACTAATCATTACACTGAAAAACTCTAACTCAGTTCTTCCTTTCGGACATTCCATTCGCTGAACAGTGAAATTATCTACATCATTAAAAGACATGAACCTTTCATGATTTTTTTTTATCTTAAAAGAAAATGGAAGACACACTGATAATAGTTAATCAACCAGTTGTCAGCTTGTGAGTTAGAAATCTATTGGTAAATTGACTCTCTTCCAAAGTGTCCCTGTATCTTGAGTCATTTTTTCTGTTGTAACATACTATAACCTATTTATAGCTCCAACTATTTCTTATATCATTGCTTATGAGCATCTTTCAGTCAATTGTTTATTCAGTACAATCAGCTTATGCTTGTATTATGCTATGCTATTCTCTCTGTAAAAATACCAACCTGGCTTAAAAATGATGAGATTGTATTTTATCACCAGATTTGTCATTTTCTTATTTTGAACTCAAAATTTTGATGTCCAAAATCAGCTTGCAAAATCTGTAAACATTTTGTGTAGAATTAATCAATTTAGTATTGAACTGTTTATGGATGTGCCGTTATCCATGTTAATGTTGCTTGTGAAACTTTTAGCTTACTGCTTATCATGAGAGTGGCCATGCAATTGTTGCCATTAACACTGAGGGGGCTCAACCGATTCACAAGGCAACAATCATGCCTCGTGGATCTGCCTTAGGAATGGTCACTCAGCTTCCTTCTATTGATGAGACATCAATCAGCAAGAAGCAGTTGCTAGCTCGCCTTGATGTTTGTATGGGTGGAAGAGTTGCAGAAGAAATTATCTTTGGTCAGGATAATATCACAACAGGAGCAAGTAGTGATCTTCATACAGCTACCGAGCTTGCCCAATATATGGTAATTTTCTGCTTCCTGTTTAATGACAAATTCAGTCTCTTCATTTGGGGAACCTGGGGTTATTTTTACTGACTTTATCTTAGCCACAAAAGCAATACAAAATTTTTGCACCTAGATATTTCTTTGGCTTAATTATGTTTTTAGTCTCTATAAATATATGTTATTTTGTGATTAATCCTTACAAATATTTTTATTATGAAATAGTTACTAAAAAGTTAAAAATTTAGGATTTAGTTCCTGTCATTAACCTCCTTTCTGTCAGACAGCTTAGCACTTCACGTAACGCCATGTGGCATAACATGTCATTTATTTATTATTTAGTTTTTATTGTTTACAAATAAATCCTTAACACATTTTTAATATTTATAAAAAGACTCTCTTCTCTTTCACTTTCTCATTCCTCTCTCTATTGTATACCCTTTCCCCTCCTCTTCCCCTTCTCCAAATCCTCATTCTCCCCCTCCCTTTCACCCTACTTCCGTCCCCATTCTAGTACTCTTCCCTTTACACCATTCTAACTCATACTCTCCTTCCAACTCTACTCCTATACATTCTCTTTTACCCCACTTCTTCCTCTCTCCTTTACACTACCCCAACTTCATTAATGTACATTCCTCCCACTATCACCCTTCTCCTATCCTCATTTTCGTACCCTCTCCTACTCTCAACCTCTCTCCCAACCCTGTTCCCATGTCCTCCCCTTACACCCCAAATAATTGTGAGTTGCAGAATAATTTGTAGGCAAAATCAAACTCCGCAGCAGCAACTAAGAGGCGTGAAGGTGGGAGCGGTTGGGGTTTGCTAATGAAAGGGGTGTGGGTAGTAGAAGAGATGTGCATGTTGGATTTGGGGTGGATAATGGAGAGGGAGATGGAAAGGGTATGAGAATTGGAGTTGGGGTTGTGATTAAAATGTGAGAAGGGGTTGAGGTTTGCTAACGGAAAACATCACACTCGTTCAAGAGTCAAATTTGAATTGGGATGAATTATTCTAATCAAATTATTCATTTTTTTTTTACTAATTGGATAACATGTTAATATAGGAAAAGAGTAGGTAAGGGTAGTATGTACAAATGAACATGGAAATTGAGTTCTTGTGTGACATCTTCAGGGTTTGGGACGTAGGACTCGAGAGTACATTGGTGGGCTTTCACCATTATTTTTCCTATGCCTAAGACTTGTTTTTTATTCTTTTTTACTATGACCCTGACTAGTTATACCCTTTTTATATCTTTCTTTTAAATGAAAATCTTGCCCGTATGGGTAGTGAGAGAGGTGTGGAGGTTAGGAGTGTATAGTAGAGAGGGAGATGGAAGAGGTGCAGGGTGAGAGTAGGAGAAGGGTGGAAGTGTAAATAGGTATCGGAAAGGAGGTGGGATGAGGTGAGAGAAGAGGTGTCCAAAAGAGGTGGAGTGTAAGAAAGGGGAAGAGGAGGGGGTGGAAGTGGAAGTTGGGGAGGGGAAAAGGGTGGGGTTGGGGGAAAGGGGTGAGAGTGGATGTTGGGGTTTGAGTGGGAGTTAGGGTAAAGAAGGTGAAAGTTGAGGTTTGGAGTTGGAAGTGGGAGGTGAGGCTGTTAGCTGCTGTTGAGGAGAGGGGGTTGAGAGGAAGAAGAATCTTTTGCAAATAAGTAAAATATGTGTAAGGATTTTTTTGTAAATAATTATTTTAAATAATAAAATATTAAATATATAACATGGCATGCCATGTGTCAGTCCTGAGCTGACTTTCTGTCTGCCAGCTCAGAATTTAATAGAAGAAAATTAACGGCATGACTAAATCCTAAATTTTTAACTTTCTAAGGATTATTTTCTAACAAAAATATTTGTAAGGACTAATCACAAAATGACCTATATTTATAGGACCAAAGCCTATTTCTTTCATTGTATTTAATACTTAGAATGTTCACAAGTAATCGTAACAAAGTACTTAGAACTTCCCTCTGACTGATTGGTGACTAGAACCATGTCCTATGTTCTGGAGTCTGCACCTACCTTTTGTGTTAAAATGAGCTTAACTCTTGTCATTTTTGTTTCTGCACTAGGTATCAATTTGTGGAATGAGTGATGCAATAGGGCCAATACGTATAAAGGAGAGACCAAGTTCTGAAATGCAGTCCCGTATTGATGCAGAGGCAAGTGTTTTGATTCTATAGCCTTCATATTGTTTTGAATCTTTTGATGCTGGATATTCACGTTTGGGTTATTTTATTTGCTCTTTTAAGAACTTGAACTTGTTTTATGAAAAATAAATATTTGGTTTGCAATTTGAATTTTTATATTTGTTCTGCAGGTTGTGAAACTTCTTAGAGAGGCATATGATCGAGTGAAAGCCCTTCTAAAGAAGGTTTGTCAAATCAAGTTTTTGGGTTTAATCTGTCATTTCTAGCAATTTCTAGACAATCTATTGTCCTGCGTAAAATTATTCATTTTCTTTATCTAGATTTAACATAAAATTCCAGGCGCTAATACTAAAAACCACGCTATTTAGTGTCCTGAATCAAAATTTGGCAGTGCTTCTGAAAGGTTAATAATTTTGATTTCTGAACCAAAAGCCACTTTCGTGAACAACAAATACGTCGTATAAATCATTTTATACTGTGATAACACCATATGCAGATTATAGATTCATAAAGAAAATTTTCTGTTTTATGCACATAGCTTTTTCTCTGGTTTTGATTAATTAAAATAAGCAGCCAACATTATGCCATGCATGGATTTGCAATTGTCTCACATCTGATAAGTGTTGAGCCCAAATAACTTCTAACGTTTCTTCAGCACGAGAAGGCATTACATGCACTGGCGAATGCTTTATTAGAGTATGAGACGCTTAGTGCAGAAGAAATCAGGCGGATACTTCTACCATATGGGGAAGGAAGACCGCCAAAGCAACAAGAACAAGAATCAGCCGAAGCGGAGCTTGTATTGGTCTAAACATTCTTTCTGCTTGCTGCCTATTAACTATTCTAACTATAGTGGTAGTGTGTACAGCATAACTAGCTGCCCTACAGGTATTTTTCTTGATCCAATTGTGCTCCACTCCTTTGTGCATTTTATTCTGGTCATATGATTCCAAGTGATACACCTTTGAGTAATATCTGAAGCAACCAGTCCTGACCACAATGACAAATATCGGAGTATTGCCCTTGCTAGGAGTGCGAGCAACGTTGTTTTTGGAGAGAACTGTGTATAGTTTGTCGAAAGATATTTATTGGACATTTTGAGAATTGTGCCTACTAGGGTACTCATTATTCACTGCCTTTAAAATTTATTGTTTATTGAATCCAAGTATCTGTTCATGTGATCCAACTGAAGGGTGCAGCAACAAAATTAGCATTTAACAACTCTGCATAAGCATTACTGTCCCGCACTAAATATTAAACATGGTTGATATTTGATGATAGAGCCTTGCTGTATCCTCTTATTTATCTTCTTAATAATCTTCCTCCTAGTTTATAAAGTATGCATTAAATGAAAAAGTATATACATATTATCTTAAAAATATTATTTAATAGTCTTTTAGTGATTAAGATTTATAGGTCTTTATTTCGAATGGGCTGAATTTTGAATGTAACAAGTGATGAAGACCATAAAAAAAAATGTAAAAGTGACGAAGGCCTGACCATAAAAAAAGAAGTAAAGTCAGTCAAAATAGCTATGGGGAGACCGATGATTTAGTCTCTGTACATGACTTGTACGCAATCAGAGGGGAAAAATGACATTTAAGTAGTCATTATTTTCAGAAACACTAGATTATAATATTTAAAAAAATATTCATTGCCCATGGTCCCACGGGTAGGAAAAATATTATTTTCCCACCCTAAAACGACCCTCTTGTAGTAACCCAAAATGGTAGTTGCTGCACCAATTTGATGATCCACGACAAACTAACCATAAACAGGCTCGACGAAGTGGGTCTCCATTCTAAATGGGCCACTTAAAGGGCAACAACTATGTCTGCCCCGCATTGTAGCTTTTATACTAAACTCTCGTGCCTTTCATGTTTCTCTTCCCCTCTCTGCCAATCTACTGGAAGCTACTCGTTCTCGACCAGCGGAGAAAATTGCGCTATCACTTATGTGGCGCTCACTCGTCCTTGTATCGTTGACACGAGTGATAAAGTATATCTAGTTTTAAAAGCAAATTTAAGTTTATGATTTTTAAATTTAATTTAATAATTCATTAGAAATTTTATAATTTTATTTAAAAATTCTCACCTTTTTGGAGAATGTAAAATTACTTAATAAAATAGGGCATTGTTAGGGTACTGATTATGGAATTTAAAATATATTTTTATTATAAAATATGTTAAAAATACATTAAAAAATATGGTAGATATGCATTTTATAATTTTTTTTATTTCTTAACCAGTGTGCTTAAAGTTTAGGACATTGATAAATATTTTCCATTAAAATATTTGTTTTTAATTTCTTTTGAAACTTTGGATTCCGAAAATAAATCTATCTGGTACACAAAGTATCTAAATAGTTATGCTTTAAAAACGTTGACACCTATTTGATAAATATAATAGGACAAGAAAATGATAGGATAGAGAGATGGATAAATATATCAGATGATAATAAAACTATATAGGCACTAATATACATTAAGACAATAAAATGTTATTATTTTTAATTTTTGAGGTAAAAAAAAGGTAAAACAAAATATAATTTATATTTAAATAAAAAATATTTATCAAAATTAATATATAAATTTTAAACTTTTTTATTTAAATTTTTTACAATTAAAAATTATTTTTAAAAAATAAATTATAATTAGAACAAAAAATTGTAAAAATATTAAAATTATATTATTTTAAAACATTTTTTATAAAATATAAATATAAAATATGAATAAGAATGTAATAAAAAAAATATAATATTTTAATAATTTTTAATCAAATACCTTTTTCACATATGATGATAAAATAAAATAGATGATAAAATAAGATAACTGCTATTATATTTTATTAATAATCAAACATCAAAAAGAGTAATATAAATTTTAAATTTTAAACTATTATATCCTATCATTTTATCTTATCTATTGGCTGAAGAGTATAAAAAGAGTAATATAAATCTTAAATTTTAAACTATTATATCCTATCATTTTATTTTATCTATTAGCCGAAGAGTATATATATAAAAGGACAATATTTTTTTAAACTAATATAAATTTAAAAAAATTTATTTAAATATTTTATTTAACATACATCTAGTGAATTTTTAATATATACAAGTTTATGTTATGTAACGACTTTGAATATCATAGTATAATAGTAATATTTAAGATGTAACCTCTACTACAAGCTAAAATTTGACTACAACTAGAAATTATACAGACCAATGGAACCAATTTTATAGAGCAACTTTTACCAGCACCTGTACACGAAAAGAACATAACATGTTGATCGATCACCCATTTACTGCACTGGATTCAGATACCAGTCTGTTCTTTTTAACAACTAAAGAGAGAAACCATGAAATTTAAAACAGATTAGTATAACAGAGAGAGTAAATCACCGTTGCCATTTGCCAGTCCATCTCCTAAGCCTCCAAGATAGGAAAAAGTGCTCGAAGCTTCATCCATGGCAGCCACATCATATGAACAAGTCGTACATCCGATCAATGGGTTCAGTGTGGTCCTGCACAGCAAGTCCTTCTGAAACACGCGCAAGTGATTTGAGATTGCATTTGATCAAGGCTTCAACGAAGTAACAAGTCTCGTCCTTGGTGTTCCCTTCGGGCACATCCACCACAAATGATTCAATTACCAGGGTTCCTGGCCTTCCATCTACAATTTCTGGGTGAAGAGACATAATAGACGAGTAGTTCTGAAACACGATATCATGAGAACCTCAATCGTAAGGAGATAATAATGAAGAATGGAGAATGGAGAATAAAGATGCTACCCTAAGTCTATGATCACCGCCAATAATGCTGACGCTGAGGATATGGTGATTGTCATCAAGAAGGTCCAATCTCTCAGTGCTGGTAGTTGCAGGAAGACCAGACATAACATCAACCTCTCTCAGATTCCCTCTCACAACGCACCTTCTCACAAATGGCTTATACTTCTGAGGTTCGTCAAATTTCCTCACTAACGACCATACCTATTTATATTGATTATATTATATTAATCAAAGAAAGAATTAACCAAAAAAAAAAGAAAAGGAATTGAATAATGAGAGGAATTACGAGAGGAAGAGGGGCTTTGATATGCTTAACGAGAGCAGAGGAACACTGATTGTGCTCTGTCTCTTGCCTGTGATGTCTCCTTATGTATTCCATCTCCATCTCCATAGAAGAAGAAGAAGAAGAAGAAAAGGTGTGTCTGTCAGAAAACTTCCAACTACCCTCTCCTTCCTATTATCCCCAAACTCTGTTTTTCTTTGTTTTCTTCCAAACGTCACCTACTTCCTCCCATTATTACAAATTCGCCACTGCTTTGTCCTTTTCTGCGCCTGTCGTTTACTGTAATTTACTGCATCTTCCTCATGATTTCAGTTTTATTTTAGTGATATACATTAACTTTTAATATTACTTTTTACTATATAAATTATTCAAATAAATTTTTAAGTTTAATTAAAAACTAACATTCATCATACTACAGTTAAATTTTGTCCGACTCAATCACTCTCCATTTCGCCATTTTTATCAACCCACCAAATTTGCTTTAAGAACATAAGTTTAAGAATCACGATTCACGGTAGTAACATTTTTTAAATATATTTTATTAATTTTTTCAATTTTTTTATAAAATATTTTAAAACATTTTATTGATCTTCAATATAATATTTTTTTATAAAATTTAAAAAATTATTTTTTATAATTTATCTTTCATTAATTAAATCATGTGTGCTTTTTGATAATTAATATAATATTAGAGTTGAACTTAACCAGAAATAAACTTGAATGTTATAACTTACTTTTATAATGTTTATTTCACTTTTGTTTAAATAAATTTTGTTTGAAATGTTTTTATTATTAATATATTATAAGATAAACATTTTTAGAAATTATTTAAAAATAAAAAGAAAAAAGTTAAAAATATAATACATAATTTAATTAAAACATTGTTATAAAAAATATTATAAAAAAAGAGGAAGTATTTAGTAAATTTGTGTTTATTAATCTCACTAATAAAAATGAGCTTAAATATTAAAAAATGTGTTTACGGTGGAGAAAGTTAGAAAAAGTTTTTAACCGTGAAAATGGAAAGGACAATATTCGCTTGTCTTTACGAAGCAACGATGATTTGATTGGGTATTTTTGGTGCGACATTTGAGGTGAAGGCACAAAGTAGATAACAGCAAATAAAAAGTCATCTTCTTCAGCCTACAACGTTTCTCTTCTTTTCTTCCATTGCTGGCGTCTCTATTGTTTGTTCATTTTAGTGTTTACGGTTCAGTTTATAAAATTTAAATATGCACCCAAAGAAGGAACGAATTTTCATTTTGCGAACACGAGTTTTATTTTGAAAACAAACATACACTAATGGCTAATACAACAAATGACAAATCTTTTCCTTTCTTAACAAATGATAGAACCCAAAAAGAGAATAAACATATAAAAATCATCTTTTTCTTAAAAGATTTATTAATAATTTTCATCTTAATTATAAGTAAAATAAACTTATTTTTTATGTATTAATCATTAAATCTTTTATGGTTTTATTTATTAAGATACTCATTCAATAAAGCTTATGAAGTGTAAATGATGTTTCATTCCACTGTGATCCATGGAGAATATTCCTTTTCAATTCCCATTAAACTGTGAAAACGAGTAGGTGCCGTGGTGACCAGAACTGTACGGCCTGCGGCCGAGATTTGTGTTGCTATCCCTAAAAAATAAATATTTAATTTATTAAAATTATGTATTAAATAAATAAATATATCTATTTTATAAATAAAGGGCGAATACTTTATTGAAACAAATTTTTTAATAAATAAAGATAAAAAATAATTTAATATTTAATATATTTAAAAATATTAATAATTATTTTTTGTAAATAGAATAAAAGTAGTATTAAATAAAAGGCGAGGTACTCCTACTTTATTATATAAATCTTGAAATGTTTTGTTACTAAGTTAAAAAAGTAAATAAAATTTTTGTGTATAAAAAAAATTTTAATAATAAATTTATCTATTATGTTCAAGTGCGTAAATTGAATTAAATTTAAATTAAATTAAATAAAAAAATAAAATAAAATAAATTTATAAATTGTTCAACTTTTATTTAAATATGTTAAAAAATGCATTTTATTTCGGGACATGCTGGTCTATTTTCTAACGGAAGAATGCACGTTAAGCATGACTCTGTATAGCTCTTGAAGTTATGAAAAAAATAATTTTAAAATTTGACAATTAATTGTATATTAATTTATATAACTCTTAAAATTTACACAAGTTAATTTTATCTCTAAATTAATAAATATCAGTCAATTTAATTCTCAGTATTAGGAATTAAACTAACTAAGATAAATAAAATAATATATATATATATATATATATATTGATTAATGTACAAAATTAAGGCTAAGTATATGAATAAGCCTAATTCATTTAGGTTACGTCTGTGCTGAATTGATACTAAGTGTTATACTTTGTTGACTTATAAATTAAATGGATTGATGGAACTGTTAGCATTTGTTTAACTCATTTTGACATGTGAGATAAATAGTAAAAATAAAAAATCATACTAATATATATATTAAAATAATTGACCTAAGCTAGCTTGTTAATTTGCGAGTTAGATGAATCAAACAAAAGAAAAATATTTAAACGAGTATTTAATTTTATTAATCCTAATTAAATTAATTTGTAAAATAAGCGAATTAATCTAGAACCTATTTAAAAAGTTTATAAAAAAATAACAATTTATATAAGCTATTTTAAATTTATTCTAATAAACTTATTAAGATAGTTTATATATTAAAACAAGTTTTTTTATTTATTTTATTCTAATAAAAATTATCTTTAAATTTATTATATAAATTATCATTTAAAATAATGATTAAATAAATTTTTAATTAATAATTTTTTTTAAAAGCACTCGTGACAGAAGTCAAGAACCCAAATTATAGAGCAAGAGTTGTCAAAATTGAGAATCCAATTAATAATTTCTTAACTTTATGAACATTAATTACTGTTTTTGAAGACTTTTTTTGTTTAATTTTGAGAACTAAATTAACCTATACATAATTATAAGTTTAAAATGTAATAGTTTATATTTTTCTAATATATGTTTGAAATTTAAAATAATAATTATCAAGTTTGATTTTGATATATTATTAATATAAAATTTTCATATCATCGATCAATTGACTTATTATAATATAAATTTTAAAATAATTACTTAAAAAATCAATAATTTTTTAAAGATATGATTGTTGATAATTAGATGATAATATACTTTTTTTACACTAACAAATTATTTTAATAATTTATTATTATTATCAATTTTTTTATATTTTTATTTATTAAAAACTTGTATAAACCATACCCTTACGTATTATATATATTACATATAAGAAAATATATTACAAATATTTAATATCTAGGACAGTAATTTAACTATTCATTACTATTATATAAACTTAAAAAATCTCTCCTCTTCGGATATTCAAGTGAACATCTCTATCTATAGGCTGTAGGGCTAGCCTGAGTCTCACTCCATGACATCAACATATTGTAACTCTCACCGCTGTTAGTTAATTAATTAAGTTGGTCATTGGATTAAAAACGATAAAAGTGAATTAAATAATAAAATTATACATACGTATAATACTATTATTCATTTTTATTTTTAAAATTAAATTAAAACTATTATTAATAATAAAATTTTATTAAAAATACTTATTTCATCTTTAAATTTTTAACATAATATTGCAGCCAATGTGAAATATTGGATAGTTGGAGAAGCTATATGGCTTATCCTCACGAGTCAAGGGTAGTAGTGCATTTTTGGTCGTAAAAAATTGGACACAGTCTACTTATAAATTATAAAATATGTACAAGAAACACAAACCACAAATGCACAACTTAGAATCATGGCCGTGTTTGTGAGAATATGCTACTTTGGTACTCACAAGTAAGGTTGTTACTGCCCTTAGATTAAAGAATCACTTGCAAAATAATATTTTTATATTCTTAACAAAATTTTTATTATTAGTTTAGTTTTTAGGTTATAATTAGTCTTTTAGGATAATTTTTTGTTGATTTTTTTAAAACCTTTTCTATGCCACTTTAACATATATTTATTATTAATTAACATTTAGTTACTGTTTATTCTTAGTAGGTCTTGCTTTAAAGAATTAATAATTAAATTTAGAGTTTATTAAAAATGACAAAAAAAATGTTTCCTTAATTTAGAGTCTATTATGAATGTTTAAAAAATATTAATTAGCATTTATCATTCATAATTTTGTATCTAAATTATAAGCTTATTGTTATCACTTTCTCATAATTTAATCGTAAATAAGTACATTATTAATTAACTTACGAAGCAATTTATCTCAGATCTCTCTCAACTATCTAATGGTTACCAAAGTGTTGCTTTCCTACAAAAAAAACAAAAAACAAAACGTTTATTGATGAAATTTAAATTAGTCAATGATATGAGACGCAAAGTTAATGTTGGACATAAAAGGAGTGAGAAAAGCTATCTCTAATCATTGGTTTTATAATTATATTTTTAAATTTAAAGATAGCAATACGGATGTTATATTTTTACATAATTTTTTTGGATAAAAAATAAGAGAAAATTAAAGGATATTATTTCTGAAAGTATATGCTGCAAAGCAGCGTAAAAAATTGTTCCCAAAAATAGATACACTCTTGTTGTCCACTTTAAAGACAACCTAACTTCGAAGGAAACCTTTTTTTTTCTATGATCACCATCTTTGAATTCTTCAAGATCACAATGTAAGGCTCTCAAAATTTTCTTAGTTTCTCTCAATACTGCATTTGAATTTGCAATTAAATAAGCAAAAATGATAATAAAATAAGAAAAAATTTAAGAATACAATTTCAATACCTTTTAAATACATTTTTTATTATTGAATAAAATTTTCTATTAGTCCTTTTAACAATAAAAAAAAAAGCCTCAAAACTATTTTTCATGTGAAATTTCATTCAATTATAAAAATATTGAAAAAAAAAGTATAAAAAGATGTATGATGAGCAGTGTTTACTGGCCAAATGAGCATTAAGGATTGTTAATATCACGCTGACCTTTGATGTATTTTCTTTTAGTAAAATTGTACAACTCTCCTTGAATCAATAATGAATTTCAGTTATAAAAATTATACAAATAATTTAAATATATTAAAAAGAGTATATTGAATATATAGTATATAATATTATCAATTTTTTCATTAGGCCAAAAATGGACCAACTTAAATTTAGTGTACACATGCTGAAAAATGCACCCGGGTGCCTATGATTGGTTCAATATGAGATGCCGCAGTGGGCACCAGATATTAATTACATGAAGAAAATTAAGTGTAGTGTTTAGATATTTTTACATTTATTTGTAATTAAAATTCAAATTTTATTTCAATAATACACACCATTCAATTTCTCAAATCTTATAAGAGGAATCGCTAATTATCAATTAATAAGTTCGTCTTTTTGTAGTTAAAGAGGTCTCAACCCCATCCTCTCACTTTTGAACTTTATGCACTTCACCCTCACACATCACGATCTTAATTAATGTGGTAACCTAGCTTTTGCAAGTTAATGCGTATATATAAATAAGTTTGATCTCTTTGGTGAAGACTTTTGGACATTCACACGGGTTTTTATTTAATTATTATTGTTACGTGGCGTGAGAAATGCTTGCTAAAAGGAAAGCATGTTGGTCCATGATAGGGAAAACAAAAGGTAACGTGCAAAGAAGTATCATTCTTAAGCTCTTTCTTGTTTGGTTGGACGGCAAACTCAGTAATGCTGTGTTGTAAATTGATATTTAAGCTATTTTACGTTATTTCATGTTTTGTTTTGCCAGAAAACGTTGAGAGTCAAAGTCAAGTATGAATTTTGAAGTTTGGTGGAATTGTCGGCAAATGGGTCTATTTGGTGATTAGGATATTTCTCGCTGCATAACAAGTGTGAAGTCAGAAGTGAAATTCACACACATTAATTAATGCGAATAAATTTGTCAATTTAAATTGAAATAAAAAATATTATTATCAATAACATATGCTAAATTACTCGGATAAAAAAATTATTTTATGTATATCAAGTGGGGCTAAAGCCCAAAACTATATAGAAGAAATGAATTGAGAGAAAGCTAATTATTATCCATCGACTTTAAGGTAACATTTGGTTGGATAGAGATACACGAAGATACGTGGAACACAAATTTGAAGAAAACTAGTATATTTCCTAAAAGAAGGGACACTGGTGTCCTAATTCCAGGGATACAGGAACTATATCTTTGAAGACTAAAATATTCCTAATAATTTTACAAAATTACATACATTACTCTTAATCCTAATTCTTTTTGTTTTTTCTCGTAATACAAGATGCAATATATAACATTCTATTCTTATTTTTAAACACAATATACAGATATAAACATTAATATTTCTGTTTTTCATTATGTCAGTATTTCTGTCTTTATTATCTAAGATGAATCAAAGAAAAATCGGCCATGTCAACTACAGAACGACAAAAATTACCCTCACGATGTAGCCTTGTCATATGGGTGCATGCATTTTTTGATATATTTATTTTTCAATAACAAGAAGTTAAGATAGCAACCCAATGTACCCTAAGAAGGTGTTTATTGTGCCAAGACTAATCAAAACAATGATTCGTTGGACAAGATTCTTTCCTAAGCTAAATTACCTTAAAAGTCCATCTCCACAACAAGCTTAAGCTTATGAATGAAAATACTTTTAGCAATAGAAAGATCACAATGGAGCTGCAAAGTTGTGCTTTGATAGTTGGGCAAATCGCCAACTTGCGAAAAAATCCCTAAACAACTCTATCTCATGAGCTCAAATAAGTCACACATCGATCCACGTGAACAGATATAGCAATGTTTCTTTCCATTGTACAATTTATTCAATAATTTTTTATTCAATCAGATGAGTGGGAGCAATTTTATCATCTTTGTCATACATGTTGATGATATCTTTGAATGAGACAAAGAATGTATTGAGTAGCCATTTTGATATGAAAGACCTTGATGATGCTTATGTTATTCTAGGCATCCAGATTTGTTGTGATAGGTCTTGTGTTACTCTTAGATTGTCTCAGAAAGGGTACATTGATAGGATCCTTAAAATGTTTAATATGTATTCTTGTTCTTTGTGTGTCGCGCCTATTGTCACGACCCCTTTTATAAGGAACCGAGAACATTGTTTCTACATCACAACTTATTTGAAATAAAGTATAGAAAATATAATTATGAAATTCTCTTCTCATTCAAAATAAAACAGAGTTTCTTACAACAAATATCCAACAGAACAACATAATATTACATTTAGTTCATAATATTCAAAAATACCCAAAATTATACTACGTAGCTCCCTCTACATGAGGTCTCAAAATATCGGAAAAAGGACTTTGATGCAATATTACTCGACCCCAGCTTCAATCATTTCTTCACTGGCCCCTCAACCTGTGAAGTAGATGCAACACCTGCTACATCTGCTCACGTACCACCGTACGATCATCGCAGTACACACGCACACAACGACATAGAAAGAAATGCAAGGGTGAGCTTACAAAAATAAAATAAAATCATATATATAAAGTAAAATATTTCTCACAGCAATAGCCCCATGCATTTCCAGCCCATCTAATGCACAGCATGAAAACGGTTTCCAACTGGTTTCACAGCCTAAGTAATCCAGAAGGAACCGAGCCGGTCCGGGAGCGACCCATTCCGGTATCTGGATCCAGACAGCACAGCACAGCAGCTCAGCATGAACTTACCGTTACACGTCTACCCACCTAAACATGTAACTCGGCTCTATAATGATGCAAAACATATATCTCAGCATGATGCACACCACCAAAATTATTTTAACAGCTCAGCTAAGGCAAGTTTAAGATAGATCAGCCAAAATCTCAGCATTTTAAATCAATTAACTGCAGTTACAGCTTAGAAAATAGCTTTTATTCAATAGATCTAACAAAAATCATATTAAAACATCTTGAAATAGCATATTAAACAGTTCAAAACGTAGTTCATAGGTTAAAGTAAACTCCCCTTACCTCAGAACGACGATTCACACTAGATCTACCGAATATTACTTATTTTATAGCAAGATTCACCGAAGATTTGGCTTTAGAACGGAGTTTCTCCTAAGAACACCATGAACTTCTATGAGAAAGAGAAGAAGAAGAGAAACGAACGGTAAATCTAGCTTCAAACTTAAAGAAACTTACTTCAAATCCTTCAGAATAGACGTAGGATCTCAGATCTGGCGAGAAATCTAAGTTTAGGAAGGTTTAGTATGAGAGAAATGATAGTTTTTGGCCTTAGAACCTTGGATAGGGGTGAAGAAATGAAAATTTCGTGTGAAGCCCCCTTTTTATAGAAAATTTTTGAAATTTACTGTTCACCGCCGGAATTTACTGTTCATCGCCGGAAACACTGTTCACCGCCTACTGTTCATGCCGGAACACTGTTCAGAGCACTATTCATGCCAGAAAATACTGTACACGCGTACTGTACACGCACTGTACGCGTATGTGACGTCAGCCATGACGTCATGATGATGTCACTGATGACATCAGCAGTCACTGTACATACGCGGTTTTTACTGTTTATACACGGTTTGTACGCAGTTTGCACTGTTCATAGGCGGTTTACTGTTCATCCGACACTGTTCATACGGTACTGTTCACTTTTTTTTTTTTTTAAATAATTTCAAACTCCATCTAAATCTATTCCAATACCAAATAATCCTTCAATTAACATTGAACAAGTATAAAATATTATAGATTACTCAATAATAAATCTCTAGCCTGACACCTATTCAAAGGGGTGAGAAACTCTCTAATTTTTTGGTGTCCTCATGATGATAGAGAGTTGTTTGAAATGGAGAAAGTTTCATACGCTTCTGCTGTTGGAAGTTTGATGTATGCTTAAGTTTGTACTCGTCCCGATATTGCTTATGTTGTTAATGCTTTAGATAGATACTTGAGCAACCCATGTTTGGGTCATTGGAAAGCCGTGAAGGTCTTGAGATATTTGCAGGGAACCAAAGATTATATGTTGACCTATGCGAAGTCTGATCAACTTCAGGTCATTGGATACTCTAATTTTGTATGTTGCCCTGACGACCGTAAGTCTACTTTAGGCTTTATTTTTATGATGGCGGGAGGAGCTATATATTGGAAAAGTGTCAAATAGATAGTTATAGCTACTTCTACTATGAAAACAAAGTATGTCGCTTGTTATGAGGCTACCCGCTAGGCTATGTGGCTAAAGAATTTAATTTCTGGCTTTTGCATTATTAAGAGTATATTTAGGCCACTTGTGATATATTACGACAATACTGTTGCTGTACTTCTTTCTTAGAATAATAAGAGTTCTACTCATTTGAAACACTTTGATATAAAGTATTTGTTTATTAGAGAGAAAGTACTTGAGTTTTAGACTCAAATTGTGCACATTGCTACAAAGAACATGTTAGCATATCCACTAACCAAAGGCTTTACCATTAGAGTTTTTTTTGAATCATGTAGCTCATATGAGTCAGGTCAAGTCTTTTGATATTTTAGATTAGTGGGAGTTAAATTTTGTATTTGTTCGTTGACATTATTATCTAATTTCTTTATGAGATATATGTTTTGTTGACGTCACTTTTATTGACATATCTTTTATGACAATTTTTTTATACTTGAACCTTTGTGGAAATGATATATATGTTTCCTTTATCTATATTATGATTGGAATATAAGTTGCTTGTAGTATGTAATGTATATCCCTATCGGATATAATTGTATACTATCGAGAGCTTACCATTTCTTTAGTGATAATTAATAACTTATTACGACAACATAGTTTATGGACTTAGTAATTTAATAATGCTATCCAAGTGGGAGAATGTTAGATTTTTTAACATTAATATTAATATTAATATTAATTTATGGATTAGCATTATTAAATTATTATGGTTATATTGTTATTAATTATGACGTAAAATAAATGTGTATAATAATAATAATTATTATTATTATATAAATTTTGTAATTGGGCTTTTAGGGTGAATAGTCTACGATGGGTTAGACTATTCTATGTGCCCAGTGAGAGGTTCCTGCTCTCGTCTGATTAGGCTTATATAATTGTTGATCCATTAGACAGTTACTAGTGTGGGATAATAGCAATCAGATAAGAGAGTAGTACACGCTCACTCAAAACAAGGATTGTTTATGACTCACGGGTTCTCATTAGGATTGCTTATGATTCGTGGGTTTTCATCAGATATGCGTTTAACGCAATTATTCAATTATATATAGTTAAAATTGTATTGAGTTGTTATGATGTGTATTATATATAATTGTGTTATATTTAATTTTATATATAAAATTCCTGCAATTTATTGTGCCAAGACTACTCAAAACAATGATTCGTTGGACAAGATTCTTTCCTAAGCTAAATTACCTTAAAAGTCCATCTCCACAACAAGCTTAAGCTTATGAATGAAAATACTTTTAGCAATAGAAAGATCACAATGGAGCTGCAAAGTTCTGCTTTGATAGTTGGGCAAATCGCCAACTTGCAGAAAAATCCCTGAACAACTCTATCTCATGAGCTCAAATAAGTCACACATCGATCCACGTGAACAGATATAGCAATGTTTCTTTCCATCGTACAATTTATTTAATAATTTTTTATTCAATCAGATCAAATTATTTAATAAACACTGGTTGAATAATTTAAGAGTGGGTGTAATATAAATTAATCTTCTTTCTCTTTTCTCTTTTGAGCGTGTAAAAAAAATTTGTACATACAAGCATTCACTTCATTTTTCAATAATATTTAAGATTGCATGTAAAAAAACAGATTTAGTTCCTCTAGATGAGATATATAATAATATAAATTATAAAGAGTAGAGATCTATGTATGATTAATTTTAATTTAAGTAGTTTCTAAAAATGGCTAATTTTAAATTAAATATAAATATTTTAATTTTTTACTTTATACATTTCATCGTTTAAAAGTTATTAGAATTAAAATCAATAATAAATATATCATCACTTTCTCATTTTATAAATAAAAATTTAATTTATTTAAAGTGAAGAAACGTGTAATATAAGAAAGTGAACACATATTTATCATTAATTTAAATTTAACCATTCATTACATATAAATTAACTTTTTAATTAAAAAGATAATGAAATACTTATTTTTTTTACATTATATATTCTTTCAGCCGAATTAGACTTAAATCTAAGAAAGAGTTAATATTAATTGGTGAAAATTTTTAAGAGAAAAAAATGTGTCATTTGTTTGAATTAATTGAATTATATGTATTTATATTTAAGATATGTTTGAGAAAATGGTAAATAATAAAATAGTTAAGAGTTATAAAATTGTTTTTCACTTAAAAATAAAAAATATGTTAAGTTATTTTATTTTAATTTTTTTATAAATTTAACTGTTTTTAGTCAATAATAAAGTGATATATTTATATTGTTTTCAATATAATTTTTTTGGTTTTGTAAATAAAAAGTATTTTTAAGTAATTATAATTGAAATTTATATATAATTTTTAATTATTTTTACTTTGTATTTAAATATTTTATTAAAATTAACATATAAATCATATCATAATTAAAATGAATAGTATAATATTGAAACTAAAAATGTTAAAGTATTTTTCGTTATTACATATCATTATTTTTATTTTTCTTTATTTTTTATATATTTTCATATACATATATCCCAAAACATAAAAAAGTACCTTAAAAATATTCACTTTTAGTAGTATATTAGATATTTTGTTATACGAAAGGGAGCTCTTTCAAGAATCAAGAAAAAGTAAAGATATAATCAGATATAGTAATATTTTAAGGGCACAAATATAATATACCTATAGTCTTACACATATATGCTGGCTGACGATGATCGCAAGGACTTAGAAAAATTCCATCGTCCATATCAAGTTTCACATGAAACAAGTCACACGTGCAACCCATTATTCTTGAGACAGATCTTTATGGAAATCCGTACAAGAGAAGCATCAATTCTAATTTTCAGATTATCAAAGCATCCAACAAAAGAATAGAAAATTATGAAAACCCTAACTTAAATTTGAAAGGTTTCATTTGGGTAATGGAACCTTTTCATCAATAGCCACTACTAACACGCCGAGGTAGCATTGGCAAATAAATTAATCAGATTTGCAACTAAACAAGAATAGATATCAAGCGTGGGCATGCACATACATATTATTATTTTAGAAGAGGGATTCCAACTACTATCAACATTAAGTTCGATTTTATCTTTTCTTGATCACAAATTAACCTACAATCTCGGAGAAGATTAGTCTTTGTAGTCATGGCTCAACACTACATACCCAATGTCTCATTAAATTGACTCCATAATCCACTATAGTGTTGCACCATAAATGCTATTTATATCGTATGTGAGTGTGTAAGTTACTTATTGTGCATTTTTACTAAAAAATTTGACAAACAACAAAAGTTCAATTGCAACAAAATTTTCTAAAAAGTAAAAATTTTGTAAGGCATAGAAGACTAATATTTAATTTCTTTGAAATTTCTTACTTCCAATACTAAGATCATGTATGATTACAATCAAAATTCTTTTCCTTCTCCTTTTAAGTAGCAAAGCTTAACCACTAGTTTTGTACTTTATGAGTTAGAACCTTTTCAAAGCCATTTATCAAGAGTTGTCAATTTTAAAAAATCTATTCTGACTAAAAAGTTTGACTTTTTCAATCAAATGAATTTACTAGTTTTCTGTGTCTCTCACTTTAATAACCTATATTTTCTTTAAACATAAATAAGTATATAAAATATGAATCTATTATAATTTGTCAAAGTGATCCTTCTTTCTCTTATACGTCATGTAATAATTTAATATTTAGAGTTTATTGAACATCTTTAAAATTTATAATAACACAAATTTATAACCTATTAGAAATACTGGAATCTTATTGGTCTTTTGATTATAAAACAATTTTAATAAATTTTTGTCATAACTCAACTGACTTTAATTTTAAACTCAAGAAAAATTTTTAATTTTATTTACTTATGAACTTTTATACATAATTTTTAATTTATTTTTCATTTCAAATTACATATCACTTTTGTAAAAATAAAGTTTCATATTAAGTATCTTTCCCACATGTAAAAATTTAAAATTCATTCAAATAAATTGTCATTATTAATGTAATGATTATTCTATTAATTATAGATCTTATTAGGATACAAATTAAAAAAATAAAAAATTTATATTAAATATTATCTAAAATAAAAAAATTATTATTTTAATTTTAATTCTTTAACATTTTTCATTAATTATTTTGAGAAAAAAAAACACAAAACTTTAATTTTAATTCTTTAACACTTTTTTAGACACTTCACAGTAAAATTTAGACCAAATATTAAGCATTACATTGCAACTCCGTTACAATTTACTAAGTTTGAAAACCTTTTTCTTTTTTGACGAACTTAGTTTGATTTTTTGTATACATTACAATGTCAAGAAATAAGTTGAGCTTCCTTTTTTAAGGATGTTTCTATTTGCACGGTTCATTTTATTATTTTTAAAATATAAATTTTAAAAACAATTAACAAATAATTTTTAAAAGTAATAAACATATTTTCAAAAAAAAAAAAAAATATCTTGAAAAAATAAATAAATAAATATATATATATATATATATATGTGTGTGTGTGTGTGTGTTTGTATATGTATAATTCTCATTTTAATCATCTTGTAAATAGGTTGATTCCACAATTACAAGCAAATCACTATAATATGTCAAACCCAGTTCAATCCTATTAAATTTTATTGTTACTACTTAAATCAGGCCTAGGATTTTTATTTTTTTTACTTTATTGTCATGTTTCTCTTAATATAATTTAAAATGTGACATATATTACATTTTGACGTGTTTTTTTTGTCACTCAATATTTAAAAAATTAAAACAAAAAACATTTAGATGCGTGTTACTTCTTTAGATTTTGAATTTTAAATTAAAATTAAAATTTTACTTTCACTTTGACCTAAATTTAAAATTGAGAAGGAAATAGAATTTAAATTTAAAATTCAAAGGTTAATTAAGGTAATAGAGAAATTAAAAACTGAGTTTCAATTTTAAATTTAAAGAAAAATAAATTTTAAATTCAAACTTAAATTAATGTAGGAGAGAAACAAAATCTTGAATTTTAGTTAAAATTTAGTTTTATTTTATTGTAAAGAGAGATATTTGTTTTTAATTTTATTGTGCTTATTATTTCAATAAGAGTTAAGCTGTGTTTAGTATTGAAGATAATCTTTTATTATGTATTTATTGTAGATTGTTGTAATGCTTTAAGTATTTATATCAATTGTATTATTAGGCTTTCTTACTGTCTAGATAATTGACAAAAAATAATGGCTAAAATGTTGACAAAAATTTAAATATAGTAACTTTGAATGGTAAATAAATAATTATATTATTTTTGAATCTAGGTTCACATTGGTGTATTTTAGGTTAACTTGAAGACCGTGAGAAACAATATTTGTTTCTCTATTTGATATTTAAAATTGATTTCACACTTTTTAAAAATTAAATTTTTGAAATTTATTTGCTAATTCATTGAAATTACTTTTAAATCTATATTAATTCGAAAGAAGGAAAAAAAAGAAAATATAAGCTTATTTTTTGTGGTTAAATTTGTTTTGTTGTAATTGAAAGATTTATTTCCAGTTTTGTTGTGTTTAGTGTTTAAATAAAGACTTGTAAATCACTATAATGGATCAAACTTAACTCAATTCAATTTAACCTTGTGTTTATTACTTAAGGCCTATTCTTTTTCACTTAACTAGGCCTAAATCTTTTTTCTTTGGCCGATAAATAAAACAAAATAAAAGAGTTGACCATAGCCAAATTTTTGTTCCCAACCTATAGGGTAGCTTACATATTTAGGGACCTCCCCTTTAGGGCTCTTACGTAGGCCTTTTTTTTGTGATATTTTTTTTTCTTTTTCTTTTTAAATTCTTACTCATGTATTGTAAATTTTGTTTCTCTTTTATTATTTCTTCTTTTACTATTTATCTTATCTTTATTTTTTTGTTTACTATATTTGACTCCTCTTTTTATTACATTCGAATTCATTGAAATTACCTTTAAATATGTGCTAACTTGGAAGGGGAAAAAAAAAAAGACAAACTTATTTTTAGTGTTTAGTGTTTAGTGTTTAGGTTTGTTTTATTGTAAAGTGAAATTTTTATTTTTTATTTTATTTATTTAGTGTTTAAATAATTGCTAAGTTGTTTTTAATATTAAACATACATATTTGATTTTTTTATTGTGTATTATTGTAATACTTTAAATATTTTATATCCTTTGATTATAAATGCTATTAGAATTTTTTATCTACAAATATTTGAAAAAATTACAAAAATAAAGACTAATATGTTAACAAAAAGAAAAACATAATAACTTTGAATGGTAAATAATTAATTAATATTATTTTCAAATTCAAGTTCAAGTTAACGCATTTTAGCCTTCTTCAAGACTAAGACATAAATAGTGTCTATTACTTTGTTTTTATTTTAAAAATTATATGATAAATAATAAAATTATTATTTTATCATTTTCATTCATGCATAATATTTTTTTTGGTGATTAAAATGTGATAATGTGGCAAAACTTTTGAATGATAAAACGGACATGTTTGTATCGATGGAAATTTTATATGAATAGAAAATAGATGATAACATAAAATATTAACATCGAGTTTAAATAACTAAAATGTAAATATTCTAAAAAAGAGAATAAACTTATTATATCGAGAATATAAATATATACTAAATATTTTTAATAAAAATATTACATTTAGATTATTAAATTAATTAAAAAAATTACATTCAACATAAATTTAGCTTCATTCTCTAGCATAATTATTATATTCTCGTTATCCCAGTTCATCCATTAGTTAACCTAGAAAGATCACAAAAGTCTTAATCAAAGTTATTAAGATGGACTGAATTATATTTTAAATAAGTTAATTTAATCCAATATAGTAAATAGCAGAGCTATTTATTTATTGGTTCTTCTTCTTGTTAAGGATACATTAGTCTCTTCAATGCTCCTCTTCCTTGTGCTAAGATAATGTATTTGCAAGTACTGTTAGCTTGTCTCTGTCTTAAGTAATGGGATATACTTGTAAAAGGCACTTCAATGATAAAGTTAGATGTCAGTTTAAATAATAAATACTATTGAATATTTAAAAGTTAACATTTTATCTGTATTTCTTACTTTCTTTTTATAGATAATGTTATGGGCTAATAGGCTTTGTGTGTAACACCTTAAATTTAATTTCAATAAATAAGGCATTTCAAAAAAATTTGGAAATAATAAAACTTCCATTTTAATCCAAGTTTCGTCAAACATTTCAAATAAAGAAAGGAGTTACAAATTATATCAAACAGTTGCTACATGACTTATTCAAATACAACAGTTTTCAAAATAATATTCTAAGTCCTATAGCAGTTCCATCAATCCCTTCACTAAGTCCGGTGCTGATCGTCTTGATTACCTGAAAAATAAATGTAAGGGTGAGTACTCTACACTACCAAAAAACACACAGTCAATATAAAGTCTCACCTCCAGCACATTTCTAATACATTAAACAATTACAATCATAGGCATCATTATCACACAACTCATGCCAATTTAATACCGATGCACTCACGGCATCGGCAACATTTCACATCCATAAGTACAATACACAAACTCGTGCATATGCACACTAGCCACACTCACTTTGGCACTATGATCACAGATTTTCACTATGAATGGTCTCGGTTACTCCCACCTCACGAATACCACATGAGCAATCACGGGTCGCTCAACAAAGCTAATGGTCAGAGGTCTAGTCATGAAGAGAGTGTATGGCCCGTGGTGCACCTGTTCCGCAGTCGGTGTCACCACCACTCTCTCCTCCCCAAGGTATTTCTACTGTCTTCATCTTTCACACCCCTAGTGTATCGTTGAACAATTCAGCGCACATTATAACGGCGCTACACGCCCCATTCACATACATTTCATTCACATACGCAATAATTATGCTCACACACTGCACACAGCCCACATTGCATTCAAATACACGGCACTAGGCTCATATTCATTTCACATTACATGACACTTAGCCAATGTTCATTTATATTACACGGCCCTCGGGCCTTCACAAGATCATTAATTTACTAATCAATGGCATTCCATCACACACAATCACCCCACGAAGCCTAACTATTACAGCACACATCACATTGCACATCAATTTTCATTTAACACGCAATTTCTACTCTCTATCTCAACCACATAGCATTAATCAATAAGGCACACAAGAATTACAACACATTAAGATAGGTAGAGTCCCTCTTACCTCGAATTGAAGACCTACACGCTAAATCTATCAAGAAGTACTTCCCCTCACGGATTTCGTCCTAAACACATGGGAAACTCCATGAGAACCCAGGGAAACCATGAAAATAGAGAAAGGGATGAAAAACCGAAACCTTAATCATTAAAAGTCACCTTCAAGCGTTTCCTACATGGATTCAACCTTTAATCAAGCTCCCAAACGGCTTTGGAGGCAATGTAATCCGTAGAAAATGGTTTGAGAATGAGAGAATCGAAGGAATTTCGAAGGGAGAGGGAGAAAATAACCCTCCTTGAACCCTAACCCCCTTTAAATCCTTTTCTGGTCGCGATACTTTCGCTACAGTGAGATATTCTTGCTGCCCTCGCTGCAGCGACACACCTTGACGCTGCAGCGAAAATCTCAGACAAAATTGCACCCTGGTTTCTACAGAATCTCGCTATAGTAAGACTGCACCCAGAAATGCACCTTAAACTGTCGTTCTATCGCTACAACGAGGCATCTCTCGCTACAGTGAGAAGGCGATAGTTTTGGTCCTTCCTCCCAGGGCCCTCTCGCTACAGCGAGAATCCTCTCGCTGCAGCGATAACAGCCCAGAATTACACCCTGCACTTAGACACTTAGCCAATTTTCAGCCCAACCAATCATGTATACATATATCCACAACATATATCCAAAAATACACACACACACACACACATATATATATATATATATATATATATATATATATGCATTTAGATTTATATAAATAATAACAATAATTAATATTACCGAAATTCGAAGCATTACATTATGAATCAACCCTGACTTTAGCCTTTTAATTAAGTAAATAATGATCTAATTATTTATTCTAATTGGTTTAATTATCTTTCAATTCATTCTTAATTTGACCAGGAGGGTACTCATCCTATTTAGATCGAGGAGTATTCAAATTTCTTCTTTTTATCATTGAGATCCAGTGGTGTCTCATCTAATACAATTCTAATTAAAAAAAAATACATTTCAACTAATTACAAACGCATTTTGATCTATTTTGATCACAAAAGTCACAATACAAACTAAATATAAAATACATAAATAGTTTTTTAGATAAATAAATAAAAGTAAAGATTATTTTAAATAATTTTTTAATGTAAATAGAAATTCTTATTAAAATTTATAATATTACTGTTATTAATATATTTAAGGTTAAATTAATAGATTGGTTATTCAACTTTTAATTTTGTTTTGATTTAATTCGTTAACTTTTTTTTTTCTCATTATAATCTCTTAATTTATACAAATATTTCAAATAAACATCTTTTTTACAAAACGTCAACTTAGTTAATAAAATATTGTTACAAATCTTGTATTATCTGCAACTTGTTAAATGGTATTATTTATCATATACATGATAATAAAAGTTTATATAAAACAATTTTAAAAATAAAGCACCGAACGCGAGTATCTAAAATTCAATGTACTAAGTTTAAATCCTATTGTGATTCTATTATCATTAAATTAAGAAATGTCATTAAACATACTTGTCACCATGGTAAAGCTTCTCGAAGGTTCAATCGAAACTCAATGCCACAACTATATTTAGAGTTTACAATTAAAAAAAAATATGAACAATAATTTTTAATAAATTTAATATTTTGAAAAAATATTTAAAATAATTTTATAAGTTAATATATCAAAATAAATAAATAAATAATTAGATAATCAAATCAAAATAATTTAGCCTATGTTAAATTGTAGAATATCTTATAATAATCTATTATATATAAACTCTTACTGCATCTCCTTAGACACAACTTTAAAAGTTAATAACAAATTTTTTATGTAATTTTAATTATTAAATAAATTTATTAAAAGTCATAAAATTATATGACATTCTTTTATTCATATATTTATAGTTTTTAAACAAAAATTAATTAATAATTGATTATGTTATAAACTATATGTTAAAATAGTATATTATTAAGCATTTCTATAATATATTAGATCTCTTTCTCCTCATTTAATGTTTTTTAAATAAAATAATTTTTGTTTAATATTAATGATTCGGATTCACCCAACTTTGTATTTATAACATAAAATAATTGCAATAAATAAGATCATTTATGCTCTACTACAAAGGATTTGAACACAATAATTCAGCTACCTTTAACCACATTTCCAATTTAATTAACCATTTCCTTATTTAATAAGCATAATTTTATTTATATATAATAATTGTTGGACTTAATTACATTCGTTAGTCTCTTTAATATAGACTACGTAATTTTAGTTTCCAACATGTTTTTAGCCGATAGTTTCACTTAGATAAATTTAGTTTCATTATTTTTTTAAACCTAAATTCTTAAAATTGAAATCAATTTAAATATACTAATAATATGTAAAAAAAATTACACTGCCATCTAATTATAAATTCTTATATCAATAAAAATAATTAATTTAAAAAATTATATTGACAATGTGTTTCAATTGATTGATAATATAAAATTTATTATATTGATAATGTATTAACATTAAGCTCATTATTATTAATTTTGGAGTTTTATATTGGATTTGTGACATGAATAAGTTTGGCAATTTTATAAGTAATTTTATTTTATATTTTTGGAAATTTGATTAGATTTGAAGAATTTTAGAAGAAAAATGATTTTTTAATATATTTTAGGTATATATGATATTTTAATTGGTGAAGATCAACTATAAATAATTTTTTGAATAATTTAATTGTTTTTTATCATAATAATTTAATTGTTTTAATTTGTAAAACTTTTTAGCAAAAATTGCTCATACTCAAAATCAAAGGAAAAAAAGTACAACTAAGCCAAGTTATTTGAACTGAATCAAATTTGACTTAAAAATAATAACACAAATTTCAATTTTTGTAACTACAAAAAATATATACAAGATTCTTCATTGCATTAAATTTCAAATAAATTTTTTTAACATATAAAATTAATACTTTTATGGAATAAAATTGGAGACGATATACAAAAATTTGCTGATGAAGTAATGCAAATAATCTTAAAAACGAATACGGGTAACTCCAAACAAAAAACTAGAAACTAGTTAAGAATTTTTCTTTCTATTATAACGAATTAAACGGAATAAACAAAAAACGAAGATAAAATAAAAATCTTCTTATATTAATAGACCAAACTTAAGAAAGAACCAATTTTGAATCTTGAAGAGAGAGTTGCAGAGTAAACAAGAAAAGCACTATCAAAGTGATACAAATATAATTTAACGAGGTATATATATATATACAGTTATAAATAGATAATAATAATTAAAATTAAATAGAATTATTCCAAATAAAAAGGTTATTTCATAATCAATTCATCTAATGAAATTATTTTCCACAGTAATATTTTGATTTATACTAAAATAGTAATATTTTCCACAGTAGTTGTTAGCTTTTTGGATTTATACTAAAATTTTATTTTGATTTACTTAATTTTTCAGTCTCTTTCATTTTTAAAAATATATAATTTTGATTTTTAACTTTTTTTAGTTAATTAATTTGGTCTATTTTACTCAAAACTATGAAATTATTATTTTTATTTAAATAACTTCTTAAAATATTGTTTTTTTTATTCAAAATAAAAAAAAATTCTCTCAACAAATCTTAATATAACGTCTTAAAAAAGTTATTAAATATTTACTAAATTTATCATTTATAAAATTTAAATATTACTTTATGTTACAAGGTCACAGCAAACTCGTCGAAAGTTTTAAGTAAAAGGTAAGAATTTAAAAATTCTAAGCAAAAAAATTGACGAAAGTTTAAATTTATTAAATTTTAAAAAGAGAAAAAGTTAATTAGCTTAATTTTTTTAAAGGACCAAATCTATATAAATTAATAATAATAATAATAATAATAATAATAATATCAATTAAAAGGACAAAAAAAATATTTTTTTTTAAATTAACCTTAAAGGAGACAGACAATATCTTATTGTCCTTTTATTATCATTGTTATCCATTTCACCTGCTCTACGTTTTAACAACTCTATTTATTTTAAGAGTTTAATATAATAACTTTTTTATATTTGCCTATTTAATTTCTTAAAAATCTTATTATTTTATAAAATTTTACTGTTTTAGTTTAAGTAAATTTATAAAAAAAATTCTGATAAAAATAAATATAAAAATAATAAAATTTTTCTGGTAAAATAGAAATAACTTATTTTTATTAAAAAATTAAATAAAAAATTATCAAGAAAAACATAAATTATTTCTAACTGAAAATTTTTTTAGATAAATTTTATTATTCTTTATAAAAAAAATTTCTAGAAGTTTACTTAAATCAAGTCTATATTTTCTAACATATCACGCTAATAATCCTTCTCTTTTACTTTATAAAATGAACATTAAATAATAAAATATATGTATTTATTATTTTAAAAGTATGAAATTGTTTAATAATTTATTCATTTAGTAATTACAATACTTTGTAGGTATAATAAAAGGTAAGACAATTTAAAATTATTCTATTAAATTTTGCTAAATCCCTCTACATATTTTTATTTTATAAATAAATAATAAATAAAAAATACATTCATTTATTAGTTTATAAGAAAAACATTAAATGAAAGAGTATACGTATTTATTATCTTAATAATAAAAAAAATTAATACTTTCTATTTTTAATAATTAAAGCATTGATAAGAATGAAAAGATAAGAACGCTTAGAATGTTTTTGATGTATATATACAAACCATTTTGACCCCTTTTTTTCACAGTCACTCAGAATCTGTCCGAAAAACCACACTTGAGTCTCTTACTTCCTTCCTTCATTCATTCAGCACACCAATTCATCTGAAACTCAATTCAGATTGGTCTCTTCTGTCTCCTCTTCAACTGCACTTGTAAATGTACGCGTCATCTATTCTCCTTTTATTCTTTTGCTCATCTCTTGAATGATGGAATTTGCTGTTCTATTTGGCTTATTTATTTTTTAAAATATTTATTTATTAAAATAATTTAAAAATAAAATTACTTTTTTGATTTTTTTTTGCTATGTGACGGTTAGTTTTGCACCTCGCAAATATAACATTTATTTTTTAGAATTAATTTTGCATGTTACAGATTTTTTTTTTAAAACAATTTTGTACATAATATAGATGAAACTTGAAAAATAATAACACGCATTAAAATTTTATATAATTTCATCTTTATAATATACAAAATTTATTTAAAAAATATTTTAAGCTATTTTATAATTATAAAAGTCTAAGAAAACTGTGGAATGATAATGTAACAACACAGTGAGGGAACATCGTACAATACAGTAGTTCAAACCAACGGGTTAACTATTCCCACGTCCAAACTTATTTATTTACCTCTTCATAAATATTTAAGACAATATTTGAATAGTTTAAAAGTTACAATGAGCCTTATCAATATAAAATAAAATAGTAAATTCAATAACTAATTTTAACAAAATATTTAGATATTTTTATTTGTATATTTTTCATTTTAAATTGTTTTATTATTCTAAAAATTTTAGCTAATGAATAATAATAATATATTTTAAAATTTTATCTATTAACTAGTATTTTAAATATACTAGTTAGTATTTTTATTAATTATAAAGAATTTCAAATGCCTCAGATTACACTAAATATAAAAATATATAAAGTTTTTAATATTATTAATCTATTAAACATTACAAAAATTATTATATATAAAAATTAATAAAAGAATAGACGTGAAGATGCTCAAAATAATCACTAAAAAAGAAAACTCCAAAAAAAGTATTTTTGAATTATTTTAATAAATAGATATTTAAAAAACATTAAAAAAACTAAATAAGCCGTTTTTTTCTTTGCAACTATTGGAAGCGACTGAAGTGGTTTCGGTTTCGATGATTCCAAGGATTTTCACTCTTTTTTCCGTGTTTCAATGCCACATCGAACTCATGACTCTCTCTGTGCGTTTATTGAATTTTAAATGTTGCTGTGTTTTTGTGGGGCCGAGGTTTGCTTGTTAACCATGTTGGATAGAGAAAAAGAAATGGAACAGATTAAAAATGCTCGATCTGACCGTATATCAATTTAACATAAAAAATTTCGGAGTTTTCTAGCAGTAATATAATTTTCTTATCAGAAAAAGATATGGGACCTCGTGTAAGTTTGACCAAAACCTCAAACGGACCTTCAAGGAGTAATGACTGCATGTCAGTTTGACTGAAAACCTTAAATCGTTCTGAAATATAAGGAATTTCAGAAAGAAATAATTTTTATTCTGTTATTTGATAAAATTTTATTATGAGTGTTATCTGATGAGAGTGCGTATAAAATTGAGCAAATATAATTCCTCTTTTAATTTATCCATTTTCTAAAATTTTTATCAATTTTTAATATTTTGTTGTTCGTTTAATTTTATATATTTTTCAAGCGCTATTGTAGTTTACCGTCACTCTAATAATATAATTTTTGGTTTTACGCAGCTACAAGTAAATTATATAAATAAAGTTTTAATATAATTTTGGCCTTGTTTGGTTGGTATACATTTTAATATAGAATTTAAAGAACCAGATCTCCTAAATTAATTCGTACTTTCGCTTGGCTCAATGATCAAGAATGTACCTTAACGTTCTTTTTGCTATGTACGAACGTTGAAATGATTTATCTGTTACTTTACGGCTGACAAGAAAAACATCAACTGCCTATGCTCAATTCATTGAAGAGTTGTACTAAAATGACGGAGTTAAATCTGCTAGCTTGCGTCAATTTTTGCAGCCTATATATGTTTTTTTAATTAACTTTTTCATTATACAGTACTTTAAGTGCTTTTTTATTGCTATATAATAAAAATTAAAGTTTTACTTTGAAAATGAGTATTTATTTTTAATATTAACTTTTATTAAGTTGGTTACCACAATAAATCTCAATTTTTAATTAAAAAATAACACTAAAAACATTTAAGATTCTACTTTTAAGTTTTATTTTTTATTCCCAATTGGGATGAAATGGCCATGACACACATTGTGACACTGAACTTTACGTACTCAAATGTGTAGCTTCTTAAACTCTTTCTTCACATAAATCATGTCAATTCTCTCACTCACTTTCCTTGTCCATAAGCAGACACTGAGGAAGGACTATTACGGAGATAATATTTGCGTTGATTGTCCTGGAGGACAAGCCATGCAGAGTGAGGGAGAATTTATTCCAAATGGTCTCTTGTCCAGTAAAGCAACCACAGTTGCTAAGGTGCTTGACCAAGATAGATGGTCACAAGCTGAAGCTAGAGCTGCCGAGCTGCTTTCACATATTCAGCCAAGTATGGCATCAGAAGTGTATCGAAATGCTGTGATGTCTTACCTACGATGCTTGATCATGAAATATGTCCCTAGCCAGGTGCCAAAACGTACTCTACTTCTTAGTTTCCTTGTTAATTGTTTCAGTCTGAATGTTACATTTTTTATATAAGCTCTCTTGTATGATTAATTATAGTAGTTATTAAATAAGTAATTGGGTTGGTGCATTCATGATACTAGTTATTTAATTGGTGTTTCTATTTTATGGCATACCACCTTTCTGATGTAAAATAGCTGTGGATTGAAATCTTAGGCCTTTGTTTGTGTTTTGAGGTTATAGAATCTATTTGGTATCTGTAGATTATTAATTGAGATAGTGACCTCGTCATGCCGTACAAGCATCATTGAATGTATTTGTTCATTATCTAATTAAGGCTATCCTTCAAGCAGTTTGGAAAATGTTTTTATACCCTTTACCATCCAAATGTAGTTTGTTCAGAAGCAGAAAGTAATTTCTGTAAATATTTGAATAAGCTTAAATGCAATTTTTCTTCTCAAAGTTTGATGAGATTATTTTACAGCAGTCAAGTAAAGCTTTGGTGGATGTTGTTAGCACCAAGAAATTTATCTATTAGGCACTTAATACAATTTCCTAAAAGGGGTTGAATTACTATTAGTCTATTACTGGATCATTATCCATGTGTTTGGCCTGCATGTGAAACTAGATTGGGAAGTGAGGTCTGGCATGATTGGGAAGGATTATAATAGCACAGAAATAGTTCTACACTTTCTTTATTATGTTTTATCTACATACAGTTTTCTGGCAGAGTTGTGATCCTTGTCAACTTCTTTTTGGTACTTCTAAAATATTTTTTCATAGATAAGTTGTTACTACTTTCTACTACTACTCTTAAAGCACGTGTTGTATGAATATTTATAATTTTTTTTCTCGAGTTTCAATTATTGGTTTTAAACCTGTATGTGCTAGTCTCTCTCTACATACTCTTTCAACTTCTCAAGTAAGATGTAAATTGTAGATTGTTTTATGTTCACTATCTATTTGTTCAATTAATTAAATATTTTTCTTTAAGGAAGCTATAGCTTTCTTGTTAGAAGTTGAGATCCTGAAATCCTTTAGAAGACTAAAGAAGGAATAACAAGGGAATAGGTGGAGAAGAGAATGGAGAAAACTATATCATTTTTCATCCAACAATAGTAATACAAATTTTTTGTCAGTCAATTATATATTTTTTACAGGTTGCTTATGCCTAAGAAAAGCGAGAAACATTAGAAAATCAATCTCCAAAGCGAAGCTTTATACTGTCGAGTGCTTGTATAAATGACATTTTTTCTTTAATACCACAGATATTTCCATTTGGGTCCGTACCGCTGAAGACTTATTTACCTGATGGGGATATTGATCTAACAACATTTGGAATGGATCAACTTTTGGAAGACAGTTCCATCCAAGAGGTGTTGAATATTTTAGAAAGAGAACAGAAGAATGAGAATGCTGAATTTCAAGTGAAAGATGTTCAGTATATCAAGGCAGGGGTATGTGCTTACTATCTTGATTCACAATTCTCCAGTGCATTTTTGTAGTTGACAATAATGTATATGAAGTACTAATTTCTGATGAACTTTAGAAAGAAAGTTTTGTGATTTCCATTTCCTAGTTTGACTGTTTAACTGTTTGAGTGTTTTGATTCTGAATATTGTTAGTGCTTTTTATAATTGATGCAAAATTTTAAAATGTCATCTTCCCCCTCTGGTTAAATGTTGACTTTTGAATATTCTTTGCTTCCATTCTTACCTGCATTCATTTGCATTGCAGCACCTAACACTATCATGTTAACTGACAGGCTTTGGCATACTTTTCTTTTTGGTAGAATTGATACTGTGAATTATGGATATAAAATAATATTCCAAAAATAAAAATTCCAATCAATTATAGTTTTTATGATTGAATTGTATATGCATATTTTCACATATCATTAAAAGCCAGCATGGATATCAAATGCCAGTGTACTTTTTTCCCCCACAATTTACATGTATTATATATTTCAATGGTAAATTCATTAATATCATGGCAACATTATAAGAAATGAAGGAGGACAATGTTCTATGGGATTGTCTTGTTTTCTGTTCCCTTCCCCTATATTTAGGATTGTTCTATTTCTTAGTTGTTGCTCCTATCTAAAGATAAATATATAGATCATCTCTCCCCCACCCCCCCCCCCCCCCCCAGCCATATGGTAGTGGATAAAATTATTTGTTAAGTACTGCTTGGTTGTTTTATCTATATTCTTCTTACCTTTTTGCATGAATTTTTATTGTTGTTCAATGGCAGGTGAAGATTATAAAGTGCTTAGTGGGAAATTTTGCAGTTGACATATCTTTTAATCAGCTTGGTGGTTTAAATGCACTTTGTTTCCTTGAGGAGGTGATTCATTTTGACAAAAGTTCTAATTGTCAAGATCTTTTTTTCTTTTCTTCATTTGCAAAGATCTCTAACAAGAAGTTTGCTATTCCAGGTTGACAATATGATAAGACAGAATCATTTATTCAAGCGCAGTATTATATTGATAAAAGCTTGGTGTTACTATGAGAGCCGCATCCTGGGTTCTTACCATGGACTTATTTCAACCTATGCATTGGAAATTTTAGTCGTGTACATATTTCATGTTTACGGCAGTAAATTTGCTGGACCACTTGAGGTGACAAACTTGTTTGCTTTGGGGTATATAAATTATTTTGACTTATGAAAAAAGAAGGAAAGGAAAATTTTTTGTTATTTTAATCCTATTGCTGGCATATCTTAGGTACTCTTTCGATTTCTGGAATTCTTCAGTAGATTTGATTGGAATAACTATTGCATTAGTTTGTGGGGACCAGTGCCTATTAGTTCACTTCCTGACATGAAAGGTATGTGAAAAAATTTTCATGTGTTCGTCGTATCTCTTTTAAAATGTTTTCTGAATTGTGGCTGATAGTCCTTTTTCTTCCTTTTCCCATATGCCTGAATTCAAATTATGATAGCTAAGCCTCCAAGAAGGGATAGCAAAGAGTTGTTTTTCAGTGAACAGTTTCTTAATTCTTGCAAGTTCTGTTATGGTGCTATCCCAAGTAGCCAAGAGAATGAAGAGAAACCTTTTCTCTCCAAATACTTCAATGTTATAGATCCCTTGTGTGCAAATAACAATTTGGGGCGGAGCATCAGTAAAGGTAATTTAACTTTTAAACCCCAAGATCAACAATTCTTTTCGTGAGGAAGATGTTTCTGTTGAACTTGAAATAAGGTGTGGCTTGAAGGAATAAAAAAGGCATGCCATGTTTATTTGTTCTCTGAATACAGAAGCTGCATGATGTTGTGTCTACAATATGTTGTTAAGAGCCGTTTCTTTTCTTTTAAACGTGGTACTTTGGCTAATAAATATATTTTCACCCATAAAGGGAAATTTTGATAAATTTTTTTTTATCTTTACACATACTTTTAGATTATCATGCACAAAATTACTACGGATCCAAACTATGGCAAATTTCAGATGTCCTTTTAATTCTGTGATTAAATATGTCTAGAGCTAATACGGGCTAGTCGATGGATTATTTTTGTGGCCTCTATTTGGTCCTCCACATATGGTATCTTTTAAGTATCTTTATTGCACTGTTTTTTTTATTTTAATTTTTCCTTGTATTTTTTTTTCTTCTTCTATCTGAGTCTCTAATCCGATTATCTGGTTATATATAATATACTCTACAGGTAGCTCCTTTAGGATAAAGAGTGCAATTGCTTTAGGTGTGCAGCGGTTAGTGAGATTGCTGGATTGCCCAAAAGATAATATAATACCTGAATTTGATTTGTTTTTCAAAAACACATGGGATAGAAACGGAAATGGTTACTGGATGGATGCATACTTTTATAATCTTTATGTGAGACATAATGATGTTAAAACTTCAACAAGTCATGAATCTGAGGTTGATCGGGCTCAAGCTTCTCATGGTATTTATCAGCATTTGGAAGAATCAAAACAAATGCCTGGAACTTCTAATATAGAGCATGCAAGTTCCATGAAGAATGCACTGACTAAGGGAGGCCAAAATCCTACATATTCATCAAATGATGTTCACGACATGCTTCGCTTTACCAGGTTTTACCCTAGTCCAGAATTTGCTCATATGTACAGTGAAGTTCCAACTCAACATTGGTATCCTGGGTTATCAGAAAGAGAAAGTGGACAGATCCATTCTGCTCCTTCAAGTGTTGACAATAGCTCCAGTTCAAGATATGAAGTTTTAGACAACCATAATATCAGAATTCCATGTGAAAATCAGCAATCTTTCGGGAAGATTTCATATGATTGGAGATATGAAGATGCAGTTGACCCGGGAGATACTTCAAGTGGTTATTATTATGACTTTGGCCCAGGTGTCAATAACGAAATTGGCCTTCCTGTTGATGAGGCAATGCTGATGCATCAGGAAGATCACCGTTTTCCATACTTCAATGGATGTCTGCAAACACCAATAGATGCGAGTTCAAGTAGTGTCTCTTTTCCATCATCACCACCAGCACATGTTTTACCTTCAGAATACACACATGGAAACACATTCAATGTGCTTCACGCAAATGTCCCTTCTTTTGATTCCTTTTCGGACCAAGTGATGCCTTACTCTCAGGACTTGGTTCCATTCCCTTCATTTGAATGGTCATTAAATAAGCAAGGAATTGCTGAACCAGTTGATTATAATGAGTTAGTAGCTCATTCAGATCATGAAAGGCAAATGGCTAATAACAGTGGTTCCAGCCCTGGTAATTCGTCTTCGCAGACTGGTTCTACAAGTTACATGCCAAAAGATTATGCTGTAACTACTGAACAAAATTGGTTAACCGAAGAAAGAGAGCGCGTTGATCCACCTGATGCAAGAATCATAAAGGGTGATGTGAACTATAGAGCAAGCTCTAGTTACCCACCTTTGCATTCAACCTCAAGGGCCAACCCATCTTCCTCTACTTTCTCTATTGGATCATCTTCAAAGACTTTTCAACCTGATGGTGTTAGTGGAGATAGGATTAGCAAATCAACTGTAGGCACTGACTGGAGTGAGAACACAACTATTGAAACCGATACACCATGTGTTCAGACTCTTCAAACTGTGCCTAATTCATCACTTCCTGACACTCCTCTTCATGTTGATCCTGGTTCAAGTAAGAGAGCTGTTGATAACCAAATTTTATTACCAGTTTCATGTGGTTCCTCTGGACCATCATTTCAAGTTCCTAATATGTTCCCAAACTACCATCTTCTTACTGATACTGGAACTAGTTTGGACATGGATGCTGCGCTAGGCAATCATTATACTCCTGAGTCAATTGTCGATGTGGATTCTACTCCACATTCAGATACTTTCCCTGTTAACCGTACCAGTCATGATGAACCTTCAGATAATTCTGTGAAAGAAAGTCATGATATTTTGGATGGTGATTTTACAAGCTATTGGGTGAATATGCAGTATGGACGGTTCTGTCAGAATCGACAATCAGATGCGTCTTTGCTTTATCGTCCCTCCTTTCAAATGTATTTAAGGGGACAATTTCCATGGTATAGGAAACCTTCAGGTGTCATGAACATTACGAGTCAGGATTGTCCCCCAGTTCCTGTTATGACAGCTCAACTTGCTTCTGCCTTGCCTGGAGGTACTACTCAACATGCTGGCTTTTGGCTTCCTAGATTAAGTGATGGGACTGGGACTTACCTGCCAAACCCAACATCCTACCAACAGGTTGATATTTATACCAACCTTTCAGCTGTGAATGTGCTATTTTTTGTGAAGGTCTACTCACATGTGTTTGGTTCTGTCTTAGTAATGGATTATGTTGCTTGTGAGATATAAAACATTTTACAGAGCATAATGTGCTTTTGATGTTTAATTTCCTGCAGAGAATTTACAGGAGAAAGGATTATCCCAGAGAAAATTTCAGATATGACAGAAGGGATAATCATAATGGAAGAGAAGGAATTTCTAATTGGAATTCAAGATTTTCCACCCGCGGCCAGTTTCACAACACATTTGAGAGGAGGCCAGGTATGTGGTTCTTTCTCTGTTGCCAACGTTTCATATGACATTCATCCTCCACCAATTCTTAGTACTAGTGAGATTTTTCATTACCCTATTTCCTTAAAAAATGTAGCTCATGATTACAATAAGTGGCTTGTGTCTGTTCCTCTTGGACCTCAGGTACAATTGAATCATCACATCATGGTGAACGCCCACGTAGTGCTTTTAATAGGCTAACAAAGTTTGATAGAGATTCTATACATTCTTCTCCGCGCAATCCCTCAGCATAAAAAATCCTTGGGTAATGCTTTCTTTCCTTTCTTTTCCTTTCCTTTTCCCCCCCTCTGTAGTGTTTATCTAGCACCCCCTTCAATAAATTGTTGGTAAGACGAAATTAATTTGAGAAAGATGAAAATCTAGTTTCTGGAATTACATTTATTTCAGTTTGTTTCCTTTCATAGTCTTTACTACATAGAAAACGTTTGGATACCAAATTCAAGCTTACAAAATTAACCAATCACAAGTAGCTTGATTTGATTTGTGCTTGATCAGCTCAATCTAAAAAGTTCTTTCGCCAAGTATCTTGGTGTTGGCTTGAGTTTATTTTTATTAAACTATTCCTAATCTCATTGACGGGCATAGGCTTAGTTTGGTGAACTATGTCATTGATGGTTTGTCCAATCTGCATCTCAACATCTAGTCCCCTCGAGTCCATTCGCTGTACTATGTTTGGTGATATGAATTCTGTGTTACAAGATTAACCTCTTCCGCATGCAATGTCTAACAAGCTTTTTGACGATTTACATTGTATGGAAAAAAATGGAAGATTGAACAAAATAATATTCCATGTGTGTATAGGTTATAGCCAGCAATTATTGTTTAGGTTCATGAGAATGTGGTTACTTATTATCAGATAGATGTAGATGATTTTGTCTTACAACCTTATCAGAATTTCATGTGATCTTTCTGATGATTTGTTGCATTCAACAGGGTTCAACAAGACGAGCACCCAGCCAATAAACAGAGATGCTGATTTTCTGCTTAGCCAGAAATATTTTCCTCTTCGGTTTGTGCCTCCTCTACTAGGATGAAGCTTGGACTGATGACCATTTTGTACACAAGAAGACAGTGTGATAACAGTGACAATACTCACTTTCTCCCTAACGTTGTGCCATTTTTATGATGGTATCAAGAGGGATTCCAGTAGCTATGGAAAAAGCACGTGTTATCTTCAATTTACCACCCCCATTGTTAGGGGTTGTCTTTTAGTGTAAGAAAATTGCTATATAGAGTTTATCCTTTGTAGGCTTTTATTATCTCCTGTAGTATCAGGCTCGTATATTATGAATGTCTTTATGAAAACAACTGATTTTACTCCCTTTAAATTGTTATCAATGTTTTAATGCTGAAAGATGGCTCAAGAAGTTATTCTTTCTTGGAACCTTTTCACAAGATGGAAATATACAAAAGTTATTTTACAAACCAAATACTTCAAAAGAAATTAATTAACTATCATCCCACTTCTCCAAATCCATTGTGGGAAGTACCTATGTGCACTGCAAAACTCTCATTTAGATTATCTTTGCCTTAACTAAAATTTAAAGGCCTGCTTGAGTAAGAGGTTTTCCTCCATTTCGCTAGCCGCGACAAGAAGATTAGTACTTCTGATGGGTCACGCAAAGAGTACAAAGCGTTTGTTTCTCTTGGAATTGAAGACACTATAATTGGATAACCTTGTCCTCTGCTCTGTATGACCTGCAGAAATTTGATAAAAGTCGAATAACTATCAACTCGGTATATATAAAGTGATGGAAATATTCTGCTGATATATTTACTTTTATTGCCATATTAAACTCAATCATTCACAAAGATCAAAACACTAAATGCCCTCCAGTAAATTACCCTTGATGACAACAAACCTTGAAATCTATTATATATTATATTTATTTATACAAATTTCATATCTCCCCTATCTCTCCAATTTAAACCTAACAGCTTTGCACAAAGGATCAACTAAGAGAGAAGGAATCACCAATTAAGGAAAAAAATGGAAACAGAGAAGATATCATTCTGCAAGACAATATATATTTAACATCACACACAATTTCCTTGTCTTTAAGAAAATATTAATTTCGTTTAGCTATTCTGTTGTAATGATACAAAGTAAAAGTTAAACATGTTGCAGGAAAAAGAGAGTAGGGTAAGCCTCTACCTTAAAAGCATCTTCATCAGTTCTGTCATCGCCAATATACACAGGAAGGATATCACTGCAACTGCTTAATCCTAATGTATCAAGAAAATATTCCACAGCATTTCCTTTGTTCCATTCTATAGATGGCCTTATTTCCATAACCTACAAATAACAGTATTCAGTGCTCTTGTTTACTACTGAAGAGAAAACAAATAGGATTAATTCTATCATAAACAGTTAAATTTAAATATGCTTATGATATGGGATACCTTTTTGCCCTCAGTTAAGCAGAATTGAGGATTCTGTTCAAGCACTGACTTCACTTTCTCTTCCAAAACGTAATAATCCTGGATTTAACAATCATTACCTTTAAATATAGAGCTTTTTGAAAAAAATATATATATAAATAGGAGAATAAACATTGCTTGATTATCAATCAATAAGGAAAAGAGAAATGTCAAGAAAGAATGATAAAAGAAAAAAACAATAGAAATTCAATATTACCTTTTCTTTAACCTGCCGGAAATGTACAGAGATGCAGAATCCGTTGTCCTCTACCATTGCACCTTTTATTTCCTTTACTTCATTCTCTAGTCTTCTTAATATCTTTTGCGCACACAAACATTCAAACACTTAGTTTTCGTTGTAACATTGAACTGTTGAGCCTCTAAGTTGCCCAACATTTACTGGTAATCTGAAGTGAATAATATTTATAGCAAATTAAGCTATTTTTCTTTCAATAAATTAGTTCATTCAATTTGTTGTATCCTGGCAGGGAGTAGGTAATAACATTATGCATGAAAGTATTGATAGAAACTAGAAAGGAAGAATTTGAGTTCATTAACCATTTCTCTTGTATCATTTAATTTAAGCTTTTAAGTAAAGATAGATGATTATTGTTATGTATATTTCTAATACTCTTTCTTAATTACTTAAAACCTTGGTTGACATTTAATGCATCCAATTTTACCTTTATTTAGAAAAATGAGTAACAAGAATTAAACTCTACATCACATAAAAGCAAGTGATAGCTAAATAAATGATTTTATTTTATCTTTTAAGAGTTACTAGTCGAAATTTTATACTCTATAGAAGAACCAATCAGTTCAAGCAATGAGTAAAGTAGAAAGATTAATACGCAAAACCATAAAATGGCTTGCTGACCTCTCGAATTGCTGGCAAAAACTTCTTCGCAGGTTGAAAGGGAACTTCAGTGCCCTAAAAATTTAAAATATTTACATTAATAATCCGAAGCAAGAGTGTTTGACATTTGCTTTAAGATAATACAGAGCAGTGACAAATGACAAAATTAATTGGTTTAATTTATAAGTCTCTTTAATAATTCAATAAACGGAAGAGAATTTAGAAAAACAAATTTTTTAAGAGTGTTCAAGAAACACATTATTTATCTATAAATAGTAAATTTTTATTAAAAGTCATAAGATATCACAAAATTTAATAAATTAATATCAATAACATTAAATACCATAAGTTTTAATAAAAGATATGATTATTTTATTATATACCTTTACACACACGTTCTACAACATGAATATCAACACCAAATTACTCACATTTGTATTACGAGCAATGTCACAGTGCTTGCCTTCAGATGACCTAACTGGCATTGATGGAGCCATTATATCCATGCCATGGCTCCCAGCATAATATAAATTATTTAACTTCACGAAATCTTTCACCTAAATTCATAAAATAAATAAGGAGGAAAATAATTAAAAAGAAAATAAAAAAAGAAACCTAATAACTCCAACTGGGCTCAGAATTGAACACACCTTGTCTCTGCTTCTTCCACTGATTATTGCTGTTGGAAAATAAGTAGCAACTTCATGTACAGCTGCGCGCATCTGCCATTTACATTAAACAGCATATGCACTCAAATTACAAGTTATAAACATCAATTAATCAATGACAAAATCCAGCAACACATTCTCTTTTAACATACTCTTGACTAAAATTGATTGAAAACTAAAAAAATGTGAATGATAAACATTAATTTAGGAGTTAAAATGAGTGAGACATAAATAAGTTTTGTAGTTTTCAATTTAATTTTAATAAGTGAAAGGTGTGTTACAAAGTGTTATTAGTATTATTACTTGAATAGATATAGATAGATACACACATGCATTTGGTGAATGTAATGTATGAAATTACCTCATCAGACATGAAAGCGCGATCAGGGTCATTGACAATTGGTGATAAGGTGCCATCGTAGTCTAAAAATACGACTATCCTCTTCCCAATGGCAGCTTTCATCAGTCTATCAAATGAGTTCAATGCGGAAGGGTGCTTTACCTAGTACAAACAAATATCACATCACTGATTAATCATTAAGCAATTGCAAACTAGACACGCATTTCATTATCAACTTCTAATCTTTGTTTGTCCTATATGGCAATTTACCACGCTTCAAAAAAAAAAAAACCACAATTTTATGTTTTATATAACAAATTATTATATGTTGTATCATGTTGCCAAGCATAATCTCCTATTGAGAAAATTGGTACCAAAGTGCCCTGTGAGGGGGCAAAGGGAAGAAAATGCCGAGGCAAAACAATAAAAGCACCAAGAAACATTTCTATGGCTGTTTGGTAGTACAAGTTTATTGTTTATTTAAGAGTTTATAATTTTTAAAAAGTTTGTTTAAGTAGAATACAACTTACTATAATTTATAATTACTTACTCTAATTCAATTAACTTTTTATAAAATTATAAGTTTTCAATTATAACCTTTAATTTGTTTTACCAAACATGACCAATTTCTTTTTCTTTTAGGAGTTGTAATGTTGGGTCTCAATTTATTTTCTAAAAGTTTCACTTTTAGAATTTCATTTTTGAAAATAAACACTTTCAAAAATTAAATTTCAAAGTGACAATGAATAAATGATGCAAATAATGAAAAAAGCAATAGTACAAAAAGTAATGACCATTGTGTTTTTGTTCCCTTGCTTAGTCCAAATCCTAAACATTTGTTTATTTCTTTTTTAAATAATGTAGGCCATATTATGGTGCTAACTGGGTTGGTACTTACCACCCATGAATCATAGCAAGCGGGAATTAAGTTGGTATTGGCTTGGGTATGATCAGCCAAGTTCAGTGTTGAGTCCTCCTTTGCTTTGAAAATTGGGTGTGCTATCCATTTAGTGCCATGTGATGTTTGAAACCCCATAACCTCCTGTAGCTTTGTGAGTTTCTTCTTGATAATCTACAGATATACCGTAACATTAAAAATGAAGAAACAGAAAAAATTATTAATTAAAATACTTCTTCAAACAACTCCTGCTTAAATGTAACGTTAGTGTCAAGAGAAAACAACTGCTAGAAAAAAGATGAGAGGACCATGTCTTGTTTTACCTTGAAAGTGACAAGGAGAAGAAGTATATATTTCATATTTGATTGAAATCTCAAGCAGTAACACCTTTCAACTCTTTAAGACACTAATTTCCTGAAAGCAAAACAGTAAATGATCTGAATCAACATAATAACATATATTTTGTCCATTCATGGAAGAAATAAATGACAGTAAAAAAAAAAATTAATATAATATCTCATTAATTAATGCAATTTTTTTTGTGTTGTCCCATTAAACAGTGCATTAACTAGTAGGCATTAAGAACAATTACTTTTTTTTGTTTTTTATAATGTGTAAACAATAAAACTTTATATTTAAAATGATTTTATTAATGAGTTTTGTAATTTGTGCATAGAATAAACCTTAATCTATGTACCACTTAACCAATAAGAGAAGAGTAAAAAATATTTTTTTAAAAAAAATTATGATAAAACAATTAATATAGATTAATTAAGTGGTGTATTTATTGAAATTTATCCTGTACAAGGTTGCACAGGTTAGAAAAACCTTTTTATTAAACATCACAAGATTTAATGCATTAACAACATTAAATATTTTTAATAAAAAATATTAATTACTGATTTCTTACGATCTAAATTTTTTGAGAGCACTATTACTCCATGCTAGATCAACCCTTTCTTCAAAATAAGAGCGCGTTACCTTTTTTGTCAGAACCCAAGAAAAAAAGGTACTGAATTGGAGCTTTATTTGGTTATGGGCTTCAAGCTCAACTAATAATTTAAAGTCAAAAGATATGGGCAAAGCAACCTTGTAATAGAAAACATGCGATTGCAATTAGAGGTTGGCGGTGACTAGAAAAAGCACACACAAGTTGTCTAATTGTTCCACAAGTGGGCCTTTGACCCAAATTCAATAGTGAAAATGAAGTGCGATTGATTACAACAAAAATTCTGACCCAAAAAAAATATGAAAACAAAAAATGGTTATTTTTGCATTTCTTTTAGGTTCCGAATTTTATCCTTCATATTTTCATTTCATTCTGTTGAAAAGCATAACTGTTACCAAATAATAAAAATAATTATAATTTATTTCTATTTTGAAAATTTTAAAATTAACTGGTTTTTTTTCCTAGTGCAATTATGAAAGCAGAATACTCTGTTTTTCTATAGTGATGACTTGCATTCATAGTTCAACATATTCTTAGAAAATAATTAACTTCTCTAGTTCATTGAGAGAAATTTTAAAAATTTATTATTTTTTTGTAAAAATTAAGCAAAAACAGATATACACTTAGACATTATAAAGTTACATTTAACTTGACTAATACGAGTCAAGTCAAATGGATCCATCAACGGGACAAAATTCTATAATCGCTTTTTTTTTTTGACAAAACTCAAAATTAAAACCTTACAAAAAAAAAACCTAAGCTACTTACTACTCTTAAATTGAATAGTTTTGTAATATGTAATTGAAACAAAAAAACAAAGTGATAAGGTAGTTGTCCACAAAATCATGACAAATGTTGTTCTCGGAGTCAGACTCCATTAAATACACTCTTCATAGTGCCTCGGAAGAAAGAGCAATCACTGTTTGTTTGCTAATTTTTGTATCCTAACGAAAAAGCTAAAACTAAAACAAAGGTATAATCAGCATAAAAAGTCGGTTGTACTACTAGCGACATAAAAAAAGATGGAGAAGAATAAAACAAAATCATGAACTAGTTAATTCAATAAGACTACATTTGAAGTGCTTCAAATAGTGTTGTCTAGGAAGTCACTTTCACCTATCAAGTTCAACATCAATTTTAATATGCAAAAATGTTTTGTGGCCATTTTGAATCATTCTGGAGAAACCATCGGCTAACAAATGTCTTTAGTGGGCCAAGCAAATTAAGGAATAAAGTAGCAAAACAAGATGGAGGTCATTTTCTATATGGAAAATCTTTCTTCTATCGTTTCAACAGAAATGCATGGAAACAATACAAAAAACAAAAGGGTAATATATTATTGAACCATTGGATTTGACAACTTGTCGACGTAGAAAGGAAAATTTTGAGAGACTTCCGTCGTAAAGTAGGGTAGGGCATTAGTCGATTCTGACTCAGATGAGAGTGACAGAAGCTAAAAAAAGTTGAGTTTAAGCCTACATCAACGGAGTAACTACTCTATTGTGTTGCTTTGCCTTTTGGCTCCACTCAACTACCACTTTACCCCAAATACCCTTAACTCCCTTCTAACTGAATCAGTTTTTCTTTCCCCTTTCCTTGACTAATCTAATCATACTCTAATATATAGCTAGGCTATCACATACATATTATCTAATAATCTTTTTCACAGTCTCACATGACACAGCATTGATTGGGCACGTTATTTATTCCTAGTGGATTTCATAATGAGATTAACAGTGCCAACAATAATTATTCCTTCAGGTTCAGATAAAAGATAGGAAAAGGACCTTCAATATCATATATGTATAATGCAATTGAAGAAGCATACTTCTAGTTTGTAACAAATCCACTCATAGGGAATGACTTATAAACCTATAGTATTTTCTAACTATTTATATCTTATTTGGCTGCTAGTTCATACATTCAAGGTTGTTGCTTATCCTAAGCACAAAAAGACTGGTACTGATTGACCAATCAAACAATATACCGAAAATGTAGTAGCTACAGCCATGGTGTGGTTATTATTGCTATAATGTGAAGATGATGAACATAATATGTTGTTAATCTGGTTATAAAAAATACAGAGCCATAACCTAGCTTTGAAACGACTTCACTAAAATAGGAGATTTTATATATGTATATATAAAAGAATACATGAGGAAAAGCTAGCTGCCGAGTGAAACTACAGCAAATATGTGTGCTGTCCTTCAAGTGCATTAAATAAGGTGAAATAAATTCTTGAAGAAAAATGTTCCATTGAAAGAATATAAAGGTTTTACCTGCCATTGAATAAACAAATCTTTAGCTTTACTCGAAATTGACAAATACATTAGATATAAATTAGAAATTGACTTTTATTGACCAGAAAAATAATAAAAAACAAGAAATTTTACCAAGACAAGTTAGTTAGCCTTTTATAATTAAATATGAAGTTAAAACTTGAACCAGATAAGTATGGAAGGCTAACCAAACGTGTGTGAGTGTATTAAACATCCTTTCATTTGTGTCATATAACAACATTTCATGCCCACAGACTCTATCTTTATATCTTTCTTTTATATCAGATATGACTTGTAGCCTTGGATCCCATAATAAACAAAACATGCTGGTTAGCAAAAGAAACTGAACTCTGTTTTTCCTCTAAATAAAGTGACAAATCAAGGTTGGTGAACATGTTCTCTCGGACCAAACCACATCTTCCTGAACAGCCTTTTATAAAAACGAAAAAGAAATATCAGAAACCAACAAAAGGAAGAAATGAAGAGTCGACAAGTGACACGCTTCAGCAATACACGTGTAAAAATCAGAAACCAGAAACTTACTTATACTTTTATCGGATCAAAAAAGAAGGTAAAAGGGTGTTTATACGCTATGTGAAAAAGGACTCCTGACTTTTGAAACCGAAAGCATGATCACGAACAAAAACTAACGAGAAAAGGAGTACATTGGATATTAGTTAATCATAGAAGGACAAAGAGATTTCACGTGTCAGTTAACAAAACGGTTGATGCAGAAAGCTTGAAAAAACACGGGACTTGTAAGGTGCCCCCATCTACACATGGGTTGGTCTATCAGGAAACCGGACATCCTAGTACGACAAACTGGCAAGTCTAAAGAAAACTATTTTGTACCTAAAGCTTAGGATTAAAACTTGTTCCTAATAAACAATGCTATAACTAGCTTAACAAGTTTCCTAAGAGATAATTGGTAAAATTTTATATGGTTTGGTCAAATATATTATAATTATGAGACTTGTACTTTCTGCCTTGGACGTATTAGTTAATTCCTGTAAAGTATAATTCAAAGGATCAAAGAAGAACGTACTCACGATTGCCGTGAAAAGCTAAACAGAAAATACCCTTATATTGTATAAGAAAAAGATAAAAGGACACAATGAATAAACAATTAAATGGAAGGGCCAATGCATGTTTCAGTCAGAGACACCTTGTGGATTCATAAGATCCTGTTAATTAATTAATTATTAATTAATTGACTTAATCACTTAATATTTAAGAGTTTAATGAACCAACAGGGAACTGGCATCAGAAGTAACCAGAAAGATTCATGCAGCATCCTGGTTTTGAAGTTTTAAACGGTTTTATGTGTTGTATAGTTCGCGGTCAAAGTTTGTCTTGGTTACAATATTAACTCGGTTATTCTAATCAGAACAGAAAAAGTTTGTCATTGATGCAGTGTTTTGTAAAAGCTTCAATTTTTATTTTCATTTTTTAATATTTGTTCAAAAACACACAATCAAAATTTAATAAATATTCTTTATTAAAAATTATAAAATTTAATATTATTAATACCTTAAATTTTTTAAATTTCTAATTATTATTATTATTATTATTATTATTATTATTATTATTATATGTCTTTACACACATTAAAATATATTTAGACTTTTAAGAAAACATAAAAAAGAGCATATACTTGTTTTTGTACTGCTACTAAAAATGTTTAATTTCTGTGTGCAATACACAGTGATACTTCTACTTAAAAAGACCAAAATACAACTCAAGCAAAAAAGATCTAGTGGCTATTCAATGGACTTGTCCAGCCCTATAGACAACAAAATCTAGCTCTTAAATTTTCATAGGGTCTGAACTGAATTCTTGTTTTTTATTATCTTCATTCAACAAACCGACAGCTGCAGCAGCACACAGAGAAACTCACATACTACATACTTGTAGATAAAACAAACAACTCTCTCTCTTTCACATAATAAATATAGTTGTCCAGGGGGAGAGTAAAGAATAAAGACTCTGTAGATGCCTGCTGCCAAAGCTGCAGGCAATCGGCAATTCTAGTTATTTTTCATTTGTAATCCAAAATACTAAAAAATGCATAATAAGTTAGGAAAGTTAAATTTAATATATGAATTTAATTTTCATACATAGTTAACATAAAAAAATTATACTATCTAAATATGATTTTAAAAAATTATTTGTAATTAGATTATAATTTATAATTAGGTGACAGTATGTATATATTTTAATTAAATTCTTAGTATAAACACATGACGAGTGTTTATAAAAAAAAAAAGAAAAAAAAAAAAGAGGAAACTATGATAAGTTGACACGACAAAGAAAAAAGTGCACGAAGAGAGAAGTGAATAACACAGGACAGAAGCAGATCATTTTCTATCGCTCCTATTTCCTATCTATTGCAATCTATTACTGTCTTTAACCGTTATCTAGGCACATGTCCTTTCACCCAATCTCTGTCGCCTACTGCTACTCTCTCTCACACTCTATCTTTGCCCGATCCTTCTATTTCAATCTGTTTTTGTACTACCGAATTGGGTCCAGATTCACGGGCCGTGGGCCCAAATCTATGACACGTGTAGGGTGCATGTCTTCAGTAACAGACTGAGCCCACCAACCTCCTTCGGCCCGTGGCCTTTCTTCAACCTTGGCAACACGCTCCCAAATGTAGCGCGTGGGGAAAATGTGGTAGGGCGTTGGTTGTTTAGGGAAAAATAGAAAAAGGAAAAACCAAAAAACCGAATTCCAACCGCTTTTTTCGTTTCTCGTGCACAACTCTTTTTTTCCTTCTGCTTTTTCCCATGAAACCAAAAAACCATGATTATTATTAAATGTAATAAAAGAAAAAAAAAAAAAGTAATGAGATGGGAGCCGTGACTGAAAGGGAATCAAAATCAACCAAAGAAATAATAATAATAATAATAACACCGATGAGAATGAAGAAGAAAAAAAGAACACAAGCTGCTGCTGAAGGGTATGATCTCACCGACAATTATTATTATTATTATTTAAAAAGAAGTGATGAAATGGAATGGAATGGAAACTGTTGAATATAGCAAATAGGAATGACATGCAAGGAGGTGAAAGGAACGTATTCGCTGAATAATGACATTTGGACAGGAGATAGAATAATCACAATGTAATCTAAGCAAGAGAAATCGTTAAACATGGTGATTCACAAACAAATGAATATTTACAAACAAGCACATAGAATAATAGCATAGTAAAGAGAGGCTTACAAAGATGATGGTGCGGTGCAGTGTTGTTGTTGGTGATGCATGCGTTGCCTAATATACTTGTGGCCTCCGAAAACAAAAAATGAGAGAGAAAAGGTATAACCGAGAGAGAGAGAGGGGAAGAAGGGAGGGAAGGAGAGAAAGGTTATTTATAGAAGGGGTTTAGAGGATTATGGGGTTTGGATGACTGCCAAGTGCCAACGGTGGGCCATGCAGAGGGAGAGATTCTGCTTACAAAATTAAGTATAATATTATAATGAATTATTCACGTGAAATTGTAATTAGAAACAATGTAAAAATATATCTAAGATACTATTAATATATATATATATATATAAAAGAAGTTTTATCTTTTTAAATAAAAAGAAAAGAAAAGAAAGAAGTTTGAGTTTGATGCCATGTGCAATTACTAACCTAGGCCTATATTGTCTCTTTAATGCAGATCGCATCTTTCTACACTCAATCCGTGGTGGGTTTCTTTTTGTTTTAATTTAATTTCGCTGCTACAATTAAATGTAGCTTTTGCTCTGCCATTTTCTTTCGTCAACTAACCCTCCCCAGCTACTTTATTTCTTGGATGTATCCATAAATTTTTACCACCCTTAACCCCAGTTGAATTGATTTAGCTTTTATTTTCTTTTTTAAAATAATATTTTCCTCTTTTTTATATAACTAAAAATTAAAAAATTTTAAATGGCCTTTAATATAAAATGTTCTATAGTTTTTATAATTTATTTTTAGTAAATAAAAATGGTCATAAATTAAATTAAAATAAAAAGAATGAATATTGATAATAAAATTAAATTTAACAATGTTAAATAAGGATAAAATTATTATATTATAATATATTTTTAAAATAAAAAATTTATTTTGACTTTTTTATTAATTGGTATAATTTATTTAAATGTGTCTTATAGAAGAAGATGACACAGTATTATTTTTCTTTTCCATTTAAAGTGATGTTTCTTTTTATTTATTTATTTAGATTGGTCATATACTTTACAAGAAATAATTCTATTATAAGTTAAATGTAAGAAGGACAAAAAATTCACTCTCCAAATATAGGAAATGTTTAGTACAATTGTGTTCAACATTGAAAATACTTTTGCATTTTAAAGTAATATATAAATATTTTCAGTATAAGGCATTTCTATAAAGTTTATTTGTGATTGAAAATAAAAAAATTTATTCATATTTCTATGGGAGAAAATTTATTTTTATATAGATTAATTATAAAGTTATTTTTTGTGTAATTTTATAAATACTTATTAATTTTATATTTTTTATCATAATTACTATCATTATTATTATTATTATTTCTAATATTATTATTAGATATTAAAAAAATATTTTTTTTAAAAATATTTTTTTAAAAATATTATTCTTAAAAAAAATATTACTAAATCCATTATATAATTTTTAAAAAAAATTTAATATTGAGAAACTTATTTTTATTAAAAGTACATATTTACTATTACAAATGCCACCTAAAATCAGTAATTCGTTAAGATTTGTTTCAAATACTCCATCAATTTTTTATTTGTCGTAGTTTCAAAATATTACTTTCATTTATCTGTAGTTTGAAAACTTTAAATATAATAAATTTTCTAAATTTATATATATTCTCTTCAGGAAAATTTAAAGTAAAAATTAATGAAATTTTAAATATTTTATTAAATACAATTTTTTTTATTAAATTATATAATTATAGTTTCTTAGATCATGACCATCGGATGTTATATATTCATTGAACATGATCATAGACAAAAATTATTTAATGTTACAATCTAAAAAATGTATAATTAATATTCAATAAAAAATATTATTTTTGTTCCCTTAAACCATATAAATAATATGAAAAACTTGATCTTATCCCATTATATACATCTTCTCTTGAGTTATGACTATCATCTCAGAATCATTACATAAATTTTTTTTTACTTTAGGGCTTATATTTTAGGAATTTAATGCCATTAAAAAAAATAGCAAGTGAGAAAAAAAAATCTCCATAAAACATATTGGCAATGAGGAGCAGAATTACATTTTTATTTTATTTTATGAGATTCTTAAATATTTAAAGAAGAATAAATACATTGATTAAGAAATTTAAAATATAGAAAAAAATTTGCTTCCAAAATTTTAATGTATATTTTTTAAGATAATATCTATTGATTCATTAAATAAAATTTTTTAAGATATAAATTAACCAAATTTCAAAAGATAATAAAGTTTTAAATTGAGACTATATTCTAAAAATTTAATAAAATCCATTTAATATTTTTATTCTTTTTAATTAATTATTTGTGTGTATATGAATTTTTAGATTTTTTAATCATTTAATTTAATATATAAATTTGTTTCTTTACAATAATAATTGTTATGGTTATATAATGGGAAGTAGTAGGGAATGGCCATAAGAAAGTTACCAAATAAGAACGGGAAACATTAGACTCGCCACGCTCGCCTTGCAAGTGTGTCATCTCTATCCCAAAATAAGTCATTTATCATTTTTGGAAGATTTTACGTTCCACTGCCCCTTATAATTGAGCAATACTTATTATATATAATTTATAAAGTATGTTTAATTAATTTATATAAATTAATAAAAAAATTCAAAGTTTTTAAAATTATAAATCATCATTTTATATTTATTTTAATATTATTAAACCTAAATCTATTATTTATTTATTAACAGTTATTTTTATTGATTATAATTTATGCTTTCATTGATTCTATTTATTAAAATAAATAAAAATAATAATACATATTTTAGAAGACTTATAAAATACTCTATAATAAAGACAACTAAAATTTTATAAAAAGTATCTTATAAAAAAATTAAAAATAATCACATATACTTATAATATATTTTTTTTGTTTTATTATACTTAACTTTAAATAGTGAAATTAAATATTGATAGCAAATTTTACCTTTAACAAAATTAACAAGTGAGATATTTTTATTAATTAATTATATTTTATAATATTAAGAATAGTATTTTCTATTACGCTAATTAATTGTTGAATTTCAATCTTTTGTTATAACTTTTTTATTCTTATAATTCTTTAGCTTACTTTACAATCTCAGTTGTTTTTACGTTCACGCATGAGACTTGAAACTTTCTTCATATGAAAGTTTGGATTCATATTTCAAAGTAAATATAAAAAGAAAATGTTGCTAGAGATTAATATTGGGAAAATAATTTTGGACCTAATGAGATCGTATGTTTAATTTAAAAAATCAAATTTTATATATTGTTATTAGGCAAATTGTCCCATAAGTGATATACTTTGTTTTTTTAATTAATTTTGAATTTTTTTTAATTGTATATAAATTATAGATTATTTTATTTTATTTTTTATGGAATTATTTAAAAATAAAGTTTTGGAGAGAAAAATAGGGTATATTTTATATTTTAAATAAATATATTTAAAATTTATATTTATTAAAAATAAAATATATAAATTAATATTTTTTTACTAGACATCAACATTTTATTAATGACAAATTTAGAATACAATGATACTTTGACCCATTATAACTTTAAAGAGAATTAACAATAGTATCAATAATTCAATTCACATATACAATCAATTTTTTTAAAGACCCTATTGTAAGTCACTTCTAAAATACATATCCTAAGCATTTGGCCCAGACTTTGATCCCTTTATAGAATTTTTTTCATAACTTTAGATCGAGCCCGCGACTTAGAGTGGAGCTGTGCTTATTCCATTTCACCTTATGAAGTGTACTCTTATTACACTACTACCTCAAGAACAACATTGGATTGAAGAGAATATAGTCTTTGATTCAATACGTGATTAATCTCATATGACCTGTGAGAAAGCCTAATAATTATGCCATCAGATTTGTCAATAAACTCTTTTTGTGTCATATTTTTGTCTCATGTTGGTTCCTTATAAAAAATACTAGTTGCCATGATTCTTCATCATCTTTCATGTCCCACCAATTCCCTTCCTTATAAGTTTGGACTGACAAAAGCCCATCTTGTAACATCTTAATTTAGGTGTTCAAATAAATTAATTTCACAATAAGTGGGAATAATAAAATTTCATTTCAAATAATTCCCAATGCATAAGTTTAGTAAAATATTTCAAAATAAGGACGAATTACAAGTTTGAATCAAATCATGTTTACAGGACTAATTTAAATACATCAGAGTTCTCAAAAATAAATTTCTAAGTCCTATAACAGTTCTATCCATCCTTTCACTGAGCTCGGTGCTGATCACCTTGGTCACCTAAAAAAATAAATGTAATGGTGAGTACTCTATACTATCACACCAAGCATAGAGACTCACCTCACGCATTACACACTTTTCTAATATTATTCAAATCACACGTCAAGCAAATGTAAAATAATACATTTTTAACATTCCATTTCAATTCACAAACAGATGCGCTCACTGTACCATCAAATAATTCACACACACGAAGTTCATTACACGTAGTCATGCTCATTGTGGCACTGTAATCACAGTTTTTCTGATGCCCTTAACCTCAGGGACTTACTTAGTTCATACCATAAATGGTCGTCAGATAGCTCCTGCTCTACGGATACAACATGTGCAATATTAAACCTCCAAACAAAGTGTTAGTGAGAGGCCAATTCAGAATGAGAGTGTGTGGCTTGTGGTGCACTCACGCTCACTGTTAGTGTCACCACTACCCTCTCTTTGCCAATGTATTTCTACCGTCTCCATCTTCCACAGCTTCAATGTATTGCTGAACCATTCATAGTTTTCCAACATATTCAAACATCACCACAATCACATCCAACATGTTATTCACGCACATTTTCAACCATTCAAATTATTTTGCATCAAGCGATGACATGCTAACACATTACTTCACCCACAATTTCAATCTCATCACAATATTCACTTTAACACATGGCACGTATGCCCACATTCAATCACGTTACATTCAAACACACAACATTTCTAACATGATTTTGATTACAATCAAACCATTCTCAACCCACGCACTATTCAACATCAACCACAGTAGCCAACCACAATTTTTCTCACATTTCCTCACAAATCATGTTCAACACGAAATGTACATCAAAACACACATATTCCTACATTTTATTCTAACCATATCATAATACATAGTCAAATAAACAGATTCAAAGCACAATGAAATAGGGTAGAGTCCTCCATTACCTCAAAATGAAGACCCAACATGAGATAATAGCAGAAAATGTTCTCCACACAGTGCTTCGTCCCTAAAATATGAGAAATCTCTATGAGAACTCAAGAAAACGACGAAAGGAACGAAAGACCAAAACCTTAACTCACAAAACTTACCTCTAAACATCCCAAACACTACCTAAACCTCCAATCTTACTCACAAATGGCTTTGAAGACAGTTTAATCGGTGAAATAGGGCTGGGAATCGAAAGAATCGAAAGAGATATGAGAGAAAGGGTAAGAAATGAAGTTTTACGAACCATAAATCCTTCAAATACCCTTTGAGTCGCGACACTCTCGCTACAACGAGACATCCCTCGCTGCAGCGACATCCCCTCTCGCTACAGCAAAAATCTCAGAGAAAATTGCACTCTATTTTCTGCAGAATCTTGCTACAGCAAAACTGCAACCCATAAATGTACCCTTCTCTATTGCATTCTCGCTACAGCGAGAACATAACAGAACTACCTTCTCTCCTAGGATCTTCTCACTACAATAAGAACGCCACATATCTATACTTTACGCCCAGGGCCTTGTCACTAGAGCGAGAACACCCTGAAACACACACACTTAGCTAATATTTTCAATCAATTCAACCACATCCGATCTCTCAATACACAACCAACATCCACAATTACACACACACACATACACACACACACACACATATATATATATATATAACTACAAAATTCAGGGCGTTACACATATCATTCAATCCCTTTTTCAAATACATTTTCACCTAATTGCACATCTACATTATTATTAAAATAAAATCATTATTATATTCACTTTATAATTTGAATTTTCTCTCATTCACGCATCTGCAAATTAATATATTAATATAAATTTAATGTATTAATCATACATTTATCATTATAAGTAATATATAATTATTTTAATTTTAAAATTAAAAATTATATTCTTTTCTCACTTCTCCTCTAAATGTATCTTAAAAAAAATATTTATTATTTTAAAATATGTGTTTATAAAAATTTATACAAATCTACATTGGTCGATGGAAATAAAAATTGTTGTAAGTAAAATGGTCTACGATTTAAATAAAACAAAAGTAAAATATTTAAAACTTGTTTATTTTCTACTTTTGAAAATAAAATTTTTAAATAAAAAATGCTTGTGATAATAATAAGGGGAAATTATTTTTAAATAATAATTTGTATTTTATAAGAAATAAATAATTAAAATTAAAAAAGTATATATCATAAAATTATATATTTTTAAAAAAATTATAGTCAAGTTAATATATTATATATTAACTACATAAATGTATCCATTTAAAAGAGTAATAAATTAGCGTCTTAAAAATAAAAATCATACGATAAATAAACAATATTTTTTTAGTAATTAATATATCTAAAGATTAGTTTTAATTTATTTCTTATAATTAAGATAAAATATATTAATAATTATTTCTTAACAGTAGCGCCATGAGGTAAAAGTTAAAGAACGGTAAAAATAAAAAATAGAAAATGCTAACCAGTATCCTTAGATACTGATTAATAACTTTAAAATTTTATTAAATACACATCTATTATGATTTTTAAAGCACTTTTATTACAATTTTTTATTCTTTAATCAATATTCTTGAGGCTTTAATGCTTAATGCCTAAATTTTAAAAAGACACGAAACAAAATAGAAAAAAGAGGAGAACATTTTCTTGAATATTCAAATAATTTTAAAGACAAATTTCATACCTATACAATATCAACTAGTGTCTTTAATGAACTTTGACAAAGAAAAAACTAAAAACATAACGGAAGTTAAAGAGATTATAAAGATCAAAACTTAAACAATTAATTTTTAAATTATCAAGATTAATCTTTTTAACTTATATAAATTATAAAATATAGGAATAACATATAAATTATTTAAATTAAAAACATGTATTTGAAGTCCTAAATTTTAACATTTTGTATTTTTATTCAAATATTTTTATCAATTAATATATAAATTAATGTTATATGTCATGTTTTAATTATATTTTATTAATTGCTAGATCAAAGATAAAAGAAAATGCTTAATTTTAGCAATTAAATAACTATAAAAATAAATATGAGTAGTGATTTGATAATTAAAAGACAAATTACACGTAAATTAAAACGTGTGTTAAAAGTGCAACGAATCTGTATCTTTTTTTAATTAGAAAACTGATGCACTTCAACTTTGTTTTGGAGATGATACATGGAATTGTAATTTAGGATTGAAATATGTGCCGTGCAAGCCATATCTATATGGTTTACAAGCAGCAAAAATCTTACACGGAAGTTATCTCGTCAATTATCAGCCAGCTGCTAGTCTTAGTATAAAACGGTTAATTAATACAAATTATCAAATGCTAATCATCTGTTGTTCCATAAAAAATTGCTAATGATTTGGAAAACAAAACACGATCTTAGGCATAAAAGTGTCACCAAGTTAGCCAAAAAGAATATTAGAAAGGAAAGTAAGAATCATTCAAACCCTCAATTGTTATATATTTATAATACATCCCTATGTAAGTCAATTTGAGAACTAGACTTGTACCTAGGTTTGGAATATAAAGGAAAAATGAAAAGAGAATAAAAACCCACATGGTCATGATACTTGTTCTGGTCAAATATGCATTTTGCTTAAAGTTTCGGTGGAAATTTTGTGCTTATTCAGACATTGCTTAAACGTTAATGCATTAGAAATTTAGAAGAACCACATGTTTGAAATCTAAGGTCAGAGGGGTCTGAGAAGAGAATAATGGAGAATGCCGAGTCGGTGAATGCAGTCAACAGTTTCATATAACAATGGCATTTACCCAAACACCCCTACCGGTCTAGGTCTCACATAAAGGAAACCGAAATTTTATAAAATAAGGTGGTAAAATAAAGAGCAATCTTTTGTTGTTGATGGAAATAATGAGCAATCTAGTAATAAAGTATAGTGATTTGGCGTTGTCTTGCAAATGAAACGAACCTTTCTTAGATTTCTTTTCAAATTCCTTGAATATGACCCATCAAGAATTTCCATGAACCTTCCTCTACAATTTTTATTACTTGCATAGTCAATGAGTTCATATGCTTTTCCAATAAATAAAATCAGCATTGAGACTGCCCGTGGGATTCTCTGTCTCATGCAGATGGCTTTTGCAAATATGTCTTTGAACAAGAGACAGCATTAAATATAATTTCAAAGGAGCAGTCCTCTTCACAGAAGTTTGAGGGTAATTTGGTTTTTGACAAAATTGGACAGTTGCATCAAGCTAAAGTACGAGGATGATTTAGGTTAACACGAGACACAAACATGTAAGTTTGAGTGAGAAAGCTTATAGTCGTTTATAATGAGAACCAATCCCATGGGCTTTAACAAGCCCAAACTTTGAAGCAAGTAATTAAACTTTCAAGATCTAATTGGACGTTGACAAAAACAGATGTAGTGGAACAAAGAAAAACAGTCTATTTAATATCAATACTCCAGACCAAAATAAAAATATTTAATATTCATGCTGAATAATTTAGTAATAAATATTTAATATTAGAAAATGTTAATAAAATGAGAACGTCTATCTCGAAAATACTGGCATTGTAGGGACATTTTAAAAAATAATTATATTAAAACAGCGACGTAACTCAACGGCAATTTTTTGTTTAGTATTTTAACAAACATAACTAAGGTCATTTGTTTAAACTTTTAATAAGATTATGTGTAAGAATAATTATTTTTTAGAAACTTTATGTAAAGTAAAAGTTTAAAACTAAGGTCATTTGTTTAACATTTTATTCTGATTTGATTTTCAAACAAAGCAGTAAATAAATTCAAAAGCCAAAATACCTATTAAAAATAAAAATAAAATATTAATTTCAACTCTTAAGATTAAATTTAAACAACTGGCCCAAATGCATACTACACTAAATAGTAACAAATATTTTTTTAAAATATTTATTACATTTTTATATCTCTAATATAGCAATTTTTTTCCAATAAAACTATCTTTATTTATATACTTAAAATCAGTCATAACAATTGGAAATAACAAAAAAAAAAAAAAAACTTATATACAGTTCTTTAGATATTTTAGCTGTCACTTTTTAATCAAAATTAAAATTTTTCTGTAGCAACATTAGATGTCCACTTTCTACCTAAGAAAAAAATATGATTTTGATTAAAGGACACTAAAAGTTCCTAATGAAGTGCAGCCGTTAAAAACAAAACATAGTTCCAAAGATCACAAAATAACAGTTTGATTTCATGTTTGATCACAACAAAAATCTCTTTACCTCAATGTTACCAATTGTAACTTCTGCATTAAGTTGATGTTTACAAGTTTTTTTAATGGGCTTCCAATCACACTAAGAACAAGGGCAGAAAAAAAGTGCAGCTTTAAACATGTTCTAGCGCCATTGCACATGGCATGAAATTGCAATTAACAAGTGAATCAGATGTAATCAAAACTCATATAACACAAGACAGAACAAGTATGTCCCTGGACTGGAAAAACAAACCACCAGGCATGGACGATATGAAATGCCCGAACTATAGGCTAATCATTTTGCTTGCAAAATGATGAATGATAATTGCGTTCACCATTGAGATCCACAAGTCTTTGAATAACATGTCTGAAAATTATACAACAAAAACCGAAAAGCTGCGGATCACTTCGATCCATTTATGACACCAAAAGGCACTATAGGTCAGGCTTACAAAATCAAAGAGTCGTGAGAGTGTATTTTCATCAATCTTCAATTTGATTTTTCAAGCCTATTGATCAGTAACACCAACTTCTCTATGCTGTGCATTGTCATCTATCATCCCTTTCTGTTTACTATCCTCGTTTAACAGTTCTGCTCTACAAGGTTTAGAAGCATTCTCTCTCATTTCCAAAAGCATTTTGTTCCGGTGAACTGGGCCTCGTATCTTCCTCAGGCTTTCTAAACATTACCGGATGTCTCATTAGCTCCTGTTATTATCTGAAGTAGGTCTAAAGGAGTAGCTGCTGGATCCAACTCTCGACAACCAATTGGAGCATTATTAGCTTCTTGGCCAGTTAGCAAGTAATTAGGAACCTGATGAGAGAATCGAAACATCTCCTCCTTAGGGATCCTTCTCACCTGATCATGGTCCATGTGCCTCTTAAACACTGTCCTGAAACCAGCAACCTTAATAAGAGGGGTAACTAATATGCCTTGTTCTTCATTGAAATCTTCAAGCACCTCCACCATGTCATACTTGTGTATCACTTCATCCGGGGTATGTTCATTCCAATCAGAAGACCAGTTTCTGTAGAGTGCCCAGACTTCCCCCTTTCCAGGAAAAATGCGAACAACACCTCTGGTGCCTTTAGTCCACCTAACCTTGTGTGAAAATGAATTTAATGATTCAGTTATTTCATGCTTGCCAGTCCTGAAATCCCCACAAGTTTTATAAAAACCAGAACCAACCCAATCTATTGGGCCCAATTCATTGTTGCTTCTAGAGTTAAGCCAACTGATCCGCATTTTAAATGGTTTTATGGAGATCACTTTGTGAACTCTAGCATAATACCGAGGCATCCCATCATCATCATCATAAGCAGCCCAGACCTGGTCCTCTGCAAAGGAATTTTCATCTCTATCCAAGTCAAAGTTATGAAAATCAGGGTCTGGAACATTGATCGTAACATAGGTCTGGTTCTTCTTGATGGTATCATCAGATGTGACAGGGAAAGAATCAATGTCGGCATGCCTGTTACCATTAACAGTGGAATCTCCAAGCTTCTCTGAACCACTTGTTTTGCCATTACCGGTGCTTTTCTGTCTCCTATTCTCTTTGTCCTTGTTGATCTTAGCTTCAGCCACTGATTTCCATTCTTGAAGTTTCTTACGAATTTCAACGCGTGACTTGTCCATCAGCATGTTTCGGATTTCAAACAATGACAACTCTCTTGTGGCAAAATGCTTGCCAGCAAAACCTGAAAAACCATGATTTCTTTCTACTTCCAAGTTACTCTTTCCTGGTTCAGAAAAACTGCCCACACCTGCCGCTCCATGTCCCATAGTCATATGATTTGCCATGTATCCTTGATAACCATTAATCCGAATATCATCTGTCTTCCTTTTTTTCATAGGTTTTTCAACTTTATGAAAGGAGCCATCAGTCCTCTTAGACATTTGACTTCTCTCCCAGTCAGCAATTGATGATGCTCCGTCTCTCCTCACTTTCTCACTTGCCTGCTGCACAACACTTGCAGCTTGAGCTGTAACAGATGTTGATCCATCTGTGCTACCAAAACCAGCCATTCTGGAGTGAGAACCCCACTGAAAGTTTGTATTGTTTCTTCCAGCATGATGTTGAGAATTCTGATGTCGTTGATGAGAAGACCAATTTGATGGCTTAAAAACATTAGGAGGTGGACCCCTCTCTACAGCCACAAAAGCTTCATTACAGTTTGGACATAAAAGGGTGTGATTCAAATAAATCCTGAGATATTCATAATGTGTCCTGCACCGATTACAGATAGTCCAAAAGGTTTCAGCCTTTTTATGTGGAGGAGGAAGTGAAGTTGAAGTTGCACGACCATTATTGTTTCCAGTCCCCACATTTGAAGATGCATTCTTCTTTAAATTATAAAAACCATTTGAACTGGGTGCATCAGGTTGAGATCCAACATGGTTGGGAGTATTATGTTGGAATCCTTTCAAACACCTCTTCTGGTTATATTCTAGTCTCTTGGTCTTGTCTGATAACAAACTCCATGCCTCCGAAACCAGCTTAAAAGCACCCTCTGCACCTAAACACTTGTTTTTATCAGGGTGCAGGGTGAGAGCCAGCTTCCTGTACTGCTTTCTGACAATCTCCTCATCAGCAAAGGGGCTCACTCCAAGTATACCATACCAATCCATTTCTCCACTTACTTTATTCTCAGCAGATATATAAATATCAAGAGTTGTCAAAAACTGGGAAATATCCTCCAAATCAGGATACAGATTTTGGGCCTTGTGAGCAAACTTTTTTGCACCAACATATTCTCTTTCTAAAAATTTCCTCTCTGCTATTTCTTTGGCTCTAACTGCCTCATCTTTGTTGCATTCCATCGTTTTTCAGAAGTCTTAACACTTGATAAGTCACTTCCTCACCCAGTGAAGAGGCAGAGAATTTAACCACGAGAACTGGACTCTATAATATGCCCCCTTTGCTTGAGGAAATCCCTCAACCTCGTACCTGAAACAATGGAGAAAGAAATTGAGAATTGAGACATAGCCACTAAAGTTGTGCATGGAGCAACAATTATAAGTATACCAGTTTTTCAAAGTATTCATCACATGTAGATTTTCAAAACTATTAATGACAAAAAAATTTAGTTTGTGACATTGTGTGAGCACTGTACAAGGAATTTTCATTTTCAATAATTAAATGTGGGGTCACTAGCTCTGCATTATATCTATCACCACCAGTGCAGAACAACATACATTATCTGTGTGTCAAAGAGAGACCAGATATTCTTTGTGTCATTGTCGTCTGGAAAAAATTGAAAGATCATATAGTAATTCATCATAAATTCATATGAAGAAAAATGAGGAGAAATGATAAAACATGTTCCTCACGTGTAACCTTAAATCCTTTTGTTCATAGGTATGGTTGTGTTCTCTACCCCAGGCCCTGTGACTATACAAGTCAATATTACAGTGTGATTACATGGAAACAAGATATGCAGGAGTAACATTGCCAATGTCAGCACTTGTTTACTATCAGAAAATCCTTGATCCGTAATTATAATTGTGGTTGAAACTTATGTAGAAAGAGACTAAATAATTGCCTTTTTCTTCTTTGCAATATTAAGCCAGCATATCAATGTATAGAACTTACATAGCACTGACTTATACAGTTACAAAGCCTGATTAAATAATCAAGTACTCTTCATAAAAACCAGAAAAGGTGATACGTTAACATGAGTGAATGCCTATGACATGTTGCCTTTCAATAAGCTTCCCTTAAGAGAAGTGCCATAAGGTGTGAGCAACTCAATATTTTCTGATAATAAATATTGCAGGTTCTCAGTAGGCAACGGCAAATTATATAGTCACTTTCAGTTTATCTTCTAGGATAAGGCAAATGGCTAAATTTCCTGTGACCTAAAAGATTCCTTTACAGTGCTATAATAGCAGTTGCCCAACCAAAATATTTGTATGCAAGATTCATATATTACACAGTTCTGTATTTTTGCAGTACATTAAAAAGAGACACTGGCAATGAGGAACGATGTTTAGCAGCCTTTTCAACTTTCCTTCTCTGTTATCTTATATTTTTCAAGGTACAGCAACAAGATAATGCAATGCACATGTACAACAATATTCTACTCAAGTACCTATGCAGAATCCATCCACGTAATTAACAACAAATTTACAAGTTCCCTTCTTCATGCTAAGTTGCTAAGCTCACCGACACTGAAAGTTAGACCCAAGTTTAACATACTTCAAATCACATGTTATTTAAAAAATTTAAAATACTATTTTTTTTTCATTTATCAAAGAGGAAGGTGAGGACAGATCTGCACAATACGAACTACAAACCACCACAAAGCATATAAATTCTCGTTAACCCAACAAAGATGCAACAAGCAGCACCTTTCCAGCCCCATAACCACAAGAACACGGTAAATGTCTTTCAGAAAGCAATCATTCATTCGTAAACTCAACTCAAGACAATGAATGACCAAGAATTGCTCTTTCTTATACCGATTTTCCCCCTTTGGATACAGATACAGTACTAATGCCGTATTTTTCGACCGACCGCCGTACCAAAATTGAACCAACCATAAATTAAAAATATTTACTCATAATAATAATAATAGTTGTAGTAGTAGCAGCAGAATAGAATTTGAATCGTCGCCAAAATCCCCCAAGTGATCAAATTAAATTAGTACGGGAAATTAAAACAACGCAACAAAATATGCGAAATTCAGAGCACAGGTGCTATTTTGGGTTAGCAAAAACACTCGGAAACGAACAAGAGAAGCAAAAATGCGGTAAGAATAGGGAGAGCGAAATATTCGGAAACGAACCTCAATTTTTTTGAGACGGCGAAAACCAAGTCAACAGAATCCCGCCACGGATCTACAGGGGCAGTGCATTTGAAAATAGGTGGCAACGGTCGAAATAAAGGGAAATGAAAATCTGCGATTGGAAATGGAAACCCTAGAGGGTGGGAAGTTAAACGACAGAAGAAAAAGGTGTCGTTGTGGTGCGGTGAAGATGAAGAGTGAGGAGTGAGTGAAAAAACCTAATTGGAGAGAGGGATGTGAGTGACGTTTGGGAATTTGAATCTGAGAAGACGGTCACCATGTACAATGACCCATCTGTCAAAGCCCTCAGAATCTAATTACTAGTGAAATTAGGGATGAGATTGAGAGCCCCGTGATCTGTTCTCTTCTGTTCTCCTCGTTATTACGTTTTCTTTTTCTTTTTCTCCTTTTATTCTTCATCTAATTCCCCATGCACTGGGACCCAATTAACTCAACCACGGTTAACTTTTAACTCATCATCTTTTATTATTGGGTTTTAAACAATTTTAAATAACATATCAAATTTTTTTTATATGTGTGCATGTATTATTTTGTTTAAAGGTGTGTGTATTATTATTATTTATTTATTCATGTTATAGCCATATTAATAATATGAGTATTTTATATAATTTTTTAAAACAAAAAATGAGTATTAATTAGATATATAAAGGTGATAATAGATGTACAAGAGAAATAACTTATAATAGATAATATTTTATTTAAATAATAAAATATTAGTCTTTGACTATTATCTTTATCAATCACTTTAGTATGTCAACACATATTATCAAAATATTGATATATCATATTAAGTGATAAATTTAAATATCAAGATAATTAAAAACAATGTTATTTTACCTTTTAACTATGTAGATCTTACCTCTATGTTTTATGTTTTTAAAGTGCACAAGCATATTTTTAGGCCTCTTTATTGTGAAGGAATATGTACTTTGAATTATGAATATGTAATATGTGATTACTTATTTGTGTTTTTATTGAAATTTTTACTAAAAATTTGCTATAGAAAAATAGTTAAAAAATATTCATAAAAAAGTGAAGAGAGATAATGTAAATTGTGTTTTCTTTTCATGTTGATGATATTAGCTTTCTTATTTGTTATATATTTGCTTCTTGAAAAATATTATATTTTCTATGTTGTCATTTGAAATAGTTTAGTAGATCTAATATTTATTTATGTAAGTTAGTGATGCTTTGGGTATTGATTTTGAAGTTGCAAGGCTATGATGACAATTATTTGTTGTCAATGTTGGACTATTATTTGGTGTTAAAGTTTTTACTTTTAAGATCTAAAATATGCTATAACTTTTCCATATTTTTAAAATATAGGTTTATTTATAATTTTTTATCTCTATAAATATTTAATATTTTGTGATAAGTCATTGTAAATTTTTTTGTTAGGAATTAGTTTTTGTAATTTAGTTCCTATAAAATTAAGAAATTAAAATTTAGTCCTTACTGTTAATTCTCTTAATATTGAGCTCAACACTTCATGTGATACCATATTGTTTTTTTTATTATTTAAAATTAAAAATTATAAATAAGTCTCTAAACCTATTTTATATAATTGCATAAAAGTTTTTTCTCTTTCTTCCACCTCCACTCCCTCCCCTTCTCCCTCTTCCCCCCACACCCCCTCCCTTTTCCTCCACTCTCACTTCCTTTCTTTTCCCACATCCCTTCTTCCTCCAATACTTATACTTTCACCCCCTCCTCCACCCCTTTCCATTCCTTACTCGCACCACCCCTTCCTCTTCTTCACACCCCTCTCTCTCCAACACCCTCACTCCATCCATTTTCATTCCCTTATCCCCACCACTCTCCTCTCCTACTCCTTCTCATTCTCCCATTCGCACTATCCTTTTCACATACTCTTCTCCCTCCAACACCCACATTTGCACCACTACTTTCCCTTCCTCCTACCCCACATCCCTCTCTCTCCAACACCCATGCTCCTACTCTATTTGCATCACCTCTCTCCCCCACTCCCTTTTCATTCCTCCCATCCGCACCACCCCATCTCCTCTCCCTCCCTTTCTCATTTCCCACGCCTTCACCTCCTCTCCTTTCTTCCACTCCAACTCCTTTCCTATTATCCTACTCTCAGTCCTTCCTCTACCCCACACCTAACTCCTCTCTTGCCTCTAACTTGCATCTCTATTTCCAACTCGTTTTTCACTTTTTCTTATTAAAATTTTGTTTGTGTTTTAGATATTGAAGGGTTGTATAAATGTTCTATATTGGGTAATGGAAAATTACTTTAAAACGTGTACAAAGTTTTAAAATGAATGATTTGAATATGGAATGGAGAGAGAAAGAGTTTAATGCAATGTAAAATGAAAAAGTGTTGATGATTTTATGCTTTAGTAAGGAAACTTTGGGGGAAAAAAAAAAAAGAGGGAAGGGGTGGGTGGGCTAAGGGTAATAGAGAAGGGAGAGGGAAAGGAAACGGGAAAGGAGAAAGAAACTTCATTGTAATTATATAAAATATATTTAAAGACTTATTTTTAAATATTAATTTTAAATAATAAAAAAATAAAATAACATTACATGTCATGTGGTGCCACATGGGAGTGCTGAACTGGCTCTTCGTCAGTCAGGTCAGCACTTAACATAAGAGAGTTGACAACAAAAATTAAATCATAATTGCTTAACTCTTTAGAAACTAAATCCTAACAAAAATTTTTATAAGAATTTATAACAAAATGTTCAATATTTATAGGGACTAAAATATAATTAAGCCTAAAATCTAACTTAAATATATATATCTAATTTATTTTATTATTATTTGGCTTAGTTGTATTTTTAATCCCTATAAAGTTAGCATATTTTGTAATAAATCTCTATAAAAATTTTTGTTAGAATTTAGTTTTAAAATATTAAAAAGTTAAAATTTAATCTCTGTCATCAATTCTCCTCTATTAAGTATTAAGTTGATAGGCAAAAAGTTTACTCAATACTGTCACGTGGTATGCCACATAATATATTATTTAAAATAAATATTTGTAAAAAAATAATTAAATATATTTTACATATTTACCAAAAAAAAAAAAAACTTTTCTCTTGTTCCTCAACCCTTCATCATAGCAAGGGTAACAGGGGAGTTGGTCATTTTGAGTGAAGGATCCTTTTACGATAACGTTGTAGAATGTGGAGAGGCATATGTGGGATGGTGGTGAGTTTGGAAGTGGGCGATGGGAAGGAAGTTGGAGAGGAAGAGAAATAATATAAAATAATTAAATTATTTTAGTCATTTATAAATATATTATTTAAAATTTAATATTTATTTATATTTTAAAAATTATATCATTTATTAAAATAAAATAATACAATGAAGTATTTAATAATTTTTTATATAATAAATAAAATATTTTAAATTAATAGTTAAATTAGTTAATCTCATATTTTATAAATAATTATTAAATAATATTAGTGTGTAAGTTTGATATCTATTATCAATAAATTCTATATATATATATATATATATATATATATATATATAATTTGATTTAATTGTATATATAAGTATACATTTAATTTGATTTAATTAAATTTTAAAATTCAAACAAAAACTGATTTAATTAAAAAATTATTTTTTATTTTCCGTTCGTATAATTTACATGAAATTAAATCATTGTTTGAACACCCCGTTAGCTATTAGTACGCCATTTTTCCATTATAAGAAATGAAGTCTAATAAACAAATAGACCTTCTGCCTAATATATTTGTCGTTCACCTATAAATAAGCTATCCAAAAATCTTAATTATTAGCGGTTTAAAACCTTAATATATTAAATTGGTCGCTTTATAAATGAGTTTTTTACTCTTAAACGTAAGATTTTTTATTATGTTTTATAAATAAAAAATTATATCTAAAAATTAATTTTTAGAAGTAATTTATAAATAACTTATAAAATATAAGTTCTAGAATTTATTAAACATATTTCTAAAATTAAATTATAAATAAAAAAACGTAATGTAACTAGTAGAAAATAAGCGGTGTAAAAAATGGTCTCCATCTATTTTTACTTTTCAATGGTTTAATATTTGTTATTGCATTTTTTGTCTCGATAAAATGCGGGGCCCAAGCCCAAGAAAAGAACTACACAAGCATTCGAGGGATACAAACCTTAGCATTATCATCCTTAAGACAATTGACTATGGATAGAATGGAATAAAACATCATATTTTGTTTCATTCTCCTCGAATTTATCCTGGGACCAAAATATACCATCTTTAAACCTTATGAATTCTTTTGTTCTATTTTTAAAACGTTCTAAAATAAAAAGTTAAAACTCATATTTTATCTTTTAAGCATGTTTATTAAGTATTACCTCCTCCAATCTTTTTTATAATAAACAAAATAAAGTATTTTTTTAATCTTTATTATAAGAAATAAATAATAGATTCAAGAAGCATTAATTGTTAAATTTCTTTTATACTTTTATTTTATTAGTATCATTAATGATATAAATTATTAACTATAATATTTAATATCATAGATATTTTTAAAATAAAGTTTATATTTATAAAAAATATAAATGACTTAATCACTTTCCTTAGTTATAAAAATTTAGTCTTTTATTTTTTATAAAAAAAATCAGAAGTAATATGAAACACTACTTTATTAGACATTCAAAAGTACTAATTAACATGACCATAGTTAAACCATACAATTAATAGCCCTATTAATTGACACTTGAAAATATCAACCCCCCCACCACCCTCTTTGAATGCAACTCATGTACTAAAAAAATTTGTATAACATGGAAAGAGACTATTCTCAATCAATCGTATTATATTATGTATATAAATTATATAATTTATAAAAAATATTAATATGTAACACAATGTGATTATCTGAAATTACATAATCTTGAACTATCTAATAATTACTCCTTGTATTATGTCTCAATGCCCCACCCTAGGATTTTAACTTTGTCGAGCAAACTGCTTTCTTTGAGAAATCTATTATATATTATTTAGTACAAACAAATTGTTATAATAAAACAAAATGAGCATGACAGTAATCAAAGCACACTGAAGTCTAAGTAGATAAGTAGATGCTAGAAGGAAGGATGGTTATTTTAGACATGCAACATTGCTCATTAGATTGTTTGTAATTTTATTTTACTTACCGTTATAAATTTAAATGAATATTTAATGGTTAATGAAGCAATGCTGATCATTTCTATTCACAAAATTTATAGAAATAAACCTCAACAAATTTAAGTCTATGACATATGTTAAATTTCAAACTTCTGATGTCTTTAGCACTCAAAGTTCGGATTATTTTGATAACATTCAAATGATTTGGTAAACGAATTATTGAATTAATAAACTTGCTAATTATGCAAAATCAAATGAGTATAAGCTTAAAGTACAACGTCTAAAAGTTAATTTGAGGTATGAAGACCAAGGCTTAAGACGATAGGAAGGGGGCTCATCTAGACCTAACTTTGTTGTTGAGCTTTTGTGACATTTGAATAAATCTTTTAAAAGAAAAGTAAAAATTGGTTGTACAAGTCTAAATCAAGGACAGATCTAACACAATAGATATTTTTGAGCAATTAATGCAATAGGACACTAAAATAATAAAACAAAAGAAAGACTTTGTTAACTATAATACCATAAGCTTGCACAAGAAGAAAAAAAAAAGACACTCACACAAGTACATCAAATCCATGCAAAGTTGCTTGAATGATAGATGAAGCAACTTGCTGTGAAAAAAGAGCCCGTTTTCTATGTATCTATGCATTTAATGCATGAATAGAATGGTCTTCTTTTTTTCCATAGACATTCTGCAACATTCACCTTCTATGGAGACACAGATATAGAACACCTTGAATCATGCATAACACCTCTAAATTTGGTATTTGGTTGGATCGAAAATCTCTTATATTTAATATATGGTAAAAATAATAGTGCTCACAACATCATCAGGTTATCAATCAATTGCAGTGTGATATTCTGCATCTCAGTGGAGAAACTAGTAGCTCTTTTGTGCCTAAAAAGTTAATTAGCTGGTTAAGTTCCAATAGATGGAACGGTTGCTTTAAATGTGGATGGCAGTACTGTCACTGGCAACCTAGGGAGGGCTAATTCTGGTGCTCTCTTAGATGCTGTCATGGAAATTGGATTTGTGGATTTCTTGCCTTTATTGGTTTCATAAAGAAGAAAAATTGCTTCCAACAAACTCTTTAATATAACATTTTAATATTAAAAAATATTTTTTATTCTCTTAATTATTAATTAAAATTTATTAAAAACTATATGAATCTTATTGTTATTTTAATAATGCACTCTCTTCATTTTATTTTGTAGTATTTAATAAATTTTAATCAATAATTTAAATTATGTTAAAAGAATGTATTAGATCGAGTTTATCCGCTCACAATTATTAACGTGAAACTTATAAGATTGTAACGTGGGTTGTAATTACCTTGGAGTGAAGGCCACAGAAACATTCAACGTTGGACTGATAGTATGGAGCTTCTTAATCTCATCAGAGGTGATTCAACTTATTTTCATAAGTATGGTGTTGCAAAAAATCAAGAATATGTTGCATAAAGATTGGATGATCTCTTTAAAGCATACTTTGAGATAGGACAATTTTTATACTGATAATGATATTTTAGTAAGGATGGGAGTACTTTTCCTCACAAAATGCTTGTTCTCAAACTTCCTCCTAAACAACTTCATTTGCCTGGGGCATTTCCTTTGCTAGGCCTTAGCCTCTTCTATTATTTTCTTTTGTAACAAAATAAATAAATAAAAACATAGATATACAAATAAACTTGAATAGTAACCACAATAATCATTATCTTCGTTTTATTTTTCCAATTTACTTGTAAACATTATGTATCTCTTTACACTTGAGAGAATATTATTAGAGTGTCATTATCATCGGTTCTTTTCAGAAAAATATTTTTGATAGCATCAAAATTTTTATTTGTTAATTCATTATTTACTGGGAATGTGAAAAGTTTGAAGAAACTTTTTTGAGAAAAAAAAACACACTTAGTTTTAAGTATAAACAGAAGTGTGGAATAATATTTAAGATGTAAAGTTATTATTATTTTTATTTTTTAGACTATCTAATTAGTAAAAATCCTAACTAATTTGTTGAGAATTGAACATATTCCTCGTGTGAATGCAGGGTGAATAGTGATGAAGATTGAAAAAATATTAACATCAGTTTTTAAACAACTAATACTTATAAATTTTTATTTTAAAAATAATTATTATTTTATATTTTACTATTATAAATACATTTTTTTGATAATTTTTTAAAAATATTTAAACTCCGTCATTAGAGTTGAAATTAATAAATAAAACTCAAATATTTTGTACCCTTCTCTCATTCCATTTTAATGTTCCATATAACCTAAGATTACCATGCATTTTTTTTAACAAGGTTTTTCAAATATTTTTAATTAAAGGTTGCATTTAAGACATCACGTGAAGTTTCGGATGATAGCTCGCAAGAAAATAAAAGCCTTAGATGGTCTGTGAATCTTCTCTAACTACTCTTAAATGCTTGTCTTTAAAAACATTTTTTAAAAAAGAAATTGTTAAAAAGAAGCTCCAAAAAACACAATTCAACTTTCTTTTAGGTTTCCCAATATTCTTCAGCGTATTTGTTCACATTATTAGGTATAATTATAAAATATAAATATATATTAACATTTTTCTTGAATATCATCGGTCCATTTTAAATTAACTATTTTTATTAACAAGAAAAATGTCAGATTAAGAAAAAAATTCCATTTATTATAACTCGTTTGAAACTCATTAATTGGTTCAAGTATAATTCTAAATTTTCTAATTTTTTATATATCTTCTTTATTATTAAAATAAATTATTAAAAAATTATATTTTAAAATAATTAATTTTTCATTTAATACTTCATAAAATTTTAAAAAATTATTAAAATGATGAGTAAGAGAATATTATAGTAAAACCCTTCTTTTAAAATTTCAAATCTTAATAACAAGTCTCTTTAAAACAATTACTAAAAATTCAATAAATAAATTTTGATTGCGACTCAAATAAACTGATAATAATAAATTTAATCTTTTAACGTGACACAATAAAAATCTGTATATAATTTTTTATTAAAACATTATAATATATCACAAAATTTAATATATTATATTAATAACTTTGAATGTTATAAATTTTAATAAAAAATTATTATTTATTAATTTTTTTATTATATATTCTTACATATACGTTAAAAAAATTTATTAAATATCTTTTTTTATATATATAGAATTACTTTTAAATTCTTCTATTAATGTACTTGGGGCATAAAGTCACTAATCAAATTGCTAGGCACTCTAATCACCCAAAAAGATGCACTTTGCATTTATTAGAGAAAAACAAAAATACCAAACTGAGGCATTTCCAAGCCGTAAACTAATTCATGGGGAAATATTGTTAGTTTTGGCTTTGGGAAGACCATGAATCCATCCATCCATCCACGGTCACGAAACAAGAGCGACTTTACATTACAAAACTAACGAATAAACAAATCACTTGTTGGCGTGCACTGTTATCCATCCATGGCGCATGTGCAGCAGAGCTCAGTGTGCTCATTCAACATTGCCCTGAACAGTGAATAAATGTGACACATGCGCGATGATTTCATTGTCTATTCATGCTGGCTACTACTAGCTGGATCTGCTTTGTCAGAATTAACTGGGTATGCTTTTTCATGATTGAAACGCACCACAATGCAAGTTATGTTATCTGCACTGCCACGGGTAAATGCCGCTTCTGTTAACTTACGAGCAGCTGTCTCCGCCTCCTCTTCTGTTCGGACAAGAGAAACAGCATCCTGAACAAACAAAGGATGACAATATCCAAAGTATCAAAGAGAACAATCTACACAAAGACGAGAGGATTAGAGAATAAAATATTACAAAATTATCACTCCAAACATTGTGATAATGGGTCCAAGAATATTTTGATTACTTCGTGTTTCATATTCATTCATTCACGGTATCGGTAACTTACATACGCCGTTACCCATATCAATTAAAGTGAACAAGGTTGGAGGATGACAAGACAGAATCATAAATTCCGTATGTAGTACACGACGTAAGCTTAAAGTAGCTAAAGTCAATGAGCAGAAAATTCCCCAGCAGATTCCCAACCCCCCTAAGTCTTCGAGATTTGTGTATGCATTTTACTTCGAGATTTTCATTTTCTTTTATTAATTCTTAACTTTAAAAGATGGCGTTCACTTTAACTTTTTTTAATGCAAAATAGTAATAGAAAATAAAATAAAAATGGTAAAATATTTTTTTAAAAAAACCAAGAATTAATAAATGGTTTTTAAAATTTTGAAACTAAAATCCATGACTTATCCAATGTGGAGGACTAGATAATTTACTTTTCTGTTTCTTTCCTCTCCCATCTTATATGCCAACCAATGCTATTAGGCAATTCACTTCGCTTTGAACGCCATCCTTGGTGATATATGGCCTGAAGAACAAATGCATTTTCAAGCTCATTATTTTTCTTGTTTATTTTACCGGTTATATGTTACTGATGATAATCTACTCCTGCCTGATTAGAATGAATATTACATGTGAATGCAACAAGGAAGTGCATGGCTAAGACGGAAGAAGAATCTTACGTCATTTGGTACTACATCCCAGAGTCCATCACTTGCAAGAACAAGCAGCTCAGTTTCTTCATCTATCTCCTGGTCCTGACCATAAATGAGGAAATAAATTAGATTGTCAAACCGACTTTAAAATGCATCCGTTAATTGAACAAAGATGATCCTTTTTTCTTTCTTGCTGAGAGCCAAAAAGGTGATCCATATCATGGAAGTGGCTCCACCAACAGTATTCATCGGGTTAAGAAAGGCCTATAGATCAACAAACGAAGAAAGATAACGTAATCTGGTTTTTTTTTTTTGTTACAATGGGAAACACAGAAGAAGCTGCGGAAGACAAACATGTATCAATTTGCGTGTTAGGGGCATGGCTGCCACAGAAATGTTTTTGATGCTTGTTCTTGCATGACAAAACAATCTCTTGGCTCCAAAACAAACGTTTTATTTATATACACTTGTATTAAATGTTAACGTATTCAATCGGCAGCTTTAAGATGTTTGAAGTATTTTTTTCTTTAGGAAACAATCTTTTTTTTCCTCAGAAGTTCCTTCGGGAAATGAGAAAAAACTGGGTTATTTCTCCAAAACAAGGTTGAATCAAACATGCCCAAGTACTAGCCTAGTCCATGCTAAAACATTACACCATTAACACAATTCAGTTAAAAGAATTAAACTCACACATAAGCCAGTATTAGCCCGAACTAAAGCCAGTAGACCATTAAAACAAGATCAAAACTTAAATCCAGTTTCTCAAACTATGTTTTGGGGCATTAGATTTTAGAAGGAAAAGAAATAGAAGTAGAGATAGAAACATGTCAGGCAGCTTAACAGGACCTGCACTTGGCTTGACCACTTTAATAAACAAATAAGGTTTAATTTTTTTTAAGATTCGTTTAAATAAGTAGGTCAAATTTGAACTGTTTACAAAACCTATTAAACCTAACAGGTCAACTTGTGTATATATATATATATATTATTCAAAAATTATTATTTAAAGGTTTGTTTATTGCGTGTTTGTTGGCTTAAGCTTATTTAAGCCTGTTTACTGGCCTAAGCTTAATGACCTATTAAGAAATTTTTTACTTTGTTAATAAGTTTTAGATTATGTCAAACAACAAAAAATAAGACTTTTAATAGGTAACAAATCATACTTAGGTCCAATAATTATGCTATAAGCCTGACCTAGCCTGTTTCCATGCTTAAATGGAAGACAACTTTTTATTTCTAATTAAGATACTTTAATTTCATAATTTTTTAATTGAAGTTATAAAATGATAGATCATTGTAAACTCAAGTATTAATTTTTTATTTACTTTTATAAATATTATATGATTCTTTAATTTAAAAATAAAATGTCTTCCTTCTTTGTGATATTTTTCAATTAAAACTAGTGTTTTATTTTAGTAACTTGTAACAACCTTAAATATTAAATTTTTTTTATCAAAACAAAATTATAATCTTATTTATAAAATAGCACTAAAAGTATTTCGAGAATTGAACTTAAATCTTATCCTTAAAAATTCAATTAAGAAGATTAAGCTCACACATATGCTAGATCCTTAGAAATAAAGTCTTGCTAATCACTACCTTGAAGGTATTTATTAAAGAGTATCAATTATACCTTATTAAATGTTTCTACTTAAAAAGGTAAGATTAAATATTTTTTATATAATACAAATTTTTTAAAAGATTATATGTTTACTTTCTAAACCAATATCTAGGGATACTAATTGGTATTTTCCTTGTTATAGACCAATGAACAGCTCACTAACTTCAGCTGGCCACTAATAAAATGGTGGCCAAATAATTTTACATGTCGTTGATAATGGTGCTTCACAGCTTGCACGCTAGAACTGAATAACTCGTAAACAGTGACTTACATGCATTATTTTTATCCCTTCTCTCGTTAGCTCGGTTATTCTCGCCTGCTCCTTACTCTCACTTCCAAATTGCAAAATTCCCAGACTAAACCCCGCATTATATTTGCATAAAAAGTACTTTGCTGACTCTTTTTAACTATGATTGTCCAGTTCATATTTTCGGGCTATGCATTTTTAATTTTACAGTTAATAGTGGATATGATTAAAAAAAAAAAAAGAAGCTTTTTTAATCACCTGCTAATGCATTTTTTTCTTATTAGTTTTGTATACTTACCTACTCCATAACACTACTAGAAAAACGCTTATGTAATACAGACGGATTTGTGATTTTTTTTTTTTTTTTTTTCTGAAAAATCTATCTATAAATCCGTCTGTATTACCGATGGATTTTTATCTGTCTATAATATTCGTCTATAGTTTGCCCGCCATTTGGTGCGAAACAATATAGACAGGAATTACAGACAAATTTTTTCGTCTGTAATTTGAATAAGGGAGAGAAATTTGGAGCGGGAGTTACAGACAGATTTTTTCATCCGTAAATGGACTTGACGAATTTACAAACAGAAAAATCTATCTGTAACTAGATCTTTAAAACGCACCATTTCATTAAACCATTTACAGACAAATTATTTTTCTGTCAGTAATGTCTGAAACTCATAAATCCACGCCTCTCCCTTCCCTTTCCTCATTTTTCATAAATCTCTCTCTCTCTCACCTCTCTTTGTCTCTCTCTCGCCTCTCTTTGTCTCTCTCTCAAGGAGCTTCAATTTTTTGGCCTTTGCGAGTGATTGGAGCATCCATTTAATTTGCATCATTGTGTTCCTGGTACGATACTCTAACTTCTAATCGGTTTAGTTTTTTTATTTTTGATGTATTTTAGAAACTTAAAATTTCTAAGATAGAGTTGTAGGATGGAAAATTGTATGACTGGGGGAAGGGCGTAAAGGTCCTTCTCCGAACCTAATTATTGTGTACTGTTGGATTGTTTTTGTTTGTGGAGTTTGTAGAATATACATGTTGTAGAGTTATAAGAAGATGTGCTCTAGAACGGTTTAGGATTGTAATGTGTATGTTTTTTATGCATTGATTAATAGATTATTACATAATATATAGATTATGTGTAAAGAAAATTTAGATTTTTATATTAAGTACGTGTAAACAAATGTAAGGAAATATTAATATATTAGGGAAGATTTTGGCCGAAATTTACATTAGAATTTTGTTGTATTAAATGTAAACAAATATAGAAAAATATTCATATACTAGGGGAAATTCTGCCAAAATTTATATTAGAAATTTGTTATATTAAGTGTAAACAAATATATGAAAATATTCATATATTAGGAGAGATTCTACCAAAATTTACATTAGAAATTTATTTTATTAAGTGTAAATAAATATAAGAAAATATTCATATAAGTGGACAACAATCATCACAAACTCAGGCATCATCTAGATCGCTTCCAACTTTAAGATGGGATGTGTCTACTTGGTAAGTTAAATTTAAAATATGAATAATAATTCTATTTTTTTTAAACAAGTTATAATAATTGTTTGATGCACTTTACACAAGTTTTGCAAAGGTGTCTAAGGATACAAAGATGGAATGATTCAAAGATTGGAAGGTAATAATAGTTAATTAATTCCAGCTAAGTGTAATTAGATATTGTTTCTTGTAATTCTTCTAATGAAATTGTATTTATATAGAGCAACTTCTCCATTCTCCCAGGATGAAAAGATGATTTTCAAGGCATAGAAGAGTCGCACTGCAAAGCGACTAAGACAGATGTACACTGAAACCCGTTAGGATCCATCATATGCTGATTGGATAGCACCCAACTTCCTTTATGTCTTGCAGGAGTATTAGATGAATTTAAAAATCTTTCCGTAAAGAACAAGACAAACAAGGTATCCTTAAAAAGAGGATCATTGCATACTGATAGTTCTACGACTTTGGTTGGCACTAAAGCGAACTTAGTATGTAATTTTTAATTTTCTTTTAAAATTTTTTATTCAATCTATAATTGATGAGTGAGACGGTGATTTAATTGAAATTGCAAGAAAAGTCACTGAAGAGACCACCTACACATGGAGAGGTGTTCAAGGAGACACATACTCGCAAGGGAGACAAAACCTTGTGGCTTGATACACGATTTTAGGCCACATATGTAAGTTATCCTTATTGACACTATATATTATTATTAATGGTTTATTATATAGTATTCAAGACTAATATATCATTGAATTATAGGATAACTATGTTCAAAGGCTTGAGGAGACATCTTCTCAATATCCAGAGTCAGTTGACCATGATACTACATGGTCAGAGATGGTGGGTGGCCTTTATAAAGGCCGCATTTACGGCATGGGGAATCACTTTGCAGACTCTATGTCCCCTGCATCTGTTACCGGAGATGCTCTTTCTCTTGTACCTGAGGAAGTGGAAGATATGGTCCGCACTCAAGTCCATGCCTTCAATGAAGAACTGCAGAAGCAAAATGAAGAGATGTGGAAGAGCAAGGAAAGTGCATGGAAGAAGAAGTGGGCAAAAAAAATGGAGAAGAAGATAAAGAAGAAAGTGACATCGAGAATGCACAAGGAGGTGCAGCAATAGATGCAACACAGCATATGCATATGCAGCAGATGCATGCATACTTTGAGCTCATGAGAGCAAGTACCTCTACACATCTTCCTCTTCTGACTCCTCTTCTACTGATGGCGATACTTTTTCGGAAGATAATCACGCCGATTATTAGTGATATAAAATATTATTTTATTTTTATATTATTTTTTTATATGTTTATTTCTTTCTTTGTAATGAAATTTTAATTTTATATTTTATAAATAAATTTTAATTTTAAATATATAATTTTGTAGTTTTTATTATGTTTATAAATTGTGATAATTAGGAATAACGAGAAATAATTATATTTATAAAAAATAAAACAATTTTTTTGAAATTTCATAAATGAATTACAGACGGATTTTTCTGTCTGTAGTACAGACAGATTTAAAAATTCATCTGTAATTATTTACCGACGCGCAGATTATAGACAGACTGTAGCCGTCTGCAATGCTAAAATTCGTCTATAATAGTGAAAAAATCTGTCTATATTTTCGAATTTTCTAGTAGTGTAACTTGAATACACATTTTTTAAATTGGTGTTAAAGATTAGAAATTATATATGAATTATGGAGCCGTCAATACATTATCACGATGGCCCCCTCAAACTTATGATATGCCACTCTCTCAATAAATGTTCAAATATGAAATGTTTATCTAGGGTATTCCCCCAGAAAAGCTAGAAAGTTAATAGTTTCTGGCTATGCTAGACACATTCATCGTTAGGATTAGGCATCCATGCAGGGAAAATGATGACTAGCTTGGGCCGTCCAAGCAATTAATAGATTAGATAACATTGAGATTCGAAAGGTAAATCAATGATCACCTGGATCTCCGGTTCTGCTACGACAAACGGCTTCAGCATACGATTGCCAAAAGCACGAGACATTGCTAGCACCCCTCCAACCCTCCAAGTACCTGATCAGCAAATAAACACCTGTGAATATATCTTCCCTGGGCAAATCATTCCATTTCTTCATCAAATTCCATCCCTTGGATGGCTGGAATATTTTAAGGTGAAGATATGAAGCATGTTGTTATTCCAATCTACTATAAGTTGGGAACACAGATGCTACCTGCATACATCAATTAAATGTCAATATGCTGTACACCTACTTCAACTACTAATTTGTATCTAAAACATTTAACATGTAGTAGACATGTAAGCCACTAACACATTTACCAATGTAGTTTAAACTTTTTGCTTCAAGATTTCCACAGAAGTATATTCAAAACACATCAATCAGCCAGGACATACTATTCCATACATATTATTATGTCAACAAAAACCTGCATAAAATTTCCAATGTCACCACAAAATTACTTCAAATCTCAACTTTGTCCAAAGATAATCTGATGGAAAGCCCATCAAAATCTGAACCATCCCTATCATATCTTGCACCAAAATGTGCCAAAAGCATATTATCAACAGTCGAACCATCTAAAGCAGTAGTTTCTATGCTTGAATATCATGTGTCACCTGCCCACATGACAACACCGCCAGCATTCTCTATTCTCTTCCGCTCATCACTCCTATTAGGCTTATGATCCTCAGAGAGAGCAATTGCTGTCAAAAAGGAAAGGAAGAGTTTAAGAAGTCCCTACATAAACTAATTCTCAAAATGCATTCAAATAAAAGTAAATAAAAAAATAATTTTGTTAACCTCAATCCTTAAAATTGATGATAAGCAGCTAATAATAATAAAATTTTATTAAAAAAAGAAGTATTTATTGCACTTTTATAACTTTAATACAGTAACTGTGTACTTTTTGCATAAAAATTTTCTATTTATGGATGCTTAACTCAACCCTGAAGACTGAAGTTAACAAAATTCATAAAAAAATTAATCATATAATCAGGGTTAGCTAGGCCCACAAAAAATTACTTATTATCAATATTCTCTTCTTACAATAAATAAGTTATAAATTAGTTAATAGGTAATATTTAAAGTGATGATTTTTTACTTAAAATAGGTTTTTCATTTTATCAGTTTATCTCTTTATTAGCAACTATTTTATTTATATCTTTATCTTACTTTCAAATCCAATTAAAATATACATTTTCTATTATTGAACATTTTAAATGGTAAACTCCAAAATTTTATCAAGCTTTCTATTGGCATTCTAAACATTCGAATTCTAATTAAGACGATGACAAATGACTTTCACCCAATCTCCTTAACCTCTCAACATTTTGTTTGTCCTTTTCAATAGCATAGCAACGTAGTATCTGAGAAAAAGTAGGAAACTCAGCAATAGTGGATCTCTCAATAGTGGAAGACTTGATTCTTTAAAAGTATATATTACTCATAAATTTCACACAGCAACTGTGCTTTATCAGAATTTTTTTTTTCAAAATAAAAATTAAGAAATTCTTATCTAAAATCAAAGGAGTCTCTAGAAGATTAAATGAATTGACTTTATTAAAGATTGAAAATGAATTTTTAAATGAAATTGATTATGTAGTTAAATAAGTAATTTTGCATTTCAAAAATCTTGAAAGATAAATTTCAATTAAAATTTTAATATATTTTTTTGAATGCTTCATCCTAGAATTCACTTTAGGCCTAGATAACCAATGTGTCAACCTTGCATATAATCATACAAGAAACCCTATCTGCAGGCAAGGAAATGCTTGTAAAAACTAGACAACAATTGAAATGTGAAGAAATCAAAATACAGTAGGTAATCTAAATATTACCTTTTCCTGCTTTTGATATTATAGTTCTAGAATCTCCGACATTAGCAACATAAAGATGGTTATCAACCAAAACTGCTGTTGAAGCTGTGGAACCATCGTCCCGGAAAGTATCTTTTTCATAATCCAGAAAGTCGGCATCAGTCTGCTGATATGTTTCACCTGCAAGCTTACTGAAGTTACTATAATTGCATATATGGTGGAAATGAAAAGAATCCCCACACGGCACACAGGAACCCAGCCCCAAGGCCCTAAAAAAATATGGGACCAACAATTCACACTCAAACAGTTCCAATGATGTTGGATCTGACAGGAAAGTATAAACTAATGGAAAATAGTGACACATCTTCAATATTACAAGAAGTCAAACTTGGAAGGTGAGCATGCGAGAACACAAACGCACTTATGGCAGATTTAGTATCCTTCAAAAACTTTGGATGCTTCAGGAGATTATCAAATAGATGCTCCTTTAAATACTCAGCAGCACGAGAACCACCATGACCTGTATGGAATTTTAAGAATTTATTTTGACATCTACCAAGACAACAGAACATATGATCATGTATGATCAATGGCATTTATGAACAGATAAACACGCACCCTAAATAGCAGCTAATATCTGATATCATATTTTCTCCTTTCTGTTCATTTTGCTAAATTATAAACATCGACTTCACTGTTAGTCAATGACACCTGTTAGCGTCAACATTCAATTTAAGAAATCAAACTGCTTAAGCTTCAAACATTTTACATTCGGTTCTCTCCATTCACTAAAAAATGGAAAATAAATGTAAGGAGAAGAGGTCAATTGAGTTGAGTGCTTGGTGAAACTTGATTCAAGAAGTTTGCATCTCAAGGAAATGTTATAAACCTCCAGTAACTACAGTCTATAATAGGAGAAATAGAACAAGGAACAGGGAATCAGACCTAAGGCGGTCTTAACTCAGTGTAACAGAATATGATTCATTGTTATAGAATTTATTGATGGTTACTTAGTAAGAGGGGAGGTTGTAACTGGCGAGGGAGGAACTGCATAAAAATAAGAGAGAAACTAGAATGAAGTATCTTTTTGGGAGAGAAAACCGATTGAAGGGTTAGGAGAGCCCAGGTCACTCAAGCATCCAGGTTAACACTTGTATTCCTTCTGCCCTAACGTAGTAGAATATCATATTGGTATCTGCTGGGATATTGGCGTTCTGCAATGAATACTTCATTCTTTCTATCTTTTCTGATCCAATTCTTTTAAAATGTCCTTAAATGCAATTCATAGCAATTGCATTTTCAGTTAGAATAAATACATTTGAAATTTTGTATGGTAAGGGTTATTTTCAGCATGTTAAAAGTTCAAGTGAAGAAATTCCAAACTTAAAAATTGTTATTTTCCATAAGGTTAGATGAAGAGGAGGGTTATTTGCCAAAAAATAAAATTGAAGCAGGTTATTTGCATTTCTTTTCATATTTATTCCCTCTTCACTTTTATAGTTTCCTTTTTTTTTTTTCCTTGATGGAGGTTAGACAGTGGATAACAACTTTTAGAGTATAACTCCAACCTTTTCTGCTCAGGCTTTGTATGGTAGGCACATGAATACCAAGTTTATCTCAAAACATGACAACCACAAACTACAAACAGCCTAACATATATAACCGATGAAGCATTTTAGAAATGACATTAGATGCCAGAAACATAACTGGATTGTTTCATTTTTCTCCTTTTTTACTCTGCTTAGGGCAAGAAACAAAATAATTAGTTGCAGTTAGTCATATTGGAAATGTAAACAATAAACCATTTGATTCAAGCTCATGTTAAATGCTTTCCTGAATTTTTAAGGTTATTCCGTTGGCCTGCTATTGTGTCTTTTTGCATATCATGAAAATATTTCATTCATGGAGGCTTACACAACATGGATAGCCAATAATTAAAGAAATCCTCTGTACAACACCTTTTTCCCTTGTATTGTATGGAGAAGGGGAAAGAATTATCTCTCCCAAGGAAGTGACGAAGCTTGAAAGTCTTACCATCAAATATTCCAAATAAGCTCACCAATCGACCGTCTATCTTTGATGTCTTTATATCATAGAAATCCTCCATGGTCACTCTCTTCCCCCTAAAACTTGAATATCCACAGCTAAGTCTTCCATCTTCGCTGCCAATTGAAAATAGGATGAAATAAGCACAATTGATCACAAGATAGACAGGAAAAAAGTATAATACAAATCCAATCACTCAAGCAAATGCAATTATTCATTAAATTCATACTTTTCTAAGTAAGCCATAGTAAAATTTGACATCCATTGGAATTATTCTGGATAAATAAAGCTGAATTCAGCTTAGGAATGTCAAAAAAACTAGAAATAAATATAGTAAATATAAAGATTTGTCCCAATGAGTGGCAACTTCTGTTGATTTGATCCATAAAAGTATGCAAGTATGGAGTATAGTCCCCAATTTAGCTTTGTTAATTTGTAACAATTTAGTCCTTGAATTTGGTCAACTTCGTGAAGGAAAGACTAATTTGTCATGAAGTTGACAGGCTCAGGAACTAAATCATTTACAAGCAAACTTCAAGAACCAAATCAACACTGGTTGCCACCAAAAGTAGTTGAAGATCTTCTAACAAAAATTATTATCTGCCATAGCTATTGCATGTTGCTTCAGTATAATTTTGTGTGCACAAAGATACAATAAAAAAATAAAAAATCAGCATGTTAATTTCAACAAGTCTTAGCATTGACCAACCATGATGCATCCTCCTCTTAATTAAAACTGCATTTGCAAACTCCAGTTGATATTGCCATCAAAAGTCAAATATGGTAATGTAGTAACAGCAAACACTCTAGCATAATATTAAAACATTCCTTTACTTCGCCTTGGGTGTTTATAAACTACCATCGGCCTCAACATGTGTCCAATGTGGGACTTTGAGGGACAATACTCACCCATAAATTTTCATTTTTTTTTTCACCAACATGCATTAAAAATAAGTTAAAATATAATTTTTCTTACAATGCCCTAACAAGAGCAAATTATACTCAGCATTCCTGGATAATCAATAGTTGCAAAAACAATATCTTTTATTCTTAAAAAAAAAAAAAAATCTTACAAACTAGGCGAACCCTAACACATAGTATAAATTCAATCAAATGAATGAGGATGGAAAGCATTGTAGACACACTTATCAAATTCATCGCAAACACAAAATAAAATCAAAACATTATATTATTAACCTTTTCCAGGCACCACTGGGAAAACCCATGATATCGAGCACAGGGGTTGCTACACGCGGCATAGAAGAGTTGTCATCCATTACTCTTGTGATGGTCTTGAATCCACGATTCGGAAAATGAGCGATGCTTGGAATGCGGATGCAATTGAGATGTTGTTGAAGTGAGAGGCCTTTGTTGAAGGTTCCAAATCGAATCGCAATTCCGAGTTGAAGAACCATAGACCTCACATCACCGCCGCATACCATCTAATTGAACTGTAACCGTGTGGCAGTGGCAGTGTTAGTGTCACTGCCAGATCTCCCACAATCATATCATAACATAAATAAATACACATACCGTAAATTCATACACCCAAAATTCTAAATAATAATTATTAACTCGGTAAAGGAAACAAATGGGGCCGCCGATAAATCAGTTGTATATACTCACTTCTAAAACACCGATTTAGTATGGGATTCAGTTTTCCTATTAAAAACATTTATTTTTTTATTAATTTTATTTTAAATTTTAAAAATAAAAATTATTATTTATTTTATGTAAAAAAATTTATTTTTTGCTTATATTTATAAAAATTTCTTATTATTTTATATATTATGTAAATTAAAATATTTTAAAAAAGATATTAAAAATAATTTTATTATATATTTTTTAAAAATTTATAAAATTTATTTTTAATTATTAAAATATATATTATTTAACATAAAATATCTAATACATTACACGTGCATGCATGTGCATTTTGCAGACGATTAACTAATTTATTTTAATATCAATGGTTATAATTTATGCGTTTGATTGATATTTTTTATATGTATTTTTTAACGATTTAAATTAATAATAATTAAATCTGTTATATAAAATTATTTATTTTAAAGTGTTAAAAAATATTTTTAATACATTTTAATTTATTAATTAAATTTAAAATATATATATAAGTATAAAAATTTATTAAACTAGAAATAAATATTATTAAATTAAGAGTGAATTTTATATAAATTTTTTATTTTTAAAAATAACAAAAAGTATGTTAGTATGTTAGTAATATTTTTTTTTTTCATGCTAAAGTAATAATTATTGTCAATTTTTTAATTATTTAATTAATTTTTTTGTTTGTATTAAAAGTTAACTAATTTTTGAATATGTGTCTAAAAGCATATAGTAAGAAATAAAAGTAGTTTTTTTAATTAAAAATATATATTTTTATTGTTATTAAGAGCTTAAACTTTATGATATTTTGTTATTCTTTATATTTTTATCATATATAAATTTGCATCATGTCTCCTTGGCAATATTCTTAAACTCCGCTCAAACTGGTACATTAACTCAATATTTAAACTGTTAATAATCTATCCAAGTTTTATAGTGCTGGTTCTTAGATACACGTTAATAAACCAAAAATTAAGTTATTAAGTTAAACACTTTTAATTTTATAATAATAATATATGATTCTTTTTATTTTAAAATTTAGTTTAATAAATTTGACATGCTTTAAAATTTTAATCTTTGATTATTTTGCTTTAAAAGATTTTGCTTACTTATAATTTGAAATAAAATTTAGATGTATAAACATGATTTTCAAGAATGATAAGATTATAAATATTATTATAAATAAAATATCCTAATTCATAAAAATATAAATTTTAAAAAATATTTTTTTTCTTATTATATCTTACAATGATATAAAAAAATTTAAATTAGTGTTTTGCATTAAAAAATTATACAAATTTTGATTAGAAATATTTCTTAAAATTATTAATTAATATAATGAGCTTACTTTGTTAGTAGGTCTTAATAGTGATTAGGGTCAAGGTTAAAGATGAGTTAGCCTACATCTTTTAAAAGGTAATTAATAATTATTGTGTTATTTTTTTTATTAAAAGACATATGTATTTGTTTATAATTTTTATTAAAATATTTTATTTAAAATATTTTATTTAAATTTTATTAAAATTATATTTTAAATATAAAAATTTATATCAAATTAAATTATTTTACTTTAAAAATAAATTTTATCAAATTAAGATGAGGTAAAATTTAAATTTGCAAACAATAATTTATTTTTGCTAAGTTTTTAAACTTATATACATCAATAAATATATATATATATTTACTAATCATCAATATTTTATTAATAATAAATTTAGAGTATAAGAGATATTCTAACTTGTTATAATTCTAAAAGAAATTAACAATACATGTTAAGGATTATTAATCTAATTCACATATACAATCAATTTTTCTAAAAGTTATGCAAGCCATTTCTAAGAACAATATTTAATAGAATCAAATATTTTATTAACATTTAACACACTTCTATTGAAGATATTTCGTTGAAACCAAATTATCCATACTACTATAAACTATATCATTACAACTCATGTAAATCTCTAGGTAAGCATAAATTAACACTAAATCATTTAAACACTATATACTATAGTTTAATGAAGACACTGCAATGCAAAAAATAATGCAACGTGTCCTCATTTTTAGTATCACACAACTCACAAACTTACGAGGGAATCGTCAATCTACGCTTGATCAAATTCTTTCACATTAGAATTGTATTAAGCAATAGATGCCAAACAAATATTACTACCTTCTAAATCTTGCGTAAAACTTATATTAGACTCAGCTCCAAATCGCTACTAGTAGTAAATAAATGATAAATATAATGATAAGCAGATTATACATTATATTTTTTGTCCCTATCACACTTCCACAACATGTCATTCACTTTTTTTTTTGTCTTTTACTCTTTATAGTTTTTTACAATTGTTGTTATAAATTTTCCTTCTATGAAAATAATTACTTTTTCCAAAAAATTTCTTACACCTATTGACCTATTTCAAATCGTTTGTTATTCATCTCTCGTGCTTCCTTATTAATGGTTGTTGAAAACAGTCAATAAATTTTTTCCTTAATAAAATAAATTTGTTAATATTAAGTATCATATATCTATAATTTTTATAATAACGGTGTTATATTTTATTTTTGAATATTTTGATAATGACATATGACTTAACAAATTTAGCTAGCATTACTTTTTGTGTTTAATTTTATATCTACTGTGACTTTAAAAATATTTATTAAACATATAATATTTCTGAAATAATTTTATAGAATAAATAAAAATAATATAAAATATTAATAAATAAAATTTTTATAATTAATACTTAAATAAAATTATAAAATAACGTGTTAAAAAATATTATAAAATTATATGAATAAAAATGTTACTATAATTTAATAATAAAAATAAAAATTAGATAAATATATAACTTAATTTGATAATAAATTATTATATGTTATTTAATAATAATAATTCATTCTAAATATTTAATATTATACAAATTTTCTTATTTTTCATCTAATTTTTAAGTTATTTTATTTGTCTATAAGTTTATAATAAAAAATCTTACATAAAATAAATATTTTTAATAAATTATAATAATGCTTTTAAAAATAATTAGCTCGTAAGTTAGTCTTAATCCACTTAACTTAATAAATTTTTTGCCCTGTGAGCTTGTTACGCGCTAAACTTTTTAATTCCGTGAGTTTTTTTAGTTCTAACTTACATAGGTTAATGTTAAATTAGTTATTAGAGTTGACCAGTATAATAATAATCATTGATTAAAAATTTAATAATTGACATTATGAAATAAATTATAAAAATAATTTAAAAAATTAATAATCTTTATTATATTTTATTGTCTATATTTAAAGCTTTAGGGGAGTAAAAAGCATTTGCAATAACTTTATTTGACATTGGTCTTGTTCCAGTCATGATTGGTGTATGAAAATGGCATCAAATGTTGGGTTGGATGAGTATGGTGCATTTGAGTAGGATATGTCATCAATTAGTGAGCTAACTCATTGGATGGTTTGCCACATGAATCCTAGTGAGTGCTTAAATAATATATTCAATCATTCATTTGCATTACCTATTGCCTATTTGTTTCTTTGGTGGCATAGTTCCAATCCTCAAATCTCAAGTGAAAGTGCGCCAAGCAGTGGTGTGGCTTACTTTTGAATGTGCCAACCACATATCTCTGTCCACAACCTGTATGTCACAAGAGATCTATCCAAAATCTCATTATTATGGTAAATTCTGCTGTGCAAGATCATTTACTTCTTTTCCTTAAAAATTTGGTTGAAAATTCAAATTCAATGTCATAAATAAAATTTGACTGTTTTGAAACTTAAAAAACTTTTTGCATTTTTAGTTTCTATACTTCAACATATGTATATTTTAATCTTTCTAATTTAAATTACTTACATTCAGTTTTTTTTCAGTTTTTCAATTACTTAAATTAAATCATCTACTTTAAAATTTTATTCAATAATTAATTAAAAGATATCGAAGAGATAACCATATATTGATTTATATAAACAAATAAAAATATATAAATATTTAAATACAAAATATATATTGATTAACAATAAAAAATTATATAAAATGTATAAAATATATCTTAATTTTGAGATGAATAACTTGATTTGAGCATTAAAAAAAAGACTAAATGTGAACAATTAAAATTAGAAAAATTAAATTTACACATAAACTAAAGTATAAGAACTAAAAGTGTAATTAAATCTAAAAGAAAATTGTTTTAAATTAAAAATAAAAATTGATGAATAATTTTATAACTTCTAAAACTTCAAAGATACTTTTAAATTAATTTTGTTACGTAATGTATTGTTAAAGGGATTTGCTAACAAGAGTAAAGTACAAATTAAAAAGAAGTATGCAGCAACATGCATTAAAATATTTAGACAAAAAAAGCTGTTTATATTTTATTTATACAACTGTATTGATAGAATTATTTAAGTAAATTAAGTTTTTCTTAAAACATAAAATTTCTCTCTCTCCTCCTACTATGTTTTTCTCTTAGTAAGTTACTTTCTAAACCAAAAGCTAATAATCTCCTGATCCTGTCCGATCCGGAGAATTTTACATATCCATTTCTTAAAGAATGAGACAATTTCATAGTTCGGGTACACGAGCTCAACCTTCTAAGGCTATTCTATTCAGATGCAGTTTCATGGTAAAGTGCAAAAGTAAAATCATTTTTTAGATTATTTTAATTTAAAAGATACTTTTTTAAAAAGGCTGATTTCTTAAAATTTCTGCTAAGCCCAACTCCCTTTAAGAAAAAGAAAATTCCAAAATAAGTTAGGCCATACATTACATTAGTTAAGAAGCTCTAGACAATTAAATAATGTTTAAGATAAAATCCTTTTCGCTAAAGGGAAAATGCCTCAATAAAACCGGATGATTAAGAAATCGGCAACAAAGATGAAAGCTCAAGGCATAAAGGTTGATAAAAGAGTTTGATGTGGAAATGTTCCACAATGAGAGGGAACCCTGGATATAGAGACAATAGAGGAACATTATAAAGTTCTCTTCCTCTCCTGGGCGAGTTTAATTGTTTTTTCCTATTTTGCATTTTATTCATTTAGCACATTCATGTAATTAAGTTAAAATATACATCTATTTCTCACAGTTAATGCTTATTTATAATTTATTTATTGTACATAAAAATTTACATTTTAGTTCGTGTTCAAATATTTTTTCCATTATAATATTATTAATAAAAATTACTATTTATTTAATTAATTTTTTTAACAATATTATTTCAAAAACAATTAAAATATAACATAGCACTTAAGACTAAAATGCAAATTTTTTTAGATGTATGAACTAATTTATAAATAAATGTTAAGTATAAAGAATAAATGAGTGTATTTTAACAAATGATTATAATTCTAAAAAATGAAATATAAAGCTTAAATATATTTTATCTTTATAAATACAACTTTAGTTTTTAAAAATACTGTTTGTTTTAATCTTCTCAAGTTTTAAATTTTAAAAAATGGTTATCATTGCCACTTACTAGTGACGCATTATGAATTAATCTTATTATGTCTAAAACCACTGTAAAAGTATTTTAAGAATAAAACTTACAATTTTTTTTAAAGGTAATGCAATTAAGAAAAGGGGCAGTGCAAAAAGTTACTACTTCAATCTAGACAGGGGAACTGCCATCTATTCACTTTGCTTAGGATATGACCTGATATCCAGTGCTAACAGCTGTTTATCTCGGCACCAAAAGGAGTCCCTGATAGGAGATTACATGTAGTTTCCCAAAGCTCACGGCCTAATTTGGCGTTTCGTGAAAGTGCTGAAGAGTTGATAGTCCTACCTTTCCCCCCAAAAAAGTAAGCTCCTGATGTTCCCTTGAAAAAGCAAAAGTCCATTTAACATCATAAATTCAATGGCTCCAGTCAAGACTAGAATTGAAAAAAATTAGAGCAGGCATGATAGATCAGTACTGGCATCTGCATATAGAATGCCATAACTAATTATTAAGATCAATTATTCAAAACAATGGTGAGATTGAAGCTGTAGTAGTTTTTTTGGTCACGTAAGCTGTAGTCTTAAGTGATAGGAACTTAATGGATGAAGTGATAAACGCTGACCTCGAAGTGAAAAAGGAAGATTTCAGGAGATTGTTCTAAGCCCAATTAATTTTTCTTTTCTATGTAGTTCATAAGATAGAATGGAGGAAACAAAATGATGCTAAAGGGTATATCCAGCAATTGTACGACTGATATTTTTTTTTTTTAGTACATCCATTTAGTAGACAACGATTACTTAAGATGAGGAAAAGTCAACCTAGATGGTTTGGTCATTTACAATATAATGAACATCATAAATCATTAGTCAATAGTTGGCGACAGCTAGGAAAAATTAGGGAAAATTGGGAAACACTAAAGCAGGACTGAAAATGATATAGACTGCAAATGGAAGTACCTGATACATAGGCAAAATGGCTGATGAAATTACTCATAAGACTTGTAACCCAGGAAAACAGCTATAATTATATATATATATATATATATTTATTTATTTATTTATTTATTGTTTTATTGTTTTAGTCATTTCAACAGAACACGATGTAGTAGTACAAGAGTAACAAAAATATATTTCTTTTGGGAGCATACGTATTAATATCCTATTAGATGAGGAATTTTATTTCATAAGTAAATATTGCAGAGTTACTCCGGATGGAATTTGAGAGAAACATATTTTCTTGAAGTGACAATTTGTGTATGTGTATTATAACGCGTACTTGGATCCTCCAAAGTGTGTAAAAACTTGTCGACATGACCAAATATTGTTTCCTAGGCTGAGTTCAAGATAAATTACCATCACAGAAAGGATAAAGGCTTAAGGCATTTGATATTGCATCAGGTACAAGCTTGTCTTACAAGACAAAACACGGGTGATGGAATACGTAAGCAAACTGGTTGATTAAACAACTTTGGTCAATCAGAAACAGCAATTACATGCAGTAAAAAGTATAAAACATTATTAAGCACCACTAAGAGTACTTACAGGCGGGGCAAGTGCAGCATCGATAATTGAGTCAACCCCACATTCTGGGGATTGCAATAGGCGTAGACGTTTCAATATAAAGAATGCCAAACAAGATAGGATTGCTGGAACTTCTCGCATGATGTTTGTCTGCACAATTCCAGGATCCGCAACACTAATGTGTAACAACAATATAGAAACTGAATGTAAGAAGTGAAGTTGAATCCACGATTGACAAGAATAAAGCTTTATACATGAAGTTTACTACATTTTTCATTTCTTCATATGTTTTTTTTTTCTTGCAAATTTTCATTTCTCTGTCTCAGTTTTTATTCATGTTAACTCTCTTAAGCCCAGAAGATTGGATCCTCTAACCTACCAACCCTCCCACTCCAATAAAGCGATTATTGATGCTACTTCGACAACTCTGAACTAAACTGACAACAAGAGGACTGGTCTAGTTTTGGTAAAAATTTTAAATAAGTCTTTAAAAAAAAAAGAATTAGTTTAAAATTAATAAAACTTTTCTCTTTATTTAGAAACAATTTATACTTCTTTTTTAAGAAGATTTCTCATTTAACTTCTCTAAAATTTAAAAGATAAGTAATTTTTAACTTATAAAAGAAATTTTATTTAGTTTTTATACTGATTTTTTTTTCTGTAAAGACTTTTCTAAAAGTTTATCTAAATTGAGTCTTATTTATATAGCTGGTCCTATTTTAACGTTTTTTTTTTCTATCAAACTTATTGAATGATTATGCAGTTGTAGCTAGTTGAAAGTAAGGGAAGAGCTAGAGCTTCTAAAATCCTTTATTTTTGGCGGAGCGGGGGGGGGGGTGTGTCCCAACGTGAAAGAGGCTTATAATAAATCTCAGCCTTCAATCGAAGTTCAAAATCATGAGAATTAACTGGTTTGTCAAACATATGTGCATGATGTTCACCCATGGCATGAGATTGCCAGACAAGCCGCTATGTCCATATGCCTTTGCCAAAAACAAGAAGCCATGGGCTGTGTAAAAGAGATATATAGGAAATAAAGGAGCATTTGGATAAAAAAACTTAATTAAGTGCTTATTGAATAAGAATGATATAATTTGATCAAAATAGAGGAAACAATAGAGAAAATAGATGAAGAGACAAAATTTGTATTATTCTCCTGTACAACTCAGGATATTCGAAATACTATGTTCTCTCTCAATGTTTCAAGGTTCTAATCCTTTCACAAATGACATCTTGATCTCTCTCTGCCTCCCTCTTATTATAGGAGCAATATGTCTTATTTTTTCAATTGGCTAACTACAAACTAATATATTGTAACTAACTATTAATTTGTCCCTAACTAATATGTCATAACTAATTACAAATGAAAATCATCTAACAATACTTTCTCCCTAAAGTTTCACATTGTCCTCTAGGTGAATAGCTGTGGCAGCTGCAAAGAAAGTTCCATTGGGGTTCCAACTAATTGAAGCATGATAATCAAACTAATTACACTACTACAGTCCCAAAATATTCTCAAGCCCTCCTAAGTCAAACACAAACAAGTGGCTACAATAAATTTCTTTCAACGTTTTGTTTTCTTTAATATTTTTAGCCCTGAAACGGAGCCTCATTGCCTCTGCAAGTGTATTGAGAATCCAAGGTTTTCTAAGCAAATCACAGTTTATTGTTATCTTTTCTTTATTTTCCAAATGATGTTGCATGTATTTCTGCATCTTACAACTAAAAAGATGGTCTCCTTCCATCGAAGAAAGCTTGTTTTCAGAACTTATAGCACCCGCTGTCTCTCTATCTCAACTACTTGTAATCCATTGCGCTCTTCCAGTTTTTGTTATTGACCGATGAACTAGTTTCCTTTGAATTTTTTCCTATTTGTTTGTCTTCAATTCCAAGATTTCTGGTTTCCATGATTTATGTTCATTTTCTTGGACAATTACATATTTTTCTGAGTTTGTTTTTGGTTTCCACACTTTTGGTTCTTTTTTGTCTAGATTTTCATCTCTTTTTTGCTTTCTTGCACCTAATTCTTGCTCCTCATCCTCAACAGATGCAAATAATTTTGGATCACATTCAAGTTGAAATATCTTGAGCATTGCCTTTACAAAGGTCCACCAACTTGTCTTTTGACTACATTGTTTCTAGCAAAGCCACCAATTGACAGCAACACCTCTCAAAGTTGTTGCCGTCCAAGTCTAGAACCTGCCAGACTTTGACAGAAAAGTGAAATGTGGCAACCTGTCCAAGATAATTTCTCCTCTTCTAGCACTCCAATGGCCTAAAGACACTACTCTATACTAATTAGTCACCAATAAACCTACTATCCATCAAATGTTGGAATCATCTTCAAAATTTGATACTACAATTTCAAGATCGGAGCTTTGATACCAATTGATAGAATTGGATCAAAACAAAGAAAGCAGTGAAGAAAAGAGACAAAATGTGTGTATTTCGAGAGACCCTATTCGCTCCCAATGCATAAAGGCTCTAATCCTTTCACAAATGACTGTATGATCTCTCTGTTTGCCTCCCTCTTATTATACAAACAATGCTTATTTCTTCTACACTCTTAGCCGACTAACCACTAACTAATCCAGTCTAACTAACTGATATATTATAACTAACTATTAACGAGTCCTTACTAACATGTCACAACTAATTACAAATGGGAGTTACGTAACAAAGGATTTATCAAACCATAGTCGCAGCGTGCCGGTGCGGTGCAGCCGTCAACTACCACTACTATTGCGTTGTGGGGCAATTGTCACATCACGGTAGTTGCTAAAGTTAGCGGCCATGATGGGAGCAATTTGTGTGCCTATCACACGATTTGGGGAAGGGAAAGTAAAATAACCCTATTCTATTTTATTAAAATGGCGCATTTTCATTGAACCGTATTCTGTTTTCCTAAATTATGTATTTTGATTAATTTTAAGGATAGAAAAATCATTGACTATCCTTTTTGAAACTTATATATCTAATCAACTTCATCTTCTTCCCCACGCTCTTCTTTACAAGTCGGGTTGAGACAAAACAATTTCTCATTTTTTTCCCTCCTCATCTACTCACCCAGTTGATTTTGCCAACCAAATCAACTTTTTAGGTGTCTCTTTTCCGGCGTCTCTATTCACTAGAGAAATAAGTCACTCTTACTTCAAGCTATTTTTTCTACTCATCCTCTACTTTATTGTTCAAGTTCTGATTTTCTTTTCATGCTATGTTTTTTTATTGGCACTCTCCTCTGTTGTTTATGATTTTATGTCCTGTTTTGTTGAAGGAGATAAAGCTTTGTTTTTTCTGTTCATCCTCTACCTTGCTGTTCAAACTTTGTTTTGTTGTTCATGGTCTACTTTTCTGTTTTCACTCTCCGTAGCTGTTCACAATTTCATACCCTGTTTTGCTCAAAGAGATAAAGCTCTATTCTTATGTTCACACTCTCTTGCTTGGAAAGAAAAAAATCCATGCTCTCTTTGCTGTTCTAGATTACTACTTCCCCTTCCATGACATCTTCCCGACAAGGACAAAAGCAAGGAACTTTATTGCAATTGCTGCTTGTGGCTTGGTAAAGTCCACCAGAGAAAATGTTGACATTGCTTAACAATGGGATAGCCCTAAAGATATTAACAATAAAAAGAGTGTTACATGTGACTTTTGTTTAAAAACCACAGCAAGGGAGATTAAAAAAGCTAAAAAACACCAAATGGGTATAAGGGAAGATGTGGGTGCTTGTAAAAAAAAATTCCATTGGAAATTAAGAAGAAACTCATTGAAGTATATCAACAAAAGAAAGTTGAAAATGAAGAAGATACAATTAATGAATTGAAGGAAGATGAAGATGAGGAAGAAGAGATTTAACAAATACACCTTGTTTAGGCTCAAAAAAGACCTACAAATGAATCAATTACTATTGGTTCTACTGTGAAGAAAGGAAAAAAATCTAAAATGTCCTTTGGATTTGCTAATCATGACAAAACTAGAAGCATCAATTAAATTGGGAAAAGTTCAAAGACAAACAAGCATCAAGGATGCTTGTGACAGAAAAGCAAGGACAATGACAATTCAATACATTGTGAAATTTTTCTATAGAAATTCAATCTCATTTAATGTTATGAAGTCTAAAAGCTTCAAATTCATAGTTGAAGCAATTGGAAATTATAGTTCACACTTAAAACCACCAAGTTATTATGGAATCAGAGTTCCTTTGTTGAAAAAAGAATTGAAACTAATAAAGGAGACGATGAAACCTTTGAAGATAGAATGATTGAACTTGGAATGCTTTATTATGTCAGACTAGTAGACAGATAGGAAAAATAGGACATTGATTAATTTCTTAGAAAATTGTACATGTAGCACAATGTTCATAAAGAGTGTCGATGCTTTTTCACTTGTAAAAATTGAAGAAAATTTACATGAACTTTTAAATTCCTTTGTAGATGAGATGGGAGAGGAAAATATTGTCTAAATAGTAACTAACAATGATAGTATCTATGTTTTGACTGGTAAGAACTTGAATTTAAGTTTTTAAGTATTATACACTACAAAAATCTATTTTTATTATTTTTATCTTATACAAATTCTTAAAATCTTGCCTAGGTAAATATTTACAAGCAACGAGACCACACCTATTTTGGCCTCATATGGCTCATTGTCTGGACTTGATGTTGGAGGATATTGGGAAGATTTCAAAAGCCAAAAGGACTATACAAAAGGGTTGTTCTCTTGTAAGATTCATATACAATCACTCCTTGGCTTTAAATTTAATAAAGTTCACAAAAAAGATGGAATTGGTTAGACATAGAGTTACTAGATTTGCTACAAAATTCCTTACTTTGTAAATGTTGCAAAAACAAAAAAAATAACTTTTAAAAAAATGTTCACTTCGGATGCTTGGTAGAAATTAAAGTCAGCCAAAGAGACTAATAGTAAGAAGACAACTGACATTATATTGATGCTTACATTTTGGAATGAAGTCTTGTACACTCTTCAGGTGATGAGGCCTCTTCTGCGTGTATTAAAGCTTGTAAACAATGAAAAAGGCTAAAAATGGGATACATATATATATATATATATATATATAGGACAAAATCTTCTTATACTGGTGTAAGTTTAAAAATTTACGCTCAATTTGAACCTTTCATTTAACTTAAATCTAACGGGTTATAATTTATTATTTTACTAGCCGTTAGATTTAAGTTCAATGAAAGACTCAGATTAAGTGTAAAAATTTTTAGACTTACACTAGTGTAAGAAGATCTTTTTTCACTCTCTTTCTCTCTATATATATGTATTTGAGATCATTGATAGAAGATATATCACCCACCACATGCAACAGATTATTTCTTAAACCCCGAATCTTACTACTTCAATCCAAGTATTGAATTTGATCTTAAAATGACACATTGACTACACAAGTGCATTGAGATGTTGAGTAGCTTTGAAGAAGAGGTAGATAAATTACAATTGAGTTGTCCTGTACAAAAGAGCTAATGGAATCTTTCGTTTGAATGCAGCTATAAGACAAAAATATACTTTAATTCTTGGTTAGTTTAAATCAAGAGTTTGATTTCCTTTTAATGTTGTTTGTTTTGTTTTTAATTAAATAATGTCAATTATTTTAATTATATTACACGTGAATGGTGGAGAAATTATGAAAATCAAGTTTCAAACTTGCAAAAGCTGGCCATTAAAGTGTTGAGCTTGAATTGTAGCTCATCGAGTTGTGAGAGAAATAAATTTTTTAAACATGTAAGTAACTAAGTTCTAATTAATAGATTTTTTTCTAGATTTATATTAACTGGTTGAGAAAAAATATAAAAATTTTCTTAATTAATCATTAGATTCACTCTAAAAGAGAAACAAATCAGAGAGCCAAAAGATGCAAGATTTGGTTTACATTAAGCATAACCAAAATCTACTAGATTGTTATAATCGTCATGATGTGATTAATCCAATTGTTTTGGATGATATTGACGATTGTAATGAGTGGTTAATTAGAAAAATGAGAGAAGGCGAAAATACGAAACTTGGTGAAGATGAGTTGGTCTTTAATGATGATAATTCAACTTGGAGAGTTGTTGCTAAAGCTATTAGGGTTAATAAACCTGCTGCTTACACTAGATAACAAACAATATTGAAAAAAACTATTACTAACTTTAGATCTAAAAAAGGGAAGGATATTATGTAAGATGAAGAGCAAGAAATGGAAGTAGATTAAGAAACTATTGAAGAAGAGGAAGAACAAAATACATCTACCGAAGCAGTAGTGTGGAGAGTGACAATGAAGAGGAGGATTTTTTATCGGAGACAGAATTTGATTAGATTAGATTAGGTTGAGAACAAATCACTTTTAAAATTTAACTTTATCTTATTAAAACATTTTTTGTTTAAGAACACTCATACTGTAGTATTTTGCACTTTTACTAGGAATGATGATGAAGTGATTAATTTTTAAAATTTTTTAAGCATTTATACTAAAAATTTGTGTATATAACATATTATACATGCATATTACAAATTTTTAAATAGCCATCATCCTGCTATACACTATTCCACTGTAACGTTTTAAGGGTAAGCTGCTCTTTGCCCTATCTGAAATTAACAACTATGTATTAAACAAGAGCTTATTCATAAATTGAACCATACACTTGTTGAATTAAGCTAGGATGAGCTTATTTTGATAAACTTCTCAATGAAACTTAATGAAATAAGCAAAAGAGACCTTATAAGAAAGAATTAAGCCACTTCCATAAGCCCAAACAAATTCTTCCAAATCCACCCCCACCCCCTAAACTTGTAATTTAATTCATGAAGGTCAGGCTAGTAATAGAAGCAATCAGATGAATATATTCAAACAACATAGCAGAAAGTAATGCATTGGTTATTTAATTGTTAACGTATAAAAAAAATTCAATACGAAAAAATATACAACACTTGGAAACAAGACAGAAAAAGGAAATAAAAGTAAGTAGATTAGTAATTACATACGTGACAAATATCTGATGAGATTTTCCCAGTAGGCAAATATGTCGGTGAAGCTCGTTTGAGAAGAGAAGTAAGCACACTTCAACAAAATTGTATGCCGGTTAGGATAAAAGACATAAGATAATCTGTATAACTACATCCAGAATTTACAGCGTACATTTAGAATACTCATAGATGTGAGCACATGGATATTGTTTTGATCTCAAAAATTTCTTCCCAGATACAGTACTCTCATTAACCTGCACATCAGAAACTAAAGAACAGAGCTTGATCAGTTTCTAGAGTTAGATCACCAAACAATAACATAGACCAAGATGTAAGGATTATAATGATTATCCCTACCAGCTCGATGAGTAAAGGATGTTACATTCACAACTTTGGAAGATACAGGGCTGTTTTCAAGAAGAGGCAATAGAAGCTTGGTTAAAAGGAATGCGCCAATATAATTTGTACCGATCATCCTGGGAGAAAAATAGTAAGACATTTTACATTTTAAAAGTTACTATTAACTATATATAACTTATTTACCAAACAAACATGGAGCTAACAAGTATAAAAAAAAGGCATGCGTCTGCCCAACGTACGAGGCTCCCACCTAGTATGATCTAGAGTGGGTAAATGTGCATAGCCTTACCCCTGCAAATGAAGATGTAGTTCCAAGGATTTATACCCATGACTTCAAGATCACAAGGTAGCAACCTTTCTGTTGCACCAATGCTCAATTTCATGGAGCAAACAAATATAAAACAGATAAATACTCTGTAGTCTGTATCAAAGACTTAAATAAATCTATTCTGCATACAAACACTTCCTCATGTCTTTATTGGGTTCCGGTTCTGTAGAGTCAACAATGTGTCCAAAGTTCTAACATGCAACAAACAATTTCCCTTAGCTTAAACAAATTATTAACAGTCTGAACGTAATATAATTAGCAAGCATGTGGCCTTTGCATCTCTGGATGTGTTATGTAGAGCATGTATAAGTGCCAAAGTTATTCAAAAGCAAAAATTCTTTAATATTATTAAAGAAGGTTAGAAAAAAGTATTAATTACTGATCAAAACCCTCAGCTGTGGCTCTAGGCGATGTTGCAAGTATTCCAGCATTGTTTATCAGTATTTGTACAGAGCAGTGCAAATCAGAATCCAAAAGCCACTGTCGCAAGGACATCTTGAACTTTATGATTGACTCAATTGATGACAGATCAACCTGAAAATCTTTGAGGTGGGCATCTTCATTCCACCCTTTGATTTTTCTCATGGTCTAATAGACAATGGGAACATTGATAAGAGATTTATGAAATGTAGTGTCATCATTAATTACCATGACTTAAAAAATCAAAGTAGAAAAATACCTCTGACAACAACTGCTGTGAACGTCCAACTGCATCCACAAATTGGAATCTTTAATATACATTGCATAGACTAGAAGAGAAATGCTACTAGTATGTACTGCTCAATACACTTTTTTTAAACTTGTCTCTATTATTGGGTAAAATTTCATGTAGATCCCACTAAATAACCAGGCTCCATTCTCTATCAATGATGTTGATGTTGTTGAGGTCAATACCAAAATTTTCTTTTAACAATAATTAAAAAAAAAAAGCAGTGCTAGAAATACACTTTATAACACTTTTTGTTGAAATTTATTGAAAAGTATAAAAATATGCGCGTGAAATACATTAAATTAGGACTAAGACCAACATGATTTTAACAAAGTTTTCACTGTGCGCAATTGCATTTTTAAGAACTCAAATTTAAGCTACAAGTTAAGCTGAAATAATCCTACACCAATTGACCAACATGATTTTTATATTTTTTAATAAATTTTAGCTAATAATAAAGAGTATATTAAAGAGTATCTTTTTAACGTTTTTTAAGAAAAAAATTGAAAAGTGTGTTAAAAAAAAGTGTCTTGTTATCCTTTTCTAAACTAGAAATATGAGATATTTGGTTACTTCAAGCATCACTAACAAAGCAATGAAAAATATAAAATTAAAAACTAATATCAAGAGTCAAACAACGTCAACAATAAGCAGTTACCAATCACAACAACATATCCTTCCTTCGAAAGCTCATAAGCAGTAACCAATCCCAGACCAGATGTTGCCTACAACACAAAAATGAACCAAACCACAGAATAAAATTGATAAATTCCTATAATTAAGTAAAAAGAAATTGAATGTATTAAATAAGACTTACACCAGTGACTACGCAAACAGGCCTAAAAGGAGTTAAGGAAGGGGAACACCTGGGATAGGACACCACTTTCTGAGAGAATAGATAAGCTTTAAACAATTGGTAATAAGAAAACAGAATAGAAAGGGTCCAAATCAACGCCATTCTCCAGAATTGTACTGAACAAACGAAATGGAGAGTCCTCCACAACTCTATTACCATCTTAATCAGTCCCATTCGTTACAAGATTTATCAGCTTTCCGTTGTTGACAGTTAAAGGCAGAAAAGAAAGAACAAGGTACTTTGCTTCCACTTCGGGTTCTTTTTCTTATTTGATCTCTATTTTGATTTCAGAACCCTGCTTTAGCGGTTGTTCGTGTCGCTCCCAAACCATTGAATTTTTCAACATTCTATTAAAATTAATTTGTTGGGGGATTTATGAGGTACATAGAAAGTAAATGGAATACCGAGTGAAAATCAATCATACACCGTTGGATTCAATGTAATATTTAAATTAATTTTTTGTGCAATATTGTACAATATATATATATATATATATATATATATATATATATTATTGAAGATCATAATATTTAAAAGTATCAATATATTAATTATATTAAATTCTATAATTTTTAATACAGATTTACCATATATATAATTTATTATTTTGTGTAATATATCAGATATTAAAAAAATAAAGTATTTCGTCTTACTTCAGTTAATTTACTATTAACTAAGTATTAATTAATCATTATATATCAAAATTTAATATAAAAAATATTCTTTAAAATTTAGGTAAGTGAATTTAACTCAATATATCTCACAAGTTAAAAAAAAACTGGATCGTAATAACTTATTTTTTGTGAGTTCAATTTTTTACAATTACTCCAATAAACTTAATTAAGTTAAATTAGCTTATAAGTCTGAATTTATTTTGACAGTTTTAATAAACAAGAAAATAAATTATATGTTAATTCTTATATAAATAACTCTGTGCAAAATATCTAGTATGTAAGGAAAATCATCAAAAAGAAAGGAATAGCATAGATTGACAACTGTCCATTTTAAATCATGAATGTATAATTTAAAAATATATATATATATATATATATATATATAATCAGTTAAAAATTAAATTTTAAATATTTTAATTTAAAATATTAAATTATTTTTTTTAAGAATCAACATTCATGTAAGTTTGAGATTATTTTTAATAAAAATAACCTATAACTTATTTAGGATTCAATAGTTTGTTGACTTGGCCAATAAACTTGATAAATAAAAAATGAAAAGAACTTATAGTTTTTGAAAGTCAGTTTTTTAAATGTTATCTAAAGTAATGCTTAATTCTCAAGAGCTAATTACTAATATTTTTATTATTTTATTATTTTTTATTTTATTTTTAAAGATAATTCACCCTTTACACAATTAAAACTTAGTACATTAATTTTATAAACATTTTGTTCTCTACATTTTTAGGGTAGTCCTTTTCTTTTATCTTTTCTCTATTTTTTTCATTTATTCTTTTCTCTTTTATCTTCAAATTAGTTTATATTAAAAATCATTCATTGTATTAATATTTGTTGTTCTTGTTCATCTTTTACTTAATTAAATTTTTATTTTTAGGTAATAAATATTTGAGGAAAAAATATTCAGCACATTGTCATTAAATTTTTATTAATAATTAATATTGTATTTTGTTAGATAAAAATAAATTAAGTAGATAAATAATATTTTTAAAACTAAGAAATAAATTATTTAAATCAATTCATGTGATATTTATTGATATAACATGTTAAAATTAATAATTTTTTAAATTAAATATTAAATTAAATAAAGTTATTGTTTAAATCATTAATATCATTTTATTAATAAGATGTGTTAAAATAAAGGAGAGATGGATTCAATGGATGCTAATATATGATATGATAGAATTTAATCAATTTATTGTTGATATGCGATTGGTTGATTTGCCACTTGTAGGAAGGAAATACACTTGAATGCATAGGGGTAATGAGGTTATAAGCAGACTGGATAATATGATAGTCTCATAGGATTTGTGTGACAAGTGGAGAAATGTAGTAGTTCGGATATTACCGATGACTGAGCCCAAAGCCTTTTAAGCTTAATAATTGTTGGATGAAGCATGTTGGTGTTCGCAATGTGGTTAATAAGGCCTGGAATGATAATGTTAGCGAGTCATGGCAGCAAAGCGCATTATTAAGAGAAGGTTGACTAATGTTAAAATTACTCTGAAGGGATGAAACCGAGAAGTGTTCGTAGATGTGGATAAGAAAACTGACGACATGACATTAGAGCTTGCAAAGGTTGAGGGTATTTGATGGGTGAGGAGGCATAGAAATATTCTCTTGGCACATAAGCAAAGGAAGAAGTGATTCGTTAAGGGTGATATAAATTCTAAATACTTCCATGCTTGAGGATGTAAATGAGGTAAAATCATATATTCTAATTTTTTTTTATGATCACTTTGTAGCTCGTGAATAAGATAGACCAACAATTGAAAACATTAATATGTTGTGCATATTGGAGGAACATAGAGAGAAATTGGAGAAGACTTTTACTGTAGAGGAAGTATCGAGTATGATAAAGGAGTTTGAGGAAGATAAGAGTCTGGGCCCTTGACAAATTTAATTTCATGTTTGTAAAATCGTTTTAGGACTTGGTGAGGGTGAGGTAACGTATATGCTTATGAAATTTCATATGAATGTTGTGGTTCCTAAAGGATTGCTCTTTTACTTTGTAGCACTCATTTCGAAGACAAAGAATCTCCAAGAGGTAAGTGAGTATAGACCTGTTTCTTTATTGAAGTGTCTTTGTAAAATTATTTCAAAGGTGTTTGTTTGCAAGTAGAATGCGGGGTGTGCTAGCAAGTATAATAAATAAGTAACAATCGACATTCATATAATGAAGAAACATGTTAGATAATATACTTGTTGCCAATGAGGTAATAGAATATGCTAAGAAAAATTATATATATATATATATATATATATATATATTATGTTGAAAGTAGATTATGAGAAGATATACGATTCAATGGATTGGAATGGAAATATATGTTATATATACTACGAAAGTTTGAGATTAGAAAAAAGTGGGTTAGGTGGATGGAGGCTTGTATTTGTGGTGGTCATTTATTGGTTTTTGTTAATGGGAGCCCAACAGAAAAAGTGATAATTGGTAAATGTTTCAAATAAGGCGATCCTTGATCTCTTTTTATTTTTATTAGCAGTGAAAAGTTCGGAAGATTGATGAAAAGTGTAATCTTAAAAAGTCTTTTTTTGGTGTCAAAGTTAATGATGGACCAAAAATTTCATTATTACAACTTGCAAATGATACTTTGATTAAAGATAAAGCTACTGAGCAAAATTTATGGACTACAAAGGCTATTCTACGAAGTTTTCAGCTTATATTTAGGCTTAAAATTAATTTTCATAAGAGTTGTATTATGGGGGGGTGAACGTACACAACATCTCAATTTCTAAATTGCACGGTGAGATCTTTACCTTTTTTATATTTAGACATCTATGTTGGGGATAAACTAAGAAGAAAAAGTAGCAAAAGCTTATTGAGGTATTTAATCGCAAACTAGCATCTTAAAAGTACAAATACATCTCTATTGGGAGTAGAGTAACACTTCTCAATGCTGTTCTAAATAGTCTTCCGCTATATTATTTATCTTTTTGAAAAATGCCACCGAGTGTAATCAAAGAGGTGGTGAAAATTCAACATTGATTTCTTTATAATGGTGTGAATGAATTATAAAAAATTGTTTGGATTAAATGAGAAACAATATGTATGCCAAAGAATGAGGGCAGTTTAGGAGTGAGAAATGTGGAATGGTTTAATTTGAACTTATTGGGTAAATGGTTTTGGAGGGGATTAAAGTTTTTAAACTTATTGTGCTTTGATGTATTGCAGACACGGTATGGATCACGTGCTGATTTGTTAATTTCTTTGAAGGTAGCTCATAATGTTTCAAATTGGTGGAAGGACGTGGTATGTGTCTATAAGCAAGCCAATAGGTGAATAAATTCCAATATCACATGAGTACTTGACAATAATTGTTCATTTAATTTTTAGAAGGATAAATGGAGGAGAAATGTTGCGTTTGCAAATTTATACCCTGTCGTAACGAGAGCCATGGCAGGACAACGATGACAGGGAGTCATCACCAAAGTTTATTAAAGAAAAATATTAGAAAAACTTTTAATATAAATAATCTTCAAAACCAAATTTAGGTTCACGAGTCATTTAAGTGTAAGGAAGGTATCAGCACCCTACGACGTCATTGATTAAAATAGTTACTTTCTAATTAATCATATAAAAATTATTTTAATTTTAAAAATATTTATTTCACTCTAAAGAATGACTATTAATTATTTTTTATTATTATTTCAAATTTGTCAATTTTTTTTAGCTTTGTTTTTTATTCTTAAAATTTTCAAAAGATTTTAATTTTATATTTTTTTATAAAGAAATACAATTAAAAGTTTTTGTATTAAAGGAATTAATTATTCATGAAAATATTATTTTTTGTTATTTTTGTATTAAAGAAATATGTTTAAAAAGAACTTATCTTGATATCTTATAAAAGAAACATATTAATTTCATTTTTTTATTTTTTAAGAGAAACAAATTAAAAAATTAATTTAAATTGGAGGAATGAATTATTTTTATAATATCATTCTTTTTTTGTATTAAATAAATTTATAACAAAAATCAGCTTGATATTTTATTTTTTAAGTGAAAATTCATTTTTATATATTTTTTAATAAAGAAATAAAAGAATTCAATTTGAATTGAAAGAATGGATTATTTATAAATATTATTTATTTTTTTATTTTCATATTATATAAATTTAAATAAAATCTAACTTTATTTTTTTTTATTTTCCTTAAAGTAGAAATTCATTTTTTATATTTTTTATATTTTTTATTTTTAAATAAATAAACATAATTAAAAAAATTGATTAGAATTGAGAAAAAGGATTAGTTATAGAATATTATTCTTTTTTTTTAATTTTCGTATTTAATAAATTTAAGTAAACTCCAACTTGATTTTTTTTTCTTAAAGTAAATATTAGTTTTTATATTTTTTTAAATAAAGAAACTTAATTAAAAAATAATTTGAATTGAGAGAAATGATTAGTTAGATAATATTATTACTCTTTCTTGTATTTTATATTAAATAAATTTAAATAAAATTTAACTTAATGTTTTTTTATTTTTCCTAAATAAAATTATTTTTCTATTCTTATTTTTAAATAGAAATATAATTAAAAAATTAACTTGAATTAAGAGAAAGGAATAATTATAGAATATTATTGCCTCTTCTTTTCTTTTTAGCATTAAAGAAAACAATCTTAAAACATTTTTTTCTTGATATTTATTTATTTATCTCTTTTCTTTAAAGTAAACATAACAATTTTTTTTAGAATTATTTTGAATTACTCTTGGTTTAAAATTTCCTTACAATAATTTAGATTTGAAAAAAAAAATTGGACTTGATAGGTTAAGTTCTCGCTCTTACGTATCTTTCGTGTGTAAGAGAAGAATCAAAGCCACATAGTTCTTTTTTTTTAAAAAAATTAAGTTTATGATAAGTTGTGAAAGTTGCAAAGATTCTTTTGAAAATTTTTTTATTGTTATTATTATTGTTTAATGATTTTTTTGAAATTAGATTTTAGGTAAGTTTATTTTTTAAAAATTTAATTTTTATTTTGTTATTATATTTTTAGTAAATTCATTCGTGCACAGGATTCAAGGTAGCATATACTACTCAATAAACCCTTACGATTCAAACAATGTTAAAGGTGGATCTGTCACTCTATCAAAATCGTTTCGCCGTTGTATAGATTTAAAAGATTTTTTTCTCTTTTTTTTTAATAAAAAACAAAAAAAATATTATTCACGTATTAACATTAAATCTTTGCATGTCAGAAGAAAACAAAGGAGAAACATAAAACAAATAAAAAATAAAATAAAACAAAGGTAAACAAAAATAAAAAGCAAATAATAGTTTTTTAGATTTTTTTAAGGGTTTAAAAAATTGGTTTGAAAGAATTATTAGGGTTAAAAAAATTATTTTTTTAGGATTGGCAAAAAGGCAAAGCAAACAATAAATTTTTTAATTTTTTTAGGGTTTGAAAAAAGTAGGGTTTGCAAAAATTGTTAGGGTTAAAAAATCATTTTTTAGAGCTGGCGACAAGGAAAACAAAAATAAAAAGCAAACAATAATAGCTTGTTTATTTTTTTCTTTTTAAATAGAGTTTTAGTTTTTAAAATTTAAAAAAAAAACTTGCTTGTTAATGTAAACTATTTTAAAAAATAATTTTTATTTTCAGTTTTTAAAACTTAAAAACAGAATTGCTATTTAGGTGTTTTGATTTTTATTTTTCTGTTTTTCTTTCTAAAACTAACAAAATCTAACTAAAAACAATTTTAAAAACTAAATTATCAAACAAAATTTATTTTATTTTTTTAAAAGTAGTTTTATAAAATTGTTTTAAAATATAATTTTTAAAAATTAAAAATCAGAACTAAATCAAACAAACCCTAATTTTTTGTTTTTAGATTTTTTTAGGGTTTGAAAAAACTATAGTTTGCAAAAATAGGTTTTTCTTTTTTAGATTGTTTGTAGGGTTTCGAAAACTAGGGTTTGCAAAAAAAATTTAGGATTAAAAAAAATCATTTTAAGGGTTGACAAAAAGGCAAACAAAATAAAAAGTAAATAATAAGTTCCTTTTGTTTTTAGATTTTTTAGGGTTTAGAAGAACTAGGTAGAATCGTGGAGGCAAGAAGGAGATGAAAAAGAAGGAAAGTATATGAAAAAGAAGAATAAAAAATGATAAAATAAGTCCTTACTTGTTTTTGTTGGCTACCTCGTGGTGCTGTAGGGTGGAGCTCCCTCTTTCAATTCCGCACGTGTTATTGGCGTCGTCAGTTCCTTTTCTCCCCTCTTCTCTTTGTCTCATTGTGCTCCTTTGAATTCTCTCTTCTTTTTATCTCCCAAATTATCTCACTTCTCTCTCTTTTTCTTCTTTTTTTGTTTCCTGTGTTCTCTAAGAGAGTTTGATTCTTTATATTAGTTTTCGATAAAAAATAAAATTGTCTTCTTTAAAGACCTAAGCTTCCTATTTATAGCTACACCTCCTAACCCTATATCCTATTTAATATAATTTTTTATAGATATTTTTTTAAAAAGGGTTCCACCTTCCTATAATCCCTAATTTCTCGATGGCCACCTCTCAAATTTTCTTCAAACATCTCCTCCACTTCCCTTAAAATCTACCAACTAATCCTTTTTTCTCCACTAACCTAAATATCTACTTATTTAAAATTTAAAGTTAAAACTTAAAGTCCTAACCTCTTATAGATCTAAGATTTAAAATCTTATCTAATTTTTATTTTATTTTTATTATTTATTTATTTATTACTTTATTTAGATGAGACCTGAAAAAATTGGATATTCACATACCCAAGGTTGTTTTTAGCAACAACTAATAAGGAGGTTTAAATGATGAATGATTTGAGATGACTCAATGAGAGTGAGAAATTCCTTGGAGAAGGAAATTGTTTTCGTGGAAGAAGGATTTATAACAGTAGTTTGGGAGATTATGGAGGATAAGAAGCCGAGAAAAAATGTGCATGACATGTTAATATGGAAGGGTGATGGTAATAAGAAATATATTATGCAATCCATTTATCATTACATTTATTATTTCTTCACTGTAGGTAGCTGTTTGAAGCTGTGTCTAGTGTAGGCCTTACGCAAAATTTGGAAGGTCAGTGCATCGTAAAAGGTAGTGATATTCATTTGGCGTATGTTGCTTAATGTAATTCCAGTATAGAGGAATTTGACCAAACGTGGATTGACAATTTTCTCAAAAACTTATGAGTTGTGTGATATGTTCGGAAGGCAAGTGTATTCGTTGATAAGTAATAAAGGGTTCTAAAATAAGTTTCTAAAATATCATCCCACAAAAATTAATTTCTAATTACTAAGATTTTTTTAATTCAATTGTTTGAGCCTAAAAGATGTAAAATTAAGTAAGAACCATGATTTAATTATAAAATTAATTATGAATAAAAATAAATAACATAACACATGTCTTGGTTGAACTTATAGGATAGGAACTTAGAGCATATAAGTTTTCTCATTCAATTCTTTATGTTATTTTTCTATTTAACTCTAAATTTGATTTTCTTGTAATCATTCATACAAATACTATTAATACCCAATGATCATGCAATATATCAATTAAAGAAAGTATAAAACACCTATGAACTTGTTAATTTAATAATGATTATAAGATAAAGATTGATTTGATTCACCTAATCTTTTTTTTTCGTTTTATTCTATAGATATATTAACTAATTGAGGTATGGTCGTCGTACGACATAATTAATTAGGATTATAATTATGTGTAATATGATAAAAGCTAATCACGAACGGAAACCAAATATAGATTCAAACTTTAAAATCGCATAAAGTCATGAACAATAGTTCCTATAGTCCTAACATGGACTTAGTTACTCATGCTAAAGAGAAGAAATAAAACAATCGTAAACAAAACCATAAAGAAAAGCAAACTAAAAAGAGATGATTTCTTAGTCTTCAAGTAAGATTGCTCGAAGCTCCAAGTCCTATCAAGAGTATGCCAACGATCATGTGCAAGAGAGACAAGATGAAAAGTATATCAAATAGAAAAGACAAGGTGTTCAACTTGGTGCCTGAAGTCTCTCTTTAACAAGATTTGAAAATCCTAAATTCTTCATTAATTAAGCTCAAAGCAATGTCGTGCTTGCTAACTACTGCGAAACCTTGATTTTTTATTAGTTTGAGCTCAAAACGCACTTAAAATATTCCACTTGTTGCCTTTTTATACTAAACTAAATAATTAATATATAAATTAGTGTAAAACTCAAATAAAATAAAGGAAACATAAATATATGGACCAAAAAGAGGTTCTAATTACAAACTTATCATGATATCAAAGATAAGAACATATTGCATCTTTTTTTGCATTGTAGTATCTCCATGAAATTGTGGTACATGGTGTTTGAATGATTTGGTATCAGTTTATACTTATTTAAAAATTTACACGAAGTTGCTGAGCATGTATGAAATCTAATGTGAAAAAAGAAATTGAGGAGAGTTGTAATGATATAATTTGTAGTAGTATGAGCAATTTGACTTCAGGGGAATAATATTCTCTTTAACAACGGTGTGTTAAATGCTAATAAAATGTTTGATTTTGTTAAGTACCATTCTTAAAAATGGCTTGCAGTTGGACGATTGAAAAGATTGATTGTGTATGTGAATTGGATTAATGATATCTTGATATGTATTGTTAATTACTTTTAGAGTTGTAATGAGTTAAAATACTTTTGTATTTTAAATTTGTCTTTAATAAAATATTAATACTTAATGAAAAATTATTTTATTTTAATATAATATTATATGTCTTTTTAAATTGTTTAACATAAATAAAACAGTTGCACAATTAGTTTGCCAAACAATTTAACTATGTGAGTTAGTTATACAATTATAAACTTTTAGTTACAAGTTTACACCATTTAAATAACTTTACAGCTAAAAATTACAAGTTTGCAATTTTCAGCTCATCTTACCAAACATAGATAAAATATATACATATATATATATATATATATAAAATTTAACTCATTTACGTACCTAACTTTCAATATTCAAGTTAAATTTAAAATTATTTTTGTCATAACTTAAAAATATAAATATCTATTTTTCTTTAAATATTTAAAATTTATATTAAATGCAACAAATAGTTAATAAATATTTATTGATATAAAAAAAGTAAAATACATTAAAGTTTCGTGATATACTCTAACCCCATTTAAATGTATTAGCTTTGCGTAAAATATGCCAACCAAATATTCCTTCCCAACCATGGTTGCCTACATATATTAAAAAACAAACTTATTGTGATTAGGCATGGACTATGTACATGTGATAATTTGTATGCAACTAAAACCTCAAATTAAATCGAACTTTAAAAATTGGGAAGCCTTTTTTTTTTAGGCTTTTTTATTTAAATATTATAAAATTAAAAATAATTTCTTAATTTATTATTTTTCTAAAACTATTTCCCTAATTGAGGTGTGTCAGTTCATGTGGCAATAGTTTTATAAAAAATAGTTGGTAAAATATTTAATTTTTACTTTTTAAAAAATAAATTTTGCCACAAAAAATGCAAAACAACCAGATTGTGACATGTGTCAGCGTAATTTTGTAACATGACTGACAAAATTAAATGCCAATTTCACCATACACAACGCGAAGCTCTCATATGGTGACAGGTATTACAATCTAAGTGAGTTTTGCCATAAGAATTACACAACTTATAAAAATCTGACACATGGCTCAATTTTAGTTTATTGTGCGAATTTATCTTCATTAATTTTAATAAAATAATCAAACAAAATCTTATTTTAATTTATATACAAATCATTCCACATTTAAAATAAAAATTAAATTACTAACATAATATTAGAAAATATTTTTTTATTTACATATAAATTCAAATTACATCTTAATTAAATAAATTTAAATTACTAACATAATTAAATTTTTATCATTAGATGATTACATTGAAATTTAAAAAATATTAACATAATACAATAAAATATTTTTTATATTTACATATAATTTACTATTAATTCTTCATTAAAAAAAATTAAATTACTAACGTAATTACAATAAAAATTTTTGTTGCATCCTTTTTAAAAAATTAAAAGTTATTTTCTATGGCCCAAAAAATATCCATTGCACATATTCTTTAATAGTAATTTGAATGTAAATATAAAAAATATTTTCTTGTATTATATTAGTAATTTTTTTAAAATTTTAATGTTTGTTTGATTTTGTCATCAAGTGGTTTATTCTAGTTCCCTATACTTGGTCATCAATTCAATCAATCCCCTTAACATTTCTAGACCCAAATTTCTCTCAAATAGTTTATAGCTTTTATCACCCATTTAGTATTTCATCTTTGCTTATTTCCAGGGTTAGCAGTAGCCCTATTTTTCTCTTTACTATGAGAGTGTGTTTGGACGATGGATAAAATAATGAAAAAATAAATAAAAGAAAAAAATAATTATAAAAAATTTAAAGTAACCATAAAAAAATTTCATTTTTACTATAAATTTTTTCTTAATAAAATATTTTAAAATTTATAAATATTATTTAAAAAATATTAAAAAAGGAAATCCCACATAGCCTCCCACTTCCTTTCCTGTCACTGTTCAATTTCATGACATGGGAGGCAATTTTATTTTATTTTTTACCTTTTTCCACCCTTTACTTTCAAAGCATCCAAAATACATAAATAATTCTAACAACTTTAACATACAAATATAGTTGGCTATTACTTTGACATGCATTATCTTTAAACTACCTTAACATACTGCATATATCATTAACTACCCTCCAATACAACTTAACTTAACAATCAAGCCTCAGTTCCATGTATACTTACCTTAATAGGTCTACAAAGCAAAGAAAATTTGTGTCAATGTCATCAATATTAAAAAACAAAAATTAAAATCATCATTTGTATCAAAAAGTACGCATGTATTCATATTGTCTGTCATTCCCCGAAAAAAAAAAAATTACGACAGTAAAGTACCCATGCATATTCAATCGTGATAATCCAAACATTTGCTCTTTCCGCCAAAAGCAAAGGTAAAAGAGATAGACAGACAATAACTTATAACATAGTGAATTTACTTTTGACAGTAAAAATCTTAATAATTAATTTATTCCTTTATTGTGATTATTTATTATAATTATACTTTACAGTTCTGAACTATACAGTTATCAATTGCAATTAGGTTGTAGTGTAGATTTTAATTTAAGATAGAGTGAAATGTTACATTTAAGAACTTGATGGTCAACTTAATTTACTCTATATAAAAAGTCAACAAATAGAGAACACGGTGTTGATAAAAAGTCAATCCAGTTCCAAGTTGCCACGCGGGAAATCACGCACACAAATGTTTACATTACAACGTTTTGACGTTTTTGTTATTTTATAAAAATAATCCCAAATCAGTTGGAATATAGGGGAAGGAGATTCTTTTTAAAATGTTGACTTATTCGGTAGATATTTGACTTATTATGCTCCACTTGCTATCCTAGAGGCTCCACTGTCGTTTTACTTCGTATGGAAATTTATAGAATTGTCTAATCACATTGAAAATGAGAGGTTAGAATAAGTCTTCCAAAAAATGTTGAAATATTCTTCATGTCAATTTTAAAAAACAAATTTAATTTGCTAGTCCTGGAATCTCCTTGCATATCAACAAAAAATGTTACTAAACTACTTTCTGATACACATTTTATTGTTAATTAAATTTTATTAAAAGTTAAAAAAATTAATATAAAAATAAAAAAATGAAATTTACTTAATTTTTATAATATTTAATAAATTTTAATCAATAATAAAAGATATATTAAAAAAATGTGTTACTAACTTACATATATATATATATAATAAACAAAAAGGGTACAGCTTGCTCATAGTTTTCTCTCTTAAAACTAAGATTTTCAATGTTCACAGAAGACAAAACTTTAGGTACGTACAAAAATTTATAAAAACTTCCTCTCTTGTTTTTCCCTTAATTTGTCAGAATGCTTTACGTACCAAGTTGGACGCTAAATAAAATAATATATGGTTGAAATTTAAATGCTTTATTATTTGTTTTTTCCGCAATTACTACAAAGAATAGTACGTCCGTAAATAATATTTTGTTCAAACAATGGAAGTGATTTCGTGATTACATGTACAAACTCACTTTTTATTTAACATTTTAATATAAATTATAATTATTTTTTTTACCCTTCCTGCAAATAATAGTATGTGTATATACATTATATTGTATTAGATGTAATATACAAACTTAGTCGTATGAATTTCGTAAGGAATTGTTTCTTGTTGAATTAACTTTGGTTAGTATAATTTTTTAATAAAAATAAAAATGTCGATATAAAATATTTTAAATGTTTACTAACAATATTAATATATATTATCAAAATATTAATGGTAGTACAGTGCATTATTTGTTGGTATAGACCTTTAAGTTTTTATCAACAATTTAATATTTGTTAAATACAAATTATATTAGCAAATATTATTGTAATATTTTTTTTTTGTGTTAGTAAATGACAATTTTTTGTATGTATTAAAATATTTTTAGAAAAATTTTTTTAATCCTTAAAACATTAAAGAAATTGGTCAATTTACGTCGTTGTTTGAATTTTCAATATATAATTAAAATAATTCTACAAATACTATTGCAAAGTTTTTTTTTTTTTCAAACGCTATCGTATTTAAGACAGTCCCTGACAAATAATTGTTTTTTTTATCTAATATTTATGCTTTTGTTTTCTTTCAAGAAATGCTAATTATGGAATATATGATTGTGACGAAAAGATAAAAATTTTCGGACAAACATACAATTAAGTTATAAGTTAAAGGTGGGTTTGTAACTTAAAAAGTTTTCTTAATTTAACTTGATAAAATGGATCTCAAACACAAAATTTATTATTAAATAGATTAATTACACACATTTAAACCTAATATGACTATTCTAGTTGAATTATCATATTAACAAGAATAATTAATTCTTATCATAATGAATATAAAAAAATATTTATAATGTATTTTAATTAGTTAATAGCATGTATTAAATAATGCTCTCTCTCTCTCTTTTATTTCTTTGATGCGTCTGTGGTTGTTTTGGATTTAGGAAGCACTTCACGCTTTGTTCAAAACCTTCACAAATCAGACTTGCACTTGCAACAATAACAGCAGTAGCAATTTGAAAGAGCGAAAAATGTTGAACAGTGGAATGAGACCATCTATGACATGGTGAGTCAATGTCCATGTGGTAGGCCACCAAGCTCCAAGAACAAGCCGAAGTTATTGGTGATCATAACAAGAGAAAGCACCAACACCCTAAGGGTGCGGTTGTCACATTCCAATGAAGACTCAAGATACTCTCATTGTGAGAGTTACTCTTTTCATCACTAGCACAATTGTCTTCATAACTAAACCTAGTAGCAGTGCAAGTGTGTTGAAGAATCAACTCAAAACAAACCATCCATATATCTATCATGGCGCGACTTGACTAATTCAAAGCTTAAATTGGGTGAGAGTGAGCCAAAAATATTCCACTCAGTTTCTATTGGCTTGATTATTTTGGGTGTAAATTCAACTAAAACTATTCAATTAGCAACCCTAAATTAATTAATGAATGAATATTGTTTCTATCAAGATAACACGAGTCTTCAAGTTTCTGTTTTGACGTGCTGATGTGGAAGGGTACCTGCAAAAGGCACTCCGATGCTGAAGTCAGGATTCGATTCTGAGCAATAAATGCTATTTAATAATGAGAAGTCAACCCCTTACCTGTACTTTCTACCTTCCTTTTATAGGCATTGTATTGGGCTGATGGGCCTGCTGAGTCAGCCTTTATACTTTGGCCCATTTTCCTGATTTAAATAATATTTTGATTATTACCCTTAATTGAGTTAATTAACTTTTAATCCTGACGAGGGGTATCTGGCCTATTCTGCCGAATAGATATTCGATTTCCTTTTCTTACAAATGGGACTGAGTTGATCTTTAACCATTACAAATATATACAAGAATTTTTCATTAGAAGTCATAATAAAAAATGTATAAAAAAAGGATTATGAAAAAAGTAATTTTATTAAAATTTTCTATTTTTAATCATACCTTACACTTTGTTTGATTTGGTGTACTTAGAAGAAAAAGAATTAGAAAGGAAGAAATTGAAATTATATACATATAGATGAAAGAGGAAGTAGAAAAAAGACCCTAAAATTGGAGAAAATGAAATGTAAGGGCTTGCTCCTTTATTTGTTTTATTATCGTAATTATTAAATAATTTTTACATATTATAAGAAAGTCAAAAATAAATTTTTATTACTTGAAATGAATTATAATAAAAAAATTAATATATTTATTTTTATAATTATTGTTAATAACATTTTTAATATAAGTTTCTCTTTATTTATTTAAACAGGTGATTTTTTTTTTTATTTACTTTAACTCATCTAAGTAACATATTTTTTTACTATATTTTATATTTGTTTTTCTTTTTCACCATATTCATAAAGGCAGTTAGTATTTTCCTTAAAAAAATTAATGTGTTTCTCTTGAAAAATTGAAAGGTAAAATTGAAATTTATGATAACCTATGTAGGACAGGGTCAGTCAGGGTTGTTGTCTTGTTGGCCAAAACGTCTTGACCAGACTACTAACCACTTCCGACAAAAGAACTGATTAATAAGTCATTTAGAACAACAATATTTTGTATCATAAGATGAATGCGTATATAAAGTAAGTAACATCTTTTTTACATTATTAATTAATTAAAGTATATTAGTTATATTACTAAACATTTTTATTTATTTTAGTTATATTTTAATAAATAAACTATTATACATTATTTTTAAAAGTGTAAACAAATTAATTAAAATATTAAAAACAAATCATGATATTAAATAATTTTCTTAAATTTAAAAAATATTAAATAAGTATTTTTATAATAATTTAAAATAAAAATAAATTTTCTATACTGTAATGCTTAACTAAATATATATTATAAATATTTGAAAGATTAAATTAAGGTTAATTAAGTATAATTTTTAAGGATTAAAAAGATTTAAAATACTTATTTTATAAAATTTATTTGTGCATGTCATGTTCCTTTCAATTAAATAAAATAAATTCAAAATAAATATTTTTATAATATTGAATATTACATCAATTTAATTTTTATATTTATTTTAAAAAATTCAAAATAAAATTTTTAAAAATAAGTTTAAAATGTTAGAATACAGAAGATCATTAAGTAACATATAAATGAAATAAATAAAAATTTAGTTAGTAAATGAAGTCATAAATTTTATAAAAGAAAAATATACAAGAAAATGCAATATGACATTATAATAAAGATGTGAAAGAAGTTTAATATTAATTATAGATTATAAATAATAATTAATTTAAGAAAATATTAACTAATGACTTTGTAGGGTATATTAGTTAAATTAAATTTTTTTTAGGTAAACTATACTCATGTCCTTTGAAGTTTAATAAAATTTTATTTATTATTTTTTTAACTATGTATATTTTTTAATTTGTGAAACAATATGACGTTACATATCAATTTTTTATTATATAAATCACTCCTGTTTTTAACATAATTATATACGTCAGAGAAAGTTTAAAAAAATATCAAATTAAATTTTGGTTTTTTAACTATATGTATTTGTTTTTAGTTTATGTAATAATATGACATTACACATATTTTTTATTTATATAAATCACTCCAGTTTTTTAACGTAATTATATGTTTAAGAGAAAATTAAAGTAATATTAAATATATATATATATATATATATAATTAAATTTTTGTTAAACTTCAAATATTTTGACTATAATTCATCTAAAAAAATTATTAAAAATATGTAATAATGTGCTCATCTTTATAATTTTTTATACATTTTAAATGTGATTTTTAATTAAAAATTTATTAATTTTTAATTCATGTTTAAACATTTTAAAGATTTTAATTAGCAAGACTCTTATCTGATAAAATCTAATAAAGTATATATAAAAAGATTTTTTATATATGTTCAATAACATATAATAAAACTTGTATATAATAAATATTTTATAAAATTATAAAATCAAATACATTAAAAAGTATACAATAATATTAAATATTATAATTTTTTCTCATAGCCACATGCTAAAAAAGATATTTTAGTTCACATTTGATCAACTAAAAAAATATGTTTATTTAGAGTTATTTGTTTTATAATTAGAGAATGAATTCCAATACTTTTAATACAAAAATATATTTTAATAAAATATATAATTTGAAATAATTTATACACATTTTAAAAATATTTAACAAATAAAAAACAAAGGAATAGTTAAACATCAAGATGATTAGAGTATGTTAAATTTAAAACCGAGTTACAAACATACGAGTACGTTAAGGTTAAAACTTGGGGGGTGGGGCCCGGGACAGACAAGACTTTCTTCCTTCCATGATAAACTCCAACTGTCTCTCTTTATACATCGTTGTCTGCAAACGCCCAATACATCACTTCCTCGCTTCTTTCCGCGAACCTTCTTCTTCTTCTTCACTTCATTTCTTCTCATTCCTCTGTTAGAATCAAAATCCCTCGATTCACTTTCACTCATCACAAATCAATCACATGTTCATGCTGTTCCTTACAACCACTTGCTCTTTGCTTTATTACTTCCCTTCTCCCCGGGTACCCTTCTCCCTCTCTCAACTACTTTCTATCTTCCTTTTCAAGTCACTTTGACTTTCTTCTTTTTCTGTAACTGCTCCTCTTCCTTCCTCCTCTCTCTCTTTTTGCTTTCAACTTGGCTCTGAATTTCACTATTTAGTTAATTAGGTTATTTAATTTGTACAAGACATTTTATTTTGTAGGATTTGGGATTAGTTTTGCGTTTTATGAAATTATTATTATTATTATGATTCAATTCTTTTACTGTTTTTAACTTGTGCACACACGCTTGGAAGTTTGCCCTTGATTCCCAACACACTGAATCCATCTATATCATGATGTGTACTAGTTTGTGTGTGCTGACAAATTTGAGGGAAACTATATTTGGTGTTTTTTTTTTTTTTTTCATTTCGTGGATTTGTGCCTTTGATTATTGTCACTTAAGTTGGCACAATATATGGCAAAGTTCTTGGGCAACTATTTACGATATTACTATCCATGGGTTAGTTTTGTTTTGGTTAATAAATGAGTATCTTAATGTGAATCTCTCTCATTTTATTATTTCAGGAGAAGGCTGTGAGATTTTTAGGTGCATGAAGAAGCTATTCATCATTCTGTGACATTTAGTTGATATAGATTCATCGAATTCTACCTTGCTGTTGAACTAGGCTACAGTCATGAATTTTCAGCAAGACAAATTTGTTAGGTTAGTTTGATAGTGCATACCTTTGTTTACTCTCTATTTTACTGTCTATGGTATTTCAGAAGCATTTTACTTGTCACCGGAAGCAAGTCTTTCATGATTGCAATTAAGGCTTCCCTTTCGCCTCTCTCAATTTTTGGAACCACTTTCAAGTCACCATTCTTCAACATCAAAATGCTTTACTTGTTACCCTTTTTCGGACATTTTATTCCCCAATAGTCATTTCTGTGCCTGCATGTCTCTTTCATAGTTTTATTGCCCCTGCTTTGGACATTTTGTTAATCGGATATTTAATCACGATCATGTATTATTTATATGATGTTCAGATTTCGGGATTGGAATTCAGACAAGGGTTCTGAGACCAACTCTCCTGCAATTCATGTAACACGCTCGGGGAGCATTAGGAGTACACTAAGTTCAGTTTCCGAGAAGTTTCAAAGGGGTTATGAATCTAGTTCAGAGAGGATAAAGAGATTTAGAAAGTCATTCAAATCTATTCCCTATAACAGTGTTCTTGCTAGAAGTTTTAGTTCTGGAAAGAAAATCCTTGATCCACAGGGTCCTTTCCTTCAAAAGTGGAACAAGATATTTGTATTATCATGTATTATTGCTGTATCTCTTGATCCTTTGTTCTTCTATGTCCCTGTGATCGATGATAAAAAGAAATGTCTTTCACTGGACAAAAAAATGGAAATTACGGCAACTGTTTTAAGATCTTTCTCTGATATTTTTTATATAATCCATATAATTTTCCAATTTCGTACTGGATTCATTGCTCCATCTTCTCGGGTATTTGGAAGAGGTGTTTTGGTTGAAGATGCTTGGGCAATAGCAATGAGGTATCTGTCATCATACTTCTTAATTGACATTCTTGCTGTTCTTCCCCTCCCACAGGTAAGGAAACTCTTTCTACTGTTGGACTTTTTTCCTTTTGTCCCCTGTAACTGTTACTGAGCTCTTGTGTATGTAATGCATCTTTTGTTTTCACTCTCTCTGAATTTGACTCCTTTTTTTGTTATTAATTTGCCGTATGACTGCATTAATGAAATCCAATTTCAAAACTTGTAGACACTCATAAAATATATTGTAACTAAAGAATAAGTTCAGCTCTCCCAGATCGTATCCTCATAGTTTTGTGGGCTTAGATTTAAAAAGTATATTTCATTTGACTTAATTCAACAAGCTTATTTTGACTCAACTTGCTCCTTTATTTCTAGGTGGCAATCCTAATTATCATTCCAAAGTTGGGAGGCTCTGAATCATTGAATACAAAGACCATGCTGAAATTTATTGTCTTCTTCCAATATATCCCACGGTTTTTACGAATAATTCCATTATATAAAGAAGTTACAAGGACCTCAGGCATTCTCACTGAAACAGCTTGGGCTGGAGCTGCGTTCAATCTCTTCCTTTACATGCTTGCAAGTCATGTAAGTTTTGATGCATTTTTTCTTTTTACTTATTGTGTATATTATTGAATTCTTTTGGTTATGTTGCTTTCTACTACATTTATTATTTGTTTTTTATACTTTGTTTCTGAGATCATTGGTCATTTTTCCTACAAAAAGAATCCTTAAAATTTTAAGTGTTTTTGTGAATGCATCATCGATTTATTTTTCCTTCTAATAAATTTCATTTTTCCTAATCACTAGATTAAACAAGTAAAGTTTGATAGGAATAGATATTGAACAATTCCATATTGTACTTTTTGTGATGTTCTTTTTGGATCAATAATCATTTTGTGACTTATTTCAAGCAATGAGTCACACAATGATCAATTTGTGATTGACTATGATTCATACCATTCTCCCATTGTGAACCATATTGATGGTGATTTCTCCCATCACATTAGTGAGTCATGAGGAACTATATCTGCTAAGTTGTCCTTCCAACAATAATATCTCTCTATAACAACACCCTTGAGTTGCTTTTCCATCCATGTTTGGTGGATATTTCCTTTCAGAAAGGGTTTAGTTGTAACAAGCTAAAGCTTTAGCTTGAAAGGGAGAGATAGGATGTATAAAGTATATTCAATAGTATCTAGATTTTATCTTAAAATAATTTAGAATATCTCAAGGGGCATTTAGCTTTAGGAAAAAATCCTATTTCTTTTTTCATTTTTAGTTGAAAAAAATGCCACTTTATTTTTATTTTGTTTATATATGTCTTGACAAGTTTATGTTAATTGTTGAAAGTCTAATACAACCCTTCTCTTTTGCTTGAACTCGTAACCAATTATGGATCATAGATGTATCTAAACTTCTAAAGACTTTTTAATAGGAATATGTTTACATTAGGGCTTTACTTAGAGTTCTTACTTATTTAACTTAGTCTTAAATGTGTTTACTAATGATATATAAAAAATTATCATTAAGTGCATGTTCTTGTGAATAACATAGTCATGATTGAAAATCAAATGAAGCAGTTAACTCTAACTTGAGCTTTGGAGACATATTTTAGATTTTAAGTAGAAATAAAACAGTATATACTTTACAATTTTAATAAGAAATAAGATGATGATTATGGCTTGAAAGTTAAAATTTGAGATGACATAATACTATAGGTCTTCAAGTTTAGATACTTGAGATTGATTTTACAGAATGATGTAGAAAATAATGATTATATTACTTATAAAACAAACTATGAGATAAAACTTTGTTATTAATTTTTATTTTGTTTCTTGTTTTTAAAAATTTGTACAGAAAATAATGAAAATAATAAAAATAAATTTTCATTATTTCTTGTACAAATCTTTGAAAATAAATAAAAACAATGACATTTTTGTTATTAAAAGTAAAAACAAAAAATTAAAATAAAATATTTACTAAAATCAAACAGCTTCTTAGATGGTCTCTCTGAATTAGTTGGTCTCTCTTGATTAGTTTTCAGACTTCTCAATATTTCATGATTTGTTTGCTTATTTAGTTAGAAATATGATCTAGTATTATTATAAATGAGAATTAGTGCTTTATGTTTTATGACTCATGTAACACACCATATAATATCAAATTAATATCAATTTCTGAGTATTTAGTTTCTATTCTTTCATTTTCTTCCCTCTATATCTAAAACCGTATTATTTCAAAACATTTTGTTGGACCTAAACATGTGTCAGGTGCTATGGTAGCACTCCATAACTTTTGTGCTGTTGTGCCTTGTATCCATCCATGATTCTTAGGTTTGCATACATTTTTGTTTCAAACTCTCAGGTCTGCATTGGTTTATTTTGTATCCCAATGTTGTATACTTAGATTTGATATAACTGTTGCATTTTTTTTGTCATGAAAATTGAAAATGATCTCATCTGCGTTTCTTTGTGATTGCTGATTTACTTGTTTCTCTTAGGTTATTGGTGCCTTTTGGTACTTGTTTTCTATAGAAAGAGAAACCACATGCTGGCAAGATGCATGTCGAAGAAATATCACATGTAATACAAAAGAAATGTATTGTGATCATCATCAAGGTTTGGGCACAATTTCAGCATTCCTGAATGCTTCTTGCCCAATACAGGATCAAAATACAACTCTTTTTAATTTTGGAATATTCCTTGACGCCCTTCAATCTGGAGTTGTGGAGTCAACGGATTTCCCACAAAAGTTCTTTTATTGTTTTTGGTGGGGCCTAAGAAATTTGAGGTGCGCTTTATTGAATCTTTTTTTATTATATACTATGAATTTTAAGATTATGAAGTAATCAGTCACTGCAACGTGATATGATTTTGGTGAGAAATCTATTGAGTTGATGTCATCTATGAGTGTGATGCAAGCAACCTGTAACTGTGCTTGGACTCCATATGTCTGCTTGCTCATAGTGTAGAAATTATTTATTATAGTTCTTTTTGCTGACAATGCTTGGATAAAAGTATTCTCTCTTTCAGTGCATGTGCATATTCAATACGTGCATCTTTACCCATGTTTTGTGTACAAAAGGCATGTGTGTTTGAGGGTTTGTTTGGGCATATGATATTTGTGGATAAAGGGACAAATAATAAGTATGTTTGTCTTATATGATTCTATGTCTATTTTTCTTGTGATTTGAATGGTGTTAATGTTCAATTACGGAAGTTATAAAATTTAAAGCATGTAGATGTTAGATGACTTCTGATTTGCTGCTTAAATGAGAAAATGCTTTTGGCTTCAGTTTTCAGTTTGTTTAATGCCTCAATCATGAGGTGGGGGACTGGGAGAGATGTCAGCCAATTATCTTTTTTGAAGTTGCATATCGTACATATCGTAGCTTAGTATGCTTTGAATATTGATTTTGATGAACGATGTTGAGCTTATTTTAACTAAGTTGTTATTTGACATTTTATAAATATTCCTCCATCCTCTTTCGGGGGAGCTGGATTTCTTTATTGCAGTTCTCTCGGTCAGAACCTGGCAACAAGTACCTATGTTTGGGAAATCTGCTTTGCAATTTTCATTTCCATTGCTGGTTTGGTGTTATTTGCATTCCTCATTGGAAATATGCAGGTTGGTGTCAAATATCTCTTTAGTGTCTGTTAATGAGGCAATAATACTGGCATGCTTCACTTCCAAAATGGTTATCAGTACCATATTTTTCTCCTGAGATCTGTCTCCCCCCCTTCAGGGCCTCTCCTTTTTAATGATAGCAGTTTTTTTTTGCTGTAAATTCTTCTATTGTCAGTTGATCAAGATTTTCCATTTGGGAGACTTCCTCATGAAATAGAACATCATAATCCACTTTGTCTATTAGAACACTTATTGTTACATTTGGAATGTTCAGAATTTCCTGAAATAGGGTGAACAATGTAGGTTCTTGATTATAAAGTAATTCTCTCTAGGTAAGCATGCATGAAAATGTGTTTCTAATGCTCTTCCTCTTCCATATTATTGTCTATATATTTCACTATTTTTTCTTATCATATTGTAGATATACCCAAAAATATTAGTCCTGATTCTTTTATTTTCATATTTCTGCTTGGAAACTGATTTAACAGCTATGCCATTCTGTTTTAAGGTTATTTTTCTTCTCCATTTTGACTCGTTATACTTTTCTTTGAAACAGACATATCTGCAGTCAACAACTACAAGATTGGAGGAGATGAGAGTGAAAAGGAGAGATGCAGAACAGTGGATGTCTCATCGATTACTCCCTGACAGCCTAAGAGAAAGAATCAGACGACATGAGCAATACAAATGGCAAGAAACCAGAGGTGTTGATGAAGACAATTTGATTCGAGATCTTCCCAAGGATTTAAGAAGGGATATTAAGCGTCATCTTTGCTTGGCTTTGCTGATGAGGGTAAGGTTCTCCATATCACAGTTTTCTTTTATAGTGTTCCTAACATTCTTTTACTGTGACTGAACTTTATTTCTTTTTTCAGTTATTTCAAACTGGAAAATTTTTGAACCGTCCATGTGTTGAAGTGGTTGTGAATTCCTACATTGAACACACTTTCCAAAATGTCTAGCAAGATTGAAAATGAAAATTTACTTGTCCTATATTATTTTTTTTATTTGGTCCGCAATTAATAGAATATCCATTGGATAGGAAGATATGTATACTTCTGCATAAATACAACAGAAATACTGGCCTAATTTCAAAAAATTCTGGACTTTGCTTCTAGGTAGATTGAAAAAAAAACATTCAGGTGCTGTACTGTGTAGCTATATGCAATTTTTTTTTCTGCTTTCCTCGGTAATATTTTTCAATGTGTTCGATGTACATATGAATTCTTTAAAGGAGTGTTGTGCGAGCTTTATTAGGAATTCTAGAGCGTTATGGTCTTCTATGGTTAACTAAATGGCATTTAGAGATGATAAACATAGTTTGTGCATGTGTTCCTTGACTGATGGACTCTAGACAATCCTTGAAAAATAAACTGATTATCATTACCAGTGGAAGCTTTGAAGCTATAGTTGATTTTCTATATAACGTTAGTAATAACTACTTGCATCTTTCTCTTGCATGAACTTCAGGTACCAATGTTTGAGAAAATGGATGAGCAACTTTTGGATGCAATGTGTGACTGTCTCAAGCCAGTGCTGTATACAGAAGAAAGCTGCATCGTTCGGGAAGGAGATCCTGTAGATGAAATGCTCTTCATAATGCGAGGCAAGCTATTGACTGTGACAACTAATGGTGGAAGAACAGGCTTCTTTAACTCTGAATACCTCAAGGCTGGTGACTTTTGTGGAGAGGAGCTTCTCACATGGGCATTAGATCCTCACTCCTCATCCAACCTTCCCATCTCAACCAGAACTGTCCAAACTCTTTCAGAAGTGGAAGCCTTTGCTCTAAAAGCTGATGACTTGAAGTTTGTTGCATCTCAATTTCGACGCCTTCATAGTAAGCAGCTTCGCCACACTTTTAGGTTTTACTCACAACAGTGGCGTACGTGGGCTGCATGTTTCATACAAGCAGCGTGGAGGCGTTATAGCAAAAAGAAGCTTGAAGAGTCTCTCAGGGAAGAGGAGAATAGGTTGCAAGATGCATTGGCCAAAGCAGGTGGTAGTTCACCTAGTTTAGGGGCCACAATATATGCTTCAAGATTTGCAGCTAATGCACTTAGAGCCTTACGTAGAAATGGCACAAGGAAGACAAGGGTGCCAGAGAGAATATCACCTATGCTACTGCAGAAGCCTGCTGAGCCTGATTTTACTGCCGAAGAGCAATAGGGTTATAAAATGGTTATTGATGCCTGGTTCTTTATGAAAAGAAAGGACTCAAGTGGAGGAAAAGTTAAAATGAAATGACCTTTTTGATTGTAAGCCAAAATGTCATTTCATATATTTATTTTATTTTGTAAGCTAGTGTAAGATATAGAATGTCTATAAAATATATGAACTACGAAGTTGTATATATAAATATTATTGCTGTTGATTGCTTTTCTTTGGTGAATGAAACTCAAAATGAACAATTTTTTTTTCACTCGCTGTTTTCTTTTTCCCTTTTTGCTGGTTGGTGAATGTGATAGTTCAAATAATTTAAAAATTATCTCGGGTATTACTGTACTTTTGCTTTAGGAGAAGTTATTGCTATTTTAAATAATTATGGTGAATATTTCATTAAGTGCTCTACTTAATTGAAAATAAATACTTTAATTTTAAATTCTGAAACTTTAATTCTGAAAATTTTAAATTCCCTTCATTAATCTTTAACTTTACGAAACATCATTTACTTTAATTCATTTTGGTATAAGAAGATAAAAATAAAATAAAAGGGGCTAAAATAAATAACTTTTATGAAGTCAAAACACTAGCTGAGCATTTTTGAAATGTCAAATTAAAATATTCAGCTAATGCCTATTGAAGATGAATTTTAAAAATTTATTCTTTTTAAATATCTTTTATTTTTATAGAATATTAATATTATAACCGTCTGCGCACATCATCAAATTTAACCTGGTGTCTGCAAATGTATTGAAAAAGTTGTAATTATAGGTTCAACATAAAAAAAATATAAAAGTTATAATTAATAACATTAAAATACATGTAAATTTATAGATTTTAAAACATGAATTCAAACTTGCTATTAGTGCACGAATTATAAGACAATAAATAAAAATAAGTTTTCCCACTTCCACCAAACGAAACTACTAAATAATATAAATTGACCCCTAACAGTTCGTGACTAATAGTTAGCTGAATCTTATATATGTAAAACTAAAACATGGGACAAAAAATTATCAAGTTATATTGGGATGTTCTAGACCCGAAAAGGTATAAAAAAATTATTTTTATAGTTACATTTCAATTACATGAAACACGTAATTAAATATTAGTTATTAGTTAATAAAATATGTGGATTCATTTTTTTTTTCTGAGATATGTGAAATCATTTTTAAAAGTAAAGGTTGAAAAATATCCTATAAATAGGAATTGATATTTTTAGGGTCTATTGATTGCATCAACCAAAAATGTTAAAAAAATATTTATTTTATCTTCACAAAAAAAAAAAAAACTATAACTTGATTTGATTCATTATTAGGGTATATATTTTACATACAAGTTTTGCATCATTATAAGAATAAGAATAATAAAAAATCCTATTTTGATAGAAAATTTGGTCCTCATTAACATTGGTGTATTTTGTAACAAATTATTTTAATATCTTTGAAAAAACTTTCAAAAATTCATTTCTTGAAAATAACTCCACTCAAGCACGCAAAAACCTTTAATTGACTTTATACACTAATAATGTGATCACTGAATACCAAATTTAAGAGTGAGGAAGCAAGTATTGTCCAATTAACTGATACAATTTCTAGTAGCTCACTTTTCTATTTTTCTATAAATCAAAACAGATATACTCAATAAATTTAATTTTCTTTCCACTTCCACTGTCTTTGACCCTGTTTCTCCTTTAAGCTGTAATTGAGAGTTAAGTTTTAAAAAGAAAAAGACAGATTTTCATTATTTTTTCAAATAACAATCGTAAAATAAACTAATATAAAGTTAACGTGTTAATATATTTTTTTATGAATATTATGTCTATCTTTAAAAATAAAAAGTTATCCAACTACTTTTCCTTTAAAATCCAACACCCAAACATACCACTGACCAAGTTCCATGACACAGCACCAAAATAAGGATTTGGAGTTTGGATCATATGTTATAACTACCCAACCCAACCCAACCCGTGCTTATTCACAGCAGATTCATTAAATTATTGTTACTCATTCAAAATTAAATGCTCGTTTCTACGGGTTGATCAACTCAGCAATTGTTCCAAATTTCCAATCAATTCTTCAAATTCGCATACACAGGAAGTTTCAATAAGAAATATAATCTCAAAATCCATATTTGCACCACAAATTATTTCCGTATATTATTATTATATATTTAATAATTGGTAAGGCATGTTTTACAAGCATGTGGAGCAAAAAGCTTATAATATGATTAAAATAATCGAAAGAAACGAAGCCATCCAAGATCGCCCAAAGAGTTCAACGTAGTAACCATACTCCACACACATAATTGGTTTAACATAAGTAATCAAACATGGTTCCTATTTCTCCCACACTAGTTTTACCACCCCGAATGACTATGAAGCCAAAATTGTTTATTTTAGGGGTTACAATACGCAAACATACATTGCTACTTAATGGAGTAATCACGGAGCAGGCTCACTTCCCTCTTCAGAAACGCGGGCAACGCAAAAGCAGCTGAGTGCATCTGCACCAAAAAAAGATCATAGAATCATACTAGCGGGTAGGTATTTGCTGAAATGGGACGCGGGGAAGCATCCATACTAATAGATTTTACTGTATATGAATATACAAACGCGCGTGCGCGCGCACACACACACACAAAGCCAGATGCTAATAGCATTAGTCCAAAACATTAGTATTGAAAAACCAGAGCAGAACTTCATTGAGAAACACACACACACACACACACACACACACACACACACACACACACAAAACCACATGCTATTATTACCTTTGGTTACGATCTACAAATAAGAATATAAATCGTTCACACCAACAAAGGTTATATAAGTAGAAGCATCAGCTATCTACGGACCACATATTTACCTCTGAGTTATAGAATCGAAGTTCTCTTCTGTGCTCACTAGCACCTTCCAACTTTTCAATGGGGTTGATTGGGTTTACAAAATCAACAGGTGGTCCTTCTGTTGAGCATAGAAGAAAACCTATCACACCACTGCATGCCAAGGAAGGCAGCCGTTAAACAGTATACAGTCACCAATATCATCTAGATAAACCAAAATGTAAATCATTTTTCTTAACAGAACAAAAATGAAATGCACTCGGTAGCAGAGTTCACTCTTTTTATTTGGATTTTGCCTACTAGTACATTACTAAAACCTATCCTTAGCCTAAAAGTCATGTAAAAGTGTTTCCTAAACCATATAATTTACCATTATATTTATAACAAATTGAAAGTTGACACCTCTCAAGAGGTTAAGTGAAGACCTACTAAACTTTGGAACAAACTAAAGCAACAACGTGACACACCCAAAAAAGCTAGGATTGACACCAATCATAATCATATACCTTTAGGGTCCCCACTATTATGGTAGGCCCGCATCAGTGGGACTCTCTTTATCAAGAGGTGTAACCACCGCTGTAAGAAAAATTACTTTCACTCTTACACCAGGTGGAAGCATAAGTTGAGAAAAGAAAATTTCTAAAAGTAACATCAAAGGAACTTTGAAGTGGAACAGAATATTATTTTGTCAGCATGTTGAAAAGCACAACTACCTTGGATAAGTTGGTACACTTGCCCATGCATAGTGTACAGAACCTTTGAATGTTTCTCGACAAACAGAGATCATATCTTGGACAAGGTGTGTATGAAGCCACATACTTTCTGCCATATTACAGAGAACTCCGCCAGGCCTTAATGCCTTAGCTATTGTCTCAAAGAAAGGCTTCTCAACAAGTTCTTGCGCAGGACCTAAATTACACAAGCTATCCTGTAAATTGTTGATAATAATAACCAACAAGCAAAGAATCTCAATCTTTCTATATGATAAGTATGTGGCTAATAGTTTAGTGGATTCAGAGTAAACAATTTAGCATCTAAAATTTCGAGAAAACCATTTTTCATGAAACTTTTGAATAAAATTCAACAGAGCGGAATGTAGGCACATGCAGATAGCTGATCAATATTATTAAACCAGCTAACACAGTCACAAACATTGTTTTTCACTGAAATTTCCTCGTGAATAAATGCTAGACACCAAAGTTGTGGCCAATAGCCCTAATATGTAAGTGTGTCAGATTCAGGTGAACCTCATCTAATTGGGCAATGTCAATAAAAATATAGTTCTTCCTCAACATTATTTTTCATTTCTTAATAACAAACACATTTTCTTTTAAGTATTGATTCCAAAAATACACAGGCCTAAGTGAATATCTTGGATGAATGAATAATTTTAAACTGATATGACATACCCACAGGATCTGAGGAATCAACAATTATGGCATCATATTTCCCTTCTGGAGCATGTCTAAGAAAGTCAACAGCTGCCAAAGATGGGTGAAAAATAATATCAGGTGAATAATCATACAGTTTGCAATCAGTAAATAAATTATACATCAAATTAAAACTAAGATTTGCAGATAATATAAATATTACCATCACCAACGTGCAGGTGTACTCGAGAATCTTCAAACCCAACAGCTAACTCCGGAAAAAACTCCCTAGAAACCTACAAAATAACCATGGCAATAGGTTCTTCTCCATAATAAAATCAGTTATATTAATGACTAAAGTATGATGTTACTTACATCAATAACCATCTTATCTATCTCACAAATATCAATACATTCCACAGAGCTGTGACGGGATACTTCCCTTAGAACTCCACCATCTCCACCACCAACAACTAACACCTGAATTAAGAACATAAAAATCATTAAGCAGAATACGAAAACAGAGAGGAAGATAAAGAAAGCATAGAAAAGTGGAGTATATTCAATCAAACTTATTTTTTAATGTCTCAAACACTTTCCTCCATGCAGATGAGAGCATTGGAAATGGAAATAACAACTGGCAAGTCAATCATGATTATATAGCAGTGATAGAAATACTAGAAGAACAGAACACAATAAAACAAATGCTAAATTGCTGAATCACAAAGGAAGTATGCAACTTCAGAAAAACCATTTTCGCCTTGTGATGATAAGAAACCATATTTTTAAATCAAAACAGAAACAACTAAAATATTTTTTAACAGGAAGACATCATATAAGCTGAGATCCAAAATCATTAGATCAAACGACTTTACATTTTTGGGGGACAGAATTGAACAGAGGGGAAGATGAGCAATCATCTCCTGATAAGCACATTCATCCTTCTCAGTCAACTGAACAATCCCATCAAGCACAAGCACTTTGCCATATGTTGATGACTGCAAAAAAAAATAAAATGATTAGTGTTAATCTCTTAAGGTAGAATTTAGAGAACATTATAAGATTAAGAGAGACAAACCTCAAAAACCAAGACCTCTTGGTACTCTGACCTTTCCTTGTATAAGATCTCATCTACTTTGATTGAATGTGCTTCTCCTAATGATAGACACAAAAGCCATCAGCATTAATCAAATCATACGCAAATAAGGTGCATACTCAGCGACCAAAGTGGGAGTTTTAAGAAATGACTGGAAAATATGGACGTTGGTGATCTTGACTTGAAATTCAAAAAAGTAGGAAAGTAAAAACTATTGCATAACTACATAAACTCACTCCAATAGTCATATGGCAATAACACATGCACAGTGCAGAATTACAGAAGTACCAGTAAGACCCACCTGGCCACATTGGGTTGTTGAAATAAACAGCTTTCCCAGACTTCCCTGTAAAAAAGAAGATAAAATAGAAGAAAGTAATGAACAACAGTAATCTATTTACAACGGTAATCAGGTCCAACTATTGTAAGTGAAACAGAAGTCGAAGAATACAAAAAATAATAGCAGATAATGACCAGAGCAAGTTTGAGATACTGAGAACCACCCAGAAACAACAGTGGAATGACACTTCGCCTCCAACTCAGGGGCTGAAGCCTTAGCCTTCAAACAACAAGAAGGAATTTCCTTCTCTACACCATTTCCGTTACTCGCCTTCCCATCCATAATCTTCTGGCATTCCAAACCTCTTCCTGCGCCGTCCTCCATATATTATCTTTTTCTTCTCTGGCTCCAGTCTCTGCATGATAAGTACATGAGTCGTCACTAAAAACACTTAAATAATGACTATCAGACACAAGACCAAAAAATGATCCCCTTTACTTAAAAGTTCATAAAAGAAAAATCCCAGTACTTGCAAAACCAAACCATGAATCAGAGAGTAAAGGGAAAACAAAATGGCAATCCCAAGTTAAAACGACCCCCATTTGTAAGCATAAAACTCAAAGTAAATGTGGATAAGCATTGGCTTCCTTATTTTATTTGGTTTTGTAAATTAATTTTTACTTTTCTTCACCGACAGTGTTTAAGTACGGAACACGTACCTCCTAAAAACAAGTACGAAATGATTAAGAAAACAACCCACAAAAATAAAAATTACAAAAGCACCGTTGTACATTAGGCATAACTTCAAAATAAATGATAAATTAATACAAACATATAAGCAGAGTGAAATACAGAATTGTACCCAACAAAAAAAATACAGAAATGAAATCAGAACACTCAGCAGCTTAATATCAGTTTCCAAAACAATAAATGACGCCAATTAATAATTAATTACAGTATCAAACTATCAATCATTCACTGATTCTGAATACAAAATATACGAGACACCCAAATCCTCGGCCAAAATAAGGCGTTATCTCATTTCTTATTCAAGCTTGACACGCTCAGAGTTTCGAACTCCCATGTTACCAAAAAGGAAACAAAATCATCACTTGAAAATTCGCCTTTCCTTCCATTTTTTTCCTCTTTCCACCAAACCAAATCCAATAATAATAATAATAATAATAATAATAATAATAATATCATCATCAACAACAACAACTAGTCGTGTCAGAGAGTTCCAGAAGTGTATTTGTCATCGCAGAAAACAGAGGGAAATAATAATAGAAAACGCGGCACAGAAAATGATAGAACACTCGGGAAGCAAGAGCGTGTGTATTGCTATCGTGAACCGCAAAGAAGCGGAAAATTGTAATAATTAATGTCGCTGCGGAAGCACGTTAGAGGATAGCTAGGGTTAAGCGTAGAGAAAAAATCGACAAAAAACAGAAGAAAAGGGCGAAAGAAAAAGTAAAGAGTGGAGAGAAGAGTGATGAAGAAAATGTTGATGAAAGAGAGGGGGCAGTTAGGGTAAAACGTGGAGAGTGAGAGAAGAGAAGAGTGAAATGAGGGTCTTGCCTGTCGCGAATGTCGGAGAGAGAGAGGTGTGATTGCGAAGGAAGAACCCAACAAGGACGAAGATGAATAGACAAACTCTGTATCACCCTATCCACCTTCTCTCTCTTTTTTCCCTTTCTTTCCACCAAAATGGAACCTCTTCCTTTATTTATAAACATTTTCTTTCTGCCTTCCACGTTTTCTTCTCTTTTCTCTTTTCTTTTTTTAAGTTGCTTTTGCTTTTTTATTCTTTTATTTTTTTTAACGTGTGTGTATATATAGATAATATTAAATTTTATAGCTTTTAATAAAAAAAATGTTATTTATTATTATATATTCTTCCACACACATGTTAAAATAAAGTTATTTGTTTAATCACATTTCACAAACATTTGTATCTTCAAAGCTGCTGCACCAACCTGTCGTTAGCCAATGAAGCACTCTAGGTGATTTTCATTAATAGAAAAGTAGAAGGGCTGAATCGACTTTTTCTCGTTTCTAAAAAATTGCTTCTATTTATTAGGATATGCTATGCAAAATGTATAATAATTCAACTTGTAAAGTTTTTACTGGTGAAGATTGATAAAATTTCATGAAATAGTTATATAAGTTAAAAATCAATTTATATATTCGGAGCTAATAACTAAATAACAAAATATAACACAAAAATAAATTAATATAAAAATATATGTTAACCAATATCTTAAAGATACTTATTAAAAATTATAAATATTATATTTTTTAATTACTTGTTAAAATTTTTATTAATATACACATATTATAAATGAAATTTTACTATTTAAAAATTAAATATACATAAAACTATTTTTTTCATAATTTATGGTATATGCATTTTAGTACAAAATTAATTTTGAATTATATTTAAATTATATTTAAAAAAATTAAATTAATTTTCATATTATAAATAAAAAATGTTAGTAATAAATTTTTAACACATTTTTAATATGCATTAATTAATATTATTATTTAATATTTATATTATAAATAAAAGTACATTATCTAGAAAGTGAATTATTGATTAAATTATTTTATTTTGTAATATGTATATTTTAATATTAAAATTAAATTAGATAGTATGTGAATTATAATTTTAAAATATTTTTACTTTTTTATCTATATTTTTTGTTAATTTCATTCTAAATGTATATTTTAAATGATTTTTAAAAAAAAATTCAATATCTGTTTTTATATTTGTAAAAATACCTTTATTTTATAATTTGAACTTTTTAAATAATTTAATTTTTTGAATTTATAATTATTAATATATATTTATTATTATTATTCAATTAAAATTTTTACATTATACAATAAAAATATTATTTTAAGATGATTTTTTAAATTATTTAACTTTTTAAATTTTTATCATTTTGATATATACTATTAGCAACAGTAAAGTTAAGTTAAACTAATTTAAAAATAATTTTATTATATCTAATTATTTTTAAAAATATAATTTTTCTTATGTAGTTATTTAATTGTATATATATATATTTTATAAAAAAAATAAAATACATTTCCATTAGGATAGTTATCAAATTTTTAATAGAAACCTTGCATTCTTTGAAACCTTAATTACTATTACCAGGATCCTTATTAGCAAGAGAAATAGAAAATACAATTTAATGTTACATATAATATTTCTTTAAAATGAAATATAATAAAACTACCAGGATCCTTATTAAAAAGTTATAATTTTATAATTTTCTTACCATGTGCCTCGCACACAAATTAAAAAACTCAAATAAAAAATAGGATTGTGTAGCTGCTGCATGTGCATAAGATTGGTGACGCCACGTAAGATTCATGCGGCAATCTGTTGATGTGTCCCATCTTAGAGAGAGATAAGCTCAGACATTTATTTCGACAGACAGAGAGAGAAATAAGACCCGTTTGGCATTAGAAAGTGACGTTCGTTCTTTATCGCAATTCTACTCGAGGAATGTGCCCAGGTTGTCCAACTTTAAAGCTAGTCAAATAAGCTTTAAATTAGTTTTATTTATCTTTACAAACACAGTACAATGCCCCATGCTATTGTTGAATTACTTTTACTTGATATAAATTATCATGCTAGTAAAAACATACAAGATATAAATGGTTTGCAACTTTAATACATTCAAAGAAAATAATAGAGTATGAAAGAAAAGTTAAGACATAAAAAAAAATTAGACTTTAAATAAAAGATAATTTAGTAAAATTAAACTATATATACAATAAAAAATATTCATCATATTATAAAATTAAATGAATTATAAAATATATTTTATAAAAAAAATATAGTATCTTACGTGAATAATATAAATTGTGATAATGTTATTAGATTTATTTTTTGTATTGAATTGAAATATTAATTTAAAATTTATTATAAAGTAATTTTAAAATCTGATTATTTATAAGTGTTAAATCTTATTCTTAATAAATTAAGATTAATTTCTTAAAGTATATTCTATTATACAAAATATTCAATTATTTCATGCAAAAATTTTCTTATGTCCTCGTAAGTTACGTTACAGAAAAATAACTCGGTGCTAAAAAATAACTTGATGCTAAAATGATAAAAAATTAACAAATATTTCTCTCCTATTTCATACTTTGCAATACATTGCTTAAACTAAAATGATTAAAAAGTTATATGTAAGATTAATTTAATAATTAATAAATTAGTTTATTTGACACTTGTATTTAAAAGATCATTTTTATCCTTGAAATGATTATTCATATATAATTTCTTTATCTTTAATTTTAAAAAATTTACCTTTTTTTTCTTTTCAACAAAAAAAAATCATATCAAAGAGAAAGAAAATGCATTTTACTCTTTGAAAGGCAAACAAGCAGAACACACAAACAGGTTATGAGAGAACTTTTTCCACAAGATGGAATGGTCTTTAGTTAACTGCAGGAGGAAGGAATAGATTAAATGGGGGCATCAGCAAGCAAAAATTAAGAAAAAAGAGAGAGGATATTTTAGTAAATTGCAACAATAGATGAATCTTCCTTCTATTTCTCACCACAAGAAATTGTTTTTAGTAGGCTCTCTACCACTCCCATAAATCACTTTCATCCGTATCCATTCTTTTGGAACGGGAGAACCTGTGCTTTTCTATTCTAAATCATTCTATTTTATTTCTTTCTCTCTCAATTCTACCCTTCCAAATAAAGCATTAATGCTTAATTGTGAATTAATTTCTTTTTTTTTTTATTACGTGAGAACAAATACTTTTTAATTTGAAAAAAAAAATTGGGAGGATATTTTTTCCTAAAAACGATAAATCATTATTTAGAGAAAAGGATGAAAAGAGAAAATTTAGTGAAATTTTAAATAAGGATATTTTTACAAACTTAAATTAACTTTATAAATTACTAATTAGTTTTGATAAACTATTTTAATCTGCATACATGGATTAAAAGTGATTTACGCTTAAAAACTGAACAAATATGTGTAACTCAAACCTTTATACACAAGTCTTTACTAAAAATAAAGTTACGTAAGAAGAAAGTATATTAATTCTGAGAATTCCGTTTCCAAACGGAGATACAAAAAAGCACGTCATGCCAGGAAGAAATCCTCATTCTGCAAACCATTTGGTAGCAGAAAATGCATATGCCAGAATCTGTAAAGGGCTGAAGGACTCTACGAGCCAATATTGATGAAAACACAGCTATCACTTTTCCTTTATTTTCGTTTTATTTTATCATTGCACCAAACATAACATGTCTCGGACGAAAACTTTCTCTAATAGTAGATAAATAACGTGTATCAACGAGCTTCACTAAAATGTTGGTTGATGTGTTGATGAAAAAGCTTGAAAGAAAATCATGGTTTTGGAAACGTGGTTTTATAAAAGAATCGAATCTCATTGGAATCAAGAGCTATCGACTTTTCCGTTTAGGAATCATTTCTTTATTTATTATACCCATTAAATTGGACGGTCAAACTACGAATCTTTCAAATTTATATATTATGATTTAAACAAAAATAACAGGAATTAAAATTTTAAATTATAATTTTAAGTTGTATTTATTTATAAAAAATATTCAATAAATTAAAAAAAAATTTGGTCTGGAATTAATTTAAAATTATTGTGCTCTAATATTTAAGTAAACTTAATTAAAATTTCCTATTGATACTTTAATTTAAGATTCAATTAAAATTTTAATTTAATTTATCTTTAAAATTCATACTTTACCAACTTATTTTTTTTTTTTTTATATCTTGAAAGATATAAATACAAATAAATTTCAACTGAGTAGTTTTATTAAGTCAATGATAATAATATCTAAAAATAAAAATAATTAATGGTTTCTAAATTTCTAATATTTAATAGAAAATTCATAAATACATATTACATTATAATCAAATTATATTTTTAATTTCTGTAAATATGACTAAATTTAATTTTAATTTTTCAACTTTTTTATTGGTTTAAGTCCTTATAAACTTCAACACTTAACATGCAAATAGACATGTTATGACACTTGTAACTTTAGAATGATTGTTAACGAGGGTCATCACAAAATGTTAATAAAAGCTAAAACTAAAAAAAAAAGAAAGGAAAAGAAAAAGAAAAAGAAGAGAGACTTAAATTATATATAATAAAAATAAATTAAAAGACTACACTCAAATTAACTCTGACTAAAACAAAAATACCATTTTTAATGACAATGCCTTATTATATAAGAGAGTCTAACATGAAAATGTTACTTTAGTGCATCTTATCAAAGCTTAGTAACACTCAACATAATATACATCTCTTTCTACAAGGGATTATATTATTTGAACAACCTTTTTGCACACCTACACCATATATTTATACCCTTTTATACTTATTTATAGTTTTTTCTCTCCATATTTCAGAATGTAAAAGATATTACGTTGACTATTTCGAATCACGTATTGACATATCAGAAGATGGACCCGAACTGCCAAGACCTCTAATGTCTTCTGCTGGTAGATCTTGTGGATATAGATAGGGTTTATTAGGCATTTGTAATTCTTCGTCTTTTTCAAGCATTTCTAACACTTTGTCCATTGAAGGACGATCACTTGGCTTTGTCTGTATGCACCACAAAGCCACAATCATCATTTTCTTTGCTAATTTTATCTCCTCTTCCGTGTCATTTTCAATTGTAATTTCCCTTTCATCTTGCAATCGATCATAAACCCAAAAAGGGAAATAAATTTGGCTAGATTCTTCAGCCATTGCATTCAAGTTCTTCCTCCTACTAGCCATCTCCATTAATAACATGCCAAAGCTATAAACATCAGCTTTGTAAGAGATTGTGCCAACATTTCTGTAGAAGAGTTCAGGTGCCATGTATCCTATGGTTCCTCTTGCCACAGTCAAAGACACAATGCTATTATCTATAGGACAAAGTCTTGCAAGTCCAAAATCAGAAACTTTTGGATTGAAATTTTCATCAAGAAGGATGTTGTGAGGCTTTATGTCAAAGTGCAAAATTTTCATGTTGCACCCATTATGTAAGTATTCAATACCACGAGCTACTCCAAGAGAAATGGCATATAACTTTTCGCAACTTAAGGAAGAACTTTCCTCACGAGAGAAAATGAATTTATCAAGAGATCCATTTGACATAAACTCGTATATAAGAGCACGCTTAGATCCCTCCACACAAAAACCGATGAGTTGCACCACATTTATATGGTGAATCCTACCAATAGTAACAACTTCATTGATGAAATCTTGACCGTTGGTTTCTTTGGTTTTATCCAAAATCTTGACAGCTACAAAACGGCCACTTCGAAGTTGTCCTTTGAAGACAGAACCATAGCCTCCACTCCCTAGTTTTGTACTGAATTGTCCCGTTATCCACTTTATGTCTTTGTAAGAATACCGTATAGGCATGATGTTATTGTCACTTTGTAGATAATATTCAATGGTATCATACATAGATAAATGCCTTCGTCTCCATTTATAGATAAGTATAACACTAACGCATGGAGCTGCAATTGCAAATCTGGCACCACTGATCAATACAACTATTTCTGTAAAGAAGATATGGCAAGCAAAAACAAATCATTACAATGGGGTGTAACAAGAATCTGTTAGATATCTCTTAATTTTAAGTCTTTGAATTTTAGAGTTCTTCATAGAACTTAATATATATAAGAATCATTCTAATTTGTTTACCTAATTTCAATTTCAAGATTAAATGGAAGTAGCTTTGCATTTTTTTTCACTCCCTTTAAACAAATAAATTCCACTGATACGTGCTCTTCTATTCCTTTTTGATATAATTGGCTAAAGGGAAGGCTACTTACTTGACAGTTCATCCAAGATATCTACAATTTTCCAAACCCGAGGATTCCTTTCTTCTGCAATAACATGGAAGCAATTAGATCATGTGGTTGACAAATTAATTGTCAATTCATCTATCAGGAGTCTACAATATAAATATAATTATTGATCTTATGGATAAAGTGGTAGTGTACGTAAATCTTGGTAAATGCTTCAAGCATTTTAGATAATAGAAGTTACACAGTTGTAGGGTAAATTGTGTCAAAATAAAATAATAAGATAATTAACATAATTCAGTAATAAGTTATATAGGTAGGTGCTCGTAATTTATTTGGTATAAGTTTAAACTTTTTTATATACCTTGATGCTTTGAAGAGTCTTCACATGTTTTGAAAATGGAAAGAAAAAGAAAAGAGGGATTGCAAATAAAATATTATGTTAATCAAGAGTTATATATGTACGTATAAAAGAAAGATTTGTTGTGCGTCTTTAAATATACATAAAAAAAATTAATTTTTCTTTCATTTACTTTAATATGCCATGCACTAGATTAAAAAAATATTTTAAAAAAATAAACATTTTAAACTTTTTTATATTTGAATTTTTTTAAAAATAAGAGGCATGATAAATTTGCAATAATTCATACAAATACAAAAGAATAAAATAATTCATATCTTTTAGCATGTATTTTTTAAAATCATAAAATAAATAATGATATAACGTTTGTGTATTTTTTGTATGAACAGTTATAAAATATTTTTATAAAAATATCATTTCTCTTTAAATAAACATTACCATTAATTCCAATATTTTCTTTCATACATTTCTAATCTTCATTTTCTCCTCGTCCTTCTACGAGTAATTTTTGAATAGTTCAATATTATGTAGTTTTAATCACTCACGTTGTATTACATATCAATTATTTTTTTTTTATAAATTATAAAATTTATACACATGCCAGAGAATCATAGTTGAAACTACATAGTCTAAAACAGTGAAAAAAATTTCGTGTTCAACACACGATGTCACTCTCAAGTACGAAAAAAGAAAACACGAATCGATCGGTTTCATATCTACAATGCACTAAAGGAAACATAAGTCTATCGCAAACTAACCTGTTCGGAGATCATAACGAAGTTGCCCCCTGCGATTGAACCCCACAAACGAATCCTCGTGACTAAGACTATTCAGCCAAGAAAGTTCAAAGCCATGAAACAGCATCTCATGGATTTCAATGCACGAAACATTGCCAGGAGTATCTTTTTTAGGCCACGATGTGAGATACGTAAACTCCACACGACACGAGTCTTTCAGTCCCAAATCCCAAAGAGATTTCCCTTCAACATTCGCATAGAAAGTACTTCCACGCGCATACGAATTACCGTTCATGCAACTCACGTTCTCACCAACGTATAGATCACACGAATCCACCCTATTTGGACACCTCAAATATAACATAAGCTTTACCAAACTCCTCTTCATGAACGCCGAAAACGAATTTAACGTCCCTACGTACCCTATCCAATACTGATACGCTTGATATGGCTCATCATCATCGCTGAAATTGTTGAGCGTTAAACCATAACGAGGGAGGGAGGAGTAATCATGCGCTCCAACATTAACATCCGCTACTCGTATTGTGTAGTTGTTCGAATTAATTGACTTCACGTTGTATTTTCCGAACTCCAAATAAAGCACCAATTGGTTGTTCTCGCAGGATAGGTTGTACCTCTTGTCACCACATGTGTCAGGACTGTCTTGCAACCGGAAAGGGGATGTTATGTTATGAATCCCGCACCGCCGATAGCAGAGTTCAGCATTTTCCGTTGCATTGCACCAACAATTTCCATACAATAGGATTAGGAGCACCATTGATGCAGCAAAAGTTGATGACATCTCTGTGGTAATTGAGAGAGCAAGAAAAAAATGAATAAATAGTAAAATTTTGTTGAAATTTGTGGTAGCTAATGTTGTCAAAGAATTGAATTTAGCGATACGATGTTATTTCCAATAATACCTTATAGTAGTAATACACAAGTTTTTATTGTGTACCGTACGCGTTAAACGCATGTTAGAAAAACGGTATTAACAATTGCGTGTATGCAAGTCAATCTGACACTGAAGTTGAGAGGGAGCTTAATTAGTATAATGCAACCACTCGCTGGAATCGAATATCTACTAAATTAGCTAATGACGTAACCTCTTATATCATATCATTGAATAGTGAGTTAATGTTAATGACTCGGTGACATTGAAATTTGTTTTTAAACCGAAACATGCGCATATGCTAATTGCCAAACACTCACTCACAATATGGACACTTCTTTGCTAGCAGTATCATCCCATTCTATTGGATTGTTGTTTATGGTTTGCTTCAGTGTAGAGCTTGCACTTGTTATTGGCATTGTCAACAATTGTTCAGAATCATCATGTGGAAACTTGGTGATTCGATTCCCTTTTCGAATCAAAGGGCGGCATCCCCAACACTGTGGCTATCCTGGCTTTGATTTATTTTGTTCAGCAAGTAACAAAACTGTGATTGAACTGACAGAGTCAGTGAAGCTCAGTGTCAATAATATTAACTACAAACACCAAATTATAGAATTATCTGATCCAAATGATTGCCTTTCGAGGCAGCTCCTAAACCTCAAGCTCAGTCTATCAGCTTCACTTTTCCAATTCAAGCCCAGCTACCATGTACATGGTGACTATAACTTTTTCAATTGTTCATCAATGAAAAGAAGTTTGAACTCTTATTTAGTTCCATGTCTCAGCCCAAGTGACTCAACCTCTCGAGTATATGCTATTCCATCCGATACACGCATGGAGAACCTGGAACTGACATTTTGTACCAAAATGTTAAATATTTCATCCTCCCCTTTTGATTTTCTTAAAGAGAATATTCTCGTTCTGACATGGTCTGAGCCAAACTGTGAACATTGTGAATCAAAAGGGAATAGATGTGGGTGGAAGAATGATACTGCCATGCTAGTGAAAGAAATACATTGCTTCTCCAATCACAAAGGTAATAAACTTTTGATTCTATCGCATCATAAAGCATTACTAGCTAGTTGACATTGTTTAATCTCGAGTATTAGGGGATTCCATGTTCAATTCATCTAGATGCAATCATGAAAGGTAAAAATCTAATTGATCCATCTGGATGAATACACTAGCCTTACATATTGATCAACCTGACTCTTCTAACCAGCTACATGCAGCTCTTAATTTGTAAGAACTTAATTAACACTTATCTCAAAAGCATGGAAATATTAAGTCTACCAAACGCAAGTGATTTCATTTGTAGCTATTTCGGAGCATTCAATTAATATAGATTCATGCGATGTCTAATGATTTTATTTTTTTTACTATCACATAAATTGAGTTTGGTTACTGTGGTTTGCAGGTTCATCAACAGCTCTTGCCACCACAGGTAAGCTTTAAATTTCTGCACTGTGTTTTTAGTATTAACCAATTAGTAAAATTATGTTGTTTTGAACATTCAGTTTTCATAAATGTAGGATCTGTCCTAGGATCGTTGTTTCTCATCCTCCTGACCGGTGCAGTTTACCACATGTATGACTCTTACAGACAGCAAAAGGAAAAACAAACAATTGTTGAAAAATTTTTAGAAGACTACAGAGCTCTTAAGCCCACCAGATACTCATATGCTGAAATTAAGCGAATCACCAATAACTTTGAGGACAAGTTAGGAGTGGGAGCCTATGGAACTGTGTTTAGAGGAAGCATTTCCAAAGAATTTATTGTTGCTGTAAAGATGCTGAATAATTCCCAAGGAAATGGAGAAGAGTTCATTAATGAAGTTAGTACAATGGGCAGAATCCACCATGTTAACATTGTTCGATTGGTCGGTTTTTGTGCAGATGGATTTAGAAGAGCTCTTGTTTATGAGTTCTTACCAAATGGTTCACTGCAGAAGTTCATAAATTCACCAGACAACAGGCAGAACTTCCTTGGTTGGAAAAGGCTGCAGGACATTGCTTTAGGCATAGCCAAAGGAATTGAGTATCTTCACCAAGGTTGTGATCAGCGCATTCTCCATTTTGACATTAAGCCTCAAAATGTGTTACTCGACCAAAACTTCACTCCAAAAATATGTGACTTCGGTCTAGCCAAATTGTGTTCAAGGGATCAGAGCATAGTGTCAATGACCACAGCACGAGGAACTCTGGGGTACATTGCTCCTGAAGTTTTCTCACGAAAATTTGGAAACGTGTCATACAAGGCAGATGTTTATAGCTATGGAATGATGCTTCTTGAAACAGTAGGGGGGAGGAAGATCACTGAGGACTTAGAGGAAAACATCAGCCATGTTTACTACCCAGAATGGATTCATAATCTTTTAGAAGAACGTGAGGAAAAGAGAATTCACATAGATTATGAAGGGGATGAAAAAATTGCAAAGAAACTAGCAATTGTGGGACTTTGGTGCATCCAGTGGCATGCTATGGATAGACTATCCATGCAAGTGGTTGTTCAAATGTTAGAGGGAGACATAAACAGATCCTCAATGCCTCCTAATCCCTTTGCTTCTGCAGGACCAAGGAGAACAAGTGCAAGTGCAAGTTTGGGTGAGACTGCTAGACAACTAATCCAAGACTTCGATGTTATCCATGAGCTCGAGTAACTTATCAATGATTACGGAATAAGATTATTATTATTATTTTAGTTTATGTGCTTTGAAAGAAGCATAAGTTGGTGTTGCTGTTGGATTAGATAATTTAAAATTTTAAAATATTAATAGTTTCTTTGCATGTTTTACTCAGCAGATTATATAGATGGTCCAAAACTCCAGGAAATCCATATATAAAAATATCTTGAAATAGTGTAATTTCTAGAAGAGAATAGAAGTATTATAGCACTGGCCTACGAAATTTGGCTAGCTAGAAATAACTAGTGCTTTGAAGATAAGGACATTGATATTTATTGGACTATTTCAAAATTTGGCTTTTCGAATTTTGCTTCCGACATTTCTTTCTTTATAACACAGTTCATCTTTCAGCAAAATTCTCTATATCTAGTTTGAACCATATTTGGAAAGAGGAAACTCCTGAATGTATTGTGGATGCTATTGCCTTGGATAATATTCCTAGCTTTGTTTAATGTAATTTCCTTTCCCGTGTAAAAATAACAGAAGATAACCAGATCATCTGCTACACTCCTAAAGCAATTGTTCAACAACTTTTTATAATTTCTATAATTTTTTATTCAATTTATACATTGAAGTAAAATTTACTAGAATATTGAAATATGCAAGAGTTTACGTAAATTACGAAACTCATTTGTTCTTTGTGCAACACATATCACTCCTTGACGTCCTGTGTTAAGGTGAATCTGATTGTTTACGTTTGTCTACTAAAATGCATGTTTTATTTTCTTTTCAGAAAGACTCAGATGTAAAAAATTGTTCGTATTTTCTTAAAATAATATGTTTAGAATTTTAAATGAAAATATAAACACATTATACGTATTGATCTTGTTTAAAAGTAACTATACATTTTAATTTATCCCAAGATCAATTTACTGGTCCTCTAAAAATAATTAAATTCAATCTAATTATCTAATTAAAAAAAGAATCAATTTAATCTTTTAAAAAATACGCTAATTAATTTCTCAATTATAAAATATTATTATTTGAAACCTTTTATCATGATAAATTAATCGTTAATTTACCTTTCTCAATTATAGAAAATGGCATCGATTTGATTCCTTATCATCAAAATCTCACGATTCGTTCTTGAAAAAAAAAAACTAAGACGTTGCTTATTGTGATTATATTAAGTTTGTAGTTTGCCATTCAAAATTCTCAAAAAAAAAATAAAAAACAACACTTGTATTTGTAATTCTGCATCTCTAAATGACTAAAGTAAAAAGAAAATGTATCTTGGCTGATCATGCAACCTCGTGGATGTATATTGAAGTCCTCTAGAGTTCTTAAACAATTAACTGCACCATATGCAGTTCATAATCTCATCGTTAATATCTTTTTAAGCAATTTTTAATTTAACATTTTAATATAAAATTATAGTCTTTTAAGGGATCAGATTCATGCAGTTAAAAAAAAGAATTGCTGGGGATCTTGATCCATACATAAATTTTCATTCCACCCCTCCTTACGAGTGGTGCTAAGATCAATATCAAATGATGATTTGTAATAAAACTTTAATTTTGTTATATTGTTGCATAATTTTTTTACATTATCAATTAACTAAAAAAATATTATAAATATTAAGTTTTAAAATAAATTTTATTAAAATCAATAATTTTAATAATATAATAATTAATGATTGAATGATAATATACAAAAATTATTATAAAATTACAAAAATATGCAAATCTTAAATACCTCTAAAAATATAGCTAAACCAATATTTGATCTTTTAAAAAAATTTTGAGAAAATTTTAGTATTTTCGGGTAGTCGGTATTTTCAATCGTTGTAATATTTAACAAAAAAATCTAATTTTTATTTGTCATGATGAATAGTCATATTTAAACAATAGTCTAACATAAGAATATTCTTTTTCATCTGTGCCAGAAACACTTATTGTAACATGTATTCAAGGTGGTAAGAGTACAACCTTATGAGTTAGATACAGGTGGTATAAGAACTTATGAGATCCAAAATGATATCAAATTGACTTCGTGGATTTACTTACTGATACATCATAGGATGATCCTAAACTACAATGATTTCTAGTATCCTCATTTGATAGATCTTGTGGATATAAAAAAGGTTTACTTGGCGTTCGTAATTCTTCATCTTTTTCAAGCATCCCTAACACTTTATCCATTGGAGGACGATCACCTGGCTTTGTTTGTATACACCACAAGGCTACAATTATCATTTTCTTTGCCAGTTTCATCTCCTCTTCTGTGTCATTTTCAATTGTAATTTCCCTTCCATCATGTAACCTATCATACACCCAATAAGGGAAATAAATTTGGCTAGATTGTTCAGCCAATACATTCAAGTTCTTTCTTCTACTGGCCATCTCCATCAATAACATGCCAAAGCTATAAACATCAGCTTTGTAGGAGATTGTACCAACATTTCTATAGAAGAGTTCAGGTGCCATGTATCCTATAGTTCCTCTTGCTGCTGTCAAAGACACAATGCTATTATTATTAGGACAAAATCTTGCAAGACCAAAATCAGAAACTTTTGGATTGAAATTCTCATCAAGAAGAATGTTATGAGGCTTTATGTCAAAGTGTAAAATTTTCATGTTGCATCCATTATGTAGGTATTCAATGCCACGGGCCACTCCAAGAGATATGTCATACAATTTATCACAACTTAAGGAAGAACTCTCTTCATGAGAGAAAATGTATTTTTCAAGAGATCCATTTGGCATGAACTCATATATAAGAGCACGATTTGATCCCTCCACACAAAAACCAATGAGTTGCACCACATTAATGTGGTGAATCCTACCAATGGTAGCAACTTCGTTGATGAATTCCTCGCCATTGGCTTTGGCTTTATTCAATATCTTAACAGCTACAACACGTCCACTTCGAAGTTGTCCTTTGAAGACTGAACCATAGCCTCCATTCCCTAGTTTAATCTTGAATTGCCTTGTTATCCTCTTGATGTCTTTGTAAGAGTACCTTATGGGTATAATGTTATTATCACTTCGTAGAAAATCTTCAATGCTATCATAAATAGACAAATGCCTTCGTCGCCATTTGTAGATAAATAAAGCAGTGACACATGGAGCTCCAAATATCATCTTGGCACCACAAAATATAGCAGCCACTGTTATGAAGAAGAGATAATAAAAGAAAATAAATAATTAAAATGGCATTTAATAAGTATCACAGTCTTTGATATCTCTTAATTTGGAACCTGAGAATTTTAGTATTTTATAATAGATTTTTTATTAAAAAAAAACTAAAAGGTCCTATTTCGTTTTCCAATTTTAATTTCAAGATTAAATCAATGTAGTTTTAATTTTTCTTCCTCCCTAAACGTTGTTAAATTCTACTGGTGCTCTTCTATTTCTGAAGGTCATCATGCATCACTAAAGAAATCCCCACCCCCTAATGTTGGTACCGTAAGGGAAAGCATGGGCTCACGTGATAATGATACCGCGATACTTTCTAATACCAACGCCGTACTTTTGATTCCTGCAAGAACATACATGAAACATACGAGAGGTTAACTAAATTAACTGCTAACATGGATTCGCGAATATATGGGCTATGTAAATATATATAATTATCGTAGTAGTGTGACTTCTTGTAAATGCTTCATGCAATGTAGATAATAGAAATTACGAAAATGTGTGGTGGCGGGTTTATAAAAATAATCAAACAGCACAATTCAATGATAAAAGTTAGGTAGATGCTTTTTTTTTAAAATGAAGTATAAATTCTAGGAATGGCAATATGATTTTAATATGTCGAGTTGACTTAATTTACTCATTTTAATAAGATCGTTAAGAATTTAAATTTATTCCCATTTTGTTTAAATCATATTTTAAAATGGGTGAAGTAATTGGATTCTTTTGGATTGTATTTTAAAAAAGAAATACCACTAAAATTTTAAAAAAAATATTTTCCCCCTGCATCTATTAATCTTTGTTTATTTTATATTAAACAAATTCAATAAAGAATAAAAATTGTATAAAACATTGAATGCATTTTTTTTTCTAAGAGGCTATTTTTTTTTCATACTAGTAAGAGTTCTTTGAGAAGACTTTTTGTAATTCAATATTTATACATTATTATTATTAATAAAAAAATTTGTCACTACTCATGATTTTACTTATTATTCTTTATTTTCTGCATATTACTCTGATATTGTTTAAAGTTTACATTTTATACCGTCAACACACATAAATTTTAATATCTGAAGTTTAATATTTTCATCCACTTAATTGCATTCATTTGTGTCATTCAGATGGCAGAAATAAAAGAAAGAAAAATTGCAAAGGGGAAGCAAACCTGGAAGACGTAAACAGAGAGGTTGGGGATCGTGGGCGAGTACGAAGTACGAATTAACTGGACAGAGACTATTAACCCAAGAAAGTTCAAAACCATAAAGCAGCATTTCATGTATGTCAGTGCATGAAATGTTTCCGTGGCTGATTTCATTAGGCCACGATGTCATATACTGCAACTCTATCCGACACGAGTCTCTCAGCCCCAAATCCCGAATTGGTCTTCCATCAACATTCAGATAGAAAGTGCTCCCAATCGCATACCATACGCAACTTTCATTGTCCCCAACGTAAAGATCACATGAATCCACTCGACTTGGACACCACAAATACATCATAGACTTCGCCAAAATGTTGCTGCGATAATCCCGATCCACTCGATATGGCTCATATTCATTGAAATTGTATTGTCCCAAAGAGTAAGAAGGGAGGGAAGAGTAATCATGCGCTCCAACATTAACATCCACTACTCGAATTGTGTAGTTGTCGTAATTAATCGACTTAACATGGTATTTTCCGAAGCCCAAATAGAGCATCAATTGGTTGTCCTCGCAGGATAGGTTGTACCTCGTATCACCACACGTGTCTGGACTGTCTTGTAACCGGAAAGGGTGGGTTATGTTGTGAATCCCACACCAGCGAGAACAGAGTTCAGTATCTTCTGTTGCATTGCACCTGCAGTTTCCATAGAATAGGATTAGGAGCACAAAAAACGCTGCGAAGGAAGATGACATTTTTGTGTGATCACGCAGAAAATGAGATACACAAATAAATAATATCATAGTTCTGTTAGATAAGGACTTCAACATGTGCCGGCGAGTATATCTGTTTCCACATCTATAAGATTAGTTAAGCTCCTCGACATTAACGGAGTCTCTTGGCAAGTTCTCAGATTCTTATGTTGAGAAAGAGGACATATGAATAGTATAATAAATATAGATTATAGAATAAGTTTTGACGATAGCTCCTATGCCATAGGAGGAAATTATTTGGCCGCTATTGGAAGATTGAAAATTAAACTCTGGTATGCTTGGGCAATGTCAATTAAAGACTCGTTAAAGATATGGATTCTTCATTGGTAATAATAATACCCTCGTTAATTGGATTGTTGTTCATGGTTTGCTTTGCACTTGGCATTGAAATTGCTAACAATTGTTCAGAGTCATCATGTGGAAACATGGTGATTCGATTCCCTTTCGGAATCAAAGGACGGCATCCACAACAGTTTGGCTATCCTGGCTTTGATTTATTTTGTTCATCAAGTAACGAAACTATGATTGAACTCCCAAAATCAGTGATGCTCAAAGTCAATAGCATTGATTACAAACAGCAAACTATTGCACTATCTGATTCATACGGTTGCCTTTCTAAGCAGTTAGTGAACCTCAATCTATCAGCTTCGAATTTTCAGTTCATGCCCCACTACAATGCATACGGTGACTATATCATTTTCAATTGTTCACTGTCACACACGAAAAGATATTTATTGGACTATATGAATTCTGTTCCGTGCCTAAGTACTTCAACCTCTAACGCATATGCTGTTTCATCTGATAATACGATCGAGTACTTGCCCCTGTCATTTTGCACCAAACTGTTTGATATTTCATTCGTCCCTATTGCTTTCTTTCGTGAGAACGTTCATGTGATTCTTTTGACATGGTCTGAGCCAAACTGTAAACAATGCGAGTCAGAAGGGAACGTATGTGGGTCGAAGAATAATACTACCAATCATGAATTACATTGCTTCCCCAATCACAAAGGTAAGTTTTTCATTCTATAGCATCAGAAAAAGTTAACAATTAAGAGTGTATTTCAGTATTTGGATGTTCCATGTTCAGTTCATGTAGATGCATGCAATCTTTAAGTTAGAAGGCTGAAAAAACCATATAGATGAAGACATTAACCTTAAAAATTAGTCAACCTGACTACGATTTCTAACTAGTTATATGCAGCTTTTGACTAGTAAGATCATCGTTAATAGTTATTATAAAAATGGTCTATGGCAATTGGTAGATAAAGACAAATTCTTCAGATGTATAATTTTTTGATTGGTGTGGCAGGTTCATCAAAAGCTATAGTGACCACAGGTAAGCTTTTAAAGCTTAATTAGTTCCGCTTTTTCAGTTAAATGATCATTTTCTAAAGGTATAGTTTTCGTACATGCAGGATTAGTCCTAGGATCGTTTCTTCTTGTCCTGTTGAGTGGTGCTGTCTTTCACATTTACGAGGCTTACAAACTGCAGAAAGAAAAGCAAGCTATTATTGAGAAATTTTTAGAAGACTATAAAGCACTTAAGCCTACCAGATACTCTTATGTTGAAATTAAGAGAATCACCAACAATTTTAAGGACAAGTTAGGAGAAGGAGCCTATGGAACGGTGTTTAAAGGAAGCATTTCCAAAGATTTTATGGTTGCTGTGAAAATCCTGAATAATTCCCAAGGAAATGGGGAAGAGTTCGTTAATGAAGTAGCTACAATGGGTAGAATTCACCATGTTAACATTGCCCGCTTGGTCGGTTTTTGTGCCGATGGCTTTAGAAGAGCTCTTGTTTATGAGTTCTTACCGAATGGTTCACTGCAGAAGTTCATAAATTCACCAGACAACAGGCAAAACTTCCTTGGTTGGAAAAGGATGCAGAACATTGCTTTAGGCATAGCCAAAGGAATTGAATATCTTCACCAAGGTTGTGATCAGCGCATTCTCCATTTTGACATTAAGCCTCAAAATATGTTACTAGACCACGACTTTACTCCAAAAATATGTGACTTTGGTCTAGCCAAATTGTGTTCAAGGGAGCAGAGCATTGTGTCAATGACCACAGCTAGAGGTACTTTGGGGTACATAGCTCCTGAAGTTTTCTCACGAAACTTTGGAAACGTGTCATACAAGGCAGATGTTTATAGCTATGGAATGATGCTGCTTGAAACAATAGGAGGGAGGAAGATCACTGAGGACCTAGAGGAAAACACTAGCCATGTTTACTACCCAGAATGGATTCACAATCTTTTAGAAGAACGTGAGGAAAAGAGAATTCACATAGATGATGAAGGGGATGCAAAAATTGCAAGGAAACTAGCAATTGTGGGACTTTGGTGCATCCAGTGGCATGCTATGGATAGACCATCCATGCAAGTGGTTGTACAAATGTTAGAGGGAGACATATACAGAACCCCAATACCTCCTAATCCTTTTGCGTCTACAGGATCAAGGAGTAAAAGTACAAATTTGGGTGTAGCTGCAGACAACTAACACAGGACATGGAAGTCATACAAGAGTCGGATTGAGTTGTAACTTAAAATTATATGAAGTGTTTTAACGTGGATCCAATGTAAAAATCATAATTGATAGTATTAAAGTAAATAATATGAACTTGGAGATTGTAATGCATTCTCTTGGATGCATATTAGAACATTGATATTCACATAACCCCTATTTGTGATGCTAATTTGAAGTTTAAATGGGGATTAATTTAGTTTACAAAAACTAATAATTTTGTTACAAAATTTTGAAAAGTTGCAATCCATACATCTAGGATTATATTTAAATATTTTTTGTGTTGAACCGTTTTATGTGGAGGTCCCACATGACAATTCAGAATGTAGAGATTGAACTTGTTCAAATTGAAGAGATTGGGAAGGAACCTGTAAGGTTACTTTAATTAAATAAGAGTTTGTATTAGTAGAGCAATAATATTTGGAGTAGCTTGCTTATTTAGTACATTGTCATTGACTTATTTATAATGCTTGATTACGTGAGTTATACATGGGTGGATTAAACATATACTCTTCACAATTTCATGAGACGTGGAAAAATGCTAACAAAAGAATATTTTAGAACCCTAATCGAGGAAAGCGTAAACATGTATCCATTGAGGTCTAGATACAAGAATAAATATCCAAGAAGGTAAGGATTAGATTCAAATGTATGGCCTAGCCCAATTAAGTATTTTGGTAACGTGAATTGGTTCTTATGGAGCACGTGCACCAGGGTTTTGTGGCTTGGTTTAGAACCCTATTTTTTGGTCACTTAAGTAATTTTGATAAAACTTTAGTATTTTCAATTAGTTGATAAAGAAGGTTGATTGTATGTCTTATTATTTTTTTAAACAATGAAAAATATAGTTTTCACTGCAATGACGAATAATAGTCTTAGACTCTTATTCAAACAAGAATCTAACATAAGAACCCTACTTATTAAAAGTCAGAAACACTTGTCATAACATATGCCTAAAGGCAGTAAGACTACAAAGAAATCATTCAAGAGCTAAAAAGAGATCATATTGACTCTCAATCATTTGTTGATATATCAGAGGATGACCTTGAACTACTATGATCTCTAATGTCCTCAGCTGCTAGATCTTGTAGATATAAGTAGAGCTTACTAGGCATCTGCAATTCCTTATCTTCTTCGAGCATCTCTAACACTTTAACCATCGAAGGACGATTGTCAGGCCTTGTTTGTATACACCACAAGGCCACAATCATCATTTTCTTTGTCAATTTAATCTCTTCTTCTGTGTCATTTTCAATTGTAATTTCCCTTTCATCTTGCAATCGATCATAAACCCAAAAAGGAAAATAAATTTGGCTCGACTGCTCAGCCAATGCGTTCAAGTTCTTCCTTCTACTGGCCATCTCCATTAACAACATGCCAAAGCTATAAACATCAGCTTTGTAGGAAATTGTGCCAACATTTCTGTAGAAGAGTTCAGGTGCCATGTATCCTATGGTTCCTCTTGCTGCAGTCAAAGACACAATACTATTATCTGTAGGATAAAGTCTTGCGAGTCCAAAATCAGAAACTTTTGGATTGAAATTCTCATCAAGAAGGATGTTATGAGGCTTTATGTCAAAGTGTAAAATTTTCATATTGCAGCCATTATGTAAATATTCAATACCATGGGCCACTCCAAGAGCAATGGCATGAAAATTTTCACAACTCAAGGAAGACCTCTCTTCATTAGAAAAAATATATTTTTCTAGAGATCCATTTGGCATGAACTCATATATTAGAGCCCGCTTTGACCCCTCCACACAAAAACCAATGAGTTGCACCACATTAACATGATGAATCCTACCAATGGTAGCAACTTCATTGATGAAATCTTGACCATTGGCATTGGCTTTATCCAACATCTTGACAGCTACGAAACGACCACTTCGAAGTTGTCCTTTGAAGACAGAACCATAACCTCCATTCCCTAGTTTTGTCTTGAAGTGCCCTGTTATTCTCTTTATGTCTTTGTAAGAGTACCTTATAGGCATGATGCTATAGTCACTTCGTAGAAAATCTTCAATGGTGTGATACATTGAAAGATGCCTTCGCCTCCATTTATAGATAAATAAGACAGTGATACATGGAGCTCCAAGCACAAATTTGACACCACAAAACAAAGCGACATATGCTGTAAAGAAGATATCGCAAGAGAAAACAAATCATTAAAATAGAGTCTAATAAGTATCAATTTGATATTTATTAAATTTGAACGTAAGAATTTATTTTAAAATAAAAATCGTCTTATTTTGTCTATCCAAATTAATTTCAAGATTAAATCAATGTAGTTTTAATTTTTCTTTCTCCCTTAATGTTGTTAAATTCTACTGGCTAATTATATGACTGCAGGTCATCATGCATCACTACAAAATCCCTGCCTGCTAATGTAGGTAATTGACTTGACGGAAGGCATAGGCTTACTTAATATCCAGTAAAATAGAATCAATATATCAGCGTCTCCTGCAAGAACGTACATGAAACAATGAGAATGGTTAAGAAATTAACTGCTTGGGGTCTGCAAATATAAGGTGTATGTAAATATAATTACCTATATGACTAGTAGCTGTGTGATCTTTCGTAAATGATTCACATGCAATTTAGATAATAGATGACGAAAATGAACGGTGATTTGTGTATAAATATAATTGCATAGCATAATTCAATAAAAAGCTAAGTTGTGTTTTTTTAGGAATAAAGTCTAAATTGTTTCCATATACTGTGATGGTTTGTTTGAAGAGTCATCAAATATGTTGTGATACAGAGAAAAAAAAAAGATTTATAATAAAATATTCTTTTATTCGGGAGTCATAAAAAAAATGAAAGAAAAATGGGTGATCTACATATAATATCTCTCTTTCTTTATAAATAAAAATGATTTATAATTTTTTTCACTTTTTTTTATTTTTTATCTCTCATTTTACATCTAGCGAATGCGCATAAAGATCATTTTTCTCTTTAAAATGTAAAATTTTATAATTTGGAAACGATATCTAAAGTTTAATATTTCAAGTGAATAAACAGCATCCACTTTATTGCATCAGTATGACACAAAAAATTAAAAGAAAAAATTGCTGTTAAGGAAGCTGAAGTTATTGGGAAGCAAACCTGGAAAAACGAAACAGCGATGCTGGCTATTGTCGTCGAGGTAGCCGAACTCCCGGTCTTTACAAAAACTACTGAGCCAAGAAAGTTCAAAACCATAAAGCAGCATATGACGGATTTCAGCGCATGAAACGTTGCCATTAGTTAATTCGTTAGGCCAAGATGTGATATACATAAACTCTATGCGACAAGAATCTCCAATTCCCAAATCCCGAAGAGATTCGTCATGAATAATCACTGCATGCCAAGTATTCACGCAAATGGGATTTTCATTAACATTGTGAAGAGAGGAATCCACCCCATTTGGACAGCTCCAATATAAGAGAGACTTTACCGAGCTATTACTATCCTGATAAGTTGTATATGGTGTACTCAAGCTGAAATTGTAGAGGCCTAAAGAATAACGAGGAAGGGAGGAGTAATCATGCGGTCGAATGTTGACATCCACTAACCGTATTGTATAGTTGTTGTAATTAATTGACTTAACATAGTATTTTCCGAAGCCCAAATAGAGCAACAATTGGTTGTCCTCGCAGGATAGGTTGTACCTCGTATCACCACACGTGTCTGGACTGTCTTGTAACCGGAAAGGGTGGGTTATGTTATGGATCCCACACCGGCGAGAACAGAGTTGAGCATCTTCCTTTGCATTGCACTTGTAACTTTGATAGAGGAAGAGTAGGAACACCACCAAAAGGGTTATCCGGGATACAGCAAAGGATAGCATTTCAATGGTCTTGCAGATTAGAAATATTCAAAGCACGAGGCAAAAATGACACCAATAAGATAAAAGGATATATGCATCAAATTAAACAAGTCTCGTGGAAGTTAGAGTTGACTTAAGTCAACAAATTATTGGGAGGATTTAATAGTGCCACAAACTCAAAGTCGATGCATGGAAAATAATGTCCATGAAATTAGCTTCTGACGTCAGTTCATATGTCATAAGAGGAAATTGCTGAGAAGCTACTGTTAAAGCCGACTGTACAGTTGAATACAGCAAAGGACTTATTTAATGTGAGATATGTGAATTGTTAAGATGTCACGTTAGCTAAGAATGTGGCCAGAATACTCCCTATAAAGTTTTGGACAATCCTTTTCTTATTGAATGTCAATATAGTTGGTTTTTGAGGTAAGCTCTTATGTCATAGAAGGAAATAATTGGGAAACTGTAGAGAGATTGAAAAGTCTTTCAACCGAGACGGGGTTGAAGGTGAAGAACTAGAGCCAAAGACTCACTCGAGATATGGATACTTGTTTAGTAATAGCATCCTCTTCCGTTGTTGGATTGTTGTTGATGGTTTGCTTTAATGTAGAGCTTGCATTTGGCATCAGTATGATCAACAAATGTTTAGATTTATCATGCGGAAATCAGGTGATTCGATTCCCTTTCCGAATCAAAGGACGCCATCCACAACAGTGTGGCTATCCGGGCTTCGACTTATCTTGTTCAACTAGTAACGAAACTGTGATTGAACTCCATAAATCAGTGATGCTCAGAGTCAACAGTATTGACTACAAACACCAAACGATTGCATTATCTGATCCATACGGTTGCCTTTCCAAGCACCTACCGAACCTCAATCTATCAGGTTCACATTTCCAGTTCAAGCCCGACTACTATGCAGACAGTAGCTATAACTTTTTCAATTGTTCAAAACCAACTAATAGAGATTTGAACTATTATTTGGTTCCATGCCTAACCACCTCAACCTCTCAAGCGTATGCTATTCCATCTCGCGAGATGATCCAGGACTTGCCCCTGTCATTTTGTACAAAAATGTTTAACATTTCATTCTTCCCTTTTAATTCCTTAAAGGACAACGTTCTTCTTTTAATGTGGTCTGCTCCAAACTGTAAGCATTGCGAATCAAAAGGGAACACGTGTGGTTGGAAGTGGAACAACTATACTGCCAAGCATGAAATATTTTGTTTCAGCAATCCCAGAGGTAACCTTTTGATTCTTTTTCATCAGCAAACACTGCTGGGATAGAATCATAGAAAGTTAACACTTGATGGTAAAGCATTTAGTATTTGGAGGTTTCATGTAATTTCATTCAATTAATATAGATTATTGAGATGTCTATTGAATTTTTTTAACTATCGCATAAACTAACTTTTGTTACTGTGGCTTGCAGGTTCATCCACAGCCCTATTGACCACAGGTCAGCTTTCAATTGCAGTTCTGCTTTTGAGTATTACTATTAATCAGCAAGTAAATTATCATTTTCTTATAAAGCAGTTTTCATAAATTAATACAGGATCAGTCCTAGGATCGTTCTTTCTTGTCCTGTTGACTGGTGGAGTCTACCACATCTATGACTCTTACAAACTGCAAAAAGAAAAGCAAGCAATTATTGAAAAATTTCTAGAAGACTACAAGGCTCTTAAGCCCACTAGGTACTCGTATTTGGAAATTAAGAGAATCACCCATAATTTTAAGGACAAGTTAGGAGAGGGAGCCTTTGGAATTGTGTTTAAAGGGAGTATTTCCGAAGAAATTATTGTTGCTGTGAAGATGCTGAATAGTTCCCAAGGAAATGGGGAAGAGTTCGTTAATGAAGTAGCTACAATGGGTAGAATCCACCATGTTAACATAGCTCGCTTGGTCGGTTTCTGTGCCGATGGCTTTAGAAGAGCTCTTGTTTACGAGTTCTTACCAAATGGTTCACTGCAGAAGTTCATAAATTCACCGGCCAACAGGCAAGACTTCCTTGGTTGGAAAAGGATGCAGGACATTGCTTTAGGCATAGCCAAAGGAATTGAATATCTTCACCAAGGTTGTGATCAACGCATTCTCCATTTTGACATTAAGCCTCAAAATGTTTTACTAGACCACGACTTTACTCCAAAAATATGTGACTTTGGTCTAGCCAAATTGTGTTCAAGGGATCAGAGCATAGTATCAATGACCACAGCTAGAGGTACTTTGGGGTACATTGCTCCTGAAGTTTTCTCACGAAACTTTGGAAACGTGTCATGCAAGGCAGATGTTTATAGCTATGGAATGATGCTGCTTGAAACAATAGGAGGGAGGAAGATCACTAAGGACTTAGAGGAAAACACTAGCCATGTTTACTACCCAGAATGGATTCACAATCTTTTAGAAGAACGTGAGGAAAGGAGAATTCACATAGATGATGAAGGGGATGCAGAAATTGCAAGGAAACTAGCAACTGTTGGACTTCGGTGCATCCAGTGGCATGCTATGGATAGACCATCCATGCAAGTGGTTGTTCAAATGTTAGAGGGAGACACAGACAGAACCCCAATACCTCCTAATCCTTTTGCGTCTACAGGATCAAGGAGTAAAAGTACAAATGTGGGTGTGGCTGCTAGACAACTAACTCAAGACTTAGAAGTTATCCACGAATTAGATTGACTTGTAGCTTACAACTGAATGAAATAGGCTTTTCCTTTTTCTTTCTTTAGTTTATGTGCTATGGGATAAGTATAATGTGGTGTTGCCGCTGGATTAGACGATATAAAATTTTAAAATATAAAAACAGTTTATTTGCATGTTATAGTCAATAGATTATATAGATGGTCCAATACTCGAGTACAATTGCATATAAATATCTTGAATTCATATGCGTGTCCTAGGCTTTCGTTTTAGTAATTTCAATTCGTGATTTTAGAAATTTGAATGAAAAACTAAACAATTTATAGGTACTGATCTTGTTTAAAAGTAACAACACATTCTTATCCACGAATTCAAAAACTAATTAATAACGAATTAATTAATTAATTAATTAATTAATTAATTACACGGAACAATATCAATGCAATCTTTTGAAATATTGAACCAAATAAATGCCTCAATTACAAAAAGAAAAAATAATTATTGACTGAAACCTTCAATCACATAAAGCTAAAGTGAACTAATTTTTTCAATTACAAAAATTGACATCAATCGATTTGTTATTATCAAATCTCCGGAACCGTACATGAAAGAACCATTCTGATGTTGCTTATTATGATAAGTTTCTAATTAACTACCAATATTCTCAAAAAGGAAAAGTGTAACAGAGCTTGTATCTTTAAATGGCTAAAATAGATAAATGTATTCTTTAGAATTCATCGAACTTGTTCTGATCTTTACCTTTTTCGTTATTACTACGGCCGACTTAAAACAACATTGGTCTTTTGAAAAAAAAGGAAAATAAATATAAAAAGGATCAAAATTGATACTCGATGTTAGAGCTGTCCAAAAAGTACGAAGCAAGAAACTTCTAATTAAATCAAGAAAATATTTTAGTTATTGGGTATTGGCCTCTCTAACAGCAAGCGGTTCATACCACTCGGGACCAAATCCGGCTGCTTTTCTAGCAGCCTCATTAAAAGGTGGTTTTAAAGGTCCTCTGAAATATGCCCTCACTATTGCATGAAACTTTGGTATCACTTCGTTCTCCTCTGCTCTACTTCCACTTTCTGCTGCACAAACTTCTTGCTCTTTTTTATCCGAGGAGGCTGGATTTCTAGACCTCTGGCTTAGATACTTGAACCACTTCACTCCAGCAGTACAATGTGTTATTTCTTCTGGGTAAACTACACTTTCTAGTAAATCTGCTGTAGCGTCGTCACCACCATTGCGGAAACGTAAGATTGTTGTAGGTAGCACATCAAGTCCTCTGGCCTATGCTCATACTCAACCAGGGGGTACATGTTAGAAGCAATCAATATGATTTTTTGTGATGTAGAATCATGTTCATGAGCTAGAGAAAGGGAGAAAAAGCAATTATTTATCTTCATTTGATTTCTCCTGAGTTTTTCTTTAGTTTTAATATAAGAGAGGTCCGAACAGAAATGCATAAACAAAGGATAAATTGCCTTCGCATTACATCATTAGTGTGGGAAGTAGAAAAAAAAACATGAATAACACATTAAAATAAGAAAGCCAAAGACAAGACTTCCTAAATCAAAATTTCCAGTGTTTTGGCACCGCCTTCTAAAGTTAAAACACTAAAGCAATCCATATGATGCAGTTGCAGCAGTTCCACAAGACCTTACTCTCCCTCCTTTTAAAGCTTATGCTCTAACTATTGCAGCCGCAGGACAAATGCCATCCCACCACAAAGTAGTAACAAATTCAAGCTAAACATCCAACAAACATACAGATAGAAAAATAAATAAATAAATATATGATGTTTGTAGTCTCAAAGCATCAAAAACAGAAATAAATCTTCATGAAAATTACTTCGGCGCTATTCCCATAGAACATTCAATTGCCACTTGGATTGGAAATCTTTGCTCTTCAGTTCTCCACAAGAAAAGCATTTCAACAATACTGGTAAGTTAAAGTCCACGGGACTAGGGAAACTCACATCTCTCTTCAAGCATTAAGAAAAAAACACTAATTGGCACACTATCATTTAAAATTAAAAAAAAAAAAAATCAGAGCTTGTGAAAGGGGAAAAAATATTCCAAGTATTTCCACCACCCCCCCCCCTCCCCCTCCCCCTCCCCCTCCCCCACATTAAAAAAAGAAAAAGAAAGAGAACGCATCCCTGAATCCAGCATTAATAAGCAACCCTCTTGATTCAGTCTTAATTTCCACAAAAAGTCTTATAAGTACATAAACATAAACTAAAATCATAAATAACCACAAATGAGAATGGTAGAAAAGCTCAGAGTAAGACACACCTCGTGGACACAATGTTCAACTGCTAATCGTGATAGTAAATCCTGGGAAGTAGCAGTGGCAGAATCCCAAAGACCATCATGAGCTGGTAATGCTCCATAATAAGAACCAAGCTCCTCAAGCCGTGCAGCAAGCAGTGTGAAGTGCCGCCCTTCATCCTGTGCTACCTTCACAAAATCCGTAAAGAACTCTCTAGGCATTGCTTCTTGCTTACCAAATCGTGCAATTATATCCTGCAATAATGTATTATGCACAAATATTTACCGATAAATGCTTGTGGCAACATATGAACCATATGAAAAAAACTAAATGTCCTCCAAACAATAACAAACGCACCCCAAGGAGGGCCAAATAAAGTTTAGTTCTATACTCAACAGTGCTTAGTGTGATACTAAAACTGAGATCTAGAAGTGCATCTTACTCAAATTTTAGGGGAATCCAGGGTGCAAAAGTTAAATTCACTAAACACTTGATTTGCTAAGAGTATGTTTGGGAAAGCGTTTTTTGAGGAGAAGCAAGAAAGTTCATATTTTTTAGTTTTAAATTAAAATAATCATAAATCATTTATGGTGATAATACATCAAGTTTATGTTAATATATTAATTTATATCTTTTATTTTGATAAAATATTAATTTAAAATAAAAAATTTGTCCTGCCCGTCCCTTCCCTACAAAATCTCTCTTCTCAAACAACCCCTAAATGCTTTTGCCATCAAAGAAGATTTCTATCGAGTCTCACAGCTCAATCACGGAGCAAAACTAAAATCCTAAAGGGATATGAAAATGATCAAATCCCTTTTTTATTATTTTGTGACAAGTAGAAACAGGGAGACCGAACCGAACTCTAAAATGTTCAATGAAGTCATTTTTAGGCAAGGGATGTTAAAGGCTAAAATTAGCAATCCCGAAATTATCCTACAGTTCTATTAATTCCAATATTGTTCTTCATATCAACGTGATGATCTTTCACATTGCATTATATACATCACATAAACTAAATACTATAACATGTAAATATTTATATTTTTACATCATTCAGAGACAAAAAACAAAAAACTCAAAAATAAAAGGTGAGAGTGAAGAAAAAAAAAAAAAAGAATACCCAAGACAAGTCAATTGCCCAGCTTTCAGTGTGAGTGAGGCTGTGAACAATGGCGATTCTGCTCTGCAAGCTGCCCGCTTTCCCCAGCTTCGGCATAAGACTTGGCGCCACTAACTTCACCTGCCAACAACACATTCAATTCATTCATGTCAGTGAAAATGAGGCATTTCGTTGAACACCATTGTGGATCGAAGAGTGAGAAGAGAATGCAGACAGTGGAGAGCCTTGCGGGACGATCAGGAACCGTTAGGTCACGTGAAGAGTGGTAGGGTTCAGGGATGGCGCCATTCAGCCACCGCGAAGCCACCGAGTCGCCGACTCGCGCCTTCTTGAACGGGTCGGCAGTGTTCAGAACTCGGAGCGCAGCTTCAACTAAGCTTTCTTGGTGGGGCCGCATTTCTCGTTCCTCCATTTCCGAACTCAGGGACTTCGGTTCGGTGGTTTTGAATAAAAATATTTTAAAGGATTTGAATATTAGGTTTCTAGACTCTTCCACCCCCTAACTTTATCTAAGTTCACGTAGATAGTAGCTAGATGGATGTTAGTGATCTTATTCGTGATAATACAAGTATATAAATATTAGGTTTCTCTTTTAATAAGGGTCTTGGGGATGCCCTGTTGGAAAAACTTTTGGCTATTGAAATGGAGCTTAACCATGCTTCCCAGATGGACTATAAAAATGTAATTTGCAAGAGTCATCAATGTGCACAACTCTAGCATACACAGTCACTTGCAGAAAATTTCTAATCTCATTAATTGGAGCTGAAATAGTTCTTCGCATTACTGTTGTCCAGAAGCTAATAGCATTACATTTTTGCTTGCCAAAAGGGATCATGTCAATATCAACTTGAACATATATGATTTTATTTTTCATTGGATGTGTTGAGCGATTATTTGCAAAAATATTTTATCACTTGGGCTACATTGTAGTTTTGTTCTTTCTTACATTTTTTATATTTGTTTTGCTTTCTTCATTGAAAAATAATAATAAATCGGTCCTTTAATTCCTCCTATCACAATTTTGTGAAGCTGTGATGTATATATATCAAGTTATCAACTTATATATAAACCCACAAATCCACTAAACCCAAGACCTTAATTACCTTGTATCCAACATAGGCGAAGGTGTTCAATATTTTTTTATACTCAAATTTTCTTTGAATTGGATAGATTGGACTCAATCAAATTTTACTAGACCCATTCCTATGAATGTTAAGTGACACAACTAAAGAAATTTTTATTGAAAGTGTGATGTTTATCTAAACTTAAATAATATCTTGAAATTATTTCTCTATGCAAGAGAAAGAAAAATGTTGGTCAAAATTAAGATAAAAATATTTTTAAAAAATCAATTAATGGATCAAAATGTCTTATCAGGTTAAGACGAAATTTAATATTTAAGGTAAAAAAAAAATATTATTTTTTGACAAATAAAGAATAATGACAAACTTAGCATTAGTTTTTCTTTTTAAGAGGAGTTTGAATAATACTTCACATTCTCATATTAAAACAACTTAAAGACAAATATGAAGAGACAATTTTAAGTCTAAACAATTATTTTTAAAAACGAGTATGATTTTCATGAAATATTATTTGAATGACGAAAAGTATCTAACTAAATGTAAGGTGTATTGAGAATTATTAAAAGGGCCACAAAAAGGATCAATAATAAAAAATTATTAGCATTCCTCGTCAATGTCGAAGAATCTACAAATAGCTTAGCACTGAAGAGAGAAAAACTCCACGACTCCTTAGAAATAAGGAGTCTTAATGACCTAGCTCATCCCACAACTTCAGCTTAGTCCAAAGTCAATTTTAACATGTTTGAGTTTTAAAAGCTCAATATATTTTGAAGATAGATTTGAGTTGTCACAATTGGACCCAATATCTTCTGTGTTTTTTTTTTTTTTTTAAATAATCATGTATTAATAATGAAACTTCAAAATTTGATAAATATTATTTTGTATATCATAATATTATATTTGTATTGATATTATTTATTTCGAATTATTTATGGTAAAATATATTGTAATTTTAATTTTGTACTTTATCATTTAAATATAATAAAAATATGACATATTATTAAATTATATAAATTTAAAAAAAAAATATAAAACATTTAAATAAAAATATTATATTTAACATGTTATTTATTTTTTATTTAAATAGTTTACATATTTTTTTAATTTATATAAATTAAAAATATAACATATTTATATTAATCATTATATGAGATTTTAGAATAAAAAATTAATTTAAATAATTAAAATATTAAGAAGATTTAATATAAAAAGACAATTTTAGCTAAGTTAAAAGCGTGAGAATACAAATGCAATTAAGAGAGCCGACCAGTTTTGAGTGTCAGAGTAATTGTGGGGAGAGGAAGAGGAAGATTGTGCTGGTGAGTGATGAAGAATGAGTCAATCTCGGAGCGAGTCGACTCACCACCGCCTCTATGATTGTGCCAAAATGGCTCTCGTCAACATCTTCGCTCACCCCTACGCCACCGTCTGCGACTTGTATTGTGGAGTTGCCGACGCTGATAAATGGCTCGACGCCCAAATTGGTCACTACATTGGAATTGGTATTCCCTCCCTCGCTTTCCTTCTTATTCTCATTCTCCAATTTCGAATCAACCATCCAATCTTGTTCTTCTTGCTGCAGACGCATCTTCTTCTGGAGTAGACCAAATGCGAGAAGCTTGGGAAAGCCACAGGAAATCCTACACCGCCGAGTTCTTTGATGTTGACCCTTGCACGGTGAGATTTTTCTTCTTTTCAATCTACGATACCGTAATTGCACGGAAAATATTGAGAGTTTGGTAGTTGAATGTATGTTTTAAATTTGACTATAAATGTTATGGTTGAGAGGCTAATTTATATGACAAATTCAATGTGAACGATGTTTTTATGTTCTTATGTTATCACCTTTCTGCTACGAGGCTGGCACTTTGCCTTAAGCCCCGTAGTGCCTGTCTGTGACCGCCTTTAGTTGAAGTAAACTGAACTACAATATTTATTATTACTATAATTTTACAATTTCATGTTTTTTGATAGGAGAATATAGAAGTGCCTTTGGAGGAGAAGACCAACATGGCAGATGTTGTCTGCTGTTTGCAGCATTTGCAGGTCTGGCATTCACTTTGCAATGATGATTAGAAGCATTTTATTTATTTACTGGCTATATACATGGAGTTATAGTTTCTATTTGGCCTGTTATTGAGAATATCATATTGTCTAACACTTTATTTCTATTTTTTTTATGATAAAATCTTCTTGGAAAGAAGGATAAAGTAAACCAAGATAGAATCCTTTGTCCTTTTGAAATATAATGCTTGTGATGCTTGCAGTCAATGCAGTCATTATCTCTTGCAACTCACTTTTATTTTGTTTTAGAATTAGTCCTCTCTGGTTTACCTGCTGGTTCTTTTCTGATTAACATCTGTATTGCAGTTGTGTTTTGAGACTGAAGAGAAAGCCCGGAGACTTCTACATAATGTGTCATTGCTGCTGAAACCAGGGGGTTATTTTCTTGGTATTACTCCTGACTCCTCTACCATATGGTATGAAAGTTGTCAGAGGGATATTATTCTTGGTTTCAGTTGCATGCTCTCTCTCCATCTCTCTCTTTTGTATTCTTTTTTATATTTGGTCTATTGGTAAAAAAAATATTCATATGACTTGGTGTCTGTATTATTTTCGTTGATTTGATTAAAGGTTTACTCATTTGATACCACTTGTTTGGAACAAAGTGTCACTGTACACTCTAGGTTGAATGAACCATTTTGAAGGAATTAAGCAATAGGAATTGCATAAGGTGGTCTGCCAAGGATGTGTTACTGATGGTCTAATTCATTTTAGCCATTAGATATAACAATATTTGAATAGATGGATCAAATCTTTTACATATAGGTGGTATAATAGATTAAGCATTCATATTTTATGAAAATTACAATCTTAATTCATTATGTGGAAGATTTCAAAAAGATCTTCGACCCTGGTGACATCTAGTTACACAACATCAACCAGAGTTCTGCTCTACATCCAACCCCCATCCATCCATGTTGGCAAGTCCTGTCACAGCATCACCTCCAATGTTGTTGAGCACCGTTAGTCTTTTGTGAAGTTGTCCACTTCAAACACTTGCTCTCAATGCTTGACAATGCTAACCCCCAACCTGAGTCACTTGTAAAACTAGTTAACTTCTACACCTCCTGGCTTGCAATTCTAAACCCTAAACCATGCATTAGGGGGTGGACATTATTTGTGAGTAAATAAATTCATATAATTAAACAAAATATACATCTTGTAAATTTTCATATGATCAAGAAATAAATTTAAAACTTGTTTCCCTCAAGTTAATAATTTTATAGTAATAATAACATAATGACTAATTTGAATAATAATTAAAATAAATCACTATGATTATTATCTACTCACAAATAATGTAGACTAATTAACTCACTTCATAGCATTACTTCAGAACTGCAAGCCAACAATTTCGAATAGTAACAATATTTAACAGGGATTCAGAATTAACTTAAATGATAAAATCTTTAGATCTATACTAAGAGTTCTAAAATACACATATCTTAAGAATGATTACTTGCCAAGACCCAGCATTCTTATGCATTTGAGTTGTAAGCATAATTTAGGAACCCAACATAAAATTTTCTCTCCAATGGGTACCACCCTTTTGTCCTAAGAACAGTATTTCTAACTTTAAAAATTCATCCAAAGTTATCTATGTCAAAGGGAAAAATAAATGGGTTACAAGGGTTTTTTTCAAAATCTTAAAAGAATGAGTTAAAGCAAAGAATGAATACTCACATGGACAAATGAGAGGACTTGCCAAGGACCAAATAGAGAGCGACAACTGCCCACCCCTTTTTAATTCACGCAACCTTTTTTGTTTTTTTAACCTTTAATGAAACGGTTCGTTTTAGGTTGGAAGGCATGTATACAGTTTTTCCTTAAGCTTAGGCTGGGCTTGGAGAATTCTCTCCATTGTTGGGACTGATGCTCTTATCCTTCTGTATTTGCATTTGAATTTCAGTTCAATAAACTCATAATTATCTCTGATAGGAATTTCATCCTATCATTGAGGTTGCTATCATATGAAGAAAATATTAGTATCTATTGCATAGATCTAAAGGGGACATCTTACGTAAACTGTTGCGTAGATTGTTGTTGAGGTGTTTTGGAAGAAAAAATCAGATTATGATTCTGGATTTGTGTTGGGGTGTTTGAGAAAGTGGCAAATATGAACATGAGCTTTGAAGTTGAATACAGGATATGCTGAAAATGAGCATGCACAAATCACACTTTAGCTTGCCTGCACTTTCATGGACTTACTTGGGTTTAGGGATTCTCTAATTGGGAAAATTTAGTGGGAGGAGCACATTATAATTTTAGTTTAAATAATACCTATTATGTAAAACTTAAAAACAGAAAATAATAAACTGAATAACTCAAGGGTGCTGGCAAAATAAGGTGGATAACAGGTGGTCCAAAACTTAACTGGACCATTTGATATTGACTCTATGTAGTATTGCTTCAGTTAAAAAAACCTATGTACTTTCCTGATTTGTCTGTCCTCTGATGTTACTGCAAGTAAATGATATACATGTACATTGTCCTTTTTCAGTTTCATCTCTTAAACTCCAAATAGTAATGGTTGCGATTAAACACTGTTTGGCTTGATTTTCCATTGGGTGGGAGTAGATGCTGTATTTGAATACCTAATTCTATTAGTGAAATTTCTATTACATATTTCCTAGATGTGATCTATTTGGTTTTTTACAACCATGCCCCAAATTTCTCAATCTTCTTTCTCTCTGTTATTTATTTCCTCGTTATATTGTGCATTGATATTTATAATGAGATGCCTTATTCCCTTTCTGTCCAATAGAAAAGGAAAAGAATGGCCAAGTGGTTTCTGATGAAATCTGTTAGAGTTCAGAGATGGAATTTAGGAAGAATTAAAGAAGAAAAAGAACTTTTATTAATTATTTGAAAAACTAGGATTACAAGAATCCCTCCCAGAGCGGCAGCTCCTCCCAGAGAATGATTCTCTCTTCTCTTATTCCCAAAGCCATGCCCTAATAACCAAAACTGACTGCTTAAATACAGAGTAGCTAAACTAATCTAATCCTTATCTCCTCTACTCCTAATAAGCCCTTTTAGCCCTTGTTACTGATTATTGGTTTTCTTCTTACAAGAATAAACCTGCAAAACAGTGGGCTGCATTGGACTTGCAACCAAGAGGCCCTCATTGCGGGTTTGGATCCCATCAAAATCTACATAAGAAGTCCAGAATGTTGTAATGAATTACCTTATTTTGGTTAGAAAATGTAGTTTGTACTTCTATTAGCAATTGTTTCTATTTATTTTCTGTCAGGGGTTTTCATCCATCTCATTACTTTTGAACTTGGACTCAATCAGCTGTTTGTCTTCATTACTGTTTTTCTGAACATTCATATGAAGTCTGCACGAGATCTATATACAAAAATATACTGGACAAAGTTAACATTGTAACCATGTAGGGCCAAGTACCAGAGGAATGTTGAAGCCTATCACAACAAAAGCAGCAGCATGAAGCCAAACATTGTTCCCAACTGCATTCGGACAGAGAATTACATGATTTCTTTTGAAGTTGAAGAAGAAAAGTACACATCTCCATAATTGATCAACTGATTGTTGCTCATTCTTTGTGTTCTGTTCTGGTTATTTTGGTTAAATTTGTAGTGTCATTCATTTGAATCTGTTTAACATTTCCAGGTTTCCATTATTTGGAAAGAAATACCAGCTGAAATTTTCTAGTGATGTCTCTGCTGAAACTCAATGCTTGGTTCATTTTCCAAGTTTCATCAGGTTTTAATATTTTTAACCCAAGATTGATGACTGTGAGTTGTTGTGTTGGTTGGTGCCAATGTGCCATGTTGATTCTGCTCTCTGATTTTGCCAAGCTAATATGCTTTAAAAGGGAAAGCTTGATTGCCAAATTTTAAGATTTAGACTTCACTCATAAAGGAATTCCAAACATGCTGAAATTGACTTTGTTTCATGGAGAATGTAAAATTAAAACTTTGAAGGAATGAGAATGGCCTTGTAACTGCTTTTACTTTTTTGGTTCATATCTTCAAATTTGACTTTCAGAAAAATCTCAAATTTCTTCTGCTTCGTAAAACTCAGGTTGGCCAGGGAAGCTGGGCTTGAGTATGTTGAGATTCAAAACTTAACAGAGTTTTATGATGACAACAGGTTAGTTTTACATTCTCTGGAGGGGACAAATCCTTCCATATCCTTCAAATATAATGTGTGTTATTAGCAGTTATGGAGTATGCAAGACCACGTACTGAATTTACATTTTGTGGTTGTTGCTGAAAGAGCACAGTTAGCAGGGCTTCTAACGCACTATGTTCCAAACCTATTGGATCCCAGGGGAAGACTTATTCCTCGATCATATGATGCGCTAGGTGGTGCACTAATGATTCTTTCTTTTACCATGTTATTGCTTATAAGTTTCTTGGTTTCCCTTTTACCTATTATTTATGGGGATATACTCAGATATTGTATTTTCCACCGCAATACAGGTCTCTATAGCACATTTATATTTCAAAAACCTGACCCAGAAATCGCACCCCCAATTGCGACTCCATTATTGCAAGAGGCTAGTTATAATCATGATGAGGTAATTAATTGTTATTATAGGCTATTTTACCTTGATTTACCGCTTTTGAAAGAAATTTTCTGCTTTGATCGATTTTGATTTTATTTCCTAGAATGTGCCACGTGCCATTTTTCGTTTTAATTCTTTTTACTTACGAGTCTTATGACTTGCTCGTTTAATACTCTCTTACAAGACACTGTCGTCCACCATGTTGACCCCTAAAATTTTATTTATTTATTTTTTTTTTTAAGATAGCTTGCTACTGTCTACCATGCTCTAGAAATATTTATAAATTGAGGAGTGAGATCCTTCCTTACAATGACGTAGAAAAAGAAATCTTGCTCCAGTTGAATACTGACTGTCGGACGTCTGTTGACGAAATTGAATTTTCATTCTTACCAAAATTTTTTTTTCATAGATTGAGTTATGCTTACTTTTTACGATATGTGCAGGAAAATCAGTTTTAGAAAATAAAAACAATTAAAATTTTAACATTAACTAAAGAGCTTAATTACTTTCTTTTTCTTTTTTAATCTAGTTTCCCCAATGTTATTTTCAAGAGTGTTTATCCCTTGCCTCAACAAAGGTTAAACAATTAATAAATAGTTTTTTTTTTGGTTAAAGTTTACAGTGGAAATATATTGGTAAGATTAAATGTTTTATTTTTCAATAAATTTTTATCAGTCTTGTTACAACCAAGTTCTGTTGTCAATTTTCTTCTACACAATTTTTAAATTCTTTTTTGCTGAGTAATTGAGTGTTTATTACAAATTTGTGGTGGAAAACTATTTGAAAGGTTTAAAAGTTAAAAATTTCATAAAATATAAATCATTCTGTAAAATACCATGTTAGGATTTTGAACAGGAAGAAATTGGAAATTTTTTTAATCTATGATTAAAAATATGATGTTTTGATAGGTATGTTTGAAGTGAAACATGGTTTAAAATAGTTTAATTGATATAATTCATGGAGATTTGAGAAAAGAAATTGAGGAATTGATAATTTTAAGAAAAAAAATTTTGACTACAATTATTGAGATGAAAATTTTAGCTACAATTGATGAACCAAAATTATAATAAAGTCAAGTTAATAATAATACAAATAAAATAAAAAGTCTTTTCAGTCATTCACATGTCGCACTATTTTGTTTACTTCAAATATAAGGACGAGCATTAGTAGAGTAAAAGGGTCCCTAACCAAAAGTGATAAATTTTGGCAAAATAAAACCTAAAGTAAATTATATTGGGAAATTTCTTTTGAAAGTGGTTCATTTGATACTCCAAAACAAAAGCCATTCTTGGTACAGTCAAATCAAAGTGGTAATCTTTTGCTTGCTACCTTACACTTTCATATATAGTCAGAACGTACTTTCTTTAAACAAACGAATCTAACAACTTCGTTTTTTCCGGCCGACAATTCCAATTGCTTCTTATTTTCATGGTTGTGATTTCTATTATATAGTACTAATTGCGTGAAAATGCGTCTACCTCGAGGCTTTTGCTTTGTCATATTATTCTTTTCTATAGTTTTATAATTAAAAAATATTATTTCGCTCCCATATTGTTTAATTTTTTGTGTTAGGCGTTCACAGTCCTTTTGTATTCACTTTTCATTGTATTCTTCTAGCAGGGAACCAGTTGGCGAGATGATGAAATAATGAATGGACATATAGAACCTGCTCTTGGGCTGGGCAAGATAAGCGAACAAAAAGGGATATTGGGCCCTGGCCCTGCAGATTTACGTTTTCCAGAGGCACTTTGACTGTTTTACTGAACCTACATATTTAGTTAATTTTGTTGTGTCTAATGCAGTTAATATTTTAAATTGACAAATTGCAGCTGAAAACAGAATGCAAATAGCTGTTAACTTTTTTTAATGGTAAAGGTTAGGTTAGGTGTTTCCTTTGGCATGTAGTCAATGTGAACGGATTAGTTTATCCTGTATTTGCATATTATACTTATTACCTTTTCTCTGGGTCTTCTACCCTATGGTATCCCAAACAGTAGAATTAAAATATAGTGAACTAGTTTGAATTAATTCCGCTTACTTCGGAATTGGGATAACAATGAGTCAATCTTACTAGTCTTGGATTTTTTTTTTCCCTAGTTTCTTCAATAAGAAATGAATTACTATTACTTTTGTGGTTTGGATTTTGTGAGAGCAGAACCGTTGCCTCCAATTGCAACTTAATATTGTGTTTGGTTTTCGCTTAAAAGTTATGAAGCAAAATAGAAGTGTTGGGTTTAATTTAAATTATGAAAAATAATCTTTTTAAAAAAATTTAAAGAAATTGTAAGTAAAAGAATATCCTTAAATCAACTTTTCTGAACATGCATATATAGATTCTCACAAATAATTTAGTACACAATAAACAACAAAGGAAAAATATTAGCCATTTGCACTTTCAATTCACCCTTTTTATTAACATAGGTTAGTTCAGGACTGATTTATTTTAAAATAAGTTTTAGATTTAAACTTCGTGTGTGAAAAAAAAAATTATTAAAAGAATTAGATTTACAATGTTATAAATGTTTTTAGCTTGAGCAGAATTGTATCCTTGTGGAAGAATATTTATTTTTTAAATAAAAAAATTACCATTTTTAATTTCTAAAAAATTTCATTTACACATATGTGATATATATAAAGCGATGCTAATTTGATTTATCTATTAAAAATTTATTAAAGATGTTTTTATAATATATAATTTTGGTGGTTTTGATAACGGGATAAAGTCGACTTTATTTTATTATTAGAACATTAATGGAATGTGTTTTGGAAGACTTGTGTAAAAATTCTTATAATATAATATAGTTAAGTTTCGTTTTTCTATCGTAATAATCTCACTTATAGGGAAAAAGACCTTACTGTTATTCTGTTTTATTATGCTATAAGATAAGATGCCAAACTAGAATTTAGTTATTTTATAATTAAAACAATTTTACGTAATTATATCAGATTTTTTATGGACACGTGTAATATTGAAAAAAAGGGTAAGGTCTCAAATTATTTTACTTCACTGTAATAATAAACAGAATTTCTATATCCTTGTTATTAATTTAGCTTTACTTTAATGTAGATGTGTAAAAAGATAATATCCAGTTTTTAAATTTCTATCAAGTGCCAATTCTAGTGATATTAAGTTGACGTGTCATTTTTTATTTTTGCCATATGTCTTACATAATAAATAATAAATTATTACAAAAAGTTTAGAATATTAATTTTTTTTGTTATATTTTTATAAATTCAAAACTTAAGTTTCATTAACATCTTTTTATGAAAAATCTCGCTAATATATTATTACATAATCCAGCATCTTAATTTGAGTCTTGATCAACTTCGTTTAGGTAGAGTTTGATTAATATCTTATATTTATATGATGAAAATTGTTCAATTATGTATTTTATTCTTTTTCTATAGCGCCATTGCATGGTTGTCTGGAAATTCCAAAAGCAAATGCCAAGAAAAATGTGTTAAATACTCCACTTAGTTAGTCAAAGCTAATCAAGCATTGTCATCAAACAGCTGTAGGATAATCATTACAAGCATCCATAAAAAAATGAAAACTAAATTGCATCATATAATATTATATTATCTTATTCAATAAACAACTAATGAGTGAAACAAATTTAACTGCCGTAAATATAAAATTGATTATGATTTGTGCGTATTAAAAACATTATGAACTGACTTTATATATATATACACACGATGACTGCAGAATTAAGCCAATAAATTTATATAAAATATCCAATCTCTCTTTACCATTAATTTTAATAGTTTATTTCAAAGATATCCTGCCTTTAACACTGTCTTCATGAAAAATTATTTGAAAACCAAAAAAAATAAAAAATCTATATGAGATAACGACCAAGATGTGGCAAGACATATTAAAATGGTTAAAGAAATATTGTTTATTGTGTTTAAAACATTATTTTTAAAGGTAATAGCATGCTCAAAAATAATTATTTTTAAAGAAATAATGCAAAAAAGTTATAAAAAATTAATATTAAAATAAAATAATCCATTCACCTCCTTAATTTACTATATTATTTTTCTGATACAAGAAATTAATCTTTTTTATTTTTAGTATGTATATCTATTTTGATGTTCTAACTTGATGACCTGAGTAGCCTAAACACAAAGAAGTAGTTTGTTGGTGATCTTCTAGGAGAGCTCTAGCAAGTGAAAAAGATGTTACAAAAAATATTCTATTACCAATCTTCTTAAACTATCATTGCATCACTTCATCCCTTCACCCATCTCCTTGAAACTCAACTAATCGACTCTGGTTACTCGGCACCTGCACTAAACCACCACTTGGTAAAACTAAAGAGCCATGTGGTCAGTAAAAAATGATCTAACTTAGTATTCTCAGTTTGTTTCAGTTTTAGGCTTTTTTGCCCAAATTTGTCTAAACCTGATACACACTCCTATTAGGTTCTTAAGCTTTACTAACTGATGGAATAAGTTCAAGAAAACCTATTTATTCCATCATTATTATTAATTTATAACTTAGTTCAAACAAAAATTTAGTTGAAATTACTTATGTTTTTATCAAAAGTGTTCTTGTTAAGATTATTTGTGGTGTTATTAGAATAACCTTACTATAACTGGAGAATGACTAAAAATACTGAATCAAATTAATATTTTTAATATAGCTAATTTATATCATTACACAATACTTATAATACATTAATAAAAAAATTTATTCTTTCAAGTTAGTTCAAGTAGTTAACATAATTTGAGTTTTGAGTTTGGCTCTAATCTTTTCATTTCTTACTTTTCTTTCTCTTATAAAATCTGCTATAAATCTCCTCTAAAAAAGTATATAAAAGTTACTCAATTGATTAGTCAAAGACTCAAAAAAGAGTTTGCAAAAAAGAAAGAAAAACTCAAAAAGATTATCACTGTTGGTCTATAGGCACTACAGCTTTTTTGGATGGGTCAGGAATTTGGAGCAAATGAAGAAGGGGCATTTTGGTAAAAGAAGGCAATTCCGCGTAGTTTCCATTAATGATTGTGACTGGCGTGTGTTGAGGAGCCAAATTGAAATGCTTCAATTTTTTGTCATATGCATTGTGACACTCTCTTAAATGTGGCCTTAAATAGAGTAAGATCTTTCAGCTAAATTTTCTTTTTAAATATAAAAAAAAACAAATATTGAAAAATAGATGGCAATATGGCATACAAGTTTTTTTGATTTTTTTAATGACAAAGGTGCAGCAGGTAAAGAAAACTGGTAAGTAACTAGTTAGAACCAATCCTCAAACATCATTATCACATTATAATTTTAGAAACTACAACTACCAAGTATGGTACAAGCTCATGGACTGAACTTTTTTTTTTTTTCTATATTAAATGATTTTTCTTAATTATTTAAAAAGTATGTTCAAAGCAAGAAATGAAAATTCACACAATAATGATTTGTCATAAAGAAAATTTTAGCAGCCACTCAGTATTCCAGTAGACTTTTTAATTTTGATCTTAACGAGTTTATATTTTTATTTAAATTTTCCCAACCTCTCAACAAATTTAACATTACAGTGACTCTAGGAATTTTATTTTTCAAACCAAAGTTCAAATTAGAGGCAGAAGATTAATGGACAAAAGATATTCAAAGATTAAACTTAGAGTGAACTCTCGGTTCGGTTTGGTTTTTGAAAGAATATTGAAACATAATTAATTTCAAAAGAATAATTATATCAATTATTTATTACATGATAGTTTATCATTAAGTGTCATCAAATTATTCTTAATATTTGAATTATTCTGATATAAAAAAAATATATCATTATGTGATATATAACCATTTTCTTTAAACCAAAAAGAAAAGTTTTCAAATTATCTATAATCTATAATAACATGTAATCTTATATTCACTTAATATAATAAATAATTATACCACCAATAATTATTATGATTCAAATTCACTATTTAATAATAAAATCACACACAAGTCACTATTAATTTATTTTAAGTACTCTAGTATTTCATTATTTATACTGAACTGAATTTTTATTCATATTTTACAAATTAGTAAAACATATTACAATCTTTTTTATTATCAACATAACCGCAAACTAAAAGTGCACAAAATTGAACTTCAAGGAAAATTGACAAAAATGAAGGAGAAATGTTATAGTATATTTTAAATGAGTTGTGAAATATTAATTGAGTATTTAAATTTGAAATAAAATATTTATTTGGGGGGTCATTGGTTTTACTTGCTTTCTCCCTCTATCTCATTTTTTGCTTTGTTTCCATTCCATGTGCACCTTATTTCCTAACACTGCACCTTCTCTGTCTCTTTCTCTCTCTCTCTCTTCCTCAGCATCCTTTACTAGGTTGCTCCCACCTCACAGTTTCTTGGGTTGCTTCTTCTTTTTGTGATCGGTGAGTTTCTGGGTCTATCTATGCTCTTCCACTGTGCTTCATCAGGCTCATTTTTTCCCTACTGATTTTGTCCTTGTGTGCTTCACTTTTGCTACAGTCAATTTGTGGTGTTAAGATTTGAGTTTTGATTGGTATACTTTTTGGCCCATATAAGCAAACAAGTGATGTAAAGTATGTTCATTGTGGCAAAAGTATGTGAATTTGAAAAAAAAAAATTTATGGAGAATAAAAAAATGAAGGTTTTGGAATCTGGATTTGTTGGTAGATTTGGGTTTGTTTATGGATTTTTAGATTTGTGCCAATTTTCTTTCTAATTGCTGTGTGAATTGACACTAAACAGTTTTCACCGAAAAATGTAGTCCCTTTCAACTTTAAATTTTAGTTAATGCTTGATTTAATGAGTGAATGGGCAGGGAATAAGATCCATATTTAGGTTTATGCCATGTAGCTAGGTGTCCCTTTTTTTTTTTCAGTATATATTCTTCAACAGTATTTGCCTGAAAAGAAAACTTGTATTCCCTTGTTGCTTCTTAATGAAGCATTTTTATCCATCAGAAACTAGGAGAGCCGGGACAAACACCAAAAAGAGCAACAAGGGGGAATATAAACATCATTTGTGGTTGTGCTGGAATATATGTAAAATTTTCAGAGGCAATAGAGCCGCTTCATGCTGGTTTACTGTTGATGATTTGATGCAAGGAATTAATACATCTGTTAGAATTGTATGCCTTGGCAAAGCAAGTAAAACATGAAGAATATTTACCTAAGCCTTATCTATCCGTTCTTTTCAACTGCCTACTTATATACGGAATAAATTTGAACCATTTGTAACGAGGTGGAAGAAAGATAAACTGGTTTGAAAAAGGAAACCAATTACTTTTGGTTTCCTAAGCTATATATTTTTGTACTTGAAACTTGTGAAGCAAAAGAAGATAATATAATCTAGTTTTAATATTAAAACACTTGAAATAGCTTGGCATGACTGTAAGTGTATGATACTATGTAGCAGGCAGAAATAAGATAAGACCAATATGCACTAGACCAGTTAATTTCTGCAAGCTCAATCCCATTCGTTCCTTCTCTTCTCTTGGCGTGAAACAGAATAGTAAAAGAAAGCAGGTAAAAAGAAGACAATGGATATGTTGGGTTCTTTTTTTTATTGAGTAGTAACACGATAAAAACTATTGTGTTTCCTCCCAAACAAGTAGTGGTTAATAGCTTCTTTAGAATTATTTTGAGATATTTACCTAAGCATCTGAAAATATTTGATAAAGGTTGAAATTTATCTGAAATGTGTATTAGATATTTAACAACCTCATTTTGTATTTTTTTTGCTGAGTATTACAGAACTATGGTGAAGGATTTGTCTTAAAGAGCATAGGTTTTCTCCATTCCTAGACAAGCCATGGTTGCAGAATCATGGTTTCGCAGTCTGTGGAAGGCTCCCCGGAAGCATGATGCTAATTCTGAGAAGGTGGTGATTGGAGTATTAGCATTTGAAATAGCGAGCTTGATGTCCAAGCTGGTCAATTTATGGCAGTCTTTGAGTGATAAACAGATTGCTAGATTGAGAGAGGAGATCACAAATTCAGTGGGCATAAGAAAGCTTGTCTCAGATGATGATCATTTCATTGAACGTTTGATCTGTATGGAGATACTTGAGAATATGGCACATGTGGCTGAGTCTGTGGCCAGGCTTGCTAAGAAATGCAGTGATCCAATTTTGAAAGGTTTTGAGAATGCCTTTTGTGAGTTTATCACTCTGGGTGTTGATCCTTATGGGTGGGAATTCTCTTGCAAGAAGATGGATAAAAAGATTAAAAGGATGGAAAAGTTTATATCAACTAATGCGAGTTTGTATCAAGAGATGGAAATACTTGCCGATCTTGAGCAAACTTTTGCAAGAATGAAGGCTAATGGTGAGTCAGATGGTGTAACGTTAATGGAGTATCAGAAGAAGGTTGCATGGAAGAGGCACGAGGTGAAGACCTTGCAGGATATTTCTCTGTGGAACAGGACATATGATTACACAATACACCTTTTAGCAAGATCCTTATTCACAATATTCTGTAAGATTAACCATGTATTTGGAATTCAAGAGATGGTAGATGTTGGTGGAACCAATAATTCAAGTGTCCTGAATACAGATTTCATTTATAGAAGTCAATCAGTTTCTACATTATTGCAATCTTCATTCCACCCGTCACGGAATAATGTTCCCAGATTTTCTTCAGGACCCCTTAATGCTATTACTGCTAGTTCAGGTCCAATTGCTAGAACAAACAAAACAAGCATTTCTCATTCGGGTCCTCTTGGTGACTCATCCACAAAGTCAGGTCCTATTTTAGGAAGGTATACAAGTGTCAATTTTTACTCAGGTCCTCTTGGAAGGAATTTGAATCAATCAGTCCCGGTTAATGGAAAAAATAAAAAGAGTAGGATTTGGAAGTTTTACGGACACTCCTCCGCGATAAGAGGGAAGGAAACTCACACAAGACCCAGTCGACTGACTCAAGTTGGACCTTTCAAAGGATGTATGGCATGGGACAGTTCCTCAGTCGCTGACTGCCACTCAAGTGCAAATGGTGTTCATTATGGAATTCAGAATCCCAAAGATGTTAATTCTAACCCTTTTGGCCCTGGAAAAGCAGTTCATCATACTCAATCAGTCTTCAAATCTCTCTGCAAGCTATTAAATCCTCCTCCTGAAACCCTTGGAGCTGCTGCTTTAGCACTGCACTATGCAAATGTTATCATTGTGATTGAGAAGCTAGCAGCTTCTTCACACATGATTGGTCTGGATGCAAGAGATGACCTGTACAACATGTTACCAAAATGCGTGAGAGCTGCCCTCAAGGCCAAGTTGAAGCCATATACCAAGACCATGTCATCTTCATCATCAATCTATGACCCGACTCTAGCAGAAGAATGGACTGAAGCAATGTCAAGCATATTGGAATGGCTGGCACCGCTTGCTCATAATATGATAAGATGGCAGTTCGAGAGAAGTTATGAGCAGCAGAGCTTTGTTTCCCGGACAAATGTGCTGCTGGTACAGACCCTTTACTTTGCAAACCAAGAAAAAGCGGAAGAAATAATCACCGAGCTTCTTGTGGGTCTTAATTATGTCTGGAAATATGGTAGGGAGCTTAATGCAAAAGCTCTGGCAGAGTGTGGCAGTTTTAGGGTAGACAATGAATATCCTAATCTGAATGGATAAATAATCTGTATTAAGGTTGTGACCATTTCCTACAGGGAGTCCAGCTCTTGCCAGAAGACTGGGATGAGGACTTGCAGAAGCACCAACCATCTGTCTTCTTAAATCAACAAATACGAATCAAATGATAGCTGAAGTATGAGAGAAGTACCTATATATTCAGTATTATGGAAATTTAGTATCAGAATGCATTCCTGGTGAGGATTTTTTTTACTCATTTATCGTTAATTTTCTGAGAGTTCCAAGCTTCTAGAACTTGGATGGGTGGTCTCATCTTTGCAATGTTGGCCATCTTTCCCTTTTTCTCTTTGATGAGTTCCTACTTCCTACGTGATGTTTAGGGTGTGCATATTTATGAGCACTGTTACTTACTAAATTGTATAGCGCTATCACACAATGGTGAATGGTTATTTCTCTATATCTTATGAAATGTCAAGCAAGAAAATTGTCAAATTGTTGATAGTAAGTACCATTATGTATTTTTCTTTTATGTTGCTCATACTCGAACTGTGTCATTGTGCCTATGTAGCTCATACCTTCATGATAGAAGCTCTTACAAACCCATACGTGGAGAAACTTGTTATCTCAAACCCCTACTTCCACTTATTTACCGCAAATGTGCTTTTAGAAAGTTGTTATTTTCATTTCATCTGCAAATATGACCCTTTTAGGACCGTTAATGGTCCTCCCTCCCGTCGTTATTCGGGGCTGTATTGTGTTCGAGGTCGGGTTCGTGTCGGGCCAATGATGTTGCTATTACATACGCAATACAAGTAAGCCAAATATACACGAGAGGAGAAAAACTTAGGAACAAGGTTTAGCCAAGTTATTTAACATATTCTCTCGACCAGTTATAGAAAAGTACCTACATCTGAATAAGCAAGGAATATGCAACAAATCCGAAATTTTGATGATACAATTCGTTTTCTTCTGGCTACAGGAAACTAGAAGATTCAAAGAATCTACTGCTCATTTTTAGTAGCCCAAGAACAATCGAAGGGTACTTTCACAAAAAGCTAAAAACACATAAAGCTTATTTTCAATCCTCCACCCATTTTCCCCCGAAATTGAAAAACATAAGAGAAAAGAAAGCTAACCTAGTGAAGCCACATTCTACGGAATAATTTTGTGGTGAATTACAATATTTAATTGATGGAAATCAACTTATTCAATATGAATTGAAGACACAACTGATGTGATTTCATTGGTTCGTGGGTCAGCACTTTCTAAACAAGCGCCACAGGGATCTTCTTTAACCAACAAGGCAAGAACATTAAGTGAACCCCATATTTTGGTCACATTGCTGCTCGAATCTCCCAAAGTAACAGCGAAGACTGCATCAAATCCTCCTGCCCCTGGCACTCCAGCCAACAAAACTCCTTCCCAGTTCATTGTAACATCTAAAAGTTGTGTTTGCGATTCTGGTTCAATCTGCATACATTGCAACTTACAAGACTGAGTGAACTCCTAACTTGTCAAATTTTTAAATGATGAATGAATCAGAAAAGCAAATGAGTTTCTAATACCACACCTCTGACTACCCTTCAATATAGATTATAAAGCTGAACACCATGAACAGTCTAATAGATCAAAGACATTTTGTCCCTACAATGGTATATAAGTACTAGGTAGTAAATTGTTGTCATGTATCAACTATTCAAAAAGTTTATGTTGGATGAAGCACATAAATGGTTTTACATTAGCTCATCTTTGGGCTTGAAGTATGAACAGTGCAAAACTACCTACTTGTGCATTGACTCTAGATCACTTGATCATATAGACTCTAATAGCATGTCATGAGCCAACAATCCCAAAAGCTTAAGTTGTTAGTTGAAGATATATGGATGGTTTTATATTAACAAATTTAACTCCTGGCATCAGCTTTATGTGTACTAAATTGTACTTTCCAAGCCAACAGGAGTAATCAGGCACACTTGGTGGGGTTAGAAATCTTGATAAGGGACTTGTTTCAGTTCTTGATTGACAGTGCATTATGGCAATGGCAATGCACGCTGTCTTTTTATTTTACTAAGCACATTATACTGATACTAAATCCAAGACCCTAACCCTATTTACCTCTTTATATGAGATGCAGATAGCAATAGCAAGTGGGTTAACCACCATGCAATGAAACTAAATCCAACCTTAATCCTTCCCCACGGATCATTGAGATGGCATATATAATTCGCAAGTGAATTGCCAAACTTAGCTCGATGGTCTTCTTATTCCATAGGAAGATAAGAGATGTAGTACCTCAAGAGGTGTTAATGGATGAAGCAAAATCAATAAACTTCAAACAAAAAGAAATTCATAAAGGTAATGTATATTCCACCGAGACAGTTGAGACACATTTTTATAAGCAAAATTGACATCATCCAAACAGATAACTGTACAACTAGTGAAATGAACTTACTGGAACTCCTGCAGCCTCACCCATCAGGCGCATATGATATCTAATCCCCTGCATGGCATCTTTTGCACCTAGCAGGGCTTTAATGACTGCTTCCTTGTTAGGTTCAGAAGCTTGTTCTATCCACTAATTATGCAATTTCAATGTCAAAGTTCAAACATCAGCATGAAAAAAGAAAAACAAGTAGAAATGCCACAATATATGAAAAATCAGAAAACTTGACAGAAAAAGAGAGAGAGAGAGAGAGAGAGAGGTCTCAAGAAAATCATATCACAAATGAACTTGTGAAGTTTATAACCTGAAGTCAAAACCCAGGCAGCAATGAATACAAATCTTCATATCAAGTTACATGAATCACAGGTTTATCCTGCTACTGTGCTTCTCAATAATCACAATATCAAATTTAATTTCAGGGATGAGAAGCCTTGGTCCTCCTTTTCTCTGTGCAAAAGAAAAATGATCCCCTCACTTCCCTTTTAAAGAGTCAGTTTGGTATGTCCTACAAATTGGTGATGAAAATTTTTTGGATTTGTTTCCAATATAGTTATTATATCAATCTCATTAACAAAATTGCTCACCCTCCATTTTTAAGTGCTACTAAACAGACCTTCAAAGTTGGATCACAAAATTTTTTACCATTCAATAATTATGAGGGTTTGAATTTACTATGAGCCATGAAGTTCACAATTCTCAGGCAATAATGAAAGATGCAAAAAGGAACAATAAGGACCTGTTTGGTTTCTGGAAACATTTTCTATTCTCATTTTCTGTTTTCACTTTTAGTTACAAAATTGTCATATTGTTTTCATTCTATTTCCGGTTTTCTAAGATTTGTATAGAAAACAGGCAAAACAGAAAAAAAAATAAAAAAATTAGTGTATCAATAAAGATATACTACTTAAGAAAAACCAACAAAAAGGAGTGTGAAAGTCTGATCCATTGCAAAGAATACCATGGGGAGACACAATGTTTAAGTTATGTGAGCCTAACAGTGAGAATTGTCAATCAATTTACTTCAGCTGAATAAGTTTAAATATTATGATTTTCAAAGTAGTTTCATTAAATAAACATCAATAAATGATCTCAAAGAAATACCTTGTCTGATCTGAGCATGCTGCAGCTTTCAACCACAGATTTATATGCATCCCATTGTTCTTTTGCTAATTGGCTTAACAAGTTTAGTTGTGTTTCCAATGCTGAATTTGCCTCTGACAATCTTCTCCACATGTCCAAGGATTTCGGAGGGTTGGACTTTTGCCATTTTTTGACAGCACCAACCATTGATGGTGTGGATGATCCACCAGTTCCAGGTTCTCCTAGTAACTGTAAAGAGAAAGAGATCAACCTTGAAACCAAGAGACTTCATATGTGAAAGAATCTGGACACACTCAGATTTAACAAACCCTCTACTATTCTTCTGCCAATATTGATAATATCACTGTGCTCCCAGTAGCCATGGGTGGATTTAAAATGAAAGGTAAATACTGAATAAGAAGCAAATAAAACAGGGTATCCAAAAGACCCTGAAATCTCCCTATAACTGTTCTCAATATTCAGGTGGGGATGTAAAAAATTCAATCTTGTACCTTTGGACTTCTTTTACGTTGAAAGTTCAAAACTACCTAACTAAATTTTCAGCACTATTCACTTAGAATATATTGAAAAAAAAAAAAAAAAAAACAAAGCACCAAGTTTTCTGTTGTTAAACTGGCAACTTGCAATTTGCAAAATTAGGTTTGAGAACCTTTTTGAGTTTAAGAGTATTATTGCAGAAGAAGAATTATGCTTCAGTCTCTAAGGTCATTATCGTCTAATGCATTTCAAGGTTTACATATGCTGCACATAGAAAAGTATAATGATATAAAACAACATAAAAAGAAATATTAATAATAGATAAGCCTTCGCCTCCAAATATTACATGGTCATACAAATAATCTTCCTAAATCAAGACAACAACACTGACTCTTCTGAACTAAAACCTCTGACATCAGTTTTATCAATTTTTACCTTCACTTGACAGTCATAATCAAATATACGCTAGTCAATCATTAATAAATACCATATAATCTAAAGCAGCTAACAGTACACTGGTTTTCCACACATAGGAAGAGACCAAGTACTCACATAAAAACTCAATCTAAACACAAAAGGTAAGAACTTAGACATTGTAAGACACATTTGGTAACGATAAGTCCAAAATAGGGATTGCAGAAACAAAAAGTTATTCATGGAACAGAAAACTTGAAATTCTGAATAACCTGGAGGAACGTTAAAAGGAGAAGACTCTATCTAACAAATGACACAACTGTGTTTTTGTTTCTATTAAAAAAATGTTTTGAAGAGAAACAAAAAGTATAAATTCAGAGTTAGGAGTTGGGTACATGCCACCACTGCCACCCCGTCAACCAAAAAAGAGATAATGGGGAGGGGAAGGGAGGTGGGGCAGGGAGTAAGTACCCATAGCCATATCTTTAAGACATAAGAGCACATACAAGTGCCAAACATGCAAATTTTAAGTTGCTTACAAGAGTCATCAAAGGTGGTAAAGAGAACTCAGTCCTGTCATGGTCCCATTTTCCTTTTAGAATTTCAGGGATAGCTTCTAGTAATGGCACCGATTTAGCTGCAACCTACAATGTTAATAAAATAAAGACAATGAAGTTATTGATGTTTCTTGAACATTACTACTAATTCCAAAACATCGTTTGGTCAATGTAAGAGACAACCAACAGAGGAATCTTAACAAGGTTGTCATTAACATGGGCAAACTATAATTATGGGGGTAGTTGAAAGAATTAGTTTGTTTTACTACCCCCATCCCCACATTGGTGGCTACATAATATACAAACATACTTGGCATGATAATTTCAATAATTCACAGATAATAGTAGGCAATATTCTCAAGATGGAAGCCAAATGTGGGTCAAACAAACCAGGGAGGTTGCATTATGCAAGTTTCATAACACTTGCATAGTTAGTTCAAAAATGCATATCTGTCTCTGTGTGTGTGTAGCTGACAGACTGGAATCAACAAGAATCATAGTTGAGTTACTCAATACAATAGACATATGAGTTTGGGGGGGGAGAGAGAGAGACCTGAGTGGAGGAAATCACTTCTGGTGAAAACCGCACATAGCGCTGACTGCCATACACAGCTGAACTGACATCAAACCCACTGCCTACTTTCCCCTGTGCAATACAATGAGCAGTTTGAGCTATTTTATGCACCATATCAAGATCTGTAATATCCTTCCTTTCCTTAAAATCTTTTAAAGAGGAAAGCTTTACAGCACCCAGGTAGTGAAGTAAAGCAGCAACCACAGCTGTTGTCATTGCTGCAGATGAGCCCAAACCAGTTTTAGCTACTTCAGGCTTGCAATTTCCTCCATTAGCATCATCGGTATTGAAGGTAATGGAGGAAAAAGCAGGGAGGGTGGCCAATGAATCTGGTGTCAAAGGGAGTCCACGTCTCTCAATCTGCAGGACATATTTTTTCAGACTTAAAAGAGTTTTGATATAGGCCCTTAAATGTTCATATCATCAAAATTTAAAGAGAACGGCAAATGACAAAATAGGCATCGCATAGAAATTACATAGGATTAAACAAAGGGTAAATTACCTCATTCCTATATGAATAAAAATCATTGCAACCCAAAATAGTAATGTCAAGACCTGCAAGACGAATCCAGTTCCAAAAATGAAGGCTTGAAGCTGTTATTCATTTATTAAAGTGTTGAGAAACAAAATATCCACCCTGTAAAAGCAGTTTGTGTAACAAATCCTTTTTATTCTGATCAAAGGTCGCATAAGCAGCAGCCACCGAATACTGCACTGCATATTCCACAAAAGGATTTCTCGTATCACTGAAACAACAAAACAATCACCGTAACCCTCACCAACTTAACCGCAAGAAAACACTAATTAGACCTTAATAACTGGATGACGTAATTTGAGAGCAAAGTAGAAGAATGTGCCTTGTGGAAACAGTTTGGATTATAAGATTTTTTAGTGCGAGTTTGTAGAGTGCTTCTCTGGAGAGCTGAGGAGAGGTTAATCTCACATCCGTCCAAGCCTGAAGGAAAAGCGAAGAAGCAATGAGAGAGAGAGAGAGAGAAGAATATAAATATATATATACAAGTAGCGCAGGCACAAACCCATGCCCAGCTATCGGGTTTGATTTGGTGATGGAGGGGTTTAACGATAGCGTAGAAGCGAGCGTTTGTGCTGAGGACAAGCCCTGCGTTGGGTCTCTCTAAAATGAGGTAACCACCGGTCATTAACACTTTCCCAGGAGCTGAAGCCACCACCCTGTCAATTTCAATTTTAGTTCCATTAACACAATTCAAATTAACAAATGTCATGTTCAGTAGCTAACTTACTCGCCCATCGCTATTCGACAACTCAAAATGCCTCAAATCAATTCAGAACGGTTCTTGTACATGCGATCACCACTATTATTTCACCTTCAGTATTTTACTTGAAGAAGAAGAAGAAATAATGGCCTCGCGACGCTCGCGTTGCACGTGGCTGGCGGGTGCAGTTTACTTAACCAAGCACTACTACTGTCTGTTTTTGGTGTGGGGTTCTCCAGGTTGAATTGGGTTGGGCTGGGCTATCATTTTTTTACTCTGTTGACCCGAATGTGATTGGTTATTACATCAAAGTTTTTAGATTTTTTACCAAAAAAATAGAGAAATTTAAAGACTAAATAATACATTTAGTCCATATTTTATACTAATTTATGAATTTATTTTTATATTTAAAAAATTTACATTTTAATTCTTATATTAGTACTTTATCACAATCTCAATTATTTATGTTCTAATTGTTATCGTTAACAATGTTATATTTATAAAGAATAAAATATAATAAAATATTTGTATAAGGACTAAAAAATAAGTATAAAAACTAATTTATAAATAAACGTCAAACAAAAAATAAATAAAATTAAAATATAATTAATTTAGGTGAAATAGACAAGGATTAATCGCATTTATAAGGTTTGATGAGTATTCAATTAATTTTTATTTTTATTTTTGTCGATTGCATAGAATGGGTTCCGCTAATGTTAGATGTAGGTTCATTGCCAACACCTCTAATGGCTACAGCTTGACTTTCAAGTTTAGTTCTTCCTTGTGGGTGTTATTTATTAACCAGCAAGGAAACGATCACTTCTTAAAATGAAACTGTGATAATAATGGGATCAATCCTAGGATCACTTGTTCTTGTCACAAATGTAGCTTCATGTATGATTCTTACCCACTTCAGGAGGAAAAACAATTGTTTTTTTTAAGATCATAGAGCAATTAAGCCCATCAATAATTCATGTTAGAATTAAGAGAACCACCAGTAATAGCGGAAAGCCTTGATAATGTCACTAGTACTACACATAATGGTGGTGGCTAACTTGATTTTAATTTGAGAGAAATTGGATTTATTTTATCATTTTATTTTTTTTCAAACTGAATCACAGAGGAATAGCCAATGCCAACAAATCCTTCTGTATAAACCTTAAACAATAGAAAGTGCGAGTGTGTGCGTGACTGGCAACTAGACATCTAGGCCATTGATTTAGAAATCATCAAAGAGTTAGGTTTATAATTGTTTTTCTTTAGGTTTAATTAGAAACCCACCAAAAACATAAAATTTGAGTTTATTTCACATGAAATTAGATTTCCTTTTGATTCATTACAGACATTTTAGGCTCACCAAGCATAATGGTTACTTTAGCAAAGAATTTACATTATGGGTTGTAAGATATGTCTCACATTACAATGCAGGAGAACGAAGTATTTGACGAACTATGCCTGTCCTGAAAAAGAAAAGAGTACGCATATTTCAATAGCATTAGCGACTGAACTCAAGTAATTGGTGTATAAAATTGGGAGATAAAAAATTAAAGCATTATGATAATGATCGTGCAAGGGGTTGTGGTAGCTTTCGGGGAGAAGTTCGGCAAATTGGGCACGACGCGTTCAGTGGAAGCCATTCATCGATGCATTGTGCATGAAAGCAATGTCCACATTCAGGTATGCTTTTCACTGTCTCTTTGGGCACATACTCAGAGAGGCATATTGAGCAGGTCCTATCATCTGGCATGGGTAAGCGTTTGCTCTGGCCTATAACTATTTTTGGGTAGGACTCAATTGTAGGCCCATCAAGGCCTGAGACGGTGGTGGGCCGTGACCCAGATAGAGCCTCAAAATCCGGCACCGTCTCATGACCCCAAGCCCAACCTTGGGTCTCAACTCTTAACCTGCTGCAGATGCAACTCAATATTCCCATGCAGCACAGCAACGCCGGTACCCCTAAGCATATGGCCAAGGCGTAACGTGCACCGCGTGAAATCCCTGTCAATGTTAAAAATTTCACGGTTAACTTAATTCTTTTACACAATACTGTAAAAACACAGGCCCTTTAATTGCACCATATAATTTGAAGTATAAATAGCTTATGATTTGCCCTTACCCCAATTAACTAGCTAAATAATAAAAATTCTACATCCAGGTAGGTCGGTACAATCAATACTATCATTATTCAATCATTTCTTGTGTGTAAAGAACGTGAATTAACAAAACTTCTATTATATGATTATTTTCTTAAAAGATACTTTTTTCTTAAAAACATGTTCAATGATAACTCAGCAAAATTACATAGCACATATTAGTAGAGCTTTTAGTTTTATCTTCAAACTCAAATCGTATGTCAGTGAAAAGCTAATTTTTTGGGTAGAATCCTCTTGTTTTATTTTTCAAATTAGATGGAACGTATAATTAAAAAAAAAATGCCGGTTCGAACAATTCAAAAAGGACAACAGCGAGTTAAGTACAAAATCTTTAAGAAATAAGGGTGAATATATGGAAAAGTACTTATAAAAAATAATACAATAAATAAATAATTTTATTGTACAAGTTAAAAATAATTTATTATTTTAAATTTTAAAAAATTTAAATGAGAGTAACTTCTAAAAAATAAAGAAATATAAGTTAACTTTAATCTATAAAGAATGTTTTATTTATTTTTTATATTATTATTTTTTTCTTATGAAGATTTATATATGAACTCATCCAAATAAGGTTATACTCTATTTTTAGGCATATGAAGTAGAAAGAAGAAAAAGATATAAAAAATATAATAAATAGTAAAATAAAGATAAAAATATTATATGAATATATAATATAATATTTTAATCATAACCATTCGTGGCCAAGCGCATCCATCATAAATCCAAGTTGTTAATGGAAGGAAAAATAACTTATCACGACTCATGAGGCGAGTCCCACATTAGTATTTTATAAGCTCCTCCAAATACTTTCTTATTTTTAAAGAAACTTGAAACACGGAATTTTTGTTGTTGTTTTATCTGTATTCAAATTTCCATATATTAACGGGAAGAAAGTTAATTTTATTCAAGGACAAATAATTTAAAAAGATGACCAACCCGGTTGTCTACAACTACAAGATATTTACACACTCTTCCACAAAGGAATAAGAGCTAATGAAAATATCTTTAATACATATCAAAAGCAACATAAGAATAAACATTGAAGGTGCATCCGTGACTCCTTATTAGAATATAAGTTATTAATTTTAGACATCAAATAGAATTAAATTTCAATTATAAAATAATTTTAATTTTACAAAAAAAAATTTGCGAGATTGCAGTAGTACCTTCTGAAGAGACATAGGAACAGTCAAGTTCAAAAGTGGAGTTGGTCTTGAAGGCGCAGCGGCCACCGTGGGACTCGCACCTCCCACACGCCGGCGAATCCCACGACAGACGTAGGTCATCGCTGAGGTCAGACGACAAAACATGATCGTAAAACGGCGACTGAACCGGCACCTTCAACGTCTCAACGAAATCACAAACAGATGACAAGTACGAGTGGACGGTGGGAGAAGGTGTTGCGAAAACGGCATATTTAGAGGAATCACTAAGACAAGGTATGGGGTTGTAGCGATGGACGAGGTACTCCAGGTTGAAGGAGCAGTTGAAGAAGGTGAATTTTTGGTAGTAAACGGCGTCGTATGGAGAGGCAGAAAGGTTGAGAGAGAGAAGGCGTTTCGGCAGACAGTTGTTGGGGTCGTTAACCCATAGTTGCTGTGTGGCGTAGTTTATTTCTTGGATTCTGAGTTCTCCCCAATAAGGTAGGTTGAGCAGTGTTTGGCCTTCCTCGCTGCATGATACTCTGAACCCTGGGTATCCGCATGTCTTTCCTTGCTTTTCCTTTTTGTAGAAGGGGAATCGGATTAGTGGTTCCTTCGTTTTGCAAACACTGTCTAAGCATGTTTCTATGTTTGCTACTACTATTAGGTGTGTTAGCGGAGGGTTCAGGAGGAAGAAGAGCGTGAGTATGAGAATCATGTTTGGGAAAATGGTGTTGACTTTTATCTTGTCACCGAATATGGTGGTGGTGCTGGACCATATGTTATAATATACAAATATCTTGCTTTATGTACACACCAATTAAAGGTCCTCTCGTTTTCTTCTCTTTTTATCCGAAAAAAAAATGCCAATCAACATAAAAGAGGTTTGATCGGAAAAACATACTGGGGAAGGGTTTTATGGGCGTCATGCTTTTTGCTTGTAAAATAAAGCAGTGCTTTTTTTTAGTTACCCACTGAAGCAGTGGATTGAATAGTGAGATTATTTTTAATTTTGATAAAATTAATTTTAAACTATTAATTGGATTAGAATGTGTACCAAAATTAATTTCAGTCACGTTATGAGAGACTGGTTTTTATAGATTATCAAAGGTGCAATTAACTTCTGTCACGGCGTGAGAAATTGATTCAAGCGCCAGTCCATTTTAGCTGTTGACTTGAAAAGGCAGCGGAGCATTTGTAGCACGATGGAATATCCGCCATTTCAATTTGAAGATTTATAGTATGAAAGGCTATTGCTAGTTTGTCGCATTTCATGGTGTGATACTCGTTAGTCAATTGCCGAATTATCACTGCTACTTCAGAGGAGTGGCATCTGTGTGTTGTACCACGCTACCTACCAGGTTTGCAAATAGATTAATACCCAAAACAAAGTGATACAATAGAAACCTCCAAATTTGTCGATTTAACTGCTTAATAATCCGTAGTCTGCATAACTTTTAAGTGTATCCAAATCCATGCACTTTCTAATTTCTGGTTATTATTTCCCTCGTTCAACTAATCAATGTATGAAACTTCCTCCCAAGCTATTTGCTACCATCGGAAAAACTTATCGTTTCGTTTTCATTAAGAAAATTAAATAAAGACATCACATATTCAAGAACCTTAATCCTCATTCAAAGCAGTTCAAAATGGAAACAATAATCTAAATATTAATTATCAAACTGTACATTCATTTCCCACAATGCAATAATTAACTAAGAGCTAACCTTTCCGGCACGAAAGCTTCAGCATAAAAACTATGAACAAGATTTCTGTGTGATAACTTTGAACCATTAAACCACCAAACAGAAGACAAACATTTTGCTTTGCCTTATACTAATTTTCTTTCCTTTACTATTTTTCCTTTATTTGGCACAGCAACTACCAACTTATAATGCCTATGGTAGACCAATGAAACTTCACCTCACCTATGGAACCACATTTATTTTCTCTGTAGGAATTAGTGCGCAGTACGAAACGAAAAATCACGCAAGGCTACTAAGTCATCACCGTGTGTTTGCTACTGCTCCGGTGCCTCTAGGTTAGATCCTCTTGCTCCTTGATAAGTTCGCCCTGATTCCTATCAATATTGTTGTGCTCTGTATCTTCATCATTTATGAGGTAACTGTCAACTTGTGCTGCAGCTTGCCGTCCCTCTGAAATTGCCCACACCACCAGGGACTGACCACGCCGACAGTCTCCAGCGGCAAAGACCCCTCTAACACTGGTTGAAAAGCGACCATACTCTGCCTTGAAGTTTGACCTATTGTCTCGCTCTATACCCAACTTTTCTGTAATTGTCTGAAAAACCCAGAGCAGAAAGATCAGTAATTAGCAATTTCCTAATGGAGACATCATTTGCCTGAAGGCATCTAACATTATTCGAGTAAAGCTAAAATCACTATGGCTATATTACAATCCAATTTATTCTTGTTAACTTCTTTTAGCAACAATCGATTTCTTTCGACTTTTCTACCACCATAATATCAAGTTCAGTTTAGTAACTTCTGTATACATAAGATATCAAGTTATTATGAATACTTACGGACTCAGGGCCAAGGAATCCCATGGCCAATAAAACTATGTCAGCCTCAATAATCTCCTCGGAGCCCTCAATTTCCTTAAATTGAAACTTCCCAGTTTCATCCTTTTCCCAGCGAACACGTACCACTTCAAGTCCCTTCACAACTCCATTTTCATCGCCGACAAACCGCTTGGTCAATACCTTATAAGATCTTGGATCTTTCCCAAATTTAGCTTCACCTTCTTGGTGCCCATAGTCTAAACGGTATATGCGAGGCCACTGTATTCGAGAAACATTCAGTAGTTAAACAAAGCTCAAGCGCAATTACCGTGAAAAAAAAAATGACATTTCTTCAGTTATTCTCGAGAAACCAATTTTGCTTAAGGTAGAGGTTTCAGTTACAGGAACTTATAACTGATCTCATGCCATTCTAGGACACTTCAAGGAATCAGTTGATGTAAATAGAAAACTTCAAGAGCAAAATTACCCATAATTAAAATTAAAAGGGCACTTAACGGCGTCGGTTGATGTACAGAGAAAACTCCAATTTCTCAAGCTGTCTATGCTGACAAATGTGCTGCAAAGAATAAAAACAAGCAATATTTCAGGAACCAAAGGATCTAACCTGTGGCCAAGGGTTGCCTGGGGCCCTATTTTTTGGGGGCTGAGGGAGAAGTTCCAGATTTGTGATGCTACTACACCCATGCCGAATGGATGTCCCTATGCAATCAGTGCCTGTGTCACCCCCACCAATGACCACAACTTTCTTTCCCTTCGCAGAAATGAAGTTGCCATCCTCGAGATTGCTATCAAGCAAGCTTTTAGTGTTTGCATGAAGAAACTCCATAGCAAAATGAATTCCGGATAGCTCCCGCCCAGGTACTGGAAGATCCCTGCATTAAGAAGTAAAACCTCCGTTCAAGCATCACTACAACAATTCCATTTTCTAATATACATCCATTCCACGCTAAATTGAACTAAAAGTGCAAACAATAATAATATATATAAGAATATGCAATATGTGTCACCTTGGTTTCGTGGCTCCTACAGCTAAGACAATAGCATCATTTTCCTCTCGAAGCCTATCAAGAGAGTATAAAGAATCATGACCTATATTAGCATTCACCACAAAGTTAACTCCCTCCTCTGCCATAAGGTTGACCCGCCGCTGAACTATATCCACTTTGTCGGCTTTCATGTTGGGAACTCCATACATCATAAGCCCTCCAATCCTATCATCTCTTTCATACACAGTTACTGTATGACCCATTTTGTTCAGTTGATCAGCAGCTGCCAAGCCAGCTGGTCCGCTTCCAACAATGGCCACTCTTTTCCTGCATCAGTGAAGATATTGACTAACGGTACTATTTATCTCAGTGATAATTGTAACAAAATTCATGGCCAGTTTAATATTACTAATAACCACAACAAAGTTGAACAGTTTAATAAATGAAAATCACTGCACAACAACTTGTGGATTGTATATTTTATACCTACTTATTTGAAATGGAACACCATAAGTAATGGAAATGAAATTGAAGACAAGTCAAATAAGAAAAAAAATTTCATACCCAGTTCTCCTAGCTGGAGGTCGTGGTACCATCCGACCCTCCTCAAAAGCCTTGTCTATGATAGCACATTCTATTCTTTTAATAGATACCGGATTCTCAATAATACCAAGAACACAAGAACCTTCACAAGGTGCTGGGCATACCCTACCAGTAAACTCCGGGAAGTTATTTGTCTCAAGAAGCCTCTCCAGTGCTTCATGCCACCTATTCTGGTATACTAACTCATTAAATTCTGGTATTTTATTACCAAGAGGACATCCAGAATTTTCCTGCAAGTTTATTTTTAAGTATCTTCAGTCTAAAAATTGCAGTCATAAAAAAGAAAGGTTCATGAAAGGGGCAATGCACACCTGATGACAGAAAGGAGTACCACAGTCCATGCAACGTGCTGACTGGGTTTTCATAAGTGGACCAGACTTCCTCGCATCCATCACTTCCTTCCAATCATTTATTCGAATATTGGGATTCCTGTACTTAACACCTTCACGCTCATAAGCAACAAAACCTCTATGTTTAACAGGATCAGTGACTTGACTAGGCCTCTTTGACAATTTAGCCTGTTCAACCCACAGCACATATTCAGAGGCATCAGCCAAAGAAGTAATATAGGGATCAATATCTTACAAGTAAATCAGCTATTCATAGTCAAGCAACAAGAGAGGATATTATGCGGCTCTTGGATCCCACCAAGAGAGAAACTCTATCATGATATTATATACTACATGTCTACATCCTACTAATAGAGAAATTCTATCATGATATTATCCAGCAGAGCATTCATCAGGTTTGTTTAAAAATCATTTACCAAGGCCTAAAGTAAAGAAGAGGCAAGAAAAGCCCTTTCCTTAGTCATAATAATTTTAATAGTAAATTAATAGCTGACAAAAAATGCATCTACTTCTTGATCCAATAAAATACTCAAGAGACTTGAAAGTAAAACTTCTATACAACCGTCCCTACAAGGAATCAATTTGTGCCAACAACACAAATTACATTTTTTTGTTAAATATAACTTCTGATAAATTTTAGGAAGGAAATCACTCTGAAGAAACAACGTTAATGTGAATGCTAATGGAACAAAAGAGCAGGAGATCAGTCTTACCTCTCTCTCTCTCTCTCACACACACACACACACACAAAAAAAAAAAAAAAACACAACAGGTGGGATCTACTAACATAACCTAGACTTGGCAGTGGGCACATTTGCACTTCTTAAATAGCATTTTATAAAAAGCAAATTTACCCAATGCAACCATTGAATTATATAGTATTATCTTAATGATCATATACACCAAATTTAGATAAATTAGACATCTATATATATGTAAACTAACATTTGAAGTTTACGCATATTTTTCAAAAACATATTATAAGTTAAAATTAAATTGTCTAATGAAGCAACCACTAATTTTAAATTTTATGAAATTTTGTATTCTGATTTATTACATAATAACCTTTTATTCAAAAGTTGGATAAACGAAATTCAACATCCATAAAGAATGCAAGTGTACTAAGAGTTATGTGCAGTGTAAGTGGATCCCACCTCATAAAAAAGGTTTGCAATTACCTGATGAGGCTTCCTATTCAACGATGCAGTAGCCAGTTTCTTAAGCTCTTCAAAAGCATTTTTCTCCACCAATTCTGTTTCATCTTGCTTCTCTCCATGGTTTGAGGTTGATTCCGCTGCATTTTTGGAGGCTTCCTTTGATTTCATACTTGCCAAAACACGTTTATACTCCTTGGGGAACACCTTGATAAATTTTGGAAGGAGATTCTCAAAGTCAGCAAGAATTTCTTTGGCAAGCACACTATTTGTGTGAAGCTGATGTTGTTGTATTAACATTCTAAGAGTAGTAATATCCTCGTCCTCTTCAACCTTATCCAGATCTACTAGCTCATGGTTACAGCGAGATAGGAACTTTCCATCCATATCAAGAACATAAGCAATTCCCCCACTCATACCTGCGGCAAAATTTCTGCCTGTGTTTCCAAGCACAACAACTACTCCACCAGTCATGTACTCACATCCATGATCACCAACACCTTCCACAACTGCCTTGGCCCCAGAATTACGCACACAAAATCTTTCAGCTGCCATCCCATTGAAATATGCCTCACCAGATGTGGCCCCATATAGAGCCACATTACCAATTACGATATTCTCCTTAGGGTCAAAGGTACTCCCCTTTGCAGGATATACTACAATCTTGCCACCTGACAATCCTTTACCAACATAGTCATTGCTATCACCTTCAAGTTCCAAAGTGATGCCAGGACAAAGGAATGCACCAAAGCTCTGGCCTGCACTGCCTTTAAATCTGATATGAATGGTGTCAGTTGGAAGACCATTTAAGTGGTACTTTTTAGTCACCTCATGGCTTAGCATAGTTCCCACAGCACGGTTTACATTATAGATTGGACTTTCAAAGTATACCTGGAGACCCTTTTCCAAAGCAGCATTGGACAGACGTATGAGCTTATTATCCAAGGCCATGTCCAAACCATGATATTGTTTTTGCACACAATATTGAGCAGCTTCTGGCCGCAGTTCAGCTGCAGGTCTAAGCAATAATGAGAGGTCAATGTTCTCCAGTTTTTCATTGCTTTTAATGACTTCTTTATCAACCTCAAGCATATCTGAACGGCCAACCATCTCATTAACTGTCCGAAACCCTAGCTGGGACATAATTTCTCTCATTTCTTCTGCTACCATGAAAAAGAAGTTAATGACATGCTCAGGCTCTCCAGCAAACTTCTCTCTTAGGACTGGATCTTGTGTAGCAATGCCAACAGGGCAGGTATTCTTGTGGCACTTGCGCATCATGATACAACCAAGAGTAATGAGTGGAGCTGTACTGAAACCAAACTCTTCTGCTCCAAGAAGAGTAGCTATGGCCACATCTCTTCCTGTTTTGAGTTGCCCATCAGTTTGGAGAACTGTGCGACCACGTAGGTCATTAGCTACCAAAGTCTGGTGGGTCTCAGCCAAGCCAAGTTCCCAAGGAAGACCAGCATTCTTTATGCCAGTCCATCTGGATGCTCCTGTACCTCCATCATGGCCTGAGATCAACACTTGATCAGCATGGCCTTTAACAACTCCACTGGCAACTATGCCAACTCCAGCTTCAGATACCAACTTCACACTAATTCGAGCAGCAGGGTTGGCATTCTACATATTAACAAAGAGGGTTGAGAAGGAGGAACACCAAAGACAAGAAATTCAACCAAAAGCACCCAATGTAAAATGATTGAAGCTAGTCAGCTAGATATGAACATACCTTTAGATCATGAATTAATTGGGCAAGATCTTCAATGGAGTAAATATCATGATGAGGAGGTGGGCTGATAAGTCCTACACCAGGAGTTGAATTCCTAGTGACAGCAATGTCTCCTACAACCTTGTGGCCAGGTAGTTCACCACCCTCACCAGGTTTTGCTCCCTGAAGAAAACAGAGTTAAAACAATACCATTCTAGTATTCTACCATCAGCAAAAAAATCAATTATGCATTCAAGAACACTCAGATGTGTCTTTTAAGTGTCAGTATCATCTTCCAACTGAACCTTAACTTCAACAGTGCAGGGGCTAGAGACTAGTTTAGTGTATATAAGGAAAAGGAACAGTACCCCCAAATCCAAACATGATAATGCTGACAATTACCTGGGCCATCTTTATCTGCAATTCATCAGCATTTGTAAGATAGTAACTTGTAACTCCAAACCTCCCACTAGCAACCTGCTTGATAGCACTCCTTTTGGGGTTCATTGAGCCATCTAGAAGAGGCTTCATACGAGATGGTTGCTCACCTCCCTCACCTATGAAAAGATTTGCACAACAAAATTGAGTAGACTAGAATAATTAAATTACAAGAAAATAAAAGGTTTTTAGGCACAAATTCTATCATAATTCATAAACCATTTTCATAAAAAGAAGAAAAAAATTTGGAAACAAACTTGAGATTTTTTCCCCAAAAAAAAAATTTGCCATATTTTATTTAAAAACAGACCTGTATTAGATTTCCCTCCAATCTTATTCATAGCAGCTGCCAATGCTGTGTGTGCCTCCAATGATATTGATCCATAACTCATGGCCCCAGTGCAAAACCGTTTAACTATCTCACTAGCAGGCTCTACTTCATCAAGGGGAATCTTCAATGCTGCCTCTTTAAATTTCAAAAGTCCCCGCAAATTGCAAGCTTTATTTAACTCGTGTATGAGCTTAGAGTACTGTTTATATGCATCTACGCTGTTAGTTCTGGCAGCCTCTTGAAGCTTTGATATGGCAAGCGGATCATTCAGGTGAATTTCACCACCTTTTCTCCAATGATAATCCCCAGGATTTGGCAATGCTACTGCTTCAGCACTTCCAGGAGAGAAGATCCGAGAAGGAAATGCTAACTCATGCAATTTAAGAGCATCACGAGCAAGCATCTCAAATGTTGCACCCTCAACTCGACTTGGGGTGCCAGCAAAGCACCTGTCAATCACTTCTGATGAAAGACCCAGGGCTTCAAAAATCTGAGCACCTTTGTAAGAGGCCAAAGTAGATATTCCCATCTTCGCAAGCACCTTCATCATTCCATAGTTACTTGCTTTGAAGTACTGCTTAACCAGCTCATCTTTTGAGTAGAATTCACCACTTGCTTTGGGTGGGATCTTTCCATGAACCTGCAGTCGCCAAATTGCCTCCACAGCCAAATATGGGCATACAGCATCGGCACCGAAGCCAACAAGTGTGCAGAAATGGTGCACTTCACGTGGCTCAGCAGATTCTACTACTAAGGCAATTCTAGTACGCTCAAGTGTTTTGACTAGATGTTGATGGACAGCACCAACAGCCAGTAGGGAGCTCACAGCAACGCGTTTCCTTGAGAAGGCTGTTGCAAGATGCAACGTTAGATTCAAATAAATTAGATGGAAGTGAAGCATATAAATTATATTTATCTATGCAACAAAAGTATAATATAATACCTCTATCAGACAGCACAAGGGTGGTGTAGCCATCACTAATTGCATCATGTGCTTCAGCACATATCCTGTCCAAGGCTTCCTCCAACCCTTTCTTTCCACAGTCCTTTGAGTATGTTATATCTATAACTTTGCTCTGCCATCCCCTGTAATTCATCTTTTTAATGGCCTCCATTTCTTCAATGGATAAAAGGGGGCCTTTCAGGGAAAGGCGGTGGCATTGTGCCTCGGTGATTTCTGTCAAGTCACCTTCTGGACCAACTATACATTCCATGGAAGTGACTATTTTCTCTCGAATAGGATCAATAGGTGGGTTTGTCACTTGGGCAAACATTTGCTTGAAGTACTCAAAAGTGAGCTTTTCTCTATTAGACATGACAGCTAATGGAGTATCATTTCCCATTGACCCAAGGGGTTCTGTACCATCTTTTGCCATGGGAAGTAATAACATTTCCAAGGATTCAACTGTGTATCTGCTTGAGTAAGGTAATATAAAAACACTTCCTTCTTATACAGTAGATAAAATAGAGAAAATATTCAAGATGGATGTTACATACCCAAAAGCTTTCAAAGGAGCCAGTAAACCATGAATTCCCTTGTTTTCCATATTCACATCATCGCCAGATGCCTGTAACTCATGGAAAATGCTTTAGTGAGAATTTCCAATAAGAAATTCATGCAAAGTTCATAAATTCATATGGATTATTATTTTATACTTACTGACACAACTCCTTCTATGGTTGGTGGCTCTCTTTCAGATTCATGTACAGAATTAACTATGTCTTTGAGTTCAACCTTCTGCTTTTTGATCCATTCTCCATATGGCCTTGCCAATGAAAACTGTTCCTTTAAAGCATCATCATTTACAACAATATGCTTCTCAAAATCCACCAGAAGCATCATGCCAGGATTTAGTCTTCCTTTCCTCCATACATCTTCAGGAGGAATGTCTACAACCCCAACTTCACTTGCCATTATAACTCGTCCACTGTGGGTGACATAAAAGCGGCCTGGTCGAAGCCCATTCCTGTCTAATGTTGCTCCAAGATAGTGACCATCGGTAACTGCAATAATATTAAGTCAATACATAACTAAGAATCCACAACAACAGGCTTGTTACATAAGAAGGAAGTAATAATCTGTCCAGGAATTTCACATGCTATAAGAGCCGGCCCATCCCATGGCTCCATGAGGGCTGAGAAGTATTCATAAAATGCTCTACGTTGAGGATCCATATTCTTGTCATTTTGCCATGCTTCAGGAATCATCATCATAACAGCTTCTGGAAGGCTTTTACCAGACTGAATCAAAAACTCAAGGACACAGTCAAAGGCTCCTGAAGAGGAAAAACTACATCAGTATATGAACATATCCAACAAATAAAAGTACATTCTGATAAAATATCACCAGAATCAGATGAATTTGCATCCACAATAGGCAAAAACTTCTTTAACTCATTCTCTGACAGACCAAGCTCCTTGCACTTCAGTAGGCCTTCACGAGCCTTCATCCTATAAAATATTTCCAACTTGTCAGCATGAGTAATATCCTGCCGAATGTTGTTACACCTATTTCAAAATAACTTTAGCATGCCTGCCAACTTAGCTCATGGTAGCCATTATTTAGAAGAAAAAAAATGAAGACAAGCATCATGCATTAACTCTCAGATTCATCCATTTAAGCTGCACTGGGATATTACTGATACATCTATTTAAATTAAATTTGAAGTGAAATTTAGTATTCGTTCTTCTTTGTCTTAAACTAGTGTACAGCAATACTTATACAAGGCATACCAGTTAACATTTCCTCTAAGTGTGTTGATCTCTCCATTGTGGCCCAATACACGCATAGGTTGAGCGCGATCCCAACTAGGAAAAGTATTTGTTGAAAATCTTGAATGAATCTGCACATCATATATCCAAATTGTCAATATTTATGGCTACTTCTTACTTCATAATATAAATTATTGCAGAAAATCAAGAGCATAAATGAAAATGTTTTCCCAAGTACTTCAATATACATATACTGAAGTGCCAGTTGAAATTCCGAAAATCCTATTCCAGTTTCACCAAAATGATTTTTCCCTCCACCACATGAAATTGTCTTCCGGACTATCAACTAAAGACAGGGAGCATCAGCAGAAATTTCTGCAAACATGATTATCTTCATAATGTACGGTCTTACCAATTCACCCATTGCATCCAAATTCAAATAGTAATCAAGGAAGCGGAAGAACTTAAGAGATCATTCAAACCTCAATGCCTCAGAAGTCATTCCCCAACCTTGCATCTCTTCAGTTACTGGTTGTTGCCCATGCTGTTTGTTGGAGTATATAGAGTTAGTGGAGAAAGAAATTAAGTTAATGGGCAATATATTACCAGGGCCATGTAGCTCGTAAACCTTTCATTGCCAAGGTCTGCAAAATAGTAATCCTTCAATTGAGCTGGTGTTAACTGACCTTTGTAAACAACAGTCCTGTACAAATTGGATAACCATTTGAAATAGGAAACTGAATAGATTGGGAATGACCATGATTAGTTATCAAAAAATAATGTCCCTTTTCCACAACACACCTCGATGAAAGTGAACAGATATAGAAATCTGTAATGCCATCAAAATTGAGGTTTAATGCAGATGTTATAGCAACCATGGAAAGCTTCCTTAGTATATACATCTGCATGAAAGGAAAAAATTATAAAGCATGGAAGATTGATTATTCAAATCTCATTCAAATTAATCATACAAAATGAATTGAACATAAAAAATTCTATTTTTTTACTCTTAACCTGTGAATTTTGTTAGCGTATCATGCCAAATTAATGATGTGTAATTTTGTAATTTACTTGGGAATTTGCTTCTTTCAAAAGAACTCAATTTCAACCTTATGTTCATTTAAATGTAGAAGTCATTCCACCCTTGTTATGTAGAAAAGGTTAGGTACCTGTCTTTCCAAATCAACTTTTGATTGAGTACTTGGAGTAAGAAACACCTGCTCGATCACTGGTTCAGTCTGCAGGGCCGATTTGCCCAATCCTGTGTTATCAGTGGGCACAGAACGCCAACCAAGAACAGAATGCCCAAGAGATTCGGCAACCTTTCAACAAAAGCACAGCATGTTTAAAAAGAAATTCCTCTAGAAATAAAATCAATATACCAAAGTAATTTTAATGCAAAAATAAATAATACAAAATAGTGATTATTGCATGTCATTTTCAATTATAACTTCTGTAGGATAACAGTAATGCGACGAAATCAAGTTGAACTCAAAAGCAATCATGCTGGAAAGTAGTATTTAGATAAGACAAAGAAATTACGAATTAATATTACCTTTTGAAATGCATTTTTGCTTTCTTCCCTTTGACTGTCAGATGTAGGCAAGAAAAGCATGCCAACTGCATATTTCCCTGGGGGCGGAAGCTCGAAATCCACAACCTGCAAACAGTCAAACCCATTACAAACATCGACCTTTAGATACAAAAGGAGAAAAACACTGCATCAAATATCAGTAAATAAAAATTCATGCATACTTTGATCCATAGTGCTCCACTAAGAAGTTATAGACCTACGAATGAGTCCTAACCTCTATGGATGGATTTAAGAATTATTTCTTGTTTGGTTCCATTATAGTGAGAAATTCTTGTGGAGATTAATATTAATCTGATTCCCAAGTAAAAATGCCATAGAAAAGCACTAATGAAAATCTATATAGAAGATGAAATTTATTTCCATGATTTCAGAAAGTAAGAGAAAAAACAAAACAAATTCCTATGCTCTTTAGTTCACTTATTTCAAGTGTACGATTTGTATGCTTGGGCAAGCTTTTTGGCATATCTGAATTTTAACAATCCAATCATCACATCATATTATACAACAAAAACCGAACTTTATCTCGCTATATGTGAGGTTTATTATATGAATTATGTGACGTAATTAAATTTAGTTAAAAACTAAATTTTTAAAAATACTATTAATCAAAAAGATCTCCATTAAATCATATTATATAATAAAAAAAATTCTGTGTACCAAAATCCAGACATATAAATTATTCATATGTATATAATATGATAATCTACATTCACTCATGTTTTGAAAGGAATATACGAAGAAAGATGAAATGCTATGGATTTGATCTTATAACTTTGAATCAAATTATATTTATTAGATGTAGTGCATTAAATCATATACATAAATAAGTAGTAGGAAGCTGGAATAAAAAAACTTATTTCTTTTAAAAAAAATTAACCAATCACCTTCTTCGTTGCTCAACAAAATGCAGAGTGCAACAAATCAGAAAACAAAAATTAAAAGAGAGATGATAAAGCAATATAGCTCGTCCTGAATCTCGAAAACGCATAAAAGGATCCGTACATGAAGTCATTGAATAAAAAAACTATATTACTCCTTAAATATATTTATATGGCCTTTTTTAAAACATTATTCCCTTTGTCTCTATTTTTTTTATCATATCAATTATCTTTTGTATAAAGTAATAATACAAATGTAATTTCTAAAAAAAAAATCTTTTTTTCCGAATAAAAAACAGTAAACAGTAAGTAGAAGTATTATGTGCTACGTTGGTTTAAAGTTGAGTATAATTGATTTCGATGAAATGGATTTTGGGCCTAATTGAGATACATAAATTATTCTGAAGGACATACTTTTCTGAAATATATGTTTTTTATTGAAAAGTAATAGAATTGATTTTCTAATTGTAAAACAAACAAGTCGTATAAGAAGAGCTGATAAAATCTCAAAATCGTTTTATCGGAATGAAAAATACAGTATACGGAAAACATAAAAATTATTAATCGAGCTAGTAAAATCACGAGTCCGAAAAATTTAGAAAAAAAAAAAACACCTTCTTGTAAAACTGGTGAGGCAAAGCAACCATAATCCCGGCTCCATCTCCAGTGTTGGGTTCACACCCACAAGCACCTCTGTGTTTCATGCGCACCAGCATCTCCAAAGCATCGTTCACCTACAGAAAAACGACACGTACTCATATAACGTAGAACCGCGTCTTATTAACATTCACATGCATGCGGCAAAGTCCCACTAACCGTTTTGCGGCTACTTTCGCCGGATAGTTCCGCCACGAATCCCACCCCGCAAGAGTCCTTATCCATAGCTGGGTCATAAAGCCCGAGCGGCTGCTTCGGCACAGCGGACAACGCCGACCGAACCACCACCCTCAGCTTCGGAGACCGCCCCGGACCCTCCGATTGCCAAACGTGAAGCCGTTCCGAACCGAGACCCCTGCTTCTCGAACGCAATCGCGCTCCCAAAAACTTCTTCGCTCTCGCTTGACATGGCTCATTGAGCTGCGCCCTCTTGTTCGCCGGTGATAAAGTGCTCGCCGACCAAGCCGGAAGCGTTAGAAATGAGAGATAAGACGACATCGTTTAAGGAGATTGTCAATACAGGGAGGGGGAAAACGAAGAGTGCTCCGTTTTTTATTATTCTTTTGGATTTCCACTTTAATCCTTCCGTAAACTGTAACAGATCTGATTTTGATATGAGAAACAGGTAAGCGTAACGGGAATGGAATGAAATGAAACGAGGTGATGCTTTTTGCGTTTAACGATCAGCTAAAGTGGAAGGTGTTGTTGGTTCGCATGCAGATTGCAGAGACAAAGATAAAAATGGTTTCAGAAGCAAACATTAGGGACGAGGACGAAGATAGAGCAAGCGAACACTGCGCCGCCCCCAAATGACGGTTTGTTTGGGATCAGTGGGGGCAGCAGAAGTAGATGCCGAATTTATAGAGTGAGGGAGTGTGTGTTTCCATTTTGCGTTGGAATTTATCTTTTAAAGAAAAATGAAATGGAAAGAAAGGGTGACTGTTACTATTATTATTATTATTATTATTATTATTAGTATCGATTACATTAATTAATTAAGTAATATAATGTGTAATTACAAAGCAGTCCTATAATTAATTATGGACCACTGTCATATACGATATGCGGCACGCTAAAACCGCTGTGCATGGGTCCCACCGCGTCGTTAGACTGTTACATGACGTTATTCATTTTTCGTTTACTAAATGCCACCAACGGTTTTGGATGAAGAAACAAATAAATGTGAAAAATAAAGGGAATGTAAGATAAAATAAAAATGATATAATATATACTATTTAAATATTTTCTAAATTTTTTATAAAATTTTAAAAAATTATTAAAATACACTGCTTAATATATTTTTAATATATTAATAGTTATTAATTAAAATTTATAAAAAAAGGTGATAATTATTAAATTTAGAGCGAAAAAAGTAAAAATTTTATTTAATTTTTATTTTTTGATATATTATAAATAAAACTAAAAATAAAAAAATTATTAAATTTAAAATAAATTACATAAATTTCATAATTTTTAATAAATTTTAACAAATAATTAATAATATATTAGAGAGAGTAGGTTAGGAACACTTTTAAAAAACAATGTATCCTTAGTACATATTAAAAAATTATATATAATCATTTAATAATTAAAACATTATAATATTTATTTTATTTTCCTCCAACTTGCAAGATTTAGGGGGCACAAAAATATTTAAAAAAGAATACATCCCCTATTTATTTCCACAAAACACATAAATTATTTGTAATTTTAAAATATTAAAAATATTAATTAATTATTCTCAATAATATTTTTTATAAATATTAATTAGAAAAACATTTTTTAATTAACATAACTTTTTCCTTCTATTTGAATTTATTTATATAATTCTTTTAGTATAGACTAGCATGATTTAACAATTAAATAGTGCATGAATGAGTTATTATATTATAGTCGTTAAATCTAGAAAAAAAAAAGCTAATTAATGAATGTAATTTGTTGTTATAATTACATTCATTGTTGTAACCCTGGTAATACTAGTTTTCAACATTTTTTTCCTTCACTGAATTATTAAATATTACCTGGCCAATCTGTGATACCTCTTCCATCTCTATCGAATCACCTGTTCAACCTTATCTTTCTACTAACTTTTTAAATCATGACATTTTTGATAATGAAGATGAAAATTTAATTAATGGAATTAAAAGTCCTCTCTGAGGTCTCCAATGAGAAAGAGGAAAATATGGAGGAACCAAAAGCAAAAAAAAAATGTATAAAAAAGGTTGAAAATGTTGAACAAAATTCTTGTTCGTCGACCATCTATGCCGATGAACACTAAAGTCGACAATGGACTGAAGCTAAAAATGATTGAAACTAGTCATTTTAGCAAAGTTTCACTTAAACTTTTTTCATCATATCGTTAATTTGAGAGGACATGATTGAACTTGTTAGTAGTTATAATAAGTCATTTTACTAATTCGTATGAGTCATGACATGTTAAATCATGTTAATCATCACCTAGTTTTTCTAACTGTTAATTATTATAATTAATAATAAATGAATATATGATTTTATTAGATTCTCTCACATTTATGCTTTTAGAAAATTATTTAAGTTCTGTTGTGTATTTTTTTTATCTCACATTATCCGTCTTTTGCGTATTTAACCCCTTTTTTAAATATATTATTTTAAAAATCTAAAAAATATTAACTACTTGTTTAATGATGTTTTAATTTATAAATATTTTTTTGTAAAAAAATTATTAAGAATTTAATTTAAATATATTATCAATATAAAAACTTCTATAAAGTCAACTAATTTAAATATACAATAAGTGTAAATTTTATATTAATTATAAAAAAAAAATAAAAAAAAATACTTACATGACAATGCACGATTGAACGACAGGTAAAACATTTTATACAATCTTTACGTTTCAATTAAATTATTATATTGACCAAATAATTATAATAATTAAATATGTTAAACATATATCATTTAAAAGTATACAATGTGAGTGGAAAGAAGTATAAAAATTTCGGGCGTTGTTTTCAGTTATAGATTCATAAAATGATACGAATCAGAATCCAAATAAGTCAAAATGATGGCCCATATTTTGTTGTCATATACTCATAATTCAACTATAATACTATTTCGATCATCCAATCAGGAGCAACGATAACGACCCGTTGTTTAAAGGTTTATCAATTTTATCTTTTTGTCTATTAACTATACGAATCAACCATTCTTTATCATGTTCTTGATATTTTTGCTATATGCATGGTCACAAATCGATCATATATCTCCTCAGCTCCATCCAGAGACAAATATAATTCATCTACTTGCTTACTAGTTTTGACACACTATTATTATCCTTGTTTACATTACTTGATTAAAAACATTTAAACAAGTATTATGATGTGCCAATATAATATCATTATCAAGATTTAATGCCATACGTACGGTAACAAGAATATTGTTCTAACAAAAATTAAACTGTCAATATGGACCTTTTTATTTTATATTAATAATATAATGATTATACTAAAAAATAATTTTATTAGCATACAACATGAATATACATTATTACTATATATAAGACGCAGATCCCTAACTCTACCCTGAACGGGCCTCAGTTGGAATTCCACTGCTGATGGTCCCACTGATTTCTCAATATTTTAGGTCCCAAGAAAAAAAAAATACTGAACCGCAGCTGGTTTTGCCTGTGGTTATTATAGTTGGTCAAAGGAAAAAAACAATGGTTCATAAATACTCCATTGAATATATATATAAGAAGAGAAAATAAAGAAATAATAGATATGACAGATAATGTAATATAATAAAAAAAAGTGTTAAATAAATATTAATGTTATTTTTAAAAGTTGTACAAAATTAAATATAATTAAAACTCGTATACAGAAAGTTGTGTTTGTTAATAAACAATTTTATTTATTTATTTTATCATGTATAATGTGTATAAGTTAAAAAAAATGTATTAAATAAAATTAAAGTATTTACTAATCATAATTTTAAAATTAGAATCAAAAAACAAATACATAAAAGTGTAAAACACCACGTCTATGTCACTCTCTTTTTATATATAAAACTCATATGCGGCACATCGAAGCAGTTTCGTGTGGTTCTTTTCAATGTTAACATATTAATATTTTATTCTGACGTATGACATAATCCCTGCATGGATGACTCGGGCTGACATAGAAGTAACGACCATGTTGAATTTTAATTTGTCTAGATACTGTGGTTATTATATATATATATATATAGTAGAAGTGGTTAAAAAATAATATATAAATACATTTTTATCATAATTTTATTGAATTTTATCATATTTTAATAATGTTTGTATTATTTTATAAAATAAATAAGTTTTTTTAAACTATTAGCACCCTTTTTTATGATAAAATTGGCTTGTTCTGCGTATTTAATGATAATATATTTATTATTTTAAAAATATAAAATAATTAGAAATATATTGTATTAAATAATTAAGAAAAAAATATAAAAAATAAGAGAATTTAAAATAATTATTTCCAATATATATTTGGTATGTTATTTATTATATATTTCTTTTCATTAATTTCTTGTATCTTTAAAATATTAATCTTTCGGATTCTAGTTTCAACTCTTCAAAAGTCAACTTATTAAATTTTGTAAACGAATGGACATATATGAATTATTAATTTGTTAATAAATAATTATAAATTATTTTTTAATTTTTAATCTTTCTTTTAGCAATTAAACAAGAAATGATAGCGTTTGTTTTTAATATTAAATATATATTTTTATTTATAATCCTATTCATTTCATTAAGGAATGTGATTTTTGTACTTATTATATGAGTATTGTTTATGAATGTTTTAAGAGTATTATTGTATTAATAGTTAATTAATTAATATTCAACATATTGTATTGAATCTTTAATTGCTTAAAATAATGATGAAACATTTTTATATATTATGATGATAAATATTTTAATTTTTTTCATTATCTTTATTTGAATAAAAATCATGAATAGAAGTGTGTTTTAATTTTATTAATAAATAAATAAAATGTTTATCTTCTTTTGTTTTTAAAACTTTAATTTGATAATGTTCTGGCCGTTTGATAAGTGGAGGGATGTGTAGGCATTCACATGCACAATAATACTCTTTCGGTGATTCCAAGAGACACATGGAACCTTCAGATACCGAACAGAATAAAAGTCAAGAAGGAACATGACTCAAATCTAGCCTCTAGCCGCCATTATCATATAAACTTCTTTTTTACGTGGGTTTGTATTGCGGGTTCTTTGTCTTTATAAATGGATTTACGCTTAAAGGTTAGATAAATTACTGCGAAAATATTAAGTGTCATTATTTAAATTTTGAGAGACTTCATATATTTTATTTTTTAAAATTTAAATTTATTTATATTCTTAAGAATCATATTTATTTATAATGACTTTTAAAACTATTTTTTAAATAAAATATAAAAAATTGAAAGTATAATTAAGTTGGATGTTATATGATAGATAATATTTTTTCAACTAATAAAATATTTTATTATAAAACTATAATTGATACATTAGTATTCTTTAACACACTGTATGAATATATTTGCCAAAAGAAGAGGATTTTAAAAGTTCTAAATCTTAAGTCTCTTATTCTGGCAATGAGATATCAGCTAAGTCTCCTCAGTAAGGAACATTGTCCAACTCTAGCTGTCCATTATTCATAAACCCCTCTTCCATGCGAGTTTGCATTGCAGGTTCATTCTTTGTCTCTATAAATATCTTTACAACATCTTTTATAAAGGATAAGTAAATTAATGCAACAACATAAAGTGTCATTAAAGGAAATACTATGATTCCAATGAACATATTTGTCACTTTTGGTAGATTGCTGTGAATTAGCCAACTCACAAAGGCAGAAATGAGGTAGTACACATTAATACCGATAATCCCAAATCCTAATAACCATGAGATGACAATGATCTGTAAAAAAATTATATCAATTTTTTTAGTTTTTAGTTAAAAATATCTCTATCTCTAGCTTTGCTTCGAGTTAATGACTAGTAACCACTATTATATAATGAAATAAAAATATATTATTCTTGTATCCTAAATTAAATTAGCATTTATATATAAAAAAGATAAAAAGACAACTCACAATTATAGAATTTTTGTAAGGTCCCATCTTAGTACTGCTGCTGCTAAACTTTAAGAGCGGAATTAAAGCAAACGGAAGTTCAAAAGAAAGTATCATCTGCAAAACAATTTTAATTAGTGTGCATGCATAATTTAATGCATATATATATACTAAACAAAAAAGAATAATAAATTTTTGAGTATACAAACTGATGTAATGATGATTAGGTGACCAGCTCCAGCAGGACCACCAATGATGGTGACAATAAGAGTAGGTATTATGGCAATGCTTCTTGTCATCAAGTTTCTAATCCATGTTTCCATGTTTAAGTCCAAGAAACCCTAATAGCACCAATAAACGACAATCACAATTTAATAAATCCTTAGTTAAAACATGTTTGTTATTTAAAAAATTTTAACAAGAATGTTTTAAATGATATTTCTAAATGACCTGCATGATGAATTGCCCTGCACAAGTTCCAGTTATAGCTTAACTTTGTCCCGAGGCTAGCAATACAATGGCATAAATGGTTGAGCTTGACTTTCCTAACACATTCTATAAGCAATAAACATCTTGTGAGATAACTTGGTGCTGAGTTAGATTAAATTTAGGACAAATTTGAGTATAGTTTTTTTAGGTATTTTTAATATTATTTTTTAATTAAAATTAGAGCTTTACTTTGATAAGAAAAAAAAGTATTTTATATTACAGTAGATTATCAAATTTTATATTGCACTATTATTCAGTCTAATTTTGATTAAAAAACTAACACAAAAGGTATATAATGAATTGAAGTGAAATTTCATCCTTAAACTTAATATTATAATTTGACTATGACAATCAAATTACAAACTTTGAGAAGAAAGGAAGCAGAGTTAAGGGTAAGATTATTGCAATTATCAACATTTTCTACAAAAAGGTTGTTAGCAGAGCAAACAGTGCCGGTCACAGAAATCATTGCAACATTGATCAGAAATGCCACAAATAATGCGAACCCACTTTCTATGAGAAAGTATCTACATGCATCCTGCGTAATAAAACAAATATGTTGTGTGAGTACTTAGCAAAGCTAAATTATAAGTTTGTCATTTATGGCTTTCTTATTCTCAATTATCTTACGTTGATGCTACGCACAGAATTGGGTACTTTTCTAGACAGTACCAAAGCAGAGTGGAGGAAAAGATTGTGCCTGCATTTTGTCAAAAGTAAAATTTTAGGTAGTGAATATCTAAAGAGATAATTATGTAAACTTAATTTACTTGAGAGCATTGTGTATTATGCTAATAAAATTTTAACATGTTTATCAATTTACTGGTTAACAACATTTATTTTTAATGATGTATTAATACATTAAATCAGTTACAAAAATTGAAACTTTTAACTTACGGCATGACAAGGGCACCCAACAGGGCATCAGAAGCAGGAGGCTTTACGTAGCTCATTTCTCCAAAGAAACATCCGGCCATTACAAAAACTAGGATCGATATTAACAATTCTAACTTCCTTACCTGTCCAAACACCCCAAATATATATTAATAAGTTATTATCTAGCTTAAAAGAAACAACTTTAGGTCAATTTTTGACCTTTTAGAGTTGAACTACATTGTAGTTGAAAAAGTATATGCCAATTAACTTACATAATCAATTTCTCCAACTCTTACATATATTTTAATCGTAGTTATTAAATCCAAATTAGATGAATCAGAAATTAGTTAACTAACTGGTTCGATTCAGTTCAAAAAAAACTATAAAATAAAAAATAGTCAAATTAGACAAAATCCATCAAAATTAGATAAGATTTATGATTAAGAAAATTGGCTTAAATAGACTATTTCATAATAAAATATTCTTTTATCTTATTAAATTTGTAATGTAATCATTTTATGTTAATTTAAAACTTCAGTTAATTTATTTTTTAATAATTTAATATTAGTTTGTTACATAATTCTAAAAACATATTTTGTTATTATTCTTTTGATTTGCTTTAAGTACAATTGAATTAATATACTATAGACTAAGAGCATATTTAATTTTTGTTTTAAAAATAAAATATAATACAAATTTATATTATGTTTTATTTTAAAAATAGAAAACTATTTTTAAAACAAAAATCAAACATATTCTAATTTTTTTACTGATTTAATGATCAGTCTAATTTTAAAACTATTATTTTTAATATAAAACTTGTCTAAAGTTAAATTTAAAACATAATATTGATTCAAATTAATATTATTAAAATTAATTCTAATGATAAAATAAATGATTCCTTATTTTTTTAAAGTTATAATTAATTTTTTAAAATTATGAAATTTACTTTTTCTTTTTAATTTTTAAAACTACACAAATGATAAGAATCATAAAAGACAATAATTTAATTTTGAATAGATAAAATATCTTATATTAAATGATAAGTATATTTAAATATAATAGTAGGAGACCGTAAGAAAGTGTTTAATAATAGTAGCAGTTCCATGAAAGCAGAAAAATGGAAGTGTAAGCCAAATTTAAGTATAAGACAAATTAATTTTATTTTATTTTTTTGTTAATTTTTATCAGTTTTCAATTGACAAACAATGAAAAAAAATTAAAATTAAACATTGCTATAAATTTATAATGTTTTAAATTATATAATATTTTTTAATTATTAAAAAAGTAAATTACCCCAAATCTCTGCACACCCAGAAGTACGAGGGTGCTGCATCCAGTCAATAGAACTCCTGCCCATACCGGAATGTGGAAGAGTATATTCAGCGCAAATGCTGTGCCAATCACTGAAACAATCGAATTTTGAATAAAAACTAATGAGTATAAAAGTGTATAGTTAATTCAACTTGTATTTATGTCTATATATATTGTCAACTTTATAATAAAGTTTTTTCTTTTAAAAAAGTAATTATTTTCTAAAAATAAAAACTTTATCTAAATTTCTTGACTTAATTTTTTTACTTATATGATTTTAATGGAAGGAAAAAAAAAAACATAGCAAAAAAAATAAATTAGAACCTTCAGGTATGTCTGCAGCTATAACACCAAACTCTGCTAACAACCATAAGCAATACTTAACAAATAATGGGTACTCCACTTTACATATTTCTGAGAGGTGTTTCCCTGTAAAATTCAATCACAATAATAATTTTTATTAGATAAAAAAATAAATAAATTAAATAACATTGTAAAAAATTATTTTTTATTTCAATCATCACGCTGCTACTCCACTTTTCATGATCTTTTATATCTTTCTCAGTCTTTTTATTTTGGACGTTAGTGGCTTGCGTTTTCTTTATCATTTAAACAACTTCATTAGACAGAGACGGTGTGTGCGCGTGTAAATTTAAGTTAACCGAAGAAGGAATTATACATACATTTTTAGTATTTAATTAGGTTCTTACCCGTGGTTACGCCAAGATTTGCGGCCAATGACTGAATTACAAGAGCAAATACCAATCCAACAAGTATTACCCACAAGAGCTGCATACAGTAATTCATTCCAGTTTTAGTAATTTGCAGCGTTTTTTTCTTACGATATAACAAAAACTTATATGCTATGCTATACCTCATATTTGTGATTAGCTCCTGCTTGAAGATCCGTTTCCACTGCCCAGTGCCAAATAACCCATAAGCACACAAAAATACACACATAAGTGTAATACACAGAAAGAGAAACTCACTATTTCCCGGATCAAGATATGCTAACGAAACGAGAAATCCTGGACCAACATACGAGGGAAACTTTCTCCATCCAGATTTCTGTCTCATCAATGTTAAATTATAAGTTAAGGTTATCTAAGCTAACTAGCTTTAAAAGAAAAAAAAAGAGAAGGACCTCGTGATTTGTGGAGTCCTCGTCGCAGGGTGGAGGAAGGCTAATGTTGTTAGAGGAAGTGACGATTCCATTGCTCCCTCCAACTGACTGAAGCATCAAATTTTCCATTAAATCACTGTTGTGTGTCTTAAGTCCGTAGTCCGTGTAGTGCAAGAAAAGAATGATCGAATAAAAAATCATCTGTATCACAGTATATATTTTCAGTGAAAGAGTGATAACAGTGAGAGCCTCTAAACATGGCATATTTTCAGGAAACTTTTAGATTTGCTGAATAAGTAAAATTATTTTACTTAGAATTTGTCATTAGACCGTTATGGTGGAATTTGTCCTTAGGACGTTAGCGAATTTGCTATTTTCTATCTTTTCAGTTAAGTTATACTCAATAAATTTTGTTAATATCTACTTAACTCATAATTCGACAAAATATATTATAAATAGTAAATCTTAACTACTTTTAAGACTATGTTTGTTTCTATTTTCAAAAGAGTTTTTTCAAAAAAAATATAAAAAATAAGAATATATTTTTATTTAAAATAAACTATTTTTAAAAATAAAACAAACATGCTCTTGGATTTTGATTTTTTTTTTCATTAAAATTTGCTCATTTCTTACTAAATCTGAGTTATTTATATATTATATTTAAAAATATTCATACAACACATCAGTATTATAAATATGTTTAGTTAATTTATTTCTAAATTAGATTTAGCTAAAGATATGTAATATATTAATACTTAATTCTGTAAAAAGGAACATTTAATTAATGTCAGCCGTGTAAGATTTTTTCACCCCGTATGTGAAAAGCAAAATTAGCTTGATCTTTAGTATTAACTTTTATTACTAAAACTTAGCTTATAATCTATTATCCTTTTACTAAACTAAAAAATTTATAAACAAAATATTGATACCTTAGAAGTGTCACCACTTTATGCAGTAGCCAAATCACATTATCTGCCCCAATGTTAATAGGAAAAACTAATGATTTTTGTTTATCATTTTTTTTAGCATTGCCTCACAATCTATGTGTGTATTGCTAAATTAACCCGAAGCAGTATAATTTAATGAGTCGTTTCTACACATACTTTTTAGTTTTTATTTTATTTCTTATTATTTCAATCATTTTAAAAAAATTATCTCCTCTTAATTAAATAAGTCGCTGTCAAAACAAATTTAGCAGGAATCATGTTAGTTAAGAATGTTTTATATAAATTTGTGTGTCTGTGATGTTCTTTCTGTTATTTTTTATTTCTCTCTTATTTATAAGAAAACTTTATATAAATATATTATGAATAAAATTTCTAACTAATATATCTAGATCATATTATTATTACTCGCCATTTGCATGAATTAGGCAACCTAATTTTGTAATTTGATTAATTAAAGAAAATAAAAACTTTTTATATTTTTTCACATCATTTATTAATTATTTAAAACTTTTTAATCTTTCTTTACTTTTACCATCACTCCCAGAAAAAAATTATAATTAATTCCTAAAAAATTTTATTAAATCATGTATTAAAAACTATTTTTCTTAATTATTTAATGTTAGACGAAGATTTAACGTTAATACTATACATATATTTAATGCGTCCCCTCACAAGAGTTTAGATTTTAAGTGTAAGATTTGATCTACACTTAGTTACTTGTCAAAACAAAGTGCCGATTTTTTACTTTAAATAAATATATGCTTATATATAATTGAGACTAATCCTCAAATCAAATGTGATCATTAAGTAAAATTCTTTTAAAAAAAATACTATATAATTCAATTTCCTATATATAACATTATAATAAATGTCTCTTATGTTTCATTTCATACTCATACTCATTGGCACTTATAACATGGAAGAAGCATCAATATTATATTAAAAATTATGAGAGTATTTATTATCACATGCATATGTATATTGTTACTTTAATTTTAAAAAAATTATGGAAAATATTTTCATTATTAATATAGTTATAAGAAAAAAAATATTTTTATACAAAAATCATATAAAAATGAACAATAATATACATATAAGTAAGGTAATAGATATACCCAAAAAATCACTCCTCCAAAAACTTTAATTGATAAGAGAACTAATTTATATATCTATTACATAAAATAAAAAAATGTATTAAATATATCCAATAAGGAACAAGCAAAGATTTTCTACGATTTTAAAGCTAATCGCAAACGGTTCTTCTGCTCTTCATTCAAATGTGTGTGTATATATATATATATATATATTAAATTCCTATATAAAAATTATTTGAGAGTAGGATCATTTATTATTATCTTTTTAACTGCGGATGACTTTAATTCAAGACACCTTTGTCTAAAGTATAATTTTTAGAATCGTATATTATCGATAAAATTAAGAATTGAATTATGAATTAATTAAGTTTATATTTATTTACTCTACCTTACATTAACATATCTACCAAGTTTGTGTTTGTTGATTATATGAGCCAATTATCCTAACAATGCAAAATTTTAAAATTTACTAAATACAGTATTTTATAATTAAAATGAAGAAAAAAATATTAATATACATTAAGTTATATCACTCTTAATTTAATAATTTACATTTATATTCTTAGTAAATTTTAATTAATAATTAAAAATATATCAAATAACATGTTACTAAGCACTCCTCTAAGAATACCAAAATTTGAAGGAACGCACTTTCAAAAGTTGATTACTCCAATAAATAAATCTGCGTATCAACTAAAACGATCATTCTTTCCAGTTTCCACCCAAGTCATGTGGGTAAAAATTGTTTTCTGACTAGGTAATGCTATGAATATTTGCAGTTCGTACGTGTTGTATGCCCGTTTTCTCTATTGCATCATTTATCACAGTAATGCACTATGGATCGCTAAATTTTTTAGAAGCCTTACATTGCTTTGACTCAACTCACGCTCTGCTTCAATTTCCTCGTATGTCAGGGCTTGCTTCTTTACAACATTGTCTTTTTTTGGAGCAATCGTCTGCATAAAGGTCAAAAAACTTATACATCCCGGCAGAACTTTAGACACATTCAATCATTATACATGTCCAAAATGACAAAAAGACATCAACGAAACTAAACTAAAGGAAATTAAGCATGATCTGCTAACCTCTTCTAAAAAATCACACAGCCTTTTCATTTTGGCTTCCATCAATGCAATTTCCTTAGAATTTCCATCTTCTTGTGGAACTGCTCCAACCCCGCCTTTTAAAACCACGTGCCCCCTCAGCAAAATGCTTCCTGTCCAACTTTTCAAGAGGTGGGTGCTGCATAGAGAACACAACTAGAGAAAATTTGTTAAGTCATTCTGTCAAGCCAGATTCATTATTTTATACATATATATAGCCAGACTCAAGACACACAATATCGATTAATGGCAAACTTGATCCAGCATCGACACGGCTTGGAGACAGCAATGGCATAGCAGCTGTTAAGAACCTTCCAAGTCCAATCGAGTTTTCGACAAATCATGAGGTCTTTTTCTTTCTTTCTTTCTTTCTTTCTTCCCGTGCCTCTTTTTTCTCTAAGCTAGTTTTTGAACACTTTTAAATAGCTTCATGTTTAATTTAACCTTGATGCATTAATGAGATAGAAACTAGGGTGGAATCCTGTAATATGTTGGTCCCGTTTTCTTTGCTTACCTTGATATAAACACGTACAAGTGTGTGTCCTTTCTCATTAGGCAGTGGAAACTTCAAACATGAATTATTATATTGAACAGCCGTGGGTAATAATTATTAGACTGGTGTTCCGCTCATAATTCAGTCATTGGCCGCAAAATCTCGGGGTAACCACTGCTAAGATCCTAAATGATCACTAAAAATGATAGTGATTACGTCGAAATTTGCAACTAATGACCGAATGATAAGCGCAAACATTTATCCGGTACACACAGCTGAATATAATAATTCATTGCAAAATAAAAATATTTTTTTGAGCGTTTCTCTGTTTCTCACGATATAAGATAAAAACTTAAATGTTACGCACACCTCAAGTCTGCGGTTGGCTCAATCGCGCGCCAAAACAAGAGCACACACAAAAAAGAGATTTATTGTTCCCTAAGCCAGGAAACTTTTCTCACAGTGGCTTTTGAAGCCATATCATTCATGGACAGAAGTTCTGGGTAAAATCAAATGCACCTGGACGACGAGCTACACCCAAAAAAACTCAAAAAGGTGCGAAAGGGGCGCTGGTTCTGGGGTGTGTTTGTGGAGGGCCGAGGAGGGGAGACCTGGAACTTCTCGTATAAAGAGACCCTGTTGAGGAGAGTACTACGGTGGACTGGTGTGAGGAGGAGTACGCATCTGAGGAAGTGCTTGGGTAAGAGACTGGATTAGTGAGACGTCTAAGCCAACTTTGGAAACTGAAATCAGCATCAAATTTGGAGCATTAACCACTGCTGTGTGTGTTCTGGACGGTGCAACGAAAAAAATAATGGATGCAATGAGAAAATAACTAGTATTTATTGACACAGTTCTATCTTCACGGGGAGGTGTACTTTGTGTGCTTACGGCAAACGTGCAGGTAAGTTGAAAGTTTGGTGTTGGGTTGAAGTTTGGTGTTAGCCTGTTAGGTGAAAGGTTCCACTAACATGTAAAAAGCTTCTTGGTTTATAGGTGAAAAAATTAATTTCATTATTAAAAAAAATTCTTTTAATGCGTGAGTACATATGTTTCAATAAAATATAGGTTTTTTATATCAATTTTTTCATACAAATATATAAAATTTTGAAAAAATTATAAGAATATGAGAAATTTTCAAAAATTGTCAATAACAGTTTTTAGTACTTTAAATTATTTTAACTCCGAATCTTCATATTTGTACAAAAATTTGTTATTTTTAATTCTCATATTTTTATAATTTTTTATAAAATTTCCTATTTTAATATATATATTATTTTAAAATATCATATAAAATTACAAAAACAAAAAATAGATACGATTTAAATTAATATATACAATAGGTACAGACAGAATAGTACACCTAACGGCCAACAACCAGTAGTACACAGTACATCAATTTTCTTTTTCCTTTTTGACACACTTAAATAAAATGTGTTTTGGGCCAAGCAAATTATATAGTCTCCAAGCCCTGTTGACGTAGAGAGTTCATTGGGCTGGTGTTCAGAGGTCCAACAGGAATGTTAAAAATTTGAAAGTATTGGGCTTTGTTTTGCTTGGAGCGGTTTAGATTTGAGCCTGTGAGAGAGGGGAAAGAGAGAGAAAGTGAGAATGTCGTCGACGGTGCTGGAAGTGACGCGGGGAGCGCACGAGGAGGTGGAGCGGTTGGAGCGGCTGATAGTGAAGGACCTTCAGAATGAACCGGTCTCCAACAAGGAGCGTTTGTATCAGAGTCACCGTGTACGCAACATGATCGACACCATTTCCTCCACCACTCAAAAGCTTGTAAGTTTTCTTATTAGGTTTTCCTTCTTTTTTCATATTCACGTTCTTCTAACCTACTTTGCTTCTCTTTGTTTCAGATTGAGATATATGAAGATAACGACAATGCTAGGAAGGATGAGATTGCTGCACTCGGAGGACAAACTGCCACCGGAATTAACGTTTTCAGTGCTTTTTATGATAGGCTCAAAGAGGTCTTTTCTCTTGCTTAAACTTTTGTCTTGTATTTTTCAATTTCAAGGGTTGAAGCATCAAGCAGGAGTTTGGAGGATAGAAAGTGTTCCTTGTTTAAATCTATACTCCTGCAGATTCATGGTTTATTTGTGGAGCTGGAAGGAGAATTAGAGATTTAAGCTGGCTAGGTTGTGTTAGGAAATAAATGTTTAGATATGGTGGAGCTGAGTTCTTGCAGATGTTTGATTGTTGTTACTCGTGTATGTGTGACGGATTACTTAATTTGTGTTATTGCAGATACGAGAGTATCATAGGAAGCACCCAGCTGCACGTGTTGTTGATGCTAATGACGATTATGAAGTACTTCTTAAAGAGGAGCCTCAAATTGAGTTTAGTGGAGAGGTCTTTGTCTCTCTCTCTCTCTCTCTCCTTGTGTGTAATCAGCAATGCTCTGGTGAACATGAAAATATATAACATGCTGTTTGCTTTTAGTGAAATTTAACTGGGCTTAGCATGTGGGAACTGAATTCTGTAAGAAATTGAGTTCTGTAGGAAATTTTGATTTACACAATTGGTTTTGTACATGAGTAAATGTTTAAATGTGAAAGCAGAGAAGAGCTTGTGTGTCTGAGGTAAAGTTTTATGGAAACAATCAGCACATTAAGTTTGCAAGATGAGATCTAACCTAATATACTGTTAGGAGAGGCAATGTCACATTTCCAGTACCGATAATTTCTGCTCCTGCAGCCTTTTCTGATCACTGATTCTGTGAAAATTCCCTTCCAGGAAGCTTTTGGTCGTTACTTAGACATGCATGAATTATACTATCACTATATCAATTCTAAATTTGGCAAGCCAATTGAGTATTCTGCATACCTTGATGTTTTCCCGGACACAGATAAGATTCCTCGCAAAATGAAAATGACCAGGTGAGTTGTTTTCTCATTTAGGTGCATCCTAGTTTTGTATGGAATTTGTACAGGCTTCTAAGTTTTTTTCTGTTCAATCTCTACAGACAGTACTGGGAATATATGGAAAATCTTCTGGAGTATCTGCTATACTTTTTCCAGCGGACAGAACCCCTGCAAGATCTTGATCGAATTTTCTTAAAGGTGATTAGTTGTATCCTACCAATGTTTTGAACTTGTAGCATTTTTTCACATAGTTTTGAGCCACATGGTAGGGATAGTTTTTTTTTTTTTTTATCATTTCATAATTCTGAAAATGCTGGAATAGAAACTTAATTGATCTATGCTGTGAATAATTTGGATAAGTTTTTATTACTAATAATTTTGTTTTAATGAAATCCAGTCCAGTGTTATATTTGGGATGTCAAAGTGTTTGTATGTATGCTTATAATTGTTGTGCCAATTTATTCAACATTTTAAACGTTCTGTTACCATAAATTTTTCCCCTATGAAAAGGCAGTAATCAATTGTTCTATTTTGGTCTTTATAAAGAAAAAGCCAGGGTTGTAACTATCATACAAAAGGTGGTAAAAATACACCTTTGGTGGTTTGGGCAGGGTAACCCAATCCCTGGAGATAGGGATAGAGGAAAGAAAAGAAAAACTATAAGCAAGACAATTAAGAAGGATATAGATGTCAATAGTTTGTCTATTGAAATGATTTATATCAAAATATTATGGCATTGTTTGATCCATGTAGGCAATTTCACCTAGTGGAAAAAAGCCTGGCTGTTATTGTTGTTGTATTTATAAAGAAATTTAGACTTTTTCTCTTTCACATGATCCCATTTTCTATAGCATTCTTGATGCAAGTAAATATTTTTTAACTAAAGCTGAAATCCCATGGATATTAGACGCTGTCCTATTTTCAGTAGACTTCAGCTTTAGAATGGAATTTATGATTTTAATATTTTATATTTTTCTATGCTGAAATGCTTGACAACCTTTGGCTAAGAATGAACTTTTAGGTTTTAACAGTTATCTTCAATAATTCCTGTTTCATGTTTCAAGTCTGTTCCTCTGTTTCTTGGCTGTAGCAATGTTGAGTTTATATTGCATCATAAAAGATGTGCAAGAATTTTTTATAGTTAATCTTGATTTCCATCCTTGTGCATTATTTTCACTTGTATTTTTTTGGGAGGGAGAATCTGATATAAGTTTGGCAGGTAACGACTGAATTTGAAGAAAATTGGGCTGCTGGAATGGTGCTGGGATGGGAGAATGACAATCAGGAGAATGGACATGTACCCACTCAACACACTACGATTGATCTGGATTATTATAGTACAGTTGAAGAGCTGATGGAAGTGGGTCCTGAAAGGTTAAAGGAGGTAAAATTGAGGACTATGAATGAGTGTATGTATGTGTGCAGTGTGTGCACCTGTGCTTGCACTTATTTTCCATTAACAATGTAGGTGGTGATGTACAAGGATTCATCATCACTTTTTTGTAAACTTAATATGTTGAGTTTCAATATTCATGAAGTTACAAAGATTAAATATCTTTTCTAGCCAGTCATTTATTTGAGTAAAACTTCTTTTGTGATTATTTTCTTTTTCTGCGCTGCTATTTGATGTGATAGGCACTTGCTGCATTGGGGCTTAAGAGTGGTGGTACTGTTCAGCAACGGGCAGAGAGGCTTTTCCTCACAAAGGTGATTTTTACCCTTTTACGTAGTGTACAGACACACTTTCTCTTTTTGTTTTATAGTTTTTCTTTGGAAGGAAATAGGAATGTAGGGATTATTTTTGCTATAGTATCTCACAATTCAAAAGAAGTCTCATGAGAGATACTAATTCACTTATTTTTTTTAATTTTGTGTTCCAAGTTGGTTGTCATAAATCCAAAGATCGGGACAGGAGCTTCTTTTATCAGAGTCAGAATCTGATACCTACTGGGCAGGGCCCGAATTGACAGTTCTACTGGCTATTGCTAATTAAGATATTTTTAACTTACATTGGCCTATGGCTCTGGTCCCTCCTTGGCTATTAATTTTCCTGGAAAACTAGCTAATGTATAGATAATTGGCACATGGCATAATTTATAATTTTATGCTTCCCTGATTCTATTTATTATTAAAGTACTTGAAATTCAGAATTTGTTCAGCTTATTCATTACCTCATAGATTTTGAATCCTATGAAAGCATCAATGCATTAACTATTTCACAAGCGACATTTCCACTCTACCGTGTATATCAAAATTGACTTAAAATACTTTGACCCCTGATTTCCTATTTGGTTTGAAGAAGACTTGGTTCATTGAATTTTTTTTTAAGGTAGCTTTGCTTCGTGTAGGCTATATATCTGTATAAGTATAATGAATCTGGCTTGACAGATTGACCTAACAAATTCTCTGGTTGTGTTTTTATGCAGCACACACCTCTTGAAAAGTTGGACAGGAAGCATTTTGCTAAGGGGGCACGTGGTTTAGAAAAAAATGGGGTTGGAGCAGTTCCACAAGAAGATGGAAATTCTAAGGAAATTGCATTGATGGAAGCCAAAATGAAAAAGCTGTGTGATTTGTTAGAAGAGGTTAGCACATCATGCTTAATTTCCTTTAGTTTAGTTTCGTTGATGTCTTTTTGACATTTTGGGCCTGTATCATGATTGAATGTATCTAAAGTTCTGCTGGGATGTATAAGTTTTTTGACCTTTATGCAGACAATTGCTCGAACAAAAGACAATGTTGTAAAGAAGCAAGCCCTGACATACGAGGAAATTGAAGCAGAGCGTGAGGAGGTGAGTCAAAGCAATTTCTGGATCCCTAGTGCATTACTGTGATAAATGATAATAATAGTTTCTCAAATTACAGTTTTATTGCTTTGTAAATGAATGCCATAAATATAACACATTAAATGCAAATTTGGGAGGATAGCTTTTCTGTGAGACTAAGGTCTAAGGCAATTATTGACACAGTTATATGAATTATATATATGATGACTATATTCAGAATGATCTTTGAGATTACTTTGGTCCATTTCATTGCATCAACAATATTTACTAAAGCTATCTAAGCATACTGAGAGACTATTATTTTTCCATGATTTCATGTGTGGTTTATTTTGAACTTCTTTACCTGTATGTGATGTGGACTTGAACTGGTCTTATATGTATGGCCAACTTTGTTGAAGTTGATGAATCCTTATTGTAAACATAATAGTCTAATCTAAATGTATGAATTACTAAGCTGATGCTTAAGCTGTCGAGGAGGTGCACCTGTTTTCTTGATCTATTGAGAGATAAGGGTGGCATGACTGGCTTGCAATTAACATTTAAGCATATGAAATGTTTTGAATTATTCATCTAGAAATGTAATTTGATTTTTATCCCACCAATGGGACACTTACTTGCTTTATATAAACTAGTCTCCAGTACTGGCTTGAGTATAACTTCCCTGTTTCTGAATTCTGAAAGGAGTATGCTGTTATAGATTACATCATCTGGGATCTTTAATGAGTGGTGAAGGGAAAAAAAAGAATGATATGGCACCCCGATTAGAATTTTGGGCTTGAGAGGAGAAAATTGTTGAGTTGACTTTAAGATGCCTAAAACTCTGAAGCTTGACTAAATGTACCTAGTGAGTAGTCGTAGTAGTTATTGTCTTTTGTCCCTTTTTTGTCTTTGAAAATCTTCTCAGACAGCTTAGAACTTTCTATGTTTTCAAAGTTTCTTGGTCCATAGTCCATACTAACCAGAGTAAAAGATGTTTCAGGCTATCACTCATCCCCCATTGACATTACCTTTTCTCTGATTTTGGTTGTTTACATCTATTCCTTCTTTGCTTCCAAATATGGACTCATTTAATAGGTGATTATATTATATGATCCTTTGTAGGAAGAGACACAAGAGGACACAGAAAGCGAAGATGAGGAGCAGCAGATATATAATCCCCTAAAATTGCCGATGGGGTGGGATGGGAAGCCTATACCTTATTGGCTGTATAAGCTACATGGTCTGGGTCAGGTATTATTTATTTTCCATTAAATTTTGTAGACTGGAATTATATTTTCTCATTGAAAATCTCAAGCAGTCGATGTCGTTATTATCGAAAGTCTTGAGGGTTGTCATAAACTGTTTAAGGCCTCTATAAGAATTCCTCCTCCACAAGAGAAGAGAAAAACTTTTAAAGGAAATGTTGTTATCATCTGCCTATACCTGTTGGCAGTAACGGTATCATGTTACATTAGATAAATCTGTTAACTGACTTAAAAGGATAGGGACTTGTTATAGGATTCTTTATGGTTCACAATATTTTGGCAATTAAATAATATAATATACATTTCAGGAATTTAAATGTGAGATATGTGGGAACTACAGTTATTGGGGGCGTCGGGCTTTTGAACGACACTTTAAAGAATGGCGCCATCAACATGGGATGCGATGTCTTGGTATACCAAATACTAAGAACTTCAATGAAATAACATCAATTGAGGTATGCATTTTTATCTTTTTCATGCTTTTGTTCCCTTGCTGATAGCTGACAGTCTGTAGCATATTTCACAAATATAAATTACTTCCATCTTCTGTGCATACTTGTTTGTTTAAGTGCACACACCTCTTGCTTTGTTATTCAATCCTACTGGATATATACTTCATGATTACAAACTGAAATTGCTTACATTGACATTATGTTTTTCCTCCTTGGCCTATGACCAATTGAAATGTTGCACATTTTAAAATGTTAGCGTATAACTTTATCATTCAGTATTCAAATTTGCTCGTATACTTTATGAGAAATGTAGCACAAAAGTTTTTTATGAGAAAGTGTAATATTTAATCTTACTACTGCACTCCCATTGTGATTTTCAATAAAATCTTTTAATTTATTGATTTTTGAACCAGTGTCCTTACGGGAGTTGTTAGCAAGACCCATTTATTGATTAAGTTTGAGGTGTATGACTTAAAAAGTCTGAATTAAAATATATCTGACTTCAGGGTTTGATTAATAATTAGTGATGTGCATGCAATATGCGGCAATGGTTGTCCACTGCTACGTTCACTGCAAGGAAAAGAGCTAATAATTTGTGTATAATCATAATATTATCAATGCTCAGAATTTTGTTACTTATAAATATGTCCTGCATTGTTCTATGTACCCTCTGAAAACACCTGAACATCTCAATAAGATTCTGGTTATGTGAAATGCTCAAGGCATTTTTGAAACTGCATTTGCAAATGTATACTCTGAAAACTTCCCCTGGTGTACATAATTTGCTTGACTTAGATGTAATTTTTAATTTTTAGAAAATCAAATGTTATAATAATGTTATTGCTAAATGTTCCAATATTGATTCTTGTCATTTTATTCTTGTGATGATTTGAAAACTTTATGTTGATGATGGTAATTTGGTGATGAAAAGTAGCTCTTAATATAAAATACCCTAGTAATTTGCTGGCACTCTAGATGATTCTGACAAATCTATGTTTTTTTTCACCTGTGACATCTATAGTGTCTTACATGCTATCATGCAATGTTGCAGGAAGCAAAAGATCTTTGGAAGAAGATACAGCAAAGACAAGGAGTGAACAAGTGGCGCCCAGATCTAGAGGAAGAGTATGAAGACAAAGAAGGCAACATATATAATAAGAAGACATACACTGACTTACAGCGCCAGGGACTGATATGAGAACACTCAACTTTGAAGATTGTTCTTTTCAAATAGCTTATCACTAGAAAATTTCTTCTTTTCACCTGGTCTATGAAAGCAGTTTGTTTTCGGCAGAGTTCATGGGGGAATAGCTGGTATCTAAACAGTATTGTACTACCAGAGAGAAGAGTGGGGATAGACATGGAGCCATGATTTGTGGCTTGCGTTACACTTTCTTGAGCAATTGTGAATTTGTAATTGACGGAAGAAGAAACATTGTCATTGATGTTGCATAGTATTATAGGTTTTTGAGTATTAGTAGCCTATCTTAGATCTTGGCAGCAGGTATGTTTGGAATCTACTTTTCATTAACAGTGTCCTTGGAGGGAACACTCATAGCGTGTAATTGGACTAGTGAACATGTTAATTTTTTATGATAGATTGCTCGTGTCTTATCACATTTTTACTGGGATAAATCGTCCTTTTTTTAATCTTTATTTTAATTGAATAACTTCTATGTGGAAGATTCTGAATTTTCTATCCGTTTTTTCTCTCTCCACTGCAATGTAAACCTTTGGCATTTGAGAAATTTTTGGGTGGCAGGGAACTACAGCCACTCATAGTTTGACTCTAGTTAATTTTTTTGAAAAATGCATACTGGTTGAGACCATGGTAGTCTACTAGCATAGAAAATTTCTCCTGGCATTCCTTAGTTGATGCTACTTTCGCTCCAATGTCGTTTTCACACGTTGTTTCTTAGCATGGTTTTTCCCTTTTTGTATAATTTTAGCATTTCTCGGCGAACATTTTAAGGAGGAAAGGCCTTGAATTGCTTTGCCAAGTCTAACGAAATTGTAATAATTTTATTCTCTCACTTTAATATCCTGTACTTTATTCTTGTTCTCCTAACGTGCGAGTCATTAGAGAAAAAAGAAGGAAAAAGTAATAAATTAACACAAATAAGAAATAAATAGTTAAATTAATATATGCAATTTTTGCACAAATTGAGGAGTTATATGATTACTTAAGTATAATGTGTGTCATATTATGGAACAAAATTATCATCACTTTCAGGGAGAAAAATCTCATCAATGATAAAAAAGAACTTGAGAGCTGTTGACACCGCATCAATATTGTTGAATATTAGGATCATCTAGTGAGTGTTTTCTTATCTACGTTGAGTTACCATGTACTCACCACAAGATGTAAGAGCTGGGAAATGGGCATGACTTGGAACTTTGGTTGAAGATATGCTGAGATCGTCATTTATTTGCGCTGTCGACGAAGCTTGTGATAGTAATAAATAACTACAAATATCTTAGGATTTTTGAGAGTTAAAGTATTCAGGGACATAGACCAATAGTTCATGAATTAATAAAATTTAGGAGAGATGTGAGAAAAATAAATGAATGTTTTTTTATAAGCTCATATTTTGATGTACTTTTTGGACATACTTATAGTGCATTTATTATTGTTTTAAAGAGATTTTAACACTAATTACTTTGCTAATTGTTATATATGGGCATGTGTGGAGACACAGGAATTTGGAAGATTTAGGGCGCCAATTGAAGAGAAATTAGGCAATTAAGAAGCAAGCATGCTTAGTCCTTTCTTATCAGCATGCTCATGCCTCGATTTCAAGCACGATCGTGCTGATATAAAGCATGTCCACGTTTACTATGTAAGCACACTTGTACACACATATGGCACGACCGTGCTAACCTGCGCAGTTCATTTTATTTTACATGATTTTAGATCCAAAAAAAGGGATATAAAAGAGGATGGAGGGGAGCGACTAATTGTCTTATTTTTTCTTCTCTCGCTCTGCAGACTTAAACACCGTAGTTCTACGTGATTCTCTCATCTTCTTTGCACAAGATCTCTAGCACATTCGTAGAGGATTTAAATCTTCAAGCGATCATACTTATAACCACTTGAAATTACTCTTTTTGATTGCATGTTTTAATGTAATTAAGACATAATAAGATTTTTTTTTCTTGGTCTTTAATATGTTTGATATAAAGATACAACTAATTAGCCACTTTGAGCTTTACTGATTTTCTTGGTTCCTTGCATTAAATTTATAGAATGTTTTGATGACCTTGAGTTTATGAATGAAGCAGTTGAGTTGTTGAATTGTTTAATAAATTCTCCTCTATATCTCTCATGTGCAAAAAGAAAGAACGTGTGATTTCAAAAGATTTAAAAAATAAAAAAAATAAATAAAGGTTATATATGAATGAAAGAAGAGAGAAATAAAGATATTGTTTGCATATAAAAATAAAAATTACTCAAAGAGCTTCATTTAAAAACTTAGGGGACGTTTGTAATATTTATAATCCCTTTGTATGTCCTTTTCTTTCATTTATCCTACCTCAATTATTATAACCCCTTAGCCATATTATAACATGAAAAAGACCTCATGATTCTTACTTGCATTCAATTTATTTAGTAGAAAGTCCGTTTATAGTGAAGCCTATGATAATACAGTTTCTTTTGGAGAAGCTGAGTGATAATCCCTTCTCCCATTAAACACTCTGAGAGAGAAGTAAAGGAGTACCCTAGTAGTGTGTAAACTGCAAGAGCTAAAGAATTTGATTACCTATCTTTTTTTTATTGCTCGAATTCAGTAAATTGTTTTTTGGTTCTTTTCCATCCTTCTTGGAGAGAAACGTTTTTGGATAAAAGTGTATAGATTATCTGCTTCTGATTCTGTCATGACTTTTGTTTAAGGACAAGCAAAGCTTAAGTATGAGCAGGTTGATACGCCTATTTTGATGCATTTTTTGGACATGCTCATGTGCATTTATTATGTTTTGAAGGGGTTTTTATACTAATTACTCTGCTAATTGTTATAGATGGGCATGTGTGAAGACTCACATGAATTTTAGAGAGTTAGGGCGCAAATTGAAGAGAAATCAAGCAATTAAGAAGCAAGCACGCTCAGTCCTTTCTTTTCAGCACGCCCATGTCTCGATTTCAAGCACGGTCATGTTGATATAAAGCATGCCCACATTTACTATGTAAGCACACCCGTGCACACATATGGCACAGACGTGTTAACCTGCGTAGTTCATTTTATTTTACATGATTTTAGATCCCAAAAAAGGGGATATAAAAGAGGATGGAGGGGAGTGGCTAGTTGTCTTTTTTCTTCTCTCGCTCTGCAAACTTAACATCGTAGTTCTACATGATTCTCTCATCTCATTCGCACGAAATCTCTAGTACATTCCTGGAGGATTTAAATCTTCAAGCGATCAGAGTTAAAGAACAAGATCTTTCCTCTAGTTTGTTTCCCATCTTTGTTTGTGATTGTGTTTATGGCTTTAATTACAAATGTTTGGATTTCTTTCTTGAGTATAAGTAGCTAAACTCATAGCTAGGGCTATGGGAACCCTTGTCCATGACTCTATGAGATTTTGATAATTAAATTTATATTTGATTTTCGTTATGATTAGAGTTTCTCTTACTGCGCTTGATTGTGTATTGTGAACTGGCCATTTGTAACATAATTCTAATTAATTATATCGTTAGGCGATTGTACCTCGATTAATTAATAAATTCGTAGGACAAAATGAGATAAAGGATTAGGTAGACCAACCTATTCTTTCCCTTTCAATCATTATTAGATTAATAAGTTCATAGGTTCTCCACGTTTTCCTTAATTAATATCTTGCATGACCATTAGGGTGTTGATTTTAAGGAAAGAATATTAATATTACATGACCATTGAGTATTAGTAACAATTGTATGAATGATTGGTAACTACACGAACATTAGATCTAGAATTAATTAGAAAAGAAACATAAATAATTGAATAAGTAAACTCATATGCCCTAAGTTTTCTTCCTATAACTTTCCTTAAGGCGTGTGTTGTGATTTTAATTTTGAGATCTAGTGATAAGTGTTTGGAATCTTTAATTTCAACTTTGCAATCTCACATCCTTTACCTTCAAACAATCAAATAAAAAAATTCTTAGTAATTGGAAGATAATTTTTGTAGGACGATAATTCAGAAACTGATTTTAGAACCCTCTATTACTTCTCAATAGATATACTTGTCCTCTGAACATTTTTTTATTTAAAATATGTTGATATTGGAGATTTATACTTTATAGGCACCTAAGAGGGGTAGATGCAATTCTTTTGTATTTAAAAGTTTCTAAAATTTAAAAATGTCATGTTAGTATCTAATTTTCATTTTTGTTAAACATTTTAGTCTCTAAACTTAAACACATAGACAATAACAGAGTAAAGTTTTATAATAAAATGTTTTATTAAAAGGTGTAAAAAGATCATGCTCCATAGATATATAAGTTAAATAAAATACTCAAATTGAGTGTAAGAGATTTTAGACTTATAAAGATATAAGAAGATCATGTTTCATATATATATATATATATATATCACTCTTAATTTAATACTTCACATTTATATTTTAAAATTTTTTAATAAATTTTAATTAATAATTAAAAATATAAACCAAAATTTGAAGGAGCACATACTCCTAAAAACTGATTACTCAAATAAATAAATTTGCGTATTAACTAAAATAATCATTTTTTCCACACAAGTTTATGTGGGTAAAAAAATTATTTTCTTTGACTAAGTAACATTTAAATTGTATTTTGGTCTCTCTGTACCCGACACAAATTTGAAATTTAGTCCCTACAAATAAAAAAATTGTAAATAAGTCCTTATAATAAAACTTAGTCTCAATTTGAATGCTATCATTGCTTTCTATCCTAACGCTGTTTATAAAATTAAATTTACAATGTTGTTAACTAATCCTATATAGTTTTATATATTCCTTTTGAAAACCCATTCATCTCACTCCTTTCTCTATTCCTAAGCTTGTTGCGTAAGAAATCAAGTCAATGGTAGTCAGCCCTGAAAGTACATCACAAACATATGGAAGTGCAGAACAAAAACCACTTCCTTCAATGAATGTAAAAAACCCTAACAGTACAAACCTATTGATGATATATGGTGCTCTGTTTTATAGTTTATGTTAACATTTGTTACGGTGATGCCTTTAATAACATGTTTATTACCTTTAGTGTTTAGTGTGTACTTGTATCATTAAGGACACAATTTGAAAACACTAACAGAAAGGGAAGGGTTTGACTAACTTATGTTGCTAGGTTAAAATACACAATGTCTAATTGTGATCATGAGAAACCTACGGATAATATGTGATGTTGGGTAAAGTATTACAAAAGATAATTTAATCCCACAATTTTCTAATATATGAATCTTGCTCACATATATTCATTTAAAGGTAACTATTATTTGACCATACTTTACCTTACTAATGCATACTTCAAATTTCAAACCACAAGTTGTGTACTTCAAACTTCAAGCTTTAACTTTTTTACTCCAAATTTTCAAGTTTCAAACTTCATAATTTGTTTATTTCTAATTTGTAATTAACAAACTCCAATGTTGTGTGTATCAGATTGTTAATTAACAAAGTTATATACAATCTCAATATTGTTACATGGAACAATAATTGCATGTTTTGGAAGCCATCTATCATAAGTTTGCTTGAGAGTCCTTGTCATTAAGAAAACAAAATGATAAGTACATTCTCCAGAAATATACCATAACCCATTGTATAGTCAATTTTATAAAATTTATCAATAAATTAATGTGACATTCGAGTTTCATCATAAAAAAGTCATAATACCTACTCTTATTCTTGCAAGGCCATTAAGTTAGGTATGTAGCAGTGAGGCACCACAGGAATTGTTCAAAGAGAAGGCAATGTCAAGCCTTGTCATGGATAAGTACTTGAAGCTGCCAATTGTACTCTTGTAGAAGAAGAGGGAGTGCTAGTTGACATTGGCGTGAAGACAGACTTGGCTTCATTCATTTTAGCTCTCTCAACAATGTATTTATGTGACTGAAAAATAAACATGTGGAATTGTGAATTACTTTAATGCCAAAAAAATATGTCAAAGTCTCCAAATCTTTGATAGAGAAGGTGTGAGAGAGTACTACAATACACTTAACAATTTTACGAAAAAGTCACATAGAATAATAATATCATCGACATGTACACAAGTGTGTATATGCTTCCAGATATGAGAATGATCGGAGAGGAGTCATGTTGTGAGTTAACAAACCCATAATCATGCAACTGGTTGCCTAATCATAATTGCATCCGTTTGTATACTCAAGAATTTGTCATTCTTTAATGTATGTGCATATATATTAAATTATGAACACACACTAAGTGCAATTGTTTTGCATATGATATGTTTTGTTGAGCTTTCATTCGCATTAATTTCACTCGTGAAGTTTAGCAGCAGCACCAAGATGGGACCTTACAAGAATTCTACAATTGTGAGTTGTCTCTCTATCTTTACTTAACAAGAATGCCAATTAATTTTAATTTAGGTAAAAAAGAATGATAGATTTTTATAGCATTACATAATAGTGGTTGTTAGTTGGTAACCTAGAGCAAGGCCAAAGATATTCTCAACTGAAAATTGGAGGAAAAATATAACATAATTTTCGTGTAGAACATTATTATCTCATGTCTATCACGCTTTGAGATCATCAATATCAATGTGTATTACCTCAGCACTGCCTTTGTGGATTGGTTAATTCACAACAGTTCAAAATGACAAATATGTTCTTTGGGATCATAGTGCGAATTAGCTAATGAACTATGATCCCAATAATTACATTTGCCATGTGAACTTACATGAATTAGCTAACCCACACAAGCAATATTAAAGTAATACATATTGATGATCGCAAAGCCTAATAATGAAAATGATTTACACGAAGATCATGTCATATTTTTTCTATCTCTATATTTGCTCTAGGTTGATGGGTCAATGGCTAGCTACCACTATTATGATGTAATAGGATAAAAATGTATCATAACCTAACTTAAATTAGCATTCATATGTATAGAAAAGATTAAAAAAAAAAAAACACCTCACAATCATAGAATTACTGTGAAATCCATTTTAGTATTGTTGCTACTAAACTTAAAGAGTGAAATTAAAGCAAATAGAAGTTCAAAAGGAAGTATAATCTCCAAAACAATTTCAGTTAACTAGCATACGAGTATAATTTAACACACACACACACACACATATATATATATATATATATATATATATATATAATATGCACACGTTAAATAAAGAATGATAAATCGTTGAGAATATAAACCGATGCAATGATGATGACAATAAGAGTAAGTGTTAAAGCAATGCTTCTTGTCATAAAGTTTCTGATCCATGTTTTCATCCTTAGTCCAAGAAACCATAATAGCACAAATAACAACAATCCCAATTCAATAAATCCTTCATCAAGATGTGTTTGTTACTTAAAAAAAAAAAATAAGTGTGTTTTAAATTATATTTCTAAATGACTTGCCTGATGTATTGCCCTGTATATGTTCTAGCTGAACTTTGTCTTGAGGCTAGCAATGCAATGGCATAAATGGTTGAGCTTGACTTTTCTAACACATCCTACAAGCAATGAATATCTTGTGAGATAATTTGGGTGTTGAGTTTGATAAAACTCAGGACAAATTTAGGTATAGTTTTTTAGGTATTTTTAACTAAAATTAGAGTTTTACTTTGACAACAGAAAAAATAAGCATTTAATATTACAATATATTATAAAACGATAGTCTTATTTTGATTAAAAAAATAATACGAAAGGCATATAAGGAATTGAACTTGAATTTCATCCTTAAACTTAATATTATAATTTGACTATAGCAATCAAATTACAAACCTTGAGACAAAAGCAAGCAGAGTCAAGGGTAAGATTGTTGCAATTATCATAATTTTTTGCAAAAAACTATTAAAACAAACACTGTCGTACACAGAAACCATTGCAACATTGATAAAAAATGCTAAAATAGTGCGAACCCACTTTCTATGAGAAATTATCTACATGCATCCTGCGTAATAAAATAAATACGTTGTGTAAGTTCATGCACAGTGTACTTAGCAAAGCTAAATTATAAGTTTGTCACTTATGGCTTTCTTTTATTTGTCAAGTGTCTTACGTTGATGTCACGCATAAAACTAAGTACTTTTCTAGACAACACCAAAGCAGAGTGGAGGAAAAGATTGTGCCTGCATTTTGTCAAAAGCAAAATTTTAGGTAGTGAATATCTAAAGAGATAATTATGTAAACTTAATTTACTTGAGTGTATTGTGCACTGTGCCAATAAAATTTTAACATGATTATTGATTTATTAGTTAACAATATTTATTTTTAATGATGTATTAGTACATTAAATTAGTTACATAAATTGAAATGATTTTTCACGTACGGCATGACAAAGGCACCCAAAAGGGCAATAACATCGCCTGTGGTTCCTTGACTGTTGAGTTTTGGGATGAACATTCCTTTTAATACATCATAAGCAGGAGGCTTTACGTAGCTCATTTCCCCAAAGAAACGTACAACCATTACAAAAACTAGGATCGATATCAGTAGTTCTAACTTCCTTATCTATGAAACTTTATCATTTGAACAACTTCATTAAATAGTAACGATGTCCGTGTGTACATGTGAGCGAGTAAGGCATATATATATATATATATATATATATATATATATATATATATATATATATATAAGTTAACCGAAGAATGAATTAGCATGCATTTTTAGTGTTTATTTAGGATCTTACCGGTGATTATGCCAGGATTTGCTGATAATGACTAAATTACGAAGGAAAACATTAATCCAACAAGTATTATACACAGTAACTGAATACAACAATTCATTCCAATGTTAGAGATTATATTTTAACTTACAAAAATTAAAAGTGACTCTATAGTTGGCTCTGTTTGAAGATTAAGATCAGTTTCCACTGCTTAATGCCAAACAAGGTAAGCCAAGGAAACAAAGAATCAAGACAAACATATGATAGAAACTTTCTCCACACAAGCTTTTGTCATGTATCGATGTTAAATTATACATTAAGAGTTATCGCAGTTATTCAAATTAACTAGCTTAAAAAAAAAAAGGAGACGGATCTCATGATTTGTGGAGGCCTCACAAGGTGTAGGACTTGGGAAGGCTATCAGAGGAAGTGACGCTATATGTTCATCCTAGTTTCTTGTTTCCTCGATGTGGTTGGCTCCGGTTTGAAGTTCACTTTCCACTGCGTAGCACACACAAACACACACAATTGTACATGAGGTATAGCATAGCACAAGTTTTTGTTATACAAGACAGGTAAAAGCCCACAAAGACTTTTATTTTTGCAAGCTAAAATTTAGTCTTTACAGTTGAAATGAATTATTATATTCAACTGACATGGGATACTGTGCTCATAACTCAATCATTGTCAGTAAATCTTGGCATAACCACTGTTAAGAATGCATGCTTAATTCCTTCTTCAGTCACTGGAAGTGATTGTATCCTAAAGAAACACTAAAGCTCCACGCATAATTCCTTCTTTAGTCATCCTTATTAGTGGTTACGACGAGATTTGCAACAAATGACCAATATAAACATTAATCCAATAAGTACTCCTCACACAACTGAATATAACAATTCATTCCACAGATTAATTTTTAACTTATAAAAATAAAAACATTTTTTATAGCTAAAAAAATTAATTTCAATGTTAGAAAAACAAATGTTATGCTATACCTTCATATCTGTAGTTGGTTCCTGCTTGAGTATCAGTTTGCACTGCATAATGCCAAACTAATAGTTTTTGGTATAGGTGAGATGAGTAAGATAGTTAAAATATGTTAGTTGAAATATTTAAAATTGATACTTAAAGAAGTGTTAGTAAGGCACTCAAGAGATGGATAATTGATAGCTTAATTACTCCTTCATAGCTTTTACAATGAGATAGCATGCCTATTTATAGGCTTCATCCACCATCATGTTTGGGTGGTTTAATATTCTAGAACTATCTTGAAACTAGAAGATTTACAATATTCTAGAACTCTCTTTATAAGTATCTACAAACTAGAAGATAGAAATAGTTTGTACTAGATTGTTCCATATAATTTTCTAGACTATTCTAAAAATTTGTATCATTTTTTAGTACTTCTCCTTGATGCAAATTTCTGTAATTCCAAACATCATGTGTAGCTGTTCAAATTTGGGTCTTGGTAGTGCTTTAGTGAAAATGTATGCAACTTGATCTTCAGTTGTGCAGTATTTAAGCTTGATTTCTTTAGTTCCTTCTGCTTCCCTCATAAAGTGATATTTGATTGCTATATGATTTGTTTTGCTATGATACACTAGATTCTTTGTTATTGCTATAGTTGATTTGTTGTCACAGTAGATTGTAGTAAACTCGTTTTGTTTTTGTCCTATTTCTTCAAGTAGTCTTTGTAACCATATTGCTTGACTTGTAGTTTTAGCAGTTACCACATTCTGCTTTTGTCGTTGATTGTGCAACTGTTGCTTACTTCTTTGAAGCCCGTGAGATTGTTCTTGATCCTAGTGAAAAGGCATAACCAGATATGATCTTCCTGTCGTCGATCCATCTTGTCCAGTCACTGTCAGTATAGCCAAATAGCTTTGAGTTGCTCGTAGTTTGATATCATATACCATACTCTTTTGTGCCTTGTAGATATCTTAGGATTCTTTTTGCTGTTCTAAAGTAAATTTGCCTAGGACTTTGCATGAATTTTGAAAGAAGACTTAAAGCATACATTATGTCTGGTCGTGTGGTTGTGAGATATAGTAAGCTTCCAATTAAGCTTCTGTAACGTGATGCGTCAGCTTCTAGAACTCCATCAATTTTCTTCAATTTCTCATTTGCTACTAATAGAGTCCCAACAGTCTTATAGTCATTCATCTTAAATTTCTTGAGTAGCGCTTCAACATATTTCTTTTGTGAGATAAATTATTCTTTCTTTCTTTTATATTACCTCTATTCTAAGGAAGTAGTGCATCAAGCCAAGGTCGGTCATTTTGAAGGTCTTCATCATATCTTCTTTGAACTTCGCTATCATCTCCACATTGTTCCCTGTGCAAATAAGATCATCTACATATAATGAAACTATGAGTATATCATACTGACCTTGGATCTTGGTGTATAAAGTTGTCTCACTTGTGCTCTTCCTAAATCCTTAATCTGTAAAGTATTAATCAATTTTGTTGTATTATGCTCGTGGAGCTTGCTTCAATTCATATAAAGCCTTTTACAATCTTAGTACTTTGGCTTCATCACCTTTGCTAACGAAACCTTATAGTTGCTCTACATAAATCTCTTCATAAAGAATGTCATTGAGAAAAGCAACTTTTACATCTAGTTAGTAAATGTTCTATCCTTTTTGTGCAGCAAGAGCAATTAGAGTTCTTATAGTATCTAGGCGAGCAACTGGAGCAAGTGTCTCGTTGTAATCAATTCCAGATTGGTGTGAGTATCCTTTAGCTATCAGTCTTGCCTTATACTTTTGTATTGTGTCATCGGGATTAAGCTTGGTTTTTTTGACCCATTTTATCCCAATGATATTTTTATCTGTGAGGCAATTTACTAGTCTCTTTGTGTTATTTTTCTCAATCATTTTTATCTCTTCTTCCATTGTTTTGACCCATACTACTTGTTTTGATGCTGCTTCAAAGTTCTCAGGTTCATTTATGTCCAAGTTACTGGTCTCATATATATCCACCAAAGATCTAACTCGTCTTAGAGTAGATTCTGGTGAAGAAATTGTTGTTATGGAGGTGAAAATCTTTTACTTGAGACTTCTTCAATTTCGTGAGGTTGTTGTATTGGTACGAAAACCATTTTTCTGAACCTTTTCATCTTTTCAATTCCAAGCAGCATTTTCATCAACTTCAACATCTCGACTACTAGTGAGCTTTTTGGTTTGCAAGTTGTAGATTCAATATCCTTTTGACTGTGTGCTATACTCCAAGAAGACAACTCATATAGTTTTATCCTCCAGTTTGTGCTTATTCTCTTCTGGAATGTATATGTAGCAAATCGATCCAAAAACCCTTAGATGTTTTGGTGATGATTTTTGCCCACTCCAAACTTCAATCGGAGTTTTATCTTGAACAACCTAAGTTGGGCATCTGATAAGTATGTAGATAATAGTATAAACTACTTCAGCCTAAAAGGTATATATACACAAAAACACAATAACTCACAATATGTATATATATACACTAAAGACTCACTCTTCCCCAAGATCAAGGTCAGTGGGTGTTACATCCCATGCCAAAAGTTGTGTGTTATATTTCTAAGAGAGGCAAATGGTGTTATGTGAAATGTGCCAACAACCTTTAGAGCTTCTTTGTTTTCTAGTTAAAAAAAACTAATTTCATGGGAGAGAGAATGGACATGTCCCGCTCAACACACTATGATTGATCTGGATTATTATAATACATTTGAAGAGCTGATGGAAGTGGGTCCTGAAAGGTAGGTTAATGGAAAATGCACTTACACATATTTTCCATTAACAATGTAACTGGTGATGTATAAGGATTCACCATCACTGTTTTGTAAACTTAATATGTTGAGTTTCAATATTCATATAAGTTACAAAGATTAATTATGGAAAACTAGCTAATGTATAGACAATTGGCTCATGGCATGATTTTATGCTTCCCAGATTCTATTTATTATTAAAGTAGTTGAAATTCAGAATTTATTCAGCTTATTCATTATCTCATAGATTTTGAATCCTTGGAAAATGTATAGTCATTAACAATAATATTTCTAAAAGCTATTTAAACATATTGAGAGACTATTTTTTTTTTTCATGATTTCATGTGGTTTATTTTGAACTTCTTTAGTGGACTTGATCTAGTTTTGTATGTATGGCCAACAATGTTGAAGTTGATGAATCTTTATTGGAAACATAATAGTCTAATCTAAATGAATGAATTACTAAGCTGATGCTTAAATGAGGTTCATCTGTTTTCTTGATCTATTGAGAGATAAGGGATGGCAGGAGTGGCTTGCAATTAACATTTAAGCATATGAAATGTTTTGAATTATTCATCAAGAAATGTAATTTGATTTTTATCCCACCAATGGGAAACTTACGTGCTTTATGTAAACTAGTCTCCAGTACTGGCTTGAGTATAACTTCCCTGTTTCTGAATTCTGAAAGGAGTATGCTGTTATAGATTGCATCATCTGGGATCTTTAATGAGGGATGAAGGGGAAAAAAAAGAATGATCTGGCACCCCGATCAGGATTTTGGGCTTGAGAGGAGAAAATTGTTGAATTGACTTTAAGATGCATAAAACTCGGGCTTGACTGAATGTACCTAGTGAATAGTCGTAGGAGTTATTGTCTTTTGTCCCTTTTTGGTCTTTGAAAATCTTCTCAGACAGCTTAGAACTTTCTATATTTTCAAAGTTTCTTGGTCCGTAGTCCATACTAACCAGAGTAAAAGATGTTTCAGGCTATCACACATCCCCCACTGACATTACCTTTTCTCTGATTTTGGTTGTTTACTTCTATTCCTTCTTTGCTCCCAAATATGGACTCATTTAATAGGTGATTATATTATATGATTCTTTGCAGGAAGAGACACGAGAGGACACAGAAAACGAAGATGAGGAGCAGCAGATATATAATCCCCTAAAATTGCCGATGGGGTGAATGGTCTGGGTCAGGTATTATTTATTTTCCATTAAATTTTGTAAACTGGAATCATATTTTCTCATTATCTCAAGCAGTGGTTGTCGTTATTATCTAAAGTCTTGAGGGTTGTCATAAGCTGTTTAAGGCCTATAAAAATTCCTCCTCCACAAGAGAAGAGAAAAACTTCTTAAAGGAAATTGTTGTTATCATCTGCCTATACCTATTGGCAGTAACCATATCATGTTACATTAGATAAATCTGTAGGCGTTGGGCTTTTAAACGACACTTTAAAGAATGGCGCCATAAACATGGGATGCAATGTCTTGGTATACCAAATACTAAGAACTTCAATGAAATAACATCAATTGAGGTATGCATTTTTATCTTTTTCATGCTTTTGTTCCCTTGCTGATACTCCAGCATATTTCACAAATATAAATTACTTCCATCTTCTGTGCGTACTTGTCTGTTTAAGTGCACACACCTCTTGCTTTGTTATTGAATCCTACTGGATACATACTTCACGATTACAAACTGAAATCACTTACATTGACATTATGTTTTTCCTCCTTGGCCTATGACTAATTGAATATGTTGCACACTTTAAAATGTCAGGGTATAACTTTATCATTCAGTATTCAAATTTGCTCGTATACTTCTCGAGAAATGTAGCACAAAGTGTTAAAAGTTTTTATGAGAAAGTGTAATATTTAATCTTACTACTGCACTCCCATTGTGATTTTCAATAATATCTTTTAATTTATTGATTTTTTAACCAGTGTCCTTACGGTAGTTGTTAGCAAGACCCATTTAATCAATTAATTAAAAAATATATATGAATAAAAATTTAATTTTTTATATAATTATTTAATTAATTGATTGACAGGAAATAAATAAAACAAATAATATGTGTTTTAAATATTATATTAATATAATATTATATATTCTTTTAAGTTATTTAACACAAATAAATTAAATAATTAATTTATTAAATAATTTTAATTTAATAAATCACTAGATTGAATTTGCATAAATTAATTAAGATTCATCTTAAATCTAGTTATATGAATTGAATTTTAAATCAATCTATTTTATTTTTTTAAAATGGTTTAAAATTAATTTTAAAATTTAGATTTAGTTTAAAATGGATTTTGATTAATTTTTTTATAATCAATTAATATAAATTTTAAATATGCTTAACTCTCCACAACTATATTATATTTTAGCATTAGCTCATATATCCGTTTTATTTTGGAAGCTTACGATTCTTTAAGAAAGCCAAATTTCATATTTACCAGCTAGTATTAGTATCACCTTAGTGTTCCAAAAAATTAACTTGCTGGATTCAATAGTGAGTATAAAAAAATATAATAATAATAAAAGACAGGTTATGCGTAGAGCCCATAACCAAAGGCTGATTGAGATGTTATTTAGTACAAAAATTTAAAATTTTATTCTCGTCTATTAATAAATTTAAAAATCTTAAATAAATAAATTTTTTTATCATAATATTTTAGTACAACATACAAATATTTATTTGAGTAATAAATTATCATTTTATTACTCAAATATACAAAACTAAATAAATTATTTCATTTTTATATATTTTTTGAACTTTTATGGAAAAAATTTTATATATGTAAATGATATTAAATAGTTACTATCTTGATGCATAATTTTTATTTTATCTATTTCATATATAATTAAAAATTATTTTATTAAAAATGGTTGTATTTCTTATAATTTTGAATAATTTAAAAAGTGACTAAATTCAAACACAAAAGAATAAATATATAGATTAAATAAATAAAGTATTAATTAAAATAAATTAATAATAAATTAAAAAATAAATATAATAATAATAATAAATTTAAAATTATTTATTATATTTATTATCTTTTAATATAATAATTATATTTTAACAATATTATTTTAAATATTTAATCGTAATTATAAAAATTAAAGTTAAGAAAAAATATTAGTAGTAAAATATTATCATAAAAAAATGTTGTCCTTATATACTGCAAAAGTTTAATAAGTTAAAACATAGCCTCCATATATATATGAACTTGAATAAACGAAAAAAAAATCTGATGTGGAAAAGTATATTTAAACACCAATTCAATTAAAAAAAATAGTGAATTAAAAAATTAGTTTAACATACGTGCTCATTTTACCGATAAAACTTGTATATTTTTTAATTTTTAAAATTTGGAAATAAATGACTCAAAACTCGACAATTTTCATTTTGAAATAGCAATAAGTAATTCAACATTGAATAAAACAATAATAAATTTAATATAAATAAAAATACACCAACAGAGTTGAAATATTGACAATAAATTTAAATTCATCCGAAACCCGTTAATAACTAATTTTTTTAATTAATACAAACTGAAATCCATATAGACACACCCAATTTTAAAATACGCTTTTCAATTTAAGCAGGTTTGATCAGCTTTAAGATTTTTCCAGGCCTACGGCCACCTCCCTCTGCCCCAACTCCAAACATATTCTAAGTTGATTTTAACATGTTTATCAGCACTAATTTTTTATTCAAAGTTATTCAATGACAACCCTTTTTTTTCCAAGTATTTTTTTTTTCCTAATTTAAGGTTAGAGTATAAGAACGTTGATAGATGAGTAATATGCAAACACTGAAGACACAAAATTTAAAATGATTTTACCACCGTGAAAAAGGAAAAACTAGTAATAACAGTGATAACGTAGTGATAATAGCCTGTTGATGGAACATAACAGTGCGCGATTTGATTGCACTCTAGTTAATTTCTTTCACCTAATATATTCCCCATAATTTGCAGATATTCTACTGTGCGTTTCATTTTATGCAAAAGTACCGATTTTTATTGTTAAACAATTGTTAACAGTTTAATGAATAAAATTCTATGTTCTTACACAGGCACGCACGGGCACTAGCTTTCACACACACACACACACTTCCAAATACCATTTTCGCTTTCAACATGATGAACTAAACCTAAAACAACCTACAAACAAGTATACAGTGCAAAGTAAAAAAGGGTAATGCTAACACATACCACATTATACGACATTCTTTCCTCTTCAACACTATATGACTAAAATGTAGGCCTCATTAAACAATAAGTAAACTCACTAAATAGAGAATGAAACCCATATTATTTAGTAGGATTTACAAAAACTTAAACCATAAAAAGAAAACTTATTAAAAAAATTCAAAGAACGTGTCACTAACAATCCTCCTTTTTAAAATAATTAGTGAAAAAAATGCATGAGAATGTGGTTTTAAATAAGTCGAGGGAGAGAAAACTGGGTTGTAAATGCACAAACATGACACAACCATAGGACTCGTGAATAGTTTTACGGGCTTAATTTTTTCAGAAAAAATTTTATTGAACTGAACTTAAATTACGAGCCGTATTTTAAGGTCACTGCATTCATGCAGAAGAAAATGCAACTAAGATGAGACACTGCCACTGCATGCTCGTGCAGAAATGCTAAAATAGGAGTAATGAAATGCCAGGAAAAACATGCATGGGGGGGTCAGAAAACGTTATTCTAGGGGAATACGAATGCCATTTCCTTTATTCTCGCTCAAAATGAAAGCAACAAAAAAGAGGGAGGAAATTAAACCTGATGGATAAAAAGCAATGAAAGATATAGAAATTGTCTCAATGTGTACTTTCAGGAGAATGATGTATCCGGCTTAAAATTAGCGACTCAGACTCATTTGAACCAGGCATCAAAGCATCACAAGCTTTGGGAGACCCATCCTCAACAACTAAGGGATTAACCTGTGTGTCACCAAAACCCAGCTTTTCATCTGCACAATGGGCAAAACCAGTAGTTTTGGCTTTGCTATTAATGTTATCACCATCTTCATACAAAGTGGGGGCCAACTGAGCTTCAGTTTTGGATGCCATGGAGTTATCCTCCTCTGCATCCCCTGAATTCATCTTATCAGAAGTAACGTAGTCCTCTTTCTCTTGCAAACCTGCTACAGCTGCCTCTTGGTTCATTTGTCCAGAAGATGGACTAGATATGCCTGTTTTAAAAGAATGGGTACAATCATGATCTTGCACCATCTGGCTGTAGTTTTGATTGTTTTCTTCCAATTGCTCCTTCACAGGGGATGTACTTTCCACTTTGTTTGGTTCTAATGAAGGTATTAGCACATCATTTATCTCATTGAAAGCTGAGACAGGGACGTGTCCATTCTCCAAACTAGGAATAGGAACAGACTCATCCACTTGCATCTGGCTGGGTGCTGCAATACTATCCAGCTCCTCCTTTTTAGGCAGTTTCACCCTATGTTTCTTGTAAAGGGCTATGGCTCTCTGCAAATTGGAGAAAATATTCACTCATCAAGAGTCCATAATTCAATATTTAAGCATTTAATGAACTGAACTTAGGAAAATGGACAGGTTCAGGAAGTTAAATTCTAGACAATGCTAATTTCCATTACCAATAAATATTACTACAATTTACAACACAAGGTTGAGGGTTAGCGAAGAATATTATTAGAAGTCTTAAGGAAAGTTGAACACTTTTCACCTACAGATAAATGCTGTAACCATTATAAGAACTGATCGAGTAGTTTTACCTGGAAGATAGAATTATCAATTGCTGGAAATGCTGAATGCTTTGACAAGGTGGCAGCATATTTCTGCCGAGCTCTTGAACCATTCTGTAAAATCACAGGATGGGGAAATTTGATTGTCAGGGACCCCTTGCATTTGAGTAAATAGAGATTAACAATACAGTTTTAATTTTAATAAATACACCAGTTCACTTAAAATAAAATAAAAAATCTCTCTAGAGAGTAGGTAATAGAATATCAGGTGAAGAACTTTGCCAGATCCTCCTAATAGTCATTCTAATACTTTATAAAGTAAATATTAAATGAAAAAGTGCATGCATTGATTATCTTCAAACTTGTTGGTTAAAATTGGTATAATTGACCACAAACTTGATGCAGACTGCCCTCCCACCCCACCCCAAAAAAGAGACCAAAAAAGTCAAATATTTAAGCTGTACAAGTTTTGGGAGCATAAATGGAAGCACAAAAAATACTCTAGGATTTTACCTTCAAGAATAGTTCTGTACCAGCAACTGCATTGACGGAAGCATTCTTGTCAACATTCAGAGTACACATACACTGGTCATACAACTCTGGCAGTACTAAGTCTACTGAAATGTCAAGTTTGGAAAGGTAGAAACGGCTGAAAAGAGAAGTATTGTCACTTGGTGTTGAAGTATCAGGCACCTTTTCAAGAATAGTTGAGGATGAAGAGTTCAATGGAATTTCTGCTGGAGAACTGAAACTGGACAACTTTGTTTCAGGAGATTTGTCATGAAGGTCATCCCGGTTATGTTCATCATGAGACATCTGACTAGTCTGATCAGTCAAGCCATTATCAGCCAAGGCAGGAACTGACTCTTCTTTACAGGCTGGGGAACGCAATTCCTTCTTTGAATCAGAATTCTGTTCTTTCCAAGTCTCTGAACCAGATTCCCATCCATGATTATTTGTTGAATGCCTGTTCCTGTCCCAATCAGAACTACCATACATGTGAGGATCATCTCTGAAGACACCATTATTGCTATCCCATCCATGCAAATGAGCAGGTCCAGTTCCATCCATCATATTTGGCCACCCAAGTGGACGCAAGTGACCTGGAAACCTGTCAGCATCAGCAATATGGTAAGGAATGCCAGCATGGTTAACTTCCATTGGAGGCCTAACACCAAAGAGAGGTTGAGATGTAAACTGTGGCATCATTGTTTGAAAACCTCCATGAGCTGGCCCAGGTGGGAAGGGAACAAATCCATTTGGTACTGGTGAATTCCAGTTTGGAACTGCCCTCCAGGAATTGCCAGCATGACCTCTTCCAAAGCCAGGTTCACTACTTCTTCTGTATCGTGTATTAGAGTTATCTCTAACATCATCATCTAAAGAACCCATATAAGGTCTATCTAAGACTGCCCTGAAACCAGGTGGGGGAGGAATCAATGATGCATTGCTCTGATTAGTCCTACCATAAAAAGAGGAATCTGCTTGAGAGGGCTCATCCAATAGTGGTTTCTCTAGAGTTGACTCCCGGCCAAGTCTGTCATCAGAAGCAGAGAAATCTCTTGCATCAGTATTGCTCCTCCTTCCACTTTCATCAATTTCAAGATTCCTCTTAACACCACTTCTACTCACATACCTGCGCTCCATGCTTGTTGATGAAGGAGATCTTTCCATCAGGCCCACGGGTGAAGCCTTGGCACTGGAAGACTTTTCATTTGACAAGTCTCCTGCTGGACACTCATCTATTTTATTAGGTTTTTCAATTGATTTGTATTTAGGACCTCTATCTGATATCCCAGAGTAACCCTCTCTTGAACCTTTGGTCCTCTGTTCTACCAATGAGTCTTTGTACTTTGGATCTTCAGCGTTTGCATTTCTGAAAAATGGGGGAAATGGCAACCAGTAACTAATGGCATAAATCCCATACTTACAAACTTCTGCGAGCCAAAGTAAAAAGTAGACCAAACCATAATATCCAAACCATGCAAGCAAAACATTAACTATCATCAAAAAACTCTGTTCAAATGTTTAACTACCTCCCATGTTGGCAAAGGGAAGTTCTTTTTCATTGAGCTATAAAAACCCCATATATTTATATAATTGTGTAAAACTAAGTTACTAATGTCATACGATGCCAAAAAGGTAATCTTTAAAGAAAATTGCAGTAATCATAAATGAGTAGGATACATCAATCTTTAAAACTTCTTCACAGCAAATTACACATGATAATTGTTTATCAGCAATCATAGTATAACACTTTCAAAGTAACAATGCCCTTAAAAACTAATGAGACAAAAAAAAAGCATAAAACAACTTCCCTAATATTACCTGAAAGTTACAGTGTGGAAGGGAATACCATCTAAAAGACAACTCAGAAATGAGCTCACAACAGTTCAACCAAACTTTCACCAAAAATTAAATAGTACCTATATTCCTCTTTGCCAGCATGTGTATTTGAGGCAGGAGAAGATCGGTGTTTATTGCTAGTCCCAGTTGAATCAGCATGAGCTTGTCGTGGTTGAGATTTTCCTCTGTCGACATCTGAATCAGCTCTGATGCTGCTCAAACTCCTCTTCTCTGTATCAGGATAATAGCTCTTAACACCCCTAGATTTAGAGTCACTATAATCATCACGATCATCCAAAATTCGTTTCTTTGTCACACCCTCTTTGCCTCTAGCACTTCTATCATCCACATATGACCCATCACGATCACGGCGACGGTCACGCTCTCTGTCTCGGTCACGATAATGATCTCGATCACGATCCCAGTCCCAATCTCGATCTCTATCTCTATCATAATCATGATCCCTGTCAAGATCATAATCACGATCACGTTCAGTATGGCGTTCACGATCACGAACAGATTCCAAATCACGATCACGAACAGATTCCAAATCACGATCCCCATCACGATCACGATTATGGTCCCTGTCACTCTCTGGAAGCTTGGTTCTCTTCTGTCGTGATTCTAGACTATTCTTTTCTTCCCTAGCATGTTTATCATCAGACCTTATGCTTGTATGATCTTTTGCAGGGCGCTCATCACGTTGCTTGTCATGTCGATGTTTATTCTCCCTGTCTAATTCATCCCTATACTTGTCTTTATATTTCTCCTCTTTTCGCCTATCATCCTTCTTTCTCCCATCCCTGGCAATGTCATCCCTAGAAGACAAATGTCTATCATAACCATCTCCAGTATTATCTTGATGCTTATCACCATCACTATAGTCATCCCTCTTCTTCCTCATTCGTTTCTCAAGCTGGTTATCAGGTTCAGGGCTTCGCAATTCATCAGATTTCTTTGAATCTGCAAAAAGCATAGCCACATAGATCAAATCAACAACTGCCTTCTGAACAAATCAGAGTACCTCAAATGAATGTGCACAACAGTCCATAAAAAGTGGTGAGCTTCATATGGAAGGTGTTACAAGAAAGAAAATGAAAAACTAAGGACCAGAACATTACAAATCACAAGTCCAACTTGCATTATTGATGGAAGCAGTGAACTTGGGACATTTCAAATAGTGTAATAGATCAACAACCACACAGAGACATTTAATTTTTCAAATCATTCACAACCAAAAACCTTGATACAAGATAAATTACTTTAGCATTACTTTAATATCCCATAGCAAGCATAAGTAATGCTGAAAAATTCAATTACAAAGTAATCACAATCAACAGTTGGACAATATTGCCAGATTTATCCCAGCATGGTATTCAGTTTAGCCAAGTATAAGACAGATGTGATGAACTGTTTTCGTTAAAATCTGAAAGTCAGGATATCATATTTACAGACCATGTATTGAAATGACACAAACATTGCACGACAAAACAATTTCATTAAACATTTCATAAAACTATCAAAAGCTAATGACAATGACTACAATGATGAATTGCTAGGAAGAACCAGCTGAGTCTCACAAGCTAAAAGTATTTGATGTGATACATCCCTTAGTTTTGTTGTTGAAAAGGATCAAAAGAAATTGATTAAAGCCACAGAATTTTACAATCTAAAGATTGTAAAGAACATCTTAAAGTTGGTGTTTTGTATCATCCTTGCAGTAATTTTTTCTTGATCAGTTACACTTGCTTCCCAAGAAGAACAAATTAAGAATTACTAGTTTAATTAATTCCACATGGATAGAAGGTAAATGTGATTGAAGAAAACAGGGAGCACAAGCATGTCTTCAACCAAAACACTAAGAACAAATACAGTAAAAGTAAACTCATTTGTGAAATAAAGATCCGCAGTCTCACTGAATATCTGACAGGGAAAGTGCCTAAAAGAAACCAGGACAGAGAGCCAAACAGAAACCATAATAATCTTATCCCATACCAATCTAGGGACAATGCAATGTTCTTGAATTGAGCATTCGGCTTCAACCAACACACCAAAGAATACATAAATGCTCACAGCCAATGAGTCCTCTCATAACTCCCCTCCCCCTACAAGCTAAATAGGCACGATTTACTCTTAGGGAATGCAAATGATGAAAATAAGACAGTAAAAGGACATTCAAAGATTTAAACATGCACATACACAAAACCATATTTAAACTTGTTAGAAAGAATTATTACCCACACTCAATCCAAACAGCTAATTTGCAACATATAGGAAAAATAGCCACTCCTAGTCGCAATGTTGCTAGGCAAAAATCAACTTCTCTAATATAGTTAGAGATCCACTCAACTCAACAGAGATTTACATCAAATAAAACATGAGATAACATGAAATCTGGTACAGAATCATGCAGAATATAATACATAGATCCCTGATGATGAATAGTAATTGAGAAAATTAGTAATTCCAGCAAAAAATGGGGTTGAAGAACCTTGCGTAGCATCCTCTTAGTCACTGTTCCCACTAATATTCTTACAAAATAATTTCAGCACTCAATTCCATATGCAATCATGTTAATTTATTCTATGCTCAGTATTGAAGCTTATGTCATGTGAACCAAAGCAATGAAATTTTCACATTTTGCTAATACCACTTTTGATCCATAATACAGTAGAAAACGTTTTGTTCAATTACCATCAAATTTACCCAGACGCAATGAAACCATTCCCCAATAAGGCACAGCACCCTTAAATTCAATTTAGATCTCCCATTCAAAGATTCTAAACTGGTTTTAACTGCCAATCCATATAAAGTAGAAAATAATCCATGCTACTAACACAAGCTTTACATATACATGAGTGATAGTTCAAGCAAAGAGTTGGTCATAAATATGGCATAATGAAAAAAATTATCTCCTTTTATTTACTAACAGAAGAGGGGCATGATGTGAGAGAAATAGGCACACAGCATTTGTAGTTGTATAAATTTGGTGGACCCAACACATATCACAATTATCCCTTCACAACAAAATGTGTCTCTCTCCATAAAAGAACTCTCTTGTTAATGAAAAAAAGGGAGAGGATCCAAACTCTACATATATCCCTTAAGTGTAACAGTGTCTTGGTATCTAATTTGAGCTTCACAACCAGAATGAGGTATTATTTTGATATGTAATCTAGCAAAATCTAACAGCTTTTTAAATCTTCCCAACCTAGAATGACGTTCTTTTATGGAAAAATACAGAAGTGTCAAACATGTCAATTAAATTTTAACTTATATTCTTAACATCCATTTGAATTAGTTTAGGTCAACGCATAAGGTGATTTTAACATTGTACAGACAATGCATTGATGCATTCACCTGAGCAACCCAACTAATATTCAAAGCCAAATATACAACGCATTTTATCATAAACCCTGTTTTTCTGGTCTTCATCCCACAGCCATACACAAGTGAAGGAAGATAATTTGATCTCATTAGAAATGGTGCACGAAGAAAAGCATAGACAGAAACCTTAGTCTGATACCATTAGGCAGACAATTCCAAAAGAATGTCACTGAGCGTGAAATTGTTGGAATGACAAGTGCATGAATACTGACATTGAATAAACAATAACAACAAATTACAAAACCAAAGCGAGGAACAAGGACAGATTCAGTCTGTCAAAGAATGCCTGTTCTAACAAATGAGAGCATGTGGGGAACAAAAGGAAATTGGCATTTGACACTCATATTCTCATAGTAAAGCCGTCAACAACCACTAGTCAAATCGGTCATACACAATTCCAGAAATGCTCAAAAACTTTTGTGAGAAGAGGCAACAAATAGACACAACAGATAGGTGCAAATGTCCTGTGTTTGCTGTTCCTAAACTAAGAAAAGGTGCGTCAATACTCAAAGCTAATATTTAAATGGGTTTACGATTGTTTCTTTCATTCCTAATAAAACACATAAAGCTGAAAGCTAAGCATCAATTCAACGATGATGCCAATTCTTCTCAACACAAATGCAAAATTTGCTTCAGTTCAAAACAAGTTATGATAGTATAAATGCAGAATAAACACGCCATAAATCAACAGTCAAAGTTACCTTACCATTAATTTCAAACACTTGCTTGGACACACGCTGTTCTTGGTCATCAACCGATTCCTCACTTCTACCTTCTTTAAATTTCCTTTCCTTCTCCTTCTCCGCCCCACCTTCTCTATTCTCCTTTCGACCCGACGACGAATCCCTATGCTTCCCATCGCCCTTACTGCTACTCCTCTTCACCTCCTCACCCTCACCGTACACTCCCACACTCCCATCCCTCCTCCTACTCTTTGAATCCCCCACTGCCTTCGACTTCTTCGACCCTTCCTCGCCGCCATTCCACCTATCTCCTCCACCGTCCTTGCGGCGCTTCGAGGACGAAGCATACTCGTCGGAATACTCTCCGTTACCGTGCGCGTCCTTCGAATCGAGCCTCCGCTTCTCGGCAGAACTCGAATCCTTGGATGCCTTGGCGGCGGCGCTGCTCTCCTCCTTGCTCTTCCGATCCTTCAAGCCGGAATCCCTCTCGGAGTCGGAGTGCTCCCTCGCATCCCTCGAACTGTGCTTGCTCGATTTGTGCTTCGAACTGCGCGGCATCGCGGATGCGAAACGCGAAACCCTATTCTCCGAATTGGAATCAGGAGAAGTGCACTCAATGACTGAATCCGAAACAGAAACCCTAATTTGAAATGCAATCGATAAGAAAGCAGAACCCTAACAGAGAGTCTCCACCAGATCGCAGAGATCGAATGTGACCAAAATTACGGTACGGTCCAATAAGGACTCGGGTCGCAGGCCCAATCGGTTAGGGCTAAATGTGGAACTCCATGTAAATGTTGAGTCGCACAGTGAAGAAAGAAAAGCGCAACGAAATCAAAGAATCTCTCTCTCTCTCTCTCTCTCTCTCTCTCTCTCTCTCTCTCTCTCTCTCTCTGTATGTGTGTGTAGGGTGTTTTTTTGTTTTTGCTTTATCGGCGTTAATGAGAATTGGAATGGGGGGGTCTTGGGTGGGGATAATTGGAAATTGTGTTGACGAAATTGCCCTCAATAGTTTTGACTTATGGCGGTGTTGTCCCTGTGCGGCGCGGTTTTCGTGTTTCGTTGACAGTGCTGTAAATTAGGTTACGCTGTGGCGTCCAATAGGAAATAGACACGGCGTTTCGTGGTGGGGTCAGATGATCAACTGCACAACCCTCTCTGATTGTGTGGGGTCCTCTTAGTTTAAATCTCCTTCAATCCATTCGTTCATTCTCCAGAGGCAATAAACACTCCTTTAACTCATGCATGTTACAATTCAGAGATATCCTTGGGAACAAATTGCAAGTTATATTTACTGATTACAAAATTAATTAAATGATTTTTAATAATTTATTAAATATATTCACCATATTTTATTTTTTAAAATTATTATTACTTTTTTTATTTAAAAACTATTGTTACTTTCAAATACATAACATAATTCTCCGACATTCTTATCCAATACATATATCTATATTTAAATTTTGTATTTATCTTACTTGATATAATTTCTATAAAATAAGATGAAATAAAGATTAATTTATTAATTTACCCCAAAAAAAAGAATTTCTTAATTGTCCGTAATTAAATAAGAACAAATATATTTTTGGGGTTAAAATATTTCCTAATTGCGAAAGATTTGTGATCCATCATTTATGTAAACTTCCTACTCACAACTAAAGAAAAAAGAATTATCCACCGGATATCAACATATTTTCAATTTTTTTATATAAATAACGATAAATGCTTCCATGTGTTCTGAATGTTTTGGATACATGTATCGTAATAAAATTTTGAATTAAAAATTTAATTTTTATAATATTTTATAAATTAGGAGAATATTTTATATTCTTTTATATGTAAAATAATTACTATTGTTAATTTTATATTAAATGTTTATAATAGATACTGAAGTTAATAATCTATTTAAAAAATATATAAATATCTTTTTTATTTTTAATATATTAAAATAATTATAATTTTTAATTTTTAAAATATTAAAATAATTATAATCATCAATTTAAAAAAGGTAGAAGATAATATTTTAAGTTTATGAACATTATACTAAACACTTTCAAATTTTAGTTTAAGTTTCTAATTTTAAAAATGGTTTAAATTTTTTAAATATTTTTAAATTTTAAATTAAAATTAAAATTATATAAACTATTTATTATATTTTTATTTTATTTTTTAAATGAAGTGACTAATAGAAAGAAAATAATAGAAATAAATTATCAACATAATAACAATAATTATGTCATAGAAACAACATTAGTGAAATATTAAAATACACCAATATAAGTTACACAAATAAGTATACGGTCAAAAATTTAATGTAAAATACAAATTTTGTCAGTGTAATATTTTTTAAAATAATATAATATTTTATTTATGTGAAGTATTAAATGATTTTGGATTGATCTATTTGGTAGAAGCATTTAATTTAATAATTAATTTTACAATAAATATTTTTAATAAAAAACTATTCAGTGATATAATATTTTTATATAACATACACTAATATAATATAATATAATATATATATATATACATATATATATATATATATATATATATATATTTGGGTGTAAATATATTTGAAGTAAAAAAAGGAAAAAATTAAATTATTTTTTATTAAAGTTACTTCACTTAAACTTTATTTATAAATATATAATTTCATCAATTGATCGATAAACATTAAATGACAATTTTTTTAAGTTAAGAATTAAATTAATAGTTTTGTAAATTTATAACCAAGACTATTACTCACGTTAAAATTATAATTTATCAAAACGAGGACTCACGTCATCTAAAGTTAGAGTTGAGTATGGATTAACTTCATACAAACTTAATCTAAATTCATTTTAAAATTAATTATACATATTAGATATTAAACTAATCAATTTCACTTTTTTCAGAACCAGTTAATAACTGGTATTAAAATGTAGTTTTGATTTTAAATTGATTTTAAATTTGAGAGTTCTCCGCCATCCACTTACCATATCACTGTCCCAAATGGACTACCCCTTCCACTTACCAAAAACAAAGCATTTCCTTTCTTAATTCTCAACTATTATGTTTTTAAAATTCCATCATTTCTCTTCACTATTCTCTTTCTTTTTCTCTAGATAAACAAACACAGCAAACAAAGTGGACTTAAGCATTAAATTTTATTAAAAATTTGAATTTTAAAACTAGTTTGCCTTTAGATGTAGATTGAATTTGTATATCTAGATTTTCTCTGTTCAGCCTGACCAAAGTCAACTTAGATTTGTCAAGATTAAATTGGACAGTGAATATCAATAATAAAAACTAAAATGGATGGTGAATATCCTTGTTGAAATGGTTGTAAATTAATCAAAACACTATAACTTGAGTTCCATAAAGTGCGTTTGTTTGGGTGTAATTAGAGAGGACAAATTTTAATAAGTATGAAAATGTAAAATTTTTACGGTTTGGATTGCCATAAGCCCTTATTAAAGAGGGAGAGGAGGGGGTTTCTAATACAATTCAATTATTTTTTTCTACATTCTTTTTATTTAAAAGTAAATTTTTTTTATCATTCTATTAATTTTTATTTCAACTGATCTAAATATGTAACATTTTTACTTTATTTTTATCCTCTTATTTCTTTATTCGATGGAGAGGGTTATTTTTCATTTTTATTTTTAATTTTTAATACAATTAAAATAATATAAAAAATAAAAATCATTTTTTTAAATATAAAAATTTTTAAAATATTTTTTATTTTTTATGAATATTTTGAATACAAATTAAATATTTATTTCTACACTCTTTTTTATTCATTTTAAAATATTTTTTGTTATCATTTTATTACCTCTTATTTTGACTCATTTAAATATTTAAATTTTTCACTCTTCTTCTCGCTCTTTTATTTATCTCTCTCCTATTCTTTTTCTCTCTATATTTTCCCTTGCATTTAAATTTATCATAAATTCATACTTTAGCCCAACCTAACTATGATTAAGTGGCTTTGTTCTTGTAATCATGTCAAATATATTTATATTATAAAAAAAAAATACATTTTTTATATTTTTGTTACTTTTTATGATTCTTAACATTTTTTTGTTGTTGGTGAGAGTGATCCTATTAGTAACAATGCAAGATATGTCTATGCACTTTTCACACAATTACAAGGAGATAAGAGTCATATTGTCCTTGCCACAACTGTAGCCATATTATACTTTAATTAGAATGAATTTTTAAAAAAATTCTTATTAAAGAAAATTAAGATAAAATAAGATTTATCTTATATTAATTTCATTCACACAATTAGTCCCCAAATCTCCACATAGTATGTTTATTTCTTGTATTATCCATAAAATTATAGATCAAACAAATTGACAATTGTTCCACTGAAGTTTAGGAAATTAAAAATTTATATGCTTATTATAAATATTTGACATAAATCTTTAAATTAGTTTAATTTACTTGTATAAATATTTTCATTAAGATCCTAACAATAATTAAAAAATATTTCTTAATACAAAATATATTTGTTGGAAGAGACAGTGTGCTAATACCATCAAACGGTGACAAAACATTACTTGATAACTTATATCATTCTATTTTAAAATTTATTTTTTTTCCAACTTTGAGTGTCAAGATGATCTATGTATCTTTAATTGAACCAACCTTTTATACTTAAATCTAATTATTTTTTTATAAAATAAATATATTATATTGAATAAATTACTTTGATTGATGGATGATTTAATGATTCATCTAAAAGTTCTTAAAATTTCATTAAATCTCTAAATTTTACCTATAAGCCCCCAAGTTGGCTGGAGGTCAAGATTTTATCTTTTGGAAGTTCTCTAGTAACAAAGTTTTCTCCTTAAAATTTGTTTATGATTTTATTTCTAATGGTACTTTTAAGAATTCTGATTGTGATCTTAATTCTGAGTCTATGTGAAACTAGAAAGGTCCTCTCAAGATTTTTGTTTTCCTCTAAAAAATTGTCAATGGTCACCTCCTAACTAATGTGAAAAGGTTTAACTAGGGGATGTTTGCCTCCTCTATTTGTAGGAGGTGCAATGAGATCCTTAAAACAATCATCCATGTGCTCAGGGACTATTGGTGGGTCAAACAAATTTGAAATTAGCTTGTTCTCCCTAATAACTAGATTTCTTTCTTTAGCCCTACTCTAAGTAGGTGGCTAAACATTAACCTTTGTAAGAATAATTCCTTTCAATATTTGCATTGGAATAGTTTGTTCAGGTGATTGTTTGAAACTTGTGGAATAATTTTATTTTCCATAATCATTCTTTGAATGATGAAGCCCTTTTGAATAAAAATATTGTATGATTTTGATTCTTACAATTTTGTGACATGTCTAAGTAGAGGATAGTTCCTGGTTTGATGGAGATACAGTGTAATGTTAAATAGATTCCTCCAAAGAAGCAGTTTAAACTCAGTGTTGATGGATCAACCTCTAAAAATTTGGAGTTTGCTGATTGTGGTGGTCTTATTGGAAACAACAACGGCATGTTTATTGCTGGCTACTATAGTTTTTTGAAGGCTTGCTTACCCTTGGTTGCCAAACTATGAAGCATCTTTTAGGGTATTCAGCTTGTTATTAATAAAGATATTTTTATTTCATTTGGATAGAGTGTGACTCAATGGATGCAATTTCACTAATTGTAAACTTTCAGCCCTACTTCCATCTCCTTTATTTTGTGATTAGGGAGATTAGATTACTGTTGTCTGAAGTTAAATTTACTAGGTTTAGTCATTCTCTTAAAGAAGTCAATTAATATGTTAATTGGCTTGCTAAGTATGAGTCTAGTTTGGTGTTTTTCTGTTTTGATGAACCCTCACCATCCTTAGTCCTCTTCGTTAGGATAGATGCATTGGAGTTTACCTTTCTTAAGCTATACTGCTAGTATGTTTTGTTTTGGACCTTTTAGGTGCTGTTATTAATAGGAAAAAAAAAGTCAATAATTTTCATTACATTGTTAATGTCATTCTATATGATATGAGTTGTATCAGTTGATCAAAGTGGTTATTACAAATTTTCAATTATCATTTTATTTTTTTAGAAGATAGTTTTTTTTACAAAAAATAAATTTTAATTAGCAATAGAGTTATCAAAATAGTTTTAGTAAAAAGAGTTTATAAGCCTTAAAGTCTTGATAACCAATCTTAGTAAGAAGTAGAATTTCAAAATAAACTTGCTCAATCAAACTAACCTAAACTCGTTCATTAAAATATAAAACTTGAGTTTTAAATTTGAAATTCAAATTAAATTAATTTTTTTTTATCAAAACGAATTAATGCGATGCATATTAAATTTGTAAAAGAATAGAGACTAGATATAGTTTTTATGTCTGAATTGAATTTAAGGGTTTTTTTTTGTTCAACTCGCTAAAGTTTGTTTCCTGTAATGGGTCAGTCCAAATCAATATCCCATTTACCAGCTCTATTAAGGAGAAAGAAAAATAACTTTAGAGAATTTTTAATAACCAAAAAATCTAAAATATAATGAGTTAAAAATGTTGAAATATTTAAGTAATTATTTGTTTAAACAATGACTTATATTATAAAGTTAACAGTACAAATTATTGTCTTAAACTCAAAATGATTTATTTTAATAAATTATATCAGAATGCTTAGTAAAATAAGTTAAAATCAGTTTTAAGAGTAATATTAGTATTTTGGTAACTTAACAGTGTACATACCTACAAAAACCATAGGCTGAATTTTCATTTGATCAGGAAATTAGCAACCGACCTTTCACATTACAGTCGACAAACATTGTGTCTTTTTCTATTTTTTTGCATTGTTTGAAGAAGCCAATTGGATTGTTTCACTCCAGCCACCCATCAACTATAGTTGATGAATCTCGAACCTTTATAGGTTTCTTCTAACTTCAACATTGTTCTGCAAATGTTGAACGAAGTTCCAAAACTATTGACAAAGAAGATATGATTTTTCTTTGTTGTTTTTAAATCTTTTGGTATTATTTTTAATTGTCATAATCTATGTTGCACGTAATCCATGCCAACACATTACCATCAACCACATTAGCTAATTTTATTAACAATTAGATGACAAGTTAACAAATTAATTATGCTGATTTAAATTTAAAAAGGGAACTTGATTGGCCTAAAATTTTTAAGAGACATAAATTACGCTAATTCAAACTATTAAGGGAACAAAATACAATTAAGACCAATCAATATTACTAACCACAACATGATTGAATTTGTAATAATGCACCGAAACTACTAACAATAGATATAAATTACAATTTTTCATGGAAAATTTGAAATCCACTTTTTCTCTACCTATACAAATTAATGAGTTCACCATAATTATTGGAAAACTAAAGTTTATAATAGAAATATGTTAGATTTAACGAAGGATTACTTATATCTGAATGCTACATTAGATATCTAACTAATCTAAATCTACATCAATATTTGAATTTGAAGCCCTAGTTAAGTTAAAGCAGTCCTCATTAAGTCATCTACGCATTTGATCATAAAAATATATTACATATACAAAAATTGAAAAAGGACTTAATTGACTTTAAATATTAATTAAGAAAAATTAGTGCATAGACTTATTTTATAAAAACAATTATACTTTGTTATTAAATTCTTGAAAGATTTTTTTAAGGGTAATCATTTTTCAAAATTTATATAATACCAAATTACCAAATAAATACTTGGTTTAGGTGGCTAAAATCCACATCAAATACAAATATATGTTTCCTCAAAAATTCATTTAGATGCGAACAATGCAGAAGAGCTCGATTTTTCATTTTTTAATTTTTATATTAGAAGGAGATCAATTTTATATCCAATTATGCGTAATAGTTAGCTTTACAAAACTAATAATCTTACGAAGCTGCCTAGATGAAACCCCAGTAAAATATAGCAAAAGGGGGGAAAATGATAATCAGTTACTTAATCCAATGATTGAGAAATAAAAATGGCCATAAATTGATTAAATAAAAAGTATTGGTAAAATGACACATATTTTGGAAGAATAAGAGAAAAATGTGGGGGTATTGTGTGTGCAAACATGATCAGTGTTTGTTGTGAGGACCTCACACCATTTTCAGCCCATTGTTTGAGGATGTGCATTCAATACTCAAGCAGAACCAAACTCTCTTCCTTTGTTTATTAATTACTCTTATTATTATTTTCATTTCTATTTCTATGATAATCGATTAGAACAGTTAAGAGACGTCAAATATATGTCGTTACATGAAAGATGAACTTAGAGCCACAGATGTGCAAGATTCAGGATTCATATATGTCATCGACCAGTGCTGAGCTGACACATGTAATTTCAACGCTCCATTCCACCAACATAAGTGACAAACCCTTTATTAAATCTTTGTATATTGCTTGTAAATGTGGGACTACGCCTTAAGTTAGTCTTTAAAACAAAAAACAATTGGAACAAAATGGGCAAGAGAATGGTGAAAGAAAAGCCTGGAATTAACGTGTTTATTTTGAATTCTTCTTGAACTATGACCTAAGATTAATTGATAACGATTTTGATATTTTTTTCATGCGAACGAAAAAGTGCGTATATAATATTCTTTAGTTTTATTAATTTTTAAGAAAAACATTTAATTTATTTTTAGATTTCAAATATCACGTTTTTAGATAATTTTTTTTTAAAATAAAATTTATTTTTGGCTCTCATATGAATAAATAGTTTCCATACTTTCATACCCATCCAAAATCATGATTGAATTTTGGTAACATGAACCTTGATTACTGTAGGATATATTTAGGAAGAAGTTTTAGAGGAAAAATGAGAATGAGGTATTTTTTAATTTTAAATTAAAATAATTATATATTATTTATAATGATAAATATATTAAATTTATTTTAATATATCAATTTATTTCTTTTATTTTAAATAAATATTAATTTTAAATATATTTATTTAAAATATAAAATTTATCTCTCATCCTTTCAAAATTTTCTTTCCTAAACAAATAATAAAAATTAAATTTTAACTTTCCATATAGAAATAGGGCCGAAATTTTTTCATATATAATTTTTTAAGTTACTTGTAAAATTAAACAAATCTTCGTGATTTTAAGAAAGGGAATTTTGTAATTTTTGTATAGATCATATATTAATTATTTTTATAAAAATCTAAATTGATAATTTTTTTTTATGAATTATCGATATTAATTAACAACACATGAAAACGAAAGAATGGATAAAAAGATATTTGGTGAGGCAGACGTTGACGTGCGAGAAACTCGTGTCAGAACGTTTCGAGCATTCCCTCGCACGCAACTCTCACACGCTTCGTTTCTATATGTACGAGTGTGACTTATTCTGCATCTCAATGCTGTTTGTGTTGCTCTCTGACTCCTTTCTTGTTCTGGTAATTAACTTCCAAATTCTCCGATTCCTTACTTTTTCTTTCCACGTATTCAATTTTAATTATCTATTTTATTTTGTTATTTGTTTTGCTAAATTCTTGCTCCTGTTCTTATGATCTTGACTTTCTGCAATTTGGATTTGAATTTCTCTCATCTTGTTTCTTATGATGGTTGTGCCAATACAGCAAAATGTTTTGTTACTAATTATGTTCTTTTACTGTAGGAGAAAACTAGAAAAGCTAAGCTTAGTGATTTGCTCCAGAAATGTGGGAAATGATAAATATTAAATCTAAACTTGGCACCTTGGATTTAAGTTGAGAATTGAGTTTTTTGTTACTAAATGGAGCATTATTTGGACAATCACATATGATTTTGCTTTCTGTATGTACCATTGAGTTGGCAGATGTTGATTTTGTTCATATGTTTAACTGTTAAATAGAATTTGAAGTTAGTTTCTTTTATGTGTGTTATAATTTTTGCATCATTGACCCTCTTTGAAGATTTGCTGATACAGATAGTGATTCTTTTTATATTTTTTGCAATCAGAGGTGTGATCAATGGCACTTTGTAGAACTGGGCCTAACCCATTACCGGGGAGTAAAAGCTTAGTTAATTCAGCTCAAAATTTGTTGACAATACTTATTGTCCCTGTTCCCCTGCATTTTACTGGACAATTTTATAATTTAGGCAAGAGAAAGCACAAAGGAGTATGCTGCTCATCATTAAAGAGTGCTGCATCTGCATCTTCTATGGAGCCGCAGGAAGATGTTCCAAGTACTCTTTCGGTTTGCTTGGAGGAGGAACTAGATCATGTTATACGGTTCAAAATGTCAGACTTCAAGATTTTAGGCTGTGTTAGCATTGGCCTTGGTGGGCGGGTATGAGATTTATAAGTTTATGATTTGTCATGATTGGATTGAATTTTTAATGTTTGTTTGATTGATTTAAGTTTTGCTGCAGTCGGATGAGGTAGTATATGAAGGCATGGTGAAGGATAGTGGTAGGTAAGTTAATTGTATGTTTGGTTCAGGTTGTATGGTTGGTTTGGATCATAATATCTGTATGTATTGATTTTCCTCCGCAGCCCTTTGTATAACACGAGAGTTGTACTTCGACAGCTTTCTAGTGCCCAAGCTCAGCGTCGAGGGAAACGAGCAATAGAGGTTTGTTGATATTTTAATACTGCATTTTAAATTATTTATATCCCGTTACAATTTTTTTGCTGGTGTCTTTTTAGGTATTGAAGAAGCTGGTTCGGCGTAAACTTTTGTATCATTCTTACTCCATGCAAGTTCATGGTTATATCTCTTTGCCTGCAAGTGGCGGTGATGGTTCATTTATTCTAGTTCATGGGGTAGGTCTTAGCCTATGTAAGATTTATTCCATTTGAGTCTTTCTGACACTTTGTGACAAAAAAATAAAATAAAATGAATATTTGTTTGGTTTAATAATTTTGCAGTATCATGGTAGTTTTTCTTTGAGACACTGGCTTCAACGGTCAGATTGGCTTCCAACGCTGGAGGCTACTCTTGCACTGGATGAAGAGTCTGTTAGGAAGGTAGGAGAAGACTCAACTGGAGGTCCTGCAGTTACTAGACAGTTGCGACTTATTCGAATATTGATGAGGGATCTTTTAATTGGGGTAATTTTTTTTTTTTAAATCTTCCCTTGATCTCTTTTATACAAGGCATTTTCACTTATAAGTGCTTTGTATATTCTACATAGCAATTGGAGGAATGATATCCTCTTCTATTCTTTATTTACTTTAGGTAAATTATCTGCACAGCCATGGTCTTGCCCATACAGAGTTGAGGCTGGAAAATGTGCATATAAGCCCAATAGACAGACATATCAAAGTATGCATTGCTCTTCTCTTATAAAATTAGAATCTTGCCCTTTTTCGTTTATTTTGTCTTTTCCGTGGATTACATTTGTTGTTTGCCAGATCCCAGAGGTGGTTTTGTGCATCACTTACGTCGTAAACTCACAGAACATCACAAAGAGAAACATAGACTTTTGATTTTATTGCCAGTTTGAAAATTATTGTAATTCTAACTAGTGGGAATTAATATGTTCTGATTATTTTGCTTTGCCAATTCTATGCTAAAATCAAAAAGTGAATTGGAAATTCATTAGAACTGTAGAAAGGAAAATTCACATGTACAACATAGACTTGCTGGATGGTGATTTCCAGAGGGCTGATAATTCTTGGCACTGGATGTTTGATGTATGCAATCCAAGTTTCTGGAGATTATTAATTGGTGTTTCTTGATGCATAACCTGGTCAATTTTTCCTCATGCTTGGTTTAACCGTAAGTGTTTACTTAACAGGTAGGTATACTGGGTAATGCTGCTGACTTTTACAAGGAAGGTTCAAACACTGGATCAATGGACAACATGGACAGGCGACAGATGATGATTGCATTTGACATGAGGTATGGCCTGGGTAATTTTCACTGAAGTATGCGTGCAACTATGTAATCTTATTGATACCTGATTATCTGTGTTGTAAAGATGTGTGGGCTTCATAATGGCCAAAATGGTGATGCGGGAACTTATGGACCCTTTGATCTTTGCAAAGTTCAAATCATTCCTCACAAAGGTACGAGAAGCTAAATTTTTTATTTAATTATAGCCTCTTGACTGTTTAAGAGGTATTCAAGTTTTATATTTCTTTTTAAGAAAACGAAAACTAGTTGACCTAAATGCTTTAGTCTGTTAAGCAAGTGCCCAAGAATGCTTCGTATCTCTTATATGCCTACAAACCAAGATCTAACTAATGTGTACTTATTTTCCCTTTTCTGCAAGCTTTTTGCATGCCCACGCGTGTGTATTATCACCCAAATCTGAAGATTGTGCATTTCTGAAATTAGTGATCATTTGAAAAATAATAATAATGATTAAATCACCATGATGCTTAGCAGGTCACTTTGGAAACACTATTGTAACTGGACACTGATTCTCACATTAGCATTTTGTGCCATCTATCTGGTCTTTCCAGAGTAAGACATTTGGTGACTTTTGATAGTCAGCTGTTTACTCTAAATCAATATTTACCAGACTCTTTTAGTTCCATTTCTTTTATCAAATATTTCATTTCTATACATCTGCTTTGTCGCTTTGTTTCAGATAATGCACTTAATAATATGTGAAATAACTTTAAGAAGGGAAATCAATAAAAAGTATATGAGGGGAAATTGATGAATATGACGACAGATGTGATTCAAGTGTTTCTATGTTGCATAGTCTTTGACTAAAGAAACATAGAAATTAAAGTGAAAGAGATGCTGAAAGGGCCATGGAATGATGTAAAGTTTCCAACATTAATTCTTGCCACATTAAACTTCAGGGGTATGATCCGTCATGTTTGCGAGAGCTTATGTTGGAAATCCTTGGTAGAAGTTCCCCATATGGAAATGCTGGACTACAAGTATGTTTATTCTTCTGAAGTGAAAAATGCTTAATAATCAGAGTTCCACTCTTGCTTTCAAGTCTTTTGAAGCCTTTCTAACTAATATTTATTTTCTTGCAGATACTTGATAGAAACTGGGGTGCTGGTTGGCACCTTTTATCATTATTGCTTGCCAACAAACCTTCTCAAAGGATAAGGTATGCTATGAAGCAATATCTAGCTAGTTGACAATGTGAATAATTTGTTCATCAATGCGGCAACATTGTGTTTCTGAAGATAGTATCATATGTGAAAACATAAAAAACAATTTATTAGCGATAGTAGTTTGTTTTTGCCAAAGTTTAGAAGTCCTACTGGTGTTAACCATGTGAACTATTATACAGTTGTTTGGATGCTCTTAGACACCCATTCCTTTGTGGGCCAAGATGGCGAGTAGTGCCATCAATGGACATTATTAGATGGGGTCTGGGTTCTACTGCAATGCGTATCAGTGAGGAGTACATTTATCGGCAGCCTCAGGTATTTATCCAACGATACCCCATATGCAACATGTCCCTTTGTTTCTTTTTGAGTGCCTTGATGCTTGTATAAGAAGAGCCTTTATTTGTTGGTGTCTGAGGTCCTCAATTCTTTACTTTCATTTCATCATTTGTATATTGTCCTTAATATCTCAATGGGAACATTTCACTTAACAAATTACACTATTTAAATGTAGAAGATATGTGATACATAGTTCGACTAATGAGTGTTTTCTATGTTTTAGCGTAGCAGGCTCGCCCACTTCATCGACTTAATGGAGATGTTGAATCCTCATCCAAAGCCAAAGGTAAACTAGTGATTGAAACTTTCTTGTAACTTTTTCCTCCTATTGTTATTTCTACGATCGATTTCTTCAAAACAATTCCATTTCTTGTGTCACTAACAATAATATACAAAATGGCCAAGAGTCTTAGCCATTTTGCAACTTACCATCCCTCTCCCATACCATGCCATAAACCTCGCCTACGATAAAAATAATAAAATAAAATACTTATGGCAGTAATTAACTTCCACCAACTGTAACACCAAGTCTTGTTATTAATTGGAGGCATGAAATCACGATCATATATGACTTGGTATGACTTTTTTTAATAGAAAAAGAAAATTTTAATGTTAAGAAGCCAATGTGCAGAACTGGCTGGAGCTGCTTCCAGGCAAATGGCGTCTATTATATAGTACTGGGAAGCATGTGGGGCTGACCCTTCGGCAACCTCCTGTCCGAGTACTCATTGGAGATGTGCATTTAACCGTGACAAGAGTGTCAAAGTTGAAATCCAATCTTTCATTCCTCTCTGACATTGGATTCTCTGTCATGGTTGGTCAGGACTGGCCTCATGACAAAGCTGGAAAGAGTGGAAGATTGCAGGTGAATTCTTCATTTGCATTAACAGCTGGAAGACGGTTATATCTGAAGCACGACAAGACCACAGAGAAGTTTTTCTTTAGCCCTTCCAGCAATGTGGAGGCTTTAGCTCAGAAATTTACTGGCAAGAAATGGAGAAAAATAATCCCTTTCAAGGAGTTTCCGTCAAGTCTTCCTGCAGCAAAGCTTGCATCAAGTGAAATTGATGTGACAATGAATCTTGATGATCCATTAAATCGAAACATTGATACTGCAAAAATTGTTCTGCAAGAACTAAGAACACAAATCCCCCCAGAAATATTTGATTTGTCAAAGCTTGTGTGTGGAACTTATGTGGACTCGAGGCTTCTTGTCTTGCGAGGGGTTAATGGATCAGCGCTACTGTTTACAAGGTCTTTTGTGGATGGAAGTGGTTCTAGTTAATTGTTAATTGTTGATATAGCTTGGTAGTTTGTGATCTGAAATGAACATTTCCTCCCATGCACCAAGAAGAAATCCACCCCCTCCCTTCCGAAAAAAAAAAAACAAAAACCCTTCTCCCTAGTTTTATTGGTAAATGTAAACATTATATTTTATTCTAGGTAAATTGTACAAAACACCTTGCGCCGGGGCGGGGTTCTATGTAAAAGCCCTTTTACATAGTTAATGCTTTCGTATATACAATGCTACAATGCTAGAACATTTTGATGACCAATTTTAATCGATATAAAATATTAATCGTTGAAATTTGAAGATAAGAATTCATTTATATTTAGAGGAAGTCAAACCAGCATAGCTATCTAATAATGATATATTGATATGTTATTGCACCTCCTAAAAATATTATTTCAATGACAATTTAGATTAAGTTTCATGTATCTTCTTGTTATGAAGTTTTTAAATAAAAGAATAACATGGATTTTTTAAAATGCTAAGTAAAATTTATTGAGATAATGTTATAAAATTAGAAGAAATGTTTATAAGTAATTAGATCTGAGAATTGAATGATAAATATATTCATAAAAAATTGAATTGTTCATAGTTTCACTTTTGAGAGCATCCGGACAAAACTTAATAGGGCAAAATAAATAGGTAAATAATATGGTCTTTTTCACTCGTGTAGCATATTTACAATTTTTTTTTGCAATGTTTTTATTAAAAATTTTCTTAAATGATAACTTAGATGATAATTTACAATGTTTTTGCAATGGTAGTGGTAAAAGCGTTTCCTTGACTTCCCACTTCAATTTTTAGTGTTTTAGCGATGAATAAATTAATTTTAAAAAATCAACAAATGAGCAGTCAATTTTTCTTAATCATTTGGCAAGGCAAAAAATATATCAAATTTTTGGAAAAAAACTATATTTATAATGATTTTGGAAAACATTCAAACAAATATCAAAATGTAACAAAAAGTTCAAATTATCATCTAAGTGATTTAAAAAAAAAAAGAGATTGAAAAGTGCTACATGCAAGTTATCATTAAAATATTAACAAAAAAAAAAAGTTAATAAAATATTAATCAATTTTTTAATGTATAGTATTGCATTACTGACAAAATTTTAGGTCTGCTTTAGCTGTTGCTCATGGAATTAATAGAATCGAAACAAAAAAGGTGGAAAGCATAAGCATATATGATAAGCAAGTAATAGGAAAAGCACACAAGAAAACAAAGTAGATAAATGGTTAGAAAGTAAACAAGGGGTAGGGAGCACACAGAAGGGAACTGTGAGAAGAGTGAAACAGATCTCATCTAACTTTGCACCTTTTCTCCAACAACACAACACATCATCTTGTCATGTCAGGGAAGGGTAGATGAGAGAAGAGAAGGAAGAAGCTGCACGATTATGGCAGCCCAGCCAGCAGTGTATAAACATTAAAAAGGTAAATACTCATCTTTCTGCATGTATTCTTCCTAGTGGCTAACCAAAACCAAGTTATCTTCATGCTTCTCTTCTCTCTTTTTTCCCCTGAAATTTTACCTTTTTGTAAACAAATAATTCCTTTATGAGCTATGATTATTTAAAGGATTATTATATGGAAGGATTGTGTCTAATAAGCCTAGTGAAACAAACATGTTACATATTTCAGCCGAATTTATGTTTGATATTATACCCTCTTGCATTCATGGGCCAAACAGTAAGATATCATGAACTGCCTTAACTACATACATAGATAGGTACAGGGCCACTCTTTCTCAGAAACAAAAAATTGGAAAAAGAAATCCTTAATTCGATCACTATTTATAATTATGTTTTCTTTTATTTATTTTAATTTGAATAGTTTTAGACATTTTTTCCAGTTATTTTATGTTAGGATAATGGTGATATTATGAACGTTTGACAGTGAAAGTGAGAGTTAGTTTTATGACGCATCCAACATTTTTTTTAAAAAAAAATTAAACAATTTTAAATCCTATAATACTTTATCATTTATTAATTTAAACGAGTAAATAGCTTTTCATGTTTTTGAAATATTACATAGACTTATTTATAAAGTATTAAAAAATTATAAGGAAAACGTCGTTGAAGGATGCAACATTTTTCTTTTAAATTAACTGTATCGTATAGTGCACCGCGTTTTTATTAGAAATTTTTATACAAATAGATTGGTAGAACAATGGAAAACTACATGAAGGTAAGAAATTGGTTAAACATTGAATTTAAGAAAAATAAGAATATATTATCTGATGACACATTTACAGAGCGCCAAGAGCCAAAAGCTACAAAATCTATAAATTCTAAAATAGACTTCGACGAATGTCCAAAGGAAATCAAAAGGGTAAAAGAAAAACACAAAACTATGGCTTTTTTTTTTTCTCCCTACTATTTTTGTTTTCTTTTGGTTTGATAAAAATTACAGCTTTGGTGTAACTGTGAGATTCCCGGGGGTTAGTGCTCCTTACGGAGAGGAAACAATACTTGTCTGTTATCTGATGTTCATTTCATTTGTATAAATCTTTCCTAATTCATGAATTTCCGGCAGTTTGGAGCTTTACAAAGGCAGGGAACTTTGAATTCATCTGGCTCATCAGGATCAAACAAGTAGTCATACCTGCCCAAAACAACCAATATCAACTCAAAAGAAAATGCAAATGCACACAACACATGCAAGAGACACGTCAACACACGTGCATGCAAGCATGCGCTAATACAAATTGTAGATATGGAGAGAGAATACGTTAGTTCATCGCCGGAAGACACGTTGGTCTTAGCAATGAGTACAATCCGGCTCTCCTCATCACCCACACTCATGATCCTTGCATAGCAATTTGGCATACACTGTATCAAGATGAACCAAAGAAAAGGTAAGATTGATTAATCAGTATTGACAACAAGGAGTGCATGTTTGTGAATGCGTTTTTTAGCAAAGTAATTGCTTGTTTTATAAAAGCTCTCTCAAAAAATTGGTAAAAAAGAAGTGATTATTTCTCTAAAATAAGTTGAACCAAACGTATACTGACTTGTACGAAGATCAATTAAAGTTATGTTGACTCACAGAATGATTAATCAGTCGTGCTATATTTCCTTTATCAGTGGCATCTACCACTACTTCTTCACTTATCTTAAACAGCTGCAAAGATAATAGAATGAAATTTTAGTTTGATATTATTTAAATAAAGATAAGACCAGAGTACTTCAATTAATAGGCAGACATTAGGGAAATAACTCACATAGCAGTCTTTCCCTTCTGCTCTATAGCGTGCCTCCCTCAGATCTGCAACGCTGCGTCTCACTTGTTCACCACGATATTCAAGAACCTGCAAAGGATTAAATCATGCTCATTGTTGCATCTGCTAATGTTAGAATTACGTTAAAATCATAATGGCAGCAAAGAATGATATATTTTGCTAACATATGAACCAGGAACCAGTTCAGAAGAATCCTCAGGACCGAAACAATCACATGCACAAGCGAGGAAACTGCAATTAAACTTTGGCTGGCTTTGCATGATTTTGAATGCTGGTGTGCTATTCAAAACCATGCCTACAAATGAAGATTTTTTGGAAGGGTTCCCATAATGCGCCTCAGTTTTATACATATAGAATATAATAGATCAGTTCTGCTATACTTCCAATTCCTCAGGTAGTCCAACACCTCATGGGTCTTCATAATCAAGGTAGTTAAAATTGGAATTTTACTTTAAATCGTAAATGAAAGTGAAAGTGAAAATCGAAAATCGTAAAATTGTAAATCGAATTGTAAGATTTTATAAAATTAATATATATGATATAAATTCATATTATTCATATAAAAAATCATAAATTAAGGGAAAAAACCTTCAAGTCAGTAAAAGCACTTAAACAAAGTAGCACTCACAAATCATAATTTATTCCATAAGAATGTAATGCATTGACGTGAGTAAAAAATAGACCAGAACAGAGAAGATGCAAGAACAGCAACACTAGACTTGAACTCAGAGCAGAAGCACACTGCTAGGTTTAGTTGCAGACTAGGCTGCACGCACTAGGAGGACTGTTGAATGTTGACAACGATGTTAGGGTTCAAAGCTGCTAGAGGCAAATTGGATTCCATAAAAAGGAGATATATGAAAAAAGTATCAACTATGATAGGGTTCAACAAAAGAGGCTTTGTGAGGAATTTTCAAAATTGAAGTGAAATCGTGAAATCCCATGATTTGAGGGATTTTACAATTCAAATCGGGATTTTACAACGATTTTACTCAACCAGGATTTTATCCATGATTAAAATCAGTGAGACTTTCAAAATCGTAAAATTGTTACGATTCAAATTGGGATTTTAACTGCCTTGTTCATAATACTAAAAAAATATATCTTCAATTGATGATTGATCAACGCACACAAGCAGATACTTAGATATGGCATTCATACCATTTCTCCTTCTTGAATATTTCTACGTGCAAACAGGCCCCATCCATGTATGCCCGATCTACCAAAGCAAACGCGTTCATTTTCGGTTCTCTGGAATCATACAAGAGTACCCCATAAAACAGTCAGAAATTGAACACTAAAACCAATAATCCACCTAAGAAAGAGATGATTTACCTGCAAGTGGTAAAGGCGTTCTCTGAAAGAAGAAAATGCCTGAGGTTCCTGTACCACCTGTTTGAGGGGAAAAAACATGAGAAAAAAGGCAGGAGGAAAAGAAGGGGGATACAGTTCAAATCTTAAATTCAAGCTAGAAGAAAATCAGATATAATTTTAAGAAGACAAAAGGTTTACTCTCGGTGTATTTAAACTCTGTATTGCATCTAAAGGATGATGGTAGTGACCCCGCACTCGAAGAGAAATGGCTTCATCTGCTGCTCTCTAAGAAGTGGAAAAAATAAAAAACAGAAAAAGTTGAACATTTTAAAAGTCCAAAGAACATATTAGAGGGAATAGTATTAGTGAATAACAAGGTCCCCAAGAGAAGCATAGAAACAAAGTAATCAAAGCAGAAAAGCAGTAACCATGATGTTTCATGATACACACCACATACAAGTTTGCATCCATGCAAGTGGCAGCAGCCATCACATTTTGGTGTAGTATTAGTTGTCAGCAAAATATATAAGATACTGGTAACACAAATTAAGTAATAATATATTTTTAATGTTTAAACATAAATATATTTTAACTGGAAATATAAACAGGACAATATAATAAACATCAGAGACACTGGTGTGTTGTTTAAGTATTATCTTACAATCGGCATTCACCAACATGAACAACAATTTTTGCCAATCTACCTTTTTGGTAGGGTTTGTTCTTTGAAAGATACGGCACCTAGCAGCAGAGAACGGGTCATGCTCAGTGTTATCAATAGGAGGGTCTTCTTGCTTTATTCTGTTAGATGAGATTAACCTTGAACCAGTTTTTTTCTTAGTTTGGAGAAGGCTTTTAGTTGAAATGACCCCAAGAGGGGTCTGCATAATCAAAACAGTGTCTGGATTTGGAGCCCTGCAAAAAAGAATAGACATGATTAAGACGAAAGGCTGGAAATAAGATTCAGATTACGGAGAATTTCAGATAAAGCTATATATGTGTAATCACAAAGAAAGACATTGTTCGGCAAACTGCAAACCCTACAAAGAAAATGAGAGAAAAGGATAAAGTAGGATGGTTAATCTCTTTCATAGATGTAATCAAGGAAATGCATACCTGTGGTAAGCACAATAAGAGACCATTTTTGTTGTCTGCCTTCCATTTTTCTCTAAACAATGCAACTGCATTTAATGGGGAGAAATTTAATTAAATATTGCCCCAGATAAAACATTCAAGAATATGTTAGGGCTCAATAATCTCAGTAGAATGCAGAATAAAGAAATAGGAAAGGCAATTGGACCAAAATGAATATAATACTCCACACAAATCCTACCCAATGTCATCCCTAGAAAAAACAAAGAGAATATGACAAATGAATTCTGTTAATAGAACACGGAATGAGCAAGGAGAATTCTCTGTAAGGGTTACCCTGTTCCCAACTGAGTGTAATGAATTCAGTTCTCTTACAATACTGTTAAGCTATCATAATTTACAATTGATCTCTCCTTTGTAACCACCCAACTGACTAACTAAAAATCTATTGAGTGAGCATCTAACTGTTGTAACTGCCCTAACTGTTTTTTGTTCCTTCTAATATACACTTTCCATGTCATTTCCTCCTTATATGGTCTAACAAAATACAATAACAATCAGAGTCTTATTCCACCAGACAGGGTTTGGCACTTATGGCTACATGGATAAATTGATGCCATCGGACCCTATCAATAGGTTGATCCATGTTAGTGTTTCTTATTCTTATTGGAGACCAAGCTGAAGATGCATGATTCATGAAGGAAACTAGCGAGTAACAGTAATCAATCATCAACTTGAATGACTGAAGCTAAAATCATATATGCTTAAATCAGGGAAGTAAATAGAAATTTTCCATTTAAGTTGTTTAAAATTAAAGAAAATTTCAAATCATAAGATACCAAGAATCTAAGTGAATCCTCACCTCCATTCGATAACCAGCCCTTGATGCACACATGGCATGGAAATAAGTCGAACACTTGCAACATTGCGTGCATGAACCATGAATTTGCTTACAAATAACACAAATCTGAAAATTCAAATAATGCAGACTTTAGATTGCATTTGTCAGAATGGACCAAAAGACATCTAAGGGTGATCCAATGCATGAGGCTCCCATCAACTAGGATTTGGGGAGGGTAGATGTATACAACTTACCCCACAAGTGGAGAGGTTCTTTCTAGGATTTGAACTCATGGCCGTGACCTCTAGGTCACTAGGCAACAACGTTAAACGTTGTGCCAAGGCTCATCCTCACCATGAGACATCTAAATGATAACAATATTACAAAATCCAGAGGCTAGATAATTTCCTTTATACCACACTCAATGAACAAAATAATCAAATAAGATAGATACTATTCAGCTTTATAAAGTGGTGCGAAGAATTTTTTAAGCGTGGAATCTGCAAAGAATAAAATCACTTCCCTGGTGACTAGCATTACTTAATAGGAGAAATTTTTAGTAGCAGCTACCTCACCTTCACAAAAGAATTTGATGGAATACTTAGAATACCCAAAGCAGGCTCCATCTTCTCATCACTAGCAAAAGATACTTCAGGGCGAAACCAAGCACAAGTGACATGAACCCATAATGTGTCAACATCGGTTGGCTTTAGAGCACCACCTGGAAGTTCAAAAATTGTTTTAAGAGAAAAATATTCTTGACATAAAAAACAATGCCAAGATAGAAACATATCTACAAGCTTAATGATAATAATTTGTAACATTTTTGTTATATTAAAAGCTCTAATTATGATTTGGCCAAGCATGATCCAATAATAGTACAAAAAAGTCATATATGCTTACAATGGATCATAATATACTCATAGTAAAAGGGAGTTTGGGGGTTGGGGGGAAGTCTCAGCCATGATGAGTAAAATTGAATTATAGATGTATATGGGCTTAAAAAATAAAGTTGTGCAATTACAAAAATAAATTGTACATGATTGGGTGATAATGTAAAAAACTTTTACACATATAGTGGATCGAATTAAACAAATAGTGAAGTGAAAAAAATATTCTCAGCCAAGAATAATAAATTGGTTCATATGACCATACAAGATAAAAAAGAATCAGGCAGGAAAGCTCCAAAAATAGATATCACAACAAAAGTGAGTCTATATCATACACAACCTCCAAAAAAAAAAAAAGATGACCGTATGTTTTACCATATGGTATATAAAGTGGTCTTATGGTATAGACTTTATATACCATATGTTTCAAATATTTTCAAAGACGGTAATACCTTTTACAGGACAAAGACAACACTCCCGCTTGATGTCAGGTGTTTCACAAGCCTTACAAACCCAAGATGTAAAGTCTTGGACATTTCTTGCTCCGTAGCATTCTTGATGAACAGCTATTTGACATCTATAAAATATATGATTCATTTGTGAATTAATTAAAATGCACTTCATCACACACAGTGAAAATAGAGCAACCACAAAAGTCTTGCTTCATAGTTCAAGCTAGTACAAGAAAAAGATGCTCGGTTTTGTTGGCAAAAGGCCTGACTTATATGTGGTGATGCAAGCCTGTAACAATGATAAGTCAGTATGGCAAGCTGCCATACATATAATTGAAATCATAAAGCAATGAGCATATTCCAGTCAAATGCACTACAACAAAGCACTGGAGGAACTTTCACTATATGATATCTCAAAATACAGACAAATATTAAATCCAAGTTAAGCACTATATTTATTGGCTAAAAGATCTGTAGATACATGCAGCAACTTGTTCAAATCCCTATGTTTATTGGTTGAATATTGACCAAATGAATAAATAACAAAGTGAAGATGCTGTATTACCTGTTGCAAATGATAATTTTGTTGTAGTCCCAGTCTTCAACCCATCTACAAACAGCACAGCGTTCTGTAGTCCACTTAGCATGAACAGGTTCATACTTCTCTGTCATAGCAACAGTTAGCTATCACTACAAGAACTTCATACGGCAACCTCATCAATTGAGAAGTTATGCGAAAGGAATGAGTTAAAAGGCACCTCGCAAAAACGTAAGCAATTTCTGCTTTCTTTCTTTTAGAGAAGGTTTTTTAGGTTTGACAGAAACTAAAGCACTAGCATGGAATTCTGCCAACTGCAACATCTGAGAAGTCAAATCCTTTGTATTAGTTTTGTGTATCCTTACATCTTAGAACAAAGACACAACAAATCAGCAACCTGTGTGTTCCTTCTTCCAAGTGTCCCATGTCATACAAATACATGAGACTAATATTTTGAGTTCCCGGTCTCAATAGGCAAGTATCATTAGCATTTTGACACCAAAGAATGCAAAATTCAAATAAAATGTTGATATTGACATATAAATATATTATCCAATAAATCTAAGACAAAATCCATAAGATGGAGAAAAGTTTAATTAATAATACTAACCAGAACAAGCCCATAAGTATATTAAATGTGTAAAAGAGGGTGGTTTGACAATTGAACAATCTTCATAGACTAAAGTAACCAGTAAGTAGTATTATATTTTCAGCACAAAGGGATGGGAATATCAGGCACCAAAATTAATAATAATAATAATATACAAACCCATTGTTCCAGCGGAAGCATGGAGTCTTTCACCCTAATACTTGTTCTCCAATTCCTTAATTTGGAACCTGTGTGTCGTTCCCATTCACTAAGTGCTTGCTTTTCTGTTCCACAAAACCCACACTTGCACACAACTCTGAAGAAGAAGAGCACACATCATGAGCAAAAGAAAAAGAAAATCATTTTCCAATCTAGAAGCAATAGAAACAGCACATTCAAAATTGGCAATTAATCAATTCAGAAGATGGTAACGTAATTCCTGAATGATAAGCTACATTAGACATTTGAAAGGCTGACCTAGCACCTTATGTATGACTAAAACATAGTATATCAAATATTGTCCAGCACAAAGTTTGGTGGAAATTTGATTGACACACAAATTGATGAAACTTTACAGAAATTCCAAAAAGAGTTTCTCTTTTTGTAGGAAAAAAGAATCTCATTAGCAAACTAATGCTACACTTGCCTCATTTAAGAGCAAAATTGCTAAGTTTGATTATACTGAATAGTACTAATTGCCAATCTCAAAAAGACACTAATACATTACTACTTGATCATAGTTATCCTGGATAACAGCACGTTGCAGTCAGGTCTAAAACTGCTACAGCAGGATAGTGGAAAGCAAGATGAGCACTATTTTAAATATTATAACTCAAATTAAATAATTTAACCACATACTATGAAGCCTCTAGTACAACACGAATATGATATGGTAGAGATGCGGGGATACGCGAAAAATTTGAAATTCAAGATACGATACAGTTTAGATACGTTAACATGAATTTAAAAGAATAATATACTTTATACATATACAAAATATTTATAAAGAGATATTTATAATTCATTTATATTAATATGTTATATTTGGATATCTATGATCACATTTTACAAAAAAAAATCATAATTGTCAATAACGCCCGAGTGCAGGGTGATAGCGGTGGTACGTGGTGGAGCAGCCTTCGGCCGCTACAGATCTGGCATAGCGGTGCTTTTGTTTTTTCGTCGCGGCCATCACAACCAATAGCGGCTGTATTTGTAGCCCAAAATGCAGCCATTCGTGGTGTAATAGTGCCATCACAAGGAAAGATATTAACTTTCCTTTTCAACCCTCAAAGTGAAGGAATTTTAGGGTTTTTTATGGGTAAAAAAGACTTTTAATATTTAAGAAATAAGCTGATTTTCCCTTTTTGCCCTTATGATGACACAATCTTCAAGTTTTTTAAGGGCAAAATAGTCTTCTCACTTTTCGGACCTAACCCACTTTTCCCTGGGTTTTTTTTCTCCCTTTCTCTCTTCGACACCCCTTCCTCTCATCTGTATTGTTCTTCTGCTTTGCAACCCCACTTTTTCTGCACAATTTTTCTTCTCCCCTTTCTTTATTAGACACTCCCTCACGAGTCGTTCATTTAGGGCAACTTCTTTGGCAAAAGCTACTTCCATTCTTTTCTCTATTCTATGATTCCATAGCCCCTCAACTCTCTCTTCAGCTCTAGAATTCCACAAAAGAATTCGTAGTTCTATCCATAGTTATCAATAGCGGCCGCTATCATGACGGAGCGGTGCAGTCCTCTATGGTGACCCTATAGTATTGCGGTTCAATGTCACGGCTGTCGCACTGCGAATAGCGACAAAAAATTGTAGAAATTGCCGTTGTAGCGGCCGCTATGCTGTCTTCCTTGAAAATTCCGAATCTGCCTTCTATTTTTTAACGTTGGAGGCTTTCAAGGGGAGACAATCTTGAGATTTCACTATTCTATGATTCCATAGCCCCTCAACTCTCTCCTCAGCTCTAGAATTCCACAAAAAAATTGGTAGTTCTATCCATAGTTATCAATAGTGGCCGCTATCATGACGGAGCGGTGCAGTCCTCTATGGTGACCCTGTAGCATTGCGGTTCAATGTCACGGCTGTCGCACTGCGAATAGCAACAAAAAATTGCAGAAATTGCCGTTGTAGCGGCCGCTATGCTGTCTTCCCTGAAAATTCCGAATCTGCCTTCTATTTTTTAACGTTGGAGGCTTTCAAGGGGAGACAATCTTGAGATTTCGCTATTCTATGATTCCATAGCCCCTCAACTCTCTCCTCAGCTCTAGAATTCCACAAAGAAATTGGTAGTTCTATCCATAGTTATCAATAGCAGCCGCTATCATGACGGAGCGGTGCAGTCCTCTATGGTGACCCTGTAGCATTGCGGTTCAATGTCACGGCTGTCGCACTGCGAATAGCAACAAAAAATTGCAGAAATTGCCGTTGTAGCGGCCGCTATGCTGTCTTCCCTGAAAATTCCGAATCTGCCTTCTATTTTTTAACGTTGGAGGCTTTCAAGGGGAGACAATCTTGAGATTTCGCTATTCTATGATTCCATAGCCCCTCAACTCTCTCCACAGCTCTAGAATTCCACAAAAAAATTGGTAGTTCTATCCATAGTTATCAATAGCAGCCACTATCACCGCAGAGCGGTGCAGTCTCCTATGGCGACCTTGTAGCGGCTGTTGCACCGCGAATAGCGACCAGAAATTGCGAAAATCGCCGCTATAGCAGGGCCTTTAAGGGGAGGTAATCTTGAGATTTTGCCCCCTCCCCCCCTCCCCCTTTTATTTTCTGAATCTTCTCCCTCCCTCTCACAAACCCTAGCCCCTCAACTCCTCCCCTCTCAGCTCTCCTTTCATTTATCCTTTCATTTCCTCTCTCTGTTTTCTCTATTTACACGACTGGAATGTGACCTTCATCTCGGGCGAGATTTCTAACAAAAAAGGGACGTTTTTCGGTCATCTTCTTTGTGTCCGGTGAAGCCTCTAATGTGATCCAGATTATTGAATCATTTTCTTCATCTCTTGTCGCCTTCTTCAAGGTCAGTGAAGCTTCCAACATCACTCAAACATCTAAGCATTAGAAACTTAAATTTATTTAGTTCTTATATTTTGTTGTTACTTGTTATTGACATTTGACATGTGTTATGTTTTTAAACTTTTACTTTTAATCATTAATATTGCATGTTTTTAAGTTGGGTCTTAAATTTATATTTTTCAGCATATATATGTGTGTAACTTAATTTATATGGGTATATTTATAATGCCTAAAATAGTGATCATCTCACTATCTACTATCCCGCTATAGCATTTTTGGAGTCAGCCGCTCCGTGTCGCTATCCGAGATTAACTACTATGGTCTATCCAAAAGAAATATAGAAATATCACAAAAAGAAGGTCATGTCTTTATACTATTTAATTCTATCTAAGCCGTATCAGATAATTAGGAGCCGTATCCCAGCCATATTAGGTTGGAAATTAATTTTTAAAAATAAAATTATATATGCTTTTGAGATACGTATCTAGATGTATCGGTATCGGATACGTGTTCGAAACAGATACTTTGGCTGTTTTGAAGTATATGGGCTTCATAGACCACACATATAAATACTAAAAAATCAAAATTAAGGAAATCCGTGATAAATAATAAGTCAGTTTCTACACACAATCACCACAATCTCAGAGCATTAAGAACATTGTATTGGAGTAAAAAACGGAAAGATGATGGTGAAGTTAATAGAAAAAGAACACGTTATATGAAAATTAGCAGAATGAGAACTGGATTTCTGAAGGAAGAATAAACAGCATAAGACAAGAAAAAATAGTCCTGTAAAGTGTGAAGGAACAGAGGTCAAAACAAAGGTAAATTCTTTTGTGAATGGTAAACAAAGAAGGCTTTCAAATCCTCTTATATTTCTGAAACTAAAAAATGAACTCGAAAATAAGGCTTTCAAAATTTTACCTAAAAAATCCCTAAACAACATTGTTTTATGCATAAAAATAAGTTTTTGAAACTTATATCATTGTAGCACTGCTACAGTGCACGAGAAGCCACTATTTTGGCAGCTTTGCTCCGCTACTTTGCTATAGCATCATTGTAGCACGCTATTGACTACTAATGCTTATGACACCTTTTAAACATAACTAATTATAAGTGATAAATAACTAGAGCAATTTTAAAATTTAATACAACTTTGATAGCCACAATAAAGAACAGAAAAAACTTCTGTCAAATACTTTTGAAGGATTTTGTGCTTACAAATGAAGGCTTGGAAAATATATGCCTTCTACACTATTGCAGAGAACAGTGACCTTATTTGGAAGTACAAGCTGCCCATTGTTTTTGTTACACCTGTACCAAAAGTCTCCACTATAGTTAGAAAAAAAAACAAAATATATAATAAAAAGTGTCATCTTTATAAAAAAATGCCACAACCATATCTTCAACATACTCTTCATTATTGCGTGAATTTCTACATGATTTAAAGGATTCTGCGTGAATTTTAGCCAATAACAAAGAGTGCATTGCTAATATTCCTCTTAATTTATGATACCAAATAAATACATTCTAAATTTGTAATATGAACTTGAATCACAACCAACAAGCTTCAGGAGAATTTTACATGGAACCATTAAGACACAAAGCCAGGGCTGGAGGAGATAAAAAATGAACCACAATAGACTTACTTGACTTTTGGCTGTGATTTTTCCGAATCAGATAACTCAAAATCAAACTTGGCTTTGCAAGTAGGGCAGTAATAATCAGTGCCTTCAAGATTCTTCAAAAACGCAATATACCAATCAGCAGAAAAAACCAAAATGTCAATTAATGAACCTCAAATGATGAGAAGCTACAATATTAAGATATCGGGTAATGGATAAACCTTGAAAAGGTTGCTAGAAATTTTGTCGCATTCTGCGTGCACCCACACTTTACATCCATCACAGCGGACCTAATCCAGAGGGGGCATCCACGAAGGGGTAAAAAATCAACCACAATACAAAGCAATAAAAGTCTTTGACCAGAAAACAATAATCTTGATCGGCTAACAGATTTAACTAACTCACCCAGCTTCCACTATCCGAATGATTCCAAACCTTCTTGCATATGCCGCAATAATGTTTTGATTTTGTTAACTGCCAAAAGAAAATGATTTAGAAGACTACAAAATTTTCTAAACAAGTACAGAACTTCAATTATAACGCTTTCATTCCAGACTTAAATATAAATTGTTAGAAGAAAACGGCAAAATATGCAAACCCTAGCACATGTTCTACAAAGGAATTGGCCACCAGGACTCGAATCCTTTGTTTTCTTAGACATCTTGTAAGGAAGGCTCAATCCACAGGCTTCACAAGGTCGTGTCTCTTTCTTATCAAATAAATCCTGCAATGGAAATTCAAATCAATGTGCTATTAAATTTGACCAAACTTCAGCAGAGTTTGTTAAAGAGATTGTCGTAGCATTCATCACTCTTGCACTTTTGAAGAGTAATACTTACATAATTAGAGAATAAAAAGATAATAAATGCCAAATCTATTAGTCAGTCTTGGGCCTACAAATGTAAGAAGAAACTAAAGGTGCTACAGTTAATTTTCAGTTGCAAACTAAGTTTATATTATCATATATCACAGCTTTCCTTAAGTGTCCCTAAATATGATGCACAAGTAACTGCCACTGAACAGCTAATAAGCCTGCAGTTTCCCAAATGCGTGGTAAAAGAAGAAGAACAAGCCATGTAGACAACTTACTTGGTTCACAAAGTGATATCCTGCATATTGGTTTGAACCACTGACCTCCTGAAAGGCTTTCAGAATAGAGTCATCATAACCATTGTTACCAGCCGCTGTATTTATATCTGCTATCAACTTCTCTGTGAAACCCTGCTCTGCCAAAAATGCCTCCTCTACAGCAATTTGTAATTCAGAAGGATTATAGTCACTCAATTCAGACAGCCCCTGAAACCTAAACCAAGAAACATCATGCCGAATGAGCAAAGATTCTTCCACAAAAAAAAATTGTAGTTTTACAGAATGTAAACAAACAGCAACAACCAACAACTCCACACCTGTCTACATAATCCATAAATGGAAAAATCATCCCATGCTTCACCCATGCATAGTCCTGTTCAAATCATCAAAACACAATAAATAAACAATTCCTTAAATAGCAAAGAAGCTCCCCATACAGGAAGCAGTTCATAGTCACACATGACATACCCTTTGATTTTCATTCCCTGCATACCCAAGAAACATAACACAAGCTGCATCAGCTATACAAGACCTGAGGACCAACTCAGGTGCCTGAGACATAGGATCAATAACAATGGCGGGCCAAAAAGGTTCCTTTCTCCCTGCTTTGGCCCATACTATATCACCAGCATAAAAATCTTCTGGTCCAAACAGACCATCTTTCTTCTCCACATTCTCCTTCAAAACCATCTCATTCCCCATCAAATCAACTCCTTCCACCTCCAAAAACCTTCTCTCATCTTCCTCAACCAACACCTCTCGCCTCAAGGCCAATGCACCACGCAAACTCGAATACTTGCTCCTATCAAAACTCTTATACCTCACACCAACATCATCCCCACACAATGCCGAGTACCTACGAGTCTTCGAACCTGTTTTCTCGTCGTTTCGCCCTTTCTTTGCCTTTTGATTGCAAATTTTGGGTGCCTTGAAGCTGAGCTTGTCCTTCTTGCATTCAAATTCATCATCAAAATCAGAATCACGCATGCTGCTACTCTTGCTCTCTTTCCTCCAATTATCAATAACCGAGTCATTGAAGCGCGAAGGTAAAACCTGAACTCGCCCCCTCGAAGTTCGAACCAGTGGTGGTCGTTGAACCGGTTCCTTCTTCGCTCTTACGGCGTCGTTTTTCGAGTTCGATTCCACTTCCCCGGGGGAGCACGAAACTTGGGTGCACCACGACGCAGAGAAACCCTTCTCCGACATGCCGGTGCTAAGCAACCCATGTAAACTCACCGGGATTATCCCGGCAGCGACATCTCCAAGAAGGTTCAAAGGGTAGAACCCGTTGGTCTTCCTCTTCTTACGAGCATAAGAAGACTCATCGTCTTCACCCACCGGGTCACTGAGTTTTACCCGTTTCAAACTCGGCATTTGGGATTTCAAGTTTTTCTTGATAATCATTGTTCTCGCCCCGGGTCCAAATTACAATCGCCGCATTAAATTGAAGCCACGGGTTGCGTTAAAATCTAAACTTTTAGAACCCCAGAAAGTAAAATTTCACTTCCGAGGCCAGACGTATAAGACACACCATAAACCCTAATTTCGAATTGAATTTCAAGAAACAGAGCAACCACTGAAGCAAGAAGCAAGGGCGAATTTTGAGTAGGTAAAGGGAGAGACCTGACAAGAGGGTAAAAGAAAGTGACCGAATTGAGTGCAGAAATGCCAGAAAACCTGATCGAGAAGATCGAATGAGCAGATTGGAAGAAAGAGGGATCTCTCACTGAACACAGAGAAAGAACTTCAGAAGAGAAACGTAAACGTTATTTTTATGCGAAAGTTTTTAAGACAAATTGCAATGTAATTTGTATTTTTCTGGACGTAACAAAAAAAATTGTAACGTACGACGCTGTTTTAATTTAGGAAATTTTTAGAGAGAGAAAGGAAGAGGGTACAAGGTAAGGGATGACAGAGTAAGTTTAGAGAGAGAGAGAAGCCTCGGCGTTATCTCAAGTGTGTTTATATGTTGTTGTGTAGTTGTGTGTGATGGGGCCAGAAGCTAACTTGCGCCTTACGTGTTGGTAGCGCAAATTCTTCTGCCAAGTCGTGAGCTTGGTGATGATATTCTGGTTTGGTTTGGCATCTTGGGCCGGGTTTCTTGTGTACCATTATTAGTATAAGCTTTCATATAATTGCAATGGCTATGCCATTTTTGAGTCAAAGTTGCAAGCAGAGGAAGACTGGGGTTGCAGTGGATCACCAATTTTGTTCCAAGAATTTTGGAGCCATAATGTTCCAATTATATATATGTGCCAATATACGGGAAACATGTTTTTATCGTAATGTTGCTGTTGTCGTCCTTGGATTATGATGTAGCATTTTCTATGGTTTTATTGTCGATATTGTTGTCCATTTTCGTCTAGGTTTGGGACTCGGAAATTTCACTGCCACCATAGCATAAAAAAATTTGTTCCATATTTATAGCAAGTTTTTCTATTTTCCGGTGGGGGAGGTTGCAATAATTTTTTTGATGAAATGAAAAATTGCATTTCGTGAAATTTATTTTTGTTCAAGTTATAAGTACCGTTGTTGCATATGGAGTAAGATTACATTTGAAACCTGCTGTTAGGTTTGGTTCCAAAGATCTGGTGGAGTAGCGCTAAAAAACTTTTTTTTTTCCTCCAGTTATAAGAGAACGACGTGCTACTGCAGTGCTTAAACAAAAAGGGTCAACCACATTTTTTGTTGTGAATTTTATAGTTTTATTTTGTTAGAACGTAATTTGATTTTGATATATGTGTGAGGAATTGAAGTATGGAAGATGGGTTTTGGTTCGTCGTCCGCACCAAAGAAGAGTGAGTCTTGGGCATGTGGAAATAGGGTGCTTATTGGAGTTGTTTGGTGGGTGGGAATATCAGAAAACCGAGTTCTGATGATTGGATCTACCGTCTACGCACTACACGCCACTGACTCCACTTTTCTCAATTTTATGGGTTGTTTTCAGTTTTTAAAAAAAATTATAAAATACATTTTTTATATTCGAAGACGAAACCTCCGGTTCTGGGTCATGACTCATGGGTGGATCAATCATGGACACTTACGAAGGCTCTACAAAATAAACTTATTTGAAGACTTTAAGAAAATTTTCTTTTTTATTTCCTTTTGGGGAAGGGGCTTCGGCTCTGTGAAGCCATGGAAGTTTGTTTATCGTTCGTTATCATCATTTTGTTAAGCTAATTCATTTCTGGCCATAGAAAGAATATATGCACATATATTGCAATGGATAACGTGATTTATGTATCATCCCAAGAAAACAAAATATGAAGGTGGTTGTTGCTTGTAACATGGAAAGCACTGAACCAGAAAATTCTATAGGGTATAGCTCAAAGGGGGATGCTGTATAAAGTCTTATTTTTATTTATTTATATAGTCAAAGGGAAAAGGGGTTGATAAAAAAACTGCTGGTGAGGGTGCGAGGGAGCAAGAGGGTGATACACGTTGATCACGTGTGAGAGAAGTTAATATTTATTATTTAATTTTGTGTCAATGATGAAGGATAATTATCCTTAACTTGTTTCCCTTTACCCTGTCATTCCCTTTATGGATAGGTTGATGACCCTTTTTCTTTTGGTATTGTTCACTTTGGTTGTTGTTTGCTTCCTCCCTGCTGGACCTATGGCTTTGAACCCAAAGAAGTAAAAATAGCCATGACTTTATAATTCTTTGACCAAGAGAGATAAAAAATCAACGATGGTGGGTAATTGCATATTTGCATGTGTTCAAGAGGACAATGGAGTCCAAACCTAGCAAGGGTCATGTTTATGATGCACACTGAAAACCATGTTTTGTATGGCAGAGGTGGGGATATCTGAAGTGTGAGTGATGAAGAGCTTCCTTTTTCACATCCTTGGATCATTTAAAAATGGAAAAATGAAGAAAAAAAGGACCTTATGTTATCTTTGTCTCTTAACTATAAGTTTTAATTTGATATATAGGTTTATTTGAGTTCTCATTATTTTTCCCTTTCACCCAATAAGGTGTTTATCATTATGTACGCAAAAAATGACAGAGAGAGAATATAAAACCTGTGAGTTTGGGACTTTGGTAGTGATTCTGTGGCCATCTTCGTAGTTCCAAACTCAGCCAAGCGATGCATATTCTTGGAGAATCAAATAGATCAAGTCAAGGATGGCGGCGAAGCCAAGTTGCCATTGTCTAAGGCTCCAATCATGAATAATAAAATAATACTGATCATATATTAATCATGGTTTCGTATTAATTATTTTTTATTCTGTACATAAGAAAAATTTATTTAATAACAAACTCTTTCTTTGTTCAAATAAAGTTTTGGGTGATCCAAGATAATGTAATTTTGACCATTCACAAGGCAATACATGCATTTTTTTAATTGTAAATTGTAAAATTGTAACACATTTTGTTTACGTAGTTTTACCTTTTTTTTTATTGTCTAATAGAATTTTCGGATTACTTATTATTAGTGAGAAAAAAGAAAATTAGTGTATTTTGTTTCAAAACCATGTTTAACAAATCTTTTAAAAATATAAAACTGTGTTTAACTTATATTTTGTTATTTTTAAATCATGTTTGATTATTAATTTGAAATTGGGACAAACCCAATTTTGGCTATAAACTTCCGGATGAAGAGGAGTCATGTGGAATTACCTTCATGTTTTAAGGTTGGAAGAAATTCAGAAATACAGTCGATCTTTTTTCTTACATTATCCTACTTTTCTTTTTACCAAAAATAATTTAAATTTATTCTAAATTTTGGACATGAAAAAATTTTATCTCACAAGTTGAAATAATTTTTTTGGTAATTCAGAATTACGTGATTTTGACTAGTCATAACATAATACACATATTTTTCTATGTATAAACTATAAAAAATATAACACCTATTATTAGTAGTCAAAAATAACGTAATTTCGGACCATTTAAAAGTTTCATTATTATTCATTAGAATTTTCCATTTACACTTTAAGGGAATAAGTGTACTTTTGGTTTGGTCTTTTATCACGCCCAAAATCATGTTTAACATTTTTATAAAACTCAATATAATATTTAATTTATATTTGTCATTTTTAAATTATGTTTGGTGATTAGTTCGAAAATTGGGATCATCCCAATTTTACCTATAAACTCATGCTTCAAGAGGAGTGATATGGAAGTACCTTCCTGTTTCAATGTTAGAATCAATTCAGAATACAATCGGATCTTATTTCTTACGTTATCCTCCTTTTCTTTTCTTTTTTTAATAATATAAATATTCTTTACTAGAAATAGTTCAAATTAAAAACATATACATTATTTTTCTCATATTTCATATCAATTTTTAAAATTATATTATACACTATTCATGAGATGTATAATTGTGTTAGTGTTTTTCTATTTATTATGATAATATTGTATTTTAATATTTTTTTTCATAGATCACAATAATCTTAAACATTTAAAGTAAAAAATTATTTTTTAATAATTATACATATAAAAGTATAGAAAATATTTAAAAATATTATTTTAGAAAAAATTAAATTTAAAAAAAAAATTGTTAACCTCAACTCTTAAAGCTGAGTTTAAATATCAACAAATAGAAAGTTTTTATGAAAAGTATGTAATTTTTGTATTTAAATTATAAAAATATAATAAATAATTATTTTTTAATAAATTTTTACTATTATTTGCTGCTTATCCTTAGGGTTGAGGTTAACAAAATTTTTTAAAAAAGCTTTTAAACATGATAACACTATTACATTAAGAGTATTCATCTTTTGGTTTCATTTGATTTTTATTCAAAAAAATCATTCAAATTATATATGATTTGATTTGAATGTAATGTTAAAATTGAATAAAATAAAACTAATACTTTATTATTTTCAAACAATTTAGATCTTTTAATTTGGACTAAAGAGTAACCCAAAATTTTAAGTGAGTTTGTTTAAAAAAATAGAGACGTTGATTAGAAGGAAAATACTGTAAAAAAATAGTGAGTTTACCTATAAAGAGAGAAAAAATTACTCAATTAAGAAAATTAAAAATTTGTAAATAAAAATAAAATGGTATACCATATATTTATATAATATTATGATGAAATTTTTAAAAAAATATTTATATAAAAAAATAATATGAATACATTATAAACACAATTTAGTTTAATTTTAACGATAAGAATAAAAATTGAAACAAATAGTAATAAAAAATGTGATTTTATGATTTTTAGTTCAATCATTTTTTTTATTTCTTCAAGTTGATTTGATAATTTAAAATTTAGTTTGATTTGAACATTTTTACTGTACTTTTTATTTCAAAAGTTTAAATATGATGCGTATTTTTTTAACTTAATAACTTAACAAAAGGGGAAAATCATGAAACATTATTAATTTATTTGTTATTAATGAATTTAGATAAAGAAATGACCATTTTAAATTTATTTTAAAAGTTACACATACAAAAATATTTTTTTTATCAAAATTATCCAAACAATAATGATTTTTCAAAATTATTTTTGTGATAAAAAATCTAAACATAACTCATTTCTCTTCAATTTTTTTAATCAATTGAAATTTACAAAATTAAGATAATTTAAAAATCACCGAAACCAAAAGAGAGCCATTTGAACAAATTACAAAGTGAATGAAATATATTAAAGCAATTCGAATTTAAATCGAGACAATCTAAATTTGTACACATTGTCGTGCTGTTTGAGTAAACTCCTCAACCAAAATTAATAGCTAATGTTAAATAAACAATTTTCATTTAGAAAAAAATAAAAACCATATATTTCATTTAAATACTATTCCAATAAAACCAGTTCGGTTTACATGTCAAATATTAATGAGATAAAAAAATGAATATAATATTATCATGTTATTTTATTGAGATAAAAAAAAATCCCAATTCGTTTTTCTTAAATGTACTTTATTGTCTTTCTAAAATTACTTAGATGTTAGTGAAAATTAATTTAAATATGAGATTTAAAATATCATATACTAAGATATAATTTTTTTAAAAATTTAAATAAATTAGTTAATTGCATAAATTGTTATTAGTGATTTTTGAATTTCATAAAATTAACTAATTTTATTAAGACCTGAATTATTTTTGAAATGGAAATCAAACTTTTCTGAATTTAATGCACAAAATTAAGCATGATAATGTGGATGTCTGGTGATAGAGTGACAGTGACATAGCATAAACATGTAAAGACAATGATCCAACTGTCCACATCAAAGGACATCTTTTATTATATTTTCAGCCCACAATTAGCAAAGGAAATTTACACATCATGTGTATCACCAACACACGCCCACCATATACAACTCTGTTTCTTCGACATATTGAATTTTTCAAAATGAAATTGTAATTTGACACTCGAACGAAGAGGTGTCTTATGCCATGGCATTGTATCATGGTAGCATAGCATGGCATTGTAATGTTTTAGCCAACATATATATTTGAATGACTAGAATAAAGTGAAAAACGTTGAAATAAAATATGATATTTTTTTAATTTATGTCCTAAATTTGAAAGAAAGAAAAAGAAGAGATATTTAAAGGAATGTATATTCCATTCTATTGCATCTAATTTTAACTAATTCACACAATATAATTTCATTTCATTCTAACAATATGACGATTAGTTTACCGAATTATTGCAAGTATAAAAATAATGAGATATTAAATATCGCTCTCAATAATCAAGTACTAATTGACAAACTTAGCAATTAATTTGTAAAAATAGAGAAGAACAAACAAACCAAAAAACAGAACAAGTAATGGTGGTTTAAACCACTAATTTGGCTTAAAGGAGCTAAAAAGCATAACAAAGCAAATAAAGAAATAAAAAGCAAATACAATTTTTTGAATTCATAATCAAACACTTAAATGAAGAGTCAAGGTTAAGCTTTTACTTGGTTACAATACCTTGCAAGCAATTTAATTAGATTTGATATAAGTTGAAACTCCTATTTTATTATCAATCTCACACAATTGTTCAATTCTTAATTTCTGAGGCAGAGGAATCGTAATTCTCAATTGCGAACCCTAATTTTTTATGTGTTTCAAAAAATGCATATTAAGAACAAGAATTGAGAAAGTAACAAATAACTCGATAACTATTCCTAAACCAGGGATTTGCGAGGTTCATAGTCTTAAAATACAAACATACGTCAAATTTCTATTCGTATGCATGATTAAAAAAATTATTCGAGAATGGCTTGATCATGGAAAGCATTAAGAGAAGAATTTACTCAAAACAGGCAAACAAACTTGTATTAAAATTTCAAAAATCAAGTACAAGGAAGTTCTAATGTAACTACAACAATGGGTGTTTAGCTAAACATATTCATAATGAAGAGAACTAATTAAATGGAAAGACAAGAAAGGATTCCATAGGTTGATGAAAGATAAAGGTAAATTTCCAATCTTTTTTCCCCTTCATAACCCCCAGTATTGATCTAAGTTAAAAGCTTGATTTTAGTAGTAAAACTCAAATATGCCATGAAAAATAAATAATCAAGCCTATGATAACATTCCATCCATTTCCATCAATGCAAATGTAACCAAAGGGATGTTTGGGTGATACAGTGAAGAACGAAAAAAGATTGGACGTCCATTTTAGACAAATAACCAGTGGACTAATCATTGCCATTTAGTAAAATTAGTGATTTTATCCTCTAAATTTATTTTATATTTCTATTCAATCATCTAACTTTTCATTGCTCTCTTCGCTGCTCACTTCGTATTGGGACTTAATGAGTATCCGTCACGATGGTCATATGGCTCTAAAGTTAATTTAGACTTGCTAATTCATATTCTCAAACATGTAAATTATAAATAAAAATGTGAATTGAAAGTTCGGATTCTTTAATGAGTTTTGGATTCTATAAATCAAGGGAAAAAGAAAAATAAAGGATATGAATTGACTTTAGATTTGTGAAATAGACAAATTAATAAAGGATTAAGAAGAGTTAACAAGAAATAGATTAGAAATGGTAGTGGTAATAATTAAAATTGAAGCTAATAATTTTGATGACTAAATTGAAATTAAAATGAAAATTTGAAAATGAAAGTACTAATTTGCCTCATCATTTGATCATGTGTGTGTGCGTGTGAAAATAGTTCAACCTTCTCTTTTTCCTTCTTTTATTAAACAAACCTATATACATATTTGGAAGGTTATTTCCATCTAAAGAGACAGTTAATACAGAAGATAAGAGATGAACTATCCTAATAAGTTTGAGTTCTGGTTTATTTAGCAGATATCTGTTCAACATATGGAGACCCCACATAAAATCTAATCACACATTGCTGCCGAGATCTCCCATATAGCTTGATCAGATATAGCTACTTACTCTACTTTCTTCCTACTAAATCAGATATAAGTCATTCCCTCTTGATATCAGATTCTTCAGTCTTTGCAAATCGACCGCGGATTCTTGGTTGACTGTCAGCAAGAGCCTTCCTGCAGGCATACTGAAAACAAAGTATACATCATCAACTGAATTTGGATTCTGTTTATCGTTAAAAATAGCACCAGTAAATTTTGGTTGCATAAGAAAATTGCTGTTGATTCCATAACAGCTTTAAAGCATATCAAGGAACTATGCATGATTACTGCTGAAACTGTTTGTCACTCTGTGAGTACAGTGTAGAACAAGAGAAATGGATAATGACACATTGCAAAAGCTTCAAAAGTTGAGGTGATGATGAACATTTATAACAGAAACTACTCATCCATGATGACAACCACTGAAGAGATTGAAGAAAACAAATTCTAGAAACCCTAAGAACAACGTCAAAGATGAACATCACGTTCTAAGCAGAAATTATTAACCAAACAATATCCATAGCTATTTCCATTGCATTAGATTGCAGTTCAAAACTTCCAAGAGATATGTTTATGTTAGGCAATCCATAGAATTTCCGAGGCTTTCTGTGTGAAATTCAAACTCTCACATTGTAGAGGGATGGTGTACTAATGATTACCTTGATTTTCCTCCCAAAATTTCTCTTTGTCTTCTTATTCCTGTACCTGGAGAGCTTTTGTCGGCGTTCCTCACTGGTGCAGTTGCTTATATGAAAGGGCCTCTCAAGGGGTGATTGGACAATGTTCATATTACCATTACCCAGAGTCTGCACAAAAAAAGTATCAATCAATCAGTATACTTGAGTAAATCACGGGATTATGGTAAGTTATTCATCCAAATGAGAAAAATAAATAACTAGGGAGAATTTAAAGCAGAAATTGTTTGTGATTTTACACCAGGAAGTGTAAATATCAGGATAGAGTATTCCATTTCTGGTTGTAAAATGAAAGGTCCGTTTGAAAAGACATGACTTCCAAATAATGATTTCACTCAAGGGCAAATTAAGGGTCAGATATTTAATCACACTGCATGTTCAGAAAAGGAGAAGCATGTCCAGCATATTAAGAAACAAAATAATCATATCGACGGCATGATAAATGGCAAAAGGAATTATTCTCTTAAAAAGAATTAGGTGTATTTTGATAACAGCCTTTTTAATTTCTTATTACCAGTTTTTGAAATTGTGACATTCAAACTAACAGATTGTGACAAAACTTAAAGCAATCTTTGAAATATGAGGTATGATACGAAAATGCTTCCAAATTTGTTAATTCAAATGAAGAAATCTGACTCAGCTCATGTCATCATTCACTTTGTTTTACACTTAATAGAGGGTTGATACACGGTAAAGGCATAAAGGCATGGAGTTTCCCTTGACTGAGTTAAGTCACACTATACTGAGATGGACAAAGATTCTGACAGGAGACCAAGGTAATTTGTTGATGAGGTAGTTATCATCATGGTTATTAAATTTTAATTTATTGCTTCAAAAATGTTAGGGGAAAAGCAGAATTCTGAAATTGATGCGGGTTGGTTTTATGGTGATTTCATTAAATATATGAGCTAAAAAAGATTTTGGTCTTCCAAAAATTCATGATTTTTCCATTTAGTTTATCATTTTAATTTTTTTCATACAAGTCCCCCAAAAATGTTTTTCATTCTCATATGGTCTGTTTGTTAGTCATTAATTAATTTTTTTTCATTATCTACCTACGTGGCATTAAACTTGACTCATATAATATGAGAAGAAATTAGTGAGGAAGATGATGTGACATTTACATTTTCATTTTCTTATATCGTTAAATTTCAATTTTGAAAACCCTAATCTTATAACCTAAAATTTCATTAAAAAATATGAAGGATGTGATATTGTTGATGAAATATCTTGTCCTGTTCTAGTCAAATCATGAGTCAAATTAGACGTTACATAAGCAAATAACAAAACAAATTAACAAATCACTACCAGAGAAACTAAATAGAATTGAAAAATAAATTTTGGAAAACTAGATCAAAAAAAGTAAAAAGGAAAGACCAAATTAGAAAATTACAAATTTTTGGAAGACCAAAACTTTGTTTAAGCCAATGTATAAAAAGCACAAGTGCAGTTGATATATGAATCAGTGAAGCAAACCTTTATATCTCCTTCACTAAATGATCTTCGCATGCCATAAACTGCATTGAAATCTATTACAGGGATATCAACAAAAGCAGGCTTCATTCCATGCATCCAGTCCATTGAGCTCAAACTTCCTGAACTGACACTCTTTGGTAATTGCATGTCAAGTGGCTTGTTTTCTTGAAAAGAGTTCTCATCAATGTTCAGAATAGGAGGAACCTTGATATCTAAAATATCAGAGAATGGTGACTCTATTGCTGCCTTTTCTAAGAGATCCTTTTTGCATTCATAGAAAATATCACTCAGAAGCTGTTCATTTTGAAGGATATCAATATCCGTGGACTTTAGTCCCTGCGATGAGACATCTTCCCCGCAAGATATCATTGAAATGGCTGCTGTCATGGGATCCAGATCCATGACTGGCTCTTCAATAATAGGTTCAGGGGCTTTGAACAGATCTCCCTCTGCTGCCAAATCATACTCTGACATGGCAGAAGACTGAACAAGGTCACCCTGCATTAAAAACATAGGAAATTAAAGGAAAATTAATTAGCAAATGTAATACAGTAATAGAATCGAAAATAAATTTTATCATGACACCCAATAATGAAAAAAATAAAGAATGCATGACCGTAACAAATAAAAAAAATAAGTAAAAACAGAACATTAGCTTTAGAATTAGAACAATAAAATAGAAAAGATGTTTGATTGTCACTCGAGCATAAACAAAAGCATGATAAATAGAAAAATATAAAAACAATATCGTTGTAGAAAGAACAATAATAGTAATAAAACAAAGGAATGAACACGTCACTTGGTTAACTCCAGATGCAGTATGGGTTACAATGATTTACACTTCCCTCTCCCATCCCCTGCACACTCCTCCCACAAATGAAAACGGTTTGTCGACAGTACTTTTATTGTTTAGTCAATATCTAGTTGTCAATTTTTGTGAGCATTAACATTTGTTTCCAACTGGTTATCATGTTTAACATGCTCTAAGATGGTATTCCTGACACCAATGATGCCAAAAGTTTTCATGATAATATTTGCATGATTCCATCAAGTAAAGTGGTTCTTAAAGCAACTGACCATATTATAAATTTCTTAGAATGGACAAAAGATTCCAATTGCATGTCATGGTCATCCAACCAAAACATGGTTTATAGAAGGGATTTAGACCAAATAGACGTTGTTCCTCAACTTTTTTAGAAAGAGAGAAAAAAGAGAAACAACAAAAAAAAGCTAGAGAGAATCAATCTGAGATAGTGAGGTGACAGAATAGTGCATATTGTCAGTAAGGGACTTGCAAGGGCTTCAAAGAGTATCAAGCCCAAGTAAGAAATATGTTAAGATTCTCTGATATAGGAAATTGACTCAAGTACTTAACATCAGAATAGTGCATATTGCAGACTAAATGATAAAAGGTAAAGAAGACAATGATTTTCTACCTTTTCAGTATAAATCAAATCATACACCACATACAATAGTGAAAATCATATTAATACTGCAAAGCAGAAGCCTTGCATAAATGATAGGTCACAATACATATTCGGACTCAGCTGAACCTTCACATACAAAGGAAAGGCTAACTAGGCTCGAGTTATGTAAATTGGAATCAGATAGATGGTTTCAAATTCAAAGTCCATGCTTCAACCAAAAACCTGACTTTGAAAGAAAATCCAGGTGTTAACAGCTGAAACAGTGAAAACGGCACCACACACAGTCCAGAATACACTTGACTATAACTCAACTGGAGGAATATGGATCATTGTGAATACTGAAAACATTAAAATAAAGCAGCCCGGTTAAAAGCAAATTGTTGAAGAAAAAATATGCACACATCAAAATATCTTAAGTAGCAAAGGTTCGAATCCTATCTATATCATATTATTTAAGGTTATGTTGCAAGCAATATCATTATAAATGCCTACACCCATATTGGATGGCCTTCCTTTGACCAAACCAATAGGTGGATTGGTCAAGGTACAGCTTCCCTGATTACCAAGGCACATAAGCCCATACCACAGAAAACAATGTTTGAAATTTCAGTGACCAAAACAGAAAACCACACCAATATGAAACAACCAATTTTTATCATTTATTTAAATTTAACAGGAGCAGAAATAGAAATAACCTTTCTACAACTATGTTTAGTGCCCGACAAATACCATGAAGAAATGATTAAGTTGAGCATTAACAAACCCCCTTTCCTTTATCCTTTCACCTTACTATAAAGAAGAAAAGCGAATCAAAGGCCTTTTCCTCTTTAATCTCCCTCCTCAGTGCGGCACAAAAAGACAAACTCCACTTACAGTTCACACTAGAAACTTAAAAATAAAATGAAAGAAAGATTATAGAACACGGAACTAAAACAAAGAAAAAATTTTCCCTTTTGATACTTTTATTTTCTTTCCTTTTCCCATACTTTTCCAGATCCAGCGTGTGAATACAACTACAGTTGCTTCCACTTACGCTATTTACTAAAAGAGAAAACATTCAGAAAGAAGGGAAAAAGGAGCAAAACTCAAATGAATAAACACATATTACCTTCGAAACAGTTTAGTTAGAGTTTTCCTCCTTCAGCTTGTTATTATCAAGCAAACAAGGAACTACAAATCATATATTAAAAGGGTAAAAAAAAAGAAAGAAAGAAAGAAAGAAACGTTACAAAAAAAAAAAAAAAAACTGAAATGTGAGAAATAAATAAATATAAATATATAAATACAAATTTAGACATCAACCATAAAAAAACTAAGTTGAATCCTATAATACAAAGCGACCCATTTTTCGTTGCCCCATTTACTCCAAAAAAGTGAACAGTGACATTCAGGGTAAGGAAAGAAAAGAAATTATCGAAATCTATACGTTATAAAGGAAAACCCATTAAAAGAAATGCAGACAAACAGAGCAAAAACAGAGGAGAGGAATTGTTAGGTACCATTGAAGCATTTGACTTGTGGGTTTTGCAGTACTCCTCAAGTTGATGAAGCTCTTGAGAGAGGTTGTGCAAATATGGGAAGAGAATACCAGTCTCTGCATACATTTCTCCAATACAGAACCGAGTTTGGATAAGATAGATAGAAAATATGTTCAGTGGAAACGGGGGAAAAACAGAGGAAGAGAAGCACACACAGAGTGGTGCTAAAACATGGAGCAGCAGAGCAAATGAGTGTTGAAGGGTTTTGAGCTTTGATGATTTATTTAGGACAAAGCAAGAAAGAGAATTTGTATTTATATATTAAAAATGGTGAATGAATACGGCAATAATTTTAGTATACTTACAGGACTTTGGAAATATATGATTTAAGTATTAAATTAAATGAGGACAAAGTGGGAAAATGACACCACCATTTTATAATGCAGTGGTTGTCATGCCCTTTTTAAAAAAAATGAAAAAGGGTATTCTTTTTATTGAATAAATTATATGAATATATATTTTGTAGAATTATTAAATTTGCAAATAGGAGAGGGTGATGAAATGCACGAAGCCAACGATGGTAATGGTGGAAGGGATGGTGGGGGCTGCAACTGAACAGGAATCATCACTCATCAGACAGGCCAGTGTAACCGTTACCTCCCATCCATCAGGCCAACGCGCTCTCACGGCGCTTGTAAGTAACCAATTTAATTTTTTTATAAAAAAATTATAAGTAATATACTTTACAGTTTAATAAAATTTTAAATTTTAAATTTTTAACTTATATTCTATACTGATCTGTATGACCTTGTATATTATTTTAAAAAGAGGTCACAGTTATAACCAACTTAAGATGCTTTAATATGTGTCTTTTTTCCCCTTAAGTTGGTTAGTTAGTTAAGTTAGTTTTGAATATAAGTTAATTCAACTTATAAATATTTTGAGAAAAAATAAAAATTTATAAGTTTAAGTAAAAAGAATGACAGAGAACTCAATTTGCACAGCTTTAAAAATAAAGAAAGTTAATTAACTAAAAAAGTTTAAAAATCAAATTTATGCATAATTTAAACTATAATATATATATATATATATATATAATTAAACTTGAAATTTATCATTAAATTATGTGATATTACAATGATCACGCAAATAAATTTTAAAGAAGTTAAATATTTGTAATTATATTATCTTGCAGTGTCATTTTTTTATAATTTAAAACATCATATCTGCTAAAAAAAATTATCTGGTAGAGTAATAAATCATTCTTAGATTGAATTTTAAATATTTTATTGAATAAAACTATTCTAAAATTTACCATTTAATTAAAACTTATTATTAAATAAAGTATATTTACAAAATTTGGAATCAATGCAGTACTATTTATTTTTTAACAAATATACATCAAAACTGATATAATACATATTTTAAAAATATATAAAAATAATCATGTAATTATATTTTATTATTATTTATACATTTACGTCTTTAAAATGAACAATTGAAATAATATAAATTTATAATCTAACAATTGAAATAATAAAAATTAACTCATATATGAAATTACTGAATGGTATAAAAATATTATTATAAGTTGTATACTCATTTAAAACCCCGTAGACATTTAATTTTGAAAAAAATGACAACAATTTGAAAGGAATAACAAAAGTTACCGATGAAAGGATCACTAATAGTCAAGTGCAACTATAAACAGAGAGAAAATGTGGTGTACAGAAGAAAAATTAGGATAATAAAAATTTATTGACTTTTCAACTTGTTACTATGCTTACCTTGTTCTGTTTTTTGTGAGTGTGAGTGGACAGGAGATACAAGTGAAAAGAATAATCATAAAATGATTAATTTTTTTTAATATAAAAATTATAATATTTTTTAAATAATTATATAATCTTATATAAAATTTTCTTTTAGAATATAATTATATAATTAAGATTTATTTTAAATTCATAAAAATGAATCTTTTACTCTATAAATATCTTACATTTATTGTATATATTAAATAATTTTATGAAGAAAAAAAAGTAAAGCATTTTTAATAATATATGCAATCTGAAAAACAAATGACCTCCATCTATCGTTTGGGGACATTGCTAGTGCAGAAGAGAGAGCTTAATAGCAAAATCCAAGCATTACACTTACGGCGGACAAATGAAGACTTGACCGAATAATATCCATTTTAACTCAAAAACATGTTTGTTTAATTTAAAGGAATCAAATTATTTTAGTTTTGCCACACTAAAAAGGTTTAGAATCTGATAGAATGTGTGCGTAACATTGAGAGAATACACAAAATACTTATAAAACGTCTTTTATTGCAAGAGATGTAACCCACCTCAAAATACACCAATTTGGGTCACGATCGAAGGTATTATCACGGATGTTAACTTTATTTTAAAGTTGTTTTTTATATTTTTTTATTTTTCTAAATATTAATATTTTATTTAAAATAAATTTAGAATATAATAAGTATTCTAACCTGTTTTTATTATAAAAGAAATTAATAATACATATTAAAAGATTATTAATTTAATTATATATACAATTCATCTTTTCAAAAGTTTTATTGTAAGCTACTTTCAAGAATTATACTTGATAGAATTAAATATTTTACTGACATTTAATACACTATTATGAAAGAGAATATTATTCTGCTAAAACTAAATTATCTATATTATTGCAAATTATACTTTTACAATTTTTCTCTATTTCTTTTTTTCACATTAAATTTCACACATGTTTAGTAACATCTTAGTGTAAATTTTTAGATAAATATGAATTGATTTTAAACCATTCAAACACCATTTACTATAATTTCATACAAATACTGCAATACAAAAAAAGATACAATATGTTTTCATCTTTAATATTATACAACTTACAAACTTTTGAGAGAATGGTCAATCCACATTTAGTTAAGTTCGTTCATTCTATAACTACATCAAACGTATATTATTGTCTAACGTTTATTTATAAATAACATACATAATAGCATATCTAAAGAAAATGATAATAATTGTTAAACACAATATTATTTAACTTCATTTCAATTCATAACTGTGACTATTAGAGGGAAATTTTATTTTTAAGTTACTTATATTACTTTAAGATACTTTAAACGCTTATTTTATTTGTTGTTGTATGGGTATTATAAAGGGTGTATTTACTTATATGCTTTAGATTAAAAAAAATAAAAAAATAATTAAACTGAAATTTAATCAAATAAAAATTTGTAAAACTGTATTTTACCTGTGATTTAAATTTTAGTTTTCATTATTAAAACTAGATTAAACTACATTTATAACAAATTTATATTATTATTTTTATTATATTTTCATATAAAAATCATTTTTTTAACTCCATATTCTAAATTTTAAAACAAATTAAAAACATGTAACAATAAATAAAATAAAAAAATCAATCCAAAGTGAATTAATATTTTATAGTTCAATTTAATTTAATTTTTAAAATATATTCAAACCAGATCAAACTATATATTATTTTTATGTGAAGTTCAAATAACTTTTAAAGTAAAAATTAAACTAAATCCAATTACAAACACCTCTATTATTGTCAGTATTTTAATTAATTTATCTAAAATTTTTTTATAATTATATTAATAATAAAAATATTTTAAATAAAAATTAAAATAATATAACAATAGACATATAGATTTGAAATAACAAATTATAATTTGTAAACCTATCTGGAGAAGAGCAACGCAGGTCCTTGATCACAATTCTTGGAGTGGGTGCAATATTAAGAATTTTGCCCTTCTGAAAATAACAAACTTATTACGTAATAAATTATATTTACCAACAATGTTATTTAAAATAATTTTATAATTTAATTAACTTTAAATTAGTAGCGAATATATTTTTTTATTTTAAAAAAATCAATTCGCTACTAATATCTGGACACGTACCCAAATTGCGTTTCCTTATTTTCATGATCGAGTGCGTTTCATGCATTTATAGCATAACTTTGATTTTAAAATTAAGTATAAAATTAAAGGAAATTTAAAAATATGAGATAAATATACTATGAATTGAAAAAAAAATAAAAAAAAGGTTCAAGTTAATTATTTTAAATTTAATGAGAAACACATAAATTTTGTAAATTAAAAATAATAAGAGTACAAATAACAATGTTTGAGATGAAAAAAATTACTATATAATTAAAGCTAAAATTTGAAGACAAAATATTAAAAGAAAAAAGAAAAATTAAAACAAGTAATAGTTTTTTATGAATTAATAGTTTTAATTATTTTAAACATATAAAACAGTTTTTAATATAATAAGAACAAGTAAATATACAATAAGAGTTATTTTGTATGAAAAAGAAGACTCGTATTTATAATACAAGAGTTGAAGTGTTGACATCTGAAATAGTTTTCTTTTTATCAGTCATGTTCTTCAAAATATGTTCTCTATCTCTTTTTTTTTTTTTTTATGCACGTGGATTAATTCATCGTGAATTCGTGATCAAAGAAAATTTCTTGCATAAAGTTATCTGAATACTTCATGTAAACTGCATATAAAATTAACGTAACATTGAATGAATACTGTACATTGAAAAATAAAACTTTATTTATCATTAATACTTATTTACTGGTATATTAATTTGTTACATTTAAAACTTTTTGTATGTTGACAATTACATACAGTGTCAAACTTACTGAAAAATATGTTAACACTTGATTGAATATAAGCGTAAGCTTACTGTATACTAAAAATCCATCAAAATTCAATTCACTTCATATTAACTCAGAGTATGCTTTAGTAGTTAAACTAAACATTTTTTATTAAAATAAACATTTATTCAAACTTTTCATAAAGTTGTTCTTAACACGCTTTCAATCTCTATGATTTGTAGAAATTAGATTTATAAAATAATTATTCTTTGATAGATGAAGTTTATGCTTGACATTCGTAGTGATGAAGCTACCATTATATAGCACGTCTATACAGGGATTCTACCTCAAATCATTAATATTTCGATTTTGGTTGTGATAGTCATATATTGTAATATAACAGATTGCAAATTATTCTCCCTTGTCATTCAAAGGTGGTATGATATAGAGCGTTGAATGATAACCAAAAGGGACACAAGTCTTTCAAATCTGTGCTTGCTTGATTGAACCAAATAAAGGAGAAAGAAATTAAAGAAAGGAAATATAAGTATGTTTATTATTTAATTAAGCTAAATTTGAGCTGCAATATTTTAAGTGTTGTTAATATTTGTTCCTATAAAAGATACACTTGTCTGCTATAATCTCTGTTTCTATCTTCTGTTCTGATGTCCTTTTCGAATATTCTAGATTTTTTTGTTCAACCTGATAGAGAAGGATATTGCAAAGACACTTCGATGGTAAAGTCAATATTCGGTATAAAATAATAAATACTATTTAATACTCTGAATTCAATATCTTTACCTATTTTTCTTACTTTCTTTTTATAGGCATAATATTAGGCTAATGGACTTGATGAGTCAGTTTTAGATTAACTTTCTCATTACTTGGATAATTATTTTTTCTTTTATTAGTTAATTACCTTAATTAGTTTGTTAATTTACTTTAATGTGATCGAAGGGATGTTAGTACTTCTCATCTAGAGATAATTTCAAAAGAGTGTGGGTACTCTTTATCCAGACTAAAGGGAGTTGGTATCTTTCGTCACATAATAAGATTAAAAGGATATATAATTTCTTATTTTCATGAAAATGACCAGTCTTATTTAATATAATATTATTTTTAATTAAAATTAAACTTTTATTTTAATAACATGTGTTGATTTTAATGTTAGTATTATTAATTTTAACGGTGATTTTTATTATGTAGATTATCGAAATGAAATTTTAGTTCTTATTAAAAAATAATATGTACTTATAAAATTACACTTAATTTTTTAAATTTAATTAAAAATGTTTTAAAATGAAGATAAATAATTAATAGCAATACAATTTCATTAAAAAAATATGTATTTATTACATTTTATAATTGTAATATAAACATTTAAACTTACCTCCTCAAATAGTTATATATTATTGTCAGAACTGTTTGTTTAACATGCTTAAAAGAGGTTTATATGTCATTGTCACCGTTGTTTCACTCTATTGTAAACATATGTTAATTTTTCGTACAAACAAAAAACTGAATAACTACTCATTTCATTTTCTTCTTTTATTTAAACAACAAACACAGCTTTATTCGTCACAATGAAACACTTTTCATTATTATTACTGTTATTGAATGTGATTTCAACATTTCACTTCATCTTATCAATTAAGCCATTCAATTTTATTGTTTGTTGTATCTTTAACCAGCGAGTGTGATTGATTATTTTGACAAGTTTTTTCAAAGCAACATCGTCTATTTTTAATTTAATCCGTTCATTATTTCAACTAATCATTTGCCTATACAATCTGTAAATTATGAAGTTAATAGTATTTAAAGCATCAGTGCAAATATTGATTATAAGTTTTAGTGTCCGGATTCATAATTATTAATTCAAATGTTATTTTTTAATAAAAAAAAGGCTAAATTACTATCTGAATTTTTATTTCCCTGTAAAACAAAAGTATAGTTCAAAAATTTATAATTCAACGATATAATTTAAAAAATTATAACGATTTTGTATATTTTTTGATATTTTATATGTATATATAGGGCTTTTTTTATGAAAAAAATTGCCAAAATACAATTTTTTTAGTAAAATTACAACATATGAAAAGATGACCGATAATTAATAATAACAATTTTAGGTATTTTTCAGATATTTTATTATTACTTAAAAATTTGTCAAAAAAAATTAATACTTTATCACTTTTTTGTTATCTTTTAATTTATGTCAGTAACAATTTTTGTAATTTTTTAAATTACTATATTTTAATATATATTATTTTTAAATATCGTGTATAAAAAAATAATTCTATATATAAAGAGAGATATTAAAACTTTAGACCTAAATTATGTACCAAACGGACCTTATCTCGTTATCTCCTTATCCCCAGCCAATTCAACCGAAGTATCCAATTTCCTTTTAATTATTATTACTTTCAATTGGAAGCCATCCGCATCAATTCAACAATCATTATGGGAAAATCCGGCGATTAGTTTCTTGAAAAACAGCCCAAAATATCATTTGTACTTGAGAGCAATTCTCGAGATAAGATTTGTAAATATAAACAATGGTTTTTTAGGATAAAACTTGCAGTTTTTTTAAGTGTAAGTGTTGTTCATGAATTAAAAATTTCATCTTACTAATTATAGTAACACTAAATGCAATGTTTTATTAAAATAAATTTTAAATTAATAAATAACATTAACAATATTTATAGAAGAACGTTTAAATTTTATTTTTTTATTTTATATTTAAGAGTACATGTTAAGAAATGAAAATAAATAAATAAATATAACATTCAATTTTATTAAAGTATTAAACTATATAATATCTTATTAATAATTTTTATTTATATCTTTTTAAAAAATAAATAAAACTCTTTTGAGGATGGTTGGCGAGGATTTTAAGCAGCTCAACGGGGACAATAGAAATGGCCGAAAATATTTCATAAAAAAATAGAAAATGAAAGAAAATTGGCTATGGAATTATATAAGGGACAAAAAGCACAAAAGCTTTTTCCTATAATTTAGCTAAACATTTCATTTTATACAGTGCATTAACATTAAATTATAAAAGGGGTCAGGATGTGTTAAGAGTGTTAAATTAAAAATATAAACTATTTAATAATTTCTTTTTATAGAATGTAATATTGATCTATTTGTTAAATTATTAAATATTATTTTTATGATTGTATATATAAATGTCACACATTATGAACATTTATAAATAATATTCAAAATTTCATTTCACTCATCTTTTAAAAAATATTACACACTAAAACAAAATAATACAATTTTATTTTTGAATAAAAATTTATAAAATTAATATGATTAATAATTAAATTAGTTCATCTTGTATTATATAAAAAATTATTAAACAATATAAATATTTATTTGATAGCCAGTTTCTTCTAACTCGTACAAGGTAGCTCAAGTGATATTAAGTAGTTTAGAGATCCATGTAATAAGTAATTTGTAGCCAATGAAAAAATACTTAGGTGGCGTAAAAAAAATTGTCAAAATATAAAGTTATTAATTCAGTTTTTGAAAAGATTGAATTAAATTGAATAAAAACTAATTATTTTTTAATTGAATATGATCATTTGTTTAATTAGTCCAATTTTAAAAATTATCAAGATTGAACCAAACTAAACTTACATGTAATTGTATAATTTATTTATAAATTTGTGATATTAAAACACTTTATTGTTTAATCCAACAAGAATAGAACACTTTCTAATTTGATTTTGCCCAATTAAAACCATTGGCAACCAATTATCTTCATTCATCTTACCCAAGACCCAATCATATCCGTCCAATCTCATCTTTCAGTTGTGAATTGTTAGTTTTCTTTCGGTTCTCGAATAGCTTCTCACCCCTAGTACTACCAACACTCAAATGTATAGTATTTACAAACTATCATGTTTTATTTTTTTTAAATATGCATTATCATCATCATTATCATTATTATGTTAAAGTTTATTAATTTTAAATTAATAGAAAATATTTTTCCTCGTGTTTTATTTATTATATAATTTTAAGTAATTTATAATAACAATTTTACTAAAAAAATTTGTCATACGTCTCTTTATTTAAGACATTAACACACTCATCTTACACGCGCGTGTACAGAGGGAAGTAAAGAATGACTCTGTGATAGATTGGAAGAAGCATTGGTAGCTATGAAAATATTAAATAGAGAACAAATAGAAAAAGAAAAAAAAGATACCGACAACTCACTGAAACAGCAGAGCCTAACAAATCACAGCTTGCCGACTTCATAGTCGTTTGGAGTCCTTTTAATATGCCTAATAACAAATCACACTTGGTTTCTACTCGTAACCCAGAAGCAGCAATAATGGTTTCTTCGTTATTATAAAATCACCATGGAATTATTTTATTGAAGTTAAACTCCAACTTTAAATCTACTACTTGTATTATAAACCAATTTTTCTAAAATGTGTGAAAAACACAATAAAAATTTATGTAATAGTAACTTTTCTATTAAAAGATGCCATCGTTCGTAATCCAATTGGCAAACCTGATAGTCATCCAACTAGTCAAGATTGTCTTCTCAATATAATAACTTATCAGAATGTGTGTGTTTAAAAAAAAAATAAAAATACATATATATATATATATTAATGATTTTTTAAAAAATAATAATATTTTAGTTGTTATATAAGACTTATTTTTAAAATAAATTTTTTATTGCCGTTAAAGTAAGATATAATAACATTAACTTTCTTTTTTATTTGATAAATAACTATGCAACATGATAAATTTAAGTTATTTTTTGTCTTTATACAAAATTACTTTTCGTAATTTAGTTTCTATAAATTAAAAAAATTGTATATAACTTTATATAAAAATAATAATTTTTTCTATTATTATGATAATTTTATATCAATATCAAGTATTTTTTTTTTTTTTTGCTAATCAATGGAGCTACACAGCTCAAGAAAACTTAACTAAGACTGAAAATACAAATGCCTAAATAGTTCAAGTTCAATAAAAAAAAGCAAACAAGAAGGACTCTTATCAAATAAATGAGGAATTTTTGCATAATTTAAGTCAACTTTGGCAAGAACATTAGTATTTCTATTTTCATCTCTTAAGACATGTTTAAACCTAATAAAAGGAATCTCCTTTAAAATGTTCCTAGTGGCAGTAATCAAAAAGAAGAAAAGGTGGTGGTTACAATTTTGAATATTTAACACTAGTTGTACAGCTTTCTTCGAGTCTAATTCAATCTAGACAATATGGATATTCTTCTAGCGAACTAATTGAAGACTAACAAAGAGCTCCCACAATTCTATATCAAGAGGAGAGCATAAATTCAGGCCTTCATAGAATCTAACAATAGGCTACTCCTGATTGTCTTTAATAAGACCCCTGCATTTGACACTTCTATGACCTTGAGACACAGCTCCATCAGTTTTAAGTTTGAGCTTAATACCGATAGAGTTGTGTCTCAAGGTCATAGATTCGATGAGTATTTCATATTTTTAAATAAACATAGTATTTTTTTATGTCTTAATTTATTTTTACATGAGTACAATGCAGGAATTTTAAATATAAAATTAAAGATAACATAATTATATATAATACACATCATAACATCTCAATACAATTCTAACTATATGTAATTGAATAATTGCGTAAACGCGTACCTGATGCGAACCCACGAGTCATAAGCAATCTTGATGAGAACCCATGAGTCATAAGCAATCATTGTTTTCGAGTGAGCGTGTACTACTCTCTTATTTGATTGCTATTATCCCACTCTAGTAACTGTCTAATGGGGCAACAGTTATATAAGCCTAATCAGATGAGAGCAGGAACCTCTCACTGGACACATAGAATAGTCCAACCCATCATAGACTATTCACCCTAAAAGTCCAATTACAAAATCTATATAATAATAATTATTATTATTATTATACACATTTATTTTACGTCATAATTAATAACAATATAACCATAATAATTTAATAATGCTAATCCACAAATTAGTATAAATATAAATATTAATGTTAAAAAATCTAACATTCTCCCACTTAGATAGCATTATTAAATTGCTAAGTCCACAAACTATGTCGTCGTAACAAGTTATTAATTATCAGAAATAATAAGCTCTCGATAGTATACAATTATATCTGATAGGGATATACATTACATACTACAAGCAACTTATATTCCAATCACAATATAGATAAAGGAAACATAAATATCATTTCCACAAAGCTCTAAGTTTAAAAAAAAAATTGTCATAAAAGATATGTCAATAAAAGTGACGTTAACAAAACATATATCTCATAAAGAAATTAGATAATAATGTCAACAAACAAATACAAAATTTAACTCCCACTAATCCAAAATATCAAAAGACTTGACTAGACCCATATGCTACATGATTCTAAAAAGCTCCAATGGTTAAGCCTTTGGTTAGTGGATATGCTAACATGTTCTTTGTAGCAATGTACACAATTTGAGTCTAAAACTCAAGTACTTTCTCTCTAACAAACAAATACTTTAGATCAAAGTGTTTCAAACAAGTAAAACTCTTATTATTCTAAGAGAGAAGTACAACAGCAGTATTGTCGCAATAAAATCACAAGTGGCCTAGATATATTCTTAATAATGCGGAAGTCAGAAGTCAAATTCTTTAGCCACATAGCCTAGCGGGTAGCCTCATAACAAGCGACATACATTGTTTTCATTGTAGAAGTAGCTATAACTATCTATTTGACACTTTTTTAAGATACAGCTCCTCCCGCCATCATAAAAATAAAGCCTAGAGTAGACTTATGGTCGTCAGGGCAACCCACAAAATTAGAATATCCAATGACCTGAAGTTGATCAGACTTCGCATAGGTCAACATATAATCTTTGGTTTTCTGCAAATATCTCAAGACCTTCTTCACGGCGTTCCAATGACCCAAACATGGGTTGCTCAAGTATTTGCCCAAAGCATTAACAGCATAAGCAATATCGGGATGAGTGCATACTTAAGCATACATCAAACTCCCAATAGCGAAAGCATATGTAACTTTCTCCATTTTAAACAACTCTCTATCATCATGAGGACACTAAAAATTAGAGTTTCTTACCCCTTTGAACAGGCGCAACACATGGAGAGCAAGAATACATATTAAACCTCTTGAGGATCCTATCAATGTACCCTTTCTGAGACAATCTAAGAGTAACACGTATGACAAAATGGCTACTCAACATATTCTTGTCTCATTCAAAGATATCATCAACATGTATGACAAAGATGATAAAATTGCTCCTACTCATCTTCAAGTAAATGCACATATCTCAAGCATTTTCCTTGAAGCCAATAGAAGTGACCACTTGGTCAAACTTCAAGTACCACTGTCTAGAAACTTACTTCAAATCATAAATAAATTTTATTATTCTAGAATTAAATTCAAGTTATAACAAAATTTGATTTATGTTAGTCCACACAAAATATTCAACAATTTATCTCCCACTTGGATAACATAAATCAAAACGTTTTATTATTCTAAATTAATCAACAATATATGGCTATAACAAAATGACAAAATAAACTAACACGAATTATAAACATCTTAACAATGCAGAAAATCATACTCGAAGGAGTAGTGATATCATACATTATAAGATACTTATATCATGTTACTCAACAACTCTAGTGGTATAAGTAAGACAATAAAATCTAGAACCCCTGCAGTCTACATAGTATCCTACAAAGAAATTGCTAATTGATTTTTATGAACAATGAAAGATAATAAGTCTTTTTCGTCTTATCAAATTTCTTAAGTTTCTTGCCTAGAGGCACTATTAAGATTTCACATTGTTACAAAGGTGTATTTTGAACAACAAAAGAGAGTTTCAAAGGTTAAAACCCGTGCAGCCATAGAGGATTCAAAGTACGTGAGAATTCAAGCAACCCAAACAGTTTCTTTCAACGAGTAGGGTCCACTACGTTCTTTGTGATGTGTACAACAAAAATAGTGCAATTACGAACGTAAAAATGAAAGAAAGAATAAATTCTCAATCTAAATTAAATGACATAATGAATTAATTATTAAATTATGTTCGTGTTCAATTTATTAACAAAAGCCCTTAATCAATTTTTTTAAATAAACCTTTGCCTTTTTGAGAGAATTTGAAAGAAAATGATTTTAGGGTTTATAGTTTCAAAAATTAATAAACTGTAAAATTCTCTTAATATACCCAATGAAAATTAACAATTTTTGGATATGATATTTATGAATATAAGAGGAACAAAAACTTAAATTATTTTCCAAATCCATACATAAAATTATAGCATTTTGGTTGCTCAAAGTTGGAGAATTACGATATGTATTAAGTTGGCTCTAATACCATTTACAGGAATTTTAAATATAAAATTAAAGATAACATAATTATATATAATACACATCATAACATCTCAATACAATTCCAACTATATGTAATTGAATAATTGCGTTAAACGCGTACCTGATGCGAACCCACGAGTCATAAGCAATCCTGATGAGAACCCATGAGTCATAAGTAACCCTTGTTTTCGAGTGAGCGTGTACTACTTCCCGCCTTCATAAATAAGTAGTACACGCTTACTCGAAAACAAGGGTTGCTTATGACTCATGGGTTCTCATCAGGATTGCTTATGACTCGTGGGTTCGCATCAGGTACGCGTTTAACGCAATTATTCAATTACATATAGTTGGAATTGTATTGAGATGTTATGATGTGTATTATATATAATTATGTTATATTTAATTTTATATTTAAAATTCCTGCATACAACTCTTAACATTTTTATCTTTAATATCACTAGTTGTGTGCTTCATTTTATTTTATCATGATCCTCATCCTTTTTTTCTATAATCTTTATTTCAATATTCCAAATATCAATCATGTCCCCTTAATTCGTATTCAAAGTTAAAAAAAAAATTATTCCCAATCCTTAATACATTTGTAAGAAAATCAAAACTACTATTTAAATAATCACTGTCATTATTATTTTTATTTATTTTTGTAATTATAGATTAATTTTAAAAAAAAAATAGTATTGAGATAAGAATGATATGAGAATGATTTTAGAATTATTATGAGAATTTGATTGAGCAAATAAGTAACGATATTTGAGATAAAAATATTATAGGTGATATTTATGTAAAGACAGATCGACACATAATTTTTTTTTTAATTTTTACATAAGTTTAAAGTAAAAAGGCATTAATTTATATAATAAAATAAAATATCATGAATTGAAATTGTACTAAGTAGAATATGAAAGTTCTCTAAATAATTAAAAATACACTTCTAAAGATGATGATTATCATAATAATAAAAATATAAGGATTAAATTATAAAACAAAATTAAAAATTTTATAATAAAGCTAATACATAAATTTTTTATCTACATAAACTAAATTAACTGTATAAATATTAAAAAAATCGTTTATCCCATCTATCAGAAAAGAATAATTTTTAAGTTTTAGCTTGATAAAAGTAAACAAAGTTTTAATTGACAAGTATGGATGAATAAATTTTTTTATTAAAGAATGTTACTAATTATTTTTATTGTAATTTTAATATATTTTAACATATTTTTTAATAATTTTAATAAGTATTTATAAAACGCTGCTTAGTAAACAAGAAAAAAAACATATTCTTATCTATACAATGAAATTTAAAAAAGATAGATTCTGTATTACAGTTTGATCAGATTATTCAAATTCTCTTCGGATGCGGCGTGCTCTATTCCTCCACATTCGCAAATTGAGTTTAAGAAACATTAATTTGGAAAAGTGAACCTAATTTTTGTCCGTTTCTCAAACACTGTAAGCATAAAGTAATGAGTCCCACTCACAGCAACTGAAAATATAAATAAGAAAACCTCAAAGTAAAACTCTTTATTCTATTGTGTTGAAGCTTAGTAACTCAAACATGGTTTCAAACAATTTCCCACTAAGTCGATACATGCAGAATGAAAGAATGTCAACGCATACAACTGTAGAATTTCATTTTGACGGACATGTAAAAAGTTTTGTATGACATTATCATATAAATTTAATTTAAATTAATTGTTGTATCAGAAAATTATTATTTTTTATAATAATTAATATAAAATTTATATTTACAACATATTCCAATTAAAAGTGTACTAAAATCAAATTCTTTTCTTATTTTGTATTAACATATTATTCAATAAGTCTTTTCTATTAGTAACTGTTTCGATGTTGAGCTTATTAAATGATACAATACTATATCAGTAAAATGAACGAGTGGGAAACTAACGAAGGGGTCTGTGGTGTTTACACACGTCATGAAAAATTTAACATTAAAGTAATTAAATGTTTAAATTTAACATCTAATATCAATAAATTTCAACTCTTAAAAAAAATTACATTAAAATTTATTCAAAATTTAAAAATATATTAATAAATTTTTATTTTTTATTTATTAATTAATATCTTGAAGGTACTGGTTAATTTATATATATATATATTACTTTTGTAAACGTGTTTCATAAAATGCATTAATTTCATTTCACTGTGTACTCAAATATGCTAATTATCATCAATAACTGCCTCTTTATTCATTTAGCAGTGTTGGTGAAATATCTTATTTTAGCTTTTCGTAAAAATACCTTGTACCTAACAAGTGGTATTGAACTGTTATTAAGGAGAGAAATTAGAAGAAATTTGTTTTTATTGAAAATGAATTTTTCATATCCATTGAAGGACTGTAAAATGGATGTGAAAAATGAGAGAGATTTTAACAAAGAAAGAAATTATTGTTTCTTTAACTTGCACTCTCTTTTGATATGCTAGGTAAGAGTATCATCATAAACTTAAATGTTTTTGTTGGGAAAGTAACTGTTAAGAAAAATATAAAACTTAAATAAATTGTTTAGACATTTTTATATCTTAAACTTTTATTTTAACAAAATTAAAACGTTTAATAGTGAGATAAAATATTTAATTTAAATTAAAAATGAAGCAACGAAATTCGAAAAGTATAATTTAGTGGTATAATAAAAAAAAAAATTATAAAAGAGCTTTAAAGTCTGAAAGCACGTCTATGGCCGCGGAGGAATATGAAATTAAGCTGTAAAGTAAACGAAACAAAAAGTCTGCGGGGAATTTCAACACTCTTTTAAAAAGGGTTTAAGAGAGGTGTATATGCCTCTCTTTTTTTCCTCTTTTGAGCAATGAGAAGACATGGGATGTTTATCTGAAGAAGACTCAAATAGGCAAAAGGAACACTCAAAGAACCTATCCAAAATAAAAGGGGTTTTAGTTTGGTCCTACTACAACAAAACATAGTTATTTTTTCATGTCCATTTCAGGGTAAACATTTTCTTCTATGATGGCTTCACTTCGCGTGGGGGCTGCTGGGTATCACCATTTGGCACCTCTATTTAGTGTTATGTGGCCTTGAGCATCACCAGACAAAGAATTTTTGTACAAAACGTGTGTTCATTGCAACTCCTTTCCCTTTGTGCTCACCACCTGTATTCTCTCCAACGTGCTTATTTCTTTTCCATTTTAATCTCTCGTGTTATTAAATCTCTGTTTCATAAGACGTCCAAAAACATCGTATAATCTATAAATGTAAATTTAACGCGAATTCCAACTCCTATTTTTAGTTTTTTAAAGTGATTCTAAACCTGCATTATATAATATGATGTAATCATATAAACAAATATAAATATAAATTTTATCAAATAATCAGTCTGTTTAATTAATTATAAAATTTATATATTTTTTCTGTAACGTAATTCTATCAAGTTACTTAATAATACGATAAGTTCTAAATCTAACTGTGTGGAATCTGTAAGCCAATGTTGCGTGTTATTTTATTTTTTAAGTGAAACAATGGAATCAAACGAGATTAAACAATTTGAGATTGTAGTTTTCAAGAATCAAAGCAGGGATTAGCTGCCGGCAGCAAAATTTACCATAACAAGTTGACTTAACAAAAAGATGATTAGATTAAAGGGAAGTCTTAATGAGAGGATATAAAATGAATTTGGTCATTGTTTTGTTTATTTGCGCTAATTAAGCATCTTATACATTATTTAATCATTTCATTTTATTTACTTAATGAAAAAGTAATCATATCATTGCACCAGCTTATGCTTAGTTCAAATTATTTATTCGGTTAAAAATAAATTTTAAAAAAAATATTAAATAAAATATTTTTTATTAGTTTTTTCTAAGTTTCAGTTTTTTTTATTGAACTAAAAATCATATAATTCATTCTCTTTACTGATGCATCTAAAAAAATTTTCACTTAACAAAATGATTTAAAATAATTTTTTAATTATCTAATAACGTGAATATTTCAGTTCCTAAGTTTGGAGACTGTCTTTCCTTGTTAGACAAAAGAATGCAGTGTATGGGCATGTTGATGTCTTTATTGATGAATACAAAATAGGGTTTTGGGTGTGGAAAATAGTTTCTTGAAGAAGCATGAGGCATAGGAGAGAAAGGAGTTAGAAAATATCAAAATAGGAAAGTAAAAGAAGAGAAGTGTGGGGGTGTGTGTTACAGAGAGATTAGAGGGGACCATCTCACAGTGGCTTGTCTTTCAATTGCCATCGGAATTGTTTGAGTAAATGGGCTCCGTCACATCCTCTCTCGTGGCCCAAACTCTAAGTCACTTTGTAGATTCTTTTGGATGTGAGCATTGACATGATGGAGATGAATAGTATTCCAAGGGGCCCCAACAAAGCTTGTCAAGAATCCGAGCTAGCAAGTAAATGGAGAAATTTCTAGACGCCGTTCGATCTCTTCATAATCGTTTAATGTTGGGAAATAGTATCTCTATTATTTTCTCATTTAGTATTTCGTACAATAAAGAGGTATAAAAAATAAAATGAAACAAGCAAGCCATAAAATGATTGATGTAATAAAAATAATAATATTATAAAAAATATTGCACAATTGTTTTATATATATATATATATATATATATATATATATATATAATGTTTGGCATGTAGTTTAGATCAATTTCCGTGTATCTTTTGAAAACAATTAAGCATGACTTATGCTATATATTTTATAGGATAATTTTAATTTTTTATTTTAGAAAGTAGTCCTTAAATTTATACTTATTAATCATTTTAATACATGATATTAAGGATTACCAATTTAATTATTAACTTTGACTGCAATTTGATCTTTTGACTATATAGTGCACTAATTAGTCAATTAAGGAATCAAATCGACTAGAAATTTAGAGACTTAATTGATGATGGTTGTCAAATTCAAGAGACTATATGAAATGAAATTAAAATATAAATTGATTGATAATTGCTTAGATGATTATATATATAATTAGATAGATGATTTTATCAATAAAAAATTATTAAATAATCATTGTTATATTTAACACTTAATTTCATTTGATTTTATTTTATACACACGTATTATTATGGTTTAAAAGATAATCAAATTCTCTCTTTGTGTGACAAATAAGAATTCTCAATCAAGATGATATATTTTAAATACAAAGTTCTTAAATATGTTAAAGTATTATCTTTTACAAAATACAATTAGACCACTCAAATATATGAAATATGACCTATGATGAGTTATGAATCTTACTCAGATGAGATTGCCCTTCCCTTTTACCAACCTAACATAATTTTTTGTTGAAATAATTCTTGTTGATACTTTAACATAACTAGTGAATGTTAAGAAACAATTTTAGAAAGAAAAATATCAGAAAAACTTGATAAAGATGCAATTAAATTTCTAATAAAACTAATTTTAATATATATTTTTTAATATTATTCTTATGCCTTTGAGCCGCAACCTTGTTTTGAATCAAGAGTGACACAGCATTCGACACGTGTATGCACAATTATGAGCCACCCACGGGCTTGAAGCTAAAAAAAACCTTTGTAACTTACCATGCACATAGATAACATATGCAAGCAAGGTCTCTCCCCTTCATTCTTCTTTTAGATAATCTTTAACATTTCATCGTGATACATATCTTGATCATCACCATAAAAATACATGGCAATAAATATGAAAAATATGTAGTTGCAATTTCTTGCAATTCACATCTAGCTAGCCTTAAATCCTATCGCATCCTTAACTACATATCAACCCTTTTGCGTATACAAGGGAAGATTTGAGACTTTTTTCATATAAAGATTCAATAAAATGAATATCATGAATCAGGACAAAATTAAAAGTAGCAGTGTAGGGTACTATTATTAGAATTTTTAAAATATTTTAGGCAATTTAGAGTGATTTATTTTTTTAAAATGACTTAAATAATTTGAAGTGATAACTTTCTTTTTTATCTACTCTTTAATTTGTTGTTAGTCCACTAATATGAGACTTTATATCTTAACAATCATAAATTATAATTTAATCATAGTGACATTATCATGCCATTTTTTTATGTCCACAAATATTAAGAATTGGATTGATAATGAATTTGTATATATGAATCAATTAATTTTTTTTATGCAAGAATCAAACTAAAACTTGAGTTTGAAGGCCATAAAGATTAATAAAATGAATATCAAGAAACTAAAAATGAGCAATGTTTAAAGATTACAAAAGACCAAAATTATAATTTAACCATAGTGATATTATCATGCAATTTTTTTTCACGTTCATAAATATTTAGGAATGAACTGTTGGTGAATTTGTATATATGAATCGATTATTAATATTATTTAATGCAAGAGTCAAACTAAAAGTTAGTTTGAAGACGATAAAGATTCAAAATAAATATCATGAACGAGGACAAAATAAACATAAGTGTTGTTTGGAGATAATAAAGACCGAAATTATAATTTAACCATAATGATACATGTCCATAAATATTAAGGATTAAACTCATAATAAATTTATATATATGAATCAATTTAATTTTTTTATGCAAGAATGAAGCTAAAAATGAGTGTGAAGACCATAAAGAGTCAATAGAGTGAATATTATGAACGAAAAAAAAATTATAAATGAGTAGTATCTGAAAATCACAAAGACTAAAATTATAATTTAATCATTATGGTATTATAATGATTAAACTAATAATAAATTTGTATATTTAAATCAATTTAATAATTTTTATGCAAGAATCAAACCAAAAGTGATTTTATTTATGATAGGAAAATTGTCATTATATTAAATAAAAGGGGTACTCAAATGTATAAAAAATACAATAAAAATAAAACCTGAACAAGAAAACAATCACCTAAATAAATACAAAGTGACACAAGTAGCCTGGGATAAGTAATACACCATAGACTACCTAAGCCGAAACAACTAGTCTATCAAAAATAGAAATAGGCCATGAACACTCTGCCACGATAAGATGGTTTAGTCCAATGAATCAACGAAAGTTATAATTAAAACAAAAATAATTATCATTGGTAGCGCAAATTGTCTTTGCTCTAATCATGCAAGGCAAGGTGATGGAGAAATTGACACAAGTGATGTGTTTTGCATTCTAAAGCTAAGTGAACCGTGTGAAGCATCAACATGAGCATCCATGAGAGAGAATGCATCACTACATGCCAGAAAATTTTGTGCATATGTGCTTAGAAAGAATCCAAAAGTTTAAAGCAAGTAGCATTCCACGTCATATCGCTGTCCATCTTGTCATATTTTCCTGATTATTGTTTTATATCACATTACATTACATTGCACAGTTGCTTAATTCAGCCAATTGAAGAAGGATTAATATAAATTTAAACAATATTTGCATTTAGAATGAGGTTTTGTCAACATATTTTTAATGATAAGACGTGCACAAGTTGTTGTGTTGGAGATAATCGTTTTATACTTTTATTTAAACATTTCAACGAAACAAATGAAAATATACAATTATGTAACAATACGACAAAACTGAATGTCCATTACTGGGCTTTTTGTTTGTGCCTGTCCATTGCCAGCAATTTTATTACGACATATCGTCGTATCCGTGCGAGAGAGAGAGAGAGAGGATGCGTCAAATGAAATTATTGGAACCCAATGTGACTACTCTTAAAGGGACATGCATAATTTTCTGCATTTTTTTTTGGAACAACAATTTTATCTTTCTTAATAATACACTGAATTCATGGACCATTATATCATTCGTTACTTTTTCCTATGATCCTTGTAACAAATTTTCATTTGCTCTCCTCAAATCCAACGCATAGATCCAGTTTATATAAATTTTAAATAATTAAACAAAAAGCTTCTACAAAAATATATAAATATTTTTTTAACTTTTTTATAAATTTAGCCAAATTAAACTAAACCATGATCAAATCTTATCGATACACCTGTGACTTGCTAAATTTGTACTGCCTCAGCTTACTGTACTGCATTAAATTGTACTGACACCAATACTATCTCCTAAAAAATATTTTACTTATTGTATTTTTATATACACATTTTTTTATCATATAATGTTATATCATATTTTTATCTTAAAAATAAAAAATATTTTTTTTTAAAATCAAACAGACTTTTAATTTTTTTAAAATATAAGGAGCGTCTCACAGTTATTTAATAATTCTATTATTTTTAAAAATGCTTACTGTAATATAAGTGAATTTAAAAAAGCATTATATATTTCTTTAAATAAATAGTTATAATTTTTTAATATTTTAAAAATTAAAAGATATTTATATGTTTTTAAATAAATTATTGATTTTATTATTTATTAATATAAATTGACGTAATGATTGTTTCACGCTTCGTCTTTGATTGACAAGAGAAATTACCATTTTAAAAACCGTACAATCCTAAGTGTAAAGTAATGTCACTTCGACTCGGATTTGGGACCTAAAAGCAGGAGAGCCCAGACAAAAGCAAACACCTGAATGCATTATTTAACACCAAGTGCGTTTAAAATAAAATATCCCCTATCTATATGTCTGATTATCATCTATTATACTGTTGACCACTGGATAATAGTAAATGGCCTTAAATATAGTTTTTTTTTTAATTATGTCGTTCTATTTGGTCTTTTCATTTTTTTATTGAGTCTCTAGAAATTATTTTTATTTTTATATAATTATTTTTTAATAATTTATAATTTTGTTTTGTTGTCTTGAATTAGGCCATGTAATTTCATTGAAATATTGATGTGCTGTTAACATTATTATATCTTTCTTTAATAAATTTTTTAGCTATAAAGTTAAACTTTTTAAAATCAAGATTTGAAAATATAAATAAGGTAAAGGTACATATAATATAATATAAATAAGAATGATAAACATTTTGAAATTTTATTTAAAATAAAAAATTATTCATATATGCTTATTAAAATACTGTGGAAAAATTTTAGACATTGAAATGGTTTATGAATTATTTTTTTTCAAGTATTCTCATCTAACAAGTGAGAAATAAACTTTCAAGTTATGATCAAGTGGCAGAACAAGAGTTTCTTCTCCAATGATATATATTTTTTTTCGTAAATTTTATGATTTAATTGGTGATTGCATGCTTAAATGTTTTGAACTTCTTCCATTTGAATCAATACTATGAATTGGTGGAAGTCACTTTCAAGTTTCAATCACTAGTTTGGGCGCAACAAATAATTTAAGAATTTGAGAACGTTCTAAGGATATTCTTAATTAGGCCTTGAATCGTGATGACTGCGTTGAGACTTCCCATTAATTTGATTTGTTAATTATTATTCATGCAACTTTCTCAAATATTCACACTTACATCTATTTTTATCAAATTTGAATTAAGGATCGTAATTAAAATAAAACCAATGGATAATTAATAGAAATTACCAATAATGAATAAGATATTTATCCAACAAATGAGTCTAGTATAAATAGCTATTCAGAATTTTGTTATGAATATTAACTATATCTCATAATATATTTTATAGCTTAAATTTAATATTTTTTTTAGAAAATAGATTATATTTAAGTATTATTCCAGTTAAGTTACAACATTGAATGCTATCATATTCACGTAATTAAAATACAAATATATTTAGATAAAAGTATTAGTACGTAGAGATACTCATCGAGTAATGACCCAAATATTGTAAACTTTTTCTTAACTAAAAGATCAAAAGTGATAGAAAGACTGAAGATATTTAGTATGTTTTTTCATTGCTACGTATAAGTTTAAGAAAAATAGGACAATGCTTTATTTTAAGGTGAGAAAGGTTATTAAATTTTAAAAAATACATAAAAGACTTACACTTAGACTCACATATGTTATGATAGTAGATGAAAGTCCATACCAAATAATTAAAATTTTTAGAAAGGTCTGTTAAGGAAATTTTCATTAGGCTAACAAATATTGTATGACAGTTCCGATGATCCGATACAGAAAATATTATTTTATTAGGATACTAAAATTGTTATTTTGTTCTGTATGAATAATTATAATTTGTGTATTTAGAGACAATAGATCATTATTGCTAGGGCTCGAAGTTGGACCATATCATATTGGACCACATACTAGGGCTCGAAGATCAATCTATTTGCTAACACAAAAATTGTTAGGCTTATCTCTTGTTAAAATAGTTTTTGTTCGACAAAAATTAATCTATTAATATTGACAACGTGTTTTTGAAAAATATTTTAATTTCTCATGTCTATTAACATACGAAAGATTATAAAATTGAGTACTTTTTCTTCTAAAATAAAGAACATTTGAAAATATATAATGGCTTCCTTCCTTATAAATAGAAACCAAGGGAATAAGAAAATAAATTCGAATATTGACGTGAGAGTGAGGCTTTAATGTTCCACCCACTGATATACGATGTTGGTACTTCAGATCCTGACCTAAGCCTATTTCACTGCTTTCATAATAGAAACATACAAATTATGAAATAAAACTCCCCTTGTAAATATCAATTTGATTGTTACTATATTTTGGACTTTTGGGGTCGAAAACTGAATATGCTGGAAAAATACAAAAAAGGGTATCGTTTTCTCGACCATAATGATGGGTTCATATGGAATTATACAAGCCATAAGGTTAATGACCTACCAATAGTCCATTAGAACACGACAAGGAGATTAAGGCTAGTTGCTATCATCTACCTTTATGTCGAAAGGGACATGTGTCAAATAGTGGCACGTGGCTCCATCTTGTTGCTGCATGTACTAGATGATGGGATATAGTGTATACAGTATGGTTTTAGTTCTTGTTGCATCTTTGTCCATAGCTTCAACTTAATTCCATTTTTTTAATTATTGAGTTTTTAAGTATCCCACAAGGAAGCATCGTTCTGAGTCATGGGCCCAAGAAGCCCATCCACCCTCCATGCTCATGCACAAAACCAAAATGGTAGAGTTTTAGAAATAGGTTATGTTGACTCTAAAAAAGGGCTCCCACAATAATTAAATGAATAAAGCATAAAGTAGAAGCGTTTCTGAAGGGACTAAGTGAGAGAGACGGGTAATTGTTTTTATCAAAAAAGATAAAAAGCAAGATGATAAATTTAAATCCTTGGCCTCCATCACCAAGAACAAATCACTGTATCATTGTATCATTGTTTGTAACAAAGAGACTCACGGTTCCTTTAATAGCAGGAAAGAAAATGATAAAAATGAAAAATAGAAGATGAGAAGAAAGGAAAATGAATTAATTAATTTTTGTTAGTAGATCAATGGATTGTCATTTGTCGTATGTGACACAAAACCAGTGATATAAAACTTTGGCTAAATACGAATAATTTTGGTCATTTTACTTCTGGTGGAAATTATTCCTGAAATCAAATATCGGATGCACAATGCATGTTTCCTTTTCAAGAATATGTGATTATTAGTAAAATGACGTGTTATTATTCGTAAATATAAAAGAATGTACTCTAATTTACTACTATTTATGGTTTTATGTTAATAAAATAAAATAATTGACAAGAAAAGTACAACTGCATTTAAGCAAACTGGACAATGTTACAGAGCTGAGATTCATACGATAATGACTCATCTTTTATCTTAGACGGTACGATGACTCATCTTTACAAAAGGTTAAAATCGTAAAAAAAATAATAATGAGATGCATTAAAAAATATAAATATGAAATATTATTATTTTTAAAATTTTTCACAAGTATCTTTAGAACATTTATTAGCATTTTTCAAAAGAATAATAAATGCGCTTCGTTGTCATTGATTTTTCTTGTGTTATTTGATAACCGTATTTTCCTTCCCTTTTGTTGTAGGAACTTTCATTTTCCGATCAGTAAATTATCGATTAATGTTATCATCCTTCAGTTCTTTTTCATTTCTGTATAAAACTACGGTTCTAAATTATTTTAATTTCTACATTAACTCAGCACAAAATAATAGTATCCTAGGCACTAAAATAGGACACCAAATTGACTTTTCTTTTTATTCTAAAGCATAAAAACATGATCAACTAGGATAGAAAACGGACTAGGATAAAAACACGGCACAAGTTGGTTTTTCCTTGTTAAATGAAGATATAATAATAATATGTTTTGGATAAATAATCACACTGCATTACATATAACTTTTGAATGTCGTTAATCACCCTAAACTTTGTATTATCACTCCTATTCAAATAATTGATTAAATATCTTTTTCGTGTTGGTTAAGAAAATTAATAATAAGAGTATGAATAATCATTTTTCTCTTATTTTGTGTTGGAATGGATTTTAAAATTTCCGAACAAATTTATGGTGCCTAACATTTTGTCTTACGTTACAAAGTCTGGAACCCACGACATGTATGTTTCATTTGCGTCAATAGACTTCTTTATTAAATAATATGGGTACTCTCTTCTTAATCACTTGTTAGCCGAGCATGACATACTGGTACTATACCACTTTATCTATCAAGATCAGCTTAAATAAAACTGTAAAACGTGTAAAAAAAGAGTATATGAATTCAAATCTTGCGACACACTTCACTCTTCTTCTCCTCGTGGAGTCTTATGTGCGCTTCTCTCAAAATCCATCACTAATGGATCCTCTCTTAAAAGGAACCTCTTAGTTTGAGCATGGTTTAGACCCTCAAGTCATCAACAAAGATATCCGTTTATCCATAAGGTCCAACTCAAGTGGACCTTTTGTGACAAAGGCAGAAGATTGTTTCCCGTTAGGCCCGTTGGCCATATTTTGTATTGCCTTGGGGCCTTTCCTTGGCATTTGTTTGCTAACCAAAAGCAGAATCAATATTTGAAGAGGGTAAACTCGCACTATCCATTACTCTTTGTACATCATTCATGAATATTACTTAAAGTTCGAATGGAATAGATTGCATATGATTAGCATCAAGAACAGGGATATTTTCTTCTTTAAAAAGGTCTTAATATTTATACTATTTGCACCATCCAAAAACCAAACTATTATGGATATACTTCATTGTGTCCACAACCAAAAACAGATGGCAAGATACTACACAGCGATCACAGGTACCACAAGTACAGGATAAGAGCTGGACCAGTCTGAATGTAAGGTCAGACCGAAAAAAAGGATGCCAAGAGTAATGCACTGTTTATGATATTTTTGCTCTCGTGAAGTCCATCTCCGGATGCTGCAAAATATAGACAGTGATCAATCAGTCAATCAACTGATAATAAGTAATCAAATGGGGCAAGTCAGCAAGAGAGTCAGGAATCAACCTCCGCCATAAATTTCTTCATAATTTCCTGCTTCTGAAGCTCATCACTGGTAGGAAGGCCCATAGATTTCTGCCTCTGATCAAACTGTATAACAGTATAAGAGAAAGTAAGTCAACTAGCAAAGAAACAGCCTCAGATCTAGGCAATGGCATTAGATGTATATATATCTTAAAAGGCTATATTAAAAACCTTCATCCTCATGATCGGAGGCCTGACATTCAGGTTACACACATTCAATAAAGTAAGACATCTTCGTTGAATTACAAGACATAAAACCAGAAGCAACACATTAAATAATAATTCAATATGACAGCATTTCTAACAGTTTTATACAAAAAAAATGAATGTGTGGATACAAAAATATCAAAAGGACCTTAGGAAATGATGAAGATTGAAGACAGACTAAAAAACCTCAAGTTATATAACCAATTAAAATAAATAATAGAATTAACTGATTACCATCATTTTTTCAACAGTCTGTCGAGTCTCAGGATCCAGGTCAGAAAGTTTGCTGTTCTCTGGTTCAACCTTTTGAGTATCAATTTGGGGATCACCTTTTACCAGACATTTCCACCATTCCATCTGATCATGCTTGGTCAAAAGAATAGAAATTGCACTCTGATCCTCTGCAAAATAGGTTTTGATGTAATGGGTAAGATATGAAGAGGTGATGACTCCTCATCAGTAAACAAAACAACCCGAAACCACACCCTGAAAATTAGCTCATGCATGCACACAATCAATGCACATGATCCACTCACAAAGATGCAAACTCAAATTTTGGTGTATCAAAAAATCAAATTGACTGATATGCCAGTGCATTATTGTCACTTCAAAGATGATCTATTGTTCCAAGTAGTCCAGTACCTATGCTCCAATAACAGTCATCAGGCTTGACAGGTCGGTGCAACTCCCCCTGAAAATTTTCAAAATCATGTAAAGGCACATTCATAACATAAAATCAAAATAAGAATAATAAAGTATCAATTAAACTCATTATATCATCAATCAGAAAAATAACTACCATTGTAGAATATATCTTTAATAATGAATGATAAAATAAGGCAAACTGACCTCAATAATTGGCGGTTGCCCCTTTAGTCCAACTTTTAGATGGTTCTTCTTTATTTCACAGATGACAAACCTTGATTTGGTTCCATTTGGAACTGGAACATTTACGTTGACCTCCTGAAGAGTCTGAGTCCAAGAATATTTATCCAAATCCAGACCATTACCTTTGTTTGGAACTGTACAGATATTGAAACAGATACCAAGTTAATCAGTAGTCAAACAAATATAAGGTACTTTTGATGGCACGACGCACGACATGTAAAACAGCACAATGCAAGTAGCTGAGCCATAACACAACTTTTTGTTCTATTTGATGTTTGGTGGTTGATGCACCACACAACCAGGGGAACAAAAAATTTTCCAATTGAGGTCGCAGAGGAGAGGGAAAGAAAGGAGGGTTGGAGTAGAGAAGATAGCTCATGGAAGAGGGCTATCAAGGAGAGGAAGTAAAGGTTTGGTACTTCTGAGATTTGTCTATTGAGCATGGTATAAGTAGGACAAGAAGTCATCCCTTGATTAGACTTTTGTCTTGTACTTCAATCTTTTATGTTATCTACACCTTCAGTTTTTCAGAAATACATAAATATGCTATCGATTATTTCTTTTTGTAGCAATTTGCAAACATTTAAAACAACTGAATTCATAATTCTAGTGATCAGTGATCACATAAAAAAATAACCCAGCCCATTAACTTCTACACAATATCATTCTACCTCACTAATTGTAACTCACACAAATTTAAAGGCAGGTATTTAAACAAGGGCTGCATTTATAGGCATTCCTCTAATTTTTTGTGGAAAATGTTCACGATTGAAGGTAACAGAGTCCTCGAAAAGCACTCACTCCAGTAAAGGCCAATATAATCAGCAATAAAAAATGGATCATATGAGCAACCATGGTAAAAAAAAAGGGGAACTCAAACCAATGGTTAGAAGTTAGAACTCAGAATCCACATATATAACAGGCAAGGAATTGCCTCACACATTCATGAGAAATAAGGCTCAGGGACAGCGAGCGTTTGCGCCGGTTTAAGGACATTTTTGAGGAATAAGAAAAAAAATCTAAAGTCCATGAAAATGTTAATATCATTATGCTAAAAAAAAGGAACGACTAAATACTCTAAATGGTCATCAATTTAGTCCTTCAATGTATCAAAGTAAGAATTTGATCCCTCACTAGTTGATTATTATAAATGGATACCTATCATCCCAACCCAAATCAACTTTATGCAATCCACCAAAACCAATAAACGATCTACAAGCAATGAATTACTGTTTCCGAAATCAAAACAAACAAAACGCTTATTGTTACCAACAAAATCACCTTAGCGCAAACAAAAGAGGGGAGGGGCAGGGGGAAACAAAGAACGTTAGGGCAAACCACAATTGCACATTGGAAATCTCAGAAATCGTTTCTATTCCTTTACCTATGGAGCCACTTTCCTCTCTGTTAGCCTCCTCCACCTTGAGTTCCTTCTCTTCCTTCAACCTCTTCTGGGCCTTTTCCCTCTCCTCAGTGGCCTTAAGCTCGTCTCTCTTCTTCTTCCCGGCTGCGCGCACCAGCGACGCTATATCCTTCTCGGCGGTCTCCGACGACAGAAAGTCACTCTCTCGGGAGATGAATTCGAAGACTCGCTCAAGAAAAGCTACGGGATTGGATGGGTCGAAACTGGAAGTGAACGAAGACGAAGACGAAGAGGATTGGGATTGTTCGGGTTGTTCTTCATGGAAATCGGAGATAATGGCCATACCTTAATGCCGAGTTAAGAATTGGGTTGGTTTGAATTCAAAGTTTGGAACTGAACCCAATTGAACTGAACTTTACAAGATAGCGAAGCAAATGAGGAGTGTTCGATTGTTTATATATACCAACGTTACTTCGCGGATATTCTCAGTTATTGCATCATAAATACTATTGATGCTATTGTTATAATAAATTTGAAAACTAAGGGAAATATTAATAGTTATTGTATTATATATAATTTTATTTATTTTATTCTTTTAAAAATAATATAAATATTTAATGTTGGATATTTATAATGGAATTAATTTTTTTTAAGAAATTAAAGAAAATAATTAATATTGAACTATATAAAAATTATTGATTTTAAAATAAAGAGTCAAATATATTTTATAAATATGAATTTAAAATAATAGTATAAAATTATTTATTTATTATTTTATATTATTGTTTTTAGATCTAATTGTATAAAATTTGTTTGTTTTTAAGACCTATAAATTTAATTAAATTTTAATTATTTAAAAAATAAAAGAGATACTAATAATGCAACATTTTAAAGGAATATATATATATATATATATATATATTCAGATACATAAATATTTTAAAATATTTTTGAAAAAATAACCGAATTTGTAAAGTATTATATTGTATTAAAAGTCTATAAAGACTTAAATTTTGTATTAATTAAATAAATAATTTATTTTAAGTAAATTTTAATATTTTTTATTAAATATAATAGAATTAAATGATATGAACCTAATTATATATATGCATATTAATTAATTATTAAATACTGTATTTCAGTTATATTAAATAAAAATAAATTACTTAACTAATAAACACAGTATTTATTTAATATTAGTTTTACCCATTTAATATTTATTGTATAAAATAACACAACAAAAAAATATAAAAAGTATTAAATTTTATTTTGAATATTTTACTTGTATTTATTAAAAAATTAGAAAACAAAACTTGACCTTTTAAATTAAATATGTTTTAATTTAGGCATATTCTTCCTATTATAATAATGACACTCAATTTTGCATGGCTTTTTTTTTTTAAATTTTATTTTTTTAGATATAAAAATTACCAAATTCAGGATGTTCATTGTTAGAGAGTAGGTAAAAAATAATTATAAAAAAGTTACCAATTCTTTGTATGCATAATTAATTTTAGAGGTAAAACATTAATTTCATATGATTTTAGCATAAGTACAATTTGTTAATGTTTGGTTTGTTGAACTTGTTTATCTTAGATATGAAATTTAGATTCGTCTTCATCTTTATATTTTGAAAGCAATTTAATTTTTATTATTAAATTAATTTTATTTTTTAAAAATTCCATTCAAAGAAATTATTTCAAAATTCAAAATTATTGGACTCTTATAAAATCATTATTTGAACTTGGTGTTATATAGGTTGCAATATCAATTTTTTTCTTATTTATTTAGTTAAAATGAAAATATTAATGATTTTATATATCAAATTTTTTATATTAATATGTGCTATTTATTTGGCTAATAAAATAAAATATGAAATTTATATTTTTTACTTAAAACAAATTGGTAACTGTTGTCAAATAGATTTTATTTAATAATTAAATGCAAATAGATCCTTATACATAGTAGGGGTTGTAGCTCATATGGTAGAGCGCTCGCTTCGCATGCGAGAGGCACGGGGTTCGATTCCCCGCAGCTCCACACAGTGTGTTACGTTTTGTTCTGTGCACCAAATTCCCAAAATTGTGAAGTTGTATGATTACACTTGTAACATCTTTAAACCATGGTGGCTCCTACCTAAACTCTGAATGTCTGAGCTTTAGAAAATTTAAAACACCCTTAATTTATTGATCTTATCGTGTTTTTATTCTTTTCATTTTATTTGAATGAGCTCTTTGAAATCATGTTTAGGCCCCATTATAGGCTTTGGTGGTTAGAATTGTTTGATTTAGGATAGGATTACGAATGTGTAATGAATTAAAGAAGAAAGTAAAAAAAGAAAAAGAAAAAATCATAGCAAAAATAAAAGAATTATTTTGCAAAAATAGTACGTATATAATTTTGGGAATTATTAAAGTTAACAAAATTATGTAGCCTAGTGTTCTTAAACTTTTCAAATTATGAGGAACTAGAGAATTTTTTATTATTTTTTTGTTTATATGAAAGTTTGTATATGGATGGATTAACAATTGATATTATGTTGAGATATATCTTGTATGAGTTATGAATATGATGAAAATACTCTTAATAATCTTATTTATGTGAGCTAAGTTTTATAAGTATGTTAGACTCAATTATTTAATATATTATTATAACTTATTCAATTTGAATGAATGTTAGATCACATGTAACTAATCCTATAAATTTTATGTACTAGACAGTCATCACTAAATGTGAGAATACTCATTCTAATCTCTCAAATTTTACCAATAACCAGTGGTTATCAAAATCTTTAGAACTGATGTCCTTTATCTTCGTTATAGACAAATTTTTAGCAACATGCGTATTTCATAATAAGATTTTTTATGCTATAAGCTTCAATATTTGTTGGCCAAATCAAAAGTATGTTTAATTAAAAGTTATTAAATGGTTTAAAGTCATATTCTCTCAGCACTCATACTGTACTCTATAAATATAATTTATAATTTATAAAAAAATTAAATGTGTTGCGAGTAAGTGGTCAGAATCACAAGATCTTGACTACCGAAAATTACTTCTTTAGAATATTAAAATAAGAATTTAACCTTATCAAGCGAAGAGTAAGGGTATATTATATACAACCTTCGATAATCTGAAAGTCCACAAAAGCATTGTTATTGATCAAAATCACAGGTGTGACTTGGGTTTAAAATTCGTTGCTTTTGTTTGTTTGCAATCACATAATTCCATAATTTTGCCGACCATCAACCATGTGATGTGCCTAGACCGTTTGGTTTGTGTTATATCCATGCTGCACATGATAAATACGATACTGTGCACGCACAAAATTAAACAATATAAAACCTTAAATAAATAAAAAATAGAGAACCTTATTAAAGAAAGTATAGAGCTCCAGCTGGCTCATGTGCACATATATAACATTGTAATAAGCTGAAGATTTATAACTTTTCACAAAACCTGTCTCAATAGCCTCTGATATTTTGATTCATCTGTTTAGTTTCCAGCAGCCTTGATCCATAATGTCAGGAAACATCCAATGCTATTTCTACGGCATCCGAATTCTTATTCTTTCCCAATCATCAGTCTCAAAGCAAGGATATTATTAATCAGTGTAGTGTATATTTGGTTTAATTAACTTGTTTCGAAATAAAATATTTTTTCAGCTTTTAATTTTATTTATTAGCGATTAGTATACTTGACCATGACAAAACACCTTATGAAAGAGAGAAACGGAAAACAAATATATGGAAGAACAAAGAAGGTGGAATACAAGAAGCTCTTGTCTGTCTACATTGTAAATGCAAACGACATAGATGGGCTCAGTTGATAGGGTTTCTCTGTTGGAACCTTTCTTTAATTGTATAATCATAAAACAGACGCAAGTAATTAATGTACAAGTATCACCACGGCTTTATCTTATGCATTTATCAGCCATGCAAATGCAACTGACACACAGAGCGTTGATTCTTTCCCTTGTGCAATGGTAAAGATTCTTCCACAGATTACGACACTTCCAATATTGTTACGCTGAACAGTTGGTGCTAATTATTATTTTTGGGAAAAGTTGCTTATATTATTTTATTATCCGCACTTGCACTTCCTCTTCAAGCTCCCTTTATTTTCTCTATATTATATATACCTAATACCAATATCAAGCATTGACTCACAAATATCCATGGCTTCTGCTGCAACCATTTCATCACCAGGATCAGAATCACCAAAGGTTCATGCATCGGACATTCCAAGCATCAAAGCCTTTGCAGAATCAAACGGAGGTTCCCTCATCCCTTCCACTTACCACTCTATCATAGACCCTCATGATGATGTTGCAGACGAACTTGCAGCTTCCATCCCAGTCATTGACTTGTCTCTCCTCACTTCACACGACCCTCAAATCCACGCCAAAGCCGTGCGTCAACTCGGCAAGGCCTGTGCAGATTGGGGCGTCTTCTTGGTAATTTTCCATTTCACAAAATTTCAATATTTTTCTTATTCGACTATATGAAATTTACGGTAAAGTGTCACTGCACAGCTTACAAATCATGGAATTTCGGAGAAGCTGATGGAGGAGGTGATGAACAAGTCTCTCGAGTTTCATTATTTACCTGTGGAAGAAAAAAAGGAGTTTGATGACAGTGGCAAAAGCCCTTTTACACCCATAAGATATGGCACCAGCTACAACCCTGAAGCAGAGAAGGTTCATTATTGGAGAGATTATCTCAAGGTTATCACCTCTCCTCAATTCAACTTCCCCAACAAGCCACCGGGTTACAGGTAAGCAAGAAAGTTAAGTTCAATAATCAAATCAACCCTATTAAAATTTGAACGTAGATCCAATCTAAGTTTGGGAGACAATGGGTAACAGCCTAAAATTTGTATCAATTTTTCATGATATTATGCATGGATATCTCATTAGTTTAAGTTCGAGAATTCCTCTATTCAATTATTTTCCTTCTTCTTGTAACTGGACACATCTGGATAGTTTAAGTAATTTGTTGATTTAAAATGCTTTAAAAATTTTAAACTTATAACCCTTTTGCTTAATTATATACCCTTCAATTTTTTGCTGATCCCCAAGGTGAGACTTCTATCCTCTACCAAATCCCAACACTAGTGTTTGGTGGCCTTACAGTGTTAATTTGTGCAGGGAGGTTGCGTTTGAGTATACTCGAGAAATAAGAGGTGTGGTGAGGAAGCTGCTTGAAGGAATGTCGGAGAGTTTGGGATTAGAATCCGATTCCATAATAGAGTCAACAGGTTTTGACCCTGGCTTTCAGGTCTTGGCCGTGAACCTATATCCACCGTGTCCTCAACCACACCTTGCACAAGGTCTGCCTCCACATTCTGATCAAGGCTTCATGACACTTCTCATGCAGAATGGAATTGGAGGGCTCCAGGTTAAGCACGATGGCAAATGGGTCAACGTGAATCCCCTTCCAAATTCATTAGTTGTCATAATTGCAGATCAAGTTGAGGTCACTCACTCACTCACTTTTTTCGCTCTTCTAATTGTTGAAATAGACCATGGTATTATGATCACATCTAAGAACTAACTCATCTTTAGTTTCCTGTGAGTTAGGTTTTGACTAATGGGAAGTATCCTAGTGTGTTACACCGAGCAATTCTCAACAACACAGACACTAGGATCAGTCTTGTGGTGTCCAATGGACCATCGCTAGATAAGGAAATTGGACCTGCGCCGGAGCTATTGGAAAACGAAAAGCCATTGTTCAAAAGCTATAAGTACCAGGAGTACTTCCACGCTCAACAGAAGACACGATTTGCTGATAAAAGTAGCTTGGAAAATGTTCGGGTTAATGTTGAATGACGATAGATATCTATCTATTTTGGCCTCGTCCTTTGAACAACACGGGATGAAAATTATCCTAATTTAAAGATTGGAGGATGGTTAATGTTAAAGGTGTTACTTGTGTGATGTGATAATAATGCTAACTTATAATAAAACTATCTGTCCTAATGACATTTTGGGTTATTTTCAATTTGAATGATGATTTCTATGTGTTTTTTTAATGGAGCAGTACTTCTATGTATTCATTTTTTATTGGGTGGCTTTGAGCGAAATGATGCTTAATTGCCTAGAATGGCGTAGTGTTTTGGGTGAAAAAAATTTAAGGGAAGCAAACTTCGGATATTATTGTTCTTGCGATCGCCATTCCTATGCCGGGGCTGAGATGCAATTAATGACTACATTTGGAGTTGAGGTGGTTCTAAACTTACTAACTATGAAAATATTTAAGATTTGAAACAGAACATAAATTTTTAACAGAAAAAATTGAAAAAAGTTAATAGTTTGATTTTTTTAAATAATATAATAATAGGTTATGACTAACGGCGGAGTCAGGTGTCCTAAAATAGGAGATAGTAATCAACGAAGTGGAACAACTTAAAGCATAAATAGAGTTTGTCTATGCAGAATACTTTGTTGGTTGAGATAAAGTTCAATTAAGTAATTTCTAAAATTAAAAAAGGATTAACTTTGATTGTCTTTTTATATACAAAAAGGAAATATAATTCTATAGTATAAGATGTTGTTTATTTTAGGAAAATGTGTATAGGCTAACATGATTCACATCAACATAGGGACCTTGCCGAAATAGAATTTTTACGCAATGGTTTATCTGTTAAATTTTTTGATCTAGGCGATGTGGATGAAATATTAGAATCTAATTATAAGGTATGAGATTTCTAACATGGGGTTTAAAAGACCTTGTGTTCACTAATTGTATTGTGATTATTCCATAGTTCTTATCAATCCCAAGGTATGGAATTTAATTAGTAGGACCATTATGGGTGACTGTTTACTACAATCGTTGTATCAAACGGAAAATAAAACACCCAAATACTTAAAGCAAAATAACTCAGAAGTTACGGGAAGCTCGTGTGCCCACATTGAACAAGCAAACGACATATGGCTTTGTCACAATAAGCGTAAAAGAGACGTAACGCAAGTAACGTGCCGCCTCATCTTTTTGTGTTGTTCTACCCATGCAAATGTTTTTGTTCTTTCCCTTAAGCATTTGCAAATGTCCTTCCACAGATGTTGACAATTCCTATGTTAAGCTTACAATGTGCTGCTATTTCTTTAATTTCGGAAAAGTTTTTCACACTGTTTTTGAACACTGTTTTGTGTAGTATTGAACTGAAAAATTTTAGAATTTATTTGTTCTGTGATGAATTCAAATTGACATAAAAACTTTTTCATGATAAATTCAAAATTTTATTTGTTATGTGATGAATTTTGTTATGATTTAATTTACTTTAGACGAACATATCTTGAGATGTAAGAAGGGATTTTACAAAAAACTAATTTTATTTGAAATCTTACTTATAATAGTTTAATTGTGAAAATTTTTAGAATTTATTGTCGACTGCAAAATTTTAATAATTTTGTGAAGTTGATTGTTTTGTCTCACTCTGAAATTGAGGAGTCTACTTTAAATACTCTAAACTTAAAAATATTGTTTTCGAGTGAAAGTTAGCATTTAAATAATAGTAAGTTATAGTTTCACTATGATAAATATTGAAAATTTTTATCATAGGGACTGCTCCTGATGCTTGAAAATGTAAAACATAACTATGCTGAATATTTTAATATAGGTCAATCATTCAATCGATTTTAAAGGATTATAACCTGGACAAGAAAATTTCAATTTGTGTAATATTTAGCTTGTTAGAAAACTTGGAACCTTTAGTTTCTTTTGGTAAAATGTTTTTTCTTTATTCAGTTTGTATGGAGAATATTAAAGTGTTGGTATCTGGTAACAAGTAAATAAATACTTTTACCAAAAAAAAAAAACACAGAGAAATATGACATTATTTTTTTAAAAAAAGTGATAGATGAAGTACATGATCACGTGTAGTTATAAGAGTTTTCTTTCAATTCAATATTTGATAAGTTTTATGAGTAAATATTCACTTTACTCCATAAAATACGTAGCGTCTTTTAAATTAATTTATTAAATTTTAATTCATAAAATTAACAATTGTGAATTACACTAATCTTAATTATTAAGAAATATTAAAAAGTAAGTAATACAATAATAATATGTCAAGTTAAATTATACATGTTAGCTTATTTTAAAATATATATCATATTATAAACGATTTAATCAATTATACATATTATTAAACGTAATATATTAATATTTTATTATTATTTATTAACATTATTTAGATTTAGAGATTAATATGCCTAACATAAATAAAAGTTAAGATGACATTTTTAAAATTTAAAAATGCTTGACACTTATTGTCTTTAAAGACAAAAATAAAAGTTTAACTTATTATTATTACTACTATTATAATAAACTACAGTGTCTTTCGTTGAGATAATTTTATTTGAGTTTGGATAAAAGTATATAAATGATAAAATTTTCTCTTAAAATAAAAAATAATTTATTTTAACAAGGTGGTTTACACTGATTTATTATCCGCACTTGTGTGTGTCTATCTATATCTACACCTAATACCAATGTGACGCACTGACTCACAAACATACATGGCCTCTGCTGCAACCGTTTGGTCATCAGAAAAAGAAGCATCAAAGGTTCATGCATCGGACATTCCAAGCGTCAAAACCTTTGCAGAATCAAACGAATCCTCTTTCATCCCTTCCAGTTACCACTCTATAACAGAACCTGATGATGATGTTGCAGACGAACTTGCAGCTTCCATCCCAAACATTAACTTGTCTCTCCTCACTTCACACGACCCTCAAATCCATGCCAAAGCCGTGCATCAACTCGGCAAGGCCTGTGCGGAATGGGGTGTCTTCATGGTAATTTTCCATTTCATTAATTTTCAATATTTTTCTTATTCCATCATATGAAATTTATGGTAAAGTGTCACTGTACAGCTGACAAATCATGGACTTTCGGAAAAGCTGATGGAGGAGGTGATGAACAAGTCTTGCGAGTTTCATTATTTGCCTGTGGAAGAAAAGGAGGAGTTTGGTGACAGTGGCAAAAGCCCTTTCACATCCATAAGATATGGCACCAGCTTCAATCCTGAAGCAGAGAAGCTTCATTATTGGAGAGATTATCTCAAGGTTATCACATCTCCTCAGTTCGACTTCCCCAACAAGCCACCAGGTTATAGGTAATTAATAAAGTTCAATTATTAACTTAACTCTATTCACTTCAAGATTAAGTGGTATGCTTGTTTATAATGATTTAACCAATTTAGAACGGTAACCCTTTTAGTTATGTATCCTTTACACTTCGTTTGAGAGTTAGTTTTTGTAAGGTAAGAGAGGAAAATAGAAGAGTTATTTGATGATAATTTTTTAAATTTTTAGAGAAAAAAGATTTATAAACTTTATAAAGCCTTTCTAATTTTGTGTTTTAAAATTCTTTTACGAAGAATTTTTATTAACCCGCTTTCTTCCTTCTTTTTTTTTTTTACTTTAAAACTATTTCTTTCCCTCACTTTCAAAATTCCTAAACGAAGTTTTAATTGCTTCTTGAGACTTGTATCTTCTACAAATCCTGTTTGGTGAGTTAATTTTTTGTGCAGAGAGGTTGCATTTGAGTATAGTCGAGAAATAAGAGGTGTGGTGAGGAAGTTGCTTGAAGGAATATCAGAAAGCTTGGGATTAGAATCCAATTCCATAATAGAGTCAACGGGATTTGACTCTGGCTTTCAACTCTTTGCAGTGAACCTATATCCACCGTGTCCTCAGCCACACCTAGCTCAAGGGTTGCCTCCACATTCTGATCAAGGCCTTATGACACTTCTGATGCAGAACGGAATTGGAGGGCTTCAGGTTAAGCACGATGGCAAATGGGTGAACGTGAATCCCCTTCCAAAGTCATTTGTTGTATTAATTGCAGATCAAGTTGAGGTCGCTCGCTCACTCACTTTTTTTGCTCTTCTAATTGTTTAATTAGACCTTGGGATGATCTCATGTAACCCATGTTTTGTTTCCTCTGGGTTAGGTTGTGAGTAACGGGAGGTACGCGAGTGTTTTACACCGAGCGATTCTCAACAACACCCACAGTAGGATCAGTCTTGCGGTGTCCAATGGACCAGCGTTAGACAAGCAAATTGAACCTCCGCGGGAGCTGTTGGAGAAGGAAAAGCCATTGTTCAAAAGCATCACTTTTCAGGACTATTTCCAATTTCTGCAGAGGTCACGGTTATCTGACAAAACAGCATTGGACGAGATTCGCCTTAATGATTAACAATGATGTTCATATTTATCTATTGTGAATGTGGTTAATGCTATTGGCATGTGTTGGATGATTTGATAATTAGTGTTCACGTTTTGGTGTGGTTCTTTGTCGTTGATAAAGATTTCTTACCAAATTTCAGGGACTCGTGAGGAAGGATTTTAGCGAAAATGAACATTTAATTCTCACCCGCTGCCATGAAATGAATAGTTATCCGAAACGAAATGGGCAAATGATAAATTCCTTGAGTTTTGTATTTAGGTTTTCTCCTTCAAAATATTGCTTCAACTAATCTTTCCTGATATCTAAGAATAAGTTAATGGTAAATTGTTCCTAAATGTCGGTTAGTTTGCAAAATAAGAGGCTTTTGCTAATATAATTTATGCCCTGACTGTAACACAATGTTCCTAAATTGTTCCTAATATTTAGTTTTTTATTTTACCTTTTATATTTTTGCATTTTTTTAATTTTTTTTCTCATGGGTGTGACTACTGAGAGAGACTGCTGGGTTTTTTTTTTTCTTGCAAGGCTACAAGAGTAAGAGACACTAAAATAAAAAAATTGTAAAAATATAAATGCCAAAATAAAAAAAAAATATTTGACGGAATTAAAAATTTAAGAATATATATAAAAATAACTAGTAATATTTTTTTTAGAATACTCTAGACAATTCTGTTTTCAAAACTAATAATTTTTTTGTACACAACATGGATATTATTAAATTAAATTTAAAATGTTTAAATAAATAACCAAATATACTTTTTTAAAATTGAATTATAAATTTATAAAGTAAATATAATTACTATGAGTAGAAATCAAATTATTGCAAAAGTAACTATAATAAGAGTTACTTCACTTAATAACTATTTATAAATATTAGATTTTATCAATACAACCATTATATAAGATTATATGTTGATGTTAATCATGCAAATTTGTATTTACACTTTATATATAACAACTGATATTTACTTTAATTGAAAGTATAATTTTATTGTCAATTTAACGTGCTTGAAAAGTTTTGAATAAAAAGAACATGCGTTACATATAATAATTTAATATGTCATTTTTTAGTGTATTAGTTTTTTTTTTCTTTACTAGAAATTGACATGTAATGTATATGATATGCTATTTTTATGTACTGGTATTCAAATTTAAATTTTTAATTTTCTTTTCATATTGACCAAAATTTTAAACTAAATTAATTTTTTTTCTTGTTACAATGATTCAAATTCAAATTCAAAATTAAATTTAAAATTTTATTTTACTTTAACAAAAATTCAGAATTGAAGTTCAAATTTCAGTTTCTATCTTTGACCAATTGAACAATTTGAATTTTAAATTTAGTCTTTCGTCAAAGTGATACAAAAACTAAAATTTAAATTTTGAATTCAATTTTAATTAACATGAAAGAAAAATTTTAAATTTAAATTTTAAACATAAATTAAAATAAAATTTAAATTTTATTTTAAAATTTTAGTTAAATTAAAAAAGAGAAATTTAAATTTCTAATTCAAATATCAATACTGAAGAGTAATACAACGTATTTTAATGTCTAACATATGGAATAAAATGAAGATAGATAAAGTCTCAAAAAGTGATATTCATTACATTCTGGTGTGTGAGTCACATTAAAAACGTATCACTACTATAATGAAATATGAGATAATTTTAGTGTGTGACATTCTTTTAATGTAAATCTACATTAAAATGTGACATGTGTATGCTTTTATTACTTACATCTTTTTAGTAATTATTTTTTAAATAATATAATTTAAGTAAAGAATTTTTAAAATTGTATTATTTTCATAAAAGCATAAGTTTCACGTCTATTTTATTTTCATGACTGAGTTTTAGACTTATTTTATGAAGTTATGATAGGAGTTTGTAATCCTCGAACTTAGCTTGGAAACACAACTGAAAGAGCTCCTTATTTTGTCAATAAGGATTTGTTTGCTTTTGAAACTAAAATTTGTTGCTACAAGCTAATTTAGTTATTCAAAGTGGCCCAACCCCCAGCCCATTACCCTTATTTAAAAACAAATAAATAGATCATTGCTAATGGAACTTAATCCACTTCATGGGCAATCTCCATGGGCTACTTGAGCACATGTTTCAAATAACAAATAAATAAATAAAAATGGTAATTACAACTATAAAATTATCTAAAAGTGTGTTTTCTGTCTTAAATTTTAGTGTCATATCTTTAATTTAGCTAAATTAGTACGATTTAATTTGAAATATTCAATAAAAAATCAACCATTTAAATTTGTATTGGACAAAAACATGTTTGGTTAAAAAATAAAACAATACTTCTATTTTGTTTCATGCATGCAAAATATATAATAAAAGCGATCTTAATATATTATTATTTTAAAATTTAAAAAGTTAACATATGAAATAGACTTATGGACCAAAGCAATATCATAAGTTCTTTAATCTTTCTATTATTAATTATGAGAAATAACTTACCAACGTTACATATTCTTTTAAATAGTTATTCCTTAAACTACTATTTATTATTTTGAAGTTTGAATATATATATATATATATATATATATATATCATGTCAAATGTTAATAACAAAATAAAAATAATCAAATAAATTTATATTTTTAATAATTTAAATATTTAAATCATTAATATTTAAATATAATTTTTTGAATAAGTGTCATCATTTTTATCTTTGGCTTATTATCCTCAATTGATAATAACTTTTCAAATCAAGTTATCATAATTAAATATCAATTTATCTACAATACTTTCTTCATTATTTTTACATGTTCCTTTTAACAATCACTCATTATAATCATCCTTTTAAAAAAAAAAATCTACCACGTTATGACCTCAAAATATTTTTTAAGAACTTAGTTGTACTTAATCAAAATAATATCTTACAGCCTTTAATACTCAAGTTTATTTATTTTTTAAATGAATATATTTTAATATATATATATATATATATATATATTTCAGATTTTTGCTACTATTAAATCAAACAATTTAAATTGAAGTTATTTAACATTTATTTAAATGCTTAAGAAGATTTCAATTATGTTCATATCCAAATAAATTATAAGTCAAATTCAACACTTTAATAACAATATTTTGTAAATGTGACTAGGCTTGTTCTTGACCTTTTTAGGGCTTTAGGCAAAATAGAAAATTAGGTCCATTTCAAAAAAAATAAATATAAAATGTAATAAAATAAAATAAAAGCATATGTCAATAATTCTATTAAAATAATACAATTTTTTAAGTAAATACAATTTTTTCTAATAAAATTACAAAAAAAAAATTGTTCTTTCATTCAAGTAACTTCTATGTTATAATTAACTATAAACACAAAAAATTATAAAAAATAGGTTATATGAGCATTTTGAGATGTAAAATTGTTAATGATAACATTAACATTAATGTTTTTTAAAAATTCAGTCTCAATCGATAAAATTACAAGATCATTAAACTGTTCTTATGACATTGATGACCTTAATTAGATTTTAATCAACTTTAGCTTTGAAAAAATTCTTTTAGCTGATGCTATAGTCTTTGAGATTGTAGAAAAAAATCTATAAGCGATAAAAATATTTGGATAACAATATGCAAATTTGACAAACTCAAGAACTATTTAATTTTTTAGAAAAATTAAAATTCTCTGTGAGTTTTAATGCTAGAAAGAGTAAAATTTAGGAATTAAATGAAGTTTTGAGTTTAGAGAAGTCAAGAAGTTGACTACGTTTATGGAAGTGAGATGCAAGAAATTGAAGAATCTTTTTTATTTTTCTATTTTTTTCTAACTACAAATTGCAATTAAAAGTTAAAATTATTTTTTCCATGTGAAAGCAAAATATGATTTTTACTTTGGGCCCATTTCAAGTCTGGGCCCTAAGCGATCGCACTTCTAAACTACCCTCAGGATTGGGCCTGAATGTGACATATATGGTCCATAGTTCTTTTATCATTTAGCTACAAGTTGTAATACCTTAATTTAATTTTTGAATAAATAAATTTCACAAAATAGAAATAATAAAATTTTTCATTCAAACGGTTCTTAAAAGTTGTAACACTTAGTCAAAGGCCGAGTCAAGAGAAGAGTGTTTGGCCTGTGGTGCACCCACGCTCACTGTTAGTGTCATCACCACCCTTTCTTCCCTAATGTATTTATACAGCTCCCATCTTTCACACTCCCAGTGTATCGTTGAACCATTCATAGTTTTTCAACATATTCAAACACAATCACACTCAATATGCCATTCACACACATTCTCACCCATTTAATAATATCCAATATCAATCAATAGCATGTCTAAGCATTCCAACCACATTCTCAATCACATCATGATATTCAATTTCACACATTGCACATATGTACACATTCAATCGCATTATACGCAAACACATAATTTTCAACACTTTTTCATCACACAACATTCACTATCCATTATACACTTTTCTCAAACATTAATCATATTATGTTGCATACCACATTTCCATCAAAATTCAATCACAACTAAACTATTCTCATCAAAATACACTTCTTCCTACTTTTTTTCCTAACTACATTACAATACACCTTCAAATAAATAATTTTCAAGTATAATGAGATAGAGTATAGTCCCCCTTTACCTCGGAATGAAGACTCGACATGAAACTCAACAATGGAAATGCTCCCTACACAGATTTCGTCCCTAAAACATGAAAATCTCCCTTAGAACTCAAGAAAATGAAGAAAAGGACGAAGGCGCGAAACCCTAACCTATAAAACTTACCTTTAAATGCTCCAAACGTGATTCCAACCTTCAATCCTACACCCAAATGACTTTGGAAGCAATTTAAACGGTGAAATAAGGTTGAGAGTTGAGAGAATCGAAGAGATTTCGAAGAGAAGAATGAGACATGAACTTTTCAAATCCTAAACCCGTAAAATACCCCTTTGGTCGTGATGTTCTCGCTACAGCGAGACATCTCTTCTCTCGCTGCAGTGACACCCCTCCTCGCTACAGCAAAAATATCAAAGGAAACTGCACTCTAATTCTTGCAAAATCTCGCTGCAGCGAGAGTGCACCTAGAAATGCACTCTCTTCTGTCACCTTCTCGCTACAACGAGAACACAATTAATTGTGTAATGAGTTGAATGTGGATGTATATGATAATATGAATCTATGTGTGAAGACGGGGCTTGTATGAGTATATGAATATGAGTGTATACATATATGTTGGTTGTTGTTGAATTGTAAAATGTTTGAGTATGACTAGAATTGGGTTGAGAATTGGCTAAATATGTGTTGCAGAAGCGTTCTTGCTGTAGCGAGTGGATTCTCGTTGTAGCAAGAGAGCCTTGGGAAGAAGGTGTGAAATTGTCGCCTTCTCGCTATAGTGAGAGATCTCTAGTTGTAGCGAGAAAGCGGTAGTAAATAGTGTATTTCTAGATGCAATCTCGCTGTATCGAGAGGATCTTGCTGTAACGAAATTCTGCAGAAACCAGGATGCAGTTTCATCTGAGATTTTCGCTGTAGCGACGCCCCTTGTCGCTATAGCGAGAGCGTCCCTACCAGAGGGGTATTTGAAAGGGTTAGGGTTTGAGAAATTCATTTTTTCTATTCCTCTCTTCAAAATCTTTTCGATTCTCTTGACGCAAAACCTTATTTCACTGATTAAATTGCCTCCAAAGCTATTCGGGAGCCAGATCAAAGGTTGAGATTGTGTTGGAAATGCTTGGAGGTAAGTTTTAATGGTTAGAGTTTCGGTTTCTCATCCCTATTCTCTGTTTTTTCTGTTTTCCTTGGTTCTCATAGGATTCTTTCATGTACTTACGACGAAATTCGTGTGGAGAGCACCTCCTTAGTTGATTTCGTGTGTGAGTCTTTGATTTGAGGTAAGAGGGGACTCTACCCTATCTCATTTTGCTTGAAAATTTGTTTATAATGTTATTTGTAGAGTTGTGATTGAAATAGCATATAAAAAGGTATGCATTTAGATGAAAATGACTTAATTGTAATAGGGTATAGTGGAAATCTTCTGTGGAACCTAGTAGTATTGGTATTGAATAATGTGTGTGTTGAGAATGGTTTGTTTGTACTTGAAATTATGTTAGAAATGTCATGTGTTGAATGTAACGCATATGAATATGGGCATATGTTTCATGTGTGAAATTGAATGCAAGTTATGATTTAGATTATAGCTAAAATATGTGTGATGGACATGTTAAACGTGGTTGTGAATATATTATGAATGGTTCAGTGATACACGGGAGGTGTGGAAGATGGGGGCGGTAGAAATACTTCTGGGAAGAGAAGGTGGTGGTAGCATTAATAGTGAGTGTGGATGCACCAAAAACCATTCGCTCTCCTCTTGACTCGGCCTCTGACTAACACCTTTGCCAAGGGACTCGTGACCGCACACATTGTATCTGTGAGGCGGGAGTTATCTGCCTACCATTCATGGTGTAAAACTGTGATCACAGTGCCATAGTGAGTGTGGCTAAGTGTAATGATTGCACGTGTGTGTGAAATGTTATTGGTGCAGTGAGCGCACTGGTTGTGAGTTGAAATGGAATGGTTGAAAATTGTTACTTGTGATTGATAATACTTAAGTAGAATATGGCAGAAAATATATGGAATAAGCAAGGTGAAACTCTATGTTTGTTTATGTGTGCGTGATAGTGTAGAGTACTTACCTTTTACATTTATTTTTTAGGTGATCAAGATGATCAGCACCGAGGTCAGTGAAGGAATGAATGATATTGCCATACGACTTAAATTATTTATTTTGAAAATACAATGTAATTGAATTGATCCTGTAACATTGATATGAACTTGTAGTCCTTTATTATTTTGAAATACTTGGATGAAACTATGTGTTGAGAAATTATATTTAAATAAAAATTTTATTATTTATATTTTATAAAATTTATTATTTTGAAATTAAATTTAAGGTGTTACACAGGACCATTTTACTACAGCGAGAACGTCCCTACAGCATATACTCAACCTATTTTATCAATCAATCCAAACCAAACACAAGCAAACATTCTCAATACAGAATCAACATTTACACCCATACTCATATTCACATATTTATACACGTTCACGTCATCACATATATCCACATCATCATATACATCAAATATACATTCAAATAGAACTCCACAATTTATATTAATATATAAAATATCATTACAAAATTTGAGGCATTACACAAGTTATGGAATAAATTATTAGTATTGTTATCTACATAGTTATATCATGATAAAAAAAAATTTAAACTATTCTTTTACTAAGAGTCATTGTAGTCCTTTGTCATGTTGTTCCATTAAAACCAAAGATGTCTTTTTAATATACAATGACAACTGATATGAAGCATTTTGTGTATCTTCTTTATTTGTAGACAACTTCTTAATATATTTATATATGTCTTTCATTACTTAATATTATTTCAATTTTTGTATTGTCATAAAAAATTTGAGGATTAAGATAAATAATATGCAACCTACAATAAATAATAAAACTAACATTCTTATTTTCTATAATTATAACAAAAATATATTTATATTTATGTTCAATTTTTTATGCATCTTGAATACTTTCTTAATCCTTATCAATTGTTTGATATAAGTAACACATTGCATGTTTTTCTCGTTATCAACAAGTTTAAGAACTTGTACAAAAAGTTTCATAACCTTAAGAGTATAAACAATATTACTCTAAAAAGAAGGTATAAACACATTGTTTATTGTCTTTTTTCTTTTAATTTTTTTGGTCAAGTAAATATTTTTTATTTTTATATATATATTCTTTATAAAATAAAAAAATTTTATGACAAATCTTGTCACTCTATTTAAAATTTATAAAATTAATTTCTCTATTCTCTTAATTCTGATTAGTTTTCTAATATTAAGACTAATTTTAAATATTTTAAATTTATTAAAATTATTTTTAATAACTAAAGAGTGTTACTTATATTTATATATATATATATATATATATATATAATATAATAGATTTGTTAAATGTCAACAACATAAAGCAAGATTGACTCACTTATACCAGTGAGCCAGGAAGAAGCTCTTGGGGCCCACACTGTACATGCAAGTAGGAGCTCTTGGGCCCACATTGTACAACCATGGGGGAGCTCTTGGGCCCACATTGCTCATGCAAGAGGAAGCTCCGGGCCCACATTGTACATGCAAGAGGAAGCTCTTGGGCCCACATTGTACATGCAAGCAGACATATGGCTTGGTCAAATAAAGCTTTAAAAGAGACGCAAAGGAAGTAATGTGCCACCTCAGCCTTTTGTGTTGTTCCAGCCATGCAATTGCTTTTGTTCTTTCCCTGATGAATTTGTAGATATCCTTCCACATATGACGACAATTCCTATGTTAAGCTTACAACGTGGTACTATATTTTTTGATTTTCGGAAAAGTGGTTCACAGAATTCATTATCCACACTTCCTCTTCAAAATCACCTCATTTTCTCTATATATACCTAACACCAATAGCAATCACTGACTCACAAATATCCATCATGGCTTCTGCTGCTACCATTTCGCCATCAGAAGCAGAACCACCAAAGGTTCATGCATCCGATATTCCAAGCATCAAAGCCTTTGCTGAATCAAGCGTAGCCTCTCTCATCCCTTCTACTTTCCACTCTATCATAGATCCTCATGATGATGTTGCAAAAGAGCTTGAAGCTTTCATCCCAGTCATTGACTTGTCTCTCCTCACTTCACATGACCCTGAAATCCATGCCAAAGCGGTGCATCAACTCGGCAAGGCATGTGAGGAGTGGAGTTTCTTCATTGTAAGTATCTGTTTCAAAATCTTTTTCTTCCATAGAGAAGTACTATCTATACATAATAAAATTTACTCACTCATTAGTTTCTCAGCTCATAAATCATGGGATTCCCGAGAAAATGATGGAAGAGGTGATGAACAAGTCTATCGAGTTTCATGATTTGCCTGTGGAGGAAAAGGAGGAGTTTAGAGACAAAGGGCCACTCGCAGCCATTAGGCACGGCACCAGCTTCTGGCCTCAATCAGAGAAGGTTCATTTTTGGAGAGATTATCTCAAGGTCTTCACACATCCTGAATTCAACTTCCCCCACAAACCACCAGGTTACAGGTAAGTAAATACTAATACCCCACAAACCAAAACATGCACCACTGTTTCATGGCCTTACAATTTTAAATTCTACAGGGAGATTGTATTTGATTATGGCCAGAAAATCAGAGCTGTGGCATGGAAATTGCTTGAAGGAATATCAGAGAGCTTGGGATTAGAATCCAACTCCTTAATTGAGTCAACAGGTTTTGAGTCTGGCATACAGATTTGTGCTGTGAACATGTATCCAGCATGTCCACAGCCACACCTTTCACTTGGGATGCCTTCACATTCCGATATAGGCTTAATGAACTTCTTGATGGAGAATGGAATTGGAGGGCTTCAGATCAAGCATGATGGCAAGTGGGTCAACGTCAACCCTCCTCCAAACTCCCTAGCTGTCATACTAGGCGATCAACTTGAGGTCACTCGCTTTTTTTTTTCTCTTCAAATTCTTGTACGTATTGGAGTCTAAGGTTCAAGTTTTGGATCTCATGCAACCACTGTTTGTTTCTTTTGTATTAGATTGTGACTAATGGGAAGTATCCTAGTGTCATACACCGAGCAATTCTCAACAACACAAACAATAGGGTGAGTGTTGTGCTGGCGAATGGACCCGCGCTAGAAAAGGAAATTGGGCCACCGCGGAAGCTATTGGAGAAAGAAAAGCCATTGTTCAAAAGTATCACGTTCAAGGACTATTTCCAATTTCAGCAGAAGTCACGTTTAAGTGATAAATATGCTTTGGACGTGATTGGCCTTAATACTTAACAATGATGTTCTATCTATGTGAGCTAGTCCTTTGATCTGGATGGTTGGGAAACTATACCCCCATTTTAAGTATATAAATAATGCTGTGAGTTTGTATGATGCGATAAGTAATGTCAAGTATTTGGTGTGTTTATTGTTGTTTATATGGGATACAATTACCTTTCATCCTGGTAACCGCTAGTGTTTCTAAATTCAAAATGTTAAAAAATAAAAACAAATAGTACAGAAAGATTTCTTACCAAATTTCAGGGACTGATGTGTATGGATTTTAGCGAAAATGAGCATTTCATTCTCACTCGTCATGAATAGTTCCCAGAAATGTATAAAGAAAATACCTTTTGGAAAATGATTTAAATAATGTAAAAAAATAGTTTATCTGTTTAATGTAATTTTTATCATAATCACTCATATCAGGAGTGATATTATTTAAAAATATTAAAAAACCAGAAGTTAATATGTCCTAAAAGAAAAGAAAGTATAAAAATTGTAGTATGTACAAAATTGGTTGTAATTGTCCGCTTCCACTTTATCTGACAACTCTCTTGAATTTTCATGCATTTTTTTGTGCTTATTGGACAAGAGAACGAGGTGTAATCACCCTCAACTGAAAATCAATTCAATGTTATCCAGGTTCGCAGCTATCAAGAAAAGGACTAGCACAAGCAGTTTGTGCAGTCATATATAAAAATATAATTAAACCGTTTGATACATGAACTAAAACACCAACTAAAAGTGTATAGCATTATTATTTTAATTTTTATAAAAAATAAACATAATAATAGATATTTTTATCATTATTAAATATTTTATTATATTAATTATATTATTTTTAAAAATTAAATAACAAATTTTATATAAAATATTCAAAAACATATTCTATGTTAATATGATATGTCAAATTTTTAAAATTAATTTCTAATCAAGATTAATGAATGAGAACTTAAATTATTGAAAAAATCATAATTATAAACAAATAAAATTATTAAAAATAACAAATATTGAAAAGTAATAAAGAATAACCTAAAAAAACCACAGTTATAAATATTTTATTTATTATATATGAGAAGACATTAATAATAATTTATTACCAGCTATTTTTATGTTCAAATACAGTGTAGCAATTTGAAAGTAGTGTATTTTATGTTCTTTTCCTTTCTGTACCATCACGGCAAAGTGCTAACTGCCGATCGATTCCTTGTGCCGTGTATAACTCATTCATTGGTTGCGTATATACTGAAACTATATATAAAAATAAAAATTGTAATGCTGTTAATATATTTTTAATACATTCTTTATTATTAATTAAAATTTATTAAAAATTATTTGAGTCTTATTTTTTCATTTTTAATTAAGATTTTTTTCATACTTTTTTAGTTTTAATAAATTTTAACTAATAATAAAAAAATATAAGAAAATGTGTGTTAGAAAATATATCATTAGCATTCTTCAAAAATAGAAATCACCCACAGATTATTTGACATGTATTAACACAAAAGAGAATTATCTATTTTTAATTATATGATATTTAATTTTCCTTTTTTAATATCGTTAAATAACTTTGCTTCTAAGGCAAGTAATATTGATTAAGTTAAACTCGATGGAACGAGAGTACTTTTAAAAATATTATCAAATAAAAGTGTTTTTAGGATTGTTTTTAGAAAATATTTTTTTATTATGTCAAGTGATTTCTATATTATGTATTTATTTATTATGTTAAAAAGCCTTACAATTTGTATGAATTATTAAAGTTTTTATATAATCATAACGTGTTTAATTTTTATATATTGATGGTCAAATAATTTTATATTATCAATTAATTAAAATATAAATACAGGCATAGCAAAATTCAGGCAACAGTTATTTTTTTACTTAACCCCTTGTTTCAAAATTTCAAAAGGAAAGTTAATAACACATTTTTTATTTTTTATTAAAATTTACTAAAAACTATAAAAGCATAAGAAAAAAATATTAAACTAGGAGTAAGAAAAAGAAAAAACATTCATAATTATAATTTTAATAAAAATTAATTGATAGTTAAGAGTATATTTAAAATAATGTTTTAGAAAATATATTACTAGCATTCCTAAGGTTGAAATGGTTTATCAGTTTAGATAATTAGAAAATAATCAGCACTGGGAAGTTTATTAGAACATGAACCGCTAAAGTACTCAGCAAATATTTCTTTAAAAAATGTGTATAACATGGGCACTTACAGTGACACACTTCCCAACGGAGTTCTGACTGGCTAAAGTCCATAGAAATAGAAGTTAATAATTAATATGCAAGGCCCAATGGACCTCCTAAAGTGCCATTTTTTTTGGGTCTAATGAACTTAGCTGTTGACAAAAACAAAAAGAACTTTATTTTTAACTAGTGCCAATAAATTATAGTATAAATTTTTATACAATAAAATCTTATTAAATAAACACTTTATTAAGTTATTACCTAAAGGCACCTCAAATAATTAATTGCGCGTTAATTTCAGAAATCAAAGTTTATATTTGTTCTAGTTACGGTGCAAGTTGTGAATTTTTATGTATAATTTTAGAAGGTATAGCATTATGTACTTGTTGGCGGGTTATATTTCTCTTTGATTTATAACTTTTTGAGATAAAAGTGACAGAAAATTGTCTAATTAAGAGGATTGGGTGTCAGAGAAGTAGGTAGAAAGAGAAAACCCAAATAAGAGTTTAGGCCATGGAATTGAACAATGGTGGGCTCCTCATTTACGGTTTCAGTCCTTGGTGTACCGTTTACATATAATATTCCAAAGTTTTGACATAGGAAGGCCCTTTTGGACCTTTAACCTTTATGGACCACCCCAAATCACCCTAACCCCCTTCTTGTGAGTAAGGCAAGGACCCAAGTGTGGTTTTGTGGATAAAAGTCTCAAATAAACTACACACCTTAATTCTCGACCATAAAATAAAATTACACTTCGAATGTTAACACTGCTAATTATAAATTTTACATTTATAAAATTTTTAACATATTTTCAACATTTTAGAGTTGTGCAAAAGCAAATTATCATGATATTATTAAACCCCACTACAACCATCCACCTCTGCAGCCAGATCTCCCTCCAGCATGTGTACAGAAAAAATAAAACCAATCACATGCTAGTTTGTCTGGTTAAATTTTTTTTGTTGACCAATTTTCACCTTTCAATATACAAATGAATTGCCATAAAAAATTTACAGATTGTGTCAGACAGAAACCACTTTGCAGCCCGAATACAACGGCTGAAATCTAGGCCTTGGAAAGAAACTGAAGGCGATGTCTAATTACAAGTTAGAACAGCTACATTAATTATTTCAAATTTCATCAACTGTTTGCTAATGCGGCATTGCCCTCTCCGATCAAGTTCAAAATTATGATGGAAATTTTGGACTATATATAGTACAGGTCCTAGATTGTGAACATATCATTAATTATTTCTCACATACGTGTGTGTATGAGTGTATCCGTATACATTTATATTTGAATAAATAGGTCTTAAATTGTTCCACAGAAGTGGGTTTCCATGAAAGTGTGATGATGATTAACAAAGTGGAGGCCAGAAATATGTATCAATCTCGTGACTCAGTGACTACTTTCTCTGGTCCCTCTCTCATACACACTGAAAAGAGTTTTTGTCTGGGACTTTATAATACCGACACACACAATTATTGACCGCCACTACCATCATGTTCGGGACATAAGAACAATACGGAATAGGATGGATCCGTGTTATTGAATATCTAAGCCAAAAGGTGATTCATATTCCCTGTTAGCCACTTATAGCTTGCCCCGTATAAAACTCGTTCTTCTACTTAAAACTTGTGTTATTGAATTATATCGCTGCATGATACATGAATCACCATTCATGTACATGTAGTGGGTCATTTTCCTATGTTTCCAGCTCCCTTTCCTTCTTCTGACAGTCATGGCTTCAATGACAAACAAATTTAATCTGCTAAATGCAAATTGTTAGTTTTTTATTATTTTATATCTTGCTCAGTTTTTTTATTTGTATTCAATAAGATTTTCTTTACTCATATTTCGTCTCAACATAATGATAAATCTCACACAATAATGCAAAATATGAGGAGAGACTCGATAATCAATTTAGTTTAGGTGAACTTTATCATCTCGTATAATTGTTGAATAGTATATTCTTAAACTACGTTAAGCATTTGTGTGTTCTCAATTTAATCTCAAAATATTTCAATTTTCAAGTTAGGATTTTTTTAAAAAGTTAATTAGGTGAATTAGGGTTAATATGTTGTATTTATATTATAAATGGATGAAAATAGTATTATATTAGGTGAATTAGGGTTAATATTTTTATTTTTAACATTATTTCATCGTATATAACATGCTAAAATAAAGTTATCATCTGTCAAAAATATCAAAAAGTGTATAAAATTATATTATATAATAATTAAGTCACTTCAATTCTAGCTTGTAATTCATCTAAGATGATATAAGTAGTCTCCAATGAAAAGTCTTATGTGTATGATAATGATTTTAAGACTTTGTTTAAATTCTATGTTGAGGAAAGGAGTAGTTAGTGATTACTAACTATTGTTTAGAAGTTAATTAAGTATAAAAAAAGGGTTAAGAGATTTTTTAAACCTTTTTAACCTTGTTTGTTTTTAAGTTTTTTATTTTGAGAATTTTAGTGACTTATGGAATGAAGTTTATTATTTATATTTGTATATGTTTGATTAATAATTTAGCATGATCTAGAGTTAGAATAATAAAAAATAAAAAATAACTTTTTTAAAAAAAAATACTAATTTTTAAAATGAGAATTTTTGTAAAAAATCATAAAAATTAAATTTTAAATAAATAAAATAATAATAATATCATTTATATGTCAAATCTTTTGTTACTCTTTCTTTTCAGTGTTACATCCAGGACTCTTGTTTTCTTCCTTTCATTAGTCTTTTAATTTTTTTTTTCATTTTTCTCTAAACTTTTAAATAAAACCTAAATATTTAAACACAAATTTAAATTTAATCCCACGTCATCACACCATCCATACAAATGCCATGCAGGAAAGGTACTTTAACAGATTCTACGAGAAGACTTGCTGCACCTAAAAAGTAAAAGTGAAAGAGTTATATTATTTATATAATTAACATGTTTTATAATAATTTTTATACAAAATAAAAGTCATAATATTATTTAAAAGCTATACATGGTATATTTAATTAATTTTTAATCTTAATAATGTATTATAATTTTACGATTTAAATTTACTTTTATTTTCTTATAAAAATAATACTCTTAGTAAATACATAGATGGGTGTACGTACACAATGTCACTCCCTATCATGCTCAATTAATCGTGATTCACACACTACCGTACTCAATTATACGTGATTTGTCAATAATATACTGAAAGTTGTTTTCATGACCTTTGACATCATAATCATCTTATAAAACGTTTTTAAATAACTTTTCATCCCTTCTCTTTCTTCTTTCTATTATATTTTATTTGTGGATTTCTTAGAATATGATAATAGATTACGATAGGATCAGGGACAAAATCAAAAATTTAACGAAAGGTACATACTATTCTTGTCACCTAACACAATCCACTAAGAGCTTTTAAGCACCAAAGTCCTCTTTGAAAACGCCTCCTTTTCGTGTCACTATTTTCCAAAAGAGTTATTGTTTTTGCCGAAGGAAGCAAGCCATAAAGACGTCCAATAATAGTAGAAATATAATTATAACTTAAATTAATGTCTCTTTTGTTTATGTATAAAGTTTATAGTTCTATTATTTAACTACACAAAATTAACATTGTATGTGATATTATTAATAAAAAAAGATCATATACTATTTTTAAAATTTTTTTATATATAGACATTGCTGTAAGGTTTATGTAGTTGTAAACAGTTTTTTCAAACAGATAATTGCGTTGAGAATGAGGCTTTAGCTCATTAGAACAGATTGATTGATCCCTTTTTTTCTTTCCCATGAAATAGTGTAAAGAGCTACCACCGAGTCAATTACTAGAATCGAACATCAACAAAAAGAGAGTTTCGATTCAATTCCTGCTGAAACCCATCATTAATAGATAGAATTAGCAAATGTTTTGTGTATACCTTAAGCATTTTCAAATTCGAAAAAAGTTTTAAAAATATTAAACAAATTAAATCTGAAAAATATATAGTTTATTTAAAATATTTTAAAGGAAATATATTTAAAATATATTTTAATTTGATATAAAAATATGATCTAAAAATACATAATACTTGATATAATTAAAAAATCTATAATCTTGTCTATAAAAAGTTGATAACCGGTAACTATCGTCTATCGATGAATGTGAAATTAATCAGTTCAAGCTATCCCATTTTATGGATCTGGTAACGTAAAACAATCCATTTTACATAATTCAAAGTGGTGAGATTCTTTCTTTTTTACATTTTCCTCAAAAAGTTCAAAGAAAAATATTATTTTTGGAAATATTTTGGTTAGAAGAATTTTAACCATACCTCTTTAATTTTTTATAAAATGTAAAATTAATCAATTCAATAGTTAAATTTTTTTAGTGTTATCATTTTGTAATTATGTATATTAAATTTTACATAATTTAGACAATTATAGTAAATTAATAATAATTTAATGTTTGTGAAGATTTTGGCGCGCTATAATTGTTGGGAAGGAGGTGCACATGAACAGAAGATTATTATATATTATGCAACAAATCATGTGATATGGGCTGGGAATAGGACTATGTCTCCCGCCACCATGGAACTGCGCACGTGGTTACACAATCTTTTGTTTAATTGCCCTTTCGTGGCTAATCAACGCCCATATTTTTAGTTTCTCATTTTGAACTGTATATTTTTAGTTTTTAAAATCTTAAGAATTTTTTTAATTTTCTCTTTAAGTGATTTCTTTTATTTTATTTTTATTTTTATAATATTTTATTTTCAATTTTTAATATTAAGCTGCTTCATTAAAATAATGTCAAATGTTAGTTGTTAATTTGATCACATTTGCATTAAGAATTAAAAATAAAAATTAAAAAAATAAAAATTAAAAAAATCATTTGAAGAGATTAAAATTAAAAATTTATTAAAATATGTAGATAAAAAAATATATTTCAATCTACAATTTTTTGCAAACAGTACCATAAAATAACATAAAGAAAAAGTATATAAAATGTATTAATGCTCGATAGAAAAAGTGTTGTAATGGAAAACTTTAATTAATTGTCATATTGAAATGCCAACTAAGTGTTTTAAAGGTAATTGGTAAAAAGCTAATAAATAATACATTTTTATTAAATATTATGTTAAAATATATTATTTTTATTCTATTTATATGAAATAATTATTGATATTTTTTGAGTTTGAAATATAAGAAATTTTTTAAAATATATTAATTATTAACTTCTTTTTATGCTCTTATTTATTATAAAATTTGTGTATAATGAAGTACTTAACCTTGATATAATTATTTATTTAATAAATAATACACTAATTTAATTATTTGATATTATAAATATTTTGATGATAAAACATAACTTTATAACATATAAGTGGTTTTTAATTGATAAATTAGGTATTTGTTTCTTTATAAATAGGAGCAGATGTAATATAAAAATAATGACATTTTAACATTTTCAATTTCTTGATTAGTACTACTCTTGCATTTGGCATTAACGCAAATCGTCCTCATTTTTTATGATTCCAGGGTGAGGCCCACTGTAGTTAAGATTCTTATAAATAGCCGAAAAAGTAAGAAACACGTTATTCAAGGTTTGTGGCGTGGTACACTGGTACCTAAATTTTTGTGTGTGGATATAGTATTTAAAAAATTTATATTAATAATAAAGAGACGTGTGGTAAAATAAATTTTTTTATTATATATAATTTATTTAAAATTATATTATTTATATTATTTACTATATAATTTTATTATTATTAAATTTTTATTTTATTTTTATCATTATTTTATAAATTTTTAATTTTGAATAAAATATAATTTATATTTAAGTAATTTTTATTTATTATAAATAAAATTTTAATTTAATAATTAAATATTAATAATAATAAAATTAAGAATATAAAAATATATTAATATAATATTTAAAGACGTAAATACTTTTTAATTTATTTAAATATAATAATTTATTATTAAATAAATTTATTATTTAAATATGTATCTAAATATTGTTATTGGTTAAAAATTTATATGTACGGTCCTGAAATTTTTTTAAAGATACCGTAGAATTTATCATTATTCAGACCATCGTGTTTTTAAGGTAAAAGATATGGATTGGAGTTCACCGAAAGTTCAATTATTCAAAGCAAGGGAGAAGTGTGAACCAAAGAAGCTAGCTATAACATGGGAGGTAAGAAAAAATATATTAGCTTATGATTTAATGGGCTTCAAAAACTTTAACGTTTAATATCAAATGAATCTTTGATGAAACAATGCATTTACTTTTGAAATTATTTGTAAGAAAAACATAAATAAATTATATGGGATTAAACAACAATAAAACTTAATTAATTGTAAAAAAATATAATGATTGGTTCTAAAAATATTATCAATTTATGAAAATATTATTAAGGCTTATTCTGCCCACATACTGATTAATAACTTTTAATGGGATAAATTAGGTATCTTAGTGATAAGAAATATTGTAAGAGTTTATAAAAACATATAAAAAATATTTTATAATTTTTTAAATCTGCTTTTTAAATTATATAATTAATTAGATATTATAAATTTTTCAATGAAGACTTATAGTTTATTTCTATTACATTTAAAACTGTGTTTCTGTCAAATCTGTGTATTTGTTTAGGTATTATTTCTTTTGAATTGTGTTGTGTATGCTTGAATTATATTAGTTTTCATATGTTGGAGTATAAATACGAGAGCTGTATAATTGCTGAATAAAGAGTTGTGCATTCGTAGCACTGTGTAATAGTTTTGCTGAATATGATTAGTAGTGCAAGTTTGTAATCAATCACTAAGTGTGTTATGAACGTAATAAACTAAGGATTATAGTTGAGGACTTGTATTGCCTTGTTGAGGAGAAAAATTAAGAGTTTTTGGTGTAGGGTGTCTCGATCCAAGTGGGAACATCCATTTAGTGCGAATCTAGGTGAGTTCTTGGGACTTGATTCTCCTATTCTACTTCTTGTTTCTTGATTTTTCTCCTCAAAAGTTTTCTATTTTGTGATAATAAGATGTGAGATCCTTAGGCTTTGTTTCTCTTATTAGGACCCACGAGGATTTTGAACTAAGAAAACTCATTCCAGGTAAGGAGAATTTACTCTAGAAGGTCTTTGTTATTCACTTAGGTATTGTGATATTGCACATAATCTTAAAGTAGAACCCAGAGTATGTTTGGCTGAGTGGATTCTCTATTGTTCTGTGAATGGTATGGAATTGTCCATGCTTGAAATGAATGTTTGAAATATTGTGGTAGAACATAACATGCTAAGAAATTATAATATATGTGCTGAGAATGTTTAATATATGCTGAAAAAGTTAGAATTAGTTAGTGAATGCTGGTTTTTTATGTTGGATATGGTTGTGATAAAAACTTGAAATGTTGAGACTGGTTGAGAGAATATACATATCTATAGTTGTGTTGCATCATATTGATTTTCATAATTCTAGAACCGAGTTACATGTTTAGGTAGTTAGACATGTAACGATAGAAAAAGTTGAGGTGAGCTTGCCTGAATCTAGATATCGGGATGGGTTGCACCCAGACTGAAAAGAGTTCCTTCTGAAATACTTGAGTTGTGAAACCAGTTGAGACTAAACTGTTACATTTGTATTAGATGGACTGAGAATGAGCTGAACATGCTACATCAATTGGCTGAGACTGTTGTGTTACTTGCTAAGAATTATGAAAGCTTCAATGCTTGAGTCAAGGTGGAAAAAGGTTGATAACTATTATAAAGAAATGGAAGTCGTCATGATAAGAGCCAAACTATTTGAAGAAAGAGAAGCAACAATGGTCCATTTCTTGAATGGGTTGAACCATGACATCCATAATATAGTAGAACTTCATCCTTGTATAGAACATGAAGATTTTGTCCACAAAGCTATTAAAGTAGAAATATAACTCAGAAGAAACGGTACTTTAAAGAAGAAGAGTGTCTCGTCCTATAATTCAAAAAGATAGAAAGAAGGACACGACTATCCAAAGTAGTAAACAATCACCTACAACTTTTTTTAATTATACTAATGCTTCTATTTCTTCTACTTCTCAACATAGTAAAATCAAATGCTTTAAATACGTAGGAAAAAGCCACATTGCATCCCAATGTCTGAACAAGATAATAAGCTTATCTAAATTATTACATGTTTCAAGTGAAGAACATAATGAGTTTGAGACTTTATGCCACAAGGGAAATTTGCCTATGGTAAGATGTCTTTTTGATAGTTTAGTTAGGGAGGATGACATTATACAGAGAAAATAGTTTACATTCAAGATGCTTGATTCATGGAAAGATTTGTTTCGCTATTATTGACAGTGATATTTGTACCAATATGACTAATGTTAGACTTGTTGAGAAATTGAATCTTTCTATTACACCTCACCCTAAGCCCCATAATTTTTGTATTTTTCATAATCTTTTCAAAATTTTATGTTTTTGTGCTAAAAAAAATTCATATAAAAACCTATATTTTTATTGAAATAAACATACACACATTAAAATAAGTTAATTTTTTTAGATAATAAAATTATTCTACATGTTGTTGATACTTTTTACCTAACACCTAACTATCTCTTTTGCAAAAATAACAGACAACTTTTTGCGTGGTAAGTGTAACACCTAATGACCTCTTTGGACATGCAATACAAAAACATTTTGTATTGAACATGCTAACAGCAATACGTGAAGTGTTTAGAATAAAGAAATATGTCTATATGCTGATCTTTCTGTTGACAGTAATTATTTATTATTATCACAAACTTCATTTATGACATAAATAAACGACAATATTGATCTTACATATCCTCAATCAAAACTCATGCCAATTTTCCAGCTCTTATGTCAAACACATGGTGACTCAATGCAAATAAGAAGACATTCACCAAATAACACTTTCATTGATATATTTTAAAGTCAAACAAGTGGTAGTTATTGTTCATTGCATTGCATCAATACTGTTTATAAAAACTATCTAAGTATAATGAGAAACTAATTTTTTTTCCATGATTTCATCTATGTGGTTTCTTTTGAACTTCTTTACCTGTATGTGATGTGGACTTGAACTGATCTTATATGTATGATCAATAATGTTGAAGTTGTATAACTTGCACAAGTGCATCACTAACCAAGAACTTTCTTGTAAAATATAACACAAAATTTCAGCGCTCTACGTGTTTGTTTCCAGTAAAGTTTTCTACTGACAGTATTCCAAGTTTTGTAAATCACCAAAAAGTAGTTTGAACTTTGTATTTAGATAGCATTTGAAAGATTACATAAGTTGCATAACTTGCACGAGTGTATCACTAACGAAGACCTTTCTTGAAAAATAGCACAAACTTTCGGACGTGTGTTTTCAGTAAAGGTTTTTGTTGACAGTATCACATGCTTGTTTACTTATAAATAAATTACGATTCTCAACCAACAAAGTTTGAGTTTGATGCTCATTTTCCTGCTCTAAACAAGTGGTTGATCACTCTTTCACCTTGACTAAACACTATGTAGCAACAACAACCAGCAATACTTGAAGAAGGCATTGACACATAAGCCATCACTTCCTCTTCTTCTTCCTCAAACAATCTTCCAATTTTTTCACTTTTTGATGAGACGAACTCCACAAATCGTGAGGTACTGCTTTTCTTTTTAAGTTAGCCTTAATGTATAATTTAACATTAATGCAACTTTAATGTATAATTTAACATTGATGCATGAAAATAGAAATTTGGGTAAAAAAATTTCCTTTTATATATTGGTTTAGGATTCCTTGTTTCCTTAGCGTATATTGATATGAGAAATAATGAGTCTCTTTCTATATATTTACTAGATTAATATGTTTGTACTTTTAATTCAGTTATTAGTTGCAAATTTCGATGTAACTACGATCACTTTCAATAATTGAAAAAAGAATTAAACATGCATTTTTAGTGTTCATTTAAGATCTTAACAGTGGTAACATCAAGATAGAGGGCAAATAAGTGTAAACATCAATCTAATAAGTTTAATCTATACTGTGTAGTGAAAAAGGAAGCACAGAAACACACACTTATACGTATTATATCAAGATAAGTCAAGAAATCCAGAATCAACATATGACAGAAACTTTTTTTCATTGCATTGCATCAATACTATTTACAAAAGTTATCTTAGCATAATGAGAAACTATTTTTTTGTCCATGATTTTATGTGTGTGGTTTATTTTAAACTTCTTTACCTATATGTGATGTGGACTTGAACTGATCTTGTATGTATGACTAACAATGTTAAAGTTGCATAACTTGCACGAGTACATCACTAACCAAGAACTTTCTTGTAAAATAGCACACAAACTCTCAGTGCTCTATATGTGTGTTTCTTGTAAAGCTTTATACTGACAATATTCAAAATTTTGTAAACCACAAAAAAGTAGTTTAGACTTTGTATTTAGATAGCATTCAAAAGATTACATAAGTTGCATAGCTTACACGGATGCATTATTTACCAAGACCTTTCTTAAAAAACAGCACACAAACTTTCAGACGTGTGTTTCTAGTAAAGCTTTCCGCTGACAGTATCACGTGCTTGTTTACCTATAAATAAACTACAAGTCTCAACCAATAGAGTTTATGTTTGATGCTATTTTCCTGCTCTAAATAAGTGGTTGATAACTCTTTCACCCTTGCTAAACACTATGTAGCAATAACGCCCAGTAATACTCAGATAAATTAGTTGTATAAAAGTCGTCACTTCCTCTTCTTCTTCTTCTTCAAACAACCTTTCAATTCTTTCACCTTCTGATGAGAAGAACTCCACAAATCATGAGGTACTTCCTCTCTTTTTAAGTTAGCTTTAATATATAATTTAACATTGATGCATGACAATAGAAATTTGGGTGGAAAAAGTTCCTTTTATATGTTGGTCTAGGATTCCTCGTTTCCTTAGCGTATATTGATCTAGGAAACAATGAGTCTTTTTCTGTATATTTACTGGATCAATATGTTGGTGCTTTTCATTCAGTTATTAGTTGTAAATTTTTACGCATCTACGATTACTTTCAATAATTGAAAACTGAATTAAACATGCATTTTTAGTGTTCATTTAAGATCTTAATAGTGGTAACACTGAGATTTAGGGCAAATCAACGTAAACAATAATATAATAAGTTCAATCTAAACTGTGTAGTGACAAAAGACACACAGAAACACACTCTTGTACGTATTATATCAAGATAAGTCAAGGAATCCAGAACTAACATATGACAGGTATTTTTCACTACATTGCATCAATACTATTTACAAAAGTTATCTAAGCATCATGAGAAACTATTTTTTTCCATGATTTTATATGTGTGATTTATTTTGAACTTCTTTACCTGTATGTGATGTGGACTTGAACTGATCTTGTATGTATAACAAACAATGTTGAAGTTGCATAACTTGCATAAGTGCATCATTAACCAAGATTTTCTTGCAAATCAGTACACAAACTTTCAGCGCTCTACATGTGTTTCTGGTATAGCTTTCTGCTGACAGTATTTCAAGTTTTGTAAATCACCCAAAAGTAATTTGAAATTTGTATTTAGATAGGATTAGAAAGATTACATAAGTTGCATAGCTTGCATGAGTGCATTATTTACCAAGACCTTTCTTGGAAATTAGAGCACAAACTTTCAGACGCGTGTTTCTAGTAAAGCTTTCCACTGACAATATCATATGCTTGTTTACTTAAAAATAAATTACGATTCTCAACCAACAAAGTTTGAGTTTGATGCTTATTTTTCTGCTCTAAAGAAGTGGTTGATCACTCTTTTACCCTAGCTAAATACTATACAACAACAACACCCAACAAAACTCTAAGAAAGCAATTGCATAGAAGCTGTCGCTTTCTCTTCTTCTTCTTCCTCAAGCAACCTTCTTATTCTTGCACCTTCTGATGAGACAAATTTCACAAATCATGAGGTACTTCTTTTCTTTTTAAGTTAACCTTAATGTATAATTTAACATTGATGCGACTTTACTGTATAATTTAACATTGATGCATGAAAACAGAAATTTGGGAGAAAAAAGTTCCTTTTATATGTTGGTCTAGGATTCTTTGTTTCCTTAGGGTATATTAATCTAGGAAACAATGAGTCTCTTTCTATATATTTACTGGATTGATATGTTTGTATTTTTCATTCAGTTATTAGTTGCAAATTTCATTGTAACTACAATCACTTTCAATATTTGAAAAAGGAATTAAACATGCATTTTAAGTGTTCATTTAAGATCTTAATAGTGGTAACATTGAGATTTGGGGTAAGTGAGCGTAAACACCAATCTAATAAGTTCAATTTATACTGTGTAGTGAAAAAAGACACACAAAAACACACTTGTACGTATTGTATATAGATAAGTCAAGGAATCTGGAACCAACATATGACAGAAACTTTTTTCATTGCATTACATCAATATTGTTTACCAAACCTATCTAAGCATAATGAGAAACTAATTTTTTCCATCATTTCATGTGTGTAGTTTATTTTGAACTTCTTGACCTGTATATGATGTGGATTTGAATTGATCTTGTATGTATGACCAACAATGTTAAAATTGCATAACTTGCACGAGTACATCACTAACCAAGAACTTTTTTTGTAAAAAAACACACAATTTCTGTCTCGATGTGTGTATTTCTAATAAAGCTTTCTGCTAACAGTATTTCAAGTTTTGTAAATCATCAAAAAGTAGTTTGGACTTTCTATTTAGGAAGATTTCAAAAGATTACACAAGTTACATAGCTTGTATAGGTGCATCCTTTACCAAGACCTCTCTTGAAGAACAATGCACCAACTTTCATACATGTGTTTCTAGTAAAGCTTTCTGCTGACAATATAACGTGCTTGTTTACTTATAAATTAACTATAATTTTCAACTAACAAAGTTAATGTTTGATGCTTGTTTTCCTATTCTAAACAAGTGGTTGGTCACTCTTTCACCTTAGCTAAATACTATGCAACAACAACACCTAGCAATACTCGGATAAAATAGTTGCATAGAAGTCGTCGTTTTCTCTTCTTCTTCCTCAAACAACCTTCCAATTCGTCCACCTTCTGATGAGACGAACTCCATAAACCGTGAGGTAGTTCTTTTCTTTTTAAGTTAGCCTTAATGTATAATTTTACATTGATACAACTTTAATGTATAATTTAACATTGATGCATTAAAACATAAATCTTGGTGGAAAAAGTTCCTTTATTATGTTGATTAGGATTCCTCATTTTCTTAGCATATATTTATCCAAAAAACAGTGAGTCTCTTTCTGTATATTTACTAGATTAGTATGTTTGTTCTTTTTATTCAGTTATTAGTTATAAATTTTGACGTAATTACAATCACTTTCAATAATTGAAAAATGAATAAAACATCCATTTTTAATTTCATTTAAGATCTTAACAGTAGTAACATCGAGATTTGGGGCAAATTAGTGTAAACACCAATCTAATAAATTCAATCTACACTATGTAGTGAAAAAGGACAAATAAAAACACACACTTCTATGTATTATATCAAGATAAGTCAAGGAATCTGGAACCAACATATAATAGGAACTTTTTTTCATTGCATTGCATCAATACTATTTACAAAAGCTATTTAAGCATAATGAGAAACTAATTTTTTCCATGATTTTATGTGTGTGGTTATTTTGAACTTCTTTACTTGTATGTGATGTGGACTTGAACTGATCTTGTATGTATGACCAACAATGTTGAAGTTGCATAACTTGTACGAGTGTATCACTAACCAAGAACTTTCTTGTAAAACAACACACAGAATTTCAGCGCTCTATGTGTATGTTTCTAGTAAAGCTTTATGCTGACAATATTCCAAATTTTAAAAATTACCAAAAAGTAGTGTAGACTTTATATTTAGCTAGCATTCAAAAGCTTACATAAGTTGCATAGCTTGCACAGGTGCATTATTTACCAAGACCTTTCTTGAAAATCAACACAAACTTTCAGACGTGTGTTTCTAGTAAAGCTTTTCACTGACAGTATCATGTGCTTGTTTACTTATAAATAGACTAAAATTCTTAACCAACAAAGTTTGAGTATGATGCTCATTTTCCTGCTCTAAACAAGTGGTTGATCACTCTTTCACTCTAGCTAAATACTATACAGCAACAATACCTAGCAATACTCGGAGAAAGCAGTTGCATAGAAGCTGTCACTTCCTCTTCTTCTTCCTCAAACAACCTTCCAATTCCTTCACCTTTTGATGAGACGAACTCTACAAATTGTGATGTACTTCTTTTCTTTTTAAGTTAGGCTTAATATATAATTTAACATTAATGCGACTTTAATGTATAATTTAATATTGATGCATGAAAATACAAATTTGGATGAAAAAAGTTCCTTTCATTTATTAGTCTAGGATTCCTCATTTCCTTAGTGTATATTGATCCGGGAAATAGTGAGTCTCTTTCTGTGTACATATAGACGCATGTGTGTTGTGGTGTTATATATGCTTATTAGTTGTTTGATATTATTAGAAAATGATACAAATTTCTAGAATAGTCTAGAAAAGTATTAAGAACAATCAGGAAAAACTATTTCGATCTTCTAGTTTATAGATAATTCTACATAAAGTTCTATAATCTTGTATTATTAAAATAATTAATCACTCAATTACAATGATGGAGGATGCCTATAAATATGCATGCTATCACGTTATAAATGCCGAAGAAGAAGTAATCAAGCTATCAATTTTTTTATCTCTTACGTGTCTTACTCAAACTCCTTCAACTATCATTTTTAATTATTCCAACTAACATATTTCAACTATCTTACTCAACTCACCTACATTAAAAATCATCAGTGGTATCAGAGCTATGTTCTGTCATCTACTGACCGTAGAAATATTACCTTACTATTCCAAAATTAAAATAAACCACTTCCAAAGCTTTTCTTACCCATGACTAGCACTATTCAACCATCATCTCTTTCCATCCCCATTTTTAATGGTAAAAATTATGATTTTTGGAGCAAAAAAATAAAGACATAGTTCACTTTCCATGATTTATGGGATGTTGTAGAAGAAAAATTTACTACTCCAACAGACATATCATCCCTTACTACAGTTCAAAGAAAAGAATTAAAGAAAAAAAAAAGGATTCAAAGGCCTTGTTTATTATATACCAAGTTGTGACTGACGCAATTTTTCTAAGGATAATAAGTGCTACAACAGCCAAAGAAGCAAAGAGTACGTTGCAGGAAGAGTTTGCAAGAAGTGAAAAGTTGCTCTTTGTAAAACTCTAAACTCTACCATGAGAGTTTGAACTACTAAAAGTGAAAGAGTGTAAGACCTTAAAAGATTACTATATCTAAATAAAAGAAATAGTTAACCAAATGAGTGTTTACGGGAAAAATATTCTTGACAAAAAAGTTGTTGAAATATTATTAATCATAGTTCTCCGTAAATACGATCCAATTGTGACTACTATTGAGCAAACAATGGATCTATCTACTCTATCAATTATACAGTTGGTAGGGTCCTTTGAATCTTATGAGTAAGTGTGAATACCAATTTTTTTTTACTTCCCAAGAATTACGTCCAAAATTTCAAAAAAAAATAAAAAAAAAATCATTTTACAAAAAATGGAAAATTTTTGAAAAAAACAATTTTGCTTCCAAGAAACAACAGCATGCACTACATAGGCTTGTACCCCAGTATCAAAATCCAATTATGAGCATGGAAAAGGAAAAACTCTAAACGTTTGGCGTTATGCAAAAACCCTATATGTACCCAATATAAAATCTTAAGGAAGAGAGGGGAACGGGGGTTTAGGAGCAAAAATTTTTAAGAAGAAAGAACAAGCTTTCAGGGAGACAAAAAAAAAATCAAGAAAGCATTTTTTTTAGGCGAGATTTGAGAAAGAAGGAGAGAATAGAGCAAAGAAAAAGAAAGAGTAGAAAAAAATCAAATCAAACCAAAACATCGGGAAGAAACTGCATTGTTTCAACTAACCATCGTCCTCCTTGTCCATTGTTCTAGCCACTCATCATCTTCTTTGCTCATATCTGAAACGTTCCTTAACTCTCTAAGGTATGGATATTGCTCTTAGACCATATCTTGAGTTTTGTTAAACAAATAATGGACTATGTCTTGAGTTCTGTTAAACAAACAAAACGTAAAGCAGAGTATGAAGATAGAGAAGGTAGTTTACGAGTTAGTTAACTAAGTTATTTTTATCTCTCATTTATTTATTTATTTATTTATTTTTCCTTATTTTGTTATTAAATAAAAGAAAGAAAGGTTTGATAAAATAAAGTCCGCAGATATTAAGTTAATACTGCAGTTTTTTCATTTTATATGCATAATATATTATTACTCGTACAATTGAAATGAGAAAAAGTGATATGTGATTACATGGGAAGTTAGCAGAGCTTCAGAGTTGCTATCTTCACGGTTTATGCTATCTATTTTTTAATCATTATTATTTGTCTATTTTTTTATTATTTATTTTTTTCTTTTGAAACTTTCGATTTTAGGTAGCCACTTTGTGAACCAAGCAAATATGAAAATTTTAAGGTGATTTATTTGTTTTAGAATTAAAAATAATGGAAGATAAGTAGAATAATATATATACACTACCTATAATAATTCTTATATTTTTTTTTCTTTTTTGTTAGCATCTATTCCATTTATTTATTTTTGGCTTTATTCTTTAGCATTATTCCCTTTTACTATTTTGTGCAAATTTAGAATATAATTTAATCTTATATTTATATATTTATTTCTTTTTTGGAAATAAATTACATTCTAAATTTATTTTACAATAAATGAATAAATGATACATGTTTGCATTAATTTATAACATTAGTGTGTAGTTTTTATACCGTCGTATGTTATAAATTGATAAAGTATATGTGTACCTATGTTACCGAGGCTTTAAATAATATTAATTTATCATATGTTATTAAAATTCAATTATCTTAATAATCAATCAAAATGTATTTTCTATAAATACTATTTTACTAATCAATCAATTTAAATAGAATTTATTTTTTAACACAATAATTTATAATGTGTAGCTACTCTACCTTTACGCATTATGAATTGTTAAAACCTATGTGTACCAATGTTACCTTGGGTTATATACAACATAAATTTATTAAACGGAGTTTAAATCTTTTTATTAAATAATTTTATTTTTTAACAATTCAAATATATTTACTCCTTTCATTAAATAGGATTAATTTCATATTTTAAAATTTCTTAAGTCATACTTCTAATTTTGATAAATTAAATAGTTAAGCATTTCTTTACTTATTTATACAAATTTTTATAACATCAATGTGTAATTTACATTACCTTTGATTATTTAATAAATTATAAGATATTTATTTATAATTTACGTTATCTTAAATTCTCTTTCAACGTTAATTATAATCAAAATTCAAATTGAAATACTTCATTTAAGAAAAAAATATATTTAACAATTTTCAATATATTTATGTGATCTTCCTTCCTATATTGTTTCTCGTAGAGTACATGTATAACCGCATTATCTTGTATCTTAAACATTATAATTTTATGAAAATAATTTTAATTTCAAAATAAATTTTCTTTTATTAAACTTAATTTTAATCAACCAACTTTGCAATTTTTAAATAGAACTACGTAGCTTTGAGTTCCCGTTGCACCTGTAGATACGTAGGAGTGGGAATTAGATTCGTCAAGTCAAAATAATTTTTTTAAAATAAGTTTTTTAAGGTATTCATCAACATTTTAATAAATAATTTGTTTTCTTTTAAAATAAATAATAATAATAATTATTATTATTATTTAGGTTTAAATAAATATTTTTTAAAATTAAAATAAATTTGCACAATTAATTAAGGTAACCATTTTTTTTTAAAACAGACGTTATAGGGTGTTAATACCTTTCCTATACATAAATGATCCTGAACTCATTTTTGTTTTGAAAGATCATATTAATTTGAAAAAAAAATTTCCAAGGTTTTCTTAAAATAAACTTTGGTGGTGACTCTCCTGATATTTTTTAAAATCTTTTCGCCGTACGGTTCTGACTGTCCGGTTGTAACATAAAGGTTGAAATGGCATTATAAGGACTCAATAGAAAATGTCTTTCAATCAAAGCTCAAATTATGATTTCAGAATAAAGGGAATGAAGGAAGAAAGGATAATGGAGAAACTTCTAGAAATTTCTCTAGAAACATTCAAGATAAATATCCTCCATGTGATATTTGTAAGAGGACTAGTCACGCTGAAAAAGAATGTCAGTATTGTAGAAAATCACAATGTTGACACTGTAAGAAATTTAGACACATGTAGAAGTATTGTCACAACAAAAATAATTATCATAAAAATTTTGTTAAAGATTATGATTGACAACCACATCTTTTCTATGTTACCCAAGATTCCAGCAAAGAAACATGCGGTTGTAACAAGCACATGGCCAAAGATATAAACATCTTCAAGGATATCGATAAATCCATCAAAGTGAGAGTTTGAATGGGGAACAATACTATTGCTAAGTCAAAAGGCAAAGACACTGTTATGGTGAAGGCAAAGAAAGGTACAAAACTTATTATTGGTGTCTTACTAGTTTCCAACTTAAAAAAAAATCTATTGAGTATTAGTCAAATAATGGAGAAAGGTTATTCTCTCTACTTCAAAGGGGACACATGTAAAGATTCATGACATTAAAAGCAAGAGATTGACCAAGTAAAAATGGAGAAAAGAAATAGAAGTTTTTCAATAAGCTTTCAAAAGGGCGCTAACTTTGCCATGAAAGCAGAAGTTGATATTTCACGGCTTTGGCATCGAAGATTTGGCCACTTCAATACTCAACCCTTAAAACTATTATATCAAAAGAATATGATGAAAGATCTCCTATGTCTTGGGGAAATAATGAAACTTGTGAAGGGTGTCTCTTTGGTAAGCAACATCGACTGTCGTTTTCTATTGAAAAAGATTGGAGAGCCAAAGACTTATTCAATTTTGTTCATACAAATATTTGCGAACCAATGCGGACACCATCACTTCATAATAACATGTATTTTATCCTTTTCATCGATGATTATTCTAGAATGACTTGGGTCTACTTCATCAAAGCAAAATCAGAAGTCTTTGAAATATTTAAGAAATTTAAGACCCTTGTTGAAAAGCAAAGTGGTAAACAGATAAAAGTATTAAGAAGTGATTGTGCCAAATAGTATACCTCTCAAGAGTTTGACAAATTCTGTGAGGATGAAAGCATTCAGCGACAACTTAACATCGCATATACTCCACAACAAAATGGAGTAACTGAGAGGAAAAATTGCACAGTAATGGAGATGGCTAGATCCATGCTGAAGGAGTAAGAATTATCAAATACCCTTCTAGGCTGAAGCCGTTTATACTGTTGTTTACATACTAAATAGATGCCTAACTAAAGTTATCTAAGATAAAACTCCAATTGAAGCTTAAACCATCAGCAAAACACTTCAGGATTTTTGGATCGATTTGCTACACACACATTCTATAAGAGAAGAAACACAAACTATAAGATAAAATTGTACGAGGTATCTTCTTGAAGTATAGCACACAGTCAAAAGAATATTAAGTCTACAAGTTGTAAACATTTTTACTAAAGTACTACCAAAACCAAAATTTAAACAGTTATGCAACATACTTGGAGTTACAAAAATTTGCATCAAGGAGTTGTATTAGAAAAATGATACAAATTTCTAGAATAACTTAGAAAATTATTAGGAATAATCTAAGAAAAATCATTTCTATTTTTTAGTTTGTAGATAACTCTAGAAAGAGTTCTAGAATATTGTAAATAGTAAAAATATTTAACCACCCAAATACAATGGTAGAAGATGCCTATAAATAGGCATGCTATCGTATTGTAAATGTCAAGAAGAAGTAATCAAGCTATCAATTCTCCCTCTCTTGAGTGTCTTACTCAAACTTCTTTAACTATCATTTTTAACTATTCCAATTAACATATTTCAACTATCTTACTCATCTCACCTATATTAAAAACCAATAAATAAAATTTTAGAAACAACTTGACTGTTATTTAACATGACATGATTTTTTTCTAATTTCCCCATTCTTGTATTATTTGCATTTTATTTTATAGTGTGCTTATTTCTTGTTTAGCTTTTTTCCTAATTGCCTTGTTGACTTTCTTAGTTTTGCCTTGGAGATTTCTTTTGTTGGCTTCACCTGTATCTGATTGATTGATTGTCTCTTGGTTAGGGTTAACTGTATGGATTGAAAGTTGACTTTCTTAAGAACACTTGAGCGAAAAAAGACAAGAAAGAAATCCTTGTGCAAAGCCAATTTTCAGTGAAACATGAGTGAACATTGAGTGAGAACATATAGCAAGTAGAGGGACTTTTTATTGAATTAACTTTTATTGGTTGTGGGATGTCTCATCAAGGAGGATCAAGTAGGGGAGCACTCCTTCCCCACAAATTGAAGGACTTACACAAAGATTTAAAAGAATGTTTGAAAGATAGAATAAAACAATAAGAAATATTCAAGAGATGTTGGTAAATAATGCAAGAAGGCGGTCATGTGATCCTTCTCCACATGTCCATGTAAATTATAGTAGTTCTTCAAGAGAAAAAAGAAGAGATATGAAGAACGATTAAGAGAGGAAAAATGATAGAGAGAGGAGGAATGAAAGGAGGAAGAGAGAAGAGAATGAAAGAGTGAGAGAAAATGAGATAATTGGAAAGAATAATATTGAAGTATACTTAAAGTGGAAACTAAAGATAGAACAAGTATTTTCATGCCATGACTATAATGAAAAAAAGAAAATGAAGGTAGTTTCCCTAAAGTTTCATGACTACGCCTTAGTGTGGTGTGATCAAATTCGATGAGAGCGAAGGAAATATGATAAGGAGCTCATAGTTACATGGATTGAAATGAAGAACTTAATGCACAAGAGTCTTGTTCCTTAATACTACAATAGGGAACTTCGTAAAAAGCTTCAAGGTGAAAAAAAAATGTTCATAAATATTATAAAGAAATTGAAGTTGTCATTATAAGAGCCAAAATATTTGAAAAAAGAGAAGCAACAATGGTCTATTTCTTAAATGAGTTGAACTATGACGTTTATAACACTGTGAAACTTCATCCTCATGCGGAACATGAAGATTTTGTTCACTAAACTATTAAAGTATAAGCACAACTTAAAAGAAAAGACACTTTAAAGAAAAATAGTGTCTCTTCCTATAACTCAAAATAATAGAAGAAATGAGTGAAGAAAAATGAAACATCACTTAAGGACATGATTGTCTAAAGTGGTAAACTCTCACTTATAACTTCTTTTAATTATACTGATACTTCTGTTTTTTCTACTTCTCGACATAGGAAAACCAAATATTTTAAATACGTAGCAAAGGGCCACATTGTATCTCAATGTCCGAACAAAAAAACTATGATTTTGAGAGTGAATGAGGAGATCTCAAGTGCAAGTTTATCTCAATCATCACATGCTTCAAGTGAAGAAGATAGTGAGTTTGAGGCTTTATGCCATAAGAGATATTTGCCTATGATAAGACGTTTTTTTGGCAGTTTAGCTAGGGAGAGTGACACTACATAGAAAAAATAATTTCTACTCAAGATGCTTGATTCATGCAAAAGATTTATTCTCTTATTGTTAACGGTGATGGTTTTACATATGTGACAAATGTTAGGCTTATTAAGAAATTGAATCTTTCTATTACTCTTCACCCTAAGCTTTATAATTGTATTTTTGATAATTTTTTCAAAATTTTATATTTCTGTATGAAAAAAATTCACATAAAAACCTATATTTTTATTGAAATATATGTACACACATTAAAATAATTTTTTTAGATAATAAAATTATTTTTTTAAATTGAAAAAAATTACTGATTGTAACGACTGGCAACCAATCTAGGTGTAACGACTGGTAAAAGCTAAAATAAATACTAAATATGCATGCATAATTTCTTCTTTAGTCAACTAAAATATGTGCACATGCACACACCTTCAAATGATAAAGTTTCACAAAGAAAACGTGAGAATTAGATATGCCCATTTAAGTTAAGGGGCATCTTGTTGTCCGGTAGCAACTTTGTGTCCAACTTTGAGCCTAATCTTGGCCTATAATTTGATCAAACTAGCCAACAAACATTTCAAAAGAAATTATAGATCTTTTTCTTAAACTTATACAGCCACTAAGATCAGCAAAATCTGATATCTACATCTTCCCATATTACTTACACAAGGAAGAAAGGTCAAGATGTAGAAAAATATAAGAATTAATTAAGAAATTCTTTTTAGTTGAATAAAGGTCCAATGTCTCAAAATCACATTTAAATCAGAATATTAAGCTCAATTAACATCTAGAGATACCTATTACACACACATTAACATAATGTAATTTTGTAGATAATGAAATTATTTTTTTAACTAAAAAACAAAAAAGTTAAATACATGTTGTTGGCACCTTTGACCCCACACCAATCAACTTTAAGGGTTAACAACAATATGTGAGTGAGTCTCTCTTTCTGTATATATATACGTATATACACGTATATGTGTATTTCTGTGTGTGCTTACTGATTTACGCAGTAGAAACTGATCTTTAAGCAAGAACCAACTACAGATATGAGGTATTGCACAACATTTAAGTTTTTGTTATATTGTGAAAAATAGAGAAACATTCAAAAAGATACTAAAATTAAAATGATTTATTGTATTCAACTGCTTTGGATCATCTTCGTTAGGTTGGTATTAGCTCTTGTAATTTAGTCGCTCGCAACCAACCTAGGTATAACGAATGGTAAGAGCTAAAACAAATAAATATGCATGCTTAATTCCTTTTCTAGTCAACTTAAATATGTACACATTCATACACCTTCAACTGATAAAGTTTCACAAAAAGGAAAAAGCAAGAATTATATATGCCCATTTAAGTTAAAGAGAGTCTTGCTGCCGGTAGAAACTTTGTGTCTAACTTTGCGCCTAATCTTGACCTAGAATTTGATCAAACTAGCCAACAAGCATTTCAAAAGAAATTGTAGATCTCTTTCTTAACCTTATACAGCCACTAAGATCAGCAAAATCTGATATCTACATCTTCTAATATTATTTACACAAGGAAGAAAGGTCATGATGTAGAAAAATATAAGAATTAATTAAAAAATTCTTTTTAGTTGAATAAAGGTCCAACGTCTCAAAATCACATTTAAATCAAAATAGTAAGCTCAATTAACATCTAAAGATACCTATTATACACACATTAACATAAAGTAATTTTTTAGATAATAAAATTATTTTTTTAACTAAAAGACAAAAAAGTTGTGTATATGTTGTTGACACTTTTCACCCAACACCAACGAACTTTCCAGGAAACAACACATAAACTTTCAAAGACTAACAACAATATGTGAGTGTTTTTAGTAAATGAAGCTTTTTGCTAATAACAGTATCACTGGCTTACCTTGATCTCAGAAAGAGTAAGTCTCTCTTTCTGTGTATATATATACACGTATGTGTGTGTTTCTGTGTGAGCTTAATGGTTATTTATGTGCATTTTTGTGTGTGTTTACTAATTTACGCAGTGGAAACTGATCTTTAAGCATGAAACAACTACAGATATGAGGTATAACATAACATTTAAGTTTTTGTTATATTGTAAAAAATAGAGAAACATTCAAAAAGATACTAAAATTAAAATGAATTATTACTTTGGGTCATCTTCATTGGATTGGTAATTGCTCTTTAATTCAGTCACTGACAACCAACCTTGGTGTAATGACTAGTAAAAGCTAAAATAAATACTAAATATGCATGCATAATTCCTTTTTTAGTCAACTTAAATATGTACACATGCACACACCTTCAAATGATAAAGTTTCAAAAAAAAAAAAACACGAGAATCGGATATGCCCATTTAAGTTTAGGAGTGTCTTGCTGTCCAGTAACAACTTTGTGTCCAACTTTGAGCCTAATCCTGACCTAAAATTTGATTCAACTAGGCAACAGGCATTTCAAAAGAAATTGTAGATCTCTTTCTTTACTTTATACAACCACTAAGATTGAAAAAATCTGATATCTACATCTTCTAATATTACTTACACAAGGAAGAAGGGTCAAGATGTAGAAAAATATAAGAATTAAGTAAGAAATTCATTTCAGTCGATTAAAGGTCCAACGTCTCAAAATCTCATTTAAATCAAAATATTAAGCTCAATTAACATCTAAAGATACCTATTATACACACATTAGCATAAAATAATTTTTTAGATAATGAAATTATTTTTTGAACAAGAAAACAAAAAAGTTGTATACATATTGTTGGCACTTTTCATCCAACACCAACGTACTTTCCAGCAAAACAACACATAAACTTTTAGGGGTTAACAATATAAGTATTTCCAATAAATGTAGCTTTCCGCTAACGACAGTATCACTAGCTTACCTTGATCTCAGAAAGAGTAAGTCTCTCTTTTTGTGTATATATATACACGTATGTGTGTGTTTCTGTTTGTGCTTACTGGTTGTTTATGCGCATTTCTGTGTGTGTTTACTGATTTACGCAGTGGAAACTGATCTTTAAATACAAACCAACTACAGATATGAGGTATAACATAACATTTAAGTTTTTGTTATATTGTAAGAAATAGAGAAACATTCAAAAAGATACTAAAATTGAAATGAATTATTAGTTTGGGTTATCTTCATTGGATTGGTAATTGCTCTGGTAATTCAGTCACTGACAACCAACCTAGGTGTAATGACTAGTAAAAGCTAAAATAAACACTAAATATGCATGCATAATTCCTTTTTTAGTCAACTTAAATATGTACACATGCACACACCTTCTAATGATAAAGTTTCACAAAAAAAAAAAAACACGAGAATCGGATATGCCTATTAAGTTTAAGAGTGTCTTGCTGTCCAGTAACAACTTTGTGTCCAACTTTGAGCCTAATCTTGACCTAAAATTTGATTGAACTAGCCAACAGGCATTTCAAAAGAAATTGTAGATCTCTTTCTTTACTTTATACAACCACTAAGATCAGAAAAATATGATATCTACATCTTCTAATATTACTTACATAAGGAAGAATGGTCAATATGTAAAAAAATATAAGAATTAAGTAAGAAAATCATTTTAGTTCATTAAAGGTCCAAAGTCTTAAAATCTCATTTAAATCAAAATTTAAACTCAATTAACATCTAAAGATACCTATTATACACACATTAACGTAAAGTAATTTTTTTAAATAATGAAATTATTTTTTGAACTAGAAATCAAAAAAGTTGTATACATGTTGTTGGCACTTTTTACTCAACTCCAATGAACTTTCTTGGAAACACAACACATAAAATTTCAAGGGTTAACAACAATATATGAGTGTTTCCAATAAATGAAGCTTTCTCTAGTGAGAGTATTACTGACTTACCTTGATCTCAAAAAGAGTAAGTTTCTCTTTTTGTGTATATATATAGACATATGTGTGTATTTTTATGTGTGCTTACTGGTTATTTATGCGCATTTCTATGTGTGTTTATTGATTTATGCAATAGAAACTGATCTTTAAGCACAAACTAACTACAGATATGAGCTATAGCATAACATTGAAGTTTTTGTTATATTGTAAGAAATTGAGAAACATTCAAAAAGATACTAAAATTGAAATGAATTATTGTATTCAACTGCTTTGGGTCATCTTCGTTGAGTTGATATTTGCTCTTGTAATTCAGCCGCTGGCAACCAACCTAGGTGTAACGACTGGTAAGAGCTAAAATAAATACTAAATATGCATGAGTAATACCTTCTTTGGTGAACTTAAATATGTGCACATGCACACACATTCAAATGATAAAGTTTCACAAAGAAAACACAAGCCACTGACGTTCAAAATAAAGATATTGATAAAGACATAAGAGAGAAAAGGAAAAGTGAAGTCAGTGATGACTGAAATGAAAAATAAATTTTTACAATGTTATTTAATATTTTAATTTTTTTTTCATTTCCTATATGTAATAACAAATTATATTGTGATTTTAATTTTGTAAGGAAACACCTTTTAGAAATATGTTAGGTGGAGTACTCATTGTTTATAAAGTATTGTTTGTGGTTATTAGTAGAGCTAGTTATAGATGCAGATGTTAAAGTATAAATATGAGAGTTGTATGATTGTTAAATAAATATCTATGCATTCACAATACTGTGTGATGGTTTTGTTGAATGTGATTAGCAATGCAGGTTTGTAATCAATCATTAAGTGTGTTATGTATGTACTAACCTAAGGATTATAGCTGAGGACTTCTATTGCCTCATTCGGGGGAAAGATTAGGAGTTTTGGGTGCAGGATGTCTCGCTCAAACGAGTTAGTTCTCGCTCAAGCGAGACTGAGTCATGCTGAATTAGGCATTCTGGAGTTACCTCGCTCAGACGAGATAGGATAAGATTGCCCAAACTGTCTTCTCGCCCAAGCAAGAAGGGATTCACTCAGGCAAGGAGTCACATTAAAAATGAGGAGCTTTCTGAACCCATTATCACTCAGGCAAGAATGTTGCTCGCTTAAGCGAGAATAGCATAAATTTAGGTAGTTTCACTATCTAGTTTTCTCACCTAGGTGAAGACGAGGGAGCCCAGGTGAGAGTAGGGCTCGTTTAAGCGAAAGCGCTCAGACCTGGAGGAGTATTTAAGGGATCTCAGCGTAGAAAAATATTCATTTTTCACCATATAACCCTCCTCTCTCATTTTCTCTCTATTCTCTCACCCTTTTTCCTTAGAGAAAACATTCTTGAAGCTGAACTTCTTCCCAATCCATATGGGAACATTCATTTAGTGCGGATCTAGATGAGTTGATGGGACTTGGTTCTCCTATTCTACTCATTGTTTCTTGATTTTTCTCCTCAAAAGTCTTCTAATTTGTGATAATAAGGAAATATGAGATTCTTTGGCTTTATTTCTCTTGTTAGGACTCACGAGGATTTCGAACTGAAAAAAACTCATTCCAAGTAAGGGGAGTTTACCCAAGAAGGTCTTTATTATTCACTTAGGTATTGTGATATTGTACATAATCTTGCTTTAGTTGAGAATGAGTTGACGTATGAACAAATATTAGGGTAGAACCCAGAGTATGTTTAGCTCAATGAATTCTCTGTTGTTCTATTAATGGTATGAAATTATCCATGCTTGAGATGAATGTTTGAAATGTTGTGGTAGAACATAACATGCTAAAAAGCTGTGATATATGTGCTGAGAATGTTTAATATATGCTGAAAATGTTGGAATTAGTTGTTAAATGCTGGTGTTTTATGCTGGATACGGCAATGATAAAAAGTTGAAATGCTGAGACCAACTGAGAAAATATACATACCTATAGTTACGTTGCATTATGTTAATTTTCATCATTCTAGAGTTGAGTTACATGTTTATGTGGTTAGACATGTAATAATAGAAAAAGTTGAGTTGTGCTTGTTTAGATCTAGATGCCGGGATGGGTCGCTCCCAGACCAAAAACAGTTTCTTTTGAAATACTTGAGCTATGAAATCAGTTGGGACTAAACTGTTGCATTTGCATTAGATAGGCTGATAATAGGCTGAATATGCGGCATTAATTGTTGAGATTGTTGTGTTACTTGCTAATAATTATGAAAGCTATATAAATATATCTGATATATTTTCATACTCTATGATTATGATAGTTGGTTATATAAGCTCACTCTTGCATTTGTTTGTACTGATGTGTGTGTTGCGATGACCGTACAGTGGTACGTGAGCATGTGTGACATGTTGCATCTACTTCCCATACTAGAAGGTCTAACTAAGAGATATTTGGAGTTTAGCATGCTTTTCGAGAAGAAACTGTAGCTTTATTTATTTTTTTAGTCTAAATCCTGGTAGCGAGTATAGACTATTTAGCTACAATTTTTTAGATATGTAATTTTGATTATAATATGTATTTGAATTCTATATCAAGCAACTCTTATATAAATATTGTTACAAAACAATTATATATATATATATATATATATATGTGTGTGTATTTATAATTTTATAATGATGCCTTAAAGTTCTATTTTAATATTAAAACAATGAACTTTTATTTTTCATGATCATCATAAAATAAGTCTCAAATATTTCTAAAATACAAAAATTTCATATAAATTCTCAGTAAATCAGTATGTCATAGATTCTTCCTAAAAAGAGATTGTAATAGTTTCTTTACAATTGATAAATTGTTTCCTCTCAAAATTACATTGAAAATGTATAAATTCGTATACACTAAAAAGTTGAACTATCAAACTTATTTTTACTGGTTAATTGTATATTTGTGATATATTCTTAAACTTGGATTATTTAAATGATAAAAGGTATGTCAAAGTGAAGAAATGTTAAATATATTTTATTATAGGTTTTAAATTATTATTTAAAATATTTATTTTTTTAGAATATTATTTCAACTATGTTGTTCAAGAGTTATAAATTACAAATTTCAATTAGTATATATAATAATAGAGTTTTTTAAACTTAGCCTTTTTAAATATTTATGCATTATTTTTTATAAAAATACATATTTATTACATTAAAATTATAACAATATAAAAAAAATTCTTTTATAAGATTTTATTATTTTAGTATCCACACTTACATTTTTTATAATAATATCATATTACTAGATAGTATATACTATAAAAGTGCGCTCTCCCTTCTCTTGTTTCTGTTCGAAGTAAATTTCAAACTTGCAACAGTGCCCATTGGAGATGTGACGTTGTTTTCGCCATTTATTAAATTATTGAACGAACTATATTTATATCTTTGCAGGTTTAATTAAATTTTCTCATGTATATATATATATATATATTTGCTATTTATCATTATCTTTTTAAATATTATATTGTTATGTAAATTTAAAATTATTAAAAAATTCAATAACCTTTTAAAATATTCTAGTGGCTTTTCCTTTTGACGCCACTCTGTCGGTGGCTCCTGCGTAAGCCAAAGTGGCGCTCACGCGTTTTTCTTTTTTTTTTTCCTCTTGTTTTTGTCGAAATTAAAATTTTCACTGGCTACTTAATCTGTAGTGGATCACATTTACTTCCTTAACTATCATAGAATTACTTGATCAAGGGAAAAAAAATTTAAAATAAAATTCTTTATAAAATAGAAAAGTAAAAATTTATTTATCTTTATGAGTTAATATTATCATATGTTTTAAATTATACCAATAATAAATGATTTTATAGTTTTCATTTTACAACACAATTATTTTAAAGGAATTTTATCCCTTGATCACAGTGTGTTTTTCTATTATCCTTTTATCTCGATCATTTAAGAAATTATTTCTTATCTATATTCTTCGTTATTTTTATTTATATCAAATAAAATTAGAGAAAATGTTAATGAGTAATAATATTTTAAATATTTAAATAAATTTTTTTATTACGATTATATATAGATATATTGTAATTGTATTATTTGCTTAAGTTCTAATTATTGCAAAAAATAAAATGTTAATTATTTCATGTAATAAATAGTTACTTTGTCAATAACATTTTATAACTATTTAATGGTTGAAGTCAGCTTAAAAATTAATGTTGATTTTTCTTAAATTAAGATGTAACACTTTTAAAGCTAGACAACTTAGAAAAACAAGACTTAAATAAATTCGTTGTTCATGAAAAATGACTTAAATGAGAAGCCCAATTCGTAAAAGTCATTAATGAGTGAGAGCAAAAGAAAACAGTGGAAGAAATGCTCTTAAATTTTAGGTTTAGTTAGGTTGATGAATGATTCATGGTGTGTGTGTGTTTTTGAAAGAATATATTTGTTAATCAAAATATGATTTAATTAAATTAATTTATGTATGTATCTTAATTATATTTAATAATTTAAAATTAATATATTAAAATTAATTTGATTAAACGTTAAATTAAGTAAGGATTAATCTTGCAGAGAGAGAAAAGAAGGGAGGCAGTGTTGACATAGGCAACAGCTAGCAGGGACTAGTTTAACTCCAAAACATGGGGGGCCCTTGAAAGAGAAATGAAAGATAGGGAGGATAAACAGAAGACTATTGTAGCACGTTAATTAGGAACATCTGCAAAGGCCTCTCAAGAAACAGTTTAAAAGCAAAAACTGTATTTTAAATGGCAAAAAGGGTTGTTAACATCAAGCCATTGCTGGACACTGGACACTGGACACCGAACCTATCCAGTATCCTTATGTGGCATTCTGTACCAAAACTTGCGTGCAGTATTAATTATCTTATCCATAATCAGTCTAATCATGTCTTGTTTAACATCACCATCTGCACTGATTTCTTAAGTAGATTTGCTCCAATAATGTGTATACATAGAGTGAATAATAAGTAGCAAAATGTAAAATTTTCCATGTTAGTTAATATTTTATGTGTTAGATCTTCATTTGCTGATCCACATTTAATGTCCCCTTTTGCTTGAATGCAAAATCATACTCAAATTTGCATGGACAAAGATAGGTAGGCCCAATCGTACATACCCATTCCTCTCATTGGGGCGATTAGTAATTCAACCCAAATAAAACTGCAGATCGATCAACTTAGCTGTAAATTTTTTTATATGATAAAATATAAATAAAGAGTACAAGTCAATTGATTCGAACAATCTGCTTTTATGTAGTGAATAGTATTTCTGAAAATATCAATGATTAAACAATTATAAATTCCTAATTTTGTCGGTTCAATTATGATTAACTGTCAGTAATTAAATTTAAGTTTTTAATATTATCTATCTCTCTACAAAAATAATTTTTTTGTTAATTTATTTTTCTCCAAATAATAATAATTTTACAATTTCAAGGTAAAATTCATTGTTTTTCTTCTAATTTTATCCTTAAAATAAATATTATATCAAAGTTTATTTTCTATCTTCTCTTTTCATTCATTTATTGCATAAACAAATTTTAAGATAAAAAATTTCATATTACTTTTAATAAAAAATAAAATGATTAAATATATTTCTTAATTTTTGTGTCACAATCTTAAATGACTATTTTTTAAAGATGGATAAAGTAATATATATTACTTCTTTCGATTTTTTTATAAAAAATAAAAAACTAAATCATCAAGACTAAAAAAATAATTAAATATGTTATATTTTATAAATATAAATTTTTTTCAAAAATATTCATAATATTAAATGATATAATTAATAATTTATAAATTTAATAATACTAATAAAAGAAGAGTATAAAAGAAATTTAGTAATTAATATATCTTAAATTTATTATTTGTTTCTTATAATAAGGACTAAAAAAATATTTTATTTTATTTCTTATAAAAAAGATCGAAAAGAGCAAATATTAAGTCATAATGCATGTCTCTTAAAATTATAGAAAATAATAGTAAGAGTCTACAAGAAATAATTTAATGAAATAACGAATTTAAGTTTTTGCGTAAATTAACACGTTTAATTTTTGTTAACTAAATTGATGACTATAGAATTTTAAGATGTTACAGTAAAAAATTTATAGCAATAATATTATCATTACATTAACTAATTTACTTATATTATGAGAAATTGATATTAAAATACTTTTTATTAACTTAAAATTTAACAGTTTAATGAAATAGACTTTTAATCTATTTAATAAATAAGGTTATATTAAAATTAAGAGTTTCATTTTAATACATTATTAATATAAAAAATTTATATCATCAATCAATTAAAATATACTGTGAAAATAACTTTTATATTAATTATTATATAAATTATCAATTCTTAATTATTGAAAAATATTTATACTGTTAATATGCGTAAAGTAGCAGTGCGTGATTTTTAAAAATATTTTGGTTCAAATAGTGGGTGGGGTCAAACAATGATATAAGCAGGGACATTCCTTGTACAGGTAGAACTTTTGAACCGTTTCATTTCTGTTAGTTTATCTGAATTGCCCAACTCATTTAGGTCGTAGCTCAGCGATGTATATCGCTGATATCAGACTCAAATAACTTTACAACATTTCAACATAAATAGAAACATTAATTTAGGCGAATCATGTGCAAAAACGCAGAAGAAGCTGCTTCGTTGGATATTTTATTTACAGATGCAATGCTAGCCACAAGTCTATTCCATTTTACTTCCCCTCTTTCCCTCCTCCTCTGCCTCTTTTAATTTATTTTTTAACGCACCAGGTTTTTTAAACAACAGGGGTTAAACTCATCGTTTTCTCTTTTATATTTTTGTTGGTAACGTCAGAGTTTAAACTCTGCATACTGATTTTCAACAAAATTTTTCTTAAAATTAGTAGGCGGTTGACTTTGGTCGTGTTATATTTTGTCTTTTTTTTAAAAAATAGTCGTACAACATACTTGTATCACGAAAATATGTATTGCATATTTACATATCACGAAACTATCCTTGCCATTCTTGTTTTTTTGTCGATATAAAATAAATATTCTTCATATCCTGCACATATGTTTAAGGCATATTTACTTATAATTCACACACACACACACAATACTAATTATGAAATTAAAGTTTTTAATAAAAAGAAAACGATGACGATAATATTTAAACTACTAAAATGGTTAAAGGCAGAAAGAGAACGTAAAAATGAAGAAAAACAGAAGAAGGAATTATTGGAAATATTTGAAGATGATAATAAAGTTAAAAGACGAGAGAAAATTGACGATGGGGAATGAAAACGACGATGGGGTTGGATTGTTGGGAAGTTACCTTAAAAGTTAAGATGATGGCATCACATCATCATGCAGCATGGAGTTCCCCTATGAGTGCAATACAGTTTTAACGTAATGCAAAATTCTTCATCCTCGGGTCACATACATCACATTCAAAATAATAATTAAACAAATAATAGAAAAGGAAGGAGGCAAGGAATAGGAATTGGAATAGAAACTAGAAGGCCCTTTTATTCAGTGGGCAGTAGTAGCAAAAGAAAGTAGTAGCCAGCTAATTCCTGCGATATAGACCTCACACCTACCAACTTCCCTCTCTCTCTCTCTCTCACACACACACACACACTCCCTCACTCACTAACTAACGGTGGTAAGCACCGTCGTTTATATAAAGGACACCATCCATTACCACACTACTTACTGACCAACACCATCTACGAAACTAAAACACACACACACACGCGCGATGGAGTACGGAAGGCTGGGGCCCACTGATCCTGGTGGTTCTTTGCGTTTAGACGCTCCTCCCGTTAGCCAAAAATCCTCCACCAAGAAGAACATCATTTTGCTGTCGCTTCTAGCCGTCGTTCTAATCGTCGCTTCCGCCGTCTCCGCCGTTTTGCTCACCGCCGTTCGCTCTCGTGCTTCCGGCCACGATCCCAACGGTCCTAACCTCCGCGGGAAGCCGACGCAGGCGATTTCCCGCACGTGCAGCAGAACGATGTTTCCCACGCTGTGTGTGAACTCGCTCCTGGATTTTCCGGGATCCGCGACGGCGTCCGAGCAGGACCTGGTTCACATTTCCTTCAACGTCACGCTGCAGCATCTCTCCAAGGCGCTCTATTCTTCCGCCGCGATGTCCAATTCCTACGCCACCATGGACCGCCGCGTCCGCGCCGCCTACGACGACTGCCTCGAGCTCCTGGACGACTCCGTCGAAGCTCTCGCTCGCTCCCTTAACTCCGTCTCCGTGAGTCCCGTCGGCTCCTCCAACGACGACGTGCTGACGTGGCTTAGCGCCGCGCTCACCAACCAGGACACTTGCGCCGAGGGCTTCGCCGACACCAGCGGCAACGTGAAGGACCAGATGGCCAACAACCTGAAGGACTTGGCGGAGCTTGTGAGCAATTGTCTCGCGATTTTCTCCTCCGCAGGCCCCGGAAACGACTTCGCCGGTGTTCCCATTCAGAACAGGAGACGGTTGATGGCAATGCGACACGATAATTTCCCGAGATGGTTGAATAAACGAGATAGGAGATTGCTGAGCTTGCCAGTGTCGGCGGCACAAGCCGATGTTGTCGTGTCGAAGGACGGTAACGGAACGGTGAAGACCATTGCCGAGGCCATTAAAAAGGTGCCAGATTACGGTACACGGCGCTTCATTGTCTACGTCAGGGCGGGAAGGTAAATTCACTCAATCTCTTTCTCAGTTTGATTTTTTTACATTTTCTTCTCTTATATTTTTACCTCTTTCTCCTTTTTTATTTCTCACGATAATATGAAAAAAGTTTTCTCCACTCTGTTATCTCTTTCAACTCTATTATTTAAATAGTTAAAAAATTACGCTGTCTATAATATTATAATTTTTTTTACTTTTTATACGTGTACAGTTTAAAAATAATTAATTAATTAAATTATATCTTAATTTGTAAAAATAATCATTTTTCTTTCTTATTTTTTTCAACCGTAACAACTGATTTTTTAATCATTGTTGTTTAACGGAGTGCGGAATTCTAGTCTGTGGACTGTGCACTGTGGATTGCGGAGTGATTGCGTCATTGACTTAGTGTTGACAATTATGCATGCACTGCAACTGTAATCATGTGATTGTACATATGTAATATTGATATTTTAGTTTTTAACACTTAAAAATTAGCATTGCATGTAATATTATAATTATTTTTTTATACATACATCTAAAGAATACTTTTTAAGTATAAAAAATACTTAAAAATGTCTCTCAAATATTTTTTTATTTTCATATTGTAATCATAATGAATTCCTTGTCTATATACAATAGTAGTATAATATTTTCATATGTCTCGTTTAGTAATATCTTAAATGTTATGTATTTTACTTAGCCTGCGTATACAAACGCCAAATATAGGGGGCGTCATTGTTTTAGCAATATATATATATAAACGAAGCAGGTTTGGTGTAAGATTTTATTTTTATGTAAATTTCATTTCAGGTACGAAGAGGACAATTTGAAATTGGGAAGGAAGAAAACCAATGCGATGTTCGTAGGGGAGGGGAAGGGCAAGACCGTCATCACAGGTGGCAAGAATTATATGGAGGGCATGACAACGTTCCACACCGCCTCCTTCGGTAAATTCACTTCTCTTTGCACTTCAGCAAGTACTACATATATTTTTTATAACTTTTTAAAAAGTAGAAATAAAAACTATTAACATAAATATTAATTATTTAAATAAGATTAAAAATTATAAATTAAAAGATATTTTTAAAATATAAAATTATGTAGTTAAAACATCAATTCAAAATAAATAAAAAAAAAGAAACCATATGGTATTTTTTAAATACTAAATGAATTTTCTTTTAAAATTGTCATATTTTAATACGTAAAGACAAATTATTATGGTAAGTTTTCTTTATTATTTTTCATGTAAATGAGAAGGGGAGAGAGAAAAACTACCAAATCAATGGTTGAAAATAAAAACCATGCACAACATGAAGTAGACCGTACAAATAGCACGTGGCCTGCGGTTCTAGGTTGTCATATTTTAAGATTCCTTGCTGTAAAGATCACTTTTTTTTGGGGGGGTCAACGTTGCTGTTTAATCGCTTGTCTACTCTCAGTGAGTCTTCGATCTCCACTTCCACTTCTACTGTCTTCTTTAAGAGCCTGTTTGTGCGAAATGTTCGCAAAAATAAATATTTTGATGCCATTGAAATCGATTTGATTTTGGTGCTGAATGAATCTTAACTTATTATTAAGTGGAAAAATCAATTCACGTACGTGGGAACACATAATCAAACCCCCTCTTTGAAAAAAGAAAAGGTAAGCGAAGTCAATGTTCAAGAAAATAAAAATTACATAACTCAATTAATAAAATCGTAAACAAAGAAAGTATATTCCTCTATTTTTTGGGATTATTTTTATACATAATATGTAAATACAAAATAGCGTGCATTATGTAATATGTATTGCTCATATGATACATTTTGAATACGTCTAATTCCTATTTTAAAAATCTCCAACCTTTTCGAATCACGAAAGGTGAAAGTTTGATACAAAGGTATGTTTGATTTAACAAACTACTTTATTTTTTCGCTTTTACTTTTTTATTAATAGCTATAAAAGTGTCATTTTTTAAAGTAATTTATTTAAACATGGTGAAGATATCATTTCGTTATTTTTACCATGTTCTGTAAAAATTTAAATAATAAAAAAATAATTTGATATTTGTATAATTAATAATAAAAAGAAAACAAAATTTTAGAAAACATTTTTTGTTTTTATCTTTCTCATTAATAATAAAAAAATGCACTATTTGTATCTCGTCTCTTGGTCTTATAAACTTCTTCAAGAAATGAGAAAAACAAAAAATTGGATCTCCCCTCTGCCTCCACCAAAACAATAACCCCACATCTTGAACTCAAAATCACATAATGTTCTTTAATATTCATCTTATCCTCTAACGAAAGGCCCCAAATTAGAGTAGCAAAACCAAATTATTTTTAGTGGGCCATGTAATGCTTTCGAAATTAACAAACAGTGTCATATTTTTGTCCCGCATTAACAGAATATTCAAAAAGACAAGATCACCAGTAATAATTATATTTCAACCACTTATAACACCGATCCTTTCCTGTAGTGCAGCCGCTAATGGTCCTGGCTTTATTGCAAAAGACATGACATTCGAGAACTACGCCGGGCCAGGGAAGCACCAAGCGGTGGCCCTCCGTGTCGGAGCCGACCACGCGGTGGTTTACAACTCCAACATCATCGGATACCAAGACTCATTGTATGTCCACTCGAACCGTCAATTTTTCCGTGAATGTGACATTTACGGAACCGTGGACTTCATATTCGGCAACGCCGCAGTGGTTTTCCAAAAGTGCAACCTCTACGCTCGCAAGCCCATGCCCCAACAAAAGAACACCATCACGGCCCAAAACAGAAAGGATCCAAATCAAAATACGGGTATTTCAATCCACAACTGTCGGATCCTGGCCACTTCGGATCTGGAAGCAGCCAAGGGTAGCTACCCTACCTATTTGGGTCGTCCATGGAAACTATACTCTAGAACGGTGTACATGCTGTCCTACATGGGGGACCACATTCATCCACGTGGTTGGCTAGAATGGAACACTTCATCGTTCGCTTTGGACACATTGTACTATGGTGAATACATGAATTCAGGGCCGGGTGCAGCTATTGGGCAACGGGTAAACTGGGCCGGGTATCGGGTCATAACTTCCACTGTGGAAGCAAGTAGATTCACAGTGGGCCAGTTCATATCAGGCTCCTCCTGGTTGCCATCCACCGGAGTCGCCTTCATTGCTGGGTTATCAACCTGAATTCCACTGCAACTGTACACATCCTTCATAGTTTAATCCAACCCAATTGGCCAATATAATTTTATATATCTGTTGTAAAATGATAACGTTAGCATTTATGATTGATTTTAAATTACTAAAAATAATAAGATTTTATTGAAAAAAATGTTTATTACACTATATTTTTTATGTAATAAATATTCTTTTTCAGTAAATTTTTATTACTTTTAGAATATTAAAATCAACCTAAAACAGATCTTTTATTTGTATCTGCATTAAACTTTATAGGTTTTTTCTTTTGGCATAATGCTTCTCTTTTTTTACCATATGATGATAATAAGGAATGTAAGTTGTATGTAAATAGTGTTTAATGTCATATATAGCTCTTATTTCTTGCTTGCTCCACTCAACGTCAAAGTAGTTATAGCTCTCTAAAGAAGTGATTACCAGCATTTTCATTTCACCCATAGAAAATAAGAAAATTAGAAGGTTGTATCATGATTTGTGCATAGATTTTGAGTGGCCACTTGCTTACTCGACGACGAACCTTGGGTCATTTGATGTGTAATTATTTTTTAAACTGAACACTGAGTGGAGACCTTGTCATTATACTAGTGCCTAAAGATTCCTAGATTTTCATTAAAAATATTAAACCCTCTAATTAAAATTTATAAGCAAATGTTCCATCTGAAGAGGAAAAGATAAACTGAGCTCGTGAGTAGTCACTGGTGAACTAGGAAAACCGTTAAAATCCCACATTTGTCAGCATTGGACCTTATGTACCGTTTTTAAATTTTGTTCACCAGTGAACTACTGTTTTTAATTTTTGTTCACAAAACGTATGTACCGTCAATTTTTTTTTACATGTTTTTAATTAAAAAAAACTATGAAAGAAAAAAATGACAATAATATTATTAAATTGCTCAGGAAGAGTGAAAGTGATGTTGAGAAGCTAAATTTGATTATCTCTCATATGTTGTGATTATATCTCATAGAAATTTGCGATGGGAAAATTATGTGGGGTTAATAGCTTGAGGAAAACACAATGGGATTTTGTTTTACGTCATAGGACTTGGATGTGGATGTTTAAGTTGGGTTATAAATTTATGTTTCTGTTTTTCTTATTCTTTTTTATTTCTTATTTAGTAATGCAATTGCTTGGAAACTTCGTAGCAGCATACATGACCAGCCATTAATTAGTGGGGGCATCAGATGGGATATCTCATCATCATCGCGATATGTCATTGATAGATCCCCATCCTCACTTAGATTCTATTAAGATTTCATGTTAAATATATGAATAAATTCATCTTATTGTGACGCATTTGTTTATAAAATTTATAGTTAACCACAATCTTTTTTACATGGAATTTTATTTGAACTGATTATAATTATTACGTGCAGTAAAAAATTTCTTTAATTATTTAATGCAGCTATGCATCTTATTGTATACTTTAGATGTCTAATTTTATGTGACAGAACTTGATTTTGGTAAAAAGATTGTGGTGGGATAATTAGTATAGACGCACAGATAGAGAAAAAGTAGAAGGATAGGGAAGCAATCTCAACTTTTGGAAAACATTAACTGCGCATATGTTTGAAGCCAATCATTATATTAGAGAATTTTGATTAAAGTTTTGTAGAATGAATGCTGATTTCATAACATTGGAAACGGACTGAAAATGATGAAATTGATTTAAATAAGAAGGGGCTCTCAATTTTTAGTTTTATGGCCTTAAGAATGGAAAAATTTATCATGCCGATCTTTTCGTTGTTTAGTATACGAAATCAACATGAAATCAAATCAAATTTAGTGTGTTTCCGTGTTTGGATTAATTAAAAATATTCTATTATAGATACAATTGATTATGATAATTAATTATATGAAATAAGTTTTATATTTAGAATATTAAATGAATAGTGATTTTAAATAAATATATATTGTTTCAATTATATAAAATAATTATTTCTTTGGGGTAAAATTAGAAAAATAATATATGAAATTATGTGTTATTGTTAATTTTTTATTTAAAACAATCATTTATTATGGGTAAAATGAAAAATAAAATAAAAAATTAACTAGAAAATAAGCTGATATCTTTTAACCCATAAGCTCAAAAACTTTGCTTATCTTAAATAAGTTATTTTGTTTAAAAATTTAATGAAATATTATAAGTTAATTTTATAAAATTTATGAAAAAAATGAATAGTATTCTTTTTTGGCTTTTTTCACATAATCAGCAAAAATAATTTAAACCATACACATAATCTAATTAAATGATATCAATATTTTAATGAAAAGAATTTAATTAGAATGTCTTGATAGTATTAAAGTTTTTATTATGTTATTTAATAATAAATTGTCATTAAAACGTTAACTTTTATAACTACTTTAAAAGTTCCATATAAATATATTTATAATTATTAACTGTATAAAGTTTTTTATATTAATAATGTATTAAAATCAAATGCTAATGAAATTTTAAAAATATTTATTTTTATATATTTCTTATATCACGGATACACATCCTTGAGAGTAATATTCACGTTAACTACTATTTTTATTATTTTAACTTAACAACACATAAATTTCGTTCCTCACGTTAGATGAAAAATGATATAGAAATTTACTATTATGATGCTCAATATATTATCTCTATTAGCTATATTATTCATTACCATTATATAAATAGTGATAATTGCAAAATTTTAATGTAACGTCGAAGAAAAATATAAACCACCATTTTTTAAGCATGAAATGCTTTGTAAAATGTTACAGCACATCGAATCCTACTTATATGAATACAATAAAAAAAATAATGATAATAATAAGTACACTTTTTAATTTTTGTTACACATGATATCTCTAAAACTTTAAAATCTCCCCAATAAAATGATATCTATCCCTTGATACGTGAAAAGAAATGAAAAGGTGAAAGGTGGATTAAATAGAACTTGATCGTGCTATCCGATTTCAAAAGCTGGTCATAGCATTATAACTAGACTTGATTATGAATCGGTTTGATTAAATTTCTAAACAAGTTTGTACGGCAGAAAAAATAACAGCACAACAAATGAATATTTTTTTAATAAGTTAAAAATAATTTAATTTTCGAACAAAATAATACAAATTTGCATAAAAAAAAATACAAATCTCACTTTCATTCCTTTCAAGCAGGATTAGGTATTTCCCGCTCTGATGCAATCTCGCAGAACTTTGAGAACCTTTTTTCAAATCTGAATAACATTGTAAATAATAAGTTATATTTTTATTAAATATAAATTTTTAATGCATTGAATTTAGTAATTCTTAATAAAAATTTGTAATATACAAGTTTTTATTATGTACACTATTACACATGTTAAAAATCCCTTTAAGAGAAAAGCAGCATGAATAAAACATTTTTTTCTATGGCAAGTCCAACCTTTTAAAACACTTTTATATTCATTGAAAAAGCACAGCACAGATGGATAATATTGCACAGGGCTCCAATAAGTATTCCTGGTCAATGTTCGAATATATTTCCATGTTATTAGAGATATATATAAAAACACTAAGAGAAGTTGATATTGTAACACACAAGCATCAAATGCTTGATTAGTCGTCGGGTAGAAGTTCCAACCAGAGTCCAGTATACAAGATTGGGATCCACTTTGAAGACGGATGGAGCATCATCACTTTCACTATGTTATCATAGTATTATTTTGTACGTGAACAATATGTATTCAGTCATGGGAATAGCTTTGCTAAATAACTATCCATGATCACTGAAACATGATCAAGAAATGCAGCTTCACTTGTTCCAGAAAGTGCAGCTTTCTCTGCTTCCTGAATTATCTCCTCAATGACAGATTTTTTCTTCAATGTTTCTCTACACATGATGCTTCCAATGGCAAAAGGAGTGAGTCCTCTCTCTGCACCTTTCTGAAGAAGCATGGTAGATATACGAAGGATTCGGGCACATTCAGGAGGAAGATCCCATCCATGAAACTTTAAAAGCTTAATATCTTCTTCAGCATTCAGAGATTTTATGTAGTCAATGGTATCTGGGGAGTAAGGCTCCTTTGCTTGGGGCCAGTATAACCAATCAAAAGTGCAGTCTTCAAACTAAAGAAGGAGGGGAAAACAGCATAAGTAGGAAAAAAGAGAGGAGTGAATCCAGACTTCAAATTAACTCCTTTAAGAGTAGCAATAAAAAACGGAAGAATAGTTAATAACTAGTGTTCAATGTCAACACCTTTGCCACACAGATCAACCATATCCTAAGAACCCCAGAAGAATATTTACAATGCAGCTTAGGTGAACGTTTAGATTAACTTATTTTTAGGAAATAATAGTTTTTTCCATCTTATATTTCCAAATAAAAGTGATACCAAACATGCACCAAGTATGATGGGACAACATAATCCATACGCTAATATTTATTCATACTATCAGGAAAGGTTACATAAATTTCAACCGAGGAATGGAGACAATGCAAAATGGATATAAATTAATTTGCGATTATTGAATGATAGGCATTGCTGAAAATGATCGTAGTGTTTTTGCTATAAAAGGTATAAGAGATGTTCAACAGAGGATAACAACAGGTCAAAATATATGTCAAAGTAATCCATATCAAAATTAAAATAAAAGGATATGCAGTATTGAAACTGAAGAAGAGTCAATACTCTACTTTTCATGCAGTCTAATGCCTTATGGCAATCTAAGAAAAATATTAACGTTTAACTACAACACAAATCTTAATCTCTTAAGCAAATAACACTAGGAAAAAAGGGGCAAAATTAAATAAATAATTCCACTCAAAATTCTACAGCATTTTAGCACTTATTCTGAAATAGACATGCATGAGAAGATTTAAGAAAGACACAACATAGTTGCCAAAACACCATCAACTAAAATATCCTTACAATCGGAAAACAGAATCAATGCATTCAGTGTCAGAAGACTTACACTCTCAGGCAAGCAATAGCCATGATCAATTGGAATAAGGACAGCCTCACCATCTTCATCATCCTTGGTAATCAAAATGTTCCCAGCATGCCTATCTGCATTTACCAACCTGATGTCCAGCACCGAGATCTTGTGTACCTCTTCCACCGGAAATGCACTAGGGCCCATGTCTTCACAACTTCCAATATTCCTCACGAACATCTGAAGCGATCCTATTTTGATATTACCTGAACCATTGTGATAACTTTCTGTATTATGAAATCCTTTGTGCATGCATTTGACCATGACTGTTGGAGGAACCCCAGCAAATCCCGGTTCTTCATTGTTACAATATGAACGTGGTCCTTTCCTAGGATGATCCAAAATGTAAGCTGCTACTTCTCTCAATGCACCTTGCCCAACTCGTGTACCTTTTTTTAATCCTTCACCATCGACAGAGACAGGTAGGCTTCTAGGATTATTGATTGCCATTGGCTCCTCATCAACTGGCTTGAAAACAGAAACATACTTTAAACCAGTTGAATCTTGCATGAGATAAGCTCCTCCTGATCCCTCTGAAGACTGAATTGGTTTATATCCTTTTTCTAACCCCTCCGAAGTAATCTTAATTAGCTCCTGGACCACTAGCGGAATTTTGATATTGGAATTCAAAATAATTGGTTCCAAAAGAAAATCTCTTGTAAGTTGGTTACTTTTTAGGACCTTATTTGTGACAGACACTGATCCTAACTGGTCTCCCCTTAACTTTGGAACCATATTATGCGCACATGATGCCTCAATTGATAATTCAAAATCCTTCTCAACTGGTTGAGTCCTGACCTTAGCATCTGATATCCGGACCAAAAAATGAATCACAGCATCATTGTCCTTGCAGATATCCTCAATAAGTCTCTGGTCTTCAAGCGCCTCACCCTCACATATCAATTCTTGATCCTTGAGATTCAAGAACCCTTGCCCTTTTCTTGCAATCTGCTGCTTCACATAACCTACATTCCTATTCTTCTCAACATAAAACCCAAACTCCTTTCCACACACAGTCCTAACTGTGATAGCTTTAAGATCAGAAAGCCTAAGCACCAGGTGCAACACATTCCCATCACCAACACCATAATCATGGATACAAGATTTGTTACGAGCCAACTCCTTACCTTCAAAAACGAGTTTCTGTTTCTTGACAAAAAAACCTTTGAAGGTTTGAATTCTCAGCTTCACTGAAGCAATTGAATCTGTCTTCATAATATGCATGGGAATCACAGATCCACCAACAGTTAGGTAAATCAAAATTGAATCCTTCAAATGAGGACTGAAGCAGCCAGTAAATTCACCATGGCCATGGGTGTTAATCAATTCTTCATGAACTGTACGAAGTGCCACACAAGCCATTATCAATTACCGGTTCAAAACCTCGCTGACTGAAAAATAGACAAGTTATGAACCTCACAACCTATTCAATCGTTTCCCATCAAGGATTTAATGGAGAATCACAATATGATATCCTCAACTTTTTCTTCCTTTTCTATATTTACTTTGATTTTCTTTATCCATAACTGTAAACACAGCTCATGCCTAAACCTAAACAGCAAACCAAAAACACAAGCCTAAAATACGTATTTTAAGTTTCTTTCCGGACTCAGAATCAAATCAAGACTTCCAGAAAATGCAACAATGGAGGAATTAATATCTGATCACATGTCTCCTTGAATTGATGATAACATGATTTTCTCATAGCTGCAATATATGATCTATGCTATGTAAAAATTTGTATCTGCAGAAAAAGGAGGAAGCGAAGCCCTGCAAAACGTAGTCCAAACAAAAAACTTCAGTCAGAGAACATGAAACTCAATGAAATAAAAGAGTGTAAATTAAACTAAACAGTTAAACGATCTTTCTACAATAAAAAATTAATAAACAATAACATTTAATGTCATGAATAGATTAAATTTAGATATCCAATATTTTGAATAAAAACTCATCAACCACTTATAAACACGATAACAATCATTAAACTGGAAAATGTCTGGTTTAAGTTGCCATCAACGAGATATTTTCCACGAATTTCCTTGCTATGAAACCAAACTACACTGACAATTAACAATCCAAGCGACGAATCTTAGAAAAAACAGAAACTGAAAAGTTAGGAAATAAAGTAAAGAAAAAGCTTACAGAGAGCGAAAAAGAGAAGAAGCAGCAGCTTATGTTGGATGGCGGTGGTAGGAGAAATGAAACGCCAAAGTGCGAATCATTTTTGTGAGATTCCAAATTTAGCGGAAACGACTTGACTCATTGACTCACTGAGTCAGCGTCGTGGAAGACAAGACAGTCTCAGAACTCAGAACTACGGTCTGGAAATGGCAGCTTCAAGTTGCTCGAATGGGCTATTTATAGGCGAAGACTCCATAACTTGTCTCCCAAGTTATAAATTCTTTTGGACCTGTCCCCGCGTAATTATAATATTACTATTAATGAAGAATTTTGAATTTCAAAACTTTAATTTCTTTTGTTTCCCTGGGTTTTACTTAATTCTATAAATGAAATTTCTAGAACACTCTCGTTATGCCCCAATTAATATTTATCTCTTGCGGTAAGTCTACTACTTCACGAATTTGCATTTCACAAGCGTTAAAATGAAAGCCCGAGGCTATTTATTTATGAATAATTATACAAATTATTATGCTTTTATCTTTACATGTTTATACAATAATAATAAATGCTATTTTCATTTTTTGTACTGATGTTTAAAATAAAAATGGAAATAAGTTAATTTTTTAAAATTATTTATGACACAAGAAATTAAATCAGATTTAAAGAAAAATCAAATAAGCTAATTTTTAAAATGAATGATCATAAGAAAAGCGAATTGTTGTTTACGACTAATTTTATTTGCGAAAAGATTGTTAGTAACTGCTTTCAATATAGTTTTGAAATTTATGTCAAATTTGTTGAATCATGGGAGTCTTATTTTTATCTAATGATATTTACATGTAATAGTTTCACAGTAACAAAAAATTATAGTTCTATTATTCATTTCATTAAAATGAAATAGTCATTAATGCATAAATTAGTTTAATTAATTTATATTTTTTTCTAATTTATGTATTGTATGTCACATCTTATTGGTGAACCATTTCACGAAATTCATTTGTGAGAATTGAGAAAGATTATAATAAAATTTAAAGTTGCATTTAGTTTTTATTATGATTATTATGTAAAACACTGAAAAATATTTATATTATATTCCTACAAATTTTCAAAAAAAAAAATCTTCATAATTAAAAATAAATAAAATATTTTTTCAAATCAGAATGGCCTTTCATCGTTCAATTCATAAATCAAACCTATTAACCTTCGTTAATTGAAATATTTAAAATTTCAACAAAGGAAAACAAATTATAAATAGAGACATGATAAGTGTAGAATCTACCACATTACACAGTTAAGCGTTTGATGCAAATGCAAAACCAGTTGGTGTATTTATCTGCGAAGTGAATAGTTTTCATCATGTTAAGTAATGTAATATAACTTTTACTCCCTCCATTTAAAAATGGGTTTTTTAATATTGGAAATAATAAATATGATAATTAATAAAATAATTTTATTAAATTATCCTTATAAGGTTAACGTTGTTCGAAGAAAAATAATTTACATAATCACTAACAAATCTCTACCTTCACTATTTTTATTCGAGTGAGATAAAATAAAAATAAAAATTTTATTAGAATCCTAAAATAACACTCATTATAAAAAATATTTTTTATTAAAGTGATAATATTTTAAAATAAAGGGAGCATTATTTAAGTGATTATTAAATTTCGAAGTTATATACATTTTACAATATGTGATTATTATATTACGCGTCTCTAGAAAGCTCGCGACATTGTTTATCACTGCATCAGTTATTTTACTTTCATTGATTCTCAGCCTGACAGGACAAAATGGTAATTTTCTTTATGTTGACAATATTATTTAAGAAAAATAAAATTTTCATTCATGTCTTGTCGAAAAAATTGAAATTTTTAATGAAGTTGAATAGTACTAATTAAATTCCGTATAATTAAAAATATGCAAGTCACGTGATGACAAAATTTAACTAAAATTTTATAAAAGAATTATTATTTTTAATTATAATTAAAGTTTACCTTAATAACATATATTAGTTTTAATTACATATATTACTAAAATAAATTTTTGATTAAAAATAACACTAGAAATATCTGTACTAATATACTTAAATTTTGTTTATTACAAAATATACATTACACGATACAAATTAACTTTTAATTTGTTGCTATTATTTTTAAAGCATGCATTAATATATTTTTAAAAAAAAAGTTAGAATTTCTGCAAGGATAAGTAGTTATACTCTTATTAGACTATCTTTGTTCGTGAATCTCTCACTTGATATTACTTATTAAAAATGTTAAAATATTATGAAAAGAATGAAGTCAGCTTATTGGTGTATTTTATTTTATTATTGAATGACTGGAAACGATTGGTGATTGACACGAAAAATAAACAAAACAAACCAATAAGTGTGTGCCATGTCATATATTCCAAATCACGTACGATCTAGCCTTTTTTTTTATTAACGGTAGATCTAGCTTTAAAGTTTAAACTCTTTTTCATTTTTATGTTATTCCCTTTTTTAAGAAAAATTAAATAAAGGAAATTTTTTAAATTAAAAGAGTTATATCAATTTTACAAAAAAAATATTGAAATTGTTTTAATTTAAAAATTTATGAATTAAAAAATAAATCTGTCCTCTTTTCTCTTTGCTTTCAAATTTTAAGTTTTAAATATATCCTAACTTTTTTTAAATATGAAAAGAAATATAAGAAAAAGAAGTAACACAAAAAAAAGAGAGAGAGAAAATAGATTTAAAGGCTTGTTTGATAAATATTTTTAAAATTAATTTTCATTTGTTGAAAAAATGAATAATTTTTTAATTAATCCATAAATTGTTCCATTAAAGTCTAACAAGCGTTCCAATTAAAGTGGCAGAGTGGTCCAAGCATGGAAAGCTACACGCAACACAGAGAATGATTGTTTACAAAGAACTTGGTAAAAAAAAGCCTCATAGGAAATCTCAATCAGCAACGAAGGATTAAGTGCAAATTCTTGGATCACTAATTATCTGCTTGACCTTGGATCGCTAATTCTTATATGATCCATGTATTCTATTCCACCTCAGTGCGATATGCCTCCAATTAAGAGGATTTAATAACTAAAATGACTAAAACAAATTAGCTTCATTATCTTATGTTCAATCATTAATTTGGATAAAGAAGTTTTTGCTTATATTTTATTAATAACATTCGAAGAAATGAAATAGAATAATAATCAACTTTATTTTTTGTGTATAGACTACAAGTATCTTTCATCAGAAATAATCTTATTTGAATTAAGATAGATTATTATAAATGTCATAACTCAACCTCTTTTGATTAATCCACAGTGATACAAGCTTTATTGTTTGAATTGTTTGAAATTAAATTAAAATAAAATGAATCTATTCATTTAACTTAATATAATTCTTTCTCTTCTCTTTTATTGACATTATAATATATTTTATGTACGACAATAACAAAAATTATTACTAAAAGTTGAAAAATTGCCTAGATAATGACTTTTTAAAAATTGTTAACTAATTATGAGATAAAAAATAGTTTTTGAATTAGTTGCAAAAACGCGGTTTAAGTATTTTAACTGTGATTCTATAATTATCTTTATTTAGTTGTGATTTTTTTATTTTTCTTACTCTTTCACCTCATATGAATGCAATTATCATTTTGCTCATTGATTTAATTTCTTCTTGAATCCCATTATTTTCGACCTCATCTGTTTTGACTCATTAGTGTTTCGTCCAACTTTTCTCACTTTGTAACTCATAATGCACAAATATGCAATAATCGAAGAAACACAGTTAAAGTGTAACACAAAGCGTTCTACTTTCATTGGCAACTTTTCTTGATGAAAATGCAACACAATAACGAGAACAAATAATGAAGAAAGAAAATGCCTACATATAGCATAGCTATATGCATGTAAATTGCAATCCCTGGAAGCAATGCATAATTTCTAAAGAATTAGTCCTCTTCTAATGTTTTACTTTGAACTATTTCCACCAATAATTTTGTAATTGCAAATCGAGTTAAGGAAAGTAAGAGGAAACATATTCAGAATTTAGACAAAACTAGCCCACTAATAATTCCTACGGGTATAATATAAGATCTAGATTACTTAAGCCTTATTCAGTTATTTGATAACCAGAAACATTTTTTTTTTCAATGTGTAATGAAATGGGGCGAAATGACCATCAAAGTTAGGTAACCAGATATAAGGCAAGAGTAAAACCATCTCTTGGGGTAAAAAGAACTTCAGAAACTATTCTGCCCTTTCATCTAAACACAACTAGAGATGCATGAAAAAAGTTATGTTACAGATTCCTCTGAATGAATTCCCACATCCTCTCTTCCATATAAACTCGATCACTATGACGCCGCGGCATGTGGCGCTCGTCCGGGAAAATTATGAGCTCGTACGGTTTTCCAGCTGCCACAAGAGCATTGATAAGCCTTGCAGTGTGCCTAAAATGTACATTCTCATCAATCATGCCATGCACAAGTAACAACCTCCCTTTCAAATTGTGCACTTGATTCATAACAGAACCACTTTCATACCCTGACTGATTTTCGGACGGCAATCCCATGTACTTCTCTGTGTAAAATGTGTCGTATCCATCCCATGATGTAACGGGGGCACCGGCTATTGCACACTTGAAGAAATCTGAATATCTTGAGAGTGTCATGGCAGAGAGATACCCGCCGTAGCTCCACCCGAACAATCCAATGTGACCGGCTTTTGCAAGCCCTTGTTTGACAAGCCACTCTGCTCCAGTTAGCTGATCATCAGCATCAACTTGACCAAGTTTGTGCTTTAAATAGCTTTCAAACTTCAACCCCCGTCTCGCTGTCCCTCTGTTGTCTAACTGTAAACAAGGAAAGCAATATTTGACTTTGAAGGATGAGAAGACCATAAACTCAAAAACAGATTATAGAAACAAAGGCTAGATTTTTCAATGTTACATGCTATGAAAAATGGGCATAACTGCCCCATCTGCTACCACAAAAAAGGACAAAACCTTCCCTATTTAAAAGCTCAAAAGACAAGAACCTATGTTTTGGGGAATTAGAGCACTGGAACAACTGTTGAGCATACAAATGGAAATATGAAAATGCAAGGGTGAATATTTTTTCTTAATTAAAAACAAGTCCTGTCACTTGATAGAATCTCAGTGTATTATGTGATGAACAGAAACAACACAGGGAATAACCCTGGACTCACAACAGGAATTGAAATAACACAATATCAGAAATGATAACACTCCTATGGCCTCAGCCACTCCTCCCAAATCTCCTCCCTAGATTTTTCCCTCCCTTCTTTGTCATCTGCTCCTCCTTTAAAATCCATGCCTCCTTGCCACCTATGCTAATTTGTTAATCAGTTAGAATCTCGCGTAACGGCTTCCTAGTCCATCTTTCCCATTTTACCCTTCCTCCTTCTATATGTCTTGAGTGGAGGCCCAATTGGCCTAGACCCAACAATACCCCCCTCCATTAAGGAAAACCTTGTCCTCAAGGTTGAAATTAGGAAATATACAGCTTGAAGCATATCAACTTCCTCCCAAGTGCTTTCTTCCTTAGGTAAACTTCTCCATTTAATTAAGACCTCCAACGTCCATTCAACAATTTGCGTGCTTCTAGCACCTCTTCCGGCTCCACTTGCAGTTCCAGTTCTTCGGTCAGAAACGGTGGCAATGCTTGGCTAGCTTGACTAGTAGGGGGGGCTCTCTTGAGCTGTGACACATGAAAAATGGGGTGCAGACGCGCGGATTCTGGCGGCAGCAATTTGTAAGCAACAGCTCCTATTCTTTCTTCTACTCAGAATGGACCATAAAACCTTGGACTAAGCTTCTCATTGATCTTTTTGGTCAATGTCTTTAATTTGTAAGGAGGGGCCTTTAGATAGACCATATCCCCAATCTGGAATTCCACTTCTCGGCATCTTTTATCTGCTTGCTCCTTCATCCTTAGCTGAGCGTTAAGTAAGTGTTGTTTGAGCTCGTCTATAATACTGTCCCAATATTGTAGCAACTGGTCTACTTCAGCCACAATTGTGCTGTCTCTGCAGTAGGGAATAATCAGAGGAGGATCCCGCCCATACAATGCCTTAAAGGGGGTCATTTTAATGGATGCATTAAAGGAGGAATTAAACCAAAACACCTCAAGTAGACCACTTCACCCATTGACGAGGGTGATCATTAACAAAACACCTCAAGTAGGCTTTGATGGTGCGGTTCGTCACTTCGGTTTGGCCATCCATTTGGGGATGGTATGCGGAGCTGAGTTCTAGCCTTGTGCCTGAGAGACAGAAAAGCTCCTTCCAAAATGAACTAATAAAAATTTTGTCCCTATCTGACACAATGGAGCTGGGGAATCCATGTAGGCGCACAACCTCCTTCACAAAAACAGCAGCTACGTCCTTAGAGGAGTAAGGATGAAGTAAAGGAATGAAATGAGCATATTTGCTCAACCTGTCCACCACTACCATGATGCTGTCTGCTGCCTTGGTCTTGGGTAATTTCCCAATGAAATCCATTGAAATGTCTTCCCATACTTGCTCTGGAATCAGCAAAGGTTGCAAAAGTCCTACTAGTTTCAGTGTCTCATGCTTATTCTTTTGACACACTTGACATTCAGCTACAAACCTTTCCACATCTTGTTTCATCCCAGCCCAATAGAATATCATAGCTAGCCGCTTATAGGTCCTTGTCACTCCGGAATGGCCACCTCAAGGTGAAGCATAAAATTCTGCCAACAGTAAGGGAATTCAGGTAGAACCCTTAGGTAGAACCAACCTCTGCTTATATAATAAACACCCTTGCGACACTGCATACTGGGGATGGGAACTAGGATTTGCCACCACTTGCTGCATGATTCCCCTTAACTGCTCATCTCCCGCTGCTTCTTCTGCCAACTCTACTAAATCAGAATTGGTGACCATTGATATGGCGTTACAATTCACAACTCGGGACAGTGCATCTGCGGCTCTATTTTCCAGCCCTGGTTTGTACTGGATCTCGAAGTCAAAGCCCATTAATTTGGTAACCCACTTTAGCTGTTCTCCCGCCAACACCTATTGCTCCAACAAGAACTTGAGACTCTTTTGATTGGTCCGAATAATGAAGCGGTGACCCATCAGGTATTGTCGCCACTTCTAGACTTCAAAAACAATCGCCATTAATTCTCGTTCATACACCGATTTCACCCTATTTCAGTCGGATAAGGCTTGACTAATGAAGGCTAAAGGTCTGCCTTGTTGCATCAAAACCACACCTAAACCATACTTTGAAGCATATGTTTCCACCACAAATGGTAATTCAAAATTTGGCATTGCCAGAGTAGGCAAGACCTCCATTTCCCTTTTGAGTTTCTTGAATGTCTCTTGTGCTTCCCTTGACCATTTAAAGCTGTTTTTCTTCAATAATTGTGTTAAGGGCCACGCAATAATTCCATAACTGCGTACGAACCGACGGTAGTACCCTGTTAAACCCAAAAAACTCCTCAAACTCCGTAGGTCTTTGGGTTTGGGCCACTGTCTCATGGCAAAGACCTTTTCCGAGTCAGCAGAAATTCCAGAAGAGGAGATGACATGACCCAGGTACTCTAACCTTGATTCTCCAAAGCTACACTTCTTTCCATTAACCCGTAGCTTCTGGCTTCTTTATTGTTGAAGAACCAAACGCAAGTGACCAACGTGGGAAGCATAGTCTGCGCTATACACTAAAATGTCATAAAAAAACACTAATACAAATTTACGTAAATACGGTTTAAAAACCTGATTCATTAGTGCTTGGAAGGTTGAAGGAGCATTGGTTAACCTGAAGGGCATTACTACATATTCGTAGTGCCCTTCATGTGTTCGGAATGCGGTTTTGGGATGTCCTCTGGTCTCATTCGTATCTGGTGATAACCGGATTTCAGATCGAGTTTGGAGAAAATGGTGGCCCCTCCCAATTCATCCAAGAGTTCCTCAATAATAGAATGGAGAACTTGTTTGGGATGGTAATGCTGTTGAGGGCACGATAGTCCACACAAAAACGCCAACTCCCGTCCTTCTTCTTCACTAAAATCAAAGGGCTAGAATAAGGACTGGTGCTTGGCCAGATCAGCCCTGTTGAAAGCATGTCCTTCACAAATTTTTCAATCTCCTCCTTGTGATGATGCGGGTGTCTATAAGGTTGAATATTAGGGATCGAAGCTCCTTCCTTCAAGACTATCGCATGGTCACACTCCCTCACTGGTGGGAGGGAGGTTCCCTCCTTGAACACCTCTCCGAATTCTCTTAATAGCTCCCTCAAAGTCTTAGGTGCTGCATCCGAAATCGGAGTGGGCATTCCAGTGCAATATACATTCATCATGCCCAGTTCAACATAGTAGGCCTCTGCTTCTCCTCTCAGCTCCTTTCGAATGGCCTTAAGTGAGGCCACGGTTCTAGACAATCCCACATCCTCCTTGATCTCAATAATCCTTCCATCCTTCTGAACTTCGATCAAGTGCTGTTGCAAGTCAGCACTAAATTTCCCTAAGCTTTTAAGCCATTCATACCCAAAAATTACATTGACTCCCACCAAATCAATCAGAAAAAAATCTTGGATCACTTGCAAATTTGGTAGTTCCAGTACGACGCCCCTGCAAACTCCTTGACTCCCCAATCTTTGGCCATCTCCGACCTCAACGAAATACCCCCTTGTTGCCTCAGTCTGTATCTTCAGTTCCTCCACCAAGCCCGGAGACAAGAAATTATGGAAAGCACCAGAGTCCACCATTACTATGACCTCCTTTCCCAGAATAGTGCCCCAAAGCTTTAAAGAATTTTTGGAAGTCATTCCCGCTATGCTGCTCGCGTTCAACTGGAGGTTCACCTCCTTATCGTCGCCCTCCTCGTCGTCGTTCTCCACTGGGTCCCCCTCGTCTTCCCCTAATAAGATTACATGGAGCTGCTTGTTGCAGCATATATGGCCAGGAGAAAACCGTTCGTCGCACTGGAAACACAGCCCCTTCCTCCTTTTTTCGTTTTCCTCCTCCTCCGTAAGACGCTTGAACCATATTCCTCTTCTGTTCGAATTCGTCGCATATGACACGCGTAAGTGGTTGCGGGTTACTGGGGTCTCGACCCGATTTCCATGGGATCAATTTGGGTTTCTAAATCCAGTAGAAGAAATGGGTTCATTACGCACAGCTCAATTCGTTTTAAGCATATCGAAGGCTCCATTTCTGCTAGCCCAACCTTGCCTTAGTGTTATTGACTCATTTCCTTTTTGCGAATAGTTGGGCCCAAGCGTTAGGCCCAATACTCATCTCCATCACCGCGCAGAGGTCCCCTGAATCCCTCAACATCACCTCAGCCTTGATTTCATCTTTTAAGCCATTCAAGAATGCGCCAATCATGAATTCCTTATTTGCAAATCGAAGGGGAGCTGAAAGTAGTTCAAATTGCTCTCTATACTCAACCACCGTCCCATGTTGTCTCAATCCCATAAGTGCTTCATACGGGTTCTCCGACGCGGACGACTGGAAATGCCCCATAAGCGCTTGCCTGAATGCTGGCCAAGAAGGCGTTGGCACCCTTGGTTCCCACCACTGGTACCAATTTAAAGCCTTCCCCTCTAAACATACAACTGTCGTATCCATCTTCTCTACCTCGGGTATGCCATTTATCTCGAAATATCATTCTGCTCTGTACACCCACCCATAAGGGTCTTCTCCAGCGAAATAAGGTACTTCGACTCGCCGCACTCTCTCCTCTCTTCTCCACGCGTCTCCCTCCCCATTGCCACTGTTTTGATTGTTATTATCCCCTTCCCTTTCTGCTCGAACAACCTGCAGAGCAGTTTCAAAACGCGTTGTCATGACTAACAGCATTTCATCCATTTGCCTCCTAAACTCCTCTTGAATGGAGGCTTGCATGCCCTCCAATCTCCGCTCAATGCTCTCCAATCGATTTTCCATTCGCGTGGTTACCATCAGGCGCTCAGCTCTGATACCAACTTGATAGAATCTCAATGTATTATGTGATGAACAGAAACAACACAGGGAATAACCCTGGACTCACAACAGGAATTGAAATAACACAATATCAGAAATGATAACACTCCTATGGCCTCAGCCACTCCTCTCAAATCTCCTCCCTAGATTTTTCCCTCCCTTCTTTGTCGTCTGCTCCTCCCTTTAAAATCCATGCCTCCTTGCCACCTATGCTAATTTGTTAATCAGTTAGAATCTCGCGTAACGGCTTCCTGGTCCACCTTTCCCATTTTACCCTTCCTCCTTCTATATGTCTTGAGTGGAGGCCCAATTGGCCTAGACCCAACATCACTATTAGTCCTATCAGCATTTTCCATGTAAAAATAGATGGATTGCCCATCTGAGTTGTGTTACTATCAAAGGTTTACAAATTATACAAATTCAATATATTGTAAATATGTTTGCTCTGCTTGAGTTTCATCATGCAGCTGAGTAATAAAAATCAAGATGCATAAAAATTTAAAAGCAAGCAAAACAAGTGGACTGTAATCATGTAAGATTCAGGGAACTGACCTTCCAAACTAAGATGCCTTGGTTTCTCAAGTATTGTGCCCTTAGGTCAACTGTACTAAGCCAAGAGTTACAAACAAGCTGTACACTTGGACCACCATAAACGTTGATCATAGTTTTGTAAGGTGGAGGTCCAAATCTTGAAGCATCGGGCTTATATAGAGCTCCATACAGTGTAGTGCCATCATTACCCTGTATTTCAACAATCTCTGGTGGCTCAAGTTGAAGCCTTTTGAATCTTGGAACTGTAAATGACTGCTCATACAAAGGCCTGATTATGCTTCCATCCTCTAACGAGCAAAGTAACACCCTAGGAGGACAACCAAGGGAATCATGGATATCAACAAAACTCCGCATATGATGATCAAGGACCACAATGTGCTTCCCCTTGCTGTGTGTAAGTCTAACAGGGACCTGAAGCAGTTGACTTCCATCAACAAATAGTTTAGCACAATATAAATTGGACTCCATAGGGCCATCTAAGGTCCCAGTAAAATATACAAGACCTATAGCTTCATTCACACCAGCAATTTGCTCAACCATCCAATCACCTTCAGTGATAGGTCCTAAACAAGTCCCATTAGCATCATGAAGATAAAGGTGTCTAAATCCTGTTTTCTCACTAGCCCAAATAAATCCACCTGAAAACTTGGTAACTCCTTTATCAAGAGGCGTGAAACAGTCATGTATATTGATCCAACTGCTGTTTTCCTCCACCAAAATATTTTTCCTTTGGCCTGTTCTAATATCAAACTTAACAATCTTTATTTTAGTGTGGTGCCTGTTTAAGACCTGAGCAGTGAGAATGTTTCCATGCATCCAATTGACTCTTGCCAAATATTCCTCCTCATTGTTTTGTTGTTCTGTGCCCCCACAGAGAAGATCCATCCAAGTGATGGAGCTTCCAGTAACTGAAACAACCCCAAGGCGCACTTTAACATTTGAAGCTCCTGCGAAAGGATAAGGATGGTCTTCCTGTGCCTCTAAACCAACTGAGCTCTTCCCTTGGTGCATAATTCTAAAAAGTGGTATTTCAGAAGAATCAACTTCAGTGAAAGCAATATATTTGCTGTCCAGTGACCACCAATATCCAGTTTTTCTATCCATCTCCTCCTGAAATCCAAAAATTACGTTATTGTTAAAGATAAAAACCACTCCCAGGCATGCACATAGCATATTAAGTTTGAGGAGTGTTGGTTCTTGGCACTATAAAACCACAGGAAAATGTATAACAAGCCATCAATGATACAGTAAATAGTGCCATCGTTTCAGAACCTAATTTTTATGCAACTTGCCCTGTCAAAATTAGAAGGAAAGCCTACTTTGTACAGGGAAAAGCACCCAATTTAGTTTAAAGATGTACATGAAAATATATAATTATAAAGCAAATCTCACCTGAGCTATATATTCGGCAAGCCCATGAGTCTGCAACACACAAACCCAGTGTCAAAACTTTTAGACTGGAAGAAAAGATGGGAAAAGAACCATTCTATCTACCACAAAACAAACTAAAAACTGTAGGCAATCATATGAAAGAAAGTACAAGCGTAAAGCCTATCAGATGGTACCAACCCACCATGACAAGGGTTTACGAGAGCATAAATAAGAGGAACACAGGATCAAAACCTCAGAACTTTTGATAACTACTCTAGATATTATGAACTTATGTGTAACTAATAGGCAGCTATAGTTAGTTGAGATCCTTAAACAGGAAAGAAGTATGGAAGGGGGACTTTTTGTAACAGTGAGTGATTGGGACTTGGGAGAGATCCTGGAAGCTCTCAAATCATCCAGGGAACTGTCTTGTGTAGTGCATTTTTTCCTACTGATTCAGGTACCTCATTGGGTAGGTTGGTGTAGGGTTCTTGTTAAAAATCAATATTTTCCTATTTGATTGATTCCAATGCTTATCAATGATCAAGAGTAATTGACTCTATAAAGTTCCATTTTCCAAATATCTTAATCCCATCAAGCTTTATTCCACAAAAAAAAAAAACAACCTTATAATTCTACAAGAGATCGACCCTAGAAGAGAATCAACACTGCACTTAACTACTATTATCCAGGCCCATGACAACAAGGACAGAAGGACCAAGCTTAACCAAATTCAGCAGTAGATGATTCATAATAGAAACCAAACACTTAAAACAGAGTTAAAATATGATATGTGCAGCTGATTTGAAGTAGGTGGACCCTGGGATATTTCAAATAGATACATTATATAATCTTTTAATTGTTAAATTTTTTTTCTTTAAAGACATTTACTAAAAAGGTAACACTAGTTAGTCAGGTGACTACATAAGAGTCATCAACAGCATTTTTATAGACCTCAAATGCAGTTAGTAACTCAAATACAGTAACAACCAGTGAAGTGCTGAACTTACCAAACCATTTTCCTTTGCCCCATGGGTCAACTGCTTTGATTCATTAGACAAGAGGTTCAGAACATGCAACTCACAGTCTCTTACATAAGCAAGCATTGATCCATCTGGTGAGAGATGTGGATCAATAATGGGTGAACCTGATATACTTGGAAGCTTGAGCTCTGCTTTTGAATGGGAAATATCATGAACATATATCTGTTCATGTGGAAAAGGAAATAACCATAAGAAAATTGACTATTTGCAGTTAATAATAAATATCAATATAAAATACTACAAAAGGAGGAAAAAAAATTCTAATAAACACCTATATAAAACACAACGAAATATGTACAATTCAGTCCAGCATTGATAAATGCGTATAAACAAGATCCTATACTAGTATCAGGGTGGTGTAAGCCAAGTCAATAATGGCCCTGATGGGATAGAAAACATTATAGCTAAAACAACTTTCAGCCAAGTCAACTATTTCAGACAATAGATAGACCACCCCATACAAGAGAGAAAATAAATAAAAATCAGCATTTGAAGCTTCAGTTAATTTATTCATATAGAACTTCTTATAGTTGACAGCTTGTGGCAAGCAAGCTATTATAAAGGGACTGACATAAATAACATTCTAGCGGCATGTGAGATTATTGGGGTAATGTGTGCTTATGTGTGTCCATGTGCTTCCGAGGTGCTTCTACCAGCTTTAAGCACCAAGGTGGAACATATTTTTAAAACTCGTTACCACCTATTCTCTTCTAAATAAAAACATAAGACAGCAATTTAATCAATTCAGAAGAAACGACTATAACAGAAAAATGCTATAACTTTTTTGCAGGATTGAGAACAAACCCCAGCAGGCAATGGCACCATGACTGCTTTTCTTTTTGAGCTTGTCTTCACCCATTCATACCGTGTCACACCTAAACCACGCTCCCGCAACCTCTCCCTCCTCAACTTTTCTTCTGGAGATATATTACTTTCATCAAGTCCACCATCAGGGGGACTGAACAACAATTCTTGTGTATTGGTCTTCAGATCAAAAGCATAAATCTTTCTGTTTAAAGAGTGTTCTGGACTAAACAAATAAGAAATTAAACTATCATCAGGACTAAAACTTATTGAAGTAGGTGACACGTATCCAGGCAATGGGTATTGTACAATCTCTTCAACAGGGAAAAGAATGCTATCATCAAAATTCTGCACTTCATTAAAGTCTGTCACAGGCATTTTGAAAGGCAGTGATTTTGGACGCTTTGGATTCCTCTTCTCATTCATCAACTGATTGCATTAGAAATACACCAACAGGTATGAGATTGAACTGCAACATAGAAAATGGACAATTATGATGAGAGCATTCCCCAGGAACAAAAATATATAAATAACTTTTACTGCAGAAACAATTGCAAGTGTATTAATAACATTTTCACCAAGATTCAATTAGATATATAAAGAAATTTTCAATGCTTAATTGTGAATAATTACTCTACCATTGAGCTCTATTGACTGAATGTGTTTGAAAGACCTAAATTACATAAAGGCTTTCATTTTATAAGAAAGGACATAAAATTAATAGAAATTGTGTATCCATAGAGTGAAACCTAAAATACTTGAGAATGTTATCCACAAGGAGGACAAGAAAGGAAAGGACCCCCCCCCCCCCCCGAAGAGATACACAGAGAAAAGAAGCTGAAAAGTTCCCCTGGAGATTGACTGGCACGTATCAAACTATCAATTGAAACTGATTTAAGTCTGAGATTCTACCTATATATATATATATATATTAAATTAATGCAACATAAAAAAAAAATTGAAAAAGCCTTGGACCCCAAGCAAGATAGAAGAGGAAGCAAGTAACAAATCAAGCAAAAGAATGAGACATTTTGGGTTTACAAGGTTTTCACTTCATCTCACCATTCAGCAAAAGATTTGAAATCAAAGTTTCTTATGATTACTAAGGACGGTAGAAACATTAAAACCCCGTGAGTCTATCCACTGTAACCGGATCCGATCAAAAACTAAACATTTAACTACAACCCCAGAAAACAAATTAAAAAAAAAAAAAGCAACAATTTTTCAATTGACTACGTAAATTAAAGGTAACCCAGTTTGAATAGTGAGTATTAGGATGATTAGAACCTAACCTGAGTGGAAGACGGAAAGGATCTGCCATGAAAACGAAGAAAGAGTTAGTTGGGATATTTTGGATTGCTAAGACGAAGAGAGAGAGAGAGAGAGAGAGAGAGAGGAAATGAGAAAATATACAGCGATTGAATTGAAGTGTGGTTTGTGAAGTTTAAGAAGGAGGAGGACGATGAATCAAAGTTGGTGGCCTTGGACTCTGATTCATAGATAGAGGGAAACAAACGTAGAAGAAATTCTTCTCTTATTTTATTTAATTTAATTATGAATTATGAAATGACAGACATACCGTAAAATAAAAGGTTTCGATTTTATATAAGTTTGGGACGACAGGGGAAACCGCACGGAATATGTTCACACGCGCCAAATGATTCAATCCATCTTATTCTTAAAACACTTCATTGATAATGGAAAATAGTATATTAAAAGACAATTCTGATGACAAGGTAAATAGTTGTAAAAATATTTATTACGTTTAATATAAAAATTATTTATGCATACGTTTATTAAATAATTTAAAATAACTATTTTTTGTCACTTTATAATTCTAATATAAAAATTAATACATGAATTTAATGTTTAAATTTTTTATTAAAATTAGGATGAATATTTAAATTTTTCCTTCAAAGAAATAATTAAGAGACTCTTTAATTCTTGAAAAAAAAATAACTATTTTAGTCTCTTAAAATTATTAAAGTGGGACAATTTGGCTTTATGAACGCAAAGAGTGAAATATTATATATTTATAATAAAAACTGTTTAATTATTTTTTTTAAGAAACTAAGTAGGTCAATCAAAAAAAAATTTAAAATTAGAATGAGAATTTATTCTTAAAATTATTATATATTTTTTATTATATGTCTTTATCTTTCTGCTTTGAAATTCTTTTGTTTTAAAGAAAGAGTATAATTGATAAAAAAAAATTGTTGATATATATTCAAAGATATATAACAAATACTTAATAAAAATATTTTTTATTAAAAATTATAACATTTAACATTATTAATGCATTAAATACTATATTTTTTAATGATAATATATTATGTGTCATTGACTATAAATTAAAGAATTAAAAATATTTAATATTACATTAAACTTTTAAAATAATAAATAAATTTTAAAGAGTAAAGACTACTTTATAGTTAGCTTTTACAAGACCAAATAAATATCACTTTTATTATAAAAAATAATATTACCATTTTATAAAATATCACTTTAATGCATTAATATGGCTATTAATTTTATATTTTTAAATTTCATATGTACAATTTACAAATATTTCACAGTTTTTTTAAACCTAAAATCAAAATTCTTATTTTGGGATAATTTTCACTATCGGCATAACAAAAAAAGAAGTATTAATATATAAGATGATAAAATAATTAGATTATTGAACATTTTCGTATATTTTATGATAAAAGAGCAGAGAGCTAAAATGAGCATTATTTGTAACAAATTCTGAGATAAAAAATATCACTACCTTTCAATTTCACTATCCAATAAAAAAATATTATCTAAAAATGAAATAATGAATTTATTTCTCAATATCCTTTTATTTTTAAATGGAAATAAAATCTATGTTAATAAATAAATTTTTTTTTACTTTTAAAAATTATTTAAAAACAGAAAAAAAAAACAAACTTTTGTTATAAATATTCACTGCTTAACATGTAGAAGAGATAAGTAGTAAATGCAATAGTGCATGTTGAGGTGTTTTCCTCACAATCTAATCATCAATTTCAATATGTTTTTTTAATTGGAAAGAAAAACAAGGCCAAATTTAGCTTTTTAATGCACTGTTGTTAGCTTTTAAAGAAATTCAGAAGATTGATGTACAGAAAATGCTCATGTTAGGCATCCTATTAAGCATCTACAGACAAGAACATTCGGAAAAGGCTCTCCTGAATCATGTAAAAGATTTTGAGCATTATAAAAATTGATTGACTAATAAGTAAAGTTATATTTAAATCAATTTTAAAATTAAAAATTAAATAGTATATTTACCTTAAATTTAAATAAATATCCGTAACAAAAAAACTATTAATACTTTATTTATTATATTTACTTATATATAGGTTACATATGTTAATTTTTTTACTGGATTTTTCAATATTTTTAAAATAATATTAAATTAAATAGTAAAATAATAAAAGGTATTTGCATGTATAAAAATGAAAAAAAAAATCATAATATTTATCGAATAATTGATGTAAATTTTCTTTTATCATGACACAATATTTATCAATTTAATTGTTTTTTTAAATCTTATTATCATGAATTATAAAATATTTAACTGGGCTTATATTAGTAAGATAAAAAATATTTAAAAGAAAAAAGTACTAGATTGAAAATTAAAATTTAGTTGAACTTTTTATTCATAAATTTTTAAATTTAATTAATTATTATGTTTAAAAATAATTGTTTATAACATATTACTTTAATATACAAATAAGTCAAACAGACAGTGAAATTGTTTATATAATTTTATCCATGATAGGAGTAAAAATTATTTAAACTTTAATTATAACAATAATTTAAAGATTTTCTTATAATTTTTTTATGTTAAAATATGATGTCAAATATTTGTTATAAGGTAATTAATAATTATAATTTTTCATTTTAAAATAATTACAATAAAAATATTTAATTTTAGAAAATTATAATTTGAAGTATTAAAAAATTACAATATGAAAGTTTTAAATAATGATAAAAAACAATAAAACTGGACAAAAAATATTTTTTAATTCAAAAAATATTAATTTTTAGTATTTTTGAACACAAGATACTAACACGAAGTTTTCACAAAATTTTAATAGCTCTAAACAATCAAATTGTAATAATTTAAAAAAAATACAAAAACTAAATTATATGATTATGATTTTTTTTCTCAGTCAATGAAAAAATTTCTTATTTTAGGTATGTCATAAAATTGTAATACATAAATAAATTTTATTAATTTCAATCTTAAAAATATAATAATTTTTTTTAATAAAATTTTATTATTATTAAATGCTTATCTTCAACTTTAACGATTGAGATTGACAAAATTCATAAAAATTATTATAATCATACAATTATATAAGAATGATTAAGACTATTTTAGTCAAATTATATTAATGTTTATTTAAATACATTGTAAAAGTTAAATCTTCTGACAACCTCATCTTATTTGTTGCTTCATTTTCTCAATCTAATTACTAACATTCTGTCGAACCAATGTTAAAACATAAGAAGTATACGAAATGAGAGAGTTTTTAAAACTCGAAATTTTGGACTAAATGGTAATATTCAAACATAAAGGTTACGTAAATGTGTAGATCATGAGATGACATTTTTAATTTCATTACCAAAGATTGACCAATAAGTTAAGGGATCTCTGAAAGAGACTCAAAGGTCTACGTGTGGGTGAGAGCTAATCTTTGATGCCATATGTCAAAATATTAAAAATAAAAATTCCTTATTACGGATATTTTAATATTGTAAATGCACAGCAGACAGCACAATGCAATTTATTAAATCAACCAATATTGTGCTACCAACCATCCTTGTGTTTGGTCTATATCAAACCTAAATGTTTTCTAGACATATCTGAACTGATATTTAATTTGGCAAAATTCAAGTGAAGAATTATAAGTGTTTGAATATTGTTTTTTAATTGAGTCAAATTTGATTTCAGTTGTTTGTTTTTTTAATGTAAATTTTTTATATAAGAATTATTAATATTAAATATTAATAACCCATATTACAGCAAAAAAAAATATTAATAACCCATAGTTGTTGGTTTAAGTGGTACTCGATTGATTTTCGTTAAACAAGGTTTTAAAGTCGAACACTATGAATAATTTTTTTATTAAACTATATAAGTCAATGACATGCTATGACTTCATCATATATTTTGTTAATTATTAAATAAAAATTTAACTTAAATGACTAAAATTTAAGAGAAACGAAACGGTGTATCGGTTAAAATATAAAGAATAAAATTAAATAAAACATAAATTAGCTAGTTTAATTATATTTTTAATTAAAATAATGAAATCCAATCAATTTCAAATAAAAATTAAAAAAATTTCGGAAGACAAATGATAACCTTACCAGATCTGATTGTGACGTGTAGGAAAGTGACGTGCCATAAAGGATTGGCTCCCACCTCTCACATGAATCAATAAGGGGGGGTGCAATCATTTACCTTATCACAAAAATAATTACGTCACAGCAAAAAAAATTCAAGAAAATTTTTAAAAGCAATATCAATATTTTTAGGATATTAATTACAATTTAAATTTTTTTTATTAAAATAATTATTCTGTAAGTTTGATATTTTTAATGTAATTAATAGTATTTTTTTTTATTTTCTAATCTATATATTTCAAAACGTATTCTTAAACTTGTAATAATGTTATTGTTAATGCGTTAGAATTTTGGAACATACAACATTATTGGTAAGCCTTTATTTAGACAGATGCATTTTAAATTTTGATAAAATATAAAGCATATCAAAAAATATTTAATAAAGTAATAAATATTTTAAATAAGGCATGGAATTAATATTAACTATACAATTTTTTAAAAATTATTGACTTTAAATTTTGAAAGTAGAAAATTATGAACGGCATATGTAAACTGTTAAGAAAAATAGAACAGATAAAGTTCTCAAGAAAATAGATTTTAATTTGATATATTGGAAAAAAAAATTTCTAGTATTAGTCAAACTCTTGGATTATTAGCATGATTCCTGTATCAATAATGTTTTCATGCATACTTTCCGCATGCAAAACACGACCCTAAGTAGATCGAACCATTAGAACTGAAAAATCTCACGTAAAATCCACATAAACGAGATCCTAACAAATTGATCATAAACATTTTCCCTCCATTAAAGCCAGTTATGATGGATTTGTTCTAGTTGTAGAGCCAGTTATAGAATCTGAGTTAAGAAATTAAGAGTTTTGCGTTAAGATATTAAGTGTTGAAAAATGAAAATGTCTCATTCCATATCAAGCTATGAGCAAAGATATTTAAATGTCAACATCCCCTACCGAAATTCTCGAACCTCCAAATTCACAAGTAGCAAGATGGCCGACTTTGATGATCTACAACTCTACTTCTAATTACATATCTAGTATATACATATTTTACATTAATCTAGGCCTTGCATTGGAGGTATATTTCATGTGAATAATTTGTAGCCTTAGGTACCACTATCAGCATTTATAGGTTTAGCTACCACAGTAAAGATCACTTGATGGTTGAGCTTTTGCATAACCAAGTCTTTAGAAATTTTGCTCGGGAGCCAAAAGATGATATTATTGTCACGGGCACCGCATGAAAGGTCATCATCTCTTAACACCAATAATATCATGAGATAAAATCAACGGTGAAGCCAAAACTCAAACCTCTATGTCTTCGACTTCTGTTCTTGCGACAAAACTGGGAAATGCCAAGGTAATATCCCTGTAACACGTGGAGGAGACATGCATGAAGAGAAGCTCAGTCATTAATAAAAATTAAAATACTATATACGCAGATACGAGTGAAAAGGATAAAATTTAAATGCAGTTATATAAGTGATTATTTGGGAGAGGAAGGTTTGAAGGGAAAGAAATGGAATCATATTTTTTAATTTTAAATTAAGAGTTATATATTATTTATGATGATAAATAGATAATTAATATATTAAATTTTTGTCAAAAATATTATTTTATAATATGAAATTTATCTTTTTTTAAATATATTTTTCCAAACAACTTAAGTTTGTGTTGAACAACGAAAAAAGTTATGAATAATAATTATAAAAAAATAAAAATAAAAAAAATTAAATTCTCTTTGAAAACATTAATTGAAATTTTTTGTATTTAATATAAAAAATATCTAAATAAAATTCTGGAACATTTTAAAAGCACTTTTCCTTGTAATTCAAACACAAAATCTAATAAAACGTTAAATGCAAACATTTTATTTATGGTTCAATTCAAGGAGAGCTTACTTACTTGAGATAGGGCAGGGTCATGTTCTTTATCAAGGATGGATGCTTGGACACAAATTCTTTCCACTCATCTTGATCAATCCTTCCATCACCATTTATATCAGCATCACTAAAAGTCTGTAGAAGAAAGTATACAAGTCAAGCAACGCCAAGTTCAAGGGAGGGAAGCTCTTAAAATTAGTAATATGATAAGGTAAAACTTAATGAACCTTTTCCACAATGGTTTCAATCATATCATCTGAAAGTACAAGATCTGACTCGTGCAAAAGTGCCAATACCATCTCCTTCAACTGCAGATAAACCATTTAAGGGTCGATATAAATGTAATCTTAAAATAACTAAAAGTAATTGTACGTTGTAATTTGATCGATGGAATAAAAGAAAACCATACCTCCTCTCGTTCAATGCACCCTGTCTGCCTCAGATCATATAACTTAAAAGCAACTGCAAAATCATTATTCCCAATTTAACAGAAGATAAGTATCTGGTGAGTGACTGAAAAGGAATTAATGTAACAGAACATAAATAACCAGTGCATATAATTCTTGCAGATAGACTGCTTAATAAAGGAAAAGAAGACATTAACATAAAACCTTGATGTTTTGAAGAGTAAATCTTACAATTCATTTTTTCTTCTAAAGCTGCATTTGGGTGAAAAACACCCAACGATCGAACGAATTCCCCGAACTCAATGACCCCATTGCGCTTGAGATCAAATAAGTCAAAAATCTATGAAGATGAAACAAATGTGAGTATGAATCAAAATGAAACAGTAGGAGTGCAACACAAATCGAAAGAAGTGATATGACTGTCAATGTAGAACAAGAAGATTAGGTGAAATTATTTCACTGAAAAGTTAACATTTTGAGCAACTTCGGATATTTTAAGTCATTAGCTATAGCTCAAAGTCTTCAAGAACATGAACTCTGATCGAAGAATGTTAAACAATAGAGCATGGAATAGATTTACAAACCCTGTCTGCAAACAGATTTCTCTTATTTTTGTTCTGGAAAAGTGCCAGCTGGAATTCTTCCTGGATGTAAAGATGAACGAGAAGTAAATTATCTAATACAGAATTGCTTATCTAAACTATAAAAAAAATAAAACTAAGTACTCAACTCACCCGGTGAATAAGACCATCTTCAATAACTGAATTGCTTATCTTCTTATAGAGTTCATGCAAGGCCTCTACTTCACTAACAGTAACTGTAAAGAAGAAAAAATAAAATTTTTCATCTGTTTAGAAACTTAATATCGAACTGGTTAGAATGACGAATCACAACTAAGGAAGTTTCTACAAACAGTAATGTAAAATATAAAGTGAAAGCCTTCGAGGGCCATATCAATCATGTAGCACAACAGCAATAATTACTAGTCAGCATTTTGTAATTTTTTAAAGTCATTCTTGTCTTAACTTGTGTTGGATGGAACTAAATCCCTTGCGTTTGGAAAGAAAAGCAGATGATTGGAAAGAGTTCATAAAGAATTCAACATTGATTAGATGTGGTGTTAAATGTGTCTGTGCTGCGATGTTGAATGTTTCCTACGGCTTGAATTTCAAATTCAACGTTATGAAGATAAAACTGTTAATTGATCTAAGAAATTGATAAAAATAAAGCAGGGTAAAGCAAGTACTGCATTCTAGTGTGGTGGAATAGAATTAGAAGAAACATGGTTAGCAAAAGGACTTTGATGCTTCTTAGCCGAAGGAAAATCAAAATTTAAATAGCACAGCTTCAAGAATTTACCACTTGATGACGTATACTCACAAGGTGTCACGGAAGCAAGAACGGTTGGTTCCTCATAATCTGGTGTTTGGATTTTCTTTGAAGTCGAAAAGTAGCAGCCCATTAAAAAGAACCACGAAATTCCCTTTCAAAAAACTATAGATGCATTCTACGGAAGCCACCGGAGAAAAAGGCAAATTTTGAATAACTGCAAAAACAGTGAAACTTTTCACACCCTTATATATTGCAAGGATTACAAGAGTATCCAGAAGACCAACTTGTATTTAGATAATTTGCTTGTGATTTGAGAATTGACAGAACCTCAAATTCCAACCATCCAACTTAAATAAACAATTCATCACATAAATTGCTAAACCTGACTATAGGTGAAAAAAATAAATATAATATTTCAATATCATTTAGCCATCATTCATGCTCACAATATTTTACTTTCCAGTGTCCTCAATAAAGTCAAAGCAAATCAAGGAAGGAAAAACTAGTTTCTCCCTGTCGATATTAATTGTTAAATCCATTAAGACAAGACAACTCTGATGACCGAAAGGTTTTTTTTTTTGTTTTTTTTTTTTTCCTTTTTTAAATGATTTCTTTCCAGGTAATAGTATAATATTTTTTTACGCATACAGTAATAGTATAATGAAAACAACATAAATAAAACGGAAAATAATAGTGTCATTAGCACAGCCCAACATGCATATTTTTTTATATACACACTTCCACAATCTATGTTCAACTTGACACGGCTAAATTCAAATGATGTCTCAAATTCTTTACAAACGAAAAGGACACGGAAAAAAATAGAAATTCAAGGAATACAATAAGATTGTCGGATGAACTGGCACAAAAATATTTAAAAATCATGAGATTAAGACGAATCCCAAATCAAAAGAACAAGGATAGTAAAAGATGGTCTTATAACACCAGTTAGAATAAGGTTCACAGGTTGGCCACGTATCCTTGGAGCTTGGTGAGCAACCATCCGAACCGAGCACCATCTTGCCGAATAAACAATTGCAACTTCGACAGTGTGTCATTTTTTGACATTTAAAAAAAAAAAAAGAAGCTATTATCTATATATAATTTGCAGGGAACTGGGAAACCTTCATAAAAGAAAAGAATATCATGGATCATAAAAGCCTAATCCTAATTATTAATACACAGAACCAGAGAAAGCATAGGTGAACACTGAACAGATATAGCCTCCCCCGCTTACTTAATTAAAGGATATCAGACGTTACGGCGTCAACAATGGACATTAGTTCCAAAATTATTATATTTTATTAGGTCTTGTTAACTAAGGTAGTAAATTAAGGGATGAGTAAATAAAAAAATAATTTTTTAAAATTTTTAATCTCTAGTATTCTTAATTAATACTTTCTTTCTCTTTATTTGATATTTTAATATTTTTTATAGAAAATCCCAAATAATAAATAAAAAAGAACGGAAAAATATCTTTATATTTTATTTCTCAAACAAATAGGATCAATTCTCCATACTAAAGAGTGAAACTAGTCGCTGTTGGGTGTTACGCACACGCACTCATTATTCCTCCCACGTTTTTCTCTTGGAGGAATGTTAACAATATATATTTTTGACATTTTTTTATTGCATTCTTTGCATTTTATTAAATTTTAAAGGGTTTAAACCACTTTTAAGAAAAATATTTTATAAAATAAATACTTTTTAAAAGGTTAGAAATTCATAAAAAAGTATATAAAAAATATTTCTAATATATTTTTTATTAAGTATAAAAGATGCGTTTAGATAATAATTTAATTAACTATTTATTTTTTATATAAGATATTTTTATTATAAATTTGACTATAAAACTTATTATTATATATTAAAAAAATTTAATAATTATGTAACAAAAATTATTAAAATAAACTAATATATATATATATATATATATATAAATTAAATTATTTTCGTAAACTCTATAATTCCTGCAAAAGACACCCAGGATTGCAATACTAGCCGTGAATTATAAAAGTTTTACTGTCAAATCTTCAAATTCTTGACTTAATATTCATATTAGAGAAATTATATTTTTGTATAATAAGGTATAAAAAAGAAAAGTATATGATGAAATAGTTAATGTAATAAAGATAAAAGTAAAAAAAGGTAATATAAGATAAATAATACAACCTTTTTCACCTTTTGCACTATGAAAGATTCCCAACTTATTGTTTGAAAGGACACCTCTATCCTATAAAGGTGTCAAAAAATTTGTGAAATGCATATAGCTAATAAACAATAAAAGAAAATCAGCATTTGATTTCATCTATCCTAAGGCAACCGAAGGGTGCAATTGAATCTGAAAGTCCTGGAATCGTGTCCGAATCATTGACAACTCGAAGATTCTAGAATCAACTAAGATCGTAATCTATATTTCGAGAGGAGAGGAGGATCTACGCTGGATCATCGAGGAAGGGTCAAAGAACGAGAACATGGTATTTTTTTCTGGAGAGAAAATCTCGAATGCGGATTTCCCCTTCCATTGAAATTTAAATCAATTTACGAAAAGAAGATGGAGAACACGAGCAAACAAAGAAAAAGCAGCATTTACGAGAGGGAGAGAGAGACTAACCTGTTATGTTAGACTTGAGCAGCAACGTTGAGCGTCTCGAAATAGATAATTTAGATATAGCAGAGAGAGAAATCTGAATTGAGGTGGAGAAATGAAAATATAAAGACTGAAACGTTGATGCGTTGCAGATTTATAATGAGGTCACTGAAGAGAGGAGTATGATCAGAGGCGGAAAATTTGAACTTTTCTTACAAGTTCCAGCTGGTGGCTGGTCCCACCCTCCGCTGCCGTCATCACCTTACCCATTTTTATACTACAACACCAAAATATATACACATACGTGCGCTACCGTTTATTCCTTTTATATGTTTTTTTTTTCTTTTCTAATTTTATTTATTTGAGATATTTTTATTAATAACAAATATAAAAGTATTTAAAAATTTATTATAATTTCATATGTAATGGATTTTTGTTTTTTTTTTCTTTTTTGTTATTCCTTGACTTTTTGTCAGTTTATTTTTAAAAATATTGCATACATTAAAAAATATAATTGATGTTTTTATTTGTATTAAAATTTTCCATTTTTTAATATGATTTATTAATTATTCTTTTACTTATGATAGATATACAAAATATTTAAAAACTAGATAAAAATATTGGTATAAAACAAATCTGTTATATTTTATTTTTTAACATGATTGCTTACAAATTATATGTATTATTAAGTTTAAACTATTGAAGACAAAGAATGTAAAGGCAAACTTAAAGAAAAAGAGTACAAAATCGCTAATTCATTTCCAAAAAATATCAAGATAAAAGCATTGATCTGAAGTAAAAGCTACAACATGCCTAAAAAGAGTATAAAACGTAATGAATATTTGCTTAGTAGGGTTGGGTTTAGGGTTTAAAAACCATTATCTAATAAATATAAAAATAAATACTATAATATTCTATCGAGACTTTATCAATGATCTTCGCTACCTATATTGAATGTTAGCCATTTTGTTGGCAGAGTAACAGATATTAGAATCAATTTTTTTAAGGTAGGTATTATAAAACATTTTGGTTGAAGATAATTGCTAATATTGAATAATAAGGTGATTTTAATGTTTTTATTATGGTCAATGTGATCAATAATTTTTATAATGATCCAAAATTTTTAATTGAGAAATAAGCCTTCTAATCCAGTGTTTTAGCCTCTAAAAGATTATTTGAGTTTTTAATAGAGTAATATTATTTATATAACATTTTGTAATGTTTTTAATCATGTTTTACATTTTTATATGCTCCATTGGAGGGCAATGTAAGGTCATCTCCTGGCTAATAAAACTTTTTTCCTGAAATCTCCCTTGTCGTCACAACCTGATTTTCCTCACCGACTTTCTTTATTTCTTGTGCACCAAACCATACACTTAGCTATCAGTCAACTTCAGTTGTCCTAGAAAATTTAAAGGGCAAGTCGAGCACCTATCTCTATCAGATTTTCAATACAAATAAAATTCGTTCAACATGCATAAATACAGAGTTTGAAATATAGTTCACAAAATGGAGACATTCTAATATCTTTCTTTTTTTTTTTTTTAAAGATATATATTTTTTTTAAAAAATATTAAAATATTATAAATCGTTAATAAAAATCATATGATAAAAAATGAAAGAGAGATAATAGGTGATACAAATAACATATTTAAAAAGATATATTAGTAAATTCAAGATTTTGATCATTGTAAAATTTTTCATGTATCTATGGACTAACCAAATGAGCAAAGTAGCATATTTGGATAATATAGACACAACAGTTTATAGAAAAAAAAATATTAAAATTACTAAAAAAATAGACAACTTTCATCAATAAGCAAGCATGTTAACTAGATATATACAAGTAAAAGAGGGAATAGCTAATGCTAAAAAGAAAAAATGCTACACTCTTCAACCTAAAATTGATCCCTAGCAAGCAATTTCATTTCGTATACAGGGAACATCTTCTATCACATCTTATTGTATCTTGACAGTTTATAGACTGAGAAAGTGGCAAGCTTATATAACTCTCCAATGGTGCGCCGAAAGAAGGTCAGAGAGTCAATAATCTTAAATCACCTAATATCAGAAGTAGATTAGATTAAATGAGATGCTAACTGAGATTTAGAATGTTTTTCAAACCCAACCAAGTTACTAAGGAGTTTTTCTTTCAACAGTGCTTTTTTCTTTTCCTGACAAATTGGAATTGAAAGTGGATGGTCCATATGAGTTGGAGGTAAGAACTGATTTAGAGGGTTTGAATGTTGCAAATGTAATATTTGAATTTATTAATCAATGTCTTGTACATGATTTTTTATGAGAAACTGATGTATAAAGTATACACATTCTATATGGGTTAGAGGGGAGAAGAGATGTAGAAAATACAAATCAGACTTTTTACATCAGTTTGAAAAACGTTCTTAAAAGTGTTTACATTAACAATATTCAAATTTGAACTTTTGAGAAGATACATTTGTGAAGAAGAGGAATAATAGTTTCTTAACTTTGTTAGAGATTTTTTTTTTTAGTGAGATTTTTCTGGTTAAAGTGTTTTTTGTTATACAGATTGAAATTCAATTTCAATTGATAGGACAGTACATACGATTTAAAAGAAATTGTGGAAAAAGTCATGAAAGAAAATGAGAAAAGACAACATACTAAGTTCTAATTTTGACATTAACAACAATGATTTTTTTTTTCTAAAAACAATATTTTTGTAAATAAATTACAGAATAAATAAATAAACTAACCAAAATCATTGTTAAGAACAGGATAAGCAATGCTCTAATAGCAACATCCGTGTAGGTGGATGGGCTATTAAAACTAACTTTCTTGATCATGAGGTCAAAGATCTCGTCCAAGAGAAGATTGGTTAACCTGGTCATGAAACAATCTTTTTTACAATTTTACCCTTCAATCAGCTGCCAAAACTGATTCTATACTAAGTTCAGTCATTTTTTCAACACTTAATCCTAAGTATTATTTTACAATCTTACTTATTACAAGAGATGGGAGAATATTAAAATTCACCCACAAAATAGTTATGTTGTACATAATTCATACGAAGACTTGTTATATATATTAAAACAAAAAAGATCTATCCAGAAAAAGGAATCTTAATCTCAGCTCTAAAAAAAATCCTAAATTAATATGGAGTACTAATTTGACTTAATGGTAATGAGCGTGCTATAACGTTGAATTGTTTATATTCTTTTTAGTATTTTAAACTTTTAATTGTATCAATCTAAAGTGTTTAAGGAGGGAAAGAAAAAAAAATAACGTGTCCCGCTATGTTTTATCTTAACGATCATAATATATTGTATTGAAAACAATCTGCACACACGAAATTCACGATGAAAACACGTAAACGTATATATTTGAAAAGTGATAACGACGACACAATTTTTTTGTGATTTCTTACGTTTTACAGTGATAATATATGAGTTCCTCTAAGAATTCATGTGTGTATATTATAACGACTTCTTACATTTCCAAAAAATAATGATAAAGACATAAAATTTCCTTTAAAGATAATTATGAGTTCTTCATAAAAAGAATTCTAAGAACATGTATATTGATTCAGCTTATAATAAAACTAGTGCTTGATAAGTCCACTCAATTGGTGATGCCCCTTGTACAGGATATTTCTCCAAGTTAGGCATAAGCTAGTAGTTAAGTGGCAAGACAAATATATAATCTACATGTTGAGTTATTAAATGTTTTCTAAAATCTAATAAATTGACTTCAACTTATTTATATTTTTATGTTGTGAGGGAAAAAAACACGAGTACGTTGTATTTTATTATTGTTGTTATTACTTTAATTTTGCTTTCGCTTTTGGAGTTTACTTTGGGAACTTGATAAGTTCTAGTGATTCTATATATACCTGTTTAATTGCAGCAACTAATTGTCCATTCCATCTCTTTCATAAAATGTTACTTCCTCTTATTTTATTTTATGCATGAAAAAAGATAGGCAAGATCATGCTGCACACAAACAAGACAAATATCACACTTTCATACAAAATAAGGGCTGGCGTTTTCATCGTTTTACAGTGTGAGTTCATGATTTGTTTAGTGTAAAATGTCTTTTTTTTGCCATGTTGCGGAACATTTGTGCAACAATGAATAGAAAAGTAGGCGACAAAACAAAGATTATTAAATACTTTCTCAAGTCCAAGCTGACTTCAAACTACTTATTGCGCACACGTTATACGCTGTTTTAAATTTTTGGTGACTTCTTTTGGTGAGAGTTTACTTTCGTGAGTTGATAAGTTCTAATGGTTCAATTAATAAATTTGACTTCAAAACAACCATTTGCGTATTCCATCTCCTTCATAAAGTGACCCCTCGCTTTAATTTATCATCGACTGAGTCATGGGCAAGACCAAGTTGCGATAAGATGAGTACTATCATATTTGTCATACATGCATATACTAATCCGGGGAGACCTAAAAAATGCAGGGAAAAACTGTCGCTGTTTATTGGTATACAACATGATTCATAATCTATTTTATATAAATTGTTTCTGCTTTTTTTTCTAGAGTATGACTCATTTTAGAAGTATTTTTAAACTAGACTTTGTAAAAGAAAAAAATATCATTATAAAAAATGAATAACATTTGTTTCATAAATTTAAAATAATTTATTTTTTAAAAATTTTTAAAAAATTAATGAAAGAATTTTTCAAATTTTCTAAAAAATAGAAATATATGTTGTTTTTAATTTAATAAAAATTATTTATTTTTTATACTAATTTTTTTTATAAGAATTCCTTAAGAACTTTATCCGAGCTAAGTTTATATCATACTATTTGAGGAATGATTAATGGAAGGCCAATGCACGTGTAAAATCTAAATGAGAAAATATCTCATTATTTTTAATAAAATATATTCAGTTGAATTTATTTTATTAAATAATTTTAGTTTTTTAAAGGCATTATTTATAATTATATTAGTTTGTTATATGGGCCAAAACCTGATATAATTATAAATTAATGCCTTACAAAGACTTTGTTAACATTGTATATGATACCATCTGTTAAGTGTCATTCGTTTCCGCGACATGTAACCATTACATTTTCAGGAATATTATTATAAAAAAAAAATAATTTCCTAAGTGAATATAAAAAAGTTATTTAGAATTTAAAATTTATGAAAATGGTTATAAAAATTTAAATATTAAAAAAATTCAAATGGAACTACTAGTTAAAACATATGATAATGTTTTTATGAAAATATATACTTACTCTATTGTCATAGAAATATCAAAATGTTACATTCCCAAATTCCCATTGTAGAAATGATTTTGTTTATTTTATCTTTTTATTTTATTTATTTTATTTTATTTCATCACATTCGCTATTTTCCAAACATGTTTTGCCCTTTCCTCTCTTTAGCCTTTGTTTTATTGGGCCTGTTGGCAATGGGCCCTCAGTAGCATGCAAGTTTCAATGCTATTCTATCCGTAGATTAGATTACTCAAATCACACCCCAAACACCTCCTTTCGTCATCATCATTTTCATTTTCTAAACTAAACCCTCTCTGAACCCTATCCCAAATTTCAAACCTATTTTTCTCAGATTAACACACATCCCATGGCTCTCTCCAAATCCACCTTCTTAACGCACCTCAGAGCCGTCGCCAACACTCACAACCACTGCCGACCGCCATCCTCCGTATCCCTTCGCTTCCTCTCCTTCTCTTCCCCGGAGGAAGCCGCGGCGGAACGCCGCCGCCGCAAGCGCCAACTCCGCATTGAGCCCCCTCTCTCTGCTCTCAACCGCACCCAAACTGCACCGAAACCCCAATCCCAATCTCCACCCTACTACCTGAACCCTAACAACCCGAAACTCCCGGAACACGTCTCATCCGTAACCGGCAACCGCCTCAACCTCCATAACCGAATCCTAACCCTAATCCGGGAAAACGACCTCGACGAAGCCGCTCTTTACACACGCCACTCCATCTACTCCAATTGCCGGCCCACCATCTTCACCATCAACGCCGTCCTTGCCGCCCTGCTCCGCCAGTCCCGTTATTCCGACCTCCTCTCCCTCCACCGCTTCATCACCCAAGCTGGCGTTGTCCCCAACATCATCACCCACAACCTTCTCTTCCAAACCTACCTCGATTGTCGCAAACCCGACACTGCCCTCGAACACTATAAACAGTTTCTCAACGATGCTCCCATGAACCCTTCTCCTACCACTTACCGTGTTCTCATCAAGGGTTTGGTCGATAACAGCAAGCTCGATCGTGCTTTGGATATTAAGGCTGAAATGGATTCCAGAGGGTTCGCTCCTGATCCTCTTGTTTATCATTACTTGATGTTGGGCCATGCTAGGGCTTCTGATGGTGATGCTGTTTTGGGGCTTTATGAGGAATTGAGAGGGAAATTGGGTGGGGTTGTGGAGGATGGGGTGGTTTTTGGGTGCTTGATGAAGGGGTATTTTCTTAAGGGGATGGAGAAGGAGGCTATGGAGTGTTATGAGGAGGCCTTGAACAAGAAGATGAGTGCTGTGGGTTATAATTCGGTGCTTGATGCGCTCAGCAAGAATGGGAAATTTGATGAGGCGTTGAAGCTGTTTGATAGGATGAAAAGAGAGCATGAGCCGCCGAAGAGGTTGAGTGTTAATTTGGGAAGCTTTAATGTGATTGCAGATGGGTATTGTGCTCAAGGGATGTTTAAGGAGGCAATGCAGGTTTTCAGGAGCATGGGGGATTATCGATGCAGGCCGGATACGTTGTCTTTTAATAACTTGATTGAGCATTTGTGTGATAATGGGTTGATCGGGGAAGCTGAGGAGGTTTATGGAGAAATGGAGGGTAAGGGGGTGAACCCTGATGAGTTTACTTATGGCTTGTTGATGGATACGTGTTTCAGGGAGAATAGGCCTGACGATGCAGCTGGCTATTTTAGAAAAATGGTGGAAACTGGATTGAGGCCTAATTTGGCTGTTTACAATAGGTTGGTTGATGGGTTGGTTAAGGTTGGTAAGATCGATGATGCCAAATCTTTCTTTGACCTAATGGTGAAGAAGCTCAAGATGGATGTTGCTAGCTATCAGTTTATGATGAAGGTGCTGAGTGATGCAGGACGATTGGATGAAATGCTTCAAATTGTTGATACGTTGTTGGATGATAATGGGCTCGATTTTGATGAGGAGTTCCAAGAATTTGTTAAGGGGGAGTTGAGAAAAGAAGGGAGGGAAGAGGACTTGACCAAACTGATGGAGGAGAAAGAAAGGCTGAAAGCTGAAGCAAAGGCCAAGGAAGCTGAGGCAGCCGAAGCTGCCAAGAGAAGTGCAAGAGCCGCAGTGGCTTCTTTGCTTCCATCCAAGCTGTTTGGGAACAAGGAATCTGATTCAGAATCTAAGTCAGAGGGTGAAATTCAAGCTCTCAATGAAGAGAGCACTGATGCAACTGCATCTGAACCAGCGTTGGCAGAGAAAACAACAGAAGCTGAGGGTGATAGAGCAAGTGAAGAGGTAACAGCTTGAAGTTGCAACTTCTTGGTGCTTAGAGGAGGTATAATAACTTCATGCTGCTTGGATGAGGAGGTATGGTGTTTGTGTGTCTTGTCAACATAGTTTTGAATGATCAACCTACGTTACCAACATTTTTATCATTCTACATGTAATTAAACTTGTTGGAAAAGATTATGCAATTTATGGCCTTTCCATTTTACAATATCGTATTAATGGGATGTTGGTCTGACCCATCTTGAAACCCCTTGTACTGGAGCAACAAGATCAGTCATTGGAACTATAGCATTTTTTTTTCTTTCTAAAATGTATTGTTTTTCTGGAAATTATGATGGATTTTCTTAAACTGCAAGTGAAGCAACATTGACGTTGTAGTAGACGACAGGTTGGAAGAAAGATGAAGCAACTTATTTTTTGTGCAACGCGATGGGTTGTGAACTAATTGTGCGTCAAAAGCTTACATCTGTTCAGTGTTCTGCCTCCAAGTATCTCTTTCGCCCTGACACACACACACTCTTCCGAACATCTCTTTAATTTTTGAATTACTCAAATTATCAAATTATGGTAACAAATCCTACAATTCCATCTATATAAGAAGTGGGTATATAATTACGAAAAGAAAGGAGTGATACGGGTACGATTTGAATTATGAAGTAATGCAATAATTGAGTTGTAATGGGAACGGAGAATTATTGTTAGATCCAAACCCAAGAAAGAAATCATTCATCTGGAAAGTGTGTGCCAAAAAAGGAAGTCTTGCATAATTACTGTAATGTAGTGGGGTGTGGCGGGACGTTAGGGCCTAGTCTCGATTAACTTCTCACTTGTATGTGCTTTTTAATTATAAAACTTTATTGTTAAGACTTTGCTAATGCAAGGATGTTAAAGTTCTGTGTAGTTTATAGAAGTTTAATTAGTTTTATTTGCCTCTCCCCTAAATACTTGTATGAGAGATTTATTCAAATTGTTTCCCTGTTATTTCCACGTAGTTTGCACAATAAATTCATCTTCGTAAGTCTTTTTTAGTGTAAACTTAACCCACCAGTATTCAGATATGTGTAAGACTATCACGGACAACAGAATTCTCCTGTCAAAATTTTAACCCAATTATATTTTCAAGGACTTGAATTCAAGAGTCTGGAACAAAGCCCCACTAATTGATGTAGACTGTAGACAGTCAGTGGTCATTTTGTGTGATTTAATAATGATACTGCTCGATTAAATTGATGGCAACTGGCAGCAAAGATAGGAGTTCACACAGCTTCCAGTGTCGAAGTCCAATCAAGCAAATTTTAAAGGAAGAAAATCTTGTTTATCACACAGCTTATGAAAACTGAAAATTTCAAAGCCACCTTAGTGCCTTAATCTCTTACAGCAAGCACAAAGTTCGTATAAATTTAGCTCAGATGAGTGTCCCAAACACACAAATGATGAAAATGCCCTTCAAATAACATGTCAGCTACAGAGATTTGGTATGCACACCCCAGCATCTGGATTCTGTTGTTCCTTCCATATTCTTCCTGTAACTCTGAGTTTTAGCTCCTTCCTGTCCCCACCAGAGAAAAATAAAGCCATATTTCTTTGAATAATGAGGCCATCATGGCTATCCCTGACCTTTCGGTGGCTATCCCGAATACTCCGTGGTGTACCCTCCCAAATGAGTTTCCTGCCATTGGCCCCAACCTCTAGGCTATAGCTATAGTTACGAGCCTCATTCTCATCACCCATAAAACGAAGGAATGCCATGTAAACAGGGGCCATACCAAGTTGGAAAGCTTCAAAATGAAGACAGAAATATTGACCAAAACAATGAAATACCTACCAAAGAAAATGAGTTCGCAAACAAGAGAGTCAGAGGCAGTGAGAGAGTACAAGATGAGATAAGATTAAATGTTGCTCAGCTAGATGTTGAATTAACATAAACTTGTCTTTAAGCCATCATTCTTCAACACACACACACACTATATATATATATATTCAACAGTAAATATATGCCAAAGGGAAACAATCTCCTCCTCCACCCTCCTCCAGGATTTAAAAAATGAAAGAAAAATCAGATAAAATGATGTGATACACTTACTGTGAGCATCCAGGTTGCATTCTCAACTTCACGGGGATTTGACTTCACATAACGATGGTTGAATGTGCATCCTGTGTGCATGTCCACTTTATGATCATCCCTCAAATGATCAACAAGGAAAGGAATATCCCCAACAACAGAACACTCTGATCCAGCATAAGGACAGCTATATGGTCTAAAATTACATACTGTCTCATGCTTAAGCTTGCTGTAGTATGGAAAGATTTCTGGACATCCAAGGGTGTAGTGCTTGCAAGGTAACTCAAGTGATTCAGCCACCTTTTCTAGTGCCAGGCACCTAATATCTCCAAGCTCTTGTCTACATGTGGGACATCGGTTGTGCACCCTTGTTTTACATGTGGAACACAGTGTGTGGCCATTGTGACACTGCAAAGAAACTAATTGTTACATTTTCTCCCCTTTTTTTGGCATATTTACAATTACAATTACACCTTTTTCAGCTTCAATCATGACAAGATCAACTTTTGCACAACTCAAATGAAGAAATTAACACAAGAATTTCAGAATTAAAGCTTAGCTTATATTTCAAAGATAGGAAGAAATTCTGACCTATAGCTTTCCATCAGCCCAATGCTTAAAAATTCACTAGCTTCACTTTGTGTGTTTAAATTATACAAACATGCACATAAATATTGACAATTGTGCAGTGGAAGGATCAAGGATCACTTCAGCTTGTTGTAGCTGAATAAAGTTGCATTAGGCTTGAAAACAATAGGTAAATTTTCAATCCAAAGTTTTTACTGGTGTATCTTTTGGGGATGGGTTTGCTTTTCTAGCCTGTAGTCAACTTATTGATTTTTCAAATGGCTTAATTAGACAAGCAAAGAGATTGGAGATCCCTTTTGAGTTGATGACTTGCTCTTCTGAGTTTCATATTCAGGTATAATTGCATAAACATATATTGAATTTACCACTTTCAACACTATCGATAAATTTTGATCAAGACAATGCATATAGAAATTAATACTAGCATGATATATGTTCTGACTTCCAAGCATCTTAAGGTATTAAAGACATCCTGCAACTCTGACACATATCCAACCCGAAGCAATTTTTACAGAATATATGATTAAACAAAAATTTATCACAATTTTGGGCCTTGCTCTCATGAGAATCAAATGATCATGCTGCAAGGATCAGAGCTTTCTTGTTAACTACCTCATAAAAGTTCAAATTGCTCAATGCTAAAAAGAAGAATGCGTAAACTATCCTAAAACCAGCCTTCCCTCAAATGCAACGACATGCCTGGAAAAGGAAACACTTAGCACTAAGACAAACAATTAATTTACATTCAGTAAGCAGAAAGGAAAGCTTTAAACTGCACTATCACGTTCTCCGTTGCCGATTACATACAACAAAGACGAGATTAAAATTTGACAACATAGCAAATTCCTCAACTTGACACCTTATAACCATGAATTGCAAGCATTATCAAAATCTCACAACCATCATTGAAGAGTCATCAATTCCAAAACCAAGTATAAGGTACCCTTATCCCCTAACCCGGAGAAAGAAAAGAAAAACTGAAAACATGTTAAACCAAATTCACTCGAATTCACCAAAACAGATGGAAATTGGTGAAGGATCTGACCTGATGAATTGGTGGGTACATTGAATTAGTACAGACAGGGCATTCCAGCAACTCGTGGACGCTGGTTGCCGGAGCAATGATGGCGGGACCCATAGAATTATTGTTGTTATTAGTGGCTCCATTCCGAGGTTTGGTGGAAGAAAACTCAGAGTGATGATTAGGGTGGATCTCATCCTCATCCATGCCATCCAAGGATGACACACATTCAACGCTGTCCAAGTCCATCAACTCACCCAAACCTTCCACCACTGAAGGAAAAACGGCAAAAAGAGAAACACCCACTTGACAAATTTGGAAATTTCACCAAATAAATTACCTGGGAATTGGGTATTCCTCCTCTTAATCTTCTTCCTTCATTTCTCTTTGTTCTTCTCTCCTTTTTTTTCCTTCGCTTTCCTTGAAAATTTAAGCAGGAAAATGAAGAAGAGGAGAAAGAAGACGGGGATCGATTTGGATGAACAGATCGATAAATTTATTCCGAAAAATCAAACTCCGTTCTGGTGAAGAACAGGTTCTTTTCTTCGTTGTCTCTCTCTTTCTCTCTCTACCGAGGTTTTGATTGTGTCGTGTCGTGGAGAGAGAGAAGATGAGGACCGTTAAATTTCAGAAATTAGATGGTTGATGACTCGATCCAACGGTAACTAAATTTCATCTAATCTGTTTTGGTTTTTTGGTCCAATTCATCTAATCTGTTTACAGGAAAAGAGAAAACAAATTCACCTAATTTTTGTTACAACTTTTTATATTTTTCACAGACACGTTTTCTCAAAATTTTTATTATATTATTTTTTTAAATTTTTTACACTTTAAAGAATCATTTTTCCTTTTGTTATTATCGGAGGAGCTGGGGGTGATTTAAGTTTAACCAAAACTCACAATTTCAACATTAAAATATAGTTTTAAACTATATTCCAGAAACTAAATGATAAGATTATATATATATATATATATATATATATATATATTATTAAATCATATTATTTAATATATTAGTAATATTAAATATGATAAATTTTAATAAAACTGTATTATTTATTAATTTTTTACATATTAAAAAGGCAGTTAAAAAAACTTGATTTTCACTTAATTTAAAGTTAAGTAAAATTAATTTTTAAAAATTATTTTAAATTACTGAATATAATTAAGATACGTACATAAATTAATTTAAATCATATATTTTATTAAAATGTGTGTTTTGCATTAATAGTACAAGTTAATATTCTAACGAGTTTCGAACACTGCACAATCTTTCAATTTATACAGAATAACGTATGCATAGTTTCTGCAATATTTAATTCATAATTCATATTTAAACACAAGGAATATCAACTAGTGTAATTTGATGAGAAAACATAGCATGCAATGGAAGAACTGAATTAGCTAATCCAGTGGACACTTAAACTTTACTTACAAACATAAAATAATGATATGCAATGGAAGATACCATTAGCTTTTTTCATTGAAAAGAGAAAAAAAAGTTATTTGATTTCGAACTTTATTTATGTAGAAGCAATGATCATTATGGTGGTGCTTTACTCAATTCATATACATTCTTTGTTAAATTAAAAATAGTGATTATTTTTTTAGTTCTCACCCTAAAAAGTTGTACGTTTTGATCTTTACATTAAAAAATATTTACGAATTATTTTCTTGCAATGGTGTTGAATTTATATATATATACTTATAATGTTTTATTTTAATTTATAGCTTTATTTACACAACTTTTTTTTTACAAAATTTGACACTTTTGTTTTAATCACCATAAAATAGAAGCTCTAACACTATTATAATATTGGCAAATAACAAGGACAAATTTATAAAACAAAATTATGTAAAGATGAAATTTTTTTTTCATATAGTATATACAAAACTATTATTATAAGGATCAAAATTTAGGAGTGTTTGGTTTGAGAAAATATATTTTGTAACTTTAATTACAAAATTGTTACAAATTTATTTATATTTTTAAATATTTGTATAAAAAAATATTTTTCTTGTTTTAATTTTGTATACAAATTTTTTAAAACAAAATATAACATAAAAATAATATCACAACTTCGTAAGTAAAAACAAAACAAAATTCCTTAAACCAAACGGTCCCTTAGCTTTTGCTTATTTATACACACACAGAAATTTCACTCTTCTTCCAAAATAGAGTCTATCAAATTCACCTGAACACAAGGTTACGCCTTGTAAGGTTATGATATGTACCTAACATAACAGTAAAACAAGGCTAAGAAACAAAAGGAAAACAAAAACATTGTTGTGAAGTCACACCTAATTAAAGATGTTTTAAAGAACATTTATGGTTAAGGGTTAATTAACAACAGAAATAATGGTGTTAAACTGTAAAAATATGGAGGAAGAAATCTTAATATGGAAGAACCAGACGAGATATCTTATTCGCGTCGATGCAAGGCCGTAATCACAGGGATGAAGCTCCAACGCAGTAATCACTGCATAGAAGTTGACACAAACGAAAATGAAAGTGTATTTAGTTCTCATTTTTCTATCATCACTTTTCTATACTCTCACCCAACATTTAAGAGTTCTTTTTATACTATATTTTATATATATCATCTCAGACAGAGACATTGGCACGAATGATGAAAGTTATTGCTTCTGGTTCCGTTTTCACAACTTGATTTTCGGTGCACGTGCCTTCGCTTGCTTTGCTATTATATACTTCATCATTGATATTGCCATTGCAAATAATAGTAAATCATAAATACAATAAATAATGGTTGGCGCACTCAGCTGACAGAATTACAGAACGATACTGTTAACATCAACTGATTTGAAACATGTAAAAACAATCATTTTTATTAGGAAATGTATTGATGTTTTATGAAAAATATTAAAGTATGATGAACATTTTTTATAATAAAACTTTTACTATTTCTAATCATTTCAAATTAATCTTAGAAGTTGATATTAATATTTTTGAAAAATAAAACTAATTGTCAACAAATAAGAAAAAGCATACGATGTAAATTGTTGTGAATAGGCATGGGTGACATTATTTAATTCAAATATTCAAAAATTAATGCGACACATACATTTATACTCACATTATCTTACATTCTACGATTTTATTGTTTGATTTTAACAAAACCTCTTACAGCAAAAGAAATAGTAAGTTGCTTTAATAAACAAATTTAAATTCTCGTGTTATTGAATAACATGATAGAGAGAGAAAAACACAATTTTACTCAAATATAATTAGTAAATCTAATAACCAATCATGATAGATCGTTATTTGATAAAAATTAAATATTTTTTCTCCAGCATAACCATATCACGTAAGTTAACAATACAATAAAATCCAAGTTCTTGATAAACCTCGTGATGCCTTCAACTTTCAAATGCAAATATAGAAAGTCCCAAAGGAATATATGTTATCCTCATGAACGGCACTTATCCATTGACTTGTTACAATTATGCGAAGACCAATTCTGTTTCCAGAGTTTCAACAGCTTGTGATGCCCACTTGTGTTTAAAGAGAAATAATGAACTTTCTAAACATTCCCCAACGAAATGTTCAATAAAACATGCAATGATCATCATGGTGTATTAAACGTGTCGGATGGCCAAGGCTTGGTAACAAAAACAGGAATGAACCATAATCTTCTAATAATATACACGTTTGGTTCCATTAATAATGCCACTCAATGTACACAAATGAATCAGGTATTGCACACTTAAAAGGGGTATGTGGCATTTAGTTTACCTCATTATAATATATGCTTAACAAAACTAACCACAGGATATGACCGTTGAAACTACGCTGATTTCGGCCCAAGCCAGATGGGGCCATCTGAATCTACCATTCTATATTATTCAACAAATGTATCAACTATATGTACAAAGATTACTATAAATATTAGCAACATGTTACATGCTGGCAACGATGGAAGGAATTTCTGTATCTGCTTCATGATCTCCTGCTGATGCCTCCATGGTCTATGTGCACAAACAAGTATGATTAGAATTAATCTGATAGAAGCAGAGAGATAATTCATGTTGTCCAAATTATACACACCTCTGAATTATTTTTCTGCTCAGAAAGATAACGATCCAATGCACCCTGACCATAAAGGATTTTAGCCCCACACCCCTCACTTCCAACGGCCTCCTCATCGACGACAACTGCATCGATAACATCATTGCCTGTTCTAATATCGGGGATCTGCAGAAAAAGTTAAACAAAGTAAGCTAAATAGTCTACACAGTTCATGATGCAGTACAATCCAATATGCCAAGTTCCTGATAAACAGATGCAACAAAGGATAATCATTGCTTGTGGCACCCTAGTTAAAAGGCAGTAGTAGCTCAAGAGTTTTTAAGACCAAAAACAAATTTAAAAATGAGACTTTTTTTATTAATAAAATAATTTATTATTATTGGTTGAAAATTACGGTTAATTAAATATTATTTGTAATACCAATAAAAATTTAATAATTAAATTAAATATTTGGATTAAAAACTATTTTTAATGGCATATTAAAACTAAAAAATAAATAAATTTGGGGGGCCTAAAGCCCTTGCCTTACCTGCCTGGGCCTTAGGCCACCCCTGTTAAAAGGAGAATTGTGTTAGGGACCATAATCTGAAAAAATTCAGTGGAAAAGTTTTTGTGACAACATTGATTCTCTGACTAGACATTTAAGGGCTATCACAAGTTGATTAAACAAACATTGCAAAACTAATAAAATAAAATGGCTAATGTAATTAATTCATTGCTTCACATATTGGCAACAAGGAGGAACCTAATGAAGAGCATATCTTTTGATAGACCACCATCACACTCGAACAAAATAATCATGGTTGGTTGGTAGTTGCTTGAAATTTCAAAGTCACATATTCTCTCTAGATTCTCTAAATAATGTAAAATGGAGGTTAACGCCCATGTAGGTGGGTGCTAAGACCCAGTCCTTAAAGATTGTCCAGTGTCATTAAGTTATAGTATCTCCAATGTTATACACCAAATCTGATCCTGTAAGTAGCACTTGCACTACATGTCATATACTACAAACAAAATATATAGCATACCTCATACATGGCATCTACCAACAAACTTTCTAAAATTGACCGTAATCCCCGAGCACCAGTATTTTTAGATATTGCCTTTCTGGCAATTGATCTTAGAGCGCTTTCTGTAAAATGTAGCTTTACCTGAGAAACAAAGTACATCAAATTGTTGTCAGAAGAGCCATTTCCATCCCAAGAATGCCTATGATAGCATTCAAAATCTATATGAACAATTGATTTCCCCATTCCCTGAAACTACCATGAACAAGCAATATATATGTTTGTTTATAAGAGGGAAGAACAACAGTCTTTGCCTTAAGGTTTTGGATCAAGATTAAGTATCAGGCCCACCATTGCATCTACTCATGCTTAAACCATTGTAAAGGAAAAATATGATCTGTGAAATGTACAAGTAAAAGGAGGATGGTAAAACTTACTTCATTCATTTGGAACATCTTCTTGTATTGCTTCCCTAGAGCATTCTTAGGTTCTGTGAGGACCTATAGAAAGTTAATAGCATTAATGGCATTAGCTGGCTAGAAAAATGACTTGTACATTTTAAAAAGAGAGCATTTTTCAAGATATATTTTAAAGAAAACAAACACAATTTAATTGACTGAAGAAGGAAAAAAAATTCAGAATGATGTCAGATCAGTACAGTTTTGCTCAAGAGAATGCCAGTCTTTCTGACTTTCTAGGCATTTCTCATTCAATTATTTAATCTATCAATAGATTCTTAATTCACTACATCATTCAGCTGTGAACACAACCAAATGAGAAAAGTATTGCAGATAAAAATTTTCTGAGTGACCAAGTTGAATTGTTACACACACAAAGCCTACCTGAATGAGTTGATTTTCAGTCAAAGCTGACAAACTGACAAGGATAGGAAACCGCCCAACAAATTCAGGTATTAAACCATATGCAATAAGATCACTACTTTCAACCTGCCAAATAATAATTTTCAAAGATGTAAGGATCCAGGATGAATCTAGTTGGGGTAGTAAAAGCCAGTATCCTTACAAGATCTGCCTCATGATTCATGAAACTTACAGTTCCTAAAAGCGATGATGCAACAGCAGCATCCGTGACTCTACCAGTCCTCATGTTTGCACGTACAGGTGCCCCAAATCCAATAGAAGAATCATGCCGCCTGAAAGGGAAACAAAAGTGTTACTAGGTACATACAGAAACACTGCAAACTCCATATTGCTAATATCACTACTAATAAATTTTCAGGATTGTGCAACCTTTCTGATATCGTTTTCTCTAAGTCAACAAAGGCTCCACCGCAAATGAAAAGTATATTCTTCGTGTCAATCTGTGAAGAGACACAGATGGCACAAGTTGTAAATAAACTGAGAACTACAGATGGCTCTTAGCAATATAAAACGATATCAGAAATGAAATTCAACCAAGAGTGCATTTATACATAAGCATCTAAACAAACAGGGCAAAAAGGAGGAAAAAAATAACAAGAAAGATCAGTTAAGCTTTCTTAAAGATTTAAAACAAAAAATGCTCTTAAAACATTGAAATGTGCTTGCAACCATGTACCAGCACCATAATATATCCGATAGTCCCTACAAGTGCATAAATACCTGAAATTATAAGGTCACATACCTGAATATTGTCACCTCTGGGATGCTTTCTGGCTCCCTTCTCAGGAACATTGACAACCTTGATTGGAAAAATGCAACAAGATCAATATACAATGAATTGCTAAAATTACAGAATTAGAAAAACAAGAAGATGCTTGAATTATATTTTGAGTCTGCTGTTCTGACATAATCTTAGCAGCAGTTTCACAAAGCTATAAATCTACTTGCTTTCAATGTTGATCATAATGAAAAGAACTAACCGTTCCCTCAAGCATCTTCAGCAATGCCTGCTGAACACCTTCACCCGAGACATCTCTACTGATATTAAGGCTCTCAGCCTGAAACATAAAGAGGAGATATAGAAAACAGTGAACAAATATTTGGTTTTTAAATTTTAAAGATGTGGGAGGGGAAGGGAGGGGGGGAGACATAACAAGGGGGAACCTTTTTTGTAATCTTGTCAACTTCATCAATGTAAACAATGCCTTGCTGTGCAGCTGCTACATTATAATCTGCAACCTGGAAAGAAACTCATGCAATGTTGATACAGAATCCAGTTTGTGATGCTATATTTGTTCATTTAAGAATTATGAATTTATGATCATTTCATCAAACTGCAACCAGTCCCATGACTTCATGAAAGAAACACTAATACCTTTAAAGATTAATACACCATGGAGAAAACCACACTTCAATTAAAAACTGAAGGGAGTAGAAGATAGAAGAAAATAATTTCCAATAACAGAAAATTTTGCAATAGCATGCACAAGTACAAGTCAGCGCTATATGCTATGTTCAAACTTCAAATCATAAAGGTTAGAATACATGATAAGAAATTTATATATATTCTAACATGTCCCCTCAAGCTAAAACTTATTAAGCTTTAAGCTTGTTTCAAATAAACCACTTTAAGCTTTAAGATATGATATTTTCATATATTCTAACAAATTGAAACCCTATGATCTACCAAAGATAGAATCACACATCAAACCCTTTATAAACTTAGTTTATGTTCCACATATCATGGATAAGTCTTTAAAATATTAAAAAGCAAGGAACCTTTTTTTTTTTTAATTTACATTTTTTCCCCAAATACCAGAATTAATCCCTTGAAGATTAGATAGAGAATTAAGGTCCTGTTCAAGCAGGCTAAAAATCCTCAAATTACTATTGGATTAAAAAGATAAATAGTCACCACTCATTACAGTATTTACCATGAGGAGTTTGTATAATATGGATTCCACATCTTCTCCAACATAACCTGCCTGCACAAAGGTGACATTGGAGTTAGACATGTAACATTAGCATGTGATTTCCACAGATCAAAAACTAAGATGACAGTGTTTTTGAAAAATTGTAAAAGGCATAATAAATGTGTCTTCTAATCAGAGTTTTTGCAAAGAAAATGATTCCCAAATTACCTTCAGGAATTTTTTCAATTTGATAAAAAAAATAATTTGGATATATTTGCATAAAAATTCTATGCCTTCTAAGTACATAAGATTACAGGATGGCATAAACATGTGCCTTTAAGCTGAAAAGCTACAACTTATAGGATGTTTTACAAGACATTCAAAAGAAGAAACCTCCAAACACAGGCGAAATTTTTCCCAATCCCTGCACTCCTCATTTTGTTTTATATTAGGAGATGAAAAAGCAGAAAACGAGAATAAAGCTCACTAACTTACCTGAGTGAGTGTAGTCGCGTCTGCAATAACAAAGGGAACATTTACAAACCGAGCCAAGGTTTTGGCAAGTAATGTCTTCCCTGTCCTTGAAACAGCATCAAACAAAAACAAGTTACACTAGTAACCAGGAGAAACAAGCCATTAACAATTTTGCAAAGAAGTGAAGATGGGAAAAGAAAAGGTCCCAAACTCAATTCCCCTGTCCCATTTATTCAATTACAAAAATGATTTCGCAGTAAAATGTATAACCAAAGGGCACCACAATATTTTAATACATTAGAGCATCTAAATGAAACTAGATCTCTGAGATTCATCTCAACTCATTTGAATGGAAGCAAAATACATTAACCTACTATAATACCATGAAAAAAAATAGTACAGAACAGAACTGTGATAACTACAAACACTAGAACAGAAGGAAAAGGCAAAGACTGGTTTACCAGACCCAGTTGGCCCCATTAGAAGGATATTGCTTTTCTCAAGTTCAACTCTATCATCATCAACAGCATCAGCTTTACCATTACCACTTGAATCTCCTGCAGGCCTAACATTCCAAATAGTAAGAACATGTGAAAATCAATACCGATTACCGACATACAATTAACAAAGTAATGAAAGGACAACACGCTTAAATAATTATACTAACCACTTAGGCGAAGAAGATTCATTAAAGATTCTCTTATAGTGATTATAAACAGCCACAGAAAGCACCTAAAAAATGCAATCGAAACACAAGTGAGTACAACAAAATAATCATAGAAACAAAAGCGGGGAAACAGAAGTAACAAACAAACACCTTCTTAGCCCTCTCTTGTCCAATCACGAATTTGTCAAGCCCTTTGCAAATCTCCTTCGGCGTTGGGAAACTACTCCCCAAATTGGACCCGCCCCAGCACCCTTCCTTCGACCCTTCGCCGGCGGCGGAGCCGCCACCGCCGACTTCAAAATTGGAATTTCCCGGGCGAACGACGATGCCACCGCCGGACCAGACTTCGGGTGGGTCCCCAAAGGAGGCAACGACATGGTAGCCTCTGCGATCAGCTAAGGGGGTGGTGGTGGAATTGGCGCGTGGAGGGCAGTGAGAAATAGTGGCGCGTGTGTGGTTGAAGAGGAAGTGTCTGAAGTGGGAAAGTGCGAGGGTTGTTGTTTGCTTGTAACAGTGAGGTTTGGAGCGAAACGCAGCCATGGAGGGTGTTGGTGTTGTTGCAGATTGAATTGTGGATTTAGAAATAAAGGGGTTCGAAGAGGATTGAAGAGAGAGAAAGTGTGGACATTGATATTTGATTTAGTGAGCTGAATTGGGGTTTCGTGGAGAACTGAGGTTGCCGGAAGAGATTATTTGAACGATGATGTTGCAAGTAAAACGCCACGCTACCCTCTACTCTACCAAACCGCCTCAAAATCTTGTTCGCTTTCAATCCACTCAACAACGTCCTCGTTTTCCGATTTTAATTTACAAGGAAATCAGGAGTTATATATCGGCTGGGTTTAACGAGGAAAAAAAGTCATAAATATCACAAATATGTATGATTTTTTACATATTTTTATATAAAATCTATTCTAATAGTTTAAAATTAAATTTATTAAAAATAATTGTTAACTTTAAACTAAAAGAAATTAATGTTAAGAAAGTGAATATAAGTCTTTCAAGCAAATATAAATATTTTAATTTATTTTTTATTTTGCTTTAAACTTAAGCATTGTCTCGTTTTCCTAAATTTTTATTTATTCAATCACTTGAAAAATTAATAGAATTGAAATTTTTAATATTTTTAGTAATTTAAAACAATGTTTTATTATAATTTTAACTTTGATAATTTTTATGATACTTTATAAATTAAGAGAATATTTAAATAATTTTTTATATGTGAAATAATTATTACAGTTAATTTTATATTAATAAACAATATAGTTAATAATTTAGTTGAAAAAAATGTCAATACTCTTTAATCTTTAACACTAAAAAAATCACAATTGTCAATCAATCTAGAAAAAGTATAAAATATCTCTTTCAAGATTATGAAAACTGTAGTTTATTTTTTATATCAATATTTTATTTTATATTATTTTTTCTTATAAATAGAGCTTAAAACTCAAAACTAACAAAATCAAGTAAAAGGTCTAAAGAAGTCAATATCTAAAACATTGTGCCTAAAATGAGATAATAAGAAAAAACATATCAATATCTATAATATTATCATCACAACAAATAAGCTAACACATCCGCACAATGGTTAGCTTCCTAAGAGATATTACTGCAACGAACATAACTCATAACTCATATCAAAGAGTAAATACCTGATAGCATACACCACAAAAGGAGAACAATCATCACTACCTTTGTTCCCTAAAATTAAATCTAAAACTTTTCTAGAACCACATTCTAAAATAACATTCATCAAGTCTCTAGCTTTAACCAAATATAATCCAAACAAGATAGTCCATAACTTAGCGTCAATAGAAAAACATACTCCTATTTTACACATATATCCAACAACAAAACTCCCATTAGAATTACAAATAAGGCCACGACAAGCAGCAAAACACCCTTCCATTTGCACTAAACCATCAACATTCAACTTCAAAAATCTGTCTAGAGGATACCATCTGTAAAATCCTGAATTTTATTAGAAGAATAGGTGACGAATTTCTTGAAACAAAAGCCAAGTGTGAGGTATATGCTAAAATCTGAGATACAAGACAACGAAAAGCAATAGATTTTTGGTTAAAGATCAACGAGTTCCTATCGGTTTAGATTTTTTAAGTTATTATTCAAAAATAACATGTCAATCATATTATTAACTAATTTTTGGACTAAATTAGATCTGCACCAATTGGTTAAATCAATACTTAAAAAAAATACATCAATTAGCTTGAAATATTAATTAATTTCAAACTGAAGATGCATAAAAACAATCTCTTAACACATGCATAATAGTTTTAAGAGTTTAACGACAAAAGACAAAGTAGAATTAGAAAAAACTCTATGAACATTTCATCATTAGTTAATAACTTCCCATGGGAAATTTTTTATAAAAACAACTTAATTTTTGGAGGGTTAGGCTATTTCCAAACTTGCTTTAAAATATCTACTACTTGGCTAATAAGACGTTGATCTTTAAATAAATAGAAAATTTACCATTCATAGTTAAGGACTAAATAGGTAAATCAAATTTAACCCAAAAATAAGGAGTAATATTGGTTATATGACTACAAATAGAAGGACGCAATATAGGTTTAATTTTATCCAAATTTTACTCCCTACAAGAGGCAAACAAACATACTGGATAATCTAATTCTAACTTATTAAAAGTGTAAAAGTCACCATCATTTCACTGATATTTCAGGAACCCAGCTATCTGTCCAAAATTTAGTTTAGTGATCATTCTTAATTTTTCAGTCCAAACATTTATAAATTTTAAGCTAGATCTGAACCATAACTTTCTAAGTATTAGATATCTTATGATTACTGCTCACACTCAATAGCTTACCAAGATAGAATCTATACTTAGTCCTTAAAGTTTGAGCCATAAATTATTAGGAGAATTAATAAATTTCCAACAAAACTTCACAATATAAGCAAAATTCAATGTATAGATGTCTTTAAAACCTAATCCTTTTTTCTCCTTAGAAGCACAAATCTTAGGCCAATGAATCAAATGACATTTTTTAGCCTGCAATGAACTCCAGATAAATTGTTTACAAATCTTATTTATATTAATAACTTTTTATTCAAATTAAATCTCTAAAATTTTAATTGTTACAAATAAACTCTTTCCAACACTTTCAAATTCCCTTTTTTTAAGTAAGATAATTAAAATTGAAAAATTAAAAATGAAATTTTAAGTAAAATTTATAAATTTAATGTAACATATGAACTTTTAATTGGTGAACTTGAAAAAGAAGAGAGTTTCAAAATGACTAAATGGTTTTAATTCGTAGATATTTTTCATAAAAAATACATGTTTAAAAAAAAGCTAGTTTCAAAGAAAAAACAATAGAAATAGTTCGCTGTAATAATTAAAATATTATAATAAATTAGCAAACTAAGTTTGAATACAAATTATTGAAAGATTAACATCACACACTACAATAAATGGACTAATAATTACAATAAAGTATAAAAATAATATTCACAACACATTCTTTAAAAGAATTTGTACCTTTGAAATAAATCAACATAATAATTATTTTTAATTTTTAATTTCCATTTTCTTTAACTTTTCAATCGATATTTGTACTTTAAATTATTAAAAGAATTTGAGATTAAATCATTTTAAAGAATTTTTCATTTTCTGACGCAACCGGATTTGTAAGATAACAGTAAAAAGAATAAAAATATACATAAAAAAATTCATCACCAAAATCTATTTAATTCGAAGAAATATTGAAAGAAAAAACATTTTATTAAGGGGTTAGAACGTTCCAAACTTTTTCTTTTTTGGGTCAGTAAAATGTTCCTGATGTTCTCTTTTAGTAAAGAATGTTGCGAGTCAATAAACGAGATAGAAGGGATTAGAACATACAAAGAATGGGCTTCCACTAAAATTAACAAGAGTGGTCACCCCCAGCCCTAAAACTGGACAATTAATAAACAAGGATGCGGGACCAAATAAAAACGACAAAGATGAATATTCAAAATTGATTTTGATTCTCTGACAAAAAAATCGATTTTGATTCTTGAAAAAAATAACTAACCATTTAATCTCTAAGAATTGTAAAGAATAACATAAGACACTTTAACCTTGCCATTCAATAAATAAAATACTTAAAATATCTGAAATTTATAATTTTTAAAAATTATTTATTTCTTCAAAGACTAAATTGATTCAAATAATTTTAACAGAAACCAAATTGGGTGAATTATTTTTCTAATTTTTTAATAATTTAGATTACCAATTACCAACTTTATGAGTCAATTCTTTTAAAAACTATATTAAATCGGATGAGTTAAACTTTAATATTACATCAATATAAAACTTCTTGCACTATCAATCAAGAAAATAATATCTTAAATATAAATTTTAAGATAATTATCATAAAATTAATTTTTAATACTATAGTAATTCGTAATTAATTGCCAGTATATTTTAATTAAATTTAATAAATATATGCAACCTACTGAACCCAGTAAACTTCTATAAACTTATTCTCTTTGGTATATTAACTCAAGCCCTTTTTCTTTTTTTTTCTATCAAATCTCAATGTTATTCAATCTAAGATTTCCTTAGATACTTTTTTCCCATTTGAATTCAGACATTACCAAACAATCCAGCGATTCCCCAAGGAAAGAGAAAGAAAGGAGAGGGGCTCCTCCAATCCTCCAGAAACTGCATAAAAGAGTGTAAAACTAAGAACTACAGTTAAATGAAGAATTTTAAAACTAAAAGTAGAAAAAATGCTACAGAGATGTACAATATTCACAGCTTCCAATCACAATCAGCTCAGGAGTACGGTGAGCTAACAGATATACAAGGAACCAAGAAAATGGTGGTCCTAGCTTCTTGTGTCTTGAAGGGTAATCATGCATACTGACGGGTTAAACCTGATATCAGTGCCTCGAAGGCTAATCTGATTTTTCTACACAGAAAAACTTGAAGAAAAATGAAGCCCGTAATTGAAGAAAGGCCTCTAGCTCAAAAAAAAAAAAAAACACGATGTACTTGTTTTCTATCCAAAATTTATCTTCAAACTTAAGAAATCAAAATGAGAACAGCATTCTCCATCCAGAGCCAGATAAGAAAATGGATATGAGCGCCAAGCTCAAGAACAAAAACAAGTTGCAAGCCATGGGCTCTCCTCTTCATAGTTTCCTGTCAGCCTTGATTTCATGATCTAGATATAAATCTGTCAGAAGTGGTCTGAGCCTGATGGTGCCATTAGATGATAGAAACATAACAATGGTCAGTTATATCACAGTTCAATACTACAATTTAAAGTCAGATACAGAAAACTCCCATCAATTCAAACAACTATGTGAACTAGATACTTGACGAGCTTGCACGTAGATAATTTAACACATGCATGCATCAGCAAGAGACACTTGCTGTTGAAATCAATAGTCAACACTCAATACCCATTGCCAAGTTTGATATTATTTTAGAATATAAGTAATTTAATTTCCCATGCTACACACGGGTTAACTATTATTTTATATTATATTTTAGAATATAAGTAATTTAATTTCCCATGCTACACACGGGTTAACTATTATTTTATATTACCAAAAAATTCTTAATATAAAATATAGATAATATTCATAAGTGACATGTACTAAATACACATATAACCTAAATCTAATTATCTACATTTCAAGTGCATAGAAAATCACTGTCAAAACATAATTTTATTATTATATTATAATTACACACACACTATAATAATAGTATATAGTAATAGTAATTACAGTATGATTTTGTAACATCCGATTGATTTTAAGCAATTATAAATAAAAAGTTTTTCTAGAAAAATTAAATATGTATTACATTAAAAATACAAAAGTAAGTTTTTTAACTCGTTATATAAAATTGATTTTAGGCATTTAAAAATAGTAAGTTTTTATTTGAAAAATATATATTACATTGAAAATACAAAAGTATAAAAAGCACTTTCTTTTTTCAGTAAAATTTTATTATTATTATTATTATTTAAAATCAATTCTCCTGTTAAGGTTAACATAATAATAATATTAATAATAATAATATAGTATTAAATTGAAAAGTTGCTTTAGGAGTTAGGATTGCAGGGAAAACCCTCAATTATAATATAGATAGATTATCCACAAAACAAAACTACCTTAGGGAACGGATCTTTAGTGATCTTAATAATAGAATAAATTCCTCAAATATTAGTAGAAGAAATTTTCCATACATTCAAACAACATCCAAGGTTTTATAAATCAACTATGTTTAAAGTTCCAATTTACAGATGGATTTACCTGAGTTGCAGCTGATGAAGCTTGCTCTAAATACTTGACATAATCACTCCTCTTTTTATTGAAATTGACCTTCGCCGTATCCAATAATGCCTGTTCCCTGTTTATTTCCTCCATAATCTTTTCTTTCTTCCAGTTGACATCCTTCAACTGCCTTTCAATTTCAAGGTCGTTATCAAGCCCCATTGATCTTTCTGGTGGGGGGAATCTCACATCAACATCTTCCCTGCAAATCCCATATTTTTTTATTATTATTATTCATATTTGGTGATTGTATTCCTCTAAAAAAAATTACAACAAACAGCAGTCTGATATTTCTTAAGTAAACTCACTCTTTTTTACAAAAAAATTAAATACATTTAAAAAACATAAAACAGTTCATAGTAAAGACAAAAATGTATCAACTCAATAACCTACAAAACCTTAACATTACAAGGTTCAATGGTCATTCATTGAGGTTCCTTGTGTGACAACATATCAAGACTTACATAGTTCCCATTTAGTAAAAGATTGAGATAATTGACATTGATAAACGGTATATAGATAACATTATTTTGTATATTACAGTTAATTCAACTGAACCACCCACATCTTAAGAAATTGAAGAGATTTACATGGGATACAGTTGCAAGAAAGATTATTCTCCATTAATATATTATTTTCCCCCTAAAATGGAAAAATAATATAAGTTATGTTCCCATTCCCAGAATGGCATAATTTAAGGTTTCAACCTGTCAAATAATTCTCAAAAGATACTAAATACACATCATGCATAACTAAAAAAAATCTGCTATTCATACTCTTACCTATTGCCCAAAGAAAATACACCACAACTCCTGATCATTCCTCCATCTAAAGAAAGAGCTCCATCACTTATGCAAGGAAGTGCTTGTATCATTTCAGCCCTTGTCTTATATACTTGTAGTCGAGAAAAGAGATTATAAAACAGAGTTTCTCTGAGGCCATAACCACTGGGAGTTACACAAAATAGGTTTGAGTTGTCTATACTAATCATATTCACGGCAAAGCCAAGAAATCCAGCAGGACACTCCCCATTGGGCAATCTTGGGTTTAAAATATCCAACATCCGTTGTGGATCATCAACCACATATTTTCCAGCATAAGGCCTAAAACAAACAAGATGAAAAGAGTTAAAAAAACACAAATTTATCCACAATCACAAATGAAAGGCATATAAATACAAGACTCTAGAAATCATGCCTCAAAGATTCAAGACATATCACTAGAAATCGATCATCCAAAGCCCTTCCAATAGAGGCACCCAGCCCATGAAGACCACAACTTTTATTTATGCAGCCTTCCTTATCATACATTTCAAGAGCTTTAACCCCTTCATAAGTTCTACAAACAATTGCAAGCATAGTCTCCACTCCTAGATACTCTGAGAAAAGTCTGCAATCAAAATAAGTACAGTGAAACTACCTGCATGTGTAGTTAAATATGCATAGATAATAGCAATACAGAAAAATATATAATTTTTTTATCTTGGTTAAAGATAAAACACCACTTAGACTGAGGAAAAGAGAAGTTACTATGAATTTGATATAAGTGCGCAATTTCACAAGTCAAAATGTAAAAATCTGTGTCAAATGCACCTGCTAAGATTGTCATCCTTAACTTTGCCCAGCAGAGTGACAATACCCACAACATCTTTTATCAATGTAAGATGAGAAGCCTGAGCTCCATGACGAATTTTCAGCTGGCATAAAATACCAGCAGCAGATTTGTCTTGCTGCAATATCTGTTTATTTACTTCCTCGTCAATTGTAGGGTGAGGATTATCGGTATCACCAATCTTTGTTGTACTTGAAGACTCTAATTTCCCAATAGAAACTATGAATACAAAGAGAAAACATAAATGACACCTCCCCTTCATTAGTAAAGAATTATTACAGAAAAGGGGATAAAAGATCATCTAGACAGAAAAGAAACAAAGTTTAACAAATAACAATGCAAAAATTTTTGCATCCTCAATAGCAAATGACTGTATTTGATACATGCACCTCAATTTTCAGTCTATACATACATATCGTAAGCTGTAATATGACTAACATCAACAATTATCCATAAACTTCATTGCCAAAATACTAATGTTTCAATAAACTTATAAACTAGTCCAACCTTCACTGAACTGACTTACTTTGCTGTTATTGATTACCTACCTTGTAATTGCATACATCCATATGAAAGCTTACAATATTGATTCAGTTAATGCACCTTACAGAACAGGTCCATAAATAATTCATAATAAATAGGTTCTTGTCCACCAGCCAAAGACAGAAAAAGTCCTAAAAATGTACTAACAAATCAATGTACCTTGCAAATGAAGAATGGAGTCATCCAATTTTCTTTTTTCAGTGTTCAAATGATTTAAGTTGTCTTCATGCTGCTTAATTTTCATCCCTAACGCACGTAGAACATCTTCTTGTTTCTGCAAGTATTACAGAGGTACAAGTTAAGTTTGTAAAAACCGTCATCAATCAATTGAATTCCAAAACTTGACAATCTCTGTCTCAATAAAAACAGGTGCAGCAGAAGTAAGATGAAATTAATTTATTAACAAGTAATTAGTAAAGTAAAAAAGACATCCTTTTCCGTTTGAAAAAGCAGCATAAATATAAGCAACCTGGGAATTTTGAACAAAGCATTGTGCTTGTAGAAATTCAGCATTTTCCACACTGTTGTGTGTATTGATAGAGTTTACATTTAAATTCACTGGCAGTGGCACCAATGCCGAAGAAGACCCTTGAATGGATAGTGCATTTGTATGAACTGAATGCTGCACAAATAGAGCTTATTGGCATCCATAATCATAAATACTGATAAAGTTTGCACAGATGAAAAAGCATTACTAACAGTTACTTCAGCTGGTAGATGTTCCAAGCTGCTTGACTACCCCAAAAAAAAAAAAAGAGCAATTAGCCCATATTTAATTAGTGTTGGATAGGGAAGTTTAACTTCTTTAAATCAGGGCATTGATGTATGCGTTTATAAATTTCTTGCTCACTTTATCCTTTCTTTCATCAGATATAAAAGCACAAAGCAATGCAAGCGCTATTCCATAAGGCTTTGTTTACAAGTTCAATTTAAAAAGAAAACAAAGGGAAAAGGAAGGTTTTAAAAGCCCTTTCCCTGTTTCAGAGTTTTTAGAATTAAGGAGAATGGGTTTGAAGATTTTTAAATGCCCTCCAAACCCTCCCCCTCTTCTCTATCTTCTGAATTCTTTCATTTTGCCAGAGTATAAACATTCAAACAAAGGAAGAATTTCACTTCCTTCCCCCTCCTCTTCCTCACCTTTCAAACTCTTTCTTCATGCTCCATCTAAATTTTACCCTTAAGAAAGAAGGAAAAAAAATAGAAGATAAAATTTTCATTCTGAATAAATATTTTTTAATTTATTATTTATTTATAATTAAAAATAAAATAATACATTAACATAAACATAATTCCATGATATTTTATTTATTCTTATAAACATCAGATAACTCGGTTAAAGCAAAATAAAAAGAATATATATCGTCATTTTTTTTCACTTCTAAAACCTCACTCTCAAACACATCCTAAGAGGCAATGAATTTGAAATAAATGTAGGGCACTTAACGCAAATTGCAAGAACATGGCTGTAAACCAAATTTCGATCATAGAAGTGTTCTTGCTCTCTCATGCCAATGTCACATGAATATCAAAACCAATGTGAGTGGGAAACAATGCAGGTTAGTTGCATGTAGGAACTTAATTTTCTCGTTTTGTTACCATAGGCAAAGAATAATTATACTGAGACCGTAAAGTTAAGTTTGAAAAGAGGAATTGGAATCGGCACTACAGAAAAAGAAAATCTCCGACAGAGAATTCTTGGAGCCCTTCCAAAAGCCTCAAACACGCGAGTTCTCTTGGGTTAAGTAAAGGGAAAAAAATAAACTAGGAAAATAGCGACACAAAGACAATGGTTTAGTTATTGTAAGGGGAACGAAACTAGAAAGAGAAAATTGAAAGAGAGGGAGAGAGATAGACCTGGTTGCTGGTATTGGGAGTGGGTGATTGAAACATGACTGAGGGAGTGAGAACTCTCCCCTCTGAGTCTTGAGTTTGCGGAACGTGAAATTTGAGAAATGAAAGGGGCAAGAGAATAAAAACAACAATCTCTCTCTCTCTCTCTCTCTCTCTCTCTCTCTCTCTGCTTTCTCAAGTGGTATGTTGAATCGCTGCTTATGAAACTAAAAATATTTTGATTTAATCGAGTTTAATTAAATTCTTTTAACTATTTAAATTATATTTAATATTTTAAAATAATAGATATATGTGTTTTTACATAATATTTATTTTATAAAGTAATAAAAACTTAGGAAGTTAAATAAAAAACATGACAAAGTTCTTATTTAATTCTGAATAAGAGCTTCGTAATTTTTTCTTAATAAATGTTCTATTACTTCACGAAGCATAGAATAGATCTAATTTTTGTATATTTTGCTTTTATAAATTCTTTAAAGTATTAAATAAAAATTAAATATATCTTGTGTTTTTAAAACAATATATGTAATTAATGCTTATTTTATAAATAATAAGAAAATTAGAAGAGTAAGTAGAAGAATGTAATGAAACTTTAAATTGTGCATTAAATTATTTGTATTTATTATTTTGAAAGTAAAAAACAAAAATAGAAGAATAAGTAAAAGGATGTATTAAAACTTTAAATTGTGTATTAAATAAAAAAGTATGTGCATTTATTGTTTAAAAATAAAAATATATATTTAATATTCTTTCAGTTTTATTTTATATATTATTTATTAAAAATATTGATTTTATTAATTATTATAATGTAAATAAATTTTACTGAAATATTCTCAATTAAAATTCTAGAATAATTATAGTAGTTAGGCAATGAAAATTATTATTAAAGTAATATTTGGATTATTGTAATGGTTAGTTGCTAAGAACAATTTATAATAAATAAGAGTATCAGTAAAAGAAGAATGATTAATACTTTTCTGATATTTTAAAATAATAATTTATATGAGATAAATAAAAACCGTTATTTAATATAAAATGAAATAAATAAGTATAAAATTTTATAACGTAAAAAAAATTAAAAATATGCTTTTGTTAACTTTATTTTCTATAAGTCATTTTAAGCATAATTTTTTTTTAAATATTATAAAAAATATGCATCAACTTTTAATTATAATATAATAATTATTTTTTAATAAAAATATTAACTTTAAATACTTAAACTCAATTTTATAAATTAATACTATTAAATTTATTAAATCTAAATGATATTCAATTTTATTAATTTTTATTTTTTTCATCATCGTCACGCTTTTTTAAAACAAATAATAAATTATTATAAACAACTAAAATAAACTATTTTACTATATAAGTTTAACTTAGTGAAACAAATTTTAAAGTTACACACACTTATTTGTGTCTTTGATAAATCTTTTAAATTAGCTTTTAATTTATTTGACCAGCTTAAAAACATATTTAGCTAGATTAGACATGTTTAATAAAAAAATTTCTAATAATATGCAGCACTTTTTGTAACAAATTTTTTCAGATACATTGATATTTTCATTTTTTTTCATTCTAGCTATTGACAGAATACGGGAATGGATAAAGATAATTAATTAAATATCTGTAATTAATTCCTTCTTCTTTATTTCTTTTTTTTAGAATGAAAATCTTTTCAATTAAAAAAGATAAAGGATAAAAGTAGATTTAGCTTTAGTGAAACTCAAAAATCTAGTCTAAGCTTTAATGAAATTGAATTAATTTGTTTGATTTTAATTTTAATTTTTAATTTTTAAAAATTATATTTTTAAACAATTTTATAAAACTTTTTTTAGAAAAATAAAATAAAATAATTTTTGTTTGATAATTTAGTTTTTAAAACTGTTTTTGTTTAGATTTTTGTTAGTTTTAAAAAGGAAAATAGAAAAATGAAAACAAAAATACTTTAGTTGTTACATATATTATTTTAAAATATATGTTTGTTTTCCATGTTTAAAAGAGTTTTCAAATTTTTTTTCTAAATATGGTATAAATTTATACTATATTTAGAAAAAAATTGAAAACTCTTTTTAAAAGAGAAATCAAACACAATAGTAATTCTATTTTTTAATTTTAAAGATTGAAAATAAAAATTATATTTCAAAAATTATTTTTAAAACTTATATCAACAAACAAGTTTTTCTATTTTTTAATTTTAAAATTAAAAACTCTATTTAAAAAGAAAAAACAAACAAGCTCTAAGTTCTTGTAACTTGTATTTTTTTCTTTCACAGTCTTATCATAATTTATTGTTTCATATTCTTTTATGTAATTTTTTATTTAAAATTTAACAATTAATTTTATCAAAGTACATTACTTCTTACCAAATACAGTCAATATTATGAATTTCTCACTCTAAAATGAATTAGGGTGAATTAATTGATTATTCCTGAGCAAGAGTGATTGTTTCATTTATTAGAGGAACAATTAAAAGGCATGGTTTTGGCTTCATCAATGATAAAATATGGTAATGTTTAAACAAGGTTGGGGTGTAACTCTTTCTACATTTGCAATGTCTACTGTTTCAGTAAATCATCAAAACACGTGGTCCCCTGATATTGTGTGGGACGTTGTTTATTTCAGGTTCATTTTCACATTAGAGCTTAGTAAATTGGCATACAATCACATGTTTAAATAAGAGCAGAGTCCAAGGTATTAGGAAAAGTTACTATATAAATGATAGTTTTCGTAGAGACTGTTTATTTGAAGGAATCTGAGGGAAGAGACGGAAGAAGAGATTATTTATTATTTTAAAATTAAAAAACATTATATATTATTTATGATAATAAATAAATAATTAATATATTAAATTTATATTAATGTATTATTTTATATATTTTAAATTAAAATATTTATTTATTTAAAAGAAATATTTGTTCTTTTCTTTTTTTCAAATTATTTTTAAACTATTTTTAAAAAAAACATGTTTGTTATATACTAGCCAAGAAAGATAAAATATAAGTATAACTTCTCAACAACAAGAATGTGAAGAATACAAGTATAATTAATGTGACCCACCTAGATATTTTATGTTGTTAGAACTCATAGTAGGAAATTAATTGAAGGTAATATTTATATACAATAGCATTAAGAATTAAGATGTCTTAAACTTTTGTATAATCTAATTTTTTTGGTGTTTTTTAAATTTTTGTTGTTATTATTTTAATTTATTATAATGAGTTATAAGTTATTATGATAAATTATGAATAACTATAAACATGAGTTTTAAAAATGAAAAGACATGTTTTTTCTCATGCAATAAAAGGTAGTGTATATACTTATTATAATAATAAAAAAATCTTAATATGTTCATGAACATACGTCAGTTTGATGGGATTACGTTAATTCTTACTTATTTTTCTTTTTTTTTTATTACTCTTTTTTGTTTTTATCATACCAAGTGATATCAGAGTCAAAGTTTATCTAAGCATTATATTTGTAGGATTATTTCATTTAAAAAAGTTTTTTTATAAAATTCTTCTACTCCTTCCCTCTACTTTTTGGGGGCTTTAAAGTAACAATTTCTTATATAACTCGTTTTTCTCTTATTCTTTAAGTAAAACAACAATCCTTCTAATTATTTTATTTTTCTCATTTTTTTAAATATTTTTTCTACTTTTGGATATTATCTCTTTTTATAGGTTAGTCTCTTTCTTATCACTATTGAGCACCATAGTGTAAAATCATAAAATTGAAGCGGTATTGATAATCCATGAGTTTAACATATCATACTTAATTTAATGGTTTAAGAATTCACTCTACTTTAATAACTCCTTTAATTTTTAACATCTCATTCTAACAATGCAAGTTTCTCGAGTGTCTGTGATTTGCTTGTTAATTATCTCCTTTCTCTTATAGTAGTATTATTCTTACTATGTGATTCTTCATTTTTGTAAACATATCTCTTTTTAATTCACTTAGTCAAACTATTAATGAATTATCTTTCTCCTTAATTTAATTTCATCCTTAATATTGTATTTAGTTACCAACCAATAGCTAATTCAAATTTTTATTTCTTGTTGGTGGATAAATTATCTTGTTGAATCCAACTCATAATTGGCTGACGATACCCTTAAGTCTAGCCAACTATATTGTCTCCTCCTTTATATTAATAAATTGGAATTTTTTTTTTGTTTAACTTTAGTTTTAAATTATTTAATTTATTTCCCAAATGGGAGTCTAAAAAAAAAAAAAAGTTACAACTTAAGTAAACAAAAATTAGGCACATGTATTTTCTTACTGTTTATTTAATAAATAATTTGTAAACAACTTTTTTTATTAATTTAACAAAATAATTTAAAATAGTTGATTTTAACAAATTATATAAAAAAAACTAAAAATAATTTATAAAAATCATAAATTATTTATAAATTTTACTTTAAAAAAACTTTAAAGTCTCGTACAGGTAAGCCACCTGCAAAGTGCATGTTGAACATTTGTTTGTATTAAAAATAATTTTCTTTTTATAAATGGTTCATAAATTTTTCTTAAAAAAACTCGTACAGGCAACCCCCTTATACAGTGCATGTTGCTTGTTCATTTGTTTTATTTTGCTTTTTTCAAGAGTGCATGTTGGACTATTTTTTTTTTTTTAATATATAATGCACACAAGCTACTTCTAGGGCCCAGAGGGCTATGAAAATTAACAGTTTTTTTTTAATTCGGTCGGTGACGTCATATTGGTAAAGTTATTACCCAAAAATATCTTTGTAAGTGGGCTAAAATTTATGGACTTGTGCATAAATATTTTAAGACTACTGCATTCATTTTGGGCCTATTAGTACAGTCCTTTTGCTTGCTGTTCAAATAAAAATGGCATTCCTTATGCGTTTCTCTTTTAATTTATAAAAATAAATAAGAAAAAATGTGTTTTAGAGAAAATTATAAAATATGAAAAAAAAACTTTCAATTTATTGATATTTTTTTACACATGAACATTTGATATTATTATGGATTCAATTTCAGTGTCATTTTCTTGTACACTAACATTTGATATTATTATAAGATTAATTTTAGTAATATTATGTATATTAGTCAATTTAAATTAGTATATAAAATTTTTAATTTTATATATTATGTTACCCTTTCAGATTTGTTGAATATACACAAATTTTTAATTTTATTTAACTATTCGAATGCATTTAAAAGATCCTTTGTAAAATGAAAAGGCAATAAAATATTGAACGAAATATTTATTGTAAAGTCCTTTCACAAAATCAAATATATAGAAAAGTAATAGTGAGTCTTAAATTTAAATTTTCATTATTCAACAATAAATATGTGTTTTTACAAAATATTTACAAATAAGAGTGTTGAATAAACTAAAATTGAAAACATACAAAAAAAAATTAATGAAAAGAATAAAAAACTACAAATGTAAAAAATTAAGAATTATAAATGTTATAAACTTCAATACTATAGTAGTACATTACAAACAATGTAGTAATGCAGTATAAAACATTGTAAAAGGAAGAAGAAAAAGGGATAAAATATGACTTGTTCATGTTTATTTTTATTTTTGTCAAATGAAAAAAATGCATAACAAAGATTGTGTAAGTAATCAAAATATATGAAGAAAAAAAAAACATCAATGTTCTATACATTATATAAGAGAAAAAGGAAAGAAATTCAAGAATGATAAACTAAGCATGAAGTCAAAAGAAAACATCAGATAACACTTAAGTTTTATCGGTTAACATTTCCTGTATTCATATACAAAACAAAGAATAATAGAGTTACAAAGCACACAAACCTGATTTAAAAAAAAAAGGTTGAAATGACAAATTGCTAGTAGGTAAATTTATATGGTAGGGTGTTTATATAGTTTCATATTTTCTATAATTCTTTAAAATTAACTCCAATTCAACATGTCAATACAGAAAATTAAGACTAATAAAATTTTGTTAAGTAATAATAATAATTTTTTATAATTTAAAATTTTAAATAAAAAAATTTCTAAAAATAAAAAATAAAGAAAAGTAAAAGAAAACTTTTCATGAGTTCAAACTTTTTACAAAATTAACTCTCTCTCTCTCTCTCTCTCTCTCTCTCTCTATATATATATATATATATATATATATATATAAAATATTTTAACAAATTAGTGGATATTCATACATGCACAAAGTTACAATTCAATAAGTTAAAATAATTTAAACTAAAATAATCAATATCATAAAATTTTCTAAAGATATATTAAATGAACTTAAATTGAAAAGTGAATCACGTAAATCAAATACCTAACTTTCTAAAGTTAAACTTAAATAACAACGGGTTCGAATTTTTAATCTTAAAAGTTATTTAAAATTAAAGACAAGATTTCAAAATTAAATTAAATTTGTTTGTTAATTTAATATAATTTTTATTTTGAAGTATTTTTAGCCATTTAGGTTATATTATTTGATAAAATATTTTATTAAAGATCTTATTTCACCAATGAATGAAATTTTTAAAAAATAAAATACCAATTTCTTTAACCATAATTAAAGGAACCATAAGTAGTATGATTCAAATTAAATTATTTGCATTCCAATTCATTCATTGATTTCTTCCACAAAATGTGTTTGTAGGAGGTACGATGCTTCATTATGCAAGACTTTTCCTTACCATGTTTCTTGCTTCTGCATTTTCCCTTTACCCATTCTTTCTTCACTGCAACTGCATGCTGCACCTTTCGTCGCTTCATTTTCTGCTCTCCTAAATGTTATCCGATCAGTTTGATTAATTTACATAATTTTATCCTAAGTTCGTATATGAATTTCATCTAATGGCGCGTTTTAGTTATTAGTTCAACTTACATATTAAGAGCATATGTTTCGTGAAATTGAGAATGTCGCTGAAATATTCACTAATTAGTGTTTGAATATAGGCATGCATTGAAATGAAATCTCAGCTGTTTATGTCTTGTCTTTATTTGATATAGGTTAATTGAAAACTAAATGGCTAAAAGACTTCCTAACTAGGATGTGTAAAGCAATTACATTAATTGTTGAAGCTAACAGAAAAGTATTTGAATTTGATTTTTTTTAATACCTGCAACTTTCCATAGCATAATAAATTATGTGCAGTAATTTTTATTAAAAAAATATAAAATTTAATGTAATTTAATATATTGATATTATCAATATTATAAACTTTAAAATACATAAATTTTTATCCTATATAATATTATATATATATATATATATATTTTTTTTTTTTTTTTTTTTATTTTTTTTTAATTTGTCCCTGTCGATATAATGCACACATAGATATCTTTTGACTTAGAGGGGGCAGTTTTCTAAATGAATCATTAATTTAAATCGTAAATATATATTATTGGCGTAATAATATTTATATAACTATTTTTTATTATATTTTTATAAAAATATATAATTAATGATATTCTCAGTAATAATACTGAGAAGATTGTGTAAGCCATGAATAAGAATAGGATTTTTTTTTGTGAATATGGTTAAAAGTTATGATCAAATAAATTAATTTTATAAAAATTTATTAAAAAATAATAAGTATTTTATTACATTATTTTATTTTAACATGTAATGTAATTTTAAAATATAATTAAATATTAAATTTTAGATAATATACTTATAAATATTTAATTATATAAATTTTGATATATATAATTGTGAAAATAGTATAAGATAATTCAACAGTTAAATTGATAAATCTTATATTTTATAAAAAAATTACTAAAAAAATATAAGTATCTAAATTTAACATATATCCTAACTCTTATTATAAATTCTGCTGTCATCAAATTGAATAATAATAATAATAATAATAAATTGTTAGAGATTGACCGTGAGTGATCGTAAAGTTATCTCTAATGGTTACTATCTTTTTTATTATTATGATTATGTTTTAACTAATCTGTAGATATTATAATACTGAAAACAAGAGATAACTGATGAATCAGATATATGTTTGGAGTTATTGGCTTTTAAATTTTTTCATGCAAACCAATGGGTGTTGCTGTTTAATTCGAGCGCGGTGCTAAAGGCTCCAATTTATTGAAATGAATAAAACAGCATAACAAAATAAAAATGATGAAAGGTGCATATGACCAAACTTAATTATAACCATATCAAATGCATGAAAAAAGAGGGCACAAAAGACTACTCACTTTCCAAATGCACACCTTTTACCTTGCTCCCTTTCAATGCAAGCAAGCAAATAAGCAAAAGTCTTTGATGGGTCAATAAACTTCACTTCCTTTTTGTTTTTCTATCTACCTCAACTACAACTCCCTAAAGTGCATGTAGCAATAAAGAAACGTTTGCATCATCACTCCTCAATGAGAGGGGAAAGAGATACATATGTTGAACTGTCTCATGCCTCAATTTGCTGATATTTGCTCCACAGTTTGAAGTGGACAACAATAGCCAAGTCAACATATAGCAGCAACAAATATGTTCAATTTTTTTTTATCTCTATAACAAGAAATTAATAAGTAGTAATTTTTTTATTAAAAATAAAGAATCCAATGAATTCTGTATTGTTTTATAAATTTTATTAAAAACTTACTATACATGAGTTTTTATTTTGTGTCATTGAACATATACGCATCACAAAATTCTTCAACTTTTTTAGTTAAGATTTTATTGAATAATATATTTGATTTTATTGAAAATGATTAAACAAATAACTTGATGTGATTATTATTATTATTATATTTGAAAAATTTTACGCGTGATTCATAAAAAATAAATTATCACTTTAACTTTTGACATTCTATCTATTACTTAACTTTGCCAATTTTTTTGTCAATGTGCTTTGATGAGACTTGTATATTAGGAAGTTAAGAGTTTATAGGTGTGCCTATATATTTATGTACGTGCACTTTGCACTTTTATATCATCACTTATTTTTTAGAAAAGCATAACAAATCACAACTTCATATTTATTAACATACTTCTAAAAATATATTTTTCAAAATATACCTAAAAAACTAAGTGGAGGTGCTATAATATATATACGTAGACACACACGAAATGTATTAGGTAAAAGGAACTAATCTTAATCAGAGAATGAAGACAGATGGATAAGTGATAGATAAACATATTGGGTAAGTGATAAGAGGGAAGTCATCTATGTTAGTTTTGCTTAAGTTGGAACGAAGAAACTTGGCATTTCTTTAATGACATAAGAGGTTCACAAAATAGAGAGGGTACAAGAGGAATATATCAGGTTTTTAATAAAGGAAATTTTGTAGGACATGAGATAGATTCGAGAGTCTTTAGCTGAAATCAAGTTAAATGTCAATGGGCGTAATCATTGGATAGAGTTGAGTGTATAATTTTGATTATGATATCTTGAAAAAGTAAATTAATAAAATTTTAACATAAATATACAAAATGACTCTAAAATATTTAAAATCCTTGTATTTATTTATGATTTATCATCTCTTGATGAAATGGGCAATCTAGTTTTGATTTGCATCTTAATCAATGCCTTGTGAGGGGGGTTTGGAAGATTTTTGAGTAAAGGGAGTGGGGACCAAATGTTGAAGATGCAAAGAATGGACAAGGCAGCGTACAGGGCGTGAGAGGAAGGGTTGAAGCCCGTGAACCATGACCTACTTGTTAGTCACATGAAGAACTCGCCACCCTACATTTAATTTTATTGTGATGTTCTAATTGGCATTGAGCTCTTAGGAATTAATAGTTTATTTTAAACCTATGTTTACATTAGGTCCACCAAAAATATACATTAAGTTCCAAATTCATTCGTATAGCATGAACTTCACTCTAAATAGTTAGATAAATGCAAGTTTTTACAAATATTTAATGTAATTATATACAAAACAAATATAGTTTTTTTTTTTTAAGAAACAAAGATAAATATTGAATTTAAACAAAGTATAGGTTAGGTTTAGATGGATGCATTTTCAACTTTATCATTTTGTCAAATGACTTTGTTTTGTATTTAACATGTGAAATTATTTAAACTGAATTTGAATTTACAGTTGTTTATTCTTGAACTGTATACTTTAATTATCCAATTTTTTTAAATTTCAATTACTAGTACTTGGTTCATTTATTTTATTTTAACTGTTCAAATTAAAATTTGTATTCTAATTTTTTTCTAATAATTCATAAAGATATAATAATTATGTGACATATTAGTTTTAATATATTACAAAAATTATTTAAAAATAAATTACTAAATGAAATACTGAAAATATTTATTTTTAATTTATTAATTTTTTATTGAATCTAAAGATAATAGCAGAATAAACTTTTACTTAATGATTAAAAAACATTTTAATTTAATAACATACCTATACATATATTAGATCTCTTATTCTTACCCATCTTTTTAAATAAATATGTCTATGGGAAAGAAACCACGAAACAAAACTCTCACATTGATTACACATATCTTTGCAGAAGGAACAACTTTTCCATCTATGATGCACACAGCGATATGAATTTTAATAATTGAGATTGTGATAGAACACTTACACGACAATTTATGAAATTGTTACAAATTTATCCATCAATTTTATAATCACTAGTAATAATTATGCATTTGTAAAGAGTAACTTTAACACATGCATGTGTGTGTAGTTTGCTAATATATATTTATTTATTCACAATAATATATTAATAAATTTATAATTTTAGGTTTGTTTAAATATTTTAAAAATATGATTTGTGAAATATTATTTTTAAAAACAGAAACACATTAACGTATATATTAATGTATTTAATTAGAATACATTAGTAATGTAAGAAATTTTACATTATTATTTAATTAATATCGTCAAATCCATAATTTTTTTTTTATAATCATTAATTTTAAAATTATATCTATTGTATATTTTAAGTAATGTTTTTTAGATTCACTGAGACTCTTAAGTTGAAATAACCTCTTCTTATTAATTAATTTATGTGCTCACCAGTGTGTATTTTAACTAATTAATAATATAAAAAATACTCAAATATAGCTATAATGACAATAACACTTACGTACATTCCTTTAGAAGTTGTTGAGCTATTGTAATAAATATAATATTTGTATTAGTTGTGAAATTTCTATTAAATATTAATTTTATAATATTTAAAAATTCATTAAAGACAATCATAAATTAATCAAATCTTTGGTGAATATTATATAGTATAGCACATATATTTTTATAGTATCCTATATTTTTATAGTATACCACATATATATCTTGATCGAAATATTTTTATCATTATATTTATTACGTAACAAATAAAGCAAATATTAATCATATAGAATTTATGAATAATTATGATTAATATTTACGTATTTTAATTAATCTATTTTAATTATTTACGTAAAATTAATTGTTTAAACTTTCTTTTCTCACACTCAAGGACGCTCAGTCCTCAAGCAAGTAAAGTTCCCGTTTTAAGTGCTAAAAAGGATTAACTTATTAGTTTTCATAAATAAAAATAATAATTACTTAAAAATAAACATTATATTATTAAGTATTTTTATTTAAAAAGATTGTTCATCCTATTATGAACTTCTCTTATGAAACAAAAATATTAAAAAAACATTTTTATATTCAAAATAGCTGTTCAACTAAAAAAATGTTAGGATTTATCCAATAGCTTTAAAATAATTTTCTTATTTTAATTTTAAGTTTTAAATATATTTTAAAATTAAAAATATAAGTCAAACATTCATTGTGACTTTCTCTCGCTCCATAAATTTTAATTTATTTTTTATACTCGTTAAAAAATTATCCTCTTAAAATTAGACATTGAATGAGCCCTACTTATCTACTTTTAATAAATAATTATAAATTTTTTACTCTTTATCCTTCCAAAGATTTTAATTACTGAATGAAAAAATATTTAATATATTTTATATTCTCAACATAATAATAAATGAGCATTTTTATTTAATATTTACTTCATAAAATAGTAAGATGACTATTACGAAGATATAACAAAAACTTTTTTTAATAAATCTCTTACTGGTGTTATATATATATATATATATATATATATTGTGAAATTATATAAATAAATTTTAATAATTACATTTTATCATAAATAATTAAAATTAAAAATATAAATTATGTAAAAGAATATCGTAAAAAGTAATTACATCACTTATCAAATTTTGTAAATTTTAACCATCATAAATGTTTGTACATGCATGTTTGATAGAATTGTTTAGAATAAATTTCTCATGTTAATCTTTTACATGAATCTTTTATATAAAAATTATAATCACCCTTTATATGTATTAAATAAATGTGATTTGATTAATGTTTATGAGCATTTATAAACACAATTTTTTTACATTATAAAATATTGTAAAAATGTAATGTAAACGCATATTTTTCATGATAAAATATTATTCAATACAATATTTTTAATATATTTTTATCATTTATTAATTTTTTAAAATTATAAATTATACAATCTCACTCTAATTTAACTACATTTACTAGTAGTTTTATAATTTTTAATAAATAATAAAAATATATTAGAAATGTGTTAAAAAATTTATTATTAATATATTTTTTTTGCTATTATTGTTAATATCTTTTTTTGTTGCTAAATTTGTTAATATCTTTTATATGTATTAAATAAGTGTAACTTCATTAATATTTATGGATCTTTATATCACAAATTTTTACATTATGAAAATTTGTGAAAATATAATATAAAAGAATTAATTTTATAATATCTTTTTTATTATTAATAAAAAATATAAAAATTATCAAATTATGCATGTCTTACTCTAATTTAACTACTATTATTCATAATTTTATAATTTTAATACATTGTAATAAATAATAAAAATTATACTAAAAATTATGTTAAAAAATAAGTTACTAGCACTCTTAATCAATAAATATCTAGACCCATTTTATATAAATTTATAAATAATTTTTTATAAAAAATTAATATAAAAATAAATAAAATATTTTTTATAAATTAAAAATAACTTACACTCTTAAATTTAAATAAATAAATACATAAATAAAATATATAAATTAATTTTAAATTGTAAAAAATTAATAAGTTTTATTACTTAATTTTAATCCTATAACAATTTATTAATAAATTTATCCACTCTAATGGAATAATTAATGACTGAGTTCGATTAAATTTATTAACATTGAATAAAACATTTTTTAGGTACAACTTAAATCCCCTTTTATATTTTCATATTTAGATTCTATTTCTCACCCACCTGCGTGATTACGGTTACTTACAATCTCTGTCTCTCTCACACACACACGCTCTCAGATACTGCATCCTCCCTCTCTCTCTCTCTCTCTCTCTCTCTATTCTGTATCTCAATTCACATTTCACAACCTTAGGACTCCGCTAAATGACCAAACAACACTTTCCCATGAATCTAAAAGATGCCACATACACACACAACACGTAAAGTTCCAGACACCAGCATTCGACTCAGTGGCAGGTTTGTTGTTTCACATCAAAACTCGTTTTCTTCTCTCAAATTTAGTACACATAGATATATATTCCTTCGTTGCATGAGGTTTTGGTAACAAATCGATTTTTAAGGTTCTGACATATCTGAATTGGTAATGCATATGATGTTGGTGGTGACTGTAAGAAGCAGATCCTTTCCTCACAGATGGGGAAGAAAGGAGGTAGCTGGTTTTCCTCTGTGAAGAAAGTTTTCAAGTCATCTTCTAAGGACTCGCCGGTAACGGAGAAGAAGGTGATTCATTCATTCCCTTGTTTTTTTTTTTTTTTTTGTTGTCTTCTTTCGTGTAGTTTTTTATTTATTTTACGACCAATGAATTTCTTTTTTTTATTCATATAAATTAATTTACTGATTTAGGATTTTGCACTTTGATTGAAGTTCCGTAAGCATAATGAAATGCTCATTATTCGTGAATTTTCTTCCCTTGTCTTTTCCTTTTTGTCCTTCAGTCGTTTGCTTACCGAGTATATACGCATTCTCACTGTTAAAAGATATTTGGAACATAAATTTTCATTATCTATTCCCTTAAATGATAACAATTTATCATCGAAATGGTTGAAGCACTATACTGACTGCTGCGATCAAATTGATATTTTCCTATAATAGCAATAATCATTTGAAGATTAAGTCCTTAATCTTTAAATCGTATCATGAAATTGATGTTTTAAGCATGTTTCCAAGACTAAATTGGAGGTTTTCTTGCTGGCATTGTTTTAAAAATTTATTGTCTTTTTCATTTTTCTAATCGTAGAACTAAAAATTGTTATTTTAATAGGCAATACGAAACTGGTTGTATACGTTAATCTATTTGTACATATATTTTGACGACTCTAATTGTGAATTACGTCATTAATCACCGATTCATGTAGAAGTTCTTGAATTAGTCATGAACCTTTTCTCAATCCCCAACAAACATAAAGAAAGCAGAAATTGCTTAACCGCAGCATAATTAATGTTATCATTGCGTTCTACCTTACACATTGAAGGCTAAGAGCTCCTTCATAAGTACGGTAAGTGAAGTTCTTAGTTGTTTTTGTTGTTGTCTTTTATGCCACCACATAAAAGGATGAGCTACCTGGCTCTTAGGACCATCAATCCAATACAGTATGTAATTATGTGAGTATATGGTCCCCTATCATGTGAACATGTATCAAATAATTTTACTAGTATTTGTGTCACATAGTTATCGTACCACCTAACCCATCACATCATTCATCTCCATCATCATGTGCTTCCCATGTCAGATCTCCATCATGTTAAACAAAACACATTCCATTTGATGTTTCATTATTCCTTGATTTTCCAAATGATTGGTAATTAGGAGTTGATCGATGTTGGGGTTTTGCACTTTCAGAAAGAGAACAACGAAGAGCAATGGCAACATGAAGCGCCTGAGGTTGTGTCTGTTGAGCATTTTCCTGCTGAGAGTTCTCCAGATGTGACCAATGAGGAGAGTGACACGTCAACACCAGTGACTGAAGGTAGAAACCATGCCATTGCCTTTGCAGCAGCAACTGCTGCAGCTGCTGAAGCTGCGGTTGCTGCTGCTCAAGCAGCTGCTAGAGTTGTGAGATTGGCTGGTTATGGACGACACTCCAAGGAAGAAAGAGCAGCAACACTCATTCAATCATACTACAGAGGCTACCTTGTAAGATCCCCTTTGGATTTCTCTTACAACTTTGAGTAACTATTCTTGTTTTCTTTTGGTGAAGTTGTTATTCGTTGTTTAATGTGTCATTGTAGTATCACAATTCATTGGTTCGGTATGGGCCATAAATATGCCACCCACTCCAAAAGTTTTTTAGTTATATGTATTAATAATATATGAATGACACTTGCAGACTGTTGTACTATATGACTCCCTTCTTCTTCTTCTTCTTCTTCGTACATTAAAGTTCACATGGATTCGTTATTTACATAAACTAAACTTAAAAAGGGAAAATATATGGAACATAAAATTTTCCTTATTTGTTTGGGATAATAAAAGGTTATCTGAAAGTACTATATTTATGAATTGCTTAGAGTTGATGATACCTTGATCATTGTACCTAAAACCAAATAACTTTATCATTTGGTCGGTTGCTAGCGCATATCCGTCCATTAAAAGTATACTTAAAACTCAAGCCATCTCTTTTTCAACTGATTTTAGTATCTTTGCTTTCTAGCCTGTCATGGGTTTACTGTGAGAATTTTTTACCACAACTTTGAATGCGGTAAGTGATTGCGACCCAAGTAAGGTCAATCTGATTGGTGTTGAATCTTTAGGCTCGGCGTGCACTGCGTGCTTTGAAGGGTCTAGTGAGGCTACAAGCACTTGTGAGGGGACACAACGTGCGCAAGCAAGCACAGATGACAATGCGATGCATGCAAGCATTAGTGCGAGTACAGGGAAGAGTAAGAGCTCGCAGACTCCAGTTAACACACGAGAAACATCAGAGGAAAGTGGAGCAAGAGCAAAGAGAATTTGAGGAACAAGATCCTAAGTTTATGAGCCCCATTGCAATGTTAGACACAGATGGTTGGGACAATAGGCGACAAAGTAGCCAACAAATTAAGGAAAATAGTTTAAGGAAACATGAAGCTGCAATGATGAGGGAAAGAGCACTTGCATATGCCTTTAATTGCCAGGTTATTGTTTATTCAATATATATTTTTCTTCTTTGAAATTCCTGCAGAGAGAACCCTTCCTGCATGCATCCATTTTTCATTGTTGATGATTTTGCATGCAGCAACAGCAGAGGCAATACATGCAGATAGAGCCAAATGGTGATGATATTGGAAGCTATGCCATTGAGCGTGAAAGGGCCCAATGGGATTGGAACTGGTTGGAACGTTGGATGTCATCACAATCACAGCATGTTAAGCACTTGGGTCCACGTGAGACCCTTTATAGGACTCTTGCCGCTACTACAACCACTGCTACTACTGCCACTGATGACATGTCTGAGGAAAAAACAGTGGAAATGGACATGGCAACAACACTGGACTCAACTCATGTTAACATGGGCCTTGGCAATCATGACTCTCTAGAATCAAGCCCCATATCATATAGGCTCCACCAACGACACCACAGTGCAGGTGTGCCTAGCTATATGGCCCCAACCCAGTCTGCAAAGGCTAAGGCTCGGAGTCAGGCTCAGTTTAAGCAACGGGCTTCATCTGGGCCTAACTGGAACTCATCCACGAGGAGAAGTTATGCTCTTGGGTTGGGCTGTGACTCACCAAGCTCTGGTGTGGCCACTGCAGTTCATATGTTTCCAAGGAGCCCAGGCCCGAAAATTAATGGGATTCGCCTTCAATCTAGACGGATTTCAGGTGGCAGCCCAGATAATGTTGGCGTGGAGGATTGGGCCCTTCCCCTCGGAGCCCACGGTTGGGCTTGATTTGATTATTTTTCTAAACATCATTATAATTATAGTAGGATGTTTTGTGTGCTCTGAACTTTGGTCGTTGACATGCAATGGTGCTTATTATTCATGGACAGTTTAATAATGTCATTGATGTCGTGTCATGAACATAAATATTGAGATTTTATAACCCGACCCCCCAAGCATACCCAAAACGCAATATTGTAGTGTCTAGGACCTCATTTTATGCTGTTTCACATGTAAGAAAAATGTTTGAAATTTTGTTTTTCTGTTCAAAATAAATAAATGTTTGTTTGAGTATTTTTCTTTCCACTAAAATTGTATAATTTTGAATTACTGTGTTGATTACTACCACTATATTAATGCTTCATACGGCCATGAGATTGTTGGTAATGATATTTAAGTTAATTTTTTTTCTTAATTCTATTTTTAACACTTTTTATTTATGTGACATTTTTAGCATGTTTTAGTTATACGATATCCATGATTATCAATAGTGAATTCATTGATACCATAAATAGTATTGATGTCATTTATTTTTGAAAATTCGATTTTTGATACCCTCCTATAATTATATAAAAGATGTGCGACTTTGTAAGTTTTCATGGGAGATTAAGCATGCATTTTTTAAACTTTAGAAGATTTGTGTTGAAGGTAGATAATGACACTTCTTTATAGTTTTAATGACTGAGAAAATTGTTTTTTTTTTCTTTTTTTAATGAGGTGAGATATTTTGTAGTCATGACACAATGAATAGGGACCAAATTACTTTACAAGTATTGTCAAAATTATTTCATTTAAAAGTTGTTTATAAGTATTAAATTTTATTAATTTAATTATAAATTTGAATATTTTTCTCAAGTGGGTTAAGTATGTAAAAATTATATAAATTAAAAATTAATAGATAATTTATTGAATAAATTTCTTTTAATGCTTGATATATATTTTTAAAATATGAGTAAATATCAGTCATAAGCTTTATACGTATGGAGGTTTGATTCTTTTAAAACTTATATTTGATCAACATATTAATATTACACTATTCAATGATTTAATTAATATAGTTTAATGTTTATAAAAAATATTTGGTGAAATAACTCCAAAATAACTATGACAAGAAGTATTATTGAAGAAACTTGATTTGTGCTCGTGAGTGAGTCTTTTCTTGACTTTTGTTTGAGATTGTGAGGGTGAAGCTTTACTTTTACTTATTGATTTTGTGATGAATTTCAAATATGACCATGTTACGGTAACAGTTGGTCATTGCTATATTTAAATTTAGGTATATATGGATTTTAACTATTTTTTTTTTATTGTGGAATTTGTTTAAACTATATCGAAGACTATGGCATTTTAATCAAATAAATAGAGAAATTAAAGGATGAAACATCAAAATTGTATTGTCCTTCTCTTTGATTCTATCAATTGTTAACACATTTTAATCACATGAAGCTTTTAACACATTCTCACAATGTGAATTCTCACACTGAGTAGTAAATCTATTGATAAATATGATTCATATAAATGTTAAGTAATTCGCAACGGATAAATGTCAAGAAGAAGAATGTACGGCCATCTATTGTAAACCAATCAATCTCATGTCCCTTTCTCTATTTTTCTTCAGTTAAATTTGTTTATTTTTATTTTATTTTATTTATAGATATTATTTGTAAGGCTGAACTATTCCTGATCTTGAATGTATGAGTCCAAGAACGAAATACTGTTAAACTTAAATAAAAACAGGCATCAAATTACATTAAAAGCTTAATGAAAAATTGCTTTCAATATATTGATGTTATTTTGACACTATTTCTTTCATTTTGTCTTTTTTGTTAGAGATTAGGGATATTTGGAGATGACATCTGAAACAGAGAAAACAAAATAGTAAGAAAAGTAACAAAAGGGTGAGAAGAAAAGCAGAAAAAAAATGTTGTTTAGAAGGGTTTTTTTTTTCTTTCAATTTTCATATGAATAAAAAAGGTAAACAAATATATTTATCATCATTTTTTTTTCTAGTAAGCAAATGTTTTCATATTTTAAAATTATATTTATTTTATTTAATAATTTAACAATAAAACCGTCCCTCCTTTTTTCTCCCTATTCAAACAACCAAACCTTCTTCCTTTCCTTTTACTTCCCTATCTCATTTGTTCTTTCTCCTCAGCTAAACAAAGCATAAACACTAGTATGAATGAGAATCAAATAACCATGCCTTAAAAAGACAGATAAATATTTAAAGAGAAAAAAAAGCTTTGAGTTTTGTTTCTTTCCTTCTTTCATTAAGAATTAAAAATGCGTTAAAGAAGAGAGAAAATTCTAAAGTAGCATGAAAACTGAAGAAATAGTGTGCTAAAGAAGAAGAAGAAAAAGGAGAAAGGTAAATGGGTTTTGGGTTTTGGCGCTTTTTCTGGATCTGAGGGAAGTACGCTTTTCTCTTTCCAAATCCAACTTATAACTTCCCCCTTCCACGTCATGTGACCACTGCACTGTGCCCTGCTTCTTTTTGTTTCTTCTCTTTCCTTCCTCGTTCACCAATCGCGATCCCTTCCCTCCTACATTGGATTTCCCTCTCCCTCTCTCTCTCTCTCTCTCTCTCTCCCCTCCAAAAGGCATGGAGTCTCTGCAACTTGTTCCTCTTCTTCTGCGTCCTCTTACGTCATCATCACCACCGCCAACTCAGCATCGCTACCATTCACCGTTAATAAGGCAACTCTGTTTCCCTTCTTTCCTCAAAAGAACAACAAAAAACGCCATCCTACGATCATTTCCCGGCGACACTCAAGGCGGTGCCGCCGCTTCACCAGACGGTCCCTTCGCCTTCGACGATGAAGTCTCTCACCACAAAGAAGAAAGAGCTCTCGTGTTATCCAGAGAAATCGATGCTTTTGGCTATCTTGTTGGCTTTCGCTTGATTCCTGAGTCTGGTGAGTGGTGTGAACACGGTTTTTTTTTTCTCATTTTTCTTTCCTTATTTTTCCATTTTAAAATTCAAAGACACATGTTAAGTTATATTTCTGTGTTATTTTGTATTGAATTGAAAAAGTGGTGTACTGTTATTATGGTTTTGGAGGATGTTATGGTTTTTCAGTGCTGGAGAGTTTATTATGAGAGTGTGACATGCAGGGAATGTGAGTGAAGAAGCTTCTAGTAGCGATGAAGTTGAAGAACCTGTGGTTGAGGATATAGAAGAGGAGAAAGCTCAGACTAGAGTCTCCTACAACATTGTTTTTGTGACTGCTGAAGCTGCACCGTATTCGAAGACTGGTGGCCTTGCTGATGTTTGTGGCTCTTTGCCAATAGCACTGGCAGCTCGTGGACACCGTGTGATGGTTGTCTCGCCTAGATATATTCATGGTACTTCTGAGGATGATAAGTTATCTGATGCAGTTGATCTTGATCGGATCAAAGTGTATTGCTTTGGGGGTGCTCAAGAAGTTGGGTTTTTCCATGAATATAGGCAAGGTGTTGATTGGGTATGAAGTTTGATATACTTATATTTTAATTTTTAAATGCATTTGGTACTCTTTGGAGAAGTTAGTTTTTCACTGACCTTAGTGGCCCTGTGTGATCAATGTAATAGACATCAAACAAGGGTTTATTGTCTTGGTTTGCTAAAGACATTTGATTTCTTACCTAGTAGCATCTATTTTTGACGTGTATTTTCTATGTTGATGATACTCGGTGCACATCGTTGTTTCAGGTATTTGTGGATCACCCCTCTTACCATAGACCAGGGAATCCATATGGAGACAAGTATGGGACTTTTGGGGATAATCAGGTATATTCTTCTTAGTTCTAGCTTTGATGCTAGATTGGTGTTACACATTCATGAATAATGATGAAATTTCCTTCTCACTTGGTTTTACAGTTTCGGTTCACTTTACTTTGCCATGCAGCATGTGAAGCTCCACTGGTGCTATCATTGGGAGGGTTCAGTTATGGGGAAAATTGTTTATTCCTTGTTAATGATTGGCATGCCAGCCTAGTTCCGGTGTATGCATACCTACCTTTATCCTCCCTTTTTATCAACCCCCCTACACCTTTCTTTTCCTATGAAGATATTCAATCTCTGCTTTTCCCCCAACCATACTATATCTGTCCAAATTTTTCTTTAAAATAAAGCAAGTACATTTGCTTTAATAAATATTATCTTTCTTCCAATATCTCCCCTAAAGTGCTGCAATTTTCTATTTGTTTTAGAAACTTAGATTTTCCTTTGTTTTTTATTTCCTCATACTACCACTCCCATGAGAGTTGTAATACTTTATTCTATTCTAGTATAAACAAATCTCTTAGGGACAACTTTTCCCGTTGTGATTCTCAGCATCATAAAAAACCATAGTAAGGATGTTAAAAACTTCATTTCATCTTATGAAGACCAAAATTAATAATAGGCTATCCATAAATAGCTGTCAATGACGCTAAAAGTTTATCTTATGAAGACCTAAAATCAATAATGTGGATTTCACACTTTTACGTTTCATTTGAAGTTTCTTGTGATTTGTTTGAGTTGTATTATTGTCTTACTGAGGATAAGTACTGGTACTTTGATTGTTGTGCAGACTTTTGGCAGCAAAGTATCGTCCGCATGGGGTATATAAGGATGCTCGTAGTATATTAGTGATACATAATATAGCACATCAGGTAAGTTAATTCATTTTATTTTATTTTTTGGAGACATTACTAAGAGTGGCGGCAATAGTATCATGCTTTGATCTCTGCCTTCGGAAATGAGTTTTCAAGCATCAACAACAGAACTTAGACAGATTGATCCTGAAAGACCTAATAGATAAATACATTGTTAAAAAATAAAAATTATTACTTTTATCTTGAAGTTTATGCCGCCAACAGACAAGCACAATCCCATTTGGTCGGATTTATTTTGAAGTTGGTTAATACATAGAATGCAAATGTGTTGGTCATTGTCACATTGAAATGCATGATTTGAACATGATTATGGCTGTGTATTCATATCAAAGATGCTCATTTCTGTTAGTATGTTGTCTTGGAAAAATGTGTCTTTGATCTGTGATGCTACAAATATGGTGCATTACGCTTTTCTGTATATAATGTATATTAATATTAATTCAAGAAATATGGATTGTAAGGATTCTGGATGAAAGTGTGTGAGTAATAACCTACAGAAGTAGTTGTTATAAATTCTTAGATGGTGTATCGCACACCTTTAAGTGTAGTTCAATGAAGCTGATGAAATTATATGTTAGGGAGTGGAGCCTGCAATTACATATAGTAATTTGGGGCTGCCTCCAGAATGGCGGGGAGCACTGGAATGGGTGTTCCCTACGTGGGCAAGGATGCATGCTCTTGACACAGGTGAAGCTGTCAACTTTCTAAAAGGTGCCATTGTTACAGCTGACCGGATAGTAGCAGTAAGCAAGGTCAGAATACTGCATATCATATATTTTGCTTCCTTCTGTTTTATCAAGTAGTATTTCTATGTTGGTCGCTATTCTTCTGTTCCTTATATTGGCCACTCATTTTAAAATTTTTTTGATCGCCCAGAAGTTAAAACCTTACGTCACTATGATGTCATAACAAATTAACAATCTTGTATAAGACAAGCATCTTGTATTTATTGTGTAACAATATGCAATGCGTAAAGTTCTGCCTCCCTTTTCCAGGGCTATTCCTGGGAGATAACAACTACTGAAGGTGGACATGGTCTACATGAGTTATTAAGTAGTCGAAGAAGTATTCTCACTGGTATTTTTTTTTTCTTCTATCATACATTTTCAAACTCTTATACGATATGAAAGGCTTATTTATGGCTGAAGAATTTTGGAGTTGATAATGTGATGTATAACCTGAAGGAACTGTAATTCTTTGAGCAAGTTAAACACTACTTTGGGGCAAATAATTCTCTTCAGTGGAAATGTGTATTTCCAATAAAAGTTTCAGATTGTATTTTATAGATTTAAGGTGATGTTATTGGACTTTGACACCCATACAGTAGGTTGACTTGAATGTAAACTTGCAAAAACTAATGAGCAGCAGAGTGAATAACAAATTTTGCTAGTTACTCAGGGACCTTGTGATACTCTCAATTAATAGTCATTGTACATCTAAAGTTTTTTTTTACTCTGTTGTGAATCAAATCCTACTTGAAAGCACTCTTTCATGTTAACTGGTTTTGATGGCAAAGAACTGGGTGTCAGAAATTTGAGACACCAATGTGACAAGAAATCTTCTAATGAATTGATTAGAAGACTTTCATATCTGAATATCGACTTGCAAGATTTTTTCTTCATAAAAAATGCATAGAAGCCTATACAACCTTCAATTGCTGCTATATTGCACCTCAGTGTTGCTTAATTGTTAATTGCTATATGGTGTTCATGTGGAGTGCTAATATTAACAGATCTTATTTTCTGCTCACAAAAATTTATGTGATGCTTTGGTCATTTGTTTAAGGATCATTAAAGCATAAAAAAGATAGAACTAGTTATTCTCTCTCTCTTTTTATTTTATTTTAAGTTGAGGGATGTTAGCTACTGGAGTTGAATACTACCAAAAGGAAAAGGTCACAGTTAGAAGGGCTCTATTAATTTCCATTTTGTTTTTTCATCAAGCTGTTTTATTCAAATAATTTTTTGCAACTCATTTATGTAATGCACTTGTGAAAAAATGCTAATGCTACTTTGGACTTGTAAAAGTTGTGTATTTGTTTTGAAATCTTGATTCGTGTCATATAGTTTGCTGTAATGATATTGGTTTGTATTTCAATAGAAAATTGTTGAACCCCCTATAGTTTGTTTTCAAAATAGCAGCCCTATTTGATTTCATAAATTTAGTAGCAAAGGAATGCTTTTGTCATTATTTTTTTTCCCTCACGATCGTGTCTAATGCTTTGACTTGTACAAGTAGTTGTGAGTCAATATATGGGAATTAGAAACCAAAACAAGAAAATATGTTGTTAATTATTTTCTGAATGATGTGCCTTGATCCTCAATCTTGTAATAGTTTTATTTTTGACTAGGAATCACAAATGGAATTGATGTCACTGAATGGGATCCATCATCCGATGAACATATTGCTTGCAACTATTCCGCTGATGACCTTTCGGGGAAGGTTGCTTCAGTCTTCTGTCTATCATCCCTCTTCTTTCTTTAGCTGAACTTGGCTTACCTTAAATATCTGTAATGTACAGGCCAAATGCAAAATTTCCTTGCAGAAGGAATTGGGTCTTCCAGTGAGGCCTGATTGTCCATTGGTTAGTTTGTTATTTGTACGGTAATAATCTTACTCACTCTTACCGGTATTGACTATTGCTGAAATTTGTAGATTGGATTCATTGGAAGACTAGACTACCAGAAAGGTATTGACCTGATTCGCTTGGCAATTCCAGAACTCATTGAAGATGATGTTCAGTTTGTAAGTGATTTTGTAAATCAATTCTATAAAAACAACACATGCTGTGCCAAATAATTAAATCCATGGTTTGGTGGTATGTAAATGTAGGCTATGTTTACTGGTAGGATGTAAAATATATCTTCAGATATTGCAGAATATAGGTGCTAAATACCATTTTAAACATCTTGATACTTACCATAAAAAAATTCCATTTGGTAGATCATTTTTTAAAATGCAACCTCGCTCCTTTTGTGAATAATTTCATTTGAGAGTATTTGAGGCCCCTTGAATTCTAATTGACAGATTTAAGTATAACTTCTGAGAAATATGTTTTATATTTGTGGCCCTCCTAAATGGTTGGGACTTTCTAGTTATTTTTCTTTTCTTTTTTTTTATCAGGTAATGCTTGGTTCAGGAAACCCTATTTATGAAGATTGGATGAGAGAAACAGAGTCAGCGTATAGAAATAAATTTCGGGGTTGGGTGGGATTTAATGTTCCAATATCTCATAAAATAACTGCAGGGTAACAAAACTTTACTTTGTCAGTGCATTCCGATTAATTTCATCTTTTCTAAGAAATTGTTGGGTCATTCAAAATTTTCTTACTGTATGTGCACCTTCTTACCGTATTTCTGGTATGATCAGCTGTGATATACTGTTAATGCCATCTGCATTCGAGCCCTGTGGACTGAATCAGTTGTATGCAATGAGATATGGAACTATACCTGTGGTTCATGAAACTGGGGGACTAAGAGTAAGTCAAGAAAATGTAAGCAGTTGACTAATTCAATATGATTTCTTTGCCTTGATGACTTTCTCTTTAATTCTTTACAGGATACTGTTCAAAATTTTAATCCATTTGCTGAAGAAGGAGATGGTGAAGGCACTGGGTATGTTGCCCACGGCTTGGATTTTTTTCCTTCAATTATCCAATTGCCATTTTTCCTTTATTATCTTACAGTTTGTCGGTCCAAGTAAAACTAACATAATATGGGGTGATAAAAATATGGAACGTATAATATGCATGGCTGGCTCTTATATTTAAATTTGTTGCTATAATGCTGTGAATTTGTCTAAGTACGTAAATATAATTCAGCAATCAGATAAACTCCCATAATTGTGTACAAGCCTGGATAAAAGGTGATGGCTTGTAACCATGCCAATTATAAATATACATTGTAAGCGCAGATTAGGTGGTCACAACTCACAACTGACTTGAGTTGTGAAAAAATAGATATCGAAGTTAACAAGAAAGGGGCCATTTATTTATACTTGACTAATGGTTAGCTTTCTAAATCTATTGATTCATGCGATAGCCCCAAAATTTCACTAATACAATATGAATATGCTTATTAAATTGTTTGACATTGTTTTGAACTTCACTCACAGGTGGACATTTTCTCCCCTGACGAAGGATAGCATGTTAACGGTAAGCTTGATGTTCTTTTCATAAATTTCATTGTTTTCATATATAAGCATACCCTGGCAGCATCTTAATATTTCAATCTAGAAAGTTCTGTTGTTTGTCTTTTGCAAATTGACCGGAGTTTTCTCATCTATTCCTTGTTGATTATCAAAAGGTTACAATATAAGTTTGTAGTTGTGAACTTGTGCGCGCTCTCCTTGTCTTCCTTTCTCCTTTTTGTGTATGGGGGAAGGAGACCATCTCTGGATAGAAAGCAAGCTATAGGCTAATATGGATAAGCATAATTTTATCAAAACCAATATATTCTTGTCTGAGTTCATTGGGGTGCTGTCCTTGGTCTATTGACACTGACGGCACGTTTGGTGGTTTACCATTGCTATTTCTAATTGCTATCTTTGGGATGGCTTCTGGAATCTTGTTACCGGCCTTTAGGTGTTAAAAACACCCATATCAAGTTACTAAAACATTGAGGAGTCTGTACCAATCTATTCCATGCAGTCTATGGTGGATTGACATGTTAGAATGTGGGAAGTATTGGCTAACTTTGCTCATTTTATGATATTTCCCACCACAACGTTTCTCTCTCTCTCTCTCTCTTGTCCTTTTTGGCTGTTGTCGTGATCGTGGACTTAAATTTCATTTATTTTGACAGGCTCTAAGATATGCCATTCAAACGTATAATGAATACAAGTCTTCTTGGGAGGGATTGATGATAAGAGGTATGACGAGAGACTACACATGGGTAAATGCTGCCACTCAATACGAGCAAATTATTGAGTGGGCATTCCTCGACCCTCCCTATTGCTGAAAGCTGAGATAAAGCATTAATGATCAGATCAAAAATTTCTTCAAAAATCCAGGCTACTCAAGAGGATTATCGTGTTCATAATTATGGATTAGGGATAACATGAAGGAGGCCCTTTTTTCTTTGCTCATTTTGAGTCTCCACCAGCTTCTTGTAATTTTATTATCAAACAGTTTTTCCTACCTTTTATTGAGGGATGCACATATCTCACCCGTCTTGGGCTTTACTCTTTGATGATATGATAGGTACATATACTCAGCTAGGCAGTCCAGGTGGAATTTTTTCCACTGATTGAAACTCCACTTTGTTTGTAACTATGCTAGTATCTGATGCTGTTAGAACTTTTTTAACCATTAAAGGGGTAAAAGGGATAATCAATTGGGATGCACAGTTATTGCTTTTGTACTCTAGACCGGTCATGTGCTACATTGAATTTGCACCATGTGAGAATGTGCGTCCATTAACATTGGTTAAAAGTGAAAATTGATGAAAGCTGTGTTATTGCTGATGACGAAGACAATTTGCAAGATAAGTCAATCTTTGGCTTGTGCATTTCTTTGATATCCGCCACCACTTATGACAATTGGTTAGGCAACTCCCTGGGGGCCTGCAACCTAGTCATCGTTGTCCAACTTTTTGTGTAGCCAGCGCGTGGGTTTTATTTTAAAATGCTTTATTTTATTATAAATAATTATAAAGTGTTTTTTTTTATAAAAAATTATATATAGATAAATAATTAATGTGAATGCTATTTTTATTATAAGTTTAAAGAACTTGTAATAAATAATTTATCTATAATTTATATTTTTATTATTTTATATTATTGGATTTCTTCTGCACTGTGCATATATTATTATATTAAAATATGGTTATATTGTATGTTCTTTCAATTTAATAAATTTACAAACTTCAAAATAATTTATACTTTTATTATAATAAATAGGACTAAGTTAATGAGATAAGGTTTTTAAAATTAAGAAAAAGTTAAATTTCAAATCAAAAGTGATTTTTTAAAAAATATTCAATGTGAAAGAAATCATGTGGTGCAAGTAAGAGGATAATAGTTCTAAATTTAAAACAATTTCACTTATATAATTATGTATATAATCTTTTCTACATAATTTGTGAGTCTGAATTCTTAAACAATAAATATTATGTTATATAAAAAAATTACTAAAGAGATAAATTTAAAATTAAAAAACCTAAAAAGTAAGATTTAATTTAAAATTAAATCTAATGTAAGTTTAATAAGCTTCTAAAATAAAATCAGATCTTTTATTTCCATTAAACATCGTTAAATTTACTTCTCATCCTTTCTAAAATCCAACTTTGAAACATATTAATTAAATATAATAATTAAATGAGAAAAATAACTATTAAGAAATAAATATTATAAAAGCATAAAAAATTAGCCTTTACCTTCAACACAACTCAATAAGCTGTGTCATACTTACGCAGCACTTTTAGGAGCTGTCCCTCCATGACGATGATCCTAGTTAACATTTTTACGACGTTACAGGTGTAACTGTTAGGTTATAATATCCATCATCCATGTCATCTGCACATTTTCTTAAGTTCATTACTCAAGTCCACCATCAAAGGTGGATCTCCTCGACCATACCAATACCTGCAGCCATGTACTCATGTCTTCACCATTGTTACACTCCTATTAAAATTCCAGTCCATCTTCACCTCAATTGAAAATTTAACTATTACACATGCATATGTGAAGTGTTTTCTATTACTTGCTCTCTTAAACAACAAATTTACTAACCTCTATATAAAATTTATATAAAGAAAATATTCCTTTAACTCAACTATGCTTATAACTTCTTATTCTTGTTTTTGACTAATACTTGAGAACAAACATTGTACACCATAATAACCAACATTAGAGTTGGGCAAAAAAATTAAGTACAAGTTCTGATTGTTTCATGAATTAATATATCTTCTACATAAAAATAATTTAATCAATAATTAAAGTTCTCACAAAAACAAGTTGATTTTTATAATTTTTAAAATTAATGTTAATTATCAAACTTTAAAAAAATCAAAATTTGTCAAAGCGACACGTGATTCGGTATGACCAAACTAATAAAATAACTAACAGAATTGATACACAAAAGTGGAATAAGTTTTGTCGTTATAATTGTTTTATCTCTTCGCATAACACCTTTTTTAAAATGTATTTTAATATACAATGAAAAAAATTATTTTTAATATGTTATAAAAAATAATTTACACTAAAAACCATCATAAATATGAATTTTAAATTATTAACAAATCAATAATTTTTTTATAAGATAATTCATGATTAAATGATAATATAAATTTCTGTATATTGTCATCTAGATGAAATTAATAAAAAACAAATAATACCTTTTTATTCTTAAATAAGATTAAAAAGTAATTTATATAATAATAATAATTTAAAAATTGACAATTTAAAAAAGTGTGTGTGTATATATATATATAATATTATTGACAATAGATTTTTCTCTCCACTCAATAACTCAATTCAATCGTGATTATTGATTGATTCACATAAAACCAAACGAAGAGAAGGCAAAGTGATGGAAACGAAGAGAGGAAGGAGAAGTTGGTAATTTAGAAGAAACGAAAGGGACAGTTGGCTATGGTTGGGCACTCTGCGCAGCCAATCGAATCGAATCGAATCGCTATTCTCTTTTCTTCTCTTCATTCCCTCATCTCATTTGATGAAATCGAAAAGCAAAACCCTAATGAAGAAAATGATGACGTGCAATTGAAATTCAAGTCCCTCATCCAGTGAATTCAATTGCTTTCTGCAATGATTTCAAATCCAGAGTTGATCCACTACGTCTGCATTGCGAGATCGAACACCATAATTGCCCAACACATGAACGAACAACACCCCAACATGGAAGCATTGGCATCTGAATGCGTCGCACAAACCCCTCCCAATCACTCACTCTTCTCCCACACCGTCAGCAACCACACCTACACCTTCCTCATAGACCCTCCCTTCGTTTTCTTCGCCATATTCGATCACCATCTCCTCAAATCCCAAACCCTCCCTTTCCTCAACCGAATCCGATCCTCCTTCCGCCAAACCCTATCCTCTTCCCAACACCACTTCGCTCCTCTCTCCTTTCAGCCCCAATTTCATTCCATCTTCAACGATGCTCTTCAGAATCACAACAACACCGTCCCTCCCAAGACTCAGCCTCTTCTTCCCCAACCCCAATGCTTGAAGAAGAAGAAGCGGCTTATGGAACCCAATGATTCCAAGGATGCGGCAATGCTCGACGTCTCTGAAGACGCCGTTTCCTTCCCTAACTCCAAGCCCCTCCCTCTCGATCGCCAGAAGGCAAAACACGTCTGGAAGAAACATGTGTGGGTCGTTCTCCTCCTTGATTTGTTCGTCTGCGCCGTTTTGTTCGTTATTTGGTTATGGGTTTGCAGCGGATTCAAGTGCATCGCTTATTGATATCAAATTTCATTTCAACACTCGAAATTTTTCAATCTTAAAAAAATGTTTTTTTTTTTTTTGGGGGTTTGGTTTTTGTCCCTTCTCTTTCTGGAGGGATTCTTAGCCGCTTGAGAAGCATGGAAAGTGCAGAGGCAGAGGATACCTCCTCTTCTGTACATGTGATTGGGGGTTTCGGTTTGCTTCTTCATCACCTCTTTTGTTTTTTCTTTTCTTTTTTCAATTCCTTTTTCTTAATGGGAATTGCATATGAAGATCTTGTTAAGTTATTATGTGGTCTGGGGTGAGATTTCCTCAATTGTTCAAAATTACAGATTCCACATGTTGACTGTGATATACTCTCTTTCCACTTTCCACTTTCCACTTTCCACTTGCCAATTGCCAAGCATTGTTATTATTATTACTGTAAACTTGATTTATAATTTATGACGCTGGGTGTTTCTTCTTTAGTACACGGTTATGTTAACTGGGGTATATGTTCTGTTCTTGAATATGTGTTTGATGTATTGATAAAAATGATGAGCATGTGGAGGGTGGACGTGTGTCTTGTGTAGTGTTGAGTTGGTGTTCTTGAAGAATTGAATCCGTTCTCGTTCTCTATCAGACGAAAGTAATCTCCCACCAGTTTAGGAATCTATCCTTTTCAGTTGTCACACGGTTAATTTTTCTGCTTGATGATGTGAAGGAAAGATGAGGTGTTTTTCGAATGAGGGAATTGCAAGTGTTGGGGGTGCATAGTTGTATGATTTCTGAGAAGGGTGGGTTACATGTTACGATTTATATAGCTTGTTTCAATTCAAGTTTAACCAGATGTGTTTTTACTTCAACGCAACTAATTATAGTCTTTACGTCAGATTCACGTTTACTACTTTTTAAGTGTGTTAAAATACACCTCTTAATAAAATTTTGTTCTTAAGAGTTCTTTAACTTCGAATTTTGATTGATTTGGTGCTGGCATGTTGATGTGGGGAACTATGAATAATCCATTTTATGCAGTGTTTAACGTTGGTCCAGCAGGGTCGACAAACTAGTTCAGTTTCAGGCAGCCAGCACATGGGCACCCAACACGTTGCAGCCGTACCATCCTAACTTTGTAGACAGATAAGATTAGATCAGATTTATGCTAAATTCAAGAATTTTTTTTAATATTTCTAAAATTTAACAAAATAAAAAATCGATAATAATAAATTTTAGGGTGAATCAAGTTTTTCTCTTATCTCTCATACAGGTTATTTTTGTATAATTCTTTATAAATATTAATTTTTATTAATTTAATTGTTAAACTAATTTTTTTAAAAATTAAATACGTCTACAAAAATTATATATCAAAAATAAATTTTTTACTGTATATATATTATATGTAATTTTTTTATCGTGTAAAATTTTGTAAAAAATAAATAAATCGGTTAAAATTATGATAATAAGTGGCAGAGAGTATTATTAAGGAATAAAACGTATGTATTTCTTTTACATAATTTTTAAAGTTTTATTATTTATTAATTTTTGAATTAATATTTTTAGGTACAGAATAGCAATGCTCTAAATTAAATTCCTAATTGACATTTCTTTATTTAAATAAAAAAACTGCAATCATTGTGCCAAGTTGGCACTCTGGCTTCGGATCTAAGGAATATAAAACATTAGAAATATTACGAGATGCGACATAATAAAGTTTGAAATATCTTATCAACCTTTCCAACAATAGTGTCACTGGTGTATAATGCTCCTTTCATTGAATGGTTGTCAATAGCTGGTTACATTTGACATTAATGTATGGTATGTGTCCAATTCTACATTTTTTCTTTCATCAATTATCTATTAGTTATGATACTTAATTATGGGAATTTGAACTTAATTACATGAATTTGAACACTTGATAGCTTTTAAAAAAATTTATTTTGTGTGTGTGTGAAGCAGTAGTATCATTTCTTCCATAATAAGATTAAAAAAACTAAAATAAATGTAGTTTCTTACAACAAAACTCTGATAGCTCTAATATTATTCACATTTACATAATTTTATCATCTAACTATAATTAATCACCCATCATTTGATGTATTTATTTCAACTGGATTCAGCTTACTTCACTGTGTGTTGTGTGAGAGACATAGGAGGAAAACAAAATCAACATAGTTAGTATTTTCTTTCTTATGTAATTGATACGTCCAGGGTTTAGTCTTTGTGGTTTTTTAACTATAATTTTTCAAAAAAATGTATTAATATAAATTTATTTAAAATTAATTATTAAAATAAGTGAATTTAACTAAATTTGTTTAAAATAAATTGATAGTGCAACTTAATTAGTATTAGGATTTTAAATTTTAGTTTTCTTCCTACTTTAACTAAATTTCAATCAACAAATAGAAAAAAAAATTTACTTCAATTTTGAATCTTTGTTAAAATAAAGAAAAGTTTAAATTTTAAATTCAAACTTAAACAAATACAAGAGATAAACTAAAATCCAAATTAAATTTTAAAATTTGGACAAAGTTGAAAGAAAATTAAAAAAAAATTAATGTCAAATCTCAACCCTTGAAAGCATAGATCATAATGGGCGATACGTCAATTTTTAATGTGTAAAGAAAACAAAAATACACTAAAAAACCTTAGAGTGCAGATGTTATGTCATGTTGTTGTTAGTTTTTGTTGCTCTTATTTACAAGATCATTTTTTTATAGATTAACAATTTTTTTAACAAATGTCAGCATACATTTTTTTTGGGGTATACATGTAGGGGTTTAGGTCCCACTAAACTAGGCTTCTACGAAGAAACGAGACACGAACACAATCATCGTATACATTCCAAGGAGGTTGCTCCCAAATTTGGAGTCTCTAAATGTTGTAAGTGAGAGCAATTTGCTACCCAATTTCTATCTCTGACAGTGTGAGAAATTTGAACAATCCAATCCCTCCTCTTAATCTTTGAATACCAGAGATGATTATTGATACACAAAGGTGTGGGTTTATATTTCCTTTCAAGATCAATTTCATAGCTGTAGATGAATCACTTAATACATTTTCAAACACACTATTTTATTGTTGGACAAAAATTGTGTGAAATTTACTTCTTGTTTAACAAGTTATACTTATGAGTGCATTGTTAACATTAAAAAGCACACTATTTTAATGATTGGGAATCAATGTATTAGAAAGATAATGATTTAATGAATGTATTGTTAACATTACATATATATATATAGAGATTACTTCGTTTAATTTCTCTGCAAAAGTAGATTTTCCATCAAACTTGTCTTTTGACTCTTTAGAATATACATATTTATCTTAAATTGATAATCTTTTTTACGGTTCTTGAAAGATGAGAAGTATTTAATATCTATTTTTGAAAGAAACCACATCATAATTTTTATCACTGTACAAAGAGAAAAAAAATCATAACAGAGGTGAGAGCTAACGAGTTTTTTAATCTTTTTCAAGAGTAAAAAAATCTCTATTCTATAATTTCACTAAACTTGTATTATGTATCATTTCTATTAGATGAGATTGAAATAAACTCTTACTCGTATTAAGAAAGGTTTTATAATCGTACTTTGTTTTAGAGTTTTTATTTATTTGGATCTTAGGATTCTATGATTTTTTTCGTTTTACATTGAGGAAAAATTTCACATTAAAATTTGTAGTGTCATTTCTTTATTTATTTATTAATCGTTCATCTCAAATCGCATAGAGAGAAAATTAATGGAATTTCTCAATAATATCATCAAAGCAACTTAAAAAATTTGAGTGAGCTATTATTATTATTATTAACAAATAACGAGAGCTCTTAAATTGAAAGCTAGTAGCTATGATTCCAAACTTCATTAAATGAAGTTTTGTTTAAGCATGCATGAACGTACACTAATACACAAAGTTTTATTATAGATTAAACTCCTACTTTAGTTTTCGAGAGAGTTTGAGTCCAACATTTTAGTTTGAGATATTTAAAATATAATGTTAGTTCACAACTTCCTTCTCCGTCATTCATTTTAGTCTCTGAGCTCAGACTCTGTTAAGAAACTGTGATAGAAGACTGAGTTGTCACATTAAATGTCATCTCAGACATCCAGTTGGCAAAAAAGATGTCATTTTAGGAAGCTAGTGCGGCACCTATTGTCAAACGACATTATTTTAATTGAAGCTCTTAGGTTTCTTTCTTTCTTCGTATCTTGCTTTCATGGTTAGGTTTCTTCCTTCCTTACAAGATCTGGGTTTCGTAACAATTGGGAGTAGAATTACCCAATTGAAACCTCACTCACTCTCTATGAACTTTTATTCATCAATCCTGTAAATATACATAAGGGTGTTTATTTATATCCGCTTGATTCCTACATAATCTGAGTTTCCCTCCAATTATAGCTAACTTCTATTTTAAGCAACCTATCTATTAACTTTTGACTAACTATTGTATTTAAAATAGAAAGGAAACTAACTTGCTAATCAAACTTCTAATTTTACTTATTACAATTTTTCCCCTCTTCAAAAATAGGACTTTTCCTCAAGGCCAAGTAGCCCTTCAATCGAAATCTGGAAATTGTTGTTGCATACTGTGTAATTTTCTCCAAACTGCATCTTTTGGGTTAGTATGTTGCCATTGAATTAGCACCTCAGTGACAGCTCTATTACCCTTTTTCTTCATACGTCCATCCAGAACCACTAGTGGTTGAGGTACAAATTCACCCTTATCATTGAACAGTGGCAAGTCATGTGACGCTGACTGAGGGCCATGATGTGTTTTTAATTGTGAAACATGAAATACATCGTGTATTTTTGTTCTAGCTGGTAGCTCAAATTTGTATGCTACTTTGCCCACTCTCTCTAATACCTTAAAAGGACCATAGTACCTTACAACTAGCTTGTGAAATGTCAAATTTTCCAAACTCAATTGCCTGTAAGGTTGTATCTTCATGTAAGGTTGTATTTTCAAGTAAACTAAGTCTCCAAAGTTAAATTCTTTGTCTACCTTTTAAGATCAACATACTTCTTCATCCTCTCCTGAACCTTGGTTAAGTTATCCTACAAGAGCTTTGCTATCTGTTGTCTTGTTCTCACAGTAGAGGCTACTGCTTCTACTAGTGATTCCCCTTGTATTGTAACATTTGGCCTAGGTGGAGGGTAGCCATATAAGGCTCCAAATGGTGTCATCTTGATGGTTGTATGGAACTTAGTGTTATACCATAATTCTGCTAAAGCTAGATGTTCTGTCCATTTCTTAGGTAATTCACCAGTAACACATCTCAAGTAACTTTTTAAAGCCTTGTTTAATGCCTCAGTTTATGCATTGGTTTGAGGGTAGAAAGCTGTGAATTTCAACAATTTAACCTCATGCTGCTGCATCAATTCAGACCAAAAGGCACTCATAAAGATGTTATCTTTATCAGAAATTATCTCAAATGGCCAACCATGTAATTTTACAACAGTGTCCTGAAATACTTGTCCTACTTTAACTGCTCCAAAAGGGTGAGCCAAGGCTATAAAATAAGTATACTTTGTGTGCCTGTCACAAACCACAAAGATAGAAATCATTTCATTAGATTTAGGGAGACTTACAATAAAATCCATTGAAATGGATTTTCAAGCTCTATCAGGAATAGATAATGGCTGAAGTAATCCAGCAGACATTTGTAACAATGACTTATTTTTTTGACAGATATGGCATTCTAGCACCCATTTCCTGACCTCTTTCTGCAATCCTTTCCAATAAAATTGTTCTTTAATCCTTCTATACGTTAGTTCGTCTCCTGAATGTCCTCCAATCACAGTATTATGGTAGTGATGCAATATTCTTTCTTTCATTGTCTGATCTGCTCCAATCACCACTTTTCCTTTTCTTCTAAGAAATGTGCCATCAAATGTGTATAGCTTGTAGGAATCTTGATTCATCCTTATTTTATCCACTAGCTTTTTCAATTTTGTGTCAGCTTTCCATGAATCCTTGGCATCCATCAGCAATTGAGATGTGACCTAGAAAATTGTTGCTAAACTTCCTGTTTCTGCCTAAACAGTGAATCAGCTATCACATTCTCTTTTTCCCTTTTATACTCAATGCTGAAATCCAACCCCATGAGTTTCTCTAATCCCCAATTCTGCATCAAGGTTATGGGAGGTTGCTCAAGAAGGTGCTTTAATGCTTTCTAATCAGTCTTAATTATGAAGTGTTACCCAAAAAAATAGTGTTGCCATTTCTTCAATGCAAATAGTATAGCATATAATTCTTTCTTATAGGCTGAAAGTAATTGATACTTTGGACCCATAACTTTGCTAATATAGGCTATTGGATGACCTTTTTGAAGAAGTCCTGTCCCAATGCCCACACCTGAAGGATTCGTTCCTAATGTGAAAGGCTGACCAAATTCAGGTAAAGCTAAGACAGGAGCTGATGTTAAGGCCTCTTTCAATCTAACAAATGTTGATTCAGTTTCTATTGTCTACCTAAACTCAGTGTCCTTCTGCAGCAATTGTGTAAGTGGGTGAGCAAGCTTCCCATAATTCTGAATAAACCTTCTATAGTAGCCTGAGAGGCCTAAAAATCCTCTTAATTCTTTGACCGTCGCAGGGCTTGACCACTGTTGGATTGCCTTAATCTTATTTGGATTTGGATGCACACCTTGGGAAGAGATCAAATGCCCTAAGTAATCTATTTTGGCTTTTTCAAAGCTACATTTTTTGTAGTTGAGTGTCAAGTTGTGTTTTCGTAATATTTGGAGAGCAGTATTTAGGCAGTGAATGTGATTGGACCATGTCTTTGTATAAACTAAAATATCATCAAAGAATACCAAAATGAACTTCTTGAGGTGTTCCCTGAAAATATCATTCATCAAGTTTTGAAACGTGGCTGATGTGTTGCTGAGTCCAAAGGGTAACACAACCCATTCATAGTACCTACTGTGGGTTCTAAAGGCAATTTTATGAATATCTTCCTCTGCCATTCGGACTTGGTTGTATCCACTTCATAAATCTAGTTTGGAAACATAATTTACACCATTTAATTCATCCAATAGATCTTCTATTAAAGGCATATGGAATTTAGTCTTTACTGTCAAAGAATTGAGTTTACAGAAATCAGTACAACATCTCCATGAGTCATCCTTCTTTTTTACCAAAACCAATGGAGATGCATAACAACTTCCACTTTCCCTGATAAAACCAATGTTAAGTAAAGCCTTAACCTGTCTTTCTATTTCCTCTTTTTGAGCATGTGGATACCTATATGGTTTTAGACAAAATGGTTTATCACTGAGTAAGGAAATCTTGTGATCATATCGTCTTTTTGGGGGCAAAGTTGTGGGTTCGTTGAATAACTTGTGATATATCTCTAATAACTTATTCAGTTCAAATTCCTGTTCTTGAGTCAACTTGTGATCTTCAATAGACAATTCAGTATAACAAACTGGTATGTGCAGTGCTAATAACATAGCTTGACATTGAGCTATTTTTAGCTTACCTTTCCAATTTGGTGATTTCAATTGAAAGTTGTTCACCTTGTAAGCAAACCAATTTTTTTTTATGTTGAAACTTTATTGTCAGCCGAGCATAATTCCAACTGATTTCACCTCATGTTTTAAACCACTGCATACCAAGTATCACCCCAAAAGTACTGTTAGGCAAAACTAAAAAGTTAGCTTGAAAAATATGATAATCAAACCTCCATTCAACCTGAGTATAACTTCTAGTGATAACCATTTGTTTATCAGATGCAATCATAACAAGAAAATTTTTTATGCTTTGAGACTTAAGTCTAAGTGATTTCACCCAATTGGTATTAATGAAGTTATGTGTACTTTCAGTGTCCATTAAGAATGACACTGGTTGTTTCTTAATTAACCCTTTCATATGAAGAATGTTATCTCTAGCTACACCCTGTAATGCATTAAGGGATATACGAACATCTGCATCCCTAATTAAGTCTAAAAACTTTGTTCTACCAATTCAGTTTCTTACTCTCCCTCAGATTCAGATGTAAATTCAGCAGTCATTTTATCTTGTGCACTGAAAATAACAGTTAATTTACCCCACACTCTACACCTCTGCTTATGATCCTTATCCCATTTTTCACCACAAAATCTACATAGTCTTTTTGCAATTCGTTCACTAATTTGCTTCCTAGAGATGAGATTTGTGGATGAAACCTTAGAATCTACTGCAGGTAGTGAGACTGTAGGATTCTGAGATTAATTTTGTTGTAAAGTGGTGATTGGATAACTTCTGATTTGTGGAAATGTAGAAGACCATGATCTTGTATATCTGACTTGTGATTCTGAACTTGCTGATTTCACTGGTGAGAACTTCTTTGCCATTTCTTAAAGCACCTCCTCTTGTAATCTTGCAATTCGTATGGCTTCTTGGATTGTTGTTGGCCTATGAACCCTAACAGATTTCTCAAGCTCAGGGGTTAACTCAGAAAGAAAGAAACTTAATGCTAAGTCTTCTATAATTGATACCTTGGCTAGCAATGTATCATATTTTTCCAGATAATCAATCAAAGGTCCATCTTGCTTCAATCTTGCAAGCTCTACTATTGGATCATCGAATGCACCTGTGTCAAATTTGCTTCCCACATCGTGAATGATTTGTTGCCAAGAATTTCCTTTGTTATTAATGTTCTACATGTAATACCGTTGCCAAGCAAAAGCTTTACCATCCATTGACAATAATAGCAAACGACTCCTTTGTTCGTCGAGAGTACCCTCCAAATCAAAGAATTATTTTGCTTTTACTTTCCAATCTCAAAAGTTGAAGCCTTCAAAAGACAGAAATGGAATCTACGCTCTATTGGCTACTGAAAGAACCATTTCCGAAGTTTCACTGTGATAATCTTCCACGTTCGTGATTTTCTTTCCAACATTCATCATTGCAATTACCACTGTGAGGCTTTCAATTGATTTTTGAACGATTTCTAACATTTTTTTGCATTGATTCTTGATGATTAGAGAGGGCCTTCTAATAGGAATCTATGCGAGTCTCGAGCTCCTTTGTGGTCACCATCGTCACCGAGCTAATATGATACAAATTGTAATAATTGGGAGCAGAATTATCCAATTGAAACCTCACTCAAGGCTCAAGAGGAAATAACTCTGACTTTTATTCATCAATCCTGTAAAAGTACATAAGGGTGTTTATTTATACCCTCTTGATTCCTACATAATTCAACTTTCCCTCCAATTCTATCTAACTTCTATTTTAAGCAACCTATCTATTAACTTTTGACTAACTATTGTATTTAAAATAGAAAGGAAACTAACTTGCTAATCAAGCTTCTAATTTTAATTATTACAGTTTTCAACACTTTGGGTCTTCCTTCTAATGGGTTGCAAACATTGTAGGTTTTGGATCTATCTTTGAATTTGCTAAACGAGACTCTGCCTCTGGATATTGGTGGTGACGCCATGTGTCACATCCCAAATTTTTCTTACTTCTAATTTAATTAATAATTATATCAATATAAATAAATTAGAATTAGATCATATATATATATAGGAATTAAAACACACTTAGTCAAATTTACCCGAAAAATAGACGAATTAAGGAAAAATTGGATAACGAAATTTTATTACCTAAAAAATTTATTTTTATAATTTTATACCATCTTAATTATGTATTACAAAATTTATAATCAATTGGGAGAGAATAAGAATAGAAAATTAAAAATAAGTTACAACATTGGCCAAAAAGACCAAAATACTCCTAGAATAGGCCTAGAATGAAGACCCAAGTTGGATAAGGAAATGATAATGAAAATTTTTGAAACTTTTATGGCAAATTATTGGGTCAAATGAGGTTGTATTCTTTCAAGAACCAGATCCAAACCTCAAATATAAAATTCAAACTAATTTTTGCAAACTCAGCACTTAAAGTGGTGTGAAAAGGGCTAGACAAATGGACCAAAACTTTTAATTTTGTAATCCTATCTTACCCAACCCAATTGGCATGGTTTTGGCACAAAAAGTAGACTAAATTTGTCAATAATTGGGCAAAGTATTAGCTGAAGTGAAGGAAGCCAATGAGAAAAAAGACTTAGTTTACTAAAATTCCTTGATGATGGCATAGGGTCAATGGTTCAATCCCTAACTAAGGAGCCTAACCAAATCCCAACCAAACCCAACCAAATTCAGCCAAAAATAGTGTTATGTGAGAGGAGAAATCTAAAATTAGAAACCAGGAACTAAAGGTAAACTAACAAGAAAAATTAACAAGAAAAATTTAGGGTAACTAGACGACACCACAATGGTCCAAAATATCCACATTGAGCATGATTATTTGGAACCACTTTTCACCATGATAAAATCTGAATTTGGGGAAGGCTCCAACAGCAAATTTACTCCACTTTAACCTCTCTAAATGGTTATGAACTCTCTGTTCCATAAAAACCAAGAAAAAAAATTAAAAAGCATTCCCCAAATATAAGGCCTAAATTCACGTGTAAATGGAGCAAATTTGAAGACTTAGCCAAAATTCCTAAATCTAGCCAAACCAAACTCTTCTACACACTTGATCACATAAAAAATATGCCAAACATAAATCCCACCACTCATCCATGTTACTCTCCAAGCCAACAAAGTAGGAAAAACTCCAAAAATACCAAATAACTCCACCACCAAATTTAGCAAAAGAACTTCAACATTTGAGAACCTTTTTGGACAAACTCAAAGATGACTTGGAAGGAAAGTAAAGAGGCTCAAACTAAACCAAGAAAAAGAAGAAGAAGAGGAGATCAACACACCCTTGCAACCTCACCCAAATAGGCAAAGACAAAATCAAGTAAGGGAAGTAAGAGAGGGGAGTATAGTTCATAAATTGGGAGAATACTTTTACTAATTAATTTTGAGTCAAGGGGAACCCTTAACCCTTTATATTGAATGAAAATTTTGTGGGTCTAATTGATATATGAAAACAAAATTTACTTGCACAAGAAAAATATTAAGAATAGTTAAAACAGAAAATTCTGCATAAAAATCTTAAACAACTGTAAGTGGGTATTTTGAAGGAAATTTATTGATGACTTTGCTTGTTATATGTTATTATTATGATATTATGCTGATTATATGTGAATCCATGCCTTGAAATTGATTGAGAGTCTTGTTAAAGTTTTGTTTAAATACTCAGGAGTTTTCTGTCATAAATTGTTTACTATTTCTGTAAATATTCTTTTGATGCATGATCTGAGTTCTAAGTTTTTGTTTGAGTTTTATATGGCATAAATATTCTAAATTTAGTAAAAAATTTCGTGAATAGGCTTTGGTAGAATATAAAAAGGAATTTTCATAAATTTTTAAGAAGATTTATGGTTTTGAGATAGTTATAATTGCTTTTGTATTGATTTTTATTTTTTAAAATTTTTTAAAAATCTAAAAAAATCTCTTAAGATGTTAGCTTGTATTATTATAATATTCTTGATATTTTGGATTTATCTTGACTTGAAATAATATTTTAAATGTATTTTTAATGATTTTGAATGAAAGGGTAAAAGGAAAATGATTTAAAAAAAAATTACTAAGAAATAAACCCTGGACTCTTGGACATTTTTTGGAACTTCTGAAGTATAAGAATCATATGAATTTGACTAAGATATGGAATTAAATTTGAAGGATTGCACCTTTAAATGAGAAAATACTATGATTGGACCATAAATAGACTTCAAAAAGTTTAAAATAATTAATCATATGAGTAGTAGGACCAAACGAGTGTTTTTGACCATATTGAGACCTAGACAATGACTTAAAGGCAAGGGAAAAACGTGCTGAACAACCTAACTTCTTCAAGTTTTGGAAAAAGGACCTCATTGCAATTAACATAAAGTAAAAGGACTAAACTGCAAATAATATAACATATGAGAAAACCTTTTAAAAAATTGTTATTAGTATTTTATTCATATAGATAGTTAAATTTTGAAACTTTTTCCACTAGTTTTACTTTATTTAGATTTAAATTGAATTAGTTATGATTTTTCTAAGTTCTACTAAATGAAAAAAAATATTCTAGGATCAGGTATATCTTAGATTCAATTTTGTTTTAATATTTGTTTGTGGCGTTATTTTATATATTTTTTTTATGAAAATAGACTTTTTATTGGAACGTTTCTTACTAATTTCACTTGATTTGGATATGAAAAAAAATAGATATGAATTTCTGAATAATATGATATGTGTAAATGATTCCTGAGAACAACTCACTTTAAGTTCCTTTCTTCTTAAAATTCATGCATGATGTAATTTTAGTTATATTTTTGTAAAAAACTATACTTCATAAGGAAACCATACTCATTAAGTTTACTTAAATTGTAGTTAAAACAAAATACTTATGATTTTCTAAAATTGTTGTTATATGAAACTAATGGTTTGTGCATATTGCTGGGAAACTTGATTTCGTTTTTAAGGATATATGTGCCATTATTTTATTCATATTTTTGCATGAAAATAGATACTATAGGGAAAATATCCTCACTAGTTTGATTAATTTTGGACTTAAAATAAAATATTTATGATTTTATATTTAACTAATTTTGAGAAGTGAGTTAAGGTAAGCAATAGAGAATAATTAGGACTACTTCTGAGATATGAAAGTGATGAATTTCTACTTATAGTTTTTTGTGAAACTATATAAGCAAAGTGAAAGAATGTCACTGATTTCATGAATTTTGGTGGTGAATTGAATAACTTATGATTGTTTTAATATGCAGTTGCAGAATTATCCTAACCTGTTACATGTACAGATAAATTAAAGCACAAATTAATGTATGCAAACATTTTGAATTTAAAAATATTTTTACTTCAAAATAGACATAATACTAAGAATAATATCACTAGTCTCATGTGTTTCGAAAGATAATTGAACTTATTACAAATTTTACAATTTAGTGGATTCAAAAAGTGGCATCATGTGAGTAGTAGAAAGAAACTAAGTTAAGCATTACTTTTTGTGTAAAAATTATTTATGTGCATATTTTTGTTGAAAAGTAGACACTTAAACAAAGAAAACCTAGGTGATTTCATGATTTTTGGATTTGTATTGAATTAGTTATGAATTTTACAAATTGATGCATGAAATATGGAAAAATATGAAAATAGCCGTGTCCATAAAATGAATGATTATCTTGTTTTAAGAGATGAATGATTATGATAGGTGTATATCCAATGGGCAGATTAATGGCTAGAATTCATTTTGTGATTATGAAGCAATTCATAGGGACAGTGGTTGAAAACACCAGGTACAGGTGAGGGGCAAATATTGTTAATTTTACCATAGGAGATAGTAAGGTACTAAAGTCCTAGCAAGAGATCAAACCTAGCTAATTTGTGTTGCAGGCAGTGAGAAATATGCTAAACCATCATGACAGACATTAGAGCATATCAAGATTGGTTAGAGTGTAAGCCGCTATGAGTGACCATAATAAAATTTGAGCACGGATTGCTTGGTTTCTTATTTGGGATGTTGTACCTATGGCACTATCTGGATTGCACCTACAAAACTCTCAATCTTTAACCTAAAAAATTAAATAGATAATTAACTACTCCATAGAGGAAAGAAATAATACAGATAAAATACTATGAGATGTTTATTTATAAGTTATGTAGTGGTTATCTTTATTCAGCAATTAGTATTTCCTTATGAAATAATTTATGAATGATCTACTCATTCTTTCTTTGAGTCTATTAACTATGTTATGGATGCAGAATGAGTGCTGGGATTATCCTTATTCTTGAGCAGAACATGAATTTTAGTATGGGATCAGGAACTTGGAGCCATAATAATGCTAATTAAACTATTATCTTTATGAGTTGTGTGATACTAACTATTACTATCATTAACAACCCCGATATTGCTCCCATAATTATGCAAAGTCCTGTTAGAGTTGAGATTCCCTACCCCATGTATTGTGCAGCAGCTTACCTGAGCCTTCATGGTGATCCTCCTCCAGATGGATTAGATGACTAGAAGAGAGTGATATGCTCGAAAAGAAACAAAAATAGTCAAAAATAGGGTATATGTAAATTATGAGTGCTTAGGATCTTTTCGCCTGACCTTCATTTTCCTTTAGTTTGTAAAATACTTGAATAACCTAGGAAAGGTAGGAGGTCTGTATTATATTATCTACTGTTGAACAACAACTCTATATATATGTAGATGTGCATTATGTGTGAGGTATATGCCTTCATTTATGTTTACTGAACAGGTTAAATTTATTAGAGTCTCTAAGTTGAACATAGTAACATAATAATTGAGATGAAATTGTTAATAATAACGAGGACGTCTCACCATGCATTACTTGAACATTTCTTACAATAGATTTTTCAAAAAAATCTCATCGAGATTCGCGGAGGAAATTTTGGGCAATGCCACCGTTGACCTCTCCTTCAACAATCTCACCGGCTAAGTTTCCAATTTTTTTATGTTGTTGAACCAGAATCTCAAGTCCTTCAGTGGGAACGCTAATCTGTTGTGGTGGGAGATATTGTTGGCATTGGAATCTTAGCAATGATCTTCGTGTGCGTGTACCGGTTGAAAAGAAAGAAGGACGTGGAGAGTGAAATAAAGCACTAAGCAGCCATAGCACGGAGTGAGAGTTCATCATCAACCTCAGAGTCAAAAGGGTTTACAAGGTGGTTGTGTTTGAAGAAAAGAGAGTAAGAGGAAGAATCATCAAAATCAACAAGCTCTTCTGAACAAGAATTTGAGCAAGGTTCTGTGTGCACTTACGGTAGGGGTTCTTTTTCGACACAAATAAGGAATTATGTCATTGAGTTAGGGCAAAAAAGGTTTGAATCATAACGACACTATTTCGTTATTAGAGGTATCACGACAGCTTCCAAAAATGACGTCATTTCTGTCAGGTGAGATTTTAACGTAGCACTTAATGTGACAATTTAACTTTCTGTCGCAGTTTCTTAACGGAGTCTGAAGTTAGAGACTAACATGATATTTTAAATATTTCAGACTAAAATGCTTGATTCAAATTCTCTTAGAGACTAAAGTGAGAGTTTAATCTTTATTATATTCTTTGAATAGTATTTATACAGATTTTGATAATTTTAGTTTTCAGGATAAATTTAAACATTTTTAACAAATTGTTATATTAAAATAATAAAATTATATTGAATTTTTTTTTAATAAACTTTTATTATTGTTAGATTTTTTAACTTTATTTTAAAAGTTGGAGTTAACTTTTTTTATATTACTCTATAAAGTATGTTTTAAATGAAAAAACACATGAATTTATTATTTTGAAAACACAAATTATTTGAATTATTTGTAATTTTCTTAATTTATCCTTTATTAGTAGTTTTTTTTAATTTTTGAATTATTAAATTAGTGTAAGACTACAATCGAATACACATTTTATCAATTAAAAGCTTATTATATAAATTATTTTAAATAATAACTTGTGTTATAATTTTAAACATGAAATTTATTTACGTAAAATGAAAATAATTTATTTTATAACTTATATAACAAATTACTGATATAAATTTAAAAACTTATAATAAGCGTGAGTTATTTTTTTAAATTATTCTAAATAAATATAAAATATTTTATTTATTATACTTAAAAAGACAAAGGAGTATAGTGATTAGTGAATATAAAAAAGGACTATTAGTGAAAAATAGCAATTAATAATGCTTAAATTTCTACGTAGACACATAAATATAAAGTAAATTCATCTTTTATCTAACCAGATAAATAAAACTAAAAATAAAATTAATTTTTAAAAATATTAATTTTAAAATTGAGTTTAAATAAATAATAAAAATAATTATAGTTTTATATTTATAAAAAGATTATAATTATTTTTAATAAAAAAATATTATTTTAAAATTCTTATAATCAATTGTAATTACAAGAGCATGGTTAATAAAACTTTTGTTTAATATATTTAAAGAGAGATTGCTTTTGATGTGCAAGTGGCAAGAACCCATTTTCTTCCTTCTCTCTGTTTCGTCAACTGTTCTCGATCTCTCTCGATATTTACTTTGTTATTACCCTTCTCTCTGTATAATCTCTCTTCTCATTTGCAACATACAAACACCATTTTTCACCCAAAAATTCACATCTCTCAACAACGATGGAGGACATGCCGTTGCCGGCGCTGTTTGAACGAGCCCGCAAGATCCACGCAACTGCCATCGACTCCGGAGCCGATCAGGTACGCATCACACACCTATGCAGCACCTTTTTTTTTTTCTCTTTTGCTTCATTAGGGTTTATTTTGGTGTTTAGGAGCTTGTGAAGAAAGGGTGCGAGGCCCTTCAAAAGTGCGAGGAAATGGTCAATAAACTGGGTTTGTTCTCTGCCAATGAGACCAAAGACGATATTAGCACCACCAATCTCAAGTACATTCTGGTACTTCGCTAACTTTGTTGCTCTCTCTCTCTCTCTTTTATGAAATAAATTTTATACTGGTTTCCTTGGTTTGGTATTCTTATTTTATGCATCTTCATTTTATTTTGCATAGTGAAGGAAAACGAATAGTGGTATGTATGATGAATTTTACGTGTCTCTGGAAGAGTTTTGTAGATTCTACTGGGTTTGTTTTTACTCTCTGGTGACAGATTAGAAGCGATAGTGTTAGCGAAGTTTCTAGGTATTTGGAGACTGATAAAACTAATCCATCAAAGCGGAAGACATGAGGCAGAATTTTAATTTGTTGTGAGATCAACTTTATAATGCTTTATAGTAAAATATAGGCCACTGGATTTGGGCTACCTTAACATTTAAAAAAATTTAATCATGCCATCATAATATAGTTTTTGACCAAACTCAATAGTGTGTGTGATTTATGTAGCTGACAGCTGACTTCACCTAGTGAGATAAGGGTTGACTATTGTTATCTCCACAATAGCTTGATGATGAGAAATTGTTATTTAAAAATTCAAACAGGAGGAAAAATATTATTCAAGATTCTTTCAAAACTGTACTTGAAACTAACTTTTCCTGTATTTTTATTTATTTCAAGGTTGAGAAAGGAAGGTAATATGACATTGAAAACTGGGATTCTTCTTGTTGTTTTATTTAATTTTCTTGTTTGAAGTACATTCTTGATAGATGGTTATGCTGGGTGTTCTGCATCAGTTTAGTAATTTAGGGTACTCTTTGTTCCCTAATAGAATAAATGGTTCTTTTTAAGTTCCCTCTGAGGATGAAATATATATAAGTTCATTTAAGCATTCACTTGCTATGCTCAGCTGCTATTCAACTTCTTGGTAGATTTGGTGGTGGATTTTCTTATTGAGTAAGTTTCATCATGGGAATGGTGGTATATGGTATTTCCCACCAAGCATCACTAAGGAACACGCAACAATTAGTATTTAGAAAGAAATCATATCATCACTATGGATTTCCCCCCTGATTACTTCAACCAAGTCTGAGGATATGTATAAGTGTGGTAAAGCTGGACACATGCTTCATCTATGGGATATTTACTGCATCTGTTTTAAGTTTTAACTTTTAAGTACTGATTGTTGAAGATAACTGAGGAATTAATATATGTTTTTTTTACTGTTTTACTAATTTCACTTGATAATTCCCTCAGGTGCCATTTTATCTTGCTGAATTGACCGAAAAAATAGCACAGGATAATAGGATACAGATTATAGAGGCTTCCCAGGCGAAACTAAAGGTGAGAGCTGATGCCAAGAAAGAAACCCCTGCCCCCACCAACAGCCAATTCATATAATATGCACAACGCTTACTAAATTTCTGCAATACTCCTTATAATTAATGCCCTTTGTTTAAAGCTTAAAAACTAAACCATTAACCCTAAACCTTACATGCACCATCCTGAACCCATTATCCCTACTTACTAAAGACAACCCTTTTGTAGGAATTCATCTCATTTTGTGAGGCAATGGAGCTGGTTCCAAAAGAGGAGTTAGAATCTTATAAGGAAGGGGCATCAAAATCTGTTGCTGATCAGAGAGCCCGAAAGGTCTTCTGTTTTCTATGTATATATTTTAAATTATATAACATGATTTTCTATAGAATACAGGAACTATAAGTATGTATTGTGTAGATTGCTAGATTTAAACGCCAGAGAGCTGCAGAATCGAAGTTGTTGGAAATAAAGGAGCGAAAGGAACGACGTGGGCGTTCTACTAAAGCAGCTGCGCTGTCCACCCCTGTTGAGGCAGGAGAGGAAGAAGTATTGGACGATGATGGGGAAGAAGAAAGAGAGGTTTTTGTCTTGATCTGCCGCCTATTTTATTGTGATGCTGCTAATATTCTGTTATTCTTGCTTTGTTTTGTGTTATGCTATATTCTTGTATCCCTGAAAGTCAGTTTTTACATGATTCATTTTCCTTCCATTAGATAGGCTTAAATTCAGTTTACTTTTGCTGCAAGCATTGGTAATTAGCAGTCACAGAAGATGTTTAAAACATTGGGATAAGCTATTAACATTTGGTTTCTGAGACTTGGAGTGGTCCTCTATTTTGCTTGACTGCCTTATGATTTTTTAAATGGATCTTGGCTGTTTCAAATGCTGAGAAGCACCTGTGTGTGTCATTTGTGTAACATTTATTATTCTTATGCTATTCAATAACTTATATATAATAAATTAATAATGTTATTTTTATCAGTTTAACCACTGAATTATAATTATTTATTACCTTAATTATTTGTTTTAAATCTTTTTAAAATTGAACAGCAATAAAAGCATAATCAAATTATTCTTATTTTCATATATTTCAATAGTGTATATCATACTAATCTTCTTGTATATAATGAGGTCCTAAATAATTTTGGAGTAATATAAGATTTTATATATATGGTTTGTATGATGAAACGTTTAATCCACCTATGGATTTTCTAATAATTATTTTTCAAAAGTGAATAAGTGATTTTTATTTATATCATGTAAACGAATAAATCATTCCCTCCACATATATGTTGGTGTGTGTATGTGACTACAGGGTAAAGATTTCTTTTAAGTATGAATAATATTGGTTTGTTTTACCATTCATTTTCTTTTTCATTTTTTTTCCAGGCTTGGAATACTACCATATCTTTGGCAATCTGTAAGGTTGGTTCATACTTATGCAACATTTTAAGTTGTTGAAACTTCTAATTCCATTCTTCTCACGTTTATCTTGCCATGTTCAGGCATTAGACCTGCTGGAAATGTTAAAGAAAGAGGAGGAGATGCTTTCTGCTGTAAAGGATAGACAATCTAAGGTAGTAAATTTTTTGGTGTGTAATACTTTATGAAGCATTGTTATACCTTGTCGGCAGTTGGTCATGGGCCTGCTGCTACTACTTCATATTGACATTGTTAATGTTATGCTGGAAATCTTTATTGCTCTATGGAATGTTGTAGAGTGAAAAATTAAAACTTGAATAACTATGAAGTAGCAATTTTTAGTACTTAACCAACTTTGTTAAGATGACTTAGCATGTTTCACAAGCTAATTCTAGAATCTCAGGGCAAATATAGAATAAATAAATAAATAATTCTATCAGGCATGATCTGTTTTAAATAGAAATGGGAAATTGAAATTTTTTGTGCTGGCTCAGATTTGATTTTATTCATTGTTTCTTGTGATTTGACATGTTTCAGGATGGGGATAATGAGTTCTCTAGAGATGTTCTTGATGAACGTGCCAAGAAAGCAGAAACTTGGCATCGTGATGCTGCACTTCGTGCACAGCACACTAAACCGTCGCCACCAATCACATGTGCCACTTTCGCCCAAGATGTTCTAGAAGGAAGAGCAAAGGCTTCACAAGCACACGATCACAAACACCAACCACTAATATTTGGACCAGCCAGCCTTGTGAATGGAAGCTTAACAACTGAGAGAGAAAGAATGGCTGCTCAGGTCTTCCAACCTAGTCATAGGTACATATTATTCCCCTTATCAATAAAATGCACATTTAACCTGGCTAATGAAAACCTTTGGTATAGGGAAATATAAGAGAGTATTTTACATTTTTTTGAGATGCTAAGTTGAATATTTTATGGAAGGTTGCCAACTATGAGCATTGAGGAAGCTGGGCTAAAAGAAATGGAAATAATGAATAAATGGCAAGAGAGAAATGTCAGACTCATGGAAGAAGCCAATTCATCCTGGTACAAAGATAGTAAATCAAAACCAGGAGAAGACGATGATGAAGATGATGATGCTGCACAGGAGAAAGCAAGAGCTTGGGATGACTGGAAGGATGAGAATCCACGGGGTGCAGGAAATAAGAAACTTACCCCTTGTGGGTAAATGGAGTTCTTCCCTGCCCTAGGACTAATGGGCTTGGGATAAATTTCTGATTGTAACCGAATAACGTAATTTATAGTTTTGATATACTTGTAGTTAGTCTGTGTTAAGATTTTATGTATCCCAGGATCTTCATTTGATTACATGTGTATATTCTTGGAGTGCAAGTAGGGTCCTATCCCCCCCTCCTCTTCTATTTTCCGTTTTGCATGTTCTTTCTTTCCCATGGACAATTAGCTTTTTTCTAGTTTTTGCTTTAATGGTTGTCAACTTAATCATTGAAATAAGGCCCTGGCGTGAACATAAGATTTGTATGCCAACTATTTATTTATTTTTAAGTGTGCATCAATGTCGGTCGACTTAAGATATGAAGAAAATTTTCTTTTTTAAGTAAAATATTTCATATATACATTTAAAAGTGACAATTTTTTTATATTAATGTAAATTTAAAATTTTTGCATTTGATCTAAATTGTTTATTTAATTTATATTTAATAAACTATAATTTGTTATATTTATATTTAATAAATTATTATTTGTTATATGACTTACTATTGTTAAATAAAAAATTCGTATTAAATATAAGAATTTGTTGATTTACACTTTCTTTCGTTAGAAATATATAATTAATTGATTTACACGCAAAACATTTTCATTTTATAATTTATATGTTGTTTATTTAATTATTTGGTTAGTAACGTAAAATGCTTGAAAAGGGAATGCTAGCTTATTCCCATACTAAAGAAAATCGCTATTGACAGGCTCTGAATCGACCTTCTACATACAGCCAAAGGTAACGTTTTGTAAAGATTTTTAAAAAAAAAAAAAATTGCTTTCTTGGAAATTAGATGGTAAGAATATGATTTGGAAAAATTTATAAAATGTATTTAGTTATTATTCATTTTTAAATAACCCATTTACTGTTGTTAATTAGCATAAAATTTTTTAAAAAGTTTTCACTTTATCACAAGAAAGTTTTTCTTTTCAATTATTCATAAATTAATATTTTATGATTTTTTTTATTCACGAGAAATAGTTTCTCTCTTCTTCTATTAAATATGTATAACTTTTACTCGTGTTACTTTTTCAAAAATGTTTCAACATACCATTGTAGTGAAATTAATTTCTGTACAAAATCTTTGTCCCTTTATATTGGAGATAGAAGAAACACACTCCTTAATAATTACTCTTTGAGACGATGCAAAACTTCGTTATACGGTCTGTTTCAATCACAATTCTATGATAATTTGCGCATGCACTCATGACTGTGCAACAGTGCAGTTTGTGGTATCATATCAATTTGCATGGACGCTAAATAAGCATCACTACAAAATCGAGATCCGTGGTAGGATCATAGGCTACGACTTTCTTAGTCTAAGACCTAAAAATTCTAACACTTCGCTGTCATACTATTGTAGTTAACAAGGTGGATAAATTTCAACATCCATCGGTCACCACTTTTAAAATCAAATTAAAATTAACATTTCTATAATGTATTGGAGATTTTGAAGCCGACATTACCGAGTTCAAATTCCCATAACGGATCTTGGATTTTCGAAATTACGAAACAGTTATTTGATTACTGCAAAATGTCCGATTAGTCATCCTCATGTCAATATTCAATAATAAAGGCAAAACTATCTATGATACCATATAATTATTCCTATACATCAACAATCATTGTCATTTCCCTTCCAATAATAATAATAAAAATATAGTGATTCTTATGTCTGGTTGACACTGCTATTAATTATTGAATAATGATTAAATGAGTCTAGTAATCGATAATATCTCCATGAGTTTTGTCAATAATATGACTCAAATTTAAATAATAATATTAATTAGTGAAAAATTACTGTAATATAATGTAATAAAAAATATATCAACCATAAGTTGAAAAGAAAGCTTATTTCATAGGCATTCATAATTTAGTTCCCTTTTGTATAGCTTTTCTTTAACATGTTCTTGCTTTTATGATCTCAACTCTCAAAAGGAAATGAGTTGAAGAGAAGCATAACCCTTTAGGCCTTTGGTGAACCATCATGATTCTGACATCTTTATTGCTTACAAACTGAGAAATATGTACTGAAGGCAAGATATATTTTACTTTTGGTCCCAACTTTCACAAGAAATTTGAATTTCTAAATTGAATTTTGATGTGAAGGAACTATATGGATGTAAACAATTACGTGATAATCGCAGGTTATATTTAAGGATAAGGTGCGTGGTCCAGATAAGTCATTAATTTGGTTGTTTGTATTGATGTTGTTACACTATATACTGCCAATCAAGAGAAGGACCAATTTGTCAAAATGGGTAAACCACGTTGCAAAGCAACCCAAGTACATGTATACGTATATAAAGAAGGAAAACACAAAAATATACTTTATGTAACTGCTTCCATGCACTTTCAAAAACTGTGTTGTGTAGTGTACTGTCTCCGATAATTTTTATCTCTTTTTGAAAGTCTAGTCTTCCAACTCTTTTTTATTATTATAATTTCTGCTTCAGCTATAATTTATTAGAAAAATGTCTTGTAGTTCACCAATATACAGGTAAGCAAGTCTTATTATATTCATTCAATATTGTATGGCCAAATTGATTGAGGATATTTATTATTCTTTTTGTTGTTCAGCTTCTCTCACTTGTTAGTAATGGTGACAAGCATCCAGGAATCTAGTGCTTTTGCTAGCTAAAATGGTTAAGACTTTAGGCATGGAGAGAGGAATGAGTAGTGGCGGGTAGGTAGTGGTAGGAGGAGAAGAAAGGGGAAAAATTAAAAAAGAAAGGAAGGAGCATGTGGGGTTGATAGGGCAATCTTTCACTGAAAACCAGGGAGCAAAATTCATGGCTTTCTATTCAATATAGAGTACACCCCCCTTTTCAATCAAATATGAAATCTTACACGTGTAAGAACCCTTATTTTCTGCATTCCCTGACCTTTTATACAAGATACCTTTCACATCATTTACATGAAATTTTCTGTTTGGTGTGACTGGTGGAGTTATTTTGTCCATTGGAATATTTTTTTTATGAGCCTAGGTGCAGTTTCTTCCCCTTCAGTGGCTTGTTTTTTTGCTTAGATGTGAGTTGCAGCAGGGAGAGTGTAAGCTGTTGAATGTTGTTTTAAGCAAACTATTGCTTTAGTCACACACTGAACCCATCAATTTCACCGGGTATTGCTGTTTCTCAATTATTGTACTGGCAGGAATGTACTAGGCCTAGTTGGTTCCCAATTATTGAATCATTTTGTGATCTGTTTTATCAGAAGTGGGTCTGTGCTTTTCCCCATTTGTGTGGTCTGAATCATGTGACTTGTAAGGTAATGTGGGACTTTTAGTTCAGTGGTTTTGTTTTCTAACCTTTGGTTTTCAGTTGCAGAGGTCAGGGAAATTAATCTCATAGTAATGGGTGAGAAGGGAATTTCTGTTTTGGATAGAATTGGGTGTGACAACAAGAGTGATATTGATAGCATGTATCCCAAGTATTTTGGTGTTTCTTGTGCATTCTTTGCCCTCCAAGTCCTCTCAGAAACACATGTTGAAGTTGAAAGATGGTCTAAAATCCGTGACACCATGCTTCAAGGGAGTGCTCAGCTCTTGGGGTTGATTGTGTGGAATGTTCAAAAGGGAATGCCAAATGGGGGAGAGTGCAAGCTCAAGAGTGCTGAGAGGGAAATTGAAAATCTGAAAAGGATGAGACATGAGGATGCTAAAGCCAATGAGAAAGTTGTGGGAATCTTTGCAGCACAAGAGCAAAGTTGGTTGAGTGAAAGGAGGAAACTTCGCCAGCAGATTGGTGCTCTATTGAATGAGTTGAGAGTTTTTGAGAAAAACAAGGATGCAGATATTTCTGAATTGAATCAGAAATTGAAGGACATGGAGGATTTGGTGGAGTCAAGGGACAAGGAAATTGAACAAGAGGAGCAGAAAGGGAAGGAGCTAGAAGAAAAGATTATCAAGGCTGAAAAGGATGCAGAAGAGTTGAGAGAATCTGCTAGGCGTGAAGCTCAAGAGCATTCTTCTGATCTCAGGAAGCACAAAACTGCATTCATTGAACTGGTGTCAAACCAAAGGCAGCTTGAGGCTGAGCTCGGTCGGGCAGTTAAACAACTAGAAGCAACAAAAGAGGAGCTAGCTTCTTTGGTAGAGAAGAAGGAGGAGTCAGATTTAATGTCCCAGAAATTATCTGTGGAGATTGCAAAGTTTCACAAGGATTTGGAACAGAAAGATAAAATTTTGTCAGCCATGCTGAGGAAATCTAAGCTTGATACTGCAGAAAAGCAAATGCTATTAAAGGAGGTTAAGTTATCAAAGGCTAGGAGGAAGCATGCTGAGCAAGAAACAGAAAAGTGGAAGGCAGTTTCAGAAGGAAAACATGACAGACATTCCTTAAAAAGCATGTTGGTGAACTTGAGTTCAAGGATGGATGTTTTTCCTGGTGCTAGAGGTATGCAGCCTAGTTCAACAGGTTCTTCACACATTGCAAAAGAACCGGACCAAAATTCACTCTTTTCTGATAACTATTTGCAGCAAAGAAGTGGAGACTTGTGTAAGATTAAATTCTTCAAACTTTTATATGATTTTATTTGTTGTTACTTGTTAGTGTACAAAGTTCAACGGTTGGAGCATTTATTTTCCTTGACCCTTTCTCTTATTTTGTCTTCAGCCATTCCTGCTAATGCTAAGAGATTGGAAGATTGGATGCGAGCTGAGGCAGAAAGATATGCAACCCTGATTGAGCAGAGGCATCACTTAGAGCTAGATGCTTTTGCGGAACAAATGAGACTTAAAGATGAGAAATTAGAGGCATTTCGGTGGCAGTTGTTGAGAACAGAGTTAGAAACAAAACAGCTGCAGTCACATGTGGAGGGATTGGTCAAGGATGTGACTCATTTAAGACATGACAAGATGAAATTGGAAACCTTACTGTTGGAGAGAGAAGATGAACTGAATTCCCTGAAAGAGCAATTTGCATCAAAGTTGAGGCCATTAAATTGCATTAGAAATAACTCTAATTTGCCCCCTCAATCTTCAGAAGTAGCCCAAGATGCTGTCTGGTCCAGAGTCAAGATTGTAAAGAAAAAACCTGGTGAGCTAGAAATGATGGAAACTTTGATTGAGGAAGAATGTGAAAAGGAAGTACAGTGCCTGCCCCATGATCATTTTAACAATGCTAACTTACTAGTTCAATCTCCAGAAAATGAGATTGAAGAAGCAAAAGATGATTCTAGGGAGGATAGGCCTGCTCCTATGCAAAATCAAAGTCCAACACAAGTAGAAATTGATGCATCTGAAAAGATAGCATCTACCAGCCATCCCTTTATTAGTAAGACAAAACAGTCCTCATGGAAGATGGATCTTCATGCTCTCGGAGTATCTTACAAGATCAAGAGGCTGAAGCAGCAACTTATTCTTGTAGAAAGGTTGACAGGAAAGCAAACCAATGATGAACAAGCAGAAATTAATGATGATAGCAAAGTTGGTATGAAGGCTTATCTATCCTTGACTAGTTTGCTGAATAAACAACTTGGAAGATATCAATCCCTCCAAGAGAAGACTGATGATCTTTGCAAACGAATGGTAAGCATCAATTCTTTAGTTTTATTAGCTTTGACACTATAATCCATTCACAATATGCTCACAACAAACAATGTTTCACCCATATTAATCCTTTAGGCTTCTTTAATGCCCACTTAAGATATAGAAAAGGACAAAATTTAGATGTAAGTACTATATGTGTTTTTGGGTACTGTTCTCTAATTCTGACTAGAGTTTTACCTTGATAATCCATGCAATAAAGGTCAAAATTAAAGGTTAGCAATGGTGAAATTTCAATTTTAATAAGAGAAAAACACCAAGAATATTGCACCTAAGTTTTGTTCTATAGAAAAATTGAGCAATTTTGCATTAACTGTGATCTAAATTATAGTGTCCAACTTCATTTGGCATAGCAAAGTTGAGCATGAGTCAATCATTTGTTACACATTTCAGCACGAGAATGACCTCTACGCAAATCGTGGAGATATGAATGCTGCAAGAACAAAGGAGAAAACATCAACACTGGAGCACTTCCTAGAAGAGACATTTCAATTGCAAAGGTACATAGTTGCAACAGGACAAAAATTGATGGAAATTCAATCAAAGATTGTTTCTGGATTTGTTGGGGTGGCAGAAGAGATGGAGAAAAGTGCTGGCATTGACATGAAGCGCTTTGCCGACAGTATTAGGAATCTGTTCCAAGAAGTTCAAAGAGGTCTTGAAGTTAGAACAGCTAGAATTATAGGAGATCTTGAGGGGACACTAGCTCGTGAAGGAATGATATGTTTTAGGAGGTAACACTGCAACTTCTATTTGCCCGAGGCCTAGAATGGTCTTAATGTGTCTTTTCTTTTTGTCTATAATATACTTATTACTATAGTTAATTACATTAATTTGTATATGGTTGTCACACAAAAATTCCATTGGAATTGAAACTTAATAAGATTTTTCCTGTCTCCTTAGTTGACTTGAATGAGCTCATGGGCCCACCATACCACAACGTGACAGGGCAGTCTCCAACAAAAAAAAAAGTGTCATTTTTGTATAAAATTGTCAAGCTATTTTTCTTTTTGCAACATTTTTATTTATTTTTCTTCTTTACAGCACTTGTCTTATTTCACACTTCTATCTTTGACCCAGTCGCTTAAAGTTTCATAGTAGTAGTTAAGGATACAAAGATCAATGTAAAAAATAACAAAATTTATCTCATAAATTAGAAATAACTCATGCTCCTCTATTTTTTGAAAAATTCTCTTATTTAACTATTCTAAAATTTGAAGAAATAAATTGTTTATGAGAGAAATGTTATTCATTGTTTATACTAATTTTTCTCTTATAAGAACTTTTTATAAATTTATCTAAATTGGATCTTTGTCTTCTTTTTGCACATCTCTTTCATTATAAATATATTATGAGAGTGTAATGTCAAAATACTATGACTCGAAAGAAAGAGGTAAATAAACTTCATAGTTGATATATTTCCCTTATTTTAAAATTATTTAACGTTTGTTTGGTTGCATAAATAGAAGTAGAAAAGATTGGTGTACAATGATTTTATGGATAAATACTATAGGCATTGTTAGTATTGTTTTTTAATCAAAGTTGAAGTTTCACCTTGATAATATATATTGACCTTTAATGCTAGTGTGTTGACCTTTTATGCAAATTTGATTATGCAAATTATGAAAGTAAAACTCTAATTCTAATTGGAGAGAAACACTAACAATACTTCCAGGGCTCCATCTAAATTTTATTTCAAAATTTTCACATTCTCGCTTTTAACTTACTCGATCTAATCACATGAGCTTTGACTATAGTTTGTGGAATTTCTTTTTGTTGAATCAAATATTTCATGAATAAGATGCTTATGGCATCTGGTGATGCTATAAGTTCCCCTCTTGAGCGTTGTCAGGGAACCACAAAGCATAAATCGTTTCAGTCCTCTGGCTTTGCTAACTGTAAAGTAGAAGAAAAGCATAAATCGTAAAAAGAAGAAGAAAAGTGTAAGCAACAATTCATCTTCTTCACAAACTGCAGCATTGCTTTTATATTTTATTTTTGGCCCACAAAAGCATACAACTTGCCTAAAATTAAGAAGCAAAACTTCACCATTTTAGAAATATAAAAGTATTTGGTTTTATATTAATCTCATCGGGCCCATATCCCATTAATGCACACTCCTCACTCCTCACTCCTCACTCCTCACTCCTCACTCCTCACTCCTCACTCCTCACACACTATTTTTAAGCAGTGTCAAATTTGACATGCTAACCAGCTCTTATTCTTCCTGCCAATATTATACGCTTACCCTAAAATTGCAAATAAAAATTTGAGAAATATTAACCATAACGCATTCTTTTAATATACTTTATTCTTTGTCAATTGTAATCCTAAAAAAATTATTCATTTAAAATAGTCTCTGCAGTTAATTAAGAGTCGCTAAGTGATAATTAAATAAACTGTGTTTCACATATTAAGTGTCACTTAAAAATTAATGCTTGCTTTACATGTAATAATCCTTAAATAAGTACTTAGTAATTTTTTATAAAAAAAAGTTTGAAATTACTTTTTTTAATCTTATAAAATTTTAAATAAGATATTTTTTTATCATTACATTTAATATCAAAATATTCTTCTATTTTTATTACCACAGGAATAAGAGTTTATACTCCTATTCTTTAACATAAATTTGAGTACGATAAAGGTAAATCTTCTAAACTCACACACTAATAAAAAATATAGGTTGAAATATACATAATAGAGTAAGTTTTTTTTAAAATTACTCTCTAAGCAATAATATTTTAGCTTATAACACTACCTCAATAAATATTCTCAAGAGAGAAATGAGGTATAAGATACTATCTAAATAAAGAATGCTGATTAAAAAGATAGTAGTAATGTTTATTTTAAACAAAAATTGAAAAATATAATTTTATATAAATTTTATTCATGATATTTTCAAGACATTTTTAAGGGTATACCTAACAATGTAGGGTGTTTGAAAGTTCACCGGACATAAACAAAGTTGTACCAACATATCGTATATAAACTCAGTTTTGAAATGGACAGACGAAACTTCTTAGAGTTATTGAGGTTTCAAACACATTAATTTCCTTTTTTGTCCTGTTTAAGTGGCAAATACCTTCAATTAATTCTGCATACGACCCTCCAATGCATATTTGCATTACAATGTGCTTGCTTGCTTTGAACTGCCGATAAGTTGGGTTGATGTCAAATTTTAGGCCCCCCAAATATAAAAGCTTCATGCTGAATCGATGCAGTGCTCTTTTATTTGTTGCTTTCTGTGCCTATAACAATGTTTCTCTGTTTTAATGATGCACTACGGCACTATGAAGGAGAGAAGAAGAAATAATTATAGTTATTGTAAAAGGAAAATAAGAAAAGAAAATTGCTTGTGCTATTTCAGGTAGCAGTGGATGTTTTTGACAGTTTATGTATTATTCTCTTCCACCAACTCTACAATGCACATTTTATAATTTTATGAGTCCGAAGCTTTCCCTATTAAAATATATTATGGTCCTCTTATGATATATTTGTTAACTCATAGTTCTCTAATTGGTATTTTTTTTTTTTTTTTAAATACAACGTGAAACTTATTCTCCTCAAGGTTATAGTTAGAAGTCTTGCTTTGGCCACAATTTATCTTTATTTATTGAAACCTGTTTTTGTCTTTGTTTTATTGGATCTTTTAATCTTTCACTATTCCTTTTTTAACTTTCTTTGAATATAAACTTTCATATCTTATTTCAATATATATATATATTTGGATCATATTCGACAATGTATTAATAAGCTTCTGATTTGACTGATCTATTTAAGCAAAAAACATTTGGTCATTTTGAATTCATAACCTTCTTAATTAGAGTAATTATTTAAGTGCAACTCGCCTTATTTACATAACTCTCTTTTATTTCAGAATATACAAGTCCTTTTAGGTTTACAGCTATTACTTCTAAATAAAAAATAATTCTCTATGCTACTTTCTCCTTCCAAGTTTAATAGTGATATAGGCTGTGCAAGAGTTGCTTAAAAATTAGCAACTTGTAATAACGCGAACCTTATCTATATACTCTCTTATTTATTTAATTATTTCTAACACATTTTTGAGGACTTTTCTCAACATATAAAGCTTTATTTTTTAAAAATTAAAAAATAATTCTTATACATTTTAATACAAAATACATATTCTAACAAAAATAATATGCTTTAGACTAATTTATACATATATCTTAATCATATTCAATAATTCAAAATTAAATTCATCAAATTTAACTTTAAACCAAGAAGTCACTAATTATATGACTGAGAGAATCACCAAAAAATCTTGGATACATATAACACCACTAAAATATTGTAACGATGACCATTATGCATTGTATATGTAGCTTTGTTTCAGGTGAACCACATTCTTTATTTGGCACGTTTTGTTTAGATATGATCTTGTAGTTGTGGTCTATATATATATATACACATAAAAACGATATGGACCACTGCTGGGGTTAGGTTTTCTTTATGACAAAGGTATATATGGTAATGGAACTTAAAGTCAGCATTTAGTTCATTTATGAATGACTTTTTCTTTTATGAGATTCCTACTCTCTATTCACACACACAAAACACTTCTTAAGTGCAAAATCAAATTTACACATGAAAACTTTTACTTATTTGAATAAAAAATGTAAAAAATAGTTCACCGATTAACCAGTATTTTTGTTTTGTTTTATTATCTTAAACAAAATTGATGTAAGAATTATGTAAAAACTTTTTGTGAAAATATTATTACTCTTTTCTTAGGCGCATATCGTAAAGAGGGATTACTTTATGCGTATAAAGACGCCAAACTCAATAAAAGTTAAGTTTAATTCAATGGCATGAAGAAAAAACAAGTTGTATGGATTGAAATAAAATAATAAAAGAAAACTCATGAGTTAATCAAAATATACATTTTATTTTAAACTTACATGAATGACAGTGAGAAGGAAAACACGTCGTACAGCTGTATAAATTTAAATATAAATATGGATGATGAGGATTGCACTCTACCCTAGTACTAGTTTTATTTCTACACACCAAAATCTTATGTTGCTGTTGTGAATATGCGTGATTAATTGATTGATTTCTCATTATTATAACGAGAAAAACATTTTATTTAAATTTATATTTTTACTTCTAAATCATTACGAATATATTTTTGATTTATAATAAATTTTTATTCATGTCTTCCCCTTGACATTTCAAATATAAAAAGAGTATCATAACTTATCTTTTGTTATAATTTACTTAAAAGTTATCTTAATGATACGTAAATAATAGATTATTCTGTGTGTATAGCAAGGAAAATTTATCAATTGTAATAAATTGATCCGTGCATCAGCACAAGTGACATAGTAGTTATATAGTTAAAAAGTAAAAAATCAGCATCTTTAAAAAGCTTTTCAATGTGACACGTAAAGCTGAAAATTAAATTGTTAGGACAGTAAGGTGACACTATACATATATACAAAATTTGAATATAATTAAGGTTATATAAGATCCACTGAATTTCTTATTCGAAATACTTTTTCTTTTGGGTCAAATTACTTAAAGTTTATGTGATGACACCAAAAGCCATGTATCAACTGCAGCATCAGATAATTGGAACACAGTGGTGGAGATGGGCTTGCTTGTCGTAGTCACTACGAATCAACATGCATGTTCCCTGTACGTGCAACAAGTATCTATTAGACGCGATTGTGATTAGGTTCTAGCAATTAAAATTTTTAGAAGCCATGAATTTGGCATCCAATCAGTGATTAATTAAAGGTTACACTCATGGCATAATATTGTCGGTGGTATATAACATTTAAAAGCTGCTTAAAATCAGTGAAGGAGGAAATTCACTATATATAAACAGTTTCCAGTAACATTGATGGAGAAAATTAGAAAACGAAAGGTTACAATAATTGATACGTGTATCTCAAGTGATCCTTATTGGCAATAACCATCGATCACTATTACTGCATTTTCAAGCCATATGCATAAATTACGATTATATTACCATCAATTAATTTTTAAGTGTTAAATAAATAATTAATATTATTTCATTAAGTAAATTTTAATATTTTTATTAAAAGTATGTTTAACATAAATTAAAAATATTTAATAATATTAATAATACAACATAAAAAATTAATTATATAAATTATTTATACATTATTAAAGATCTTTTACATACTATAAGAAAAAAAATATCTTTTACAAGACGTGTCACGTGATTTTTTTAATATATTTTATTTATCTTATCTATGTAATTTAAAATTATTTATTTATTATTATTATTACATTTTTATATTTATTTTAATAATTAAATTAACATTAAATAAATTTTTAGGTATAATAAATTATTAAATATTTTTTATGCAAATAAAATTTAATATATTTCATTAAATGCAATATAAAGTCGTGCATCGTACATACATAAATGTTAATTAATTAATTAATTAACAAGTGCTAGGCGTTAGAATTACTTTTACTAATATAATTTTTATTTTGTGAAAGTTAAATTATTAAGATAAGTATTATGAATTTCTACTAATAATATAATATATTATAGTATTATTTAATTTATTAATAATATATGTTAATTTTTTATATTAACAGAAATGAAAGTTAACGTAATGTATTATATTATAAATATATTTGCAATATTTATACTAACATTTTAATTTTAGTTAGACAAAGGTCACCTGAATGAAAACTATATTCTATCTTCAAGTTGTTAGTATATGATCATTAAGAGTTTATAGGATAAGAATTTAATTAATAAATATAACTATTAAATCATGAGATATTATTTTAGTGATTATCCATACTGATTAACATAAATCAAATGTTCTTAGATGTAATTCTATAGTTCATGTTTATATTATAAAAGTATATTATACGATAAAATGAAATTAGTTAATAAATTATTAATAAATTTGTAAATTATATAAAATTATATTTAATTTATTTAATAAAAAATTGAATTTAATAATTAGATTGCAAAAATTTAACGATTATAAAATATCATTAGGGGAAATAAATATATGACTGTACTAATTCTTAAAACAAGTGAATCTCTAATACACATATAATTATTTAAATAAAAGCACTTGATTAATATGAAAAATAAGAATGACAAATATAAATTATATTTAAATAATTATAATCAAAAGATTAATACACACAATTTTTACGCATGCAGATTTTCTTGCAATATGTTCCATCTTTTTTCCATTCCCTTGTTCCTTCTCCTTTGTAAGGCATATTTATGTTCCTCTAAAAAAATATATGAAGTTCATCTAATTTAAATTTAATTAATATTTTGTTGTATTATATGATTTTAATAAATAATAAAATTTTGACGAATGGGGCAAATTCAGCCTATATATATATATATCTTCAACTCCTTGAGAGACTTCCAAAAACAGTACAAACGTAGAACTAAATATCAAAGAGTGAAAAGGGCGTAGCACAAGGGCCTTTGTGTTTTCTCATCCTTACCTTTTGTTTTCAATATATTTTCTTCCCTTTTTGGGTTGGCTTGAACCCTTTTTTTCTGGTTGGCTGGAACTTTATTTAAGATTCTCCATAAAACGTTCATTATATTAGGATAAAGCGAGTCTCTTCATGCAGTGTTTCAAAATGTTTCCTCTGATATCCTGTAGTTTATTCAACATGCATGTTAATTATTGAGAAAATGACCTCAAAAGATTCTCAAGGACCAAAATAATTGTTTCAAAACTCCTTTACAACTCCATGAATATATATATAATTTCTTGACTTTTAAGTTATTCTAATTCTTTTTTCTTATTTCCCATAAAGCTCCATACTTTTCTTTGACTCTGCTAATTGCCATTTCATTTTCGCCAACTTGTGTTATAATAATAGCAGTCTGTATGAGCATTAAGAATACAAAAGTTGTCACCATCGCCTCCATCCTCTTTAAATAAAATAGATATATATAAAAAGGTGGAACTTTTGTTTAGATTCTTTTTTTATTTTTTGGGTAAAAGATGTGCAACGATAAGATGGATAAATTTATGCATTAATTCCTTGCACTCATTCACCATAAAAGTTTTTCAAAAAAAATCCAACGATTTTAATCTCACCAATTTTTAATAATAATCATACGTAGCTAACCCATTATTAGGAAGAGATGCGTAACCTCGTTATATATCTCGCAGTATTCATAGAGTCCATTCATCTTCATTATTTTGACATGGCAAGATTTAGTATATAGCAAATAAAAACAATGTTTCGTAAACACCTATTGCATTTTAAGAGATATAGGAATAAGTAATAATGATAATAATAATAATATGATTAATGGTGTGATGTAATAAAACAATAAAGAGACATAAAACTATTGAATAAACATTGTTATTATTATAGATTAAAATTTTAAAAATACAAATATAAGTAGTCTAGGCAATAAGTACCTTTCAATTAATGACAATTAAATTATTGAAAGGGATAGAAGCGTGCGAATAAGTCAATTAGAAATTATTAAGAACGCGTTTTACAAAACTAGAGTGAATAAGCTACTTGAAAGTTAAAAATATATATTTAAAAGTTAATAAATTATATTAAAAATGTTTAATCAAATTAATTATTGAGTCAAGTAATAAATATAAATAACAGTTAAGGATATAATCAATTATTAGATCAAAATTGGAAATATAATAATTATATAATTTTTAAATTATTATGTTAATATTTTAATTTGTTTCAAATTATTTATTATCTTAAAAATCAATATAATAATTTAAAAAATCTTGAAGTACTTATATTTTTATCAAATAAAATAAGATAACGTGAATAAATTTATATTATTGTTTTAATAATTTTACATTATAAAAATAAAATTTTATGATTTTGTTAAAATAAATTTCGTGACGGAGAAAGAGGTATTGGGATTTTAGAAATTAAATGGGAAGTGGAAAAAATACTAAAAAATAATAAGGATGAAAATAAAAAAATAATTGAAAAAAATAATTGAAAATAAGCGTTTTAAAAAAATACTAGTTTAAGTAATATTAAAAAAAATTAGTAACTATTTATTTTAGTTATCTTATGTATTAAATAGATATTTTTTATAAATAAACCTTTAACTAATAAAATAAGCTATTAATTATTAGAAAATCCTTTCCGGAAACACTGTAACAAAGAGGAGATTATTTGACAAACTTTATGAGTAAATTAGTCGAAAGTAAAAACGTTAGTTGAAAGCTTAGCATTAATAAAAATTTAAAATTTAGAAAATAAAATTTGATAAGCTAGTTGTTTTAATTTAAAGCGTTTGATAAAAGTAACTATTAAACTAATTGATAAACATAAAAAAAAAAAACAAACACGTTTTCTTACTTAAATTTAACTTTTAAAATCGAATACTATACATATTTTAAAATATTTTTACAGAATTTTCATTTTGATTTATTTTAAATGATTTATCATCTTAAAATTTAAGATAATAATGTTTTATATTTTATTCTTACTTTAAAAAATATAAAATAAAATGAGATAGTATAAATGAATTTATATTATAATTTAGATAATTTTATAATGTAAAAATATTTCAAAATGTGATGCTGTTTAAGAGTTTGTGAAATTAAAAAGATAATAAAAAATTATTATAACAGTAAGGATGAAAAAGTTTAAATATAATAAAGCATTGATCTATCATACAATGGAGTGTAGATAAATGAGAAAGTGACTACTTGCTAATGAAAAATTATATGATTTATCAAGCATTAAGTAATAAACACATGTGATTTTAAAATTAATAATAACAACAATGATAATAATAAATGTGTGTGATTCCCGTGTAATTGTGTAGCAGCCATTTTTGCCTTCCTCAATCACTGTCTTAAGACCGATTTGATGATCGTGAATTAGTGGCCGACCACCGTTCGGTCTTTACTGACGATGTTACTTGCTGCTAAGTGCTTCCCCAATTCAAAACCGTCTCTTCATCAAACAAAAACAAACGAAACTTTCCATTTCAGTGCAATATCATATCATATATATCGCAAGTTACAAGAGAATCACAATGCAGGCTGCGTTTGTTTTTACGTTTAGAGACCTTCTTGAATGGTTTACGCCTCTGAAAATAATATTGGGTTGGGCGTGAATATTTCATGTTTTAACACATTACCAAACACGCACTTATAAATCAACTGTCCACAGTGTTTAAACTCATAATAAAGAAAAAGTTAAGATAAAGGCTTATAAATAAACAACTGATTCTTTTTCTTTTTTCTCTCTATTTTGTGTTACTCGCAAATTCAGGTTATCATACTTTGAAACTTATTTTTTCATTAAGATAATCTATACTAATAATTTTCATTTGTAGATATTAACATGATTCGTTCATGTGGGTTCTATTAAAAATGTTGCAATTAGGGAAAGTTTAGTGATGATTTTTCTGTGTTTAGATTGCAGCTAGTTTTGATAAGTCTCGAACCAGTGTGGATAAAAAATAATCTTATAATTTTTGGTGAAATGATTTGAGTGTTCTCACCTACAAACCAGATTGAATACGCTATTTAGCATTTGGGAGATGCAACCTGCACACGAATAACTAATAAATAGGATTATAATGGCCCTTCTCCCATGAAGACGAAAGAAAAATAAAAGGATGTTTCGTTTTTGGCTTTATATGGATTATAAAAGGGTAAACTCTTCGTTTTTTGCGGAAAATAATTAAATTATGTTAATTAAAAATTATTTATTTTTATTTAATGTTATTAATTTTACAAAAAATAAATCTTCTTTTAATATGTCCTTAAGATAATTTAATATTTTTATTAGTATTAAATATTATTTTCAGTCATTTAGTATTTTAATGAAAGGCAATTAAATTTTGTTATATAGTTTAAAAGATATTTTTTTCAATTTTAAAAGTCGTACAAAATTATTAACTCATATCTTAAAATAAAAAAAATTAAAAGTATTTGAATTAAATAAGAGTATTTTAAAGATAATTTTATTAAATAACATGAAAGAGTTAAATTTTGTTTATATTTTAGACAACCATACTTTCACAAAAGAGTATTTTTAATGAACATTTTAAATAAATACTCTAGCTTATTTGAATTTTGGTCTTATTATTTTAATAATTTAAAATTAATATTGTACATGATATTCTATACTTTTTATTTTTAACTATTTTTATATAAATATATCTTAAAAATATATTTTATTTTAAAAAAAATACCTATATAGTATAAATAATATTTTGTTTAGTTTTACTTTGGGGAGACATTAAGTACTCTCCAAAAATAGTGAGATTAAATTTTTTCAAAAAAGAAAAGAAAAGAAATTATTATGAATGATGTGATATAATACGTGTTAATAGAAGAAAAGTTAAAAAAAATTTAAAAAAATAAATATAATTTTAAAATTGATCTTTTATCAAATTTTTATTTTATTTTTAAAATAAAATTTTAATTTTAGTCTCTATATTTTAAGAAATTATTATTTTTAATTCCATTAACTTAAATGGTTGAACATTTAAGAACGTCAACAATAACGCTTAAAAATAAAAATTTATAAAAAAATAAAAATCAAAACAAAAAATTTCCTAAAATATAAAGAAAAATATATTTAAATTTAAAAGAAAAAATGAAAATAAAAATTGATTATAAAACGATGCAACGTTGAGCAGTTTCTATCTGGTCCTTTTCTGACTCATGGGGTTACCTTGTAATTGGGGTGAAGTGGGACTTATCATTCACATTCATTTCCTTTCAACATTTCTCATCTCTACCGCAACTATAAGTTACAAACCAAACACACGTAATTTATGTCTTCTCCACGACTTTTCAAAGGACCTGGTCTTAGCTCTTCTTCTATAAAACCACAATCCACGTTCATTCACCACCCTTCTCTCTCTTTATACCAACTCATTCACACATTTCTATATCTATAAAAGCACACACACCCACTTCACTACCTCATCATAAGGTACCCCCAACAATGGTGGGCTCTGAATCAGACAAGGGTGATCGTGTTCACGAACCAAGCCACGCGCCGACAAAGCTCTCTCTCTTAAACTCACCGCCGACCATGCCGCCGGGGACTCCGCCGCCGCAGACCACGGTTTCTGTTCCCTTTAAGTGGGAGGAAGCGCCGGGGAAGCCTAGGCACTGCCACACCCAATCGGAGCCTGCTAGAACCTTGGAGCTGCCTCCGAGGTTGTTGCTTTTGCACGCCAAGGTGTCCAACATGGACGGGCCTTCTCCTACGACGGTGTTGGATGGGCCTTACGTTGGCCGGGCCATGTCCTTCACTTCCTCTTATAGGACTCCCAGGGAGCACTGGAATTCCGGTTTTGGGTCCACCAGGTGGAGCGGTTTCAGGAAGATTAACAAGGAGGACGACGAGGGTAGTTTCGACTTTTCAACCCACTGTTCTACTAAGCCTAAGGTGAAGATCACAAGGGTTTCCAAAAGAGGAAACTTCTTTACTCTTTCTAAGCCAAGATCACATCTCTGGGTAAGTGATACTTCATCCTCCATCTCTTTCACTGTTCGTTATTCTGAAAAATTTCTTGCTTTATTATTCATTATATGTTATTATTCCATCCTTGATCATGGATTCAATGATCGTGACAAAATTAAAAGTTATAATTTTGATTTGTATAGCTCCAAAACATCACCGTTTTATCCTTGTACATTTCCTATTTTTTGTTGCTATGAAATATCATGATGTTATCTAAATCATGCATAATGCAGAGCAGCTATGGTGTTAGGTATGCATTATACAACGCATTTTGTTTCATGGCCAAAAGTGATGTTTGACTATGACTATACTATATACTGCTCTTTACATTAATGCCACAAATTTATAAAAGCTTAAAATTTTAAATAATGTTAATTATTTCTTTATTTAATTTTAAGTCATATTAAAAAGTTAAAAAACTTAATACAAAAATGATATTAATTATATTCTTGAATGTGAATGTTAGATAAATAAAATTAAGGGAATGGTTTTTAGTCAAAAAGTGCATGATTTCGTTTTTAAAGAATATTTTCCGTTTCTAGTTTTCTAAACCTAAATAGACCCTCCACTTACGCAAATAATGAAGAAACTTGCTTCCCGTGATTTGGACTTGGAGCGGTGAAATTACAACAGTCAAAGGGCAGCAGCAATTGGGGTACGAAAGCTGGACTTTCACTACCTGGCTACAGAAAAAAGCACCGAGTTGCTGCTGCGCCTTCTGATTTTCGTTGTGAATTTGGAAATATTAACGTTATTTATATTTTATACACTTTTTAATTATTTTATATTACTTTTAAAATAATAAAATAAATATGTCTAATTTCTAAAACAATTTTTATTTTCTTGAACTGAAAAAAGCAAAAATAGGTACTATAAATTACAGTAATAATGAAGTCCTTTGTTCGTTGAGATATTCTTCCGAGTGAGAAATTCTTGTGTCTCTTTTTTTTTATGAAAAAACTAAAGAAAATTATCAAAATATCAAACTTTGGAAAAATCATATAAATATAGAAAATTTGATATGCACTGGTCAGTTTGAATGACGATTTTTAGTGTTTTAAAATTTTGAGTTTTTATATTTTATGTTAGGCTCTCTTGTACCAAAAATAGTTAATTTTTTATATATGTTATTTCTAAATACCATATAAAAAAAATAAATCATTTCTTATTGCCTTTTAGAAAGAATTTTTTTTAATATCATTACCATTATAATAATTTAGTAAAGGTTTAATGGAAATATAATAATAACAAAAAAAAATCACATACAGTTATCTAATTATAAATTATTATTAGTTTAATAATTATCACTTAAAATTATATTTAAAATAAATTTTAATTAATTAATAGGGTAAAATATATAAAAAAAAAATTGATACGGTATACTTTCTCGGTTGAAATCTTATACACCCGGAATTTACCCGAACTTCACAAATTACAATGAACAAAATTGCTATGTCCAATTTTTTTACTAATTAAAAAGATAAATTTTGTTAATTTTAAATTTTTAGAATGAGTTTAATTTTTAAAAAAAATTGAAAAAATATGTTCATTGTATTAAAATTGTATAGATATAATAAATAATTTTCAATAAAATATAATATTATTAATTGAAATTTAATCTTAAAAAGAAAAGTGAATTTTTGTAATCGAGTATTTCTTGATCCGTTGGATTCTTTTGTCTGCTCCGTTTGGCATGTTTCGTTGTGCCTAGTGATCTGGTTAGGTTGATATCTTATCATGTAATTATTATTTTTATAAATACAGGCAAGCATTTATGAAAGCTTTAAGCAAGTGGTCCCATGGAGACGCAAGCAACACACAAAAAATGGGCCTCTATCGACACCGTTTGATCTTTAGACTTTTTAATCGTGTCAAATGGACCAGAAAAAAAAAATATTGTATTTAGTGCTTAAATAAAACCTTCTTTTAAACGTCATGGTCATCTCTCATAGCATAGGGATCACACTTCTTGTACATATAAATCATACATATATATAAATCTTTCAAGTTTTATTTTATCCATAATAACAATTAAAAATAATTCATTGTAGACATTTCTTTCACACCTAGTCCATTATTTAGAATGCGTTTCTTAATTTAGATTATGTCATTACAGTATTTATGAATATTGGATATACGATCACGTGTGTTAACTATTTGAGTCATATTATATGTAATATCTATTTTTTTTTTGTTTACCTTTAATAGTTAACAGTGACACACACACATTAATTATTATTTATTAATAATTAAATTACACTATTCCAATAATTCCGTTATTTTTTATTTTTTATTCTTTTAAATTTTAATACAACATTAATCATCATTTTCTTAAATATATTGTTTTATCTCTATCTAATTTTCAAATATCTGATAAACATATCGTAAATGATAGACAAATAATAATAGAGAAAATGTGTAGTTTGGTTTTTAAAATGGTATTAGAATGAAGATATTTGAGTCAATAAGATCATAAAATATCATTGCCGTGGGTTGAAATTCTAGCACTGGTTGGACGTATATTATGGTCTCAAATAAACTCGTAATGCAAGTTATTTCCACATCATTGACTAAGAGACGTACGCATGTTGAGTGTTGACCAAGAACATAGCGTCCATTGACCAATTAACGCAGTTTCTACTACATGGTTTCCACCAGTTTGTATTACAGTAATTAATTTAACTAAAAGCTAATCAAAAGTCCACCAATTGCACTGCCACTACTCAATTAGTCATACACCATATTCAAAGCTAGCATCCACAGTACATAGTTACACCTTATCCTATTGTTTTTCATTCCAAAATCTCTATTTAATGTCTTCAAGATACTAGTTAGTAAGACATTTTCTGTAAAAGTCTTCATAGCTGTACTTTAAATCGTACAGTTTTCTTATTGTGTGTGTGTGACACATATTTGCTAAGAATTAAATAATGTGAGCCTATCATCTTTTTTATCATCATATTAATATATCATTTTTGATGTATCAAACAAGCCAAATATTTCAATTTTGCAAGTAAAAATTCACGTATCAATCAATAGCAACATAATTAACCACCCATTCATTCTGTGTTAATCTACTGTGTATATCTATCAAATATTAATTAAAACTCACAATAAGTGAAAACATAGAAACACCCAACGAAACATTACTCAAAACTGTTCCTATCGCACTATAAAGTCGGCACGCAAAACACAATAGAACAGTGGGCCCAATTAAGTTGAAGCCCATTCTTCCTATTGGATTGCAAATCGACAACATAAATACCAGTTGCTGGGTTAAGATTTGATCGTGTTCCTTGACCCAAAAAAAAATGTTTAAATTGATAGAAGGTCGACAAAAATATTATAGAAAGAAATAAAATACAATAAAATAAAAGTGATATTAGTTGCTATTGTTTATATTTTTGAAATAAAATATGATAAATTTTATTTTATTTAATCTTTTATTTCCATTCTAGAGTATGAAATATAAAACAAATTGTTTAACTAATTAATCGTGTCATTTTTATATTTTAAATAATGAAATAAAAATTAAACAGATTGATTTAAAAATATAGATAATAAATTTATTTATACGTTTCATATAACTATTTTATTTATTTATTATTAGGTTACAATATTAAGGATTTTTTAATTTAACTCCTGTAAAATGAAGATTCATCATTTCATCCTTGTTTTTAATTAGTACTGAGATTCTATCATCTTGTTTCTGTTTAACTAATACAAATTAGATAAAATAATAATATAGTTAAAGAATATAGTTAGTCACTTGCTCAAGTAGTCTACATATATGTTTCAAACCTAAAAACTATTCACACATTTTAATTGTTTGTACAGTCAATAAAACCATTATAGTTGAAAATCAGAAAAAGAATTAGAAATCAAGCAAATATAACTTGCATATCTCGAGCACTCACTTATTGTTAAAAGAATAATTCTAAATTCTTCTGTTTTTTGTCTATAAAAATCCTCTGAATTATTACATAATGCTTGTTGTATTTTTAAGATAATAAAGATCATTACAAAATATTAGAAGGATATAATAAAATTATTTAAGAGGATATATAGCAATACTCGTTTTTGTTGGGGTCTGTTAAATTATTACAAATGCTCCATTGAAGGTGGGGTTATGGGTCTCCTAAAGGAAATTAAGCTGTTAGGGACGTAGAACATATACCTTTGAATAACCAATGGCATAACCAGATACTTGTAATTCAAATATTAACTCATTATTTGATCAATCAATACATATTCCCAGTTTTTCTCTAATCCATTTCTATTCCTTTCATTTTTTTTTATCTTCCTCTTTTTTTTTTTCTTCTTATCTCACTTATCCCTACCAATATTTAATACCCATTTAATGAAAGGTAAAGAAACGGATTTCCGTCTTATATTCACAGGACAAACACTATTAGGGAGCTAAAACCACTATTGGTCTTCAATAGGAGCATTGATATCAATGTTTTATAAATTTTCTTCAATAAACTCAAATTTCAACCAAGAATTAAAATATGTTATAAGATATTAAGATGCGTTATGCTTCGTAGTTTAAAGTTTGAACATGAACTCTAATTATTGAATCCACATCGACTCATGACTCAGTTATTTCTACGGAACATAACTAAAAAAAAGGCGCAAAAGATAAAATAGGTAATCGTATTGATCCGTTTATGGTTAATTGCACGCTGGTTTGCTTCTTTAAGATACAAACGTGTTACAGAAGAATAAGCCATATTATACCATTTCACAGATGAACATTTAAGAATGAAATATCCTCCTAGGTTCCAAAAGTAATCGTACTTAAAAAATAACTGGAAAAGTACCCATTAAAATTGATCAAGGTAATGTAGATGAGAAAGGCTTTATAGTATTGTAGAAAACGCCTCCCTAGTCTCCAATTGAACACAAAAATACATGTGCTACGGTCAAATTAGTTTCCTAATGTATAGAAGAATAAAACCAAAATAATATCCACCATGGTGTCCTAGCCTATACTATTATGTATTGTTTCTTTTTATGTTCTTTATTGTCATCAGCAACATTCCACGAAACAAACAACCATGGTCAAGCTTGGAGAGCCAAATATCTTCTCCTCTTGTAATTAGCTTTAAAACAAGCCTGCCTCAGCTTCTTGGTTTCTTCACTCAGTTCCAATCCTGGTAATTTTTCCAACATCATTTTATGCTTCTCCAACATGGCAACCTCGTTTGCCAAACCCAATTCCTGCACACACAACAAACCTTTTGAAGTTCGAACCACGCATTGACCGCTACATAATAAGCAATTAATGACAAAGATTAGTACTCTTCACGTTAATTTTACTTCTCGATTTCATTCCCAATTAAATGTGCACAGTTTCTAAATCATCATTCCCCATGCAAGGATAAGCAAAATTTTTCACTTCTTGACAAATTAAAGAAAATTGGGTAATCCAAAGAGAATGTTAAGGCGCATGAAAGTGTGGGGGCAATGTAGTCATAGTGATAGGACGTGTATGAATGTATGTATGTATGTACCTTGACGTTATCTATGAGTAACTTCAAGCTCTTGAGTTTCCTATGAGGCCACCTCATTATGTTGAGTTCTCTGCACCTTCTCTTCAACAGGGTTAACCCCACATTCATTTCCTTAGCAGCTTCAGTTATGGGAACGCCAAAATGCTTCTTTATCTCGTCAAATTCCAACACACATGACCTCTTCTTCCTACTGCTACTAGGCACTGCCAATGCCCTCTCTTCATTATCCACAACCTCCTCTTTCTTCACAAACCCTCTTTCACCCTCACCATTGTAGGGCACAACTATGTTGAGTGGCTTCTGGTCCACCTCATCAAAATCTTCACCTAGAGGTGGTAGGTTAAAATCGAAGTTGAAATTTTCGAGATCTGGGAACTCGTTGAAGCAAAGTTCCTTCCTTTGGTAAGGCAACTCTGGTGTACGATCAAACTCCAAGAAACCCTCAAATGGTGAAATCTCCATGATTCTGTACATTAAAAAAGACCCACGAAAAAAAATGTCACATAAGACAAAAGGAAACAACAAAGTCATTATCGACCTCGAAAGTCACGAAGGACAGTTCCATTATCATTCTAGGAATAAGCATAATCATAGTAAAACAAAAACAAGAGATTCTTACTTGTCTGTTTGGGTTTGTGTAGCAGAGCAAAGATAGTTGAAGCCATGAGGAATCATCTCAAGGTTGGGGAAATCATATTCGGTGAAAAGGTCCATATCGGAGAGAGAGAGAGAGAATGGGGCAATGGATGGGTTTATATGTATTTGAGAGAGAAGGGGAGAATAGAATATGTATTTATATGTGTATTTGGAGAGGCATGAAAGGTGGTGATGATAGAGTGAGAGAGGAATGAATCCTTAGGAAAAAGATTAAGACGAAGGAGGGGTTACGATTCTTCAGAGCAAGTGTTGTTCAGTTAAATTTTGGCATTGAATTCTGAAGCTATCCATTCAATGGTAATTATACAAGGGGCTGCATCATAATCATAATCATATGCATTTGAATTTGCATTAACACGTAATTACTCATTTAATTTGTGGGCGAAACGAGGCTTATTCATTCATTCACGCTCGCCTATAACTTGTTCTGCTACATACATAAATGTGCATGCCATGAACATCCACTCTTGCATCTCCATTATCTTAGCTAAATTTACAAATTAACCATCTTATAATAATATATAGTAGCAAAAATTCTCTTACAACCCACCATAATTTCTTTGCTTTTCTTTCTGTTACAAGTGTTTTTTTTCCCCATATATAGATATACAAATTTCTTCTCATCTTCTACTTTTGAGAAAGACGCAGCATTTCTTTACAAATTTCTTCTCCCCTTATGTGCACCGTGTTTAAAGTATGTTATCCTACTAAATTATATCACATCTTTCCTAATTTTTTATATGTTGCGCCATTGTAAATTATATCACATCATACAATTAAAATATTTTACTAGTAAAACGTTTTATTTTATATAGTTTTATGTATGCAGTTAATGCTTTAATTTTTATGATGACAGTAAAGTAGATTTAAGTTCACAAGTAGACTTAATTAATTAAAAGTAAATGTTTTCGTTCAAAGTTTTAGTACTCATGTATTTCTTCTGTGGCTTTTAATGTATCTTCGTTTATCTTATTTGTTTATTCCTAATTAACATTATACAACCCATTTTGGATTACTTGTATAATTGTTTTGATTTACTTAAAAGATGTTACCATCTTATATAACTAAAATTTATTAATTACTATCGTAGAGTCACCGTCAAATTTATTTAAAATTTAAAAATATTAAAAACATTATATTAAAATTTATCTTTTATTTTTTTTAGACCACGTGTATTTCTTTTGTATAAATCACATATCATTTACTGGACGTCAAACTCGATGGACAAGTTTAGTTAAAATTCCTTTCTAATTAATCTACGTGTTTAGTAGTATATTGAAATTAATCTTTAATCGTGCATATGAAAGGGTAGAAGTTAATCTGTTATATTTTAAAATGGATACTACTTTATAGTTACTTATGCAACGTGTTAATAAATTTAAAAATATTTTTCCCTTTAAAAAGTATATTTTATTATTTACTCATCGAAAATGGTACATAAATATTAAATACACTTCATTGAATAATTTATTTTTTAAAATTAATAAATATTTTTATTATATTTAGGATTTTACTAATTAGATTTTTTTCATCAAATAACTAATTAAAAATAATTAATACAAAATAATATAAATCACAGTTGAGAATGCATTAAAAATCAGACAAAAATTATCACATTTTCTAAAAAAATTTACTTTCAATTTATACTTTTATTATCCTTTGTAAAAACAGTTGAGTTTAAGCAAATAATAATATCATATTTTTAAATTAATTACATTTTTTTTCTATACCTCAACCTAAATGCAATATTAAGTCCTGCTAAATTTAATTAATTGTATTTAGCCTTCTATTTTTTTTAATTATTTTAATTAATTTTATCACCCTATGATTTTATTTAATAATTAACAAAAATTATTAAAAATGTGGCATATTATTATTTATATAAATTAGTAAAAATAATTAAGTTATTTAAATAATCAGATTAAATAAAATATATAAAATATAATTATTTTGTATATTTTTATTTATTAGTTGATATAAATCAATGATATATCACATGTTCGTGAAACTCTTATTAATTATTGAATAACATTTTAAAATAAAAAACTTAATTTGAACAATCGATAAATTATAAAGATTAAATATAAATAATTAAAATTTAAAAAACAAAAATAATGCATAAGCTAAATTATGGAACTGATAATGCGTTGAGCCTGTGTTTTTATTGATCAACAAATGTTACATTTTTATATCTCTAACATAATAAGTAGTTTATTTTATTTTAATATATTTTTTAAAGTATTTTTAGAATGTTTAATCTCGGTTCTAAAATCGTAATATTATTAGTTATATAGATCTAAATCTTCTCATTTTGTTGAATAACACGACATTTTATGTTCAAAGGAGAAAAAACTATTTAAAAGAGAGATACAAATTGTTATTTTTAATATTTATAAAACAAAATATAATTAAGCATATTTTTAACTTCTTATCAAATGCTCATGAAACTTATTATTAAAATATGTTAATTTATTATATTATATCTCTCTTTCCTCTCTTCTTTTTCTGTCTACTCTTTATTTTTATATATTTTAAAAATAAAAATATATTAAATTATTTATATATTAAAAATAAATAACTTATATAAAATTAAAAAATAAAATTTAATTTAATAAATACAAATAAAATGATATACTTATTATTTTTTTGCATATTTATATTATATATTTATTAAATTCATATTAAATATTAAATATGATAAAACTTGTATTTTTATTTTTTTTGTTCTCATAAACAGAGCTCAAAGGGTCAAACATACAACAATCCTTAGACTACAGTTTTAGGTTAGAAAGTGTTCCTTCTTGGGAAACAACTGTCTTCAAACCTCTGATCAGGAGTCCTTCTAATGATTGGCGGATAGGGAGAATACCTGCAAAAGGCACTCCGATGATAAAGTCAGGATTCGGTTCTGAGCAATAAATGTTATTTAATGATGGGAAGTCAACCCCTTACCTGTATTTCTTACCTTCTTTTTATAGACATTCTATTGGGCTAATGGGCTTGAGTCAGCTTTTATACTGTGGCCCATAGTATTTTGACTATTATCTTTAATTGGATTATTTACCTTTTAATTCTGACGAGGGATACCCGGTCTAGTATGCCGAGTATGTATTTGGTTTCTTTTTCCTGAGGGTAGAACCGAGTTGATTCCTTTCCTAGTACAAAAAGAACTAAAAAAAATTAAGCCTTAACAAATGTTTTAAAGATGAGGGAGTTCTATCAAAATTGCAAGAAAGTTCCTTCATCTTAGACCTATACTTAGCCAACTAATTCACATATTGGTTGACTTTACATAGTAAAATATGATTAAATTTAACAAATGTAATTTTTTGAAATAACAATTTAATTTCATTATTATAAAATATAAAATATGCTGACAACTCTGAATATTAATAATCAAAGAAATTACTTTTTTAGAATGAAATTCTACTCAAATAATATAAATATTATTATGAATAACAAGTATTCTTATTTTATTCTACTCTTTTCCTATCCATTTTATTCTATTTTAGTTATCAAATAACCATTAGAGTATAATATTATAACAAACTTAAACCGAAAACTTTGAAAGCATATTTGATGAGTTTAGCTGCGGATTATAAAAGTATGAAAGGTAAATGTGAACATACTTACAACATTAGACGCGAAAAAGCAGTGTAAATAGGACTACGAAAGATTTAAAAAAAAAAATAATCAAATTTTATTCCGAGGAAGTTTACAAGACGGAGAGATTTTAGGTTGCTAAATTTCAACTCTTCTTACTACACACTCGCATAAATATGAGAAATTAAAACAATTAATTGTCAAGTGGAATGAAGAAAAATAAATATTACTCAAGAAATTATCAATTGCTACGATTCAAAATTGGTGGAAGTGCTCTTTTATGCATTAATCAAAATGAATAATTCAAATAAACTAAAAATATCTCATAAATAAATATTTGGACGAGTAGGTACATGTAAGCAATAGAAAAATGTTGGATATGGATCCTCTCATGTTCTGGCGGGAACATGACCCTCCTGTCGTCATTCGCTTAAGCGAATTTAAGTGAATTTTCGCTTAAGCGGCAGAATTATGGGATCCAAGTTTTAAAGCAAGTCCAAGCGAGGTTGATGAATCATCGCTTAAGCGAAAATTCATGGCTTAAGCAAATATAAAATCACTCTGCTCAGTCCAAGCAAATATATTTAATCTTAAGCAAATTTTGGATAGAGGATCAGAATTTTCAGGCAACTTTATCGCTTAAGTCATTTTAAAATTGCTCAAGCAAAATGTTATTAGCTTGAAGCGGAAGCAAGCGAATTTAGGACAAAGAGCACTGATGCACAGGCCTTAAATTAACACAAACTAGAAATAACTCTAATGAACTTAAAGTTAAGAAAGAAAGGAACTAAATGTAGTAAAATAAAGAATTATAAAGTAAATGATAAAATAAAAAATAATTAAGTAAAAATTATCTGATAAATAAAACTTCACTGAGAAGTTTTAATATAGTGGTTTTTAAAATATATAAAGTGTTTTATTTTTAGAGATTTTATAAAAAGTAGAAGTAACTTTTTGTTTGGTTATAAAGTAGTTTTTATTTTAGTGATAGTTATAATTTTAACTTTTTCCCATAAATTTTTCAAAACAACTTTTCTAAAAAGTTAAAATCGAACTATTTTTAACTTCTGATGTTTGTCATTATTTCAACCAAATAGTGTAAAAAAATTAAAAAAATAGTTAACATTTTTATTCAAAAAGGACTTAAACAAACGACCTCTAACTACCAACTAAAGTAAAAACAACTAAATAAAAAGTAATTGTTAATATTTATAAATTTTTAAAATGAATAATTCAAATAAACCAAAAATATCTCATGAATAAATATTTGGACGAGTAGGTACATGTAAGCAATAGAAAAATGTTGGATATGGATTCTCTCATGTTCTGGCGCGAACATGACCCTCTTGTCGTTATTCGCTTAAGCGAATTTAAGTGAATTTTTGCTTAAGTGGTGATTTATGGCTTAAGCGGCAGAATTATGGGATCCAGGTTTCAAAGCGAGTCCAAGCGAGGTTGGTGAATCCTTGCTTAAGCAAAAATTCATGGCTTAAGCGAATATAAAATCACTCCGCTCAGCCCAAACGAATATATTTAATCTTAAGCGAATTTTGGACAGAGGATTAGGATTTTCAGGCAACTTTATCGCTTAAGCCATTTTAAAATCGCTCAAGCAAAATGTTATTAGCTTGAAGCGGAAGCAAGCGAATTTAGGACAGAGAGCACTGATGCACAGGCCTTGAATTCGCTTAAGCTAATATGTATTCGCTTAAACTAAATGCGAATGGCTTGAGCCTATTTTTGGATGGTTAAGTGAAATGTGAATGACTTAAGCGAAAATAAGGACTTAAGCGAATTATGCAGAGAAAAGAAAAATTATGCAGAAACTAACAGCATATTATGAAAAGAGTAAAATTGCTCAAGCAAAATGTTATTAGCTTGAAGCGGAAGTAAGCGAATTTATTTAAAATGAAACAAGTTTGGAACAGAGAGTACTGATGCACAGGCCTTGAATTAACACAAACTAAAAATAACTCCAATGAACTTAAAGTTAAGAAAGAAAGGAACTAAATGTAGTAAAATAAAGAATTATAAAGTAAATGATAAAATAAAAAATAATTAAGTAAAAAAATTAATAAAAAAAATCTGATAAATAAAAATTCACTGAGAAGTTTTAATATAGTGGTTTTTAAAATATATAAAGTGTTTTATTTTTAGAGATTTTATAAAAAGTAGAAGTAACTTTTTGTTTGGTTATAAAGTAGTTTTTATTTTAGTGATAGTTATAATTTTAACTTTTTCCCATAAATTTTTCAAAACAACTTTTCTAAAAAGTTAAAATCGAACTATTTTTAACTTCTGATGTTTGTCATTATTTCAACCAAATAGTGTAAAAAAATTAAAAAAATAGTTAACATTTTTATTCAAAAAGGACTTAAACAAACTACCTCTAACTACCAACTAAAGTAAAAACAACTAAATAAAAAGTAATTGTTAATATTTATAAATTTTTAAAAAATAAATCACTTCTTATACATCCTAAAAATAATTTTTTCAAAAGTCGAAACAAGCGGCTCTATAACGTGTTAAATAACGCTACCGAATTTCGAGTAGCACACTATATAATGATATGTTCTTATTTTATTTTATAATAAAAGGTAAAATATTTCATCGAAAGAAATAATAAAATTTAATGAACACGAATCTAACAAACCTGGGCTACAGAAAAACGTCGTAAGAATCATGGGCCCTCTAATTGAAGGAAACCAAATCAAGGCAAGATTGGGCTTCTGTTTTGGATTGGGCTCATATCCCATAGCATCCGCTGAAACTTAACTGACAACAAAAATAAAAATAAAAAAGAAAAAAGTGTTTTTGTGAAGGACCCACCATAATTCCTTAAATCGCGCCGCTGATTATCACATCTCATAAAGATCATCTACTAAACTATTTTTTAATTATCATAATGCTGTCGCTAAGATCGTGAATACGATGAATTGGAAAAGTTCGTGGCATAATTATTTTGTATCATAAGAGAAGCGAGAGAGACCATGAATTCGAGGTTATATCTATATATGTTAATGTATTTAAATAAATTATAATTTGTTTTGTATATATATGCATTTTATCATACATTAAAAGTTAACTTTTCATCAATAATTTATGTCATTATATTAGAATTACTTTTAAAATAAATATTTTACAAATAAAATTAAAGAAAATGTAAAACTCTATTTTGATTAGATGAAAATAAAAAACCCAAGTTGTGTTGCTGAACAGCTTTATCTTTGCATGGGTTGGAACCATGAAATTGAATTGGAGCTTTTGTTGTTGCTGTGTACTGCACGACAAAACGACCAGAAGCTGCACTCTCTTGTCCTTTTGGTTGCCCACTCGTCCACCACCGCCGTACGCACCCCGCTCCAACACCTTTTCTATACCATTACTACTTCTCTTTAACTTCGTTTTTTGGTACATCCTCGTTTCTTTTAAAATAAAATATATATATATATATATATATATATATATAGTTTTTACAAGGAGATTTTAAATATTTTAAAATAACATTCATTTTTTTTATTTTTTTAACTTCAACTCTAAAAACATTGGTTAGAATTTTTTTGTTTATCTCTACTTTAACAAGTTCGGTAATGGAAATTGGAGGAGATCTATTAAATTACTAATTATGAAGAGACTCTGGATCAGTGAGCAAAATAAAATTACTCGACTTTCAAGTTTAGAAATTATAATAAGTGCTTTTACCCTGTTATATGCTATAAAAAATCAAATTAGAGAATTGTATCAAAAAATTATTATATAAAAAGGACAAATATCATTTATCAATTATATCTTAGCTTAAGCGATAAACTTTAGCAAGCACTGCGCTGCAGCATGTGGCAGTGGGCTAAGTTTATGGGAGGGCGTGGCGGTGGAGCGGTGAACTGTGCTGGGAGGTTCCGTTCGGAACGCCTGCTTCCGCCGTAAAATACAAAATTATAAATAGCGATCTTTTTCCTTTGTTTTTTTTTTTTACTTTTAAATATAAAAATTAATTTATTTTTAAAAGTTTTCTTACGAAAAATGAAAATAATAAAATGTTGATGGATAATTTTAAAATTTAACTAAAGAATTTTTTTAAAAAAATATGAAAAAGGATCAGACAAATGCACAAGGCTGATGGTTAGTAAATTAAAAGTGAAATATTAATGTACCTAATTATAATTTTTATTTGTAATAAGATTCAAAGGGTAAACATCCCTGATGACTAGCAGAAGGAAGTGGGTGTGTGTGAAAAACTCAGAAAAAATATTAAATCATATTTGAAATTGTAAGATGAGAGTTTTATTTATCATTAAGATAATAATTGAAATTTAGAGTGGGAGACACATTACATTAAAAAAAAAAAAAAAAGTTTTGGAAGAACAGTAGAAATTGCATGTGGAATAATAGTATATTTAAAAATCTGCATTATTCCTGTCAGTCTCACCTCATCCGCTTTGGAGAAATACAAGTCAGAACGCCCCAAGAGAGATAAAAGTAAAACCTTGTGTGTACTTGTTACTCCTTTTTGAAAAATCAAACATGCAATTCCAAATTCAAATTAAAAAAATACCAAATAAAAATTAAAAATAGAGCCATGAGATGACAATCATGAGAGGTGGGCTTTTCCTGGTCACCACCACTCACTCTGTTTCAGCTTCCCAAAACGGGTAACACATTTTTTTTTAATTTTATTTGTGAATTTATTATATATTTAAAGAAGAAGCAAATAAAAAAATTCTCCGGATTCCTCTGGCAAAGTTCCGACGTGCTGTCTTCTCCCTCTCTTCTACACTCTCCAACTGTACACGTTGCAAAACTTGACCTGTCCCTTTCCTTTGCGTTGGTCAAAAACCCATCACCTAACTGTTTTGGTGAGTGCTGGAGTGAAGGCACACCACACAGTGTGATTTTCTTCACATTTTGTTTGCAATTGGAACTCGGTTTTCACACTTTCAGCTCCTATATTTCCTACTTCTCTCTCCTCACTACCCAGAAACGGCTTCAAAAGGATCACCAGGTTCGTTTCTGCGTTTTTCCTTGTATACCGATTACTCATTTTGTTATCTTAACTGCTTAAAGGAGGCAACTTGGTTTCTTGGAACTGGTTTTTGGGAGCTTTTTTTTTGGAGAAGGGTTAATTGGTGGAGCCATGGAAAAAACCGCCTTCACTTACCCGTGTTTACTTCCTTGTTGTTTTACATTTGTTTGTTGAAAATTTCTCAACTTTTGATGTTTTTAAGGATTGGGTCGGGTTTGATTTAGAGGGTTAGTTTGGATTTTAATACAATGTGAGTATTGGTGAAGATTAAGCAAAAATTGTGGAGTTTTACTTTTTCGTTTAATTTTTTGTCTTCTGAGGTTGTAGGATTGTCTCCGAGTAGTTTATTTTATATGCAGCTGATTTTCTTAAAGCACTATATGTATGCTGATATATACTATTTCAGACAACTATGCTTTTTAAGATAATTAGCTTTCGGTATCTTATTAGTTGTTAGTGAAGAGGCTGTCTCCTTCTTTATCTGTCTTCTTAACTTCGGTTGTTGTCATTGTATGTTTTGTTAAGAGCTTTTAGTTTTCACTATCTTGGTCTAAAAGGGGGTACTGATTCTGGTTTTGATCTATTTCTTTTTCTTGGGCAACACTTTTTTTTACCCTCTTCACTGTCGCAACTTGAATTTGAATTAACTAACAATTTTTTTTTTTTATTTTTATAATTTGTGCTTTTATGAATAAGGTGGTCCTTCTTCCTTTACTTTCATTCATGGGGAAGATCACAACTTCTGCAACCCCCCAGCCTGTATCTCAACAAGCTTCCAATTATGATGAGGTTTTTATGCAGCAAAGCTTGCTCTTTGATGATAGTCTGAAGGTACTTATGGTCTTGTACTTGCTGTCTGGTTGGGGGTATTTGTTTCTTTTTAGACTATAACTCTCCTGATTCGAGAACCCTTGCTTTCACTGTTAAGATCACTGTCTAATGCATTTGTGACTTTAGTTTAGAATAGAATTCTTAATTAATTACGCCCTGTTATTGGAAGTGTTGTGATTTTTTAATTCATCTCTGTTCCTAGGATTTGAAAAATCTGAGAACACAATTATATTCAGCGGCCGAATATTTTGAACTCTCGTACAACAATGATGACCAAAAACAAATGTGAGTTGCTGTGCTAAAATGGCTCTATATTTATGCTGACATTGTGATATCTCATATCCTTTATATCCTCTCTTTATTGTTGCTTTCTCTTTCTATGTTATGTCTGCAGAGTTGTAGAAACATTGAAGGATTATGCTATCAAAGCTCTTGTAAATACAGTGGACCATTTAGGTTCTGTGACCTATAAAGTAAGTGACTTGTTAGATGAGAAGGTTGTTGAAGTTTCTATAGCAGAGCTACGAGTTTCTTGTATTGAACAGGTATACCTAAGAGCTTCAGATAAAGAATGTCCACCGAAGTAATGCTGAAAGTAATTTCGAAGATGAAAAATTGATACTGCTATCATATATTAAATAATTAAAATGATTAACATGACTTGTTAGTGACATAATTTGCCGAGATAGGAAAAATAATCTTTATTGCTTGTCGAACTGAGAATTAATATTTTATAGGTGTGCTAAAAGTTATTTCATGTTTAGCTTTTTTTTTTCCTCTTTTTGACTCATAAGACTCCAGGAATTCATAAAATACTAGTTATCTAAATGTTTTTACTGCTCAATGTTTAGTGTAATCATCAAAGAAACTTATTTCAAGTGTTTTCTGCATTATATACAAACTCTTCGACCTTTTCATTCAATTACACAAAAATTGATAAATAAAAAGGTATGGAAAGTGCTAGCTTTTTAGAGACAACAATTTTAGGTCTTAACTGAGAGGCTCTTAAGAAGTTCCATTTGATATACTGTTTAATTTTATCATGACAGTATTGCTGAATGATCTTGATGGATATGTTTGATTTGCAGCATCCATAGATTTTTCTTGTGTAAAAGGTAAAAAGTATCCATAAATTTGGCTAAATCTCATCAACACCAATTGAGAACAACCAGTGAAGCCTAGTCAGGTTGTACCCAGTCCATTCAAAATTTTGCTTGTGTTGTGCATCAAACACCACACACCAAACAAACAAGTTATACTACAACCCAGCTTCTTGTACTGTTCCTCCTCAGTGTGCGTCACACTCACACTCTTTATAATCTAGACAAAGTACATTCTTGTTGTTTACCAAATAGCAAGTACAATAACAACTTGCAGAGTAGTTTGGTTTTATTACATCAGACTGGTTGTTGGTGAACGTCCCTTTGGAAAACTGTATTTTTCAAAAGTATAGTTGTATGAATACAAAAGATCAATGGAACTGTCATCCTTAGTTATTGTGGTTGTTGGCTGGTTGTGATGACCATTTGCCTGTCTAAGAATTACCTGTATTTTATTTACAAATTTTGAGTAAAAGACTCAATTTGTGTTCCTGTTTAGGGCTTCATTAAAATACCTGGCCCCACTCATTTGTAAGCAGGATTTTGCATCTCCAGCTATGGCTTTGAACACTATTCGTTCTTGATATTAGTGAAATTTAAATTATCATATTAGGGAAGAGAAATTTTATGAAGATCACTAAGGTTGTTTTTCTGTAATATGGTACATTAGAGAATAAAGACATGCCAAGAGTATATGGATCATGAGGGGCGTACCCAACAGTCATTGGTGATCAGTACTCCAAAATATCATAAGCGGTATATCTTGCCAGGCAAGTATCTTACATTTTTCTCTACTCCATATTTTTGTGGTGCTGCTTTCTTTTTCCATTTATATTATATTTTTTTCCCGTTACTACTAAAAAGTATGTTTACGGTGTTGAATGATCACATTCCTTGAATTCATAAGTTCAGTTGGGGAGACCATGCATGGTGCCAACCGCACAAAGTCAAAATATGTTGGTTGCAACCTAGATGACGAAGATGACTGGCCTCACTTTAGGAATGGTATCTCTTTCTATCCTAATTTTTTTAATTCCACCTATCTAGGGACTAAACTTAGATATAAACTTATATTCCTTTTATTATGTTTGTATTACAAAGCTGTTCGAGCTACAATTAGAGAAACGCCAACATCTATGCCAAGGTAACAAACTAACTCTACACATTATTTATATGATTAAGTTGGGCATTGTCTCAATGAGGATCTTGATGTAATTCTTTATTTTGATGCAGAAGAGGGCGTTCCCCATCACCTTCTTTACAACCTCAGAGACCTGGAGCTTTTTCATTCACTTCAACCATGCCTAAAAAGGATTTAGGTTGTATACACATCATAATATGATATCTCGAGTTTATTTGGTTATTACTAATGTCTTCCTTTTGGTACCTCATATTTCTTTACATTTTCACATAAGGATGAAGATATAGATCTCATTACATTTCTACTTACAATCTTCTTACATGTACTGAAGAGAGGCGATCAGTTTCACCTTACCGGTTCCCACTTTTACGCACTGGATCTCGGGCAAGTAGGTCTACAACACCTAAGACGAGCAGACCAACCACTCCGAATCCAAGTAGACCAATCACGCCGAATCTTTCTAATGCAAGACAAAGGGTGAGTCATACAAATCTTGGTTGTATTCTCAGCATTTCACCAATAAATTCTGTATTTTCTTAACTGCATTCCATTTATGTTTCTACCAGTACCCTTCTGAACCGCGTAAATCATCTTCAATGCGACTATCTGCTGAGAGAGACAACGGCAAGGACGTAGAACAATACCCCAGTAAAAGTAAACGTCTCTTGAAGGCCTTACTAAGCAGGCGCAAGTCAAAGAAGGATGACATGCTATACACATACTTGGACGAATACTGATACAGTAGAACCTGTAGAAAGCAAGGGAAAGATGTCATAGAATCTTGGAAACAAGTAAATTTTGCTTGCTAGTTTGATAGGTTGCACTTCTTTGTCATTTAAAATGAACATTTATACGGTAATTTTCCTTGTTCCGTATTTCGATTAATGTAAGCAACAAAATTATTTTGTGTGATAGTGTTATAGTTCAAGCTTTATTTTTAACGATGGATCAAGCTGTTATATAATCAAGTAAATTTGGCTACATTTGTCTTTCTTTTTGTGCTATGACTAGATAAAGCAGGCTCAAATTCAGGTTTTTGAACCACGTATTAAACCTTGTTTAAGCTGTTTGATTGTTCCCTACAATTATTTTGGCCAAAGTGACCAAAACATTAAACAAAACAAAGCCAGGACACAGCAAAATGAATGGAAACATGGTTTCATATGCGTTGTTTTTATAATTTTTATTCTCACCCTTCAAAATATGGTAGTAGGATTTACACAAGTAATAAGTAGCGAGTTGTTCTACAAGAAAATTTGTGAGCTTTTGAAGAATACTACACTGACAGTTCTTAAGGAAAATGTGATGTTATATAATAAAATTAGTCATAATTTGAGCAAGTTTAAGATAAGATGAAAAAAAAAATTGTCACTACGTCCTTGTCAATGCTCATAATTTCTCGCACCTAAAGTCGATGGGCATCAATTCTAAGTCATAACCTATAGCCAACTACTTAAACCTACTATCATTTTCTTTCGAAATAAATGCATCTAGAAGCGATCATAATTTTTTTAAAATAATTTTCAACGCTTCTCTGTCTTTTACCAACCTATATTTCACAACTTTTATCTAGGTCACTTATAAGTAAAATCTAAATACTGTTTATAAGTTGGATCTATTACCCTTAAAAAAAACAGCCAATACTACTTGAGATTCTTTTCTTGGATTATAGTATTTTCAATATTATACTTAACTAGACTCTGGATCACAAAATGAAATAAAATTGGGCACATGATGAGTTATCACAAATTTGAAGTGGATTATACAAAAGATTTTAACTACTACACTACTCTAATCATCTTAAATATATGAAACATTTTTACTTTCTGGAATCCCCATTTTTACTTAAATATAATTGACTATCCTTAATGTTTCAAGTTGTTAAGTCAAGGCAAAGACTGATTTTGTAACTCTAAGACTGACATTCTGCATTGTTAAATAAGATCAAAGGGTAGAAAAGAGGAAGAACATAGAAAAGTACACTTGAAAATTTTCAACATGTGAGGGATTGGACGATTAGAGTTATGCAATTCATTTCTCACGTGTTTTAACGTCACAAGTCACAGCAAAGAGATATTCCTGGAAAAGCACCGAGTTGGTGAATAAAAGAAGACGGTAATCAAACTTTTCAGTTTTGATTAACAAACAGCACGAATACCCTTAAACCTGAAACGTAGAAAATCTATACACCAAGATTTCATGCTTGACAGAATTAGCAGAAAACAACAAAAACACATGATGAGCTAAAAAAAATCTATTTTTTCAGATGAACATGATAATAACCTGAAATGTCAAGGCTAAGGATAATAAAGGCATAGTTGAAAGAAGAATATAAAGCGTCTTCTATGGCAATGGAAGCCATCTCTGAACCATATACCTTATATTGCAACAAATCCTAATGACTATGGCCTTTTACACATGACATATTGGAAGAAGCTAAGTACATTTGATATTTAGAGCAAACATTATACTTGTCCCTACCAATTACCTTATTTTTGTACTTCAACAACAACTTTGGAAACACATTAAAATGCCTGTAAATTTTAGAAGTTATAACCAGTAACGTGGATCTATATACATGCTAATGCAAAACCAAACACGCTATTAGTGGATCTTTCTACACTATTTATTCTTAAATATATACAACTAACAGATCTCGAATGTAAGTAGGAATATTTACATATGATGGAATTGGAAACCATGGATACCATCATATATACATTCTTGCAAATCTTATCAGCACAACTGAATTCAAATTCCAGAAGAGCATAGAATTGTTAGTCAACATCTGAACCAAGATATTGTTTATAATGGAGGAAACATCCATCCCATGGTCCAACCAAGAAGCAAACCAGCACCTGCAAGGCCTAAACCCATAGCAAAAGCAATGGCACATTTTCTAATTCCGCATCTTCTTCTATTAATCTTCTTAGCTCTGCTACGAGCCTTCTTAAGCAGCATTCCACTGCAAGGGTTCCATGGTAAGTATGCTGGAAAGAGATTTAGCAATGGCTGGTTTTTGTTTCTGAGTTGAAGGCAAAGGTTCTCAAGCTGCAGCACGTGGAACCACTGCTTGTAAGCAAAGAGTTGTGCCGCCTGTCTAAAAAAGAGACTAAGGATGTGCTCCTTCTCACTGTAAGCTCGCTGTGCTGCTTTCTCAGCCTCCCTGGCTCTTGTTTGAGAATGACACAGTGCTTTCAACAGCTCAGCCATGCTACTGTTCTCAGAATTTATTTGCCAACCTTTGTTGCTTGAACTAGAATCTTTGCTCTCGTCAGAACTGTACATATGGAGCATAGTTTGGTAATGACTTGATCATGGAATAATCAAGAAATTTCAACTCACCAGTGTAAAAGTTGTCAAACTCTTTAAAAAAAAAAAACTCCCCAAGGAAGTGTTTGGTATGCATCATAAATTCCTACTTAATTAAAAATATTGTCTCATATGCCAGAAATTTAATAATCTAGTACAACAATTAAATTCTATCATTGTATCTTAAATTTCCAAGAATGTGTAGCATCTAAGCAACCACAGAATTATCTACAAAATGTTTTACAATAATATGCATGTCTAAAATATCATAGAATCTATGCACTTCATTTAAGATGATGGCATACAAAATAAAACAAATGGTTTGTAACTCAAATCAGGGTGATGTCAGAAAACTGTGGTTAAAAATCAGCAAGTGCAATGCAAAGAGTAAAAAAGGGGGATGACAAGTCAGAAGCAAAAACATATCCTTCAAACAATTTTAATCTTAGCTTGAAAAGATTGTAGGAAGCATCAGCATATATTTCTAAAAGCTTTAAAAAATCATCACATGTTGGTAGCTTCATACATCTATACAACTTAATCAATCATAGCTACTAAAGAAGGTTTAAATTCAGTTAAATAAGTAAGTCATCAACTTCCTTGTTAGCATGAGATGGATAACCAAAACTACTTTTAGAAAATCTGAAAAGGGCAAGCAGTCAGAGCCAAAAGTCTGTCAAATAAAGTGGGATGGATCTAGAATGAAGTGGGTCTAGGAACCCTTCCCACTTGGTGGTGCATGGTATAAAAATTACGATAATACTACTCTGATCAAGGTATCACGGGAATTCACCGACACATTACAACTAGCAAAGTGATGGAAAGAACCATCATCACAAATCACAACTCCAATAATCCTGGAGTTATAAAGAAAATAAAATAACTTTGGAATCTGTGCAAGTTAACAATAATGAAGAGGTATCCTCGTGATACTCGAACACTGCAATTCATTTGCGTTTAAACTAATGGATACAGAATCATCTGAGTTATAAAAGAATGTATACTATCTCAGACAGAAATAAACGGAGGTTTTGACACTGATCACTGTAAACAACATACATATAAGGTATCATAATGTTGTTAGCATCTATAAATAACAACCCTTAATCCTAGTAAAAAGATTTGACTTGGAAGTTCAATACTTCAAACATGACGAGATTACAATTAATAAATGATGGCAAAGACCGCAGAAAACATTTAATAAAAGTTGTAAAGTATCCCTCTATGGCGATACCTTAAATGCTTATTTGCATCCTGAAATGAACAGCCAGAAAAGGATGTGCTAGATGGATAACCATCCCCAAGGGAAGAACCAGTCTTGGTTTTGTGGTTGAAAGATGATGGTTGAGTCTTATCATTATCAACACCCTTTGGGTAGGGGGGTCTCTGTCTAATGTGCTTAGTCTGGGGATGAGGGAGATCACAATTCTCTATATGCTCAAGCGATTTCTGAGCAACCAAGGAAGCTAACTCATCTTTTCCAGCAGTGCGCCACCAAGGCTCAATTTTCTCATCTTCCATCAAATGTGATTTTAGATCAGATGATGTCATTTTACCTAGTTCAGAGATCAAGAAACCTGAAATATCGCAATCCATAAAATGACTATCTGAAAAACATAATTCCCCCTGATCTTTCTTCTTAGGAGTAAAATGTAAATCTGTATTCAGTGAAGTTTCAATTTTTGGCATTCTGGTATTGTTGTTTTTCATACACGTAGGAGAGGCATGCCATGGCTGCTCAACAGATAAATTAGCACTTTCAAAATTAGAAAGAGCATCAAAGTCTTTGACAGATTGATCTCCCCTACTCTTAACATTTTCATCAAGAAATTCAGTAGAGATTGCACCAAGCTCAGACTCGTAGGAATTCAGATGTTGAGATGTATAATTTACCTCACCCCCCAATTCACTTTTCACATGTAGCCACCATTTCATGTTTGGTAGCTTATCAGAATTTAAATTATGTAGTTTGCTAACTGAATTGGCATGAATTTGATCGCTAATAGAATTACCAGAAGCCAAATCAGATACTAATTTTTTTGAAACTGATGATGGATGATCCAGAGAATTCAGGGGAATCCGGCAATCTTGAGTAAAACAATTAGCTGTATAGGGTGTCCTCTTTTCTGCTGATGCCATTACTAATTGGTATCAGAGTGATGACCTATTTTAAGAAGCAACTTTTGATGGACCTGGCAAGCATCTGTTGAATTAGTAAAACATAAATTAAGAACATCGCATGCAACCTATGCATATTGCAAACAATATAAATGGAAGTGTTAATCCCAAATCTCTAGCAAATAAACATAGTAGAAGCAAACTGTTACCAGACCAACAAATTTCCAATCCTCAAATTTACCTGAAAAAGCATGAAAGCTAAAGGAATACAGGAAAAGTAGGGCCACCAGGTCCAACAGTTGTTACCAGAGTCGTCTCAAAAATCATTGTAGAATGTCAAACCTTAACCATATTTCTTTTTCCCAATCAATCAATCAATCAATCAATCCATGGGAAAAAAAGTTATCTTTTCTCATTATTAAAAACATTTTTTCCACATACCCCCTTCCCAAACACAAGGAACATTCATCTTCAAACATGAATCATGCAGAAGTGCAAGATCAAAAGGACAATAGTTATATTTCTTATGAATAAGATAGAAGATCACGAATCCATTAAGAGCAAACTTCTTTGCCTTTTTTTCCCAGAGAGATCAAGTTGCAAGTAACTTATGTGTGTTAAGAAACATTGAAAGACTTATAAACATGAATCCAACGCAAAAGTTACGTATTGAAGTAAACGTGGATCTATGCCAATTTAAACTTGAATCAAAACACGTACTTAGTGAGAAAAATTAATGTCAACGCATCATGGAGTCATGAAAACCCAAGATAAATAAACAGCCTTTGATGAGTCAATATAGCAAATGCAATAGCCAAAATAAAAACTTCGGGTGTCCATATGCAAGAAAAGGAACATAACATGTCCATTCTGGGGGTGCAAAATTTCCATATAGAAATTCACATTGTTGTTTGGAAGAAGTGAGTGTGTGAGAACAAATATCCCAGCGAAGTCAACTTTCTTAATTTCTCTTGACAGTTACACGACCAACAGAAAAGGAATGCAGAGAAGAGCACTATTTTGGCAACGAAAAAGTTAACAGAGAAACTTGATAGTACAGAAGTTGTTCAGGCTCAGCACCATCATTCAACAATTGAACAAGAAAGAGACATGAGATCACAAAGAAGCAGGGAAGGACAAGAATATTCAGAGAGAGAGAGAGAGAGAGAGAGAACTTGCCTTGCTTATCATCTGAACTTCATTCCCTCTAACTCTGAAACATGTCAGGGATTTGTTTGTACACCTGTCCAAGAGAATAATAGAGTGCGTTGTGTTGCTATTGCTAGGACTTGTGTAAAAGCATGGTCGTTGTTATGACACCCATGTCAAATAAATAAATAAATAAATAAAATAAGGAAAATGTTACCATACTCATAAAGAACTGATAATAAAAATAATTAAATTTTATTTAAAAAATATTATTATACTTTTATAACTTTAATATAATTTTTTTCTATACAAAATTTTACTTATAAATGTTTAAATTCAACCTAAAAGTTGAAGTTAACGAAACCTAATAAATAATTATGTTGCGCTGATATGCCAAAAAAAAACTATCTAGTCCCATGCTTTCTGAGTTATAATTTCCTGTATTTTATTCTTTGCCTTTTTAATTTTTGGTCAATATATTTTATTCTTTGTCTAAGACAAGTCGTTGTCGTCCCAAAAAAATATCTACTTTTTTTTTCTTATCTTCATCTCACTATAATTATGATGTTACAAGTCATATTGTTATTATATGAGAATTAACGTAATGAGTTTAACTATAAATTTATTAAAAAAATATAAGAAAAAGCTTATAAAAGGCAAACATTATTTTTATAAATTTTACATGAACTCTACTAAACGTCCTTATTTATTCATTTAGCATATGTTTAATTTTTTTGTTGGGATAAAGTATAAAAACTTTGCCATAAAATAACTAATAATGATTCTCTTCCGTGTCCTACTGTCCCAATTCTCGGGAGGTTTGTGTCGTCATCGCTCTAATGAGGCCTTGAAAGGAAAGGGACTAATGGTGACACCATGGCAATCTCTTTGTGACTCGTTTTTTCAACACTTTCTTTTTTTATTAAATAATAATTTACTCATTACTTGTTTTCTTAATTCTGTCCAGTGTTGGCTGTGAGAGAAGTGCACGGTTTGATTCCCTTTGGTCGTGTAATATATAATTAATTAGCCATCCTTTTTCCCTATTAGAAAGAAAACGACACTTAAATTTGCTTCCAAAGCATCCATTTATTTAGTTAGTTACTTGCAAGTCACTCTCATACAAGTAATAAATAACTTTCACTCATCACTTCTCACCTACTTGCATGGAAGCAATAATTTGAGAGGATGGGTCACAGCCTTAATATATTTAGTGCATGTTTAATAATATTTATGTTTGAAGAAATAAATTTTTTAAGCTCTCTTGAAAATGCTTTTGAAATATTATTGTTTAGAAAATTTTTAAGATATGGTGTAATAACTTCATCTGGGATGATTATCCACGCTAATGCAATTGATACACCAAATTTCCTCCATTTTTTATTTTTATTTGAGTATATTACTAATTAAGAAAAAAGTTAAAACATTCCCCAATTCGTCTAGTTATTATGAACCTGAAATTCCTCGTTATCATTTTACGATAGTTCTAATTGGCACCCCCATATACTAATGTGAACGCAAAGAAATAGTCATAGCCTCTCACTGGGAAGTAACACAAGGAAACATTTGGAGAAATGCTTAAAAAAAGCATGAAGGAAGGATAAAGATCACAAACATCATAATGATATATTATGATACCCCTTTAGTGATGAACCATCTGCTTATATTTCTTCCTAAGCAGAGACAACCTTCTCTGTAGGGGAAGCTTTTCATCTTTTCTCCCTAATTTATCCAAGTAGTATACAATTTTGTTCAGGGTAACCAAAACCTCCTCACTCTCATATCCAAATTCTTTCTCTTGGATATTCAGGATCCTTCTAAGCAGCTTGAGTAACTCATTGTCATCCTTACCAAGTCTGGTTTGTATAGACACCAAACAGTCCAAAGCCTCTCCTGCCATGCATACTATATATCAATTTTCATCCCAAAGAGAAATAAATGAAAAAGTTGGGCTCACGGTATTTCCCTTCCGTATAAGAATTTGATTACTGCTCATCAGTGAAATGCAACTCAATTGAATTGACAGAATAATGACTATCTAGATCATATTAAGTTGAGCCAGACTATATTTTCAAGGAAGAAAGGGAAATCTTACCAACAGGAAGAGAATCTTCTCCAAATGCCTTCTCACGGAGGTGCAAAACTTCCAGAGCAAATTTCTCAGCTTCTTCATCTTGTTTCAAATGGTAGAGTGTAACTGCAAGGTGCAACATAGGAAAGCTGATGGACGGGTCATCAGTTCCCTTATGCTTTATCATAATTTGCAAACTTCTTCTCAGCAAGTGCTCAGCCTCCGCATAATTCTTTGACCGTGAATATGAAGTTGCAAGATTTACCATGTGTGTCACTAAACTGGGGTGCTCCTTTCCTTTGTACCTCTCAGTGATCAATAAGCACTCCTCTAAAAGCTCTCTGCCTTCTTTCCCTCTTGAAGTAAAGCAATAGAAACCGATCACAGTAAGTATTGAGTTACCAACTTACCATATACAAAGCTTCAATTCAATAACCTTCAGTTTTTTAATCTTGGTTTCCTTTATTTTTGGTTCTTCCATCCTTATTTTTGGACCATTAGGTTGTCTAAATATACAAAAATTCAGCAAAAAAATTATTTTAAGTTGCAATCCTTCATTCTTAAATGACAAAAGATACTTAAAATTTTCATTCCAAATAGTGAGGTTGCATGGAAAAGCTTACCTCCCCACAGCATGAAGTAAATCAGCTAGATCTACCCTCATCTTTTCCAATATACTGTCATCTGGTGGCAAGTAATTTGAATCCTTCATGACCTGAAGAGCGTGTTTAAACAAATGAATTGCTTCATCTGATTTCCCTGCAAAATATAATGCAAATCAATACATACCCAGACTTTGTAACCCACAAAAAAAAGAAAGGAAAGGAGAAACCAGGGCCCAGTAATTGGAGACCATTTAAAGAAAAGAACGAAAAAAATCACTGAAGTAATTTCCATATATGACAAAAGACCAAACAACAATTTGGATAGAAATAGATGTTTATTCCACCATTCTTCTGAATGACACAAAATCTATCATACATTAAAGAACTTCTAATCAATATTCACATTAACTGTGCAACCAGGAAAGAAAGAAAGAATAAAGGGTATAAAATGAAACATGAAACAACAAGAGAAACTGCATGAGCAAGATTATTATAAAGTTACCTTGAGCACACTTCACTTGGGCTAAGGAACTCATAGCCATTCCAATCTTTCCATCATTTTGTCCATACAATTTGGTGTATATATTTAGAACCCTGGAAAACAAAAATAAATAAAAGTATTATTGAAGAAATCAAAGTATAACATGCATGGAATACGGAAGGAGAAAACAAAAATAGGAAGCTTAACCTAGTAAAATGACTTTCGGCGTCATTGGCTCTTTTTTCTTTCAGTAAAAGATTGCCAAGACTAAGTAAAGGTACGACCAAATCCTTACTTTCAGCACCTCTTCTTGATTCCAAGAGAGTGATTACACGCTGGTATATATCTATTGCTGTTGTTGCTTTTCCAATGGAACCAAGAACTTTTGCCATACCCAAACAGGGTGTAACAAGAAAAGTGCTATCCTTACCTAGAAGAAGAAATTATGTTGAGAATATCAAAATTTTGAAAAAGGAACACAGCAATTAAAAGCTAAGATGGCTTCACCAAGGATCATTTTGTGAAGGAATATGGAGATTGAAAACAGTTAAAAGTAGCTTCTAATTAGACATGACAATTGAAAAATAGCTCCAATTTTCTAATCAAACAGATAAGCTATCCAACATAATGACAGCCATTCACCATAGGTAAATAAGATTAAATATTAAATAAAACTAACGTTACTAACTGAAAAATGCACTCACCATATGTCCTCTCCATAATGTAGACAGCCCTTTGATATGTGTCCAATGATTTTTCAAACTTGCTCAATGTTGCATACATACTTCCCATGTGCATAAGTATTGAATCTAGATGTGGTGCATCATCCTTCAAATTGTCAACAACTTCTTTCATCTGGCATTAATGAAAATATAAGAATGCACTCCAAGAGAAAAGGGAGTGAATCACTAAATTTTAGCAGGAACAACAGCAGAAAGAGGTGTGCATTTGACTTCAGCATTTCAACAGACTTGCAGCACATATAATAATTTGCAATTATTAGTTACATGTATACATGTGATACTAATAGAAAGTCACTGACCCCTAACCAGACAGATGGAAACACTCAGCTCATGCAAGAAAATGTGTGTAGTCAAGACTAGAGTGAGCAGATAATTTGACAGCATCCATTTTTGGTGGCCATTTAGGGTGCATTTGGGTAAGCAACCTCATTAAGCATTTAATCAATAAGCTTTTTTCACATGAGGACTTATAGCATCAATTTGATCATGAAACTTATTTGAATAAGCTAAAAAGAGCTTATTTTGATAAGCTATACCAAGAAGGTTATTTAAATAAGTCATAAGCTCTTCCAAACGGCTCCTTGTTCATTCTAACCTCACAACCATGACAAATTTGTGGATTCATGATAAAAAACAAAAATAAAACTGACATTTGATTTCCTCATTGTACTCCAATCTCATTATAGTAATTAGTGAAAGCTGGTGCCAGTATCATCTCGTAAATTGATACTCCTACATCTTAATCTAGACAGTAAAAGAGGCATGCAAATTCTGAGAGTTCAACAAATGACATACCATGCACACATAAATTTAAGTTACTCTGAATCCAGAGAATCTCAACTTTAATTGTACAAGATCTCAAAATGATCGAAGAATTCACAAGAGTGGAAGGAGAAGGGTAAATTACCATATTCAACAGAGAATCAACAAATTTTAAGTCTCCAACAGCCATGTAACCCAGTGCTATGATGTCCAAAATAGCAGCTTCTTCTATGCCTTTAGTGCCTGTGTTCAGTCGCTCTTTTACCACTTCATAATTTGCATTAAGCAGATCTATTGCATCATTTTTGTTTCCCATCCTAATCATTCTTTTCACTTCATCAAATAATTCTTCCAACTCTCTCTCAAAATCTCTGATTCTGTGCAATGTGTCACTTGCAGAGTCAAGGGACATTGTAAATCCAAGATTAACAATTTAAGTTATAATGATGATACAAAGATGCTTTACCTATAGAGGATAAAATTATAATGCAATGGTCAGAAAATTTAAGTGCAAAATTGAAATTCAGAATACTTCAAAAAACAACAGGCACAAGCAGTGGAAGAAAAGAAGTCAATATCATTTGAACCAATTCCCACCTCTGATGGTCATTTGAAGCTGAAAATCCTGAATAAGCATTGCTAGGCGGACCTGTCCCACCAAATTCTAACGACCCAACTGAAGATCTTGCGATGCAAAGCCGAGCACAAACAGTCCTAATGGGTATAATGTACATCTTTCGATTGTAATCTTGCTTTTGACTACAAACTGAGAAGCATGTTATGCTTTTCAACTCAAACAGTGATGGCATATGGAGAAGCTCTTTGCTTGTCCTAACAATAGACGACAAAAGACATTAGGCCAATCCATCACAAAATGTTCTGATCAGATGTGTAAATTAAAATAAAGACTAGACGACTGAAAACACAATAGGAATCCCCAGAAGCAATTATTTGCACTCACAGATTAAACATGTTTCTTAATCAAAGACTTGCACAATTGCAGCTAAATTATTAAAAGAATTTAGGCACTTCACCATATGCATTAAGTGCCAGTGTCCAGTTCTTGTCAAATATAATCTGATGATTCAATCCACAAACAAGGCGGTTAATTTTCCACAATACGGTAAAAGCATCACAAGAACTCACGTTAACTCAAATCCATAGAATCCGAATTTAGAACATAATATAGGTAGAGATGGTTTCTCACAGTGATGAACATAACTTCATTTCCATACTTGCACCAAATATTGTCTGCCCAAGTCTCAGAAAACGACAGCCAAACCCACCCAAATTAACAAATTTCTTTGGTACATTGCTACTTCATCCATGAAGCAAATTTTAATGGTTTTTTATCAACTCCTTTTCAACTATTCAATACTTAAAAAACAAAATAAAATCAAATAGGACGAGGTGAGTTATAAATGTCATTCCGAATTCCGAAAAGGTATAAATACCACCAAATATGAGCGTTAGTAAAGCACATAAGTTTCAATTAAGTTAATAAAGTTGCTATTACTATCCTAAGGTGATTGCAGCGAACAAAGCATTAATGCAAAGTAAGCACTAAGCATAGTTCGGAGAAAGAGAAGAAAAAGAACCTGAAAGCAGTGAAAGAGGGAGAGGGAAGAACAAACGGAGCTTCCATTATATTGTGCACACAAACCTCGTCTTCTTCTTAGGATCAAACCTTAGCAATAGAGCAAAACAAAAGCAGAGAAACGGATAAAGCGCGGGTTTATGTTGGGCTTAGTTGACTCTGTTATGGCGTTTTGGGCCTCTGCTACGATTCTAACCCAAACCTCAGACCAAAAACAAAACCCAAACCGACAACGTTATTTTTTGGGGTGTTTGAGGTTTTTCATGTATATGAATCTGTCCACGTTATGTGTAGGGAGGGTATCAGACTCAAGAACCAATAACCATAAGACACGTAGCAACATAGAATGGCCTTAATCACACGTTACCGAAGATTCCGACCTCCCAACCTATTAGCAATCTTCTTCCATTTATCGTCCACCATTTCAAACTGAAAAATAATACAAGTTTTAAACAAGTTATTGCTTTGTTAATTCCAGTTTTGAAAGAGATTTGTTTATAAATATTAAACATTATATACTTTTTAATAAAAAAATATTATTTATAAATATTTAAACTCAGTTCTTAGCACTGAATATAAGTGATGATTTTCTTTAAAGAAACTAATTATTATCTCGAAAATAAAAAATATAATAAATGTTACATTTTGAATAAAAGTGTACTATTTATAGATATTTAAAGTCAATCCTTAAAAAAAATATTTAAATAACTAAAATTTAAGCATAAGCAAATAAAAATAATAAATTTTTATTAAAAATATAAAAGTATAATAAATATTATATTTAAGTAAAAAATATTATTTATAAATACTTAAAACGAAAATAATTAAATACATTTATTACTTTTACTAAAAAAAAGCTCTCTTAAGGCCATATCAATACATTAATTAAACAAAACGGGACATCAAAATAAATAATCTATAATTTATAACATGCTATATTTTCGATTTAACTGTCTTTGAATTGTTCTGAATTTGATATTTTCTTATTCTAAATTTAAAAATAAATTCCTCTCTAAATTGTAAACGACTTTTTTTTGTTCTTTCAACAACATATCTTTTGAAGGATGAAATTAAAAAAAGAAGATAATAATTTAAATTTCTACATTTGATCTTTAAACAAATATTGAATCCCATGTGGTGATATTGGTGGTCTCACATTTATAAACATTTTAGGCTATTTGAATTCACATTTATTTTATTGGTGGAACTACATTTATTAGACAGTATCAAGAATAGTTTTTATATTTTAAACGCTTGTAAAATAAATGTGACAGGTATCTAGAGAGATACTTTAACTTCAAATCAAGCGTACAACTTGCTTTTTACTTCAGAATTGTGAGATGAAATGCGATTGAATGGCCATTGGAACTAACAAATATTGAATGTGCATAATAAAGAATGAAAACGAGTGAAACCGTTTGTTAGAGATTTCTAGCTTAGTTCAAACGAAGCTTATTTATTGAATATATCAGGTTTAAATATTTTCAAAACTTTATTTAATTGAAAACATTGGATAACTATTATTATTATTATTATTATTATTCATCTACATGCAATGAATAAGCTTATTTGAGCATAATTTTAGTTTTTTTTCTTGAAAAGATGAAATAGTTAATTCCTCAAAAAATAAATTATTCAAATTAAGTCATTCACTTTAAAATCTCATAAATTAATAAAAATATATCAAATGTGGAATATTATTAATTTGTATAAATTAGTAAAAAAAAAACATGTACAAAATATTTAAATAAAAATGATAAAATCTTTTTTATTTGAGTTTTATATCCATACTTTTTTTTACAAATTTATATAAATCAATGATATATTATATTATTGTTATATTCTTACTAATTATTCAATAAAAAATTAAAATTAAAAAATTTACTTTAAAAAATTGAAGATTATAAAAACTAAATATATGAATATTTAAAAATTTAGATTAAAATCACTAATAAATTAGATCATGAAATTAAATTGCGACTAAGTCTTATTATTATTTTAAAGTTGTACTTATTTTATTTAAAAACTTAAGCATAATTATTTACATATAAGTTTAAATTCAAGAACCTATGTAAGGATAATTTTTTAATTTATTTAAAAGATTTTGTTACAATGTAAACTTTTAAATAAGTTTAATGATCGGGCCATAATAATAGCCTAAATCAATTTAAAGTCAACCAAACTTAAGCCTTGCAAAGCATAAGTTAGTCGTCTAGCCTATTTTAAACCTATGCATAATGGAAACCACGTAATGGAAACATATTTTCAACCCTTTTGGCTTTCTGTTTCAGTGTTGGGAAAAAGCTTTTGATTAATAGGTATGAGATCTAGTAAAACACCATCCAGGGTAGCCAACAAATGCTCCCACGCACTTGCTTATAAAACTACAAAGAAGCTCTCAATACAACATTTACAGGAGGGTGCTTCTCTCACATTGAAAATTCCAACTCTGGGTGACAGCAATGTTCCAAACATGGAAACCAATCAGTGCATGGAACAAAATGCCTCAGACGCTAAATCAATGGTACTATCCTTTAGTCTAAACCAGCTTCCGGAATGCCAAGAACTTAAGGGCCGTCTTCTTGTGCTGTAAAAACAAAAATAAATATCGTTTCAATTTACAGGACATGGGTGTTTACTCTTTACGAACCAAGACCATGACTAATGCATGCATGAGTTGACCCCACCCCCCCCCCCCCACCCCCAAAAAAAAAAGACTAATAATGCATGCATGAGAATAAAAATAGCCACACCCCAGAGACATTGACAACTTACTGCTCAAAATAAATCCCTGGAGCAAGCTCTGGGCCCTTTCTGCCTGCTCTGGAGTACCAGATATCTGAATAATCTTCTGCGTTACGTCTGGTCTATCCTCTACAAGGGTTACATTGGCTCCTGATAACTGTTGCCATGAAAACATAAGTGAACATGAATGGCTTTCATTGAGAGTAAAAGTAGTAATATAAGGATAATAATTTCCAGAATATAAATCTAACTCCAAGGAAAAAAACAAGAAATATAAATACATTGAAGTACAATATAACGATACAATCCGGGAAGTCCAGCAATATAAAGAAATACCCATCGATCATTTAAGAAAAAAAGTTATGTCATTCTTGTTCTTAGAGTTATTACATCGCTCACAGAATTGAGCTTTTGGGGGGTGGGGAGCTCCTCAATGATGTCCGAGGGAAGATAATAAAAGTAAGCATGGCATTTAAGGTTCTAAGTATAACTACTTGGAATGCCAGTTCTAGCAATTTTTTTACAATTTAAATATGAAAGGGACTGAAGATATAATAATCACACACACCTCACTTATCTGTGCAAGCTTGCTTTTGGATTTTGCTATAAGCTTTGGTACGGCATACTCTGGTATAACAACTTCAAGTGTACTCCTTGTGACAAGAGGCACAGCAATCCTAACCACAAATACAGGTGGGAAAATAAAATATTAGAAAGGGGGAAAGGGAGAAAGAAAACAGCACTGCAGAAGTTGCACACCATTCTATTGATTACAAGGACATTTTTGGCAAGTCACTCCACAGTCCACACTAGAATACCACATCCTATCATGAGATGAGGCAGGGTCAGTTACCTATTTAAAGCGCTAGGCATCTCATCACGGCGATCACTTTCTTTCTGTTTTCCTGTCTCAATGCTTGATCCTCCAGTTTCCTTCCAAAGAGAAAGGAAAAAAAATCATTTTTTCTCAATTAAAAATTCAATATTCTCTATAAAGTGGCCCAAGCCATCACTTCAGAACACCTGAGATTGTAAATTACACTTGGATAGCCAATGCACAAAATATATCTTATTTTTAAAAAAATAAAAAATAACTTGATCAGTGGATAATAATCTATGGGTTCATTTGATGACTTGCTTCGTCAACAGGTTTATGACACACTCAATATGGACAGAAATATATACCACCCCCACGCCCCCTCAGAAAAGAAAAGAAAAGGTTAGCCCACACATTAAAAAATCACTGGCAAGACAAAAGTTTCCAATGTAGTGTTGACTCAAATTTCAGGGGAAACAAGATATATATACTAAAGATGGCTAACAAATCTCCCAAATGCCGATCATTTAGATAACAGATACATAAAGATAACATGGCATTTCTTGTCGCATCAAATGAATACCTTCAACGGAAGGGTTGCCCCCACAGTCTGCATATTCTCATAGGTTGTGGAAGTTTCAGTAACTGGAGCTATATTATTGGAAGAAGATGCCTCCACACCAGGTAAGAGAGCTGCTGGTGCTACTGTCTCCCTTTGAAAGAAATCCCTATACAAATAACTTCTTAGTCTTGATGTCACCTCAACAACAGCATCTCGGGCTGCTTTGATCTCTCCCACAATCTGTATGAGCAATAGAGAAGCAATTGAGAAATGAAAATAAAAGCAGAATTTGAATAGTCTTTGTTTTAGCCTCGTAGAAGGTAGGGTTTCAGATCCTCTCTAATCTCTATACCCCAGTGCACAAGGCTCTCATTTAGTGGGGTTTGGGGAGGGTAGATGCATGTAGCCTTACCCCGACAGGTGGAGAGGCTATTTCCTGGATTTGAACCTGTGATCTTTAGGTCACAAGGCAACAAGTTTATTGTTGCACCAAGACTTGTCCTCATCCTGTCTACATTTAATGTAATTTTTTTCAAATAAACAAAGCCAACGAGAACTATGCACTCTTTGGTTTGTAAAATTAATGGCAGAGCAATGGGGTACATATGCACCCAGTATGATGCTTTGAGGAATAAGATCTATCATCGTTATTAAGGTCAACATTTATCATTAACTCCTTCAGACTCCAAGGGAATCTAATAAAATATTTGTGCAAGTGGTGGTCAAATGACAAACCTGTATCAGTTCATCAGCTTTTGCAACACAAAGAGGTAGTTCTTCTCTAGGCAAAATTTGAACATTAGCACCAGTCAACCTCCTTATTTCCAATAGTGAAGCATCTTTTCCATCCAAGCATTCAATATCACTAGATGGGACAACAAGCCTGGTGGTTATATCATTGTCTTTATCTGGAACAAGATCGACAATGCGACTTTGTATATGTAACAAAGCTTCCTGAGCTGGGAACAGCTCATCATCAGGACCCTTTAAGAACGCAATAATGGCAGTTAAAACTTAGAACGTTAAACATGACGTATATTATATCTACATGAAAAACATGTCAAATTGCACTAAAGAAGAGTTGAAGTTATGCAGGAAAAGCACTGTTCCAAGAACTGAACTAGAGACTTAAATGATTTCTACTAGTAGTACACAATACACGACAAACAAAGAAACAGAAAGAGAGAGAAGGAAGGTACCTCCTCTGAAGTAATCATAATTATCTGTTCATCTGAACCACCAACAGGATCAATGACCTTTACATCGACGCCAACTTCATTCTGAAGGAACTCTACAATTCCATCTGATTCCCCAATAACACGATCAACTTTCTCAACTGGACAAAGTAAACGGAAAACAAGTTCCTCCCCATAGAAGGGCTGTGCATCATCAGTAACAGGAGCAGCCCCAGGCTCCATTGCATAACCTAATGTTGGGTGGTTATTGTTCCTGGTATTTGTGGTAGATACTCGTGATCCAAAAGCAGCCCCATCCATAGATGATCTACGAGATCCACTAGTCACATGAGGAATATAATCATCGTCAGGAGAGAAAAAACGCTCTGGCGAATGTACACGTCCATGAAAATGACTGCGGTCACGGTGCTGGCTCTCCCTCAATCGTGATGATATAATTACTAGAGCATTCTTCACAGCATTTACATCACCTACAACCTGCAGAGAATATCATATAATTAATGGACTTGGTTTAAATATTTTTTGAACAGCTAAATTTGCAGATAAATCAAATCAGATTATAAACCACCATGCACCTCCATACTTCCAATATCTGTATAATCGTTTAAAATTCAGTATAAAAGATAAACGCAAAGAAGTTATCCTCAAATTAGCATGCCACAGCCAACTTTTTGTCTCAATTTTCAGAGTAAATTCAAGGAAAAATCGATCAACAGATACATACTTGATCAAGCTAAGTTCAACCAGATCACTAAAGAAGCACATGATCCACCACTAAATCTAAAGAAGTTTATTAAAAACTTGGGTAACGAAGCACAAATCAATGATCCAACATAATATGTATTCCGAAGCAAGCAATCTTGATTTGGAACTGAACATCTTTCCTCCTTTCAGTTCTTTAGCCGAAAGTAATGTTAATAAAGGAGAGCTTCAAATGGCATTCATGCCACAGCCAAAATCAGTTACGATGGAAGCTTTATTACATTATTAGTTTATAAGAAGCTGACCATTTAATGGATGAGAAAGAAGCAAAGAGTAGAGTGAAACGTGAAAAACCCATTAATATCTTCAGTTCTGCAATTTTATTAGTACCCTCCAAAAGCAAAAATGAAGCACCACGAGTGACACTCCAAAGTCCATATAGTCCAAAACCGATGTTCAACAAAATCAATGAAGGGGGGTATTGTTTTGAGCATGCATGCAATATAAGGTATCAGATGAAAAAAGTTCCAAGCTTGTTATTGTTGAGGAACCTGTACAATCTCTTCAGACATGGAAACACAACGGGGAAGGTTGAGATCTCTAGGGAGTATCCTAATTTGTGTCTTCGTATCCATCCTCATTTGTTCAATAATCTTCCCTCCTTTCCCCAACAAACACCCAACATGCACTCTTGACACCACCAACCTTGTCGCCACGCGGTTGCTCCCACTGCCGCCGCCTCCTCCTCCTCTTCCACCGCCGACGTACTCCTCTTCCTCCTCCGCCACCCCAAACGCCGCATCGCTCTCAAGAATCCTCTCGTGGATCAGCAGCAGAGCCTCCTGCGCCGGCGAGAACGACGGCATTCTCCCCTCAGGGTCGCGGCGGCGTGTGTCGGAAATCTCGATGATTCGCTCCTCATCTCCCGGTATAAGCTCGTGCACGTTGATCCACGCGCCGGTGTGCTGCCTTATAGACTTTATAATGCTGCCGGACTTGCCAATCACGCCCCCGGCCTTCATGTCGTGGCACAGAATGCGGTAACTTGTGGTTACCGTTAACGGCGAGTCCTGCGCCTTAGGATGACGGCCACCACCTCCACCGCCGCCGCCAGCGCCGCCGCGATGGCGATGAGCGCTGGTGCTGTAGTGGTGGTTATAGCGTGGCCTTGTCTTAGCCAAGGTCTCAGAATCATAGTCTTGGTCATAGTAGTAGTTCCTCTTAGATCTAGACCTTTCCATCGAGGAACCAAACTTGGATTAGGTTTTTTGGTGTTCGAAACTAGAAATTGAATGTTTCCGTCAATAATCCCAATGAATACAATACAATGGAGTTAGCATTTGTTGTCAAGGGAATGAACCAGATTTTACTACAAGTTTTGTTGACTTGGTTCTGCAATCAATCTGAGTCCATTGAATTCGAAACCCTAGAAACAAGTTCCAAGTATCTTTTGTTTGCAGAGTTGAGCAGCAAGATGAGCCCAAGCCAAGTGTGTCACTGCTTTTATTATTTTTTTCGTGTTAACAATATGTATCTATTTATACTGTTACCAGCCCATCGCAGCCACTCAACAGTCAAGGTCTAACTTCTGCTGCGATAGATAGATATATTAGATAAATAGGTGAATACATTATTTTTTTAGATATTGTGGTAACTTTTTCACATTTCACATCGAATTTATTTGTCTATGACTTTGTGTAATATTAAAATGATTTTGACATTTACCATGATACATTAATGAGAAATAATGGTTATGTGCCTTTATTTCTAGGTGCTTTAAATTGTATTGATTTTGGGGAAAATAAAATAGAAGAAAATGAGAGATATCAATATTGGCATTGGGTTTACTTGTTGAGTTTATATTGTTAGATGAAAATAGAAAGTATGGAGGAGGAAAATTTTTGAAGTGGGATAAAAAAAATCAAATTTTTTTAGGTTATTCATATTTAGGCTCTCACTTATGAATATTGAAAAGGAGGTTTATGGAGGGTTGGGTTTGTGTGTAGATTGATGTTAGTTGTGAGTTGTGAGAGCTTGTGTTGGGTAACCACTGCGAATGGAGACAATCACTAAGTTGTTGGGAGAGAAGAGCTTTGAAAGTATGGCATGGTTTCATGTGGAAGGCAAATATTAAAGACTGGGTCTGAGTTGGGGTTGTGCTGTTCCAAGGGATATATTACCAACTCTGCTCAATGCGATCCAAATATCTTCACGTATAATATACATATTTTATTTTACTCTGTTTCAATTATTCACATAAATTTTAAACAATTTTTCTATTTTTTATTAATTTAAATATTTTTTTATTTCATTTTCATCTTATTTATCCCCCTCTTATGTGTCCAATAATAAAAAAAAAACACACACACACATGTATTTTATGAGTCCAACTAATGTTATCAAACTCACGTTTTTCTCATTGTATCCTAAATAAAGTATTGAGATTCTCGTTGATAATAGTTTTTATATGATGTTACGACGTTAATATTTTTGTTAATTTTTTTAAAATGAATTATATATTAGGCTTACAATTACTTATTTTCAAAAGTATATATATAATAGTCTGAACATTAGTTAATGAATTAGCCTGTAATTTTAAGTTTGAATCTTGCTAAATGAACTAGTATTAAATGTTCAGATATAATTTTGTATCCGGTGTGTATATATATATTTGTAATTAAAGAAAAGGTATATCTTTATTTTCATCACCTTTATTACAAGAGGAGAGAAAAAAAATAAGAACATGTTATATTAGCTTAAATATTATTTTTAAAACGAAAGAAATGTAAAAAAAAAAAAGTTAATATTTTTAAGAAAATATTTATGTTAACTTTAATATTAAAGTGTGTGTGTATATAAGTCCGTACATGACATTTTGTAGAGTACATATAATTATACTATGAAAAAAAAATGACAAACTTAAAAAAAAAAACCACACAGACACACACACAAAACATAACAAATGCGTACTTGAATGAAAAAGAAAAGAAAGGAATATATGTTTTGTAGATATGAAGGCTCCAATAAACCAAATAATGATAAAAAGAGTACAAAACACAATCCAAAAAAATTCATACATTTTAAGTATAACTCTCAAAGTAAAATAAATAAATAAATCATACATCACACTTTACAAAAGATATAATAAAGAAATACAGGATAAAAAATGAAAAAAAAAAATCAATTATTAAAAGAATGACAAAAGGAAAAATTATTGATTTAAGTGCTTTACATATCAACAAGTTCTTATCTTCAACCTTCTCGCAAAGAAGTTTAGGAATGGAACAAAACAAAAGTTGTTGCTCAAAAATGTTATAGTCAACATGAAAATATTAACACGAATCTTATTAACAACTGAAAGATTCACATTATTACCTGATGAAAAATTTCATCGTACATCTTATAAGAGAATATTAAATTGCTGTTACAATAAAAGAAGATGTTCATTCAACGAAGACAATGAGATTTTTTACTAAGAAAAGTAACAAATAAAAATATACATTAAAATACAATTGAAAGGTACATGAAATATTTCATTAAAAAAAACTATTTTTAAATGCAAAGTTTTAATAATAATATACTAAAATGGTTCAAATAATAGATTAATTTTTTATATAATTTCTAGACAGTTTAATAATTTTAAGCATTAACTGTGTATAAAAAGAAGATCAAACATATAATACACAAAAAAATTATATATATATATATATATGAAAAAAATTAAATTAATACAAATTTAAAAAATCTTATTTTTATTTAAATTTTTATTTAATTTATATTTAACAGTCAGTTAATTGAAAGAAATAGGAAGAAGGTAAAGATGATAAAATGGAATTACAAAGTTACACTCCTTTGTTTGATTAGAAAAAGGGTAAGAGATAGAATTGTTGAAATAAACAATGACTTTGATACTCGTTGCCCATATTTAAAAAACAAATATACAGTGATAAGAATAAGCGAATATCACAGAGCACGCGAAAACAAAGCTATGGCTATCCGCATCAACCCCCTCACTCTCTCTTTAGCTTTACCTGTACTCTCCTATTTCTTTTCCGACAAAATGCACACAATTACGATAACTATTTTCTTTTCAATTTTTTATTTTCCTGAAATTGTGAATTCAAGTTCCAACCATATTATAAAATTAATTTTTTTTTTGCAGAAGATAGAGTTAAAACGTGGAAATTCGGGGAGCCCGAATCTCCGGGTTAGCTCTCAGGTAGAAGAAATTCGAAAATTTTGAATCTTGCGTTTTATCCGAACTGAACTTGTTTTGGTTTTGCAAGATGATGCCCCAAATGCGCAAGGAGGGTCGTGGAAAACGAGTCTGGAGGCGAAGAACATTGGTACCCTTTGTGGATTTATACTCTTTTTCTCACGATTTTGGCTTTTGGGAGTTTTCTCATTTTTTCTTTACGCTTGTCTCTTGCCTGTTTGTCTAAACTCCCAAATTAAAGCAAATGAAAATAAAAATGAAAATGCTTGCTTTGGTTGCTGTACTTGTTGAGAAAGTTTACCGAGTGTAGCATATTTATTATGTTTACGTTAACAAGTTTTTTCTAGATGTGAAGTGCTAGTTGTGGGACTATTGTTGACTTGTGCAAAGTAGTAGTTAAGCTGTCAAGTGTTTGAACTTCTTTAGCTTTAGAGGTTAGGATTTTATATGAGGTAAGTGTATATTTGTTTGGTTGAAGCATTCCAAACTTTGTAAGGTATCGGAGAGTTGAGGTTAAAGAGCTTAATTAATGTCTTTGCTTCGTTTCTGTCATGGTTCCGTTGTATATCTCCCAATATTTGGTTTATAAGTCTCAATAGTCAATAGATACCCTTATCTTCTGCTTAATCTTTATGCACACAATGAAACACATGAAGATTGTTCAATGCTTTTTTTCTTCTTTTCTAGTTAATTGGGCAAAATGAATAATTTCAGAATGAATACAGAATGGTCATGCTGGTGAATGAATAATTATAGCTTGACATACACATTCTGGGTTTAGAGTGGGTGGAGGGAAGAGAGAGTAGGAAGTAGAGAAAAGAGTAAGAGAAAGAAAGTAAGATATTATTGATGATGTGATAAAAAAGGAAAAAAGGAGATAATATGAAAGAGAGGACGAAAAATGAATGTAAGAAAAAGTGGGTGTAAAAATATGAGTTATTGGTGAAAAATACAACATGTAATTCATGCTATTGGCACAGGCTCCTCTAACATCATTGGTTATTAACCCGAATATTTAAGGTAAAATGATTTTGTTGCAGGTAAAAAAGGATGAATATCTGCCCTATAAAATGGAGCGCCTTCCTTTCCTTGAGGAGCAGGTGAGGATGATAAGGGAACAGGGATCGCTCTTGGCAATGGACATAGAGAGGTTATTGTTATCAGAAGATAATAGGTTTGATTTTGTGAATGAGGTAGCAGCTGAGGCCAATTCTTATGTAGAGAGCAACAGGGATGAGTATGGAGGTGAGAAGAAGGCCATTCTTCATGTTTTGAGCAACCGAATGAATGATGCTGGAATTTACCGCCCAGAGGCATATTATGAGCCTGATCCCTTCAAGCCCGGGCCTCATTACTTGAGAGAAGAAGAGACATGAAGTCCAGAATTTTATTTATGTATTTATTTTTGCTGAGATCTTAAACTAGGGTTAGGAATTCATATCATCCATCTAAATTAGATGCTGTTGTGGGTAACTTCGTATGCAAATTAAAGTTATCTTCAAACCGGAAATAAAAATAAAAGGTATTTTTCTACTCATTGCAAAGAAGTTGAACATGGATCATAACTAGCATTGCATTTACTTTTTCAATCCATGCCCGCCTGCGTCGGACTAGCAAATTATGATTTTACTTTACCTTTTTATTTCTCTCTTCACTATATCATCTCTCCTCTAAACAAAGTCAAGATATTTCAATTATTGACCAAACTTGGTTTATTTCTAGGCTATTAAGTACTTTCAATGAATTTTAATTTCTTTTATGTAGGTAAAATGTACTTACATGTAGACTAATTTGGAGTAATACACTAGTTTAATCCTTAAAATTACGGGTATTAATTAAATTCCTAAAATTATAAAAATATTATTTAATCCTTAAAATTATTAAACATTATTTATTTTAATTTTTAAATGATTTTAGTCATTTTTCATAATTTTAAAACTAAAATAATTATAATTTTAAATTGACCAGCATTTATAATTAATGTGGTGATGTGCTGTATTGCCCGATTAATTTGCTAATTGAGCCACGGACCTTTTTTCTTCACTTTAAGTAAAGTCACGCAGAAAATTATTATCTCGACATGATCCTCTTTCCCATAAGAAATGAATGATCTATATTATAATAATAATAATTATACAAACTAAAATCATGAATTATTACAACCGAACATTTTTGGGCCACGTAAATGGTTTAATCTTGAATTGAAATATCAGCTAGTTTTGTTGAATTGAGTAGCAGCCTCACTTTATCTGATCTGAACCACAGCCATGCAGTTTGTAGAAAATCAGACATTGTAGTTTGACCACCAAAATTAATACTGGTGAGTTACATGATTATAGTAGAGACCATCCCCTAGGGTAGGGTCTAGGACCATGATTTTCCTCGTTCTTGTTTTGCCACGTCAGTTCTTGTTGTGGGTCCAATTTATTAACATTTTTTAAGGTTTATTATATGACTACAAGAGCTTGAGGAGAATCTCATCCCATCGGTGAATCCAATCCGTTAAAGCAGTTAGAGGCTTCTATTAAGTCACTTATCTATCTCCCCACCAAAACCAAAACCACAACAACATCAACAATTCTCTCAGCTTCAGCTTAATCTAATGGCCTTGCCAACACCACAAACACAAAGATTCCTCTTGAACAAGCTCCATGGCCGCTCCACCTCTAAGAACACACACAGAAACAGCTTTGCCAATACGAGCAGAAGCAGGTGCTGCTCTGCCATAGCCATTGATGCTCCATCTTCTTTCACTGAGGTGCCCGGTATAAGATGGGGATCCATTGCTTTGCAGGGTCTCCGTGAAGAGATGGAAGATGATGTTATTGTTCGAAATGATGCGCTTCATGGCTTCTCTTTTGCTGCTGTCTTTGATGGCCATGGAGGCTATTCTTCGGTCCAGTTCCTCAGGTCTTTGCAAAATTCAAGCTTTCCTATGTATCGTTCGATTTCCTTGTTCGCTTTGCTCATTTTATATCCATTTGTAATGCCATAATGGGGTGTGTTAAGTGTGAACTGATGATGGGTAGCCAAGCTTTTGGTTGTATTGGCATGAGATTACTTGAAAAGAGTTGAAAAGGTCCACAATAGAGTTTAACACGATTAGTTGCATTGAATTCAATGTTTAATGTCTATGAATTTCTGGAGAGTGGGTGGCAGTTTGTCTAGAGGAGTAGAGTAGGATGTCTTAAATTTTGGGCTAAAGCCTAACTCAACCCTAAGAGCTAGTTTGTAAGGTGAGGATTGCCTTAACCTATATAAGTTCTACTTTGGTCATATTGTACTCAATATGAAACTTCAGAGGGACTTCAATAGGATGGAATGGAACAAGTTAGCACTCTATTATTTGGATAGTTTTACGATGGAATGGATAAAAAAGGAAGGTATAAATTTTAGAGGGGATGAAAATGAGGGCTATGGGATAGAATGAGATAAAATGCATTTCATCATATTTTGCTCCATTACATTTTTTTTAAGCAATCCAAACAGTAAAACGTAATATCATTCCATTCTACTTCGTTCCTTTCCTTCAATCCAAACTATGCATTTCATATATGATGTGGTTCCTTTCCTTGCAATCATCGATCTTTGTGCTGTATGAATATGTGATTTCTTTTCGTTCTGAATTGATTCTGGTAAATGGATTATCACTTTTTGCACAATCTGAATCGTTGATTTCATGTGCCAAGTGCCAACCACAGGGATGAGCTGTACAAGGAGTGTCTTGAAGCTTTACAAGGAGGGTTACTGTTAGTTGAGAAAGATTTCAGAGCCATTGAAGGAGCATTACAGGAGGCATTTGTCAAAGCTGACATGAGGTTGCTAAAGTGGTAAGCTAGTACATTGTCTGCAATCGATGATCTCCATAAAATGTGTCTAATTTTATAGTTTTCATATGATTCTCGATTTGGTGGTATGATTGCATTGAAGGTTTAGACAGTATTTCATTTTTAAAGGCTTGAAATGAAAGGAGAGGAAGAACAATCAGGTGCTACAGCAACTGCAATATTCATAGGAGATGATAAGATGCTAATTTCACATATTGGTGACTCATCTGTTGTATGTATTATCCATCCTTAGACTACAGCTACTGATGAGAAAATGTACTTCTTTATTTACTTTTCTCTGTACAAGAATTATCAAGAAAAATATCTATCATGTGCACTATTCTGATACTCATCTTTAAATTAAGGTATCTAGGGGATGGAATATCTATGAAGTTACCTGCTTGTATTTAAGTTGTTTATTCTTGTAGGTTCTAAGCAGATCTGGAAAAGCAGAGGTGCTGACTAGTCCTCACCGACCATATGGGAGCAACAAGACTTCTCTAGAAGAAATTAAAAGAATCAGAGAAGCAGGTGGATGGGTGTGTTTTCCTTGTTCCTTCATTTTTTTACTTACATTTTGATAATCTTCCCTAGTCAATATTCTATATACATGAAAATTAATTCTGATTTGAAAGTTTTGACAACTTAGGATGTGAACTAACTTGTTTATGGGACATATAACAATTTTCTTTCTCTTTCCTGGCTTTATCATTTATATATTGTGGTTTTGTAGTTGGAGAAACTACAAGTAATATAATTTGTCTCCCAGAAGGGAAATAATATCATATAAACTTCCACAAGGCTCCTTCCTTCCGAAGCATATCATGTGATAGGAAATTGGTCACTTTTGAATTTTATCAATATTTAGGTTATCGTTTTTAGCCTTAATTTACAGTTCAAAATTTCAAATTACAATTTTATTGAAGATCATTGTTTCTGATTGAGATGGAATTTTTTTTCATAATTATTGATTTGTTTTCACCACAATGGCAGGAGCCTTGTGCACTGGAATACCCTTTTATTTTAATAAAAGTCATCACCATTCTTTAAAAATAAAAAAGCCAACTGAATGACTGATGATGACACAAATGTGTGTTGACTATAGATTGTCAATGGTAGAATCTGTGGAGACATTGCTGTATCTCGTGCATTTGGGGACATACGATTCAAAACAAAGAAGAATGAGTACAGTCCTTAACCTCTGCACTATTCCTCCTAGCCTAGTATAAAGGAATTTCTCCTAAAGTTTCTGTAAATGTTCTACCAGTATTGAATTGTTTGCTAAAGGTTATATCTACCTTTTGCATGTGAAAAGGATGCTGCAAAAAGGAGTTCAGGAAGGAAGATGGTCAGCAAAGTTTATTTCTCGGTAGGTTTAATCTAATGCGTCTTGATAGTTATCCCTTACATTCTCTCCAATGTGGGTTGTATTACATTAACATTTATAAAAAAGAAAGGATATCAGGATATGAATTATTTTGCTTTGATTTATATCTTGCTAAAACTTCAACTACTACAAAGACACCGAGAAAGTGTTAATTAGACTTTTTGTGTCCTAAAGAGGTCTGATTTCTTGAGGAAGAATGGTTCAAAATTTCATTGATTGTCACACACACAAATTATTAGGGTTGCCACTTGCCATCAGCTTCATTCTTTCACCACCAAGTGCGTGAATTAACTAGAGATTGTTCCAACTTAACCTATGATCTTGAAATCTAGTGTATGCAGTTGTGTTAAATATTTAGAGATTTTGTCACCCATAATGATCCTACATGACTTGAACATGATTACTTTTAGTGGAAGATACATGTAGTCTAAACTAAAAATAATTCTCTGTTAACTAAAATACATAATCAAAATCCAAAGCTCATATGAATTCATAGCATGATAGTTTTCGCCCTTTGTGTTACTGTGACATTCAAATTGACCTTTTAACTAATACTGAAAACTATAAATTTTAATGTGATGATGCCTTTGTGACAGTGTACAGCTCAACAATGACTTGGTTGTTGCATACCCTGATATTTCTCAAGTAGCTCTTGGCTCAGATGCAGAATTTATAGTATTAGCATCTGATGGCTTATGGGATTACATGAGCAGGTCTACTGCATGACCCTTTGATTCATTTCTGGTACCTTTCTTTTTCTGCTTCTACCTTCACATTCTTGCTACAATTTCAGCTCAGAAGCAGTTTCTTTAGTGAGGGATCAACTACGAAAACACGGAAACATTCAGGTATGCATAATACATATTTGAGGCCTTTACCGATATCAATAAGCCATCAAAGTTGTAGCAATAAATTTTTACTTGTTCTTATTTCAGTTAGCTTGTGAAGCGCTTGCGCAAGCTGCTTTGGTAAGTCTTAATGAATTATATTCACACTTACATTTTGATACTTCACAGTTTTAGTAATATTTATAATGTTATAATCTGCAGGACCGACGTACGCACGATAATGTTAGCATTGCAATTGCTGATTTAGGGTATGTATTTTCTCATGTATATATGATTTTGGACTTCAGTGTTTAAGGTCTTACTATTGGCCAGGCCTTGTTGTGAAGAACAAAACTGGGCTTGCATGTAGTAAAATTCATAATCTAGATATTCAAATAAATAATATATTAAGAATTTAGTTTTTATCAACTTCAATTGTGTTATATGATTTATGTACTCAACGTATCTAACAAAATAAAGCTATCAGCTATTATTCTTATGGTAAAGCATGATAAATGAGAAAATACATATGCACAAGTGCTATTGTGTTTTTTCTTTTTTTTTTCAAATATCAGCTACATAAAATAGGTCAATTCTTGTAAATCAAATATGATTTTTTTACCTTAATTATAGTGATGTCTTATTTTGAGTGCTTGCAGGCGTACAGACTGGCAGAATTTACCACAGCAGCGACAAAATGTTATATTGGAGATGGTCCAAGCTCTTGCCACCATTGGAATTGTGTCTATTGGAATCTGGTTTTCATCACAGCTTTCTTTATAGATTTAAAAAAATACCACTCATGTACATAAATCAAGCATATACTTCTAAACTTCCTGCCGGTATAATCTTAAATTGTACATGCTCACACCTTATAATCTACTGAGTTTAGGACAATAAATTATTTTAAAATTTAATTTTTTGAAGGGTACATTTTTCATATTCTGATTCTAAAATTCAGTTATTGTTTTGCAACATGTCGATGTCAACCACCTGCTTCTTCCATCGAAATTTGACTCTTCCACAATTTCTTCAAGGAGCTTTGAACAGTGGTCCACAATGACCAAGATTTAATTAGACTATCTAAAAAGGCAATAGACTCCTTCAAGTACACTGATAAAAGTGAACACTTTAGGCATGTTTTATATTTATTAATTATTATGCAAAATATCTTTTACATATTATGTATTTTTTTTTAACATTTACAATATTGCACAAAATAAGAAATTATATATAGTAATTATTCTTGAAAAATTATAACATTTAATATTATTAATATGTTAAATTATATTAAATTTTATAATTTTTGATAAAATTTATCATATATGACTTTTTTATGTTGCACAATATTGAACAAGTTAAAAAATTTCTTATTTGATTACACTCAAATGGTATATGACCAAAACCCTTACCTACAAAGCATGGCTATATTCCCGAAATCTGGATTTGGAATCTATTGTATTTTTAAATAGGTTCAATTCGATAAAAGGGTTGTTGTAATTTCACATATTTGGTTGCTCATACTTGAGTGAAATATTGAAGAAATTGGCATAGTTGCCAAATTCAAAGGGACTGTTTCTGGTTATCAAAATAAATTGGATTAGTGGCTTTCGACATCATGGGAAGTAGAACATATTAGCTTTTAAACTGAACTCTATTTGACCAAATTAAGGAAGAGGAAGTATGATGTCATTGTCAATTTTATAAAATGCATTTGTCAAACAGTGCATCCACCTACTCAATTAGAAACATCAGGAACCTAACTTTTTTTCCTCCTTAGTCTAAAAGTTCTTTACGAAACGGTATATCAGCTAGAGGAATTGGAAAGCCAAATTTAACATTCTTTGACGCTGATATATTAGTACAGATTGATAAATCGATCACAATTTTTTCACGTTAGCTTGTTTGATGGGCAACTCTACTAGATAACTAACAAGTTTATTTAAATGTAGACACATCTGCCTATAATTTGTTTGAAATATCTAATTGGAAAGTTTGCTATTAGTTAAAAAGTTTAGGCATTGAAAGGTTAGGAGCTGAACATTAAAAGTGGTAAGTCAATTAGTTGAATTGAAGGTGACTGAAAAATTAATTGATTAACTATTTGATATATTTAAAATGACATGTTAATGTAACTTTTGGTATAAATAATGCCTATTTTCTATATGAGATAATTCTAGCTGAGTAAGGATGAGTTTTTCCAACAAGAACTAAAACTTCGTTTTAAAAAAAAATTAATCGTGTATTATTTGAATTAACACACATTAAGAGTATATAGCATTAAAAAATTAATAAATTTATATATAAATTTATTATTAGTAGTAGGTAAAGTGTATTACATTAAAAATTTAAATAGCAAAATGACTAAGTATGCACATATAATTAGGAAAGAGTAAAATTTGTCATTTTTTAAATTAATAAGAATAAAATTTTAAAAAAATAGTACAACTGGTAAATTGTTAGTCATTTGATACTTCTATCAATGTATCAAATTAGAATTTTTAAGTTACTAACTTTTGTTTTTTAAAAAAGCTCCCTAACTAAACACCTTTAGAAAGTTTATTCATATTATTATTTATTAAATAAGCTAGTTGAGTAATTTATAAAGAGTTTTGTTAACTTCAATATTTAGGATTGAGTTTAAACATTTACAAATAAATTTTTTTAATAAAAAAATACACAATTATTATATTAAAGTTATAAAAATACAATAATTTTTTTAATAAAATTTTATTATTATTAGTTATCTATCCTGCTTTAAGAATTAAGGTTAACAAAACTCATTTATAAATTCTTCATTTCTCTCATTAAACATACTCTAGTCTATTTAACTCACCCGTATGATAAGTTTAAATTGTTAAAAAAAAAAAATTTAAAAATTATCAACATCAATTCTTAAGGTTGATTTTAGGTTCCTAAAAATGGTATGATTTTCTTAAATGAGGGTCAAGCTTGAGTTGGGGCAGGGAAACTCAATCCCCTCCAAAACTTGGCTGTGTGCCTTCAATTAATTTTCAAGTCCAAGCAAAATACATATTATTGGATCAGAAAAGTTTTAGAGCGATGAGATGAAAAGAACATTGTATAATATGTAGCTGTTCTCAATTCATTTTGTTATTTAATCAGCATCGGTTTAGGACAAATAATTGAGAGAAGATAAACTTAGCAGCCTGAGAAAATTTGTGTGTTCCATGGTTCCAATGCATTATAAGAGCAACTTTTCTCAGTTAAAAGCATAGGTATTAATGTTTTTCTGTACTTTTTACCTAGACTGTGAATAAGAAAGAGAAAAGAGTGACATAATGATCAAATATGACCTAATTAAGTAATTAATTAGCATTGAAGGATTTTTTGTTCATTGTAAAAAATTTAATTTATATCTTGCTACTATAAGTTAAAAAAATTAATTATCATGCTAGGTTAATTATTTATTTTTGTTCAGATATTGAAAATATATTTTTGTTCATTGTAAGTAATATTTTTTAATTTAAAAATTATAGTATAATTATTATTAATTCTGCAAATTTTACTGTTAAAATATTGTTAATGGTTGTTATAATACAGTAAAGAGCAGGGAACAGATTAAAAATTAATTTTTTTGTATAAAAATTGAAAATGAGACATTCTTCATATCCCTATAAGTAATTTTTTATTTGAAATTCATGATATTTTCAGTGTTATAAAGGAAATAAATAGCAAAAATTATGTTAAACAATTAAACTTATAGAAATTATATTAAAAACTTTTTAATATAAAAATGAAATTAAAATAAGTGTCGTATATAAAAATAAAAGTATATTTAAATCGATTTCGCTTCTACTTCTTTCTGTCCTTCCTTCCTTCTTGATTAGTCTCTTATGTTATTATATGAGATGAAACAAACTTCGTCTATTAATTCAGTCCAATACTCATACACAAGTTTTGATCCTATGAACAATAGAACTTTAATACATTATAATCAGTAATAGCATTGCTTATTGGAAAGTAAATGATAAGACTTCATTATCAATTTGATGGTTCATAGCCCATAGACATACATACGCATGTGGTGTACATAATAAAATATCATACTTATTGCTTCATAAGTCTCATAACACACACAAATAGTGGCTCCGATGAAGAAACTCGTTTATATGTCTCTTCATACACGAACAAAACATTTTGAGTGGGAAGAGAGATTATAGTATATAGGTTTATTTTATAGTTAGCTATAGTGTTATTCAAGGCCCCTTGCCAGGTTTCTTCGTATGCCTTGGGTTGGGTCCTGCTTCATCATAATCCAACATAAAATCATGGACAAATAGCTTCCTTGAGTTCACCTTGATACCATCCTTCATTCAAAACCAAAATGAAAAATACTTGTCAGATGAAAAAGGAGCCATATCTAGACATCAAATGTTGAAATAATACACAATATTTTCCAATTTTCTTACTGCAAATCGTTGTGGAAACTGTATGCCACATTACGAACCCAAGCAAGGCCTTAATGTAGCTCCATAAGAAGAGCAGTCATGACAACACATTATCTAGTATACTTTTGAATATTGGTTGAAATTTACAGTGAGACAGTGAAATTCATTAAGTTAAACATGAGATTTACATAATTTTTAAAGTTTTTATCAAAGAATGCTGTAAAAAAGTGTATTAATAACATTTTTCTTCTAACTATTTAGGGCTTAAACGTCCATTCTCTGTCATCTAATTAAAATAAAACAAACATATAGTATAGGATACCTTGTAAAGTAAGTTATGAGTAGGATGCATATTTTGCCTGAAGCCTTCAGCCAAACCTAAAAGGAAAAATTTTATGTTACATGGATCATGAGTTAATCGTTTGATTGTATTAAATTATATAAAGAACTTGCTCACCTGAAGATAAGGGAATGAGGATCAAGAGAAGAACTATAAGAAAAGACTTGATCTTGAGAGCCATGACAAGTATGAAGGTGTGTATATAGGTCCTCTTGTTATGAGCAACTAGCTAGATTGGAACAAAGAACATGACATATACGTGTCTTGGCAGGGAAGTGTAGGCAGGAGCATCCCCTTTTAAATATGGCAACTAGAGAGCTCTTCTCATGGTGTACCCCACCCAATAGCAACATAGTGATATGGTGAAATGCAATAACTTCTAGGCTTTAGCCCACAACACTTAAGTCAACTGTACTATTCTATGTGACTATATAATATTATTGCATCTAAGAAAAGACAAACATAGCAAAAATTGATTGCATGTGCACATTACCAACATTTCCTTGCATGGCTCAAAATCAGTTATCCCTTTAAGTTTGTCCACCTTTTCCCTATCAGTCAACCTACTTCAATTTTCTACTTTTTTTTGTTAATTTTTTGCCATGATCAATGAGTCGCACCACTGGCACACACTTTATTGTAGGTGCTTGTCTATTTTCAATTCCCTGTTAATATATGGTTCATGTTATAAGGACAATTTTAATTTGCTTTAATACCGAAAACCACATTCACATGAATTATAGGTAGTGAAAGCTGCTGAAACCTTCTCGTAGATTTCAATTTTTCCGTGGTACCAATCACCACCTTATAGTGGAATTTTGCTTATGGACCTCACATTTAGGCTTTCGTCACTTTTCTTAGTCAATGGATGGAGACAGACATCGAAAGTGGGCTACAGATAAATTCAAATAGAGAGCAAGAAGAGAGTTGAATGTGGAATGCCCTTAGTGGGTGCACTAGCAAAAAGGAGAGGGAACACCTAGCATTAATAGTTTAATCCTACATTAAAGCAAATAAATTGTTAACTTAATCATCCTTTGGGAGACCACCATAATATATGTTGGTAATGATATGGTTTCTAATGGAAAAATTAAACTTACTAAAAGTTTCTCTGTTTTTGACAAATATGGTATGTAATAAGTTGTAGGGAACAGAAGACTAGTAGGCCTTAAGTAACACTTGACATATTCCACGTACATATGTACCTTCTTACAAGTACTATACATTGAAAAGGTTCCTTTGGTGTTAGAACTTAAAAAAAGTGCCCAAAGTGCCATCAGCCCATCAATATGCACATAATATTCTCTGCCCATATGATGAAGATTTTTCCATGCACATGGATATCTTTTATTTTGCTTATATCTTTACGTGCATATCTAATCTTTACCCATAATATGCGATTGTGAATTCTAGATCTCTAGAATTCCTTATACGAATCACTGAGGAAAAAGGCAGCACTCTAATTTGTGTGGTTTAGCATTGCTCATACCAAAGATTAGAATAAACTATATATTGTTCCGAACAGGCAAAACCAAAAGCAATTAGATAATTAATATTAAACATAAGGATTCTCTCACTAAATTGGTTTAATTTTTTTAGAAGGGGTTTTGACTTCCATCTGAGAATTGTGAGCATCTAGTGTTGGCATATGCACAGCCCTTAATTGGAGTAAACATAGAAAGGTGCAATTTTTATCCACTCAAAGACAACATATATGTGAGGGACACTGTTATATGAAAACTGGAGCTGAAGAGCCAAGTAGAGATGAATACATTCAATCACTATATAGATGCTCAAAGTGGAGATGCTGTTCATTTTGGATGCTTACTGTGATTTCCTTTCAACATTTTACAAACTAAGATAGTTTTAGAAATGTATGTACACTTGTGTTCCTTCCAAAATGAGTGGCACTATATCATATAGTAGTCAAAGACACCAAATTCTAATTAGTAATTTGACTTGGAGGGTGGATTTAAAAAAACAAATTAAAATAGAAGGAAGGAACAAAATGAGAATGAAGAATCTCATTCACATCCAAACCACTGCTTTATGAGATATACATTGGTGGCAGTCAGATCAGAAAAGCTTACCAGCACTTTCTCTGAACTAATTTAAAAGTAAGAAAGTTACCTACATATGATCCCTTTCTTTTCTCCATTAAAACTCAAATTGTATAAGGCACGTTTGGTTCAACACCTTAGTATATGTGTTTGAATTTGCATTTAATTGAAAACAAAATCACATGTATTTTGATATTACTAATTATAGTGTGTTTAAAATCATGTTCGGCTTATAAAATATGTACGTTTAACATATGCTACACAATATAGTTTTTGCTTTAATGTGAAAAATTCTCATAGATGCAAAAACATGGGCAGCTATTTTTTTTACGTGAATCTAAAACACAGACATAAAAATAAACTTATATTTACTCTCAACGATATGAATAATTGTGGTGACTCAATCGTATCCCATGTTTTAACGCATATCCAAATACACTGTATAGAACATGGAAAAAACCAAACTTATCATTTTCTTCATTGAACTCGGCCACTTTTGGTACTTAGACAATACATATTAGTAAGATGGCTTTTCGGGGGACTCATGGGACAAAAATACATTTGGTCGATTAGTTACTGAACTTTTGAGGGTTCGGAATCAAAACCATATCATGGGAAAGCAAGCATTAAAATTTGACAGCATTGTCATTCTTTGGGTTTTGAGTGTTCATTTTCTCAGAATTAATGAGCAAATTATTAGAAATAACTTCTGATAGACTTTACAGAAAAATATTATCATTTCTTTAATCCTGTATTACTGTAATTTTATTACTATAACTTTAATACGACACATTTGTAATCATAAAAAAAGTTCTTTGCTAACTAATGTTTCATTATACTAGTTGAAAAATAAATAAATAAAATTTTATTAAAAACTGTATTGGAGTGCATTAGTCATGGTAAACAAATATTATAATAATAATAATATTCTTTAATAAATAAATAAAAACACTGTCGATTCCTTAAGTTAGCATTTCTATAAAAAGAAAAAACAAGGTTGTGATTAGTCCTACCTTAAATGTTATATTCACGATAATGTCCTTTAATTAATATTTTTAAAATTAGACTGATGATTGAACTAATGAAAATATTGATATGATATTTAATGATTTAATTATGATTGAACCAGTGATAATTAAATAACATATTAAGGTAAAATTCTAAAAAAATATATGTTAAATAAAATTTTAGATTAATATAGAAAGATAATATTATATGCTTTACGAGATAAAAAAAATTATGTTAAATAGTTAAATAATACCAATTCATATACACATATTGTATATATGAACCTTTATTTATCAGAAAAACGTTTTAGAACTAAACATTTGAAAAATAAAAAAGAGCAAAAAAATCATATTATAAGAAGATTGGTTCAAAAACAATTCATTGGTACTTCATAATAGCATTGATCAATTTTAGCCTGTTCTTGACTGATTTAACCTAATCTTAACCAATTTTTCAAATTTTACTGTTAAATAAAATTAATTTTAATAGAAATAGTTTTAAATCATTGAACGTAATTAAAATGCACATTAATCTCAACCACATATCTTATATTAAAACGTGTCATGTTGAGAAGAAATAGTTTTAAGTGTATGTGAAACAGACAAAAAGTATATCATAAGAAAACATTCAAATTAATTACTATGAAAAAAGAATGGTAAATATTACAAGTCATAATCAATATCGAACTTGAGTTCAAATAAAAATAAGTTTAGTATTGAACTTTTTGTGATGGTCAACTCACCTTAGACCACTTTTAATGGTGATTTTTGGCATGTTTCTTTAAAAAGGAAAGGAGACACATGGAGACATTGTTGGTTATAGAAGCAACAATATCAAACTTTTTTTGGTCAACCAGCAACAATATCAAACTTGAAAAAGAAAAGAAGCAAACTTAGTGAGTCCCATAGGAAAAGCAAGTAAGAGAGCGTGGTTTTGCTTATGGAATCGTTGCACCATTGAAGGTGCTCTTAAGACTTATTACTATTTGATGTGGGTTAAATTTTAAAACTCAAATTAAACTTAAGCCTACAAATTACCTAAATTAACGTACGTTTATCTAATGAAGTTAAAACTAATTTTCATGATTAAATAAATTAATTTGGATTATTGTTAAGCAGACTGAATCTGTTGGTTGGACCAGAATCTAACCAACTGACCTGTTTGGAATATCAACGAGTCAGAGAACTTAATCAGAATTAGATAAAAGTCAGTTACAGTGATTTGTTTAAACTTTGGATCAATATTTTTTTCTTTTGTTAAAGAATTATTTTGGTTTAAATTTAAAAAATAAATAGCATCTCATATTTACATATTGACCTTTCATTTAACTATATGTTGCAAATTTTTCATCTTATAAAATATGTAATATGATTCTTTTATCAGTTTATGTTAATTTAAAATTTTACATAATTTGTCTTATTTATAATTTTATTAGTTTATTACTTAATATATTATATAATATCAAGCATTTATCTTTAATTAAGACTTATTTAATGCAAATCAACAACAATTAACTCCAATAAATTATAAATTAATGTCTTCACCAAATCGATGAATGGTTTAGTTTTAAAAATGTTATTGATTTTCACTTTTATTGTTTTTCTATCTTATCTAACCAGATACATGAATATTTCCACGTAAAAGGAAAATCACAAGTTTACTCATTAGATACTAGTAGTCAATATAATAGACATGTATTTTATTTTAAAATAAATATATAAATTAATAATTAAATAAAAATTATTTTTTATAATAATTATTTATATATATATATATAATAAATTTATTTAAATCATTAAATTTTCAAAAATATAATCTAAAATTTATATAAAATAATAAGAGGAAATTAAGTAGCAACTTTAATTTCTAAAATTTAGAGCAAAATTAACAAAAAAAAAAGTTAGTAAAAATAAAATTATTACAATGAAAGAGATAATGTAATTTACACATAATTCTAAAAATAATTTAATCTTAAAAAGTACACATAAGAAACTCTAAAAAACTTCATTGAATATTTTACTTTGTAAAATGAGTATAGTTTATGATATTAAAGTTGATAGAAAAATATTCGCACTCTTTTATATATATATATATATATATACAAAGAGAAAAAAAATTAAAATAATATTAAAATTAAACACTTATACATATTAATAACTTTTTATAGAATATAAGATTGACCAATTTAATAGTTAAATAATCTCATATCATTTTGATGATCACGTAGATTAAATCTTATACAATTTATACATTTATAAGTATGTCATTCAAATTTGATATTTATTTATATTTTAAAAATATAATATTTATTAAAATAAAGTAATGTAATAAAATACTTATTAATTTTTTTTATATAAAATTAATTTACTTAATAAAAAAATTTAAACTAATAATTTATCAATTTTATCTTTTTAAAAAGGTTATTAAGTGGTGTAAATGTATCTTAATTTATATATTTATTTTGAAGAAATAAAAAAGAAATAGGAAGATATAACAAAAAAAAGAAATGAAATGCAAAGTTGTACAGAATGGTTATGAAGTTTAAGGCCTGAAAAAACAAAAGTTTACAAATCATTCACATGATTCTTTTAAGAATAATAAAGAAAAAAACGTATAAACGAAATCGGCATAATATATAATTAAAATAATATAAATGTAATTAACGCTCATGTGATTATTAACAGTAATAATAACTGCAACAGTGATGCTTTTTAGGTAGTATTTTCTACTGATGATCCTTATCCGAGCTACCAAGTTGCGGTGCTTTCTGGTCACAAGCAACGAATCAGAAGTTTCAAACAGGACCGATTAAAAAGTGACGTAAATGAACTGACTAAAATGATTGATGATCTTGATATGACTCGCAAAATATTTTATGAATCCTTTACCAAAAAAATACATTTTATGAATCATATCATCACTTGTACCAATAAATATATTCATTCCAGGTGACTCTTACGGTAGAGCAAAGTGCAAATATTTGAATAAAATGTAACTTCTAGCACCAGTGCACCACAAAATTAGTATGCGAATTATTTTCAAGATTATAATAATTAATTATCTAATTCTCAAAACAGACCGGTCAATTAAATATTGAAGCAATTATACATCGATGCATTGATTAATAGTGATCATTCAGGATGATGATCTCCATCGACAGTAAAAAATAAGGTGAAAAAATCCAATTTAGGAATTTGAAATCTGCCTATGAAAGTAGCCAAACAACATCATACAATTTTCAGAAACAAAAATATTCATTTCACCAAACCATAACGAGATATGTAGGAAACATGGCAAAATGCCCAAAGTCGCCAAAGTTCACAAACTTTTACACAAACAAGAAAAAGATAACACGAATGGCAGCTATACCCAGACGACTGTTTTCCAACAAGAGAAAGAGCAATCCACCACACACTGTAAGTTCTTTTGATAACATCACAGCGCATGACGAGCTTCTTTTGTATCCACAGGAATAGCCAATATATGATTTACAAATGCACTTCAAAACAAAGGAAATAAAGGTTGATGATTTCATGAATGCATGATGATTTTGACCTAAGAAACCAACTGACGGAAAAAAATGCATAATGCGAGTGGGATGTAATCTTTTACCATCCTGGGTAAACAATCACAATCGATCCCCAGCCTAGAAAAGCAAGTATGGAGGGAAAAAAAATTAATATGGATGACAAACAGCCTAGGGACAACTATACACAATAGGGTGAAAAAGAAATTCAAAAAGATGCAGGGTTAAAAGTTAAAAAAGGAAGAGATTCACTTGAAATAAAGCACTTTGGATGGTGTTGATGAAAACCAGTTCAACCTTGTGAATTGACGCATTCCAATAACCCATGACCTGTTCAGGAAAAAACCATTTTAGGGCTAGAATGAGCTTATCTTTTAATTATGTCAACTCCAAACTCAACATCCAAGTCCATCTAAGAGTAGCTTAGTTTCTGAATCAGGAATTAGTTGCCTCCCCTCAGCTACTCGACCAATTACATGTCTCAGAAAGACCTAAACCCACATTTGCAAACTCATTGCTACCTTCTTCCTCTTGACCGAACTGGACATAATGGTGCTCATGCAAAAGTCAGTGATGCATTGGTGATGATGCAAGAGTTAGTGACAACTTGAAGACCTTCAGACTGATACCTTCCGCTGTCTGACCATGGAGACAATTTGACACATGCAGTCCCAAGACCCACCTCGACACACCCAAATGCATGCAGATAGTTTATGACAAAGGATATGCTAACTCAGATGAACCTCAAACAGATATAGCACGATTGATAGCCAACTTGGCCCATTCAGCAGATTCTTTAATCAAATGATCTTCTGAGGTCAAACATTCATTTAAAAATTCTCTGCTTGACAAAGACTGCTGTATTAAAGAACCAGCATTGCTTCCAAGTGTATCTGCTAGATCTCCAAGGACTCCAATTGCAGTTTTCATAACCACTTCGTCCCTGTATTAAAAAAGGAAATGAAGTCACTACAAGTAATGATAACAAAGTAAAAAACTAAAAAGAAAAGGAACTTTTTCTCCTGTCTCACATGTCTTTTTCCATGTATATGCTATCCAAGAATTGGAGAATGTGAGGAGCATAAGGAATCAAGAGCTGTGTTTTTGATGAATTCTTAAACCCTTGGAAAATCCCAGAATATGCCTCTAATATCCCATTTCTCAAAGAATTAATGTACTCAGTCATTTCATCATCAAAACCTGATGTATGGGCATACATCTCTGCAGCAAGCTGTAGTGTGTTCATAGCATACATTAAGTATTTATTGAAGTTATCTCCTATTGCAAGAGCTATATCACCAATGCATGAAAATAACGGGGGCTTTACAGAGCGGTGCAAATTATCACTAGACAAATTCTTGAGAAGTTGTGTCATAATCCCATCGCAGTAAGGCAGTATTTTATCCTCCAATGCCCTGCATATGTCCCCTACAACACCAACAGTCACAGCACATACTTGGTACTCCTCAAAATTCTGAAGGCCCATCTCCAGAAACGGGTAAAATTCAGGCATGTACTTGGCAAAATCAGGGCCAATCACATAGGCAAGGGCTCCAATGGCTAGCATGGCCTCCTCATGTGCAGTGGCATTTCTACAAGCAAAGACCCTGAAGAATAGTCCCATTATCTGATCAGAATACTGCAAGAAGACATATTTGGTAGGTTCTGAAGATCCTAACTTCTGAATAATTACTTGCAAGCACCCACAAAGAAGACCTATCAATTCACTCTGCTTTTCTCTTTCTTCAGATGAAAGATTTTGTGCTTCAAGACATTTGTGCAGCTCCATCATGATGACAGAAACTAGTTGTAACACCAAAGGAGCTGTTTCATCTGTTGAACACCTTACTACTTCATTCAATGTTTCATATGCCGCAGTTCTCAAGCGTGATTCTGTAGCATCCTCTCTGTGGGTAACCGTGAGAAGGGATTGAACAATTTCCTGGAAAAAGGGAGTTAGAGGAGATGCTGGTCCAACATCCTCATAACCCTGGGCAAGAAAATACAGAGCACCACAAGCCTTCTCAGCAACATTTGGAACATCCTTCATGCTCTGAAGGAGAACTGTAATAATCTGTTGGCAATTTCCTTCATTAATAATGGGTGTACCTACAATTGAACTGTGAAGAAATTCAAACATCCGTCCCAAAGTCCAAGCAGTGGTGTCTTTCACATGGTTGTTTGGGTCCTTCACTAAAGCACTAAGCATAAATGGTAATGCATGATTAACAAGAGGAGCTAATTTGTCTGGGGAAGGCCCCTCCAAAATAGATCCAAAAGCATAAGAGGCTGCCTCCCTTTGTCTCCAATCCGGTTTTGTAATATTCTCCTCAATGAAGGGCATTACCAGTGGCACAATATCATCTCCAACAGTACGAGCAACTAAACCAAGGCACGTACCACCTGCCATTGCAATATTCCATGCACCTTCGTCCAGATCCTGATCCTCTTCTTGTTTGAGTAATGTTTCCAACAGCAGAGGTATAAGTGCAGGAAGAGCTTGCTTAATAAAATAAAAACAAGGTATTTCAGAGTCTCCACTGGAATCACCCACATATTCTTCCAAGATATCAGTCTCCTCATCACAAATTGTACTCCAAAATTCAATGGCTTGAAGAGCAACAGGTTCCTCATCACCCCTAACAGCCTTTGCAGTAATGTTATATATGTCCTGGATATAAGGAGCCAATTTCTCATAATACATGGCTGCAATTGAGACCAAACATTCAAAAGCTGCCTGTCTTATTTTCACTTCGGGGGACATAGTTGTCTCACAAACAACTCTCATGATATAATCACGCTCCATATCATTGCTAAAATTAGCCTGAGCAAACCCAAGAGCATTATATAATGCCCTAGTAGCAGCAAGCCTAACATCATTATTCCCTTCAGACCCATTCATACCCTGAACTACAGCAGTAAGTATTTTATTTACTTGGTCTTGATCAACAACCTGAGGAGATACTTCTTCACACAGATACCCCAGAGTTTCCAAAGTTGCTTGCTTGACATGAGTAGGTACTTGATGAATATTTGATAAAAGTGACCCTATCAGCTCAGGCCACTGTTTTTGAGGAAGCTCAATTCCAGCAATTTTAGCAATAACTTGTGTTGATGTAGACCGAGCATCAGGTACAAGAGACGACAGTGTTTGCAACAAGCATGACTTAATTTGGGTCTTTGCCACAGGATCCAGTGACAACCATCTTTGGACCAATTCCCGCTTTCTGTTTTCATCCTTGGCATCCAAAGCATTCTTGAGTATCAAACCTGCCAATTTTCGGCTATCAACTGGTTTATCTTCACTTGCTAGCTCCCCAGAAAGAGAGACCAAGAATCCAGGAAGGTTTTGCTCCTGAAATTGTCGCAGACTATCTTCAGCATGCTTCCTTACAGTCCCATCGATTGATTGAGCATTCAAAAGCACCTGCGTTACTTCCATTGACATGCTATTACACCTAATGGCACAAAACAACCAGCTCTTTTCCGATCAAGAATGAAAAGTTGTAAAAGAGAAAGGGGGAGGTGAGGGAGGGGGATGCAACAAGTCCACTAAAGAAGCAAATCCCAATCCAGATCCAGAAATCAACTAAATGATCAGCAAGTTGACAATCCATACAATAGCAATAATATTATACCAAGCAGTAAAATAAATCATTATAAAATCATGTAACTCTGGAACACAGCCTGAAAAGAAAGGCCTGCAAAAACCTACATTTAAATTAAATTTCTTAAAGCAGCAGTACAGGCGCCATATATTTTTTGATTAGTGGAAATGAGACACCTAGTTTAGAAGCCCTTTATTTATTAATTTATTTGATATCCTGTTAACATGTAACCAGAAAACCAATTAAATCAGTAATCAAGTGCATATGGAACACATATGTTATGGTCACAAGTCCAGTTGACTTCGGCAATTGCTTGCGTCGAATCTCACCCAAATATCCGAGTGAGAAGTTCTAGACTCAAACTGATGAGACAGAACCACAGATCGAATCCGAGTCAATAAAAAAAATTCAAATCAATCACAATTCAAACAAGCAACGAAACAATCGAATCGATGAACCCTAGTATGATTGAGACAAAAGGTAACGAAATCCTAAAACGCCCAAACGAAAATTCAAAATCAAAATTAATAATAGAAAAATCGAATCGGACAAAAAAGGAAAAAAGCGAGATCGGATTAACAAAATTACCTGTAATCGGAGAAGAGATCTGAGGGAACGAAACAAAGGAGAGTGAGTGAAAGAGTCAGAGAATAGTGAAGAAGAAGAAGAAGAAGAAGATGAAGAGGAAGCAACAGCGGTTACAATCACAAGAGCTGGATTCGAATTAATTTTAATAATAAAATAATAATAATAATAATAATAAATGTTATTATAAAAGCACACGCTAATTAAAAAAACAAAATGATTATTTATTATTAAGATAAGATTTATTAATATAATAATGATTTGGAGATTAATAATGGATTAGAGTTAGAGTGTGCTGTGTACAGCGCGTAAAGGCGGTGTCTTTTGCCCGGGCGACGGGCCCGCGTTTGAATTGAATAAAATTGTTGATTTTTAGTTTTTGGTGTCATCCATAACCATAATTGATGGAAACCCAATTAGGTATATAACTATTTCAATTATTTATGGGAGAAGAAGTCAACCATATCAACGACTATTATTCTCGTTCCACAAATTTGTTGACCCTCATCAACGACCTCAATTTCATTTTTCCGTTTATAAGTGGACCATCAACAAGAATTATGTACAACAACATTAATTTTGATACAAAATATTTTATGATTATAATCTTTTCAAGAGAATTTTTAAAAAACATATATATACTATTTTCCCTAGGAATTAAACAAAACCAAACATGCAACAAATATATAATAAGTCTAATTAAGTTTTAAGAAGATATTTTAATAGTATTCTAAAATATGTGTAATACTAACACTTCAAGATATAATCCAATAAAAATTGATATATTATTATATTGTTATTTAATATTTTATTTACAATTGTATGAAATAGCTATACTCACTTGTGTGAAATAATGATTGAAGCTAGTAGTTTTTCAATCAAAAAATTTTGATTACAGCTCTATTACTTTTAATAATTTTATTAACCTCAACTTTTAAAATTGAGTATAAGTCTACAAATAAAAAAAAATTATACAATTATTGTATTGAAATTATAAAAGTATAATAAATATTTTTTTAATTAAAATTTTATTATTATTAGCTGTTTATCTCCAGCCCACAAAACCCTACTTTTAAAGCTAAGAATTTTGAAATTTAACTGCCTCATAATTCTGTGTTTATGGAGGTTCATAAGTAGTTACCTGTTCATAGGGTTTTTAGCGTTGGTTGGAGTTTTCTCCCTATGTGAATGGTTCGATATTTTAGGATGGTTCTTCAGGGTGTGATGGAGTAGTGAGAGATGATTCAGGAACGTGGTCGGTTGATTTTGTTCACAATATTAACATTTCTTTGATTCTGACCGTTATGCTTAAATTAATGTGAAAACATTACTCTTCCAACAAAGACTAACCTCGACATCAAGATAACGTTTGATATATGCACCCAAAATATATTAAAAAAGCGTTTTTCTTTGTTTCTTTACCTTTAATTCCACATATTGTTTCATAAAATTAAAATATATTGTTCTAAATACATGCCATGCTCTATTCTATTTATAAAATGTATAAACAGAAAAAAAAATATATTATATTCTGTCCACTTCTAATACACCTTCCAAATATTTAAGCAAACTGGAATAATCGTTCCTAAACGAGAACACGTTAATAACGCATTTACGAACTGCGTAATCAAACTTATATAATTAACTTTTCTCCCCTCATCAAGTATATGTACGTGCCTGAATTAACTTGTTAAAAATATTTTTAATAAAAATTTGCTATAAAAAAATTCTTTAAACTATTATTTTCTTGAAAATGAAAATAGACACGAGGAAAAAGAAAGCAAGGCAAAACAAGACACCAGGTTCCACATACTTGCGACAGCATGACAAATCAATGATTTCCCAGCAACTCGGATTCCCATCTTTACACCACTTGCGCACCTAAACCCTGTAAATTCTATAGATATGGGGTTATAAAGGGGAGAAAGCGTTGGGAGGGGAAGGATATCATTTGATTATTCCCTTTCCTTTTCACTGTTTCTAGTTTCCCTGTATTTTTTTATCCATTAAATATAAAGAAACGAGGGCCAAAATTAAGAGTTGAGCAGAGGAAACAATAATAAAGTAATATACTTGATTTACCATTACCTAAACGGTGCATAGGCGTACACTACACTGAAAAGGGTGTATACACCAAGAGTAAGGGCAAAAAAATTGAGTCATATAGACAAGTACATCCTTGAAGGGATTTGGCTAAGGGTTATATTGGCCAAAAGTAGCAACAAGCAAACAATCAATTTACTTCCCCAACATGCTGCAAACACGGCCAGTTTGACTCACAGATGTCACGCGGGGAACTCCCATCATTATCCTTTGAATGTATGTCTGCATTATGCTTCACTAAATACTCAGCTATGGCTTCTCTCTCACAAGTAGCAGCATAATGCAATGGAGTTTGTCCGTCATTATCCTTACAAAGAAGAAAACAATATATATTAAAAAAGTGGCTAATTAGACATTAATATCAATAAGTAAAAATATATGCACGAAACCATCTCCAAAAGCCAAAGTTAAATTTTAAGACTATGCAACTTCTCATTAAGGAATAATGCCTTGTTCAAAATTCAATTAAGGTTCTGGTCTGTTCTCATTCTGAAGAGTTATTGCAATGCCAATTAAACAATATAGATAGCACATGACAATAACAAAAGATTTAGCTCCTTTTAAAGAAGATGGAGTAAAGTGAAAAAATAAGAGTATATTCACCATTGATTTAGCTCCTTTATGAGATATTTAATTCAAATTAACAGTACATAGACCTTTGCTTTCTCACATTACACATTTCATTTTAGAAGAGCCAAATTCGAAAACATAGATGGATGAATACCTTTGCATTTACATCAGCATTCTTGCCAACAAGCAACTCTGTGACATTAAGGTGGCCACGATCCACAGCCCAGTGTAATGGTGTCCGGCCCTCACTGTCTGCATTCATTTCAAAAGTGCATATTAATAGAGAAAAGCACAAATAATAATGCTAGTCAAAAGCAAATATTAAATTGACAACCCACACTGGCATGAGACAGCAATATCAATCACTATAAGAGCACTAGGGATCTTTTTAGGAATCATTGGCAGTCAAAAAACATTTTTCCTTACATCGCAATATCATGTTATGAACAATATTGCTCTATTCTGTACAGATAAAATAATTAAGAATTTCCCAATATTTATTCTCTCAATCCAAAATGGCCATTCAACTTCTATTTTCATATATAATTTTATCTCAAACGGTTGCTTTTTTACAAAATCAATTTCTAAGGAGCATGTTACAAAAGCAAAAAGCAATTATAGTATGATTATATATACTTCTCTTACAATCCACCTTCCTCTCATTTTATTTCATTCTTTCGTTTCCATCTTGCTCCAATTTCTCTCAACTCCACACATCATTCTAAAATTTCAAAGAAAATTTAGAGTCTCACCTACACTTTTCTAGTTTTAGGAATGGCAGTCTAAGGAGAAAGAAATGCTACCCACTTCATTGGAAATTACTTAGTTTAGCTCATAGGTATACTCGCAACCCAACAATTTGAGGGAAAATTTTTTTAGCATATTTTCATTTTATAGGTGTATTTTAATCTAAAGATTTTATCCTTAGATAGTTTTCTAAGCTTAGGTAAATATTTATTGGACTTTAGATTTGTAGAAATACCATCTAGCTGTCATGGAGTCCTTTGGAAAGTGATTAAATTGAGTTTTTATAAGTGAATAATGATCATGGTGACATGTTTTAATATTCTTATAACTACTATTTTAATTACTTTGTTATTTATTGGTTTTATTATTCTTTACTAAGGGAAACAAACTTTTGTATTTCATTTGATCACTCAAAAATTACCGCATTAAGGATTTTTTGGTTTAATGACATGATTATATTTGTGAGCTTCGAAAAGAGTAATAATTTGGATAATTATGAATAAAATTTTGTTATGATGTTGAATTTAAAAAATATGAGATTGAGATTTTCATCATTTGAAATGGATTTGGTAACTATGGGAATATTTTAGTGGTCTGTATTTTTTGAGATCCATGTTAGAATCTCATAGCTATTTGCGAGGGTAATGACCTGGATATAGCAGGTTATATATCCAAGGGGAAATGACTATCTATTAGATGAAGTCACTAGTGTATGTGACGGTTACCTATTAGATGAAGTTGTCTATGCACAAAGAAGACTATCAATAAATGGAGCTACCCTGGTAATATGAGATGATGTAATATGATATGACTAGTGACTACAGTTAAGAGAAGAAAGATTTCATTGTAAGATAGAGCTGCCCCTAGCAAAAAGGTCACCATTTAAGGTAAAGCCAAACTCATATTTTGGTTCTCTCAGGTGCAACCCCTCCTAGTTCATTCTGATTATTTTACCCTCCCTCAATCTATGTGACTCATCCCTCTCTTATTTCATTCAGATTATCAGGCAACCAAGTTGCAACCTACGAGGAGTAACAAGTCCTTCCTAGTAGATTGTTTCTCTGATAGGCCTGCATTTGTCCCTCTTGGCTTTATTTTGAAATTTTGGGCATTTTGCAGTTTTAGGAGACTAATCTTGAAAATGTTTTGAATTGTGTTAAATACTTTGTGATTGGAACAATATATATTTTGTGTCTTATGTTGCTGGACTGCATGATTATTTTTCAGATGTTCAAAATGCAAAGGAGGAAACTTTATTGATCACAGCTACACTTTTGGGTCATAACTCTCCACAAAAACATAGCACCTGCCATAGGTTTTAAAAAAAGTGAAGATGCATATACTAATGTTAGGCTTGTCATGCAATGCTACTAAAATTCAGGCAGATGTTGTCTTACTCAATCAGCAATTCTACTTCTTAATGCTGAGCATAAGCTGTTAAAAGGAGCTTGGTTCATTCCCAAGCAATAAAAGAAAATACTAACAATTCACAGCACACTCAAGAATAATGTATACACTTGGAAAAGGAAATGTATATAAATAACTCACCCTTCAAATTCACTGAAACACCATTTTCAATACACTTAAGCAGATTGGCCATATCTCCTTCTCTGGCAAATCCATGAATGGCTTCCATTTGCCTGTAAAGGAAGAAAATGAAACATCAATGTCTCCTTATTTAGTTATTTCCAGGAACTGTACCCTTTTGAAGATGAAGTTTACTTCTCTAAGTTTTATTGTTGTTCAAATGTTGTTATTCATCATAAAATATCATTGATATTTAGTATGCTAGTTTGATAATTTATAACTTAGAAAAGCCTTATGATCAGCTTGTAAAATCCTCTTCTAAAATGTCAATGGCTTAAGGAGCTTAGTATTAGGTGAGAATTGAACATGAGGGTAAAGGTAAGGTGATGTACAAGAAAGAGGACATGAGACATGAAAAGCAGACAAATTAAAAATAAACACTTGAAAAGGTTTTCTACTAGTGCAATAGAAACCCTTCCAACATTCTATGCTATCAAAATGCTTAGAAACTTCAATATTGTCAATATAGGAATACTTTATTAAGTTCAATCCTTGTTCCATCCACACAAAAACAAAATTGTATTACACAAGGATTCCAAAACCATATGCTACTTCCATTTTGTGAGAAATGATTGTTACAAAATAAAAGTAAATGTTAAACTTCCCAATTATTAATCATGACTCATAGGTAGATAAATTCTCTCTCGTCCATGCAAAGTAATTGTGTTAATTAGTTATAGAAAACAAAGTATCTAAACCATACAAGTCCAAAGTTTGATATATCCTCAGACAGAGGTGACTCTTCTAGGAGGTATACATTGGTAACTATGCCAATCAATGGCATAATATCCATATAATTCATTACATTTTAAATTGACCAGGCCTCTCATCTCAACACTTTGAGCAAATCCTAGAATATAATAAAACATAGTTAACAAATCAAAGAGAAACAATCGTAAGCAGTTATTCCCTTTTGAGAAGGGTTGGGGCAAACAACTAAAAACCAATTTTAGTTGAAGAAATGATAAAGAAACAGAAGCCTAGGAACCAAACGGTCTCAGGAAAAGAAGCAAAATGTAAATTCACATTACCAGAAAGCAGTCTGGTTTCTTTTTTTTTTTTAATCAATATTAAATTACAGATAACAAAATTATAGAATAAAAAAGACATAAGATGAGAGGTGCAAATTGCCCAAGATCAATTCAGAGCCTTCAAAAAAGATCTTTTCAACATAAACACAATTAAAGGAGGGGAGAGGAAGCCTATTACTCTTACTCCCTAATAGTGAGAGAAATTTTATAGGGCCAAAACAAATAGGTAAAGAAGCAAAAACAATTAGCATTACCCTTTCAAGATACCCATAATTCTAATTATAAGACAGAGTCATAAAGGAAACATAAATGTAATTAAATTTAGCATCACACATAAAGAACAAATTAGTGACATATTGCCATCTAGATACATCCTCATACAATTTTAGTTTTAGGAATCTTACGAGTCACTGCCATATTCCTCTTCATAAACGAAAGTGCTGAATACTGGTCCCATTGCTCCTCTAGCCTCTGAACTAGGACCACCACCTTCACCACTTTTATTCCTCTGTTGAAGAAACACTGGGAGTTAAGGAGAGCAATGTGAAAATAAACAAAAAAAAATGTAACTAAAAACTAAACATACTACTTTCATTTAAACTAAAATTTTTCTTCCTTTTGATGAAAGAAGTAGCGGTTCATCCTTCCAGAGCACAATAAACAGCTTATTAACTCACCAAAGATGAACCATCAAGCCAAGTAGGATATAACTCTGTCACAATGTCAATGTATTTCTGCATTGCATCTTCAGGAGGCATAGCACCCAATTTTTGCCACGCTTGCCTACAGAAGAGAGGGGGCAGGAGATCAGCAACAAAAGAACCTTATTTGACCGGTTGCATGCAATAGTCAGCAGTTGCACATAAGATATACCTCACATCATAAAGCTTCAAAATTAAACATTTCAATGTAACCAACACCTAAATACAAAGAAAAACCAAGAAGACGACGACGACGACGAAGAGGACTCACTGTTGCAGTATAAGAATCATTTTTAACAGTACGAATTACAAATACATCCAAAATAAACTCAATAATCGCAAATCCCACATTTCAATCATTGCTATTTGCAATTTAAAAGCACAAAATACCCTAAAATAAATACTATTAACCTTCCTCTAAAACACATTGGGTACACTTGAAGCTCTTCCCCTTTTCTTTCTCTTTCTCTCTACAGTATCACAACAAAACAACTCTAAAGAAAGCAAAGAAGCAAACAATGTGTACAAGAAAAGTGAACACTACCACTTGGCTCTAGCGGTCATTTTGAGCGGCGAAGGTTGTGGCGTGCTACAAGGACCTTCGGTGGCAATCTTGTACAAGCCATAAAGCTGGAGCTGCACGTCACTGGACACCTTCTGCGAGAGGCGATCGGCGGCGGCGGCGGCGACGAAAGCGGTGGCGGCGCTGAACGCTTCGTCTAATTCGGTGGTTTCCACTCCTTCCCAGTCGTCGTCGTCGTCGTCGTCGCCACCGTCCACGCTTTCGTTCCTGACGCTACCTTGCTCAGCCATGACCGACTCGGCCTCGAAGGGACGCGTGGCATCGGAAACGGCGTCGTCGTGTTTGGCATCATCGGGTTCTGCAGTGGCTGTGCGAGTGATGGTGAGGTTGTCGTCTTTGAACGAAACGACGATGGAGATGAGCTTGGCAACAAGGTAAGAGAAAATGACACCAAGGAAAATGGATTGCAAGAGGGACTGCCACTCGGCCATGGTCGACGTTGAAACCCTAGAAACTCAAGATTGTTTAGATTTTTGGGGATTTTTTTGGATTATGAATTTAAGCTAAAACCCTAACATGTGGTTCCAGTGAGGGAGTGAAAGACTAATGGGGTTGACGAAGAAATTGAGGAACATTGCGAAGGAATTTTCAGAAAGAAACCATGCATTGCAATGGGAGAGAGAGAGAGAGAGGGGGGGTCTGGAGCAGTTATCAGGTGCTTCAAGAATAACCTGTGGTTTTGCAGAACCACATTTAAATAACGACACGTGTCACGAGTTTTGAGTGATTAAAGAGTTGGCCACCGACGATCGTGATTCAAAGGGTTAAAGTGTACACGAAAAGAAAAAGAATCTTTGGAATTTTTGCCTTCTGCTGTGAGATGGACCACGTTGTTGAATGGACTTTGTTTCCAATTTTTATAATTTTAATTTTAGATAAAAATATGTTTTTAGTTTTAATAAAATTATTAAAATTTATTTTTGTTTTTATATTTTTAATTATTAGTTAATATAAAATAATTAAAAATGGTCTCCACCATTATTTAATCTTCACTGACTATTAATGTGACTAAAAAAATTTTACATTATCAAAGTTAATTTTGTTTTTAATACCCGTAAAATTGTCAAAAATTGTTTTTTAAGTCCTAAAAAAATAATTATTTTGATTTTATACATGTTCTTAGAAGTTTTGATTTAATTTGTCAGCATAATCTATTTTTCCATTTCTATCAATCTTTTATTCATGGTTGTACATAGTATACGCTTTTGAAAAAGTAAATAAGAGGCTAAAAGATGATTCTAAACTAAAATTTTATCAACAATTTGTTTCAATCCCTTTCCACTTCATGATATCATTGACTTACACATGCTCTCTTTATTAATGCTTACTATCATGTTTATTTTCGTGTTCATCGTAGTTCTTATGTTGTATTATTTCTCTCCAAACAATTTTTGACTTCACAATGTTAAAAATAGTTGTAACTCTCAACCTTATATTTATTATTCTTGCTATAGTCTTTAACTTTTTCAACAAAAACACTATTACTTAAATTCAAATCACATACACATAATTTTATAATTATTATTTACAAGAGAGAGAAAAGATTAATATTTAAGTCAAATAGCAGCAAATAGAGAAGCAAAATAATTTTACTTAATCTATCTTTGGAATAAATAAGAGAGTGAAGTTAGAATTGGTGGGGAAAAAAGTAAATTCTGATAATTTTAGAGTTTAAAAATAAATTTAACTTTTTAAATAGTAAAATGTTGTAAAGTTTTATAAGTCACGTCAATTATTAACAAAGATTGAATAACAGTAGAAATAATTTTGACGATTTATATTAATTAAGAATTAAAATAGAAAAAATTATAAAAACTAAAAATGAATTTTCAATAACTAAACACATATTTTACCATTTATTTTTTTTATCTTTTATTGTGTTATATATTTTAAATCATTAATTAAAAATTTAAATACATTTTATATTTTTTAAATAATAAGTATATTAATTTTAATATTTATTTATAAAATAACAAGAGAATAGTTTAAATTTATTTGCCTATATAAAACCAGATAAAAATAATTATAATTTTGTTTCTTTCAAGAGTATAAAACATTTTTTCTTGTGGATTTAATTTTAAATTTTTTATGCTATAACTAAATTATCGTTAATTTACTGGACAAATAAATCTCACCAAATGTAATATAATCTATGAGATACATACATAGGTAAAATAATTTAAATGTGGTAAAATATAAATAATATACATAAAATATGATGTTTTTAGCGAATTTACGTGAATATTGTGTTTTAAAAATGGCCATTGGCGAAATATTTGTAGAACTCAAACAAAAACCTGCAATCTGGAGACTGAATGACATGGACATCTGAAAAATTGCCACTGGCGATGTTTGACCAGGAAGCACCGTATCCATGTGAAGCAGTCGTTGAACACTGCAATGAATCTTTGAAAAATTGTCATTGGCGATGTTTGAACCATCAGAAATCTGCCACCATGCACTATTGCTTACCATGCTTGTCAGCTAAAGCAATTAAACGAGATTGACAATGCTTGACCCATTAGAAATCTGCCACCATACACTATTGCTTACCATGCTTGTCAACCAAAGCAATTAAACGAATATAAATCCCACTCTGGTGTAGCAAGAGAAGACATGGTGACGGAGAAAAAACGAAAGAAAAAGAAGGAGCATTGTGGGAGTTAGAATATAAAGGCCAGAGGGAGCATATTTATTCCTTATCTGAGCGAAGAATAAGAAAGGAAGCTATCTACGCCTTACAGTGACCTTTCCAATCGTGTTAAAAGGGAGCGAGCAGGAAGACTTTTATGTTTTTATAACATATAATAAGGATTGCCAACAAAGTCTTTTGGGTCCACGTCTTCTTTGTTTTGGACAAGAATGTCTAGTACGCAAGGGGAAATAGAATGCCCAAGGAAGATTAGTATAGGCAGAAAGAAGTGAGATTTTATTGGATTCCATTCTTAGCCACTCACGAAGTCCATGGTTAGGCTTCTTCAGATCAGAGGGGCAGCCAAAAAGTGAGATCACATGACTCCAACCCTTATGAGCATTTTGAAGGAGTGTTATGAGTGAATGAAAGAATATTTGAGTGAAAAATACTTAAATTTAGAAAAAAAAAATTTGAAAGATGGTTTGAGATAGTACATGTGATTCAAGTCAACATATTTCAGAAAACATCCATAATTTGAATGTAAGTGTTTTAAATTTTTATATTTTAATTAAAATTTAAATTTGATTACAAATTTATTATAATTATTTATGGTAATGTAATAATTAGTAAGTAAAAATTAGGTTGCTAAATATACATTTATGGTATTATAATTAATTGTTATTATTGTATTTATGTTGATAAATAAATCTGGGAAAGAAAATAATGTTAAGTAATAATTGAAAATATTTAATATAAAAAATAGAAAAGTTTGAAAAAGAAATTTTTTTAAAATCAGAAATAATTAAATTTGTACTAAATTAATTTATATTAAAATTTTTTTTTGTCATTTATTAACATATTGTAATTCATATTAAAGTGTTATCAATTTTTTTCAATATAAATTTTAGAACATTTGAGATAATTATGTTAGTAAATATAATAAATTACAATATGTGTATCGACCAGTACAATGACAGCAAAGTATGAAGTTGTATCTCAAGGAATATTCTCACTAGGTGATGAATGGTCTTTGCCATTAATGTCATGTGATGTTACACAACAAGATAGCACATTTAGTCAAACATCTGGTCATGAAGAGGAACAGAGGCAGGATTAAGAGCATGAGCAGGAGGAAAAGCAGGGTGTGGGTGATGATGTAGATACAGGAGGAAGACGTAGGGGATTTTTTTCACGTCTGTTACGTCCCTTTGTTCAACCTCCTGATAGATATAGTGCGTCACTAATCAAGAAGAAAAAGGGCAAATGAGGATAGTCATGAAGTTATTGTTTGATTACTTTATTATGTAATGTAAGAGTCATGTTGTTATCTGTTGTTTTATTTTATTTGATTAGTTCACGTCGTTATGTAATGGGATTTTTAATCAGTTATTTTAATTTGTTTGGTTATATTTATTATAATTGTTATTAATTTAAATTTTAATTAATCCATGAAATTAAAATATAATAAGAACAAAAAAATTACTAACTCAAACAACGACATTTATTATAATATCACAAGACATAACAAGACATAAGTAAATATTTTGAACAACTACAAACACCATGAAATTAAAAACAATTACATCAAAATAGGTGGTTCAACACAATTTATTATCACAACTACACATCATGAACTTGGTCATGGAGCATGAGGACATTGCCTTCGACTATGGTTTTCTACTCGACAAAGACTACATCATTTTGGTCTTCTCATTTCATGCATATTCATTTCATTAAGAAAGCGAGTTGATTTGGAATGACCTTTAACTGTGCGCTTTAAGCTGGGATTAGGACAGAGTTTTGGTCCTCTATAATGACGCCATGTGCTTTCTTTCCCAATTGCTGCAAACTCCTTCTTATAAACCTTGCAAACTTCCTTGATTGTGTAGACATTATCAACATAGCCACGCCAATCAATGTTTTTACTACAACATGCAGCAATTACGTGACGACATGGATATCTATCAGTATGAATATCACCACAGTCACAGTATCTTCGTCTAAGATCAACTCTATATTCTTGGCTATTTGATAACTCTTGAACACCAAAACTCTCAGATCGTCTATCAAATTGAGTTACATGCAAGTTTCTTGCACCTAACTCATTTGATTGTAATCGAGTTGTCACGTATTCAGAGAAAATATGTCTAGCCTTTCTCCGTGCATATGCTTCATTCCCTTTACGAGCAAATAACTCAGTCAATCGAAAGTAAGTTGCTCTTAATAGTTATGTGATTAGAAGATTTCGAGCACCTTTTAACACTGGATTAATGCACTCAACTAGATTTGTGGTCATGTGGCCCCACCTATGCCCTCTGTCAAATGCTAGAACTCACTTCTCTCAAAAAATTTCATCAACCCAGTTAGAGTATACCTCCCTACGTTCCCGTAATTTGTCATAATGAATATGGAATTCGCGTTCAGTTCTTGAATAACCTGCAAAAATTGACACGATTCATATTAGTTAATTTAAAATATATATTAATTCATATAACATTTTTATTTAAAATACATCAACATCGTGATACATACCCATGCGAACGACAAGTTTATGCAAGTATGGAGCCTTGAATCTTCGTAAAAAATTTGCTGCAATATGCCGAATACAATACATGTGAAAGGCTCTCGGTGGTTCTCACTCTCCATTGCTTCTTCTTAGTGCTGCATTAATTGACTCGTGTCGATCTGAAATTATACCAACATCATCTTGTGTGACAACGTGTCTGCGTAAATGATCAAGGAAAAAGAACCAGGCATCTAAAGTCTCCCCCTCAACAATAGTAAAAGCAATTGACAAAATATTCTGATTACTATCTTGTGCAACAGCCACTAACAGAGCTTGTATTTTCCATATAAATGTATCCCATCAACTTGCACAAATGGTTTGCAGTGTCTAAATGCTCTAATACAAGGACTAAAAGTCCAGAACACTCGACAAAATATTTTAACATTGGAAACTAACTCATCCGCACGATAGGCATTGACAGCATCTAACTGAACAACGGAACCTCGAATATTGTCACATATCGCTAAACACCATTGCGATAAGGCTTCAAATGAGGCTTCCCATTGTCCATAAAATTTTTCAATTGCCTTTTGTTTTCCCACCCATGCTTTCCGATATGTTGTTGTATAGTCATATCGAGACTGAATTTCACTAATAACGAGTTTTATCTTAAAGGAAGAATTAGACTCAACCGTTGACTTTATACATTCTGCAATTGTGTCTGAATCTGATTTAGTATGATCCTGAGAAATCCTTCCTCTTGTACATGTGTGCGGACTGTTATACCTTCTGATCTCCCAAATAAACTCGTTCCTTCTAAAACTAGCACGATGAAGCCATCCACAATCTATTCCATACCTCACACATTTAAAATAAAATGTATTTGGTTCTGACTCAACCACTTTGTAGTCCACTCCATTTACTATACTATAATACTTAATTGTTCGTATAATAATCTCTCTATCATTAAATTGCTTTCCAACATACAAGTCTCCATCTACATCAGAAAAATCTATGAAATGCAAACACAAATATAACAAATTAAAAAACTATAATTTAATTCATCAACAACATTTTTAAAAATAAGATATACCTAAATTTGCATACTCTGAAAACTCAGTTGCGTGCATAGCATCAAGATTTAATGAACGCATGAAAAGTGGCTCTCCAAATAGATGTTGGCCAATCACTATGTTTGACAAATGGATCTCATCATGACCATCGTCATCCATATCTTCATCTTCACTCAACTCACTGCTTTCATATTCTCCTTCAGAATCAGAGTCAACACTTTCATTGTTAACATTTATCCATTCTATATCTCTCTTTGGTACATTGCTTGCATATGTTTCATCAGCATCTTCTTCATCAATATTAATTGCAATATCTTTGAAAAAAACATATAACTTAATGGCAAGAGTTGGCGGATGATGCTGTTGATGTATTTAAAACATTTGTAAAACATTAGCATCATTCGTTATTGGAAGTGTTTGATATTGTACGAAACCTCCAAATATTAATAATGAACACCTATAAACAATACTTTCCACTGCCTTTGGAAACTCAAATATAATATTTTTAGTAAGCCAATGCTGAAGTTCTTCAAATGATACATTCTTTCTGATATATACACATGTTAGTCTTTCACACCTGAATAACACACCTTCACAAGTATTTGTAATAATCTCACCGTTAAAGTAAATCAATAAAAATACACTCATTTTTTTTTTCAATGATAAACTCACTTTTTCTATCTAAGATATTTTCTCTTCGCTTACTCTCTATCTAAAATCTTACTCTTGCAACTTACAAAGAATGAAGAACTCGGTATTTATAGGCAATTATCATAAAGTCGTCCTTGACGATTTTTAATTTTTTTTAATTATTTAATATCATTTAAAAGTTGTCAATGGTGATTTTTTATATACTTTTAGACTCTCAAAAGTCGTCACTGATAATTTTATGTACCTTTTAAATATTTAAAACTTGCTAATAACAATTTATATATTTTTTTAAATCATAAATGTTGCCACTGATGATTATATAAATATATAATATATTTTTTAAAATGTCATTATTGGCGAGTTTTTATATGTTTGAGATTTTTGACTTAAAAAACACCATTGGCGAGATTTGATAAGATCCCATATTCATGTAATAAATAAAAAAAACCATATTTTTTGTATTATTGAATATGAATACCCTATATAAAAACAGCCTATATATATATATATATATATAGTAATGTTGTTTAATTATATATCTTTTTTTGTTATAATTATATTTATATTGACAAAGAAAGTATTTACATATAAAAAAATTATTATGCCCATATTTTGTTTTTATTGTTAGTGACAAACAAAATAACTGAATAAAAAAGATAGATGTGACATGTCTAAAATGATCTCGCGAATCTACTTTACATTGGGGGTAACATTATGATTACGCAATAAAAATCCTAAACACTGCAAAAATAAGATACAAATTTTATTTAAGATAAAATTTAAATATATTCTCCTTATTTAATTTACGTTGCGCATCCGGGGAATCGAACCCCGGTCAGTACCGTGGGAGGGTACTATGATACCACTACACCAGATGCGCTTAGCTATCATATCATGTCACAAAATTAATTTAACAAATGGAATCATGAATACACACCGTAAACTATGTTCTTTTAAATAAAAATTTGTGATTTGGTTATGAATTATGTGTCCCAAGGTGATTTTTTAACTTGATATTAGTAATAGTACAAAATAAAGTTAGTGCATGTTTAGAACTACGTTCACAAGAGAACATATGTGAAGGCTACTCTCAATAGCATATGAATTAACGTGTATTTTTTGGTGACTGAATGCAGTACCAAATACACGCTTATTTGGTTTCAACTACTGAGTTTGTGGCTAAAACTGAAAAGTTAACAAAGTTGTGAAGCATCAACTCAACAATGCAAAAATTACAAGTACAATTATTAATCATACCAAAGTCTTCAATAACTGAATTAAAATCATAAGGAATAATACAAGTTATACAACATTATACAGGAAAAGCAAAGAATTAAATTTACTTTCGGATGTAGCATTCATCTACAGGCTACCCTCACCAAAATATGTGTCATGTTTTGCATAGCAGCACACAAGAAATAGAAAACTATGAAGTCTCTATGCCTTTTATCGACATCCAAGTTCAGCCCTCCCTTCAGCACCGATTGTCTTGTTTGTGCATAGCTTCTGGAGATCAATGTAGCCAATGATAGTGTCCTCAAAAACTGCATTGTCCAGCTTAGCATCATCAAACGTGGAGCCCGACAATACTGTGTTCCTAAATACGGCTCCTTCAAGATCAGCTTTCCCAAAGTTCACACGGTCCAAGACTGCATTTGAGAAGTCCACCCCTGTAAAATATCCTTGGATCATCATCTTGTTTATGTGGTAAATAGGATGAATCACAACTTGCATGTTTGACATATAATTTTTGGAACTTAATTCTATAAAATATCCCCAAGCTCACCATATTCCTGGAGAATTTAGTTACACACATGTTAATTAAGTTCCTTTTACATAGGAACTTATGCTATAAATTTCATCTTGAAACTTGTTGCGATAAAATAAAAAGTGTTTGGTCTGATAAATCATACCAAGAAGCTTAATCAAAATAAGTTAAAAAGAGCTTACGAGAATTACAAGTTATTTCTACAGGTTGTTCATAAACTATTTTTAAGGCACATGTTGTCATGAGCTCCATGATAATTATTAAAACATCTTTTAAACAAATCGGTATATCCAGTTTTGGGAAAGATGGATAATATCAAGGTGATTTTATATCTTTCACTATTCACGCTTAATAGATCGCTCTCAAAAACTCTTCATAAATATAATAAGTTCACCAGGAAAAAAAAATTTGTTCAAAAACATGATATTTGATCATCTATGAAGGTTGACAAAGCGACAAACTAAGCTAACATTAAGTTGGTTTTGCACAATTGCACAAGTAAAAAATGTTACCTTTAAAGCTGGCGCCAACAGCATAAGCCTTTGACATCACAACTTCTGTCATGTCAGCACCATCAAACTTAGCATCTGACATGAGTGCTGCAGAGAGGGATTTCCCCTTCAAGTTGGATTTTTCATTTGTGAAATCACAAAGCCGGAGATCTAATGGTTTGTCATATACACCATTTGCCTGACCAATTGTGTTGCCAATAAATGCACGCTCGCACCGATTGGGTTCAGTTGACAATGGGGGAAGTCTCTGCAAGGACAACATTTGTGTTTGTCTTTCACAAATTTATACTCACAGTAACATTTATAACTGATATGATATGTTAACGATACTAAAACAGAATAATTTGAACCTTTAATATGTAGAATATAATAATAATAATAATAATAATGTATGGTTATATCTGCAAAGTTGTGACGGACATCCATCTGAGGCTCTTAGGATTTATCCACAAGACTATTGGAACTACACGATGAAAGAAATGTTTCTGAAGACAGACTAAATTTAACCAAACTTCTAATAAGCTTCCTAGTCAAACCCCAATATCTTATTGAGGAAAACATGACTCCAAACTCGGTAGTGGTTTACCTCAAGTGTGCTAACATGTCAAAACCCGAGTGTTGTAATTTGAACATATTTGTTGCATTTTGTTATGAAGCCAAGAATAGAAATGGAAAAGAAAAGAAAGATTTTATTAAATTGAATGGAGAAAACAGAAAATAGGAGAGAACTCCTTTTCCAAGAGTTTTCCCTTCACAAAAAGCAAAAACTCAGTTTACACATGACAACAAATCTAAATGCCCTTTCCTCAACATCTTCATCCTATTTATTTACCTCACGGATCCCTTCTAACTAACTTCTTTCACTACTTAACTACAATAACTATCACAACTATAGCTGCTGTAACAACAGATTGTCTATATCATGTAAGCATGGAAAGAATTAAAAGATACATAGAGAGAGCAATCATTTCATCTCTTCTAACCCTAGTTGATATCTTCATAGCAAAATCTGTTTCTAGGGCCTAATTGCTACTTCATCCACAAAGCACCTAATGAGTTCAGTAACTATCATGCTCATGTAACCGGCTTCATTACTCTAATTAAGAAACAAACACGTTAAGTGATCTCCTTCATTTTTTGATTGCTAATCTCTCAGAAAATGAAATTTCCTTATTGAGTATAGACCTAAAGACTGTGGAAATTGGCCTCCGACAGCAATGCGAGAGCTTAACTTGAATATGAGGAAATTTGTCTGAATATGCAGTTTACATGACTACAAGAAAGTCAGGGAACCCCAATGACCTAGCAATCTATTAAATTTTTTATTGGACTTATCAAAATATCTGGAAAAAAAATAAGATTCCCACTTTCCTAGCAAATGCACAGAGAATGATAGTTTTGTCATCACTGGTAAAGATTAAGCTTTAGTTTAAACCTGAGTAGCAGCCATAAGGGGAAATGTAGCAGAAGTAACAGTGATAGCTGCAAGAATACCACAGGCCATGCCCTTGATTCCCTTATTTTGAGATCCATCTAACTCAGCTACTCCTACCAAAAACATAGGTCACACTAATATTTATATTAACAAAACAAATTTCACAATCAAACTTTTTTATACGAAGATTAAGAGGGGTAAAGGGTCTTCACTCATTCCCTGGATTTTACATAACACATTGACATGTTGGAAGCAAAGTACTAAGAATCATACAACATAAGAAAAAGAAAGAGTGAGAGCTGAACCAGAGCAAGAAATTCTGAGAGTTGAAGGAGAAGGGGTGAAAGAAGGGCGTTTGGTTGAGCAATTGGGAATTGAGAAAGCGTTTCTTGGGAGTGGAATTGAAACGTTGGCCATTCTTGTCTCTTCAGTTTAGAGCTTCCAGTTCCAGACCACTCCACCTTCGCTTATCTGTGGATAAATATGTTACATGTCATCACACGTGGCACTACACCACTGCTTGTTTTTTTCCCGACCTCTTTATTAATTTTAAATAAACTTACAACTGATAAACTTTTCTTAAATTAACTGTAGTTGTATAATTATCATAAGCCAAACATCAGATTAATTTAACTTTCTTGTTAATTATGCCCAATACAAATAAAGTATCCAGCGCGTGACCCCTCTATGTATCATTATTTGGCTTTAAACATTTTACTTCATCAATTTATAATTTTATATTAAAAAGTATATGACAATGAAGTAATATTGTTTTACTCTATGTTTTATTTAATAATATGCATGCCTGTTTATCATAATTTGATTAATTAATTATTAGAATTATATATTTAATGAATTTAATCTATTATTCAAATAAACATTTTTATATTATCCATCAATTAAAATATATAATTTTTATATTGATTATTTTTTTAACCAATGTAACATTAAAGTAGTTTTTCATTAAAAAAATATAAAATTGAAGACAATTTAATATATTAATATTATTCAATATTATAAATTTAATAAATACACATTATATATAGATTATTATCATGTGTGATGTGGATCGTGTTAGAAAAATTATATTAATTATTATATAAATTAATGATTTTAGTAAATTAATTTAATAAAAGTTTAGTGTTGAATTAACAGAAATGAAATTCTTATTAGATTATTAGATAACAACGCGGGATTTTGGGGATGTATATGTAAAATTTGAAGGGTATTTGTAAGAAAGAAAGAGGAGGGGCGATGAATAAGGGTGGAGAAAATGATCCGAAAAAATAGCGTGGTAATGGAAATAAAATAGTTAATTTATATGTTAGCGTGTGGGTTAATTTGGATGTGCGTTTAAGAATTCAGGGAGAGAATTGTTGTGAGAAGAAATTGGGGAGAGAGAGAGATGGAAGGAGACGGAGTGGGAGCATGCTGGAACGGGATGGCGAGTTGGATAGGGATGAACTTAGCCTCTGCATTCTTCGCCTCTCTGGAGCGATGGTCGTGCATCAATCTCTCCACCGACGACCAAGATGATGGTCACCTCTTCGTCGCTTCCGATTCCTTATCTCCCCGTTCCAACGACGTCGTCAACCTCCCCGTCTGACACTTCCCAGTTCCCATCTCCATTTGTAATTAGATCCACCTTCATTCCTGTTCTTATTCTCTCTCCTCTCTTTTTACATTCTTGTTTCCATGGGAGAGAATTGTGTTGCTGTAAAATCATGGAAATCCAAAAGAACGTTTTCTTTTAGGACAAGATTTTCGTCTACTCAGGTATTGTTTATTAATTCAAACTTCAGTTTTATTTTAACATAATATTTATATTTAATATTACTAACAAATTTTGAAATTGCACTTTTATTTTTATCCAGCTCGTTATTTTATCTTCTCTATTTTGACAAATTATTTCATATTTCTCGAGTTTTAATGCAGAAAAGTAAACTAAATGTTGATTAAAATTGAAAACAATGAACCGATTGGTTTTAATATTCTTTATCAATTTATCATATTTGACTTCGTTAACATGTTAATTAGTTTTAGTAATTGTTATTAAATAATATTCACTTTTGTCTCCCTTTATTTAATAATTAATTTTTAAAATTTAAAAATATAATATTAGTCTTTAATATTAAATATAATTAATTATATTAGTCTTAGTTATTGAACTAATTTAAAAATAGATAATAAAATAATGATTTAGTGTGTTAAATAACATATTTATATTTAAGAGAATATTGGTTGTTATTACCCTCACCGTCATACTATTACTCATCAACTCATTATCAAATAATGTTCATTGTCGTTTTTCTTACCTCTTAACATTTTTAATTACTATGTTGCATTGTCGCATGTTAATTGTGGAAAAAATTAAACTTTTCTCATATTTGTTTATTTAATTCACCATCCACTTTTAAAATGTGAGTTAACAAGTGATTTTTCCTACAAAACGTTACAATTACTAGTTAAAGAGGGAGGTGATTAACATTTTAACGTGATTTTGTCTTATACACTTGCTTAACATGTCAATTTATAACATATTTTAAATATATTCTTAATTTTTAACTAAATTTTATAAAAATATTAAATTAAATGTGGAAATTACTGGATTAAAGTTACATAATTTGTAATAAATTTTAATTAATAATTAAAAAATACGTTAAAAAAATGTTTTAAAAAGTATACATGTTAAAGAAATCAAGGAAGCATATAGATTTGCGAAAAGGGATTAATGGCAGAGATGTAACAAGAACATCTCTGCCTTAATCTAATATAATTGGAAAATACCCTAAATAAGCAATGGGCAGATAAAACAGTTTAACAGTAGAATAAAGCCAATTTACACTAAAAAATGGATGATTGGTTCACATCACTCCCCCCATACACCACCCAACCAGCATTCAACGATTAGCAGAGAATGAAGCTCCAAACATGAAAACCTTCACATAAGTGAATTTGTCAGTGCCTAAAGGTGAAAGAAATCACATCAAGAGCGGTCGAATTAGATGATTTTTGGTTGAGGCCAACAAATAAATAAAATGTTATTAAAAATAATTAAATTTAAAATTAATTTCAATTTTTTGGTTCTTTTTACTAAAATTAATATGCAAATTTTTTAATGATTTTTGTCCGAACTTAGTCTTTTAATGTTTTAATTATTATAATAAAATTTATTTCTTATCTTTCCTTAACATAAGTGATTTTCCTACCATGAGAGATAGAAAATAAAAAAATTAGTAAAAAGACAAATTGCTTGTGCTCTTAAATTTAAAGGTATATTGAATACCTTCTCTAAATTATATTAAAGGATATTTGCGTCTTTTTTAAATAAATCACTAAAATTAATACAATAAAATATGATTTATATTTAATATTATTAACATAATTTAAGATAAAATCTTTAGTTTTTTTATTTAAATAATTGAAGATTTATGACATAATTGATATAAAAAAATAATGTTCAAAAATTAGAAAGTTTAACAATTGTCTAAAATATGAAAATAAAGTTTTATAAAGAATAAATATTTAATATTTTTAATAGCAAAAAAATTATTTAATATTTTTAAATTTCAGATAAAATATAATATTTTGATTGGTGAGTTTTAGAAATATATAAATAAATTTAACACAATTTAACTAACTTAGTTTGCCGTAATTAAAATATTTTTATTTAAATATTTTTAAAAACAAATAAAAATAGTATTTATATATAATTTAAAATTTTATATATACAGAGAGAGAGAACGTCAAATTACTTTAAAAGTGACCCTAACTTGAATTATTTTGCTTAATAAATCTTTATAAATAGTAAATATCATTAATTTAATGATTATATTAATTTATTTAAAATAAATTAAATCTTCAAAAAGTAATACAAATTATTAATTTAGCAATTCAAAGAGAATTACAAAATTTAGCGATTAAACTTAGCTCTGCGTTGCACATCACGACAAAATTCTTAAAACAAAAGGAAGAAATTAGTTTGGACAAGATTATACAAAATTAATTTAAAAAGTAAGTTTCTAAAAATTTTAAATAAAATAATTTATATTTAATATTTTTTTTCAAAAGTATAATGGTATTTAAATCGTTTTAATCAATACCACATACTCAGTCAGTCACACGTTTTAATATTAATTTAGATCACTTTAAAAGTATCATCTATCTCTATTGAAGAAACTATGTTTTATAACTGCATATTTAGGATGGATTCAAATAAAATTAATTGTCATTACTTACCTCAAGTTTTATGTTTTTATTTTTTCTTAATTTAATGTCTCAACTTTTCTTTTAATTGTGTATAACAATTATTGCACTAATTATTTAAACTTGTTTTTCAAATTTGACCTTAGACATTCGGTGAACAATAAATTTTTTCTCCTTCTTTACTCTAAAACAAAATATTTATTATACAATATAAATTTGAATAATAGAAATTGAAATTGTGATTTACAAAGCCAGACGAACACTTGAAATTAGGAAGGTAAGGCAATGTTGTTAAATTTTGTAGGGACCAATGTATTTATTTGGTTTTGGAAAGACAACATTTGTAGGACCAATTTATCCAATTTGAGTGTATTTTTTTCTACATGTCGAATTTAAAAAAATCAATGTCAATAAACAAATGAAAAAAAAATTAAACCAAGTAAAAACACATACTTGATTACACATTTTAGCAAAATGGTATTGGTTATAACTTATAAAATACTAGCTTATTTTTCACTTTAATTTTTATACTTTAAGTTATATATAATTTTGATCTTATAATTTTAACTACTCGCACTTAATAACTCTAGCTTTCTCAATTACTTAAATTAAGTTTTTTATTTAATTTTTTAATAATTAATAAAAGAATGACATATTATTAGTTTATATAAGTTAATAAAGAAAATATATAATATAATTAAACAAAATCTATAAAGAACAATAAAAGTATTTTTTTTTGTTTAATTATTTTTTTATAAACTTATATAATCAATGATATATTATATATTTATTCATTATTGAAAAAACTTAAGATCAAAAACTTAATTTAAAAGTTTAAAAAAATAAATATAAATAATTAAAATCACCTATAAAAGTTTAAAAGAAATGACCAAAAATACAGTTACACCAAAGTCATTTGCAAATATAAGAAGAACATTAAGTATCATAACATCCTACAATGTTATATTATTGTTTTTAAACTATGTATATTTTTTTAAGAAATAGTTTTAGAATATTTTAAACTATGTGTATTCTCTCCATCTTGAGGAAAGTTTTAGAATTAGAAAGCAACTGTTGGATATCAGTTTTGCAATTAGTTATTATATGGTAGTCAACTAAGTCCATTAAGTTAATTTAATCCTTTTTTTTTTTTATGAATAGCAATGAAAAATGTACACATGCTCAGAAATAATATATATATATATATATATAATTTTATATTAGTATAAGTTTAAAAAAATTTATATTTAATTTTAATATTTTATTTAACTTACATCGAGTATGATAAATTCAAAAATAAATAACATATTGACTTATAATATTCAATGATTTGTTTTTTTTACATGAATTTATACATTAAAACTTAATTAAATCAAATCTTTTTTTGAATGCTTTACTAATTTTATGTTCTTTTTCTTTTGTTGACCGAAGGATTAATTAAGTTACCGATTATTTTAACGTACATGACGAAGTTTAATAAATAACTTATATAAAAATATATTTCTTCTACCAATCAATTAATTAACAAAAATATATATTAATGTAATATTCTATCATATTTCATAAGCATGCCGAGACAAGGACTAGTGAAACATGATAGTGCTTTGTAGCATTGAATTACGAGCCAATTCATACGATGTTACCAATCATAGTAAATCCTACTGTATAAGGGAAAAAATGAGAGTTTGTAAACAAATAATTTAAGAATAATTTGGAGACTAGATTTAGGTCATTTTAAATTTTTGTTAAGTGTGTTATTAATGTAACAGTCAAATAGATATCGCAAAATTAACGATTTAGTAGGAATGATGAATAATAAATATATAAAACTGAATTAACCATAGAGATTTTTTACAGAAACTTAATCATACAGGAACTAAAATTATAGAAATGGAAAGCAAAGCAAATTAAAAGTAAATGTAGGAATGTAAATGTGCAGAAACATAAATATACGACTCTTCACAACAATGAATAGTGACCACCGTGAGCCTCCTCGTAGTTGTGTCTAGCGTGATGCAAGGTTTCAATGTGCAGAGATTTTTAGGTGCGGTATCTGGGTGCAAAAATTCATCCTCTGGAAAGTGAAACTTTAGAGTATTTATAGGCAGGAGGATCATCTCTGTTCTCCTTCTTTGACGGGCACTTCTTAGTAAACTGTCTTCAACTACTGATGCTCATTGTCCACGATTGCTTGTGATCGTGTTGTCAGTTGGAGCTTCTTCTATAACTGTTATCATTCACGATCTTTCTTCATGTTGTTGAACCTTCATCTGGTAGTAACTGCTGGTATCTATTAGTAACCGCTTTTGAACCTTGCAATAGCTTTTGAGTCCTATCAGGACTTTTGTTTTCTATCTTTCGAGCAGTTCTAGGAGAAATCTAAGAGGCTCATTTAGCATTATAGCTTTAGAATAATTTTTCCTTAATTTCTCTTTTCGACTAATTCTGGGGTCTGAGAGCTCGTCTTGGCCTTGTGGACTTAGAGTATTTTCTCTACTCATTCTTGTTTTTCGAGCAATTCTAGAGGTGATCTGGGGGGGACTCAGTCAGGTTTGTGGACTTAGAATATTTTTTAACTACTTCCTATTTTCGACACATTATCGGCGTCAGGTGCTTGAAAACTCTTTTAAAAATTCCTTGAAATACCTCCAATTTTGTGGTCTTAGAATAGTTTTTTGTCAGTCATTCTTTCGACCACTTTATGAGTGTAAGGGACTTTGGAAAACTCTTAAAAAACTCCTCGAAAAGACATTCAATCTTGTTTCAAGCAATTTTAGTTATTCTTAATCCAGGGGCTAGAAAAATCTTAAAAAATTTCTCAGAAAGAACCTTCAGTCTCGTGAACTTGAAATAATTTTTTACTACTCTCCTGTCTTTTGAGTAATTTTGGGTGTCAGGGCTTCAAAATTCCTCCAAAAACTCTTCAAAAGGCCTCTCGTATTATGGACTTAGAATATTGAGGACTCTCTTTGTGATTCCTCAAAAATTGTCATTTCCAATATGCAAAGACGCTTTTTTAGACCTCAAACTTCTTTGAAGAGTAGATAATTCAATATGATTTTATAACTTAAAAATTTTCCTTACTCCAAATACCTGTCAAAAATATCGACTTCTCCATTTATATATGTGAAGGAGAAACTAAGAATAATACCCACAATAACTAAATCAAATACTTGGTATCTTTGTTTTCTATTTTTAAAAGAGTTTTCAATTTTTTTTTCTAAATATAGTATAAATTTATATATTTTTCAATATATGTATCTAAAAATTACACTTAAAAATATAAAAGAAAATTACATAAAGTTGTCTTATTTTAAATATACAAACAACATTTTCCATACTCACTCTACGCAGTAAATCCAAAGCACTTGATAAAAGTAATTAAACAATTAATTAACTATAATCATGATGTACAGTGTGGAAAACGCAGACTATTGTTACATGTTTCTTTGTCGGGTGTGTGTATATTTTTATCAAAACATATCCCTCTGCTAAGTTAATACAAAGTTATGCTTTTTGTCCTTTCCTCATGGATTAACACAACTTTTAGCATTTGATTCTCTGCACCTATGCTCTTTGGTGGGTAACACTGTGTAGTAGCTTGGTTGGCCTAATCTCAAAAGGCTAAACTGTCACACACAAAGAAATTAAAAAAAATTAGACAAACAGGATTTCCAATACCCAGCCCATAAACTTGAAGATACAAGCCGGTTTATTAATGTTGCAACAAAGCCTTTGAAGTTAATCATTTATTCTTGTTTTCCCTGGTTGTGTCATTGATTCGATTCCTTTCTAGAGTCTATTATTTTCTCATAATAATGTTCACTTCCATGTGATTTTGATTTGGTTTGCCTATTTATGCTTTATGGGTTCTCCATAGAGCTTCACTGATCATCTTTTGTTTCTTCTACATAGTTTTGCTTTGTAAATGTTTTAAGACACTTTTCTTCAATGATCGAGCATATCATGTTTTAGGTGCCTATTTTCCCTTTTTAAAGTATTGTTCAGGACAACTATGGACGGTACAGAGTGTTCCAACATTAGAAAAGGCATTTTTCTGAAGGAAATTGATATAATTGATTGAATAGGTTATTTAAATGGTTAAACCAAGACACAAAATAAATATTCTTCCAAATAATGCTCCTATATAAGTAGTTTTTAATGCCTCTTTCTCTCTCTCTCTCTCTCTCTCTCTCTCTCTCACTCACTGATTTTTCCCTTTTGCAAGTTGCCCTTTTCTATCATGATATTCTTCACCGCCCTGCTGCTGTGGGTTTAATCACTTAAAATAAGAATATGCATCAGTGTTATTAAAAGAATGTGTACTTTTAATCATTAAAATTTATGTTCAACATTAAGTTATCAATTGTTATTGAGTTAGAAATACATGCAATCTAAGAGGTAAATAAGTGGTATAGTTATTAAGTTTATTTTTAATACCCTGTAAGTATAAATATTTGTACACTCTCAATTAAATAGAAATAATTTTGTATATTATTTTTAAATAGTCATTGCAAAAATCAATAATTTTTAATAATGTAATAATCTATAATTAAACGATAGTATAATAAAATAGTATCACCTTTTTCTGACTGAAATATAATGTTGTTGAACTTATATCTTCATCTTATTTGTCAACGTAACAATTCAAAATTGGCAAGATTTAAAATTGAAGGATGAATTACAATATAGAGGACTAAAAAAGGAATATTGAAATCTTGAGAACTAAAATACATGATCGATGCAACATTAAGGGCTATTTTATGAGTTTACTCTTTCATGTGGCTATCACATATTCTGTTTTTCCAATGACAAAATGGATTGCTTTTTAAATAGCAAATGGCATTATAGAAAGGACAGAATCGAGTATTAGAATACGTGGGAGGCAATATTGCATCAGCATAATGTGCCCATGTTCATGAATCGCTATCTAATTGTACAGGTAAATTTGCATTAGTCTCCTTTTTGGCTAGTCACAACGTTAGTGTCATTACGTGATTTGAATGCTTATTAAACTAAAGATGATCACTCATTGCATGAAAATAGGGAACTGGAAAGATACATTTGCTTGAAAGGACTTGTACTGATTCTCCAGCCACAAAGGAAAGCAACACAGAATTGAGTGAGCATAGACCTCAAATGAGTGAGCAATCAAATACCCCATAAAGCCTTATATTTTGAGCGCAGGACAAACCATCGCGTTTATTAAACTGTTTTGTGACAAAGAACAAAGGTACCCATCAGTCATTTCGAAATCTAATTGGCTATAACTTTTTTGATTTATTCCCCTCAAGTCCCTTTACAAAAGTAGATGACATATTAATTCAACTTTCATCGTGGTGTTGCTAGAGACTAACATTGATGTTTTTGTACCCTTTCACTTGAAGGATTGAGTCTCCCTTAACCAAAAATATCGGAAAAAAAAAAAGGTTTTCTTAATGACCAAGGTTCCAATTTATTTAAATTTTGATATATAATTAAAGTTAAAATTCATTTATATATATAAAAAATTTAAACGCACATACTATTTAATAATTTTTTATAAAATATAAACAGTTAATCCAATATTTAAATTATCCTATCTTTCTAATCATGTATTAATAATTTACATAATTTAAATATTTATAAATATTTTATTTAACAATGAATATTTATTTATATTTTAAAAGTTGAAATGAAATGATATAATAAATTATTTAATTTCTTTTAAAAAATTATAAAATTATTTTAATTAATAAGAACTTCCAATCCAACAATTAAATTGATTAATCTCACATTTAATTAAAAAAATATTAAATGGTACAAGTACATAAATTTAACACATCAAATGGATTCTAACTCATGACTACTCAAATTATTTTCAGTCATATATTATATATTGAAATGTGTGGCACAATATAAAACCTGATCATGAGTAAACTAAAGAGTCACCAAAAAGAGCGACCATACAAAGAACTTTTGTTTACTAGTATTTCGATCAACCAAAGGCCAAGCCAACAAAATTTTACTTACATAAGCAAGTTACAAATTTACATATCTGCCAACAACAAAATGGAAATAGTATTGTATCAAATTGGAAAGGATAAGATAGCTGTAACTGAAATAATCAAAGGTGATGTCAGCCTAAAATTGAGACTATATTGGGAATGTTTGTTAGTAATAATAATTGTCAGCACTGCAACAGTTGCCAAAGACTCTGACACTGAGCTAAACTTGGAGCCACTAAACAGAATGGAAGCAGATAAATTGGTTGTTTGTACTGTTTGTATCATTGGAGCAACAGGCAGCTAAAAGCACCTATTCAAACAGAAATGACCGCCACACACATCCTCACCACACTTGCAAGTTTTAACGTGAGGCATAAGAGGCCCTACCATGAGATGGACAAGAAAATTGGCAGACAAAGAGATTCATTTAGTTAGTCCTGCCAATAATAAAATCATCAACGCCTTCAGCATTTTGATCAAAGAGAACTCCAATCACCAGCTCTTGAATTTCCTCCTCTCATTTCAGCAAACAAGAGGGTTTACACAGGTACCACAGACCCACAACATATCCAAATAATATCTCATAGGCCCCCTTCCAAGTTCTAACACATGGCTTTGCATCTCTTTTAGGGGCCAGCAGATTCTTGTGTAACAAAAGGCAATTTAGAAAGGGTACCAAGACAAGCTCAAACTTGGCCACTTGCTAATATCCAGCATGGTTGCATTAGAACCACAATAGTGCCACCAATTGTTAAGCTCGACCGGGCAATATAAATCCCCTGATATTTGAAAGGAGACCCTCCAAAAGCCAAAGTCATGACTCATCAAAACTGCAAATGCACGTTTAAGGTTTATACTTCAACTTGATTTGTTCCAAAGTCACTCTTGAATCTCCATGAGCATGAAATTTTCCAAGGACATGTCTAAGAAAAGTAATGAATCTTGACCACATTCTTCAACCTAGGAAAAGTCACTTCATTTCAAACGGGTATAGGTAACCCATAATTGTGGAATGATTTAATCCTACCATCCCAACCTGCAGTGACAATGACCATACCCCATGCATGGGCAGAGGAGGTACTCTTACAAGAAGATTTCAAAAACTTGTATTCAGATTTATGGATCATTGATGTTTTAGATTTGGAGCTTGAAATAGGAAGTTTTTCCTCAGGCCATGTTGCAGATCCCTTAGGAAAAGACCCCAAGAAAAACTCTTGACTCAGAGAGAATGAAGTAGGTGGATTGAGATGTATAACTTGGGGTGATTTTTTATCCAAGACATCCAATTGATGTTCATTTTCAGGATTTAGAGATTTCAAACCATGCCAAGGTACTGCAACAGATGCATTTGAGAAAAACTGCTCGCAAGACCTAATCTTCCTAGCTTTCATGGGATTAGACTGTTCCTCACTAATATTCCATAGATATACATTAGAGTCTTTACATGCTGATAAAATATGTTTCCCATCAGAAGTAAAGGATGCACACAATGGACTCCCCGTGCTAAGGCCTAAAGCCAAAACATAAAGAACTTTAGTAACAGAACGTATAATGACATAAAATCCAAATAAGAGACTATTAAACCAACAATAAGAATAATAATTAAGCCTAATCAAGCTCCAAGCTAACATCTGTGTTGTCAGAATTAAGCATGCCAACAAAAAAGCCAGAACAAATCCAATAGAAAAATAACCTATTAAATCATATAGGAATCACAGTTGTACAGATCTGTTGGGAAGAGTACAAAGTTATTAATAAAGTTAGAGGAGTTAGTAAAAAAAAAAACATACTTTTGTATTTGCCAATCACATGAAGCCCGTCAAGGATTCTGACTTTTGAATCAGCACAGGTAACCATAACTTTGTTGGAATCTTGTGGAAGAAACTGAAATCAATAACTTATAATCAGTTTATCACAAAAAATAAACTTATAAATAAGAACACAAAATACATGAGAAAAAGCCAAAAACAACTCACTTAGCAAAAGCAGCAAAAGTGAAAACCGTACCTGAAAGCCAGTTATCCCTCTGCCAGTAAGTTTCTTTTTACCAATTAAGCATAGTTGGGTATCTAACTGCAAGCGATTTTCTGGTTCAGGCAAAAATGAAAACCAACAGAGTTAAGAGCCTAGCTCAAGTCTTATGTGATGTAGCAAGGCTAATGGCAGACATAACATTCCAATCATAGCTTGATTAAAATGACAGAATCTTGTTATTTCCTCATCAAAATCATTACTTCATTAACATAAACTTAATATCCTGTCAATTAACAACTATATTTCAATAGCACGAAAAAATCAAACGTTTGTGAAATTAATTGAGCGGAAGAATTTTTAATATCAGTTTTATGGCAAGTGTAACATTAACTAAATAACTATATTTACGTAGATTGATACTTATAAGCCAGCCCAATCAGGAAATCTATTATTCATAAAATTAGTGCAAGAAAGCCACTGTCTTAATGGTCAAGTTAAAATTCTGGTATAACAAATTTAGAAAGATGTAATTACGATAGCCATCATTTGAACCCATTCAGAAAATTACCCTTCTCACGAAAACAAATTCAGAAATCAAAGCATTTGCGGGATGTAGATCCACCAAGCCACATTATAGCATTCACTAACCACACACAGTAACAACCAAAACCCAAATCCCATGCAATCATATTATTAGATATACCAAATGACACATAACTGGTTTAACTAGAGGAAAACAAAATATTAAGACATCCATGAAAAAGATGATACCTGATACATTATAAAACCGACAATAGCCAGCCAAGGAGCCAATTATCCCTCCCTGTATACAGAACACAATCATCTAAAATAATTTCCTATATAGTCTGTTTCTATAGAATTTGAAATTGGTGTAACAAAAAAGAAAAGTTACCTGCCCATCAGGTCGATAACATACTGCAGTAACTATATCTTTAATGTCAGTCCAATCAACAACATGACAATCAGGAATTTCCCAGATGCGCACTTTTCCATCTATAGATCCACTAATGAAATAATTATCATCCATAGGATTGAATTGTATGCATGTCACTACACAACATTATCAAACATAAACAAATTGTGAGATAATTTGTGATGATAAATACAAATTAGGATAACATCTCAAGAAACTTGAAAAGAAGAGAAATGCAGCAAGGCGCACCATAATTACTGTGTGAGAAAACTTTCAAGCAATGGTCGTGATTCACGTTCCATAATCTGACAGTTTTGTCAACTGAAGAAGACAGAAGATACTGCATTAAGAAGAAACAAGTCAATATCCCTAAAATTCATCAACACCAAAGTGAATGCTTAGTTCATTAAATAACTGAATTAATGACATTCACTCACATTATTCTTTGACCAAGAGAGATCCAAAACTTCACCTCTATGCCCACAAAACTCATGCAATGGTTTCTCCAACAACCGGAAGATTTTAGGGGGGAAAACAACACAAGCTGAATCTGATGTTTTTTTCAGACTCTTCAGTTTGCTAATTTTTTCCTTATCCATAAACAGGGGTGTCAATTCAGAGAGATTATTCACTGTAAAGTAAATGCAGGATGGATCAATTTCTGGAATGTCAATTTCATTACATCTATCCTCCTCAACCACTTGCCACAAGCGCACAACCCCATCTTCACCACCGCTCGCAAGATACTGCCCATCAGGACTGAATTTCATGGTCAAAATTGAACCTTCATGCGCTTGGATATCTTGCCTCATGTAAAGAGCCGAAAGTTCTTTCATATGCTTCCTAGACTGACGGACCTTAACTTTCTGAAGCCTAGACCCTGACATTGCTCCACTGCCTTCACTTCTCCCATTATCACCTTCCCCTTGCCTATCAATCATGCACGTCATCGACCGCAATCTTCTGAACCAACCTTTTCTATCCCTATTCGTCCTCCTGGCAAAAGCATCAACATCCTTCTCCCTATCCTCTCTACCTTGGAAACAAGGAGACACCCCAGAGGCATTCTCAGAATCCTCAGGTTCCCGCGCAACCACGAACTGATCTGAATCCAGATCTCTTCCATCATTCATCTTCCTACACTGTTTCCCCTCCTGATCCACATTACCCTCCAAATCCCCATCTTGACACGGCAAGTCATCCACTGAACCCTCCTCTGAAGAATTCCCACTATGCCAACAAGACATTGACCGGCTTGAACAAAACTGCTCTTCAAAAACAGAAGTTCGGGTCACAGCACCACTAGCATCTTCTAGTTTAACTCTATCCATCAACTCTTCACACTCAACACTACACGCATCCACTGAATTTTCAAGGGCAATCCAATCCATACTCAGTCCCATCCTCTCCATAAACTTGCTCCTACGCTCTCTCACACTCCTCGGGCTCCGAACCCACACTTCATAATCAAAACCCTTGGATACCCCTTCATCATCAGTAATGGACCCAACATCCTCTTGAGCATCAAAAAACCGACATTCTTCGTCTCCACTGAAGCTACCCATGATTCTTCTAGTTCAACCCATGAAACCTCCCTCAAAGAAGCAACATTTTAAGCCCTGGGAAAGTCTCAAAATCCAAATTTTTTTCTCTACAGACGAAGCCACCCGGATCATGAAACTACACATTAAAATATACCCAAAAAAAAAAAGGCAGCACAGAAACCAATATTAGCCAATAGTATAAACATTTCACTAAACCACACAACAAGGATAATAATAATTTAATAAGAACAAAACAGACACCGAGAGATCCAACATAGATCCCAATCCATACCCATTTAATCTGGTCTTAAAAACGGAACAAGCATTCCACAATTGAGAATGTAAAATATAAACCGCCATAAAAAAAAACCACAAAATAAGAAAAATAAATAAACATAAAACCAGAAAAATTCAAAATGAACCGACATAGAAGAAAAAAGAAAAAAAAAGGTGTGTGGAAAGCACATAAAAACCAGTGAAGACAAAACGAATCAACAGAGAGAGGAAGTATTGGAAGGAGAGAACTTTAGAAGGAACAACGAAGTATATGCTTACATGGGGTGTGTTGATGATCTGAAGAAGATTGTATATCGAAAGTTGAAGAGTGGGTGCAGAAGGAAGCAGCACCCAAGTGTTGGAACCAGAGGAAGGAGAGAACAGAATGAGCAAAACCGAAAATACAAAGAGGAATATATATGTGCGTGAATGTGTTGAGTGAAAAAAAGAGAAAAAAACCCGTTTTCAATGTATAATAAAAAATGAAAAAGAAGTGGTAAAGGGTAAAACAGGAAAAGAGAAGAGATTCATCGATATTGGTGATAGTTACGGCCCAAGAAACGAGATTTGGAGAAACACTGCGCAGAGAGGGGTGTTTTGTGTGTGCGCAACACATCCTCTCTCTCTCTCTCTCTCTCTCTCTCTCTCTCTCTCTCTCTGTGTCTTGTTCTTGTGCTAATGTAATTCTCAAAATTTTAAATAAAAAAATAAAAATTCAAAATGACAATACGTGTAGCTTTTATAACTCTCTGACCCCGTAGTTAATACTCACTATATATTTTTAAATTATTTAATATGAAATTTAATTATTGGTTTTGTGAAAGCTTTAAATTTAAATTCCAATAAAATCTAATTTTGATTGAGAAATGTTAATTATACAACAATTTTGTATAATTTTTTTTCCTAAAATCTGGTTTTGATTGTGAAAAGTATAACGTATCGTTAACATGGTTTACATGTGACTGTATATTCTTCCTATGTGATGTTGCATTTGAGGAAAGAAAATCTTCTTTTCCCTCTTCTTAGTGTGTTACACAATCTATTCTAATTCACTTTTCGATAATATCTATAATTCGAACAAAATAGTTATTAAAATATATTTAACGTTAAAAAATATGAGTTTTATTAAAAATATGAACTCACTTTCTACTAACACGACTCATAAGAAACACATCTAATTATAAAAAAATGAGTTCACTTTCTGTTTTGTATTGTTAATGGAGTCGTTAAGTAAATGTGCCATGTCAATCATTAAAGTTAGAATTTTGAAGAACGTTCGCGAAATTAATTTTCATTAATTTATCAGATGCATATAAAGGCTGGGTGTTCTAATCTACTGCACTTAATTATAGTAATAAAAAAGTACCCTACTAATTAAGTTGGATTAGAAACAAATATACCATAATTTACTCTAACACTATAAATTTAAATATTTAGGGTCGAACAAGAAAAATTTTAAGATTTATTTTTCTTTAAAAGGTTACTTTTTATTAAGTATTTCATATTTTGTATTTTTTATTGATCTCAAATATTAATATCTAATTTAGTTAGTATCATTTTTAAAAAATTTAAAAAAAATTCTTATAAGTTTTATTTTTATTTAAATGTTTTATTGTTTTTATTTATTCATGCTTAATATAATTAAATCTTATCATCAATAATAAAGATATTTATTAGTACGTGATTTTATTGTTATTTCATTTATTTTGAAATTTTCTTAAATTTGGAAAAACTCGAAAATTATACAGAAAATTTATTAGTATGGTCCTAAAGAGTAAAGATGCAGGAAGTGAGCAATTAGTATGGTCTGAAATGCGAAAACTTATCCGCACAATTTTAAGAAAATGTAATCACGTCATTTGCTTACAATTTAACTAAAACATACTTTTAAGAAAACACCATCCTTTACAGTTGATTTTAAACAATTAAAATTTTTCAAAACATTTATTATATATAAAATATATTAAACGTTTATATTTGATTAAAATTATTATAAGATTGATCAGAGAATCAATGTCAATAAAATCGTGTTTTTAATCTATTGATTTCAACTGTGACAATTACCTACACCTTGACATCAATGACTCAGGGTCAACTGTGTCATATTCAGTTCAAACTTAAGGTAGACGTATTTTTCAGAATACTAATTTATGAATGTAGTAGTTATTTAGTGCCAACTTATAGTGCTCACACATGTGTTACTGAGTCAAATTTAGATGTGATTTAAAGGTATAATAAAAAACGTTGAAGCAAATGCCCAAAACTTGCATGGACTGTAACACATATCCCATTATTTTTGACCCGTAAACTCTTAAAAAGCACCCACTGGAAAGGGATCCACACTGTTCTACGGTTGAATTGATCCAAAAAAGTGTATTATTGATTATTATTTATGGAGAGAATGAACGACCGTGGATGAGGAATTAGTCAACGGTCAGATACGACCCATAAATTGTTGTTATTCTCTTTATAATTGAGAGGCACTGTTCAAGCCACCATCGTTTCCTTGTCACCCCTTTTCCCCAGCTCATCTAACCTTGTACTTAGCAGGGCAAGGGCAAGGGCAAGGGCAAGGGCAAGGGCAAGGTTCTTCTATGCCCAGAATACCCTTTACTCTATCTTACCACCCATTACAGTGTATTCAACTCATGAAATGATTCACATAGATACACTATATTTCCTTTACATGTTCTCCAACATCCACACCATTGTTTGAGTCATTGTAATGGTTGTTGAGAAGTATATCTCAATCATGTTATGTACAACGCCAATGGGACCTGACTTTTAAAATGCAGCAAGTTCTTAACTAATTTCTAATTGCCTGTATAATAATATGATTAGTATCGTTGTTTTCTGTTTGCTGTTCCCAAGAAAATAATATTGTGTTGGTATTCACTTGGATGTATGTGGGAGCGATATAATGAATGAAGATTGGGCAACATCTCTTCAATTGGAATTAATATATGTCGCACGAGCAAAAGAATATGTATTTATGATTATGTTGTATTTTATGTTATGGTTGTTCTTGGAATACATGTAAATGTAAATATATTTTTACCCATTTCCTTAATGTATTATTTTTTTGTTGTTTAAATTATCAACTGCTTTTATTTTTATATTTTATAATGTTGGAGATCCCGTGAAAACCTGTGAAATTTTGAAGAAAGAGAGTGAGAGAAAAGTACTGTCTCAAGACAAAAAAACGAGAACATAAGTTAAGAACACAGGGACACTCGGGTCCTCGTATAACATAGGTGTCACTCCGATTTAAAAGATCAAAAGGTAGTCAAATAATAATTTAAAATCATCCTTCAATGAAAACTCCAAATGATTGTTACAAAAACTAGATAGATAGAAATTAAATAATAAGGTATGAAATTCTTCAACATTATACATTTCCTTTGTTTGATTTGAGTAAAACTGAGACTTTAAATGTTTTTATTTCAATAAGTCCTAAAACACGGAAATATTTCAATATTCACTCCATGAAAAACGCATAAAAACTGCTATAATTTTTTTTATTTAATTGTTTTAACAATAACAAAAATAATAAAATAATTTTATATTAAGATAAATAATATATAATAAAAATTTTAATTTTAAGTTAAATTTGTTATTTTAATCATCGTGAATTTATTTTTATATTTTATTATTCATTTACTCGTTTTCTCAATTTCCATTTATTTGAATAATACTTTATTCTTTTTTTTTATTGATATTCTTCTTATTTTATTTCTCTATTTTATTCATCATCTAAACAGCGCATTAGTTGTTAAAAATATAATGGTTAGTAAATAATTTAAAAACTTTTTTTTATAAGGGACGTTAGTTCCTTTGTTGAAATGCAATTGTATGTAATACATTTGTTTGTATGACCTATTAAATAATTGATAACATATCATAAATTTTCATTTAATAAAAACAAGATTTAAAAATATATATTTTAGTCAAGTTAACTCCAATATTTAAAAATATTTAAATTGATATTGATATTTTTACAAGACTAACTTGATTAAAAAAAAGAAACTTGAGAATGAAATTTACATACATCATTTCAACTAACTAATGGTCTATAAAAAACATTTTGTTAAATTAAATATAAATATTTATGTAGAGGAATTAATCTTTCTAAAAAAATTAAAAAATGTTTAATAACTTTATTTTTTCAATGACCAATATCAACCTAACAAAATTCTTATAAGATTGATGATTTAAATATTCTTTACTTTTTATACTAAAATATTTTGATTTATTAAATATTTTCAGTCTTCACCGGTATATCTCTTCCTGTGTGTAGTATAAGTTATTGTAGAAATGCATATTACTAAATCTAAGTTTAATTGCAATTTTTTTTCTTTCAATTACTGTGTTTATTCAAATTTAGTCATTTAATTTTTCATTCTGCAATTTTAGTTCATTTAATTTATTAATTTGATAAATTTTATCATTTTATTAAGTTATCATCTAATTTTTAATTAATGAAATTGTATGTCTTGTTATTCCTTTTTTTAAGACTTTAGTTTATTATTATTATTAGTAAATTATTTTCCTCCTCCTCTCTCTCTCTCGCTAAACTTTGCTATTGATTTATAGATTTCTTCTTCTTCTCACCCTTATTAGAACTCTACCATATCTTCTTCTTCAAATTCTACATCCCTTAATTTTTTGTGGTGTAGATCTATTTTAGCTTTGTCATGAAGTGAATCTGACTTTTCTTTCACACTCTCGAATTCTTCTTTTTTTTATATTTCCTAAATAAATGTTGAAGACCCAATGGCAAAAGCTAGACTTATCTTTCAAGAATTGGTTAATTCTATTACATATGCTCTTGCCAAAGGGTAAGTGTCCTATGATTTTCACTTTGTTCACTTGCACATCACTATTGCAATAAAAGTAGCTTTCTTTTGTGAGAGGAATGAACTTCGATATAGAGGCACCAATAGAAATAGTGCTTGTCTATTGAGTCACCACGAACGTGGTGTCCAACAAGAGAACTCTATTAATACTCATTTCCTCTTTTAAAATAAGTCAAAATTTCATTACAAACTTATATAAGTAGGTGCACCTTCTTTAAAAAAAAAAAAAAAACGCTCAAATTCATACTCAAAGTTTTTATATTTAAGGACGAAGAGGAGAGGTGAGAAGAGGTAACTTAGAAGAAAATCAAAATAATTACGAAAAAGAGGACTAGAGCGATGTAGTGGCAAGAGAGAGAGAAAAAAGAGAAAGATTGTATAATTTTGTTAAAAGTTAGATGATAACTTAATGGAATGATAATATTTTGCTGAATTAAGAACATAAATAGACTAAAACTATGTAATTAAACACTAAGGAATTAAAATAAAATAAACACGATAGTTGGATAACTCAAAATTAAGCCTTAAATGTATTATATTTAATTATTTTGTGTATTAAATTTTATTAACTAACCATTGAATTGATAATATTTTTAAATAAATAATTTTTTTTAGATTGCATAAATTTAAAATGCATTTAATACTTTGTCAAATTATTTTATGTTGACGTATAATACACATTTTACAATACAAGTAAATGAGAATTATAAAAAAATTAATTATAATTTTGGACTTTTAAATATAAATATATATATATATATATAATCATTGAAAATAATATTATATAATTGAACAATTAAATTTATTGGTTTATATTCTATTAAATGCCGTTAAACTAAAGGAGTGTCCAAATTTTCCCTAAAAAAATAAGTACATATCAGATATATAAAAGATGTATTTATTGAAAGAGTTATTTTCATGAAAAAATTAAGTTATATTTATAAATAGATGAAGATTAAATGTTACTTTTTTTATATTTTAGAAATTATATTATATTTATTTGATTATCATTTTAATTAATAAATATTTTTTATTTTACTGATGTGTGTTTTGAATAATTTATTTTCAAACAAAAAAATAAAGCAAGAATGATGTAATAAGATATTAAATAATTGTCCATAAAAAATAAAATATGAAAATATAATTTTATGAAGAATTTTATACGTGAAAAAGGGAACACTAATAGTTTTAGGCGAAAAAGGCGTTCGAATGATAATAGTCGGCAGAAGCTTTTAGGTTATCTATAATTTATTATATATTGGTGCTAATTGAAGTGAGATTAGGGAGGAAGGGGCGTGCTTGTCTCCTTTAGGACCGTACAAACCCTAGAAAGTCAAAAAAAGATGCCATCCACTGCTTCCAATTAATCCAACAAGTTACTTTCATTTGCTCATTAACTCTTTTATTATTGTTCTCTATAAGCCCTACATTAGAGTTAATCTAGTAGCTACCCATCAATATAACTTCAAAGTGTTTGGTATCTGTCTTATTATGCTTGATTAAATGTAAGAGCAAGTCTAATTATGATAAAGCTTTAGAATGAGTATTGAAAAAGTGAGATTATTCATATTTTTTTAATGGGCACCCTAGCACCAAAACCAACAAAGAAAACGCTAATGATTCAATGTTTCAACTTTTTAATTCCTAATTTTTAGGTGGTATAGTGAATTGTACACTGCATTATCGACATGCCGACAACTTTTTCATGCAATGTAGAAAGATGCATACAAAAAGTTAGCTTTACCTTTGGTAATAATTAATTTAACATAATTGCTCCTAATTCTTGAGAAACTCATATCATGTTTGGATTATACTTGTTAAAGTAAAGCGTGACTCAAGGAAAAAATAAATACATTTTTTTCATCTGTTTAATTCCTGGTTTGAATTTAAGTCCAATTTAATTATATTTGTTTCAAACTTAATTTTTAGGAAATAGTACCATTCAACATCATTCTGTATGTATATTTTGATCTTTGAAATTTCAAAATTGTGTTATATTGATTCCTGATTTTTATTTTTATTTTATTTCTCAGCCAAATTTTACTTTATGTGTTTATAAGAGATATATATCATGATTCTAATAAAAGTTACATCTTCCATGCTTGCTTAGTCTTTTTAGAGAATTAGTTTACTTGTAACACAAACAATTTTTTTATTTAAATTTATTAAATGATTAATCTGGTATGACAATAATTAACTAGTTAAATTTAGCGTTATATTAAAACTCAAAACATGAAAGAAGCTCTATATATCTATATAAAACAATTTCATGTATATTCAGTTTTTTATCTATAAAAATTTTATTAATTTAAAATTTAGAATTTTTTTATAAAAACTTATGTAAAGATTACTGTTGCATCAACAGCTAAAGACATTGATTAGAATATTCTCACTTAAATTTTATTTATTGCATCATTAATTAACATTAAAAATCATTAATGGCAATTAAAATTTAACATTGTTTTACGATTAAAAAGATAATATGATTCAAGGTATTTTCGTTTCTCCAAACTTTAGTATAATTGTTTGGATAATAGGATGTATCATTTTTTATTTAAAGCCGTTGCATCAGTCTAGTCACCCCGTACACTTGCTTTTTTAAGTCTAGAAAATTTCCGTGACTTGCATTCAATACCCTGTACTAAACCGGTAGGTGTAATTAAAATGCTTGGGATACACAATTTTTTATTTGTCCATAGAAATATTTATTTTTAATCTATGATGTTCCGTTTTTTAAATCATGATGTATATTATTATAAAAAATAACACAGCGTAATAATATTTTTTCATTTAAAGTACTATTAATTTTGCAATTTTAATTTAACATATTAAAGTTGCAACATATCATTAATAAAAATGTTATTAGAATTAATATTGTCAGTGTAATATATTAGAATTATTGCTATAACTAATTTTATTATAACTTGATCGAGTACATAATCACTATAATTAGTGATTGAATTTACAAAAAATTAGTTTATTACTATATTTCCTTTGTTTATATTTTAACTTAAGTTATACATAAGTGTATTTTTATATTATATTGACCTAGTAAATTTAATACATTTTTTTTAATTTTTATCGCAATATCATATTATTAAAAGTAAAGTAGGATGAGAGTTTTTTTTCCTATCCAAACTAGGGTAAGTTTTATAATTTTAGTTTGATAAAATAAAATAATCGTTTTATTGTCAATAAAAAAATTATCGTAACTAATATCGTTAGCGTTATTACAATAATTAGTTTGATTATAATTTAATTAACTACATAATTACTGCTTGTATTTAAAAAAATTGCCTATCATACTTTATTATATTTTGTTTTTCTTATATTTTAACATAAATTATAAATAAGTGTACATTTATATTTAGATGCCACAACCAAACACGCATAATTTTATATAAAACATTTTTTTTGTTTTTTATTTGATATAATTGGAATTAGATTTAAATTTGTGTTTAAGAATATTGTATTACTTACCACTCAGATTAACCTTTGTTAGTAAAATATTTTTTTATTAAAAACAAAGTAGTGTGAGAATATCATTTTTGTTCAGACTATAATTTTTTTGTAATTTTAATTTATTATATTAAAGCTGTAATTTTGTTAATAAAAATTATTACTATAATAATTAATATCGTTGTATTGCTATATATTATCATTGTCATTACTATTACTAATAATGAATTTGATTATAACTTTATAATGCACATAATCAACATAATTATTGTTTGCATTTAAACAAAATTTAGTTATTATACTTCATTATATTTTATAATCTAGGTTTTAGCCATAAATAACTGTACCTTATGTATACATCACCCGTAAACTATAAAAGTTAACTGATACTCAATTAAAATGTAATCAAGTTAAATATGATTGCAACTTTATCGATTTTAATTGTATTAACAATGCTAATGTTATTAATCGGTAACATTCATTTAATAATAAGATAAAAAAAATTTAATAGAAATATTATTTTTTTAAATACATTGACAATATACTTTTTTTATACTATTACTTAATTATAAAAATATATTAACTATAAAAAAACTTGAATTATATCATAATTATATGATTAAAGTGTTTGTTGTAATTTTCTTATAAATAATTTTTTTTCCTAGAAATAGTGTTACATTTGTTTTCTTCTTTCTTTCATGAATTTAAAAAAAAAAATTATGAAAATATTTTAATAATTTTAATATAAAATAAAAATAACTATTCTTGTCATGATGCGTTATATTATATTTTTACAGATTATTTATATTATTAATATTTTTCATACGTGGCGTGGGTTTGTTTACAAATTTTTATACATAGGTATATTTTCAGGTGGTTGTATATTTTACATATATTTTAATTTAGAGAAGTTCTATTAACGTATGACTTTGAAAAAATAAAAAATGTTGACTTCGCTGCTCCATAAAAATAGAACGCGATGCTGTCTTCTTTGCAACTTTTAATCAAATTTTGTTAACTTTCTTTTTAAATTTGCAACTTTTTGATTAACATAGTAACTTCTATATACATGACTATATATGTATCTTTTAACAGGAAAAATAAGTCTTTTTGAAATAGTAAAAATAAGTTTTTTAAAATGCAACCAAACACTCTCTTAATTAGATTATTCGCAGGAACGTTCATGTCATTAAAACAAAATCATGGACAAAATGCAAATCAATTTGAGTGTTCTTCATTTTGGATGATGAGGTGCTGTTGAGCATTAATTTCACTTTTTTTTTTCTTTCCATTTCACTTTTAATTCAAACAAAGCATTAATGTTAAAATGATATTGGGAGATGTGGGGAGACCAAGTGCTGTTGAACAATAGGTATGATACTGCTTCATATATAGCCTTATGGCATCAATAAATTTTATTGACTTGTCTTGCACATTAATTTTGTAGCTTAATTAGTTATGGGTATGGACGACACCATGATATGTAGAGGTGAAGGAAAATTTTGTTGGCTTTAGAGTGTGGGTCCTTCACACACACACACACATAATTGGACATGAAGTATCTCTGGAAGTGGCTATATGGAAGAGATATCACTTGTCTAAAAGGAGAAAAAGATTGAGTTTGAAAAGGAATATCTATGAAGAAGAGTTTGGATAAGAGGCAAAGCAAAACTATGATTGAAGGATGATGAGGTAACATGGGAAGGAAAATAAATACATGTTTTAATTGTACGGACATTGGGTTAGAAAAAAAATTGACTTGTACAATTCCAAAACACTTGTAGAAACCATAGGTTTTGTTGTAAGCTATTCTTGCACCCCTCTTTTTTATTTTTTTCCTTTACTATTATCAAGTTATCTGTACATTATACGGGTATTTATAAATTTAAATCAAATTTGCAAAACAATAATAAATATTTTTATTATTAATAGTAATTATTTTACTATATTATATAATAATAAATTAAAATAACGCTCTTAAAGTTAAGAAAAAATTATAAAAATAAACTATTATCTTTATTTATTAATATAGTACATCACAATAAAATATAAAAAATAAATTCAAACTAATTAAGAGTAATTATAATTAATGACAGTGATTTTAAATTTTAGTATATCTATAAAATAAAGTATATTCGATTTAATTCATTATATCGATAATTAAATTATAATTAACAAATGATATTTGAAAGGAACAAAAATTGTAAAAAAAATAAAACTAAATTGTCAATAAAAAGTCGCATAATACCTCTTAAAAACATTGTCGTTTAAGCATCATAATTCAAAGTTATAATATAAACATAAATCATATTATTGTTATATTTATTATATACTTTTTGTAATATTTCTCTTTTCTCCCAATATGTAATATTTGGGATCGGTTAGTATTATTCAATTTTCATTATATATTTGATAACACACATCTTAAGTGGTATTTATTTCGTTCTCTTTAAAAACCTCCTCTCATTCAAAGACTGTCTTTTCGTCTCGTTATAATTTTTTGTTAAGGCTATGAAACGTGGTGTAAGGGTGTAGTTTTTCAATATATCATAATGTACGATGTGCTAGAATATGTAATAGATAGATCATAAGCACAATTGCATTTGGATAAACAGATTAAGTATTTAATCAATATCATAAAACACTGAGTAAAATCGTTAACAAAACATTCCATAGCTTACGAATATGATGCATTGGGTGGGAAACAGAGTATTTATGGCTTGGAAGAAAATGAAAGAAGTTGGGTTCCATACTGAAATATGCATGGGACATGTGGGTGGCATGTGGCTCACACAGAGAGACACAGCTAGCATAAGAAGACTCTGAAGCTGGTTATATATGACTTTTGGTGTCAACAAAATGGGCAATAGTTGGTGTGGCAGCAATTTGAAACCAGTGTTTGTTGGGTCTTTGGCATGTTAAAGCTTTGAATAGCACAAAATTTGAAAGCGAGATGGCCGGTTACCAATCCTCCATTCATACCCTTTATTAAGTGTAACACCCAATATCGTCAGATAAGTTTCTTTCAAAATGGTTATAAGACCCTTTCGGATATTTCTCTCAAAATGGTCACTCTCCTCGGTTGTTCTTCCCAAAATAAATTCAAAACTTAGGTGGACTTGCTTAGATGCCTTTACTTTATATTATACCACTGTTGGATCAATATTCAGGTTGATGATGTAAGAAGATAAAGTTTTTAACTATAAACAGGGGAAAGTGTTAGTTTGTATTTTAGTAAAGTTACAACATCAATTTTAATTCAAGTTTATTCCTAAAAACGTCTCTGGGTAGTGTAATAGGTTTGACAAAGTGTAATAAAATGGAAAAGACTAAATTAGAATAAACATTGTTCATCCATGTGTTGTGCTTCGTATCGATAGAATCAAATTTAATCTTTGTCTTATTTCGTGTTTCATATTGATTAAATAAAACATGTATAACTACTTTAATTTATCTTGTATATATTATATGTGGGTTATTATTTTTAAGCAAATGTATTTTTATGAGTTGTTTTAAATGGATTTATTTTAATTACACTTAACATAATGATGAAATAGTTATTAACATTACTAAAAATATTACCTATTTTTTATTTGGTACAAATTATTAAATTTGAAAATAATTATATGACATATCTTTAAATTTTTATTAGTTACCATATAAAAAAATTATTTTAATAATATGCAGTTTAAGGTTTGGTTAATTTTTTAAAATTAAATAAAAGATATACTTTTATGTGTGCTGCTTTATGATAATTATCGTAAATTAATTTAATTTTTTAACATATTAGTATAACAAAACATTTTGATTTATGCATAATAGTCTAATATGTGAAATGATATATCAGTGTTATATTTTTACATGAAAACGGTTAAGTAATAAATTTCCTAAAGTATTTATTGAAAATAAAATAATTATAAAATGTCATCTGAATATATCATCTAAAAAATATTTATTGATCTATTTTTAAAACAATTTTTTGAAGGACTTTATATATGTAAGAAATGATAATGCATTTTAATTCATATAATGATCTTAGAGCAATTAATGAGAAGAATAAAGTGTATAAAATAAAATCTTTAAAGAAGGATACGTACATTTGATTCCATTGACGGCACCGACTGTAGTGAATGCATGGCATCTTAAAAATCTTGCCAACTGAACTACCAAAGGAAGAAAGCTCTTAAACAAGACTTGTAAGTTGAATTGAAACGTAGTTATGTTATAGAGAGAAGTCAATATGTTTTCTCGAGAAATCGACATCACTGTCTCATCACTTACCTCCAATCTAATAATTCTAAGGATGATGTTATATTTTATGAAATGATATTCTTAATCAATTTTATCCATTCAATAGTTTATTAATATAACATTAATAGAAAAATAATGTATATAAAACTGATACAATTTAATTATTTAAATATAATAAATATTTTTTCTTATCTCAAGTGAAAGTGATTAATGATCCTAGGAATTCTTTAAGCTTAAAAGATTTGCCTGTATTCGTATAAATGTGGTGAAATGACAATGAATAATAAATTTTCATGGGATTAAACATCCTAGGAATCACATTAACCATGTTATATATATGCTCTGTCTTTATCATTTTTGTAGGACTGTATGAAGTCACGAGTGGGTTGAACAGCAACATAAACTGCTCAATAAATTGCAAGCCGACACAATTAAAAAGAAATAATTAATGTGGATAATCTGTCGGTAATGAAATGTTATTAATTATTCTACCATCTTCGTTCATGTCTTCACGATTCGGACCTTCCAAACACAATTGTTTCAGCCACATAAACACGTGCTTTTCTATTTTGTATATATAAAAAATTATTTTTATTAATAATTACTTTTTATTTGGTAGAGGACAATAAATGACTAAAAAAAGTAATAACAATGGATTAATGATACTGTATATAATACGAAGTTAGATAATTATTTTTTATAAAAATTTACATATCAATATTTTTCTTAACTTTTGTGCAAAATTCTTAGGAAAAAATGAAGGAAGAGCTTAATTGTGGTAAAATTAAAGTAAGTTTATATTTATAAGTATATTTGATTTTATTATTGATAAAAAAACATATTCAATTAAAATTTCAATATTAAATTCAATTATTTATTTACTTTTGAAATAAAATGTTTCAAATAAAAATTACTTTTACTTCAATGCATTATATAAAAATATACAAAATTAATTTTTTCATTAAATTGTAATATTTTTCTTTGTTTTTTAACAATTATTTTTTAATTGTAGTTGAGAAAAACTAAAACTATACATCAAAAAGTGAGTAAAAAAATATATTGTGAAAAATAAAGTTTTTTTAAAATTAATATTATTATAAAGAATATTATAATTGTATCTTTTAAATTATTATTTTTATAGATTATTAACAAGAATATGAAGTATGAATAAAAAAAAACTTATTCTATCTCAATTATTGTTGAACTTATTACACTCTTAAAATTTTAAATATTATAAAATAAATCAATAAAATAAGTTATTGTATATTATTTTTAATAAATATTAAAATATAATAATAATAATAATAATCATAAAGCGGTCTTAAAAAGTAATTTCACATTAAAAAAATAAAAAATTATATGATAATTTTTAATAAAAATGGAAACATTAAATTTATTTATGAACTGCTAAATAAATTTTAAAATAGCAGATAAAAAAGTAACAAGACAATTCAATCACTAACCGAGTCTTAATACTTAATTATATTTTCAAGGTTGAAATACAAAACAAAAGGGTCGTTTCCATACACTGCAGTGCTTCGATATCATTGAAACCAATAATACCAGCAATAATCTTAATTAATCTCCTAGGGCACAACAACCAAATAATTCGCAGGTATTTTCAATTAAATGACAGGAAATAAAAATCGGTGGATGAACGATGATTCGTTGTTAGGTTTTTATCATTAATTCTATTTTTATATTGTTAATTTAAATTTCCAATCTTTGATACGATGATGATGATAATGAAATTGAAACTTATGATTTCATATAAAATTGTCTTGGGACCTGATTAGAAAAACATGGGAATCGATTCTAGTAAAATACAATATATATATATATATATATATATATATATATATATATATATATATATTAGTTTCAACTTGCGTTAAAAATTGTAACCTTTGACTTTTATTTAAAAATAAATATTTTTTTAAATAATTAAAAATATTTATAATTTAATGTAATTACAGAAAATAGAGAGTAAATTTTATTTTTAAAATAATTAAATTTTGTGATGTTTATAAAAATAAATAAAAATGTTGGTTATTATTAAAAATAAAAAGTTATCCCCACTCGTATTTTGTCTTTGTAAACACAATTATATTAAATAGCAATAGCAATAGCAATGTCCAAATCAGAACGCACAATCTTTAACTATACGGATAGAATTTCAGGTCATTCATCCATGCAAGTTAAGTTGAATCGTTCAATTTAAGATTAAGCATGCTGTCGGACAAAATTAACTTATACTATTTGATATTCTATTTAGAGATTAAAAAAAATAGTCACTTTAACTATTGTTATTTTTTTAAAATAATAATTTTTTTATTTTATTTTTAAAATAATAATTATCTTAAAATTTATTTTTATTTTCATTCTATTCATTTATTTAATATATAATTTTTTTAAAAATAAATATAAATAAAATATTCCATGATACTTTTAATAAAAATAAGTCAATTAATTATATTTTTAAATTGTATGTCACAACTTTAAACAACTATTCTTAAAGATAGAGTGAGTCTATATTTATAAAAAATAAATATTTAATTTGTTAAAATTTATAAAAAGTGATTATATATATATATATATTAGATTTATATTTTATTTTTAAAATATTTATCATATTAGATGACCTGTTGTATTTTGTATTAGATAAGTAAATATATTTATTTTAATAAATCTAGATCCTTTTCTATTGATGAAAACTAGACGTTTAGTTTTATCTTTTTTAAATAAAAGTTGACTAATTTAAGTGAAAATAAAAAAAATAGTAATTTTTTTTTTTTACTCAAAATAAATTTTGTGCACTTCTCATAAGAAAAAGGAGAAGGAAGCTGGATAAAAAGAAAAGAAGGGATTGAGAATCACTGAATATGGAAAGAGTTGATGATATAGGGATAGGAGTGGAGGAAGAAGAGTTGAGTATGGAAAAAAAAATAAAAGATATGTACGAGAATGAGGGTGAAGGTAGAAAGAGAAAAAGAAAAATTAAATATGGAGTGAAGTGAAAGAAAGAGTGAGTTAAAAGAAGAATAAATGAGCTAAATATAGAAAAAGAAGAAAGAAAGTTTAATTTAAAAGTTATAGAGAAAATATTAAGTATGGAGGAGAGGGAGTATAGAATGTTATAGGAAGAAGAAGAAACAAAATTCTTATAAATAAAATTTATCATTTTTTTCAGTTTTACTTAAAAAGAAAATAGAATTTGACATACAATTTTTACCATAACAGAAGAAAATCGGATCCTTCTTTTTTTTTTTTTTTTACAGACAAAGGATAAATATTTTATCAACAAAAATCTTAAAATAAATAAAAGTATAAAAAATTTTAAAACTAATAATATAAAAGGTATTTATTTTTATATTTAAGATTATAAAATATTGTTTTTTTATAAATAGAACCGAAAGTATCAGTTTATAATTTGTAATTGATATGTTAGTTAAAAAAATTATAATTAGTTGATTGAGTTATAATATAATTATTTGATAAAAGTAAATTTAAAATTAAAGAATGAGTTCATCTCAACAATACATAAGTTCTCCTAGAATCACATCTAGCAGAGTTATAGAAGAGAAAGTGAATAAAAAATGTGGGTGAAGGAACAGAATGTCACACTCATTAGCATATTTTGGGGTTCAAATCTTAAGGCGGATCATTAAAATTCTTTACCACAAATAAGACAATAGAAACCTTCCTATGCTGCAAGTATTATCAGCCAGTGAATTCCTTTTTTCGAGGCACCTGTCACATTTATGCATAAATCGCCCTATAATAAATAATCAATGTCAAACTATTATCAATTTTTATTTATTTTTTATTGATTTAAGATGGTATGTCAAAATTTAAAATTTATATAAATATTTAAAAGATTAAAAATAAAAAATATTTAATGGAAGAGAGACTATACGACTTATTAAGAAAAGTATTATGTTCTAAAGAAATTTCTCATTTAACAATAAAATTTATTTCCTATAAGATTTCCCTTTTAAGTCAAACTCTAGAGTGATATTTTAAAAAAAATAAAGGCACGGTTTTGGAATTCAAATTCTATAATTGCCAAACATCAAGAGTTGATTTTGGGTGAAACATTTGAAGACACTCTACTAAGATTCTTATTCCGTTCGGAGGGTAAGGCACTAGTTGATGATAACGTTAAAAATGGTATTTATCAAAATTCGATATATGTACAAAATAATTTTAAAAATTATTATTACATATTATATGTGTTTTAATTGATGTCCTTGAGATTCTAATTGTAAAACTTATTAAGAGAAGTATTGGGAATATACTTTTTAATTATTGATAAAATTTATTAAAAATTATAAAGTATATAAAAATATTGAATTCGGATAGAAATACATTAATTTACGTGTATTTTTTTGTAATATAAATGTAGTTGACGCTGGTGAGAGTTGGAAGTAAGAGATCTTTCATAACGTCGTGGGCTCTTAACGAACACCACCATTAGTGTGCTTTTTTTTGTTGAAAGAACATGAATGGGTTAAATTTAATTCGTTTTATATCATTTTCATAATAATTGGATACATTGAATATCAAATATGGAATACTTAGTACAGCGAAGAGTGCCATTGACTCATGAAAGAGTTGACTTGATGGAGATTAAAAAAGGGTACTTCCAAATCCATTCATATCTATTTCGATAGTAGTGTAAGGCATTAGGGTGCTTCCTAAAACACACAAGGTCTAGATGAGGGTGAAGAAAGCATAGTACATGCATGCCATTGCTAAAAGAAAGCCTCAAGGAATCAAAATAGAAAAAAAATATATATGTGGAGGACTGTGTATCCAGAAAACTACAAGTGGGATATTTTCCTTTCACAGAGACGGTGATGCATATTGAAACATGTGCATGCTAAATAATGGGATCGATCATAGTAGTAGGAGGAATTATGCCTTCTGTAAAAATATAACTTTTATTAAATATGTCCATTAATAAATTAAGAAAGTAAATTTTTAAGTCTAAATTAGTTTTGTAAATGCATTTATGCATGCATGCATGACTTTTTAACTATATTGATTAGTTATTTAAACTCTTTTAATATAAGCAATCAAATTATGTTTGCACAAATCCAAAGTACCACGGAATTGGATAAATCTTGGTGAAAAGTGAGTGTGAGAGGGAGGAAAGGCTTGTGTTTTGGTGGTGTAGACAAGTTTCCACCAAACAAGCGAGTATGGTGCGAGAAGGGTGTGTGGGGCAGTGACAAAGGCCGTGGTTGTGCGACTTTGATAGTTGCATTCCTTTGCATTAGAGTTAATTCCAATGGGTACCCACCGTCCCACTCACCTCTTTTCAACAGCATGATCTTTCTACTTTTCTCTCAAAACTTGTCATGTGTTCACCCCTTCTTCATTTTCTCCCTCCCATCATTTTTATTTTATCACTGTGTGGAAAAGAGCTTCTTTACGTGTATATATCCAACCATAAAAGGCAAAAAGGATAGCTTCGTTTTACAAAGTTGATGGGATATACCTTTCAACAGCTCAGAATTTACTTATGTAATATCTGAGAGGAGAGAATAAAATGAAAAGGAAACCATGTTTCTTCTTCTACTATTTTGATGTTTAATGATAAATAAATAAGAAAATAATAACAAGGAACCCTGTTTTGGGAGGAGACACACTAAAGATGAAATGGATACATAAGATATATATTTATATCAAGTGATGAGAAGGTTATTGTTAATTGAGAGCCAAGTGATCAAATTTTGACCATTAAATTTTATCAGAATGATCAAATTCAAATATAAAATTCCTTGGATTTGACTATTTATTTATTTATCGCCATATTTTTTGTATTTGTTTGTTATTTTTAGTGCTTCCCTCGTTATAACATAATCCGAACACAGTATGAAAATTTCTTTTGAGTCCTTGTATTTTGAATCTTAGAAAATGCACAGACAAACTATCCCCCAAGTGTGCTTGCGAGAATGGCATCCAAGACCTGTTTGTATATGTTAAAGCTTTGATGAGGAATCATTTTAATTGGTTTTGTATAAGTTGTTTCGGTGTTAAAAGGTTGGATTTGGGTATTTTCAAAGTACGCGGTATATGTTGAAGAGTAGAAGAATGAAGTTCTAATTGTCAATTGAAAATTTAATGGTTAACATGGTTATGAAATATATATGTGTATAATAAATGTTTAAAATTACTATGATATCAAATTTTTTTCAACAGAGAATTATAAATTTGTATTTTATATTTTAAAATGTAATCCAAGAAGAATTAATTAAAATATATGATATCATTCGTGTTATCTGTTATAGCCAACACTCCCTTAATATAGCTTTTAATTCAGTTAAATCAAGAATTTAATAGTGCACTTTTCCTATTTGGTTATAAAAAATTGAACAAAAGTCACATTAGTCATCTGATCAATCAAGTTCCTATTAACCATACATGATGGAGCAAGAATTGAAAGGATAATATTTGCCAAAAACTTACACATCAGTTTGTGAAATTTCGTATACAATTTTACTTAATTATTATTTTAATCGCTCAGGTTTAAATTATGAGCAATGTAGTCTTTTAAAGTTTTTTCTCTTTATGTTCAATTATGTTCTATTTTAAAATTAAGTAAATTTAGTCTTTCTAATAATTTTGTCTGTCTTTAAAACACTCAAGTTATTGTTTTAAATGAAGTACTCGAGAGTTCATTATGGTTTTGTAATATAAAATAATTTTAGTGGGTATTAAATTTAGTAAAAATTAAATAAAAATTGAAAAATTTTATAAGATGTGAGATTAAGTTTGAATATTTTTAATGAAATTTGATGTTCTGATTAGTGTGTTTTAATAAAAGACAATTTGATCTATTTAACTTCTAAAGATTAATTTATTGTAAACAAAAAAAGCAGACAATTAGATCTATTATTTGTTTTTCCTTTTTATTTCAAGAATTAAATCCTCGTCATATAGCCACAGCCTCCTTCAAATAAAGATTAGATGAGACTTTGTGGGCCTATGATATCTCAATTATTCAGGCACAATGGAGTTGATAATAATTGAATTGGGCCTTGGTTTTGGGTTTTCTGTACTTCTCATTGTTAATCTATGGACCAAAAACAATTATTTTCCTGCTTTCACCAAAAAGAAAAAGAAAAAAAAAATGTATATATAATCTTCTAATACGTGTCATAAGATAACATGAATCTCATTTTATCGTTGACCAAAAAGTAAAGTCTTTGGTTGCAGCGTTAAAAAATGACCCGTTGGTAGCTTACGGATCGGGATTTTGAACCCGACGTGAATCGAACACGCAACCTTCTGATCTGGAGTCAGACGCGCTACCATTGCGCCACGGATCCGGTGATGATGACTATCCCAGTCTGTAGATAATTATTCTTAAATTTAGAATTTATTGAACTTTTTCATAATAATTTTTCTTGCACCTTCAATTTTGCATCAAACAAGAATTGATTAGTGTTTTGTTGTTTACATGTTGAGTCAGGTCGAGTTGGGCCAAAACTTAGCACCCGATAAGTGTTTTCTTATATGTACCCACACTTTGTCTGCCCAAACATTTATAGATTCAATTATTTTTGGTCCAAATAAATTTCATGTTTCTAGAGATGCTCTCTTTTTTCTTGGACGAAAAAACGAGGGCCGAAATATAAAGGCCCGAACAAAAAACGGGGTTAAACTCCATATTCGAGACCTTGTCAATTTCTACTTGACAAAAAAAAGACCTTATCAATTTATAGGACCCTAAGAGAAAAGACCTTGCCAATTTCTGTTCAGAAAAAGAAAAAGAAAAAGTGAGCATATGATAAAGGAAGCAAATGAAGATGGTGGATTGAAGATATAATTATTTCTTTGGTTCAGTTTCTGCTTACAGATACTCGTGAAAGAAACATATGTTTAAGTCTAAGGTTCAATTTCAATCCCAGCACGATGTTCTTCTTTGTGTAGTATAATTAGCACTAAAAGAGTAAAAGGTATAATGTCAAATCATAATTTTAATTTATTGGTGTCAATTGAATTAGTCTTACAATGTGTTCCTCTCAAGGAAACACTAATTTTCTTATCTCTAGTTAGATAGGATGACGTAAGTTGCTAATATAGAGAGAGTACCTGAAAAAGGCACTCCAATGCTGAAGTCAGGTATCGATTCTGAGAAAAAAACTATTTAATAATTAAAAATTAACTTTTATTTATACCTTTTACTTTCCTTTTATAAAAAATATTATGGACTTATTGAGTCAGCTTTAATTTTGATCATTTGATTAAAGTAGATAATAATTTAATTATTAACGTTAATTGAGTTAATTATCTTATATAACTAAAAGAATACTCAATTTTTTTTTTGTTTTGTAGTTAAGAGTGAATAGTATCTTATCAGGTACATAATCAAAAATATCGTTAACGTTCTGGTCCACGGAAAGACCAATTTGATGGCACTTCAATTCAGAGTAGCCAATCCTTTTCCTCTTTTCAGCAAAACAAATTGAGGAATATGGATTAGTCATCCATCCAACAGTAAATTACAATACCAATAAATATTAACATAAAAATTCAACCAAAACAATTCTAACCGTTTAATATAATTTCTTTAAAAATTGTTTCTAGTAAGTTATTGTTAAGCATAATAGTGCAAAGGTGAATGACGTCTAAGGCAATTTTATAACATGCACGTTCTCTGTCTGTCATTTACACAGGGAACCCAATACCATAATGCAGTACAGAAGTTCATTGACGTTTGCTAGTTGAGTGACTAATTTGAACTCACTATATGTGCACTTGAGTGACAGTGATGGTGACATCGCATAGTTCATCATGAAGAAAATTGTTCGTTTTCACTTCATTCTAATGTATAAATTCATCTAGATACACAATTTTATTAAATATCTATACTATAAATTCAATTATATAATTTATTAGTTAAACTAAAAATAACTTATTTTTAATAAAGTATACTCAAAAACTTATTTAAGAAAATTTATACGAGTCTTAGATTGTTTTTATAATCTACCACTCTTTATTTTAACGTGTATGTATGGATATATATATATATATTGTACACATTAAGTTGACGGTGACAAAGTTTGTGAGCCCACTCTTGTTGCTGTGTATTCGACTGAGTGGACCCTTTAATTCGGTTTGAATGGACTAAAGCTGTATGCCAAAGCTGAAAATCTTAAAAAATGTGAGAGAGTTCGCATGCGTTCTCTCGTGTCTGTTTAAGGTTGAAAACTTGTGTAATTCAGAAAATGTTCATTTTAAGGCAATTGTGCTGACTTGGCGTAAATTAATAGTCTTATATATTATTCATGAACTGATTCCTTGAAAGCTCAGTTGATGGAAGATGAACCAACGCCACTCACACATTGTGAGCTTCATGTGACTGAATGAATAGAGGGGCAATGCAATTTTTTTAGTGTCTTCTTTTCCATTGAATATGCTTCTCACTGATTCAAAACTACCAAGTAGCTTTGCCTCCACTGCTCCTTCCACACCCTCTCCAAAAATATGGAATAACAATAAACTATTATTAGTGAAGCAAAATAAAAGGAGGGAGTGGAATGGTTTTGCATGCTTTTCCATTTCATTTTCTTAAAAAACAGCACCAATATGAACAATGGAATTTATTGTACGGAATCAGGAGACAAAAGAACCGGGTAAACGGCTTTGATGGTGGAAGTATATAATTATCCTTAGGAAAGGAATGCTTAAAGGAGATCACGAGTTTGACTTTAAAAGATGTTGCTGAATGATGCCCATTTTTCATGCAACTAGAACCATATCTTAAATTTTCATTTTTCTTATTTACCTTTGCATATGCCAATAACTTGTCTCTCTCTTTTTATTTATTTTAAACTCTTTTTGTGTGTGAACACTTTAGGCGCTTCCCTTCTGTCTTCGATGCAATATAAAACATAAAATGGAGGTCGGTTTGGGTCTTCCTAAAGCACAAAGTTTGGATATAATTGGTGTTGCAATTAAATAATCAGTGAAGGATTTGATATAATTGTTGTTAGGAAAAGTAGGTGGAGCAAGGAGTGGCTAAGTAAGAACCTACCAAGTAAAGCTTAGTAGATAAGACACTGTAGATTTTTTACTACTTTTGTATCCCAATGATTTTTAAAAAATCTTTCCATTATCAATTTTTTAAATGCGGGTTGAAGAATGCATAATAAATTTTTTTATTAATATATTAAAATTTATTGTATTTTATATATTTTTATAAAAATTATTATATATAAACTATTATTACATGCAAAAGAAGTTTTTTTTTTTTAATTAAATTGGGTCAGTATGTTAATCTGCTTAGTGGGTTCCACCTAATGGGGCAGCTGCCAAAGATAGTTAGGAACCGTATATGGAATGACTTTGTGTTTGATCACACTGCTTGTAAATTTCTTATGCACCTTTTGAGAGGGAAATTTCATCCTGATTATAAGAGTATGAGGTTGTTTCTCATTCATTAAATAAAATAACTTGTTAATAGAACTGTACCAAAAATGACAGGGACATTGCCCCATTTGATAACGAAATTGAAAATTTTGTAATATGACTCCATGTTCTCATCACTGCAAAACTAATGAAAAGCTTCCCAATGGCATGGAATCCAATATATAATTAAGCTTTAATTAAAAGTTATTGATAAAGCTGTGAATGCAAAAGAGTGAACGCAACTATACATATAATTTCATGTTATAGACATTGAATTAGTAAATAGAGTTATCCAATCTATATGTAAATAATTATAAATTATATATAAACATGAAAGTGTGCAAATATTCTCAAGATAAAACAAAACAACCGTGTATAGTTTTATGCATATTTTTTAGAAATTATATATAATATAATATTAAAGTGAAAATATATATATTTAAAATTATAAGAAACCTACGTAACTTTGCACCCTAAATTTAGCTAGTATACATAGATACTTGTATAATTATATTAATTAATATGATTTTGTATTGTATTCCTAGAGATAATGTTGTAAAAAAAAATTAAGGTAAATTTTATTTTAATTTATAAAAATGTGTTTAAATGCTCGTGTTAAAAAATCACATTTCATGTATAAGTGAATGAACTTAATTGGAATGTATTAATAGGATAAGTTTTTATAATTAAATTATTAACTTTTAAATTTTTTTAAATTATATATAATACATTTTAATTAATTAATAATATAAAATATTATCTAAATTATGATATTACAACAAAATTCAACATTCCGTCTTTAGAAAATATAAAATATATATGAAAAAAGGGCTGGCCTAAATTTAAACTCTCAATTCAAGTCTGACACAGATTAACTGGGCCTATGAACCAAAATATCTGGGCTTAAATTCTTCACTATTGTTACACTTAACTTTAATTTTAAAATCATGAGAGAAACAAAACTTATTTTCGAAATCTAAGCCCTAAATGTTTGAGTTATATTAAAACGCAAAGCTGTATGTAAGTAAAGAATAATAAAATCTCTAATAACAAGGGCATGTTTGATTTTATTTTGAAAATAGTTTTCTATTTTTAAAAATAAAATACAATATAAATTTATATTATATTTTATTTTAAAAAACAGAAAATTATTTTCAATAGAAATCAAACATACTTTAAATAATTATTTTAAATTATATCACTTCTAACTAAAAAAAGATAAAATATAATAAAAAATTATTAATATTTTTTAAATATTTAATACAATTACATTTGTTAAAACTGAAACTTAAAATTTAAGTTACAATAACTTATGTAAATTTGTGTGTTCGATAATAAAGTAACACAATTATGATTAAAAATTTTGAGTTCTAAGAATATACTATAAAATATAATTTTTTAATACATTTTTATTAATTATTAAAATTTATTAAAAAATATATAAAAGTATGAGTGCTAGTTATTAAATTAGTAGTGAGGTTATTTTTAATATTTAAATAAAATTTAATAAATAATAAGTAACATGTTAAAGGAATATGTTGTTATAACCAAAAAAAAAAAGAATATGTTGTTGATATTTTAATTTTAAAATAAAATAATTATTATTGTAAAATTTTTTATTATGTCAAACATTTAAAATAAATTGTAAAATTTATGTTAATTATAATAAATAATAGTAATATTTGTTATATAGAAGTTCGTAATTAAATGATGATATAAAAAATATTATTAATGTATTTTAATTCACATATTGAATTTTTTCTTTAGTTTATTATAAAAAATTGTAAGACCAAAACTAAGATTTAAGTCATTGTCATATAACAACAATTTATTTAATAAGTATTTATCTGATATTTATCAGATACTCAAAAATTGTATTTTATCAAATATTTTTTTAACTTTCCACTAATTTGTTTACTTAATTTGCAAAAAAAAAAAACACTAATGTGAAAGTTTATACTAATATATTTTTTTTATCAATACTCTTTTTCCTGTATAAAAATATTAAGCATTTACATTAGTTGAGCTATCTAAAAATTAAATAAAGAATAATTTAAAAATATTTACTTGGAAATTTATGAAATTAATATTCTAAACTGATTAAATTAATTGGTTTATTTAATTTTTATTTAGACAAAGGGTATAAATAAAAAATATATTTTAATTACTTTGTTTTTATATTTTTACAAGATAATTTGAAAGACGTATTGTGGTCTTTAATATAATATTTATTACTCTTTTTGTATTTAGTCTTCACAAACACTAGATATTCTTAACAGTTGAAATTAACTTTCTCAAACGAGAGTTTTGTAAATAATTTTTAAAAATATATGAACTAGTTTTAAATTTGTAAACAAGATGGTATGTAGTCGTGAGGAAGAAGCAAGAACCACACGTGTATTGATCAGACGGCGAGGGTAGATTATGTTATAGGATTAGAGGCGATCGGACGGTGGATGAGAACCCACCTGTGGATGAAGTGATTGAGAGGGGCAGATTCTAACGTCACCGACACGTTTGGGTAGGAGATGAGTGAGTGAGTATTTTTAACCTCTTTCGGCTTTAAACAATAACATTCCCCAAACAACCGCACTCTCCTTAACCTTCTCACACGTGTCCTCTTGTTTCCTCCTTCCCGGAGCTCAACCTTGAACTTCGAGCCGCCGCCGCCGCCGCCGTCGATCGTCACTCTCTGCTGCTTCTGTTGTATTGTCCCATTCCTGCAGGCCTCTACACTATAACACTGCTACTCTTTTTTTATTACTCTTTACTTTTTAAATTATCAATACGATATTTTTAACCTTTGCTACATTTCATAACTAACAAAAAAAAAAATAAAAAATAAAATATATATATATATATATATATATAATTTTTTAGACTAATATAATGTAATTAGTACCTTTAATTATTTTAAATTTAATAATTAATAAAATAATAAATTACAACTTATTAATTTAAATTAAAAAAATTTAAATTGAAGACAAGAATTTTTATATTTATTTCGATATAAAAAATTCTGTCTTTTATATATATATATATATATATATATATATAACTTTATATTAGTATAAATTTAAAAAAATTTATATAAATTTTAAATCTTAAAACCATATATATATATATATATTATTTTTTTATTGATTGTTTTACTTTTAAAATGTGATGAAGTTAATAAAATGATAAATTATTGGACAATGAATACATAATAGAGAAGAACCAGTCCATTTATTTTCCTTCAAGGAGCTACAGTGTGTAATACTTTAATACAGTGAGATGCTTTAGTCATTGGCCATTTATAGTTTATACAGTATGTATATTTGTCATACTAAATTCGGTTTTCTCAGTAAAATTCTCCAATAGTTTATGCAATTTGACGTGTTCAACAAATTTTTTTTGTTAAATCAAATACTGCATATATTTTATTAGAAGACCTACACTCTTTGTCAAAGGCTCAAATCTACTTTTTCAAAAAAATAAAAAACTTGATAAAATATATAAAACAAATAAAATAATACGATTTTCTAACACAATAATAAAGATTTTGATTCCTTTATTAAAGTAAAAGATGTGTTTTGACGACAAATTAAAATTTTATAATCATTATTTACAAACTTAAAAGGTTATATATATATATATATATATATATATGTATGTATTTAGATTAATTAATTAATTTTTTAAACATAATTTTAAAAATTTTAAAAACAGTTATGCAGTAATCTCTCCATGATTTCTGATTTAAATGATTATATAAATAAAGTACACTTTAAATTGTGGGAGAAAATAAAAAAAAAATGTCTGAGGAAATTACAACTTCAATCATAATTACTGAAAACATGTTTACCTAAATTTAATTAAATAATTAAACTCATCTTCCATTTGTCAAACTGTAATAGACACTTATATGCTTTTGTGCGTACAGACATTGGTACGGAATCTTTGCGGTAAGTAGGGGGCAGAGTTTATCCTAATCCAAGCATTCATACCCAATCTAATATTTGCCATTGATATTTTATTGTTCAGAATTTAATTTGAACTGTTGAAACTTTTATATTTCAGAAGAACCCGTCACATAATAATAGATGTTAATGAAGGTTACACAGTTGGTTTAAGAAGAAAAATTGTATTTAATTTAATAATTTGGATTTAGATTAGAATTTTCTTAGCTGTGAAAAAAGGAGAAGATAAAAGTGTATACGAACCGACTTGGGAGTGCTTGTACAAAAAGACAGGGAAGAAGAATATTGTTGACTTATGTAGCATACTTTATGAGTAGGCTTACATGCCATGTACGTGTCATCATAGATGACACATTAGACATAGTGATTAAATAAAAGTGTTTCAAAAGACTATGATGCCCCTTCTTCATGTGTAATATAGCTAGCAAGTTGGCCAACACATGGATGGAACCACCACTACATCCCAACTCTCAAAGCTTTACACACTGCTTTTAACTCTCCTCTAGAAAAAGGTGGTTGTTTTTCTTTCTCCGAGGACTCCTAGCTTTTCCCCTTTTCCATTCTTCTTAAATCCATGGACACGGCTCAGTGGGCACAGGTATACAGATAACTTTTTCTGTTTTCTTTCCATATAATCATGAAAATCTCTGCTGGGGGTTGTGATTTTCAACCATAATTTTGATTTATTAAGTTTTGGGTTTCCAAAATTATCTTGATTATTGTTTGTTCTAAGGGAAAGTTTTACTTTATCTCCAACTTTTCTGATGTTCAGCTCAGCTCCCCACTAAATTCAGTTTTTGTTGCTATCTTTTTAAGATCCTTCCCTCATTTGTTTTTTTTCCTTGCTGTTGAAAGGACTGCACCTTTCTTTTTCCCATATTTTTCCCTTTCCACCATCTGCTGATAAAGGACCAAAGAAAAAGTTAATATATTTGTTTGTATTGCTGCTGTTGTAATCCCTCAAAGTGTAATAAAAACACCTGCTTTGTTTGTTTCCTTCCTAGCTCCTCATACCATCTTCCTCTCCTTAAATATTTTGAATTCAGTTATGGCCTTTTCCTGTCTTCTTTTTGTTTTTATTATTTTGAATTTTGGATATTTTTTCAGGGGATTGGAGTGGTTAAACCTATGGAAGGTTCAAAGCCTCCTCCTATGTTAGAGAGAAGGGCAAGGCCTCAGAAGGATCAAGCTTTGAACTGCCCAAGGTGCAATTCAACTAACACCAAATTCTGCTACTACAATAACTATAGCCTCTCTCAACCAAGGTACTTTTGCAAGACTTGTAGAAGGTATTGGACTGAGGGTGGCTCTTTGAGAAATGTTCCTGTGGGTGGTGGCTCAAGAAAGAACAAGAGATCAACTCCATCAGCATCGGCACCTGCACCTTCACAATTTCCATCATCAACAAAGAAGCTTCCTGATCTGACAACGCCAAATTTCCCTCAATCTGCTTCTCAGAACCCAAAGATCCACCAAGGCCAAGATCTTAACTTAGCATATCCACCAGCTGAGGACTACAACAGTGTATCTAAGTTTATTGAGGTTCCTTACACCACTGAATTAGACAAGGGTCTTCAAAACCCCACTTCCTCAACATGTTCTTCTCATTTGACCGCTATGGAGCTTCTCAAAACTGGGATTGCTTCATCAAGGAGTCTAAATTCTTTCATGCCCATGTCGTTGTCTGATTCCAATACAATGTATAATTCAACTGGGTTTCCTTTGCAAGACTTCAAGCCAGCTGGACTTAACTTCAATTTAGAGGGGTTTGAAAATGGTTATGGGGCTCTTCAGGGAATTCAAGAGGGTCCTACTGGTGCAAGGATCTTGTTCCCTGTGGAGGATTTGAAGCAGCAGGTTCCGAGCACAAATGAGTTTGATCAGCAAAATAGAAGTCAAGGGGATTCAACTGGGTATTGGAATGGCATGTTAGGTGGAGGATCATGGTAGATAATAGATATTAGAGAGGAAAAAATGAAAAGGGCAAACAAAGGGGTTGATGTTTTAGCCTTTTTTTATTTTCTTTTTCCTTAATGTGGGGAGTGTGGTTGTGTTTGGACTTTGGAGTGATCAGAACCACTAACAAAATAGGGTACATGCCTTCTATTTTGTTTCTTTAATCCATTTTCAATTTTTGGTCTTCTTTTCCTTTCCCTAGTCCCACTTTGATTTTTGGCTTTTGGTCCCGAAGAATGTGGCTGTATTTTGAAGCTACCTTTCATTTCATCAGGTTAAGCACAAGGAAGTTTCGAGTCCATAACCCATGTCATAATTAGACCGATTTTTCATTTTTGGCTTTCCCGTGCCAATAACAATGTTCTTGGGGGGGTTTTAGCAGGATATTCGCGCACGGTTTGCTGCCACCACAGCAAGGATACTATTGAATGCCAAGTACCAAGAGAGATTGGTCGGTACATAACCTTGAGATTTAATGGTTGTGCTAACTATAATTGATTTAGGTTAATAAAGCCACATTACAGGTTAGTGCACCAAATAACTAGTTTTTAGTCTCTCTTTTTGTAAAATTATAAACTGGGATTTTGGTTGATTATATATATAGAGTCCTGGGACATAAAGTGAGTTGGAATGATGGCTGTCAAATCCTTTAAAGCAAAAGTGGTCTCCCTATCTTTTTCCTTTCTCTTTTCCTTTCTTTTTGCTTGCCAACCGATCAGAAGTGTCAGATCTTAACAGTACCCTCTTCGTATTTCTGATTCTTCCATCCATTCAGTTTTCACGAAGCAACCAAATAGGATCTTAATAACATGACAGTAATAATATATTGACATGATCCATAAATTAAACCTGAGGTAACTAGTCCTTTGTGTAATAATAATAATAGATTATAAACTACGTATAAGGCATACGGCAAATTTCGCGCTGTCAGATTTATTTAAACGTGGGTTATTTTAATTTTATAAATATAATTTTAATGTCAAAATATGATTTATATTAATTTTGTTTAATTTCAAAATGTTTCTTTGTACGTTTGGATTTCTACACTTTATAGAAAGGAGTAAGAAAACCTTACTAGGTATAAATATATAGCTTCTTCTCATTAGTTATTTGAGCTAATTGCAATGTAGAAATTTCATGCAAAGTGGGTTCCTATGTCTTCCATGATCTTACTAACGGTTCCCTTCAGTTGAAGGCTCGTTTGGTCACTTTGGTCTAATTTATGAACATTATTATTTCATTTATATATGCCCACATGGGGTTTCTTTGCCCTTTCTTGTATTGAAAGCCAAAGAAGCTGGAGCTTGACTGTGGTCTCTAATTGCTTTTCCAGTGGAGGGTCCTACAAACATTCCTCTTGGTAACCGTGCAAGAATATTATCCTCCACTGCGAGTCCTCCTCCATATAGAGATAGACCTTATTCACTTTATCGAATAATAATATAATAATGTACACTTGGTAAATATTAATTGATGGTGCCTTAGCTCGGGTCTAACGTGTTAAGCATATATGAATATGAATATTATTAAATCAAGTTTTACAACTTCGCATTATGGTCATGGGGGAATCTCTTTCATGCCAAACTCAGCCATTTATGATCTCAACTCCACAAAACACCCACTAGCAATTGAACTCAACAGTTATTTTTTGGGTATAAAAATATCTGTAGGAATGTACTATATCATTCATTTTGATTTGCGGGGGTACTATATTTTGAGATCCTAGAAGAAAGAGTCTCCTATTTTTAGGGTTTGGTAAAAGCATGATTCAATGGTGTATTTATCTACCAAGGAAATTCTCATTCCTCATGACAAAATCATATGGAGAGAATTGATGTATGTAGGCATTGGATATCAAAACCTAGAGGACGATTCTTTCAACCTTTGGCTTCTCTCCAATCATGACCTTTTAACATTAGGGTTTCTACGTACTAGATAGGTCCTAACATTAAGGACAGAAAGGGTAATTATTCACGTAGCTGCGGGACCATATATGTGCAAGCAGGTGATCATTCATTTTTCTAACGGAATCATGTTAAGAAATGTACACCTTTGGGATCACCTCGAAGCAATTTGTTTGGCTACATATGGCAGTAATTTTAAGTCAAGACACAAGAAAGAATGGGCTAGCTAGCTGCTTTGTATAAATTTTATGTTGCAAATCGAATTAATTCCCTCCATCGAAAAATAAAATATAATTATTACATCCTTGTTTCCCAAATTAACTCTCTGAAAGATGCTTGTGAAGATATATTGTAATGTTGGGCCGATTCACGATGTTACTTCATATATATCAACAATGGTAGCTAGCTTCTTGTAGCCTTATAGATGCCTATAACCGTCGTGTTTATTACCCATGATGAGACTCGCCCTTAAGACCCATTTTCTGCTACTTTTATAGTAGGACTTCTCCTTTCACAGTTCGTATTCACATTGATATATTTTTTTCTAAAATTCAAAATACAAAAGATCATGTATGTCAAGTGTCATTTTTTTTATTGAACCAATTGTATGCTTGCGTTGGGAGTTTTTTTATCAACATTAAAGTTGAAAATATTGCTATGCATTCACCTTTTTTTTATGTATATAGATTTTGCATGGGTGCTTTAAGGATCTATTTGTTTTAAAGTTAGATAAAATTTACTTTAATAATATTAATTTTAAACAGTCGAGCATGACTCAAATGTGTGTCAAAATTAATTCCCACTGTGAATTTATAATTTATCTAATTTTTTTATAAGACACATTTAATTAAAAGATATTATAACATGACAAATTTACAGTCTAATCCGCCAAGGGACTACCTAAGATGTCCAGCTTCATCTTTAAACCTGATGAAGCAACAAGTTCATTTGAAACTTGAATGAATAGAATGGCACTTTTGAGAATATATAAAATTTCTTCAGCAGATGTTTGAATTTTGAAGGAGCATTGCCCCACTAGTGGTTTGAAATTTAGTTGCTAATTGTTTGCACTTCGAAGATCCGGGGATAGAATCTCAACTCTGCGCACAGTGTCTCCATTTTGGACTAATGTATGAAACCCAACATAAATTACTACGCATTGGGATTGGCTTTGCATTCCCATCTTTGACCTTTGATGAAGAAATCCTTCTTAAACTTGCCTTATACACTATTCCAACTCGTATCCCTATAATTGGATTTCCCCCCCTAATATATCACACTCAAGACTCTTTTAATTTGTCAATATGGTTCTTTCGTGTATCATAATTTCTCAATCCCTTCTTTGTGATTAATAAACTCATGCAACACTTTTAATTTGACCAGTTTGGCCAGTTATCGAACGTACGACATGTATATGAATTTAGTTTTAATTACCAAATTGTGCGGGCACGATTTTTCCTTCCTCAACAGTTACGGGTGACAACATAAGAACATAATCAACTCAGTCTTATAAAGCTCATTAAATAATCATAAAAGATAAAGTGGTTGGTGAATACTTACGTTAGTTTTGTTTATACAAACACATACAAGATTAATAGCAGTGGCTCTTTTAAATATGGGTCAAACCACCTACTTTATATGTAGAAAAGAAAGAAAAACTGCAAATATGATTGTGTCTGAATAAAGCTCCCTAAATTCATTTGGGTTTTGATCAATTTAGTTTATTTTTGGATATATTAGCCACTATATTTTCTTTCACTTATCACTTATAAAAAATAATCTTTCATAAAATTAGGGATCAATATTTAATCAATTGAAATGGGCAGTTGTTAGATTTTTTGAATGCTGCTTATACTAGTATTTTTTATTTTTAGTTATTAGTTGAAAGTGATGTCATTTTTATACTATTATTTTTAACTAATTAATTCTTTAATCATTTAATTATTTTAAATCCTACTTTCTTTACTTTTATTACATTAAAAAGGAAAAAACAAGTCACAAATAATAATAATAAAAATAAATATCACAATATTAATTATTTTACAAAATAAAAAATTATTAATGTCTCGAGAAAGAGTTAACAAAGATATTAAATATTTTTTTTATAATAAAATGTTTATAAAAGAGAGAATGAAATTAAAATTGATTATCTTGATTTGAAAATAATAAATAAATTTAAATATTTTAAAATATAATTACTAAATTCAATTGTTAATTTACTTAGTTGTGGTGATTTTATTCGTCATTTTATATTTATGAGTCAGCTTTTCAATTTTATTTTTCAAACACATTTTTCATAGTCCCACGACCAAAGGTTGCATACATATGAATTAAGAGACAAATGTACAGAGCAGTTGTGCACATACATTTTACCCTTTGGACTATTCAAATGGCCCCATCGCTAGTTTAGTAGCTTGCACGCTTAATTTTTTGTCATACCTTAGAAGTTAGAATGACATCATTGGCATTTAGCATAAAAGAGTTAGGCTATATGTATCATCAATTTTAATTTGGATCTGCAAACATTTTCCAGTTTTTTTTTTTCAAAAAAATATAATTCCAATTTGTGGTGGGGTCTATTGGCATTCTGAAAATGTTTAGTATCAATAATTCGTGATAATATATAGCTTATTTTCTTTTAGTGTTATTTTAATTCATTCATTATTTTTAAAAAAATACTGCAGGATATGTTAACACTTTAACCTATATTTTTGCTAAACAAATATAAAAAAAGAATTTTCAATATATTAAATAACATAAAATTTTTAAAAAAATATAATTGCACGAGTAGTCTTACTCTGTTTAATGAAATTTATTTAAAATTTCCTTACTTAATAATTAAAAATGTGAGAAGAATAATGTATTGTAGATTTTTTTTAGATCTATTCCTCTATTAATTTTATATCAAACATTAGCCATTGTCTTAGGTAAAGAAATAAATTAAATAAGAGAAAAAAAGAAAAAAGAAATAAATTAAAGTATGGCTAGGGGAACTAAAAGTGTTGAATTTAAAAATTGAGAAGTTAAAATCATTTAAAAATATACAGACTAAAATTATATTTAAATTAATATTTAATTATACACATATTAATTAATTAAATACAAGTATTGATTGGAATAGGTAAAACACTGAAAATATATTGTTAAAGAATGAAAAAAGGAGAAACACAGTGATCTAATTAATTTGAGAAAAAAAAAAAAAAGCCATGAGAGACGTGTTGGACAAAATATATACAGTGATAGGATATAAAGAAAGTAGTTTACCCTTATAGTATTGTTTCTCTAATTACACTTTCCATCTTCATATGCAAAATTAAGTAATATACCTTACTTCAACACAAGTTATTGTGTTTCTTTTTTCTATCCAATGAAAAGACAAAATAACCCTTTATTTTTAGAACTTGTATGACCTGATGGTGTTGAGTGGAGTGTGACAATTGGTTCTTAAGGTTCTGTCTTGACGTAGAACTTCTTTTAAATTACATGTAAAAATCTCAAATTACGAGATAATTAGACGGATGGTTCATCATTTTTTTTTATATTTTTTAAAACGGAGTTTTTAATGTTTAAATAAATAAGTTAGTAATAAATTTTAAGAAACAAACGATTAAAATCAATTAGAACATATACATGTACATATATATAGGGAGAGGGTCCTTTTATATAAGTGTAAGTCTAAAAATTCTTAAATTCAGTCTGAACATTTTATTTAATATAATTTTAACGCGTTATAATTTATTACTTTATTGGTCATTAGATTTAAGTTTATACGTATAAAGAGAGAGAGTAAAATTGACAATTTAGTTATTCCTTTAAATGGAGTCAAAATATTTTTCTTTTCTTACGGTAAAATGGAGTTCCAGGAATTATCCTATCTCTTCCAACGCCAACCAGAAAATATAAAATACTTTTTGTCTTTTAGTTTGATTACGTTGAAATTAACTATTAAATTAGTTTGAGAAAAGGAAATTATAAAAATTTTGTTAAATTAAAGTGTACTATGTATGAGGATAAAAAGTGCGATTAAAATAATGATTTAGAAGGTCAAATGTTTTTTAATATGAATAAAATTGATGTGATTTTTTTAAAATTTTAAAACATAAAATTTAATTTTATAATATAGGAGTGAATTTATAAAAATGCTTTACTGTCACCTAGGATTTATGGGATGTTAAGCATGAGTTTGTTGACACCTTTATTCTATCGTGTTGCTTTCTTTGGATGAGAGAAAAATGAAAATAGAGAGAAAAGAAACAGGAAAAAAATATTTTTGTTTGTTTAATTGGAGAAAAATAAAAGAAAAAGACCATTATATTATAAATATAACTTTGTTTTCCTTTTCGTCCTCACTTTTTCTCCTTTCATTAATTTTCTTCCAATTTTCTAAGCCGAATGGTCCTTAGGTAATTAAATTATTTGTATAACCAACTTATCTCTGTTAGAATATTTATTACAAAATTTCGATGAAGATTTTTGACACCTAATGGGATACTTTCTTTTTCCTATTCTTCACTGCTTTCCCATTCCAAGTCTTCTAATGAATACTTTATAAACACCATATAGTAATTAGTACATTCCTTAAGCCCCATCAGGTTCTAATGGGCCTGACCCTGATCAGGGTTCAGAAATTAGCCATGAATTATGATGAAAGGTTGCCAAAATTGGTATTATCAACCAAGAAAGCAAACACTCGTATTTGTGAAAAAAATGTGTACATTATTAATTTTAATTTTTTAGTCCTAGAAGATCAAAGAAAATAAGAGGTTGTCCTATTCTAAGGTCAGACATGCTACAAACCTAAGGCTTGGTAAAAGGAGAGGTAGCCCAATCCAAAGTTCGGACATGTATATGCCTAATGCTTAGCATGATAGTTACGTATAACCTAACAATAAACATTTATAGACTTCTACCAGTTAGTAGAGGCAACCTTCACTGTCATGGGTAATTACTTCAATAAAAAATGTTAACACACTCTTTAAAATTCTTTTCTTTAAGGCACACTTTTTAGCATACTTTTTACTACTAAATTGAATTTATAGAAACTTACTAACGATGTTAGTTTAAGAATATGTTAAAATTTCTCTTATCAATTAAGTTAATTATACGGGCGCGCGTGTATATATATATTGAAGATTTTGTAAAAGACATAAATAAGTTGACTATCATTAGATTTCTGCTTCCTATAGCAACTTTTCAAAATTAATATTTCAATCAATTGAACATTAACAAGACATTTCTTCGTGGAGACTTAACTAATCAAGTATGTATCAAAATTTCAAATGGTGTTGAGTGTGATAATCCTAATTTAGTCAATAAGTTTCATAAATCTTTACATGATCTCAAATAGGCTGGACGACAATAGTTTGTCAAATTGTCTACTTTTACAAAATTAGTTGGTTAATCTATTATTGGGTATTACATTTACTTAAGTGATTCAATTGTTTCATGGAAGTTCAAGAAATAAACTACCGTTTCTAGATCTTTTTCAGAGGTTGAATTTTGAGCCTTGGCTAGTATGGTTTGTGAGCTTCAGTAGCTTACTTGCTTGAAGATTTATAAGTTCCCTTTCTCCATCCTTCTTTACTTTATTGTGATAGTGAATATGCTACAAACATAACAACAAATGCTATCTTCCATAAAAAAACTAAATATATTGACATTGTCAAATATATTGACATTGTCACTTTATTCATGAGAAGCTTCAAGCAAAACTTTTCCATTTACTCCCTATTTCAAGTCAAAATCATCATGCAAATAGAGAGTAATCAATATATACTCCAACCTGTGAGGAGGGGGGATGGAATGTAAGCTGAGTCAGTTATGTTATTTATTTTAGTTAGTTATTAATGGAATTAAGCTCATTGTATGAGCTTATATAAATTAGGATGAATTTTGTAAAAGATAGATTATTCAATAAAACTAGAATAAGCAATTCTTTCTTATATGTGATTCTCATATTTCCTTTTTTTATTCACACTAGCATGGATCAGCTCAGACACTCCAGGCTTCGGCTACATAGTATTCTGTTATTCATGAGCAGCTTACGTTTATTCACAAATGGAAGCTGAACTAAAACTACATCATCCATAGAAGAAAGGGACCATCCAATAGCCAAATATTGACCACCTTGTGTTAATACCAATCATTACATTCAATCATAAAATTGGTTGCTACATACGTGTAGTCTACTAACATGTTTATATGTATTAATCTTATTTTATTGAAATAGCAATATATATACACACACATTGAAGTTTGGACCAGTGTTCTTCATAGATTTCAACCTTGATATTCTCATAGACCAGACAATGAATACACAATTTTATTAACAAGGAATAAACAGTTTATCTTACAATTTCACTACTGGCCACAACATGAGGAAATACATTGAAGCTGGGGAAACAATGACAGATGTCAAATGGGTGAAGGTAAGAACTTCCTGTACAAGATGAGCATCACAAACCATGAACGAACCGATGTGAAGACGGGAACAAATGGATTGGGGAGCAGAAAGAAATGCTACCAGTTCTCCTTAACAATTTTTGACTTTTCAAGTATGAACTTTCCTTCCTTGTACTTCTGCGATGCTTCATAAGCTTTTTCATACTTCCAACCCAGCACTTCACGACAATCACCACAATAAACATCAGCAACAGTGTGGAGGCCAGTCAAGAGATGCCTGTCTTCTTTTGGCCCCGTGATAACATTCATAGCATGAGAAAACAGAAAAGCTCGGCCGTTTCTTCCCTAGTTATAAAATTATGACAACAATATCAGAAAATGATCTGGAAAAGCGTTTTTAAGAGGAAAAATCATAAAACTATTGTGCAAGTTTAAATACCAAGAATAACAACCACATGCCTTTAGTCGGAGAATATGTGAAGTCCAAATGAGAAAACAAAGACCCTTGGAAATATTTCCGTCTAGAAAACATTTAATGACGAATGAACAAAATAAAACATGTTGGCAATCTAGGTGATAATTGACTGTTATGTCAGTAAAAGCAGTTTTTTAAATAAATAAAAAACGTAAGAGATTGAAATTCTAAACTGCCTACTTTTCTCAACAATATTCCATCTTTTTGACACTGCCATTAGCTTCCCACCATATTCAAATGCTGCTTTCAACCAAAAACATCCTCAATATGAGGAGAACCATACATGGAAATCACTGCAACGGCCACTACTAAATGCCAACAGATATATATAGTGACTATCACTTTGTGTACGCAAATAACTGATAAAAAAGATGTCTTCAGCTTTCACTTATTCACAACCTAAATTGCCACGACTGCCATCAGTCTCACTCTGGCACTTACACAAACTATCTGGTGTCTGTATAACTCACTGCTCGTTAGAAGTTGGGAGCTAGGTGTTTTATTTACTTCACTAACTACTAAGCATGTAATCATTACAATAAAGCTAGACGACCCATAATGCATTGGAAATTCATCAGTGTTAGTATATAGTTCAGAATACATTCTTTCATTTCCTGTTAACAAAGAAACAGAATAAGGAATTATCCAAATTTGAAGCTAAGATCGAAGTGAAAAAGCCACTTATTTCTTTTTCAGCTTTGAACAAATACTTGAATTCATTCTAGGCCATAATAGTATTAAGAGATATACAAGTTTGGTTTTAAAACTTGGCTCTAGTAAGTCTAGTCACATTGTTGATGAGCCACAGACTTCCTGTGCTTCACCTCATTTACAAAACACGAGATCAAATTTCTTCCTCTCCAGAAATCACCCTAAAATTTCTTTACTATCCCTCTCATAATAACAATGGCACCTACAAATCATCAAATTGAACCAGCTTACCATTTCAATAACTGAAGAGGGAAATTTTCAAGTGGCATGTACACTGATGCCAAACCATCATACAGCAAAGAAGCAAGCAGTAAAAATCAACATCATTTGCACATAAAAATGTAAGAATAAGAACCATTCCCATCAAAGGAGATGGAAATTTTTCAAGTGGCATGTATACTGATGCAAACCATCATACAGCAAAGAGGCAAGCAGTAAAATCAACTTAATTTGCATATAAAAATGTAAGAATAAGAACCATTCTCATAAAAAAGTGCGGTCTCCAAAATCACACAAAAAAAAGTAAAACAGAGAGAAGAAGAGAGAGATGCTTTACATGAAAAGCCTTGGATATTATATCATCATGGAGTGAGACATGGTTTCTACAATTACAGCAGCTGTACAAGCGAGGCCCTACCAGTTCCGCCATGAATTGGTTAAAATTTTTTTTCAGATTAAGCACTTCACTGCTCCAAATAAACCAAAAACCAGTTACTCAAAAGAGCAGAACAAGGGTCTTGACAAAATGAATCAGATGAAGAAAAGGGTATAGGAAAAGTGATGAAATTTCTTTACCTACAGCAATCTCAATGGTGACCCAAAAGTCTGCAACAAAAAGATAAGAAGAAAATAGGGGGTTAGCGTGCAAGAATAGGCTAGAATTAATTGATCACAAAGTTGAGTGAAGATTCCCAATTGGGGGCTTCATAACAAAATACTATACATTATATGGTAATCAGATAAAGACAGAGCCGCCACGTTTATGAGTAAAAATACGCCAACACTATGCACAGAATCATCACAAATATAATAATAATAATAATAACGAATAAAATAAATTTACTGCGACAGGCCTTCTACAAAAGAGGGAAAATGGAGGTCAATTAGGGTCTGAGCTGTGAAAAACCTAACTTTGATTGTAAGAAGGTAAAAAAAGGAAGAGTTTCTGCAATAATTGATTGAATGTTACTTGAGCAAATGATGTGCATAAGAAAGCATTAAATAGAGAATAGAATAAGAGAAGAAGCAAGTTGTGATGGATTTCTTCGATGACTCAGTCACCTTGAAGGAGTCCGACTCCGAGTGTGAGTTCGGTTTCCACGGTTAAAAATGGAACTCAAATAATATTATAATGGTAAACATTTTATTGAAGGGGTGATCAATCATTCAATTTAATATTTAATTTTGTCACGCCTTTTTACATATCCGTTTAACATTATTATTATATATTATTTTAAAATTTTAAAAAATTAATAAATAAATAAAATATAGACATTTTTCTTTTTACTTTTATTTGGGTGTCAGGTGGGGGTGAGTGGAGACATGAGATTCCACACGCGCGACACGAACCAGCAAGTAACCACGTGCGCGATTTGTATGGATTGGGCGATGTCTGGTTTACAAACCTAGCGGAAACCGAAAGTAACGGTGGAAAAGCGGCGAATCTCGGTGTTTCGAACATCGGTGATTCTCTAACACTTGACACAGTTTCTTATTATTTTGTCTAAACTAAAATACGAAAAACAATTATTATTTTAGATTAAATAGTTGCTTTGGGGCCAAATAAGGGAAAAATTATCGGAAAAACTAGGATATAAATTTGTTGTGGATAAAAAAAAGTCCAAGTTTGATTCACTTACTTGGTTCTTTCATTACACCTTTTTGGCTAAACGCGTCGTAAATTGGTCTGGTGGCAACACAGTTAGTACCGGATATAGAAAATTTTGGGACAAATTGAAAGTAACTTTTTGAAAGTAATTCTTCTTAGTGGCAGAAAATTTCACTCTCTATCAACTGTTCCTTTGTCACATGCTATTGCTTCAATTTAATGTGCATAAACAGCAACCACTGTCTGTTCTCTGTAATGGTCCATTCATCTGAAAAAGAAAAAGAAAAAACTTTGACACGAGACGATTAAAGAGTCCTCTTTTGAATAAGTAAATCAGGAGTGTTCCTTTTCATAAGAGAATCTGCTAATACGCTTTTCATAGGGTAAAGTACTTTCCTAATTCACTTTATTCTTTTAATCTTCAAGTGTTTATGAAAAAATAATAATGTTTATTATTATTTAGTATAAAAATCTCGGAGGATAAGAAAGGTAAAGATGAGATAACATTTGTATTAATAAATATACAAAATTACAGCTTGATATATTTATTTTGATTTTTTCTTTTAATAATTTTGTTTTTTTAGTTTCATTCAAATCAATAACGGTGCAAAGGATTAACTTGAAACAGAAAAGAGATAAAAATCCAAAATATAAAAAAGTGTTCAAATGTAATTTAAAATAATAAACAAAATATTAATGTTACTTAATGAAACATATTGTAATGGATATAACATTATTCGGTCCTACTTATAGAAAAAAGAAATTAAATACCCTTTCAGCCTAAATAGCTAAATACCCTCTCTATCAGATTAAAAAGTAAATAACTTAATTAAAGGTAATAATTAGACTATTATCTACTTTAATTAAATGATGAAAATCAGGACTGATTCGTAAAGTCCATTAGCTCATAATAATGCCTATAAAAAGAAGGTAGAAGGTATATGTAAGTGGTTGACTTCTGAATATAAAATAACATTTATTGTCTAAATCAAAACCTGACTTCATCATTGAAGTATCTTTTGTAAGTACACTCCCTGCATAAGATCAAATAGAGTCAGCAATAGAAAAAACGTCATCTCAAACTATAAGAGACAAGAAGACTTGTAATTCTCTAGCAAAAACACACACAATTCTAATCAAATAAAAATTTTAGTTAAACAATAACAAAATAAAAAAATATAAATAATTTCTAACTAAAAATAATATTAATAAAATTAAAAGCTTAAAATATTTAAAAAATATATTTATAAATTCATAAAATTATGCAATATTTTATAAATAACATATTTTAACCGATATAGAAGATTTGTGTTTTGTTTGGTTTTATAAATAAAATAAAAATGCGAGTAGAAAGAAAACCCTAAAAAAATAAGTAATTTTTTAAAACTTTTTGGTATAAAAGAAATATGAAAGAAAGTGAAAATAAAAAGTGATATTTTTTATATTAAGACATGTATGTCTCACATTCAAAAACATTTTTATACTAAGACAGGTATTTCTTACATAAAAAAATAATAATAATCTAAACGAAAAAATTAGAAATGTTTTTTAGAAACAGGGATTAAAAAAATACCAACATATTAACATATATATATAAAAAAAAAAAAACCCTTCCAAGCTAGTGGCAGTTGCATCTAAAATGTTTCCGTTCAACTGCTCCTTCCCCTGGGCAAGTAAGTCAAATCCCAAACCCTTCTAACACAACACCAAGAAGCAATGTCTGCAATGTAACGTGCATAAGAAGTAATAATTGTGAAGTATCCGTTTGTTTTTCTGATGTTCAAGAAAAATAAAGTTTACAAATAAAAACTTAGTGATTATTTTTACGTGAGTATGAACTTGTAGAAAACTTTGAATGACTAAGGGGTAACCAATCAAACCCTGAAGTGAAAAAACGGGTAGAAGTAAAAATTACGAGAACAGAATATTTAGACAATTGAAATTTGAATACATAAAATGTAGAAGGAATGATTCTTAATTATACTGGCCAAAATCAAATTTAGTAAAATATAGAAATATAGTGCGTGCAATAATTAATTTATTTTAAAGAAATGATCATTAACGTTGTTACGAGAGTTTTAAAAAATAATTATTATACAAGTAAAAAATAAATTAAAAAAAGTAAACAGAAATTACTTTAGACTCTAAATCATAAGGACAAAAATCTTAATATTTTATTAAAGAAAAAAGAATGAAAGTAAGAAAGGAGTATCCATAACTGCATTCGGTGTGTAGAAGGGGACAAAATTAAAAATCCAGAAACAGAAGTGGAAGTTGTGTTGTGTGGTGTTTCTGGGAATTAAGTGTCTTCTACAATAACCATAATCTCTTTCTCAAACTCTTCCATACTTTTCAATTTCAATTTCAACTTCAATTATCAAATTGTCTCCATGTCCGACGCTTATTGGAGATACCCCGAATCACGCCACGCCCCTTCTTCCGTCGCCGGCAAGCGCTCTCGTTCCGATTACGGTATGCCGTTTCCCCCCCCCTTCAATTTAGGGTTTCCTCGCCCGCTACCTCTTTTATTCATCACTTCTCCTTTTCATCTCCAAATTTTCCACTATAAGGGATTAATCGACCACTCGGGCTATATTCATTAGCTAATTGACCAAATCTTAATTCAAGCCATTTAGTTTTACACAAATTTTCTTTTATCTTTGGGGATTGAGGATTTCATTTCATAATTTTTTTCCTTTTTTTTTTGAATTCTGGTTGCAATGTATACATCATCCGAGAATTGAGTTTTCTCGCGTGACATGTCCAACACAAGGCTGGTTCTTGTGACTAATCACGAGTGTATGTGTTCCTTTTGTGTTGTTTGTTCGTTTTAATTTGGATATAGGTATTTGTAGGTCACGTGTCAATGTCATGATTATCTTCCTCATTATTATCTTGTTGGGTTGTGCATTGATGTAGCAGAGGATTGTGACAAGTAAATAAAGAGAATGCTAATTGTGTGTTACAAAGTTGGTTTGTAAGTTACACACTTTATGTAGCTTTATGCTCGATCTGTTTTATCAATTAAAATCTTACTGTAGAATGACATTATCTGGCAATTGAATAATTTGTAGTTTGACATCTTTATAAGATGTATTTTGAAGATCAATCCCGTTAACTTTACATGGTAGTCTGTAAGGGGACATCCCTAATTACTACTTAGTGAGTAGAGAGAATGAAAAGAATATTCAGTTCTGACGAATCTGACCAGTGTAAAACAGTGATGGATCTTGAACTACTCGATTTCTCTGTATTACACTTTACATAGTGCATGCTTCATAGCTATTAAATAAATAGGAACTGACTTGGGCAATCTTTGGGACTGTTTACCTTAAGAAATGTTTTCTTATCTTTTATTTCTGTTTTCATTTGCTTTTTTTTTTTTTTTTGTTGCATTTTGGGAAGTATGATAGGTTTGGAAAGTTGAAAACCGGTTGTGGTATCAAATTTTCAAGAAATGAAAATCTTGGAAGGTATTTGATCAATATATTTCGGTTGATTTTTGTATTGATGATCTGGTGCACAAACTGGTGTGAAGATTTCAAGTTCATTCATATGATACTTAATTTGAGGCAGACGAGGAGTTGGAAATTGAACAGTTTAGACTTTAGATCACTACTCACAAGCTAATTTTCAATTTTCTTATTGTCATGATGTGATTGAAAGTGACATAGGTCAAGTTTGAGTAAGCTTGGAGATAATTCCAAAATCAAATCAATATGAAAAATGAATAAAGCTTCTCTATAAGTCAAAAATAATTTATACTTTTCAAATTTTAGAGAAGTTAAATAAAAGAACTTTTTAAAAATATAGAAAACATAAGTTAATTTTAACTTATGAGATTCATTTTGTTACTTAATTTTGTACTCCTAAGAGTACTTATCAACAACTTTATCCAAACTGTGCCATCGTTGGTATCACTTTAACTATGTTGAAATCAAGCTTTGGCACCTATGTTAATGGTTAGCAAACAAACTTTTAGGATTTTTACATACTATTTATAATTAATTTTTCTTATTATTTATTTTCACCTATGATGACATTGTTATAAGGTGCCATCATGAACTTTCAACATATTTCATAATTAAACATCAACATAACATATTTCTTATGTGGCTGTGTCTAATTTCGGTGAATCTATATTATTGAGAGATATGTAAGAATTTCCAATAACCAAGACATACTGTTTCAAATTCCTATTGTCTTAATATTAGACTTATTACATCTTGATATTCTAATTTTCCTCAACCATGTGATTTAAATCTTTGTTTCATAATCATTACGCAAATGATTCTTTTCTACCTTGTTCTTTCTGTCTTTACATTCTCATTAATTTAAAATATTTAATTTTGAAGATGTCTCTGGCGTTCATGACTTGCCCAGTTACTTTCCCCAAGATGACGATAGAGCAGGGCTACGCGCAATTAGAGATACTGAATCCCTTGATGCATCCTATGAGCGTTACCTACGTAGTGCGGTATTAGCTATTTTTCTGTTCTTAAATGGATAGTTATTTTTTTCTTGTTCTTTTATGATCCTAATGGGCGTGTTAAATTTATAGGCAACCGGATCTATTTACTTGTGTTTGTTATGCATATAGATATGGATAGGATAGGAATTTTGGTCAAGTGGATTTTCAAGGCTTCAACTAATGGTTAAAAGATCCAAATAAATTCTGTTTCAGCTACAAATTTCTCATGGGGAGATTTGGAGGGGTAGGGGAAAAAAATAAAATGTCTTTTTCTTAGATAAATTCTTAAGACAAATAGTGTATTATTCTGCGCAATTATATGTAATGAACGCAAAATTGTAAACTCTATCTTGCTCTGACATCCTATCCAGCCATACTGAGCAGATGGTTGGATAACTTATATCGCTGGGTTCTACATCTTATTCAATCTCATTTTATGACAAAACACATTTTGTGAATCAATCAGGCCTTTTTGCTTAAGGGCTGGGCTAACTTATTGTACATTTTTCAGCAAGTTTCGTCTTATGGTGCGGGACAGTCTACTAGAACCATTGGTGGGCGAATTCCCAGTCATGCTATTGATGATTCACATGTCACAAGCATTGGGGGTATAGACAGGGGAACAAATCCAAAAGACAAAATCTTGGGATTAAGTAGTGGAAGGGCGGACCTTTCTCTTCCACCTGATGCTACCAGTACACTGTTTGTGGAGGGTTTACCTTCCAACTGTACAAGACGGGAAGTAGCTCGTATCCTTTCATGTGATTACCATTAGTTTAATGCTTTTCATTGTACATTCGTCCTCCTTAACTTCAAGACATAGATATTTTTCGTCCTTTGGTTGGATACAAAGAAGTCAGACTTGTCAGCAAGGAATCGAGACAAGTAAGTTTAAGTAAAAAGTAAAAACTTATAATATTTGCATGGATGGATTTTTTACTTGGATTTTGTGCAGCCTGGAGGTGATCCACTGGTACTTTGTTTTGTCGATTTTATGAGTCCAGCTCATGCAGCAAGTGCAATGGATGCATTACAGGGTAAGAACTCTTTGTCCTTTGGTCTTGTAATGACATCCTCATGCTGCTCATGCATGTCTTGGCCAATCCCGTATCTTCCATTTCTTTATTTCCTTCAGTGTGACAAATTTAAAAAAATTGCAGCAGAACAATTTTCTGGAACATTACGTACATTGTGTGGGAAAACCGATCTATATGTTTTGATTTCTTTGTTGTTCGTGTTCTTCTCACGTCAGTGTCTCAAGCGAGTGTGCTGCTTCTAGATAATATATGCAGGATTGGATTTGGGTAATAGATAAAACCACTTGCCTGATATAGGGTAGGGCAGGGTTTAGGATTTGACTACTGCCAGAAACATGCTCAGTGGACATGAATGAAGAAATTATTGCGAGGGCATTAAGTAAGCATCTGGATAAGAGTGGGGAGTACTACTTGGTGGCGTTTATGATAAATTAAAAACCAGCATTATATTTAACCTTACGCTAAAGATTTCTTATCTACCACATTTTTGGGGGATGGAGCTGGTTTGGCTCAGATGAAAATGGCAATCAACTTTAGAAGGGTGGCAGTATGCTTTACATTAAACTAAAATCATGACAATGAATTTTATCCACTCCTCGCTTTCTTTGTCGAGCTGAATGATGAACCTGACACCGATATCTTATCATTTCTGGTTGAAAGATTGTGGGGGCTAGATTATGAATACCATCCGTTTGACATTTCCATATTATGGGAGGCAGCTCCCTTCCTGGTTTTGAGTAATCTATCCGGGTCGCTCATTGGTTGCATTGAATGCTGATGGCTAAGGGCATGTTTAACGAAATCCGCTGTAGCAGTCTGTCATTTTCGTTTGTCCTTCCAACTATAAGCACAGTAAGGATTATTTCGTCAAAAACACGCTTTCATGTCACTGTTTATTGTTTGTTCCTGCTGCATAGATAATTAAGCTAGAATAGGATATATGTTTGAAATATTCTTTCACTGAAAACCCAATGGCGGAGAGTGTCCAACATTAGACATTTACTGAAGGTCACTCACCCTTCCTTCTTTTAAGTAGCAAGTTTGATCCCTTTGGTAATGAGTGAGGGACTCGCATTTTCACCTATGTTGGATAATTGGGTTTGAACGTTTTCACAGATGTATTTCAGGTTTATTATGTCTTAAGCTGAGGTAAGATATAGCACACGTCTCATATCATCTACCTATTGACACCTTAATCCGCCGTTCCGAACGTGGCCTGTTGTTCAGCGTAAAACAATAAACGTTAATTTTGCAGGTTACAAATTTGATGAGCTTGACCGCAACTCGGTCAATTTAAGGTTCCAATTTGCTCGCTATCCTGGTGCGAGGTCAGGTGGCGTGCATCGTGGCAAGCGTTGAATTATGCAATCTACAGGTGATTATTGCTATTATTACGATACGTTTACGCTATTATTAATGGTCGTTGGGTGCTGAATAAAAGCTTCAATATGAACGGTTAATCGTGCTGAATCATGATACGACAATTCTATGTAGGATTCACTCATTATTGGGGAGGTTATGGTTTTGAGAGTCAAGCGATCAGCCTTGCAGTTGAGAATTACAGTTGCTTTCTTTAGAACCAAATCAAACCTTGTGATATTCGTACCTGCGGAGTGCTCGCTAGAGATTCAGATCGTGCATTTGTTTGAGAAAATTTGTCTAATTTATTAAGTATAGATTGCTTCAAATTGTCGCTTGTTACAACTTATGTTTTTGAAGGTGTTTCACTGCTCTTGCCAATATATGTGGGAATAAGAAGCATGTTTTCCATGCATGCTTCTAGTGAGCCTTTCATATGTCAAATATTTTAGTTAATTTTATTAAATTACTCTCGTTCATGCTTTTCCCTAAAACCAACATATCTGCAATCTTCCGACATTACATATTTTTCAGCTTTATGTGATTTTTTTTTTCCTTTTTATAGTTTGTAGGTGTTTTCCCGTCATTCATGAAAGCGTTTCTCATATTATGATATAAGGATTTTGATTCGTAGATTTTTATGTTCCAAGTGGACATTTAGTGTTGGGTTTATACCCATGATTGTGCTCATATAGTTTGGATAAACTTCTCTATGTGTTTATACTAATAAAAAATTAAGAAATAAAATGAGTAAAACTATTTTTATAAGTTAAAAGTAATTAAATTTTTTCTGTTTTTTAGAATCTCTTTTATTTAATTTTTTTATAGCTTAGGAATATAAGTTGCTTTTAATTTATAAGAAAAGTTCTATTAATTTTTTAAGTTGATTTCCTTTCTCTATAAGACTATCCAAATTGGACTATGAGATATTAGAAAAGTCGATAAAGGTTAGTCTCTGTCTATAGTTATAATAACCTGCGAATTGTATCAGATTAGAAGTGATAATATGATCTGAACGATTGGTAAATACGTATATTTTATCCTGAGCGTCCAGTCCAACATAAGTTATGCTGCCAAATTTGAAGAGGATGATAAAATATTGAAGGATGCTGCCTATGCCATGTAGCGTGAAGACATTGTTCTTTGAATTTGATCGTTTTGGGATTTTAGCCATTGATTTGATGTCATTGGCGCCAATTTTCACTTGGAGAAAACTTTTAAAATGGGTATATGCAGATCTTTATCCTCCTAAAATTCTCACGGCAGAGAAATTGAGTGCTTGTAAGACAATGAATGATGAGTCTGTGGATGAGCTCCCCGTGGTGTGAGGAGACTGCGTTTGTTAAATCTGTTTCATTTCTCATTTTTCACTGGTACTTGCTATGAACTTTTGACATTATCAATGTATCTAAGCCACGAGTAATTATAATATTTTAGGCGGTGCATGTTTTTCTTTTTTAACTTTGATTGATATGCTTTAATTAATAATTATCAAAATCTTAACTTATTTGCATTTCATTTTTTTTTTAAAAGTTTCGTTTAAAGAATAAATAAGTCTTTTTATTTCATTTTTCTAATTTCTTAAAAAACAGAAAAAAGCGTGAAAATGTGATTATCTTTTTACAAGTATAAATAAAAATATATAGACTGAAAATAAAACCAAAAAAACAACAAATGTCTCCATGGTTTTCGTTGTCCTTGCCATGCCAAGACATCAAGCGAGGCGTAAAAAATGGTTAGTTTGCAACGGATATATAGTGCTATGTTTTCATGCTGCTCTGGAAGTCCCTGATAAGAGGTGGTATAGAATACATAATTTCTTCTGGTTACCAACGTCCTCTGAGAACAAGAATCAGTGCTTTTGCCGTCTGTGACATGGAATGCAATGCTGTTGGCAAGTGGGTGAATTGGCGATTCCCTTGGGGCTTGCTTATTTGTAAGTTCTGCCCGGAAATTGGTTCGGATCTCCTTTTCCACTGCAATTACGTACGTTAATTATCAAGAATATGCAGGATATTAGCTTGGAACGGTAAAATAAGAGTGAGAATATTACTTATCATGTAGTCTTTGATAATTATTATTTATCGTATGTTCATTTGGAGCAGTGGTAATTCGAAATATTACTTATCAACAATTACGTACATATGCTCTTTGATAATTATTACTTAGAACGGTAAAATCGTATGCTCATTTAGAACAGGTAATGTGGGCTTGGGGCTCCTTTCTTTTGAACTTTCCCAATCTTGTATGAGTTCATCTTGGGCTTCTGGTAATTGGAAATACATCAAGCCAGGTGTTAGTATGTTGGATTGGCTCAGCTGAGGTGTAACCTTCCGTCGGATTAACCTTTCATTGGTTCTTAATTTTTTGGAAATTTAAACATAACGTTGTGAAATTGGCGGGTTGGTATTTCATTATAACTCTGATATGACTTTAATCATTTATTCATCTTTTATTATTTATTGTATGAGAGACGTACCAGCTACATGAATAATATGCTTAGTGTTTGGGTTTAAAAATCAATCAAAATTATGTTAAATCATGATTTAATGTGAAAGTTATAACTTATCGTATTCAAATAGATCTACGTTTTAATAAATTTGATGCCGATTTAAACACACTAAATGTGTGTAAGATAACCATGGAAGAAAATAAATAATTAGAGAAGTATTGAAGGAGAGGTGATAGTTATGGATTTGAAGGTAATGTGGTTGTCGACGTCAACTTGGACCCTCTCTTTATATTATCCTGTGATTGTATTCTTAGTTTACGTTCCCATCATTTTCATGGCTTCGTGGTTATTGGGTTAGTCCATGCTTTGTTTGTTTTATTTTTATATCCTTTTCATTGGCTTCTGTCTTGCCTTCCAATGTTTTTATTCTTCTTTGACTCTTAATTTTGTGTAGTTGTGCAAACTCTATCCTCATTACTTGTACTAATCACTTTTTTAACAAATTTAAATCTTAGACATAATTGCAAGGTTAAGGAATTTTTTGCCACAAAAAATAACTTAGCATATTAACTTGATTTGAAAACAAAAATCAAATCAAAATTCGAATTATATATTAATAATGAAACTGGTAACTATTTTGTTTAATTTCTTTTATTTATAAATTTCACTTAGATTTAAAGGCTCATATTAATAAAACTAACTCAAATTTATTGTAGTCAAGAATTCCTGCGGTCAGAACAGTTGATGCTGTTTCATCAAGACTGAATGGCCAGAATTTAATTGCATGCGAGAAATTGAATTGGGTGATATCAAAATCACAGCCGTTCAATTTTGATCGAACCATGTACATTGAATGACTACACCAACTGCAAGGAATATCAATGGTAGCAAATCCATTGATGTTTAAAGGTTCCAGTATAATACACGAAAAAGTACTATTCTTTATTTTAATTTTTTTACCATCCCATTGTCAACTGGGTCATTACATGTTTTTAGTTTTTTTAATAAATTAATATATAATTTAAAATTTTCATTTTAAGGAAAATATTGAAGCCCTGTAATTCATTTTTAACATTTATGACACTTTGCAGGCACTTTTGTCATATATTTAGTCTTTTAGTAATATTAATCATTTTGGCTATAAAGTTTTAAATGCATTCAGTCATTTGTAACCTAGACGATGTTATAAATGTGACAATGACAGAAAATTTCTCATATTATTAAAAGTAGCACTTTTAGTACACGTTTCGTGGGAAAAGAGTAACTAAAAGGGTAAAAATTAGAATTGAAAAATATAGAAATTAATCATTGAACTAAAATAAAAATAAAAATAAAATGAAAGAAAATTCAAAGTTATTAATTTAATAGTAATTCCAAATTAATAAAAAAATTATACCCTTTTGCCATCATTTCTAAGTCTTTCTGGCCACTTAGAAAAAACACAAATACTCAATTTGATTGCTAAAAATTAATATACAGAAACATCAACATTTAAAAATGTAAAAGTTATATTTTAATTTTATAAAAATATAGATTATATTAATGTCTATTAAAGACTAGCGTGTGTAACTAAAAAATAACTCGTATTTATGACTTTTAAGAATTAATGTGTCGCGAGTTAAATTTAGAAAACACCTAAAAAATAAAACTTTACGAAAAAAATATATATTAGAAAACAGCTATTAAGCACTGTCTTTATGGTTGTATTAATTAAAGAATTAAAAATATTTTTTTTAAACAAAATGTATTACTGATGTTGTTTCTTATATTTTTAATAAATCCTTTTTATTTATTATTTTTTTAAAGTAATACGCTTAAAGTTTTGGAAAGCAAAACCTAATTTAATATAATAAATATATTTTTTTATTAATTTCTTGTATTTATGTAAAAAATGTTTTTTTTTATATTTAAAGTATGCTACCTTTTGGTAAAGGATTTTATTTTAGATTTTTTTTCCATTTGTGGACAAAAAAAAAGATAAAAGAGAAAAAAATAATGGCAATTTTATTGACTTCAGTCTTTAAAATTAATTTTAAATATCTAAAATATATTTTTTATTAAAAAATAATTTTTTATTACATTCTTATATTATTATATAATAAATAATTTTTAATAAAAAAATCACTTTCTATTACTTAAAATTAAACTTAAAAATTAATATTAACAATTTTTTACCTAGTGCTAATTTTAAAATGTTAAAAAACTTGAACTGAAAATAGTATGGATGTGATACAGAAAACTTTTAGTGGCTGAAGTAATACGTTTCCTCCCAAAGAATAGAAACGCATAACACTGTCTTTTGGTGTGTAATTTCTCAGTCTTCTAAATGTATATAGACACTCATGATCTTGATATCAGCCCTTAAGTACACACATGGTCATGATGTTCTTTTGTTCATTAGTTCATAATCACATGCATGAAATTTGACATTCACATCTTTGTGTTTCAGTTTGTAAGAAAAGGATACTACTTTTGCCATGTCTTCCACTTTTGAAGTAGAGCGAAGCAATAGTGTTTCAGCCTCAGAAGATGAATATGAAAATGAGGAGTGCCCAGTGAAACAAGTTGAACTCACTGTGCCCAAAACTGATGACCCAACAATGCCTATTCTGACATTCAGAATGTGGATTTTGGGCATTGTTTCGTGTGTGGTGTTGTCCTTTGTCAATCAATTCTTTTGGTACAGAACACAACCTTTGAGTGTCACCTCAATTTCTGCTCAGATTGCTGTTGTTCCAATTGGCCACTTCATGGCAAGGACCTTGCCAACTCGTGTCTTCTTCAAAGATACATGCTTTGAATTCTCACTCAATAGGGGGCCATTCAGTATCAAAGAGCATGTTCTTATAACTATCTTTGCTAATTCTGGTGCTGGAACTGTTTATGCTACTCATATTTTGAGTGCAGTGAAGCTCATGTATAAAAGAAAATTGGGTTTTCTTCCTGCATTATTACTCATGTTAACTACTCAGGTTTTATTCTACCCACAACCCTATATCTTCTTTTCATTTATGGCTAATAATAGACTTGTGATTCAATAACTTTGATATTTATGAATTGATGTAAACATACTCAGAATCAGGACATGAGTCTCATGAAGGAAGTATAACCAATCTTGTGGAAATTATGATAACAAAAACACATATATTCTGTGCTTCAAGGCACAAGGTCTATGCTTTAACTTTTAAGGAATTTTATTACCTTATAACTTTCGTAGTTTATTTTTGGTTGGAGGGAGGTGGACACCGAAAAAGAGGCAGAATATACTGTGAAGTTTGGATCCTCACACCCTCCTTGCATGTGTGAGAGTTCTACTAGCTGAATTTTGTCCGGGGCATTTTTGCAATGCAGAAAATTGGATGAAATAAACCCTCTTCCTGGAAGGTGTAACTAAAAAATCAAAAGCCTTAATCAGAAATCATTTACATCTTAACAAATCAAGTTTGAAAGATGTAGGTTGGTTTTACAGGGTCATATTGATTTTTTATAACTATGATAAAAAAAACCATTAATCTAGATTATATGATTCTGATACTTTTATTAGAATAAATAGTTGAACTTTTAATCAATACTCAGTTCTGTTCCAATAGATCTACTGTTTCATCTTTGACCAGGTTTTATTTAGTCAGGGATACTCATATTCTTAGTCCTAGGTTGAGAAAATGATTGTCGTAGTCAGCTAAAGTTGCTTTTTTTACATGATATTAATTGCTGTAGTTAACTCGTAATATTGTCTTGAGTTATGCCGCTTCCTTATTCAATTTTAGGTGCTGGGGTTTGGTTGGGCAGGACTGTTCAGGAAATTTCTGGTTGAGCCAGGGGAAATGTGGTGGCCTTCTAATCTGGTTCAGGTTTCATTATTCAGGTAAATTCTATTTAGTTAATGTGTTAATCAATGGCTTTTTCAAGAATGCAACAATATTGAGTCAGTATATTTTTAATGCAGTGCTTTACATGAGAAAGGTAAAAGACCAAAAGGAGGCACAACACGCACTCAATTTTTTATCCTTGTCTTGATCTCTGGCATGGCTTACTATGTTTTTCCCGGCTATTTGTTTTCAATGTTGACATCTTTCTCTTGGTTATGTTGGCTTGCCCCCAAGTCTATCCTAGTCCAACAACTTGGTTCTGGCTTGAAGGGTCTTGGCATTGCTGCATTTGGTTTTGATTGGTCTACAATTTCTTCATACCTTGGTAGTCCACTAGCCAGTCCATGGTTTGCTACTGCTAATGTTGCCGTTGGATTCTTTCTTGTTATGTATGTGATGACACCAACTGCTTACTGGTTAAATGTGTATGATGCCAAGACTTTTCCAATATTTTCAAGTAAGCTGTTTATGGGAAATGGTTCACTGTATGACATTTCAACCATTGTTGACTCTAATTTCCATCTTGATCGGAATGCTTATTCGAAGAATGGGCCTGTACATCTTAGCACATTCTTTGCAATGACTTACGGCCTCGGATTTGCAGCACTTTCTGCTACAGTGGTGCATGTTATCCTCTTCCATGGAAGGTAGCCACTTCATGGATCATCTGATTTATATCATCAATATGACATGTTTTAAGATTTTAGTATTATGCTCCCCCTCCCCTTCTATAAATTTTATCTATGTAGCTCTTGAATATACAACATTCTGAACATTTTATATCAAACGCCTTCAACTTCAAGATCTTTTTTTGTCCAGAAACATGTTATATGTTCCCTTTCGAAGCTAAACTTTTTATGCTCTAAACTGAATTTGCATGCGTGAAGATATCATTTATTGGCATACTTTAATATGAAAATATTTGAAGTATTATTTCATATGAAAGTCTTCCCAGTCCCCCCCAACCTCATTCCAAATTTTATTTTTGAAAATATGTTGTGTTTTTCAAAACATATTTTCATTTACTCTCACCATGTGCCCTATGCAGGGAAATATGGATGCAAAGCAAAATGGCCTTTGGAGACAGTAAAAAAATTGACGTACACACAAGACTTATGAGGAGGTACAAATCAGTCCCCATGTGGTGGTTTCTCATCATTCTACTGGTGAACATAGCTGTTATTATGTTTATTTGTGAGTACTACAACGAATCACTTCAGTTGCCTTGGTGGGGTGTATTGCTAGCCTGTACAATTTCCATTTCCTTCACTCTTCCAATCGGTATAATAGCAGCCACTACAAATCAGGTATCTTAACAATTCACTTACATAGCTTGCTAATTTTACGTTGGTACTAAGGAGAATTCACTAAGATCACATCTCTTTCTTTGTAACAGCCACCTGGTTTAAACATTATAACAGAATACATAATTGGTTACATGTATCCAGAACGCCCTGTGGCTAACATGTGCTTTAAGGTATATGGGTACATTAGCATGACTCAAGCACTAACCTTTTTGCAAGACTTTAAACTTGGACACTATATGAAAATTCCACCAAGAACAATGTTCATGGCACAGGTCAGTTATGATTCCTTTATCATTTTAAATTTGAACTACAAGATTAGAGCGAGCACATATTAGGAGTTATTTATGATAAAACAAAATGTGGCTGCATTGTATGTAGGTGGTAGGAACAGTCATATCAGTGCTTATATACACAATAACTGCATGGTGGTTGATGGGGACTATCCCTCACCTTTGTGACACTACCAAACTTGCACCTGATAGCCCTTGGACTTGCCCAATGGACAATGTGTTCTATGATGCATCTGTTATATGGGGTCTTCTTGGACCACGCAGAATCTTTGGAGACCTTGGTGAATATGCCAATGTGAATTGGTTCTTCCTTGGTGGAGCCGTTGCACCCCTTCTGGTTTGGCTTGCTCACAAGGCATTCCCAGGCCAAAAATGGATAGCTCTAATTCACATGCCTATCTTGTTAGGTGCAACATCAATGATGCCTCCTGCAACAGCAATTAACTTCACCAGTTGGATAATTGTTGGGTTTCTCTCAGGGTACATTGCATACAGATATAGACAAGATTGGTGGAAACGCTACAATTATGTATTGTCTGGTGGTCTTGATGCTGGAACTGCCTTCATGACAATCTTACTCTTTCTTACTTTGGGTAATAAAAACATTGCACTTAATTGGTGGGGAAATAATCCTGAAGGGTGCCCCTTGGCCTCTTGTCCTACCGCAAAGGGCATTATGGCTGAAGGTTGCCCTTTTCAATGATCATTGCAAAATTTCCTTTTTTAGATGAAGGGTGCCCCTTGGCCTCTAGCACTCATCACTTGGATGCCATTAGCTTAATATTTCAATTTAAGTTGAACATTTGGTCTGTATTTTTGAACGTTTAACAGTATAAGCATAAAAGTAGCTTTTGAACCATGTCATTGTTGATGGTCATGTCTTTTTAACATACAACCAAACTTGGACCACCATGTTTTGGAGAAAGATGAACACAATGGATTGAGAAAAAGCATAGGTCAATTGTATATGAATCATTGTAATCGTATCAATCAGAACTTTGGCTCTCCTATTAGTCTTTGGTATACTATTGTATAATTAATCATCGATTCGTAGAAAAGGCATCGTTTGCCTACAATAATTGGCAAGTGTTTTCCATCGCGGAGCGTTATCACCACTAAACCTTTCAATTTACTTATTGTCGGGACATGATGAGATTGAAAGTGATGATTGATGATGCTCAGTATCACCTTTAGCTTTGAAGGATATGTAAATATCTTGTTCAGAATACCCATCTACCAATTGTACATTTTAATTAAAGAAAATATTAATATTATTCCTTTAGACTGGTTTTAAATATTTAAGAGTATTAGAGTTTCATTAAAAAATAAATATTTTAAAATACAAAATTATAAATAATATACTTTTTAATAAAAATTTATTACTTATTTATACTTAAAATAAACCTTTAGACTGATATTAATAAAATCATTTTTTTATTTTCATCTATTATTTATCATTTTGGACATGCGTTCCAAAGCCTCTTTTATTGGTGTTGATCAAAATTCAGTTGCATAGTGTGCGTTTGGATAAATTTTAGGATTTCAAAATAAGTTTTGTTGCAGCAAGATTGATTTAAGAAGTAAAAGTTGTTAACTCAGTGCTTTGGGTAGAATTTTCTTTTAGGTTTGAGACTCATAAAATATATTTTATTTGTATTAAAAATGATTCTACTGTACCAATATAATAAAATTAATAATCCTTGGGTTTCTTTAAAGAATAATGTTAAAAATTTGTAAGTCTTGAATTTTTAAATTATTTTTAATTGGATTGTAGTCACATTTTTATTAGAATTTGGTTAAATGTAGAGACTCAATTAAAAATTTTAAATAATTTAAAAATTAACTCACGAGTTTAATTAAAAAATTCTAAAGTATAAAGATTTATTTATAACTTTCTGAAGAATTCAAAAACCTGCGAGTAATTTAACAAAAAAACCCAAATACAAAATAATTTTTAAAAATTAATTATTTTAATGTCAATTCTATCAAAATCTGAAACAAATATTTTCTCGTAATGTCACTACGATTCACTCAACATATTTTATAATTGAACTTCTCAACAACATGAATGTTGATTCTCTACAATTCGTAAAATGAGTTAATTTTCTACAAAATTTTGATAAAAAATATTTTATACACATAAATAATGTATAAATTTTAATACTTATCAAGAGTGCTTATAAACAATTGGGAATGGACTATTCATTAGAAGAAAGAAAGAAAGAAATAAACGAATTTGAGGGAAAAGAAAATTTTAAAAATCAGTAATTAGGTAGAAACAGCATGAATATTTCAAACTAAAATTTTCTACACTTTCAGCCTTTCGCAGATTCAAAAGGTCTTTCGCTGATTCATTTCTTCCAAAAATATAGTAATTTTCTTCGTATTGTCTTTTGGTGTGTAGCGAAATCTTCATAGTCTTTCATGCACGTATAATAGACCAAATATATATCTGAAATTATATGTATAAGTCAATTTAATTCTTGAAATTACAAAACCGTTATTTTAATATTTAAAATGATTAAATAAAAGTTGTTTTAATAATTATTTCTATAATTTTAAATCTTAAAATAACTATCATAAAAATATTGGCCTCTAACCCTGCTTTTCTCCGCGTATGACCATGTTGTTTTGTTTCATTAGATCATAATTACATGCATTATATTTGACGTTCACATTCTTTTTACGTTACTTTTGTACAAAAAATATATATTTTTACTATGGCTTCAATTTTTGAGGTTGAGGGAAGCAAGAGAGCGTCAGAGAATGAGAATGAGAACGAGAATGAAGAGTCCATAGTGAAACAAGTGGAACTCACAGTGCCTAAAACCGATGATCCCACAATGCCTATTTTGACATTCAGAATGTGGGTTTTGGGCATTGTTTCATATATGTTACTGTCCTTTGTTAATCAGTTCTTCTGGTACAGACCACAACCTTTGAATGTCACCTCAATTTCTGCTCAGATTGCTGTTGTTCCCATTGGCCACTTCATGGCAAGGACCTTGCCAACTCGTGTCTTCTTCAAAGATACACACTTTGAATTCTCACTCAATAGGGGGCCATTCAATATCAAAGAGCATGTTCTTATAACCATCTGTGCCAATGCTGGTGCTGGAACAGTCCGTGCTTCTCATATTTTGAGTGCAGTGAAGCTCATGTATAAAAGAAATTTTAGTTTTGTTCCAGCCTTACTTCTTATGCTCACTACACAGGTTCTCTATAAGGATTTCTTTTTCATTTTTAGTTTAGCTGAAAAGCTAGTAGACTTGTGCTTCATGTTAAATCATACAAGAAGTATCATATTCTATGTGTCAAAACTTAGGTGCATTTCCTTAAGTAATATTAGTTTTATTTATTAATCAAAATTTAATTTTTACATAAGTAATTTGCGATAGTATTAAATACAAATATTTTACTAAAATGAATTTATAATTTTAATTTAATTATTAAATAACACTAACAACACCTAAATATTATTACATATATATGTTTTGTCTTATAGAATATTGGCCTAAGTTATTCTCCTTTATTCAATTTTAGGTGATGGGGTTTGGTTGGGCAGGATTATTTCGGAAATTTCTGGTTGAGCCAGGGAAAATGTGGTGGCCTTCTAATCTGGTCCAGGTTACACTATTCAGGTAAGTTCTATTAAATTAATGTGTTACTCCCTCAGTAGCTTTTTCAAGAATGCATGTATGCTAAGCCAATGTGTTGATGCAGTGCTTTACATGAGAAAAACAAAAGACCAAAAGGAGCACAACAAGTACTCAATTTTTTATCCTTGTCTTGATCTCTGGCATGGCTTACTATGTTTTTCCTGGCTATTTGTTTTCAATGTTGACATCTTTCTCTTGGCTATGTTGGCTTGCCCCCAAGTCTATCCTAGTCCAACAACTTGGTTCTGGCTTAAAGGGTCTTGGCATTGCTGCATTTGGATTTGATTGGTCTACAATATCTTCATTCCTTGGTAGTCCACTAGCCAGTCCATGGTTTGCTACTGCTAACGTTGCCGTTGGATTCTTTCTTGTTATGTATGTGAAGACACCAATTCTTTATTGGTTAAATGTCTATGATGCCAAGAATTTTCCAATATATTCAACTCGGCTTTTTATGGGAAACGGTTCACTGTATGACATTTCAACCATTGTGGATTCTAATTTCCATCTTGATCGCAATGCTTATTCGAAGAATGGACCTGTACATCTTAGCACATTCTTTACAATGGCATATGGCCTTGGATTCGCGGCACTTTCTGCTACAGTTGTGCATGTTGTGCTTTTTCATGGAAGGTAGCTAGCCACTGCATGAATCATCTTAATATTTATCATTAATATGCCATATTCTAGGATTTTTGAATTTTATTCCCCCTTTTTTATGTGGCTCTTGGATAGACATTATTCTAAAATTATATGTGCAATACTCTTTGTATCTGAAGTATGTTCATCTCTAAACAGGATTTCTCTACACATTCATGTAATCAGTTACTATAATGAATTACGCTTGTAGCGAAGATTGCATTAAATTGGCATTATTTCACATCATATGTATGTCTTTAATCTAATTGGTCCAACCAAATAAGTGACTTTGTTTTATTATTTAATATAGAAACCGCAGTCTGCACCTCGCTACCATATTCCAAATATAAATTTTTTGAAAAATATATTATGTTAATTTCATTTACACTTATTATATGTACTATTATGCAGGGAAATATGGATGCGAAGTAAAGGGACATTTGGAGACAATAAAAAAAAAGACATACACACAAGACTCATGAGGAAGGACAACCCAGTTCCCATGTGGTGGTTCCATGTACTTCTAGTGGTGAACATAGCTCTTGCTGTTTTTGCTTGTGAGTACTACAAGGAATCACTTCAATTACCATGGTGGGGTGTATTGCTAGCCTGTGCAATTTCCTTTTTCTTCACTCTTCCAATCGGTATAATAGCAGCCACCACAAATAGGGTAGCTTAACAATTTATTAACAGAGCTTGCTAATTTTATATTAGTTCTAAGTAGAATTCTCTAAGTGCTTCTCTCTTTTTTCTTAACAGCCATCAGGTTTAAACATTATAACAGAATACATAATTGGTTCATGTATCCAGAACGCCCTGTGGCTAACATGTGCTTTAAGGTATATGGGGCAGTGAGCATGATTCAAGCGTTGTCCTTTTTGGAAGACTTCAAACTGGGTCACTATATGAAGATTCCACCAAAAATAATGTTCATGGCACAGGTCAGTTATGACTTATGATCCCTCTATCATCTCGAATTTGAAGTACTACATATAAAATTAACATAAAATATTGGCTTGACTATGTTTTATGTAGGTGGTAGGAACAATAATATGTATTGTAGTACACAAAATAACTGCATGGTGGTTGATAGGGACAATTCCTGACCTTTGTGATATTTCCAAACTGCCACCTAATAGCCATTGGACTTGCCCAATGGACAATGTCTTCTATGGTGCATCTGTTATATGGGGTCTTCTTGGACCACGCAGAATCTTTGGAAACCTTGGTGAATATGGCAATGTGAATTGGATGTTCCTTGGTGGAGCAATTGCACCATTTCTAGTTTGGCTTTGTCACAAAGCATTCCCAAGCCAACCATGGATACGTCTAATTCACATGCCTATTTTATTGGATGCTGCTGCAATGATGCCACCAGTAACAGCAGTGAACTACAACAGTTGAATAATTGTTGGGTTTCTCTCAGGGTTTGTTGTATACAGATATAGACAAGAATGGTGGAAACGCTACAATTATGTGTTGTCTGGTGGTATTGATGCTGGGACTGCATTCATGACTATCTTGCTGTTTCTTACTTTGGGTTCCCACAACATTAGTCTTAATTGGTGGGAAAATAACCTTGAAGGCTGTCCCTTGGCTTCTTGCCCTACTGCTAAGGGTATTGTAGTTAAAGGTTGCCCAGTTCAATAATTTCCTCAAAATGAATGCATGTTATGTTATGTTATGTCCCTTGGCTTCTTTTTTTAGCTATGTTATGTTTTGTTTGTTTGGTTATGCTTCTAAGACAATAAAATGAATGCATCAATTACTCTAGTTATGCTCATCAAGATAAATAAATTGCTACCCTTCGAATGGTGGACTTCAAATTTATGACAAATCTATCCCCTTGGATTAGCCTTCGCCATTTCTATAGCAATGTGATTAAGGAAACAGGTTTGTTTGAATGTCATCAACGATGCATATTGTCAAAAGGTGTATGCTCTCATTCAAGAGTTGTTTTGGTTGAGCTCTCGTAAGGAAATACTTGTGTGTGCATTTTAAAAAAATACCTCAAATATAAAAGAAACATCTCAAAATATTCTCTCCCAATAATACAAAAAATATTGTTGTTTAAATATCAGTTATACTTATATAAGTAATAATTGTTTAAATTGAAGGAAAGAGATGTCTTTAATAATTGTTTATTTTAGCAATAATTTCTTAAATTTTTAAGTAATACTAATAAAGATGTTCTTATAAAACTCAAAATGAATCATACTTGCTCTAAGTGAGAGTAATCGGGAAGACCATTCGTAATTGAGTCAAGATAATAAATATTCGAAGGACTGACAATTAGGAATTGAGTAAAAATTAAAAATTGCTAACAATAGTATTAAATGATTTCAACCTTACCTACCTTGTTGCCGATTCACCTTTTTTTGGCTTCTTAATACACTTGCAATGGAAATTATTTTTTAAGCTTAATTATATTTTTAGTCTTATACTTTACTTTATAGTAATATAATTTTTTTAATTTTAATTTCTTAATTTTTTAATAATTTTAAATTATTTAAATCAAGTCTCTTATCTCAATGTTTTATCTAATAATTATAATAAATATAATATATCATTACCTTGTACAAATTTTGAAAGAAAAAATATATAAAATTAAATAAAAATAAAAGATAACTTTCATTATTTTATTTATTATTTCTATATAAATATTGTACATATTTTTTTATTAATTTATAGAGATAAATAATATATTATCACCTCTGTTATTTTTATTAATTATTAAATAGTTTAAGGAAAAACTTTTAATTTAAATAATTAAAAAATTAAGAAGACTAATTCTGAGCAATTAAAAGTTAAAAAAAAAACATACAAAGTACGAGAATTAAAGTATAATGAAATATTTTTATTAAGTATTAAAAAATTGGATAGTATTAGTCATTAAATTTAAAAATAAATGAATTTGAAGGAGAAGAAAGTGTTATGAAATATTTCAAATTAATTTAAAAATAAATTAATTTGGTAGAAATGTTATGAAATAATTTCAAATTAATTTTTTGTATCTCTCAACCATCCGCAAATTAAAAAGGTTATTGATTTAATAGAGCAAACTTCTTTTGCTGAGTTTGTAGCCATTCATTTGTTCTCAAAATCATAGTAATTCCTCGTACTGTCTTTTGGTGTGTAGCAAAATATAATAATAATAATTAATACACATGAATTCATATCGGTCTCTTTCTTTGCTTTCGTCCATGCATGCACGACAATGCTAAGATCTGACAATGACATGTTCTTTATTTGACATTGTTTTGTGCAACAAAGGATACTTTTACCATGGCTTCCATTTTTGAAGTTGAGGGATGCAAGAGTGCCTCAGAGAATGAGAATGAGAATGAAGAGTGCATAGTGAAACAAGTGGAACTCACAGTGCCTAAAACAGATGACCCCACAATGCATATTCTGACATTCAGAATGTGGGTTTTGGGCATTGTTTCATGTGTGTTGTTGTCCTTTGTTAATCAGTTCTTTTGGTACAGAACACAACCTTTGTTTGTCACCTCTATTTCTGCTCAGATTGCTGTGGTTCCTATTGGTCATTTCATGGCAAGAATGTTGCCAACTCGTGTCTTTTTCAAGGATACAAACCTTGAATTCTCACTCAATAGGGGGCCATTCAATATCAAAGAGCATGTTTTGATTACCATTTTTGCCAATTCTGGTGCTGGAACTGTTTCTGCTACTCATATTTTGAGTGCAGTGAAGCTCATGTATAAAAGAGAATTGAGTTTTCTTCCTGCCTTATTACTCATGTTAACTACTCAGGTTATCTTCTATCTCCATTTCTTGTTTAGCCTCGAAGCTTGTTGACTCGTGCTTCAAGAATCTTTCATATTCTTAGCTGAATGGTAATGTAATCAGAATCCATGGGATTAAAGAATCATGAATCAGGGGAAGAAAACAAGTCTAGCTAATCTTGCTAAAATTGCAAAAACTTCGAGGAGAAATTTGAAAATCTGACATTTGTTAACAAAATGATTAAAAACTTAGATTTTCTCATTTAAAGTGGGAGTTATAGTTTAAAGGGTAAAGTATACAGTGAATGTGAAGTTTTAACTGCCTGAATGAAAAATCAAGAGTTATGAAATTGTTTAAAATTTTAACCCTTGGTTTTCTAATCAATGATTATAACTTGACATTTTAATAGCTGCTAAAATGTACTTCCATTTTAAAGAAATCAAATCCGAAATAATTGTGTTTCTATTCAGTCATAAGGTCCATGTAATAAGGGATTTGTTACTCTTCCAGAATTTTGTCTTTGTTGGTTCAAGGGATGATCCACTAATGAGGTGGGCTTTTTAGTGGGATATTCATAAGGCAGGTCAGAATGGATTATCTTTATTCTTATCCGTCTAAATTTTGATAGAGTCATTTATTTCAACTCCCCAAAGACTATTCAGAAATGACTATCATAAATAGCTTAAGTAAAATGTAGAATATTATCTTAAGTTGTGCTTCATTATTCAATTTTAGGTGCTGGGATTTGGATGGGCAGGAATGTTCAGGAAATTTCTGGTTGAGCCAGGGGAAATGTGGTGGCCATCTAATCTGGTCCAGGTCTCATTATTCAGGTCATTTCTATTTTTTTGATTTGTTAATTAGTAGCTTCTTCAAGATTGTAACTATGCTAAGTAAATATATTAATGCAGTGCTTTACATGAGAAAGACAAAAAGCCTAAAGGAGGCACAACACGTGCTCAATTTTTTCTCCTTGTCTTGATCACTGGGTTGGCTTACCATGTCTTTCCAAGCTACCTGTTTTCAATGTTGACATCTTTTTCTTCGCTATGTTGGATTGCCCCCAAGTCTATCCTAGTTCAACAACTTGGTTCTGGCATGAAGGGTCTTGGCATTGCTGCATTTGGATTTGATTGGTCTACAATTTCTTCATACCTCGGCAGTCCACTAGCCAGTCCATGGTTTGCAACTGCTAATGTTGCTGTTGGATTTGTTCTTGTTATGTATGTGATGACACCAACTGCTTACTGGTTAAATGTCTATGGTGCCAAGAATTTTCCCATATTTTCAAGTAAGCTGTTTATGGGAAATGGTTCACTTTATGACATTTCAACCATTGTTGACTCTAATTTTCATCTTGATCGGAATGCTTACAATAAGAACGGGCCTGTACATCTCAGTACATTCTTTGCAATGACTTATGGCCTCGGATTTGCAACATTGTCTGCTACTATTGTGCATGTTGTGCTTTTTCATGGAAGGTAGCTAGCCACTATGTGAATCATCTGATTTTGTCATCAATGTGACATGTTTTAGGAAATTAAATATTATATTTCCCCCCTTCCCCTTTTTAAGTTTTATTTTCTGTGGCCCTTGAATAAACTTCATTCTGAATTTCTCGAACATTTTCAACTTCAAGCATTTTTTCGTTCAGATACATGGTTGAACTTGTACAAGCTGTATTCTCTTTCCAGCAGAAACTTGTTCTGCTCTAAACTGAATTTCCATATACTCATATTATCAGTGACCTTATTCAGTTCTTCTTTTATTGAAGATTGCATTAAATTGCCATACTCTTACATCCTGCAACTACAACTTCTTATATTCAACTATGGGAAAATGTTATTCTTATTATGTAACATGGATGTCTAGCATAGTCGTCATAATATTCCAAATTTTATTTTTGAAAATTTGTTATGTCCTTCAAATTTTTATTTTTGTTTACACTAATGCACTTTGCAGTGAAATATGGAATCAAAGTAAAAGGGCCTTTGGAGACGGTAAAAAAACTGACATACACACAAGACTAATGCAGAGGTACAGATCAGTCCCCATGTGGTGGTTTCACATTATTCTCGTGCTGAACCTTGCTCTTGTTATATTTATTTGTGAGTACTACAAGGAATCGCTTCAGTTACCATGGTGGGGTGTATTGCTAGCTAGTGCAATTTCCATTTCTTTCACTCTTCCTATTGGTATAATAGCAGCCACTACAAATCAGGTATACTAACAATTCACTTAAAAGAGTTTTCTAATTTTACATTGGTGCTGAGGAGAATTCTCTAAGATCTCATCTATTTCTTTGTAACAGCCACCCGGTTTAAACATTATAACAGAATACATAATTGGTTACATGTATCCAGAGCGCCCTGTGGCTAATATGTGCTTTAAAGTGTATGGATACATCAGCATAACTCAAGCACTAACCTTTTTGCAAGACTTTAAACTTGGACACTACATGAAAATTCCACCAAGAACAATGTTCATGGCACAGGTCAGTTATGATTCCTTTATTGAACTATAAGATTAGAACACATATTAGCAGTTATTTATAATGAAACTAAATGTGGCTGCATTATATGTAGGTGGTAGGAACAATCATATCAGTACTTGTATACACATTAACTGCATGGTGGTTGATGGGGACTATCCCTCACCTTTGTGATACTACCAAACTTGCATCTGATAGCCCTTGGACTTGCCCAATGGACAATGTGTTCTATGATGCATCTGTAATATGGGGTCTTCTTGGACCACGCAGAATCTTTGGAGACCTTGGTGAATATGCCAATGTGAATTTGTTCTTCCTTTGTGGAGCCATTGCACCCATTCTGGTTTGGCTTGCTCACAAGGCATTCCCAGGCCAAAAATGGATAGCTCTAATTCACATGCCTATCTTGTTGGGTGCTACGGCAACTATGCCCCCAGCAACAGCAGTAAACTTCACCAGTTGTATAACTGTTGGTTTTGTCTCAGGGTTTGTTGTATATAGATATAGACAAGAATGGTGGAAACGGTACAATTATGTATTGTCTGGTGGTCTTGATGCTGGAACTGCCTTCATGACAATCTTACTCTTTCTTACTTTGGGTGCCAACAACATTAGTCTCAACTGGTGGGGAAATAATATTGAAGGGTGCCCCTTGGCTTCTTGCCCTACTGCTAAGGGTTGCCCTGTTCAATAATCACCAAAAGATTCTTCATTTAGCTACATTAAGTATTTTGTTTTGTGTACGTGGTTTTAAGACAACCAAATGCATCCATTACTGTAATTATATGCTCATGATGATAAGTAATTGCTAGGCTTGGAATGGAGGTTTAGAATTTGTGGAAAAGCCTTGTTTTCAGATAATTGGCCTTTGCCATCTCTGCGGCAATGAGATCAATGGAGAGGTTTTTCAACTGCTGGTTTTTCAGTTATTGCATTGTCATCGATGCTGTATATTGTCAATAGGAGAATGTTTCCTTTCAGGATTTCCTTGTTTGAGTAGCATTTTTGACATTTTATGAATCAACCTTCCAATATTTTATTCTTCCCAGATTCTTCTCTTGTATTGTAATTTGATCTTGCCTTTTGTCAATTAGGTGGCCTTATCATAGCTGAAATTGATATGGCATTATTAGAATGGGAATAAAATTGGAGTTGCAATGGGTCGTAGATGGGGATTTAATTAAGGATGGATGGGGTTAGTGGCTGGCATCAACACTATTGTGATAAAAAGTGTGACAAACCGTAATATGGCTGGCATGTGAGAAATGCTGACTCGTCACTAACAAAAATTCCACATCATGTTAATGATCCAAGTGGACCTGTTGGACTGGCCACCTTCAATGGCATACAGAAAATTTTGCTCCATGTCAACATCAACTCAAGTAGTTAACAGCAACATCTAACGATAGTGTAACTCCAGGATCATTCGTGATGATAAAATAAAATTTTTACGAACTGATACAATTCTGAAAAAGAGGGACCAAAACAATTACAAAACTTAGGGAAATTAAAAATATATTTAAACCTAATTATAGCACTATCAAAAGCGTAGGATGATAAGACTGATGTGTTTTCTATACCCTTTGAACAATCATGGAAGATTACGGTTGCTTCTAGACAGAGCCATGTAGGAAACGCTAGATTGGAGTGAAAAAAGCGGAAAACAAGAAATTGAAAATGACTCTGCATAAATGCAATTAAGTCTATAATTTTCCAACCGGCCAATTTTTAATCCAATCAAACAGGTACTTTAAATCAGTTCCAATCGTTTGAGGGTCTTCAGACAATTCTGTAATAGGCCAAAATGATCAAATGGCACACCAAAGTTTGAATAAACTAACGTGCATGGTTCCAACATTCAATTGGAGTCCGGAAATAAACAAAACTTTGTATTTGTTGACACGCACAATGTATTCCACAAGTTACATGAAATCTACATAGTTACTAAAAGAGAGCACTCTGTGCAAGAAAATTCATTTCTTTACTGTTTACATGGGTATAATAGATCAGCAAGTTCGAATATGATCTCTAAAATCTGGATCAAGGTCCAGAAAACAGGAATTCATCAATCATTATCAGGTTGCAACTCTTGCAATATCTTCAATCAAGTCGCTCCATCTGCAATGAGGTATAGAAAGATAATGGTAATATACTAGAAATCAGTGGAAAATATATCAAGCAGTCGGTGAAGGGTGCAGAATTCAGGTGGAAAAAAGTTTTGCCTTAGAAACTAGATTTGGTCTTCTAAGTTAAAGACCAACATGTGATATAGTATCAACAAAAGAAAGAAAGAAGAAATGTCAAAGTAATGTCGCAGGTACTACATCAAAGAACGTACATATGATTCTATGAGCACCATATATATTTATTTACTAACAATGATATGAATAATAAGGAAAGCATCTATCAACAATACCTTCCAAAGACCATCATTGAGATAATGTAAGTTGTCAACTCCAATTCCCTTGTTGATTGCTTTTCTGAAACCACAAAAGTAATTGAACTTCATGAGTACAAGAATCAACCAAAGAAAATTAAACTAGGCAAGTGATGACTTTTCTTATTTAGCAATAGTCTTAAATTTTATCCTTTGATAGAAAAACAGGCTATAGCATTGATGCAAGCAGCATTGATATTAGAGGCAGTAATTTTTAGTTGAGCTAGGGCTAGTTACACACCGTATATATATATAAGTTTGTCCTTCATGTCGTAACATTCTGTCCTAATTCTAAATATCATTAATGGGAAAGTTGTGTAACGTGCTGATGGGCCTGGACAAAAAGGGCCTCCACTGAAGACATATCAGCAAAGGAAGCAAAACAGGGAATGTTGGAATGAAAACGGTTAAGCAGGGCCTTAACAAACTGCATACGTGTCAAGAAAAGAGAGAGGAGAAAGATTCGAGAATCTAGCCCGGGAAGGGATATTAGAGGGGCTGAAAGGAGGAGAGGGGATAGGAGGATTTTTGGAAGTAATCAGGGTGGCTGCTGTCACAGGATAGGATCATCATTTGTGTTGATTGCTTGCTATTGTTTTCTTTTCGCTACTTGTACTTGGGGATCATCCCTGTAATTTGCTTAATTCTAATAACAAGAGGAAGTTTTATCATGTGCCAACAAATAGAAGACTCATCAATTTTGGTAAGTAAAAAGGAATTCATTATGTACTCACTAGTTGACATGCTAATGCTATATCCACTATTGCACATGGGCAGAACTAAATGTGGGAGGTGCTAAATACATTCTCACGTAAACATTATTTGAGGGGGCCTGCTAAAATTTATACATAGCAACCAACTAAAAAATTGTTTGGGGATGTGGTAGCACCCCCACTTTAACATGTAGGTCTCCTCCGGATTGCACATGAGAGGTTGTGGGCTGATAATGAGAGATATGACAAAGACAAATGATTTATATCAATTTTTCTCTTAAGAGGATGGTATGAGCAGGTTCCCGTTGACCTGTGAACTCAGGGGACCCAAACCAAACCTATATTAAAAAGTCAGACTAGATTGGGTATTCAGTTTGTTAACATTAACAAGAATATAAACCCCACTTAGGTCAGGTTAATTAATCAACTTGAAACTTGTAAAGCCTGATATCTAAATATGCCTGTCTCACTCAAATTGAATGTATTCCCAATCTGATTATTCTACTTTCTCATTGATGATCTGATTGCCTTTGCCAATCAACCACCGTAGCTCACACCTCACATTGATGATAAGCAGTTCATATGAATGAGCTGATGTTGGTGGCTATATGGTCAGCTGCAGAGGTAGCAAATAGAAGGGGTTTGAGTAGTATGTTAAAATGAGTGATTGCTATTAGACAAGGGAGCAGCATTGCTGAGTTGTTTTGCAAAGTTACTGGCTTGATGGTGCTAGGTGTGGGGAGCTTTAGAAGCACCTGTCTTAGGCTTGCAATGGAGTGCACCTGTCTTGTTTGGCACAGTGCAAGGGGTGAAGCAATGTGAACTGGTATCAGAGTACAGCCGATGGGACGATGGGGTATTGTGTTCATGTGAGGGTGAGTTTGCTGTATTTTCCAATCTGCAGATCTTGTTTCTTTCTTCTTTTCTTATATTTCTGAAATTTATAAATACTAAAATATTCCAACCCAATGTCCAGACACAAACTAACCTGAATTTGATCTGGTTGGTTTGAGTTGGGTTCTCCTAAAAATTTTATCAAGTCTGAACTGACTCAAACTAAAGCTTTTTAATCAGTTTGTCCTATTTTCCCCTCAACCCAACCAAACCCAATCACATCCCTACTTGAATGTAAGCAGAGAATTAAATAATAAAAAAGGGAATATCAGACAGAGTCTCTATATGAAAGTGAAAGAATTCATATTTATTTCATTCAACATTCTTTGTCCAGTCAAACAATAAGATAAGTTTCTTACATGTCTTTTGCTGACATTTTTGTAAAGCCAATAGCAAGGGCGTGCTGTTTTCCTTCAGCCATGATGGCCTGAAATCAGATAAATAATGATGTGATGAAAGTTATTATAACTTCACTAAAATCGCTAACATTGTGCATTACAATCAATATACAGAATATAATGGCAGTACCACAGGACTTTCTGCTCCTACTTCCTCATCTAAAGCACCCCCAGGAGATGTAAGACCAGGACACATTATGTTTGCACCCGCCAAGACAAACTTTATTGCACCACGGTCAACTTGTAACTTCTTCATTATATTTGGATCTGTAAAATTAAAAAAACAATATGTTTCACATGCAATATAAAAAACAACCAATTGCAATTTGCATGTTGTCTTGTTAGAAACTCCAAATAAGCTTTATTTTTTGTTGGTCAAAGTATTAGGAGTGAGTGATAATTGATAACTTTTTTTTTCTAATGTATGCCTTAGGCACATACTAAGAACTTATATATAGTAAGTTTTTATTCGAAATCATAGGATCCAATGCATTGATACATTAAATCTACAATTTTCAAACAAAAATTATTATTTATTGATTTCTCATTTTGTGCCGTTGAATACACATTAGAAAAATCATTAATAAATTATTAATCACTCCCTGCATTTCAATATGAGGAGAGATGTGAGAAAAGCGAGAGACGGGTTACAACCCTCCCTCTAAGTTCCATCACTCCCTTTCTCCAAATTTACACTTTTTCTCCTTCATCTATTCTATTCCATATCAATAACCTCCATACTGTAGGTAAAAATAGGAGGACAAGTTCAAGGAAATTTTTCTCAATTCTCAAGGGATCAGTAGAATATAACAAGTGATTATCAGATCATCAAAAGATGAAGAACCATTTATTCTTTACATTCTCTTGTCCAAGATAACTAGCTAAACTGTTAGTGTAATTCTAAGCATCCTACAGCCCCTACCACTCAACATGATCTGAATTGTGGAACAATACAACATCATAAGCATTAAATGAGTCAATAAACCACATCAATGAATAAGTTCCTGACTTATTGTTGTAATAGAACGTCCACCACTGACCTCACCATCAAATATCCATCACCAAGCTCGAGAGAAAGATGGAAAGAAAAATTCCAAGGTCAATTGCCTATGAGTCATGATAATCATAGCAATCAAAACTTTGGTTCCCCCCCACTTCATAGCCTTTGGAAGGAAACTATATAGATGAAGAATTATAATCCAATTAATCAAAATGTTTATTTAAGCTCTGTGCACCAGTATCTAGAAAAGTTCATCTATCTCATCCAATCATTGGTTGCACCAAGCAAAATGTATTTCAACTATAATTTTTCCTTATAATGCATTTAGATATCCTTATTATCATAAGTTGAACCCCAAATCAGCTGCATCGTATAGCAGTTTATTCGGTACATATGCATCATTGGACTATTAAAGGTATGTGTTCAAATTACAGCCAAAAATCCGGTGAAACAGTTATAATTCATTAGACAAGTTAAAAACTGCAACAAACATAAACTTTACATTGATGGAGAAGCCGCAAAGTGGGCATGTATGGTCCATCACGGACACTAAAAAACAAAGGCACGTTGTTCACTAGAACCAGATTGAGATGGTTCTGACTACAAGAACAAGGGAAAAAGCAACCAGTTAGCAACCATAAGAGTCATGACGCGACAAAAAGCACAGCAAAAAGGATCACAATCAAACCATTTAGCAACTATAAGAGGGGACTTCTTAGGAAGTATATCATCCAACACTGGCTCAAGACCTGGATACTGCAACAGAGTGAGTGAGGTTAGTGTCACACGCATCAAAAATCAATTTTGTAATTTAAGCTTTGAAATTTAGCCAAACCCAAAAGTGAAGTCACCTCTTCTGCAATACTTTGCCGTATTTTTCGTTGAACAGAAGCCTTCACTTGGTTCTGTGCAGACACATCTTCAGATGAAAATCTGGCGAAAAAAAATTAACATTGTAAATCTAAACATACATATTGAAAAAACAACATTATCAATAATATCATATTCGTATCAATGAAATAGAGCATGCAACACATTTGTTCATAGAAATATCGAGTAGTTAGGGAAAGTAGTGCAAGAAAAAGAGGGCATGGGAATCCGATACGAAATGAAATGAATGTTTTAGGGTTTCAGCATCGTCAACACCAGCAATGGTGCAATTGTTAACAAAATTCTGACAATATATTTAAACAAAAAAAAAAAGTAACTGGTGAATCACATCATAATCTACGAAAGTGAGATTTTGCAGATGTGTATTTAGAGTGAGTGAGCTTACTTTTTGAACATTTTCTGCAGCGTTCAGCTTCGGAGTAAATCTGTGTGTGTGACAGTGAAATTGTAGAGAGAGAGAGAGAGAGAGAGAGAGAGATGAAAGATGCATACGCAAAGGAGTAGCACAGCTCTCGCAGGTGTTTCTGCATATGGACCATCCACGCTTGGCCCAATATACATTTTCAAGACAATTAGCTTTTGTGGGCTAATGACAAAAAAAGAGTGTGTGAGCTAAGACCTACGATTTCTGTATATACCGCTGTGGTTTATTTTTTAAAATTCTTAAATATATATACATAAAATAGTATTAATGATGTTATTACTTGTAATCATTAAGTAGGGTATAGGATAAACTCTGATTCATCACTTTATAGAATAGAATCTACCTTCTCTCCTAGATTCAATCTCCCGTTATATTAGTTATTTGTATTCAATTAGCAACAACGTAATAAACAATACATATTTTGATATTTATTATTTTTTTATTATTGAAAAAAATTCGTGCAAGGTTCACTAAAAAATTAATGTGACTCATTAAATATGAAATAAGATTTATTCCCTTTTTATTTTGTATATTTTGCAGAATAATATACAATGTTTACATTAAAATATCTTTGACTTTCTAATATGACATTCATTTTTATTTATTTATGATAAGTGTGTAAAATATTAATATTTTAATAAAACAAAAATAAAATTATCATAATCAATATTATTTTAATATTTTAAATATAAAAATAAATAAAAACAAAATTTCTTACATTAGTGAACAAAAAAAAAAAATCACATGATAATATTTTTTTTATATAATCATTTTTTATTAAAAATTATAAAATTCAATGAAATTTAATGTGTTGATGTGTTACAATATCTAATAAAAATTTTAAATAAATTCTTATGTTAAATTATTGCATTGGATGCAATATTTTTAGATCAAGGATTGACATCCTATTGTTGTGACGTAACTCCGAAAGCCAATTGACTCTCTTCAATCTAATGCATGGTGCTGGTCACGAATCAATGTTTAGAAACCGTATAGAGGAAGAAATCTTATGACTAAGTTCAGTTCTTACAAGCCTTTCACATATTAGGACCACAGTGACTCCAAAAAACACAAACAACCAAATAATTGTGGGACAGTGACTAAAAATAAGAAGACTGTTTATCAAGTACACCCAATTGAGCAAGACCTTTGGCAGCAAGACTTCTCAAACGGCCATCTTTTCCTTGAGTTATTTCTACCAAAGGCATTGTGGCGAAAGCTTTATACTTATTTCTCACTTCATCTAGTTGAAAAATTCGTTCTATAGCTATTAGAATCTTTTCCTGCAACCTGGGAGCTGGAAGAATCAGTTGTTTTATCATTGGTGTAATAGCATTTGCATCTGCAAGTACCTTACTTCCACTCTGTGGTGCTTCATTGTCAAGCAAAGTTAATAGTGCATCTAAGGAAGCTTCACATGTTCCAACATCTTGCTCTGCTAGCATTCTTACAAGGGGCTCCAAGGCATTAGCTTGTACAATGCAGAATGAAGACTCAACTGTGCACGTTCCTAGGTGTGCTGGGCAGCCAGTTTCTTGGGTTATAAGGCAGCATTTGAAAATACTTGGTTTCTTCTTTATTGGCTTGCTCAAGCCATATGAATTTTCTGAAAACTGTTTGATTGAAATGGCTGCATTTTGTTTTGAAAAGGGTGTTCCAGAAGACAGCAATTGCACCAGCACTGGAATTATCCCTTCTTCAGCTACTCTCTTTTGCCACTCCAGATTGGTTGAGACAGTGAAACGACAAAGAGCTTGAACAGAATTCTCTATGACTTGCTTTTTGTGTAAGGCATGCTTATGTTGATCAGTAAGACATGTTAAAATAATTTTAAGTGCTCCTGAATCTAGAAGCCATTGAGTCATGTAAGACTCCTGCGGTAGTTTAGAGATGATACCCATAGCCGTAACCATCTCTTCTGCATCATCCGAAACCTCAATGATCGTAAGCAATACTTTAATGAATCTTTCAGTTATGTGCGATGAGATGTTGTCATAATCACTATCTTCTGTTAAGCAATAGAAAAGCTTCAAGGCATTGACCCGCAGTGTTTGGGTATTAAGCTCCAAGTAGTGGACCAATACTTTAGCAGCTGAGATCTGCAAAATTATAACAATGAAATCATTTGTATGTATTGGATGATAATAATACATATATTATTGTTATTATTTGAGATTGCTATTTTGAAAGTGGGGTCTTGCTAACCAGTGTCCTAAGGGCACTAGTTAATGAATCAATAAATAGTTAATTTTTCTTGGATTTCATGTTCAAATGCATTACCAAACATGGAGGTAGGTGCATTTATATCTTTTCCAACAAAATATTTTTTATTTTTATTCCTTAACTAGTGCCTTAGTATTTTCCTTGAATGAAATAATCTGTTATAATAATGCAATAATAAATCTTAGACACGGATGTTTGGGTTATGCTTAACTGTTAACCTTAACTATATATTTTTAGGGGATAGAATTCAGATAGTTACAGTCATTGAAATTATGAGCATAGTTAATAAGTGAAATTCAGTACAGAGGAATTTTTAATGTACTCGAGGACTAAAATATTTCCTATTTTATTCTCCTCCTCTCATCTCTTTCCACTTGCTTTTCCTCTCTAATTTCCTAATCATCTAACATTACAGCTTCATTTTGTTCTAAATATTCAGTATATATATCCAACAAGGACTAGAAATATAGCTCTTTGTCGCCTTAAACAATTTTCTTCAAATGTAATTTTTACTTCTTAAATTTTGAAACTTGTAGAAAAATGCAGACCTGTCTCAACCTCTTTCTGATTCGGAAGCCAGAGAAAGATTGGCACAATGACTGAAAAGCTTTGAGAATCTTGTTTTGTATATCAGGTTCAGTCAAAGAAATTAGAGAGAAGAATTTGAATATGTCTTCCTCAGAATCTAACAATGAAACTTGGTCTGCTTCAGCTTGTTGATGAGTGGTTGATATGGCAAGATGCATTATTGTAGCAACAACATGTTCAAGTAAAGTCGGTGTCTGTAAACTGTGATAGTATAGCAGTTCAAATAATGGTTGAGCAACACCTTCCTTTATCATCTGCAGGCCATTCTCTGGCAAGCTTGAGAGCTGTAGTAGAGCTTTAACAGCCACTTTCTTCATTTCCACATCATTGTTTAAGAGCAGCTGAAGAAGAGGCTGCAGTGCCCCATCTTTGACCAAGAACAATTTATTCTGATCAGTCAACGTAATTTCTGACAAAGTTTTAGTCATGACTATCTTCATATTTTCGGGTCCTACATCAAAGAATTATTAACAATCAGTGAGTACTATGGTTGCATGTCAGATTCATACTTCAGAAAAGTTCCCTTTCAATGAAAAATCAAATTTTGTTCATTTTAGGAATAAATTCCATGTTTTATAGTTCAATTTTCAGCATCAAAGTTATACCAAAAGGTTAAACCTCCGTTGTATTTCCACCTTTACTTCATTGGCTTTTATGTGTCTTCGCTTCTTTTTGTACATCTATGTGCAGTAGACAAATGCACATTTCTACACACACTAGTTTCTTTTTTTAACAGACGTGATAATTTATACACATTAAGAAAGGAAGCAAAACAAGAAATATAATAGGAAACTTAGTTTCATTTGTAACCATTGTCAATTTCAGAGAGTTTTGTCTATAAGCACAAGCAATTAAGCATATATAATTCTATAAATGAGATGGGTGAATTCATATTTGTTACAAAACATTTTTTCTAAAGTATGTTCCAAAAATGTTGTATTTATATCTTACTTCATAGAGCCGTATCGAGATCAATGTCAACTACTAAAATTCAAGTCTCTTTCCCCTTCTCCGAAAAAGGAAAAAAGCAGTAAACACAATTTTGGTGATCAAGACATAAATCACTGTAAATTCAGAGGGTGTGTCTCATTTATGGAATACCTGTAGAAAGTTTTAGCAGTAAAGGCTTAAGATAATTTGCTTTTGCCATCTCTATAACATTCTGATCAAGGAAAGAGAGGTTCTCCAGCAGCTCATGTGCATTTTTGGTTGCTTCAACATCATCACTCTTTAACATTGTTACCAGGAGAAGTATGCTTCCTTGAATGTTTCCTATGAGATTGCACACCATCTTACATTTAGATAACTCCAACAGCAACTCCAATGCTAACTTGCTTTCCTCAATTTGACGCGCAAGTGAGCGAACTATTGATCCAAGTGCATTATCCACTTTAGCAATATCCTCCTGCCAGAAAGTAGTATATCAGTATCTTTATTATGCAAACTCAATATTGTTCTCTTAGTTTTGCATAGAGCTATTCAAACTTGTGCATAGTTAAAAATGAGAAGGATTTATGAGGTACCTTGTTCTCTGCATTATCAATTGCAAATAAAGAGAGGATGAGTAAAACACGCTTCCTTATTTCTCTATTTTTAGAAGCAAGAAGTCCAATAAGAACAGCAATGTAATTCTCCATTTTAAACCATTCTCGGTGCACCTCTCTTTCTAAGAATAGGTCCTGCAATTTGTCTAATGATTGAAGCACTCCCTCGTCTTCATTTGTTTCAAGTTCAGATTTGATGGTAGAAATGGTAATTATTGTGTTCCTGTCCTTCCATTCTTGAATAGACTGTTTTAAAGTTTTGTTTGGCCTCAGGATTGAAGTATCCAGAGGCAACATGGTCAAGGGACAGTGATTTTTCCCTTCAGCAATCCACTTCTCTATTGCACTTCTCTCAAATGTCTTCCCAGAGGATGTCTCCACAGGGTCCACCATAATATCAAGAGAGATTGGACAGTAAAAAGACTGAAGAGCCATCAAGGGTCTCCTTCCCAAGGAATTTCTCTTTTCAAAATATTGGCTTTCCTTCTCTTGTGCTGAAGTTATTAAATCAGCCTTTCCAAACACTGCAATAACCTGCTCCATATGTAGAGCTTCAGCCACATCTATCCTTGACTTAGCATTTTCCATTTCATTTTTCAGCTCTTCAAACTCTCTCTTCAAAGCACCATGCTCCATAGGGACCCCTATAGCATCTGCAACACAAGCTAGCAACTGATTTGCATATGACCTATCAACATTTCCCTCTTGTATTGCTATCTCAATTTTTTCCAAGATTTCCTCATCTAATTCTGCTATTTGATAATCAGCACCTAACATTTTCTGGCATAACTCACTTATCTGTTGATTTAAACCAGAGTTAATGTCCAATGAGGCCAAAGGGATGAGACTCACTGCTCGGCTTATATCTTTGGTACAACAGTTCAAGCGTGTAACTATCTTTCTTGAATTGATTAAAAGATAAAGTTTATTTCTACTGTTGCACTCAAAAACAAGGTGCTTAGCAACTCCAACCTCACGGTTGAGAACATCCGTAGCATTTTCCAAGCTCTTGGGATTGTGTATATCTTCCTTTGATAAAGACCTCAATAGAAAAGAGATATTGTCCAAGTGAATAGAAAATCTCTTAAAATTTTCCTTATGAATCACAACCTCATTGGCCGCTTTGACAGTATCAACTAAAGTTAAGATGGGCTGGGAAAGTAACTCAGATGCTGGGGTAATTGAGGCAGGAACTAATAATTCACTCGCCATTTCATTACTCAGGTTTGTTCAAAACCAAAACTCATTTTCCCATCAAGCATAAAAACTAGAAACCTGACCAGAACAGTGGTGAAATTAACAAATATCTAATTAATTATTCTAATATTTGTATCACAATATAAGCATAATGAAATAAATTTTCATCTGATATAATGATTCAGATCTAAAGGAGCTCAAGTTCACAACTACCTTGACCCATGTATGAGTGAAACAAAGACATTGGTGAGCTGAGAAATATGCTCAATTGACACAAACTGCTGTACTGGGGTGAGCTGAATAGCAGAACAGAACTCACAAGTCCAAAAACAAGAAAATAAATATTTCCTTCAACCATTTAATTTAATAAATTCAAATAATACTATAATATAATATACATGCTATAGCAGAGAAATGCAAGAACCAACCTGAGTGTTCAAGAATCAAGTGTTAGCAGAATTCCCTGGAAAATTAGATGGAATAGAAGAGAAAAGTAAAATAACAATTGGGTGAGATCATATAAGATTCTACTCATTTGTCATCGGACAAGCATGTTATCGGAAAAGAGAAAGGAAAGTAGAAAGTTGAAACAGTTGTGTTTCTTTTCTGTTTGGTTCTTGAGAGAGAGACCTGTATCGTTGGGTCTTCACTCGGTTTTGGTTGACTTGTGCTGTAGTGCTTCATTCTTACAAGTTTCAACTTTAAACTAGAAGCTGACGTATTCGAATCGGCTCATTACGAGTAGAAAACACAAGTCTAATTTGGCTTTGTAAAAAATGTCCAAATTCAATAAAGTTCAATTCCTTCGAATTAAAAATGTCTAAATTTACTTTTAACTTAAAATTTAAAATTTGGGTCGTGTGGGTTGAACAGGTCTAATTCGTGGGCTCTAATTTCAACCCAACCAGTCAAAACCTTTTATTCGTCGTATCTAAGACCAACCTATAAGGTTTTGCCACATCGTACGACATGGTTTGTTGATATAAGATGTGGTGTCGTGGCTAGTTTTGGATGGTGAGAAGTGACCATACATCGTTGCAGTGGAGATTACTTTAAAGTTACGTGGCCTTCTGTGACAGTGGCGCCAAATGTAACGGTGAAACCCCACTTTTTCTTTTCTTCATGCCGGCTTAGTGAAGTAAAAATTAAAGTAATTTATCAACATATAAATTAAAAAATATTTCGGCATCTAGGCAATAAGTTTATAAACTCATTGCGAACATGATGTCCAACTTAATGATATCCAAGCAATTTGACTCAACCTTGAGCAACTCAAAAGATTATTTAAGTTTAATGATATCCAAACATCAGATCATGCACTCTCAATTCAAGCTGATATCAATTTCTAGCACCAATTGGTAAACACTGAGTTGCCCTTTTCATCAAGTTATGTAGAATTTGTTGTTATAAGGTCCTAACTTGGAATCAACTATATAGTTTGAAAATTGTTTTTTTTTTTTTTTTAATTTAAAAGGGGGTCTAAGCCCCATCAAGCTAATACAAAACGAGGCAAAGAAATTCCTATTGAAGACAAATTTGTCGTTTATTAACACTTTAACGATGAATTAGTTATTATTAATATAAAATCTTTGAAAAATATAAAATTTTGTAATACATATGTCAAGAATATGTGAAAATATGACGTTCTTTTTAACTTCCAATATTCTTTTAAAAAATATTCAGCAAACGATTGTCTTATATAATAAATAATTAAATCCATTTTAATCAATAAATTTTAAATTTATATAAGTATATCGCATAATGTAATAGTAAAATCTCGCTCTGCATCAATTGATCGATGTATATGATGTACGTGGAACGAGTATTTTCAATCGTGCTATTTTTATTTACCAGTCTTAGTTATAATAATATTATCACATATCATACTAATAGATATAATTTTATTGATATAGAAAATGAACATATATTATTTTACTGGACAGGGAACTGTTTGGTCCCACATATAGAAAAAGAAAACTAAATACTTATTCGGCTCAGTTTGGTCAAATATTTTTTGTCAGGATTAGAAGGTAATTAACTCAATTAAGGATAATAATCAAGACATTATCTACTTTAAAGTAAAGGGCCAAAGCAAGGCTAACTCAGCAAGCTCATTAGCCCATAACAATGCCTATAAAAGAAAGGTAGGAAATACAAGTAAAGAGTTAATTTTTTATTATTAAATAGCATTTATTGTTTAGAACCGAATCCTGACTTCAGCATCGGAATGCCTTTTGCAGGTACCCTTCTCATGTTAGCGATAGTAAGAGGGACATCACTGCTTCAGAGCAGAGACTTGAAGACTAATGTTTCCCTAACAGGAACATCGAACTGCCTTTCGGATAACGGCTCGACTAGACAATGGGGCATACAAGCTAGACACACTCGGAGGGAAGACAATACTGAGAACATGGAATTGTACACATTTAAAGCATTATTTCAGTTAAATACATGTAATATGTAATCAGTGTACATGTTTCTTTACCCAGGTTTTGTCCTCTTAAAAGAAAGTGAAAAGAGGTTTTCCTGGAAAGTTTTTAATGAGACACATTATCAATAAAGCACATTTTGCAGCTATTTGGTTTATCTGGATTTTAAATCTAATTCCCTCCCAAGTACCTCTACTCAGCCAAGGACGAATCATTTACAATTCTCTCTCAAGTACTTTTACTTGGCTAAGGTTGAATTAATTAACTCTCTCTCGAGTACTCCTACTTGGCCAAGGACGAATCATTTACAATTCCCTCCCAAGTACTTTTACTTGACTAAGGTTGAATTAATTAACTCCTTTCGAGTACCCCTACTCGGCCAAGGATGAATCATTTACAATTCCCTCCTAAGTACTTTTACTTGGCTAAGGTTAAATTAATTAATTCCCTCCGGAGTACCCCTACTCGGCCAAGGATGAATCATTTACAATTTCCTCCCAAGTACTTTTACTTGGCTAAGGTTGAATTAATTAATTTCCTCCCGAGTACCCCTACTCGGCCAAGGACAAATCATTTACAATTCCCTCCCAAGTACTTTTACTTGGCTAAGGTTGAATTAATTAATTCCCTCCCAAGTACCCCTACTTGGCCAAGGATGAATCATTATTACAATTCCCTCCTAAGTACTTGGCTAAGGTTGAATTAATTAATTTCCTCCCAAGTACCCCCCTACTTGGTCAAAGATGATTTATTAAAAATTTCCTCCCAAGTACTAGGCTAAGGTTGAATTAATTCCCTCCCGAGTATCCTCTACTCGGTCAAGAATGACTACTATTAAATTCCCTCCCAAGTCTCCTAACTTGGTCAAGGTTGAACTAATTCCTTCTGAGTACCCCTACTCAGTCAAGAACGATGCACTTGTTAAAAGTGAAGCCATCATTTTATAGAAGGATACAATAGTAATCAGTTAAGAGCGAGACAAAGCATAAAAGGAAAAATTTAGTATTCATTTACCAAGACATTACAAAAATCTAGGCATTATTGGCCCAAGAACAAAGAAAGAAAAATTACAAAATGAAGAATAATTTCCCTCAACCCTGGCATCAGGACTAGGGGCATTGTCAGTTGTTGGAGCTCGGCTGGGGGCTTCAGCATCAGGTTCTACATCATCGTCCACGTCATTATATGGTAGAAACTTTTTACCGAAAAAGTCTTTGGTTAAATCAAAATAGAAATCGGTTGGTACTTGGCAAAATTCGTAGCATTGGCGCACGACATGATTAAAGCCAGCTTCATGCTAGACAAAAATCTTGTCAGAACAATGGTCTGAAAATGCCTTCATCTCGGCCTTAACTTTTTGGCTTTCCCGAGTTAGGGCCTCCTCCATTTCAAGAGATTTGTTTTTTAAGCACTCCTCCGTCTCCAAAGACTTTGCCCTTAAAACTTCTACTTCTACATTCTTGGCCCTTAGAGCCTCCTCAGTGTTCTGTAACCGATGCTCCGTCATGCTGTAACTTTCTTTAATTTGGACAACCTCGGTCTCCAGAGCCTTGATGGTCTCGGCAAGGGCAGATATGGCCGCCTCACTCTCTTGCTTAGCTTTTTGAACCTTCTCCAACTCTAGTAAAGGTTCCAAAGCTAACCTTCAGAGCATCCCTATGGATCGAGCTTGCAGCTCTACATAACATAGCCACAAAGACTTGTGATCCAGGTTATTGATAATGTCTTTCTCCGCATCAGAAAATATGTCAGGGGCCGCCACTCGTCCAACATGAACCCCTTCGGCTAAGAAGGAGTCGCATAGTACCCCTGAAGGGATTATAGAAATTGAGGAGCTACTGGCCCCAACCGTTCCGGCAACACAGGCATGTTTACGCATCCCAACAGCAGCAGTTGGCCCAGCCGAGTGGGAGTGCTTCCTCTTTTTCTCCCTCTCACCTTCTTTTTCCTTACCCTTCTTCTTTCGCCTTTTTGGTTGGCTTTCATCCAGGACAAAGTCTTGGGGAGGAGGGCGTGGCTCGGTTAACTCTGAAACATTGTTAAGATGGGGGTGGCGATGATCTTCAATTGGCACGTCATCTAGGGTTCGCCTTCTTAAACCATGACGATAGTTTGGCATGCTCATTCCTTTTTGAGCCATTAAACCTACAACAAAAACAGAGAGTCAAATCAATACAATTTGATTCAAAAAACTAAAACTATGAAAACGAGTCATACCATCCATATCCAGACGTGGATGAGGGGACTTCTGTAAGAGAATGAGGACTTGGGCAGGAAGCTCTCGGGGAAGAGACTTCAAGTATTCCAGGGCCGACATTTCTTCAGCCGACAAAAGGTCCTCGGGTAAAATGTCATATCAACGAGGTACCCGAGTCTAGTGAAAAGGGAAAAATGTATTACCTTCATTATCAAAAAAGTAATTTCTACTAACAAGGTCCACGATTACTTTAAAGTAACCGGTTTTGAAACCCTTGAAAGACGAAGCATAAGGCTTGAATAGTGGCAATTTAGGTTGCCTTATTAAGGATACCCACCTAGCTAAATTTGAAGGACAAGTACAAAAGAGATGAAGAAATAAACCTACACTAAGTTCTATATAATGAAATTTACACAAAGGCTTGGATGGCCGCCCACCCATTCGGATGAAGTTGTGTTGGCACTACATTTAAAACCCTCAGTACTCCCATTTGAAAGTCGTCAAAGGGTAACTTTATACCTAATTCTCTAAACATATACTCATACACATAGAAGGTGTCGCCCATTCCGGCACCCCCTAAAAAAACAAAGTTAGGGTTCTCGGTTTCGTCTCCCTGGCATGTACTGAGAATAATTGGGTATGGATCCGAACCCTCCCACATTGAAAAATCACAGTGGTCTACAAAAAGTTGAAGACTCATATTTTTCTTAAAGTGAAAAAATTAGGCTGCCACTTCACCGTGGACCCATTCGTATCCAGGGATCATACATGGAGGAAAAATTGGTCTTTCCCTAGGAGGGCTAATACTTGGAAGGAGTTCGGTAGACTCAGAATCAGTAGAACCATATGATTCGGTTTCGTCATTACATTCCCTAATATTGACCCTTATTACTTCTTCATCCACCCTACTCGGCATTGAAGAAATTTCAGCACCCCTCTTGGTGTCATCTACAACTTCTACTTCGACATTAGTCGACCTTGAAGTATTTGACAAGGAATCCTCCCACTCAATGGAATCGGCCATGAAGAAAAGTTTAAAAGTGAAAAGGTAAGATTAAAGCTGAACGTACCTTGAAGTAGTCAGTTCAGAGGAAAACTCTTGACAACCAAACACTTGAATACCCCTCTGTTCAAAGCAACAATGACAAATGAAGCCTAGACCACCATATATTTATAGGGTTTAGGGCCCTCGGACATATGAAGGGTCACACCCCTTCTAGACTGATAGATCTCTTCAAGATCAAACGGTTGAGATCGAACACCCTTTCGTTTAGTACACACACATAGAGGAAACCCTAAAAATTCCTGAAACCCTAAAAACCTGAAGTTCTAGAATGATCTTTTTTCATTATTTAATTTTTATTTTTATGGTATTTTATTTTTTTCCTCCTCGGTCTACACCACTTTTTTAATAAATCGAATACCTCTTCGATGCATACCCCCTCATTTTTCTGTACTTGAACCGAATACCCTACTCGGCTTACTTACGTTACTTAAACCAAACACCCCACTCGGTATTCCTATCCATCCCACAAAACTGAGTACCTATTCGACTACATGTTCTTGGCACTTGTATATTATTAAGCCCTTACTTCGCACCTCTTCGGGCTTGGGGGACTAGTGTACTGGATAGGGAATTGCTCGGTCCTACATATAGAAAAAGGAAACTGAGTACCTATTCGGCTCAGTTTAGCCGAATACCTTTTGTCAGGATTAGAAGGTAATTAACCCAATTAAAGGTAATAATCAAGACATTATCTACTTTAAAGTAAAGGGCCAAAGCAAGACTAACTCAGCAGGCCCATTAGCCCATAACAATGCCTATAAAAGGAAGGTAGGAAGTACAGATAAAAAGTTGACTTTTCATTATTAAATAGCATTTATTGCTCAGAACCGATTATTAATATATTAAGTTTAAATTTAATATATTGTTTTATTAGCATAACTCATAATATCCATTATAATAGTTTAATTATTATTACACAGACAAACAAGAATAATTTTTATTCGTTAATAAAAACATTTTTCTTATAATGGTCCGAATTAAAAGATGTGTCTTAAGTGGCACAACCTTGACGTGGATGAATCCGCGAGCCAGTTGACAACTCTTACCTCCCATTCCCTCCGAGCCGTGAAAATTGAAAGTTGAAAACGTGTGTTTACATTTTCTATTGTAGCTAAAAAGAATCAAAATCATGATATTACCTCTGTAATTGCGATTGCAGATCCAAAATTGAAACTTTTAAATGACTCCATGCTATGCATGATAACCAAAAAGAAGGTGGATGACTTTACGAAGAAAGGAAGTTTCAGCCTTTGTTGGCGTTGAAATGAAAAGGATTAAAATTAGTATGGATTGAAATTGATCAAATGGTCAAGGCTCAAATGTGATTTTTCACTTTTGCAATTTGGTATGAGTTGTTCAATTGATTGCATTCGAGTTGGTTGTGCCACTTCAATTCATTGCATATCATTCTTTGCCTATTTGAAATAGGCCCTCCAAAATTAGCACGTGTTCTAGCTCTGCATTGAGTTAATAGACCATGGTAACAAATAAGAAACGCAGATACAAAATCTATCTTTTTTATGATAAATAGAAGGGAACAAATCAATTATCTTGGGTGAATATTTTATCCTCACAAAGCTGCTCCTAATTAAATCGTAAGAGAGATTAGGTGCATGGAAGAAACGAAATAAACCACAGAGGGACCATGAACCAAATACAGAAGGAAAGAAAGTAGCCAAAGTATGAAGCTTTGAATTGTGTTAATTTTTATGTTATTACAGGGATAAAATGCTCTAAATATATTTTAAATCTATTTTATTCATTTATATATTTTCTTTCATTTTGTTTCAATCCTCTTTATTTTCACCCTTTTAATCCAAATAGAGTGCTAGTTCTTTAAATAGTAATTATAATAGTGCTTGATCTACAGCAGACTTAAATTTTAATGACATTTATAATGGAGTCACTACAGCTTACTTAAGAAAACTTCTTGGACAATAACAGATTACTCAGATCTCATTTGGCATAAGTAAGTTTAATAACAAAAAGTTCAAAGATTTGAATATACATATGGACTAATTTTAACTTATGCGGCAACTGTCCAAAAGAAAAATCCATTTAGGTTTTAAAGTAAGAATCAATATCAAATGTCTTTGCCTTTTTTTTTATTGCTGACACCCACAATTTACTGTCTATTTATTTTTAGTTAAATTAACTTAACGGAGGTTTTAAAAAAATCAACAGTGATAAAAAATTTGCACAGGAACTTTTTGATTTAGAGTAAATGGTTGATACAAGTGCTCATTGTAACAGATAAGTGTTAATAAACTAATATAAACTCATAAAAAGAAAAACGAATTGTAATATTCATTTCAAGAGAAATTCAGCAACTTTTATTAAGATACGATCAATGAAGGATACGTCATATATATGCATAACTTCTAGAAGTTATGCATAATCTCATGACATGAATAGTATTTTCAAGAGAAACCAAGTATAATAATTTACATTAAATTAATATTCGAAAGTATAAATATAAGCAGTTAGCACATGGCTGTTTAGAAAATGCCAATACACTAGCTGTTGTCCATTTATGAAATAAATAGCAAAAGATCTACAAGTTTGGGGAACATAGTACAAGAAATTTGAACACCCTTATTTTTAAAACGATTTTCTTAACATAAGAAGTTATACATGGTAAGTTTTATTAAAAATTGTAGTTTTAAGGGGTAAAAAATTAGAAAAATTGATCTTAGAAATGCAAAGAGACATGACAAGGGATAAAAAAACAAAAGACAAAGGATAATTTGATTAAAAAATTAAGGAGGCATGTGCAACTGCAACAACTTCTGGGGCAAATGGAAGGCCCGTGCCACAGCTTCTCCAAAAACAACTTTTGAGACTTTCTCCTTCAGTATGAGGACTGAGGAGAGAATAGAAGCATTTTCCTACAGTTAAAGCTAGCCAAATGGATCAAAGGTAATTAAATAGCCTTTAATTGCAAATACTAATGAAAAGAGAATACATAACCATTCACCTCATGCAATATAGTACTTCATGACTAAGAGTAATGATGTTCCACTTTTAATTCACTTCATTATTTCCGAAATCAGCATAGTTCGACTTAAGAAGAACAGCTATGCAGTGAAGTGAGTGATGTCGACTTAGCTTCTCTTAATTAAGTCGATGAAGATGAACAGAAGCAATCCCAACACGTGTCTACTTCTGCAGATTTAATTTTCTGATTTAGAAAACACGTTGAAAAATCTGTAAACGTAGATCAAATTCAAAAGTTACAAATATCCGTGTTCATTTAAAAGCAAATCCAAACATGCTATGATTTCTACTTCAGTGCTGAGCACATAATGTAAACCTTATGCCTATATATATATAAAATTGCATGTGATGACTCCTATATGTCATGTAAGAGATTCATAGAACTTCTTTCATTGATAGAGAAAGAAAACAGAAACAAGGGATAGTTTGGTTTCATAAGGGAAAAGTGCAAATACATGCAATGAAGCAAACAAGAGTGATATTGATTCGGCTCGTCTCTAGTTAATAGAATGCTTGAAAGATGAGCCAGATCAATATCACATCGTGTCTACTTTTGCAGAAGCCATATATACAACCACTCACTCAACAAAGGCAAAGCATCTATGTTGAGGAAAATAATGGCAACCTCTTCCTCCTATAAATAGGACCAACCAAAGCACTGTGGTATTGTCTTGGTATATCGTATAACATGACTTCGCTAGATACCCAAGAACGTCTGAGACAAGTGAATAACATTAACATATAATGCCTAAGCATCTAGAACATTTATCATGATTAAGATTCACTATGTCCACTATCAAACCCCTCAAATGTTAATCAACTTTGCATAATGGAGGACTAATTCTTTAATTGGTGTTTTAAAAGTGTACCTAAGGATTCATGTTAATAACTATTAAATATATCATATTAAATATTTTAAATTATTATAAAAAGTATATATTAAATATTTTTTATAGCTTTAAAATAATATTTGTTTTATTTTAAATAAAAACTTTATATTCTTAACTTTTTAATGCGTCTTTTAGCCACATTAAAAAAACCATTCTTTATTTAGTTGTCACATAAAATTACTATAAAAGCCATATCACAGTATAAAACAAAATAGAACAAAAATCATGGAAACATGTTTCATGAATATATTTTTGTGCCACGCAACAAATTCCTACAACATCTAAACATGAATGAAAATATCAATAGCAAAAACAACAAAAAGTTAAAGGAGTTTACACCTTGTTTATTTTATCATTGAAATATTATTACTTTTAATGAAAAACGCATGCACTCTAATGTTTCTTTTACCATTTTAAAAACAATTTTATCTAACTTTTCCTTAACTCTGAATCAAACGAACGCTTAGCACATTTAGCTAAATTTATATCGCTATACCCTAAAATTTGTTTACTGAAACTTAAAAAGAAAAGAAAAGAAAAGAAAAAGTGATTTTAAGATATACATAATTTTATAAAATGTTATTTTTTAAAGATAAAAACAATAAAATGTTCTTTGCAGATATTTAAAAAGCACACTAAAAAATTCGGCCATTAATCGGTTGTGATAGTTTTGGTCGTTTAGATAAAGACAATAGACATATATTCTAAACCATAACAAATAAATTTAGCAGAACCTTTCGACAGAGCAGTAAGGGAATACAGACACCTCCCTCCTTTTTCTACTTACAGAGATAGAATAATAATAATAATAATTATTATTATTATTATGGCTTAGGGCGCTCTATGTTCTCGGATATATATGAAAATAAATATTACAATACTACAATTTGGCACGTGAAATTCCTTCATCAAGTAATAAGAATATTCTCATAGATTTTTTTTTTCTCTTTACTTCCTCTCTTCCTTAATTACCAGAAAGTGTTTATAAAGACGATACGAAATAATTGAACTGCTCAACGTTATCTTGCAGGACATGGGATTGAGCAGAAGTAAAACAACTTATCTAATTGATAAGTTTTTCATGCATAATATCAGTATTCATAAGTTTAAGTAAAATTAGGGGGAAAAAAAAAGATATATGTACAACTTTATCATTATTATTAAACAATGTTAGAGTCACGTATTTTGTGAGAAAATAAATCATAATATAAGATATTATTTTTATTGTGAATAACATATATTATATTTTATTAAATACAAAAATATATTGTAATCTTGATGTCTACTAATACGATTAAAACAACTTAATTTATTTAGTTTACTAAATACCCGTACTATTTGTCTTTGATGGTGGAATTTACCCCAAAGCAAATTAAAATAGATTCCCAAATAAGGGAGACAAACTTTATTTAATGCATGGGGTTCTTTTGCCAAATGCCAACTTGAACGGTGATGCTGTTTGGTATTTGTTAATGGGTATTCACAAATTAATTATTTATTAATCAAACGCTAATTAAGTTTGGGATTCAACATGGTCCTCCAATAATTAAAAATTAATGAATATAAAAATTAGCTTTTATAACATCCATACATGCATATTCCTATCTAATCTCTTTCTTTTTTTCTTTTCTTTTTAAATACAGATTATATTCATGCATGTGTGATACGCGTTCTTATTATAAGTTATCCTTTTTTTTTCCTTTATTTAATTTCTATAAATGGTATGATTAATTTCTTCTTTTAGCCGCCCCTCCACCTACTTTCTTTGAATTTATCATATCAAACAACACATCATTCAAAGTTTTTTATCGCACAGCATCATATCTAAGTGCTTATATATACGTTATTGTGAAATTTAATGATTATAACGTATTGATAAAATATAAAGTAAATCAATTTTAACCATTATGTAAAGTTAAACAGTCAATATTTTTATCATACATAATTTATCGCAATTTTTCTCGAAAAACAATTCTCGCATGTATAAATTAAAAAATATATATATAGTTATTTCCAATTGTGCTCGTAAATCGATTTTTTGGATAAATGATTTAGTATTAATTAACCTATCCCTAGTACCAGTTAGATTTTTAAAGCATATTTAATAAATTTCCCGTTACTTTTATTGTAAGATTTTTCTAACTCTAATATAATAATGATAAAACTTTTATTATTCTTTAATTTTTTTAGACAGAACTTTAGTAATTATTTTATAACTTACGTTACGAAGTGATATAAACTTAAAACTGACTAATCTTAATAGGAGAATCAATTTTAAGAATTAAAGATTAAATTGCTTTATTAACATATTTAACTTTTCTTGACAAACTTAAAATTATGGAGGTGAAAAGCATGGGATGGCTGCAAACCATCAACACCAAGATATTTCTAATTTTTCATAATGAATAAAGGAGTTTTAATTTCCTCAATAGATGCCTCTCTTTCTAAAACTTCTCTGTAAGAATAACTCGACATAGGAAAAGAAACAGAACAATCCATGAATTTCAAAAAACAAATCAGAAAAATAAGCCAAAACCATGAATTTCAACTTAACATACTTTCAAATCAAAGTATCATTATTATCTAGACGGGTAACAGCTCAACTCGCGTGATATATTTAATTGCTTAATTAACTAATTAACAAATTTTATACATAATTTATCGCAATTTTTACTAAAATCAAGTCTCGCATGCATATATTAAAAAATGTAGTTATTTTCAATTGTGCTCATAAATTGATTTTTTGGACAAATAATTTAATATTAAACTATCAACATTTTTGTAGCCAAAATATTTTATATGAAATCAAATTTTAATACATATATTAATATATTAATACGTGAATAATAAAAATATAATGTACATTACTATTTTAAAACAAAATATTGCACGTACATATACAAATAAAAAACACGTGTTTTAAGAAGAAAATAACAAAATTCCATGTGTTTTATATATAAAATATAAAATGACAAGGAAGGGATTTTTTATGCTAAATTTGTATGTGATTTTCGACATGAAGAATATCATGTTCCCAAATTGTGTCATATTTGGTATATCTTGAAAAAAAAAAATTTATTATTCGAATCATTAAAAAATAATTTTATGTGTTATTGTATACAATATGAAGAAAATTATAATTTTAGTTTTTTAGTTTTTACATTATTTTTAGTTACTTAATTTTTTCTAGTTTCAATTTGATTTTCTAAATTTTTAAAACATTTCAAATATATAATTTTTTATTAAAAATGTTAAGTATATTATTTTTTCAAGTGTATCGTTCATTTTATTTTTCAAAAATATATTTTTTTCTTTTTTCTTCCACGTTTTTTCTCTTTTATCCCTTCTTTTCATTTTTTTTTCTTTCTCTTTCTTACTCTTTTCCTTGTTTTCATTCTTCTTTTTTTCCTACTCATGTCTTTGTATTTTTCTTTATTCCTCTTTTCTTTTTAATATTTTACCATCAACTACTATCTTTCCCTTGGATTTTCAAAATCATCCATATTATTCCTGTAAATGATACACTCGTTCACTGTAACTTCTGTCTTTACTCTCTGCTATGACGTTCTTGTAGAATATTCTAAATTCTCTTTGTCAATAGGAAGAATACTTGCAATGACACTCTAATGGTTAAGTAAGTGTTCGGTATAGAGTAATAAATACTATTAAATATTCTGAGGTCAACCCCCTTACTTGTCATTCTTACTTTCCTTTTATAGGCATGAGATTAGGCTAATAGGCTTTAATAAGTTAGCTTTACACTATACTTCTGATTGCTTGAATGATTAGCCTTTTTTTATTGGTTAATTATCTTAATTAGCCTGTTAATTTATTTTGATGTGACTGAAGGAATGTTGATACTCTTTGTCCAAAAGTGAAGATGAAGGGGTGTGGGTACCCTTCTTCTTGAGATGAGGCCAAAGGAGTGTAGGTACCTTTCATCTTGAGGTGAGGTCGAAGTAGTATTTGGTTTCCTTTTTCTGTAAAAATAACTGAATAGTATCTTATTCAGTATACATATTTAGAAACATATCTCATTAGACCATCACGCATTTATTAAATCACTCTAAACACCACTAACGTTACAATTATATAAAAAATTAAAAGATTAAAAATATAATTTATCTTATATACAACATTTATACTTTTTTACTCAGCTTACATATATATATATATATATATATATATATATATATATATATTCTCAAAATATATTTTAAATATAAAAAATATAGTTTAAAATGACTAAAAAAATCATTTATTGAAAACTATATGAGTCATATTTCAAGCACTTTTATCACATGAGTGTATATACACATATAATCTATTGTGATTTTTATAATTATTAATAACAACTCATCTCTTTAATATCCCATAAGTAAATAAATAAAAACATATAAAAAGATTATAAGAGTCTATTGTGGGTTCACATACAATGTTAAAATGTTAAGAATAAAAAATTGTGTATATTTTTTTTTACCATCACACATCGTTTAATGATTATTTTCAAAATATGTTTTTTTTAGTATTTAATAAAATATACTAAATGCTTTCATGTTATATATTGGCAAGTAGCTCGGTATCGCTTAAGCAAAATCTCGAGTTTAAATTTTTGTCTATGCAAAAAAATCTCTAGTGATAACTCATCCACCACATCCAGATGCGTGACCTGGGTGAAGTGACCTAGATCGGATTTGGATTAAACTAAAAATTACGATAGTAGTGACTTGCTTTTTAAATAATTTAAATATTAAACTATATTTAGTATGTTGAAATTAAATCTTAATAAAAGAGTGATAAATAAGCTTGTATAAAAAAATAATATTAAAGAATAAGTCTTGTTAATAGGTGTCTTAAATATGTTATTCATTAAATTAATAAATAACATTTTAAATTAAAATTAAATAAAAATATTAAAAAATTACTTTTAAATTTATTTTAGGTCAAACCAAAGAAGTATCTAAACCAATAATTAATCTATAAGGTCACATGTGACCTAATTTCTAAATTGGGTTGGATGTACCATTGACAACGCCTTCAATAAGTGTATTGAATCGTACAAGTAATATAGTAAAAATAAAGTATTGTTCTCACAGAGATTGATAGAAACACGTATTGAGTTACCAAATTAAACTAATTGAATGCAATTAAGATTGAAAGAGACTCTAAAATATAAATTGATTTAATTCACTTTGCAAGTAAATAAACAAAAAAATCTGAAATAAAATGAGAAAATTCAATGACAAGATAATTAGGATTAGACTTCACCCATTTTTCATGTGATAAACTAAACTCCCTTACTAGTTCAAGCTCTTCTTAAGATGTTAGGAAAAGTTCCCACTAAATTAATTCATATCTAAGTCCTTGGTATACAAATTCTCTTGAACTTATACACAAAGATTAATTCCATAATTCTAAATATATGAGTCTAAGGTTTTAGGGCACAAGGAAACCAAAAGATCATACACCCAATAATTTCTATTCCTAGAAAATTAAATGATGAGGCAAGTAAATCAAGAGAAGCACAACTACTCATTCCATTTTTCAATATAAAGAAGGTTCATCAAAACAAAGCATGATTAGCTAGTTATACCAAGTATTAAGAACATATTTACAAGCTAACATAAAAAGAAGCTTAAACTAGAGTCAAGAATCTAATTACATCACAATTTCAAAGGGATCCATCAACCCTAACTACAAAATATTTAGCAATCCATCACAGAAATAAAAAATACAAGAAAAGAAGGAGAGGTTCCCTTAGCCATGTTCTTGAGAAGTAAATGAGTATGGGAATATTCTCTAATCTTTCTCTCCAAAGACCCAAGTATGGGTCTGGTCTTCTTGCTCTAGAAGAGTTGCTCCTTTGCTCTCTCTCGCAAAAAAAAAAACCCTTATTACAATCTGTCTCCAATCTTTTTTATCTTACACAATATGTATTCTTGTCCACGTCCATAAGTTTGCGCCTTGGCACAGGATGACCCAAGAGCACATTGTCACACTTGGGTGGCGCCTTAGCACACACAGGTCTATGTCTTGGCACTGAATAACCTGCAATCAATATTCGAACTTTAGCAATTTTCACCCAAAATTGTAGTAAGGTAAGATAAATTATAAAAACTAGAATTCTAATAAATTTAAGAGAAAAATGAAAAATAAGAAGTTAAAAGAAGAAAAAAAGAAGATTAAAATTAACCAAAAACTACATACTACTAGACTCTTAACAAACTTTTCCACACTTAATTGTTTGTTTGTCCCCAAGCAAACACAGACAACTAACAAACATACAATTTCAAACGCAGCTCAAATAAATAGTGAGAAAATCTTAATAAGAGAATAATAATTCCAAAAGATATAAGTGGATAAAGCAAAGATGTGGAATATTAGATTATATGTATCAAGCCAAATCAAGCAGTGCATTTATACAAATCAAGTAAATCCAGAAGTACAGATGCAAATCTTTATACAACCCTTAAAAATCAATGATTAAATTGAAGTTGGTTACTAAAACTAAACATGAATACTTTTTTTTCTTATTTTTCTTGTTCTTTCTTTCTAATATTTAACCATGACTCACTTGCATTTGAACACCGTACAAAAGGGTGTGTCTCACATCTGCATGTACAAAATTTATTTCATATATTGTTACTTTACTTAATTCATACTAACTTAACATTAGAGCATCTTTGTTACTACTCCACCATCTTTTGCTCAAGATTCCATTATTCGCACTTATTTTACTATATTCAAATGTTTACATATTTTACAAAATCAATGCAATTCTTTCTTTTTACTTTATTTTACACCTAGTGTTGTAAAAATTAAATTGGTCGCGCAAATTGATTTGACCACAAACCTAACTCTTACTTAATTTGATTATACTTTCAGACTGTTATGCAAGCAAAATAATATTAGACCGATGATTTAAATGAGAAATGAGCAACTTGAAATCTATACAATTTATTTAGTTTGGATGGAGTCATATGTATATGATTTCATTTCTTCTTCATTATTTTATTTAGTTTATGCCTTTCCTTTTGGCACTTTTGAGTGTTAACTTTTGTTTATTTATCTTTGTGCTGAGGAGTTTTTTTTTCAATTTTCTTTGGTATTTGTGATTCAATAGTCATCTTTGTAGTTGAGAGTCATTGTTTCATTTATTATTTTTCATTTTTGTTGCAACTGTGTTGGTAGAGCTTTTATTTTCTAATTCTAGCAATCCTATGGCTTTTTTCCCTTATTGGGGTAATTTTAAAAAAAAATTATCAATATAAATTTTTTTTAAAACAAATTTCCTGTCCAATAATCTATGTGGCACCAAAGTTGTCTAGAAAAGGGATGACACAGGTGATAACATGACAAGCTATGAGAGTGTCGTCCCATTACTAGCCTACACTAATGAGGTGAGTAGTCTACATGGTACCAAAGTCGTCTAGAAAATAGACGACATAGGTGATGACGTGGTAAGTTATGAGAGTGTCATCCCATTACTAGCCGATACTAACAAGATGTTGACACGTGTCGTGCCAGAAACTATTATCGTCCATATTTAGACAATTTTTGTAGTGTCAATGTAAGCGACGATTTTTGTACCGTCCATGTCAGGGACGACTCTAATGTCATCTAATTGGGGTCGATTTTTATGTTACTGCTAGATAAAAATTTGATACATCCTTTTGTCCAAATTTAGAGGTCTATAAATACAGAAATTTCACACAATAATCGTGCAGCTGGAAGAGAAAGCAACTATGAAGCTTGAAGAGAAATTTTTCAATCAAGTTAGATTTGAGCATTACGAGTATATATATTTTGAATTCATTGAGTATTAAGAATTTTTTATTTAGAAAATTGATAATATTTTAAGTGTTAATGTTGTAAATAATTTTGTTTTGTTATGTTTGAAAATAATAAATATAAAATATAATGTTAAAAATTAATTATTTAAATATGTGTAATTGCAAATTAATTTTTAAATATAAATTTGTTATATTATAAATTAATTATTATGATGACCAATTATTTTGAATGCAGGATAAATGAAATTGTTGTTATATTATATTCAAATGGTAGAATATATGAAGAAAATGAGGGTATAATTTTTAAAGAGGAGAAAAAGATGATTAAGATAAAACGTGGGAATTACCCTTAATTTATTTATGCAATTCTTAATATTAAACAATAAATTCATTATGTTTTAAATTTTATTATTCATATTCAATAATAATTTTTTTCTTAAATTATAAAATTTATTTTCAATATGTAATGTTTTAAATAAATTTAAAGATAAAATTATTATATTTTATAATTAATTTTTTTATGACTATAATACTTTAAATCTATTTATCATTATTATATTTTTTTTCATATTTTATCTATTCTATAGTATAACTGTATATGTTTATTTTTTAACAATAATTTTAATAAAAATATTCTATTTACTCTTTTTCAAAAAGTAAATATTATTTTTACTGCATCTAATATTTTTTTCGCAAATATTTTATTTGTATCTTAATTTACCATCAACATATAAAATTTATTATTTATCCTACATTAATTATTTATTATTTTCACTGCATTTCATATATATTTTTTCATTACCATGTTTTTTTTCCTGAACCATAAAATTATATATAATTTTCTTTCCTCTTAATTTATCAATTTATTACAATAATAATTCATCTAATTATTTAATAATTAATAAATATCATCTAATTACTATAATTTTAATTTAATATATTTTTAAACAAACTAATTATAAATATATAAATTATATATATTATATTATATAATTGCTATAAAATTTATCTGAAATTTTAATTTTTACAAATACACAAATTAATATAATTTTTAAAAACAAGCAAATTTGTGCACCTCTGCAGTTTGGTTTCGTCTCGATTTGGACCCTCTTTTTAATGAACGAGTGCTTCACCCCCTCACCTACAAATCCTTTACATGCTCCCCATCTCAAAGTTACATGCATGCAATCTAAATAAATACTATATTTAAAAACAAAATATATTCACATTATTATTATTTTATCTTTTATAATGTATTTTCTCACACAAAATAGATTTTGGATGCCCACAAATTTCAACATATGTTGTGTTTTTTTTTTCAAGTGAATCTGTAAAAGGTAAAATCTGCGAAAATGAATGGAGCAAGGAAGAAAGGAAAGGGAACTCGCGCCTCTAAATGGTCAAATGTATAAGCCACGTAGACCAATCACCTTACTATCGTCCCTGATGTAGCTGACACCAAAGTTGGCACAGATCTAGCTAACTCCTTTAAGAGTTAATCATGTGTAATGTTTATTTCTAGTCGTTGATAAGATTTTTCACTTTTTTGTTTTTTTTGTTTTTAGTGTTGTCCTGCTTTTGGACGATTTTGATGCCACTTGACATTCTCTATCCCAGACTGAAAATTTGTTACGTTGAAATTCTATTTCGATAATTTTTTTTAATTACCATAATATGGCAAAAAAACTCCAATCCTACCCTAGTTTAGCTTGTAGAGTGATAGTAATTGGATATTTAGGGTTTAGAGTGATAATAATCTTTAGCTCAACCTTAAGCTATATTACAAATTTTTTATTTTGAGACACGTCTCGCAAGCTTCTCACTATGTCCACGTATCATGTTTGATCAAAATAAAAATAAAAAAAGAAAAAACACCCTCGTATCAAATCTCATAAAAACACAGCAAAGGCAGATGCCAATAAATAAAGCATTTCTAACAATTATAAAAAAAAAAATAATGAATACTATTTTTTATCGTACACACATTTAGTTTGACTAATGACTTACTAGTTTAATCAATAATTCAGCATTAAGAAAGTCAACAATTAATCATAATTTTACAACATTGATAATATAATATTTATTATGATACTCGTAACTTGAAAAGATATTATATACTTTTTAAAAATTAATGGTTATAATTTTTTTAATATTTTATAAAATTAAAGAGTATTTATATTTTTTTAAATAAATTATTAATTTCATTATTTATTAATTTAAAATTAATGATAATAATTATTTTACCTGAGAGAATATAAAATGTATTCTTATAAAAATACCGTACCTTATTATCGTCTTTTTATTTATAGATTACAAGCAAAAAAAGAACCAAGACTAAAGCAAGGCTCAGGTCAGCAGCAACTTTGGTTGATTTATCCAACTAAACGTGGTTATCCAAAGTTTCTCTTTTTCGGTCAAGGTTAATCAAAGTTTCAACAACTAATATAGGATGATCTTAAAAATAAAATAAAAAAATATTTGTTTTGTTTTATATATTTGCCAAGGCCCAACCAAGCCCATTTTGTTCAATATCGTGCCGAAGTTTAACATTGGATCTCCACCGCAGTGAGGACCCAACTCCGAAGTCACCAAAAAAATAAAAATAAAAATAAAAATAAAGAAGAAGAAGAAGAATCCATGATCATCGAGAAATGGGAACGAACCGAAGCCGAAGGTATCTCTCTCTGGTTTTCTTGTACCTAAGCTAAGCACTCGAATGCGGTGCAGTTTTTGAGGAGCGGGGTTTTGAAGAAAACAGCGTAACGGTTCCATATGGAGGTGCCGCTTTACGAGACGCGACGTCACGCTTCCAATTACCATCCTCAACAACAACAAAACCAACACCAACAGGTCAGCGTCTCTTCTATTCTCTCTTCCGATTCTCACTCTTATTCCCTCGCTTTTCTTCATCATTCTCGAATTTCAGGAAAATGGAGGCGCTAAGGCTAGCTTTCTCTCCTTGCTTTCTTCTCGAGGTAAGTTTCGTTTTTCTTTTTTCACTTCCGAACACGTTCGGTTCTGGTTTCGCTGAATCCTTATCAATGCTCGTTTGGATTTGGATCCAATTCATGTATCTTACTGTGTGTGAAGGCGTTAGCCAACTAAAAGAGAAATGGACTGAATATAATCAACCAAAGAGACTCAGAAGATTGGTGTCGCTGTTTGTTTCCCCTACTGCCAAACATGTCGCAGTTGCCGCGGGAAATCGGATAACGATTCTGCGTAAAGAGGATGAGTATCGACATCCATGCGCTGTTTTCACCAGTGAGATTTATTTAGTTACTCTCTGAAATCTTGCCTTCTTTGGATTCTGTTGAAAAGTGAAAATGCGATTTCATTCTGATTTGCTATTGGTTCGTTAGATTCCAGCTTTGGTACATTTAGTGTAGGAGCTTGGTCTGAGGATGATGACGTTCTTGGAGTTGCTGATGACTCTGATACGTTGTATTTTATCAAATTCAGTGGCGAAGTAGTGGCAGAAATTACGAAGAAGCATTTGAAACTGTCTTCACCAGTCGTTGGTCTATTTTCGGATGACGATTTTGGCGCACACGAGTCTTACTTGTAAGTTTCTTTCCTTTCTCTACATCCCTTGCTTGTGATATACTGTACACAGCCCAAAAACGTGAGTAGTTTGTTGCTGATTTGAAAAATATGGTCATGCTGTCTTTGTTTGGAAAACTTCCACACTGAATTAAAGCAATGTTGGGAAGCATTTGTTAAAGAGAGATGGCATGTCAGTCTGAAATGTTGGTATTGTTTGAGGTGTAGGTTCTCTGTTGTTACATCGGATGGTTCACTTCAACAAATCGAGATCAGTCATGGACAAAGTGGCTCTACCTTTCCCAAGTACATTTCTAATCACAGGAGTCAGATTTGCGACACTATTTTCTGCTTTGACCGCCATATTGAACTTAACCTTTTTGTGGCTGTTCACAAGAACTCTGGTATTTTATTTTTATTTTATTTTATTTTTTGGTTTTTCTCAATTATTTTTTCTACGTTATAAGTGTTGGTTAGGAATTAAAGCAGTGGATTGTGTGTTAGACAAATGATGACTTTATGCTATTGCTTCACTTGCTTCTGACTACTAGCTTTAACCTTTCATCTGATTCATGTCAGTCAAATTTAACAAGGGAAAGACATAAAAAGAAACAAAACAACAAAGATAACATCTTAATAAATATTTGCAAAATCAAAATAAAGTTCATACGTGATTAGAAACCTTTACCTCGATGGGTAAAATTCACAGCTGAATTGTGCAATCTGCTTCACGCTTACCTCCATGCTCTGCTTGTAGTCGTAAGAACTTTTTTATGATTGAACTATGTACTGTGCCTGTCTTCTCTGTATAATTATAATGTCTGATGTCCTCTGTTTTAAATTTTTAGAAGGATATAGTTCTTATTTTTATCTTTCTTCTGTATAAAAAGTTTCTCTTTTTTTTTTTCATAATTTCAGAAGTTGGCTGTTTAAATAATTATAATTACTTCATAACAAATACAGGTGGGTTTAAGCTACAACTCTACAAGAAAGTTTGAACCATAACATGTTTTGAATTTTTTAAATGTTTGAAGTTCTATTAAAAGTAACTAATTAAGGGTCTAAAATGCAACGTGTATCTTCTATTATGTGTATGTATTCTGTTTTCTCCTCAATGCAGTAGAGATGAAGATGTTGCATTTGAAGAGTAGACATACTAAATAAGATATGATTAAAAATGATTATATCAAAGAGAAAGTTGGGATAGGAACTTGTAGGAAAAAAATGGTAGAATCTTGCCCTAATTGGTTTAGGAATGTGTGGAGAAGACCTGTGGAAGCCTTAATAAAGAGAGTAGATCGTATGGAGGTAGTGGGAGACTGAAAAAAACTATAGGCAAAACAATTAAGGATTTAGAGGTCAAAGGTGTGGTGGTTGTTTTATTTTGATAAGAGAATTTTGTTTGGGCATCAATTCAAGCCATGATATTTTTTTATTGGTTATATTTACTGATTTCATGTCGTAGAATAAACATGGAAATCCATTTTTTTATTTGGATCATGGACATGGAGTAATTCATTACTGAACTTGTATTATGTGTTCTTAATTCAAATTTCAGAACAATGTTTTATTATCCTTTGCTTTTGTACTTCTTCCACTGTATTCTCTTAACAATATTTCTTCTTTTATCAAATAAATTATTATTGGACCAAGTTCTTCTCTAACTAGTCTCACATATATCCATTTTAGGATCTTTCCATATTTCTCTTTTGCACAGAAATTCAAGTACAGAACTGGAGCAGTTGTTCTCTTTGCAATTTGAGGGATTATATATAAAGCCAAAAGGCTACAGAGGTCAACTGACATTTCCAAAGGTGCTAATCTCACCACAAGCTACATTCATTGCTACTCTGGATTTGACAGGGAGCTTGCATATTTTTAAGCTGGACATAGAAGGCTTTACACTCTCCCAGATTGCCCTGGGTGAGAGAGATGATTCACAAACATTTGATAATTTATCAAATGGAGGAAGCAAAGCTTTTTTGGATTTTACTTGGTGGTGTGATCATATCCTTGCCATTATAGATAGGAATGGTGTGGTTATGTTCGTTGACATCCTTACTGGTTCTAAAGTTCCAGAAGAGGATCCTGCATATTTTTTACCTGTGCTTGAAAGAGCACAAAGATATAAGGGCCGTGTTTTCCTTTTGGTGAGTCTATCATCCAAAGAAAGATATAATCCTTCTGATTTTGGATCAATGGAAGAGTTGCATCAGACAGAGTGGATAATTGAAGATAGGCTTAATCAATTTCACCTTTCTAGGTTGCTCTGGCACCTTGTTTCATTTGCTGAAAAATCTGTCCCTGAAATGTATGGTATATTGATTAGCAAGAAAAGATATGAGGATGCTCTGGATTTTGCTGATAGTCATGGATTAGATAAAGACGAAGTTCTGAAGTCACAGTGGTTGAATTCTAGCCAAGGAGTAAATGAAATAAATATGTTTTTGTCAAATATTAAGGATAGAGATTTTGTACTTTCTGAATGTGTTGATAGGATTGGACCGACTGAAGATGCTGTTAAGGCTTTACTGGCTTATGGCCTACGCATTACTGACCATCATAGATTCTCAGAAGTTGATGATGATAATTCTAGTCAAGTATGGGATATTCGTTTGGCCAGACTTCAAATTTTGCAATTTAGAGACAGGCTGGAAACATATCTTGGAATAAACATGGGCAGGTATTTTGAAAGTTATAGACATCAATTTTGACAAAAATAACCTGTATGTTTTCAATGCTTTGCTTAAATATTTTACAAGTTTTTTAATATATATTTCTTTTTCAATTTATTTTATTGAAATAGAAATATCATTAAGACTAAGAAGGAATTAAATGAGTTGGAGGACAGGGAAACTCTATAAAAAAGAGCAAAACACAAGGAAAAAAGAATATCAATCAAGCAAAGTTACTCAATACCTAAGCACATCTGTTGGGGAAACCTTTTCTAAATAAAAATCTGTGTAATTTACACCAAATGGAAGCCAAGAGCTATGATCCAATCATATGCACTGAATTGTAGCATGGGTTGCATATGGCTGCTAGACTTTAGCCTCTTCTACCAAAATCATTAAAGATGATTGATAATACAACATCTTCCAAGGACCTAAAACCAACCTAGCTCTGAGCAAAGGCCAAAAGTTCCAAAGTTCCAATGTAAAACAAAAGCAGAACCATGTAAGAAGAGATGAGAACCAATTTAAACTGAGAACTACATTTTCCACACACAACTTGGATCAGGCAAAATAAATATGACACTTAAAATTGGTTTTGTATCAATCTTGGTTTTATCTTCACCATAACTTTTCTAAGCCTTTGTATTCCCATGTAGCACTCTAGTGATGATTTTTTCATTGTAATATGCACTTTATATTTTTTCTAGTTGGCCCATATCATCATCGGCGAGAAAAGTAGCATTTATATGATAAGTTTTGGATTCCCAAAGTTATCTTTCCATAATTTGCAAATTTAAGGGGGGAGGATTATTGAACAAATGGTTAATTAGGTTTCTCCACCATCTATTTTCTCAGTTTCTTTTATTAAAAGAGACTTTTTTATTAACCAGATTTTTTAAAATTGGATTTTTGACCGAACTCAATGGCGTCTAATGATCGATGTAGTTGACCTCATCCAATGAGATAAGGCTTGGTTGTTGTTATACATGTATGCGTGCGTGCACACAAAAGAAGTCTTTAAATTGAAATATTGGCATATCCTTATGTATTCTTAAATCTTAGCTCATAATGATGAGTTCTTCAATTGTAAGATTTAAAATTTTAACTGGACTTTGTCTACTTATTTTCTTTTGTTGGCAACATTGCAAATACCCATCTCACCATAGATCACTAACAAACTTACATGCATAAATATAGTCACATTCCAATATATGATCATGGTAATGGTTTAAAATGATAGGATTTTTATCATTTGTGATTCTTCAATAATTCTTTTCCACTGACACGAAATTCATTGACACAGTTTTCTGCAGGTTTTCTATGCAGGAATATGGCAAATTTCGCATTATGCCTATTAATGAAGCTGCTGTAGCACTGGCAGAAAGTGGAAAAATTGGTGCGTTGAACTTGCTCTTCAAGCGTCATCCATATTCTTTGTCTCCCTTTATGCTGGAAATTTTAGCTACCATCCCAGAAACAGTTCCTGTACAAATGTATGGACAACTTCTTCCTGGGAGGTCTCCATCTGGTGTTGCTGTGAGGCAGGATGATTGGGTTGAATGTGAGAAGATGGTTCACTTCATCAATACATCAGTTACAAACCATGAGATTCAAATCCAAGTCAAAACTGAACCTCTTGTTAAGCATTTTCTTGGATTTCATTGGCCATCAATTGATGAGCTCTCAAATTGGTATACAAATAGAGCAAAAGCTATGGATAATTTTAGTGGGCAGCTGGATAATTGCCTCAGCCTACTTGAGTTTGCTCTTCGCAAAGGCATATCTGAGTTGCAGCAGTTCCATCAGGATGTCTTATACTTACATCAAATTATTTATTCTGATGACAATGATAGTGGAATGAGCTTCAATATGAGTCTTGACGCGTGGGGAGAATTGTCAGACTATGATAAATTTAAATTCATGCTTAAGGGAGTCAAAGAAGAAAATGTAAATGAAAGATTACATAACAGAGCCATTCCATTTATGCGTGAAAAGTTTCACTGGGTATCCTTAATTAGAGATGTCACTCTTTCTGATCCTACATATCAAAATACAGAAGAATCATTTCTTGTCAGATGGTTGAAGGAAACTGCTTTGGAGAATAAATTAGACATATGCTTGGTGGTAATTGAAGAAGGGTGCAGAAACTTCCACAGTAATGACTATTTCAAAACTGAGGTTGAAGCTGTTAATTGTGCTTTGCAATGCATATATTTGTCCACAGTTACAGATAGGTGGAGTATCATGACAGCCATACTGTCTAAACTTCCTCAACTACATGGTGAGTTTGGCTTTCATGTCAATTCTAATTCCTTAATGACAATGAGATGTAATTTTAATAATTTATTGGTGGGTGGTTTACTTTATACCTTGTCAACATTTCTCTGTGTTTCACTAACATAGTTGAAAGGAAAAGGGCAAAAACATTTACGAGGGCATCATCACCTTTTTAACAAATTATTATTCATAATCATAGAGGAATTTCAGGAATAACAGCCTTTTTCCTTGGGGGGGTCTCCCAAGCTTATGCTTGGTTCTTCTACCCTGGATTTTTTTTCAATGCATAGAATATTATACAGAAATGTCAACAGATACATGTGAATCAGTGGATACATTTTTCCCTAGCCATTTGCTGTACAACAGGTATAACTGGATGGGAATATTGTATTAAGATATGTTTGGAGTATTTCAATTAATTAACAACTGTGATTCGATCCATAGATCATTTGAATATGGAGTTTTATTTTGCTTTGAATTTGGAATCTTTAAAACCTCTCTCCTACCCCTTTATTTTTTTAATTTTTTAAAGAATCGTAATGTAGGATTTCCTGTCTCATCTACCCTATTACATCAAATTCCTAAATGTTAAAATAAAAAAAAAATAAAATGTCTTCTAATGAATCTAGTTTTCCATGCCTAACTTTCTTCTCAGTTTTTGAAATCCTCACCACCTATTTATCACAGGCACATGGATTACTAATAGTAAAAGAAAAATAACCCAAACATTTTCTATTGACTCTACAGCTTTCCAAGATAACCTTCCTCCATGCTTTTGAAAATTTCACCATCATGTGTATTTTTGGCCCCACGTTTTGCAAATTAGTGAGCAAAAAACAAGATGAAAATGATTTGGGGATACAAGTTGAAAATGATGTCATATTATAAGTTTTTAAATTTAAGTATTTGAGGTCAATTTTACAAAATGTTGAGAATATTAATGAAGATATTACATATAGAATGCAAGTTAGGTGATTAACATAGAGAAAGTTATCAAAAGTTATTTATAATTACAAAATACCCACTAAACAAAAGGTTTTATTGAATTACTATATGATTAGTTAACTTCTATGATAGTGAATGTTAAACTTAAAAAATAACAACACAAAAAGAGTAGTAAAAATAAGAATGTTAAAATGAATGTATGATCACACCAAAAAGGAATGATTGTGTATGAGGAGATATTGGAGTGATACTTTTCTCTCTTTTTTTTGTCAAAAGTCAACATTTTGTTAAGAATAAATTCGGAATACAAGGAATGATATTAGAGTGATACTTATCCAAGGAGAATATGAAAAATTAGTTAAGGTAGTTTAGACATATACAAAGGAAGCCATTGGAAGCTCTAATGAGGAAAGTGAATTGCATGATTTTTTAACCTTGTGAAAAAGGATAAAGGGAGGCTAAAAAACTTCAGAAAAAAATATTAAAAGAAATTTTATGATGAACAATATATTTCAAAGTTTGATTTTTGATCAAATTCATTGATGTCATGTGATCCATATAACCGATTTCGCCTAATAAGCAAAAGCTGCTGTTGTTTGTGTTACAAATCAGTGTCTACTTCCTTGTCTTAGATCCTAGAACACATATTATGCAGTGTTCCTAGCCTAGTTGCTTTCCTTCACCAGAGAGTACTGAATCTGGTGTTGAAAATTGCTTCTCTTGTTTGGGTCATTCAGTGTGGATAAAATTTCTGCGTGCAATCCTGCTATTTAATATTGTTTTCTGTCCTTAAGTTGTTTATTTGATTGACATATGTTTGTGTTGTTGAGCTGGGGTGTGAAATATAATTTGAATCCCAAATCTTACCAATGACACATGCTGCAGAACTATGTGTGTCTGCATGCATTGTTGAGCAAATTGTTATGGATATGGTTAGTTCAGTCACATTTAGTACCAAGCTATTTATGAGCACATTAAAATATGTATTATTGAACAGATGGTGCAATTCAAGTTGAGAATCTTGAGAGAAGACTTAGAATTGCTGAAGGTCATATTGAAGCAGGGAGGCTTTTGGCATTTTACCAGGTTGGTAGTGTGTCTTATATGAGCAATCAAACTTGTATGCCTTTTGTTATTCATGAAGGTGATCTCTATTGGCCTGTTTGTATATACCCCTAAGTGGCATTTCAAAGGGCTCTGTTTTTTCTTCAGTTTACAGTCAGAAGAATCCAATACAAACAAGACATAAGTTAATTGATTATATGGTGAAATCAAATTAATTGTACTTCAATGTGTATGTCATGATAGTTTGAGTTGTATAATTTTCGTTTAGCATTTTCCCCTACAGTTTTGGGTGGCAATATGATTCTAGTTCTACAACAATTCATGTTTTTTAGCTAGGTTGTTCTTTTTATGGATCTATGCAGGTCCCAAAGCCGTTAAACTTTTTCCTAGCAGCTCAACCAGGTGAAAAGGGCATAAAACAGATTATTCGCCTTATTCTTTCTAAATTTATTCGCCGTCAACCTAGCCAATCAGATAGTGAATGGGCCAGCATGTGGCGTGATATGCAGTACTTGAGGGAAAAGGCATTTCCTTTTCTGGACCCAGAGTATATTTTGACTGAATTTTGCAGAGGACTGCTTAAAGCTGGGAAGTTTTCTCTTGCACGAAACTACTTGAAGGGTACAAGTTCAGTTGCTTTGGCATCAGAGAAGGCTGAAAATCTTGTCATTCAAGCAGCTAGGGAGTACTTTTTTTCAGCTTCAAGTCTTTCCTGTTCTGAAGTAAGATTGCCTGTAACAACTTATTAAATGTAACATCTAATATTTGAAATCTTTGTTACCCTTCCTGATGACAAAGCATCCTTCATCATATTAACGCACATGAATTCAGCTGTAAGAACTATTGTGCAACATTTTCCTTTTTTTTTTTTTTTTAGATTTGACAGTTTTTTCCTACTTTAAAATAGTGACTGAAACCATACTGAGTTCCACATAATATTATGCTCTTTTTAACTCAACTGCCATCTAAATCAACTCAAAAGGCCATTTTTGGATTATATTGGTGTTCTGGATAGCCTTTTAAGCACCTTTGTATTATGCTAACCTAACCTTAACTACATGAATTGATTAATTAATTATGTTGCTGCAATTTTCTCCAGATCTGGAAGGCTAGAGAATGTCTCAATCTATATCCAAGTAGTGGAAATGTGAAGGCAGAGGCAGATATTATTGATGCACTTACTGTTGAACTTCCAAACCTTGGATTGAATATTCTGCCCATGCAGTTCAGGCAAATAAAAGATCCTATGGAAATTGTAAAAATGGCAATCACAAATCAATCTGAAGCATATTTTCAAGTTGATAAACTTATTGAGGTTGCCAAACTTCTTGGCTTGAAGTCTGCTGATGAAATATCAGCTGTTGAGGAAGCTATTGCTAGAGAAGCTGCAGTTTCTGGTGATTTACAATTGGCCTTTGATCTTTGTCTTGGTTTGGCCAGAAAAGGACATGGTTACATATGGGATTTATGTGCTGCTATTGCAAGAGGTCCTGCCCTTAAAAATATGGATGTGGACTCTCGAAAGCAGCTATTAGGGTTTGCTTTAAGCCACTGTGATGAGGAATCTATTAGTGAGCTTCTCCATGCATGGAAAGATCTAGATATGCAAGGCCAGTGTGAAACATTGATGATGTCAACAGGGACAACTCCTTCAAAATTATCAGTGCAAGGCTCATCTGGAAACTCACTTCCAAAACAAAATTTTCAAAATATACTAGATAGAAATGGTTGCTTTCAAGAGTTTGATGGTAATAGTGCTGACAATCAGGATGTTCATCTCGAGAAAACTAGAGACATTCTTGCCATTGTTGCAAAAACCTTGGCTATTGGAGATCGAACAGATTGGGCATCAAGCTTGACTGAAAATGGGAAAGTTCTGTCTTTTGCAGCTTTACAGCTCCCTTGGTTGCTTGAATTAAGTAAGAAAGGATATCATAAGAATTTTGGTACTGGAAAGCTGTATCTAAATATCAGAACACAGGCTGTGGTTACCATTTTGTCCTGGTTGGCTAGAAATGGATTTGCCCCAAGAGACAATTTGATTGCCTCTATAGCAAAATCAATGATGGAACCACCAGTCACTGAAGAGGAAGATATAATGGGGTGCTCCTATCTTCTGAATCTTGTGGATGCCTTTAATGGGGTAGAAATTATTGAAGAACAGCTCAAAATAAGAAAAGATTACCAAGAAATTTGTAGCATCATGAGTGTTGGGATGGCATACAGCTTACTACACAACTCTGGAATAGGGACTGACCCTGCTCAGCGGAAGGAGCTATTGAAGAGGAGATTTAAGGAAAAGCATGCATCACCCAGTTCTGGTAGTTGCCTTTTTTCATTGTATATTTATTTAGTGGTTAATGCTTAGATTGCATTTTTTTCCCCTTTCTTTATCATGTTTTCATTTGAAAATAATGGTTTTTGGTCATGCTTGTATACTTCATTTATTTCTTATTTGACATTCGTAACTAAGGCATTTTTTTTTTTCAGATGATATAGATAAACTTGGCAAGGTACAGTCCTCATTTTGGAGAGAGTGGAAACTGAAGTTAGAAGAGCAAAAGCGGCTCACTGAGCATTCTAGGGCACTAGAAAAAATAATTCCCGGGGTTGAAACAGAACGCTTTTTGTCAGGGGACTCCATCTATATTGAGAATGTCATTGTCTCTCTCATTGAGTCAGTAAAGTTTGAAAAAAAGCAAATTTTGAAGGATATTTTAAAATTGGCTGACACTTATGACTTAAACTGTACAGAGGTATGATTTAAACCTTGAATGAAAATGTATTGCTTGCCCTGAAACTATTTGTCTTTTTGTTTCTTGGCTCGTTGACAATGTTGTAAAAGTTATATTATTGGCCACACTAGTATCTGTAAATTTTCAGTATCAAGTACAATCAATTTTCAGTATATAGTAGTTATAAACTTGTATTTTTGCTCATTTTTCATGCTCAATGAACTCTCACATGGAGTGTTGAATTATAAAAATTGTTTTCAGACCATCTTTAACTGCTTTAGCCTTTAGGTCAATTAGTTTTTAGAACTAAATGCACCAGAATCCATTGATGAGATCTCATTACTTTGTTTGTGCAGGTGCTATTGCGTTACCTAAGTGCTGTCCTTGTTTCTGATGTCTGGTCCAATGATGACATTACAGCTGAAGTTGCAGTTTATAAAGGAGAAATAATTGGTAATAGTGCCAAAACCATTGAAACCATCTCAACAATTGTATATCCTGCAATTGATGGGTGCAACAAACTTCGCCTTGCTTATTTGTATGGCCTGTTATCAGAGTGCTACTTGCAACTGGAAAATACCAAAGATTTATCACCAATAATAGTACAGGCTGGTCATGTAAATGCCAATCTAAGGTTAGCTCATTATTACAAGGTCATTGAGCAAGAATGCAAAAATGTATCCTTTATCAATAACCTGAACTTCAAAAATATTGCTGGGTTACATGGTTTGAACTTTGAGTGCTTTAGTGACGAAGTTTATGCATGTATTGAGAAAAGTAACTTGTCAGCTTTGTCAAAAATGGTACAGGCTCTTGTCAATATATATGGGGATGCATTGCCTGAGGGTTTCATGTCATGGCAGGATGTCTACAAGTATTACATCCTGAATTTGCTTAGAGTTTTGGAGTCTGAAGTTACAACTGATTCTAGTATTAGAACTCCTGAATGCCTTCAAGGCTTTATAGCTAAGCTTGAACAGAGCTATGATTTGTGCCAACTGTATATCAGACTTCTGAGCCATTCTGATGCTTTGGGGATCATGAAGCATTACTTCACTGTAATCATACCACTCTACAGCTCATATGGACTCCTACCTGACAATTCAACATGGCAAGAATGCCTTATTGTTCTTCTGAACTTTTGGATGAGAGTGACAGATGATATGACGGAAATTGCATTGGAGGAAAATTCAGGGGAAACTGTGAGCTTCAATCCACAATTCTTAATGAGTTGTCTGAAGGTTTTTATGAAATTGGTGATGGAGGATATCATCTCCCCTAGTCAGGGCTGGGGAAGCATATATGGCTATGTCAATTGTGGCTTAAGTGGCGATTCTTCTATAGAAATTTATAATTTCTGCAAAGCTATGATTTTTTCTGGTTGTGGGTTTGGTGCGGTGGCAGAGGTTTTTTCTGTTGGGTCATCTGAAACTGGTTCGGATTCTGGTTGTGGTACATGCTCGCAAGATCTTCCTCATTTCTATTTAGATATTTTGGAAGCTGTTTTGCATGAATTGGTCAATAGATCCCATGAGAGCCTGAACCTGTATCATATATTATCATCTTTAAGCAAGCTAGAAGGTGATTTAAAAGTTATGCAATGTGTTAGACATGTAGTTTGGGAAAGAATGGTCCAGTTCTCTGATAATTTACAGCTGCCCAGTTCCATCCGAGTTTTTGTGCTAGAGCTTATGCAATTTATCTCAGGTAAAAATATTAAGGGTTTCTCTGCAGAAATACTGGCCAATGTTCAACCATGGGAAGAATGGAATGAATTGCTTTATGCAAGTAGAAATAGTGAGACTGATGTTGACAAGCAGTCACCACATTGCAAAGACTCTTCTAGTAGGTTTACAAATACTTTGATTGCTCTTAAATCTTCTCAGCTTGTGGCATTAATCTCTCCTAGCATAGAAATTACCCCTGATGACCTATTGAATGCGGACACAGCTGTGACTTGCTTTTTGAGATTGTGTGGAGAAGCTAGTGATGATCTCCACTTTGATGCTCTGCTAGCTATTTTGGAAGAGTGGGATGGACTTTTCACTGCAGGTAAAGATGGAGAAACCACTGCTGAAGCATCTGATGGAGCAAATGACTGGAATAATGATGCTTGGGATGAGGGATGGGAAAGTCTTGAGGAAGTAGACAATCCTGAGAAAGAGAAGACTGCAGACTCTGTTTTTGTTCACCCTTTACATCTGTGTTGGGCGGAGATTTTTAGAAAACTAATAACGGTAGCGAGGTTTACTGATGTGCTAAGACTGATTGATCAATCATCATTTAAACCTAATGGTATGTTGCTTGATGAAGATGATGCTAGCCGCTTAACCCAGATAGCACTTGGCATTGATTGCTTTCTGGCTTTGAAGCTGACACTGTTGCTGCCTTTCAAAACATTACAGTTGCAGTGCCTGGTTGCAGTTGAGGATAGCACAAGACAAGGCATCCCTCAAACAAGGAGCAAGGACTATGAGTTATTAATTCTCATTTTATCTTCTGGGATTCTCACTTCTATCACCTCCGACTCTACCTGTGGTACTACTTTCTCTTATATCTGCTACCTGGTTGGAAACTTATCCAATCAATGCCAACAAGCTCTGGTATCTGGTAGAGGAATTAACAATAGTGAAGATCATGATCAGTTGCTTCTTTTCAGAAGGATCCTTTTCCCTAATTTCATATCGGAACTTGTGAAGGCTGATCAACATGTTTTGGCTGGATTTCTTGTCACAAAATTTATGCACACTAATGAATCACTAAATCTCATTAACATTGCTGGGGCCAGTCTTAGTAGGTATCTGGAAATGCAGCTACCCCTGCTACAGGTCAACGAGTTCCCTGTTGAGAAAACATGTAGAACATTGAAGAATACTGTTAGCAGGTTGAGAGGCAGTCTGAGCAATTTGATTCAATCCGTATTGCCGTTGCTTTCTGCTAGTGTTAATTGTTAATCGTTTTAAATTGATTATCCCTGCTACCCCTTTTTATCCATTTCAGCATATTGTTAGTTTTAGGGTAGCATTTGTATCAATTAGGATGCAAGGGTGGTTTTTGTTGATATTACTATTTACATATAGATTTTCATTCAGATAGAGATGAATTGTTTGGTCAAAAGAAACGCCAACAAGAGATTCAAATTTCCTTTCATATATGTGAATGTGTATTATTTGACTATATAATTCAGTCCCGTTTTTGTTGGCAGTTGCTTTGGTTCATAACTAAATGTCTTCCAAGCTGGCGTTGGGACTTGTATCATTGTCTACTCAACGAAGAACAGGCGAAAATTTAATTGACTTTACCTCCTTTTATTCTTGATATTAATTTAGGAAGCTACAAAAAAGTTGTTAACAAAAGCTAGTTATCACAATATTGAATTTTACAAGCTAGTGGAGTTGCACTTAAATTATGAGGATGGAGGAATTAGTATCAAATTAATCAAAGTGCATACGAGGGAAAAAAAGGATTCAAGTTTGAGGGAACTAGTGTTTGCCCTTCAGTAATAGAATGTAGGAGCCCAGGATATTGTCGCCATAAACAAGGGTTATGGAAAAATGCAGTTATGGATAACTACAAAGAAAACAGTGAAGGGAGGAAGAAAAGGTAATGATAATGAGAAATGTTACCGTGGCAAGTTTAGAGATGGGAGTGGAGGGAGGAAAGAAAAAGGTAACGATAACGAGTAGCCAATGTTTATAATGACAAGTTTAGTCACTGAGGTAGTTGGAAACATTGGATAGTACAAAAAATTAAAATTATTTAAATTAGTTTGAGATTGCGTAAGATGACGTCGTTTTAATATTTCAAATGTTATTTATTAATAACAATTAATGTATAATAAAATTGAAAATTAATAAATTTATTTTAAAATTTTAGAGATTAATTTTTTCAATGCTTATCGTCACATAGACTAATCTAGATTTTACTTTTAATTTTCTTTAAGTAAACAAAACAAAAATATTTTTTATAAAAAGTAGTAGTAGTAATAATAATAATAATAGTAATAATGATAATAAAATAACAACACTTAGGTTATTGTACTAAGTGAGTTTTCTTTTATGCTATGCACAAAAAAATGAGTTTTTATTTACTTACCGTAAAATCTTTAAAACTCATGGGATGTGATCTCCCAAGCTGATGATGATAAATAGAGCAAATACCCAACACTAACATATACTTACGCGCGAATATATAATATTAATAATTTTATTAAGTTCAACTTTTATAACTGAAATTAAACATCTAAAATTAACAATTTGTTATTACTATTTTATTATGATAAATATATAACAAAATAATTTTTATAATAAATTTTTATTATGTTAATTACTTAATCTCAACTTAACTAAAACCGTAATATTATGTAGCGGTTGTTGCTTCTTTTACTAGAAGTTTCAACTAAAAGATAGCGTTAGAAACAGTACCGTATACTATTAATATCTATCGTAGGACAGAATCTGCGGGAGAACGACGAAAGTATAACCTTTTTCTCTCTTGGGTGAAAGTGAAAAGTGGAAACGAAACCTGTCACTCTTGTTGTTGCACACGAATTGTTCTAGTTAAGATCGTGAAATCCTCAAAATGGAGGCGTTGCCTTTGGAAATCTGTACGAAGATTTTCGGTTTCTTGGACTACCAGCATCTTGCTGTTGCTCAACAAGGTCGATGATGCCCTCTTCATTATCAAATTGTTGTTTGAAAAATATCATTTTTTTTTCAATCCAATTAACATTTTCTAAATTTGGAAGTGGTTGCATGTTCTATCGGTTGAAATATTGATATTAGATCCGAATTGGGTTTTTTGAATTCGATTCAATTATTTATATCGGCTTGGATTATCTATTCTGTTTTCTATCTGTCTGAATTGGCTCCTCCATATAGATGGCAATTGAAAGTGGTCATGAGATGTTCCTCTAAATTCTGTTGATTTGTGTGGTTCATTCTTATGTTAATAGTTACTGTCTCTGCCTTTCATTTATTTAATGCTTAAATTTATGCATTTTTAAATCAGAAACAGATTGGTGGAAGGCAATACAGTGAATAGCGTGGATGTCTAATTGAAATTTCATGTTCTGTCTTCTGAGACCGAAATTAGCTATTGATCAAATGGAGTCGAAAACAGGATTAAGATCTGGTTGTTATATAGTTTCCGTCTTTTGGGAAGAAATATATAATAAACTGCAACCTTTGTCACATATTGCTCAATATGTATCAAGTAATCCTACCCTAGTTATCTTGTACAGATTCCAATCACTATTCTCTTATCAACCAAGTTTGCAACAATCATATACAGTGCTCTGTTCCTTCTGTCATATTCTAGCTATCACCATGCTTTTCAAGAAACATGACAAAAAAAAAAAAAAAATCTCATTAACTTCTGAAGCTTGGCTAAATTTTGCTACATGATGTTGATTGGTATTTTCTGTTTTTTTTTTAATTAAACTTGAAATTTGATGCTTTGATCAGAGAATAACACAGATCAAAATCAATTTTAAAGTTTCATCAGACATTTGATGTGTGCCGCTTCTTCTACGGATACAATTGAATCAAATTACAAATTTAGATTAGGTCCACAAGAAAAACATGTTGGAGTGATACAATTTAAGAAGTGTATATTTCTAGAAAATAAAATTTTTTATTAGTTGATGGTAATGTTTGAAGCTTCTTAAGGTTGTTACTTTCCATAAAAAAAGACTAAATAAATAGCTACCTAAAAGTTCCACTGTTCCAAGTTGAAATCTTTAGGCTGAGATGCAAGTTGCACAATATTTTCCTATTTGGTTCATGTGGTTTCATTTACAATCATGTATCATCTTTCAGAAAAATATCTGCAAATGGTTGATCATTTTAAATCAGAAAGGTTACATTAATCTCATTATTTTACGTTGTACCTTACTGCCATTTAACTGCATGGGGTTTTGGACTTTTCCCAAGTGTCAGTTTCTCTTGTGTCTGCCTTTGAATGTTAGGCATAATATTAAGCACAAGTATAAGCATGAGTTGGAACCATAGATTTGGTAGTTGGCAACTGAGAGTGTTAATAGCAGATGAATAACACCCCAAAAACAGTATAATGTTGACAAGTTTTAATCCTAAAGTCTTTCTAGCTCCAGAATTGTATTACCTTATTTTGATAAGCCAATTTGTTGTACAGTATGTAGGAAGTGGAAGCTCATTGCCTCAGACAATGCTCTATGGTCTAACCTTTTTAAGGAGAGATGGGGAGGAGATCATGCTGCTTTTTATGCTCCTATTGGTTCAAAATCATGGAAAGATGTATACGAGGTGCAAGATCGTTGTGATCGAGTTGGAGTGTAAGTTGTTTAATTTACTCTAATGACAGTCTGAGAGCATGCACATACTTTTAGTTATAGACACAGCTCATGTTTCATCTTGAATGCCATAACCATGATGGCTCGAGGAAGTTTTGCTTTCTCCTCCAATAATCCACCCCCATTCATTGTTTTTCCTCTTGAGATGACATGAACTTGACTGCTAATAACTGCAACCTCAACAATGATGTTGGGTTCTTACCTGGATCTTGCTTTAGCTCTAACATTAACCATTCTTATTCAATAAAGCAAATTATTGTCTTAAAAATGTGTTGGAATTACCAAATAAGGGCCTGTTGGGAAGAGTTTATAGAGTTCATGGAAATAACTTATAATTCTCATAAGTTTTTTTTTTTGTTTTTTTTTGCTAAGATCATAAGTTGTTTTTAACTTAACAAGAAGCTTCTTGATATAGATAGGCCTTGTTTGGGTGAGCTCGTGGATAAGTTCTTGTAAGAAAAATTATATATAAAAATAAATATAACATCTTCCATAAGTTAAAAATAACTTATAAAAAGTAGAAAGGTATAAATTAATTTTTAACTTATAAAAGGGGTTTATTCATTTTTTATATTATTTTTCTTCTCTTACAAAGACTTATTCACAAGTTTACCCAAATTAGGTTATAGCCTATTGGAATAAGTCATTATCGGCTTATTCCAATAAGGTTTATGGTCAAATTTATGTTACAAATCCTCGTGTGAAAAGATCTTATTGAATAAGTACTTAATTAAGCTCTTTTCCCAAACACACTTTAAGTATGAAATTCAATCCACACTCTACATTATACAATAAATAATCTAGCCTGTTGCAACAATAATTGGTCTCTGACCTTAGAGAGAATTACTTTTTCCATCTTTCACAAATAGGGGTTTGAAGATAATTAGAGAAGGCAGTGACTACTATCTTGTTCATCAAGGTGAGATACAGCGATATTTGGGTTCAAGAAAAAATAAGGAAAAAGCAACTGGCCACAGTTACCATACTTTAAAATCAGAAATTGACTTCACTGGAGAAGCTTCTCTAACTGAAGAGAGATCATGTCGTGGAATTTTGGACAAGATCCTTTTTTTCATTGGGGATTTAGAAGTTGCTGCTGCGGATGCTAAACGTAGCCGTGTGATATGATCGTGTCTATAATTCAATCGAATTGTGAAGTTCTCTGTAAAACTTATCTATATGTACATAATTAAGCATTATTTTGTGTATACTTATTTGTATCAAATAATGTATTTTGTAGCTCTTTTAATAATTTGTATGTTGTAGTCTTTTCAGATGAAAATTACACAAGTGACAAGTGGTTGTTTATCCTATTATAAAAGTTTGTTTAAATCATTGTACCATGTATCAGATCAGATGATCCATCCAAATATGCACAGATTACTGGGGTAGACAATTTATTTCATGTGGACCTTATGTTAGTGTTGTCATTTCCCCTCCCAAATTTTGTGTCGAGTTTGGAACAAGTGAGAGTGACGTGTGTATCTAGAAACACATTGAAACATCTATAAATGTGAATTTATGTTCATTTAAACATGAATCTAAACATGTTAGTAAAAAGTCTAAATGAAATTGCCAAGTTCAATTTCGTTGTCTAAAAGAAATATTGACAAAAGGAAATATCGATGGCAATTGCATTATATTTGTTTATTGAAAATGTATCAGTGATATTATGTTACAAAAATAATTGATACGAATTTATATATCAATGAATTGTTTCTATACCTTAAGTATGAATTGTACAAAAAAAAAATTAATATGAACAGTTTACAAAACAAGTGATTTTGTTAGTAAAGACAAAACACGATTCTTGGATAAATAAATAAAAAATTATCATAATGTTTTATTTTACCTTTAAATCATAGAGGTACTTTATTTGTATATGAATTTGTATCATTTTTTTTTACATAACATCACTGTTATTTTATGTGTGGAAAACCAATCTCAGTAACTGGATCATTAAGTTATTAACTTGACTTTTCATAATATAAATCGGGGGAGGGGAGGAAGGAAATGAGTACTTGAGGTTGCCATATTTTTTTTTCAAGTTTTAATTAGTGTCACATCTAAGAAACTGTTTGAGAGGAAATTTTAGAAGAGAAAAAAAAAAGAGGAGTAATTTTTTTTATTTTTAAATTAGTAGAATTTTATACTATTTATAATAATAATTAATTAATTATACATTTGATTTATGTTAATGTATAATTTATAAAATATATTTATTTAAAAAAGAAAAAGTATGGGCAGAATTGCTTCTTTTCCTTCAAATGGAATTTGAAATATCGTTATATCAACGAGTATTTAGACTACATTCTATTTATCTATCCTCTTTATTTTGCTCATTCTATTATTTTTCTCATTACGTTTAAACAAATTTTTGAATATGTATGTGACAGTTAGAAAACTTTAAAAGAACTTATATATCAATCTGACAGTTCACTGCATGTAAGAAGAAAAAAGGACACAATCTTTTAATCTCTACAAATATAATTAAATTTAATTTTATCTTTTAAATACTTTTGCTTGTTTGATCTCTATAATTTATATTAATTTTGTATTCTACCTCAAATAAACTTGAGATTATTTTGATTTGTAATTATTAATTAAGATATAATACTTTAAATAGATTTTTATATATATTTAACATTTTATTTAAGCAATATTGTCCTTTAATTTTATTTTTTTTAAAAAAAGGTAAATCCACTTGAACACGTATCTTTCCACCCTAGCTCCTTATTCCCGCTTCAATTTTTTAGGCACCTACACTATTGCTTGTGAGTCACTGAAAGAACATATGTACTAGTTTGAGACTTTTTTTTTATTTTTTCTCTAATAAAAAAATCAAAGGTTGTCCCTTAAAAATATTTAAATAAATTAAAATAATTGATCTTATCCAAACCACAAAAGCATATCAGATTAACTCAAATCTGACGTTATTTTCAAATATCTATACTGAACTACAGTATTTTTTTTATGATTAAATCAACTAATTTTAACTTTAAAATCGATGGAATACAGACAGCTATTCTAAATAGAGCTAATTTGTGGGTGATCTTGAGATTATGTGGCAGATGAATAGGCAGAGTGAAGGGTCATTCTCTTCTCTCCCCCTCAACCCTTTCTAAAACAAATTGAGGTTTGGACGAATGGCTGCTTAATTATTATTTGTGCAGGACTATTATCTTGGATAAGCCATATTGCTCTCTGATTGATTGACAAAACGTAATTGAAACCCCAAGGAGATTATTGTACCCGTTTCAATCCAATCAATTGAAAGTGAACAAAACCATCTTTTTGTTTATGTACGTCAACAAAGCACCTCCAGCATGGGGCAGTATCTAGGTTATGGACCATAATCTTTGTGGGAAAATAACCTAAGATTAAAAGAGTGCATTAATTGAATGGAGTGCGATTTCATTACAAAATTAAAAGACAAAGAAAGAAATAGTATGGCATATATACTATTCCCAACGGGACAAACTTAGATACTGCCCCCAAAAGAATAATATCAGAGCTACCAAAACGGAGATTTCTCCTCAAGTAATAGCCAATAGAAATCTAATTGCACTACAATATTTATACCAAAAACACCTTAAAAAAGAAATTGCTCCACTCATCCTTTCTGCCTGTTGCCTGGATCCCTTCCCTTTGTGAGAGCATCAGGTTTACCTTCACTCAAATTCCATCGTACACAGTTTAGACAGAAACTGCATTACGTAAGACTGAAGCAGATAACTTCAGTACCTCCGCAAAACTTACTCTTAAAGCCAGTTAAATGTTCAGTGGTTCTGATTCGGTGTCCCTATCCTTCAATTGCCAATCTTCTGTTTCTGTTTCAAACAAAAATACCAAGCTCCAAGTAAGAACATTTTTTGTTACATAAAAAGACGAAATAATGTTCGTATAGGGCATTTTATTGGTCTATATTTCCACAATCAAGGCTGGTTATTATCATATCAGTCATATTAAGCAATGTATCATGGTCTTGCGGGTCTTACTTGGCTTATCTGCAATCACCATCAGTCGCCTTTGTAAGATACAAGCCACCAAAAGGAAAATTGAGCACATGCCAAACATAACAGTTATAGGGAATGCATCAACCTGCAGAGAGTAAATACACACGCATGACAAAAATACTACATTGATAAGATCAAGCTTTGTTTCGTAGTAAAATTTGAAACATACATTGTACAGCACAACACACACAAAAATGTTCAGAGGAATGCGGAAGAAGTTCATGATAGTGCTCCGGGCCTCCTCAGGAATGTATTGAGATCTCATCTTCATAATGGATGGCCAGAATATGCCAACACAACTCTCAAAAGTACAGAAGCCAAGAAGCTGAATGCAACCGGAGAATGAGATGCTTCCACCTTTCACTTTGGAAGGAACTACCATGAACTGTTCCACAATAACCAAGACAAAATAAAGTAAAATGGTGAGACGTATATCACAACTATGGAGAAAGTGGAGAAGGGAAAGAGGAAAAGAGTATCCAGGAAGAATAGCTTACAGTGGTCATAATGGGAAGCATCAAAGCAGCAGAAGAAACTGCAAAAACAATCTGCATATAGCTCTCTACTCGGAGTGATGATCGGGCCATCAACCTAGATGCAAGTGAGCTTCCCAACATTGAAGCTAACATGAATGTTGCAAAAATAAAACCATGTGGAATCTCTTCATCATTTGGGCTCAATGCAGGAGTCCACAGAAATACAAAGGTGTACATTGAACCTTCAAAAAGAGACTGTATGGCACCCAGCAAGGCTATTTTTTCATCTGAAACACACAGAGCAGTAATAAATGAACTTGGTAAGTACACAATGAGCAACAATACAAGAAAATAGATGAATAAAATAAATCATAACAGAAAAAGAAAAGTCAATGAACAAATTTGCTTGATTGATTCCATTTAGGGTAGTTTTAATAACAACTGCTATTGGACACAATAAATGTTCACATTTTTGTCATGCAAACACTGATGAATAGTAATATCTCGCATATAAAGTTTCAAAGTAAATTTACAGAATTGAACCATTGTATAAAGATAATGAAACGATAAATTCTAAGGCAAGATATATACCAGAAGCTATGGCCACAGCAGCACCCCTGAATTGGGTAAGTAAGTCCTTGCTCTCAGAAGGATCCCCATAATTTTCTGTCCATGTAGATAGTATGATGGCCATACCAATTGCAAGAAAACATGAAGCAGCATCAAAGGGGGCCACAGGTCCGAGAGCCAATGTATCAACAAGGACATTTCCAAACAACCCAGCCAAAATAGCAACAAGACCATTTCCAAGAAATATAGCCTTCGAGAATGTTAACGAAAGCCATTGTTGATCAAAGCCCCTCTGACAAATTAATGTTTAAAACAAATCAGACACACAATCAGATTCATAAATACACAATGCAACAAGAAGGATATCAAGACAAAAGTAAAAAAACATTCCAAAAACCATTTGTCACAGATTTAGAGGGTAAAAATGTATGTTGATGATCAAGAATCACTTCACGGCCACTCAGCTGATAATTGAAGATGCATTTTTACCTTGTTTAGGGAGACATAATAATTTATAAAACCTGTATATCAGCTTCTTTTGAAATCAACATAATTCGCAAGGACAAGTTTGTTCAGAAAAACATGAGATTCTACAGTACAGAAGCAAGAACAATAAAGAAAAATAAACATCTCGAGGACAATATATTGCAAAGTTGAAGATATGACATGACAACCTAAAATGAAGTAATAAACATGATAAAGATATCAAATTGCAGATGCCATCAAACACTCTTGCTTCTGATTAATCACTTTTAATAACTGAATATAGATTTAGATTAAAACATTTAGTACTCGATAGAAACTAGTGCAATAGTTTTTGTGAGAAAGAAGCATATGCCAAAAACTGTGTTACAGCTCTCCACCATGAACTCAATAAGTATTAATCTATATAATGAATCCACTAAATACAAAATACAATTTCTCAATTAATACATTTACATGATATACTGAACCTATACACATACACTAAACCTATAGATATACACTTCTAACTGTTTTCAAAACTTATAGTTACTTGTAAGATCTTAATTCATAGCTAGTTCTATTTATGACATCTTGAGAAGCTTGTGCAGACTAGCCCAATTTGAAATGTCAGTCCAAAAGGACACAAAGCCACCCTTGTGCCTATGGGCTATGGCCTGTGGGAGTTTAAATTACATTATATAATTCCAGTCATCTAGACCTTCCAAATACGGAGAAAAATCTCGCCATATTTTATAAGTCAGTCAATGAATGCCTTCAAATTACAAGGCACTTCCTAGTATGTCTTAAATCAATATATCCAGAGGAAATATTCATAATGAACAGCAGATAACTTTTTTTTTTTTTTTGCTATTAAACAGCACATAACTTTATTTTTAAAAGAAACGAATATTCCTCACCTTGAAGTGCTCAGCAACAAGCCACGATTCAAATGCTGAAAACAGAAGTGAAGTGGCAATACCTCCCAAAACACGGCCCAACATCAGGACTTTGTATTGGGGAGAATGTTTGGTGATGCAGCTCAAAATGTAGGTTATGCAGTAAGTCACACAAGCCCTCTTCCGACCTCTGATTTAAGTGTAAGAAGCATGAGATACTGAAAAATGCTATGGCAGATAAGCGGCAAGATGAAATAACAAACCAAAAAAGCATCTCACTGTTTGTCAGCTAGAGATCCGACAATTGTTCCAAAGAGCATGGAGGACCCAAAACCAGCAATGAACAGTTGTCCTATCTCCCCTTTCCCGTATCCATATGTACTGTAAAGGTAGTAAACATATGGACCTTGCAGCCAATCTCCAGCTATAGCCATAGAAACAGCAACCTATTAGATTACGAAAAACTAAAAATAGTAAATTCAATCCCAATTCCACATTTTTGACAATAGCACAAGCACATATGCAACCTTATACAAACCACAAACAGAGCAATCTCTGAACAATTTCCAGAGCACAATCACAATCAGAGTACTTTACATTACACAACATATTCACCAAAACCATAGTCCTCTGTATCATGACTCAACGACGCAATACATGACTAAAATCAGATAAACACATCAAATAAATGAATTTAATGAATGTACCCCTTTTAACGGATAACTTGGTAAAGCAAAACTTCCATTTTAAATATGACCTCAGCGAAAATTATTATAATTCGAAGGACCAATAACAAATTTTAAACAAAACAGTGAGCTCTTAAAAAACATAACGGATAGCATAAATAACTAAAGTGCGGTGCACACATGATCTATTACAAAACCCAAAAAAGAAAAAAAACACAAATTCCAGAACCATAACACGCGTCACTATCGTCACAGAAAACCAAAGCTAGTAATAAAATCAATACGGCAGCACCATTGTCCATTCAGATACCGAGATTACACCAGGATCCGACTCAAACGTTTCTGATTTCTACCCACTTTCAATTACACAACCAAATTGCATGTAAGACAACAAGAAACAACAGGCAACGGCTTTTTCATTTTATTTTACTTTGGTAATAATTAATATTCTATTTTATTTTTAAAATTTTCGCAACGATAACATAAGAACAAGCTAACGAACATTCCACACGTTCGAACAGAGAAATGAAAGAAAGAAAAACGAAGAGTGAAAATGTGGCGCAAATCAGGCACAGATCAAGAGACAATGGCGCAATGAAGTAGCAGATCGAAGAGATCTAAGAGAGAAGAGACAGATCTAACCCATCATGAGGGAATAAACGACGAGGTAATTGTTCTTGAAGGAATTGAAAGAGGAAGAGGTGTTGATTCGATCCTTGTTGCTCTTGCTGAGCTCGAGAGCTGCCACAACAGCGGCCAAACCACCAAACACCGTGTAGAAGAACAACTCCATTTTCGTGATCTCAGTGCTACGCTACGCAAATCCAATGGAACCAATTGAGGAAATGGAATGCTTCAGAGGCACTGAGCCAAGTGTGTACGATTTCTGTGATACCCACGAGTATGGTAAGAAAGGAGGGTTCTATATATAGTGCCACGAAACGGTGCTGTGATCCGCTGCGACGCGGTAACACTACCATTCTGGAACTGGCTAAAACGGTTGTACGTTTTAGTTCTTACTTTTGATTTGTGCTTTGACTCTCTCGGCAGGTAATTAATCTGCTTTGCTAATGGTAAATTTACTAAAAAAATGTTGGTGACACTATTTCATGGAGATTCCTTTTATTTTTTTTATGGTTTATAAAAAATCATGTGGAATTTGCTGAATTAATGATATGATATGTCAATAAATATGGAACTCATTTTATTTAATAAGTTTTACATAATTAATTATTAATAAAAATACAAAGGGGTGAAAAATTGATTGTTAGCATTCATAAATATTATACTACTTCTGTTCTATTTTTCTGTCTTTTTTTAAGAATAATTTTTATTTACCTATATTTCAGAACTTTAAGATGATATTAGTTAATATTTTCTCAAGTATACTCCTATGAATGAAATTTCAAAATAATAGACGAGAGAGATACAATATATACTAAAAAGTATTAAATAATTTTAATAATAAATTAAATAAAAAAGTATTGTATAATATAAAAATAATAAATAATAAGGTTATGCAATTCCAACAATTTGCACTATTAGATGTGTTCTTGTGCTTATAAAGTTCTATCGTGATATTGATTAATGATAATTCATTGGTGAGGATTGAATTGAAATTTCTATTGTGAATACTGTCAGATTATACCAAGGTATTATTTATTATAATTTTTTTTTTATCATCGGTATGTCATTGGAAAAATTAAACAGTAAGTGTACATTTTGATTAAAAGTATCACCATCCATGTTAAAACAAATGTCTTAATTTGTCATTAATGTGTTAAAAGATTTTCGGGAAAATTAATTAAGGCATGTTTTTTAATACTGATGAAAGCGTCTTTACATTATTAAATATCACAAAAAAAAAAAAGACAGTTGTTAAATATTTATATTTTGTCATTCTTTTCGTTGACAAGTTCATTTCGAACATTTATGTACTAATTTTATCCACTAGCACCAAGTTGTTCATATGTAATCCGTATATATAGCTTTTAGTCTTGTTCTTTTCAGTCATTGTTAGATGTTCGCCGTTAATTACCCTGGCATTCAATTGTAATATATTTTAATTAAAAAATGAATGATAGCAATTAACATTTGATTTAAAGATAATGTTTGTACAATATTATTAATGACATTTTTACAAAAATAATTTAAATGACAAAAGAATTTAATAACACCAACCATGCACACTCGTTAATGATTAGAGATTATATGCATTATTAAAATTTTAAAATGATATCCATCATTAAATTAATAAAAAATAAATACTCCCTCTTTTATTTACTACTAGACATTTTTAATTAACTAACATAAATTAATTAATAGTCTTGAACTTATAAAAAAAATAACACAGTATCTAAAGTTTTTCGAAATTAAACCTTATTAAAATTTCACCAATTGTATTAATATGTCTCTCCACCTCAATTATCTTTCTGATTTCTTTACCAAAAACAAATTATCTTTTTTATGTTCCATTAATTTCAGCATACTAACGAGCATTGGTATATTTTACTATTATTGGAAGTTTAAAAGAAATATTAAAAAAATACAGAATAATTAGAATTTAAAGATAGATCTGGAAAAAAAAAATGTTTCATAAAATTTATAAAATGTCTTATACAGAGAAATGAAACGTGGCTTATAAAAACTTGGAAGAAATGTTAAAAAAATAAAGTCAAATTAGATTTTAAATTAACATAAAATGATCATAGTATACATTTTATAAGATAAAAAATCAAAATAATAAGTTGAATAATGACAATTTATAAATATATTTGACAAGTGAACCCTTTATAGGCCGTTATTAGGCGGAAAACATATTTTGGCTGAATTAAAAAACTACCAATTTAAGTTAGTTTTTTATAATCAATTTTTACAGGTTACAACCAATTGAAATCGTTATTTTTATTTTTATTTTAAGTTTTGAACTGGTTTGGCAAGTTTTCATAAATTTAATGTTTTCTTAGTTTGATGAATCGAATAGATGACTAGGTTACAATTAAACTCGGGGGTCAGCTTTATTTTTATCTATGTCACACATAATAACAATTATAAAATAATAATAATAATCTAATTATTAAATCATCTTATATTATTTTATTAATAGTATATATTAAATTTAATGTAATTTAAACATTTATAAATATATTATTTAAATTTTGATATGTACTTATATTTTAAATGTATGTTATTTATTAAAATAAACTAATACAATAAAGTACTTAATAATTTTATTTTTTATAAAATAAATCTATGTAATAACAACTTTTAAATTAATAATTATATTAATTAATTTTGCACTATAAAACATTCCACCTCTTATACACGCATACCTGAGTAGTTAAAATATACAAATGATGAAGATATGTTTATAATTTGTATTAAGAATATATTAAAATGAATTTTAAAAAAAGAATAAATATTTGAATTTTGTGAAAGAATATTTGAAGAGGCGTATTAGTATTTGTTAGCGTTAAAAGGTGATAAAATATTTGATTTAACGTAATTATAATTAAATGTGGGATTAGATATATATGTTAACGTATTTAAACTAAACACAGTAACGACAAAGTAGTGACGGAGGGGTAAGACGCGTGATTATGAGGAATGTGATTATGGTGGTTTAACTAAGAAGGCATGACACGTGGCAACAAGTGAGGCGTTTGATTGAATTGAATAGGAGGGGTGGGTAGTGTCGGTGGTTGGTCTCGGATCCAGTACTCCCACTCCCTGCAAAAGCGTTATTCGATATACGCTACTGTCCTGTGGACCCCTCCCTCCTCAATTGCAGGTTACATTTTTAAGAGAAATCAATAACTTAACATGTTCCACACCCCTAGTTAATTCATTATTATTTTTTATATTTAAAATTAATTAATAAATCAATCTTATGTTTCAATGGTCACACTTGACTTTACAACAGACCTGCATTCACTAATGAAAATTGAAAAGTCAGTTTAATCGATCAAATAAAAATAAATCCAAAAAGTTGAAAAATATAATGTTGATTCCTTCAAATGATCAAAATTTTCAGTATTTTAAACTCATGTTTTAGTATAACTTATTTTTGAGAAATTTTTTTTATCAAAACACCTTAAAAATTAACAAAAACAAGTTATTGTTTTAAAATAAATTAAATTCAGTAAATTTTTAATGTATATTAAACAACGTATAATAAAAATTTATATATAATATTTTTTAATAAAAGAAACATGATATTACAAAATTTAATATATTAATAACATGATATATTTTTAATAATTATTATTATTAAATACTTTTCATTATATATCTTTAAGCACACATTAAACTAAATATACACTACAACCGAGTTAATGGTGTGTGACAAATGGTACAAGTAATTTGTACTTATTATAAATTTAAGAAAAAATTTTTTTATCATGCATTCAATGATATATCATAAAATTTATATAAATTAACTTTTATTAAAAATTATAAAATATTATAAGATTCAACACATTAATAACATAAAATATAATGAAAAATCATTTTTTGTTCTTTTATAATTTTAAACACATATTAAATATATAAATTTAAGAATAATAATATGTAATAAAAAATATAGTGTTTAATATCATTAATATATTCATCATATAATTCTTTATAAAAATTTCTTATATGTAAATTTCTATTATCTGCTTTGAAACATGCATTAAAAAATATTTTAAAAAAAATTTCACCTTTAAGATTTTTAAATGCTCCTAATTATTCAATAAAAAATATTAAATAATTGTATATTTTTAAAACAATGTATGTTTAACTCTTTCTTTTAATACATATTTTACTTTTTTATGTGTATCAATAAAGCATATTAAAAATTAAAAAATAATATGTTTATAAAAAATATTTATAATCTTAAAATTATAAAAATTATTTAATACATATTTTTATAATAATTTATAAAGTACTTCATATGATATGTTTAATATTTTTTAATACGCACCTTTAAATACACGTAAGAAATAATCAAATATATATTTTATAAAGTGAAAGATTTATAGAAAGATATATGATATTATTAACTTCAACTCTATTTAAATTTAAGTATTTAAAATAATAAAATAAAATGACATAACAAAGCTCTAAATTTAAATTTATATTACCTCATCCGGTCAATCTGTGTCGGAACAAGGAACTGGTAAGAGCAGGCCAAAATATCAATTTAAGTTGGAAGTAGCTGTGGAAAATGGGTCTCCACCCAAAACTATATATAAATGACTTTTCTAAGAACTATCTACAGAGCATTCCCAACTAGAAAACCTTTATCAGCCTCTTTGTCCTCTCTGCTCCCTGCTGGGAAGAGAAAGAAGAAACACTCTCAGAGATTGTAGCATTATACCCATGTCTTTTATCACCTGGGACATGGGTCAGTAAGGTTTGCTCACATCAATGCATAGAATTACATAATCTCAAAATTAGTATAAGCTTTGAAAACTTGTTCTTAAACATGTTTTAATTATTATGCTAATATATTTTGCCTCTGTTAAACTTGATTTTACTTTTAAGTTCACTTTTAAATAGATATAACAAATTGTGACTTTTATGTTGGGTTAATTTTTATTATTATTAAATAACACTAGCTTTTAAACACAAATCATATAAATTTTAGCTTACATTTAACTCTACAAAATTTATTTTATTCAAACTTAATCTTATAAACACTCACTCTAACACATAACATGTATTTGGTTGAGTAAAAAATATTCATGGAAGTATTAACCTTATCCTCTAAATTCATTTTTCATATATAAAATTTGACTTCAATTTTTATTTAAAGAAAATCTAACATATGTGATCTAAATTATCTCCCATTCGTACTTTTAACCTGGATTTGAAAAACTATTACTCGAAATTTTCATTTGAATAACCGTGTACAGATTATGATATTAAAGCATAATGGGTGGCGTTAAACACTCAGAAATTATAATCAATATTCCTATAAAGAATGGAAAATTGCCTACTTGGGAACAGCAATTCGCAACAATGGCTATGTTAACTGTTCCTTTGCAGTGTTTTTCAGCAAAATATAAACAAATCTTATATGCTCGTTTAACGAAAGCACAACGTTCAAATTTAACTATTGATGGAATCTTTTCTATGGGTTCAATAAGGTCAAAGAATAAAAAAGAAGCAATAATTCTGGGGGAGCGGTAGGAAAACTTGCATTTTTCATGTTGGAACAATAGCTTAAATTTCAACTCTCAATTAAAAATATAATATATAACTCACTCTTTAAAATATCAAGGATTTAGGTTATTTCGTTATGTTACGATATGTTAGCCTTCATATTAGGACGGATTCTCATTCTGTCCATTGTACTTTTAAGGTGTTACTTGATATTGTGATCTTATGTAACATATTGTACTTAACTTATAAATAAATAAACTTATCTGCACTTTACAAAACAGTGAAATACATATAAAATTCTTCTAAATTTAGTTTCCCTTTCTTCCAGTTTTCTTCTTTCTGGTTTCAACGCATTAATTTCCAACTTGTCAACTTAATGTTTTCACTTCTTAAATATAGCTTGCAAAAATGCTCTTTATTGAACAACATATATTTAAAAACATGGACCAACTTAGATGACCTAAGTTTAAATACTAGTATTTCTTTCATTCAATTATGCAAGGTACTTAAAAGGAGGAGTAAATAAAGATCTCTTTATTCTCCTGGCCTTAACCAAGGTGCTGGGTAGGGTAGGTAGCCAAGCTATGCCCCAAAAAAAATAAAAATGAATGAAATTATTATAGAATGTCGGTAATGCACCAATTTGATCCACTACGAATCTCTTCATGACTGCATAGCAAGTCATCGTCATGGTTCGTGGCAGACATTGACATTAGCCAAACATGATGCAACTTTGTTTTCTTCCCATTCCCAACTACTGTTTTGCTCACCAACTGAAATTATACTTGGCACAAACGTTTATGCACGATTCACATTGACTTACATTACCAACTTTTCTTAGTACCATTCGTGCCAACCTTTTCCTTCCTACATAAATTATATAATTTCATCTTCTAAACGAGAGAATCAACCATTTTACAGTGAGATTAAGAAATTGAAAAGAAAATGTTAATAATGTTCTTAAAAATTTTGTACTAGTACTAGTACAATTCCCCTTGAGTCAGTTTCAAGTCCCAACTGAACCACCACACCTTCGAATGAAAGAAAAAGTACATGAAAAGTTATTTTTCTAAACAAACAATCAAATTATAAGTGATCGGACAGCAATGCCCCTTCTTTGGAGTTAAGGAATTTCTTTTACATCAAACGATTCAGAGTCATTTTGGGTACCCAAAGTTTATTTATGTAATTGTGCTTATTAGCTAACAATACCATATTGCAACTAGGAGAGCCTAAAGAAGAAATTGGATGCGCGTGATTTGCTGCCTAACTAATGTCGCAAAGCATTCAATAATCAACACCGCGTTCGGGTGATATGCATTATAAGTCAATAACTGGGGGGGCACCTTCTTCAATTAAAATATTATTTCAATTTTTAAACCTTAAAGTAAACTACATGTTTTTATTTTTATTTCATATTTACTATGGTATGTAGACATTCATATGGAACTTTTTAGAATTATATAGAGAAATGCCAACAACAAAAAATTATTAACCAAATAATTAGCTTGTGAATTCGGAAAAATGGGCTAGATCAAGCAAAGATTTGGGTAGTGGCACTAATAATATGTTCATGATATCTACCAAGCAAAGATTTTGGTTAGATCAGACTGTTATAAAGTCTTTTCTTGAAGTCTCCCCAAAATTATAAAAATTAAAAATATTAATTATTAATAATTTATTATTTAAAATAAATATAATTAATTAGCATATAAATAATATTAAGAATAATTATTTTTAATCAAAAAATAAAGTCACCATCTTATTGTAGTTACTTTTTCTTGATATATGTTATTTATTTTATTAGTTGAATTCTATGTTTTATTAGTTCTAATTAAAATATATTTTTTTATTGTTTAATATTATAAACATTAGAATAAAAAAATTCACCTAGTTACAAATTTTTATAAATGTTAATTACTTAGTACATATATAATGTTTATAAAACAATGTCAACAATTAAACTCACAATTAATTAAATATTATTTAAAATCAATAATATTTCAACAACAAAAAACTGACTTTAATAGAAATTAAAAAGAAAATAATTGATGAAATTAATTACAACAATTTAAAAAATGAATTTACATCGTAAAAATCTAAAAAATAATTTTCAAGCAAAATATATAATAATTTCAATATATTATTTTAGTTAATTTAAAATAAGATCAAGATTGATTGGGCCGGTCCTGCGTTAGCTATTTTTAAGTCTTAGTGAACCACGTGTTCATTTTAAAATGTAATCGTATAAAAAACATTTAGAACATATACATAATTATATTATAAACATGTTTTATAATTCTTTATAAGCCATTTTTAATTTTGTGAAAAGTAGTAAACATTTTTTTTATTTTTTTAAGCTTACATAATTATCACAATATTTTAAAAATATATTTTGATTAAAATAGTATTAAAAAAGAAATGGTAAAGATAGGACAAAAGAAGACAATGATGACAACGAAGGATATCCAAATAGTTAAGGAGTGGGAAAACATCGACCACAGACTAAGATTCTGAGCCTTAAATATCCACAATAAGCTGATACTCATTTCTCACAATATCTAAAGCACGCTCACTAGATAACAGAAGCATGTAGGCTGATCCCATGTTCTTCCACTAATTCAACTACTGAATATTAACCATTAACTAAAAAAATTCGAAATCCCATATCGGATTTTTCAGTTGAAACTGAGCTTCAAAGCATGGCGGCTTTTACATCAATTGCTCTACAGTACTCATGTACAACATCTTTACAATCTTGGGTACCTTCTCTAGAAGCTACACATTATAATAATTCAAGGTGGGGGAGAGTGAGATCATGCAAATCCACAGGAAAAACATCACACCAACTGAAAATGGCAAGAGGTTTAACTATCCAGAGTGCAGCCACAAAACAAGCAAAGTCGCCAGGTACTTGTTCTGAGTGAGTTAAATTATCATGACACTTTGATGACAACATAGAATTAGAACCCCTTAATCAAATTTATTTTTTCACTTTTCTTGGGGCTATTAGCTGAAGAAGACTGGAAAGTTAAGCGAGAACTTCTGCTGGAAAAAAGGGTAAAGTTCAGTCTCTGTGTCACATAAACACACTTGCATCCTTTAGCATTGTCGCATTTATATCATATGCAGAGTGGATATTTAATATGTGTTTGAAAATACTTTTAAGAACTATTATAAACTGGATTCGACATAGATCTATGGCCACACACTTAAAGGTGCATAATATGAAATTGCAGGTAAGAAGCGTGGATGCGAAGGAAGCTCTGCGCCTTCAGAAAGAAAATAATTTTGTGATTCTGGACGTAAGGCCAGAAGCAGAGTTCAAAGAGGTTAGAGATCAAATTTTATAAGGCTTGTAGTGCAATTCCAATGTTGGATTTGTGTTTCTGATTTCCATCAATCGTTATAAATTATGGTGTACAAAAGAAAAAAGTGACGAGTTTGGGTAATAGTGCAGGCTCATCCTCCAGATGCTATCAATGTGCAAATATATAGGCTTATAAAAGAGTGGACGGCATGGGACATTGCTAGACGTGCTGCATTTGCGTTTTTTGGTATTTTTGCCGGTACTGAAGAGAACCCAGAGTTCATGCAGAGTACGATAGAGTCAAATTTACCTCGTTATGCATTGTTTGAATTATTGCATTTCTTGTTTTTCTGAAACATGATTTTTTATTCTTGCCGGCAGCTGTTGAGGCGAAATTAGATAAAAATGCAAAGATAATCGTAGCTTGCTCCGCAGGGGGCACAATGAAACCATCACAAAATCTGCCCGAAGGTCAACAATCAAGGTATTAATTTTATTTTCTTGCGCCTATTTTCTTCTCTCTGGATATTTAATTTTGCAAATAGAATTTCATATATGCTTTACAAGTGTATAGTACCAAATTGGTGGAAGACGTTTTATGGAATGCATGCATTTGTATGGCTATTCTGAGGCAACCATTTTGGATGTGTTTGCTCTTTGCATCCAACCACGGAGTGTATAGTCGTTTAAAATTAGAACACCGGGAAAACAAGATTTATATTGGTATATACCAAGTTATTATTTGTGTAAAGTAATGGTAACAACACGAAAGATAGATAGAAGTAAGTCAAATTTTATCGACTAAAATACACAAGGGAAGACGCAGTTAATAACTTGAATTGCATGTGTGTAAGATCAAGGAAAGTTATATGATTATCTGCAATATATCATCTTCTCACGACTGTTATTAGGGGGAAAATTACTATTAACTCTTCAAGTGATTCATCTGTTGCTCTAATGGTCACATATTGATACTTCCACAGGTCTCTCATAGCAGCTTACGTGCTGGTCCTTAACGGGTATAACAATGTCTTCCATCTAGAAGGTGGTCTTTACACATGGTTTAAAGAGGGTCTGCCAAGCGTTTCAGAGGAGTGAAGCCTAGACTTAATTTTGACCATAATGAGAATGCCAATAAAAGCATATGAAGAAATAGAGTTGACGAATTGAAATGTCATTATTGAACTAGTGCAGAAAATTAGAATGCTAGAATTGACAACACAAATATCAAATACATTCTCTAGAGATTGCATCCCTGCTTTAAACTGGAAAGGATCCATTTATCAGCAGCGTGTTACCAATATTTTGAGATCTAGCTATATGAGTACACCATGTTTCTGAACCACAGAAGCCATTTTGCTTCAATGAAAAAACCAAGATTAGTGTATTTCTGGTTCTATTGCTGTTGATTAGTTAAGATATCCAATCCATTTCTATAACATGTGTTTGGGAAAAGGTATTTGGTTAAATCTACCAATGCCTAAGCCTTTAAAGATACTCTTGCCATAGCTAGAGCACCATCATAAGTTCGATTTCCTCCAATAAAACCACTCATGTGCACAAAAGTACAACCTGGGATTCCAGCAACCTCCGAGAGCTTGTCATTTTCCAAACCCCTCCAAATACAGGGTAACGGTTTTCTGCTCTCAAATCTAGCAGGAGAAATTGCCACTGCCTGCAGTCGCCAATTCTCACTCCTATCATCCTACAAAAATCACCCATTATGTAAATTTAAGATCAAATAGTAAAATAAAGAATGGGTCCTAATATGATGATCAAATAAACCACCTTACATAATTTTATTTTGGGCAACAATGATTATGCTCATATTCAATTCTAAAGATTCATTGACTAATTCAGTTAAAAATACATACCGGGTAAAGAACATATTTGACAGAAGGACTGATTCTCATTTCCTCCTCAAGCTCATGTATGTGAAGTTTCCACTGTGAAACGAACAAATGAGAAAAAGGTTTGGCAATAGTTACAATGATATTCAAAACCATCAAAGATTGTAATTTACCATTCCACTACAATAATAATTAAAAACTGCATGAGATTAATCAAATGCCCTGTGGGCTGTTCCTTACAGGACAAGATCGGCTTAGCTTTATAATTTCTCCACTAGAATCAACAGTTTCCCTTGCTGCAAGACACTCCATAACAATCGATCGCGCTGGTAACCATGATTTAGCATAATAATTCACATTCTGTAACACCAAAAACAACAAAACACAAAAATCATTCCTTTTCACGACTAGTTTCTAGCTCGATTAGTTCAGCAGGTAGTGAGAAAACAGTACACCAAAATTACAGTAAACAACGAAATTTCAAAAGTGTAACAGTGTCACCTCCAAAAATTCAGCACCAGCGAGGGCCATTGCTTGATGAAACGCAGCATTTTCTCTGTCAGATGAGTGGTCAGAATCGACCCAGTCCAAATTCAACCGTTTTATTCTAGAAGACAAACTCGTGTTAATTACATATTTGGGAGGTTCATTTAGATCATATTGATTCACTCCATTATCCGTAGCATCAATTGCCTGAAAAGAGAGAGAACAAGTATTGTGATATAACTAACATAAGCATGCTTGATTAGAGGTCAGATATAATCATAATGATATAAGCACACAAGCACCTCGATAAAGTTTCTGTATATAACTGAATATAACTGATGAACATGAGAATGCTCTTCGCCAAGCCCCAACACATTGGCAATTATCTCCAACCCAAAATGCTATATGAAAAGGAACAAATTAGGTTATATAAAGAAAAGAGTGAACAATCGAAACGGCGTCGTGAGTGAATGAGTGTTGAACAAACAAAACACAAACACAAACACAAACACCTTGTAGACAAGACCAGCGCTACTGAGCTTAGTGTGGAAGCCGAAACCGAAGACTTGGTAGAAGTCCTTCTGGTGATGATCGAAACGGTGTCGTAGCGGGTCGTACACGCCTCCCACGTCGACTACTGCGTCGAGAGATTCTAGAAGCTTCGGGTCCCTCGTTCTTACGATATGAGCGTTGGAGAAGTGTTTGGAAAGGCGAAGCAAGAAGCACGCCAGGGCCTCGTCGCAGTGGAAGGTTCCGTTGTGAGTGCCCACGCGCGTCGAGAAGGAGCATGCTACCCAGCGAGGCGCGTTGAAAGTTAATGTTTTGTGCCACGCGCCCCCCAGCTTAACCATTTTTTTCTGGAACTGTCTCTGCTGTGTTTCTGCCGCGACAACAGAAGATGGAGGATGACGCTGCCTCAACGACGTCGTAGCTCCTGATTCACGTGCGAATGTCTTATTTATTTATTTCCTGTTGGCAGCAAGCATTGTTCACATACAAATTATAATTAAATTAATTTATTAGTATATTTCTTTTACTTAACTCCACCTTTTATTTTCATATTTTAACCTCTTACTATTTGATTTATTGATTTTAATTGTTCGTATTTTAATTTAATAACCTTATAAATTAAATATCTCAATGTGCACTTTATCAAATGATTTAACACGCATGTAATAGGCGTATGATGTAAATTAATGTGTGTAAATTGATAAATATATAATATTTAAATAAAACTGTCAGAAATAAATATTTTCAAATTTTACATTTTGTTAGTTTATATAAATCACTAATATGTCACAATTATTATAATTTTTTTAATTATTAAACATTTATTTATGTAAGAATTTAATTATAATATCTTAACAATAGAATTAGTTATAATTTCATTTATTATAATTTATAATATAGTAATTATTCTGTTGTTAATTATTTAATGAAATTGACATGATTATTAATTTTTTTTACAATTAATTTTAAATATATATAGTAAATTTAGTAATTTAATAATATATAATTTTATAAATATTATATTAAAATTAAATTTATTTTATAATTAAAATGTTGATAATGTATTAAAAATAATTTTTTTAAAATTAAATAATCGATAACGTGAGTTGATGTATTCTATAACTCAAATAAATTAGTAAGATGACGTACTATAGTATGTTTTAAAAGTTATTGTACAACTATTTGGTTTACTAGTAAAAAAAGCGCTACTGAGGCTTTAAGAAATCTTTTTCTCTATTTTTCAAGATAATCTTGAGAGGCGTTGCTAGGGCTAATTATTTCAATTGTTTAACGAGGGTCATGAAGTCTTGGTTCAGAGTGGATCTACCAAGAGTGCGTGTGAGGGAGGAACGGTGGAGGTTTTCTTTGCCCAAGAGGATATAAAAATATGAAGAGTCATGATGCGGAGAAACGATCCACAAAAGAGTTGGATCTGATGGATCGAAATATAAAGAAGGTCAAAATAAGCAATGAGAATCCTGAAACAAAGATGATTGAGAATAAGCAAGACGGGCTATGTGCCGGAGAAGAGAAAGCGAATCAGGTATTTTCTGCTTCCAAACTCTTAGATTCTTATTCCTATAAAGATATTGTGCTTGAATCTAAAGATATGGAACTGACTCTTAACGATGATGACATCTTAAAATCGATTTTGGAAAACTTTAATATGAACCCAGAAACTGAGGAGAATTCTAAGTCGTTTGATAACCCTAGGGATTTATGTCCATATATTAAGATACATCTAGATGATATTGAAAACTAGTTTTCTCCCTAGAAATTAACGCTTATTGTAAAACTTTTAGGTAAATCAGTGAGTTTTAGTTACTTGAATCAGAAACTAAGTAACGTTTGGGGGAAAAAGGAGACTTTGAAAATCATGGATCTTAATAATGACTATTTTCTTGTGAAGTTTGAAAATCTAGATGATTACAAGAATGCATTATTTGAAGGACCCTAATTAGTTCTAGATCACTATCTTCTAGTTCAGAAATGGTGCCTCCTATTTAGACCTAAAGACTATAATTTGAGAAAGATTACAGTATGGATTCAGATCCCTGATTTACCCCTTGAGCCTTACAATAATAAATTTTTATGGCAGGTTGGTAATTGTTTAGGTTCAATGTTGAAAATAGATCCCCATACATCATTGGTGTTAAGGGGAAAGTTTGCTAAGATATGCATAGAGATAGATTTGAGAAGGGAGTTTGTTCCAGCCTTTAAAGTCCTAGGGCAAAAATTCAAGATTGAGTATGAGGGTTTGCACCTCATATGCTTTAGTTATGAAAAATATAGGCATAGACAAGAGCAATGTGTGGATTTGTTGAGTGAAACCTAGAGGGTAAGGGACCAGGTTAATAATGTAGAAGCTAGATTTGGAAAGAAAGAGGAGGATGAGATGAATAACTATGAGTGAGTTAAGGATTTAGTGATGGCTAAGCAAGGAGGCTGCTCTAAACAGGAGAGTGACCAATTTGGTCCCTCGATGTTAGTTAAGAAACCATTTAGAAAAAAGGCTAAGTCTCCTCTTCTAGGGGCACATCAGGTAGTCTGGGTAGGAGAAGAGAAGCTCTAGTAGGTTTCAAATTTGATGTTTTGGGTAAACCTGATTAAGACCTAAATCCTAACCTTCAATTTGAGAATCCCAATAACCAAGGTCTTCTACCTCAAAGTAAGACTGAACTAAAGGACTAGTCTAGTTAGAAATCTAGAACTAGGACCCTAGTAACTTCAAAGTTAGTGAATCTATTAAAAAATTATCTAAGTCTAAACCCTTGACTAAAACAAAGGAAATAGAAAGAACCAAGAATGCTATAGTTAACCTGAACAAACCAGAATCCCCACACTTTGGCCAGGATACTCAAATGGTAGATAAAGATAAGGATAGTAAAGACATTTTAATGCTAATGAAGATATTTCAAAATGGCATCCAAAAGAATGCTAAGTTAGGAAATTATATTCAAAACCTTTTAGGCCTAAATCTTAATACTCAATGAAATACTCAGAATTTCAAAAAACAGGTCCCTACTGACAGACCCCCAAATGTCTCTCTATCCATGGACCTTGGAACCAGGGAAAGTTTGGTTTCTAACAATGTTGGAAGTGTGCAGACTTTGATGAGCTCTAGCAAGGTGACTCAGCACCCTGAGGATGCTCATAATCCTATCTAATAAGTTTTCATGAACTGTTTGTTTTGGATGTAACATCCTCGTTTTTATATTTATTATTATAGCATTGAATGTTGGTTATATTTGTTAAGTTATTTGAATTTTAGAGAGTTTAAATGATGTATGTTGCAGGATATCTCGCTATAGCGAGATATCTCTCGCTGTGGTGAGAAGAGCGTCCAGAAATCAAGTATTTTGATGCTCTCTCGCTGTAACTAGAATTCTCTCGCTATAGCAAGGAGCTCTCGCTATAGCTAGAATGACAAACAGCAAAGTGCAATTTTATCTAATTTTTTTCGCTACAGCGAGATAAGGGCTCGCTGTAATGAGAAATGGCTCGCTGTACCGAGAATGTCGCGAGTCTAGGAGTATTTAAGGATTTTCAAGTTAGAAAACTTGGATTACAATCCAAATTTTGAGCTCCCCCTTGTTCTCTCGACCCCTAACCCTCTCTTTTCAGAAAATCTCTCCAAAACCTCAACTTTCTTTCAAATCCAAGCTTGGGAACTTCATCAATCAACTCCAAGTAAGTTCTTAGAGCTTTGTTTTCTCTTTGTGGGTGTTTTCTAAGTTTCTCCTTTCTCAAAATGTTCTCTTTTGTGATATCTAGGAAGATTTTGGTCCTTTCACCTAAAACCTTCACAAAATCTCTTTCAAAACTTCGTCTCAAGGTAAGGAGTGCTCTATTTTATTATTTTAAGCATAATAATTATTTTGTAACCATGAGAGTACTTTATGTATGTGTTTTAGTATGATTCTTATGATTGATTAACATTGAATTATTATGAAAAATATGTTTGGCTGATTTTGGGTGTTAATGATATGTTCGAGTAGTCCGTTTGTTTGGAATTTAGTTCTGAAGTGTTTTACTAAGCACGATCTCTTGTTGAATAATGAGTTGAGTACGAAAGGGAGTATAAGATAAGTGTAAGAAGCTGAATGGTTCTAGTGTGAATAGTTACAAAGATACACTGAAAGTATAGAGTCTGAAGATGATAGGAAATTTGGAGGAAATATAGGGTGGTGAGCGACATTCACGCATGTGTACACATTCTTTTTGAGAACAAATGCGCCACATTGCTTCACACTTGTTTCCTGACTAGACTCCTGACTATACCTTTGTTAAGGGGGACGTTATTGTATACGTTATATCTGTATATATGGACTAACTGGCGACTATTTACCTAATTGTGTAAGACCTCAAGAACTGTTAGAGGCATCGTATAATTGTGATTACAGTGCACTGAATGTGCGTATCTGAAAGAGAGCAACATAATAATTATGAATATATGTATGTCTAATATATTGCTTTGAGATTTATGTTATTGTGATTCCTTATATTTCATGACCATGATTGTGATGTTATGTTAGTCTTTAAAGTAATATTATGTTTTAACTTATAAGATAAGTGTTCATCCTTACTGATAATTTCAGGGAACCAGGATGACGAATCCATAGGAAAGAGTTAGGCTAGTAGATAGTTTTGTAGACTTTAGATTAAATTACGTATTTAATGAATATCAGCGTGTAAATCATTTTAAATTTGCTGTATTGGTAGAGAATGACCCTAGGGTTCATGTCATGATAGAGATGAATTTTGCTTGTAGTATTCCATTCGACTTTCCTAGGAGTAGGATACACCAAACCTTATGTGTATATATGTATAGGGGTACAATTAGAACCCCAGCAGCCCTTACTTACTTATACACCTACCATGACCACGACTCTTTAGGAAGACCTACCCGTTGGACCTTTGAGCGTGTCACGAGGACAGAGGTTAGAGCTGACTCTGACGACGAATATTTGGGATCTGATGACGACCTAGACGCCGAGGACATAGCCGAGATAGAGAGTTGGAATGCTAGCGATGAGAATAACTGAGGCTGCTCTGGGATCCTTTTTGTAGTATTTGGTGTTGTAATTATTATTTTGATCTTTAAATACTTAAATATATAGTTTGTAAATTAATATACTATACTGTGAAGTTTATGTATAGCCTTTTTCTTTACTTTTGATTATGGTAATTTATGAAGTTTTATGTTATTGCACTATTCTATTGATTTAAATGGAAATATTTGATTAAATTGTAGTAATGACTTTTAGGAAAATTTTATGATATCTGAATTTCATATTGAAATTGAATTGAAAAGGAAAATTATTTATATGTACTAAATTTGAAATAAGGACGTTACATTAGAACTGTAGGGGGGCAGGGAATAAGACCTTCTATATACTAGTTAATGACCTAATTAGGATCTATAAATTAGATTTTGCTGTTTTGTTTGACCCTAGAATTAGTGCTACTAAAGCTGATGATGTGATTAAAAGAATTACCTTGGATGGATCTGTGAACGTGGATGTTAGGGGTTTTGATGGAGATATTTAGTATTGTTAGAATATTAGGAAACTTACTGTTAATTCTTTAGCTAATAACAAATACATGATCCACCTTAATTAATATTAACAATGAGGGTTATGACTGAATTTTAAATTCTATATATGTTAGTCCCAAGGAAGCCCTGAGAGCTGAATGTTGGCAGCTCTTAACTGCTTTCAATATCACTATGAGGAAGCCCTGGTGTTTAGCTGGGGACTTGAATTCAGTTCTGTACCAACATGAAAAAACTAGGGGGAGGCCTACCAATCTTTGCCTCGTAGTTTGCAAACTGTATGATCATTTATGGTCTTCAAGACTTGGGATTTATAGGAAACCCCTATACCTGACATAAAGGCAACATTAGGGAGATGATTAATAGAGTCGTTGTTAATGACTTTCAGAAAATGCTATTCTAGAATAGCTTCGTGATTCATATGTCTCTCTTAAAATCTGATCATGATGGATTGTGGTTAAAGATAAGTATAAGAATTTCTTTGTCTTTTCTAATAAACCGTTTAAGTTCCTAGCCCCTGGGGTACCATAGTGATTTTCCCAGTCAAGTTAGGAGCTCTTGGCTGGCCTCTAGGTCTTGGAATGAAAATTTAAGTTGTTTTCAAAATAATATTTCTAATTATAATGTTTTTAGCAATATCTTTAAAAGTAAAAGGCGTCTTTTAAATAGAATCTAGGGTATTTCTGGTAAATTGATTTCTAATGATAACTCTTTTCTTAGAAACTTTATGAAAACTCTTTGGTTGGAATACAAAAAGACCTTAGATTAGGAAGAACTATATTGGGCTCATCACTATAAATCCAATTGGCTTAAGCTTAGGGATAGAAACAATACATTTTTTTTCTTCATAAAACGGTTGTTGCTTGTAGACAAAAGAATATTATTGTTACCCTTAGAGATAGTTTAAATAATTTGAAATATGACCTTTAGAAACTCAAATCTCTTGTTGTTAAGTATCTCAGAAATATTTACTGGGACCCATACCCTGATAATCCTTCTCTCATCACTTCATCCACCTTTCCCTCTCTTAGGGGTCCTGAGGTGGCTGCCCTAAATATTGACCTCTCCATGACTAAAGTTAAATTTGCTTTGCTTAGTGTAGGCAATTTGAAATCTCTAGTCCTTATGAGATCTATGCTTTGTTCTACAAAAGCCAATGGGATTTCCTTTCCTCTTTTATATATAATTTTGTGTCCTTTATGTTTAAAGACCCTACTAAGGTTGCTGAGGTTAATGCTACCTCTATTGTCCTTATTCCTAAGATAGAGAACCCTGAGCACCGTAAGCATTTTAGGCCTATTTCTTTATGTAATGTTAGTTATAATATTATTACTAAAATCCTTGCTAATAGGATTAGAGGTTCTCTACCTTATCTTATTTCTGTGAAATAGTCCAGCTTTGTCCCTAAAAGATAAGGTATAGATAATACCCTAGTTCTTCAGGAATTGATTCATTTATTTAGTTCCCTTACTAGAAATAATAGTTATATGATGATTAAGCTGGACTTGGAGAAAGCCTATGATAGGCTCAGATGAAGTTTCATTAAGAACACCCTTCAGTTAATTGACCTTAATCCTAATTTAGTTGACCTCATTTTTCAGTGTGTCTCCACTTTCTCTATGTCTATAAATTAGAATAATAGCTAATCTGAGAAGTTATATCCAAATAGAGTGATTAGGCACGGGAACCCCATTTCTCCCTATCTTTTTCTCCTATGTATAGAGAGGGTAAAACACTTAATTCATGATAAGGTTAGTAGTGGGGATTGGTTTCCTTTCTCTATTAAAAATAAAGGGTCTAGTTGTGCCTTTGGTTTATCTATTAATAAAGACAAATCTTCCATTTTATTTTCTAAACACTGTGACCCAGCCTTCTCCAAGGATATTAGTCTCAGGCTTGGTATTAAGTGATCTACCCAATTCGGTAAATATTTGGGCATTCCCTTTAAGCACCAAACCCCTACTAAGCAAGACTGTGCCTTTTTAGTTGACAAAATTAAGAAAAAGTTCTCAATTTGGAAAATGAACTCTCTTTCAATGACTGAGAGAATAACGTTAGCCCAGACTTTTATTTTAAGTACTCCAACCTATTTTTGTAGTCCACGTTAATCCATGCGTCTGTGTGCAGGGATATAAATTCTATATGCATGAAGTTCATTTAGGAATCCTTGGAGGGTATGAAGTGTCATTTGGTTAGTTGGAAAAAGATTTATACTCCTAAGAAGGAAGAGGGTTTGGATTTTAGGGAGACTCACTTGGTTAACTGAGCCTATATCATGAAACTTTGCTAGATACTTATTAGCTCTCCCAATAATTTGTGAGCATAAGTCATTTGTTGTAAATACAATTTCACTATAAAGAAAAAACCCTAATCTGAGTAAGGGCCAGCAATGTTTTCCTTTATGGAGGAGCATGTGCTCTATCTGGAAAAGCTTTTATAAGGGACTTGGATGGATCCTTGGGGATGGTCTGACCATTAAATTCTAGAAGGATAAGTAGATTCCCTCTCAGTAGCTTCTTAAACATTTTTTTGAAAATGCTATTTCTAATCATGATTTGGGAGAGTCTTTGGTTGTCTTTGCCCAAAATGGACAGTTGGGACTGGGCTAGGTTCAAATCTTTGCTTCCTGACCACATAATTGAGTCTATTACTCAAATTAATTCCCATGTCCTTATAGGGAGATATGACCTCTTTTATTGAAATCTTACTAGTAATGGCATATTCTCTGTAAAGTCTGCTTTTTGTCTTATTTCCATGCATAACCAGGATCAAAACAATCAATATAATCTCTTTAATATGGTCTAGAAGTGAGCTGCTCCCCCCAAAATTTCTATTTTTCTGTGAAAAATTATGCATTGTAGACTCCTTACTAATGTTGAGAGATTTAATCATGGTATGGCTGATTTTTTTTATTGTTCCAGGTGATAGGAGAGAGTTGAAACCGTTATGCATGTTCTTAGGGACTGGTGGGCTGCTAGGGAAATTGACAGCAGCTTGTCCTTCCTGATTATTGGGTACCATTGTTCAGCAATGGCCCAACCAAGTGGCTTAAGATTAACTTGTCTACTAATACTTTTTCCTTGTATTCATATTGGAATTTATTATTTGGCATTATTGTTTGGAATTTGTGAACTAACCGAAATAAAGAGCTCTTTCAGAATCCAACTTTGAATTCAGAGTCTCTTCTCTGTAAGATAAAAGCTTATTTTGATTTTCTTCTTTTATGTGGCAAGTCTAACATGAATGCTGGAAACAAGTGGTTGGGAGTTGATTGCGTTACCAAAATGATAGCCCCCTCCCAGTTTGCAGATGAAGCTAAATGTTGATGGTGCAGTCTCTTGGGTTGATGGTTTTGCTAGTTGTGGGGGTCTCCTCAGGGACAACTTTGGAAGGTTCATTGTGAGATTTTTCAAAATTTTGGAGCCATGTTTCCCCCATAGCTGCTAAGCTTTGGCCTATCTATTGAGGCCTGCAAATGATCATATCCAAGAAGATTAACCTTGTCTAGGTTGAATGTGATTCAAAGGAGACAATCTCTTTAATTGTTAATATACAGCCTTGTAATCATCCCATGTTTCCTATTATTAGTGATATTAGAAATCTCCTGAAAGGAATTCTTTTAATTTGGTTTAATTATGTTTTGAGGTAGGCTAATAAGTGTACTGATTGTTTGACTAAGATTGGGTTTGAGTATAGGACTTTTTTTTTCTTTTTTAAAGAGGATCCTCTGTTAGTTGGGCCTTATTTGAGGCTTGATTCCCTTAGAATTGAGTATCTTATGATCTCTGTTTAGGTCTCTTTTTGTTTTTGAGTTTTAAGCTCTCTTTACTAGCAAAAAAAAAAGAAGCTATTGTATTAATATTTTAATTTTAATAAATAATTAAAGATATCAAATTATTATATATTTAAAATAGGTTCTTCAAAATATTTTTTAAAGTAAATATATTTTAAAAACATAAATGTAACAATTTTGAAGATAAGTTTTATTTTTTTATCAAATTATATCCTCTTAAGTTCATTCACTAGTTCTATAGATTCAGTGACTACGGTTAAAATTTAAGGTTAAAAGTCTAAAAGAGAAATTTAAGGTAGAAAATTAAATGAAATCTAATAATTCTTACTTGTAATAACGTTGATTCCCTTTTATTTTTTCTTTATTCATATAAACTTATTTTTCAAATCTAATAATTTAGATAATTTTACTTTTTTTATATTGTCATACTATTAATTGTAATATTTGAAAGTAAAATCAATTAAGTTTGAATACACTCCGAAGGGACGAAAAGGTAGAGTTAGGTTGGCAGGGACTTTGTAGATGGGAAAGGGATGAAAGCTACACAGGAAGCGAGAAAGGAAGTGGGTCTAAAGTAGGCTCGAAGATGCTCAACTGAAAGGTACGGAGTTGCCCTATCAGATTAAAGCTAGATAAGGCAAGGGTGTTTGTCTCTGCTCCTATCCCATCGTTGGCATGCATCTCAATTATCTTACCAATAAATAGTTTGGCTAAATTCGAATAGGAGCAATAATTAAAAAAATGTGGTTGAACGTTAAAAAAATACAGAAAAATTATTATCTATAAATTCTACTTAAGTCATATCATATTTATTTAAGTTAATTTTATACAATAGAACCATACAAAATTTGTCAATTTTCACTTAAGTCGTTATTTTTTGCTTAAGCTAAAATTACAAAATTTTCATGTTTGCACAATTCGCTTAAATCAAGTAAATTTTGCATAAGCTAATACTATTTTCACTTAAGAGATTTCATTATTACTTAAGTGATATTTATCCAATTAACCAATTTTTTATTGTAACTTTCGTTTAAACAAGATTAAAATGACTTAAGCAAAATTTGCATACATTATGCTAAGTAGATGCGACAAATATGTAAGAAAAGCATGAAAAAGATCGAATACAGCATTGAATAATCTATCAAAACAAATTTTAATTTACATAATGATTTGATATTGTGAAAGTTTTAATATTAAAGATAACGAATTACATCTACATACACAAAAATTTATAGAAAACCTTAAAATATAAAAAGACATTGAAATTTTGTTAATTTAAAATCAGTTTTTTTATTATAAATTGAAATTACATAATGTGAAAGTTTTAATTTTTGAAATCACCGCCTAAATATAAAATACATATATAGAAAAAGATAAAAAAATAATTATTAATACAATCCTATAAAGATTTAAAATAATAAATTTTAAAAGTTTAATAAATAATTTTATAAAATTCTATGAAAAATTAAATAATAAATATATAAAAAATAATATTTTTAAGTAAAGGTAAAAAAATACAAACTGATAATTAAAAAAATATATAACAATTAAAATATATTAATTTACTCGTATTAATTCACTCGTACACATAAGTTGAAAATAAAAATTGTTTTAAATATAAATAAATAAAATTAAAAAAACTAAATTTATACATGGACTGAAGTATACGAATAAACGTACAATTAATAATTTTTTTTCAAATAATTCAACTGATTTGCATTGTTTTGAGTTATTTTCAACATTCAATAAAAACTTTTTGGGCCCGGCGAATATTCCTCGAACTTTGTTGTCATAATGAGCTTTTAAGAGAGGCGTGGTGGGCCGGATGACGCCCAATTTATTGGGTTGGATGGCCCAACATTTCTTTTTGTGAGTAATGCTGAATAAAAACATGGTTGGGCTAACCATCTCTCCCTCTCTTCGATTCATTATTAAGAAATGGAGTCTTTGGACCACTTGGGACCATTTCGGTGATTGCTAACCAAGTCCCCCTTTAGAAAAAGGATAACAATTGGTCCTTGCAGAGATAGTTCATTGTGAGAGTTATCAGGACAAACACTATGACCAGAGTTTAAATTTTGAGTCTAGCAACTTTCCACGTTCTCCTCTCCAAATCCTAATTTTCCTTCTCCAATGACAAAAAATAAAGAAGAAGAGAATAATAATTGGCTCCCTCTCTTAAAAAAAATGCCGTTTCTTTGTAATTTAGTTAAAGATTAAAAAAATTAATTTCACGTATTGTACTTGTTTTCAGTTTTTAACACTTTCAAGCCCTTTATTATATAATCTTGTAAGAAATTCTTGTTAAGGTCTAACAAATGGCTCAAATGGTCACTGTGATTTCTTAAAGAAGATAATTTAAATGTAATTTTAATTTTAAAAAGGTTTACATGTTCATTTAATCGTGTATTAAATGTTTATGCATCATTAGAATGAGAATTTATTACTCCTTTTATTAAATCATTGTAATTACTTGAAAAAAGTGTTAAATAATGTTATTTAAAATTCAGAATATTAAATGGTTATTATTTTATTTAGTATTTTTTTAATCACTAACATGTACCCTAAAAACATTTTATCATAAAATCATTTTATTTTTATCCAGTTATTTTTCGATCAAATTCTTAAGCACTACAAGTCATACCAATAATGATGAATCTGTGCTTTATTGCACAATTATGTAAATATTAATCTTTTTTGTTTCTCCTATTTCCCTCATAGTCTGTATTTCACTTTACAGGCACAACATATTGTATTTTTATCTTCTCTTTTTTCTGCGACAATGAAAAAAGGTTTGAGAAATATCCTAATTAATTAGCTTTGACTAGATAAGCTTAGACATAGGATCAGGACATAAACATTTAATTAATTGTTCAAATGCACCCCCTTACCAATCTAAGGTATGGCCTCACTTTCACGGTTTGGAATTAGATTTTGGTTTGGTCAAAATTTGACGAGACCACAACTAATGTATGTTGAATAGTTCTTGCTTGGTGGGTTTGGATGGAGAACCTAGTCTGCAACCTGAAGCCAGCTATTGGAATGAAGCAGAAAGCACGGTCAGCCAACCATTTGAGTTGTGAAACTTGTTTGGTTCCCATTATTAACTTATAGTTTTGGGTCATCTACCTATATGGTTTGCAAAATCTGCTTACGCAAGTAGGACCTATCTTCCTCAATTATCATGATTGACTTCAGACTTGTAGCAATCACGTCATCAACCTTCAAGCATACTCCACCTTTGAGACAACCGATACCCAAATTTATTTAATTGGTTTAAAAACAATCGACACGAATTGACCTGCATCAAACCTTCATCCAATCTTGTGCATGAACGGGAACAGTCGATTCATTCTCTTCATTTTTGTGGGCAAAATAAACTAGTTTTGTCTTTTGTGACCGCGAATGGCGGTCACAAATTAAAGTGAGTTGAAGGACCCGTATCCCAAATTCCATGGTCACCAATGGAATAGTCCTCGTTATTCTAGTCAACAGCTCCTAATTCTTTTTTTTTTTTTTGGGTAGGAAAAATCAGACTCATAAAAAGAATGTTGACAAAAAATGGAAGAAAATACTGAACAGAATGTTGACCCTAGAAAGGAATTTAATAAGGTGAGGCATTTTAATGTGTATTCTAACAAGAATGTGAATGTAGTTCATTCGGCCTTACCGCCCTACCATTATTTTTCTGTGTAGATACAACAATATAATAATTGCTGACTGTAAAAAAAAAAATACAAAAAAACTGCAATATAATTGTTAGTGACAACTTGGCAAACAACTTTACATTAAAAAAAAAATGGGTCCGTTTTATCAGACCCGACCCTCAATACGTGGAGCTTCTTTCTCTATGGGCCCAGAATTTTCGGACTCTTCCTTCCTCCTACTTCCCAAACGCAAAAGCCCATACAACTTGCGGAACTCCCTCACCGTGTGAACACTCTCCCTACATATTACAGCACCCGATTCGTTATCATCACTGCTCCGACCCGACCCGCTTTCGCTCAACTTCTGTCCCCCTCTCCTCGCATCTCCACCGTTGGATTGAACCTGCAAAGCCGAAATAACGGTTTTCAAGGCCCGGCTCGGCGAATTGCGGTTGGATATCATGATCTCGCCAACTTCGGCTGGGCTGAGCCGCGCGCCGGTCTGAAAAACCTCTTCGACCTGAGGGAAAAGCTTGTGCTCCTTCAACCCTAAGTAACTACTCGCGAGAATCTTGAAGGTGGAGAAATCACACAAGGGAAAGTGTATGTGAACATCAACCCTCCCTGGCCTCAAAACCGCTTGATCAATGTCGTCCTTAGTACCGTTCATCGTGAACACCATCACGCGCTCTTCGCCGCAGCACGACACGATACCGTCCATGAAGTTCAACACGCTCGATAAATTCACCGCCGTTGATTTCCCCGCCAGCAAGCGATCGAGATCCTCGATCACGATCATCGACTTCGCCGTCGTTTGCATCAGCATCGTCTTCCAATCGGAGCCGTCCGTGAGCTTCGAAACGTCGACGTCGTAGACGTCGTAGCAGAGGAATTTCGCCATGGCCGCCACGAAGCTTGATTTCCCCGTGCCGGACGAGCCGTAGAGGAGGTAACTCCGCTTCCAAACGCGCCCTAACCGGTTGTAGTACTGCTTCGACTTGAGGAACTGGTCCAGATCGGATTTCACCTTGTTCTTCAACTCTGCCTCCATCGCCACCGTCTCGAAGCTCGCCGGATGCGTGAACGGAACCGATCGCCACCGCGAGGTCTCGCCGGCGCCGGAATTGACGTGCAGCTTGATGTCCTTCTTCCGGCGCTGTTCGATCTCGTCGGCGACGGAGAGAATGTGCTGGAAGTATTGGCGGAAAATCCTTCGCTTGTCTTTCTTCTTGATTTTGAGGAGGAGGGTGGCGGCGGTGGCGTCGTTGGTCCATGAGAGCTTGGCGCCGAGGAAGGTGTCGTGGACGGTGTGGTTAGGGTCGAGATGGAGGAAGATATCGGAGGGATTGGGGCCGGAGAAGAGGTTGGTGAAATCGGAGTCTTGGACGGAGGGGAGAGAGTCGAGGTAGGTGAGGATTTTGTGGTACAGTTGGTTTTCTTGGAAATGGTGATTGTAGAGTGGGATTTTGAAGGATTGATGAAGGTGGAGACGGTTTTCAAGTGAGAGGAACCATTGGTTGAGTATGTGAAGTGCAGAGGTTTTGCGGAAGAAGCGAATGGTTAGATATGAGAATAGAATTATGAAGAGAAGGGAAGAGATGGAGGTAACCCATGGCCAAATCATTTTTGACATGGAATCAATACAATCATGCATGCGTTTCGATCAATTAATGGTACCTTCAATGCAATGCAACTTTGTATCAGTGTCAACTTTGAAGGGGTCATCGCATAAGCCCTGTGCCCCCAATTTTTATAATTATTTCCATTAAATATAAGTAAAAACATGTGTTCTTCTTTGGTGTCTTTGATTTTCAAGGTTTTTGACTCTTTGTGCCTCTCACTCTGCACGCATTTTTCAATTATTGTTCAAAGCCTTTTTTTAAAGAAAAACAAATTAAATTTTTTCTTATTTTCTTAGCATATGTTAGTATTGACGAATGATGATGATGACCGGTAATGATAGGTTCCTCGGTGCTCACATGAGTTCATAAAGTGGCACTTTACAGAAAATGACACGCTTACTCGTATAAGTTGTCTTAAACCAACAATGCGTATCTATTTTTATGTAATGAATCATGTTATGCTAACTACTATTTATGAAGGTTTTATTTAGTTAACTTTTATTTGTATTTTGTGTGATTTTTTTTATAAATTCACATTCTTTAGTTTTTGAAACAAAAATTTTATTTTTAATTTTTCTTTCCTCTCTCTTTTCTCTTTTACCTTAGCTTTCAAATATTTTTTCTCTTCCTTTACACTTTAAAAAATTTATTTTATTCGATAACAAAATTAATATTAATGAATTCTTTTGGTGCAATATTAATGAAATTTGAATGAACAGTTTCGGTTCAAAGTTTTGCATAAATAAGTAATATAAAATGTTTGTATTTATTTTTTCCATAAATATTTCCAAATTTGGTCGGTTTTTTTCTTATATAATATAGTTTTGCATTCTATAATAATTTTATAACGTATGTTATTGTATGTTAAAATTTTACGTAATTTGCTCGTATCAAAATTTTATACAAGTTTATAAAGCAATCCATTTTCAACTATTCATAAAATTACTTCAATTGTTATTGATATAATTGCTTATTAGTTTTTTTTTGTTACTGTATAAAAAATAAACCAAGTGCCAAATTAATCAATAAAAAAAAAGTCTCAAATTTAAATATTTTTAAAAGAACATTATTGTCAGCTAATTTAACGAAGATCAACACGCCAACTAATTGGTTTTGAACAGAAATACAGTTACCCATAGTAATGGAATTCGTTTACTTCAAGATAGCCGCAAAGGAAGTTTTTGGTTGGTGATTTGTCATCATAATTTATTATGAACTTGTTTGTAAGTTGTGACACCGTGTTCCGATTCCTTAAACAGCTTAAACTTGAAGAACGGGAGATATTTTTGGTGGATAATTCCAAGGACGTACCAATTAATGTTTAGGATACTTTAAGTTTAAATTATATTAAATTTTATCAATTTAACTGTACCGATTAAATTTACAAAATTTTATATAATTTTAAATTAATTAGTATTTTATTTATTAGGTTCAGGCTAACCTAAGTTATCGGACTAAATTTTAAATTGTCAGATGTACTTAAAAAATATAAACAACTCAAATTTTTGACACCACTTGTATGTATCTTATATAAAGTGATAATTTTAAGAAAATATAAACAATTCAAATTTTTAACATCACATGTATGTATCTTAAATCAAAGTGATGATTTTAAGAAGGTATGTATTTACATGTATTGATTTAGTTTCAATTTATAATAAAAATAATTTTTGAATGAATAAAATATTAAATCTCATATTAGATTTTTAGGGCAAGGGTGCAGTCAAAGGGAACGTGAGGAAAATAATTGACGAAAAAAGAAGACATTATAAGAGTTAGCATTGCATTCAAAAGATCGTCTAATTGTCTCCTTTGTTTTTGAAGGTTGGAAGGTCGCTAACGTTGAACTAGGAAAAATATTTTCGACTTTCAACCGCCTTCAATTGTAATTGCCTATAATAATGGCCTAATTCTTCGAAATAGCATATAATTATTTGGTTGGTTACCTTTTTATATCACGCTGTTTTTATTCTCTATCTCTCTCTCTGGAAGACTATTTTTTTATTCCCATTATAGGGCACAAGTAATTCAAACAACATATCAATCAAACTATTATGATAAATAATTAACCTTAAACATAAGTAGTTAAGGTGATTTAGTCTTGTGAGTAAAAAGAGGAGCAGTTGAGGCTTCCTTAGGAAATAAATAATATATAATATAGTTAAATTAAAGTGAATACAGCAAGTCCTAAAACTTATACTAAAAAAATACTTGCTCTAAGTATTAAATTAAAATGTGGTTTTATCTTTTTGACTAGTCATTTGGTCTAAGTTACGCGACGGTTGTAACGGTTTTTTATGGTTATAATGGTTCAACATCTTTTAAAAACCATCAAAAGAAGAAAAAAAACATTTTTAAGTAAATAAAAAAGGTTTGATGCAACCTGCACGAATCGGCCAAGAGCATGACAAAGGACAATCGATGCAACGATAGGAACCCTCGAAACTATTTATTTCGCGTGGAAGACAATTGATATGCCGATCACAATAAGGACAGTATCAATGATGGCTTAAGATTTAATCAATCAATGTCATAAGTTTCATATCCTGAAAAATTGAAACCTATTATAAAACGATTGTAACCAATAAAAGATCGAAAATCCCCGTAAAATAGATTGTCGTATTAGCGAAAGAATAGAGTTGTCATTCCACCCTCAGTTCCATATTACATCCATTTTTGTCCAATCATCTGCAAGTGTGTTTTTCTTCACAAGACTTTCAGGTTTTCGATAACGACCGGGATGTTTCCAATTAGAATAACGACTTCCAATGCCAATTCGAAGACCCTAAATGAGTGAAAATAAAGACACGATCCCTCTCCGACTGCGATCAATAATGACGTATGCCAACATACATTTAATAAAAAAAATTTAACCCATATTAAAAATTATAACATTTAATAGTAATAATTTATTGAATTACAATGTCTTCTATAATTTTTAATATAAATTCATCACATATAACTTTTTATCCAGTACAAATTGGACAAGTTAAAAAAAAAAAAAAGGTAATATTTAATTACTCAATTATCGTAATTTTATTCGATATTTAATTTCAGCTTCTGTTTTTTTCCACAAACCTTAAAAGTGGTTAAGTAATGATGGAACCACGATGCAGGGGCATCAACAAGACACAACCAGACCATACCAGGGAAGATACACCCCCTACGTTGTGGTCCTGCATTCAGTGTAGATATTATGCTTGAGAGGGAAAAAGCTTAAATTTGTGGTCCTAACTATATAATGAATGAATGTGATGGGAAGTGCTTGCAACTTTCAAGGGTTTGAGCTAATCATCAGCATATGCTGGTGGACCAGAAAAAGATAAAAAACACGAGGATGATAACTGACCCACGGTGCTTAAAAGTATATCCCTGCCGAACCCACTTCAATGCCAGTTATTTCCCCGAGGTCTCAATCATTGGTGGCTGTTGGCAACTTGATACAGACTGCATCGCCTTGATGAATCCTAAGCTTACTCTGTTAAAGTTGTTGGGCATGTCAGTGTTAGATCCAGTTATATTAAAGGGATTAAATCATATAATAGAGCAATTAACTTTTGCTTATGTTAGTATCAAAAGGACTAGAAGAGTAATTTAGAACTGATTCAATTAATGGCACGCTTTTCTCTTTTCCACAAGCTAAACAGAACAATTCAAATCTTCCCTTGACCTTGAGTCCACTTTACTGCTCAGGGCTGATGGATTTTTTTTATCACCACTTTTTTTTGTGTTTGGCTAGTATTGTTCAATGTAATAGAATGTGGATGGACCTAACACCTGAAATACACATTAGCTACCATTTTATGCCGTTCTACTCATAACATATTATATAATATACAAAGGAGCGTGGAACAACTAAAATATCCCTGCATTACCTAAAAAGTATTCAGAGATAAAATTTGGCATAAATGGAATATTTAAAAGTGCTATAAGAAGGATCGATGCATCAAATACGGAACAAAATGCAATAGCCAACCACTGCACTTCTATAATCGATCGATGTGTAAAAAATATATGTTCTATAATTAGTATAACTAAGGAAATAATCGCTGTTACAATTTGGACTAGACTAAATGACAGCGGAAGAATGCTCTAAAAAAAGTGAACACTTTAAGGATCCGGGGCATCTGATTGGAGGTTAATCATTTGAGAAACCAAAAGTTTAGAGAATTCATTGATTGCAGCTTGAAGCTGAGAATCACCTGATTCACCATGCACTGTCCATCTTGAAGGTAACTGAAAGCTTAATCCACCGTATTCACTTGCAGCAACCTTTGTCTTCTGTGAAGTGGCAAGGGCCCTCTCCAAGTCTAACTGCGACAAAGGTCTAGGTGCCTGAAATGTGCAAAATAAACAAAATAACTTAGTAATTTTCAACATCTCCAGCACTTGTTATATGAGAAAGCCAAGACTAATCAATTTGTTTAACAAGACTTAATATATGAAATCACACCTAACAAGAAACCACAAATTGATCTCGTACATTAATTGCTTTCATTGACCAAAGATATCACTCTCAAGCATGCAAATATAACCTTGGGAGCATACAATAGTTTTAAATAGAACAGACATACTTAAAATTGATTTATTCCTTCTCGGTTAGCAGAAGTTGAAATTGATATGAAATTCTAATCAAGTCAGCCATTGAAAACAGTATTCACAACTGGAAGAATGAAAATTTTGTGGCATAGAAGAAAGTAGCAGAGAATATACTAACAGGTGATCGTTTCCCTTCCTTCTCTTCAGCCAGTAGTTCTCTAATAGGAAAATAGGCAGCCTTCTTGCAAAGATCAAATAGATCTGAACCAGTGTAACCCTCACATAACCCAGCTATACGACCAAGGTCTATGTTGTCTTCAACCCTCTCACCCTTTAGGATAACCTTCAATATTTCAGCCCTCTCCCTTTGATCAGGAATTCCAATTTCAAAGGCTTGAGGAAGTCGTCGAAGTATTGCTTCATCAAGTTCTGAAGGACGATTAGTTGCTGCAAGGACCATAACTCGAGCATTCTCTACACACGTACACATATATATTTAAATATAGATGAATTGAGAATATAAAGTTACCAACTAAATCTCCAGCAAAATTGTCATTATCTTATTTGCAACTTATCTTGAATATTAACACAACAAAAGAAAATATCATGATAACTAGTTTAAACTTACGATCTGTGGTAAATCCATCCCACAGAGCCATGAACTCAGTTTTCATGTTTAACAAAGCCTCGTGATCTGTTGTACGACGCTGACCCAAAAAACTGTCTACTTCATCAATGAATATGATGGCGGGCTGGAGCTTATGAGCCAAGCTAAATACAGCAGCCACTGCAGAACATCAGAATATTAAATTTAGACCAAAAGAGGAACCACACTTCAAACAAAGAATAAAACGTATAAGCACATTCAAAATTGGATACAAGTTTATATCATACAATAACATAGGCAGGGTTTGGAAAATTCTTTATATATATATATATATATCAAGAAACCCTTGTTAACTAACTTCTCTGATGAAGAATTTGGCGAATATAGCTAAACAGCTTCAAGCTATCAACCAAACAACCACACAGATGTCAATTCACAATAATAAGTGAACATAAAAAGGGGTAGCCTTTCACTGTCCATTCCTAAAGGGAAAGAAACATGCAAGGAGGGCCAACTCGACCAGAAACAACAACAAAACTTCATCCTATTAGGTGAGGTCAACTACATGAATCATATAACACCATTAAGTTTAATTTAAAACCAAATTCTCTGAAACGTAATTTAGAAAACTGGAATTGATTGTAAGATTTTAACCTTATTATGTTAAAAATTGTTACTATATTAACTTCTTTGGAAAAATGGTGTATTAATGATCGATCATAAGCATTTAGCAGCTACAAAAATTTGTTGAATGGCCTTTAATAAGGTGGAGGGAGGTGGCTTCATACTTTAAAATGATATTTGAGTTGTTTCAAGCCCCAATGCCAGGCCACTATTAACAGATTGTCATTAGGTGAACAGAGAACCTTGTCCATGAATGAAACATATTGAAACATCAATTCAAAAGTACAACCATACTGCACAGTGTAAATTAAAGGGATGTCAAACAAACTTATTGGGAATCAAAAGCCAGAAGAAAAAATGAAGCGCAAAGCAGTCACGTGTTACTTACATATTCTTTTACAGGAAACAACAACAGTCTTTTACCAGTAAGCAGGATCGATCAAAATGACCCCACTTTCTATTGTAAATCATGTTTGTGACAAATCATTTAAATCTAAATCCTTTTGTTTGGCTTGTAGTTTTTTATTAGGTCTCCTTCTACATCTTACTATTGGCTGAATTTTTTGTTGTTCCTTTACACCCCTACCATTAGTCCCATATAACATCACAAATCCTATAGCTATGCAATAAAACTTTACCTTAAACTAGGGTGGTACTGTTCTATCATATATAGCACTCAAGTTAATCCCCCAATTCAGCTAGACCTTTTGACTCCAGTCTTTACATCTCCCTTTATTTCTCCATCAATTTGCAACTCAAACAATTTGACTTGTGCCATATGCTATGGTATCCAATTTTCATGTCAAAGATAGAATTAGTGCACCTCTTGCTAAAGTTACTTTATACAGACTCCATAGTACTTCTATTTAAACAAGCAATATGCTTCCAAAGCTTGATGTCAAAAGATCTAGCTTCATATTTATCTCTTTTCTTGACTCCAATTAAAATTATGTCATCTATAAAAAACATGGCATCGTGGCACCAGCTCTTGGATACATTCAAGAAGCATACTGAAGACCAAGTTAAAAAGATAGGGGCTCAAAGTTGACCCGTAGTGCAGTCCTATAGACTATAGTTGTAGGAAAGTCTTCTATGGAACTCTAATCGTAACCCCATCATACATATCCTTGATTACTAAAATATAGGAAACACAAACTCCTTTCTAAAAAAAAAAAAAAGTTCCATGATAGCTCTTAAGCTACCTTATTGCATGCCTTTTTCAGATTGATGAAAACCATGTGTAAGTCTTTTTCAATTCCTCCAATTCTCTCCATCAACCCTTGTAATAAGTACATTGCTTCCATGGTTCACCTCCCCAGCATAAAACCAAGTTGATCTTCAGTGATGTGAGTCTCTTGTCTTAATATTCACCTTAAATAACCTTCTTCATGAGCTTAATCCCATAATTTAAAGTTTGGTAGGTCATCATGTTCTTTTTGATAGGGATAAAGGTACTTTCTTTTCTGTTTTTTGGTTCAACTGCTTATGCTACATTGTATATAGCTGGTCCCAAGTTTAAAGGAGAGGACAATTGTGCTAGGCAGTCAATAGTCAACATAAAATTTGGTTTGACTATTCCTGGCATGGATCAACAAAGTGATACTCAACCAAATTTTACATGGATCAACAATGTGATTGTGACATGTTCTTTGACACGATCCATGCAGATTTAAATGCATTGCGAAGAGAACTTTCCCAAACAACAGTTTGTCTTATAGTTCAAAGAGCAGCCAATTTATAGCATAAAACATAAAGACCGGTCTGGAACATGGATAACTTTACAAATGCAACATTATATATAATATTCTGATGCAACAAGACATATACTACAATATTGTTTAAAGAATTAAAACAAAAATATACACAAAATTCAATTTAAAATCAAAATCATCCATGTGGGTTATGAACCTTACAATCAATATATATAAACTACAACCATTAATAAAGCACATTCATTTTACTTCAAAAAGTATCAGATTACACAAAAATATCATCTTACAAGATATTCAAAAAGCTTCATCCAGAGAAACAATAAGTCAACAAGACTCGTCATGTTGAATTTGACAAGGGAAATCTGTCGAGTTATCAAATTTCCCATACATTGCAGTTGCACTAGTATTTTTAAGTTTAACTGAAATTAAAAAAACATAAAAATAAAGTATTTGAATCAGGACACGTAATCTTTGCCTCTATTAACTTGATATGGTGTGTCAAAAATTAAAATTCGTATTGGAATTGACTAAACACCACAAAAGCTAGCCATTGTAGTTGAAGAATCCAAGGCTTTATAAACCCCACACTAGAATCCCATACTTTTAATGTGAAACTCAAGTCCCATACCTTGCAATCGAATCCTAACATCCTACCACATTCTGCAACTCTAGTTCTCATGCAAGCTAGCTGTGCACTAGCCCCTTGAATAATAAGGCCTTTGGTTCTCTAACTACAATAACTACCTACTGCAGTAACTGTAGTTCTCTTAAGGTTCTTACTTATCATATTGTAGACAGCAGGCTATAGTTTTACAATATATTGTAGAAGAAGCTGTAAAGATATTGGGCACATACCAAGCTTTTGGGCATCCCCAAACCACTTGCTCATCAGGTTTGATATCCTCACATTAATAAAAACTGCTCCTGACTCCTTAGCAATAGCTTTGGCAAGCATGGTTTTCCCGGTACCAGGTGGTCCATACAACAGGACTCCCTTCTGTGGCCCAAGAAGCTTACCATATGAAAACAAGTTAGGTCTTTTTAGAGGCAAAATAACAAGCTCAAACAAAGCTTGCTTGATTGCTTCGAGTCCCCCAATAGAATTGAACTCCACATCAATGTGGTCAGGATTTATAACATCACAGGCTATAACATCCTGTACACAATAAAGGGCACAAATAAAAATTGAAATAAATGATAACACTTAACTATGGTCCAATATTAACGTCCAAAGTAAGGCCATAAATCCATAGAAAATACAGAATAGATCTAGTCCTTCTTTTCTATGTTTATTTGGATAGAATTCTGTGTTTAAATCCATAGAACTTCATATTATTATCTGAAAACCCTAACAGAAGAAAACTAACGCAGGTGCAATGAATATATGAGACCTCATAAGGGTTAGTCTGAATAAGGGGGCGACCGAGACGCTTGGCAATCTCTTTCTTGAGCTCAAGAGCCTTCTTCGATGATTCGCGGCTCGGGTCGAAGTGTCGGAGCCCCGCAAACAATACCAAGCAACTCAGCGCCGCGCTCGCCGCGTACAGCAACATGTCTTGCAACATTCTTTTCCTTTTCTTGAACTATCAAATCTATATTTTCAATTTGTAATCGATGTTTAGCAGTGAAATACCATCTCTCTGTGTCTCTGCAATTCGGACGACAAACGAAAGTTCTACAAAGTTAAGAATCTCAAGTTTAGCGTTGAGGATCACCAGAGAGAACCTTTACGAATAGCTTGTTGGGCTTGGGCTTGGTCTTGGGCTGGGCTCATCCCTGATGAAAGGCTATTGTTAGGCTTCAGGCAGAGGCCCGGTCTATTTTATTATTGTTATTATTTCTGAAAATTAATCAATAATGTGTTTTACTTGTCATATTGGCAAGATTATTTCACGGCAATGGGCACTAAACTGATATCAATAGCCCAATCATCAAAGCTGAAGGGCGGATACGCTTATTCTTGCGTGTTCTGTCCCATGCAAATCCTGGATATTTTATTATAAATAATTATGAAATAATTTTTATGAGAAATTATGCATAAAAAATTGATGTAAATATTTTTATTATTTAAAAAATATATATTCTACAATCAACTCTATATTATACATAGCTTTCATAACTTAGTTCTATAATAAAATTTGTAAATATATTGAATATGATGTATTTATAAATATAAATTATAAAACATTTTAAAAACTTAACTTATGGATATTACTTTGTTGATATTAAATAATAATTAAAATGTACAAATGTGTAATTCAATTTTAATTGTAAATAATTTATAAAATATAATATTAGTCCTTACATGTGTTTTTTATTTTTAATTTTGTCTTTACACTAAACACCTTATTAACTTTAATTTAGTCCTGTAGTACATATGTGTTTTGTAACATGACTTTTAACACATAGAAAGGTTTGCATATGACTCGTATAAGTAGAAGCATTTGACAAAGTTTAATATTAGCTTAAATGATAAAATTTTTAAAGTGAATAAGATATGAAGATAATTTTTTAACCTAACAAATTCGCTTAAACAATGATGACCATAAAAGAAAAGATTAATTGGACAATAAAAAATTCTCACTTATTAAATTTGTTTAAATAAATTTTAATTGTTTTTTTAATTTTATATCATAGTAACATACACTATACACTTAAAAGACAATCATTATATATTTTATTGTATGCAAGTGTGTGATCTAGATCGAATTTGGAATAAATCGGATAGAAAATAAAATAAAAATTATTATATATTTTATTCCAAAATTACACATATGAATATTACTCACGTACATGATTAGATGACTAGATTTAAGGTTCTATTGCAACATGATTATGGTGGCAACTGAGTTTTCTCTCCATCTATGTGTATAAGTCAACTCATTCAATTATTAGGCAGTAACTTGATAACAAGGACCAAAATAAAATATAAATTTAATCTTAATGTCTATCTTAATGATTATCATTTTTAACTTAATCATTGTCAAATCAAAGTCTAGCTAATTAACTCATTCTTTTGCAATTCATTTTTGTTTAAACAAAGATTGATTATATTGTCACTTAAACATTAATTAAACATCACTTGATGTAAGTAAATAATGACTTGATAACAAAAACTAAGTTGGAAATGATAGACACATATAAAGACTCAACAACATTTTTTTAAAATACATGAATCCAACTGAAAACGAATGACACGTGTAGAAACTACATCCATATCCTAACTGTTTATTGTAGAGGAACATTTTTGGGCAAAGTTATCAAATTAACAGAAACTAAATAAAAATTTAATTGATGAAAGATTATTTTATAAATAGCAAACAATGATTTTAAAATATGAAATATTACATTCTTTTTATAAGTTTCAAATACCTTAAAATAAATTTAGACAGTAAAATAGAAAATATATGATAATAAAATTCATTGTTTACACTGTCTCTTTTAATAAAAAGAAGAGGAATTAGAAACAGGCATCCAAATCTATTAAATGTTTAAATTAAAAAAGTGGTAATTTTCAGACACTTTAGTTAATACAATTTTTGCCTCAAAGTCAAGAGCAATCATTGATTTACGAATCTTTGTTTGAATAATAAAAATAATTGATCTTACTGAAAAGTAAAACAAAATTGTATAGAAACAGGGCAGTGGTGCAACTTTGTTTTTTACGAGCTTTCAGAGTTTTGGCAAAAATAAGCATTTTTAAAATTTATTATTTGATTTCAGTTATGGTTTAAGCTTTCAATCTTTTAATTTAAGTTATTATTCTAAATTATTCTATGCAAAAATTTTATCAAACTTTATTTTGTCTCCTCCATTTGATGAAATATTTAAAATAGCTGTACTTTAATTATTTTTTTAATATTCTATATTTCTTCAACATTTCACTATCAAGCGATCGTCTAGAACTTTCAAACTTAAGTTTTTAATATAAATAAAAAAGCTTAAAATTAAATTAAACTTTTAAAGAAAAATTATAATTTTGGTAAAATAATGAACATTAAAAAAAGACTATCGCATTGGAAGAAAGTGACTGATAGCTCTGTGACCACTTCTCCATTAATCAACAAGTAGTGGAATCCTTTCATGTAAGACAACCCTATTTTATTCGTTGAGAGATTGATGATAAGAAATTTTGAGACGATAGTATATATTCAAATATTATGATAATTATCGTCAGAGTCATTCAATGTAAAGGTAACTAGATGCTGGACTTTCTGTCTAGTTTTTAGATGCTGCAATATGGGCCAACGAAAAGCTGGGGATTTGAACCAAAAGAATAATACAAGTGATGGTCAATTTATTTGAAAAGGAAAGAAACCTGGTTCCATTGCTAACACAATTTAGAGTGCAAATAATTTCAACTACTGTGAAAATTTTAAAACTTGTTGGACTGAAGTAAAATCAAAACTGGGATGCATAATAAATTAACATGACATACAACAGCATTTTACTAGATTCTCTATTTTTCTCTGTGGTCCTCTGTCAAAAAAATCTGCCATAGAAGGACCAATCTAGGGGAAGGAAAGAGGTTTGTCGCATTCACTTTAAGTCCAACAAGTTTTTAAATTTACTCAAACCAAAATAAAAGAAAGAATAATCTTTGGTAACACGCAGAGGAGTACATGGGTTGAGTTAAAGGTGCAGATTTTTTTAATTATATCAAAGTTTTGTCTTCGAGTTAATCTAAATATTTAAAGTTAATGGTTCTATATGCACTAGGTTACTTGCTGTGAATTTCCTAGTAAGTTTAAAACCAAAACAACTGAAAGTTAATTCAAATAAAAGCGCAAGACAAGTTAATTTAATGCTTTTAACACATACTAATTTTTCCACTAAATCAAAATATCATTGACAATTTGTGTAACGCAATAAAATCGTTATTCGTTAATCTTATAAAATGGTATAACAAATAAACTATTTTATTTAAGCAAGTTAATAACTGTAACATGCCCAGCTTGGAATATACAATTTGCATTCCACACAAAAAATATAACTGTGCGTGAACAGAATTTTTCCTTTTGTTACTCTTACGCATCTTAGCAACAAATTTTTTAACCCACCTTTAATTATTAGTTTAAATTTATTAAAAAATATAAAATATATTAATTTAAGAATGAAAAAAAGGTCATATAATTATTAAATATTTTTAATTAATATTTAAGAGTATATTACATTTTTCTTAATTTTTTTAATAGTACTCCAGCATGGAGATTCGATTTATCCAGCCTGTTGGCGAGCTTTTGTCTTAGCTTTTTAGAATTAGTACAAAATGGGACATCAAATTGCGTTGGCATTCGACTCAAACAGGAAACTCGACAATAATTTTATCAGCATTAGTGAACCTCGGAGCTGGACGCCTTGCACTTGTACTGTATCTTACTTGTTTTCTTTTGTTTCTCATCATAAGTTCCATTTGTTATTATAATTACAATTCAAGTGTGTTTATGGGTACAATATTAAGTTTTTTTCTTGTTTTTTATTACTAGACAGAGTTCTATTAAGTCTTTAATTATTAGACTTGTTCTGCTTAAGATGAAAATGGATGATTCTTTTGGTACAAATTATTTTTTTATAATAGGCAATAGGCTTTAGAAGAGGATGTTCTTACAAAAATATTCTAATATCTAAATTAGAAGAATTTGTTCAGGTTACCTGATTGAATTAGGGTAATAGTTGTCCCTATTTTAGGAAAATTTCTACCTTATATAAGAGCGTTATAAATTTTGTTCTTTAGCATATCTATCATGTGTTATTGAAAGTAGTAGTTTCGATATGAACAAAGGTAGTTCAAATTAATATTCATTTAAAAATAATACAGAATAACCGTGGAATTATGACTCATATTAAGGTTAAAGTTGTTATTAATTATAGGCAGTGAGTTTTAATTAGTAATAGTAATTTTAGAGGTTTGCTCACAGTTATAATTATGACTCATATACTTATAAATAGTTTAATTTGATATAAACAAATATAATTCCTATTACTATTTTTATAAAAAAAATATTTATTTAACGAGTTGTTTAATATTTTAGTTCTCAAAATTGTAATGAAATTTACTTTACAACATGAAAAATGCAACAAATATAGTAAGTGAGAGGAAAAAAGTGTAAAAATCATAATTTATTTTTTATTACGATATAATATTTATGACATTTTAAACGTTTTTTTTCCAAATAATCACACACAATGACCATTAAAATTATTCTACTTAATTGACATTTTCTCTAAAACAATTAAAATTAATCTTTGAGTTTTATAAGTTAGAAAAGACAAATATAATGTTAAAAGGATTTTTTTTATATTAAATTATTTGATAATACTATGTCACAAGGTTTGGTTCTTTATTTTTAACCAATTTATGAACTGGGGTAGTCATTAAGAGTCTTTCCTTTCACTCTCAAGTTAAAAGATCGTCTCATTTAATATCTTGCGTGTATAATAAAATTAAAAATTATATAGATGATTCTTTATTATTTTAAAATATAAAAAGTAATAATAACTTTTAAAAGGTAAAAAATAAAAAATAGAAATAAGGAAATTTGAATAAACTATTTGGGGTGCATTGTTGCATGTTTGGTAGAAAGGCAAGGTGAAGTGAAAAATGAGCAAAGTGTCCGATGAGGAACATGGATACGAGAGAGAAGGGTGATGGGAAGGAAAGAGGGTTTTTTTTGCCTGTATAGGATTTAATCAAAAACATTTTATCCGTATGAGGTTCTTTGACAAAAAATTCTCTGTTTAGGGGGATTTGTGAGTGTCGTCAAAACTGCTGGCGACACATGATCAAGTATCGGCTGAAAGAATGCCGACACAGTTCTCAGAAATCAATTTTAGAGAGCAGTTGTTACGGAACCACTCTCTAAAATGGACTTTTGAGAGCGGTTCAATTCGAACCTCTCTCAAAAGTCATGTTTTTAATTTATTTACTATTTCTTATTTATGTGACATAATATTTGTTGAAATATTATTACAAATTTAACAACTGCAGATTCTTATAATATAAATTTATTAATTAATGTTTTTCATTCTTATTATTTCAATTTTATTTTGTTATTCATAATTTTATATTTTATTAACCTTATAATAATAATCACACATAATTTTTCTTCATATATTTATTCAATTTAATTCTTTTATATTTCTTATTTAATTATTTTTTACATAAGTAACAAGAAAATTATATATTTTAATTTAACTATTTTTTTATTTTTCTGTTTTTCTATATTCCTATTTATTAATTTGAGAAAATAGGAAAATAATTAAATTAAAAACATGACTTTTGAGAGCGGTTCAATTCGAACCGCTCTCAAAAATCCATTTTAGAGAGCGGTTTGAATTGAACCGCTCTAAGAAGTGAATTTTAGAGAGCAGTTCGATTTGAACCGCTCTCAAAAGTCCATTTTAGAGAGGGTTTCGTAACAACTGCTCTCTAAAATTGATTTCTGAGAACTGTGTCGGCATTCTCTAAAATTGACGACACTCACAAATTATCATAGACAGGGAATTTTTTGTCAAAGAACTCCATACGGATAAAATGTTTTTTATTAAACCCTATACAGGCAACAAAAAAAAAAAAAAAAAAAAAAAACCAGGAAAGAGGATGTATCTTGGTCCGTTGAGGGGGTGTAGAGCGCAAAGAAGTCAACGTCTTGGGAGCATGGGCCCCACTCTGGTGTCTCCTTCCACTTCCTTATCTGCGTAATGCCCCTCTGTCATTTTGAAGTTGCATGAAATCAAGATCATCAACCCCCCACTCTCTCCTCTGTATCTCAGTCAACTCCATCAACCTGTTCATAACACTTTTAACATGTGTAGTACAATAACATTAGCCATCATTTGTAGTACCACACCACTACGTTGTACTACTTGTCCAATACCTCTCTTCTAAGGTTCCCATGCCCAGTATAAATTCTACGTTTTCCTCCCCTCTTTCCACCAATTCACTTGTTATACCACAAACAAACCCTCCCAATTAAGCTTTTCGGATTCCCACGTTTCTGTCTTTGTTAGTACGTCTCTGTTCCTCTGGGTTTTTTTTTTTGTTTGAATTTTCACAAACCGAGGTAAAACGTTTGATGTGGTTTTCATCTTTTACTGCTTGTTACTTTACGTGCCATAAAATCTCTGGACTGTCCCTCCGTTGAATCCGATTCTAATTCCATTTTTGTTTCTTTCTGATACCGCCGTCCAACTATCTATTTTGGAGTTTTTTATTATAATGATTGTGTTCTATTATTTATAGTTAGAATTATAATTATGTTATAAATTTGGTTTATTAGATTCGATAATGTTAAATGGAGATGCGTAGGAAGTGAAGGAGCTGGGAGACTGTTGATTATTATTTTTGTCCTCTTTCACTCTGTGATAGAGTTAACCTTGACTTAATTATATTTATAGATTACTCACTCAGAGTTGAGTGTTTGGTGAATCCAATGGGTACTATAAGCAACGAAGAACTCGAAGAGATTCAGAGTGTCGACAGAGAGGACATTGAGGAGATTCCAGTTGTGCCTCAGGATGTGAGTAGAATAGCACCATGGCCAAGACAGATTACGATTAGGGGACTAATAGCTAGCTTTCTGATTGGAATAATTTATAGTGTGATTGTGATGAAGCTCAACCTCACTACTGGATTAGTCCCTAATCTCAATGTTTCAGCTGCTCTCCTTGGCTTTGTGTTCATTCGAGCTTGGACTAAGGTGCTTGAAAGAGCCAAAATTGTTCCCACTCCATTCACTAGACAGGAGAATACCATAATCCAGACTTGTGCTGTTGCTTGTTATAGCATCGCGGTAGGAGGTGGGTCTTTTCTGAATTCAGTTCTTGAAATTGTATTTGTGTTTGCATGTGTAATTTGTTGAAGTGAACTTATGTGATTGTAGGTGGTTTTGGGTCTTATCTCTTGGGGTTGAATAGGAGGACTTATGAGCAAGCAGGGGTTGATACGGAGGGGAACAATCCTGGTAGTACCAAGGAGCCTGGAATTGCATGGATGTTAGCTTTTCTCTTTGTCACCAGCTTTGTTGGGCTATTGGCGTTGGTCCCCATTAGAAAGGTATGATGTTGCACAAGATTCATTTAATGTTGTTGGTTGTTCAAAGGTTGCTATTCTCTAAGCTTGTATATTGTTGAAGGGATGATGATCTCGTTTTCAAAAGATTTTGGTTCTGCTTGACTTGAATGGTGTTGCTAATGATGTTTATGTTATTTAACAGATCATGATAATAGACTACAAATTAACTTATCCTAGTGGAACTGCTACTGCTGTTCTCATTAACGGGTTCCATACTCCTAAAGGAGATGTGATGGCCAAGTATGAACCTGTTTTAATTTGTTCGTTTTTGTTTTCAAGTTAAACAATGTGAATGTTTATAGGAGCTCAAACTAGTTCAACTTCTTTCGCAGGAAGCAAGTTCATGGTTTCTTGAAGTTCTTCTCAGCCAGTTTCATTTGGGCTTTCTTTCAATGGTTCTATACGGGAGGGAATAATTGTGGATTTGTTCAGTTCCCTACTTTTGGATTGAAAGCATGGAAGAACTCGTATGTTCCTTTGTCTTTCTTTAACTAGTAAATAGTCTCTCAACCATGAAATAATTGTCCATTGTTACTGATTATACTGATTAAAGTGGTTCAATTTGTCAGATTTTACTTTGATTTCAGCATGACTTACGTTGGAGCAGGAATGATTTGTTCCCATCTAGTAAATTTATCCTTGCTTCTTGGTGCTGTGATTTCATGGGGCATTATGTGGCCTTTAATCAGGGGACTAAAAGGAGAATGGTTCCCTGCAAGTATACCAGAAAGTAGCATGAAGAGTCTTAATGGCTATAAGGTCAAAATTTGGCTAGAATTAAAGAATTCTATCAAAGCTTATTTATTTTAGTTCTTTCAATTTCAAGCCTTGAATATTTTTTTTTTCTTGCTGCAGGTTTTTATTTCCATTGCCTTGATTCTTGGTGATGGGCTATACAATTTTGTCAAAGTTCTCTATTTCACTGCCACAAATATCCATGCCACTGTGAAAAAGAAGAATCTTAATACATGTAAGTAAATGGCCTCTAAAGTTTTTCCAGTTCCTGAGGATGCCACTCAGATCCTCAACATACCCTTTCCTATATAATAAAAATTGTTATCATCGTTTCAACAGACACCATAAAAAGAGAAACAAAATTATCTGTTTATAACAAAGTGAACAAATATTAGCTCTTGTTTTGAGTCTATAGGTGTCATATAGGTTGCTGGATTACATAGTATAAAGCTCCATTTGGTATTTAGCCAAATGTAAGTGTTCTTATATGGAGTGGTTCATGATAACAGTGAACCTCAAATTTGTCTGTAAAATCTAATAATTTTTGTCACTGCAGTTTCAGAGAACCAGAGACAATTGCCTCATGATGACCTTAGACGGAATGAAGTGTTTGCAAGAGAAAACATTCCTATATGGTTGGCATGTACAGGATACATATTCTTTGCCATCATTTCTATCATTGTAATCCCTTTGATGTTCCCCCAGTTGAAGTGGTACTACGTGGTGTTTGCCTATATTTTTGCACCCTCTCTTGGCTTCTGCAATGCTTATGGAGCTGGCTTAACTGACATGAACATGGCCTATAACTATGGGAAAGTGGCTCTCTTTGTGCTTGCAGCCTTAGCTGGAAAAAGTGATGGTGTAGTTGCTGGGCTTGTGGGGTGTGGCCTGATTAAATCTATTGTTTCTATTTCATCTGATTTGATGCATGATTTCAAAACTGGTCACCTTACTTTCACTTCCCCTCGTTCAATGCTTTTAGGCCAAGCTATTGGGACAGCAATAGGTTGTGTTGTTGCTCCTTTTACATTCTTTCTTTTCTACAAGGCTTTTGATGTAGGGAATCCTGATGGGGAATATAAGGCCCCATATGCCATCATATACAGAAACATGGCAATTCTTGGTGTAGAAGGCTTTTCTGCCCTTCCCCACCATTGCTTGCAACTCTGTTATGGTTTTTTTGCATTTGCTATAGCAGCCAACTTGGTCAGAGATCTTAGCCCAAAAAATGTTGGGAGATGGATTCCACTTCCAATGGCAATGGCTGTCCCTTTCCTTGTTGGTGGTTACTTTGCCATTGACATGTGTGTGGGTAGTTTGATTGTGTTTACCTGGCACAAACTAAACAAAAATGAGGCAAGTTTGATGGTTCCTGCAGTTGCTTCTGGTTTGATTTGTGGAGATGGATTATGGATTCTCCCTTCATCCATTCTTGCTCTGTTAAAAGTTAGTCCCCCAATATGCATGAGCTTTTTGTCTACCAGTTAGAAGTTCATATTAGTATTCAAATATAGAGATAAGAGGAAATAGATGTAGTCCACTTACTAAGGTAATTAATTATGGGCATAATGTGGTAGGAGGCCTTCTTAATAGTTATAGTGATTAGCAATTTTATTCATAAAAGATTCAGCTCTTGTAATCTAGAGTGATATGTAAATATTTTGACATACTTGATTAGAGTGAGGGATCAATTTGAGTGCACATTGCATCACTCTGGCAAATGGGTGAGAGTGAACATATTCAAATTGAATTTGTAGCACATATAACTCTATTCAAATTTGTTAAATTCTGAATTTATAAATTTACTTTTGGTAAGGATGTTAAAAATTCGAGTTGTTAATTAGGGCTTATATAAACCATCCAACAAAAAGTGGCCTGTATCAACAAAATTAAGAGAGGGAGAGATTTTGGTTTTTTCCACCTTTTTTCCCCCTCTTTATACCACAATAATTTTTTTTAAATATTACTAAAAAAAATTAAATTATTGAATAAAAATATAAATATAAATATATTTTTAAAATTAAATAACCTCCCAAATTTTCTATTTTTTAGATTTTAAAATACTTTGTTCTATTTTATTTTCATTTTTCGTCTCTATTATAGTTTGTTCTCCATCCTTGTCACTTTAAACTTTGTTATTCTTCCATCACTATCTTTACGAATGTATTATAGAAAATTTAATTTACTAAAAATGTAGTCTTTGTTGGCCTTGATTAACTTGTAAATTCTAACACTTTTTTAGAAATAAATTTATGAAATTAAATTAATTTTCAAATTTATGTTTTCGCACTTCATGAAATTAATAGAATTATTAACTATTTCTAAAAATAAATTTTCAAAATTAAAATTTTACATTTTCAAAAGTAAGTTTCCAAAATTAAAATTTTATACTTCTGAAAAATTAGTTTTTCATATTTTTGAGTTTTCATATTTTTGAAAAATATTTTTTTGACATTATTAACTATTTCTGGAAATAAATTTCTAGAATTAGGATTCACCTATTATAAAATTAATCATTTTTATGTATATTTTAAATTTTAAGTTTTCAAAAATATTTTTTTTATTCAAGCTTCTGCAGTTTAATTTCTGAAAACTAATTTTGTTTAAGTAAGTAAAAGTTTTATTAGAATATTTAAGTAAGTAAAAGATTTTTTTTCTCTTTTTTACCGAACACGTAAATTTTGATAAAATGGCGATGTTGTGTTTAAGTGTAGAGAGCTAGCTTTTTATTTTTCAAATGAAAAATCTTTTATGCACATTTTAAGTGAGAAATCTTTCAATATCCTTTTAATTTTAAAAATTATATATATATATATATATATATATATATATATATATATATTATGCGCATATAAGAAAACTGATTCTACAATTCAACATGAAATTAACTAAGCATGTCAAATACTAAAATATGTATAATGTGTATTCAAATTAACTTTAATTATAAACTTCAAATCAAAACACATGTATAATGTGAAAATTTAATTCATAGTACAAAACTAAAGCCCGAAGCCCAGTGCAAGTAAAACAGCGTGAGAGAAATATGATATTTAAAATATGACTCGTGTTAAGATTTGTGAATATTTTAGTGTTATGTTATAAAATAATCATAATTTTTTTAAAAAAAGTATTCTTAAAATAATAAAATTTAAATATACATTTTAAAGCATAATGCTCCAATTTTCACAAGATTTGCCAACGATTCCAAAAGAAATCGATGAGCAACATTCTTGGAATTGAAAATGAAGAGTTGCTTCGAAAGGCGAAGTAGCTAGCAATGGGTATTCCATCTAACTCTGGCATGGTGTCTCGTGTTTCAACTTTCAAGAAATGTTCGTCACGAGCAAAGATTTTTCACTCTTATTTGATACCATTCCCACGTTGGCGGCTTCTAAATAAATTGCATTTGATGAAGTAGCTAGCCCAATTAACTACTACCAACTCTTTCAACTCAATTTAAATGCTGCCAAAACCACTCTTTAATTCCTTTTTTTTTAAAAATAAAATAAAAGCTATTTAAATTTAATAAAAAATAAATTTATAATATAAAAAAGCAAATGATGAATGATCTAATTGTACCCGTGAAATGCAACACCCAATTGGTCACAAATTGAAGTCTATGACGGGGAACCAAAGATAATCATATTTTAAGGAAAGCTGCGTAGTAAACATTACATTTGAATTGACTCGTGAATTGTTAATTAAAATAAGTCATCGGTAAAACCAGGGGCTGTTTTGATTTTGATCATTTTACATTTTTGCAGTATTAATTTATGGATATAGTCGGCTTTTTGTTTGCAACAATGGTTGGTACACGTCATTTTATGTTTAATATTTATTTATGTGCCTTCAACTTTTTGCATAAGTATCTTTTAGTCATTTGATTTCTTAATTACTTAAATTATTATTTAATATAAGTTAACATTTAAATGTTTTGATTAAACCTCTATAATTATGTGTCTCAAAATAATAGAAGTGCCTATGCATTTTATATCTAACTAAAGTTAGTCGTACTTTGTGTACCATTGACATTTTTCTTTTGAGTTTTGCAAATGAAAGCCAGACACGTGTTAAAAAGCAAAAATATTAAAAAATTTAATATGTTAATAATTCAATTTTTTTTAATGACATTATTTTAATTAAAGGGAATATATATATATATATATATATATATATATATATATATATATATATATATATATACCACCATTGATGTGGTTAGTTTGACTAGCCCGTTGTTTTTGTGGTCGTTGTAGAATAGTCATGTATTATATATACAGTTTTCTTATACTCATATTTTGACTATTCAAATTGTCATTTCTACATGTCCTTTTAATAGATATTGTTAATATTCTTTGGAGACACTTTATTAATTTATAAGATGTTATATTTTAGCTCAAATGATTTATTTCCATATTTTTAATCTTTAATTATAAAAGTCTCGCCTTATAAAAATATGCATAATTTTTTTTGTAAATTATAACTTATTATCTTTAATATACTTGTGCAATGTAAAAAAAATGATATTTTTTCAAAAAGAAATCATGCACTTCGATATTAAATGAATCAATAATGAAAAGATAAAAAAAAAAATACAATTTTTTATACAAGTTAAATCATATAAAAATATATTACTATAAAGGGGAAAATATAAAACTATTACAATATCTTATTCTTTTTTAATGATTTACACTTAACCAATAACATTATTGTGGCATTTATTTATATTAATAAATATTTAAACGAATAAATTCTCAACTATAACCGATAAAAAATGTTATGCCTAATAAAAGTAAATTAATGATAAAAGTTATAAGTAACTGAAAATACCAATAACTACAATCACGTCACCATAATCATAAATATATTGTTTATTGTGCTATTAACAAAACATAAATTATAACCTCACATGATTTTGATTATTGTTAGAAAAAGATTTGCATAAAAGCGTATTTGACATGTTGACAACCTTATAAATTTTAATATCCACAAAATTTTAAAAAATAATTAAAGAACTCAGATAACACTAAAATTGAAAAATTAACTAAAAAAAATACGGAACAGTGTATTATTACATTCAAAAGTCTCTGTCAAGGAAATATGCCAAATCTTTGTAATTCACTCAATCCATAAATTGAATTCAGTATATGAAATATATATGTTTTTCACAGAATTTGAATTTCTCCTCACGTGTCAATTCTGTAATTTCAAGATTTACGAAGGCCATTTTTGTGGCCCAAAATAAAATGGTGGTATATATAAGAAAGTACGTGGCTTAATAAGCAGTCACCGTAAAGAGAGTGAGAGATTTGGACACAACACTCACCAAAAGGATCTGTATCTGGGTTTGAGAAGAAACGGAGAAAAAACCCTTCTCTGGTAAGTATTGTTGACCCACAATAATCAAATTTTATTTATTGATTCATTATTAAATTTCCATTCATAAAAACCACTTTTTTTTATGGTTAATTTTCTTTTGGGATGATTGGTGCTCGTTCCCTTTCTTGATTCTCAAGATCCTATCTAGACCCCCAAGAAATAAAATAATTGTGGGTTTGACTTGAATTTTTCTGGGTCCTATGTATTTTTTGATTTTGTGGCAGTGAAAAAAGAATGGCTTCAGATCCAAAACTTCACTCTTTCGAAGAGGTGGCAAAGCACAATCAGACCAAAGATTGCTGGCTTATCATTTCTGGAAAGGTCAGTTCTTTTTTGTTTCTTTCTTTTTAATTCTTTGGAAGGATTTCTGATTTTCCTTGGAATGATCGATTCTCCTGGAGAAACTGGGAGAAGACGGATTTAAGATGAAACCAGGGCTTTTAGCATTTGCTTTTTGGTATTTGAATGCTTTCATTTGATTCATGTTTTGCTGATAAAGTTTGATGTGTTGGGCCTCATGCATGTCTTGTTTGTCCTGTGTTGGAGTAGCCACTATTTTCTCTTCTTTTCATTTTGTCTATACTGACTTTCTACATTTGCATCTAACAGATAATTCCTTATTGCCACAGCATCTTTAAAGGCCTTGTATTATCTGGCTTTCTTATGCTCAAGTTCGGTTTAAGGAATTTTTAAGGGTGGATGTTATTTGGGTTTTGTTTATGCTATGTCTGGATCGTATGCATATAACAAATAGGTTCCGATTCTTGTACAAGATTACATTTTCCACGTGCTGCAGCATCTTATTTTATACTACATGATTGATTGCACAGCCAAAATAGTTTGTGGTTGGAATTCATCTCCTTATACTAATGTTTTGACATTATATGGTATACTTTGCATGTCTACACCTTAAAATCTCATTGCAGCATGTTCAATTGAAATATGAGAGGCACTGTTTTGCATGGATGACTCAAGTATTAAAATGGATCATGTTAACCAGTATCCTGATTCCTGATACTAATTAGTTTACATGTAAGAAAATGGTTGAGTAGAATATATGATCTGGTTGACTATTGAATATTAGAAGATTTGTAAGTTCTTGTTGCATATAATTTTGCAGCAAGACGCTATCTCTTTTTTTTCTGGCTTTATTTGCACAAACACATTCATTTAATGTTATTTTTAAAATTAAAGAAGGAATTGATAAGATGATGATATGAATATTATAAAGTGAATGGAGGATTTCTTCCATAAGAAAGAGAAAATACATGGTAAACAAGAAGGAAAAATAGATATCAATACAGTAAACTAATGCCATGCCTCAACATATCTGAGGGAAGCCCCTTTAGAAAGACCATGTGCAACTACCTAGTCTTAATGGAATATGAAGAGATATGATACATATTACAAGTTTTATGCTCCAACCAAATGTTACCAAAAGGTACCAATACTGCACAGTTCCACTAAATTTGTAGCCTTATTTACTTCTACCAAAACCATAAAACTGTCTGACAAATACTGGGTCAAGTACATAGGACAAATCTGACATTCTCCAGAAAAGCCAAAGAAATAATTCCATAAAGTAGAGACAGCTGTTACAGGAACTAGGCTTCCATAAAGTAGAGGCAGCTGTTATAGGAACTAAGCTTCCATCATGCATAACGCCCTTATTAGGGGGAATTAAACTATTTGACACACACTTGTACCATTTCATTGGCATTAATTCTATTACATGCAGCTTTCATTGGAAATTACATTATTTGACGGAGATTTGAAAAAATGACTCGCAAAAATGCTCCCCAGAAGGATTAAGAGACTGAATTTCTCTATCTGGATTGGAGGACAATCACATGATCCAGTAGATTCTAAACAACCTCAAATTCAGATGATTCCTCATCATTAAATGATGAAATATAATACCATGAATGATAATCATTAGTCAAAGGTTCCATACGAAGACATTATAGCTACCCACTTAACTTTGGAACTTAAGTTTTAACTTGAGACCCAAAAAATCAACCATAGTTTCAATTCTATTATTTTATGAAGCTATTTTGTGCTTAACAAATTTATGTGCTACAACCATGTTAGGTGTACAATGTCACCCCTTTTATGGATGATCATCCAGGAGGTGATGAGGTTTTGTTATCTGCAACAGGTATGCTTATATAGTTATATCACCTGAATATTATCAATAATAGCACCAAAGGATATGCATATTGATTATACTCTACTTTATGGATTTCAGGGAAAGATGCAACCAATGATTTTGAAGATGTTGGACACAGTGATTCTGCTAGAGAGATGATGGCAAAATACTATATTGGTGAGATTGATGCATCAACTATCCCACTAAAGCGGACCTACATTCCACCCCAGCAAACTCAGTACAATCCTGACAAGACTTCAGAATTCATGATCAAGATTTTGCAGTTCCTCGTCCCACTCCTGATACTGGGCTTGGCCTTTGTTGTCCGACACTACACCAAGAAAGATTAGTGCTTTCTTTATCACATTGCACCCTAGTGAAGGATCTGTTAGCTATTTATACAGTGTCATTTAAAGCAGTGTTTAGTTTTATTTCTGGTGTCTTGAGCATTGAAACTGGATCATAGACTATAGTTCAGTAAGCCAATCTTTTCCAACTTTCTTTGGCCCATTGGTATTGTGTCATTGTCACTGAAGAACCTAATGTTGGACAATAAGTTTCCTTCCTTTTTTTATTCATGATCGTTGCTTTTTTTAAAAATTATTTCTCTTTTTTCTTTCAAGGATCACCCTATCTTCTTTGCTGGCTTAATATGTGTCATTGTAACACTGTCGTCTAAAATGAGTTGGCCCGAATGGATTGGGTAGCTCATTTTGTTAGCTTTATCCATCTGGAATTTGGAACATGTGCTTAAAGTATGAGTAACAGTAAAAACAAGACAGCCTTGCACATACAAAAGGACAAGAAAAGGAGTGTGAACTAAAATCTCAAAGCCTTGAGGAAATGGAGAAGCGGAACAGTATAACTTCGAGATGCAGAAACCAAAACTGCAAGTACGACAATGGATGAATTTTTTATTTTGTATTCAATGGTGAAAGTAGCATGGAGCATGGGCCAGATATTGACAAATAGGAAATGGCAAGAAACGGTTTGGACAAGAAAACAAAAAAACAGAAAAGCTAACTGTATTACAAAGGGGAATAAAAGAAGAAAGAAGACACTTCATAGTCCCTTGCAGTCTATTTTTAAGGGTGGTGCTGTTGATTATTTTTAAGATTATTAGTAGTTTCTGAAGTTGGACTAATACGTTTATTTTAGATAAATAATATCGAGATTCTTAACAAATAAAAGAAAACAATATTACAACATTGTCTAACATATTTTTGTTAATACTTAAGCATAATAACAAATATTAAAGTTGAGTTCATATATTTTATACTGAGTGTATGTTTATTTTCTTTTTGCTGTGTTCTTACGATTTTTAACATTATATTTATGTATTATTTAATTTCAAACATGTTTATGTTATTTTTCTAAAAAAAACACGAATCGCAAAACCAAATATTAAACTTGATATAAATCATTTAATGAACAAAAATCTCATTTCAATCTATAATTTTATAAATCATTTATTGTAATTATTTTTATACAAAATGACAATGAAATAAAAAAAACTAACGAACAATTTTAAAAAAAAATAAAAGTTCATCTGAAATTTTATAAAACTAAGGAATAAAATGATCATCGCTTTTAATTCAAAATACTAAATTAGACCTTTATTACTAATTTTGATGAAAAAATTGCATAAAAATACAAAAATTTAATCATCCGATGACGACGAGAATGGGATCCTTCCGTTGAAGTTTGTTGCCATCGAAGCAAAGTGTCAGGTCAGTTAAGTATGTGTCAATTCACGACAAAAAAAAAAAGAAAAAAGAAGAAGCTGTGTGATCAATTAATGTGGCCAAGTTGGTCGTGTTACAATGGACCGAAGCATATTTTTCACATGGGTGAATCATTGAATTATAACTGTTAATATGGCATCCTTAAATATGAATAGATGAGATGATAAATTTATATTTTAACTCTGATCCTTAAACCAAATTTAGCTTTTTATTCAATCCTTTTTGAGTTCACGTGAATCCGCTGCAAGTCTCCACCCTTAGGCTTCACCGGAAAACATGTTACATGTGCCGCTGCACTTCCCTATTCGCGTGACTATGCAAACATGGTTGGGATGAACAAGTTTAATATCTTTTCCAGCAATGGGTTGTCCCTCCCCCTTTCTCCAACTTTTTATACCAATACACTCAGCATCCCTCTTCCAAACAGAAACCCGCTTCCTATTTGGGTTTCAAACGGTGTGTGGAAACTTGAATGAGGTGTCTCTGCCTCCAGTCATATGATTTCTCCAACGACGACAAGAATTTAATGGCCACCGGCAGCGACGGAACATAGTGAAGATATCCCTCAAACTCATGAGATGCCACTGCTTTTATTTTTTAATTCTGATTTGAGACACATCTCGCAGCATCTTTGCGAAAAGCTGGGGTTGTAGGTGTCTCAAATCAGAATTAAAAAATAAAAGCAGTGGCAGCTTGAAAGTTAAGATCTTTTGACGATATTGTAAACCAGCCAAAAGGAAAAGGAAGGAGCCAACGTGGAAAAGAAAAGCGTGCATCTAAGTCTAGCCAATTTCGATACCCACATTAGCCAACAATGTCGAAACTGAGCCTTTTAAATAAGCAGTGGCAAGTTTCCGCAAGCAGCAAGCACCGTTGCCATATAAACTCAACATTTGCAGGACTTAATTGTAGACACGGAGGAAAAATCTGGCACCTTGAAAGTTTTTTAATATTGTAAACTAGTTTGCTTGTGTATCAACTTCAGTCATCGGAAAGATGTGTCTATTTTCATTTTGTCATGAAGGGTGACTACTAAATTATGGGCATCATCCAGCAGCTTCCAAACATCAAGTTGTCCAGCCATGCCATTGCATTCCTTAATGATCTCGTCCATGCTGCTATATTTCTCAATAATCAATTTCCTCTTCTGTAAAACTGAAGCTGCTATTGCATAAAGCAGTAAATCGTCTGTTGGTGGAGCACGCTGCCTAATTCTGCTCCATGCAGATTTCCCAATACCTGCCCTGATAGCTGCTTGATCAGCCCACATTACTTCCCAAAGACACAGAGTCTGTTCAAATGTCAACTCCCTTCTAAACAATACCACCACCATCCTATACACAAAAAAGCAATCCTCGGCCTGAAGCTTCTGCAAATGCCTGAACAGGTGGGCATCCTTAAACTTGATAATTTTTGCTACTATATCAAGTTGCCTCCTAATACCCACCTCATCAAGCCTGAAATTCTGCCGAGCCTTCTTCATGAATGCAACAAAACACCAGAAAGCCTCGTGATCTTCTGATATAACACTAACTATAGGAGATAGAAGATCACTCATACCCTGGCAGTAGCCAATTTCAGGGTCATATAGAGCATATGCTTCGAGAATAGCAACTAGTCGAGCAGAATGAAAGATTCTGGCAGAGTCTAGGTGACCATAATCCTTCAAGCCAACAGCCTCGGCAGAATGATGTGCCCTACTGTCTGCTACAACAGCCTGAGAAGGGGAGTATGGCATCCATTCTGCATTGGCACGTACTGCATCAAGTCGAATGATTCGTTGCCATGTGGCAAAATCTTCATTACTCCATAGTTTTGATGGGACTTTCATTTGGGAGGAAGAAACATTTTCCTTTGAATTGTTCTCTTCCTGACCATCATCAGAAGGAAATGTTTGAATTACCTCAGGACCTTCCGAGGAGTCTGAATCAGTGGAATCAGTATCTGGCACAGAGGAATCAGCATTGCTAGTGTTTGGAGCATCATCTCCTTCCAACAGGGCACCCGATGGATCATCTGAATACTCAATATCCAGGCTTCGTTCCTCACTGGAAAGCGATTCTCTGGCACTTGTTGCATCTTCTAAACTTGGAGAACCATAATCTTGAACAAGACTTCCGCCATCTCCTTCATAGCTGATTTCACCTATTTCATTTAACTTAAAGCTCCCATTACTCTGCTTTAGCAGTTGCTGGCATTGTCTGCGAAGCTTCTCATACTCCTTTCTGTTTCAAAGATTTAGCATAAAAGCAACATTATGTTAAACCAACCAAATAGAAGAAGGATGTACATACAAAATAAAGTTTTGATAATACTGGAGAAATACGATGGATCAAGCATGGATTTGGCAATCCAAAATATATACTTACCTATTTTGGGCTCTTATAGCTTCTCTTTCTTCTTTGGTACTGTCCAACTCATAGCTGTGTAAATGAATACGAAATCAGTAACCATACAAGAGTTTATCACTACAAATCAATACATACAGGAAAGAGTGAGTAAAAAATTTCTAATGACAAAATAAATAAAACAGAAGGTAATCAATATCCTTCCTAATGCATAACATGACCCAAAGAATCAAGTTCTGGGTATTGATAAATGAAAGATATTTTAGGTTCATCACAACCAAGCAATGCAGCATAGAGACTTAAAATTTCAAAAGAAGAGCAAGACAATTTAAATATTAATGGGAAACTTCAAATTGCTCCACATATCTGTCCCATTTGTATGCCATGTCTGGCTGAAGTTCCGTAGTCCATACTTTCTACAACCCATGTTTGTGGGAAAACAAATAGTAATTCATTACTTAAAATCAAACATAAAAGATAGCAAGCTTACACTCCGAGTAGGAATGGCCAAGCTTCAACCCTAATACTAGGATCAACACCCTACATAAAATATTTATAATGTAATCAATTTCAAAGAGAAACACCAAAAACACAAAATTTAAAATCTAGATAAACAGATAAATAAACTCACTCCACTGCGAATTATTTTAAGGAATTTAATTCCACCATCACGAATTCTCCCATCTTGGGTAAACAGGCTCTTCCACTGCTGAGGTGAAAGGACACGTTTTCTTTTCCTGCGTGACCATGGGGATTTAAGTCGACCCCTGAAATTTTGCCACAGAATTTCTCATTACTACTGATTGTATGTTTTTTAAAATAGAGAATAGGCAGGAAACAATCATTGTAGGGGAGAGAACAAGCACACAAAAATATTCTTCCCAATAAAAAGAACATCACAGTGCTGCAGTGTGACAGATAAAATTTTTCCCGCCAATTGTGAATTTCCTCTTTTCCAATGGAAAAGTTGAGTAAACATATATAAGTTTTAATAATATAAAGATACAAACCTATGTGCATGACATTCGGTCACAATACATTTTCATTCCATGTTTGTGGATTCTCAATTAAAATGTTTTTATGTAGAGCGATCTTATTTCCTTAATGCTAAAATAACTAAACGCATTCAAAGCAACCCACATATTGATAGTTAATATTGTAATATCAAAGGTATATGTTTACTAATGAAAATGAACTACCTACTTTGAAAAGCACAAATCTACTTAATTTAACTATGGAGTTTTTGGCCAAGGAGAAGTTAAGGACTGACTTCAATAATACTACGTGTTTTTTACCTTCGTGTATTGCTAAATTTGCACAACACGACCTTGGAAAATTTTGTATAATTTTTTAACTAGTACTTAAATAAATCACTATTGCAAATAAAAATTTATGGGCATGCAATTCAGAGAAAAATGAGGAGGACATTCAGAAAATTGCCCTTGAAGACTGGATACATAAACATCTTTGAGATATACCCCGAAGAAAATCCAGAATATAAAGGCCTCAAAATTTTTCTAGTTTATTTAGCTGGTTGATTGGAAGACTACGACTATAATATACTTTCTTAAATCTTCTTAGACGTAAAAAATTTAATTAGGTTCAAAACATATATTTTTTCAGTCTCCAAATGAACACACTAAATACACTCTAGCACAGATTCCTTTCCAGCTCAGGAAGAAAGAGCAAGATAAACAGTTTTGATATTCGATCAAGATCACCATTAAGTTACGTTTTCCCTGAGCAAGGTTTTGACATGCTTTTGATTTGACATGCGAAACGGAATAAGAGGATATAAATAGTTCAATCCAAGTGGACTGGAACTTCAGACTGAAGAAAACTCACCAACACAAAAGAAAAATAACAATAACAATAACACCCCCACCACACCACAACCAATAACGAGATTTGTCTCCCTCTCACTGTCTCGTCCTCATAAACCATTTTTCTCCTTTCATAGAAAAACCAAGATTTTTTTTTAATTCTTAGAAACATTGTAATTTGAACAAATCTACCAATTAACCAGTAAAATACACAATCCGACCTAAATGCTGCCAAAGAAAGAGACTCAAAACAGGAACATGGAAGCTGACGCACAAAAAACGAAACACACAATCTGATCAACCTAAGCTGACACTGAAAGCAACATTGGGGAAGCCCACAAGTGGAGATCTGGCACGAAATAAACAATAGAAAAAAGCTAATAAAAATCGTAGCGGTGAATAAAAACAGTTTAAAAATTGAAGTGAGAGAGCAAGAGGATAGAAAAAGAATTCACCGATCAGAGGACGAACAAGAAGCTGGTGAGGAAGAACTAACAACGAATAGAACCGATCGCAAATGGATCCACGACGAAGACGACGACGATGAAGAAGGAGAGGAATTCGAAGACAACGAAGATGAATTGTCACTTCGTCTAAGGGGATTCATCTGTAAATTCCTTCTATGTACACTTTAAGTTTTTGGTTTTTCCCCTTTCAGTGTAACAAAATCGGAATAAAAAACAGTGTCACCATATAGGCCTGAACGAGCTAGGGTTTTCACGATTGCTATGCTCTCTCTACTTTGTTCATTTGAGAGGTCTTCGGTTTTTACCTACTGACACCGTAGAAGATGACGGCGACGATAGCGAGGCCAGCCAAGGCAGTGAAGAGCACCGCCGGAGTGGACGCCGACGCCGCCGCGGCCATAGCAGAGAACCTGGCGCCGCCGGCGCCGGAGATGAAGAGAGTGTCGTTGTTCGAGTGAATGAATACAACCATGGAGGAATTGAAGTTACCAAATTACCCTTTCTATGATTCCACTGTTTTCTTTTTCCTTCTGAGAAACTGGTTTGAGAGATAATAGAAACAAACCCTTCACAATCTCTCTCTGAAGTGGCGCACACAGCCACTGCAAAGAGAGAGAAAGGAGTGAAATGGAAATAGAAAAGAAGAGAATCGCTATTGCTATTGCTATTTGCAAAGGATGAAAATAAATCTAATCTATGCTTAATGTAAACGTTCGTTCAAAACAGCTTTGTGCTTTTTGCTTTCATTGCAGAGAGGAAGGGAGAGAATCAGAGAAAGGTGCAAGCGCGAAACGCTGCCGTTTCTATCCTTATCACAGCATTCAAACTTTCAAACTAACTAACTAATCTCACTCAATCTTCTAATTGGAGACGGAGGTTTCAATTAATCAATAAATTGCTTCTAATCTAATCCAATCACCGCATCAACCACAATCTTTTTCGGTAAGATAATTTACGAGTATGTTTAACAAAAAGAAAAATTTAGGCACAATATTATGAGTGTTTTTATATTATTTTTTTAATTTTAATTGATAAATAATAAAAATAAAAGAAGAGTATATAAATTTTATCTTTACTATAATTATCGGATAAAATAATTAAAAGTTAAAATGTTAGCTTAAAAAATGAAAGTTAATAAATTAATTGATTAAATTAAAAATATTTCATAAAATGAATTGTTAAATCATTTATAAACGTAAATAAATTTTTAATGTGACTCAAAGCAAACTATAAAAACAATAAAATTTTATTAAAAATATTATTATATCACAAACTTCTATACATTTGTGATATGGTATACAATAATTTTTAATAAAAATATACTATTTATTAAATTTTTAACCTGTATCTTTAGATATGTATTAAAAACTTAAAATATAAAAAACAAACAATGATATAATTAATTGTTGGATCAAACTTTAAATTTGATAATTATATATTTTTAAATATTATAAATTTTGTTTTAATTTATTTAAAATTATTTTTATCTTAAAATTAGATAATATGTTTTTGAAACTTTTGTTCTCATTTATAAAAAAAAATTAAATAACACTATATAGTATAATTAGTTTTTTGTTTTAATTTTGATAATTTTATATTATAAATTGTTAAACTTATAGATTTTCTTAAATAACAATATCTATAAATTGTATATTTTAAAATAATTTCTTTGACAAACGGCAATGCTTTAGTGTTTAACATAGGAAAAGATGTTAGGTTTTTATAATTGAATAAGTAAAAAATAGATTTTAAAAAAAATACTTTCAGTACTTTTAAGTAATTGATGAAAATAAAAAATGGTAGCTAAAATATGATTTTAAAAATTATTAATAACTACTAATTTTAATTATTTTATAAATTATTATTATTTTTATTGAAATTTTTTTTGTTTAGTAACATAAGGGATTAAGATCTCCTCATGTTACATGATCCTTATGTGTCTGTATTTTTATATTTTTGCTTTATATTCACTCCAAAAAAATAAAGAAATCTTAATCCGTAACATAAGCTCTTAGTTAATAAACAAGTCCTACCAAAAACACTTAAAATATTGCACTCTTTCATCATTAACAAAATTTATCATTTTATCTTCATGAAAACTATTAATTTCGGTTTTGATTTGGGGTTGATGCCCGGCTAGTCAAAATGAATCATTGACCATATCTCACCTAAAACCAATATAAAAAGCTTCTTTAACTTAATGATGATTGCAATTAAATATCAATTACTCGACTTAAGCAAATTATTACTTTAACCACCTCAAACTCTGTTTTAAACGTCAACTGTTATTCAACGCACATTTCAACTGTCTGACAATTTTATATCAATTTTATGAAGATGGATCATGCATATCGTATAAATGTTAAACACACCCTTTTATTAAAAGGGTTACAATGCTAAATGTGCATGAGAATATATACTTATATATGTTCTAAAGGATCAAAACAGCTAAATGAACTACTTTCACTAACTTAAATAGCACTCGCCATCTTGACTACTTCAATAAACTTCAAGTTTTAAAATTAAATTTAAGCAGCCAATAGTAACAGTAATTTATTAAAAAATTATTATACTTTTATATTTATAATATAAAAAATATGTTAGTTTTAATAAAAATTATTATTTTTAAATATTTAAAATCAATTATAAAGATTAAATTTAACGTATTTCTATTTTTATTTATGTTTATTTGTATTTTTGTTTCTCTTGATTTGAATGAGACATACTTTTAGTACTTCAAGTTTTATTTTAAACTATTTTTTCCAATTTTTAAAATTTATCTAATTTAGTCTCACGTCACTTTACTATATAAAAGTGTTTGAGAACTTTTATATACTCTTCAAAATCTTTTCATATTAATATTTTTTTATTTTATCTAAATTAGAAAGTTTTATTAACTTATTCTCTCTCTTATTCTCTCTCTCCTTACTCTCTTTCTTACCTTTAACTTCAACTCAAACTAAACTTTAAATTTTTATTTTTATTCATTTTTTATATAAATCGCTGTGTTTTTTAAACACTGCATGGTCATCATTAAATTTTAAAAAATAAAATAAAATCACTGTAATTTGAAAAATACTATTGTTTTAAGGTTTTTTTTTATTTGATGTATAGAAGTAGATATGACAGTAAAAATTATTAGCCAATCAAATTTAATAAAATCCAAAATACAAACTATGATGTATTTATTGTTATTTTCAAGAGTCTGTTTTTATTTTTATTACAATACTAATTTTTTGTGATTATATTAATAATAATAAAATTTTAAAAATCACTGGATGACAATCGAGACATAATATTGACAATAGACTCTTCCTATGAATTATCCTTCGTGTTCTAAAATAATTTTCTTAAACTAACGGTCATTGAATAATTTCACTAAATTTTAAAATAAATATGTATTAAAAACAAATAAATTTTAAGATACAAAATAAATTTATTAAAATGAAAAATATTAAAGAGATACAATAATTTAGTTCTTCACTTAAATTATTTTTAATTAATGTATTTTATTTTCAATCATTTTTATCTAAATTATAAACATATCGTCTATAAATTTTAACATTTTTCTTTTAAGAAATAGAGTTTTGCAATTTAAAAGTCCTCCATAACCTACAAATTAATTCAGACTAGCCTAGACAACTTAGATCAACAATATTAACCATTTTTATTGTTTGCTATGAAATTTTTGTACATTTTATATTATAAAAAAGAGGCATATAAAAGAGCTTATTCAAACTTTATGAAATAAAATTATTATTATTTTATAACTTTTAAATTATTTTAATAATTTATTGAAAAAATTATCAAAATATTTTTGAAGTGTTATCATAATAAATTTCAAATAACATACATGAATAAGATTTTATTACATATGTATTTAATTAAGTTGTTTGTTTAAAAGTATCTAAAATTCAGGACTACAACATGTAATTAAATTTAATTAAATAAATTTAAAAATTCAGTGCGCTAATTTAAGATATTTTTGTGTTCACACTTCACGGGTGAAATTATTTTATTTAACAAAAAAATTTATATTCAAACCTTATCGTGTATAATTTTTTAACACGAATTTTTGCTAAAAAAATTAAAAGTATGTCTTAATTTTTTAAAGGTGGGGTTCTTTGAAGTACTAACTGATGATTTTGTAATATTATTTTTCTAAAAATATAACAAAAAAAAGAAAAAGTATAATTGTCAATCGAAGTAACTGAAAACTGACTTTGAAATGTGTATACGAAAAAAAATGTTGTAGAAATATCAGTCAACAAAATCAGGCGCAGTGATTTTAAAATATCAAAAAGGAAATATTTAAGTGAGAAAAAAAAAACTACATCAAAGAAAATTTATTATATAAATCTATCCAACCCTTGGACAAATGTTGATACCTGATAAATTTTTCCCCGTTTGATTATCTTCTTTTATTATTATTATTTGCATTCAAAATTGTTGAATTGAACTGTTATGTATGAGATCAATCCTCTACTATATAATAAGAAAATTTTTCCTTCTCAAGTACATAGTTAAATTTGGTTATATTTCATTGTATTAATAACCAAATTATCAGCATTAAATGGGGTAAAATTTAATTGTTTTTAAAATATAATGTTTCAAAAGAAAAAGGAATAACATTATCTTGTTCTTGTTTTATTTTTTCATCAATTGCCGCTTTGAGATCCGACAATGGAAAATAAAAAAGTCTCCCAAAATGAATGTGTTGCCTTCCATAATTTGTCATATGCATACTATCTGCAATTCCATTGCTGCTATGAAGGCCTTTTGTTTGTTGGGCAGAACCATGATGCAACATTGTCATGATGAAGCTTTTAAAAATGGGACAATATTTACTTTATATATTTTTTATGTCAATTTTTAATTAAAATTAGAGTTATCTTTTGACAATTAATATCAACATTTTATATCCATTTTTATTATATTAATTTTTATGGTAAAATTTTAATTTTAAATAAAAATAATACAAAAATATCTAAAATATTTAGTATTGTATCTAAGTCTTATTTTTAGAAACATCACGTTTTCAATGCACAAATATTTAAGCTAACAAAAAAATTTAAACTTTTTTACTCTTTTTATATAAATCTCTTAATCATTAAATCAATAATATTTTTAAGATAATAAGTATAATATATTTTATTTAATATTTAAAATAATAATAATAAAGTATAAAAAAAATCTTACCAACTTTAACACGATGGCATATTTAAAAAATAAATGTGTTCTAGAAAAAAAAAGAATGTTCTTGGCATATTTAAAATTTCTTACCTTTTTGGTTTATAAATTTTATTAATTATTGAATAAAAATATTTTTTAATAATTTCAAGACAATAAATATGATAACTTTTATTTAATATTTATTTTACAAAATTAAAAAATTATTGAAAAGATACATAATAAAATATAAAAAAGAACCTTACCATTCATAGTAATTTTATCCCACTTTAATAAAATTACATATTTTAAAAAATAAATGTAGTCCAGAGAAAATATTATTGGCATGATATCTAATAAATTTAGTAATTTATAGCGTTAGTTATGAAGATAGGGCATCTACAGAGCATATTATTAAGTGTTTTGTTAATTTTAATTTTTAGATTAAATTTAAGCATTTATAAATAAAATATTATGAAAAATACATATTTATTATATTAAAACTATAAAGTATAATAATTTTTAATAAAATTTTATTATTATTAATTATTTAATTCAGTTCTCAGAGCTAAAGTGATTTTTTTTCCTTTTATTAATTGGGGTATTGACGTGCCATTGTAGACCTTTCTTGAAAAATGAGAAGTATGGAAAGGGGGAGAAAATAAAAAAGGGCACACAATCTTCTGAGGCAGTTTTACCTTTTGAATCTTTGGGTGTTTTGGAGGTCATTTTCGTCATCTACCACAATTATGAAAGAGATTCCAAAGAATAAGCAGCGAGTAGAGGGTTAGCCATGTCTTCTATGGGATAATTTAGATTTTTTTAATCAAATTACATAAATTAATAAAAATAATTAAAAATTAGTTTATTGAAAAATATTATAACATACAATTTTATTCTTATTTAACAGTCCAAGTCTTGATTGGGACATTTTTATAATGGCAAGGCAAAAGGTATTAACTTTAGTGAAAACCAGCAAGCTAGACTCCAAAACAAAAGGTGAAAAAATTTAAATACTTTATTACTAAAGTCTAATTATTGGATTTCAGGGAAAAAAATGTTATTTAAGGATATGCTCAAAATGAATAATGACAAAAAAATTTCACAACCTTCTGAGTACAATTTTCCTTCAGTTTTCTCCTTTATTCCCCTTTTACTTTTGGACCTTTTCATTTATGGACACACTCAAATTATAGAAACCCTCACCAGTTTGGTCACTGTGATGGTCTTACTATGCGGGCCGTGGCCGATGAATAAAGCTGGCATTCATGTTTATGGTAGATCACTCTGTCAAATAAGAACAGAATGTACTATTTGCAGAGACTACTACCAATTACCAGACACGCACTAGAGTGAAATTGATTTTAGAGTGAAATTTGAATAAACTATCAACTTCAAATGTAATACTAAAAAGTGGAATTCTTTTTAGATTCACGTTGAAACGATGAAACATGGATCCAAATTTATTTTAACAGTAATTATACCTTGTGCTTTAAATTATGTTTACAAGTATTTCAACATATTTCGAAACGAGCACTACATTGTTTGAGTCCCCCAAAATTGCATTGCCCATGTGCTCAGTGGAGGTTTATTGCTTACATTAATTAATGTTATTAGTTGTAATTTGTCGTGTGTGGATATTCTTGGAGTAGCTAGTAAGTTCAAAGAAGTATGTGTGTATAAGGTTTTCTCTTGAAATGTTGGCGATGGCAACTTAAGAATCAAGTCTTCAGATATGGGATCGTGGTTAAGCATCCCATTCCAAAAGCAAAGCCAAGACCATTTATGAGGAAAGGAAATATCCTCGGTCGTATATGGCAAATAAATTCATTCATACTCAGTTACGGTCTTAATCGAAGGAACCCATCAAGTGCATGTATAATAATAATATACAACACGTATCAGATACTAAAAAATCTTACACAAAATGGTTTGATTAAAGACGAGAGAGAGAGGCAGTCCAAGTAATTAAGATACGACAAAATTTATCTTAACTTTAAGGGTAAATAAAACCTTATTTTGTTTTATACTATATTACAAAAGATAATAAAATTATAAATAAGTTAGCTAGGAATAATATTTTCAATTTAAATTACAGATTTAGTTTTTAGTTAAATTTTAAATTAAAATTTCAATGAATTTAACATTAAGCTAACTTTGAATATTAGGACACTTTTTACTTTCCTTTATTGTTTTACTACTTCAACTAACTAGTTAGAATGTCCCCGACATGTAGTACATTTCATTGATATAATCATTTAATAAATCTATCCATCTCTATTATATATACTTGAGTCTTAACTGTTGATAGTGAGGTAACTAGTGATTTCACTCTCTCACATAATGTTACATGATCATATTTTGGTAAAAATATGCTCTCTTTCTTCACTTACATTAAGAATGTAACTTATTCTCTAGAATGAAAGTTTACAATCTTATTAATTTTTTTACGTTGTTACATATAATAGTCTATTTTTTAATAAAGAAATTATCTCTTTAATATAATAAATTATTTATTCTTATAATAAAAAATTTTACTCTTTTAAATTTATAAAAAAAATGTTAATATACTATTAAATTTTTATTTTTTTAAAAATTCTTATAACTTGTAATAAAAAACATTCACGTTAATTCTTAATTTTTTGGTAAGTATATTAATTCCTAATTTATCATAAAAAATCGTTCTATAATAATCTAAAACAAAATAAAAGATTTGCTAATCCCATTTTCAATTTAGATTACATTATTGAAATTCTTATAAATGACTTAATAAAATTACAAAGTTGAGAATTATTTGTACATATTTAAAAAAAATAATAATAAAATATAAGCAAGTTAGTAAGAAATGGTATTTTCAATTTTAGATGTATTTAAAATTAAAATAGACTTTGAATATAAGGCACAGTTAAATTTGCTTTATATTATTTTACTTAAATTAACCAACTAAAATGTTATTAACTTACGTCCCACTACATTCATATGATCATTCATTAAAAAATATTAAGAACTTTTAATACTATTCTTTAATTAAAATTAAAATTTTATTTTAATAATAAATATTAACTTATAATGTTAACCTTTATTATCTAGATTATTTAAATAGAACACTAATTTGATTGATAAATAATGGGGGGAAAAAAACTAAGCGTAAATTTTATCAGCCGATGGAGATGAAGGCGAGAGGGATTTGGGATTGATATTCTTACGGTTGAGTGCGTTACCTTTGAAGCAAAGGGTTGGGCTGTTAAGCAAAGCGGCGTGGTTAATTTATGTAGTGCTAATCAGTACCCCAAAAGGCACAAGCAACAGAATATACGGAAGATATCCCTTGAACCCACACAGGAGATGCAACTTGGTCAGCAAAAGAGTCAAAAGGAGTCGCGAGTTCAGATTCAGTCAAAAAGGACAACATTCATAATTGTCGACAGTATTTCAGCCTCTTCTAATGGTTACATGCACCAACCCACCCCTGCTTTTCGCAAAGGTGCTCCGAGATGTGTCTCAAATCAGAATTAAAAAAAGAAAGAAAAACAAAGAAAAGGAAGGAGCCAACGTGAAAAAAAAAAAAGAGGAAAAAGAAAAGGATGGCATCTAAATCTAGCCAACTTCAATCCCACATTAGCCAACATTGTCCAAACTGAGCCTTGTAAATAAGCAGTGGCAAGTTTCAGTAAGCAGCAGGCTTCGCTGTAATATAAACTCAGCATGTGCAGTACTTACTTTTAGATACGGAGGAAAAGTCTGGCAGCTTCAAAGTAAAGATCTTTTGACGATATTATAAACTAGTTTGCTTATGCATCAACTGTAGTCAGCGGAATGATGTGTCTATTTTCATTTTGTCATGAAGGGTAACCACCAAGTTATGGGCATCATCCAACAGCTTCCAAACATCAAGGTGTCCTGACATGCCATTGCATTCCTTAATGATCTCGTCCATGCTGCTATATTTCTCAATAATCAATTTCCTCTTCTGTAAAACGGAAGCAGCTATTGCATAAAGCAGTAAATCGTCCGTTGGCGGAGCACGCTGCCTAATTCTGCTCCATGCAGATTTCCCAATACCTGCCCTGATAGCCGCTTGATCAGCCCACATTACTTCCCAAAGGCAAAGAGTCTGTTCAAATGTCAACTCCCTTCTAAACAATACCACCACCATCCTATACACAAAAAAGCAATCCTCGGCCTGTAGCTTCTGCAAATGCCTAAACAGGTGGGCATCCTTAAACTTGATAATTTTTGCTACTATATCAAGTTGCCTCCTAATACCCAACTCATCAAGCCTGAAATTCTGCCGAGCCTTCTTCATGAATCCAACAAAACACCAGAAAGCCTCGTGATCTTCAGATACAACACTAACTATAGGAGATAGCAGATCACTCATACCCTGGCAGTAGCCAATTTCAGGGTCATATAGAGCATATGCTTCAAGAATAGCAACTAGTCGAGCAGCATGGAAGATTCTACTGGCATCTAGGTGACCGTAATCCTTCAAGCCCACAGCCTCGGCAGACCGATGTGCCCTACTGTCTGGCACAACAGCTTGAGAAGGGGAGTATGGCATCCATTCTGCATTGGCACGTACTGCATCAAGTCGGATGATTCGTTGCCATGTAGCAAAATCTTCGTTACTCCATAGTTTTGATGGGACTTTCATTTGGGAGGGAGAAGAATTTTCCTTAGAAGTTGTCTTGGAATTGTTCTCTTCCTGACCATCAACAGAAGGAAATGTTTGAATTACCTCAGGACCTTCCGAGGAGTCTGAATCAGTGGAATAGGTATCCAGCACAGAGGCATCAGCATTGCTGATATTAGGAGCATCATCTCCTTCCAACAGGGCACCAGATGGATCATCTGAATATTCAACATCTGGGCCCCGTTCCTCACTGGATAGAGATTCTCTGGCACTCGTTGCATCTTCTGAACTTGGAGAACCATAATCTTGAATAATACTGCCACCATCTCCTTCGTAGCTGATTTCACCTACTTCGTTTAACTTAAATCTCCCATATCTGTGCTTTAGCAGTTGCCGGCACTGTCTCCGAAGTTTCTCATACTCCTTTCTGTGTTCAAAGATTTAGCATAAAAGTAACATTATGTTAAACTGAACGGAAGAGAGAAGTACAAACAAAATAAAGTTTTAAATACTGGATAAACACAATGGATCAAGCATGGATTTCGCAATCCAACATATATACTTGCCTATTTTGAATCCTTATAGCTTCTCTTTCCTCTTTGGTACTGTCCAAATCATAGCTGTTTAAATGAATATGTAATCAGTAACCATATAAAAGTTTATCACTCCAAATCAAAACATACAGGAAAGAACAGGGAACAAAATTCTAATGACAAAATAAATAAAGCAGAAGGTAATCAATATCCTTCCTCGTGCACAACATGAAGCAAGGTATCAGGTCATGCCAACCAGGCAATGCAGCACAGACACTTGTAAAAATCCAAAAGAGGAGCAATACACTTCAAATACTAATGGGAAATTTCAAATTGCTCCATGTGTCTATCTAAGGTTCCGTAATCCATACTTTCTAGATCCCATGTATGTAAGAAATTAAATATTAATCATTATTTAAAGGGTTGTGCAAGCCAGTGCCCTTAAAGCATTGGTTAAGGAATTGAAAGTGGAAACTTTCCGTGGGAATTGTGTTGGGTATCATAAAAAATCATGGAGGCGGTATATTGATTATTTTGACAAAAAAAATTGCACTTTTAGTTACTTGGCCCACTAAGGGAACTGGTTAAGCATTTTCTTTATTTCAAAATAAAAAATAAAAGATAACATTCTTACACTCCAAGTAGGAATGGCCAAACTTCAGCTCTAATACTAGGATCAACACCCTGCATCAAATATTTATAATGTAATCAATTTCAAAGAAAAAGACCAAAAACAAAAATTTAAAATCTAGATAAACACATTAATAAACTCACTCCACTGCGAACTCTTTTCAGGAACTTAATTCCTCCATCGCGAATTCTTCCTTCTTGAGTAAACAAGCTCTTCCACTGCTGAGGTGAAAGGACACGTTTTCTTTTCCTGCGTGACCATGGTGATTTAAGACGACCCCTGAAATTTTGCGACAAAGAAATATTCATTACTACTGATTGTCCGAGTTTTAGAACAGAGAATAGGCACCAAACAATCATTTTATGAGAGTGAGAAAGTACACAAAAATATTCTTCCCAATTAAAAGAGCATCACAGTGCTGCAGTGTAACAGATAAATTTTTTCAGGCCAATTGCAAATTTCTTGTTTTCCAATGGAAAAAATTGAGTAAACATATACAAGTTTTAATAATATGAAAATACAAATCTATGTGCATGACATTCGGCGTAGATTTCAAACAACATCATTTAATATTTGCTGATTATGGAATAAAATGCTTTTATGTAGAGCTACTTATTTCCTTGATACTAAAATAATTAAGTGCATTTAATGCTAAAAACCTACAACTTCATAGATAATATGGTAATATGCAGCCATAAATTTACAATTGAAAAATGAAAATAAACTACATCAAGTTTGAGAATGATAAACCTATAATCACATATCAGCAGAAGGGGCACGCGAGTTAAGCCATCCTGACCTGACTTTCAGTTTTTATTTTTTCATGCAAGGCATTGTTTGTTCCTATTATGTAGGGGTTTATGGAGTCAGTCTTGTAGTGGTCAGGCTTAGTGGTTTATTGCAGTTATTTTTTAAATTATAATAATTCAGACCAGGCCCACTACACCCGGTTTTCAGAGTCAGTTAATTAGTTTTTAGGAAGTCAGGGGGTAATCCTAGTCTACATGAATTCCATGTTCAGTTTGTACTACAGTGGAATATAATTTCACAAAAGCTCTCGGGAGATTCTCCTTTGGCCATTAATTTCTCTTGGGATGAGATTCTTTCTCTGGGAAAATTAGTAGATTAATTCAGTTACTCAATAATTTATAGGATAAAATAAAAAATATTAAATTAATTCAACAATGGAGTTCTTGGCCAAGAAGCAGTTATGCACTGACTTTGATAATACATGTTTGTTGTTTTGTGTGCTGCTAAATTTACACAACACAGCCATGGAAAATTAAAACAGTTGATTCCAAATCCCAACCACAAGAGTACAGCATCATCACTGTTTGTTTAAATTTTTAACTTCTGTACTAAATTAAATTATTCTGAGGGAGGAAGGAACCAAACTATTCCAAATAAAATTTATGGCATGCAATTCTAAAAAAATGAAGACGGCATATAAAAAAGTGTCCTTGAAGACATCAATATCTCTGAGATATATAGCCAGACGAAAATCTAGAATATTAATCAAAAATGGTAATCCTCGACGCAGCAGGATGATTGACAGATTACGACTACAATATACTTTCTAATCTTCTTAGATGTAAAAAGCTTAATTTGGTCTAGAAGATATTTTTTCAGTCTCCAAATGCATGCACTCACTTAATATACTCTAGCACAGATTACTTTCCAGCTCAGGAAGAAACAAGCAAGATAAACAGGGGTTTTGATTTTGATATCTGATCAAGTTCACCATTCAGTTACATTTTCCCTAAGGGTGGCTTTGATATCCTATTTATTTGACATAAGAAATGGAATAAGAGGATAAATAGTTCAAAGCAAGAGGGAAGGAACTTCAGGTTGAAGAAACCTCTCTCTCTCTCTCTCTCTCTCTAACACACACACATACACACACACACACACACACACACACACACACACACACACACACAAAAGAATACCCCACCCCACCACAACCAAAAAAGAGATCTGTCTCCCTCTCACTGTCTCGTCCTCCTCAACCCTTCTTCTCCTTTCACAGACAAATCAGGATTCTTTTTTATTCTTAAAAACATCGTAATCCGAACAAATCAACCAGTTAAACACATAATAAGAGCGAAATGCTGCCGAAGAAAGAGACCCAAAACAGAAACATGGAAGCGCGAAGCACAAAAACGCAACACACACAATCTGATCAGCCTAAGCTGACACTGATAGCAACATTGGGGATGCCCAGAAGTGGAGATCTGGCACGAAATAAACAGAAAAGTAATAGAAATCTTAGCGCTGAATAAAAACAGTTATTAAAAAATTGACGTGAGAACAAGAGTATAGTAGAAGAACTCACCGATCAGAGGACGAACAAGAAGCTGATGAGGAAGAAGTGACAACAAATAGAACCGATCGCAAATGGATCCACGACGATGACGACGACGACGATTGCGACGACGATGAAGGAGAGGAATTCGAAGACGACGAAGATGAATTATTACTTCGTCTAAGGGGATTCATCTATAAATTCCTTCTATGTACACTTTTATTTTACTTATTTGTTTCCTTTCAGTGTAATAAAATCGGAATCGAAAACAGTGTCATCTAGGCCTGAGCGAGCTAGGGTTTCGCGATTGCTATGCTCTCTCTAATTTGTTCATCTGAGAGCTCTACGGCTTTTACCTACTGGCGCCGTAGAAGATGACGGCAACGATAGCGAGGCCAGTGAAGGCCGTGAAGTGCACCGACGGAGTGGACGACGTCGCCACCGCGGCCATAAGGGAGAACCTGGCGCCGGCGCCGCCGGAGATGAAGGGAGTGTAGTTGTTGGTGTTGAAGTGAGTGGATACGACCATGGAGGAGAAATGGTCCGTAATTACCAGAATGCCCTTTCTATGGTTCCTCAATTTTGTCCTCCTCAAGAGAAACTGGTTTGAGAGAGAATAGAAAAGCCTTCAAAATCTCTCTGTGAAGTGGCGCAACCACCTTAAAGAGAGAGAGAAAGAGAGGAGTGAAATGGAAATAGAAAAGAAGGAAAGGAAGAGAGGGGGGAACAAGAATCTAATCTATGCTAAATCTTCAAAACAGCTTTCGCCCTTTTGCTTTCATAGCGGAGGGGACTCAAGGGTGCAAGTGTCAAACGCTGCCGTTTATTTCCTAATCACATCATTCAAACTTCCAAACTAACTAAGCCATCTTTAATAATATTTGTTTTTGGCTAAAAATTTGTTTAAATTTAATAATACAAGTATAATTTATAATAAATTCATTATTTATTATAAAAAAGATAAATTATATAACAATTTATCATTAAATAATATTTTTTTAATATTGTCGGGTATTTTAATTGGTTCTTAATAAATTGCCTACTAATACATTGCAATAATTGCGTCAAAAAACTTTATCTCAGGTAAGGCAATTAAATGTTGCATACCTGAAGATGTTTGTGGTTCGATTTAGTTTAATTTTTACTCAAAAATTATCTAAATTATGCATGAAAGTAACATGTGGTATGATTTGCTTCAATTTGAATATATTTTGAAAATTGAATAGTAAAATATTGATTTGAATAAATTTTATTTATGTATTATTAAATTATTTTATTTAAAAAATATATTTATTATTATATGACTTTTAATTTATTGTTTAATTTAGAATAAGTAGTAGCTCAAAAATTAAATGAGTATGCAACAAATATAAAAAAAATAGAAAAAAGTATGTTTAAAATAATAATTTTTTACAAAATCATTGATAGAAAAAAAAATGAAAGATATTCAATTGTGAAAAATAAGAATCTAAAATAAATAAAAGTGATATACAATATATTTATACAATATTATGATAAAATTGAGTAACAAATTATTTATATTTAAAAATTAATATAAATTTATTATAAATGTTATTCAGTTCGATTTTAAGAATTAAATTCAAAAATTAAATTGAACTGCAACATAAAATACTATTTTTTATTTTATCAATTTTCAATTTTTAAAATTAATTTAGCAGTTTAAAAACACTTGCGTTGGTTCACTCGTGTAGTTTCTTTGGCCATTGTGTAGACAAGTGATAACTGTAATAATAGTAATCAAAGTGATATTTAGAGGTGTAAATAAGTTGAATTCAAATTAAGAAATTAAAGTTTAAGATTGGTTTGTGAAAAAAAATGCTCAAATTTTTTAAATCAATTAGATTTAAAGTTTGAACTTAATTAATTTTTTAAAAATTTTAACTTGATTTATTAGCTTGTTTATAAATTTTTTTAAAATTATTAATAAATTTTATGAATTTAATATTTAATAAAAAAATTAAACTAGAAATAAAAGCAAAATAATAAAAAGATGTATTTTTATATACATGCAAAAAAAATTAAGGTTTAAGATACCTTTTTATTATAAAAATTTAGATAAATAATATACATAACAACAATAATATAATAATATAAATTTTAATTTAATATAATAAAAAAATTATAATTATTTAAATACATGTGTATATATGTGTGTGAGAAAGAACTCATGAGTAATTATTATTATAGTATTAATAAAAATGATAATAATTATAATAATAGTAGTAATAATAGTAATTATAGCAAGAAATACTATAATTATAGTAATATCAATAGTATTAACAATATTAATAAATATCACATTATCAATAACCAACAATAGAAGTAGGTAAGGCAATTTTATTTATATTAAAATGAATTGAAAACAAATAACAACTATATTTATTTAATTGAAAGAGGAAGCTTTAAAACAATATTTCATTATTTCTTTATACTGTATTTTTATTTTTTGTTCGTGTCCAATTAAAATGAAGTTCCACAGCATCTTCTTCCAATTCAACTCGCGCTATTCCTACAAATTTCATAAATTAAGGAAAGGGATGTACTATTAAAATTTTACTTGAATATATCATAGAAAAATTTCTGAAATTAGTTTTTAAAGTTTTTTTTAGATAAATTTCAAAATAAAACTCATAAATAAAATTTTATGTAATAAGATGTTACTTAATATGCATAAAATTAAGTTATTTATTTGAAAGTATCGAAAACTGAAGACTATAATAGTTAATTAAAATTAATGAAATAAGTTTTAATAATTTTATAATTTATCATGTGTGTGTATTGTACCTTTGGTATTTGACTTTTAATTAATAATTGTAGTTCTATATTTTATCTTATAAAACACGCTCTTAATTTCGGGGAGTCATTGATTAGGACAACACAATAATAGTAATTGGTAATTAATAACCCAACTCAAACATTTAATGTACCGTTAAAAACATGTTGAATTTGTATATATATAACACCAGTCCACCACCGACTTGTCCAACTGAATTTCATGTCACTTTTGAAAACATGTGGTTATGTAGTTGCTCTGTAGTTAGGTTAAATTATACTATAAGATTTTTACTAGTTTTATGCAATTAGCCAGAATAATATTTTGGAATTGCAGGCCTAAACTTATTGGGTGGGGTTCTTTGAACTACTCATTCATGATTTATTTTATTTTGATTTTCTGAAAAAGAAAAGACAAAAGGACAAGTATAATTGTCAACTAAGTAACTAACAACTGACGTTGAATTGAGTATACCAAAAAATATATGTTAGAAAAAAAAAGATTTGATAGAAATATTAGTCAACAAAATCAGGCGCAGTCATTATAAATCATCAAAAGTAACAAGTGAAGTGAGAAAAAAAAAACATTTAGATCAAAGCAAATTTATTATTTAAGAAAATTATAGTATTTATTTAATTTAAAATTCCAGTCATTAATTTTAATATCTGATTAATTTATTATATAAATCTATTCAACACTTGACAAATGTTGATAGCTGATAATTTTTTCCCGTTTTATTATCTTCTTTTTTGTGGGTTGTATGTTAAAATTGTTGAATTGAACTATTATCTGTGCAATGTACGAGATCATGCAGTCCTCTAGTTTAACGAGTAAACTTTTCCTTTTGAGGTGCATAGTTAAACTTGGGAGAATGATAGTTAAATTATTGTATTATAACCAAATTATCAGATTTAATTTAAAAACACAAACTTTCAAAAAGAAAAGGGAAAACATCATCTTCACAATCTCCAGATTTGTTTTTGTGTCTTTCTTTTTTTCTTGGAGGGTACTTGAGAGGATATGATATTTCCTATTACAATGGGCTCCATATTTTTCCAAGTTTATTGTTTTGCCATCAATTGCCACTTTGAGATCCGACAATGGAATATAAAAAGAGTCCCTCAAAATGAATATGTGCTGCCTTCCATAATTTATCTTATGCACACTATCTGCAATTCCACTGCTGCTGTGGAGGCCTTCTGTTTGTTTGGCTAGAACCATCCAACATTGTCATGATGAAGAAGCAGCTTTTAAAAATGGGACAAACCTTAGATACATTCTTCTATATTATTTTTTCTTTAAAATTATAGCTTTATTTTGATAATTATTTTTAACTTTTATATCAATTTTATATTACAATCATTATTATTAAAGTAAAAAAATAATTTAAAAAATATAAAATATTTAATATTATATTTTAAATTTTTCCTTTTCAATACAAAATAAGATTTTACTTAAAAAATCTGAATAACATTAGATATAATTCTTTATTAAAATAAAACTAATTTTAATTAATAAACTATACTGATGCTTAAATAAAAGCATATAAATTTTGTCCAAATTGACAACTCCCTGTTTTCTGCATTAGCGGCAACAGTGGCTATGACAATATCAACCAGAGAGCATCAAAAGCATTATTAATTGAGTTATTGACGAGCAAGGTAGACACCTTTCTTAAAAAATGAGAAGTAAAGAAGGGGTGAGAGAAAAAAAGAAAAGAAAGGAACAATCTTCTGAGGCCCATATGTCTTACCTTTTGAATGTTTCATGTTTTAGAGGTCCTTTTCATCATCTACCACAATGATGAAAGAGATTCCAACGAGTAAACAGTGAGGCCAAAGGGAGCATTGTCTTCTATGGGATAATGACAACACCACCATGCCAAGGGTGTGTCGTAAGTATTGCCCTCTAATTACAACACTGCACTCGCTGTTATCCTAAAGCATGGCCTTAATTATGTGTAGTGATTGCAGTCAAAACTTATAATGATGAAGCGGTTGTTTTGGTTTTTAAGCAAGTCCAAGCCTTGATTGGGACTTTTTCATGCTGGCAAGGCAAAGGGGTATCAACTCTGTGGTAAACCAGCTTGCTAGACTACAGAAACAAAAGGTGAGAAAATAATACGTTATTAGCTAAGCCTAATTATTGGATTTCAAGGAAAAAATGTTATTTATGGATATACTCAAAATAAATAATTATTTAAACACGTAAATTAACTAATAAGAGTGATCTCAAGTTCAAATATCGATAAATATAGTTATCTTAAATATTCATGTGGACAGTAAAAAGTATAATTTTCCTTAGGCTCCTTCTCCTTTATTCCCCTTTTACTTTTGGACCTTTACATTTATGGATATGCTCAAATTATAGAAACCCTCACCGGTTTGGTCACTGTAATGGTCATAGTATGTGGGCTGTGGCGGATGAATAAAGCTGGCATTCATGGTAGATAGATCAATCAGTCAAATAAGAACATAATGTGCTATTTGCTGAGACTCCTTTACCAATTACTACTAGGCATGCACTAAAGTGACATTAATTTAATACCAAAAAGTTGAATTTTTTTTTTTTTTGCAGGAGAGGATGAGACCAAAAGGTAAATTATACATCAAGCAAAACATTTTAAAATGTTGTGTGAAAAATTCATCTTCTTGGACTAACCATTCAATTTGCATGCAAATTGCAATATTAAAGACACCCATTTGATAAAATGAATGCAGGATTAGAAACCAAAGTACACTTTACATGGAAAAGGAAGGTGTACAAAAACCAATGTCATATAAAACCACAAAAACATAAAATGTTGTGTGAAAAAAATTTAAAATATGAAATGCGAGGTAAGGAGTACATTGTATGCGTCCCCCAAACTTGCATTGCCCATGTGCTCAGAGGACGTTTCTTGCTTATATTAATTGATTTTAGTAGTTGTAACTTGTCGTGTGTGGATATTCTTATAGTAGCTGTTAAGTCCAAAGCCCAAAGAAGTATGTGTGTATCTATGGTTTTGTCCTGAAATGTTCACCATGACAACTCAAAAAACAAGTCTCCAGAAATGAGTTCGTGGTTAAAGCACCCCATTCCAATTGCAAAGACAAGACTATTTATGAGGAAAGGAAATCTCCTCGGTCGTATATGGCAAATAAACTCATTCATATTCAGTTATGTTATTAATCGAAGGAACACGTGTTCATACAGTCTCTTTGAAAAAACGTTAAAAAATATTTAAACATAGACTTCAGGCAAAAACTATAACTAGGAAGGTTGAAATAAATGAAAATTTACATGCATCATACGTAAAACCAATCGCACCAATATTATTACATGTGCATTACTAAACAATCTTTATACAAATGATTTGATAAAAGGAGAGAGACACCACTTGTAATTAAGATAGACTTTTTAAAGTAAGTAAATATAATATATTTGCTGTTGGTTTAATTTAACTGTTGCTTTAATTTAAAGTTTATCTTAATCATGACGTTTTAGGGTAAATAAATCCTTATTTACTCAGTTTGGAAACAAAATTACTTTTCAGTCTACAGTTCCTTTTAGACTAAACACTCAATTTGATCTTTGAACAAAAAAAATCAATCTAAGGTCTTCAAAGACAATAAAGTCACTAAATAATTTTTCAATATTACAAATGCGTGATAATTGAGAGTCCTATCATTTGTTTAAGTTAACATTTTTAGGTGCCAATTAAGGTCACTAAGGATTGTATTATGAACTTAGGTCAAGGTTCACGTTTTTAGAAATTAACGATGCACTAAAAATATTTAAAAATTGATCAAAAGATTAAACTATCTCTCTTTATAATCTTGAAGAATTATTTGATAATTCTAATTTTTAAAACCACTGCCTGATTTTTTCAATAGTAATACTTGATAGTACGAATCGTCTTTTTGTTTTTTTTACTTGTTATTTAACGAAACAAAAAGTATCCATGCTGATTCGTACTCAATTCGTATTGAATTTTTTCGTACTAAATAGCGTGACTATTTTATTTTTCAATAACCAAGTTAGCTATTTACTTTTAAGTATTCTAACAATGCGAGGAAAGTCTTGTACAGGCATTATCCGATGCCTCTATTGGGTAAATTGTCGGGTAAATTAAGCAGACTTTGTTTTTTTGTCAGAAAAAAATAAACAATCAAACAACCAAATGAGGTGCAAATGGGTTTGAGGGAGCCAAAACCAAGTACTCCTTTTGCCATGATCTGTCTAAGGGATTCAAACTTGTGTTAGCTTAGCACCTTGTCATGGTTTAGTCAACAACTAGAGAAGTTAAAGAATACAATTGAGAGGCAAACGAGGTTGCTCTTTTGTGGTGGTATATACAATTATAAATTAAGCAGAACTCAGCACAGGGCCTGATTGTTTCTCCCTTACAAATCATGACTAGCCATATTGAAAATTTTTAACAATAAGAAATCATGTTCACAAAATGGTTTTCATGCATTGGTAAGTGCATAAACTTGGGTTGAAGGTCAAACAAACAGGCATATAATTGTTAGATAGTTAGATGACTAAAATTTTATTCTTTATAGTTTATATGAAAAATGTTTGGTTAGCAGAAGTAAAAAACACATTAGTAATTTTCACTCCTTGAAATATACTTTGGTTCACATCGAAGAGAGAGAAGGGTTACCTTTTCCTGTGACTTACTTCTAGCCTGTTTATTTTAAAGTTATGTTGGCGCTGGGGAAGCTTCCCAACAAGCATCTTTGTCACATGAAGTTATCATTGATTAGTTTTCATCCGATTCAATTTCTCACCTTGATTTCTCGGCTCAGTAATTTTCTTACCATAAATTATAGTATAATCCTAGTGCCTGTTTCAGAAAGCCATGTCCCTAGAATACGGTAGCGTCATATACAGCACGCAACCGAAAAAAAATTCCACGTGAAAGTACCAAGGAACGTGTAGGGGTCAATACATGGCACTGATTGCGGGAAAGGACAATAAAAGAAAGACGATTAACGTAAAGTGATTATTCGATTCATTCAAATGACAACGATGGAACAATGGCATCAAAATCAAATGAAGCCATCCGTTGAAAGCGTCTCAATTTGATGGAAGGGTGCGGTTGCTCAACTCAAAGACCACACGAGGTGTCTGTCCCACACCCAAATGATTGGGCAGTAAATTGAGGGCGGAAGAATTTAGAAATTTTGAAGCAAAAGAACCTCATATTCCTTTTATTGCCACATAACACAAACAACCCTCTCAAGTGCTAACACTGTCACTGAGATAAGGAAATTCAGCACTAGATATGTGGTTCTCATACACAAACTCAATATTGCAAAGGTAAATACACTAGCACAACACATGCATCAACTAGCTTAGCTTCAGGATCTACAGCTTTGAGGCTGCACCTTTGTCTAGGAACCATTTTAACTCCCCTTCAGGTGCAACCAATGCAGCAGGAAGCTTAACAGAATTTTGAGAATCGCCTAATACAGAATGAACTGCATCAGTTTTACCACTACCAGTCACCACAAGTGCAGCATAAGCAGAAGAATTAATCACTGGAAAGGTGAATGTTATTCTCTCTGGTGGTGGTTTGGGTGAGTCCTTAATGAATGTAACCCATTTCTCATTCTCCTGCACAAGAGGATGCCCCGGGAACAAAGAAGCTACATGCCCATCGGGACCCATGCCCAGCAGCATGAGATCAAATTTTGGAAATCCAGTGGCTGATGATAAAGCTATCACATTGCTCTTGACCAAGTGTTTGAGACAAGTCTCATAATCATCGGCCGCTCCCTCAGCTGACAGTGCATCATTAATTGCATAAACATTACCCGGTGGAATTGGCACCTGCCAAGAGAACCGCGATGAAAGTACCAGCAGGTTAGATTAACAGAAAATTGTCCTAGCATGCGTTTGGATACACAAATTATTTATTGAGTGCTTATGAATAAGGTCTTTTCAAAAGATGTCTTATGCACGATGAAATCTATTGAGAAAAGCTAAAACAACTTATTTTGATAATTTATATCAAGAAACTTATTGAAATAAGCTACAAACAGCTTATGGGAATCATAAATTGTTTTCTATAAGCTTTTCATAAATTCTTCGAAACAGGCCATAATATGGCCATGCAGTCATTTTAGAGAAGACTACACATACATTTTTAGCCTGTGACTTGAAACTGATGACAATTCTTTTCCTCTCATAACATTTTATTAGAATGAGCAATATACTTAACGAACTTGTTAACATAACCATCCTATCCAACTGGGGATTCATTCGCCTGATCATCTATAAATACGCAATCTCTCCCTGAAATGCTTGGACTTGTCCATTCAATTTGTCCCTTAATAGATATTTTTATTTATCTATGATTCGGGTATGATATTGATTTCTTTGAATAGGGAAAGATCTTCATAGTTCCAGCCTTTGTCATCCTGAGGGCATAAAGTTGCACCCAACACCTTGAGACGTACGACACTTGAATAGAAAAGAATAAACTGTGGTGCCCTCTTCTTAGCAGAGAGAGACATCCTATCTGAAAACGCTATTCCGACCTCTGCGTCCCAGGGTTTCTGTAAAAGAAAAAGGATTGTCTTATCCTACTTTCTTTCCTACTTGACAGGCCAATTCATCAATTGACACTGAACGAGAATTTGGTCCATCTTTTAACTAAGATATCAACTGTACTAAATTCATTCCTTTCGCTGCTGACCATCAGAGTATATACGTTTTTGCTTTTTGGATTACTAAAAAACCAAACTGAAAGCATGGATGGCATTGAAGAGCTGGGATTGTGGATCTCTTAACATGTTCTATCAAATTCCAAAATGGGATTTTTATCCTCACATTGTACTGTTTTTACAATGGTTTCAACTTGAAAGAGATACACATGATGAACTAATATCCTTTAACCAAAAAAGAGTCTTGAAAACTGGAAAAAACGTTGAAAGCAAACAAATAATACCTTGGAGAGAAATCCATCAAAAGCAAGCTTGTAATTACTATCTTCATGAGTCTTTGGCACGACTCTCTCATCGACCCAAAACACGTGCCATTTGGCCCATTCAAGAGAATCAACATAAGGAGCTTCCAGCAATTTACTGAGATACCATCAGAAAACACATTCACATTAATGAACAATTATATTATTAATTAAATGGAAACTTTTATACGAAGAAGATATAACTGACCGGAGATAGTGAATCAACGAGCCACCAGACAAGCAAACGGTGAAAGCCCCTCTTTGAGAGGTGAACTTATTAGAGAGATCGGCGACGTATTTGGCTAGAGAGACGGCAAGGTCGTCTTTTTCGAAGACCTCGAAAGTAACGTTTTTGGTCCCTGCCATTGACGCTTTGAGCGGGGAAACAGGCACGTGGGGTTTCACGCGAAGCGCTTGAAAAGTGAGGGGGCGAAAGAAGAGATGAGTGGAGGGTGGATGATGGAGTTTGGGGTTTGGGAGTGATGCGAATGGGAATGGGAGAGAGTTAGAGAGGAAAAGGGATTGGGTGTAGGCCATGCTCTCTTTCTTATAACTCCACTCAAATCAAACGCATACACATCATAGTGCCACTCACAAAGTCGCTAGCTTTCTTCATTGTCTTGGCGATACCATCAACCTTCCTGGGTGAGTGCTTTCATTTCACCTCCATCAATTTTTTGATTCTTAATCGCGCATTCAGCTTCGTTTTAATTTAATTTTATTTCTGATTTCCAATAATTTACCTTGAATTCTCCTACAAAGTTAATGTTTTTCAGAAACTAAACTAAAATTGGAAAGCAAATAACAGAAAATAATTGAGGGGTTAGTAATGATATTATTGTTTATAGTATATGATGTGATGCCTACAACTTTATCGATATGATGTTCGAGGAGAAACTTATTCGAAATAATCTAGGGCACTCTTTGTGGTTGAGATTTGAGAAGAAAAGTTAAATTACTTTATTTTTCCTCCATTTCTACTGTAAAACAAGAGAATATGAGAATAATGCAATTCATTGTTTTATTTTAAGATTACTTTTTTATTTTGTGATTCGTGTATTTAAATGTAATTTTCCCTCTTTTTATAGTTAACTTTGTAAAAAAATGCATAATGTGTTTAAATTTAATTATTTTGAGATAAATAAATGTTTTTGAAATATTTATCAAGAAAATCTTAAAAGAACAATTATTTCTCAAAACTATGAAAAACTAAGCATGCATTCAATATTAATTATATTATAATTTATATTTTGTTTAATAAAAATAGCATGATTAATTTACACAGACACTGGACATATAATTTATGAAGAATTAATATTAATGATTTCATCGTATGAAAAATTAATCTTGATTATTTACCTGAGATCCCTTTCTGTTATATCGAAAATAATAGTAGTCAAAAAACAACAATCCTTTATAGACTTTCTAATTTATTTATTTTTATTCCGCATACTTATAAGTTAACACCTAATATAATTATGTTATTGGGCTACAAGGTCTCACTGTATGAAGGGTTGATGACCCCAAGAATCCTTTACAAGCCAGCCACTACAAAAACAACATTTTCTGCACTTTTTTTTGCTTTTAGAAAAAAAAATATATAATAGAAATAAAGTAAGATTATTTTTAGTATAGATTGTAAACTTATTTGAATATAAATAAATGATAAAAATAATATTTGTTAAATTTAATAAATTATAATTATATTTGTAAAAGCATATGTTTTACAAAAAATTATTATTTTAAATTTAAATTTAAAAATTTGATTTAGATATCATCTGATAAAAATATTACAACAGTAATTATTATCAAATATCTAAAATGTATTTATTATTTATCACTTTCTTTATAATTTAAATATTAATATAACTTAATTTAAAAATTATTATGTAAAATAAATATTTTATATGTATGCTATATATAGATATATTTATGTAAAAAAAGTTAAATAGTATGAAAATAGTAAAATATTTTTTAATTAAAAAAAAATATAAGATTTTATGTGTTTTATTTTATCAATAAATATATTATTATGCTAATCTTATAAATTAACTATGTACATATCTACTTCTGTTATATAAATATTTAAATTTTTATACCTATTTTTTAATTTAAATAATATAAATATTTATATTGTATTTATCAACTTCTTATTTTATAAATAAAATAATTTTAAAAACGATAATTATAAATTAAAAGCTAATATTATTAAAAAATAGAAGAATATGTTATTTAAAAAATAAAACAGTTTGACTTCATTACAGCATGTGATGAGTTTTTTTTTTTATAAATTCAATATTGTTTAATTATTAATATTAAAATCTTGATACAAAAATATTTTAAAAAATTAGTTAAAGTTTATTAATTATATCTTTTACATGATTTAATTCAAATTTTAATTTTTATATTTAAAACTAAATTAAAATAAATAAAATTACAAATATATTAAATTTATATTTATTTATTTATTTTATTATCGTATAAATATTAGACATTATTTTAGAATATATATATATATATATATATATATATATTATTAAATGAGTGTTGTCTCTTAAATAAAAAACTATGTATTAAGAAAATATTCAACATATTTTCTTATTAATTACCGTGTTTAATATATGACAAAACATTGTACATAAATTTTATTTATAAAAAAATTCAAAACTCATCATCTCATTTTTACATATTTATTCTTTCTTTCTACAAAATCAAATTTTAATTCCTAAAGTTGTTTTTATATTTTTTTTTACATAAATAAAATTTGTTTTACATTGTTTAAAAAAATTAAATAATTATATTTTTATTTAAACTAGAAAAGATCTAACCTTATGTATAGATTCTTTATTCTTTTTACACATAGCTATAAGAATCTAATGCCCGTGGTAGGACTCATGATAAAACTTTATTCCTGTTGCTACGGCAATTTTCTGTTTGGTAAGACATCTTTTTTTTTTTAAAACTAATTTTTAAAATAATATAAAAATAAATTACTATTAAGTATGTAAATAATCAACTTGAATTTTGTTTTAATTTGTAGTCTTGAACTATAAAAAAGGATTTCACCGCTTAATAATAATTTTACACAACTTGGCTAAAATTGTTTCTAATAGAAGATAGTTATAATTTTGACAAAAATATATAAAAATAAATTCAAGATAAATATAAGGAAAATTATATTTTTAATAATAGATTTTTTTTGTAATTGTTTAAAAATTTATAGTCTGTTTTTTTAAGCATCTAAATAAATACATAAATCATTTATTTATTTATTTATTCAAGTAACATGTGTTTTTATTTTTTTTTTCTCTCTTTCTTACACGACTTCGTCTAAATAAAGCTTTAGTGTATCTAACAAAACAAAAGACCGATTTCTTGAAAAACAAAAACTTGAAATTTTAATAAAAGGAACACAGTGACGAAACTTGTTGATACTGTTTCTCATCCAAGAAGGAATAGTTTAAAAATCAAAACTCACATGTCACATTGTCAAAGCCTTCATTCTAAGCAAGAAGTCATGGTACATAACTACTAACTTGAGCCTTGTAGTGTAACTACTTGACTAGGGTTTTGAATTTTATAAAATTTAAAATTAGTTTTATTTTTATAATTATAAATATTTATTTTCTTATTTTTAAATTTTAATTCTAAATTTTAAATTTCAGTAACATAAAATAAATTTTCTTTTTGAATCATATGTTAAGAATATAACAACGAAAATAAAAATAATGAAATAAAATAATAATAACAAGAATATTTTGACGACCATAATAATAATAATATAATATAATGACAATAAAATAAAATGATATAATAATAATATTATTATTATTATCACAACAATAATATAAATTTTTATAATCATAAAAATGATAATAATAATCATAATATTAATAGTAATAATAATAATAATTGTTAATAATAATAATTATTATTATTATAACAAAAATGATAAATTATAATTATAATTATTTATATTAAAAAAAGAGAAGTAAATGATTTTGTTTTTATAATTTGCTTTTAAACTTGAAAAAAAAAACATTTAGAATTGAGAGTTAAAAATTAATTTAACCTCATTTTAAGTTTAATATGCTCTATTTCAAATCTTACATTTAAAAATAAAAGGTTGAAATTTACAAATGATTCAAAACTAAGGATTTTTCTGCACACTACATGAATAATATTAAATTAAAAAAAATGAGGAGATATTATATAATTATTTAAATTTAAAAATATTTAAATTCAATATATTAATTATTATTAATAAATATTAGTTTGTAGTAATATAGACTAAATAAATAATATATTTTTTAGAATTACAATTAAAGAAAATTAGAATAAAAAAAGTAAACATTAAATTCATAATAAGCCTCGTAAATAGAAGTCCTAAAAATACTCTCATTGCTATTATTTAAATATAAGTCACATTATATACACACATTTAAGTAGATAGTAGAAAACCTTGAATAACTAATTACTCAATTCTTTAAAACCATTTTAATTTAATTGTTTCACTTAATTTTATGTCTTTAAATTTTCATTTATTTTATGTATATATTTCCTCACTTTCCATGTTACCTTTTGGATTTTAATATATGAATTTTTTAGTAGTTTTTTTTTCTTTATTTTGAAGTAGTTTACAATAAAAAATAATTTTTTAATGAATCATAAATGTCTTATTTTATTTTGGTTTAGACGTATTGATTTATTAATTAATATTTTACGTATATGCAAAGTAAAAATTTCACATAAAACATTTAAAATTTCACTTTATTCTCATGTTATAAAAATTTTTAGGCTAATAAATAATAAGAAATAAATTTTAAAATATAAAAACACGAAAAGTCTATAATCATACATATGTGATAAAAAATTAAAATATTTTAAAATAATTAAACTTGAAAAATTATATAATAATTTTAGAAAAATATTTTACACTACAAATAAATTTAGATATTCTAAACTTAAAAGATCATAATTTTTATTGTACATGACATAACAAAAAGATTAGTAATTAATTATCTAGAAATCTTGACAAATGACAAACAATAGAATTAGTTCGAGAATAAGATAATCTGGGTTACCAAACAAACTGCGAGTCCTAAAAAACCCTACTTAAAAATCTTACCCATATATAATGTTACAGAGTCGCAGAAAACCCTAGGAAGCAGTCTGGGAAGAGAGGGAAAGATGCAGATCTTCGTGAAAACACTAACCGGGAAGACCATCACCCTTGAGGTGGAGTCAAGTGACACCATCGATAATGTTAAAACGAAGATTCAAGACAAAGAAGGTGCGGTTTAATCGTAACAGCACGATTAATTGATTATCGTTCTCTTTTGTTCGCTCTTGTGTGATTCGTTTATGTTTTTCTCACTGTTTAGGGATTCCTCCGGACCAGCAGAGGTTGATCTTCGCCGGGAAACAGCTGGAAGATGGCCGCACCCTTGCCGATTACAACATTCAGAAAGGTCTGGACTATTCAAATTCGAAATTGTGTACTATTTGGTCATATTAATTGCTAGTAATAGTTTGAATGTGGTGATTGATTGATTTTCCGATTTTTATGTTTTGTGGAAATTGTATCTGGTCATATTTGTCTTTGAATGCCAATAACGTGAGTGTTTGAGTAGGTGAAAAGCTAGAACTTGGAAATTTATGATTAACATTATAGTCTATATAAATATGAGAACGTAAAATGGACAATTTTCAAATGCTTTATTTTATTGTGCCTGGCTCCAAGCTCTTCTGATCTAATTAGCTGAGCGCACCCATAAATTCTACTAATTACGCTCAATGATTCTAGTTTAAATCGTGAGCCTTATTCGATTGTTATTTCTATTATGCAGAGTCAACATTGCATCTTGTTTTGAGGCTTCGTGGTGGCATTATTGAGCCATCTTTGATGGCATTGGCCAGGAAATATAACCAGGATAAGATGATCTGCCGCAAGTAAGTTTACACAATCTATTTTGTAGAGTCAACATTGCATCCTGAATTGCAACTGCTACATTTTGTTCCATCTGAAGTATTGTTCATATGAAGTATGGTCAAAGGTGTCAAAAACTAGTACTGAAAATGCATAAGCAAGTCACTTATGGCTCATATGTTACAACTGGCTAAAGTTACTAGTTAACATCTAACCTAGTATAAAATGCACAAGTTTTTTTATGACACCTAAGTAACAATTAAAGAAAACAACCCAAATTTGAAGTCAACTTAATAAGGAAAATACTAACAGAGTAACAGAGAAGATGAAGAACAGGTGTGTGGGTCATAGTTGCCATTTAATATAGAAAAAGTACAGCCACTGCAGATTGCTGACTTCTCCAAACTGGTCTGGGCTTACACCCTGGCCACCATTGCTGTGTTTGGATCTGCGATAAATGGAGGCACATGCATGTTCTAAACAAATAAGCTACACTTGGTAGCATCAAAATTATGTATGTTTGGACCTTTTGCTACAGAGAGCCACAACCCACTATGTCTTAAGACCTATCTTTTGTTCTGGTGTAGCCCACCTCATTACACACCGCACGATTGATTTTAACTGCTTATGTTTATCTACTCATGTCCTGCATCTATTCATTCTCAATCACCATGTGTTGGTTGCAGATAGAGAGATGCTATTATATTCCTCAAGAATAATCAATTAACCAACAATGTTAGCATTATTTTTAATATTTGCGTAAAGTAATGAATGATCATTTAACAACAATGATCTTTTGAAATATATAATAAAACATAGATAAAAAAAATGTTTACATTATCCTTATTTGGCTTTTTCACCCATTCTCTCCCTTTATTCAGACAATAAAGAACCTTTCCATTTTTTCCTTATTTTCTCTTCTCTCCATTTTATTTTCTCTCAATTTTTTCCTGGGTCAAAACAACTGCTGAGGGCACCTTTTGCTTTTGACTTCATTAGATGCATTGAAATATTGATGTGCATGAATTTAGACTACGAGCAAGAATATTTTTGATAACCCCGAATATATGAACAGTAACAAGATCAATCAACTTTACCTGTGGGATAAGGCTTGGTTGTTATTGTTATTAATTATATATGTAACAAGTTTGACCTTCAAATAATTGTGCACTGCTGAAATTTCTTTTACAAATTCTTTCTTGTATGAAACTTGATTGAGAACTTAATTCAATTCAATGAAAGGAATGCTGTGCTGTGAAACAGGTAGTTTGAAAACCATGTATCCTATCTTGAAAAAAAGGAATGATAGTATTCATAACTACAGTTTCTTTTGAGAAGTGGTGCATGTTGTACGTAATATAAATATTAGAAAGCCCGTTTCATAATCAATAGAATAACTTAGTGTTCAATTGTCAATGATTGCTTTGAAAAAACTGCCGTATATGTTCAAAGCTGAAACTAATCTGTATTGCTATTGGTCTTTATAGTGTTAAGTCACGAGATTGTTCTTATAAATCATTGTGCTTTGCAGGTGTTATGCACGCTTACACCCCCGTGCTGTGAACTGCAGGAAAAAGAAGTGTGGACACAGCAACCAGGTATGCTAATTTATTAGCATTATCACCTGTGCTTATTTTACTTAATAGAATTTGTGTTATTATTAGAGCCATCATGGCATTTACTTTTTGTATTGCAGTTGAGGCCAAAGAAGAAGATCAAGTAAACTGTTCTGATTGCAAAAAGGAATTCCGTGTTATGGATTTCTTGTAATCCTGATTACTCCATTAGCTTATTAGTATTGTAGGGAATCTGTTGGAAATTTGACCGGCAAAATTACTCTGATTTTGGTTCAGTTTGAGACGGATTGGTATCAATTATGCTACAGTTCCATGTGATGACACAATTTTGTTGCTTTTGATAATAATTCGTGTGATGTCCCTATTTTTGAATTTTTATTCCTTTTTTTCGTTCTGACACCGCAAAGACCAAGCTCGATAGCTAGAAGTGTCAAGAAGTTTCTGGTTGAGTTTTATTACTAGTTTGCAGCGACTTGAGGGAAGAAATTTTTACGTTGATTTGCATTTGATATGAAGTTGAGTAGGTGCTCCAATTATTGTTTTCAATATAAGCAAATTGTTAGTCTTTATACAAAATTTCATTTAGCTAAATTTATTAAACTTTGTTTTTCTAAATAATGTATCAGTATAATTTTTAACAATGAAGAAATATTATCTAATAACTTATTTGTCGAAAAGTATAAAGGGCCATCACGACTTGAACTGAAATTTCATAGCATGGCTCAATAGGCACGTAAATGGTTAGTTTAAAGTCTGACACTCGCAATCAGAGTGATTTGGTATAATAATCTCTGCAGGACTAGTCGATACGAAAGGATCAATTTTCTGCTCTTTGCCTTTCACGATTCCAGATGATGAAAAACTGTGTCTCTTATGCCTTGTCAGTCCGTACCTTGTGCTGGATCTTCGCTAGATATATTATCTGTTAAGAATGTCAAGTCACGTAAAACACTTGGATATTTGCAGTTCTCTTTTTATTTTATTTTTCCGTTTAATGTTAAATGGGATGATATCTATACCTTGTTTGGAAAACGTTTTGGATCATTTTGCGAGGTGAAAACATTGTTGCATACTCCAATTGAAGCATCTCGTCTGAGGAGAGGCGCCAACCAAGAGCACCCAAATTTTCCTTAGCTTGTTTAATTGATTTGACTCCAGGAATTGGAACTGTACCTTTGCATATGCACCAATTTATAGCAACCTGACATGATAAAGCAGCAAAGAATGAGATGATAATAAGCCAATAAGGTGTGTTGTTCAGGGAAGGTTGGTCAGAGTAAGCATTGTCATTCGTCACGCACTTAAGACAAGGACAATAAGTGGATCTGTCGGTAGTTGTGTAAAAGGGAACTTTAGAACCTTCAATAAAGTTGCGTGGGCGAGCAAGGCATTTAAAAACATTAAAAGTTGGGTTCTAAGGTGGTTGATCCTGATAATGAAGCAACAGTAGTTCTGATGCTATTGCTGATAAGATGCGGGAGTTCCTTTATGACACCAGATATCAATGATGTATAATATCCCATAACCCTTTAGTTGAATAATAGGTCCTTGACCATCTGTTATACTAAAATTAGTGAATAAACTTTCAATTTGATTGCGTGTAACAAATTTTTTTTTAAATGTTAAAAATATATTAATCACTAAATTAAGACACTATCAATAAACGGTAATAAAATGCCGACATGTTGCATTTAAACTAACTTGTCATTATTACGAAGTTTTCCTCTTTTTTTTTTTTCATTAAAGAACTCTAGTTTTCCTCTCTTTTTTTTCATTAAAGAACTCTAATTTTCCTTAACCTTTGACTTCCAAAACCTTGAACCTTCTCTTCACTGATATGTGAGTTGCGTTTAGGATGCATTGTTTGCAAAGGTCAAGAGGTATATTACCTTTGCATACGAAGAAACTGTAAATTGTGTCAAAAGAAGTTTCAGTTATGGTGTTGTAAAATATGATTATGGCGGCATACAAGGATAAGAATGAAAACAGAGTTTTAAGGTTTGATCAGTAGGTGTTGTTGACAGTGTAGAAAATTTTAGGCAAATTTGAAAAATTGAAGGAGCTTCTTGTAATTCCATGGTTGGGATATTGAAAGAGGTAACAAGGATGAAGAGGAAGAGAAGATCCAAGGTTTTGTGTGGATACTCTTCTTAGAGTTTGTACTACATACTTTTGCCCTTGATGTTTTCGAAACTTCAACATCTCCATCGTCATCCTCACCCTCACCCTCACTCTCACTCTCACTCGCACCTCCTCCTTTCCTCTACCTGGGCTTGCACCCGGACATGTTGACATGTTAGAAGTGATTGTCTAAACTCAAAATTTTCAGTTTTATTGGAGTTACCAACGTTGACATGTCTAAGATTTTAATTAGTGATTTTGGGGAGAAGCTTGGAAAGGTGTTAATGAAAAATGCAGACGCCAAAGGTGACTAAAACGCCTATCAGAAGATAATCTTAAAGACTAAAATAAAAATACATAGCACATTGTATATGACGTTTTTGCTATCACATGTTACTACAACATTCTATTACTATTTATTAACGGTGTTTGGTTCTAAAAACTAAAATGTTTGACTGAAGTGAAAATCAAGAACTAATATGACATTTTTAATATTTTAGGGCCTAAATTACTTTATGCTTAATATTTTAAGAACCAAAACAAAAGTTTAGTCCAAAATTAGTATTAACAGATCCAACCGAGCACAAGCATAAGGGTTGTAGAGCACAAGAAAGATTAAGAGACAGAAGAAAGATGCTTATAGCAAGAAAGTGACCGCAAAATTGGATAAGACTATGTCACAAAAACACAGGCCAAGCCGAGAGGGCCTAACTTTGTGCTAAAGTGGTGAAACTAAGCATAGATTTTGGTAGTTGGTGTATTTTCCACACATATAAATCTAGAAAAAGGAGAGAAAATCTTGCATCACTGTCTGTTCATTGATATGCATACGCATTTCATTTGTAGATGTGCCATCCAGTAGTGTCAAAGAAATAGGACAACAGAAGTAGTTGTCTTTCTTGAGATCTATTAAAAGGCACTAAACTTTGAACGATTTTAGTTAGTAATTCTACAATGCATCTTTTACTACTCTTAAGACATTCTTGTAAGATATGTAACTACCTATAACAGCAGACTCAGACTATATTCTGTAGCATCTAACTAACCGACAGTCAACTAAAAAAATTAATAGCATACAAAGGGGAAAAAAATACTTGTGCCATGGTTTTGCGCCGTTTATTTGCAATATTTCTCAGGGAGCTCAACAAAGGATCCAGTCCTGGAAGTATTTGCTTAAATAGCAACGCCCTGTGAAATGAGATTAATAACAAAAGTACTACTAGGAAAAACTAATAGTGCATTAGGCTATAAGTTAATCACTATGTAGCTTTCTAAAGTGTTTTCTTAAAGATCAACACACCTTGGCCCACTCGGAAGTTTGGATGGTGAGTATTTCCCAGTAAGCATTCCGAGTCCTAGAGGACTATAAGCAATCACACGAATACCCAGATTGTCACATAAATTCTTGATCCGTAGTTGTTCTTCCCCCATGCTTAGCAATGAAAATTGTAACTGAAATATTCAAATTATAAAAAAGATTAATAATAGAATACATCTAAACTAAAGCATGGCAATTCCTGATTGGTTGCCACATATAGATAGCATGATGTTCAGGAATTTACAAGCAGAGTTAGCGCATGTTCATTAAACTGATATCTCTTTAAGAAGCTCAATGAAGGATAATAGTAAATTTTAGTCATTAGTTTTGTTATAACTTACAAGTAATTTTCCTCTGCCTTTTCTTTTTTCATTTTTCTTTAAAGTCTTTAAAGGATATTTGAGACTGGTTTTACATTCAGATCATGCCTAATTTAGCAAAATTTGAATGTTAAAATTTTACAATTACGCATAAATTTATACCTGGGCTGAGCGTATGGGGACTCCTCGGACTGCTAGGTAATCATGTATCTTTAAAAGCTGCCTTGGTCCGTAATTACTTACTCCAACAGCTTTAACTAAACCCTAAATGGCAACATCAACATGAGTACAGAAATTTTGATTATTCGAGAAACTGAAACTATTTTTTTTTTCTATAGGAAATAACCATTGAACTTGATGTTTAAATATATCATCTGAAACTGAAAAGTATATATTAAACATGAAAATCCGTGCAAGTAAATAATTATCAAAAGCACCTTGAGTTACTTTATACTATTTACATGGCAATTACAAACTTCAGTTATGATGTTTAAATAGGACACAGTTTTTCAAGTAACCCTTGAGCCAAGTCTTTAAAGAATGTTTCACTCAAGGTCTTATCCATATAAACCAGATATTCTACTCTTAAACATGAATTATTGTAACCTGTTCATACATCTCCAATAAGCCATTCCAAAGAGCTGATTCCTGCCAAGGGGCATAATTTGCAGTTGACCAATGTAGTTGTGCTATCCCAACTTGGTCAATCTGCATCCTATCTAGTGATGCCCTGAAAATTTAATCCACCAAGTTTAAAATCATACGCAAAGAAAATAAATCAAGCAAATTTTTGTTATGGGAGATGGGATGTGAAGCTCAGGAAGTATTTGATAGGAACCAATACCTGCAAGCATTCACAAACTGCCCTGATGTAATGCGCCATGGGTATGCTGCAAACTTTGTAGCAATTACTACATCACACTGCCTCCCCTTTTTTTCTGGGGAAGTATACATGCAATTCTTGAGTCAAAGAATTCATCACAATATGATAATGAATAAAATTTAGATGCAATGCCATAAGTATTTTTGTTTTGTTCTCTAATCAGAATTGGTGTTTCACCTCGGTAATGTACTAAATAGTAGTCGGCGTTAAAGTTCAGCATACATTATCAAAGTAAAACTCCAATTCTGATTAGAGAACAACGCCAAAACCACCTATGGTACTGCAGATGATAATATGTTTTCTTTTCCCATCAAGAAAAATGTATGGAGAAGCCATTAAGGCCTTAACTCTCTCACATGCGAACTTGTTTGTCAACCAAATCACACAAGACACTCATCAAACAAACTTTGAAAGTAACATATTTAACTATTTAAATTACATAAAAGTAAAGAATTGAAGGCCGCCTAAACATGACCCTCAAACAAATTAAGGCAGGCCAAGTTACAATGATTTTACTTAAACCTTCACTGAGATCTTCAACATAATCAATACCAAATTAAATGAAGTTGAGAAAAGATATGTGTGATGAACCTTGATATTCACGAATGAACCTCCCCAGAAGTTTCTCACTCTGCCCATTTAACCTTCCAGTGCCATAAGAATCAGCAGTGTCAAAGAGATTGATACCATTATCCACAGCCAGGTTGAAGATCTGCTGAAGCTCATTATCCATTGATTCTTGGTACCCCCACAGAAACTGATTGCCCCATGCCCACGTTCCAAACCCCATGGGAGATACACTAAGAGGGCCAATCTTCACCTATCACAAACAACCCATGAAGCTAATTAGCTACACACATCACAGATGACATGAAATTAGTTCAAAAGAAAATTGTACCTTTTGAGTTAATCTAAAGGGGAGGAAATTGAAAGGCTTGAATGGGAAAGATGGTGTTGCTAATGCTAAGGGGTTAATGTTTGATGGGCCAATAGTGCATGCTGAGAATGCCATGGCTGAATTGTGAATACAGATAGACACCAGTTTCCAATACAATTTCACTTGGTTAGTTAGTTTGATTTTGAAGCAGGTTTTGTTCACTGTGTTATGTGTTTGTGGTAGCCAGCGAATCTTCGACCTCGTTATGGATCAGTTTAATTGTGTTTGGAAACGACAAAAATAAATAAAAAACATAAAATGTCTGACAGCTGTGGGATTTGAACCCACGCCCTTTCGGACCAGAGCCTAAATCTGGCGCCTTAGACCACTCGGCCAAACTGTCTTGTTGGTATGGATGTAAGTAAATTTATTTATTATACAAAGGTAAAAAAAAAATTAGAATGTAGTTCATATTAAATGTAAATAATTACGTTAAATTAAAATTTTCTAGTAAATTTTGTGAAAAAGAAGTCTTCCAACCTCTACTCTTTTTATAAGATATGTTTATAATATTTGTATTGTCTAACTCAATGTGTTCACTTCATATTTGATATGCATTTATGATGTCGTTAGGGCTTAGGATGACCGTTATTTATAAGGGTAGGATAAACGATGATGTGAGGTGGAGTTCATATCAATAATATCTACGGCTTAATGATATTTTTAAGATTTTGTTTAAAGTATTCAATGTTTAATTACAACAACATTAAGCTTACACATTGAAAGTTATATTTATTTATTTTTGGGTCTAATAGAAAGATATTTTTAAATGCTGTTATTTACAAGGCTTATACGGTAAAGGGCTGAAGATGATGTTTTTGAGTCGAGTCTTTTTTCAAAAGATTATAGTTGTATTTGATTTGCTAAGAATTATACTTGTACATTTGATTTTAAAAATGTTCATGACCGACTATAAAACAAAACGTGAAACATAGAACAGGATTATTAAAATATGTTATTCAATAAATAGAGAATAAACAAGTCAACAAAATATTTCCTCTTTTCAATGATCCTTTTTCTTGAGCCATATCTTCCTTCATAGTCCATACTTTTTTTTCTTCCTTGAAAATAGGTTGTGATGTAAATTCTTCTACTCGTGATGTTCTTCAATGAACATGTGTATTATATAGAACTATAGATCAAAGTGGAACTCCAAGCTCATTTGTATCTCTGGCTTGACTAAGTTTTTCCGCACTGATCAACATTCTTGTGTTGTAGCACAACATATATTGATGAATTTGCTTTAAGCACAGTTGCTCGGTTAATTTATATTCTCGGTTCTTTTTGCTAGAGAATTTGGGGACAAAAATTTATATTCAGGACTTTGAATCCAATCAAAGTATCAATTGAAAATCAGACTTGTATATCTGCAATATCATCCTGTTTAATTAGTAATTGCTACTTCGCAATTTATTATGGAACATATTTCCATATACTGAAATTTGTCCTTTTAAACAAAGTTGATCAGAGGAGGACTGTCAGCTGCATTTATTTAATACAAAGTATAAAATGGAAAAAGGCCTGTAAGAGACAAGCTACGAATTTGAAATTAACATAACTGCTTTGGGAACTATAGCAATATCTTATTCATACCATTCATTCATTTTGCATGTTTCCAAGTCATAAAGATCACACAAGTTAACATGGGTATAGCTAAAGTAATAAAAGAGAGGCCCCTTTAAGAATAGAGAGAGGATTTAGATTTAAACCCAATGAAAACCAGAAATGGAAAAAAGAAAAAGAACATACGCACACATGCAAATGGATTGGAAAGGCATGCCAGAGACATTGCACATTATTTCTTTTTCCAAATCTCTACACAATTGAATCGAGTGAGGCTATCGTAATTCTCTTCCTATCAATTCAAGCCTACAAAACTTCTTCTTGGAGTTTCTTGGCCTATTTGACATCCTGCGTGGGCTGGAATGTTTTGACCTGTTTTGGCATCATAAGAGCCAACCAATCTTTGTTCCTTCTTGGAGGAAACATCACACATGCAACACAAGAGTGTGGTTCACTCTTTCAAGTCCAGAAATCTAGCCATTGAGAACTGCTACATGACTGGTCCAAGATGCCACTTGGGTCCACACTACTGTACCATTTTTCAAGTGATGCCAATGGCATCTCTGCATGATCATCCATTCTTAGAAGTTGGTGTCCCTTGTCCTCAGATTTCTCGGCCCTTATGATTCTATTTTCATTTTTATCATTTGAAAAACATGGCTTTGCTTCTTCAGGCCTCCAACTGCTGTATCCACTTCCTGAACCACCATCTTCTATGCTGTTTTCCTTGGCAACTTTGTCATCCCTTCTACCATCACGAGATATTTCCATCAAATCACTTAGCTTATGCAACTGTTTGAAAAAAAAAAAAAACTCAGTTAAAGCTTAAGGGTCTTGTATGTGATTTGTTAAGTTAAGAAGTACCCTTGTTAGAAGAAGCAGAAAATTTACCTCTTGTTGCAAAGACTCTTTCTCTTCCTTTAGTGACTCAAACCGAGATGCTAAGTTGTCATATTCATCTTTGAGTTTTCTGTATTCTTGCTCTATGCGTTTTGATTTCCACCTTGCTCTTCTGTTTTGGAACCATATGGCAACTTGGCGTGGCTGCAAGCCAAGATCTCTTGCGAGTTGCATCTTCTTCCTTGGCTCAAGCTTTGACTCTGACTCAAATATGCATTCTAGTGATCTAATCTGTTCATCACTGAACCTTCTCTTGTTTTCTATCTTCTTGTTTTTCTTCCTTGGATTTTGGGGGGGCTCTAAGCAGGTGAAGCTTTCAACATTTTTTCCTTTTGATGCTTGAATATTCTCATCACCTTCCATCATATGGCTAGTGAGAAAGGTAAGATCTCAAAGTCTATAGGTGAATTTGGAATTGGATAAGTAATTTTGTTTGGCCCCAACAAAAAAAAAAGTTATGTGATTTAAAAGTCTGGAGAGAGGGAATTGGCTGCACAATATATAGCTAGCCATAAAGAAAGTATCTCAAAGCCATTTCTATCACGTTATTGCAACTTCTAATGGAAGGTTCATGGTGGCCTATGGGATAAGATACCGTGTGGCTCTCACTATCCTTTTCTCAGTAGGAAGAAATTATCTTTGTTCGTTTACTTGTAGGCTATATCTATCGGCTCCTATACTATTTTGTTTGTAGAAGGAACTACTTGTTTGTCAGTTGTCACCCTCATAAGCACACGTCTCTGTTGCTTTTTGTTAAGCAAAAGGTTTAGGGAGGTAGAAAAAAAAAGCCAAATTAATCTCGAAAGATATAGCCCTAGTTATCTTTGATAGATAATAAAGTCACAGTTAATAACAAGTTAAAGGATATATAAGCAACAAGTTAAAGGACTTGTATTTAAATTCTAATAATATTAGTCCTTAAAAATTAGAAAATGGTAATTAAAATTTTAACGTTGTTAACTCTGGCATAGCATTAGTAACTTATTGATATACTGTCACCTAATAGTTGTATGATAATATCTTGAACTCGACTCAATGCAACCACAGCAGCTTGATCCTATAAATACTTGTGACGTTGTTTGGTTTGGATAAGAAAGATAATTTGTTTTTTTTTTTAAATGATCAAGCAATAGTCTAAAACAACTATGGACATTCATATATTTAAAAGCTTTGGTTATAATGTTGTAAACCACAAGAAAAAAAAAAGTGATAAGAAAATAAAAAATGTCCACATGTGTATATCAACATATCATTATATTGATATTTTTGAAGTTAAACTATTTGCTTGGGAGTTAATTGAAGAAAAAGGTCAAAAAAAAAAAAAAAGAAACTCGTAAGGCTCATCACCATGATCATTCAGCTAAGCTAATAGCTAGTCAGTGGCTGCCAAAAACCGACGATGGCAGGATGTTATATTGTTTGATTGTAAGTTCCAGCTAAATTGGAGGTTATTTTGTTATGGAAGGGCTAATGTTTCTGTCAATAGTGGACCTATTTCTCTTTTGTTGTTTGGATCTGTTGACGAGAAATTCTTATCCTATGTCATTATTCTTTAGGTTGCTGTCTGAATTAGGTGGCTAAATGAAGATCTTAGAACTCATACAGACCATGACCATAGTTTGTTTGATTGACACAGTTGATAACAAAGGTAATTAGAAAAAAAGTGGCAATTTCTATTTTCTACACAGTTGATGGTTGAGTCAAATACAAATCTATACAAGTTCATGAAGGGCAATGAAGGAATTGTGTTTTGTAGTTTGTGGGTTGTAAAGTAGAAAAGAGATATATAGAAAAATGCCCTCAATTCCTGATTGTAAACGTGTATATTGAGTCCATACCATTTTGCTAAATCGTGTACGTACAAAATAGAATATCCATGAAGTTAAGAACTTAGTTAGACAAAAGATATATTTGCTTGCCAAAGTGTCCTCAATTAAGAATACTAAATTAGAATGGATGGTTGTTGCAATATTAGCAAATTTTTAATGTATACAAAGCTGGATGCAGTTAGCTACGCTACTACTATAAGCAATTTAGAAGCAGGGAACAAGCTACACTGTAGTGAAGTTTGTAATTTGTGTCAGTCACTCGGTTAGATAAGAAGATAAGATTAGATGGGAATCATTTAATAATGAAGAGCTTCCATCACACACAAGATAAGGGTCAATAGATGTCGCCTAATACAGACAAAATATTGTCAGATTGTGGAGTTAAATCATAGAAAGTGAGTTTTTACATTTATTGCCAATCATACTAGTTGGCCTTAGGCAAACCACTTAATTCTTGGTTTTGTTTTGTAGCAAAGCTATGGCTACAAGTCTTTATCAGATTAAGCTTTAGCATGTTTTAGGGTAGCTTTATCAAGCTTCTTCCATGGTTAATGGCATTTGCAGATTGGCTTTTCTATGTTGGTGTGGTCTTGGTTGGTGTTTGGTGAAGTGTCTCATGCATACAAGCAAGCAAAACAAAAACGCTTAGGTCAGGAAGTTGAGATGCCCCAACATTAGAGGTCATAATTGCATGCCACGTGAGGGAGTGAATTACTTTTGGAACATTTTGAGAAGCAATTCCAGCTCAGGAAAGCTTTCACATTCTATACATTTTCCAAAGTCCCAGAATGCCAAACCAATTATGTTGGGGAAGGTACATGAGAGTTTCGAAACAGGGTCATTTATTTATTTTTAAAACCATAATTTAAAGTCGCAAACTATGGTACTAGGTAATTAATGTAACCAAAGTCCAACACAAACAAATGGCAAAGGTGGAAAAATGAATCTTGTCCAAGTCCTGGGGACTGGGCAGCTCTATGCCCTTGAATATATTGTTTATACATACGCGTCTAGTTTAAGATATTGGTTAAAGAATAGAAAAATAATAAATTATAAGTTTTTTAACATTTATTTTTGTTTTTAATTCTTTAACCAAGGTGCTAGTAACATTTTCCTATGTACATTTTTCTTTCTCTCATATTTTGTGCTAGAAACTGCGTGGGGAGAGAAGCATTCCCCCCATCTATGCCAACTTTATTTCCTAGTGAAAATGACACAAATTTTGTCTTCAAACGGCCATGATTAGCCTTGCTTTCCGTTTGGGTAAGTATGAATTATCCCACAAGTTGGTCTTCTTGTAAACGTCAAGCTATTAAGATCTTTACGGCCATGGGGTCCTTATGCTTTTGAGGAGGGGATAGGTGTCGGAGAGCCAATTGTGCCAAATGGGTGGCCCTCGAACCAATTGGTAAGCAAAGTTAGGTATTAGGTGCCTCAAAGTCCAAAATGAAGTGATTGGTCTTCCAATCATTATTAGGTTAAGATAGATTCGTCTAATGATTGTGAAAAGAATCAAGGTTAACGGAGAAAATTAGCATGGGAATCATATGTTATACGTCAGCAACCCAACTTGAAATTCTCATGTTTCTTACCGTCATTATCCATTACTACTACTAGTTGGTTCCTTTTTAAACTTGCTAGTACGATAGGTAAATCTTACCTTACAAACTTATTTTAGATTAATTGGGTTTATCAACGTTGGGCACGATAATAAACAAATCATCTTCTTTAAGCGGGGACCAAAATTTTATCCCTAAATACGGTCATTGTTAGGAGATTCTAAGTAACTTGTTACGATTGTGCTTGAAAAACTAGATTCACATCAATGTCTCTCAAACTATTGGAGTCTGTTTATTGTTGATGAGATTATCAGCGAAGTACATTATCAGAAGTTCAGAACCATTTGCTTAAACAACTTTCATTCTGGCATCATACTAGAATTAGTGATATAACTTGACAGCATTGTCGTTGATTTAAAACTATGCTGTCAACTTTTTTGTATTAAACAGTTATTTCCATAATTTAAATATTTACCTTTTTGTTTTGGGGTCGAGAATTTAAATTTGTATAAGATTTATTGAAATCCCCGCTTACTCCATTCATTTGAATTACATTATATTATTTCTAAAGTATTGTTATGTTAAAGTATTTTGATATTGTGAAATTCAGAATTTGCTTATTTTGAAAAAACATTGTTTTATTTTTAATTACAAAAATGTCGTATTATTTTTAGTTTATTGCTTTTCATGTTTTCCGATATAAAGTTTTGAAAACAAGAAAGAAAGTGAAAATATTATAAATTTCATAAATAAAACAAAAATAAAAAATAAGTACTCAAATCAAATGGCTGTTAAATTTTAGTTAGTTGGTTTTTTCCTTCTGATGTTTTGGTTATTTGCTTAGTCATATTCATGTACTGGAAATATATGATCAAAGTGAAAGTTTTTAATTTTAAGAGGATATCAGGAAAAGGCTTTTCTTCTTTGATGTATAAGCGGGAATATGGGTGGGTTCTGCAGAAGAAACCCACACAAAAAATTGGGCTTTCTGATGACTGCAATACCAACATAGGCTCAATGATTTGATGGTTCTTTAAGACTTGCTGGGCAATGGACCAAAACAATTCTTACCGGGCTCATAGCATCTCATATATAAATCTGGGTTAGATTCAAACAAGTAATCTGGGCTTGTCTTTTAAGGGACAAGCTCGTAATTCCAACTTTGAAAGGGTGAAAATTTGACCCCGAAAAAAGAGGTCATTTGGAAGAGCCCACTGTTTGCATTGCATATGCGCATGCATATAGTATTCCCGACAAGAAATGCGGGTGTGAATGGGGAGAATAGATAAAGGGCATGGATGAATTGCTAGTAAACGTGTGATCGACCCATTTACAAGGCTCAGCCGTTGAACGACAAATCAGACATCAATGTGTTGATTACTTTTTGCCAAATTAACTCTATCATGTACGACCTTCTAAATGAACAGTTTAATCTTGTTTGGCACTATTAATTTGGATCTGCTGGAGTTCAAAGTTTCCCATCATTAGTCCTGAATCCAAGCAAAGCCTCTAAAATCCGGGCACGAAAGAAATCAAGGGCAATATTGCAACCTTTTATAAATTCAGTTTTATTGGAGAATTTGAAGAAACAAATTAGTATGTAGAATTTTCTTTTTGGAGGAAAAGAATAAGTATTACATTACACTTATATTATGTAAAACGTTTTATGTGACTTAATAAATTTATTATGTATAAAAATTATATTGACTAGTATGTATAGTATCACTTCAAAAGTACGTAGGACAACTTGTGTAGGTCATTTGGATGATTGATAAAGCTATCTGTATGTTAAGTTATCCACTGATTTGCACAGTCTTTATTTGTTTATTAGCATTAAAGTTGCGAGAGTTATGTTAATTGTTTTATTAGTATTATCTTAAAGCATAATTAACTCAAAAATACACTAACTGTAATTTTAATTAAGAGCAGTGTTCTATTTAGTACACTTACTATTTCCAGAAGTTAAGAGTATATTTTTAACACTTTTTTATTGTAAAATAAGTAAAGTTGTCAACTTGTGTGAAGCAATATTTTGAGCTTGAGAATTAATCGAACAGTATCGTAGTGGGACCTCCTAATGTATAACTAATTAAGAAAGTATTTTAATGAAAAACACTAGGACTGTAATAATTTCTATAGTACGTATAAAAAGAATTTCTATCAATTGAATTAAAAAAAAGTGCCAAAACATCATATATTTGTTTTTATCATTCAAGGGCATGCACACTGCATGCATTCATATTATATAACTGTCTAAAAAACTAATGACTATTTGTGCCCCCCAAAAAAACTTTGTTAAGGAATATACATATATAAAGTGTTGAATTTTAATTATTTTTAAATATTTTTTAATAAAAATATAGTATTTAATATTTTTAATACATTAAATTCTATATGCATAGTTTTTGTACCCAAGATGACATTTTTTTAAACATTACGTATTATATCAACATTTTAATTTGTTTATCTTATTTCTCTCTTATATTCATGTGGGTGTATACACCTTCTACGGGGAACGACAGTCACAGTTAATAAGTGAATCTAATGAGTTAGTTTAAGGATAGAAATATCAACCGTTGCGGTACAGAGTAGAAAGAATTGACTCCACTCATTGTATATCCTAGCCACTGTTTTCATTGCATGATTCTCTTGCATTCACTCTCTCCTAAATCATATATATAAATGAAACAGACACGTAATAAGAGAATGGGATCAGCTTTAAACCCTCACCCAACAACTACAGCTGTGTTCCAGAAATGACCATCACCACCAGACCCCATTTTCCCTACTCTCTCTCTCTGCGCGTTACTTTTACTTTCTATTAAAACCAAATGATTATCTCCATCATTGCATTTCCTCATATACCGCAAAACCCATTTTTCATTTCACTACTTAAAGGAAGATGGTAATTGCCTTCTTGAAGACATCACAAGGATCCAGCCAAACACAACCTATACCACCTTCTTTGTTAAACAAAATCACAAGCCTAGATCAGATTTGAGATATAGCTACGAACAAAGATCGGGAAGCTCTCATCTTTTGAGGGGAATGCTGTCTGGTCCAAGGAGATCATATATAACACTATCTTTATCTTCACACCAAACTCATATCTTTACAAAACTTTATCAGATTCATATGTAATAATAATATTATGATTTTTTTGCAAATTTTGTTTTTCTATTTGATTATCGATCGAGTTAGTGTTTCCTCGGACCAGGCTTCATTCCCCTCAATCACAGCTTCCATAAGAAAACAAAACAAATCGGTGCTGTTCTCTTTCTCTGAGGTTTCACTTGATCAGCTTCACATACATAAATTCTCCGGGTCAGTTAATATAGTTATATTTGTTTTCGCAATTTTCAGCTATTTGTGCACTGCAATTTTATGTATTCATTTTGTTATCCTCATGCTTTGTCTTGTCTTCCCTTTTATACCTGTGGAGATATATGGTGTGATTCAGTGGTGGATCCGTGTAATGATGAAAAGATTTGACTGTACATGTGTCCTTTGTCTTCAACAAAACAGAAAAAGGTAACCATCATTGGGTTTTGAAATTCTAGTTCTACATGTTTTTCAGTTCTGGTTATCATGGTTGTTTCAGTTTCAGTGTCCTATATATCATTCTGTTGTTGCCTGTTGTCAATCATTGGATCGGAATTTATAATGATGAGTTTCAGGATCTCGTGTCTATCTACATATAGGATCTGTTCTAGGGTTTTCATTGCCAAAATATTGGATTTTTAATTAAGGTACGTAGAATAGTGAGCATATGCACCTATATATCATAGCTCTTCTTCCCTTGATACATGTATATAGAACAAAGAAAATTGAGCCACCAAAATGGAAATTTTCTTTTTAAATCTCCAAACATTCAAATGATCAATTATTGTATGATTTATTTGTTTCAAAATTTTCTTCTTTGTTTGAGTGTGGGTAGGTTTAAGTTCCAGACCAGCATGCCGTGTGGATCTCCACCGTCTCAGCTTTACCAATTATTCAATTATTGTTCTTTTTCGTCCCTTTATTTTTTTTTTTTTCATCATTTTCGGCAATAAGTTCCTTTTGAGTGGAAGACATTGATGGAGAAGGATAGTAAGTTGAAGCATATAGTGTGACAAAATATTCTGTAGAATAGATTCTATTTTATTGCTATCTTTTCTTTCTTTACAAAAGGAGACATCTTTCTGCTGTCTTTTGAAAATCTTTCTTTTGAATCTCTCTTTAAGTCTTTCTTTATGTATTTTATCTTCTACTAAATATATTCCCTTGGCTCATGTCAAATTAATTCTATTGAGTTTGAATAATTTATACTTACGTTGCACATATAAGTTAATTGGGGTCTTAATCACATTAATTATCCTTCAACAATCGTTTTAGACACACACACACATATATATATATTGTGAAGACAATTATGATTATAACATATATAAGAAAATGAAAAAACGAAAGATAAACCAGTTGTTTTGAACGGAAAAGGTAGTGATCGAACAATGAAAGGATCCAGCCAGCGCAGATTTAGGCATTAGCTGATCAGAAAAAGTACGTATTATACTACCCAGTTAAGCAATTCGTGATGACTGTGGATGAATTAGCTACTTTCTACAATTGGATTCCCCAAATCTGAATCTTAAGTAAGTTGTGTTTGATTTTTATATTTAACAAAAAGGTACTCAACAAAAATGAATTTTATATTTAATTTTAATTTTCTATAAAATAAACTAGTTGGATGGATAAGTAATGAATAACGTTATTTTTGTTGTACGTGAGAAATATTATAATATTGTTTGATAAAGGACACCAAAATTGGAAAATTAAAAAAATTAGTAGTATATATTCATACTTGTACTACTGTGTTTATTTTAAAAGAACTTTATAAATTAAATTCTTCTTTACTTTTAATTGTGTTGTTAAAAAAGTAAGTGTAAATTTTAAATTTTTAATGAACATCTTAATTGCAGAGGTGGAAAATCATTATTTATAGCTAATACATTAACTATTTTATTTGACTTTTAAATATTTTATTTTATTAATAAAATTAAAATTAAATATAAAAGTTATTTTTGTTGAATACAACTTCGGAGAAAAATGATAATTTTCTTGTATGATTGTTTATTTTATTAAAAAAATGATTTTACGTTAGACATGTGATCAGCATCAACTTTTTTATTTATGTTTAATTATAAAAAAGGTAGTCATATATCATAAATATAAAATTATTTTTAATTAAAAAATTAAAATAAATTGTATATAGTAAATGTAACTTACTTTATTTGTGTAAAAAATTTAAAAATTACACTAATCTTATAACTTTGATATTTAATTACACTAGTATGGTAAAAAAAAAAAAAGTCACATCTCTTTATCATCTAACTAATTCTTTTGTTGATTAATGATTGTTTTAATTATTGAAAAGAAATTCTGACATTTCCTTTGCACCATTCTATCTCCCTTTGCTTGCTTTTTTCTACACTCAACTTCCTCAAAATTAGAACTGTTGCCACACTGAATCCAAACTTAAATAAAGGGGTTGATAATTACTTTAGTTCTCAAGACATAGCCCCACAGTTAAATTTTCTTCTAAGGGTAGTTTTTGTACTAGATCTGATTCACTCTAAATTTCTTCAGTAGTTGAAGATTTATAAGATTCTTTTTCAGTTGTTGAAGATTCATAAGGTTCTGCTCCTTTAGATGAACTATAATCTGGGTCATTGATTATATCATCTTTTTCAACAACTACACCTTAAAAAGGTGTTTTTTTCTTGACTCCGTTTAGATGATTTCTCTGAAGGAGACTTCTCATCTTTTGAAAAATCTAGATTTTTTGTTTTGTTTGTCTCTGAAGAAGAGATATTCATCTTTCCTTTCCCTTTTGAGTTACGTGTAGAGGACTTAGGTTTAGGTCTGTATGCAGAGGGTAAATAATAAGATGGTATTGTAAAATTTCCTTGATAGAAAGAATATGGACTAAAAGAAGAATAATAACTTGATTGTACAGCAGGTGGAACAAAAAAAGGATTTATTTATGTTTTCCTATTTTGTTGCTTTGCTGCAATAATATCATCAATTTCTTGCAGCTGATTCTTTAATCTCCTGATTTTTCTGTCCTTTTTGTGGTATTCATCTGTAAATACTGCCTTTTCTTCTGTAAGCTTTGCAATATCTATCTCCAATTTGGCTATTTGCTTTTGAGATTCTTTGTAGTATTTGCGAAGCTTTTCAGACAGATGTTATAGCCTTTCATCATTTTTTGGACAGATTCAACTATTTTGTTCATTTTCTGATCCATCTTTTTCAAGATTTTATTTTGAGCTAAGGAGTTTTCAGTCTGCCAATTTAAAACTTCCTTAGCTTGAGACAAAGGTTTCAAGCCACCATCAGCCTGAAATTTTAAAGATATCACCAAGGGTCTGGAGTTGACCTTAGTAACTGGATCAATTTTCCTTTCAAGAGAAGGAAAATCTTCTTGAAAAAATATCATACATGGAATGGGTTGAAGTGTTTTTTCTGGAGTAGAGGAAAATGAATTGCAAAGTGATGGAGGAGGGGGCCATGTGATTAGGTCAAGATCATTTGGTGGATCTGACAAAAGACCTTCTTCCCTTAGGATTCTTAATCCTTCATGATAGATAGAAAAAGGTTCTTTTTTCTGTTTGATACCTACCTAGGGAGAAAATCCTGGGCCTTTCCTTCGAGGTTTAGGAGGAGCTTTGCATGGCTTTTTCTTTTTATGGTTGTCCTCATTATCATCAGAATCTTCCTCTGAAGTGTCTTCAGTATGCATCCATCAATCACAATCTGGATCACACATAGAAGGATCGACATCCTACATGAAATGTCCATTGAATTTATCTGAATAGATAGGAGTACCATAAGCTCGAATGCTGTAAATAGGAATCCCATCTTCTCCTTCTCCAAGTGTGATCATCATAGATTGGAAACAATTTGATGGTAGACTGCTTTCAGCATAAGGTTTTTTGAAAACTGTGGTGACAGAACCATCTACAAATTTTCTAAAGGTAGCTTCAAAATACTGTATTGGTTTTTTGTTACGCATGATCTTCTCATAGTTTGTTGTCCATTCTACAGGGATTAGCTTAATCAACTCATCCATAGAGATTTGTCTTAGAACCTGGACAATGGAAAGGATATCATCTTCATCCTTATTTGCCACTATGAGCATATTATCATGAGCTCCGCCTGAGATTGACAAATCATGAGCATGATTTTGTAGTCTATAAATGATCTGGTGGTGGAGAGCTGCTAAGAGAGCTTCTTTAACCTGTTCAGCTCTAGTCAGTTGGATCTAAACTTTCAATATGGTCGGAAGAGTTTTGTTTTTTAAAGAGACATTGTAATTTGGGAAGATTGTAAGAACGACACTTCCAGCATGTAGAGTAGTTAGAAAGGTAGCAATTACTGCATGCTTATAATGAATATAGGAGATGTCTATTACCGCTGAAAAGGATGGATCAGAAAATGGACAAAATAGTTGAATCTGTCCAAAAAAATGATGAAAGGCTACAACATTTGTCTGAAAAGCTTCACAAATACTACAAAGAATCTCAAAAGCAAATAGCCAAATTGGAGATAGATATTGCAACACTTATAGAAGGAAAGGCAATATTTAGAAATGAATACCACAAAAAAGACGGAGAAATCAGGAGATTAAAGAATCAACTGCAAGAAATGGATGATATTATTGCAGCAAAGCAACAAAATAGGGAAACAAAAATAAATCTTTTTTTTGTTCCACCTCCTGTACAATCAAGTTATTATTCTCCTTTTAGTCTATCTCCTTTCTATCAAGGAACTTATACAGCACCATCTTATTCTTTACCCTCTACATACAGACTTAAACTTAGGTCCTCTACTCGAGACTCAAACGGAAAAGGAAATATGAATATTTCTTCTTTAGAGACAAACAAAACAAAAATCTAGATTCTTCAGAAGATGAGAAGCCTCCGCCAAAGAAATCATCTAAAAGGAGTCAAGAAAAAAATGCCTTTTTTAGGTACAATTGTTGAAAAAGAAGATATGATCAATAACTCAGATTCTAGTTCATCTAAAAAAGGTGAACCTTTTGAATCTTCAACGACTGAAGAAATTTAGAGTGAATTAGATCTAGTGCAAGAATTGTCCTCAGATGAAAATTTTACTGATATTACTAGAATGCTGATGGTCAACACTACATAATCCATTAATATAAGAGGATTTTTCTATGATTCACCTGAAGAAGAGGAAGAAACCAATAAAAGAATCTAAGCTTAATGGGGGTCCTTATTTCATTCTTGATGATGTCTCTCCATAACATTGGAGAAAAAGCTTGTTTGATTTTGGGGCATGGTTGGATACCCAATTCATGAAAATAGATGCAGATTCTTATAAAGTCATTGAAGAATTCTGTTGTAGAATGATTGACACCCTTAAAAAATGGTATTATAATCTTGGCAATGTAAAGCAAGACCAGTTTCATTAACTGGAAAATACTCGCCAAGTTCTTGGAGTTATTCATCAAGAATTTGTGGTTGACATGAATCTTTATGATAAAAAAATCAGACATAATTATTTTGAAATGAGATGTTGCTCTTTAAAAAAGAGTGATCTAGAAAAACATCACAAGCGGATGGTAGAAAGCTTCTATCTTTTCAGTGGATACAATGATGTCAGTTTAAAAAATACATATGTTGCCTTTCTTCTCTAAGAATTACAACCAGAGATCCATAAACTGATTGTTGGCCAAGGACAAGACTTGACTAGTTTAAGTCTTGGACAAATTTATCAAAAGACATTGGAATCTCTTGATAAGCTTTGCAAGGCACACTTATTCATTTTTGATGTCATGAATGAAAGGTCAAAATTTACAAAAGCTTGCAAAAAGAAATATCTTGAAATTGGATGCAAAGATAAAAAACTGTGTTTGTTCATCCAAGAAAAAGTGGAAGATAAAAAAATTCTGAAAAAAGAAGAAGAAAAAAATGAAGTTCTTCAAGAAGAAAAACAAGAGAGGAAAAAAAATAAAAGCACTAGATGCTTCATCTGCAGGAAAAAAGGTCACTTTGCGAAAAAAAAAAAAAGCCCAAATAAAAGACCTTAAAGCCCAAAATCTGATAAATTCATTAGATCCTGTTGAGAGAGACATCAAATCAAAATACTCTGAATAAGAAGAAGCAGATCAGGACACAGTCTTTGCCATACAAGAATCCTCTCATGATTTCTCAGAAACCTCTAGTAAAGAGGAAGAATATATACCTTTCAATTTCACCCAGGAGATACGAAGCATATCTCAAACTCTAGCTCAACCTTGTGTTGAAGTACAAGTCCTTTCTAACAAATATGCTACTCCTATTAAAGCCATATCTTATATGAATACCAGAGCATAGAGAACAATGATAAATCTAGATATCCTCCCAAAAGATTGTTGGACCAAAAATTCAAGTTTCTTTGTATCAGCAGATAGGAAGCTCTTCAGAACATACTTAATTTTCAAAATGCCTATTGGAATTAAGTTTTTCCCATATTGTATAGTCTGGATGAAAGTCATAGGAAGTTATCTTCCTAATAAAGATATTCGTCTTGTAATGGACGCATATTGTTTGGCTAAAAAACTCCAGATTCTTCCCAAGGGAATTGAGTTCAAAAGAAGTTTCAAGCCCTACACTGATGTACTAAAACTTTATTCTCTTGAAGAAAGTCCAGAAGAATATTCTGAGATTAAGGAAAGTTAAAACAATTATGTGCAGATGGTCATGAGAATTTCTCTCATCCTAATTTAATTTGGAACAATCTAGAGTTTTTTATAAAGCTTCCTTTCAAGTTCAATAAAGATATCAATCCTACAAAAGCCACTTATTCTGGAATGAGTCATAGTGATCTTCAGATGGCTAGACAAGAATGCAATGAACTTCTACGTTAAGGATTGATAGAACCAACAAAATCAGAATGGGCATGTCAAGCATTTTATGTTGAGAAGAGATCTGAAAAGCTCAGAAAAAAAAAAGAAGTTAGTGATTAATTACAAGCCTCTGAATCATTCTCTTAAAGATGATAAATTCCCAATCCCAAAAACTACTTCTCTTCATACCTTGATCAAAGATGCCATAATTTTCTCTAAATTTGACTTAAATTCTGGATTTTGGCAATTTGGTGTTGATCCTTCTGATAGATATAAAACTGCTTTCTGCATACCTAATGCTTAGTACCAATGGAAAGTTCTACCATTTGGTCTTAAGTTGCACCTTCTTTATTCCAGAAAGCTATGACCAAAATTTGTTAACCTATTCTTGATATTATACTTATCTACATAGATGATGTATTGTTATTCTCAAAAGACACAGAATCTCATAAAGACCTTCTCAAAAGGTTTTTTGACCTTGTAAATACTCATGGGATTATGTAGTCAGAAAAGAAGATTCAATTAGCACAAACCCAGATAGATTTCCTAGGAATGCATTTTTCTCAGGGAAATTATCAACCCCAACCTCACATTGCTGAAGAATTCTTAAATTTTCCTGATGAAAATTTTACTATAAAACAAATTCAAAAATTTCTTGGAGTTTTGAACTATATTAGAGATTTTATCCCTAATGCAGTTAAATATACAAGCCCTTTATCAAGACTTCTAAGGAAAAATCCTCCATCATGAAGTGTTGAACAGACTGAAGATGTTTGTCATATGAAAAAGATAGCTCAAAACTCTCCACCATTGAAGATTCCTAGAGATGATAAAAGGATTTTGCAGATAGATGCCAGTGATCATTATTGGGGAGCTGTCTTACTTGAGAAAATTAATGGAAAAAAAGCATACTATGGACATGCCAGTGGACAATTCAAAGAATCTGAGAAGCATTATCATACTACTTACAAAGAAGCTCTGCGGTAAAAAATGGTATTCAAAAATTTGAAGTCACAATTTTGAAGTCCAAATGGATAATTTTTTATTTCTCGCTCTTCTTGAATTCAAAAATAAGATGCCACCTAATCCTCAGATTCTCAAATTAAAAAATTGGTTCTCCAGGTATGATTTTACTGTTAAGCACATAAAATGAGAAAAAAAAATTGTCCCAAATCTGTTGTCTCGTCCAAAAAAACCAATTTCCATTGTTACCTCCACTCAGATCTATCTATCAATTTTTCCTCTCAACATTGTTGAAGCCAGCACCAGTAACCCACATCTGAACAATTTTTCACCAAAATTTAATCCCAACAGTCGGATTAATCTTGAATACATAAAAAGACTTTGCCAAAAATCATATATTCCATTACCTAGCTCTTTCTTTATATAATCATGGAATTAAACCTAAATCTTCTTGGTTTCATCCAGATGCTCCTTATCTGAACATTTTTGCTTTGTTAATGGATTACCCCATGATTAAAGAAGATTTATGATATTTATGGTGTGTTTCCCTCTTGTTCCATTATCCAATAATATTTCCAAGCTTTAGGATGTTTGAATTTCTTGATAATGGTCAAAATAACTCATCCTTGTTATGGAAATTTCTCAAATGGTACCAACTTATTCCTTATTTGAAAAGAGATATATAGAAAGAAATGGAGAGACTTTGTATATGGAAGGAAGTTTAAATTCCTCCTGATTAGTTTCCACAACATGTAACTGTTGTAATAATCCATAGGCCTTATTTCCAGCATCTAACAACCAAGTTATTGTATATTCAAAATCAGGTCAGATTTTGGAATACCTACAAGAATTTACAGGATATTTCTGATCCTGCAAAGCCACCTTTTGAACAAGCTGATTTGTTAATTCATTTGCGTTTCACTAATGGAGTCTGTGATCAAATGATAAAAGTGAATTCTACTTGTTCCAATTTAAAACCAATGAATATTATCTGTCCACCTGACCCTGATGATAAAGGCATATGGGATAGGATCCAACAAGTTGCTCCATCAATTATCTCATCAGAATGCAAGATTGATAATTAGGAAAGAGAAGGACAAATAATTTTGAGTATAGAAGCTGAGTTATCCCAAGTTGACATGATTATGGATTCCCAAAATCCTAATGAATCTATTTTGAAAGAAATTGATTAGATCAATGAAGATGACCCTAATCTCTCTCCGAGTTATGAGCCTATCTTTAAAAATTGAAGGAAGAACAAAAAGTCACTTTATAGTTGTTAACTTTTGTAAAAGCATCTTTATGTACTAAAAAGTAACTTTAGATGTGATCATGTACTTAAAGTAGTTTGGCTTTGTTATAACTTTGTTAAAGTAACTTTATTATATCAGAATCTTATCTGAGTGCTTGTCTTGTTGTACCCAACTCCTCTATATAAGGGAAGGCTCTTGATAGTTGAAGACATGCGTTGAATGAAATAAAACTTGTGTATTTTATACATCATGAGTTCATTCTAATTTTTTTTCTTTGAAAGCTTTGTTTATAATGATTATCCTCTAGTCCCTGACTAGAAAGAAGTATGTTCTGCACTTGCTGTCTTAAACAGATTCTGTGAATAAAAAATTTTTTAGGTGAAAAATCATATTGCTATGGTTCTCTTTATTAGAATTAAGATAGAATGAGAAGCACAAGTATAAGAAATTGTTCAAAGTATTAGAAAGTGTTATATATATATGTGTGTAAAAAGAAGCTCAACAAGGAATTAATTTGTTCCCCCAATTGATCGTATTGCTGATCTTTTAATCAGCTTCATAGTTGTTAACTTGATCGTTCTTGATTTCCAAATTCAGCAAAACTTATAATTCGACAAAATTTATTTCAAGTCTAGTGAGAAAGGAGAATTTACGTTAATGTCTATTGATTATTAATTATCCTTGGCCTTGGACCACAATGCATGATGTTATATACACAAGATGAATAAAAACTACAAAAATTAATTAACAAGTTTTTACTATCACTAGTGGGATGCAGGTGCGCAACACACGGACAAAGGAAAAGAACAAAAAATTTTATATATAGGTGGAACAGAAAGTGATCACTGGAAATGTAGGTTTTATGTGTATTGCCTGTTAAGTTGTTGGCAGAATCATACCCTGATTTCACTTTCCCCACTTTTTTCCCCACTAAAATGAACAAACTTTATTAATAATTAATCAAAGTCTAGCTTTGTTAGTGCAGCAGGATTTGTTTCGGGGCTCATTAAAACAAGGTTGCCGGCATTTTGTTTTATTGTATTTTTTTTAATCAACAAGATTGATTCATTAATAAAAGAGCATAAGAGGTATTCTAACTATACAATCTTTAACAACTGTTTTGCATTTATGGGTTACATCCAATCCAATAAAACCAGGCCTAGTACGGTTCCTCCTATCCAAGAAGTTCAAAGTCTACTGAGACCCAGATTGGATAAATAAATGTTTTTTTGTAAATTAAAAATAACTTATTTTCTTGAATTTTAATGAAATTAAATGAAATAAATTTTCTATAAAAAAACATAAATTAATTTTAACTTATAAATTTTTTAAATATTTTTTATATTGAATTTTTTTTCCTTTTATAAGAACTTTTTAAAAAGTTATTTAAATTGGAGCAAAAAATTCAAGTTATCTGCTCACACCTCATATCAAAATTTTTAAGATAATCAAAATTAAGAGGCTCTTGCCACATTGGACTTGTCTCATGGTTGCGCTCTGATATATATTTGAGTAATGACTTATTTGCATTTAAACCTTATATAAAGAATATTACCTATAGCACTAAGTAAACTCTCCTTCGATGTACTAATAATTTGCTAGAATGCACACAAATTTAAATATTGAAGTGCTTTTGTAGGTTCCTCAAATTTCATCTCTGTGTGTATCCAAAACTTTTTATCGGCAACACCATCAACCTAAAGACTGATTCAATGGGCCTAATTATATTCATAACTGCTTCACCTTTTATATACATTGAGTAGAGGAGGACATACATATCTATCTAAGAAATTAAGAAAAAAAATAAAATGAGACTCGTCAAATCTACTTGTAAACCATATCCAAGACCTAATCTTCATGAAATCCATAATGTGAATGAAAACCTTTTATTCCATTGTGACAAATCCATATAAATCATATTATAGTTTTTTTTTTCGGCTCCCTTTGAATAGGCTGCGATGTTGGAGAAATGTGCTTTACAATGTGAAAGCAAGCCAAGAAAACTTAGTTAAAATTATTGTTGCAGGGCAACTACAAAAGAAAAATAAGTGAGAAAAAAGATTCAACCTACTCATTACACAAATCACATAGCGTTTGGTATTGAACATCTGAGATGCTTCACTCTTTATTTTGAGATATTTAACATCTAGGACATAATTAAATCTGACAATTTTGTATTGTTAGTTCTAAATTAATCGCAACATGTGGAAAACATCCTTTGTAATATCAGCATAACAACTTTTTTCAATAAATTTTTAACACCAACTAATGTAAAATTCTAACCAAGTATTTTAGCATAAGAACTTCAATCTAAAGTGTGTTGAATACAGTGTATCATTAATCCTTTTTTTTTTTTTAAATTGAACATGGCAGAGTATATAATGTGGGTGCAGTTTTTTAAATATTTTTTCTGTGAAAACTTTTTGATATTTTAAAAATTTCCTTTCCTTGTATAAGCTATAACCATAAGAACTTTTTTTTCGTACGCCCATTTTTCTCCACAAGAGTCAAAATCTTACAGGTCAATTAGTCAAAACGTCTAACTCATTTTCCACAATCCAAATTAATATAGTTTTCCAACCTAAAATTATTAGATGAATTCCAGATAATAGAATATGTGCAAATTATCTTTTGTGTGTAACTGAATCTAATAATTAGCTGTTGCACATACAAAAGGGTGCAACACAACTAAGCATTGTATTTGCATTTACATACACTAGTTGTCGTTTTTTCCTTTTGTAAATTATTATTAGACAAATTCCAAAATTTATTTTATAACTTATCATATAAGCATAAAGACAACAAATGAAATGACTCAACATATCACCAAAAAAAAAATTAACAAGATTACGTAATCAATTATTATTCATACCTGTATGCGCATATTGAGTAGAAAAAATTGTACAAAATAACATAATAACCACTAATAATGAAAACTAATCAAATCTCATCACATATAGCAAAGCATAGGGACAAAATAGAACAAACCAAGCCAAATATGCCAAATCTATATCATGTCACCATGCTATTAGCCAATATAAGGTTGTAAATATCACTGAGAATTTAGAAAATAAATATTATATAATTTTTTTACTATTATTTATGACATTTTGTACGCATGAAAACCGAAAAAAGAGAATGCAAGGGTGTTCTTCTTAACTGATCCCCGAAATTAAAGGATCCTCCTCGTTACACCACAAAGCCACCCTTTCCCTGCATCCCACAAAGAAAAATAAAATAAGACTAGCTCTTTCTCTATCTGCTGCTCTCCTCCAGCTTTATCATTTTCAAAACCCAAATCTCTCATAGCTATTCTCCCCAGGCTGGGAAGAGTGGGGAGAGAGAAGAGAGAGAAAGAGAAAAATAGCAAAACCTAATATATTTCCCATTGCTCCTTCTGGTCAAACCCAGACCCTTTATGCCAATCCACCTGAAACCATCAATCCCCAATCTTCCATGCTTAATCTCACCCAATATCTATCTCCAGTGCCGCTGCTGCCACCAGAGCCAGCGTCACCACAACCCCATCATCTTCGATCAAAACCATTCATCCAGGTAAAACATTTGGTGGGGTAATCAATCAAGGGACATACACAACTATATACATCAAAGACCTCATGCAAATGGAAAAATAGACACAGACATATATTGTATATATATATATATATGTAAGCACACACACACACACATATATATATATATATCTTCACAAAAAATAGAGAGAGCAATCCATGTTGTTCATGCCTGAAGTTCTACTCCTCAATTCAGTTTTCGACTTCATCACCGTAACATTCATATCTGCCTTAATAATCCTATCGGTACTATCCTTATGTTTCATCTTCCACCTTCGCCTCAAATCAAAATCCATTACCCACTTGCAAGGTTTTAACTCTCTTTGGACCGTGCGGTTCCTCCTTGTCCTCTTCATATTCCTTTGGGCCATAACTGAACTCCTTCGATTACCCTTCTTTCGTCACACATATCTCAACCCTTTCATACCCTCTTTCACCGTACCACAACAAGCCAACCTTTGCAGGGTCCACATTGTCCTCTCTCTAGGGTTCTTCGAACCCGCGTTCCTTGTCATTCTCCTCTTCCTCCTCAATGCCTCCACCAGAAAGAAGACACCAAATGACACGTGGGCCATTACCTTTGTGTGCATCACGTGCCTCCCCACTGCAACTCTTCAAACATTGCTCATCTTCTTCAACCCTTTGGAAAACCGTGTGCCAGCGCTGTTCAAACGAACCTACATGGTTCTCAACGACGACTTGAACAATGAAACGGTGCTCTGTGGGTACCCTTTCCTCAACAGCATTTTGTTCGCGGGGTTTGGTATTGTCTACGCAACATGGTTCTTGTTCTCGTGTTGGAGGGTTCTATCTTTGGTGATAAACAAAGGCCTAAGGGCGAGGATTTATGGGTTGACCATTACAGTGTTGGTGGGTCTACCATTGCAGATTGTGTCTTTGGGTTTCACTGTGCTTTGGAACCCACGTCAGGAATTGTACAGTGTGTTTTCGCTCTTGGTGTTCCTTGGTGCATTTTGTTGTGCCACCGTCGGGGAGGGTATTCTTGTCATTAAGCCAATTTCTGATGCGTTGGACGCTGGTGGAAGTTGTTGCCTGTGGAATCATGCAGGACATGATGATAGCCTTAGACACAACGGATCAATATCATTGGACCACGTGGAGAATCGAATCAACGCTGGGGAAGGGTGCGTTTAGAGAGAGGGATATTCGCATAAGGATAGGGTGGTAATTTCAAGCTGTTCCTTGATCCCAGATTTTGCTTATTCAATTTCATTCTTCTGGTGCATGAGCAACGCACACATGGAGTACATGTAAAGTTATTTTAACAAAAAATGTAATTTATATTGGATTTTCTTTTATATTCTTTTTTGGGTTAAGGTTTTTTTTTTTTTCTTTTGATAGTAATGGTTTATGTACTTAAATTTTTTGGTGTGATTATTCTTTTTATTCTCGTTCTTCAATATTAATTCTACAATATACATATATTTATATATTATACATATATTTTAAATTTGAGGTAAAAAATAAGTTAAACTATTTATAAATTATTTAACTTTCTCTCATTAAGTGTTTAATCAAATTTGTTTGTTGCGTTAAACAAAAAATAAGCAAGCATAATTTTTTCAATGGCCTGTGTTGACTCTGTTAATAACTTCCTTCATGGGCCACCCACCCGTTGCTGAATTAAAGCAGGCCTCTAATCTTTTCGTCCAGTGAGCTCAGAGGGCTACTTGCTGAAATATGCATTTACAGAGGGCCCAAACGGGCCCATGATCGAGTTTGGCATACAGCCACCACCAAAAAGCCAACTTTCCATTAAGCCACGACCTAAAACACAACTTTCCATTAGGCCTGACTGACAATAAAAGCATAAAAAAAATAGATACTTACTATGGTATTTTTAAATTTAAAAAATATTAAATATTTTTTTTAATTATATTAAGATATTTAAAATATTTATATATTTTTTAAATACACTACTAACTATGTTACTAAAATCAACTATTACGATTGTTTCACATATAAAAAAACATAAAATATTTCTCATTTTTTAAAATATCGTAGAATTTACTAAAAAAATAATGTACTGGTTCTTTATGTAAATTCTTTCCATTTTTATTTCTATAACAATATAACACTGCATGTCTTTTTTAATTAGACAAATTATTCTAATTTTTTTATAAAATTATATAAATCTAGGGTTGCAAAAGTAATGAAAAAAATATATATCAAGTGAATTTTTATCAAATCTAAAAGAATATGAATGTAATTTATTCTTAAATTTTATTTTTAACTTACTCAACTTTTTTCTCCAATTTCCCTTTTGATCCAACAGCTAATGTGTTCTTGGAAAAAGAAAAAGTTATCCTCCAGTACTGAAAGAAGAAAAAGATACTGCATTAACTCTTCATCCTTGTAAAGTTGTCTTTTATCTTTATAGGTTTACTGTTGATTTAAAAAAAATTATTCTAAGGTCCTCCTATTCGTTGCAAAAAGTAGGAGAATTGCAAAAGTAAAGTTGTTGTACAAGTAAATTTCAAAATAATTAAGACCGTTGATTAGATTGTGTGTTACGTTGATGGCTGGGATTGAAACCACAAAAGTAAAAAATCAAATGAATAACCTGAATCTGTTGTTATTCACGAGGGGTAAAAAAGTAAATAGAAAGCTTATATATATTTGGACCGTTAACGAATGAGTATACAAGTTCTTTGTTTCCCTTCTAAGCATGGCAGTGTTAACATTGATTATGGTATCTCAGAAAGTTAACCACTGACCTTATTCATATTGTCATTTTTATTATGTACCATCGAAGAAGATGAAATGTCGTTTGAAGAAGACAAAAATTGAAGAAGGAATGGTACAAATAATGCTGATAAAGTCATAGTCTGTATGTTTGTATGACACCATAACCTCCTGCGTCATTTTCATTCTGATCGTGATCATAAATGATTACAATGAAGCAACATGAGACAAATGATACAACATACAAAACAATGATACAAGAGTTGAATATAATTCATGTAGTTGCTTCACCTTTAAGGCAGCCCACCTTCGACATATAATTGTTTATTGTTTAATAATAGTATTAGTAATATAAAATAATATGGGAAATATTGTATGTTACGAAGCGATTCTTTGACAACTTGATGGGGGATGAACATTTACATCGGTTGTGTCTTCGGTGATGTTAGTATGCAAATGTCATTTTAAATTATAAGGGGAATTGATCTGCATCAGTTGGTTATCTATCAATCGATGTCCAAATAAATGCAATAAGTCATATAATAACAGAGTCAAATAAATTATATAGGCCCTTTTCGTGCACCGATGTGGAACTACATTTTTATATTAATTCAATGGAAATTTCACATTGTCACTTCGTGGTAGGTTGTGTTCTGACTTGACCCCTTCTGATTTGCAATATTGTAGCGAACAAAAGCTAAACCTGAGGAAGAACCGTGGAAGGGTAGCATTTGCTAAGCTGAAAAAGGAAAGAGATTAGGACGAGGAAGAGGAAGAAGAAAGAGTTTAGGCAAAGCAAGCTGAATAATACCCTTTGTTTGCTTGTAAGATAAAATGGATGTCAGTGGAAATGAGAATGGAAACGAAGAGATTTGTGTATATTTTGTTTGTTTAATTGAAAGTTGTTGTATCTGATTTACAAGAAGTAACATCCATATTGATTTGGATTTGTTACATGTTTTTGTTGATGAATGCAATATTGAAGAGGAAATTTCAACTTCAGATGAAGTCGATATGCAGAATGACGGATATGAACATTTGTTTGATTTATCTAACATTAAGAACATGGAATTTTTTAGTTTGAATGATGGTTATAAATTTTATAATGAATACGGTAAAATGAATGGGTTTGGCGTGAGGAAAAACAAACGTGGTAAAAATAAGAATGGACAAGTTGTGTGGTAACAATTTGTCTGTTCAAGTGAAGGTTTTCGAAGACAAACATACCGAAGTCTGCCGAATCGACTTAGGGACCACAAAGCTATGACAAGATGTGGTTGTGAGGCTGAGTTGAAGATATAAAAAGATGTAGATAGAGGGTTTAATGTAACTGGGACTGGGCCCATTCTTTAATGTATATCGGTCATTTGCACAATACAAATGGTCAACATTTTCGTCATAAGGGAAAACTAGTAATTAACATAGTCATTCATTTTGCATATAAATAAATCACCTCACAAATGGGATCAACAAAGCCAAAACAAATTCAGCCAAAAAATTTTATCACATTTATCTCCCTTTTAGGGCATGGATAATGTTACACAATTTCTCTACTTACATCATTGTCGCACTAACTAATTATTTCAACATGCATAATTCCATTTCTTTTCTTCTTCATGCCAAATCTTACAACATCCCCAACATTGATGCCAACCACTGTGCAAAAGTCACGCCATCCATACTTTAGATAGGCAGATCGCTTTAGCCTTCCATTCCAATACACTTCAACTTCAAACAAACTCATGTCTTTATGCTGAAGTGCGACCTTTTGTTGCTTCTGAGCCAAAGATTCATAACAGAAATTGGTTGGCAAAACCTGTTCACAAAAAATTCACCTACTACTCAATATAATAACATTAACATATTCAAAAGTGTAATATTTCTTTTGTTATTCAAAAATTTTATCTTTTAAAAATAATTCAATCAAACTTATTTTATTAATTGAAACATATCACTAATTATATATGATTAGAGTAAAGGTCACAAAGTACTACGCAGCTGCAAAATTTTAAATAATGTTAAAAATTGGATATAATATGTGTAATGATTTACAAGTATATTATATTAAAATCTGTTTTGCATATCAAGGATCGAAAAACAACTTGGTGTAGTCACTTCACTTACAACGATGGCCCACCTTCGATGTAATTGTTTATTGTTTAGTAATAGTAATAGTCATATATTACATTATGCTAAAGAACGTGATGGTGATGAACATTTATATCGGTTGTATCCTCCAGCTGATGTTAATACACAGATGTCATTTAAAATTAGAAGCGGTCTTTATCTGCATCGGTTGGTTAGCTGTCAACCGATGTCCCAATACACGCGATAAGTGATGAAACAATAGATTAAAAAAAACACATTGGCTCTTTTTCTGCACCGATGTAGAAGTGAAAAGTGAATTAATGCTATTAAGATTTCACATTGCCTCTTTTCATGCACCGATATGGAACTGAATCGTCATATTAATGCAATGAAAATTTCACATTGTCTCCTTTCTTGCACCAATGTAGTACTGAGTTTATATTAATGCAGTGAAATTTTCACATTGCCTTCTTTCTTGGACTAATGTAGTAGTTACACCTCATATTAATGCAATTAAATTTTTACATTGTCTCATTTCGTGAATCGACGTGGAAATGAATCCTCAAATTCATGTATTTGTTTATGAAAGATGTCAATGTATACATACCCTTCTTGCTTTGTAGACCACTAATGGCTGGGAGTTCACAGAGGAAAGGTCGACTCTGACAAAACTTTCATATACAGCACTTTGAAGTAACCAAATTTGTATACACAAATCGTAACCAAAATCATAACGTATTGTAATGTTTGTGAAGACAACAATTTTGCAGATTTGAAATTTTCACTTTATTATGGTGCATAACTGCGTAGTGGCCGGTGAAGTATACAGTACTCACAAAACAAATGGATACAAAACAACAAAAGATAGAACTCAACACAACACGAATAACGAACATCTTCATTAAATCACCAAATTCTCTTTTTATAATATAACCTGTATGACCGATTACCTCTCTTCTATTTTGGACCATTAGATTTTTATCAACGGTTCACAATGATATAACGCTCATCAGAAAGACATATATCCCTTGCTTTTTGCAACGAATGGGAGGACCTTAGAATCACCCTTTTTTAATACCCGTAGGGGTAAATACTACATTGCTGATTTGTACTTCCTTGAAAATGTAAGTTTATCAAAATGTTGCTGACGAGTAAGACTTAACCATTGATCAAAATCAATTGCTTTGGAATTGAAATTTAATCAAAAGATAATGAAACTCATATCATTTAAAACAAATGGGTAGAGCATATTTTATTGAATGAAATCATTTATTGGACTTATGTTTTTTAGTGCACATTATCCTATTTTTATAATCATTCATTCATATACCAATAAAAGTTATTACATTTATTTGTTATATGAATACAAATGAAAGTCGTTTTTCAATATATATATATATATATATATATATATATATATATATAACAAATTTCACGTCTTAACTAAAATAAGGAGGATACACATTTTTTTTCTTTGTTTGAAAAATTTTAGTGTATGGTGTTAGAATAGATACGTTGATATTTGCAAAAAATTGAGCCCTCCTATTAGGCTCAGTGGTTTCAATTTTCAAGTAATTCTCCTCTGTTTTTGTAATAGATGACCATTTGCTTGATGCTCTGTTCAATTTTTTGCTTTTTAGCAAGTGAATCTGTGTGCCTTTGTTATTTTTTCTCTGACTTGAATGCTTGTTGACTTATACATCTCTATTCCTTACTTCTCTGTTCATATATGTTTTACTTCTTGTCTTTTGCTGATTTAAGATAAGGACGATTGAGGCTATGTTTTTTGAAAAATATGTAACTTCTTGTAGTATCTTGGTCCTTTATCATGTTATGTTTAGTTGCTTCTTATTTATGTTTCTGTCCTTTCTTTACTTAGAAACTCAAGCAAACATCTTATATGACTACTTAGTTATTATGCTGACTATAGTGGCAGCTAGGATGTTATTCAATTATCATCCCAAACACAAGACAAATGTGAGAGGTATTTGAAGGTTGTATTTAAGTTAAAAAGAAAATTTTTATTAACCTTAGTCATTAAGATTAAGTTTAAGCATTAATTAACAAATTCTTTTAAAAAAATATATTTATTACGTTAAAGCAATAAATTTATAGTAAAATATTTTAATAAATTTTCTTTATTAGTAGTTGCTTATCCTCAGTCCTAATTTTTTTTTTTTTAAAATAATATGTAAATAAAAATGTTCAAATTTAAAATATTAAAATATTTTTTTAATAAATATGACACTTAAGTTAAATGTTTATCAAAATAATTTTTTCGCATTTTTTTGAATAATGATTCATACATAAATTTTAATCTAGTTTTAGAACATATATTCGAAAGAAGACATGGAATTCAAATAACCTAAACATTAGCAAAAGTAAATAAATCAAAGACACCCAAAAAGTAAGGAAAAACTGACTTGTTAAAATTAAGGACTTGTCTCAATTTTTTAAAAATGGTTATTTTTCAGACACATTATATGTAAGTGAAAAAATCATGACTTCAAAATATAAAAATATAATTATTTAAATAAGTTATTTAAATATAAAAATCCATATTTTACTCTTTCACGTTCTTAGACAATACTTCGTACATAAATTGTCGTTGTCATTAATAACTATTTTTTTAATCTTTTCTGGAATATATGAATTTAATGGAAAAGTATCATATATTTTATTATAAAAATGAGACTTGATATCAAGGGTCTTTTGATAGTAAAATAGGTTAATCACCACGAAGTGATAAATTATATTCAAATTTTTCAACATTAGAAGAACTTACCACATTTAGTATTCCACTTTCTATTATAAGAAACATATAAATAAAGATGAGGCTTGCGGACCGTTAAGGATGCTTTAATTATAAATTAGAATAAGTTACATCCTTGTCTTAAAAATTACATATATTACTTTTTATTTTAAAATTATACAATTTTTTATTTTAAAATATAAATACATTTTATAGTACATCTTTTTTTTATATATATATATTTTACTATGTTTAATATATAAATACATTTATTTTAAATAATATATATATATATATATATATATGTTATGTACGATTTATATTTTTTTTATTAAAAAAATAAGGTATTAATGTCACATATAACTTACTAATTTATTTTAAAAATTATATAAATAAATTATATTCACTAGTTACATAGATAGTTTAAAATTTACAATAAATGTAAAATTGAAATAAAATTACAGTAATTACGTATAAAAAAATCAGAATCTAAAATCACCATATCGTGGAAAAAGATGCACCGTCTGGAAGTAGGTGACACAAAAACAAAAGTTAGCTCAGCCGCATTATCTCCAAACCAATGCTTTCTTCAATCATTTTGTTTTTGACAAGAAAGTGGAAAGCACCTGAAACCTGTAACCAGTGGCTTCCACATCGGGTCGAACAACGGCTACTTTCAATTTCTTGCAAGTAAAACAAAAAGGAAATATAAACAGTGAAACCTGTACAATCTAATGTTCTTACAATTAGGCCTAGATATCCAATCTCATCCAATGGTCAAAATGACAAAGTAAATTAAGATAAAATAGGTCACAGCATATCATGAATAGCCACAATAGGAAAAATGCTTTCATGCTTGAACAATGAAGGAAAGGGTGAGATCTATGTCATCTGCAGTGCCTTCACCAAGGACACATATAGTGATGCTATCTAGGGGGCACTAAATTCTGGGTCAACAACCAATCTTCAACACCAATTTATGTAGATCATTGGTCTTCCTATACTGTAAAGTGGATTACTAAAGCGCCAGATTCGAATTGAATATATGCTCATCAAAAAGCTGCATTGGGGGAAGCTTATGATAAGCACGTGAAGGTGTACCATATTAAAAGTTGTTAACACTAATAAGATATGTCAAAGTATAGAAATTAACATTCAATACATATTGATTGTTGTGGGTTAATTTGCCTAAATCAAAATGCTTTTCCTTTTCTTAGCTCGTTTCTCAAATTAGGGTTCATCCAGGTTGAGCATTAACAGAGTTTGAGGGACATTTATTTGATACCGTAGTGCAATAAGAAAAAAAAAAAAGAAGCTTATTAGAGATTTCAATAACACTAATCTAGCTATAATGACTGTGTGATGGACTAATTTGCTTTCATTGGATATAGGCACTTTCTTGATAGTTGTAAGATAAGCCACTTGGATAGGTGTGGGATCTGTAAGATATTTACTATACAAGAGCCATAATGATTTGTGAGCTTCATCGTCTTAACAATGTCTTTATTAATGTTTTCATCATTGGTGATCCGTCACATCTTAACATAGTTAACATGAAAATGAAAATGAAAAAAAGGAGTAAAATATGGGGGAATTTAAGTTTTAAAGGATCAAATTGATAGCATCTATTTTTAATTGGAGAATAAAAGAAGAATTAAGTAAAAGTATATGTACGTTAAGTAGATTATTTTGCATAAATTCAATAATTTAAATATTTAACCTTCCTGAATATCTTAGTAGCAGGGTTAGGGAAATATAGTGTCTCACTGTATATAATTAAAACTGTTTATACAAATCATGAGGCAGCTTTCGTGAGAAAGAAAACTTTCGATGTTTAAAATTAAACGAAGTTGTAATTGCTATACAAATAGAACCATAAACTCACAGAATTAGGAATCCTATTGTATACAATTTTAAATATTTTATTTCTAAAGTTACACGATTTTATTATATTAAATATTTAAATGTAAGAACATTTTTGCTAATTTTGATTGTGTTGCTAATTGACTAAATTCAGTTGTGGCCAAGGCGAGGAACGATGAAAAGAAAAATGAAAATACTTTCCAGATTTCAAGGAAAGAAAAAATTGGGGTCCCATAAATTTTTGGTCAAAGGGGAAATAAAACAGCACCAAAGAGAGCTAAACAAAGAAGCAGTGAACAAATAATGGAGCCCATTTACATTGAAGATGTTGGCCAATGGAACAAAATAATTGAGTATGTTTGTTGACACAAGAATTATGCAACAAAATGTGGCACCACTTACGCTTCTAAATTAGACTTTGGATTTTGATGAAAGTGGACTCATCATCAGGAGATTACGCACCGAAATTCATGGGTAGTTTGCGTACCCTGGCTCCACCTCTTTTCTTAGTCGTGTTTTTCAGAATTGTTATTTAATAGAACTTAATGGATAACTTATTTTAATCTAACAAGATGTAAAGCAAAATTGCAAATAAAGGGTAAGAAAAGGCTTTATAGAATGACAAGTAACGTAAAGTAAAATAAAATTAAAATTCGGAAACTTTGTTACTTATGTTTGATTTTGCCTTGGATATCTATAAAAATATGGTGCAATTGGTATTTATATATCTATGCAATTAGTTGTTTATCCTAAATTTATCAACCATGCTTCACTCTCACTTTTATAGAGTTTAGAAGTAGGGTTAACAACTATGGTATAAGATTAAATAGTTTAGGGAAATTGTTTTGATGTGAATAAAACTTCCTTAAAACTATCGGTTATGACTTTAAATAGAGTTTGCTTAATTGTTGGTGTTAATTGTACTGTTCTGCTTGTAACTTTAAATATAATCTATGCTCTTATTAATGTTAACCTTGTAATTATATATATAAAAAAAAGATTAAGTAGTTAATTTCTTTTAAATACAATAACTAACGGTGTGATTTCTTCTTTCAAATCAATTGATTCTCAGACTGTATCTTTTATTCTTATTTTTTCTTAAGTTTAGTTAGATTTATCCTTACGAGGGGAATAGTAAGTAATTTTTCTGCATATGAGTATCATTAAATTAAGTTAATTTTTTAAATAAAAATTGAAAATTTATTATATGATTATTTTTAAAAAAAACATTTCATAAATTTAAAGGAATAAATATCATAACTATTAATACTAAATATTCAATTATTAAATAACATTAAAAAATTATGAAAAATTAAAAGTTAATATTAAATTAAAAAGTAAATATATAATATGAAAAAAAAACACCACTTAACATGAAGAAAAAGAAAATCTCCTAAAAAACTTTTCTTTAAGAATACTTATGAAAATATTTTGATTTAAGAATAATCTTAAAAACACTTTTGTTAATAATGATAAATAAAAAAAACACTATTGTTTAAGAATTAGTATGTATAAAGGTTCAAGGTTGATAAACTTTAAATTAATGTTGAATTAAAAAAATAAATATATAATATAAAAATATTTTACATAATAAAAAAAAATATTTATGTTTAAGATTATTTCTAAAACCTTGTTGTTAAAAATACTCTTCAAAATATTTTTACAGTCGAGGGTTGTTGCTTCTTTAAAATCATGATCTGAAGAATCGAGGAATAGTTATGCTATGGTAAGAAATCAAAGAGTATTATTCTTAAAGTATCTTGTGTGAGTGACCTTTTTAATTAACTGCATTTGATTTAACTTAGCTGCTATTTAGTATTTAATAAAGCATCGTTTCTCTCCATTAAATTTTTATGCAATTTACACAACAAGGCTACCTTAATTCCTTAGTTATCAAATCTCTTTTCTTGACTGTGTATATTAATTGATTCGTCTAACCCATTTGTTGACTATTCCAATTTTAGTGTTAACAATATTTAAATCAAAACTTTTGCGTCTAATATACAAATAGGTATTATTTGATGAAACGATTAAAAGGCTTTTTAAGGGAAAAATCAATTTAGGGTTTTCACGGTAAATGTGTTGTTGGAGAGTACATTAGTGTTTTGTACGGAAGAACAAAAAAAGGAGGTTCTTGATTAAACGTTGATTTCCTTTAATTGGGGGGATTGTGATATACCAAATCCCGTTAAATACGATTTATATCTAACAAGATTACAAGCAAAATGAAAATAATGTATCATCTCAAGATAAAAAGGACACACGAATAAAATGATTGAAAAGACAAAAGAGGAAATTCCTGTGGCCATCAACACACGCATAAACACATTCTTATAAATTTATTATTTTTAAATACTTCAATTTGATTTTAAAAAGCATATAAATAATATCAAATATATAAATAAATGATGCACAGTTGATATCCTTAACAAAATTGCCTTTTCTTTTCCTTTTAGAAATAACACATATCCGCTACATTACAACTTTTTCTTTTAATTTATAAAAATTATGAATTAAAATAAAAAGTATACACTTTTAAGAAGCATGTACACAATTAATTCATGTAAAGTATAAAAAATTATATGAAAAATAATAAACTTAAAACTATTAAAAAAATATGTGTATAAAAGTATTAAAAAATCTGCCATTTACTCGTTCTTTTAAAAAATGTACGGATAATAAAGGTTATTTCAAAACAATGTATTCTTATTTAATAAATAAAAGTATAATGATTGATATTTCAGAATAAATAACAATATTTGTCGCAAACAAAGGATTAAATTTGAAAGTAATTATTTTATGAAAATAATCAGTTGAAATTTGGGGGAAAATAATGTTGAAAGCTTACAGAACTTGATAATTTGATTTTTTTTTTTTAAAAAGAAAAATGCCTTTTCAGGCTAAGAGTAATAATAGATCCAACACAATTTGACCAAATCCAAACCAAAAAAGTTAATTTGAATAAGCTAGTTGAATCAGATAAAAAAAATAACCCAATCATTACATCAGGTTGATTATCAATTTGTGCATTCATGAAATTAATGACTTTCTTTTATGTTACAATGAAATTAATGAATTTGATCCGACCAAACCATTTGTTCACATATTTTGTTCTTTATTTTGATTTTGATTTTTAATATTTTAAAAACATGTGTATTTGTTTATTTTTATTCTTAAAAAAATCTTATTTCACGACTATCTGTTCTGTTTATCAAATATAATAAATATGTACAAATCTTATAACTTGATTTGGTCCAGTATTTAACCCTAACTTGATCTAGTTATAAACTTCGATTTTTTTTATTTTAATTAATACATTTAGATTTTAGTTTAATTAATTACACATGTTTTAAAATTTTAAAATTGAATTTTAGTCTCTATATTTTTATTTAAATTTTTTAATGATTTTTTAAATTTTAATTTTAATATTTTAATAAATTATTACTTTTAGTTCATCTTGCCGGTATAATTTAACTAAAAATTACATTTAACGACCTTCTAGTAAATGAAATTAGTAATAAAAATAAAAACAATTAGGGACTAAAAGCAAAATATTTTATAAGGAACTTAAAAAAAATTATTAAAAATATGAAAACTAAAAATATTTTTCAGTATTAAAATTTTTATTTTAAATATTTAACTTTTCAAGTTTATTTTTATTTTCTTTTAATTTAAAATAATCATACAATAGAGTATTTGTTAACGCATATATATGGATGGCTCGCATATAAAATAATTATTGCATTCTGATTAATTTTCCAAACAAAACGTATCTCAATAATTTTTTAAAAAAACTACTGATCGTTTTGAATTCAGCAAAATTTAATTCAACCATATTCTTCAGACATTTTTTTTCTCACTAAATGATTGAAATCTTCCACTTTCACTTATTTTTTCAGTTTTCATTGAAAAAGAATATAATACAATTTAATTGAAAGATAAAAAGAAAAATAATATACTGAATTGAGGATAAACATGCTTTTATTAATAATATTGTTGTTTTGTCATTGTATTAAAGAGAGAGAGAGAGAAAGTGAAGAATGGGTCCTTAGCTAGAAGAAGATGGAAGGGTCCACCAGCGTCGGTAACAAGGGTGACGTGAGGTGGAGCGTGGCGTAATCCACAATATTTTAGTGCAAAGTCTTCTCTCCTTGTCAAAAACCAAGTCTATTTTATTTTATTTCAATCTTATTCTATTCAATTTATGACTCTTCCATGCGTTTATCCTGCAATTTCATGCTACCCTTCCCATACAAACTATCCAATTTTCCAGCTGTCAATCAAAATTAAAAAAAAATTAATTCGCTTTTACTTTAATTACACAGAATATATCCTCACCCTAACTAGCTAGATAGATAACTCTCCAATAAAATTAAGGCACCACACTGTTCCAATCATCAATAAAGAAAAAGATATATTACTCTCCTAAGCTTTGGGGTCTTTCTCTCTCCTTAACAAATCTTTGTGTACACAGTAAGCAAACCCTAGAAGCATCATGTCATGACCCACCACAACACTCACCTTCCATTCACGTTCACATTAGCATCAATATTGGTAACCTTGACCCTGCTCTCTCTCTCTCTCTCTCTATATATATATATATATAGCTCTACCTCACCCTTTGCAAATCCTCTTCATTCTTCAATTTTGTATACGTTTTTTGTTATGTGGGTATTCTTTGATTTCCATTTATCATGAGCAATATCCCAAGATCTCTCACCGACTCTTCCTTAACCCTCTTCAACCTTGCCATATCAGCCTCTGATCCCTGGCCTTTCTCACTCGTTTTCTTATAACCCTCAACAATTTATCTCCATAACCTATTATTCTCAACAATACTTAAAGTTTGGTACACTGTTTCCTTTTCCCTTTAGCTCTCTTGGGTTCGTTTCTTTTAAATTAAAAATGGGGATTCTTGGTGACCATCATCATAATCATAACCATAATAAGCACCACATGAGCTTTCATCTGCACATACCTCACCTCCACTTTCATCACCACCATGAGAAGAAGGATCCGAAGGACATCCCAAAAGGGTGTTTAGCAATCTTGGTTGGCCAAGGAGAGGAGCAACAAAGGTTTGTGATCCCTGTGATCTACATCAACCACCCACTGTTCTTGCAGTTGTTGAAAGAAGCTGAAGAGGAATACGGGTTTGATCAGAAAGGCCCCATTACCATTCCCTGCCACGTGGAACAGTTCCGTACCGTCCAAGGCATCATTGACAGGGAGAAGTGTTTCCATCATCACCATGCTTGGTGCTTTAAAGTTTGATTCAAATTCAATTCATCAAGCAAATTAAAACTATGTACATGTCATGTGTTTATTTTTTTCTATTTTTGTTTTTTCTTTCAATTTTCCACAACACCTAGAATTTGGTGTTGGTATAATGATATGATAACGACGAAAAGGATTGATCTTAATTTGCATTATTTTTGGGTATGATTGTTTGATCTGTGGAAAATGAAATGAGAATCGAGAATCATACTGTGATTTGTGATGTGATCGATGATTACGCCTGGTTATCTTTTTCTTTTTTTTTTCACTTTCTTTGTTCTTTCAATCTTATGTCTAATGTGAACGAATTAAAGTAGATAGCGGTTGATCTTAATTTAAAAAACGAAAAAATAAAAAGCACATAGCTGTTGGTTGGTTGGACGTTGCAAGCGTAAAAGACACGGTTGGAATTTGGAACAAAGATAAGGGTAGACTTTTTGTTTATGTATTTTTGTATTCCTTCTTTAATTATTTTTCAGACTTTAGTTTGGGCTTGGCGCGGGTGAAATATTAACTTAGAAAATCTGAATTCTAATTATCTCTTTATAATTTTGGTGGCTAAAAGAGGACATGGATGAGAGGACCCATGCACACACAAAGTTATAAGGTCTTGCTTTTTCATGTCTTGTAATTATCTAGTATAGTCTCTTGCCTTTGGTTGGTGGGGTTTTATAAATATGGTTGTCATTAGGAATCCATAACAAGTTTGGTGAATGGTTGTGGTCCAAAGAGAATTGGGCTGCATACTTCCCATTAGTCCATTGGATTTGTTGTCTTCTACTCTCCCAGAAAATTGAAGCAGAGCAAGTGTTTTTTTTTTCCTATTGTAAAAACTGCATTAAGGACCTATATATATATATATATATATATGATTTTCTCAGGGAATTAAGATGTTTATTATGATTTCACAAAATGCAAAGGGTTGCACATTCTACAGTTATTTGTTAAGCTGTCAAATAAATCAAGTAGGAACTAGGGTCAACAAACGCAATGGCGATCATATTTCCTCTGAAAATGTGGGCGATCTTGACTTTGAATCTATTTTCTAAATTTATTTTTATGTTAAAAAAAATGCCGAAATGCAAAAGTCTTCAGGTTTTGTGGTTGTGGGCAGTCACCGATTGCTTTAAAAACCATCACGTGTGGTTGGTTTTATTTTTAAAACAAAAATCTTTATTTGCTAAGAGCAGAAGACAGCAAGACATCATTGTTTGGTGTTTTCTTGGAAAATTTCTCCCCCTTGTCGAGTTCACACTTTCAAATGGAATTCTTACTCCTGTTACATGTTTGAAAACTTATTTATAAATGACAAATTATAGATTAAAATTTCTTATATTTTTTTCATTTAAACGATGACATGTGAATGCTATTCCTAATAATAAATAAATATCATTAAATATGTTCTGCAAAATTTTACAAAAAAAATAATAAAATTTATCATTGTTTAATTTAAAAGAGCATTTTTTTTCTTGCAATGCAAGAAATTTTATCCAAGTTTTTTTTTCCTTTCTAAAATGAAAAGAACATTTTAAAATATAAATTTTACTTCTCTAAAGGGTAGGCGCACTTCACATGTGAAATAATAACTTTTGATAATAAAATTATTAACTAAAACTATAGCAATTTTATAATTAATTTTACACATGTTTCATAATTTAACTATTCATTTTCTAATTGATAGCTATTATTGCATTTTATTCTCAAAAGTTTATTTAATATTTTAAATGAGTCAAATCCTTAAAATTTAAAATGAAAAACTTTATTAAGCCCTTAGTATTAAATTACTAGTAAAGGATTTGAAAAAAGTTCGTAAAATTATAGTTAAAATATCGTTATTACTACTTAGAAAAAAATAAAAATAAAGCATTCAACCCTTATAATACCATAAAATCCTTACAGCACCAATAACTTAGCAAAACCAAATTCTAAAAACTTGTACAGAACTTGGGGGGCACTCCACCATTCATGCTTGGCATTATATAAACAGCTTTTAATGCATTCTGGGTTTGTGTTGTATCTTTGATGCAATTAGCAATTTAACAGCTTTTTACTTCTTCCCTCGTCAACTTGACATGTTCTGCATACAATTTCATTTTAAATTCATCTTATTAATAATGGTGACGTAGCAATGACCAGAATAAATGACACTTCCGTAAGTTTCGCATGTAGCATATAATAAAACAATAACGAATAGTGATGATCGCACCCATTCTACAACTTCAATACCTGACCACACATTCTAAAGCTATACCCTTTTTTATACAATTCTTTTGTTTATGCAAACATAGAGAACAAAAAAAGAAGTATACACCGAATTTTGTAATTGCATTCCATAACGCTTCGTCCACCACGTTGAGAGTACGGCAAAAATGTGCTACTCCTCAATTAGCATATCCTGATACAAAGACTTTGCTTGACAAAACACTAATGATGGATCATTAAAGATGACAGTGGTAATTTCAGTACCTAAATTTTAGAATCATAGAGATGACCATGCCTAATAATCCAGTTTTATGCTCAACATCTGCCTATACACAAAAATAAGTCAAGAAAATAGAGAAAATTTTACGACCCTTTTTTATAAAGAATCAATAACATCATATCTTTCTATTTCTAATTCACTTATTCATTTATGAGATAATATCTATATAAGTAAAAGACTCTAAATTTTAAAAAAATTAAAATTTCAACATTCAATCTAACTAAATAACAAGCCTCAAATGCATTTTTATACAATATCAAAATTTACATAAATTTATACATTTACATTGCTATTCAACAAGGAGTTCAAAATATAAATTCTTCAAATAATAATTACATTCATTGCAAAATATAGCAAAACAGTTTAGATCTATTTCTATATCCTAGACTAACAGAAGGAATTGACACCACGATTTCCTAAAATGTCAGTTTCGTCATCCCTCAACCAGACCTTCCAGTTTGAGAAGTAGACGCATTACCTGTACCTTCTGCTCATATATCATCGTACGATCATTGCAGTACACATACCAATACAACGAAAATGCAAGGGTGAGCTTATAAAATTGACAATCTTAATAGTGGAGTATGAATGAATATAGATACAATTATCTAAACAACTCATATCAACAATCAGTACACAGTTTACACAACTTCAATCAAATAATGCAGCATGTTCAGTCTATTCTTAGCCCATATTCTAAGTTGATTTTGTTTTATGTTAAGATGACAAGATCACCTAGGAGACTTGCTTCAAATCCTCCTCCATATGATGTGAACCAGACGACTCACGCTATGAACAGCAGAGTGTAGATGTGGTTCAACAACAGCAAGCTGCAGCTCAGGCAGCAGCAATAGCTACTATTGCAACAGTACTACCTGAGTATTAGGGGTTGTCGGAGTTTAGGAAAAGTGAACCCCCTCAGTTCACTGGAATTGACAGACCAGATGCAGTTGAGCTCTAGATCCGAGAGATTGAAAAAATATTTGTTACCACAAAGTGTGCTGAGGATACAAAAGTTATTTATGTCGCATATATGCTGGTAGGAGATGCGAAGATGTAGTGGCAGGGAGCACGCACTATATTAGAGGCTTGAGGTGAGGCCATTACGTGGGAGATATTTAAGAATATCTTCCTGGGAAAGTTCTTTCCACCTCACGTCCGAGTTGCGAGGGAAAGGGAGTTCCTAAGTTTGGTGCAAGAGAACTCATCTGTATATGAATATAATATCCAGTTTGAGCAGCTTTACCGATTTTATTCGCATTCAACTTCTGAGGAGTGGAGATGTCAAAGGTTCTCTGATGGGTTGAGAATTGACATAAAAAGGACTTTAATTCTGCTGAGAATCACAAAGTTTGCCGATTTGGTGAATCAAGCCACCATCATTGAGAGTCTCAATTTAGAAGATGCTAGTGGAGTAGAAAAAGCTCAGTCTAGCAGATAAGCCAGTAGTTATGAAGGAAATAAGGGTACTGGGAAAGGCCCTTATAGCAGATCATATTGTCAACTCTTAGACCAGTGGGAACAGTCACCTCCACTCTTCAGCCTAGGGGAGCAAGCACACCATCTTTTAGAGCTCCAACTCTTACGACAGTGAGATGCTTCATATGTGAAGGACCACACTATCTGAATCAATATCAACAGGCTGACACTAGGGTCTGTTCTTCATGCCAACAGTTGGGACATCTTGTAAAGGATTGCCCTACTTCTCAAAGTAGAGCAGCATCATCCACAACTAGTGCTTTACATGCTATGAGACCCAAAGTAGTTAGTGCTCCACAGACGACTAGGCCTAGAGCTGAGGCCCGTGTATTTACTACTTCTAGGACAAAGGTTGCTCAGGCTACAGACCTTGTTCAAGGGACAAGAGTTGTGGCAGGTATATTCCTTTATGTGCTTTTTGATTTTGGAACCACTCACTCTTTTATTGCGGATGCTTGTTTGAAAAATCTAGGATTGCCTGTTAGTGACTTGAGATGTGATTTGGTGGTGGCAACACCCACTTTGAATTCAGTAACAACCTTGACAATTTGTATTGGATGCCCTATAGTAGTTGAAGGACAGGAGTATATGATCAATATTATTAGTATCCCTATGTCGGGCTTGGATGTAATTTTGGACATGGATTGGTTAACTACCAATTAGGTTGTAATTGATTGCACCCAGCGACGTTTAGTTTTTTCTGAACAACAATTCTTACCAGAAATTATTTCTAAACGCCAAGTAGAGGCAACTCTTGATGAGGGAGCATCATGTTTTGTTCTTTTAGCTGTTATGAATATAGAGCGGAAGCAGGAACTTCAGTCTATACAGGTTGTGCGAGATTTTCTCAAAATCTTTCCTGATGATGTTCCTGGCACATCTCCAACCAAGGAGATAGAGTATGGCATAGACTTAGTACCTGGAGCTAAGTCAATATCTATAGTACCTTATCGGATGACACCAAGAGAGCTGATGGAGCTGAAAGGCCAAATTGAGGATTTATTGCAGAAAAAGATGATCAAGTCGACAGTGTCACCTTGGGGAGCACCACTCTTTCTGGTGAAAGAAAAAGACGAAAGTTCTAGACTTTGTGTAGATTACCGTTGGCTAAACAAGCTAACCATTAAGAATAAATATCGATTGTTGCAAATTCATGATCTAATGGATTAGCTGAGAGGTGCTAAGATATTCTCCAAGATTGATCTAAAGTCTGGATATCATCAAATCCGAGTTAAAGACAAGGACATTCTGAAAAAAGCTTTTGGTACTTGGTATGGGCATAATAAGTACGTAGTAATGCTTTTTGGAGTTACCAATGCCCCTATGATATGTATGGACTATAAGAATCAGATCTTTAGGCCTTTTCTAGATCGATTCATGGTGGTATTCATTGATAACATCCTTATCTATTCCAATTTAAAGGATGAACATACTGAACACTTGAGGATTGTCTTAAGAATTTTGAGAGAGAAACAATTATATTTCAAATTGTCCAAGTGTGAATTTTGACTCGAGGAAGTGAAATTCCTTGGTCATGTGATCTCAGCTGAAGGGATTACAGTTGACCCTTCAAAAATGGAGTCGATGTTGAAATGGAAAAGGCTGAAGACAGCCACAGAGATTTGTAGCTTTGTGGGCTTGGCAAGTTATTACTGGAGGTTTATAGAGGGGTTTGCAAAGATTGTATCACCTTTAACGTGATTAACTCGTTGAGATAAACTCTTCATTTGGATGGAAGACTGTGAACGAAGCTTTAATGAGCTGAAGCAGATGTTGACATCCTCTCTAGTGTTGATCCTTCCTAATACCAAGCGACTTTTTGAGGTATATTGTGATGCATCGCATCAAGGATTGTGATGTGTTGATACAAAATAAGAGAGTGGTGACATATGCATCACGCTAGTTAAGAACTCATGAGCGGAATTACCCCACACATGACCTGGAGTTAGCTGCAGTGATTTTTGTTCTAAAGATTTGGCGGCACTACCTTTAAGGAGTGCAATTTAATGTATATAGTGATCACAAAAGCCTTAAATACTTGTTTGATCAACGTGAGTTAAATATGAGGCAGAGGCGCTGGATGAATTTTTTTAAAGATTATGAGTTTCAACTTCAATATCATCTAGGCAAGGCTAATGTAGTAACAGATGCTTAGTAGAGCAATTTCAAAACCTAAACTTACATATGGATATATTACATGGAAAGATCAGTTGTGGCAGAATTGTGGTGACCAGTGAATTCCTACAATAAGTTAAAGATAAATAGTTGTGAGATCCTAGATTATGCTGAAGTGTATTTCTCTTGGGTATAAATCATACAATTGACTTCAATCAAAATGTTGATGGTATTCTTCGATACCAAGACCGAATTTGTATCCCTAGAGGTGCTGAGCTGAGGAGGAGAATTTTAGAGAAAGGACATAAGGGCAGTCTAAATCTCTATCCTAGAGTGACACAGATGTACTAGGATATGAAACAAATTTTTTGGTGGCCGGAAATGAGAGGTGAAATAGCCAAATTTGTCAAGACCTATTTGACTTGTCAAAAGGCCAAAGCAAAGCATCGTTGTCCGCTTGGAGAATTACAAACCATGAAAATCTCTGAATGAAAATGGGACTGTGTGACCATGAACTTTATATCCCATTTGCCGAAAATAGTGAAAAACCATGCTGTTGTATGGGTCATAGTTGATCGATTGACTAAGTGTGCTCATTTCCTGCCAGTTAACATAACTTATACTATAGAAAGTCTTGCTAAGTTGTACATCAGAGAGATTGTTAGGTTGTATGGAATTTCTTCTAGTATCATCTCTGATAGGACCTTTGTTTCACTTCTCAGTTTTGGCAGAGTTTTCAAGAGGTTTTGGATACCTAGCTAAAACTGATTCAGCATATCACCCTCAAACTGATGGTCAGTCGGAGCAAACTATTCAAACCTTAGAAGATTTGCTATGTGTTTGTGTTATTGAGCAGAATGGTGATTGGGAGGACATGCTTCCTCTTGTGAAATTTACCTATAATAATAGTTATCATTCAAGCATCGGCATGGCGCATTTTGAAGCTTTGTATGGCAGGAGATGCCGAATCCAGTTTGTTGATTTCAAGACAGAGTACATTTAATAATTGGGCCAGAAATGCTTCAGAAAACCAGTGAGCAAGTTGAACTTATACAGAAAAGGTTAAAAGCAACTCAGAGCCGTCAGAAATAATATGTTGATCGGCATCGAAGACCTTTGGAGTTTGAGGTGGGTGATCATATATTTTTTAGAGTATCACGAACCACTGGTGTAGGATGAGCCCTAAAGGCAAAGAAGTTAACGCCTAAATTCGTTGGACCTTATCAAATACTGCATCACAAAGGACCAGTGACTTATGAACTAGCATTACCACATCAGTTGGCAGGATTACACAATGTTTTTCATGTATCATAACTGAGAAAGTATGTTCCTGATCAAACCCATTTGATCAAACTAGATGTTGTGTAAATACGAGATGACTTGTTGATTGAGCTTCTAGCTGTACGTATCGAAGATACTAATGTTAAGGAGCTCAAAGGCAAGTCAATACGACTAGTGAAAGTCGTTTGGGATCCAGTTACTGGTGATGCTACATGGAAGTTGGAGGATCGAATGAGAAAATAGTGTCCTCATCTCTTTGATGATGAATGAATTTTCGAGGACGAAAATTTATTTTCAGGAGAAGAATTGTAAGATTAGTGTAATCATATGTATTTATTATTATGCCTATTGATTAGGGTTATATAAACTTGAACTATATGAATTGTTTATATGCTGGAATATGGAATATAAAGGTTGTGTAATTGCCGAATGAGGAGCAAGCCAATTGTTGTACTGTGTAATGATGTTGTTGAACGTAAAGTGCAGTGCGAACTGGAGAATGATTATTAAGTGTGCTGGGTGTCTGGATAATTTAAGAAGTATGGTTAAGAGTCAGTAATGTTTAACTTGGGAGAGAAATTGAGTTTGGGTGCAGGGTGTCTAGCTCAAGCGAAATCAATCTCGCTTAAGCGAGAGCAGATAGGATTGTCTCAGCTATAACCTCGCCTAGGCGATAAGGAATCTCACTCAAGCAAGAGGTGATCTTGCTCAAGCGAGAGGTGCTCGCTCAAGTGAAGAGTCGCAAGAGTAATAGGTAGCTCTCTGGATGCTATCTCGCCCAAGCGAGAATGTTGCTCGCCCAGGCGACGTGTTGCTCACTAAGCGAGAATTGCAAAAATCTGAGAGGTTCCACTATCTGATTTTCTCGCCCAAGCGAGGGTGAGCTTGCCCAGGCGAGGGCAGATCTCGCTCAAGCGAGGATTGACTCGCTTAAGTAAAAACGCATAGGCTAGAGGGGTATTTAAGGAGGCCTCAGCCTCTAGAAACTTCATTTTCTCACCAGCCAACTCATCTCTCTCATTTTCTCTCTATTCTCTCACTTCTTCTCCTTAGAGAAAATCTTCTAGAAGCCGAATTTCTTCTCGATCAAAGCGAGATCTTCTATCTCATCGAGATCTAAGTGAGTTCTCAGAGCTCAGTTTTTGTCCTTACTTTGTTTCTTCTCTCTATTTCTCAAGAGACTTGTAACTTGTTATTCTAAGTAGATCTGAGTCGTTTAAGCTGTATTTCATATCTAGACGATTGATCTATCCCTTCAGGACTTACTAGGAGTTTGATCAGAGGAAACTTACCTTATTTGATCTAGTTTATTTAGTAGAGACAGAGATGTTTATATAAATCATATCATTCTAGCTAAAAATAGTGAGATGTATAAGTTAACCTTGGCCTAGGACCCAGAGCCTATATAGTCAAGTAGATTTCTTTGTTATCTGGTGAGTGTTTAGAAATTCGTGATGGAATATAATGTGTTGTAATGTTGTGATATATGTATACATATATATATATAACATGCTGGAATGCTGTGATATATGAGCTGAGAGTGTTAATATATGCTGGAATATTTAATTAATATTTTGAGTTGCTTAATTTTATTGTATACCATGTATTGAAATTTGTTATGTTGTAATATGTTAATCTCACTGTGCTGCATCATAATCATATTAGAGCTTATTAGGATGTTGAGTTGTACTGTGTCTGGATCCAGATACTGGGATGGGTCGCTCCCAGACCAAAAAACAGTTCATCTGGATTACTTAGGCTGTAAAATCAGATGGAAATTGAATCACTGCATTTGCATTAGATGGGCTGAACATGCTGCATTATTTGATTAAAGTTGTGTAAACTGTATACTGATTGTTATGAATGATATGAGTTGTTTAAATAATTGTATATATATTCATTCATACTTCACTATTAAGATTGTCAATTTTAAATAATGGTATGTGTGTTGCGATGATCGTACAATGGTACGTGAGCAAAAGGTACATGTAATGCGTCTACTTTTCAAGCTGAAAAGTCTGGCTGAGGGACAACGAAGTTGACATTTTAAAAAATTGTAGTGTCAATTCCTTTTGTTAGTCTAGGATATAGAAATAGATCTAGACTGTTTTGCTATGCTTTGCAAGGAATGTAATTATTATTTGAAGAATTTGTATTTTGAACTCCTTGTTGAATAGCGTTGTAAATGTATAAATTTATGTAAATTTTGATATTGTATAAAATGCCTTTGAGGCTTATTATTTCGTTAAATTGAATGTTGAAATTTTAATTTCTTTAAAATTTAGACTCATTTACTTATGTAGATATTATCTTATAAATGAATAAGTGAATTAGAAATGGAAAGATAAGATGTCATTGATTCTTTAAAAAAAAGAGTCGTGACAAAAGATATAGCATGATAGACGTTATAAATGGGTGATGCGAGACAGTGGAAGACATAATACAGAGAAGAATAGTTTATTCATCAAAACTGACGAAAACACATTTAAAACTGGTCACTAATATAACTGTAATCATTAGTTACTTTATCACATCAATAATAAGTAGATCAATAACCCCTTGTCGAATTCAATTAAAATAAAGCATACACACTTCATAGATTGAATAATGAAGTCAATAAGCTAATTGTTTTAACATTAATTTGATGCATGTTTGGGACGACAGCCCAATAATTATTCTAAACTGAGATTATGGCCCAGCCCAAGAGTAAAGTAGCCATTTGGAGTATTAAAGCAAGTCAACTGCAAAATCCAAGTCAACAACAAAGATTCTCTAATAAGCAAGACATATAACAAGCCACAATGCAAGTCTGAAACACTCGAAAAGGTCATGCATTTTCGAAAAGGCTAGTTGCAATGTTAGTCGTCCATTAAAAAAGTGAACTACTTGAAATCATCAGCCTGACATAAGCACCCAATTTCTTGAAGAAACCAATATATCTATTTCAGAGAAATACAATAAGAATGGATAGTTCATCTGAGGAGAAAGGAATGTCTACTCTTCTCTCAAAATAATATGTTATGATTAAGAATTGGAATCGTCGCCCTAAACTGATAATGTTACACCCTTCTTTGTACATGTAATTAATGTACATTTTAGCTGTATCAAAATCAATAACCATAAATACATGGTCGAGTGTATCAAAATCATCGGCCATAGCATTTCAATTGATAATATTTCTTCTTTTTTATATCATATTTTGAGTTTCTCTTTTGATTTTTCATTTCTCTACACTTTATAAGTACATGACACTCAATTTTTTTCATCATTAATCTTCATCAAAAACAGTTAGCGAGTCTATTAGAAAAGTGTAGAGCTTATGAAAAAAAGTATGGCCGAACAAAATGTCACACCTAACAACTATCCTTTAATCAATTTCATAAAATTGAGAATGTTACACTAGCAAAAATGTGGAACTTGAAATATATGTTCTTAAATAAAAAAAAGATGAGACAAATGAAGATGTCTTATTAATAAAATCTGATTATGTATTGCCTAGAGATAGGGTAAGAAGATAGTTTAGACTTACGTTAATGATATGGAAATTTTATTGCTTTTGTACTTAATATAGAAGAAAGCATTGATGAAGAGGACCTAGTTCATTCCATGAGATAGTTAATTGTGATGAATCATCATAATAGATTGGATCAATGAAAGAAGCACTTGAATCCCTCCACAAGAATCAAACTTTAGAGCTTGTTAAGAAATCAGTTGATAAAAAAATTGTGGGTCATAAGTAGATATTCAAGAAAAAAGATGGAATAAGGTTCAAAGCAAGACTTATATTACACAAAGACAAGGCATTAACTTTAATAAAGTTTTTTCCTTTGCTGTGAAACACAATTTCATTTGAGAGCTTCTTACTCGGGTGTGCCTACATGATTTGGAGTTGGAACAATTTGATGTGAAGACTTTCTCTATCCATGGTAAATTAGAGGAAAGGATTTACATGTAAAAACCAAAGAGGTTTGTCGTACTTGAAAACCAAGACTATGTATGTTTGTTGTAAAAGTCTATTTATGGGTTGAAGCAGTCACTTAGACAATGGTATAAACGATTCGACTCGTTTATGATTGATATTTAGTATACAATAAGTGAGTTTGATAGTTGTGTTTATCATAAGAAATTATTTGATGACTTTTATATTCACTTGCTTCTTTATGTTGATGACATGCTAATTACGTATAAGTACCTAATTGAGATCAATAAGGTGAAGACACAATTAAGTGGTGGATTTGAGATGAAGGATTTAGGCCTTGCAAAAAGAATCATTGACATAGAAATCATTTGAGATCACGAGGCCGAAAGATTATGTTTATCTCAAAAGAGCTATATTAAAAAAATTCTAGAAAAATTTGGAATGCATAATGCAAAACTAATTAGTACACATTTTGCAGTTCATTTTAAGTTGTTTGTAAAAATTTCACCACAAATAGAAGAGGAAGAAGAATTTAGGTCTAAAGTGTCTTATTCTAACATACTAATGCAATTAGAACTAATGCAATTAGAACTAACACAATGAGAAGTACCAAATATTGCACATGTAATGAATGTTATTAGTCGTTATATGGCTAATTCAGGGAAGACTCATTGGCAAGCTGTAAAGTATAATGCATGACTTTTAAAAGATTATTTTCCATGGCAACCTATTTTCAGGGAAGGCTCATTGGCAACCTATTTTCCATGGCATAATGCGTGACTTTCAAAAGATTATATTGATGACTTAATTGTCAAATTCAAAAAAAAGGAAGAACATGTATACCTTTTCGCATGTTGGACACTAGATTTTTTGGGACCAATACACCCACTATCTAAGAGGAAAAGATGGAACCTAGTTGCAATGAAGTAGTTCAGTAAATGGGAGAAGCAAACTCTAAAATTGTAGTATCCTTCATTTGAGATAATATTATTTATCGCTTCACACATATTATAATAGCACTCCTTTTGTAAATCAAAAAGTTTGTGTTGTACTAGAATCCTACAAGATCAAACATGAGAAAAATTTATTCTTTATTACCCTTAATTTAATGATTAAGCAGAGTCAACAAACAAGATCTAATGAAGATACTTACAAAAATGGTAAGTGATAAGTTCAGAGACCAAACCCAAAGCAAAATGTTAAGCACCGAAGAGTGAGAATAACATATGATAGATTGGTAAAATCAAGAAGGACATCCAAACGGGTACTGCACATTACTAAATCCAGATAATAAAAATGTTGTGAGAACTTTGAATTTTAAGTACGTTAAAAAATATTATCTATAGAAATAAATGGGGAATAGCCATGTGGCAGGAAGAGTCATTTTGCTTTTTGTATTATATATGTTATCCCATTATAGTTTGAAATAATGAAAATGATATTTCACAAAATATTATTTGAAAATTATGCAAACATGTCACAACAATCCATAAAACAAAAGTAAACTAATTCATTAATATCACAAAATTTATCTTACATCAAACATTACAACTATAATAATATTAAGAAAGATCTACCTATTTTGTGTCACATATAAACAAAAAATTCATTAATATCACAAAATTCCCTCTTACTCAAACGTTACAGATATAATTAATAATATTAAGAAAAATTCATCTATTCTATATCGCATACAAACAAACAAAAATAGGTGTATATATTACAATCGTTGGTGTAATTAAAGAATCTCACCATAAGAATTAAAGTCATTTCCTCTAGTTCAATAATAGTACAATTAATTTTGGCAACTTATTTACAATATTTAAGTTCTTTTATAAAATGGTAGTAATATAAAAGTCTAAAATTTGTAGTCATAATACCAACTTTTCTACTCTTCAAAACGAGTCTTCTTTTTTTTTTTTCGTAGTACAGTATGTTGATAAGTTTACGACAATAAATCCTTAAAAAAAAGTAACAAATCTTAAATATATAATAATATTATATAAATATACGCATTAAGGCACAAATATAGCCTAATCATTAAGGCACAAAGGTCTTAATCTCAAAAGAGTTACAAATGCACCACAATATTCACACAACAAATCAATCAAGAGAATAACAAAAGTACACTAAACAACGTCACAAAGTCAAAAGTTATGACAACATTCCAAAAATATATTATCAAAAAACATATGCAGCAAATGCAACCCTACTTCAAAGTGGTCCTAATACACATATTAAAAAAAGGTTTAAACAAGTAAATAGTCTTTAAAATATACTCTATTTTAGAATTAGTTTTGATACTTTTTTGTTGAATTTAATCTTGAAAGAAAATTAAAAATAATCTTTATCTTAAGTAATAATTAAGTAAGCGATGTTTCACTTAATGAATTTTAGAGACAAAAATGTCAAACATTAAGAATATCAAAGACTAAAATTAAATAAAAAAACATATTACATCACATGCAATAATAATTTTGCCAATAAGTCGATTATATATGTCATTTAATATAACATATCAATGTATTACTTTAAAAATTAACGTAATTGACAAATATAAAAGTCAAAAATTAATATTGAGATTTTAAAATCTCATAGACTTGTCTATCGCTACTCGGTTGGACTTCAGTCAACCTAAGTTCATTCCCACTAGTAATGTGGACAAAGTCTAGTTGGGTAGGATTTTTATTTTTTATTTTTTTCTCAACGTTGGGTGGCTGTTTCAACTTCCTATTCTTCAACTTCAGGGAGTGTCCAAGTTCCTAACTCGCATTTTTCTTTTTTTTATATCATTCCCTTTGCTCGCTAGCTTATTTTCTAATCTCATGATTCTTCTTCACATATTGACTCCGTAGGCAAATGGAAAACACAGTAATATGATTCAAATTACATTTTTTTTAATAAGTTCAATGTAACAAGCGTTAAGCAATAAAAGGCACGAGCACGTCTCGTGTTTTGACTAGCGCTAACAAGAAACGTACATTGTTTTAAACGAGGACTTTAGACCAAATACACAGAATCATTAAGTTGACCCAACTTGTCTTTAATATTCACACGAAATCTTACAAGAAAGCAATTGACAATGTGGCATTTGAGCTCACAAGTAAAATAGGTGATTTTTACTTTGCACCGCAAATCACAAGAGGAACAAAACAATGTGTTAGCTGTTTCTCCACGACCCAATCCCCCAAGCCCCTTAAAAAAATTGCTTAGACCCTCTGTACCATTTTCTTTTCATTCAAACTTAAAAAGAGAAAATAAAATAAAAAAGACACAAACTAATTTCAACAAATATTATGATAATGATAATAATAGTAATGTCTCCTTTTTTGTTATTCGTTATACTAGCTGTCGGTGTCTTGTATTTGAACTACGCATCGTGACACCATGCAAAAACTTTGTAAAGCCGACCAAGCTGAGTTTTCCATCAGATTTCTTGATCCAGTCACCCATTAGAGAGTAAGCTGATGGACCCAAATTCATCTCCTGAAAACATTATCAAAAGGTTAGTGGGTACTTAAGAAATTAACTCTAGAAGGTGTGCTCTTGTATAAGAATGTGCAAACCTGAGCTAACTCCTCAACTGAAATGACTCGGTTTCCTGCATCTTCAAAATACTTGAAAGCTGTCGTAGCAATTCCATCCCATTCTTGATGAACTTCCAGCTGGTATACACTGATTGCAGCTGCGCAAAACTCTTCGAAGTCCATCTTTTTATAAGAGAGTGGGTCCATCTTTTGTCAAGAAACATGCATTTCAGATTTTTCGTCGTTATAAATGCATGCGAATTGTTATGAAAAGAATGCAGTTTCATAAGGAAAATAACAGATATCATATAACAGTTCAGTTAATGACACGATCCAAATATGAGTGTGGTGGCACTGATCAACAGTGTAAGTAAGCTATTGCACTTGTCAAAAGTATAATCAATTACACCATTCTGCATTCCTTACTGCCACCTATATTCATTAAATGTTGCTGTCAAGGAAATGTGCCAGACATTTCTGGTTACAGCATTTAATTCACCTCTCACTTGTGCAACTTATTTCAGCTTATTATATGATTACCAATCCAGACATGATATATGGGATCAAAACAGCTACTAAAATATTACAATGGAGAGATGGAAGAAAAACAAGTACATTCAAACTGCAAAGATGACTCACCAAATTTAAAATGTCAGAAACCCTTGATTCCTTCATTGCGTCAGTTGCATTTTTCACCAGTGCCTGTATTTCATTTAATTTCGGTTGAGATATTTTGGAAACAAAAAATAAAATCAACTATAAAAGACTAAGCTAAGGTCGATTAATTGGATGGAGATAGCAGATGAGTATAAAATATTTAAATTATATAGGGTTAACAGATAATAATATTGTATATCATTGTTTAAGACCATGTCTTAATGTCAGAGGAATACAAATGTAAAAACCACGAACTTACAACTCTAAAATTCTCAAGTGAAATGCAGCCATCTTTAGGTTCCAAGAGGCTAAACTGTGCTCTAAGGTAGATAAGCTCGTCTTCGGGCAATGCTTTTGAGAGAGCCTGCATAAGAAAAGCAAAATAGACAACATTACTCTTGTTCTATTGTCCCATACCTCACCAAAGGAGGAAAATAGGGGAAGATATGATAAGCATTTCTTTTAATGGCAGCATAACAGTGAATACCTTCAATGCTGCACGTCTCAGAGGTGAGGCACGCACATATGACTTTACTAACTTGTAAATCAAAATATCTAAAGGAATAGCATTTCTTTCATTTCTCAACCATGGGTGAGCTGCAAATATGGAGGAAACTCTTCATTAGCAAGAATCATAGAATAAGATTTAGGAGTGCACATGTGAGAGAGAATTTCAATGACACGCAATAGTATAACATTCAAATGAAACATACTTAAAGCTTGAGCAGCAGTCATCCTTTTCCTGTGGTCCTTGTTCAGAAGTCTCTTTACAAAGTCTTTAGCTTCTGGTGATATTGATGGCCAAGGTGAATCATCAAAGTTAGGATTCGCTCTTAACACAGACCGGAAGATTCCTGATTCAGTGCGTGCCCAAAATGGTCTACTACCGCATAACAATATGTATGATATAACTCCAATACTCCATAAGTCTGCTTCAACACTGTATGATCTATGAAGCACTTCAGGTGCAACGTAGTAAGCACTGCCAACAATATCATTGAGGCGTTGATCTGCATGTTTATTGTCAGTGTTAGTAATGCAAAAATCAATAAGACGATGGCAAAATGCCAATGACTATGAGAAAAAATAAATGATAAATATATATTTTGATGCTGGAGGCAATCCTAAACCAAGAAATGCATGTCTTGAGATTCATCTAAACCAGTCCATTAGAGAAAAACATTAGGCAACAAACTTCATCAATTATAGCAGAGCTTGGAACGAGGAAATTTCTAGGTTTGGGTAGAAATGAATCAATCTATCCATAATGTGTCTCCAAGAAGTTGACCAAAGAAGAGATTAGATTAGTAATATAGATATAGCAATTTTTTCCAGCGAGTATTTCCCTAGCCTCTTTGACAGACTACTAGAATCAATATAATCTGCAAGTATGTAAAATGGAAGTGAGAAAACAATAGATTGAAAGAGTTAAGGACGTGCTTGGTAAGAGTGAAAATGGGAAAGTATAAAAAATGTGAAGTGAAAATGGAACCGCTAGAAAATAAATAGATTTTAAATAGAATTAAGGATGTGCTTGGTAAGAGTGAAAATGCGAAAGTATAAAATATAAAGTGAAAATGGAACAACTAGAAATGTTGGGAGTGAAAATTGACGAGGCATTTAGGAGATAATATAATTTAGATACATCCCTCATTTTTATTCCTCTGTTTTTAAACACCTCTTTTCATTCCTGCCAAGCATGTGCTCTATATCACTTATAACTGGAGTTCACATTTGTAATGTACCAGATGAAAACAGCACATCATATATAATATCTTATTGCAGGCAAGCACCAAGTAAAGAACTTCCAAAATAATATCAGAATAATATGAAAATCTGAAAAACAATATCCAATTAAGTATTCAAACAAGAGGATTGTTAACTAGCTGCCTTTCAGCTTTCTTCAACCATAATCAACAAATTGATCGTCCCAACATGTGTAACACAAAATTTCTTTCTTACAAATTCAGTGATCATAAATCATAATATTAAAGTTTCATTCTTTCCATTTAGTTAAAAAGTTAGAGAGAGGAGTTCAGCCAAAGCATTTGAATAAAATTATAAAAAACTCAAGAAATAAAGTCATATACACAAGCGCATGGTTCCAACATGAACATGTTTGTTTTAGATTTTGAGGTGTCTTGCATAAACATTTAAGGAGGTTTGCACAGTGCAACAAAATTGAAAAGCATTTGGGTTCTCTTATAACTGTTCTCAACTTACCCAGTGATACGAAGAATGATTATTTTGGAAGGACTAACAGTTAGTTTTTTAATGGGCAAAGTTATTGAAATAACAGCAGATCTAAGTGTCATTCAAATCAAATAATATTGAGCCTTTGTTGGTAATTTGATTTGATATGTAAAAGCAATTTTACTTTAACACCATCCAACATCAGTTCTAAACGAAATTTTAAAATAACATTACTAAAACTCAAAGTAATTATTTAACAACAATTCCACTACAGAGTTTATATCAATTAAACTGGTAACATTTAAGGTACTGAGAAAAAAAAAGGAGTCATTTGTCAAAATTACTGAAAAGAAAAGAAAGCTTTGTGTTTGGGAATATGGTAAAAATTATGGTCCCTGATTTGGATAATGTACAGAATATGTAAAAAATTAAATAAAAATTGGAGATTGAATCCAATTAAAGGACTGATAAGAATACAAATGACATAATAAATAAAATATTCCTGTTCAACACAAGTACTACTAGTATCTCTGATTTTACGAACTTGATTTTGTCTTCACAAAAAAATTTACATAGAGAGAACTTTAAATATAGTAGAAAATGTCTACACAGCAAAATCCATTTTAAAAATATTACTCTCTAGGAATTAGAAACTGTATCTAGATATCTTATCAATGTTAAAATTAAGATATTTACAAGATATTTCAAGCAGGTAAAAAATATTGATAAAAAATCTCAGGCATGTTAGGTTCTTAATTACAAGTGCTAGTAGATTTCTATTTCAAATTAATATCTGGTGAATTGTGATATGGTAAAATATCACTATTCCTCCCTATCCCACAAATTCTAAAAGTGCTAACTGGATAGCACTAAACCATGTGATAATTGGTTCCTTGGTTATTCTCCCGCAGATTAAATGTTTGAATTCGACCATGCTAGTGTACTACATAACAAAACTAAGACTAGGGAGAAACTGAATAGGAGAATTTTATCAACTTAAATACTACTTGAGACTGAATATAGTAGGTTGATTCAATCATATTACCTGGCCTAACAAAATCAGATAGCCCAAAATCAATAACTTTCATCGCGGCATTCTCATCTTTTGAGACAAAAAGAAAATTCTGCAAAGCAAAATATTCAGGGTGACAAGTTAAATGTGAGAAAGATAAATTTACAAACAAAAAATGGCTTATACTTCCTCTGGTTCATTTTAAAAGGCATATTTAACTTAATTACACAAAAAAATAAAAGTAGTTAAAGTTAATTAATTTTCATGATTTAAGAAAACATACCAAATCCCTAATTTTATCTTCATTTAATATCATTGAGTTTAATTTAAGTATCAACATTTATCTTTGATGGTTTTAATTGAGGTTTTCACTAACTCCATATATTAAAGGCAAATAGGAAAAGAAATAAACGCTGCATAGCAATTATAAATGATATATAGTAAGGAGTTAAGGATTACCAAAACCTTCTAAGAAATGCCTTACAAAAATGACTAGAGGAAGTACATTTAAGAGAAAAACCAATATATTCTGAGTAGTTCAAACTTCACAATGCCATACCTCTGGTTTTAAATCACGGTGAACAACACCTTGAAGATGACAAAAAGCAACTACGTCTAGAATTTGTACAAGAATAGCTTTAGCATCATCCTCTGTGTATCTCCCACCTCTTTAACAAACAATTAATATCAAAACAATAAAATTATAATCGTGTTATTCAAAGGTGAACTCCTGTAACAGAAGTACAAAGGGAAAAAACACAAATAGTATAAATGAAAAATAGCATTTCAATTATACCTATCTAGAATTCTGTCAAGTAATTCTCCACCCTCACACAACCTGACAAGAACAAAAATACCCCATTAATTCAGAATAAATGTCTAATTCAACATTTGCATGTACCTATACTACTGGGCTATAAAATCTGCCCATATTAAGGACATTCTCAGGAACACAAACTTGTGATGGATTTATTTATGCCCAATAACTTAAGAGAGATATGCATAAAAATCAAGCATTAAACAAAACTATGAATAAACTCTTAGCAACTGAAAGCAATTTTCAGAAATAATTGTTTCTACACATACTCCATAACTATGTAGACATTGTTGACATCCTCAAATGCATCATAAAATTTGACCAAATTTGTATGTCCAGATAAGGCCTTCAACATTTTCACCTCCCTCCGTACATCTTCAATTGCTATTGCTGAAGTCATCTGCCATATAACAATCAGTCAATTACAATAGCCATTATCAAAGCAAAACTTAAAAGGTGAAAATGACAAAAAAACTTGAAAATCAACGTTTGATTCATGCTGATGGATATCATAAACAAATTATGGAAGCTACGGCATCATCATCACAATACATAATTAATCCACCCAAAATTAGCATGAGAAGGACAGAAATATGGGGACAGCTTTTGCATACTCTTCCCATAAACACAAGCCATCACGGGCCAAGTAACTGAAATGAAAGTTTCCCGCTATCTGATGGCTGCAGGACTTGCACTAAAGGAACAATTCTTCAATAAGCTTCTGTTTGTACCATTCCTCCAAGATATTAATTTTCTTCTTCACCTTCTTTTCTTTTAAAGCATGTCTTCTGTCCTCCAATTTAGCTCATAATGAGGGATAAAAAACCAGGTTTGCTATATGCATTCTTTGATTTGAAATGAAGGTTTCACGCTATCTGATGGCTGCAGGACTTGCACTAAAGGAACAATTCGTCAATAAGCTTCTGTTTGTACCATTCCTCCAAGATATTAATTTTCTTCTTCACCTTCTTTTCTTTTAAAGCATGTCTTCTGTCCTCCAATTTAGCTCATAATGAGGGATAAAAAACCAGGTTTGCTATATGCATTCTTTGATTTGAAATGAAAGTTTCACGCTATCTGATGGCTGCAGGACTTGCACTAAAGGAACAATTCGTCAATAAGCTTCTGTTTGTACCATTCCTCCAAGATATTAATTGTCTTCTTCACCTTCTTTTCTTTTAAAGCATGTCTTCTGTCCTCCAATTTAGCTCATAATGAGGGATAAAAAACCAGGTTTGCTATATGCATTCTTTGAATTACAACTAGGCACCAAGTAACATAATGGGTCCTGTTCAAGTCTCCCACTTTCAAGGGTATATGACCATTGAACTTCATAACTCAAACAAAGGAGCTATAACCATTTAAACCATAACCAATTGGCCATAGATAGAACAACATTGAAATATCTATCGATGAGTCATAGTCCACACATATTGAATAACTTCAGCGAAAGCCACATCTCCAACAACATGCCCACACTACAGATGTTGAAACTTCACCTTTTGCTTACTTGTCCCACAACTAATAACAATTTCCACCGCCTATTGTTAAGAAATTTTTGCAATGCTCCCAAGAATTCAACTAAAGATAAAGCTCCAGTCGCAGCCAAATTGTTTGTCATTGTCGCTTATCCCAGAATTTTCCCTAAAAATAGGGCTAACGGACATAATAAATCCTGCAATGATTTGCATTGCATACTTTCCAGTTTCATAAATTCCTCCGAAAAATAGGTTCCATGGCACTTTCCTTTCCGGGACTACCATTAGCTTAGAAAATGACAACGATAACAGCAACAGTTAGTTTAACACTCTAAACCGGAAATCAACCTCAATCCTCACCAACAAAACCAGTTGCAAATATTGCACAACCACGACCTCAGGAGGTTCCAATTCCACAATAGAATTAGTATATCCATGCAGAACATATAGACAAAAGTAGAAACAAAGGCAAAATCAGCATCATACCATAACTATCCCAAAGAGCAGAATTGATATCCAAACCGAGTTCCCAAATCCAAAAATAAGCAATCAGTCAATCACTAATCACACGTTACATGTAGTATAGCACAACACACGACCAACTTAACATGAAATTCCAGTCCAAAAACAATGATGGAACATAAGAATTCACCCTGAATTGACCAAGAGTCAACGTATACCACCTCCAACTCCAAGTAAATTTTTTTTAAAAAATAAAAATCAAATTATCTCCACAATTAACCCTTAATATTCCAAAAAACTTACATATAAACATAACAAACCCTTAAACTCCCTCACCTTAGCTTTGGATATGATTTTCACAGCCACTGATTGTCCTTTGAGTTCACCCTTCTTCCCTTTGGCCCAACAAGTGTGACCAAAATGCCCACGACCCACTTCCTTCCCTAACTCAAACTTTGCCCCAAAATTCTTCCCATAACCAAAACTCTTATCAAGCGACCTCTCTCCGTCACCGACTTCTCCTTGCTCCTCCGGTATGGGCCCGTCCTTTGGCTTCGTCTTCCCCTGCCGCCGGAGCAGCGCCGCCATGATCGGCTTCGCCGGCGACGGAGGCGGAAGCGGCCACCGGAACTTTCTGCCGGGAGTCTTCGCCGGCGAGGGCGCCACGCCTGGCGGGAGAGGGCTCGGGAAGGGGCTGGTCGAGAACGAGTTGGCCGGAGTGTATCTCCCCGGAGTCGCATCGCTTGCGCCAGAGACAGAGTTGCCGGAAGGCTGCGCCGGCGACGATGTCGCCGCGTGAAGCGGCGGCTTGAAGCCTTGATCGGCGGCGACCGTTTCGTTGTTGACGGCAATGTTTTTGCTGCAGCAATGCCCCATGGCTGCCTAGGGACGGTGATCGGCGAAGTCAAAGGCTCCGACAAGAGAGAGAAAACGCCGCCGGAGAAATTGAGAAAACACTGTTTAGAGAGAGAGATATATAGAGAGAGAAAGAGTAAAAGTAGAAGAAGAAAAAAAGTGTTAAAATTGTAAGGTCAAAAAGAGGATTAATTTAAGCTTAATACGACACAGTCCAACTGTATTCATTTATGTGTGAAAGTAAATTGCTTCCTTCGTTGGTTGGATCCTTCATGCACCTTCATCTCATGCCTATGGGTTTTCCCATTTAAATATGAACATGCCTTATTTTTATACAAGAGTTTTTTCTTTATAATATTGTTTTATTTTTAAAAAATGGGAATAAAAGGGATTATTTGTTTATTTGTTTATTTATGCTTATATATGATTGGTATGTCAATATTATTATTATTATTATTATACCGTGTGTGAGAATGAGAAACATACACATATATGAAGTACTTGTTTTGAATGTTTCTCTTTGTGTAATTTCCATAAAGACTTGTTTGGCTGGCAAACAATGAGCGGTTAACTTTGTTTTTGGTGTCAAATAGAGGTAACCAAACCAGACAGTAACTATAACCTCGTAGGACAGGCGAATATACGAGGATTTTGCCAGGAAATGAAATCCCGTTGCTTGACATCAACTTACTATTCTTCGGTGTTGAAAACTTTTTCTTTGATTAAGGAATGGCATCGCAACAACATTGACGCTGTGCGTTTTGGGTCGTGAACTTTTTGTGTAGTTAATGGGGTTACACTTTTTTCTCCGCTCTTGTTGAGGTTGCCAGTTTGAACAAATAAATGATGTTATTCACTCACTGGTCAGGGTTTCAAATTGGGTTTTGTTGTTGTTGAACCACATTTATTGTAATATTCAACCGGGGGAAGACACTTGGATTTTGGAATCATCACAATCGAATTTTGCTATGTATCTATATTTTAGGGAACAGGGTTTTACGGGATGAGGAAATTATAAACTGAAAATTTTAATAAATGTTGGAAGTTTGTGTGTAACGTACCATTTAATACCCAAAATTCAAAATTTTTAAATTAGCATTTTTTAATGCCATCAAATTTCACTGACTTTAACCTTTCTTCTAGTTATAGTGAACACATAATGGCTAATTTTCTGCACTATGCTTATTCAATTTATTTCCAGATATGAGCATATATACATAATTCAATTTTGCAAATGGTTTCCGTGTGCTTACTTTTCCTATTTCTATTTATAGTCTTCTCAGCAAGGTTGACGAGAGCAAGTCTTTTTTTTTCTGGAACACACAAAAATATTGTCACGAGCATCAGAGTTGACTAAAATATATTTCGAAATTACGCTATCTTGTCATTGGACTTTTTCTATGGAATTTTACAAGTGTGATTTCTTTATATATTGTTTATTTTTATTATATGAAAAAGTATTTCACATGAGAGTGATATTTTGTTATATGTAATGTAATGTAAGAACGTATATTCCAAGATTTACTATATGCCTGTGGATAAGGTATATAAACTACTAAAAAAGTATTATAAAACTGCAATTCAATCGCACGCTATCAACGTTATGTTCCCTGCCATAAGTGAAATTAGGGCACTCTTAATAAGTGGCTTGGGATATTTTTTTAATTAATGAAATATAATGGAATAGATGAAATTTAACAATGGCATGAAAAATATCTTATTTTATTATTTAAATTGATAAATTCACAGTGAAATATTATAAAATTTAATAGAATTTATTTGATTCTATTTTATTACGGAATTAACTTGTTCTTGATTTGAAATAAAATAAATGAAACTAAAAATACAATTTCCAGTAAAATTAAAAAAATCTATAATATCTTTGTTGTTTTTTATTATTTCGTACGCGAGTCATGGTTGAATTATACACGTGGTTGTTTTAGTCTTATCATAAGTATCAAGTATTTTACTTATCTATGGTTTTTTTTTTTTATTAAGTGGTATTTTACTTTTAATTTAAGCGTGTGCTGAATTTTTTTAATATCTAAATATAAAATATTAAAATTAAAATAAATAAAAAAGTAGCAACAATTGTAAAGAAAAATATAAAATAATATTCTTACAGTAGTTTATGAAAAAATATTTGCTGGAATTGTTGTAATTTACATTGATTGACACGTAAATGACGTTTTTTTTAAAATGCATCACTTATATTTTAATAACAAGTAAAAATTTTAATAATATCCATATTTTAATTTAAAATGTAAAAATACTAGGTCAATTTAGATAATATATATAACTTAAATTAAAATACTTTATAAAAAATAAATATTATCATTTATTAATATATATATATATATATATATTAATCATTGTCAATTTGTCATCTGTTAAAGTTATATTACAGCACGTAAAGTATAAATGATTAAATTGGAAATCAATGTTTTAAAGTAAGAATACAAAAAATATAATTTATTATATTTTACTGATTATTTGAATAATAAATAAAATTTTTACTCCATTCAATTATAATATATCCAAACAAATAGAATTAAAAATATATTTCACTTAACTCTTTCATTTTAAGTCATTAATTTCTTTATATTTTATTTCACTAATCTAAACATAACTCTAATAATAAATTTAATAAATAAAAAGTATTAAAATTTATGATAAAAATGTGTTGATAATATTTTTAATAAAATTACATATTTTAATCAGAGTCCAGCATTTTGCCTTTAAATTGAGAATAAATATTCAGATTCGGCAGTAAAATAATGAGTTGAAGATTTTAATCTCTAATATCTTTAAAATGTACATGACTCCACGATCTCAATTATTAATTTAATATGTTTCTCAGCTTATTAACTCTGTAAACTCACCAATGCCTTTTATAAGTTTCCGTCTTTCTCACTGAACTTTTCATAAAATTTACTTTATATTGTATATTGCTTAAAATTAGTCTATTGAATTTAAATAATTTGGCACAATATATCAAATTAATTAATAGTCACAAAAATGTATAGCTTATCATTTATTTGCATAATTCTTCAGAGGAAAAACTAATATGACGTTTCTTTATTTCAATTTTAATAGTCAAATTTTAAATATTATTTAAAATAAAATGTTTCCACTTTAACTAGATAGTTGTAAAAAGATAGTATAAGGATAAAATATGTTTTTAGTTATTATAAATATTATTAATTGATTTTAAAATTTAAATTTTTTTATGTACTACACAAATTTTTTAAAACATGGATATGTTATTATTTATTTATGATATGTAATATATTTATATATGTTCTGACACTTGTTAATCTAAAATAATGATTAATGTGTCATTATCATGACATTATTAAGTGAAAAAAAAATCAAAATTTTAAAAATAAAAGTTATAAGCGATTGAAGATAGAGTGATTTTAGATAAAATTCAACAAAATGATATTTGTAATAAATTTTGTTGTTAAATTTTTTTTTTTTAATTTTACAGTTCAATTTAAAGTTTTATAATGTATAACAAATTTATAAAAATGTACATAATTTAACTATTAATTAAAATTTTATCGTCCCATTGCATTTTAATGAATAATATATTATTTAAAATAAAAATAAATTACTATTCATGTTTAAATTTAATGCACGTAATTTTTATAATAATATTACAAGAATAAATAACTAGATTGATAGAATAAATTTATGATAAAAAGTTATAAGATGTATATTTTATTAACCTTTATAAATATTAGAAGCATATCTAAACTAAAATATAAATTTATTTACGAACGAGGATAAGGAAAATATTTACCTTTTCGTATACTATAGATTTTGCTTAGACAATAACGAAATTAAAAATCAATAAACACCATTTTTAAAAGAGTGGATGGAGTAGTTGGCTAGGAAATGAGGTACGTGATTCTGATACTGTACTTCGAAATAACTCGGAAAACATACAACGTATACGCACCGCATCACCTGTGTTTATTTTAAGATAATTCATAAAATTAAAAAAAACTTATTTTAAGATTATATTAAAAGAAAAAAAAATGATGAATGCATGAGAAGTCGTATACTATAATAAAATTATTCTTATTTAAAATGACTAAAAAATGTTGTTATTTAAAAACAATTTTTAACATTTAATACATAAAAAATAGTTTAACTATAGGTAAATATTAACAAATGTTAATTAGTTAAAAAATTATAAGAAAATATTATTTAAAATATATTGTTAATGTAAGTTGTCTCAAAACTTATATTTTTTGCTAACGATACCTAGACTATCATTGCAGAGAGGCAATATCTAATGAAAGGAAATTCGCTCAAATACTGCACTCAAAGGGAAAACGCGTTTGAAAAACCCACGCGGTTTCGGTAGAATAAAGCAAGGTGGAAGCGTAAGCATGACGCAGTATAAATGAATAATACACTAAAGTAATATTTGAATAATACTACATTGTTTGCTCCAGTGTTTGAAAATGGAAGAAAAAAAAAACTGCATATAGTCAATAATAATATTGCTTTATAATGAAATAATATAATTAAATTGATTACAGTAAAACAATTTTAATCATTGAAACCTAACATGCCTTTCGTTATATCTAAAGACCGGTAATAATACAATATTAGTTAAATTTTAAAGTCAATTGAGTGTTTATTAACATATAAGTATGCTTATTATATTTTCTTTATAAAAAATTATGTCTGTATAAAACAATTAATAACTGTTAAGTTCAAATTTTACAATTCCAATTGATAAAAAGTAAAAAGGTGAGCCTAGTATGCAAAGTGCACCACGTCATCACTCGAGTGGGCCTAGTTGCTTTGTTATTTGCATCACTTCGATCTTATTTAAATCGTGCAGCTAAATCTTTGATAAAAATAAAAAGGTGAGCTAGTTTTTTCTGAGGAAGGTTTGGGAGAGATTTTTTATTTAAAATTAAAATATTAATTTTAAATATATTTATTTAAAATATAAATTCCTTCGTTTCCATCACTTACTTCAAATTTCAACTATGCTTTGTAGTTATGCATATAAAGTCTTTAACTATTTAAATTTTATCACTCGAGACTTGGACACCTTATTTATTTTAAAAGTAAAAGAATAATAATATTTGTGACATAAGGTTTTTTTATTATTTTAAATATAATTTTAAAGAATAAAAAATTAAAACAGGATCAAACAAGTTCTTAATTTTGTCAAAAAAAAAATTTTTTTCTCGCCTTTGTATAAATTATATTGAGAGTAGTTTTTTATCATATTAATATAGTTAATATTTGTTTAATAAATAATATTTTTTATCGTTTTAATAGCTGAAATAATATTTTTTAAATAAGTTAAATTTACAAAAATTCATAAAATTAAGAATATCTGACATTTAATTAAATAAATAATTTTAACATATAATATTCTTAAAATACAAATAAATTGTAAATTTAAATTTACACAATCACAATTATTTAATTTATCTAAAATATGATATAAATAGTTATTATATTATTCAACGGTTAAATTAATTAAATTTAATGCTTATAAAAATTATTAAAGAAGATAGCGTTGATAAGAGTTACTTGTAGAATAACTATATTTTGACTTTGTATATAAATTTATATTAAATATCTATAATATTAAATCATTTCAAATTTACAAGACATACAAAATTTTTTATTTTAATTTATAAATAATTTTACAATGAGTTATTTAATGACATTTGATGAATCATATTTAATATACAAATTATTGATATTCAAACTGGTATAAAAACCATTAAATACCGATTAATATTTTTACACCTTTAAATAAATTTATAATAATATTTATTAAAATATAATTTAAGACAATCATAAACATTTTAATGTTTAAATTTAATGAGAATCTAAATATTTTTTAAAATAATTGTATAAAAAATTATATCATCATTTAGTGATGAACTGATGTAAGTATAAATTGTTAACTTTTCTAATATTTAGTTTAAAAATTGTATCTATGTTGTATTTTAATTATTTTATAGTATAAAAATAATCATACCGACAATATATTAAATTAAAACTTTTATCTTATTATTGACACATTTTAAAATAATTAACAATGTTAAAAATATCACTTGTTTTATAAATCTGTACACATATGGATGCAAAATATAGATTGGAAAAATAACTTGATTTATTATTTTCTTCAATTATTGGTCAATATGTATATAAAATACTTTTAGTTCTGATTTAAAAATTATAAAAGTATAAACAGAACTTATATTATAAAACAAAATTCATATACTACTTTTGTCTAATCATTAAAAATATATTTAAAAAAGTACTACTTGAAAAGTGATGATTCCCTTTATTTGTTGAATCGTCTAGCATGATAAAAATCATTGGTAGTAATCATTACTAAGTATAACCCACATCATCAAAGGGAATTCAGGGTAATATTTATGCTGATAATTTCTGTCTCCTTCTTTACTCTCTGTTTAATTATTTGAATTAACAAGCTTAAGATACAGTTTTACTACTAATTTATTATTTTTATAAAACAACTTTCTAGATGTAAAATCTAAATTTTCTAATTTAATCAAATAATTGAACAAGACATATATTGCTGCACAATCTTACTGGTTTTAAAACATTGCCTTTATCTAAGCACTTGGAACTTGCAATTTTCAAAGTTAGGAAAACACAATTCGAGGTGAAATGAAATACAAGGTTTGGAGTTATTTAGTGACATCATATATATATATATATATAAGTGCGTTTATTATTATTTTCAAATATTTATTATTATTAAGTATTTTTTTTATCTAAAATGTTGTTTCTTTTAAAACTATATCAATCATACGAGTATTTTTAAAGAAAAAACTATCTTGACAATAAATGTATGAAAGTAATAAGAAATATTAAAAAATTATATAAATACGGACGTTAAAATACTATTTAAAATTATAAATTCTTACTATCAATATGAATCTTCACTTAAAAATTAATAATCTTATTATTCATAATCCCAAAATCAACGTCAAGGTTTCAAAAACTAGGGATTGATGCTAACAGGTTCGTCCGTATTAAAATAGTACAAAATATAACATATATTACTGTATTATTATTTTTGGAAACGAAAGTGTAATTTTTAAAAATGTGCAAAATGTAATTTAAGAATGTGTTTAATAAAGGAATATAATTTATGAACTCGTATATACAAACTAAATAATAACCAACACAGTATTATTTTATATTAAATAAGTATATAAAATATTGATACCACGTAATAATGAATTGATTATTATATTTGCTCAACTTGTATAAATACGTCTCTGACAATTATATGTCTAGCTTTTTTTAAATCTAAATTAAAGCATTATAGTATAATGAAGTTAAGTTTTTTTACTAGATTTTTTATATATACAAGAATTAAAATCAATTATTTTTAAGAAAAACAAAAATTTCACTTGAACCAATGACACATTTTTAGAGACCATCACACAATTTATTAAAAATTTATTCATTGGTTTTTTTTTTTGGGTCTGATTGCATTCATTAAATTAAATGGGTCATGGGAGCTTAAAAAACTGGGCATGACTAAAACGAGAGCGTATGATGTGGCCCAAAAAAACGGAGAAGAAAGTATGATCCACGCGTTTGCGGGAAGCGTGAGGCAAAGAGATGATATCTAAGTAAAAGTATGGAGTGAGAATGCCCTATAAATGGCGTTCACGCCGTGCCGGTCGAAAATTGTCGCAACCAATCATCCGTTTATTCACTCTCTTCCTCACTCTCTTTTGATCCCTCCAAAAACCCTTTCCCACCCCAATCCCCTTCTCTTCTTCTTCTCCTCTCCCTCCCAATTCCCCTCCATACAATTTCTTCAATTCTAGGGTTAGGGATTTCCTCTTCTTATTCCCTCTTTTCACTTTTTCTCTATTTTTCTTCATCACCCTGAGACTCCCTCGCCCCACTCGCTGCTGACGTGGTCGCACCCTCGCCGCTTCTCATTCTATGGAGGCCACGGCCGCCGTTTCCGCCGCCGCCACGGCCGCCGTTGTTCGGGGCGCTTCTCTCCAGATGCCACCACCGTCCCGCAAAGAGTGGCGCGCTGTTGCCGAGCATCATCATTCCGCACGAAACCCCGACGACGAGGTACTGATTTGGCGTCCAAACACTTAGCATTGTCTCATTGTGTGGTTCGGGGAATGATGGAGAAGACGAGTGTTTTCAAACTTAGTTCTTACACAATGAATTGGGATTAGGGTTTAATAATGTCGTTTGACGCGAGTCAGTGCTTTTCCTTCTTATGTTCTTTTAAGGATTAGGCGTTTGTGAGTTTTCTCGGTATTAAGTTTCGGAAAAAAAAAATGTCAAATGGTGTGGGCTGAAGTGGATAATGTGGCTACTAGTTTGATTATACTTGCTTCCCCAGAGTTTGTTTAGTGCCTATGCTTTTTCTTACTGAGATTCAATTACCATACGAAGTGATTGAGATTCGGTGTCGAGTCTTTTGTTTATTTTATGATCTTTCTTTTGCAGAGGCCTCTATGGTTTTAATATTTGATTCAGGGGAAACTCCTACTCTGTTTATCGGGCCCAAGTCTTATTTAATGCTTTGTTGTTGATGTAAACTGCAAAGCATATAGAATGTGCATATATATTTTTTTTTAGTCAAGAGACTTAGTTCTTTCAATTATATTTGAATAGAGTGGCTTTTATAGGCAGGGTAATTTAACCCAAGCATTAAAACTCTGAGCCTTAGTCAAGTGAACAACATGATATGCTTGTCCCCAAAAGTTAGTCTGATAAGTCAATGTTAGGTGGAATGTACCTCATTTGATGTTGTTAAAGATTAAGGTTGTGGCCTTGCTGGGTTTGAACTTTTGATTTTGTCAACGGACTTGAGGTTGTTGATGTCTAAGTATTCAAGTTTTGATTGGTCATATGTCTTTGAATGTAGTAAAGGGGGCCTTAAAACATTCATCTGTTTTGTTATTTATTTGGTTGGTAATAGACTTCTGCTGATGTGCAGGAATTAGAAAACACCAAACTAGGGCAGTCAGACGAGAGAACCATATATGAGGTAAGGTGATGGCATGAGAAGCTACTCTTTAGTACCAAGGAATTAAGAATCTGAAGATGATTTCCTCCTGTTTTTCAAGGTGCAGCAAGGAAGAGAGCCTCTTGATGTTGATTTTTGTTCAATAACAGTGGATGGAACATTGGACAATGATATTTTGCAACAACAGATTCATAATATTGTTAGACAAAGACAGGAACTAATGCAAATGGAGATTGAACTAAAAGCTCAAATGATTGCTAGAACTGAGATAGTGGAAATGCGAAACACCTTTGATGCTCAACTCAAGGAACATGCTAATAATGCCAGCAAACTTCAGGTGTAAATTCAAACATTTTATTTGTGTATTTGGACTTTCAATCTCATCTGATCTATCCCCAGCTTTTGAAAGAACATGGATTTTCTCTGATTTTACATGAACAACATGGTTTTAGAAATTAATTGTGCCCTTTTACGATAACAGCTAGTTGACTATGTAAATTTCTATTGATATGATAGTTTGGTACATCGGATACACTGTTTTACTTCTTATGGCTGAAGGGACAGTTTTTTTTATCTAAATATCTGGTTTAACTTACATTGTAGTCTACTCTAAAATTATTTAACTGGCCTTGCAGGAGCAACTTTGTGAAAGGGAACACACAATTCATGAGCTGGAAAGGAAAATGGAAGAGAAAGACAGAGAGCTGCATGCTATTAAATTAGACAATGAAGCAGTCTGTTGAATTTCTACTTATTATTTTAATTTTAATTTTACTGGACCTTTATTTTGTTGGTATTTGCTATTTAATTATATTCTAATCTCTTCAATTATTATTTTAGGCATGGGCTAAGCAAGACCTTCTCCGTGAGCAGAACAAAGAACTAGCAACATTCAGGTTTTTCTTTTGTCCAAATGTATCTATTGGATGTTAAGGTTTTGGATCTGTCCCTCTTTACATGCTTACAGTGGTAAAACCTTTTGCAGAATGGAGCGTGATCATTCAGAAGCAGAAAGAGCTCAGCATATAAAGCAAATACATGATCTGCAAGAACATATTCAAGAAAAAGATAGGCAGCTTATTGAGTTGCAGGAACAAGTAGGCAGCCTATATCAATATAATTTGTTTTTATAAGAACTTACTTAAAAACTTGTTGGTTTATTTGGTCTAATGATGATTCTTTATTGCAGCAAAGAGTTGCACAGGAGACTATCATGTTTAAAGATGAGCAGTTCAGAGAGGCCCAAGCATGGATAGCTCGAGTTCGCGAGATGGATGTTTTCCAATCAACTACAAATCAGACTTTACAAGCTGAGTTGAGGGAGCGCACAGAGCAATATAACCAGCTCTGGATGGGTTTTCAGAGACAGGTTGATCTGCAATTCTTTTTTGCTTAAAGGATTAAGCTGATTTGCTTTTATACCCTTATAAATGCATTTTGTTTTAATGTGTCTCTGTCAGTTGTACCCTAATATAATGCATAAGCTTTTTTTTAATCCCTCTCAGTATGGTGTTTTAGTTTAATTACTTGATACAATAATGGATGCTACTTCACCCTGTTTAATTTTTGCTTTTATGGATGGCTTTAGTTTACAGAGATGGAGAGAGTTCATTTGCATGCTATTCAGCAACTACAGCTTGAGCTGGCTGATGCAAGAGAGAGGAGTGGAACGTACAATGATGATTCAAGAATATCCCAAATGAATTCAAAAAATAATGTTACTCAGTTTGGACAGGAAAATGGAAATCAATTTGACTTACATGGAGGCAATGCTTCAGGTGGAAATACTGGTCTCCTTCCAAATGAAAGCTCTGATAATGTTTCACCATTTGCATCTACAGGCAATGCATCAATCCAGGTTGGGTGCTTTAATTAATAGCTTGATAAATAAACAGCTAGTTGTTTAGTTGGTTTTATTCCCAGAATTTTAATTTGTGGCATGCTGTGATGTATGCCTTATATTTATATTTCAATTTTTTTTAATGAATGTCAATTAAAATCTTAATGCTGTTACTTATGAATGACTGTAATGCAGTGCTGCATGATTTTCATCAGGCATTTAAATGCTAGACAAACATGTTCTATGCTTTCATTGTATTTTCTTTTTATTGTTATAGATTTAGTAAATTATTTTCTTGCATTTGATACATGCAAATCTTTCCCAATACTTAACTTGGAGCTTTTACAATGTTTCTATTTTCATTAAAATTGTATACTGTTGGTGCGCCATTAAAATACAAAGATCACTTGGGTAGAATTTTAGATACCAACATTAGATTGAAAAGGTGTTGACAAATGCAGTTTGTTCTATAGTTCTGTTGGATTTACATCATAGAAAAAACTCCAGGTACAACATTTGATGTTCATGGCAATGAAAAACCATATTGATTTTAGCATGACGTGTTCAATTATCACAGTTCATTTGAAACATTCTTTAATCATACTGGGAAAGTTATAAGATCTTATTGGTTCTTCAAGTATGAATCTACGTGGATACATATACTAGGATAAACTCATTGCTAATGACAAAGTTGATTCTATGAAACCAGTATCTACTCTACTTTTTATGAAATCAAATATTTTTCCAGATTGTCAAGTGGTAATACTTGTGCGTTTAGCTATATATACCTTTTAACTGGTTGTACGATGTGACAGTCAACTTGTTTTCTTTGTGCTCTTGATTAGACAACAATATATCTTATCCCTCTTGTAATTTTTTGTCATTGTTCTAGACTGATCATGTTCCTGGTGTCCCTATTGCTCCATCGTCTCTGCTTGTCCCACCATCATATCTCCCACATGGTCAAGTAACTGCATTGCATCCATTTGTTATGCATCAACAAGGAGTGCCCAATTCAGTTGCACCACATGTTCCTCAGTCACATGCTGGACATTTTCACCCTGTGCCCTCAATGTCTCCTCTGCAGCAGTGGCAGAATCAACAGGTATCTAAAGATTATTTAATCTGTTTGCATTGCTGTCTGCGTTTTAGCTGTCTGTTTATTTATAGTTGTTTCTTCAGTCTGTGTCAGACAGTTCAAAGGTACCCATACAGGATGACCCATCATCATCCCAAAATGATCAAAATTTGATGAGATCCGATGCCAAGTTTAATTATGAAATGTCTGTTAATGGACAAACTCTTCATAGAGACTATCTGGATGCTCACATCTGCCAAGGGGAGGAACCACAATCTGTGATTTCATCAGCTACCAGTGAAACACAGGTTTTATAATTAATGATTGTTATTCACTTTGTATATTTCACTTCCCTTGCTATTTGTGTAAAACATTCATGATAATTTGAATTTTTCAAAGGTTCTTCAGTCAGTAGATAAAGGTCAACTTGTTACTTCCCAACAAGATCAAAGCTTACAACTTTCATCTCAGTTCTCTGATGCCTTACGATTGAACTCGTTTGAACCAAATGGTGAAATTAAGGTTTGTTCGAAGTTCCAACTTTTCCCTCCTGTTTGAAATTTTTGTTGTTTTGCAATTCTACAAGGTTAGTTAAGTTTTTACATTTGTAATTGTTTGAAGATGGCTAATTATTTTAGGGCACATTCATTAACTAAAAATACATTGTGGCTTATAAAAACATGTTTGAAAAAGCACCATTTGATAAACTTTATTTAATTTGAAGTGCATGGTGATCTTAAGCTGCTAAAAATTCAAATGTGGATGCATTCTGATTCATTCTAAAAATCAAATTACTTTAAAGACACCTTAGTCTTTTTAAATAAGTTGCTTTTGTGAAATTTACCAAGTATTTTCAATTTTTTGTGTCAAGGAGAGTGTTGAATGAAAGCACTTAACAAAGGCAATTCAAAAATTGTCTTTGATCTGGTGGCTATTACAGCTGAGGATATGAAAGCTAATATTTTGCCTTCTTCAGGAGCAGAATTCTGTGACGTTATCCAATGATGGACCTGAGGATCATGTTTTATTGGCTGAGCAAACAAGTTCTGCCGCAAATGCATCACCTGTCACAAGCAACCATTCAGTTAATCATAATGAAGTGATTCAGAACAATTCTACTGATTCTGTCTTACCTGAAACATTCACCACTACTGGGCAGACAGCTACCATGACAATTGCAAAGACTTCAGAGACTGTTCTCCTTGATGAGAAGTCATTGTTAGCTTGTATTGTTCGCACCATTCCAGCTGGTGGCCGAATTCGAATCAGTTCAACGGTTAGTGAGCTTTAGATGTCAACTTTTGGGTTTTCACAAAAAATGGCTTTTTTTTTCCTCTCATGTAACTTGTGTTATGTTTCAAACAGCTCCCTAACAGGTTGGGCAAGATGCTTGCACCTCTACATTGGCATGATTACAAACGAAAGTATGGGAAGCTGGATGATTTTCTGGCTAGCCATCCTGAAGTAAGTTTTTAACAGTTTGAATGTGTAGATTACAAAGTATTGCTTACATCCAGATATGATTAGCTGTAATTTTGATGGAATTCAGCTGGATTATTGAAAGGATGGTTGTTGGAACTTTGGTGGAATAAAGTGGTAGGAACCACTCTTCCAATGAAAACTCAAAAATCATCCCAACTCATTTGGTCAAAGCTTCTTGCTGTTTAGCCATTTTGATTTAATCATCTATTTGTGCAAGTTCCTATTATTTACTGGCAATGGATTTCCATTACTGCCTGACAGTTTCTTCTTTTTATTAATTTCAGTTATTTTTGATTGAGGGTGACTATATTCAACTTAGGGAAGGTGCTCAGAAAATGGTTGCTGCAACTGCAGCAGTTGCCAAAGTTGCTGCAGCAGCTGCAGCATCATCTCCTTACTCTACATATATGTCCACTGTGGCAGTTACTCCTATGGCTCAATCTCATCGCTTGAAAAAGGCTCCTTCAATTGATTCCAAAAGTATAAAAAATGACAAGGCACTTCAGGAATATGCAGTCATCTCTTCAAATATGGGTGATGATCCTCTAAAATTGTCAGTTATGCAGCATCAGCAATCAAATGGTGCATGCTTTGGTGCTGCTGGTCTTTCAAATGTCAAAATTTTAAGTAAACCTAAGGATTCTCGGGAAATGGATGGCCCTGAAAATAGGGTTGTCCAGTCTTCTGTACAACTAGCTGTTGGCAATGGGGGAAGCCTTGACAGATCAAGTATTAACAGTGTTCAAATTTCAGGCTCAGCAAATGGGAGGCTAGTCTCAAACTTCGCTTCTAAACAGCAGACCAGGTATGACTAAAGCTTTGCTGAATGAAAAGATCTTTTATGATGTGATTGTGTCTCCATGATGAGATATAGAGAAAGGGAAGTGTGCTAACTGTTAGTTTATGACAGGGCAACTGGTGCTGTGTACCCTTCTCGAAGATAGTGAGTGAGTCTTCTTACTGGCACTTCAATTGTTATTTATCTTTCCTTTGAATTTCCATGGACCTGTTGAAATGTTTATGTTATTGCATGCTTCCATTTAGCATGGGCTGAGAGCTAATGTTTTTTTTCTCTCTTATTTATGCTATTGCTGATTAGTTTTTGGTTTATTGGAATAAACTCCCATCTCGATTATCCCTAACCCGTTGCTATTGTGTTATTTAGTGTTTGAACATGTCCACCAATGTACCACGTATTTAATTTTTTTTAGTCCTTGTAATAAATTTTAATTTAGGATTGTCATTTGTATTGTATATATTCATGTTAATGCATGTTTTTGTTTTTGTTTTATTTGTAGATTTCTACTTTAGTTTATCAATACACGGAAGTATTATGAAATCTTGAAAATAGTGTGATTTTAAAGATTTATATTGCCATAATACAAAAGTTTATTACAGAATGCAAGTTTGTGGTATTTCTAAACAGTATTTGCCGCGAGTCTCTTGGAATCTGATTTAAATAGCAAGTGTCAGTCGTGACTCATGTTCCATTTCGATTCACTTGCAAATATTGTCTTGTATTTGTAATTATTATTACTGTTTATATTAAACAGGAACATGGAGGGGCGTGTAGATTATCCTATCTCACCAGGGTGCCGATGGAAAGATACATGGTGATGTTTATAGGGTTTGTGGGAGAAAGTTTTTTGAAGCATTGACGGGAGTAATTTTGTGCTCCAATCATAAAATGATTTTAGTTATCGGTGCTATCTCCAGTTTCTATAGTAATTTATTTCTCCCTGCTGTTAACATTTCGGTGTGCTTTCATTAATGTGGGCCTCATGCTGTTATATTCTTGCATACATTGCACTGGTAACTGCGATTTTTTTGTGAATGCTTGAAAGATTAATCAACATAGTTAACCTTTTCCGTTTGCAATCTCTTTATTTCCCCATTCGATTTTAGTGATTCAATTTTTGTCTTGTCAAGATCCAAGGATGGATTCATAGCTCGACACTACCGGTTGCATTTTACGAGTAGTGTGCGCATTCAATTAAAGGTACCTGGCTTCTCCGGGATTATTGCACAACGTCTACAAAATCCATGTTTAAAAACCTAATCTTGAAGACCACTTTACTGCGTGTTCTCACAAATTTTACTTGTTTTGAGTTTCCGTTTCTCTCCAATTTAATGAATTGATACGTAACTCTTCGTTATCGATTTATTTAGAGCTTGTTTGTATTTGGATGATATGGAGCACACACTTGACGAGACGGTCTCGGGGTAAAATATTTTGAATTTTCCAGAAGGTTGAGACGCAAAGTAAATATGCTCTTAATTGTAGACTTGGTTTATAATTTCTTGTATCATTTTTATCAAGTTTTCAAATTTAAGTAATGAGATTTTCTTAAAGAAAATTGCAACATGTTTTCAGTGGGAATGGTTTTGAAAAAATAAGTCAATTTTTGCCCCTTAATTGATGGGCATTTTGAGCAATGTTCAGCATTAACCCCCGGGATGACTCTTGGATTCATTGAACTGGTTTAAGATTGAATGAAATCTGCACGACTATATATGCGTTTTGGGAGAGAAGAGTTCTCCGTCGAGCGTCGCCATGTATTAAAATGTTAGCATAGTAAAGGAAAACTTAAATTTGAGTTCTAAATTTGATTTTAATTCTCTAAACACGCAAGTAATTGATTGTTTGTTTTTTTGTTTTTTAAGAGTTTTTTCTCTTTAAAACTTTGAAAAAAAATGTTCGTTAATACATAAATTTTATTTTCATTTTCTTCTTAATCTTGGTTTTATTGTTCCAGGCTTAATGGTTGGTTTCAGTTAGTACATTAGAACCGATATTTACAAAACAAAATCCATGGATAAAAACAAAGTTGCTTGACTTTCATGACACGTTGCAGCCATTGTTTATTTTTCGCTGCAGGGGAGACCGATTTTAACTTCTAGCAGTAAAGTAAACAGAGCCTAATACATGTTTAAGATGACTTAATTGAAGTTAACTCTATTAAAAAATCTTACTTTTAATTAATTTGAGTTAGAAGTCAAATATATGTCTTCAGATGCAAATTTTTTTAATTTTAATTCCTCTGAAGTCTAACATATAAAGTAAAAGGTAAAAATATAATAAATTTAAAGTGTGTTTAGTCCATGGTATAACTTAATTCAAATTAACAGAAAATAAACCTAGTTTCTCATTTTGTACATCTTACTTTAGAAGACCAGCATGACTTTATTTGCCTCTGATTCACGTACCTTTCAACATTTTACTGATTCTTCTCCTTCAGGGAATAATCTTATATCCTTTTATGATATTTTCTTATTAATCTTCTAAATTTGTTCTAAATAAAAAATAAACATAAAATATTTCATATTTTCTTTATTTATAAGGATATTAGTAGGAAGGTATTACAAGAAAATTTAAAATTATTTTTCTGACAACGTACAACAGTTTGAGTTGGATTGAACATTGTTAACCGAGTTGCAAAAACCAAAAACAAAGGCGGACAAGGTATATCCAGTGCCTAAAATAAATTCTAAAATGAGGCTCATTTTAAATTAAATAAAAAAATTAAATTCTTTAAATTTTATTTATTTATTTTTTGGATATTTAAAATTAATTATTAAATTATTGTAATTATTTTAGAAAAAAGAAGAATTATTGCTGACCTATATGCCTTGTAGATTTAAAGATGAGCCTCAATTGCATATTGCCAGATAAGAGCAAACCTACATTTAATTCGCTTCAACAACAAATTTAAAATTGTTTTTTTTTATAAAATCATTTATTGTAAGATTGATTATAACATCTTGTTGTTGTGTGTACTAAAACTATTTTTCAGCCGATAGTCGAAGATTAATTCATTTGAAACGTAAACATCATTAAAACAAATTTAAGTTTTTCAATAAAGTCTTTTACATATAATTTCTGTTAACATGTTTAAAAAATACAACTATCTACTGTCTGCATTGAGCTCGACTTCAAAGTGGACTCAAACAATAAAGCACTCTAAAAACGCACTTTTACTCTTAAAAACCGCGATTGTTTGTTTCTTAGGGCTATCCAAACTTTAAAATTCAAGCCTCGAAATAGGCAAAAAAAAACCTTATTATTAGCATGTTCAAATAGATTATTATTATCAGTTGACCCCCCCCAAAAAAAGATTATCATCACATTTGTACCTATTTTATTTAATATTATATAAAAATATGTTTAAACCGTTAGATACGATTAAAATAAATAAACATATTAATTTAAGTCACTTTTTTTATTAAAATGTTTTCCATTATGATGTACAAAAATTAATTTTCCTAACTGTAAAGCATGAAAGCCCACCGTAAACATTTTTATCATTCAAACAGGTATACCGTGCACCTACTTCATGTCCTTTAGCACTCCAAATCATTAATACTTAATAGTAATTTTTCCTGAAAAAGAATTCCCTAGAATTGAAACTGCAACTTTCAACAATAAAATTATTAATTATATGCCCAAATATTTGAATTTTACTGAACCGAATTTTCGACTGGCGGGAAAGGAATAAAAAACTGCACCAACATTATGAAAAGAAATTAAAATAACAGTTACTCCGACGAAAGCAAAATGCAATTTTCGTTTTTATACCAATCATTCAGTTATAAAACGTAATAGCAACTGATGCAAGTAAAATGCATTTGTTTGTATTCCCACTATTTCACTCTGGGTTCAGACAGTGATTTCCTTAAGACCAAGGACCAAAATCTGAGCCAATCTGGTTGTTTGATGGCGTATCTGAGCTATTGCCAAGTCTTGTTTGAGATCCCTGAATCTGATATATGCCACTATTGTTTGCAGGAAAGCTACCCATTTGTCCAGGGATAAGTTGGTGTTGTTGGAAGAAAGATGGCACCTTATGGTTCTGTTCATTCATCTGAAAAGGCAACTTTGAAGTAGAAATATCAGGTTGATGTAGAGATGTTCCAAGATGCTGTTGCTGATCATTTATATCCAAGGTCAAGTTCATGATAGAGTGATCTGGTTGTGGCTGAGACACTGGAATATGAGGTTGCTGCATGCCTTGCCCCTGTTGCATACTAGCCTGGCATGAGACCTGCACATTTTTCACGAGTGAGGAAAAGTTAAAATTACAATAACCTTGGCTGTTAATGAGCTAAACAACCTGAGAAGGGATTTGCGCTTGAGGCCCTGCATCCGCAAGTTTGGCTAGAAAAGTCAAGTTGTGCTGAAGCTTTGCTTGATATCTGTGCCAGTTTCAGCTATTAGTCATAAGCCACTGCACTAGTTTAATTATTATTAATGAATAGAGAGAAGGCAACAGCAATGTTAAGTTGACACATGATACTTCCAAGATAAACAATTCAAATATAACATCTTAGAATCACTCTAACAAAAAGATAATTTGGAACAACATTATATAGTTTTCAATTTGTGATGCAACTTTAATAATATACTTTAATGTACAAACCAGTAAAAATATAAGAATCTCGAGCACTTTTCCAATTTATTTAAAAACTGATATACAAGATAGAACAATCAAGTTCCACAGGTGGAAATCAGCTTATGGTACATGATTCTCAAGATATGCATTAATAATTAAAGAATAAAAATGCAGCCCTAATTACTTGTTATGATCATTTATATATTTCTGTCTTCCCATTATTTATGATCGTGTCAGATACAGACATGTCCTCCATTGGCTCAAAATTTCTCAGCTTCTTCTACACAAAGCACCTCAGTTTAAGTATGTTTATTCTTTTCATGAATAAATTCAAGTTTAGCATCTGTTTCGGCTATTATATTTCTCAAAGATGAGTTCTGTATAGCGCTGTCCTTCTAAACTGACACATATTTAACCAGATGAAGCCAAATATCTACACCACTGCATGGATATCCATAAACAAGGTACAAAAGAAAGAAACATTATTTCTATTATGTACAAAGGTTCATTCCCTGTAGTTATTATACAATTAAATGTTGGCTTCATACAGAAAATAGATTTTTTTTACATGCTGTTTCCCTGTTTACACCATATCCGAGTTTCTCTTTACCAGATTGAGATTATATGTGCTTTAATCTAAGGCATGTAACTTGGTAGTCCTGGCTTTTCAAGTGTAGGCATGTCTTGCAATTTGTCAACTAAAACAGAGCTCACAAATGCATGTGCTAATAGCCTTACAAAGTGAAATATAATTTCAGGTAGAGAAAAACCAAGCAGGGATGATGTGTTTATGTAAACTGTAAAGTAGAGGGTTTCTGAGCTAACTGCCATAGACAGCTTAACGGTATGCAAGAGAATGAAGAAGTAAAGAAAAAAGGCTTTAGAGGCCCATGGCAGAAACTTAAAGAAAGTGCACCTGAAACCACTCAGCACTACCTAGAAACAACAATAAGCAATCAAATATAAATGAAGGAAAGTAACTTTGGCTACTCACTGTGCAATCTCAGCGAACTTTCCGAGTCTTTGACATTCCATAATTGCCAGGATCAGCTCCTTATTCTCCTCCAAGTACTGCACCAAGTATAACAACTGGCTTATAAGAGCTATACTGAGATACATAATCTAGTAAACTTTGCTTCAATTAAAGGTCCTAACATTTTACCATAATGGAATATTGCATTATGAATTCATCTAACTTTCAATCAACATACATACACACAACAAAATGAACTAGCATTCATCTGATTTTTGAACAAGCCATACACACACGCGCCACACTCATTTGGCAAAAGTTGATACCCCTTATTACCAACGACGAATATGCATATTATGAAATGAATTCGATATAAAAAGTTCACATAGAGAGAGTGATACATCATTCTTTATCCAATAAATTATACAACTAACGTTATCACGTACATTCCATTCAAGCAATGTGGAAAATTTAACAGAATCTGAAATCAAGATTAATAACTTAGGGTACAAGGAAAGACAAGGAGGAGAGTCCCATGCACATTTGGTGCCATTTACTAAGAAAGAAAAAAGGAACAACGTGAGAAGGTATCATTTTTATGAGACCCCATAACGAACATAGGTGCATAGATAAATCTAGAAGGTTAAACAAGGTAATAAGAGAGGGGCAATGAAACAGAGAAATGGATCAAGAAAAAAATAAAGTATGCACCTTTTGAATCTGCTCGGTGGTAAGGGTAGGGACAGGGGGGAATGAAGGATCACCGTTGAACATTTTGCTTCTTCTTCTTCTTCACAATGGGACACCAAATAACAAAAATCCAATTAAAAAACCCTAGCTCTTCTTCCTTACAAGCACCTTTTTCAAGTTCAAATGTGCAGTGTCTACTACTTTTTGTGATGTGTTTTTGGGTTATATAAACGACTCTTCTCTTTTCATGCGTTTTGGTTTTAAATAAACATATAAATTAATCATTTAGTTATTTTTTATCAAGTTTATATTTATTTATTAATTTTAGTTTTCTTTAATTATATTGTTAATATATTATCACATTTGTGCAATTTTGATCTTTTAAATTTTTTAACTGATTAATTTTTTTTATTTTGAAGTTGTACAAATTTAGTAATTTTATCAAATTTTTCTAACTAAATCTCTCAAAATATTATTTAATTAAAATCTTAAGATATTAATTTAGTTAAAATGTTTTAAACATTTTTATTCACAAGACACATCAATAACTAACTATATCCTGTAAGAACGTAAGTTCAAATTACACTATCTTGAGAAAACATGCGAAGTATTTTTGTAAGTGTTCTGTGATCATACCCTCACCATGTTGAGCTTTTTTTTTAATTCAACTCATATAAACTTTACAAAACTTAAAAATAAACACGTCAATCCAAATATTTAATTTCATATAACATGTTAAAAATAATTTAAAATTATTTTCTAAACAATTTTTAAAATTTTTCTATTTTTTTACCTTTAAATATTTAAAATTATTTTATATAATAAATTTGTTATAAATCCCTCGACTATTTAGACAAAAATAATAATTTAAAGATTTAAATTAGTATAAAATCATTAAAATATCAAAATTGCCTAATTTAAATAATAAAAAGGACTTAATTAATTATTATTTTTTAAATACAAATAAGTCACACTAAACAGACAATTAGTCCTTTTATCTAAATTATTATTATCGTATAAGTTTTTATGTTTTAAATTTTTTTAGCAATTTATTCTTATAACCAATTTTCTAAATTTTTTTTAAATATTAATGTCTAATAAAAAATTTGGAAAATGAAAAAATAGAACTTAAATAAATGAAAAATAATGGAAATAAAATTTATTCAGTGCATGAATAGTTAAAAAATTCCCGTTTACCGTGTGTACTATAAACAGGAGAAACACATAAACTGCAGTAAATTTATTTAAATAATATTATTTATAAAATAAATTCTCGAAATAGATTTATTTTAAAACATATTTCCTGTCTGGGCTAATTTTTTGCCAGGTCAGCAGCTGTCTCATACCTGCATGGCCGATAGCAATTTTTTAATATTTTTTAAATACTCTATCATTCCAGAATGTCTGATACAGCTTTATAAGCTGACACGTGGTGGCGTATCTGTCAAAGAAGAGTTATGTGAAGGAACAACTTGGATGATGACACGTGGCGCCTATTAGATGTGTATCGCCTGGTCAAGGACGATAGCATTATCGATGGTCAATGGGCGGCTAACTTATCGAGGGTCAGAGTGCGAGACATGTGGGGACTTGACACGTGGCAAGAACTGATGGTCATTTACTCCCTTGTCTAATTTTAAAGCGCATATATATACACATTTGTATTTCTGCAATTGCCGTTCCTTGAAATCTTTAAGCTGGTGGTAGGAAAAACTGCACAAAGAGTTTCAATTCAGGTTAGTAGATTTGTGCTTTTAATTTTTTTTTTGAAGAATTTTATTTATATGTAGTTTATTTATTACCTGTATAGTAATTTTTATGTTAGTTATTTAAATGAGATTGAGTTTTGTTAATTAGTTGTTAAATAATTGCATTAATGTGATAGAAATGAGTTTAAATAAAAAAAATTATGGGTGAATAATAATAATATGTAAAAATAATTAAATTTTAATGCATACAACATTAAAACAATTTAATAATGCATATACAAATATGTTTTATTCAATTTATGTTGATAATTAACTTTTAACATAAACTTTATTGTGTTATTTTAGCCAAAAAAAAAAATAATGATTGATATTTGTATTGTAAATAAATAGATATTGTAAATAAAAATGGTTTATTATAAATTTAATATGAAGTTAAAAATTGTAGTTGTTAAAAGCATTGTTAAATACGTATAAGAAATTATTTAATATTTTTTTAAAAATAAAATAATTTTATATAAAATAGGAAAATGTTGTATATATGAAAAAAAGTGTCAAATTTGTTGTATGCGTATTTAATTTGTTAAATTTTACTGATATAATTTGTTGTATGTGTATTGAATTTGTTGATGCAGGATGACTGATTTTGTAATAATAGTATATTGGAATGGTCGAATATTCTCGAGTAATGAGGGTGTTACCTTTGAAGGAAATAATAAAATGATTAAAATTGAACGTAAAATAAGTTTTGAGACATTAAAAGAAAATATTCATAAAAAAATTACAATTGTCTAGTTATATCTAGATTAATTTCACAATTTTTAGTAGATTCAATTGGTAGACAATATACAAATATGGACATATGTGATAAAGAAGATATCGATTGTATGTTAAGTGCTTTTTTACAACAAAATCAGAGGAGTGCAATTAAAGTATATGCAGATATTGCATCTGGTCAAAGTTCTTGTATTCGGGCAGAAGGTGTGAACTTAAATGGCACATTTTTACGTGACAATATCTGTGATGATGATGAATATGAATTAGGATCAGGTATGAGAAAGTTTTTCGTTTGATAAAAATTGATTTTGACTGTGTTATAAGTATGTTTATGTGATAGCAAATTTTATGATTATGTAGAAAGTGAATACCAGGATGAAGATATTGATGACGACGAAAATGAATGGAATTTTTCAACAGATAGTTCATCAGATACTAATGTGGATGGTGATCTTAATTCAATATTAAATGCTCATGAAAATGCACCACATGAAGGTATTATATATTATATAATTTAATTTATATATTTCATGAATAAATGATTTAAACTAGAGGATTCGGTTGTAATGCAGGCATGATTGAAACTCTGTTTTGGAATTCAAGTCCGCATTATACTTATATTACATGCTAATCAAGAAATAGAAAATTTAGATGTTCATGCATATGAATGAATCATGGAGGGAGGGTGATGTTGTATATGTTGGGCAAGTGTTTGAGTCTAAAGAGGAGGTAAAAATGGCTATTAAGCATTTTGCAATGAAAACACATCAAAGTTATTTTGTGGTGGAATCAAAACCAACTAAGTTGCATGTAAAATGTTCAAACCATACAAGTGGTTGCCCCTGGAGAGTAAGAGCAAATTTAGGCAAACTTTATAACAAGTGAAAAATCACAAGATATGGTGGAACACATACATGTGTTAATCCAATGATGTCTTTAGACCACAAAAAACTTGATTCAAACTTTATTTGCTCTTGTGTTCTTGGTAAGTTTTTCTAAACTATTTGTTGGTTATTATTTCTATTTTGTAAAATATATATATATATATATATATATATATATATATATATAAATGTTACTGAAATTGATTTTCGTTATTGTAGGTATGGTAAAAAAACAACCGTCAGTGCCAATCACATTAATTCAAGAAAGAATTAATGGTTAATTTGGTTATCAAGTTTCTTATAAGAAAGCATGGAAGGCAAAACAAAAAGCTATCATAAGAGTTTTTGGTGATTGGGATGAAACGTATGCTACATTACCTACATAGTATATGCAATTACATGCTCCTAGATCTGTTTATAAGATTGAAACGAATGAGTATGTGAGGGGTCACTAAGTTGATAACAGATTTCAAGTATTTCATTGGTTATTTTGGTCATTCGGATAGTGCATAAGTGCTTTCAAATTTTGCAAACCTTTAATACAGTTTGATGGTACGTTCTTGTATGGTAAGTACCGACAAACTCTATTGATTGCTACCAGCCAAGATGGAAACAATTGTGTCCTTCTAATTGCATTTGCAATTGTGGAAGGAGAGACTTTGTCAGCATGGGAATGGTTCTAGGCTCTCATTCGCATTCATGTCACAAAAAAGATAGGTATCTCTTTAATATTTGATAGACATCAAAGCATCAAAGGTGCAGTTTCTAATCCACATATAGGATGGCAACCTCCCAATGCATATCATGTGTATTGCATTCGTCATATAACAAGCAATTTTAATCAACGATTCAAGAATCCAACTTTGAAGAAAGAGTTGATAAAATTAGGTATGAATATGGTTGTTTTTATATACGTGCAATTCGTATTTCATGTTTACAAAGAAGACTATGTTTTGAATATGCTTGATGCTTAACATCCTTTTCATTGTATATGTATAGGATACACAACATGCAAACAAAGTTTTGAAGAAAAACTTCAATGGTTTCGTAATCACTCTGAGGATCTAAAAGGTTGGATTGACTGTATCTCCAAAGAAAAGTGGACGCTTGCATAGGACGACGAAGGAAGACGTTATGGACATATGACAACAAATTTATCAGAAGCAGTTAATAAAATTTTTAAAGGAGTCAGAAATTTGCCTATAACTGCACTGGTAAAATGTACGTAGTCACGCTTAGTTCAGTATTTTGTGAAGCGTGGCGAAGACGCATCGTCAAATTTCAATGCAGGTATGAGATTTTGTCGTAAATTAATGCACCAAATGGAAAAAAAAAATCAAGAGGAAGCGTCTTCACATCAAGTTCGACGATATGACATTCAAAGGACAAGATTTGAAGTAGAAGAGGCATTTAATCCTGTCACTCAACGAGGTGGTAATAAGTGAAGTGTGATATTATCCAATCTATTTTGCCAATGCGGAAAGTTCCAAGCATATTGATTTCCATGCTCTCATGTTATAGCTGCTTGTGCATCTGTTAGTATTGATTATTGGCAATATGTTGATCCTGTTTATTCAGTGGATTATGTTGTTAATGCATACTCAGTGCAGTGGTGGCCTCTTGGAAGTGAAAGCAACATTTTCAGGGCCAACGAATATAAATTAGTACCTAACAAAGAAAGAATAAGGAGAAAAGGTCGACCAAAATCCACACGTATAAGGAATGAAATAGATTGGGTGGATTCTCAACCACAACAACGATGTTCTTTGTGTAGAGAAGTTGGCCACAACCAACGTCATTGTTCAAGATGTAGTCGCAACAGTTGATGATTCATCAATGGAATATGGTTGTTTACTGCCTAGACTGTTTGTGCGATGAATAAGTTGTATTGGTCTTAGAATTACATGTTGATGATGTTGTATTAGTCTTAGAATTACATGTTGATGATGTTGTGTTCGTCTTAGAATTATATTTATCCTAAACCAGAAATAACCGTAATGAATATGAACGGAAGGAGACATATTACATGCAAAAAATTCAATATTAAGCTAACATACACGTTACGATACACATAAAAAAGATTAGTAAGATCCGTCATCAGGCACACAAACATAAAGAAAATGGATTTTGCAGCTATGATTGTTGACCTCCCTGGTGCGATTGGTCCTCCTGTGGGGTCAAGATGCAATGTCTGTGTCGATCTCTGGCCTCTCGATGAGGATTACGACACACCAGTTACTCGCCATCATCTGCAACTGCTCCAAACTGGGAATTTAGATCAATGCCACCCTCGTCCAAAGGCTCTACAGTAGATCGTCCCCCTATCTCAAACAATGGACCTGGTGCGGATGGTGTGAACAATGACGGATCGTATGGAGGAGGGGTCATAAAATGATGAAAGTCGAGAACATACTCATGTTGTCCAGTACTGAACGGAGATGAAACATGTGTGATAGATTGTGACGAGTGAAAATAAGAACTTTGACTAGACTGAGAAGGGATAAAGGGAACTTGTGAAGGGACATAATATAGTCTGTCTTGTCTATCATGTAGAGGGGGGCATAGACCATGTCGCAGCTTGAACCTCTGTCCTACGTCATTGCAATCCTCTCCCTTCTTTGCGTCCCTCATGTTGTCCAAGATCAATATGCGGGTCCTCTGTGCGTCCAGTTTGAACAGGTTGGTCAAATGACGAGACTGGTTCTAAGATACGCTCTTGTTCACTCTGTAGAGCCAACATGGTCTCGCTTAATGTGCGAAACTCATCAAATGTGAATGAATTTTGGCCATCAGTAGCCAAGTAGTATGTCCTCTCATGTGCAGAAAAATATACCAAAAGTGAGAAAACAGCTGCATCTCTCGTCATCCAACGTCTACTATGGCTCATATACTACCTCATGTACTCCGAATTGGAACTCAATAATCCAATTTGAGGGACATTGCTGAAAACCCAATCCATGCGTCTCTCCCATAATGCTAAGACGTGTCTAAACTTGTCATTCCAATTCTCTCCCGTCTTCCCTCTAAGTGTAATGTCATGTAAGGCATCAAGTTGGTATGGAGCACGAGGAATGTGCTGCACCATTCCAAATTGGCGCATTACACGGTCTGGTTGATGCCACTCCCAAATCTAAATGCAAATAAGAGGCACCACTGACCTCCAAATGTTCATCCCTTGCAAGCATATGGGCGGCAATGATTCAAGTAACTCCTGCCTATAAGGCTGCCACACAATCTAATAATTGAAATAGAAAATTCATTAAATTCAATCAAAGTGAATTTTTTTTAAAGCTATTATTAAAGTGTATGAAACTAATAAATACCTCATACCGTTTAAGACGATCAAGTTTATATCTATAGTATGCAACATCTTTCTTCGCCTTTCTAGGCACCCAATTTACTAACCAGCTATAATATAACAAAGTAAACAACATTAATTTAAAATCATTAAATTATATATCATCATTTATCTAAGTATAAATTAGGTCAAAATGTTTACCTAGCACCATATGGAATATCATGCCGCAAATGTGGAGGTCTAGGAGGAGACAAACATGGGAACCTATCCCAGGCCCACATAACTAGCAATGGAGTCAAACCATCGATGGCAACTCTGTCAATATTTGTTGCCATGCACAATTCTCTATATAAGAAACTAAGAGCTGCTCTTCCCCAACTATATTGCTCTATGATGGTGAAGTCCTCAAGTAAAGGGAGGTATCAAATTGTAACTCTGCTGCTAGAATGATCTGCTAACATGAACCCTTCAATCAGTCTCATAATATACGCTATAGCAAATCTTGTCAGTTGAAGCTCGTTGTGATTATGCATAGCAACGTCAGTGAAATGTTGGTCTAACCAACGAAGCTTCAAGCTGCTCCCCACAAAAGCCTCTGGTGGTGGCCTAATACCTAAATTGTCCTCAACTACGGCCAATTACCGCCAGTCGCTGCAAATACTAGAAGTCCATCAACCCGAAGACCTATCTGTATGGCTACATCTTCAAGCGTTATGGTGCACTCTCCTGGTGGCATATGAAACGTGTGTGTCTCAGGCCTCCATCTCTCAACCAATGCGGTGATCAAATGTCTATCCAATGAAAAGTTGGCAAGCTGCGCCACTCCAACAAAGCCAGCCATCTCTAAATGTGGTAAAATCTCTACAGGAATATTGTCTAGGCCAGCTGGTATAAACTGACACTTCCTGACCTTCATCATGGGATGCTTTCAACCATCCCAAATGTGTTCAAATACATGCATACTTTGAAAATGCAATAATGATGACTCCTCTGGACCTGGATTAATCACTAGACCTTGCGAGGAAGATGAAGTCATCTGATAATTTAAAATCAAATATTAGTATTATTAACAATAACAATAAATTAGTTTGACTCATATTTCAATTATTTAAATACACAACACTAAATTTAAAAATAATAAGGCTAAATATGGATAATGGTATGGAACAAACAAAAATTAATATTACAATTACATATTAATATCTAATATTATTTTATTTACATTATTTTGTTATATATATATATAGATGACTGATATTTTATTTTACAATATAATTACACTTTTGTTTTAAAATTTATAATGATATAACTGTATTATTCCTACGACAATTTATATATTAGAGTTATAGTTTATCAAAGTTACAGTAGTTTAATATTTATGTATAGCAACATATTTATTAACTTACGTAAATTTATTTTAACAACTTTTTTATTAATTGTTCCCATTTAATATATCTAACTTAATTATATTATTACTTCAATATAATTTATTTTTATTGTGATAACATAAATTTATTTCCTAACCACAGTTAATATTAATCTACAAAGCTATAACATTTTATAAATTAGTTAAGCTATATTTTTTATTATTACATAGGTCAACTTGTTAATTTTTTCAATAATATATATAATTATAGGATTACGTAATTAAATTTTTTTAACAAAAGTTACTAATATAAATGTTATTTTACTCAACAACAACCAAATAATTTTTATATATTTAAAATATAATATGTTTTTATTTTTAAATATTTCAATTAATAATTTTTATGAATCTTGAAATAAATTATTTAAATAAATATTTTTTATACGATAGTATATATTGATTATTTCAATTGAACTATATATATTTCATTTTAATTATCATTTAAATTGCCTCTTCATATCAAATTAAAAATAATTTTATTATAAGACAGATCTAGTTTATCACTAAAAATTTAATAATTTCTAATTTACTTATAACATCTTTTATTGTACTAGTTACTATTTTTAAAAGTAAGTTTATCTAAAAATTTATTTATTTCTAATAAAAATTATTCTACATTTTAAAGTTTTTTACATTACATTTTTTTTCTTTTAATCACCCTCTTAATTAATTTAAACAATAATAAAATTTATTACAAATTTTAATAAATAATTCATGTTTTACTATGCATTTTTTAAAATAATTATGCATTTTACTATTTTATAAAAATCCTATACCATTAATATATTTTATTTATTAATTACAATAAATATTTCATCTATTTTTACTTAGATTAAGTACAAAGTTAAACATAATTTAGTCACTTAAATGTACATATATACATAAAATTCTAAATTTAATGCTAAACTACCCCTAATACAACATTATTTAATCTATATCTAAATCTAATTTTCAATCAAAAAATAATTCAGATATTAAAATTTTTTTTCCTACATAATATTATACAATAAAAATTTAAGGATTCAAATAAAATATAATAAAAATATATAAAACTTCCATTCATCACTAACCTGTCACTGAACAAAATGGACTGGCTGAGGACCGACGAAAGACAACCAACGAAAATAGACTGCAATGTATAAGAGATAAAACTGCAATGTATAAAATTTTAAAACATGTAGAAATAATTTATTTTTTTTACAAATAAAATTAAACTTATTTTTTTCATAATGTTATGTTTACCTTTGGATTTATCTGAATACACTGTAAAATTAGAAACTTGATCAAAAAAATTTCATAGCCACAATGAAAATTTTTCTTGATGCTGGCGTTAATGGAGGGAGGGAAGGAGGAAGGGGAAGATGAAGTCGTCCGTAGCACCCATTTCGACGAAGCCACGTGTCCAACTTCTACTAGTATCACACCAACTTAGTCGATAGCCCTGTCGATTTTTCAGACTCGATACAGCTACGATTTCAACACATGTCCATCTTTCTCCCTAATCGTTGATTTTAAACGTTTACGTCGCTAATGAGACGATACAAATTCTATTATGACATGTGGTTACTATCGCATCTATAGGACCGATACTCATTTTATTATTATTATTATTATTTTATTCGTCCAATTTCACGTGTCAGCTTATAAAGCTGTATCGACATTCTAGAATGATAGAGTATTTAAAAAATATTAAAAATTTGTTATCGGCTATGCAGGTGCGAGACAACTGCTAACTTGGCAAAAAATATATTTTAAAATAAATCTATTTCGAGAATTTGTTTTATAAATAATATTATTTAAATAAATTTACCCGTAAACTGCAATATATTTTTGTTTTGCGTTTTTTTTAAGTTGTTTTGTGTGTTTGATTGGAAAACAAGGGTAAGTAAAAATAATTTTATAATGAGCATAATTAAATGATAAAAAAATTATTTATTTTATTTTTGTATTTAGTAAAATTCATTTTAAATGCACAAATACTAAATTTATTTTACTACACATTTAAAAAATAATGATGTTTCATATTTAAATAAATTTAGTTATTAATAAATTTTTTTGAAATTACTCTTTTATTTAATTTTTCAAGATCAAAATAAAATTTTGTAAAATTAAACATTAGGGGAGATTTTCTAATTCAATCGAGTAAAGGAATATTATGATTATTTATTAAGTTTGATTGCTATTTAAATGATATATATATATATATATATATATATATATATATATAATCATTCTTTGTGTTTTTTTCCACGTGTCTTACTAGTTTCTCCACATTTTTTTTATTAGCATTATTATACAATAACGAGAGATTTTAAGAATAAAATATTCATTATTTGGATAATTAATAATCTGAATTTAATATTTTTTATTTTTAAAAAATTAAAAACCACATATATTAGACATCCTAATTTAATTGAAGGGGATTATATACAATAAATTAATATAATAATTTTTTTAATTTATTTTATTTGAATTTTATATCTTATTGAATTTTATTTTAGTCTTATTTGTCAATTATGATTCTTTTTATCACCACAAATATTTTTAATTAATTATGATAGTTTTTTACTACCATAATTAATAAATAGGATTGATTTAAAACAATAAAATAAAAAAATAAAAATATTAAAGTACTAATTCTAAAGATTTGAAAACTTTTTCAAAATAAAGACCATAAAACTTGGCTATTACCAACTTAATGAGATTAAACTGAGAAGTATACAAGGATCTTTAGACACGGCGTCGTTTTAGCAGAACATCGAGAGAGAGAGAGGGGGGGGGGTTATTCGTTAACTTGGTGATTCTGCAACTGAGAGAGAGAGAGAGAGAGAGAGAGAGAGAAAGGAAGTTGAGGGAAAAAATGGGGTATGTGCTGAGAGTGAGATTGGCGTCGTTCTTCAGTGGGGCTGCAACGGCGTCGTTTGCGGGTCTCTATATCCTCCATAGGGATTACAAGCTCGCGCACCAATCCTTTACTCAACAGGTACATCCCAATAACCACGTCAATTTCCCCTCTTTTTTTATATACATTTCCGAATATTATTCCGTAAGATTTATGTCATTTGCGAGAGCCATTAATTAATAGAAGTTATAGGCGTCAATTAAATTATCTTTTTGGATGTTTTGGTTATGAAGAAGAGTAAAACTGACATGATGATGATGATGATTGTTGAGTTGAATAAAAATGTCAACAATAAATGTAAGAATGTTGCAATTGGACGGGCCTTCTATTTGCCTCTTAAATCTGTTCCTTTGTTGCCGTTGCTTTGTTAAGGCTATTCTACCGATCTGGAGTACAAAATGGAGGGAGGGTTATGTTTTTGTTTCTTAAAATTTAGATGGTATGTATGGGGTATTTTGGTTGATGGAGCGAGGCCTGTATGTTTTAAAGTTAGAAAATTAATCATCACAAATTTTAATGAAAAGCATACATTTTAGTAAAAATATGTGGATTAGATTAATTTAAACGCACATCTCAATCACATCAATTCCATAAAAAATTATTCCACCAAACTTCTTTTGACCCTGCTTTGGATTATACATCTTTTGTTAACGGACTGTTTCGTTGAATTGAAAGGAGGGGAGGGAAAATCATGTATTGGGGAGGAGGCAAAACGTGGAATGGAGGGATTTTGGCCTCTTCATTTTCCTTTTCTTTCCTTCCATTCCAAATTTCTGAACCATATCAGTTGTTTTTATCAAAATCCTGCCCCGACAACCAAACAATATGTTAATGATGTGAGTGAGTTGGAGGAGACGTTCTCTAACTCTATAGGGTTTAATTTGGATTTGAGAGTCCATCCAGGATCATCTTCTGTTCAATTTTAGTAGTATTTTTGTTAGTGGGGACAGGAGGGATGTAATGTTCTTCATGGACATATTAAGTTTGGATTGCTGAGAGGCAATCATGGTATGCTGTTACTCTCCCGCAGAATGAACAATAAATATACAAAATATTTAGAGGTATGGCGTGGTGCAATAACTCATGTCTTACCCGTTGACAGCAGCTATGTTGAACTAATATTTGATTGAAATAGAATTATTATATCTTTCCTACTTATTTAATTAACAAATATTTGTGATATCTACATAGATTTATTTATTTTAAGCATGCTTTTGGTTATGTATTCAATATGTTTAAGACTGCTCTTTATGTTGCCAGCTTTGTTATGTATGTTTTCCTCTCAACCTTTGCCTCTTTCTCCATTGCCTTTTTAAAATATTATTTTGGTCTCATAAATTCCTTCACTTGTTTCCTTCCCAAATCATTAAACAAGTACTTCTTGTTTTGTTCTCTGCAAGACCTCCTTGTGTTCTCTAGAACATTTCCCTTCTTTTGGATCCAGTGATTTCTTGCCTTCTTGGATATATGGTAATTGATCTCATTTATAGTTACTTAGGCTTGTTTGTTGGATAAACAAAACATGCAAAATTTACTTCTGCAGTGTTCCAAGGAACTTTAAAATTAAGTATAGGATGAATCTAATTAAATAATCTATATAGTTTACTTGTTTGTTGAACTTTTGTTGCATTCTTGGGTTGTGGGTGTCAAATGCAAAGCTTCAGTTGTTACATTCAATATAGTTTTAAAGGCATGTAGAAATTTTACTTGAATGGGGGATGTAATGGGACCTGCAGACTGGCTTCATAATTTATCATTGTTTCCTAATGAATGTCTCTTCTCTTTCATGGTTTAAAAAACTAAGATGTGATGTTCTTTTGCGAAATTAAAATGCAATTGGTTTTCATTTCCAATTGTTCCTACTGTGGCAAAATATGCATTACTGCCACATTTTTGGGATTTCTCTATTTGAGTATATAATCCTAATTACTTAGAAGTCAACAACTGACCTTACTTAGTGGAATAAGGTTTTGTTATCGTTATTGTACTTAGAAGACAACACACCGGATTTGGCCATATTGTTCAATGTTATTTGGAGATATTACATCGTCACACTGTTATAGTAATCTTTTTTTCCCTTGTATCTGATGAGGCTTTCATGGTTCTCAACTAGTTGCTGATATAAAAATTCAAATTTTACTTTAATCAGATTAGAGAATGAATGAATGATGGCAAGAAAACGTGCATAAATAATTTTCATAACACTCCATACTGCTGAGGCAGACGTGTATAGGGAATCAATTTGTAGCCATGAAACAATGTCCAGTGGCACTTGAGTTGCATTACTGTATCTCACCCTGAAGTGTGTCTAGTCCTTACTAATTTTTGGCTATAACTTCCTTGCATATTAACAATAATTGCCTCCCTCCCTCCTTTTCCTGCATGGGAATGGAATGAGTGCGTTTTGTTTGAAAATTGGAATTATAAACTTTACAACCGATGAGCTTCTCCACATGATGATTGAACTTTCATTACTTTTCCAGATGAATGACCTCCACCAGTCACTAGAAAGTCGAATTTCTACCTTGGAAAAACTGAAACAAACGGAAGCTTCTGAACAGGTGGGATCAACAGAATAAGTGTCCGGACTGAGGCATCCATTGTGGTTAATTGTTGGAAAAAAATTTATTTTGTTGTACTCATGAAAAGTGACTTTTCACTGTTTGCTTTCGTCAGGAATAAGTTCCATTTGACTCATTTTATGGTACCCCATATGGCCGAACATTTTCACCTGAAGAGTACGGATCAGTTCTGTATCCAGATGTAGTTTGGATCATTTGTTCAGCCTAGAGCATTTTCCTTTTTTCGCGGTTATATGTGGTAATTAGCGAATATCTGGGTTACATTTCCCCCCCTTTTTGAATATGGAAATTGTGTTCTTGTTGCTTCTATTTACGACATTTGGCTAGGAAAAAGATGATTTTTCTATAACAGAGTATTTAGTTTAATATTTTACACTGAAGGTTAAGTGAGAAAACGCAGGCATGAAGGGAAAAAAAACTTTCTGTTTCTGTAAGCATTAATGCTTTCTGTGGATTTGAAAAGAAGTAGAAAAAGCAAGAAAAAAAAAAATTTAGTATTTGTGCTTACAGAATATATTTAGAAAAAAAAATTTAAACTAATTTGGCTTACAGAATATATTTAGAAAAACAAAACAGAAAACTCTTTTTAAAAGAGAAATCAAACATATTTGGATTAAGTGAAAAGGAAAATAAATTTGAAAAAAAAAATAGTTAGGTTTTTTTCCTTCTGTTTATTTGGTCGGGTAAACAAGTGAAAAATATAGTATTTTTATTTAAAATGTGTTTTTTCTAGTATAAAATAATTCATAATATAACAAATTTAATGAATAAAAAATATTCTTTAATAATATTAACAATTTGACTTATAGAATATATTTTAGAAAAAAAGACTTATAATTTAATGTTGTTATTATAAATATTTTTAAAAAAAATTAAACAAAAATTTTTTAAATGGTATAGGTATTTGTTTTAATGCAGAAGACTTTTGGCTTTTTAAATTCTTACCACATAAATTATATATAAAAAAAGGTTAGCACAAAGAAAAAAAAAGGGTAATAATTTGTGCGATTGAGGTTATCTTTACCACATGTATCTTTGTGATAAGGAATGTTTCATTACATATTGCACTGGTAAAGTACTTATACAAGAACTACTTTCGTATATAAGCAAACGATTGCTGAAAGTGATAGAATGAGTCGCACTTACACAGGGTTAACTAAAACAATGCTCCCCCATTATTGATGCTTAGTGTTGGACAGACAAATTTCATTGAGACAAAAGTGGAAACAAGCTGTTCTACTTTGTAATATGGTAAGTTTTCTTCAGTTCAAAGGTGATAAAACTAAAAGAGGAGTCCTGCCAAGATTTTCCACATTCTCTCTCCACTTATTTGCATTTCTCCCCCATTACAGTTTTTCCCACTTTCTTTAAGAGGATGTTTAGATAACCAGCTTAATTAAATGTTTATTCGATAACATTTTTTAAAATTTTGGTTTATGCCAAAAATTTAATCTTAAAATTTATTGAAATAAGCTAAAATAAAGATCATAGGAGTTATAAGTTATCCATAAAATATTTCTTAAATATATTAAAACAAAAGCTGACTATAACCAAAATACTAAATATCCTTTTTTTTATCCTATATTGATGGCATTCCTGTTAAGTGCTTCAAAAACACACAATTGTGTGTACACACATTATGATTATTGTTTTAGAAAATATTAAAAAATGGAAATTGTTTACAAAAAATTGGTTTAATTCATAGAAAATGATTTTATTAATAATAATAAAGTAAATATTTGCTTTTAAGAAGTTATAAATATCTGGTTTATCAAATAGAAAATTGAACATTGAATAAAAATTAATGGTACTAAAAATCTCTTTTAGTTACTTAGTTTATCAAATAGAAAAAAAGAATATTTTGAGGTACAATTTCAAAAGCCGCATATTATAGAGTAAGAACAAGTGATCGCAAGATTAGACATGCACATGTTGAGGTTAATTGAAGTATCTCATTTTTAAGACATAAAAAGTAAGGTTATTATATTTAAGTGAACTGATAACAACATCGCTAATTTATATTGATAATTGGAAAACAAATTGATACAAATGTTTAATTTTTAATTAAGAATGAAAACAAGCTAATTATTGCATACACGATTGAATAATTAAAATTAAACATTATTTACATATAAAAAAAAGTAAAAATACAATTTCGTTTCTTTTCCCTGGTTCAAAAAATACAATTTCTGCTTAAAGACACATATGACACCAGCACCCAAATCTGACTTGGGAATAATTTAATGAGAAAATCCAATCTAATAAGTCAAGGGAAATGGGCCTCTTTTGAACTCTTTTGTAGACAAAAGTAACATCAGTGGGGCCCAGGCAATGCTACGTCACAATTGATGGTCTTGTCCAACCCATTTCAAATGGATCATAGAGTGAAAATGCTTATTCAGGGGCCTCTCATCGGACACCTGACACATTTTGGGCCTTTGTTCTTGGGTTTTGTTAAATACACAATTTTAATTAAAATAAACTCCCATATCTTAGATGGGGTTCCAGTTTTAGTAACTTTAGATAGAAGATAGATTTGGTGTCCAGCTACGCTCTAGTTTTTGTTTTGGACAGCTATAAACTTGTTTGTATCGCTATTTTGTTGGGTAGTGAGGCAGCTGGTTTTTCTTGGGCCATTGGGCCCTATTCTTTTCCTTTTTATATCTTAACGAAAAAAATATTAAATACATTATTTTATTTTATTTTTAAAATATAATTAAATATTAAATTTTTAGCTGTAGGAGATGTCTAACCAAGGACTTTTCTCGCGTAACTAAAGATAGTTTTCGCAGAGTTTTTGCAAATTAATTTTAACAATTGTAAAGACATCATTTATTTTTGTCAAATAAAGCTTTTATATACTTAAATGCATAAAGTGTGTACAGATTAAGAATTAAGAATATTGTACGTGCTTACATAAAAATCTCGTGGGGATGAATTTGGGACACGCGTTCAACTCTCCCATCTCTAAATTGTAAATACTATCTCCCTAAAGATAAAGAGGAAAAGGGTCTAAGCATGAGATGCTTGATTTGACATTTAAGATCTTCATGTTTGGGGGTGACATTTGATGTACCCTCTATTTTTCATACTTAGAACACCTAACTAACAATGAAATGCATTGCGTCAACAAAAGTTGGCTTTTTTATTTAAATATGGTAAATTTAAAAATAATTTTTTAAATTATAAGTTTTTTAAAATTATTTTTTTGTCAGGTATAATTTGGTTGATGTGGCATATTATTTTCTCAAAATAATTGGTAAAAATATTATTTTTTTTAAAAAAATAATCAATTTCGCCACTAAAAGTACAAAATAACCAGATCATGACACATGTAAGTATTTGGAAAGTTTCATAATATTAATGGAGAAATTAATGAGCAGTTTCGCCATAAAAAGTGAGAAATTCGGAGATGGTGACATGTGTCACAATCTTAATCAGTTTCGCCATAGAAAGTGAAAAACTCTTAGATGGTGACACGTGCCACGATCTTAGTTAATTTTGTTATAAAAATTACACAACTTACAAAAAATTGACAAGTGTCACGATTTTGACTCATGAATTAAATATAAAATTTTTAAATTTACTTAGTAGATATTAATTAAAATTATATTGAAATTAAAAAAATAAATTATAAACATAATAACAGCAAATATTTTTTATATTTACATACAAATTACTAATGTAATGACAATACATAATTTACTTTCATTAATTTTAATAATATAATAAAAAAATATTTAATTTATTAATCAAACAAATTAAATTTAAAAATAAAATTACTAACATAATACTATAAAATAATTTTTATTTATATACAAATTTAAATTATATTTTAATTAAAAAAATAAAATTACTAATATAATTCAGCATAATAGTTTTTATTAGTAGATATTAATTATAATTACATTAAAATTAAAAATAAATTACTAACATAATACCAAAAAATATTTCTTACATTTATATACAAATTACTAACATAATCACAATACATAATTTATTTTCATTAATTTTAATAATATAATCAAACAAAATCTAATTTAAATTTACATGCAAATTAGATCATATTTAAAATAAAAATAAAATAACTAACATAATATTATAAAAAAAATTATTTATATACAAATTTAAATTACATCTTAATTAAAAAAATAAAATTACTAACATAATTAAGCATAACAAATTTTATCTGTAGATGCTAATTATAATTACAGTAAAATTTAAAAAATTACTAACATATTACCAAAAAATATTTTTTACATTTATTAACGTAATCACAATACATAATTTACTTTCATTAATTTTAAAAACATAATCAAATAAAATCTAATTTTTTTTACATATAAATAATGACCACATTTAAAATAAAAATTAAATTACTAAAATAATAATAATTTGTATGTAAATATTAAAAATATTTTCTTGTATGTTAGTATTTTTTTTAATTTCATTGTAATCATAATTGATATCTAATGATAAAAATTATTATGCTTGATTATGTTAGTGATTTTAATTTTTTTAATTAAGATGTAATTTAAAGTTGTATGTAAATAAAAAAATATTTTTAGGTATAATATTAGTTAATTTTATTAGAATTATATTTAATTATAATGTGATTATAATTTTATAGTAAATTTAAAAATTTTATATTTAATTCACGTAATGGGTCAAAATCGTGACACTTGTCAACTTTCTGTAAGTTGTGCAATTTTTATGGCAAAATTCACTAAGATCGTGACACATGTCACCATCTAAGAGTTTCTCACTTTTCATAGCTAAACTGCTTATTAATTTTGCCATTAATACTGCGAAACTTTCCAAATACTTACACGATCTGGTTATTTCACACTTTTAGTGACGAAATTGGTTATTTTTTTAAAAATAAATTAATATTTTTACCAATCATTTTGGCAAAATAGTATGTTACGTCAACCAAATTACTCCAAACAGGGAAATAGTTTTAAAAAACCTATAATTTAAGAAATTATTTTTAAATTTATAATATTTAAATAAAAAAGTCAAAAAAGTTATATATGTTTTTCATTTGTAAATATTTTCATGTCGGTAATCTATAAATATTATTTTTTTTATATTCATTTGTGCTAATCTTTGTGGACAGTGGTACTAATTGACACATTGTGCATTTTACAAAACATATTATTTTATTTGAAGATATTTATTTACAAATTAGACTTAAATTTAAAATTATTTAGATGGAGTCTTTAACATAAAATAAAGAAGTCAAAAGAGAAAGGTAAAGAAATGATTTGAATACTTTTTTACGCAATATACATTGGGAAGGGAAAGAATATAATCCATTTTCCTAGGAAAAGTATGTGGATGGGAGGAACCTTGTGAGAGAAAGATAGAAAGAAGTGGCCATCCATATCGGTTGCATTTTCAGAAGATAGAAATAGACATGGTCCCTACCCTACAAGGAACCCAAATTCTTCATTATCAAATAAGAAAACCATAAAAATTATCAAATAATTCAAATGGAAAAATCATTGCAAAGTCGGTGTTTCCTTGGCGGTGGTAGCTTTGGAATACCCGAAGGACAAAAGAACGGAGAAGATTAAAGATGAGATGACTCACCGCACACACACCCCATGCCGTTGTTATTGTTTTCGTTCATTTCTTCCTCACTCTTCGACATCTGTCCTCTCTCTCTCTCTCTTCAATCTTCAAAAATTACACAATCATATAATACTATTATTCTTTTCTGACACCTCATTAGAATAGAATCACACCATCCTTCTTGTTGCTGTTTCATCAAACATCCCTAATCCCCTCCTCAACCAACCCTTTTGCAACAAAGCTTTCGAATTAGCGTATGTTCGTTTTTTTCTTAATTAACATTTTAGCTTACGCAATTTCCATTTTCTAAAGCAAAATATTTTACGATTGATATAAAGTGTGTTGACGTGAGCCGAATCTCCGTATGTACAGACGCAATTATGATTGATGTAATTCGAATTGGATTTCTAAATTGCATTAATTAATAGACACTGTTTGACTTTTAGTCGCTTGTTGTTTCCATAGCGTAGAGGATTAGGAAGGGTGAGAATTCCATTGAAGGTGGGTAGCGTTTGGAGCAATACAAGATTTGTGTGTTAACGTTGATGGTGGTGATTCATAGCGTTGGGTTTGTGTGCACGTGAATGATAATTGAGTGCATTTCACGGTTAGCAAATAGGGAATGGTAACATAGAAAAGTAAACGTCAATTAGTTAGTAAATGAGAGAGAGAGAGAGAGATAGAAGTTGTTGCTGCGATACTTTGCAAATTGCAGGTACTGATGGAGACAGCGCGCTTGCATTCTACAGCTGTCTACCCTCTCTCCTTTTTCCCTTCCGCACTTTCTCATTAATTCTTTTACTTTTTTAATATTCAATTTGTCATATAGTGGATTATTTTCGGTAATTTAAATTTTCTTTATTCTTCAACAATAATTGTTAATTATAATTAAAGAAAAACATTATTCATCTTAATTATGAAAATTTTCAATCATGTCCTTTTTTCTTTGATATAATAATAATACAGTATAGTTTCTGACTCACTGCGTTGGCATTTTGCTCGTCACTTGTTTTTTACATTATCGTTCTTTATTATGGTACTTGTTAGCTATTTTTTGAAACTAATAAATAAAAGTTTGTGTTGAATACAGTAATAGAAAATGCTATGGGTTATTCACATGCATATATGTACGCGCTTGTATCTCTCCTAGTGTCAGTCCAAAAGGCCCCAGTCATGTCCTTTGCGATTATTCCCCATAGCGAGACAGTTGAGAGTTTTTGTAATGTCTGTGCTTACGCTACCAAATTAAGATATTTTCATATTTGGAAATTGGAATTCATTAGGGATTTACTTTGATATGCGTTGTGGGCATCCAACTAATTCTCTTAAGTGAGGGGTGAAACCAATAGAGGTTATATTAATGGTTGTTTACATGCCAGTTTTTGATACTCTACTATCTGGTTGAGTAGAAGCACGATTTAATTCACAAACCAAATACGGTACAAGTGAGGATCATATCCTAAAGGTGAATTCACGCGCATAGCGTGAGTTTGAGCAATAAACTTTCGCTCTGAAAACAATAATGGGTGGCAGTCATTAATTCAAATGTGCTAGTTTTTTCCTTTACTTTTTAGTAGTTTTTAATTAAAAATGTATCATCAAAAGATATATCGTTAAATAACAAATTTTGTTATATTAATTATTTATTTTTAATTAAAGAATTCATTAAAAAACAAGAAAAATTATTTATATATATAAAAAGCAAAATAAAGAGAACAACAAATTTGGTTCATGCCTACGCGCTCTAGTTTCCTAATTGCGATGTTAGTCCAACGCGCCTTCTCACCCCAATGCCACATCGTGCAATCCTCGTTTCAACGTACTTTTTATAGTGCTAACGACAAAAGCAAAACACCGTTTTGGTTTCTTCTTTTGGTAAAAAAAAAAGTTTTGGTAATTTTCTTTAATGAAAATCCTAAATAATATTAATTTTTGCAAACAATTAATGAAAAACTAACTAATAGATGGTTCCGTTTTGTCACTTTCTCTTTTACCGACATGCATCCATTCTCTTACCAAACTTACGTTTTGTATTTCAAGTTTTTTAATCATAGTTTGTAATTAAATTAAATTTTATTTTAATAACAAGTATTGACATTTACATCTTTATTACGATGCTACAGTAAGTAAGACTAAAAATATATATTAAATTTAAGTTTTACCTTTACTTTAACTATTTTTGTGTAAGAACTTTCATATTAAGTAACTCTGTTGGTTGATTTTTATTTTTATTTTTATAAGGATCTCGCAATTTTACATGACTGGCCAGGAGGAAGACAAGCTATGCGAAGGTGGGTTAGTGTCCGTTTGACAAATGATTGGAAATATAATAAATGATTTATAAAAAATAATTCTATGTGATTTTAAAAACAAAGGAGCCCTTAAAATGTGAAGAACAAGGTGGGGGAAGGGTTGAAGAATGGTTAGAGAGGAGAGAGTGTGTGGGGGCAACTTGTTTGATGAAATCATTGAAATGTCACTGACAAGATTGAAGATTTAGTTTAAAAATGTGATGCTCTTGAATCATCATTATAAGGGTTTGGCTGGGGAAGGGAGGACATTCCACTACACCCTCATATATTGTCCTTTGCTTTTGACCCAGTATGGCTAAACAACCCCCTCAATAACCCATTGTGTTTTAACAAAATTTGGTGCCCGAAATTAGGACAAGTACTTTTATTATTAAAGAAGATAAAAACATAGCCACTTGCCTTACCTTTCAGTTTATATCATACCTACCTGAATGGGGTCACGCCAGTATTCATTATTCATCTTAAAGAGATGTGTTCCAAGTTTATGTTTTGAACTAACATTATTTTCACTTCATTTTAATAACATTTTAATCAAATTATGTAAGTCTAACTCCAATCTTACGTAAATGAATGACAAATTAAATTAATAAATTATTAGTAAAGAGATTTAATAAAAATAAAAATAAAAATAATTTTTCAAAAACTATGTTCCAAAAGATATTCTACTTCAAACTAGATTTTAATTAAAATTAATTTTGTAAAATTAAATAGCTCAACGTATCGCGATCCAAACGCATGCTAAAAGCAAAGTACCATGGTACAAGGTCACTGGAACGGCATTAAATACAAGTTTGGCGGTGCATGATTGTATTTAATTTCTTTCCTCCGTTATTGCTCAAAATGATTCAAGATAAAAGGGACTTCTCGGAGAGGACTAACATTTTGGCAATATAGGTTCTTTAATTTGTTTTACATTAATTGTAAATATGCTTAAAGCCCTGTAGTGTTTCAAATTCGAAACACTAACTACTCCTGTCTTAGTATTAATATATTAATGGCTTTGATCTTGTCATGATCAGCAACAACAACATGGCCATGACAAATGTTAATTCTTTATGCTGTGCCCATAAGTCTCCATCACATATAATCTACCATGCTCAAAATCAAAACACTTTCACACACTGAGCTAACATTATCTAGTTCTAGTTCATAAGAACCTTCAACCCCAAGAAAAAAGTTCCCATGTGACTATCACATGTCTCCATGCTAGTATGTCAAGAACGAAATAATTAATTGAGAAGTCAAACAACCTCACCTAGCTCTACCAAAATGTTTATTTTGATAAGGGGAGGGGGAGAATGGCATTGACAGCAAGAATCTCGGAGATTGCTCCCCTACCCCATTGAATCCTTCTTATATATATTTGGAAATTGGAATGTAAAACTGTAACTTTGGAATTTACTCGTGTCCTACTACTATACACTCAATTCTTACACATATCACATGATATTCTTCACAAATATATAACATAACAATTTTATACGTTAATATAACAATTTCACAAATATACAAAAAATATATAGTTTTTTTTCTCACTAACAACCCTCTCCTTCCATTAATATCTCTCAACATTATATAGGTGAAATTGATTATGTAAGCATCCATAGAAAATCGAATAAACAGAGTTTTGAGTGACAACGAAAACGGTGGGCGTTACAAGGGAAATGGTGTGTTATGTTCCGTGCTAGTAAACTAGATGTAAGATAAGAGTATCTGGAGCCGGGTTAGCATTACATGCAGAAAGTGATAGATACCACAATAATGATGAAAGATAAAAATGGACAAGAGAGAGAAAGGGTGAAAGAAAAGAAACAAAAACGGGTCACCTTTTCGCTAATTTGTCTGCTAGCGTGTGGTGCGAATGTTGGAAGCATGGAAGCAAAGCAAAGGCCGAGAATGGCGGCAACCCATAACTCAATCATAAATCCCACATCAACCTCACTATTCCTCCATAACAACACCTGGCACTAGAGGGATACCATGTTGTTACATTACTGTTAGACAGAGATAATAGATAAACACAAACACCACTTTCTCCTTCTCCCTTAGTTCAAAAGTTTGGTGGGTGATTCCTTTTTTTTTTTAATTATTAATATTGATGGGAAAGTGGTTTCCTTTAATTAGCGTATGAGTTATGGGTGAATTTGGCGTTTCACACAAGGAAGATGTTAAAAAAAGTAGCAGCAACAACAACGCTAGTGGGAGTAGTGTTCTTGGGTTGGACGTGAAGGTGCAGGATTCTGAAGCATTGCCTAATAAGATGATGATGATGATGGTGCATCATAATCATCACCACCGTCCATTGTCACCCTTTGATAATGATTCCTGTGCTGGTGATGGCGATGGTCCCACGACTTACATGTCTTTTACTAATCATATAAACCTTGTTAGTGATGCTTCTGTTCTTGGTCCTGCTATTGATGGTGGCTGTGGTGCTGCTGCAGCACCTGTAAGACCTTTGCAGCCTTTTCACACTTCTGCTAACACTTCTGCTACCTCCACCTTCAAATCCTCAGGTTCTTCTTTTAATTACTGTGTTTCACTTATAATTAATTATTATTATTTCTAGTTTCCCACTAATAGTATGACCCAAAGATTGCATCTTTTCAATTGAAAAAAATTAAAAGCAGAAGAAGGTTAAGATGGGTCAGAAGAGAGAGAGAGAGAGAGAGAGAGAGAGAGAGAGAATAAGAGGAGAACAGTTGTGTGTAAGAGTCTGAACAAACATGCTTGTATCTTGGTTGTGTTTAACAGCAGGTGGGATGGCGGCTTCGTTGGGGTTTCCTTTCACAAGTGCACAATGGAAGGAGCTTGAAAGACAAGCTATGATATTCAAGTACATGATGGCTTCTGTTCCTGTTCCACCTGATCTACTCTTACCTTCTTCAGTCACAACCACTCCTCGCTATCCTTGCAGTAATGACACTTTGCTTTCTTGTGGATGTTAATTAATAAGTGATTACTAGTTATCATACTTCTTGCACACACAAACAGAGAAGACAACATGTTCCTTTGCCTTTTCTAACTTTTTAGTCCATTCCACTTCAAAAGTTTGTGTCTTTACCTCTTTGCCTGCCCTCTCTCTCGACCAATTTTTGTATTTGTCTCAAAGATTTCACCTTTTGTTGTTCAAATCACCGTGGCCTTATCGATGTGTTGCTTTCCTTTCACCGTGTCTTGAATTTTGCATCCCCCATTTGTTTTATATTTTTCTCTCTTATGAGCAGTGGATGGTGGTTTCAATCTGAGATTAGCAAGCAGCACTGACCCAGAGCCAGGTAGGTGCAGGAGAACAGATGGTAAAAAATGGAGATGTTCAAGGGATGTTGCCCCTAACCACAAGTATTGTGAGCGCCATATGCATAGAGGCCGTCCCCGTTCAAGAAAGCCTGTGGAAGTTCACACCAACACCATCACCAACACCCTCAGCAGCAACAACAATAACAACCTCCAAATCAAGAGGCCTCGCCATGATTGTAATCCTTTTCCTACAGCTGGTGTTACTGTGGCTATTTCGAACCCTTCAACAAGAAAAGATGCATCTTCATCCCATTATCTTGCGCCTCCTACCACTCAGCCGTACCTTGAATCTTCCCTCTCTCTTCATAACTTTGGTGTCAAAGCTGCAAACTTTGGCTCCGTGGCTTCTGTTTCTTCAAATGAGGAACCAAGGTGAGTTCAGAGTTTTGAGTTTACTATGTTTCTGTTTCGGTTAGTGTTCTGATTCCTCCTTCTTCCCTGCCATGTTTTGCCATCATGGACCTCTTTTTGGTTAGTCTAAAACAAAAAGAAAAGCAAGCTAATAAAGCTAAAAAAATGTCCTCTATTGAAGTTCACTGCCTGTAGATAAACTGCTATTTTCTTTTAATTCGTATCTGTTAAAAAAAAAAAAACATTTTTAGGTTCTATAAGGTTAGTCTAGCTGATGGTTTATTGGTTTCTGTGACATGACATTGTTTGCATTTATAGTTCTTTATTCTTGATTTGAGTGGCAGAGGAAATGCTTTTTGCTGTTGTTTTGTGCAAAACTTCACTACGGTAATTGTTACTGATTTGGTGAATTGAATGTGAAGGGGTTTGGACTGGATGTTGAATGGAGATCCCATTTCTCTAGGAGCCTCTGATTCAGAATGGCAGTCTTTGATGCATAACAAAGTTGGAATGAGCAGTGAGAGTTCCTGTCATAACACCCACCCTCAGTATTTGAATTCATTTGCGCTGTATAGTTCTGGACTGGATCAACAGAACAGAAGCCTCCCTTTGTTCCTTAACCCTCTAGTTGTTCCCATGGAAAGTTTCCAATCAGAGAAACCAAGGGGTTTCATTGATGCTTGGTCAAACACAGAAACAGGTGAAAGCAATGCCAACAGCAACAACAAGAACTGTGCTGCATCAATTGGTAAACTATCCCTCTCTTCTCTTGATCTATCAATGGGTGGTGGTACTGCTGTGCATGAAGACATGGGTACAATTGAAATGGGTTTAGGCCTAATGGAGCCTGATGCAAACGCACACAATGACACCAAAATCTCTCTCTCAAACTGGCTCAACCCAACAGCACCTTGGGTGGCTTCAACTTCAACACCTGGGGGTCCTCTAGCTGAAGTTCTAAGGCCAAGCACTGTCACTGCTACCAATGAGACCACCTCCAATCCGTCTTCACCAGTCATAACACATGTTGAATCTAACAGCCCTTTGGGAACAATGGTGTCATCTCCATCTGGGGTCTTGCAAAAGACACTTGCTTCATTGTCTGATAGTAGTAGCAATAGCAGCCCAACAATTGCATCATCAAGGGCCAATTCTGAAATGCCCTTGCTAAGGTTTCAATCAAATGTAAATTAATTAACACCTTTCTACTACTACTTCAGTTCATTTAAATTGGGGTAGTAGAATTCTGTAATCTTGTTTTGCTTGCATATCTAGCCAACTGTGCTGGGATTCGGATAGCTATAGGCCGTATAGCCTATATTGTTGAGGGCTTTTGTTATATACTAAAAAACTCTGATGGACAATCAGTGTTTCTGTTTATGTGAGAAAAGACTTTGCAGCTTTAAATTCTACCTTCATGGAAACGTCACGATGTTACTTATCTCTACCCCCAAATGAATGCCATGGGGTTGTTTCTTGTGTGGTCCTGACCCAAGTTGTCGGAAAAGACATACATCTAACTTTGACTATGTCAACCGCTAACCTCTTTCACTGTTCTCTCTCTACAAAAATATCAAGTATTAACATATCTACACATTTTATTTTGAGCTTCCACTGAATTATTTGGATGGAATTCTGGTACATAAAAAATATATTTTGGGTGAAATCAAAATGCACCATAGATTTTAAAAAAAAGTTTTGTTAAAGCATCACTTTTGAGTCACGGAAATTTTGCTTGTAAAATTGATGACATATCCGAATACATTAGAACTTGGTTGCTTTTCTTTAAACTTTTCACGTACCTTTTTAGATAATAAATGAATAATCATTATCATATATTAAATATAATATTTTTTTGCCAGAGATTAAAGATCACTAACAATAATGTGGCGATAAAAATAATAATTTAAATATAAGCTATAAATGAAAAAAGGAAATAAATTTAAAGAGTATAAGTGACACAAAAATAAAACTACATCTTTTCAACATAAGTATCCGGTAAATAACTTTCTTTAGCGTCAATTAATACAATCATACTAATTAGTACTCGAACTATAAATTAAGATCCAACAATTCTTATAGGTTGATATGTTCGGTAGTGTGTATATATATATACTGCGTAGAATTGAAGAAGCATTTGAGTCAAATTAGAGTGCAATTAAAGTGGCACCTCATCCTTTTTCGCTTTTTTGGGAAAGGCTCCAGCTAACGAATTGCATACACGGATACCCGGGTGCCAAATAAATTGCATCGGTTATCCTTTGCGAGACTAGTTTCTGCACAATTTATTGCCTTTAACATGAATCGTACTTCGGTGGAGCCAAACGGGTTTATAACATGTTCGGAAAGTTTCAACACGTAAATTTACGTTTTGGGGCAGGAAACTCTCTTTATAGTTTGTGTTAATATGTTTAGTAATTTTGGAGCAATTAATTGCATTAGAATTGTGGTTTTGTAACTTTTGTTGTCAAAATACATAAGTGACGTGCGCTTCACCATAATCGCAATCAATAATATGTAATAAAGTGAATGTTGTTTTTATGAGGATTGTAATTTAAGTATTAAATTCATATATTGAATCACTATATCAGCTACAAATTTGGGTGATTACGAACAAGTTTGGAAGCAAAATAGCAAACTAAAACTACTAATTATGAAATTAAATGTCCGTTGCGGTTTAAATTTATTAAAACTGTTTTTAATCCGTTAAATACAATTAAGAGAAGCGTATACATTAATCTAAATAATAATTTTTGTTTGAAACATCTGTTTTTCATAATAATAAAAAAACACAATAATTATTTTTCTAGCTTTTAAACAAACAAGCCCCATCTTCACATAAAAACAATATGTGAGCAGAACAAGTGTAACATCCTTCTCTAATTTTCTTCATTCTATGAAAAATAGTTCTAATTTCCATCTTCTTTATCTGCTCTAATTTCCACTGTATCCTATGACTAGTAATCACAAATACACACTTTTTTTTTTAAAAGGGACAAATTACTCAAAGAAACTGTTTAATATATAGGACTAACAAGTTATAAAAGACCAGAGAAAAATTTTATATATTACTTAAGGTTTGTATAATAGCAGCTGAGCATAAGAGCAGCTTCAAAAGCCCAGCATAGACCGCCTAATTCCCTGCAATTTTGTTGAGGCCTCTCTCATGCTCCATCGATCTTTGGGCCGTTGTGCTGTGCAACACAAGCCCACCCTTATCACAGCAACTATGCACTCCTCAGCTTTGCGCATCCAATTCATGTTTCCATTATTAAAATGGTTGCCACCAAAGTCACCGCTGTGACAATCAATGCTCGAATTTTGTGTGGAATATTCATAATCATTAATAAGCCTTCTATCAGCAACCTTAAGCACTTGATTCTCATCCACGGCTGAGACAAATTTGTTAAGGCTTAATCCTTCTTTGAACGTTTCATCAGTTGGTCTTTTGGCCATGAACAACTCTAACAGTAGGATACCAAAACTGTATACATCACCATGGGTTGAAGCCTTGCCTCCTAGACCATATTCTGAAACATATCACCCCAATATTAGAGAACAACCATATTATATATATGAAATGTGTAACTGTGTATATTTATACACTTTACATAAGTAACAACTTCAAAACAAGAAAATACAAAATTATGAAGTCATATTTGATTAGTAAGCAATGGTGTGTACCTGGGGCAATGTAACCTATTGATCCCTTCAGTCCCAAAGTGCTACTTTGTTTCTCGGAAGGATTTTGAGAAAGAAACCTTGCCAATCCAAAGTCTGCTACATGTGCAACCATATTTTCATCTAGTAGGACATTGGCAGGTTTCAGATCACAATGTACTACTGGGGGTTCACAGTCATGGTGCAAGTAGTCTATGGCAGAAGCCACATCAATGGCAATGTTCAATCTTTGCAACAAGGTTAGAGAAGATCCTGATTCATCATCTCTGGGGTGTAAACTCACGTCCAAGTTACCATTGGGCATGAATTGCATAACAAGGGCCTTAAATTCCTCTCCCTTGTAATCAGCACTGGAACAAGAAGTGATAACTTTCACTAGGTTTCGGTGCCTAATATTTTTCAAGGCTTCACATTCAGCATTAAAACTCTGAGAAGCTTTGCTTTGTTGCAGGTCCAGGACTTTGACAGCGAGGGTAGTGGTTTCACCAGTGCTGAAGCTGAACAAACCCTTGTACACTGATCCAAAGCCTCCTTTGCCAATCAAGTTTTCAGCTGCAAAGTTGTTCGTAGCAATCAGAATATCACCATAGGAAATATTCTGAGGGTACCCTCTGAGAGGTGCAGATGACAAACTGGTTTTTCTCTTCTTCTTTTGAGACATCATTATCCAAAATAGAAAGAGAATTGAAATGCACAAAGCAACAGCACCAATTACTGCAAGTATGATAGTGGGTAAAATCTTTCTTTTCTTTCTACCAACAAAACATAGGAGTACGCCAAACTTGTGCACAATTTCCTTGTTAAGGCTACATAGTTGGTTGTTACCTCGAAGATCAAACTTGGTAATGTTCACAAAAACACCTGGAACCTTTCCTTCCAAATGGTTGAAAGACAAATTCAGTGTCTGCAGATACTTGAGCTTCTCTAAACTTTGAGGAATAGGGCCAGTGAGACTGTTCGATGATAGGTCCAAAGTATCAAGGGACTGTATATTCCCTATATTAGTTGGGATTGAGCCATTGAATTTGTTTCTTGCCATCTCAAGAAACTTCAAGCTGGAACAGTCCTCTATTTCCCTAGGAATGTTCCCTGACAACTGGTTGTCAGAAATAAACATGAACTGAAGCTGAGTCATGGTGCTGATTTCATGAGGAACCGAACCATGCAGAGAGTTTCCTTCTAAGTTCAAGCTTATTAACCCAGAAAGCTGAAAAATTTCCTTCGGTAGGGTCCCACCGAGCCTATTCATTTGCAGGTAAAGAGAAGTTAATCTCTTGCATTGTCCAATACTTGAGGGAATTCTACCTGAGAACTGGTTGATTCCCATTGCAAGTATATCCAAATTTGTGAAATTGCCAAAAATGTCAGGAATTTCACCAGATAAACTATTGTTGTATATCAATAGCCGTTGCAGCTTACGCAGTGCTCCTATTTCTGCTGGTAACTCTCCAGTGAAATTATTGTTTTCAAAAGACAAGGATATGAGATTTTGAAGCCTCTTCAGTCCTTGAGGAATGCTACCATTTAGCCAATTGTTAGCAACACAAAATTGTTGGAGATTGCTAGAGAGATTGGCAACTGATCTTGGAAGTTCCCCAGCCAGATAGTTGTTATGGATCATGAGAATTTGCAATTGGGTGGAGTTTCTAAGGGAATCAAAGAATTGGAAATTCAATGAGGTGGTAGAAGAAAAAAAATTTTCACCAAGAATCAGGCGGGTAAGGTTTCTCAAGTTTTTGAATAGAGGTATTGACCCGTGAAAATAATTTTTAGCAAGGTCAATGTATTTAAGATGTGAGGCGTTGGATATGGAACTAGGAATCACTCCTTCAAACCTATTGTTTGCCAGAGAAAGATTCTGTAAATTTGGAAGTGCATGACCAAAATTTTGTGGCAACTTGCCTGATAGATTGTTCTTTGTCACGGATAAGTAAACTAAGGACGAGATGTTAAAGATAGAAGTGGGAAACTCGCCAGTGAAGTTGTTTTCTGAGAGTTGAAGTTGAGAAAGATTGTGAAGATTACCAAGTTCACTTGGAATCTCACCCACAAAACTGTTTCTTGCCAAGGCAAGATCCTTAAGAGAGAAGAGATTGCCAAATGATGGAGGGATTTTTCCGGTGAGATTATTGACTGACAAGTCTAAACTTTGAAGACGGTGGAGATGACCCAATTGTTGTGGCAGTGTACCACTTAGATTGTTTAAAGGTATTTTAAGGACATTAAGAAGTGAGAGATGGCTTAACTCGAAGGGAATTTGGCCATGAAAACTGTTGTTTGAAAGGTCAAGTGAGTGTAGGTAAGTGAGGTTGGAGAGTTGAGAGGGTACTTTGCCAGAGAGGCCTAGTCCTGGTAGAGTCAGAGATTGGACCCTATTTCCAACTTTGGAGCATGTGACACCGAACCAGGTACAGTGATTGGAATCTGAAGACCAGTTTGATAGAACATTTTTTGGGTCAATGACCTGGGATTTGAAAGAGAGAAGGGAAGCTTTGTCTGTGTGAGATGTGATGCTATGAAAATGATGAAATAGAAAACACAGGAGCAAAGTAAGTCGAATGGGGAACATTGTGAGTAAACTTCAAAAGTAGACAATGTTGGATTACATGTTCATGTGCAACTCTCTACGAGGATGCATATATTTATAACTAAATGCTCTTTCATGTGTTTGATTGATTCAGGTTAAGGGCTTTGCTTGGAACCCGGCATGCAAGCTGGACACTACTTTCTTAGACTCTTAGGTTGAATGCTTGGGTCAGCGCTCGTTGCCAGGGGAAAGAGGTAATGTCTAATCAAAATTTACAAGTCAAAGTTACTTACTAAATAAATAATGGGTGCTAATCGTATCACTATATGAATGTCAAGGGAACATGGCAAATCTCCTTCCATCCTCATCGTCATTATTAATTTTTCTCTTTTAAAATATGCCTCCTTATTTTAGAGAATAAAGTATGATTGTAATTATTAATTCAAAATTAATAGTTTCATAACCTTATATTTAATCATACATGTGCTTGTATTTTATCATAATTTTAATTCTTTTTAGTAAATAATTATAATTTAATTTATATTTAACATGCACTCTACCTTAGAGAAATCATAACCTTCTTTAATATTTAGTGGCAAAATATATTATAAGTATTTGTAGATATTTAATAATTCAAAATTTAATTTAGAAATACAAATAATAAATACCATAATTTGATCTATCAATTTAAATAAACTATTTCTTCTATTTATTTTTATTTATCACATCAAAAAGTTAATGTTGGAATTGAAAAATATATTTAATGTTTTAGTTTTTAATAAATTTACCATATGATTTTTATTATACCTTTCTATTATTATTATTAATTAATTAATTAATTACTCTTTAATTTGTATTAAAGATATAACAATGAAATATGATTAATATTGTCTTAAACTTTTAAAATAATAAATAAATATAAATACAATTTATTTTAAAAATATAGCATGCGAAAAATTGAAGGGAGTATACGTTTAAAATATATAACAAATATACCATAAAAAAATATATATTACCAATAACATTTGAGGTTCAATTTAATTTTAGAGGGTTGGCATTTTACAAATAATACCTTAGTTTTTAGTAAGTTTTAGAAATAACACATAAAAAATATTTATCATTTTAATAAAATATTTAGTAATTTTTTGAGCACTATATGAATATTTCAATTCTATGAATAAAATGAAGATATAAAATTTATAAAATAAAATAAAAAAATTATAAAAAAATTAAATTAATATTAAATTAAAAATATTTAATATAATATAAGAAAAGTCACATTACATAACGAAGAAGATAATTAATTCATAAAAATTCTATTATCTAAAACTGATTTGTATTTCAGATATAGAAATATATTTTAAGTAAAATATAAAAGAGGTATGCTATCATATTTTAAAAATTAATAAAATTTATAATAATAAAGAAAAATTATGAAAAAAATGAAATCTTAAATAAATTAAGGCTGAACTGAAAGAATACTCAAAGTAGAAAAAGTCAATTGACTCAGTAAAAAAGAAAATTAACTCCTGAAAATATTTGTACTGCATAAAATAGCTCTAAAAATATTTTTGTTTAAAAATTATTACTCAAATTATAAATAAATTTTAATTATTTTAAACTCATACTTCTCGTTGACATGTTTGTTATACAAATGTATTATAATAAAAATTTATAAATTTTAAAAATTAAATGCTAAAAATAAGTTACATAAAAAAAATGAAAAAATGAAAATCTAAAATTAAAAATGCATTTACCCTTTTTAAGTTATTCTATTGACCTTTTCAACTCAAAAGTGTAATAAGAATAAATCTCTTCTACTTTTGTACTACTTTAGTCCAAAGTGTAACATCTAACATCACGAAAAGTAATCTATAGATGTTGCTTTGCTTTGACAGTAAAGTTCACAACAATGTTTATTTGATATTGAATTAGTCTTTCTGCTTTTCTCCAACGCCAAAGGGCGTCCAAAGAACCATTTTCCATTATCTTATTAGCTTTTGATTAAATTTTAGTATAAAAGAAAAGTCATTACAAAGAGAAAACAAGATAGAAGAGTGCCTCTGATACATAATTAAAATATTACATTAATAATTAATACATTCAAATTTTCCATTTTATAAAATAATATATAAATGAATAATGCTATATACAACTTCATACTATAAAAACCTCTAAACTCAAGGCTTCAAATGGACTAGTCACTTAAAAAACTCCTCAAACACATGCTAAAATTGTTATTTCTATCGTTCATTTTTCTAATTTGTGCTTAATGTATGAAACTATATGAATGTCGAGCCAAGTTGACAAACCTCCCTCTAATTTTTTTTCGTAGGTATTTTTAGTGATTTTTTAAATATTTTTTTATTATAAATTCTGTATAATATTTTTCATATATAATTATCTTTTACTCTATTATATTTTATGTGATCATTCATTCCTTTTAACATTATTATTTTTGCTTTTTTTACTTTTTTTACTTTTTTTTTATACATGTTCGTCTAAAATTTAACGTTTACTCTCGTGTATAACAGCTAATCGTATAATTATATAACAAAGCTTTCATTTTATCTTAATATATACTTTTTATTATTACAACTAACTTTTAATGTTTTTTTTTTCACTTTAAGTACCTACCTTATATAGTGTGAGTATTATCTTTGTTAATTTTTCTAGTATTTATTATCTTAAGTACTTGAATTTAAAAATTTGTGCTGTAACATTATTTTTAATTTTTACTTAAATATAGAAGAAGCACAAATGCTGCTAATGTATAATTAAAATATTACATTAATAACTAACAAATAAATTATTTCATATTTATTATAAATTTTAGAAAAATTTTAACCTACAAGTGAGTGTACATATCAATTATAGCGTTTTAAATCCTTCCATAATTGTTTTTATACAAATTATGTTTGTAAGCAGATGTTAAGCAAAATCAAGAATTAAGAATATTGTGATTGAAGGTAACAAGGCAAGTTGAATAATTAAAAAAAGTAAACATGAATAAATTACATAGCTGAGTTGATGTAGATGAAAGCCTGAGGCTTTAATTTTTAACTTAACTAATCTCATAATTTATTGTCATACAAATTGTGTTAAAGCAATTTTTAATAATTTAATCAATTATTATTATTATTCAATAATCATATCAATAACAATATTCTTACCTATATGTAATAATGGATAGCAATATATAACTAAGAATATTAAGAAATATTAAATTTTAATTAACTGATTATAAATTTAAATGATAATTAATTTTTATAATTTTTAAAATTAAATTGTCTTTTAATTTTACTGATCCTTTAATGATATGATAACATATTAATTAATTAATTAAGATTTATTTTTGAGTGGCCAATTAAAGAATAACAATAAAAAAATAAAAATTTTAATTAATAAATATCCATCAATATAAAAATTTTAATTTTTTTGAACTTATATTCTCATCTATATGTTTACTATCCAAATGTTTAATACACATATAATAAAAATGTGTTAATTTTTAAAAAATTAAAATTAAACCTTATTTTAAAGAAATTAAAATTATAAATTTAGAAAAATTAAAAATATATTTAACCTTTTAAAAAATTATTCTATGGACGTTTTCCACTCAATACATCTCTTTCTATTTTTATGCTGTCGTTGGGGGGACATCTAATCTAACATCACGAAAAGTCAACTATAAATGTGGCTTTGCTTTGACCGTAAAGTTCCCAGCCATTAATGTTTACTCTGATGTTGAATAGTCGTTGTGCCTTTTCCCAACGGCAAAGACTAATGTCCTAGTCGTTAATATTTAGTAGCTGTTCATTAATTTTTACTATAAATCGATGCGTGTAATTCTATTATCAGATTTTTTTGGCTAAATTGTCATTACTAAATAGATTATTCAGTTGTTTATTAAAACAAAAAAGTTGTCCTTGTATGAGAAAAAATGATAGAAGAGGCACGAGTGGCTCTGATACATAATTAAAATATTGCATTAATAATTAATTTCCATTTTTTAAAATAATATAAATAAGTAATGCTATGCGTAGCTTCATACTATAATAATAAAATTATTTTCACATTTATTATTAATATTAATTTATAAATTCATACATAAATGTCTTATTTATTTATTTTAAATTTAACATGAATAATATTAACATGAAAAAGTTCTTATAAAAAAATGATTTGACCATATATTATTATTCAATTTTATAATTAATATTTTCAATTATTTTATTTTTATTTACACTTGCTTTTTTGGTCACCAAGATTTTAACTATTTCATCTTACCTGTTCATTTATACTATTACTTAATTAACGACTTTTTAAAAAAAGGAGAATTAGTTTATTTTTAAAAAATATTACCCATGAATATTTCTATATATAATATTTAATTTGTTTATTTAATGAACTATTTAATTATGTATATTGCAAATATATAATCATTACTTGAGTAAATGTGGTTTGAGAGATAATATTAACAATAATTTCAATACGTTTAACATTAATATATGTTCTATCAAGTATATATCAAATAATTAAGGATTTATTTGGCTGTTAAGATGAGATAAAGATAGAAAGATCCTCACGACGGAAAAGATCGACCAACATTGTACTATGCGTTTTGGAACCTTCCATTAAATGCCTTTTAAGCAGTGGAAATAAATGAGTAGTTGTTACTTTATTGGATGTGAGAAAGCACTTAATATTATCACGGAGACTTTTGCACCATTGTCCACTGCTAAGCAATTAAACGAACACAATAAGTGAAAATGTAAGGAAGAATTAGTCATGAAGAATAGTCAGCGACAAAATTAGAATTACCGTAAGTGAAATGTAAGTCAAAACAGCGTGTTTTAGCTGAAATTTGCGAGAGTTATAGATAAGATGATTTCATTCTATTTAAATGATGTAATCTCCATTGTAATAGGCATGTAGAAATTAATAACATTGAGTTTTCTTAAAATTCTTTGTGCCCTTGTGTGGAGTTCTGCGAGTGATGTCGTGAGTGTGTTTGGTGGTAAGTATTGGTGAGAGGAATTAATAGATTGATCACTTACAATCTTTACATCTGATATCAGAGCGAGTTACGATGAGAAGCAGCACTACGAATAATGATCTGGAGATTCGGATCGAAGGCTTGAAGAAGATGCTCGACACGGCACAACGAGAAAATCAAAAAATTCATTAAGACACACAATTGGCAATTGCAGAATTTGAGCAAAATCACAAGCATGCTATGGATTCCATGACAACATTAATGGAGCAACTTCTCAAGAAGGTTAATCTACTAGGCAATCATTCTCATTCTAATAACGAGGAAGAGGAAGAATTGGTCAGTGTCAATCAGGCAGATTCGAACAAAATCTTGGAACGAGCTCAGATTCCCTTTCCTTCTTTTGATGGATCAAACTATCGAGAATGGCAAGCAAAGGTGGAACCGTTCTTCAAATTGGAAAATACTCCTCAAGATCAACGAGGGAAATTACTTCTTTTACCCATGGAAGGAAAAGCTTTTATCTGGCAGAGACATTACACAGCTCACACAAGCAATATGATTAAATCTTGGCAGCAAATTTTTCAAGATGTAACTGCAAGATTCGACATGGGTAATTATGATGACCCAATTTCTGAATTGTCAAAGCTGAGACAAGAAGATACGTTGTTAGAGTATTTTGAAAAGTTTGATCAACTTCTAGCAAGGGTAGAGGTCACAGAAGATATGACAGTCAGTTTTTTTGTGGATGGTTTAACTCCTTTTTTGGGGAAATCCATACGACTCCATAGTCCAAGAACTCTCCAAGAAGCTATGAGATTGGCAAGGTTACAAGATGATGTTTTACAGGAATTGGAAAAGAAAATCACTGGTCACAAGATTAAACCATATGATGGGCCCAGAAGTTTTGCAAGAACTTGGAATTCAACAACAATTAATTCAAGAACCTTTCTAATTACAAACACACATAGTCAAACAGTAACTTCTCCTTTAGAGCAGCTTGGAAAAGAAGGATCATCAGCAAAATCCAACACCATAAGAAAAGAGATGAGTGACAGAATTGTAAAGGGTTTATGCAGATTTTGTGAAGAACCATAGAATAAAACTCATAGGCAAAAATGCATAGTTTGGGGGAAGCTTACTGCCATCTTTGCTTCTCCAAGAGATAGTTCGAAAGATTCTGAGACAGAGGAGGACATTATAGCCACAGTAACTTTGAGCAAAGAATTGTTAGAAGAGGATCTTGTTCAGATTTCTTTGCATGCTCTCAAGGAAATAGCTGGTGGTCAAACTTTACAGTTGAAAGGGATAATTCATAAACATGAGGTTCCATTTTTAATGGACACTGGTAGTACTCATAATTTTGTGAGTGACAAGTGGGTAAAAAAAATTAGGTTTAACGACCCAAGACATTACTGAATTTCCTATCATAGTTGCAAGTGATAAACATGTGGTCATTAACAAAAAGTGTATTTAGTTGCAGTGGAAATTTAGAGATCATGTGTTTCAGGGAGATTTCTTGGTATTACTTGGATCTAATTATGGTGTTATATACTTTAGGAGAAATAAGGTGAAATTGTGCCCTTCTTACCATACAATTTGAACACCAAGGAGAAGTGGTCAAATTAGTGGGAGAGCAGCATCACAGAACACAGAAATATGGTCATTTACAGTGTATTTTTACGTCTATAATGGAGGAGAATCAAGATGAAGACAACAACCCAGCTTTATTGTCAGCCACTCAGCAGAAGGAGTTAGAAGAGCTATTGTTCACTTTTGAATACATATTCAAAATTCCAGATACACTTCCTCTAAACAGAAAATATGATCATCAAATTCACCTGACTAGCAACACTCCTGTAAGTTCTAAACCTTATAGATATCCTCATGCACAAAAGATAGAAATTGAAAAGATAATTGAAGACTTGCTGAAAACTGGTTTCATCAGAGAAAGCAGTAGTGTTTTTGCTTCTCCAGTAGTTTTGATTAAAAAAAAGGATGGTGGATGGAAGTTATGTATAGATTATATAGAAAATTGAATTCTGCTACTGTGAAGAACAAGTTTCTAATTCCACTAATTGAAGACTTGTTGGATGAGTTAGAAGGGGCTGTGTACTTCAATAAATTGGATCTCAAAAGTGGCTATAATCAGGTAAGAATGTGGGAGGATGACATTACAAAAACTGCCTTTAGAACCCACAGTGGGCACTATGAGTGTTTTTTATTATTGTTTTATTAAACTATGAGATAGCCAAAGATGGTTGAACAAAATCTTTCAATCAAACCTGAAGCTTCTTTTATTGAATCACTAATTGAAAGGTATATACTTTGGACTTTTATCGAGAGTCCAGTCCAGTACAAATTGTATTGGGTCTTACGTTTTTGTTTTGCCGTTAGCTAGTTGAACAATTTCAAATTCATAAAAAGCCGAGTCTGAATCTAACATATATATATATATATATATATATATATATATATAAACAAACAAAAGTAAAATAATAAAGACATGACCTAAAGTAAAATCTAGAAGCCTCTATCATTTATCGCGCAAAATTGAAGATACTGAGCATTTGGGAAAAAAGTTCGTTGTTTGCAATGAGTAAAAGGAAAGAACAAAATAGAAAGGTGATGGTCACTGTTGAGTTTTCGTTGGACGTCCAGGAAGGTAGGGCGATATATGAAAATGAAAGAGAGATGTGATTTAGGAGGAGATGTGTAAGTTTAGTTGTTAGAACTCCATAGCTAAGCTTGATTAACGAAGGTTATGGCTTCACTAATGGAGGTAAAGTGAAGATTACTATTTGGAGCTTATTCTTTTATCACTTCTCGTGTTTTCCTCTTTTTTTATGTGCATTAAGTGCCTTATGCATTGTATTTTACATTATGGGACTTTGGTATTTTGTATTTGGCATGCATTATGTTTTTATATTCTCAATTTGTGTTAAGAAATGGTAAGAATATTCGGAACAAAATCCAAGCAACCTCAAACATGTAACAAAAAATAAAACTGAATTCAATTTATGCAACTCATAATAATAGACGAAAAGAATTACTTGATTTTTGTGTGTTTGATTCTTTTTTCTAGATTTTTCTTGGCCTTACTTTCCCTATTTGAAACTTTTCTCTTCTTTGATTGTTGGTTGTTGTTGTTGATTTTTCTTTTCTCCTTTCAAAAATTCGTTATTTTTCTCTATTCTATTTCTTAGTTTTCTCTGGTACTCCCTCTCTTCTTTGTTTTTTTTTCTTTTTAACCAACCCTCTCCAAATGCTCTCATTCCCCTTTTTATATTCCTCTTACGCTTACTTTACACTCTGCTGCTTCTCTTTTAGATTTCTGGATATTTATTTGTTGTCTCTATTTCACTTCCTTTCTCATTTGCTCATACACGTTATCTCCGTTTCTTACAATTTCATTTTTTATGGGATTTTTGCAGGCGGCAAGAGCAATTTTTACAGGCAGGTTACTTGTTCCTCCATGGAGCCTCTTTTTCATTTTTACATTATTTAATTGTAATAAGGAAACAATGTGTATTTATAAGATTCAAATTGAGTGTAAGTTTTTAAACTTATACTAATGTAAGAAAATCCTATCTCATATATATATATATATATATATATATATATATACGTCAATCCTCTTCTTCTTCTCTTCCTCATTCAAGAAACTTAAATAGAGATTGCTTAACAAAGAACAAAACATATTTTAAAAGAAAAATATTGAACTTTTATTTTTTTAATAACAAAAATAGTACACTTTAGCACATAAAAAATAACTACTCACTAACAACATGGTCCTATAAATAAACCATGAACATAAACGAGGTTAACAAAATGCCTAAACTTCTAACTGACTCGTTAAGACTAAAACAACAACAACAAATAAAAATAACATAAGTTGAAGTGGACATGTTAAGTCCTGAAATATTTTCTTAACACAACTAATCAACATTTTCAATGATTCTATAGTACCCTTCAATAAATTTCATTTCAATTAGAATTAAATGTTTTAAATTAATTAGAAAGCTAATGACAAATTACTAATACAAAAAATGCTTTTAATATCAATTAAAAATAACATTTAACATAAGTTAAAGAATTACTATAGATACAATTGACATAAAAAGTTATAACTTTTTACATTAGTTGTACAATCGATGTAAAAAGTCTTGAATATCTGGTCTAGGAAGTGTTTTTATTTGTTAATAACATCAATTAAAAAAATGTTCTTATTCGTCAATAGCAAATAATTTTTTAACAGTATTAATATTCGTTATCAATGTTTCTCTTTAATGTTTGTCAATGTTTACTTAATATTTATTTATTTATTTTGTCATCAATAAAAAATATTTACTAAATATTTAACTTTGTTGCATTGTCAATGAAAAATATGCAATTTTCATTATCAATGTTCATTAATATGTAAAAAGTATTTTTTTTTATGTCAATTTGAAAACAATCAATATAAAAAAAATATTTTTTATATTAATTTAAAAAATAACTGATATAAAAAATATTTTTTATATCGTTCTTATAATAATTGATATACAAAATACATTTTACATTTAGCAACAAATATAAAAAATTATGTAATTTTTTATCTTTATTATAGTAAGCTTTAAATGAACATAACTTTTAGTATATAACTCTAATTTATATAAATTATGTTATAGTTTATTTCATATAATTTTTTAAGATTTATTTAACTTAGATAATCATACGGAGTTTGAATAAATTTTTTTAAAAAAAATTTCAACATTTTTTTTATTTTTTTAATATTTTATTATAATGGTTCAAGAAACAACTTATGTTTTACATCGATTATTTAAGTAATACAAATACTTTACATTTCACTCTATTCTAACATTTTTTACATATGTAGCACTTCAAATTTGTCCTAAAAAAAACGATACTTGTGAATGTGTTAAGATAAGATGTATTGTTTATGTAACTTTAGTTTTATTTTTTTTTATTTTTTGTAAATAAGTGGTGATGCTCTAGATAAATATTTTTTATTTGCTTTATTTAGAGAAATTATTTTTAAATTTGCCATATTTCTTTTTTAAAAAGCCTCCCATGGATGTAAAATCTAACATCAGAAGTGTAATCTACATGTTGCTTTGCTTAAACCGTAAAGTTCACAACAATTAATGTTTGATGTTGAATAGTCTTTGTGCCTTTTTTCAGCGGCAAAGGTTGACGACTCATTTATTGGCTTCTCAGGACCCATTTTCTAGTAAAATTGATTATTAAGTTGTTAATTAGAACAAAAAAATTAAGAAAAAAAAAGATAGAAGAGGCACGAGTGCCTCTTGTACGTAGTTCAAATATTGCATTAATAATTAATTTCCATTTTACAAAATAATATATAAATTAATAATGCTACGTATAATTTCATCCTATAATAATAAAATTATTTTGACATTTATTATTAATATATTCATTTATAAATTCATACCTAAATGTTTTATTTATTTGTTTATTTTTTAGTTTACATTTAACATGAGTAATATTAACACTAAAAAGTTCTTATAATAAAAAAGATTTCACAATATATTATTATTTGATGTTATAATTAATATATTTTCAAGTTCTTTTTTTTTTAATTTTAGTTTGTACTTGCTTTTCTGTCACCAAATTTTTAACTATTTCATCTTAGCTATTCATTTATACTATTGCTTAATTAAGGACCTTTTTTTTAAAGGAGAATTGATTTATTTTTAAAATATTACTCATGAATATTTCTAAATATAATATTTAATTTGTTTATTTACTTAACTATTTAATGTATATTGCAATTATATAGTCATTACTTGAGTAAATATGGTTTGAGTGACATATTAACGATAGTTTTAACCTATGTTTAACATTAATATATATTCTATCAAGTATATATCAAATAATATTAAAAACTTATTTGGCTGATAAGATGAAATAAGGATAGAAAGATCTTTCACTAATAATGTTAGTAATAACACACTCTTTGTATATCTTTTATTATGAACTTAAATTTATTAAAAATTATATATTTACTTTTTTCTTATTTTTAAAGTAATATTTTTTATTTTTCAATAAATTTTAATTAATAATAAAGGGTGTGTTAAGAAATACGTTGCTATCTTCCTCTTCAATTAATTGCTTTTTAAGCTGTAGAAATAAATGAGCAGTTGTTACTTGTATTGGACGTGACAAAGCAATTAATATTATCACGGAGACATCTGAAGCGATTAAACGACAGAACAAGGGAAAATGTAGGGAAGAATTAGTCTACAGACATCACATGCACGAATCTAAAGTTAGACAATTGGATGCATGAAGAATAGTCAGCGACGGGATGATCACAACGAAGGTTCGAATATATGCTTTCATCTCTATAAATACCACTTCTTCTGGTGTTACACTTCCATCCTCAAACTTGCAATTAGCTACATTTAGATATCCACACATTTTGCTAGAAATGGCCCTCCTTCGTCCCTCCAAATTAGTGTCATTTGTTGCTCTTTTAGCATTACTTTTACTGCTCATGTCTTCTACGCTGGGAATCGCTGCCCAACCCAACACTCAACTTGGTATGTTGCTGTTTTTTTTCCAATGTTTATATAAAGGCAAATACTAATTTTAATTACTGTTGCTGCTTAATTTATATTTACATAACTTTAATGCATCTCTAAAATAGTTTTTGATACTTTTATTTATTGATTAATTTCTTAATTAGTATCTTAACAACTGCCAGTACATTTTACGTAGAAGTTAGAATCATATACTGAACCATATATATTGATACTGAATAGAATTTTGTTGACCTTACCCTTTAAGATTAAGTTTAACCATCTGTAATAGCATTTTTTTTATTCAAAAAACATATTTATTATATTGAAGTAATAAAAATATGATAAATACTTTTTTTTTAATTTATATATATATTTATTATTTCTTCTTTTTTGAGTAATTTGTTCACTTTTTATACAATGCAGGGCGAAGACTTCTCCAACTTGAAGGTTATGGTCCTTATCCTGGTGGTGGAGGATATGGCTCACCACCAGGTAGAGTATATAACTCATTACCATAAGAAAATTATCAACCATGAAGGGGAAATTAAGCTATAGAAAACATCCAGTCTACCCAGAATTGCACTGGCTAAATAAGAGATGTTGGTGCCTTTAATATTATGATTTTATATGAGTGATACAAATTACTTTTATATGTTACTGCTAGAAATAATGTAGCATGTACTACTGTTAGCGACAAGTATTAATTGCAATGAATAAAATTATGTGGGTAAGTTTGCAAATTTGCATCTTCAAGAATTTCAATAGAACCCAAAAGAAAGATCATGATACAGACAGAAGTAACGATTGCAATCGTGTGACAATGGTATTTAATCTAAACACATTAACTGCTCTTAATTTTTTTATGAGAAGGAACGATGTTAACCGTGCCTATATAGCTATGCCTTAATAGCAAAAGACAGTTCATCAGCCTTTTCAACGATTCTATTGTTCTATACTCTTCATGAAATTTCATTTAAGTTAGAATTAAAAATCTTAAGTTTAATTAAAAACTTTGTGACAAGACATATGTAATTAAAAAGGAAAGGAGAGATAAAAGCAAGGCCAAAATTGAAAGAAAATGAAAAAACAAATCTATAGAAGTCTCCTATTATCTCCTATAGACTGCAACTTTGCCGTGGTTAAATCCTCCATTAATAATAATAACTAACTTATTAAAATAATTAATTTTTTAAATAATGATTGTGGTTTTTTTCTCTCTCATCTTTCCTCTTCTTTTATACATTCCTAATTTAATTTTTGTGTAATCTCTTTTATGCTAATGTCATTTATTATTCTTTAAAAAATGAGAGAAATTATAGGAAAGTGAAAAAAAAATGAATAAAAAAAGTTAGAACATGTTTATTTTATTTTTTTAAAATATAATATAATAAAAATTTGTATTACATTATATTTTTAAAAATAAAAAAACTATTTTAAAAAAAAACATACTCTTAATTATTATCATTAAAAAAATTAAATTAGTTGGTTGGTTTTATTAATGGAGCTTAACTTCTATAGAGCTAGATAGAAAAACAGTTTTTATAAGAATATAATTGAAATGCATTAATAACGTTAAAAAAAAAACTTATACCATTATTTATTCATAAATTGCTATGTTATTAAAAATAGGTTATTTTTATAATAATTACTTTAAAATTTATATTCATAATAATTTTAATTAATTGACAGTAATTTCTTTTGCATGCATCAAAATAAAATTTTTCTATAAACATGCATACAAATATATATATATATATATATATATATATATATAATATGTTATTAATGTGAAACAATTTACTATTCGCCAAGCTTATGGCGCGAGCACAAAACACACTGCCATCCCATATCATCATTAAAATTCAGAAATCAGTGACGTAATTGAAAAATTTAAAATCCATCGTGAGAATTTAGACAGGCGTTTTACGTGGAACCGTTGGTTCCGAAAAGGCCAAATCTGTTCAGCGGAGCATTCGATAACTCTCACGATTCTCTTCACCTCCAATATCACTTCAAGACAATGTTTAAGGATATTTTTATTATTTGTGTAAGAAATATTTATTTTAAAAAAAAATTAAAGTCAGTTAATTATGTTTGGCGAAAATTTTACCTTGTTTTTATTTTTATTTAGTGAAAAGCAAGTTTTATACATTATTTTTTATGTCATTTTTTAAAATATTTTTCGTGTCTTCTAAGCTGGCAACTTTTGGACGAGGAAAAGAGAAAGAAAAGAATAAATTCTAAAAGTTAGCCCAAGACTCGGATAAATGAATTCAAATTGTGAGCAAACGGGTTTAAACGTAATAATAGTCGGTAGCCAATTAGCCTAATTAGAATAATTTTATCTAATAACCACTCCAATTCGAGGGTTAATTATGTCCGTTAAAATTCCCAATTTAGAAATAAAGAACAATTACAATTTAGATTTGATTGCAAATTCCATTAGGACCAAGTTGTGTTAACTCCTTCGTCCTTATTCAGGATGTGAAATCACTTCAGAAGATCATTCCCGAAAGTAAGAGAAAAAAAGATGAAAACAAATTGTAAAGGCTAAGTGTTGGGTCCAGAACTTTCATAATTCCTCTCAAACTATCAAGACCCTTCTCCAGCTTTCACCTCCACTTTCTATATATTAAGAATTCTCAGTTCTCTACCCACATCAACACTACAAATTAATCCTCACTACTCTCCTAATTGACTAAAGCCACTTTTATTTCCTCTTATCCAAATGGCTCAAGCACTTTCAACTTCATCACCCCTGCTTTCACCAAAAACAGGGTACTCTGTTAAACCGCAGAACAATGTTGTTGCACCCTGCATCGCCTCTTTTTCGTGTAGGAAGCAATTGCCAAGGGTAGCAAGGGTGAGAGCTCAGGCTTCTGGAGATAACAAAGATAACTCTCTGGAGGTACAACATGTTAACAAGGGTGAACAAGGGACTGCAGTTGAGAGAAAGCCACGTAGATTTGCCATGGACATTTCACCATTTGGTATGTTTTCACAAACAATACACACTAATGTAGTATCTTCATTAAAATTGCAGTATTGATCAATGCATCCTTTTGCTATATAGCCTTACATGGTTCATTCAGTGCGGTTTCTTAAATATTTTTGGTGGTTCTTTAAATAGCAATTTAAGTCAACTTTAAATGTTAATTTTTATCGTACAAATTATGGAGGTAAATTTTAATTACAAAATAATGTCAAATGATTCAAAACTGTCCAAGTAACTGCACTTAATTTCTGTATTTTACTAAAATATACCCCTTAAACACACTGTTATTAACTTATTGCAAAATTAAATTTTTCGTATAATGAATTGAAATCGGTTCAGTGATTCTTAAATGATTTTCGTGCTGATTGTGATTCTGTTATTAGTGATGCTTCACAAATATTGTAGTTGTTGCTGTTGTCATATATTCCACCATTGCCACTAATTTTCCATATTCGTTTTTATTTCTCCCTATTAATTGGATAGCTTTGCGCCCAAGTTTGGAATGATAAAGGAAAGAAAAACTTTTTGACACTTACAAATAACTTGGCTTCAGGTATTGGTATAATCCTTTTGGTTTGATTCTGTTGTTCATTTTTGACAAACGAAATGAAAATGAAAACGACCAGTGACTATGCTTCATAATCATAACCAAACTCAAGGTTTGAAGCTGAAGCCAGAAACCATGACAAGCATTACGGAGTGGGAAAAAAATCCTAGATATGTCAATTTCTGTAGATACCCAAAACTTAAGCAAATTCAAAGAAAAAGAATATAGTTTTTAATGTTTAAAATTCAAGTGATTCATTAAAAATTTATAACACCTACCTTTGAATAACGAAAAGTGAAAAGGGATGGACCATGAATGGTAGCTACGTTTACCTGAACTTGCTTCCAGCATAGTTAAACATTACACTAACTTGTAGTGTGGCCTATTGCAGGACTCTTGGACCCTTGGTCACCCATGAGAAGCATGCGCCAGATAATGGACACGATGGATCGAATTTTCGAAGATACCGTATCATTCCCTGGAAGAAACCTTGGAGGAGGGGAGATCCGTGCCCCTTGGGAAATCAAAGACGAAGAACATGAAATCAAAATGAGGTTTGACATGCCGGGTCTTTCTAAGGAAGATGTCAAGGTATCAGTCGAGGATGATGTGCTTGTTATAAAAGGTGATCATAAGAGTGAACATGGTGGAGATGATTCTTGGTCAAGCAGAAGCCATAGTTCCTATGATACCCGTTTGAAGCTTCCGGATAATTGTGAGAAGGACAAGGTTAAGGCTGAGTTAAAAAATGGTGTGCTTTATATCACTATTCCTAAGACCAAGGTTGAACGCAAGGTTGTTGATGTGGAAATTCAGTGAGATGCTAACTAGTTTGTACAGTATCCTTTTGGAATGTTTTTAATTCTTAATATGCTGTGATAAGTGTAGAAAAAAAAAATGAAATAATTTGCTGCTATGTAATTTTATTTTCTTGAGCTGTCAGTTTCTTTCTCATGTTTCATTAAATGAAAAGTGTGTTTCTATTTATTCAACTGTGTTTGGAGCATCAATTTGATTGATCATAACCTCCAAGGAGATGTAAAACGGAACTAATCCTCAAATATTATGAGTATTTTTTTAATTGGGAATTCAATCGCCTAACCTCTATTCGAAGTTATTAACAAACACACACAGAACTAATCCGTGACAAAAAGCTAATAAGAAACCAGCCAATGCAAAGTGAATGTGAAATTGGAAATTAACCTTAACTAACTATTTATACTAGGTTCTATGTCTGCCTTCACATTCTTCATTTCTTTCAGTTCTTACAGTCCAACTACCTCATAAAATAAAGCATTAAAACAGCAACCATGCTACCTCAGAAAAAGAAGGAACAATACAAAAAGGAAGAAGGGAAAGGAAAGGTCAAAATGAAAAAGCGACAAGTATACTTTTATATACTATATGTTACTCATTTTCTTCAGGTATAGAGTCCAACTTTGGCTTGCCATTGCTTGGCAAATTAACACTAACTGTTTGAACCTCTGAGAGTATATCCTCTACGGAGATCTGTTTGGTCACTAACTGCTCAAGCTGCTGCTTAGTTATTATAACTTTGATCCTCTTTATTCCACCACCTGTCTCTCCCTTCATCAAAGTTGAAAGATTTGGAGGGGAATGCAAAGAGGGAAGCAAGTAGTACAATCTTCCTGCCTTTAATTCATGATCTGGGAAGAGAGGCTTTGTGGCTTTCTTTGATACACCAATACCATAAGTTGGAAAATTTGTCAAGATATCTTTGACATGGATTGGGGAGCTAAACTCTAGTACCTTACCATCTGGTTTGGCTACCCTCACAGCTTTAACATGCTTTGTCATGGCAAGACAATTGCCCATTTTATTCTAATGAAATGATGAAGAAGTATATGAATGCTTCAAGATGGTGAGATGTTTGATAGCTATAGAGATAACTGCATGGAGTAAAATGATATGTGAAATGTTAGCCTGTGTGTGTGAGAGAGAAAGAGAAAGCTGGGAAAGGAAGAAGAAGTTTGAGTGGAAAATGTAAGCTTTTGCGGTTTTAAGGGAAAGCAAGCGAGATATATAGTGAGGTGAGTTAAAAAAAAATAGAAGGGTTTGTTTCGTGTGGAGTGGAGTAGAAAGGAGCCTTTCTGTTGAGTAGAAAACTTATGGATTAGGGAAAGAAAGAAATAATATGTGAAAAAAAAATGTTGAGAATGGAAAATTAAAGATTTGTCAACACGCATGCAGCATAGGTCGGTTAGTGGAAAGTGGCGCAATTGCATTGCCCATTCAACTATTTATTGAGTCCCTCCACCCCTATGGATGCAACTATACTCCTATGTGCATATGTATGGTTGTGCCATAATAAACAGTCCTATATGCACTTCAAAAATGGTACAAGTGGCCTTGTGTGATTGGATGGGCATGCTGCTAGCATTGCTTTTGGAATAAACTAGCATGTCCCAATTAAGTGGGGGAAAAAATCTACTAGAACCAGGATATAATGGCGAGGGATATTTTTGTTCCTTCATATTTTATGAATGAGGTTTCTTATTTTGAACCTCATATATGATCATGTTTATTTATTCTTTTTGGATTGCATCACCTCATGCTTTAGGTGACGTCCAAGACAATTTTTTTGAAAAATACCCAAATTTCCTCTTACTTGCTCTATGCTATTATTGTCCTACACTGATATACAGACACAACAACGCAACACAACAAAGGGATGCAACAACGAAACCCCATTTTCCTTTTGGCTTTCGGTTGGAAGGAAAGGAGGGTTTGGAATTGGATAGTTGAATGAGAAGAGATCAATAATAATCTAATGATTCATGCTGGGGCGGTGACGTAACAAATGTAGTTTATACGATCATTGATATGGTTCAGGTAATACAAGGTCCAAGAGTTAAGGTAGGTTGTACTTTGATTTATACATTTGTTTATATTCGTTTGTAGAAAAATATAATTTAGTTAACCTCCCAACTGCTAACTGCTATTTGTTTGTTTCTCATCAGTGCTTAATAAATAATATCACCGTATTTCATGCTGACTTTTAAATGTAACCGTAGCTATAGTATTGGATTGGGTGGGTTGCAATTCATATTATCATATATAAATTTTTTTTTACATACTTTAATTTAATTTTGTTTCGTCACATCATCTATTTTATTTTATACTTTTCTATCTATTTTGTGCTTATACGTTATTATAAAACTTTATTTTATAAATAAATTATTCATATAATTATATAAATAATCTTACTCTTTTTAGTCTTCCAACAATTTTCTCACACCCTTTGGGCGTTACTTGCTGAAAATACTGAGGGCACTTCAACATGCAAGTGCTCTCTCGATCTTATATGCAATACATATAAAGTTTAATGATCAAAATCTTGTAGAAAATATATTAGAAAAAATATTGTGAAAAAAAAAAGTGTATTTAATAAACAGCTTAAACAAATGTTTATACAATAACTTTTATTGCATAGGAACTTATATTACAAATTTGATTATAAAATTGATTAAAGTAAGTTAAAAAAATAATTTATTTTAATAAGTAATTGTTTACATGTTAAAATAAATTTAAAATAACTTGTAAGAGTCATTATATATATATTATAAAATTTTCCAAATCCTTCGTCGGAACCGAACTTTTAGGTTATCTAAAGCTCAATAATCAAAATCTTGTAACAAGTCACATTCCTTCTTTACTTTCCATGAGATTCAACATACAATTGAGAATCTACAGCTACATCTAACCATTAATTGAAAATACCCCATTACCTGTAGTAACTTCCATTAGTTCCATTCAAAATTGAACATATGCATAATTGCATCCTTCCAACTATCCAGATTTAACAGATAATTCTCAGAAGAAGGGAAAAAACCCAAAAGATTGAATAACTAATGCTCCAAAAATGGTAATAGAATCAAGATATTTCCCCTCATTCTTTGTTTTTATCTTCTCTAAATAGATACACAAACCGAAAGTTGAATGCTTCATCGTGCACTTTGCAGTGCACGCATCGTTAAAATCTAAAATTCTACTTAGTGGGAAAATTGAAGAACTAGTGCATCAGAGCCAAGGGTATATAAAATAGTTACATAGGTTTTGCTCACTTGCTAAGTATGCATTTATTAATGGAAGTTCATCGATCAATAAACAAGGCTAGTTGCTTTAAGTGCCCGTAGGTAGTCTTGGGCCCAATTTAAGAATGTCATTGTCAAAGTTGATAAAAAGATGAGACAAAGATCTTCTAAATCCACAAAGCTCCTTTTATTATTAGTATTTTTAAAATTGTTGAATTCCAGCTTACTAACTCCACCAATTTTTTTAATCTTTTGTCCCTTCAGATGCACATCAAACAGACCTAACACCTTCATCAAAGTCCAAGTTCTACTGTTCTATATTCGATAATTAAGTTAGAATAATATAATAAAATGCATTTCTATTCTCCCTGTCACTCTCTCTTTTTAAAAGTGGAAGGCCCACGTCTATTTGAACATAAATGGTTGAGTTAAAGCTACTTAAAAATTATATGACTGTTTTAAGATGTTTTATTACTTTTATATTTTAGTCTTAATTGCTTACATTATTTCTTCCACTTCCACGTAAAAGTATCCCTATCACTTTTGATATATACATTTATGTACTTGTATTCACGAGTAAAAGTAATGTGTGTCAATACAATAACCAGTTTTAATCTGATATGAATTTATAGTATTGATTCTAATTGGGTTAGTTAAAAAAATGACAAATCTTATCCAATTTAACCCAACTTAGTTTAACCGATTTGTATTTTACTTTTTATACTTAACCCAACCTAATTTGTTATCACTCCTATTTTTTTTTTAGACATTTATAATTACCATATTTTCTCTTGAGGTTCGTGCACAAGATACATATAATAAAATGACACTTATATATATATATATATCTTAGTCAAGATTCCAATAGCCTCTTTGTTTGGATCCCAAGTTTAAAAGCAAAATCATAAAATAAAGGAATGGAGGGCCAGTATGCTTGTGGAAAGGACCCTTACTCTCTGTTTTTTTTTCATTTAGAGGCATCCCCTTCAATTTGGACCATGGTCCACATTCCATAGTCCATACCAATGTCATTGCTTGCAAATTTCATATTGATCCCAAAGATTGGAAGAGCAAGATTTCCATGTACCGAATTTTCTTGGTTAGTTTTCGTGGAGCAAAATTTCCACACGCTTCTTTCTCTTTGTTTTGCTTTTCTGTTGGGTATGATTACATTAGGCTCCTCTTGGTTTTTTAGTCCACATTAGGTTCTTCTTGAGCTACTCTTTCCAATGCAATGGGTTGTTAGGAACAAAAGGAGATATTGGCGAGCCAAACCACATCAATAGAACAAGACAAAATAGGAGGGCAGTTAAAAAAAGATTTCCTGCTTTAGAGCCAAACCACCTTAGTTTTACTATGTTTTCTGTGTTTCACGTTGCGTGAGGGACTTTGCAAAGAAATTTAGGGGGTTGTGATATATTATGATGTCTAAAAATGAATTTCCTTACCTTGATAATATGTCAGTAAGACAATCACTTGTATAGATGAAATTCTTGAAACAAATGTTCGCTTTTCCCTCTTCCACCAATGCTTTAGAAATAGGCTGCAGTATTATCCAAAATTTAATGTTTTAAACTAAAAAATACAAAATAATAATAATAATAATCAAAAGATAAACATTTTTGGGGTCCGAATCGAAAGATAAATATTGGGCTTAACAGCTTCTGTCTATTTCTATTTATTTATTTTTGTCAATAATGATGATATCCAAAAAATTTTGGGTCAACATGATAATTTCCAATTGTATGTTTACTTGTGTTCCCAGGGCTATTACAAGAGACCATCATGAACTGGACCATTCACAGATTGCAAACTATGGTTTTATTATATGGGTATAGATTAATATTATGAACACACATTTTGATAAATTTTTTATAATATATATTTTATTATTAGTTAAAATTTATTAAAAACTATAACAATTTAATGAAATTTATTCTTTTACTTTTAAATTAATATTTTTTATTTTTAATAAATTTTAAACAATAATAAAGAGTGCGTTAAAGAAAATGTTGTTAGCATAATATTTTTATACTAAATAATTTTATTAATTGTTAATGTTTTTCTCTCTTTAATTAAATAATTTTGTTTTTTTTTTTAAGGCGTAATATGCTTTTCCAAGTGTATCTAACTATATGTGGATGCTTGATGAAGTTTAAATTAAATTAGACAAAAAAAAGTTATTATGATGATTAGGAAATATCCTGTGTATTGCAAGATATTTGTACATACATGTGAAATATAAAAAAGTATAAATTTTAAAATTAAGGATTGGTTATCTTATTGGTAATAAAAATTTTAAAATAACTATGACATTTTAATTTTTAAATTATGGAACATTATTTAACAATGACCAATAAATATCTCATTATAGCTAATGTTGATTGAAGAAAATTATGTTTTGATCAAAATTATAATATAACTAATTTAAGAATTAAAAATTATTTAATTTGAGATAAATGTTCAAAAGACACATGTCATGATAAAAATACACAGTTGCATATGGAGAGCAAATATAAATGATATCCCATTTGAAAATAGTAACTATTCAAAATTATAATTTATTGACAGATATATGATAATAAATCATTCAGTAATGACAAGCTCAGGGAGAGAGAAAGGAGTTTTCAATTATGAAAAAATTTTACATAACCTTGTGAATAATAACACAAAATGGGTTAACAAGGCTCAATACAATTAATAAATAATTGAATATTTTAGCTATATTGACCAGGGTTTAATTTTTTGCACGAATAAAAATTTGATGAGAAAGATAAAATTCATTTTACTGATTTAAAGTGATAGTCAAGTGAGCGATACCTACATGCCCCAAAAAAATGAAATCAAGATTTGTTTTTGGTCATTGCAATGTATTTTTCAAACAAAATTTCTTACATGTTGTACTGTTCTTGTTATTTTACTTATTTGATCCAAACTATAATTTTATGTTAAAGATATTTAAAATTTTAAATTATAAAAAAAATGCATGCATAATTAATTTAGATAGAATGTAAAATAAAAGTGAATGTTTTAAAATAAAAATAATGGAATTAATTCATAGGAATTTGAATTTAAAATTCAAGCAAAAAAGTTCAAAATGATATTGATCATTCTTTTAGGGAGAGTAGTTTAAAACATGAAAATTCTGTAAATATTTTTTTATTTATATAGAAAAAAACAATTTCAAGATAAGAAAATAAGCTGTGGGTGAAATATGAAAAGAAAAGAGAAGAAAAATTGATATAAAAATAAATTTTTTAGAATAATTAATAGAATACATAGTATAAAAAATTAATGAAAGTTAAATTACGTATTTAAAGTAAAAAAGATAATGTTAGTATAGGATAATAAGATAACTATGGATAAGCAACTGCATCATGCTACAGTTAATAACTCCAGAGGATCCGGTTCCTTCGTAGTTGCTAAGACTTGTGTTTTCTTTCCTTATCTACACCAACAAGATTGTTTCACCTAAAATCATCAATCACATTATATCAAAATCTATAATGAAAATGCGATAAGTGGTTTTTTGACTCTCTGTCTTTGAAGCCTAACCATTAATCTCATTTGTCTCTTTTGCACTCGTCACAGTCTATAAGCATATTATTCAGTCCCCTTGTTCAATTTGAATAAAGAAGTCCACTTGTTACATTTACCACTGAAACACTACAAAATTCTCCTAATTTTTTTATTGACACACATGCATATAAAATTTCTTTTACTCTTCGCAACAGGTGTCTTTTCAGATTAAATTAGATCAATTTAAAAGAGAAAAACCATCTGATTTGATTACATTAACTTTCTTTACCATTCAAATTGCTTGAAAACAACATCCAATCTACAATGATTTGAGTTGTACTGTTTTTATTTTATCAGAGAGTAATAAATAAATCTTATTTTACTTGTTTTATGCATTTTCTACAAAAAGAATATACTACAAAAATCATTATCTGATAAAAAAAAGTACAAGACACAAAATTTTTAATTAATTTTAAACAAATATATATATATATATATCAGTATAATTTAAAGAATAATATGGAAAAATATTATTATTATTATTATTATTATTTTATAAATATATACTTAGATATGTGTGATATGCTAGTTTGATAAAAAAAAGTATACTTATGTACTTAGTTTTTGTTTATATTGGATTAAATTGAGTTTTAAAATTGAATTCAAATTCTGATTTAATTCTATGAGAAAATGATTTTTTATTTCTGATTTTTTTTACTTCAATTTTTTATAATTTAGGTTAGATTGGTTCAATAATAAAGACCAATACTAGGCTTTGCCTTTTGAAATAGAAACTCATAAGTCATACCTAGGATGCTAAAACTAATGAGATTAAAATATATTTTGATTCAAAGAATGCGGTAGGCTAAAACCCATCAAAATCATTTTCACTGCTTTTGTTTTTCTCTCCTTTGATCCAATCAACAAGGCCTCCTCATCATGTGAAAACGAACTTTACAATACACTACTTTTCAAACTAGAAGGTACCCTGAGTGGCTAAGTTTAACCCTAAAGGGGTGACATCTTTTTTTTATCATATAAAAAGTACATTACCTAAAAAGCTAAACCAGATTGGGGTAGACGAAAATTTAACCCTCAAAACCAAAAAGGATAACAAGATCAACAAATGAATGGATAAAAAGGTAAAAATGGGATACAAGTGATACTATATACCATAAAACTTTTTAGTGTACAATAAAGGGCAACTTGATTGCCTCCACGTTCTTTTCTGTTTACAAAAATGGAAATAAGAGGAATTTGATGCTTATAGTTTGGAGGGTCAATGAATTTTCTTTTTCTGCGTGGTCCAAACGCCCCATATGGCCTCTACACATTATTCCACGCAGTAAGCATATTAATATCATATTATTATAATATGGAAAACGAATAAATGGGGATTAAATAAGTGATGGCACAGATGAGAGAAGATAGAAATTTGAATACAACCAGCCACGTATCATTGGACCCATTAAAAGTTTGGAAAGCTTTGATATGGGCAAACATATAAAACGGTAGACCACTACTTTTTACACACTTAATGTATTTATCAAAACACACATTACCATTTGATTTTAGCATTATGTCATATAAAAAATTTGTGTCACCAGATCTATCGGCATCCATAGAGGTGTGTGTTGATCGTTTCGTATAGATAGAGTATGAAAGGCACTCAACAAGGAAATTAAAAAAACATTATAGAAAATATTTACAGTACTATTTGTTTTATTTTACATGTTCCTTCTTTTGTCATTTTGCCAACTTTGTAAGTTAACTAACTCTCCCAAATCATGATATTCATAAATAATTGGATTTTGTTGGGGTAGTTTCCTTTTTCTTTTCTTACCCTTTTTGGTTCTCTCTGTTTCTCTGCTTTTACTTGCTACACATTCAACCCTTCATTACTATTCATTCATTAAGTTTCTTGTTAAGGGAATCTTCGTCGTGGAATCTGAGGAAACATCAGTATGAAAATCAAGGAGTTTTCTTCGCTATAATGAACGAGAATCAGTAGAGCACATGTTGATAGAAGGTTTTTCTCTGGGATTTATTTGATTGATTGTTTACTGTTCATGCTAAACAACCAACCAAACGGCTATTCTGACTTTTTGATCCTTGCTTCTACTCTTGTTTCTGTCTCTTGGTTTATTAGACGGTGTTTAAGTCTTTCTTTCAGGGCTTTGTCAATTGAATTCAGATGTCACAGCCAAGGCAAAACAAGATGATGATGAGTCCAAACGTTGCCAAACAAGTTGGTGACACAACCTATACTAAGATCTTTGTTGGAGGACTGGCTTGGGAGACAAAGAGAGACACCCTTAAACGCTATTTTGATCAGTTTGGGGAGATCTTAGAGGCTGTTGTCATCACTGATAGAAACACTGGAAGATCAAAAGGATATGGCTTTGTAATACCCACTTTAGCACTTGCTATTTACTTATTGGTTTCTTCACTCCTTTCACTTCAATTTCTGCTTTTTTTTCTTTCTTAGGTGACCTTCAAGGACCCAAATTCTGCAATAAGAGCTTGCCAGAATCCCTATCCTGTGATTGATGGAAGGAGAGCTAACTGTAATCTTGCATCCTTTGGAGCCCAAAAATTTAATCCATCTATAACAGGTCAAGCCTTTCACTTTCTTTGTTTTAATTCTAACTTCATAATGATTTTATAAAAATGACCTATGTTCCTTGCATGCAAACATATTCATAGTTTAGTAAGGTTGAACACTTTGACTCATCTTACTGTGTCCTTTTCCTACTTTCAGATGTTTCAGGAAGGCAAAAATTCAGTAGCCCTTCATGGAATACAGCACCAATCCAATTTCAAGGCACCTCCTCCACTTACTATAATCAGCACATACCACAGTATCCATTTCCGTATCCAGCTTATAGGTATGCAATTCAAACATGTAAGAGTAAGATGTTTTATATTTTGACAAATTTATTTAGCAATTCATCATATTCTAAATAAAAGTTTCAATCCAACATTCAGGTATCCTAGTTATCCTCCCCCACAAGACTTATATGAAATGGTTAGTTTGCTCCTATACCAGCTTTGGATTACTAAATTTTATAAAGCTACATATGACCAAAATTTATATCCGTCTGCTAGAAAGCTACATGTGACCAAATTTTATAAAATCGTTGTTGTTCACATAGGGAGCTATTTATATACATTATATAAGGATGGATTAAACTTTATTCTCACAACTTTTCAATTTGAATTTTGTTATTCTCTACAGAACTACAATAATGTATATAGTGGACAGCAGCTTCCATTCCGCTGGTTTCCAGCATATTGCCAACCCTTCTATGGCCTTAATAGACAGTTTATTCCAACAGCATATCTGAAAAAGGCACAATTCCCTGACATGTCACCTCAAGAGTTCACAGTTGTTGGCTTATCAGAACCAGTTCCAGCTTCTCCTTCAATTTCTAGCACTGGTTCAGTATCTAAAGTCTAAACAATGCTATAATTTTGTTCTGACTAAAATATCCAAATCTTGAACTAATTTTTAAGGTGGTTGTGCATTGAATGAAAACAGGACTAGTCACAGGAACAGTGCCTGCAACAGGAGTGTTAGAATCCCCCCAAGAACAGAAATCCTCAACTTAAGCTTGTGATACTACATCAGAGAAAGGAAAAAGAAATATGACACTGCTCAATAAATTAACCAGAAAGGTCTAAGAACATGCCCAATGAGGTGGTCTAGCAAAGTAACTAAATCAAGCAATAACGTGTTGAGGTTTTCCATCCATTGAACAGGTGATCTTAGAGACCAAACACTGATGAAATGAGTCGTGGATTTGTTCGTTGTCTTGAATTTTCACTTTCGAGAATTCTAATGCACAGCATTCATTCTTCAATTTTCCTTTTTTTTTTTTCTTTTTTAACATGGGATTTTTTTAATATAACTAATTCATTACTTGGTTCCTCGATCATAGCAAATCTATTTCATTTTAGCCGAATTAAAACTCAGTTTTGGAAATGTTTTTCTTCGAAATCATTCCTTAAAGATTGACAATGTATGCTAAAAGTCCAACAATTGCATCATGTATTCAAATTCGGTTCATTAGACTAAAAAAGCACTGACACATTATTAATTTATAATTAAATATAATAATTAATCATTTGCGGAGACAAATAATTATTTTATGTGAATTTTCAGAACTGTAGAATATGTAAATTGACGCGCCTTTAAACCGGATTTTGTAAATTATGACAAGATCCACCGATAAAAACCCAGTTAGAATTTTTGATGTTCCTCTTTTTCCTCATATTATTTCGTCATGTAAAAAAAGTCAGAGAAAGAAGGGAATAATTTATACACTTAAATTAATCAATTTGAAAGCAAAGTTTAGCGAAACTTTATCTATAGTATACGTGGATTATATTGACTTGGTGATTTTCTATATAAAGTAAACGAGAGCCTCCCTTTACAAATGCTAACTCTGCAGCTAACGTACCTCGTTTCGTTATCCACTTTCACAACAGCGACGGCAAAAATAGTTGCTCATAACGTATAATGGTAAGGCTATATTAGTGGATGATTGGGTGGAGAATAACTTTAGGAAATTATTTTTTTGTTTTTCTCTAAGATGTTGAAAAAACAATTCTATTTTAAAATAGACTGATTTAAATACACATTAAAAGTATTATCAAACATAATCACATTTTTGGATTTGATTTAAAAAAGGTTAAACAGATTAACTTTGTTATCAATTCAAAATGTTAATTTAACTTAAAAAAAAGATCCCATCTTAAAAATTTACTTTAAACTTAAATTATACGCAAAATTGACTTGGAGATAAGTTTCTCTACCCTCCATGCCTAACCAAATAATTATGAAGACGTGTGTTTGGTGGGTCATTCTAATCTTAATCAGCATTTGAATACTAAATTTACTTTCGGAAAACGTTTGCTCGTAGCAACGATATATACACGATCAGTCATCTTAATTAAATCATCAATTGAGAACTAAACACTACATTCACAAAACATTTGCTTGTAGCTTAAGGAGTTATATACCTTCTTTGCCCGACCAAATAATGACTAAGACATATACTCTCGATTATCAATCGAGCATTGTTACAAATCAGCAAAGCCAGTTATACCCACTGATTTGGTCCATAAATGTGAAAGGTCAACTATTGATGAATATTTATGGCATTAATCTGAACAAGGAGGAAGTGAAAAAATTATTGAGTGATTTAGAATTATGCTATTCTAGTTACTTATATTATTTTATGTATATAAATATTATAATTTATTAAAAACTAAATAAATATCACAATATGAATGATCGAGAGTACATAGTTTTAAAAAAAAATCGAGAAAGTAGTATGATCGCTAAAGAAAAGAAGAATTTTAAACTTCAGCACAAGAAATCACTATTATCTTAGGTTGAAATTTCAGAGATATTGTGTGAACAGTCTCCATACCACGTAAAACCCAATAACTTTGTAAACTTACTTTCCAACAAATACTTGAAATGTAAAAATATAAATAAAAATATATATTTTTAGAAAATAAATAAAATATATTTTTACAAACAATTAACTTCTCTTTGCAATAGAATGTAAAATGTTTCATAAATTTATCATCTATTTTTTCTTTAGTAACATTCTCAGCATAAATACACTGCGTGTCCTTAAACTTAATTGATTGAGTTCATACTAATACGTGTTTGTTCAAATGGAGGAGGCACATATCGTTAAATTTGTGGTTTTGAATTCAATTTCAAAATTTGTGTATATATAAAATATTGTTAAAAAATCATTTTAATATCTAACCAATAATTATATTGTACTAGATAGGATACTATTTGGTCTTATCTCTAGGAAAAGGTAACAGAGTACCCCTTCGGTGTAATATAGTTGAATATTCTTTGTCAGATTAAAAGGTAATTAATCCAATTAAGGGTAATAATCAAAATATTATTTACTTTAATTAAAGGGTCCAAACTAAGGCTGACTCAACAAGTTCATTAGCCTATAACAATACCTATAAAAAGAAGGTAGGAAATACAGGTAAAAGATTGACTTTTCAATATAAAATAGTATTTATTGCTCAGAACTAAATCCTGACTTCAGCATCGGAGTGCCTTTTTGCAGGTACTCTTCCCACGTCAGGCCACATCATCAACAGTTAGAAGGACGTCACTGTTTTAGAGTAAAGATCTAAAGACTAGTATTTCTCTAATAGGAACATATATGAAGAGATTAGTCTCTCTCCATAGAAAGATTTGGAAAAGAAAATTAGCTGGCTACAGGTCAATGTAAAGAGCAAGTACAATTTTAATATATATATAATTTGTAAAAATATTTTAGTTATTGTTAAAATTTATTGAAAAATATAAAAGTATAAAAAAATAATTAAATTAGTAGTAAAAAAGAGTGAAATTTATATTTTTTCTTGAAAAAAATTTTGATTAATAAATAAGAGTATGTTAAAAATTATGTTGGTAGTATTTCTCTTTTTTAAATCCAAGCAGGTTCAACATTTATGTATGTGCTGTTTATTTATTTGTTTCGAACGGTAAAACACACTTTCGATTGCAATTTTTACCAAAATCACTAATTTTTTAATTCTCTTGAAACGGAGTTACAGCACTCTTCCAACAAGCTCGTAATGGGTTAAGTCAAAATCAGTTTGGATCCAACTTTTAACTTCCAAAACGACTATCCTCCTGTTCAGTGGACATGCCTGGCCACATGTTTTTGTTAAAGTGGGTTTTGTCTAAATTCACACACTGGTTGTCAATTTTTATTCAAAGAGAGAAAAATTATAACAGAAGAAGGAAATTGTTCAGCTAGAAATAAAACCATAGATGAGAAATTCTTAAATATTCAAAGAGTAAGAAACTGTTGTTGCCCTGAACTATATAATGTGTACTATTTTAACTATGTGGATCACCGTTATTTTTAATAACATTATAATTAAAATAATATAGAACAATTACTATTTCCTTTTCCAATGAGACTATTCTCTTAGTATGCACTCGTAAATATGACTGGTAAATGGTAACTGGGAAGTCGTACAAACCATAAAGAGTGGGAAGGAACTCTTTCCCTAATGAAAATAAACTGCTATGGAATTATTTTTTAGTAAAGACGTTGCCTCTTTGAATATATGCACAATACTTTTTGTTAATTAGAAACACTTAAGTTTTGTTAATTAGAAAACCTACCAATGATATATGCACAATATTTTTTTTCTTTTGAGACCATTTAGCTGAAAATTCCTCCCCCATCAAAAAGGAAATGCAGAAATAATAAAGGACAAAAGAGAGATGACAAAGGACAAGATCATGTCACATGCACTTAAATCACACACATATTCTTTCGTATCTACTTAATTTTTATAATTTGATTACATTTGGTACCATCATGTTTTTCACACACTTGTATTCTCGCTTTATCATCAAGTCACAAGGGATATAAGGATGTGGACTGGGCATTTTACCTGAGGAATACCTAAGGATTCTGGTTTGAAATCTTAGAAGAAAAGAATATGATAGGGAAAAAAGGTGGAGGAATTTCACATTCTTTGATTAGTATGAGAAAAAGAAAAAGAAAAAGATAATGGAATCTGAAAGTGCAATGCTAACTTCTTTTTATTAAGAAAAATAAACTTTTCTTCCTTTGTCTGGTTTTATTAAGAAACCCAATTCGGGTGGGCATTGCGCCTCCACATTGCCCCCGACAAAAATTGCAATGCTAACTTCTTTTCTTTTCTTTATGACATTATATGATTTATGTAACTCGCCCTACCTTGTAAAACAAGCTTTATGTGTTGTCATTTCTTTTCTTCCGGGCAAAAAGGTTAGAGAGAGAGAGAGAGAGAGCATTGCCACATTCTTAGATCAAAGCACTCCATAAAACTCAGTAGAAACTTGGCTATTTAGAAATAACCTTTTAGTGAAAAAACCGCTAATAGAAATCAAACACAAGAACTACTATAATGGACATGTTATGGAGATGAACAATCTGTGGCTGGAAACACAAAATCATACCACCACAGCTTAGAGTTCCAATTGCACTCTAAGCCTGTAGAGTAGCAACGTGGGTCTGCCGTGGCACATTTTGTAAAAGTGGGCTAGCCCACTTAAAAGAGATGGGTTGAGGGCAGCTCGCTTAAAATTAATAAAAAAGATAAAAATAATTAAAAATAATTTTATATTAACAAATTTTAATATTTAATTAATAAATATTTATATATTATTTTTAAAATATAAAAGCATTTTAAGAAACCGGTTTGTTTAAGTTCGCATTTTAACAGGCTAAAGTGAAACAAATTAAGCTAGTCTGATTACCCATTTTGATAGATTATGTAGACCAGATAGTCCTCTTTGTCATTGGTCTCAACCTTGAATGAAAGAGGACAAAAAAAAATCTTAATAACTAAAGAAAGAAAGACACTTTTTTTGAATGGTCAAAATTAAAAGAAAAGTATGCATAATTTTTTTAAGTGATCATGTATACTAGCTTTTAATTTTTACCATTCAAGTATATTTATATGATTCAGATTTACAATTAATAATAACTAAGTCTTATTTCATTACATTTGAATTTATAATTTTCAGAAAATTAAAATGAGAATTGTTTTCACTGGTTATGTAGTTGTAGCAGAAGAAACACAAAAAAGGCCAAGCAGTTCCTCTGGCAAGATTATAAGTAAGAAGAGATCAAATCCTAAACTGCCTTCTTGTCAATATTTGTGCAATAAATTTTTCTTGAACACATCTCCCTATCTTCTTCAGACACAGAAATATAGCACCATTAAAATGGTAAGACAAAAAAGAGATGCATTATCAGCTGACACGCGTCAATCATCTCCTAAATGTAATAATAGACATCTCTAACAAAGAAACCCCTGGGCAAGAATGTTGGATTAACAGGTGCAATGACAGTCTTTTAAGGTAGCATTCTCAAAATGTAATTTTCCAGACAAGTTCAAAGCAGCCCCTGCACTTTCTGCTGGCACAAAACTTAGTGAAAGATCAATAATAATTGCAGCTTATGAATAACATACGTTAGGTGGTCATGTTATCTTCATCTGTAAACTCAGTGAAGGGAAACCAAAGAATTGAATTACGATCACCACATACACGGCAATCATCGATCTATAGCCAAGAAAGTTGAGTTGATTTAATAAAATGGTCAAAAGTCATCAAGGAGAAAACACACATTTTAACAAAAATAACCATTTCTACCTGGCCGCAGTTAAGAAAGAGAACTGCCAGCTGCTCTTCTAACCTATATTACTACAAAAAACAACTCTTCTGTAAATGAACACACATACCAGGCATTGTATCGGGACTGAAACAAGAGAACACAAGAAAGCTAAAGTGTGGCCTCCTAATCATCTCCTCTCTTTTCTCCATCTGTGTCTTAAGATTCACTCGTCACTTCCCATTATTATAGCCATTCTTCCTCTGAAACAAATTGTCATCAAGAGTGAATACAAGGTATTGAAAACCAGCTAGTAAACAAAGAAATCAAAACTATTCATCCATACCCTTCTGTTACTTTGACTGTTAGGATTACCATAACTATTGAGAAGTATAAAATCGTTAGGTAACTAAACCCAGCACCAGGTTCAATTAAGTAGCCATGATTATTGGTTAGTGATGGAGGCACAAATTCCTCATCCATGGAATTCAACTTTGACAAAAACTCTTCCAAATTCCTCATTTCACGCTTGAAACTTTCACCCCTTTTCTCCCCATGCATCCCATACCCATCATTGTTCACTCCATTTGCGTGCTTCTGAGCCTTGTACTTATTGTTATTGCTGTTAGGAACTGACACGGTGCTGGTAACTCTATTGGTGGTTGACATCACCATTGTTCAGATTCAGATCGCTTTTGGGTTTCGAATTCCCCACCCCACCTGAGTCCGATAACACTACACTGTTGTCCAAATTTTTACACGAAGACCTGATTTTGGCCCCAACATTCTCAACAACCGCCATAATCATTTGCCTACAGCTAAAATGTTGTTACCATTTTACCCCTATGCTAAAAGATTTTTCTGTGAATTTGTGTCAGAAGATTTGTAAAAAGAAAAACAACAATTGGCCCAGAAACCCATGTTTGAAAATGAAAGCACACCCGATATCTCCCTATAATTTTTCCATTGACATACGATCAAACTGAGAAAATTGTCAGGTACAACTACTTCAAAACCCCACAAGAGAAAAATGGTCAATTATGTTATGCATACAAAGAAAAGCGAGAAAACTGGTGAAGGAGAAAGAGGTTTATCTTATTAATTTACTTAATAAGATGATTCTTGTAGAGAGAGATGAAAAAGGTTTTTTTTTTTTTTGTCGTGCAAAGCTAGGAAAATAAAGGGTATTCTTCGAATCGTCCGTTTTCGCTACACTGACTGTTTGGACCTTCCTGGGAAGAACGTCCCAATTTGAGGATGATGATGATGAACGTATCGAAGTTATAAAAAAAATTAGACCCAAATTTTCATTGATTTACACAATTACACATTCACACGTGTCATCCATCATACATTTTAGGAGTGCATCGTGCATCCGCAAGGGTACATGGGAAATCCAACAAAAGGTAGTTGTTTAAGGATAATGAAATCTTTTAGAAGTTAGAAAAATATTCTTGTCATGTATTTATACTTTCTTGGTTTTTTGAGGTTTCATCACGTTGAAAATGATAGGTTAGGGGGAGCTCATCTGGTTTATTATTTTAGCATTGTGCTTAAGTTTGGAAATGTAAGTAAAATGTAAAATAAAAACATTAGTATTAATATTTATACTTTTATTTTATAAGTTTTTAAATTTTGTAATTTATTTTATAAATTTCATAATTAAATTTATGATATAATTCAAGGCGAGAATGACGATGGCGCCGGACTAATTAACCTATTACTCAACCAAAGTGTGTATAAAGGTACCAAAATATAAAGTATGTATATTTGATAATTTTATGTGTATTGTATTTACAGAACCCAGTGCAGGTGAGTCACATCTAAGGTGTGAATAGAGGTTAAGCGAGTTTATACTTTAAATATATGAAATATTCATGTGTTATAGGTTTTTTTGACATTGTGAGCCAAGGGTTTGATTAACTTCAGATCCTTCTTGTAGTTACTTGTTATTTATATTTAATGATCAAACTTAAATATATCTATTATCACCTCTAAGTGTCTGCTGTTATTTTTGTGTAAATAATTTTATTTTTCACTGATAATAATATTAAAGAGTAAAAATATTTTAAACAAAAAATATTTAATAATAATAACAATAATAATAGACACACGTGAGAAACTACAATAAATATGTCTCAAATTTTTATTGTTAAATATAGATTTAAGCTTAGGAATCTTATTATTATCATAGGAATCATAAAATTTCAAGTACTTGAGAAGCATTAGATTAAATTTGATTTAGGTTTTATAGCTGTCTTGAATGAAAGATTAGGGATGAAATATATAAAATATTTTGGATTGATAATTGAGTTTTTAATTTTAATAATCTTGGAGGTTTTTTTTTTTTTTTGGTTCATGAGTCTAATTTAATTTTCTTTTGGGTTTATTTGCATTTTCTGCTAGTTAAAATTGGGATAACATTAATCATTTGTTGCTTCCTTATATTTAGTAGAAAATTGTTGCCTTAAACCCTCCTAAAAATGAGCTAGAGAGTGATATTTTTGTGTGGTCTCGTTCTATAGATAAAAAAATTTCTATTAAATCTGTTAAATTTTATTGTATAAGGATAATTATCATGTTAGTTATAAGAATGAGTATTTTAAATTGACTTGTAAATGACCTGATTTGCCTAAGATTAAATTATTTCTCTAAAAAATTGTTCATCATAAGTTATTAACAAATGCAGAAAGAGCTTATAAAAATATTTCTAACTCTCATCTTTGTTCAAGGTGATTTGTTACACCTCAAATAATGTTGGTATAAGTTTTTATTGTTTGTTAATATAATTGGTGGATTGGTAATTTATCTCAACATAAAGTTAATAATTTTAAGCAATGAAACTTAATTTTGGTATTTTGCTCAAAAAAATATAGTCTAATAGAAAATCATTCATTTTTAATAACAAGTATATTCACCTTTTTTTTTTTGTTTCTCAATTTATATCATTTTTTTTTTCTTAGAGCATATCACGATTATTTTTATTCCTTGGTCTGCAAAATTTTGTAGGCTTCCTATAAACTATGTTAAACTGAATATAGATAATTTTGTATTGGATGGTTAAAGAATTGCTACTTGTAGGGAGTCTTGTTTAAGTTCTAGATAAAAATTTTCTAAAGAGCTTTATGTGTAAAGTGAGATGTTATTCTTCTTTAAATGAAAAATTATAAATTATTTTTTATAGTTTTCATATTCATAAAACTAATAGTTATTTGAATATAATTTTAAAGACAAACACTAAAGAAGTTATGCAAACTTTTAAAAATAACTAGGTTTATGATGCTATTTTTTGTTTGAGAGTATTATTTTTTTATTATAGGATTAATCTTTTATCTATTATTTAGATGTATATCGCAAAATTAATCATTGTATAAATAAGTTAATTTGCAAATAATATTATTTTTATATTTAATTTAAATAATTTTTAATATAAATAAAATCAAATTAATTTGTAAATATTTTTTAAAATTTGATTAGAAATAACTATTTTAAATTGATGTTTTAAATTTTTTATCTAAAATTATTTTATAAAATAATTAATTGCTTATACTTAAAGTTTATGTACGAATTCTCACCATTCAAATTAAATTATTTATAATTTTATTTTAATTTATTACATAATTACAATTTATAAAAACAATAAAAGAAATGCACCATCTAATAACGGTTAGCAATAATTGCTAGTAAAATATGTAAAAAATAACATTTAACAACAGTTTTAGTAATCGTCGCAAAAAATACAGTATTTAGTAGCGATTTTCTACGACCACTGCAAAAATTGTAGGATTTAGTAACAGTTTTTTGCAACCGCTACAAAAAAATACGGGATTTAATAATAATTTTGTGTAACCGCCACAAAAAATACGAGATTTAGCATTTTGCGATGATAACTGAATATAAAAAACATCACTCCACTTACACTCATTCAAAGTTATCCCTTTATCTCTACCTTGGCCTTGTTGAGTTCCACCACCATCCTCCTCCTTACTATTGCCACCACCATCACTGCCAGTGTTATCAAAGTGTTTTCTTCAATTATGACAACTTAATAATTTTTTATTATTCTTTTCACTTTCTTTAAAAATAATTCTTCTTCAATAACTTTACACTATAAATTATATAACATAGAATATAAACTTAAAAAATAAAAAATAAAAATAAAAAAAAGTACGAAAATCAAACTTTAAAATAAAACACTGTTATTTGTGCAGTTTAATTTTTAAATTTTAAATTTTAATAGCGGTTAGTTAATATTAAAATTTAGGGCCACAGATTATCAATTTTTTTATAATGAAAGATCTCTAATTTAACTACGACATGATTGAATTAATAAATCATAAACTAATATACCTTGAGTGTAATACGATTTTAATAATATCGGCACCAAAATTCATACCATAACAATCAAAACAGTACCCCGAAAGTCTGAACGCGAGCTCATAATTAATCATTAGCCATGTCAATAATAGAAGCATGGATTTTAATTTGCCATATTGCCCTTAAACATTTTTATGATACTGTTTTTAAATTTTAATACAATATTAAATATAAAATAAATGTAATAAAAATAAAAATAAAACATGGTAAGGATTTAATGTTTTGATTTATTTTTTTACCCATAAGTTATTTTTGAAATAATTTATTTATTATAAATAAAAATGAAGATAAATTAAAACTGTGTGCGTATGTATCTTAGAAGATTGTTTTACAATGAGCGTGCCAATTTTACTGACAAAGGACACGAAAACGATTTATAAAATTACGATGTTATTGATTTATTGTCATGAGTTGAGTATTACAAAGTTGCAAGGTGAAATTAGTCTAATCACGTGCAGAAATAATTAATTATTTATTTATTTTATGGCAATGACTATGAGGATTGACTTGCTACACATCCTCATGAAAAATAATTATTAACAGCAGATAAGATCCAGCACGGAACACGTTTTGCCATTGCTTTATGTTTATTTTTAAGTTATGTGTAGATATTTCATGATAAAAACATTGAATAAGATAAAATGTAACAGAAAAATGAAATATTATATCATTTAAATATTTTTACGATAGAATGAAAAAATAAAAATAATTCTATTCCTGAATCGGAAAGATTAAAACATGTTAAACGAAATGAAATAAGAAAAACACTCTTTTGTTTGATTTGAAATTTCATTTCATGGATAAACATATGGTAATCTAAATTATAATAATCCGAAATTAAAATGAAAACACAGACTCACACGATTCACGTTGTGACTGTGATAGCTTTTAAAACTCTACTATCAATGATATATTTACAAGGATAAAACTATATAAAAAAGGGAAATCACACAAATATAATAATCTTTTGGGGAAGCTTATACAGGGGCGCATATCACTTTATTTTCAAACACAAATAAAGCTAACACTTTTTTGTCGTTGAAAAAAAAAATTGATGTGACTTCATTTTTAGAAACTGAATAATTATTTCAACTCAAGATCATCATTTACAGTCAAACAACTACCCCAGCTAAATTTCATCTACACGCACTATAATAAGTTAATAAATGAAAAAAAAAACTGTAATTATTACTTTAGTTGCATTGTTCTTCTTTTATATCCTCTTGTTCATCCTCGATTCAGATATGTATAAAGGATGTCATTTCAATATATATTTTATGTGTTTCAACAGAGCCCAGGTTTTTAAGAAATGTTTTATATATAAAATAAAATAAATAAAAAATATGAAATAATTTTTTTTTATAAAATCTTGAAATGTGAGTATTTTTCGAATGGGAGGTTTAATAAGACGTGGGTGGGTTGTGGTTGAGACGAAAAACCTTGCAACTCGGAGAGAGAGGTGACGGCGACCGCACCATTTTTATTCCCAAAGAAAATGTTGTTACCAACAATTCTACCATTCCATATAATTCCAAAGGAACATACATCACACATCTTCGCAATCGCTGTCACCCAAGAATAAGATTCGCACACAGAGTCCCTTCTTTTTCACTTCTCTCCCTGTCTTTTCTAGTTTTTTAGTGATAATAAATAATATCAATTATTATAAATTTTAAATTTTATTAATAATTGTTATAAAATATATATTTAAATTAATAAATTATACAAATTTTAATTCAAAATTATTTTAAGATTAATTTTACAATGTATTAAAAACATGTTTAAAGTGGCTAAATAATTATCTTTATTTCTTACCGAAAAATTAAATACAAAATATTAATAAAGCTTATAAAGACCCGTTTTTATTTGATCATTAAAATTAGAAGAAAATTATTTAATTGAAAAGTTAATACCGTTTTGTTTGTTATTATAATTACTTTATATTTTTAGCAGAGGTGTTCAAAATTAAAACAAACCGTTTTGAACGGGTAAACTTATTCGAAAAAATTGAAAATCAGTAAAATTTAAAACTTATATTTCATATTATAATTTGGTTCTGTTTCAGATTTTATTCATAAAATTAACCTAAATCAAACCAGACTATATTTATAATAAATTTATTTTATTTTTATATAAAAATTATTTTTTTATAATTTTATCGTAACATTATATAATTATACAGTGCATCACTTTTATTTATTTAAAATTTTTATTTTCTCAATTGAATATCTTTTTCTATTAACAATTTTATCCTTTTAATCATTATTTCTTTTCTGTAGAAATTGCTCATAACAAGTTAATGTAATAGAGTTAGGAAAATTATATGTTTGCTAACTTAGATAAATGTCCTAGGTTTAATGAAGCTATTGAAACTATGACGCATGTGATTAGAGATCCTCATTTTCATTTTGAAACAGTATGGAACAATGAATATTTCGCTAGTCATTTGCCCAAAGATACAGAGGCATCGAGCATTAAATCCAAATATTTCAATGAGAGTAGATCACGACGTGAATGACGAATCGTACATTATAACATTAACTTCCTTTTTTTTTTCTTTTTTTTTTCACTTACAGTTTTTTATTAGACTACCCGACAACAGCATACATAATTTAGATTTAGATAAAACATTACGATATCTTCATCATTCTGAGTTTTAAAACTCCCAAAACGAATAAACAAATTTTACTTTATTTTAATTTAATGAATCTTGTTTTAAAATTTATATTTAAATTTTAAAATTGAAAACTTACAGCCATCTTGAACAAGTACTTAGGTGAAACAGACGTCTATGAAATAACCTTCCATTCGTTGGAGAAAAGGAAAAAAAAAAAGGATTTAAAAAAAAACAAGACGAGAGAAAATTATTGTTTTATATTTTAAATATTTATTGTATTATTTTTTCAATGGAATAAAATAAAATATGTTATTGTCATTTTTACTTTCTTTCTTCCCATTCGGATAATTATAAAATTTAAATGCGAAAAGCACAATAAAAAAATATTATTGATTAGATTTTAATATAAATAAAAGTCATATAAAACTAATATGAACTTTTAATGACCAGTACCTCAACATGGTCATTTCATGAATTCAGATAAGTAAAATAAAAGATTAAAAATAGACGTGCTTAAAAAATGCACAATTCTATAATGACTAGTACCTCAACATAGTCATCCGAAAATTAGGATCTTATTTGTTTTTTACTTAATAATATGGTTTGATTAATTTGTGATAAAAATATATTTTATAATAAAATATTTTCCATGCACTCAATCAAAAACTGAATCTCTATTGATATGCTTAAGAGCTATATATATAGTAGAATTATAAAATATAAATAAAATTATAAAAACACAAAATAAAACAAATCTTGTATATGAGAGAATATTTATTCCCAGTTCCAGTCAGAAAGGAGATTGAGGAATTCAATGTTGTTAATCTGTTTAATTAGTTAACCTGAAAAATGAAATGAACATTCTTGTAATTGGCTTTTATTTTTCAAAACTTCGAATGTTTAATTCATAATTTTAAAGCAAAAAATAAAAAATAAAATCGAACTCTTACAATTAGCCAGTTTTAAGTATTAGTTTGAAAATATAAAGTGAAATTTATCACCATATAACACGTTTAATAAAATCATAACTGAGTAATGTTTAAACATAATTTTTGGTCTCAAATAATGTCTTAATTAAAGAAAAAAAACAAAAAACGTTTTCAATGACCAATCCATGCTAAAATAAACTGTATTCCAGACACATCATAGATAACACAGGCATTGCATTTTGCATACCAAATCTAAATCTCATAACAACCTATTTTTCTACAAATATGTTAGTGGAAGAGTCAAGAATTAAATGACAATTAAATAGGTCAACAGCAATTTTTTTCTTTTATATTTAACTCCGTTGAGGCGTTGTCATGATATGAATTTTTTTTTAAGGATATAATGAAAATATAATTATTAATTTTTAAATTTTTTAACTATAATTATTTTATCTATCTATTTATCTCTCACTGTCCCTGTGTATCTCGAATAAAAAACCAGTTATATAAAAGTGTTGTTTGCAGATCTATCACACCCTAAATGTTTTCTTTTACCCTTAAAATGACATAATATTTCTAAAGTTCATTATAAGCAAACCCAATAAATAATAAATACTCCTTACCTAAAACGAATAGTTGAATTAAAAAAGATTTAATTTTAAAATTGTTAACGAATCCCATGTTAGGTAGCTGATTATTATTATTGCTGTCATTTTATTCTTGATTTCTCATGTGTCACTCAACATAAAAATTTTTAATATGATGTTGGATGCATGCGAGTTGGAATATACTAAAATATATTCTTACTTGATTTGTAAAAGTTTTTAATTTATATTTTATGATATTAAAAGATGTAGTTATGATAATAGTTATTAAATAAACTAATCTCATTTAATTAGATAAATTATATGATTCAGTAATAATTGGTTTTTATTGCCATATTATCATTTTCGTAGTTATATATGGTTTCCATCAATTTTTAATAAGAAAATTAATATATCCTCCTACAATATCTTTATGTCAATCCTCTTTGTATTTTATAAAGAAAATAATAATAAATTTAAATATAAAAATATTTAATACTTCCTTTACTTAATAAGCAACAAAATTAATACGAAATTACCATAAAAATAAAAGTATTCTTATAATTTTCTCATTTTAATTTAATCTTCATGCTTACAAACATTTTAAAATAATTTCCTTTTGTTATCGTCTTGTTACCATCTACTATAAGTTTACAAAATCATATATTGAGAATTTGTTTGGTGGAAAATATAACCTCATTGAATGAGTAAAACGAGCTATCGTGTCATATTTTAAATAGAATAACTTTATCATGTTGCATATTTTATTTTATTACCCCATTATAAACGTTATCTTTGCAAGGGATTTGGGCTATAAATGAGTAATATTGAATAACATTATTATTTTTTAAGTTTTAGTATAATAACATATAGAAAAATGATTATGAATTATTGTAAAAATAAATGTTAAATATTGATAAAGAAAATTAAAAAGTTTCACAAAGAACTCTAATGAAATATTTACTTTTACGAGCCATCTTATAGCAAAATAAAAGGTAAATATGACGTTAAACTAATTTAAAAACAAAAATATAAGCAACAACTTAGCAAATATTAAACACATTTATATAAATTAAAAAAATTGTTTTGATTCAATAACTTTCTATTGTAACCTCATATGATGAAAATGATTTTTATTATTTTTTGAGAAAAATTAAAATAATCATTTTAGAGAATAAAGCAAAAGGTTATAATTCTTTATTAAAAATAATAATTGAGATTCATGTAATTAAATATAATTTATTATACATGTATATATGCATTTAATTATAACAATAATTATACCTATTTATTTTAAAATATTCAAATCATAATTTTATTTTAAAAAATCATTTAATTATCCTTAACATACTAATATTACTTATACAAATTATACATATATTTAAATATAATTAACAAGTAATTTTTTAATTAGACGCCTAAAACAAGTGTTTTAGTCTTATCATTAGATAGGCCTTGCGTGATAACGTTCATTGTGTTGTAACCTAGTGTCATCTCCATTTCTACTAGTTGGCTTTCTTATTGTTATCTTTGCTTCACACAATCCTTCATTGCTGCTATTGTTACTATCTAATACTCTTTATCACCACCACATAACATCTTCAATAGCAATTATTGTCTAGTTTCATTCAACATTGTCATTTAGCACCCTCCAACAATGTTGCTATAAACCTTATTGTTATCGCAACTTGACTTCCTTCAGTATCACCACTGCATGAAGCCTTCCATCACTAGCACATTAGTCATTGCTTGATGCTTTCCTCTGAAACAATTGCTACAGTCACCTAACTCCTCTCTTTCACCACCATTGTAGCTATACAGCCCTCATTGCCACCATCAAGCCAACACAATAGGCTTGCTTAACTAAGTCGAATTAAACCCATTCAATAAAATGCAAGACTAGAATTTTAAATTTTAAGTTTATATATATCGAAGCATTTATAACTCAATATGATCAAATTTGACGTGAGATAAGTTAACAAAAACTGAATTTTATTCATTTTGGGACTTTTTGTGAGCCTTAATTAGGTATTACCCTTTTAGCATAATTAGCTAAAATCAATCACCTATAACAAATCAATCCGAATAAATCGAATAATCTGTTGGCAGCTCTAATTAACATTTCTCGTCACTGCCACCTTCCAATTTTACTTGGCAAAGCATCTTCATTGCTACCACAATTTTTATAATGATGATTTATTTGCATAAAATTTATATGATTATTTAATTTGTTTTAATCTTGTGTGCACCGAGCACAAGATATAACAAGAGTTTTATGACGCTGTTATCATTTCTTATTGTTATCCTATTGTGACCATTCAACAAGCCATCATTGTAAGGTAGCTAACTATTTTTCCCCTATTACTTATTGTATATTTATAAAAATATAAATTAAATATTGATAAACACTACAAAGAAACCAATTAATGAATTAAAATCTTGTTACATTACTAATATAAAAGCATTGTGTTTTAATAAAGAAAAACAAAAAGATTAAACTAATATGTTATGCGTTCATAATTATAACTCTCCTTTTTTCATTTCTTTTGTTGTCACAATATAGTATTTTTATATTAATAAATAACATATAATGGCATTAGTAATACTTATGAATAATTTTTTCTAAGTAAGTGAATTATATCATTGCACATAACTAAAATTTCCCAAATAGTAACTAAAGAATAATAATTAAAATTATTTTAAAATGTTATTTACAATATAAAATTATGGATTTTATCAATGCTAACTTTTAACAAAAAAATTAATTTATTAAAAATATTATATTAAGATATAAGTTTAATTTTGATGCATTATAAATATTAATATTTTTATATTATTAATTAAGGTATGACTTTCAAAGTAATTATTATAAGAATTAATAATTTTTACAAATGATAGTATAAAATATTTTTACATCAATAATGCATTTTAATTAAAATTTTAAAATATGAAAAACGATTTTGAATAGCTTTTTAATATTTTTTATTTTTTTAACAATTTTTTACTAACTTAGTCTCTTAAAATTCATTCCGAAAAATTAAACATAAAAGATCAATACCTTATTTTTTCGGTGAGTAGCTTATTTTTTTTACTTATTCATATAAATAATTTAATGAAATACCTATTTAATAAATTTTGATCATACAAAAAAATATAATACAAAAATTTAATCAATTATAAAATTTACTAAAATAAGATAAAATATTTTAATAAATTTTAGATAAACTTTTTGAAATACAGGTTAATACATGCAAAGAATAACAAGTGAAGAGTAATTTTTGATAATCTCAATTAACTTTCCATTAGTTGTTCGTCCTATTATTAATCTCACAATAATGATTTAATTCGATTAAGATAAGCTGTGATGAGAGGCAAGTGAGTCATTAAATGATGTCTTGAATATAAAATCCGTGGCTAGCCTACATTGTGTTTTGTTTGGTTTGGTTTACCATATAACCTCGCCAATGCATCATCACCATGTACCGAGACGCGTGGCAACATGTGTGACTCAATGGGCAGTTATGGAAAATTAATGTTAGAAACAAAATAAATAAAAATAAAAAAGGGAAATTGGGTCACGCTGATCATTTTTTTTTTCTTCGATGCATTCATCATCATAATAATCATCATCATCACCAAAACATCAAATTGAGACGTTCTTCTCAGCAGCAAGGTCCAAAAAGTCAGTGCAGTGAAAACGGACGATCCGAAGAAAAATACCCCCTTCATCTCTCTATACACATCATTCATCAGTAAGATAAACCTCTCTCTCCATTTCACCAATTTCTCTCCTTTTCTTTTCTGGGGTTTTAAGGTTGTCGTATCTCACAATCTCCAGGATCAGCTTGATCTTATGTCAATGATGAATTTTTAGATAAAATAGGACCCGGGTATGCTTCCTTTTTCCATATCGTTTTCTGGGTCATTCTTATTTTTCTCTTTTTTTTGAGAAAAATCATTTTTTTACTAGTTCAATCCCTTGATACAGATTCACGGAAAAACCTTAAAGCGGAGAAAAAAGGTAACAGCTTTTTTTTTGTCTCTACGCTAGTGATTATGGCGGTTGCTGAGAATGTTGGGGCGAAAATCGGTTCTTCGAGTCAAAATTTGGACAACAGTGTAGTGTCAGCGGACTCGAGTGAGGTTGAGAAATCGAAAACCAGAGGCGATCAGAATCTGAACAACGGTGTGTTCAACCACCAAGAAAGAGTTTCCAGCACCGTGTCAGTTCCTAACAGCAATTACAACAACTACAAGGCTCAGATGCACGCAAATGGAGTGAACAATGATGGGTATGGGATGAATGGGGAGAATGGAGGCGATAGTTTCAAGCGTGATATGAGAGATTTGGAAGAGCTTTTGTCAAAGCTGAACCCCATGGCTGAGGAATTTGTGCCTCCATCACTGGCCAATAATCATGGCTACTTAACTGGACCTAATGCTGGCTTTGGTTACGCTAACAATTTTATACTGCACAATAATTTTGGCAATACTAATGGCCAAACTAACAACAGAAGGGTATGGATATTTTGTTTTGATTACTTTTAATTTATGCTGTTTCTCTCAGAATTGTGGGTTACTAGCATAAAGGTTTCATTTTTTCCCCTTATCACGATATTATATGGTACAGAGGAAGAATGGCTATAGTGCTGGGAAGAGAAGAGTGAATCATAAAATAGACATGGAGAAAAGAGAAGAGATGATTCGGAGGACCGTATATGTGTCTGACATTGATCAACTGGTACAAATTTTAGCTTTCTTGTGTATTGTCTTGTTTCAGCTACCTTGCAATGTTTGCCACTTGTTTTCATGTGAATTGCTGTTTTTCTGTTGGCGTCTAGGTTACTGAAGAGCAGCTGGCAGCTCTCTTTCTTAACTGTGGTCAGGTAAAAACGGTTATCTTTTGTTGATCACATGTGTTCTTCTTAGTTATGGTGGACCATGGTAACGAGTAACTCCTCATTCCTGGCTATAGGTTGTTGATTGCCGCGTATGTGGAGATCCTAATTCTATTCTCCGATTTGCCTTCATTGAGTTTACTGATGAAGGTAACATTGTTGCCAAATGTGTGTTGCTGATAAGCTGTAATTTTTAGTGATATTTAACTGTACTAACAGTGTTATGCCTGCAGATGGTGCGAGGGCTGCTTTGAGCCTGTCTGGTACCATGCTTGGATATTACCCTCTGAGAGTGCTACCTTCAAAAACTGCCATTGCACCCGTTAATCCTACATTTTTGCCAAGGGTAATCTTTTTTTCTTCAAGAAACCTATTACAGGCATTAGGAGATGATTGACCAGGTTGAACTAACGCTGCCCATTACCTTTCCGATGGTGCTTTATTTCTCAGTCTGAAGATGAAAGGGAGATGTGCTCGAGAACGATTTATTGCACCAACATCGACAAGAAGGTAGTTTAGGATTTGACACTTTCTTAGAATCTTGCTTGAAGGAACTACTTGCTCTTTCTCCGTTATCTGTTTGGGAGCAATTGCGACTCATGATTCCTAAAATTTCTTTTCTCGGTACCTCTGCAGCTTACTCAAGCAGATGTCAAAAACTTCTTTGAATCTATTTGTGGAGAGGTTTGTAGCTTTTAATGGTACCAAGATTATGGTTTCAATTGGTTGAATTTAAGCATCATATGAGATATTCTCTGTTTTTTGGGTGTATTTTTCTAAGTTCAATAGTGTTTGTTGTTGGTCAAATAAACAAGTATCTGGAGAAATATTTTCCATTATTTATTGATTTATTCATCTAGGTTCAACGCTTGAGGCTTCTTGGGGATTACCATCATTCAACTCGAATTGCATTTGTTGAGTTTGCACTGGTAATTACTCACTAACTTTTTAACTGTCTTGTTTTCATCCGAGTCAATACTGGTTTACATAACTATTTTTTCTACTGCTTATTTCTTTGTGAAGTTATAATCTTCAGATTGTGATGGCTTTAAATAATGCGGTTACCCCACACCCACCCTAGCCCCCCAAAAGAATCGATTGTGTTTGTACTTCTTGTGTGTACACTCCTCTCAGTAAATTGTGTTCTTAACTTTCATAGTAACAATGACTGTACATTTCCGACTAGAATAGCTCCAAAACAGTCCTTTCAAAGTAAAATAATCAAGTTAGAAGAAATTTCTGGATGATGTGTTATTTGGATGACTGAAGTTATATATGTGTGCATAAATAAAGGGTCCTGCGAAGATACTCCTACTTCTTTTTCTTTTGGAATATTTTAGCACTACATCTTTTCTTTTTGAAAAGAAAACAGTTGTGAATTAAAAAAAAGAAAAAAACAAATTTGTGGATTATTCAACAAAACAATATTACTATTTTTTAGTGTAAAATGAGTGATACGAACCTTGGGAGAACCACATGACTGAAGTTAGTTAATTGTAGTTGGAGTTAGAGAGCACAATGCCTCACAAACATGGGGCTCAAGTCTCATACCTTGCTATTGAATCCTAACAATGAGAAAGGAAACTAAAATAGTTTCTCTCTCCCTCAGTCACACACCCGCACACATATTATGCCTTTTTTTTAAAAATTTCATATGCTCACATTATTTGTAAAACAAAACAAGGAGAATTGTAGATCTCATGGAAGAGTTTCAATCAAATATTGGGAATGACTTCAGCTTGCTTTTCATTTACTTCTTCATTCACATTGAAGCCATTTGATGAAGATTTTGTCTGCTCTCAGTTCTAACACATAATTTGCACTCGTTGCAAGTGATGATGCTGGTCATATTTCTCATTTTTTCATACACAAGGAGTGTTGGTTTGGTTCAGTTTAAAGCGAGGTTGTCTAGATTGTGATTTTACTCTGGTCTTACGAATTCTGTAGGCCCACATTCATTGACTCGCTTTAGGCATTGTTTGTGAGTTAGTTTTTAGGAAGAAGGGAAGGGAAGAGGAAGACTTATGTGAAGATTAGTCATGTTCGAAAGTTTTTTAAATAAGAGGGTGAGGGTTTATAAACCCTCATAATCCTATTGTTTTTAGTTCTCCCAATTTGGGGAGCTCTGTATTAATCCCCCCTTCTTCCTCCCTTACCTTTCAAACCCTTTCATTCGCTCTCCCTCAAAACTTCCAAATAAAACCTTAGTGACATTGGCGTGGAATTGCCATGTGAGATCATAGAAGAGGTGAAATCACCAATCTTAGTGTTTTAGTGAGCTTCTATTTGAGTAGCAGATCAAACCAATTAGCGGGTAAAACCATCTTGACCTACTTTAAGCCTGATTTCTTTTTCAACATCTCCTAATTGGTGTTCTTTGATTAGACCTGCTGGCAATTCATTCTTGCTGATACTGGGTTTTTGCCCTGTGGGCTGTGTCTGATGGCTGGGTGGCTTGTTTGAACTTGGTTATGCATCACGGTTGTAGTTGCTCACTTATCTCCTTCAAAGTGTGGTTGTGGCTGGCATTTGGATATGATTCTGTGGTGATTTTTCCACATATTTTGTCAAATACTTCTCTCTCCTGTTAACCTGTTTCTATTTACTTGCTGGTTTGTAACTCCATTTTGGGTTGTGGCTGATAGCTGACAGTAGGTGGAAAAAACACTTCTTCTTTTGTGTACTAAAACTTATATTGCATATACAAATAACATATAAATACAACCACCAACCCTTATTCTACTAGGAAGAAACGTATTCTAGTTAAGATTATGCATGACATATAAATAATGACTTTCATATGCATTTTTAATTGAAAAGTAATAATTTTGGATATTGCCCTTATATACAAGAATAAGGAAAATATCCAAAATTATGTGGATTACAGAAAAATAAAACTTATAAGTCATACTATGAAGTTATGAAAAAAAATGATTGAGAGACTATGAGAAGAACTTGGTTTGTTGGAAATTAATTTAGTTTTGCAATAGAAAGGTTTACAACAAGAGCTGTAAACCTGTCATAGAAGTTTATAAAAAAGTGTTGTTACAAAGAGAAAAAAAAAGATTTATATATGATTTTATTGACATAAAAAAGACATGACTGTATGTTAAGAGAAGTGATGTGGTAGGATTTAGTAAGGAAAAAGATTCAGAGTTCATTTAACATATGTTCAGACTATACAAGATGTATATAAGAGAGTAACTATTAGTGTGAGAACTCCTAGAAGAATATTTAAGGGTTTTTCTTATAGAGATAGGTTTACATTAGAGCTCAATTTTGAGTCTTAGATGTACTTCTAAGTAACACACACGAATTTTGTCTCTAATTGCATGCTCTTTGCGAATGACATAATTTTAGTTAAGTAATCAAAAGAAGATAACTCTAAACTTGAATTATGGATGTATACTATAGAATCTAAAGGTTTTTGTTTGAACAGAAGTAAAATAGAGGAATGCATTGTAGTTTTAGCAAAAATGAAAGATGAGAATCATGTGTTAAAAGTTAAAATTGTAGATTACGTATTATCACAAGCCTCCAAGTTTAGATATTTAGCTTTAATTTTATAGAATGATAAAGAAATTAATGATGATATTACTCAAAATACAAAGTAGATGGTTAAAGTTGAGAAAGATATCAAGAATTATTTGTGATTATAATGTACCTATCAAGTTAAAAGGAAAGTTTTATCAAATGGTTATACAATTAACTTTCCTACATGATAATTAATGTTAAGCTTTAAAAAAATAATACGAGGGAAAAAGTATGTCACAAAAACGAAAAATGTTAAAATGAATGAGTGGTCACACGAAAAAGAACATAATAAAAATAATTGTATTAAAGTAAAAGTAGTTTCTACCCATAAAAAAGATGACAGTAAATGAATTAATATGATTTGGACACGTACAAAGGTCATTGCAGGTGCTGGTAAAGAGAATGAATAACGCAATTTAATAATCTGGTGAAAAGGAATAGAGACCCAGAAAGAACTTTAAAAAAATTATTAAAAGAGACCTTTAAAAAAATAATATTTTAGAGAACTTGGTTTTTTTAAACTCAACAGCATCATATGATCCATGTAGTTGATATCAACTGAAAGGATAGTTTTATTGTATTGTTATTCGACAAGTTGTTGATCATCGCTACCTTATTGGAAGGATTTTAATAACCAAAGTACTCTGTACATGTGAACTTGATCAATTTTTTTGTTTTAGGAATTATATGCTATGCTTCCAGGTAAGTAATAACAGTTGTTGCAAAATATTTTTGGGCCAATATTTGGTTTGCCATGTCTCTTCTCTGTCTTGGGTGCCTGAAGATTTTCTTTGCCTCGTTCTTGCAGGCTGAGAGTGCAATTGCAGCTCTGAGCTGTAGCGGCGTGATTTTAGGTTCACTGCCCATAAGGTTGGACTGATAAATTTTATCTTTGATTTCAACTCTGCTAAATACTTTGGGATTTCTTTGAATGTGGCTTGAAGGATTCTTACGCCTGGTCTGCTATGCAGGGTAAGTCCATCGAAGACACCAGTCCGATCTCGCGCGCCTCGGACTTCTATCCACTGAATCATCCTTCAACATGTTTCCGGGGTTGGTTGGTGCTGAGAGATATATTTACATCTATACATACATAGAAACAGATATGTTCTAAGGTACCGGTGGCGTTTTGTTGATACTTTTGTCATTGAGTCTTGCAGTATGGTATCTTTGTTTCCTGTTGGGGTTATGAGTTACGTGTTTAGGTTGTAGAGTTGGATGACATTTCGAGGATCCTGAAGGCTTAATTTATGATGGGTTGATCATGATCTTGATCTTGCAACCAGAGAATTTTATGGTTGGATGTTCCTAACATCTGGAATTTATTTAAAGAAACATTTTACAAAACCTTTGTTAGTCACGAGCTGTTTATTTTGCTCTTTCTTTTGCCGTATCAAGTGATGGCTGATTCTCTATTGTGTTACAATGGTCAACCCCTAACTTTGGTCAATATTTTTTGTTCTTTTTCATGTGATCATCTTGCATGCACCAACCCTCAACATCGGCGCTCCGCAGCCACTTTTTACCACCTTGTTTCTTTTTATAAACTTGCATTTTTTGTTTGTTATTTTTCACCCACCAACCACCACCTTATTCTGAATCTTTAAATCACCTATTTCCCAAACATGTTCCCAAATTTCACTGGATTTTTCGTTTGTGTATTTCCGCTTTGCAGAGTGGACTTCTATATACCATACTTCTTTTTACGTATAAATGTTAAGTTTTTTGTTCAGTTTATGTTGCTAGTCGTTACCTCCTAAAATTGTTAACGCTTTTGTAGCTCAATTTGACAATAAAATTGTTTGGATGAGAATAAACAATAAGTTTAAAGGAAATGAAAAAAGGGAAAATGAGAAAAAAAAAGGGAGATATTTAGAGCACGTTTGTTTGCATTTTTAAAAAGAGAAAATTCTCTTTAAAAATGCAAACAAACATACTCTTAATGTTTAGCTGGAGAGAAATTAAGGAAAAAGAAAAGTTAATATTTTCTATCTTTTGTTTGGCAAAATAGAAATTGAGAATAATGAAAATGGGAAAAGAAAACGAATATAAAGGAAATGAGTATGAAATTCCTGTAATACTCATTTTTTGCTTTATCCAGTTATAAAATAAGGATAAAATGTTTTTCTTGCAATAGAAAACATGCTAACATTTTTACAATTTTTGCCCTTTCCCCATGAACTTCGAGAAAACTAAATTGTTAGTCGAATTATCTGTCTTTTTTATGCTTTCTCCTTTTTTAACTCTAAACCAAATCGGAAGCTTTAATTTTACATTAATTATTATTATTATTTATTAACAAATAACTTTATTTTTATCAATAAAAAAAACTAGTAATTATAGTGAAGACTGGAAGAGAGGCGAAAAAGAAGGGACTCTTCCTCCGAATCTTATTCTTCGGTGACAGTGATTGCGACTATGTGTGATGTATGTTCCTTTGGAATTATATGGAATAGTAGAATTGTTGATGATAACGTTTTCTTTGGGAACAAAAATGGTGCGTTCGCCCCTCACCTTTCTCTGAGACGCAACGCCTTGTTAAGCTCCCATTCAGTGCGCATGAAGCATGATTAACATATATGTATACTATGTTTGTGAAAATTCCTTTCAACAGTTAAAAGAAAAAAAAATACGTGTGAATTTTTAAAAAAAAATTTGCATCAATAACACAAGCATGAGTCACATATAGGTTTTTAAATTTACCCAGGTTGTATATGATGAAAATTTTGTGCATGCTTAGAAAGGATTACATACCATGAACTATAGGATGCTAGTAACATTAATTTTTTTCAATAAGCTAGTAACATTAATTAATTTAAAGAGAAATCATGGAAGCATTATTTTTAACAGGTATATTTACTATTGGAGTATTGTTAAAATATATGTTGACAGGTTCATAAACCTGTGCTTTGTTAAAACCACAGAAAATATATATGCACAGGACATCTTGTATACATATGTTACTCGGAGAATGAGCGAGTGGATATGAAAAGAGAGCACGACTAAAGTAATAATTACAACATTTTTAATTTTTTTTTCTTGTGTTTATACTTGAAACACACAAAATAGTTTCTGCACCTAAAAAAAATATATTTTAATCTCTATGCTATTGCAAAGTAGTCTTTATCTTCTTTTGTCATCCTCATGATCATGACATTTAGAAAAGGATGACATGAATGAATGACATATCAAATTTAAAGACTAAAATTTTATTTTGATTCATGAGAGAGTTTACATCGTGCATTTTAGTTCTTAAAATATTAAAAATATCACGTTAGTCTCTGACTTTTATCTTTGTCAAGTATTTAAATCTCTAAACCCAAATGTCGCTAATAGACAGTAACGGAATGCTGACATGTCACGTTAAGTGACATGTATAATTGATTATGTGGCAAAAATGATGTTATATGTGATATAATATATTTTTTTTATTTATTTTAGTCCTTGAGATTATAACTCATCGGACATTTTAGTCTCTGAGATTATCACTGACAAGTATTTTAGTCCCTGAGATTATAACTCGTTGCTTTTTGGGTTTGTTCATCTTTATATTTTTCTTTCACATCCTCTTTAGCTTCTTTTTGTGTGAATATGATTACACACTCTTCTTTTTCATAGTTTTTCTTTGTATATATGTATGCATTTATATCCAATAGTTGGACTTTACTTGAGCACAAAATCTTGAGTTGTGAGTGATGAAACTGTTTTTGGTGTGAGGAGAATATCTTACATGAGTGTGACTTGAAGATAATGCGTTGAGTTCTGAATAGAAACGACTGGTTTTGATGATGCTGCAGTTTACAATGGATTATGATAACGACAAAGGTTTCAGCATGACTTTTTATCATTTGACGAATGCAAGAACTTCAATCCTTCTTCCTTTCCCCTTCTTACAAAGCCACCAACCATCTTGTAAATGTAGCTCTATATGAACATTCTCTATCATCTCCTCCGCAAGATCCTTTTTTAATAAAACCTTCACCACCCTTCTTCTCTTTCTCTCTCTCAGCGACTAAAATGTTCGTCGATGACAATCTTATGGACTAAAATGCCTAATGAGTTATAATTTCAAGGACTAAAATGAAACAAAAATATATACTATAACACATACGACATCATTTTTGTCACGTAATCAATGACACATGTCACTTAATGTGACATGTTAGTGTCATTTTGACACATAAGCAATAACACGTGTCATTTAATGTGACATGTCAGCATTCTGTTACTGTCTATTAACAACGTCTGGATTTAGGGACTTAAATACGCGATGGAGATGAAAGTCAGGGACTAACGTGACATTTTAAATTTTTTAGAAACTAAAATGCAAGATGCAAATTCTCTCGTGGACCAAAATGAGAGTTTAGTCCAAATTTAAAACTAATATTACTATCACATAGAATGATTTGCTAGTTAAAACGATTCATGTGCTATTGAAAGAGAAAAGATTCACTTTTTCCTCCATCATTGACATACCTTAGCCTAGGAAGTTATTAGAGTTGTTTTTGTTAATGTGATTTGTTGTAGTGAATTGGGTGCTTTGATTATGGAGTTAGAGAGTTAAGTACTGTACGAAACAAAATTTTTGTGTTGTTGTGTTCTATTGGTTCTAAATGTAATAAAAATCTCTTATAGTTGATCTTTGATTTAGGTTTGTTTGTTGTGATTGATATGTATAAATTGTATATTTGTTTCTTTCAACTTTTATTTCTTTACTAAATTATGATGGACATTTGTTGAAAACACCAATAAAAACTATTGAGGATTGGCTAGAATTTGTGGGTGAAAAAATATATGTGATAAAAATTGTAGACTTGTAGCCCTGATGAATGGTTCTTACAAGAAATAACTAGGATACTAAAAAAATTAGGATATAAAAATTGTGTTCAAATTTCTATTACATACCTAAGACGAGGTTGGAGGAAAGTCTAGTGAAAGTATAGAATAATCAAGAAGTAAAGAAAATTACAGATACTATAATAAGTATGATTGTACAAGAAGTCAATGTGTATTTTGGCATGCACGCCATGATACTGAGAAAGTATTTCTAGAAAATGAAAAATTAATAATTGATAACAAATATTGTACCACCCTCATTTTTAGATAGTGTTAGTGATGGAGTATTAATTGATACTAGATAATGTTGGAGGGTGTTAAGGAGGATTTTAAGTGTTTAGTAAAGTTCTGATGCAGGGGAAGCTTGCTCAGGTAAGATTGCATGCCCAGGATCACCCCTTTTCTGGAGCATTCTCGCTCAAGTGAGAATAGATCAGGTTGCCTCAACCATCACCTCGCTCAGGCTAGAAGGAGCTCGCTCAAGCGAGAAGTCGCAGAAAAAATTTGAAACTCTCTAAACACCCCGCTCGCTCAAGCGAGAATATCAAAAAATGCGTAAGGAGTCACTGTCTGCATATCTTGCCTAGGTGAGGTACTCCTTGCTCAAGTAAGAGCGCGCGAACTGAGGGCTATTTAAGGAATTTCCATAGTGAGATATTTTATTTTGCTTAATCCTCGTTTCAATTTCTTTCATTCTCTTTGGATCCCCACTCTCCTTTCTTTGAAATATCTCCTCTAAACTCTAGTTATTAGCCGAATCCAAGTTTTGATACTCAATCTAAGCAACTCTAAGTTTCTTTGAGTTTAAATATAGATTTACCGTTCATTTCTCGCCAAGTTCTATTTTAAAGGTTATCTCGTGTTGTTTAGGGAGTACATTCGTTCTAAACGATTCTCCTCATCAAACTCCTTCTAGATCTTCATATTGAGGTAAGGAGAGTTTAATTCTATCATTAGAACATAGCAATATTTATACTTATGAAACCCAATAGTGTTTTTTTATGTTGTGAATATATATATATATATATATATATATATATATTGATAAAAATTTTAAGTATTATGATAGGTTGATGATGTATATTTCTTTGACCTTAGGAGGTTTAGTTGATGAAAATTGATTATTTTGAGATATTATGAAATATAATTGGTTGTAATACTCGATTTGAGCTAAGTCTAAAGGTATCCGATCTTTGGCAAAATTGTTTGATTGATAGTTGAATTATATGTGAAAATGTATGATATTGTGTTTAGTGAATTTAATTGGAAGTTGAGTACATGTAAAAAAGAGTTAAATGATGAACAATATGTATGAAAAGTATATGTATGATATGCATTGTTATGAAAATATTTGAATGGAATTAAATATGAGAAATATGGAATTTTGATGAGATGGTAGAATTATGAGATGTGTGCTTACAATACGTGAATTGTAGCCCATTAATTGATGTGATTATAATATAGATATTGTGACGTATCGACATGTGTATTCATAATATATGTATCGTAATACATTGAATTATATGGTTATGATACATGTATTGTAACATACTGATTTGGGAATGATATTTGAACTGATGAGAAATGAATTAGTGTGAATAGTCACAACGATAAACTAAGAATATGGAATACGGAGCCGATTATGGAAGTCTGGAAGAAACGTAGGGTGATGGATAACATTCGCTTGAGTGTACACGTTTATAAAATGCGAATGCATTATTTGGCCATACACTCATTTCCTAACTAACACTCATGACTATACTTTTGCTAAAGGGCCTTACAAATGTGTACGTTGTAGCCGTATACATAGATTAACCAGCAGCTATTCACTTATTGTGTAAGACCTCATGAAATGTTGGAGACAACTATGAAATTTGATCACATTGTATGAGAAAATGGTTGAAATGAAATTGTAGTGAATTGAATATGTTCTTGATATACATGAATATGTTATTGATATACAAAAAAAAAATGTTGATGTATTTGAAACATAATTAATGATTGGTATTTTATTAATTTATGTGATTTATGTGAGTATGTTATGTATATTATTATAAAGATTAAGTTATTCATCTTTGTACCTGGGTTGTAAAAATATATTTTTTAATATATAAATTATATGTGTTGTTTATGTTTTAATGATAAGAAAGGAACTCATCCTTACAAAATATTTCAAGTAACAGGAATGACGATTAAGAACAAACTCTCAGTGTTTGGGCATGGATTAATATTGTTCTTAGAAATTTTGTTCATGATGATTTTGTAATTAAGAACTCTAAATTATATATATATATATATATATATATATATACATATATATATATATATGGTATGTATTCTAGTTAATAGTTTGTAAAAGTATGCTTTTACATGTACAACTTACATTAAGTGATTGTGAACTGTATATTATTTTGGTATTATTAAATTATAGTTAGATTCTAATACTTTTACCGTTTCATTTTAATGGTAAATATGTTTGAATAAGAAAAAATTTGATTTCTCACATATTAAAAATACTCGATTGGGACAAGAATCAATTTATTTTTTGACTTGCAATTTCTAAATATTTAAATTAATATTTTTAAGTAAGAATTGACTTGTTCAATTGGTTTTGCAATAAATTATTATTTATTTTAGAATTTAAAAAGTATGGCATTACAAATACGACTAGTAAGAAGAAGAGAATATTGATGATGTTGAAGATAATGAGCATAATAAGAATATGGGAGTTGAAAAGGAAGAGGATGAAGATAAAGAGGAAATTAATTCAAATAATGAGACTCAAGGATTATATTTTGATTTTGATGATAGAGGGAGGAGTCTGTTTGTGGGTCAAATACAATAAGTACCAACAAGATAACTCTGCAAAGATGGTAAAAGATTTCAAATTTAGATTAGGCATGAAGTTCACCTCCATTTCACAATTTAAGGAGGTAATAAAGAATAGTATTTATTGAATGGATGAGGGTTAAAATTTAAGAAGAATGATAAAGTGAAATATAGGTTATTTGCAAGCAGGGTTGTGAGTAGACATTATTTGTAAGCAAGGTAAGAGACTAACTAACATACAGACCTATAACCTTAAAAGATAAGCACATATGTGGCAAAAGTTACAATGATCATAGCAAGTAGAAAATTAATGTAGATAACTTGGTGGACAATATGAGTAGTACTAAACAAATATTAGAGGTGGGCATAATTCGGTTATATCAAAAACTGAACTTAAACCAAAATGAACCAGAAATATAATTCAGTTTTTTGAATTGAACTGTTTTAAAAGTTTATGAACCAATTTAATTTTTTAAGAATCGATTCAAAACCAGTTCAGAATCGGTTTAACATTTTAGAACTAATTTAAAATTAATTTTGATTCAAAATTAATTTAAAATTCAGTTTAATTTAAAAATTACCTTGCGATAACCAAGTCATTAAGAGATTTAAGAACCTGTAATAGAAAAAGGTCAAATCCAACATTAGAAGTGAAAATCAAATGAGGCCAGGAAAGACATAAAAACTAAATGATTTAAGTAGAATCTTTAAGAAAGTAACATATGTCTTGGCATAAATATTTTGAACAGCACTAAACTGATAAAAAGATTTGCTAAAAAGGTGTTGTGATCCACCAAAATAGACATCCTTTAAGAACTTGAGGCACTCCTAGAAAGTGACCCTATATGTCAACCACTTCTCGGCTCCAATAATTCAGAGGAATGCAATTTAAAATGTACAATATAAGTATAGACAACATAAATTTAACGTAAATTTGTACTGCGAATGTCTTCATAAATTAAATATCAAACTATGAGAGACGACAATATTACTTAAAAAAAGACATACTTGTAAGTAGTTAATTTGCTACTCAACCACTTCTCAAGGCTAAGAAATTCTTTTCTTGATGCAACAGCTGCTAACCTTATACTATAGTAAGAGGGAATAATTTATTTGATAGCATATCACCATATATACAAGTGCCATACCTAAAAATTACCACCTTTGTGGTATTTATTTGATAGCATATCACCTTTTTGTGATTTAAGTAAGAGAGAACAACATAATCAATTAAATGGTGCTAAAATAAATATACGGTATCAGAAATATACAATATGTTCAACAAATAACAATGGTCTATTGAGTATAAAATGCTTGAAAGATGCAACAAGAAATATATGTACAAAAGCTATTTATTGAAGCCACACCTTTTACAAGAGACACTGGTGCAAAGATATAGCAGGACTTCCACAGCAAAACCAATATTATTGTTTTAAAATAAATAGACTGTACCGGAAGCATATGATGTCTTTAGCAAATAATAATGACTTAAAATGAATTTTAAAACTTGCAACTAGAAATATAAGTACAAAAGCTATGTGATGTATTTACCAGTCACCTGACTCAATTACACGAGAATATGCTGCTGTGATATGCATGTGCTGAAAATCATAATGGGAGTATTGAGCTGTACTTCACAGAGCACATTTCTTTCCAAACTTGACTCTTGTGATGATACACCAAAATTTGCTTATGAGTTGCCAAAAAAACATATCCACCTGTCTGATTGATTAGAAAAATGCCTGGTACCATTCCTCTAATACACCTCAGACTCACCTTATCTACCATACACCATTCATCTTTTCAATAATCTTTTAACACCTATATATTCATTAATAACAGAAAGGCAGCCATCAAAGTCCAAGAGATAATAGTCAACCAGTGGAGTGCATTATTGACAAACACAACTTGGTTCATTTTCATATTAGTAAAATGGTCATCTTGGAATGAAATGAACTTTCTCCACTTGTCAACTCCGAATCAAACACCAAACAAATGAAACTTCCATCTAGCCTATGACCAAAAGTGCGACGGCGACCCGCTAAAACAACATTGAACTTTTGATACGTCGAATCGCAGGCCAAGCCAATCAATGTAGCTTCACCATCTGGATAAAATCAAGTCCATTTTGAAGCTTGTGGCCATTAATTGATTTCTGACATATGCCTGTATAAAATTTTGTTGCAGTAAAAAATTGGAGAGGGAAACAAGAAACAACAAATGTGCAGACAAGGCACCATACTAACTGCCAACCAATTCTCATATGCCAACCAAAAATTAAAATTCAATCAATCAGAAGTACATGTTGAGAAACATAAACCAAAAAATTTCTAAGTTCACATTATGCAAAAGTCTAAACCAAAATTGTCTATACAGACTCAACATATAATGGTCCTAAAAATAAACTCCTTTAATCATCAAGACTAATAGTTGTTGAATATGGAACACCATGTTTAGAAACAACCTCTACAAACAAAAATAATATATATCATTGACTCATTACTTTCCTAAAACATAACCATAACAAAAAAATATGTAAAACATCAATGTTAAGTTACCTTGCTCAAATATCTCAACTTGCTCAAAATCATCTTCAGAGAACAATGAAAAAGACAATCCTTTTAACCAATCTTAGGTGTAAACAAGTACTTGCACCATATTAGGAAGAAGGGAACCACGAAAAGGATTAAGCACTTGTCCTCCTGTACTAAATGCAGACTTAGATGCTACAATAGAGACATGTATAGCCAACACTTCTCGTGCTATACTAGCAAGGATAAAGAATTGAATTGAGTTAACTTTCCACCATAGTAGAACATCTAATTCTTGTAACTTATTATACGGTTCACAATCTTCCTTCAAGTATCTATCTAACTCAAACTTAGCATCAAACTTGTGCTCAGTTTGCTTGAAAAATAAATCAACATAATAGTAATCATACTCTTCCACATCTGATTGTGTATCTGGCTGTGTACTTTGAGAATCGTCCTCAGTACCAGAATATTAGTCATAAAGTGATTTCAAATAAGAGGACAACCTATTTTTCAATTCATTTTCCTTGTCTTCATTAAAAAAGTAATCTATGAACCAATTCACATATGCCAACTTGTGCCTAGGATCAATAACGAGAGCAATCAACAACAACAAATTTAGTTCATCAAGATTTTCCCGATACTTGTCATATTTGTTCTTCATCCTACTCGCCATAGCCCTTATACTTACATCACTGTGCTCACAATATATACCAATTTTTCTTTCAAGAGCAAATATCTCTTTCATATAAAAATTGCTTGTAATGTAAGAGGTACCAGAAATACACATTGTACAATCATAAAATATCTTAAAAAATGGAAGAACTGAGCTAGCATATTTCTAATATGCTTCAATAGGAGTATCCATTATTTTGTCTAGTTCTTTAACATATTTTTTTGTCTTGTATCTCAAGCAAATCAAAAACCTTTTGATATTTCAATGCTACATCCAACATCTTATAAGCAGAATTCCACCTAGTTTCAACGTCGAGGCAAATGAGACCCTTATACAAAACTTTTTCTTGCTCGATGCACTTCTTGAATCTTTCCATCCTAGCAGGAGAATATCTAATGTACTTAATTGCACTATGAATTCTTACAATAGAATCACTAATCTCCTTCAGCCCTTCCTTCACAATCAAGTTCAAAATATGCGCACAACATCGCATATGAATTTGGTCACCTTTAAGAATTAAGCTATTCCAAGATATCATCATTCTTTTTAAGTATTGAATCCTAACATCATTTGATGAAGCATTATCGACTGTTAGACTAAAAACTCACTCCTAGTCCCATTGTTTTAAATAATCCTCAATGCTCTTATCCATAATCTCTCTAGAATGACCTTCCACTTGGCAAAAATTTAAAATTTTTTTTGTAGTTTCCAATCATTATCCACAAAATGAGCAATTAAGCACATGTAGCTTTGATTTTGATCAAAAGTCCACGTGTCAGTTGTAAGACAAACTCTTTGACAATGGTTAGAAAGATATTTTACAAGCTTTGATTTCTTCACTATACAAAGCCAAAATGTCACGTGTTATTGTAAAACGTGTAAGAACATTAAACTTTGGTTGCAAAACAGCCTAAAAATTGCAAAAAGTATCATTCTTTACAAATCAAAATGGAAGTTCAACAATTATAAACATTTCTGCCATTTTTTTCCAACACAACTCCTGATCAAATTTGAAAATAGTTGGTGAAGATCCAATACCTTCTAACAAGGAAGCACCTATTTTCTGCCTTTTGTTTCCTTCTGTATGTGGATTATCTTTACATCTCTTTAAATGTGTTTTCATCGCACTAGTTCCATTTAAATACTTGATCAATTTGCCACAATAATTACATTTAGCCTTCTTATCTAAATCATAGTCCATAGTGAAATAATTTCAAACTATTGATTGATTTTTACACTCAAATGATGATGTATTATGACGAGGTGGTAAACCATTAGTGTGAGGGGCAACTTGCTGTTTTTGGCACCATAGTCTCATTATAATCATTCAATTACAATATCTGCAACATAAAAAATAATTTCAATAAAGTGAAAGTTATAAAAAATAATTTCAATCATTCAATGACAACACCAAACATACACAAATAGAGAGAAAGAGAGAGACTAACATGAAGCTATCCACAAAGCCTATTTCAAGCTCGGGCCAAACTAACAAGTTGCCTTTCTTATTGATAAGGTTCCCAAGGACCAATGCGAGGAGTAGGAGGTCAAGGTCAAACCCTATGTTTGTGTGCAAGAAAAACAATGCCACTATTGAAACCCAAGAACGCTCGTCCCCGAATGTCACATGTATGGGCCAAGTTTGAGCTCGACGCTCTTCCAAACAACTTGCCACCAAATGAGAGAAGCCCCTCACCTGTTGCAGGTGCTGCCGTTGGTGGATCCAAAAGCCTAAAACCTACCGCTACCTATAACGCCTTATATTTCTTTCCTCAATATATGATAAAATTTCAAAAAAATTTAAATGGTAAAGTAAATTTTCTTTCAAAAACTCTCTAATAAGAAAGAAACAATAAAATGATATAAAGTTCATAGAGTAAAATTTCATTAATTCATAAGTACTTTAGAAAAATACAGATTCTAAAATTTTCATCAGCAACAAAAGAAATAGTAGTTTTACAACTGTTTCAAAAGAATGCTATAGAACTGAAAATATTCATTACATAACTCAAAATAACTAAGTCCTATAGCAGTTCTCATCCATCCATGCACTATGAGCCTAGTATTATTCATCCTAGTTTCCTGAAAATGTTGTGTAAGGGTGAGTCTCTACCCTACCACTCATACATAACATATATTCATCATAAAATACATCTTATCACGATTAAAGAAAACATCATGGCATTACATATCATAGTATCATATAAAGCATGTTCTCATCTCAACACATTATATTCCATAAATTCACAATTTCTTTTACTTTTATCCGCGCTTACTGTGCCCTGTGGCCACAGTAATCCGATGCCTCTATTCTGAGGCCTTACACATCCATGTAAATAGTCGTCGGATGGCCCAATGCAATACATATACAACACATGCAATAGACAGCCCTTTAGCAAAGGTAATGGTCAGAGTCAGGTTGGGAAACAAGTGTGCGGCCATGTGGTGCATTCGTATACAACATTCTGTGTACAATCCCGAATGTCACTCACCACACTGCATTTCTCCAAGATATTCCATATCGTCTCCATCTTCCACTCCTCTAGTGTATCTCTATAACTATTTACATCATATCTTTTTTCATCTCATACTCTTTCGAGTATGTTCACATATTCACATATGTCATTTCTCATGTTCACACATTTTTCATCATATACATCATACCATGACATATTCACAATACACATCATTTTTACATGAACCACAATATATTCAAACATGAAACATCCATCTCTTTTTATATTTCATATCACAAAATCATATCAATCATCCTCAATATACCTTAGCATGCACTATTTGAACATAATATCACATTTTCACTATGTATTCATAAAATCACATAAACAACCAATTATTCTCACTTTTCACCGATTATTTTTCATAAAACAAGGATTATTCTACATATAATCACATACATGACAAGATCTATGAGAATACAAGTAATAAACATAACAAAATGATAAAGTAGAGTCTTCCTTATCTCAAAATAGAGCTTTTACAAAGATTTAACTGAAGATTTAACTCTAGAACAATAGTTTTTCCTAAGAATACCATGAACATCCATAAAAAAAAAAGCAGAAGAAGAGAAACGAACAGTAAATCCAACTTCAAACTTAGAGAAACTTATTTGAAATCCTTTAGAACAGCTTTTACAAAGATTTAACCAAAGATTTAACTCTAGAACAATAGTTTTTCCAAAGAACACCATGAACATCTATAAGAAAAAGAAGAAAAAAAGAAACGAACAGTAAATCTAACTTCAAATTTAAAGAAACTTACTTGAAATCTTTTAGAACGGATGTAGAATCAAAGATCTAAAGAGAAATATAAGTTTAGGAGGGTTTAGTATGAGAGAAAATGGTGAGATATAGCCTTAGAACCTTTGAGAACCTTGAATAGGAGTGAATAAATGAAAATTTTGTGTGAAACTCCCTTTTTATAGAAAATTTTACTGTTCACCACCAGAAACACTGTTCGTGGTCACTGTTCACGCATACTGTATACGGACTGTACGTATATGTGACGTCAGCCATGACATCATGATAATGTCACTGATGACGTCAGTGATCATTGTACATAGGCAATTTTACTATTCATACACAGTTTATACGCTGTTTTACTGTTCATCGGCATTATTCACAATTTTTTTTTGAAAATATAAATTCTATCCAAATCTATTCCAATTATACTTTAATAAACCTCATTTTATTTAAATCAAAGTGTAGGATGTTACACTACCAAAGTTCACTAAACTCACTATAACATTCTATTATGTTGCTTAGAGTGCCTCATATTATGGAATCTCACTTCTTAGCACATCAAAGACAAGTCCCTCTCAGCACAAACCAAGAAACTTGAGACCCAAGAAGAAAACAACGAAGGGGAAGAAGTTGAAGCAAAGGAGAATCTAAATGCAATCATGTACATGATATAAAAAATAAGCATTTAATATAGTACCTGTTCATTTAAACATTCAAACAATTTGGTGCTGTGAATTAGAGAGGTTAGGGTTCAATTGAGAATGGTTAGAAATATTAGTGAATTGAAAAAAAGAAAAAAAGAAACAATGAAGGAGTGGAAATTGATAAAAGGTTCTATTGAAGTAAACCAAATGTCATTTAAAAATAGTTTGGTTCTCAAACCAAACTCTCACACATACAGTTCCGATTCACTTTTCTCACATAGGTTTAGTTTATTAGCCAACAGTGCAGTTTTATTCAAGATTCAATTTGATTTTAACCAGTTATTTGAATAGTCCTGACAAATATCAATTAATGGAGTGATAAAAAAAAATATAAGACAAACTTATTGTACTAACCTTTATGTTTTAAAAGCATATTGGGCTAGAAGAATGTCAAATGAAAAGTTGGAAGGAAATTATGCATAACAATGTAGCAAGTTGTGGGATTATGTTGCTGAGATAAAAAGAGGTAATTCTAAGTTTAGTGTGTTGTTGCTAACTAATACACCACCTAATGTTGTTGGACTTATGTTTATAAGGCTCTACATATGTTTGGAGAGTGTGAAAAAAAGGGTTTCTAAAGGCATGTAGGTCAATTGTAGGTCTTGATCGATGTTTCTTGAAGACACTATTTGGAGGAATATTTTTAGTTGCAATGGCAAAGATCCAAATGACTAATATTATCCCTTAGATTTTGCAATTGTAGAAAGTGAGAACAAAGATTCATGGATGTGGTTTTTAGAGAAAATTTTAGATGACATTGTCCATGATAAGAATTAAGTTTTCATTTATATACAACAAAGGGTATATACACACATACTTATCTATTTATATAAATACTTATTTATATGTTCATTTTTTATTAATTGCTTGCAGTATTGTAGGATTTAGTTCTAGCATTGCAAAAAATGCTTGAACTTTTTTAACATAGAATATGTGTTAGAGATATTTATTCAAACATGAAGAAGTACTATGGAGGTGGAGCTAAATTGCAAGAAAGACTATTAGCAACATCAAAAAGCACCATACCATGTTGCCTAGAAGAAAAAAAATGCAGGAACTGCAAGATGTTTCAAAGGATGTTTACAAATGGCTACTACAATTTGACCCTACCTTATGAAGTAAATCTCACTTTAGAAGCTTTTAATGCGAGGATCTTAGAAGCAAAAGAGAAACCAATCATTTCTATGTATGAATGATAAGGAAATATGTCATGAAGAGATTTACAAAAAATAGAATGTTGGCTAAAATTTTTAAAACAAAGGGATATATATGTCCAAGACTAAGAAAAAGGTTAGACAAGGAAGTTATGGAGTAAGCTAAATGGTCATGTATCTGAGCTGGTGAACAAAAATATGAAGTGCAGAATTATGTAGATGTATTTATAGTTGATTTTAGGAAAAAGATTTACTCATGCAAATCATGAGAATTAATCTGCATTCTTTGTAGGTATAATGTTAATGTTGTAATTGCCATACATTCTCTGTGTGCAGGTTTTAGCTTATACATGTTTTCTCTATTTGTAGGTATGTTGTAGCTGTTATACACTCTAGTAGGTTAGATCCAACGAAATTTATTTATCCATACTATCATATTGACATCTATAACAAAAGTTATTTTACAACCATCCATCCTATAAATGAAGAAAAAATGTGGTTACCTACTAGACTACCTCTTGTCTTACCTCCACACAACATAATCCTAGTTAGAAGACTTTAAAAACTTCGTAGAAAAAAAAAAGATGAAACATCTAATAGACATAAATTAAAGAGAATGAATACCTTCTTCACATGGAGTAAGTGCGATCTATTGGCACAACAAAAAAGCTTGTCAAAATGTGACACTACCACCACATCTGCCGACTCCAAGAAAAATACAAAAGAAAAATGTAGTGGTAAGTACTACATGTTTACCTTCTCAACCTAGCTACGACATTGAACTTCCTATTCTTGTTTAACAATCTTTTACCATTGTACCAATGTTGACCCTGCCACTATAAGATTGAAGAAGAAATTTGTAGCTGCTATAACAAATAACTTGAAGCCTAAATTAGGACTATGGAAAAGTAGAAATGGAAGCCAATCATAACTACATAACAATTGCAAAATGTTGTCACTCAAGTTGTGCAAAATATGAAGTAAAATTCACCTTTTCAAAGAAAAAAAAGTAAAGCTACACATTAGGAACTGAATATACCTTCTTCTTTTGTAATTTTGACTTCTTTTGTAAAGAGAAGTTCTTTCAAGTTGGCCTATGTGCTCACATGTTAAATATTGTCAGGGTCCTACTTAAGTTGATGTGTACTTTATTTTCTTTTATTTATTTAACTTATTGTGGACCACCTTATTTTTAAACTTCATTAACTCGTTCAAATATCATTTAAATATGAACATTAAAATGAAATAACTCATAATCAATACATTAACAAAACTACATTGTCATTCATTAAAGTGAAAATTAAAGATACATCATGAAAACTTGCTTTCTAAACCTATTTCTCATTATAATGACAAACATCTCTCAATTTGGTTCTTAAATCCATTTTTCATTTATCTGTGAAATTTAGTTTACAACTTTTACATAATAGATCACTACTAATATACCAACAATTATATGAAATAAAAATAGTTTCCACGAACAACATAAAAACAACTTCAATACTCAAATTCTTTTCTTCAAATTTGCTATAACCTTTTGCTCTTCTTACCTTAGCTGTGTCTTGTTCATATAGTTAAATCCACTCACTAGAAAAACTTACAACTCCATGCCTTATATGCTTTGAAATTATAAACCAACAAAACAAATATACACTTTATACATTACACGTACCCTTTGGACACCTAAAAAAATGTGCATTCATAATTTTGTGTAGTTTTAGATATGTACATCTTCATACTATTTCTATATTCACAATACATTACCTTTCTACACTTACACTGTTGACTGCTACTCACAATAATTCCTTTGGTTTCCATTATTCACTCAAAAAGAAATGTTACAACAGAGGTGATGCAACTTAAAAATTAAGACTATTTACATATGTGTCAAAGTTATAAATTTGATATATCTTGCATATTATCCGTCTTCAAATACCATAAAAATGACAAAAAAAAAGATAAAAAATATGAGTCAAAGTTGTAAATTTGATACGTCTTGCATATTATTCTTCTTCAAATACCATAAAAATGAAAAAAGAAGATAAAAATTATTTTATAACTTTTTTAAGTATAAAAATTAAAGTATGATTTTTTTAAAATATAGTGAATTTTATAAGTATGTGTCAGTATATAATTTATCTATATAAATTTATTATACTACATGCATTTAACATTTATCAGAGGTAGTTATTTGTATTGTTAAAATTAAATTTAGAGTGGTACTAATTGCTTGTATAAACTATTCCGTAAAATTAAAGTTTTAAGTTTTCCTTTAGTTGGCATAATTTTTCTGAACCCGGAATTTATTAACTGTATCCATCATTCAATAGCTCAATTGTTTTCCATGCTTCTATTATTAATACGGCTTATCATGAGCACGCGTGTGGGGACGGAACAGAAGCTACCAGAGAGTTCAGACTTTCGAGTACTGTTTTGATTGTTACGGCTTTAAACAATGAAAATGGAAAATGCCAACAATTTGAGAGTGCCATGTCATGTCTCGGTATGAATTTTGGTCCCCTGCCACACTCGTCGCTGTGTCTGATTATATAATAATTTAAGATAAATATACAATTATAAATAATTAATAAACTTTAAGTATAAGTAATTAACTATTTTATAAAATGTTTTAGTATTTATAGGAGTTATTTAATATGTTTGTTTTAAATTTTGATAGAAAATAATGTTAAAAAATAGAGATGTATTTTTTGTGGCTGAAGTAAGATGACAAGTCTAGTGATAGTGTGATACTATTTTCCTACATCCCAATTTATCACGTGCTCTATATTCAATGTTTGTCTAATCATGTCCATGAATGTTTATCTGGAAGCTTCACATATATTAGTCAAACATTCACAAATGAAAATTAAAAATGTTATTACCATTTCATATAATTCAAAGAAACATGCCTCACACACCCAGTCCCTCTACCCAAGAACAAGATAGTAGTGGGTTTCTTTAATTGATAAAAATAAATAATATAAATTAAAGAAACATATTAAATTATATCATGTAACTCACTTCTATATTATTAATAATTTTATTGAAAAATATTTTTTTATCAATTCAACTTTAAAGTATAATCATATATTATATTAATTATTTGTGTTAAATTTTATTAAAATTAAACAAATATAAAAATATCATAAAAATACTTTATTTTTATATATTCTAAAATTATATAGTACGGTAACTTTGATGCATATAAATAAAGTAATTAAATTTTAAATTATTATAAAATTTTATAAATATAATTTATGTTATTATAAATTTTAATTTAATATTAATTTTGAAATTAAATCATTCAATAAAAATTTATTAAATGGTATAATAATAAGTATAATTTACACAGGTATAATTTAGTTATATTTTATTTTTAAAATTTTTATAATATATAAAAAAAACATGTTTTTGGACTCTTAGCTTCCTTTAATAGCAAAAAAGAAAAACATGTTTAAAATCTTAATAATTATTCTTTTTCTTGAGTAAAAAACATAAAAAAAAGAAGATAAAATGGTTACATTAAATTAAAAAAGTATAAACTATATTTTCTTATAATGTATAATATAATAATTATAAAAAGGTAACATATTGTGAAATACTATTTGATTATTAATTAATGAAGAATTATATTTATATGTATCATAATTAAATAATATATATTATAATTAAAAAGAGATATACGCGTGAGAAAGTAACTAAAACAAGACTCAAAGTAGAAGATAGAAGTTTGGTTTTATGTATATATAAAATTATTATTATTTGGATAAGTAGACTTTCAAAGTTTTGAGATAAAAAAATCTGGCTCTGCCTGAATGCAACTGTTGTTTGTTAGAATTTGAATTTGAATAATAATTAATAATTAATAATTTGAACGTTGAACAAAGAGAGAGTCAGAGACCTTTAGCTTTGGAGGTGGTAATCTTTAAATTCAAGAGGAGCCCCTACAATCCTTAGTCAATTACAAATCGTATTTGGTGTCCTTTGACCTATAAAAATAAATTGAAATTTAAATATAAAACCTTATAATAAATAGTCAACTGTGTCGTATATATTCTATAATAAATAAATAAATATTAGAGTCTAAATTGAGATATTTATTTTACATTTTTTTTTCGTTTCAGGTAAGATTGAAATAATTATTATAAATTCTTCAAAACATATTTTTAAAATGTTTTTCTTCTTCTCTAATCGGGTTAGAATGGATTAGGTGAGTGGGCCTGTATTTCATCCATTAGGAGTTGGCCTGCATTTGCCACAGCCCATACCTAGCTATTAAATAGGCCAAACTAGTCAAAATTTACAAGTGATGAAATAAGAAGAACAGCACTTTTTTAACCCCCAAAAAATAAAGAAGAACCTCATTTTAAGCATTCTAAAAACTAATACCTTCATAGCCGCAAATGTAAATGACATGTTGAATTTGTCCACGGAAATGATAATGTCGATGGAAGCCAATATGATTAGAATTAATGGTTTACTAATTTTTATTTTGAAATTAAATATATGGTAGCTTGTTAAGTATTAATTTTTCATATTTGTAAATTTACAAACTAAATTATTTTCACTTTTTTTTCCAAAATAATATGCAATAACGCATAAATATAATTTTAAATCATAGTTTAGATCATGCAAATCGCAGACAAAAATCAAAACAAGCCTTATAACCAGAAAAGGATAGTCACAACAACTTAATGTAATTTTAGACTGAATTATTTTAGTTAATTATGTAAAACAAAATTAAAAAAAATTACTATTTAATCTTGTATTGTAAATTTTTAAAAATTAACTAATAATTATTGTTTTTATATAAAAAGCTTATTTTAAATAAACAAAAATTTAAAACTTTAATTAAAAACTTGGGAACATTTTGGGCGATATTAGGGAAATAGGTGATTTAGAGATTCAGAATAAGGTGGTGGTTGGTGGGTGAAAAATAACAAACAAAAAATGCAAGTTTATAAAAAGAAACAAGGTGGTAAAAAGTGGCTGCGGAGCGCCGATGTTGAGGGTTGGTGCATGCAAGATGATCACATGAAAAAGAACAAAAAATATTGACCAAAGTTAGGGGTTGACCATTGTAACACAATAGAGAATCAGCCATCACTTGATACGGCAAAAGAAAGAGCAAAATAAACAGCTCGTGACTAACAAAGGTTTTGTAAAATGTTTCTTTAAATAAATTCCAGATGTTAGGAACATCCAACCATAAAATTCTCTGGTTGCAAGATCAAGATCATGATCAACCCATCATAAATTAAGCCTTCAGGATCCTCGAAATGTCATCCAACTCTACAACCTAAACACGTAACTCATAACCCCAACAGGAAACAAAGATACCATACTGCAAGACTCAATGACAAAAGTATCAACAAAACGCCACCGGTACCTTAGAACATATCTGTTTCTATGTATGTATAGATGTAAATATATCTCTCAGCACCAACCAACCCCGGAAACATGTTGAAGGATGATTCAGTGGATAGAAGTCCGAGGCGCGCGAGATCGGACTGGCGTCTTCGATGGACTTACCCTGCATAGCAGACCAGGCGTAAGAATCCTTCAAGCCACATTCAAAGAAATCCCAAAGTATTTAGCAGAGTTGAAATCAAAGATAAAATTTATCAGTCCAACCTTATGGGCAGTGAACCTAAAATCACGCCGCTACAGCTCAGAGCTGCAATTGCACTCTCAGCCTGCAAGAACGAGGCAAAGAAAATCTTCAGGCACCCAAGAAAGAGAAGAGACATGGCAAACCAAATATTGGCCCAAAAATATTTTGCAACAACTGTTATTACTTACCTGTAAGCACAGCATATAATTCCTAAAACAAAAAAATTGATCTAGTTCACATGTACAGAGTACTTGGGTTATTAAAACCCTTCCAATAAGGTAGTGAAGATCAGGACCGCCCCATTGAATAACAACTCTATAGATGTTCCTTACAAAAATATAGAGAAATTGAAACTAACCAAGCCAGGACTGTACATAAATGCAAAAACTACAAAGGTAAAAGATGCAACATCTTATTGTGTGAGAACTTTATTGTCTTTAACAAAAAAAGATATAAGGGGAAAACCAGTCAAACAAGCTTAACAGCTTCACCAATTCAAATCAAGTTGTCATCATGTGATTCCTGAAACCAGCTTACAGCTTATTGAGCAAGCCCAAGTATCATTACCATTTAATGGCCCAAAGTGACCCCCCACCATAAAATAAATATCGCAAATGAATATGTATCCCTTAACCACTAGATCATAGAGCATCATACTGGAGCACAACACACACAAAGGCTAAGAGTGAAAGTGCACCCATCTTTCATTAATACACACTCAATGGATGAAAAAACAAATTTAAGAAGTAAGAGCATTTATTAAAAATGAAAAAATTCCCTCCTCTTCCTTCCCTCCCCCTCTAAAACCAAACACCTAAACATACCCTTAGATGGTACAATTTAAAGACTCACATAAAAAGAAAATATTGTGCATATGTGCAAGTGTTGCAGTGCACATGTGCGTGTATGTGTCTTGTGCACACACAAGAAAGCTGCTATACTAATATCCTCCCACTTGGAGTATGTTAGCAACCTATACTTTTTTTTCTTGTGACAAAAAAGCCAATTCCATTTGTGTTCTATAACTCGCTTGGTGAGCTTCACTTTGAGCCAAGGTTTTTAAATTGAGATCCTAACTAGAATAGGAGTTAAAAACACGCAAAATGTGTGATCATGGCATGGATCTTAAGATACTTACCAATAATGTAATATTACAACAATAATCAAACCCTATCTCACTAGGTGAGATCTATTACTTGAATTACATGATACTATTGAATTTGGTCAAAATTTAAATTTTTTAAAATACTATTTATCACAAGATCTTTTTAATATTTTTTTAAAAAAATTCTTTGGTTCTCCCTTTAATTAAAAGTCATGTCATTCATTCTACTCACTAATACTTTCAGTGACCTCTGCATGTACCCAAGCTACCTTATCAATTTTCTGTTTTTTTTTTTTTATATATATAACTATAAATGCTACTCTAATATAATAAAACTATCCTTTCGGCTAATATCAACCACATGGATCATACGACATCATTGATTTGAAAAAAGTCAAGTTCTCTAAAATATTTATTAAGATCTCTTTTAATAATTTTTTTAAAGTTCTTTTGGATCTCTCTCTATTCCTTTTCATTGGATTATAAATCATTTGATTCATTCTCTTTACCAGGACCTCCAATGACCCCTATTCGTGTCCAAATTATGTTATTCATTTTGTCATCTTTTTTATGGTAGAAACTACTTCAATACAATTTTTTTTTTGTATGACCATTTATCCATTTTAACATTTTTATTTTTGTTACTTGCAATTTTTTCTCGTATTATTTCTTTAAAGCTTACTGTCCATTATCATGTAGGAGAGTTGATTGTATAGCAATATGATAAAACTTTTCTTTTAACTTGATAGGTACATTACAATCACAAATAATTCTCAATATTCTTCTCAACTTTAACCATCCAGTTTGTATTTTGAGTAATATCATCAATTTCTTTATCATTCTATAAAATTAATGCTAAATATCTAAACTTGCAAACTCGTGATATTACATTATCTACAATTTTAACTTTTAACACATGATTTCCATCTTGCATTTTTACTAAAACTACAATGCATTCCTCTATTTTACTTCTGTTCAAACAAAAACCTTTAGATTCCATAGTATGCCTTCATAATTCAAGTTTAGAGTTATCTTCTTCTTTTGATTACTAAACTAAGATTATGTCATTCGTAAAGAGCATGTAATTAGAGATAAATTGTTGTATGTTACTCATAAACACATCTAAGTTAAAAAAGTAAGAATTCAAAATTAAGCTCTAACGTAAATCTATCTCTATAAGAAAATCCTTAAATATTCTTCTAGGAGTTCCCACACTAATAATTACCCCCTTATATTAAGTCTTGTATAGTCCAAATATATGTTACATGAACTCTGAACCCTTTTCCTTTCTAAATCATTTCACAACACCACTCTTAACATACAATCATCTCTTATTTATGTCAATAAAATCATATATAATTTTTTTGAAAGTCATTATTTATTTATATGTTATGCATAATCTTACTAGAAAACGTTTTGTTCCTAGTAGAATAAGGGTTGGTTGTTATATTTAGATGTTATTTGTATATGCAATATAAGTTTTAGTACAGAAAAGAAGAAGTGTTTTTTACACCTACTGTCAGCTATCAGCCACACCCCAAAATGGAGTTTGAACAAACCAGCAAGTAAATAGAAACAGGTTAAAAGGAGAGAGGAGTATTTGACAAAATGTGTGGAAAAATCACCACAGAATCATAGCCAAATGCCAGCCACAACTACACTTTGAAGGAGATAAGTGAGCAACTACAACCGTGATGCATAACCAAGTTCAAACAAGCCACCCAGCCATCAGACACAGCCCACAGGCCAAAACCCAGTCATCAGCACCAATTAAGAGATGTTGAAAAAGAAATCAGGCTTCAAGTAGGTCAAGGTGGTTTTAACCCCTAATTGGTTTGATCTGCTACTCAAATAGAAGCTCACTAAAACACTAAGATTGGTGATTTCACCTCTTCTATGATCTCACATGGCAATTCCACGCCAATGTCACTAAGGTTTTATTTGGAAGTTTTGAGGGAGAGCGAATGAAAAAGGTAATGGAGGAAGAAGGGGGGATTAATACAGAGCTCCCCAAATTGGGAGAACTAAAAAAAATAGGATTATGAGGGTTTATAAACCCTCACCCTCTTATTTAAAAAACTTTCAAACATGACTAATCATCACATAAGTCTTCCTCTTCCCTTCCCTTCCCTTCTTCCTAAAAACTAACTCACAAACATTGCCTAAAGCGAGTCAATGAATGTGATCAAGATTCATGGGCCTACAGAATTCGTAAGACCAGAGTAAAATCACAATCTAGACAACCTTGCTTTAAACTGAACCAAACCAACACTCCTCATGTATAAAAAAAATGAGAAATATGACCAGCATCATCACTTGCAACGAGTGCAAATTATGTGTTAGAACTGAGAGCAGACAAAATCTTCATCAAATGGCTTCAATGTGAATGAAGAAGTAAATGAAAAGCAAGCTGAAGTCATTCCCAATATTTGATTGAAACTCTTCCATGAGATCTACAATTCTCCTTGTTTTGTTTTACAAATAATGTGAGCATATGAAATTTTAAAAGAAAAGGCATAATATGTGTGCGGGTGTGTGAGTGTGTGACTGAGGGAGAGAGAAACTATTTTATTTTCCTTTCTCATTGTTAGGATTCAATAGCAAGGTATGAGACTTGAGCCCCATGTTTGTGAGGCATTGTGCTCTCTAACTCCAACTACAATTAACTTAACTTCAGTCATGTGGTTCTCCCAAGGTTCGTATCACTCATTTTACACTAAAAAATAGTAATATTGTTTTGTTGAATAATCCACAAATTTGTTTTTTTCTTTTTCTTAATTCACAACTGTTTTCTTTTCAAAAAGAAAAGATGTAGTGCTAAAATATTCCAAAAGAAAACGAAGTAGGAGTATCTCTGCAGGTCCCTTTATTTATGCACACATATATAACTTCAGTCATCCAAATACCACATCATCCAGAATTTTTCTTCTAACTTGATTATTTTACTTTGAAAGGACTGTTTTGGAGCTATTCTAGTCGGAAATGTACAGTCATTGTTACTATGAAAGTTAAAAACACAATTTACTGAGAGGAGTGTACACACAAGAAGTACAAACACAATCGATTCTTTTGCGGGGGTAGGGTGGGAGTTGGGTAACCGCATTGTTTAAAGCCATCAGTAGCATTCAATCTGAAGATTATAACTTCACAAAGAAATAAGCAGTAGAAAAAATAGTTATGTAAACCAGTATTGACTCGGATGAAAACAAGACAGTTAAAAAGTTAGTGAGTAATTACCAGTGCAAACTCAACAAATGCAATTCGAGTTGAATGATGGTAATCCCCAAGAAGCCTCAAGCGTTGAACCTAGATGAATAAATCAATAAATAATGGAAAATATTTCTCCAGATACTTGTTTATTTGACCAACAACAAACACTATTGAACTTAGAAAAATACACCCAAAAAACAGAGAATATCTCATATGATGCTTAAATTCAACCAATTGAAACCATAATCTTGGTACCATTAAAAGCTACAAACCTCTCCACAAATAGATTCAAAGAAGTTTTTGACATCTGCTTGAGTAAGCTGCAGAGGTACCGAGAAAAGAAATTTTAGGAATCATGAGTCGCAATTGCTCCCAAACAGATAACGGAGAAAGAGCAAGTAGTTCCTTCAAGCAAGATTCTAAGAAAGTGTCAAATCCTAAACTACCTTCTTGTCGATGTTGGTGCAATAAATCGTTCTCGAGCACATCTCCCTTTCATCTTCAGACTGAGAAATAAAGCACCATCGGAAAGGTAATGGGCAGCGTTAGTTCAACCTGGTCAATCATCTCCTAATGCCTGTAATAGGTTTCTTGAAGAAAAAAAGATTACCCTTGGCAAAAATGTAGGATTAACGGGTGCAATGGCAGTTTTTGAAGGTAGCACTCTCAGAGGGTAATATCCAAGCATGGTACCAGACAGGCTCAAAGCAGCCCTCGCACCATCTGCAGGCATAACACTGTTAGTACAGTTAAATATCACTAAAAATTACAGCTTATCAGCAACACACATTTGGCAACAATGTTACCTTCATCAGTAAACTCAATGAAGGCAAATCGGAGAATAGAATTAGGATCTCCACATACGCGGCAATCAACAACCTATAGCCAGGAATGAGGAGTTACTCGTTACCATGGTCCACCATAACTAAGAAGAACACATGTGATCAACAAAAGATAACCGTTTTTACCTGACCACAGTTAAGAAAGAGAGCTGCCAGCTGCTCTTCAGTAACCTAGACGCCAACAGAAAAACAGCAATTCACATGAAAACAAGTGGCAAACATTGCAAGGTAGCTGAAACAAGACAATACACAAGAAAGCTAAAATTTGTACCAGTTGATCAATGTCAGACACATATACGGTCCTCCGAATCATCTCTTCTCTTTTCTCCATGTCTATTTTATGATTCACTCTTCTCTTCCCAGCACTATAGCCATTCTTCCTCTGTACCATATAATATCGTGATAAGGGGAAAAAATGAAACCTTTATGCTAGTAACCCACAATTCTGAGAGAAACAGCATAAATTAAAAGTAATCAAAACAAAATATCCATACCCTTCTGTTGTTAGTTTGGCCATTAGTATTGCCAAAATTATTGTGCAGTATAAAATTGTTAGCGTAACCAAAGCCAGCATTAGGTCCAGTTAAGTAGCCATGATTATTGGCCAGTGATGGAGGCACAAATTCCTCAGCCATGGGGTTCAGCTTTGACAAAAGCTCTTCCAAATCTCTCATATCACGCTTGAAACTATCGCCTCCATTCTCCCCATTCATCCCATACCCATCATTGTTCACTCCATTTGCGTGCATCTGAGCCTTGTAGTTGTTGTAATTGCTGTTAGGAACTGACACGGTGCTGGAAACTCTTTCTTGGTGGTTGAACACACCGTTGTTCAGATTCTGATCGCCTCTGGTTTTCGATTTCTCAACCTCACTCGAGTCCGCTGACACTACACTGTTGTCCAAATTTTGACTCGAAGAACCGATTTTCGCCCCAACATTCTCAGCAACCGCCATAATCACTAGCGTAGAGACAAAAAAAAAGCTGTTACCTTTTTTCTCCGCTTTAAGGTTTTTCCGTGAATCTGTATCAAGGGATTGAACTAGTAAAAAAATGATTTTTCTCAAAAAAAAGAGAAAAATAAGAATGACCCAGAAAACGATATGGAAAAAGGAAGCATACCCGGGTCCTATTTTATCTAAAAATTCATCATTGACATAAGATCAAGCTGATCCTGGAGATTGTGAGATACGACAACCTTAAAACCCCAGAAAAGAAAAGGAGAGAAATTGGTGAAATGGAGAGAGAGGTTTATCTTACTGATGAATGATGTGTATAGAGAGATGAAGGGGGTATTTTTCTTCGGATCGTCCGTTTTCACTGCACTGACTTTTTGGACCTTGCTGCTGAGAAGAACGTCTCAATTTGATGTTTTGGTGATGATGATGATTATTATGATGATGAATGCATCGAAGAAAAAAAAAATGATCAGCGTGACCCAATTTCCCTTTTTTATTTTTATTTATTTTGTTTCTAACATTAATTTTCCATAACTGCCCATTGAGTCACACATGTTGCCACGCGTCTCGGTACATGGTGATGATGCATTGGCGAGGTTATATGGTAAACCAAACCAAACAAAACACAATGTAGGCTAGCCACGGATTTTATATTCAAGACATCATTTAATGACTCACTTGCCTCTCATCACAGCTTATCTTAATCGAATTAAATCATTATTGTGAGATTAATAATAGGACGAACAACTAATGGAAAGTTAATTGAGATTATCAAAAATTACTCTTCACTTGTTATTCTTTGCATGTATTAACCTGTATTTCAAAAAGTTTATCTAAAATTTATTACAATATACTAATTATGCAAAAATATTTTATTTTATCGTTTAGTTATACATTTATATACTAATTAAAAAATATATAATTATGCATCATAAATTTATATATATTTTTTTAAATATTCATAATATTAAATGGTCAAATTAGCAACTAATATCAACTTATATATTAAATGAAGTAAATATATTAAATTATATAAGTAATAAATGAGTGCATTTATTAATATGTATATTATGATAAATATGCAAAAGAATAATTAATGCATCTTAAAATGAGTAATTATTTATTTTAATGAAGATTAATAAAATATTAGTAGTTATTTTTTATAAATAAAATCAAAATTAATATTATACAAGAGAAAAGCAAGTAATTAAATCAAAGGTTCTTTTGTCCTTCATCTATGTATGCACGTAATTTATGTTCTCTCTCTTCCAATTTGTTATACTTTGTTTAGATATAAAGAAAAAGAAAGAGAAAATATTTTTTTTCTTTTATTAATTGAACAAAGACAAGAAGAAGAAAAAGAAAAATAGAATATTAGTTTAATTAAAATTGGGAAAATTGTAAATTTAGAGATTATGTTAATTTCATGCTGGCATATAGGATCACGAATAAATTATGTTCCATACATGTAGAGAAGGAACAGTTATATCAACAATAATTAGGTACACTACACTATGACTCATTTAGTGGTCACAAAGATAAAGATGAATAGTAAATACAGTAAGATTAAGAAAGGATAAAAGGTGCATATAGTGTAGGGATATGGATCCCAAATGCAGGGGACATTTAAGCGAATATGCCTACAAAATTTTATTGCAGCATGTAATTACTGTAAGAAATTATTTTCTTATAATAAAATCTAACGGTTGGTAATATAAATTGCATGCATATAAAAAACATTATAAAATTAATCATATTAATAGAGATTATCTGTCTAGCATGGAGGGTGTGTCACATGGTGGCAATGGAGAACGGGGATGCTCGTGATTTGGTTTCGTTGAGCTTTTCATTCGAATAAAAATAACATGTAGTTCAATTTTATTCTAATCGTATACGACTTGAAACTAAATTAAATTGAATTCTAAAATATTGGTTTACTTTGGATTGGTTTTCTTGGATTTTATTTATTATTGTATGAATTTATTTTATTTTTAAATTTAGAGTAGTAAGTAATTTAAAAATTTTAATGTGTTTGTTAAAAAAATATATAGAGAAAAATTGATGGTTAAAAAGATAAAATTATAAAAGAAAATAATAAATTATTGATAAAGAAAAAAAACATTCAATTAAAAAAATAAGAACTAAAGTAAGCAAAGCTTATGCATTATATATTTATAAAATGTTATGATAGATTTAAGTAAAAAAAATTATAAAAAATAAAAAAAATAGTATAAATTTATTATAAATGCATTTTAATTGAGTTTTTTCAATTTGACCATATCAATTTAATGATTTAAAAATAAATTAATTTAATTTTTTAAATATATTAAAAAATGTTAAACAAAATAATATTGATAATAATTAAAACGATTAAGTTACTAAAGTAATGGTAGTTAAAAAGTGTATCAAGTAACGCCAAATATGTCAATAACAAAAGATGTCCTAAAATGATATAATGAAAAATATTAAACGACAAAAAAATTATTAAATGACATCATTATTAGATGATGTTAAGTAACACAATGACAATAATAGAAGTAGATAAAATTAAATAATAATGATATCAGAATGATAAAATGTGTTAAAAATAGTGATAAAAAATGTTAAAGAATGACTATAACATTAACTATGAATAATGTATAATAAGGAAGGAAATTAAGTAGTAGTAATACAAGTTTTATAAAATACTTTAAGTTACAGCAATAATAAAGAGAGACAATTCAATAAAAAAAGTTACTAAAATTATTGCTTTATACCTTTAAAATATTTATACTTATTAATAATATTTAAAAAAATTAAAAAAAATATTAAAACATTAAAATTAATTAATTAATTCTTTTTACTTTGAAATATCTTATTTTTATGATTTAATTTTTTTAAAGTAAAGAATTATAGTTATTAATTGATAAAGAAACAATTAAATTTATGATTAAATATTAATACATACATAATGAGTTACGTAATTATATGTATCTCAATTGTTAATTTTTAAATAAATAATTATAATTTATTACTTTATATATATATATATATATATATATATATATATATTAGTATAAGTTTAAAAACTCTTACACTTAATTTGAACTTTTTATTTAACTTAAATATAATAAGTTATAATTTATTACTTCAATGATCATTAAATTTAAGTTAAATAAAAAGCTCAAATTAAGTATAAGAGTTTTTAAACTTATAAGAAAATTTTACTCCATATACGTATATATTTTTTCTCTCTTTCTCTCTCTATATGTATATATCACCGTAGTTGGTATTATTTTTTAACTAATTTTATGTTATTTTTACTTTTTAACTTACTATAGGATTGAAGAAAAAAATATTTTTGTTAGTTATTTTTTTTTTTTTACTTTTTTATCGACATTTCACTCTATTTTATAAAGTAATTCATAGTCTAATTTTTTATATTTAATTGTGTCAAACCTAAAATAATAATATATTTTAACCCATCCATCGTAATATTTTTTATTTCTTTTTTGCTAGTCCATCCACCATAATATTATATGAATAAAATAATAAGTATTGAAATAAAAAGTTAATGTCTTTAGTGAATTGAAAATTATTTTATTACTAGTAAAACTAACTATCAAAGAAAAATATAAATATTATGATTAACCAAGTAATTGTATTACATATTATTAATTATATTCTAAAGATTAATTAATAGTATTTTATTGAAAATCAAATGGTGCATTTGAGTAAACACGTACTAAATGATTTAATTAAATACTTAGTTAATGAGTTTTAAAAAGGATATTTTCAAAAGTTATGCAAAATAAATTTTATTAAAATTTAAAACAAGTTTTGAAAAAATTTAAAGTCATAGATTCTTATCATATTTTTTTATAAATTATTTTAAATAAGTAATTAGTAAATGAATTGATTTCGTTGACAATGAAAAGAAGCCAAATAAAACTAATTATATCACCTTTACATCTTTAAAAGTTTTAAAAATAAAATTTAGATAAATTATAATAATCTTATTGAAATAATTAAAAAGAAAGGCTTAATATTATAATTTGCTTTCGGCTTGCTAAAACATTGGGTCTGCTCTATTGTCATCAATGGACAAATCGAGCAACAGTACCGGCAGTGGTAGCTCCGAAAGATGACGGTGGCATTTAATATTAAAAAAGATGTAGTAATGATTTGTTAGAAAATGAATGATTTATATTTTAGAATTTTAATAATTTGTTATATATGTGTATATATTTTATTATAATCTTATTTTTAATAAAAAAATAACACTTATAATTTTATGTTAAAAAAATATTTCATATCATTTCAAAGAAGTGGTATATAAACGAGACAGTATAATTCTTCTTTACCCTTCCTCTAACATGCCTGTGTTTGGAATATAGTTTATTTTAAACATGGTTGGTCCGTGTGTATATATATATAGTAAAATTAGATAAAAAGATAAATTTTAAACTACAAAGTATAAATTAACTAATACTTATTAAAAATAAATTTTTAATGTACAAAAATGACTTGACATAATTAAAACAACTCTTTTATTTGAGAAATTTTTTAAAATTATTTTTTTAAGAATTTATACTCACAAGTTATATATGAAGGATTATTAAAAATGCATGCTCATTAATAATAATAATTTTATAGAAAAATATATTTTTCAGTATTAATGACAAAAGAATATTGATAAAGTTTTAAATTTATGTATGATTACTTCTGAATTTGCAAAAATATTCATCATAAATGTTAAATATTGAAAATGAAAATTTTTATATTGATTTAAAATAATTTTGTTATGAATATAATAATTAATATTGTAAGAAAAGACATTAAAATTTAATGTTAGCGGTCGTTTGAATCTTGAAGAGTCTATGAATGAAAACAAAAGGTTGGGTCAGAGTGTATTGTTAGGGGATAGGCGGCTACACAGAGAGTATTAAAAAAGGAAAGGCAAAGAAACAAAGAGTGGTGGATGCAGGAACAGTGTTTGTTTTAATTCCGCGTTGAATTGTGACATGGTTTTTGTTTTTCAACGTCGCCTAAGAAGGTGGTAATCTTCAAATTCAAGAGGAGCCCTTCAATTCTGCGCCAGTCAATTATGAATCATTCCTTCCATGCACCAACCCCTACTGCGTTCAATTTAAATCCACGGTCAACTAAAATAATTATAAATTCAAAACAAAGATTTTTTTTGTCTCCAACATATATCCTACCAGAACCTGTGTAATATAACTATGTTTAATTAAGTCTATTTGTAAAAAAAAAAACAGAATAAAAATGTAAAATATATTAAAATTTTATTATATGTTAAAATTAATTTATGTACATTAATTTTTTTAAAAATTTTCATCTAACTTATCTAGTAATGCACATAAATTTTATTTTATTTTTATGCAAGACAGTTTCATTCATTTTAGTTTGTTTACTTTCTTTTTGTATAAATGTTTGTTAAAGAGGTTTGTTCACGCTCAACCCTACTTCTTTGATTACATATATGTTGTCTAAACATGAGAAAAAATTAATGTTTAGGAAAACATGATAAATTTAACAATTGATTTGATCAATTTTATATTTTATAAAAAAATTATTAAGTGATGTAAATATTTAAGTTTAACACCTCATTAACATATATTGACTCTCTCTCTCTCTCTCTATATATATATATATATGTATATACACACACTTCTTTTATAAATATAAATTTAAAAAATTCAAGCTTCTATTTTCATTTTAAATTACAAAATTGATCTCAAATGTAACTTTAATAACATTTATCTATTTTTCTCATAATTTTTCTCTTCAGCTAATAATATTGTTCAATTATCATACATATAAATAAAATATAAATATTACAACAATACTATGATAAAGTTATATTAACTTAAAAATAAAATAATGTTATAAAATATTTAATTTTAGCATAATAATTTTTTTGCTAGAATACAATTAATTTATTTCATTAAATCAATAATGACAATAATATCTTATTTTATATACTATTTTGTTATAATCATTCTATTGTAATATAAATTTTGTTAATAACGTTGAATAACTAATTTTTTAATAATATATATTCAACAAAATAGAATTTGTCTGCATTTTTTTTAATCTTCAATCGTGATCAATCTTGACAAATAAGAAGTTTTTCTTCACTACAATATAAATTATTAATTATTTATATTATTGTGTAAAAGAAGTAATAGGTCTTTTGACACTTCAACTATATATATATATTAATGTATTATATTTATTTTATTATATTGAAAAATTTAACCAAATATATCCTCTTGTAGGTTTCCCTTGAAAAATACTTTAATCATTCATTGGATTCCCTTAACTTGAAGAACTACACTCGTATTTTTAAAAATAACACTACATCGTAGTTCATTTTATTATAAACAGACCCGCAAAAAATAATGAATAAACCTTAAATAAGATTCTTCTACTACAACTGTCACTAACAGTAAAAATCTGCGTAATTTCAAGACTTTAAGATAAAATTAAATACACCTATTACCAATTACTGAATTCCATGCAAAATTTTAATTCCATCCTTCGGCCAAAATAAATATTTAAAAACAATTAATGGAAAAACAACCCTAAAAATCTTGCTTACATTAAAATAAATTCGTGTAATTTGTCCCTCGGAAATGGAGCACAAATTTTAAAATAAAAGTGCAAATCAGTTTAGCTTTAAGTAGTTGATTTTGAAACGGGCTACTCTTCAGAACTTAAAAACTAACTGAAAGTACTAATAATTGCCAATAGTAACTCGTTGAAAAGTACAACCTCTTGCGCATTAGGCTAATGTCCAACATATTTGTTTAAACGAAACAAAACCATGACAGTAGAAAGCATCAAATAAGTACAGGCCCTACAGAATCACCAAACTGATAATTACCAAGGAAATTGCTTTGTTACATCAATGATTTTCCTCCAAACAACTTAAACGAATTCATATAATCCCAATACTACCCAGAATGGAGCAATATCTCCAGAGAAGCACCGGCATTTTTTCAGAGAATCAACCACTACCTGACAGCACCTACGAAAAAAATTCATTTTCACAATTAAGATGATTACACATTTTTATATTAGCAAATCATGTAAAAACAAATGAAGAGTTGAGCACTCAATCTAATATACTCTCTGTTATCAACTGAAATTTATAGAAAACTAGAAAAATATAAGAGAAAATCATTAAATTAGAAGTCTCATTACCTTTTTTTTTCCAACAAATTTAGCAAACAATAAGTGTCACTAACATTTCTCAAGCAAATAGGCAAACATGAATCACAACTTGTGTGATTTACTACTCCATCCTTGTTTTACAAAACAGAACAGAATTTATATCACCCAGATCATCTTTATTTGAACATTAAAAATAATCAAATATATGTTGATTTATTACTTACTTCATTACATGAGTCTTAAGTGATTCTGAATAATTTAATTTAAAATCTTTAAATACCTGGCGTGGAGATCCAGATCGTGATCGTGATCGTGATCTTGGCCTGCATTATTCAATGAACAATTCAGGTGCATAAAAACAGTGCATAACAAACCTGTGTAAAAGATGTATTACAAACCATATTCAATGCAGTATGTTGTGTACCTGGAAGACTTGATTGGTGATGCAGATCGAGATCTAGATCGTGACCTAGACACAGATCGTTCCAAAGATCGTGACCTAGCCCTTTTGGGACTTCTGCTCCTGCTGGGGCTTCTGCTTCTGCTCCTGCTCCTAGAACGACTACCCTCATACTTCCTCACCTGCAGACACCAATCAAAAGTTTTGCCCACTATTTTTGGTAACTCCACAAAACACTTCTCACATAAATCAAAAGAATCCTGTGCGCATTCAAAGTGACAGGTGCAAGATCATTTTACATGGGAAAAAGGGCAAAAGAAATACACATGCAAGATCAATCAGCAAGTAAAAGTTGTTTGAAATTTGAAAGATCTGCAACAATAACCACATGCATAGAGAAATCACTCTAAGAGTAACCCCAGGATAAGAAATTTTTAAACATTAGTGTACCCGAATATAAGCTCTTGCCCAAGGATTTCTAAACTCAGTGTCATCCAGTTTCCGAATCTGTAAAAAAGGTGAATTAGATAACAGATAGAAGTAGAGTCTAGCAGCAATCTCCGTATCTTGTTATCATTCAATGAAACATAGAACTTACAGCATATTTCATGTCATCATAGTTTGTGTAATCAACAATGCCAAAAGTTCCTAGACAGAGAGCATCAGTATTAGTGGTATGCATGAAAAAATATATTTTTAGCATAAAACATGTTGGAACAGGAATAGATTCTGTAAAATAGAAAGATATAAATTTAAGTAGCCATCTGATTTCACAAAGGCTTGCATGAATAGAGACAGACGCTAACAATGATCTCAAGAATACTGCTCTTCTACCTTTCTAATTATTTGATCTGTACAAATAAACTCAAATTTCATTTAATATACTCTTAATTCACCTAGGGAGACTTCAAAGAAAGACTATCCACCTCAAATGGCACAAGTGGCGTTGTGCATTGGAACCTTAATAGCAGATTATGTAGAATACTTAATGCCCATTTAAATACAAAAGGATATTACATGTATTAGCTCAAAGCCCTCAACTACATGCTCCTAACCCTAATAAGTGTAATCTTCCAACTTAATATCATCCAGTTCCAGATACCTATACAAGTTGAATAAAGCAAGGTAATTTGAAATTACGACATTGCATGTTTCATTATTGTTTTCATACTTCATAGTGACTAAGATTCTTTAACATATAGATACAATCCATTCACAACTAGGCCAGTAGTTAAAAGAATCAAATACAACAGCATATGGGGTAAAATATAGATCCCCACCATTCAAAACCTTTATTGGGCTGTTTATTAACCTTGGGGGCAGTGAACACTACTTCCAAAGTTAAAAAAACTTTAACTGCCAATTTGGGAACTACTCTAAGCCTATGACTTGTAAACTCCAAACTTATAATAAGGCAGAAAATGGATACAACTAATTATAAAGTACTTCAGGTTATAAGTAATGGGAAAGATTTAATTCCAACTTTAGTCCTCCCGGTGCACATAAAGTAATTCAACTCAAAATAACAATATACAACAGTTTCAAGGTGTTAATATTCCTAGAAGCAATTGAACAACAAATTTGAAGATCTGTACCTATTAAGAGTTCGAATTTTCCTGGTTATTGTGCTCTATTTCTTCAAACATATTAGTTCAAACTTTAGTTTGTATTTGTATGCTTCTAGATTATGAAGTTCAAAACCCTGGGATCTTATAAGCACATTTTAATTCTAATACAAAAAAAGAGGGAACAGCTGCTTTAAACAAACAAATATCATTCAAAGCAGACTTTTTCTGTTAAAGGTACATGATCTAGGCCAAATACTGACAATTTAAGTAAAGAATATTGTTTTGCAATGAACACAAGCACAGCTCAAAAATTAATTACAAAACACAGAAAGGAACATCCAACTCCAGTATTTAAGTTTTATTAGGGCCTAGCTTCATTTGTTTCTCAGATGCAACAAAACATACAAAACATAACCTCACATCAATTTAACTCATAGTAATGAAGTTGTACCTTCACTATCACGTGAAACCTCAGCAAAACAAACATCACCAGCCTTTCGCATATGATCCTGAAATCAAATATTCATAATGTAAGGTGGTGGCCATTTGAGTAATTAAGTAATATGACCATTCTGATACCTTCAAATCTTGCCAGGATGCAGAAGATGGCAGTCCACGAACAATAACTGTAGATGAAAAAAAAATTAAGCTTTATGCAGTGCACAAAATATGAAAACAAAAATGATTCATTAACTATGGCTGATTTGTAACACAAGGCATGAAAAATAAGATTTTCCAAACGGCAAATTCATAAACATGCAAGAGATAGTCTCGAACCTTGGCTTCAAAGTTCTAACCATAAATACTGTAAAATCTCGGAATCACATATATCCAAGAATTTAAATCCTTAATAATAATATGCAATTAAAGCACAGCTAAGTGGATGTGCAGTCTGAAGGAAAAATTTATAGGGTACACTCCCTATAATTTCCAATATAAAATAAAAAAAAATTCCTAATGGACACACCTCGATATTCAGAATGGCGCGAGATGCCAAATCGGCCGCCGCCGCCACCACCTCCACCGCCTCCTCCTCCTCCTCCTCCTCCTCCTCCGTATCCCCGTCGATCACTTGATGATGGCCCTCTACCACCATGAGCAAGCTCCACCTACAACAAGAACACATAAGACATAACACAAAAGACTATTTACCTTGCATGACAGAAGTTGGAAGAGCTCCTTACCCTTAACCGACAACCATCAAAGTTGTATCCATCCCGACCTCGAATTGCATCTTCCGCATCTCGAGCATTGTCAAACTAGCAATGCCAACAAAATAGAAATGATCAAATTGCAGAAGATAAAAGGACACAGAATTGTCCACATATGAGTACAAGAGAGATCAAAATAAATACCTCAACAAAGCAATAACATGGAGGGCGTGGTGGAATCTTCAATTCAATATCTATTATACGGCCATACTGTAAAGGGAATACCATCGCAACACAACTTCATTAATACACAACTACCATCCCCACTAATCAGACATTAAGAACTATAAATTATATTGGGGGGAAAAAAAAAGCATCATGTGATTGCTACAAAATAATGGGTTAAAGTCTAATCAAGTCAAGCAACCTTTGGCAAATTACAACATATTCAAAAGGAAAACAGGGTCCACAACAAGAAAATAAACAAGTATGGAGGTCAAGAATTCAAGACAATTCTTTACCCTTGCTCATAAGCCATAAGAATAAAGAGTACCTACCATTTACTCCTCGATTGAAATACTTTAAATTGATTTTCAATATAAAAAGAAGAAATATAAAAAAAATGCACGGTTCTAGTAAGGAAATTCACATTGAACAAATTACAAAAGCAGGGAGGTAAATTCCAGAATCCAGACAATAGTTTAAACATTGAGAAATCAGAAGGACAACTAAACAGAGCGTGCACAAAAATATCATGCACTGGATGCACCACAATATGTTATACAAGAAAAGTGCCTATCTAACCTTGTAAAACAGATCTTCAATTTCTGATTCCCTTATGTCGGATGGCAAGTTGCCAACATAAATTGTGCGAGAGAAGCGACCACTCATCTGTTAGAAGTTATACAGTTTGTCTACAAACAAAATTGGAAATCATCAGTAAAGAAGAAATCTGTCACTTTATGAAGCCACACCTAAACCTAAATGTCTAATTGTCATCATCATTACTCTAATGATTACACAAAAATAAAATAAAACCAAAACTATGAAGCAAACCAAGAGAGCAATCCCTGAGGTGAGCCATGCTCCACAAGCTCCATTGCTCATTTTGCTCCAAGATGCTCCAAAGCTATAACAATATGAAATTAAATTTGATCTCCTCATCCTTTCCAGAATATTAGCAGGCATACATCTTCTGAGAGTGAGCAAGAATCTCCAATTATTTTAAAAAATAACCACAACTCCACCCCGATTCTCCCACTCCCTCTCTATATCCCTATGTTTGATTGCAAAGCTCATATTTGTCCAAGCGCTTGTCATCTATCATAAACAAAGCATTGGTGTCATGATATCAAATTAAGATCGACATATACTTAAGCATTTACCTTACTCAGCTCTCTTTTTAACAGCATTGAAAAATCATCCTTGGCAAAAATTCGCAACATGACCCCTAATTGTGTTGGTATACCTTAGTAAAGCAACCTAAATGTCCTGGATATGTAGTGGAAATACATTTCCCTACCCTCCCTATCTGAAACACTCGTGTCTATGGGCAAACCGTTTATAACAACGAATCCTTTGTTTGAGGTACTATTGCAACCCTAAATTTCACATGTTACAACGGAAGAGCCGGTAACCAAGTTCTTCAACCTCTTATAAATATTTCACGCCAGTGAATTACAACCTTAACAATCAAATCAACTAATTTCGACTTTGCCCTCCAATAATAAGTCGGAAACAAACACAGGAGAGTGAGGAAAAGATATTTTCAAGATTAAACGTAATTATTAAACGGAGTCTTCACTCTTCAGAACACGCCAACAATAACACATATCGTGCACCTAAATCCAAAGTTAGAAATATGAAGAAATTAAAATTCCAAGCTCACCGGTGGAATTGAGGTAAAATTCCTCAAAACCCTAATTGTGCAGGGGGTCACACAAACAGAATAGAGACATGGAACAATTGCATATAAAAAAGAACAGGAATAATTTGATGAATGCCATACCAGAGAAAGGAACAACTTGAATGCCCAATCGACCGTTTGCGAAGCTGAAGCTGAGAAACACGATCCTTTCGAATTCGAGGGAGCGTAATGGTAAGGGTCTAGGGTTGCGGAATGAATTTATGGACCCAAACTGGTTTTGGGCCTTCACAACAGCACTGGCCCATCTCTCCCATCAAGCTAAAAAGACGTATATATATTTACAACTACAATTTTATTACTGACCAAAACAAAAACTATTCACAATTATAATTTTACTCTTGTTGACCCAAAGAAAAAAAAAATCAATTTTACTTTTGAAACCTTTTCACATGTCAAGAGAGATGATAACCAATCACTTAAATATATTATCATTAATCGTTGGTTCAAATAATAAGGACTTTTTTTTATTATTTATCTTAAATAAGGTTTTGAGTTCAAGTCTAATTTTATTGTTTTATATAAACTTACTCAGATAAACTGAATCAATCAAAAACGTAAAGTTGCTTTTGAGTCATTAAAAAAAGAAAAAAAAATCTTGAATTCACATGCATACAAATTTTTTGGAGTCAATAAGCCAGTAACTTTGCTTATAATCTCATAGATATTCTTAAGTCTACGTAAAAGATGATTTTTCTAATCCTTCAATAATCAATGTAAAACTTGTCCAAACTACATGGCCCTACCTAATCAAATAAAACTTGGCATGATTTATATAACCGGTCTACCTAATGAAACAAAACTATATTTTGTTGTTGCCAATCTTAATAAGTGATAAATTATTGAGCTAAACTAAGATAATATATGAACTCATTAAATGTAGATTAGTTACGAGAATCCAGCACACAAACTGGTTGTTATAGAATTAAATGGATAACTTATCCATGTTCCTTTTAGGCAACCTTGCTTTTAGTGTCAGTATTTTTATACAAATTCTGACGTTTTTTAACTTATTTCTTCACTTCCTTCTAAGTTTGTAGGAAGTGGTATTGGGTAATCACAACATGCTTTCTATCCATGGAACGCCGTTTACTGCTGCCCTTTACATGGTTAGTGATAAACCAAACACCATCAGACCAAGAATTTGTAGAAGAGCAAGATCTGTCCGGGGTACGCTGACCGCGACAATGTACATGCACATAAATATGAAAATGGAAGATGTGTAGTATTGTACAAAACAGAAAAATTAACCTACAATCATATATACCATGCGAAAACTCTAGACAAAAATTCTTCTTCAAAACTCCATCTGTTGAGCTCCAATTAAGCCGACGGCTTATCTTTTTCTTTCTTTTTGTAATGTGTATGTTACAACAAAAATTCTATTGGAAGTGGTATATGAAGTGAAAAAGAAAAAAGAAAAAGAGAGTTGTTGTTCCCTTTGTCCATGGAAAAATAACCCAAATTTAATGAAAGAATAGATTTGAATACCCATATGCTCAGCGAAGATAGCAATGAGACATGAACGTCGCCGAAACATGTTATAACCTATGCCTCTCACAAATTATGGAAAAATTGGATGCTGCATAACTATAGACCTAGTGATATGCACATCCACTTTAGTCATTTGGATCCATTTCCTCATCTTGATCCCATAGCGCAGTCTGATTGGTTTTGCTACCATTTTTGTCAGATTCAGATTCGTCAACAAAATCATTAATTTCATAGTCTGCCAGCCCTTCATCTTCGGATTTAACCCCCTCTTTCTCCAAGGAACCTGCCTTACTGGCATGTTGCATCCATTTGGGGCATAGGTCTTCACCTCCATATAGAACCTGGCCACCGTCACCTCGGACACGATTAGCAACCTTGGTAGAAGCTATTTTGCATGAGCATTCTGGAAGTGGATGTGAAAGAAACATTGCTGGTTTTGACAAAAGAGCTTGCCTTATGAGACCTTCTTCAGTCAAGCTTTTGTTAAGATGTTCCTGAACTGAAATCGTCCAATTATGTTTAGGATGGTACAAATTTTCACGAGTTATGTTGAAAAGTTTCGCAACAAGTTTCCTGTGAAAGATAGAGATACACTAGTGTCATAAAAAATGTAAAATGAAGGGAAATTTAGTGCCATAATGAAATCAAAATTTAGGGAAACAACTTCAAGAGAGAAATTTCAACTCCTATTTATAAACACTAGGACCTACAAAATTTTCAAAGGAGTAGCATGCTGAGAAGTTTGAAGCAAAAAAGATGGAAGATGATATCATACTCATCACTTTAGATACAAATATGCATACAATTCTCAAGGCACCAATTGACACAATCAAGAAAATGAAAAGATGACTATGATCCAATTTGGATAAGCATGTGTAGAAACACTTGTAGGAGAAAAACAAAAGCATGATAAAATAAATAAAGTCCTTCTCATAAGTTATAATCAACTTTATGCAAAATATTTTATTTGTTTTATCTCCTAATTTTCTTCCCCTACAGAAGTACTTCTAGAAAAGCTTATCCAACTTGGGCCTATGTTCAAAATGCACATGTGGAAAGGAGGGCATCTCATGTAAACATTTGATTATTTGGCTCAGTGCAGTGCAGCAAGGAGTGGAAATATACAAAAAATTTAGGAAGGAAGTGCCAAAGACATTCCCTAGGCTTGTCTGCAGTCTGCTATAAGAGCAATGTCGTGTCTAGTATATATTTTCAACTTTTCAGATGTGACATGTATGGATGCCTCTAGAAAGTATTGCTAGTCATCGAAGTGGTGTGAAAGGTATACTTGGCTTGTCTTCTCTACATCTTTAATTAATAAAGATGAAATGTATATTCTCAATAAATTAATTCCAACTCCCAAGTGCATTTTATTTTTACCTGTCTGGTCGGTATGTTCTAAAAGAAGCAGTCTCATACATTCGATGCCCCATCACAAGGCTTGAAAAATCTGGCCATCCACTACCATCATTGTTAAATCCTGGAAAGAAGGCATCTGCTTCCAAAGAAACAATGTAATCAAGTGCATCCCAAAGTAACCTGTGTGCTTTCATTCTCAGATCCATAGGGGAAGGATCAGGCTCAGTAGGGGTCTCAGTGATCCAAGCATACCAACCTTCTTTTTCATGTTGATAAATTGGTCTATCTGGAGGTGGAGGAAGAGGCCGAGGCCGAGGACCAGCCCTCTTCCATTCTTCTTTGAGTTCTTCCTCACTTTTTGCAGGAGGTGGTTGAAACCGATTTAGTGGAAGAGGTGTTTCAGGTCCAACCAAGTCAGACAACTCTTTTTCACTGCATAAGGACGTGCGATCCACAGTATTGATAAACATGGACCGCAAAGGAATTAAAACACGTTGACCTCCAAAAGTTTCAGAGCCAGCCAGGTAAATGATTGTTTTGGCAGGATAGCCCATTACTCGAAGGAGAATGCCAACCTGCAAAAGTTTAAACAAAAAAGAAACATCTAACCTCTGCATAGTAGTGCTTTGAAAATCCATAGTCCATACAGATGCTAACAATTGGCATTCATCCAGGATCAGTGCAAAAGTTAATCAATATTACTTCAATCGTTTTCCCCAAATGCAAAAAGTCATCTTTAATAAAACTCTTATCAGTATCATCAATTATAACCGAATACAGCAGAATAACTACTTCATCACTACCATGAAACCCTATCGTAAAATTTAGCATACCTCTTCAGGCATCAGTGGACATAGACCTTTATCTCTTTGCAAGTGTGAATTCACATTCAATTCGTCTTTAAGAATTCCGTCTTTTATCATTTGAGCCCTTCGATGTTGAATGAGTTCAGTGTGTACATCCTAACAAACCAAAACCTTAACATAATAACCAAAGAAAAAGAAAAAAAAGGGGGAGGGGGAGACAGAAGCAGAAAATTGAAGAGCCTAACTCATATATTACCAATTTCTGGTGTACCCAAAGCACATTACAAATTTATAAGCATTTAGATGAAATTAAACCCTAAAAGTTGTATACATTGTAATAGCTCCAATAATTCTAGGCAATTAAACAAAAGTGAAAGACTGAGCAAACCTGAAAAAGTTCTGCACAACCATTGTATGCCAAGGTTTCTCTCAATAAGCCAGGATGAAATGCCAAGAATGGTTGCCCCAACGCTCTTAACCTTAAAAAGATTAAAGAAATCTCTATAAAGTAAACCCTAAAAACGTTTGTGATATATGGGCACAGCATGACGACCATAGAGAAAACCCATATAAAAAACTCTACTGGCAAGCTGAACCCTATAATTTTTAAAATCACATTCTCATATTCATATTTTTTATGACACAAGCACACAATCACATATGTTAAAGACCCAAAAAATTGGCAGTGACAAAAAACAAGAGTGATCTATGTGATAAAAAAGCAAATGCAGATCAATTTGTTTAACCAAAAGGTATTCATACTTGTGAACCATCCGACGGCCAAGCATTTGAATTTCTGGACGAAATTGAAGAGCATGGAAAGCAACCCTGCATCGTAACCTCTGAATCTCTGCCATGCTAGGTGGGAGTATTGACTGCAAAAATGTATAGCAACTTGGTAAAAATGCACATGCTCAAACAAAAAGTGAAAGAGTGGAAATTCTAGTATTGAAGAAGCTAAAAGCATACTAAACAAGCAATGCCCTTTGGACAGCAAATACACAACATAAGAAAGCGTTTGAACAGAGGGCAAAGGCATGGAAAGGTTAAGGAGATGGTAAAATGCTGAAGGAATTACAATCCTTCTACAATATTTTCAAATATAAAAATTTTAGCAAAAATAAAAAAAAAATGACACGCAAGCAACATGCAAAGTCCAAAATATATGATGTGAATTGCCAGAGTCTAAGAATAGAAATATTAAGCATGAAGCACTTGATAAAATGTCACAAGACGTCCATTTATTGTGAAAATTTATTAACTTGTTATAGAATTAAGGAAGCTAAGCTGATAAAGTAAATGCATCGAAGTCTGAAATCCATGACAGGTAAAGAACTCAGTATGTACATGAAAAAAGGGTCAGGCCATGATATGATCTCAAGCAGAGGTTAGCACAGAGCCTTGAAGTTCTAAGAATAAAGCAGTTTCAATGACTTACAAGGATAACATAATATGCTAACTTTGTTCTATATAGACAATATTTGGTATCAGCAAATGACAGATGACAGATGTTTCCTGAAGTAGACCCCGACATCTACAAGGTTGCAACAATAACATAAATTTAAATTAACAATTTCAGAATACTGAAATACCTGCAGAGCTCCACCATTGGCAATAATTAAACCAATAACCTTTGATTTCTTTAACTTTGGCAAAATTTCTTTGATGTAAAAGTTTAGAGAAGAAGAACTTGTGGGCTTAAATGTAGGGATGTCATTTCTTTTTCTCCTTTCCATCATTGTTTCTGGCAGGGTCTTTGCAATGATTACATCATTTTTGAGATATGCTATGAACTGCTCCTCATTATAAAGATAGGAAAAACTCTTGAACTTTGAGCTGAATAAAATTTCAAAAACAAATAAATCATATGTACAAATCACCGCAAGAAATATTAACACTTTAACAGTCTAACACACAACAACTGAAGAAACCTTCCTGCACATACCTGATTCCTTTTGAGCGAGTACTTTCTTGAATTTCAGGAATGACAAGAGTAGCGTTTAAAATCCTAGATATGGCGACCAGATCAGAGATCTATAAAATCAAGAATACTGTTGTTAAATTACAAACAATGATATAAAATGGCTTTTCAGACCCTCCCCTAAGTCCCAACCTCCCCCCCCCCCACTCTCTCTAATAATGGGATAAACAAAACAAGACTTCTACACATCAGGTGGAGTATACCGATGATCTTATCTTTGCAAACCCACCAAAAACTTTTGCGTATATGAAACCGTTGCTCTGCTCCTTTGGAACTGCAAAGAGAAAAAAAAGAAACTTGAAGTGGAAGATGGAGAGAGTGAACACAGCACGTTATAAAATATTTGACAAAGAACAAAATCACCAAATACTCAATTATGTACCTTCTCAGACAAATTAGAGAAAATGTACCTATCATAGTCAACTCAAGGTTATGCCACAAATCTATACTTCACTCCAGTAACACTAATAAGTGAAATGTTTCAAACTAGATTATAATGAAAATCTTTAAGGATCTTTTAAAATATGAAAGTAATATCTCAGAAAAAAATCACCATCTCCAACATCAAATGAAGCAGAGATTCTCATAATCTGTAATCTGTTTACTAATAATACCTTTCCAATGTTAAATGTTTGCCTTAATAAGCAACTTATATATATGCAAGTGAAAACAACAAACAGGTCATAACGACGTAAAATATTTACACTTCAACAAAGTTTAAGGCATACCCACTTTTGAATCAACAAGTCTAAATTGCATATTTTCCATTCATCCCCCACCTCCCAAATAAAGAACTGAGAGATTTGAGCAAAATTATTACCAGAAAAATTGCTTCTAGCGTCGGCATTAGGCTGCAATGCTTCCAAGGATTTTATGGAACCCCATAGCTTCTTATTCTTTATACCCTGTAGCATTTCACCAAATAAAAGCAAAATAACTTAGTTGAAACACAAAACACAAGACCAAACACATGCAGCAAATAGACAAAATATTAAAAATTAACCTGTCTTCCCAACACAGAAGCAAAACCTTCAGGAAGATTGGGTAGTGCTTTATATTGCATTATATTAACAGTCCACAACTTTGTCAAAGACAGATGAATGATGATAGAAGCCACAGATAAAGTGACTACCGAAAGCACAACCCATTTTATCTTAGTTATGAATGGCATCTTGGCTCAGTGACTCTACATCGCCAATCCTGCACCAGCCGACTTTGAGCTTATTAGCTCCAACATCTATCAACAAGAAAGTGCACAAACAAATCGGTTAATAAATGAAGTACACAGCACAGTGCTCATAGAGTCATAGTTGATAAATACAGCATCCAAAAAGAACGTTTTACATCCATGTACCTAAACTCAATTACCAATCTCTCACAAACTTCATTTAGTATCAATACCAGGATCAATACCGTAAATAACTTTTTCATTGCAATCTTAATCCAACCGACATTAGGATCAATATCAGGAATTACACATGTTGCAGCATCACATGTACTACTGACACAAAATCTTAAGTGAGTCCAGCAAATATCATCATCAATAAGGTAACTGTTAACAAAAATTAAAAAACAAGTATCTAAAATTAGGATGCATGTTACTAAAAAAGACAAATAGTTTAACTATTCAGATCATAACAAATGCAGAATATCCAAGGGAACGGTAATGGATTTCTTCTATGTCATCAGAGAAGAATGTGGATGACGTAAAAAGAGAAAGGAAGCAGCATAGCCTAGGGTAAAGTAAAACATGCAAACACAGTAAGTGCAGGAAAATAACGAACAAAGGCGTAAGAAAATTGATACAGAATTGAAATTTTGATCAGAAGGTAAGCACATGCATTTGGCATTAAGCAATAAGATAGATAGAGATTTGGTCTTAAAGTAGGAAGCAAAAGCGAACCTGAAATTCCCAATCAGTGATGCAGTGATGATTGGGGAAGAGCGAAGAAGCGAGTTATGAAGCAAGTAGCAACTACGCTAGGCTTGGGCGTCTCAGCTGGATGCTGAATCAATTCGGCGATTTTCGATTGGATCTCTGAAAGCGAGATTCGGACTTGTTCTGTGTGTATGTTGGGATCACTGTAACGAAGGGGTTGATGGGTTGTTGTCTGGGTTAAGGAAAAGGGCTTGATGGAGGAATATGGATTCAGCTTCGATGGCTGCTGGGTGTGAATTTGGGTTCTTGGATCCAAGATCACGCTCTCGGACGCACCTCGAAATCACGTGGATCTTTATTCAACTATACTCCTCCCTCGTCTTCATTACTAAGTTGATCACTATTATAAATTTTCCAGAGATGAATGAAGTGCGTCAAAAGGAAAACAATAATAAAACAAAGAAATTTTCCTTTTCAATGGGATATTTGGAAATATTTAAAAATAATAATATATTTTTTTTTGGAAATTTTCTCCTACCAAAATTTTATGAGTGTAAATTTGATATATTATTAGTATAAAATTTTTATACTGTTAATTAATTAGAATATATAATAAGTATAAATGCCATATTAATTATTATACTAGTAAAAATATTCTTCATAAAATAATTTATGATCAGATGACAGCTACACTGTCATTGTATTTCAATTACATTCATTTTTTTAAACGCAACATCAATTCATATAAACTCATGTTAATGATAATTATTCTTGCGAACATGTCAAATTTAATTGAATGGTTCTTAGAAATGGTCTTGAGCTTTTTAACCATTCGACTTTTAGTGAAAATTTATAAATAGAGATTAAAGAAATGAAAATAACTGGTTTCATTGTTTTTTTCAATGATCAAAACAAATAATAATTTGTTAAGCTAGGTTAACTCATCAAGTTGGTGTATGATTTTCATGAGTTTTTTCAACTTGTTTTATTAAATTTCTTGATATAAATTATTTAAATAAAATATTTTGAACTTATTTTAATAAATTTTATAGTTAAATTTATGACATAAATTATTACATTAAAAAGTTTACTAAATAATATTTAATTATATCACACTCTCAAAGATTCTTAGCTTCAACCTTTTTACCTTTGACGCCAGCTCCATAAAACAGCTAATTAGAGCAATATAATTAAAATTAAGTGTATGTTTAAAAATATACTGAAAAATGAAGAAACTATAATTAATAATTTTAAAATAAATATTAATCTATGTTGATTTAGACATAAATTCAAACGTACTATAAATCCTACATTAAGTTGCTATTTTCAAAATCCTTCATTCAAGACGATTTTAAACCAACTAAGAAGATTTGTCTTGAATTTTAATCACCCACCTAGGAGAATTATTCAAGTTACACTGGGTTCTCACAACTCTTCAAATGTTTATTGTTTGGACCAGCAGATACTAAGTTCAACAATAAAAATTAGGAACCAGCTTCCAATCATGGTTTTAATCGATGCTATAACTTTTTCATAGCTAGGACCGGGTTAAAGCGATCAAAACCCGATTAAATATTATGTGATTCAACAAGTTAGTTTAACTGTGTGTTTGTTTTAATATTTGTCTAATGCAACCCGACGAAAGAAGTTTGCCTCTGTGCATGCTATATCTCATCAGCTCTGTTTTTGTAACTGAATTATGCAAATTGATGGCTAAAAATTTACTTAGCTCACGTTACGATGCATGTTATAACTTTCTAAAACATGTTTGCATTTACATTTAAAATACTAGAGTTTTATATTTACTTGTAATTTTACGTTCAATTTCCGTTTATAGGGTTTTTTATTTGAGTTACTTATTATAGTTTTTACATTAAATTTTATATATATTTTGGCGTGATTCAAAAACAACCGTAGATCTTTTAACAATGATTCAAACTTGAATTACAATAATTTTGTCAATTGAAAATTGCTCAAAAGTGTAAATTTTTTTCGTATACAAAAAATGACAAAAACTGTATTACTGAATAGCATGATATTCTTTTCAAGCTACCAAGTTCATTTTCTAATTTTTAGTTACCATCCATTGCTTACGAGATATCTTCGAACCATTCAATAGTTCTGTTTAAAATTGACAAATCAGAGCCTGACGCCTGCTTCACAATCATCACTGAAAAACTTCCCCTTCCTCGTAGATAAACACCATCAGTTTCTGTATAAAATCATCCAAACACCATCCAATATAAAACGACACCAAATAATCTCATCCTAAATGTCATTGCCTCCAAGTACACCTGAATTAAGCATCACCTTTGCCGAGAGGTTTTGTTATTAAATCCCAGTAACATTTTCCACAAAAAAAAAAAAAAAAACAACCGCTCCATGTTGAAGAATAGACAAGTGCTATATCGATGGCAAACAGAATACGAAAGTGAACAAGTCAATTAGAAACTTAGTTACCACACAAAAATTTTAAAAAACTCACAAAAATTCAACAATTAATTATAATAGTCGATTGGCTAATCTCAACGATAAAAATTTTATAGAACAAAACAAGTTGTGGATTAAGCGAACTCTCGAAAGGAGTCCTAGTCTGGCTACAATAAACTATAAAAAAGATCTAATCAAACAAACTAAAACCCATGTCGTCGTCACTTTCTTCCTTCGGCTCTTCCTGCAATCACAAATTCACATGTTCAAAACACATCAAAACCAGCCTTGCATAAACAAATAACCGAACAGCTAAGTTATGAAATGCGTAAGCTATATAAAGAAATGTATTAGACCATAAGGAATAATAAACAAAACAAAGAACATCAAAACAAATAGCACAAAGGAAACACTACACTAGATCAGAAAAAGGCATCAAATGTCTGTGCAGTGCATGCTGTCACCACAGTAGAAACACAAAGCAAACAATTCACAACTAACCGCAGATAAACAGGAAAAACAACATAACAAGATATCCATTCCTTGCAGGCTTGACTGCATGTAAAGCTATTTCACTTCTTAACTCAATAGCCGCAAGTTCACAAAAAAACTTAAAATTAATCAAAGTGCTTTACTGTTTTTGCCCATTCATCACTCAGAAATCTCAATCAGAACAACGGCTTGATAATATTTTCTCATAGATCAAATAAATTCTAGTTCCAATTTAATAGTTAATTGGAGTTGTTCAAGTGGGCAATTATGGATAACAGAAAATTTTCAAAGATCCCCTCTCGATTCTCGAAGCATAAAATCTCCTAATTGCGTCCCAAATACTTAATTTAGGTTATAAAAGGTAATCAACATTACAAGAGCAACAATTTGTTTTACAAGCATGGGAAAAATATGGGCATCCACCCTACAGTAGAAAATTCAATGTTTAAAATCTTAACTGAGCATCATTGTGTTAATTTTATAAGATTATATTAATAACACTTTAGAATTAATCAATACTTTGGAACCTAATTCATTATTAAGATCCCTAAGACACTACAATTTGATGTATATCATTTGACTATCGTATCACATGAGAAACAAAACATTCGCTAACAGCATCAAAACCAGTACCTTCTTTTCCTCAGCAGCAGGTGCGGCGGCAGCACCACCACCACCGGCGGCAGCGGCAGGAGCGGAAACGGCAACGGCAGCACCGCCGGCGGTGCCACAGTTAAAAATGAGGTCATCGATGTTCCTGCTGTTGGCGAGTCTGGCGAAGAGGCCGGGCCAGTAGGACTCAACACAAACATTAGCAGCCTTCAACAAAGTATTGATTTTCTCCGCCTAAGGAAAAGGAACCCGGAAATTGAGATATATCATTTAAGAATAATAAAAATGAAGGGTTAAAAGAGTGTAGACTAACGCTAATTGGGATCTCTTCATCGTGGAGAATGAGAGAGGCGTATATGCAAGCCAACTCGCTGGAACCCATTGCAGCACAGAAATTGTTGATTTGGAGCTGCTTTTGCTTGGAGCACAGAGCACAAATTAGGGTTGTTGAAGGGGAAGCAGTGGAATATATAGTATTGTTAGAGACTAGGGTTTCTATCGATTTGGACCACATGGGCCTTCTTAGCAATTCGGGTTTGGTTTGTTTTGTTTTAATTGTGAAACAAGGAACTTAATTTTTTTAAATATTACGCAAAATTAGTTAAAGTACTTGATGTCTGTATGGATTTTTTTTTTTCATATTTAATAACTTTCAGATTTATTGTTTTATGTAAACAAGTTTAAAAATTTTAAATGTTTTTATAATTAAATTGAATTTAGTAAAAAATAAATATTAAAATTATAGCTTATATAATATTACCTTGTTGACTTAAAAAGAAGTTTTTTTAAAAAAAAATTATTACTGAAGGAAGGAGAAAGAGAAGTGGAATTTTTCAAGGTGTAGGAATCAAACCCTGATCACCCTACATGTATTTGCTTGTTCTCACTGTTTGATCTATATTGCAAAGTTCATAAAAAGATTTTATTGGTATTAGTTTTTTTATAATTCTTTTTTTAGACGAAAACAAAAGAAAAAAATTATAATCTTAAATATTAAACTCTCTTAACATTAATCTGAAGAATACTTAATGTCTGTTGATCATCAACCGTAACAATCATATATACAAATAAATAATTAAACAATGAATTTTAATTATTAACTTATCATTAAAAAAATTGTATTAATATAATAGGTAATATATATATATATATATATATATATATATATATATATAAGGCAGAATTTTTTTACGCTGTTGTAAGTTTAAAAACTCTTACACTGAATTTGAGTATTTCATTTAACTTAAGTCTAACGGGTTATAATTTATTACTTCACTGGCTATTAGATTTAAGTTAAATACAAAATTTAAATTTAGTCTAAGAGTTTTTAGACTTACACTAGTATAAGAATATCATTTTCCATATATATATATATATATATATATATATAAATGAAATTTTTGAATTTTACATAACATATAATAAGGTTTGTTTAGAAATGTTTTTTAAATAAGTCTTACATATTTATTTATAAAATATTTCAGTATAATAAAAAAGCCTAAACTTAGATTTATAGTAAAGGAGTAAGTGAAAAAAGTACTTTTTAGAATATAACAAACTGAAATTTAAGATAGAGAATTTAATCTTAACATTGAGATGAGAAAAGATGACTCTCCTCACATTTAATTTATTAATTGAACCATTAACATCATCCAGTCAACTTTTTAGAATATAATGAACAGAGATTTAAGATAGAAGAATAATTCTCTCTACATTTAGTTTGCTAATTGGCTCATTAGCATCATACAATCTGCTTTTTATAGTATTTACTATCAGGTATAACAATTTATCGAAATTATCCTTGATTCAAGCTTCATACTTTTATTTCTCTTTTCCTTTTCCTTTATTATTTCCTTGTGAATCTCTCATTCGAATTACTAAAACAACATATGTTAGAAACTAGTTATATAAATAATTATGGATAAGAATACTTGTTAAATTTATATCTCACCTAATAGGTATCTATATAATTAAAAATAGTATTATAGTTCTGTAAAAAACTTAACTGCTATATATGTATATATATAGGGTATACATTATTATTTCTATATTTTAGATATTTAAACATCTATTTTTTTTAAAGATCTACAATTGATTGTAGAGACCATGATATCAATTTTAGCTTTTACCTTTTCCTTTTATTGACGCGTGTTATAAAAAAGAATCACTACTTAAAAGTTAAAATTTCAAGCATTTTATATATTATATATCTGAGAAACAAACTCAACTAAATAGAGCAAAAAAGAGCAAGTCAATGGCAATATCATTTAAGTTTTTACCAAATAGAGAAATGGAAAGAGAATAATAGTACATTATTATATATGAGCAGTGCAGTATTATTAGTAGAGAAAAAAAATAAAGAAGACAAGAGCATAAAAAAAATATAACAAACTCACTTGAAATTTTTTAAAGCAATTGAAAAGTCACTTCAAATAATCCTCTAAAATTTGATAAATTTATATGTAAATATTGTATGATAGTCACAATAAAATGCATTGTTCAAGATCTGCATAATTAGCTAGAACAAGAAGGGGATTAAGGAAGGAAAAAAGAACATAAAAATTATCCAAATTTAAGTACAAATTTTGATAATAAAAATAATTTTTAAAATAATTTAAATAATACTTATTTTATAACCTACACTAACAAAATTGATTGAAGTAAATTTAAAAAAAGTCTGAATAAGTTTTAAGCTATTTTTGTAAAATTTTCAAAATATCTTCTACATGCTTTCTAAATGGATTGATTTCATTAATGATCAAGGAAAATGTTAAAAAATTAATTATATTACTTTAATAAATAATTTTACATCCTAAACTTTGAAATATCAGTTTAAAATAGAACTATAAGAATTTTATCAAATATTTTTAATCTTCTAAAAAGGCCTATATCAAATTTGACTTTGGGTCTCCATGGACGTTGGGCCGGCCCAGGGGATTACCGCCCGTCTTCTTCGGCGTTGAAGAAACACATGAGCCTTCCAGTTTATGAAAATGGACAGCAACTTCTTTGATAGATATGACATTGTAACTTAGATAAAACTAGCCTACAAGATAGCTTATGAAATAATATTTTTTCTTTTTCTTAGTTTCAATTTAAAATGATTTGTCTTTTCAACTTCATATAATTAATATTGTTTTATTTATAGCATTTTTTTATTACCTACAACTCCTCCGTAATACTTTCCCTTTGAAAATGCATAAGTATAATAATTTGGCTTATATTTAAATACTATTTAATTAAAATGCATTAACAATTAAGTTATTCAAATAAATTAATTTAATTTAATAAAAATAATTAAGAAACTACAAGCAATAATATTTTTTCATGTTAACTAAGAATAATAAAAAAGTACAATTAAAATAATAATTGATATTAAAGGTTAGAATTTAATTTATAGTTCATTACTAAGTACAATGATGATGTGCAAATAACTAGATTAAAACACGTGATAAAAATTCTGAGTGATATACGCCAAAAGTGAATCATGATATGTGTCAACCCTATGATAGGTTACATGGGTACTAAAAGTAGTATGTTTGACAAGTGGTAACACTAGAATGAGTAACTCATGTCTGATACGAGTAATTAGTCCAACACCAACATGTGACAATCTCATGAGTAATGTCTCTTCAACATGAGTTACTTGTAAGATAGAAGTCATTTTCTTGCACTAAGATATGTCAGTTTCTCTCGAAATAACATCTGATGAACATGAGTTTTGCAATTCGTATACTCTTCATTTTGTCAATTGTTGTAAATTGTGTTTAAAAGCACCGTAGACAGTTAATTTGTTGATATTTTAGTCTATAATGATAAAAAGTCATGCTTTGGATCTTCCTCATCAAACATAATTGCACAATATAACAATTACAATTGCTATTAAAATATAAGTTTTTAAATCGTTATTGATTGTATTTGTAAACGCTACAACTTCTCATTATATGTACTAAATTGTCCCTCTTACTTCACACAATTTATTGTCTATATTAAAAAAAAGGTTACAAAATAAGATGATGCGACCGTCTCTACACTGGAAACAATAAATATGCTAGAAAATTCAATAAGTACTACTTTCTCCGTCTCATATAGATCTAATTTATATAATGTTGTCAATAAGTATTTATAAAAGTAAAAAATTAAGTAGTAAAATAATTTTTTTATAAGTAAAAATTAACATATGTTTATTTATTTGGTTCGAAACTCTTATTATTATTATATTTATTTTTTAAATTTAAAGAGTATAGGTTTTTCTAACTTTTAAGTAACAGCGGTGAGCGGGTAATCTCCAATTTTACGAGAAATAGATGTTATTTCACGAGCATTAGATCCGATAATCTTGGTTGGCAAGTTTACTTGATCAGCGAAAAATATTAAGACAAAAAAATGTTAATAATAAAAAATTATAATGAAGACCAAAAATAGTAGTAAGTTAGTGGTCAAGCACGCGTACGCGTAGTCAACAAAAAAGCAATGGAAAGAAGGCTGAATCCACCAGAGTTGGCTTAGCAATTAACATTACGAGTCAAAATGGGTGAAGGTTGAACGAGTAAAGGTTCAACCACGCGTCAATGCAAGAAACTTCTAGCCGAGGCTATCCAAAATGCCCCTGTGAAGAAACTTCACGAAAATTCCAAACCAATCTTCCACGACTCTTCCTTTACATTGTATAAATACTCTTCATCATCGTTGTAACCGTGCAAGCTGAATCGAGTACCACCCAAACCAACCAACCTTTCCACCATTTTTTTCAAAGTTCAAACACACAAACAACACAACACAACAAGATGTTCATGTCTATCTTCAGCCCCTTCGAGATCGTGCAGGGACCCATGTGGAGGTTTTCCTTGGGCGTGGGCCCCGTAAAAGGTGCAAACCCGAATCTCAACCCGCAAGGCACTTCCTCCTCCGTCGACGCCGAGCCCAAAACCACCAGCAAAGATCCGAATCCATCGGCACCAGGCGGGCCCAACCAAAACCCGCCCCGTTTGAGGCCCAGATTTGCGCCCGAATTCGACGGTCTGCACTGCTTCGAATCCATCGTACCCTGCTGAGCGATTCATTTCGGTTCGCACCATATGAAAATGACATGCAATTCAATTCAATTTATTTTTACTGTGTAGTCAAATCAATGATACAGAAAGCTATATACTGTATGCGATGGTTCAAATTATATTTCCCTGTAACATGAAAATAGCAAGTTGAAATTTGAAACAATATCGCCTTCTTCTGCTCGGTAATTATTATTAAGCAAGCTATATCCACCAAATATACAAACATATTACAGGGTTTCATTAAACAAGCTACAACCAATATTTTATAATTAAAATCCAGAAAGAGTTTCAAATATTCAGGGATGAGATTTTACCATCACTTTTTCTTTGCTTAAAAAAAGATGAGGAGACGCTCGAACTTACGAACACATACAAGGCTTATAGGTATTAGATAGCGTTTATTATTATTATTGTTTAGCTGGAATAGATTCCTCACGTATTCCAAACAAAACTATTTAGACACAAGCATCTTTAAAATGTATCTTAAAGATAAAAGTATCAATTAAACTTATCCCTTAAATTTGTAAAAAATTATTGTTCAAAGTGTTTAAGACAAATGGTCACATTCAGTATTTCTCATTTGATACCGTATCTTTACATTAATAATTTTTTATTTTTAAAATATTAAAAAATTATAATAATTAATTTAAAGAAGATATAGAATATCCTTTCAGATCTACAGGTACCACAACAATAAATACTTTCTTCAATAAAATTTATATATTATTTATTAGATATAATTATATTTTTAATCATTTTGAGATATAAAATAAATTTTAAATTATAAAGATCATAAATTTAGTATATAACAAAAAATTATAAAAAGAAAATTTTGATTTAAATTGAAAAATATTTATTTTAAATTTTGCAAAAATTATTTATAAATTATAAGAAAGTAAACTTATAACAATTTAATTTACTTAATTTGTAAAAATATTTGAAGAAAAAAAAAAGCAATTTGAAAATTTTATGTAAAATAAAACGGTTAAAAATTATGTTTTTGGTACTTTAAAAAGATTGTGATTTTTTATCGTATTTTATTTTTAAAAAATATTATTAATATTTATTGTTTTTTTTCTCAATGTTTTCACATTAGGTTTCTATTTATTTCATTCTATTAATTTTTAGACATTTTAAAAAAACGAGACATTAAATAAGTAATTTGTAATATTATTACAAGAATAAGAAAGTAAAAAATATATATATACTTGTTTTATGAAATTAAAAAAAGAATGATCGAGGAAACATATGGAAAATAAAAAAAGTTTGTAAAGATTAACTTATAACCTTTTAAAATAGTAGACTAAAAAAATTATATATTTTAAGATATTAAAAATAATTTTTTAAATAAATAACAATACGATTAAATTTACCTATTTTTAAAATGGAAATTTAATTGACTAAAAAATTGAAAAATTAAATTTGTGCACAATTCAAATTTAAAATAAAAAATAAAAAGTGTGATTAACATGATACAAGTTTCATTATGTATTTGGTAATTTTTTATAATAAATTTTACATACAATTTTTTTCTTATAAAATAATTTTTTTTAAATCTCAATATTACATTATAGGAACATTTGTTGATGTTAAAAAAAATGTAATTTATAAAATTTATGGTAAATTATAAAATTTTTAAATGCTTAAAATTAAATATTTTTATTTTTAAAATTGCATTGTTGAAAAGATTAACATCTGCTATAGTCGTTCATTTGAAATTGAACGAGCCTTTTTGTGTTATGTATTTCTCTGTGATTCTTACTTTCTTAGTAGCATTGACACAATCATTGCCAATTTTTTTTATAATTCTTATTATCAACTTTAAAACCTAAAAGATATAAAAAAGTTTTAAATTAATTTTTTAAAATTGACAGTATAAATGTTTAAAGCATAATTTTTTAACTCTTAAAAATTAATAAGATTGTGTTTAAAATTAGTTATTAATAATATTATATATTCTAGAAAGAAAAAATATTTAGAAGGTTTGTTCATAATGGTCCACTTAATTTAGGTAGTTTTTTTTTTTGTTTATATTAGAATAAACAAAAGTATAATGTATTTTATTTTTAAAAAAATATAAATTTAAAAATAAAAGAAGAGAAGTGGGTGTGATTTATGCTAAAATTTATTATTCGAAACATCTATCTTACTCAAAATTTTCCCCCAGTATTTTGGTCGGTAATTGCATAGCCTCTTCAATTCAGTAGTAAGTAAAACACGAAGCATGTGCAGGTTTTAGTTAGCCGGTTTGAATTCAAACGCTAGCATTGGTCTCCACCATGACTTCAAAAGGTGGATCTTCGTATATATATAGATGATTAGAGTCAACAAAGGAAGGAAAAACTTCTTTTTTTGTAGAAAATATTTTCTATGTATATGTATGGTTGTATTATTTACCATTTTAATTAAAATTTCTCTCTCATTTTACTCAACCAATCATGGTAAGGAGATAACAAGACAGTGTTTTGGTCGGTAATTGGGAAGTAAAATATGAAGCATGTGCAGATTTTCATTATTTCTTTTCAGCAGGTAACGTGACCAAATTTCCACACATATAGTACATGTTATTTGATTCCTGCCAAAATTGTGTCCTACCCGTTTTCCCAATTGCCAACTTGAGCCAGTTTCAAACGCATAGCATAGGATTTGATGGCTCCATTTCTAAGTCTTAATTAATTAAAACCAACCACGAGTTCCAAGTCAATGGGTGGATCTTCGTTTGTGATACGATTGTTCAATATTACTTGATTGGAGCCTACAATGGAAGGAAGAATTTCAATTATCTAGAAAATAATTTCTATGTACAAAAAATAAAAAGACAGAATAAAAGGCAAAATCTATTGGATTATTCGGTTGCAACTTCCAAGCCGTGGGACCGTGGATGATAGAAAAAAGCACGAGCTAAATGGCTTTGTGCGGTTCTCACATTTCAATGACGTGGCCTTCTTTCTACAAAGTTTAATTAATGTCTTAATGCAATGATGCGTAATATGGCTATCCTATCCATCAAATTTCTCTCTTTATGTATGGTTATGAAGTTGTTTGAGGAAAGAAAAATTTTACTAAATTACAAAAGTGAGTAAAAGATTTTGTGGTAAGAGAATAGGCTTACCTCAAAGAGAAAAAATTCACCTTAGAGTATTGTTGGCCTAGAAACAACTTTAACTAAACAACTGTAACTTCATATGACTATATTTCAAATATTTATGGACATGCAGAAAAGACCTCAAAAATTTGTTGAAAGGATCTTTCTTTGATATGTTTTTATGTTAATAGATGAAAAACTTAACTTCATAACCACAAGGGGCATATTTTGAGGATCTTCCAATATTTTATGAAAGACTTCAAGTCTAATCAAAAGAGAAATATTTTATGAAATTTTCAAGGGTTACTAAGAAGAGTCTTATTTTATGTCGAAAAGGAAATCACATTTTGAGAATTTTGCGAAATTTTGAGTCCAAGATTGAAAACATTAGAAACCAATCAAAAAAGAGATCTCTAACAAATTCTATTTAAAATTTGTCGAAATAGGAATTGACAAACGAGTTATTCTATCCAAGTGATAAGGCAGAGTTCAAAAGGTGAAAAAACTTTTAAAAAAAAATTGCAAGGCCTGAACCAATTAACAACAGATGCAGATTAGTAATTAGCAGTGTATTCATCATCAGTCAAAGATCAAAGGCACATGAACCTGATCGTGAGCGATAACAGTTGTGGAGAAGGTACAATCACATGTGGTTATAGATAAATGACACAATTATGGGCCACGACAGTTGAATTAAAGCACACTTAAAAGACAGTTACCAAGAAGTGCCTACGAAAGAAGGAGGACAGTTGTGATTCATTTGTCACTAAGATTTACATTTACAAGAGATGACTTTTTACACCAAATACTAGCACTTAAATTCTTCACACATTAAAATTTTGCACCGAGCCAAACATTAACAACTAGGAGATTTACGGTCCTTAGTGTTAATTGTGATAGTTGTACGTCTAAATTTTTGTAATTTATTTTCAGTCATTTAGGTTCAATTCTGGTTTATTTTTGCAACCCCTTGCATTTAGTTTAATATTACTTTCTTATCCCACTGCTATTTCTGTCTAATTAATTGCTTTATGATGTTGATTTGGTGATTATACAGAGAACATGCTTAAAAGAACTAAAAAAAAATCTAAATTTAGAGTATAAGGCAATGAGTAACTTATAGGTGTGATGAAATAAAGAGTAAGAAAAATAGAAACTGCATTCGCCCCATTGAGAATAGGTTGTCAGAAATTTCAATTTGGAGTTTTATAGATTAGTTTAATTTGTTTTATAAAATGAGTTGAAAAAATGATTGTACAATTTTTTGGAAAATAGCAAGGTTAATAACAGTACATTAAAAGAGTACGTTCTCATGCAAGTAATGAATTTTCCAAAGATTATCGCACAACAACCATGGATTCTGCTCACAATTATTAGGGCATAAAGTTTTTGACAATTATGAAATATTGATACAATCATGAACTTTGTTTCATGTATGATGTTATTACGTTAACATGAGAATTAGATGTTTAGTTTTATTTTTAGTTAAATAAAAATAAATTTATTTTAAAAAATGAATTTACTTAAATAAATCTTACATTTTTAAAAAAAAATAAACAAATAGATAAAAAGAATGCAAGAAAGTAGAGTAAATTTGAAAGAAATACAAAAGTGAAAACGGGAAGGGAGAGTAGGATGAGAGAGAGGTGAAGTTAAGGGGAATGCAAGAATGTGGGCTAAAAAATTAGGGTTGAGTGAGGTACTCAAAAGAGTTTGAAGATGAAAGAAAGAAGAGTCAGACTTAAAAAAAAAAAGAGAGTTGAAATGGGAAAAAAAAGATTCTTCTAAATAAATATAGAATTGTCTAATTTTCTTGTATAAATAAAAAATATATATATTTCTCTCATATCATAATTATTCTTTATTATTTAAATGATATATTGTTACGAACATTAATCTTTTGTTATTTGGATTAAGACAAGATATCTTTGATTACCATGGATTTACTTTGAAGTAGGGTGACTAAAATTATTAGATAAGATAAAAGGTAGTATAATTTCTTGTTAATTAGGAGATTAATTTTGCTATAATGTTAAGTAATTTTTTTCACATGACATGAATATTTTAAAATTTAATATTAATTTAAATTCAATATTCAATCTATCATATTTTTGAAAATAAATTACATTTATTTTTCATTATTATATTTATTATTTAATTGAATATTTAATATAATAACGTCCAGTTAAAATTGGAAAATTGTTATCGTGATGAAATTTGGACTAGTGAGCTTTTCATGTGTTGCAAGGATATTATTAAAATAACAAATTTAAAATAAAAAAATTGTATAATTATTTTAAAATTTAACACATTAATTAACAAATTACTTCATGAATACTGAGGAGTGTTATATTGGATGTCGACTTCAATTACTTAGCTAACTTAATTTGATTCATTTCTTATTGATTATAAAAACAAGTGTTCTAATATTTGTTTAAGAATAATTTTATTATTTAATAATTAAAATAAAGAATTTATAATTTGATCTAACATAAAAAATGTACTTGTATTATACATAAAAATGTCAATAACATGCAATTGAATTTTCTAACTTTGTGTGGTAGAAAAGGTTGTTGCCTTGGGGTGAATTTGGGTTATTGACTTCAAAATTAATAGGTGATTTCACCATTAAAGGGCACGAAAAAAAAAATAAATCTGGTACACATTGCTTATTTATGATGAAATTTTGTCCATTGATTTTTAAATCATTGAGCCAAATTTACCTAAATTTAGTAACTCTTTTTACCACAAAATTAATATATATATATATATATATATATATATATATATAATTATTAATAATATATTCTTTACTATACTATTTAATTTTTTATTAAATTTTATTTAAAATAATAAAAATGATGTAATTTCCACTCCTAATTTAATAATTTTAACTAATATTTTTGAAAATTTCGACAATTTTCATTAAATATTTCATAGTGTGTTAAAAAAATATATTCTTAACCATCTTGTATATTTGTGAATCTTCGCTCTTAAAAATGAAACATTATGCAAATCTACTCTCTCACGTAAAGTCACATCGTTGTATGAATAAAAACATTTTTTCTTTACATACATGGATTTAGAGTATACAAACTTATTTCCTTTAATTTTACATTTAGTTATATACCATAATTTATTTATAATATTTTTATTGAAAATAATTATATATTTATTATTCAAAATGAAATATTTTTGTATTTGTATGCTGCATAAAAAAATTGTTGATATAAATTATTGGATGTATATATTACAGATTATAATTTTTTAAAAATTTCAATAAAAATAATATTCACGTCAATTGTGTATTCTAATTTTCATAAAATTATTTTATAAATATTTAGGACAAAATAAAATATTTATTTTTTATTTTTAGATATTAGTATTTTAATTATTATTAATAACTTGAAAGTTTTACAAAGTTGAGAATTATATTTATATTTTTTACAATATAATAAAATTATAAAAAATTTAGTAAAGTATCAGTTTTAAATTTAAATTTAAATTAAAAAGTTGTCAAATTTTAAATTATAGTATAAATATAACAGCCATAGCCACCCAAAACAAATATTCCAATGCTCCACTCCATTTAAACATTTATTACGCAGATTGAAAACCAATTATTTAGGGGAAAAAAGTAACCCAATATATTCTAAAAAAATATTTTAAGAAAAAATAAAAATAAAACTTATTTATTAGTTTAATATTCAAAACTATTTTTAAGATGTGAAAATAAAATAAAAACTAAAACTAAAACACTTTAGGCTGATAAAACGTCAATTGTTTTTAAAAATATCTTTTTTAAAATTTAGGTTGATAAACCAATTTTTATTATTTTTTAATTTTAAAAAGAGAAAATTATATTTAAAAAGAGAAAACAAATAAGCTCTTAATTTATTTTAATACTTTTTTACATTTTTAGGCTTTATTTTTAATATTATTAAATTAAAATAAAATTTTCAATGATTAATTAAAATATATTGTATTGGTATTTTAAATTTTAAAAAATAATTATGATTATGATTATTATTATTATTATTAAATATTATATTATAATAATTTGCTTTTCTCCTTTGAAAAATTGTTCATGATAAATTCCTTACTAATAAAGAGAGAGTTAGTAGAGGTATGACAAAATTTCTAACCTACCCTAGGTGTAAGAAGGCCTTGAGTCCATCATGCATTCTTTGGGAGATTGTTCCTATGCTAGGGTAGTTTAGAACCATTTTATTTTTTTTCTGATCAATGGGTCCAATTTTTTAGCTCTGGTTTGGCTACTTGGCTCTTCTCCAACTTATCCAATATCTACATGAGAAATTTTTATAACTGGCTGATGCTGTTTGATACAATTATTTAACATATTTGGAAAGATAGAAACGAATTTATTTTCCAACAACACTCAGCCTTGCCTAGTTCTTTAGTCCAAAAGGCATTATTTGATACTGATTATTTTTTTAGTTGTTGCAAGAAAAATTCCTTAGCTTTGTCCGGATTAGCTAATGATCATAGAAATGTAAGCTTGATTCCTTCTTGTACTAGCCAATCGAATTGAAGTTAAATCTTGATAGGGTAGTTTCTATTTTTGGTGGCAGTCATGATAAATTTGTTGCTGAGTTCTACAATAATCTCAATCCTTGTTCTTCTCTGGTTGCAGAATGTAGTCTTTATCTAAGTATTCAACTTGTTATGTAAAGGAGTATTTATATCATTTGAATAGAAAGTGACTCTAAAAAAATCCTATTTCTCTTTCTAAAAGTTCAACTATCTATCCATCCATTATATTAATTAATCTGGTGTATTAGAAATTCTTTGAAAGATATAAAATTTGTTAAGTTTACTCATATTTGTAGATAGACAAACTAATATACAGATACTTTAGTTAAAATAAGTTTAGATCTTTATCTTCTTATTATTAGTTTGAGGACCCTCCCCTCTTATCCCTTTCTTAAGCTTAGATGCTTGTAATTTTTTAATTTCTTAGGCCTTTTGTTTAAGGTTTGTTGTATTCGGACTATTAAGCTCATTTGTCGGAGAAAAAAAATTAAAAAAAGAGGTTAATTTTAAATTTAAAAATAAATACTAAATATAACAAAATCATTTAGCATATAGAGAAAGACAAGTAATTTCTAAAAGTATTTTTTATTTTTAAAAAACTCCTAAAAACACTTTTTAAGAATTTATATTCACAAATTTTATGTAAAAACTAATAAATAATTTATTTAACATATAAAAAATGTGCACTACACCACTACCATGTTATAATTAATTTGTATAACTTATTTTTAATTTTAAAAAAATTCCTTTTATCTAATAAAAATATATAAATTTTGTTATCGTATTATACTTCTTTCTTTTGATACGTAAGTTCACTATTATTTAATAACATTAATATTTGTATGTCTTACATATTTATATTTTTAAATTTAATATAATTTAAAAATATTCATAAATAAAATGAAAACTTAATCGATACAAATAAAATTAAGAGTGTAATATTTTTTTAGTAGATAAGATAGGCAACTAAATGTAGTTTAAACTTATATGATACAGATATTGCTATATTATAGTGTTTATACATTAAAATAAATAATCCTTTAATAATAACTTAAACACAAACTTTTATTTAAAACAAAAATCTCGTGCATATTGGGTTAGCTATTAATATAAATAATAAGTGAATAAAGCATCTTTTGTTTAGAATATAAGATGTGGCATCAATATGGCTTCTTTTATCAATAGCCAAATTTAAAATGTTAAAAGATAAAGTTAGGCGATGAATAATTTTGAATAATATAAATCAAACTATTTCAAACGCCTGGAATATAACATAAAATCTAAAAGTTGTTTAGTGAATAAAGATAAATAAAAACTGACTCATAGTGCTAACATCTTCCATATTATAAATAGCAAGCACATTGGCGCACCTAGAGGACACAAAAAAGTTCACTTCTCTTCTTCACCTCGTTATTTGTCAAGCAAAGATACGTGAATTGCTTTGTCAAGTGTGGACTCTTTGAGGTAAAGCTTCAAAAACTTCATCCTGGTATTTGTTTTAATTTATCTTGTTACTTTAATATAGCTTAATACCAAACCCATCTTGTTTATTCTACTGTATGTGTTGTAAATGCTATTTTTCCTTTTAAAAAGAGGCGTTGTTGAGTAACACTCTCCCGTGTTCCTGCCATTTGAAGTTTACTTTTCACAAAGTTAATGACATTGCAAACCTCTTACTTCCTTTTTATCCATTTTCCATCTTTATAGACTATTGTTTGCTTCCCTTCATCACCAAGGAATCTTCTCATTCTCAATTTTCCCTCTCTCTCTCTGTGTGTGTGTGTGTGTGTGCGTGTTTAGGTGCACTCTTACAATATATTTGGCTGAAAGGCTAGTTGTTCATTCCAAGAATTAAGTTTTCAATGGCTAGAAGATGCATTTATGCTATGGCGCCTGCTGTTGCTGTTGCTGTTGCTGTTGAACTCTATTTCAAAAATAAGAGCCATAACAAGGTGAAAAAAATGCTATATGTATTATTTTATCAGCATTTCAACATTAGGGTGTGTCAACGTAAGAATTTTACTATTATTTTTTTTGTGTATCTTAAGTTCAAGATGTCTGATCTGTAGGGAATGAAACAAGGATCTTCGGTATCCAATCCAAAAAAGATAGCAGAAGTGAATGAACAAATGAAGACCCCTCCAGGGCTGCGATTGGCACCAGAGCTAGATGGCTTGCATTGTTTTGAAACCATAGTGAGCCAGTGAGGAGTTGAATTCGCTTGGTGCTGTTTGTTTCTTGCGCTGATTGCTTAATGATAAACTAGATATTTCTTATAGGTTATTTTTTATTTTTATCTCCTTCTCTTTATTGAATTTTAAATCTTCGATATTAAACTAACGCCTTTTTAGAAGTTAAATTAAAGAAAATTATTATTAAGAACTCTTATCTTTTTCGTTACCAAGTATGACTTTTTATTTTTAATTTTTTAAAATTTAATCTCTTAAGTTTAATTTTTTTAATGTAATAAACTACATATTATTAATAACAAAAATATTTATTTTTAAAATTTAAAATTTTATTAAATTTAAAATAATCATCCAATGCATCTTTAATTTTTTGTTTATTTTTTGTATTAATACTTGTATATAAAAAAGACCACCTGATTATTTAAAATTATTTAAAATTTCTAAGTAGAGACAGTTTTACGTATTTTTAAAAAACTTTAAATAACGGATTCCATATTGTCATTTTAAATTAGAAGTTTTTTTAAAACTTGAGCTAGTTCAAACTAAGAATGGAAATAGACTAGATTAGATCAGATTTTACTCTAAAAAGGTGCAATCTGTAACATAATTATTAGACTTGAATTAGGCTTGTTATGTGCTAAAGACTTTTTTTTTTTAGCTTAGCCTGACCTACTTAGGTAGTCTAGCCTGAAACTTGTTAATAAAATCTGCTAATTTTTTTAATATTAATAAAAATATAAATATTTTATTATTAAATTAGTTTACATATTTTTTTTAATTTTCATCTATGTTATTGATAATTATTAAATAATTATAATAATTTTTATATAATTTTATAAATAATTTTTAAAATATTATTTGAGCATTAATTATAAATGTTTCATATTAAAAAAATTATTTTTATTTTTCTTAATTTATTTTTAAAAATTATTAAAGTATTAAAGATTTTAGTTTTTTTTAGGATCATATTTTATTTATTTAAAGATATCTTATATTTAATAAATAAAGTCACAGTGAACACATAAAATTGATCACAAAAAATAACATTCACACAGATTGCATACTCAGTACTAAAAATAATTCTTTTCTGATGTGGTAGATAAGACAATACTGCAACCACAGAGTATATTAAGAATTTCCTTTAGCATTATACCAATGTACACTACAGCGGAATAATATAAATAACTTAGAAGCTTTGATACCAGTGTTAGAACCAAAACAATATTATAATAGCTAAGAGAAAGACAATATTGCAACTTTAGTAAAGAAGGAAATTACACTACTCCTAACTCAAACTATTACTACTACTATCGAGAACAAGATCTCAAGGTAAAATAAAGAAAAAAGAGGAGAAGAAGGAGGAGTTTTCCTGGGATAATTGAAAGGGGGACCCAAGGCTTTATTTATAAGTTAAGAGGGGTCCTACCTTTTTCTATCCCACACCATGTTAGACTAACAAAATGCTCCAATTAATACTTCTAACGAAATACTATTTAGTTAATGGAATTGGAATTACTTTGACAAGTTCCTCTATACATTAATAATTTCTTGATCAAAATTATGAGTCTCACGACCCAAATAAGCCTCACTTACTAGTATCTGAGCAATTCTTCCTGTTGCTTTTACCGAACTTCCCTCTTGTATCATCAAACCATCACCCATTAATACAACACCAACATTTTTTGATTCCAAATTCAAAGCAATACCTATAGTACCCTCTTTAAATTTCACTAATTCACCTGCCATTACCTCATCAAGACCATAAATACGAGCAATACCGTCACCTACTTGAAGTATGGTACCAGTATTTACAATTTTTACTTAGGTATTATATTGCTCAATACATTCACGGATAATTTTACTAATTTCATCTGCATGAATGGTTACCATGAATATTTCTTAATTTTTTTTAGAAGAAAAAAATAATGCCTATACTCTATACTATAGTAGATATTATAGTAGAAGGACTAATCACTTATTTTTTTCTTTCATCGTCCCAAACATGCCAATATTAGCATTGACAGTTCGTAAATGTAACTCGTTATTCAAGCAACTATTCAGAGTTTCAAGAGCTCCCTGTAAGGCTTGTTGTAAAACCCGTTGTCGGACTTGATTAATCACCCTTTGTTGTTCAAAATAAATGGTTTCATTTTTGTAATTTTCTAATTGTTCCAAAGTCGTATAAATTGAATTAATTAAATTTAATTTTTCTCGTTCTATCTCAGAATAGTCATTCACTCGAAACCGATCTGCTTCCGTTTCGACTTTCCTTAAGTGGGCCTGGGCTTTTTCTAGCTGTTGAACAGCTCTTTCCCATAGTTCTTCTGAATTTCGAATAGTTCTTAAGATTCTCTGTTTTTGCTTATCTAATAAATCACTTAATGAAAGTAGATTCTCTTTCCATTTATTTCAAAATGTCTATGATCTCTTCCCGAACCAAACATGAATCTTTCGATTCATTTGGCTCTCACACTCAATTACTTTTGTTATGGGAAATTTGCTTATCTTTTTTTTACGTAATGAGCCTATCCTCTCTTCTCTATTTATAAAAAAAAAAGATTGAAAAAATATTTAAAATGATTACCAATACAAGACCAGAATATTTGGAGGACTCTTCTAACCAAAAAAATAATTGTCAGCAAAGTTGTTTTTTTTCTTCAAATCCAAAGAAGTCTTATAAATTTATACATAGGTCATCAATTCCGCATTGTATTTGTTACAAAAAAGTGAATTAATGAAAACAAAAGTAAAGGATTATTTCGTTCCTGATAGTCATTTATTTAATCAGTGGATGGGACCATACTCTGGATCGAAATTGTAGGGAGTACTGCCTGATTTTTTCTACCAACTTAAAGCCCCAATTAGTATTCTTTTTCTATTATGTATAAATGCTCTTTGGAATATTTAAAAAAATTTGCATTACTAATCCTTTGTGTATTTTGGTGTTTCTACCCATCTATTCATTTTTTTATTAAACTCCTTTAGTTATGTTAATACATGTATGATAATTCATACAAATGATAGTGAAAACTAAAAAAAAAAAGGTTGGTTTTTCTTTTGTGCCCGCTTCAAGACAGGATGACTAATCAACCAACCTTGGGGGTAAATGACCTCTTCTATTGAAGAAATAGAATAGAATTTTTTTTTCACTTAATTCTTATACATGGAAAATGAGACTTAATATTTTGACTACAATTTTAACTCCTTATACTATCTATTAACCATAAGTAATATATAACTATAAGTAATATAGTATATATATAGAATTAATAAATTCTATTCAATAGAAGCTGTTTTATTTCACTCATATAACTATCTGATTAAATTCTTCAATCCGAATTTTGAAAAAGAATAATGATAAGGATATATATTCAATTTATTATCCTTCTTACTAGAAAGCACTATAAAGAAAGGGGGGAGTATAGCAATAGTATCGAAAAGCTTCTGTCTCAACGAATTGCATGTAGAGATATTGATAACACACATAGAGTTAATGGTATTTCATAACTAATCGATTGAGCAGCAGCTCGTAGACCACCCAAAAAGGAATATTTATTATTTGACCCATATCCTAACATAAGAAGTCCAATGGGAGCAATACTTGAAATAGCAATCCATAAAAAAACACCGATATTGAGGTCAGATAAAACAAAGTTATAATTAAAAGGAATTATTGAATAGCTTATTATAATTGATATGACTGATGTGAATGGTCCGATACTGAATAAATTAATATCTCCTCTAGATGGAATAAGATTCTCCTTGAAAAGTAGTTTTGTTCCATCTGCTAGAGCTTGAAGAACTCCAAAAGGACCAGCATATTCAGGTCCAATACGCTGTTGTATCCCTGCGGATATTTCTCTTTCTAACCATACAATTGCTAGTACACTTATTGTGATTCCTAATATAAGAATAAAAATAGGGGCAAATACCCATAGAATTCCATATATCTCTTTAAAAGATTCCAATCTGAAAAAAAAATGGATATCTTGTATTTTTGTTGTATCAATTATCATTTCAACGATCAACTTCTCCCATAATGATATCTATGCTACCTAGTATTGTCATAATATCGGCCAATTTCATTGTTTTAACTAATTGAGGAAGAATTTGCAAATTGATAAAACCCGGTGCACAAAAGAAAGAGAAAAATATAAAAAGAACAAACAGAAATATTATGTGATTAATCGGTATTCAAAATAAAAAATGAAAGTAGACAAATCAAAAAGGAAAGGAGATGGTTGAATTAAAATAATTCCCTTTCAATTTCAATTTCTTTTAAGAGGGCAGGACAATATGAATGTTTTATTATGTTCTATCAACACATTAAAAAGATTATATGATATATCTGTTGTGGAAGTGGGTCAACATTTCTATTGGCAAATAGGGGGTTTCCAAGTGCATGCCCAAGTACTTATTACTTCTTGGGTTGTAATTGCTATCTTATTAGTTTCAGTCATTCTAGTTGTTCGAAATCTGCAAACCATTCCCACTTTTGGTCAGAATTTTTTTGAATATGTTCTTGAATTCATTCGAGACGTGAGCAAAAGTCAGATTGGGGATGAATATGGTCCGTGGGTTCCATTTATTGGAACTATGTTTTTATTTATTTTTGTTTCTAACTGGTCAAGGGCTCTTTTGCCTTGGAAAATAATACAGTTACCTCACAGGGAGTTAGCTACGCCCACAAATGATATAAATACTACTGTTGCATTAGCTTTACTTGCGTCAGTAGCATATTTCTATGCGGGTCTTTCAAAAAAAGGATTAGCTTATTTTAGTAAATACATCCAACCAACTCCAATCCTTTTACAATTAACATCTTAGAAGATTTCACAAAACCCTTATCGCTTAGTTTTTGACTTTTTGGAAATATATTAGCTGCTGAATTAGTAGTTGTTGTTCTTGTTTCTTTAGTGTCTTTAGTTGTTCCTATACCTGTCATGTTTCTTGGATTATTTACAAGCGATATTCAAGCTCTTATTTTTGCTACTTTAGCTGCGGCTTATATAGGTGAATCCATGGAAGGCCATCATTGACTAGTTGTCGAAAAAAGTCTTTTTCGTTTAGCCCACCGCACATGCACTGCGGCTCAAGATAATCTATTTTAGGAACAACATATATAATAGAAAGAAATTTGGAATAATAATAAAGAAAAAGGGTTATTCTCCCCCCCCCCCAAAAAAATAAAGATGCAATAAAGTATAAATAAAATCAATATACAATTTAATGTAATAGCAAAATAGAAAAGATTACCAGAAAATTGTAAAAAAACTAGGAAAGAGATCCATCCAAAAGATCTTTTTCCTAGTTTTCCTAAAAAGACTTTTTATTTGACCTATTTCGATTTTCCTCCAATGAATTTTTTTTTGTATTGTTATATTTTGTTTTGTTCATTCCATTTTTTGTTCATTCAATTATAACTATAACATATTAAATATTATTCTATATATATTATTAGATTATTTATTACTATTATTAGATATTAGAAAGCAATACATCAATGAGAAGTTAGTTCAATAAATTTAGTACATTTTTTTTCGTTAAAAATTCGAAAGAGTCCAATATGAAAACGGAAAGAGGGTTGAAATAGACACATTGATTCCTTTTTGTTTATATGATTTTTAGTGAGCCGTATGCATCAAAAGGTGCATGTACGGCTCTTAAGGTATAAGATTAAATCCTAATCAATCGACTTTATCGAGAAAGATTACTTTTTTAAGGCCAAGAAGTCGATAGTGAACTATCGAATCAACTTATTGGCATTCTGCTATTTCTCGGTATAGAAAAATATAACAGAGATGTGTATCTGTTTATAAATTCTCCGGGTGGATGGATAATACCCGGAATGGCTATTTATGATACTATACAGTATGTACAACCAGATATACAGACAATATGTATGACATTAGCCGCTTCAATGGGATCCTTTCTTTTGGCAGGAGGAGAAATTACCAAACGTCTAGCATTCCTCACGCTTGGCGCCAATGATTCTTTTATTTGAGAATATATATGAAGACTATACCTTTGCCATAAAAATACTTAAGTAATAATAGCATGGTACTTCAAATTCGATATACAAATTTTTGTTTTTTAAACCATTTGATTATGTATCAAAAAAGTAGTATGAAAGAGAGGGCTTTTACGATTTTATCTGATCTATCAGGAACCTAGTTTAGTTTTAGTGTCACAGACTTCAACAAGTTTAGTAATGAGCATAACGGCCCTATTGTTCCGATGGAGAGAAGAACCTATGATTAGCTTTTCAGGAAATTTCCAAACGAACAATTTCAACGAAATCTTTCAATTTCTTATTTTACTATGTTCAACTCTATGTATTCCTCTATCCGTAGAGTACATTGAATGTACAGAAATGGCTATAACAGAATTTCTGTTATTCGTATTAACAACTGCTCTAGGAGGAATGTTTTTATGCGGCGCTAACGATTTAATAACTATCTTTGTAGCTCCAGAATGTTTCAGTTTATGCTCCTATCTACTATCTGGATATACCAAGAAAGATGTACGGTCTAATGAGGCTACTACGAAATATTTACTCATGGGTGGGGCAAGCTCTTTTATTCTGGTTTATGGTTTCTCTTGGCTATATGGTTCATCCGGGGGAGAGATCGAGCTTCAAGAAATAGTGAATGGTCTTATAAATACACAAATGTATAACTTCCCAGAAATTTTAATTGCGCTTATATTCATCACTGTAGGAATTGGGTTCAAGCTGTATTTTTCAATTTTTTTTTTTGAGTTATTTAAAAATAGGATCACAAAAAGAAAATCAATTTTTTTGAGAATCAGAAAAGGGCAATTAAACTTCCCTTCCCCAAATTGTTAAAAAACAGAAGTTCTTTTTTTTTCACTTTTTTTTTTCATTCTATCTTTTTCCTTTTCATTGGATCGTAGCTTAGATCTGTGCCAAGGTTTCAGACGAAAAGGAAATAAGATCTTTATCTGAATACCGTATGTTAGCCATTTTTGGAGAAATTCTGTTTAAGATAATTGAACACCATTATAGGTACATTTAATATACATTTCTCTCTTCCAATCCCTATAATCTTCTGACCATTCGAGAAATTGAAAAAGTAGTATATGAATGATATTTTTAGTTATTATCAATGAGGATAATTTAATATATTTTCGAAGAATCGATTGGGTTATTAATAAAAAACCTCTTATTCCTTGAGCAAATATAAAGTTATCCTAGGCTTCTGCTATTTCTATACGTTTTTTTTCCGCATTTTTGTTTATTTTTTTTGTCGTCCTCCTCTTTTTTTCTCACTTTCTTTTGCTTTTTCCTCTATATAATCCAAAATTGGAAATTTTGTCTTTTTTCGAATCCAATTTTGGAACAGAAAAAAGATTTTCTTGGACTCGAAACTATAAAAAAAAAAAGAACAAACGTTTCTCAAATTTGTCCAAAAAAAGGGAGGAATGCACAGTTCTTTGAAAAAATTTCCAAGTAACTGTTTTACGCCTTTAAGCACGTATGGATCCTTTGATTATGTCTCGCTGAAAATCCGGTTGTTGTGAATAACGTAGTAAAGCCAATTCATTTATTTTAGTATTCTCAGTATTTCTAGTATCATTACGGGGAATTCAAAAAGTTTTTTTTTTGTAACAAATACAAATGTCAGAATAATCTGAATTAACTTTATTCAAATAACATTTTTGAATATTAAAATACTAATATAATTGGAATATCTAAATTCGTTTTTCATATCTAAATTAGTATTCTACAAATTTAGGATATGTATAACAATATTCTAAATAAAAAAATACTTTGAATGTAGTGTTCCATTTTTTATGAAAATTTCACCATTTTTTTATTTATTCTATATTCTTAATTTTATTTTTCTATTCCTTTCTAAAATTTTCTAAAATGTAATATATTTAGAATAAGAATATAGAATAATAATATATATATATATATATATATATATATATATATATATATAGAATTTTGAAAATTCTAATGGATTCTCTAATAGACTTCTTTTAATTCGTTAATGTTTAGTAAACAAATATTACACTTTAATTGATTCTTTATTTGAATCTTGACAATTGACTAAAAATTGGTTATTATGATTTCGAGTAAGCCGCTATGGTGAAATTGGTAAACACGCTGCTCTTAGGAAGCAGTGCTAGAGTATCTCGGTTCAAGTCCGAGTAGCGGCATGATATCTTATCCTCCAAAAGAATAAGTCCTATAATGAACTCAATTCCTATTTCTATTCCTAGTATTCTGATTTTTATTTATTATATATGATATTTTCAACTTTAGAGCATATATTAATTCATACATCGTTTTCAGTTGTATCAATTGTAATTTCAATTCATTTGATAACTTTATCGGTCAATGAAATCCTAAGATTATATGATTTGTCCAAAAAAGGCATGATAATAACTTTTTTCTGTATAACAGGATTGTTAGTTACTCATTAGGTTTTTTGGGCCATTTACCATTTAGTGATTTATATGAATCATTAATCTTTTTTTCATGGAATTTTTCCATTTTTTATATGGTTCCATGCTTCAAAAAGCATAAAAACAACTATTTAAATATAATAATCGCACCAAGTGTTATTTTTACCCAAGGCTTTGCTACTTCAGGTCTTCTAACAGAAATGCAAAAATCCATACTATTAGTACCTGCTCTACAATCCCATTGATTAATTATGCATGTAAGTATGATGATATTGGGTTATGCAACTCTTTTATGTGGATCATTATTATCAGTAGCTATTTTAGTCATTTCATTTCGAGAACTCACACAAATTATTAGTAAAAGCAATAATTTGTATTTTTTAAATGAATCATTTTCGTTTGCTGAAATCAAATACATGAATATGAATGAAAGAAATAATGTTTTACAAAAAACTTCTTTTTCTTCTTCTAGAAATTATTACAGGTCTCAATTTATTCAACAATTGGATTGTTGGGGTTACCGTATTATTAGTCTAGGTTTTATCCTTTTAACAATAGGTATTATTTCAGGAGCAGTATGGGCTAATGAGATATGGGGGTCATATTGGAATTGGGATCCAAAGGAAACTTGGGCTTTCATTACTTGGACTATATTCGCAATTTATTTACATACTAGAAAAAAGAAAAACAATAGAAAATTTAAATTCTTCAATAGTGGCCTATATAGGCTTTTTTATAATTTGGGTATGTTATTTAGGAATAAATCTATTAGGAATAGGACTACATAGTTATGGTTCATTTACATCTAATTGAATTAAAGTGAGTGAAAAAAAACTTCACAAATATAAATATGGAAACCATTCATTATATTATATATAAGAAATAATATATATATATATATATATATATATATATATATATATATATGAAGCAAACTTCCCATAAATCATCGAGAACCCTTTAAATCAAGTAATGTAGTAGTGATTCAAGGGGTTGTCACAAACAACAAGCATATTCAATTACAACTTAAATTCATTTTTTTGTAAGTTAATACAAGAGAAAAATATTTTTTTTTATTGTACATAAGATTTTTTACTATTTTTTCTTTTTTTTTTTCATTTATTCATATTCACGAAAACTATCTATAAAAAATTGGATAGAATAGCTTCAACTTTGTTAGCCGAGAATGAGAAAATGAAATCCGGATAAATACCAATACATAGTACGAGTATAAGGATCAAAATTGAAATAAATAATTCTCATGGCCCAGAATAAAAAAAAATAAGAGTTTGGTGTATTAAAAAGCTTGTATCCATAGAACATCTGCCGTAAGATAGATAATAAATAAATGGGAGTTAATATCATTTCAATTGCTGTTACAAAAGTGATTAGTATTTTTTTAATTAAAAGATATTTTTGGCTGGTAATTATTCCAAAAAAAACTATCAATTCTGCAATAAAACCGCTCATGCCCGGCAATGCAAGAGAAGCCATCGATAAAATAGTGAAAATGGTGAATATTTTTGGCATTGGGATAGCCATTCCGCCCATCTCGTCGAGATAAAGAAGACGTAATCTATCATAACTAGTTCCCGCCAAGAAAAAAATGCAATGCCAATAAATCCATGAGAGATTATTTGTAAAATAGCGCCATTAAGTCCCGTATCGCTTATAGAACTAATTCCTATAATTAAGAAACCCATATGAGATACTGAGGAATAAGCTATTCTTTTTTTTAAATTACGTTGATCAAGAGATGTTGAAGCTGCATAGATTATTTGAATTGAACCTAATAACATTAATCAGGGGCAAAATATAGAATGAGCACGGGATAATAATTCCATATTAATTCGAACCAATCCATATGCTCCCATTTTTAATAAGATTCCGGCTAAAAGCATACAAGTGTCATACAAGTGTTGTAATGTGCCTCCCTGTGGGTGTCTGGTAACCATGTATGGAAAGGTATAATTGGCGATTTGACAGTAAAAGCAATAAAAAATCCCATATAGAAAATTTCCAGCGCCATGGGATACAATTGATTAGTTAATGATTCAAAATTTAATGTTGGTTCATTAGAACCATATAAACCCATAGCCAGAATTCCCATTAATAAAAAATGGAACTTCTTGCAGTGTACAAAATAAACTTTATAGCTGAATATAAACGTTTCTTCCCCTCCCCCCCCACCCACATGAATAAAAGTAGATAAATGGGAATTAATTCTAATTCTCACATGATGAAAAAAAGTAAAATGTCTTGAGAAGAAAATGATTCTATTTGACCACTATCATTGCTAACATTAGGAAATAAAAAAATGGTGATTCTCGAGTAACCGGCTGAGCTGCTAACGTAGCTAAAGTAGTGATAAATCTGTCAATAAAATGGGTCCTAAAGAGAGTCCATCTATTCCAAATTTTCAGTAAAAGTAAAAAAAATAGATCTATTTATAATTCTTTGTCAATTGAATTAGTGGATCATCCAATTCTAAATGATAACAAAATGCATACGTTGTTAGAAGGAGATCCGTTAAGCATATACAAATAGTATATCACCTAATCACCTTATTTCCTTTGTGAGGAAATAAGAAAATTAAGGAACCTCCAGCTATTGGCAAAACTACAATTATTGTTAACTAAGGAAAATAACTCGTGATAAAAATAAGATATACTTAGACCAGAAAAACCCGCGCTCAAGATAGAAAAAAAATTGCTTTAATATTATTTAGACACAATGTAAGATTTCTTTCCTTAATAATTCCCTTCACACATGTGACTTGAAAACTAATAGTTGGACTAATGTAACTTAAATTCTAGTTGAATAACTAATCTAAGATTCAAAGTGTTTAACTTACTTTTATAACTAGTTAAAATAATAGAACTTAATTCTCGTCAAATCATTGATCTGAAATTCTAAATATTCAATACTTAATTACTTTTATGGTTAGTTGAGCTGATAAAACTTATACTTTAATTGAATTATTTATATAAAGTTATAATTACTATTTTTATGGCTAAACCATTACTTGACCAATATTTTAGTCAAATCACATACCCTTGAATTAAGGTGTTAAGTGACCAAAACTTAGTCACTTTTGTTATTGAACTACTATTTTAACTAATATTTTAGTCAAATCAATAATTTTTAATTAAGGTGTTAAAGTAATTAATCATTAGTTATTTTTATAGCCAAATTTTAAAATAAATAAACACGTACATAACTTTTAGATTTTGTAATCTTGACCAACATTTACTCATGCTCTAAGGGTTTAAAAAAATTGTCAATTACCCTCTCCTAGCAAGTCGGGACTTCCCATTTCCCTTTGTTCTAATTTTAAATTATAGACTATTTCGTCCAATAAAAAACTTTTAAATTATCAAGTAACAAAACACAAGTGCAATATTTGATGTCGATCCTCCAAAAGAATCGCATTCAAGACGACGCTTTCACCTTTAAAACTATAAACAAATTAGTAAAGAATAAATTTTTAAATTTAAATTAAAAATTTAAACAAATTATATTTTAAGCTATAGAAATTATAAGATTTTAATTAAACTAATTTTAAATATTAGAGCACTATTGAATTCGTTACGTTATTATTTTAATTTATTACTTGAATATCATTAATATGTGTGTCACTTAATTTTGTACATAATTATTCATAAAATTTGTTTGGCGTCAAACAAGATGTTTAGATTTTGAAATATACAATAGTCTATTTTTAAAAATAAAATAATAAATAAACAATATTGTAAAACTATTTTAAAATTTAATAAAATTTATAAATTTTAAAAGTAGCAAATATGATAATTATTAATAATAAGTATTCTGTTATACTAAATTAAAATAAATAAATAGATAAAATTTAAAAATTATATAAATATTAAATAAAAATATAAATACTTAGTTTTAAAAAATTCATTTGACATGATAAGAAAGAAATCATATCCCTAAAAATATTTTTATTTTAAAAAAAACTCCTAAAAACGCTCTTGTCACGAATTATATATAATATTTTATGAACAAATTATTTAGCATATAAAAAATTTCCACAACTATGTTATATTAATTTTTATATTTTTTAATTTAGTGAAACGTAAATTTTTCTATTAACAGTAAAGACATTTCTTATCATTTATATGTATGTGTGCGTATCAAATTACATTGATATAAGTTACACTTTCTTATATCGTTTGGATAATTTAATTATAAAATTAACTATTAAGATAAAGTTTTCAATCATATTCATCGATATCTAAATTTGGATATTGAAACAAAATTATTTGATATTATATATATATATATATATATATTAAAATCATTAATCCTTAAAAAATAACTTATGCACATAAATTTATATTTAAAACAAAAATTTCATATATTGTATGGGCTATTTATAATATAAATCAAATAATACGTGAATAAGGCCTTTTTTTTCCGATTAATAAGGCATCTTTTGTTTAGAATATAAATTGTGGAATAAAATTTAGTGTTTTTTATTAACTGCTAGCCATATTTAAATTTTGTTAAAAGATGAAATTAGGCGATGAATAATTTTGAATAGTATAACTTAGTGAAACTATTTCAAATGTCTTAGAAGATAAAATAAAATCCAAAAGTCCAAAAGTGGTTGTTTAGTGGATAAAGTTAAATAAAAACGGACGGTCAGTATAGTGATAATAATATTGTTTCTATCTCAAATTAACTGATTACATATTGCATGTTATAAATACGAGCATGTTGCTACACCAAGAGGACACAAAGGAATCACTTCTCTTCTTCATCTGATTACTTGTCTAGCAAATTAAAGATACGTAAATTGCTTTGTTACCCGTGTACTCTTCGTGGTAAAGTTTCAGAATCTTCATCCCCCCCTCCCATTTGTTTTTATTTATCTTCTTACTTTAATATATTTTAGATACAAAATCTATTTTGTTTATTCTACTGTATCTGTTGTTGTTAGTACTATTTGTCCTTAAAAAAGGAGGCGTTGTTGAGTAACATATATTCCCACTGTTCCTGCCATTTGAAGTTTACTTTTCACAAAGTTAATGACATTGCAAACCTTACTGCCTTTTATTCATTGCCCATCTTTATAGATCATTGTTTGCTTCTCTTCATAACAAGGGATCTTCTCATTCTCAATCTTCCCTCTCTCTCTCTCTCTCTCTCTCTGTGTGTGTGTGTGTGTTTAGGTGCACTCTTACAATATATTTGGCTGAAAGGCTAGTTGTTCATTCCAAGAATTAAGTTTTCAATGGCTAGAGGAAGCATTTATGCTGTGCCTGCTATAGCTGCTGCTGCTGGACTCTCTTTCATAAACAAGAGCCATAACAAGGTAAAAAACTGCTATATGTATTATTTTATCAGCATTTCAACATTAGGGTGTGTCAACGTAGGAATTTTATTTTATTTTATTTTTTGTTTTGTGTATCTAAAGTTCAAGATGTCTCATCTGTAGGGAATGAAACAAGGATCTTCGGTATCCAATCCAAAAAAGATAGCAGAAGTGAATGAACAAGTGAAGGCCCCTCCAATGCTGCGATTTGCACCAGAGCTAGATGGCTTGCATTGTTTTGAAACCATAGTGAGCCAGTGAGGAGTTGAATTCGCTTGGTGCTGTTTGTTTCTTGTGCTGATTGCTTAATGATAAACTAGATATTTCTTATAGGTTATTTTTTACTTTTATCTCCTTCTGTTTATTGAAATTTAAATCTTCGATATTAAACTAGCACCTTTTTAGAAGTTTTTTTCAATCAAATCGTTATTAAGAACGATTATCTTTCTGCTTATAAAATATGACTTATTTTATTTAATTTGAATTTGAATTTTATATTTGTTTTTTAATTTTAAAAATCTTATCTCTCTTGAATTTAATTTTTGTAATTTAATAAAATAGTTGTTATTATCAATAAAAATATTTATTTTTAAATTTTAAAAATTTATTAAATTTAAAATAACCATCAAGTACATCTTTATTTTTTATTTAAAAATTTTAGTTTAATTTAATAATACTTGTGCATTACAAAAAACACACTTCATTATTTTTTAAAATCCTTTAAATAACAGATCCCATCTTGCCCATTTAAATTGGATTTTTTTTTTAACTTGAACTAATTGCAAAACGATGAATCAATCGAAAATATGCAGAGGTCGTTGCGTGAAAAAACTATCCAAAATAGAAGATGACGGAACCTAATACTCATTAGCTCCTAACACAGCAAACAAAATCTGAAAAAGGAAACAATGTCAAAATTAATAGACTAATGCCATTACTGCGAGTATACAGAATTCGTAAACTCTTTGCACCAACATTGATAAAGAGTTATACAAGAGAACTAATAAAATTGATTTTTTAAGCTACTGACTTTATACAACCATACATAACATTGAGATTCTGCAGTCTTGACCAGCAATTACTCATGCTCCAAGAAAAAAAAGGGTTAAAAAAATCGTCAATTACCCTTGATTTTATTTTTAGATTATAGATTATTTCTCCACTAAAGAACCTCTAAATTCTCAAGTAACAATAACTCGAGTAGAATTGGATAAGGTCGATCCTCCAAAAGAATGGCATTCAAGACAATGCTTCCACCTCTATTTTTTAACTATCTTTTACCTATATTAGCAAATCTTCTAGCAACACCAAATATAAGATACTTGGTCACTAGTCCCCTATCAAGACTACATGCAAGAGCAATAGCACCACCAATGACAAGCATCTTGGGTATGTTCACGCCTTGTGGCTTGTCAGAAGCAACCACACTTTGATTCTCCAATGAATTTTCAGAAGCTCCAATGGATTCCAAGTACTCAGGGCTTATTTTTGTGTTAACTTGGGCCATAAAGGCTGAATGAGACAGTGCAGCACCTGAGGATCTAGCTTCTTGATAGGCTCTCAAACCAGGCTCAATCTTCTGAACAGTTCCCCACATTCCTTTCCGTACTCCAAGCTTTGCAATTTCCCATGGAATACCCATTTCTTCATGATGGAAGAGTAAAACTTCACAGGCTGTTAACTGGCCATTACCTCTACTTGATTCCACTGTCAAATGAAACATCAAATCAGTCACAACAAATTTAGTAGTGAAGGAACAGTAGTTTATACAAATGTTATATGAGTAATTGAATAACAAAGATGAGTCAAAATTAACCTGCTCTAATGCACCAACTGGAGTAGTACACGTCAACACGTCTAGGTTTTTCTCTTCTTGGGATTGAAGGACAATCTACTCCCTGAAAGAACAAATAAAACAGAAAGAAGGTAAGAACAACACTGTAATAATACAGAGGAAATATAGCCATCATCAATCAACATCTTCAAATATTCCACAAGAAAAAGTGAACTTTATTCTCATACCTTAGTCACACAATAATAAGATCTTCCAGATTCCCATATTCTCCGACCAATTATGTATTCTCTGTCTTTACAGAAAAAGGGGAACTGTATCACAGATAATTAGCATCCATTAGCACAATGAACCAAGACAACAACTAATTGCAGTTCAGTAGCTTAATCAAGTTAAGGTTTTGCACCTTCCGTATCCACTGCACTTTCATGGCACCAGTAGTGGGACACTCTTCAATAATTGAGGAGCTTGAAAGCATGTCATCCCACCTAGGTCTAAACTCATCATCCCAGAACAAGTCCCTCACTATCTCAGGGGTAGCATCCTCAAAAATAGTGCTGCTTCTATATTGAGGAGGACCATCCTAACAAATCCACAAGACAAAAATTAAAAGAAAATTAAATAAGCAACTAGAATAAAACCAAAAGATATTGGAAATAAAAGTGACATCAATCTTCAACTGTATTTTACAAACAATCATTTGAAATTGATTCAAGGAATAACACTTCTCAATTTAGCAAGGAAACCAAAAAAGTCTCATACCTTTGGTTCTCTGCGCCATGCTTTGTAACTCATGGTAGGGGTGGAACGGTCCATCATCTGTATCCAAGGCAGACCTCCATCTTTCTCTTCCACAAGCTGCCATAGATGATGTAAATCGTCTATTCTAACAGCATCAGAAATTTCTTCGCTGGATTTCGGTGTGCTGTAAAGTACAATAAAACCATAAATAAAATGGCATACTTATATCACATGTTCATTGCCAGAGTAATTGGTGCTTCAATATCCAGATTCCCAAATTTTCAATTACAAAAAACCAAGCTGCCATAAAAAGTCACAAACTAAAGGCAACATGTCTGAATTTCATAGATGGGTTTAATTCTGATATGAGAAATTAATTAGTATTTAACATCTTAAATTTATCCAAATAACAAAGCAACCGATAATGCAAAAGTACCTTCCGGAACTAACAAATTTCATGGGTGATGAGGAGGTAGAAGCCTTTTTATCCATCCCTTTATTCAGGGCCAAAGATTCTGGATTTGGAGGTTGCATTTTAATAGAATTAAGGCAAGGAGAGGAAGGAAAACTCTTGATGGAAGACACTACAGATTTTGAAGGCGAAAAAGAAGAGGATGGTGAAGCAAAATCCAAGGACTTGGCAAGAGAATTAGTCAATTTTTCTTTCCCCAAACTCGCCCATTTCGGTTTCCACAACCATCCAACGATAACACCAACGGAAAATGCTACCCACAAGGGACTAAAAAACATGCCTATAGCTGTACACAAACCCCAAATTGCAGGGTTTTCCAATATATCATAAAAGGACTGTGGCAAAGCCATAACAAGAGTTTAAAAGGAAAAAAATATTAATGAATTAAAAAAGGCACACCCAAAATATATTCAGCTCTCAACAATCAAAAGTTCCCCCTTCTTTTTTTTCCTGATAGAACAAGTTTGGCAGAAACTGATAAGGAAAAGTTAAAAGGGGGTTAAGAAGAAGGAGCTGAAGAATATTTTAGGAGAGGAAAAATCAGGCACAGGAAACAAAAAGAGGAGAAATTTGGCGAAAATTGTGAGGAAGAGAAGACAAAAGGGTGTTGGGTGATAAGGGGGGTAGATTGATTAAGACAGGAAGGGTGGAAAAAGGGTTTGGCGCAAAGACGACGCCGTAATGAGGCGGTGGCGTTGTGAGGGGTGTGACTATTGGTGGATGGAAAGGGATAAGTGTTTGAAGAGCGAATGAGGGTGAAGAAAGGGGAATCACATAAAAAGAATGGTGGTGGTGACGGAGTGATGCGTGTGAAATGGGAGTGTGATGTTGAAATGGAACCGAGGGTTGGAACTTTGAAGTCTAACGTTTGTCAAATTGAGGTTGAGGGTGTTTGTTTAATTGTTCGTTGGTTGTGGGGAAATGAGACTTGGTTTTTTATGAGTGGAGGCCATTCAAAGGGCTTGGTTTTTTATGGCTATGCCAAGCCTTTCCTTCTTAGTCCTTGTTTTTCACGTTTCGCAAACTCGTTTTTCTTGCATTTTTTATTATTTCAACGTTCCTTCACACGCCACAGTCCATTTGTAATTCTTTTTTGGGTTTTACTACTCAAAAAAATATGTCAGCTCGTTAGTATATTAATTTAGTGTACATTTAGAAAGAATTTTTCTTTTCTTAAATATTCACTTGTTTTTCAAAATTCTTTTAACAAAGGTATTAAAAGTAAATAACTATTTCTAAAAAAATAAATTAAACATGCATTTAATGTAACCATTAATAACTTATACTTTTCTTTTTTGCTAAAATTAATAACTTATATTTTGTTAATAGGATTCTGAAAGTATTTCTTTTCTTTTCTTTTTATATTTTTTTCACTAAGTGCATGGATTTTAAAATATTAAACATTACAAATTTATACAAAATAAATCTTTATAAAAATTTTAAAATTAAATATAGTAATATTATTAAATATTATAATATTATTAAATATTATATTTCAATAAAACTTATTATTTATTAATTTTTATTTTACATTTTTAAACATACATTAAAAATTATTGAACAAATCCTTGTAAACTTTTAAATTACTAACAAACATAAGCATTAAATATTTTTATTTTTTATATAATAAAATTATTTTTTAAAAAGTAGTCTTAAATCTTCCTGTGACATCTTTTACTAGTTACCTATTTATTAAATAAATAAAATATTCATTTTTTAAAAATATTTTTAAGATAGAAATAAGTAGTTGATAGAAAGTGTATTTACTTCAATAAATTTTCATGCAACATCCTAATTAAATAAAATTTAATAAAATATAAAATCATCATTAAATTTTATTTTTGAAATATGAACTCATAATCAATGAAATTAAGTAAGAAATTTTTACATAAAAATGCTTTCTTAAAAATATATAATTTAGTAAATATTAAATAAATAAAATAATTAATAAAAATATAAAGTTTTAAAAATAATATAATGATCCGTGATATTATAACAATCTTTATTGCACTTCTTCATTTCCCTCGTGTCTGCATTGTTTTTTGTTTTTCAAATTGCTCCAGCAAGACACTTTTACTCTTCCCTTTCTTCTTTGTGGCACTTTACCAAATTTCTGGACCCGAACCATCTCCGGTTGCCGCACCGACCAGTTTTGGTTGGTGAATCTTTGTATTATATTATATTATATTATGTGATTTGAATTGGGGGTAACATTCACTACCAGCATGCATGAAAAAAAAAATGAAAAGCTTCAATGAGAGTTTATGATAATTTGATTTGAAATTTTGAAGGAAGAAGATTGACCTCGTGTTTTCGTTTGAAACGTGTGGTGAACAGAGATAACATGAGAGTCTAAATAACTGTTATACACTTTATATACTCTCTTTATGTTAATTAAAAAGAAATATTTGTAATCGAAAATGGAGTAAACACCTTATATATTCCACATTCAACGTATGGTTAGAATTTAAAGATGTGTTTAGGTAATAGTTTAATCAAAATATTTATTTAATAATTATTGATTGTACAAAAAATTATATCAAAAAAAATTATTTTAATAAATTATTTAAATATATCAAATTTATAAAAAAAAAATAGTATACACGTTCTTTGTATGTGTTTTCTAACGCTCTAACATTTGAATGTGTAATATTCGAAAATCATGCAAAACAATGTTTAATGGTTTGACTTTTTTGTGCTTTCTAATCAAAGAAGCTCTCATGTATTGCATTTTCGACAAATTAGGACTAGTTTCGTACAAAAATATTTGCTCACACCTCACATTTAAATGATCGTTAAATAAATCTCACTTCTTTACTATCCAAAGTTAATATTTAGCTGAAGTGATTATCAGTCATCTATGACTCGAATATTTTTTTGGGCATAAACTATGTATTTAAATATGTCCTTTCAAGGGCTTATTTTAAAATATATTAGTTTAATACTTAATCAATTTAATGTATCTAATATGTACGAAGGTAAGGTAATCTCACGTACAAATAAAACCATTTAAACTTAATGCATAATAAATTAATAATCGGTTCCTTATTAGTAATTTTTAAGGGAAAAGTAATTTTTAAACTTATTTTTTAAAAAATTATATATTTTTTAAAATAAAATTAACCCAAATGTACATGTGTTTAGTTTAACAGGAGATAGAGACAACAAACAGAGAAAGGAAAAATTTGGAGAGAAAGAGAAAAAGAAGAAAAAAAAAAGTGATAACCATTGTTTTTTTATTATCCAATTCATTAATCTTTTGTTTGTTTAAATATCACTATTGTTTCTAACATAATATCATCACATTGAATAATTAAGCTAATTATTAGTTTGGAGGATTTGTTAACCAATATCTTAAGAATTATTTAATTTTTAGAAGTTTTGTTAACTAATGTCTTAGTGGTGTGTTAATATCTTTCTTAGTTTAAGAACAATGATTTTTTAAAAAATAAGAGTAATTTAAAAATATTTTTTCATAAAAATAATTATATTTAATATTATTAATCTAACAAATTATGATTTTTAGTAAAATTTTATTCATTATTCTTTAACTATCATGGTCAATATATAATCAACAAAATGGTTACAGAGAAACAATTAAATATAGAGAAATAAAGCGTAGGAAAGATAACTAAATTGGAAAGGAAAATAAGACCTTGTGAATCAGTAAAAGCTGTTGAAGTACTTAGCAGCATTCACATTACTATAACGTCCAATTGATATTTAATTAATTGCCGGGTCAATATAGATACCTGTCATACTTACCATTTCAATTCTTAGTCCATATAAATGTATGAGATTGGAGAGTCAAGTCTAAATTATGCCTTCTAAATAGGAGGCATGGTAAAACTATGAACAACATATCATATAATTGGTATAAGTCTTTCATTAATTTAAAGTTTGAAGAGACCACAGTGGATCGTTGACACAGGGAATTGATCCCTAACTAAGAATGATATTTGATGCATGCCTTGCGTGGGATTAGAATGTGAAAAATTTAACAACACAGTTTTTAAAACATTTTTATACTAAATGATGTCTATGTAAATTTTATTAAACGAAATAAATAACCAAACCCTTCAATAGAACTTGTATAAATTTTAATCAACGTAGATACTAAAATAATATATCAAAGAATATGTTGAGTTGAGTATTATATGTTAAGTCAACGTATGTTGTAACTTGTGCTAACATAAATTATGCAACATTAAACTGGGTATAGCTTGGCCTTTGGAGTGAAAAGTCATCAAACACGGTTTTGAAATTCTGCTTATTTTCCTGAATGGAAACACGCATTTAGACCAAAAGGACAGCGAGGACTCAGGTTACATAATTAGAAGGGAGAAAGATATCCACATCACACCTACCATGTTCCACATCATTGTGATTAAGGATTTATAAAGGGAGCACATGCTAGCCGCATTGTCTGTAGCAATAAATGTGGAAGCTGACATTACACACAATATTATGCAACAACGTTTCCATTATCAACACTATTTTCAAGCATTCCACAGTCTCACGCATAATAGCTTGCGGAGTTTAATCTATAATATCATCTCATCTCAGCTATAGTAACAAACTACTGTTTCTTTTGTGATGTTCCTTTTTTGTTTCTGTTTTTTTGTGTTGTTGCCATGTTTAGTAAGAGTTAGAACATAATTACTGGGAACATGAACTTCACCTAATGATAATAGGATTTTGTGAAAAAGTAATCCCACGTGTAAATGCAGTTTCTTGTAGAATCGTCGGTGCTTACAAAGGAAATGTAAGCTTGATATATTTTTTAATTAATTTAACTGATATTGAATTAAAAAGAAAAATATTTAGGCAGATATAATTGACTTTTTATAGGTTGTGAAAATCACAATTTTAAAGCCTGTTGATACTGGGTAGCGTGAGACCGATTCTCTCTGCTGCTATTGCCTGTGCTACTATTTGTGGGCCAACTCATAATCATTCGTAGATTTTCTACTAGATTTGCAAGGTTTAAAACAGAGCAATTATCTTTCTTCCTACCAAAAGAAAAGAAAATATATTTTGCTAATTAATTAATAATATATAGAAAACAACGAAAACAGTCTCATCGAGTGGCAAAGAAGGGATAAAAACAAATTAGCTTGCCAAATTGACAGGGACATGATAGAGAATGTGGCCTTGCATTTTCTACATAATCTTTCGTTGAGAAAATGATGTAGCTGCATTCTGGCCATTTAAGCACATATGATAGCAAAAAGGTGGTCTGCTGTACCCACAAAATCTTAAAATACAATTATTGCAACCCATTATTACAAACAATTTAAAATAAGTTTGTACGATATTAAATTATACTACACTGTCTGTAAGCTCACTGACACGCTCGATATGTTCAAGGAAATAAAAGTTTTAATTAATATGGAATGTTTAACTATGCACACGAACCAGTGAATTTCACAACTCATTATTTCTATTTATAGTTTAAAGTTTTAGAGGTGGATAAAATCAAGACGGAAAGCACACTAATTGTAATTACTGAATCTAAATCTAACATTTTTATTGAAAATTTAATATATTAATTTATGAAGAAGCTTTCGAATTGCACTTCTTAAATTTTTAAACTCGTTGGTGTTTGTTTTGCTTGACGGGGGAAATATACATATGAGCAGAAAATTGGGGAATCCAGTACAAAGGGAATCCGCAATCATATACTTCAGTACACTTCTATAATTTTTTACATGATTGCCTTAACTTAATTATAGACAAATAATTGCTTTTTCTATAAATTATCGATAAAATATAAGAAATAAGATTTTAAAAAATAATCAATGACAGACTTAAAATTTATAGCTTGCATAGTATAGGTCTGTTAACCTAGTCAAAGATATATTTATATCTTATTTAATAGACTCTATTATAAAGTAATAAGCCTACGTATCAAACACAGCTGCTAAATGGTAAGGCCTTCTACGTGGAAAGATGTTTCTTTGGCAGATCGCATTACAAAATATTAAAAAAATAGAGACCAAGAAAGGATAATAGAGGTATGACCTCAAATAATCTTTGTTAGAGATGTGGAAAGATTCCTGAAACTCTTATTAGAGTTGTCATTTGTCAAACAGGCTCGCTATAACTTATTTTAATTTTAACTCAAAGTTGGTAAAATGAGTTATTTGAAATATTCACGCCAGTCAATTATGAATGGTGAATTTTAGTGAATCCAATTAAAAAAACTACATTTAATTTAAATTTATAAAAAAATGTTCAAGGCTGTAAAACTTTTTTTTAAGCTTTGTTTTTGGGTGTAGTCAGCATCAAACTTACTCAAATGAAGGTAAATTAACTTCATTTAATTCAAATTTTAAAATTAAGTTGTACATTTTATTAAGTGCATTAAACTAATTTAATAGGACAAATTCGTTTTATCAATTCTACTAGACCAGGGCAAAACAAAACTTACAGATTAACCACACTAAAAAAATTGTGGGATGATCCAAAGGTTAATGATGGGGTAATATGGAACATTGCTTGAAACCCATTCCTAGGAACAAGTGAGTGAACAGTAGAAGTAGTGTAGGAGTGTGTGTTTGAATTTCAAAACACAAGCAGCTAGTAATATTGTCGTCCACGTGGCAGTCACCGACGAGCAACGACGCGCATTGAGCACTATCCCTTTCCCCCTTTGTTTGGCATCCCCATTCAATTCCACAATCTTCCATCTTCCGTTCCACGACAATGCTCTGCTCGCCTCAAACCGCTAAATCCGGTTCAAACTGGCTCGACCGCCTCCGGTCCAACAAGGGCATCCCAACCGGCGACGACCTTGACCTCGACTCCTTCCTCCTCACCGCCCATTCCCATTCACCACAGGCCCGCCCCAACATCCCGCCCCAGGCCCGTCAATCCGAAACCCGCGACCCTCCAATGAGCTCCGTCCTCGCTGAGCTCTTCAACATGGGCGCCACTCTCACCAAAACCTCCAAAAAATGCCCAAGGAAACAGACAAACCCTAAAATCTTCGTCGCTTCCTTCGCCGCCAACACACGCAGCGCCGCCGCCCCCGCCGCCGCTCCCAGCGCCGATGCGGTGGTGCCCGAGGAGGATGAAGTGGGCGCGGATCGCGGCGATGAGGATGAGATCGAGAACGAGAAGGAGGGGAACGAGTTGAAGGGTTTCACGAAGAGCGAGGTGACGGTGATCGACACGAGTTTACCCGGTTGGAAGGTGGATAAGTTCGTGTTCAGGAAGAACAACGTGTGGAAAGTCAGAGAGAGGAAACTGAAGACCAAGTTCTTCGCTAAGAAGAAGAGCAATTCCACGTTCGTGCCACGTGAACTTGATGTCAATGGATTTGAGACCTCCAAGTAAGAGCGTACGTCGCTATTGTTACTACAAATATTTGTTGTTTCGATCCGTCGAATGTTTTTTATTTTGTGGTTTGAACTTGGAAGGTATTCATTGCTAATTCATTTTGTCAGCGCTCTGTATAAGCATAGAAATTTTGATTTTTGAACTGTGTTACTCTTATCATGTGCTAGGACCTTCGCTGCTGGCTTTATTTTGGCGTGTTTATGCATTGGGTGTTGCTGTTATGGAATGTCTTGTGTTGTTTGTTCGTTATTGCATGCTTGGAAAATGGTGGTATCTTTATATTTTATGTTGGTTTCGGCAGATTGACTCCTTTGCTGTTCAAGATTTGTGTTGGTGGGGATTTGGAGTGGTAATATCAGTGTTCGTTTAATTATTTATGGTGGTTTCACCATCTCACGTACGAAAGGTTATTGGTGAACAATAAAACTGCAACTTCTAGTGCAATATTGGAAAGTGTTTAATGTCCTTGCTATTTATTATGATTTCATGGGATCTATCTCACTATTTCATAGCCCTTTCCACCGGAGTTTTATTATGTTGTTTATAACATTCTATTTTTAGGCTTGTTTCAGGAACCATCAAATTTCCTGTTCTGATTTCTGTTCTTAAACTTGATAAGGTTGGCTATACCATGGTAGTATTGTTATTTTACTTAGGTTACAATATCAGAAATGTCAGTTCATTTTTTTGGTGACATTTAGATGCTTATGGTGCTGACATGGGTAAATTGTGTTTAATTTGGTAAAAACTTATACTTCTAATTGGATTCTCACAAGCTCTATGCTATGTTTTAAGAGTTTTCTGTGTATTGATGCGTCCAGTGTACTGAATCAGAGTGCTCCTTGTAGGCCAACCCTCTTCAGAATTTTATAGCATTTTCAATTCTCCTTCTGCTTCGTAATTAATAGAGAAAGAAAATATAAGAAAAAAAATATATCCTAACTATAAATGGGCAAATTGTCGTCTTGCAACTATGGGGGTTGATGTGGTGCTTATGGCCTCCTAATTCTCTTATTGAGATTGGCTTGTTGATTTGTTGATATCCTTGTTTTGCCCTCTCTCTCAAAGACAAGTATAATGATGATTCTTTCAACTACATACTGCTGTTGTTTGTTGAACAGACCACGTGACATCCAACAGTAAAATGAAAAGAAGGTTCATCATTATGATTAACTTTACTGGTAGGAGTAGGAGACTCTGTTATGTACAAGCTTACTGAGAAAGCCTTTAAGCAGCTCAGTTTTCTATTTTCTTTCTATTTTATCCTGTTCATAATTAATTTTAGAGTAATAATACTCTAACATGCATTTCACTGTTTCTCTATCAGCCATTGTCTATTTAACTAGCTCTTCGTAAACATTTTTCTAAATTGGCTTAAGTTATTCCCACAACCGTTGGGAGACAATTAATCATCATCTATAATTTTATCCTTAATTGTTCCTTGTCGTTAAAAAGATATGATTGCATTAAATACCAATGAATAGTATTCTCTTCATACTTTTTAGCTTTTAACACACATGACATTACAATGCAGCATGAATTTACTCTTGCATTATTAGATTTTTATAAATTGTGTTGTTGGTGTTCAGTTTGTTTTGATATTACCACTCTACACCTCCCTCTAACTTTCCCTTTAGCTTTTTGAGAAATTTTCACAAGACATCTCTATGTTGCCTTGATCTAGAACAAGCTAGATTTCTGTCAACAGCTGTTGATACATGTGATTGTTTCTACTTACTGATAAGTTGTAACACTTTGCATTTGCTCTCTTTGTTCTATCAGTTGATATAGTTGATCCGTTAATTAATGTATATTATGCTGAACCATGTTTCTTTTCACTTTGTAAGTCAAGTGATTATATGGCATGCCTTTTACCTTTGAAATAAGTTACAATAAGCCGATTAATCAGGATGAAAAAATGTTGTTTTATTTATAGTCATTGCTTAGAGCTAGTAACACATTTCATGGATGTGGTATGCTACAAGTAGATACAATTGTGCAGTCATGGGATTTTTTATATTTCTTGTGCTGTCATGTTCAGGGACAATGTAATCAACATGAAAGCGGAGAAGCCTGTAAAGATACAAAAGATGATCTAACTTATCCCAAAAGGAGGCAAGTGGACTTACTACTAGCTGCTTGTGGTTACTGATTATTCTTTTGATGCTTTAAACAGGCTATTTTGGTAGAAAGTAATTAAAGTGCAGGGAATGAAAGGAGATTGATATATCTAGACTACAAGGTAGTCCAGATAGGTCATCTTCTTCCTTTGAGTTCCCCTCTCCAAGTACTTTTTGTGTCTACATTGACCATAACACCTTGGTGGTTCTCTTTTCAGGTCTTCCAAAAAATCAAGAAAGGAAAACACATCTTCATTTTAATAAAAGTCATCCCTTGTAGAAGAGCAAAGGAACAAAAACAAAGTTTAACAAAACTTAAGAGAGTCAGAAAATAATTCCGTCTTTACAGGTCATTAACTTTAAATTTTAATTTGGCTGCAGCAAATTAAGATGCAGGCTTTGTCTTTGTGCTATTTGATAGTGGCATACTGGTCTTCCATTGGCATTTATCTATTAAAAACTGTCCTCTTGAAAAGAGCTTGGATTAAGTGACATTTGGAGTTCTAAACATGCATTGTAGCGTCAAAATATTTACCTTGTAAATTTTGGTTCCATTTTCCTTAACTGGGAAGAAATTTTTCCCCTTATATAAGCCGTAAGTTGCTTTTCTTTTCGTAGTTTGCTATTGGGATATTTGCTTCGTGTTAGGCAGAAGCTGATAGATAATACTTATCAAAAGTGAATTAGTTTAAGTTCAGCGAAACCATTTAGAATGAACTAGTGGTTAGGATTTAATGAGCATTGATAGATTGCAAGTGATCATACATTTAAACTGTATGTTGCTAAAGTAAAAAATAAAAAAAGGAAGAAGAAGGATTAAAATTATCTCATCATACAAACTATAATCAGATGATGACATTATGAGCAAAAAACGACAAAAGACAAAATTATAATTAGTTTTTATCATTATTTAAGTAGGATCTATAATCGAAGGGTTGTATTTGTTATTACAGGTTTACATTTATGTTATAATGTTAGCTGGTATGTTAGAATGCAGGTTAATTAATCTTTAGGTTTCTATGTTTAGGATTTTTTATTTAAGATTATATTTTGAAGTTTGTAATTGGCTAATTGAAAGTACTGCTAGAAATTTTCAAGTGTTTTAACAATAAAGGTCAATTTAGAACACTTAAAAACTACAAAGGCTATGTAAAACAAACTTATTTGTCTTTGCTCTATGTGGAAAATTTTGAAATTATTATATTATCATTATAAATACTAGCTGTCTGACTCTTTTAACTAGAAACTCATTATAATTTGCCTGCTGCACACAATTTTGTAATCTTTTTAGGCTAAACTATATATTATTGTACTTTTTAATGAAAAATGTCTTACCGTAAACAGTTCAGATTAATTTAGATACATTTTAGTGGCTGTTTGTATATCCTGAAGAGTTGATTCTGTTCACAACAAAAAATAATCATTATCATTTGAGGTGCGTTGAATTTTATGTTCAAATATCATGAATGTTTGTTTTGATTTGAGAATTGATTAAAAGCGTATCTCTATGGTGCAATTAAAGAAGTCTTTAATTGCTCTCAACAATCTAAAAGTAATTTTATCGAACTTTAAATTAAATAAATATATCTAATGTTCACAAACTTCGTTTTGTTCAGTTTAAATAAAGGCTCTAAAATTTAAAATTTTTTAGTCTTATATTTTGTTTGGTTAATGAAAGAAATAGAGAAAAAGATAATAATAATAATAATAAGATATACTCTCTAATTGAATGCGAATAAGAAAAAAATATTTTAACAATTAGAAGAGTGGAAAAAAGAAAAATGGAATTACGTATAAAGGCTTTTTTACCTTTATGATGATCAAAATGACGAGTTTCAAATTAAAGAGGGATAATATTGTTAAAAACACATTCCGTTCTTCTTAGTTCAAAATATCTCTTCGGATAAAGATAGATCTTGAGTGGATATCATACCTAAATATTTATCTCTACCCTAAGAGTGAGCAGATTCTTTTGAACAATTAACTTCACACATTTTTCTCCTATGCATTAATTTAGTCTTATTTAGTTTGAATAATAAACTCTTATTTTTGCTAATTTCCTAAAATAATTTTTGAATAATTATTTCTTTAAAATTAATTATTTCTAATCACGTTCTAAGTTTTTCTTTTTTATTTTTATTCTTTAAATAAATTCATCCAAACATATGTAATAGTTTAATAAAGATTCAATTATACTGATATAATTTATATTATTTTTATACTGTTTAATAATTGTTTGTTATATAATTAAATTTTAAAATCAATTATTAAATTAAAATTTTTAATCATGATTTTTGCAAAATTTTAAATCAATCTAAAATTATTTGATATCTTATTATTATACATAAAAAATAAAGTAATATATGTTTTTGAAATATGTGAGAACATAGACCTTTTAATTATATTTTTATAGCTGTTTAATTTAGATAAAATTTGATATAATTTATCAAAAAATAATATATAATTGTAATTTAATAGTTAAATTGACAAAAAATTGTATTTATATATGGTTTAAGAATGAGTACAAGTGTTATATATATATATATATATATATATATATATATATATATATATAATCATGTGAAAGTAGAGGTAGAGTTATCATTATTTACCATGGTTGTGTTTGCTTGTATTGAAATAGCAAAGGATGAAATTCATCATGTTTGTCCATTTTTCTCATTTGATTTGGTAGGGTTGAAATGTTTTTATTTTGGTAAATCCCATACTAATGGTCTATTGGGCCAAGAGGTAAAATATATAGAATAAGAAATAAAGTAAAAAATATTTGATGCTTAGATGAGTTGAAATAAGAAAAAATGATAAAAAGTTTCTTACACTTATATAGACAAGTAAAAGAGTGTAAAAGAAATAAATAAATTGTATTAAAAATATTCATTAAAAATTAAAATTAATTAAATTTTTAATTTTAATTTTTCTTAATAAAAATTTTATTATTTTTTATATAAAAAAATTCCAACCCGATTGTCCCCCCCCCCCCCCCCCCATCCCCCTCCCTCTCCTGCTACCCTTCATTTCCTAAAATTTTGGTGGTATTTTTTATGGTGGGACTAAAAAAAAAAAACTCCTACTAAGGAAAAAAAATATTAAATTTCTCTTTGCTTTCTTTCCTACTTTTTAATTTCATCTCATTCAAACAAAGTGTAAAACATTTCAATGCTAGTAAGATGGTAAATGCAGCCAATGAAGTGCTGCAATTTTTAAAATTTTATTTAAATGTTAAAAAAATAAAATTATTGTTTTATAAGTAAAATTTAATAAATAATTTTATATTAAAATAAAAATATATAATAAAATTTTAAAGTTAAATTTATTTATTTTTAATTATTATAAAATTATTTTTATAACATTTTGTTATTTTTTTCACTTTTTAAATTTTTATTCATCTAAACAATATATAATTTCTAATTATTGTATTTTTTATTTAAATTTTTGTTTCATTTATCATCCAATAAAAGGAATTATCTTAAGCTCTATTTGACTGTAGATTTAACAGTATTCATTCATAGTTAACTACAAAAATTCCAAATCATCCCGTAAAAAAATAAATCTAACATATCCTTTTTACAGTTTATTTATTATATTTACATCTCTCTCTTTTTTCGTCATCATTTTATTTATTTTATTTTAAACCTTTTTTGAGGGTTTAGCATTATGAAGCCTGTTTATTAATGTGGTGGGTCCAATAACTTTTCTTTTTTAAAAAAATAAACATATTAATTTGTACCCTTATATGCTTAACCCAGTGAGAATTTACTTCATTTTCTATAACTCTAATTTTAAAAGAGTGCTTCTATGTAAAAAAATGGTGTAGATTAGGGGTGGGCACACGTCAATTTCAATCGGATTTTAAAAGTGTTTCTATGTAAAAAAATGGTATAGAAGGATAAGTTTAAATGAGTTTTGACTAAAACACAGTCTGAGTCATTTTTTACGCCTTAGATCTGATTTGGTCTTTCTCTATTTTGTCAAGTTTGCATTTGAACGACATCATTTCTAGTAGTGTTAGTGTTTTCCTCTCCACTTTTCAAATTCATACTACCATAACTCAAATTATGTAAGAAAGTAAAGAACAACTACAAAGTGTGTGAGACGAGTTTAGATCTGACCAAAAGAGAAGAAAGTAATAGTTAATGAACCAGGTTTGAGCAGAGCAAGAAAACTAAAAACGGGTCCACCTTAGATGAGAAGAAGAAGCAACAAAAATGAGCATTAAAACTTGGAAAAGCATGTGGATATTAATATCCTTTTTTGGCATAAGTGAAAAAATAACATACAAGGCAAAAAGGGCTAGTCAAAATCTATGAACAATTTATATTTTTTCTATTTTCAGAAAACTCATGAGAAAAAACATAGGAAACAAGTTGAATTGACGAAGTCATGTTGATTGAAACATAAAGCTATTTTCTAAGTATTGTACCAAGTTGTAAGTGGGATGCTGAAGGTTGGAAATCGAGTTTATATCATTTTGAAAAACCTAACAGTAAAAGTAAGATTGACAATACATGTTGAGATGAACTTGTGACAAGTTTTTATAAAGAAATAAAATAAAATAAAATAAAATAAATTTATATTTTTTTATTTGTTAGAAACTATTTTTTATAACTTAAAGAAATAAATTATTTTTATGTTTCGAGAGATGTTTAAATTTTTTATATTATCTTTTTTAATTATTTACACTTTTATAAACAAATAAGAGAGTAATTTGGGAAGGTAATGCTCAGTTTTTCACTTGGTATCATTTGGAGGGATGTGATTACCTATTTTCACCTCCCTTGCGACGCCAGACAAGCTATAAGCGCAGAGCAACCTTACGGAGGCGTAACGCAAAAACGATGTTGCTTCTTCATCTGTCCCCAAACCGTTCATCTCTCTGTTCTTCAATCACATTTCATCCATTCCCACTAAACCTTTCACACTCCTTTCAACTCTCCCTTCAACCTCAACCCTTCTTCTCCCTCACAACAAAACAACAATCAAACAACCACTTCTTCCGCCGCCGGTGCACTAACTCCGTCGCCACTCTCAATACCCAAATTGGTGAATAAACTAACTCACTCAATCAATCACTCACTAACTAACTAACTCGTCGGAGTCAATTTCTCAAACACCTAATTTGCTTCGTTTCGTTTTGTTTCAGCGTCCTTCATTTCTCTCTTTCAACAAATCGGAATTGGCTTCGTGGAAACGCAAACGCTCTTCACCAATAACCCTGACCTCACCTCGCTGCCATTGGACTCATTGCGAACTCGCCTTCTATCTTTGCATTCTCTAGGGTTCGATCGTGTCACTCTCTACCAGTTAGTTACAAAGCGCCCAACCGTTCTAACAGATAAAGAAATCGACCCGTTGTTAACCTTTCTCAGAGACGAATTGCAAGGGGAAATTGAGAAAGAGCAACTGAATCGTCTTTTCTTTGCTACAGAACCAAGATTCTTGGTGGGTTTTCCTCAAAAGGTTCAATTGCTCATTGACCGTGGAGTTCCCGTTTACAAGGTTGTTCACGTGCTTAACAAAGTCAATTTGCAAAAGGCCTTGTGTTATAGGGCAGTTGATGAAATTGACAAAATCATAGCTTTCTTAGAACCCTTTAGTGGCATTAGTTTGATTCTCAAACGCCCTGCGGTTTTGAACTTCGATTTGGAAAGTCAACTTGTTCCCAGAGTCAACGTTTTGACAGAGCTTAGTGGTGGAGATGATGATAGTGTTGGGAAAGTGCTGCTTAGGTTCCCTGCATTTTTGAACTATAGTGTGGAACATGTGGAGGAACATGTAGAGTTTCTGAGGTCTTTTGTTGACCTTGGTGACCAAGAAATTTTTAGGATCATACTTGGATTCCCAGCTATTGTTACTGCTAGTAGGGAGAGGAAACTGCGTCCTAGGATACAGTTTCTCAAGGATTGTGGATTGGATTCGGGCGATATCTTCAAGTTCTTGATTAAAGCACCCTTGTTTCTAAGCCATTCGTTTTACGGGAACATTGTGCATAAGCTTGTGCTTTTGGTTAAGATTGGGTATAGATATAGGACAAGGGACTTGGCAATGGCAATGAGGTCTGCTACTAGGACAAACTGTGAGAACTTGCGAAAGGTCATTGGTTTGTTCTTGAGTTATGGGCTTACGTGTGAAGATATTGTTGCTATGGCCAAGAAGCATCCACAGATACTGCAGTATAATAATGCTTCTTTGGAGAAGAAGATGAAGTACTTGATAGAGGAGATGGAACGTGACATTGAGGAGTTACTGGTTTTTCCTGCATTCCTTGGTTACAAGTTTGATGACAGAATTAAGCATAGGTTTGAAGTAAAGAAGAGTACAAGAGGAGGAGGAATGTCTATCAATAAGCTTTTAACTGTTTCCAATGAGAGATTCACTGGCAAATGAAAAATGGCATATGCCATAGCCGATCTTGAGAAAAATAAGTGTTTTCCTTTTGTGTCAGTTTTTCTGCTCCTTGTTTTTCCGTTTTATTCCTTGTGCTTTGAAGCCTTTCCCAAGAAACATTGGTGGAAAGAGTAATAATACTACTTCCTCAACACTTAAAATCGCCATTACTTAGGTGTTGACAGGCAATTGTGGTCATTGAGGCAGTCGCGACTAGTGTTTTAGAAGTAAGATTTTTCTGATGCAAAGTACCTTATTTTTATTGGCAACTGCTGAACATATTTGTTCTTTGTGCTGTGGATGGACAGACCAGTAATTGATTTCCTTGTAGCAATGAAGATAGTTTTGTTTGGTTGGGATGGTGCAATGCTGTTTTGCACAAGTAAACGAAACAATACAGGATCCTACATTCATGGTTCAATGGTTCAACTTTTTTTTTTTTTTTTTGGCTTATATTCTATTAACTTTTTATTTTTATTTTTGAGAAGTAGTTTCTGACCAAGTCTAATGAGATTGTATGATTCATGTTGTTAAATTTACCTAATGAGATAAGACTTTGTTGTTATCATATTATATTAACTTATTAATGTATGAAATATAAAATTTAAGAATGAAGATTTTGTTCACGTTTTCTTGACTGCAGGAAATTTCACAGTTAGACATTGATTCATAGTTTGTCGATTGGTAGAGTGATATTTGTTTATAAAAGACACCTAGGATTTCATGTTTCCAAGAGTATGTTGTTGTCATTAGAATTTTGGTTATTGTGTATATGTTTACTGACCGAAAAGTTATAGTGTGCATCTTTGGTTCTGTCTCATTGAGGAAGGCAGGAGAGAATGGCGTGGTTCTGGAAATTTTCTGAAATTGTTTCAATTGTTTATGAAAAACTAAGATTGCATTTTCTTGTGGGGGGAAATGTTCATTTTGCTTTTTTAAGAAATTATTACAATTTAACTTAACAAAAAGAGGAACCAAGTTTTATTTTGGAATTTTGCCAAAATAGGATTAAAGGAAGGAAATATTTCAAACTCACTTCTACAGGGAAATCCATTATATGTATTCTCGATAATAGCATTTCGGAATACGATTTTTGTAACTTTCTGCAAATGATAGAGTGTAATCATCCTACTTTTCTAGACAAAAAGATGGAGTACCTGACAGAATAGATAGTCATTGTAAAAAAGAATCACTAATTTTTCCTGCATATGATTACAAGTTCGATGGTTAGGCCATCGGCCCGAATAATGTACCCAAAAAGGAAAAGTATTTGGTAAAAGGAAAGTCTCTCAAAGGCATTGGATCCTACAGTTGGCTATCAGGACAATATTTCGTAAATGCATTTGTTATTTTGTATATGCTTGTTGGTATACCTAATGCTCATTTATTCGTGCCATTCACAAAAAACATAATGAAATCCGGACTCTCTCTACCAGGCTAACGTAATCCTTTTATCATGGTATTTTTATAACTTTCAGGTTTGCGTCAAAAATTCTTTGCCAAATAAAGTAACATAACCTCAAATAAGAGTTTTATTTTAGCATTTATAAATTGTAACATCACTAATTCATATAATCTAAAACTAATGAATGATAACTATATCTCACCGACTCAATTCCTAACTTTCCTCTGCCGTGAGCAAAAGCCTTTCAATTCCCAGCCCTGCCCAAATGAACAACACTGTGCTAGACATTAATCCACTTACCATAACCATTCCATTCCTTGTAAACTCTTAACATCCGTAACTAGAAATGTCACAAATGTTGCAATAATTCTCTCAAATTATAAGGGTCTTACAGATCTTCCACCTTAGCATATTTATAGCATTACAACCAAATATGTTTATTTTAAATCTATATCCAAGACAAATGTATAGCAGCATAACAAGATCCATTAAAGACAATTGTAGCCATTTTATTCTATCACTTGCCACTTAACTAGAAAACCCTTGTTTCATCGTGATCCTATCACTTGCATTTCTCTTGGCAGTCAACATTTACCCAATCAACTCTGCACAGCAGAAATTAAAATTTGCTAGACAACAATTCTATAAAGGTTTGAAATTTGAAGAGAAAAATGATTAACTTGTTATGGTATAATCTAGATAACAAATAGACATGAAGCAGAACAAAACCAAAAGATTAAAGAAAGTAGGTGGCATTGTTAGAGAAAAGGTGTATTCCGAACATTATATGCAGCACACACAAATGGTGCATCTCTTTCAGTTTACAGTCGCTAGTCATCCAAGTGTACATACAATAAAACTTGATTTGCACTTTAAAATGTCGGAGCCTCGATTGAAATTGCCTATGCACTTCAGGTTCCATAGAAATCGCCATCATTATCCGCTAATCATGTACAAGCTCTTATGTTAATAGAAAAAGAGTTTCTCGTGAGTGCATTTCACTCTTTCAGTGAGGGTTCTTTAGCTGGTTCAATTACTACAGGCTCCAATTTCTCTGCTTCACCATCTCCTTTGGGTATAATGAGTCCGTAACCTCCTTCTTTTCTTTTGTACACAATATTAATTTCCCCTGAACAGAGGAAAAACATTTAGTTCCCAGGATAGCAAATAGATAAATTACTAAGCCAAATGAAAGAGCTATACGCAAATTGCTCACCAGTTTCTTCATTTCGAAAACCATAAAAGTCATGATCAACATTTTCGAGCTGCTCAATTGCTTCAGCCACAGTCAATGGCGGCATGTCAAAGTACTTTGTGCGAACAACCTGTAAGACAACTCACAACTTTAGTAGGAGCACCGTAAGAAAATAAAGAGAAAAGCACCATCTCATGCTAAGCAATAACGTGTCTAACAACATATAACACAGGAGTTTTCCAATTTGCATGCAAGTTCTAATTATTCACAACAAAACACCCATCAAATCCACAGTTCACCAAACCAGATACTATCAAATTCTCAATTCTGAAGATGTAGAACAACTTTCACCTCTATTTCTAGGATATACCAGAGTCAAACATCGATATGCAAAATCAGAAATCAAACTACAATAAAGCAAATGAGTTACAGATTGAAAACTGTTTTAAGTAATAACTACCAACCTCATCAATTGATTCTTCCTCCTCCTGTGGGGATATTTGGTCCTCTTCCAAGGGTAATGGCTCTACGGGCTCCCTAACCTTCAACCTATTGAACCCCTTCATGTGTCGACCATGATCTGACTCCTTTTCTTTTATCTTCCTCAACTTTCTCTGAATGATCGATGACACCAAATCAATACTTCCATAGGTACTTTCAGCATCTTCCTCAGCTCGCACCACTCCATGCCTCTTTGTGAACAAAGTCACCTAAAGCAAATAAGAATCAACGAATTCAATTCCAACCCAGTTCGTAATGCTGCAACATATCCCATCCCAGATTAACAAAATTGAAACTTGAAAAGAGGAGTAGACCCACCTCACATCTACGAGTCCGGGGTCCTCGCCCAAATTCTCCTCCTCCTCGGATAGATAGCCTCACATCAACCTCTCTCACTAGATGACTATGCTTCTGAACAGCTTTCCCCACCTTGTCCTCCACATGCTGCTTCACTGCATCAGTGAGCTACACAAACACCAACACATAATATAGCAGGTTAGGCCAAAGCTTCAAATTAGGGTTTTCTGTTTTAGTGCCTCTTTAGAAGCACTAGCTATTTTCAGATAATTTAAAAAAAAAAGTTGTTTTAACTTATTTTAATAAATTTAGTCATCAAATTTTATTGAATAAATTTTAAAATAAGTTGTATAAAAAAATGATAGCAAAGCATACCTCGAGATTTTTACCCTGTATGATCAATTTGACGGATGAGAGTGGACCGTCCCATGACATGCGAACGGAGAGTGAACGGCGACGTTTGGTTGAGACAGTGGCAACATGTTTGAGGCTTTGGATTGGGGCAAAGAAAGTTGTTGATAGTGTCTTGGAGAATTGTGAGGGAGCAAGTTGATGAGATGACGAGGGAAGACAACAAGAGGGGCTGAGAGTAGTGTTGAAGTTGAAGAGAGTGGCCATTGAAAAGGGTTTTGAGTGGATGAGGGAAATGAAGATTAGGGATATTTAGATTTCGGAGTTTGGAAGGGGATGAATGCTGATGTGTCGGGTTCTCTGATCAATGAGAGTGACACCATTCAATATGGGGTGTCTCTTTCTTCTTGTCGGATCACGATGAATATTCAAGTGTCCCAAGTTCTGATTCTCTGCCCAATTTTACCGTAATACACTCAATTTCGGATATTTAAAACCTAAAACTGTTTCTGAAATTAATATTATTATTTTTAAATATTTTTGTTAGTGCTTTTTAAAAATTAGCTAATATTTTCTATTTAAATCATGGTGCTTTTACTCGAATGTTGAATAAAAAAAATATCTATATTATGATTGTATTAGTAATGTTGAATATCATATTTTGGATAAAAGATTTTTTTAAATTTTTTTAATAATATCTTTAAAATTAGAGTTTTGTTAATTGAGTTTAATCATCTATAAATAAAAAAATTTAATAAAAAATATATAATTATTATATTAAAATTATAAAATTATAAAAATATAATAAATATTTATCTTTTTAATAAAATTTTACTATTATTACTCGCTTATTTCTAATCTTTAGAATTGAAATTAACAAAAATTTTAAAATTAAACTATTTTTATAAAAAATCTTGTTAAAGAGTAATATATACAAAAAAATATTGTGATGGTGGCTTTTGCCTCCAATTGGTGGGGCTGAGTAGAAATAAGGAGCATTTACAAAGGCACTTTAACACTAGTTAAGGATGGCATGGTACAATATGTAGGAAGAATATAAGCGTACCTGTCTACGTGTGGGAGGAAAATGATCTCCCATATTGTGTGTGGGAGACTAATAGCTTGTTGAGGTGAGCTGGATCCATATAGACATGCCTTTTGCCAAATGGCCCATGAATTGTTTGAATGATTGTAGTGTGACTCCTCAAGTTTCTACAAGCAAAGTCAAGTCGATATGTTGGTTGGTCGGAATTAAAGCTTGATTGGCTCACCTTGAGGTAGCCAAGCTCTCTAGGATATGTGATTCAATATACTTTGACAAAAAAATAAATCTATGATCTATGATACAATACAAGTCCAGAACAGGGTGAATAGTAGGATGAGACCACAATTATAGCATATGTTTGAAAAATTATTAAAATCTCGTTAACCAAGTTTGCATGTAATCTAATATTTGAATGAATTGAATAAGCAAAAGCAAACAACTATCTGCATGTTGCAACGAGTTAACGTCAACAATTAATTTCCCAATATTTTAAGACATGGAAAATCTAGGAAAGAATTAATAAAAATGCTAATTGGCGTCACTTAGCATGAGTTACACGGACAACATTGACATATTTTCCGATATTAGATATACAACCCAACCACTAAATGACTTCTTTGTTCACTGATGCCATAGAAGAAGGCTTGGAATACTCACCGAAGGCCATTACAACAAAGAGATCGAGCACTATGCGAAGGTGAAAAAATAGCATGTACTTCCATGGTTATCTAAATATGAGTTTATTAGTGGTCTGTAAATATTAGCTGGTTATTGAGGATTTTACTGGTTTTGTTGTATTTAATAGGATATTATTTGTAATTTTCGTCATGCTTTTGCTAGCCGGTGAACATATTTTGTGGGTGTTCTTCATGTATGTTAGTGGAAAAGGTATATTGTATTTTGTGTATATGGGTGGTTTGTAATATAATTAACAAGTAATTATTAGATTCTTTGCCGTCAGTGTCCTATAATCGCACTCAAAACAATCATCCTTATGTTATAATCTTATCTGTAGATCGGCTAGCATAAACAAAATTTGCATTCCATTCAAGATGATATAAATTGGAATTGAACGTCTAATGCATGTTTAAATAATATGATAACCAATCATCAACAAAGTTATTATGAAAGCAATCATTATTATCCTAAGTAGAATCTTATTAAATTTTTTTTCATCTAGATTAATCCAGATCCAACTTAAGTTACATAAAAATTCAAATTTGAGAATTGCTTAAACGATATTCAGCCTTCTGCCATTCAAATTAATTCTCATTAGCTTATCAATATTTAAGAATTTTTAAACTTATACTAATGTATCTTTCTTTATATATATATATATATATATATGACTTCTTCGTCTTCAACTCTTCAAATTCTTCAAGCTCTCTGAATATTCTAGTAATGTCAACGTTGAGGCCATAAATGTCTTTTTTGATGGGGTTCTTCATTGGTTGCATCTCAACTGAGGGGATTTTAAAAATGGACACGGGTGAAAATTTCTTCCAAGATCCTTTCCCGTGTTGGACTTCAAAAGAATTGCCTCCAAACCATCCGGTTTTTTAGGGACTGTAGTAGAATAATATATATATATATATATATATATATATATATATATATATATATATATATAACTAAATCTATTTGTAATTCAAATCCAACGACATCAAAGAAAATCAATAGAAATTAAGTTCCATTAACTTGCAATTGAATATCCCACATCGGGGTACTATATGTTCAATTTACTTAATATGTTTTATGAATATCTTTTTAAGCATAATAATTAGAAAAATGAAAGAAAAAAAAAGACAAAGTTTATGGGCATTCTGAAGATGTAGGAGATGAAGATGAGCTTAGATCTGGACAAGTAAAATGAAACAAACAAACTGATCTGTTTGTAATTTTAATTCTTTTTGTTATTAGTTATCTATTTAATATATTTTATAACAAATTCTTATTCATTAAATTAATTTATAATTTTCAAAATAATATTTTCATTATAAATATAAAATATATAAGAATTGTATTATAATTTTGTTAATATAAAGACTTATAAATATTTTAACTTTTATTTACATTAAGGTATTTTACAAGTTGTCTAAATTGATATTAGCCACGTTACACTTAACTTGTTAAATTAAAAGCCATTATTCAATGGTCCATTTATGGTAACAATTTCAATCCTTTATCAAAATTTCTATCTTTTTCATTTTCATTCCTTTCAACCAAAGAGTATTTTTGTTGACCCTGTATAAGACTAAGTTAAAACTTTTTTTTTTTTTACTTGATTGAATTTAAAAAAAGACGATTCTGCAAAAGAGAAACGGTAAAGCATGTTTGATTATTATTTTAAAAACAGTTTTTTATTTTTAAAAATAATTTTTAGTAGTTTTTGTTTTTAAAAATAATTTTTAATATAATTTTGTACTAAAAAATATTTTTAAAAATAAAAATCTATGTTGAAAACAGTAATCAAACATACTCTTAATATTTTTCAAAAGTAGATTCAACAAAGTATTCCCCATGCGGCCATTATAATGGCAAGTTGCTTTTCTTTGATTTTATAACTACTTTCAAATGGTTCAACATGAATATCCAATAATATATAGTGCTAAACCATAATTTATTAGCTGCTTGATTCACAGTCCAAATCGATTAAGATGTTCAATCTGATCTTAGATAACATGGAATTTATGTAACGTGAAATCTTAGTAGTAAGTTATAGAATAAAAAAAAATATAATTTATCTTAATTACTTAAAAATGAATTTTTTGATAATATCAAATACTTGTTCCTAGATATCTGGGTTACTGCAAGTTTAGTGTCATTTGGTTAGAGTTATTCTTATTGCAGTTGTTGAAATTTGTTGTCCCAAGATAAGAAAATGAAAACTTAAAACTCTTAACAGTTGTTTGGAAAAGATAGCTTTAGTGGGAAAGAAAGTGATCGAAAGGAGAAGGGAAAACAAAGTAATTTTTTTTTTATTTTAAATTAATATATTTTAGATTAATTTTTTAAAATAAAGAATATATTTATCATTATAAATAATATATAATTTTCTCACTTTAAAATTAAAAAATATATTCTCTTATGAGTTATCTCTTTTCTTTAAAATCATCTCTCAAACATAGAAAGTCACACTATTGTCAAGCATATATTGCAACCTAAAAAACCTATAACAAACACTTTGACTTACTTTATTTTAGACAAAACTTAATTTAATTTATTATCAAAGCATAAAATAACTTTTTTTTTTATAATAAAAGTAGATAAATTTTTTTAAAAGATAACATTCATTAAGTCTATAACCCGTACCAAAAAAACCATAAAAAAGCTTTCCACTATAAAAGCCAGGATATGGTTAGCAAGAGAATTTATGATTGAAAATTTTCCTCTCCAATATACGTTGTCACTAATTTTATCATTAATATGATTTCATGAATTCAGTAATGGAAAATTATTTTTTTCTATTTTTAAAAAGAAATTATTCTTATTACAAAAATTGTGTTGATCTAATTAATTACTATATTTATTCAATAGTTTATTCTCAAATTAAGATATTTGTAAATGCATTTATCAAGAAAGTAATAAGTAAAGTTGACGATATTAATTGACAATTTATTTTAGAGAAAATATAGTACTGACTCAATTAAAAGTAGCATAGAAATAAAAGTAAAAAATATTCAAAAAAATTATAATTAAAAAAAATAAAAGAAAAAATATCAAAATTAAAGTATAAATTAAAATAAAATAAATTTATGGAATATAAAAAACTAAAAATCCTAATTTGAGAGTGTTCACATTTTTCTGTGATTAAACTTTTATTTTAAAAGTCATCTAAATCAAAGTTTGGGTTAGTTAAATTTAAATATAATATTAAATTGAATCAAATTAAATCAATATTTTGCAGTTTAATTGGAATTAATTTGTGTGTGTGTGTGAGAGAGAGAGAATATAATAAAAAATAATATAAATATATTACAATCCAAATCAGTGCAGTTTGTTTTAATTTTAATAACGCAAACTGAAATCCAAACTCAACTGCAGTTAATGATGCAATTTTTTATTTATGATTTAATTAAACTTTTTTTAAAATTAGTTTGACGGTTTAAAAATGGTTTGGTTTAATTTTGAAAACCTATAATTCTTACTTTCAAGATAGTTATGTTACTTTTATTACATTAAATACATTATTTTTTAAAATATTTTATCTTACACATTATTACCTTAGATAACTTCTTTAATTTTTTAAAATTAATTATACAAAATTATTTATAATCATAAAAATTTTGTCTTTGAATGTGTATAACTTTATCAAAACAAACATTTACAAACCTCATCTGCAACTCTTTTTACTATTAATAATATACTTGCATAAAATATTTTACATTTATAACTTATTTTAAAAAAATTTAAAATATAAAATTATTAAAAAAATCTATTAATATATATATATATATACAAAATAAAATTTTCTTATATTAGTATAAATTTTAAATTTTTTATATTTTATTTAATTTTTATCTAATAGTTAATAAATTAATAAATTATAACTTGTTATATGTAAGTTAAATGAATAATAAATTTATACTAATATAAATATAAAAAATACTGCCATGCGTATATGTATTAAAATTCGTTATAATATTAAAAGTAAAAAAGCAACTGATACAAGAAGTTGTTTAAAGTTTCCACTTGGTTGGCAATTCACCCACCACTTCTCGTCTCAAATACTTACAAGTCCCTAAGTTTACCGATCTATACCTAAACTCACGTTTCCTTCGTAAAGAGCTAACATTAACTCCCTATGTTATTTTTAACGAGCTTTAATTTCCGTAATCTATTTATTTAACAACATTTTGACTCTTTAAATTTAAGATTTATTTATATATTATTTATTTATTTTGCACCCACCAGTATAAAATTCAAATCTTGCAATTTAGAGTCCAACTTGATTTTTTTTCCTTGAGTTTTAGAATCCTACCTCCATTTCCTTAGTTCTTTCAATGTAATATTTTAATATTACATTAAAATTATGGACATACTCTGTTGAAGAGCGTAGGTAGATTGAATTAATGAACTTTCAATTTGAATAACTAATTTATCTAAAAATATCTTGATATTTTAAAGTGGTGCTATTTTTGTTTATTTTTAATTTACTAATGTGTTAGGTTGGACCCTCTTGTCTAACTTTGTGCAGTATTGTTGAGATGATGAAGCTAAATTAAGTGGTGTTGAAAAAGTTATGAAAAAACCTATGAAGACATAAAACTTTTGTGATGAGAATTGAACATACTAATCACACAATATCCTTGTGTTTTGAAAATGAACATGAAAAAGAGACGAAGAGGTACCAAATTAATGTGTTATGTGCGTAGAATGGGACGTGCAGGATAGTGCCTTTGGGTAAAGTGCAAAGATATGATATGTAAGCACTAAATGACAAAAAAGGATCTTCACAAATATTATTTTTTAAAAAATGAACATAGATTTAATTTAACAATTTAAGATAACGGAAAAATTAACACAGTATGAATAAAGTTTCCGTACAATTTATCTAACATTTTTCATATATTTATGGATTATTTTTATAATTTATTTCCATAATAATAATAATAAGTGTACTTTTGCACGTAAAAAATATAGTTCGTAAAGTGCCCCTCTTTTAAATTTTGTAAGTAGGAATGTTAGATACGGGTCAACATTTTTACCAACAAAATTAATGTCATTATTACATTAAAATAACAAAATTACATTATCGATCAAATTGCCATAAAAAATAAATTAAAATAAAGTCTCATTAAAACTTTAGTGATATATATATATATGTGAATAATGGTCTTACTTTTATTATTTTATTCCACTTTTCATCCTTATATTTTATTATTTAATAATTTTATCTCACAATTTATAAAAATATAATATATCGTTCATTTATTTAAATTTCAAAAAAATATTGAATATTTAATAAAATTAAAATTTTTATTATATTTTACATATTTTTATTTTTGTTTAAATATTGATATATTTTTATTAATTCATACAAATTTAAATTTAGATACAGTGTTCTAAAATATAATTAATTTTTAATTAATTTTACATTTTATTTATTTAAAATTTGTTTTTAATAAATTTTTATTATTAATATATGAGATTAATAATTTTATATAACTTTTAAGGTGAAAAATTTACTTAAAATGATTTTCCAAAATTTAATTTTATTATTACAAATTATTTTTTACATTTAATATTTAATATAAAAAAATTAAATCATTAATTAATATTATTTAATTCTAATAATAATTTACTAAGTAATTTATTTTTTTATATAATAAATATCATGAAAGACACATTAAAAATAAGTGTATTTTTAAAATAAAATTAAAATATTAACTAATTTTTTTAGGAAAAATAATTTAATTAATTTTTATTATATTTGAGATCAGAATAAGTAATTTATTATATTTTTATTAATAAAATATTGAGATTTTAATTAAAATTTATAAAAAATATAAATATAACTAGTTAAAACTTGGAGTTTAAGTGGATGAGTATAAAGTAGACACGCGATACTTAGCATCTTTAAATCCTTTCACAGAAATCCATGGTGCGTGCTTGGTGGACATATCACATCATATGGATGTATAGAAAGCGAGATAGATCAATTATAATAAAAAGTATGTATTTAAATAATAATATTCTTAATTAATTCTTTTATATTTTACTTATTGTGTAATTTTTAAGAAAATTTAATAATTGGCCTTGTAAAGAAAAAAGAAAGAAAATGAGGGAACCAAAAATATGAGCGTATTGCATAATTTCAAACTCAGTTGACAATTCAAATTGTGCAGCATAAGTAACTCAACTGATTTGAGGAGGAGGTGTTGTTTATGCAATCAAATAACAATTATGATAGTTTAAGTGTAATTTGGTGGCTGTCAAAACCTCAGAGTATATTTTGTCCCCAAATTGATATATTAATTTCACTATTACTTTTTTTTTTTTTAAATGTGAATCTTTTAGATGAAAATTCTAGATTCTTTCCCATTTTATTCATTATAGATTTTGTTAATTTGTAGAAATCAATTACAATATATGTTTAAAATTTTATCATTTATTTATTTAGAAATTACTAAATATCGATATTGTTATAGTTTACAACTTCATTATCTTTGAAATTTAAATTTATTTTTTATTTTTGTTGATATTTAATTCAGATTTTCTCTTGCAAATATTACTTCAACCCATGTATATTGTTTTTAATGCGTACCGTGTTGATATTTAATGAAGGGCCATACGACTGACTTCGAGAAAATTATTAGTTTGGTGTTAAATTAGTTTTCTTTGATAAAGTTTTTTGTTTGATAAATATTAAATTGTTAATATAAATGGTGTGAATCTATACTAATAATATAATACATTATAATAAAAAAAATAATCGGTAATGACAAGTGAATTAGTTTTTATTAAGCAATATAAAGTAAATGAAATATCTCTTTAAAGAATTTATACCCTAAATATTAACTACTTAATTTATCATGATTTGGACTGGCGTTTAAAATGAAGATTTCGATTATAATTATTGAAGCTAAGATAAAGTAAGGTTATCTCTTGCTTAAATTTTAATTTGCAAATAGTTTTAAGCTTTGATTCCTTTAAAGCTTTATTTAAACAATTAACATTCGTATAAATTCAACTCTTAAAAGAATATTGAAGAACAAATATTAAAGTGGTCAAAGTTTAAATCCTTAATAAATCATTTTTCTTTCTAAATTAGAGACACTAAGACAAGCGTAATGTTTTATAATTATTGAGATATCATAATTAGTAATTATCTTTAAATTATCTTTAATCATGTTATATTGCTATAATTTATTTTATGTAAATAAAGGCCTAACGTTATGAGTGGTCAATTCATAGAAACAATAAAAATAAAATAAACAATCAATTGAAATCAATGATAAAATGAAATCCAAACTTATATACAATTTAAGTTGAAATTTTTCATCTCTTAACTCAAGAAAATTAGAAATTTTATAGTTAAAAAAAAAATAAAGCTTACATTCATGATGATGAGATATATTAGTGTTCTAATATTTTGCTTCCACAAGCTTTAGGCCCCAAGGAGAGAATCACGTATATATATCAACTAGCATCTCAAACTATAATTACGATGGATTTTAGGCATAGAAACTTGCGCAAGTAAACAAGACAACCAAGACCTACAAGTAATTACGCTAGGTTTTAATTAGTTAATTATAATTGATTTTTCCTATAGTTATGCTCCCCTATCAAGTTTGATATCTTTGATTACTTGTTCTATTTCCTTAATTTCGTGTTTTCATACCGAGTCTATCAATTAGAGACATAACAATATAATTGAAATAATTTTTATCCATCAGTAAATCATACAAAAGGAATATGTAGTTTGATTAGTGAAAAAGAAAAAGAAGGGAAATATAATATTGAAATGAGGCTGAAATATGATGATGGTTCCACCATGAAAAGCTCCAAGGAAAAGGAATTTGGTATGGTGGGAGGGTCAGAAGCGGTCCCGTCCTTACCTTAGTTGTGTAAGTATTTGATGAGCATTGCAACATTGCATTCAGTCCTGTTGCTTTCATCGTAGCTTGCAATAAAAAAGTTGAGGCCAAATTTAAATGGTTCATCGCCATTTGCACATGCTCTCATGCACGTGCCCTTTCTATACCTGCTTACCCAATGTAGATTGCATAGAACTAACGTTTTCTTTTCCCTTGTCGGGCACTACACCATTATAAGTTATTTTCATTACTAACCTCACCATTTAATATTCATTATAAATGTACTCAGATCGTGTTACTGCCACACATATTAAACTTTTTCTAATCTCATCACACTTGGATTTTGCTTTATCTCTTTCCTCAACCCAAAACCTATTCTATCAACTGCTCTTCAAATAACTATGCCACTTAAATCAAAGCTATTTCTCTAAATCCTTAGGGCAAAAATATTTCCGTTCAAATCAAATGATTCCTTAAATTTTGGAAACCTATAAATTTATTGAATTATGTTGATTACCGTTGTATTATTTTACTCATGTTTTTTTGTTGTTGTTACTGTATGTATAAATATGATTTGAGTGATAAATGAATATAAATTAAATACTCCATCCATTTCAATTTAACTGGTGTTTAAGTTTTCTTTTACAAAGATTAAAGAAAATTATAAATAAAGCTAACAAAATAATTCTGCTAAAAGTATTTTTATCATTTATTTTACTTGTTTGCCGAAAAATCAACCCATATATAGAAAGTCTAAAAACCATTACATTTATTATTTACTTGAGGCAGAATTTGAATAAACATATAAATGCTTCATCTAAATCTTAAAAGATCACTTAATATAAAATGAAAGGAATAATTAAGTATCCTAATACCCTCTCCATTTCAATTTTTTTTTCTCACAAATATTAAGGAAAATAATAAATGTTTCAATTAGTAAAGTAATGGTACTTAATTTTAAATGGACAGAGTATTAAAATATTTGAATTAAAAGTATACAAACGCTATTTGTTTTATTATTTCTTGATTAAAGTTTTGAAATAATATATAATTTTATTTTTTGATTTAAACTATGTTTATTTTATTGCTGTGCTGTATATTTTGTTTACAAACTTCCTATTTGATATGTAAAGAAAAAATAAATAAATAAGAGAAAAATTATAATATTTATTTGAAGTAATTATATATAATATTAATTAAGGAAAAGTTATAAAAACTAATATTAAGTTTTAGAACAATAAAATTTTAAAATATGTTCTCATCGTTAGTTTTCTCCTTTTTTTGTTGTTTCCAATATCTTTATGTCAAAAAGGCCTTAGTATTGAATTCTACCTATTGAAAAATATAATCAGAATGCTGTCATTCATTTAATACACACAGCAAAGGGGGACCTCAAATATTTTGCATACGGCATATGGCTATCTTTATTGTAGGGACATAGTCTTCTAAGCTTATAAAATTGTAAGTTAAAAAGCGAATTTAAGGAGAATTTAAATTATAAAGAACAGGAATTTAAAGTGATAGTATTGTTAATAAAAAATAAACAAAGGTAGACTATGTGTCTCATGTTATGACAGTTGTCTATTTTGTTTTAGAATATGGGTTTCAACGAACCAAGAGAAAAAATCTCCTCCTTCTAACCCTGCATCGGAAAATAGTATTTATTTAAAGAGTAGTTAGGGGATATGAGAAGAGAAATAAAATAGTTTAGTTAATAAGGGGATAAGAAGGGTGTGGGATGACAACAAATAGGATATCTAAAAGTGTGCCTAGGTTTATTTAACGTCACCCCACGCTCAGTGGGTGAGCAGTGAGCACGCACTCTCTGTGTCGAAAGGTCAAAATGGTGAATGTCTGAAGCACAGATACAGATACCATCCAACGAAGGAGCGAGTAGCGAACAGGTGAAACGGTGGAAGCGTGAGGAACTGGCCTTCTCGTAGATAGCGTTTGACAACTTCAAAGCCACAAAACGAGAGATCCCCTAGAAGGGAGCCACGTGTCTGGCTGTCGTCCATGTGATACATGGGCAGCTTCAAAGCACTAAAAAATATCTTAAGCGAGTGGGTTTAAATCTTAATATCTTTCTCGAGGTGGGGCCGACGAGGCGCCAATTGTCCCACAGAAAAAATATCCAAATGCGCACACACACACACACATATATTTTTTGATATTTTGGATTTGGATGGGAACGGAAGCGAAGTAAGAACCAAAGAAAAGAAAATAATAAAAAAAGAAGGGTGAAATAATATCCACCACCAGCACCAACCACGAGAAGCCAATGGGTTCTTGGCTTTAGATTTTTGGTCCAAAATCAGATCTGATTGATGACGTGGACCATGTGGGCCACCTTTCCGACTCTCTAGATATTTTCACAAAGGTGGATATTTTCGCCAGCCGTAGGATCAGAACCAGCTTAACTTTGCTGTCTCCTTCTGCACCCTTCGATGTGCTCGCTGTTAAACTTAACGGTGTCCATCCATCCTTACATACGTTGCCTTTTTCTTTTGTTGCTCTCTTTTTTACCCTCCAAATTTGGTTACAAACATATCTAATTTTCTGTGCTCGGTTTTCGCGAACCACCTGGGAAGATTCTCATGCTATACGGCGATTCCGATTCCATTGGAATATGGGGGAGGTGGTGACGAGTGGAGACAAGTTACTCAGAGTGGAAGAGGAGGTGGAAGTACTCCAAGAGAAGCACACGGAAGAAGAGAGTTTAAGTGGGAGCAAAGGTGAATTGAAGGGCTTGATGAGGTGGGAGAAGTTCTTGCCCAGGATGATTCTGAGGGTGCTCTTGGTTGAAGCTGATGATTCCACTCGCCAGATTATAGCTGCGCTTCTCAGGAAATGCAGTTACAAAGGTCAGTAATTTCTTTTTTTCTTTTTTAATTTCGTGCTTTTCCAGAGGATTTTTCTTTTCCGTTTCGGGTCTTCTTCAATCCTCGTTTCTCAATTCGGGTTTGTGTTTGTTTTTGTTCATTCAACTCCATCTGAGTATGGGTACTTTCTTGTTTCTTTTATCGTCTAGATTAAAACTCTCTGTGTGTGTCTGTGTTTTTTTTTTTTTTTTTTTAACTCTCTGATCTTTCGGTACGCATTATGTTGGTCTCTCTCTGCTCAGTTTTCCCTTTTATGGCTTGCGTGCTCTATTGCTTTACTGTCATGTAAGCACGTAGGTCTGATTGCTGTTATTTTTTTCGCCCTTCTTTAATCCTTCCGATTTTCAGGGCTGAAACCGTGAATTTGATTAAATGTAAACATTGCTATGTGTTTTTTGCGGTCTAAGTCTTCAATAGTATTGACCAGAGCCAATGAAAAGAAGAAAATAAGGAAGCAAAACATCAAATCGGTCCTTGAAATTACAATCGCTAGTCATGCCTGTGAATTACGTAAAAGAAATTTTAGTCCTTGATAAAATTTTAACTTTTTGTCATTTTAGGGTCCGTTAATTTAGTCTTTCAACTTTGGTAACTGTAAGGTATTTTGGTACCTTACTTGGTGCACATAAGTCAGTTTAGTCCTTGATTTTGATACACATCACTCCATTTGGTCCCTAATGTTATAACCAAATTGACTCGGGTTGTCAAAATCAGGGACCAAATCAATGATAGTTCTCTAATTCGTGTACTAAATTGATTGATTTGGAGATGCTAAGGACCAAATTCCTAGTGCTACCCACTTTAGGGACCAAATTTATTTTTGTAGCACCAAGGATCAAATTGACCGGTAGTGTTAATTTTAGGTCTAAATTAATGTTATACAAGCTATTAGTAAATCAAAGTCAACAGAGTATGATGGTGTTTGATCCATGTAGCAACTTCACCTAATGAGAAAAAGGCGTGATTGTTGCAGTAAATCAAAGTCTTCTGAATACAAATTTGATTTAAGAAAGAATTGACGTACGATCTTTGGCAATACAAAGTGCACCAGCAGCCTCAAAGCTCATAAGGATCTAATATAAAAAATTTTAAGGGAAGGAAAAGGAAAAAGAAAATTTATGTGCACAAAACGCAGGCATTTTTGTTTTTGATGTTGCTTAGTAGGTTTTTCCTTATGAGAAATGAAATAAAATTATCTATTATGTGATGGGGATCTGAGTTCTATGGAAGTCTGAGGAACTAATGGCTCCTTTCAACTTCCTTTATTTAGTGTTAGTCTCAGTAGTCTGGAAACTACAGGCTTAAACATGATAGTTGATGCAATTATTTGCAATGTTTATTTGCCATAAAGAGAAGCTTGTAATTTGAAAAACTCATGATATGCTCTTAGATCTTCAAAATAACTTCGCTCATCTGTTGTGAGCAGTGGCTGCTGTTCCTGATGGCCTGAAGGCATGGGAGTTACTCAAGGGAAGACCACACAATGTTGATCTAATATTGACAGAAGTTGATTTGCCATCCATATCTGGCTATGCGCTTCTCACATTAATTATGGAGCATGATATTTGCAAAAACATCCCTGTCATAAGTATGATACCAAAGATAAATCTTTTAACTGTTACTGAATTTTCCCACTTTGCTAATGCTTTAATTAATTGTTCTGCATTTTTTTTTAATGATTTTCCAGTGATGTCCTCACAAGATTCAATTAGCACGGTATACAGATGCATGCTGAGAGGTGCCGCTGATTATCTTGTTAAGCCCATTAGAAAAAATGAACTGAGGAATTTGTGGCAACATGTTTGGAGAAGACAATCCGTAAGACTTCTACTCACTCATTTTTCAGTTTTTTTTTAACTATTACTCTTAAATGGTCCGATCAAATGTTATTGACAACTGGTTGAAAATATAATTTATTGTTTACCTTCTCTGTCAGTCAACCATGGGCGTCAATGGCCCTCAAGACGAGAGTGTTGCTCAGCAGAAGGTTGAAGCCACTGCTGAAAACAATGCTGCTAGTAATCGTTCAAGTGGCGATGCCGCATGCATTCAGAGAAATAAGGAATTGATTGAGAAAGGAAGTGATGCGCAGGTTAGTTTCCTAGATCAAGACATTATTTTTATATTATTGCTGTTATTTGAAGACATTTGTGGCAAAGGACAAAGAACAGACACAGTCAAGTACAGTTAGTATGTAGTAACCAGACTGTGGGGTTTAGATAGATTTGTCTAATTGTCACTCCATTTCTAGTTGCTGGTGCAAATGAAAAACTTTTCTTCAGATGCTAGGATAATATGCTACTGCATTCTTTACAGTCTCCATGGTTGACTGTTTTGCTTGCTAATCTTTGTTCAGTTTGGAAATTCTAGCATATACTTGTCTGAAATTGCCCACCGGTTATTTCTTATGTAAATTTTCTTTTCAACTTCTTTGCAATACTATCGAATTTATCAACGTTTGGTATCTCAACAGCCCTCCAGAATCTAGATTAATCAAGTCTTAGTGTACTCCAAATGCTTAATGTATCTTAAAGAAAATTGCTTTCAGTTTGGATTGGCTAGATGAAGTTTTCATATAGAGACTGGTTGTTTGCTGTCTGTTTCAGAGCTCTTGTACAAAGCCTGACTTGGAAGCTGAGAGTGGCCCGGTCGATAAGGTGCAGGAATTTTCTCTGTTGAAATCCGGGGAAGCATATCCAAATGGAACAGAGACACAGGAGGTCGAAACATGTATTCGTTTAGGCCAGACATTGATGAGGCATAACAGTAATGCTGGAGGTAAATTTCTTCCCCTTTCTGTAATAATCTTTTGTTATGCTTGACAAGGAAGAATATCTGAAAATTGAGCAACTTTTATTTTTGTAGAATTAACTGTAGGTATCCACAAAAATGGTGAGACAAGCACAACTAATGGCAAGGATGGTGATCCAGAGCATTTTGGGAGTGCTAGCATCAGTGGTGAGGCTCATGACAATCACTATGTTCAAATTAACTCTTCTAGGGAAGCTATTGACTTGATTGGAGCATTTCATACTCATCCAAACTGCAGTCTCAAAAACCCCTCAGTTAATTGCACAGGAATGTTGGACTTTTCTCCTCAGTTGGATCTTTCCCTGAGAAGATCTCATCCCAGCAGTTTTGAGAATGAACCCACTGAAGAAAGGCACACCCTCATGCATTCGAATGCATCAGCTTTCAAGCGGTATCTGCTAAACTCCCTTTTCATTCTTACTTTTTCCTCTCAGATTTTAAAATCTTTTGGAAGTTACTTCCAATGCTCATAAACTTGTAGAAATCAGTCGGTTGCTTATAAACGTGGCACATTTTCCTTATTTTATTAACCTACCATGAAGGAATTCAAGGCGTATAAGTTTGATGTGTTTCTTCTTTAGAAAGGGGAAGAAGCTAATCATTAAAATGGAATTTCCTGCAGGTATACTAACAAGCCATCACAAGGCTCGCCTCCTGCAGTGTTAATTAACTTCTCCGACCAACAGAAAGAACAAAGAACAAATGGTGAGAAAAATATCTCTCATATTGCCACTGGCTGCAATTCTGATAGTTCAACGCCTAGCACGCAACGATGTATCTTGTCTCCAACCACAGTCCAATCAAAAGAATCTGAACTTGCAACCTCACACTCCCATCAAGGGCATTCATTCCCAATTCCAGTAAAAGGTGTGAGGTTCAACGATCTACGTACAGCCTATGGTTCTGTACTTCCTCCAGTGTTTCATACACAGTCTGGTCCACCATCAATGCCAAGTCCAAGTCCAGTTGTGATCCTTGAACCAAACTTTCAAGTGAATACATTTTATCAGTCAAATATGAAAGAGAGCAGTTCAGAGCAGCTTTATGAACCTCGCGGCCCAAATGGAAACAGCACCACAAACCACGTTGTGTACACGCATGAACACAAATCAGAACATGGAGAGGAGCGAGGACACATATCTCCAGCAACTGATCAAAGTGTATCTAGTAGTTTCTGCAATGGAAATGCAAGCCATCTTAACAGCATCGGTTATGGAAGCAATTGTGGCAGTAATAGCAATGTTGATCAAGTTGCCACTGTCAGGGCAGCTTCAGAAGGTAAGAATGGAGACCTCACAAACAACGGAAACTCTCATCGATCAATCCAAAGAGAAGCAGCTCTGAACAAGTTCCGCTTGAAAAGGAAAGAGAGATGCTATGAGAAGAAGGTTCATCACTATAAGCATAACCTTTGGTCCTTGTATTAAGCATTACTACCATTGTTTCCAAAAGATGCTGACTTTTTGTTATCCTTTTTAATAGGTTCGATATGAGAGCAGAAAGAAACTAGCAGAGCAGCGTCCAAGAGTGAAAGGACAATTTGTTCGTCAAGTGCATGCTGATCCTCTTGTTGCAGAAAAAGATGGCAAAGAATAAGATCATGCACAGGTTTCTGACTCACTGAAGAGGAGAGCATGAGTTGTTAGTATAGTTCTTCCAAATTTTGTTTTCCTCAATCTTTAAATACCTAAAACACTTGATCTGTATATGCTTCCTAAAACCGTTTTTTCTCATTTGCGTTTTTTCTCTAGATCATGATATATAATATACCTTGTGTAATATATCATTGTAATTTTATACAGTTTTATAGGGATCTTCCTGCCACATTATTTATTTATTTATTTTAAGGAGTTGTTTACTTACAAGGATTCGACTCACTAATTGATCATGTTGGAGCTTCTTAATTAAATACCATAACATCTTGATTTTTTACCATAACAACCAGTTGAACTTCTATATTTTGTTCAAAATTATTACCTTTCTATTTTCAGTTTACCCAAGGTGGTTGCAGGTTTCTCAAGCAAACTTTTCTTAAAGAGTGCATTTGAAAGAGTTTCTCGAAAGTGATTCCTGTCCCACTTCCACTAACCATATAATATTCCTTCCCCATAAAAGAAGAATTGAGAAATGAAAAGAAAAGTAAGATGATTTCCATTGGAAGTTGCATGATATCAGGACGCCATCTACCTTTCTAAACCAAGTTATTTTGGAGTTTGTGACTAACTTTTTCGTGTAAATCAAAACAACTATGAATAAAGTTTTATTTTTAATGTTATTGACAACTTATTTTAAATATTATTATTGATTTTATACCTTTAAAAGATTGAAAATAAAAGTTGAAGCACTTTTGTTAGTTTTGAAATTTTATTTATCTTTATGTTTTATTTTTAAACTTACAAAATTGATAATATAGGTTTATAACCAATTGTGTTGAAAACCATCGTGGGAAAGAAATATTCTAAAAAATCTAATTAAGCTAAAATAAATTAAAATGTAATGCAGATTTATTTCTTAGGAAAAAAAGTATATTTTTTAAAACTAGATGAAGAGAGAGTAGTTTAATCACATTTCGGTGAAAGTATTCTTATTAATAAAATTATGCTTGAAAAATTTTAAGAAAAATATTCTTGAAGAAACCACAAAACCTTAGTACTAATTTTTTTTCTAATAGGTAGCTTTGGGATTTATTTTAAAATGATTATATATATATATATATATATATATATATATATATATATATAGTGAAAATGAATTAATCTGACTCATTTAGATTGACTCACTACATGTTAAACTTAATAGTTAGCTAACTCAACTAACCTACTTTATAGTAAGTTTATAAAATTGCATCTTTACTCAACTCATTAATTTGGTGAATTAGCTCACAGGTTAATTGTTTATTATATTAAAAAAAATTTAATAAAAAACTAAAATAAATCTTAAAAATATATAATTAGTTCATAGGTCATCAATGTCACGTAAATCTAGTCACACAAGTTGTATAAGTCATATAAATCTCTAATCGCACAAGTTGATAAAGTTACAGTATAAAGTAAAGTGCAATACACAATAAAAATGAGTAAGAATAAAAAGGAAAGGAGATTAATTTTAGAGATTAATAATTAATTTAAGATGTAATTATAAATTTTTTTTAAATTTAAATTATTAATCATAAATTAAATTTAAAACTCCTCAGTTAACCTTGGCTCATTACGAGTTGATCTGTGTTTGTTAATGGGTTGACATGGTGTAGGTTAAAAAAATTCGAATGATATAGGGGTCAATTTTTTAATAATCTAACTCACTAAAAACTAAAAATGGGCCGAGTTATCCCACTGATCAAAGATCACTTTGGCAGCTCTAACAATTCCTTTTCTCACGCTAATATCCGAGTTTGGGGATCCTTATCACCTGAAATTTTGAATTGCATAGTTGAAAATTGTGAAGTGATACTTGCGTTCAAGAATTGATCGCAGCAATAAAGCATTAAGCATCTCCATTCTCCCTTAAGTTTGTGGACAAAATTTGAGAAGAAACGTAGACAGAATACATACAACGTAAATGGACAAATGCTAGTAGCCAAAACCAGGGGACCCTTCGGAATTCTGGAAATAATAATGCCAAAGGTTGTCCAAAGTTTAAACAATTCAGTCCCCCACCATCCCCTTTTCCTCGCTTGTACTTCCCAACAACCAAATTTCAACATTGTTCACTTTGCTTAATGCTTAGCCAATTTCGTTGCTTTCTTGGGTTTGTTTGATTGCTAGGGATCTTCACTCAATAAACAGTTTTCAAAGCACCAACATAATCAATCATTATGTTTGTATACGGAACAAATCGTTTTCAATTAGTGAGGTCTCAAATTAAAGTTTTGAATAATTAGAAAAAAGTTGTATTTTATGAACAAAATTGGGAGTGTTTATGGTCCATGAGCAAAGACATAAAATAAACAAAAGAAATTGAGAAACAAAAATGAGAAGAGGCAAAACCACTTTGATGGGGTCATCAACTTCTCTTGATTGAAGGGATCAATACACAATAATAACTGAAAAAGGAACTTTTAATGTCAAACGTCTCTTCTATGAGTGCCATATATCCAAACTCCAACTAGAAGGGTCCTATGATGGCAAATGAACGAAAATTAAAGTAATAAAATGGTCCACCATCACCATGCATTGACATGTATGACGAACTTCACACGGTAATCCTTTACTTAATTAATTATTTATCTGGTTAATCAAGTGTTTAAAAAAGTATCAATACTTTAAAGACTATTCATATCAACTAAACTAGAAAACCATCTCGGGAGTGGGACCTTTTCTCAACTTAAAAAGCAAAACTTAACACATTTACGGCCAAGTTTTCTTTTATTATGAAATGAAACAACACACGCAGAAGCATAAAATCACATCCACTAGTCTCAATAATTTCTCTGAAGGATACATCTCTCACTATACGGCTAAGATATAGTTTCCAATGGGCACAAGGGAGAGGCCATTAGCACCCTATCTTCAATCATGAACGAAGACTATTTAGCATCTCTCTTCTACGGCTCTTTTAAAAGTGTTGCTTTTGCTTTTCTTTCCTAATGACCCATTATAACTTAAAAGAGTTACCCTACCCCCATATATCATATTATATAATAATATATACTATTATGGTCTACCTTGTGTGCCATGTGTCTCGCTTCTCTTATTACAGCTGTTCAATCACCAGCAATGACGTGCACTTCATGCGGCTAATTGATTTTGTCTTTACCATGCTATGTTGGCTTTTCCTTAGTCTTGTACCTAAGTATACGAATTATTACGAGTAGGTTGCGAGTTCAATTCGATTGGCACTTTATTTTTTGGCTAAAAATAATAATGCTCAAACAAAGTTGTATATGAAATAGATTTTTTTTCACTTGCAGTAAGCTTCTACGGACCCAATTGCTCCAAAAAGAACAGGTTGGATTGGGGACAGAGATTGCCACAAATTTGGTCCTTAGCATTGTATGGCAGTCCCAATCAGCTCATCATAAAGAAAAGTGTGAAAGCCACCGAAGCATTTAAAGAAAGGAAGTACTGTGGAAACAATCGTTAATATCTATTACATTACTAGGTTACATTATAGCCTTTATACAGTTCATGTGTGAACTTTATGTTGCTGTTAACCTTCGAACTACGAACATATAAACGGGGGAATTTGTTTTCACAGCAAAAAGGTTAAAGCTTGATTTGTGCCACTGAAACTTCGCTCCACAATTCCTTGTAAAAGATTTTTATTTAAAAGTATATACATATGCCTTTCAGGTGCACCTAATTACCCGTAAACCAAATTACACGTTTAAAATAGGCCTTTCTATGTGTCCCAAAGTGCATACATGTTCAAGGGACGTTTTCCTTCTCTTTTATGGGTTTTCTTGTTTGTTACATTCTTTCACTAATACACTTTCCTTAATGGAAAAATTAAACCAAAATAGGCATTAGAATATGCGTTTTTCACTTTTTTCTCGATACCTAAAAGAAGAAGAGTATACGAATTACGTACCGATAAGTATATTTGAATGCCAATATTATCCTTTTGAAAAGGTGAACAAGTGTATGATTCAGAAGCCTGAAACTTTGTAATTTTTCAGCAGAGTTTACCGCTTAATTTATCATACTAACAGGACGCGTGTGCATCTTTAGGATGCTTGGATTTTCCTGTAAGACAGGCTAAGAACACACTTTTAATAATCTTTTTAGTTACTGATTAAAATTTATTAAAAATTATAAAAGATAAAAAAATATTAAATCAGACATGAAAGAATGAGTCCCACGTAATTTTTATAATTTTTAATGAATTTAACTGAGAATTAATGAATTAGAATGTCTAGGTATATATAAAGCAATTTTCCAGAAGTTTACCACTTTAATCTCTCATAATTATATACTTAATCAATAATCACCTCAAAGGGGACCTAGTGCTACCGGTCAAAAGCATGCTACCAGGCATAATGATTATTGCTTTTTGCTCTCTTTATAAAACCACCCTACCCCTCTTCCTTAACCTTGTAAGCATCCCTCTTTTCAAGTTTCAACTCTCTCTCTCTCTCTCTCTCTCTCTTTTACAAATGTCTAAAATCGAAATAAAATCTCCGAAGGACTGTGCTAGCAAGCAAGGACTGAGAATTGAGAGGAACTACAAGAAGCTCTTCTTTGCTTTCTCAGCATTTTTCACCTCAATCCTATTACTAATACTTCTTATCTGGCTCATCCTCCACCCTGCAAAGCCTCAATTCTCCCTCAAAGAAGTTGATATCTACCAGCTGAACCTTTCAGGACCAAGCCTCAACTCCTCCATCCAACTCACTCTTCTCTCCAAAAATCCAAATCAGAAAGTTGGCATTTACTATGATGAGTTTCAAGTTTATGCAACCTACAAGGGCCAACAGATAACTGGTGATACCCCAGTTCCTCCCTTCTACCAAGGCCAAGAAGAGAGTAATCTCTTAACAGCATCTTTGGTAGGAAATGGGTTACCAGTTGCACCCTCTCTTAGTTATGAAGTGGGTCGTGATCAAACTATTGGAAGACTAGTTTTGAATCTCAAAGTTATTGGGAAGCTTCGTTGGAAGGTGGGAACTTGGGTCTCTGGACGTTACAGGTTCAATGTTAATTGTTTTACTATCATGGCCTTTGGACCCTCTATGCCTGCAGGTCCTCTTACTTCAAACCAAGGGGCTCAGTGTTCTACCACAATTTAAACTTATCATACTGTTGCTAACTTAAATATATGATCTACTATTCATATATCATAGCGAGTTCTTCCAGTTTTCTTGTTTGCACATTTTGATTGGCTTTGTACTAAAACGTATTTTGAAGCCACTGTGTCATTTGTAAATCAAATATATGAATGACAGGACAAAAGTTACAATTTGTGAGTGATCATGAAAAGAGGATGCATGTTCGATGGTTAATCTTATCTCTTTGCTTTTGGATTCATTTATCTTTCTCTTTCTTTCTTCTCCCACTATTTATCTAAATTTGTCTTGCGTTGCACGTGATGGTAGAGGTTATGGTAAACGGGGTAAAATGAAAAGAAGCTGAGTGTTGGATTTCGTGGTATATCTCTAGTAGCTTTTGGGAGTGGATGCATGAGTAGATATTGGGTCACCTTTGTTTCTTTGGTTGGTTTTTGGGATACGATGAAAAATGTTTTGATTGAAGATTATGTAGACGAGATTCGAAGAAGAGAGAGAGAATGAAGAAAAAAAGGGGGAAATTGGTAGCTTTCTTTGGAGAATCTGCAGATTTTACATGTCAATTCCTTGCCTTTAACTTAAAGGCTTTAAGAATCATATATGGTATACTTTAATCAAACTTTTGGTAACCGTGAATCAGCTTATATATTTATTGTCTTTTTTTAGCAATACCCAAGAAATGATATTGGCCATGCATGTCTCAAACGAATATACCAGGACATGCTAACTGTGGGATCTAGGAAGTTGATAGTTAGAACACTTTCTTCATTGATTTTCCGCATTCTGTCTACAGCAACCCAGAATATTGATTACCAGGAGCTACTTATGCTTATGCCAGCATTTTCAGAATTCATATTTTCTAAAGTATGTTAAGAACTTGTACTCGACCCTCTCAAATTTATCCCATTAATTCAAAAGTTTTGGGTGGTGGTTGTATACTTGTAATATGTATTGTTATTGAAAGCTAATGACTTACCGCCCAACATATGCTTGAAGTGTAAACCTACAAAAGTTAAAGCAGCTAATTTGGTAAATAGTTTAAGGTCAGATATCGTCTCTCTTATCATATCACTCTTTCTAATATAATTTTGTAGTGGCACAAAAATTGAAAAGTCAGGTAACTTTTTCAGGATAAAAAAAGCCAAGAATCTCTCTACCTACCGTCCCTACAATTGCAACTGATATTAACATGAAAGTGGCAGGGTAAAGAAAGAAACTTGACAATAGCAAGCAATTCAGCCCACCATTCAATTGTTTTAATAGACTTGTGTGTGTGTATATATAAAGCAAGCTAAAACTTTCCAATTTCAAAAGGTCCAATCAGGGGGTGATACAAATACAAATATGCCAGGCTTCAAAAAGAGGAAGCCCTCTTCCACATTGAATAGAAACAAACATTTTGACAAATACTTATCCTGCTTCGGATCTTTGATAAACGAAGTCAGCCAACATTGAAACCTACCTCAACAGAAATTCTTTATAAAAAGTAACCTTTAAGTCGTCTACCTTGAGAAATTATTCATTATAAAGTCTCCAAGGAACAATATTTAAACCATGAATGTGACATTTTTAGTGCATCATTATTTTTACATCACTTCTTATTTATAGGCCAACATGTACAGAAAATAAGTTACAATTATGCAAAATTTGCGATGGAAAATGAAAGTAATGCGCAACAAATGTCAAACGTTGCAATACACTGTTCTATAAAGCAAATAAGATATAGTCCATGAGTCTTGTTTGCGATATAATGTGTGGACAATCAATGGTTTAAATTCATATATATAAGCATTAAATGGAGATTATTATGAAAGAATGTAACTTAGGTATAAATGGCAAGTATAAATAAGACCAGCTTCTGGTGGAGGATACCTATAGTGCAAAAAATTTATAAATGAGACTTAAAGTTCTATAAAACTTGACCCAATAATTGCTTGTTGATTTTTTGGTTAAGGACAACTGGACAAGCAATTTCGAAGTGCTGCTGGGTTAGTTTGATCCTTCACGTTTGAAAATTTGATGTGCAATGTCTTTTTATGTACATGAAAGTCGCTTCCAAATGTTAGGCAATGCATTGGTTATCGATGAACCCCGAAAATTCAACTCCTTTTTGCTTGAATACCGTTTAACTTTTAGAAGGTATGAAACACATTTGTCAAAAAGATGAGCATATTATTATTACATACACAGCTTGCTTCTACCGTCTTCCACTCCAAACCCCTACTACTCATCCATTATTAATATAACGCAAACGAGAAGGGTACGTACCCACCAATCAGAACTTCGGAAATAGACTTAGTGATTAAGCATAGGGCAACTCTTTCGGACATTGGACTGTGAAGATGCAGGAGTTTTAATAATTATACTTGCAACATTTATTTATAAGCATCGGTAAAATTGAAGGAAATAATAGAATATTCTGATGAATCAGAGTTAAATTGTCATAAATGGTGAGAAAGTTAAATGGAGTTATATACTAATCAATTTTCAACATTGAGATGTAGTTCAAGTAAGATTAGTGTTTCGTAATGATTTTAGCTAATTAAAAATTTATTTTATCAACTTTAAAGTTTATTTAATATATTTTTTTTATTTTACAAAGTAGTTGAAATAGGTATTTATTAATATTTTTTTCTCTCTTTTATTTTAATATTTTTTATTTTTAACTGCTAACCAAAATACCTTTCTCGTTTTTATCTTTAATAGCCCTTTGTAATTTCTCTTTTTAGTCGTTCAAATTTAGAAACTTAATATCTCTTTCTATATTAAGTTCAATGCTCAAAGAATCGTCACTTGCACAAAAAATTTAAAATAATAATAAAAATAATTATTTTTCCATAAATATTTTCATTTAACAAAATCATCAAATATCATGTCTTTGTAAAATAAATTTGTTAAAATACAATTTAAATTTATTTATATTTTCTCATTTCATTTTATTAATATATTTATAAATATAAATAAAACTAAAAATCTACTATCCTAGTTTTTTTGGATGATGAAAATTTTTTTAAATGAAAATATATATTTTATAATTATTTTAAAATATATAATTACCAAATTTAAAGTTTTAGTTCAATAATTAATTATACCCTGATCTGTCATTTAATATTTATTAGCTAGTTCAACCATTAAGATTACTTTCAATTCAATCAACTAGTTTATCAGCTTTCAACTTCTAGCTAATTTTTCAGGTTCAGCTAACTTTTTAATTTTCAAGTAACTTATATACTAATTTTACCTAATACACTTTGAATAATTTCAGAAATTATATTAACGTGGGTTTTATTGAATTGAACCTTTAGTATTCAAGTTCTTATATATCATTCAGTAGTTGGTGGATAAATTTTTTATCGCTATATTTTTATGAATAAGATCCCAACTTAAGTTATACAATAAGCAACTCGAGTTATACTTGACTTCTCACCTGAGTTTGTGAAATTAGACTCTAAAAATGGCGTGTTTATTCAATTGGTAGGGAAAAAAGAGCTATTGAAAAAGCCTAAGGTAGTGAAGACGGAGAATCCGATTGATTTGGACCGTGGTTGAGTTATATAAGGTGCTTCATCACTGTAAAGCCATCATCTCTGCTAAGCCTTTATTCATTTTACGAAGCTATGCAACCAAAAACTTGAATCTCTTTGAGCTGTTAATATCATTTTGTGTGACTATTCAAATTGGGTTATTGATGAAATGATATTTATTGTTAAATCTAAAGGGTACTTGTTAAAATAGGTAAGGTATTTATCCATTAAATGAGCCAGAGGTCAGTTGAGTAATTATTTACAAAAAAAATTAAGTATATGTACGGTGTGCTATATTATCCACCTTTACCCCTAGCTACATAATATATCTATTATATTTTATAACTAGACTTTAAAATATTTTTAAATTTGTTAATTAAATTAAATTTAGAGTTTTTCCTTTTAATTTACATGTTTTACATTTGATTAATGCCCTTGTATTGGTTTTCATCATTAATAGTAGTATTATAATAGCATTCATGCTTTATTAAATTATTGCAAAAACTCATAATGGAGACCATAATCAAGTTAATTAAAATGCAGCTGATGAGTTTAGATGCTAGGTACCTAACAAGTAAGAAGATACAAGTATTATATTATAATTATTACCCCAGCGTGCATAAGTCTAGATACAAGTATTTTTTTGAAAAATGTGTATGAAATCGGATCTAGTTACCTTACTTAAACCCAATCTATTGTCATCCACCGGAATGTATAGCAACCCCAACCCAATTTCTACAGCAAATAGAATGAAAAACCTTCTCCACCTTGTCACGCCTAAACTGTGCTCCACCTTGTCCATGAATTTGTCTTCCACAAGCCCAAAGCATCACGAAGAACCCACATAATGTGTGGAAAAGACAATCAATGGTTTAAATTCATATATAATAAGACAAGAAAAAAACCATATATGTAAGGATTAGAGAATGCCCCTCATAATTCCTCTAACTGCAATTGCTTGGTGGAACAGTGACTATGGAATGCACCTCTTGTTTTCAGCTTTTATTTAAAAATTTCAACTTGATTAACCACCTTTTTCACTGTCCAACTGAATTTGAAAGAAAAGAAAAATATTTATAAAATAGTCTCTACACCATGTAAGATTTGTACTGAAGCTGTCTTCCAATTTTCTTCCTAATCCCCTACTTTTAATCAAGATTTCACCAAATAATGAAGCACAAGGAATAAAACGCATTGAGTCCTCATGAAGATAGAACCATCACCGATACCAACACGGCCTCAAAGCATCAGTAGGTAGTAGCAGGCTAACAGCATCTGATTCAGGCCATTTTTTTATCTGGCAGAGGTTATCAGACAATCACCGGTATTTTTAAATACTTCTTAACAGATTGCATAATTGCCATTCAAGAAAGAAGGTCCAATTCAGCACTTCGTTTCATGACACACCCATACCACCAAATCAAATTTTGCCAATACATATTTGGGGATCCTTAAATTGGAATGGGAAGCTATCCCCTATCCCACTATCCAACCATTCACCATATGGTCACAACTCACAAGCATAACCCACAATGTAAACAAGTGAGGTAAAAGAATGCAACATAATTACAGATAAAAATAAAACAACAAATTCTATACCCGGGATTTATTGACATCAACAAGTAGCAGCTCCACTCTCTATCTGTAAACCCCAAACAATGCAAAATAATAACTTTCCCACACTCACCTTGTTATCCCAAAACCTCAATAATATTTTACAAGTGCAAAAACCGTTGGTATCAATATTCCTATATGCATAAAAACTTCCAAAAAAAATGTCAGCTTAAACTCAAAATATATATATAAAAAGCTCCAGCTCCATATCAAGTTTCCATGGAATCAGCACTAACCCATGTCCAATAATGCTTCTTAACAGAGACAGCCCTGTCTGCAACTTTCTTCTCATCAAAATCCCCATACTCATCCATCTCATAGGTGCAAAAATCACCCTCTGGCAAACCCTCCACCGTGGCATTCAACGTGTGCAAAACGTAGCAACCGGGTAAACCCGGATAAGAACCCGAATCACGCTCCTCCACTCTCATCTGATACGAATTGGGATCAATGGTCACAATGTCACGCAAATCAAAACCCGTTTCATCCCCAATAACAGACCCAAGCTCTTCCCTGATGGCCCTAACAGCAGCAGATTCAGGAACCTCGTTCGGCTTCATCTTCTCCGATAAGGGTCTTCCCCGCTGTCTCACGTTACCGTCAGACAACTCCTGGTGCGACTCCACTAAGAATTTACCGTCCTTTCCGGTTATCCGAACCGAAAGAACCTGAACAGTTCGAACCGGAGGGGTTGAATCGGCGAGGGAGGTTTCACCTTCTGAGAGCTCGAGCCAGAGATTGTGCACGTTCTTGGTGCCTGGCTTGACCCCCCATGAAGCGAAGGAGTCAGAGGGTAAACGAGGTTTGAGCCAATCGGAGAGAGATTGTGGGGAAGCGAAGTTATGGCGGCGAGGAGGCAGAAGATTAAGGTTAAGCTTGTTAGGGTTCGATGATATCGATGTTGTTGGGGTTGCGGTGTGGGACATAGCGGGGATTTTGAGGAAACGCCGAGGGTTAAGAGGGAAAGAGAGGAAGGGACAGTTGGTGGAAGCGATGTGGGACTTAGAGGATGTGAAGAGGAAGCATACGGAGAGGGCTGTGAGGAGGAGATCCGGCAAGGAGGGGAGATTGGTCAGCGGTTGTGGCGGCGGCGGTGGGGACATTTCAGCCGTGGCGGTGATTTTCGGGGTGGGTGTTGTGGTTTTGGTGATGCGGCGGAAGTGGGGGGCGTGTGGTGTTGGGGAGGTCCATGGTTGGAAGAAAGGGACGGGTTTTTGTGGAAAACGAATTAGAGGTGTGGTTTTGTAAATTGTATTTTGATATGATAATTCTTTGGTTGTTCTTTATATTCTCCTTTTCTTTTTGTTTTTACTTGTTCTGTTTTGTGGGTCTTCTCTTTCTTTGTTACGTGGCCTCCCTCTGCTTCATTCACTGTGCTGCGCCTCTGTGGTTCTCAATTCTCATTCTGGTCCCACCCTTTTGCTCTACTTGGACTGCAGCCCTAAGTAGTGCCATGCATATTCACAGGCCCAATAGTATATGGGTCCTGTCAATAGGGTTCATACTTCCTCACTGATCTTCTACTAAAATTGGCAAATTTTTAATAATATAAGTGGTGAGCTTTACTCTATTTATCATCAAGTATTTTATTAGTTACTAATCATTTGCAATAAAATTTTTAACGTTTATTATGAAATTAATGATTTAGCACTTTGTATATCATATACTACTAAATGAAGTCGCCATGAAATTAGTTTTGAAAAATTGGTACAAGGGATATCAAAGAACATTATATGTTTATCCACATGAAGTGTGCTGTGATTCTTTTCGATCTAATCACACTATCACGGAAACCTTTGCTATTTTAATTCTAATTAATAACTTAAAACGTTTACGTGCTGTCCCCTCCATGCTTCGATCCTGATCCAGTGATTCACATCATTAACATTTGAAAACGAAGAGTTTCTTAATACGTGGCTAATTCTTCTCTGGTCAGAATAAATATAGTATCAAACATCGACTTGGAATCCCCATGAAAGTTAAACTGATTAGCATGTTTTTTTATGTCTTGAAGAGCGTCCTTGAGAGAAGGTAAATTTCTTTTGGACAAAACTCCATTCTTGTGCCTTGAGAATCCCATAAATACCGTTCAGATGCGTACATAAACAAGCTCTTTAGTAAAGTCAGATTTCTAAATTATAAACTCGTCAAATTAAGTTTGGAGAAATACATTTCAGCAGTAAGATTCATGCAACGTTGTTTAATATTCTTTTAATTTAGAAAAATGCTAACATAAATTTTTGGAGTTGATATAACAAATAGAATTCTTTTTTTAACAAATTTTATTTTTTAAAATTTAAAATTAATAATAAGAGATGATGTTAATAAAATCATTAAATCTGTGGTGATGAGTACAGCTTCTATATCATAATTTAATAAAATCATTTAATTTATCTTTAGAAATGATAAAGTCCTTTGATCAATCCTTTATTTGCCGTAAAAAATATTAAAGCTACGCATAAGCTGTTATGATTCACACAGTTACACAACTAACGTTATAATTTACTTTTATCTTATAGATCACAAGTAGACAAGAAAAAGCCGCCACAAAGGGACAAAGCAAGGGATAAAAGAAACTTATAGCAAAGCAAATCTCTTTTTTTTTAAAAAAAAAAAACAAAGGAAGTCTCTTTGATATAAAACAAGTAAAAAAATTGGCAAGTCATAAGCCACTAATAATCCTGCAAGTAAGAGACACGTGGGTTAATAGATGATTCTTCAAAAAAATGTGTTTAACTCCCTTGTACTTTGCCTTAATTTAATATAGTCCCAACTCCAAGAAACTGGATATTCAACATGAAAATGGTGGAGGCAATAAAAGTTACTTTGCCCTACACCAGAATCTCAGCAGCACCAATTAAATATTCCAGAATTACCTAGCAGAAACATTATTTATCATTGACATGGAGGAAATAGAAATCAGTAACAATTCTTTAAATACGCAAACATCCTTCAGGATGGATTTCTGTAAAGGAAACATTATTCTTTAGTCACACAAGGGAAATATCAGCAGAAAAGGAATGACTAAGCTCTCATGTAAGTAGGGTGTACAAAAATATGTTTATAAGTTTGCTTCTAAGTAAAATGATAAATGCATTACGTGAGCCAACTTATAACCACACATCCAATCCTAAAATTGATCGCAGAAAACTTCAACTTGATTGAAGTCATGAGGTTCACTATCTTGTTACTTATGAGTAGCAGAGACATCAGCCAAAAACAGTCACGAAGTGTAGTTGAAAATTACATTCATCAATGGGACTTTTGATCCGCGTATTGTTACTTCAAAATGCCATAAGTATATTCATCATACACAATAGTCAGCATTTTCAAGCATATTGGGAAAAGAAATATGATGTTTAAATGCACCAAGAATTATGTTTAGCCTTCATGATGGGAAGTTATGTGACTGCTCATGTAAACCACATGATCCGCAGATACGATTAAAAAAATTAAAATCTTGAAGACCAGGACAATTGCCTTAAAGGCTACCAAAATCATTAAAAGCTGAAGGCAAAGGGAAAGGAAGAAGGAAGAGGAGCACACATTTGGTGGGAAGCCGGTTAAAAAACAGAATTGCTATATGTGATAACAAAGTGATGTCCAAAGAAGAAACAATTCAGGAATTTATCATTAAAATTGATCCATCCAAACAGAAACCTGAATTAAATCTTTTGAAAATTTAATAACAAGACTACCTAACATTTTCTTTTTCACTTGAAATGCAGAGACAGCGAGCTGAAAAGATATACCAAATGAACATCAACAAGTGCCCTACTCTTAACGAGACAACAAGTCATTGGGAAGAGATACAAAGTTAACATGCAATTGTCAAAGGTGATCTTCACCTTCAATTAAGCAAGTTCAAATACTGACAAGTTTGTGCTGGTCTAGGAATGTTACAAAGGCATTAGCAAAATAATGATAGGCATATGGTCATAATGACAAACCGATGCATACTACTAACAGGATCAAGGCGTTGCATAACACAATAAAATGGGAACAGACAGTGAACATTTTACTCTATCATCTGGAGGAGTAAAAATTACAAGACTAAATTGGTCAATTCAATTCCATCTTCAACAGCAAATGCAACATCAATTCCCCTACAAGCAAAACGCGAAGACAAACTAGTGTGTTCTATAACCACAACATTACAGTACAGTACTAACTGATTCCCATACAGAAGCTAAAAAAAAATCTAAGAACTGAAATTGAAGATGAGGAAAAGAAGGCTTAGAATGGTATCAATAGCAGACCTCAAACTTTCAAAAGCTGCATCTTGTTAGCAAAAGCAATGGCCATCCAATCAGGCTGAGCCGAAGACCACTGCAACTGGTTAATTTCAGAGGCAGCAGAATACATGCAAATGGGATCAATGCCATTAGGACCAGCCATAGTAGGCAACTCCCAAATAAGAGCATGTGTATCATCCCCAGCAGAAGAAATATGCCTAGAACTATGAGGAGCCCAAGCAATAGCATTAACGCCCCCACGATGCCTCTCTAACTCAGCCACAGGTGTAGTGGGCGATCTAATATCCAAAATCACAACTTTATTACTATCCATCAAAATAGTAGCCATGTACCTCAAGTCCTGTTTGTTCCAAGCCAAACGAAGCAAAGGGGTATCAGGGTGAGGGCTCTCGTAGATAATGGTGGAGTGTTCCTTGTCTCTCAAATCGAAGATCCTAACAGACCCATCAGCGGAAACAGAGGCAAAAACTCTGGCTTGGCCCCACGCGATGTCGTACACCTCTTTGTCGTGGGCGATGAGTTGGGTCTCGACGACAGCGCGTTCAATGTCCCAGACAGTGCAAGTGGTGTCGATGCTGGAGGTGGCGATGCGGTTGGGGTCGACGTCGTTCCAGTCGAAGGAGGTGAGAGGGGCGCAGAACTCGCTGGTTTTGCTGTTGTTGAAGAGGGAGAGGGCATCGACGGAGGATTCGCGGACTTCCCAGAGGCGGAGGTAGTCACCGGAGGTGGCGAGGAGGTGGTTGGAGGAGGGTGGGGAAGGAGAAGGGTGGAACATGAGTTTGGTGGGAGGGTAAGGGTGGTCGAAGGAGAGAGAAGGGTGAGGGTTGAGGGAGAGGGTGTCGGGGTTGAAGGAGAGGATGTGGACGCGGTTTGTGTATTCTTCAATGAAGCTTCCGAGGGCGAGGCGTTGAGGGTGCGATTGTGATTGTGAGAACGCTATTGCGTATATTGGATATGGGGATTCGTAGGTCACCGAGTTTTGGGATTCTTGGGTCGAATTCTCCATTTTGTTGAAACGATGGTGGTTGTGTGTTTATGGCTATGGTGTTAAGTGGAACTCTGTGGAAGATGAAACTGAAAAGTTAGGTGGTAGAGAAAAGGGTGGAATGGAAGGGGTTCAGTGGAGACGGAGTAATCATCCGTTGACGATCCATTTTTTAAGTGTCAAATAAATATATAAATAGAATACATATATATATTTATAAATTTGTCAATCTGTGTTCAATTAATAAATAGTATTTCTTTTAAATATGAATATTAAAAATTATATGAGTAAATACTTTTTGTGTTTTTAAATTAAAAACTAGTTTTTTTTTAATGAATATTAATTATATTTTTATTTAAAAAAAGTGTAAAATACAAGTCCTCTAAGAGAAAAGTATAGGCATAATGGCTTGAAAAATTTCATACCCACGCGAGGGGGTTAGCTTTGGGCGTGTTGGGGTAATGGCACGCCACAATTGACGAGACCGATAAAAAGAACATCCTAAACCTGCCCACCAGTTAAGAAAATCAACACTTCAATGTTTTTAATTTTCATAAATATAATTAAATTAATTTTTTTAATTATTTTGTTAGTTTTAATTTTTATAAATTATTATTTTAATAAATAGGATTAAACAAACTCAAATAATTACACTGCTCTTCTAAAATTTTGTTTGATAATTCAAAAAAAAAGAAACAAAAAGAATTTGAAGAAAAAAGAAAACAGAGAAGTAAAAAGGTTAGACTTCTCTTTATTTAGATGTTTAATACTAAAAGATAAAAAAAATTAATAAGTTTAATTATATAAATGATATTATTATATTTTATATTTTTTATTTATATTTTTTTATTTTTATAAAAAATAAAAAAAATATTCTCTAAAAATTAATAATTTTAAAATTAATATTTTTATTTTTTATAAATTTTTAAAAAATCATCATTTGAAAAACTAACATTTAAAAGAAAAAGTTAAAATCCTAATCATGAAAGAATAGGAGAAAAACTCAAAAATTTTCAAAGATTTTGGAAGGTTTAGAAAAATATTTAAACTCTTTCACTCCTAATTAAGCAACTCTCAAACAAGGATTAATCTATTTTAACTCCTCTTCCCTCTTAAACACAACTTCCAAATATAATCTAAGGAGCTAACAGCTCAAAGTATCTAATTTTAAAAAAGAATACCATAATCAAGTTAATTGTATCAAAATGAAAATAGTGCAAACAATCCTTTAAATCAAATTTGGCTAGCCTATCAGAATTTTCGTTAGCCTTCCTAAAGGAGTGACTAAACTTAATAAATTTTATATTTTTTAGTAAGGATCTAACATTATTTATCAATGAGAAAAGAGGATGATTACAATTTTGAACATCCTAAATCAAAGAGATTGCTTTTTTGGAATTACTTTCTACCCAAATAGCTCAATGTCTTTCAACAACACAAGTTTGATCCCCTAGAAAATGATCCAAATCTTAGCAACTAAAAGGGAACATAGCTCCAAGCTACTCTAAGAACCAGCAACAAAATTATCTTTAGCATCTCCAATCAAGCCTTCATATCAAGCAGCTAGACTAGAATTAGAAGCAGAGTCATCCACGTTCAATTTAAACTAAGTTACAACGGAGGGTACCATCTCATTTTACTATGGTTGCTTATGAAAATAGAACTAGATTTAGAGATATTCCTATAGCAAGAAAGAAGATACTCAAAATCACACATAATCTTGTTGATTAAAACATCAGGCATGACAGCTGAGTTTTAAAAAATTTCATAATTTCTATTTTTCCATAAATGCCATATGATAACCCCAAACAACAAATTCGAGCAAGAAAAATCATTAAGATCAGTTTTAGACAAATTATAAGTCATCTGATCAGAGAGATCTACACTAAAAAAAACAGGCCCAATTATTGGGTCTAATAAGTTGTTTCCAAACTTACTTAGTATGTCAACAATCTCTGAAGACATGGACACAGATTTAGGAGCATTACTACATCTAAAATAGATAGACGAATTGGCCATGCCCCTCTTACAACGCTCGTAATTAGTAAGTAACCTACCATGCGTTGTCTACCAAGGAAATAAGGCTACTTTAGGAGTGCCTTCCCATTTTCAAACAAGCTTAAAAATATCATTACAGGCAACATTTTTTAGATTCAGATGTAGTGATCAAATTATAAGTAGATTTAATAGAAAAAATCTCATTATTAGCATAACACCAATAAAACACATCATACCCCCTAAATTACTAGGGGGTTTAATTTGGACAATATGATCATAGATAGGTGCAAGAAATATATTTTTTTATCCTAGCTCAGTCCCAATCATTCTGAGATGAGAACAGAACAATAAGATCATTAAGATTATCAACATAAATAGACTGTAGAGCATAGTGAGATAAAGATTGAAGGTTAGTAATCCATCTATCATTCCAAAATTTAGCAAATAGGCCATCCCCAATAATTCACCCCAACCATTTGAAAAAAATATCCCAAACAGACAAATCACTCTTTCATAAGTAGGAAAAATTATGAAAATTAATAGCATAAGGACTTTTACGAATAAAAAATTTATATTTGCTGCTAATGACTTGAGCCCAAAATCATTGGGGGAAGACATCATCCACCAAAAAATTTTCATATCCCTGAACCTAAGGGCACCATCAGTCTTGGGCCTCCAGAATTTATCTTAGTCAATAAGGTGACACTTCGTACTCTGTAAGGAATTCCAAATAAATCTTTTACAAATATTATTTATCTTTTTACAAATAAAATTGAGGAGCAAAAGAGATTGCATAATATAAGATGAAATGCTCATAAGGCTGGATTGGGCGAAGGTGACTATACCAGATATAGAAAGGAAATTCATCTTCCAAAATGGAGAGTTTTTTCTTAATATACTATAAAACCAAAGTCTTGTCTAGAAGGCTTATGGTGGCAAACAGGGATCCCAAGGTAATTCCTAAATTGGATGGAGTGTTTGATTCCAAGACTCTCACTAATATCCTTAACTAACATGTAAATAGTTTTCCTATGACAAAATAGAGAGGATTTAGTATTATTAATTTTAGGTCCAGAAGCATAACATAACTCATTGAGGACAAATTTGAGAAATTCCAGGACTTAGAACTGCTAAAGGTAAAAGGAGACCACTCCTTACTTAGGGTTTTGTCTTAGAGTAAATTAGTTAACCTTTCAATGTATAAGACAAAAATGTAAGAAGAAATAGGATCCCTCTATCTAATACCCCTAGAAGGTTTGAACTTCTCAATCCTAGAACTATTCCAATTGATATACATTGAGGTAGTAAATACATAATGGTAAATAAACTCAGTAAGCTTAGGGTTTAGACTAACTTTTTGAAGGGTATCTCTAATAAAATTTTAATTTAGTCTATCATAAGTTTTTTCAAGGTCTAATTTAAAGATTATATAATCAAATTTTCCTTTAAAAATTATAGAAGGAATACAGAATTTCTTGAAAAATAAGAGAATTGTTGATGCCTTACTTGCCAGAAATAAAAGTGGATTGGTTGGGGAAAATTAGGTAAAGTAGGGATTCTCTAATCCTATTAGCTATAAGTTTGGTGATAATTTTATAACTCACGTTACAAAAGAATATGGATCTAAAATTCTTAATGGACTCGGGGCTTTCAGATTTAGGAATAAGAGTAATGGCAGTTTCATTAACTTTAGTAATTTGTTTAGGATTTCTATAAATATTTAAAATGAATTTATGAATGAAAGGTTCAAAAAGTCTCATTAAATTTTAAAAAATAAAGCATAGAAGTCACCTAAACTAGAAGATTTAAAGTTTTCTTTGCTAAACAAGGAAATTTTGATTTCTTTAAGAGTTAACTCAGAGTTTAATTTAGATTTATCATATTTCTTAATAGGAGAAAAAAATTAACAATATTAAAAAATGATTTGTTAAAATTGTTATCAGAATAAAGGTTCACAAAAAAAATTGAAAACAGTATGTTTAAGTTTTAAGGGATCATATTTCCAATTATTTAGATTATCTCTTAGAGTCTTGATAGAGTTTCATTTCATATAAAGAATGACAATTTTATAAAAGAATTTAGTATTTCTATCTTTAAATTTAATCTAATTAATTCTATAATGATCGAATTTAAAATAACAAGTTTTACTAAAAAAAATTAGTAAAAAATTTTAAAAAAATTATGTTGACAAGAATAGAATATCATGAAAGAAATCGTATATTTTTTAATAATAAATAAATACAATATATCATTTGTTCAAAAAATAAAAAATTTAAATTAACTATATTTATAAAAATAAAACATTTTAATATTAAATTTTGATTTTTAAATATTAGATAAGTAATAAATAATTAAATAAAATTTTTTATCATAAAAATATTTTTCATATTATCATTCAATCATGTGTTATCATATAAGAATTATAATATATTTTTTTATAATTGATTTAAAGGTTAATTTTTATATTAACGATAAATTAAAATTAAATTCATAAAATATTATAATATTACTTAAAAGTATATTGCATGTGACAAAGGAGGTATGTTATTAATTTTTTAAATAATGAGTCTAATTAAAAAATAGTCAAAATTTTAATAAAAGTCATGTTGACAGAATTGAAAATTATGAAGGAAATCGTACATTTTTTAATTAAAAATAAAATAACCTTAAGGGAGTATAGTATTAACATTTTTTCAAAAAATTAAATTTTTTAATTAAAAATAAAATAACCTTAAGGGAGTATAGTAGTAACATTTTTCCAAAAAATTAAATTTAAATATGTTTTTAATTGAAGTAAATATAGTTAAATTTTACTTTAAGTTCTCCAAGAACTTTTTTCCTTGTCAGTCTTTAATAATTTGTTTTATTTTTATAAACAATTAAAAATATATTTTGTAATAAGTTATGTGTAATAAAATCCCTTTTAAAGTACATCTAAATAAATTTCCCAATATCGCTAGTAAAATTTTTTCAATTACTAATTTTGTTTAATTTTCAAAACAAAGAGACTTTACATATAAACTATTTTTGTTTTTGGAAAAACATAATCAACCATATGGCTGGGGGAATAATTTAAATAAGGTAACATATTAATAGAATATATAAAATATGATATTTTTTTGAGAAGATACGTAAATATGGTGTTCCAAAAAATGTCATTGGCGATTTTTTCATGGAACAAAAAAAAAACTACCAGTTGCAGACTTGAATTACCTAAATCTGAGCTCTTAGGAAGCCTGAAAACTCACCACCAATGACCTTTGAACGCTATTAATGGTGTCTAAATGACCTGCAATACTTCTGCAACAACGTGAACGCCATTAATGGAGTTTAAAGGCTCTGAAAAATTGCCATTAGCGATCTTTGACCCTATAAGGTCTGTTCAACTCGTTACTGTAGTTGGTCACACTTGCTAGACATCTCTGAGATATGAAAAATCGCCATTGATGATTTTTGCATCATGAATCTCTGAAAAATCACTATTCAACCCGTCACTGTAGATATTCACGTTTGTCAGGCATCTCTCATATATAAAAAATTGCCAGCGGCGAGTTTTGGTGCTATAAATGGCATTCAAGTTGAGCAAAAATCATGCGCGAAGAAGAGAGACAAAGTGAAACCGTGTGAGGAAAAAGGAGGGTTCTGAAGAAGGATCTTAGAGAAGAAAAAGGAAGGGTGAGTTATAAGGTTGAATAAAGGTGAAGAAAATTTGAAAAAAATAATATTGAGTGTAATTTTTTAAAATTTATTTTTGAAGATGGTTAGAGATTTTACTTTGTATTCGAGGACGCATATTTAAGAAAAAATCTGCAATTTAAATGTAAGTTTAATAATTTTAAGTAATTGAAAATAAAATCTGCATTTATTTATATAGTTTAGTTAAAATTGTGAAATAATTATAATTAGTTATTTTTATACGTATTAATATAATTATTAAATTATATTATTTTTGGAGAAATGACGTAACAATTATTTGTTAGTTTAAATAGTTACTTAATATAAACTTTGAAATATATATTTACGGTAATATAATAAATTGTTATTATTTTAATAATTTGAAAACAAATTATGTTAAGTAATAATTAAAATTATTTAATATAAAAAATTGACAAAAAAATAGAATCTAAAAATGGATATTTAATAAAAGCATATTCGTTTTACACGTACCATTAATAAATTAAATTAATTTTTGTAATTAGTGTTTTTAACATTTATTACCATATTCTAAAAATATTATAAATTGGTTAAAAAATATAATTTATTTAATTTTGTATAATTAGTTAGTAAATATAATAATTTATGACATATTTATTGTAATCTAAAAATTCATGTTATATTTGTAATTATTTTTAGTCAATTTAAAACAAATTTTTCATATATTATTAATTGAATATGTTTAATATAAATAACAAATAAGAAAAAGTACCGCAAGTTAGATAAAATTCTATTTATAACATTCTATTTTGTATAAACTTTACGATAATAAAATTGTTTATGTTATATTTGTTGTTGTGTTATTATTATTATTATTATTTATTATTTTTTTTGTGGGACCGGAATTCTATTATTATTTAGTTATAATTGGTTAGTAAATTTAATAAATTATACTTTTCTTATTTTTTGTTTATAAATTAGACATAATAATTTTGTGTGGACTAATATAAATTTTTTATGACAAGAGATGAGACAATTACGTTCTCGCCACTTATCCATAATGCCACCTAGAGAAGAAATAAATGACATATTACGCGATGCTGGGTTTGATCGAGTTTTTAAAATTTATCATATACAAATAAATGGTCATTTGATTAATGCACTTGTCAAACATTGGAGGCCCCAAAATGCAAACATTTCATTTACTTTGTGGAGAATGCACAATTACATTAGAAGATATTTGTATCATTGTATGCTATTTGAACTCTGGATTAATGGTCTACTAGTGGGTCTACTAATCCCTATTCTACAGTGGTTCAAAACATGTGTGATAAGTTATTGGGGGGTCGACCGTCAGTGAGTGATATTGAAGGATCAGAAATTAGATTAAAGTGGCTTACAGAACATCTTGGTTGGCTTCCTGTTAATTCTGACATTAGAAGAGCACAACATGCACATGAATATATAGTTAGTCTGTTGGGACATGTCTTAATGCCAAATAAAAGCAATTTAGTGGCATATACAAAATTTATGCAGTTATCAGGGTTTAACATGCCTTTCATTTCTTTATAAAGGCTTGGATCATGGTTCACGACATGATGCTAGAGAAATTTGTGGGTGTATAATATTGTTGCAAGTATGGGCAACGCATCGACTATCGTGGTTGGCTCCAATCTTTGGTGAACCAATAGTATTTTCACTTGTTCTCAGATGGAGAAAAATACGATATCCAGCAAACTCACCATTTAAGAATATTAGCAGTATTAGATTGGCTCTGGATCAAATGGGTGTTCATGAGGTAAATTATTATAATATTCTTGTAATTGTTAATACCGTTAATTTCTGTATGTAACTTATAATAACATAAATATTTGCTTATTTCATGCAGTTTCTATTGCAACCATATGAGGATGATGATATCGATGCATTAATTGCAGATAATGTGAGAAGAGAACATTTTGTATGGTCAACTGTGAGCCCTTTGATTTGTTTCAAAGTTATAAAGTGGCATGTAGCTAATCGTGGCATGCAGCTGATTGTATCATGCGACAATTTAGATATGCACAGCCTATTCCTCAACCACCTAAAAGTCTGGAGAGGGTTTATAACAAAGACTTGTGAGGATTAAAAGAACCAAAGAATTGGAGGGTCATTCATGATAATTGGGTGATAATGTGGGAGCATCGGTATCAGCGTATCTTACTAGGATTGGAGATTGATCACTATTATCCTTCAGCCAAATATTGGGTATGGTACACACTTTATGCAACAAATTGGCTATGGTTATGCCAACCGATAGAGCAACCATCTGTAACGTCTAAAATTTTAAATGTCTGTTGTATGCTATTAATTGATTTTCTCGATTAATTTACATGAATAAGGTTAATAAGAGATTAATTGAATATTTATTAGAATTCAAATCTATGTTAATTAGGTAGACTAGAATTAAAAATTTATAGTAGAATTTCATCTTAGGAGAGCGACCAGTATAGTTTCAGTAATTTAAATTAGCAGAATAAAATAATATTATTTACCTTAGATCCAACGGTGGGGAAGTCATCCATCACATCTTGATCCAATGGTTCATAATCCACCTTGTGGCTCATTTGAGACCACAAAATTTATGAACCAATCAAAATTTGCCAAGTAACTCCATTCATCATAGCCACTTAGATCTTTTGCTTTCTCTCATCTCTTTATAAAATTGATCACTTCTCTCCCTCATTCTCTTCTTCATCTTTCTCCTTTTCTTACTTCCATAAGCTTTTCTCTCAAGCTCACCTACACTTGCAACTTAAAAACATCTTTGAAATCAAATTGGTGCTAAAAGGAAGTAGGGTTCTATCTATGTTGATATGCTTATATGGATGTGTGTACCTATCTATTTTATGTTTTAAATCTTTTAATACATGATATATGTGGTGTTTTTCTTTTATGATGTATAGTTGGGTTAATGGTGGTTTGGGTTAGTTTGAAGGTAGATCAAGTAGAAAAACAAAGAAGAGAAAGAAAACAGCAAGTTTAAAAACAAAATTTTCTAGGGTTTCCATACAAATACACTCTGTCGACCAATTATTTACAGTTTAAATATTATTAAAATATTTTTAACTTAAACTAGACATCCATATCTTTCTGTACATATAAATTATTAAGCAATTGGATTAGTATAGAATTAGTTATGAATTTTTGAAGTTTGGGTTAAGTTTCAGATTTTGATTTTGGGCAAGTAAGCTTGTGTAAGACATAACTCGTTCCACATAACTTGGATTGAGGTGAAACAAAATTTGTTAAAAAGCTAAGATATATTAGTTCATACCATAAAAATTTTACAGTCCAATTCATTTTGAGTAGTTCCCAGAATTTTTCTGAATTTACCTCTAGTACTATTGAGTCAGAAACAGAGCAACCTATAATAACCAACTTTAGAACCTTATAGCTTGAATTCTATTTAACCAAATAAAATGAAACTTTTTGGATATTAAAATTTGATTTCTTAAATTTAAAATGACATGAATTTCACAGTCATACACTTAGAATTCGAATTTTGGTGGATTTTAATATTTTTGAGTGCTATTCTGGCTAATCACAGGACAGGTAATAGTAGAAAGCAAAAATCTTGAGTTGTAGTTGTCAAAACTGAATGAGACCAATTAGGTTAGAAAATAGACAAACAGGGCTTCAACATACAAAAATTGAGTCTATTAAAGTCATATAGCAATAAACGTAGTAAAAAATAAAATAAGGAAAAATTTATCCTTTTAAGGAAATGATCTTGAATGTTAAGGTTTCATTTAATTATTTACTTATTTATTTATTTCTTTGCTATGATATTTGTGAATGTCTAATTGTGAGTTGGCACTAGTTATGGGAAAGCAAATATGATCCGTTAGGCTACACATATTTTGTAAGAATTATGGATAAATTGTAAAATTTTAAAGAGATATGTGAGATACAATATAAAAGTTATGAAAGTTTAAGATGATTGAAAGTTATAAGAAAGTCCTATATCACTTGGGCCAGCCCCAGATAAAAAGTTAAGGGGAATAAGTCGGTGCGAGCGTTGGGGAAAGTAAACCTAACAAATCCTGTATAGGAACAAGCTCGATCCTGATAACCAGACTATTATCCAGTAGTCTTATGGCCAAGAACTCCCAGGGAACCAAGGATAGGAATATATATGAGAATTAAGTACCTTATTATGTGATTGAAAGTATTTTAATTAATATTAATTCATTCCAATGTTGCTTTCAATTACAACTTTAAGTACTGTTATGTTACATGTATGATTCAGGTTCATATTCTGGTATATGTGTATCATAATCATTATGATCCTGTGTATTGCAAATGTTAGACATAAAATTTACTTTGTTTTGGGCTCTGTTTTCAGTAATCATAATTGAAATATTTCCTTATTAGTTTAATAACCCTTTATTTAAATAAAAACTAAAGCAATTGAGAATGAAAGCGATGTCACATAGAAACACACAACCCTACTGAGAATTTTTAGAAGTTCTCACATTACTTAGTTTTCGTTTCATTCTCAGATCTATATGATGGACGCAACAACAGTGATCTACATTAAGTTCTCGGATATGTAGTTACACTATGATCCTACCTTTCACTCTCTTTATATAGTTGGATCGTGTCGTTTTAGAGCTTATTTCTTTAGTAATAGGGACTTTTCTAGACCTCTTTTTCATCCTGCATTCGACCCAGCTACTCCATATTTTGCATTTCCACTGTACGCAACACATCCTACTCCTGCAGATTATACAGAACCTATATCTATTTCACCTTTGCGGGTGATCATCGAAGATCCGCTTGAATCTGAAAGTGACCCATCAGAAGCTACAGACTCATCATCATCCTCTCTTGGACCTGATGACTATACTCCTGCTGGGCTTGCTATGGCCAATGGTTTTCTGTCTGAGTAGTTGGTGGAGTAGTTAACTTTGTACAATATAGCCCTCTTTTGGTAGGATAGTTTATTGGGCCATGAAAGTAGTTTTAGGACACTAATCTTAGTTCTAAATTGTCTTATGAAATCTCGTTAGGACTGCACTTTGATAACATGGGCCACTGATCTTTTTGTATATAGTGGTTCATATATGTATTCCTAACTGTATGTAAATAACATGGTATCATATATACATATGTTTATCTAGTTACCTTTCTGTAAAATGTATGAGTTAAATTAATTACTATGTTTATCCAGGTTATTTCCATATTTGATCTTCTTTTATTTTTGTTTTTATAACGTTTCGCTCATTTATACATTTGATAATTTACTACAAAAATCAATATGAAATGAAGGAATGGAATAAATAAAAATTTTAATTAATGTAATGCAACTACTGCATTTAGTAATTATTACTTAAGCATAAACTAAATTCAGTAGGTGTTACAAATTTGGTATCAAAGCAGTTTATCCTAGCAAGGGCCTGAGGATTGGATTGATTATGCTCCATATATATTCTTTTAACTTTTAGATATAATGTACTGGATTATGGTTAAATTCTAGAAGTGTATTTGTAAGAGGTGTTTGTCCATGTGAGCTATTATTTACTAGCACATTAAACTTAGTAATGAGCTTGATCAACACAATGACTTTTGTTTTGTGTGTTCAAAATTTAATGGCTTCGGGACGGTGAGGTAGACAACGAATTGTACCTGAACAAGAGGACCAGACTGATTTTATGAATACGATGCAAGATATTACGCATGCCATGTGAGAACAAGCGGCTGTAGCAACTCAAATGATGGTTCGCGGAGGGAATCCAAATGGTCCTATAATGGATCTAGAGTATCTTAAATTTGCAGAATTTAGAAAAGCTAACTCGCCTAACTTTAGAGGAGCCTTTGATCCTGATAAAGTATTTTTTGTTTTAGATTGTACAAACTGTCAGAAGGTGGCCTTTGCCACCTATATGTTGGAAGCAGATGCGAAATTTTGGTGGAATGGTGTACGAAGGTTATTAGAAGAATCCCAAACTGAAATCACTTGGGATGTATTTAGTGATCCGTTCTATCAGAAGTATTTTCCTGCTTTTATCCGTAATGCCAAGGAACTAGAATTTATGCAACTTCATCAGGGAAACAGTAGTATATCGGAGTATATCGCTAATTTTGAGGAGTTGTGTAAGTTTTCCACAATCTATCAAAAGAACCCCAATGAGGTTTGGAAGTGCGTGAAGTTTGAAGGTGGACTGCGAGAGGATATTCTTGCCACCATAAGGCCAATGGAGATAAGAGGTTTCCCTACCTTAGTTAACAAGTGTCGATTTGTGGAAGACTGTAATAAAAAGTTGGTTGCTGTTAGGTCAACCAATAGTAAATTTAAGAAGGGATTGTCTACGCAAGCACCAAGGTTCAAGCCTAACTTTCAACAACAGAGGATGTTCCAACCTACTAGTAATAAAGGTAAATAACCTCATCAGCCTTTTAGGAACTAGATCTGCAATCAGTGCGGCAAGAATCATGGCAACCGCTCGTGCCTAGTAGGTCAAAATGTTTGCTTTGGATGTGGCAAACCTGGCCACAAGATCTACGAATGTCCAACCAGAAATCCGCAACAAAACTCTAGACCTCAACATTAAGGGCGAGTTTTCACCATGGATGCACATAAAGTTGAAAACTTTGAGGGATTAATTCGAGATACATGTGAAGTGAATGGTGAGACTCTAATTGTACTTTATGATTCAGGTGCTTCACATTCATTTATTTCAGGTAATTGCGTGTCTATTTTGCAAATTCCAATTTCTGAGTTATCATACGATTTGTTGGTATCTACTCCAACCAACAAACCTGTTAAAACTAGTCAGATATGTATGAATGTTCTTCTCCAAATTAATGATAGAACTTTTTCAGCCAATTTGATTTGTCTTCCTCTGTCTGGATTTCATATAATCTTGGGCATAGATTGGCTTTCTGCTAATCGTGTCATGCTCAATTGTTCTGATAAGACTGTAATTTTTTCCTCTGTTTCACTTCCTAAATCTCAAAACTTAGTAAACCTCTATTTGAACTCCATAACTATAAATCATTGCGGACTAGAGAGCCAGGGTTTCCTTCTTCTGTCAACCAGTGTGACAGAAGTTAATAAAAGAATGGAAGATATTCTAGTTGTCAAGGAATACCCTGATGTATTCCTAGAGGATATTCTCGAATTTCCTCCTGAAAGGGAAATAGAATTCACCATTGAACTAGTGCCGAGGACAGGGCCAATATCTATAGCTCCATATAGGATGTCACCTTTAGAATTAACAGAACTTAAAAAGCAGATTGAAGAACTCTTGGAAATAGGATTTATACGACCGAGTGCATCACTATGGGGAGCTCCAATTCTGTTAGTCAAAAAGAATGATGGAGGTATGTGGCTATGTGTAGATTATAGACAGTTGAACAAGATGACAATTAAGAATAAATATCTATTTTCAAGAATTGATGACCTCATGGATCAGTTGCAAGGGGCGATGGTATTTTTCAAGATTGACCTACGTTCTGGATATCATCAAATTCGAGTTCGAGAGCAAGATATTCCCAAGACATCATTTCAAACCCGTTATGGACATTATGAATACACTGTGATGTCCTTCGGGTTGACAAATGCACCAGCAATATTCATGGATTATATGAATAGAATATTTCAACCATATCTTGATAAATTTGTGGTGATGTTTATTGATGCATACTTGTTTACTCGAAGACAAAACAGGAGGATAAAGAGCATTTGAGAATGGTTCTACAAACTCTAAGAGAAAAGAAACTTTATGCTAAGCTATCTAAGTGTGAGTTTTGGATGGCTGAAGTGAAGTTTCTTGGACACGTAGTGTCCCAAGGAGGAGTTTTTGTGGACTCCAACAAAATAGAAGTCGTACTAAGTTGGGAAAGGCCAACCACAGTCACTGAAGTCAGAAGTTTTCTGGGTTTAGGTGGATATTATCGATGGTTTGTAAAAGATTTCTTTCAAGTGGCTCTGCCTTTGACGAAGTTAACTAGGAAAAATGCTCCATTTGAGTGGACACCAGAGTGTGAGCAGAGCTTTCAAGCATTGAAGAGAAAGTTAACAACGACTCCCGTGTTAACTTTGCCAGATCCTCAAGGACCATTTGAAGTCTACTATGATGCCTCCAAACAAGGACTAGGATGCGTACTAATACAAAATAAGAATGTGGTTGCATATGCTTCCAAGCAATTGAAACCACATGAAAGGAATTACCCAACACTTGACCTTGAGTTGGCAGCCAGATCCATTGTATTTGACAAATGGACCTCGTCATCACCATCGTCATCTACATCTTCACTCAGTTCACTACTTCCCTATTCTCCTTCAGATTCAAAGTCACCATTTTTATTGTTGACATTTATCCATTCTACCTCTCTGTTTGGGACAGTGCTTACATATGCATCCTCATCTTCTCATCAATGTTAATTGCAATTTCTTTGAAAATAACATATAACTCAATAGCAGGAGTTGGTGCATGATATTGGTGATGTATTTGAAACATCTGTACAACATTAGCACGTTTATTTTTGGAACTGTATAATATTGCATGAAACTGCCAAATATAGATATTGGACACTTATAAACAATACTTTCCATTGCTTTTGGAAACTCAAATTCAATATTTTGAGTAAGCCAATAACATAGTTCGTCAATGACATATTCTCTCTCATGTACACACATGTTAGCTTTTCACATCTAAATAACACACGTTTACGGGTATTTATAATAATCTAGCTATTAAAATATATTAACAAGAGCACACTCATTTTAGCTCTATAATGATCACGCTCTCTCTCTCTGTATGTATGTATGTATATATGTGTATATATATATAAATTCATATCTACTCACCTACAACTTGAATGAAAGAAGAACTCCGTATTTATAGGCAAGTATTTTAAAAATCGCCAATAGCAACTTTTAAAAATTTTAGATTAATTAATATTATTTAAAGTTCGCCAATAATGATTTTTTATTTTTTTCCTACTCCTAAAAATCGCCACTTGCAATTTCACATATATATTTTTTAATTATAGCACCAGAAGTCGTCAATGATAATTTTTGCCATAAATAAATTATTATTTTAAATCTTGCCATTGGTGAGTTTTAATTGTGATTTGATATATAAGATGAAAAAATCGCCACCGGCAACTTTTATGAAAATCCCATATTCATGTAATATAGGAAAAAATTTCATATTTTTTGTATTTTAAAAATAAAAAATCATATAAAAATAAAGAAGCTCCACATAGTCCTGAGCCACTTAAAAATGGATGAGCCAGGCCGAATTCTGTAAGGCCCATATTGAGGCGAGGCTTGGGTATAATCGTATAATGCTACTTGAACAATGAAGCATCAAAAGACCAAAAACCCACATCAAAGCATTATGGACCCAAAAAAGAAAGGAAAACAAAGCACAACTTTGCATTTACGTGGTTTCATTCATAAGCAGAGGAATTGCATTTTTAGATTTGTGCTAAATTATTAGAAAATTACATTCATTTTATTGTAATACAGCTTTATAAAAAAAATTGGTATTTGATTCTTTTAGATTAAAATTGATTTTACCTTTGAACTCATATTTGGACCAACATAATAGATTATAATATTTGTAGTGAATTCAGAAAATTAAATTAAATAGTAGAATTTTATATTTTTGAAAAAAAAATCAAATATTTGTCATATCATTGTAAAAATAATTTTAAATAAAATAAACTTAAGTCCATTTAAGTATAAGTTTACAAATACTCACTCAAATATACAGGAAGTGCGCATGTGAAAAGAGACTAAAATTAAAACACATGTAAGCCCAGAATAAGGAAATTTAGACAGAGAAGAAACTGCTTACCCCTTAATACAAAATTAGGCGTAAATTGGGCTCGCCAATTGCATATTCTGCCATGATGAAACAACAATGAGAGAGATGGAAGGTCCTAGTCAAACGATTTAAGCAGAAGCTTTCTACTATATAAAATCAAATTAACAATTGAACATATTGAATATTGCGTCTATCATATTAGATATATATTAATGTAAAAAGTAGTAATAATTGTTTTGCTTATGTTAATTTTTATCTGAATGGCTAAGAAAATAAATTCTCACCTAAAAATTTCTCCCTAGTTAGTCGTGTCAAGAACTTGATTCATGTATAGACACTAAAACCAACCCAGCCTTAGACCATTTCACAAAGATTTGGTGCATTAATAAATTAACTAAAAGAGTTAGTCATACCATTTTTTGACTAAAAGAAAATAATTAAAATCTGGCTAAAAGTTTTATTGCCTTGTTGGTAAAATCTAAAATATAATAAAACCAACCACACATTTAAGAGAATAAAGGCTACGTTGTTTCAAGACAAATGCATTGTTCTGGTCCAAATGAAAGCTTTTCACCTATCTCTTACTGTTCCTGTAAATGATACACTTGTCTGTTATAATTTCTGTTCTTATCTTTTGTTATGACATTCCTGTTGAATATTCTAAATTATTCTTGAATGTGATGAAAAATGTACCTTCAAAGGCACTTTGATGGTGAAGTTAGTGTTCAGTATATAACAATAAATGCGATTAATATTCTAAAATCAACTCTTTTACCTATCGTTCTTACTATGGGCTTTAATGGGTCAGCCCTACATTATCTTTCTGATTGCTTAGACGTTTAGCTTTTTTTTATTGGTTAATTATCTTAATTAGCCTGTTAATTTATTTTGATGTGACTAAAAATGTGTTAGTATTTCTATCTAAAAGTGAGGCCAAAGGGGTGTGGATACCCTTCGTCCTGAGATAAGGTCGAAGGAGTGTAGGTAGATGAAGTGCGCTGAAGGGATATTCAGTTTCTTTTTTCTATAAAAATGATTGAATAATGTCAAGGGAAAAAAATAGAATTTGTTGGGTTGAGTTGGTAGCTGCTCCAAACGGGTGAAAGATAATGGATATTGGAAGATTGCAATGGTCAGGTTCAGTTCTGGGTATCGGTTACCGATAGGACCCGAGAGCTCTTGCCTAAAATTAAAAGAGAGTATTTTAGTTGAAACCCTCAACTAAAACACAACACCATTTTTTCTTGCGCCGCTACCTCCCTTCTCAACACCGTTTCTTCCATTTTCTCCTCTTGTCTTCCCTACCTATTCTCCCTCCCTACCTCTTTCTCTCCTGTTTCTTCAACAGTCAACATATTTATCCCCTCTCAAATTGAAAAAAATCAAGGAAGAAGAAGGTATATTTCTTCCTTATTTATCATTTGGGTTAGAGTTTTTCTATCCCTATTTAAGTATTTGTGTTTATTTAGTCTTTCCTTGAATGTTATTTTGTTCTATCCCTATTAGAGTTTCTGAATTCTACATTTTTAATATCTTTTTTTAAGATTTTATCTCTCACACATCCTCATTAATACCACTTTGTGTCTCTATTTTCGGTATTGGATCCCTTAGAAATTAAAGAAGGTAAATTTTCTCTTGTATTTTGTTATTCTTGGACTTCTTTAGGGTTTGTACTTTCCTTGAATGTTTTTGTTATTTTCTTCTATGTGTGTATTTTGTGTCTCTATTTTTAGCACTAGATCCTACATTTGACATATGTGATATCACAGAATAGAACTTCATATTTATGTTACATAAATATAAATGTTCTGCTACAACTAGGAAATGAGAGCAATGGACCTTTGATTTCGTATTAAAAAACAAAATAAAATAGTTTTTGGTGAGATGATGCTTCAGCTCTCACTTTTGCCTATCTTTCCCCTATTTTCTGTGTGTACTAACATTTGATTATGTTTTATTTGTGTTATATTTTATTTTATTTTTAACAGCAAACCCTTTTGGAACATGGAGACAACTATAGAAGAAGAGCATTGGGTGGAATTGAATGGCTTTCTAGCTACAGGCCATGTTGAGTCTAGCAGGAAAATACAAGGTGTTGTAATACTTTTGAAAATTTCTGCTTGTATGTTTTTTTTTTTTTTGGAAAATATTTTTTTTTTGGAAAAATATGTTAAACAACATGTTTCTCTTCTTTTTCGTATATAATTATGAAAGTATAGTATGTATTTCTATTTATATTATGCATGTGGATGTATATCATATATTTCTATTTTTTATGTATGTGAAACTATAATGTACAAGGGCTGATTCCCTAAACCAGCCCTTTAACCAAGATGTAGTTACAATTGAAGCTGCAAATCCTCCTCTCCCATCAAATGCGGTGAAGAAGAGAAAACCCAATGCGAGTGGTCCTCGCACATCATCTCGTGCATGGGACCATTTTGAAAAATTGTTTGACAATGAAGTTACCTTTTCAACTGCAAAATGTAAATATTGTTCCAAAACTTATTATTGTGACACTAAAACACATGGAACCAAAAACATGCTTAATCATATTCAAGTGTGTCCAAAGTTTCCATATGTTGTTAGTAATAACCCTAGCCAAACAGTTTTAACCTTTCAACCTAATAGGAGTGGGGATAATTCTACGTTGACTGCATCTAGTCATAGGTTTAACTCTGAGGCTTGTAGAAGGACAGTAGCATTGTTTGTCATATTAGATGAACAACCTTTTAAGGTTGTAGAAGGTGAGGAGTTTAAAAATCTTTGTAGACAACTTCAACCTCAAATGAAGCCTCATTCGAGGTATACTGGAGCAAGGGATTCCTTTAAAATTTACTAAGAAGAAAAAGTTAGATTAAAATCTCTCTTGAAGTCTAATAGTAGTAGGGTGGTTTTTACTATGGATTGTTAGACCTCGATTTAAAATTTGAATTATCTCACACTTACTGCTCATTTATTGATGATGAGTTGAAATATAAAAAAAGAATTCTTAGTTTCTCTCTAATTCCTAACCATAAAGGTGAAACCATTGGAAAACATGTGGAGGAGGTTCTTAGGGAGTGGGGTATTAGAAACATCTCAACAATAACAGTTGATAATGCTTTCTCAAATGATGTAGTCATGACCTATTTAAAGAAAAAAAAATTCAAAAACAGTTTTGGCCTAGTACTTGATGGAGAGTTTTTGCAATAAGATGTTGTGCACATATCCTTAACCTTATAGTTAATGATGGGTTAAAAGATATAAACAACTCAATTACAAGCATTTGTACTGTTGTGAGGTTTGTGAGGTCTTCTCCTCAACGTCTTGCAAAGTTTAAAGAATACATAAACTTTGCACTTGTCAAAAGCTTTTTTGCCTTGATGTTCCTACAAGATGGAATTGAACTTATTTGATGTTGGATGCTGCGGAGAAATTCCAGCATGCATTTGAGAAGCTTGAAGAGGACGATGACATTGGATACATGCAATTTTTTAGGACTATTGGTGCTCCTACAAGTTTAGATTGGAAAAATGTAAGAGCATTTGTCCAATTTCTAAAGATATTCTACGAGGCAACCAAAATATTTTCTAGATCTTTGTATATTACCATTTATTCCACATTTCATCAGCTTGCCTTAATCCATGATGAGATCATGGCATCTTGCATGAACCTGAATTCTATTCTAACAACTATGGAAATAAAAATGAAAAAGGAAATATGATAAATATTAGGGACATTTACTCAATATTAATCATCTTTACATTGATGTCACTCTTGACCCTCATTACAAATTGAATTATATGATTTGGTCCTTTGAACAAATATACATAATTGAACCAGATATTTTAGCTAAAATCTTTTGTGTTGTTAAGATAAGGTTGGTATGCAACATCTCATTAGCAACAAATTAGGGGTGGTTAGTCATCACGTGGTCCATTAGAGGGGAATTCAGCTGTTGGACTTAGTGGTCCTGCTGAAATTCTTCTCCACAAAAATAGGGTTGATGCCTATAAAGAACACTTGAAACAAAAAAAATTCAATTGAACAAAAAATGAGCTAGAAAAGTACTTTTTTGAAGGTTGCGTGTGTGTAGATGAAGATCAAAATTTTGATCTACTTTTATGGTGGAAGAAAAACTCCTCACGATTTCCAATTTTGTCTAAAATGGCTAAAGATGTTCTAGCTACCCCCTGTATCTACTGTTGCATCTGAGAGTGCATTTAGCACAGGGGATAGAGTTTTAGACACTTTTAGAAGCTCTCTCAGTCCAGAAATGGCAGAGGGGTTGATTTGTGCCTAAAATTGGTTGAGACCCTCTCTTCAACAATTTAAAGAGTTTAGTCTAATTGAAAAACTAGAAAACTCAGAAAAAGTTGTAACAGGTAATTGATTTTTCAGTTAATTTAATCCTGTATTATTTTTCAATTAATTTATTTAACTACCTAACTGTTTCTAATTTGCTTTGAATTTTTTCAAGAATTTTATGTTGGTATTGGAGGTGTTGTCCTTGGTTCTGGTTATGGAGGTGCTGCTGCTGGTTTTGGGGTTGGAGTAGGGCTGTGTATTCAGTCACAGCCAATGGAAAATCATTGAAATCTCATTATTTGGTTGTTGTTTTATTTCATTCTGATTTTTAAATTAATTTAATGTTTATTATTTATACCATGAATTCAGAATTTATATATTTTTTTATAGTTTTAAACTTTTTGGAGTGTCTTGAAGCTGTTTGACACTTGGACTTAATACTTTTGGAAGTCATCACTCATCATCATATATTTTTACAAGGATATATGTTGGGCTTTACTTGATAGTTAAGTCCTATAAACTATTTCTAAATGTTAGCTAGGACTAATTCATTTATAATTTTACCTACTTTAATTATTTTATTGATATAGTTTTGAGGCTTAGAGTTGTATCTTTGTTGTTTTCGTCATGATAAGAATTGCAAATATATCGTAAAATAACGGTAATATAAATTTTTCAGTATGTCTTGCAATTATAGTTTTTAGATTTGATTGTCTTAAAATTTGATCATTGTCTCATTTTATTTTATTTTGTGTTAGAAACGTTGTTCTGGAGGTGCTGCCACTACTTTTGGAGTTTGACAGAAATCCACAATAGATTCTATTCAAGTTAGCTTTCATAAAATAAGAATTCATTTTATCTCAAGCATATTCTTTTTTTCTTTAACTGTGATTACAATTTCGTATCCTGTGCATTTTAGTTATTATATTGTTCTCCTTTTATTTTCAGTTAATGTTGTAATCAAGTTGTTGAAGTTTATGTTGAAATTATTTGATTATTAAAATAATTCACATGATATTCTATGTAAGTATGTTCCTCTTTGTTAATTTGAAGTTTAAATTAGGTAAACTAATTGTGTATTATTTTTTTCTACTAATGCATTGATTTTTTTTCATACAAGCTACTTGACTATTGATTACTGAAATTTAACATATGCATCACTTTAAACATCATTGAATATGATTACTTGTCTTAATCATCATTGTTATTGTAATGGACAATAAATTTTAAACTCTTAATTATTATGATTGATGATAATATATTTGATATTATTGACAATAAACTAAACTGTTGACTATTGATGATGATATATTAATGAAATATTTACTCTCATCGTGATGATGATATTATTGATGTAATATTTAAGGTTTCAAATTTTTAATTGTAATAAATAATTATGTTTTTTTTTAAGTTTGAACTATGATGAATTTTAATTTTTAAAATATTTTAATTTTAGATTTTTAAACTGTGAATATTATACAATGATGTAAGTTATTCATTAATTTTATTTTATATTTACTTAATATGAAGATGATTTAATTAGGTGTTAAAAAAATGGTACAATTTTTTTCATTCCTGAACCAGAATTTTTTATTCAGTAAAAAAAATAATTGAAAATGGATTGGGCCTGTACAATTTGAAAAAATATGATAAAGAAGCAAAAATTAGAATCTGGCCTTATCTTAAAAAAATGGAATAAAGTACCAAAGATTCAAAGCAAAAAAAAAAGATTTGGGCCTGAACAATCTGCAATTTTTTGAAGGACTAATATTTTAGCCCACCCGAAATAACCCACCCTTCTGACCCGGTACCCACTCAATCCGAAACCCGTGTGACTCGATTATTTATTCGGTCACTAGTGGGCCTTGAAATTAATTCATCAGTTTGCCTCGGTTCTGGGTTATTGGGTCCGAACCCGCCCGAACCCGACCGCCGCCTACCCCTGGCCCTACCTATCTATCTACTAAATTTAGACGCTGCTTTGGTGCGTGGAATTTGCTTTAGAGAGTACAGAGGCACAGTAATGTCCAACGAGGGACAGCAAGTGGGCTTTGTCGTACATTAATATGCGTCATAGATTCGTCAGCTGTTGACGTAAACTCGATGACATCTGTCAAGTTTCACATGCAATTGTTTACAAATGTGTCAATACAGCTGTAATGGATCTTTTCAATTTTCCATTAATGTTTCTCTTTTCATTTTCAAGTAAGACAGACACTGACATTAATTAAAGAATTACAAATTTTATTACAAGTATAAGAATTACTTTTTTTAAATGTAATTTAACACAAACTTTAATTTTTTTAACTCTTTAATTGATCTTTATAAAAATACTTAATAAGATTCTTTACGGAAAACAGGATATCAATATAATATTCTCTCTCTCTCTCTCTCTTCTTCTGCGAGAAATAAATAACTAATAATTTTATTAATTTCAGTTACTATAATTAAGTTTATGTATTTAAAAGAGTTAAGTTTTTATTAAAATATATTGATTATGTTAAAATTATAAAAATATTATGATTTTCTAATAAAATATTATTATTACTAATTTTTTTAACTCAACTTCTAGAGCTTATGTTAATATTCTTATAATTAATTTATTAAAATTAATAAAAAATAACCAAGTGTCGCAAATTCATAGTATATTTTTAAAAAAATAAATAGCCAATTTATTGACTTATATATATTAAACAAAATAATATATTTTTATATAAAATATTGCTTATATGTATTGTTAACACAAATGTTATAATATACAAGAGTATGCAAAAAATTATTAATTAAATTTATTAAAAATAAAATTTTATTTTTTATAATTTAAAAAAATAGTGATTACTTTTTTATAAAATTGAAGGAAATATTTGGTTAAAATATAAAAGAGAAGGAAGAAAATTTTATATCTTTTCATATGATTCAAATATTTAAAAGATAATAGAGGGACTAAGATATATGTTAACTCAATTTTTATCTTTTTAAAATTTTAAAAAGTATACTTGATATATTTATATTAAATAATTAAAATATCTCAACATAAAATTAAATTTCTAAAATTATTCTGTATATTATTTGTTCGACAAATCATGTTATATGAGTACAACTTATCTAATAATATTAGTAACTTTTTTTTCTTCAGATCTTAATATTTTCGAAATATAAATTAATCTGCATTGACAAAACAAGTGACACTTAATAAGTGGGGTGCAAAATATGTAGGAGAAGAAGAAAGAGGGGGAAAGAAGAAGAAATTTTAAAAAAATGCATAGACTATTGTGATAAATAAAAAAAATAAAAAAACAATAATAATGAACTAATATATGATAAAAGTGAATGAAAAGGTAATGAGAGAATTTGTAATTTTTTATTTCAAAAGAAAAGTGATTGAACTGAGTAATTAATTTACGCTGTTTGAATTTAAACGAAAGTTGACCAAAATAAATTAAAGAAAATGTTACATTTACGGAACGTAATTAAAAATGTATTTTTAATAAATTTAAGTACAAAGTTTACATTAAAAGGTAGATTACAATAATCCAATAAACGAACAAACTAACACTCATCTCCATATAAAGTGATCCTCGAGCTCCAACCCTACAGCTAGAAGCACGCTTTACACATCTATTAATAAATTAATATATAATTCAGATTTGTACCGTGACTCTTAGTTATAACTCAAACTAATTCGGCTCGCAAATTAATTGAATTACATACATATAAATAACTTAATTTATCGACATAATGGGTTGAATCGAATTGGACTATTATTTTAATCAAATTATTAAATCACATAGTAATTTCAATAAAATAAATATATTTCCAATAAAATAAATATTCTTTTTATAAACGCTTTCTAAATTTCTTGATTTCTTTATTAAAATAGAACATTGTCCCTTCTTAAAAAAAAAAAAAACAAGTTTATTTATTATAAAAATAAAATCTCAATTAACAACATATGTGCTTATGCGTGAAATGAATGTTAAAACAACACTAAGCTAAAGTAATTAATATTAATATCTTACCCATACACAATAATTAATAATAAGGTGATGATTTTACATTAAATATTATTATAAATTTTTATTAAATCAGTCAATTATTAATGGATATAAAATATTATTATAAATTTTTTTCTTAATAATAAATAATAATAAGTTTAGAAGAATATCTTAATAGAGAGAAAGAAAGCAAAAAAATGTGTATGATGTGTATTTTATTTAGTAAAATAAAAGCTGAATTATTTTTTATTAAAACAAAAATATCTCATTTTAAAATTAAATTGACACTTAATAGTCGTGCATGTATTTTCTGACGATAAGTGTTGAAGGACCTACCATAGAAATGTTTTGACAAAGTTGAGAAGATAATGCAAACAATTTTGAATAATGTATTTTAAGTCCACACACATGCCACCACAACCTTGCCTGTAGTGGGGAGTTGCAAATTGCAATTCAACAGGAAAATGCGTGTTTTTAACATAAACGTTGTCAATCTAAAGGTCACACTATGCTTCCCTGAGATAGATGCTCTAAATTGTCACTAAAATATTTATTTATTAATGATAAAAATACATATTACACCTTATGATAACTACGAATTCCCCCTGTCAACTCAAAGTAAGTATTTAAGGGGTTTTTATTTTTTAAAATACTTTATTTTTAATTATAAAACTACAATTTGTATTCTATTTTTTAATTTTAAAAATGTGTATAACAAAAAATAATTTTTTTATTTTTTTAAAAATACTAAAAATAAAATCAAGTAACATTTTTATAATTAAAAAATAAACAAAAATAAAACATTACCTACCAAACTCGATGGTAGAAGCTGCAACTTTCATTTAAAAGAATGTATTGTGGAGTGGATAATTATTTTCAAGGAACATTTATTATAATAATTTTTATAATTTAGAAAACAAATAGGAAGAAAAAAGTAAGAGGAAAAGAAAATTTTATATATATATATATAACACATGTTCTACAAATTTTCAGTTATTTTTTATAAGATATTTTATAATTTTTAATAAATATTTATTATTTTATATTTGTTTTTAATAAATGAAGATAGTAAATATCATATTAAAATCAATAAAGATAAATGTTGATAAAAGGGTTAAGTTTAATAATATTATATTTGAGGGTTAAATTGTATGTTGTAATATTTAAGAAAAAACTATTTAATTACTTTTATCAATTTGTGTATTTTAGTTGAAGGAGACTTAAAAAAAGAAGTTAAAATAATATTATACATATATATATATATATATATATATTATCCTATTTATCTATTCAGAAAAAAAGATTTTATTCAAGCCAGTAAATTTACATATTTTATTGAAAATAATCTTTAGTTTATCCTTTATTAGTATATTCCTTTTAACTATTAGACCACTAGATATTAGAAATACTTTATGTGAATAAAATAGTATTAGTGAAAAAAGAATAATTGTTATTATTATTATGAACAAATAAAAAAAGTATTTTGTTCTCGAAATATATATATATATATAGATATATATATATATATATATATACATGATTATTTTAAATATATATTAACAAATATGTATATTATGTATTTAAAATTATTATGTAAAACTTTGGACCAATAAACTTAACCAATACAATTAAAAAATAAAAGATAAAAATTAAAAATAGATGAAAATATAGAAATTAAAAGTATAATTAAACTTATTGTCAAGTAAGAACTATATAAAAATAATATTGCTTTTACAAAAAAATAAAATGAAGAACGATATATAATTTCAAAATTAAAAAACGGATTTTTGTTAACTTTTTTCTTTTCCTTTGCACAATGTGCAGTTTTTAACTCGTGAATTTTGATATTTTGATCCACTGCATTATTGAATGTGATAATTAGGGTTGGCATAAATAGTAATGTAAAACAAATAATCTAATTTTAAAATTGAACTCTTTCTTCCACTTTTTGTTTGAGTTTAACTTACTGTGAACTTAACTATGAATTATTGAATTAATGAGCTATGTTCAGTGTTTCTGGTAGTTTGGCGTTGGCGGTGCTTTTCTGCCGACCTTCAACTGTGACTGTGCGTTTAGGTGAACAGATTATCGATGGAAGATAATAAAAGTACAAAGCCGACACCATAACACGAAATATGGATAGAATACCAAATCATACCCACAACTTTGGATGATGGAAGAACCCAAAATTTTCAATTTGGATTTTTTTATCCTACAAACCATGTGGATATCCATTCAATCGTTAGATTTTTATTTTATTTTTCTCATAAAATTATAAATAAAAAAACAAAATTTTCAGACATTGCATTAATTACTTGTTTATTCCGATGAATAAAGTGATAAGAGTGGAAATCAAGTGATAAGAGTGAAATAAAAGTTAGACTTGTGGACTAAAATTTTGAAAAAGAAAAGAAATGAAGATGGTTACTGGATGAATGTTGGGCGCTTGAGACACACGTCATGTCCAAATCTCCTGAATGATAGGTTCGTGGAGACAAAGTCTTCTGGGGTAGAACAAGAAGACCAAGAAGAAATCAAACTCAGAAGAAGGACCCGCAAATTGGAATTGGAATTGGATTCATAATTACTCAAATTCAGTGTACCTTACTCCTTGCCCTTGCCGACCAATAAATGAGAGCCAACCATTCACAAACATAAAAAAAAAATCACACTTGCAGTGCCCCTATTCTCCTCATTATTACACTCCATTGACTCTACTGCCCAACTCCTACGCCATGCTGTGCAGGCCACACTCTCTTGTAGTATTGATTTAATAAGTTTATATTTTGTTAACTCGCTTACAAAGTTTTTTTAAATCGTGGTTAAAAATATTATGTCAATTGTACACTATTTTTATAAGTTTTAAAAACAAAACTATAGAGCCCTTTTTAATGTTTCTTAAATTATAATGTCGGAGATTTTGGGATAACATGTAGAAAATCGAAAATTGAATAGGGAGCAAAATTATCTCGTGACAGGGAATAAAGACGAGGACGGAGAAAATGAGAAAGCGAAGACAAAAAACAGCAAGGCGCCTTTTGTCCCCACTTTTATGTGAGTGCCATCCTTACTACCCCACTATCTGATGTTAAAATTTGATCAAAACAAATATTTGAAATACTTTCATCGTTAATATCAAGAAAATTTGATCATTTGTATTAGTAATTGTTTAATTTTATCAATAACAAACTAATGAAACTTGAGAAATGGTTTCATCAATAACAAAAATAATATTTAAATAATTTTTATAATTTTTTTGTTAAAAGAATAATTTGTTTGATTATTATTTATAACTTTTTTATTTACATCATTATAGTAGTAACCCTGGTTACAGATGACATTTAGATGTTAATTGAATAGTACTCATATATAAGTTTTTCCCAAAAAGATTTTTGCGTGTCAAGTGAGTTTTGATATAGGTATGAGAAATTATTTATGAAATTTTGTTGATATGGATATTATTATGCTCAATACTACTGTATTTATTTTATAATTAAAAATTAGAATATTTAAATAACTTTTTAATCAAGTTATATAATTTTGTTTATAATATTTATAATTAATAACTGAATTAATATTTTGTTTAATAAATGAGGCTAAAAGCCTAAAAAACAAAAATATTTAATACATATTGGGAAAGTTATCCCATAAGCATCCTCACAAGGAATGAGGATAATCTTAGGAGGAGGGAAAAAAATATCTATAACTATCATCTTCCGAGTATGCTAAATTAGTAAGGAAATCAGCAAAGAAATTAGAATGGATAGCCAACTTAGAATCTATTTCTATTAAAACATTGGTGAAGTACAAATCTACTCCTATTCGAAGCCTAATTAAAAGATCCCAAAATTCAGCTTGGATGAATGAGTAGTGACTAAGCTGATGTGAGAAGTCCATAATAAAATAACCCTTGAGAGCATTTGATAATGCCACCATAAGCAGCTATTTTGATTTTTGGAGCTTAAACAAATCGAGTCATCTATATTGAACTTGACATAATTAATTGGAGGAGGGGACTAATAAAAGTTTCTTGTATAGGGTTTCTTGTTTAGGAATCTGGTGAATAATAAAATTCTCAACATCTATAATAGGCAATATATATTTAGTAAAACTTTAAATATGAGAGAATATCATAGAATCTGGTACAACTTTATTGTTAAAACTATATATCTTTTTATAATTTCATAACATTCAAGAAATAGTATCTAACAAAACATGACAATCATTTATCTCATTAAATTTCTGATTTCCAAGATTAAAATTTAACTAAGAACTCAACCCTTAAGCTAAAGAAAGAGTTCCAATTAACATTATTAACAACTAAATTCCTGCAAATAAAAGCAGACAAGCAATCTCTTAAAATGTGCATAATAGATTCATTAGAAGAATTACAAATAGGACATCAACTAGAATTAAAAAGATTTCTCTTCTTTCTTTCATCATTAGTCATTAATCTGCCATTTGTTATTTTTCATAATAAGGTTTTTATTTTTTTAAGGAGTGGATTAGGACCATTTTTTTTATGAATGATATTTTTAGCAATAATATCTCCCTTGTTTTTTGCGAAAATGCCATAAGTAGATTTAAAGAAAAATTAACCGTTAGATGTATGGACCCAGTTAATCGAATCCTCACCAACAATAATGTTAGGAGGGCTAATGTTAGCAATAATAACACATATATATGCCAAGGAACATACATAATTATCATCTCCCGATTCTAATGGTTTTTAGAAATAAAAAGAAAAAGAAAAAAGCAACAAGTAAATTAATTATATCTTTGAAATACTTTTGATACTATGTTATTTAAGGTTAGGAAAACTAATAATTCAATAATCTTTCCAAGATCTAGTGCTAATACCATCTCTTAAAAGCCATAAAACTCCTTTACTTAAGTCAGTCCAGAAGTTGAATATGTCCTTCCAAGTTACATAACAAGATTTAGTTTTGTTTAAATCTTTGTGAAAGCTATTAGTGAATAGTGAAATATTTATATTTGGCCTTTAGAATTTGTACCTACAGTAAATTAGGAGAGTTCAGAAATCTCTAACCTATTGTAATCATACAAGCTCTATTAACCGAATAATGTCCCTAAAGTCTAACTTTTTTTTAATTTTAGGTGTGCAAATTTTATCTAAGCCATTAAATGACATTTCTTTTTACTAGTCGCTGCCTCCAAATAAAATATCTACATAATCTATTTATTTTCTCACAAGTACTTATAAGAATCAAGTAGGTTTACATAATGTAGTTAGGAATGCTTATAATACAAGGTTAAGCAATATCTATTCTACTAGTAAAAGAGAGGAAGTTTATTTTCAAAGTGAACAATATTTTCTTAATCTTGTCCAAAAGACTAAAATAAGAATTTTTCTTCTTATTATTAAAAAAGATAAGAACTCCTAAGTATATGTCCAATTTGTTAGTGCATGTAATACAAATTGTCTTTCATAGAAAAATTCTATCAAAATGTTTGTTATTATTTGAAAAATAAACTGTAGACTTGGATTTATTTAGTTTTGCCAAATGTTTGGTAAAAAAATCTAAGACTAATTGAATGACATGAATTTGTGAGAGAGGCTTCAACTATAAGAATTAGATCATCAGCATAAATTTAGCGAAAGATTTTAAGACCAATTTTACCAAAATAAAAAGATTTTCAATCCTTGTTATTTACTCTTTCTTTTTTAATTTAGTGAGTGAGGTTATTTATACAGAGAACAAACAACAAATAGAAAGAAAATGGATCTCCTGTATAATATAGATAAAGGAGTTGTTAGAAAAAAAAAATTTCTCCACTCATTATTACCTACTATTCTATCTACCATTTCTTTTAAGAAAGCTCTTTGCCAAGGGTAGGGACAACTTTAAAGGCTAAATCTAAGAGTCTGCAATCCTAAAGACATTTGAGGATAAGAAATGATCAAATGGTCTAAACATAGGTTTCTATCATTGAACTAATAGATAATGGTTTAAAACTAGCCATAGTCCCTCAAATAAAGCAAGACGATAATCGTCCGTATGAGAAAAATAAATAAGGAAAAAATTGTTTAAATCTTACACTTTAACTAGTTTATTCATTTCCCATAAACTATTTACTTTTTGCTTTATGTACTTGAGACCTACTGTTTTTTCTAGAAGCTTAACAATTAAAGTAGATTTTAAGGGAAAATACCAAGTTTCATAATCCTCTAAACTCATTTTTAAATTAAAATTAAGGTTGACTTTGTTTTCTAATTCTTAGCTATTTTCCTCTTAGTCAAAAGAGATATTAAAATCCTCCATTACATAATTTATTATTTCATCATTTTAAAATGTAAAATGCATGTCTTTAGATGTCTTATAAGAAATATGCTTAATATTAGAATAGAACGAGTTCACCTAATTGGAAGTTATTTCCTTTGACAAATCTATCTCCATCTATTTGATATACAAATTCTCTAACATAAAATCATTAATCTTTGACTTTTTGCTTTTTCTTTACTATAAATGAGTGATGATTAACACTTTTATAGGAATTTCCATGAAAACCTTGGTTATTCTTTGAAGGAATGACTTCCATTGTTGTCTCTTACTTCAAACAGTTGTTTGTTATATGTTTATCCCTCTCATACATCTTGACCAATCTGAAATTTTTTTCCTTAACATCTTCTTCCATTGAAATCTCTAATGACCATGGATATATCCCACACAAGAATCAAAGAATGACATTTATTTCTAACAACGAAACATAAAAAGAAAAGTTTTAATGGTTGATTAAACGGTAAAAAATATCTCAATATATATACTTACGACATCACTAGTAGCGCATCCCTTGTCAAACTCTAACAAAGCTAGATTTTCACTCTCGAAAGTCACAATATTTCTTAAAGTCCCTTTATCACAATCCATTTCAATATATATTTTATAATATTTTTAATCAATGTTTAGTTTTTTTAATTGATTTTTCATTAATAATGTTAGTATTATAATAACATCCATTTTTTACTAGTTGGAAAACTAAATTAAGTAAAATCATATCCAAGTTAACTAAAACATAGGTAATTGATACTAGTAAAAGTAATTATATACTTAACACATATAAGATAAAATAAAAAAATATTATTATTATTTTAATAAGAATGTTAGTAACATATTCTTCCTAACACATTTTTTATTATTAATTAAAAATTATTAAAAATTAAAAAAACCTGAAAAAACATTAATTTAAGAGTAAAAATAAAATAAAATTCACATAATTTTTATAACTTTTAATAAAGTTTAGCCAATAATAAAAAATATATTACAAAGAATATATTAAAAATATATATTATTAATATTATTTTTTTAAACGCAAATATTAGATACTGTATTTAAAATGCATTTTATAGTGAACTAAAGAATCATTGGACCACCAATGCACTATTAGTTATCTATCGAATATATAATATTTAACAAAATTTTAATGTATTATTAATATGGCTTTTTTACACAAATAAAATAAAAAAAATTATTATTCCCTAAATATCCTAAAAAGAAAAAAATTACATAAATATCCTAAAAGTACATATAACAAAAGTCGATTTAAATCGACTTTCATTTTAAAAATTTTTGTACATAAGTCAATTTAAATCGACTTCTATTATACGTATAATTTTTTTTACATAGAAGTCAATTTAAATCGACTTTCATTTTACTTTTAAAATTTTTTACTCAGAAGTCCATTTAAATCGACTTTCATTTTTGTTTTAAAATTTTTTACACAAAAGTTGATTTAAATCGACTTCTATTATAGGTTTAATTATTTTTATATAGAAGTCGATTTAAATCGACTTTCATTCTGCTTGTAAATTTTTTTTACACAAAAGTTGATTTAAATTGACTTCTATTTTATTTTTAAATTTTTTATATAAAAATTAATTTAATTCAACTTTCATTCTGGTTTCAAATTTTATTTACACATGATTCAATTTAAATTAACTTTCACTCACACATGAATATGTTTTAAAAAGGAGTCAATTATAATTAACTTTGTAATGCATAATTAAAGTTGATTAGAAAGAAGTTTATTATAAATAAATATAAATTTGTCATTTAATGATAAGAAAATTTTGAAATTAAGTGTAAAAATTAGAATGAAATGATAACGTTCATTAGCAATTGCTTTGCACCTTTGTTCTTAAACCTTACAACAAAGTTTGGTACAATGACATAATGTGTTGTACACAATATGCATGATATGTTGAAAGGATGTTACTCATTCCTTGTAACTTTTAGAGCTAATTTGATTGCATGATAGGGATTAGGCTGGAGCTCGACAAGAGCAAGACAGGAAACCATACAGTCGACGGCTAACAAGAATAAGGAAAAAAAATAGTAAAAGCTCAAGGGATTCATAGTGAAGGCAAGTACTCCAGCGAAAGCTATCAATTAAAAAGAAGACCAGGTGGTGGAGTTAACCGGGGGAGGGAGCACCTCATTCATCAGAATTAGCTCTAAAAGTTATCATGCATATAATTATCATGTAGTCAAATTAGCTCGAGAAGTTACAAGGAATGAGTGACATCCCTTCAGCATATCATGTATATTGTGTGGAGCACATTGTCATTGTATTAAAATTAGTTATAAAGTTTAAGAACAAAGGTGCAAAGCGGTTACTAATGAGTGACATCCCTTCAACATATCATGCATATTTGTGTGCAGCACATTGTGCCATTGTATTAAAATTTGTTGTAAAGTTTAAGAACAAAGGTACAAAGCAATTGCTAATGAATGTTATCATCTCACTCTAATTTACACACTTAATTTTAAAATTTTCTCATCTTTAAATGATAATTTTTTATTTATTTATAATATTTCTTTTTAATCAACTTTAATTATGTATTACAAAGTTAATTACAATCGACTTCTTTTTAAAACATATTCACGTGTGAGTGACAGTTAATTTAAATTGACTCGTGTGTAAACAAAATTTGAAACCAAAATGAAAGTTGAATTCAATTAATTTTTATATAAAAATTTAAAAATAAAATAGAAATCAATTTAAATCGACTTATGTATAAAAAAATTTCAAAAACAAAATAGAAGTCGATTTATACCTATAATAGAAGTCGATTTAAATCAACTTCTGTTGTATGTAATTCTAGGACATATACGTTTTTTTTTTTTCAGGATATTTAGGGAATAATAATTTTTTTATTTTATTTATGTAAAAAAGCCTATTAATATAATTTTAAAACTAATTCTATAAAAGTTGATAATATTATTGATATAAAAATTTATAATTACATAACAGTCTTATTTTTTTTATATTATCAACATATTATAATTAAGGTTAAACAATGTCATTTTCCCTCACTCGTTGTCATTTGTTACGTCTCTTCTTCCACCACCCAAATCGATGGGCTATTGTCAACAGAATAGGGGTTAACCTCTTCGTAATAATCTCAATCCCAGGCATCTCCTTCCGTAAGAACCGCCCGCACTCACACCGAAGTCACACCTTCGATGTTACGATAGGTGTCTTCATTCTTTAGCTAAAAGTTCAATGGAAATTATTAATTTATAGAAAAAATTCATATAAAAAATAAAATAAAATTCTTGCGAGTTAGAAATATATATATTTTTTTAATTTTTTATAAGCTTATTTATTTATTTTTATATTAATTTTTTCTTCTGTAAATTTTTTTTAAAAGTTTATCTAGACATAAATCTTTTATAAAATAACAAATATGATCTAAATTTAAAAAACTTTAACCTCAATCTTTAAAGTTGAGTTTACAAAAAATAAATAATAATAAATTTTTATTTTTTAAATATTTGATATGATTTTATAATTTAATATAATAATTATATTATTTTTTAATAAAATTTTATCATTTCTAAATTTTTGAATTCAATTATAAAAATTAAGGTTAAACAATTTTTTTAAAAGAAAAATACATATATTTAATGTCTCATTATGGATCAAATAATTGCTCGTAGAAACCTCAAAATTGATAGAAAGCCGTGTTTGAATATATTATAGTAAAACATCAAATTGTCTACGTTAGGAATTACAATTTGTTATGAAATTAAAGTAGTTAAATCTATTTTTAAGCTCTATCAATAGATATAAATTACATTTACTTTGTCTGATAGTTAATACAATTTTATTTAATATTTTTTAATATTATTTGAATTTTTATTAAGTTTAATTTAAGAATTCTGACGGTATAAATATACTTTATATTATCATAACAGCAGTATATAAGAATTATTAATTTATATAATAATTAATATAAAAATTATATCAATAATAATTTTTAAATTATTTGATAGCGTAAAAAATTTCACATTAACAATATATAAAAATAAAATCCTTTTATCTGTATAATTACATAAAAATAAGATTAATATGTGTATATAACATTATCTTGTTATATATTGAATTAAAAGTATAACAACTATTAAATATAATTTTATTAAACTTTAAAAGTACGGGTATGATTTAAATATATAATTAAGGAATAAAAGGTTGAAACTCTTGTTTTCTTTTATCTAATTTTAAAGAATTTTATTAATATCAGTTTTTAAGACTGACTTTAAGTATTCATAATTAATATATGTATTTATTAAAATATAATAAATATTATTTTGATAAATTTTTACTAGCAGAATTGCTTACTAGCACAGGTCACTTTCATGTTTTGCTGCTCACACTCAAGGAATGTCTTGCCCATGTTTGGGTATTATGGGTCACACATTGATGATGATAAGCATGTGCATGTGCATGCTCTGCACAAGATGCCTTAGTAGGTTTTTCATGCCTTGTATTGTTGTAATCGTGCCATAGTCATATATAAAGATTCTCATCCACATCGTTTTTGTTCATTCTTTTGTTCTACCTCTTCTCATACAAGTTTCATTATTTAAACATACAAATTTCATTTTATTATTGCTTAAGGCTGATTAAGGGTGCTAAAACGGAATTAGTCCCAAATTATATTTTGTAAACAATATTTTAAGGAATTTAAATAAAAGAAACTAAGTTCAAATTATATTTCATTTAATATATCTAAATATAAAATTTATCACATATATTTCTAACATCGATGGGAAAACTATGTGAACAAAAGAAAGAAAATTCTACAAAACAGGGTAGTGATCAGAAACAAAAATAATGTTTTAAACGTATACACCATATAACAAGTTTATAATTCTGTGAACATTTAAAAATTATCATTTGAAGCCATCATAGGCATTATAAACGCAAACAAAAATAAAAACGTGATGCTTAATACAAAGATAAACTTAAATAAATAAAGACGTGGTGCTCGCTTTAATTAAAGTAATGTTTCTTTTTTATTTAAAAATTATTTTTTCATGTTCATATCCGTCACATTGTTTTAGTTACTTGATTCGGTTCCCAATAAAACTTTATTATTTTAAGAATAAATAATTTTTTAGTGCGTATACTTTTAATTTTTTACTTTACTTTTTATAAAAAAAAATTTATATATAATCTCTATATAAAATTTTATCTTCAATTAATTCTTTGTTAAAATATTATATTATAACAACGTTAATTCTTTTTTTATTATATATAACAAATAACTGTCCAACATAAATTATCTTTTAGTTTTTATACAATATTATTTTTATAATTTAATCATTACTGATAAAAATATTTATGTATTATCTTTATATAAAAATTTATTTTTAATTTTATCTTTACTATTACAATGATATTTTTATATTGTATTAAATGACATTTTTCATATTTTTATAGGAGTATTCTAAATATTTTTTAAAAAATTATCATATTTTATTTCGTACATTTTCAATTCATAATGTTATTATATAACTTAATACCTACCTATGTAAGAAATATATTGAAAAAAGTATATTTCTTGATTAATTTTTAAGATATCAAGCTTCATTTTACTCTAAGACATGAAGTTAGACGTAAAATATTATAAAGCAGAATATAATACTTATTTAAAATATTTAAAATATTTTTCAAAGATGATAAAAAAATATCACTTAATAATGATATAAAATTATTATTATAATAAGAGAGACAAAATTAAAAATACATTTTCGTATAAAATTTAATAATTTTACCTATAGAATTTAAATTACAAAAAAAATTGTATAAAAAATAATTTAAATATATTATCTAAGAGATAGAACTAACATCATTACAATGTACTGTAACAATAAAGATAAAGTTAAAAATAAATTTTTATATAAAAATTGATATATAATTTTTTTATTTATAAAAACTAAAAATAATTAAAAAAAATCTTATATAGAGACAAGAAAATCATTTATCTATTTATTTTAAAGAAGTATAAGTGTAATGTTTTTTAAATATGGTCATGCACGTTTAATTAATATATTTTTTAAGAAAGGTAAATATGATTAGTTTATTTTATAATAGAAAAAATACGTTATTTGTTTAGAGCATGATATCCTATATTTGTGGGATTTGAAATATCCGCGGAAAGCAAAATAAGAAGGCTAACAAAATTTACAGTCAATTAATTTATTTGTTTATTTTACAACATGATAAATCTCATAAATAAATCAAAGGATCTTAAAATCTTTTTGTTGAACTGTGAAAATTTGTATTATATTAATGTACGATGGTGAACAGTATGGAATCTTTCTGCTTGTACGGATATTTCAAAGGAAAACTCGTGTCCTCTGACATGTTTTAGGAAAAAAAAAATGGAGCATAGACACTATTATACCAATATATAAGTTACAGATATAAAAAATATGTGATTATGATTCATTGCGTACACAACTTGATTTTTAGAAAAAACAATTATTTTTTAAAATTAACCTCAATCACATGCTATGGACAGTATGGATCATCGGTAGATGGAAAGAGAAAAAATAAATAAATATCCACCGTTTTATTTTTTAATTTAAAAATAAAAAATTATGAATACTGAATGATGAATATAGAAATTTTGAATGCAGAGGACAGTGAGACCCCTAATAAAATCAAACGTTTGTTGAGAAATGAACTGGGAATAGAAGTGAGAGAAAATTTATAGCTCATTGTTCTGTTCTTAAACTATTGTTGTCCTCTAAACATTGTATATACAACAAAACTTTCAGAGTAAATATTTACTTTAGTTATTCAACAAGTACAGTGATTTTAAATTTAAAATTTTAAATATTAATTTATAAAATTAAGAACTGTCAATCAATTTATCATATTAAATAACATGTCAATCTCTACCATAAACAAAAATCATAAAAGGAAAGTTATTTTGTATTCAACGTAAATATCAACATGCTGTTTGTAACAAATCATTGTTATATCACGAAATTCAAACATTTTATAAAGATAAAACTAACATCCAAAATTTTAATTTTAGGGACTAATTATATTATACATATGAAAGACTAAAACGATAGTTTAATCAAGAACCTCTCAACACTGAAACAAACACGTGTTGGAATACTGTTCTTTCTCTCTGAATCGTAGACTGTCGGCGTCAACATTGTTGTCATTAGCTGGGCCAACTTTCTGTGCGGCATGACCTATTCGTTTCATGGCCTTGCCTGTGATGTCGTTGAGGAAGAAGAAAGGAGTTGGTCGGTGGAGTTCGTGGAAGCTATTATGACCCAAAGGGTGTCTAAATCAGTGCCTAAAACAGGGACTTGTGTTTTCCTGCATTGATGGGTAAAACAGGATAGTGTTGTTTCTGTTGTGTTGCGAAGATAGAGCTTGTGGTGTGGGTTTGTTCCCGGACATTCAGCCATAAGAGTATTGCTATTAACGTTAATAATGTTTCCCACAATATTTATTATTGATTTTAAAATTTGTTGGAAATTACAAATTATGAAGTAGGCTCGTTATATTAAAATTAAAAGTTTATAAACTTTAATAAATAATAAAAACATATAAAATATCTGCAAAAGAAAGTAGGTCACCTGCTCTCATGATCATAGAGCAAATAAACAGAGAAATTGGAAGCAAGAAGCATGAACTATGTCACCTGCAATGTGTTTGATGAAGTGCCTAGGTGAAGAAAACGATGAAAGTGATAATTAGCGAGTGAAGGGGGTTCAACTCACTGATTCGAAAACAAATGTACTCACGAAGCATATACGAAACAATTAACAGTGCAAAAGTTAGGAAAACAAACGGATGGTATGTATAAATATCTAAATCCTGTTTCACACGACTTGTATTTTCAGGGGCTAGTCCTTGATTGACCATTTATCAACTTACGCTTGTTAAACACCATCATTATTTAATTATTTAATAAATATTAAAATTAAAAATATTGAATTTAGTATAATTATGAAACAAAGTCTAAGATTAAAATAAAAAATGCAAATGTAATAGTATTTAAATATTATGTGCTAACTTGTGGTACATGATAATGACAAGTTTAAATTCTCTTGTTAACTCAACAACTAACATAAATTAACGATAGATATTAACTTTTTATTTTATTAATTCATTAGAAACTAAATTCTAATAATTTTAAATATAATTAAGTTTTATAAGACTAAAAATAAAGATTTATATAATCTGAAACTTTTGCCTATTCGGTGAATAGTCCCTTGTAAACAATCTTCGTTGCAATTATTTTTTTAAAAGAAAATAGTTTTTCAAAAAAGACATTAATTAATCGGGTCCCTTTTAATTATGTATTGCGCCCACTTTTAATAATTTTTAACACATTATTTATTATTAATTATAATTAATTAAAATTTAAAAAATATTAAAATATTAATTTACGAGTAAAAAAATAATAATTTATATTATGTAATTTCTGTAATTTTTAATAAATTTTAATCAATAATAAATAATATATTTTAAAAATAACACTAAGCTTACTCAATGTTAGTTGTTAATTTATTCTTATTAAAAATATCAAAGAGTGTGTAGGATGGATTCACCAGGTGGGTCAAAAATTTTTAAAAATAATAATCAAAATTATTTTTCTATATTTCATTTTTTATATATTTAAATTTAATAAACATTAGAAATCACATTTTAATGTGAATATAAATAATCATTTAATTGAATTTAAACTTAACTATATGTATATAATTTGTTATATTTTTAAACTTTTTAAATAAGACAATTTCGTCGATTCACCTCAAAAATTAAACATTATTTTTTATTTGAAAAACTGGAATAGGTTGAACTCAACTCTTTTTTTAACGAGTTGAGGATAAACCCATTTGTCATTTTTTGAAGAATTAATGATATTTTTTAATTATATTTTAATGTTAAATAATATTTATTAAATTAAATTCATTATATATATAATTATTTATTCATTTAATTTACTTATATTTTTTTAGTTTATCTGAATAGGTATGGAATTTTTTTTATTTACTGAAATAATATATTTTTATTCTATTTTTCATATCTTTATTTTTATATTTCCTCGTCAAGATCGTGCAAAGATAGAGAAAGGGCTTTGAGATCGAGATGATGCTGTCGAGTAATCAATATATATTACAAAATTATCATTTTTTTTTATTTTATTTTTATTTAAAAATATTTATACAAGAAATACTAAAGAAACCTGTTTTCTTGTTTTTATTGGTTAATCTCCATCAATAAAATGATAGCTTTGTAATTATAAGTGAACAAAATTCTACTACTAAACAACCTCTTAATGATCTCTTTATTAACAAATTCGGATACATTTACATATAATTACATGTACAATAATTAAGAGATCATTTTATTGAGAAATTAACTTGGTTTAGAAATTAATTTTTGTTTTTAATTTTATTTTAATTATAAAATTATAAGTTTGTACATTTATTTTTTAAATACATGTACAATCAATAGTAAACGCAAATACATTTTTTCACTCTTTTATATAAATTTATAAAAAAAAAAAGCAAAATAAAAAAAGTAATATTTTTTTCAATTTAAACTAAAAATAAAAATATTCTAAATTCAAACAACTTTTTGAAGTTTTTTTTCTTTTTGTATAAATTATAAATATCATTCACTCAAAAGATTATTATCAACTCAAAACTCCTCTTTTAAGTTTTTTTATTAAAGTTTTATTTTCATCAATTCTTATTATATTCATGTTTAATGCATTGAGTTAAGATATTATTTTAATACGTTAAATTGTGTAAATAATCTATTATATGTTTGATTAATTACTGCGATAATAATCGTATGAAATAAAATATGTGTTAGGATAAGTTAGATAAAAATCAATTTTAAAATAATTTACTGTGTCTAAATTATGCAAAATAAATATTTTAAAGATAAATTTCAAAAAAATTAACTTATGTGTAATTATTAATTTTGTATTTAAAATAATTAATTATAAAATAAAAATAAGAAAAAAGTTACCTTAAAAAATAAGTTGATAACTTGTAATTGTAATTTTTTTCAAAATTTATCAAACAAAATTGAACAACATTTTTTGTGAATTTTTGTTTTCACATAATCTACAAGAATAATCTCTTTTTGTTTTCAGCAAAAACTTGGTTCATAATATATGATATTTTTTCAAAGTATGAGTATTATTGTAAATGGTTGTAAAATTGGTTCTAAAATATATAATAGGGATTTTTTTAAAATCATTTATAAGTTCCTTGCAACCATTGAAATGTATTAGGAAAATTGTCGAGAATGGCTTCTGCTTAATCATTGGTTGTTTTGAGTTAACTTTGGTATAATTAGTTTCTGAAAATAATAATCGCGAGTACAATGATTAAAAATAAAAAATTATTAAAAACAGCTAATACACGTTTTTCGTATTTTTAATGGGTTTTAATATTAGTTTTTAGTTTTCATTCAAAATCTCTAAAATACTAGATAATAAGATGCTTAGTTTTAAATTTATAATATTTTTTATTGTTGTTTCATTTTTAACTATAGAAAATTTTATTTATTTATATTTTACACATCTTTTTATTTTAGAAGATTTTAATTTAATAAAGTGCATATTCCAGCAAATATTATGCACTTCATGGAGGCAGAAGCTTGCATTAACAGTACACGGATTCGGATTATCCGCACTCTTGAGACGAACATCGACACTATGAGCACATTGAACCATCCAGGAAATGCAATTATCAGGGGCACTTTATAATTTATGAAATAAATTTGTATAAAAAATTAATATTTTATTTTATTTTTATTTAAATTACGATTTTTTTATCATACTAAAGTGTAATTTATGAATGCTACGTTCAGTTTACTACTCATAGTTTTATTTTAAATTTTTTTAATTTAAATTTTAAATATTCCAATGCAATTTAAAAACTCATATATTCATTCATGATACTAAAATTTAACCTTTGAAACAAAATCATTAGATTTTTAAGATTAGAATTAATAAAAAATAAAAAATAAAAATTCAAAATATTATTTTTGAAGTGTAAAAATATATGGTGGATTTAAATAAATAAACGCATTGTTCAGAACAATGCGTTTATGTTTTGATTGTATAAAAGTTATTAAATAGTAGAAATAACAAATTTCGCATCTGCTGTGAAGTAAACTTCGACCCCATTTATATATGGGCACGGACATGTAAACGTGGACAATAAATTACGATAAACCGGAGGACCTGAAGTCTTTAAATATTTTGCTTATGAGTTTATTTATTGAAATTGAAGAATTTCTTCCCTGCAGTAACATTTATTTAAAAAGAATACATTTTGTAACTGTTCATTGAATCATATTTTTTTAATCCGATAAACCTATCTGGTCACATAAATTAAAATAGTTTGAAATTTTAATTTATTTTATGTCAAACTTTGACTAAACTAGTATTTTAGCTCTTGAGAGAGTTTGAGTTTAATATTTTAGTCTATGAAACATTTAAAATATCATGTTAGTTCGCAATTTCTTTTTTCGATCATGCATTTTAGTCTTGACGTTAGACCCGATAAGAAACCGTTACAGAAGACTGAGCTGTCACGTTAAGTGCTACGTCAAAATCTTAATTGGCAGCAACAATGTTGTTTTGGAAGCTGGTGTGACACAAATAATTGCGAAACAGTGTTGTTGTCATTGAAACCCTTTTAACCTATGTTTGAGTATGTGGAGAAGTGGCTAAGGAGCGAAAGGAAATATTGTGGCACTCGTGAACTTGAGCCATGGTTACTTCGTTATCAGATTTTATCAGGAGGAAGATATGAGGGATGAAGGCCTGGATCAGAGTACCATGGAAAATAAACAACCTCAATATCTAGTTCTTATCTTAAAAGGTGGACATTGTCGGTCGGAAAGAGTAGTTAGGGATACTCTTGAATGTACTATACAGTAGGTTCTCAGTGCCCTAAGATCCTAATCCCAGATCGAGTTCTAATCGCAGAATTATTCTCAAGCGAATGGCTTTTATGTACTCAACCTTAATTCATTTAGTTACAATCTTGTAAGTTGGCTTATCTTAGGCAACCGACTGAGACGATGGCTTGAAACTTGGGTAGAAATAAGACCAAGTCTTGGAAGCAACAAATCGCGAGGCGTAAGCTGTGAGTCTTGAGGCAAATGTGGCATCTTTTGAACCACCGTAGTTAGGAAAAAAAGTTCATCTTTTTTCAATGCAACTAGAAGGCTCTTAGTACGCTAACGTTACTACCTACCTAGAGGATGTTTTTTGGTTTATGTTGGCCAAAGAAAGGGCTTCCCTATCAACACAAAGAAGAAATTCAATAAGAGAAGATTGGATTTCATCAAGAAAAGACAAAAACCGTATTGAGTGGGGTCTGCCCTAAAATGGGCCCTTACAAAGCTTCTCTATCAAGAGCTGCTAGTTGGTGGTTGAGGAGTAATAAATTCCGCATAAGCTACATTTCGTGGGGGAGGCACTTATCCAGTACTTCTAAACTCGTCTTTCATCTACAGACATTGGGTCGCTAGAGCCAATAGTTCAGTGTCCGGGCAATAGCCACTCATCTTTGGTTGTAGCTTCGGCACGAATAAAATACTACTTAGTCAAGTAGAAGGGCCAACCTGAGAGAGTGAAACTTACGATTCTAAGACCAAGTCAGAGACGCGTCTTGCAGAGCGACTCTCAACGAGAACATTGAGAATTTAAAAACAAAAGATTTTTTTTGTGCCACGCCAATCTTCTAAAATGACGTTGTTGCTGCTAAATAAGATTCTGAAGTAGCACTTAACGTGACAGCTTAACCTTCTTTGACGGTTTTTTAACGAAGTCTAATGTTAGGAATTAAAATGTATGACGGAGAAAGAAGTTGTGGACTATTGTGATATTTTAAATGTCTCAAGGACTAATATGCTAAACTCAAAATCTCTAAGGAACTAAAATGCTAGTTTAGTCGCCAAATTTTTATCTAAATAGTCACCATTAATTCTCAAAATTGCATGCTTTAATTGAAAATTCAATCACTACTTTTTTTTTAAGTTTTAAAAATTAAAAAGAATTGTTTATTTATTTCAAAATTCAATCAAAAAGTTACAATAAGTAAATGTATATTTTCTTGAAATAAACTACACCAAATTTACACTTAATTTTTTGAGGATTAAATTTGTCCTATTTTATTTTGATACCCCAGTATTTTCTAAACCAACTAGAGTAATCACTTTCTGAACTGTATTATTTTTCTAAACACTGATTGAACTGAATTGATTATTTAAAAAAATTTAACTAAATTAATTCTTTTCTTTTTCTTTTTCAACTATAACTTATGTCATAAATATATTATTTTTATACTATAGTTTTACAATATTATCTTTTATCATTTTTTATTTTGTTACTTAAGTCATTATATATTTTTTATTTCTTCATATTTGTCTTTCCTTTTACACATTGTAAAGAAACGAATCAAGAGCTACATTTTCTTCCCCGGTTATATTAAATGTTAAATCAAGTCAACATATATAATTCATAAATTTCAGGCAAATGCAAGTAAATTTTTCAAGACAAGAATAAAAAATATTAAAAATTTACTATAATTTTTAACAGACCTGAATTATGGTTTTAATAAGAAATTCTATTCAGTGATTAATAAATTAATATTTCCATAACACTGATTAGTGAATTCTAAATCCAAAGTACTAAAAGACCAATAAGATTAGGACAACTTAACCGACCCCTTTTTATATATATATAAGCACATCCAATGTCTCTCTTCAGATCACCTTCCCTGAAGCTCCTCGCTCCTCGCTCCTCGCTCCTCACTCCTCGCTTCCCTACTTCCAAAGTATTGTATTTTCACCCATTTTTTTCTATTTTCTCTTTTCTATTTTCACCCCTTAGCTTTAAGGACTTGATACACTAATGGACACAAAGGTTCTCTCTTCCGGAACCCAGTACTCAAATTTGCCAGAGAGTTATATCCGACCCGAATCCGAACGACCTCGTCTTTCTGAAGTGTTGGAGTGTGTAGATGTTCCTATCATCGATTTGGGTTCTCAAAACAGAACCCAGATTGTACACCAAATCGGTGAAGCCTGTAGGCTCTATGGCTTTTTCCAGGTTCTGCCCCTATCATTTTCTCAGTTTTCAATTACTATCTGAATCTATAGACATATAAAACAACTTTGACATATAAATATCCGAAGAATATCAACATTCGTTTGATGTTTTTTTTATTTTTAATATTGTTATATATATATAGTAGCGTTAACTTTGGGAAATGATATGATTTATAATAAATTAAACAGGTGATTAATCACGGGGTGTCACTAGAAGCAGTGAAGGAAATGGCAGAGGTGGCATATGAGTTCTTCAGGTTGCCGGTGGAGGAGAAGTTGAAGTTGTACTCAGAAGACCCGTCAAAGACAATGAGACTATCAACTAGTTTTAATGTGAACAAAGAAACGGTGCATAACTGGAGAGATTATCTTAGGCTTCATTGCTATCCTTTGGAGAAGTATGTGTCTGAATGGCCATGTAATCCACCATCCTTCAAGTAAGTCTTCGTTCTCTCTCTCCATTTCTCTCGAGTCTCGACCATCCATCAGTCAGTGGACAATTGCCAGCCGCTGACTTGGTCTTACAATGTGTCATGTTTTATCCTCATGTGACACTTTTGTTTTTATTCATCTAATATATATAATATATCATCATGCAGTATACATCATGCCTCTCTTTATTTAATCATTTCTTTTTATAATTCTTGTTTCTATGAAAACACAAACCTGATTTTTTTTTATTAGGATTCAAATTGTTTTTCATTTATACTTTTAATTATTAAATTATTATTTTACTTCCTATTTCCAACAGTTTATATGAAAAGCGGTAACAAATAATTTTACTGTTTCTCATTTAAATATTTAAAAATAAATTAAGTAATGTTTTATAAATAAAATGAAAAAAATAAACCAAATGATTCCCTGTTTTCTCCGTTAAATTCCTTTTTGTTTTTCATAAGCTAGTTAAAAATATAAAAGTAGTATTGTTGCAAAGAAAATTACCTAGAAAATAATGACAAACATAAACTTTTTAGTTATGCACGTGTATATTTTGTCTTTCACATTATTTATCATATTTTCTTTTGAGAAATTAATTGGCACCACTTTCTTAATAGGGTAATGTGGTCCTGTCAGAGATCATATGCGTATAATAAATAAATAAAAAGACTCCATTGACTGTTTTTTACTTTTTTATTGTTTTGTCTAACACTGTAACACATTCTAGCCCTTTTTAATTTAATCATAAAAACACTAACACGTGAAAGACTTTTTGACGCGTGAGTTAGAGTAATGAATCCTGATAATTTAATTTAATTATAAATAATTTAAAGTAATTATATAATTTTTAAACAAATTTTAATTTTAACTACAAATTATGTATGATTATATGATTAAGATTTATTTCTCTCAATTTTTAGAGGTGTTTGGGGGTATGATATTTTTAGTTTTTAAAAATTATATCTTCTGAGCATTTTAAAAATACGTGTCACGTCTTCAACATTGTTAAGGATGATATACAATGATTCTTTGAAATGTTTTAACAATTTATCATTTTTTATTATTTTTACAAAGATAATAACATATCAAAATAAACAAAATTTTAAAACTCGTCATTGCACATCGTCGGATTTTTTAGTTAATTATTGTTTTTCATTTTATATTTAATACTTAATCATTTTTAATGTAAATTTAATTATTATATATAATTTCATATCTCTTTTAAAATTTTAACCTAAAAAAATTATTTTATACAATTTTAAATAATAGGTTTTTTTAAAGTTATTATTCATCTAACAGATTCAAACATAAAATGTGAGCCCGCGATAAATTTTTCTTTCCAAACAAAGAAATTTAGAGAAAAATCGACACTGTATTTCTCAACTCGTCCTCGTGAGAGAATATAATATTTAGTTTTAATTACACATTATTTTTATTTTAATTAGTCACTTTTAATTTTCTAATTTTTTAAATATTTAAATTAATCTTTTCACTCTAAAATTTTATCTAATAATTAATAAAAATATCATAAAAATTTAACGTTTATTGATTTTTACAAATGAATAAAAAATACAAAATATTTAAATAAAAATACAAAATTAAAATATATAGAATATAATAAAAAAATTAATTTTAAATAAAAACTTGATTTAAATATTTTAAGAATTAAATATAAATAATTAAAATTAAAAAGTCAAATAAAATTAAAATTTAATTAAATTACTATTTAATATCATCGATGAATATTGTAACTTTTTAAAATTAGCTACACGATGAGCCGATACAGGCACACTGCGACATCAATGTTAAGAATATATTGGACCTGCGGCTGATGTGTAATAATTTCTTAAACGATTTTTTGACGTGTGTCGTTGCATATACAAAATAATAATAAAATGATTTTTTTATTGAAAGGTATAATAATATCATCAATGCAATAAATTTTATAATATTATGTATTTTTTCATAAAAATTTATAATACATATTTTGTTTTATTTTAATCGAACCAAATTAAACAACATACTATTTTTATATTTAATTCAAATGATTTGTTTAAACACAAATTTCATCACGAGAAGTTATGATCCGGTTAAGGATGATCATGTCGATAATTTGTATCAATTATCATATAATAAGTGCTCAAAATATAAAATTTATGAAAAATATTTAAGAAGTAATTTAGTGTTCGTTGATGATTGGTGAAGAAAAATAAAAGAAATACAAAAATTGTATATAGAAAGTTATACGACAAGAGAAAAGAGAAAAAAAAAACAGATAATAATTAATTGATAACAAATTTAATATTATAGAAGTTGTTGAATAAATTTATAAAAAAAATATTAACCTCAGTTTTTAGGATTAATTTTAAAAAATTCAAAATAATAAATTTTATAAAAAAATTCATTATTAAAAATATAACATTATAATAAATATTACATGTTCAGTAAAATTTTATTATTATATGCATAAAATAAGTTATAAAACAAAATTGAACAAAATTATAAATTCATTATACATATAAAAAATTATTTGACTAAAGCATAACTAAATGATATTATATATGTGTGTGTGTGTGTGTGTGTGAGAGAGAGAGAGAGAGAGAGAGAGAGATAAGCATGACTAAATGATATTATAATTTAAATTTCATAAAGTAATATTTTTATTAATAATAAGATAATATATTAAAATTGAAATATGATATTAAATAGACTTATATGTACATAGATCACAGGTGGGGGTTGATAATATGGTTGGGCATTGGTTTGGCGGTGACGTCAGTTGAAATTTGCGTGTTGACGTAACCTTAATTGATTGATCTTCCCACCTTTGAAATATTCTCATAAAACGCGCTCGTGTTCTACTAAATAATTATAAACAGAACCAAAACTTAACTCTTCAAACAAACACTAGATCTCTACCATGCCACGATGTTCCATTATTTAACTCACAAGTTCATATCAATACTGTCTTACTCGCACCTCCTACATATTTCAATCCTATTTTTACTTCAAAAATCTAAACAAAATATGTTATTTTGTAAACTATGAAAAAGTTATCGAAATAAATTTAAAAGTTCGTGATACTCCTAAATTATTTTTATAATTTTTTAAAAATTATTCTAGAGACATTTTATAGTTTTCCATTGCAATATTATTTTAAATAATTTACTTGGTTTTATTCAATAGTCAAATATCTGCTATGCATTTGAAAGTTACAATTTTAATCAGTTTGCTTACACTTTTTTTTTTTATAAGTCAGCATTTGATGCAATTGAAAATAAGTGGTTATTCCATATTATCCTATTAATTTAGAGGAAATATCTATTTTACTAACTTTTAAACTAACATGTTTTTATTTATAAAATCTTATAATATTTTTTTAAAAAATACTAAAAAATAAAGTATTGATTGCGTCTCTAGATTATTTATTAGTATTTGATATTAATAAATTCGTTTACTGTATATTAATTTAAATTAAATTTAAATCAGAACTAGAAATTAGAGCATCTTCAAGTTTTTAACTTGTTTTCTGGAACAAAACTACATTTAGTACATAGAATAGAAGTTCGTAGAAAGGTTACTAAGTAGTGCATATTTAGTTTAATTTTTTAAAAAATTAATTACTTATCTTTAATAATTTTTTGAGAATTTTATTTTTAAAAATTTCACGATTATTTTCTTGAAAAAAAAAAAAGCTAATCCACACATGCACCGTGAAGGATGAACTCTACAGATGACTTAGAATAAAAAGTTAATTTAACTAAAATTCCAACTCATCATTTTCGTGTTATTGAGTAAAGAGTTTTTTTTTTTCTTCTAAAGTTTGTTAGCTGGGATGGCCCAAATTAATGATCACTGGACTCTATTGTTTTCTTACTTTTCTTTCTTTTTGTTTCTTATGTGTCGAAGAGTTTGGGAATATTAATTTAAATATAAGATATAAAAATGTCATATATTAAAATATGTAATTTTAATGAGAATAATAAAAATATGAGACTTAAAAATAGTTATTCATGATTTTTAAATAACATAAATTGGTTTAAAAGATTGTGTATTTTTTAATTACATACATATATATATATATATATATATATATATATATATATATTGCTAATGATTAATTTTAAATTTTTGATATATATTATTTTTAAATATCAGAAGGACCTAAAATGAAACCAGAATGAATAACGAACTTCATTTTTCAAGTGAGAAAGAGAAGTATCAGCATCATTCCAATTATAGAAAAACACATATAATGAGTGCTCTCTACTCTTTTGGTCTTATAATTGCTCTACCATCACATCAATTTGTACAACGATACGATGCCATTTTACGTTTTTCACAAGTCTACTTTATTAAACCTTAGTTTTGTTTAGGAATGGGCTTCCCATAATGCAGGAGACTCTTCTATTAAACAAGTTTGTACTATCAATGTTTTCGGTTGTTTGAGAGATGATTCATTGGCAAACAAGCTAGCTTCCCACATAATTAACAACTTTGAGCATTGGCAGGGAAACTGTGACACAATACTGCAAAGAAGTTCGGGAATTGGGATTGAGAATACAAGAATATATATCAGAGAGTTTGGGTCTAGAAAAAGATTACATAAAGGATGTTTTGGGGGAACAAGGGCAGCACATGGCAGTGAACTATTATCCACCATGCCCAGAACCAGAACTTACCTATGGATTGCCAGGGCACACAGACCCAAATGCACTTACAATTTTGCTCCAAGATTTGCATGTTTCTGGCCTTCAAGTTCTCAAAGATGGCAAATGGCTTGCCGTTCGTCCACAACCTGATGCCTTTGTTATTAACATAGGCGATCAAGTGCAGGTAACTAACTCCCCCATTTATGATTGTCATGCCTAATTTGGTAACAAAATTTGGGTTTATTGAGCTCATTTCCAAAGGTCCCAATTCATTTCTCCTTTGAAGCAATCAAGTGTTAGCAAAAATTTCAAACATTGATCTTTTTAACATTGTACTTTTAATGGAATATAAAGGAGTGTAAGACATAAATAATGTCACCTAAACATTAGTTAAAAGTTTATTTTGCTTTAGATTTAGCTTTTCATTGCATGTGTTCTTTACTTCTTATTTTAGCTGTTCATGAGCGGAGCTTAGTTCACACTGCTTATGCTCATGTGGGTTTTTGTTGTTAGGCTGTAGGCCCAAACTTAAATTGTAGCTAAGGTCCATTTTTATAGTTAAGATTGGATAAAAGCATAAGGCAAAACCTAGAATATGATAAAACTTGAGCACTGATGCTATTGGTATAAATTTTTACTAATAAGAGCATTAGTATTTGCAAAGGGAGGATAACATTAATATATATTTAGGACAAATCTTGCTTCGTTTTTATAAAAAATGGAAAGGGAAATTTAGGGCACAAAATGAAAAATGTTAGAATGCTCCTTAGAGTTGGGTTTCTTTTGTGGGCTATTTTGTCTTCAGAATTCAGCCAACGCTAAACTACCCATAATTGCAACAACACTTTTTGATAATTGATATAACCCTTGAGTGTTTGCAGGCTTTGAGTAATGGCCTTTATAGAAGTGTCTGGCACCGGGCTGTTGTAAATGCTGAGAAGCCCAGACTTTCTGTGGCTTCATTTCTTTGCCCAAATGATGAGGCATTGATAAGCCCTGCGAAACCACTCACAGAAGATGAATCTGGAGCCATTTATCGAGGATTTACATATGCAGAATACTACAAGAAGTTCTGGAGTAGGAACCTAGACCAAGAACACTGTTTGGAACTTTTCAAGAACAAGTAGCCTTTAAGTTGTGATTGGCAAGAACCAAAATAATGGTAATAATTAAAGAAGGGAGGTATTAGACAAAAAGAATGTCTTATCAATACATGAGGTATTAGTGCAACAAGAAAATGCACTAATAAAACAGAAAAAGAAAAAGAGAATTAACAACAACACTGAGCTTCAAGGAGTGAGGATATAGGATACAGGAAGGGAGGGATTAGACAATAAGAATGTCTTATATATTGTCTTTAATCCCTCCCTTCCTGTATCCTATATACTCACTCCTTGAAGCTCAGTGTTGTTGTCAATTCTCTTTTTCTTTTTCTGTTTTATTGTTAGTGCATTTTCTTGTTTGCAAATTGGAGTTGGTTACGCAACTTTATGTGTCTAATCCCTCCCTTCTTGTATCCTATATCCTCACTCCTAGAAGCTCAGTGTTGTCAATTCTCTTTTTCTTTTTCTGTTTTATTGTTAGTGCATTTTCTTGTTTGCAAATTGTAGTTGGTTACGTAACTTTATGTCAGACCCTCATCAATTTCTCATGTATTGATCTAGCTCAAGACTGAAATGCTTATTAATTCTTTTGCTTCTTGTGGAGCAATCAACCTTTAGTAGCTTTATGGTAGGAAGAGAAAAACTGTCATGTAATATTTGTATGTTGAACCTTCAAAATTTCCTAGTGCTGCTCAAGCATTCTTGGTCTTAGAGAAGCACTAAGGAAAAGTGTCTTTTAAGTTTAGAACTCTATTGTAACAATTCTGAGAATGATTTTCCTCAACTTTGTTTTAAGGGTTGCTTGCTATCTTTTTATACACTGAAGAACCATTGCTCATGGTGCCCTCATTCAAAAAGATGATCATGGATTTGCTTTCAAAGAAAATTATAACCATGTTCAGTGGAATCTTATTACTATATAAGTTTGTATTGATAATAACCTGTTGATTAACAGAAAAAGCGATGGCATTAAAAAGAAAGCACAAAACTATAATCGACAGTATGAAACTTGTCATTATTTTATATATAGGAGTATACAATGAGCTTTGTTTATTATTCTTTTCCTACAGTATTTAAGAGAAAATTACACTTTTCCGGGAAAGCTTTCGTAGGTAGCACCACAACCACAATCTCAAAAATCAAATGCAACTGACATGAATCCACGCCAAAAGTACTTAAGCCTTCTTAAGAAATTCCATGACGTAGGTATTGAAAGCACAACAAAGGACTCGGAAACCTTTGAATCCAGCCCCTTTGGCCAGAGCCTCAAACTCTTTCTCCGTTCTCTCTTTCCCACCTGGATTGTGAGCCAACATGATCACATCAATGTGAACCACACCCTTTGTGGCCAAGCTTGAGTCTGGAGCCACAGGAAGAATGCATTCTGCCACAATCACTTTCCCATTATCTGGAAGTGCCTCGTAGCAGTTCTTCAAAAACTTCAAGCAGTGCTCATCACTCCAGTCATGACAAATCCACTGAATTTATCAATGATATTAATGTCATTAGCATGAATAAGTGGAGCATTATTTGAGGTATCAAAAGTTTTGGACTAAGCTTGATTCTGACAAAAGAAAACCTTGAAAGGGAATTTCATGTTAAACATTACTAGACTTTTTAATCAAATTGCCTTCAACGGGTGAGCAAAAAGAAAACAAAGGCAATGAAGGGGTTCAGATTATAAAATTCACCTTCATAAAAATAGCATCAGCTTTTGGAACACTGACAAACATGTCTCCACCCACATGCTCCACACCTACACGAAACACTAATGTCAATTATAGTGCTAGGTTACCTTTGACCGACCAATATTATTCAAATATATAATGTCTAACACTAACAGCACATGACAGTGCTAGGTTAACTATAAGCAGAACATCTAAACATGAATTCAACTTAAAATACCTGGATATGATGGAGCATCTTCAATGACATGTGGCAAATCAAAATTAATGCCCTTAATAGTGGGATACTTTGAGACAATCATGTTCACTACTGCTCCAGTCCCACCACCGACATCAACAAGAGATTTAAGACCCTCAAAGCCCGGGTAGGTCTCCAGAATTTTCTTCATTGTGATGGTAGAGTGATCAGACATACCCTTGTTGAAAACCTTGTTAAACCTTGGATCTGTTCCATGGTATTCAAAGGCTGTCATTCCATACGCCTTGTTAAATGGAATCCCCCCTTCAAGCACTGCATCTTTCAAGTAGTACCTTCATCAACAGAGTCATGTCAATCACTGATTAACTGTTTACCAAATGATTCAATTCAATTATTTAAACATAAACGTGTCGGTGTTGCAAATTTACATAATATCCATACAAATACAGCTAATATCACTCGTTAGTCATATATAATTTTTTATTTCTATATAATTTAATGTTTAAAAACATCAATTCAATTCAAATTCTATTCTTAACTAGTTTGAAATAATTTTAATCATAAAATATTAAACATTCATAATAAATATTTCTTCCCAATTTTAAATATAATCTTTATTAAAAAAAACCTTGCATATACAAAACCTTTTAAATCATCATTTAATTATTTATATTTTTAATTCACATTCTACATGATTACGTAGATCTTACTATATTAATTCACTTCACTTTAGAGGGAAAGTAATTTTAACAAAATGATACATGTTACTTCCAATAAAAAATAATTTTAATATCTTCAAACTAATCGCTTCCTTTTCATGGGTGAATATTTTTAAATATTTAAGAAAGATTTTCAAAAATTTCATTCAGTTAATTGTATAATTGATAAGATAAAAGTATATGATTACGGCACATGGCTTGCTTTAAAAATAAATTAACAAAGTTCTCGTACTTAAAGTATTTAAGTTAGTTCAACCCCTCTCAACATCATACAGACAAGTACAGAAAACACAATTGAAACTTGACACGCAAGTTGGAGCATTATGTTATTTTCCCACCGTTCATATTAGAGGCTTACAAGAAGATTGGTTCACACAATATTGGGGTAGGTGAAATGGTGACCTCTCGTAGTGGGTCCCGTTGCCATTTTATAATTTGAGGCTTTGACTATAAGCAGAATGTTTGTGGACAATATTCTTCGATATTCATCAAAGTTGTTTTAACCTACTCCCAGTCCATTTCTTCAATTTTTACATCAAGTCTTACGCTACCTTATCAATAGTAAGTTATTAATAATCAACACATGTTTAAGGATTATAATATACATTAATTTAATTATTAAATGATAAAGACTGTTCATCACTAACTAATTTATTAATAACTAACTGCTGACCAGGTGTTAAATTTCATGTTTAAAAGAAACATTTTCCTTCAAGCATTCTTTTTCTAGATGGTAATCATCGATAGGGTATTCATGGGCATATAAACAAATGTTTCTGTGATTGGCACTCTTCCTTCGAGAAATTTTTCTTGTCATATATGATCATATCTATATGACTTTCACATTTCTGATTCGTCTCTATCTTCAACAAATCACTAACTCATTTCATTTCAGTTTTCGATTTATTCTTACATTTAGTTATTTATTGATACAGACAGAGAACTTGCAACTCTCAATAAACAGAGTACTCTCCTCTTTCATTTTTCTTCCCTTCTATTTTTTCCAAATAAAAAACTTGCTAAAACACCATGCCCAATATGAATTAATAACATAGAATAACACAAAAGCATAGAATATGATAAATGGCAAGACTATAGTTTATAAGGTTAAAGCAAATATTATAAATTGGAGTTGTTAGACAAGTAAAGCAGAGAGGGAAAGGTGAAAATACCAGCTTTCCATGAGGACTTTGTCTTGGTTCATGAGGTTAAGAGCAGAAAGAGAAACACCATCTTCATTTTTGACCAAGTACTTAGCAACAGGGGCGAGACCATAGAGCCTCTCAACCTTTCCATCAGGGAGAGTGCGAAGAGAGTGAGTGAGGATATTGTAGCAAGCCAAGAGGCGTAATATGCGATCCAACATGATGGGTGCATCAGGGTTGGTGGTTGGTAGCTGAGAAGCAATGTGAGTGGGTGAAAGGTAAACGCCAGGGCCAGCTTTGGCAATGATTTCTAAGAGATCAAGCTCAATGGCTGATTTCAGAACTATTGGAAGTACTGAGGCACTGGCTAGTTGCATGGCAAATAGGTTTGCCTCTTCATCGGAAATGTGGGTTGGAGTTATCTGGGTCTCTCCTGTTGAACCCATCTTTCAGGATTTGGTTCAGATTGTGGGGCAAAATTAGATTACAAGCGTTTTGCTGTGAGTTGTGGTGACTTCATGGGTGCTGAGTGAAGTGCCTATATATGCATAGAAATGTTCAGAAGTGATGTTTATGGCCCACCCACCTGCTTGTGCCCCACCCCAACAACCACACCAAGGCCCCACTGAGAGCATGCGTGTGTATGCTAAATTGCTAATATCTTCATATAACATACTGCCACTGAATATTCAATTAAGAGGAGAGGACAGATAAAAATAAAATAAAATGCTTTCACAGAGAAATTGACAATTTTTAGCCAAGTGATTTTTGTTTTATTTTCATTAGGTTTTACATTTTGGGGAGATTCTGCCCTGTTCAACAGTGATTTGGACAAGATCATGAAACTATTTGTTTTTGTTGAATAGAAATGAGAAATAATGATCTTTGATAATTTTGTCACTGTATAATTACTTTTAAATAGGACCATTGATAAAAAAAAAAAAATGTTACAATGAAATAAAAGATGGAATTACTAAAATTCAATTAAGAATATGTCAGGTCATTTAGGAATAACCTTATCAAGTTTCAAATTATCATTCATTAACATTGATAATTAGTTACTAAACAGTAAATGCCAAAATGAAAAATACTTTTTTACCACGAGATGAACGTCACCTTAAGAAATACCATATGTATACAAGTCTTGTGTATATAAATTAAGTGTGATAGAACATTATATAATATATTCAAAAGAGTGATTCGAACAATAAAACTCTTGGACGGGTTGCATAGAGCCAAACCATAGTGATTCTTTTTTATTTTGAAGTGACAGTTGGTGAAATTTCAAAAAATGTGGCTGTGTGCTTGGAAGTGTTAGAAACCTCTGACCCAAAAAAAATAAAAAATAAAAAACTCTCACAGCTTTTTAAATATATTATATAATGACATGCAAATAAAATTCCAATGAGGAGGATTTTCCTTCTGTGTCCTCGTTGAAAACGGGGCATCTACGTTTTGCTTAATACGATAGTATGTCAAGTACATTATTTAAGAGTCAGCATTTGTACATCTCTCAAGTCTAAAGTTTTTTGAGTACGTAGACAATTGCTATTCAAATTCAAATATTCATAAAAAGTATTTATATTTTATTAATGAGTGGGACTACATGGTTTGAGATCACGGAATACACTTTAATTAAATATATATTTCATATTTTATAAATTTGACGATAAGATCTTTCTGAATAAAATAAAAGAGCTTAATATTTTTGTTTAAATATTGTTATTAATTTAATTATTTAATAAAAATATTTTGCATAAAAATTCATTTATAAAAGAGCGATAATAAAATTTTTTGAAGTACTCATGGTTTGATTTGTTAAATATATAAAATATTACGACGAGCCTCGATGTTTGCACGCGTTACTTTAATCTTAAACATGAACTATGGTTGTGATTTATTTACTGATTTCTTGTGATTCACTTAACTTACCTAATATGGTGAGCAAATTGATTGCTGCAAGTTGGGGCCACGCAATGGTTTCATAAAGACATGCATATGATTGCCAAAAAGGTTTTATTTGCTATACTTCAATTTCAAAATTCACAAATGAATCACAATTTTGTGGAAGAACGATATGTGAGTAAGTTGACACATTAGAAATATTAAAATTATATATATATCATTTGCAAGGATCAAATTGTATATTTATTTTTAAATGTTTAACATATTTTTTTATTTCAAGAAAACATCATTGATTTTTAAATTACCATATTCAAAATATATCTATAAATAATATTGTTAGTTTATTATTAGTAGTATGACAAAAAAAAATATTTTTTATTGAGAAAACTTCAGGTGATGTTTGGTTTATTTTATGTTTTTATTCTCTCATTTCTTTCATTAAACTTGTAAACAAACGAAGCAATGTAATAATTTTGTAATTTTAATAGGAGAATCACTATCTTAAAATAAGAACTATGGTTAAATGATTAAATTCCCAGCATTAAATGAAATCCAAAATTCTAAGAATAAAAACTATTCAATTATCATAAATGAAACGTGAATTAAGTAAGATAACAAAATTCATTGTAGTTATTCTACCCCAGTTTATTGAGAAAGATGACATCCTACTGGGTTATGGTAGCATTTTCACGTCAGGGCAGTTAACATCTTACCTACCTTTAATAAGCTAACATTTAATTTGGTTCGTCAACTTCTTTGAAAAATAAATGATTATATTATATGGTGAGGTCATTATGAGATTTCCTATAAATAATTATCGTATGAATTTTAAGAAAATGAAAAATTTCCCCTCCTTAATGACCGTGTTTCAGAGTGAACAGCAAGGGGAGTTGCTTTACTGTGTTACAATTCTATTTTATAATTCTAGTGTTTTATACTTTTTATTTATCAAAATAGTATGAATCTCTTTTTTTTGGATCTATAAAACAATGCGAATCATATAAATACCTAATGTATCTATCTACCTCACCTAACTAGATTCACTCATGGCCCAATTTTATTATTGATACAGTCCTGGGCCCAAGAAACCACATTCTAGATGCAATTTCCGCAAATGCAAAATTCAAAAAATGTAAAATTTTGAACATGTAAAAGAAAACTTTCGAATAATAGAGTATGAAAGTTACTGTTTTGAAGTTTTGGAGATTAGTTTTTGAAATCTTTTTATTACATACATACCATAATCAAAATTCTAAATTATGCTAGTTGTATTCTTAGTTTAAATTATATTTCATTTTTGATATTTAGTTTTCATAAATTTAGTCTAAGTGGAGGAATATTTTTAAAACATAAATTTACAAAAAAATATATAAGTAGTGCAATTAATAATAATAATAATAATAGGTGCATAAACTAATGTAACCTTGAAAGCCTTAGCTTCAGGTGAACTTGAAAAACACAAGCGAAACTACATTTGCAACGACGTCGTATTTGTGAGGGAGCGCGAAACTCATAAGATTTGGAATATAGTATTTAGATATTGTTTGAGCTTTGAATTTTGTAGAGTCCAATTTGGGAAGGGAAGGAAGAAAAAGAAGAAAAAAAATGAAAGAAGAAGACGAAGATGAGAAAAGTCCAGCCCTTTCATCCCCAAAAGAGGAGACTCCAATTAGAGGCATAGTTTGTTTGAAAATAAAAGAAGACATTATAAACATTTTGAGGAAATCGAGGAGTGCTTCATCATAGAGTTCGATCCATCTCACTCACTTCACCTATCCAAGCTTTCGTTGGACCACCAAAATGAACATCGCGATGATGTCTCCATTGTTGCTGAAAAGGGTCTGGTAAACATACTATATGATTTTACAGAAGAAGCAGGATTTGAAAGTGAGAATACAAAGGAATGAAACTGAATGATTTCATTATTATCATCTTATTTACAATTGTTGAGATACATCAATATATAGATGCAAACATTTCAAACTTGAGTTAATCAAAGACTAACAAACTCACTAACCGCACATCTAACAGACTCATTGACTCTTATCTCTAACACCCCCTCTCAAACTTATGGTATCTAAATTTGTAACCATAAGTTTGTTTCTGAAGTCATGAAACTTGATTGCTGAGATGGGTTGAGTGAGGATATCAACAACTTGAAATTCTGCTGGAAGATGAACAACAATTATTTCACCATTTCGAACCTTATCTCGAACAAAGTATAAATGCAACTCAAAATGTTTGGTCCTGCTATGCATTACTGGATTAGCTGTTAACTGTACAGCACCTAAGTTATCACAATAAATCAATGGAGTAGGAACTTTAATGCGAAGCTCTTTAAGAAGAGACTGTATCTAAATCAATTCAGTTGTTGTAGTTGTTATGCTTTTATATTCACCTTTTGTGCTGCTTCTGGAAACTGCATGTTGTTTGCGAGAAGACCAAGATCAAGTTCTGTCCAAGATAAACACAAAACCCTGTGGTAGATTTTCTGTCATCAAGGTCTAAGCCCCAATCAGAGTCACAAAAGGCCATTAGCTTTAAATCTTTAACACACTGCAAATGCAATCCATGATGAATAGTTCCAATAATGTATCTCAATACGTTTGACAGCTTGCCAATGATGTTCTTGTGGAGAATGCATGAACTAACAAACTTTATTTACAACAAATGATATTTTAGGTCTTGTTATGGTAAGGTACTCACAATGGACCTATAAAAGGAAGGATCTGTAACAGCTGTGGTGGAATTAACTTGAAGTTTTAGATTAGCAACCATAGGAGTGGGTTGAGGATTTAATTCACTCATTTTTGCTTTGTGAAGAAGCTCTCTAGCACATTTGGTTTGAGACAAAAACATACTGCCATCTTTATTATGAACTAATTCAACTCCTAGAAAGTAATTCAACAAGCCAAGATCTTTTAAGGAAAATTGGCTGTTTAGTTTAGATATTATTGAGGTAATTTCACTAGTATCAGAACCAGTGATAATAATATCATCAACATATATGAGAATGAATAAAGCAGAAGTAGGAGTAAATCTTATGAACAGAGAAGTATCACTTCTAACTTGATGAAAACCCATATAAGTTAAAGCAAGACATAGTTTATGAAACCAGGACCTTGGAGCTTGTTTCAAGCCATAAAGTGCTTTATTTAATTTGTACACTTTGTCCTTCTTCTGAGTATTGAAACCTAGAGGTTGAGACATATAAACAGTTTCACGAAGATCTCCATGCAAGAAGGCATTGTTGATGTCTGCTTGATGAATTGACCACTGTTTGGAGAGAGCTAGAGTAAGAATAACTCTAATTGTGGTTGGTTTTATTACTGGACTGAAGGTCTCATTAAAATCAAACCCTACTTTCTGATGAAAACCTTTGACAACTAATCTTGCCTTGTGTCTCTGAAATGTACCATCAGCATTATATTTTGATTTGAAAATTCACTTGCAACCTATAGGTTTGCATCCTGATGGAGGATCAACCAGAGTCCATGTATTGTTCCTCAAAATTGCATCATACTCCTGTTGCATAGCTTGTAACCATTCAGGTTTTGACAAGGCTTCTCTAACTGTATGTGGTTCAATGGTAGGATCATAAGTGCTCGGAGTTGTAGCTACATAAGTCTTGGGTTTAAAAACTCCAGCTCTAGCTCTTGTAATCATTGAGTGAGTGAGTGTTTGAGCACTGATGTGTCTGCTGCACTAGCTTCACCTGCACTAGATATAGAAGGAGGAACAGACAAAACTGGACTATGCAAGGTAACATTAGAGTTAGAGTTAGTATTAATACAGAGATTCTGATTAGCATGTTGTAGATTTTGAGATGAAGGTTTTAGAATTGTTATTGACGAGTGACTAGGACATGGAGGTGAAACAGTGGATGAATTAGAAAGAAAATGATTATTAGGAAGTTTATAAGGAAAAATGGACTCATAGAAGTTTACATTTCTGGATATAAAACACTTACCAGAGGGAGAGAGACACTTGTAGCCTTTATGTTGACTATTGTACCCTAAGAAAAGACACATATGAGATTTAAAATCAAACTTGTGTTTGTTATAAGGTCTCATCAAAGGATAACATGCACATCCAAATATTCTTAGGGATTGATAGTCTGGTGGCTTGTGAAATAAGGTTTCATAAGGACTATGATCATGTAAAACTGGTGTAGGCATATAGTTAATGAGAGTGGTGGCAGTAATGAATGCTTCACCCCAAAATTTTAAGGGTAAGGAGGCTTCAGCTAAGAGTGTAAGACCTGTTTCAGTAATATGCTTGTGTTTTCTTTTAGGACTTCCATTCTGCTGATGTGTGTGAGGGCATGTCAACCTATGTTGAATGTCATGTTCAATAAGATAAGGAATGAATTTTAAGTATTCCTTTGCATTATCAGTTTGAATGGCTTTAAGTTTAGTGCCAAGTTGAGTTTCAGCAAGAGATTTAAACTGAAGAAAAGTTGTAAAAGCTTGAGATTTATATTGCAACAAGTATATGCATGAATACTTTGAGAAAGCATCAAGGAATACAATGTAGTATTTTGCACCATTAGTAGAAGGGATAGGGGCAGGTCCCCATATATCAGAAAAAACTAACTCAAGAGGACGAGAATATATTGTTTTAGACCTAATGAAAGGAAGCCGATGTGCTTTTCCCATACAACAAGACTGACAACTCAGAGAAATAGGAAACTGACTAGTTGACATATTACAAGATTGAAAAACAGATTTAACAACTTTGACAGAAGGATGGCCAAGTCTTGTATGCCATAGCTCAAGATTGCTTTTTAAAGAATCTGTAACAGTTGAATATGCAGAATAGGAACTAGCATGTTTGAATGGTGAAAAAATATAGAGTCCATCTTTAGTTGCTTTGCCTTGGAGGATGTCCTGAGTTTTATTGCATACATTAGGATGAAACTCAAAGAAAACATGATTATCTTTGGCAAACTTGTTAACACTAAGCAGATTCTTAGTAATGGTAGGAACATGAAGTAATTGATTCAAAATTAGTAGATGATTAGACAAAGATCTATAAAATTTATAGTATCCAACATGTTTAATGTTTAAGCCTGTACCATTACCTATCCTTACTCTTTCAGTACCTTGATATTCTGATTTGGTGGTCAAATTGAAATCATCATGAGTGATGTGGTGAGATGCTCCACTATCCGGATACCAAAGAGGATCAACAAGAGTGGAAGGTGTCGCAATGTAACCTTGATCACCAAGTTGAGGACCTTGTTGGGAGAATTGAGTGTTGTGAGCTTGTGGAGGACCTTGATACTCCTGATTGAATCTATGCCAACACTCAACAGCTAAGTGGCCAATTTTTCCACAAATCTGACATTGTGATTTTTGTTGTCCCTATGGATTTACATTGTTTTGACTCCAATTCTGTCTTCCATAGCCTCTGCCACCATAAGATCTACCACCTCGATGGTAACTTCTACTACTTCTATTATTGTAACCACCTCTTTGATGTTGATCTTTACTGCGATTGAATCCGGAATTATAAAATTGTGGTCCAGAAGCAGCATTCGCATGAACTAGGGTAGTTTCTGTTTTCTTATGCTTTTCAAACCGTTCTTCTTGAGCCATCAAAAGAGCTTCAATATCATCAACAGTGTAAGGATCCAATCATGATGTGATAGAGGTAACAAACGAATCAAATTCTTCATGTAACCCATCAAGTATAGCTTCAATATGATCTTCTTCAGAAATTGTAGAACCTATTGCTGCTAAAGAATCTACAATTTTCTTTATTTCAAGAAGATATTCAACAATCGATTTTTGTTTCTCGATCATACTAAGTTGTAATTTTAGTTTCTTGACTTTAGCACATGTTTGTGATGCAAAATAGCTTTCTAGCCTTTTCCAGATTTCAAAGGAGTGATCCAAACCCACCATCTTTGTGAGGACCGGAGTTGTCATCGATGCCAAAAGCCATGCTACCAGCAATTGATCCTGTTGATTGTAGTTCAGAAAGTCTTCATTGATTGATCCACTGATTCTTTTGATTTAAACTTTGCAAGAATGTCATCTCCCTGTGTATACTTATTGAGTTTTAGCCCCTTAATCGTCGCAAGAACCTGTTGCTTCTAGATCAAGTAATTTTCGTCATCCAATTTTATTGAAATTGGAGTTGTAAAGGTTTGAGGATTTAATTGTGAAGTCGTGGAAGCCATGGCTATTCAACAAAAGCTGCTGATACCATATATAGTTTTACAGAAGAAGCATGATTTGAAAGTGAGAATGCAAAAGAATGAAATTGAATGATTTCATTATTATCATCTTATTTACAATTGTTGAGATACATCAATATATAGATGCAAACATTTCAAACTTGAGTTAACCAAAGACTAACAAACTCACTAATCACACATCTAACAGACTCATTGACTCTTATCTCTAACACATACTATTCCTACAACTTTGTTCTAACTTGTAACGGTGAATATAGTTTTCAAAAATTTATTTAAAGGTAGCTTGCAGAGATTATCCACATTCAAGATATCGCTGTCTTAAATTTTCGTTCACTACAACATCTCATCAAAACTACTGTGAAATGGTAATGATGGGAGGTGCTGTCTTTATTATGCCTTGCCACTTGCGAAGTTGTTTTGAAATATCTTTGGTTGGTTGCAGTGTTATTGTTATGTATGTGATTCAGCTGCCCTTTGTGAGTATTGGACCCAACCTACACTCCCTCACTATGATGCAGATAGCACTGAATACTGGAAGAAGCAGAGGAGTATGAAGAAATTACCTGCAAATAGTTTCCTTAAATTGTTGGGTTCTTGAATGTGCATGGAAGGGAATTGGAGTTATGGGACACGACAATTTGTGATTTTGTTTTTTGAGTGTAGTGTAGAATCATATATGTAAGTATGCATTTTGGAAACAGATATGTGATGTTATGAATTTTTCTTTTCTTTTTATCGGGTCACAGATGATCATTGGAAGCGCCGACTCCATTGTAGTTCATGTTATACCATTCACGGGCTCAACCCTAAATTACTTACCTTAATACACAACTTCATATATTTTTCAAAATTTATTAACAAATTTGTAAAATGAATTTAACATATAAATTATAGCTAATAATATTAAAAAAAATATGAATTTGTATTTATTTAAATAAATTAAAATTGCTAAATATATATTTAATTTGATAAAAATAATAGTTATGTTATTTAAAAATAAAATTTTTATGCAAAATATATATATATATATATATATATATTTAATTTGATAATTCGTGATGAATTTGAAATATATAATAATTTTAAAAATTTATATATAAAATGAGAAAAACACATAATTATGTTAATGTGTGAGCAAATAAAAATAAATTTGAGTTAAGTTAAATTTTGTAAAAATTAAATTTAGCTTGAGTATTAATTTAATGTGCAAATTTAACTTATGACGAAGAATAATAACAATGTATTTTTTTTAACAAGATTAAAATTTATTAAAAATTACAAAAATTATGTGTATTATATTATTTTTTCTTAATTTAATACTTTTTTATATTTTTAAAATTTTTAATAAATTTTAACTAATAATTAAAAAGATATTTAAAAAATTGTGTTTGATAGTGTGTTCTTAATATTTCTCTTTATTTATTTATTCTACTGAGTTTTTTTTAAGGTTTGTTGTTTTCTTTGAATATCTTTTTCTTTAATAATTTACTTTATACCAAAACTTTTCAAATGACTAAAAAAAAAGTTGTTCCAAATAAGGTAGTAGCCTAAACATTAGTGAAATAAAGTCTTTTTAAAAAATAAATATTTATTATATTTTTATTGTTGTTGTTATTATTATAGATAATTATAATAATTTTTTTAGACAACATGAAATTTAACCTTTTAAACTAAATAGAATTTTTAAAAAACTTTGGTCTGGCTTTATTAAGTAAGGATATTTTGGTGTTACATTTAATTCTGACGTAATTACATTTATTGTATAATAACATAAATTTTTAAAAAAGTTGATATTTAATTACCATGGTCCATGGAATATAGTTGATTTTATTTTTAACTTTGTGTATGAATTAATAATAAAATTGTAATTTTGTATTGAGTTTAAAAAATCTATTATGAGTTCTACTGAAAACTTACTTTTAAGATATTTATGAATAAAAATTATATTACTTTAAATTTACTTTTAAGTAAAATTAATTTTACAAAAATAAAGTTCATGGAAATGCAAATTTATAAATACTTATCCAATCTCATATTAAACGAGTCCAAGTTGACGTAAATCCATTGTGACACTTAGGTCTTTGACAAACGATTTCACATATTTTTTATTGAGAAAAATAGTATAAAAATTTTATTTAATTATTAATTTTACTAAAATCAATCTTTAAAATTAGTTTTAAATATTAAAAATGAAATTTTTATTGATATAAAATATATATTATACTAAAAATAGTTTATTTTAATGCAGTGTTGATATAAATATTTTGCAAATCAATTAGAATACACAAATTTTATGAAAATCAATAATTATATTGACATCACAGTTAATTAGATAATAGCATAAAAAGTTTTTACATTCTCATTGTATTTCTATTATATTCTTAAAAATATAATAAACAATTTTGAATAAAAAACTAACGGTTTTAAATGTTTGATATCAGTGTTGATAACCAAAGTTAGAACTTTCTATTTATTGTGAAAAGGTGTCTTATATATAATAAAAATAATACTGCAGTAATTATCTTAAATGGATTTGACTAGGAAACGAACAATTATCTGACAAAAAAAAACGGTCATATTGAGAAATTTGAAATTTTAATATCTAAATTCGATGTGCTATTAAATCGGGGTGTGTTGCACCGTTTTGGTTGGGTCGTCCAACAGAAGAAAGTAACATGAAAACAAACAGCAAAGTGAGGAAGACAAAGACCCTTCTAAGAACTCCCCTCTCTCTTTCTTCCCCACAACCGCAAGACGACAGCCCCATCAGGGCCATAGCTTGTCTCAATAAAATAACCGACATGAGGCGTTTCGAGGAAAATGAGGATTGCTTCATCCTAGGATTTGATCCTTCCGACCCTGTTCCCCTTTTGTCAGATGCTCCTGCTAACCTCCACGATGCCGATGATCTCTTCGTCATTGCTGAAAAGGGCCAGGTACAACCCCTTCTCACCGTTTTCGCTATTGGTTATTGTACCCACTAGCACACCAACACTTGCATTCATTTCATCAACCTTTTCTTTCAAAGGTCTTGACTTTGATAAAATCCATTTGATTTGTTGGTTATTTTGGTGTGCTGCACTCTTTACAGCGTAAGTGGGGCAAAAAAAGAAGATCCATCTCTTTACAGTTTGTTGGAATCACTTTGTTGTTCTTCTTTTTATAGTTTCATTAAAATAGTGTAATTTAGTGTCATCTTTGTTATGGAAAATGTTTGTGCAGTGTCTATACAATGGGAGAAATGAGAATAGAAGAGAGAAAAATGATAAATATGATGAATGATTTCATACAAAAAGAGATAAAGAACGTTTTATAAATTAAAGTTGATTTGTCGTTGGACAATGGCACAATCCCTTGCCATGCGTTCCAAATCCCAATATTTTGGAATTATTGTGATTAAAGATGTGGTATTATATAGGTTGCTTGCAGGGATTACCCGCACTCAAGACATCTGTGTGTCAAATTTCCATTCAAGACAACGCCTCATGAGAACTATTGTGCAAAGGTAGCGGAACTTCTTACTACCTTATATATACTATGATCAGTTTTTCGGTATTGGATTCCACCACCACCACATTACCTCGTAATTGTAACAATAATTAATCTTTTTACTATGCACAGTGCTACTGTTATGTTTGTGATTCGGCTGCCCCATGTAAGTACTGGACCATTGCCCGGCATTGCGATGCAGAGAGTGCTGGTTACTGAAGTATCAGAAGAAAATAGTCCTTAACCGTTCACGATGATTGCTACAATGCTACTGACAGTGTTAAATGGTATTTTGGACCCTACGCTTAGAATATGTGTAATATAGTAAGCCGTCAAATTCACACTTAGAATTTTGACATTTTTTGTGGGTACTATAGTATATAGATAAGTAACAAATCATGCCAAGCATTTTGTTTAGAAAGGCATGGGGCACCGGGACACAGTATCTTCTTTCTGGCTTTGGATTGGGGAATTTGAAATTTCGGGCATGAACGAACTGTGGTACTCCTGGATCTATTAGGGTATATTATTTCAGATTCTTCAAGTTACTTGCTTTTACTCACAAGTAAACTTCAATTCATTAAACATAGGCACCCCCAAGATGGATGCTGATGTTTAGTGCCGTTACTAACTATGCTGTGTCATACATCACCTGCCAAAGTCTTTATATGATTTAACTCCGAAGTGGATATGATGAATCGTTCTTTGCAGGAGCCAGCAGCAGGGGGGTATTGAATAGGAAAGAAGAGGAAAGATTAATATATGCTTTTTTATAATTGATTTATAAAGTTAAAAATAATTTTAAAAATTAATTAATTTATAAATTAAGTGTTACATTTCTCTAAAATACAAATGAGGTTTAACTCCGAGGATGAAGCAAATATTAAGCTTTCTCTAAAACAATCATGGGGAAAAAAGCTAAAACAAAATAGGTACGATAATGATGAAGTAAAATTTGGGTGATATAAAAAACGGAATACATACTTGTTTGTGCCAATGCAAGTCAGGTACTAAGAATGCCATATTTCCGTGTACAATTGAATCAAAATATAACGGAAGGAAACGACTCCTCTAATCATTCCATAAGGGATAATTGATGAAAACCGAAACAAAATATAATTAAATATTAGATATAAAATTACAAATGTTCCATAACTGTAAGATATAATTTTAAATTTAACTGAAATTTTTAAAAAAGAAATATTTGAAATTATAAGATTTTATTTTTTAAGGTTTCACTGAACAAAGCTAAAATAGATTTTATTGTCAATTTTTTGCCGAGTGCAGACCCACCCATTCATCTCTGCAAACCTTAATGAATACTTCCACGTAGTTACGAAAAAGAAATTAAATGGGCCCAAAGGTGAGATGGCCCAATAAATGATGAAAACCCTTGAGGCAGAATAAGTAGGGAAAGAGTGTTATCCTTATTATCTAAACTGAGTGAGCGAGGGAGTGAGTGAAGAAGCCCCAATTCCAATCCTCACAAGCCATGTCTCCAGGTCCCGTTGTTGATGCTTCCCCTGAGGTCGATGCCGAGCAACAAGTTCCCTCTGTTGATGACACTACCCACAAGAAGAAATCTCAACCCCAGGTTCTTTCCTCTTATTGCTACTATTAGTATTGAAACACTAGATTCTGTTTTCTCTATCAATTGCTTTGATTCATTTCTATTTTCGGTTTTGTTTCTCATTTGCGTGCATGATGCTGCCTGCTTTTTTCAGGAAGACGATGCTCCCGTTGTTGAGGACGTCAAGGATGATGACAAGGACGAAGCGGATGAGGATGACGACGACGACGACGACGATGAAGATGACAAGGATGATGGCGCTCAAGGTTCCATTTATTCACTTTATCCTTTGTTTATTTTTAACCTAATAAAATCCCTATTTCATATTTATTTATTATCAACCTTGATTACTCCATTTCCATTTGCTAGTGCTTTTTTCTAGGGTTTGCCTAGAGTTCTGTATGTACCCATGAGATCTAACTCATGTTAGATGAATTATGATGCCTCCTAATTTTAAACGAACGGGCATGTAGCTTTGCTTAATATTATAATATTGGAGCGGCCTTAATAAGACATAGTAGTTGTTGACTGACAGTTAATTTTCAAGGTCAATGTCTGATTCATCTTTTGGCTATTGTTTCTAGATCATTTTTCTAACCTGTTTAACATGGCACATGATAAGAAATTATATATAGGAAGTTTTTATTGAAAATTGTAACATAGTATTAATGCTTTGAATCGTATTGAATTCTACAATTTTCATACTATATCAATCTTATCATGTGAAATATGTAGAGGTTAGAAAAATTGTTTCTTTATATTTATCTGTGGATTGGCTGTTAGTCTTTGATGATTGTTTTTTGTTGTCTAGTAAAAGCATTGTTTTATGCTTTAATTAACAATGGCTGTCTCATACATTTATTGTCTGCGCATTGCATAGCAGGAAACAAAAGGAATTAAAAGGAGACTAGGAAAAATTCCGAGCTTGATTGATTGGCATTTTATGTGCTTAGACTTGAAATATGAGCTAGATTCAATTGTTGCTAATGTCCAAATTACAGAATGTGTATGATTGGCAACATAATCATTTAATGTATTTCACAGAATTTTAACAATAATGACTTAAGCAAAATGTGCTCTGATTTATGCTTTTGAATTTAATTCTCTGATATGACAAAATAACATTAATATTAAAAAGAAATCATTAACATATTTGACTATCTTGCATTAATTTTCCCCATAAATTAATTACTCAAGCATAACTTTCATGGTCAAAATAAAATAGAGGTTCAATCTACTATATCCTAAGTTGGTCACTTCCCAACGATTGATGACTATATTTTAAACATGGAGTATTTTATTAGAGATTGTGGGTCGATAGTTGGATTTAGTTTTTGTTTTTTATTTTCCTATATTCATCACAAATCAACTAGGTACTAAATGCCATGCCTAAACTGGAAACATTTACCCATTATGAGGGCCTCATTGAAGCAGCAGCACCTGAATTGGGAATAGGGATGACGCCTATTCGAGATTCAGAACAATGATTCTGATCACCGAGCTCTTTCTTCTACCACCAATATAATGTTTGGGGTTCTGTGCTTATGATTCTTATATAGTGAATTTTCTTACTTGAAAAATGGCGTACTCTATAGTAGTTGCAATATTGGCATGTAAATAACTGTCACAAAGCTCTGGAATGAAGGGCTTCACCTAGAGAAAATAACAATGTATCTGTGCACTTTGTTGCAGCAGCCATACCTATGCTGTATTACATTTGTTTAGCTTGTTATCTGTTGATCTTGTTCATAACTCTGTTTTATCGAACTTTGAGATGCAGGTGCTACTGAGGGTTCAAAGCAAAGCAGAAGTGAGAAGAAGAGTCGAAAAGCTATGTTGAAGCTGGGGCTAAAACCTGTTACTGGCGTCAGTAGGGTCACGATAAAAAGAACAAAAAATGTGAGTCATTATTTGTTGCTAATGGTTCTCTTCTGTGATCCATTTGGAAGATGAATGACTTTTAACCACCTTTTTTTATGCATTAGATTCTCTTTTTCATCTCAAAACCTGATGTCTTCAAGAGTCCAAATTCTGAGACCTATGTCATATTTGGGGAGGCAAAAATAGAGGACTTGAGCTCGCAGTTGCAGACGCAGGCTGCTCAACAGTTCAGGATGCCAGATATGGGATCTGTGATGGCAAAACAAGATCAAGATGCTGCAGCTGCAGGAGCACAGCCTGAAGAAGAGGAGGAGGTTGATGAAACTGGCGTTGAGCTCCATGACATTGATTTGGTGATGACACAGGCAGGAGTGTCAAGAAGCAAGGCCGTCAAGGCTCTCAAGACTCACAACGGGGATATTGTTGGTGCCATCATGGAGCTCACTACTTAATTATTAGGCTTTTATGTTCTATTTGTATGCTTTTTCCGGAATGATGTTAGAACTAGTGCGTCTTTAAGTAAACTGAATCAACATATCGACCGTTAAATGCTTGGGTTATCTTCTACTTCATAATTTTGTTGCTTTCTCCAATTTTTGGCCGATATTTATGGTCACTTTGTTGTTTATTTATTTATTTATTTTAAATTTAGTTTAGTACTATTGTTTAGCATGTCACTATACAAAAGATACGGTTCTCGAAGATAAATAAGTGTCTTAAGGATTTATATTTATTTTTTGGTCAAATTCATTACATTATTAATGCTTTTAATTATGGGAAGAGTTAATTTAATTAGTGTATTATTATCATTTTTTAATACATAATTTTTATTTTGATACTCTTTAGATAAAATATAATTGAAAGATCAAATTATTCTTAAAAGAGTATTTTCCAAATTAAGATAAAAAGATTAATATAAAGTAATTAGTTTGAGAATAATAAAACAAATTAAAAAAATTATTTGAAAATAATTTTGAAAAGTAATTCATTAAAAGGTATAAAAGAACTGAGATTTGGATAAAAGAAAAGACTTCAACCTAAAAAGAAATATGTAATCGATAATGAACAGTAATCTTTCAACAGTAAAACATCAAGTCTTGTGAAAAAAAAAATTATTGGGCAAGTTATATTGGTATTCTCCTGAATTTATGTTGAATTATGAATGATACACACCTTAATTTCAATTTTTTATATAATTTTTTTTGAATTAAAAATAAAATTATTTATTATATAGTTAGAATATGTTGGCACTATTATAAATTTAAATATTACTTAATAACTTTTTCACAGAATGAAAGATTGACTTATTTATTTATTGAACTATTTTATATTATTTTTATGATTGTAGATATCAAATTTTACATAATTTATTTGATATTTACTTATATTTTAAAATAATATTACATTATGGGTCATATTATCGATCCTCCGTTTCTAATTGTCTTCACCATTTCTGCTCACACCCATGTTTTCATTCATGTTTAGGATATCAAAATTACTAACATATGCTACCAGAAAATCAAACTAAAAAGTTTTATCCAAACTAAAAAATAATCAAACCCAAAAGCAATGAAGTAAATGATAAATATGAGAGTGATCTTTCCTTCAATCTAGAATGGTTGAGAATTTACAACCAAAGAAGTCTAATAAGACATTACATTAACCCCATTCCTTGTATTGTTTTTGTCAAACATCATATCCATAGGGCCATGCAAAATTAGAACGCCATTTGGAATCACAAACAAACTACTACTAGTGAAAGAGAAGAGGCAGGGAGCCACATGGGTGAACAAACCAAAAACAGCGAAAGAAGGATAAACAAAAGAGGCCTAGAAACCCACAATAAGCAACAAGGCTTCAAGATGACAATCCTCCCCACAAACTATACTCACCACGGAAGAGAAACACAAGTAACTTAGGAAACTGGCTATAGAGGAGAATGAAGAGATTCATTTTCTAATGAAACGTGACATCCCATTTGTGATGTCAACTCAAATATTAATCATTTTGTATCATTTCATGTTTTAGTTTGTACAGACCAACATTTCTTCTATTTATTTTAAGCGTTAAATTCAACATTGAGTAATTTCTAATTGATATAAGGAATGTGTATGGTTTTTTTTAAAAAAAAGAGAGAAATCAACAAAGTTAGGCATCATTATTAAATAATTAATCCATTAAACATGTTGAATTTGGTGACTATTGAAAGAAGTAAAACCTGATTAGTGAGCTCTACACTTCCAAGGGAATGAAAATTTTACATTGATTATGGGATATTCTTTCTTAGGATATATTTGAGAGTTGAAATTTTTAAAAAATAAAGAGAATGACAAATATATTTTTTTTAAAAATTATATAATATTAAAATTAGAAATAAAATTAAACTTGTTAAGTCTGTTAGATTAAATTATATTTTCAGGAAAGCCAACTAATATACGGATAAGTTTGTTAAATGTGGCCTGAATTCTTATAATCCTTTAGTTAGTTTGAACCAGGTCCTTTACAACTTACTTCCCTCTTTGGTTTTGGACCAATGTGATTCCTGAACTCATAGGCTCTCCTTAGAAATAAAATAAAATAAAATAAAATAATATTTATCAAAATAAAAATTCACATTAAATTTATTATTATTATTTTTTAAAAGTTATAAATTTATAAAAAAATATTAAAATAAATATTGAATATAATATCCCATTTTCGAGTGAAAATACTTGATACAAAACATTTTTATCTTTCAAGGATAAATATTTTGCTTTAGAAGGAGTTTTTGGCAAATAATAGTTTTATAAAAAGTAGAATGGAGAGGAGATGACATAAAAGGCCCAAGGAAGTGATGGGCCAGGGAATATCTTAACATGGGAGAGAGGAGATTGAATGAATGAATAGCAAAATAGTGTGATTCTCGTATTCCCCTCTGTATCTTCTATCTACGTATCAACCTCCAGTGGTGAGTGAACAAAAGCCATGTCTCCAGGTCCCGTTGTTGACGCCGCCGCCGACCAACAGGCTCCCGCCGCCGACGACTCAACCCTCAAGAAGAAACCTCACTCGCAGGTTCTCCCTTTTCCGTTTCTACTTTCTACTCTTTTCTCTCTCATTCGCTTCCGTCATCGATTTTTCTTTTTCAGGAAGACGACGCTCCTGTTGTTGAGGACGTTAACGATGACGACAAAGATGAAGCCGATGACGATGAAGACAACGACGACGACGAAGAAGAAGACGGCGCTCAAGGTCCTCCTCCTATCGTTAATTTCAGTTTCACAACGTTTTGTTTTGTTTTTTTTTTATTGCTCCACTATTAACATTTATTAATGGATTTATTTTCTGTCACATGCGCTTTTTTCTTCCTAGGTGTATGAGCTGAAGAGCCTTTCGATTACATTTTGCTAGATTTTTAGACCACCATTGTAGTAATAGGGATTATTTTTATTGGCAATGAACGTGATGTGTTAACCCCATTTGCCTAATATTTCCGTGCACTTGATTATATTGGCGAATAAATAACTGTGTTACAGATTTTAGGACTGGAGGAGTGTTAGGAACGCACTCTGAAAACACATTTTTTTATTATACTCTCTTTATAGCTATAGGGCTTAATCTGAGGGAAAAAAATGAAAAATACAATGTAAATTTTTTATTAGGTGTCTTCAATTGCATCATCATAACTGTTGATTTTTTTTACTTAATCAATGGATTTTAAGATGCAGGTGCTACCGAGGGTTCAAAGCAGAGCAGAAGTGAGAAGAAGAGTCGAAAAGCTATGTTGAAGCTGGGGCTAAAACCTGTTACTGGCGTCAGTAGGGTCACGATCAAGAGAACAAAAAATGTGAGTCATTATTTGTTGCTAATGGTTCTCTTCTGTGATCCATTTGGAAGATGAATGGCTTTTAACCAAGTTGTTTTTTATGCATTAGATTCTCTTTTTCATCTCAAAACCTGATGTCTTCAAGAGTCCAAATTCTGAGACCTATGTCATATTTGGGGAGGCAAAAATAGAGGACTTGAGCTCGCAGTTGCAGACGCAGGCTGCTCAACAGTTCAGGATGCCAGATATGGGATCTGTGATGGCAAAACAAGATCAAGATGCTGCAGCTGCAGGAGCACAGCCTGAGGAAGAAGAGGTTGATGAAACTGGTGTTGAACCTCATGACATTGATTTGGTGATGACACAGGCAGGAGTGTCAAGAAGCAAGGCCGTCAAGGCTCTCAAGACTCACAACGGGGACATCGTTGCTGCTATCATGGAGCTCACTACTTAATCACGGTTTATGTTTTATTTGTAGTTGTTTTTTTGGGGGATGATTTTGGAACTAGAGCCATCCTTATAATTTTGTGGTAGTCAAACCATATCTATGGTCCATGTGGTAGTGTTTACTTTATAAATTTTGTTGCTGTCAGAAATTTGTGTTACGATTTGATGATCAATGATCATATTATTTTGTTATTTTTAATCACAATAGAGCTATATATCTTTGTGACATTAAGGTTTAGTTCCTGGGAGTCATTTGTTTAGTCTTTAGGTATGTTTAGTTAATTTGTTGTTTTCGTAACTGCAACGTTAATGACTCGTGTCCCTGAACCCTTGCAAATGGTAGGCCATCGAGCTAGGAATTTTTGTAGTCTTTGGTGAGATTGATGGATTAAATTGTATTAGTTTTAAAAAGACAAGACAATCCTTGTTGCATTTACAAGTTCAAAACGAGAAAAAGGCATTCAAATATTTTGAAATGTATAGGTGAACGTAACGTGTAGTTTGCTAAAAGCATCAGTCTTCAATGTCTGGTTTGGAAAAAAGTTTGTTGGTTGTTGATAGCGGTTCATTGTGATTGGATGATCCTTGCAATTATAACAAAGGAAATTGATTCGGATAACGTGAGTAAATTCTTGTTACATGTGACAAGCTATATATTTCAAGGTAAACAAAAGGACTAAAACTCACCGACACATGAATGCCGTTTATGCCAACCAAAATAGAAAGAAAAAAAAAAAGGCAAAGTAGCTTGCTTTTTAATCAAGCAGGAAAACCCAGATGGAACATGGCCACAGAAATTGTACATCTTTATTGTTGCAGGTACTTGAATCCTTGACCATTACTGCTAGCTATTGACCACCCTACAATTTGTTCTAATCTCTCCTACGTTACCTGTTAATACACTGATTTGACCCATCTTTATCATAGCATCAGCGAAGTTGCTTGCCCATTGATAAGTATTCCTGGCATTTTGATTCACTAGGCTGGCTGTTACAGTATTCGTTAAGAGAGTCTGGTCAGATGTAAATAGGCCCCGGTTCGCCAATATATCAATATAATATCCAACATCTGCGGTTCCAGGACTGGAAGGGTCCATTGGAACAACCAAGTTTTGGTTTGTGCTTCCTTGTGGGCATTGCCTTTTCAACAGTGCTGCGTATGAGGGATCTAAACTTGGATCCTGGCTTGAAGTGCTACTGAAATTGTATAATCTGCTGGTGAAAGCGGAGCAATGAGAGCGGCCAATGGTGTGTGCTCCTGCATACACAAAGTACATGCCATGCACAAATTTAAGCTATAAGCAAACCATAAAAAGAATTATCTTGAAGCTTTTACCTGAGAGGGTGACCATTTCTTCTTGTGTTAACCCTTTCTTTGCAAATAGTTGAGTGAGTTGGTTGACATCGAAAGTTGGAGGAGGTAGCTCTGTTCTTGTATCTGAAGCTAGTGATATTCTGCCATCTCTTCTTCCTGCAGGAACATCATAACCAAGCCCTCTAGCCTGCATGAAGCAAGGAATGATATAGGGTGACCATTTTCTTGAAATCAACATATTTTCAAATGTTCTAGAACAAAGTAGAGACTTACTAACTCCACACTATCCCTTGCTGCAAATGCAACTATGTCAGCACATGAAACAATCCCTTCGCACATTGCTTCAAGTCTAGCCTTTGCATTATCAATGACTTCATACCCTCGGAGACTTGGTTTATTTGCTGGAGAGTCTTTCTCTGCTGTGTTTGTGGGAGTAGAATCAAGAAGCACAGATGCATCACACCCCTGAAATTAACAATGCGGTTAAGGTTAATGATCTCTATTTAAGTAGTCGTAGCAAAAATAAACTACCAGCTTGCATTGTGTGTAACATGAAGTGGTTCGTAACTTTGATCCAGTTGGGTGGACTAGCAAGGAAAGAGAACCAAAATTTTACTATTAACTAACTGTAATGGATGGATAATTCATATAATGACATACTCTAATAAAACAATCATGAAAATGCATTCTCAGAAGCCCAGCAACAATTCCAGGATCCTTAGTAAAAGCTCTTCCGACTTCATCTTTTACAATGAACTCAGCCATGCTACATGAATAGCTGTAAAACCCAACCTGCAGCTGAGAATGAACATTTTGATTCAACAAATATATGACAAAAACTATAAATATATAATTAAGTGTCTGAACATTCATTTTTTCTGAAAGATTGTCTCGCTTCTAAGTAAGCTTATGACATAATCATAGCCTATTTATACATGAAATGCAATGATTGAGAGGATTATTCTGCCCTTAGTGGCAGGTGATCAGGCAATAAGCTGGAATATAATAATTATTTGGTGGTCAAGAACGAAAGTGAGTGAGGAGCTATAAGAAAGAGCAAGTAGAATAAGTTAGATCACTCTATTATTGTAGTGCTTTGATTATGCCACTTCTTAAGATTTCGCCGTGTGATAGGATGAAAAATACGTGCGTAAATCGATTCTAGTTGACTTGAGTGCACGAAAATCCAAATTAGTAGTTAAAGTTGAATAATAGGGAATATAATAAACCAAACAAATTGTGTTAGATAATGTACATGCTGGGTCTACATGTTAGTTGTTACAGCAACTTCGTTAGATTCCTGAAAAGCGTGCATGCATTAGGAAAAAATGAGTTTAAGATTGATTAAGGATTTAATATCTCAGACAAATTGATAGTCACATTTTAAGACTAGTTTTATGTTCAAATCCATGATTTCTCGTGAATTAGTTTGTCCTAATTGGATTAGGTGTGGTCTTGATCGTGACTGAATGGTGATCTAATTGGAAACCTAAACCTTGAAGGTCTGTCGTTTGGAATGGCAAGTCCTCTACTCGAGTCGGCTCATTGGACCATAGGGGATAACTCTATGTACTCAATATGTTTTCTGAGATGGCTAGTCTCTATTTTCATTTTCGGAATACAATGGTGTCAATAAAATAAAAGGAAATCATGTTTCACAAAATTTAACCAATATATATATGAATAATGATATTCACATATCTTTTTGTTTTTGAATCTCAACTGCCCACAAGGTTTTCTCTTACCTGTTTTCCCTCAGTAGATAGCTTAGTGGTAAAGTTAGAGGGACATGGAATGTAAGGAGAAGTTTAAACCTGTCACATGCAAAAATCACAACCCTCTCCCCTTACTCCAGACAAAAAAACGCCTGCTTAAAAACTTTTTCCATTTTATTCATAGAGCTATGTTCAATTAATTTACAGTTGTGATAATAGTTTTGTAATTTAGATTCATTTATATTAAGAATGACTACCAGCAGTTTAGTTAGAAGTATTCAATTTGCCACCAATATTTAAGATGTTTGCTAAATTCTTCTAAATAATTCATTGATGATTCCGTTTTGATAATTTAACAGCAGTACTTTTTTTTTTCAACTCACTCTTGTTCAATTGTAAGACCAAAAGGAAAAAAAATTCTACGTGTTGATGAAGACAATAGGGGTGAAGCAGTAGAACAATGATGATGGTAACAGACAAAATAGTAAAATGAAAAGGATTTTATTGATACTCATAAAAGTGTCTACACTTTGAGAAAAAAAAAAGAATAAAAGAAAATGCTTAATTAAGACTCATAGAAGTGTCTAAACTTAGGCATAGATCCTTTGCAATGGCATTTTCACTACAGAGCATTCTATCTCTTAAACTTTTATTAATATAATATTAAATTTTATTAAATAATATATTTTAATATATTTGAAAGGTTAGATTAAAAACTACACCCGCATTTAATTTAGAATTGAGAGGATTTAGATTTGCCCACACCTATAGACAGAGAAAGAAAGAAAAGAGAGAGGAATGATAAATGTGTTAGGTGGTATGCTATGATAAAAAGATAAATAAATAAAAGTTGAAAGAGATGTTAAAAAGAGTGTTAACACTATTTGAGTGTTTATGAATTCATAATTATAATAAAAGAATTAAAATAATAAGCAAAATCTACATGAGCGGCGAAGAATTAAAATAACACTATTTGAATGTTAATACCATTCTTTTTGTTAAATTAGTTATAATTGTTATGATACCGTAAAAGCCCAATGCATATAATTTGGGTCAAACTATGGACTAACCAATTGTTTAAGCAACCAATTATATCCATAGAGAAATATTTTAATCATTTTTATGGAAACTTAGGTTATTAAAATGCCTTCGAATAGCTAAACCATTCCAAATGTTGCAACTGAAACACATTACCTAAAACACACACATTTGTTGCACCGAAAACTCATCACCTAATGCACAAACATGAAGCTCGCGACAAACGCCAATAAAGGAGTACTTGAAAGTAGAAAGTACTTCAACTTTATAAATTCATGCAAAGGTAAGCAAAATTCAATGGTGGGTTGTGATTAGCCATGCATGCTGTTTACGAAGGAACGAGTGAATGGAAAATCAACTTAGCCAATTGCACAGTGAACAATGTCAATATATTCTTTGAAAAAGAAAAAACAATTGCATCTTGACCGGAATACTTGAAACGATTTGGTCTTGACAATTTGACAACTTAAACCTTACTCTCACCTGCACTTATTTATCAACAAATGCAAATGAGCAAGCACACAAGATAGATATAAAAGACAAATCCTGATATTATTTATATACAGACACGGTAAAGACTTAACAAGACCAAATTCTGCTGCAATAAGCATATCTGATGATGATAAATAGGAAGGTCTAATGATATAACCCATGAACATTTATTGTCACATCATCAAACTCTTTTAAGGTTTCAAAATCGGGCCTACAAGCTTTTCTTCTCCACATGTTCCCAATCCGATGCCAAGCCATCAGAGTAATAATAAGTAGGAAGCTGAAACTCATAGGTTCCACGAGGCTGAATTTCTTGATTGTCCTCCAAATCCAGATGAAACTCCTTTGGGATTGACATGTCCACTGCAGTGTAGGAATTGAGATGCACTCCAGGATTTACATGGATGTCCAAACTTTTACCCTCAGTAGCATTTTTTGCAATTGTTGTGTCATTTGTTCCTTTGCCAACAGATCCAACTTCATTTAACAGTTTCCCATCTGAAGAAATTGAACCTGAATCGTCAACACGGGATTTAAGAATATGAAATCTAGCCACAACAGATGCCTCGGAATCAGCCTTGTTTTTCTCCGGAATAGGAGAGTCTTTGCAGAAATCGACTAGGTTTTGATTATCTCTCCCTCCAGGTGCTGATTTGTCTGCTATGTCTGATGGTTCCTCCAGATTGCAAGTATCAATGTGTGTCTTGTCAACCCTGGCTTTCAGAACATGGTATCTGGCCATAACAGAAGCCTCATCATTTCTTCTAGCCTCCTTGTCTGTGCTGGAAACAGTATAATTCTGGATGATGCCATCCAGGTTTTGACTACCTTTGCCTCCAGGTGTCAAACCATTAGGCTTGTTAATATCAGCAGAAAATTTCAAATCAGCTGGTTCCTTTGGATTGGTGGTAGCTTCCAAGACAGGGAAATCCTGGCCAGAAGGATCAGGGTTTGGATAATTGTGCACTTTAGTCGCAGAACTCTGAATTTGACGTAAAGTTGGAACAACTTCAGATTTTGATTCCTCCTCTGTGTATGCAACATTATATAAGATACAATAACAGAACATTAGCTTAAACAAAAATTACAAACCAAAAATTCCAGGTTATTTATCTAGGATATTTATAATGTCATATTGAGATAAAGAAAAAATGTCAACCTATCTCCTTGTGAGAGTATTTATCCATTTCAAGCTTCATTTGATTATAGCGAGCCCTGTAATAGACAGAACACAGTGCAGCTTCAGCCTCAAGCCATAGGTTCTTATATAATACAGTCTGAGGCTCTACTTCTTCATCATCATGGAAATTCTCACTAAGAATCTGCTTTAGAGCCTATAAATCAAAAGTAATCCAACACATTAATTAAATATTTCCCTTCCATTGTAATTTACCCCCTTTTTAATTGAAAACCTGTATTAGTAAATCGAGAGAAATGACACAGCATGAGATATACCTTAGTCATGTTATCGGCCTTTGTCATTTCTGCATCATCCTTTGGTTTCCCAGACCTGAAATGCAGGTTGGCATCTGCAACAAGTGTTTTCTCAAACTCAACCTTAGATCTCTCTGGTCCTGTCTTGGTTAATTGAGGTCTGTTGAAACTTGCACTCTGATAATACATTACGAGAATTTAAAATATTAATGCAAGGCTAATAATTTAACCAGCATATAAAATATGCAATACCACCTTCAATATCATGGAACCAAAAATACTAATAAGCCTATTTTTCTTCTAAAAATAATGGGTAAATAATGTGATCTAAACATACTAAGAATTAGAAATTTAGAAGACCTGTTATATGCAGCATATATAGCAATGCATATCTTTTTCTGTCATTACATTTTATGCAATATAAATGTCTATTCTTTGTTAAGTTGTACAGAATAATAGCTCAAGGAAAATTAATTTTTACTGACTTAATTTTAATTTACATTTACAATGAGGTGGGTTCTTGACAAATTGGTTCTAAGTAAGATCCACGAAACAAATAAAAATAAATTTGAAAATTAAACTGAACTATATGCCCACAAAATTGACTCAGAATCTGTCTTCAGAGGACAGCGTCTTTGACACAGTGAAACCAATTCTATTCTCTTCCCAAAATTGTATCCAGATTCCAGATTATAGAAATTTTCAGTAACTTAGGCCATTGTTATTGAGTAGAAGAAATAATCACATACCTGTTGAAGTGCACATGATTCTTCAGCACACCTAGAAGTTTCTGGCTGATCAAAAAGACTTTCCTGTGCAGTGACAATTTGTTCAGCATTCTTTAAAGCACATTTGTTAAGATTAGTGATGACATTTTTAAGGACATTGCAGTCTCGCTCTTTCAATTCACAGCCACCATTTAAACAATGACAGAGAAGCAATTCTGACAAATTTTGCATTGTATCAACCAACATTTGGACATTTAAATTTTGAGTTGATACTTTCCCAGTTGATTTTTCAGGTGCAGTAGTTGTATCTATTACTGAAGAAGACAAGGCATGATTTGCAGTGTGCAATGTACTAGATTCATAGCTCTTATTCACATTGCATCCAGCATCTGCATCACCTATGCATGAAGCATCTTGTTTTTGAGACATCAATTCATTTTCATCTACAACTTGATGCTCTGTGTGAGAAGATTCAGATTCACAATCAGCTGGCTTGGCTGGTGGCACACTATTTTCCTTCATTTCAGTAATATCATCCAGATATTGAAGGCCATAATAAGAGAGTGGCTCAGTTTGAAAAGGTCCAACATTCACAGAACCATCTGACTTGCAATCTTGAGATGCAAACTTCGATACTGAAAATTTCCTGGGAGAACCTGCAGAACCGTTTTCCTGACAGACAAGTTCAGAATGCATTTGATATCTGTTTGAATTTTCATATGATTTCTTTGCATTATTTTCTGTATCAAGCAGACAATTCTGGGGCTCCTGAATAACAGAACCAAAGCAATGTTTATTTTTGTGCACATGCTCTGGAGTCAGAGCCTCATAAGATTCATAATGAGAAAAGTGAGCAGCAGAAGCTCCCTTCCAGCAAGGTGAATCTACAGCAGGATTGCATCGATCACCACCCTCAAAAGATTTCTCAACAGAATTAACATCTTCAATAGCACTAAGTCTCAAGCTTAAATTATCCATGTTTGCACGAGAATTTTGAAATCCATGTATTCCTTTAAACATATAATCGACAACATCCCTTGAAACATTCTTGTCAGAAATCATTGCATTGTTTGATGAGGAAGGCTCATTTCTCTCTAGATGCATGCGGAGATTACCTAAATCGAAGCAACCACCAGTTCCAGGACTAGGCATGTGATAAGCCTCCTTTGAATTATAGAAATTATTGTGCCCAATGTCTCCATCTACAATAATATTGCCAACATTCAAATCTGTAGTTAACCCTGTTTTAGGTATTGAAGGAACTGTTGATGGTTTATCACCTTGCCTTGAGTGTTTATCATATGAACCAGTGTATGACAAGGGATTATAACCTGAATCTACAACTGTTTTCAAAGGGGCCTCTTGATGAGTTTCTATAGACATTGAAGGGGACTGCATCACAGACCTACCTAAAAATTCAACTGGCACGGTTTTGGAAGTTCCCCACAAGCAAGATTTATCATCCAACTGATTTGCAATTGCAGACACACTGTGTTTTTCCCAATCAATATTATTGGAGTCCTTCACATCTTGATATCCTGCATTTACTAAAAAAAACATACACTTATTTTTTACTTAAAAGATGAAAAAGTTAATATCCTACTTAGCAACATCCAACTACTATATTTTTTTTTTCTTATTTTACTTTAGTGTTCTCTTAATAGTTTTGAAACTTATTTTGATCTTCTGTAGATCTTCAGTCTCAACAGCCTAGATTGTCTAGACTTCCTTACATTATTTAGGATGACATTTGGATACACATCTTATTTAAGCTTCTATTCAGTAAGCTTATTTTAAAACAATAACTTATGTCATAAATTTAATAATGAAACATATTAGGATAAGCAGAAAACAACTTATTTTAATAAGCTATACCAAGAAGCTTATTGAAACAAGCCGAAAACAACTTATGAGTCATAAGCTGTTTCCCATAAGTTAACATGTTATTTCAAACAGGCCCCTAGAATTATAAAATTAATCTGATTCAATATATAATGCATTCCACTAAGATTGCTCAAAAGTTTCTCAATGGGCTGTTCAAATATTCAAAAACTCTTTTGCTTTTGATTAACTATTATTTTTTCAATAACAGAACATAAGATAGTTTCGATAATTAACTATCAAAATCCACTTACAAACACACCCACAATGAATACAATTAATTGAAAAGCACCAAAACAAGACAAGGGAAAAAAATCACACCTTGGTTCACACTTTCTTCAACAACCGAACCAGTAACATCCGTTTGCTTTGAGGAGAAACTACTCCCAACTCCCACATGTTTACCTTTACCATGGCTGTTGAACTCTGGAAACTGGTTCCACAAGAGAGAACTTTGAGTAGCAAACCTTAACTCAGGTGGCTTGTTAACATAATCCCCAAGAGAGGTCCCATCCAAGGAGGGAAACCCAGAAGAGGAAGACCAATGATTAGGTGCCACTGAAGAAGAAGGATCATGAATTGCAGAAGAAACATAGGAAGGGTAGTAAGGTTGGGCTTCAACAAGACTTGATTTTGTGCTATGATCATAAGAGAAGGCATCCTTAGAAGGCAAACCAAGATGAGGGAACTGTGCACTGGAAGAGTCTAAACCACTTTGCAACCCTGAATACCCATATGACTTTGAAGAATCTAATTCTCTAACGGGTTTTGAAAAGAAATCGTACCCGTAAGATCGAAAGTGAATTGGGGGCACAGCATCAACGGAATCAGCTGATTCCATGAACGGAGCCGAAACTTCACTTGAAGTGGAACGATTCACGCTAAACGGCGCCGCAAAAGCTGATAAATTTGAAGGGGGTGAAGAGTAATATGGCCAATCGTTATACGACCCAACACTCTTCATGGCTTATAGATTAAGCTGTTATAGACGATCGGTCAACCGATCAATTCCACGAAAATTAACGGCAACCGGGTATGGAAAACCAGAGTAGATTCGAAATTTAGAGTGAGGAAATGGAAATGGAGGAATTATAGCAGAAATTATATAATAAGAAGGATGCGAATTTGAGATGGTAACAAAAGGGAGAGAGCGTCCGAGAAAAGGGGTTGCAACTGCAACGCAAGTGCCGAAGACTCTTATCAAATCTTAACTTTCGGGTTTTCCGTCCAAACACTATCATTCAGAATTTTTGGTTTAACAATAATATGACTCGTTTCGTTATTTTTATTCTATATATGTATACACATAACAGAAGTCATTCTTAGAAATTATATTTTAAATTTTTAAATTTTATTTTAAATATTTTCTCTAAAAAATTTAAAATTATATTATATTTAGTTTTTGATTTTTCATAATCTTAAACAAATAGTATAAAAATCTAAAAAGTAATTATTTAAAAAAATTATTTCATGAAAATAATCTTAAAGAAATGGATTTTTAGTGCATATTTTAGTTTAATTTATTTTAAAAAATATTATTTTTAATAATGTAACGAATTTTATTTTATAAAATATGTGAATATTTTATTTAAAAAATCAGCCAAATATTGTTTAATACTAGTTGTTTTAGAAGACATAGATAGTTTGTTTCATTTAATTATAATTTTTTTTGAATTTTTAAAAGTCTTGACTTTCATACTATATCTCATTCTATAGAATTAAAAAAAGAAAAAAGGATGGCTCACAAACAAAAAGGTAAAGTTTCATGACCTTTTTTGAGATGTATCTACGTATAGACATTGATCAAAAACTTTTTATTTTGCAATATTTGTCACTGTCGAGAAATTTTCTAGAAACAACTCTAATCATTTCTCTTCATTTAGATTAAGTGCTTAGATTGATAAAAAGGTTTTTTTCCTGCACGTGGAAGTTCAAAGATGTGGTAGATGTACTTCAAATTTTATATTTTGAGCTTGAAAACTACGAATAACTAATTTTACTGACTTCACTCTGAAATAATAAAATAAAAAATTGAAAATAATGATATTCTGTAAAAGATTAAGATAATAAATAAAAATTAATTTAGAAAAATTCAAATTTTAAAATTTAAAAATAGAAATGAGTAGATTTTTTGAAATTTTAGATTCGTAGTTAATAGATAAAAATTGGTTTGAAAAATTTTAAAAAAATCAATGATATTGAGCAGATTTTTTTTGTAAGAGTAGATAAGATAATAAAAAAAATGATTAATAATTATAAAAATAAAAACTGAAGAGATGAAGCATTTTTTAAAAATAATAAAAATGACACAGGGTTATAAATAGTAGAAAAATGTGAGAGAGAAAAAAAAAAAGAGAGGAGAAAGTCATGGAAAAAAAATACATCATAAGACTTTCTTTATTCTTTTTTAACATACATCCTAAGAGACTTTTGGTTGTATCATTTGTATTGATGTTTATTTTATTTTGCATTTTCACTCTTGTTTGATTTTTTTTTAATGTAATAATAAACCCTAACAAAAAAACACATTAAATAATAGTCTTTTTATCTCCTTATTCTTTTGTTTGTATATTTTTTCCTGTGTTTTAATATGTTTTTCACACTTTTGTTTTTATTCATTATTTGATCTTTTCCTCAACACAATACAATACAAAATGAGTTTTCTTAATAAATTTAAAATGAGAAAGTAAAGCTTTAAAAAAGATAATACCCATTTCTCATTATACTTAAACTAAAAATCTAATTTTGTGTAAAGCAAAAAATAAAATCTAATCTAATCTTGTGTTAAATTTTTAAAAATTCAAAATAATTATTTTCCAAGCATAAAGGAAATAATAAAAATTGTAATAGTCATAATATATTTTTATAGTTAAACTTAACTAAAATGTCTAAACTAATCTATATTTTTTTTTTATCTTAATTAAGTTAATTATATTCATATTTACATTTAATTTATATTCATATAGTTTTCATACTTTTTCAAGAAAAATATTATCTTTATATATAAATTAATGAACTTTTTTTAATTATTTGAACTGTACAATAGATAATTAAAAAATAAAAGTGTGAAATCATGATTGTAGGATATCTATATATATAAGAATTACTAATTGATAAAAAATATTAATCTTTATATTTTTTAATTAAATTTTTATTGTTTTAATATATTCTAATTATACGGTCTTTTATATGTTATATACTAGTTAAGTTATAATTTTTTTTAAAAAAATTTTAGTTTATTTATTTTTTTAAAAAAACCTTTATTTTTATTGTCTGATATTTGTAGGTTGATATATAAGAAAATTTAGATAATATAAATATTAAATAAAAAATAATAAAATTTCAACTTCAAGTGAATATCTAATTATAAGAACACTAACTTTATCAAAATAAAAAAAAAGTAATATATAAATTATAAATTTATAATATATTATAAAAAAATTTAGATCAAATAATAATTTATACCTTATATTTTTTTTAGGTTACAACTTTACAAAGAAAAAATATTTTTAAAAATTGAATAATTTTTATTACAATAATCTATGTTTAATAGAAGGTAATATATTGAAAGACTTAGAAAATTTTCCAATTATAAAAGCAAAAAATAGTACTTTTTAATGAAAAAATTAAGTATTTTATAAATTTAAAATTCATTCTCAAGATATAAATCAAGATACATGTAATTATACATAAAAAACAAAATAAATTAAGATAAATGTATTTTTATTAATATTTTTATTTATAATATTATATTCTAAAAATTAATACTTATCTATAAGTTAAGAAGTTTATTTTAAATCAGAATGATTAATTATGTATATTTTTATTTTTTATATTAATTCTCAAGATATAAATTAAAATTTATTATATAGAAAATATATTTAAAAGATAAAACTTCTTATCATGTATTTTTAAGAATAAATAATTAAAACAAAAATAATCTTCAATAAAAATATATTATACAATAACAAAAAATAAAAGTTAATAATAATCGTTGAATTATATTTGTCATAATCTTTATTTAGTGACTCAGTTGTATATTGCATTATTTACAATAACGTCAATAAATAAAATAAAATTTTTTATAATTAAAGACACTAAAAAATATCTAAAATATACAAAATAATATTGTATACAATAAAATATTTCATAATTTTATTTTATGAAATTATATTTGATATTATTTAATATTATTATATAATTTTTATATTTAAATTATAATTATTTATTTATTTTTTAAAAAGTAGCTTAATAAAAATATAAATAAACTCATGTAATGGATGAGTATATTTATTAGTATTCTACTGTATTTTTAAATACATCGCTCCCCAAAAAATAAGATTCCAAACAATGAAGGAACATAATTACATTAAAAGAATTATTTACTAATAATTTAATACTAAATTAATCTATTAGCTAGTATAAATATTTTTAAACAAAAATTAATGTTAGTATAAATGTTATGAATTTTTATACTAATAAATAAAAAAATTACCAGATATTAAAATAATTTTGTTAATATAATCTTTGTCATACAAATTAAATTATTAATAATAATTTTATCATCTATATTAATAAATAATGAAATATATTAATATTTGTGTATCGAAAATAAACATATTTTGTACTAACGAAATTATTGTTTTTGGCTGAACATCATGAGTCATACATATTCAAGCTTGGCATGGGCTTTCCAAGTTTTGAATCTTTAATTTTTGGGCCCATCGAAAGGCCTCAGTGTGTATAATGATCAAGTGATAATTTGTTTTATCATTAAATTAACCGAAAATGAAAGTTGAAAGATAAACTATATGATCGACAAGGAGATAATAAACCTGCCATTAGATTTATTAAGCCACCGATGATAATAATGGAGATCCTTCCCCTGCCAATTACTGTGGTGCATGGAGCCAAGAAGTACGAAATTTTTATCAAATTGATCCCCAGATCATATGATAAAGAAACAGTGAAGCACAGATGAAAGTCCTCGGCAAATTTTTTATGAACTCTTGACTTGCAAAGTCAAACACACTATCAAGGTGTTGAGGTTTTTAAGTACTAGTATGAACTCCTTGAGGTGTTTTTTTCCCCTCAAATATAAAATCCAGGATATATATAGTTAACTAAGAAATGGTGCTCGATTCCCTTGCTATTGGGTCCTTATCACTTTCTCTGACAATACTAATGTCTATAAATAATAACTTTTCGTAGAAAACTCTCGACATATCTCTTGTAGCCTCTTAAAATTTTTTCTCATAAAATTATAATATAAGCTCTATGTTTGTAACTGATATTATATCTATATTACAGTCAACAAAAGGTATTGTATCTGTATACAAGGGGAATTTGCAATAAATATGATGTGGTAGAAATAGAAAATATGTTTGTTTTTGGAACCTAAAAACGCAATGATATGTTTGAGAATTCACCACCCGAGCTTTCATAACAAGGATTTTGAGTGCTTTTTGTTAGGAACAGAATACCAATATAATAACATACAACTAAAATAAAGATGAGAAAAATAAGAGCTAAAAAAGAGATAATAAAGACAATATATAATTATCACAGAAGAAAAATTACACTACCCCTCTCTATCTATTAAAATTCACTCCTCAAAATAAGAAACTATTACTACTAAATACAAGAACTTAGTGTAGTACAAGAGTGAGAGGGAGAAAAGATTTGGGATATATGAATTGGTGGACCCCTAGCCTTTTATAGACAAAGAAGGGGTCCTACCTTTGAAGTTCCCACCGATGTGGAACTTCTCACGTAACAATTCTCTCACTTAATGATTATGATTAAGTTAATCATATTTTCACACATTCCTAATACATTACAATTATATGTTGTTTATGTTTCTAATAGGCCATATAAAGATCGACACCATGTAAACTTATCAATATTGACTGACTTTGTCATTATGTCTGCTATGTTGTCTTTGGTATGAATCTTTTGCATATCCACTCTACCTTCCTCTACTACTTCATGAACAAAATGATATTGTATGCCTATGTGCTTTGTTCTGGAATGAAAAGACAGATTCTTTGCAATATGCAAAGCATATTGACTGTCACAATACACAGTAGTAGTCTGCTGTTTGTGCTCAAGTTCCTCCAATAGCCTTTGAATCCAGATTGCTTCCTTGCATGCCTCAGTAGCTGCCATGTATTCAGCTTCTGTAGTAGACAAAGCCACAACAGTCTGCAACTTAGATAACCAACTTACTGCCCCTCCAGCAAGTGTAAATACATAACCAGTAGTAGATTTTCTTTTATTCAGATCTCCTGCAAAATCTGAATCAACATAGCCTTTCACAATAAATTCTGATCCTTCAAAACATAATGCAACATTAGAGGTTCTTTTTATGTATCTAAAGATCCTCTTTGCAATATTCCAATGCTCTCTACCAGGATCTGCCATAAACCTACTGACTACTCCCACTGCTTGTGCAATGTCTGGTCTAGTACAAATCATGACATACATAAGGCTTCCCACTGTTGATACATACAACACTCGAGATATTTTCATCCTCTCTGCTTCATTACTAGGCTTCATACTTGAGGATAATTTGCAATTAACAAGAAGTGGGGTATAAATTGACTTATAATCTTGCATGTTGAAGCGCCGCAAGACTCTCAGTAAATAATTCTTTTAAGAAAGTCAAATCTTCCTATCTTTTCTGTCTCGGTGAATTTACATCCCTAAGATCTTGTTTGCTGATCCTAAATCCTTCATATCAAACTCCCTAGCCAATTGTGTCTTTAATTCTTGGATCTAATCTTTATTGGGGCCTATCATCAACATGTTATCCAAGTAAAACAACAAAATGATGAAATCATTTTCATCAAACCTATTGTAGTATGTACAATGGTCTGACTTTAGTCTGTTGTAACAAAGACTAATAATGAAGAAATCAAATCTCTTGTACCAACATCTCGGCGCCTGTTTTAGACTGTACAGAGGTTTGATCAACCTGCAAACTAAGTTTTCTTTTCCTTGTTCTTTAAAACCTTCTGGTTGGAGTATATATATTTCCTCTTCAAGTTCTCCATGTAGAAAAACAATCTTTACATCAAGTTACTCAAGATGTAAATCAAATGCAGCACACATTGCCAAAACAATTCTGATTGTGGTTAATCGGACTACTAGAGAGAATATCTCATTGAAATCAATTCCTTCTTTCTGAGCATATCCTTTAACCACTAATCTTGCACGATACTGCTCCACTTGATCATTACCATCTCGTTTGATTTTGTAGACCCATTTACAACCAATGGCTTTTCGATCTTTTGGAAACTCAACAAGTTTCCATGTCTTATTTTTATATAAGGCCTCAATTTCTTCCTGCATTGCTGCCATCCATAAAGAAGCATCTGAACTCATCAAAGCCTCATGAAAGGTTGACGGTTCACCCTCTTCATTTAGAAGACAATATGCATCATGGCTTGCCATAACATAGTTTGAGTGTCAAGATGGTCTCCTTATCTCACGTCTTGTTTGTTGAGCTTCTCCATCCTTGGTATCATTTGGTTCTTGTTCTCCATGCTCTTGTTCTACTTCAGAGGTGTCGTCTTCTTTAGACTTCCTTTCTATCACTATTGAAGTAGTGTCTTTGGTAGTGCTGTCATTTTTCTGCTCCTTTTGCAGTTCATTTTCGGTAAAGATTACATCTCTGCTAACAACAACCTTGCGGGCAGTGAGATCCCACAAGCGATACCTATTAATATTGTCAGCATAACCTAAGAATATACATTTCCTGAATTTTAGATCCAGTTTTGTTCTTTTTTAAGAATTGTACATCACGAACACAAGACATCCAAACACATGTAATGAAGAATAATTAGGTGGCTTTCCATTCCATACCTCCATTGGTATCTTTAAGCCAATTGTTGTTGATGGTGATCGATTTATCACATAACAGGCAGTTTTAACTGCTTCTGCCCAGAAAGATTTGGCCACTCCTGCTGTTCTTAGCATAGCCCTTATTCTTTTTAGAAGAGTTCTGTTTATCCGCTCTACTACACTATTCTGCTGAGGTGTATAAGGCATTGTGAATTGCCTTGAAATACCCTCTTGCTTGCAGAATGCCAAAAAATACCATCTATATATTCTCCTCCATTGTCTGTCCTTAAGGACTTAATTCTTTTTATAGTTTCAAGTTCTACTAGTGCTTTGAATTCCTTGAACACTGGAAACACATCTGACTTCTTCTTGGTTGGGTACACCCACAATCTCCTTGAGTGATCATCAATGAATGATACAAAATATTTTGCTCCTCCAATAGATACTTTCGGTGATTCCCATACATCAGAATGAATCAAGTCCAGTATGTGTCTACTTCTTGTAGTCACTTTGCCAAACTTCAATCTAAGCTGCTTACTTGTCACACAGTGCTCACAAAATGGTAAGGTTACCATTTTGAGCCCTAGCAAGAGATTACGTTCTGCTAGAATTTTCAAGATTTGTTCTAACATATGACCAAGTCTACGGTGTCACATCATTGTTTCTTCTTCTTGACTAATTGTAACTGATGCATCTGCTTCTTGCAACGTATCTCCCAAAAGCATATGTAAATTGGTTGTGATCTTTTTTACTTTCATCACCACCAAGTTGCCTTTAATTACCTTCAAGATTCCACCTTCAATGTGGATCTTACAATTTAGGTCATCCAATTGCCTAACGGACAATAGATTCTTTTTCAAGCCCTTCACATGTCATACTCTTTGAATTGTACGAATAGTACCAACATGCATTTTCAATTTGACAATACCAATTCTAGCAATTTCTAAGGCATGATCATTTCTCATGAACACGGATCCTCCCAAGATAGGTTCATAATTGTAAAACCAGTCTCGACATGGAGTTATGTGCCAGGTTGCACCTAAATCCAATATCCAACATTCATAGAGTTGTCTTCCACCTTTAGAATTTATTACTGCTTCACTATATAAGATTTCACCTTCATCTGAGGTACTTGCAACACAACCTTGAGAGGTTGATGCTTCAATATTCTTCCCTCCTCCACTCTTCTTGTTCCAACAATCTTTCTTCACGTGTCCTCTCTTGCCACAATTATAGCATTTGAGGTTCTTCCTTCTCTGAAATTTTGATCTACCATGATTCTGACTCCCACTGGAACTACGTTCCATTGATCTTCCTCTTATCATTATCAATGCTTCTGCTTGTTTAGAATTTTCCAGTCTATCTTCCTTATTCTTTCGCCTGGATTCTTCTTCAAGAACTGCTCCAACAACATCATTAAAGGATAGACTACCGATAATGTTGTTGTTTGTTATATTGATGATGAGTTGATCATATAATCTGGTAGACTCTGGAGTAGAAGCTCCGCACATTTATTTTCTACTATGTTGAAATCTGCGGCTGTAAGTTAAGCAAACAACGTATTCAGATTGTTGATGTGGTTCATTACTGATGTGAACTCACTCATTCAAAGAGTGTAAAGTTTCATCTTCAAGAATATTCTGGTGTGAAGTGACTTGACCTCGTACAACTTGATCAGTGTGTCCCAAATCTCCTTTGCAGTCTTCTTCTCTGCAACACTGGATAACACTGAATCTGTCAATGCCAAGTGCAAATTGGCAACAACATTGTTATCCATTTTTCTTCTACCTTCAATTGCATCAAGACAATTGTCTTTCCTAAAAATTGCTCTTATTTTCAATTTCCACAAGGAAAAATTACTTCTATGAAATTTCTCTATCTCATATTTTGCTGCCATAATTTCTTTTTTAATTATACCGACGATTTATGTAACTTTCACTGTGAATACCTACTAGAACAATAATAATGGTAGATCAGACAATACTGCAATCACAGAGCATACTAAGAATTTTCTCTGACACTATATTAATATACACTATAACAGAATAATATAAACAACCTAAAAACTCTGATACCACTGTTAGGACCAAAGTACCAATATAATAACACAACTAAAATAAAGATAAAAAAAATAAGAGCTAAAAAAGAAATAATAAAGACAATATATAATTATTAGAAGAAAAATTACACTTCCCCTTTCTATTTATTAAAACTCACTCCTCACAATAAAAAACCACCCCTACTAAATACAACTACTAAATACAAGAACTTTATATAGTACAAGAGTGAGAGGAAAAGAAGATTTGAGATATATGAATTAGTGGACCCCTAGCCCTTATATAGACAAAGAAAGGGTCCTACCTTTGAAGTTCCCACCTATGTGGGACTTCTCACGTAACACTTTTTAGCTTTAACTAAGATTCGGTGTCTAAGTTTGACAGCATGGAAAAAGGTTTTCACTCAATCATATTATTTTATAGACATATAAAGCAACCAGTGAAAGGGAAGAGAATAATGCGTGCCTTGTGAAAATGTGATTTGGATACGTTCCTTACTTCACTTGTTTATACTTGGGCTTCTTTATCCTTGCATTATTCCCTTTTTGTATTGCAATTTTGGTGGTTTCTTCATTGAATCTAATCTCACAATTATGATCATCATGATCACACACACACTCCTCGTCACTAGCTAGCTAGTGATGACCCATTGAGATTCAAGCATTTCTAACTCAATAATATACTCAATTATCACATATTTGAAGCTCGCAATTCAGTTCGGCCAAACCTTCCATGTGTTGGCAAACATTAGTTAGACAGATCACATGGCAGGCATATTTCCGAACCAGTTAGACAAAATAAGCCCCGCCTAATATAGTCAACGCATACATCTACGAAACTTCATCTTCAAAACATCCAAACCCATGTTCTCCAACATTTCTTTCAATAATATCCTCAAAAACTTAAAATGTTAAGTGAGTAAATACAAGAATAATTTAACATGTTTCTCATGTAAAGACTTTAAGCGTGGACAAAACTGCATGCGTACATTTGCTAAAAGAATGGAAGCAATTATTTGAAGTTCATATCGATACTTTAATAATAAACTATTTCAAAAAGAATTTTACAATTTGAATATCAAATTCTAAATATTATTTTTGATGTGTGTTAGTTATTTTTTTCCTTGTACAAATTAAATATGTTACTATTCAAAAGCTTGAACTATTTGATAAAGACATGTAAATATTGGTTTATCAAATACCACTCAAAGTCAGACATGATTAAAATAAATGCATTATCACCATGATGATGACTACCATTTTCACGTAATTGAGTCCAGCCAAATAAACAGTAGTTGATGAATCCATTTATTTTGATATAATATAATAATACCGTATATATTATATCATCATTGTTGTAATCATTACATAAAATCAGTTAATTATGAATGTGCCTAATCCCTGTACATTTCACAGAAAGTGCCAGAATCGAATCCTTTTGGCCTAACCGCTTGTGCTTTATACATTTTCATATCAGTTTCTCACCCCTCAGTTCAAAACTCCCTTGACACAAGTCCATTAGTAATAACTATATTAAACCCATGTATATATAAAAAGAGAAAGAAGCTGGCTTAATTTCTTGGACCCTGAAGAAGAGTGAAGATTCCTCTCTGTAAAGTTCTTTTCTTCCAAGAAATATGATAATGGTAGTGAGCATGGCGGGGATATTGGGAGAATACACGGCGGTGCTGACAAGGGTGACGGAGCACCTCCTTCCACGGCATAGCATACGATTTGGTGGTCTCCGGAACCTTCTTTTTGCTTCCACAACCTCGTATTCAGATTCAGCTTCTTTTTTGGTTTACTTTTGATAATTGTATATAGATGTATTAATAATATATATATATATATATATATATATATATATATATAATTGGAATGAGTTTTTTTTATGTTTGAGTATATATTTACAAAATTTGATTCTGAGAGTAGAAGTGAGGAATATTATGTAGCAGATGTTTTCTTGAGGGGTAGATCATGTTAGACTCTCTCCTGCACTTGATATGTTACAATGAGACATGTTTTAGCCCTTTGAAGTTTTGGTTATGTTCAGTTCCATTTAATTATCTCTTACGTTAAGGCAGTTTTTGACTGTGTACGTAGTAGTCGAAGTATATATGCCAGTAAAAAAGTACAAAACATAAATAAACAAAAAATTAGTTAAAGTAGTAAAAATAGCATTAACAAAATAAATATATTTAGAAGGAGAACACATAACATAGCAATTGTTAGAGGAACTTTCATATTTTCTACACCCATTTTCTCTTATATTTCTTTTTTAATTACCTTAATTTCCTTGCTTTCAACTTTGCTTTTTCTTTGTTATTATATCACTTATTGCATGATTTATGTTTCTCTTCCTTCTTCCTTTCCCATTTCTCTTTCATTCAATGGGATATATACACTCTAAATAGGGTAAAAAAAAAAATCTTTTTCATTGCTGCAAAAGTGTATTTTTATTCAGCATATTATAAAACTAGGTAGGTCATCTATATTTTTATGGAAAACTGTACAACTAGTTAATACGTGAATTTTTACCAGGTTCATTTAATTCCAGTACATAATGATTGCATTTCTGTTATTTTACTGTAAAGTATGGAGAATCATTTGAATTGCTTTTTCGTCTTCTTAACTAGTTCTAGTTTGATTAAGGATGAACCCGGGGGTTAGAGGAACTTACCCTGAACCTGGCTATCCAATGTAGTCGAATTTTTATTAGCCAATAATATGGTTGCATATCATAAAAATAATCTCATAAATAATGATGAAGAATGAGGATATATATGTAAGGCATGGAGATATTTCTTGGTCATTGTATTGCTGTCAATAACTGAAGATGACAATATTCCGGGGCATTAATAATCCAGGGAGTGCCCTCTACAATAATAGCAATTATTTCCCCTTTTACGGTTCATATTTCTTTTCAAAATCATTATCCTTTCACAGTTCATTAGCGTGGAGATCAGAGTAAGTCAAGGACATTGTGGACACAAGAAAAATAAGAGCCGCACAAAAACTGAGTATTAACTATTGTCTACAACTTTTAATTGTCACAGGGGAAAGCGAAAATCCTCATCAGAAACAGTACATTCCGGGTCATGTTACTGTTATTAGTTATCCCGTTCTTTCATGTGAAGGTCCACAACTCAGACATTAAATGGTGTTTTGCTTTAAATTTTGGTAAAATAATTGCTAAAAATAATTAGGATATGCATTTAAATTAATTTTAACGATAAAGTTTACGTTAAAATCTGAATTACGGTGTGAAGTAATAATTACTGATGTCAACTAAATTAACGAGTTATAAGCATATTGTTAAAAGCTTACTTTGCATTTTAGTAACATTTTATTTCCTTCATCCGTTATTTATTTATTACATCACAAACAAATTAAATAAAGGGCCCAATATTTAATACCTTTCCTCTCTCCCTTGACAAAAGAGAAAAAAACGAGAGAGAGAGAGAGAGGAATTTTCTTCGATCATTTAGCTAATATTTTCCCCTATACTTTTAATAAATAATAAAATAAATTTGAGATATATTAATTGTTAAATTTTTAATATAATTTTTTATTATTAAATATATGTTTACCTAACAATGACTACATTAACTATATTATTCAATAATATAAATATTTTTAAAATAAAATTTACATTTATAAAAAATATAATTAATTTAATTACTTTTCTCAATTTTAATAATTAAATCTTTTATAAAATAGATAGAGTAATATTGCAATCTCATCCTTTTCCTACTCTACGTTAATATATTTTTTTCTTTCTTTCTTTTGCCCATTAACATGACCAAAACATAAATGTGATCACGGCGGCACATTAAGTTATAACCTTTTATACATCTTTAAAAATTTGAAAATGTTAATTTTATTATTAATGCTCAAACTAAATTTTAGGAGTTAAAATTAATAAAACTGTAACAAAATAATTTAAATTAATTTCAAAATAATACTTTTAAAATTTGCCAAAATTTAAGAAAACATTTGGATAATCTTGAAAACTAACGCCGACAACTTTAATTTTATTTTTACCTTTTAGACTGGATAAGGTTTTCTTTTCTTTTTTCCTTCTGGCATACATAAGAATACAAAGATATCATCATCTCAACATAACGTGCCTCCACAATACTTTGCAGGCAGGGACAATTTGCATTTCCCATTCTAACTTAAACCTTTGCTTACCGCATCATTCAATGCTTTTAACTGGACCTTGTGGATGTGTTTTAAAGATTTATGAATACTTTTGATGCATATTGAGAGACATAACTACTTTCCCTTTGATTTGGTATTTGTTGATTGATAACACAAGTAATTTCCAAAATGGGAGGGCGCCAAGGAGACTGAGCTAAGTATATACGATTGGCGTGTTGGTTTTCCACAATCACAGGTTTTCTTGGCGTCGAGATTAGCTGAATCCATAGGTATTTTTGGCTTTCGTATGGTGGTGTGCAATATGGTTGTTATTCTTGGTTTATTGAGTAATATTTAGTGTATTTTTTAAGTCATTTTTACAAGCATGTTTAATTGAATACATGTATTTAATAAATGAGTTTATTAACTTCAATTTTTATATAAAAGAAAAAATGATGTGATAAAAACATTAGAAAAATAAATATAAAGACTCTTTTTCCTTTATTTATGTTATCATTTCGTCTACATTATCATCGTCAACTTAATTAGTCAAGCTAAAATAAGTCACGATACACGTTTCACAGGAATACGTAGTTGGAGAATATTTAAATATGATTGTATAATAACATATCGTACATGCGTAGAAAGACGGAGCAATATATAATTAATTAACTCATGATGATACATGTATTTGATTTCATTTGACACCTTTCAGTCAACCAACACAGTAATTTGTTCGTACTTACAGTAGTTTGAACCCTTTCTCTTTTTCTATCTATTTCATGTATGGATTTATGATCACATAGGATGAATTCATGAAATGCAACATGCATTGGGATTTTCCTCACTAAATAGCTGAGGGGGTGGGATTCGTTCAATGACATAGAGTGGCTGGTAATAATACATCACCCTCTTCGTGTCTTCCTCATCAACGTTAAACACTACTTCATTCTCATCACCACCCACTTCTTTCTTGGCTTCTTCTTCGCCACCCTTTTCTTCTTTATTCTCATTCATATCCTTGCCACCTTCTCCACCCTCTTCTTCTTTCTTGGGTTCCTCTGCTGGTTTCTCCTCTTCTTTACTCTCTGTCTCTTCTTCTTTCTTTCCTTCAGGTTTAGCCGCTTCTGTTGTTGTAGGTTTCTCAGCTTCTTTATATTCTTTTTCTTTTTCTGGCTCAGGTTCGGGTTGGGGAACTATTTTGGCTCGCTTTTTGGTCCGTCTATAGACATAGTCCACTAGCTTGTTTGCATCCATGGTCCCTGTCACAATAACCTTCCCTGTGCTAAATTCTGCCACTGCTGTTTGAACTCCTACATTAACCAACACATATTTTCATATTATCGTATAGTCAAATAATAATAATAATTTATTATTAAATACTGAAATGTTACCTTGTTCCATACGTATGGGTCAAGCTAAAGGGATGCTTTGGATTTTTTTTACGCAAGACATATATATACATGACTATCATTCATGTATAAAGCATGACTAGCTTGTTCATGAAAAAAAGTGATAAAAGAAAAAATTGATAGGGGAATGTCTTTGTATTTTTAATCAAATGGTATTGTTTTTATTTTGTTGTGTTGACAAAAATTGGCCTTCATATTACGGTCAATATTTTAAATCTAACATTCTTTCAATTATTTTACAAAAATTTAAAATATACCAAACATTATTAATAATAACAAATTTCTTAATAATTTAATTTTTTAAATTACCCTTAAAATTATTAACATTAATTATTTTACTCTTATTTATTTAATTAATTACTTTGTATCCATTAAAGATATTTTTATAAAATATAATACAAATAGTATGAACTCCTTGATCATAATAACATATTTGTGGAAAACAACCCCATTTCTTTCTCTTTTGAGGTGCAATCTGATGCAGGACATGGACATTGAGTCCCAATTAAATCACATCATTGCCAACCAATTTGAAGAAAAGCATGCCATGTCATGGGTTCCCCATCAAAGCGATGACTTGGTAATCTGGGAGTGTACAATGCATTAAAGGATGGACACACACAAATCCACGAATGACTATTCACCCTTTATGTGTCCACATTCTAGTTTATTTATTTTTTGTTAGATGACTCTTGTTGTTTGGTTAGTCACAATCACCAACTACATTGGAACCACTAAATTTTATCATTAACAAAGCACTTGTCAACTTCTTTTCCATTTTTAGTGTGTTTGGTTGAAATTAATTCTTCAAAGTGATATTTCAGAAAATAAAATTAATCCAAATAAGTCATTTTCAATTATAACGAGCATCGTTTCGAACACTTTAATTAAAATGAAAAGTGGTACCTCTCATTTTGAGTATCTTTCCCTTGAGCTGCTCAGCACAGGCCTCACAATGCATGTTTACATTAAGTTCCACAGTAACCGGTCCACTAACCTAGAACAACAATCAATTACCAATTATTGATTAAACTATGTAGATATATTTTAGCTTTACTTTTCTTTGGCATGCCAAAAGAAAAGGTTCTCATGATACCTGAGAAGTAACAACTTCTGGTATAGGTTCTCCTTCTGCTACTGGCAATGGAGATAAAACTTGGCCTATTCTCTTTGTTTTCTTTGTAATCATGTTACAGATTGCTTGAGGCTCCACTATTCCTTTTATGGTTACTTCATTTTTAGCCATATCAAACACCACTCTCTCAACTCCTGTTAGAAGATAAATACAAATAAAATTGAGTGGACATGCATGCATGACATGTGGAATAATCAAAAGCAAAGATCAATAGATGGCAGAGTAGAACCTCTCATTTTCATAATATATTTCTGAATTTTCTTGGCGCATCCCACACAATGCAAGTCTACAAACAACACACATGGAGATTGTGGTTTAGGCTCTTTCTTCTCCTCTACTACTGGTTTCTCTTCTTTCTTCTCTTCTGCTGGCTTTTCCTCTGGCTTAGACTCAACCTTAGTTGGTTCCTAACCAATAAGTACGAGAAAATATAGGAAGTATACTAGCCCATAAATCTGTAAGAGCTAGAAAAAATACATCACTATGAAAGTAGGAACAAAATTGAAGGCTCACCTGTTTAGCTTCCTCACCCATTTGCTTTATGAATTGAGATAAGAAATCAAATTAGTAAAAGGGGTCAAAAAAATGCAAGAGATTAAGAGGGTAAACAAGTATAGACAAGACAGTTATGTCATAAAGAAAGAGTAGGAGTATCACACTCTGAGCATGATAGGTGACCGGTGGGTGATTAGCAAATGATGCTTAACTAAGTTATTATATAGAGAGAGCACATGCAGTGTCACTAACTGCACAAAGAAACTCTTGGTTTAATATTTCCTTTGGAATTGTTTTCAATCTTCAAGGTTGATGGTAGAAAGGAGGGAAACCATTGGAGCGTGGTTATCATATTTATAGACATGAAGAAGCCAAATAGTGGTAAGGCCAAGAGAGGAAAAGGTGGCTTTGAAAATGATAATACTACCATTACCCACCGACTATAGATGTGTGGAACTTTGAGATGGGTACTTGATACCTCCAGCACTCCATAACTCAACCAATTTATTGTTAGGCCCCATCCCCTTTTTTTAACATTTTAAAATTATATAATAATTCTAAAGACTAATTTCATAAAATTAATGAATTAAAATTTATTTATTTTCTATGTTTTGAAAGCTTAATTTTATTAAAAATTAAAATAACAATAGTTGATGGTGTCTTATTCTTAAATGAATTAAAGCAGTAAATTTTGAAAACTCTTACTGATAAAATAGTTATCATCAATGCAAGGTGAGTTAAAAGAAAAACTCTTGATTTTTTTTATCATATATAAAGCAAAGTAACTTAACATACGTATATACAACACAACAGGAAATTTTGACGAGATTCAAAATTATTGAATGTGATTATCTTAAGATATAATTTTTTAGTGGATAAGTGAAATATTTAGTTGGTATAAGAGAAAACCCATATAGGATATATGTGTTTAAAAATTTAACGATGGGAAAGATAATTTTTTTGTGAATTTTTCTCAAATCATTGACAATGGTGATACTTCCAACAAAAAATAAATTGATTTACAAGTTTTCTTATAAGATACTCAAATAAATAAAGGATTAATTTTCATTCAAAAATTTCAATTACAAATTTGAAAGTCACGTTATTAATTTCGGCAACACAGCAAAAATTTTTATGGAGTTCAACATCTCTGACAACTTTTTATCTTTTTTGACAAAATAAAGTCTTGAGAAGATAAAAAAACGAAATGAAAAAAAGTAAATGTACAATTATCAAATCAACTTTAAATGTTAAAAATAATCAAATTAATTTTCATGAGATTATTTTCCTCATTACAAGAATAAAAAAATTATTATTTCAATAATTCTTTAAAAGCATATAAGTAAGGATGTGAAAAAAATACTCATGTTTAATTTCTATTAAGTCACATAATAAATGTATTTAATTCTTTCAAATTTTGTAATCATACTAACAATCATATTTTTTTCTCTGCCTTTACAAAATTATCACAACTAACACAAGTTAAGAAAATAAAAAGAAAATCTATTTATAAAATTTATTTATTATTTATTACATTAAAATATAAAAATTGTTTAACATTTATTATTTAAATAGCATTTATATATTTCAAGAATTGATACATTACAAGACACGGGTAAGATGCATGTATAGTGGGGGGGAAGTAAAAAAGAGATGGAAAAAAAATAATAGGTAGAAAACTAGTATAATAATATCTATATTTTGTTATCATCTTTAGACATTTTTGTTTGCCTTGTGCATCAGTGGACGAAAGAAAAGTTGAAGATCAAATAAGGCAGATGTCAGAAATGTGATCACAGATATATTGTGATTTCTTAAAATGAGTTTTAACCAATTAAGCAATAAGCCAATAAGCATGCTCTTCTGCATTAGTGCTTAAGCAACGTATTTCTGATTTTCATGACATATAATTGGGATGAACGAAACGTGGGGATACGAGAAATCGCTTACATCTTGCGTGTGTAAATTAATACAAGAAACTTAGTCCCACATGGCCTGTTTGTAACCTTTCTATTTTCAATGATAAAACATAATCCTTCTATGTATCTTCATTTCCTATTGCACATTGGGATGTAAAAGCCCTCTTTTTGGTTTTATAATCGATCAATTCCCTCTTCCACTGTTGGATATATTGACAAAATCCAGCATACCAAAACGTGATGGGGTAAGGTCTCCATATAACATTACCTTGCCAAACTATGCTAACCAGTGGGGTGTGTATTGGTCTAGTAAAATTCTTCTTCAATCAGATCAAAACCAAACAACACCCTTTCGAAGGGAAAACCTGAATTTAATCCTCCCTAAACTGGGTTGTTTTCAACAGCTTATTTTAAGAAAAAAAAAATTCATTTGATTACTTCAATTTTTTGGAACAATGCTAAAAGAAGAGTCCCAATTTAGTAGGTATATGTAGTAACACTAGGATATGACACATCATGACACACTGAAATATCGATGGTTGCTCTTAATCCACCGATGTGGTAAATTTGGCGCGACTCTTCCTATTGAATGCCAAACAATAAAAAATGAGTTACAAATGAGTACTTCATTAAGTTTATGCTATTTTTTACCCCTTTTTTTTTTGTATCTTTATTATGAAGTGTTGCCTTGTTTTTATATTTATGTATTAAGACTAGTTAACGAGTTTTTTTAAGAATATTAACAAAAATTTTTATTAATAAATTATTTTTTAATCTTAAGTTTTAAAATTGAGTTTAAACATATAAAAATAATAATTTTTTAATATAAAGATATAATATTTATTATAAATTTATATTCTTGAGGTGATAAATACGTTTTTTAAAATAATTTTTTTTTTTTACTTTAATTGTTTATCTTTATCAATTCTGATCTTCTCTTGCTGTAACAAAAAATGAATTGTTTAATTTGTTTTTGTAAATTTGTAAACAGTAAATTTAAGTAAAATTTTATAAATTTATTTAAGTGAATCTTCAATTTTTTTATGGTTCATTAGAGTTGTAGAGTGTTGAGATGCAGTCCCTGTTTAATTTTGCATTTGCTTTTGTTTGCATCTCAACACAAAAGAGTTCTTACCTCTGATGAGATAAAATTGCTTATAATGCAACTAAACTTGGTCCACGGCATGAGCCTACTTGTTTTAATATGAATGAAATGGTGCTTCACAAAGAAAGACATTCGCAAGCGAATTTACATTCATATCTCAATAAGTAGACTATTCTTAAATTAAATAATAAGTATAGATGAATTCTGATATTAAAAATGATCATCCTCATGAAGTTAAGAACCTGTTGTTAAAGATCCTTCAATTTCTTTATTTTGATAGATTGTTGTTTATTGCTTAGAGTGTCAAGTGTGAGATTAGATAAAATAAAAATAGTGTATGAAAGGATTTTGGTAAAAAGCTCATATAAGTACAAAGAGTGGGACAACTTGAAGAAGGTGAGGTAGCGGACCAAGTTTAGTTGCATTATAAGCAATTTTATCCCATCAGAAAAAGTAAGAACTCTTTTGTGCTGAAGATATGAACATTGTATAACTTTAATGAACCTTAAAAAATTTAAGATTTGCTTAAGTAATTTTACAGAATTTTACTTAAATTTGTTATGTAGTTTCATTTTTGTTAAAGTGAATCTCAATTTGTTTGAGTAAAAATGAATTGGAGTTCAATTTCCACTACAATGGAAGAGAATAAGCATCCCTATCTTTATTTCTAAGATGTAAAGTTAATATTTTTTTTATAAATAACTTTTATTCAAAGTTACAATAAAAATATATTAATAATACTTTTCATAAAAACTTTTCACTTATAATTCTATAATTAATATCTTAAGAGAATCTGTTAATCATTTTAATGTAATTTACCATAAAAAAAATATAACTAACACTATATAATATTATATATCATTACTTTCATATCTCATTTACCTTTTTAATACATACGCGAAAATTATATTTCAAAATAAAAAAAATAACCATCCATTATCATTATTGACATAATATTTTTTTCTTGTTCAATTACTTGTAGATATAAGCAGTCTTTTCTGTCTTTCAACTCATCATATTGATATTACTTTAACTACCAAATTTAGTGTGTTTTGGGATCAAATTATTATTTTTAATTATGTAAAATAATATTTAAAATAAATAAAATTTTAGAATTTATAATTGAAGTTAACTTTTTTTTTAATTCTATATTCCCATTTTATATTTAATAATTAATTTTTTAAATACAAAACTAACTATTAGACATAAATGTATATATCTTTTTTGTAATTTTACCTTTAGAAAAGTAATTATCATGTATAATTTATTTATATAAATTATTTTGAAATTACTTTTCACCTAGTATATTCAAACAAAATTTATTTATTATAATATTTTATTATTGAAAAAAATATTTTTTTATTGAATTAAACTAAAAAAATCGTACATTTAAAAAATTTAAAGAGACTAAATGTCAACATTTAAAACTATGAAAACTAAAATCTCACCTACATTAAAGTATAGATACTGTTAAAATAAATTTATAAAAGTTATAAGTTATTTCTATAAGTTATTCATAAATTTTTTATACAAGTATTAATTTATTTTTATTAAATATTTGACTATATTAATTATTTTTATTTATTGTTATCCTCATTATTTTTTTCTTTCTCTTTGTATTTGGTTGATGTAGTTAAACATAATTAACAAAATTTATTTGATTATTATTTAAAAATAAGAGAACTAATAGGAAATAAAAAAACAAAACTGAAATGAAAGATAAAATTAGAGCCCTAAAACATAAATGATTAAATCAAAATAACAAGACTAATCTTACTTAAAATTAATTTAGACACACATTTTAATCATCGAAAAAAATTCAAAATGAAATTATCAAATTTTAAACCAAACAAGTAACTGTGCTTCTGAATCCAAAGAACCAACTACTAAATATAATAACATGGGTAAAATGTAATTGTCTAAGAGATCGTAATCTCTGTGTAGTCCCTTCTTTTGAGGAATCTTGATTCTTGATGGTTGCTTCGATTAGCAATGCCGTCATACTCCATCAAATTATCTCTTCTCTTGGTACTAAATATAATGTCTGTTCACAATTACAATTTGCTTGTGAAACAGCCATCCAATAGGAAATCTCCACGTGTCCACTCTTTTAGTTAAAAATGTAAGCAAAATTATTAATAAAGATTAAAAGAAATTACAATGTGTATCATGGAAATGTAGCCATCAGTTTTTGTTCAGCAACCAATTCTTCAATATTCAATTTCCCTTTTGTTGATTAGAATTCAAACTACTCTGACATAGTAAGTATGCTACCTCTCCCATTCGTAAATTTTATTCTGCTGACTAACAATGGAATTGAATTTGATATTTCAATTCGAACTACTTTTTGGTATTTACCACTAATGAACGTTCAGGTGTCTCTGTCAAAACTTCAAATGTTGTTGTTTTATGTATCTCAAAGCAAGAAAGATTGACTTGCTTGTCATTAATGCCCAATAATTGTTGGTTCTGCTATGCATCTATAGTCTGGTTGTCAACTTAAGCTAAGTATTTTAGTGTGTGTTTAAGCTAAGCATCTCATTGTGTTTTTTATTTTATTTAATGTGATTCATAAATCTCACATTAATGCACGATCTAGTCAAAGATAATTGAGACAAGTTTTAAAAATCAGTTGATTCTAACTGGAAATTTCCAAATTTTGACTTTTCGAAGAAAAGAAGAGGAATCATCAAATTAGATTAGTGATCTACGATAACGGTTTATGTGAAAAGGGAAACCAAGAGATGATAAGAAGCGTGGATTTTAGATTCAGCAATGGAATTTAAATTATTTAATGACCAAATTATATGTGCTGAAGATTCGGTTATGTGAATATGTTATAGAACAAAATTCCTCATCCCTTAAAATTTGTACAAGGCACAGTGATGACACATCGTTTGCAAAATCACTTTTCTATGGATGTGACACTGTTGCCTAACAGATATAATCTAAAGCTATCAGTTCATCTTTTAGTTATTTTTTATTTTCTTATTTTATCTTTAATAATTAATTGTTTTAAATCAAAAAATTACTATTATACATTACTTCATATTCTTTTTTATAATAATGTCAACTTAAAAATAACTATTTTATATAATCTAAATATAATAAATTGCTTTAAAATTACTTTTCGTTTAACATATCTAAAAACAAAACTTATTTTATATAATTAACTGTTACAATAATAAATTATAGATATAATGTATTTGGATAACCCAAAAACTTAATTATTTCAATAATTAATTACATGTATAATCAATTATTGTGATAATTGATTGTATAAAATAAGTTTTATCTTTAGATATATTAGATAAGAAGTGATTTTAAAATAATATATTATGCCTGAATTTTATAAGATGATTATTTTTTTCTACGGTAAAATTATAAAAAGAAAAAAGATATAAAATAATGTGCAATTGTTACCTTAGTATGTTTTTAGTTTAAATTGTAGTTATTTTTAATAGTACTTTTTAAAACTCTTTTCACATAATCTATACAAAAACAATCTAATCCAAATACACTCATATTCGAGTATTGAAATAATTTTTATTTTTTTTAGCTAATCCGAACACACACTTAAGGAAATATGTGCATGTTCCTTAAATATAGAAACTTTCATCAGAAATAATCAAATGAATTTCACTAAACAGTATGCTTATGCTCATTTAAATATAACTCAGCAACAGCAGTGTGAAGAGCTGCCCCTAATGGAAGAACTTCCTCATCAAGAAAGAAAAAAGGGGAGTGTGGGGAGTGAATTGCTCCCACTTTTTCATTTCTGATTCCAATGGAATACATTATTCCGGGAATCACTTCTTGATAAAACGCAAAGTCTTCACCTGGCATCACCCTTTTGCCTGCATGGACATTTTCTGGACCAAGCAAAAGTTGACCAACTCTTTCCACATGCAGATGCAAATTTTTGTCATTAACTACAGCTGGATATGGGGTGAAGTCCTCTTCTTTGAAATCAACATAAGAATTACATCTGTGCACAACTGCCTGTGCTTCAATAACCTGCATGCATTCCCTAACAACATAAGCTATACAAAATTTATAGAAAATAACCTGTTTGTTATTTATCTTTCTATTACCACAGATAGAGAAGTATTAAAATCTATTCAGTAAAACAAGTCCAATGGAGCAAAATAAGCAAAGAAAGATAAAGGAGCTATGTACTGTGTGAAACATAATTCAAGGACAGTTTGACATGCAATCTACTTAATTGAATCTTCAAAGGTGAAAAAATAGCTGCAGAAAATATTGGAAATGTGATTACCAAGTACAAATGTTAATGGTTTCACCTTAGTGCTGAATTAAGGATGGAGAAGAAAATGTTTTATTGAGAAAGTAAAACTAAATGGACTGCCATAAATGAGCATTGCGACAAGCAGCAAGTCAGAATAATCAGCACCACTCTGGTGAGTTTTGACTATTTCTCAGGTTTCTTTGTGTATTTTCTCTTTACAACAAAGAAATACATGCTTGCTATGCATACATGGAAAAAGGAGTAACTTCGTAAGGATCACAAGGGAAACTGATTTGATGATCAAACCAAAATTTAATTTTACTGAATGATAGAGATTATGCAAAGCAAACCACAGATGAACCAGAACTTCCCAAAAGGTTGCTTAAGTTTCTGATTAAAATTAATGATGTCTATATTGGTCATCATGCATACCTCCTTTAATCGCTGCCTTAAATGATACATGCCTTCAGTTGTCTGGCTCCTCAGAGTGCCTCCAAATTTTACATAGGACGGGATCACGTTTAATGCAGTTCCACCTTTGACATATGTAACTGATACCACCTGTGGCCAATATATGATGGTTAGGTGACATGACTTGACAATGGAAGTTTCAATAGCTTTTTTCTGACATAGCTAAACAGAATAGTGGAAAGCTTTTAGAAATGAAATAGCATAAACCAAGACCTGATAGAGTAAACTGTTTTTTTTTTTTTATTTGAAGAGAAAGAAAAAAATTCAGTGGTGACTTCTAGCTATATCAAACAACCAGGTGCCAATGAAAAAGGTCAGGGAAGAAAAGAGGATGCATGAAGATGAATCCACAACAATTGGCTTAAACAGAGTTTTGGAAAGTCTCATTTAAATTTGCGGCAATTAAATGCTATGGATAATCTACTTGTGAAAGTCAAGATTGAGAGTAGCACACACTTGACTGTGAAGAGGATCACTTTCCCTTGAGACAAGCAGTTGTAGTGCCAATATTGCAAATGATGTAGCCACAATTGGATCTATATTCTCGTGCGGTGTTGCAGCATGACCATCTACTCCTACAATTTTTGCCTCAAACATGCATCCAGCAGCTGTAAAAGGCCCCGCACTGGATGCAATGACTCCAGTAGGTGTCATAGTACTAATATGAACAGAAAAAATTGCTTCTGCATCTTGAAGAACTCCTTCTTTTATCATTTGAGCCGCACCTCTAGCTCCCTCCTCAGCGGGTTGAAAAAGAATTCTCACAGTTCCCTTCAATACCAAAGAAAAGGAGGACATTTCAAATAAAAACTTTGGGTTTTTAGTATTTATGCATGCGTCAGAACCTCAAACACAAACATAATAAAACATGTATTTACATTGTTCTGACCCGTGTTTCAACATTCAATACCAGGCAAAAGGTAATTCAATAGCTAATATATAGATTATTAATTTCCTTAGTTCATCTGAAAGCAACAAAAAGCAAAACATTTAGCAAGCCGGGTCTAGCTGGAGTTCTGTTAGTGAATACATTTTGAACATCATGCAATTCTACTTTATCTACAATTTTTAATATAAATGCAGTTCCAATATCACACGTTTTCAATGAATTGATGATATGAAGGATGTCATCTGATCCAGCGATTGGTGGTACTAAAGGCCGAACAGACATATGCTTAAGAGGTACAGCTATAACTTCAGAACCAGATGAGACTTAAGAGTCACAAGTGTCACAAGTATCACCTGCACAAAGAGAAGTACCAATGTTGAGCAACTTTTTAACTTTCGATTGGCATGCTCCTTCAAAGTTCTGAAGTAGGGAATTCAATGCCAGAGAATCTATAAATTTCTAACAGCTTTGGTGTGATCTATAACAGCTTCTGGAAGATTAGGTAGCAGCTATCTGATGGAGCCATGATAACTCAATATCTAGGGAAGTATCTATGGGCACTCCTATATATCTGTTACACTCCCCAAAGATTTTTTATTTAAATATTCTTATTATTAATTTAATTAACTAAAAAAGTATTTTAAATAAAAAATATTAAATAAGAGTGGTAATAGACATTTTGGAGTAGCAATAGACTCGCCCAATATCTAGATCACACATTTTGCCTGTAGTTGGCCCTGAAGCTCGAAGTCCAGTACATTATACATATATCTAATAGAAGGATTATACAGGAAAAGAAGGGATTCTATGAGGAATAAGAGGAACAGTTGTTTTCTGGATGTGAAACACCTAAAAATGTGACAACAAGAAAAAAAAATCATGTAGAAAATCCAACAAACATTTGAGCTACAGTAGGAAGAAGTCTAGAAAGAGAAATCCTCCTAAGAACACCATTGCTTTTTTGCATCCCTTTGTCACCATGCTTTGGACAAGTGATTGGTTGGAAGATAGTGGTTGGTCCAGTAGGAATGAAAACCGTGTTGGCCAATTAATGTTTGACAATCAAGGTATAAAGGGGAAGTCTAATAAAACTTATTTACAAGAATGCAGTAATTGACCTAATAGTTTGAAAATATAAAGATAAGAGGTGAGAAGACAACGCCTATAACCAATTACCCATGATGTATTTAAACGTTAAAGTGATGAGAAGAAGCAAAAGAGGAAAAAGAAAAGATGTAGAATGCACTGAAAAGACGTTGCAGCAGTTGGCATTTGATAGAACATAATTAATTACTTGGCACTCAAAATGAACCTAATAATTAGATAAATTTGGATATGCCAAAGGAGGAAAGGGTTCAATATTGGTTATATCATAATCATCCTACACAAACAAGCCAGACATTCTCAGCCATGCCTGAACCTCAAAGCTCAATAGAAGCGCATATTGTTTTTATGGTTTCATAGAATTCTTATCACTACAGTATTTTCTCCAGAAATGATGGAAAATTTTAAAATAACAAAAAATTCTCAGCATCATGAATAATATTATTAAACACATCACTTTCGGGATTATAAGCAAGACATTTATATATAAAAACTGTTAACTTGTAACTCCCGTTTTTATATAATTAAAAGCTCAAGCAACAAATAGCTATAATATATCCCTGTTTAATAGAAGAAATTGGCACAATAATTTATTTGAATCTACAAATAACTCCATCATGGTAAACTTTTATTTAACGCCATCCCCATGTTTATCAACATGAACAAAATAGAGTTTACTTTTAGATTCTTGCAACCAATGGACCTTCATATTGAAACCAGCAGCTACCTAAGAGTGCTAAATGGAGCCAAATTTTGGTTTTTCAGATCATTAATGGACAACATTTCAAAATTAGAAGATTTGTCAGTTGTAAAATCAGTTTAAGACTTGAGTTCTGACTCTTGAATGATTAAATTTTATGGAAGGTTGTTAAGAATCACCTTAAAGAGACAAACACCAAAAACTAAAAAGATTCACCTAAATTAGCAAACTGAGAACCTGAAGCTTATTTTGCCGCTGATTCAGCAACTTTGCAGCCCCAAGTAGCATTGTGGTGTGAGCATCGTGTCCACATGCATGCATTCTGCCGTCGATTTTGCTCGTGTTCCCACTCAACAAGCTCCTAATCACCACAAACATCAAATAAAAAATATATACACAAATACATAGTCATCAAAAACAATACTTTCCTAAAGGAGCACATCAAAATGGCTCAATTGCATTTTCAGTTTCTCTAATTCGAACGTATGATTTTAGTCTCGAGTTTGTTAAGTTCCAATTTAGACTATTTAAAATCTCTTTGGCATAGACCATTGAATTTATTCTACTCAAAACCCTCAATTTGTCATTTTCTACTAAAACATTTTACAAACTAAATTATCTTTTACTCAAAACTCATCAATCAAAACATCAAATCTCACAATTTTTGAAAAAATAATAAATTTTTTTCTCATCAAACTTTAATCTCACATCCTAAAAAGTCCTCAAAATTTTATTATGTTTACACTCAATTTCTTACATCTAAACTTTTAAAATTATTTTATACTTCAATTCCTAAATACGTGTATAAAAAATTAAAAAAATTGATAATTCAAAAAAAAAATCACTAGAAACTAAATTTAAATAATTTTAAAGATAAAATATTTAATTAATTCGAAAGAAAAAACTTCTAAAGGGCAAAATGGTTCTCACCAAAAACACAATTAGAAAATTCTGAAGAGGGGTTACCTGCATGGGGAGTGCATCCATGTCAGCCCGAATAGCAATGATGGGGCGAGAACCAGAGCCAACTTGGGCAACAATGCCGGTTTTGGCAACTGGGTATGTGTAAGATATGCCAAGTTTGTCAAGTTCGGAGCATATAAGAGTACTAGTGTTGTGTTCTTGAAAAGCCAGTTCTGGGTGTTCATGGACCTTCCTTCTCACTGAAACCAACCAATCCTTTTCCTTCTGGGCTGCCCCAAGAATCTCTTTCGCATGCACTTTATCATTCTCACAGCTAAACACAGCTAAAAGGGAAGTGCATGACAGAAACACAAGTAGATGAATGGCTGGGATCAAATATGCACTCATCTCTCAACACTCTCTCACTGTGCTTCCAAGCCTCTAGTTGACCCACCAAGACCGATCATGGATTCTTATCCGGCAATATAATTTATTAAACTAGTAACGTGAGGTTCAATCTATGGACTTTATTTTATAGTAATTTTTATTTAAATAATTTAATAACTACTTTTTAAGTATTATCACGCTTATTTTTCTTTTTTCTTATATTTTTTTTTTAGTATCTTGTTAAGCAGTATCGTACGATTTTTAATTAAAAAATAAAAATATTTTTTATTAAAAATTATAATAAAGTAAAATGACTTATTATAATAAGTTTAAATATTTAAAATTTAATTATTAATAAATATTGTAAATAGAAAATCTTAATCTCTTAAATATTTAAAATAATTTTTTTAACATAATTAAAATAGTTAAGAGAAATTGATAATTAAATGATAACTTCTTGACTAAATATTAATAAAAATAAATTTATAAAGACTTATAATAACACATGTTATAAAGACTAAATACATAATTAAGTTTCTTATCCCCATTTCATGTTATATGTAAAATTTGGGACAACATTAAACATGTTAAGTCTATTAGGTTGGGACACGTTTTTAGAAAAGTTAACTATTATGTTGACAAGTTCATTAGTATTGGCCTTCAATTCCTTTCTCCTGTAACTAGTTTTGTTGAAATTCCTTATAATTTGCTCTCTTTCTTTTGCTTATATTGGTGTGGGATTTGGACCCCTAAGTCCACTCTTAAGTTTATTTTGTTGTTTGGACTTCTAGTCCCCATGATTAGCAAAAAATAATAATAATAATTAAGTATAAAATATTTAAAATTTTAAATGATGCGATAATGACATAAGAGTGTTTCAAAATGTATTATATTTATATAAACTAATTACATATTTAAGTTTGTGGCAATAATTAACCTATTGTTTGTCCTTCTAAAGATAAACCTAATTTAATTTTGTTTTCCAAGCTACTTAAGAGAATTGAATGAAACAATCAATTTTATTAATACATCTATTCAATTATCAAATCAAAATATAATATAACTTAACACAGTGAAAATTGAAAAATATATTTTATATTTAATGCACTCCGTGCTATTTCGCTTAAGTTGTAGTAATTTGACTTAAGTTATATTAGTTATAATGTAAGGTTTTCCTAACTTTTTTATTTGTTTACGCTAATATTTATCCTTTAAATTATTATTGTACTATATTTTACGGTTTAAATAGTTTATGTATTGCTTAAGCGAGTTAATTCTAATGAGTTATTTTTTTCTATAATTTTTGCTTAAGCTAGTGTAGTGAAATTTGTGCGATGCAAAAGTAACTATTGTGTCGGAAGGACATGAAAAATATTTTAAAGGATATTAAATAATATATCAATATAAAATCTCATTTTTATGATAAATTGAGACAATGAGAATATATATGAAAGTTTTAATTCTAAAAATTATTAACTTCATAATAGAGTTTGTAGAAGATTCTAAAGATATAAAATAACATTCAATATTCTATTGATTCAAAAGTTATTTTTTTATCATGTATTCAAACTATATTTAAATGCTTACCTTCTTAAAATAAAGTTGGAAGATCCAAAGTACACAAAGGTGTAGAAGGAAAAAGAAAACAAAAGTTTTAAAACTAAAAGACAATAAGTTTTGAAGGTTCAAAGACAAATTTTATAAATTTTTATGAAGAATTAAATAATAAATATATATATATATATATATATAAAAACTTATGTTATTAAGTTACAAGTAAAAGAACTATTTATAAATTTTAAAATATATTTAATAGTTTAAAAATAGTCACTTATTCATGAATCTCTTATTTTACTAATTTATATTAGCCTTCTCCAATAAAGTGTATTAATAATATTTTTAATAAAATTTTTATTTATATATTTTTTAATTTGAGCACAACCTAGATTAACTTACTAAAAAAAGAAAAAGTATATTTATATCATAGCTTACCACACCATGGACTAGCCCATACACCCACTCTAGACTACACTATTACTTACGATTCTATAAATCTTTAGTAATTTCTTATGTTTGTTGATTATATATCACAAGTAGAGATATTTATAACTTGTCATGTCTCACTAATTTATCTTGAATAAAAATTAATTGATACTCAAAGTTTAGAATTTAATATAATATATTTTACAAATAAATTTGGATTATAATTTGAGATCATTCTAACCTAACACAATGTATAATATTCTTTAAAATTTATTTTTTTTACAATTATATAATAATAATAACAATAAGATTTTTAATTTAATATATAATATTTTATGTACCAATTTATACTTATTTTAGTATCATTTGATTTAAAATAATATTATAAACTATATCTTAATTTTAATTTTATATTTTTTACCTTTATAATTTAATTATATATAATATTAATATTTATACATTTTATCAACAAGTTGAATTAATTTAAGGTTTGTTTGACAAAATTAGAAAATAAATTAGTTGAAAGATAATAAAAAATTGAATTGATTGAATTGAAAGTATTTAGTAAAATTAATTATTGAACTAAACTGATAAATCTAAATAACAAATAAAAGTATCATAAACAAACAGTAAAATTAAAGTATCGTCACTAAATAGACCAAAAATTTTAATAAAAGTAATTATATATTTTTAAAATTTTATATTTTAATATATTTAAAATTATTTATTATCTTTGAAATAGGATGATAAGTTTTTAATTTAACTATAATTTATAAATATTCTATTATAAAAAATAAAATTTAATGACATGGTTAAATCACTCTCAAGAAATTAATAAATTATTTTTTTAAAATTAACAAATTTTACATTTATTTATTTTTAAAATTACTTTTAGCTAGTAGTTAAAAATAAAAAACGCAAGCATGAATAGCTTTAAAAAATTGTTAACAACTACCTATTTTAGCTACTTTACTAAAAAATGTTGTTTTTATTAAACAAGTTTTAACTAATAAAATAAATCATCCATGAGCTAAAATACTTTACCAAACACACTCTTAATCTCATTTTATTTATTATCGACATTATTATATTGGATTGAAATATAAATAAATGGTTATATCTAATTTAAAGATCAAGTGAAGTCTAAGATAAGCTCGTTCTAATCCATCTTATAACAGAAAGAAAATGTAGAGTATAAAACTAATTTAAAAATTAGCAGTGTCAACATAAAAGCAGCATGTTAAAAAGTACGCATGGTCCATCCCATTTATTGAGTTTAAGGCTTTCCTGAAGCTAAAAAAGATTGAAGAAACTGTATATCTAATGTACAGCAACATAGTCTACAGAGACGAGCAACCAGGTGAGCATACATATAATACACCGGCTACATATGCACATACGTACATATATATCAAGTTATCAACAAATCTAAGTAAACCCTACAAGCCTCCCTCCACTGGCCCAAAAAAGAAATGGAGGCAAATTTAAGGAATGATTTAGCAGTTCAACATTTAATATATCCCCACATGTCAGTAAAGACCACTAAGAAGACCATTACAAAAGCACAAACTACAAAAACAGAAGACCACATGCTGTGATTGGAGGAAGCCTTTGAAATGTAAGGCACCCTTCTGAGCAATAAAAGGTCTTCTAGCCCCAAGTTAGAGCATACTTTTGTAACTTGTCTTGAAATCTTTCTATTGCCAATTGATTCAAATGTGTTCTTCAGTTCATTCACATCATTAGTAAGAGCAGCACTTTCATCAGAAGCATGACTTTCTGCAGCTTTCTCCTCCTACAATAGAGTAAAAAATTTCATTTCCAATGCAAAGACAGTCTCCCAGACACAAGCTATATAAACAAACTTCTTACCACTGCAATAGTTGGTGTTGAATTAAGTTCTTCTTGTGCACAACTCTTATTCCTCACCATCCTATTTGAGTCTTGCATATCCTTTAACAAACGAATTCTCCTTTGTGCAGTACCTTGGACTGTGTTTGTGCCTAGCAGTTCATTTCGTCCCTGTCGACTCCTCCTTATGATTCCACTATTCCCACTAGCAACTGTATTATAGTTTCTTGGTTGCTCATAATCATCGACTACATTGTATACTTGGGCCATACTAACATCAGATGGAAAAACCATCTGAGAATTGTTTAGAAATAACCCAACACTGCTCTTCTGCTCATCACCACTATGTTCAGTGGTGATGCCAGTGTTGCTGCAAAATTCTGCTGTTGTCACCAAAGGAATCCTTCTGTCAATTGCCTCCTCAGGATACACAGCTTGCATACACTGCAGCATACAGTAAGACAACATTATAACGGAGACACAAGAAAACGATATTAGATTGTTAGAGCTGACAGCAGGAGTTGGGAAACTACAACATTTTACTATTGAGGCACAAGCTACCTAGAATGACCAAAAGATAAATAGCGTTAGAGCTGTTACTCACTGTCATATTGGCAAGTTCAGCATCTAAGTCACTGCCTAATATATTGTCCTTAACATTGAACAAGGGGTAGTTCTGCTGTTGACAACCGGGTTCCTCAAAGGGGAGTTGATCCCAGTTAACAACTGAATTCAAAAATTCTGAAATATTTGTCTCATTTGTACCATATTGAAGCCCACATCGACCTTCTGATTCGTTGTTCGCTTGATAATGAATTTCTGGTGGAATATGCACAAGTACAGGGGAGAATAATTTGTCATCCAATAGCTGGTTGTTTGGGTCATAATATATGTCAAAGTTCAATGGCTGAACATCCTGTAGGAAGCATTAATATAGGTACTAAGTCAATATTTCCAATGTATGTAAAATCAAATCAGGGTGAATGAAAACAATGAAAGAAACAAATTCATTAATCTATACATAACTAAAATTGATTTGAGTTCAATAAATGCTAATCCCCCCATTTCTTTTTGGCAAATAGAGATTAAATTCACTCTTACTAGTAAAGATTGAAGTCATTTTTAATGATCCTACAAACAGCCTAAATTCTCCATCATGATTTTGAGATATGGGATGTTTTGTCCTTGGAGAACTATGTCCAAATAGAGTTGACTAACCTCTGCAACTGGTCCTACAATTTGATTTTTTCTATCATAAGCATCATATCCGTCACTTTGGCAATCAACCGGGGTTATGATGTTGGATATTGCTTCCTCAGAGTTTGCGGGGATAATTGCCAGAGGCTTATCATATTCTGTAACCTGTGACGGGGATACTGCAACAAGAGCCACATCAGATTGTATTTCTTCTGGAGAGTAATTGGCAGCCATAGGAGTTGAATCAGTCTGCTCCACTTCATCGCAGTTTGAAATCTCAAGGCTCTCATCTTGTTTCTTAAATAAGCGACAAAGGACATATGCATTCTGGTAAAAAATAAAAAGCAAATAAATCAAATCAAATCAAAAGTTATCATCACTTCATATAATTCCTTATCTAGTTGTAAATTGATTCAAACTCAGCAAACCAGAACGTCAAATAAACATAAGACCTTAGGTGTATCAATTATAAAACCAAGAATTTTCAACTTGAGCAAGTTATAAAAGCAGGGATAGAGCAACTGTTAAGCCAAAAATGAATAAAAAACAAAAAAAAAAAAACAAAACCAAAATGCAATCAAGCAGCCATTTGAGTCAGTTTAAGGCAAAAGTAGCTGTAAACTGACCATTTTATGAACCAAATAAGAAGAAGAATAAGCTTGAATCATCAAATAGAAAAAAGAAAAAACATAATAATAAATAGAAGCAGTAAAAAGCAGAGAAGAGAGTGAACCTGTCCAGGGTTGGTACCATCAAGCTCCTTCAAGGTGGGACGATACTCGTGCATAACCCAATTGGTTCTCTTCCCTCGGGGTGCACGACCAGTATAAAAGACCAAAGTCTTCTTCATTCCAATCAAGCTAGACCCAGATTTTATCTTACGATCCTTCCCCGTTGCCTTCCAATACCCATGATTCGTTGCTCGGTTCAATCGATGCCCATTTGGATACTTTTTGTCCTGTGGACAGAAGAAAAACCACTCTGGATCCTTGTTCCGTACCACCGACAAATCTACAACACAAACCCAACATCCAAAATTAAAAAGAAAATCGAATAATTACCAAAACGAAATAGCATACCCACTGCTAACTAATTCTTACAGTGCAGTATAATACACGCATATAAAACTCAGAATTTTTCAACTTTACCAAATCAACAAGAGATTATTTCTGATAGCAAAAAGTTGAAGAGATAAAAAAATTACCAGGCATATCCCATGGTTCCCATTTGCAGACATCAATTTCTCGGATAACCCAAACCTCGTCACCATTACCGTTGATCTTCTGTCGCAGGTAGTAATCGATGAGTTCCTCGTCCGTTGGTCGGAATCGGAACCCCAAAGGCAGTGAATTCAGAGACACCACCGCCATCTCATCCTCACGCGCCCGATAACACTCAACCGAACCCATGTCCGATCAACCAAGATCAAAATAAAAAAAAATAAAAAAGGAGAAGCTTTGAAAGGACCCTTAATCAATTAAATAGGAAAAAGAAAACCGAAGCAGAAATTGAGAATCAAGGGAATAATTCAGAGAATTTGAGGGGGTGATGGCCCATAGCTTTTTCTCGCTTTTTTTTTAATGAGGAACACGAGCAAGCACGCATGAAGAGAGAGAGTTTCACTGACAGTGTAGTGACTCTTCTTTCTTTGCCCGCAATTTTTTATGGATTGAAACCGCGTTTAAATTCCTCGTATATACCGCGTAAGATGTTTTACCCTCGCATTTTCGTGAAACTACGATGATGCCACAGTGTCTACTTATTCGTGCAACGCGTTGGAGGGTTGAGCCAGAAAACGAAGGTGAGGGGTAAAATGAGAATGAGACTTTTTGGATGTTTTATCGGAAGCATTGTATAAGGGGGTAAAAAGGACATGTTGTCAAGCAAATGAATTTATGACACGTGGCATCAAACATGCAGCATGGAGCCCCTATTTTACGTGGTGAGTAAGAAAACGAGACTCAGCAAATATAATAACTAAAAATAAAATAGTATAAAAAGGTCCAAACTAGTGGATATTTTAATTAATTTTTTAAAACAACTACTTATATTTCTTATTTTTTGCTTAAAGTAATTATAAACAAACACTTCTTTTATAATTTCTAAAGTATTAAATACTTTTTATTTTCTACTTAACTTTAATTAAAATATTAATATAATACAAGCCGTGCAATATATGTTAAACTCTCAATTTTCTTAAAACGATGCGATGTTAAAATTAATACTAATATTTTCTAATTAAGTAATGTAACTTAATCTTAAAGTTATAAATAATTTAGAAAACACTGTATTTACGGCTATTTAATTGTAATTCGTGCAGACACCGTGGATACTCTACTAGTTAAAAATTAAAAGGAACAAAGATAATTTCCCTCTCGTCTCTACAAATTGCCATGTCATCATTTTTTTGGGCTGAGACTCTTCTCGGTTCTTCCGATATTTTTCAATCCACATTATGGAATATCCTATTATTATTATTTTTTGTTATATATCCTTCTATTATTTTTGTTGTTATGTTTATTGCATCAAATATTAAAATTTGGGAACTTTATTTTCAGTTTTAGAGATATTTTTATTTTACAAATTTATTCATTAAGGGATGGCATATAGAGGAAAAGGTATTTGGTATGAATATTAATATGATAAAAAAATTAGACATAGTTATTTATATATTATTATATTATCTTTTAAATTTAAATATAATTTTAGTCTCTCAAAATATATTATACTTTTATTTTAGTTTAATAAAGCTATTCTTTATTGTAGACTTTATAGTTTCAAAATTTATGGATTTTCGTGCCTACACCGTATAATTTAACAATTAAGGATTAAACTTAAAAAATTAATAATTAAACCAGAAGTTTTTTACTGTGACTAGAATAACATCATTGATATTTTCATGAACTGATAATTTATTATTTAACCTAATAAATGTACAAAAAATTTAGTCGTTCAATATCATTCGGGAACGCAGTAGCAATTTTCATTTCTTTAGAACTAATTCACATTTTTTTACGTTAGTTATTGTCCACTAGTCAGTATTAATTAATAACGACTAAACACCAAATACTAAAACTAAACTAATTTTCAAATTATAAAAAATAATAATTGAAACATAAATATTCCAAAAAAGAAGAAAAGAAATAACAGACACCAAACTATTGGTAGTTATCATAGTGTCTTCTTCTTTCGTTTGCTATTATAGTGTCTTCTTCTTAACAACAAAGGAGGAGGGACTAAAATTACTAAAGAAAATTTTTAATACATTTTTTAACACATTCTTTATTATTAAATAAAGTTTTTTAAAAACTATAAAAATTACGTTAATCTTATTTCTTTTTATTTTTAGATTGATATTTCTCTTTCATATTCTTATATTTTTTAATAAATTTTAATTGATAATAAAAAATGTATTAAAGATGATGTATTAAAAAGTGTGTTGTTAGTATTGTAAATAATTTAAAATAAGTAAATATTAAAATACAAATTAAGAATATATTTGATAAAAAAATTCTTTCTACAATAAAAAATTTAATTCAATTGATAAAAATAATTTTAATATTATTTATAAATATATGTATATTTGGTATTGATTGGTGAAATTTAAATAATTAATTAAAAATAAAAAATATATTTATTTCATATACATATATATAGAATGAATTGAAGAGACATAATTATATAAGAAGAAAATTGCATATGAAATTTATTCATTATCAAGATAAGAACCCAAATTGAAAATATGAATATAAAGAAAGATTATGCAATAATTGGTGAGAGAAGTTGTCTATGTTTGGGGCCAGAAATTGTTACAAATTCAAGCAGTGATGAATATGAATTCCTAGCACGACTCCGAACTTTGATTTCTTAGACTTACCATATTTTATCCCATCATGTGAAGTGGAATGTATTCTCATTTCTTTTATATTATGCTACTTTTGATGCTCATCTCTGTGTACTTAACGGGAATGGATTCCAAATAAATTTCTTATTCATGAATTGACACATGAAATGAAATTTGATTTAAGGTAGCATTCGTTGACCTTCGCATGATTCCTTTCAATGCGAAATGGAATCAAATGATGAATGTATTCATTCAACAAAATCATCACATGTTCAAATACACATGCAAATTGACCTTCAAGATGGGTCTTCTTCAAACTCTACAAAGGTAGGAAGCTAATGAAGTACTTTCTCATTGTTTAATAACATGCCTTTCTACAAACTCAATTAAGCATATTCTCTAAATTTACAAAAATTGCAAACTCCTTCAATTCAATGGATTGATAGTGATTAAAATGATAAATAAGACAATTATTTAAAGACATCTTAGTTTATATAAAAGTGGAAATTTTTGGTTGAAAAAAATAGTACCCAAAAAATTATCAAAGATTGTTAAGTTATTCCATCTTGCAACATCCCCAAATTGTTGGCAATTTTTTGAATTTTTTATAAAATGTTTTTCCTTTTTTGTCTTTAAGATTTAATTTTGATAGATAAGTTGTAAAGGATGATTGGGTTATGAGATTGTAAGGACGTAAACAAGAATTTATTGAAAAATTTATTGAAATATATTGTATTTTGATCAGTTATGGAAGAAGAAAATGAACAATAATTTTTTAATAAAGTTAATATTTTTTATATAAAAAGAATTTATTTAAAATATTTTTTTAAGTTAAAGAATCGAAATGAAAAAAAAAGTTACAGGATTAAACTAAATCAAAACTAAGAATTAAGGGAACAATCTATTAATTTAGGCAAAAATATATTACTAATATTCTTTGTAAATCCGATAGTTTTCTCACATCTATCGCACAAAAGACATAATGCATCTTGTATTAGAATTTTTGTTATTATTTGTCAATATATAAAATGTCACAAGCAACCTTCCATATGAAAAGGTTAAAGCGCATTAAAGACTATTCGAATTATATGTGATCTTTTTGCTGAACATAACATACCCCTTTCTACAAATTGAAGTTAATATGCCTCCTTTGATAACAAATAACATAAAAAAACATGCATTTCTTATTTTCATGAATAAGATAAAGAAATATCTCTTTCGAGACTTGCTAAAATATAGATTTGGATAAAATTCCTTAAACTTAGGTTTCAAAATATTTTTAAATTCAATACAAATCGTTTTAATCAAAGAGAAAACTTGAAAAATCAAATCAAACAAAATGGACAAAGAAGACAAAATAATATTACAAATCTAAATAAAACTAATTAAAATCGAATTAAATTATCAAAATAAAGTATAAAATGTATATAATTTTTCATCACATGCACCATGTCCCTGTTAGAGCCTATAGGAGAGTTTGACCCTAAGGAGAAGCCAAATAGATGAACGAGTGACAACTCAAACAATAAATATCAAAATTGACCATTTCTAGAAGCAAATAAACTAGTACGTGAACTGGAACAAATTAATTTTCTTAAACACGAAGCCAATTTTAAGCATTATTGGTAATGTTATTTTTCACTCTATCTTCATTTTTTCCCGTGCCTTGTCTCTTAAGAATTACTTATAGTTGGTTGAATTGTTCAATTCAAATGGCTTTATACCAATAATCCTCCAACTACGGTAGAAGCTATATGTGTGTGTATTATGCAATTTAAGAAACTCTCCTTTTTAATGGTGCAACTCTAAACTACTCAATACATCTTTATATCTCACATGAATAGTTATTTTTATTTCAAAAAATTATTAACTTGTTTCTTTTTTAATTTTAAACAACATAAATATAGAATTAAAAGTATATAATATATTAAATTATAAAAATATTTAAACTAATTTTTTTTAAATTAAAACAATAAAAACATCAAACATTTTTTTGGGTCATTAAAACAAAATGGTGGTATGTTGTAACATTAAGCCCAACAAATCTCACATGTTGAGAAACCGTGCAAGAGTTGAAATAAAAAAGTCTTCACTACCTTTTTCTTCCAAACTGTACACTACGGCCTAATTTCATTTGATTTGCATTTGATGCTTAATAATAAATTTGTATTTATGCCCTTTTTTATAATTCATATATTTATGTTTGATCTTTATTTTATTTAAATTTTATACTAATTTATATGTTAATTGTATAGTTTAGTATGAAGAGATCATAAATGAATTTTGAGTGCGTTTTAGGTCCAAATTAATAGAAGATCAAAGTTTTGCAACAATAAGCATGCTTAGACCCTTTCAACAAACACAGTCATACTTAAGACCTTGCACATTTGTGCTCATCTATGGGAAGCTCAATTATGAAGAGCTTTTAAGGTTTTCAAATCCTATAAAAGAAAGACTTCAGATATTCTGTTTAATACCATTTTACATATTTTGTTTTGCTCTTTGATATACCTCTCATCTTATCTCTCTTGCACGGAGTCTTTGGCATACTCTTGGCGAGACTTGGAGCTTTAAGCAACTATACTTGAAGATCGAAAAACTCATCTCATTCTAGTTTGCTTTTCTTTGTGGCTTTGTTTATGATTGTTCTAGTTTTTTCCTTTAGCATGAGTAATTAAATTCATAGTCAGGACTATGAGAACTATTGTTCATGAATTTATAGGATTTTGAAATTTGAATCTATATTTGGTTTCTATTCGTGATTAGCTTTTATCCCATTGTGCATAATTACAATCCTAATTAATTATTTCGTTAAGAGACCGTACCTCGATTAGTTAATAGATCTATAGGATAAAACAACACAAAGGATTAAGTGGATCAAATCAATCTTTCTTTTCTAATCGTTATTAAATTAACAAGTTCATAAGTGCTTTAAACTTTCTTGAATTAATATCTTGTATGACCATTAGAGATGTTAGTTTAGATAAAAGAATATTAATATTATATAACCATTGGATATTAATAGTAATTGCATGAATACTTGATAATTGCAAGAAAATTGAATTTAGAGTTAAAACAGAAAAATAACATAAATGATTGAATGAGAAAAACTCATATACTCTCAGTTCTTCTCTGTAAGTTCAACCAAGACGTGTATTGTATTCTGAGTTTATAATTGATTTTATAATTAAATTTTTATTTTTAATTCATCTCATATCCTTTAAGCTTAAACGATTAAATTAAAAAAAATTAACAATTAAAAAATAATCCTTGTGAAACAGTATTTTGAAAACTTAATTTAAGAATTCTTTATTACTTCTCGATGGGTACCTTTTATACTGAACACTTAACTTTTATGTATTTTTTTATTTTATAACAATAATCCTGTTATTTATTTATTTATTATTTTTCTGCACTCTACACCTAAATTTTTTTAATAATTATATGTTGATACCCACATTTTGGGCGTAGAGTGAGTCAAAAGAAAGATTGGAAAAAAAAAAGAGAAAAAAAAAGTAAGAGATGTCAATATTAATTCTGAATTTTACCCAAAAAAGAAATACAATTTCTGAATTCATAACACATTATATGCTACAATAATCCTGAGCTTGACAGCATCTTCCTTCACGTGCCAAAAAGGCAAAGACAAGATAGAAAAAAAGAAAAGAAAAGAAAAGTAGGAAACATATTTATTGTAAAAAAGGTAAATTAAAGCTAAAGGTATACCACTCCACTGCACTAAATTATTGACATCTTGTTTAATGGTGGAGAAACCAAATCCAACCTAAGTATATAACTACAAATTACTAAAAAAAATTATATCGCTCTAGAGCTAAGCTACAACTTCACCTTTGCCATCAGCAGCTTCATTCCCAATTCTTTTCTCGACAACTAAAGCTCAAATTAGTGTTATTATTTACATAAGAAGTAATAAGGTTAATTGCAAGTTTAACTGACCAGAACTGAATCTGACTTTTGGACATACACACACATAACTCAAATTAACACTCTAATTAATCCAACAATTTACCAGCAAAATTTCTGTTCTACAGCTATTGCTGATTGTTAGCTCCTTTGGCAAAAGGATTTTCTTTTGATAGACTATGTAGAAATAACTGTTGGATCGAGGTTAACTAGCCATGTTGTATGTGTATAGAACAAGCTTAAAAATTTATAAAATTGAAAAGTTGTAGTTTTTCCTTAACAGAAATTTCGTACAACTTTAAGAGAAGGAATTTGAGTTTTGGACGTATTAACCATCGCCAATTTGAGACTTTCACATTATCTTTGGAAATACGTTGCCCACTCTCAACTTGTAAAAGAGAGGTGTTTGCTCTTACTTTTACTTTATATGGGTTAACAAGTCACATTTGAAGTTGTGCAAATGCCAAACTTTACGCAATTTGTCCTATACGGCTGCCACTTAATGCTATTTGATTTACATGAAAAATTCCAATTTGATATTGACTATCTGTGTGAGATCAATAAGGAAAAAAATGCATGTGTCAAAAGTGAATTGAAATAAAACCTGAATTCAATCCTTTTTGTTTGTTGCACCCCATATTAATCGCCTAAAAGTATAAATTTTGGGCTTTATTTGTTTTTGATGGAAACGTATGTCAGATCACATGCAGTAAGAAATACTGTGTATACAAGTGCATCTGAAAGTCTTATTTTCCAGTTTGCATTCACAGAAGTGTGAACCACACATGCAGTGTAGCCTACAGTGAACTAGGCAAGATAGTAACCCTGCGATGCAATCCCACTACAAAGCCTTTTGGATTTCTTTTGTATATAAGTGTTTATAAATTATTCTTTAAAAGTATCAGGAAATAACAAATTAACAACTCGGTGTGGAGTGTAGGATTGCCCCTCCAAGCACTGGAAAAAAAAAGGAAAAAAATTAATGCTTTTGTAAGGATTGCCTCAAATATTTAAGTTCAAAGTACTTTTTAAATCCTTTGCAAATTCCTAGGAAAAGGGGTGGGAAGAAAGAAATCTTGATCTTACATTTAAAAGGGTTAGGAGAACCTAACTTTAATAAAGGTAGCTAAAGCATGGAGAGTGGATTGACACAAGGCTCAAGCTTGATATCACAAATTTGCGGCTGAAAGCCAGTCATATTTTTTGACCGCTTTTGCTTGCTAAGGGATACAGATACTGCCCAACACATTCAATACGTATTTAGAATGCTGGATTTTCGATATACAAGCTTCCAACTTTACATTGTCCAACATCAAAATATTCGCTACTTAATTACCTGCAATAGATTGCGATATACACGTAAAAAATCTCGAAAAATTCCTACCATTTAACGTGCTCCCATCATTCTTTACAGAAAAAACATAAAAAGTGTTTCTTTTTACATCAATTGATCTTTGGGTATGGTTTTTGTCCATGACCAAAATTTGTTATCAACATGTAAATCAGTAACAGGGAAAGGCTACAATACTCAATTAAGGACTGCATGACACTTACCAACTCTTAATTAAATTAAGCATACTCCCACAAAATATTTTATTTTTAATAACAGAAAAACTATTTTTAAAATAAAAATCAAACACATAAGTATAAATCGTATTACCTAATTCTTCATTGTCTTTTCAACCACCAAAATGTTGCAAATAAAAAAGGAAATTAATTATTGGAAAATAGATTTAAATCTTATCGTGTTAAATTTTGACGTATTTATTATATTATTAGAAATACATTAAAATAATTATATTAGTATTCAAATAGGTTCTCAATTAATTGTGTGCACCATGCACACATGTTTGTGTTTTCATTGTCTTTTGTCTGGTAAATTAATAACTAACATGCCATTTGTCCATCTTAAATTGTTTAGGGTTAGTTATTTTGTTAGCCAGAAAAGTTAAGAATGTGTTTGTTTTAAGTTGTAAAATTATTCTCGGAAATATGAATTCGGAAATGAAGTATTCTCGCCTTTGTTATAAGTTTTAAATCTTTTTTAAGGCATATTTAATTTTCAAGAATGAGTCACCTTACTATTTTAATTGAGTTTTATTCATATGCTGAGGGGGTGGAAATATTACATTCTCACGAGAATATTATGTTATAATATACCTTAATTTGTAACTTCCATTCTCACTTTTATTTTTTCTTTCATGATTTGAATTTTGAAAAAAATTTAAAAGATATTTAAATTTAGCCAAACATGTTTCTTAATTTACCCAAAAATAACATTCTTAGTAGTAGTTTTTCAAGGAGAAGTTATTTCTAAAAATGTAAATATGTTACCTTAAAATAAATACTTCTTAACGGTTTGATTCTAGAAGTTAGTATTCCCCAAGAAAATGAAAGTGTTTGGAATAACTGATCCTAACTCCTAATGTTATTGTTAAATGACAATCCACTGTAGAGCGTAACAGATTAATATCTGTGGTTTTGCTACGCGAAGAACATAAAAACATCCTTCATGATATGGGCCATGTTTTTTGGGTTTTGGGGCGCATAGTCTATAGATGTTCTTGCCCCACCCCCACAAGAACACCGCGGGTATTAAGAGATGACACGGCAGGTGTTTCTGTCACCTGTTAACTCACCACCAAAAAGGAGTAACTTCCTTCTTAAATTAAATTTGTTCGTTAATTTATCGTTTCTTAACTTTTCATTTCCAATATTAATTCATGGTCTAGTAACTTCAATAAACACAGTTTGTCGAAAAAAATTATAGTTTAAAATATGTTACAAGAGTTTGCAATATACATATGTTACAAGAGAAACTAGTTTATAGAACTTTGTACAATTTGAATTTGTCACAACTATATCAAAAGTAATATGTTACAAGTTACAATGTGTCTGAACTCCCTCTATTTCAAGAAAGCTCTACCTAGAGGTGCATCTTACCAAAGCTACAAAAAAAGGTTTGATGCCTAAGAGCTATACAACAACTATACAGATAGTTCTTCTTTTTGCTTCCGTTTGTCGAATCTTTCACCAGAGAAGAATAAATGGGAAAACAAGCTGGGTGACGAGTGTTGCTTACTGCAGATGTCATCAGCAATGCCAGGGATACTAGAGCACTTGTGCTCTCTGTCAAAGTGTGAAATCACTTCTGGCGAATGATAGTGCAGTAATCACAACACAGGGCTGTTTAAAATCTCCCCAGAAAAGAACTCTTGTATCTTTCCTTACTCGTTCCACTGCTTCACCCGTTCCTTACTGTGACATATATGTACAAAAGTCTTAATTCTAAAACCTAAGCTGTAGCAGCCAAAAGCATTGTTAGCAAATCAACTGGGAGCATGGCATTCTTATTGGTGAGAAAACTACAGTGAGACGAGCATGATCAGAAAGGGAGTAATCTTCAGGCCATCTACCTTTCTCGACCTCTGGAGGGAACAGAACTGCATTTTTTACACTAAAACCAATTGTTTGCTCCAGTGCATCCTTTGAACCGTCTTCCAGTTCTCCATTCTTGTTGTCATCTATCTGATCTGGACTTGTTGAATTCCAGATATGCTGCTGCATCCACATAATATGAAGACCATGCCAACAAACAAGAAAGCACTGGAAAGATTAAATGGAATTTCATTGCCTACTCTGCTAACAACAATAACAAGCAAGCCTTATCTTACTGTCACTTATATGTATCAAATAAGCATTGCTAAATACAAACAATAAAAAGGGATTTTCAAGCCATTCTATGATGCAGAAAGATTTTACTTCACTAAATGATATTTTTTTTATAATGTCTGTACAGGTTAAGTTGTTCTTGTTGGAGCATCCCCTCCGGATCAAAAGACAAATGCTAGCAATAGCTACCATGGATTAAACATGACAGAACTTCTTGGTTGTCATGTTTATGTCTGATGACATGAAAACAAAAATGCGGATTGACATTGCTGCATCACTCATCAGTGCATTACTATATGCCTTACGTAGAAAAGCATTTTCATCTCACAACCTCTAGTCATTTGCTGCCAATGTACAATATTTACTGAATAAATTCAAGACTTTGGAGTCTTTTTGTTTAATATTTATGGTAATAGCTAATTAATGTCAAAGACTTTACCAGAAATTCTTTATAATCAAGAACACCGTTTCCATCTACATCTGCTTGGGGCCACAAGTCCTTTATCTCTTCCTCAGTCAACCCATAGCAATGACCAGTTAAATTGAGCTGCACAGAATGATAAAAACCCCTATAAGCACCAGGATTTCTCAGACAATCACATGCATTAACTGAACTTTTATGTTCATCCTACAGTTAATACTGCACCATACCTGCCTAAGTGCTTCACAGAAACCAGAGTAGGTAATACAATCTTCATTGTCGGCCTTTAGAAAGGCGAATGCATCACTCTCATTCAGTGAAGCTCTCCGCAATAGGTACTAAAAATGGAGAAACTTACTGTCAATATCATTTCAGTTCAACAAAATATAAATAAAAAAGGAATAGTTTTGACTTGATAATTACATCTTTTCTACCCTCATAAATAATGGTTGGTTAAAAACTCCATATAGATAAATTACAGTGAAATGGAGGCATGAAGAAGCATTACACCAACAGTATGTCTGTACCTGACACAGTCTTGTCTTTTAACAATTTATCTAATACACCAATCGGGTGTATTAATTTTTAGGAGAAAGACAACCATAATATCAAGATACTTGTCCAGCATTGGAAGTTTTACCTTATCCGATTCTACTTTCGCTAAAAGGAAAATAATGTTAAACCTATAGGAAACACTTGTGGTCTAATGATATATATGTTCAAATTCCTTGCAAAGATGGTAAAATTATCACACTTAATAACTAAGTTTAGGTCCTAATGCTTTATGATTACCTTGAACATTCCAAACACTGCTTCACTCCAACTTGCTTTTAGTAGTTTTCGATATTTGTCAGGATTTAGTAGCCAAATAAAATCAACAGCACAGATATTTCCCCGATGATTGCGGTGGCTAACCCACTGCATTGACACAATGTTAATAAATGTGAGTGAGGGCATATTGTCCAGCAGAAAAATAAAAAGAAAAATTGTACGGCAATGCTAAATATATGACCTTGTCAGCATCTGCATCAGTGTAATGATGTGCAGTATCATAAGATGATACAAAGCCCTGAGACCTCAGGAACTTGTAGACATGTCCCCGTTTGCTTCCATTCCAGTCACTGATGAATAAAAAGTTATAAATAAAAACCGATTCAAGTATTTTAAATAAGAGAAGTACATGGTTTGCAGTTTACCCGCATAGCATGATTGGCATTGACTTGAGTTGGAAATCGTTCTGATATGATTCTACGTATTGAAGTATCTTGTAGACCTGCACAGAAAAGAAAATTTCAAGGTAGGTCAATCTAAGTGAGACACCAAGCTTTATAATTGGTATGTGCTTAAATTGGAGACCACGTTTAAATTCTTAGGTACCTGCTGCAGTCGTACAAGGGATAGAGTTGAATCGTGAGGAAATAACAGATGAGTGTTCACAATTAGAATTTCCTGCCTAACATTACTGTTTCGCCACTGTGAAAACGGAGAAGCTAGTTCAACATGTAACAACTGAGCTACACGATCCCCGCAGTCATTGAAGTGCAATTCCTTATAATTAAGAATATTGAAGTATTCCTTTTGAACTGCTATCAGAAGACCTGCAGACCCAAGAGTTTATATGAGAATTGGTATTTTGCACTTTGTGCCTAAATTTTCAAAAGGCAATTCTGGAACAAAACTAAGTACTAGGAAGATAACAAACATTATAAGACCCCAATCACAATTTAATTGACTGAAAGCCTCATTCGCAATAAAATTAAAAACAGAACATATTTTTCCTGAATAAAATAATTTTAAATGTCTGTACCCATCCATCATGCGCGGTATTCCTGTTTTCCAATTTCAATAATTTTGTTCATCAGACCCCAAATGGGAACGGATTCTCTCGGTTGAATTTTCACGTGGTAACAAAAATTTCCTCTCTCTCTCTCTCTCAACATAACAACATACACATTGAAGGGATAGAGTCTTGTAAAAATTTACGGATATTAATGAAGAGAAAGATATACACGAAATTTTAAAGTATATAACTATAACGTGATAGGAATCTACCAATATAATCTGAGAAATACGGATCTACCAATATAATCTGACAAATACGTGTGTCTTAAGGGCAATAATTTAAAATTTTAAAAATAATTTTTTATTAAAAATATAATAAATATACCTTCACCATAATTTCCAATGCAATCAATCACAATTTCCAATTAAAAAATTTACTTTCAAATTCTTTGACTAATGTCCTAACGGCGGCGCTGTTTAAAGAGTGATATAATATTTGTGGAAAAGAGGGAACTACCCGCTTGTATTATATAATTGGTATTTATTTGCAATAATGAAAAAGATGAAATTCTGAGAAAAGAAATAATGGAAAAAAGGTGTTATGGAATTGAGGGAGAATGTGCATACCGTCTCCACGGTTGTTGGTCCTTCCAAGCTTGAAACTGACATAACCAGCGTCGCCAAGTCTATTCTCATACAAATTAACAAGCTCTTCGTTCCCAACCCAAAACTCCTGCAAAAACCCATTATATTATAGAATCTCACATCACACGTCACTCCAAACAATTTCAGCACACAATCACAAACCTGGAGACAAATAATGGAAGACCTCTCATTCAACAACCAATCCAATATTCTGTGATTCCTGGCCAACCAATACGTTCTATAATCGCTCTCGCGACAACTCGGGTCCTGCTTTCATTCATAAAACCCAAATAAAATAAAATAAAATAAAATAATATAGAGGAATTTAGAATATTAAGAAAATTAAAAAATAATAATAATAACCTCATGGTTGATGCGCTTGTATATGGGAGCGAGAATGTTAAAAGTGGTGCAGGTAATACAAGGTTGTTGTTGGTTTTCCTTAATGGATGAAGCAATTGCAAAACTCCCAATCCTTGAAATCCTTCCCATACTCTTAGCCCACCTATCCGTTCTCATTCTACGTCCAAACCCAGCCCTCCAATGCCAATGCCAATGCCAATGCCAATGCAATGCTACCCCCTCTTCTATCTAATCTATACAATACAATGATTATGATTTGAAAAGAAAAGAGGGTGAGGGGTCAATTTCAGAATGAAATTTGTTTGAATGCCCCCACGGCGATTGAAAATTGAAAGCAAATAACGACACGCACCCGATAATAGCAAATTTTGGGATTTCACGCCCGTCGTTTCCTTTTTTCTCTTATAAATAGCTTCCACTCTCTTCTCTTCCCACCGCACTTAACTGCCCAACGTCAACATAGCACACATTTATCATGCCATTCAAACTCCCTTTCCCATTTTACCATCCTCTCCTTCCTTCCCATCCAATTCTTTTCGTTTTCTTACCCTCTTAAAACCATATCACATTTTTCTTAATTTCTCTGTATTTCCTCTTATTTTAGTATTACTAAACGTTAAATTGTGAATTTAAATATGACTCTATTCTTTGTGAATTTAAAGCATTTATATCGATCAAATTTTACTTGTTAAACTAATATTGATCGGTGTTAGTGACTGGTATGAATTCAAATTTACCAAGTAAAAATACTTTATCCTTCATTTAATTTTTTTGTTAAACCTAAAATAAAATATTATTAATGGAGAAATTAAGAATACTTGTTAAGAAGGTAAATAAAATGTTTACTTTTAAATTAATAAGCTTCATTTTTATTTTCAAATTCTTAACAAATGTCTAGAAGGACTCCTAAATATCTGGCATAACACATAGGTGGAAAGCGAATAAATTGTGCAAAGTAGCTTTGTGGTGGGCGCATGCTGCATCGGCGCAATGAACCTGAAGAATTGTCCCCTTTGATTTTTATTTTTCATTTTTTCTTTTATAGTCCTTTTCGCCGAAAGTAAAGATAAAAAAATGAGGAGTGAAGAATGGAATCAACGAATCAGCGTCTGCTGCTGAGGACCATTGGTGAATGATGGCTATGATTGCGGATTCAGCATTGAATGCATAAAACAAATGAAGAAGTTAACCTTCAAAATTCTAACCTACTCAAAGGTCATAAGTCATACCAGACCAAGACTCGTGTCAAAAGTCTTACCTTCTTGTTCTTGACGGGTTCTGCCCATTCGATTTAATTCAAATATGTATATTTTTATTAAAAAGTATGTGAATTATCATACTTTCTAATATAATAATAATTAAAAAAACATTAGTAAAAAATATCAAACACCATGTATTTTATTAATATCCTAATTTTTTATTTAACATTTGAATTTTAAATTTTCATTTAAAAAATAGTAATAGTCTTTTGGAATTCATAAAAAATGATTAATTTTAATGGTTACTATTTTACAAAAAAAAATAATTTAAAAAGACATGTAGATTAATAATAACACCGTGTAAGGGGGTTGGGACTTAATTAAAGATCAAGTACCGGATTGTCTAGTTTGAGAGAAAAATAGTGGTGGAAACGAGTGAGCAAAATCTGGATATTAATTCTTAGCTTATGAAAATAGTAGAGCCATTCCCAGAGAATTAGGGTTGGATTTGGAATTTGCTTGCTCCCAAGAATACCTATATCCTTCTGTTGAGGCTGTGTCTGTGAAATTGTGGCAATGAAACCAGCTTAGACATGAAAGGATAATGTCGTTAGTTGATATTTGCCAGAGATGCCAACAAGAAAAAGAAACAATGATCCTGGCCCAAATTCTTCACTTGGCGTTATGTACGTGAAAGAGTGGTTAATTAATTAAGGGCCTCTATGAATTAGGAGTGCTAACCAACAGATTCAATCCAATGTAAATTCAAAATTTGCCTATCAAATAAATAAAAATTAAATTAACTGAATATCAAATAAATAAATAAAATCATAAAAATTATTTTTTTATTATATATTGGATTCAATTTCAAATCCTATTTTAAAAACTGAACCAATCTAATTAAATATATATATATATATATATATATATAACTTTTTATTTAAAAATAGTATAAAAATGATAAAATAATTTATATACTGTCTTTTAATTAAATTAAAAATAAAATTATAAAAAAATTTATCCAATCTTAATTGCATTTGATATTGGATTATATTTAATTTAATTTAATTATTTTTTCAAATCAATTTAAACTCAATGATAGTAATATAATTGAAGATTTTTTTATTTGTTGTTTTAAATTGATCCAAGCGAGCGCCTTCTCCGATCATGACTAACTTGTTTATCAGAATCCAAAAAACATAAAGACGTTGACACATGCAATAAAAATAACTTTTTTATTATGTAACATAATTTGTTAGTCAAAATAATATTTATCAGTGTATCAAATTCTGTATAAATATTAATTCTTCTCTCTCAATAACATCACTTCTTTTGTTGTCTCCTTTTCTTTTATCTTCTTGCAACTGTTGGGAGATAAATATAGGAATTCCCGTTGACCGTGTTTAGATTTTCTTTTCTAGTTTATGTTCCTTATGCATAAAAAAATGGAGAATTTTCGTTATAATAATATAAAATATTTAAATTTTAAAATAAAAGGTATGGAAAAAATAATATTTAAATTATAAGATACTATAAATTATTATTTTTTAACATCTTTGTGTGGTTTTGTTTTGAGAGAGAAGATATATATGCCACATTAAACAAGCTTTTTTTTCGTCATATAATATATTTAGTGCATTTTTTTGTGTTGTGGTGTTAATTTCATGACAACTTTTGAGAATCAAATATAAATACTTGATTAATGATAAAGCTTATATTTAATTTTTATGCCAATCCACCACCACCAGCAGTCAGTTTCAATCATTTGCCTGTTCTTTTAGATTTTATTCAAAAAGAAAAAGTAGCAAATGCCTCAGGTACGGAAAAACATGCTGAATGCAAACATGTAGTTTACGGAGTATGGAGAAAAAGGCTAAAAAGTCATATAGTCAACTTGAAATATTCAATCATACCACTGATAGGAATTTGTTGATTAGTGACTAATTTAGCAATCAAATAAAATTATTTGTAATTTTGTGACTAATAATTTTAGTAATAATAAAAGACAATAAGTTAGTTTAACGACCAAATTAATAACTAAATATTTTAGTTATAAAAATAAAATATGAGGTTAATTGCTAATTCAGTCAAAATGTAAATTAGCATTAAATAAGTTGGCAAAAAAAATAAAATATGAAATTAGTCATTAAAATGTAACAAAGTAATTTAACTGTTGAGTTAAGCAGTCGTAAAATTTAAATACAAAATTAGTCACTAATTTAGTTATTAAGATGTAACGAGAAAATTTAACTACCAAACTAATAGGAATGTTTATGAATTAAATAAAGTGGATTTTGATGTAAAAAATGACATGACTCTAAAAATTTCTTAAGTTAGATGAATCAATTTCGATAAAAATAAAATAAAATAAAATTTACCAGACTCAAACCAATCTGATCACGAATTAAGGCAAAAATATTTAGATAAGAAGCATGAAAAATTATTCATTTTAATACAAAGTATAATATCAATAGTTTAATATTTATTTAAAATAAAGAATTAAAACAATACAAATAAAAAAATAAATTTTAAAAACTTTATATAAATTATAAAGTAAAAATTTTAATATTTATCTTATAACGTAAAGCAGTAAAAAATATTTAAAAATTAAAATATAAAATCACCTGTAAATATTTAATTCTTCACTTCCAACAAATTAAGAATAAATCAAAACTATACATAAAAAAAGACTTATGTGTGATGGATCATTGTATCTATTGAATTGAATTAGATTTTAATATTACAATTCCGTAACTCAACTCATACTTTATTAGATTCTAGTATTTTCACTTGAACTTATTTGTCTAATAAAAATTCCTAATCAAGTTAAATAATCTATATATTAACAAATAAAATTTATATTTATAATATAAATGTTTATTATTTTTTAGTAAAAATCAAATTTTATGATAAAGAAAAACCAATATATAGAATAATCTTTTAGTCAAAAACTATTCATATTTGTTAGGCAGGGTTAGTTGAATTTATAAGTCAACAAAATCTATCAACACTCCCCTCACAACTATTATATCTATCGTGTTTACTAACGAATATGTAACCACCCAGTAGATCACAATTTTTTGTTATCGTTATGCTATTTTGTGAGCAAAATACTCACTAAATATTTTAGTTGCTGATTTAAAAAATAACACAAAATTATTTAGTGACTTAATTCAATCGCTAATTTAAAATTTCTGCGACCAATTGACAATTCGATCGCTAAAATACTTTACAACCAGGTTTATAGCTTCTATTTCATTTTAGTTGCTAATTAATTTAACAATTAAACTTTAACTTTTATTATCGACAAATCAATTGCTAACTCACTTTTTTTTAATGTTTTACAGATATTTAGTAAATAACAATCAAATAAATAAATAGTAAAATAAAGTATATAGTTAAATAATAATAATAATAATAATAATAATAATAATAATAATAATAATAACTTTTCAGATTAATCCATGAACTATACTCATTAATTTAGTTGTTGAGATTTGTACATAAACTTGTTAATTTTTTACTCTGTCCAACATAAAATACTACATTCAGTTAAGAGTTCTCTCGTACCTTGAGATAGGTAAAATTAAGGTTCCTCCAACAATCGTATATGAAAATTATATCTCGTACGACTAAAATAAAAATACTCAAATAATGGTTATAATAAACATAGATATGTATAATAGAAAGCTTGAAATTTTTTAACTGAATCCTATAATTATAACTTTTTTTAAGATAAGAAAATATAGAAATTTAAAAAATTATTCTTTGCAGTTATAATGTTAAAATATTAAGTCGATTTACTCATCTTTATCTTTATCATTACAATAGGTCTGTTGAATATTATATTATTTATTTCTATTTTTTATTTATGTGTAATTTTTTTTTATTATTGTTTTCTTAATTATTATTATTGATAAGAATTCTCAACCATATAAATCAATTAAAAAAAGAATGTTATTAACTTCAGTCCTTAGAGCTGAGTTTAAGTATCTATAAATAAAAAAATTATTAAAAAAATACATAATTATTGTATTAAAATTATAAAAATATAATAAATATTTTTTTTAATAAAATTTTACTATTATTAACTACTTAAGACTGAAGTTAACAAAATCTTTAAAAAAAACATCAGAATCGTATCATAACTCTCAATCTATTCCTCGACCACCACCAGACACTATTTTATATTACCACTTGCTCCAAAGTCTCTCTCTATCATGTTTGAACCTTCTCATGGTCCCTCTTACACTAGTATCAGAAGTTCCTCCTCTCCCAACTCATTACAACCCCACACCCTTAACCTAAAAATCATTTCACATAAACACAACAACAAAATTCGTCATCTTAATAGCCCTAATTTCCCTTCACACAAGCCTTCTTGATTTTTTATCAATGACATCCTTACTTTTCTAGAATTATCTGGATTTTACAAAATTTGTTCTTCTCTTTAACACTAAATTTCAAATCAACAAACTACAACCCTACAGTAAAAAAGGTGAAAGGAGGCTGAGAATATTAAAAAAAGAAAGAAAGACAAAACAACTTGTCGAAAGAGACATTAAGTTTAATAGCTGAGACAGTAGTGAAGTAGGAAAAGAAATTGAAACATGCATTTTGATCACTACAAAAATTTACAATTGTTCACTAGATTAAAATGTTAAAGAGATAAAAATTAATAATCTATTTAAAAATGTTAAAAAGTAATTTAAAGATTTACTCACATTTATATTTAAATATATAAAAGTTTAGCTAATTTATAAATTAACTAAAATGTAATTGTTATCATATTAATGGTTAAATGACTCTCTCAAATTACTTTTTTTTAATCATTAGTTTAGCTCTTTTAATTTTTCTTTTGTCAGACTTAAGTTTTTTCTTTTCTTTTTATCTTCCATCATGAAAAAACTAGGAGTTAAAAGGGAAAATACCAAACTTAAATAAGGACTCTATTACTCTCTTAATTTGAGTACTATTTTAAGAGTTGATAAAAACTTTTTTTTATCTCATCAAATAAATTATAAAAATGAAAAACTTGATGTGTCTGTAATTTATTTTATTTTAAAAAATAATAAAATTTCTTTTAATTTTCTCAAAATGAATAAATAATTTACACCACCACTTATCCCAAAGTCCCTCCACCATGTTTGAACTTTCACATGGTCCCTCTTACACTAGTTCCACACCTTTAACTTAAAAAGCTTTCTACATAAACACAACAATGAAACTTGTCATCTTAACACCTCTAATTTCTCCTCACACAAGCCTTCTTGATTCAATGGCATCCCCTCCCTTCTAGAATTGTCTATATTTCTTCATATTCAAACATATCTACGACAAAGAATTAGGAAACAATCTTTTACTATTTGTCCATTTTCACAAAACTTGTTTTCCACTCTAACCCTAAATTTCAAATCAACAAACTACAACCCTGTACAATAAAGAGGGCAAAAACATTAGAAAGAAAAAGAAGAATAAAACAAAATCATTGAAAAAGGTATTAAGTTTAATGATTGAGATAGTAATGAGGTAGAAAAAGAAAGTGAAACACGTGATTGAGACAATAGTGAGGTAAGAAAAAAAAAATGAAACACATAATTCTAATCACTACAAAAATTAATAAGTGTTTATTGGATTAGAGTGTTAAGACGAAGACTAATAATCTATTTAAAAAATCTTAAAAATCTATTTATATCTATCTTCTATATCTATATGTAAAATTGACTACACCTGTTTATTATTCTATACATTAAATTTTGAAATGTATAAAGTCATCTTTATATATGTGACTTCATTTACTTCTTACTCTATGCATTCAAATTCAGAATTTATAAAGTCACTCTTATGTGTACTCACTTATTACTCTATGCATTAAAATTTGAAAATTATAACTTATGAATTGAAATTATATTTATTCATACTTATTTATCTTTGAAATGTATTTAAAGAATTTTTGTTATAATTAATGAATTATATTTAAATAATTAATTTAGAACCTATAAAGTCACTCATATTAACTGCATCTAATTATTACTTTCTACATCAAAATTCAAAATGTAAAACTTACTGATTGAAATTTATATTTTATTCATACTTATTATGTTTGAATTGTATTTAAAAAATATTTATTAGATTTGATGAATTGTATTAAATACAACAATTCTTCTCTTTTAGTTTCTACCTAAATCTTAATTAAAAAATTTTAACTACTATTTTTTTCTCTTCTATTATTTATTTTTTTAGAAAATAATTTAATAAAAATTGATATATCAAAATTATGTATAACCTAATAACATAGACTATTTTATTTATATTTTATATTATAATAATTATGATGTCAAATTTAATTTTTTTAAATTAAAAAATTAACAATATTCATACTTAATGATTTTGTTGCAATGTCTTTTTATAAAATACTATAATGATGATGATAAATTTAAAACTCTTCAATTAAAACTAATTAATTATAATAATTAAAATAAATTAAAAATTACTAAATATCATAACAATGAAAATGAATATGATTTAACTGTTCTATTTTCATATTTAATAATTTTATATCATAATAAATGAATAAGTAAAGAAAATATAACGTTTTAATTTTGAATTAAGTTCAAATGTTATATTTAATTTATATATATATCATTTATTTTAAAATTTTATAAGTATGAAATCTAAATCTTTACAACTATTAAAAGACTTTAAATATAAAAAAAAATAGAAGTTAGTGTTTAAAATGTTATAAAAATAATTTTATATTAATATATCAAATTATATTTATTTATTAGAATTTTATATTCTAACTATATGATTATTTAAAATTTTTAGATTGGAATATAAATTTTAATACTTTTAAATTTTTTTATGATATCATTCAATTACAAACATAAAAAAGAGTGCTTCCTAGTAGAAAAACTTAGTTATTTTGTAAATTTACAATTAGTTTTCAAGATATAAATTAAAATACAGATATTATACATAAAAATATGAAATCAGTATAATTTTTTTATTAATATAATTATTTATTATGTTATATTTTTAAAATTATATATTTTTTAATTAAAAAAATTAAATAAGGTTCACTAAATATTAACCTCTTTTTATAGAATTAGATAATGTATAAGAGATTGACAAAAAAAATATATCTAAAAACAAAAATCAAATATCTAATTTACTATATTTGTGTCAAAATAGTTAGAACATATTTATTTTTTTAATGATAATATAATATTTTAATGTATTTTTATTAAATTTATATTTATATATATTTAAAATAATTACTGACTTAGTAATAATATACTTTTTTTTTACTTATTTTTAGTTCAATTTATATGTTTCCTTTTATATGGTATTTTAAATTTATTTTTAAATTTTATTTAAACTAATATTTATTCTTTTAATAAAATTTTTAAAATATTATTTTATTATTAAATTAATTTATAGATATATTTATTTTTATTAAATTTTCATTAAAATAGTAAATAATAAACAAACTGTATTAATTAATTTTAAAAATTAAAAAATAATTATATAAGAAAAATTAATAAATTTATTATTTTAATTTTATGATCCAAATAACATAATTTTATTATACTTAATTGGTTATTAAATAAAATTTATAATGTCAATATTATTAAATAAAATTTATAATGTCAATCAATATTAATTCTATTAAATTATAAAAAAATATAAAATAATTTAATCATTTAAAAAAACTCAATTTTATATTTTTTTATCCAAAAGTAAACTTCTAAATTCAGTATATATATTATATGATTATTAATTTTTATTTATAATATTTTTGTATGGTAATTTTATTTATATATAAAAATTTTAATATATATATTTTTTTAAATATTAATATATAATTTTGTGTATATCAATATTTAAAGGCAATTTTTAAAATTTCATATATTAGATGAATAAATACTTTATTTTTTATATATTAGTGGGATAGATTTTTTTTTTTGAAAAACATGCATGATATCATGTTTTAATAATTATATAATAAAATTTTATTAATAATTTTAAATTATAATTTAAATAGATAATTTATCATATAAATTTAATTCAACAAATATAAACAAATATATAAATAAAAAATTATAAGACCTTTTATTTAAATTTTATAATATATATTAACAAATTTATTATATTTAATAATTTATTGTTATAATTATTTATTTAAAATTTTATAATAATAAATAATTTATAATATCATCAAACAATATAAATTTTATTTTTACATTTTAAAAATAAAATATTTGTATGTTATTTTATTTTATGCTAATAAATACTAAATTATACATATTTTAAATAATTTTAAATAATAATTTATTTTAAAAAATAATTTTTTATTATATTTATATATTTTTTATATTTAAATTATATATTTTATATTTTAAAATAAATTAATTTAATAAAAAAACAAACCGTGCGTCACGGACATATTTTCTACTTTACTCTAAAAATTTACTTGTAATAATAACAATGAATTTATACTCACTATATAAAAGTTTGGCTGATTTATAAATTAACTAAAATTTTTAATTTGTTATCATATTAATAATTAAATGGCTTTTTCATATTACTTTTCTTTAATCCTTGGCTGTTTTAATTTGTCTTTTGTTAGTTTAGTTTTTTTTTTTTTATCTTCCATCATTAAAAAAAAACAAAGTTTAAAAAAGTTTAAAATAAGAACTCTAATACACTCTTAATTTGATTACTATTTTAATAGTTAATAATTTTTTATCTTATTAAATAAATTATAAGAATGAGAAACTTGGTGCATTTTTAATTTATTTTATTTTAAAAATAATAGAATTTCTTTCAATTTTCTAAAAATGAATAAATAAATAGTTATTTCTTTAAATTTAATTTAAACTAAGCATACTATTAGTCTTTAAATAACTGTCACTGTACTATTTTGGTTCAATTATCTTTATATTACTACTTTTTCACATATGATAATAAAAAAGAGTTTTATTTTAGTATACTGTAAATTAATTAGAATACATTATTGATATAATATTTATATAAATTCTTATATAAATTAATATTTTTCATTACTATGACAATTTATAATTATATAAATATAATTTTTTAAATTAATAATATATTTAAATTAAATTCATGATGCATAATATATGCAAAGTAACACCATGAAAAGAGAGAGGAAAAATTAGGAGAATGATATATTCTCTAGAAAAAAATGGCATGTGATAAAAAAATACAATTGTGAAGGAATAAAAATAAAAAACATTAAAATAATTATCTATTTATCTAGTGAAAGTTCTTCTACTTCAATTTTTGGTTTACAAAGATTTATAGGCCTAGCTCAATGCATGATTATTCAACAGTATTTATATTAAGCCCAAAGCCCGAACAACAGACCCGCCCAATAGCAATTTATAATGCATTCCTATATATTGGTACATTAGGGTTTTTGAGTTGTGTTCTATAGATACAGTCACAGAGCCGCGGGAGGAAGAGAGTTGCAGAAATGAAGACAATTCTTTCCTCAGAGACAATGGACATCCCTGATGGGGTGAGTATCAAAGTCCACGCCAAAGTCATCGAGGTTGAAGGTCCTCGCGGAAAGCTTGTTCGAGACTTCAAGCATCTCAACCTCGATTTCCAACTCATCACCGACGAAAACGGCAAGCGAAAGCTCAAAATCGAGTCCTGGTTCGGCTCTCGCAAAACCTCCGCCGCCATTCGCACTGCCCTCAGCCACGTCGAGAACCTCATAACCGGCGTCACCAAGGGATACCGCTACAAGATGAGATTCGTCTACGCTCATTTCCCAATCAATGCTAGCATCACCAACAGCAACAAATCCATCGAGATCCGAAACTTCCTCGGCGAGAAGAAGGTGCTTCACTTAGTTTTGTTGAGCTTCTTATGTTGCAATTTTTATTTTAATTTCTAAGTCAATTGCTGCTGTGAAATATTATGTTATTAAGATTAGTGATTTATTACGTGTATCATTAGGTTCGGAGAGTGGACATGCTTGGCGGCGTTTCTGTTGTGCGATCTGAAAAGGTGAAGGATGAACTGGTTTTGGATGGAAATGATATTGAACTTGTTTCTAGGTCTTGTGCTCTCATTAACCAGGTAAACTCTTTCTCTCTGCACATGCCCGCACGCAATCCTTTTCCGATTTTGCTGTTGCTTAATGTTTAATTTTTATTTGTTTTTTTGCTACAGAAATGCCATGTTAAAAATAAGGATATCCGGAAGTTTCTTGATGGTATTTATGTTAGCGAGAAGGGAACAATAGTGGAAGAGTAGATCGTGGAAAAAGGCATTTTTTATATTAGTTAGTATCGAGTTTCTCGTCTGCATGGATTTCTTATTGTTTATTGGCTAGTATTTGAACACCCTTTTTCAAGCTTGTTGAGATTGGATTTTGCAATTTTGTGTTGTAAAAGTGTTCTTTTTTGGAATATCTTATTTGAAATTCTACTTTTTCTTGCATTGGTATTGGTATTTGCTGGAAGTGGTAATCTATTATGCATATTGCTGCCTCTCAACGAAGTCAAGAGGTATTCTGTTTATTTCATCTGTCTTATGTTGAGTGCTTAATTCAGTGATTGATTGAGTTAATAAGTGGTTAAAATATTTCAATGAATGGTTAATTCAAGTATTTGACTCAATGTTGTTAATATGAAATTACAATTATAAAATTCAATGTCATTTCCCCAAAACAAGAAATGAAAGTGATTTTATTTTTATTTAGATAATGTTTTACCCTATTAAGCATTCTATCGTGCTAGTTTTAAGCGATAACCATTTTTTCCCTATTCCCGCAGGTTCTCTGTCTCCTTTAGTTTCTGTTGAATCCTGTTCGTTTTCCAGTTGGTTTTTGCATTTTTTTTGTCTTTGCCTTTTACTCGCATTCCTAGTAGTGTTATAACATTTCCTCCCATTTGTAGTATGGCATAATTCACATGGTTCCTTTTGAAATGGCTTGATATATATGATATATCTCATCAGTATTCACTTGGCAATAACCCAGTATCGGTTTCAGCTAGAGACAATACAATTTATGTGACGGAACACTTGGCTCTTGCCGATTTCATCGACAATTACCCGCGTGTCCATTATAAACAAGCTCCCGGACTTTGCCAAGTTTGTTAAACAAGTAGGATGGTCTCCAAATTTCCAATGAATCCCGTATCCATTCGAATATCCCGCAGGTCGAGGCATGTACAAAATGTTGATAACTTGGTATCTTTATTAGATTAAGTGGATAATCACATCTATAATTTACATAACATAATACATAAACTGCAGAACATAGAGAGTCTGCACCTCCCGATGCCAAAAAGTCACTAATTTCTTCTCACAAAACACATGGATATTCCTCTCCAATCTCTCTCCTTAGATGATATAATTAGCTGTTGCATATACTTATTTCTTCCCTTTAAAACAACCTTTTTTCTATTCAGTTGAGTAATTCCATTACCTCCAGCTAAAATTAGCAATGCTAAGCTCATGGTTGAGCAATTCCACTGCCGTTAATATATCTTCTTTCATAGTCACCATTATGACCACGGTTTGATCTGGGACGTGGGACGCAATTCGTCATTTCTTGATCTAAAATTTTTTGGTTGTTCTCTAGTATCGGGAATTTGACATCCAGTTTTACGCGGCTTTCCCTTAGTCCTAAACTCTTCTCACGCTTGTTCTCTTCCAAGCTTCCGCTCTCCACTCCAAGCCTTCCTCCACCTACCTTCTCCCCCTTTTAGTCCCCAGTTGGCTCTGCTGCATTCTAAGCCCACTTCTTTCACCTCCCTCTTAGTTTCTTCCGTCTGCTTTTCCCACACTCACCCTCTATCTCCAAAAAAAAATTGGAACCCTCGCCCTCAACCATCTTTCCACCTCGGGTTGCTCCATGATTATATGCAATGACTTTCTCAGACACCCTATGGGTGCTGGCAAAGACGAGGAGCAAGAACCCTCACCTGTTTCAGAGCAAGAGGTCACCCTCTAGATTTAGTGCAGAATTTTTTTGGAGATAGAGGATGAGGGTGGGAAGAGCGGAAGGGAGAAGCTGAGAGGGAAGTGAAGGAGGAGGGCTTGGAGTGGAAAGCGAGAGGGGGACTGAGAGGGGAGAGTGAGAGGAAGGCTAAGAGGGAGCAGGCTGGGAAGAGAACGTGGGAGAGAGGAGTTTGAGACCAAGAGAAAGTGAGATTCACTCAAGGAGTGTAAAACTAGATGTCTAATTCCTGCGCTAAATGCACACTGGATCAGCTAGATCTCAATTTAGCTGAGTTACTGTATAGACTCCTGGCTTTTCTTTTCTTTTTTCTCAAGGATATGTTGTCCAATCAAATAATGATGGACGCTGTTAATAACAGCCATTTTACTTGTTGGAAAGCTTCAATAGGTGATATATGTTTGCATTTCTTTGGTCTTTGGAGCTTCGCCGCCTGTACAAACCATGAAATGGGTAAGTTGTTAAAATGATGTCATGTCAATAATGGATCCAGATTCCCTCCAACAACAAAAAATTTTACGCGAATTTTTTGGCTTAAGCTTTACAAATTTACTTAAGCGAAAATATTTTTACAAAAATTTAATAAAGTTCTTAATTTATTTATTAATTAAAAATAAAATTGTATTTGTCAAAATTGCATCTAATTGACGAAGATATGTATTCAAAAATCTAATAAAGATCTCAAGTTACCCTTTATTTAAAAATAAAATTATATTTTTGCTTTAATTTTCATTTAAATTTGAGTGGTAATGATTTAAATTATTTTATTAATTAATTTAATATATTATATATTTAAATATATACTTCTAACTCGGATATGTAGTTTGAATTAATAGTAAAAGTTCACTTATGTGGTAAAAAATTTATTAAAAAAAATTATTGTCAAATGTTGAAAATAGAAAAAAAATCTATTAAATTTATTGAGTTACCTTTTAATTAAAAAAAATTGTATCTTTACTTTAAGTTATATTTAAATTTAAATAGTATTGATTTAAATTATTTTATTAATTAATTTAATATAACCTATATTTCAATGTGTACTTCAAATCTTAAAATATACTTTGAATTAATAACAAAACTACACTTACGTGATAAAAAAAAAAATAATTGTCAAAAATTAAAAATAAAAAAAAGAAAAATCTAATGAATTACATTTTAATTGAAAAAAAAAGTATATATTTACTTTAAATTATATTTAAATTTAAATGGTATTGATTCAAATTAATTTATTAATTAATCTAATATAATCTATATTTCAACATTTTAATTATAATATATATAAAGTTAAAATTGTATTAAATTAAAATTTATTAAAATTAATTATAATATTTTGTATAATTTAAGAATTGAAATTATAATTAATTCATATATATTATTTTGAATTGTATTTAAAGAAAAAAAATTATTAGAATTGATAGTTATATAATATTAAAAATGATAGTAACAAAATTGTTATGAATGACATTTAATAAAAAATTATTAAAATTTATTATAAATAAAAATTTTGGAAAAATTCAATATCAAATGTTATAAATAGGAAAAAAAATATTGAAAACAAATATTTTTACAAAAATATGATGAGATTTTATTCAACATTTGAATATTATTGATTTAAATTATTTTATTGAATAATTTACTATATTCTATATTTCAATTTCTACTTCAAACACTAAAATATATCTTGAGATAAAAAAATTATATTTACAAAATTATTATTTTATATTGTATATTATTAAAGTAAATTTATAATGAAAAACAAGTAAATTATAATACAGAATTAATACATAATATATTGATTTTTATTTTTATTTTTTGACTTTTTATATGTCACCAAATAAGACTTCATCTCTACTTCTATAAGTCATGTTTACATAACTTTTAAAAAGTTTTTTTCTATTATCTTTCTTTCTCTTTGTATTAGATTTTTGCAACCATATTAAGTGTCAATAATTATCTATCCACGTAAGGACATGTATTTTTTAGGTTGATGATTTTTATTTTGTTTCAGTAAATTATGTTCATATATTTTATTTTAATTTTTTAAATAAACATAAAATTGTATTATTTTTAAATGATAGCATGTATTAAATTTTATTTTTAACTTATTAATTTGTATCAAATCTATCATTATTTTCTTAACTAATTTAACTTGCAATAGTATAAATTTAGATTATCAAAAATTATGTCATGAAGTTGACCTATCATATAAGTTTATATTTTAAAGTTGGCAAATAAAAAAATTACAAATATTTATTTAATTTTATACCACATATTATATTTTAATCAATATATCTAAATCGATCTATATTTTTTTTACTTATGCAGATTGACATATTTATATGTAGATTCAATTTATATTTATCACAACTAACTATTTAGTTTTATGTTTTCCATATTTTTGTAGGCAAATAACAACTTCTGATGAAAATAAATGGACTTTCCTTGACAATATGATTCAATAATGGATAATTGAAAAATAAAAGCGTGAATATCACAATTATGAGATACTTCTAAACATATATCGTAAAAAAATGTTATTTAGTACTGATATGGTACTAATTGATAAAAATTTTGTTTTGTATAAGTAGTTCTATACTAACTAACTTGATTTATTATTAAATTTTATAATTGATTAAATTTTTCTTTTTATAGAACAATTACATACATTAGTGAGTATTACTTAATTCAAGGATATAATAAAGGAAAGAAAAATATATTACATAAAAAAATTTCAGTAACAAAAAACAAAGATAGATTTAAAATTGTAATCAAATGTTTTAAAATCTAACTCACTGAAAAATTGAATCAAATGATAGATTATATAAATAAAATATATTAACATAAATAACTATTTTTATGTGATAATTTTTTTTAGGATGATAGTGAATAGTTGAAGTTGACTCTATAACTTTTAAATATTATAGGCATTTCACATATTTTTCAAATAAAAATGAGTACTTACTTTGAAAGTCATGGAAGATAAAATTTTATAGCAAATAAAATTTTGAAGCTGGAGTAAAGGTAATATAGAAAATTAAATTAGAGTTTTATTGTTTTCATTTATAATATTTATAATACGATGATAAATAACTTTATTTTTATTGTTTAGTATTTATATATTGAAAAAGAATAAAATTTTGACAATATAAATATGAAAATAAAAGAAGATGACTTGGCAATCAGTTCTTCGAATATATTTTCAACCGTGAAAATACCAAAAGTTATCAAAACAAAAAAAATTAATGTATAAATTATAAAATTATAATATATTGTTGAAAATTCTTAAATTATATACTAATTTATATTTGATATTTTATTTTACGTTGCAGCTCGATTAAGATGAAGCAAACAATACTGAACAAAAGACATCAATGAAAGATTTAGAAGATTGAATAATTTTATTGCATTATTGTATAAATAATTTTAAAATTTTGTAGAATTTGAAAAGTAGAATGTCATCAAACATTTTCATTTTTTTATAAAGTAATTTTGTCATTTTATTATATATATCTCTCTTACTTTATTATTATATATATTATGTATTGATTTTATTCTTATAATAACATTTATCTATTTTATATGACTCATAAATTTATATCAACATGTGTAATTTTAATTGATATAAGGATTAATATTTATATCCAATAAAATCACTATTCTTTTTTAGTTTCTATTCAAATTTTAATTAAAATTTTTAAATACTCTTTTTTTCTCTTCTTCTATCATTTTAATTTATTAAAGAAATGATTTAATAAGAATTGATATATTATAATTATGTATAACTTATTAAATTAGACAATATTTTATTTATATTTATATTATAATTATAATGACAAATTTAATTTTTATAAATAAAAAATTTATAGTATTTATATTTAATGATTTTGTTACAATGTATTTTTTTTTGTTATAAAATGTTATAATGATGATAATAAATTAAAAATTCTCAAATTCAAATTAATTAATTATAATAATTGATATAAATTAAATATTATTAAATATCATAACAATGAAAATAATTACTCAACAAAAGATGAATGTGATTTGATAATGAAATCTTTAAGTAACCATTTGATTTGCGTATTTAATAATTTTATGTCATAATAAATGAATAAGTACAAAAAAATATAATATTCATATTCAATAATTTTATATCATAATAAATGAATAAGTACAAAAAATATAATATTTTAATTCTAAATTAAGTTTTAATGTTATATTTAATTTCTATATGTATCATTTGTTTCAAAAATTAATTAGAGTTTTTTATCCCTTAATCTTTTCTTCATATTGCTCTTTATGTACTTTTAAGATTTTATAAATATGAAGTTTAAATCTTTACAATTACATAATAATTTATAAGCTGAGAAAGATAAAGGTTGATGTTTAAAATGTTATAAAAATATTCTCTATATTAACATATCAAATTACATTTATTTATTAGTATTTTATATTCTAATTATATGATTGTTTAAAATTTTTAGATTGAAAAATAAGTTTTAATATTTTTAAAAATTTTGCTAAGAACATTCAATTACAAACGTAAATAATATATGATTATTTATTATGTTATATTCTTAAAATTATATAATTTTTAATTCAAAAATAATATTTAAATTATGTTCACTAATTATTGACTTTTTTTTTAGAAGTAATTAATGTATAAAACATTACACTATAGAAATAGACATAAAAATGTTACATACAAAATATATTTAAAATCAATCATTAAATCTCAAATATACTCATAGATCTTCATGACAATATTTAGAATATATCTATTTTTTATGACAGTATAATATTTTAATATATTTATATTAAAGTTATATTTATATATTTTTAAAATAATCATGAACCTAATAATAATATATATTTTTTGCTTATTTTTAATTTAATCTATATGTTCTCTTTCATCTAACATTTTAAATTTATTTTCTAAATTTTATTTTAATAAATTTTATTTTAATAAATTTTTAAAAATATTATTATATTATTAACAAACCATATTAATTATTTTAAAAATTAAAAACAAATGCAACAAAAAAACCAATAAATTTATTATTTTAATTTTATAACCACACAACATAACTTAATTATACTTAATTATTTATTTAACAAAATTAATTTTTTATAATAATTAATATTAACTCTATTAAGTTATCAAGCAATATAAAATAATTTAATCACTTTAAAAAACTCAATTCTATATTTTTTATTTTTATTAACAATTAAACTTCTAAATTAAGAATATATATGACATTATTAGTAGTTTTTATTTACAATATTTTTGTATAATAATTTTATTTATGTAACAAAAAAATAATATATTTTTATTTTTTGGTATTAACATATAATTTTGTATATATTTATATTAAAATTATATTTTTAAATTTTATATATTAGTTAAATAAATACAATTTTATTTTTATATAGTTGAATGAGTTATTTTTTAAATTTTTTTATCATTCTTTTATAATGATATTGTAAAAATTTTATTAGTAATTTTAAATTATAATTATAAATAAATCATTTATCATATAAATTTAGGTTAATATAAATAAATGCATAAGTCAAAAACTATAAGATATCATATTTAAACTTCATAACTCTATTAAAAAATTTTGTTACATTTAATAAGTTATTATTATAATTATTTATTTTAAAATTTTATAATAATGAATAGTTTAAAAATATCATGAAACAATATAAATTTTATTTTTAGATTTTAGAAATAATAAATTTTATGCTATTTAAAATTAGTTTCATAATTTTCTCATAAATATTTTTTTTATTTTATCAAATATTATTAATTAATAAAATTAACTTTAGAAAATGTTAAACTATACACATTTAAATTTTACAGTACTGTTCTAATATGTTTATGTAAATAAATTTGTTTATATAATAATAAAAAAATAAATATATTTTAGTTTGCATACATTACCATATAATTTTTTATGTATTTATGCTGACATTATTATTATTATTATTATTATAGTAATAATTTTTTTATTTATATTTTACTTAATCAACATATTTCTTTTAGTCTAGTATTTTAATTTTATTTATTATGAAATGGCTAAAACTAAAAGATATTAAAAATATATATTATATTATTATTAATTTATTATGTATCATAATTTTGTAAATTAATTTATTCTTTGTAATCATAAAAAATATACTTTTTAAGTAGTAAAAAAATATTTATTAATTATATCATTAATTTTTTAAAAAAAATTTAAGAAATTTTAGGAAATTTTTAAGTATGTTGATATTTATGTATTTTTCTTTTAGAATTTATTATAATTATTAACGTATGAACTTTATTTATTATATTTTATTTTAAAATAACTAATAATATGTATTATAATATATATATATATATATATATATATTAAAATTTTACTTATTTATTCAAAAGTATTTTTTTAAAATTTAACATATATAATATAATAATTTTTTATTATATTTGTATATATTTTATATTTAAATTATATATTTTTTTAAGATAGATTTATTTAATAAAATTAAAATAAACTTGTGCAATCTACGAACATATTTTTAAAAATAAATATCATAATAAATGAGAATATAAAAAATTAATAATTAATATATATTTAAACTATTTTTTTTATCAAACTGTAATAATATTTTTTATAATAAAAAATTTAAAATGTTACAAATAATTTCATAATACTGATATTTTATTATAATAATAGTAATAATAATAATAACAATAATAATCTAATTATTTATAACATTTTAGATATTATGGTGAAAGTGATCTAAGTTTAAAGCATAATAATTAATAAATAAGACGTAAGAAAAACAAAAAAAAACTTATGTAAATTTTTTTTTGAAAAAAATATTAATATAAATACTTAAAAATAATTAATTTAAGTAAAGGGAGAACATACAAAAAGATATGTTTTAACTAACCCATCTTAAATAAGAATGTTACATGAAAAAGAAAATCATCTATGAGATCTCAGCAAAATAAAAAATAAAAATGACATGGTAAAGGTTTAACTAGGGTTTTGTTAGAAGCAACCGGCGAATAGAATTAGAAAAGATAAATAAATTTGATGTGCACGAAAGAAGGAACTATTGAAGTTGCAGAGAAATCCAAAGCACGAAAATGACGACCATTTGGAAAACAAACACAGCTAAAACCGCAGTGCGTTATTTTGGACAGTACTTGACATCCAGTAGCCGCATTCCTTCACATTTCTCTTCCGTTCGCTATTTTCGCCCAGGTCGTGATCCTATCTCGAGGTTAGTTTCATTGCTGTTAGGTTTTTCCACAAAGAGATTACGATTTCTTTTTAAATTTTAAATTTTGAATTGTTATGCAGGAGTTATGAGATTATTCCGCCGGTGAATTGGGGGATTCGAATTGTGCCGGAGAAGAAGGCGTTTGTGATTGAGCGATTCGGAAAGTACGTTAAGACTCTTCCCTCCGGAATCCATTTTTTGATACCTTTTGTTGATCGTATTGCTTATGTACATTCGCTTAAGGAGGAGGCCATTAACATTCCCGATCAGTCTGCAATTACCAAAGATAATGTTACCATCCTTATTGATGGTGTGCTTTATGTCAAGGTCTCTGATTTTGCATCTCTGAATTTGGTTATTGTATGTGAGTGTTTAGTGACTTATATTTTTTATTTGGTGGACTGCAGATTGTGGATCCTAAGCTGGCTTCGTATGGAGTGGAGAATCCGATTTACGCTGTCATTCAGCTGGCGCAAACAACAATGCGTAGCGAGCTTGGTAAGATTACTCTTGACAAGACCTTTGAGGAAAGGGACACGCTCAATGAAAAGATTGTGGTGAGTTTAGTTTGTTAGTGCTACTGTGTTTTAGTGGAGTATACTCAAATGAAGCATCTTAGCTACTTTAGATTTCCAGTCACACTGAAAATGTGGAAGTGTTATATAAGCAGCACATAAGTTCTGATTAAAAAGATGCGTCTTTTTACATGGAGCTATGCAAAATGTGAAAAGAATGCTTTGCTCGATTTATGATTTAATACTCGTGCTCTACTGCTTGAATCCAATCATATATAGAAGAAAGGAAATAAAAAGGACTAAGACAATAGCTAAAGATGAAAGTTTTTAATATTTGTGTTGGTTGTGTGATATTGGTCCCTTTCCTCCTAATAATCTGGTGCAATGTGGTGTTAAGGCCTTAATTTATCATAGGATCCAGTTGGTGATATGGATAGGTAAAGCGTTAATTCATGTTTTATGTACATTTATTTAGTCAGTTAGTCACCTGTTATCTCAAAGTCATCCCCAAATTAAAGGAAGCCTTTTTTTATTCTCAAACTGATAGGTATTCAAAGTGTCAGTAGCTATAACTTTTACAATTCCCTATTGAGTTGATATCAAAATTAGTACTTAACAACGACAGGAGATATTAAACACGAACTAACAGCTATGGGCTTGTGTCCTTCCATAGATAGTCTTCTGTTTAGAAGAATTTTAAAGGACAATTCTTTAACCATATGCTGTCGGATAATAATGGTTAATTGTGACAAAATTGTTGCAGGAGGCCATTAATGTGGCTGCAAAAAGTTGGGGTCTGGAGTGTCTTCGATATGAAATAAGTAAGTTTTGACCATGTATAAACAATTTTCCTTTTATTTTTTACTTTAACATTTCTGTGTAATTTGTTTTGTGGTTATCCTCTTGCAGGGGATATCTCTCCTCCACGTGGAGTGAGAGCAGCTATGGAGATGCAAGCTGAAGCAGAACGGAAAAAGAGAGCTCAAATTCTTGAGTCTGAAGGTAATCAATTTGATATTTTGATCCTTCATATGTTCAACGATGATATTTTTCATTATTTATTATCTCGAAATTAGTTTCGTCATCCATGTCATGCAACAGAAAAGGCATCATATTCCTCAGTCTACTTCCACCTGTAGCTTCTATGTTTAATGGTCCTGATCACTCGTAGTGTTAAACAGGAGAAAGACAATCGAACATAAACATTGCTGATGGAAAGAAGAGTGCAGTAATCTTAGCATCAGAAGCTGCAAAGATGGATCAAGTTAACAGAGCTCAAGGTGAATTACATATCGATAAATCAGTTCCAACTTCTTATTATGTTGCAAAATTATTAATCTTTTAAGATAAGCTTTGATGTCTGACCTGTATTCAATCCTCCACAATAGTGTTAAAAACTTATTTGTGAACAAGTGTACCCGTCGAAAAGTAATAAAAGATTTTAAAATAAGTTTTTAGAATATTGTCTCATAAAAATTATTTTCAAGTACAAAGAATATCTTAATTTAATTGTTTAAATTAAAAACATAAGTAATGAAATAAAAGAAAGGACTTAGATTTAAAAGTAATTAAAAAAAAAATAAAACAACGCAACATATGACAGTAAACTATTCGAGATGAATTTTAGAGCATATGGTTTCACGTTTACATTCTTTTATGTTTACTTTTAGATTAATTTTAATTCTGGTATGTTTATGATTGTCAATCACTAATACTAACTTTATTAATACTCAATAGCTATGCAATGTTAACCGTCTTTTTTTTAAATTATTATTTTCAATGATCATGTAAGAAAAAAAAAGAGATAACATAAAAAACGTATGAGTTTGTTAATTTAATAATGATTAAAAAATAAAAATTTAGTTTGGTTAACTTAATTTTTTGTCTCGATTTATTCTATAGAACCATTAAGTATATAGGATAAGGTTGCTTATGATATAATTAATTATAATGTAATTAAGAGTTGTCAATTCTGAACATACGAATACAGTGCAATAGAATAAACACTAATAAAAAAAACTGAAATTATATAATAAACATAAAGATTACATTGAGTTATGGTATGTAAATGATTCATCATAACTTTAATTATGTATTTAGTTAGACATAATGCAATAGAAAACTAAAACAATAATAAATCAATATATAATCATTCGAGAAGTAAATGCAAACTAAAGGTCCAAAAGTCGTCAATGATTAACCAAAGCCAAGATACTCCCAAAATGTACTTAAAAACCAATTTTAATCTTCTCATATTAAACTGTACAATTAATATAAAAATCAGTTTAAAATTCTAATAAAATAATAGTTATGCATGTAGATATAGACTGTAAAAATATGTTAAAATACAGAATTATCAATATATGATAAATGTGGTATGATATTTCATTACTTGATTTAAGACAGTCTTTTATATGAGAGTGTTCATAGGTGGATTCTATGCACGACAAGATGGTGATGTGGTTTGGACCATAGTCTTAGCTGACATGTGTTCTCTAATAACATGCCACCGTTAATGTTGTGTTCAATTTGGCATGTTGTTATCTTCATTTATCAACAACTTTTTTGAAGAAATCCCTATTGATTAGCTCAATTGATGATCCCTTACTATATTGTCTCTTCCTCTTGATATCTTTAAAACCTTATCATTAACTTGATTCTTCTTCAGGTGAGGCCGAAGCCATCCTTGCTAAAGCAAAAGCAACAGCTGAGGGACTGGTTCTTGTGTCAAAATCTCTAAAAGAAAATGGAGGACCAGAGGTGAGGGTCTTCTCTTTTTTTGATATTTCATATATCACAGCTTTTGGAAGCTGTGAACTATATGTTGATTAGTTGAATTTATTGTTGGTTGTTCTATGTTGCTTATGTTAAAATTCTTTTATTCATATAATTTAGTTATTTTCTATCTTTTTCATTTCATCTAGTGGGACAAGTCTTCTTGTTTTTCTAGCTTTTTTATGTATATTTTTAAATGTGTTGGGCATAAAATTGTGCACGACGTGAGCAATTTATAGTGAGATTTCTACTGTTTGTATGTCAATGATGCTTGGCATTTTTAATTTTTGCATATGTCATTCCAGGATAGACTGAATGTGCGAGTGGGAGACTCGTAAACCACATTATCACAGTCACAATTTTCAAAACAGCATCTGGTTGACTGTTTATAATGTTTGATTTCTTGAAGACATTCAAGTATGTGACCATATGAATAGGGTAGAAGGGTTCATTATATTTATGTTGGTGTTAGTGGTGATGCTGGGGAAAAAATCATTTCGGGAATCTTGTGAATAAAATTGCCCTCTAAATTGGCATGTTTGTTTTAACACACTCATGGAACTAAAGGGAAGAAATTTAAATTGTCTTTTTGTTTGCAGGCAGCAAGTCTAAGGATTGCTGAGCAATATATTCAAGCTTTCAGTAACATAGCCAAGGAGGTAATAGGCTAGCCTATAAGGGGATTGATATATGCAAGTTCCTGCATTGCATAATTTGTTCAGTTTGAAATTTTTTTGTGGTCATTACTTTTTCTGCAGGGCACAACAATGTTGCTTCCTAGCTCTGCGTCCAACCCTGCTAACATGATGGCTCAAGCCCTTACTATGTATAAAAGCTTGCTTGGTAATGTTTCCAGTGATAAGCATAGTGGAACCACACCCCCTTCAATAGCCGGACAAATAGAAGCAAATGATTCCTCTGGTGAGGTTGAAAATGAGAGCTCGACAACTGCTACTACAACTGATGCAATCCCAAACTACAATGGAAAATCTGGATTTTCTCTTCAAAGCCCACCAAAAAGGGATTAGTCTTCGATTTTGCAAAATTTTCCATTTTGATGAATTCATTTGTTTTGAAGTCTATGGATGTTGCCGTGAAAATTGAGTTTGAACTTACGAGAGAGGAAAGTAGAGAGTTTGGTTGGGCTTACATTGGTTGTTACTATACCCATAATTTATGACTAGACAACGTATCTTTCTTCCTGACAATTTTGGGGAGGAAACAATATGAAGAAAAGAAATGAGTTATTCTGTCTTCTCATATGTATTTTCCTACTAGTGCTTTCTTCGTTTGAATTTGGATGAAAATTTTAAAAAGGGGGTGATGATTAAGCAGAGCATTTACTGTGTTAGAGAACGGTGAGTGCTTGTTTTGCAACGGGACTCTGGAGAACGCAAAGCTTTAGACTAGACACTGTTTACTAGGGCATAGACATTTTTTTTTCATGTTAGTTGTGACTAGGGACCAAGATTTTGTTTAATTTTTGGCAGAGTTGCTGATTTGATTTCTTTTAAATTATTAAAATGTGATATTTCGTTTGTGATGGGGTGTCCAAATAGTTAGCACAAGGCATTCCATTAATTTAGTGGAAAAAGCTCTGCATAAAAAACAATTATGTGCCAAGAGGATTTGAATGCATCAGAATATGCAAGAATAACGTTTTTGCTGGCAATGCCTGATAATTAGAATGTTATTAAAGATTCGTTTGGCAGATAAAATAAGATAAATTTTTTCATTCAATCTTATTTTTAGTATTTCTTTAACTAATGTAACATTATAAGGCTATTTTATGCGTTTATCCTATTTATTTATTTAGTGTAAACTTTATCGTATGAGATATTGAGTTAGATATAAACACAATAAGATAATATAATGTCTAATTTCATTTCTTATTAAACATAAGATAAGAGTTTTTTTTTCCCTAGTTTTATCATATCATGTTTTTACCCAATTTTTATTTATTTTTATTGTATTTTATCTATTAAATGGTCTTTGTAATAGAGGAATCCTTTTATAGTTAGATTATTAGGATAACTAATTAATGAAAAATTAATTAATTAATTAATTAGGATAATGGGTACAGTGTTGATGCTAGAATTGCTCTTAATAATTAATCATTTTACACTCATTTTCTATGGTGATAAATAGTTTCATGATAGTCTATCTCCCGGCGTATATTTTAAACTTAAAAACTCAATTATTCTAGCTGTAGACTATTTTGATGAAGTTCCATGTTTTTCCTACATTTAGACTTAGATTTATTTATTTTTTTAATTTTTTTTTATTATTGAACAAAAACATATTATTTATTTTTATCATTTTTAAAGGAATTTTTCATTTTTGTTGTACTTAATAAGTTTTTAGTATTTAAAAAATAGTATCCTTTTTATTTTAGTTTCTATAAATTATATTTATTTTTTATCCTTAAAAATTGTACATTTAGTCTCTAGAGAGAGACTAAGATTATATTATTTTTGTTAAATGCAGAGACTAAAAATAAATAAAATGTTTATATTTGTAAAAAAATGATATTTTGAAAGATTAAAATTATTTTAATCTTATTTAATCCTAACATACACTAAAACAAGGCAAAGGGATACAAAAATTTCACTCCTAGATATTTATAAGTATACTGGCAATGGATACTCGTGTATTTGTAAGCATAATCTAATTAAGACAATTTTATTGACAAAAGAAATATTATTGTACTTCTTATAACTTTAATATAATAAACATGTTACTTTTTGATAACAAGTTTCTGTTTTTAATACTTAAATATAACTCTAAAAGTTGAAGTTAATAAAATTTTTATTTATAAAATCCTTGTTTATCTGTCTCTGATGTTTAAAAATTTGCACAATAATTAGTATTATAATTTTCATTAAAAAAGTACTCATTCCATTCCTTAAATCGTGTTGTTTAAAGTTTTTGCACATAATCTAATTAAGGAAATATATTATCATATTTTAACTGAAATATGTTGTTTATACATTCAACCATTTCATTTATTCTCATCTAACTTCCCACAATTAAATAAGGGCATAGGTGAAAAAAATAAACAAGTCTTAAAAATTTGAGACAACAAAACTTTTGAATCAAAACTAAAAAGTTAAAAAATAAAACATAAGGAATAAAGAAAGCATTACTTAAATTTTTATCATACCAATCATCTACTGTATTTATTAAAATGAGTTGGTGGAAAAAATGGAGTATTTTCAAAAAGAAAAACACATTATTCAACCAAACACATATTAATTATTAAAGATAAAATTATAAAATAAAATAATTGTTCATTAATTATATAAAATAAAAATAAACAATATTGAATTGCTTGTGTAAAAAAAAAATAGAGGGAATAATAAATACTTATATATTTAAATTGAAATCGTATCACTTTCAAATATTTAAAATTAGTTCTAAGAGCTTATGTTAATAATTCTCTTGTATTTTTAAAATAAAATTAATTTTAAGATTATTATAATTGAAATTAATTTAAAATTTACATTAATAAAAATGAAAAAATAATTATAATTTAGTCTCAATTTAATATAATGAATGTTTATGATCAATAATGAAATATTTATGTTTTAAATTTATAAAATATTACATATATCATAATATACTTTTACTCTTGTTTAAAAATTATTTAAATCTAATATAATATTCCTAAACTCATTAGTTTTCTTTCAAATTTGGAGAGAAACAAGCAAATGGATGTGGGGCCACCTTGCTTTTTTCCTCTGCATTCCAAATGAGGAGAGTTTCGGAAACTCTTGAAAGTCTCTCTTCCACAGCAAATAGAGGTTTAACGCGTGCGCCTAACTTGCAAAATCAGGAAACGAATAAACGTATCCTAGGAACGCTTTGGATTATTATCACGAAAGGATTAGAGAAAAGAAGCTTTTAACTCCATCTAACAAATGAAAATTCAAGTTTGAAAATTAACTTTTCACATTCCGATTCCTATATAGACATAGCAGTATTGATCTTCAACTATTAGCTGATTGACATCCTCGTTAAGTTTCACTCGACCAACATCACAGATAAGAAAACTATTGCCTGCATCTGCCATTGTCTCATAATTCCAAAATCAGTCACTAAAATGTAACACTGCATTTTCAGAGATTCAGTAAAAGCGATATCTCAATTCTAAATTCAATAATGTTCCAACTAATCAAAACATGCTTTCTTGTATTTTTAGGCTCACTTTTTTTTTATGTATAAAGTCCTCTCTTTTTCTTTTTCTTTTTTTCATATTTTTCTTTTTCCTCTACCCTCCTATCACCAAAATATTAATGATAATAGATTATTTTCCTTTATTAAGAAGCTAGAACTAAAACAAAACAACCCTAACTATTTAAACCACAACAATCATAAATGGTCAAAATTCAAAGCAATTTTCTTAAAGTGTCAAAACAACACATAATAAAAATTATAAGATTTGGTACATTAAAAATTATATAACATAGTTAAATATTATTATTCTAAATAAAAATTCTATTATTTATTAGTCGACCCACTCTAAAAAATATATAATTAAAAAAATGCCGGAACAGGGAATTAACAAGAGAAATTGGAGAAGATGAGTATCCTTAAATTCTTGTGTTAAGATTCACTCAGTAGAACTAGCACTGAAAAAAAAAAGTATATTGATCTTGGCTCTGGCATTATAGTCGTGTATATAATATTATAATTACATGCTTTGGGCAATTAAAGAAGACCAAAGAAGACGGAGAAGGCAAGAACAACGAGCCACACAATATGCAGCAGAAGCAGTGCCTGACCAGACAGAGGAGCAGAACCCTCATTCCCTACTTCGCAGAAACCCAACTTCGCAACTTGTGCGCCGGCGCACGCTGCTTCGCTGCACCCGCACCAATACGTCACGCCGTTCGCGCCGCAAACCGGGTCCGTCCGAAAGCACTTAACGGGGCACGACGACGCCGTTACCCCGCCGCACACCCTCTTCCCTTCGGACTGTAACCGGAGGACCGGCGAGGGCGCGTCTTCGGCTATGGCCGGCGGGAAGACGCAGAGGGCAAAGACGGCGATTAAAACGATTCCGGCCATATCGGAATTGGAGAATGCGGTAAGAAGAATTGAAATGTGGTTGAATTGAATCCTAAGGGTTTAATTTTGAAGAGAGAGAAACGGGAAGAAGGAATCGTTGTCTGAAAAGGAGAATGCTTCGCTGATGGGTTAAGAAGAATGTACTGTGTAGTGAGAAATGAGAACCAGAAATGGCAGAAACACGTTGTTTCAAACGCGTTTTTTTATTAATTAAAATTTATTAAAAATTATGCTATTTTCACTTTTAGTTTTTTTTTATAAATAAAAATTTTATTTTTAGTATATTTTTATACCGTCAATCAATTAAAATATACTATAAATGTAATTTTTATATTAATTATTATAAAAATTAACTATATTTCTAATATAATAATTTATTATTAAGTGATAGTATAATTGTTTTATATTATTAATATATTTAAATTAAATTCAAAATAAAAATGAATTAGAACGAGTGTATTCTTGCTACTTGTCTTCTCAAAATGGTGAGAGTTGCCACAACTCTGTCTCCAAATTACATTTATTTACGTCGCACCTTTCTTTCTTATTTTATTTTCTTTGATGCACAGCAAATATTGATGAGAATTGAGTTTACTGTTTGTCCGATCCATTATTTTCATTAAATATACACACTTTTTGTTTTTAGTAATAAATGAACGCAAAAAATTAAATATAATCTCATTATGGAAGCAATTAAAATACAGCATAAAATTTAATCAGCTTTCAACTTACTAGGATAACTTATTTAAAGTCTATTAATTAAAAACATATTAATAATCATTTACTATTCGATGGACTGATTTTTCTAATCGTAATGAAATTAATTTTTAATTATTTAAGTTAATGTTGCTGATTGATCAGTACATGTTTACATATCCTTAAAGTGTATATTTGTCTTAAATTCTTACGACTTCAAACGCTTAAATATGTTTTTTTTCTGAGACATGTCTCTTCTGTCAACGCTGATTTGCAAATGAGTTGAAGTTAAAACAAATAGACGCATAGAATATGAATTGCAGGAGAATCCGTTGATAAATAATATATAATCTGATTATAAATTTTAATCTAATTTTGTGACTTTCTCTTACCTTACGTGAAAGCGATTTCTTTTTCTTGATTATTTGAACTTCATTTTCTACCCAACAAATAGAAAACATAAACATGGTATCCATAAGTTGATTTATGGGGATAAATTATATGTTTCCATGTTCTAATTTAAACTTTATTTTTCTACCATAATAAACCATATACATTAAACACATCGGTTGACTTTGGGAAGTTAATTGAGGATTGAATATTTTAAAATTAGGTAAAAGTAATTTTAAATTATAATACATAATTAGAACACGTTTAAATTAGTTCTATTTATTGATTTTATATTAAAATGTATATATGATGGAAAAATAAAATTTATTTTAAAATTTTAGCCACTGGACACTAAATGCTGAGAAATTTAAGAAACTATTGAATTTTTCATTCTGCATAGCATTGCGTATGAATAAAAAAATGCAACTGTATTGATTATATAAATCCTTGAGTAATGAATTTTACAAAATTTATTTTCTTCATTCAATAAATCTTCAAGTGATATATTTTTTGTGTTTGACTTGCAAGCCTAATTGCGTGTGGTTTGGAAACAGATTTTTTTTTAATTTTTGATTTTTTTTAATTCATCCCCGTTTTTATTTTATTTTTTAATTTAGTATTTAAAAAATATTTTTTTTTTATTTTGATTTGGTTATTTGTTAAAATATATTATCTTACTCCATTATTTATTTGCATAACATATATGTTGCCTTATATAATTTAATTAAGCCATGAATAATGCCCATGATATGAATGTGGTGTTTCATAAATAATACATATTATTCATATTTTTTAATAAAATTTTAGGTAATAAAGTGAACATTTTTAAAATTGAGAACTAAAAATATATATAAAAATTAAAGGTACAAATTTCGTATTATCATTTATATCAATTTTATATCATATGAATCAAGTTATATTGTACGTAAATAGATAATAATAAAATTAAAATTAAATTAAATAAATATTAAAAAAAATTGTTAAAACTTGTAAGAATTTAAACTCGCATTATGTTGATATTATTCATATAAGCAAAAGTTTAAGGCAATTTGTGAAAAACAACTTATAATTTTTATAAGTTATTTCAAGTTTGTTTCTATGATTTTTTATTTTAATTTTTCAATTAGGATCATGTCATTTGCAAAGGGTGCGTGCTTAGGTATTATTTATTGTATATCACTTATAAGTATGTTTAAGACTAGATTAAATAAGTAAAACTTTAAAGTGAAATCCTAATGTAAATCTATTTGTATAGGAAAGTCTTATGATGCACTTATAAGAATTCTTAGACATGTACTTATCTTTTTATAATATATTGTATAATTTAAATATAGATCACATAAATCTATTTTATTTTTAAAGTCTTTTATTATACATTACTTGACACATAATCATATATCTTTTACAAGTTAATAAAAATTATATTTAAATCCTTATTTTTTAACTCAAAGTTTCTAGATTCACCCACATTTATTATAACAACTTTTTTAACCTCTTGTTTTTAAAATTCAATTATTTATCATCTTTAAATAGTATTTACTTAATTTTTAAATTTATAATTTGTCGAGTTCTTTGATTATCAATCTTAAAAGAATACCAATTACAAAAATTCTATGTTGTGTAATAAAATTCTCTCTTAAAATCATTTTCAATATGCTTAAAATTTCTTTTATTTAGACTCCTTAAAAAAATGTGATCTTGAAACTCCATTTTTATAAGTGATAAAATATTTCTCACACTTAGTAAAATAAATGTTCATAATTCTAAAGTCATATATCATTAATAAATCAAAAATAAATTATTATTTCTCGTTTAACTCTCTAAACTAAAATTAATATAAAATTTTGTACATTATTTTATTTTAAGCTGACATGTATTTGTTGAAGTTTCTATCAATAAAAATCTTTGTAGCATGTAGAATATTTTAAATCAAATTATTTAAATCTTTCCAAAACTTGAAAAAAAAAAAGATTTTGTATCAACAAGTGAAACATAAACGCTAATAATATTAATAGTGTATTCTTTAAAAATATAATATTAATTATTTTAATCTTTATTGAATTTTTTTAGTGTTGTTTACAGTAATATCTATTTTTTTTATTCCTTTTAACTTTTTCTATGCATCAAAATTTAAAGAAAAGTGAAATTTTTAGTATAAATTAATTTTCATATTCCAATTGAGCAACCTTTGGCAGATATTCAAATTAAATTTCTTAAAAGCCAACTACTAACTTTGAATTTTGAAGAAACGGTTCATCAAATATAATTGAACTGGAAATGAAAATTCGAACCTTCTTTGCTTGAAAAAACAAACCACAAACATTTGAGTAAGACGAATTCATATGTATAGTATCAATTCTGAATTAACACCGTGTACTAACCAAAGGAAGAAAACAAAAGTGGAGGTTAACTATAATAACTAACTCCAACAGCCAGCCATGCATTAGAAAGAGTCACGTTGCATTTGGCCACACAACATCGCCAATTCCTATTACAATCCGAAAACAGCTCCTATAATTGAGATCCCAATAAAGCACCATTCGTGGGTATATATAATACCCTTTGGGCAATGTTAAGACTCACCCTCAGCACCTTTGTTACAATTTCTATTGTACGATAAACTGGTGTTTTCTCCCTCAACCACACAGCCTCCTCATTTTCCCATTTCTTCAATATTTATATTTAAAAATGGGAGGTTGCGTGAGCAGTCCTAGGGATCTTGCCTTGAATGAGGGAGAAGTCCCAGTTGAGGCTACCACCACTCCAAACATTGCTGAGGGAGATATTGTTGCTCAGGTTTTTTTTCTATTCTTTTTCTCATTTTTATTTTGACACACAGATATACGATAATTGAAAAATAATTAATTTTTTAAGTATCTAAAGATACATCATAAAAGTTTATATATATATATATATATATATATATTGTTATTAAAAATCACATGATACTATCTAGTCTAATATATTAAGAATATTAAATAATTTACTTTTTAATAGTATTATCTTTTAATATACATTAGAAACTTTATTAAAAATTAATTCTATCACTCTTTAATGCTTCTTTTTATCTTTTTTATAAAAAAATTTCAACTAAATTATGTATATTAAGAAAAGTTATTACAAGTAGTTAATGTGTTAGTTTTGGAAAAATTAATTGCAGCATTTTAAGTTTATCTTTAATTAAAGTCAAGCTTTATTATTAAATTAATTCTTAAATAAATAAAAATTGCATTAGTAAAGGGTAAATATGTAACAAAAATTAATAAATATTTTTAAAATTTTATACAATATCTTATATTCAAATCAGCAAAAATATACTTAAAAAATTCTTTAAAAAAAGACTAAAATGAGTAAAAACATATACTTTAAAATAAATATATAATTCAAATAGATTTATATAAAAGTCTGTAATGTATTTAATTTTTAAATCATCAAAATAGACACAACATAACATTCGTAAATTATGTGGGTTTGCTTTGTGTAGGAGAATAGCTTGGAAGCAGTTGAAAAGAAAGAAGAGACTTTGGTAGATGTAATTGAGGCTAAGGAGGAGAAAGTTGAAGAGAAAGTAGAAGTTAAGGCAGAAGAAAAAGTTGAAGAGAAAGTAGAAGTTAAGGTTGAAGAGAAAGTGGAAGAGAAAGTAAAAGTCCAAACAGAAGAAAAAGTTGAAGAGAAAGTAAAAGATAAGGCAGAAGAAAAAGTGGAAGAGAAAGTAGAAGCTAAGATTGAAGAGAAAGTAGAAGTCAAGACAGAGATAAAAATTGAAGAGAAAGTAGAAGTCAAGGTTGAAGAAAAAGTAGAAGTCAAGGCAGAAGAAAAAGTTGAAGAGAAAGTAGAAGTCAAGGTAGAAAAGACTAAAGTGACTACTGAGACTAAGAAAGCTGAAAAGGAAGAAGTCAAGACACCAGAGAAAATAGAGGAACCTCTTGTCATTCTGTGAATGTCATGACATTGCCAATGTCTCATCCTAAGAATCCTGAGCTTGTCTTAATTTATGATGTGTGTGCTGGGAAATTGTTGTAATTATCTAACACATCATTATTTCACTCCTCGAGTATCATTTTATTAATACAATAAATTATTTCATTCTAATAAACATGACCATTTATTTGTTATTACAAGTGTTATGTGGGTTCAAAATATTAACTAATTAAGTAAAAAACAATATTTAAAAATATGTAACTATTTACCTATACATAAGGAAGAAGATTTGTTCACTATAATAGTGGTAATAATATTTCTTGTGATTTACTATGCACCAATGACTTTGTCATAGATGATGCTTAATCTTTTCAAAGAATTCTTCTTTGTTACTTTCACCTAAATAAAGAGGCATTCAATAAAAAAATGCTTGTACATCAAGTATCAATATAGGATGATGTGCAAATTAATATGATTGCCATATTATGTAACTACCACCAACAAAGTTCCTTTGCATTTTTTATATAAGTGTGTGTTATAAATCCACACAAGTTGTTTGAAATGTCTAAATGCTCTAATACAAGGATCAAAACTTTAAAATACTTTACATAATATTTGAATATCATGAACCAACTCATCATTATTATATGTCTCTATAGTATTCAACTAAATGACTGATCCTAGAATATCACATATTGCTACATACCATTGTGAAAAAGTATCAAACAATGTTTTTTATTGACCAAATACTTTTTGATTGTTTTTTGCTTTGTCATTCATGTTTTAGATACATTATCATGTATCCATATCGAAATTAAATCTCATTAATCATAAGTTTATCTCAAAAGAAGGGTCAGATTCTACTATTGACTTGATACATTCTACAATTGTGTTTGTACCTAACTTTTTATAATCTAAGGAATTCTTTGCCTTAGTGCAATTGTGCAAGCCATTATACTTCTCGAATTTTCAATGATATAGATTCTTCCAAAAAGTAACCCAAACAAGCTATCTATAATCTATGTCATAGTTATTGCATTTACAATAAAATACACTTAGTTCTATCGTGAAGTTTTAAAATTCACTTCTTTGTAATATTGTAATGTTTAATTGTTCAACTAATAGCTTCTCTATCATTAAATTCTATTTCAACGTACAATTCTCTATCCTACACTAAAATGACCTATGAAACATGAAGACAAACTAAATAAAACATCAAAAACTACATTAAGCAAGTTATCATAAATTACATACCCAAGTTTGTATACTCTAAAAACTTAAGTGCATGCATAGCCTCAAAATCTTTAGCATGCATGAAAAATTGCTTCCTAAATGAATGTTGACTGCTCACTATGTTTAATAAGTGCAGGTATTTTTCATTTGCAGAATCATCCACAACATCATTTTATTTGAATTCTCTTTTAAAGTTTTTATCATCACTTTTACTAACTAATCTTTTGCTCTCATTCTCTTTTTGTGATTGAGTTATCTTCAACTCAAGTTCTTCCTCCTCATCATAAGCTTGCTTATGAATGCCAATAGAAATTTTATTAAAGATAATATATAACTTAATGATAAGAGTTAGGGTATGATATTTCTTATGTATATGAAACATTTGTCTTACATCATCATCATTGATTATTGAAATTGCTTATTATTATATAAAACTTTCAAAAATTAAAATAGGACATCTATATATTATATTCTCAACTTAACAAAGTTAATATTGTAATTCTCCAAACGATATATTGTATAAAAAATATAAATAATTTTACTTATCACATTTAAATATCACACCTTCATTCATATTTGTAATAATATCAATATTAAAATATAATTATATTTGAACTTTTTTCGTTCAAGCTTAAATTTTTTTTTGTCAATTACAATCTATAGATAAAATAAAGAAAAATTAAGTTTTTATAACTAAAAAATTTTTAGAACTCATCAAAAATAAATTTTCTCATCCAAAACTTGTCAATAACAATTTATATATATATATATATATATATATATATAATACTCAAAACTCACTAAAAAAAATTTAAAAAAAACATACTTAAAACTTACCAATAACAATTTTTTAGTTAAAAAAAAGTCACTTCTAAGACTTAAAACTCATTAATAGCTATTTTACTTTTTTAATTACTCTCTTGACATTAAGAGACTCATCGTTAGTTTTTAATCATTTTCCGTATTTTCATTTTTTTTCTTAAAATATCATATTTTGATAAATTTAATTACCAAATCCCATATTTAAAAAAAAAAAAAACACCTCTCAAGTAATCCCCAAACATCTATTACCTTAGCCAGTAAGTCTTAGACTCCAACCCACATTAACCGCAAGTTATTAACTTATTATGGTTGTAATATAAAAGAAATGTATTGTTAACACCTATAAATTTTAACGGTAATATAAATTGCATTAACACTACAAATAGAACTTCTAATGTTTTGAAGTTTTATATTTGATTGGGTAACGATGAAAAGCAAGGGACAACAGAAATTAGACAAAAGAGGCTGTAGGTTGTTTCAGCATCTGGATATTGTAGTCAATGGGCAAAGCCATTTTCAGCTGATGAAGGAGCAACCTGTTTGACTGGTTCCTCATCTGTCTTATTGTCCTCTTTCACAGCCAACACAACCAGAACCAACAATAACGGATAGCTAAGAGTTGTGAGCACCCAATTCACAATCAACTGAGACATAGATGACACATTTTGGTTATCAATTTGCCAAGCCACTGCTGCCCCTGCACTTTGTATCCCTTTATAGAATCCAGCGTACCTGTATAAGCATGATTTATATATAGTCCATTAACCACACCCTTTCATTAAGCGAAAATTAAGTGTGTGGTCCGATTCACAAGTTTATATAATTAAGACTACTTATAACTTCTGTGATGAATTTAATTTTAAGACTTTTTAACATTTTATAAATACACATTAAAACAATCATAAATAGGAAAAATAATCAAATCAAATCAAATCAAATAATTAAACAAGAGAGATTGATTCTGCTCTGCATTAATTTACCTGCTAAGAATCTCAGAATCGTTAGCCAGGGCTCCTATAACCCAATAGACCATGCTCTGGAACATAGCATCCAGCAACCCAAAACTAAAATACAAAACAAATGGCCCAGCATAGCGAGAACCTGAGTCCTTAAAGTCCAATGTCTCAGCGTGGCGTTTAATCTGATTTGCAAGCGCACCACCCCATATAGCAGATGCAAGAAGAGCAACCACAGCAACTCCCACAATCCCTCTCTTCCTTCGGCTCTTAAAACTGAAATCCATCACATAACCAATCCCAACCGAACCCAGCATCTGTGCCCCCCAATAAAACACGTTGTTCAACCCTCTAGTCCTCAAAGTGAACTGTATCTTGTTAACATGATTGAACTGGTAAGTGTAGAAGAAATTGCTAGACCAAGCAGCAGGAATGATGAGAAGCATCTTCCAATTGCAGAACAGCTTCAGAATCTCCACCAATTCAATTGCCACACTAGAGTACAACATGTTGGTGCACCTAGTGCCATCATTACGAACAACCTTGCTAGCTGGCAAAATAGTCAAGGACAAAACAGTCCCAATAGACATAAAAACCATAAATCCTATGTAGGTTCCATCATTAACAGTGGCAGCGTCAGTATCACGATGGTAATTCAAAATAAAAGGAATTAAACCACCAATAACACCACCCATGTTGAAGATGCTCCAGAAAATGGAAATGTAAGTGCCTTTGCGATTTTCTGGAGGGTAAGAGGTCATAATCGCACCCTGCGCAGCCCACAAAAGCCCTGCACCAATTCCAAGAATGGCACCAGCAATAATTGCAAAGGCTTGGTGTTGGTAATGGTTGTAGTAAAGGAAGGAACCAGCATAAAGAACATAGGTGGAGCAACCTGCGAAGAGGGTAAGGTGGGGTCCGAGGATGTTGTAGATTCCACCACCGAGGATCCCGAAAATTGCAAAGGTTGTGTAAAGGGCAGTGAGAGCGTTGTTGGAAGCAGTGGAGTTGAGTTGACCACCACCCCCCATTCCAGAGAGGGCGTTGAACATGCCAGGGCAACAAAAACAGACCAACCCAATAAGAATGATCTGAACAAACGGTGAATTGTACCTGAAAAGCGAAGAACTTTTTGGGTTGCCGGGTATTGGGGGGCCTGATTCCGTGGAACCCATTTTTGGCACTTGATGAAAATTGAAAGAATTGTTGCAATTGTGTGAGAATTAAGATGAAGGTAGTGAAAGAATTTAAGGGGAAGAGTGAAGTGGGATAAGAGAAGTGGGGTATTTAATATGACAAATTTGGAGTAAACTTTTGTAGTTTGCAGTCACAAGACAAAGCACATGGGACATGGCAGCTAACCATTCCAGACCCCTACGCAAGCTATGTGGAGACGGCCGTTTTCTCCTGTCAAAATTGATTTCCTTATTTCACCCTTAAAAAGTTCTTATATTTTCTAGCTCAATTTTTTCGCATTTTGCTGTTTTCTTATATTTTCTTTATATTTTTCATTATCTTTTTCATTACTTGAATAAGTTCTGTTCAAACCGTGAAAGTATTGTCCTTTCCTACCTCACTCATGCCGGAAGTAGATTTCTTTGGTTTAATTCTGATGGTGTTTGGATTTTATATCATTCAAAGAATTTGACTATATTAATACTATATTACCAAAATGTTCAATCATATCGTGTTGGCAAGTCAGTGAACCTGCAGTTTTCTTAGTAGCAAAAAATTGTTTATAATACATTCTTTTAGATATATTTTTTAACGTATCTTATATTTTCTTTTATTTTTTAAAAATTAAAATAGTGCCTGATAAATAAGTATTTTAAAAAAATTATTTATTTACTTTTTTAATAGATTATTTTGGTCATACATATGTAAGTTGTTAAACTATGTGATGAAAATTTTATTATTTAATTTAATTAAAGTATATTAATTAGTGTATTTTAATGTTTTCTAATTTATCATTTTCCTTAAGATAATAATTTGAAAGTATTAATAAAATAAAATAATACAGTAAAATAAGATATCAGGTTCTATTAAAGAAAAAAGTAGTGTACATTAGTCTTTTGGTGTGCACATATCTGATTTGTGCAAATTTGTCATAATTAGATAATACGAACAAGTTAATTTGAAAACTTTAGAACAAATATTACCCATACTAATTACGAAAGCCTTCAATTATCTTAAAGAGTCTTAAAATACCTTAATATTTCTTTTAATATTTGATAGAATAAATATTGAATGAAAAAAAATTGTATTTAAAGAGTTGAAAACATTAAATAATATTTAATAATTTTTTATTTATTAATTAATAACATATTTATATAAATGTATATTTATTAAAATATAATTAATTGAGCAGTGCCGAGAAGTAGAATATATTCATTAAAAAATTATTTTAGTAAATACTCATTTATTAATTGAAATTTATTTAAAATTATAAATAAAAATCACATGATTTTCTAATTTTTATAATTATAAACATACTAAAAATTTTAACAATATATTATTTTATCCAATTTTCTTATATGTCACTTTAAAGTTTTCCACAAATTTTTGTATAAAAATATCATATTCTCATTTGACTTCATTTATCATGTTTCTCTTATTACACTGATTTTTCCTGTGACGCTTAAAGTTTTGCATAATTTTTTAAAAAATAATTAGTATTTTCATTTTTATTGTACCCTCATCTATATATTAATTAATATGGATAAAAATAGATTTTTTTTTAAATTCATGTGAATATCCAATACCAATACCCATGAATTCATGTGAATCTGCAGCGGATTCAGTCATCCATCCATCCAAATTCCAAATGGCGAACAAACGCTGTCTTGTCCATCGCCATTCAAAGATGCAGAAATTCACGGAATCAACGCTGTTTTTTTCTGTGGATAATTGAAACAAAGAGAACGTTGGTTAGTATTATTAGAGTACAGAACTACTGATTAAAGAATTAAAAATTAAAATTTATAATTAAAAAGATGCCACATTTGATGTTATCAATATCGTAGCACTTCTCAAAACACTGCAGAACGGGGATCCTTCAAATTAATTAATCAACACTGTGATTCCATTGCTGTCGTTAACGTTCATAATGAAATTGATATTATCTGTCGTTTTTCTTTTGTCAAACAGGGCAATGAGGGACAAAGCCGACTCTGGCCGGCTGCTAAATTGCATAGAACTATCTACTGTCTCTTCTTTTCCCCTTCTTATGAGTTCAGACAACGCTATCAGCTACTTATAAATTCTGATCCTATTTCTATTTAAAGATACCGTAGTGGGGAAGGCAGTACTTGGTTAAAGCTAAAATGGACTTATTCTCTATACCTTTTAAAGTTGGGTTTTGTAAGAGACTTTAAGTATACAAAAAATAAAAAATTTATTATATTAAAATATAAAAGTATAATAATTTAATATTTTTATTCTTAATTTATATAATTTAATTAAAAGGGTTATACATAAGATTGGAAAGTAATTTTCCAATAACTAGTAGGTTGGTAGTGGATAAGATCATCAATTTAGGCATCTTAACCCAAAATAATCTGATTAGTGTGACAAGTATTTTATTCCCACGATTTCATCGTACTTCACATGCCAGAACTAGCATGTCTTTTTTCTACTTTTCCAGCTAGGAACTTAACTTAGTCAGCGTTTTGCTTAGTATATAATATGGTTTTGGTCCTCCAAGTTTTAACTTGCTTAGTCTGTGTTCCAAGATGCATGTTAAGAAATTAAAAAAGAATGAACTTTTATTAAAAATTATAATTAATAATAAAAAATTATTATAAATCAAAGTATAAAAATAAAAACTATATATGTGAGCATTAATATGATGAATGATTTATAAATTATTTGAACTTGATTTATTGTATGTTTTATCAAGTTTATTTATTTTAGGAATACATCAACTTGAATCTAATTCGATGAGTTCAGGTTTATAAGGTTGATAAAATGAAAAAGTAATGTGTGACGGGATCCGATGTCGATCGGATCCAGTTTACGTGAGAATTGGACTTTTAATTTATTTTTTGTTAAATAAAAATATAAAAAATGATAAAAATTTTTACACAAAATTAGTTTAAATAAATTATTTTAACTTAAGTGAATGTTATATATTTGAGAAGATAAATGTTAGACGTAGAAAAATGAGAACACTAAAAATGGATATAGACAGGGAGAACAGATAATATAAAAGTGGTGATAGAGAAAAAGAAAAGTAAAAAGTTAAGTATAAAGAAAAGAAAGAGAAATAGATATTGAGTTAGGTGAGAATGAAAAGAGAAAGAGATGAATTAAGTATAAGGTTAAAAAAAAAAAAAGAAGGATTAAGTATAAGAGAAAAAAAAATTTTGAATATAAAAGTAAAGAAACTGAATATGGAGGTTGAAGAGGAAATGTTAAATTAAAAAAAAATAAGTAAAAATTAAATATTTATTAATTTTTTTTTAAATCTATCATTTTTGTTTAAGTTATTTTTTATTTAAGCTATTTTTTAAAAAATTATTTGTTTTATAAAAATTAGTTGAAATAATTTTTTCATGAACTTAAGCGAATTAGAATTATTTTAAAAAAATTAATTGAAGATTCAGTTTCTATGTAAATTAAAGACAATTCAAATCTCTCTATGCACCAAAATAAGAAATAAAAAAAATATTTTTATTAATCAACCGTCAAATCAAACATGTTTATGTATCTATTACAAGTTGTTTCCTGTCTCGAGCGACTACGATTTGAAGGATCATGGGAAATTCAGGCAGAAATTACAATGTTCAACTTTATTAACCACTTTCCCTTGAATTTGACGGTTGATTTAACATTATTATATGAAACCACTAAAAATGTTAATATCACAAGAATGAAATTGCTGGATGAGTGTCAAATTCAGAAATAGACTGCTAGCTGATGATAATTGATTTAAAAAAAAATGTTAATAGCTTTGGAAATATTACAATGTGACGAGTTAACTTTTTCATGAAATGGCCATAAAAAAATGGGAAAATTGTATATCTTATCAAAGTACCAAGTATCAATGGTATTCTTAGACTCTGGTTATTAATAGTATTGGATTTGTCGGGCCTAGAAATTTGAGAAGAGACATAATGACAATTACGATGGATAAAACAAAACTTGTACCACTGCTAGCAGATACTATTCGTACTTTCATGATACAAAATAGTATTTGCCAAATAAAATTTTTTCAAAATACTTGACACAACTATTGAACATGTGAAAATAATCAAACAAAGACAGCAATAGGTATAAGATGAACACACTAACCTCAAGGTGGCATTTCTATTATTATTCGTCAGGAACTCAATTTTACTTAAACATTGAGCTCTTGTCCGTCGCCCAGTGTTTGATTGATCTGTGATATTGACTCTTCCAAAATTTGATTTTGTATAATTAATTTTAGTAAGAACTGCACTTGAATAAATAAATTTATGATTAAAAATGTTTAAATAAAAACTGTTTTTTTTTCTATTAAACAGGACTTAAAGCTTAACTTAATAAACAGTAAGGTTAGTCACAAGGAATAGGGGAGTCAATTCCATAATATCCTGTTTAAGTAAAAAAAAAAATTAATATAAAGAATGTTATTTGGATAGTGTTAGTCAAAAACATTATAATTATTGATATAAATGTCTAAATGCTATTAAATTATTATAATATATTGTTAAATTATGGAATATATTTATTAATATATACTAGTTATAATAATGGTATTTTATACAATTTAATATGAAAAATGTGTTCACAAATATTTTATTTAGGGGTTTTAATAAATAGTAAAAAATTATAATTAAAAGGATTAAAAATTAAACTATTAAACTTAATTATTACACTTTAAATAATTATATTGATTAGGAAAGAGAACTAAATAAATTTATCAACAATTAACAAAAAAAATTATTGTATTATAAATATTGTAGAAATAGAAAATATATATATTTTAGAAAGTTATTTGATATTTTTATATAATAATAAATGCAAAAGACAGTCATTAACGCAATTACGGGTTTATTTTAAACTTTAAATGAGTCTCTTTATAACAATGATTTCGTACTGAATAATTTAACATATAAATATAAAAATCAGGGTAATAAACTATAAATATAAAAAATTAAAAATATTTTATTTTTATTAATTTATTTTTATTGTATTAATATTATCCTACAAAATTTAGAAAATATTACTTTACAATTATAATTTATTATTTTATAATGATTTTGAAATAAATAGCAATTTTGTTTCTCCTTCCTTTCTCTTTCAAGTTTAGTATTGCAAAATTTTTGTAAGGTGAAAGAGTATGGAAAATTTTTGAGTTTGTGGTTGAGCTCAAGTCATAGGAATCAAGAGTTTCTCCTCTTTCAAGTTTTCAGTGACAATATCTTATTTAGTCCAATTATTCAATTTGCAGTCCAATTATAAAAAAAATGTTAATTTTTTCCTAAGTTTAAGCATATAAAAATAATATTTTTAATAAAAAAAAAAAAAGCATTCATCACTCTTTTTTAACTTTAGTATAATGGATATGTGATTTTTCAATTAAAAAAATGCTTTTTTTAGGTGTTTGAACTTTACAAAACCCTTATAAAATTTAAAAGCTTCGCTCATAATAAATGGATCCCTTTCTATTAGACATTTTTTAATCTATTTTTATTTTTTCACTCTAATATTATATCAGGGTTCAATGACTATAAATGTCATTAAATTGCAGTTTATTCAAAGTTTTTAGATTTAATTTAGACATTTCTATCTGTACTTCCATATTTTCATGCTATTGTTGAGAATTCAATCTTAAGGATCACATCAATTGCATTTGTTGTTAAAAATGTCTGTCGTGTTCGTGTTAGTCAATGCTCTGCTAGAAATTAATATAGAAAAAAATGGATATTTCAAAATATAATATTGTATGTTACTTGTTGTTTAGTGATTCAATAATTATTGCTTGACAGACATGCAACCTCTAATTTGACTTACCAGGGCAAGATTTACAAATGAAGGATTCCTGTTCTTTTGGCAAAAGCGAGGCTGCTGTGAACCATATCAAATCTAAACGGCCGGTTTGTTGATGTTACAATGGAAGCCAGAAAGTTGCTTGGTAAAAAAAGTATGGTTTTTCTTCTTAATTTTACTGAATTTGAGCTGCATAGCAGGAGACAGAAGATCTTAATGTTTTTTAGATGGTTGAAGTTTTGCTAAAAGAGAATTATCCTAGCGTCCATATTCTTGTAATCATCCTTTTTTTCATCATTCTAGCTAACTAAGCTAAGCTTTGATCTTAATGCTTAAATCTCATTCATTTCAAGAACTTCCAATGCCATTTCTATATCTTATAATATATTCCCATTTCCCAGGTGCAATCCTTCGGTAGTCTATAAGTTAGGGTCAAAATAAAGTTTTCTACCTCAAAGAAACTGATTCTAATGTGGAGTAGGACATCGATATAATCATGATGCTGGTGCAGTTGAGCTTCAAGACTGTCAGTGATCACTTCAGCCCACCCACATTTAAAGGTGAGATGTGCAAGATATAACGCCTGAAAGCCAGGACGAAGCAAGAAGGAAACATTGGAAACGAGGAATGGGTCCAAATATCCATAAAAACAGAGGGAAAAAGATGTTGAAGGCACCCAACCCAAGAGAAACAATAGCTGCCTCTGTTGTATGTTGATTGCGGTGGCATCACACTAAGCTGTGAGCATTGTTCCTGATTGTTTGGGCACATTTTAAGGACACATTGAATCATTGATAAGGATGCTGGTCTGGCTAGAGTACTTATTTTGGTTCTTTGACGATGGTATTTCCACATGGATTGAGCACGGTTACAGTGACTAAGGATAAGGAGTAAGGACTGAACTTTCAATAAAACTATCAATAAGAAGCACACTAATTGGAGAACAACTTGATGTATAAACTGAGCTTGCTTCTGTCCCGAACCACAATGGAAAACTGAGCTTGCTAGTGCTTCTAGACGACAGAAGTAGCCATTTTTATTTCTAATACGTTTGCATTTATAAACTTTCCTTAATGAAGTGGAGAAACACAAGATTAAAATACGTTTCTTAAACATCAAAGGAAGTAGAGCATTAAAGCTTCAAACAATCTAGCCTCTATCAAATTTGGAGCCATTATAAAAGTTAATAGCTAACATTAGCTATAAAGTATCTTCTTTGTTGTAACTTGTAATGGTTACTGAGAAGTACCCACTAAGAAAATTCTGATTCATGCTGAAACTCATTTTAACATCAATAAAAACTTTCTCAACCATGCTTAACCAAATAAATGACAAATATTAAGAAGCATATTAATCCTTTTTTCGGTTACACAAGAAAAAGGCATAATACAAAGCAAAGCTAACAACCCTCAAAAGTTATCTAGACAGCATCAGATGATCAGAAACAATAACACCAACAAAACTGCCCTTACTAGGAAAATGGTGGCTTATATTTATCTTCTTTTCCTGGTGGAGGAGGTGACCATAAACACAGGTGGAAGTAAACTTAACATATAATAACTACCGCTCTTTGCTTCAAATGCTTGATGAACTTGGATAATGCCCAAGAAGCTTTACCCTTGTTAACTTTATTTTCAAGGCCAAGAAAGTTGGGATTGTCGCTGTCTTAACGATTAATCACTACATCTTGCTCATCTAAGCTTGCAGGGTGGATTACGAGAAGATAGTCCTCATTAGTCTACCCAGATGGACCAAAAAGTGGTAGTGGATGAGATTCCAGAGTGAAAACATTAGTCCAGCTTCGTTGTAGACTGATTTGGTGCAATTGGAAACAGAAAGGACATCTTTCAAACTTCCATAACCAATATCCCTTTCTTTCTTGCTCAAAGGACTAAAGCTTGTAATAATGAAAATCCAAATAACTAGAGAAATTGCCCAAAATTAGTACACAAAGATTCTCAAGAGACATAATTCTTCATCATCTACAAGCTGCTGCACAGTCAAATTGAAATGCATGATGCCTACTATCGGAATGCTCAATTCTCTGGCAATCACATCAAATTGAGGATTATGATGAACCATGATAAAACTGTTCGACCTAATTTAGCCACCAAGAAAACTCATAATGAACGCTGTTACATCTCTATCTCTAGTGTGTCAATTGCTTGAACTTTTTTGTACCTTTTTTGTGTTTTTTCTAATTCACTTTAAGGCGTGTAATTAGTTGTTTATTAAATACATAAAAAAGTTACTGCTGCAAAAACTTGACTGTTCTAGTCCCAATTTTAACACAGTTCCCTCTTTCCTTCATATTTTGAGACAGGGTTACTCCCTTAAACACGATGTTTCGATATAACATAGACGTGTGTTGCCTTCAATTACCGACTGGGATCTAGGAAAAATCAAAGCAGGAAAAGAAAATTGTTCATATTTATAAAAAGAGTGAAGCACTTCCTGAAGTGATGCTCTGATCTAATTTCACTAACATGACGGAGGTTAGGTTGAGAGAAGGGGAAAAGTTTAATCGGTTAATATTTCATTTCCTTCAAGCAAAACCCCAACGCTCATTAATAATGTGAGTTCTTTCTCTTAGTAAAAATATTCGTAGAAAATTGAATTGAAAAGACAAATCATCGTGTCGATTAAAAATTCAGATTCAGAGCTCAGGGTAAGCAACCACAACGGAAAATAAAGCAAATCGAAACTCTGGAAACCCTAGAGAAGATTCGTTAGGGGGAATTCGGGTCATGGGCTTTAGCCCAACAAAGAAGCCCGAAATCATGGACCCGAGGAGGAGGGTCGTTCTGACACGTGTCAAGTGTGGATAGGAAGATAAGGTCTCCGCGTTTTGTCTGTCCTCTTAATCCCTGTGGTTCATTCAGTAAATTGAAACGTTTAAAAGTGCGAGAGATGAGTGACGCGAGAGAGAACCGTTGGGTGCAGTGCACGTGACAAATAAGGCATGAAATTATATTAAATTAAAATTAAAAGTTGTTTCATTCATTCGTATCGTATTTTTTAAATAATAAAAAAAAGTGATGGGTTAAGAAAGAGCGTTGGATCCGGTAGTTTATCCAAAATTGTAGGTAAAGAGGGGGCGAAATTACATTTGGGGGAAATTTGGCGTGCATTTGGTTTGCATTTTGATTTGCGTGTGTTTTGTCCTTTGTGAGGGGCGTCAACCCCACAAGTGTAAAGTCACCAGCAAGAGCATTCAGCGCCAAATTCCTATAAATACCCCACTCATTCCGCTTCCTCCTCGTTTAATTTAACGATGTTAGCTTAGGCTCTGCGGTGAGAGTTAGAGAGATAGAGAGAGAGAGATAAAGCGCTTTTCTTTTTTGTTATCTTCGGTGGTTTCTCTTTTTTTTTTTGTAGGTACTCAGAAGGAAGAAGACTCAATACGTGGGCTTCACTTAGCTAAGAGCGTGAGTAATTACCCTTTGTTTTCTCTTCTCGGGGTGTGTTGTGATTCTAAATTATTATTCTTATTGTTACTTAAGTGTGTAGCATGAATATTTAAAGCAATTTGATGTATGCTTTTCTAGAACGTCGAAAAGCGCCTTGAGTTTTTGGCGTTTGATTGTTGACAGAGCGCGTGTGTTAGTTTGTCGTGTTATCTGTTTTTTAGGAAGTCCCAGTTCGTCTTGTTTTAGATCTGTCACATGTGGGTGTTTGTTTCTGTCTAGAATAAACGTCCTTTGTTTTGTTGCAGTTTTTCAAAGGGTAGTAGCTGAAGCAGTTGAATGTAATTTTGTTCACTTTGTACGAATTAGATTCTAGATTTGCGTTTTGTGATATCCAATTTGCTCCTTTCTGACTATTATTGGTCAACGGCTGTTAATTCTAGTGGCAGGTTTCCGTTCTGTCTACCCTTTTAGTTTATAAAATGTCTTGGGTTGGGCTTTTTGTAAATGGGAATAAGATGATATTGAGAGACCCTTCAGAATAAAACCAGTTGTAGGCTGTGTTAGTTCTTATATATCTTTCCAGCTAGGGGATAAATATTGTTGAGTTTGACTGAAATCTGTGTTATTGTTGTGGTGGGCCCTGCAGACAATTCAGGCAAGGCCTTGAACTCGGAGAGTATAAGATTTTACTTAGGAGTTGCTGTTTCAACTGAAGGAATGGAGGTATATGGCAAATCTATGGTTGCTGGTCCTGCAAATGTTATTTTTCTGTCAAGCATTTTGGGCCGAGATGGTCCGATTCCTGTTCACAAATGCGACTGGAAATGTGAAAATGAACATGTTTGTGGAAACATGTATCGCTGCAAGCTAACAGGGCTGACTCACATCTGTGATAAAAATTGTAACCAGAGAATTCTGTATGACAACCATAGCTCTCTTTGTCGAGCTAGTCGTCAAACTTTCCCCCTTACACCGGCAGAGGAACAAGCGGTGCGGGGTGTTCGAAGAAAGCTTGATGCAGAAAATTCTCCTACTGATGGCTGTGGTTTTAAGCGTAGACGGGATGCCCAATTCCATCCGTCTCCTTTTGAGAGATCTTTTTCTTCTGCCAGTCCTATCTGCAGCCAAGTTGGAGATGGCATGGATATGAGCTAGATATATGTTATATAACTGGAAGAACTCTTTATCATTTCACTTGTCCTTTATTTTCCCCCTTTTTCTACATTAGATGAGTATGAATAATGGAACTTGAACAATTATGGATTACTTATTGATGGACATGCTGTATGTTCATCTATTGTAGGAACTCCTCATATTTTTAGTTTAATGTAATGTAGAGCTTAATGTAGCTTGACTGTTGAATGGGGATTTGAGCTGGCTCTATTATTCAGATATATGAAATCTGATTTAAGTTTCTTGCTAACCTTAGTGAGAAGCGGACTACCGGACCTGGATCTGAATGGTGTACTATCTATCAACAATGTAAACTGTGAACCTTTTCTAGCTGGCTGTCAAGTTTCTAGTATTTCTTAATTGCAGGGCAGAACTTTTAGAGTATTAGTGTACTCATTACTAATGCTACTGCTACCGGGTTGTACTATTTTACTCCTTCTGCTTCCCTTAATTCCACTAGAATAGCACTCAATTATCAATCTTCTCCCTTAGGCTGATAACCTAGTCAGGGTTATGTTGGTTACCTTCAATTTTGTACGCTCAGGTTCTCTCCGGTTCCTCGTATGAGCAAAGTCTTTGTGCATGTGAAAACTAATTTTTAACTTTGCTGTCAAATTTCTTATCTTGTTGCAGGCTCAGCAGAGACGATAGTTCACGCTTTTTATTTTATTTTTTCCAATTCAACTTTATTATCTTATTCTTTCTGAGTTGACTGATGGCTTGCTGTCTGAGTTTAATGTAACTTGTGCAGGTTTTGAAGCATGTCACTACCAAGGAGCATTCAAAACATTTGTTTTGCAATATTGAATAAAACATTGCAATATGGAATTGCTCTATGGTTGGAGATGGAATATTGATACTCTTGTCTCATTGTTTTCTTGTAGGTACCTGCATAACTACTTATGCTCTAGTTTGCCTCTGCTCTGAAGTTTGGATATGACATCAATTATGGGGATGTAAATAGTCATGAGAGGAGCAGCTGATCCAGAGAGGGTGTAAGAGTTTATGAAAGCACAGTTCTGATGCTCTTCACAAGTTTTGGTGGATGATCGAGACAATATGGAAAGCTGAGAAAATATGCATACTTAATTTCAATACAACTGTTGAATTTGTCTTCCACTGTATCATCTCTTGCCTGTGGGCAGCGGCATGATTGAACAAATAAGTGACCTGGCTTGTGATATTTAACTCATCAGCACTGTCTTATTAGTCAAAACTGCATTTATTTCTCTTATCCCTCTTCCCTTCCGGCCTTCCCCCATCCAAATAGGGCCCTTAAAATTGGAGGATTGGAAGTTATTTTTCCCTTGTATTGTGAAAGCAAATTCTCCTCAGCCTTGATAATGTTTTTTGCCAGTTTTTTGTTTGTTTCCTAGGTAGATCCTGCGATAGAGATTTGTAAGCATATATTTTTTTTATTCTCTTGATAATTTTTGTAGCACTTATACACAGTTCATTTATGAAATTTGGAATAGTCGAGTTTCTTGTGCCTATCCAAAGCTTAGTTCGAGTTTGTTTTAAACACTTACATTACATATTTTAGGTTGCGTTCGGATAATGTAATTAAAAATTTTAGGGAATTTTAAATTATATTATTGAAATTTGTATTATTTTAAAATATTTTATTTAAATAAAATGATTGAATTTTATATTTAAAATATTTTTGTTTGGACAGAATAATTAAATTTACATTTAAAAAATAAAATTATTGTTAAATTTGAAAAAAATAATTAAAATTTAAAATTTAAAATACTAAATTAACAATAAATAAATAAAAATATGATAATTTTTTAATTTTAGTTTATTAAATAAAGTTCTTAGAATTGCAATTTTTTTTTGAAAAAATCAACTACTTATTTCAAATATCTTATCTAAATATACTTTTAGATTTTATTTTTTTGGGAGAATGAAAAAAGAAAAGAAAAAAAGACTTATACCGAGATTATTTTTTTTGGAAGTTTGTAGATGAAGAAGTTTATGCGTAAATTCTTTTATGTTTTAGAGTTTTTTTAATTATTAATTTTTTTTATACTCTTCAAACTCTTTTTTTTCTTCTTTTCTGTTTCTCCAAAAAAGTCATATTAAAAATTTACACAAAATCTCTCTTTAGAAAGAAAACTTTTGAAAAAGAAAGAAAAATGTAGAGGGTGTGGATTTTAGCTCCTTTGTAAAATCATGTTTAATGAAGGGTGTGGGGACTTTAACCATTAAAAAGGTCAACAATTATTATATTTTAATAAAATATGTTTACAACTATAACAAAGTATGAATTTTATTATTTTGATATTTTTATAGACATGCTGTCTTTGGATTTATCTATAGAAAAATGTACATAACATTTTTTTTAACACACTTTTGAGCTATCAAAGTTATTGACACGTGTTAAGAATTCAAAAATTCGTAAGTTTTTATTAATAATCGTAATATTTAATATTACTAATGTATTAAATTCTGTGATATTTTTTTAAAAAAAAAGTTTATCATTAATAGATTTTTATAACGTGTTTTTGTATACATGTTAAAAAATTATTTATTAAAAATAATAAAAATATGCAAGTTTTATTTTTTTATTCTTAATTTAAAGATTATCTCTTATATTTTATAGTTTTTAATAAATTCTAATTAATAATTAATAGTGTACTAAAAAATATGTCTGAGAGACCGTTCTTTTGGCTGCTCTCTCTATCTCCGTTGACTAATTTTTGACGTCATAACATCAAAGTTTCCTGAGGCAAGGATTACTGTTAGATATATTTTGGTCGAAAGCTGATTAATCTTTAGCTGTGGATACTCGCTGTACTGTGAAGCTATCGTCCTTGTGCTCCAATTGTTACCAAATTCGTGAATTCTTGAAGAAGCCTTGGCAGTGGCAGATGAAGGACTAATGTTAATTGTAAAGCAACATGGTGCCTCAATGGTTTACAAATCATTTCCATTCTGACATTTCGTTTTCCAGAGATTTGGTTCTTCCAAAAAATAGGATATAGTGAATTATGAATTTGTTAAAATTTTGATTATTGATTTTCAATCAATTTTTTTTTTCTTTTTCTTCTGAATTACACTTCTTGATATAAAAGGCATATTAAAGGGTTTAAAGAAGTAAAATTACCCATCGAAAGAAATTTATTGGGTAGATTTCCACACCTAAAAAATTAATAATAATGGAAAGAGCCTAAGCGGGGCGTTCCTACTTACTAATATGAAATTAATTTCTTAAATACCAAAAATCACGTTGCAAATTCTTTTTAAAAAAATAGTAGTCAAAATGGATAGATTAAGTGGTAAAGAAGTTTGTGTCAATTTTACTGTTGAAAAGTTCTGCTTTTGCTTGCTGGAAAGGTTACAAATGTTTCCCTCTACCTAATCTAGTTAACTCTATATAGGAGGAATCCTGGGTCAGTTTTCTTTTATGATAATCCCATGCAAATTCTTACTACATGGTACAATCAGAGATTTTCTGACATTATTCTTTTAAGATATCAATGATTTCTTCCGGTCAGGAGGTCACATGGAATTCCAGTTTTGTACAACATCCCATGCAATAGTAAAAGCAAAGAATTGTTTCTAAATGAGGCCATCCACAATAAAAGAAATACTAAACCCATAAAGCTGGTCTTGCGGCTAAGAATTCCATCGAAGTAACGTTAACGGTTTATCTGTTTGTAACGCTTAACTGATTTAGCACACAACTCCCTCCTTCATAATCCTATAAATTACAAATCTTGGGGGCATTTCCCATTCCCTTGGCCATCATAATCAACCCCCCAAAGTTTCAAATATTCAACCTACAGTATCATCAAAATCCTTGAACATGCCAACAAAGCCATCTTGGAAGCACAACAGTTTGCTTATTCTCTTTACATTCTTCTCTTGTTCTTTCTCATACACATTCACCATAATCAACAACTGCCCCCATACTATATGGCCTGGTACTCTTGCAGGTTCAGGGAGTCCTCGGCTTTCGACGACCGGATTCCAGTTGGACACGGCCCAAAGCATCAAACTTACAACTGTTCCAGGATGGTCAGGACGGATATGGGCAAGAACAGGTTGCAAATTTGATGCAACAGGAATTGGCAAATGCCAAACAGGTGACTGTGGGGGAAGGCTGGAATGTGATGGGAATGGTGCTGCTCCTCCTACCTCACTGTTTGAGATAACGCTTGGTGCAGGCAATGGACAAGACTACTACGACGTCAGCATGGTAGATGGCTACAATTTGCCATTACTTGCTATGCCACGAGGTGTATATGGTGGTGCCTGCAATGCCACAGGTTGTGTTGTTGATATCAACAAAGGTAAGAGTGTATTTAAAGTACAGCTACATCACATGTAATTAGGAATTTAAATGACATAGAAGAGACATTTGAGTGTTTATACAATAAGAAAAAACGCAATGGTATAGGTTGCCCAAAAGAACTACAAGTAGTAGGAGAAGATCGATACCAAGGTGTAGTTGGGTGTAGGAGTGCTTGCGAAGCATTCAAGTTGGACAAGTATTGCTGCAGTGGAGAATTTGCCAATCCAAATACATGCCAGCCTTCCTATTATTCAACTATTTTCAAGAAGGCCTGTCCAAGAGCTTATAGCTATGCATTTGATGATGGCACCAGCACTTTCACTTGTAAAGCTTATGAATATGACATTGTTTTCTGTCCCTACAGCAATAGGTATACATGCACTTTCTCTCTACAATTTCAATTTGTTTCCCTTCCCTTTCAATTTATTGCTATACTTTCAAGAAAGAAGGAAAAAATAGCCCATAACTGAAATTTTACATTACAACACAGGATGAAAAAACCAAATATTGCATCTCCTCCTCCACCGAGTAAACAGCCCTATCGGAAGCATCAGCAGGTCACTTCATCATCAAGCATTCTATTACCCTTTCCAGAGCTAATTTTTCTCTCGGTTTCTAGTCTTACTTTCTTGGCATTTCCAAAACACGGCCAGTGATACAAAATAATGTCTGGAAAGAACTCCGAAAGGGCTTTTGAAAGTGGGGAGGAAAAACCGACCCAAACAATGAGACGGAAATGAAGAACCGCGAAAATATTACACTTGAAGAATCCTCCGTAAACAAATAATTTAGAAAACACTCCCAAAGCTCAATAAGTTGGGATTTGATTGAGAACCAACGGGAAAAAGCTAAATAGCACCCAGTCATAATGTCAGTCAAATCACCATTCTTTCGAGATAACTTGTAAATGTTGAAAAATAATTGCTAGGAAGGAAAACAAATAGTTATTTGCAATGTAACCGGGAATTTACGAATCCCCAAATTCATTCTCACATACTCTATACTAAATATTCTGCGGAAATTTTAGAAACCAGCCCTTCCAGATAATAAGAGCCGGCTAATACAGATCAATTCAAAGATAACAAATAATATTCACTGAAAAAGAATAAACTACAGTGAGTAATATTACAACAGGTTTGAGAATTAGGAACATAAAAAGGAATTTATAAGAACTCATTCAGCTGATCATATCATAAGCTTTGAATTCTTCTGTGTGGGTTTGATAAGAACTCTAACGACAGTTGTTGTATTATCACCATCCCTGTCATGGGTAAAGTAATTCAGCATCGTACTTTTGATCCAAAGATTGAGTCTATTGATTCATGGATATACAAGAAATTGCAGAGCTTCTTTGATTCATTTCTTTGTTTTTGCCCTCTTGGAACCTGGAGTTTTTTTCTTTACTATCTTTGCTTGTGGTTTTCCTCCTGTACTTCTACCTCTTTTCTTTTCAGCACCCTGCACCAGATTCTCAGCAATTAAGTATGCATGCACCAGCATTTTCATTTATTAAGGAGAAATCTAAAACAAAAAGAATGACTACCAAGAAACTTACTGATGTTTTGTCCTTCCCTTTCAATTTACCATTAGTTTGTTCCTCACCATGCTCGTTTTGATCAGTTTGGTGGGTGGACTTCTGCATCTTGCCAGCTTCCTCATCCGAATCAAAAAAGAAGCCATCCAATGTCCCTTCTCATATGAAATGAATAGACATGAGGAAATGAATTTAAGCAGAATATAAACGCCACTACAGTAAATAGAAGCCCCAATTAGTTGTTGGTAGATGCAAATAACCTTCAACCATAGTTTCAGCTTCATACACGTTAGACTGTGGCTTCAGCTGTATAAAGTCATTCATGATGGCCTCAATCTGATAAAAAAATTTCAATTTATACACAATGACAACATATATTTTTCAAATTCCTCATCAAGGATGATTAAATCACTGATGAGTAAGAATGTTATATAAAAATTAAAAGAAAAAGTAAGTCAAATACAGAAATGTTTACTAACTTAATGAAAAAGAAATTATAGAGAATAAGTGAGGAAATAAGTAGATGCTAGGTAACCAACAGACCTTTGCCTCTGACTGCCCAAAGCTAACCTGAAAAATAACAGGTTCATATGAAAGCAATATTTGAAAGATAAGATATCTTGATCAAAAAATCAATTAGCTACAAAAAAAATTATCTTAATGAAAACATTCAAGGTGATAATGTTAAATGCAGATTATATCACATACAACGCAAAATGTCCGGCAAGGAACTATAGATGTTTTGTATATTGTTCCTGAAAACATGAGCAAATTTAGAACAATCAGATACCGGTTGTCACTATCAGGTAAAAGTACTGCATCAATAACTCAAAATGAAAAAGTCTTGTAGAGAACAAATAACAACTGCATATAACTTGGAGAAGAAAGTCAACAACAGCAACCAAACACTGTCATAATGTTCTGTTGTAAATCATGCTTATAAGAAAATTATAAACTGCCTATATTTTTTTCTGTCTCTCTCTTCCTTGAGTGACTAGGTTACCCTCCAGTTGATCTACTCTCCTAAGTGGAACTTCTATAGGTCCTCTCGATTCATGCCCAAACCACCTATGAAAGTCAAAATATCATATATGTGTGGGTGCGCTCAGTTATGCTTATGAGTCTCAGATTCCCATTTTTTTATAACATGAGGCAAAGGTCAGCTGTTTCTTTGAAACTCAACAGGTAATGAGCATAATAGCACCAAAAATAGCTAAGTTGTATTATGGTTTTGCATATACGTATGCTACAGTGTTATAATCAAGACATACGTGCTTGTCTTTATAAACTATAAAGAATAAATAACAAGAGACTTATTATTTGTTTGTTAATAGATACCTTTCAAGTCTAAATACATCTCCTGGTCCCCAGATGGGCAATCTGAAACTATGATTCGGCCAACAGCTCCTACATCACCACTCAGATCTATGGAGTCACCTTGACACTCAATAAGTGCCTGCAGAAACAGAAAAGCTCTGACAAACCCATTGCCTTTCTCATGAATAAGGATTACAGAAGAAGAAAATTAAGATCAAAAGTAAAGAAAAAACACAAGATATTTACAAGAAAGCTACAATGTGTCACACAACTGTCAACTCAATACAAAACTAGAAACCAAACTAACAGCTTTTCTTTTCACAAAATTTAATTGTTTTTAGTGAGACCTCTGTTACTCATTATGCCATCCCAATAATGGCAATTAAACATGGCCTTGCAAGTATAAAACAGAACATATAGCAAATGGAAATCAATAACATACAGTTTCCCACTAACCTTTGTACGATGAACTTTCTCAGAAAGCATCAAAGGCAACCTTGAAGAGGAAACCTGCAAATTTCAAATAGCAAGCACAATTCAGAATGCAAGACTAGACAGAAAATCAATGAGACATTTGATAGTTACTACTTAATGCTTTGACATCTGGGAATGCTGTGAAACATATCTAGCCAACCATTATAACCTTGATCATTCTTACATTTGGTTCAGCAAGCTTTTCACAAGCTCCTTCCTCTTCAACTTCCACATCTCCACCGCTATCTTTTCCCTTTGCACTGCCCTTTATTTTCTTCTCTTTTGCTGGTGTGTGACTTTCTACATCTATTTGTTCTTGTGAAGACTTCTTTTTTGAAGCCTTTTTGGATGGAGATTTTCTATCATTGCCTATGACAAGTGCATCCCCGTGTTCTCTGCCAAGGAATTGAGATCTTTGATGCTGAGAAGTTTCTGCATGATCAATATGATCTTCTTCTTTTGGGCTTTGATCATGACATGACTCAGAATCTGACGATAGTGTCCAAATTGAATGAATAGACTCCTATGCAAAAATAAGTAGCATGCCAAACACTTAGTTTTGATAGAAGACAATGATCGCATTGAGCAAAACAGGAAAACTACACGAGAACTATTGATGAATTCAAATCCTCTGGGTATGTGATGTACTGAGTCACAATATATTGACAAGGCTCTTACTTTATGCTGTATACGCTTGTCAGTGTTTGATTCATTCTCAATCTTCTTTTCCCCTTTGTTTCCTGGATCATGATAAGAAATGACAAAATGCCAATTCAATGAAAAATCACACTGTAAAATGATTTTCGCATTCTATTACTCATGTCAATAAAACCTATATTAATTCCATGCAGTCATCATGAGAGAACTCCAAACGCAAATCAAATCTCAAATGTACCTTCTTTGGCCTTTTGCTTGTCTACTTTCTTTCTTCTGGACGGCATTTCATCTTCTATTTTAGTACTCGTTGCTTCCAATGTCTTTCTAGATGAAGACTTGGTAGCCTTGCTCTTGGTATCCTTTGAAAGTCTGGATGACTTTGGAGATGACCCCTCATCATCAGTATTATCCTCATTCCAAGAGCCACCATCACGTAAAGACCCAGAATCAGAAGACAGCGTCAAAGGCGAATGAGTTGGCACCTACTCAACAATATGAAGTTTTTTCAATTAACAGGCAAAGATTTCAGGAGCTAATAAAAAAATATTGAAACTAATGCCGCTCCATCAATCGTTGTGATCACAGAGGCATCAAGGAGCTTATGTAAAAATTAAAAACTACACTTGTAGAAATCATAAATAAAAGTATATAGAAAATGAGGGAAAACATGAATCAGCAAAAAGATATAGAGGCATCCAGAGATACCTGAAAAGAACGCAACCAATCCGGGGAACTGTCCCTTGAACTGCTCATTTGCAGGGATAAATACTAAATAAAAACCGCTTTGACCCCTACAAAAAAAAATTACATGTATTCATTTTCAGTGAAGCAAATGGTCGAACACGTTGAAAGCACAATCTTAATCACACCTCTCGAATTTGAAGAGATTACAACCGAAACGTGGAAGGAAAAAGAGTTAGGTAATTTCTGTGCTTTTGCTATGGTATGGAATGGTAGATAGTAAATAGCTTCGTTCACTCAATGGTTCTTACTAGCTAACGAGAGAGAGCGGGAACTTCCTTTTGGGCTTGCGTTGCAGAACATTGCCAACGACGCGTCGTCTCATCTGTCCCAACAAATCTATTTGGGAATCTTTCAAAAGAGATTGTGGAGAAAAATTACAAGATTATTTAAATAATTATGATATTTTTATATTTAATAAATTACACACACGTGAAATAATTACTATTGTATTTGATGAATTTATTTAAATGAATTTAAAGAATTCTTTAATTGGCATTCTTTTAAAACCTTCATACCAAAAACAATTGTCTTAAAAGTTACTTTTTTTAAGATTATTTATGCCTAACTTATCCCATTAACCTCTCACGTTTTAAAGTTAACTTTTATGAGTAATATCAATCAAAATAGTTATATTATATATTTTTTAATTTAATATTTTTAACGATATGAATTTAGTTTCAATGTCCCATAATTTTAATTTAATTTCTATAAATAAATATTAATAATTTAATTTCTGTACAAGCAAAAAGAAAAAATAGCCACCAAATTTAGATAGATAATTAACTTAAAAAAAATAGTTAAATAGATAACAATAAATCTATCTCAACTTCATATATGAATATTTTGACAAAAATATTATATTATTTGATTTAAGATAAAATTTATTACAATTAGGATAAAGTAAATTTTTTAATATCATTGAGCCTGTAAATTACCTTTATAGATAGTTGTTTTAGTTTAATTTAGAGTCTAGACAAAAAAAAAAGTTTTTTGAACAATCAGAATTTTTAAATAATTTAATTGATTATTTAAAATACATATATTGAAAATAATTTAAAAATATTTTTAGATAGTTTTGTCTTTATTATTTTAGTTAGGGAAGAAAGGGGAAAATGAAGAAAAATTGATTATCTGAATGGAAGGAATGAAGAGGGAGAAGGTTTTTTTTTTTTTTTTAAGGGTCCACTTTAAAATAAAATCCCCTCGGAATGAGGAGAGATCCGTGAGTATTGGGATTTCTTCAATTTTATTAAATTATCAAATAATATTGATATAATTTTAAAATAAAAAATTGCTTATTAAGAAAAAATCGATAAAACAATATTTAATTTTTTATAATTATTTTTAGTTTAACTTTTTATCTTTTTCTATTTAAATAACACGTATTTTTTTTTATCTTCTTATTTTTATTTATTTTCTCTCTATTTTAGAAGTATTTAATGAATAAAATTTGTAAGTGGGACCTTAATTTTCAATCACATGCAATATTCCTTTTTATATAAAACTATATAAATCTACCAAAGGTGTTAAAAAACACAATCATTTGTGTTTTATACAAATTTTTATTTTTAAAAATAATGATTATTTGGAACATAGTTTGAAAAAGTGTTAATTACTTTTAAATTTGATTAATGGGGCACAAATTGGGCACCGTTTGGAGTTGTGTGGAATAGGCCGGCTTGTTTGATAGAGTGACACAGTGTCCGTAGCTTATTTTGATTTTATTCATTTTATCGATTTAATTGATGATAAATATAAAAGGAGAAAATAATACTAATACTACAACAACGTTATCGAAACAAAATATCTAGAGATTGAGAACTTGGAATGGAACAAGGGAAGATGGTGGCGAAAGGGTTACCTCAGCAACTTCAAAACCCCATTGAACAACTCCAAACACGTTTCAAGGAGTTAGAGAATGGCTTCAGACTCTGGCTCTCCAAGCAGTCTCTTCCCGTCGAAGCCGCCGTCGTCACCACCACCAGCGCCGCCCAAGGCGCTGCCATCGGCGCCTTCATGGGCACCCTCACCGCCGACGCCTCCTCCACTTTCCCCACCCCTCCGCCTAACGCCTCTCTCAACCCTCAAGCCATGGCCTCTCTTAAGCAAGCTCAGGTCCTTTACCATTCTTCTCTTATGTGTCTCTGTCCTTTTATTTATTTATTTCAATTAGTGTAATTTTAATTTATGTAACTATAAAATCTTAGGGTTTAGGGTTTCTCGCTTATGCAAATCTACAATAGTTTATTTTTGGTTTTATATTTATGTAACTGGCTTGTCTTTTTTATTTTTATTATTATTATTATAGGCTCTTTCTGGAGGTCCTTTAATTCAAGCTCGTAACTTTGCTGTGATGACGGGAGTGAATGCTGGTATTTCCTGTGTATTGAAAAGGTTAAGGGGCAAGGAAGATGTTCAGTCTAGGTTGGTTAGCTTTTAATTCATCACCTACCTTTTTTGTTTGTTTCACTATCTCAATTAACTGCTATTCTAGTGCTTTGTGACTGAAGTGATACAATTTTCCTGTTTTTTGAGGTGTTTGTATCCTGGATCAAGTTTGACTACAAAGCAAATCACCTCTTTTGTCTGAATTCAAGCTGCTACAATAGTTCATATAATACATGCATTATGTGACTGTGATCCCTAGCCTGAATGATTATAGGAGGATACAAAGGTCTATATGACTTATTATTCATGTAAATATCGGTGACGTACTGTTGTAAGTGGATCATAACTGGAAATCATTTTGAGCCACCTTGCCTTAAAATCTTGGTTTGATTACACCACTATTGTTCATGGTGTATAATATGTAATTATGTATTATGATTAGGACCAAAATGAAAAGTTTCAATTCTGCGTTCTGGTTCCTCAATTTAATAGGAGAAGGAATTTTTTGTTTGAAAGATAGAAGGAAATTGACATTACCAGTTTCCACTATGATGAAGGCTTGTATTACTAGTCTAGTTGACTACCCTTCTTGAGATTAGTGTAAATTACATAACTCAAAAAAAAGTTGAATATGGCTCTTCTTGTTCTTTTCCTAAAATATTTTGAATTGTATACTCTGTTGGATTCTTGATGACTTTAGTGGAATCACTAGAAATAAAGGGGAAACTTTATTTCTTTGTATAAATATGTTTTCAGAAGGAGATACTTGTGAAGATTTAAGCGAAGTAAAAATGAAACAGTATAAGAAAAGGTTTTCTGTGATGAAATAAGAGTATTGAATATGATATATGTAGTTTTCCTTTTTTACTGTCATCGTTCCTGCTACATTATATGTTATCTGCAGGATCTATAGTTCTACGACTTACTGTAAGATAAATAAAGATTTTATTGTAAAACATTTTAAAATAAAAAATTCACTCATGTAAGGTCTCCCGGCTCCCACTTTCTTTCCCCAAATTATCCATCACCAACTATGTTTAGTGTTGCCATTATAAGATACAAACACATCCATATAAAGCTGAAAATTTTCTTAGTTTGACATGTTTAACTTTCAAATTGGATACTTTCCAAATTCTTTAAGTTTTGGATTTGGTTTGCTTGTCCCTGCTTTGGAACTAGAACTAGACATGGTGAATTTGAAAGTTTGGCTGATAATAAGCTAACAAAGGACACTTATAAGAACTTGTTTATATCTATTGGTCATGTGAAAATTTACTTATTGTTAAATGAATAGTATGATCATAATCTCTTATTGGTCTCTTTATTTATTTATTTTTTTTTTTTGTGTGTGTGTGCATTTTTCTGCATTCTGTAGTTTCTCAAAATGTTTGTATAACCATCCAAGATAAATCAGTACAGCACACAAGCTCTATTAATTCTCAGAAATAAAAATAACAACAACTAAGGCTTCGTGGTTATTTGCAATACAAAACATCTTATTCCTTATACATGATTGTTACTGTTGAAATTATACGGATTTAAATAGGGTAGGAGGAAAAGAGAAGACAGACACACTGAATATGATTGATATGATGTGTAATAATGTATTACAAAGTAATGACTCCATGGTTCTATTTATACTAAAATACTTAGGTTAGTACTACTTTACAAGTACAAGCCCATAACCAATAATGGAACAAGACTACTATCCCTAAACTATGTAGGGGAAAAATTGGAAATATAATGAAATCTAAAAGCCCCTGCTAACAGTTCATCTACGATAAACTAAAATATCATGAGATACATGAAGATATTATGAGATGAGAAATGCTAGCAACATAATCTCTAACACATTTTTTTAAAGACTGCTAGTTGTTAAAATTTATTGAAAACTTCAAAATATGAAAGAGAAACATTAAATTAGAAGTAAAAAAGAGCACGACTTCAACACACTTGTGGTAACAAAATATTTCTAATTTTAAGATGTGGCTCTCACTTGTGATCTCTATGAAATTTCAATTTGAATTGAAAGACATCAAAGGGTAACCATACATCTTTGAAGGTTTTACTGACACCAGGGTGCTGAAAATATGGCCAACAGCCCAACATTCATTGACCATTAAAGTAGATGAATTGCTCCTATATTGCATAGGGATCATATTTTACTGAATATTTTATACCCAATGGAAGCTGTTGTTCATTTCTTAATTCCTATTATGTAATATTCTGCTCTGTATTTTGTTTTGCTATTTTCTTATTTCCACCAATGTACTCCCTATGGCAGTATAGTAGTAATGATTTTGAGAATTCATTGAATTATCTATTGCAGCATGGCGGCAGCTTTTGGTTCTGGGGCCATGTTTTCATTGGTAAGCGGCATGGGTGGACCAAATCAAGCAGCAAATGCAGTCACTTCTGGACTTTTCTTTGCACTTGTTCAAGGTGGACTTTTCCAGGTAGGCATGAAGGAACAATGATTGCTGGACTTTCCATGTTTGCAACACAGCAAGTGTGTCTTACTGTTTATTGATATCATTTATAAACAAATTTATTGGTGTAATCCCTGTTTGGCTTCTAATATTAGCCAGGGTTTAATATTTTGGACATGACTTATTGGTCTTGTGTCCAAGTGAAGTGTCCTTGCCTAGATCCCTGGATGTTGGCAACACAGTGAGTGTGTCTAACTGTTTATTGATATAATTTATAAACAAATTTCTTGGTGTAGTCCTTGTTGGGCTTCTAATATTAGCCAGGGTTTTAATATTTTGGACATGATTTATTGGTCCTTGTGTCCAATGGTACTGTTCTGTCTTGCCTAGATCCCTGGATGTTTTGTGCGTAATGTAGGTTTATAATTTGGTGTCCCATAAACTAAATAACATATATTCAACTTATGCAGATAGGACAAAAGTTTTCTCAACCACCTGCTGAAGATATTCACTATTCTAAAACAAGACACATGTTGCACAACCTTGGTCTTCAGAATTATGAAAAGAATTTTAAGAAGGGCTTGTTAACGGACAACACTTTGCCTTTGCTTACAGACAGGTAGGATGTTAAATTTTTTGTGTCAGGTTTTTCTTATCATCATGTATTTTGTTTAACATGTGTAGGAGTGTAAGTCATTTTTTTCTCTATAATGTGTTTCAGTGCTCTCAGAGATGTGAGGATTCCTCCTGGACCCAGGCTTTTGATTCTTGATCACATCCAAAGGTAGGAGTTCTGCTTTATGTGTTGTCATAGTACCATGTACCTAATTTTTCATACTCTTAAATACTGAAATCTGGTTTCAGGGACCCGGATTTGAGAGAGAAGCGAGGAAGCCGGAATTGACTGATATGAATAGAGTTTGCTGCCTTCGAACTTTTAGTTGTTGAAAGCCATTGAAAATGGATACTAGGAAATTTGTGTTGCAAATGAATTTTGCATTTTTGTTTCTTATGCATTTTGTTCCATTATTGCAGTCTACTTGGTAAACTTGGGTTAATTAATCAGTTATTTCAGTTGCCATGAAACGTAAATGGCTTGAAAGTAGATTCTGGAGCATGAATTTGTTAACTTCAAAATAAGAAAAATTGCTTCCTTGCAGAGGAATTGTCATCGACTTATTGCATTAATTCTATCAATGATCTACCCAATCAATGGTTCCACATTGGTCATGATAATCTGAACGAAAGAAGAAGACTTCCACCGATATTAGCTGGAATGTCTTGTTTTGAACGATAGTACTTGAATCATTTGTGGAGGTGAATCTTGCATTTTGCATGTCAGTTCCTTGTTTACTGGGTTGGGTCGATTGATTCGTTAATTGTGATTTTTCCGGAAAGATCAATGGTTTGAGTGTCGAGAAGATTTAATCTTATATTTATATTTGACGGGCGGAAAATATGACAAAAAATGGTCGTAAGGAACAGCCCAAATGTTTCGGTCATCATCAAAGCATTTTTTTTTGTTATATTGGCTATTTGATTGGTAATGCACAAGATTAAAAACTCTGTTATTTGTCGTTTACTATTGAATACGCATAATTGCTGAATAGAAAAATGTTAAATATATATATACAATAATAGCTTTTGTGTTGTGTTTTTTTTGTTTTGCGTGTAATAGAATTTAGAAAAATGAGATAATAAGGATTATTGGTCTTCTATTCTCTGTGTCGTAAGCAAAATTTTATAGCATAATGGTCAGTAAAAATTCAAAGTTTTGAATTCTCAAACATGCTTTATCAATTACTTAAACTGTTTTAAAAGTTTGATATTTCACTGACCATAAATTTACTAATTATTTATCAAACTGATTTAACTAATTATAACAAATGATACAGTTAACCATTTCAAACTGAAATAACCATTTATATCACAACATTTGACGGTACCAAATTGAATATGATACCAAAGCATTTCATCTTGAACAATTTACTTAGTATGCCACGATTTGATATAACATTATTTTCAGATTTTTTCTTCAGATGTTCTTAGATCCTTGCTAGTATATTTTTGAAGTGTGGTACAGAATTTTATCTTGTTTTTTTATTCTACCCCAGCGAGAGACATGACGTATTTAATCATGTATTCTCACACCATACAGTGTTGACGTCAAAATAGGCTTATAAAATCACTTAGATAAATGAAAGATACTTCTTACGTCTTAGCATACTAAGTGAACTATGACAATGAGCAATGATACTCTAATAATTTTTTATGAAAAAAAATTGTATAATTTGAGAGAGATACAAAAAATCAAAGCATAATAAATAAGATAAATAATGTGCAAGAGAAATAAAAATATTGTAAAAGTTTATTGTATATTTATCATTACTCTAATAGTTGCGTGTTTGCATTATACATAAATTGCAAACATCTTGTGGTTGAGTGAGAACATAATAACCACGATATTGGCAATATTTGCATTTTAAGTTCAGGTTATTTTCCAGCTCTTGTGAGAGAATCACAATATCGTAATCATACACCAACATAATTAACCACAATCCAAAAATATATTAGCTAGGATATGACTATGCAGGACAATAGTTGTTATCTTATAGTATTTAAATTATTATGCGTCAGCTTTAATCAGAATGTTGATATATTAAAATTTAATATAAGTTTGGAAATGCTTCAATTGGGAGAAAATAATTATTTACTCTTCACAAATTATTTCAAGAAATTGGAAAAAAAAAACAATTATTTCTTTAAATCAGCTAAATTAAACACAAACTTAAATGGTTTGATAAAAGATCATCAGAGTCAAGGGTGAAAAGACATACCCATAAACTGGTATGCCGTAATGTGTTTCAAGCAAAATGTTGAGAAGCTTGTTAGAGTCTCTAGATAGCTCGAAAATGAAATTTGAGCTTCGGACAAGTCATTCTTGAAATTGATTATAAGGCTAATTTTACCAACAACATGTCAATGGTAGGCTTAGATGACCATAAAAATCTCTGGCATGAGCAATGGTCAGTCTTGAATAAGCATATGACATATCTTAAGGTAGGACCACCTTTGTGCAAACTGTAGTCACAAGTTGTGGGATGCAAGGATGCTGTATCTACGAACATTATCCCTTGTTTGGGGATTGTATACCCCACTGTGTCTCTCTAGTTTCTCTTTCTAACCTTTGCTCCGGATTTTCCAATCTCCTAATATATTCATGTTTTTTTAAAATAATTTTTGTTTAAGAATATATATATATATATAATAAAAATTTATATATAATAACTTCTTATTACAATAACAAGGTAATATTGAACTCAATGCAACAGTAACATTAAATGTTATAATTTTTAGTAAAATTTTACTACTTTTTAACTTCAAATTGTTTTAAAAATTATTCTTTTTCTTGGTAAAAAAAATTTCTGGTGGATTTAACAAATGGAGAGGGTATGTGTTTCAATAGAAAAGCCTACAAATTTAAATAACACGTAAGGACTTAACATTTTTCTCACAGCTTAAAGAGATAAGTTTAGGCCTTAACCTCTAATTTATCAAATATAACATTTTGTTTTACGTATCAACCCTTCCAAATTTTTTTATACAAAACTTTAATGTCTAAAAGCTATTTTCTATTTATTCTCGCCAATACATCTTATGTTTAACTCATTCTTTAAGACACATTTTTCTACTGTTAGCACATTTTTTATATTTCATAAAAATTCACATTATTATAATTGCTTAAAAACTTCTTTAACATTAAAAATTTCTTTTATATTTTGACCGTTTAATTGATTAATTAAAAGTTTAAAATTAAAGTTATGTTTAATAAACGTAACTTGTAACTTATTTAAGAATTTGTAGAGTTATTTGATACATACAAAATAAAAAGAACTTTTTATTTCTGAAAGCTAACTTCTTAAATGCTAGTTAAAACAGCGTTTAACTTTTAAAAATTTATTACCAATATTTTTATTACATTTTTATTTTTTCAACTAACCATTCATAATTAAAACCTCATGTATACATTATTTTTATTATCTTTTGTTGTTTTTTTTTTTTATCTTCACAATAGTCTCATTTTTTTTATTTCTTTTTCATATACTCCATTATCTCTTTTATCTAAATATATTTTATATTAAAAATATATATGACTTAGAATATTTTATATTCAAACATATACTAAGATAAATTTTATTTTTCTATATGAGTATTTAATTAATTAATTGCAAATAAATAAAATAAATAAATAAATAAATAAATAATTTTAATATTACATTAATATAATATTACATATCCTTTACAAATCAGTTAGTTACACAACTAATTTATCAAAAAAAGTTAATTTTATAAACTACTTTTATAAATACAAACTTTATAATTTTTAACTCAGCTCAGCTAGCTTGTAAAGCTACAAATTCATGACTTTTGACTCATTTTAAGCTGGAGATCGCATGAAGACAAACACGTCAAATACCAAAACAAAACAATTAGAGTAATCCCAAACAAACTATAGCCAAATAGACAGCGAAATCCTCTAAATTTTGCAATGATGGAAATATGAAGTGAAAAATAAATGCGTATTTACATTAACTAGCTTCTATTTAAACTTACTTATACTTAAACTTTTCTGAAAGAACCTTAAAATGCATCTTTTTTTTACCTTAGAAATTAAGCAAATTTAGCATGCTAATAGCACGTAAGTAACTCTCCTTTGCAGCATGTGATGTTAACTTTGGGCACAGGCTTAGTTTTAAAAGTAGTTTAGAGGTGCGATCGCTTAGGACCCAAGCTTAAAAGAGGGCTTAAAGTAAAAATTGTGTTCTATTTTTACTTGAAAAATTTTTTTAGCTCTTATAGTTTGCAGTTGAAAAAAATAGAAAAAATAAAAAGATCTTTTAATTCTTCGCATCTCACTTGCTATAAACGTTCGACTCATTGACTTCTGTAAACTCAAAACTTTATTTAATTCCAAAATTTTACTATTCTTAACATTAAAGCTCATGAAAAATTTTAGTTTTTTTCAAAAAAATTAAACAATTATTGAGTTTGTCAAATTTGCAGATTATTATCTAAATGTTTTAATCACTTATAGAATTTATTTTACGGTCCCGGTGATTATATCATCAACTGAAAGAAGTTTTTTAGAGTTAAAGTTAATAAAAACATACCTAAAGTTATCAATGTCACAAGAACTATTAAATAGTCTCACAATTTTATCAATTGATAAAGAATTTTTAAAAAATATTAATGTTAATGTTATTATTAATAATTTTGTATCTCGAAATACTTGTAGAACCTATTTTTTATGATTTTTTTGTATTTTTGTAGTTAATTATAACATAGAAGTTCTTTGAATGAAAAATATTTTTTTTATAATTTTATTAGAAAAAATTATAACTCCTTAAAAAAAACGTATTATTTTAATAAAATTATTAATATATACTTTTATTTTATTTATTACATTTTATAAATTTTTTAAAGGGTCCTAATTCCCTATTTTGCCTAGGGTCTCAAAAAGGTTAAAAGCGGTCTAGTTTGGACATTTGGCATGGGTTAGATATGATTCCCCTCTTTGACATTTATATAACGATTTTTTTAATGTGTACAAAATAATACACAATAAAAAATTACACAAACTTTTTATAAATTATAAAATATCATAAGATTGAATAATTGATAGTATTAAAATTTATAATCGTTAATTAAAAAAAATTGCTGCTTTAAAATTCTTTAACATGTGTAGTTATATGTTGTTTTGAAAAAGAAAAAAAACTGTGTATATAAAAACGAAAGCTGTACCTGCTCCCTCTCACTCACACTCACTAAAACTGAGACGGGACTTTGCAAATTGCAAGTTGCAACTTTAATCAGAGAAATAGCATTATTGTGATATGCTAATGTTAATCAGTGTTTTTGCCAAATGCTTGGACGCCATTTTCATGTGGGCCTTTGTAGCATTAAGATTTGACACTCCATGGCCTCACTCTCATGAGTCATGTGCAAGCGTGACCCTTCGCTTGTGCAAATGGACAAGGTACCCATAGTCCCTGCTCCAAAGGACAAGGACCTTAAAAAATGTATAGGTGAGGTGTAATAATATTTTATTTTTATCTTTCAAACATATTCCTATTTATTTTTCTTAAGTTAAAACAATTTAAACTTATGCTTTTTCATATTTATGTGTAATATTGAAAATTGTGGTTAAAAATAAAATAAAAATATTGAGAATATAATGTTATATTAAATTATTAATAATGTAAAAGTGAATATAACTTTGTCTTCGTGTAGTTTGATCATTTTTCAATTTATTAAAATTACGATAAAAAATATTAATAATAACTTAAAAAAACTTTGGCTACTAGCATTTGTCAATTAAAAAATAAGTTGGTAAAGAGATATAATATCTTGTATAAGTTTAAACAAGTTTTTTCTAGCTGTAATATTAAAAAAGTTTACGTCTACCAGTGATAATTGGGATAAAGATTGTAACATACAATGTAAAGTGATAAGTAATTATTAAATATTTGAATGGATTTACTGTTTCGTTGTCTATTTATAAGTTGACATGTTATAAAACTTTCTCATTGAGACCTAAAGATGTCAATTTGACTCCAAACCTTTTTTTTAAGCTCTATATATATATAGTGAGTTTACTCTCACCCTAAGTCTTAATATATAAACAAAATGTGAGTTAGGATTAGAGTCAAAAATGAATTAGTCTATATTTTTTAAAAAGTAATTAATAAATATTATATTATTTTTTTAAATAAAAGACACGTATATTATTTATTATTTTTATTAATATTTTATTTAAAATTAATAAAAATATATTTTAAAAATAAAAAATTATCAATCTAAGATCAACTAAAATTTAAAATTATAAATATTTATTAATTTAAATTATTTCAAGTATTTTCATAATATATGACTTCACAAAGCTACCGTTTTTTTTTAATTGTTAGTTTTATATTTTTATTGTGACTTTAAAAATATTCATTTAACACGCAATTTTATTAAAATAATTTTATAAAAATAAATAAATAAATACATCTTTTGTAGAATAATTAATAAATATTTTTTAATAAAAGATATATGTGTTTGTTTATTATTTTTATTAAATTATTTTATTTAAATTATATTTTAAATATAAAAATGTATTTTAAAAATCTTTTTTTATCAATTCTGTCTAATCAAATTATTTTACTTTAAAAATAAATTATATTAAATTAAGATAAGTCAAATTTTAAAATTTTAAATATTCATTAATTTTTGTTAAGTTCATAAATTACTTTTTTGTATTCATAAATTTGGTAATATTAAGTATTATGTATCTATAATTTTCACGACAATAATATTATATTTATATTTTCTAACACATTAAATTTTATTTAAATAAATTATTTTGAATATTTTAATAGTTTGATAATAAATGACTTAATGAATTTAACTAATATTATTTGTTTGATTGATTTTGTATCTCTATTATGACTTTAAACATATTTATTAAACATGTGATGTTTTTAAGATAATTTTATAAAATTAAATTAATAAAATATAATAGTATAAAAAAAATTAAAATATGACAAATTTTATGATTAATACTCAAATAAAATTATAAAATAATATTTAAAGAAATTTTATAATTAATAATTTTTTTAAAATTAGTTAGTCCATAGGTTAGCTCTAACTCACTTAAAAAGGTTAGTTATCACATTTGTTTAAAAAATTATTTATTTTTCCTTTCAAAATAATTAGTAAATAGTTCGGGTAATGTGTATATATATACACACGATTAAAAATGAAATTTTGTGTTTTTATAAATAATTATAAAATTATTAATTATAGTACTTATCCTAAATATAAAAATTACGAGAAAATTAAATACTAAAACATCAAGTAAAAATAAATATAAAATTATAAATTTATAAAAATAATGAAACAATTATTATATAAAAATATAATTCAAAAAGCTTTAATTTTGAAAAATACACGTCACTAATTAAAAATAATAATTTTATCAAATAATTAACGTCTTTTTGAGTTTACTCTATTTTAATATATGAAAGTTACATACAGATATCTCTACCAGTAAACGAGAATGGAAGCTCTCATTTATTCGGCTGAGATCTTATTGGCTGATTTGAGATTTGAAAAAGGTAGAAACGAGTTTTATCCAATTATCTCTTACATCTTTACCTCTCGCGATCTATAGAAAGATATTTCAACGGCGAGACAGATTCGACGCGTGCCCATCGAAGAAGCATACACCATGTTAGAATTTTCAAAGTGGTTTTGTAGTTTTGACAATCTAACAAGGTAGCTTGTTGCGTGTTGAGGGATTTAGGTTAAGTGAAACAGTTTATTTCATATAATGAAATTAATACCTATTTACGTAAGTTGCATTGCATTCCGAGGGAGCAAATAAAAATAGTTTCACCTTGAAATTTTAATAAAATAATATTATAATACAATTCAAATAAAAAATTATTTGTTTATTTGAAAAAAATGCTAAAAAGTCTAAACCAAAAAGAAAAAAGAGATAAAAAGATAAATAAGATAGGGGCGGAGAATTGATTGATTGCCATTACACTTTCACACTTTCACGCATTTCTCACCGGTGACAGTGGCTACGAATACGATGGTGGACCAATTCTCCACTCTCAAATTTCAATTCTTATTTTGAATTTTCGTCGCCTTTGTGTGGTCCTCCTTCGGGTAGGGAACACCACCCATCATCAATCATCATACACACACCCACACGAGTAGGAATCTTTGCCACGTTTCATCTCCTGATTCGTTAAAATTCCGACATAGTTGGGCTTTGCCCCTATTCTCTTGTTAATTCGCGAATCTTCAGACTAAAAGACACGTTGGAAAATGAGATCATCCAATATTTATTTGGTATAGATTACCATATTTTTGTTCCGTATCATTTCGTGACGAAGCATCTTTCGCCTTTTTTTTATAGGAAAAAAAAGAAAAATTATCCAAATATAATATTTTGAGAAAAACTGTGTTAATAGCCATAAAAAATCACTAATGACGTGTTTTTAGTATTTTAAAAACACTTTATTATTATTTTAAAAAACATTATTAGCTAGTTAAAAAAATTTAAAAAAAAAAAAACGAACCAAGTTCACCGGTTTGAATTAGGTTTTGATTTCAACTGGCTGTTTGTTTTTAATCGAAAAAGCATATTGACACGTTGAACATTTCTTAATTTTCAGAGAGTTTCGTGTTGAAACATCCCTGTAGCGTTCCTCCTCAGTCCTTACTTTTGAAATTGAGATCTGAACATTTTCAAAACTCGTTAATGTCAAAGCTCTCGTTTTCCCATTTCACGGACAAGAAAAAATAACAGACTACGAATCACGTTACATTCTAATTGGCTAATCAAATAAATATGTTGACCTTCACATTTGAAAACGAAGCAGTTCAGTTATGCAGGCACAAGAAAATTCTATGACGTGTATAGATTCACATTTGAATATTTATAAATCGAAGCTCCTACTCTGGATCTGCGTTTACAAATTTTTTAGTGATTACAACTACACACTTGCAGAACGGAATCACTACCAGCATTAACGTCTCGAAACTCTAAAAGCAATCAAACTATTCTCAACCATTCACCAAAATTTTTACAGAGTAACAGAGATTCGATCCACGCCAATATGGATCACCATCATCATCATATGATACATCTAAACAATAAACAACGATTCTGAGATGTAAATGCCAAAATTTATTACAATGATTTTCTTCGGAAAAACCATATATATCATGAAGAGGAGGAACGAAGTGAAATGGAGGGAGTGCCAGCTTTGAGGAGGAGGTTCTGCGCGCGAGAGAGCTGGTCCATAAGGGAAACGATTCGGGCGTGGTAGTCACGCGCCTGGTGAACGGATTCCGCTTCTAGCTCTCCGAGCTGCGAGCAGAGCCTCTCCTCGGCTTCCTCCGCCACGCGCAGCCTTTGCCACGCGTTTTGCAGTTCCCGCTTCATCTGCTCCTCTCTCTCCCTGCTCTCTCTAAGCTCCTTCTCGAGCTCCTCGTTCCTCTTCTTCAGCTCGCTCTCAGGCACCGGCTTTTTGTTCCCTTGCTTCCCGCCGATGCCGATCACGGCCATCATCGTCGGCGCCATGAAACGGTTCTCAAATTAAATTAAAATGAAAAAATTTCTAAATATAAGAAATTATATATTTGGAAGTAACAAATGTAAAATGGAAGCTAGTTTTTTCAAAAGATTGGGTTGTGTGGTGTGGTGTGGCGGCATGGGTATAAATAGAGCGTAATCGGGTGTGTCCAGGTTCAATGAACCTCTTTTGTTTCTACAACTCGCGGATTTTTAACCCGTTCAACGTTGCTGACGCATTTGCTTTGTTTTCTTTTCTTGATCGTGCTTTTTACTCATGACTGAAAAAAAAATGAATATAAGAAGAAATTATTTTTACTCATGATGCTGTTTTGTATTATATTTTATTTTTAAAAATATAAAAAAAATTAAAACATAAATTAAGCTATTCTTAAATTATGCTTCTCTCTTTGCTTTGCTCTTGTTTTTTTCCATGATTTTTTAAAATTACATAAATATGTATTTTTTTTGGAAAAATTATTAAAATATAAATTTTTTCAAAAATCTCCAGAAGTGATTTTTAGTCAAAAATCATCAGGACGATATTTAGTCATTTTTAAATATTTTATTATTATTTTAAATATTGTTATCGGTAGCTTTTAAATTTTATAACTTTTTAATATTATAAAAAATTATTAATAAATTTTTTTAATAACTTTTGTTCTTTTTTTTTAACCTCATATTTTTACAATTTTTTTAAAAAAATTATATTTTAAGTATATATTATTTTTAAATATTATATATAAAAATTAATCCTACCTTTTTACGGATATAAAATAAAATAAAAATATATATGTTATTCAAATGAGTTGAACTAAATTTTATTTATTTAGTTAATTTATTGTAAAAATTAAAAATAATTAAATTATATTAAATAGTTATGAATAATTGTACAATTTTAAATTTCATTATCGTACGTTTCCTTAATAAAAAAATATATTATATGTTATGTAATTTTTTTATGATTTAATAAATAAAAACTAAAAACCCAAAACTTTCCCCGTCTTCAAATCCTTCCTCGGGTCCTCTCTCCCACCTTTGTCAAAATATTTTTTTTAATATATAGAATCAATTAATATATATATATATATATTAAATTTTTTCTTTTTTTATTGTCTTCACTTTATTATTAACACATTTAAATATAATATTAAATAAAAAAAATACTTCTTTCATCTCTTAAAAATAGTTGATATTGTAACACAAAAATTTAAAAGTACATTTAATTATTTTATTTTAATAAAAATATTATAAAATATCTTATTATACTAATTTTAATTTTTATTTATGTAATAAATAAATAAATAATAAACTCTAAATTAATATTTATTTTAAGGGTAAATTTTAAAAATAATTCTACCTTAAAATTTTAAAAAACTACTATTTAAAAAATAACTAAAATAAATGTTTTTTAAGATAAAAAAAATATTTCAGTCCAATTTCTTACTTAGAATTTATATTTTTTATTTCACTCAAATTTTTTATAAATTAAATTGATTAAATTTTTTATTATAAAATCATTAATCAAAAGATCAAATCACACTAAAAATAAAAAAATATCGAAACTTTTCTCTTCAAAAATTAATTTATATATTTTTTATTTTTCAAAATATATCAAGTTTTCAATAAAGTTCAGGGTCATGATCTTTTAAAATAACATCATATTTCCAATTTATCATAAGCCCTTAGTATTTGGATAAAATAAATGATAATTTATATAAAAAGAAAAAAAAAGACAAGAGGGAGCGTATTTACTTAAAATTACAAATATTCTACAATAAAAAAATAAATAAAAGTGTAATAATACATTTTTTATATATTTTTAAAAATATATGTTAAAAAATAATACAACTGTTTAAAAATCTTCTAGTTCGAGCTTTGTCATCAATTAGATATTAAGTTTTTTTATTTAATTAGCATATTTAAAAACTAATTTTCAAACTAATATTTTTTTAAAACTAATTCCCGGTTTAGTGTAATTTTTTGCCATATCATAACCAATATCGATCATGCACCAACGATAGTCTTAATTTTATTATTTTTTAATACTCTATCGGCCACCTTGATTTGGTACTACTCCAACAAGTGACACGTGGACATAAAAAATCGACTGAAAAAAAAATAATATTGAAAAAAAGGGGATGATAATTATTATTTTACACTTTATTGACTACATTTGATCAATACTCGTCCACCTAGTGACACGTGTCGAGAAGGTAGTAGTATTGAACATAAGTGAACGATAAGTCGATAACATTGTTTGTGGTTAATATGAGTCAACTTTATCGCTTTGATTGGGATTATACTGTTGTTGTCCTGACATGTGGCATGATTAATTTTTTTATCCATTGATTTCTTAATGTGTAGTGATTATTATTCATTTTCACTTGCTATATATATATATATAGAGAGAGAGAGAGAGAGTGAAGGTTCCGAAATTACAATCCATATTGGAGAAGTGGGAGAATATATATTTGAGGTTAGTAAATTTTTTTATTAATTTTATAATATTTTGGTATTAATAGTGTAAAAATTTAGTATAAAATTTACATTAATTTGTAATAATTTATTATTTATAATTGGTAAAATAATTGTAAGTTTTAAATATATTTAATATAATATTTATGTAAATTTGTTGGTAGGTATGTATTTTTATATTCAATTATAATTGATTTATGGAACAAAATTAGGGGAAAAATTGTGGTAAACATGTAAAGTGTAAATTTTGTAATAGGGAGCCCACTGTATTGTAAATGTTGTTATTAATTAAATGTAGAAATATTAATTTCTTATTTAATAGCATTTGAGAAGAATATTTGTAGAAATTATGTATATTAGGATGCACAAGTAGGTAATAAGTTATTATATATTATGTAACAAATAAATATGGAAGTTTTAAAAATTTTTAAAAAATTAAAAAAATGATTAATATAATTGAATGAAGCATAATCAATTATTAAAATGTAAAAAAATGTGTAAAATTTTGTAGTTGTAATTGAAATATGAATGAGGTCATTTGTTATTAATAATTAAATAAATATATATATGTTCTAATTGAGTAGTATAATTTGGTGACGTAAGATAACTGATTTTGTGATCATTGTGTATTGAAATGGTCGAATATTTTCAAGTAATGAAGGTGTTATATTTGAAGAAAATAATAAAATAATTAAGATTGAAGAAGGAATAAGTTTAGAGATATTGAAAAGAAAAAGTCATGCAAAACTGAAATTGTCTATTAGTCAGATTATATCTTAATTGGTTTCATGATTTTTAGTAGACTCGATTGTTAGACAATATACAATTATAAATATATGTAATAACAAATATATTGATTGCATGTTAAGTGCTTTTCTACAACAAAATCAACGAAGTGCAATTGAAGTATATGCAGATATTGTGTCTGCTTAGAGTTATTGTATTTAGTCGCAAGGTGTATCCAATGAAAAGTTAGCAAGCTGAGCAAGTCCAACAAAGCCAGTCATCTCCAAATCAGGTACAATCTCTGCTGGAACACCGTCTATGCTAGCTGATATGAACTCAAAGTTGCTGACTTTCAACATTTAATGCTCTTGCTCATTCCAAATGTGTTCAGAGACATGTATATTTTGAAAATAAAACAAAGATGGATCTAGAATTAATTATCACATCTTTAGATGAAGATAAAGCCATCTAAAAAATTAAAAATATATATATTACTATTATTATATTGTGTCTGCTGAGAGTTATTGTATTCAGTCACAAGATGTATCCAATGAAAAGTTAGCAAGTTAAGCAACTCCAACAAAGCCAGTCATCTCCAAATGAGGTACAATTTCTGTTGGAACACCGTCTATGCTAGCTGGTATGAACTGAAAGTCCCTGACTTTCAACATTTAATGCTCTCGCTCATTTCAAATGTGTTCAGAGACATGTATATTTTGAAAATACAACAAAAATGGATCTATAATTAATTATTACACCTTTAGATGAAGATAAAGCCATCTAAAAAATAAAAAATATTTATTTGTATTATTATGTCATTATAAACACATTAAAAAAATTATTAATTTATACAAGTTGTTAAATTACTAATAATACAAATTTTAAATTCAATTTAACAAAATATAAATTTTAAAAATATATAATGCCAATTATATAACCTAAATTTATTATAAAAATTGATAACAATATAACAATTCTAAGTTTGAATTTTTATTGATTTTTACGTTTCACATAAAATATCAATACAAAGTTCTATCATATATTTATATATTAAATTTTAATGAACACTTTTAAAATAATAATTATGCATCAAAGTATTAACAACAACTTTTCATGTTATACTTATTATATAAATTGTAATGATAGTGTTATTAATTTTAGTTTTATTAAAATATCAATCTATATTCTATTTTACTCTATAACAATTTAAAAAATTATGCAATAACTACATTCTTACTTTATTTAATTTTAAAAATTTAAATTTTATAAATTTATTTCACTTCTGCTACTTTATTTATATTAAATCAAAAACATGTTTTTTATTTAACTTTATTACAACCTAATATATTTAATTTATGTACATTTCAAATTATTATATTTATATATTTTATTCTTTTAGTTAACTGTTTCTATTAATCAATACTAATAATATAATTTTTCATACTTTTTATTTAATAACAAATTTATTTCTAAATATAATTATCTTATTATCTTATAAATATGACTAATTATGTATTTTGAATTTAATATTTTATGATTTAACTAAATTTATATATTTTATTATATTTTTACTATCATAACATTTATATTTTTTTGAGTTCCTAAACATAATATTACATATATCAACTAATATATAATTTCATTATTTATACATTCATTAATTTTTTAATATCAATCAACTTTTATATATAATTTTTCCATAACAAATTAACAAATATATCAATTACATTCATCAAAATAAAATATATCTATAAATTATAGTTTAGAAACTAATTTTCTTTATTTTAAGGTCCCAAGCACGTGTACAGTATTTATATATATAAATATTCAAAAGTTTCCTAATAAATACAAAATAAATACTAAAAACCAGTAAAAAATTAAATAAAAAACATAAAATTGCGTTTATATTTATCACTAACCTTGGATGCAGTAAAAATAATTATTCCAGTTCACCACCAAAGATCCTAAAATTGAGATTTAAAGCAGTTATTTTTTGTCAAATGCAACTCAACAAAATATCACTAATTTTACAAATTAATTTTTACCTTCCAATTTTTCAGACAATAATACAGATGAAAAACAAATTTTTTAGGAAATTTTTTTCAAAATTGCTTAAACATTTCTTGGAAGCCGACATTAATAGAGGAATACTGATTGAGAGGGAAAAGAAGAAGCTGTGCGCGACATCGATTCTTAATATGTCACATGTCAAGATCGCATCTAGTATCACCCAAGATGCGACAATAGCTTAGTTGCTGTGTCAGTCCTGATACACTTATAATCTTGACACATGACACGCTTCATCCATGACTGTCCATTTCAAATATCTATCGTTGCGTTGTTGACATGTGTTTTGTCTCGTTCAACTTGTTCTGATATTATTATTATTTAATTTTTTTTTATTTTTAGTTCCCATGTGTCACTTAGTGGAGTAGTATCAGATTAAGGTGACTGATAGAATATTAAAAAATAATAAAAATAAGACTATTGTTAGTGCATTATCAATAATAATACTGATTTGACAAAAAATAGACTAGACAGAGATTCATTTACAAAGAAATTTTATTTTAAGAATTAATTTTTAAATATGTAATAATTTAATAAAAAAGCCTAAATATTAAATGTCAAATATTAATGCATAGTGGGTTAACATATTTACTTAAAATTACACATAAGCTCTTAGTATTTGGATAAAATAAATGATAATCTATATAGAAAGAAAAAAAGACAAGAGGAGCGTATTTACTTAAAATTACACATATTTTAAAATAAAAAAATGTAATCATGCATTTTTTATATATTTTTAAAAATACATGTTAAAAAATAATACAACAGTTTAAGAATCTTCTACGGACGAACTTTGTCATCAATTAGATATTAAATGTCAAATATTAATGCATAGTGGGTTAACATAAGAGCACAATAATACTAAAATATGTTAACAATTTAATTTGTTATATAAATCTTATATATGTATTAATTATTATATCATTGGTTTTGTGTTCTAGTAGTTATAAAAAAAATCCATAAACCAACTACTTTATCCCACCAAATAGGAACAGGAGTTGGGCTTGGAAACTTTTAATATAGAGTAGATATCTAAAATGGTAACTGGAAAACTTGTATCAATCTAAATTTATCTTTAAAAACGTTAAAGTCATTAAAGAATAATCCTTTTTTTATGGGGCATGTTAAGATCTAAGCAAATAATTATTAAAAAATATAATTTTCAAAAACACTTATTTTTAAGTCAAATTGATCTCTAAATTTTGACACTAATAAATATTTCAAGAAATTAATTTTCTTTTTTTAATAAACTTTATGACAATTAGCTTGTATGATGAAAATTACATATCTCACCTTGATTAATTAATATCTTATAGAAATATAATTCTGTTAAATTAAATATAAATCTTTTAATAGAGAGATTAATATATTTTTAAAAAATAAATATTATTTTGTAATTTTTACATTTTTCAAAGATTAAATTAGGTCTAACAAAATATTTCAAAATCTAATTTAAGTGTTTATTCACTAATCTGTAACTAGACCGTAAATTGTTGACATACAAGACATACAAGAGAGTTTGCTAGATTTATCACCTTTATATTTTGATATTTTATGTAAGCGATGTATTTAATGCTCATTTTCTTCATGGAAAAATATCAAATTTTAATTATAATAATAATTAACGTAAAACAAAATAAAAGAAAAGGATATGTGATTTTTATTTTTTTAATGAACACAATGTAATTAATAAAAAACAAATAAAGAAGTTGCCTTATTCTTAATGGTAAGTATTTTAATTAATGTCAAAATTAGTATTTTATTAACTAATTTATTTTAATTCATTTGACTTTAATTTTTAAAAATATTTTAAATGAGTTATTTTTCATTTAAATATAAAGATAAATAATACATGTGACAAAAAAAAAATAGTTCTTTCCTTTTTTTCTTGCATCTCTTTCATTTCTTTCTCTCATTCATCATCTTCTTTTTATTTCTTTTCTTTCTCTTTCTTCACTATTCTTCTTCTTCAAAACCACACATAATAAAGAATAAAGAATGATGTTGTTACCACTCAAAAAGAAAGACAATGTTTTTTTTAACCTTATTGACGATAATGGAGGTGAGGAATAATTAATACATAGACGAGTTACATAAGTCTTAATTTGAAAAGTTAGAACAGTTGAAAATAAATTAAGAAGTTAACTAGATATTTATCAATTAATTAAGTGACAACCATTGATGTAAGCTTAAAATCAGAGAGGTGTTAACAACGAATTAATTGAGCACGAAGAAAAAGTCATTAACACACAATAGGATTTTAAAGACATTGTTATTAGCTGTGGTGTGGTCTCTCTTTGAGTGATGGCAACATCATTTGTTTATTACATGAGGTTTTGAAGAATAAAAATAAAAGAAAAAAACGGATGATAAAATGATGACGAATAAGAAGAAAAAGAGAAAAAAATGAAAAAAAATTAAAAAATTAAAAAACATCCACACGTAACAAAAAATAATTTTTTTCTAAAAAAAGTTAATATTTTTAGTAGAAAATATCACATTAAAAATATTTTTAAATACTTTAAAATCAAAATAATCAAAACAAAGTTATATGATAAAATTAAAATTTACTTTAAAATTTTTAAAAAATTAATATTATGTACTTATGGTATATTATTTTGATAGTAATTTAATATATTAATATCAAATACAAGTTACACATCTTTCAATATAATAATTATTAAATTAAGAGTGAATTTATATATTTCTTTTTAGTTTTAAAAAATTTATTTTATAATTTAAAATATATTAGAAAGTGTATTACTAATATTTTTATCTTAATTTACCTTTTTTTTAAAAATAGCTAAGAATATTATTATATTTAATTTCTTAAATTTATATTTTTTGAGTTAATTTATTTTCTTAAATATTTTTTATTTAATATATATTTTTAAGATTTTGCATAAACTAATAATGCATATTCTTATTATAATGATATTTGCTAATTGTAATAAAAAATTTATAAAAAATGTAAAATTAATCAATTTAACTATTAATTTGAAATTTATTAAAAAATAGTTTAATTTTAAATTTTTATATATAAAAATTAATAAATAATTTATAACATTATTTTATTTTAATAAATAATATATTTTTAAGATATAAATAAATATTAAATTTTAGATAATATACATGTAAATGTTGAAATTATATAAAATTTAATATACATCATCACAAAGAATTATTATTATTTTTAAGAAAAAATAATTATTATTTTAATAATTTAAAATTAACATTATAGATAATTATTATAAATTTATATATTTGAAATTTTTATATGAAAAAAAAAAAAAACAGTTGAAGTTAACCCCGTGTCGTTGAAGCTCTGAAAAAACTTGTTGTAGAAGGGAATACAAAGCAAAACAAAGGGCGTTTTAATTCACCATTATTGTTCCATTCGTGATAATAGTAAAGGCAATATGGATTCAGATTCATGGGCTACTTGCCCCTTTTGCGATTCATCACTGGCATCACAACTTCTTGTGTACGTCTGTGTGTGTAACATAACATGCATATTCCATTATTCATCTTCTTCCCCATTTTAATATGATTCTCCAAATGCAGGCACGCCAACTCTCATTTTCGCGATCTTGACGATGGTTTTGGTTCACCCCTTCAAATTCATTCTCTTCCGGTTTCGCTTTCGTTCTATCTTTATCTATTTTCCCTTCCCTTCCCTTTTCGTTAAAAATTAAATTACAAGTTTTGAATTGTAAATCACGTAGAGAAATGCTAGTAACATACTATACTCTTTATTATTAGATGAAATTTATTGAGAATCACAATATTACGTAGGTTCTGTTTCTAATTCAACGAGTCTTACTCGTAATTTCGTAGTTTCTAATAAATTTTAAGTAATAATAGAAGATGTGTTAGAAAGAGTCAATAAGAGTGTGTGTTATTAGCATTCTTCAATAATGTATAGTGTAAAATAGAGGGTATTAAGTATGTATTGTAAATTGTCTTATATCGTGTTTTGCAGAGAGAACAAGAAGACAATGGTTCTCGGCATGGTGGGACTAGTAGAGATAATGGGGAATGCAAAGTGAATGACAAAATCTCTTGCCTGATTGGTTCACAGACAAAGAGCAAGTTTTACAAAATTGAGGTGGGTTTGATGACCTTGTTGAGGAACTGTTTGGAGTCTGAAGCTGGAAATTCAAAGAGCATTTTGTCGGGTTTTGTCGATCATTTTCAGTGCCTTGAGTCTGAGGATGCTGGATGGGGGTGTGGATGGCGTAACATTCAAATGCTTAGTTCTCACTTACAAGTGCAAAGACCAGAAGCAAGAAAAGCTTTGTTTGGTGGTTCGGGGTTTGTTCCTGATATTCCGTCTCTACAGAGATGGGTTGAGATTGCTTGGGAAAAGGGTTTTGATGTGCCTGGGTCTGCTCAATTCAATCATGTTATTTATGGTTCAAAAAAATGGATAGGAACTACTGAGTGTGCTGCTCTTTTGCGTTCCTTTGCTCTTCGGGCAAGAGTAGTGGATTTTGGTCCCAAGGAATCCCAAACTATCCCTGGTTCAAGCTTTGATAACACTAGAAAGAAAGCAAGTACTCATAATATGGTTGAAGGAAAAGCTAAAAAGGATGAGGCTTATCAAGTTCTCATGGATTTTGTGTGGAATTACTTTTCAGATAAAAACTCAATCCAATTTGGTCAACAGCATGTTGTGATCAGTGAGAAAACGTGAGTGAGAGGACACATTTTTATCCATAAAAACAATTTTGTTTCTTAAGTTGTTTTTAAGTTTTCTGAATGCTTTCTTGGACAGGCCCTTGTACTTTCAACATGATGGCCATTCAAGAACAATAGTTGGAATTCAAGTCAAACATCAACAGAAAGGAATTCTGCAATATAATCTCCTAGTTTTGGACCCTGCACATGTAATTTATCTGCATTGCCAGTTTTATATTCTGTTGTTAATATTTATTTTCTTGATTGTCATTAGATGACTCTGAGCGATTGCATATGATATGAATGTCTTAATAGCTTTATCATCATTACGAAACTAGAGGAGAACAAGCATAGGATGCAGTGAAATTTACTGTAGTCAGAACAGGTCTTCTCGTAATAAGGACTATTTTGAGAATGGAAGGATGGAGTTGAAACTTGTTAAAGACATTGTTAAAGACATTTTTTAGGGATCCAAGAGATATGGTCTTTCTAAGAACCAAAATACTCATGCTATACAAACAGAGAGTTCTCGCTTATCATTCTCTTAGTCATGGAAAATAAGTGTATATATATAAAATGTCAAGAATTCCAGAAAAGACCCAAGTCTGATAAAGTTGTGAAATACAAATAGTTTACTTGAATAGAATTTCTTGTTCTTATTGTATAAAGTCAGTTAGAATCTGGAAATTATGGAAGAGCTTTGCTCCCTAATATGTTTTTTCTATTCTTTTCTCTTATGAACTAAATTGAAACTCATTTTTTGCTTTACCTGTTAATATCTTTATTATTGTTATTATTAAATACAACTAAACTAGTTGAGAGTTGTGCCTTCCATTGATCTTTTTCTGTTTTCTTGTCAAGTTTTCTCCAACTTGTTGAAAAAAAAATAATACCTTAATTCTGATTAACACCAGGGCCAAACTACAAAGCAACGAATATCAGAATTAGGAGGCAATCCTCACTTCTATTCATGCTTTGTCTGGTTGTATTCTTTGGACTAATGAGTTAACTAGTCATTTATTTTTAAAATAGTTGGAAGTATTTATCTTCTCTCCATTTAACACACCACATTAGAATGGTATTCTGGAGTACACATGTTGTGCAATGATTATGCATCTTTTCAAGTTTCAAATATTGTGATTTATCATTATAGAGTACAGCAACTCTTGAAAGATCACTAAGGCAGAAAGTTGGATGGGAGAAACTCATAAAAAGGGGAATGCATACACTGAAGAAGCCACAATACCAGGTCTTCTTTTAACAAAAAATTTACAATAGCATTCCACCAATAAATGATTAAGCTTGATGGTGTTGTTTCTATTTCAGTTGTGTTATGTTGATTATGGAATTGCTAGCGAGGAGGAGATGGAAGAACTCAAGACAATTCACAGTGTCTTTCTTGAATTTTAAACAAGCATATAAAGCACTTTGTTCCCTCCAGGCACTATCTTATATTTCATGTCATTGAAATATTTTTCTTGGCATTTATTCTGACAATAATTTATTACACTGGAGAAGAAATACAAGGAAAACCTAATTTTATGAATTGGTACAGATACTTGTCATAGTTGCAGGTACCCGATCTGTATAAAATTGTCTAGTGTCAACCTATGAGGTCTCTTCAAAGCTCTGTAACCTGAATAACCTTGAGTAAAGTCCTGCCTCTGCTGCTATTAGGGTTGAGTGGGAGCCCATCTGTACAACTTTACCTTTTTCCATGACAATTATGGTATCTGAGTTTATTACTGTGGAAAGCCTATGAGCTACAGTGATCTGAGTGGTTTTTGAACACAGGCCACTGTCTTCCTTTAGATGTATTGCTTTTAAAGCATTTACTATAATTCTTTCAGACTCAGCATCAAGAGCACTTGTTGCTTCATCAAGGAGTAATATTGCAGGCTTCTTTAGTAAGGTTCTGGCAATGGCTATTCTTTGCTTTTGTCCTCCTGAAAGCTGGCAGCCTTTCTCTCCAACAACAGTGTTATATCCATTTGGTAGATTACTTACAAATTCATGTATATTTGCTTCTCTGGCAACCTCCACTATTTCACTTTCAGAAGCCCCGTTATTGCCATAGCAAATATTGTCTCTAATCGAGCAATTAAAAAGCAGTGGCTCTTGTTGTACCAGTCCTATTTGTGTCCTTAACCATCTTAGATTATATTTCCGTATGTCTTTCCCATCAATTAATACCTTTCCTGCCTGTGGATCATAAAATCTTAGTATAAGGGCTAAAACAGAGGATTTTCCAGCTCCACTTGGTCCTACAAAAGCTACCTTCAATCCAGCTTCAATTTGTAAACTGAAATTGTCAAGAACAGTGGCTTCAGGTCTTGAAGGGTAGTTGAATTTTACATTTTCAAATTCAACGTTTCCTTGGATCCTCTCTGGTTGGGAATCATCCTGTGTGTCTGGTTCAATTTCAGTTTTACGGTCAAGGGTTTTGAATGCTGGGGTTAGTATATTGATGGCAGAGACGACAGTTGGGATCAATGTGTATAATTCTGTGATAGAAGGAACTGTGAGAGAAAAAATTTGGTATGATCTTATTCCATTTTCAAAGGAGGCTTGACGTCTGTCAACCAGAATTGTTGTGTACCACAAAGCAACTGCATGTGCAATGTTCCACAAGCAAAGGGAGAAGCCCTGAATGATCCCATATTTGATACTTTCTTTCCTGTACTTTTTCTTTGGAATTTCCAGAGATCTTTTGGCTTTCCTCAGTACTTGTTCTTCATGGCAAAATGATGCAATGGTCCTTATGTTGGTCGCAGACTCTGATGCTAGAGCAACAAGCTCAGAATGTGCAGCAGAGTAGTCACCTGAAAATCCTTTGGCAGATTTGGCTTGAATGAGACCACCTATAAAATGGCAGGGCATCACAGCCCAAGCTACCAAAGCCATTCTCCAGTTGACATACATGCTGACAACTGTTGCTATCAGTATGGAGGAAACACATTGCACAATTACTGACATGCGATCAGAAATTATGACTTTGACCATGGCAGTGTCGCTGATAATGCGTGAAGTTAACGAACCAACAGTATTTTCAGATTTCTCAAACCAGCCTACTTCATTACGAAGCACACCTGTAAAAGTTTAAAGGATTATTGACTGGTGTTTGTTAAATCATGCTGAGATTTTATGCATGATGCATCATTTTAGTCCTTTTAGCTTATGCCTCAGGTTTTTTTCTCCAAGAAAGAGAAATTAGGTGAATGTATGGAAATTCTAACAGGGGATATCTGATACCTGAATACAAAGCACGTCTGAGATTTGCCATGGCCTTTTCTCCTATTACTCCAAAGAAGTAGTGCTGGAAGGTGTGACTAAATAATGAAAGCAACCCTACTGCAGTGAAGATGGCCGAATAAAATCCAACTTTTCGTTTTGCATCTTCATTAAAATATGCTCTTCCAATGGTGATGATGTAGAATCCAAAAAATGGCTTTGAGATGCCAGAGAATGCTGCTGCAAATGAGCCAAGAGCAATCTTCACCAGCTCTCTCTTTTTTAAACCAAACCAAATTCTGAAAAATATATTTCTTTCTCTTCTGCTCATTTTGTTTTGTTCCTCTACCACAGAATGATCAGTGATATTTCTCTGGACCTGTATCTGCATCTCTTCTACTAGTGGTCTAGGTTTATCAGGGAAATCTTCTTGGCGAGAACTTCTATTTTTGGAAATTGTAGATCTATCCATTTGACATTGAAAGCTGGTTAGTGGATAGTGTTCTTCCTCCATACCCTCTCATTCATAATATACTTAAATGAACATTAAAGGATTAATTACCTGGATTCAGGAACTGGTTCAAGGTTCTGCGTGCTGAATAATGTACTATAGAATCTGCTTGTGTCTAACAACCTCTGGTGTGTTCCTGTCTGTACAACTTGTCCATTCTCTACTACAGCTATCATATCTGCATTTACAACCGTTGAGAGCCTGTGTGCAATCAAGATGACAGTCCTTCCCTGCATAGCTGTCTCAAGTGCTTCTTGAACCAGCTTTTCAGACTCTGAATCAAGGGCACTGGTGGCCTCATCAAGCAAAAGGATGGGAGGATTTTTCAGAATGGCTCTTGCTATTGCAATTCTCTGTTTTTGGCCTCCTGATAATTGGACGCCCCTTTGTCCTACCTGGCAAGCATTTTGGCCAACATATGAGCCCATAAATGTTATGATGGAAGAAATATATGTAGCCAGAAGACACTTAAAAATGCATCAACTTAACCCATCTGCCACTGGTGAGCTAAAATTGGGGAAGGTCACATTAACTGGCTTTTTGGGTGGCTTGGAAAGACTAATACAACCCTTTTGTGGTGGGTTAGCTTAGCAGGTAGAAAATCAATTCACATAAACTTTTGAAACACACACGCACATGTTTTATAGTGATTCTCTTGTGAAGCTATGTGTATGCACTGAATGTTAAGTAAAATTGAAAGAATTGTGGAAAGAGTCAATTTATGAGGAATTGGTGTTAAAAAGTTTGATTTGTATTTAGGAGTGATACTTTAAAAGTGATTTGAATAGTAGGATTTGTTTGGACAGTAAAGAAGAATTACTATTGAAATATTCATGTAAATGGTCTTGAAAATTTTGTGGGTCTTATACTCCATCAATTTTATTCACCTCGAAGCCTAAAATTTTTAACGTCTCTTAAAATTAGTTCTATGGGGTAGAATTGTTTGTATCCTGACAAGTTGATTACTATTGAAATCAATTTTGTTATTAATTTTAGTTTAATGTTAAAAGGGTAAATTACATTGACTCCCTTGATGCTTAACTCAATTACAGTTAGTACACCTCTTGTTTCAAACATTTCACTCATCTCCTTTGAGATTTGATTATCATTTCACTTTCCTCTCCTTTAAGGGAAGAGAGTGTAGCTATTGAAGCAAGAAAGGTGCAAGTGTAATTAAGTCAAACCATATCAGAAGTTAGTCTAATTTTGTGTAGAATGCCCCAAGTTAAAATATTAGGTAGAAGCATCCTCAATTTTAAGACAACTGCTAAAATTAAAGATTTGAGAATTTCATTTGCCAAGCCCCAAATGGAAAGGAATTCTGATCCGGATAAAAGAGGTAAGATTGAGATTCAGTTTTTTTCCTGGTCTTGTTTTGGCTTTATATCTCTGTTACTTCCTTAATGTCCTCTTTTCTCTTTCTAGTTATATGGCATTAAATAAGAAAAGGATCATAATATGATTAATGTATGCAAAGCCTGTTAATTAATACAATAAAGAAATATCAAACAAGACAGCATTAAGCTAAAAAAGTGACATACTAGTTTAAGTAGCTCACCTCTGTCAGGTACTGATTAGGCAGCTGTGATATGAAAGTGTGTGCATTTGACATAATTGATGCCTTCTGAATCTCTTGATCGTCTGCATCCATTTTTCCCACTTTCAAATTATCCTTGATGGTGCCTGCAAAGAGTGATGGTTCTTGGGAAACCGCCCCTATATTTCTTCGAAGGAATTTCAGATCAAGATCCTTGATATTATGACGATCAATAAAAATTTCTCCTGGAACATATGAAACAATATCAGGCTTGACAACACTGATTTGCATACAAGATCACACACACAATTCCTACAACTATTAATTGTCGGTGTAAAGTCATTTGTACCATCGTCTAATTTAGTATTCACACCTCATTTAATTTGATTGACTATATTAACAATTACATGAAAGATCAAACTCATCAACTTTTCACCGGAAGCCCACCTTCCATGGGCCTCTTATGTGCCTTCTTCTGTCTTGTGTCAGATCCATACCCTATCATTTGGCCAGGACATGGCAACGGGCTGGTCCTACCTTAGTCACACTGATCTGCTCTGCCTAGAGTTACCTTCATTTGGTCCAAACTCCAGTTAGCACCAACCCCCAAGTTTTATCACATAATCAAACTCTACCTACTGTTATACTATGTTATGACAAGGGAGTCCTCATCTTCCCATAATTCAAATTATTGGTTTTCTTCCTTAGGACGAGTCCCTTCAATGTTGTTGCTTTTGATGACCTTTTTCAAGGTAGTAAACTTGGGCCTATTGGGAAGTAATGGGACTTGTTAGGGCAATCTGTCGGATGTAAGGTTGGTGGTAGGTCATTTGGAGTGAGAGACACATTGGACTTGCTGTATTGGGTAGTGGTAGAGTTGTGAATTGTCTTAGGGTACATTCAATTAAGAGTTACATAATTTCAATAGAAAAAACAATAGGACATTCAATTTATATTAATCTATCTTTCTATTTGCTTTATTTAGAAAATTATCAAATATTGTTTATTAGCAATAAAAACCTTGTCCTCCCTTTTCTTTTATTGCAAACCTCACTCTCAAATATGTTCTTAATATTAACATGGTGAAGAGAGAGATGCGCTGCACAGACTAATTGGCAGCCTGTGGATCTGACGCAAGATACAAGGAATGTGAGAGGTCAGAATGGGCTTCTGGGGATCGAATGAACTAGGGATGGCGAATCCTTCTGGAAGGTCACCGGTCGGACAAGTGACCCTGGATGATGACACATGGTGGCTAGCTAGACTGTTGATGATGATTTTGGGTGTGATGAAGGCACAATGAAGGTGGCTACTGCGACAGCTTGGGGTTGAATGACAGGAGCAAAATACTACGTTGGGAACTTTAATACCAACTTAAAATAATAAAAAAATCTAAATATTATTGATCGATTTTAATTTTATGTTCATAGTCCTTTTATGTTACTAAAATAACTCAAAGTAATAATCCTTTTAACTGGGTAATTTACAAAATACAAATATTTACAATGTAGGACTATTACAACAGGAAGCAAGTGTAATTGCATGCTGTCATTCAAGATACACCTTGCACCGATATTTAACATCTTTGCTTGCATTGATATAGTTTGTTTAATGGTAAAATGATAGGCAGATTAGCATTAATCATATGATGAAATAGAGATATAAAAGAAAAGTGAAAACTATTTAAGCTAACCTTTCGAGGGATCATAAAATCTGGCAACCAAGGAAATAACTGTGCTCTTTCCACACCCACTGCTACCAACTAGTGCTACTGTCTTTCCTGCTGGAATTGACAAGGACAGTCCTTGAAGGATAGGTTTCTCTGGCCGTGATGGATAGGAAAAGTGAACATCTTGTATGTCAATGTCACCTTTAATTCTCCTAAGCATCTTCCCTTTTGATTCATTACTTATTAGTGGCTTTCTTTGGATCACTTGGAAAACTTCATATCCTGCAGCTTTTGCCTGATTGAATACTTGCATGTCTGGTGCTGCATAAGTTAGAGATCTGCAATTCAATATTCACAAGAGTTTTGTCATTGGATTGTTAATTATTAACCATTTTATCCAATTCTAAACAAGCCTTAGTTTTTTCCTTACATAGCACCAAAGAGAATACTCATCACTGCAGCTATAATGTCTCCTCCCTTTGCTCTCCCAGCTCTGACCAAGACAGCCCCAACCCATATAATGAGAGCCCAAGAACAGAAACTCACAGTTTGGAACATCCCTGTCCCAACTCCCTTCACAAGTGCCTCCCCTTTGCTAATAATGTACTGTTTTTCCATGTTCTCTGTGAAGAATTTGACTGCAGAACTCTCTCCAACAAAAGCATAAACTGTTTTTATATGTGATATTGACTGCAATATCAATATTAGAGCTTGTTAAAACAATGAGACTTAAATTGATTTAGGTCACATGATTCATATTTATGCGACATTACAAGTATTATTGTTATTTGAATACTAAACTTGTATATACTTATGCATATACCTGCTCTATCATAGATGTAGCTTCAGAATGGAAAAGCATTTTGGTGGTTGATATGGTGTTCATTTTCTTGGTGTAAGTTGCCCCAATTATAAGAATAAGCGGGACAACCACTAAACAGAGAAGCGCCACTTCCCAACAGCATATGGCAGCAATCACAATTCCAGCAAAGAAAGTAGCACAGCTAGCGGTGAAGTGACCCAACTGTGAGTAAGAAATTATTTCACTTGGGATTCAGTCATAAAATGTTGTGAAGGAAGACAGATGGAGAAAGGTGAAACATGTGACAATGTTTGATTTGCTGACCTTCTCGCCAATGGCATCTTGTATGACACTCATGTGCTTGCTTATTCCGCTGATGACTTTTCCACTTGTTAATTCTGTATCAAAAGCTCCTATCTCTTGCCTCAGGACTGCTCTTAGATATGCTAATCTTAGCCGCAATAACTGTCTTTCACTTGCATACATCCAACATCCAATCTCTACACATTAGTTTAAATGTGATCAGGGCAAAGGGCCTTCATAAAAACCGAAGTTTAATGCATCTGGTTAAATAATAAATGCACCATTAAAAAAAGATATTTATGGATAAATAAAAAGTTATAAGGTATGTTTAGATACACAACTTAATTAAATATTTAATAATTCTTTTCATGAAAATTCATGTCAATTAAATTAAAATTTATTGAGATAAGTTAAAAATAGCTCATTTTAATAAATTTTATCTAAAAGTTATTGAAATAAGCTAAAAAAAAGGCTTACAAGAGTTATAAGTTATTTTTGTGAACTGTTTATATACTCTTGAATGTGTCATGATATTGTGATTTTGTGGGCTTTGACCGAAAAGTTTAGTCACAGTCCTTACAGAAGTAGCCTAGTGGAAGGCAAACATGACATGAACTTAATACTAGTTTAATATTATACCAAATTAGTCACTTTTTTTTTTGTAATAAATTCAAATTCCATCCGTATTGTATGATAATTAATGACTACTTTAATATAAGAAAGTAAGATAATTTATTCATAATAAAACAAATTCTGAGTTGTAGTATTAGTTTGATTCACTGAAACTATTATATATTGTAAAGTCTGAAGTTTGTAACATTAATCTTCACCTACTATCATAGTCACTCAAGTTTTATTATATCAATGAAGTAATTTAATCTTTCAATTAGCTATTATCATAGTCAAAATATTTTAATAAAGGAATAATAATTAAAAAAAGTGTAAAAAGGTCTTATATTATTGAACTGAAATTAAATAAAGTTTCATTCGCGTATGAACTAAATAGTCAATAGTTGTATTAATTGGTGTCAAGGTTATCAACAAACAGAGTAATTTAGTTATTTTTTATTGACGTTGATAGATTAAGCTTATAGAGTACTCTGGGTTTTCCGTACTGATCTCGATCCTTACACAATAATATTTTGTTTAGTTCAAATCGTGTGTCAAGAACTATTAATTGGGGTTACTCGGTCAGACGTAGGTAGCATATTTGTGTGAGTTGAGCTAAAAAAATAATTCGTTTCCTTATTTTATTTTTTTATTCAAAAACTATATTTATGTATTTAAACCTATATTTTTAACATAAAGCATTATTTTTTTTAATATATACAATCTAATGAATTTAAAATAAATTCAAACACATTGAAATTTAATATCGTTAACCCATCCAATATGTCAAAATATAAAAAAATTTCAAACTAATAAATTTAAAATAAATAATCTAAAAGATCTTAAGTATTTTAAACAAATTCTTCATATAGCCTTAACCATTTTAATGTAACGAGCGGACATGCATAATACCTGTATCAGTAGCAAACTTTATCAACTAATTATTTGACTAGAATTATTTTATTTTTTTATGTTTTTTATTTATTTATAATTATTTTAAAAGTTTTAAGGAATATATGACCCGATTATAATTTTATATATATACATAAAAAACTATATGAAAATAAATTTTAATTATTAAATCTCATTAAAAAATTTAATATTAAATATAAAAAAATTAATAATAATAATAATAATGACGACCATGATGATATAAGTTAGGTTGCGCCCTTGTTATTCTTAATTAGGTTGTAATAAAATTAATTTGCATCACACTTTACCCAACCTATTAAGATATGCCCTTGATCACAATGGATTTCGATCCACTAAATTCAGGTAGTATTTTAAATAATCAAACATAAACTTCTTTTTGTTTAGTGATGGAATTTAGAAAATAAAATACTATATATATATATATGTGTGTGCATGATTTATTCAGTAAATACTTTTATTTTATATTTTTTTCAATTTTTTTCACCTTAGTAAGAATTACTCCGTGTTTTACTATTTAAATAAATCACTGGCTCAAAAATGAAAAATAAAAAACACAAAATTGTCTCTATTAATTAAGCCCTCGATTACTCCAAAGCAACATTTATAGGCACGGAAAAAAAGAATTACCCAGTACCCCTGCAGGAAATGTGGCGATGGCCATGTACCACACGTATGGAACAACCTAAACCAATATGAACAACCAGTATTAATTTGTTCATTCAAATCAAATTTCTACAGCTAATAAAATAAGTTTTGTGCAATTTAAAAGTTTCTCTTCATGGAGCAAATAGTAACATGATATATCCAGGTCCTTTCTCAAATAGCTTGATTGATTTATTTTATGTTGATATACTTTTATTAATAATTATATATATTGTTCTAAATTTATTATAATAATATAAAGAGGATATAGTGAAGACAGAACAAGGTGGTGAAAACCAAAATAATTAAGAAACAACTAGCTAGTGTCTAGTGAGTATTTACATGCATGCATGGAAGTTTTGTGAAAAATGATCAATTCGCACTCCTTTGATAGGCTGTGGAATAAGTAGAAGAAAAGAAATGAAAAAAAATGATAAATAATATAATAGAAAAAGATAAAATAAAAAAAATGAATAACAAATACAAAAAAAATAGGTATATAAATGTAAGTACTAAATATTTGTAAATTGTAGGGTTTCTAAAGCAACAAAAATTTGTCATGCAGTGCCATTAATATAACGTGAGAAACAATAATAATGACCACCACTATGGCACCATAGCTAAGATTATTACATCTATTTCTTGCTCGTTAACAAATAAATTTTTTGCAATATGTCATGAGTACTTACCTTTTTAAGTGCAACAACCATGCCATCTAGATCTTGGATATGGTCCCCAAAAGCATTAAGAGCTTTTCCTAGTAACAGATACCCAACAGGAAGAGCCATACCATGCACAATCGAACCTATAGTTCCCAAACCCATCAGAATCCAATCCACCAAGTCAGCATAGCTCAAGAGTTTGAAGAATGGCAAAGTTGTGACAACGTTTTTCTTTGGCCCATCATGATCATGATCTTTTTCTTCTGCAATGGTGTCTACCATTTGCACAACCTTTTGGTGTTTTCTGCTGGGAGCCATTAGTGGCGACACTGCATGGATGAATGTATTTGGATGAGGGACATACACTTGCTGAATCTATATATTTAAATAGCTGACATATATATACACCATATTCTCTAATTAAACTATACATGATACGAATATGGGTAGAATATGCCTTCAAGAGATTACTTTCAACTTTAAAAAAAGCAGTAGTATGGCTTTGTATTCTTGGTTGAATTCACTTGTATGATCGATGTTAACAAAGCTGGTGACGGTTGATAAACATGTTCGGTACACAAAAAGACACTCACAAATTCGCCAGAGCGATGTGCCTAAAATTGTTTTATTATTGCAACCCTAGGAATAATTTGAGGTAGATCGAGTCATGAAATTTCTTCTCTATTTTTTATTTTCCTTTTCTTTTTCTTTTTTTTTCTTTTTTTGGACTTTGCATCAAGAGCACAAAATCATAGACATATCATCATTGATGTCACTATCTCAGGACCTCCAAGATTTGTAGTATCTAATCTAAATGTGTGAAAGTAAAATATTCTTAGATGTTTAGGTCTTTGGGATATGCCCTTAGTCTTAGTTTTCCTGGGAAAGAAAGAAGTATATTTGGGCCCCATGTAAACGATTACAATATTTTATTATTCCAGTGTTTTAGAGAGATGTTTTCAGCAGATAGTGAAAATTAGAAGTAAATACTAATTAAGAGAGTGTTTGTTTCACTTTTCGAAAACAGTTTTCTGTTTTTAAAAATATAATATAATATAAATTTCTGTTTTTAAAATAGAAATTAAAAGAGCGTTTGTTTTTAGTTTTTTATTTTTAAAAATAAAATTTAATATATATTTGTATTATATTATATTTTTAATTATTTTTAAAATAGTAAACAAACATATCTTAAATATTTTGTTTAGATGTGTGATGTGTCTTCTCACTTATTAAGTGATACTGCTTTTTGTTCCTCTCCGATTTAACCTCTTAAATTGCGAGTTAACAGAGGTCGGGGTGGATTGACTTGTTAGGCTTATTTTTAATTTTAAAATAATATTTATTTATGAAGTAAATATTAATATTTATTTATATAAAATATTTTTATTAATATAAATATTTTTATTATTTTTATATTAATTTTAAGTGAGTTAATCTGTTAATTCATTGGTTTATCAATTTTTTTTATTATTTTTGGTAGATAGCTCATTAGCTTTCTAATTTACCCTTAGACGAGTTAATTTAAAAAATTTAACTCTTTCTAAATGGGGTGGAAGAAACTTTTAGCAAGGCAAGGAGGCTGCTAATAGTTTGACACTTTTAGATGAAATTATAAACAATTGTAATTAAGTGACAGGATATAACAAAGAAGGAAATGAAGTTTAATATTTAATATAACAATTATATACCTCTTTATTTATAATGTTAATGATATGCATTTTATTTTAAACTGATTTACAATATATTATATTATTATAATGAACACGAAAGCGTATTAATGTTTTTATTAAACAAATTTTTTCAAGTTATATTATTGTTAATCAAGTTTAATATAATTTTGCACACACACGAGATCAGAATTAAATGAGAGGTGGCATTGTGTTGTTAAAAATTTCATATTGACTAATATTATAATTTAAAAGAAGTAAAATTTGTTGATGTAATAAGGTGTCAAATTTGTATATTTACACAACTTAATAAATTTATATATAATGCAAAATTATTTATTTTAATCGTTTAATTATTTTATATTATTTTTATAATTATTTATATTAAAATTTACATGATTTGAATATTTGTAAATATATTATTCAAAATTTAATATTTATTTATATTTTAAAAATATAACAGTTAATAAAAGAAAATATTTATCAATTTTATTTTTTATAAAACTAATTTGTTTAATAAAAAACTTTAAATTCAAATGTTACACCTGATTGACAAATTCTAACTCTATATAAAAGACTAAACAATCATTTTTCTTTTAACTAAATATTGACAGTGAGTTAAGTAGAGTCTCTAATATATGATATTAGAGTATTTATCTAATCTTAATGTCAAGAATGTGTAATCTGACAAAATATGTGTTAAAATATAATTAAATGGTTTTTATACAACTTAAACAATATTCTTTTAAGTTATCTTTTAGAACTGATTATTGTTAATATATATAATAACTTTTTATTAACTCTAAATTCTATCATTTTAATGTATTGTGTGTGTAATTTGTGTCACATGTAGTATATATCTTGTCCTTAATTTTAAGTTTTTAACCAAATTTATGCGTAACCACTAATAAAGTCTACACATGTGATTAAAATAATTAATGAATATTTAGCTATAAAATTTCAACACACGTATAATTACTTTATCTAATGATTCGTTAAATATTTTAACTTAACTAATTAATTTTAATATCATTGAATAGAGTAATGGTGCGTATATATATTGGTGAAGTGTGAGTTGAAGAAAAATAGAAGGAGACAATATAAGATATGTAATTGATAATGTGATAAAAATAAAAAAGAAAGAAATCAATAAATAAATGAAAAATGAATGTAAAAAAAAAATAAGTGAATGTAAAAAAAAATTATAAGTATTGAATTAAATATAAAAAACTAATTTGTATATATCTAAATTAGTAGGTCAGTATTCACACCTTAAAATAATCTCTAAATCCATTTTATTTTACTTAGTGATATTTATTTTCTTGCATGTTGCTTTCTTCTTCACAGAAATAAAAGAAAAAGAAAAACAAAAACTACCAAATTTTTTATTTATTTTAGTTTAAAAAAACTCTCTTTAAAATAGAAACAAATATACTATTAATCTTGGACCAAAATTTAAGTTCTGAAATTATATTAGATATATTAGTAAGGTTGGGATTAATTTGAACAAAATAGATTTTTGGAGCATATTTGAATAAGAATTTATCCTCTCCTGTTTTCTCCAAAAAATTCTTCCCACAGAATACCTTAGTAATTGAGGTTGATTGACAGAGTAAAACTATTTTAATTGAGATGACTAAATACCAAAAAATAAAATAAAATTAGAGAGTAAATTGAAAATATTAAATTTATCTAATCTAAGATAAGAAAGCATATGTAAAGAACCGATTATATGTATGTGACTTGGTACGGCCCTTGCTGATGCTTTGCAGGCATAGGACTGAGTGTATGCAGTTCTGTTCATTTCAACGGGTAAAAATTTGTGTTTGACTCATTTTAGTTCTTAGAAAATAATGTAAAATAGTTTTTTAAAATTATAAATAAAAAACATATTAATTTATTAATAAACGTAAGTTGTGGCTTAATATCGTTTAGGTAAAATATTATATTTAAGTCTTTATGTATATAAAAAATTTACAGATTCACTTACTATATTTAATTCCGTGATCTTTACGTGATCCAAATTGAATTTGAATTAAATCAAATAAAAAAAATATGTTAATTTTTTATCTACTTAATATTAATTGTCTCATATTTTTAATTTTTAAAAATTAAAGTGATTAATTTTTTTAAAATTATTATATTTCTCATAATTTTTAAAGATCAATTTATTATTTATCCTATGCTTTATATAGTAATCTTTTAATAGTACTTTTTGTAAAATTATTTTTATCTTTTTATAGTACATATTTATTTAATAATACTTATTTAGCTTAAGTATATTTTAAATATATTTAATTTGCTATATATGTAATTTGGTTCTATTATTTTCTTATCTGATTAAAGTTTTTTACATTTAAAGTTATACAAATTTAGTATTTTGCCTATTTTTTATTTCACCTAAAACATCAAAATCTTATTTTAAAAAAAAATTCTATATAAATTGAATTAAATATATTGTTTTAAATCTTATTTTCCTTGCAATATACAAATTCAACCGTCGAATTTCAACTAAAATATAAAAAATTCAAAATTTTTCTTCTTCAATATTCAATATTACATCTTAATAAGTTCTTCAAATATTGTCAGTTTCTTAAAAAATTTTGACTTGTAAACGTTGAAATTTATTTTATTTAGTAAATTTACCATAGAACCTCAAATATTTGAATAAAAATAACACTTTTAAATTTTAAGAAAAATAAAATTAATGGAGGAATCAAATATACATAATTTTAAAAATAAAAAACTTAATTAGTTTAAAGAAACAAAAGAACCAGAAATATATAGATTAAATTAAAAAAATTAAACTGACTTATTTCTTTTGTCTCTCGCATTCAACTTGTCCAACGCTGTCAAAAATTTGGATTCGACCGTGGCATACTATACTCATGATTTATTTTAGAGTTAGTTTTTTTTTTAAAAAAGAATAAAATTTGTGTGATGATTATATTTGTTTAAAAAATTTTAAATTTTTGAAAAATTTATAATTTCATATTTTTGAGTTTTTCTAATAGTAAGGTTTTGTATTATTTTTTTTACCCTTCAATTTTTTTTCTCTCTTTCCAAATTCTTAAAAGGATTCAGAATTATAAAATTTATTAGTATAAAATTTTTTATATAATAAATTAATTATAATATATATAAATTGGCGTTTAAATAAATACTATTAAAAACAAGAGAAATTATTTGACAATCTAAAATTAGATAAAAAGTGTAATATATATATATATATATATATAATATTTTAATTAATATTTTATTTAAGTCCAATGTTTATAATATAAGTATAATATTATATATCACCAAGTACATAAATTAATTAGATAGAATTGTTGTAATTTAATATGAATAAAGTGAATTATATGACTTTTAGTATGATAATTAAAAAATAAAGTTATAAAATAAGTTAATGTATAATTTTTTTGGTTTAAAGCTGAAAAAATAGTTCTTGCGCTCCTAAATAAAAATAAACAAATGTTGTAATAAAAAAATGTGGTTCAAAATAATTAATGTATGCATTTTAATTATGTTCGACAATTTAAATTTATTTTTATCAAATGAAAACTAAATAGCCACGTATTAATATTTATTAAAGTCCTCCAATATTTTTAAGGTAAGTTAAGTTAACAAAGTAAAATTCCATCATAACATCTAATGCATACAATTATTAATAATTTTTTATTCTAATTATTACCCAAATGTCATAAAAACAAAGCATAAATATAGTTTTAATACTTATGAAAATATGAAATGTCCATCTAAATAATGATCTATTTCATTTTTTAAATTATTTTACCCCTCATCCAGAAAAAAACATAAATATAGTTGTTGGTGTGCTTGTGAAAATACAAAATTGTCCCTAGGTTTGTTTAATGCTTCCCTCCAAAAATTCTCATGCGCTTCTGAATTTTCTCTCATCGAAAGCATGGAACCAATTCCTAGGAATACAAAGTACTAGTTTTTCAATTAATTTTTCAGAAATAAATGCAAATGATTTATTTCACCTAAAATGGCATATATTTTAGTACCAAACTAAAAGAAGCAGTTATTTAGTTTTTTAAATGTACAAAAATACTACTCAACTCATTTTAAAAGAATATATTTTTATTAAATTTTAAATATTAAAAAGACAAAATTAATATATATATTTTTTTAGCAATCAAGAGAGTTATTTTTCTTTAAATTTTAAATTTTACACTATAATTCACATTTCAATAAATATCTCCTAAAATTGAGAGTGTCACAAAAATTGCCGCACTTAAAAAAAAGTTTGTTAACGTCTAAATAAATTACGTAATTTTTTTTATCAAAACATATTTAATTACAAATATTTTAAATATTTCTTACCTTCAATTATTCAAGCTTAAGTGAGTGATAAGGTGATTATTTGCAAATTTAAACTTAAAATAAATATAATTTTATAGAATTAATTTTACTTAAAAGTAAGTTTGAATTAATGTAATATATATTTAAAAACTATAATAAAGTTAATATGTTTTTTTATTTAATAAAAACTATAACTTGTCACATTTATTCAAGCTTAAATTTAGATTCAAACTTAATTTTAATTCAAACTTATCAAATATATTAACATAATAATCAAAATATTTTTACATCTGTGCAAACATATTTTCAAACATTCACTTCTAATAATTGAAATTAAGAAAGCAATTTTTATAAAAAAATTCCCTTGACAACTTGATGGAGGGAAGTGGTGAGAAACGAGTGGAGAAAGTTCAGCATTATCTACTGTGACAGCGAGTGAATATGTTAAGAGCATCCTTCAAGTCTTCCGAAAGTAGAAACTTCGTTACATTCTATGTCCCTTCTTCTTCTTCAGTTTCAATGGAGCAAGTGCACCATCACTGGGTACTTGAAGACGAGGAAGAAGAAGAACAACAACAACTGCAAGAAGATACTGCTTTGGATCCAAGGAAGCCCCTTCATGTTCGAAATGATATCATCATCGCCAGTGACGTAGCTTCTTCTGCTCCTTTCATTAACATTGGTGATGGTGATGACTCAGCCTCAATGGAAGAACAACCTCTTCTTCAGAAGGAGGAAGAGTGTCATACTCACCAAGACGAACAGAAAAAAGGTGCTACTCAGAAAGAGGAAGAAGTTGAAGAAACAAGTGATAGCAATGTTATTGGAAATAACAATCGTTCCAACGATGATATTGCAACTGTGTTTGTAGAAAATGAAATAAATGAAGAGGCTACAAACAATGATGCCATCAATGTTGCTGCTCCGCAGAATGAGAATATTGTTTACTTTGATAAACAGCAAGGTCCCATGCTATCTCTCTTTCTTCCTTTTTTATCTTTTCTATTTGCTTACCACAGGAACCATTGTGGGGTACGCGTGTTTTTATTTTATAAAAAATGTTTATATTCCTTAAGTGTATTTTCCTTAAATATTAATTTCTGATTTATTTTACTTTAATATTTTTTATTCTAGTAATAATGTGACTAGGTAAGAGATTAATATGTATTGATTATTTATTATCTTACATCATCGTTAAAAATTAAGAGCGTTGAATTTAAAAAATAATTGAAACTAAGATTAAAAGAAAAATTTTTTAGGGACTAAAATAAAAATCTTGTGAAAATATACCAACCCCAGAATATATTTAAACCTTTTTCCCCATGAAATTAAGTTCTCAAGTCTAGTGTGAATTGTTCTGAAGCTCGGGATGTTTTATTGATGTTGGGTTGAAAGCTTTTTTTTGGGTCCATGGTTAAAAAAACTTAAAATGAATATGCTAATGTTGATTTGGGACTCTGGGTATTTGGAGTCATAATATTCACCATAGAAGATTTAACTTGATTGTACCAAATAATATATATGACGGATGTTCTACTTATGGTATTCCTTTGTATATCAAATTTCTGGGAATTAGTTTTTGCCATTCTGGTTTTAGTTAAGGAGTACGCATGTCATAATTTTTTTAATGCATGAAGGGATTTGGAAATGTCATCACTGCACATGGACCAAGCAATTTGACAGTACTTGGAATGTGACTCTTGAGAATCTTATTGGGTACTCTGACTTGCTGATGAATGTCAAAACTATGATTCAACATGGCCCATGTTTTGTTTGTGAAACTAAAGGTCCGTTGGAACCAAGATTTCTCAAGCACACATTAGCAGTTGTGATCGGGGTTCTTGCACAGTCATCCAATAGGATGAGCTCTCCATATTGATTTGGAAAAACCTTTCCTTGCAGTAACTTTTTGTCTTGAAATTTTGATGGATCAAATCATACCATTGAATCTTTAATTTGTTGTGTTTAAAATCTTTTAATTGTTGGAATGTCTACATGACATGAACCACGTTTGTTCAGATTTTCTATAAATCCAATTGTTGGCTGTTTTGGAGTTGCTTTAACATATGGTCATTTTCACTTTCTTATTCTTAAAGTATTCTTTTGGTCGGTGACTAAGTCCATTTTGGATCAGAATTATCACCTTTACATAAATCATCTGAAGTGCAAGCTACAACTGTTGAGAACTTTGGTGATGACATCAGTTCAATATCATATCCTAACTTAACAGAAGAAATTGACCAGCAACTGAAAGGGTTTGATGTTGAGGCAGTATTGGCAAAACAAGAGACACATGACTTGTTTTGTCCTAATTGCAAGTCTTGCATTACTAAAAGGGTTATCCTCATGAAGAGAAAAAGGACCATTCCTAACTTAGACACCAAAGCAAAGCGTGATAAGTCAGAGACTGAGCTGGTTGGTAGTTCTGTACATGAAGCCAACCAAGGTGTTCCTGCAGTTGCAACATCTGATGTCGGTAGAGTAGAGCCACCTGCTGATAATTATGAGCCTGAAAGAGAACCAGAAGTATTCAGATGTTTATCATGCTTCAGCTTCTTTATTCCTATGAGTAAGTTGATTACCTTTCCTGAGTCTTAGATTTTAAATTTTATTGAAAAATGTTATTTTTAAAGGTGGAGTTCAAGCACTAAAAAAATATTTATCACGCTTTTATAACGTTAATGTAATAAATATGATCATTTCTAATAAAATTTTATTTTGAATACTTAAATTTAGTACTTGAGATAAAGAAAATCCTATTTTATTATATGGTTTAAAATATTCCATTTGAAGATATCTGTCTGGTTATGCACTTTGAACATATCTGGTTATGGATTCAGAGGTTATATCATCCTGACATTTGTGCTTGGATTTCTTTCGTGTAAACTGAAACTTTTGTTATCATATTTGGACTGATTTGTGATGCTTATGCGCTAATCAACTATTTAAGCTAAAACATCTAGTTACTTTGGCAGGAAATGGAATCAAACTGTTCCCCAGTTTTGGTGGCACCCGTGAGCCTGAAATTTCACCAAATCCTTCAGTTATACCTGCATCCAATATTGAAAGTCCTTCAACGGTAGCAGCTTTCAATGCAAATTGGTTATTCACTCTATTTACTTCCAACAAGGGGGAAAAAACTAGTGGGCAAGGTATTGTTAATAATAGTGATAAATAATTACTTCTTAGTGGAGACACTGAGAAGGGTGGGCCGGGGAGGCCCCACCTCTTCCAAACTATATCATTCTTTTCATCTTTTTTTTTTTTTTTTTTTTTTAATATATTTTATAAATTTTATTAACCTTAGCTTTAAGGATCGAAGACAATTAATAATAATAAAATTTTATTAGAAAAAAAATATTTATTATATTTTTATAATTTTAATAAAATAACTATATATTTTTTTTATAAAATTTTTTTATTTGTGAATATTTAAACTCAACCTTAAAAGTTGAAATTAACAAAACTCATATTTTATAATACTGCATGTGAGAAGTTTCTTTGTCACAGTTCTTTTAAAAGAATTAACAAAATTTTTTATCCTACAAAAGTTATTTAATTTAAATTTACTATCTATAATTTTTTTAAGATATAATTTTAAATTTTTTTTTTCTAATTAATGTATTTTATTGAACTACTATAATGTGTCAACTTTTAGTTACACCACATCCGATTTAAAGACTAAAAATAATAATTCTTAAAACGATAAAATTATATTTTAATAAAAAATTTATAGAAATTAAATCGAAATTACACAATTTTTGTATCAAAGAAATATTTAATTAAAATTTATGTGTTTATTTAAATATGATAATACTCTGAAAAAGTTATTTTCAGAACACAAAATATTAAACTCATGATTTCTCTGTATTCCTTTTGGTTTTACAACTAATATGTGTTTTATTAAAAAGATATTAATCTCAGTCTATAATTTTGAACTTAAATAAGTATAATAATTTAAAAAATATTTATCATTTGTATAACTTTAAATATAATAAATTATTTTTTAATAAAAATTTACTGTACTTAATCTCAATCTTAACGGTTGAGATTAATATATCAACGTGGTTTTCTTTACAATTATTACCATTATTAACAGATGTTAGTCCAGCAATTTTCTTGAGCAGTAGAAATTTGGAATAACAAATATTAGAAATCATGCACTTTGCGTGCCATGAATTTCACTCGAGATTCAATTTTTTAGTAATGAGATCTTTCAGCGTCCACTTAAAAAGGCTGTTTTCTTGACATATCGGCGTAGGTGATGCTTCAATTGTTGCTAGAAGTGATCCTGCTGAACAGCTTCAATCATCTTCATCTACCAATGTGCCAACCTCCTCTGGAATTGGTGATCCAGAAAGTCCATTTGCTGATACAGATACTACTAAGGAAGCAAAACCAACACCAGATACTGAGCCTGGACAAGGAGGAGTAAGTTCGCTGATTCCCTCAAAAGTGAAGCAAGAAAAGTTTGAATCACTGATAGAAAATGGCAAATCCAGTAAGGCATTGGGGAATGAACCATTTGTTGATCAGAATGGATTGCAGAAGGTTATAAGAGATTTTATAGATTTTCCAGCAAGGGAACAGATTTTGACTGAAAATGTGAGAACTGATGTGGAAGAGAAAAAACATGCCTCAGTTGATATGATAAAGACCGGTATGTTTGTTTAAAGATGATAATTCCTTGATTTTGTTTTGATTTCTGTCTTTTTCAATAATACAAACCTGGAAAAATCATATTATCCAACATTGCGTTATGAATTTGGCAACATAAGTAAGCTATATGTTTTGGAAAGGTAATTCCTTATTGACACTGATTTCATGTTAGGATCCAATTGTAAGGTACCAGACTTGAGTCCTATAATAGAAATAGTGGATTCTTGTGTGGGTTTATAAGGCCTTGGGTCTCAAACTACAATAACTAGCTCTTGTAATGTAATTTTCTCAAGGTTCTTATTAATATTAAAGCTTTTCACCATGTCCCTCAGCTGCAACCTCAATTGTAGAGATGGGAATATGGGATTATGATGTGGACTGTGGACTTAAGGCTACTTATCCTCTTATTTACCAGCAACATGCCTTGTTTTTTCTAGTATCTCAGCCCACCCAAGTGCCAAACTAATAAATTCAGGTTAACTAACTGATATACTATAATAGACTACTGATGTGTAACTACCATATCATAGCTAACTACTAATGGTGGTTACCTAACATTCCACCATCAAAGGCTCATCTTTGAAGGCTAGTTAGTAATAAATGAAGCTTTTTAAATAAGAAGCTAAGCCTCATGGTCATGAGCTATAAGCAATTTCTCTTTTTATTTTGGTGAAACATTATAAAATTCCAAAACCTGCATAATTGTCTTTCAGTTGCTTGTTGAATTATGCATGCTGCTGCAGATATGTCATTGTCTGATAATACTGTTTCAGATATATCCAAACCTGGTAGTGTTCCACTAGCAACTGTTCCTGCTACTGAAATAGATTTTAGCTCTGGGAAACCTGCAAAAGATGCCATTGTAAAACCATATGATGAAGGTCCTCCAATCTTGGAGAAGTCACAGAAAGATGCAGATAAGGCACCTAAAATTGCTCAGGATAGTTATTCCTCTTTGATGGAGGAAGCTCGATCACCAGCTCCATCATCTGGCACTTCAGCAGTTTCGAATGATGTAGCCAGTGACAAACAAAGTTCTGAAGTAGATTTTAGCTGTGGGAAACCTGCAAAAGATGCCATCGTAAAACCATATGATGAAGGGTCTCCAATCTTGGAGAAGTCACAGAAAGATGTAGACAAGGCACCCAAAATTGCCCATGATAGCTATTCCTCTTTGATGGAGGAAGCACGATCACCAGCTCCATCATCTGGCACTTCAGTAGTTTCAAATGATGTAGCTTGTGACAAACAAAGTTCTGAAGTAAATGTTACAATTCCATCAGATCAAGAATTTAGGAATGTGCAAGAGGATATTGAAGAGGAAATAAATCGTGTTTCAGAAGAAAAGAAAGGTATGAACACGAAAGAACTTGCTGTAAGTTTATCATCAATTAATAAGAATTCATGCTCACGTTATTTTTCTTGAAGTTTGTGTTTCCATGAGAAATCTATCAGGTTTTATTTTTGTGTAATAGCCATAACTTTTATAAGTATTCTGTTACTAATGTAGAAGTTTTTCAGTTGAGGCAGAAGCAGTTAGATCCTCAACATCTCAGACAGCAGATAATGTTCCAGTTGAAGAAGCTGTTGTGACAAAAACTCAGACTCAAATAGATGTTGAAGAACAACCAAGGGCTGAAATTGGTGAGCCCCAAGGCTTGGAAGTGGTTAAAAGCATTGTGTATGGTGGTTTAATTGAATCAATCACTAGTCTGGGGATTGTGTCATCTGCTGCTGGTTCTGATGCTGCTCCATGTAAGTGCTTTGAATTAAGGTTCTTTTCAAGAGTTACGATCAATTAATTAGATATTATAGTTATCTCACTGTATGTGAATTTTTCACTTTCTCAATACAGATGCTTAATAGGTCTTAATTTGAGGTATATAATGGTTAAGTACATAGAAAATAAATGAATAGAGATTGACGTCCTGTGTTTAAACAAAATAACAAAATGAGGCAAGTTTATTTGTAAAAGTCTACATGAAATCACCACACTAACGATCAAATTATAAATGGTAAAACCAGAAGATACCAAGTGGACATGTTCATTAATTGAAGCTTCCGCCATAAGCTTTATTTGGTTCTTAAAAGTATAGTTTAATTCAAAAACACAAAAAGGACACTGCTGTTTTCCATAGTGATCTAACTTGCTAGAATTTATTTTATATTTTAGAATTTGACATTTGGATTGCTAACAATGTGTTAATTTTCTGGTCTTGTGTTTATTGCAGTGAGTATTATAGCTTTGGGGTTGGCGAATCTGATTAGTGGACTTTTCGTCATTGGTCATAATGTGAGTGCCTTCCATGTGTTCCTCATTGTCAGTTATAATTCTATCCTAATGTCTCTCTGAGAAAAAAAATTCTCTTCAACATAATAACTAATATTTTTAAAATATTAGGACGAATGCTAACCAATATCCAGTCTTAGGACACTGATTGAAAAATTTAATTTATTTAGTTGAAAAGTATATCAATAATTTTTTTAAGCTTTGAAATTTCAAGTCATTCTGTTACAGTCCATTTAAACTAACTTAAAGCTTTTTTCCCCCCTTTTCAACACAGCTTATTGAATTGAAAAATGATAACTCTGAAGGGAATTCACAGCAAGAAGATCGGTATCAACAATTACTTGGTCGCAGATCAAATTTCCTACTCCATGCTGTTGTAGCTGTTTTATCATTCGTAATTTTTGGGTCTGTTCCCCTTGTTGTCTATGGCCTCTTGATTAGTGACCAATTCTATGCTGAAGTTAAGATTGCAGTTGTGGCAGTTGCTTCTGTTGTATGCATCATTGTACTTACTGTTGGGAAAGTTTACTGCACTACAACAACACATAAATCCTATATCAAAACGGTGTTAAAGTATGTCGGCATAGCACTTGGAGCCTCGGGAATAACTTACATAGCAGGTGACTTACTCAAACGTCTCTTGGATAAATTCAGTGGTACAGAGTCAGGTTTTGTTCTTGCCATGCCCTTGTCTGGCACAAGAAAAATGAAACCAGCATGGATGTCTTATTGAATAATGTCTTTAAAAGAAGGTCCAATTTAACCTTGTAGGAGTCTTCAAAAGGAGCCATAAGAGGAAGTGAGAGTTCAAACTTCAAAGTCACATTTTCAGTTGTCTTATTTTTTTGTGGATTCGTTTGTAAAATATATCTGTTTATCTTTCTATTGATTTGTTGTTTTAAAACTTAAATGTATCATTAACCATGATTTTAACTATATCTTTATTAAAAGAAGAGAGAAAATAGTATATCAAATGTCAAAATAATAAATAAGAGAAATAAAAGAATTAAAAATTACAGACAATTAATTATTTTTTAATGCGGCCTAAACTGAAGATTTAAAAAAGTACACCAAAAATCTTCTTTCTGATTTAACCAAGGGCATAAATGTTTTAAGTATCTATATATTTTTGGATAAATTTCATTTTTTTAATAAGTGTGTAGTGTTTAAAATTAAGGTGCGTAATTGGATGCATAAAGATGGATTTTTGTGCATGATATTCAAGAAAAAAAAAGCTATTATAGCAAGTTGTATAATTTTTAATTTATAAAAAATTTGCATAATAATTTGAGAGTTAGATTTTGAAGAAAAAAAAAAAGAAGGAAAAGAAAATAATTAAGTGATGAAAATATTATTTGAAAGATTTTAGATGAAAGGATGAGGTTTCATAGACCTTTTAACATTTTCATGTTTTTAAGTTTTTTCAATTTAAAATATTGAGTATTAACTATCTTTCCTCTTCTCCTCTCTTGTTTCATTTATCATCAGATTCTCAAACTAAGTCTAAAGCTTTGTTTGTGAGTTAGTTTCTGGAGACATAGAAAAAACTTATGTGATATTTAACCATATTTAAGAATTTTTAGATAAGACGTTGAGAGTTTATATACTCTCTTAATCTTATATTTTTTATTTTTTTTTACTATTTAATCCTATGTTTTAAAGTTTCTAAACTTAAAGATTTTGTATTAATCCTTTTCTTCTTTTTTTTATCTTTATTTTTCTTTATTTTTCAAATCATTTTATTCTCTCTCTAAACTCTCCAACAAAATCTAAAAGTATACTATACCAATTGTATTATTTTTTAAATTGTATAGCATTGTAGTTCAATTTAAGAAATTTGAAATAATTTTTTTTATGCAATATAAGGTACGTATTAATAAATTATAAATAATAATTTATAAATTTTATTTTAAAGTAATTTCAAAATTTATTTAGAGCATGCTTGATTCTCTATTTGTAAAATAAAATTGATAAATTAATGGTCAAATAAGGGTTTGACATAATCTGTAGGAGATTATTTTACTCTTTTTCTAGCAATCGATTTACAATGGAAGATAAACGTACCTCTAGTCGATGTTGCAATTACTTTCTAAATTGAACTTAAAAATAAACTATGATAAAATAATTAAACAATTATTTGCCAACCATTCAATATATAATAATATACACAAAGTGATTAGTATAAACTATAGAGCAATCTAACCATTATTGATAGATTTAATAATATAGGTAAATATTATAAAAAAAAATGACCAATCTAAATATTTAAAAGAACTTCAATACTCAAGTCAGTATATGAATTAGCAAAATAATAATATATAAATAGTATATGTACTTTGATGTTTTTATCAGTGGTCTGTTTATAAGACTCGATTGCAAGTGAATAAAAGTTAGAGTAGTTGATTATCAATAGGCAGCAGGTATCCATAGTTTAGGTACAAAGAGGATTAAATATAATTAACATTCTACTAGTTTTTTTTTTTTTTTAAATAAAAACTTAGGTGAGTTGGATCTCAAAAGTTCATAAAAACAAAGTATGTCTCAACATTCAAAAAGTGCTTACAAAAGATACTTACAAATTATTCATTAACAAAGTCTCAACGCCAACAATTGATGGTATATAAATACACAAAGGATCATGTCTTTTTTAATTTGTCAAACATAAAAATGCTACAACTATCAATTTCTACGTTATGCTACAACAATTAACTTTTCTGTCACTAGAGTATGGAGCAAATCCAACCTTTTTTGTGAGAGAAAATAGTTAAAATATCAAATATTTTTAGATTTAATAAGTAAAAATTCATATTTTTGTAATACTCTCATATAAACTTAAATTGATTTAAAGTGCTTTGGTAAGTAGCTTAATTAAGTAATATTTCATCTTTATTTATAATTAAGTACTATTTCAATGAACTTTTATTACGTGATCAATTGTAATATAAAAGTGATTATGAAATTAATTGAGATAAATTACACTAAAAAGTTTATTGAATTAAATTTTAAAAAAACTTTATAAATGAATAAGTTGTTTTTATAAACTCTTCATAAGTTCTTCTGCACATTTTTAATAAGTAAAAATATGATATTCTTATTCAATACAATAATTCTTATAAAACTTTATTACATTTAAGCTAATTATTATGTATATAAAAATAAATTAATCCTAAAAAAAATACTAACAACATATTTTTTCAAGAGAACTCTTCAACACATTTTTTATAACTAATATTTTTTAAAATTAACATATTTATCTCATCAATTAATATTTTTAAAAATTAATAACATAATTTTTTTAAAAAAATGTTATTATCATTATTTCTATAAGGTTAATAATCCCATACCCAAAACAAGTCGCAACTAAAAAACTTTTTAAAAGAAGTCCTACAGGTTGATAATGCCATTGTATTTCAAACGCAAAACGAGTGAAGTTTGATAAAATGCAAAGGAAGTGGAAACAAAAGCGAGGGAAAGAAAGCGGAAGGTGAAAGGGGGTTGTTTGTTTGAGTTGAGTGAGTACTTCCTAGTGTTTTAGAAGAGAAGATGGAGACTCTTAAAGCTGCGATTCCAGAAGGCCTGAAGCGAGTGATTGGCGATAGCACTGTCGATGATCTTCGCAACACGTGTTCTTCTCTTCACCACTTCTTTCTCCAGTTCGAGCCATTTCAGCAGGTAAACCTTCTCTCTTGCCAATCAATCAAACCAATCCCTAATTTCTCGTTCTCACTCTTCGCTGCTGCTGTTTTCAGATGGTCACTGAACTGGCCGATCCTAAATATGCTCTGTGCGGTAAGAGTAAGGACGCTGCGTTGGAATCGAAACAGCTTGGCAATCAGTGCTTCTTCAACGCAGATTATGCCAAGGCTTTGGAGTGCTATACTCAGGTTCCTTCTTCTTTTTCAATCGTTCTCTCTCGTGTAGGAGATTGAAACGTATTGTGCGTTCGTAGTCGATTTAACGGTTCTGCATGTTATATTGTACCCTTTTGGTCTTAAAGAAAAATTTAGTTAAGTCTAAGTCTCACTGTTCCTTACTTGTTCACTTCTTGTAATATGAGGTATAGGCCTTGCGCAAGGCTCCCTTGGACACTGGCCATAATCTGGTTGCAACGTTGTATATCAATCGAGCTACTGTATTGCATGTAAGTTCCATTTTAAAGTCAGCCTTGAGTCCCTAACCGCACTCGCACTTTTTCAGGAAATAAAAGGCTTGATATTGCTGTAAAATATTCATGCATGTGTGATTCGTGCAGAAAATGAGTCTTTTAGTTGAATGTTTGCGAGATTGCACTCGAGCTCTTCAGATATGTCCAAGCTATCCAAAGGTGAAAATCAGTTTAGTAGTTACTGATTTTTCCTCCTACATTACTTGTTTTGAGTGGTTACACGCTGTTGTAGAAATTGTTGAATTTTTTCATTTGTAGCAATTTGTTTCGATTTGTCCAGTAAATGTTTGTGGAATAAGTTATTCATATGGGTTAAAGAAATACATTTACCTTCCTGTTTTTAGTACTTCTTGTTTGAAATATTCCTGAGTTAGTCATCAAAACAAAGTTATCAGTTTATTTATTTATTTTTGCACTTTGCCTTATTGCTGTAAGTGCAACTGCAAATTTATTGGGGATGTTTTGGGATTTTGCTTAGCAACATGATAATTTGAAGTAATGTTTATTTTGATATGCTTTGCTTCTTCATCTATCAATATCTGTTATGGTGCAAATTAATTTTTAGGAATGTGTGCTTTAATACTTGGTTTAGATGTCTATTGCAAATAAATTGGATCCAAGCTTCAATTCTAGTTTCAGTTCTTTTAGTAATTTATTATTTTGGCTTCAGGCATGGTACAGGAGAGGTAAGGTGAATGCTTCATTGGGAAATTATAAAGATGCGATCAGCGACCTAAATGTGGCTAAGAGTATGGAATCTTCAATGAGTGGGAAGAGAAAAATAGAAGGTGAACTGAATACCATTTTAGACCAGTGCAAGGGCATGAGTACTGTAGTACAGCCACAGCATAAGGAGAACAGCTTGAAAACTGTGGGTAAGAAGGTTTCCTTGTTAAGAACTTGAGCATCAGACTCCAGTACCTATCTAGTTGGTCAAGGCTTTATTGAGTTGCAGTTTCATTATGTGTATAGCATTAAGGTATATTTAAAGCGAAATTTTGCATTCTGAATTTATTAATCTTGCAGACAACAATAATGTACCTCAACCTTAAAACAGTATGTTGAAGTGTAGTAGATGCAGAGAATATATTCTATAGCTGTTTATAGGGTTGCAATGGGGGATTGAAATATTTATGTAGGTTTAGAGCTTGAGATGTTGATTTAGGCTTGTACAAAATTGAATCCAAGTAAATAGTTTTAAATGGAAAAAACTAGAATAAAGCAAGTGGGGTTCAGTTATTGCTCCAAGAAATTTAGCTGAGACACCCTTTTCCTTATAAAATTAAATTATGCAGCTCAGCTAGACTTGGGGAGAACAACTCACTGTTTTGGAGAAGATGTAGACGCACACTTTTACTTGACACTTTTTTGTTTTTATTTTAACTTGTGGCTTACTTCCTCTTTACCTATTGCTTTTCCATCCCAAAAAAGGTTCTTCAAAGATTCACTTGCATTACATGAACAAGACCTCAACTTTATCTCTCTTGATTCTTATTCCCAGAATAAAATGTGTGCAGTTTGAGATGATCCTCACCCTTTTCATCCTTCATTTCTTATTCTCTCATTCATGCTGTTGTTTGATTGGATTGTTTGTTGGGCAACTTGGGCCAGAAGATGAAAAGAAAAGAAAGTAGAGGTTGGACACCTTTTGGCAACTGGTTTTTCAGTTCTATAAGGTAGCCAGACTGAGAAGCAAGTACAGAGAAATTAAGAAAAGAAGAGGGGAAAAAAATACTTGTCCCTTTTATGTTACTCAAATTGATATAACCTTCTTAAGTCTGCAGTTTGTAGATTGATCATAGTCCCTCTTCCAGCACAGAAAAATTAAGCTGTTTTTCTTACATCCAGAAATTAGACAACTGGATTAGTTCACATCACATGCATCAATTTAACCACATATTATGCAACTTCCTGTTGAGTTAGCTAGAAGATGTCAATTTAAAATATCTAATTTGTGAATCCTGTTAGGAAAATGATTGTAGGTCACTTTTTGTTTCCCCTGCCTGATTGGCGGTGTTATTTTATATCTGGTGTAATTCATATGTACTTTTGTGCCATAGTACTTTTGTTAGGAATCCAGATACAGGGTATGGGTCTTCAGAGAAAAACAGAGAATATAAAAAAGAGTGCTTTAGTAGTGTTTTGAATTACAAACAAAGAATGTAAGGAGACAATTGTCCTACCCAGGGTTTTCCCTTTGCTATGACCAATCTAATTCTCAGTTCTCAAATGATAACTAAACAGAAGAAATGATCTTTTGCTCTCTTAATATTTATGCTTACCACTCAACTAATTCTGCAACTGACTACTTTTAACAACATCATACTTTGCCTTCTTTCCTTTTATTCTTTTGTTATGAGTTTTATCAGCTATTCTTGTATAAAATACTGAAAGAATCTATTTACTTTTTACTCTTCTTGAGATAATAATATGGTACAATGCATGTGGCAGGTGAGATCCCCCAAATAACACTACAGTGTGTCTCAATGCCTGATAAAGGAAGAGGCATGGTGTCATCATGTGTCATTTCACCTGGGTCTTTGGTTCATGCTGAAGAACCTTATGCTATGGTAAGAAAGAATTACATTTTCTGTAATATCATGAATTACAAATTTATTTATGTCCAATTTCAGTGATGTTAACGGCTTCATTCAGCTAGGATGGTGCCAAATTTGGTTTGTAATTAAATTTCTTTTGGCTAAAATGTAATGACCCCCTTCAACCTAGGTTCATGCGCAATTTACCCTATTGTGCTTTCAATTGAAGTAATCAACATCTTAAACCTAACCTATATATTGTTGTTGTTGTGTAAACCACACATTCTGTTCATGATTCCATTTAAATAGTCATAAAATTCTGCATGAAAATGAATTTTATTTATTTTTCTCTTTCCATTTGCTAAGATGAAGGATGCTTAAATGTGTGTCTGTGATTAAGAGTGAAAGTAGAGGGGGTGTGTTGGAAAAATAATATAAACCATTTTTCTTCATCTAACAACTTAAACTTTTGAGATTTTTGGTTCATGCTAAACATGAATTTTTTGTCAATAAATTATAAACTTGAATCTGTAGGCTTGAGGTCAATGGATAAATTGTTTTTCTATGATGTATATTTGTACTCTTAAAGGAATACAAACTTATTTTTTCAAGTTAACTATCATTTTTTTTAACCTGCAGATAATATTAAAGCAATGTCGAGAAACTCATTGCCATTATTGCTTGAATGAGCTACCTGCTGATAAAGTTCCTTGTATATCATGTTCAATACCATTGTATTGCTCCCACCAATGCCAAGTACAGGCAAGCGGGCAAATGTTCAGGATCTTCCATGAAAATAATGACATTCTTAAAAACTTATCAAGTGATCTTGGAGAATATGCTGCTGAAGTTATTCAATGCAGTGTTTCTGAACTAGAAATTAAGGATATTACTGAACATAAACATGAATGTCAAGGTGTACATTGGCCTATGGTACTGCCGTCTGAGATAGTTTTGGCTGGCCGAATACTAGCAAGGTTTTTACTGAATTGTACACTTGAAGATATTATAAAATTCGTGGAAAATCTGGTATATTTTAAATGCATGTAGTTTTTTGGTTCAGCTGATTTTGTCATTTGATTATGAGTAGTTTATGCTTATGGCTTCTATCCTTCCTTTGCAGGAGCTTTCTCACTGTTACAATCATATGCCATCTGAAAGCAAATTGGATTCACATATATATGCCAGTGTATTATTATATTGTCTTCAACACTCATTTGGGGCTATGTTTTCCATAGATGGAGTCTCTATATCACAGGTTGTTTTGGCATTCCTCTGAGTGTGTTGGAGGGAGGGGGATGTGTCTATTTATACTTCTAATTCTATTCATAACAGAACCATCATACTGCATTTGTAGTAGGATGTTTTTTCAATATGATGGAGCAAGTATTTGCTGAAGAATGCAATTTATTTTGTGACTTTCTTGTCTTTGAATCGTTAAAATTATCATTTGAAGTTTCATCATCCTTTGTTAATGCAGGTTGTCATTATTATTTCTCAAATTAAAGTGAATTGTATGACTATTGTTCGTTTAAAATCGATAGACACTCCCAGACTATCAGATCATTTTGGAGAATTTTCATCTCATTTTGACACTCATTTGACCAGTAATGTGGAACAGGTATAGCATCATTTTTCTTCTTTGATATGAATTTTTGCTTGTGCAATATTTACTTGCAAACATCATTCCAAGTCCTACAATTATAGTTTAGATATTGTTGATGATGTAATCATATTCTATTATTCTCTCAGGTCAGAGTAGGTAAAGGTATTTATAAAGCTGGCAGTTTATTCAACCATTCTTGCCAACCAAATGTTCATGCATATTTTCTTTCACGCACTCTCTATTTACGAACCACAAAAGTTGTAGCAGCTGGGAGTCAGCTGGAATTGTCTTATGGTCCACAGGTAACTTCCTCTTGGTAATTAAAAGTTGCATTTAATTTGCTACAATTTGCTAGTCAGCCTTTTTTTTTAACTAGAGCATTTTGAAGTATGTCTATACTTTTTATCTCAAACAAGAGAGAAAAGGAGGAAAGAATTAGTAGGATCATGAATTTTCCTATGGTTATGATGGCTTTGAAAGATGGTTTTTACTCAGATAGGCAAAAAGTGAGGCTTGGAATGATATAATATAAGGTTGATATGGTGTGTCTATGACATCTGGGTTCAAGTTCATGTGTGCTGTTGTCTTGTTCAATTGCTCAGTGTACAGTTATGTTTTGCAGGTTGGGTTATGGGATTGTGATGATCGCATTAATTTTCTCAAAGATGAGTATGCATTTCATTGTCAGTGTACTGGTTGTTCAGAAGTCAATCTATCTGATCTTGTTCTCAATGGCTTTCATTGTGTCAATCCAAATTGTTCTGGTGCTGTGTTGGGAAGCAGAGTACTTGACCGTGAAAAGCAGAAAATCAAGCACTACCATATTACTGACAATGTAAGCCATATAGAGGGACATCTGTAGATACTGAATTACTACTGTTCTCTGCATTATAAATGCTGCTAAAGTTTAAATTGCCGGAAGTTATGTCTTGATTTTCTTGAAGTCTCCGTAACAATGTGAAAACAATTCTTGTGATTGAAATGCATAACATTCTCACTTGCATCTGAAAACTAAGCAGCTTAGATCCACCATTTTTCACTCTTGGCAGAGTTCTGAAAACAGCTACCTGACCATGAATTAAATGCAGTTAAATTTGGGTATAACAAAGTCTTCTAATTGATCCATATTTATGGAACTGTTCACTGGAAACTTATATGGATCAAAAGTTTTTCAATTACCATTTTTCTTGACAAACCACCACCATTGAGGGAATTGGCATTTTCCTGCTGTCTCATGAGTTGGTCATGGGTTGGGAAGCTTAGATAGATGGCATTTATGAACATGTCTTCACTCTCTCAAGGATGAAAGTGTTTTCCCCCCTTTAAAATCTCTTCACTGTTTCAGGTTGACAAGAGCGATGACATTTATGAAGTGTGCTTTCACTTGTTCAAACAAAATGGTGCCTCTATTCATATTCAACCTGGATACTGTTTGAAATGTGGTTCTTACTGTGATATGAAGTCTTCACATGCTGCAGTTGATAAAGCTTTAATATGCATTAAAAGGTATGAATTGTTCAATTTGGCTTCAAATAATCTTATCCCAAGTACACCTTTCCTTTTATTCTGATAATATAATCACAAGTAATCTTGAATTGTTCCCAATTTGACACTAACTAGAAAAACCCTGCTTATGGGCTCATTGTAAATAATAAACAGCTGCTAAATTTTGAGCACTTTACATTCTCAAATATGAAAATGACAGGTTACAGGATGCAATATTGTCTAAAGAAATTTCACATGCTACTATTTCTGATGCTTTGAGATCTCTTCATTTGTTGAAATCAAATTTGCATGCATACAACAAGCTTATTGCAGAGGTAAGTTTCAGCCTGCTGCTTACTTTTCTATCTTTGTGCTAATACTAGCTGTGAACATTGTTCAATAACTTCATAAACATTGAATTTAATCAATGTGAATTAAAGTAATCATGAGGTAGATCAGGCCTATTAAGTTTTCATAAAGTCTTAAACCCAAATTATTACTGCATTTAATCACTCCATTTCAATATACAACCATGATTTTTTCACACCCCATTTTACACCTCTCTATCTTTTTATTCCTCTCTCTTAATGTCATCCATCACATCACATCACTTTCTCTGACTTCTCTTTTTATCTTTCTCTTTCCTCAATGGTGTATACATCCTATTGGGGTGTGAAAATGATACGAATTCAAATAGGCCTAATGGATCAGAAGAACAGATGGGCCTGCAATTGGTTCAGAGGCCAGAGATTTGGAAAGTTTATAGGAGAAAGAATAAGAAAGGAATGAGGGGGGAATGATGAGCTGGACGAAAGAGAGTAAGGGCATACTGAAAGTTAGTTACGAGAGGATGGGAGGATAAAAAATAGGAAAGGGGGAGAGAGAAGGCATTCGGGAAAGAGAATTATGGAGTTAGTTAAGGATAGAGAAAATACTTCTCTATAGGAGCTTCAGCTCTGGGACAGTAGTGTGTATTGCTGCTGTAATTCTTCCATTATCAGTGTTATAATCCATTTTATTTCAGTATTCATATTGCTTTTGCTGTTATTTTCCTCCTTATTGAGTATAGCTCTGTAACAGAAAACACCATAGTTTTATGTATTTTAGAATATATGTAAATATCAACTATTAGATTAGAAACCTATGAATGTTTGATTGATCAAACTTGGAACACATAATTATCATGCTAATATTACATGAGTCACATGTTTGGGAATATTTTTTTTCCTCTCCAAAAGCTATTCCTAGAAGCTTGATTAATTTGTTTGAACACAAAACAAGCAAATCCAAACATGCACTCAATGATTGCATTGGTGAAACTCTAAATGTCTGTGTATATGTGTGACCACTATTGAAGGATATACTCTGTGATATACAAACATGATCTCATGTTTTTAATATGATGGTATAACTTTCGTTTTCCTGTACATGATCTGCTGCTTGCAGGCAGAAGACAACCTTGCCCAGGCTTTTTGTTTGGTGGGAGAATTACAGTTATCTGTGAATCATTGTAAAGCATCTATCCAGGTAAAGCTTTTATTAATAAGATTATAAGCCTACTGTCTTTCAGGTTGGCTTGTTTCCTCTCAACAAAAACTAAAACAAAGGGGTGGGGTAGGAGAGATTTATTTCAGACATATTTGTTATTAATAACAATAGTATACCTATCTGTATCAATAGGAGTAGGACATATCAGTTATCAAGAACCTTTTTCCAGAAGCAGAGATATCAACCATTTTTAGAGAGAGCTCAGAAAATTTCCCCATTAAAACCTATAGCACAGCACTGCAAATTATGGTGCATTGCTAAATGCTATAATGGGCACTATGCTATTGGGAACTGATGTGGTAATCCAGTGCATGTAGCAACAAAGATAGGGGAAGGAAAACAAAGGAGAGCTGCTAAATTTTTTAGGCTGGAAGGCTGATCTAGTATGCTCCACAAATTTGATACGTTATTTAGTAGGGGACATACATTATGTACGTCCTGCAGAGAATTTCAGTGACCGCTGTGACCTGAGGGGTCATTACATAATGATGAAAATGAAGAAGTTTGTGAATTGGTAAAGAATGAAGTGTATCTAGTATGCATGTTATTGTTCTGGTTGAAACTTAGTGCAGATGCAACCACGGGGAGAAATGAGATGTCCTGTCGTCTGCATATTAAGTAGCATTTTTTGAGAGGATTTTATGATGGGACTATTGTGGCTTAGGGTGTGAAGATTTGTTGAGATGGGTGATTGCAATTGTAGATTTTTTGTTGGTGAATAAAGTCTTGTAGAGCCATGGATGCAGATATATGCTTACTGAAACACATTTATTTGTGTGTGGATTATGTATTGTTGATTGCTGGAAAAAATTGCAGAACACACCAAGGGTTGAAGATGAGAACACACACAAATAACCCACAAATAAAATAGTGGAAGGCAATGAATTTACGTGATTTGGCACCATTGCCTATGTCAACGGAAACACTTGAACTAATTGTTCATTATCTCAATTAAGAATACAAGTTGTGGAAACTTGAAAAACCACCTCCAAGTAGTTTATCACCCTACACCTGAGTTATAAGGAATGATATAACACGAGAAACACTCACTAACTGCTACAAATGATCTTTCACATTTGCTCACTTCTCTTAGACTTGAATGCCTCAACTCTTCACAAGACACCCCCGCCCCCTTTTATATGGTGGTGGGGTGTGACTTCCTCCAAAGTATTTAAGGTGCATACCATGAAAATTTGTCATTTCCTTCTAAAAATAATTGTGAGCTCCTCCATAAGTCAAAAAATAATCCTCAGAACATAGCAATTTACTATAACATTGGGAATCACTAATTGAGGTTTTGGAAATTTTAAATTGTTATTCCCAACAGTTGATGTATTCTACATGGTCTTGTTATCAAATTAACAAGTCTTTTCCAAGGGTCTAAAGTATTTCTTCTTTTATGTGTGCAGATTCTGGAAAAGCTGTATGATCCTGATGATATTGTTATTGCTTATGAACTTCTGAAACTTTCTTCCATCCAACTTTCCTTGGATGATGGTACTGCCGTGGACAGCATAAATCGAATATGTGACATCTTCTCATGTTATTATGGACTTCATGCAGACCTAGTCTTCCCCTATCTTAAATACCTTAGGAGAGAAATTGAGAAGGTTTCAGTGAAGGCTCTCCAATCAAATGCTTTTCCCACAAGGTGAGCTGTAATTGTCCATCAATGGTTTAATGACAGGTCATTTGATATGAAAGATCTACAATGGTCAACAACATCAAGAAAGATTACTCAAAGCTCATCCAAACTGGTTGGTAGTCAAGACTTCTTGCGCGTAGATAAGAATGATGCTTTGAATATATTGACCCAGGTGCATTTTTCTTTTGTACCGAGTCCATTTGAATATATTGATCCAGCATATTTATCTGTATACATTCCATTTTGTATTCTTTTTCTTTGCCCTTCAAACATGGAATATGGCTCCTTTGGAAGGAGTCACATTGAAAACAAGGAGTGGGTTTGCCCATGCCCACAAAAAATGACAAAAGCCACTCTTCATGATATATTCTCGGAACTGAAACTTGCCCTGAAGTGGATCATTGTTGATTGTGCTTGTCTCAGGTGAGAACAATGCATAGTTTTTCACATTGTTGCTGGCTTTCGAGTATGCTCTAGACACTTGGGATACTGCCAGGATGTCAGGCAGGTTTAAAAGGTTTCAGCAAAGCAGATTAGTGAGTCACAATCTAGAACATGAATTGATGACTTAGGATTGTACTCTTCTACTCTATAATTTGGGGATTAAGATATAATTTGGGGGGAACCGAGAGAGGGGTAGGAAGGGGATTGTGTGGTTGTTTGTATAGAAATTTGACAAATGCATATAAAATTATTTTGGCTTAATTATATTTTTAGTCTCTATAAAAGTTACTTTTTGAATTTAGTTCTTAAAAAAAATTATTAGAATTTAGTCTCTGAAAAAAATATTTAGAATTAATTCCTACTATCAACTATTCTTTATTAAGTGAGGAGCTGGACAATGGAAGTCCGCTCATCACTGCTACATCTGTATTTTTAATATTTTATTATGTAAAAATTAATTTTTGCAAAATAGTCTTTTTTCAACTCCTTCCTCTTCTTTTTTGACACTGCATTACACAAACAAAATGCCCTTCGCCTTCTCCTGGTGCTTCCGATTTGACAATCCAGCAAACATTTCATCAAATGTTGACATTCATAGTTTTATCAAGAGAAACAGCAATTGGAATCCCACAAAAACCTGCACACAATCTCCTATAAGCTTCCCACACCTTTCCTTGCAAATCACATTCACCCATCTAGGAACCCCTCCACTGCTGTGTCCATGTCCCTGTTGTGGACCCCTCCATTGCCAACGAAATAAAGCATGAGTCATGCTTCAAAACCTGTGCCATCGACACAGGAACCCTAACCCTAACCCTATGCATGCTCTTCTTCCACACCTTTTCGGGGTAATCCTTGATGCAGTTCTTACTAGCATGTTGGATAGGGTCAGGAATAGGATTGGGAGGGGGATTCAGTGATGACAGTTACAGACTGCCCAGGGAGCATCGTCAAGATCCTGGCGCCGGTGGGGAGTAGCCAGACTTGCCGGCGGCAGAGAAAGTGACGGCAAGTGGAAGCAAAGGAGATCGAGGGACGGTGGCAGAAGAGGATTGTTTAAGAAGGTTTTTGGCGACAATTTCGAGTGTGAACTAGTGCTGGAAGGGGAATTGAGTGGGGGTAAGGTTGAGGTCAAGTGGCAACGAATTGGCGACGAGGTCTCGGTAATGGTTGGAGGACTTGACAATGCTGCTCTGGCTAGGGCTCTAGTTTTTGACATTGTCTGAAGGGAGGGGAAGTTAGTTTTGGCCTTGGGGCCTCGAAATCCCACGGCCGCTGCCTTTAATTTTCACTGGGTGGGGTTTCAGTGAGATGTTTTTTAAATTGTCCTCCTTTAAACTTTCTTTTCTAGATTGGGTTGTCTTTTACTATTTATTATAATGGATGCCCAATTTATTTATTTTTTCTGTTCATCGCCATGATCGAATTTTAGTGATCAATGAAGAATTTTATGGTTAATCATAACTCTCGATCTGTGTTATACTCGTCATGTATCATTGTGCTCTTATAGCTATTAGCAACTCTAATCTAAAGTGCATTTTGAAATCGGAAGAGGAAGGCATTGGTGGCAGTGATTGGTTCAAGTTCTAATTGCTAGACTAAAGCAACTCAGGACGGACAAGGTTGCATCTGGTGGCACTGAAATATCTACTGTAGGTCTCAGTTCAGTACAAACTTCAATAGCTCCATGCACTGGGTCTGACAGCAAGTCGCTAATCAAGTCCTGGTTGATAGGTGCCCCATTGTCCACTGCCACCAAGGCCTGTTGGGTTAGGATGTAATCAAATCTGGGAGCCCATTTCCTTGAACCCAACCTTGCTGTGGTTGAACAGTTATCAACCATGATGGAGAATTGTGGTTAATCGTTGTGCTCTTTCCAAGTGGATTTTTTATTTGGGGTGGATTTTTGCTTGGCTGGTGACATTGACGGAGAATAAGAGGAGAAAGGATATTTTTGTAAATATAAACTTTACATAATGAGTTGAATTTTTATTATTTAGCTCATCACTTAATATAGTACTGTTGAGGGTAGGGATTAAATATTTATATTTTGAAAATGTAAAGAACTAAATCTTAATATTTTAATTATTATCTCAAAGAGTACTACTTTTATAAGGAAAAACATAATTAAGTAAACTATTTTTGCATTATTTTATATTTTTGGATGATAAATAGAAGTTTAAGGACCCCTTAAACTTTTATATATCATACAAAAATATTGAAGTGCTATTTAGTGAGAGGATTTATTTTATGAATGAACAAATTTTGGTCATACCTGGTATTTTACATAATTTGTGTTTTAACATTAACCATTTCCTATGGGTTTCAACTTTCAATCATTAATATTTGATGAAAATCTGTGTAATTAGTATGGTGATCATAACTCTTTTTTGGTACAGTGGGAAAAGAAAAAAACAAGAAAGACAAGACCAGTAAACTACAGAGGAATTAAATCCTGGAGATCGTAATCTGCACTCTATAGTCCTAGAGAAGACGACCAAGCTCTCAGAGGCATTATCCTGAGCCCCAAGCTTTACCCAACCATCACAAACTCCATTCGTATGTCTAGTAATGTGGACTATGGAAACTATCCAATCGCTATTCATTGAAGACAGGATGCTAGAAATTAACCTCCTCAAGACAGTCACTTTCACAGATCTCATTATGATAACCACAGCATCAAGTATGAGGCAAGCCTTTCTCAACTGCATTAAATTTGGCTTGGGATATATGTAAAAGTCTAGTCTTGTTCACTGAAGATCATACATATTATTGCGCCACTTCCATGACCAAAGTTTCGCTTTGAGCAAACCTGCGTTGGCATCTGACAGATCCCGAAGCCTTGGAATCTTGAACAGGAAGCCGTAGCTCCGAAATCTTTTTTCATTGGTAGGCCAAGCGGAAAAATACAAGTTGAATTGGGTAGTTGGAATAATTTTATTTAATCCGAACTAATTTATCAACTAGTTTGGTTAGGGCTTTATTTTTCAAATTTTATTCAATGTTATCACCATAAATATAGTTTTATAATAATTTAATATAATAATCACCTGCAAAAAACTGTTCAGTTAAATTTTTTTTAAAAATAATTAACCTGGGTGGCATTAATTTAAATTCTTACAAGATGTTTCTCTATTGTTTTGTTGAGTTATTTGCTTTTATACATGTCAAGAATAGTTCAACCCGATGTTGACCGTTTTACAGTTCCTGTATTATGAAACCATCCAGACAATTCAACGATTTGCTTGCGTAACTGCTTTACAGTCGCTTGGATGTTGCATGCTGGTTTATAAAATATATGTACTGTTTTAATAGATTGAATCATTTGTCTATTTTTTATCCACGTAAAGATGTCAAGTCTCTTCGGGACTTCCCTATAAGGGTCACGGATATAAGCTATGAACATTAAAATAGAAAAAGCAAAAGATCTACAATTCAGCTATCTACAGTAATAAATATTTCGTTGCACTGTAGCACCATACGATGAAATGAACGATTGGGAAAACATTACAAGAAGGAATCCAGCTATAGGAAAATTTCCCAGGGAACGCCAGATATGAATTATACCTTTTGGGTAATGTGTAGAAGTAGCGTGACCCAATTTAATGAATTTACAGCGTTCCACCTACTCCCCCTTGATAACTTACAACACCAATGCACTGAAATGCAATTAGCAGGAGAAAAAAGGGAGAACTCCATGCTAAACCTGACATGAACATGAACAGGTCCGGAGGTGATGGCTAAGTTATGGCAGTTTCCCATAGCATCAATGAAACTTTGACTCAGAGGGCTTACTTCCCCTAAAAGCTGAAAGAGAAAAGAATGACCTTGACGCTGGAACATAAACATGCACAAGAAAACAAGGAATTAATAAGCATCACCTACTTGTGAGAAACGAAAATGTACAATTCCATGGCATAAAGGAGCACTCAAATATGAACAAGTCTTAGACTGACCTCTTGCGGTTGAACCAGCACCTGAATCACGTCCACCTTGCATCTTGCGAGAACCCTTGTCATCATCTCTGCTTGCTGCGTGGCAAAAATCTATAAATGATAAGAATATCGACATGGAAACAAAAAAGAACAGCTTACTAATTTCCAATCAGTGAAGAAACATAAACGATAACATTGCATAATCTTTTTTACTTTCAGTTCCTATTAAGTTCCCAGTACCCAAGAGTGCTATAGTAAGGAATTTTTGCTTAACAAAGATGTGCCCCAAATAACTGAATCACAGAAACTTCCAGCTAATATTAAGCACCAAATAATAAAGCATAGCTGGTTAACTACGATACAACTATTGAGGCTATGCTGGCAAGAGTTTCACCCAAGATAGATAAAGATGAGGAAAGCATCTAATGTTTGGAATTTCAATATGTTAGGAGAAGAAATAATATTAAGAGAAAGGTGATAATAACATTCACAGATTCCAAAATTTATGGCAATGCAATCAGGTTTGAATGAGAGATCGAGAAATGAAATTAAAACAGAAAGGCAACAATGAGAGAAGAGCAAAGCAGAGGGAAATGAACTAAGTTCACTAGTACCTAAATTTCTTTCATATCCTTCATGTACTGAACTTTTCGGTTGTCCATAACTTTTCACATTGAGTGCAGCCTTTTTCAGTAGATTGTCCGCATTCCTTTTATTAGAATTTTTAAATTCCTCAGCATCATCCTCTCCTTCAGAAAAAACGGATGGGCTAGACCAACCAGTGGAACCTGTATCACCTTTGCTCTTCCGAGCAAATTTCAAGAGTCTTTTAAAACCTTTGGGTGCATCTTTTTGGTATATCATGGCAGGAGGATTCTCAGCATTTCCCCACTCACCAGTGTCAGGTTCACTACTTTCTTCTTGAAGCATCTGAGACAGAGAATGGCGAACCCGAGGACTAGCTGATCCTGCTGGAGCAGCATTGGCTAAAGATACAGATTGAAATGTGCTATCCTCCGGTGGCTTGGGCACTTCCAGATCCTCTTCTGTTTCCACCCAGGCAGAAGGTGATATGGTTGATTCTTCTTCATTCCTTATATTTAAGGAAGACTCTTCTATGTATGCTAAGACATTACCATCAGTGGGATTTTGGTCTACGGTTTCTGTCTCATCACATTGCAAGTGCTTATTTATCTGAGGGTCTGGTTCTGTGGCAGCATTCTGATTACTAGGTGTCATTCTATCCCCATCTGAATGCTGACTGACCACGTCAGAAGCATTGACAACCAACTCACTTTCTTGATCTTCAATAAGATCTTCACTGTCTCCATGAGATTTATCCATCTTAGGAGGACTCTTTTTCTTGTTAAGATTAGTAGTTCCATGTGCCATCCGAGAACCTTTACGTAGAAAAGGTTTTGATTCCAGTGGCACTACACTGCTTTTCTTGGTTCCCCTGTTACCCAAACTAGTCTTAGAAGGGACAGAGGCTTCTTCAGAAGCTGTCATCACTTTGGCTTTGACTGCCTTGCTCTTGTTTGGGACAGCTGACTGCTGCTTCTCATTCGTGCTTTTGAGGCTCCTGGCACTACTGGTCTGAGTTTCTTTCTCATTTCTGATTCGTGGCTGAGATTTTTCCCTTTGGGTGCTCTGTTGGGGAACAGATGTTGTTGATACTGGCTTCCTCCGTGTTGGGGTGCTGTTAGCAGATGAAATTCCACCACGAGCTTGAGCAGGGGATGTCCCAGCAGCCCTTGGCGAAGGTGTTGCTGACCAAGACTTACGTGTAGCAGGCATTGGTGATGTTCTAGATGTTGTCTTTTTGGTAACAAAGGGTTTAGAGGTTTCCTTTGGGGAACTTGCAGGTTGAATTGAATTTCTAAGAGATTTCTGGGGCAACCTTGTAGAACTTTTTTTACTTGCACTCACATTTTTGGACATTTCAGTCTTCTTCTTATCAAGTAGCTGCTGCATTTCCCGAAATTGTGCTTCCTTTTCTACTTGTTTTCCAGTCTTCACCCCTTGAAGTTTTGCATCCCTTTTCTCCTTATAATGATCATAAGACCCTCCTCTCTGCTCAAATGAAATATTCTGGTTTCTGCTGGGCTGGGATTTCCCAAATATAACAGGCTTGCTTTCAACCATTTTTTTAAGAATTTGGTTGAACTCTTCTTGCTTTCGTTGATTCCACTCTGCTGATGCTGCTAATTTTTTGATAACTTCATCCTTTACTTTTGGATCAGTTTCATCTGAATTATCTACAGAATAAGAACTTATGTTTTCTGGTCTTTCTGGTTTTGCATCATGATCAATGGTCTCATTATTATCATAACTATCAGAAATAAAATCAGACACCACTCCTACTTCTGAATTTTTAGGAACCTCATTATGTACCACATCATTAGAAATCACTGGAACAGGATCTTCGGTAACATGTTCTGGCTGGTCTTGAACAGAGGTTTCCCCCATACCTGCACTCCATCTTCTCAAAACAGATTTATTTGTACCGACAGAAACATCTGTTAATGACTTCCTCTTTTGAATATCTGCAGTTTGATCCCACTGTTTGCTTTCAAAAAGACTTATTGCATCTTGTACAGTTATCCTCCTTACATCAATTTCTGGCTTCTTATAGGGTTGATCAGATACTTCCCCTTCACAATCATGTTCAGCAGCATCCCTATATGACATTGGCCTCTCTCTGGCAGGAAAATAATTGAGATTGAGACTCTTGATAGTTATTGCAGCAGCTCTGCGGGGCCCAGTTCTTCCTATTTGGATCCTTCGCATTGGGGATGCTGATCTTCTAGGTGTTGCCGATCTTACCAGAGAACGGCTTCTCTCAGCAGATGTTTGATCTTCATCGCTTGAGTTAGAAGATTCCCCACTTTCTGTTGAACTGTGCCTCTCAATTTGAGCAACTCTAGCTGGTGAAACACCATACTTAACTGGGGCATCTGTATGTAATGCCTTTGAAATTCGCAGGTTTTTAACATCCTTGTTTGCTTCATCTTTTGTCACATCACAAGTGTGTGAGGTTGTTTCACTGCTCAGGGAAATAACATCCTGGCTCTTCCGGTTTAGTTCTATAAACTTGCACAAAGAATGCCTGACAGAACATTAACACAATGCATAGAACTGGGTTAGCAGCTTAGCAATGCTTTTGGAATGAGAGAAAAGACAAAAAATACAAGTGCAATCTAGTATTTGCAAGTATGCATTCAGAGGGACAATGAACATATAACTATATAAATCTGTCTGAAACATACTCTATATCAGTAGCACCAAATTGTTGAGAAAATTTTGCTAAATAGGTCAGATCTTCAGGGGAGCATGTAGCACCGGTGACATTGTTAAGAGTTTCAGCTAACTTGTCGCTCAAAGCTGTGAGTCTTAGATCCATTGCTCGTAACAATTCATTCCTGGGAGCAAATTTTAAGAAAGCTTAATAGTGGATCAAGCCAATCTATATTGTCTTAATGTAATGTAATGGTCACAAGAACATACTTTGAAGCATCAGATGATACATTGTTAACTTCAGGCTGTTCATTTGCAATCAATAGTTAGTAGAAATATAATGTAATGTAATCAAGAAAAAACCAGATAATTGACTGGGTTTATTTATTGGTGATAGTGTCAATGAATTTGTAAAATGAACCCACTCTAAAGCATTGGAGAAAAGAAATTACTTTGGAGGTTGCTGCTTCACCATATGAGCTACAGTTTCCATCTGTCAAAAGTAGGAAATACAATGAAAACCAATAGAAATTATGGAGAACAATAGTATCTTGTGTAAGAGTCAAGAAAGTTATTAATGGGCAAAAAATACATTATCGTATAAAAGATATCAGAAACCTAACAGACACCTAGCCATCAACTCTTCCATACAATTGATAGGATAATATGGAGTAGGCTGTTTGATGTATTTAGAGAATGTTAAGTATGACCATTTAATTTGGATAAAATATTTTACCAACTTCAGGCATTTTAGTAGGACTGAGGAGGAAAAATTATATCATAATTAGCTATCTATGCAGTTCTTATTTTGCTTGAGCAAATGTTTATACTTTTAAGAATTCCTCATAGCACCAGCACCACTACATACAACTAGAATTTGCTTGGCATTAAAGGAAAAGCAGCTACTAGATCTTGAGTAGAAAGATCAAGACAAAAGATTATTCAAGCTCCCATGATGGTTGACAAATTCAATTATAAGACATTTTAAACCAAGGCTGTCTCATTACTTCCTTGTTTTCAGCCAATCCCTGTAAGGCCTCTTTTATCAGAATATAGAGAAAACAAAAAGATCCCATCAGTTGGTGGTAGCAGACAAGAATCAAGAACCAAATCATATAGAATTTAGTGAAGATTACCGCTTTCCACACTTTCAAGATGATCTTGATGATCCTGATTTCAGAAAAAATATCAATCAGAAACTATATACATTTAGTATTGATTTATTGAAAGACAGAATATCACCTTCCCATATAAAGAAATATGAAATTTCTTTGAATCCTCCAACTGAGACATCTCATCCAGGATAGTATTGATGAAATTTATGGAATCTGGTGAAGAAACAATATGCAGGAACCTAAGAGGTAAAATGATATTAGAGTTGGTACGAAGGTCCTATGAGTAAATGCCAAGGAAGAATAGAGTTCCACTTGTTGATAAAAACCTTTTAAAAGTTGGTTTTGAAAACCATTCAGCACCATGTAGATTTTCAGGCAATTTAAGATCAAAGTTTGCATCAAATCCTCTAGCATACAAATCATTTATCGCAGGTAAATGAGGCAACAAATGTTCCAAATCTCCAGCTGCCACTTTCTCAGATTGTTTCCCCTTACAGACAAATGCCTCATACCTATTCCACCACCATGCAGAGGAATGTGTAAGTATCCAGAAAAAACAAAATGTATAACATTCATATGGAGCACAGTTCAACATAAACTACTCATTGCACAAATGAATCTCCTGAAGGAAGAAATACCTAGCAAATAAAACCATAATAACACTAATAGAGTACATAAACATAACAGCAATATGATATATAAGTAGAACAATCCTCCTTCAAAGTTGTCAGCACATGTCATGTCAAACAGCAACCACACTAGTATTAAGACAACTTTAAATTCATTACATTCATTGATCAGATTTCATAACCTTTTCTTTAGAAAAAAAAATGCATTATAAATTTTTAAAAAAGTACAAAATGATGATATAATCTATTATTAAGATTTAAAAGGGAAAATTATCCTCATTTTATTTTATAGGTTTCTTTTAACCTCAGTAAAAACAATACACCCTTCAGCTCTTTTTATTGGACTTCTTTAAAGATTTAGTCCTTAATATAGAACCTTTTACAAAGTTTTAGAAGTATTTATCATTTTTTACATATGTGTACTTCATAAATATTGAACCTTTCTAACTTCTAAATAATTAATCTGATAATAGAACTTGACTTTAAATAATAAAGGCAAACTTGAAATGCTGTAATTTTTCAAAAGCCAATGCATTAACTAATTCCAACAACTTCTCTTAATCTATATGATTTAGATGAAGGTGTCTTATAAATAAAATTGGAGGGAGAAAAACACTTCCGAATGACGGGGTTGGTGCTAGAGGTCAAACTAAAATGAGGAGTTTTGCTGGGATATTTCGTTTGTAAGGATTCGAATTGGAATCTGCACGCAATAGATTCAGACTGAGAAACTTTTTAAAGGACATCAGAATTCTTTCTTTTTTCTTCAAATCTTTGTATATAGTCAACAACGGAAATACACAAAATAGACTAATAATATTTCCTCAAATTTCTTAATTTTTTCCAAGTTTTAATTCAGTGGTCACAGTCAGCAATTAAAGCACGTGCTTTAAATTATTAATTTAATTTTTTTCGCTGGAGATAAAAGAAAAACTATTACAAAGAGAGGAGAAAAAGAAGAATTAAAAGGGGGCCAATAAATTCTTTCAAACAAGTTTATAAAATAATGCTAAAATAAGTTCGTGTGATAAATTGTTACAAAATGGGAACACCATGTGAGGCGCAAGTATAACTTAACATAGCATCAGTGCTAACCTGTTATGGTTAGGAAATATCCGAATTGAAGCACAATCCAAAGAAGCAGCAGTATCTATAGCATCCTCCATTCCTAATATGTTAAATGAAAAACAAAGGACCTTGAACCTGAAACGAAAATAGTACATAGGCAAAATACATGCTCAATGCCATTCTGAATTTATCCAATACTCTTCTCATTAAACAAATGGAACCGAAAGAACCAATCAACAACCATCATATCCGTGCAACTATAACATGTTTCATTATCGAATACAAAATCATACACAATGAATGCAGGGAAGTTACGCAACAGGCTAAATGTAGAACAAAGGTCGACGAAGACATAGAATGCATTTCATAATGTAGACAGAAAATTTTCTAAAATAATCATACAAAATGTTTTTTCATATATGAATTTCAGATTATCAGCAAGCTCTCTTCTAGGTTACATAATTACTATTAGCAAAAAATAAAAACAAAAACTAGGAAAACCACAGAAATGCTCGTTTCTGGAAAACGAAAAAAGGAACAATAAACGGCAAAAAGAAACAAACAAAGGAAAAAAAATAGAGGAAAGTTCTGAAAGATAAAACGACGAGAAATTACAACAAAAATTAATATCCAGATCACCGGAGAAAAAGGAATAGCTAGATATGCGTGCATTGAAGTCAGATCTAGCACGCCACCTACAATCTCTATCAAAAACAAAAACCAAAGATAGTAAATCTCAGAAAAAGTAAATAGTAATGGAGCAGACAAAGGAGCAAATCTTGGATTCTTCAAAAATGGCGAAAGCGAAGAAGCAAAGAAAACCAGTGGCAAAAAGAGAGAATAAGCGAAATGCGTTAAAAACTCTTACCTCTCGCCTCGTCTAACTATTTGAGATCTGAAAATGAGTTTCGCTGTTTATGTCAGACAGAAAGAGAAAGAAATCTTCGAAACAGTGTAGTGAAACTGAGAGTAAGAGAGTGAGAGTAAGGCGAAGTTGCATCCAATTTGAATCTGTGAGATGAGCAATGAGTGATGAGGGAGGAATGTAAGAAGAAAGACAAAGTGAGGTGTGTTGTGGTCCGCGAAGGTAACTAAACTAATGCTCAACACGTTACTCCATTACTCCACCAAAATATGCTTTCTTCATCCACGCGTGCTTCTCACGCTCTCTACCTCTTATTTCTTTTCCTTCTCTCGAAGTAAAAAATAAAATAAAACAACTTTGCTTTATTTATTATTATTATTATAATATTGAGAGCGTTGGTCTGGGTTGGGTGCTACTACTTGGGTGTGTTATCTTGCATTGATTGATGAGAATGAGAAGGAATGGATTTGGTTGTGGAGTAATTTAAGTATTTGTGCGTTAAATTTGAACAGGTAGGTAGGCAAATCAAGTGTGACAAAGATTGGGTTGAGAAATGAGAATAAACGACGACTCTCACCGTAACCAAATGCATAACACGCGTGCATTTGGGGTTTCCACATCCACACATATGCACGTTCCTCGTCAAATTTGAAATTTGTATCTACTCTCATAAGATAACTTGTCTATTGTCGGTAATTTACGTGAGTGCATCGTGCATGACCCTCAACTTCAACAAAATAAATGCTTCTATATATTTTGGTACAAATCCCTCTACATATTTTGTTTGTCTCCTCGTCTCCTCGTTATTTAAAAAAAGGGTACCTTCTTTAAGAAATGGACAAATAGCAAAAATGTTTTCCCCTATTTATTTATTTACACTGGAATTGGTTACTTTATTGTACGGTGGATAATTATTAAGACTTTAAACTATTATTAAGTTATTTAAAATTTATATGTAATTTTAAATAGATTCACTGAAATAATTTTCTCTATTAAATACACTCGCAACTTTGATTGAACGAGATAAGAACAAAGCAAGGCAATAATTGAATTAAGAAATCATGTCCTAATTTTCGTACATGTAATATAAACCTCGATTAGGAATTTAGGATCGGCTTAGATGACAAACCACTGCATAAAGCGCAGGGACCACACCCAAGATCTAAATCATATCAAGTTTTCTTCACCAAGAGAGAGAAAAGTGTACCGATTCTAATAAATATATATATATATATATATATATATATAAAACGAGTATACTGATTAATTTAGCAAAAGAAAAGAAGTTAAGAGTTAGATTTACCCCCTGTTTGGTTTTGTAGAAAGAAAATGTGAATAAAGAAATTTAAATTTTGAATTAAAGGAAAATGGGGAAAAATCAATTTTTTATTTTAAAATTTGACTTTCACCTCTTCTTTCTCATCATTTTTTCTTCAATCCAACAAAAAAAATATTATTATTTGTACTTTTTTTATTTAGTTTCCTATCAGCCAAACAAAACATAACTTTGGCAAGTATAAATTCAATGGATCTAACCGTAATTTTTTGTACTTCATAAATAACTTGATCAAAATTTAGATAATCCTCAACAAAAATGCTAAATGATCCAAATTTGTGCTGCACAAGGTCTACCATAATTTCTTTCAAGTTAACCTCATTTTCTCCCTTATGTTAATTATTTATTTCACCAGTACAAGCTCGTTTGTTCCTCCAAAATTTGTACTAATTTTTTTTCCCACAAAACAGCGTGGCTCAAACTTCTATTTGCTGATGTAAGACTTGAATCCTCGTAACATTTGTACAATAACATTAGTAAAATTAATGTACAAGCTACACTTTGGTATGTCACTTCCTATCAAATGTAGCTCCTTCGCACGAAACGGGGCCATAACAAGGTTGATTCCATTTCATCCCAAACCAACCGCTTAGTGAAAGTGGAAGGCAAAGTTTGTGTGTCAGCTTTTGCCGAGACTAGATGGTAGCTGGCAGAAAAGAAGCCATAGGTAAAGTGGGATAGAATAGAACAAAAAAGTGAATTGATTGGAGTGGCAGAAACTTGGGAAGGAAAGGTTGGCAAATCGTAAAGCTAACACTCTACTGATAATTGATTACTTTTGTACCTTCACCACTTATTTGGCATCCCGGCCCTCACAATCCATGTGATGTGCAAACGAATTATCCACAATATGCCACAAGGGGCAAAAGGAGAAAAAGTAAGAGATGGGCAGGGAAGAGAGTTGGCACTATGCACATATTTCACTCCATCGAAGCCGCTCCATTAATGTAAAATATAGATTACAGCAGAAGCTACACCTGGCGAGTGACCAGCATAGAATATGACTTCATACAAATCTGTTACAACTACAGAACACACTCGCCTAAGGCGTAGATGACAAGAAAAAAAAATGAATGATACAAGACCACTTATGGTTACAGCCCTCGAAAGTTTTCATTGCATACCAGGACAATCATCGTACCCATTAAGAAAAGCCAATAATAAACACAGGGCAACAGTAAAGTCGGACAATATATCAGTTAGACCAGACATGAACTAGACCATGCCTATTGCCTGTATAGATCTCATTGCGCTCTTCGTCATAGAAGAGAGCAGTAATATCTTCCAAGGCTTCTGCAACTGTGCTTCTCATTTTGGAGGCATGCTTTCGCTTCCTTGAATTACAACAACTGCTACCAGAAGAATTGTCACTGCAACTGCAATTATTCTCCGTTGGAAAGCTGTTGCTTGCTCTTATTTTGGCAAGACACTTGCCAGTTAAAATGTTGCTGACATTGATGGAACCAGCTGCATAAAAGAAACAAAAACCATCAGTAATGCACCTTTGAAGATATATGCTCCATGGAAAAATATATAGATTGAACAAAGACACATTCCAAACTATTTATTTGCTATGATTTGCCATCATACCTTATGTTTTAACATATAAAAGTAACATGTAATACAATTAGCTAAATCAACTCAGGTCTGATGATCATCCTACAAGTATCAAAAAACATCTCTCCCTTTGTACCTTCCATCACAAGGTGCATTACCAAGGGAAAATTACCAAGTGGAGAAACAGGGAAAAAGAATACAAAAGTGGAGAAACAGGGAAAAAGAATACAAAAAGTACCATTTCCTTCAGACAATGAATCATCAGAATCAGCTTTACAGTAGGATATGATAAGATCCTGGTCACTGGTTATATATATATTGTTTGTATTGCAGTCAGGATGCCACAAGAGGTGATCCTCAAAAGAAGTTACAAGCTCTCCACGGAAGTTCCACACAGCCACAGTCCGATTTCGAAATGTTAGGAATAATTGGTTCTCATACAGAAAGATAAATGCAGATGGTGTCATAAATTCACTTCTGCTAACTTCTGTTAGCTCAAAAGTCCGCACCTAAAATTAATTAAAAGTCATATAAATGCATGTAGAACCATGTAAACAAAGCATGCAAATGAGAAATTACTTACATCAAGAATTTGGAGGTTCTCATTCTCTTGCTTGACAAGTAGCTTTTCATTAAACTGTTCAATAAAATCCACCTTCTTATTCCGATAAAGAAGATGGTTGAATGACTTCAAAACAGTACCATCTTCTATTGAAAGGATTTTAAGTGACACGTAGCTACTTGCTTTGGCATAAATCAACAGCATGATTCCCGGACTAATCAAAAGAAATCAAGCAAGAGAAAAGTAGTGTGAATAAAGTAGGACACCAAAGAAACTACAAAATGTATAGAAACTGATATATTCATAAGAATTTAAGATCTAAAGGGATATAATTTCAGAAACTTGTGGCATGACCAGAGACCATCACATCTATGGTAGTGTTTTATAAAAGTGAAAGTAAATACAAGCACACCAAGAAAAATAACCTGATCTTAATCTCTTGGACATTCTTATCAGAAATGGAGTACAGCATCGTGTAGTTCTTCAGGTCAAATACCTTGTATATGCTACAGGATTAAAGAGAAAGACTCTATCACTATCAAGAAGCCTTGATATATTACATATATCCTCATGCAAAAGTATCAGAACAGTAATATATTTACCTATCTTGGGCAGAGTACGTTAGTACCTTCCCATTTACATCATCAAACTCTACAAAACCTGGCCACTTCAGAGATTCGGATTCAAAAAGAGCAAAGCCAGCATCTGGTTTAGCCCTCCTTATGTATCTGAGAACAACACAAAATCTTAGCATAGAACACAACTCCTCAAACATGGACATGCAACTACTGCTATTTACTTCTTTTCTTTTAGTTATTGTGCTTTGTCTTGCGCAATTTCTGTTTTCGCTATCTTTCTTTTCTGAGCATGGGATGAATGGGTAGGAGCTATAACACAACAAAGAGTTATACATACTCAATCCTTGTGCTTCTGCATTTCAAAGAACTGTAACTGTCTGAAGCATATACAGAAACTGTGATAAGGGAGTCATTATTTTTGTTATAAAACAGACTTCTTATAACTTCATCCGGACTGACATTCAAAAAACATATCCTTTGATTGGTCTCTGCATCAAAGTTGAAACATGTCAATATACAATATATCCATTTTATGTATCAAATAAAATTAAACAACATACAAATACCAGGAACTAATACCACCTCGGCTAAATGCTGCACAAACACCAGATTGTGCAAGGGCAAAAACAATATCTCGTGCTGCTACAATCTCAATAATCTTTGATCTTTTTCTCAGAAACGGCAATACTACAGATGAAGGACCTTTTGGATCATGTGTATCATATTCTTCCTACAAATAAATCCATCAAGCAATCACAACAAGTTCAGAGAAATGGGCATACATATAGCAAAGCACACACCTCACTATCAAAACAGGAGCAACAGTAGACTCTTAAACATCAATGATTTTAAAATAGAACAGGTATTATATTCAACAAAAGAAACAGTGGCTTAAAATCTTGCATTACACACAAGTATGGGGATTGATTCAGACAAAAATACCGCACCACTTTTCTGTTCCTATTGTCCCATGTCGTTTCATGCTGAAGTATGAAAATACAAGCATGCAGAAAGCTTAGAATAGTTGTCTAGTATCGAAAATAGAAACATACATATAGAATACACTCAGAGTTCCAGAAACTAACACAACCTTTATGATAAGCACAGGCTATAGGGTCATTCTGTATCCAAGAATCACAAAGCAAAACAGAATGCTTCGTTCCATCCAAAATTTGCAGGCCCTAAGCTCTATGCTAAGATAATAACAAACAAAACTAGATTCTATTAATTCGTTTAAGCATCATAACTTCAAAGTTATGATCACGGCACCATACAAAACTAACACACATATTTCCAGTTCGATCCAACCAGAAATTTTGAAAACTTACGACTCACCAGCCCTAACAAAATATTCTAATTCACGGATAGAGGATTCGCAAACGAGCTTTTGAAAAAGTTAGGGAAATAGAACCTGCAAACGAATATTCCGGAATCTCTCTTGAGCATCGCTCATGGTGAAAGCGCGATCACGCTTGGAGCTGATTTCACGCCTTTGAAGTTTCTTCACGCTGTTGACGAAGCCATCCACTGCGCGCGGTCTCTTCTTAGCAACGACCCTGCGGCCGCAGCAAGGTCGAGGGCTCACCGTAATTCTTCTCCCCCCTTCCATTTCTTCAAACTACGAGCTCCCTCAGCTCAATCCATCAGAGCCAACCCTAAAATCTTTGCTCCAAAGAAAATAGGGTTTTATGAATCAGTGACAGTGGGAAGTAGAAGTGGTTGAGTACTGTGTGAGTGACAGTGAAGAGATGAATAAGAAGAAGAGTGGAGTCCACAATTGAATGGGCGTCGATCCCGTTTCAAATTTCCGAATTCCGAATCTGACTCTCACTCTGTCCGGAATAATTTAAATAAGATAATTCCTACTCGTACTCTGTCTTAAACACCACTTTTTTTTTACACATTTTCTAATTATAATTATTTTTCTATTCGTATATTTCTGAATTGAGATAAACATTTTGCTGTAATAACTTATCCGGCAAGGCCCAAAGGGATGCCCCGAGATCCAAATTATAATTCCAAGCCTTGATTTTAATTCAACAGTTTTAAAATGTAACTTATGTTGTTTTAGTTCGCTTACAATAATTAATTTCTTCTAAGTGTTAGAGTAAAATGTTATTTAATCTTTGTTGAATATAAGATATCTTAAGTGATAAAAATCTGTATATGATGAAGTTTGAATATAAGATATCTTATTAAATAAATCAGTATCACAACATAAATGTAATAGAATCTTACATGCTTAATCAACTGAATTCATATGTATTTTAATAGTTTGAGAGTGAAAATGTTAAACTTAAAATGAAGTCCCACTAAATAGAGCTACAAGTGAAGTCACAAAAAATATCTCTCATGCTTTCAGAATAGTACCTTTAAAATAGCAAGGGAGCAAAGATGGAAAGAACTTATGGTAAACTCATCTTATGCTTTGTTTCAATATGAGGTGAAATAAAGAGAAAATAAATAGATTGTTCATTTCTAGCCTATTCACTTCTCTTATCATTGTTCATTTCTCACGTTTTTGGAGAACTTTCTAATATTTAATTTATATTTTTATGTTAAAAAATGAGATAACAATAAAAAGAGAAAGAAAATAAAAGAACACTAAAACATAAAAGTTATATAATGTCAATTTTTCTTATATAAAAATATTATTTATATCACTATATATATACATACACGATCTTCTAATTCTTATATTAAGCATATAAAAAACTTAGAGTTAAACTTGAATTATTTATATAATTAAACTTAAACTTAAGTCTGAACTTATTTATCTATTTAAACAAATGAGAATGAGTTTGGTAAGCATATGACGAATTGAGTTAAAACAATTTTTAAAAGGCTTATTTACGTCTAAGACATCGGTTAACTCATCATACATGAAGTCCAACTACACCAAATTACTATTAACCCTAAGCTTTGAGGTACGCAAGGTGACATGGATATGCTCGAGGCTTTAAATTTTCCATTTGCCAAGTGGAATTTTCTCGGTTAAAAGGTTTTGATACAATCTAGGATCACGTAATTTATTCAAAATTTCCAATTCACTAGGAATTTCTCAAATTCATTGGAATTCTAATCTAACCTTTCCAATGATTTGCAAATGCCAATCTATGGAGGTGTTTTCCAAAAGAGGAAAACAAGTCCTATAAAATTACTTTAACAGAAAGCTCACAGGCCCAAGGTCGATGATATACTGCAACATAAAATTCTATTAAACTACAATTCCCCAATCTTGATGGTACACTCCCATTCATTGCATTGTTAGAAATACTCAAATAAATTACACCTTCGAATTGATTTGTATCCAAATACAACACCATAATTCACTACAGTCTCCAATTTGTTCTAATTTCAAAGAAATTGAGAAATTAGATAATAAAAAATTATCCACAATTATAAAATATTTCAAAATTAAAACTCCAATTATGAATTTATGTTCAATTGAATATGCTTAGGTTTTGAAATTTGACTGATATCAAATATAAAAATATTATATATGGCTTTAGATCAACATCAAATACAATACGTGATTTTTTTTTTAACAGATTTTCACAACAATTTTATAAATATTTACTTTTTATTTCTTTTTATCACATTATTTATTTTTATCTCTCTTTTTTCCCTTTTTTTTATACGTATAAATTGTTGCCAAACTTTGTTGTATAAATCTCATGTATAAATTTCACAAGCTGCAAGTTGTGATAATTCTGATAAGTGATTAGATGCTATAAAAGAAGAGTTAAAATCTATGGAACAGAGTGGAGTTTGGGACCTTGTAGAATTGCCAGAAGGTTGTAAGAGAATTGGTTGTAAATAGGTCTTTAAAACCAAGCGTAACTTTCATAGCAATATTGAACATCACAAGGTCAAACTTGTTGCTAAAGGTTTTACTCAAAATGACGGCATTGACTATAAAGAGACATTTTCACTTGTCTCACGAAAGGATTCCTTTAAGATTATCATGGCACTGGTAGCTCATTATGACTTAGAGTTACATCAGATGGATGTGAAAACTGTCTTTCTCAATGGAGATTTAGAATAAAATATTTATATGGATCAACCAATGGGATTCTCAGTTGAAGGAAAGGAACACATGGTGTGTAAATTAAAGAAATCAATATATGAATTCAAACAAGCTTCTCGTCAATGGTATCTAAAGTTCAATGATACTGTTGTATCCTTTGGATTTAAGGAAAATACTGTTGATCGGTGTATATATCTGAAGGTCAGTAGGAGTAAGTTTATATTTCTAGTCCTGTATGTTGATAATATCTTACTTGCAACTAACAATCTTGGTCTGTTGCATATGACTAAGAATTTTCTTTCTAGTAACTTTGAAATGAAAGATATGGGTAAGGCAAGCTATGTGATAGAGATAGAAATATTTCGGAACAGATTACAAGGATTGTTAGGTTTATCTCAGAAAGCATATATCAACAAAGTACTAGAGAGATTTAGAATAGAAAAGTATTCAGCATCACCCGTTCCAATTCAGAAATGAGACAAGTTTAGTCTCACACAGTATCCTAAAAATGATTTGGAACGAAAACAAATGGAAGTAATTCCGTATGCATTTGTTATTACGAGTATTATGTATGCTCAGACCTGTACCAGACCGATATAAGCTTTGCAGCTGAGATGTTGGATAGATACTAGAGTAATCCTGGATTAGATTATTGGAAAGCTCTGAAGAAGGTTCTGAGATACTTATAAGGAACGAAAGAACACATGCTTACATATAGAAGATTTGATCATCTTGAGATGATTGGATTTTCATATTCAAATTTTGCTGGATGTGTAGATACAAGAAAGTCTACTCTTGGCTATGTGTTTCTTTTACCTGGAGGAGCAGTATCATGGAAAAGTACAAAACAATCAGTTGTTGCTGCATCTACCATGGAAGTTGAGTTTGTAGCATGTTTTGAGGCTACAGTTCAAACTAATTAGCTGTGAAACTTTATTTCAAGGCATTAAATAGTCAACAGTATTGTCAGGCTGCTGAAAATTTATTGTGATAATTCTATAGCAATGCTTTTCTCTAAGAACGACAAGTTCTCTAAGGGTGCTAAGCATATGGAGCTAAAGTACTTTTATGTGAAAGATGAAGTACAAAAACATAAACTGTTAATAGAACATATTAGCACTAACCTTATGATAGTTGACCCTTTGACAAAAGGATTACTATCCAAGACATATATTGAGCATGTTGAAAATATGGGCATTATTGTCTGCGATGATTGTTAAATTGTTAAATGTAATGTTTACATTTTGTATTATGCACTTGATACTCTGAGCTCATTTATGAATATATTTCTGATTACCTGTTTTCTGATATGCATGCATAATTGTATTAGAATAATGTAAACAGGTACTATCTTGAATAAAGACATTATGTTTGACTAATTATTTACTTCTTACTTACTGGTCATATTAAAGAGAAGACTAATCTTGTAGTACATGAAAAATACTATGTCGATTAAGTGATACACGACTGTCATAGCTCAAATTAGTTCTTATTCTTAATTATGATTTATGATGTACTCAATGTATGAAATGATTTAGTCATGATAATGCACATTATGATGATTTAATCTTTTATTTATTAGACCATGATATTGGATAATGTCACATGAGCTAATCGGAAGAAATGTTTTAAATGTCTCATGTGAGAAGAATGTGAATTATCTAAGGACTAATAAATCATTGATTAAATTATTAAGAACTAAATTGTAATTGGATAAATGAGAAATAATTTCAAATTTTAAATAAATGCTTGTCGATGGAATTAACATTATCAATTTAAAAAGATGTAAAACAAGTCTTTCTCCTGACTGTGACGTATTTTCTCTTTCTTTTACCATCAATAATATAGAAAGAATAGAAGAGTAAGCCAAGGAGATATAAACTGATTTTTTCTACTCTCACAACAAAAATTCAAAACGTAAGGATTACTCTTTTTCTTAAGCAATGAATACAAGTTAGTCATCTTTTATAATGATGCGTTAATTAAAATTGTAGAATTTTAAGATCCCGTAATAGTTTTCTTCCATTATTGATTATGTAGAAATACTCGTGAGCATGATTCGATGAATGGATTCCTATTATTGCTAGATTTTTCCCTCCAATCTCTGTGTCGAGTTGTAACTCCCAATAAGTGTAATGTGGACTTTATCCCCTTCATCACAAAAAGCTAAGACATATACTTATATATATGTACTTTACTCCTTATTTATTTCCATGAAAAAATAAGAAAAATTAACGATCGATGTTAATTGACAATAGATGATCGATGTTAGTTCGAGTATAAGGGGCACTATGTGAAAGGATATCGCACGCCTCTTTGGATCAGTTTATTTAATTACATAAATAGTTTTAATTAAGCTTTTACTGCTCATGCAAATTGCAACATCATCTGGAATTTACTATTGACTCACTTACATGAAAAGTTTCAGATTTTCGCTCTTTAGATGCCTTTTCTTTATTATTTATCTTTGATTCTTTACGGGCACAACCTTTGTTTTATAAAAGAACCACCACATGTACTGTGTTGAGTTCGAATAACATAAAATAACCATAAATTTATATTCTTTAAACGTGAATGTGAATATATTATTAAACGTAATTTTAAATATAAGTTAAGTACACTAATTTGGGTTAAGATTAATATAGTTTGATTATCAAAATTAACTTTCCATTCTAATTTGTTTATTTAATGAGTTCTTTTTAAGTTGATATTTTTAAAAGCTTGATTAGCAAATAGGCCCAATTAAAATTTTAATTTTCTATATTTTAAAAAATATATATTATCTCAATAGCAATATATATATATATATATATATATATATATATATATTATCTCTAAATATATTAGAAATTTTGAATTTATATGTATATATATATATATATATATATCAATGAATTTGATTATATAATTACATTTATATAATTTTGATATTCAATTTAAATAAAAAAACAAACCAAACTAAATTGGCAACTGAGGAGGCCACAGGTCAGTGATGCATGTGTTGTCTTTTGACGGATTGGGTAGTTTTGCCATTAGTCGTCCCAAAGTATTTGGTGTGATGACAGAGTGGTGCTTTAGCGTCAGGACCACTATCCAACCCACGATTAGAATAATAGAGTTTGAGAGAGAAAGAAAACACTTGTTGCATGGTGATTGGTGAGCGGGGCACGAACAAAATAGGTAATTGTTTACATATTTTTATATCGTTATAGTCTTTTTAACATGTGAGTTGATTATTATTTTTATATTTTAAAATTTTTAAATTGTCAAAAATTTATAATAAAAAATTTGTATAAAACAATAAATTTCATTTTATACTGGTTTTAAAATCTCAAATATTGATTTATGATATATTTGATTTGAGAAAATTTTTTGTTTTCATTATTGCTTTTACTATATTTTACATAACTTTTTTAAGTAATAAATAAATAAAATAAAAAATATTTTAATAATTAAACGTACAAAATTTAAAATATATATATATATATATGTGTGTATTATATTTAAATTAAACATTTTTAAGTATATTATTTAAATTTTAATATTTATTTATATTTTTAAAATATAATATCAATTAAAATAAAATAACATAATAAAATATATATTAATAATATTAAAATATAAAATAAAAATTATTTAATTTTAACTAAAAACTTTAATTATTATTTCTTTGTGTGTTATTGGTTATGCATTAAATATGTTATTAAACTTTTGTAAAAAAATATATAATTTTATATTTATTTAAATAATTTACCTTATTAAATTTAAAATTCAAATTTTTTAATTATATTTTTAAAATTATTTATTTAATAAATAAGCTTTACTTGACACAAAATTGACATATAGATTAAGAGATAGAGTTGAGAAAGTTGTCAAATCTCATTATCTCTTTGATTATGATATAAAAGTCTACTTCAAGTTGAAGCATTGTTTGAAATTGGTATTATAAGGATTTTATTAATTTTAATTTTAAATATTAAGTTTAGGTATTTATAAATAAAAATTTATTAAAAAATATATTACTATAAAAAATTAATAAAAATAAAATAAATATTTTTTTTTACCATTTTTTTTTATTCAATTAGAGTTAAAAGCTCAAAAAGCATACAACAAGATTATGAAAAAGACTTAGGAGTTCAAATGCCAATAACATCTAGACAAAAAAAAAAAATACAAAGAGAAAGGAGTCTCATCAAAATACATATAACGTATACATTCATTTACATTTATTTTAGTCAACTTATTGGTACAATGACTTACTTTCCTATAAATATGACAAAATCTCACAAATTAGATTTGTTTTAACAAGCTCCTAATATCATATATCAATAAAATGGGAGATGTGAATTATTCTAAATATACAAAATTTAGGATAAAACTTCCTTCGAATTTAATTCAATCCAAATAAGTTGGATGTTCTTTATGTAATATTAGTTTAACTACTAAAAATATAACTTATAGCTCAATAGCCAAATGAGAGCACAGAGTTATTTTGTAAAGAAAATCAATAATGAACTAACTTTGATCATTGTGAATTAATCTACCACAACTAGTAGCTCTATAATCCGATAAGTTGATCCATCCACTTTCAATTTGAGCTTACCAATAACAGGAGAGGACCATTTGACATGGATCTAGTTAATGACATGCCCTAATAAAATCTTAAAATAGTATCTATACAAGAAACAAAAATATTTAGTATCATAGATAAATTTTGTATTTTAAAACTATAGGCTAGATAACAAAATTCTAGAAAATAAAACAATTCACCTCTTTCTAGAAATGCCATAAAAAACATCAAATAATCTATTCCAAGTAGAGAATTTACTAAGGCATTTTTAAGATAGGTTACAAATTAGTTAGTCACTAAGACGACTATTGAAAAATGAAGTCCAATTATTAGGTAAAATAAAATAGTCTCAAACCAATTTAGCATAAAAACAATCTTTAAAGACATGCATAAATGTTTTAGGAGCTTCTCCACACCTAAGGCAAATAAACGAGGTTGTCATACCTCTATTGCTTCTTCTCTCATTTGGAAGTAGTTTATTAGAGAGATTTTTCACAAAAAAAACACAATTTTGAGAGGACCATCCCAATTTTAGATTAGTTTAAAAAGATCTTTACAAAATAAGGAACTTTGAAAATAAGTAATAAGTAAATCACAAATAGTTTTAATGGATAAAATCTCATCTTTTGCTAAGTCCCAACATATGTAATTCTGACCCCAAAATTACTAGGGAGTTTAAGTTGGCAAATTATACTACAAATATAATTAGGTAATTTGCCCTAATCTTACTCCAATTTCATTCTTCCTAGGTAGAGAACAGGCCAATAAAGAGATCTAATTCTAAAACAAGGACAAAAGAAACATAATAATGAAGTAGGTTATTAAGGCGGGAAATCAATTTATCCGTTCGAAATTTAATGGAGAAACCATCCCATCACCCAACCTAGTCCTTCGAAAAATATTGACCAAATTGAGATTATACTACTCCAAATATGAGATGTCTTCTAATTTTTTTCCAACACTAGAATTATAATCAAAGATAAATTTATACTTTTTGCTCAAAACTTGAGCATTAGGACAGGTAATCAAACTCTACCACAGCTTCATTAAATATATCTTATTAAACAACTTAATATCCTTAAATCTTAGACCGCCATCTAGCTTAGGTTTATAAATTTTATTCCACTTAATCAAATGAAATTTCCTACTCCTAAGGAACTCCAAATGAAATGCTTGCATGATCAGATCTCATTAGAAACAGAAATTGACACATAATGCGTTATATAAGAAGGATACTAATGATACAAGATTGAGTAAGGGTAATTTTACTAGCTAGAGACAAGAATAACTTTTTCCTAATTTTATCAATAAAGAAGGAAAAATTTTGTCTAAAAAGCTTAAAATGGTGCACAAGGATACCTAAGTATCTCCCAAATTGATCTAAACACATAAAAAAAATATAGGGAGAAATGGGGTCACTTTGACGGATATTCCTTGAGGGCTTAAAAGTTTTAGTAGTACCACTATTCCAGTTCAAAAACATGGTAAGAGAAAATATGTACTTAAAAATGAGATGTTAAATGAGGGCTTAGGCTAGCTTTCTGAACATTTTATTTGATGAAATTCCACATGAGTATATCATAAGCTTTTTCTAAATTTAATTTCAAAATCATGTAACCAAGTCTACCCTTCAATTTATGCAAAAAGTGTATAAGTTCTTGAAGGATTAAAGAGTTGTCTATCTCTTGCCTACCAAGAATAAAACTAGTCAATTTGCAAATTGAAAGGGTAAAGAGTTCCTAATTTTGTTACCTACTAGTTTGGTGACAATTATGTAGCTCAATTTGCATAAAGAGATAAGTCTAAAATTATTTACATATTCAAGGTTATCAAGCTTAGGGATTAAACTAAGTCCAGTATCATTAATTGTAGCAATATTACTAAGGTTATTAAGAAAATTTTGAACAAACTTATAGATAGAGGGTCAACAAAGTCCTTTGATTCTTAAAAAAAGGACAAGAAGACTATCTGGTTTAGGAGGTTTAAAATTCTCCATACTAAGCAAAGAAGTTCATTTTTTTATGGACAACTCAACATTTCACTTATCCTAGTTGTAAGCCCTAATAGGAGGAAAAGAAGCACAACTATGGAGGGCGAAGTAAGATGGAGAGCAACATGGTAAATGTCCTAAATATACTTAAAGACAACATTGATTTTATGTTTTAAAGGGTTATATTCTCAACTGTCATTTTTATCTTTTAAAACTTAAATTAAATTTTTATATTTGCAAAGTGTAGTAGCTTTATGAAAAAATATAGTATTCATATTTTTTGAAATGATCTAATTTTAGCTCTAAAATGATGGTATCAAAAGGATTTCTCTTAGTCAATAATTTGTTAGTATTTTTTTCTACAAAGAGTTCATAAAATTAGTAAGAAAATAATCATATCCAATAGTCAGATTGCGAGATACACCCTTAATAAGATTAAACAAATATTTTTTTTTATTAAATGTATTATCAAATGTAAATTAATTTCAATAAGTAATATTTATTTTAAATTTGGTCACATTTTCGATTTAAGTACTTGAATTAATTTAAATTTTTTTTAACTAAGTAATAGAAGTCACTATGAATAATTCAAGGAGCAAACAAATTTAAAATTTTTTATCATATCCAAAAGTAAAATTCACTTCTAATTTTAAACCAAAAATTAATATAATTATATTTTAAAACATGAACATAAATAACAAAACTGTTATAAAATAAGAGTTTACAAGACTCGTTAATAATAATTCTATGAAACTTTTTCTTTAAATATTTCATATATTAAATAAAAGGATTACCTTTAAACTTCTAATATTATAAATTATAATTATTTAAACAATTTATAAATATTTATAGTTTAACTAAAATTAACAAGTCTACCTTTAATTTTTTCTACTTCATATATAATATAAATAAAATCTCTAACTAAACACTAAAAACTACTTATAAAAGAACTAAACTCTATAAATTCTTTTTAATATTTTAATCTCAATCTCTTCTAAAATATAGCGTCTATAGAAGAAAATATCCAAATCACTCTACCTATAGTTACTAATTTTAATTTTGTAAAGAATAAATCTATTTTTTTAATAACAGAAACTGAGTTAACGTTTTCTTTTTATCATTATTAGTTATTGTATTATATTTGTGTAACATTTATCCGACTATACTATTAGTCATAATTCCATCGTTTTTTTTCAAACATTTGAACGCCCTTAGCTTTACAGCATTTATTATGATTACCGGTTACAATTATTACATTGCTAGACATTTTTAAATTTTTATTTATCATTATTATAAAAATATTTATTTTCACTTAAAAATTAAATAATATTAATTCTTTTTGTTAATTTCATTTTTAACTTAAAGTAAAAAGAATAAAAATTAATATTCAAACCTTTTGAAGATAGTTCAAAAAGGAATTCTTGAAAGAAAAAATAAAAAGAGAACAGAATTTATATTTTAAATAAATATATAAAGTTTTAAAAAATATAAATTAATATATTAACATAAACTTAATATATTAATAACATTTTTATCATAATAAATAATATATAATTTTTTTAATTTAAAATTAAAAAAATATTATTCTTTTTTTTTCTAAAAAATTTCTTCTAAACATACTTTTAAAGACTTATTTATTTCTCCTTTCAACCAGTAGAGTTAACCAAACGAAGGATTGAACTTAGATTAGACATGCTTTTCCATGCATGTTAGACGGTAAGAAATTATTTTTCTTTTTGCAGGAATCAACTGTGGATGGAAGACAAAAGAATTCTTAATCTATTACGAATTATAAAAATAATATAAAATTTACCTTTAATTTAATATTTTTCATTTATATTTTTATAATTATATTAAGCTGTAATTAATAATAAATATGTTAAAAAAATATGCTTTTAGTAGTACTAGATCTCAGACATTAGACATTTATGACGGAGGAAGATTATATGGTGTTTATGCAAAATTACTGAGGAAAGATCGGAGAAAGCTGAAAACCTCGCAAAAGTGGAAGCTGATGATGACGCTTGCACTACAAAGGAAAGAACGGAGAAAGCTGAAAACTTGACAAAAGTGGAACCTGATGATGACGTTTGCATCACAGAAGCTAAAGTAGTAGTTGAATACTCGCTCCATAGTACACAATATGATGTCAATGGTGATGCATTGCATGCTCTAAAGGAGACGAATTGAAGGCCATTCAAGATTCTTCCTTCTACGGAAGTGAATCAAAATTTCTTTCTGCTCGTTTGTGACGCTTGATGAAGAAACCTAGAAAGCAATTAGGGATTTTCACTTAAATGAACTAGCACGTTGTGAATTTAATTTGAATAAACTTTTTTGTGAAGTATTGTCTTAATAAATTTTTTCATAATCTGAATATTTTGTTTTTATTTAAAAAATTTATCAAGTGTCAAATACTGTAACCTTTGATCTATCTTTAATTTGTTTTTTTTTTTTTTTGGTAGTTTTTTATTTTAAAGTAAAGAACAACGCGGTATATACATGTCGAGATATATCAGAACGGTATAAAAGTGTTTTTTTTTTTTTCCCACTAATTCAACTATTTTATGCAATTTTTGTTTATATATTTTAAAATTATTGAAATAACACTGTTAACTAAACCATAACTTCAAATTGGAATGTGACTACAACCTAATCACATAACTTATCAACCACAGTTGCTGGCTAAATAATCTAAAACTCCAAGTGATGGGTACAATTCCTACAGGCATAACCTGAACCAATGCTTGAATTAATAATCCAAAACTTCTTTTACCAATTGGGACCACACTTTACTTGAGTAAGAAATTGTTATTGCCTTTTTAGCCTTTCTTCCTTAAAATGCGCGGTTTCATAATTATTAGAATTTATAGCTCTCATGAGCCATATTTTTATGAATTCATCATCATCATAATAATTAATGTGTTCCAAGTCCTTTCTTGGTCACTTTTCTTTTATGATAGGTAGGACTTTCCCAGTCAAAATTATCTTATCGCTTCTCCCTAGACTGAAGTATTGCATTTGCCTTCAATATTTCTACTCCATTGACACTGGTCCTTCTAATTTCTTAGATAACAAGTGGGAAAATACTAATTTTTCCAACAAATCTTAATTCCTTGAAATTTTAATTTTGGAGGAGTTAGAGCAACTAAAGACATAATTTTCATAATAAAAAATATATTTTACAGACCCAATTTGAAGACTTAAATACATTTTTAGTTTTTATATTTTTACAATATTTTGATTTTAGGCCAACTATTTTTTATTTTAATATATTTTTAAAACTTAATATATTTGGTCCTTAATGATAATGCGATTAACTAACAAGGTGATATATATCAATTTTTTATGGGAAAAAATAAATATTAAATTTTAAAATATTAGAGACTAGAGATTTTTTTTATAAAGATTGAACTTATAATTTCATAAAAAGATATAAAATAATGTGATATATATACTACCGCCATTTAGCTTTCACAGGCAGATATGTATTTGGGATTTTTATTTTATTTTCTTCTTTCAATATAATGTTTTCATGACACTTGAATTGCGTATAATCCTTGACCCTAAAAGTTTAAACAAAAAGTATTTGTATTTAAGGTACAAAGTAAATATCAAATGGTTGTCATTGATGTAAAGTGATTTCACAAACTGAAATCTCTTACGTCTGTTGTCTTTCTTTGAGATGCATCATGCATGTTACTTTGTTTTGATTATTTCCAAATACATAAAACAGTTCTTTTAGAAACTCAAAATGAATAAGTCAGTGACACATGAAAAAAAAGAAAAAAGAAATAGCTCATTTGTGGTATGTACTTTAACAACCTCAACTCCATCAGCAAACGATATATAAAATATAAAACAATTTAAATTTTATTTTTAAGTATTTTGAAATACTTAGCATTTTCACATTGTGTATCTATGAATACATAATAAAAAAAATTATTTAGTTGAGGACAGAAAAAATTTAATATTATTTTAGTATGTAAATTACATTTTTTGTGAATTATTATTTATTTAAACTGTATTTTATCGTGTATTAAGGTATTATATAACCAATTTTGAAAGGACTAATAAGACAGTGTTTTATTTAGTTTATTTTAGGATTGTTTTCTTTTTGAAAAATAAGCTAAACCAAACATGACTCTGGATAAAAGAAACTTTTTTTTTTTTATTAATGAAGGAAACATTTTAACAAAATTATATAAAGAAGGAGCTTCTCATCTATCTTTTCTTCCGTTAGCCAAAATTTAAAATCCACGAAGATATTACCCAAGAGTTTTTAACTTAGGTTAATTTTTCTGTTTCTTTTTATTTGTTCACTTTTACAAGAAAAATATATCTTATTTTAAAAAATTCAATCACTAACCTTTCAATATATCTTTATTTTTATTTAATTTTTAAATATTTCACACACTTAATATAAATGAGAGAAAAACAGTGGAAGTCCCATTAAATAGTTACAAATAATTTTAATATGAATGAGAAAGTTAATTATAATTTTAATTTATGTGCTTTCCTTTAGAGTAGTGAGATAAAAACGAGTAACTTTTAAGTTAAAAATATCATATGATTGCCAAACAATTTCATCATAAGCTTTTTATTTTTAATATATATATATATATATACACACACACACATATAATATTATATACTTATTTTAAGTATTTATGTGATCAACTATTAATATTTAATTTTAACCATTCATACATAATTGTATGATTAAAAATTATTATTTTTATAATCAACCAGTTCTACCATAACTATTTGTACAGAATTTAAAGTAAAATTCGTGGCTCCTTTTCTTTTTGGTATTCTAAGATTGTGATATTTTAGGGTTGAATAAAATCCACGAAAATTAAATTAGATTGAACGATCTTACGTGTAATTAATTTGCTCACAGCAGATGCAAATCTTCATGTCTGTATATAATCCACAGCTGAAAATGGTCATTCATATTGAAAAACATGCAAAGTCATTCAAAGGGTGGACAAATGATTATATATACAGAATAAGCTTTGGGCAAAGCCTTCAATTGCAGAAGATGGAAGATAAATAAGATGGAAGGAAATAGAGAAATTAGTTATGAAAGAAATATTAGATTATTATTATTAAAATGAATAAAAGTAAAAAAAAAGATAATAATGGTATGTGAAATCAACAACCAACAAATTTTTTTTATTTAAAAAACTGTGAAATGGAGGGGGGAAGATGGCAGAAGTTTTATTTTTCTTATTTGATTGTTTAAAATATAAAATTATTTTTTCATAACATAAAAATTTAAAAATATTTTTACATTAAGAAGAAAATACTATAATAAAAAATATATTTTTAATTTTATTTTTAATTAGTGTCTTTTTTATTATTTATTTATTTTTAATTTTCTCTTTCACTAATTCAAATAAGTAAATATTTTTTATTTTTTAATTTATTCAAATAATTTTTAATTTTTATTTAAATCTATTATATTTTTCCTTCTTTTTTTTTGGTTACCCATCCGGTTTAACTCTATACTATAAAATATTTGTTTATATTTATTAATTTTTTATTTATAGTTTAATTTTTATCTAAATGCTTTAATTTTTTAAAATATTTTTACATTTTATATTTTCTTTACATATGTTAAACTTGCAATTTGTCTTTCTTATTATTATTTTAATTTTAATTTTATCATTTGATGCCAATTTTTAAAATTTTCATATCAACAAAATTGTTTATTATTTTAGAAAAAACACATTGAGTTTTTTAAAAAATTGAGAAAGTTTAATAAATATTAGAAAAATATTTTGATAAAAAAGTCACACACACACATATATATATATATATATATATATTACACATTATTCTAACATATAAAATAATAAATTAAATCATAATATATTTTAATTTTTTTAAGAAAGAAAAATATAACTTACTCTTAATTAAAATACGTTTTGAATCTCAATCCTAAAAAAATTTAAGCACAACTTGCCTATTGGAGATGATAAAAATTGAATATGTCCATTTATTTGGGAGGATCTATTTTGCGCAGAATCAGCTTGAAAAGATCTTCTATTATTGGAGGTCCAGTAAAAGAACGAGTCTTTCACTAAATTTGAATTAGCTCTAATGAAAAAAAATTTATTTGAGCACTCTTATGAAATTATATATGTTCTAAAAGAAAGAGATATAAAAAGAGAAAAAAAAGAGAGTAATATAATGTAAAAAAAAAAAGAAAAGAAGATAAAGCCGTAAAACAAGTATAAAAAATGAAACTTAAAATAATTAGGGTAGATATCATAGAAATTGATTTTAAACTAATTTTAAAACAATACATTTGGTTTAGTTGATTTTTTTATATTTTCTAAAAAAATTAAAAAGAGAAAAACAAGTAGTTATTTTCTAAAACAAATAAATAAAATAAAATATAAAAGACCATGAGACAGTTTAGATGTCTTGGCAAAATATTGTCTGCTCTGTGGAAGACCATGTTTGGATATCGAAGGCGCATGCCCCTCGGCCCCTCTTCATCTCTCGCTAGTCTCCAGTTCTCGCTTCTCAAAAGTATTTTGTTTTTAGGGTCCACGCCCGGTCAAGTTTATCTCCTGTTTTTATTCTTTTATAAATCTAGTAATATATATATTTTTTGATTAATTTATTTTAAAAAACTTAAAATATTTATTTAAAGTACATTTTTTTACAAATTATTTTGACTTTTTTAAAAATTAATTATAAAAAAATGTTGAATCACGTATTTAAAAAATGTATCACTTTTTTTATGTATAAAAAAAGACTACAATACAGGCTACTGTGCCTCTAATAAATCCAATCACAATAATTGAAAAGGACCAGTTGATTTTTCTGGTGAACTGGAACATTTGATTTCAATGACACAATTAAGTTGCAAAGTGTGTGCATGTGTGCAAAGTCATACATAAGTTTAATATACATGATCAATTTTAGACAAAGACATCCCATCTTAACCTGTGAGGGAGTGAAATACTACCAATATAGCAAATAATTCCTTTAAAAGGACATGAAATATTATGCTCTGAAAAATAAATGCCTACAATTAATTTTCCATAAATTTTATTTAAGTTAAAAATATTTGAATTTGTATAAAATTTTTTAGTGAAATCAAAGAGAGGAAATGGGAAATTGGAGGTGTGGTGAAGGTGCAAGTTCATTAATATAAATATATCCTCGCTAACAATATAATAATATAAAAACTATCACAGAGGAAAAATAAAGGTAAACAGAACCGATCTCTCTACATCAAATACGTCGGTATCTCTTTGCTTTAAAGCTAAAAGGAATATGCTACCTGCAGTGTCCAGTGTACTGTACACGAATTAAAATTTATTAAATTCAGATACTATAAAGAGCTAGAAATTCTATTTGTATACAATTTTTTTTACATTTTTAATAATTAGAAGAAAATTTAAGAATATAAATTAAGAAGAATAGTATAAATAAAAATACGTATAAAAAAATATTACTCCTTATTTCATATACTTATAATTTAATATATAATTTTATTATTTAAACGATAAAAATTAACATCATATGTAATATTATTTATAATTATCTTCACATTATATTATCTATTCTTTATATACACTTGTCTTGAAAATATATTACAAAATAAAAAAATTATTGTATTTCTCATTTTAATATTCAACAGACATTTTCCTTTAATTAATAAATAAACATATGTTCATCCCCCGGATATTATCTGATATTAACATAGGTATTTCCACCAATCAAAGCATGTGCACATATAATATCATATTACACTCATGCATATAGTTAAAGCTTTTGCATATGTCACCGGCTTCTCCTGTTGTCGAACTATTCGCAGCTTCTTGTCCCCTTTCCAAGCGAATGTTTACCTGATCTTATTTATAGAATCTTTCATTAACAATTGCTAGTGTGTGTGTGTGAACTGAAGCCACCTCTCTCTTTCTCCCTCTCTCTAGTCTATGCTCAAATATATATATAAATATACATATAAAATTCTGCAGCAATCAGCTTTTGCTTATCCCTTATATATTAATATGTAATTCTTAATTTATGTGCCTAGCAAGGTAGCACTTTAATTATTAGAGTCAAAGAAAGAGGAGAAGAGAGAAAAGAGAGAGATGGAGGAGGTGTTTCTGTTAATGAAAGTGGCTTCTTCTCTTGCTCTTGTGGGCATTTTGAGCTGGATACTTTATCTTTATGGTGATCTGTGGCAGAAATCTCAAAGGGTCAGAAAGAGGCTCCAAATGCAAGGTATAAGAGGGCCTCCACCTTCTTTTCTACATGGGAATCTACCTGATATGCAGAGAATTCAATCACAGGCCAGCATAGCCAAAGCTACTACCTCCAATCATTCTGATCAGTTTCTAGCACATGACTACACTGCAACCCTCTTCCCCTATTTTGAACACTGGAGGAAACAATACGGTAGTTACCCTTTTCCTTATTTTTCTTCTTCTCCTAGTTTCATGGTTAAAAAGGAACTCTTGCAGTTTAGTAATTTTAGATAGTGGCTGGAAGAAGATGATTACTTCATTTAGTTAGTGCAAGCAACATAATTAATTTGCTTATGAATGAATATGTATGTAGATTGAACAAAAGGTCAACTTGTGGGTCTCCTCGATCTTAACGATTCATGTTTTTTTAATATTGATTAAATATTTATATAATTTAAACAACTCTGATATTTATGACTGAGGAAGTTAGATAATTACAAATCTAGTTAAGTTTTAGATATATTAATAGGAAAATACTAATAAGTATTTTTGATACTGATTAAAGAATTAAAAACAAAATTTTATTAATATGTTTTTTAAAAATTTCAACAAATATCCAGTAAATGTTGGTTAACAAGACCGATATTAATACTGTATAGTATGGAAAAAGCTATGGGCGTATCAAATGGTTTCAGACTTTCGCAATTATGAATCTAAAACTAGCTTACTAACTTTTGCCGAAAGCCAAGCTAAGTGCATATATGCCTACCTGTGCAAGTGAGTTGAAATATTGTGTAGATTTATGGTTATCACGTTTTTGTAGTTTTTGGCATGTTTTCTTCTTTAAGGGTGAACCAAAGGGGCAAAAAGCTCAGTGTTCATGTGTTTGGTGCTACCGAATTGGTTAAGTTTTAGACATGACAGCAGTCTTTTTGAACATTCCTGGTTGGTCTTTATTGGATTGATAGTTTGCAAGTGGGAAAATTGGGATTAGGATGGCAGAGAAAAAGCAGAGATTTTCTAAAGCTAACATGTCAAAATTAAGATCTTGACACTTTAAAAGCTAATAATAGATGATAATCTGATGGACCAATAAAGCAGGGATATATTCGCGATCTTCCTTTTATGTGATTATTAAGCATTATGCTTAAACATTCTCAACTATTCTGAATTAATCTACACAATATTTTAATATAGCTGCATGATAATTATCTTTCAATCGCAATTGATCATTATTTATTATTTCAATTATTATATCCCTCAGTGTTGGACTATTTGTACTATTGTCTTGCCTGCACTTGCCGCTTACTGGACACAAAAACAAGAGGTTTCTTCACTTGTCAGCTGAGAATGCATATTATGTTATTGAAATTTTATTCTTAAGATATATACTATTTAGTGCAAAAGAAAAAGAAAATCTAACAAATAAACACATAATAATTTTGACCAGTGTGAAATCTACATCTTACACGAGTAAATTATCTTCAATGAAATTTGTGTATATTTTTGTTCAGCTTATTTTTAAAAATAAATAATTATTTCTCCAAAATTATCTCGAGCTAAACATGTTAGACTTTTTGCTGCAAAATTATTATTTTTATTTTCTAAACAATTCAGAATGCAGCCAATATCAAGTGGTCCTGGCCAAAGTCACCCAGTCTGGATTCATATCAGATCTTAGTGAATGGCCATTTTATATATCAGTTAGTACAAGCCACAGTGACAAATACATTTGTATTTGTCAACTTTACAGCTGTTGTGTTTCAATTTGGGTCTTGTTGGCTACATTTCATTTGCATTGAAGTAGGCTACTATAGGTTAGAGTTAATCACTGCTATATGTTAATGGAGCTCAACTAGCCAATGGTTAGAGGATTATGTACGGATTATCTAAATTGGGTCCCATTTAATAAATGGGCCAACATAAAATCTCTCTCTATCATTATTATAGGATCAAAATTTTCACAATATGGTGTGCACTGTTACATTTATTACATCTAACAATTAATGATTAGGTGGCATGAATTTAGTTAGTGCTATAATACCTCGTTTTGCAGGTCTGCTATACACTTACTCTACAGGGATGAAGCAACATTTGTATGTGAACCAACCCGATCTAGTGAGAGAAATAAATCAGAGTATAACTTTGGATTTGGGTAAGCCTTCTTACATAACAAACAAACTTGCACCTATGCTTGGCAATGGCATTTTGAGAGCCAACGGGCTTAGTTGGGCACACCAGAGGAAACTTGTTGCAGCTGAGTTCTTCATGGACAAAGTTAAGGTATAATAGTAGGTTTTTATCATAAATTATATTAAGACATATTAAAAATCATAAATAAATGTATTTTTTACATTTTACAATAAAATATTTTTTTTATCTAGTGTTTTCAAGATATTTGTTAGCATTTTCTTATATAAATAAGTAATTATCTGTCGTCAATATTTCATACCCTTGTGTATTTACTACTTGGATTTGTTTCTATATTAACTATTGGAACTAGTTAATGTTTGAACTACGTTATTTTCATTTTTTTATGTAACTCTTAAATTATTGGAACTTTTCAAACATTGATTCTTTGTCCAATATAAGGAAAACTAACGTGTATATGTGGAATCTGCATGCTGGGTCAATCCCTTTACAAAAATTAGCATAAAAAAGTAATTTAGTTTTGATGTACAACCAACATTACCATTAATTTTAAACTCTTAATTATTTTTATTTATGCCAATGAGTATAATCTTAACTTAATCAAGTGAGAGAGGAGATTCATGGAAAGTATTTATAAACTTATGAATACGTCAATAAATTAAGGTAAGAACACCTTAAAATAGTAACTCTGATGTGTCTTATTTGTATTGTACATGCATTCACGATAAACATTTGACAAACACTTTAAATATTCTTGATTACAGTTTCTGATTTTTAATTTTTATTTTCATATCAACATAGATAAAAATATTACAATAGTTACATAAATTGACCATTTTATTATATTTACAATGGCTCGATTTTTTCATTTTGTGTCTTATAAAATTTATTATATCCCTGTATTGGTATTAATTATCATATTGATGTCCAAGGTGGTGTCCGTTCTTTCTAAGGTACACTTTTTCTGGTTAACACTAGTCTAAACGGTTAATTTTGTGAGTCCTGCCTTTGAAGTTTTAACTAACTTACTCATTCAACATTACAAGCTCTGTTTTTTCTGAAAAACAGAAGACAATTATCTTGTTTTCTGTTTTCTATTTTCATGCAGTGATTCTTCTGGTAATTTTGCCTATTAGGAGCTAGCTTGCTTTGTGACATATATACAGAAGAGTCTAGTTATACATTATTTGTACAATCATATTTGTGCTGTATAGCAACTTTCATTTATATGCAGTAGCCCCACATAAGCAAGGTAAAAGGTTATCATCTTGCATGATATTTCTGAGTGATTGGTGTGCTTGTAACAAGTGTACATGCTCTGTACAGAAGGTGGAATTAATTTTTAATTTAATTGTTTGGGGAAGAAGAAAATGAAATAAAACAAATTGATACGGTTGTCCCCTCTCCACCTGTTGTTTGCTTTAGGATAGTACCCCACCAGCACCGTCACAGCTTATGTTAGCTTTTCTGGTCAAAAAAATAAATTATTTTCTGAAGTATGTATTACATTGAAGATATATATGAGTAATAATTTTTAATAATAATTTAGGATATAAATATAGGTTTTTTATATAAAAAATCGTCATTGTTTTTTTTAAATTACCATTACTGAATTTTAACTTTTTAAAATTTTAATATTTTTAAAATAATTATCATTGACAAATTTTAAGACTTTTTAAAATTTTTAAATTTTTATAACTTATTCAAAATATCATATTTTGGTATACATTATTTTTAAATATTATATATATATATAAAAAATCTCTACAATGAAAGAAAAGTGCTACTTCAACGTGATTTTTAATAAAAAAATATCATTCATTAATTTATTTTGAACACAATATTAATGGTGTTAGAATGAAAACGTGGTAGGGACAGTGAATCTTAAGAAAAAATGATGAAAATGGCAGGGTATGGTGGGCCTAATGATAGAGTCAGCGCAGCCATTACTACTAAAATGGGAGGGATTTATTGAGAGCGAAGGAGGAAGCACTGCAGAGGTTAAAGTTGATGCAGATTTGAGGGGCTTCTCCGCTGACGTTATTTCAAGGGTTTGTTTCGGCCATTCTTATTCCAAAGGAAAGGAAGTTTTCTCAAAGCTTAGAAGCATACAGAAGGCAATGTCCAAACAAGGCTTTCTTTTTGGGAGCGGTTTCCGGTATGTCTCACTTAATAGATATTACCTAAGAAATTATAGTGAATAATTTTTTTAATTCTATGATATTTTTAAATTTTCTATATTTTTATATATATACTTTTTTTTTTAAAAATCAATAAACTGATTCACCTTACTCAGTGAGTCGAGTCAAGTTAACCTTTTTTTTTTTTTTTAACTCATTGTCAAAGAGAGTTGAGTTAGACCCGTTCAATATCGAGTACAACCAGCGATGAGTTAATTTAAATAAATTAATTTAGGCTATTTTAATACTACTTTCAATTTTTTTATAAAAAATAAAAAATTAAATTATCAGAATAAAAAAAAATAATTAAGTCTGATATTTTTTTATAAATATAAATTTTATTTTAAAAATACCTATAATATTAAATAGTGTAGTTAATAATTTGTATATTTAATGATACTAATAAAAGAATAATATAAAAAATTTTAATAATTAATGCATCTTGAATCTATTATTTATTTTTTATAATAAGAATTAAGAAAATTTTTTATTTTATGTCTTATAAAAAGAAACGGAGAGAAAAGCTAAACTAAAAGTATATTTACATAATGGATATTTGTAATTTTTAATTTCAAGTGTGAAACTTAAATTAAATGAAGCCACATACAAATGTTACTATGCAAGATTAGTAAATAGCAAAAACATTAAAACCAATCGTTAAATTATTGGCTATATTAATTTATGATTAAGTAATTAAGCCTTGATTTAATCATAATCAAATAGATAAAATACACGCACGTACATACATAAATATAAGTTTGTTAGTATAGTTTTATTTATTTTTTAAATAAATAATTTAATTGTGATAAAATACTTCTAAGTGTGTAACTTATTAATACACATATTCTAAAATACAAGAGAGTATATTAGAAGCCCCCACATAGTATATATAAATATATTTTTTTAATAATAAATTAGGTTGAAATTTAAATTAACATAAAAACACCTTATAATTTGTGTGAAATTTGAATTAAGTTAAATCCATTAAGTTATTGGTAAGAACATTAGTATTTATACATAGGCGCTAAATTTGAATATCTTAGTAATTTTCAACTAAAAATTTATTTCATTCTGCCAAAACATCACATATAATGATTGAAAAATTAATTTCTATCTAAATTATCTTTATTTAAAACCAATAACCTTGGATGTAATCATTCTAAAAGTTCTTAAGAAAAAATCTTAAAGCCATATGCATGCAGATCAAAGAGCAATTAAGAACATTGGTGTGCTTATTGATAATTAATGGCAGTGAGAAACTGAAATTCACTTCAAAGAAGCAAAACGAGATAACGAGTCTGGAGAAAGAGATAGAGTCACTGATCTGGGAGTTAGTGGAGGAACGGAAGAGAGAATGTTCAGAGACATCCTCATCTGAGAAAGATTTGATGCAGTTACTGCTGGAAGCAGCAATCACGGATCAAAGTCTAGGGAAGGAGTTTTCGAAGCGATTCATTGTGGATAACTGCAAAAACATATACTTTGCTGGGCATGAAACCACTGCTGTTGCAGCCTCATGGTGTTTGATGCTTCTTGCTTTACACCCTCAATGGCAAACTCGTATAAGGAATGAGGTTGCTCAACATTGCCCCAATGCCATACCTGATGCTGATTCTCTTCCTATGTTGAAGACGGTAAGCGTTAAGTTTGATTGTGAAAAACCATATATAAACATCTCCTCATCATGTTATGAAACACCTCACTTAATTGGCACACACACTCTTGTGACATTGGTCAATTTTGGATAAAGTCAATCCATAAATATTTGTAGCAACAGAAACTAAAGATGTCATTAAAATTTAAATTTTGTTAATACCAGTATTTAGTTCACTTTAAGCATTTAAATAGTAAAATTTTATTAAAAAATATGTATTTATTACGTTAAAGATATAAAAGTGTAATTAATATTGTTAAAAAATAAAGTTTTATTATTATTAACTACATAAGTTCAAACTATAAAGAATGAGGTTAGTATTTTTTTAAGATTAATTATTTTTTCACAAGTTAACTTAATGAATTTAATTTTTTTTACTTGACTTTTTAAGATACATAACTTTGATTTTAATTATTAGAATAAGTTTAATTTGTGTGATCTTATTGTTTTTCTTAGAATTATTGTTTAGGAATAAATTATTTCTTTCTTCCCTTGATGAGTGAAATGAGATGGAAGGGAATGAATTGAAATAAAATAAGTTTATTACTTTATTGTTTGAATAATTTTATGATAGAATGAGGGAAAAAATTAGTTTCATCTAATACCTTTAAATTGAAGGGAAAAAGAGAAGGTATTGGATGGAATAAAATGAAATGCATTGTTCTATTTCAATCTAAACAATGTAATTTAATATTATTTTATTGTATTTTATTTCTTTTGATCAATCTAATCTGATAGGAGGAAGGAGAGGCTTGCCTCTGATCCAATCTTACCCTTTTGGCAATTTACAAACTATTTTACGCTGATAAATTTGCTTACAGGTGACTATGGTGATTCAAGAAGTGCTACGTTTATACCCACCAGCAGCATTTGTGTCAAGGGAAGCATATGAAGATATCCAAATTGGAAACATCACTGTGCCTAAAGGCGTTTGTTTATGGACTCTGATCCCAACGTTGCACAGAGATGCTGAAATATGGGGACCAGAAGCTAATGAGTTTAAACCAGAAAGGTTCAGTGAGGGTGTCTCTAAGGCTTGCAAGTTTCCACATGCGTATGTGCCATTTGGGTTGGGTACTCGCTTGTGTTTGGGGAAGAACTTTGCAATGGTTCAATTGAAGGTTGTGCTATCCCTTATCATCTCCAAGTTCAGCTTCTCTCTGTCCCCTAGTTATAGGCATTCTCCAGCGTATAGAATGATTGTAGAACCAGGACATGGTGTATATATTCGCATTCAGAAGATTTGACCCCATCGGAGATGATGACACAAATAAGTCAACTTTAACGTGCAAGCTTTTGGTTTTTCTTTTGCATACGTGCGTGTGTATGTTGGGTGTTAAGATATAAAACTATTGCTTAGGATATAGAAGAGTTTCTTCTTGGCTTTAATTTTTCCTTTTACATATTTATCCAGTTATAGCTAGTATCAATGTTTAATCATTTGTATGTATATATAGTCACACCCCAAGCATCATGATTCTATTAGTGGCATTCGTGCATAAAACGAGAAAACCAAACAGGTGAAGATGTGTTGCAACTAATGATCAACTCATTTCTACAGGGCAAAATCCTAGCCTTTAATTTTTATTTTAAATGGTTAGTACTTGTTATTGTAAGATAGTACGTTATCATAAAAAATGTACAAGTAAGTCTGAGTGGTTTATATATGGTTGGATCACCCAGAAAGAATTTGGACTACTTTCCACACTCTATACCATCCAATCATATATTTTTATATTAATAAATATATTTATTTCCGTAATAATTAATATAAAAAATATATTTATGGTGTATTTTAATGAATTAACACTAATAATTCACTAAAATTAAACTCTTGATAAAAAGTTAAATGCGATACTATATTATTAAACATAATAAATGTTTTAAGAATCAAATACAAGGGTTATAGCTTGCAATGGCCTATGCTAATAGATATTTAGCTTGTAATTTATTTAACTCGAAAAATTTACTTACCCACTGTGACTCAACCTGAATGGGCCGGGCTGCTGAGTTGATAGTTCTACATTTTTGGGCCCAAACGCATCCTACAACAAAAATAAATGTGATCTTTTTACCAGAAAAATAAAAAAGTGACATTAGATAGTGATTTGGACAAGAAATTAAACACTGGTGAGAATTGAGTTCCATTCCACCGGTGGCTGAAACGTGCCAATTTCAGTTTTATCCATTCAAAACTTTTGTGTGTTGCGCAAGCACAGAGAAATGGTGGCAACAATGGGAGTTGCATTACACAGTCACACACAGATACAGTTAGAGAAACGTGCGATAGAGGGGTTTGCTTCAAAATCGATGGAATTGAAATGGGTAAGGAGAAGAATAAGCAAAATCTCACAGCCTGAGAAGAGCCTTTTCCCAATTTTCATTTCCACCGACCCACGCCACGTCGATCCTCACCTTCTTCGAGACCTCTTCGCCGATTGCAATCACTCTTGCCACAGATTACCGCACCAACGCGAAGCCGTGGATATCCAAAAGCTTCGCATAGCTCTGTGTCACAGTGCCGTGCTTGTCTCCGTCTTCTGCAAACCTCACCATGTAAACGTTGTTGCTGATGCTAATTACTCTTCATCTTCAATCTTGCCTGTGCCGGATTTCCTCACGCCGGTTTCTCCTTCCGGCGATCAATTAGTGGGATTTGGTCGTGCAGTTTCCGATTATGGTCTTACTGCTTCTATCTACGATGTCATGGTAACCCTTGCCAACATTTTTCTCTTAAAAGTGGAAAATTCATCAATAGGAATGAAGGGTGTTTTTATGGTAAATTTCAACCCCTCCCCTCGTCAGGTTCGTCATTGGTTAAACATTAAAGGATATTGGTTAAAAAATTAATAAACAATATTTTTTTATTAATTATTATGTTTAAATGTATTAAAAATCTTAAAAGTAAGTCTTTTTTAAATAATATTTATTTATTAATTAATATTCTGAAAATAATTGTTAATATTTTTTAAAATTAATATTTTTATTAAAAATATAACAATGCACTATCTTATTATTTTTAATGCACTGTTAATATATTATTTAATAAAAAGTTAAGCCATTGGTTAGTAAAGCCTTTTAAATGCCTTGTTAAATAAATAACTTAATTAAATAGTTATGCAATACGTTAATTTTTTTTTATAGATAATATTAAAAATTATTAGAATAATAAACAATTTTTATAAACAATTTTTTAATGTGCATCTAATGACTTATGTTAAAAATAAAAAATAAAAAATATATTAAAAATTGTAGTATTTAATATTATTAATGCATTGAGTTTTATTACATTTAAAATGTTATTAATTTTAATAGCAAAATTTTTTTTTTAATAAAATTTAATAATTCACTGTAGATAGATTCTTATAATCATAAATTTTTACAAAGTCCACTGTGAAGTTTAGGAAACTGCATTGAGCGTTTTCCCGTTTTGATTTTGTCATGTCAGCGGTTCCTTGGTTAACGTGCATGGATCAACGTGCTTCAGTGTCTTGCAGGTTATTCCATCCCTGCGGAGACTGGGAATCGGTCAGATGATAGTTAAAAAAATTGTGAGGTATGCAGCAGACAACTTGTTGATGAGATTTAACTCTTAATCATCAAGTTATTGTCCTGTTCAAGTTTTTGCTTTCGAGTTTCGTTTTGATATCCGGAATCTATGCTTGATCACATAAATCTCCTCCTAGGTGTAGCATTGTGATATACTGAATATGCTGTAAAAATGAAAATAAAATCATTCTCCTTTTGTTTTTTTATATAGTATTTAAAAATAATATGTATCAAAGTATAAAATTTTAGAAAAAATTATGAAAATATGAAAACTCGAAATTTTTTGTGCATTGCAGAGATTCAGAGAGAGAATAATTAAAAAAATAAAGTTAAACTACCAAAAATCATCAAGAACTTGTAGGATGTTATTATTTTCAGCTAAAATTTTTCATATTCCTAATAGTTTTTTTTTTCTAAAACTCATATTTTGGGATGTGAAGTTATATATATAAAGAGTACTCTCCTTTTCCCCCATTTCTTGGCTCTAGAACTTGTAGTGGTACTTTCTATTTTTCTTTTTCATTAAAGATAAGACACCCAAGGCTCCAATTATCTAAATATGACTTATTCCTTTTGCAGAATGCTTACAAATAGAGACATCTATGATATAGCAGCCCTTTGCTCAGAGAATGAAAGGTTGTTCATTATCCTTATATAGTGCCTAATCTTATTTCTCTGTGGATAGCTAATGATGTTCTTTACTTTTGTCAGGTTATTTTTTAAGGCATGTGGATTCGGAGATGACATTTTGGGTTCTACTACCATGATGTACACGAGAACTGCTTCATTAACATCCCAGGAAGGTGAACAGAGCGTTACTCGTGCAGGCTGAAAGCTATTGTTGGTTCCACCTCTTCTTGAGGGACCCTACGAATCTTCAAAAACCATAGTGTAAAAGAGAGTCAAGCTGCATTATGTAATCAGCAAGCAAAACCATGGTTGTTGTCTGATCAACTATTGGAGGTTTGACTTTGCCATTGTTTATGTAATTCTTAGTAGATGTAAATTCAATTGATAGGGAAATGGGTAAATTGCAAGATCTTTTGCCCATTCTTTCAGTGCAAATGTGGATAATGTTGTGGCTTCTGGAAGCACATATTTTTGTACAGAGCACATCCTAGTAAACTGCCAATTTTTTTTTTCTGTCTAAAGATTCATGTCTACTCGTCAGTCCATTAACGATTTTTGTTTCATCAAATTAATCTCTTCAAAACATATCCTTACAAAGACTAAAGTGGCAATACAAAAGGATAAATTTGACTCTTGAGAGACTAATTTGATAACCAAAATCTTCAGAGAACTGTTGTAATGTGGAATACTGATTATATTATCATCAACAATATTCTATGGTCTAGTTTTCTTATGTGCTAAAGTTTTTACCTCCGCGTATGAAAATTAACCCACCTTTTTTTTTCCGGTCTAAAAAAATTAACCCACCCATGAGTGTAGCGGATTCCTATCTAGCCATGATGCACTCCACAAGGGGGCTAAAAAAAGTTGGCATAAGGGTGCCCCCAAACGATGTTTAGGTATAAGAATTTTCTGATATCAAAGTAAAGGATCCTTTTAAATACTGCAAAACACGTTTACTTCATTTCATCTATTTTCCTGCGCCACCCTTATCTAAAGAAGCTTACAGGAGACAACATCGCATTTTCCTTTGCTAAACTTTCTATGGGGATTATATGGGTGGAGGTTTGCTTGATATCTGCACATGGACTCCAGCATTCAACCTCACTTTGGAAACGTCAATGGTTTGCTGTTGGGTGGATTGATGTTGACACCAAATATTGCACCAAAGTTGTTGATTCTGGGAGTGCAAACCCAGTTTGGAGAACAAAGTTTGCCATTCCTGTTAATGACTCAGCGCCAGACATCCAAAAGTTGGCTCTGAACGTGGAAGTTTACAGCATAGACCCCATATTCTTCACGGAGAAGTTTCATGGCTCAGCAATTGTTGCTCTCAAAGAATTTCTTGTCAAGAAGGTAAAGAATTCTGAGGTGTCAAAACCAAGGCAAGAGGAAGTTGGAAGCTACAGATTACGAAAAAAGAAATCCAGCAAACCAAGAGGTTTCATTGATATTTCAATTCGTATTTCTGAGGAAAAGGAAGAGCCAAATTCCCACCCAGGTGTATGATTATTTCATAACCTATAGGCAAATTGCCTTTCAGCTTCACTGTTGCTGTTTTGTTATCTGCATTTTGTATCTTATTTTCTCTTATTCCAATATGATTTATAATGGGTTGGTTAATTTGATATGAAGTTTACCTCTAGCTTTTTTGGAAAATTCTAATCTTGAACCTGGGCTTTGAATTTGTTTTGTAGGTAGCAAGGAAGGAACAGTGATCTTAGATGATTGCTACAGTAGCCAATCGACAACACAGGGAGGGTTAAGGCATGCCTACCCGGAGAAGCCTCAAGCTTCAATCCATCAGCCAGAAAATCATGGACTAGCAAACTTCCCAGACTCCCATTCAACGCCCTTCACTTCCACCAACTATTCTGACCAATATGTGGGTGAACCAAGCTACTATGAGGCTACTGGATCAAGCTATCTACTGCCTAGAACTAGAACACCTCGACCCCCATCCCCACCCTCAAATGTTGGTTATATTCCCACTTTTCTTCCAAGAAATGATGGCTTCCCTCCAAGCTACACAGACATGCCCTCATACATTGGAGCCCCCAGTCAGAGTATACCTCCAGGTTTTGCAATGGGAATAGGGGCTGAGGCATTGGCAGCTGGTGCTGTGATATTTGGTGATGACTTCATGTCAGGATTTGATGTTCCTTCAGACCTAGGAGATGCTCCTCTTAACATAGGAATCGATCCTCCTTTCTGAACATGCATTAATCAGCTTAAGTAATCATATTTGGATGGATAAAGCCTACACTAAGAGATTATTTGAGAACCGGTTATACACTAAGATTATTTGAGGTTTTGGAGGAGAGTGGCAAGGAGGGAAAACTTTGTATTTTAAATAAATATATTTTAATTTAATAATGTTTTAAATTAGTGTTATAAAACATTATAACCATGTATTTATTCTCATAAAAAAATATATAATTTTGTTAAATTTAAAAAAAAAAAAAAACTTCCTTTCCTATTTTCTCCAAAAACTCCCTTGTGAACAACCCCTAAAGGAAGTATTAGTTTTGCTGATGGGTCTGAAAGATCAAGTCATTTATTATTTTTCTTTGTAACTGGCAATATTTTCTCTCAGTAAGAACTTATCTTTCAATAGCTTCATGCTAATATCTTTTACAAGGGTAGTTAATATCAAAATCATGGATCATGAACTGTTCAAGATCCAGTCTATTAATATTTTTATTGTATAATAATTTTAAAAAACTGCAATTAAATAAATTGAATGCCTGGTTCATGTACTGCACTCCCTGCAGTTTATCCACATCCCAAAATCAAATACATTATTTAAGAACACTTGTTAAATGAAGTCTTTGTTGCATCCAAGAGACATCTCTGCCAGGCTAAATGGCCAATGGTATAAGTGGATTTACAAATCTTTGAAGCAGGTAACCTATAAAGAGGATTTCATCTTGTACTATGGCAGGCTAGCAGCAATATAATATAACATAGAATTATAGGTTATTGCTTACAGCATTTTTCCAACTGCTAGACAGAGTCAGAGATCATCCTGCTTGATGAATTTAATGAGTATGCATCGATTCACCTTCAATGAATCTTTATCCATCCGATAAAACTGCAAAGAGGGTCTGCCTATATAATATGTATCTTCTTCTATGAAATAAAACAGGAAACTGTAGTGGTAAAAATTTCAGATTACAGCAGATTGTGCATATTGTTCGTTCGAATCACCCACTAATCTCCTTAGGAAGTTTTCAACAATTGAAATAAACTCCTCCACTTTTTCTTCATGGGGCAGATGGCCACATTGCTTAATTACTTCAAAAGATGCTGCTGGTATGACTCGTGAAAGTCTCTCAGCATTCCATGAAGGGACCAGTCGATCAGTGTCACCAGTTATAATCAGAACTGCTTCAGTCAAAACAATTATGCTCAATATTCAATTCAAATCTATCAAGAAGGTTTTAGCGGAAAGAGATACATGATACAACATGAATCCAGGAACAAGAATCAACCAAAAACAATGCATGGACATGCACCAGTAATTACATAACAAATCAATAAATAAAAATTGCGTTAATTGATTTGCCAAGTTTGTAGAAAATCTTTAAGTGACATCGATTCTGGCACTTAGCATCTATATTCTGTAAATTAAACATCCCAATGATCCATATTTAATTTTAACACAAAAATATCCAGTGAATTCACTGATTAGAGTATAAATAAGACATGAGCCTCATTCCATCTTGGTTAATATCAAGTCAAAGCATAAACCAGTTAACCTATTCATTGCCACCAAAAACTGACATTTTGAAATCATTCTAAGATGGTTTCCATCTCTCCCACAGCCTATCAATATTCTTCCTGATCAGTTATTCAAAGGTCGAGGGAAAAAAGAAAGGCAAATAAAAGTGGACATATATAGGAGTACTGACACACCAGGACATGATATTTTATGAAGTCTATCAGAAAGTGATGTCTTTGTTTTAGATTCCTCATCCAGAAGCATTGCTGCAGTGTATTCTACAAGTGCCCTATCCCAATCCTTAGTCCTCAATGGCTGCATTTAGTGATAACAACCAGGTGAGCACTAACTATTTGAGTAGGATGGAAAATAGAAAAAATAAATAAAAAAAAAATAGAAAATCACAGTGAGATTACCTTTGTATATCCGCTAAGAACGTGCTCAGATACCTGTTTTGGGTCATACCATGAATTTCGAACAGCAGCAGTACCAAACTTATCAATTGCCATTCTTACCTGAGATTCATGAGAAAAAGGGGCCATCAGTCCAGGGGTCATGACACATGACAAATTATTGATAGTGGCCGTTTGAGAAGTACAGTCTAACAAACTAAACTCAGAAGCCAAACTAATGCAAGACTAATCCAACCAGACACAATCTAACCAAATTTTCCTTATGTAGCTTAAAATATGTACATCAATTTTACATTTCAAGCTGTGAATTACTAAAACTGGCTAAAAGGAAATAATATATGGAATACAAACTTGTTGGAAAGGTTTTCATTAGTTCAATCTAGTAGCTGTTGAACCAACAATTTCTCATTCTATTAGATTAGTATATTTCCAATAATGATTAAAATGACAAGGTTAACATGACTCAAATGAGATTGGTATTGCATTACCAAAACAAGTTTATTACCAGCATTATAGCAAGGGAAGAACGCAGGATAGCTGATAACAATTTCCTATACAAGAAGTTGAACATATTTGTCATTTGCTTCATCATCTGTGTTATTGCCTCTGCAATGTACTTGGTAATCTTGGACAACATCTTGTAAAGCCCAAAAATTGGATTTTTTCTGATAGAACTGTTGTCATCTTTAATTTGGTTATCATGTCTTGATTTATTTTCTTTAACAGTTCTGGGTGTAGTAAGTGGGGCAAATATTGCTGGGGCAACTAGGATCAGAGCAGCAACACGTTCAGGAGCTTCAAAATATGTATTAACTGCAACAAGTGAACCAGCTGAGTGCCTGGAATGTCATTTTGGAGACATCTCAGCCTCTAAAAAAGGGACTATGGTGCAGAGGCATATGAGAATATATTTCTTTATGTTATTATTATTTGATTGCCAGTTATACAGCACTGAAATCTGGCTTCAATGGAGAAAATGTTAATATGAAAAAAAAATGAGAAAAAAGGTCACTAGAAATATATGTATATGTTTTTGGACTACAGGGGGCATTCATGTTACTAATGTCTGATCTTGTAATATCATGATGACTGTCTACTAATTCAGAATGGTGAAAAAGAAAGGCTAATCTATTTAACATTCTTGATTTGAAAAATGACAATCATATTAATGCAGCAACACATAAATATATGACAATCAAACAAAAACAACTTATAATCGCCTATGCAACTGTTGATCTTATAACTATGAGGAGCTCCACTTTGGTTGAAGAAAATCATTTGATACCTCAGAAAAATAAAGCCACTTAGCAAAACAGAAGACAGAATATTCACATACCCCACTAGAATTGCCTTCTCAGCATTTAATAAATCAATGAAGTGCAAGGTAGCAAGGACTGAAAATGTCATTGAGTACGCATTTAGAGGTTTTGCATCTCCTGCTTCTGAAGAAAGAGGCTTCGATAAATTTACTCTTGATGTCAATCCAAAGGCTGGTCTATCAAAAGCAAGAACTTTTGAGCCAATAACCACTGCCAAAGGCTTCATAACTTGTTTCCATGAGAAAACTGAGGCTCCAAAACCATGTAACAGAATCATAGGAAACCCTAGCTTCTTGATTTGATGAGAACCAATCTGATTCTGCACCACGCTCTGCGCTTGGGATTCAGCATCACATATCTTGTGGTGTATATGCACTCCTTTGAACTCACAAAAACAACTGTCAAGATCAGCTAAAACCTTTGGATCCACTAATTCATCCTGATCAATGCCAGCTATCTCCTTCTTTTTCTTTTTCGCTCCTACATCCAACAACTGCTCTGGAGAAATGGGGTTCAACATAAAACACTCGTGTAAGTAACCTAGCAACAACGACCTTCCCATAATAAAAAAAAGGGGGTCTTGCTAACGATTGTTTGACACTATTAAGAAATTTAATTACATTTTGATGCACTGGAAATCATGGGGAAGTACATTTATAACATTTTTCAACAAAAAATTTCTACTTTTTAAGACGCTTATTAGCATTTGCCAGAAAAAATACCAATGAAAAGCTTTCATTTTTTGGTTTCATTTCTTTTCTCCTAGTGGCTAGTTTGTTCAGGGAACCAACATTAAAGTACAGAAAATGAGAGGACTTATGTGGGCTTGATACTTGATTTCTCCTACACTTCACTGATTTTTTTCCATTAAAAAAAGGCAAAACAAATTCATGAAACTACAAAAAAACATTAAATTACATTAAAGAAGAGATGATGAAGTATTTCAGTAAATGAAAATAGAAGAGAAATATACCTGAATATTCAGCACCAGAACCGCTAACTGATGGAGCTGAAGAAGCAAAAGCAACGAAGCTATTCTTACGAGGGTACGAAGCAAATATTAGAGGAGAAGGGTGCTTGTGTATATATGAGAGTGTAGAGGTAATGCAACGATGGGATAAAAAAGGAGTGGGAGAAGGGGTAAGGAACCCCAATTCCCCAGAAAACACGCCCAATTTCATTCTCATCATCAAGTCGCTTCAACTTTCGTGTCACTTTCTCTTCCAACTCGTTCCAGATTAAGCTTAATGCTTCATCTAAACAGATAGAATCCGTACCACTACCAGCAACTAATAACCAGAAAACAATAGTGCCCGCAATCATCCCATTCAGTCAAATTAATTTTTAACTATTAAATACAATTAAGACCCCCCCCCCCCTCTTTTTTTCTATGTAATATTATATAAAATATGAAATTGTAATGTGCACAACATAAAAGGGTCATAAAATATATAAACAGTCTCATGCTAAATATATACACTTCGAACGAACCCTCTAAATTTGAAGAGATTTCACACTTTAACTTGAAGATAAAAAAATGTTATATATATATATATATATATATATATAATTTTTTTAATTAAAGAATAAATTGTTATATTTTAAATTAAATTAACAAGAATATTGATAAAGAATAAAATAATTATAACAAAAAAATATAATTCACACATCATTATTGATAATTTTTAATTTAAAATATACACATGGTGAATTATAAAGTAAAATAGCTCATCTATTGTTTATTTTTTAGATAGTAACTTTTTATTTATAAATATTAATATTTTATTTTATTTTTATTATAAATTTTATATTATATTAACCTGAGGTTTAGGTTAGTTTTTTTTAGTTGTAAAAATTATGAAAATATAACTTTTATTTAAAAAATTATAAATTTTATGATATTTTCAAATTTGATGGATTTCATTACCCATATGTTTTTATTTTTAAAATTATATAATAAGCTAGGGTTAAGTTCATGAAATTAATGAAGTTGAAACTTGTGATCATTTAATTTAAAAAAAATTAAAATTAAAATTAAAATTAAAATCCTATCCTAAAAACATCCTTCATAAGGTTGTGATAGAATAAGAATTTGACTCTGACAATGGTCATGGATGTATAAGGTTAGAGGGCAGGTCCTGAAACATCTTAGAATAGAAGTATCAACTACCTCCACCTCTGATTTGATAATGTGATCGATGTTGTTACCATCATCTACGTTTCTGTTATTATTGAGTCTTATTCTAAGCAAATATATTTAGACATGTAACGAATAATTTATATATTTTGGATTTAGAAACTAAAAACTAAAAAGTATTAAAGTGCACATTGACCTGTGAATTGGTTACAGTTTTTAATACGGTGAACACAAGGAAAGAGTAGAATCGAAGGGCAAGGGAGGGGAACACAACCCTGGGAAATCAACAGACGTGAAATCAAACAACAACGTTCGGAAATGGAAGCACTGTTGTGCACAAAATTGGGTGACCCAACGGTGGGTTTGGAAGAAAATTCGAGCCCAATAGTTGTGTCAAAGAATCACCCAATCCCTCAACTCAATTCTCCCACTTCCGTAAGAGTCAGAATCAAAGCCACAAGCTTGAACTTCGCCAACTACTTGCAGATGCTCGGAAAGTACCAAGAGAAATCCCCTCTCCCATTCATCCCTGGCTCCGATTTTTCTGGCTTCGTCGAAGCTGTTGGCCCAAAAGTTTCCAACTTTCGTGTCGGAGACCCTGTTTGCTCCTTCGCCAGTCTCGGCACTTTCGCGGAGTTCGTTGTCGTTGACGAGTCCCAATTGTGAGATTCTTCTTCTCCAGCGTTTTAGTGTTGTTACATTTTATTAATTCTCAATGCTCGCGTGTTTAAGTTTGAATTTTTAAGGTTTCGAGTGCCAAAAGGTTGTGATCTTGTTGCTGCTGGAGCACTTGCTGTGGCGTTTGGTACTTCTCATGTTGCACTCCTCCATAGGGCTAAATTGACATCTGGCCAGGTATCTATCCTTTGCTTCCCTTGTTGTTAGGTATGGCCCTGTTTGAAAGACCTAATGAACGGCTTATAGAAATAGTTTAGCTCTTTTCAGCTTATACTATTAAGTTTCATGGTTAAATTTATGGCATAAGCCATAATTTAAGAAAAAAAAACTTATTGAATAAGTACTTAATTAAGTTGTGTACCCAAATGCCCCTATGTGCGAGTACTTACTCATATATATATATATATGATGATAATAATGTATGTTGTTCTGTCTCTTTGTGCGGTTAACTTAACTGGGTTGTGGTTATGGGGTTGTAGGTGTTGTTGGTTTTGGGGGCAGCTGGTGGTGTGGGCCTTGCAGCTGTGCAGATTGGAAAAGCATGTGGTGCCATTGTCATTGCTGTGGCTAGGTAGTGAGTTGTTTTTCACATTTTCATGTTTGGGTTGCATGTGACATAATGCCATGATTGCATTCTAATGATTATTCCTATCTACCTGGTGAGTATCCCTTGGAGTTAAGTTTCAGTCTTTCTTGTTTTGCATGATCTGGTGGTGTTAGGGGAGCTGAGAAGGTGAAGCTCTTGAAATCGCTTGGTGTTGATCATGTGGTGGACTTGAGTGATGGAAATTTTATGCAGAGTGTCAAGGAGTTCCTTCAGGCCAGAAGGCTTAAGGGGATTGATGTCCTCTATGACCCAGTTGGAGGCAAGCTTGCTAAAGAATCTTTGCGGCTTCTGAAATGGGGAGCTAACATTCTAATAATTGGGTTCGCAAGTGGAGAAATTCCTGTCATCCCTGCTAACATTGCTCTTGTTAAGGTACAGCAGGAATGGAGCTTCAGGCTTAAATTATTTTATGCTTGTTGCTTGATCTAGTCATGCTTTTTTCACATGGACATTGAATTTAAGATCACATTGTGCGACAAATAATTTGAAATTAATTGGGAAGGGATTTGGAGGGAAGCACAACTGAGTACCTGAAAATTGACCATTGCATTGATTTAATCTCTTCTTTCTACTCTTTGCTATCACTTAATCTAACAAATGTTGCATCTGTTGTTTAGCAAACCCCAAGAACTCCCAACTTGGCTTCTCAAAGTAGTGTCCTCAATTACATGTGCCCAGGTCATTCCATAAATACAATTTGTGCATTACTCATTATACTTCTTCCTTGTGAAGCATTGTTAAATTGCTGGCTAAGGCTTTTAATTAGCCTTCATATATTTTCACCAGTAACCTGAATATTCATCATCATGTAGACACAAATCTAAGTTGGCCTGGGCATCCTGAATGACTGTGCATAATTGTATATATCAGTTATTTGCATGTATTGATGAAAATGCTTAATCTGGCTTTCTATGAAACATAGTATTGGGCATTAAGTAACATGTATTATTGCAACATGATAAATTGTTCTTTCATTTTCTTTTCCTTTAGACAAATGAAACTGAAAATAATCATTCTAAAACAATTGTTACTTTATGCTATGCATTAAGAGCAGCAAAAATCCTGGAGCCAAACAAAAAGCCAGGAAGATGCAGTATCTTTCTATTTTATCCCAAAACGACTGGTCTAAGTCTTGTTCCTGGGTTGTGAATTATGACATTTACCTGCAAACTTCACTTTAAGATTACATTGGAATTAGGGTGAATTTAAGAAAAGGATGATTCTTTTAGGTAATGGGAAAAGATGATTTAGGGCTCTAAGATTGGGGGAATTCTGTTTGGCTTGCTTATTGGTCTTATTAATGAAGAGAGTCTGAAAAAGTCAGACGATGATAGGAAGAAGACCAAGGCACCTAAGATATATATCTCATTACTCGACAGATAGGGTTCTCTAAATATTCCTTATTCAGTTTCTATTTGATAACTTAGCACATCACTTATGTGGGAGCCAACTTGAGGCCCAAACTAAATAACCAGCCACTGATAAATATGATAAAATCCCATATAAATAAAAGAACATACCATAGCTCCATTCATATGACTTTTGATTTCTTTGTTTTTGCTGCCTGCGATATATACTCTCATTAATTCAGTATGATTTCTGGGTTATGATTGCTTTTGTTTAAAATCATTGTTCCAGAATTGGACAGTGCATGGCCTCTATTGGGGTAGCTACAAAATACACTGCCCAGATGTTCTCGAAGATTCTATAAAGGAACTGTTGTCTTGGTTGGCAAGGGGCTTGATTTCCATCCATATTTCTCATTCTTACCGTCTGTCAGAGGTCAGGAATTTATTTATCAAAACTGTTCTACTAATTTGTGTTTCTTTCTCTTTTCTCTGATTCTATACGCATTTCAAGACTTAACCATTTGTTTTAACTTTTAAAGAGATTTCACTGCTGCTTTTACCCTTAGAAGGTTTTTTTTCTTTTTTTTGTGGGCATAGTTCACTATTCATTACATCAAAATCAGTATGTTTACTGACTATATTCAGGTTCAATATTTACTTCAGTTTAACTGGCGGTGGCACTGGTTGCCATCTGTCCATCCCTACTGCAGTTTGAGTACTGATTTAATGCCTTCTCTTTAAGACTGATGTCGTTGTGTTGCCCATGGGAGTGTTACGTGACTCATGATATGGAATTGGGGTGTCATGAGATTTTCCTAGGTTATACTAAGATATCATTACAAATGTAGAATAACTATTGAAAACGGACTTGATCACGTTTAGTTTGAGATTAAATGTTTAGATAAAAAATATTGAGGTAGGCCGAGTCAAGACAGGAGGTGAAATAAAGAATCTATTTGATTTCTTCCTCATAACATAGGGATTAAGGAAATATGAAAAAAAATTGTAGTTGCATACTTTTGCTTTGTTACCATCAGGAAAACATTGAGACCACGGTGAATGATCTCAGCATTTCTACTTACTACTCTTTTTTCTCCTTCATCTGATGATGTATGTGTGTGTGTGTGTGTGTTTGTGTATAAAATTGATTTTGGCAATTATTTACGTTTAGAAATCTTGTACCACTTGCCTCTTCATCCACATATGTGCTTTATAGATTTTCAGTGGGGCCTAGTACTAGGTTGTTGAAACAATTTCTTATCCTTGCAGGCCAACCTCGCCTTTGCTGCCATCAGAGATAGGAAAGTTATTGGAAAGGTGATGATTGTTTTTGACGAGAAATTTACAAGATCTAAGCTGTGACCCTGCCAAAATTATGCTTTGATTGAAATTGTGTAGCGACTAAGAGAAGTTAGTACATGGCAAAACAAAAATACAAGGAGCAATAATTGCCAAAATTATGTACAAAAAACATTACCCTTGAAGTCTCCACAACGTTATGTAAAATCTTTACTTTATTGGGAAGATTTTTTTTTTCACAAAATTTAGTACCGCTTACGTGAACATTTTTATACAATGCCCCAAACTCAAAGCTGTCTACTCTATTGCTACGGAGCGAGGTTAATTTTTACATTCTTCTATGATAAGAAACTTTAGGTGCCAACAGTTCTCTGATTCATTAAATTTTCTGTTTTTCTCTCAACCATTGACGCTTTATAACTGTTTTGGACGTGTCATAAAAATTGTGTAGTAATCGTTTCCTGTGCTCAGCCTGTGCTTCTGATTGATTATCTTGTTTAGGCCAATAGCGTTCACTTCAATTTATATGTTTTAAAAAAAAAAACTTTAAACATTACTCATTCATTCCTGAAGTTTCGTATTTGTAGGACAAAAGTCACATTTTATTACCGCCAAGCCTCGTCTAAGATTGAAGAACAAGAATTCAAATATAAACACACATGGCTAAAGTGATACATATGACAACAACCTTAATTAGGTTATAATAAAAAAGACACGTACCGTGGATGCTGTGTTTGGAATATTTGTATAAGAAGCTGATAGGATAAACTAATATTATCAGATAATATGGTACCAATGTCCTAAGATTTATTTATTCTAACAGTGAACACTGAACATATATTGGAAGTCCAAGGTTGGATCCTTGGTAGAATGACTGTTTGTTATAAGCTTTAACTTCCGGGCAAGTAGGATGACTTTTTCTTCTAATTGTCCTTTTTAGTTAGAGGTGTCATAGTTGTATTATATATTTAACAATTATATTATATTTTACGTTTAAAGTTTTTGTTCGAATGGGCAAAAATTTATAGAAAAATATTATGCACCTTAGAAAGATGTGATACTCAAGTGTCAAGTAAAAATAATGAGCACAGCCCACTTAAAATATGGTACATTGCAATCTAGTATGTAGTTTACATAAAAAATGTGCAACATATTAGACCATGCATGTGTATCATTCTAGTGTTTTATGTCTATTATTTTTACTCAACACTTCTTTAATATCATCGAATGCACTGGTTTTAGTAATTACTTTTAAAATAATATTATTTTAATAAATAATTTTTAAAGATGCATTGTTATTATAAAAAAGACCACCAATTTCACTTGTTGCAAATGGTCACCAATTCATGTGACAATTGCATAAATGGAGAGTGGTTAACCTAAAATTCTACCATTAGAAGAAACGATTCATTAAATCCCATAAAGTTAAGGGAAAAAAGGTGACATAGTGAGAACTATAAAAAAATTATAAATAATAAAGGTAACACCAATGAGTTATATCATTGGAAATGCTCTTAAAAAGCGTGAAAATGGGGTCTCTAGTTTCACGGATTCTGTTGATTCTTCATCTACAACTCTGTTTCAGAAAACAAATGGCAGGTTTTTTTTTCCCCCCACCCTGGAAGAAGGCCTCTCTACAAGGTTAGTGGTTTTTTATTCCATTGACAAAGATTAGCCATGACTTTTTCATGTTACTTCGTACTTACCCTGTGTTCAAAATGCACAATAATTTATAAGTCTATCAGTTTCTTTATATTATCAGATCTCATCCAAGTAGCTTATACTATTTAGGTGCCCCAAACGCAACCTGAGCTGATACATATATATGTATAAGCCAAGTGACCCATGTATCATGACAGAATACTTCAGCAAAATTTCCCATGCAACGGTGTTAGTACGTAGTAAGAGATGTTAGTGATTTATTTGTGATTAAGCTGTTGCTATCAGCATTCCTAAATTCAATTTCATTTCCTTTTTCCCCAAAATATACAAGATATACAACATGTACTATCTCAAGATCCTCCAGTACGGGGGAATCATATTTACACATGATAATAACAGTTTATGACCTGGTGCTGGACACATTTACATGGCTTGAGAATAGCTTACTGCTTGGCAAACATGTTGAGCAACTTGAAATAGTTTATATTGGTCTATTTTCAAATTTTAGGAAACGAACATACTCCTGCTGCACCATCTCTCCCCCTTGTACTGGATCAAAGCTACATCTGTAGAAACTGATATCACATGGAAAAAAAGAAAGTACGGTTTGTGAGCTAGGTTGACAAGAATGGTGAGAACTAATTTCCTTAAGCGATCTTGAAGAGGCTAAAAGGAAGTAATAGAGAAGGGACATGCACTAAATAGTGTTATAAATTTAATTATCTCCTTTTGCAGCTAATGAACTCATCACATACAATCGCAATCAACTTCAAAACAAGAGGGGAGTGTAGGAAAATAAACAATACAGAAACAATGATTGTATAGAAGAAGCTACTTAAACTTTCTCTGTATTTGAGTACATTATATATGTGTGTACGGGTGAGAATCCACCAACTCCATAAAATAGTTTTTTGTATAATTTCATAGAATTTTAAAATCAAGTGGAACTTCATTAGTCTAATTTATTTAAACAAAAACTAAAGGGAAACCAAGTGCTTGAAATTCACACCTAGCTCAATCTGGGGAGAGAGACTATTTTTGTATGCAACATGATCCCTATAAGCAGAGACACTATTTTCAAGATTTGAACCTGTCATGAGGCAACAACTTTACCATTGTGTCAAGGCTTGCCCTCATGTTATCAAACAATATACTTTCAGAATATAAGTAAATGTCAACTATTAGATTAAAACTCACGAACGTCTTCTTTATCCTAATTTAATTTTAATATGCATGAACACCACTTCATAAATTTGCACTCTGCAAAAGTTTATTCAATGATATAAGTTACCGTGATCACCACTATAGACGCTCTAAATTAGCCATTAATCTCAACAGCGTGCATCACTAAGATATTGTGTTTACCTCAACTTTTTTAGAAAATTTTGAAGATCAACAATTCCATTTAAGAATAGAGATGAGTGGAACACACACAACCGATGAGCTGATGATAATAGTAGGATGATGATAGATACACATACCTCCCATCCATGCCAACAATTATGACGGTGTTCTGAGATCCAAATGCCACAATGAAATGAGTATTTTCAGGCAAGTGGAACTGTGCGAATGACCATTCTGAGCTAAAATATTTTGGTAAGACTCCTACAATTTGGTCAAGGAAAAATGGTGAGCACAAAAATAAATGTACCAGGAATATTGTTCAATTTCCCATCTTAAAAATAAACTTCAGAATCATGAGTAGATTTAGAGAACAGAAACCTCATATCCTTAAAAGATAAGGGTTCTGTAAGAGAAGATGATGTTCATACAGCAATGCTTTGCAAGGGTTTGATTCTGATAAGGGTAATGCTATGTCAACAACTCTTACATTAAGACACACACACTAACATACAGAGACATTGATTCAGATTTGTGTAGAAAAGTACTGACATAATCCCATGCAAATCCAAAGGTAAATCTAATGGACCTGAAGAAACTGATTTTTTGTGTCTCATAAAGGAACTAATGATTAGAACAGGGCCACATGCACACACAACCTCATCCTATGGACTGAGGAGGGTGACGATCTTTTATCATGAATGCGTCATCACATTTTATACCCACCACTTGTATAGTTGTATAAAAACAGCACAGTTCAGATAGCTGACTTGATGTGGATTAAATGATTCCATCTAATTTTTCATCCACATAAAGGCCTACAAATTATCATTTTAAAAAATCATACACACTGTAGCTCCCTGGATTCAAATGGGTGAACTAGATAAAATGATTGAATCTCCAAATTCTCCAAGTGCTGACAAAATCTATTTTACCTCTCATGAAAGATAATGATGAATTGGGGTTGGCACCAGTATTTGGGGAAATCAACGGATCCAGAGAAGTTGAAGAATTCTGATGAAACAGTGCTGGTCCTTGGGTAGCATTTGGCTGAGTCAAACTATCCTCCCCAGACACCCTCACTCTCAAGCTGAATACATGAACAGTGCCTTTGTCACTTGATGCTGCCAACCACTGGACATTTGGAGACAGAGCTAAACTGTTGATTTCAGCTCTATCCACCCCTCTTCTTACCTACAAGAAAGAGATAACGGATGATAGAAAATGAAAATAAAGGAGGAAATTTGGTAGAGAAGATCAAAGCAATGTCTACTAAAAAATTTATAATTTCAGAATTTTTGTGGCCAGCCAAGACTATTAACATGTAAACGTTTCCTTTTATAAGAAATGTGAAAAAGTGTAACTACAAAACATGCTAAAATGTGAGGAGACATCCAAAAGTTGCAAAGGAGTTCAGTATATCCTATAAAGATTTAGAAATGATCAAGAAAGAATGTGTGAACAAAAACAATAAACAATTTGCAATAATAGATGGAGCTTGTGTACAAGATGTCTAATTCTAGAGCAGGATAGTTTGTTTTGTTTTCCTACTTTCAATCAAGATAAGAGAAATATGAAAACTTTTCACTAAAACAGTATTACAGAAAAGAAAAAAGAAGAAGAAGAAGTCAATTCAAATAATAATATGCAGATGAGAAAATTAAAATTCCCAAAATAGAAAAATCCAATGCAGTAAAGTAGACATGGCAGTGGGTTATCATAATAATGAAATCCATTTTGTAGTAACCTACTTCTTGTAAACGAGACCCATCCATTGTATTGAAGATTCTAATCAAGGTGCCCTTAACACTAGCAGTTGCAAGAAGGAGCCCATCCATTGTCAGAGTGAAGCATGCAATTTGAGAATCATGAGCATTGATTAATTTTGTCATGTTCAATCCAAAGTGTTCAACTCGAACCTGTCCTTTATAAAGACCTGGACTAGCCAAAACAAATGCATTTGAATGGTGTGAAAGACAGCACAACCCCCTTGGATTCGCCAAAGTCTCAATCTGATGAAGAAGCTTCAAATCCATGAAATTATAAACATATATCTTGTGCTCAAGAACAACTACAATTCGATCACGTCTTAATTTCACTCCCCGAACTTCAGACCTAAATGTAAATTCACCAATGCACCTGCTCTGATGATCATCCCATATCAAAACTTTATTGGGTGGATAATGGGAATTAGCTACAGCACCAACAAGTGCTAAAATATTGCTGCGGAACAGCATCTCCACAATTCTAAAACCACCACTTTTTAAATCACGTCTGAAAGTTTCTTTGAAAGGTTCACAATTATAGATACGAAAACCATGACTGGTGCCAGCAGCAAAGCAACCATAGTCCTGATTCCAAGATATTGAGAGCAAGTCTGTTTCATCATTTTCATTCGTATCTGCATTAGGCCGGGAAAGAGAAGAAGAAGCCCCAACATCGGGGGATTCACAATTTCCAATTCTTGAAGTTGGAAATATTCCTTGAGATGTTGAAACAGATGAGCTCATATGAGATGAGGGGGACCCTGCCAGCATTTCCCGCACTCAATAACCACAGTTGACAAAGGTATAGAAGGTAAATTGCCACAAGGTGATTTCTGTTGTAACAGACAAGAAAAATTCATTGATATTACTTGAAACAAATCATTAATCAGACTGTAACGTTTGCAAGTTACAATGTGGGGGATAAAGTAGTAGGAGGGAATTGACCTGATATTATCAAAGGCAACATATTTATGTTGTTACTGTCTTTGTATATAATACTATATATTCAACAATAGCTGAGTGTCTTAATGCTCACCCAAACACATGATAGGGAATAAAGAGGAAGGTAAGGTAGTCCATGAAATGATATAAAATTCACATTTTTTATTTTTGGTATGAAAAGTAAATGTGATTCAAGACTTGCAAAGTAGAATTTCCCTTATTTAGAAATATAAGTCAACAAAAACTGAGCTTCTCCTAGACGGCTAAACCCACCCTTGAGCCTCAACAGTACACAACTATTCAGCTAAAAGAATTATCATTAACTCAAGTGACAAGAAACATATGTCCTTTTCATACTCCTTCTGCAGCTCAGTTCTCTCTCGCCCATTTTCTTCATAATATCAGGCAGCCCCACAACACCACAATCAGAATTTTAGTGTAGCACAGTTAGACTCATTGCTTGGGTCATTATTCATACCTTTCATTAGTCTTATCTAAGCAACTATGTCTTTGACTCTGATGCTCTTCAAAGTTCAAACAGATCAATCATTCATGTGTTATAACACATTAGACAGAGCAAGTTTAAGGTGATTTATTTGGTCTCGCAAGTAATCAACATGCCCATATAACCTATTAATATGTAAAGCAACCTTATTATGAGGGTTTGTACGAAACCAATACTTTGCAGTTAAGCTGAAATTCTTCCAACCCAACAAACATGCTCAGTTTCTCATATAAGTTTTTACCAACAAAATGCATCATATTTACGTATTCACATGTCAGCAAATAAGGTAACAATGTGATGGAGGCAAGAGGGTACCAGGGAAAGCAATCACTCAGAGCAACTCTGACCAAAATCACCAAATTCTCACTCTTTCCAGCAACGCAATTTCACTTCATAGTGCCTACACAAACCCCATGATCAGAAATTCCAAAATTGAAAAGAAAGATGCTAACGTTAACAACGAAAAGGCAGGAAGTGGCGATAACTATAAGGAATCGGCGAATTACAAAGGGGGAAAGGTTCATTTGGCTTTGGGAGACTCAAATTGAAAACCGGCAAAATTGAAAATTCCATTAACGGGAGTCCGAGAAAATAAGCACCATAAGATCATCAAAGCAAAATAAATAAAAAATAATAAAAGAAAAAAATGCACAAACATGAAAGATACGCGTTACGAACAGCGAAGAAGTCGGGATCAGAATCGCGAAGCAGACGCTTCTCTTTTGTGTGTTTCTTTGATTGATTTGTATGTACCCTTAGTTAGCTGTTTTTCTTTGTTTTTATTGTATTTTTACGTTTCTTATCGGAGAAATTCAGGGAACCCGTCCGTATTCATCGTCCTTGTCAAGTTAGTTGTAATTAAAAATAAATTTTATTTAATAAAAATAAGAAATATATGCAAACTAATTAGAAGTCCGTGTACATAAAATTAAATTTAAAATAAGATAATAATTTTAAATTAAATTTATTTAAAAAATTAACTTAATAATGCTTAAAATTTTTCAATTTAAATAACACAATTGCATTATTAGTCGTCTAAGTAATTGAGTAAACTTTATAAGTATATTTTGAACTTATTTTCTCTAGATTTCTATAAAAATATTTAAACTTAAAGTTATGTATTATTTATAAAAATATTTTAATTAAATCGAATATTATTTATTAAATAAATATTCTTTGGTAAAATTATAACAATTTTCATTTTAATTTATACAAAATAATATCTACATCATAGATAAACAAAAATTATACAAATTTTGAATCACAGTTCTAAATTTAACTTTAACCAGCTAAAAAAATAATTTTTTATTAACAAATAATTATTTCATCACACTTTTATAATTTTAGTATAATAATATATTTTTTTAATAAAAAAAGTATTGTTCTTTGATATTTAAACTTACTCCTAAAAGTTCAGATTAACAAAACTTATGTTTTATTATATTAACCAATAATATCAACTAAAAAATAAAAATTTAAAAGAGAGTTATTAATTATCAGAATTTTAGATCAAATTAAAAGAAGTGTTGTTAAAATAAAATAAAAAAAAAAGATAAAAATGTCCTAGTTAATGTAACTGTGATAAAGAATAATATGCAGCAAAATAGTATAATATGAATAAATTTTGATAAAAAAAAAATTGATTCTGAAACAAATTCATCATCAACAAAAATTTATTTGTGTATCTTCACAAACTTCTCAAATTATTTGTGCAGTAAAAAATTTATGATTATTAGATCCAGTCATATTATAAATCTACTTTTTGTATAAAATTCTATCAAGGGAGATTTTTCTTATTATCTACATCAAGAAAACATTAAAAAAGTGTGATAACGTAGAAGTTTTATATTGTGTTAGTAAATTGAATTAATTTTACATATTAATTAAGCTTAAATAAAGTACATGTAGCGTAATAATCAAACTAAACATATCTCAATGAATATTTTTTATGGGTACCACAGAATTTACCAATAATATATTCATAATACATTAATAATTAGTGTAAAATTTATTAATTTAACTATTAAATTATCTAATATTATTTTGATTATAATTCATGTTAATTTTTTTCTATTATAATGCATATTAAATTTCACACATATAAATACGCTATTCAATATTAATATTTATTTATATTTTAATTAAATATTATATATTAAAATAATATAATACCATAAAATACTTATTATTTTTATATATAAAATTTTAAATTTAATATATTTAATAAAAATATTTCAATAAATTATTAAATTAGTGAAGTATAAATATTTAAATTTAATATCTATTATGTAACTCTAATCCAATTTAATTCACAACATTTTTTTCAGGTGCGGACGGGTCCGATTAACAGTAATTTTGTCATAATTAATGTTTTTAATAATTTTCTTAATGTAGAATAAAAATAATAGATAATAATTTTTTTCAATATGTTAGATACTATTGTTTGTATTAAAAAATTATTACATATAAACTTTTACTATGTATATTTAGACACATTAAAAGAACATTTTAAAATTTGTTTTATTTTAATATGTTTAGTTATAAAGCTGTAATAGGTTTAATTTGATGAAAAAAGTTAAAATTTAAAATAAATTAATTTTTCTATAAGTGACGTTTGGTGTATAGAATTATTTTAAATTCTTGAAAATTATGGGATAAAAATTCAACCAATCAACCTAATTTATTTATTTTTGTATGAAATAAGAGACTCGTTGATTTACACTAATTATAGAGTTTAAAGAAAAAGAAGAAGTAAAATTGAGCTATCATAATAAAATAAAATAAAAACAACAAACAAAATTACTCGCTCAAATTCAAGTAAATGAAAATTCAAAATAAGATTACCAAAGAATTAATTTAATCAAATATTTGAATTTTAACTTGAGAATAATTTAATTATTTAATTTTAAATTAAAATATTAGAATAAAGTAATCTTAGAATAAATATTTAAATATTTTTATTTCTATAAACAAAAGATACATAAATCAGAATAAGCAAATTGAATTTGAATGTAATTAAAATTTCTCTTGTGAGAGCTTTTCACTGGTTCTTGATATAAATATATATATATATATATATATATATATATATATAACCTATAAAAATATTTAAACAATATTTTTATATTAAAAATTAATAATTAATTAAAAAATAGTCCTGACGAGTTGATTTGGTTCACTTTCATAAAGACTTCTTTCACTAAAAATATACTCATATATGAAATGTATTTAAGAAAATGAATTATTTTTACATGAAAGTGAATTAATTAAATTTAAATCATATAATTATATATGAATAATTAAAATTAAATTTATTGCAATATAATATAATCATTTAAAAAAGTTATGTAACATTTTTTTTTTGCTAATTTATGTATTTTAATCTTAGTGAATAAGATCTAACAATAAAAATTTCCTCTTTATAATTTTACAAAAAAAGACATTATTGTTTAATATGATGATAATTTTTTATTTAAATATTATAATGTTTATTTTAGTTATATTTTGTCTACGGCGTTTATTTTGATTTTCAATAAAATATTTGATTTTTAAACAAAAATGATAAGAGTTCAAAATTAATTGAACAACCTAAAAAATTAAACATCTAAAATTTCATTTTATTTTTAAAATAAAATCAAACTCATACAAAAATATCTTATGATTATAGTCTTTAATACTATTTCATATTTATTAACTAGTTCAGCATATACTTTTTTGTATAAATAGGCTGACTCAATGACTTTTTGAAAAAGCTATTATTAAATGAAAATTTATAGTTATTAAGTTAGCTTAATCAATTAAAAGTATTTAATAAAATTAATTATTAAAAATTAAATATAAAATAACATAAAATTGCACACTTATGTGTCTTTTATTAAAAAACAATTTTTTTAAATATTTTTTCATGCAGTTATAGTTTTAAAGTATTTGATTATTTATCTTTTATCTTTTTTATTTAAATATTAAATATATACATTTTATTACAAAATAAAATAAATATTATAATAATTACAACACATGGTTAATATTAAGGTGGATTTGAATAAAAAAATATATAATATTAAACAAGGTAATAGATAACAAATTTTGTTTATCAAAACATTAACAATAAAAAATAAAATATTAAATATAAAATAACATAAAATTGCACATTTATGTGTCTTTTATTAAAAAAATAATTTGTTTATATTTTTTAATTCAGTTATAGTTTTAAAGTATTTGATTATTTATCTTTTATCTTTTTTATTTAAATATTAAATATATACATTTTATTACAAAATAAAATAAATATTATAATAATTACAACACATGGTTAATATTAAGGTGGAATTGAATAAAAAAAATATAATATTAAACAAGGTAATAGATAACAATTTTTTTTAATTAAAACATTGATAATAAAAAATAAAATATTAAATATAAGTTATAAGTTCACATATTACTACAAATAACGTGTAAAATGACGTTATAAGTTAACGAAATTAATTTTTTTTAACATCTTTTTTTTTAAAGAACAAATTTATAACTCAGTTCAGTAAAGTATAAATTAACAACAACGACTAACTAAATATAATTAAGTCTTGATTAGATATATATTTTAAAAAAATTTAAATTTTTGTTATTGGTTCACATTTTTTTTTCTAAACTAGTATCCTATACAATATTTTTTTGTTATAAAATAGTTAATTGCATTTAATTCTTTTTTAATTAACACTTTTAAGTGCCACATATTTTATTATTTTCTTATTTTATGAAGACTAAATGAAATTTATGATAACTAAATAAAAATTCACATTTTGAAGGGTCTACATAAAAAAAATCATAATATTTACTGAGCAACTGTATGAAAAAGGAAAAATACATGGGGACGATTTAGTAAAAAAAAATTATTTTGGAAGAGTTAAGAATGAAAGACTAAATGAAAATATATTAAAAAATTTAGATACTAAAATCTTAGTTAAGCCTATAATTAATATTTTCATTAAATAAACCTGAAATTTAAGTTACTTATATTTTACATTTTAAAAGTTAATTATACACATTTTTATAGCTTAAAGTGTTTTATAATTATATATTTACATATACTTATTTAAAAAAGCATCTGTTATAAAACAATAGATATTAGTATATACAAAGTAATCATTAAGATAAAATTAAATTAATTAAAAACTAAAATAATGACTATTAATTATAAACTTTGAAATTTTATTTATTTTATAAAATTATAACTATTAAAAAACTATTAAATAAAGGTAAAAAACATTCTAGTTTTTCTTTTACGTAATCAACAAAAATAAACTCACTCAAATAGTTAAGGGATCCCTATCTCCATATATATGCAGCATTTTAAGTCTACGTGTGGCAGCAATCTATCAATTCAAATAGTCCCAAGGACATAACCCAAACACTTAATTTATGACCCATTTGGTTGAAAACGTGTTTACGGTAACAGTGAGATAACTTTTGTTACTTTTAAAATTTTAAGAAAGATTATATACACATATAATTGATTATTAGCATGATATTTGTTATCATTACTAATATTATTAAATATTATTATGATTTTTATTTCTTCTATCATTACTACCTCTATAATTTAAACATAAAATTTAGTTTTATAAATTTAAACTGATTATAATTTTATCGGAATTAAAAATGATATAACAATTTTATACTATAAATTTAATTACAAAGCGCAGGAAAAGAAAATGCATTCTGGCTTTGGAACAAGCTTGCTCCAAATGGAAAAAAAAAAAACATTTATTGAAAGTGAAAATAACTTATCCAAAAACAAAAAGAAGAAAAATATTTTATTGACCTTCAAAATGAATAATTAAAAGTGTCCTCTTTTATTTAAGACGGATTTTTTTTTTGAGATGCATGTTAAAAAAAAAGGTTTTGCATTGATATACAGCATCACACATGACATAAATTTTTAGTGATTTAACTAACAAAAAAATAATAATAATTGGAGACTACAAACATTTTTTCCCTTAAATCTTAAACATCTCATTAACTTATTGATTTTTTAACTTCTCGATACACATATACTCTAAAAGAATTCAAGAAGAAATTAAAAATAAATATATAATGGGATAAAATTGTGAAATAACAAATCCTAATTTCGTAGAATAAAGAATACGAGGATTTGGAAATTGAATGGGTCTTCTACTTTGGAAATTGTGAAATTGAATGTGCTGTGGTCTGAGTATGTTTAGTAGTACAGTAAAAACCGTATTTCAAATCTAATCCATTCTTTTAATAAACTTAATTTGTTAAAATGAAAAATTTATACAAGCTTAATGCAGATCATAGCTGTGATGACAATTATAATATGGTGACAAAAGTGACGACTATATAATTGTAATCTGGCCATTCAAATTGTAGATAAATAACAAAGCATGATATAAAACTGGTGATGTACGTAGTTGTGATTATAATGACTAGATCTTCATTGTTTAAAATATGTTTTAATTTAATTAAGCAACTAAAATTGGATTAAAGTCTTTTCAATTTTCACTGTTATTATTATATAAATAGATTTTAATTAATTAATTTGTCAAATTCAACTTAAATAATCGATCATTTAATGAACATGTTTTTTCTTTTTAACATTTTATCAAGGAAACATTTAACTCATTTTCACGACTTCTGTTATTTTTATATATATTTTTACACTCATAAATATATATATATATATAGATATATATATATATATATATATATATATATAATATCAATAAATGAACTAAAGAACAAAAAAAATTGAATTAGGTATTTTTATATAATTTTAACTTAATAATATAATTTTAAAATACATTTAATTTAATTTTAATATTAATCTATAATCTAATTTAAATATATAAAAATAATAATTTTTATTTTAAAAAAATTGTTATATTTTTATATAATAAATGCTTAACTAAATAAAATTACATTACTTTTGCATGTTTAAAATCAATTATCAAAATTAATGTGAAAAAAATTCTTTTAAATGATATATTTGCAAAACTTTTATACATAAGAATATACATTACTGACATAACATTAATATAAAGAAGTACATGTGCAAAATTGTTCAGAAGTTGAGTAAAAAGTGGTATCTCACGTGGAATTATAATAAGAATCGCGTTACCTGCAAAGAGAAAAAAATGATTATGTATTTTAATTAAGAACTTTAATTCTCATCATTTTAACATTTTCTTTTGTTACTTAATTCTTTTAAAATATTCCAAAAAATATTAAATTATAACTAAATGCATTTTTAAGTTTATTTAAAAATAACACTTTTAAGAACACTATTAACTATTCTTAAGGATATAGTTACACGCCGTGAACCAAACTTTACTATATATGTTTCAGATCAAGAATGCAATTAACTTCATTTGTTAGATATGAAAAATGATTTTTTGGCACCCAAAATCGTGCACGTTATTCTTACACTTTTGCATTTGTATATGAAAAGAAAAGATGGGATTTGAATCCTCTCTCTTTCCACACACAAATTCATGAACATAGATAACGTAGGATACAGGATTTTGGGTATAAAAAAAGTAGTTCATATATATTTTGTCACTGCTTTTATCTGACATTATAATCTGTTTCAATATCCTGTCTGCTGAGTGTGTCTAGTTAGACATATATAAACACACACATTCCTCGGTCCTATTATAGATAGATTATATATTACACATTTTTTAAAAATATATTATAAACACTATTCACATTAACTATTTATAAGTGATATTTTGTTAAAAAGTTTGTAAATAATTATTTTTTATAAAATACACTCATATATTACCCAAACTTCTAACTAATTATTATGATATATATTTCATGTGTTTATTGATAATAAAATAAAATTTAATTACCATCCTGATCATAATTAATTATTTCATTTAAGAATAAAATTGGCCCATGGCATTTCTCTAATTAGTTGTGGTCAGAAGCATAATAGCTGAAATCAAAACTATATCTTTTCTTTTTTGCTTTGTACCATTGTACTGAGATTACGATTCCTTCGTGGGAAATCAACGAAGGCGATGCTCTATCTCTTTGCGGCTACGGCCTATTCTAATAGGACCCATATTCCATCTCTTAAGTGACTTCTGAACACTAGCTAGCTCTGGACCTACCTATATTAGATTAGCCTTTGAACGAGTAAAGTAAATCCTATCAGCCCTCTTCAGAATAAAGAATTTTTGAGTCTCATATTAATAGGCTTGGTCAGAGATTAGAAATTTCTTCATTTACGAATGTACTTTTCTACTAATGACTGATAACGTGTGAAACATAAATATACGAGACATAGTTATATCTCCATAATCTATTGCTAATGCATAACCCACCAAATGTGATTATGTGAATATAATCAGTGGACTTGGATGATATTTGTTGGATAGTATAATAAATAAAAATAATTAGAAAATAATTGAATATAAAATTAATTATTTTTCCTTTTATAAAAATTAATAACCAAGTTTGTCTCTTAGTAATTTTTTGTTTGAATTCAGTTTTTTAATTTTAAAGTGTTACAATCAATTTTTTTTGTTAATTTTCTTCCGCATGGAACCTAAACATCTTAGTTTTAATTCAAATAAGATAATTTAAAACATCTCATCATTTAATATTCACTATCAATGATATTATTTAACGCAATTAAAATTATTTAGAAAATATAATTTAATATTTATTTTCAATGATAAATTCTCTCCTTCTCTTGGGTCATTATTTTATTGTCGGGATAATTTTAAACATTAATGTTAAGATTTTATATGAATTAGATTCAAATCAATTTTAATTTAACTCTATATTTAAATTTTAAATTATTTAATTTAATTTTTTAAAAATTAGTTTAAATTTTTTTTACATCTAGTTAAAACTGGTTTTAAGTTTAATATTTTACTTAAATTAGATTTAAATTTATTTTTATGTTAAATTAATATTAAATTTAATTTTTAAGACAAAATTAATTTTCACTACATTTATAAATTTAATTTGTAAGGTAAAATTAATATAATATACTGAATTATTAAATTAAATTAACTAGTGCAATTTAAAAATATTTTAGTTAAATATTTATTAAATATTTATTATTATTTTTAACAAAAAAGAATTAATGATAGAAGTTTAAATCAAAACTTATAAAAATAAATATTAATAAAATAAAATAAAAGAAAAATTATGTTATAATATTTTACAAAATAAATAAATATAAAATAGTACTAATAACTAATTTAAAAATTATGTTATAATATTTAATATTTATTAAATAAATATTAATAAAATTAAATAAAAGAAAAATTATGTTATAATATTTTACAAAATAAATAAATATAAAATAGTAATAATAACTAATTTAAAAATACTTTTTATATTTTTATATCTTTAATGTAATAATTATATTTTAAAAAAAATATTGCTTTAAATATGTAGTTTTAATTATATGAATTCATATTAATAAAAAAATTAATCATAAAACATAATTATAAATTTTTTTGTTAATGATATAATAAAGTTTAAATAAGATATACAATAGAATCTTAAGTAGTGCATTCACGTACAATATAAATTTAAGTTAATAAAAAAATTTATTTTTAAAAAGTATATTTAAAACACAAATTTAATTAAAAATTATTATGAACTAAAAAATCAATTTAAAAAAAGCCTTAACAAAGCCTTAATTGCTTAAGATTAAACTAAAATTTTTTGTTAATGATATAATAAAGTTTAAATAAAATATACAATAAGATATTAAGTAGTGCATTCACGTACAATATACATTTAAATTAATAAAAAAATTTATTTTTAAAAAATATATTTAAAACAAAAATTTAATTAAAAAAATATTACGAACTAAAAAATCAATTTAAAAAAGTCTTAATTGCTTAAGATTAAACTAAAATTAACATTTTTCATAGAAAAATATGTAGTATAAAAAGAAGTGTTATATATATTAGCAGAAGAGGCACTGATATATATATTTTTGTATTAAAAGGAAGTGTTAAAATTCTAGGAAAAGTGGGACTCCATTAGAGCACCTTCCCTCCATTAGTCGAAAAGCCATTCGAGAGAAAGTGGGACTCCATTAGACAAGATGCGGTGTCTCTCTTGTAATAAAGAATATGACGCCGGAATTTGTAAAGATTGTTATGCTGAAGTAAACGAAGAGAAGAATATCCTCAAGCAACATATGGAAGACCTAGTATTCATTCCTCAGACATATCCATGATTCCGATTGCACGGTTAAACATAAATCTATCGAATCAAGTTCAAAATGTCTCCACAGGAATGCAGTTTCAGAGGCCTGGGATAACAGCTTATTTCTCTTGCAAAGTTGACCACCAGGCGATGAGGCGTGGGGAAAGCGATAGCGACGACGAAGACGACGATGTGATGAGGATACGGATCTAAGCTCTTGCAAGTCCCTTCCCCTCCTTCTTGCCTATTCGATAGGAGCTTGCATTCTCTGCATCTAAAGGGGAAGTTATTTTATATTAAAGAATAGTTGGCATCAGTGTTATCAGTGCATATATGAATCCAACCTTCCCTCACAGTGGGAAGGGATAAACGCTGATTCCTCCGTGCAATGGTTATTTCGGATTCTGTAAGAGCCAATTCTATGGTACAGTACAAAAAGCCTCTCTTGTCATGCTTTTACTAGATCATCCACATCCACTTAGGAAGTTGCATAAACTGTTACTCTGATATAAAAAATGCTATACATCTTCTCGGTGAAGAAATCAAACTCCTTCAATTTGGTGTCACTTTGTTAAAAAAACTCATATACATACCATTAGCCATGGATGCAAAGATACTCAGCGAGTGAACTAAGTTTTGAACCAGGTCCTTTAATCGCAGCACCTTCCCTAGAATCACTAAGATTGTCCGTCCTTCCTTCACTTCAATGGTCTAATCCCAATCTAGTGGTGTCATTCTCCTTTTTCCTTTTACGCTGTTAATTGTTATTCACAGATACATTAATTGTTAATTTAATTAAATTTTATGTTGTTTTTAATGAAATTAATAATATTGTATGTCATACACAGTGCAACAGGTCTCCATTCTTCAAATTCATATTTGAAAACATGATATATCTCTTATGCAACACTGATGGAGAGTGTCCCGTCATGATATCTCATATGAGATGGGAGAAGAGGGTGCCCACGTCATGATATCTCATCTATCACATGAAACAATGCTGGCTTTTGTTCAATGTCTTTACACAGCTGAAGTTAGCATTGAAGATCAAATGGCGTATGGAGTATGTCAAGCTATCATGTGAGCAACATTTGATCTCCAGGCCCAGATAAATCGAACTGCTCGAGAATGATTTGTATAACTGACTTGATGTTTACTCTTTCCAAGTATAAATAAAAATTGAGATCCTACTTGAGAATTCTACCATCGTATGTTGTTTTGTTTTACTAGAATTTAGAAATGTTTAACATAGGCTGGTAGCTTAGTTCATTCGTTCATTAATTCCAGATTATGCTTTATAGGATTTGCAATACTGAAGTGCCCACCATGGTGACCTTTTGTTTTAATCCTCATGGGGGCCATTATGGTGGATTTTGATGTTGAACATGAATTCAAAACAAGCAATTATGTCAATCATTTTCCTCTTTTTGAATCTGTCATTACTCATTTCTCCTTCATGAAAGGTTTCCAACCCCATAAGAACCATTGGATTCATGCTAGTTTTGAAAAAGAGTATTGGCTCATACCCTTTGCTAAAAAAATGGTTGTCCCCTATAGCTGAAGGAGTTGGATTACTCTGAAAGTTTTTACTATAAATAGAAATGTAAAAGTTAAAATCTCAGTCCCTCAGTAGTCTTCTCAAAGATGTGTCAGGAAATCCTTATTCATGTTGCTGTACTCTTAGTACTTCATTTTATACAATTAGATATACACAATCCATGCAGTGCTCCTTTTATGTTGAGCTATTTTCCACGGCAGCAGATGGACATTAATGTATTAGTACCATAGTTAGTTAGATAAAAGGCTTAGCTGGTAAACTCCCTCATTATTGCTGTCATAGTAGTTAAGAAGGAAAATATATGGTTTTTTCATCAAGAGATATTCAGTTGACAATCTCTTTTTTGATGTGTGTGAATCTCTTCACAAGAGAAGTCATATTCTTATTGTTTTGTAAAATTGTAATGCTAAGCCTGATACCACCACCAACTTCAACTGTGCTGAGTAGCAGTAAGTATCTCAATTCTAAAGTTTCAAGTCATACTATATTTGTGTTCACAAATAGTCAACTCCTGTTGCTCAATTTCATATTGTGCTTTACTAAATTCTTCTTGACCTTTATATTCCCTTACACATTTATGTGCAGTGATGCATCATTCTTTTTCACCTAGTGAAATTAGGCTTGGTTGTTGTTGTTGACACTTCACTCTATGATGTGTTTTTGGTATCCCAGAACTGAATTTCATATTGAGGTAATATCTCTCACTTCCTTCAAATTCCAATTTTACTTGCAATTGCTAACTTGGAACACTTACTATATTCATTTTCCATGACTAAAAATAGGAAAATAAGGTGTTTCTTGGGAAGCTTGTCCATTCTGGTTACATCTGTTGCACATAATTTTGGATCACAATAACTTTTTTTGGATCCGGATCCTATAAAAGTTTGAGTCTCCTTCTGGTTATATGTCTTACAATTGGAGAGTTTTTCTAGTCTGATCTGTTATTTCTTCGATTCCTTCTCTCATGACTTTATTATTTTTATATTGTTTTCTTTAATTGGGATAAGGGACAAATCTTTTGTTTTGCTTGCTTTCAGTGAAGTAATCAGCAAGTAGTTTTTGTTGAAATGCTGGTGGTACGCTAGCTTTGAGTTGTTAAATGCAATACTTGACCCTTTAATTATGTTTTGTTCTTGTACTTGTCTAAATCTGGTTCACCAAGTAGTTTTCTGTACTTCAAAATGACTTTTCTGCAGTATTCACTGACCCAGATCAGGTGGCAAAATTGAGAAATCAACACCAATGATTTATGTTGACCTTTTTTAAATTATGAGAATGAGGCTACTTTAGGGAAAGAATGCTTTTTCTTTATGAAGTACAATGGAGAATCAAACTTTAGCTTTTTCTTTTTTTTGGATTCTCAATTATCACAATAGCCTTTGTTTTTTTTTTCGTTCTCCCTTCTTGGTTGCTTCTGAAACTTATAAGCACCGGTTTGTGAAGAAATTTCTTTATTCTCAGTGAAAAGTGCACTTTAGTCCCCCACTATTTAAAGTTCACAGGCAAGCCTTTGGCTTTTTACTTTTTCTTTTTAAATGGGGGAGTCAGCATAACACTTCAAGTGTTGAAAGAAAGAAAATGCCTCAACTGATGCATCTGAAAGAAGGAAGTCCCTTTCCTACTAACTGGTAAGCATGAACGAGCCTGTTATTTTATTTTATTTTTTTGGTTCTATTCAAAAGCTGAGCAATAAGTGATTTCTTCTGCATAAACAGAAAATTTTTCGTACTAAGATTTCAAATTTTAAGAGAAAGAAGTTGGTTAAAAATATTTGAATTCAATCTTGTACAATTTCTAAATTCATAATCTGCTCTTCCTACCCTTTTCATCCTGTAAACTAATCAAAACCATCACTTCATGTTTCTATGCTGTTTCACTTAAAAAGTTCAAAATATGGCTGATTCTAGACAAATTCATGCAATCATGCTCACCCCAAATCGTTCCATTTACCAGAATAAAAATAGCCAATTTGAGATTTGTATATGTCCTACTTTCCTAGCTATATGACCAGCTAACAATTTGCTTTAATTTCTAAAGCCAATCAGGAAAAGATGAAGAACAGTTAAGCTCAGAACCGGGAACAATACCTAGTCTTGATTTTGCATCGAACAAGACCCATGAAGTTGCAGTTATCAATTGTTGCTCTTGTTCTGTTAAGCTCCACCCTGTCTCTCTTTGGCTTGAGTGTAGCTGACTTGAACTCTGACCAAAAAGCTCTCTTGAACTTTGCTTCTTCTGTCCCACATGCACCAAGGCTCAACTGGAATGACTCTTCTTCAATATGTACCTCATGGCTTGGGGTGACTTGCAACTCAAATGGCACACGTGTCATAGGCCTCCAGCTTCCAGGAATGGGATTAACTGGGTCCATTCCAGAGAACAGCATAGGAAAACTAGATGCTCTAAGGGTCCTGAGTCTTCATTCCAATGGCCTTAAAAGGAAATCTTCCTTCTGACATCCTTTCCATTCCTTCACTCCAATTTGCACACCTACAGCACAATAACTTCTGTGGCCTAATTCCTTCTCCTGTGTCCCCTAAACTCATTGCATTGGATATTTCCTTTAACTCCTTTTCTGGCAATATCCCACCTACATTTCAGAACCTTAGAAGACTCACGTGGTTGTACCTCCAAAACAACTCCATATCAGGATTTATTCCTGACTTTAACCTTCCAAGTCTTAAATATTTGAATTTGAGCTATAATAACTTGAATGGCTCAATTCCAAGTTCCATCAAGACATTCCCTTCTACTTCTTTTGTTAGAAACTCTCCCTTATGCGGTTCACCTCTCAATCATTGCTCTACAATCTCCCCTTCTCCCTCTCCTTCTTCTGATTACCAGCCGAGTACTCCATAAACCACTCAAAACCAAAAAGCTACCACACATAAGAAAAGCTTTGGCCTAGCTACTATCCTTGCACTCGTCATTGGGAGCATTGCCTTCCTCTCTCTACTAGTTGTAATAATCTCTGCGTGCTGTTTGAAGAGGAAGAAAAACATTAAAAGCGGTGGCATACTGAAAGGAAAGGCTTCTTGTGCTGGAAAGCCTGAGGTTTCAAAGAGTTTTGGGAGTGGTGTGCAAGGGGCTGAAAAGAACAAGTTGCTTTTCTTTGAAGGTTCCTCTTATAGCTTTGACCTTGAGGATTTGCTAAAGGCTTCAGCTGAAGTTCTAGGAAAAGGGAGCTATGGAACAGCATACAGGGCTGTTTTGGAGGGAGGAACAACAGTGGTAGTTAGAAGGTTGAAGGAAGTTGTGGTTGGAAAGAAGGAGTTTGAGCAGCATTTGGAGATTGTGGGAAGAATTGGACACCATCCCAATGTCATGCCCCTTAGAGCTTATTACTATTCCAAAGATGAGAAACTTCTAGTTTTGTTCAAAAGTAACATGTTTTATGATTTCTACTTGAGCCTCTCAGTTTTAGCTATGCTATGATAAATCATCTTTACAAACTATCAATCACTAGATTCAAATAGTAACTGAAACTGACATTGATCCTAAAACCAACTTGTTTCCACGATGTCATGGGTGATTATGGTTAGATAGTCACTAAAAAAATCACGCTTCTGTGATTATATTTTACTTGCAGACTACTCTATCTCTATGCATTGACTTCACTCAAAAAAAGTATAAATGCGTTGACTCTTGATGTTTAAATAGTTCAATGCATGTTTGTCTTTGCAGCTCTTCAGAAAGTGCGCTTGTAAACAGATTGAACATTTTCAAAATTCTGTTTAATTACATGCTTAAGTTACTCTTGGATCTAAAACTGGCACTTGCAGTTACCAACTTCAATTGTGACAGTGCTATATCTTTGCCTAACTCGTCTATTCCAATCCAAACAATAGGAAACAGGGGTGCAGGAAGAACTCCATTAGATTGGGATTCCAGAGTGAAGATTTCACTTGAAGCTGCAAAGGGAATAGCATTCATTCACTCCGAGGGTGGTCCAAAATTCACACATGGCAACATAAAGTCAACCAATGTGAACTTGATAGCTGCATCTCTGATATTGGTTTGCCTCCTCTAATGAACACACCAGCAACCATGTCTAGATCCAATGGTTATAGAGCACCAGAAGTTTCTGATTCAAGAAAGATCACTCAAAAATCTGATGTATACAGCTTTGGTGTGCTGCTGCTTGAAATGCTAACAGGAAAGAGCCCAATGAGATATCCTGGTCGTGAAGATGTGGTTGATCTTCCAAGATGGGTGAGGTCTGTTGTTAGAGAGGAATGGACAGCTGAAGTCTTTGATGAGGAGCTTCTGAGAGGGCAATATGTTGAAGAGGAAATGGTGCAAATGCTTCAGATTTCATTAGCATGTGTAGTTAAGGTGCCAGATATGAGGCCTAGAATGGATGTTGTTGTTAGAATGATAGAGGAAATTAAGCATCCTGAGATGAAGAACCGGCCATCTTCTGAGTCTGAGTCTGCTGTGCAGACACCATAAATCTTTGCCTGTCAACTGCAATTCAGAGGAATGGCTGAGGTTCCTCATATTCTGTCTTCTTATCAAGCAATAAGGATGTGTCACTGTAAAATGCTAATGTTTTTGTTCATTTTGCCCATAAAAGCTTTCTTGTTTCACTCTATTTGTTGTTGCCTTCTGAAACTTTTGGCTAACTGTGTTCAGTCAATGGAAATAATTCAAGTTTCATTTTGCAGATCATAGAGGCGCATTAATCAGCATAAATTCACATAGTGCTCCCAAAAGTTGCAGACCTTCCTATTATGCATCCAAATTAATCATCAAATACTAAACATAAGAATTCAGGAACATCCTAAAAAGTAGCATTGACATAACGGAGTCAAGAAATATATATTTGAATAAAACTATCGAGCATAATATGGCTTTGAAGTGATTAAATGTTATAAACAGTAGGAATAATAAGACCTGTAATTTTATCCCCTTATTTCATTAAGTTAAAAAAATAGAAAAAAGACAAATTACTTTGCATATCTGAAATAATTGAACTCAACTGTTCTCAAAACTTATGAATGATTCAGTTTTTTAAGAACTAGTTCAAAATCAGTTTGGAACCGGTTTGACAGTTGAGAACCAGTTTGATCTTTTAAGAACCGGTTTTACAGCAATATATGAGTTTACAGGAAATAGTACCTCTGTCAAATAAAGAAAAAGATAGAACATTGGAAGTGATTCCAAGATCCATGGTCTAGCAGCCGTTGATAAATACCATCTTTATTCCTAGGTGTTAGCTGTGGCAATAAATTATGTATAATTTACAAAAATCTTAAGAAATTAGTTGACAGTACAACGATCAGTGAAAGTAAATAAAAAAAATGAAAGCAACCTCACGTAGGTGACTGTTTCTTGCAGCCTGGATTACACTCTGCTGCGAGAGGCCTTGGAATTCATCACAGCATCACAACACAATGCAACGCTCCACATAAATCAGCTAAGCACTTGCCATGACTCTATTTAAATGAATCCACCAAGCAATGGAAACAACATTTTCTGATTATTGCTAAAACATCAAATAGAATTGCAAGTAAAATTAAAGTTAGACTCAAAAACTCATTGAAACCTCTAATCCGATCAATACTCAGATTAGCCAATTTTTTTATTCCTTACGCTGTTGAAAGCCAACTAATAATTTTAACTTAAGTAATTGCAAAGTAATAAGAAAAAATAATCAGCATAAATTCAGCTCCCAAAATATGTTAAGCCGTTGGCTAGAGTATCTAGTATCGTGGACAGTGTGCTCCAAGGATTCACATAACCAACAATCTCAATGTCACTTAAATCAACGTCAGCCAATCATTTATAACAAAAATCCCGTCACTAGTACTTGTTATCAACTTCTTCTTTTTCACTTTATTCGTATACAAGTTTCAAAAGATTATTTTAGAATAAAAAATATTAGTTATACTTTTTAAGTTTTATATCTATATTCATAAATATATATAAAAGAGAAGTAAAAACATGTTTTGATGATTTATTTACTATCATATATAATTGTCTTAAAACTAATAAAATACATAATTTTAATTTTTATAATTATTAGTGTAAAAAATAAATTATTAATCATGTAAAAGTACAATATTAGTTTACAGTATACATATTTAAAATAGGACAAAAGAGTATTTAAAATGCTTTCTACTTTTTTTTTTAGTTTATTTTAATAAGTACTAAAATGTATAATTATTTAAATTAATCAAATAAAAAAGTTAAAATATATATTTAATGAAATATAATAGATAAGATAAAAGATGCTTTTAATAGTTGTGTTTTTTTCTATTAGCTATTTTTTTTAGACCTACCAAACTTCAATTTAGTATTTAAATTTAAAATGATGACAAGTAATAACATTTCTTAAGAATACTTAGAATTCAAATTTCTGCTTAAAAAATTATTTTTTAATATTTCTACTTATGTCTTTAATAAAAGAATAAAATAAACAAAAACGATAGTAAAACAAATTTTATATTGAAAATGATTAATTTTAAAATAATAAAATATTATTTTATTTTTACTATAATAAATAATTTAATAAAAATTATTATATTTGTATATTATCAAAACTATTTTTTAATTTATATTATTAATTTAAAAGATAAATACAATGAGAATAAAAGCAATACTATTAAATATTTTTTATCAAATTTATTATCAAATACACGCATATCTTAAAAAATAATAAAATATAATAAAACTTAAAATGCAATATCTTAAAATTTAAATTAAGAATCAAGTGATCCAATAATTAAAAAAATAGTATTATTAAATAAATAATAATAATTTTTTATTTTTTTACTACAAGATTTTGTATTGAATATTATTATACACAAAATTCTGTTGCCACGAATAAATATGAACCATAAGTAAAAATTAATCTTAAATCTTTTAAATTTAAAATTAAAATATTGTTGATTAAAAATCCTTGAAATATTAGTGACTCACTAAACTTCTATTAACATAAAACCAGTTAACCTAGATGACAATTTTTTATTATTATTATCTCACTGCTTAACCTGTTCTACCCTCATCAAACCAGTTAACCTAGATGACAATTTTTTATTGAAAAAATAATTTATTAGATAGAGAATAGAAAAGTACGATAAATATTATATTTTTAACCAAAACTTTTAATTTTTAAATATTAAAATCAGCTTAAGGTCTGAGGTGTTGCAAAATGACTCGTACCCTCAAAGAATGGTATCATAATCTTGGTAGTTTAAAGCAAGATCAATTTCATCAACTAGGTAATACTTGCCAAATTCTTGGAGCTATACATCAAGAATTTGTGAGTGACATGAATTTTTATGATAAAAAAGTTAGGATTATTTTGAAATGAGGTGTTAGTCTTTAAAGAAGAGTGATTTAGAAAAACATCATAAGTGGATAGTAGAAAGTTATATCCTCAATGAATACAATGATGTCAGTCTAAAAATACTTATGTCGCTTTTCTTCCCCAAAAATTGCAACCAGAGATTCTTAAACTGATTGCTGCCTAAGGGCAAGACTTGACTAGTTTAAGTCTTGGACAAATTCATGAGAAGACATTAGAATCTCTTGATAAACTTTGCAGGACACACCTATTCATTTATGATGTCATGAATGAAAGGTCAAAGTTTACAAAAGCCTACAAAAAGAAATATCTTGAAATTGGGTGCAAAGAAAAAAAAATGTGTTTGTTCATCCAAGAAAAAAGGGAAGATAAAAAAGTTCTCAAGAAAGAAAAAGAAGAAGATGAAGTTTTTTAAGAAGAAAATCTAAAGAGGAAAAAATAAGAGTACGAGATGCTTTATCTGTCGAAAACAAAGTCACTACGCAAAAAAAATGCCCAAAGACTTTAAAGTCCAAAATCTCATAAATTCATTAGATCCTGTTGAAGGAGATATTAAATCAGAATACTCTGAATAAGAAGAAGCAGATCAGGATACAATCTTTACCATACAAGAATCCTCTGATGATTTCTCATAAACCTCTAGTAAAGAAGAGGAATATATACCTCTTTATTCCACCCAGAAGATACAAAACATATCTCAAACTCCAGCTCAACCTTGTGTCGAAGTACAGGTTCTTTCCAACAAATATGCTACTCCTATTAAAGCTATAGCTTATATGGATATTGGAGCACAAAGAACAATGATGAATCCAGATATCCCTCCAAAAAACTGCTGAACCAAAAATCCAACCTTCTTTGTAGCAGTAGATGGAAAGATCTTCAAAACAAACTTAATTTCCAAAATGCCTATTGGAATTAAGTTTTTTCCAGATTGTATAATCTGGATGAAAGTTATAGGGAGTTATCTTCCTAACAAAGATATTGTTCTTGGAGTGGACGCATACTGCTTAGCGGAAAAGCTTCAAATTCTTCCCAAGGAAATCAAGTTCAAAAGAAGTTTCAAGCCATATACTGATGTACTGAAACTTTATTCTCTTGAAGAAAGTCCAAAAAAATATTCTGAGATCAAAGAGAAGCTAAAACAATTATGTGCAGATGGTCATGAGAATTTCTCTCATCCCAATCCAATCTGGAATAATCCAGAATTTTTTATAAAATTTCCTTTCAAGCTCAATGAAGATATCAATCCTACAAAAGCCACTCATCCTGGAATGAGTCCCAGTGATCTTCAAATGGCTAGACAAGAATGCAATGAACTTCTACGTCAAGGATTGATAGAACCTACAAAATCAGAATGGGCATGCCAAGCATTTTATGTTGAGAAGATATCTAAAAAGCTTAGGGGAAAAAAGAGGTTAGTGATTGATTATAAGCCTCTAAATCATTTTCTCAAAGATGATAAATTTCTTATCTCAAAAAGTACTTCTTTTCACACTCTTATCAAGGATGCCATAATTTTTTTCAAGTTCGATTTAAAGTCTAGATTTTAGCAACTTGGTGTTGATCCCTCTAATAGATATAAAACTTCTTTTTGCATACCTAATGCTCAGTACCAATGGAAAGTTCTTCCATTCAGTCTTAAGGTTGCACCTTCCTTATTCCAGAAAGCTATGATCAGAATCTTTGAGCTTATCCTTGATAGTATACTCATCTACACAGATGATGTATTGCTATTATCAAAAGACAAAGAATCTTATAAAGATCTTCTCAACAAGTTTTTTGATCTTGCAAATACTTATGGGATTATGTTGTCAGAAAAAAGATTCAATTAGTACAAACCCAAATAGATTTTCTGGAATACATTTTTCTCAGGGAAATTATTAACCTCAACCTCACATTGCTGAAGAACTCTTAAATTTTCCTGATGAAAATTTCACCATCAAACAAATTCAACAATTTCTTGGAGTTTTGAATTATATTAGGGATTTTATTCCTAATGCAGCTAAATACACAAGCCCTTTTATCAAAACTTCTAGGGAAAAATCCTTCACCATGGAGTACTGAACAGACTGAAGCTGTTCATCATTTGAAAAAGATAACTCAAAATCCTCTACCATTGAAGATTCCTAGAGATGGTAAAAGGATTTTGCAGACAGACACCAATGATCATTATTGGGGAACTGTCTTACTTGAAGAAATTAATGGAAAGAAAGCCTATGCTAGCAGACAATTCAAAGAATCTGAGAATCATTATCATACCACTTACAAAGGAGCTCTTGCGGTAAAAAATGGTATTCAAAAATTTGATTTCTACTTAGGAGGTCACAATTTTGAAGTCCAGATGGATAATTCTTCATTTCCTGCTCTTCTTGAATTCAAAAATAAGATACCACCTGATCTTCAGGTTCTCAGATTAAAAAATTGGTTCTCTAAGTATGATTTTACTGTTAAACACATAAAAGGAGAAAAAGAATATTGTCCTAGATCTGTTATCTCGTCCAAAGAAGCCAATTTCTATTGTTACTTCCATCCAAATCTATCCATTAATTTTTCCTCTCAATATTGTTGAAGCCACTACTAGTAACTCACATCTGAACAATTTCCCACCAGAATTTAATCCCAACAATAGAGTTAATCCTGAGTACATAAAAGACTTTGGCAAAAGTCATATGTTCCATTACCTAGCTCTTTCTTTACATAATCATGGAATTAAGCCTAAACCTTCTTGGTTTCATCTTGATGTTCCTTATCTGAATATCTTTGCTCTTTTAATGGATTACCTCATGATTAAAGAAGACTTATGGTATTTATGGTGTGTTTCCTTGTTGTACCATTATCTTATAATATTTCCAACTTTCAGGATGTTTGAATTTCTTGATAATTGTTAAAATAACTCATCCTTGCTATGGAAATTTCTCATCTGGTATCAATCTATTCCTTATTGGAAAAGAGATATACAGAAAGAAATGGAGAGACTTTGTATCTGGAAGGAAGTCAAGATACCTCCTGATCAATTTCCACAACATGTGACTGGTGTAATAATCCGTAAGCCTTATTTTCAGCATCCAACAACTAAATTGTTATATACTCAAAACCAAGTCAGATTTTGGAACACTTATAAAAATTTACAAGATATTTTTGATCCTGCAAAGCCATCTTTTGAACAAGCAGATTTAACAATCTATTTACATGTCATTAATGGAGTTCGTGATCAAATGACAAAAGTGAATTCTACTTGTTCCAATCTAAAATCAATGGATATCATCTGTCCACCTGATCCTGATGATAAAGGTATATGGGATAGAATCCAACAAGTCACTCCATCTATTATCTCTTTTGATTGCTAGATTGACAATTGGGAAAGAGAAGGCCAAATAATTCTAAGTAAAGATTCTGAGTCATCCCAAACTGATATGATTATAGATTCCCAAGATCCTGATAAATCTATTTTGGAAAAAGCTGAATGGATCAATGAAGATGACCCTAATCTCTCTCCGAGTCATGAGCCTATCCTCAAAGATTGAAGGACAAATAAAAAGTCACTTTATAGTTGTCAACTTTTGTAAAATCATATTTATGTACTATAAAGTAGCTTTAAGTAGGATCATGTACTTAAAGTAGTTTGGCTTTGTGAAAGTAACTTTATTTCAAAATCTTATCTGAATGTTTGTCTTGTTGTATTCAACTCCTCTATATAAGGGAGGATTCTTGTTAGCTAAGGGCAAGAGGTGAATGAAATAAAACTTGTATATTTTATACATTATGAGTTCATTCTAAGTTTCTTTCTCTAAAAGCTTTGTCTATAATAATTATCTTTTAGTCCCTGACTAGAAATAAGTATGCTCTGCACTTGCTATCTTAAACAAATCCTGTGCATCAGATAATTTTTAAGTAAAAGATCCTGTTGCTACGGTTCTCTTTATTATGATTTAGATAAAATGAGAAGCACGAGTAGATAAAAAATGTATATAAGTTTGTTCAAAGAATTAGAAAGTGTTATTGAATTCTATCTTATTTATGATATAAGAGGCTCCCGGCCACTAATGATAAAATTACATTACTTTTAAATTTGCATATTTAAAATCAATCATCAAAATTAATGTCAAGAATTTTCTTTTAAATGATATATTTGCAAAACTTTATACATAAAAATATACATTACTGACGTGACATTAATATAAAGAAGTACATGTGCAAATTGTCCAGAAGTTGAGTAAGAAAAGTGGTGTCTCACATGGAATTATAATAAGAATCGCGTTACCTGCGAAGAGAAACAAATGATTATGTATTCTAATTAAGAACTTTAATTCTCATCATTTTAACATTTTCTTTTGTTACTTAATTCTTTTAAAATATTCTAAAAAATAGTAAATTATAACTAAATGCATTTTTAAGTTTATTTAAAAATAGCATTTTTAAGTTTATTTAAAAATAACACTTTTAAGAACACTATTAACTATTCTTAAGGATATAGTTACACGCCATGAACCAAACTTTACTATATATGTTTCAGATCAAGAATGCAATTAACTTCATTTGTTAGATATGAAATATGATTTTTTGGCACCCAAAATTATACACGTTATTCTTACACTTTTGCATTTGTATATGAAAAGAAAAGATGGGATTTGAATCCTCTCTCTTTCCACACACAAATTCATGAACATAGAGAAACGTAGGATACGGGATTTTGGGTATAAAAAAAGTAGTTCATATATATTTTGTCACTGCTTTTATCTGACATTATAATCTATTTCAATATCCTGTCTGTTGAGTGTGTCTAGTTAGACATATATAAACACACACATTCCTCGGTCCTGATTAAGCACACACAATTAAATATGTCATGTTATGCGAAGTTCCAAAGCAATATTTATATGATTTCCGGTGTCACATTAGGAATGCAAAGGAAAGGTTCAGATTGATTGATACCTTCAACTAGGTAAATTTTGTCGAATAAAAACAAGTTAACTGTTGGACCCATCATGACCTAAATTTTGCTTTTACAACCCCCAAAAAAGGATTGAAAGAAAGCATTGAGAGACAGAGAGAGAAGCTAATTAAGCTTGTACAAGAACGGAAAGGAAAGTAGCACGTACAGTACTGATATCTGCTTCCTGAAAAATAGGTTATGTAAAAGTAATCACACAAAATTATATATATGAGAGCGTTAAAGTAATCAATCAAAGTTGATTACCCTAAATACAAACATGCGCTTAAAGTTGATGAACAAAGCACAAAATTTTGATTTATAAATATTTAATAATATCATGTATTTAGTACTCATCTCTTTTTATCTTTATTACATTACATCATCTCGTTCTTAGTATGTAGAGTCAGTAGGGGAGTCTATGTAACATTTTTCCAAAGCACATTACCATGTAACGTTGATGAAGACATTTGAAAGTGCTTATTATGTTAATTATATATAAGCTACGTGGACATCATGGTTTTTCTGGCAAGTGAAAAAGTACTAAGTGGGGCATCCAGCTATAAAACTCATATGCAACTGTTGCAGATGTTAGCCGAATCTTGGGCAGTCTAGTGGGGAAGAGTAAATACTTACAAAGACCTAGAAGACGATATGTTACATCAGCTACAGTGTTGGCTGCACCTTTTTGTGCCAGGCATTAGATATATTTTATATAAAGCTAAGTGTTTGAGACAAAGTTGTATATATTATTAATACAAATGGAGGCAACAGAAAGAAGGAGCTCCCCTTCAGTCCAAGCACAGAGAAAGAGGGATGCAAAATATCTCCCACTTCATTCACACAATTACAGTAGCAAATGGCCACATCATAACCCCTACTGTGTGTGTATGAATGAGTCAGCAGATACTTCAGCAAACCTTTAATCCCCCATATCCATGCGTGGGCTGAAGGAAGCTCCTTCACTCTTTTCTCTCCCAGTGTGAGTAGAACAGTGCATGTATACATTTTCATTTCCTTCCCTGAGACAGATGACATGACATTTTGATATTGATGGGGGGATCATGAAGAAAGTACTGTATATTTCGGTAATATTGTTGCAGCTGGCAGAGAGAGAATAAATAAATCAATCTAATTAAAAAGAAACTGAAAATTAAGGCTAGTTAATTTTCTCTTAAGGGTACTAATAATTAAGTAATTGAATACAACTATAGAAAGAGACCTGGAAATTAATAGGACGATATTAATGCAGGTTTGACTAAAAACTTAAAAGCAAATATATAGCAACAAAATAATGATGTATATTGGGAGTTTGTCAAATGAATCAATGACTTGATCAGAGTACAAAATGGTTTTCAAAAGTTACAACTGATCTAAACCCAAATCTATGTAATGTAATTGCAAATCCAATAACCAATTGACTGCTTATTAATTAATATAAAATAGTGAAGAAAGAACTGAAAAAGCACTTATATATGTAGGCCAAAAACAAGGCAAGTTTCAAATAAAAGAAAATTAGAACAAGAAAAGGAATGGAACTGAGCTTGTAAGAAGGGAAAGATAAGAAAACTAATCGCATCAAATACCATATTCTTGTCAAACGAAGTAGTAGAATAAGGAACATATATGTATATCCATGCAAGTAATTTACAATTCATTTCAAAAACATTTCATAAAAATTGATACCAGCATATATATTAGATTGTATATATATACCATAAATCCAAGACCTAGAAAACAAATAGCTAGTACCATCATAAAACACTATATGAGGGAACCCTACGTTTGAGACCGCAGGATCAGTGAAGAAGATGAAGGAAAAAAAGAAAGTAAAACCAAGAACAATAGAATTACTGTGGAAAGCAGACATTAATTATAATTTTTGAAAGATAGAGAAGAAGTGCATGTGGGTATGAGTGGAAAGAGTTGTGTTTGGATGATAGAATAGAAAACAAACTTGAAGTTTGAATAAGGAAGAGGAAGAGAGAGAGCTAGCTGAAAGACTGATGCTGCCAGAAACCCTAAATCTGGTGTGTTTTTTATGGATATCTGTGCTTGACAGTGGAAAGAAAACGAGGGTTATAAAGAAATGAAAACCGAAAGACGAAAAAGGACTTGAAGGTAGGTAACCAATGCCCAATGATGAAGATATGTTATTCATTAAATTATTCTACTTTATTTATTTATTTTCATAATAGAAAAATTAATAGAGTATAGACATTGTGGGTCACTGTCCTCATGAGAGTCAGAGATGGGAAAGTGAATCCAATATCTAAAAAAGAAAATAAATTGCTTAGTGGCAGAAGAGAATAGATGACTTCACCGGTGGGTCTAATTAAATTTCACTCACAGTAATGTTACAGTAACATTTTTGTTTTTTATGCAGAAGAAACACTGTTCCAATTATTCTTACGGATTTCGATCCTCTAGAGTTACTTTCACACACAACTGCATGAATCTCATTCATTCATTTTATTTTTTTATATATTAAATCCATTGTGAAAGTGATTTACTTAATGTATTGATATTACACAATGTACATCCCCGATTTTTTTGTTGCTGTTCTCGTTTAAATTCAATACCATATGTATAAAGAATATTATTATATATTTAAATGTATTTGATAAATAATATTCAAATATATCCCTTTCATTATTAGGTGGTTAAATGATAGGAACTAAAGGATTAAATTAATTTAAAACTAATTAATCTAACATATGAAATGGATGAAAATAATTATGTGTGCGAATGTTTATATTAGCTTATTTATGATTAAAATAGATTATGATCGATTTTTTATATATATAAAAGATATCAAGAAAATAACTTCTCATTATCTCACGTTAATACAACTTTAATTCCTACCTCCCATCATGAAAATCAGAATAAACTAAAACATCACAATGTTACTTTCTGGAGAATCAAGAAATTTTTAAATCTTATAACAAACATATGAACACTGAAGAGTGTATTTACTAGAAAATGGAGAAAACTTGGAAAGTGAGGAGCATGGATTACCAAAAGAAAAATGCTGTTTTGCTTTAAGTTAAAGGCTGAGAAGAATATATATGTTGGAAAATAATTATCTGCAAAGCAAATACTCTGCACTGAGGAAGGAAAAGGGAAAATAAACAATCTATATTTAAAAATTATAAAATTCATTTTGTTTGTTTCTTTATCTCATGTTTTGCAGGTTTTTAAAAATTCCCGAGGATTTAATAAAAATATATTAATTATACAGATCAAGACAACCGACAATACAATCCTTCTCAAAACTACTGTTCGGCGTGTGCAATTTTCTCATCAAGAGCAATAATGATATATACACAATAACTTTTTATTATATTTTTATAATAATTTTTTATATTTTTTTTATCATATCATCTTGAAATATTTTTTAGTTTTAAAATAAAATAAAAATTTAGCCTCTCCAAAAAGAAATGACAATTATTGAGAATTCATTGATTTTTTTTTTCGTCACAATGGCAACTTCTTACTCAGAAAAAGAAAGAAAGCCACGAGAATAAATTGGGCACTGTTTACACATCACTCTTTGTTAATGTGTTTATAAATATCTTTAATAAATAAATAAAATAATGTATTTGCTTTTGCAAAATGTTAAACTCCCAAAAGATCAATCAGCATCATTTGGTCTAATTATTGACGAGGAGTTTGGTTCTTTTAAACAATATTATGTTGGAAAAAATATATTCTTGATAAGAGAATTTTATTCTCAAACAAAGTTTATAATTATTTTTTAAAATAATTTCAACTAATTAAAAGAAATTTTCTTTTGGTTATTTTTATAAAAAAATAACTATCATTATTTTTTTAAAATATAAAAAATATTTATTTTAAAATGTATTAATTGATAATTTTTGTATACCTATTTATTGAAACATTTATGTTAATAATACACTCACTTATTTCTGTTAATATCATTTAATTATTTATAATTATAAATATTTTTAAAAATAAAATATAAATTTATGACATAAATTTATTTTTTTATTAGTTTTAATGAATTGAGTGTTTGCTTTTGGTAAAAGAAAAAGGGAATAATAATTAAGTTTCACAAAGAAAATGGGCGAGGTCAATTGTTTATACCCAAAAAAAATTTTATTAATAATTTTTGAACATGTTATAATTACTAATAAATAATATTATCCCATTTAAATGGAATTAAATATATTTTTTTTCAAAAATGATCTTAATCATGTTATAACTTTGTTTCTTCTCATAAAAATAAACTTTATTTGTCCCTTCATCTTTTAGGCAGACAAATCCTCAAAATATGACACAATGATTGCTAAATTATTGACGGATTAGATTATTTTCCAAGTTAAAAATATTGAATGTGAAATTATACAGATGAAAAATGATACACTAATTTATATACTCAATTACATGAAGACTTAATTCTTTTTCAAGTACATTATACATTCATTGGTTGCAGAGTATAATGTTAATAATTCCATTAATTGGTGCTGGAATACAAAGAAAGTTTTTAAAATTAATAAAATATTATCTAAAATCAATAATATCTCTAAATAAATAAATAAATTTATAGTTAGTTGAAAAAATAGATAAAATTAATTACAATAATAAAATATTATATTATTATAAGTAATAGTCCTTATTCTTGAAAATAGCAATATTTAATATATTATTCCTTTTCTCCTTATAACTGTTATTATTATTTAATTTTTTTTATTTTGATTTAAGTTTTTTCACACTTAGATATTAACTTCAATTACTTTTTAATTTTGTTCATCTCACAACTTTTATGCTCTCTGTATACACCTGCGGTCTCACAACTTATATGTGTATATTTATTTAAATTAATTACATGTCCATCTTATAATTCTTATTTTAAATTAAAAATATTCATACAATGTCTGATATTTTCTAATTTAATCAATAATTTACATCTCAAAAAGTTGAAAATAATAATTTTAAATCAATTATAATAATTTTATTAATTTAAGAAAAGAACTCAACTCAAAATTTACTATATGTCTAAATAAAACGTTGAGCCCTCCTGTAACATAATATTGATGTTTGGAAAGGAGCCAATAAAAACAGTTTTTGTATAGGGTAGTATATAACTATTTGCCAAATCAAAGATCAACATTTAACATCAATGGATAATCTCTCTTTTCATGGCGAAGATATAAACATGCTGATCATATAAATATGTCACAAAATGTGGTCATAAATCATTCAGCAATGTGCTTCCTTAGCTGTTATCTATGTAATTTCCTTACATGGAGACCACCCCATATACATATATATGCATGGTATGCATTATTTAGCGGTGCTTTTCATAGTCTTATTCCCATCATCAAAATTCCATAACCTGTCAGAGTACCTTATGAACCCACGTGCATGGTGCTCCATGACATGCTTGTAGCCCATTCTCTAAGCAAATTCTCCCTTCAATTTTCCATTGAGATCTAATGCTTACGTACATAAAGGGTTGTGGACTACCACTATTTCTTCATCATTCCACCTCACTTGGTAACTAGCTAGTCAAACAGTACAACCATAAGGTTTCGCTCAAAAGCAACCATAAGGCTATATTTTAGTACAGAGTTTCTAAGCCTTTGCTTGTGAGTTTGGAGGGGAAGTGGACGAGTAAAGAGTTTGGAAAATTAAGAAAGATAAGAAGTAAAAAGAAAAATGATTAATAAAAATTCTTTAAATTCAAAGAATTTAAAAATTTGTGATTAAAAGAGTTAATGGAGATTTATATACACTTTTATTTTTATTTAAAAACTCTCAAATAAAAGATAACTATTACATAAATTTTAACTTTTCCTTTTTTTTTTCTTCTAAAAAGTTAACTTCTAAAAAAGTTTAAGTGTTTATTTTTATTCATTTTTCTATCAAAATCAAAAAATAATCACACATTTATGAACTTTAATTTTCTTTTGTTTTTCTACCTTGGAGTGTGATAAATTTTAACAAGCAATCATCAAATAAATCAATTTGAGTTTTATATCCTAATAAAACAAGGTTGTTTACTTCTTCGTTCTCCCTTTTTTTTTATTCACCATAAATCCAGAACCCTTAACAATGATGATTTTATAATAAATATCTATTATTGTCTCTCTCCACACTCTATTTAGTTTACTGGTATTACATGAATGAGAAAAGTAAACAATGAAATTTAGGAGCTTTATTTAGCACTAAGCTAGCTTTCATTGCAATGACAATGCAATGCTGCTTAAAATATGGCAAAGTAAAACTAGTAACAGGGAAGCAGGGAATGAGTACAACTAAACTTAGGAATGGACATTTCAAAGAAGAAAAAGAAAAAATAAATAAAAAAAAAGGGGTGATGATGAGGATTCATGAGTCAAAAGGGGCAAACAAAGTGATAATGGAAAAGCATGAAGGTTGGGACTTTTGGTGGAGAAGGAGGTCAAAAGTGTGAGTGATGCAGTTTGGGAAAGGAAGATAGGCAGTGAATAATGTGATCTTCCACAATGCCACAGTGGGGAGCAGCAGCCAGACCAGCAATGGACCACAAAAGATATGCAATATGGATGCATAATTTTACAATCTTGGTAGATTCGGTTTAGATTTATATCTAAGATAATGTTCACTTTTCTTTTGCATAACCATTTTTGCACAATCCTCTATTTCACAACGTGCACATTTTGCGCTTCCATGTTTAGTTATTATTAATTTAACATTTTCAGCCAGATTCACTTCTGTTTGTCCAGTTTTATAAATTTGTGTGTCTATGATTTTTCTCTTAGACCATATTGTAAATTATAGTTTAATCTTCATGCAATTCTCCATCACTTGTGACTGGTGAGTGTGCACATTTTAATTCTATTATATGTTATTTGTTTTGCTCTTCGCTGAATGAACATAACCTTTCCCAACTTTCATACAACATAACATTAATTTGATTGTATGGCATTATTTCCATACACGTCATTCAATTATAGTGGATGTAGATTGCCTAGCTATCATGATTCTTCTGTGTAAAGAAATGAGTTACTATAGTACTGATAATGGTTCTATAGAGAATATTTTAGTTGCATTAACGAGAATAATGCCTCACAAGCAGAGCCAGAAATTTGGTTTAAGTGGGCCAAGACAAAGGAGTATAAGACTTGGGTATGAAAAAAATAAATTAACTAATGTATGGAAATATATTCAACAAATTTTAATATAGAACTAACATAATATCAAGAATATGCCTTTACTTCTAAAATTACGCTCACGGTTATTTCACAGGGTAAAAATCATCATTATATCTATATTAATTTTTAATATTTTTTTCTCAATATAAATAATTCTGTATTAATGAAAAATCCATCTTCAATTTTATTGCATAACCTTGATTTAATAACATTAATCGTTGACAAAATATTTTTTTTAATCATTACATAGGAAAAATTATAATAAGTTGTAACAATTTGTCATTTAAAAGACAAAAATTGATTGATTTGCTAGTGATCTCAATCAATTTCTTGTTTTATTAATATCATTAATTTCTATATTTTTATTATTTTATTAAATAAAAAAATTAACTTATAAAAAATGTCAATAGAGATATAAAATAATTTAAAAAAATTGAGGCGTCAGTCTTTTAATATAATAATATTGAAAGAAATTAAAATTTTGGGATTGACCATTATAATCGACAGACACCCCTTGCCTCCGCCATCGTTCTCAGAAACTCTTGCCTTACATAATCTTACCACTTACCTTAACAAAATAAATTTAAGATTTAAACTTTGGAATAATTTCAAAGTACATGTGTAGGCATCTCAAATGTGCAATAATTGTCATCAAGGAATGGATATTGCCAAAAGAAGGAGACAAGATCCTCTACGATGTGTGTGTATATATATTTTGTATAAGTCTATAGTTTATAATTTTTTTGAGGGGACCCATAACACATCAATAAAACTAACCTCCTGTTTGTTTACACCAATTTTAGGAAAGTGATTTTAGTCGAAAAAAATTATTAGTTTGGTTATTTGTTTTAACAGAAGTAAAAAAAAGTAAAATTGTTAAGTGGATCTTACATGATTATCATCTTTGCACCTGCCATTTGGTTACAATTGTTGCATGGTTAACATTCAATATTGTGTAGATCCCATATGATTAATAGTGATTATTTTTTTATATAATATAAAAATTATAAAATACAAAATATTAATTAAAATATTGTAATAAAAAAATTATTATTTTGTAATATAATTTACTTATTTATTTCTATTCTTCTTTTCACCCATCTAAATAAATGGAGAGAACTTTTTCTATTATTCTTACTTCCTATTTCTGCTCATTCAAATAACATATCATTTTCATCTGACATTCTTATTTCTTTCCATTTTATTTAGTTTTTTCCTCTATTTCATCTCTTCATGTAAACAAAGCCTAAGAAACAGGATTTGAATGGTGTACAAAATGTTCAAACTTCATGCCATGTTACATAGGAAGAAAAGTTGGGAAAATGTAGTTTGTACAATATCAAGCCTTTATCATGTCAAACTTTATTTCAATAATAAAATACTACAATGAATCATCAATATGCTTTAAGTTACATAAAAATTATAAGTTTATAAATTTTATTTTCCAAGAAAAAATTTCCATCCCACTGATTAAATTGATAAAATTCAATATTCATAAAAATTAGTAAATTTATCAACATCAATTTTTAGTATGAGTTTTAAACATATCAAGGTAATAAATTTATTTTAACAATATTTATTATATTTTATATTTTAATATAATAAATATTAATTTTTTGGATGATATTTTACTATTTTTAAATTCTTAAAATATCTTTTAAAGATGATATAAATAATTTTTCAAAATTTATTTAATAAAATGTCAAAACTTTCTCTTAAAATAATATACCAACACATACCTCGTGTGAAAGTAAATTCCCTCTACCAAAGGATATGGAGAAAAGATTAGGATCCTCTCATGTTTTAGAGCATATAACTCTTATGTGCCTGAATTTTTGTATTTTTGTTGAAGCAAAAAATTATTCGCTTAAATAAAAATACAAAAATACAGAACATGTTCATGTTCATGAAGGGATCCTAATTCATGGGAAAGGGGAAAGAGGAAATCGAAATTGAATTGTAGCGTTATAAAAAAGCAAACTTTCCATAGCGGTAGTGTGTGTAGTGTAGAATATGAGGTTGGGTAGCAGCTCCACGCGGACTAAGAACTCGTGCTACAGCCATAAATGTAATATTCTTTATTCTTTCCTTGAATCCAATCTCATTAGAACCCGTTAATGGAAATTTACCAAACCAGAGAGAACTTAAAATGACACTATACAGGAAAATTTTGGCTCAAGAACACGATCCCAGCCAAACAAAGCGAGAGCTTAAAACAACTGAAAAAACAAACTTGTTGATCCATTTCCAAAGGTCCGAAGATCAGCTGGTTTTACCAATGCCCTACATAATGGGCAAGTTCGTTCTCTCTCAAACCTGAAAAACAAATGAATTTTTGTTGGATGAGAGAAAAGTGATGAACATGATTATGAACACATCAGAAATACAATTTAAATGACTCTTCTACAAGTCAAAGGCATCTCAAATATAAATATTGTTAGTTAAACATTTGATGAATATAAACGTAGTGAAAATAATTTTTTTTTTTATAGAATCAAAGTTCTAAAGTTCGAGGAAAGTACTGCTGGCCATTAAGCGCACAGCAGAACAGTAGAGTGTACTTCATAGAAAAATTCCATTTCCATTAACAACACATTTTCTTCCCTCACTAATATAATGCAGCAGAAGAGGGCAAAACCCTAATAAATAGTCTAAGTATGCATGACAAGCTAGGATTTCAATTTTTATCAGTGAATAGTTACAAAGTATTGGTATAACTATAACCTATTCAATCGTCTGAAATTATTCCATAGAAAAGTACTATAGACCATTGAAAAAACTAGCGAATATATGCCTGATTTTAGGTGAAAGAGAGATATAAATCATTAGCCAAGATCAATAAATTCTATAAAATTGTAAATAAAAGTATTTGGACAATGTATTTTAGAGAAACAATAGATGCAGCTTGCGGGATAAACTCTAGACTGATAGCTACTCCACCATAAACAACATCTAACAAAATCATATACATCTAACACAAAATCATATAGTTTATTTCTCTTAAATACAGAGTGAGCTTCCAATTTAAAAGGTCCAAACAATGAATAAAACAATTAACTGACCATTCAGATACACACTCTTCGCAGAACATGTGTTTACAGCACAACAATATAGGAGCACGCATCTTCTCCTGGCATATAGCACACATGTCACCAGCAGCATTCACCTGCATTTAGATATTTAGAGTCACCGTTAGAAAGGTGGCCAAATAGGAGTCTTCAATAATACCCAATATTGGTATATACCAGAGCTTTCCTCCTCAAATGCAGAAGAAACCTCATTATAAAGGAATAAATGAAAAAATATAAAAGAAAAACGCATAACAAAAGGTCAATAACAGACATGAGGCATTCCAAAGATAAATGTGTGGTTATATATCCATTTTGCACGTCCTCTATCCTATATTGCCATAGAATGAATCCTTTTTAGATGTGAGACATACATTGTGTTGAAACAAGTACATCATTGCCAGCCGGCCAGCCATTCCATGAAGCATATACATATGCGAAGACATATTCATTTAGTATGAAAAATAGCCAATAAAGGAGAAAAGAAAATTACAGTAACATGTCTAAACTTCCAGCATTGTACATTTCCACTTCCAGCATTAATTCCAAATATAATAATAAACTAGCTGTAGACTAGACCATTTCATAGTAGGAAAGCTAGGAGAAAAAAGAGTTAAAAGTACAAAAACAATATTTAATTCATTTTACAATTGTTATTTAAATTAAAGCCTGAAGATTATATAGAATTTAGAAATATCAGCATTGGCTCATTGTTATCAAATGGTTAGAACAATGGAATTCAAATTATTAGAATAACATAGTTTACAATTGTTCCGGTCTAGATGCACTTTTTGCCAGAGGGTTGGAGTTTGAACACCTTGAGGAATTATGCAGAGCCAAGGCCAAACAACAATTTAAAAATGTGAATATTGCATAAGTTGCCTCATCTGACACATTCAATGTGATTACCCTCTCCACCACTTAGTACAAAGTATACCTCCAACTCAGAGTACAAATGACCCTACTATGCCAATGTCTCCATCTCGTAATCCGGTTGCCATCCTTTCACAGTCTTACACTGTTGGCATGGCAGGCTTGAAACAGAATACCATGGAAGCATGGCACTGTTCTCAGAGAAGCTCATGGAGGCTACTTTTTATACAGCAGTCAAAGAGGAACTTGCAGCCATAGTGAAAAAATGGTAGATTTAGGGTTTTATTTTATATTAAAAATAGAAATGAACAGTGTCCATATGAGACTAGGATTCTTATTTTTGAAAACATGACTCTCTCCACCTGAAACCTAAACTCTATGAAAACCTGAACCATCTCCATTTCATGTCCTGTTGTCAAACAGCATCTCCAATGATCAGAATTGTTTCCAGCAAGTGCATGACAATCTCCAAAGATTTACATTTCTGGGTAATGTTACTGTCTCCCTCTTTTTTTTGTCAACGTTCATAATTGAAACTTGTCATCTTCTTTTCTACTGCCACAACAAATTGCATTTTTTTTTTTTTGGATATTTTCGTTTCTCAGACAGGGAAGTCGTTATGGATGTTTCCTTTGAAGCCCAATCTCTTAGGCACTCACAAATGGACCTTGGTAGCTTAGAGCAACAATAGCTAATTAAGTACTTATATCACTAAAAATTAGTTGTTTATTTTTAAAAATTATTTTTATATAAATTTTTTTTAGAAAAACTATCTTATAAAATAATTTCAAGTCTACACTTATATTGAACCAATTTATATCTCTAAAAATAGTAAAAATAATGGCTTCTCAAATACCAAAAACATATACATGTTTATATTTTTATGTTATTTTTATTTCTTAGTATACATTGCAACTCATTGAGTCAAAAATTAATTAATCTCATTCATTTCACAATCAAGTTTGTATATTCTTGTGCATTAAATTCATTAATGGTAATATTATCAGTTTCATGGTAAATAATTAATATGCAATTATTTGCAATGATACATGTGCACTTCACTTTAATGAATAATTCATACTAATAGTTAGTAATTATATCTTAATCAACATGACAGAAAACTGTTTCATTATTAATATTACTTTATCTTCAGATTTATTATATGCATTGTAGGAGAAGACAGAACAGATAACAGCACTAAAATATATAATTTATTTATTTTATTTAACAAAAAAAAAAGGTTTTAATGGTTCATAATTGAAAGAGATCCTTTCCCTCATGCATCTAAAATTCGCAAACAAAATTTTAAATATATTTTTGTGCCCTTTTACAAATATAAGAAAGCTACACCTACAATATCCAAACAAAACATCAAATAAGAGTATCAATATCAATACATTGTAACAACCGACACACAAGCATTACTTAGAATTGCAATTATTCAGATCCTGACTTAATCAGAGCATTTAACATATTATTTACCTGTTCTGTTGTGGCATAAACCCCATAATGAACTTCCTTCTTTGATAGTGCTTTTAAGGCAGAAACAAAGCATTGGACCTAATAAGTACATAGAAGGTTGAAGAAAATTGAATAATGTAGGGTCATGCACAAAAAATCATTAAATACATCACAAGGAAGTAAATGTCAATTTTAAAGAACAAAAGCGCACCTTCTCAACTACAGATGTTAGCTTGAAAGTTAGATACAATCCTGTAGTCAGTGAGGAAAAGAGACTTCCATAATCCTTGTTCAAGAAAAAACGGTACCAAACAGGTGTTGGCAACAAGGCACGATACAACAGCAGAGTGTATTCAACCAGTGTTAACATTTGACCCTTGAAATAATTTACACGTTTTCAGATGGTTGTAGGAGGCAACAATACTTGAAAAATATGATTCTTGGAAAAGCAAGGAAGTTACTAAAACCTGTCGACGGAAGTTATGACCTCTGCCATTTTTGCAGTAAATAAGCAACACACACTTGAAAGCCATCACTGCTTGCCGCACCAATGTATCTGAAAGTCAATGTATATTGTGACCATGACTACCAATCAAAATATCTTTCGCTATAAACAGAATTAGAATGATTATAAGCTGGGAAATTTTCTGCTATCAAGGTATAGCCAAGACACAGCAACAAAATCAACCTAGACACTGAAAAAACCAAAAGCATATTGATGTAACATCAAAGAAATTTACAAAGATACTACTCATTACCAGTGTTGAACAATATCTCAAACATTGATGCATATAAGTGGCTTTTTTTTGCCAAAACAACATTCATTGTAAGAAAACTAATGAAATATAATACAAACAGCCAAATTAGGAAAATATTGATTTATACACATACACACACAAAGATATATAATTTAGAGAAGACTTCAAATGGACACATACTGGAAGACCCATAAATCTTGGATCACCATTAAGAATGCATAATATAGTAATTTATTCATTTAGATTCCACCAAGGTTTTTGTCAGGCAGACAGGTGTGATATGCAACCTAAAAATTCTGATATACTGGAAGACCCATAAATCTTGGATCATCATTAAAAACAAATTTAATACACTAATTAACTCATTTAGATTCCACCCAAGGTTTTCTGCCGGTCAGACAGATGCAATATGCAACCTAAGACTTCTGAGATACACATTGCATCCATCCATAATACTGACAGTAGCAACACAATATATATCAACTCCATAATTCATGAGACAATACCAAATAAATGAAAATGGGGTAGGGGGTCTATATACTCAGCTCATGCTTGACAATAGATAAAACATATTCAAGCTTTTAGAATAAGCTGCTGTTTCTTACTATTACAAAGTTGTATAAGTGTGAATCTAAGACTCACTTTTATATAAGCACTTATTTCAACAGTTCATCTAAATGTGCGTTTGGGTAAACTTTAATTAAGTGTTTACCAAATAAGAGCTTATCACGAGATTTTATATCATAATTCATAAGGGCTCAATAAAATAAGCTTATTTTGATCACCTTTGCAATGAAACTAGTTGAAATAAGGTTATAAGAGGGTCAGCCACCTTTAGAAGCTTAATCAGATATCTTCAATTTTTAGCTAAATTACTTGTATGCTAAGATAAACTCAGTAAAAAACTTCCCAATACTACCTAAATGGGCTTGAAATGAGTGGGGATAGAAGCATAGAACACGTAAGAAATCAAAGTTTGTCTCCCTCTGGAAATTTTGGATCTTCAACACAATTTTGGGAGTGGTATTCCTTTTTTTCCTGGGAAATGTTGGGAAGAGATTTTGTGCATAGCACAAAAAAGAGATCAAGCAATGACTGTGCATAGCACAAAAAAGAGATTTTTTTTGTCTTAATGCCAAAAAGCGAAAACAAACAAAAAAATAGGTTAACTTTTTTGGTTGATACTTGATAAAATTCAGGGTGATGAAGGATCTCCCCATTCCAAGGCCAAGGAAAACCACCAACCTCAACAAAGACTTTCAATGAGATTATAGACCACCTACCAACAAGCGACCCTAAGATTCAAACCCAATTCATGCAGTTGTCATAAGCGAAAGGTTGACCAGGTAAGCCAACCCTCAATGGGAAAGGACTGTTAATTTTATCCTGAAACAATTTTCGTTCAATTTCACTCCAGGTTCACTGGTAACCGATTAAATACAAAGAACCCATTTTATTGTACTCCTTCCATACCCAAGATATATCTTAAATAACAAAACATTTCAAAATACAAATGAGTTATGAAGTTAAAAAGGTCAAGGAAGTCTTCAGTGTCATCATTCTTAATCAAGTAAATAACCCTACTATTGTGTTGAAACTTCCAAGTTCCTTGCAAGTTAGTCAAGCACTCAACATTTAAACCAAACTGCCTAGTTATTTGCTAAGGAGCCAAATTTCTATTTTAAACTTTTAATCACAAACTATGAACATACATTTTACCTCACTATCACTATCTCTAATAGAGCAAATAAAACTGTCTAGCTTAAAAAAACCATCTCAATATGATAACCGCATATACTGCAAGCACAGAATAAATCCATACCATTAACCAAAATGATGAATATGGCATGCCAAAAAGGTGGTGTTGCTTTTGGTGGAAACATGGCCAACGGGTATAAAAGATCATCATTTCGATACCACCAGTAAATGCTTATCACATGCAGCATGAAGGCAAAAGAGATACCAAGAAGAACAGAAACTTTCCGATCTCCCTGCAAAATAGAACTTGAATTGAGCCTCTCTAATTTTATTTTCATCTTTTTTACAAGGAAAATGGGATGTTAAACATAAATACTTCATTTTGGAATTGGAAATTTAAAGGACTTGCAAAAATCTGGGCCTAGCACCTTCAGAGCTGTCTGCTTCTTAACAACATCATTTGATTTGAACATCACAGCTGATACACAAATTGTGACAAAGAAACCTGCAAGTTCTCAGAAATGAATATCACAAAGTTACATAACTTGGTTCAGCCACACCAACAAGTCAAGCACATACAGTTTCTCTAATATTTGGGCAAGAAAACTTGGCTCAGCCATATCATCAAAGTCTATGAGCATTTGATTTGAAGCAAAAAACTAAAATGAGAAACCTAACAAAACACAAAAAACGCAGTACCTTGCAAATGCTGGCGGATGAAAACAATCAACAACAAGAGGGAGAAAGGGAGAATCTGCTCAATCCACTTGGCAATCTGCTGAATATCATACCGCTGATAAGCAGAGGACGTGGAATCCCTACCACCACCAATCCCATCAGCCAAAGACACCAACGGAACCCTCTCCTCAGCCATTCGCCGGCGAGCCTCCGGCGACAGCATCCCACTTCTTCCAACCACGGCGTCATCACAGCTCGATTCCCCAACCCGATTACGAGACGCCGCCGCCGATGACGACGACGAAGAAGAACTGTTCTCTTGCTCCCCACCCCCAATTATGCGTATGGCAACTTCCTCAGCACCGTTACAGGCACTGCCACCAGAATCAGAATCAGAATCAGACGCAGAAGCAGATTCAGATTGAACCTGAAACCGAGGGCGCGTACGAGGAATGATTATGACAGGCTCAACAGAATCCTCGCGCGTGCAGTAATCCATGACGAGAGAGAGTGGAGAAGTAAAGGGAAAACTCATCCCAAACCAATTCACAGTGTTATTACTACCAGATGATGACGACGGGGACGAGTCCATCACGTTAAAACCCTAAAACCCCTTTGGCTTCACCTACGTGTGTTTCCCTTCGTTTTTCAATTATGTGAGAATCGCATGACATATACGGAAAAGGCATTGGTTCTTCTTGGGGGATACATGTTTCGTTTCCGTTGGGGATTATGAAGGTGTGAAAGGGGTTAGTGCATGATGTGAGGATTTAAGCTTAATGTAACGATGGACATGGTGGTGGTGATAGCAGAATAGGAACAATCAAACGAAGAGAGGAGAAAAGTCAAAGTCAGGAAGCTGAAACCTTTTCTTTCTTTCTTTCTTTCTTTCTTTTTTTGGTTTTGGTTTGTGTGTGACTGTGTCTGAGCGTGCGAGAGGAAGAATACGAGGTTGACGTTCATGATAGAGAAACGCGTTTTTATTGGACATTTTCGTATTTTACTGTGTTTTCTTTCCTTCGCCGTTCCGACAACGGATGAATTGCCATCACCTCTTACCATCTTACCATTTTTTTTTTACACTCTCTGTTTAAGTTTTTTAATTACAATTTATACGAGAGGATTATTAGTTTTCACTGTGAGGTTCTCTTCTGTTAGAATAGGATCATGAGTATTTTTCATGGAAGATTATTTGAGATGAAAATATTTATAATATTATGAAATTAGTTTTAATAAGGATTTGTTGTTTACAAATTTTAAATAGTATTGTTTAACAGAATTTGTTTATTTATCATGACGTGAAATTGTTTTAAACATAATATTATCAATGGAATTTTTTTTATTTACTTATTTAATATTTTTTTATATAAAGGTATCATAAATCTTATTTTAAAATAAATTAAAAACAACTTATGATGATTATATAAAAAGCTTACTAAAATAAGTTTAAAAAATTATAAAAGTTAAATTGCTGTTAACATCTTTCAAATCAATTTTTAACAATCTACTTAACAGCAAATGAAAGAAATTTCCAAAATAGAATGGTAAAGAGATCCCAAAATAATAATAATGATGAACAAACCACAGATTGATTTCAAAATATGAACTTTAAATTAAATCCAAAAAAGTGAAATAAATGGAAGAAAAAAAAAAGAATCTCAAATTTTTCGAAACAAGCATATTCAAAATCAACTGGATATAAATTTGCAAGAAAATAGGAGGTCCTACAAGTATCCACAACTTAGCAGAACAGAGGCCACAACGGCATGAATATCTAAATATCGGAAGAAAGGGTGGTCTGTGAGAAACTCATTGTATCACTTTTAAGGATAATTATTATTTTATCATATCAAAATATTTTTTCTATCTATTTAATTATTAAAAAAAATATTATTTCTTTCATTAGTATTTTTTTAAGTACTCGAAGAGCGATCCTATCCGACTTGCTTCCACTCGAATTGCTGGAGGAGGCCTGAGGTCACCAAAAGAATAAAGATGAACATAACAGAACATTTGACTCATTAGTATTTTTTTTTTTTTCATTTATAAATTGAATTTTAAAACGAATTATATATTTTTATTTTCCGTTAGTATACAAATTTATTATTATATTTCACAAAATATTTTTCTTGTATTTACGTGTAAAACATTAATATTAGTATTATTAATTGTCGACTTTGAAGTCACAGGGGTACCTCCACGGGCAATTGCGACAAGCGGTTTCCGCTAATGAGTAACGCCAACCATAAAACAGCCCAAAAAAAATGCTAAAAAGCTTCGTACGAGCTAAAACCAAAATAAATAATAAAAAAAAAAAAAGTTCACTGAACTTAAAATAAATCAGGCCATTATTTTCAATGGCACATTGACACTCACGTTTTTATTAAATTTAGAGGGTGGAAGTTACTTGGCAGCAAACAGAGAAAGGAGGAAAGAATGTATTTCAAGTTCACAAGTATATGACATGAATGAAATGGAACATCTTAGTATTTAGACTAACCAACATAACGTAACATATGTGTCTGTCTAAATGATAGTACGTGCAAATCACAATCCACGTCTCTAACATGACAAGTGTCTTATATCTCCTTTTCAGTTTCATCAACACAAACCTATTACAAGCTGTATATATAAACACACCATCATGTGCAGTATTTCCATTAGCCCTTCCAGTTGTCTTTCAGCTTCCGTAACTCTCTTAAAGCTTCAACTGGAGACTTGCAACCTACCTTCTCCTGCAAAGATTTTAACATTTCAGAAACTCCTTCAGAGTTTAGAAGAACAAACAAATGAAACTGTGCCAGAATGTTTGTTTAAATTGCAATTTTACAATGGAAAATGAAGGAACACATTTCACTTAATTGGTTTAAACATTATTTTGACATCTTAAAAATTGACCAATTACGTAGCTACCATCATTGTTCACATGGTGAGGCATTTCCTTCCATTCCATTACCTCTTGCTATCAATTTGTTACCTACTTGTGCTCTATTTTTTATACCCTTTTGACTAGTGTGTGTGGGTGCAAACCTGGAGCGCAGGTAGATCAACCCTCATAAATGGGTTGGTTTCCATCTCTTCCTCAATGGTCGAGGGAATTGTAGGTTGGCCAGCTTGCTTCTGGTTCTGAGCCCATGTTAATTTCTGTTGTATCCTCAAATTGTCTGGCTCAATTGTCAGAGCAAATTGCAAGTTCTCCACTGTGTACTGGAGACATAGCAAATTCAAACCCACGGTTCATTAAGAATACAAATTGTAACATAATAAATAAACAAGAATTTAAGCTTTTGTAGGTCAGAAGTGTCAGGAGTCTACAAGTGCAAAATAAAATAATCTCGAATATCCCCTTCTCTCATCTTGTATGTACTCCATGCGGGCACTGATGATTAAATCTAAATAATTGATTGTTGTATTTCAGTATATTGCACAACCAATTTGGTAATGAATGAACTTCTTATGAATGTTCGCTAAGGAGTATCTATAGAAATTCACTTATAATTATGCAGCTGGATATTGGATCTCCCAAAATCCTGGGTATTAAGGATCAATGGACAGTCATACTAAAGGATTTCTGAACAGGACATTAAGTATTGACTTTATCCTTAAATTTGTTACCCAAATTAAGTGTCAATAGGCCTTGGCTTTCTGTTTCATTACATTTAAATGAATAAGACTAATCTGTGAAAAAAATGAATAGGCCTTGTGTTTGTATGAATTTGCATGGCCTGGCCCAAAATGATATCTTGGATTTCTACAATAATTTTCAAAACAACCGTTCCAAGGTTGGACTACTATGCGTCGTGAATATGCTCACACGTTTCATGAATGGAACCAATATGCTAAAAGAATTCTAGGAGAACGCGAGAACGCACAACATCCTCACAATCAAACTAGACATTGAAGAATGAGTTAGAACTCAAATATGTTCGTTTCACCTTCCAAATTGCTAAATCCAGGACGAGTTTTCTAGGCAAACTTTAGAAATTAGAAATTTTAGAAACAAACCATTCGCTCTACATTTATTAAATTGGAAAATTTTTACCGGGTGAATGCAGGCATAAACCAACTAGGGAAACAACTGGTTGCTTCAATCCCATCCAGCATTTAAATTTATAGATCAGAGGAATTCCCTAGTACAAATGATTTTCAGTAAGGGGGAGGGGATTTTAGTATTATATTACCTCATGGTCACAGTAAACTCGGGTTGGCTTTGGTAATGAACCTAATGTAACACAGAGTGACTGATACATCTGTTCAGCAGTTCCTTCAAAAAATTTCCCACAACCAGCAATAAACTGAAAAAAAAGAAAAATGTAATAACATAATGAATCCAAAGTAACGTAGGACCTCTTCCAAATTCATATACATATAAGCGTTCAGAGAGAAAGAGACAGAAAGGCCTATACATAATACATTAACTCCTAGCACTTAGCATCGCTTTTAGAATAAACTTATGATATATGCTTTCCTAAGAACTCTTATCTTTTGGACATGTTTCACCAGAACTTGATAAATGCAAAAGGTAAGACTAATCAGTTAGCTTACCAGTGTATCTCCAGTAAAAACAGCTGGTTGCTCATCCTTTTTGCCAGTAACATAATAGCATATGTGACCTTTGGTGTGGCTGAGCAAATCAGAACAGCTCATTTTAAGAAAAGGGAAGAAAATGTCTCTAGAGAAACGATGAAATTTAGGTTCAACCACATCTGGAATCATCATGTAATAAATGTATAACTAACAAGAACAATGAAGCAGGGTAATGCCTCATTGGTGGATTATGACTAAGATTAAAATGAAATGGTTAGAAGTACAAATCATGACACTCAAAATGATTTGTACAAGAGTTGGATTCTTAAATGAATATCATTTCCCACAATTTTTATGAAAGAACTCATTTATAAATGAAATCACTTCTTTCATTCTAAAGATTCCAAGCATAGGTGATAGAAGCCAGGATGAGTGCACTTAGCACGTAAAAGTTCAGCAAGCAGCAGTACATAATTCTCAGAAATCAAATAGGATGCTTAACAGTTAGCAAGTTGATGACTTTTTCAAACCTCTTCCACCATTGTATTGTCGGGTCACTTAGACTATTGTCATTTTATACGAAACGAAGGAAAGATCACAAAGTTACAGTCCTATTCTAGAAATGGAGGGTGGTAAATCCAAACTTTCCAGTTTTATGTAGGGAGAAGGGTGTCAACAAACAATATGCAATTGACAAGTTCAATATCCATACCAAGGTGTGTGAAGAGCCAATATATTAAGATCAGCCCCAAGGGACACCTTATCCCCATTTTCAACCTTATCAGTGCAACCCTTGACGTTATCAACCAAACCACCATACACCTTGATTCCAGGGACCAATTGCTTCATCTTTTCATTTCCACCAGCATGATCCCTGTCATATAATGACACAAAATTTACCAACAAGCATAGCCAGCCAAGAGTCGATGTTCATAGCCAAGTACAGTTTTGTGAACTATCATAACATTTTTTTTTTGCTAAACATTCAACATCTGGAAAATGATTGGTTAAATACATAACAGCTAATCTATGTGAGAAGTCAGGAAAATGCACCAAAGCACTGAGATTTCAAACAATGAATGAATAATGGCACAGTAAAGAATTGCCTTATGATAGATCTCTGACTACTAGTTAATATAAAATTACCAAGCTTCAAAGTTGATAGAAGCAAAGTATAAAGTTTCAAGAATTCATATTATCAACTGGAATTTGAGTCCGGTGACTCCAATGTGCCTTTAAGGTTATTTATAAACAAATTTGTACAATCAACATATATCATATAAATAAATCACACCAAAAAAAAGAAAAGAAAAGAAAAGAAAAGAAAAAGACCAAGACATTCTACACTCAAATGCTCAGAGAGTACAAATTCAGATATTTACTGAGCAACGCTAATCGTAAAAGTAATAATAAGAGCCTCCTATTAAACTATATCGACCGAAGTTGCAGCATTTATCTGAAGGTAACTCAAAACTAACATAAACAAATAAACATGAGTATTATTGAACATGAAAAACCAAAAAGAAACTACGGTAAAATGGGCAGATCGAAAACCAAAAGAAAAAAAAAAGTGCAAACTAGTCGCAACACCGGTGATGGTGTGTGGTGAGAACGAGCTTGAGATTGATCCCATGAGAATTGGCGACTTCAAGAACCTTCTCAGGCTCTACAGGGTCCACTACTGCACCTTCTTTGGTGCTCTCATCAGCGATTCTGCAGTGGTGCAAAACCAAAATAAAGGATTGCCCATAAATAATAATAACAACAAAGCATTTTCAAAGCTCAGAACTAGAATACACAAGCTGTGTTGGAAGTTGAAACCATGCGTAATTGTGGTCGTAGACTTACATGTAGGAATAAGTGTCTTGCAGGGAAGGAACGTGCAATATTTTCATAGTTTGTTAAGTTACGAGTTGCAGTGTGAAGTGTGAACGCATGCGGTTACTTTATATTAGTGCGAGTTCGATACGAAACTGAGGTGAAAGCAAATGAGAACCCACTCCACGCCATCGCTCCGTTCGACGTTGTTTTCCTCCTTCATTGACACGCAACTCTAACGTGTCAAACAATAAGCAATGTAATGTGCTTCCAAAATTAAAATAAATTAAAATGATTCAACATATTTTTTTTCTAAAAATATTATATTTTTATTTCTAGTTTTGTTTTTTTTTTCTCACTCTTAATATTTAATCAATTTTTTTTTCAAATAATATGTTTTATTTTCAATAAAGAACAAAAATAGCTTATTAAACCGTGAAAAATACACTTAAAATATTTTTAAAAAACTAAAAGCAATTTTTTGTCAAAAAATTATTAACAGACTTTTCATTTTTTAATATATTTCAATGTAATTAAAAAACATTTTAATCATTTTAACCAATGCTCTTAAAGTATTAATTAATAACTCTATAAAAATTACTAGTTTTTTATATTTATATTTCAACTTGAAAAAAATATATAACAAAAATATTAACTACTAATATGATGGGTATCAAATTTCCTTTCGGATGATTAAAAAAAATGTCAAGCTTATTGAAGGCAATAAAAAATTTCTCAAAAATATTTTTTTAAAATAATTTATTTATAATAGACAATAAAGACTCAAAACTATAGCCTATTAGTTATGAAATTTTATCTTATGTCACTGTCAATTGATTCCTTAAATTTTGAAAAATTTAATTAAAAACCACTTGTAAATAATTTTTCAACGAGAATAAAAAATGTGAATAGCATGACCTTTTTTAATTTTACAACTTATTGTAATTTGGTTCATTTGGTTTATTTATTTGAAAAAATATATAATTTTATGAGTTAAATTTTATTATTTTGATATTAAATTTTAAAGAATTTAAAATTTTATATATATTTTAATAAGAAATTTTAATATACTAAAATTAAAAAATTTAAATTCTAACAAAAGATTCAATTATTATTATTTATTTATTGTGTGTTCCATTTATATTTTAATTTAGTTATGATTAATTTAATAATTTAAATTTCATATTTTAAATAATTTTATTAAATATATTAATAATATATTCACTCTATTCAAATAAAAATATTTGAAATGAAATTAATTAAATTATTCTATTTAAAAAAATATTTTTTAAATAATAAAAATTTAAATGATATAATTTAAATTTCTTAAAATTTTAAATTCTTTGAAATTTTTAATTACCTAATTAAAAAATTTGTAAAATTTTTTAAGATTATTTTTAAAAAATTAGGAGTATTGTTTAGTATAAAAATGAATAAGGCAGATTCACTACAAAACATTTGTCAAAATTGAATTAAAGAATTATAAAATAAAAATACTAAAAAAAAGAAATTTAGCAAGACACCAAGCATATTAATTGTGCTTATACAACTTTTATTGATCAATTATTGCAATTGATTTTCGTATTACCAACATTTATGTTTTTTTATTGCTCAATCAACATTTCTGTTTGAAAAATATTTATTTATTCTTCAACGAATAATTATTTTTCTAGATTTAAGCAGAACTGCAGAAGTAAGTATGCTAATATAGTGAGCCCAAGAGCCGAAAGCCTGTTTCGATTGGGCCCAAACAGAAGCCCGCCCTAAATGAAGAACATATTACAAATGTGGCATCGTGGGAAGGGCTAGGTCTTCGGTGCACAGCCTGAACCCAACGCGTTGCGCAGAGAGACGTCGCGATGGGGCGGAGTAAGCATTTATCTTCCTCTTCTCAAATTTGATGTTATCTATTTCCCATTCCCATAATCGATAGTTTTTCGTTGCGTTTTCGGTTGAAGTTATTGTAGAGAATTCGTAGTTGCGTGTGCGTTTTGGAATTTTTGATGTCTTGTTCCTGGATCTGGAGGATTTATCGATTTTGAAAGATAGTTAGATTGAAACCTGCTTTGACTAACGACAAATTGCAACTAGTATACAAGCCGAGAATGACTAAAGCCGTTTTAGCTCTTTTGTTTAAAGTTGATAGCTCTGTTGTTGCATCTGGTTTATGAACAGTGGATTGTATGAGAGGCGCGATGATTGTACACATGAATGAAAATTATTTTATGTGCTGCTCTGTTCACCATGGAATTGCATGTATTTGGATCATCTAGAAATGAACGGTTAATTGGCTGAAAGTACTTGTTTTAATTGTTTAAAAATTGAAATAATTTGGAGGTGGTTATGACATGAGATATGCTTCATGCCAGATTTGATTGGAAAATTTAATTTTGTTGTTTCTGAGTCAATGCAATGATCGGTTTATTTTTAATTCATTGTCTGGTGTCCATATATTGTACGGATCTAATTAAGCGTATACAGTAAATAAATTGTTTCATTAATATTTTAAACACATTCGGTGCTTTCTAGAACTATTGAGCAAAACTGTATCATTTGGTTTTCTGATCATGGTCAACATTGTTTTGTAACCTTGTCTGAAACTTATATGGACTTTTATGCAAGGAGTTACATTATTGATATGTCACCTGTGGTTGCTTATGCCTTATGGTTTATGCTTCAATGTCATTCTTTAGTCTTTTACGAAGTTTAAATTCTTTCCTTGAATTATTGCCAGCAGGCCATACATGTGTTTTGATATTAGTTAGGATGTCCTTTTTGAATGTTATATTATTCTTTCTGTGACGACAGTTCTATGCATGATGGTTGAATGCAATGTGTTTGTTTTATGTAATTATTGAAAATGGTGGTAGAATGAAATTGGTTATGTTTTATGTGCTATAATGTATGGCATGGTGGTAATGATGAATGGTGTGTGATTTAGGACCTGCAAGGTGTTATCGGCAGATAAAAAACAAGCCATACCCCAAATCACGCTTCTGTCGTGGTGTTCCTGATCCTAAGATCAGAATTTATGATGTTGGTATGAAGAAGAAAGGTGTTGATGAATTTCCTTTCTGCGTCCATCTTGTTAGCTGGGAAAAGGAAAATGTTTCTAGTGAAGCATTGGAAGCTGCTAGGATTGCATGCAACAAATATATGGCAAAATTTGCTGGAAAGGATGCTTTCCACTTGAGAGTCAGAGTACATCCCTTCCATGTTCTTAGGATCAACAAAATGCTTTCATGTGCTGGAGCTGATAGGCTTCAGACTGGGATGAGAGGTGCATTTGGAAAGCCACAGGGTACATGTGCAAGAGTGGCCATTGGTCAGGTCCTTCTTTCTGTCCGCTGCAAGGACAGCAACAGCCATCATGCACAGGAGGCCCTCCGTCGTGCCAAGTTTAAGTTCCCTGGTCGTCAGAAGATCATAGTTAGCAGGAAATGGTATGTATTAAATCTTTTGGCAGCATGCTTTTGAAAGTGAAAACACACAAATACCGTTTTTTTAATTATTAAGTATAAACAATACATTTATATTTTCTAGAAAAAGACTTCAAACTTTTATCCATTGCCATCCTGTGATTAATTAATTGTTTTTGGTTTGTAATCAGTTTGTTATTGGATTTTATGAGAGTTTCTTTATTTTGATTGTCATATTTGAGGTATTTTTATGCATTTGGTTTGACTGTAGTTGTTTTGAATGCATGCTCAGGGGTTTCACCAAGTTTAGCCGTACTGATTATCTCAAGTTCAAGTCAGAGAACAGGATTGTGCCTGATGGTGTGAATGCAAAGGTAATTCGAAGCTATGCCTGGATGCTGATGTTCTTGTGGATCGTTAAAATTTTTCTTGCATTCAGTTTTCCACATGTTTAAGGACATTTGTTCTATTTTTAAAATTGGATTTGGATTTGTATTATTGTTTGTACATTCAATTAATCTATTTATTGAGGTTATATTTAGCTTATCCAATTCACAAGTTCTTTCATGTGGTTTTGCAGCTTCTTGGGTGCCATGGACCATTGGCAAACCGTCAACCTGGAAGAGCTTTCTTGTCTAGTGCTACTGCTTAGTGATTTGTTACTTGGAAATTATAGGCTTTGAACACCATAGTTGGGCTCGACTGAATTTGAGTTTCCTATTTGCTATGCCCTGCCGTGTCATTAAACTAAGTTGACTTTGTTTTTTTGTTTCCGTTTTTGTGAACTATCTTGAATGGAATGAATTTTGTCTTGATTGGATTCCCTTCCCCTTGATGGTTTTGCTTGGGGTTTGACAATTGCTTATGGATTTGAGGTCGACGGTCCTGATTAAAATTACATGAGAAATGTTTGGAACACATTTTTCAGTACAGTGAAATTCTCGATCGAATCCACTAATAGGGAATGCGATTCCCGTCATATAATACAATTGATAAATTTCGTATATAATAAGATTGTGTCTAAGAAATGTGTTGAAGAATGAGTTAAGAACTCAAATTTAATCGTTTAGCTAATCCAGCAAAGAGTTTTGTTGGCAAACAAATGCTTCCTCTCAAAGTTGGAGAAATAGACCGTTACCTTCATTAAATTAGACATTAAGTGGTGCATAAATCAACTGTTAAATGTCGGGGTGGCTCAATCCCATGTAGCAGCTATATAACAGAAGATCAGTGGAATTCCCTATTACGAATGTTTTTCATCAAGGAGGTATGGATTTCAGTACTGTGTTAGCGTATTACCTCATGGTAATGAACCTAATGTCAGTATGTCATAGGGTGGTTGATGCATTTGTTCTGCAAACCTTCAAAAAATTTCCCACAACCATCAGTAAACTGTAAAAAAAGCGATGACAAAATAAATCATTAAATCTAGAGATTTAAAGCAGGACATTGTAAAATAAAATTCTGATATACTTTCTAATGAACTATTATCCTTTGCGCATGTTTCATAAGAATCCAAACAAGATGAAAACAGCAGGGTTGATCAGACAGTACAGTGTATCTCCAACAAAAGCTGCCAGTTGATCATCCTCTTTGCTTGCTAGCAACCTTCCACCCTCTGTGACCTTCGGTGTAAGGGAAAATGTGTCCGGAGCAAGGATGATATTTAGGTTCAACCACATCAAGAATCATTAAACGTGTATTTAATAATATTGAATGACATGTATTCAACAATTACACGATTCTCTGCAAGCAAATAGTAAGCTTTTCAGTTGGCAAGAAGAAGGGCTTTATACTACTGTTGTGATTGGTTTGAAACGGGCCGAGTAGCTGAGTTGGTATGTTATACTAAAAAGTTAAAAAGATCACTTATCGGGTCGGGTTGACCCGACGAAAGGTGTTGTTGCGAAGTGCAGTGCGGCGAGACATTGTGTGCGCTCCTGCGTCTGCAGTTTGTGTTAATTTCAAATCGGAAATGCAAATGTCAAGGGTTTCTTCACAACGAATCACCCAATTCCAAGGTCTTCTCCGCGGCCTAAATCACCGCTTCACTTCTTCCTCTTCTCCCTCCCCTTTCCGCAACCCCGCGCTTCGCGATTCTTCTTCTCTTTCTTCATTTGCACCAAAACCCTCTTTGTCAAATGCCACGTTCCGCTCCCCGTCGCCGACCCCGATATTCTACCCTTCTGCGGGGCAACGCGTTGGCAATGCCTTTCGATTCTTCTCCTCAAAGTCATCGAATGTAGATAAAGGTTTTGCGCAGAAGGTGTTGGATAAACCCGCTACTGCACTGACCTCTGCTTTCTCGCGCTACCGCGAGGCCATTGGCTTGCAAATCGAGGCATTCTTCAAGAGGAACTCTCTCTTCCTGTTCGGTGCTGGTGGTGTTATCGTTTGCGCTCTTCTTTGGAGGATCCTCTTTGGAATCGCTAACCTCTTCGTTGGACTCTCCGAAGGCATGGCTAAGTATGGCTTCCTTGCCCTTTCATCTGCTATCGTTGCTTTTTCTGTAAGTTCTTTCATCTGCTTGTGTTAATTGAATGTAAACTATAAACTAGACACTCGTCACTAGACACTGGAAACTCTTCCATTGACTTCAAAAAGACTCATTGAACTTCATCAGCATTGTGATGATGAATTGCACATTTAAGTTTTTTAGATCGGAGTTAGTGCTGGGGGAACCTGTCATGAAATAATGAATCATGCATTTGGCTAGTATGGAATTGGAATGGAGCATTGTCTAATTATTTTATGCGTGTTGCATTTTTAAGGGCTTGTATATCCGTTCAAGGTTCACAATCAACCCTGATAAAGTTTATAGAATGGCCATGACAAAACTTAACACCTCTGCTGGGATTCTTGAAGTTATGGGTGCCCCCCTTACTGGAACTGATTTGAGAGCCTATATAATGTCAGGGGGCGGCCTTGCGATGAAGAAGTTCAAGCCAAGTATTAGGAGTCGTCGATGTTTTCTCATTTTCCCCATAACAGGGTCTGAGAAAAAGGGTCTGGTCAGTGTTGAAGTCAAGAAAAAGAAGGGCCAGGTAAATCAACTTTCATCTGTAAATCACTTCATAGGATTTGTTAGTCTTACATTGATGTTTGTTGCATCTCTTGTGTCTCAACATCATATTTCTGGATCAAATACTACTAATATTGTTAATTTAGGTACCTTTTGTTGTTCCATGTCTTGAGAATTGTTAGTCATATCCACGATAGGTTTCTTGGAAAATTTGATATCTGGTGATTGGTATTTTCCCCTTTGTCAATGTGATGTGAATCATCTGATATATCTTTTCAAAATTGTCTCCACTTAAAATAAAGACATCATATTGTGTTCAGTCTCTGAGTGGCAGCGATCAACTTCATGACCCAAGATCTATATAAGCAACCAAATATCTTGCCTGGAGCATGTACAGAGAAGCTTAGCTGCAAACATTCTTTATAGAGGTTTTTTTTTTTTTTTTCATATCGTAAATCGATAGATTGATATCATTGTTGCTACTGTAGACAAGGGGTTCTATTGTGTATGTCTGCACAGGTAGATACATATATGTATTTGGGTGGTCTATTTTACCATAGTGGCTTCTTGATGTGGATGAGTATGATGCTGCATATGATTGTAATATATTCTTTAGTGAACATAGCATTAGGCTAAATCTTTAAGCCAATGTGCAATCTATGCTTCTTTTTGGCATTATTGGTTGGAGCACAATTCTTGTGTTCAAGCATCAAAGGAGGATCTTTGGCACATCAGGTGATTAGGGCTTTATTAGGCATTTAGCTTCCTTTTGGACTTGGTGTATAAAGCATATGGTTTTTCTCTAAAGGCATTTACCTAACAGATATGCTTGGGGATTGGGATGCTTCACCCCGTTGATCACAACAACTACCACCAAGCATTTTCCCACTAGGTGGGGACATGGATCAGATGACTTGTTCACCCTTTTAGCTAAGAATTCCTTATGCTCCTGTAATTTTGTTCTTTGTCTTTATAAATTTCTTCTTTTATATCCAAAAGAAGAGCATAGCAGTAATATATTGGTGACTGGCAACTTGCTCCGCATAACATAGCAATAGCAAGAGTTTGCTGTGCAAAGATGCTATGAGTGTTGTTCTAATACTTCAATTAGGATGGAATCATGAAGAAAGGAATGGATTTGTGGATTTGTTATCAACCAGAAAAGAAAATATGCTGAAAACCAGAATCATGCATTACTTGCAGAAAGATTAAGAGAAGAGGGGGATCTGGTGTTCATCAGATCACCCAGATCTGAGAAGTAATATACTGACATGAGTAAGATATCTCTGTAAGTATCATGATGTAGACAATTTCGTGGTGTAAATATGACTTGCTTGCTCCAATTTTTTTGGGTAGGCATATATCTAAGAAGTGAGAGCAGAAGCTTAATGAGAACTAAAGCTTTTGATGGGATATTGAAAGAGACAACTGCAACTAGATTTCTATTTTGAAGTTATTTCTGAAAGGTTGAAAAGCAAAGAATGATGGCGTTATTTGACTGGGTTGATTGATTGTTTTGACATACATCTCACTTCTGCCCAGAAAAGTAGCCAGCATTTCTGTTGATCCTTGCTTGATATGCTTATAACATTTTCAGTGTTAAATTATATTCAATGTCTACTATTTTGTAGTTATTTTTCCAAGTGTTAAATCCTATTTTTTGTGAATGATTGGAATGGATAAGAAAGTGTTCAAAGCTATTCTAAAATTGTTGCTGAGCTTAACGTGCAATTTAATTTTTTGAAGCTAAATACATGTTCAAGATATTCCCTTGAAAGTTATATGTGCAAATAACATGGGTTCATCTCCAGCAATATCCCAAGTTATTTTAGAATAGGTTTAGGTAGACTTTTATAGTCGACACAATATCTGATCTTCAGTATATCCCTTATTTCTCTTTTCATTTCTGAAGTAGGACATTTTGCTTGGCCCTAGAATATAAAATGGAATTGAAGAGCTTAGTTATCTGCTCTGTTTATATCGAGAAAATCTAGCAATGGGCTGGTAATGGCTGTGCTAGTAATTTAGGATGAACTTTGACAGCCCTCTTTCATGGGGGAAAAAACTGTTTGAGCATCCAGCAAGGCACATAGTTTCTACTTGAGGAATTTTGTTTCCTTTTGCCTTCTTTTATTTGCACTGTAAAAAAATTTTAATCTTCTGCATGGATGATGATATCTTTCTACCATGATAGTCTTTCTACTCAAGCGTTTTGTGCATTACACTAACTCAGCTAGAAATGGAATCAGTAATTTGTCCTCCACTATGTATTTAACTAGCGGCAGTGCTACCTTAGGGCCAGGGATACCTCCCCTCCCGACCTCATAGGCCATTGAATTGGCACAAGTCTTGTTTTTAAATATAATTATGAATTTATGATATATAATTATATTGTTTTTATTTTTGTGCATACCTTCAATTCAAGTAGAAAAAATTATTTAAATCAACTATATTTGAGCTTTGTAATTTTTTTTTATTATGATAACGGTTTTGGTTGAATCGATGCTCTTAAAAATAAAAGAAATTTTATCTGCTAATTTAAATAATTTAAAAGGCTGTACTGCATTTTATAAATTTTTGTACGAGCAAGGCATCAGCAGATAAATTTTTTTTTTTCCTGTTTAATAAAACTATTCTTTTTGTCCCGATAATTATTATAGTGGAATTATTAGCAAAAATAATTCCCAATAGAAAAAAAAAAGTGAAAATGTTATGGTAATTGATGCTTCCGGGTGTGCGTACTCAGCCTCTGCTCTTTCCCTTCATATGCAGTATGATATGAAGCTGCTGGCTATTGATGTTCCTATGGCTTCTGGTCCAGACCAGCGGTTGTATCTTATTGGGGATGAAGAAGAGTACAGGGTTGGCGGGGGACTAATATCTGAGCTAAGAGACCCTGTAGTGAAAGCAATGGCAGCAACCAAAGAATTTGATGATCTTGATGAGATTGAGGAAGAGGCAGATGCTGAGAGAGAACGTCAGGAGGCTGAAAGAAAGGACCGTGAAGAAGTTGAAAAGCTTGAAAATAGTGGCACCTAGTGATAGGCCTTGACAATCTTCTGATTTCTTCCCTTGTTTGATTACAGGAGTTGATGTTGTTTAGAACACACTTGATTTGTATCAGTCTGAAATTTCCCAAGATTTGGAGCTCCTTGTACCACAAATGGCCAAGTGTATCTGAACCGAGGTTGAGAAAATAAAGCTGACAGGGACCAACGTGCATTGGAATGGACTCACGTTTATGATATAGTTACTATCTACTTAGATGTCATTTCAGGGACTTGAATTTGGAACCCCTATCCCCTTCCGGTGGAAAGTTGTTTTAAAAACAGTTTTCTGTTTTTAAAAGTAAAATATAATATAAATTTGTATTATATTTTATTTTTAGAAGCAGAAAGCTATTTTTAAAATAGAAATCAAACATGATCTTAAACATTTTACATTGTCCTCCTGTTTTTCACCCCATGCATGACTCAGAGCAGCAACCGTGCGCGCAGAGAAGAAACAAGGGAAAGAGAGAAAACTTTTCAGATTGGATAAATTTTATTGTTTGATTGAAATGAAAATAAGTAGGAAAGGAAAGATAATTATTTTCAATTTTTTTTTTCCATTTCAAATATTTAAAATTTTCTTTCTCACTCTCTCTTATCCAAAAAATGCTAAAGGGCAAGAAATTCTCTTCCGGGAGCTTAAAATATTTTACAGCAAAATTTGCGGAAATGTGAAACTCTAAACATTTACACAACTTAAAATAATTTTGTATAGAATGTGAGAATGATTAATACAATATTAAAATTTGAAGGTCATCTTTATAAAATTTATACAAAAATAAAATTAATAAGTATTTTATTGTATTATTTTATTTAACAGTATTATATTTTTAAAATATAAATAAATATTAAAATTTAGATAATATACTTGCAAATATTCAATTTATGTAAAATTCTATATACATATTAGCAAAAAAAAGTCTATATACATTATTAAAAAGATAATATAAAAGATTCAATAGTTAAATTAATTAATGTTGCATTTTATAAAAAGTTATTAAGAGACGTAAGAATTTAAGATATATATATATATATATATATATGCATTATAAATAAATTATTATTATTATTATTATTATCTCGCTGCTTAACCTGTTCTACTCTCATCAAACAAGTTAAGTGAGCACAAATTAAGTGGATGATGGACGGGTTCAGAATCTCAACCTGCTCTACCAAATTTAGCGGGTGAAGCAAATCAAATGAAGAGTTAAACTGATATTGCGAATTCTATAACAAAATGTAAATAATTGGTAATTTGTACCCAAGGAGTATAGAGGATTAAAGTTGTTATCCAGTGTATATGAAAGCAAGTATAATAATTTTTTAAAAAGTGAATGTCAGAACGTGTACAAAGAGAATTAAATATAATAAATGTATATACAAAGACTAAATCATAATATTTTTTTTACTGATATCAAATACAAAAAGAATATCACATGTAAAGATTAAAAATATAATTTAATCTTGATACTAAAATATTTTTGGCCGTGGAATAATAAGCTGATGAGAGCTTGATAACCACAAGCACAGATATCCATTGAATGATACCTTAGAAATTGAAGAATCTAAGAGAGTCTTGCCTTCCATCATGTGACTGCTCCAATATGCTGTACACCTACACCGTCACCATGTCTGGAATAGAAGTGAAAAATGGACCTCTCAACTTACTTTTGATATTAATGAGTCATTTGGCTGAGTTGTCTCATAGCTATGTGTGAAAGTGACTTCAAAGTTCATTCTCTTTAAGACCCTCTTCAACTACCTATTGCGCCTTACGTCCCTTCTTGAACTTGCAGTTTTAAAAATTATTGAGTTTTAGATGTACATAAAACAGTGTCTTCGTGAAATTCAAAATGGTTTAATAGTAAGCATTTCTCAGGAACTGATTGCATAAATTAAATTTAGGAAATGATAATGGCTACAATTAAGCAATTAAAAGTGACAATTTTTTATTGAAAAAATAATTTATTAGATAGAGAATAGAAAAGTACGATAAATATTATATTTTTAACCAAAACTTCCAATTTTTAAATATTAAAATCAGCTTAAGAACTGAGCTTAACAAGATTGATTAAATTTTCGTCTCTTATATAGAAAGCAGTGTCAGTTAATTTGGTTTAATTTTCTCACTTGCACAAGACAGGTGTCACTGTCTCATTATGAGAGACTCTTTGAGACATCATCTTGTCAATAGAATATAGCTAAGAGGAAAACAACTTATCATCACTATTCACAAATGACATACATGCAATGTAAAATAGATGCTTTATTTACAAAATCCTCACAATCTTACTCTTTTATTCAAATTCCAAATAGAGAAGGTGTCAATGAAGATTCATGTTGACATGATGAGTTATGAGTGACAGCCCACCTAGCTAATATAGCGATAACATTAGTGTGGAATAATATCAAATGGTTTAGTAACAGCCAACTACCTTCTTCGTGCTTTTATGAGTAACTCATTACACGGTTGGCCCCATTATGGCCTAGTCCCTCTCAGAAACATAGCCAATATGTGCCAATTTTAAATGTTTATTTTACATCTAGTTCATGACTGGTCCTCTTCTTATTCCTCTATAGTCAAACCACAATAACAAACAGTTTGGAAGATGACAATAAGTAGGTAATCATCAAAATATTTAATCAATGGCTTGCAATAGATTTTGACAACTATTTAACATAGGCTGGTTCTTAGCTTAGTTCATTCCTTCATTAATTCCAGATTATGCTTTATAGGATTTGCAATACTGAAGTGCCCACCATGGTGACCTTTTGTTTTAATCCTCATGGGGGCCATTATGGTGGATTTTGATGTTGAACATGAATTCAAAACAAGCAATTATGTCAATCATTTTCCTCTTTTTGAATCTGTCATTACTCATTACTCCTTCATGAAAGGTTTCCAACTCCATAAGAACCATTGGATTTATGCTAGTTTTGAAAAAGAGTATTGGCTCATACCCTTTGCTAAAAAAATTGTTGTCCCCTATAGCTGAGGGAGTTGGATTACTCTGAAAGTTTTTACTATAAATAGAAATGGAAAAGTTAAAATCTCAGTCCCTCAGTAGTCTTCTCAAAGATGTGTCAGGAAATCCTTATTCATGTTGCTGTACTCTTATTACTTCATTTTATACGATTAGATATACACAATCCATGCAGTGCTCCTTTTATGTTGGGCTATTTTCCACAGCAGCAGATGGACATTAATGTATTAGTACCATAGTTAGTTAGGTAGAAGGCTTGGTAAACTCCCTCATTATTGCTGTCATAGTAGTTAAGAAGGAAAATATATGGTTTTTTCATCAAGAGATATTCAATTGACAATCTCTTTTTTGATGTGTGTGAATCTCTTCACAAGAGAAGTCATATTCTTATTGTTTTGTAAAACTGTAATGGTAAGTCTGATACCACCACCAACTTCAACTGTTCTGAGTAGCAGTAAGTATCTCAATTCTAAAGTTTCAAGTCGTACTATATGTGTGCACAAATAGTCAACTCCTGTTGCTCCATTTCATATTGTGCTTTACTAAATTCTTCTTGACCTTTATATTCCCTTACACATTTATGTGCAGTGATGCTTCATTCTCTTTCACCTAGTGAAATAAGGCTTGGTTGTTGTTGTTGACACTTCACTCTATGATGTGTTTTTGGTATTCCAGAACTGAATTTCATATGGAGGTAATATCTCTCACTTCCTTCAAATTCCAATTTTACTCGCAATTGCTAACTTGGAACACTTATACATTTTCCATGACTAAAAATAGAAAAATAAGGTGTTTCTTGGGAAGCTTGTCCATTCTGGTTACATCTGTTGTACATAATTTTGGATCACCATAACTTTTTTTGGATCCGGATCCTATAAAAGTTTTGAGTCTCCTTCTGGTTTTATGTCTTACAATTGGAGAATTTTTCTAGTCTGATCTGTTATGCCTTCAATTCCTTCTCTCATGACTTTATTATTTTTATATTGTTTTCTTTAATTGGGGTAAGGGACAAGTCTTATGTTTTGCTTGCCTTCAGTGAAGGAATCAGCAAGTTGTTTTTGTTGAAATGCTGATGGTATGCTAGCTTTGAGTTGTTAAATGCAATACTTGACCCTTTAATTATGTTTTGTTCTTGTACGTGTCTAAATCTGGTTCATCAAGTAGTTTTCTGTACTTCAAAATGACTTTTCTGCAGTATTCACTGACCCAGATCAGGTGGCAAAAATGAGAAATCAACACCAATGATTTATGTTGATCTTTTTTAAATTATGAGAATGAGGCCACTTTAGGGAAAGAATGCTTTTTCTTTATAAAGTACAATGGAGAATCAAACTTTAGCTTTTTCTTTTTCAGTTCTATTTTTTCTTGGATTCTCAATTATCACAATAGCCTTTGTTTTTTTTTTTCGTTCTCCCTTCTTGGTTGCTTCTGAAACTTATAAGCACCGGTTTGTGAAGAAATTTCTTTATTCTCAGTGAAAAGTGCACTTTAGTCCCCCACTATTTAAAGTTCACAGGCAAGCCTTTGGCTTTTTACTTTTTCTTTTTAAATGGAGGAGTCAGCATAACACTTCAAGTGTTGAAAGAAAGAAAATGCCTCAACTGATGCATCTGAAAGAAGGAAGTCCCTTTCCTTACTAACTGGTAAGCATGAACGAGCCTGTTATTTTATTTTATTTTTTTGGTTCTATTCAAAAGCTGAGCAATAAGTGATTTCTTCTGCATAAACAGTAAATTTTTCGTACTGAAATTTCAAATTTTAAGAGAGAGAAGTTGGTTAAAAATATTTGAATTCAATCTTATACAATTTCTAAATTCATAATCTGCTCTTCCTACCCTTTTCATCCTGTAAACTAATCAAAACCATCACTTCATGTTTCTATGCTGCTTCACTTAAAAGTTCAAAATATGGCTGATTCTAGACGACTTCATGCGATCATGGTCACCCCAAATCGTTCCATTTACCAGAATAAAAATAGCCAATTTGAGATTTGTATATGTCCACTTTCCTAGCTATATGATCAGGTAACAATTTGCTTTAATTTCTAAAGCCAATCAGGAAAAGATGAACAGTTAAGCTCAGAACCTGGAACAATACCTAGTCTTGATTTTGCACCAAGCAAGACCCATGAAGTTGCAGTTATCAATTGTTGCTCTTGTTCTATTAAGCTCCACACTGTCTCTCTTTGGCTTGAGTGTAGCTGACTTGAACTCTGACCAAAAAGCTCTCTTGGAGTTTGCTGCTTCTGTCCCACATGCACCAAGGCTCAACTGGAATGACTATTCTTCAATATGTACCTCATGGCTTGGGGTGACTTGCAACTCAAATGGCACACGTGTCGTAGGCCTCCACCTTCCAGGAATGGGATTAACAGGGTCCATTCCAGAGAACAGCATAGGAAAACTAGATGCTCTAAGGGTCCTGAGTCTTCATTCCAATGGCCTTAAAGGAAATATTCCTTCTAACATCCTTTCCATTCCTTCACTCCAATTTGCACACCTACAGCACAATAACTTCTCTGGCCTAATTCCTTCTCCTGTGTCCCCTAAACTCATTGCATTGGATATTTCCTTTAACTCATTTTCTGGCAATATCCCACCTACATTTCAGAACCTTAGAAGACTCACGTGGTTGTACCTCCAAAACAACTCCATATCAGGATTTATTCCTGACTTTAACCTTCCAAGTCTCAAATATTTGAATTTGAGCTATAATAACTTGAATGGCTCAATTCCAAGTTCCATCAAGACATTCCCTTCTACTTCTTTTGTTGGAAACTCTCTCTTATGCGGTCCACCTCTCAATCATTGCTCTACAATCTCCCCTTCTCCCTCTCCTTCTTCTGATTACCAGCCGAGTACTCCAGAAACCACTCAAAACCAAAAAGCTACAACACATAAGAAAAGCTTTGGCCTAGCTACTATCCTTGCACTCGTCATTGGGAGCATTGCCTTCCTCTCTCTACTAGTTGTAATAATCTCTGTGTGCTGTTTGAAGAGGAAGAAAAACATTAAAAGCAGTGGCATACTGAAAGGAAAGGCTTCTTGTGCTGGAAAGCCTGAGGTTTCAAAGAGTTTTGGGAGTGGTGTGCAAGGGGCTGAAAAGAACAAGTTGTTTTTCTTTGAAGGTTCATCTTATAGCTTTGACCTTGAGGATTTGCTAAAGGCTTCAGCTGAAGTTCTAGGAAAAGGGAGCTATGGAACAGCATACAAGGCTGTTTTGGAGGAAGGAACAACAGTGGTAGTTAAAAGGTTGAAGGAAGTTGTGGTTGGAAAGAAGGAGTTTGAGCAGCATTTGGAGATTGTGGGAAGAATTGGACACCATCCCAATGTCATGCCCCTTAGAGCTTATTACTATTCCAAAGATGAGAAACTTCTAGTTTACAACTACATGCCAGGTGGCAGCTTGTTTTTCTTGTTGCATGGTATGTTCTATGACTAAACCCTCCTTAGTTTGTTCAAAAGTAACATGTTTTATGATTTCTACTTGGGCCTCTCAGTTTTAGCTACGCTATGATAAATCATCTTTACAAACTATCAATCACTAGATTCAAATAGTAACTGAAACTGACATTGACCCTAAAACCAACTTGTTTCCACGATGTCATGGGTGATTATGGTTAGATAGTCACTGAAAAAATCACGCTACTGTGATTATATTTTACTTGCAGACTACTCTATCTCTATGCATTGACTTCACTAAAAAAAAGTATAAAAGCGTTGACTCTTGATGTTTAAATAGTTTAATTCATGTTTGTGTTTGCAGCTTTTCAGGTAAAGTGCTAGTAAACAGATTGAACATTTTCAAAATTCTGTTTAATTACATGCTTAAGTTACTCTTGGATCTAAAACTGTCACTTGCAGTTACCAACTTCAATTGTGACAATGCTATATCTTTGCCTAACTCGTCTATTCCAATCCAAACAATAGGAAACAGGGGTGCAGGAAGAACTCCATTAGATTGGGATTCCAGAGTGAAGATTTCACTTGGAGCTGCAAAGGGAATAGCATTCATTCACTCAGAGGGTGGTCCAAAATTCACACATGGCAACATAAAGTCAACCAATGTGCTCATAACCCAAGAACTTGATAGCTGCATCTCTGATATTGGTTTGCCTCCTCTAATGAACACACCAGCAACCATGTCTAGATCCAATGGTTATAGAGCACCAGAAGTTTCTGATTCAAGAAAGATCACTCAAAAATCTGATGTATACAGCTTTGGTGTGCTGCTGCTTGAAATGCTAACAGGAAAGAGCCCAATGAGATATCCTGGTCATGAAGATGTGGTTGATCTTCCAAGATGGGTGAGGTCTGTTGTTAGAGAGGAATGGACAGCTGAAGTCTTTGATGAGGAGCTTCTGAGAGGGCAATATGTTGAAGAGGAAATGGTGCAAATGCTTCAGATTTCATTAGCATGTGTAGTTAAGGTGCCAGATATGAGGCCTAGAATGGATGAAGTTGTTAGAATGATAGAGGAAATTAAGCATCCTGAGATGAAGAACCGGCCATCTTCTGAGTCTGAGTCTGCTGTGCAGACACCATAAATCTTTGCCTGTCAACTGCAATTCAGAGGAATGGCTGAGGTTCCTCATATTCTGTCCTGTTATTAAGCGATAACGATGTGTCATTGTAAAATGCTAATGGTTTCGTTCATTTTGCCCATAAAAGCTTTCTTGTTTCACTCTATTTGTTGTTGCCTTCTGAAACTTTTGGCTAACTGTTCAGTCAATGGAAATAATTCAAGTTTCATTTTGCAGATCAAAGAGGCGCATTAATCAACATTTTCTTTTACTCACAATCTTTTAGATCTCTCTTGATTTTTATCTCATGCTCACCTCTGATGACGTATCGCAGAGATATCTTTAAATTTAATTTGATGAATTACTGTTTGATCGTCTAGTAATAAATTAAGTTGAGTTTAATTATACGAATTTAGAATACTAATATTAGAATTTAGAATAATAATAAATTAAATTACTTACTTGTATATTATAAATTAAAATATGTTAAATACTAAAATATATATTAAATTAAAAAATTACACTTATTGTTAAATTAAATTTTTAATAAAAAATAAGTTTTTATATTTAAATTATTTTATTAATTAGTTTAATATAATTTATAGTTTAATATATATTTTAAAAATTAAAATTTTCTTTAAATTAAAAAATTATATTTATAAAATCATTAATTTATATTATATATTGTTAATTAAATTTCTAATGAAAAGATAAGTTTATATATTTAAATTGTTTTATTAATTTGTTTAATATAATCTATAGTTTAATATATACTTTAAAAACTAAAATTTTCTTTAGAAATAAAAAAAATTACACTTACAAAATTATTAGTTTATATAATATATTGTTAAATTAAATTTATAATAAAAAATAAGTTTACGTATAAAAATACTATATATAAAATAAGATAAAATAAGATAATTTAAAATTACATTGAATTAAAAAAATATTGAAATTAATTATAATAATTTACATAATTTAAAAATTATAATTATAATTGATTTATATTTATTATCTTTGAATTATATTTATAAAAAAGTTATTAAAATTGATTGTTATATAATGTTAAAAATGATAATAATAAAACTACTATAAATGATATTTAATAAAAATATATTAAAATTTAATATAAATAAAATATTTTTAAAATTTTCTATGTCAAATATTGAAAATAGGAAGAAGAATATTGATTAAATTGTACAAAAATATTTTTGAGAATATTTGATAAAATTCTTGAGTTATCTTTTAATTAAAAATAAAAATGTATTTTTGTTTTAACTTCTATTTAATATTTGAATCTTAATTATTGTTTTATATTATATATTATTAAATTAAATTTCTAATGAAAAGATAATTAAATTATAATATAAATGAAAAAATAATTTTATTATATTAATTTTTTATTTTCTGATTTATATGAATCATGTTTACACAACTTTTGAAGAATTACTGTTCTTTCAATTGTTATCCTCTTTCTTTGTATTTTGTAATCATGTCAGCTATTAATTGAATTTTATTTTTAACTAATTAATTTATATTAAATCTATCATTATTTTCTTATATTCATCACAAGTAATTATTTTAACTAATTAATTTATATTAAATCTATCATTATTTTCTTATATTCATCACAAGTAATTATATTTACTTTTATGTTTTTTATATTTTTGTAGGAGAACAAAAAGTTTCAATAAAGATTAATGGACTTTTTCTAATGATCTAAATTAACAACATATGATTTGAAAATAAAAGTGTGAATATCATAAATGTGAGCACTAAATATATATCGCAAAAAAAAGTTAATTAGTACTTATATGATATTAATTGATGAAAATATATTAGATTTGTATTTTTTTATTAAAATTTTATTATTTTAAATAAATTATAATTATGTCTTTTATATGTTCTTTTATAATAACTATATAAATTTATTTTTTTAAGTTTTTAGTTGATTAATTTTTCCTTTATATAGAACAATTACATACATGTTTTCATATAACAAGATATTTCTTACAGATTCAAAAGTATATTAAAGGAAGAAAAAATATACTTTACAATAAATTTTTCAATGACAAAGAATAAAGATAGATTTGGTGTGATTGAAAATAATCTTTTCATGTTGCAGTTCTATACTACAACTATTATTAAGGAATTAAATAATAATAACACAATTTCTTACTATATCTTTAAGTCTATGAACTTTGAAGATTTGAAAAGTCTTGTGTGAAAATAACATCTTATCAGTTATTTTGTTGTAAAACCTTAATAAAATTTGTTATATAATTTGTATTTATTTTATTAATTAGTTTCCTAAAATTATTTATTTTATGAATAGATGTGATTGGAGTGGTCATACACACAAGTTCTATTGAATAAAAAAAAAATTTTCAAGGCAAAGTTAATATCATGACGCTTTAATTACAAGACATAAGGTATAAACAATTATTTTAAAGTTATTATTAATTAAAAAATATTATAATTTTAGTTAAATCATTTGTAGGGGAAATAGAGTAAAAGTAACATTGTGATATGATTATATTACACAATTTGAAGAAATAATAAAAGATAATGTATTTAAGAATTAAAAAATTAATGTTACAATATTCAAATATACTATGGTGAAAGAATTTTAAGGTAATTGTATTATTGTATTATTATATTTTTAAAATATTTTATTTAAATAATATATATATATATATATATATATATATATATATATATATGCTTCATATTTAATTATAAAAATATGATTGTATGTATTGTAGGTAATATTTCTATTTCTACATCAAGATCAACAAAGATTTATGTCAATATTGACATATAAGAAATTACTCATTTCATAGATTCACTCTGGTATTGAAATTATTAAAAATCTTTCTATTACGTTAACTATTGTTAATTCTTTATTTTTTTTATCTTAATCACATTTTCAATTATTCATTATTACTTTGTTGTAGAGATTTTAATGATATGCATATTTCTCACAATGTTGATAATATAAGATCTATGATTCTTTCTAAGTTAAAAAATTTTAAAAATATATCTGAAATTTTGACCATGACAAAATTAGATAGTGATATGATAAATTTAATTTCTCTTATACTTTGTTCTTCTTATTTAATTTTTAAAATTTTTAGTTAATTTTTAGAACGTCATAATTGGTTGTATTGTAACTGAGAATAATATATTGCTTAAAAATGTTTAGTATTATATTTCTTGTCCCCTATTGCAAAAAGAAAATTTCTTTATGGATATAGTTATAAAACTATGTATTCTAATTTTTAAATTTTCATATTCAGATAATTTGAATTATATATTATTACCTTAATTTATATATATTACAAGTTTCGTTTTGAACTTGATGTTAACGATTCTACCATCTAACTATATTTGTCTTATTTGATGAAGTTGTTGTACAATTATCACAAATAAAGTTAAAATACCTTATTGTAACATCTGAAATTGTAAGTAAATGTATTAAGTTTTAACTTATCAAAAAATCTAATCAAATTATTGATTATATAAATAAAATATATTAAAATAAATAACAATTTTTATGTGATAATTTTTTAAAGGTTAATGATGAAGGGTTGAAATTGCCTCCACAATTTTTAAAGATTATTGGCACTTCACATATTTTTAAATAAAAATGAGTAACTTACTTTGAAAGTTGTGCAAGACATTTTTATTGCAAATAAATTTTTGAAACCGATAGTGAAAGTAATATAGAAGATTAAAATGGAGTTTCATTACTTTTATTTATAATGTTTATAATACGATTATGAATAATTTTATTTTCATTGTTTAATATTTATAGATTAAGAAGGAAGAAGGTTTAGACAATATAAATATGAAAACAAAAGAAAATGACTTGGTAATAAGTTATTCACCTATATCTTCAACCATAGAAACACTAAATTTATCAAAAAGAATGAGAAAATTAATGTATAAATTATAAATTTATAATGTATTGTTTAAATTTCTTAGATTATATAATAATTTATATTTGATATTTTATTTTAAGTCACAACTTGAAGAAGATGAAATAAAAAAATGGTGAACAAAATGCAATAATGGAGAATTTAGAAGATTGAACAATTTTAATTTCAATATTGTATAAAATATTATCTAAAATTTAAAAAGTAAAATGTCATAAGTCTTTTATAAAATAATTTTTTTATCTTATTATATATATTTCTCTTACTTCATTATTATATATATTATGTATTGACTTTATTCTAAACATAAAATTTATCTAAATTTTATATGTGATTTATAAATCTTATATTTTATCAACATCAGTAATTTTAATTGATATAAAGACTAATTTTTATATTAAATAAAATCAATTTTCTCATTTAGTTTTTACCTAAATATTAATTGAAAATTTTTTAACTACTTTTTTTTTCTCTTTTTCTATTATTTTAATTTTTTTTAAATAATTTAATAAGAATTAATATATCATAATTATGTATAACTTATTAATTTAGATAATATTTTATTTATATTTTATATTATAATAATTATGATGACAAATTTAATTTTTTTAAATTAAAAATTAACAATATTTATACTTAATGATTTTGTTGCAATGTTTTTTTTAATAAAATGTTATAATGATGATGATAAATTTAAAATTCATCAATTAAAAATAATTAATTATAATAATTGAAATAAATTAAATATCATAATAGTAAAAATAAATATGATTTGATATTTAAATCTTTAAGTAACTGTTTAATTTTTATATTTAATAATTTTATACTGTAATGAATGAATAAGTAAAGAAAATATAACGTTTTAACTCTAAATTAAGTTTAAATATTATATTTAATTTTTATATATATCATCTATTTTAAAAGTCAACGGACATTTCTCTTTATATACTTTTAAAATTTTATGAGTATGAAGTCTAAATTTTTACAACTACCAAAAGACTTTCAATCTAAGAAAGATAGAGGTTAATGTTTAAAATGTTATAAAAATATTTTTTATATTAACATATCAAATTATATTTATTTATTAGAATTTCATATTCTAACTATATAATTATTCAAAATTTTTATTGAAATATAAGTTCTAATATTTTTAAAATTTTTTCAAAGAGCATTCAATTACAAGTAGAGATAGTGCTTTCTATCGAAAAAATTTAGCCATTTTGTAGACTTATAATTAGTTCCCACGATATAAATCTAAATATATGTATTATACATAAAAATATTAAATCTATACAAATATTTTTTTATTAATATCATTATTTATTATATTATATTCTTAAAATTATATATTTTTTAATTTGCTTTTTTATTTATTAATATATATTGATTATACATGTATAGAGTTTATCATAACTAATCTTATAATTAATATTCTATCATACAAATCATAAATTAAAAATATGCTTACTTATTTATTAATAATTTTTTTAAATTGTAAGTGATAATTCATAATATATGAATTTAGGATACCCAAGTTACACCTGTAAATATTGTGGTAGTTTTATGTGGTATGTAGAAAGAGCGAATATACCGCGACAGTCAATCAATTTAATATCAATAACAGTAAAAGTTGACAATATAATCAATTTAATATCAAGACCGTATGTTTTTAGAATTAGTGGTCAAAATTATCATTGGGTTAGAGCACTCATACCAGAAGAAGGTCAACAACTAAAATTCTCATAACTTTATGTACATGATACAGAAAAATGAAGTTCAAAATAGATTACATTCCTGCAATAATGGAGAAAATCTTTACGACACTATTGTTCAAAGTTTGAAGGATATGTTGGACATGCATAATCCTATTGCCCAGGTATTTAGAATGGCAAGAGATAAATTATCTTTATCTGATAATAAAAATGTACAAATCAAGTTGTTTGGTATAGAATGGCAAAAGAATATCGACAATATAGCAATTTGACCTCGGCTGAAATTACTGTACTTATTATTGGATATTTTGGCCAATCTAATGGAAGGATAGATATAATAATAGAGCATCAAACAAATGGGTTACAAAGAATATTAGAATTGCATCCTTCTTTTGTGTCAATGCAATATCCATTATTATTTTCACATGGTGAGGATGAATTTCACTAGAACATTCAATATTCTTATAATAATGGAAAAAATAGAACAAAAAGAAACAATTTGACAATGAGAGAATACCACGCATATTGAATACAACAAAGAAACTTTGAAGCAAAGACTCTTACTTCTGCTGATCATTATTTCAACAATATATTGTTGATGCATATACAACCATAGAAAAAGATCAACTAAGATGGATCTACGTACAGAGTTGTATAAGAATGTTTGTGATGCAGTTGTTCGTGGTGATACAATAGTTGTTGCTACTGGAAAAAGAATTATATTGCCTTCTTCATTCGCAGGTGGTCCATGATATATGGTCTACAACTATCAAGATGCAATGACCATATGTAGAATTTGGAAATCCTGATATTTTTATAACTTTTACTGTCAATCCAAGTGGCTTGAGATTTAGTATGTGCTTGATTAAATTCCAGGACAACCGGCTAATGATAGGCCAGACATTAAAACAAGAGTTTTCAAGATGAAACTTGATCAACTAATGAAACACGTAGTGGATGGACAATACTTTGGTCAAGTTATATCAGGTAAAGAAAAATATTACATTAATTTTTTAATTTATAACTTTAATCTTATTCTTAGTAATTACTTATTATATTTTTTTTCTTCTTCTTTTAGCTATATACACCATTGCGTTCCAAAAAAGAGGTCCACCATATGCTCATATCCTACTATGGCTTCACCAAAATAATAAGTATCTAACGTCACAAGACATAGATAAAATAATATCAACAGAATTACTATCTCAAGTGGATGATCCACTTGGATTCAATGCTGTATCACAATTCATGATACATGGACTATGTGGAACTACCAACAAAAATACACCTTGCATGATTGATGGCTATAAACTTTTAGTTAATTTTATTAATTAAATTACATATTGACTTTTGATAATAAGTATTATATTATATTTATTTTTATTTTTTAAAACAATATTGAACACATTTTTCCTTTCTTATATACTCAAAATTTCATGGATGTCATAAATATTATAACTATTGCTTATATTGCTTACAATTACTTTCAGATATGTGTCAGTATGTGAAGCAAGTTGGAGAATTTTTAATTTCGATATACATTATATAAATTCAGCTATTATGAGATTGATCTTTCATTTACATGGAGAAAATTTAGTTACTCTACGAGATTTTTTAAGAATTTTGTTAAATATTGTTCAAGGACCAAAAACTTATGAAGACAAAAAGACAATTGGTGGAGTGACACATAAAACTTTCAAAGAAGCATGCTATGCTCTTGGCCTTCTGAATGATGATAAAGAGTGGAATGATGCACTGAATGAAGCAATGAAATGAAGCAAGTCATTGGACCTTACCTTCTCAATTAAGAGAATTATTTGTTACAATTCTTCTTTTTGGTGAGGTTACAAATGTCAAAAAACTGTGTGATAACAATTGGCAGGCACTATATCACTTTGGTTTGAAACTCACAGAACAACAAATTTAAACTTATTGCTTCATTAAAATTGACAAGATATTGATTAGAAATGAAAAGGTCCTCTCCAACTTCAATGGAATGCCTTTGCCTGATAAATCAGCAATAGAAGTGACAGACAATAGACTAATTAGAGAGGAACTTGATTAAAATATTGAACATTTGAAACACGAGCATGAGATATTATACCCAATACTAAATAATCAACAAAGACAAATATACAATAAAATTATTAATGTTGTCTTTGCTAATGTAGGTGAGCATTATTTTGTGTACACATGCATGAAAAAACTTTTTTTTTATAAGACTATCATTTATAAATTAAGAAGTAAGAAAAAAACAGTACTTCGTGTTGCATCTTCAAGCACTTAACCACTTCCTTAATTTTATATTTTTATTAATTATATATTTCTCATATTTAACACTTTCTTACTTATTATATATAGCTTTTAACGAAATTGTATGTGTGTATCTTATTATTAACTTTTGTACTTACACATGTTATATTTTATTTTTATTTTTCAAATTTTAAAATTTACAAATATAAAAATTTTAAATCTATTTTTTTGTTTTATTATATTAATATATTTTAAATTTTTCATTAATACTTACAATAAAAAATATATTATCTATAAAACTTATAAAATTCTAAAATTTAGTATCAGTATCATCAAAATTATTGTTTATTTATCATAACAATTATAAAAATATCTATTAGAAATTAATATTTCTGACATTTTAGTGAATACTTTAATAAACTAATATATGTATGATTTTATTTATGTCTCACTTATTCTTACTTCAAAATTTTATAGGTATTGCATCATTACTACTTTTGGGGTGATAGAATAGCTCATAGTAAATTTCAAACACCATTAGAATTTTTTTTAAGAGAGCACATGTTTGATTAAACAAAATACTCAACTTGCTCAATTAATAATTCAAATAAATGTCATTATTTAGGATGAAGCACCAATGATATATAGATTGACTTTTGAGGCTCTTGATAGATCCTCAAAGATATTGTTAGTTATAAATATTCTAATAATATGTCTAAGCCATTTAGAGGAAAAATAATCTTTCTTGGAGGAGATTTTAGACAAATATTACCCGTAGTATCAAAAGAATAATGACAAGACATAATTCAAGTATACATTAATAAGTCTTATTTGGGAATTTTTAACCAAAATAATATTAAAAAAAATAAAAATATTGAAATAGACCTGTCCCAAAAATATTTACGAAAGTAGACCCATTTACTGTTTACGTATAGAATTCGACTCCCCGAAAGCCGAATTCTGGTCATTAGACATGTGACGAAAAAATTGACTTCTGAAAGCGGTTAAATACGAACCGCTCTCCAAAAAGACTTCTGAGAGCAGTTCAATAAGAACCGCTCTCCAAAGTCGACTTATGAGAGCGGTTAAATAAGAACCGCTTTCCCAAAAGACTTCTAAGCGCGGTTATGTACGAACTGCTCTGAGAAGTCGACTTTGGAGAGCGGTTCTAGTTTAACCGCTCTTAGAAGTCGTTTTTGGAGAGCGGTTCTAATTTAACCGCTCTCAGAAGTCGCCTTTCTCGCCACCCATTTAACGACCAGAATTCAGCTTTCGGGGAGTCGAATTCTGTACGTCTACTTTGATAATATGATAATATTATTTTGAATAATTTTTTTTTATTTATCTCAATCACCCATTTTAATAATTATTTACCTAACTAATAATATTTTTCTCAACATGTTTTTATTTATTTAATTAATATATATAAAAGTTATTAATAAATTCAATAATAAAATTATATTTAATGAAAATAAAATATTAAATTTTTTAAAAATTAATAAATTAGTTTGTAAAATGATATTAATAAAAATAAAATAATTTGATTTATGATAATATCTTTGTTTTTTAATTTATTTTATGCAAAATTAATTAAATGAAATCATTAAGATTATTTTTGTTAGATAATATGAAATGAATTTATAGATAAAAAATTAAATAAAAGAAGATAAACAGCAACTAAATGAAACTTTTATAATTAAAATAAAATGAAACAGACATGGAAATAGAAAAGAAAATACAAAATACACATTTAATTGGTTAAAAATTAAAAAAGATCTTCTATTGCATATTTTTTCTCTCCATGATGGTCAATATAGTTACTGTCATGCCAATCACGAAGTCTTTCTTCAAGTGTTGGGGGTCGTAGGTCTTTTGTTTCTAGAAACAATTCAATCTTTGACCAGTTATGTGTACGTTGAATGCTTGAATGAAGTTCAAATATTTTTTTCCATCGTGTGATCATCTGTTGTACATCAGAATCATTTTTTATTTCTATGCAATCATAGACGAGTTTTTGGTTGATGACCCGGATCGGTCGTCTATAATTGATTATTGTAATTTGTTTCCTGTCTCCATAATCTAGTACCTCACTTACCTCTTGAAACAATTGATTGAAAGTCCAGCTGTGTTGGATAATCATTCTTATTGGGTGAAGACATTTAAACATAAGGCCATAACCATGTGGACAGTTCATGATGGTGGCATGCTGGATAGGTCCCCCAAAATATATTATAGCTTTGCTGGAAGTGATGAATTGAGGGTTTGATGAAGAGCTTGGGGCTGGAGGGTTTAGAAGCGTCATAATTTGTTCTGTTGATCTTTGATAGATGACATAAATTTCAATAATCAAAGAGACTGGAAAATTGGATTTCCAGGAAAGCATCTGCGCCACATGAACATTAATTAAAATAGAAAAAGCTTCAAATATAACTAAACCCTCACCATTGTGATTTGGTTTCCGATAGTACAAGTTAGTGAACTGCGTGTTATGATCAATGCCTAAAGCATTACAAATTCTTTGTTTCAGCTCCACGAATGTGCACTCATGTGGGATCGTAAATAATTTTGGAGATGAACACTGAAAGCTCACACCCTCGTGATTATGGGTAATTTGGCCATTTGCAAACGTAACAACTAGATGAGAATTTGTGAAATTGTCGATGTTTGTTATACTGAAGTCCTCCATCTAAAGTTTTGGATGTTAATGTTATATTTTGTAATGAATGTGTGGTGTTTGTTAACTACATGATATGTCTTTTATAGACAATTGGTAAAGTAGGTGCTTGAAAAAAAAAAGGATGGTCAGGATCGTTTATAATGTGTTCAATGGTTGAGATTAACTTTGGTAACGTAAAGTCAATGACAATTTGACACACTGACGCGGTGTCATTGATTCCTGACGTAAAGTTAATGACACTCTGACGCACTGACATAAAGCAATTGATTCCTAACACCCTGACGTAAAGTTAATGACAATTTGACGCACTGACGCGGTGTCATAGATTCTTGATGTAAAGTTAATGACACTTTGACGCATGGTCCATCATAATAAACAGTATCCCGAACAGTATCCCAAATGAAGAACATGAACACAAATATGACTATTTATAATGGCACATTGGATTCCTCGTCATTCAATGCCATATCACATCTTACGAGTGATTTTGACCTCTCCATGACACAATTCTCTCCTCCCAACCAATAGATAGTGACTAGTCAGTCACGCTCAACATTAGATTCTCTTCTCATTCAAGCCATCTCACATACTTCCAAACGAGCTTTGTCTCATCCCAACCAATAAAGATGCCTTCTGACATTCACGTAAATTAAATTAGTTTTTTTTAAAAATGACATTATTTAATATTATAATTTTTAATACTTTAATTTTGTTTGAAAATGACATTATTTAATATTATAATTTTTAATATCCTAAACTCTAAAACTTTATGATTATAATTTTAAATAAATTTTATTTGAGAAAAAAATTTATTTTTAAAAAGTAAATAAAATATTAAATTATAAGTTAATTATTTATACTTGAGACAAGTATTTTAATATTAACGGTTTCATATTATTAAGGTAACATTGATGAAGACAAAGTGCAATAACAAAGATGATAACAAATTCATAACAACATTAATAATTAACTATCTCCGTAATGGTGGCCAGTTCCACAACGAGGGCGACGTCTGTGACGTGGTGGGTTTCGTCGTTGTGGTTGTTGCTCTAGAATTTCAGGATGAACTTGTGGAGGATTTGGATCATCATGAAGGTGTACTTCTTGGAATGCATTTGATGAATTACCAGATTCATTAGCAAAATCCGGTTGGTAAAGAGACTGCATGTAAGTTTGTGCTGAAGATGGAGTTGTAAAATCAACTCCAAATAAGTTTGTAAAAAAATCCTCTGATGTTGTTGCAGACGAATGTCTTGTATTAATAATGTTTGCTTCTGGCGTAATGTTTGGAGAAATTGATGCAGTCTCGTGGTACGACGGTGTGGAAGTCGTACCGATTTCAAATGTGTTGGTAGTCCTTAATTGTTGGTCACTCCTCCTTGGATCTTGTAGTAGTGGTGACACAGATAGAAAATAGATGGAATTGGCAATGTACCATTCCATGTATTCTTGTGTGTGACACAATGGGCCTTGCATTGGATGACCCGTTATTGTCAACTCACGTCTGTTGTTCCATATCTCGATCCATTGAGCATGTCTTGTAACCCAATTTTCATCCTGTCTTCCTCTCATGTCAATTTTGTGGAGGTCATTCAAATTATTCGGTGGAGAAGGGACTTCTTGGAAGAGACGAAACTGTAATTTGACTCTATCTGTTTGGTGCCATTCAACAATTGCAAAACAAAGGATAGCAGTACATGAAGTCCACAATTGGACATCTCTATATGCTTCGATGGGTATTGATGTTTGCAAGTCTTGATATGGCGCCCATAAAAACTACAAATAAAATTAACTTTGTTACTTAAGATGATGTATAAAAGATAAGAAAATAAATATGAAGAGTTACCTGATTAGCTTGAATGTGATCAAACATTGATCTGTACCCCACAACATCATTGTGAGGTTTATTTCGAAAGTTGAGTACTCTACCCCCACTCCATCTGCACACGAGAGGGTATGTTGGTAAATTACTAGAAATTGGCGCAATATATGGCATGCGATACCATGCCCAGGACATTAAGAGTGATGAGCAACCACCCATTATTTTGCTACCAACTTCCGTGGCTCTACACATTTCCCTGTACAACATAACTAAGCAAGCAGAACCCCAACTATATCGTCTTGTTCTTCTAAGATTAGTTAATAAAGCTAAATACATAAATGTACTTTGTTGCCTGTTTTGTCAGGCATCAAAACACCTCCAATTAAACCTAGTATGTAAGCCCTACAATGAGTGTGAACTTCTTCTTCAGATGATTCTTCTTGTAATGGCAACATGTTGTCTCTCAGCCACTTCAGTTTTACCATAGAGCCAATTAGTGACTCTCCCTTGACTGGTACGATACCGAGATATCTGTCACACATTTCCTCCCAGTCAAACATTGTTGGAGCAATGACTGGTAAACCATCAACTCTTAGCCCGAGCTGTAGTGCAACATCTTCCAGGGTTATGGTGCACTCCCCTGTTGGAAAATGAAATGTGTGAGTTTCAGGTCTCCACCTCTCGACCAAAGCTGTTATCAATGCGTGATCCACCTTAAGATGCCTTAATTTTGCAACCCCAGCAAAACCAAGTTATTCAAGTATGGGTACAATTAGAAGACTGGGTTCTGGCATTGAATGACAGAAAGATGAAATCATGTTTTCAGTTTCCTGCAGTTATTCATAAATTAGTAACATTATATGTAGAATATTGATTTACATAATGGTAATGTATAAAACTTATCGTTCTTCCAATAAAGGCGGACCTGTGTTCGTTTTGCTTCCAGAGCAACATTTTTAGTAATGAGATCAAAGATAAAGAGAAACGAAGAACAAAGATGGACGCAAGTTTGAATGAAAACTTGTGCCCTTGGATAAACATATTTATAGACAAACTTCGGTATGAGAGAGTAGCCTTGGAATCTTGAGAAGTCACTATCTCTTGGTCTGCGTGACTCAGAAGTCACTTTCTCTTGGTCTGCGTGACCTGAGAAGTCACTATCTCTTGATCTGCGTGACTCAGAAGTCACTATTTATTAGTCTGCGTGACTCAGAAGTCACTATTTATTGGTTTGCATGACCTGAGAAGTCACTATCTCTTGGTCTGCGTGACTCAGAAGTCACTATTTATTGGTCTGCGTGACTCAGAAGTCACTATCTCTTGGTCTGCGTGACCTGAGAAGTCACTATCTCTTGGTCTGCGTGACTCAGAAGTCACTATTTATTGGTCTGCGTGACTCAAAAGTCACTATTTATTGGTCTGCGTGACTCAGAAGTCACTATCTCTTGGTCTGCGTGACCTGAGAAGTCACTATTTATTGGTCTGCGTGACTTGAGAAGTCACTATCTCTTGGTCTGCGTGACTCAGAAGTCACTATCTCTTGGTCTGCGTGACCTGAGAAGTCACTATCTCTTGGTCTGCGTGACTCAGAAGTCACTATTTATTGGTCTGCATGACTCAGAAGTCACTATCTCTTGGTCTGCGTGACCTGAGAAGTCACTATCTCTTGGTCCGCGTGACCTGATAAGTCACTCTCACTCGTAAAACGTGGTGAAGCATTGAATGACTGAGAATCAAATGTTACCATTATAAATAGACATATCCATGTTCATTTTATTCATTCAACCTTCTCAGCTTGTTCCTTGTTCTTGTGAACTTTCTCCTACTAAAAATGTCTTCAATCTATGTCATTGTTCACTCTGATGGTGCCATTAACCAATGTCCTTATGAAGGAGTCACGTTCACCTCATCATTAGCTAAATTGGTACATCTAAAGAGAGGAGTGACTCTACAAAGGCTCAAGAAAATCATCCACACAAAACTCAACCGAGACGAAAATGAAAGGGTGACAACCATACATTTTCGCTACCCAATTAGACTTGGCCCAGGAGTTAGTAACTACACGTGTGTTGAGTTAAATGATGATGAAGACGTTGAGGCACTGTTCAACATCCACGATTCAAATCAACTTCAATCAGGTATAGAATTATATGTTACATTTGCTACAAACGAAACACAGCCACCACAACTTTCGCCTTCATCTTCACCTTACCAAACTTACGAAACCATAAATCCATCTTTTCCAACATATGATATGAATTCTGACCTTCAGTCCTACACACAACTTTTAACTGGTCAATTCATGGACCTTAATGAAATACCCTCACAATCATTTGAGCAAACCCAACCCTCTCAGCCTCTTGAAGAAACTCCCATTGAAGAACATGCTGTTGTGGGTCTCCCAAACGAAGTATTTGATCCTTTTAGCGAGGACGAAGATGAAATCCTATCTCAACAGCAGGATGATGAAGAAGACTCCCTCCCACTTCCAAATATTCCACCATCACAACCATTACCATTATACAACCTACCTCCACATTTTTTAGACTTTTCCAGTCAAATACAAGAACATGACTCTGAGTTTGGCCATGTACTTGAACGTGAAATGGTAGTGTATCCACCTGGAACACTATTTGTTGGCCAGCGCTTCCTAACAAAAGAACAAGTACAAGATGCCATAAATAGATTTCACATTGTCAATCATTGCACTTACAAGGTGAAGATGTCAAGCACAACTAGGTTTGTCGTGGAATGCGTTCACAACGACTGTTCTTGGAGATGTCGCGCAATATTGCGCACCAAAGAGCAACACTGGGAAATAATGAAGCTTGACGGGTGCCATACATGTGCTTCCCCACTCATTTCACAGGATCATAACAACTTGGGATCACGAATGATTTCTCATGGGATTCGTGAAATAATACAGAGTGATCCATCCACACCCATCACAACAATCTTAGCCCACATAAAGTCCACAATGGGTTACACAATCAGCTATAGGAAGGGATGGTTAGCGAAACAACATGCCATTGAAAATATCTTCGAAAATTGGGAGGAGTCATACCATAAGTTACCTAGACAGTTGCTTGCAATGCAACTGTATATTCCAGGCTTCATCTGGAAATTGAGTACACAACCAGCATACAAGGATGGCTTGCTTGACGAGGGGAATGTGTTCTTCAAGAGGTTATTTTGGACCTTCAAGCCATGCATTGATGGTTTTGCCTTCTGCAAACCAATTGTTCAAGTGGATGGAACATTTTTGTATGGCAAATACAAAGGGACTTTATTAGTGGCAGTTGCGCAAGACGGCCGCAACAACATAATCCCCATTGCCTTTGCTGTGGTAGAAGGTGAAACTAGCGATGCATGGTTCTTTTTTTTGAAAAACTTAAGGAGGTACGTAACTCCGCAAGAGGGGTTGTTCCTCATTTCGGATCGTCACGAGGCCATAAGAAGTGCATACTTCAAAAATGGAAGTGGTTGGACGGAAAACAATTTTGTCCATGTCTATTGCATTAGACATATTGCACAAAACTTCATGCGACGATTCAAAAACGCTGCACTGAAGAAAGATGTCGTCAATATGGGTAATTTTAATTTTTTACGTACTTTATATTCTTATTAATATTTTATACAATTGCTTAGCTAGTTATATTAATTTTTTTTGTAATCTTGTTTCCAGCATATGGGATGACTGAACCGAGATTCTTTTACTATTACAACATAGTAAAAGATAATAATCCTGAAGCTGCACAATGGTTGGACAACATCCCAAGGGAAAAATGGACACTAGCATGGGACAATGGACGACGTTGGGGACACATGACAACAAACCTAGCGGAGTCAATCAATTCGGTCTTGAAGAAAACCACAAACTTGTCAATTTGCTCCATGGTCCTGGCAACATACACCCGTTGCAATAAGTTCTTCATTGACAGAGGCAGAGAAGTAAATGCAATGATTAATGTTGGACATATGTACTCGGAGGTTACAACTAAAGCAATTCAAGATGCACAGTCAAACGCAAACACTCATAGAGTCATCACATTTGACAGAACAAGCACTAGATTTTTAGTCGAAGAAATGCAACATCCGACAGAAATTCGACCCGTAGGAAGATTTACAGTACGGTTAGATGAAATGTGGTGTGATTGTGGCAAGTTTCAAAAAGTTCACATCCCATGCTCGCATGTACTTGCTTCATGCTTATACGCACACCACAACTTTGACATATACATATCTCCCGTGTATACCTTACAACAAGTTTCTAAGGTATACGAAGGTCAGTTTGGAGAACTCAGACATGAAGACTATTGGCCAATTTACACGGGCCCAACTTTGTGTCCAAATCCAGAACTGAAAAGAACTTCAAAAGGTCGACCCAAGTCTAGTAGGATAAGGACAGAGATGGACATTAGAGAACAACAAAGTCGGCAAAAAAATTGTTCTTATTGTCACACCTCTGGTCACACAAGGAAGACATGTCCAAACATTACTCAAGCTTCTACTTCCCGTCATTGATTTATGTTGTTGTTATTACTTTAAAATTTTCTTCATGTAATTTTTAATTTTATGAATGTCATTGCAACTTCTAAATTTTAGTATTAGTAATTTAGATTAAATATATTATTATTATATATCAATATATATATCTACATAATATTATTTAATAATGTTTATTAATATTAATAAAATATTTTTTAAATAAATAATTATGTATAAATTTTAATAAAGATTAATATCTCAAATTAAATAAATAATCTTATTATTATTTAATACTTTTATTTATTTTATAAAAATATAAAATTAAATAAATTATTATTGTAATTTTTATCAAATACAAATTAAAATTTATTCAATTATTATTATAATTTTTATTTTTTTAATATTATTTATGTAAAAATCTCACCAAATTCCATACATAATTTGCATTTTTGTTTTTATATATAATAAAAAAATATTATCTAATATTTATGTTTATATAATAATTATATATTGTCAAATTTAATAATAAAAATAGTTTTAAATAATAAAATAAAATTTATTATTTGAATTATATTTTTATTTTTATATTGTGTGAAAATAAATATTTATATTATGTTAATTAATACTTGAGGAATCTTGCTACATTATGTTGAGAGATGGAACTCACTTCCCAACAGGGAACTCCTATTGAGAATGAAGATAGAAGATAGGTAATGGTGGGTAGAAGTTACGAAGCTTCTGACTCTCTAAAACCTCCACATCAGCACAACGTGTACGACTTTGGAGAGCGGTTCAATTGGAACCGCTCTTAGAATTAGACTTAAGAGAGCGGTTCAAAATGGACCGCTCTTAGATTTCGACTTTGGAGAGCGGTTCAAAATTGACCGCTCTTAGATATAGACTTTGGAGAGCGGTTCTTACTTAACCGCTCTTATAAGTAGACTTTGGAGAGCGGTTCGTTACTAACCGCTCTCAGAAGTCGATTTTTCTCAATCAAAATCTGTCACACAGATTAACATAATATAAATATATAAACATAAATATTAGATTATTGTAATTTTTTTAAATAATATTAAATAAACAAAAATATAATTTCAGAATATAATATTAATACCGTTTTACAAAAATTAAAATTATATTAAATAATATGATAACAAAAATAAAAATATTATTTATTATCATAATTATGTAAAATAAATTAATAAACATGTAAAATAAATATTATTTTTATTTTTATTTATTTTCACATAATAGAATATAAATATATAAATATAATTTAAATAATTAAATTTATTTATTTATATACAAATATTTAAAAAATTGAAAAACAATCAAAATTCAACTTCCAGAATTCGGTTGCCCAGGGACCGAATTCTGGCTACCCAATTACTGCTACAGTAATTGGGTCTAATTCTGTAAATTTTGTGAGCACCGGTCCATTCAAGTAATTTTATTTTATTTTTATATTATATTAGTAAAAATTTCTTATAAGAGGCAACATGGTTTGTGTAATTTAACTTGATACACTGTTATTGATTTAGGGCTGATCAGTTAAACTACACAACTGTGTAATCGATTAAAATCATATGTAATTCATTCCTTAACTGTGTAATCGACTAATTTTTATTTATTTTTAAAATTTACGTTTCAAGCATGTGTCAATTATCATTATTTTATATATTAATTTAATCGATGATAAACTCGTAACAGAATTATTCCTGCAATGGAGGCAACTGAGGGACAGGAACAGCACCGCACTCAATACACATGGCTTGAAGATGTTTCAGATTTGTCCTCGAATTTCAAGAACTGCCCCAACTGAGCCGCGGCTAAGTATGCATAGCATATTGGAGCAACGGTTGAGAGGAAGATAATTTGTAGCTAAGTTTCAATCATGAATACTAATTATGACAAAACAATACCCATCTATCCAAATTAAACAAGTTTGTTAACATCAACTCGTGGCGCTGATATGTCCAGCATTCCAAACACAATGAATGAGGTATGATAGTAAAGCATATATGAATAATAAATCATCCCTTTGGAAAGGTCTTTGACGAGAGAAGGAGGAAGAGAATCTTTAAGTGCGAAGGAGGATTACTGTAGCCAGTCTCACAATTTTCATCACCATCAGGAATCCACTTGCTTGCTCTGAGGGGGTCTAGCTGATTGTATTCCACATTTATCATCATAGACCTTCCTATTATGCATTCAAATTAATCATCAAATACTAAACATAAGAATTCAGGAACATCCTATAAAGTAGCATTGAACTTAAACCTTGCTGAAATTACTTCATTATAAACCTTGCTGAAAAACCAATTTTATTATTCAAAAGATCAGAGGTATTTTGAGTAATTTGTTTTAAAACTAGCTTGGAACTGCATTGTTTTTCCTTGATTCTCTCAATTATGCAGCAACAAAATTTTTCGTGCAGCAAAATTTTCATCTCTTTTCTTTTTTTCTTGCCTTCATGGAATTTCTTTTTCTGCAGCATTTTGCTGTAATTCTTTTCTCTTGAACTCATATTTTGCTCTTTTCACAATTTTCTGCAGCCAGTTTTGCTGCATAATTTCTTCATTTTCTGCAGCACTTTTATTCTTTCTTTCTGACTTTTTGAACTCAAAAATTAGATAGCTTGCTATTTCCCACCCCAAACTTAGAACATTGCTTGCCCCCAAGCAATTAAAATGTGGATGTCACCCCAAACTTAGTTTTGAAACTCATTCTTGATTAAACTCACCATGCCTCTTTTCATTTGAATGGTAAAATTGGTTTTTCAGTAAGGTTTATAATGAGGTAATTTCAAGAAAAAAGATATTAAGCTTAAAGGGGTGAACTAAGACATTCAATCACAAAGGAAGACATTTAGGCTGACTAGGCATAATCAAACACGGCCTCCATCATATATGTGAAAACTGTAAATTGCATATTCAACCAAGAAACAAGGCAAGTTCTAGAGAATGCAGCAAAATATGATTAATCACTCATGAAAAAGAAGCATGCAGCTCAAGTCTCACTAGGGATTTGTAAGTGACATGTTAATCAATGAACTCACAATTCACTTTTCAGAATTATATGCACCTAGTGGCAAGACTGCCTCATTTGAAAATATAATTGTGATCTCATTTTGAGAATGGGAGAAACAACTTAAAAAGAACAATTTCCAACAGAATTCACAGAAATATCAATTAGCTTCATTTGATTCACAACCAGCAGTTTAATATCTATTCTAGTATTTTGGTGTTTTTCAAAAACAATTCAGTGTAATGTGAAGCTAATACATGAACAAGAGGTAGAGAATGAAACCCCCTTTCATGGCAACTTGTGTAAGTGTCATCATCCATTGTGTGTAAGTGTTGTGTGAGTGTGACATTTCTTTGCACAAAACACCAGAATTCCATCAATGATCAATAATATAAAGTGATTAAAACAGCAGAATTATAAAACTAACAGAAATTGATCTTCATTACAACTAAAAACATTAAAATTGTTCTCAACAGCTACTGAATTTACAAACTTTAAAACTACATACTGAATTAAAGCAAAACAGCAAAAATAAAACTGCTATTCTATTCTTCTGCACCATCTTCATCTCCTGAAGTTTCTTCCTCCTCCTTTGATTCTTCTTCTTCCTCATCTTCTTCTTCCACTACTTCTTCAGCTGGCTGTGGAAAATGGGTTTTGTAGATTGGCAGATCTTTGAAGACTGAGGAGCGAAGGCACTGAGCATTCTCTGCCAAGTCAGGAGTGTGATACATTTCATCTTTGGTCATTCCCAATTTCTGACCAATATTAAGCATAACACATTTCAGCAACATAATCGCAAACTTGAGACTGCTGTGTAGCTCAGTCTGCCTCTCTGCTAACTGGTTCTGTCTCTCAGCCATTAGCTTCAAGGAATCCTTCATCATTATTGGTTTTTCCTTTCTGAATTGAGAAGGAATTGGATCTGCTGCAGTGCAGGAAGTGGTAGCATATATTTCTTTCACCATAGAGACAGAAATGGAAGGTGTAGACCGAATTTTTTCTTGGTACTCTCCAACTTCAACCCCTGCATCCTCACAAAGTAATGTTATTAATGAAGGAAAGGCAAGTGAATCTCTCTTGGTTTTCAGAATATTTAAAATACATTCACTAATGACCTCTCCCACATCAATATACAAATCATTGACTATTGCAAAAAGAAGTTCTGCCCTTTTCACAGCCAATGTTGAACTATGTTTGACTGGCATAAATGAGTTCAGAATAAAAGTGCTCCACACTTTGGCAAATGGCAGCAGTTGTTTGGTTACAATGCATTTTGGTTTTTTGGATTGGTTCAGCTTCCAAGTTGTTCCTGGCCACCCAATCTTTTGCAGAATTTGCACATAGTCCTTGTCAGGACTATTCTTAAAAATATTGAATTCCAACTGTCCAGCTTGCTGTGCAGAATTGATGTTCAGCACTCTGTCTATGTTTGCAGGAGTGAAGTCGACTCTCATCCCTTTCACCATTGTGTTGAACTTAGGAAATTTATCTCTTTTAAACCTCGCAGCATTGGTGTAAAACTCCTGGGTTATTTCTCTCCAACCCATTCCAGCCAAAGAACAGAAGGATTCCCAATCCCTCTTCTGAATTTCTTCCTTATATTATGGGTAATGGTCCCTAACTATCTCAAAAGCTCTGTTTAGGACAATCTTCCTCCTTAGAATATTTTCCTTGAAGAAGTTCTCATGGGCAATGCTTCTGAACCTTGGATCATGTGTTGCAGTGGGTGAGGAGCTTGAAGGTGCAGCTGTTCTGGTCTGAGCTGGGTTACCAATTTCAATGGGAGAGGAAGGTGAAACACCATCAGTTCTGGCCCTTTTCGCTATTGGAGTATGTCTAGCTGATTTAGCTTGAAAATTTTTGTTGGATCTTCTTCTTGGAGTGTTGGAAGATCTAGCTTGCTTCTTCTTAAAAGGGCCAAGTGGTGTATTTAGAGAAGTTCTGACCATTTTTCAGTTTCTGCAAAAAGGAAGTTTAAAATTTTAACACATAATGGTATTTCTATGCTGCAGAAATTCAATTTTTCTAACACTATAATCATGCAGGTTGTTGTTAAGATAATTCAGCATACACATACAAACACACAACTGCACAAGCTTAAGCATTAACAGTCAAATCATTGTAAATCCTTATTTATAAGTTCAGAGTGCACATTTTCAGAGCATTTCATGTTAACGCAGAAGAAGCATTTCAAGTTATCAATCAACCTTTTCACAAACTCTGTAATTTCAGTAGAAAACTATTTTAGCAATTAATGGCATATTAGTCTGCAGATAGAAAAGCACAAGTGCACAGATTTGAACAACCATATTTAAAGAATTTTAAACTAATTTCCTTAATTTTGTAAGTTTAGAATGCACATTTTCTCAGAAAAATATGGTAATGCAGAGAGCTAAGTTCAGGTTTCAACTAATTTCCAACATATTAATGCAACTACTCATTATCAGCAAAGAGTTATTGTGTCACATTCATCGAGAACTAGTTTCAGAATCACACATAATTGCATATAACCATACTAATCTCTTTTCACGCTAACACTTTCATAAAAGTCTGTTTAGACATATTGAGGTTTTGCAAAAATTTGGTTCAAATAGTGTGTCATGCAGGTTCGACTTCCTAAACAATATCATGAATGATAATAAACACTTATTTAGCATTTTGTCAATTCTATCATTGAATCAAAAATCATCAGAACAGTGGCTCATTACCCCCTTTTTACGTTTTTCCCAAAACATTACACAGGAAAACCCTAATCCATTATTTCAGAACGAATAGAGTTGAGAAAAAAAAAATTGTTGCTGTTTGTCGACACACAGAGAGATTGAAAATGCAAGGGATGTTTAGAGAGAAGTTAGATTTCAAGAGTGAATGTGTGTGCGCATGCTCAGGATAGATAGTATATATAGTTACGCTAGGCACGTGACTACTTTTAAAATAAAAAGTGAACGTTGCATCATTAAATGGTCCCAGCGTCATCACTATTTTTAGTCAGAGTGAGCGTTTAAGAGAGTTGATTTTTCAGAGTGAGGGGCGCGTTATCACTATTGCTGGGAAAAGTGATAACGCACACCCTCGCGACAATTTTTTTGAATAAAAGGAGTAACGCACAAAGTTTGAAAGCCTACTTACCTGTGCGTAGCCACTTTTGCCAAGGAAAGTAAGTGTTCCAGAGAGTATGTTTTCTCATCTGCCTCTACGTGATCACTCTCATCAGTAAGAGTGAGTGTTCCAGAGGAACGTGTTTACCTTGATGCCTTTGTGTGATCACTTTTGTCAGTAAAAGTGATTGTTCCAGCAGAGATCCTCAAAATGCATTCTTTGCGTAGCTTCTTTCTTGCAACAAAGTGACTTCTTTCATTAGTCTATTTCCTCTAAAACCTCAATTAACTCACTTCTCACACTCTAATCCTTCAATTTACTTCTCACAACCTCAAATCTCTAATTGATTATGATATTCAATTCAGAAAACCAGATCCAACAAAACTTGCAGAATTTTCAGAAAGTTGTAAAATCTGAATATGCAAAATTTTAAACCTTCAAATACATATTAACCAAATCAAATCTCTAATTAACTATCAGATTCACTTCAGAAAATCAGATACAGTAGAACTTGCAGGGAATTATAAAACATGAATATGCAGAATTACAATTTACAGAAACTGCAGAATATGAATTGCAAACTCTCAAAACAATACAAAAAACTTAAAATGGGTTAGAAAAGTGAGTTGTCTCTCACAAAGCGCTTCTTTAACGTCACTAGCTTGATGTTAAATGTTCCTCACTCAAGAAGAACCAATTTCATGCATGAAATATTCCTTGTAAACTCCTCTCCATGATAAACCTTCAATCTTTGACCATTGACCTTAAATTTTCTCCTTGTCTTTTGATCCTCAATCAGAATTGCTCCAAAGGGAGATGTTTCTTTTATTACAAAAGGTCCAGACCATCTTGATCTCAGTTTGCCTGGAAACAGTTTCAGCCTAGAATTGAACAACAATACTTGCTATCCAGGTTTAAATTCTCTCTGCAGAATGAACTTGTCATGAATTCTCTTTGTTCTTTCTTTATATAACTTTGCATTCTCATACTCCTGCTGTCTGAATTCTTCTAATTCATGCAACTGCAGAACTCTCTTCTTTCCAGCACTTGACAAATCAAAGTTCAGCCACTTGGTAGTCTAGTAAGCTTTGTGTTCCAGCTATAGGGGTAAATGACAGGCCTTTCCAAAAACTAATTGGTATAGAAACATACCAATTGGAGTTTTAAAAACAGTTCTGTATGCCCACAGTGAATCATCCAGCCTCTTTGACCAATCTTTCCTTGAGTTGCTCACTACCTTTTCTAGAATTTGCTTGATTTCTTTATTTGAAACCTCCACTTGTCCACTTGTCTGTGGATGGTATGGAGTAGCAACCTTGTGCTTCACACCATATTTCATTAATACAGCTTCAAGGTACTTATTGCAGAAGTGAGTACCTCCATCACTTATTAGCACTCTAGGCACTCCAAATCTTGCAAAAATATTCTTTCTTATAAAGGAAATCACTACCTTTGCATCATTTGACCTGGTAAGAATGGCCTCTACCCATTTGGATACATAATCTACTGCAACTAAGATGTATTCATATGAGAACAATGGGGGAAATGGTCCCATGAAATCAATCCCCCATACATCAAATAGATCCACCTCTAGAATGTTTGTCAAGGGCTGCTCATGTCTTCTTGAAATGTTTCCAGTTCTTTGACATTTATCACAATTCTCCACATACTTCTTGACATCCTTGAAAAGTGTAGGCCAAAAAAACCCTACTTGTAGAACTTTTGTAGCAGTCCTTGAGCCTGCATAATGACCTTCATACTCTGAGTTATGGCAGTGCCATATTATTTCAGATTGCTCACTTTATGGAATGCACCTCCTAATCAGTCCATCTACTCCGATTTTGAACAGGTGTGGATCTTCCTATATATAGAATCTACTGTCATGTAAGAACTTCTTCTTCTGCTGCCAAGTGAATCTCCTTAGGATGAATTGAGTTGCCTTAAAGTTTGCAATGTCAGCAAACCAAGGTATGTTTTCCACTGCAAACAACTTTTCATGTGGAAATTTTTCATTTATTTCCAAGGATTCAGTGGTTAAACTCTCCAATGGCAGTCTGGACAGGTGGTCAGCTACCCCATTTTCCTTTCCTTTCTTGTCTCTAATTTCTAGCTCAAACTCCTGCAGTAGCAGAATCCACCTCAACAGCCTTGGTTTTGCATCTTGCTTTGATAACAAGTATTTAAATGCAGAATGGTCAGTGTATACAATCACTTTCAAACCCATTAAATATGATCTGAACTTATCAAAGGCATATACAATAAGTAGAAGCTCTTTTTTTTGTTGTTGTGTAATTCACGTGTGCAAGATTTAACACTTTGCTCGAATAGTAAATAACATGCAATTTCCTATCTTTTCTCTGTCCTAAAACAGCACCCAGTGCACTATCACTTGCATCACACATGAGTTCAAAAGGTAATTTCTAGTCTAGTTTTGCAAGGATAGGTGCAGAAATCAGTTTTTCTTTTAAAATAGAAAATGCATGCAAGCAATTATTATCAAATATGAAATCAGCATCCTTTATAAGTAAATTACTCAGAGGTTTAGCAATTTTGGAAAAATCTTTTATGAACCTCCTATAAAAACCAACATGTCCTAAAAAACTTCTAACTCCTTTAACAGTAATAGGTAGAGGCAGTTTATTAATGACTTCTATCTTAGCTTGGTCCACTTCCATTCCTTTTTCTGAAATTTTGTGATCAAGAACAATGCCTTCTTGTACCATGAAATGACACTTTCCCCAGTTCAAGACCAAATTAGTTTCTTGACAACTCTGCAAAACAATAGATAGATTAGCTAAAAAATCATCAAAAGAATTACCAAAAACAAAGAAGTCATCCATGAACACCTCTATAATATTTTCTACCAAGTCAGAAAAAATAGAAAGCATGCATCTTTGGAAAGTGGCAGGGGCATTACATAATCCAAAAGACATTCTTCTATATGCAAAGACTCTAAATGGACATGTAAATGCAATCTTCTCTTGATCCAAAAGATCCACTGCTATTTGGTTGTATCCTGAACAACCATAAAGGAAACAATAGAATGAATATCCAGCAAGTCTCTCCAATATTTGGTCTGCAAATGATAGTGGGAAATGGTCTTTTCTGGTGGCATCATTTAGCTTCCTATAGTCTATGCACATTCTCCATCTAGTCACAGTCCTAGTGGGTATGAGTTCATTCTTCTCATTAGCTACAACAGTCATCCCTCCTTTCTTTGGGACAACTTAGACTGGACTTACCCAATTGCTGTCAGAAATTGGGTAGATTATTCCTGCATCTAGCAGTTTCATGACCTCTTTCTTAACTACCTCTTCCATAGCTGGGTTCAATCTTCTTTGTGGTTGCACAACATGCTTAAAATTCTCTTCAAATAAAATTGTGTGCCTACAAAATGAAGGATTTATACCTTTCAGATTTACAATACTCCAACCAATTGCAGATTTGTGCTCTCTCAGAACTCTTAACAATTTTTCCTCTTCCTCTTCCTTCAGCTTATCGTTAATGATGACTGGATTCTTATGCTTCTTATCCAAAAAGGCATACTTCTTTGTGGTTGCACAACATGCTTAAAATTCTCTTCAAATAAAATTGTGTGCCTACAAAATGCAGGATTTATACCTTTTAGATTTACAATACTCCAACCAATTGCAGATTTGTGCTCTCTCAGAACTCTTAACAATTTTTCCTCTTCCTCTTCCTTCAGCTCATCGTTAATGATGACTGGATTCTTATGCTTCTTATCCAAAAAGGCATACTTTAGGTGAGATGACAGCTGCTTAAGTACTAACTTCTGCTCTTTCTCTTCTTTGACTTCATTTTTCATTTCCTCTTTAATTGAATTTTCTGTAGGTTTTTGAATTGGCAGGGCTTCTAATTGTTGCTCCATTTTCATGATGTATTCCTCATTAAGAATTTCAGAATTGACACTTCCTACAGATATTATTTCTTCTAACACAGCATTTTCGTCAAGCTTATTAATAGAATAATGTGGAATAATAGAATCTAAAATGTCTATCTTCATGCATGTACTATCTTCCACATGATATTTTAAAGCTTCAAATACATTAAACACCACTTTCTAATCCAGGACTCGAAGCATAAGTTCACCTTTCTGTACATCTATCAAAGCTCTCCCTGTTGCAAGGAATGCCCTTCCTAAGATCAAGGGAATATTAGCATCTACCTCCATGTCCAAGATTACGAAATCTGCAGGGAAAATAAACTTGTCAATTTTAACTAATAAATCTTCAACTACACCATAAGGATAAGTGTAGGATTTGTCAGCCAACTGTAGTGTGATATTGGTGCCAAGTTTCTTCAGAACAGCCAATGGCATCAAGTTGATGCTTGCCCCTAAATCACATAGTGCTCTTCCAACTGTGCAGTTTCCTATTTCACAAGGGATATTGAATGATCCAGGATCTTTTAGCTTTTGAGGAAGCTTCCTCTTGAGGATTGCACTGCACTTTTCTGTCAAAGGTACAGTCTTATCATGCTCCAACTTCCTTTTTCTGGAAAGTAGCTCCTTCATAAACTCTGCATATGAAGACATCTACTCTAATGCCTCTGCAAAAGGAATATTAATCTGCAGTTTCTTAAAAACACTCAAAAACCTCTCATATTGTTCTTCTTGCTTTGGATTTTGAACTCTTTAAGGATAGGGCAGCCTCTTATATTTTTCTGGGTCTAAAGGGTTGCAAGCATCTTCAAAGAGCTGTTTCTTTGTCTTCCTCTCAGAATGTGTAGGAGCTTCTACCTTTTTCTCTGCATTATCTCTCTTCAATAGTCTGAAGTTTTCTTACTGCAAGTCTTGTTCAATGCTCTTCTCTGCTATTTCATCATGGTCTTTTTTTTTTCTACAGCTTTTGGACTTGCAACTACAGCGTCACTTCTAGTAGTAATTGCTTGGCATTGTTCATTAGGATTGACCATTGTATTGTTGGGAAATCTTCCTTCTTCTCTGCTGGACAATTGCTCAGCCAACTGTCCAATTTGTGTTTCCAGCTTCTTCATAGAAGCTTCTTGGTTCTTAAAGTTTGTTTGAGTCACCTTCATGACTTGTAATAATGTTTCTTCTATCCCATTCACCTTCTCACTCAAGGGTCTTGCATTTGGATACCCTTGATTTTTCTGAAACTGTGCAGAAAAATTCCCTTGGATGTTTTATTGTTGTGGTTGAGGTGCTGCATTTGGAAAATGTGCAGAACTTGTATTTCCTCTTGCATTTGAATTCTGTGGATTCCATTTGGAGAACTGTTGTCCTCTATTGTTATTTAGCTGGAAACCAGTTGGATATGGTTATTGTGGCCTTTGATAGTTATCCATGTAGTTGACTTGTTCAGGTTGTTTTATAACTGTGGGATCACAAGCTCCATTCACACAGTTGCCACCACAAAAATCACAACTCAATTATGAATTTTGGACCACACCAATCTGCATGTTACTCATTTGTTGAGTTAAAGCAGCAAGCTGTTTAGAAAATTGTTGATTCTGAAGTTGATTTTGAGCAAACATGGCTTCTATGGATTTTACATCATATCCTCCTCTCCTTGAAACTTGTCCTTCATTCATATTCTGATACATCGAAAATGCCATCATTTCTATGATTTGTTGGGCTTCTTCCAAAGTCTTTGAACTCAATGAACCACCAGCTACTGCATCTACCATGGTTTTAGTTGCAGCAGTCATTCCATTATAGAATGTTTCAAGTTGCATCCACTCAGGTATGCAGTGATGTGGACACTTCCTCAATAATTCCTTGTATCTTTCCCATGCCTCATACAAAGGCTCTCCATCTTACTGAACAAAAGATGTAATCTCCCCTCTGATTTTTGCAGCTTTTGAAGGGAGAAAATACTTGATTAGAAACTTGTTCACCAAATCAGCCCATGTTGCTATACTCCCTTGTGGCTGGGCTTGAAACCAGCACTTGGCTTTATCCCTCAATGAGAATGGGAATAATCTAAGTTTGATTGCATCCTCACTTACCCCATTGATTCTAATTGTGTCACAAAGTTACAAGAAATTAGAGATGTGCAGATTTGGATCTTCTGAATGCCCTCCAGCAAATTGATCTTGTTGTACTAGATTTAGAAGTGCAGGTTTTATCTCAAAGTGATTGGCCTGAATTGTAGGTCTGAGAATAGAAGAACTGAATCCTTGTAAATTAGGAACTGCATAGTCCCCTAATGTTCTCAGTCTTGGTTGTTCTCCCATCTTTAGTTGTCTTGGAATCTGACTGGATTGAGGTGGAGGTGTAGAACTTTCGTGTTCCTCTCTTTAAATTTGCTTAAATCTTGCTTCACTTCTTAACCTTTTTAGTGTTTGATCAATATCTGAATTGAATACCAAAGTAGCTTTATTTTTGTTTTTCCCTCGCATATACAAATCAAATTTAACAAGTTAAACTAAAATTTAATAGTAATATATACACTAATACAGCTGATGCAGAAAAATAACAGCAAATTCATATCAAAATTACAACTGCAGAATTATGCAAAAATGCAAAATCATGCAGAAATTACCTACTAATTTTCTATACTTATCTAAGTAAAGGCAAAACAGAGTACTTCTATGTAATATGAAATTGAAGAGAAAAATTCAGAAATCAAGAACTCAATCTAGCAATTTGTCTGTTACTAATGATATTGAATTTCAAAATTCCCCGGCAACGGTGCCAAAAACTTGTTGTTTACAATTCTTAACTCTAGCAAGTGAACTAGGAATTGCAGCAAGTAATGAGTAAATTTAAGATCCAAGTATCATCTCCACAGGGAATTAGGAATTTAATTACCAATTCGCAGAGCAAAAACTAGTTGAGTCATACAAATTTGGAAGGAGAGTTGTAACATATAATAGCAGTAAACCAGAGCAATTTAAAAGTGAAGAACTTGCACAAAAACAAAGTATAAGATTTGTGATGAAATGAGATAGGAATGAAGAATAGTTAGGAATTTACTTCACAAGAATGACAATATTCATTCAATTATGCCTCTGAACATTCAAGAACTTGGTTAATGGATAATCAGTTTTGCATATTAATAGCCAAAGGTTAATCCCTTAACTCATTGACCCTAACAAGTAACTAAACCACCCTAATCCCTTAGGTGAAGTTCAATTTCATGTTGCATTAAGACTTAGAACATTAGGATTGCAGAATTAAGTGTACTTATCCCTAAGAAACTCCTAATTCTGGTTGCTAATTCAGATAAGAGAATCAAGTCCAATTCCCGTTGGCAAATATTCCTCTAATGTTAATCAAATGAATTCCCATTCAAAGATTATGTAAAGTGCAGAATTAACAACCAATTAATCCAAATACTAGAATTTCATAAGCAAGAATCAAATCAATACATCAATTCAAGTTCCATAAACTCCTATGACGGAGTAAATGTTATTAACAGTGGGAATAATAAGACCTGTATTTTATCCCCTTATTTTATTAAGTTAAAAAAATAGAAAAAAGACAGATTACTTTGCATATCATACTCTAAAATAATTGAACTCAAGTGTTTTCAAAATTTATGAACGGTTCAGGCTTTTAAGAACTAGTTCAGAGTCAGTTTGGAACTGGCTTGACAGTTCAGAACCAGTTTGATCTTTTAAGGACCGGCTTTACGAATATTCTTAAGTGTTTTCAAAATTTATGAACGGTTCAGTTTTTTAAGAACTAGTTCAAAGTCAGTTTGGAACCAACTTGACAGTTCAGAACCAGTTTGATCTTGTAAGGACCAGTTTTACAGCAATATCCGTGTTCCAATTTCTCACATGCTAAATATAAACAATTTAAAAAGATGACTTGCACAAGAAACACCATACATTAATATATAGTGTTTTGACATTGATGAATATTAATCCAGTGACATGACATTGACTTGTTTTTCAGAAGAAAGCATACCTAGCAACAATGAGAATCAGGTGTCTAGCATCCAACCTAAGTAATTGCAAAGTAATAAGAAAAAATAATCAGCATAAATTCACAACATAGTGCTCCTATAATATGTCAAGCAAGCCAGTGGGTGGAGTATCTAGTATAGTAGACAGTGTGCTCGAACCACCAAAGATGGGTTTTAATGTAAAGTATTGAAAACAATAGCTGACAAGGCACTGAACAATTTTTTAAATTCTAGTAAAACGAAACAAAGCATCCGGTGGTAGAATTCTCAAGTAGCATCTCAGTTTTTATTCATACGCGAGAAAGAATAACGAACCCTTTTTACATAAAGTGAAGTCAGTTATATAAACCAACCAATTGTAATTTGTTGGGAAAGATATCAAATATAATAGTAATACGCGGAAGCTGGATCTCTCTTATTCCACTGTGCAATTAAAATTGGCTTAACACAGTTGTCAAGCAATTGATAATAAACACAGAATAGAGTAAACAAGAAGACCAAAATTATTAACGTGAGGAAACCCTGAATGAAAGGTAAAAACCATGGGACCTAGTCTAGCAGAATTTTCCACTAATAGATTTATTGGGTACACCACAAGTCTTCCTGAACCACTAGAGATCAACACAAAATACAAACTCTCAACGGGTATTCAGCAATAGCAACAAGAAAAAAAATTACAGCAAAACTAGGATCTCAATGCACATATTATGCAAATCAATCAATATTGTAAGTTTTCTTCGCTGCTATTGTCATCTTTTTCTTAAGATGGTTTCTTTTCTTTATCATACTCTCTTTTGAGACGGCTTCTATTTTTCTCTTATATTCTCGAGATGGCTTCTATTTTTTTCTCGTACTCATTCTTGAGACCGCTTCTATTTTTTTATTATACTCTCGAGACGGCTTCTATTCCTCTTTTGTACTCTTGAGACACAGCTTCTATAACTTCCATAACACACATACATGTTTACTTACTATACAAAATTTAAAATATATCATATCCTTCAATCAAGTCACCCTCCACTCCTTAAGTCTTGTAACTAGCCTATGACATCAACACCCCAATTCATCCTAGAGCTGTAAATCAAATGTTGCTCACATAATACCTTAACATACTTCACCTAAAACTTTTCTGACAGAGCCAACAGATTATAAGTCATTTGATTATCAGGGCTAACTTCAGCTATGTATAGATAGTGAACAAAATCCAGAAGTGTTTCGTGTGATACATGAGATATCATAATAGGGGCACTCTGCTTTTTAGTGTTTTCAAATATGAATTTGAAGACTGGAGACCTATTGCATTGTTTATGACATACAATATTATTAATTTCATTAAAAATAACATAAAATTTAATTAAATTAACAATTAATGTATATGTAAATAAATATTTTTTATAATTATAAAAAAAATATTAGTAATTATTTTTTATAAAAAATAGAGATAATGACGTAAAACATCATAAAACTAGAAAAAACTTAAAGACAGAAGTAACTTACCAAAAGAAACCTGTGAGCGTGAACTGGTTAAGCCATGGGGTCATCGGCGGCAAGGAGGATGAGATCGGTGCCACTAGCAGCACCAAAGTCATCCTCTTATACTCTCGAGACGACTTTTTTTCTCTCTCATACTATCTCTTGAGACGACTTTAATTTTTCTCTTATACTATAGAGACGGCTTCTATTTTTTTTCTTGTGTTTACTCTTGAGACTGCTTCTATTTTTTCTATTGTACTCTCGAGAGACGACTTCTATTTTTCTCTCATACTTTCTCTCGCTTTCTCTCGAGACGGCTTCTATTCCTCTTTTGTATTCTTGAGACACAACTCATATAACTTCCATAACACACATACATGTTTACTTACTATACAAAATTTAAAATATATCCTATCCTTCAATCAAGTCACCCTCCAATCCTTAAGTCTTGTAACTAGCCTATGACATCAACACCCCAATTCATCATAGAGCTGGAGATCAAATGTTGCTCACATAATACCTTAACATACTTCACCTAAAACTTTTCTGACAGAGCCAACAGATTATAAGTCATTTGATTATCAGGGCTAACTTCAGCTATGTATAGATAGTGAACAAAAGCCAGAAGTGTTTCGTGTGATACATGAGATATCATGACGGGGGCACTCTGCTTCTTAGTGTTTTCAAATATGAATTTGAAGACTGGAGACCTATTGCATTGTTTATGACATACAATATTATTAATTTCATTAAAAATAACATAAAATTTAATTAAATTAACAATTAATGTATGTGTAAATAAATATTTTTTATAATTATAAAAAAAATATTAGTAATTATTTTTTATAAAAAATAGAGATAATGACGTAAAACATCATAAAACTAGAAAAAACTTAAAGACAGAAGTAACTTACCAAAAGAAACCTGTGAGCGGGAATTGGTTAAGCCATGGGTCATCGGCGGCAAGGAGGATGAGATCGGTGCCACTAGCAGCACCAACGTCATCCTCTTATACTCTCGAGACGACTTTTTTTCTCTCTCGTAGTCTCTCTTGAGACGACTTTAATTTTTCTCTTATACTATAGTGACGGCTTCTATTTTTTTCTTGTGTTTACTCTTGAGACCGCTTCTATTTTTTCTATTGTACTCTCGAGAGACGACTTCTATTTTTCTCTCATACTTTCTCTCGAGACGGCTTCTATTCCTCTTTTTTACTCTTGAGACACAGCTTCTATAACTTCCATAACACACATACATGTTTACTTACTATACAAAATTTAAAATATATCCTATCCTTCAATCAAGTCACCCTCCAATCCTTAAGTCTTGTAACTAGCCTATGATATCAACACCCCAATTCATCCTAGAGCTGGAGATCAAATGTTGCTCACATAATACCTTAACATACTTCACCTAAAACTTTTCCGACAGAGCCAACAGATTATAAGTCATTTGATTATCAGGGCTAACTTCAGCTATGTATAGATAGTGAACAAAAGCCAGTGTTTCGTGTGATACATGAGATATCATGATGAGAGCACTCTAGTTCCCATTGTTTTTAAATATGGCTTTGAAGACGGGAGAGCAGTTGCACTATTGATGACATGCAATATTATTAATTTCATTAAAAACAACGGGGAAGTTAACTAAATTAACATAACATATCTGTAAATAAATATTTTTTATAATTATAACAAAAAAATATTAGTAACTATTTTTTATAAAAAATAGAAATAATCTGTTATGCTAAAGTAAAGGAAGAAGAGAATATACTCAAGTAACAAATAGGAAACCTCGAATGAAAGCATTCCTTTTTTGTCCTTAGACATACCCATGGTGTGCATGGCAGCAGAACTGAGGTGTGAGATAATAACGTGTTTCTCTTGCAAAGTGAGGTGGTGAGGTCGTGTCTCTTTGTGATATTGTATACGATGTCATTGACTCTGGAAGTTGCATAGAGTGTTGTTCTGAGATAAAAAAATGTTACACATTTTCTTTGTGAAGAGATCAAACTCTTTCACTCAAGTGTCTCTTTATTCAAAAATATCTCACCCCAATCTAGCAGCACCAACATCATCCTCTTGTACTCTCGAGACGACTTCTATTTTCCTCTCGTATTCTCTCTTGAGATGACTTCTATTTTTTCTCGTACTCTCTCTTGAGACGATTTCTATTTTTCTTTTGTACTCTCGGTGAGATAATGACGTGTTTCTCTTGCAAAGTGACGTGATGAGGCTGTGCCTCTCTTGTCATATTGTGTTCTATGTCATTGACTCCAAAAGTTACATAGAGTGTTATTCTAAGATAAAAAATGTTATACATCTTTTTGTGAAGAGATCAAACACTTTCAATCGGATGTCTCTTTATTAAAAATATCTCACCCCAATCTAGCAGCACAAACATCATTCTCTTTGTTGTCAATGACCTACTTTTCCCTTACACACTCACAGGTTTCTCTTGGTCAGTTTTTCCTATCTTAAGGTTTTCGTCAGTTTTTGAACAGACAGAGTGATTCAATGGAATAAACAGTTCAGAATTTGTTTAATGGTAAGCATAACAATAGCAAGGCATTTGTTTACGGGCTGAGCATGCATAAACTTTTATGATTTTAAATACACCACATCATTAACAAAGAGATTAAAGACGTGTTTGGAAGAATTTATGGACAACAAGTTATCACTCTTATAAGCTAAGCTGTTGTCAGCTTATTCAATAAGCTCTCTTGTATAACTTTCAAAAAAATAAGCTGTTTTGAGTTTATCCTAATAAGTTTCATAGTTAAATTTAAAACATAAGTGTTTAAATAACCAGTTATCTTAGCAAACCCTAAAGCTAGACCTCACAGTGGAGTCCAATTGATTTAAAAGAAAAAAAAATGACAATCTCAATGTAAAACCATGTTTCAATCAAAGGTTACCAAAGTAGGAATATATGAAAAACAGAGAATAAATAAATAACCACTTTACAAAAATTCCACATTTAAGAAGCATAGTTTCAGAACCATAGTTGCTGCTTCTTAGTGCTTAAGAAATAAATAGTAAGATCCCTTATACTTGACATATGAATTAAAATTATATCAACCAGTTTAGCAAAACAACTTACATCAGACAAAACTATCATCCTTTCTTGTGGCTTCTGCCTGGATTTCTCCACCCACGAAGCCCTTTGTGGACAGCTTTTGTATAAAGTTGCAATGACACCAGTTCACAAAAGCTAAAAAGGCCACCAAGAAAAGGATAATAACCAAACATGAAATATGTAGTAATATCAATATGTACACATTATAGTTAAGAAATGTGCAGCAATAACAACCTTAAGAAAACCCTTAATTTATCTCAATGGGGAGATATGTTGGCCGTTTAGGTTTGCCAACATTGATGCATGGAAACCTCACCACCATCTTCATCATCCTGCCACCTTTAGTCTTCAATGTAAAACTGCAAAATACACGCATTCATCAGAAACCTCAACTCAGTCACACAATTAACAACTCTACCATTACAATGCAGAAGATACACATTGTTAAAAATTGGCCACTGTCTGCCTAATGGATTTAACAAAATCTAAAAAGAGAAAATAAGCAAGTCTGATCTCTGCATGGGAGTTCACTGAGTCTAGTAATTTTGAATCCTTGGTTGGATGGTCTACTTTTAATCCTCAGATTTTTTAGGATCCTTTTGGCCTGTTTAAGAAAATGAATAAAGAATATCAGACTTCAGTGTAACAAGATCAGTGAAGGAAAATAAAAACATTATCAGAGAACTAGCTTACCTTAACCCAGTCAAGTTGAAAAGGATCTCTCACATTTTGATTGGAAATCAAGAAGTCCACGACAGGCCCTAGTTGAATTATCATGGTAGTCGAGACAGCTAAGTAAATTTGAGATTGACAGAATTAGATTTAGACAAAAAGTATGACATGAGAAGATTGCACACAGGCATATAACCTATGTTAAGAGACAGGCACTCTGTGTGTGGTTCTAAAACTTGAATGGAATCCGTATGTCATTGGCAATGGCCATCATTGGAATTTTTGCAGCAAAACTCAACTCCACTTTGAAAATATTCCCACCATAAGGTTTCTGTCACCTTCATTGTCCTGACCACCACCAGGGCTGCAATTACCAATATTCCGGTAAAAAGAGTTATACTGATGGAAACAATATTATGCAAGCAAATTTATTTACTATTATATATAATTTTTTTCCTTAAAATAATAAAATAAATAATTTTCATTTTTATAATTATTAGTGTAAAAAATAAATTATTAATAATGTAAAAATTAATTTTAATATGATTTTTGAAATAATTATTATATAAATCTATTATTTTTAATTATATAATAATTAGTTAGAAGTATGTGTAATATATGAGTGTTTTATTTAAAAATAAATATTTTATCATAAATAAATATTTTGGTTTGGTAAATTGTTTGTGGGTATTTAACATTTGCATTTATGAATTAAGGGATTTTTTTTTTTGCTAGTTTGATAAGGTTTTTAATAATTTGGACCTCCTTTTGCACTGAGATAAAGTGGCAAAGGGAGAAGTGAAAATTGGCAAGGTGTTTGGACGCACATTCTTCATTTTTGAACCGGTTTTCTTGATTCGTTAATCGATAACTATAGTATGATCCACTAAAATAATCAGTTAAGTATGTTCATGAACTATCTTTGATAACTAAGAGCTTTTATAGAGTTTATAACTTTTGCAATTTGCATAAAAAATGTGACACAAGGTATGTTAAGTCCTAGAAAAACAATTATCCTTCAGTCAAACAACTACGTCAGAGAAAATATATTAAGTTAAATTCCACCTAAACCTGAAGGATTTGGGTGATGGTACAAAGCCTCACAGTGTTCACAATGTGGGGTTAATCTAGGTTATGTTCGAATCTTGCCGTGCATAAAATTCTCTTAAGCAATCAGTAGGCACGAATCACGAGCAAGGATTAGTCTTGAATCCTTTAAAATCGGGTATATCGTTCGATTTCTGATATTGGACTGAAAACAAATTGGGTTAAAAAAGTGTTGGTTGAAAATACTTGGAAGTATCAATTACGGAATTGCATTAGTGAGGTTTTCTAATCCAAAACTTGGCTTCTTTCTTTCTTAGCTTGGTATTTTGTATTTCTAATGTGCTTTCAGAAATCTTGGACAATGCCATGTGAATTGACACTTAAGCTGAATATACATATTGGATTCAAGAATCTTGTAGTCACTCAATTTCATATATTAACAAATATGTATAATTTATTATATAACAAAAATAATTATCTCTAAGTCCTATAGCAATATCATTCATCCTTCCATTGAACTCAGTGCCGATCGTTTTGATCACTTGAAAAATAAATGTAAGAATAAGTACTCTACACTATCGAATACACACAAGTATAGAGTCTTACCTTACATGTTTCCACATATTCTTAACATATTTCAGATCATTCATTAGCTAACTCAAAGCAATAATTTAAATATTATACTCTCATTCATGCACAAATGTGCTCATTGTACTATCAAGCAATCCACATACGGGGTACGCTCACTGCACTCTCAATCAATTCACATCAATACGTGTACTCACTGCACGTAGTCACGCTCACTATGGCACTGTGATCGCAGATTTCTGATGCCCTCAACTTTAGGGACTTACTTAGTTCACACCATAGATGATCGTTGGATAACCCCCGCCTCACGGATACAACTTGCACAGTCACGGGCTCCTTAGCAACAGTATTAGTCAAAGGTCGAGTCACGAGGAAAGCATGTGGCCTGTGGTGCACCCACGCTCACTGTTGGTGTCACCACCACTCTCTCTTCCCTAAGGTATTTCTACCGCCCCATCTTCTACACCCCGAGTATATTGCTGAACCATTCATAGTTTTCCAACATATTCAAACACATCCACATTCACATTCAACATACCATTCACCCACATTTTCAACTATTCAAATTATTTTGTATCAAGTGATGACATGCTAATACATAATTTCACCCACAATCTCAGTCACATTATAATATTTCACTTTCACTCGCGGCAGTATGCCCATATTTAATCGTGTTACATTCAAGCACACAACATTTCTAACACGATTTCAAGTACAATCAAATCGTTCTCAACACACTCACTATTCAACGTTAACCACACAATTTTCATCACATTTCATGTTCAACATGAATGTATATCGAAACACACATATTCCTACATTTTATCCTAACCAAATTGCAATACATAGTCAAATAAACAGATTCAAAGCACAATGAGATAAGGTAGCACAAAATTAATGATAGAAGTGCTCCCTACACAAATTTCATCCTAAATACATAGAAGAATTCCATGAGAAACCGAGAGATCAAGAAGGGGAATGAAAAACTGAAATCTTAACTCTTAGAACTTACCTCCAAGCATCCCAAACACAATCTCAACCTTGAATCCAACTCACGAACAACTTTGGAGGTAGTTTAATCGGTAAAAATGGGTTTGAAATCGAGAGAACATAGAGAGATTTCGAAGAGAAAGGTGGGAAATGAATTTTTCAAACCCTAAACCCTTCAAATACTCTTCTGGTCGCGACACTCTTTCTACAGTAAGTTGTCTCTCGCTATAATGAGGCATCTCTCGCTACAGCGAGATCCCTTTTCGCCGCAGCGAAAATCTCAAATGATTCTGCACTCTGATTTTTGTAGAATCTCTCTAGAGATACTCTCGCTACAACGATACTGCAACCAAGAATGCACCCCTCTATGTTACCTTCTCGCTAGAGCGAGAACGCAACAATTTCAATCTTTACGCCCAGTGCCTTCTCGCTACAACGAGAATGCTCCTGCAACACACTCCATCTTATATTTTTCAAATAGTTGAGCCCAATCACAATTCAAACATGTCCAATCTCTATTCAAATCAATATTCACATTTATACTCTCATGCACATAGTCATACACTCTCACATCATCACATATATTCAAACCATGCATCCAAACACTACCTATATATATATATATATATATATATATATATATATATATATATATATATATATATATCCAAACAATAACTCACTTATTTATATTAATAATCAATAATTTACAAAACTCAGAGCGTTACATGTTGCATTTTGCTCTCCTCTCAATTTAGCAAAAAATAAAAATAAAAAACTAAACGTTTAGTGAAAATTAAAAAGGATCAGATTCCATTTAATATAGCTTCCAAGTTTCTAAACCCAAACCTATTGTGGTTTTTCCTCTTGAGTTTTATTGTTTTAATCAAATGTAAGATACCAAAGGAATCTTATTTTAATCCAAAGGAGGCATCTGGTATTTGAGAAACTAGTATTAATTATTTTTACTACTTTTAGATATATAAATGCTTAATTAGCTATTGTTGCTCTAAGCTACCAAGGTCCATTTGTGAGTGCCTAAGAGATTGGGCTTCAAAGGAAACATCCATAACGACTTCCCTGTCTGAGAAAAGAAAATATCCAAATATATATATATATATATATATATATATATATATATATATATATAATAAGTGCAATGTGTAATGGCAATAGAAAAGAAGATGACAAGTTTCAATTCTGAACGTTGGCAAAAAATAATAAAACTTTCAATTCTGAACAGGCTATGTATCTATGTAAGTTGTAATCACTGAAACTGAAAGCATGGATAAATCCTGAAAATTTATAGCCCCTCACCATGTGCTTTTATACTTTGTTGAGGACTAAAAACATAACTTTTTAAAAAAATATAAAGAATAAAAATAAATAAAATTTAAAGAACAAATAGTTTTAAAAATGCATATTTTTTTAGAATTAAATACATGTTTCTTTTACAATTAGCAGGAATATAGTTGAAAACTTAACTTGAAAAGAGGGGGTCTTGCTTTAATTTTGTAGAAATATATGAACTTTGTTAAAAATAAAACTCTAGTTTTATTTAAAAGATTAGTGAAACTACATAGAGAAAATTAGAAAGCAAATTAACCTATATAAAGATGCTATATTGTACGTGACATGAAAATAGTAATGCACCAAAGATGAGTAGTCAAAAAAATTGGGATGAACATTCATATTTTGGGTGCAACGATATAATATTTAGGAAACATTTGAAAGAATTTGGAAATTAAATTATGATTTTATAGTTTTGTAAACTTATCTTAATAAGCTTCTTAACGTAATTTACCAAAATAAGTTATTTTTCACTCTTGTAATGTGTTTTATAATCAAATTAATGTCATAAATACAAATGTGATGATAAAAAATTTATTAAAATAAACACTTAATTAAGCTACTTATCTAAATAACCCTCAAAATTTAATAGCTTAATTGACCTTTTATTTTGCTTATTTATTCATATGCTCACATCTTTCATGTTCCAAAAAGAAAAGATTCCATAATGTTTTGTTACATAGTTTTTTAATTCAATTTCTATTTTTTTTTTTTCACGTAAAGTTATGGAAGTCAAAGTCATCCACAGGATATTACATGGTTAAGAATTAGTTTTTTGGTCAACAGACAAGAGATATGCGCATGCCTGTGAATGAGATTTGGACCGTAACAAGGCCCGCTCATTCCTCAAAAGAGTGGCCCATCACTCACATTCGATGGCCAACATACCACATGGATTCTGTAGCTAGTGGGCCCTAAGCTAATGCAAAATACCATCAACTCTAAAATTAATTAAATTTTGACCCAAAAAAAAATTAATTACATAATTTACAATGTGCAAATGTTATTATCCTTATTCTCAAGGTAACACCAATTCTTTTTAGGAAAATTATTGTTTGAGATCTCAGATGGGGATATAAAGTGAGTGAAAGAAAGAGAAAAATAAGAAGAGAAAAAAAAATAAATGATAAAAAAAAGGAAAGGAGAGATAAAATAAATAAATAAATAAATAATTGAATATAAAAATTTAAGAATTTTAATTTTAGTCTCCCGTGACTATATAATGCTCTCTTTCGATTCTCTTCTCATTTGGTGTTTGCTAATGTCGATAGTTGTTCAATCCTTCATCATGGTTTTATGAACATGTGTTTGGTGTATTTTTCCACTAAATAGATAAATCACAAACTTGTAAAAAATATTACCTCCATGTAAAAGTACAGTGTCTTTCACATTTATATTCTCTTTTAAACCCAATCATAGCTATATGTGCAAATTTGATAATATAATGATTATGCAAACATTATCTATAAATTTTAGTCACACAAATTCTCATGCATGGGGTGTTGCAAAGGATATATTCTCTTCCTTCTGCTTGTGCTTGAGACGTTTAACAGAAGTTGATAAGGATGGACGCACAGTGGTGAGATTCTCCCTATAAATCCTTTGTGATGTTACAAATCAGGCAATCCCAAAGACACTTTAGCCATTCTATTCTACAATCATTTTTTCTTTCTTCATAAATGCTTATGATAAAGTGGAAATAGCATATTAATAAGTTTGCTTTTTTTCAATTCGTTATACAAAAAAAATAATACTTCATATTAAAAGTTATAACTCAATATTATAAATTTTTAACAAAAAATATCATACATGTTTTTTTATTACATACCTTTCTACGCGTGTTAAAAGAAAAAAACATGATAAATTTTACAATTATCTTCCACTCTGGGGTGTTTTTCAGAAAAAAGAAAAGATGCTAATGCCTGAATTGTTCAAGTTCCCCTTTCACTTCAAAACTATGTTTTTCTCAATCCTGATATGATGAAAAGATGAGTCTTAAACAAAAAGCATGAAAGAAAAATGTCACATGAAAAAGAAAAGAAGAAGATCAAATAATCAAGTGATTATCTTTCCTGAACACTAAACAGACACCTCCACATGGAAGTTAGCATTCCAACTAGTGATCCATATAAATGAGTTAAATTACTTAGTAAAGTTAAAATCTATCACGTGATTATATGCTTTAATCAAATATGTACTATTATACTGTCATCTTGCGTGTCAAATTCGAAGTTAGCTCCTTGCATCTAATAATGTGAAAAGTTTAAATTGAGAAGATAATGGATAAAGTTTCGGAAGGATATATTATAGTATTTATTTTTGTATTTGTGTTTTAAAAATTATTTATACTTATTTTAATATTTGTTTGATAATAATTTTATCTTTATTTTTATATTTACTAAGTACCCAAAAATTTGTATCTATTGCTTGTATTTTTTTTAATAATAATATAATTTTTTTAAAAAAAATTATAAACTAATAAAGCATAAATATTATTGTAAATGAAAGAATATTTTTTTAAAAAATTTAAATAATATATAAAATTCTTTATCTAGAATGAAATAAAATATACTACAATATCAAATTATAATATAATATATTTATAAAAATATACAAAAATCACTTTTACATACATATATATATATATAAACTTCAAATTCTTTTACAAGAGATCAAATTCAAAAAAAAAAAATTCAAGCCTTACACTGATATTTTGAGGTTTTATTCTCTTAAAGAATGTCTAGAAGAATATGACAACTTTTTCATTAAGCAGATTTAATTACTCATCTTTATGTAATTAATGAAGCTCAAGAAAAAATTACCAAGATAAATAATACATACACATGCGAGCCGTAAAAGGAGAATAAATGAGTATAAATTTATATTAATATTTGAATTTAAATGAATTTGGTAGATATTTATCTTACTTATTCTAAATATTTTTTTTTCAAGTATCCAATACGTATAAGATTCCTTGTCATTGCAAAGTATAAATTTGGTTAAAATATATTTTTGATAATGTATATGATATTATTTTTAATTTAATTTTTATAAAAAATGATTTTAATGCATATATCTACAATAATTTTCAATGTAATTTTTGTTATTTATTGTATTTTGACATTGTAAAATACTCATAGAATAGCATTGATATTATAATCTCTCTATACATAAAACAAAAATTTCATGTCTTGTAATTAGATATGATATTTTTATGAATGCTTTTTTTTTTTTTTTCTGTTCAACAACATTTTAATATATAACAGTCTTTTATTGAATTATATTAATAATAAAAACTAAATTAAAAATTATAAAGACAAAAAATATATATTTAAAAGAATTAAAGCTAAAGTTTTATTAACATATAAAATTAAAAATACATTAAACTTAACGTTTATTTTTTAATTAGCAAAAAGTAGTGCATGTGCATTAGATTAGAGCCTCTTTAAATTATTTGGTATTTGCAAGTCATACAAGACATGAATTATTATTTTATGTGCGTAATCGATCAATTTATTTTGTGTTTAAATTTTATTGTGGACAATTTTTTTTTTAATTCAGTAGCAATCATGAATTACGATTATGGATTAATTTTGAGTTCTTTAAATTTAAAGACACTTCGTGGTCTCCTTTAGGCCAAAAAAATGCTAAAATTGAAATCAATTAGTCTCAAAGAAGTAATTAATTTTTAAAATATTTTAATTTTTCATTTTAAATTTTATAAAAGCTTTATTGGTTTTGGTAAAGCCTTTGACGTTTATTTAGTATCTAATACTATTTTTATTAAAAAATAATATTTATTATATTTTTAATAAAATATAATTTTTAATTTTTAACAATTTTTTCAATTTTAATGTCAATATTTAATAAATAAATAAATAAATAAATTTAAGTCTTTGGCACATTATTTTTTATAATTTTTAGCGAATAAAATTGAAATTTTTTTTATAAAAAAGAAAATAAAAAAATAATATTTTTAGGGATTAATAATTATTTAAATTAATCAATTAACAATGAGCTACGAATATATATATATATGTGTGTGATTTTTTTTTAAATTTTGAGAAACGACTTTATGAAATATAACTTCATATTTTTTGTAATTATTTCATTTGAGAAAAATGATTATATATTATAAATTTATATTTTATTTTAAAAATATCATAATATTAAATAATTTAATGAAAAATAAATAAGTGACTGATTAACACAAATATAAATATAAAGTGAGTATAAAAGCATTTAATAATTAAAATTAAAAAAATACTGTATTATTTCTTAAATAATCAGAAATATATAATACAATCAATAGTAAAAATGAAAGGCAGAAACCATACGTATATCATATTTAAATATCAAACAAATCATAGGAAAATGCATAAGGACAATGATTCATAAATTATTCACGATAATTACAATCAATAGTTTCAGCAAATTAGTTTCTGAAAGCAGAATTTTGGAGATGAATGAAAAATGAAGAACACATGGGGGCAGTGTCCTTATTTCAACAAGTGTTGCATTGAAAAGCTGCAGCTTTTACAAGCAAGCCAAAGAGAACGAATGGAGTGGAGAAGAAGGGGCTATGGTCACTGTCCAGTTCATACACAGTGGATGGTGGCCACCTCTTTATCATGGCTTCCTGTTGCTCAGGCTTCACCACCTTGTCATGCCTTGTCCTTATGTACACACGTGGCACCTTCTCCACTTCATCTTCCTCTCCGAATTGTGCACTCGTCAATGCTAGCAATGGCCCTCGCCTCAGCAACATTGCAGCTAAGGTCGAATCCTGAACCATCATTAACATTTCTATCCGTGTCATTGCACTATTCATTCGTTTAGAATTATTGTGCACAAACAATATTGCACATGCACATGCACATGCCAACTCTCTTTTCTAACTTTTTCAATAAAGAAAATATTAATGCTAGTTTTAAGGGGTTTTGTTTATATTTATTTAGATCAACTTCGTATCAGGTGATTCATGCGTTCAATAGTGATTAAGTTCAAATAAAAATAATAAGTTTTTATTAAAAAAATTATTATATTGATAATATAAAATAAAATAAGTATTTATTTTTTAATGAAAACCAACTACTTTTACATGTGTAAAATTAATTTTAAAGATTTATGTTAACAATAAAACTGGGCAGAATATTTGCTGAAGTTGTTATCACTGGGAAGAATTTTATGTGTTTATCTTTTGCCCAAGAAAACTGCCTTAAATGGTCCTACATATGGCAAAAGCAGAGGATGAAATTAATGATAGAATAAAGCATGTCATGTGGGGTGCCCTACGGCCTAATGGGTAGAGAAAGTGACAAACTGTTTAAACAGTATTATAGAGGCTGCATGCATAACATGTCCTTTTATTTTTCTTGGTGGAGAGCAATGTATTATATTTATGTACCTCATGAGGGCTCAAAGGATAGATGATTTTGCGTTGAAATTCTTTCTTCACCAAAGCACTGGTTGGAGGCTTATCCTTTCCCAATCCAAATCCTAGCTCGTACACATCTCCAAACTCAGATAAGTCAGGCACACCCTGCTTAATACAAACCAGAAACACTTTCTAAGCATCATTATTACATCTATTATCTACGTGTGGCACAAAATAACTAGCTACTCTACTGTCATACATATAATTCTAGCGATTAGGCTCATGAATTTTTTGTTGCTTTTCAATCATTGGAGGTACATTGAACACAGTGAAAATTTGGTATTACCTCATGAGGACAAAGTAGACCTGTGGAACAGACTTAGATGTCGGATTGCACCCATTCTAGTTGAGGGAAAGTAAGAAAACAACAAATTCGACAATTTCTTGTCTCCAAACTAAGATTGCTTATAATGATTAATACTATTTTATAGGGGTTTAGATGGCACACAATTATTGATGATAAACGAGAGTTATATTACATTGAAGTTGTTATAAAGACAATCAGTTTTGCTCGTATACATTTTAGCTCTAGGCTTTTGGAAGAATTGGGTTAGTGTTAGATTACTTCTCATCATTTTTCAGAAATAAAATCTAAGCCTTTATAAAATAAACCATATGCACCTGGAGAATATCTACCCATTTTACCAACCATTATTAAATTATGATTGTTAAAGCCTGCAAAGGTTGTAAGTAAAGACCATTGACTATCACAAATATGAACTGTCTCCTTAAACAAGGGAAATAAAAGAAGGGGGATAACAAAAAATAGAGAAAAGAAACAAATTTCCGATTGAAAAAAAACTCGGCCTAACAAAACTCCCCTATTCCTGGTTTGTTTGTATAAGGCGCTAAGCCATAAACCTTGGGAAAAATACAATAGGTACAAGCATAACTGTAGTGAGCCTCAGATTTTCCTAAGAACTAATATGTTTGTGAATACAGTTGGCAACCAATTATTTCAACAGCGCATCAGCATCATCCTTGCTGGAAACCTTGAAGATTCCAGACACTAGGAAACAATGGAAGCCAATACATGCCACTATCATATATTCATATTCTGGCACACCACCCCCCCCCCCCCAAAGTTTATGTTCCTACACAGCTATTTATCATAATACTCATTCACCGAGTTAAAAAACTACTAACTCCAATATAAAAAAAGAAGCACGCAGAATGACTCAAATAGACAAATAATAAGAGATTCAAACAGGGAATACAGAACTGGGCTCACATCTTTAAGATCTTCATCAGTCCAAAATCCCAACTTGAGCATAGTTGCTGCCACATACACAGCCAAGAGGATCTTATTTGCAAACTTGTGACAAGCCTCAGTAATACTCAACCCTCCAGCGCTGTGCCCCACCAATATAACCTAAAATAAACATCACTCATACGTTCATTTGGTGTAGTCTAGCCACTCTTATTATGTATTCCCATGTAATACAAGGTGGAGAAAGGGACATGTGAATAGAGGGGGACCAATTAATATACCTGTTCATTCTCAGGCAAAGCAGACATAAAATCCATGAGAGGTTTATTATAATCATCAAAAGATAGCACAGAATCAGCATCAGATTGATCAATTCCAGCACTTTTCAGGTCTATGCATGAGACCTTGTAGCCAGAATTCTCCATAAGGCACCGGATTTTGTACCAACACCAACTTCCTCCACTTATGCCATGTACAAGCACAAAGTGTTGCTTCAAGGGAATTGTTCCAATTCCTTCTTCCTCCACTCTCACAGCCATGTTACTCTCTGCCTGCACTAACAGTTTTTCTTTTGCTTTCAACTGTGTTGGTGGGTTTATATAGGATAAGAATTGTGCTAAGGGGTCAACATGGCTAATGCCGATTATCGTTTTAACTTTCCTTGTTAATCTTATAATTGGAATATTCAGGGGTTTATTGATATGTGTCTTTATTCCTTTGGGGTCATTTCCATTCATCATCAGAACTTTGAAAATGCCAACCTGGACAACTTACATCTTGTGGAAGATAACTCTGGCGTAGGATGCACTCAGGAATTCTGTACAATAGTTTAGATTCAATTTGCTAATCTTTTGTGATAATTAAAACAAGCACTAATGATAAATTAAAGAGTATTATTTTAGTAATTAAAATTTATTGATATTTAAGTTTGACCATTTCTAGATAGTGTCAATATCATACTATATATGAGTACTCAAATCCTCTATTTTCGGTAAAATGGTATTCAAGAAATAAAAATGGAAAATTTTTAACAAAAAATCATTCATTTTTATTTTTTAACAAAATATTCATTATTTCCTTTTAACATTTTTCTTTAAAGATATGTCAAGAAAACCATTTTTTACAAAACATGTTTTGGTATTTTAATAAATAGCAATTCCGCATAAATAATATAAAATCTTTATCATGACTAAATAAAAATTGAATCTCCAGATAAAATATATATATGTATTGAAAGAACTAATCGTATTATGTTATTAATATTTTTTACTTAAACAAATTGTCTTTTATTAAAAGGTATTTGTTATTCTCAATTGAATCCATATGATAAATAAAAAATAGACATTCGTGCAAAGAAGATTTAGCTTTTGGAACTGGTATTTCGTCCTTCGATAGGACGGCAAGAATATTTGTTTTCATTTAATGCGTAATTATTAACTGCGTTTGATATTGAAATCGGTCGGTTGTGGACACACTAACTAATTTTCTATTAGTCATCGATTGCGTATGTTTCTGTGACACGTTGATTTGTTTAAGATAAATATTAATATTATAAACGTACTGGTCAAAGAATTTAAATAAAAATTTTATTAATATATTTTAACGTAAATTTTTATTAATAATTTTTTTATTTTGAAATTATTAAATAATGTTATAATTATCCTTAATTTTATCAATCATCGATCGTGTTTGTTCCCATAAAGATATTGCTGGCCGACAATATCCTTTTTTTTTCTGTAATTTATCGGTTATAGTTATATTATATAATTTGTAATGGGTATTAGTTAGCAGACCATTTATATACAATATATTTTTTGCTGATGTCTTTGGTGCAACAAGATGACTCATGTATGGAACATTTTCTCCCAATCAAGCGGCACGGGATTTAGCATTCATGGAATCAATTGAAGCTTCAAAATTAAGATTTTATATTTTAGTGGAGGGCGAAATTAGTATTTGAAAATATGAAAAAATCTTCTTTTTGCTTCGGTGATCCAGACAATCTCATTGGTCCACCGGGAATGGTGAGAGTATTTTTAGGAGGTGGGAGTTGGTCACCATGAATGGTGAAAGTTAAGAACTTGTAGGACTAGAATTTGTTGTAATTTTGACACGAACTGAAATCTGTAATTAGTGTAGAGAATTCTAATATAAATTTGTAGCCTATTTTAACTTTCAAATTTTAATGATTCTAGTGTGACGTGTTTGATCTTCCTTTAAAAAAATAAGATATTAGTTATATGTCTTGCTATATTGGTTTTTAAAGTGCAAATTAAGAGTATTTTTTAGTCAAAACCACATACTAATCCATTCTTTTGAGATATACATATCAATGAAGTAAGTTTTATCTCAGTTAATAATCAAGAATCAATCTTAATTAGCATGTTTTAGCATCCTGATTGTGTCAAGGTAAGACTAATATTTTGGCTTTTGCTTGGGAACGAAATAGTTAATTTATTTATGACCAACCATTGCTATATAAGCAGTGATAGTATATTTCTAATGCATCGTTAAAATTTCTACAGTTAAATAAATTAATATTTAATTTCTTTTCTTTTAGAACAAAACCTACAACAATTTGATTTATGTGAACTTTAATTACTACCATTAATTCAATACAGTCGTTTTTGTTTTAATTTTACCCGTCGAGCATGAGATTTTTGCATGGCCTGAATTGTGATTCACAAGAAGAAAAAACAACAGCAGTTAAATTTATGTTTCTTTTCTCTCAAAGAATTCATACAAATTATAAAGTCTTTTAAAGAAAATTCAAATATGACTTAGATCTCATCTCTCTCCTCCTTAAAAGATTACTGAGTTGTTTAAAATTATACGACATTCGTCACTCATATTTTATAATTTATGAAAGAAAAAATATATATACATGTAACTGCTGCGGAATACAGGTAAGTGGTTCAAACCATATACTTTTTATATGATAGAAAAATTTCTCCTCCGCCTCTTGAAAACTCTGATCTTTTATGTCAAACCATTGATGGCCAAAGCCATTTGTTTTTTTTAATGTATAAATCAAGGGCTTCAACCCTTGATGTATCAGTACACACATTCTGTTCCCAAATATTGAGGACAAAGTTCCGTCGCTTTAGGTGGAGAAGGGTTTTTAAAATATTCTAGAAGTAGAAAACATTAATTTAATTTGGCCAAAGCCTTTCTTAGATATTGCAATTACAAAATCTCTCTCAGAAGAGGCAGAGTAGCATCACTCTGGCGCGGTGTGAAGAATGAGAGTAACTCTATGCATAAAGAACTTTTAGGCCTCAGTGTATTTTGGTGATTTTGATGTCACATTTTTAACCGGAAACTATGGCCATTGGAAAGTGAAACTTCGATGGGGCACTGTCTATTTGCTGGCAACATACCGTACTTACCATCAAAATAGAAAAACTTAACATCTATGCATCGGATAGACTCTAGGGTTGTTTCTCATTCCCTCGTTCGTTCTTTTCATTTAGGTCAGTTTGGAAAATTTTTACCAATAGTTTATTAAAAACAAGTTAAATTGTTATAAGTTATTTTATTTATTACACTTATTTTCTTTGATATATTTATTATATAAATTACTATTTTAAAATAAATTTATTAAAATAAATACCTAAATAAACAATTATCTAAAGATATTCATAAAAAAAATAGAAAAAGAAAAACAATATTTATACTAATTCTAAATGTTAATTTTGTAGTTTTTAATTTTATAAAAAATTATTTTATTACTTACTTTTTTAAAATATTATTTTAATTTTTACAAAATTAAAACGGTCAACATTTTAAATTAAGTGACTACAAAGAATATTTACTGAAAAAAAACAGATATATTTTTCATTAAAAAAGTGAAAAAAAATATAGTAAATACAATTTTAAAATAATATTTTATTTCATTTTTAAATTGTTTTTCCGTTTCTCTCACTTTCAACAATCCATAAGTAAATGAAGAGCTTTACTAATTGAAACTTGAGAATATTAATTAAAAATTTAACATAATTATAATTTTATTATATTTATTTTGATTTTATAATATTTATTTATTCTGTATTAAAATAATTAATATTTTAAAACATTAAGATTTTTTTTAATCGCTATTCATGCATGAATGATTTGATAAAAAAAATAATTTAAACACATAATCTAATTATAAATTATCATATCATTAAACATCATTGATTTTTATAATAATTAATATAAAAATTATATGTATGATATATTCTGAGTAGTTTATAATGTAAATAATTTTATACTAATAATGCACTAAATTAATTTTTTTTAAATTCAATCGATTAAATTTAAGAAAATCACTCAAATGCAATTTAGTTTATATCAATTTTGATATTGAAAGTCAATCGATTTAAATAGAATTTACATGTAAATTTTATAATTGATTTAAATATTTTTTTTGTATAAAAAACAAATCATACTGGACATATCAGCACCCCGATTCAAATGTTACAATGAATTAAAAGAAGTATACGAGTATATTTTATTCACTTTAAATTTTTCTGAATTGCCAAAAATAATTTTGTATAAGCATTGACCTTTTTATAGGCAAAAGTTTGAAATAAAGTATCATATGAAAGTTGAGACTTTTCAATATGTGATGGATGACGAGAGACACCATTTTTTTCCATCAAATGACGTTGCTTGATTTAATTTCTAACGTTAGAAGTCGCAAATCCAGCTTGACATAGGAAAAAAACCATTAAACAAAATTTAAAAGGTAGTATGAATCGTGAACATAGTAACTTGGCATTCTCCTTGTACCATAACAGGATTTAAAAAAGTTATTATAAAAAATAAAATAAAATATCTCTCCATAACTTGTTTTTTCAAATTTTAAAAATATTAAATAAAAATGCTTTTAAAAGAATAAATAAATCATTTCTAATTAATTAAAAACGTTTTATTAAGTTTACTACTATTTTGGCTAATTCCATTGCGGTTGTACTGGACTCTTTCTTTTGTGTTAATGATTGTTCACCTTATTCGTAGAAGAAAATTTTACTTTTAGTAAGCTATGAATGTAAAACAGCTATATACAAGCTATGAAATTTTATGAAAGGCAAAGCCAAAATAATATATGCAAATAAAATCCTATCATGACTTCTTGAAGCAGCACACATTTGTTGTTTCTATCTTCAACTTCATGTGATTGAAGGGAGAAAATTTATTGGTTGAAAGTTGAAATTTGGGTAGATAGATATATCAGTAACATTTACGTTTCCTTTAAAAGAGTAAAATGGAGTGAAAGTTAGCTAAAAAGTTACCATATTTCCCATGTTTGGTGTTGCATCCCAAAACACTGGACGTAAGGGGATGGTAGGGCCTCCACATTTGGAAATTTATAATGGGGCTGACTTGAAGAAAAAGGGCCTGCTTAGTGCCCCCTATAAGAATATAAATATCAAAGTGCAACTTTTATTCTCTGTCTCCTTTCATATAATGATTCTTATAAAGTCTTATCAGACTTATTCATTTAATCATTAGTAATTGATGTCATTTATTTTAAAATATATTATAAACCATATCTTAATTATAATTCTATACTTTTTTAACTTTATAATTTAATTATACACAATATTAAAATATACATATTATGTCAAAATTTAGTTACTTCATTCTCGTTTTATGTGTTGTCAATATTTTATTAAGTCGAATTTGAGTTTAAACAAATAATTTGATCAAATTGTGTCAAATAAGGTCAAATTAAACTTATCCCAACCTGTCCTCTAAACACTCGTATATCTTACAATGAAATTCATGATAAATCCAATGATAATGATGCTGTTATATATGAGAGAAACAGCGTTCCATGTCCTAAAGCCGTTTGGCAATTTTCATGTTTATCGTTGATATTAAGGGTTTCAACTCAATAGATATGATAAATTCAATTAAACTAATCAAGTTTGATTTGATTTATACGCTGTGGTTTAAATTGAATTGACTTAATATAATTTGATTAGATTTTTCATAGCATCAGTTCTATGATTTTAATCCGAGATAATTCATTGTTGCTCGAATCAATCAAATTTGGACTTACTATTAAAAAAAAAAACTCAGATATTATAATAAATAAGAATAATCAAATTACAACAGTGTTATATTCGTTCACTCCTACACAGTTAATAATTTAATATAAAAAAATTTACCAATTCAACTATTAAATTATAATTATATGTTATATAAATTATTTGTGTCAAATTTTATTAAAATTAAATATTTTATAAAATTATTATAAAAATTATTTATTTTTAAAATTTTAGAAAAGTATTTTATGATAATTATAATTTATATAAATAAAATATTAAATAATTTTTAATTAATCTCAAATTTTACACATATAATATATTTAAATTTATTAAAAATATCGCATGTAAATATATTTTACGAAACTTTCTAATTAAAAATAATATAAAATTTTAAAATAAAATAATTAATAAAAATAGTAAATTAATATTTTTTAAGTTAACTAATAAACAACTATACTTAATTAATTTAAATTTATTAAAAAAAAAACTAGCGAACCGGCAAGTTGATTCTAGCTTGCATTTTGTCGAACTAATGATTAGATGAAAAATAAAGAAGAAGAAAATAGCATGAATAAAAGTAGAATAGAAACATAGCGAAAAATATATATTGTTTGCATATAAATAAATAAGAGTGAAAAAAAATAATTTCAATTGTTTAAATAGATAAAAAAAAATTGAACAGAAAGAAAAAATAAAAATATATTATAAAAATTATAAAAAATTATTTTTTATTATAATATTTTTATGATATATAAATTTAATTTAAAAATGAAATAAGAAAAATAAAAATTCTTTACGCTCCATAGCCATGACCGGAAGACTACTGGTCCATTTCATCTCTTTACTGAATGATAATGTATTTTAGTGAGTCTCACAGTAACAAATTTCAACTATTGATTGCCAAAAAAACAAAAATTATCTGAAATGTTTAATTTCCATCCTCTCTCATTTTTATCTTACCATTTCAACTCATAAAAGATTTAATTTACCAATCATATAAGCTAACCTATTATATATAGATCCATTTAAATACAAGTAAGAGTGGACATGATTAGGATAAGTAGCTTTCATTTCAAATCAAGCTTCACCTATTTCTCAATCTTAAACTTTCAAGTTGATTTATTTGTTTGTCGTATGTCTTTTTTTCTTTTTAGATGTTTGACCTGAACTTTCTAATAACTTGATCTAACTTGAAGACTTATTAAAAATATACCTTGTAAAAAGGCATTTTTAAACAATTCAATAAAAATGTTGCTAAATAGGTCACTGAAATTAAGTCTTTAATTAAATTAATAAGAAGTATATAATCTTTAAATTCTATAAACAAAATGAATACAAGAATATACAAAAACTACAACCAATATTATAAGGTTTATATTCTATCCTTCCAAATCTCGCTAGCATTGTTAAAGAGCAAAATGGTTTCATATTCTGCACGATTACAAATCAAACTATATATATGGTGTTAAAAACTCAGGCAAATTTACAAAATAACTTATAGAATATATATAAATGACAATGAGCTTAGATATCGTCGCCAAAAGCATTTAAAATAACGTAAACCGACGAGAAATACAAGCAAGACTACAATACTATTCATAATACATTGTTTACTAAACTCTCTCCTCACAATTATATATTATTCGTATAATTAATTATGTACCAAAATTAATGTAAAATATAATCATTATTAAACCATTCCTTGAAAATTACTCTTAAATTACAATCATAAAACACACACACACACACACTCTCGTGCTTAAGTGTACAAATTATTATATGTATTAAATTTAAAATTAATACTGTGAATATAGTACACTGTTATTAAAAAAAAGTAACTTAAGATAATTATAAAAAACTATCAAAATAACGTAGAAACATGTGATTGAATAATTGCTTGAAAAAAGTGTACGCCTACATTAATCACAGTGAAAAAGTGGTATACTGGTGTTACATAAAATATAAATTCTAAATCTGATGAAAAGGAAAATTAAACTAAGAATGGGAAAGGAAATGTGCTGCACAATGAAATGATATTGTCGTTTTTGTCTTTGTTCAGATTAACATCTCACCAACTCTGAAAAATGGAGACGAAGGTTGAGGCCGAAGAAGAAAGACAATCACTAACGGACCCACTGGTCCAGAACCGATAAATACCCCCGACATTTTCAAAGTTCTATTTGTTTCTTTTCCCGCCAGAATATTGGGTCCAATGCCCCACATTTTCAGACCATTTTTTCACTCATGATATAAGGCCAATTAATTAAAAAAAAAAGAAGGTCAATTTAATCAATTATTAGTGAGTCTCGTGTATTGAGTTAAGTAAACATTGGATGGTTAATGCATGTTTGATTCTTTGTAAATAAATTCGCGTTTATTTTCAGTGCTCTAGAGAGCTGTGTTGATTAAAATATGGGTATAGCTAATCACAAGCCACAATAAAACACACTTAGAAAACTAAAATTGAATGGCGCACTAAATAAAATAAAATAATCATTATATTATTCAAAAATTTTGTATAGTTATTTTTTTTCTTTTGTGATTTTATTTTTAAAAAATCTATTCGACACTTCACGCAAAATAAGAGAGAATAATTTTAAAGATATTGAAAATTTCAAATTACATTAATTGTTTGTGATTTGATTTGAAAAATGTAGGTCGAATTGAAATTTGGGAAAGGAGGGAAGGCGGGATACAGGGTACCTGAAAATAAGGGGCCACATCTCTCTGTCACTCACTCTCACTCATTTGGCTCTCTTCCCTATCTTTTAAATCAACACAACCACTTCACCTTTTTTATATTTCTACTCTTTTTCTCCAATCTTTCCGCCTTCCCTCATTACACAGGTAAGTGTACTCCATACTCATCCATTTCCTCTTGATCTTCCTTATTGCTCTTTATTACGTTATTTCTTCTTGCTTTCAATCATTTCGAACTTCTGTGTTGCCGATTCAGCGTAATTCCTTCGCCTTCTCTACCTTCTGATTCAGTGGCAATACGGTTTTATGACAAGTTCTGATTCGTTATTTTACTCTTTCTATTATTATTATTATTATTATTGATGCTTTGAAATGACCGAAAATGTTAGTATGCGTTTTCACCTCGTTGGCAAGAGCAAGTTTGCTCCTGTTGTCGTTGCTTATTCGCTTCGAGCTCAACTTCTTTTTAGTTCGTTTTGGATCATTCATAGAGCATCTGAAGTTTGCATGCTCATATGTTTCATTAGACTACTCAGTGATATTAATACGTAATTGGGAAGGTCACTTAACTGATAAGTGCAATTTTGCTGGGAGACATAATTTTATAAAATCTAAGATTCCATCTGCCTTTGATTTGCGATTTTTGTGCTTGAGAGTTGAGATTCGAAGTGTGCTGTCTGGATGTTTTTCTTTTGGTACGTGTCTTGATTGTAGGGTTTGGGAATTTTAGCAAAGTGGATGGTAGTATTAATATTTAATTCACATCTTTGGAGAATAATGAGAAAAAAAAAGGTGATAACTGGTCACTGAGTGGTTTTACAGTCTGGATTTTTTATCCATGTTATTTCGGTTTGTTTTAAAGTTTCTACAATTCGAAATAGTTGTTCCTTGCTGATTGCTGATGGTTGGAATGGAAAATCGTACTTTTAGGATTTTATTTTTCTTCTAGAGAAGAGTTCTTATTGTGGACTTTTAACCATCAGAACCTCAGATGGAGGGCTCTGACAATTCTAATGTAGGTTGTGCCCAAGAGACTCTATTGGTGACTCCATATTATACTCCATATACGAAGCAGATATTGTCTAAGTCTGGCCTTCAACCTGTCAATGTGGACTTTTCACCTAGCTCAGGTGGTGATAGCTCTGTGGCTTCTATGAAAGAGGGTTCTGGATCATCTTCCTCATCATCCTCAGATTCAGAACATGAATCTCTTATCCGTTACCATGGCATGCTAGTGAATACTGATGGCCCTGAAGGTATTAAGTTGAAAGAAGAGTTCCCTGATATGGAGCAACAAATTCAGATTTCTGGGCAGGAAAAAACAGATGATGTATTGTGGGAAAGTGAGAATAGAAGTTATGATAAATTGCTTAGAGAATTCATTCAAAAAGAGGAAGAGCTTAAAGTTTCCAATTCTAAACTTAAGCTCTCAGAAGAAGAAATTAACAAGTTGAAGGTTCAAATTGAAGAAAGTGAGGATCGGCTTAATAACGTGCGGAAAGAATTAAAAGTAAAAGAGGAAAATCTTGAATATGAAAAAGGACAGGTACTGGAGTTGCAAAAACAGACAGCTGTTTTGGAAACTCATGTTCCTGATTGTTGCTACAAGATTGCAAATTTGGTGGAAAAGCTGGAGGTAGCTGAAGAACAGCTTAAGATATCAAATGATGAAATTGCAAGATTAAAAGAGGAACTTAATAGTATGTCAGCTGGTACTGGTGAGTTGGAAGGTCAGCTTGAAGTAGCAAAGGAAAATGTGTCCACATTAGAATGTCAACTTGATTCAGAGAGAAAGCGGATTCAGGACCTAGAAGACAGGATTACAGGGTACAAAGCTAATGAATCCAGCCATGAACTTGAGGTGCAACAATTGAAGGCTGAAATGCTTGATGCTCAAGCACAGTTTTCATTAGAGAAAGATCAGATGCATTCTGTTATTGTGTGTTTGTCAGAAGAGAAAATAGAGCAGGGTTCTAGACTCAAGGAATATGAGTCTAGAACCAACCTATTAGAAAACAAATTAAGGCAATTTGAAGCAGAAAAATTGCAACTAGAAGAGCTGCTTGCTACTCAACAAATGGTTTTGCAAGGTCAAATCAGTTGTTTAAACGAAGAACTTGATCAGAAAAGACATGATGCTGAAGCTGTGAATAAGGAATTCGACAGGCATAAGCAGAAATATGACATGCTCATGACTGAAAGAGATGAGACCAATGCTAAGATTCATAAACTCATGGCTGAGGCAAGTTTCCGAGACGATCAAATTGCAAATATGGAGAGAGAGCTATTCCAGCTACGCGGACAAAAGGCCGAACTGATCTCGGGATCTGTAACTACACTGAATCTTGTGAATGAGTTGAAACTGAAAGTGGAAGAACTTGAAAAAGAGGTTACTCGACAGAGTGCTGTGATCTCAGATAGGGCAGAGGAGAAGAGGGAGGCAATTCGACAACTCTGCTTTTCACTTGAGCACTATAGGAGTGGATATAAAGAACTTCTTCAAGCATTTTCTGAGCACAAGCGTCATGCTGTTACAGCTTCCTAAAGTTACTTCACTTATGTCTCATCGTTTTATATTGTGTTGTAGATCTTTGCATATTTTCAATTTTGTATGTTTTTTCTCTTATTACTGCTGAGCATCTAAACATTAAACAGTGTTATTTCTTCCTATCGAATTTGGTCAATCAGTTACATTGGTAAGTGACGTTGAAGTCTGTTCATTTTCTCATAACCTTGATTTTTGTTGTTAGTTTGGAATAGGACATTATTCATAGTAGGTTTTAAAATGAGCTACATTTTTGCCTCTGGCTATTTTGTTTCAAATTTTTTTGTCCTTTTTGTTTTTCGTTTATTCCTTGTTTTCATTCCCTGAAATAGTGGCTTTTATGGTACTATTATTTTCAAGTTAACATTGGCAATGTGAGGTTCGTCAGTCCTTGGTTCGTACTGCCAGCTGAAACTGTTTCTAGCTCTTCAATCCTTGTATTTTGTGTTTTGTTTTTGGTTCCGTTGCAAATTGCCTTTTTGATTTGGGGACAACCAATTTTTCACGTCGCATTTCATGTTCTAATATAAAATTTGCTGTTGAAATCAATTTGTATGTATGTTTCAATTATGTTCAATAATAAAATCAATTTTACACATATTTGTACTTAGGTTCTGAATAATTACATGTTGGCAACTCCTCCAAATTGTTCATTTACTGCTTAATTTTTTTTTTCTTTGAAAATATTTGTCTTTTAAATTATATTGGTCGAGTAGGATGATAAATGGAATACTTTACAACCTACTTCCTCCCATGTCTACATATTGAGTTTAGATGAAATACTAATGTTATGCTAATCTTCATATATATCACTAAAAGTTTAAGTAGTGTCACATGATATTTTCTCTCTTTTTTTTTTTTCTAATTATGTTATTTAATTTTTATTAACTTCTCATTTATATGTTACTTGACTTTTGTATTCTAGTATTTCAACTTTTCAAACAAATTGCAAAAAGAAATCCAATAAATTTTAGTAAAATAGAGAATTTCTATTTCGTGAAATAACCATATATGCTAAAAATAATATCATTTAATATTTTTTTACCTAACTATAAACTTTTCCTTATAAATTTGAATAAAAATAAACTTTAATTATTTAATTGTATTTTAAACTTGTAGTTGCAAGTTCTATTACTATTTATGTTTTGAACTGTCTTAATTGCGTCCATAACTGAATAAAGTTTAATAATATTTGTTTTAAATTTTAACTAATTAAAAATAATATAAATAACACCGTGTGATACTGTATTTAAATTTTATTCATTAATAATACTTATGGAAAGTGTTTTGAGTGTATGAAATAATCTTAATATTATTTCAAAGGAAAGACATTCTGGAATCTCGAGAGCCAAGTCCGAATTATTTAGCAGACGGCTTTGTCAAGGTTCGTTGTCAACTTTGCCGTAGTCAAACTTTCATAGGCTACTTAGTAAGGATGAAGTCCTTTTACCTCTTGTCAATTAACATTAATTTTTAGGTTTATTATTTAATTAAAATAATATTTTCATTAAAAATTATAATATTTATTATATTAAAAAACATAAAATGTTATATTTTGTAATGAAAATGTACTTTTTTTAAATAGTTAAATTAATCTTAAATGATAATTTTAATAAAATTAGTAAATAAATTAAACATCAATAAAGACATAAATGCAGCTTATGCCACATATAAGAATAATAATATTTTTTATATATAAAATTATATCCATATTTTATTTTTGAAAAAATGTATTTTTATTTATCTTCCATTTTATAATTTTAAAATTGTATTAAATCTTAACTATTTTTAATTATATATTTATAAAAAATAAATGTAAAATATATTTAAAATGTAAAAGTATTTTTTTATTATTCAAAAAGATTATAAAATAGAACTAAATACAATTAAAAGAGACACTAGTTACATTAGTGAGGAGTAGTAAATCTAATTGTGATAGTTGACATGCCCATAACTAGTATGAAGAATTATTAGAAACACCAAATTTTGGTAACCAATCTACGTAAGCATTATCTTTACAGTAAGTATGTTGAATACGCACTATTCAGTCTTTTATAAACAATCCCCTAATGTGATGGATGATATTTTATAAGCAATTTCTTAATGTGATGGATGATAGCTAAATAAGGATGGAATCAAAGATTCGTTTGTCGAATGATGTCTAGTGCAACCTCTGAGTCAATTTCACATAAAACTCTCTGATATCCAAGTTTTAGACTAAGAGTTAAACCATGATATCTACTAAATAATTCTACATTAAGGTTTATTGTGTTACAAGAACCCAAAAACCCATGGATCCAAATTCCATGATGATCTCAGGTGAGTCTGCCCAATCCCAAAGCTCCTGGATTGCCATACAAGCTCCCATTGGTGTTAACTTCGACAAAATTATCTAGAGGAAGTATCCAAGATATATGATGCACTGATCTAGTTTGAATTGCTTGATATAGAACCTTTGGGATAGTTCTCTGAAGCACGGGTACTCCATTTTCGTCCAAGTACCGGTATCGGATAAGGGTACGCAGCGAGTACATCTGGGTATGTACCCAAAAAATTTTGCAAAAAACAAAATAAAATGGGTACGTCAGTGGGTACGTGGGGTGCGTTAATGGGTACGGGAAAAAGGAATTTTTTGGAAAAAAAAACTAGTTCAGGTTAGGTTTTATTTTGGGCCCAAAATCAACCCGACTTTCTCCCAACATTTCTGCAGTTCACCCTCCACATTTCAGCCTCCAACCCGTGCTTCCCAACCTCTACAAAACTCCTCCTGTCCTCCATCAATCTTCCAACCTCAAGCACCTTCATCATCCTCAACTTGCAACAACTTGTTCGGAAGACAAGTGTACCTATCGAGAAGTAATAAAGAGTTCTAAATTAAGTTTCCGAAATATCGTCCCATAAGGATTGATTTTTAATTATTAAGAATTTTCTAATTCAACTCTTTAAGCTTCAAAGAAACGAGATTAATTAAAAACAAAAATTTATAAAATCAATTATAAAACTACGAGTAAGGAATACAATACACGTCTTGATTAAACTTATCGGAGAGGAACCTAGGGCATATGAGTTTTCTCATTCAATCCTTTATGTTATTCTTCTGTTTAACTCTAAATTGGATTTCCTTATAATTATTAATCATTCATAAGAATACTATTAATATCCAATGGTCATGCAATATTAATATTCTTTTCTCTAAATCAACATCCCCAATGGTCATGCAAGACATTAATTTAAAAAAGTTTTAGAAGCCTATGAACTTGTTAATTTAATAACGATTAGAAGAGAAAGATTGGTTTGGTCCACCTAATCCTTTGTCTCGTTTTACCCTATAGATCTACTAATTAACCGAGGTACGGTCGTCTGACGATATAATTAATTAGGATTAAGAAAGAAGCGCAATAGGATAAAATCTAATCACAAAACAGAAATCAAATTCAGATTCAAACATCAAAATTCCATAAATTCATGAACAATAGTTCCCATAACCCTACCTATAGACTTAGTTACTCATGCTAAAGAAAAGAACTAAAACAATCATAAATAAAGCCATAATCAAAAGAAATAGCAAACTAGAGTATGAGATGTGTTCCCAGTCTTCAAGTACGATCACTTGAAGCTCCAAGTCTCACTAAGCATGTGTCAAGGATCCCGTGCAAGAGAGACGAGATCAGATGTATTCTAGAGCCAAAGCCAAGATGTAAAAAACGGTTCCTTTACGATGCCTGAGATCTTCCCTTTTATAGGATTTGAAAACCCTCAAAACTATTTATAATTGGGCTTCCCGCAGATGAGCACGACTTTATAAGGCCTTAAGCACGACCGTGCATGAGCTAGAAGCACCCTCGTGCTTATTGAATGGGTCTGGGCGTGCTGACTGCTGCGAAGCTCTAATCTTCCATCAATTTGGGCCCAAAATCCACTTGCGATCTCTTTATACCAAACTGCACAATTAATATATAGATTAGTATAAAATTTAAATAAAATAAAGGACAAATATGAATATATGGGCTGTAAAAGAGGGCTTAATTACAGAATTATCACAACTCTTTAATCCAGTGTCCAGCGTACAGCATCCAACGCATCCAGCAGCTGCAGCGGCCAACGTTCAGCGTCCAACACCCAATAGCGGTGGCGGCGACCAGCGTCCAATAGTGGTGACAACATCCAGCGTCCAACAACTTCTAACCTGCACACATAACCTTCGTTCAACCTCTACTTCAACCTACACAAAACTCCATCTAGCCTTCGAACCTTCCACACATCACTTCCATCCTCAGCTGTGATTCATTTATGCTCTCTATCTCTACTCTCCATCTTTGCTTCAAGGTAAATTTTAAAAATGTGATTAACCACATGTGCATTTTAGGAACACTAAACTTGATCTGAATTAAAATAAATTAGTGATTCAAGTTTATTAATTTATTTTGTAACAGATGCAATCACAATATTCTAGTAGTGGGTCTGGTAGTGGTTCTAAGACATCTTTGACCATTAAATTTTCCACGGGATCAATTGAGGGTGAAAATCCTCTTTGGGGTTATGTAACTTTGCTACAAAGTAAAAAAGACGGTAGAGGAAATGCAAGTTAGCGTTGCAACTTTTATCAAGGAACCTACAAGAGACATGGAATAACTACTTGTTTATCTATCACAGATGAATATTTGCAAGAGATGAAACAACTTGAAAGAGAGGCTAGTAAAAAATCAAAGTTTGTGAAAGTATTTTTGCCCATTGGAACTACAAGTTCAAACCCCCTATAGCTGATGGGAGCAAGAGAAGAAAAGGAGCTGAAAGTTAATTAGGAAGGGCATTTAATAATGAGGCAAAAGACCATTTATCATGTGAAATAGCTAGAATGTTTTATTCTGCAAGTTTACCATTTAATATTGTAAGAAATTCTTATTTTATTAGTGCATTCACATATGCTGCAAACACTTTTATTTCGGGATTTCTTCCTCCTTCTTATAATGCTATAAGGACTAGTATGTTACAAAGAGAAAAGGCTCACATTTTAAGGTTACTTCAACCTATAAAAGATACTTGGCTAGAAAAGGGTATAAGTATAGTAACTGATGGTTGGATTGATACACAAAGAAGGTCATTGGTCAACTTTATGGCAGCTTCGGACTTAGGACCTATGTTCTTGAAAGCTATTAATAGTTCTAGTGAATATAAGGACAAGCATTATATTGCTAATTTAATTTTGCCTACAATTGATGAGGTTGGATCACAAAATGTTGTTCAAGTTATTACTAATAATGCTCATGTTTGCAAGGCAGCTGGATCAATTGTTGAATCTATCCATCTTCATATTTTTTGGACACCATGTGTTGTACACACTTAAATCTTGCCCTCAAAAATATTTGTGCACCAAAAAATACACCAATTAATGAGGTTGTTTTTGGTGAGTGTAGTTGGATTTGTAATATTGTTGATGATGCTTATTTTATTAGAAATTTTATAATGAATCATTCTATGGGACTAGCCATATTTAATCAATTTGTGCATTTGAAGCTACTTGCAATTGCTGAGACTAGATTTGCCTCAACCATTATTATGTTTAAAAGATTGAAAACTATTAAGCATCATCTCCAATATATGGTTATTAGTGAAAAATTGTCTCACTATAAAGAGGATGATGTTGAGAAGGTTGCAGTTGTGAAAGAAACAATTTTAAATGATAGTTGGTGGGATAAAGTTGATTATGTTCTAAGTTTTACAAAGCCCATTTATGATATGCTTCGTTGTTGTGATACTGATAAGCCAAGTCTTTACTTAGTTTATGAGAAATAGGATTTTATGATTGAGCAAGTAAAGTTAGCAATATATCAACAAGAGGGTAAGGAGTTGAATCAACATTCATGCTTTTATGATGTGGTTTATGACATCTTAATTGATAGATGGACTAAAAGCTACACACCTCTTCATTGTTTGGCTTATTCACTCAATCCTTGGTAAAATTTAATTAATTTAGTCATTTTATTTTATTTACTTTTTCTTTCAAGTTCCAATTGACTTATTTATATACTTTATAATTTGCATAATAGGTATTATTGTAGACAATGGCTTGAGGAAGCTCCAAATCGAGTTCCACCACATAAGGATAATGAGGTTTGCATAAGGAGAAATAAGTGCCTAAGAAGTTACTTTCTAGATTCGAAGGAAAGGTTAGAGGCAACTACTGAGTTTGTTAAATTCTCAAGTGCTTCTGAAGAGCTTGGCCAATTTGATTCTTTGCAAGATAGGTGAAACTTAAAACAAAAAAAAATGTGGGTTATGTATGGAGCTGTAATTCCCAAACTTCAGTCCATTGCCTTGAAGCTTCTTTCACAACCATGCTCTTCTTCTTGTTGTGAAAAAAATTGGAGCACATATTCCTTTATCCACTCTTTGAAAAGAAATAGGCTTAATCCTAAAAGAGCTGAAGATTTAGTATTTGTACACACAAATCTTCGTCTGCTCTTAAGGAAAAGTAAAAATTATTTTGAGGATGAGACTAGAATGTAGGATATTGGTGGAGATGAATGAGATTCAATTAAAGGTGCTGGGATTCTTGAAGTTGCTAGTTTTTCTCTTGATAAACCAGATTTAAAGGCAATTATTTTCACTAATGATGGGGAAGGAAATAATGAGATTGACACTATTAGAGTTTGATTTTCTTAATTATGTTTTAGTATTGTCATGTCATGTTAAACAACTTAAGTATTATAATTTGTATTGTAAGATGTTTTCTAATCTTTGTGGACAAATATATGTCTCTTTTATGTTATATAATATATGATATGTTAAAATTTGTGTGCTTTTATTTTATATGTAATTTTTTATATTTTTTTAATCGATATACCCGTGTCTTAGTTTTTTTCAAAATACTGTCGTATCCATGCAACATAGGGATAGTTACATATAAGGTTTGTATTTGATTGATGATGTACCAATCTATTTATGCCTTGTCTTCAAAAGCTTTGATGTTTCTTGCCTTGTAAACTATCCAACGTGTAATCACGAACAAGGTATCGCTTGTCGAGATTGCATGGGCATGAATCCATTCCTTAACTTCATTAAAGTTATGATTCAGCATATGAGCCATTTGAAGTTTCCTCCAAATTCATTGCGAGTGGTTGTAGTCCCACAGAAGGTGAAACAAAGTTTCACACTTCGTAGTACACTTGATGCAAAGAAAATCAAAAGCAATATGATGGTAAACTCAAAACATATTTGTTGGAAGTTTGTCATGACAACACAGCCATATGAAGTGGGTTATATTTTCTGGAATTTTGAGCTTCCAAATCCATGTCTATTTTTTAGTGTAGATATTCGTAGCTGCAGGCCCAACAATTAACCACTTGTAGGAAGAGTTTGTAAAATAAATTATATTGTGCACTGAGCTCTAGATTATTTCATCAAAGATGTCATCATTCAAGTGCATAGAAATTTTTTTGTGGTATTCCATGGGAACATAAGTAGTTAAGCCACCCCAGTTTCAACTACCATTCACAAGAACATCTTTCCGCAAAAGTTGACTATCCTTAATGTTCACATACAAAAAATTATACCATCATCAAGAAATTTGTCAAACTAGAGAGAAATATTGTCAACTGCAACATGAAATATAAATTGTCCCTCAATTTAATCATGGCTTTTGCAATCGATCTCCATGTGTAAGAACATCGATCAGTTAGCTTATATTTTAAAAAAGGATTGAGTACTCAAATATTTTGCAGACAACACTTGAATCCAAAGATGATCAGGTTTTTGCAACATAATCCATGAGTGTTTCCCAAGAATAGCTATGTTAGTTTCTCTAGCTTTGTGAATGCCAAGACCACCGTCAGCCTCAGGCTCAGCAATAGATTCTCTATTAACCCAATGGCAAGAAGGTTTTCTCCAAACAAACCTCAATATAGTTGTATCAATTTGATCACAGATCTCCTCTAGCAACCACAAATTTTGTATTGAGTAGATGGGAATGGAGGTAAGAATAGATTTAGCCAATGTAACATGTCCTCCCTATTTAATAATTTTCACTTCTATCCCGCGAGTCTTCCATTCATGTTGTCAACGATGTAATTAAAATTTGAATTCTTGACCCTTCCTGTTAACAGTGGAAATCCTAAATATTTTCTCAGGTTACATGTGTGCTGTTAGCCAATGATGCTGTAAATTTCCTGACCTTAGCAGAAGTCGTATTAAAGGAGCTCATAAAATGAGATTTATGCACATTTACTTTGAGGCCAGAAGCATGACAAAAATCATGGAATACTCTTTGAACGATACACACTTCAGATAATTTTGCTTCTACAAACAAGAGGCAACATCAGCAAAAAATAAGTGGGACACTGGAGGCCCATCTGAGCAAACTTTGACAGGTTTTCACTCATAATCTTGAACTTTATCATGAATTAACAAGGCCAATTCCTCTATACAAAGTAAAAAGAGATATGGAACAAGGGATCTCCTTGCCTAAGGCCCCTCTTTTGTTGAAAATTGTCCAACTTCTCATTGTTCCCCTTTAAACAGACGTTAGCGGCATTGGTACAATTCATAATAAGATCGGGTGGGAAGACAAAATCATGAAGAGTAAGTTTAAGAAAATTTAAATCAACCCTATCATAAGCCTTTTCAAAATCAATTTTAAAAAGAAGGTAAGCATTTTTTTTAATGCATGCAATGAATAATCTCTTGGGCAGTAATAACATTATCCACAATGCACCTATATTAGGCATGAAACTTCTCTGGAAAGGACAAATAATAGAAGGCAAATAAGGGCAAAATCTATTAACAAAAACTTTTGTTATCAACTTAAAAAACACATTGCAAAAACTAATCGGTTTGAATTCTCAAAGATTAGTGGGAACGACATTCTTAGAAACAAGCACAATTAACGTCTCAACATGAGGGAGGTGTATATTTTAAATATGGTTCATTATTCTTAGAAGAAGTGTTAGGTACATGTTTTTTAAAACACTTTTTTTGTTATTAGCTAAATTTTATTATAATTATAAAAGTTTGAGAGAAAAATAGTATTAAAGAGAAAAAAAGTAAAATACACATAATTTGTATACTGTTTAATAAAATTTAATTAATAAATAAAAATATATTATTATAATTTCTTTAAGTTAGTTACGCATATAAAAAAAAAAATTGTTGACGAGAAAAATCCCACTTTTATAATACTAACAATAATGCTTCAAAGATATTAGTGTTTGACTGTCAACTAAAAATACCTTTATTTCGCACCAAAAGAATATTTACCAGTTGAATTCAATTTATAGCTTCAGGAAATATTGAGTGTCTAAATTCAATTAAATTCAAGCATGTATATTTATATAGTTTTTATTAAATTTATTATTATCATTATTATTTTTTACTTACGAAACAATTATAATGTCATTTTTTAATATACCCTCTTTATAACACAATTATAACTATGAACATTAATATTGCTTACTCATCCATATGCTTTAAAGATATATTCTTCACTGCTAAAAGTACTTAAATTATGTATTCTTTCCCTCTAATTTAAATATACTTCATCTTATTAAAATTAAAAATAATATTTAGAATAAGATCACAAACTTATTTGAGAACATTAAATTTAATTTTATCTCAATTCTAGTGAGTATTTTTATCAAAACAAGCAACAGGAAGATTAATTAAATGCTTAAGAATAACAAAATTGGCACACTAAGCTAAGTAAAAAACACCACGAATTTAAAAATCATGCTAGAATTTAATTTTTAATCCTTTATTAGTAATATCTTAAACTTCGAAATACCTTTCCATGCAGCAAAATAATTAGTTTTTTTTTTTTATCAATTATACAATTAAAATCAAATTTATATTTAGAATTCAAAATATGATCTCTGAAAGAAATAACATTATTCAAAGTCTCGAAGTTAATATAATAACCATATAAGCTTTGTTAAAGGTCTTTGAATTTTAAATCTCTTCTTTTTTAGGAGACCAAATTTTATCCAAAGCAATTAAATAACACTTCCTTTAAGTATGAGAAAACCCTTAAATAAAATTATTACAAATTTTATTCATTTTCTCACAAATTTCAATAGTGATAAAGTGAGTTTTCATAATAATATTTGAGATACTCATAATACACGTCTTACCAATAATTACCATAACAACAAAGAAAAAAGAGTTAGTCTTTCAATATGATAACTTTTTCTTAATCTTATCTAAGAAATTAGAATACATCTCCTTAGTTTTTCAAAAATAAAAAACAAGAAAACCTAAATAAGACTCTAAATTATTACAGAATTTAATGACAAGTTGCTGATTAAATATAATCCTAATCTTAAAGCTAATATTACTAGAAAAATAAATAATAAATTTATTCTTATTAATACACTCGCCAAAAGCATCATAAAAAGAATTAAACATAGATTATATAAAAAATTTAATTAATTAAGGCCTAAAAAAAAAGACCATCAACATAAAACAAGTGAGATAGTTTAAGCCCTCTTCTATTAAGAAGAAAGGATTCCACTCCTAATATTTAACTTATGTTGGATGCAATAAAATAATATTTTCATACATATTACAAAAAAGCATGAGGAGATAAAAGAGTCACCCTATCTAATACATATGAAAAGTCTAAATTAATAGACATTGAAGTTGAGGAAATATAAGAAAAAAATAGATCTCTGAATAGATCTATCTAACACCATATTTCGAAAGATTTTTTTAGTAAAATTTTAATTAATTTTATCTTATGTCGTCTTTAAATTAAAGTTAATTAGCTTGAAGACTTTTCAACCTTTAATATTTTTTTAAAAGAATGAATCCTTCTTTAAAAACAATTACATTATCAATATCCTATTTATAAAGAACAAAACTATATTATTATTTTTTGGAATAGGATAAAGGAGACCATGTTTAATCCTATGAACTAAAATCTTAAAACAATCTTATAAATTATACTGTGTACATGTCAAAATTTCTAATAACTTCTGAAAAATTCACTAATCCTAGCTCCTAAATTCTAAACTCTAAATTTTGTGAGGGGTTGCAAAGATCTCTAAACATATATATTTTTTTAGAACCTCTAAAAATGTCTTTATTTATATCAAATTCATAATACTTAATATATTAATAATTTATATTTTAAATTTATTATAATTATATTAAATCTTCGTTACACATGCTATTTATAGTTATAAAGTTAAATTAAATAATTTAAAAAATATTTTAAATAATTTATGATATATATATATATATATATATATATATATTAAAATACGTATATATTACACATGCTACTCATTAATTTTAAAAATCTCAATAGTTTTTAGACTTTAGAATATAAGACAGAGTCTTGAACACTTAATTATTGGCCTTCAAACTTTATCTATAATTTTATTTCATCTTCTTAAATTACAAAATTAATTATTAATAATGTTGGGTATCACATTATAATAAAATCATTTTAAAAAACTCAATAATATTGAAATAATTAAAAAAATGTAATTTTAATACTACTTAAATATATTTTTATCATTATATTTATGTGAGATTTGATTTTAGTCACTTAATTATTTTTATTTTATTATAATATTTTTTTTAATTTAATGGTTTTAATTTTTATTAATGATGCAGCGGATAAAAGCGACACATACAACCTATTAGTTAATCACGCTATAATTAAAAATTAAAAACATTAAATTTTAAAAAAATCATGGTAAAATTATTTTTTTAAAAATCAAATAAAAAATAAAATAAAAATACATACACGTGTATATATAAGGTTTAAATATTTATCATAAAATGATAATGTAATATACCCAAAACATTAGCATTATTTGTTCTATTGCTTCATAATATTTTTAGATTGAGCTAATATACGTAGTTTTAAAAAAATTGCTTACATTAAATAAAAAGGGTGGTTATGGTCTATGGTTGCACTTAAATAAAGTTGTGGTCCATTCTAGAAAGGTTCTAATTGAATAATTCAAACGAAATTTTGAAGAAAAAACGTGTTATTGTTTTTTCTTTCTTTTTTGGTCATGTAATCTGAATGGAAGTTTTGATTCAGAGGAATGACAAATAATGACAGATGGCGATTGACCCATTTGGAAACTTTCCACCTCTGTTATGTAGGTTGACCTAATCTCTAACTCATTTTTTATTTGCTTTCTCCCATGTTTATATTATTTTTAAAAAAAATTATATCTTTTATTTATTATTTTGGTCAAACCTTTTTCACTTTTTTTATAAAAATTCAAAAATATTATTATTTTCATTACTAATATTAAACTTATCCATAGTTTAAATTTTTTTTAAAATTACCCTTAAAAAAATTGTCTTACTTTCTTTTTATCTATTTAATAACTTTTCCTCTAATTAAGGTATTTTTGGTATTAAAAAAAAAAGAATGTAAAAAATAACTTACAATAGGTCTTACAAAAGGATCTTGACAAATTTTCAAAAAGAAAAGAATCTCATATTTAATATTAAAAATATTAATAAAGTAAGTATTCCCTCTTATTTTTTTAATAAAAATAAGTAGCTAATTTATTAATAAAAAATTGTTATATATAATAATATTATATTATATTTTAAATGAACAGGGGTATAAAATAAATTTAATAATTAATATATTTAAAAATAGATCATTGTTCTTGATAATTAGGACAAATAACACACTTAGTGATTGTATCCTATAAAAAAATTAGAAATCATAGATTCCATAAAGAGTACATTAAATGGTATTTTTTTTACACGCTACATTAATAATAATAATTAGATATTGTGTCGTGATTAAACTTCCATAGTTTTTTTTATAAACCATTAATTCACTCTATAAAATAAACTAACCTCAAAATCCATCAATTTAATTTCTAAAAACAATCTCTAACTAATCAAATTAATTTAAAATTTTCTTAATCATTGAAATAGAAGGAAAAAGAAATGTGAGCACAGTCAACAAGATGGGACCCATAAATGGTAGCGCTGACTTCCTTGCATTCGAATATGGAACGAACGTGTATTCCAGGTTGTTGGGTCCCTCCCAGTCGTTGGTAGTTTCAGTTCACAAAACACCAAACACACACACAGAGAACGCGCAACAACAAAAATTCAAACCCAAGTGATTGTGGGTTTTGGTCAGAGTGGACTACAAACCCTTCTAAACACGAAATGGAAGACTCTTGTTTCTTACTTACAAATTCCACACACCAACACCAACACCAACAATCTCTCTCTTTCACATTCTTAATTTCCTCGTAATCTTTGCGCCAAAGCAAAAGCTTCTTCACTTTCCCAACAAATTCCTCTCCTCTCTCCTCTCTCCTCATTAACATCTTCACAATTTTCATTTTTCCATCTCTCTGCACCCCCTCAGGGCGCTCTCCAATTAAAGTTTTGTTCTTTCTTCTCTTCCAGCTTTTCATGTTCAATTATTTGCGCAGATTTTTTGTCAGCTCCAAGCACCTATCCGATCATGGTTGCTATAGCTAGGTACCTTCATTCTACATGTCAATGGCTTCTTCTCATCATCTTTTATTTTCAACTTGTCATCCCCTTTTTTTCCTTTACAACCAAAATTTTACGAGTTTTATTATATTTTTTACAAAAAAATTGACATTTTTTGTGTATTTATAAAGTATGTATAAATAAATAAAAAATGTATTTCTTATATATATATATATATTACGTTGTGGGTTACTTAGTATTCATAAAAATTTTGTCTTCTCCTTTTTAAATATGCTGTGGGTTTGTCAGTGTAGATTAAACTTCTTTTTTATGTGCATTTGTCGTTTTTCCACTTGTCTGGCAGCATAATTGTCTGACTCGGCCGTGTATTCACAAAGATTAAAAAAATAATACATATAAATAAATTGATAAGCAATGAGATCCTTAGTTTTATTGTGTACTTAGTACGTAGAAGAGGATGAAATGGATAGTTTTATTGTCATGGTTTCCAGATTTTACAAGATGTTTCTTTTAAAGAACATTTTCTACTCTGGAAAACATATAATCAAGCAGTTGTCAGTTGGTCTAGCTTTAGTAAAAAGTTATATATAGAATAAGTAACTGATTCAAGACTCACGACGATCACTTTTTCCCAACTTCGTAAATGTGGCCAAGAAGTTTTTATCTTGTAGTTGCTTGGTACATTTTTTAATTATTTCAATATCATACTCCGTTTAAATACGTAGCTTAATTAAATGTTTATTTAATAAATTCTATTTAAATGATGGCTTAAACAAAAAATTGAATCATAAAATTTATTAGGATGATAAAAAAAATAACTTATTTTAATAATATATGTGAAAAAACTTTTTGAAATAAGTTAAAAGGAGAACTTTTCTAAAGAAGCGCTGCTTCCCCTTTTCCATAATTAACTCAGATATTGTTCTATAATAATTTAAGCTGAACTTTTCTTCTTTGTTTTTTTTATGCAGATTGTGTTGGGAGAGCTTTGCTTCCTGAATTTGGTCCACTTGGTCTTTGACACACTTCTGAGTAAAATTTGTGGCTAAGACACAATCTTTTGACTGTAATTAGTTACATATTTGGAGTAAGATGTCTGGTGAATTGGTTCCCAAACTTCGGGTAGTTAGATGTCCCAAATGCCAGCTACTTCTTCCAGAGCCTCCAGGGTGTGTTTTGTACAAGTGTGGTGAATGTGGCACTACACTTCAAGGTGAAAAATCTAATTTTTGTATTCCATTTTACTTTTAAATTATATTCTGTTGGAGGTAAGAAAATCAGCTTTAGTTTTGTATTTGGGTTAACCATAACCTATGTTATTGATCAATGAACATTTTCAAACCATAATTTTTTTCGAATATGGTTCATTATTCTCCTTGCTTGACTGATATAAATGTCTTATTTATGTCCCCTTTATGAACCAAATACTTTGCTGTAATCTATTGACAGACCTGTGCATGTAAATTTATACAATATATACTCTAAGTTTTCAAATCCTTTCATATTTCTCCATGCAGCTAAGAAACGAACAAGTGTGTCTATGAACTCAGAATCCAGTATACAAGATATTGATGCAGCTCCTAGAAATGTATTGAAGACAAAAACAACTACTTCTTCGGGAGAATATCACTTGGATGGAAATGTTGGAAAGGGTCAAAATGAAAATGGTGAATGCAATGTGGGTCAGCTTGTACCTTGTATTGTTTCGGATGAAGGAATGGAAACTGAGTTGGATATCTATAAATTGTCACACAGAAGGCATAGAGTGTCCAACAAAGGATTTTCAACTTCATATAAGATAACTCACTCTGAAATTGAGGAGATACATGATGAAAACTTACTAGAAGAATCAAAAGAGGAATCAGCTTTTGCATGGGATGAAGATGGAAATAATGATAAATCATCTTTGGTAGGGGTGAAATCTGAAAAGGAAATTACTGAAGGTGATTTGGAAGGAGAAGAGGAGTTAATTTCTGAATCAGGCGGAGAAGATGCCAACAAAGACAAATCAACTCTAGCAGGTGCAAACCCTGAGGTGCAAAGTACTGGAAGTGATGCAGAAGGAGCAAAAGACTTAAATAATGGAAACTTATTACAAGAAGGAGCAGAGGAGGAATTAAGTTCTGCATTGGATGGATTAGATGCCAATAATGATAAATCAGCTTTAGTTGGTGAATACCTTGAAGTGGAGATCACTGGAAGCAATATAGCACAAGAGCTAAACAGTGAAAGATTGGAATTAGAGGGAGCAGAACATGCATTTGATGGAGAAGATTCCAACAATGACGAATCACCTGTAGAGGGTGCCAAACCTGAAGTGGACACTAAAGAAAGTGCTTCTACTACTAAAAGGTCAAGTAGAGAAAATAGTGGTAGCATTTTACATGTTACTCCTGGTAAACTTGAGGAAGTTAAATCTTCTAATCATGTAACTTCTAATAAACAACAGAAGCAAGCTCAGAAGAATGTTCACCGTGGCTCCAACTGTGTAAGGTCTATGGATATATCAGATACCACAGAAATAGTTGATCACAGTTCAGAGCTTAGTGGTGTTGGAAAATTGTCTAAATCTCCAACCAATAGAAGCTCTTATGCTTATGATGGAAGCCCCTCTTCTTATGATGGAATGGGTGATCGGTTATCTATCCAAAACTCAGGTTCTTTTGACAACACTAACACCATTGAGCATGGTGTTTCTGAGGGAAGGATCAGAAAGGGTAAAGGCGTTGTGAATAGCGCATTACCTAGAGACCTTGAAACACAACATCAATCACATTTGCCCAATGCAAAGCATCATGCCATGAAAGAAAACAGAGGGACTCAAAACAAAGTGCTTGAGACTACAAGACATGGTCATAGACGTTGGATGAGAACAAAGAGAGATGAGTTTCTACCTAAAATTCCTTTCCAGAGAAGTGGTTCCCATTCTCACTATGAAAGGGGTGGCTCTTCATACCAAATACATGATGAGCTCTACCACAGCACAAGCTTTCTTTCACCTGATTCCTTTGAGGACCACCAAGAGAATGTGAAACTGTGGAGAATGATTCACAAGTTGCAGGATCAACTCAACAGGACTCGCTACATGAGTGGAGAAACAAATGGAAGATTGTCCAAGGGTGTCTCTTACAAGGGAAATCATGTTTCTCCATATCATAGCCTTGACCTTCATGAGGGAAGAAGGTTTGCTCATGGTTTGAATTACCCTTCTTGTAATGGAAGATGTAGTCATGGAGTCAACTGGCACCAAAGGCACAATAAATTCTCACGGATACCTTATTCAGCTGAGGCAACAAGCAGTGCACACCATGTTGATCACTCTTGTTACCATTGTTGTTCCCAAGAAAAGCATTTCTCAGCAGATATGCCTCCGCATGTTCTTTTCCATCATGAAGAGTTACATAGGTCCTATCCAGGCCTAGATTGTTGCTCTTTTTCTCATCATTCTTATCCTTCAAGTCCACAATGGTTCACAAAACTTCCACCAGTATATGGACATGAAACAAAATCTAATGATCAGAGGCATAGGGCTCCTGAGTTAAGGAAATATTTAAGGCAGAAAAAGAACTTGGCTAAGAGACATCAAAGGCCAGTTGCAGGTGGAGCTCCATTTGTCACTTGCCCTAAATGCTTCAAGCTGTTGCAGCTACCTGCAGATTTTATCCTTTTCAAAAGGGCATGTCATAAACTGATATGTGGTGAATGTTCAGAGGTACTCAAGTTTTCACTGCATGGAAGTCACATAGTTTATTTTTCACCAAATAATGCTATAGTCCCTCCATCATGTGACGTTGATGACCAAAGTGAGGTGATTAGTAGCAGCAATGTACTTCCAGCAGCTCATGCCAACTATTATCATTATTCACCTGCAGAGCCCATTTCATATTATGATGATTATGGACTTTCTGTCTCTAAAAGCTACTCCTCAGAAGGAGAGCCAGTTTCTCTGACACGATTTCATACCTTGTTGCATAGCAGTGAACATGATAGCAGAAGTGTCTCACGTGGTACATTTGAGCCTTCAAAAGAGGAGAAGATTACTCCAAGATGTTCTAGTTTAAGGAAGGCTACAGTGGAGACAGATGAATCAGCTATCTTTTCCACCAATTTGTCTGTAGCTAAGAAACTGTCAACACCCCCAAAAACTTCACTTCATCTACTGATGGGTTATTCTTCGCCAAGTCAAGTAATAAGAGGGACTCGTTCTTCTGTTTAAGGTAAGGAGCTCATCCTCAGTTGAGAAAATGATTTGAGTCAAGAGAATTAAATGTTTGTTGAATTTAAACTGAAGCTGCAAAGATCAAGAATGGGGATTTCTCTGTCAGAATTTGAGAGGTAGTGATACAGCATCCACATGATGATGACTTGATGTGATGTTGTTTATTAGTTTCTTCTTGGATGCAACAGGTGTATCAGAAGCAGTTTAGCTCCATAATTCAATTTTATGTACACCAGTTCTGCAGCAGGTGCTATGCACTTTCATGCACAGAAATTGATTGTTGTAAAAATATGATTTTGACGTATGAAGTGTTTAATGTGGGTATTTTAAAGTTTTTAAGTAAATATCTTTATAGAAAATCACCTAAGGGTTAAAAATACCTTCCTTGTTTTTAAATGTTCCAGAGTTTGACACATTTTTAACATTGACACCTTTTCATCGCTTGATGGACACTTCTTATAAGGTCTCTAATTATTGACTCAAATACTTGAGCCACATTTAAATACGGATGGACCCACATTATTTATTAAAATATAAAATAATATTTAGTCTTTAACTTCTAAAAAAATTAACATGATCATTTTAAAATATTACATTATATTGTAATCTTAATTATTCATGATTAGATCAATTAATTATGATTTATCTCTCACGTTAAAAAATAATTTAAGTGAGAACAATAAATTATTGTTCAAGTTAAAATAATAAATATAGAACATTAAATTTTATTTATTAAATGGTCAAGGTTAAGAAGAAAAAATGACTTTTTAAAGTGGTCACGAGATCATTAACTTCTAATTTTGACTATTCTATGATTCAAATTTATAATTTTCGTCATTTTAACATAGCCTATACATGAGAATTGTTGTAGCTCCTGCACAATAAGCCTTTTTTATTTGAATTTAATTTTAGAAAGTAGAAGTTTTAGACATTAAACTTGATGCATTTTAAAGAAGAATTTAGGTTATACTTCGTGTAATCTGGATTGCACTCTTGTCCTAGTTCTTTTAAAACTTATATTTTTTCAACAATTATAATTAATCAAATTTATTAACTTAATGAATAATCCTTATTAACGTATATATTATAAAATATACTTAGATTTTATATTTTTTAATTCTATAATTTAACTATAAAGAATATTATGATTAATATATTATGCCCGTAGAATAAGTTTATCTTATATTATTAGAACTTAATCGAATTAAGTTTAAATATAAATAAATTATCCTATTAAAATTTGAAGTCAAATAAAAATAAAAATAAATGTCGGAACTAATCCTATAATACCTCTCATGTAGATAGTATCCATATATCTTGTATTTTAGACATTAGTTGTATTAAAAATATCCCTATCGCGACCAGTGAATTTTATGTTGGACATTAGTCCTTTCTAAATTAAGTTTTTATAGTCCTTAATTTAAATTTATTTTATCCCTTTGTTAGTAGTCCTTACCGTTCCCACCAAAAAAGGCAGAATCCTAAGTGACAATCAAACGAATGATTTCAGCTGCGTCTGTGTTTTCTAATTTGATTAGGCAAATTCAATTCATTTCTTTTAATTGAGAGCTGAAGGAATCAGCACACAGATGGGACAACATTCTTTAACATACATTGTCAGTTGAATGTAATCATTCATATATATATGGCAGCCTAACTATATTATGATTCATCATCCGCATCTGAACTAGATTCTGAATCTGCATCAGCTTGCAACTCAAAAGGTCTCATCCTATTTGTATTGGCTTCCAATGGAGGTAGTCCATCATCATCGCTCGCGTCCATCTCATTCTCTTGTTGGGCGGTGGTTCTTTCATATGAATCATCTACCATTGCAGACTTAAAATTTTCAGGCCTATATGGAAGAAATGATTGAAAAAGTTGAGTATATGATACCTTGGATATGGATACCATTAGATGCGATCATATATCCAAGTTCAATTAAGAAACTGAATATATGATTACTTAAGGGAACCCAAAGCAAGTAAATATAATATAAATCAAAGCTAGAAACAATAACACACCAATCCGGAGATTTCTTTAGTGCTCGAACTTGTTCATAGAAAAGAACTTGAGAAACAAGACAAGCAACCTTGCTACCCGATTCAAGGGCTTTTTCCTTTCCACTATCATCAACAACAACGAAGCTCCCTGCAGCATTGAGAAAACAATTCTTTGGTTGATCAATGTAGAGGCAGACCAAGAAAAAAAATAATTTTCAAACTGATGCTCAGTTCAATTCAATTCTTTGGCAGATGGGTTGGAGTAACATAAAATATAAATAAATAGACGGTTTCGTTAGCCAATTCCCTGTCAGGTCATGCAAATAACGCACAATCAATTTTCAAGCAGTACACACAACAATTATGTTCAAGTTTGATGATCACTGATTGTTTGACAAAACAGTTTGGTGGAGTTGACATGACTTCTAAATAAATAGTTTCATAATCTATATCAACAAATTCATAATTAGCTAAGAATTTTCTAATTCGTGAACAACAAAGCAAGCACAGGTTTGAGTGAAAAAAGCTAGCTAGCTTTCACTATAAATAGAAAATCAACAATGGTAACACTGAATCATTTGGTCACCTGGACAAAGACATAATACCATTTTCAGTAAAGCATTAAGTTTTTTCTTTATAAAAAGTAGTAAATACAAAATAACATATATTGAGTAACATTTAAATTAAAACAATAAGTATTGAAGTGCATCTTAAATTAGGACAAACCTCGTTTAATCCACATGCTTTTCTGAAATTTAGCAGGGAATAGAGCTAAGGATTTCTCACCACATGCATCCATGACCTGCAGACATAAAAATGGAAACATAAAAAAGGAGCTATATACACAAGTAACACATTTCCTGTGCAAAAAGGAATATGTTGTTTACGTTGAGTAACCTAATTTTAACAGAATTAGCATAGTCTTGTTTTCATTTTTTCCATCTCTACTTTTTCCGAAATTTGGCAAGGAATAGAGATAATGATTTCTTACCACATGCATCATGACCTTCAGACATCACTATGGAAACACAGTAATGGGTTGTTTACTTATATAGCCTAATTTAATTTAATTTAATTTAATGTTTTTCATGCCTATAAAACAACCACTATATTTTTCTCCCGTACATTTTTTTGTTCTATTTTCTTTCTTGAAAGCTGATAAAAACACTGGCAATCCTTGCAATATCATTGGAAACAATTTGCTTTTTAAGTAATCAAAAGTACCAAACTACCAATTTTTTGTTTACTACTAGGGTAGCACTTACAACCATTGTATTGGTTAACTACAGTATTTTTTTTCCTTGTTAATGATGTAATTTTACTTCTTTTTGGTAGATGCAAACTTTCAAATCATTGATTTATATCTCTATTGAAATTTGCAAGTTTCACCTCATATTTCTCAGTCAAAATAAAAGGGCAAAGATGTAAGGCATAGAACTAGGAAAGCAATACCTCAATAAGATTGGAGCCTCGAAGAGACACCACCTGCATGATGCTTTGCCCATCTTGCAGGGTTACATGCTTTTCCTCTGTTGCCCTCTTCAAATTCTTCCTTCCACCTCTCATGGCCACCTGAAACCCTAATTTTCTAGTTGCCAAGGTTTCTTGCTGAACTCTGCATATCACAATTCATAAATGGCAGCTCAACAGACTAACCAAGAAAGATAGAGGAAAATGTGCTAACTCAGTATTATATATTCTATTCAACCATGCATATTCAGAAGCACCTATAAGCTTAGGTTTCAAATGGCAGTACATTATTTCAACCATAAAAAGGATAAAAGACTTAAAGCGAGTGATACAATAAGATTCACATCAAAATATTCACACATTACCCAATAGGAGAACAGAGAATAGACCAACGATGGTTATATTAGATGCCAGGTAAAAAGCACCCTCCTCAGTCCATCCTCACCATCAAGTTAGTTAAAATCGAGATTTTACTTTAAATTATAAAAGAGAGTGAAAATCGTAAATCGAATCGTAAGATTTTATAAGATTCATATATATGATATAAATTCATATAAAATATCATAAATTAGGGAAAAAAACCTTCAAATCAGTTAAAGCACTTAAACAAAGTATCACTCACAAATCATAATCTATTCCATACAAATGTAATGCATCGACATGAATAAAATATAGACCAGAACAGAAATGCAAGAACCGCAGCACTAGACTTGAACTTAGAACATTTGAACACTGCTGGGGTTTAGTTGCAGACCAGGCTGCACTCATGCCCGCGCTGGAGGACTGTTGAATGTTGACAACAACGGTAGGGTTCAAAGCTGCTAGAGACAAACTGAATTCCATATAAAGGAGATATATGAAAGAGGCGTCAATTGCGATGATAAGGTTCAACAAAAGATACTTTGTGAGCAATTTTTAAAATTCAAGTTAAATCGTGAAATCCCGATTTGAGGGATTTTAAGATTTAAATCGGGATTTTAAAACGACTTGACTCAGGATTTTGTACACGATTTAAATCGGTGGGACTTCCAAAATCATAAGATAGTAGGATTTTACCATTCAAATCGGGATTTTAACTAAGTGCTCACTAGTGCATCAGTTTGTTTGTGTTTGTGTCTTATGCAAGCCCACTACCCACGTATAGTTTGGTTACACATGAAAACTAAATCGAAAGTGCAGTTCGTATGAACCGCATACCCAACAAGCAAACAATAATCATTCACGATTTAGAATATCTAATAGCGATATAAGAAATTCAATAATGAAGCAGGGAATGGAAATCAAAGGTAAGTAGAAACCAACTAACCACGGTCGCGTTCGAACCAACTGAAGGATAATGGAGTCGCCAAAACAGAGAAAGAGAAGGATCTGAACAGAAAGCAGCTCGGAAGCGCCTTCCTTTTTCTATTCCACCACTACAGAGAAGGAGCGAAGAAAGTTTTGTCAGTAACTCAAACGATAAGGAGAGGGGTGAAGCTTACTTATAGTTAGACCCTTATATAGTTACAATGAAAGATAGCTAACGGAACACTGTCTATATTTGAATTTCACGCTAAATAGCTTTTTGATCCCCTAAGCAAGCTACCTTGCTTCTATATATATGCTTTTTCTTTCAAAAGGCTTTCTCTAGAATGCCTATCACCCCAGATCATTCCCTTCCCCATGTGGATTCTAAACCTGGACTTACCCATGAAATCCTTGCTTTGTCTTTTGTTTTGAACCGTTCTAAACCAAAGCCTTTCAAACCTTTTCTAGTCTACTCTGTGTCCTTCACCTTCGAACCAAGCTTTGCTTTTCGATCCAATTCTAGCCGCCGACTATTAGAGGTCGTTGGAGGATACAATACCTAGCCTTTGATACAATACCTATTCTTAAGAAAAAGAATAAAAGAGAGATAAGGAAGAATGAAAAAAAAACAGAAACAAAATAGGGAAACTATACGGATATTCTATCATCTCTTATATATCGAATAATTGTGACGGAATTTATTTAAAAAATTATAAATATTTTTCAAATTTAAAATATTGTAATAAATACCAAAAAATATATTGTAAAAAATTGATCAAAAGTAAATAGAAAATAAGAGTTTTTGTTTGTTTAATGTTTTTAAAAATAGTTTTCTTTAAAATAAATAAAATAAAATTTATTTATTAACATAAGTTTTATTTAATTTTTTTAAAATATAATTTTTTATTAAATAAATATATTTAAAAAAATTATAATATTATAATATAACATAACTATTTTTATATTTGTTTATTTTTTAATATATTTGATAAAATTATATAAAATTATTTTAAAATTACGAAGTATAACATTATTTTTCTTATAAACATAATGAAAAAGAAAATTAATTATATAATAGAAAAAACTCGCTAAATTATCCTTTAATGTACAGAGCAGGTAATTGTACAGGCTTTTTTATTTTGATTTTTAAAATTTTTAAAATTATACTTTAAAACAATTTTTTATAAAATAAAAATAAAATTTGTGTTAACAAATAATTTTTTTTATTTTCAAAAAATATTTTAAAAAAATGAAGTTAAACAAATTAATTTTTAAAATTATTTTTAAAATAAAGCTTATGTTAACAAACATATTTTATTTTTTATTTAAAAAATATTTTTAAAATAGAAAATAAACAAATTTTAATTCTTAATAAAATCATATACAATTATATTAACAGATTTATAAATATATTTTTAAGTTAATTATTTAAAATTTCTGTAATAATGTCAAAATATTTAGCACTAACTCTTGTGATAAAACTTTCAATAACATATTTTAAATTTATACCATGTAGTTCAAGTCAAATACAAGTTATTTTGAATATTTAAATTTCCATAAAGTCTTAAAAACTTTAATAATTAACGTATATAATACATCACGTCTCCTATCATTATCGAGGATTGATTTTAAATAAAATAAATATTTAAATTTATTTATAATAATATTTACTTATTCCATCTAATAAAAAATTCATAAATTGATTACAAATTAGCACAAATAAAAATAACAAAATGTTAATATCTTTAATGAAGTAAACATAAAACAAAGATTATAGTTTTAAAAGAATTGATTTCTTGCTTTAAATAAGTTTGTTTCCTTAAGAAATAAAGTATAAATTTAATAATTGTTAAATTGCAACGATTTTATATAAGAAATCTGAATATTTTTATATATTTATTACTTTCACTTACAACTTAAATTAAGTTAAAATAAATAAATTTACCATTTAACAAGGGTTGATGCCAAACGAACAAACCGAATATCTCATGCAATTTAGTCAAAGTAAAACTAGATCAAATGATTGCATGTTACAAAAGGGAAAAGTTTGTAAAATTGATGCTAATATGATAAAATATAAAACTATAAAGAAATTTAATAACTAACATGTTTTTTTTATTAACTTAAAACATAATAAATTATTTAATTTAAAATTTTAAAAAATAAAAATAAAAATTACGCTAACATAAATTAAATTAAACAAATTTTTATAATCTTCAATCAAAACACATAGATTAGTTTTAGAATTTTTTCATTACGTTCTTAAATACTTTTAACATTAAGTTTTTCAATTTCTTTTATTCTGTTATAAGATCTTTATAAGAGATTTATTTATTTATTTTCTTTTTTCTTCGTCATTATTCTTTATTAATTTTTCTTATGTTTGAAGTTTAAGATTTAAGGTCATGAATTAAATAAATAATTTATAAAATGAAATTAGAGTAATGTTACTTGATTGAACAGAAAAATTACGCTATTGAAGTTATGAAAAAAAATTAATAAAAATTAAAAGACTAGCTTGTTTGTTTTATATATAAAAAAAATATTGTAATAAAAAAAAATTATTCATAAAAAAATCAATGTTGTTTATAAATAACTTTTGAAAACATTTAACATGATATGTAAATTTCTAATTTAATATTAGTTTTTATTACTTGAATTTAAATCATATTTCACCATTTAATTTGAATGTTATAACATTCAGCAATCTTAAAACCTTCATTTATAGAAAATAATTTAAATAGCCTCCGAAATAAAGATGTTATTTATAACGTATTCTAAAAATGTAGCTTAATAACTGTCATACATAATTATTTTGTTTTCCCTAATACAGTGATTCATGCTTCTATTTTAAACTATCATTTCCTCTTGTATTAGAACAAAATCAATTATCCTTATATTTTCCTTCTTTTCGATTTTTGCAACTTTTTATACCAATTCCATTTAAGATATATCCAATTTATTTTACCAAAATTTTATAGATTCTTTTGTACGCACTCACACAAATCTACTCTTTCTTTAAAGTATATCTAATTCAATTATTAATTTTTTTCAAGTTTCATGTTTAAAATCGTTAAATGAATTATGCATGTATTCTTTTTTATAATTCTAAGTACTTTTTACTAATTCTTTAAAAAAAATACATTAATTCATTATACATATATATATATATATATATTTCTTTTATAATTTTACATGTTTTTATTAAATGTTTTCCATTTTTAACCTATAGTTTATCTTAAATCTAAATACATTTATATAATGCATAAAAACCCTGGTTACTTAGAATGAAATAAGTTGGTATATTGTATAGTAAAGCATAAAAAGAGTTGGTATAAATCTCATTTTCCTTTATTCTTGTAAATGAAAAACGATGGGTCATAAGGTCAAATATGATGAATGAATGCCGTAATTTGGAAGGTTTTGCCTTGTAAGTCGCAAAGACTATATCTTGTCGTATGCGTATCTAATTTGTTCCTGTGTTATGGTGACACCGTCATGCAGCCTCAAATTTTCAGTTTTCACACCCCATTGGTAAAACGTTTTGACCATTTTGGGACGTGCGGATAAAATGTTTATAGAATTTAGGCACTTTGAAACGCGTGTCCTCTACGCCATTACTTCCCAATGGTCAAGTTGGCCACATGACATCAATCAATAACATAGAAATTGAACACCAACACAAACACATAACACAACACAAGCTTGTAGAAATTGAAAACCAAGGCTTCGTAGCCAAAAATGAAGGGTCTTCCGTGCCTTGTTAATACACACTACAAGCTCAACTCCTCTCTTCCTTTTAGCAAAGCCAATTTGAGTTGTTATGTGAGCGTGGGCAAGGTGAGGAACTTGGGCTTCAAGGGGGACAAGAGTTTTTGGTCTAGTCATGTTTCGTGTTTGGTTCATCCGAGAAAGGATGTGTTTGTGGTAGAAAGTGGAAGGTGGGGTTCGGTGGAAGAGTTGGAGAGAGAGGTTGAAGCTGAAATGAAGACACAAAAAGATGAAAGGTTTAGGCATAAGTGTGGAGAAGAAAAGGGTGTGGTTGAGATGTTGGAGTGTTTGGAGATGGAGGCAATTATGGGTGAGGATGTGGGAAAACACCCTATGGATTACAACCGAAGGGCTCACATATTTGATACAAGCTCTCGAGTCTTCCAAGCTCTTAAAGAGCTCAATAGTCATGCATGATGTTCTTTCTCAACGATAGCTAGTAACTAGTAACTACTACTATTTTGTTTTTGCTGAAAATCAAATAAACCAATCAAGAATAATAACGACCAATTGTATCTTTGAATAATGATTGTTTTGTGCTACATTACCGTGTACACATACGATTATGTCATAGTACTTTTCTTCTTTTTGTGGTTCGCCAAGCCTATTTCGACTTCTAATTGTGATTTTGCTGCATTTTCATTTCATCCACCATGAATACAAGAGTAGATTCCGAGTCTGAATTATTGCTTTGTATTCCTCTCCAGATACTGGACCTCCGATTCCAGTTTCCCTACTTTCTGAGATTGATTATTTATCGGGTTTTACACCATAGACTACCTCAAAGCTTCAGTAATTAATGGAAGTTTACGAATAGAGTTTGTCTATGTTATCTTGCAAGATAAATTAAAGAAATTAATAGATTATATTAAAATGGTATTAATTTTTTATTTAACTTGTTATAAATAAAATATCATTAATTCATCTAAAATGAACTATCTATCTTCTGAAATGATTGAGGCAAACCCTGGTTAACAAGGATAAAACGGAAGTACATAAAAAAACACATTTCAATATTCGGGGTAAAACTAGTTTAGATATAAATGTTTTAATAAATAGGAAGATAAATAAATAAGCAATTAATTAAATTTTTATATAAATTAAAATTAATTTGTACATTTCAACTTATAAAAATGTTTGATGAAAAGACTTTTAAGAATGTTAAGGTGTATGAACTAATTGAACTTTATAAGTCAGATTCAAGGTTTTTTTTTATTTTTATTTTAATATATTCTATCTGTTATTTTATAAATTATTTGTTAAAAGAATTATTCAAATTAATTAGACTAAGACAATAATGCGTATAAAAATAAGTAAACACTTTTTTTTGGTATTATTAGAAGAAGATATTTAAAACATCTCTTTTAAATTTGAGATATATTTTTAAAATATATAAAATAAAAATTAATAATAATATATAATATTACCTAAGCAATTAAATTTTAATAGTTTAAATATCAAAATTGAAAGATAAATGTTGCTTTGTTATCTCTTGACGTGTGGTTGGGAAGGCAATGCATCGGCGTCCTTGTTATTATTGTAGTTAGACATGTCAGCTTGAGTCATAACAAGGGCCAGATTTTGAGGTTTGATGTTTCTGTTAGTTTAGTACCGTTGGTATTGGTCTAGGGTTGTGCTGTCATGATTCCTGTACTGCTATATCCCATGGTTCATGCCTCTTCAAACTTGGTGTTCTCATGAGGGGTGAGCTTGAGGTAAGTCAAGTCTACGAAGTAAGGAATCAACATAAACAAAGTAGCGTAGCAGTTTTTGCTGTGTTAACCTTTGTTTAACTAGCAAGAAAAATACAAGGGAATCAGTGTAAGACTCACTTAACTCAGCTGTAACGGGAGCTATCTAGGTGGAAAAATCATTGAATCATCTTTCGAATAGCGATTGATTAACCTGAGCATTCTCTGCTCTATCTCTAATAGTTTTCTATTTATTTACATATTTAAATTACTAATTTTTTTAAGGCGTTATTTTACTGCTGAATGATAATGATTGATTCAAATGTAAATACTATTAAACTCATATAGTATTGTCTTTTGTATAAAAAGATAAGTTATGCTAAAGGGATAATGGAAAATCTGTTATGCACGATTTAAATACAATACAATCTATATTCTTGTCTTTGACCTTCACGTTAGCCCTTTCTTCTCAAGGGGGCTGGATATTGTATCTGCCTCCAGTAAATATATCATATAAACAATTAAGAATATATTCTGAACTATCATGAATTGCAAGAATTCGATACTCAACAGCAACACCTTGCAACTAAAGCTAAGCTGACACCCAAATGGAAATTATGTGAGAACATCTTGCAGTCTTACCTAGTTACCTCCAAAAAAGGTTGCAGCGCCGAGTGCTGCAGGGCTACAAAATTAACCAATGAGAATCATGTACAGGACTACAGGTAGAGTGTATATGTCATGACTGGATGACTGGGTTTGCACCAAGAAAACTAGGGCCAGTACCATAGAACGATGTTCTGTTTCTGACTAAAACCTAGCTCTACCTGACCATTTTGGAAAAATAATCGGATAGATTGGATACATAGGTAAAGAATTGTAGTGAATTGTAGTGACATAAACCTGAGAAAAACATTGGTGCAATTTTATAAGAGATGAAATTATAAAGTTACAGCAAACTACAGTAAAGCGAAAACTAAAAAACTGAAAAAGAATAAAAAGTACACTTCTCTGCCTAAAAAATTTCTACATGTAACAGTCTGATTAAAAATTTTGGCCCGACTGCAATAAGGAACAATAACGACACTCGCTCCTTCATACCCTAAATCAGTAACAAATAACAGCTCTTGTAAGACTCAGAAGTCACCACCGCACTAACAGAACTTCCAACGGTTATTGCAGACAACACAAGTGACATAAGTTGTCATAGGTTCATCGGCACTGCGAGTCTGCATTTGGTAATAGGTGCACTTTCTTTGCCCACATCGGCCACACTTAAATTGATCGGTTGTTGCTTTTGGTTGGGTTCCACGCTCACATTCAAACAAAGCTTTCTCTTTAATTTTCTCATTCTCCTGCTTCCTCTGCTCACTAGCCATTTCTGCTGTGCTCATGTTGACCAACCGCTCTGGTTCAACAACACCAAGTAGAACTTTTCTCCGGAAATCTGGGTTATTTTGATCCTTAAGGTTAAACATTAAGGATCTATACTTAACCTTCTGGGCCCCATTTGAAGGACCCCACTTTTCAAATAATACAGACTCTACTGTCACAGCAACACGAATAGGGTCACATGCATTAACCTCTTCCAACATATCTTCATCAGCCTCTCCAGAGACCTTGGCTAAAGCCTCTTGGAGAAGTTCCCTTATTTTGTCTCGCACTGAATCATTAGATTTAATCATAGTTTTTAGCTTTGGGGGAATGGCAGAACTGGATGATATTTTCTTAGCTCCAGAAACCGGCTTTTCCACCTTGATGCTTGCAGCACGATCAGTTTTCTCAGTCTTGACATCAACATTTTGTACCTTCTTTATATTGTCTAAGGTTGACTTTGATGTACCATTCCTATCAATTTTCTCAACCTTGACAGTTTCACTTTTCTCAACCTTCACTGAAGGACTCTTCTGCATTTTCCCAGCTTTAGCTCTCTCCCCATTTGCTGACTCAACCTTATTATCACAGCCCCCATTCTTATTTTTGCTTGTTTCCTTGATAATTATGCCTTTCCATATCTCAATTAGGTCAGTAGCAAAGGCCCGAATTTTCTGCCTTGGGTGTTTAGTGAGAACTTTAAGATGTTTGCCCACCTGAAGGATCACATGAAACAGAATAAAATAAGTCTTAGTCATACACCTAAAGCCATGAAACAAGCACATATTTGAGATCAGTTAGTGTGCCCTTCTGTGAAAAAATATATTACAAACCCATCTTTAGTGGTAGACTTTTATTGTTTGATAGAGAAAGGAAATCCATCAAAGAGAAAAGTAAATAGTTAAAGACGGAGGAGCTGAGATATCCTTCAAAATAAAAACACAAGGGATTGGTGGGGAGAAGGAGATGAATGCATGAAGAAATGAATTTGATTTACAGATTGATTGGGATGGGGAGAAAAATTTGAATATCAAACCTTGTGCTTGGAATGTTAAAAGATAGGAAATGATTTTCTTTCTAAAATCCCATGGATTTCCAAAGCTTTAGAGTCAGAAATCCTGTAAATATGGTGGGATTTGTTGGGATTTGGTTTGATTTGAAATAGATATACCATTTTTACCAACCTTCTTATCATTCAGAAAAGGAGAATTTATAAGAATAAAAGCATAAAAATAATGAGTCAAATCAAATCAATAACATTTCCAATTAGTTCCAAGCATAAAAATAGATTTCCAATTCAATTCAAATAAAATGGTTTATACCAAGTTCCAAAATTGGGAATCAATTTTATAATCACATCAAATAAATTCAAATCAAATCAAATCAAATGAAAACAGAGAAGAAAAAACAGTCATTCTGCCTGGCAACGGAAAAAATTGAAATCACTATTTCTGCATCCACTGTATAAGAGAAAAAAGCAGTAATGAAAATTTCCATCTTTCACATGCTCTAATCACTGTGCACAAGAACAGATTTGGATTCTCGTTTTACTCAAGAACACGACAGTGTCATGTTATGAAAGACAAGATGAAATTTAATTTGTGTACGACCCACCATTACCATATCACGGTCTGGTCTACAGATCATATCCAGAAGAAGTTTGCCTTCTCTCAAAAAACATGACACCGTTATGTTATGAAGGAAACGGAAAGGATGTGAATCAAAACAGAAATTACATAACCAGCACTGTCCAATAAATAGTAGATCCCAGCTACAAGGAAGGACAAACTCAGTAAGCAATAATAATTTATAAATTTTAACATGAACAGTAACCTTGGAAGATTCTGCATCTTCATTCTAACATCCCAAAGTAATACTAAAATTCTTCAGTGGAATTAGTTAAGGGAAAATTTGCAAACCTTTCGCAACCAAACATTATCAACACTTGAAGAAATAGCTATTTCAGAATTTAAACATCCCCACCCATCACAACTCATAACTGCATGATCCAACCCAAACCCAATTTCTGTAATGCATACACATTAGCTCAAGCAGCTTATTTATTTGAGTACATACCACAGACCAAAATATACAACATTTTATGACTTCACCATTGCCCTTTATCATAGTTATCATCCCGGTCAAACTGTGTTTATTTTCGACCGGACCCTAACCATTATAAAATGCAAATCATATTACCACGCAACTTATCATAGCATTCACTCGTTTCTCTTAAAACTTCAAATTACCAATTGATTTGAGAAAAAAAACCAAACAGCTTCATCCAAAAAAATAAAATAAAAAATCCACCAATCAAAGACCACAAAAACAAAGCCTAAAAAAACGTTAAAAGGAAAAAAAAAAGGTGGAAAATAGGGAGAGATAAACACCTGTGTGTTAACGAGAATCTTATAATTGACGGGAAATTTCCTAAGCTGCTCGAGCGCATCGATGCATCGGCTCTCATCGTGTTCGCCGTCGCCGGAGCTGCACGAATCCGCGGCCTTCTTGGCCGCGTCGTACAATTCCACCAACTCCTTCTCCATCGAACCCAACCACTCCTTCCTAATCCTCAACACGCACACCAATCAGATCAAATTCACAAACAAATTTAATGATACAAAAACAATACATAAAACGAAAGAAATTGCAGAAACTGAGATTAGCGGAGTGTAAACTCACCAGAATGGTGCCGGTTGTCTCCTGCGGCTGCGGTTGTGTTCTCAGTGAAGGGAAGAGAAGAAGTCTCAACGCACGCCCAAGTGTGACATATAAACGGAGAGGATCATCATTCATCACCATCATCCGACGGTTGGTGTTGCATCTTGGGCCTAGGGGGATCGAACATTCTCGATCCGGTTTTCAGATAATGTTAACGTTTTTTAAAATAAAATAAAATTTCAAAGAATCTTTTATTTAAATACATAGTTAAATCAAATATATATATATATAGTCAAATTAAAATAAAATTGACGTTAACTTTTTCAATGTTACATATCATAATAATTTATATATAATAAAATTATATTCAAATTATAAAATTTAATAAATTAATATTATTAAGTATTATAATTTTTATCTTAAATTTATGATTTATTTTTTTAATTATGTACAATAGTGCAAATATTAAAAATTATTATATTTTATGAATTTTGTTAACTTAAATTTAAGTCTTCATTTATTATATTAAAGTGATAAAAGTATAATTTAAATAAAATTTTATTTTAGTAATTACTTAAAATGAAATTAGTAAGACCTATAATTTATTTAAAAAAAATTAAAAATTACAAACTTGGGTTATCGCATATACCTGCAAATTATAAAAAAATATTTAAAGAGATGGAAATTGAAATCATGATTTACTTTGATTTTTCCGGTGGAAACTTGGGATTGGAACGGGTCATAAGGGGTGTGTAGGTGTGGTGGGCGGGGAGTTAATTTATTTATTTATTCTATTTTATGATCCTATTGTTAGTGAATGGCGTCCATTGTAGAAAATTTGTGATAAAAAAAAGTCTCTGCTATTGTTTTTTAATTATGGTTTTGAAGTATATAGGAGAGAGTGGTGTAGTTGGGGTTTTTGAGTTATGTTTTGCTTATTTTGGTGGGAACTTGGAATGGCAGAAGCTGAAAGATACTTGGCGTCTGTCAACAGTTGAAAGGACCAACTTGAAAAGCGGATCACCTCATCTCTGCTGCCCCAAAGTGGAAAGAAAAGGAAAATAGTATCCACAATGTTCCATTCAAATTGCAATCTCTATCAAGTCATACACAAAATCTTATGTATAAATGCAACGAGCTTATAAACTAAAGTTTTATAGCATAAAGAACAAAATCAAAATCAAAGAAAACATTAAAAACCAAGAATAAAGAAAGGATTGATTTTCTCTTACTATTCGTTTGGAAGGAAGAGAAAACGAGGCAAAGGAAAGAAAATAAAGAGAATGGAAGGAAGGTCGTGTGTTCAGTGTTTGGATGCGTGAAAATAGGAAAGAGAATGAAAATTTGTGGGGTTACGGTTGAAATCTCGTGGAGAAATATAAGTAGGAATGACAACGACACGGGTAGGGGCGAATTTAAAAAAAAAAAAAAAAAACTCAATTCCACCAAGATCTTATGTATGCTCACTTATATTAATTAATATAAAAATAATTAAATAATAAATTTTATATAATTTTTCTATTTACATGCATATCAATGATATCTAAATTAAATATCACACACACACATATATATCTATATATATATATAAGAGCAAGGTGGGTTCAAAACAAATGTCAAAAATCTAAAACCCAAACCCAAATTCATCTTTCTTTAGAAAAAATACCCGAACTCAGCTGTCATCAAACTCGAGTCGAGATAAAGTGAACCTCCATAGATTCCAGTCATATTGCCATCACTAAATATGAGGGGAGGGACGTTGGGACAGTTTCTAGTATTATTAAAAATATTTATACAATATCAACAATTAAAAGTAACTTTTTATTCAGAAAATACTATAACTCAAATAATAATTATCGTGATTTTCAATGCCTGTATTTTAGCAACATATTGTTTTATTCATTATAGCTACTTTGTTCTCAAAAAATTATTCAGAACCAAAATATGATCTCTCTTAAGGATTAAAGAAATACTTGCCTCCACTATTATAAACAATATTTCCAACATACTTTTTATCATCGTGTGAACTGCGCGTGTAGCCTTCTAAGAACAAGCTAAGAACCTCTTTGTTCCTCAATCGGCGTAGTAAAACAGGGTTACAATGCTTAAAACCAACGATAGAGTCGGCTTGAAAAACGATTTGGATGGCATTGATTTATTTTCGATTCCTCAATGCCGAGAGAAAACCAATCAGGCTGTATCTCATAATTTTTAACTCCTACTTAGCGAAACCCATATAAATTCTACCTAGTAATATTTTAACGTAACACCTAATTTTTAAAAATGACTTAAAAAGTATATAAAATATATATTTTTGACATTTTCAAACGGTGAATTTGTAGTCCTTCCTAGAAACGTGAGAAGATAATTGTGTATTATCATCCTCGGCAAAGGATGCTACTGCCATAAAATCAACAGTTCGTTCGTTCAACATGGAGGAGCAAGAAGAATGTTGATTTATAATAGAAAATCTCTGGTAAAAACAACCAGCGCACAACATTAAAATGTATATCCAAATCCATCACATAAAACATGCGCGAGAAGAACTCAGCAGAAAATAACATTATTCGACAGTTATTCAATTACGCTCCCTGACATGATCCAAAAATTCAAACCGATCTTCTAAGATTTCAGTTCATTTTTTCTCAGGATCTTGCTTCTCCAAGAAGGTCTTCCTCAACCATCCCCATGGCTGTAAATGATTTAAAGAAAAAAGCATTACAACTGCACTCAACCAACAAGAAAACATCTATAAATATGCATATAGAAGTAAAATGCCACACATTGACACAAATCACCAAAATAGAGAAAACCAGGATAGCCAAAATGTCCCACTTAAAGTATATTCCGTCTGGAGTCGTTACCAATTTACCAGTCCTTTCCTAAGAGTTAACAAATGTATGCTTGTTCATCATGTAATGTTATATGAAGATAAAAAAATAAGTAAATATGCTACATGGAAGGGTAAATAAGTAGAAGCATAAACACATAGGGGTGAGGATGGCAAAATAGAAAATAAAGGGAATATTCACGTTGTTAAATCCAGAGCATGACCAAATGCTGAGCAGGCAAGGAATAGAGGGCGGTAGAAATTCCGTTGCAGAGAAATGAGATTAGATGAGGGAAAGATAGGTAGTGGAGGGTAGTCATCAATTGAAGGGCAAGGGGAATGGGTTTTGGCTAGAGCTTCTGTGCATCTGCTGAATTCCAAATATATCCTTTAATTTCTGCATTTTCTATTCTTGTGAGATGCTAGTCTCCATTGTTTTTTCAGTAAAAGTCAGTTCCTACCATAAGGTTTCTGACAAACAACAAATCCATTAAAATCAATATCTATATCAAAGAGTTGCCATCATTTTTTAGACACAATCAACGCATCATCTCACTCTTCATCCTCATGTTTGAAACAGGAGAACACATAATGAGACAGCACTCCCTTATTTTCCTACTGTGATGAAGAGAGAATGTCAAAAAATTCAAAGAACAATACACTCAACACTACACCCATCAAGAGCAGATCATCCGAATCAATTTTTTGTTGGAACTTGGAGCACAATTGGTAACAGAGAAGATTTCCATCACCATCACAAACAAAAACTTGCCAAACATGTTTGGTCCACCATAAAGCAGGATAAAAAATTAAAATCTATGAAACAACATTGTATTAGGCACTGATTATAAATATCAAAGAAAAACCAATGAATCTTAAATAAACTAAATTTTATGAAACTATTATCTAAATACTCGCATATCTTGCTAAAATTTCAGCAAGGAAGATAAGTGCTACAGCTTAAAAAGACTATAAAATCACGCAAAACGTACATCTCCACAGCATCAATGAACAACTGCTAAGAAGCTATTACTCCATTTTTTGGATGATTTCAAGTAGATAATAAACCGAAATTTATTAAAAAAAACCCACCCGAATCTCAAGGATGAAAAAAAATTGATTCGTAGAGTTAAGAGCGAATTAAGGTGCTATGGCAAAAGAAATCAAAATGTTCGCGTAATTAATGAGACATTGACGATCAGCGGGACTCAAAAAAAAAAAAAAAAAAACTCTCCAAGACATAAAATAGACACAGTAAACAAAAACAAAAAAAAAAAGTATATTATGAAGTTATACAATAGGAGGCAGTTGGAATATGAGTTTAGATCAGAATATTCAGAAACAGAAATTCGAGAACGAAATTTCAGATCAATACGGGAGGTCGTAAATAAGAGGAAGGAAATAGTAGATATAATTTTCCAGAGGCAAATTGGAAAGCCAGAAATTAGAAAAAGAAAATGGGAAATATTGAGAGGATATTAACCTGAATGAGGTAGAGAGCGCCGGAGGCGGCAGCAACACCCCACATAGCGGCGGCTTTGACGTCGGTGGGTTGGAGACGGAGCTTTGCTGGTAAACCGGCCATTTTCTCGAATCTCAAATCTCGACTGCGAAAGCGAACCCTAAGAGCACCGCTTCAATTTCAATTGATTCTGAAAGGTCCCAGAATTCTTTTTGCTTTTTGATGAACCAATGTCCCACGATTTTCATTTCAATCATTTATATTTTCTTTTAAAATTATTTATTCGCCTAAACTTAAATTATTAAATGCTCTTTTATTCTTTATTTTCAATAATGTTATTCTTTTTAAAAAATTCTAGTTACTTTAAATTGTTAATACTGTTCCATTATTCATCCTTTTTTTGGTTTCCCTGTAAATAAGTTATTTCAAAAGTAAATGACTTACCTGTCAATTAAAAATATAATTTATCATGGATGTATATTGTATAGATGATAATAGTAATAATAATTTCTTCATTTTTTCATTACAAAAAATTGTGTTTTTTTAATATACAAAAAATTAGGGTGAGACCGTATGAGTGGAGATTTGTCATAAAGTTATTGAAAGCTACATAATTAAGATTAATAATAAATATTTATATTCTGACTTCAATTCTATGATTGTTATGAATAAAAATTCAATTGAGTGATTCGATCCTATTAACAATCAAACGTATCAAAATTATATAAATCAATTAATTTCAGTTTCGTTATTTTATTATGTCTGTTATGGTATGCTACTGATAAAATTAATAACAATGTTTTTATATAAAATTACTCTTGGAATATGAATTAGTTAGTTACGAAAACACAAACATATTTATTAAAATTTTATAAAAATAATACTCAATAATTAATATAACAATAAAAAAAAAGGTTGAAATCATTAAAGATGGTGTAAAGTTTAGTAAGAAAATTAGTGAATGAATGCATATATGTTACACTTCAATAATTTGATTGTGTAGTTAGAGATTGCAAGATGCAACGTTAACATGAAAACCAATATAATATTCTTATGCTATGCGATGAGATTTGGTTGTAAATGGTAATTAAGTTTGGTACGTCTAAATAAATATAATAAATAAAGATTAAAACTTAAATTTTAAGAGGAGGAAGTCTAACAAAATACTTTCTAAGATATTTTCTTTAGCACATTTTTAATAAGTGGATGACATACTTAACATTGGACGTGATTGAAATGGAATGATTTAAAAATTGTTGATGTGGTTATTGCTTCCATGTTATTGTTTCCGTACCACGTTCTTAATAGCATCTGATGGTTGGGACTTGGGATGCCAAACTCATCGTATGAATATATTCTATTTAATAATGAATTTTGTTCATGGCTTTATTTTTTTTCTTTCTTTCAAAAATATTCATATGGTGCATAGTTCAGCTCTAAATCTTTCTCCTCAAGCTATGTTTGAGAGTTAGGTTTTGGAGAAAAAGAGAGGAGAGGAAAAGAATTAGAAGGAATTTAATTTTATTTGGAAGTTGCTTAATTAGGAAGAAAAGATTTTGAGAGTTTTTCTAAACCTTTCAAAACCTTCTAAAAGTTTATTTTTTAAGTTCTCTCATTTTAGGAGTTTTGTTTTTCTCATTTTTTCATATTATTTTACAAATAGAATTTTTTTAACTTTTTTTTAAATATTAGTTTTTTAAGTGATAAATTTTTTTAAAAATAAAAATATTAATTTTAAAATTATTTATATAATTAAACCCATCTATCACTTTCTAAGGGTGACAATTAATCTCCAGCTATAGGGATCCTCGCATGGACCGTCTCAAATGGGGCTTCAAATGCGGGAAAATTCTCCCTACGGAGACAGGGATAGGGATGAAAATTCCCTCGCTGCTAATTTGGGGATGGGGACGGGGACCAGTTCTCCTGCTCCACGGGTTCTCCAAATCCTTGAGCATATATAAAAATACTTAAATATCATACATAGGGTAATATGGTAACTTACTTATTTAAAATAAAATATAACTTACTTTTAAATAATAATAATATAAAATTATAGTTTTAATTATTTTTTATGTATTTTCAAGAAAATTCGCAGAGATCCATGGGGAAGCGGGGAACCGGGATGGGGAAAAATCTCCCCATGACGGGGATTGGGGACAAGGACGGGGAGGAATCCCGTCCCCGCACAGGTGCCACCTCTATTATTTTTCCTTCTTAATATTAAACATTCAAACAAAAGAGAGGTTTAACTTTCTTCTCCCTCCCTTCCTTTCCTCTCCTTCTCCCTTCAAACTCTTCTCTTTCCTCTTCTTCTAAATTCTCAAACAAAGCCTAAAACTAATATTTATCTGTTGTGATAATATTTTTATGTTTTTTGTATTTAGTTTTATTTTTGAATTTGCTATAATTTTTTTTACTATGAATATCAGGTTCTACAATTTTACATTTGTGTTATGCTTTTTTGAATATGTCATAATTATGTGTTCAAAATTTCTGTGTATAGATTGTAAATTATAAGTGGCGTGATTTTTTTTCTCCTATGTTAATATAGTTCTACACTTTTGTATTTGTGTCAAGAAATTTTTTTCTAATATATATATATGTGGTTCAAAATTTGTGTGTAGGTTGTAAATGGCGTCTTCAATAGTTAGTGAAAACAATTTTTAAAGATTGGATGTAAGGTCTTGTGATGATACGTTTAAACAAAATTGAAGGTGATTTTATTTACTTTTTGATCCAAAAGTACTTAATTCTTTTATTAATATGTTTTAAATTATTTATTTATTACTATACATAAAGTTTGATTGTATTGAGTTGGCCTATTTAGTTATAACATTTTTTAAAAATTTCATCACGTTTTTTTTTTTCAGATCATTCTTTGATTCAATTCTGGATATAATTTCACCGCTTGATCCATTTGGTACTGAAATTATAGTATATATTATGAGAGATGAAACACAACTTTTTCCTTAGCCATGTATGAGAAAAATGGGCCTTAATTTACGAGAAGATTTAGCGATGAAATGTTGCTTGATAGTTACAAAGAGGAAAATAAGTTTGAGTTCTGCTTTTAGGAAACTCTTTCTATATTTCAGCGTAAGAATTTTTCAATAAGTTAATGATCTTTTACGTGTATTATGTTCTCTTATTTAATGGATAAAAGACGTATAATTTTTTTATTACTATAAAGGTTTTGTCTAGTGAATTTTATACTCAAGATTTACTTCATAAGCTGAGAAAATGTTCACTTTAATGTGATTAGGTAGATTCATTTGAAGTTGAAGTATATTGAATTAAAAGATAAAGATGTTGTATATATCTAAAGTTTGGATGACATTATTTTTGTATTATAAATGATATCAATGCTGGAGATGTGCTTAAAAAGTCAATACATACCCAATTTTATATCTTCTTAATGATAATGCTCATTCAGTACAGCAGTAATTGGTGGTACTTCTAGATGAAATGTATCTTGGTTTTTATAAGTCTCTCCTTGAATGATACTCATGTAATAAATATCTATTTAATCATTTTATATATAAATAACTGAAATAGTTTTAGATAAAGTAAAAATTTTATAAAATTAAAAATTAGAGTGATCAAGTAAAATTTATTCAATGATCATAATATAAAATTATAAGTAAAATTTGCTTTAATTTATAGCAACAGCTCATTGTAGATAAGTTTACATTTGCATTTATTCATTATACAATTTATAATAAATTAAAGTTAAGAGTTAAATCAATTATATTAGAATTTTATATGTAGAGATGTCAAAATAGCAGAACTCAATTGACCAAACCTTAAACTACTTAAAACGGTGGGCTGAGCTTAGAATTTTATATCCAACATCAGTTAGTCAAACTCGTCTCATATTGACTTATCAAAATGTAGATTAATGAGAGGTCAGTTTGTCAAGCTTTTTTTTTTTTTTTTTTCTTTTAAGAAGATATAAATATTATTATTAATATAAAATATTATTTTAATATTTTCTATTGACTTTATTAATTTTAGATAATCTTGCGAACTCAAAGACTTCATTATTCATTATATATATTTTTCGTTTTTTTAAATCTTCAATGGATCTATTTGTTAATATGTTAATTCACTCTTGAATGATCCAAGTTTAGATTCTTAGTCCATTTTCAAAAATAATACATGACAAGATAACTCCAGAGTTTTTTATGGAATTGAGGTAAGCTAAGACAAGCTAGTCTATTTCACCACCCTTAATTATATGATATGACTATAAATATTCATCAACATGGTTAAAAGCTTAAATCTTTAATAGAAGTGCAATTGTTTATTTATAGGTGCTTGTTGTATTAAATGTGTATTCTTTTCTGTTTGAGCTGTCAGACATGAATTATGAACTAAATGTTGCCGACATTTAATAAAATCATACTTCTAACTTTTAACTATAAAGTTAATTAAAAATTGGGAACTTGGAAACTTGTAGTTAAGAGCTTGTAGTTATATAAATTGCTTATAAAATTAAATTGTTTAGAAAATTAGTTGTGCAACTTATTTATTGATATTAAATGACTTAAAAGGATATATAATATTATATTAATATAATTTTAAAGTTAAATATAACATATTTTAAAACATCTTATTAATAAAAGTGATATTATTAATTTAAACAACAACTTATATTTATTTTTAAAATTATTAATTTTAACATTTTATTTTTAAAACATCTTATTCTCAGTGGCATATTTCTTTTTCCGCGAGTGGTACGAGAAGATCCAAAACTCCATACCCTCATGCTCTCCAAACTCATGGCGTTCTTCAGCATTGGCTTCATCCTCCACCATTTCATCAACTATCACACTTCCTCTCACGACTTAGACCTCATCGATGATAACATTGTGAAGCATGACGCTTGTCCCTTTTGCCCTTACCCTCCTCCCACCCTCATCAACATCCTCCTGCTCCTCTGAGGACATTAATTAATGAAAAATTTATTTTATCTCTTGTATTTTATGTCAACTTTAGACTTTAACTTTTAAAAGTGTACAAAATAATACCATGTAATTTTAAAAGAAAAAAAAAACTTTTTCTCTATCTTTTGAGTAAAAATAATAAAAAAATACACGTTGTTGTAGAGAGGGAAGATTTGAGATTTGCAAGTATTTTTATTTAAAAAATAAAGAAATTAGACAACTAAGTAATGAAAGAATTTTTTTATACTTTAAAAATATACGGTTTTGTGTGGCATACTTTTGAAATTTTTGGTTTAAATTACATATAACCAAACATATAAGAAGGTAAAATAGACTTTTTGTTTAATTAATTTTAGGAAAAGAAAATAATTAATTATATAATTGGCTAATAATTAATTGTCTGTGATGTATGTATTTATGTATGCATGAGTAAGTCAAGTAAATTTGTAAAATTACAAAGTATTTAAGGTTGGTACAGAGAAGAAGAATTTGCACACTAATATTTCTAGTATAGTGTTTGTTACGGAACTCTTAAACTTGAGAGTGTATTGACTACTCTCTTTATATTATATACTAAGATATTAAAAGATATTTATGTCTTTTTTAAATGCACCACTAATTCTATTATTAAAATTAACAGTTTTGATTCTTCTACATATATAAGAGTATCAAATACTCTCTCATTTTTCAGAATACTGTAAAATTTATTTTTTAGTATAACTCCAAAGTAGAGAATAAACTCTAAATTTTTTTGTATATTAATAATTGCAATGACTAAATTTATTTATCACTTAAATCGTCTTTTCAAGTTAACTCCACATGAAATTCTCTTTGTAACTTTATTTAGAAGTTACAATAAGGAAGGGAAAAGGGAAGAAGAGGAACAGAAAAAAAATAAAATTTAGAGACCTTTTGATAATATTAATTTTTTAATAATTAAATAGTATATTAATGATTATTTGAAGTTGTGTTATTCAGTTTGTCACTTATCAAAAGATAATTGATGATAAAAACTAATTCAAAATATTTTGAAAATGTTATAAACTAAATTCTAATAAATTATTTTTTAAGATTAATTTTAAAATATGATACTTTAATAAAGACTGAAAATATAATTGAGTATACATTTTAATTAAATATATTTATAAATTTGATTTAAAATATTAATATAATTTTGTATAATTTTCAAATGTTAAAAGTACTTACTCTCAATGACTTAAAAATTGATTTGCTTTGATCAAAAGTTTTAATGTTTTATAAGAAAAATTATATATTTAAATACATTTTAGAAATTAATAAAATTTACCATAAAACATGTGAATCAATTAACAAAATCTTATTCCAATTTAATTTGTGTTTTTGAATTCAAATTATGATAAATACAATTGTATTAAATTTTTAATATTTAATTTTTAATATATATATATATATATATATATATATATATATATAAACTAGTCACTCTTTAGTAATATTTTTTCATTTAAAATTGACTCGGTCAATATTTATAATGATTTCAGTAGTTCTTATTTAAAAATTAAAATAGTATATTCTTAGAAACATTTAACCCTTTATTTCACCATCGAAGGAAGGAAATACAAAAGAACAAAAATTAAAAAGAAAAGAAAACTTTTTTTTTATGTAAAAACATATTAGTAACATATTTCCTAACCATTATTAATTATTAAATAAATATAAAAATTACGTAGCTTTCATTATTAATTTAATTATTTTCACTCTTAATTTAACAATTCTCCCTCTTACTTTTGCTATTATCAATAAATTATATGAAGAATATGTTTGGTCCTTAGGTAAGGAACTCGGATCCTCTGTATTCGAAATTCCTGCGTTCATTCCTGTATTTATTTCATCGTCCAAAGATTTATTTATTCTTTTTCTATTTTATTAATTTATTATATTTTAAAATATAAAATGAACAGTTGAGATTCATCTTTCTTTTTCTTTCTAATTGCAGAGAATCCATACTTATATGGTCAGGGGAAAACTGAAGAGAAAGAAAATGAGAGGATGATTCTCTTTTTTAATAAATACAAGTGATAGTCAATTGAAGATGATGATTTTGTTGGCATTTAAGAGTATTTGTCATTTATTTTGATTTATTTTTTTACATGACTAGTCATCCAAATTAACTGAATATAAAAATAATATGCAATTCAAATTAGTTTATTTGAATGGAATATTAAATTTAACAACCAAACTGCTATTTTACAGTTTGGTTTGAATTAAATTTTTTATATTTTTTATGAACTTTATTTAAAAATATTTTTATATAATTTATAATTTAACTTTCAATTTAGATAAATTGATGATTAAATAAAGCTAAAAATCAAAATTTGTTAATAAAGTACAAAAAATTAGTCAAAGGTGAACTGAGAGATATAGAATGTGAGAATGAAATATCTCTCATATTTGTAAATGCAAATGAGAATGTATGAAAGATGTTAATTTTGTCAGTATTGAAGGGTATTTGCGAGTGATTTGATTTTTTACACAAAAATCATTCGAATCGAAGATAAAATAAGGCCAAAAATAAATGAGTTTGTAAAAAAATAATAATCAAAGGAGTGAATTTGCGAAAAAATAAATGTTATAACGAAAAATCTCCTATATTTTCTAAATGCAAATGATAATTTGTTAAAGATATTGATTTCTTTTCAGTATCTAAGAGTGTTTGTAAATTAGTTTAATTTAATTTTTGCACAAAATCATCCAAATTGAACATAAAAATGCTATGCAATTCAATTTGGTTTAATTGGAATGTAATATTAAAATTGAACTAAATCAAACTGATATTTTGCAATTTTCATTGAATTTTTTTATGATTTTTATTTTTTTGAATTTTAATTTAACTCTTAATTTAGATAAATAGAAGACTCAATAAGGTAAAAAGTCAAATTGAATTTTAAAAGAATAATAAAATAACATATTAATCAAAGGAGTAAATATATGAAAGAATGGTAGTTTTTATATAAAGATATAATAAAAACACTAACATAAATTTATCATAAGAACATTTCAGTTATAATAATAAAATTAAAAAATAAATCAAATGATAATAAACAAAATGTAATTTTTTCAATTTTCAATTTTTTACTTTTCAGTTTTATCAGTTTTTTAAAGATCATTTGAACAATTTAAATGTAATTTGATTTAATTTAAACACCTAATTGCTCTTTCGAAACAACTAATAAAAAGTTTCAAAGTTAGGATTATGAAGAAATGTATTGAGCTAGACGTATATAATATTTATTATAATCACTAATCACTACCAGAAAAATATTATTTACAGACGGTTATTATAGACGGATTTACAAACAGCTTTACAGATAGATTTTTGATTTTTTTTTAAAATATTCTAAAAAATCTGTCTGTAAATCTGTATGCAATACATACTAATACAAATTCGTCTGTAATGGCCGTTTGTAATACAAATAGATAAAAATTTATCTGTAATAGTCGTTTGTAGCTTACCCGCCATTTGGTGCGAAATAATAGAGACAAGAATTATAAACGGATTTTTCCATTTGTAATTTGAAAATGGAAGGGAAATTTGGAGCGTGAGTTACATACGGAAAAATTCGTCTGTAAATATTTCTCTTTTTAACTGACTTTTCATCTAACGATTTATAGACGAATTTTTCTGTCTGTAACTGGACTTGATGAATTTACAGATGAAAAAATCCGTCTATAAATAAACTTTTAAAACACAACGTTTCATTAAACCATTTACAAACAGATTTTTCCGTCTGTAACGTGTGAAATCCTTAAAACTGCGGCTCCTCCTTCTCCTTCCTCATTTTACATAATTTACTCTCTCTCTCGCCTCTATCTCTCTCTAGGAACTTTAGTTTTTTGGCCTTTGCAAGTGATTGGAGCATCCTTTTGAAAGATAATTTGCATCATTGTGTTCTGGTACGATACTCTAACTCTTAATCGGTTTAGTTTTTTCTATTTTTGATGTATTTTAGAGACTTAAAATTTCTAAGATAGAGTTGTAGAATTGGAGATTGTATAACTAAGGGACGGGCGTAGAAGTCCTTCTCCGAACCTAATTATTGTGTGTTGTGAAATTCTGTGTTTGCGGAGTTTGTAGAATATGCATGTTGTGGAGTTATAAGGGGATGTGCTCTATAACGATTTAGGATTGTAATGTGTATGTTTTAGGATTGTAATGTGTATGTGATTTTTTATTTTTTTTTGCTAATAAACAGGGCCTAAAAGCCCAAAGAAACAAACAAGACTAGACTAACCCTCTAAGAAAACAAGAACCTAGAGAATCCAAAGAGAGAAAGGGGATTAAGGAGAGTGGAGCCTCATCAAAACAAGTGAAAGAAGACCCAAAATTAGACCCTAACTTAGCCAAAAAATCAGCACACTGATTGGCTTCTCTTAAGACATGATTAAATATAATAAAACTAATCCTTCTAAGTAAATCTCTAATATCACAAATCAAGGAGAGAACAAAGGGTGATTACAATTTTGGATCTTCACAGTGAGAAAAATAGCCTCCTTTGAGTCTCTTTCAATCCAAATATGATGAATATTTTTAGAGATAACAAGTTTTAATCCCCAAAATATGCCCCAAAGCTCAGCAGCCAAAGGGGAGCACAAGTCTAAAGCTTTGTGAAATCTAGCAAGAAACCTTCCTTGACTGTCCCTAATGAGCCCTCCACAGCTAGCAGATCCATCATCAAGGGAGACAACACCATCTACATTTAGCTTAAGCTGAGAGTACAAAGGAGGTTGCCATTTGATGAACCTTTCAACCCTTAACTAGCCAACTCCTATCTTTTGCTTGGACCTACCACAGAAAATAAGGTAGTCAAAATCTGATTTAATTTTATAAAACAAGGACTCAATATTCAAAGGGGAATTCTGAAAAATATCATTGTTCCTATTAGTCCATAAATGCCAGATAGTTATACCAAACAGGAGTGTCCAATTAGGAAAAGGAAATAACCTATTAATAGATAAGTTTAAAGATAGCGAACTAGTTAGGCCTCTACTAAAGAAAGTAGCCCAACAATCTGGAAAAATGAGTTTGTTCCAAATTTTCCTAGCAAACCAGCAATCTCGAAGCACATGGATCATAGTTTCATCACTTTCATTGCACCTAAAACAAACAGAAGTTAGAGATATTTTACAATTAAAACGTTCCTCATTAGTAAGCAAACGACCATGGGCTATTTTTCATAACAAAACATTAATTTTGGGAGGGCCTTCCCAATTCCAGATCATCTTAAAAAGATTGGGGTGAGATTCTTGATGCTGGACAGAAGAAGATACAAGGTTGTAAGCTGATTTAATTGAGAAGAGGCCATTATCAGTCAAATTCCAGAAAAATCTATCATGTCCCTCTGCAGATGCAGGGGGATTAATTTTAGCAATAGATTCACAAATATTAGTAGGAAGTAGAGATTGAATTTTATGTCAATTCCAAGATCCTTTATTAGAGAACAAAACCACAAGCTCTATAACATCCAAATCAACAATCTGATGGAGGGCAGAGTTTTTAAGAGGTTGTTGGGGATAGACCCAATTATTCTCCCAAAATTTGATGGTCAAACCATCACCAACTATCCAACCTAAACCAGTAGAGAAGCCCTTCCAAACAGAAAGCATACTTCTTCAGAGATGGGAATAATTTTGAGGATTACCATAATTGAGATTTTTTCCAAGGGAAAATTTGTATTTACTATAAAGAACCCGAGCACAAAGGTCATTTGGAGAAGTTATCAGTCTCCAACAAAATTTCATAATGAAGGCTTGATTTACAAGGTGAGTCTCCCTAAACCTAAGACCCCCCCTCATGTTTAGGTCTGCAAACCTTTCTCCAACCTATTAAGTGGCATTTCCTACCACCCAAAGATCCCCATATGAACTTTCTGCAAATAGAGTCAATCTCAGAACAAACAGATTTAGGAATAAGAGTTGACTGTAGGAAGTAGGCAGAGATACTCATTATAGAGGATTGAGCTAAAGTAACTCTCCCAGCCATGGATAAAGAATTCATTTTCCAGAGGGAAAGTTTTTTCCTAATCTTATCAACTAAGAAAGTATAATCCTGCTTAGTGGGGCTGAGGTGACTAACAGGGGAACCAAGTAAGTACCAAACTGAGAAGAGTGTTTGATGCCAAGTTTAAGACTAATATTTTGGGCTAAAATAGGATCACAGTTTTTAGAAAACAAGATAGAAGATTTATTTTTATTCATAGAAAGACCAGAAGCAGAGGAGAAAATATTAAGAGCAGGAATGACCACATCAGCATTATAATCATCAGCTTTAGCAATAAGAACAATATCATCAGCAAAAAGGAGGTGAGAAATTCTTGGCCTATTAATATTGAAAGAAAAAGGAATCCAATCACCAACATTCACTCTGTCTTGAATTAAATGGGTCAGTCTTTCTAAGCAAAGAACAAAGAGATAAAGGGACATGGGGTCCCCTTGTCTAATACCCCTGTTGGGAATAAAAGTATCAATATTCCTATTATTCCAGATAATTTACATTGAGGGAGAAAAGACACACTAATAAATGAGATCAATCAACTCATGTTTTAAACCTATCTACTGAATAGTGTTTTTAATAAAAGCCTATATAAGCTTATCATAGGCCTTTTCAAGGTCCAATTTAATCATCATATACCCACTTTTTTTTTTTTAATTTATTAAAGGAGTGAACAAGCTCTTGAAGGACTAAAATGTTATCTATACCTTGCCTATCTTTGATAAAGCTGGTTTGATTACTAGAGATTAATCTAGGCATAATGCCCCTGAGTCTATTGGCTAAAAGTTTGGTAACAATCTTATAGCTAACATTACACAAGGAGATAGGTCTGAAATTCCTAAGATGCTCAGGGTTTTCAATTTTGGGAATAAGGACAATGGAGGTGGCATTGACCTCAACAATCTTAGAAGGGTTACTAAAGATGGTGAATACAAAATCATAAACAAAGGGAGCTAAGAACTCCCACTGATTCTTGTAAAAAAGAGCATGTAAGCCATCAGGCACGGGAGCTTTCAGATTACCTATACTGAAGAGAGAAGATTTAATTTCCTCCCTGGATAGCTCAACATTAAGCATAAATATATCATATTGTATAAGAGGAGGAAAAGATGAGACAGTATTGAAGAGAGGGCTAACAGGACAGGGATCAAGATATATGTTTTTGAAATAGTTCACAGTCATGGATTGGAGATTTTGGGAATCAAATTCCCAATTATTATGGTCATCCTTAAGGGCTTCAATGGAGTTCCTTTACCTTCGAATAATCATAGCGTTATGAAAAAATTTATTATTCCTATCACCAAGACTAAGCCAATTAGATTTATAATGGTGGGACCAAAACATTTCTTCCTGGTCAAGGATATTTTGGTAATCAAGCCACAAGAATTTCATCAAATTACTTAGAAAAGGATTGTCTTCATTTGTCAATTTAACAACAATACTCCTAATTCTATTAAACAGTCTTCTTTTCCTTTTGAAAATGTTACCAAAAACATTAATATTCCAATCACAAATTTTTTTTTGAAAACAACTCAAATTTTCAATCCAAGATCTAGAAATTAACTAGGAGTTTTAACTTGAATTGGGTAGTCACTATGATTAATCCAAGAAGCTAAGAATTTAAAATTCTTGTTGTGGGGTTCAAATCTATTAATATCTCTAATTTTTAACAACAATCCAACATGGTCAGACTTTAAAAGGGGGAGATGGATAAGGGAGCTATTCTGGAACACTCTCCTCCAAGAGTCATTTATAGCAACTCTATCAATTTGTTCCCTAATTTTCCCTCTAGACCAAGTGTAAGGGATTCCTTTAAAACCCAAGTCTTGAGGACCACAGAACTCAAGATACTTAGCAAAATCTTGGATGAGACTATGACTAGCAAGGCAACCTCCAGATTTTTCATGTTGAAATAAAACTGAGTTGAAATCTCCAGCAAGGCACCAAGGCTTATTCACAATAATACTAAAGTCTTTTAACATTTTCCAACACTCAGCTCTAAGATTTGCATGAGGGCTAACATAGATGGAGGATAAAATCCAGTCCCATTGACCATTACTAATATTGAGGTGAATGGTGTATTTGTTCTTGGCTATAGTGGTAACCTTAATTCTTTTGGTATTCCAGCAACACCATATGCCTCCAATAAAGCCTAAAAAGTCAACCTTCACTATCCCATCAAGATTAATTCTTTGAATAACAGAGTCGGCCTTTTGAGAGCTAATTCTAGGTTCAAGGAGAGCAACAAAATCTAAGTTATAAATTCTAATTAAGTCATTAACCAACCTGTGAAAAGTCTTACTACCAGCACCTCTACAATTTCAAAAAAAGCAATTCATTAGCTTAGCTATGAAGGAGATTGTCATCTTTAAGATGTAGGGGTATCTGACTCTGGATAACCAGAGGTAACACGTTCTTAGGGTCACTAGACTTTAGATTTATAGCATTATTAAATATCATTTTTGGGGGTTCATCTGGTGGCCGATCTGTAGGAGTTTGTTTTAGGGACTCATATTCTTTCCAGGTGGAGCCTAAATTCAAACCTAACACATCCTGGATAGAGGAACCAGGGTGAGAATTCTTTTGAATAATGTCTTCAAAATGTTTCATTAACAAGAATGTGTCTCTCCTATTCTTATCATCAAGAGACTCTTGAATCTCTTGAATATTACTCATAGATACAGAGTTATCCAGGTTAAACTCTTTACCTCTACCTTCTGTCCCAAATTTTATTGTAGTTCTAGATTTAAAAGATTTCTTCATGAGTTCATGTGACCTAGTCCTACTAGTGGATTTCGAATTCACTTGCTGGTTAACCTGAACCTTAGTTAAGGATTAATTGTTAAGTAAGGAAACAGCAAAATTCAACTTCTCAACATCAAAAACCTGCTCCTGATCCAGATCAGGCACCCCAAGGACCTCAAATCTTGAACCAACCTGAGATTCTCGCTTTCTGCCACTATTTCTAGAGGTCCCAGCAGAGTGAGGGAGATTCATTCTCTTTCTAAAGGTTTTTTGGCTAGCATCCAAGGTCCAAATTGATCCTTATCTTGGCTATTAGAGCTTCCTTGATCAGTAATAATTTGATCCCTAATTTCCTCGTTACTAGAAAGCACTACCCCTTCAGTTCCAACATATTTATCACTCATATTAATAGTAAGAGTAGGCTCACCCTGATTTATTAAAGGATAATTAGCACACTGTTCTTGCTTATGCCCATATTTACCACATTTAAAACATATGAGGTGCAGACCCTCATATTCTACCTTAAATTCCTGGCCCAAAGCTTTAAAGGCTGGGACTAAATTCTTTCTAAGGTCAATTTCTATGCATATTCTAGCAAATTTCCCTCTTGAGATTAAGGAGGTGTGAGGGTCCACTTTCAGCATTGACCCTAAGTAGTTCCCTACTTGCCATAATAACTTATTATTATAAAGTTCAAGGGGTAAATCAGGAATCTGTACCCAAACTGCTATTTTCCTTATATTATAGTTCTTAGGACTAAAGAGGGGTCTCCACCTTTGAACTAACAGGTAATGATCTAGTAGTAACCAAGGCCCTTCAAAAAGAGCTTGTTTATAGTCTTCAATATTCTCAAATTTGACTGAGAAAAAGTCATTATTCAAATCAAAAAATTTTACAATCCCATTTTTGCCCCAAATATTAGCCAATTTCTGATTCAGAAAACTAAAACTAATTGACTTCCCTAGGAGCTTAACAATTAGAGTATGCCTCTAGGGGGAGCACCACTCTTTATAGTCATCTAAGGGGATCCTAATATTAGGGCATAAATCTCTAGGGTTTTCAGGCAAATCAGAGGAATCTTTAAGTTCAAAAAAAATATTAAACTCATCTAGAACAGATTTTACTATCTCCTCGTCGTTTAGATTAATATCAAAATTATTCGATTCTAAAATAATATCTTTATATGAATAGGAATTAGAAACCTTAGGTTTAGAAAACACCTGATTTGTTTCCACAAACACTGAACTTTGTTCCTCCTGCATGGGCAAGATCGGCGTCTCCTTTGGACTAGCCACACCCATCTTGACTTTCTTTGTACTCTGATCCATGAGATCTAACTCTTCAGTAGACCATTTTTCAGCTTCGTGATACTCTATTCTAACAGATACACCAAAGAAAGGGAGATGGACCAGGGACTTTCTTCCTCTTGATGACCGCTGATCTGTCTCTGGAGTGCTAAGGCTTTACACTCCTCACAAGGCTCAAAGGGTAAGAAACCCTATTTGCGCTGTGATAAGTGTATAAGATAAGTGATTTGAGATGGTAAATTAAACACTTTTGTGTTAAAAGTTGGATTATTTTATTAAATTCCCTTCAAATTTGGAACTTTTACAAATACAATATATTTTTGAAATGAATGCAATTTTATGGTTTTAAGCTCTTTTTGATCTATTTTGTAGCTAGAATCACAAAAGAAACATCACTTAAGGTTGAAGAAGATTAGAAAAAGTTAGAGAAAGGAGTAATTGAAGCATGAAGTTGCAAAAAAGTCAGCTTCTGGAGGTTTCTTGCTGTAGCGAGAAACACTCGCTGCAGCGAGAATTTACAGCTAGAGAAGGGTGAATCTGTTCCTCTGTCACTACCACGAGAGTTAACGCTGCAGCGAGAATAAAACAGAATGACCTAATTTTATCTCCATTTCTCGCTATAGCGAGGCCATGTCGCTGTAGCGAGAGAAGTTCAACCAAATTAGTATAAAAGGCAACTTTTATGTTCAAGTGGGGGATTCACTGTTCAAACTTCGTTTCCAGAGGTCAAAACGACGCAAGGCATAGAAGAAGAGTGAGAATACTCATGTTTTTTTTATGTTTTATTCTATTTGTATCTTTATTTTTGTTGTTATGGATGCCATAAGTAGCTAAATCTTCTTATTGGATTGAATGTAACTCTTCAAACATGATGTATTCTCAGTAATCTATATAAATATAGTTGTTTCTTCTTCATTTCTAATGATTTGGTGATCTTAATCCGTTTTTAATTGTTGAATCTAGTTATTTGACAGTTTCTGGTGTTCAGATCTGAGTTATATTTGGAAAGATATTGTTTAGATCTAGATCTGATTGAGATTACTCAATAACCGGTTATTCTAGGAATAGATTTCAAGTTATTGATTGCTTCTAAATCCTGATTTTAATGCTGAATAGTTTATTAATTATTTGAGGAATCAACATTTGAGAAATTATCTTAGAAATGTATTTTTAAGGAATTGAAATATATTATTTTCGTATTTTACATCAGATTCATTGGAAATAATTGCTATATTTATCACTGGATTACTAGAATATATAGGGGGAGATAGATGAAATTCAATCCCACTTTTTTAACCTAAATTTTATCACATTTTATTTTAGTGCTTTACATTTTAAGTATTGTTTAATATTACATAAAAATTATTCACCAATTCTATTGTATATAAGCTCAATTAATTTGTATCTTATTAATTAATACATTTGAATTGTTCTTTAAGGACAATATTCCGGTACTCTACCGGTTATTACTTACAACAGACTTGGTACACTTGTTATGTTTAAAGGAATAGAACCAACATGCCGTTGTGAGGGTTTCTTGGAAGATATAACTGGAGCGAGGATTCTTGGAGTCTAATAAAAAAGAAAAGTCTAGAGCTCCCAATAAAAGTCCAACCTTGTTACTTTTAATTATGTCCGTAATGTGTATGTTTTTTATGCATTGATTAATAGATTGTTACATAATATATAGATTATGTGTAAAGAAAATTTAGATTTTTATATTAAGTACGTGTAAACAAATGTAAAGAATTGTTTTATTTTTTATATTATTATTTTAGATGTTTACTTCTTCATTTGTAATGACATTTTAATTTTACATTTTATAAATAATTTCTGATTTAAATATATAATTTTGTAGTTTTTATTATGTTTATGAATTGTGATAATTAGGAACAGGAAGGAATAATTATGTTTATAAAAAAATGAAACAATTTTAAAAAAATTTCATAAATAAATTACTGACAAATTTTTTTGTCTGTAATTACAGACAGATTTTTCCGTCTTACCAACGTGCATATTACAGATGGACTATAATCGTCTATAAAACTGTCTGTAATACTAAAATTCTTCTATAATAGTAAAAAAATTCATCTGTAAATCTGTCTGTATTTACAGATTTTCTAGTAGTGAATTTGGATTCTATTTAGCCAGCTTTTTATCCATAACCATCCTCTCTTAATATCACATCATTGAGTTAAATAAGTTTAAATATAATTTTAGTATTTTAAAGTATATTATGTTTTAATTTTAATTTTAGTTTAACTATTATACCAAAATCGAAAAAGAACAAAAAGATAATGAATGTTTTAAGATTTTGGGTGCAGCAAAGTATTGCTGGCTAGTGTGTATCAAGCACATTCCAAGGCACTTTCTTCTCCAAGCTTGTGGTAACATAGAATATGCACTCTTAGCACACATCACGCTGTAAACAACAGTAACGAAAGTATTTATGTCAGATATCATTCTATTGTATTCTGTCATGCGAGTGTCTACGTGAATTCCATTTATAAATATTAAATATTTGATTATGTATCTTGTATTGCTACATTATTCATTTAATTAATAACAATCACTCTTTACTTTTATGAATCTCCTTTCCTCTATTTTAACTCATCTGATCATTGTACTTCATCAAGTTATTAGAGTAACTTGCATACTCAGAATTTTAATAATTTTTAATTTAGTTTAATGTTTTTTTTTAAAAATAAATTATGTACATGCCCAACTCGCACCAGTCAAATTTTATTGGATTAGATCCATCGATCCAAAATCAATATTGAATGCATGTTTGGTTGAGATTAATAAAACATATTTTTTTTTTCTTAAAGTTAATAAAAATAAGTATTTTTTTCAAATAAGATAAACTGAATACACACTCGTAAAATAGTGATAATATGGCCTCCATTAAAGTGATGATCACTGTTGACAATAAATCTTGGTTGCACTTATGCATGGATAATCAAGTAATATATTAAATTAATCTTTGAAATTACAAATATTAATTAATTTAAATTTTACAAGCATAAGAATATTACTTTAATCTCTAAAATTATCAAACAATAATGATTTTAATATGTGATACTATTAAATAATGAATATTTTTGTTATTAAAATTATATAATAAAGACAAAAATATCAATATTTAGTAATTTGAAAAACTAAAATGACATTTTTATAATTTTAAAAACTACTTTAGAGTACTACTTAATTTATTATTTCTTTTTATTTCTATTTTTTAAAAATTAATTCACAGATTTTTATGATTAATGTACTCATTTATATTAGAATTATTTTTAATTCCATAATAAATATATAAAATATTTAAGAATCAAACAGAGAAAACGACATAGTACAAAGATAACAATATATATATATATATATATATATATATATATATAAAACTTTCAAAGAAATAAAAACAAAATTTTATTGTGTAAGAAAACTGACATGAATAATGATTCATATAGATTGAATTTTTTTCACATTCTTTTTTCTTATATTCTTTTACATTTACTTTTTCTTATCTCTTTCCTTTTTTATTTTCGTAACGTTCTTTTATTATTATTTTTTGTATCTTGTTTTCTTCTCTTCACTTTATCTCTAACCTCACCCGTGTCCACGTTCATCTCATCCAATGAAAATCATTGCTGTTATTAATAAGCATTAAAAAAGGGTAACGTGGTAGAGTACAAGAACGAATAGTCTTGGTTTTCCATTGAAAAAAAAGAAAAAGAAAAAAGAAACAGTTGTCACCGTTGAGAATTTCCAATTCTGAAGGAAAAGAAGAAAGAAAATGTTGGTGTCATTATTACATCATAAGGGCAACGTCATGGTTATCTTTGTAAGCCAAGTTAAGTTATAATCTGTGGAAAAACTTTTCCACTTACATATCAACGTCACCATTACCTTCCTAACATTTTCCATTCACTTGTATCTCTCTTTCCTCGCAAAAACCTTGCCCCCTTCTTTCACTCTCTCACCTTGCCCCCACACTCCCAAATCCAAATCCAAACCACAAAGAGAAAATTTCCAAGAAAAATATATATTCCCATCAGATCCTTACCTACGAAGTTGAGACCAAATGAGTATTTTTTTCCCACAAAGTGCCTCAGCCAAGAGGAAGAGGGTCATCAGAGAGCTTGTTCAGGGTCAGAAGGATGCTACTCAACTCAAGTTTCTGCTTCAGCAGCTTATTGGGCCTGATGGGTCTGTTTCAGCTATGGAACTTGCGACTAATGTGTTGAGATCTTTCGATGAAACTCTTTCTGTGTTGACTTCTTCTGAAGTTTCTGCTGGTAGTGCTGATGACGAGGTTGCTCAGAATCTTGTAGATTCTGGAGAAGCTGAGGTCGCAGCTTCTAGCATTGATCCGATGTCTGAGGATTCAAGTGAAAGTCGGAAGAGATCTTTGCCGGTTGCAAAAGATCGGAGAGGTTCCTACAAAAGAAGGTCTTTTTCTTTTGCATTCCATGATCTATTATTTTTCTTTGCAGTGATGTTTTTCATGTGTTGCTACCTTACATCCTTGGTCAACAAAGCCTGTTTTGTCAGTGATTTGGGATGATGCTAAGTGGATTTGGTGAATTGGGATGTGTACGGACAGTGTGTCGTAGTCATCTTATACACATGAGTAAAGAAAAGATAAAAATATCTTCCTTGCATAGGAAATAAATAAGGTTGAAGCTTTGAGGTTAACTTTTGAACTTCGAATTAATATTTTGATTTAGCAAATTATTGGAGTGAGTTCTCAATCGTTGATTTTGATTAGTGCAAAGAGTGCCGTTTCAAGGGGGTCCTTTTATTCTAGCTTTGAAGCTTGCAAGCCTTGAAACCATATTGTGTGGAACAGTGTAATTATTTCACATTACTTTTCTTTTTATATCTTTATATTTATCGAAAAAGAATCTTTTTTTCTCCTTCCCTTTTTTCTTTGTGTTACATGATATGATATTTTACACCAAGAAAAAATTTAAAAGTGATGACAAACGATTATCTTCCTTTATGTATTCTGAATCTTTAACTTATCATGTTTTACACGAAATAACATGCATGGGTCATCTTAATTTGTTGCGCAGGAAGACTGAACAGACACGGACCATAGTCTCCCAAACAACTGATGATAACTATGCATGGAGAAAGTACGGTCAGAAGGAGATTCTAAATTCTCAATTTCCCAGGTAATCATTATTTTCCTGTACAATTTTTTCTTATTTTCTTTCTAAATTCTCCGTGGAAATTTTTATTTATGCATCTCTACTCATTGCCCTTTTCTATTTTTAGTCCCTTTCCTTTCACTGTCAAAGAAAAAAGATGAGCAACAGAGTGATCAATATAGAAATACCATCTTAAAAATTACTTTAATTGGAAAAGCTACAAGTATACTTCTTTTATGTGGTCTTTTGGTTTCATGTATGAATACTTTTTTTTTTCTGATCCTACCAAAGTAGAAATTAAACTCAAACAACTGCACCTGGAAATTAATTAATTAATGCAGAAATCAGACCCAGAAAACTTAGTGAGCATCGAGACTATAAATTAAGTGACGATTTAGAAAATGTCTGCATCTTTGAAATAAGTTGAGTAAATACAAACGTACTTAATTATTATGTTAACATATTTAGCTAGTTTGAATAAAAATTAATTATAATTAAATTCATGTTTAATATATGTAATAAATTATATCTTTTATATTGATTTGAAAATTAACATTAAATTTTTATAAATTAGCTTTTTTTTAAAAATAAAATATGCATTACATTACTTTAAATTTATATAAACTCAAGTTTACAAATACTCTTCCACACACACACTAATACACGTGAACACTCAAATTCACTAGCTAGTATTTCTATGGATAGATTGAGTTTTAATTTGTATTTTTGTTATAAAAATTAACTTGTCTACTGATTAACGCATACTTCAATGATAATTTATAGGAGTTACTTCAGGTGCACTCGTAAGTATGATCAAGGTTGCCAAGCAACCAAACAGGTGCAACGGACACAAGAGAATCCTGATATGTATCATATCACGTACATTGGCTTTCACACATGCAAAGACACCCTCAAGGGTCCACAAATGGTGGCATATTCTGATACTTGGGACTCATTTCTTGTGAATTCCCATCCTGATTCAAACGTGCCAAATGAAGAGGATTCCCCTATTATCTCAAAAAGCCCAAACATAAAACGAGAAAATCCCAATGATGACACACTTAGTGATCTTACAGATGCTAACCTGTGGTCTGATTTGAAGGATATTGAAATATCCAATTCCAAGCGTGCATCTGATAATGCAGACTGGTTCTCAATGCTTGCACATGGATTTTGGTTTCAGCACCGACTTCCACTTTGATGGAGGTCATTTGCTTTAGTTACCTTTGTAGAGTTAACTAATATATTAAGATTGAATATTTTATATTGAATATTTAGATTTAGTATTTTCCAAGTTTCATGTACTATGGAGAGATAAACTTTGATCACTCTCGCATGTCATCAATCAGTGTAGTGTAATGTGTGTCTGTCTGTCTACAATGTGCTCTAAAAGGATTGACTGTGATTAAATAAAATAGACTGAATCAATTATTTGTAGGTGACATATATGTATGCATATATAGCTTGATTTTCTTTTTATCTCCTTGTAAGGCAATGTCATGCATGGGCTATGAGCCAATGACATCAACAAATTTGATGGAATATTTATTTTCAAAAGGTTGTGGGTCATGTTTATACGGTTCCAATAATCCAACTTGCAAAGCGTGTGGGTTGAAAATAATGTGAACTGTGGTTGGAATGGAATTGAGCAGAACATGACATTGTTTTAAACTTAGTCACGTACTCGGGTTGGGACGTTTTTTAGCACTAAAGACACACGGTAATTTCAGCAAGTGGGACAGAAATGTCGCCAAATAATTAGGGGAGTCCAAGAGCATATGCGTATGGTGAAGGTAATTAATGAGTAGAAGATATAAAAGCCGAGTTGTAGCTCAAGCTAAACTAATGAACAAAATGGGTCATTTTCAGAAACTAGGACACTGTTGAAGCATTTGTTTTATCTATATCGTGGCATCTCCTCATGTGTAATTCCTTCTCCAACACGAAACGAGGATTGCACAAAGATATTCACCCTGTTTGAATAGACGTTTTAGAGGCTATGATCGATTTTATTCTTTTTAACGGTTTGTAGAATTATTTTTATGCAAATCAAAGCACGGTGGATGAGAACAATAAAATTATGTTTGGTTTCACATTGACTGTTGTTGTAATTATTTTTGAATTATAGATGGATGATCATGATATATTTGTGCACAAACTCTAATGGACGTTTTACACAGCAATAAACTCTCTTCTTTCTACCAAATTGATAATGAGATCAATATAGAGGAGCACTAAATTTTCACTTTCTGAAAAATTAATTTTAGAGGTAGCACAATTAAACTCATTATTGCCCTTAGAAAGAATATAGCATATGCTTTCTAGAAGTGGTTTGCTTAAATCAAAGCCTTTAATTGTTGCAGATATTTTTGTAAATATTAGGGCTAACAGTTAGCTAAGGTGAGTCAAGTTGGACATAATTGGGTTCAATTCATGGAGGACTATTGCATAGAAAGCTAATTCTGTTTTCTCACATTGAAAATTTTCTCCATTCATCTGATGTGCGGACAAATGTACAATTAATCATAGTCCAACGAAAATTTGAATAGATACTGAGAAATTGAATTTATTTTCTCAAGTAAAACTTTGTTTGAATGAAAACATATATAGAAAATAAAGAGGAAAAATAAATAATTTTTATATTATTTATATTAAGAATGAGAAATATTTAGTTATTTAATTGAGTGAAAAATAAAAAGAGAAAGAAAACAACAGTACCCATTATAATTGTTTCCCGAATGCTTTAACAAAAGAAGACAAGGATTGCATTGGAAGACGAAATATGTTTTTGTCTTGTAGTGAGTTTTCTTTCTCATCGGAGGTGTGAACAAGTTATGGTGGATCCCATGTGCTCAGTTTTCTTTCCACAGTGATTGTCACTCATGTCTCATGCTAAACCATACATTTTCAATCGACGTTTTCTATATTTCCATTTTCTCTTTTAATTTATAAATTTGTCGATCCATATTCATGAGTTGATGCTAACGTTGTACCAATTAATTGAGGAGTAATTCTCAATTGAGTTTAATTTTTAACAAATTAAATAAAAATGAATTGAATAAATTTAACGATAAACATACAAATTTGATAATATACTTTCCTATTTTTAAAACAAATAAGACAGAAATTATTTATAGCAAACCCGACCTTTTAGAAAATTTTGATGAATCAAAATTAAAATTTTCTAAAATAAAATTAATGTAATATGAATAAAAGGATATATTCATACTTAGTTTAATATACTTAAATTTAAAAGGTACTTTAATTAATATAAATTACACGTATATAGTTTTTCAGAGAATATTGATATAATCAAGTTAATCTTAATCTATCATAGGCCAATACTCGTCTCTTTACTTATAGCAAATTATCAAGCTAGTCTTCTGAAAATACGTGCGTCACCGATTTATATTAATCTTTAAGAAAATTTGATTCTAAAACTCTACAACATTATATATATATATATATATATATATATATATATATAAACTAAATTAACATTTTAAAGATTAAATTTATCATTAAAATAAGTTGCTAACTTAATTTTTTTATATTAATCCTTTAGTCTTATATAAAATAAAATATAATCACATTTTAAATATAGTATTTTTTATAGTATTTTAAAAATTATGAAAATATTTTATGTAATTTTATACATAAAATAATTATCATTATTAATATTATATTAAATATGTGTAATAAATAGTTGTGATAAGTATTTTATTATAAAAAATATAAACATAATTTAATTTTTAAGATATTAAAATAATTATGACGGTCATTTTAAAATATATATATAGAATAATTTTTTAAGTTTACGAAGACTATTACAAACATATTTAAATTTTTAATAATAAATTAGCAACAACACTTTACGGGATTAATATTTTAATTTTATTACGTCAAAAATTGTAAATAAGACTAATATAATAATAAGTATAGTCTGATACAATGAATTGAAGCCTTTATTTTATTTATAACTTGCATCTCTTTCGAACGTAAATTGAAGCCTTTTTCATGTATATATTTTACTTAAATCAACGCCTTTAATTATAATTTTTATTATTTGTTTAATTTTAGGATTATTTTAGTTTCAAAATATTTTTATCTAATTTATTTATTTAAGTTATTTTTTCATTTCTACGTTGTTTTTTAATGTTGACTTTTTTACTTAAAATTTCTTAAATAAAATGTTTTTGAATTACAATTTTTTATTTTTTTTACATTTTTTATGCACTTCACTATTAAACTATAATCTAAAACTTCTCAAAACCATCACTATAAACTGCTATTGATACCTATAGGTGGGAGCCAGTTTTCTAATCAGTTTGATCACTTGTTTGTTAATGTTAACTCAGATAAATTATACTTTATTTTTTAAAAAAAATCCATATATATATATATATATATATATATATATATATATATAAAACATAAAATTCTCAGAAAAATTTTAAACAAAAGAATAATTTTCAATTGATTTAAAACAAATAAACTTATAAATGCATAAAATTTTAAAAATATGTCGGTAAAACACAATAATTAAAATTAAATTTAAAAGTAAAATTATAAAAAATTATTAAATATTATAATTTTATAAATGCATAATTATGTAAGTGTAAATAAAAATTTAATTTCACATATAAAATTATATATCTATCAACACAAGTCTAATTTAGATTTGGTTAAAACGATTTTTGAAACTAGATAAAAAAAATTGATCCAATTAAAAAATATATAATTTTTACACTTAATTTTTCACTAATTTAATTTTCAATTTTGTATTTAATTTTTACTGATATTAAATTGGATTGGTTTTTCCTTAAACCTCACCAATGACCGAAAGGAAAGCTACATGCAAATAATAAACATAGAAGAACATTTGGCTCGCATTTATTTATTGTTCAGTTATCGATTTCTAACTTGAATCTTTGTTGTTAAGTAATTTTTATAGTAAAAATTAAGATGACAAAAAAAATCATTACTATTAATATTATATTAAATATGTATTATTAGAGGTTCATAATTTATTTTTAAAATATAAATATTTTTTTAATTTTTAAAATATTAAAATAATTATAACCATAAACACGATAATAAACACTTTGCTTTTATGGACATATTCACAAGACAAAAAGGTTAGCTAAACTTCAATTGTTATTTAATCAGTAATAAGTCGTTTCGTAGTTATACAATTAGTTTAGTTGCTAGTAATTTTTTATTCTATAACACATGGATCATTAAATTAAAATAAATATTTTAATAAATAATTAAAACAATATTGCATTACTATTTTTAACTTAATCAAATTTTATAATTATTGATAATAAATATTATATTAAAAATAAATTATAAAAGGTTTTCAAATTTAAATTTATTAAATTTTAAAAACTAAATACACAATATAAAAAATTTAATTGATATGATGAGAAAACAATTAATCCCTCTAAAAACATTTCTTAAAAATACACCTGTTTCAGAACATTTCTAAAAATATTTTAGTTTAAGAATTATTATTTAAAAATTTATATTTAAAAGTTGAATGTTGATTATATAATTTGAATAACCAAATAAACCATTTTCTAAATAATTAATAAAAATAAATATTTTTAATATTATTATTTATTTAGAATATAAATTTAAATTCTACCTAAATAATTTATATAATAAGAGTTGAAATTAGAAGTTGATAATAATTAATGAAAATAAAATTAATTTTTCTTAAATAATAATAAAAAACAACTAGAAGGACTTATAATTATATTTCAAGTCTTATGAAATTTAAATATATGTTTATTTTTTATATTTTTATAAAAGTTTACTTTTATTATTTTTTATTTTAGTCTTTAATTTTTTAAATTCAAATGTTAATATTTGTTTATTATTCAATAATCACAAAACTAACTAATAAAATAAGAAATTAACATTAATTTTTAAAAATTAAAATTAAAATCTCATAAAAATACAGTTAAACCTTCCTACAATAATATATTTTCTTTCTCGTGGGCTGCCAAATTAGTCTTGAGAATTTGTTGTGTTTTGGTTCTCATTTATCTTTCGGTGGGGGGAAGAGCGATTCCATACTGTTACCGCTGCTGCCGCCAGAGTTGAACATAGAATCAGCCATATCCACCACTGGATAATCACCACCATATCTTGTAGTGGAGGCTCCACCGCTGCCACTACTGCCGCCGCCGCCAGCACCACCAGGGTGGAGGCTGAGGTTCATTGACGGAGACAACTGAGAGGAAATGGTTTTACTATTCGGTGTAATGTCCACAAGTAGTTGTTGTAGTGGAACTGATGAGGGTGCTGTTGAGGACACGTGGCATCTGTGGTTACCTTTGTATGTTACTTCAAATATACTAGGATTTTTATCATGTCGCTGCACTTGCTTCTTCGCTTGGCATTCATATAATTTCTGGTGGGTGCACCTATAGTAACTCCTGGGATGGAATATACAGTGATTTGATTATTTTATTAACTATAGAGGAGGAAAATAAAAGTAAATTATGTTTAGTAAAAATATAATTTTGCTAAATTCAATTTTTAGGATTGAATTTAAACACACAAAAATAATAATTTTTTATTAAAAATTATTTTTATATGCTAAATCTTAACACTAGGGTTGGAATTAACATAACTAAAAAAACGTTAATTACATTTAACACCAGGGTTGAACGTGATATTTTTAGGGAATTGTACAGTTGCAATTATAAAAGGGGATAATTGTCTTGTTCGATCAATTTGCTAATCAAGTGATCGCTGCCATGAATAAAATCATGCCAGAAATGGCCTTAACCACTCGTGGGATTGTGGGGACTTTTCATTGTTTTCAGACTTGAGCAATACAATTGTGAAAAGTGTACAAACGTTTATATACTGTGATTTGCATGAGTATTGAATCTGCCAATGTGCAACCACGTTAATTATTTTTGGTTTTGTCAATTTATATGGAGAATTATTAGTTAGTATACATAATATATGTTTATGGGAACACTTATGTGTGGGGTCAATTGACATTTTGATTTATTTTAACGTGGGTTAAAAAGCTTTTCATTAAAAATAAAAATATTATATAAGTATCAATAATATTAAGTGTTAATAATATTTAATATAATTTATTATTTTTTAATTTCTTAACTTTTGTTCTGAAGCATTCTTTAGAAAAATCATTTTATTTTTGTCTTTTTTTATTATTATTATTTGAAATTCAAACTTCATAAGCTCGAATTAGAAAAATAGAAAATGTTCATATATATATATATATATATATATATATATATATTACTACCAAGGAGCAAGCTAGTTATTTAAAGAGGTGATGGCCTTGTTAAGCTGCGTTGATGAATTAAAATTCATTAAGTGGTGTAATTTATTACCAACCAATTCCATACCTTGGGTACTTGGAGCCAAGTATATCTTTCTGGCCATATTTTCTCCAAGTGAAACCATCCTCCGGTGGCATCTCTATGTTCCCAAACAGTGGTGCTGGGACCATCATTTTTCTCTTCTCCATATCAACTTCCCTGCTTCTAATTAGTATATATATTAAGAGATATGATCATTAATTAGGCCAAAATGTCTAAAAACATGAGCTAGGTAATTGCCAAATTATACAATATGATACTCTGAATTAGCAAACTGTGTAATTGATAAGAATTATCTGTGTGACTTGTTGCCGAGTTAATTGCCAAGAGAGATGTTGGAAAGTTTCGTTCTACTTACTTTTTTGAGCCATTATTTGGATATATTAAAGAATAATTCTTATTTTTATTTCTATAAATCTTCCTAATTACTGAATAAAGAAAGTATTTAATATATTTTATGTTTAACACAATAATAAATAAATATTTTTATTTAATACTTACTTTATAAAGTAATAGAAGAACTATTAGGAGGATATCAATAATCATGTACGGCTATAATAAAATAACAAAAGTTTGCGACCAGTGAACTTCAATTTTCTTCTTTCTTTCAACTGTTGTGGGTGGATGAAGTGTGAGTCATCTTTAATTATATAATAAGGCGGGAGACAAAAGGGACAAGCTCATCTGATTTTCACTACTGTTAGGTATATATTCCGACAGTTGCTAAGGCTTATTTGAAAGGAACTGGTAAAGTTGTTGATTTTTCTAGTGAAACTAATTTTGCATCATTTAGTAAGGAAAGTAATGCTATTTTTTATTATGTATTTGGATATTCTACATTACTTTCTTTTTTATCACACATCCTTTTACTTTGCTTAAAATGGTCTCTTTTATTTATTCCTTTATTCTTTTGATCTTTTTTTCACACTTAAGTTTTACATTTACTTTACATCTTTTTATCTCTTTCTTTTTTATTAACTAGCTATTGCGGTTATTTTCTTTCTCTTTCCTTTTTATATATCTTTCTTCCCTCCTATGATATACATTACAAGGGACATGAAAATTAAGTATTCATTCTCTTTCACATCAATCAAGTAAAACATATTAGGAGGTGTACAAAAATGTGATGTTACAGAATTATCATATTCATTTAGCAATGCTATGTATACTTAATTTTAGAGTTAAAACACTTCTGATGAAATTAGAAAGATAAAAAAGAAGCAAAATTATAAAATAAGATGAGTAATGTAATAAACAAAATTTAAACAAATTTTTTTAAAAAAATATTGTAAAATATAACAAAAATGAAAGTGAACATAATACTACTATTTATATTTTGCATTCTTCAGAATTCCATTGTAACACCCGAATTTTGTAACCTCGATTTGATTATTAATATAAGTGTGTGTATTGTTATTTGAATGTACATCTGAAGTTATATTAGTGATGAATATATATATATATATATATATATATATATATATGTATTGATTTGTGATTGGATTAAAAATACTTGAGAGTATAGGCTGATGTGGTACTGTAGAGGCATCTTCGCTGGAACAAGAAAATTTTCGTTGTAGCGAGAAAGCAACAGAGAAGGAGTGGTTTTCTAGGTTCAGTCTCGTTGTAACAAGATTATGCAAAAAAACAAGTGTATTTTTGTCTAATATTTTTGTTGTAGCAAGAAGAGGTCTTGCTATAACGAGAGATGTCTCGCTATAGCGAGAATATCATGACTCTTAGGGTATGTGAGGGTTTTAGGATTGGAGAAAGGCATTTCTTTACTTCCCTTCCATCTCTCTCTCGTTCCTCTCAATCCCTAACCCTATTCCACCGATGAAAGGGCCTTTAAAATTGTTCATGCTCTAGATTGCAGGTTGTGATTTCAATTTGAACGTTTGGAAGTAAGTTTCATTAGTTAGAATTTTTCCTCTTTCATTTTCTTGATTGCTTATGGATTATTTCATGTATTTAGGACGAGAATCCGTATAAGAAACATTTCTACGGTTGATTTCGTAGTGAATCTTTATTTTAAAGTAAGGGGAGACTCTACTTTATCTCCTTATATTTAAAATTTATTTATATTGTTAGGTATTGAGATAGAATGTAAGAAATTGTGTACTTGAATATAATGTGGCTGAATGTGTGCATACATGTCATATGTAAAGAAATTTATATAAATAGGAATATACATTATCATAGTACTTCTCATATGAATAAGCTTTTGAAATATTTTAAACCCTATTTTTTAATAAAAAAAAATTGTTTTCCTCCTAGAATCTCACCGCATATTGATAATCTAAGAAAAAGAACCTTGAACTCAAGATTTGGAGCTTAACAGCAAAAGGAATACAAGAAAAGGGAAAAAGGAAAAATTATAGTTAGAAAAACTCAGTGGCCATTTAACTGCTCTATTTAATCTTAAGGGAGAGAATTTAAAAAAAGTTTCACATTAGTTAGAAATAAGAAAATTGAAGTAACATACAAGTTCGGTCAATTACACATTTTAGACAAAGTTGTATACCTCAAGCCCAACGCTCAAGTTAAAGATAATTACTCTTGCTATGGTGTAGGATTTGAATGGGATCTTAAAAGTTAAGAGGATATAAATATTTATATATATATATATATATATATATATACCTTCTTCGGGGTCGTGAGTGTGATGCTTCCATATTTGCATGCAACTCTCCTTGAGGTCGCTTGGAATATCTCTCGGAATCTTCCACATCTCTCCCACCCATTTCACCAATCTTCAGGGTGCTCCTCGCAGCATGACGCTGCTGCATTTGAACCACCTGATCCATTGTTAGTGCATGACTAGACCTCACCCATTCCTGCATAAGAATTGCAGCCATTTGCTTTTCATGAAGCATCATCGAAGATACTGATGTTTGGTCCTGTCGGGAGATTAACAATAGCCTTTCTTTAGCTCCACTCAGTGCCTCAGTTATCTCATCAATGGACAAGGACAACACAGTGGGCTTGTTGGTTAACTTGGCTAGGTCCAATTCATGGTTTCGAGCCAATTCACAAGCGCGTCGAATACAGTTCATGACCTCTTCCATCGATCGTTTCTAGGTGTTCCTGCTGTACCATGAAATTTAAGAAATGTAAAAGGATTAAATCTATATATATTTATTACTAAGTGTTTGTCAAACAACTAGTTTCGTGGTAAGCATCTATGTTGGTGTTGTCTTTTATATGGAAAAAAACGCCGCTATATAAACAGAACATGAAGCACAATTGTCTCCATTTACATGGCCCTAAAAAAAGGGTAGAGTGGAATGTCTGTGGAAAAGAAGACTTGGTCGTTGGTCATAAACTAGTAGCAACTTGGAATTTCAAACTTGATCGTTTTTCTTTGGATCTACGGGAAGACCCTTTGCCCCATAGAAACGTATGATTACTTTATGGACCCCCCCCCCCCCCCCAGATGAATAGTCCAGTTTTGGACACAACTGGGAAATTTTCTTTAGGTGTGAGCGTACATTAAGCGATTAATTAGTCCTGAGTTCTTGGAACGATCCTTTGTTCACACTTCTCAGTACTACTCGGCGCAGAAGAACAAATTAATCAGACTAAGGTATGGTCAATATTCTTTAGTCCCATGACATGCGCACCAAAAAAGAAGGCACATGAATCACGAACAATAAAAGTTTTTCCTTTTAAGCATACAACAATAAAAATGCTTTGAATTTAGACTTCATATTTTTTGGGGATTGATATATATATATATATATATATATAACGACCAAATATTTACAAATCCTATATATTGCTTTTAGCTGTATTTAGTTCTTCTTTAACTTTCCCCTTTTAAAACTATTTAGAATGGTGATGAATTAAACGTTTAGCGTGGCATAGTTCTACAAAGACATGTAATAGCTGTAGGAAATTGTTGTCCTCTATCAACTGTGAACTTTTTCCTCCTTTCAATAATTAAAAGAAACCATTATTAGGATTTGTTTTCTATTACAGAAACGTGTCATAAATCAGTATCCTAAAATAGTTTATTTGCAAACTTGTGTTTGTGTCTGACTCCATGTAACACTCTAGCTTCACACTTAGCTTCACCCTTTGGCCTGACCAACAACAAATAGGATATATAGTCGATATCGATAGAATAAAATTAGTTTAATTGAGCTGTTTCGGTAGAAATATCCCATGACTTTAACTAACTTATTTCATTTTAGTCTAATTCTGGAATCGCCGTACAACATATTTTTAGCACATTTTACTCATGAAAACACTCGAATAACTTGGGACAGTTCACGGTCGAGTTGACTTGAATCTAAAAGTAATGCATATTCATTATTATTATTATTATTATTATTATTATTATTATTATTATTATATCAAGTTATTTTAAAATTCATTTTAATTACTTTTTATAAATATTGTTTTTTACCAACTAAATCATGGAATTGACGGTTATCTTGACTTTATTGATTTTTTAAAAAAATACATAAAAAATTAATTAAAAATTTATTAAATATGGTTATTTTAATGTTTAATATACATTTTTTAAAAACAATAAATTTTTATTGTAAAATTTTATATTTAAAAATATTAATTTATTTAAAATTAATATGCATGATCACAGGTAGAGTTACATTTACTCTTGGAGTAGGTTTTGCTGACTTATTTTATTAATAATTTTTTAAAATAATATTTTTTAATCAATTTAACTATTAAATGAAGAAAATGAGTAGATCAGTCTACAAAATTTCATAATTTTTTAAAAATAATTTCATACTTCATCTCACAATTTTAATTTAACATTAATATATTTTTTAGTATATAAGTAAATATTGACAATTAATTACATATATATAAATGTTTAATTTATTTAGAATTTTATGTACATAATTATAAAGATAATATTATTTTATTTAATGCCTGAATTAATAAAATTTAATGTTTAAAAAATTTAATATAGGATTAGTTGACATCAAGATGTAAAATTTGAATATTTACACTATTTAATAACTTTTATACAATACAAGATTAATTAGTATAACCAATAGTTTCCAGGTTTTTATCATGCAAAATAATTTTATAAAATTTCATAAAAAGAACAAAATTAGAATGTGTTCCATTGTATTATTTTAGTTTAACATGTATTATATTTTTAAAATATCAATAAATTTCAAATTTTAGATAAAGCAAACCTTCAAATTAATCTTTGATATTGTGAGCTTAGGTAATTAGTCCTTACAATTTTAAAATGAGTTTGTTAATTATTAACTTTGTGAAATGTTATACTCTTTAATTCAACTAACTGATGTTAAATTTTGTTGCAAAAGCTATTTTGCCTACAAAAATACCTTCACAGCTAACGATAGTATTTGTCTCTTCTAAAGTACCATTGTTAACTCACGTGGTGGCATCAACAAGCTCTCTAAACCACACGCTGATACCGCCATGAATCCTCAACCAATGGAGTTGTCAAAGCTTTAGTCACTTTTGTTGCTGGTGTGACAAGCTTTAAGGTTTTGTGATGAGCTTACAGTTATGGCTAAGGAGGAAGAGGAAAAGTTATACTTTGGGGATGCATGGTGAGTGTTCTCTTCCATTGTGAGAAAGAACTTCTCAGCAAGTGTTTTCATCATAAATCCTAGAAGATTACAACAATCCACCATTTTTTTCCTCTTCTGTTGTTGTTGGTGCAACCCATTGCATCATCGCCTAAAGAAGGTGTGAAAGACGGAGAAAGAAAATCAAATAAATCACAAATTAATTCTTAAAATTGATAAATGATGTTATTTTAACATTATTATAATAAAAATTGTTAGTTAGATTTATTTTAATAAATTTATTTTAAAATCTCAAAAACTATTCTATCTAATGCTAACTATTTTAATAACTAATTTAAGAGTTTATTTACTCTGAATAACATATCTACTAAGAATAAAAATTATATTAAATTTAATACATGATCATAAAAATAGTAAAATATTTCAACATTATATTAATTAATTTTGTGTTAAATAAAAAATTATTAAATAGTATAAATATTTAAATTTAACATTTAGTATTAATAAACCTTTAACTTTTTTTCGCTCTTAATATAATAATTAGATTTATTGGATGGCGTTGGAGGAAGACAAACCTAATTCCTTATACCCTGAATATATATATATATATATATATATATATATATATATATATATATAAAACTGGTTTTAAATAATATTTAAACGCATCCGATCATTTTTCTCTCGAATGGGTTTGTTGGACCTGTAAACAGTCCTAAATAGCATAGCTCTTACTTAAAGGAAACAGCATTCCAAGAATGAAGCAAGGATGCAATTATTTTTGTATTAAGAATTAAAGGTGTTTTTATACTACTTTAAACTTTTTAGAAGCTATTATTTTATGTTATGGAAAAATATTAAAAAAAACCTTAACCCTTTTTCTTAAATGGTTTATTTTTATTTTTTTTATTTGTTAAAAAAACTACAACAAACTTTTATGAAAAAGTTACAATTAAAAGGGTTTTAATCTTGGTTCATTGGTTCATACTTGGGTATCTATTTATACATAAATAATAAAGTTTGTCCACTCAAGATTTTCACTTCAAATTTTCTCTTAATTTTAATTTTTAAAATTTTTTAATGTTATTATTTATTTATTTTATCTGTATATTTCTAATATTTTATATTCTAATACTTTTAAAATTTTATTTTTTTTAGTTACCCTTTAAATGTTTTTGAAAAAAAAAAGTCATATGAAATTAACACAATTTTTTCATAAAGTAAAATTTTTTTATATAATATATATTTAGTTTTAAAATGAAAATATATATTAATATAATAATTATTTAATATTTATTTACATGGATACAATTTTATCATCATAAGTCCTGATAAAAATAATATTGGATAAATTTTATTGAATTTAATTTTGTATGTTTTCCAAATAAAATCACATAATTCTATGGATTATACTTTTATATAGTTATGAGTTAAAAAACGATAGATTTTTTACTTCATAAAAAAATATTTATTTTCACATGACTAATTACTTAGCAGAAGTAAAATTTTTATATTTATAAATAAATACTTTATTTAATTAAAAAAAGTATGTGGTAATGAATTTATGAATTAGCTTTTAATATTTGAACTTTTTTTTTTTTTTGCTATATAAAAGGGCTAAAAGCCCAATAGAAACAAACTACACAAGATGTCTAACAACATGTGTTCTAATAGAGTCAAGACATAGATAAGGTAAAAGGGAGGAGGGAGCTTCTAGGAAGACAGAGCTGTACAAAAACCTTCCAAACTAGCTTTAGCAAGGTAATTGGCGCAAAAATTAGCCTCCCTAAAAATATGGCTTAATCGAATACATTTAATATAAACTAAAAGACTCATGATTTCCTAGATCACCTTGAACAGCGAGTGAGACTGGAGCTGGACATACTGGATAAGAGAGATAACTTATTTGTAGTCACTTTTAAAACACACCCATTGGAAACCTTTTTTTAGAACCAGTTGAAGCCCATGATAGAGGCCCCAAAGCTCAGCTTTTAGAGGGGAGCAAGGGCTGATTTTTTTAGTTGAATCTAATTAACAGTTGGCCTTTACAATCACGAACAAGCCCTCCACAAGCAGACTCTCCATGGCACCTTGAGACAACTCCATCTACATTCAGCTTCACTTGGCCTGGGGGAGGAGGAGTCTAAGTCCTCACAGCCTGATCATAAACCAACTGTTGCAGATGGATAGGAATGCCCCTGTAGTAGGAAAATATGAAATTAAAGTCATATAGAATTTTTTGGATCAGACCATTAGGATGAATAGAAACATTTTGAAACATGAACTTATTCCTATCATTCCATGAGTTTCAAATGGTGAATCCAAAAATAATATGCCATCCAGAAAAAAGACTATAGTTTGTAATGGATAAGTTGAAGGCTAACCAATCTAAGATTCCCTTGCTAAAGAAAACCACTAATTGCTGAGAGAAGACAAAGTGGTCCCACACAGACTTAGCATAAAAGCAGTCCTTAAGGACATGAGAAATAGTTTCAAGGGCCTTCCCACATCTAAGACAAGAAGGAGAATTAGCCATGTTCCTCTTACACCTTCTTTTCCTCACTTGTGGAGAGTTTCTCATGAGCTACTTTATACAAGAAAAAAGTTATATTAGGGGGTCCATCCCTGTTCCAAATCTGATTAAAGATCTCCTGGTTATATTTAGAAATGTGATCATATTTATACAACATATCATAAGTAGACTTAATGGAGAAAATACCATTACTAGCCCTGTTCTAATAGGATGAGTCAGGGATTCCTATTCAAGAAAGGGGATCAATAAAGGCAATGGCCTGGCAAATGTGGTCAGGGAGGAAACAAGAGATTTCCCCCCAATTCCAATTGTTTTCAAAAGAGAAGAAACCTATAAGGAGGTCCAAATCATGCTCAGGCATTGGGATTTTGGAGAAAGCAGCTAAACCAAGAAATTGAGGAGCCCAATGATCCTGCCCGAATTTAGCTGTTAAGCCATCCCCTAAGGACTAACTAACCCCGGAGCAAAAATTTGGCTAAACAGTAAGTAAATCCTTTCAGAGATGGGATACTAGGTGGGTGTTACTGAAATTAGAATCTTTCCTTATTCTAAATTTGTATTTACTATACAAGACTTGAGCCCACAGAACTCTAGGTGAGGAAACTAGTCTCCACCAAAGCTTCATAAGATAAGCTTTGTTTAGAGTCCTGAGGTCCCTAAAGCCAAGACCCCTATCAATTTTGGGTTTACAAAGTTTTTGCCACCCAACAGAATGACACTTTTTTTCTCCTAAGGAGCCCCAAATGAAATGTTTGCAGATGCTATTTATTTCCTTGCAAACAGAATTTGGAATGCATGTGGTTTGCATGACATAAGAAGGGATAGTTAGCAAGCTTGATCGAGCTAGGGTAACTCTCCCAGCTAAGGATAAAGAGTTTATTTTTCAGAGATTAAACTTTTTTCTAATTTTATCTATAATGAAATTATAGTGCCGATTCTTTGGTCTGTTGTGAGTAATCGGAGTACCTAAATACCTACCAAGCTTATTATAGAGGTTGATCCCTAACAAATTATTGATTCCCTGGATTGAGTCAATTTTGGTATTCCTAGAGAAGACCAGGGTAGATTTATTGGGATTCACTTTCATCCCAGAAGCTGCACAAAACACATCCAAGGTATTTTTAATAATGAGTGCTTGCTGCAAATTTGCTTCAGCCACAAGGATTATGTCATCAGTAAAAAAAAAAAGGTGAAATATATCAGAGCCTTGGGCTCCAAAAGAGAAGAGTATCCAACACTTATTGTTAACTTTTTCTTGAATCAGATGGGTCAACCTCTCAATATAAAGGACAAAAAGGTAAGGAGACAGTGGGTTTCCTTGGCGGATGCTTCTAGAAGGGTTAAAGGACTCAGACAAATTATTGTTTTAATTAAGAAATAAGGAAGGAGAAGTTATACAGTGACGAATAAGAACCACAAAGTCAGTAGGCAGACCAATTTGAGTAAAAGTATCTATGATAAAACTCCACCTCAGCCTATCATAAGCTTTCTCAAGATCCAGTTTGATAATCATAAAACCTATTTTACCCTTTAATTTGTGCATGGAGTGGGCTAACTTTTGGAGGATCAGGGAGTTATCAACTCCCTACCTACCAGGGATAAAACTGGATTGATTGGGAGGAATAATATGATCCAGAAAGCCTCTAATTCTGTTAGTAATGATCTTAGTGATAATTTTGTAACTCACATTGCAAAGAAAAATTGGACTAAAATCCTTCATTAACTTAGGGCTATCAGACTTTGGGATAAGGGTAATCCTGGTTTCATTCACAGAAGCAATCTTATGAAAATTACTAAAAATCTCCTGAACAAAATTAAAAATATTGGAGGCTAGAGTTTGCCACTGATTTTAAAAAAAAATGGCACAAAGTCCATTAAGACTAGGTGATTTGAGGTTAGCTATGCTAAAAAGGGAAGCTTTGACCTCATTTAAAGAGATAGTGGACAAAAGGGTATTCTTGTCAGAATCTCTTAAGGAAGGAAAAGAAATCTGGCAGGGCAGATCACTATTATGAGGATCAAGGTCAAAATAAATGTCTTGGAAGTATTTGAGAGCCATAGATTTCAATATAGCAAGCTCAAAAACTGAGTTACCTTAGTCATCCCTTAGGGCTTCAATTAGACTCCTATGTCTTTGTTGAATTGCAACTCTATGAAAAAAAATCCGTATTTCTATCCCCAAGACACACCCAAGTACTTATATAGTCATAAAGCCAGAAGACTTCCTCTTGATCCAAAATCAACTAATACTCCTTCTAGAGGGTATTAAACAAGTTAGTTAGGAAAGGATTATGACCATGACCTAATTTATTATGGATTCCTTCAATTCTTCTAAAAAAGTGCTTTTTCCTGTTAAAAATATTACCAAAGGTTTCCTTATTCCAGACTGAGATGTTATTCTTAAATCTATCAATGTTGTTAGTCCAAGAGCTATTGAAAGTCAAGAGTACTTGACCTAATTAGGGAAGTCAGGATGGGAGATTCAAAGGGCAAGAAATTTAAAAAGCTTGCTAGTATTTTGGGTGGAACATAGATTCCTAACTTTGAGCCAAATGCCCACATGGTCAGATTTGGAGATAGGAACATGTATCATAGAACTATTTTGGAAAGTCAAGCTCCAAGCCTCATTGGCAATAGCCCTGTCAATTCTCTCTTTTAAATTGTTTGTATTCCAGGTAAAAGGATTACCTTTGTAACCCAGGTCAACTAACTCATATCTATTTAGGCATTACCAGATTGGAGGGGATTGACAGGACTACCCCAACTTTCTCAGAGTCATAATATAGAGTTAAAGTCTCCAGCCAAGACCCAGGGACTATGAACAAGGGAGCTAAAATTGACTAGCTCTTACCAGCAATCAGATCTAAGATTTTCATGAGGACTAGCATAAATAGAGGAAAGGATCCAATCCTCCTTGCCAAAGTTCTTAACTCTAAGATGGATGGCATATTCAGAATAGGAAAGGGTAGAAATCTGAACCCTATTGGTGTTCTAGAGACACTAAATCCCTCCAGAATAACCAATAGCCTCCACTCTATTAAGGCTATCCAAATTAATTCTTTTTATAACCTTATTCGCCTTAATTGAGCTAATTATGGATTCAAAGAGGGCAATGAAATCTAAGTGATAAATTACAATAAGATCATTAACCAATCTCGGAAAAGATTTGCTATTGGCCCCCTACAATTCCAAAAAAGACAATTCATCTTAAACTAGAAAATTGAGAATTAGCATCCTTAAGATGTTGGGTATTAGCTATGCTGGGTTCCAGCTGTGGAGGTTTATAAAGGGAATTACGAGTTATGACCCTAGGCCTATTTTTATTGTCGACCTCCCTATGAAAGTCTAAACCAGGAGGTCTATCACTAGGGTCACATTCCTTAGTCTTAGGATGGATCCAATTTTCACTAAAACTGAGACCTAAAAGGTCTTGAATAGATCCTCCGTGAGAGAAATTCTGATTAATGACATGTTGGAGTTGTCTCATTACTTAGAGAGTATCATTTCTATAAATGGGGTCTATTAGTGGAGAAGGAAGATTGAGATTCTCATCCTGAGAATGATCTATCCTGAACCCAGTTAACTTATCAAGTTTTGGTTTAGGTTTTACTCTCTGAGGTTTCCTAGTTGCAGTAATCAATTTAGGATCCCCATTAGTATCAATAATTTGTTTAATTTTGGTGGAGACAGACTACCCCCCTTGATCAACGGGTCCCTGTTCAGGTTGTCTAACTTCATTTATTTTCCTAAGGTACATGTCTTGATCTTGTTCAAGGTTTGAAGTTCCAGTATATCAAATCTGGAGCCAGATTGATGAGCTTGACCCCTCTTACTAGCTTTAGGGATCCCTAAAGACCTAGTATGGTTTGACTTTTTCCTTAGTAGTTTCTTGACAAGCATTTAAGGTCCAAATTTGCTTTGAGTCTTAGGGGAAATGCTATCTATAGTGTCCTGGGGAACATCCTTATCAAGGTTTGAAGTATGGGTCTATTCACTTTTAATTATTTCCATAGGAACATTATGATTATCTTTACATTCACTAGGTTCAGTGTAGTCACTAGGGGTTTCTATACATGTATCCAATCTATGCCAATATCTTCCACAATTAAAACATATTAAATGTAAGCTTTCATATTCTACTCTAAATTCTTGTCCTAGGACTTTGAAGGAGGGAATGAGTTTTTTCCTAAGGTCTAACTCCACACACAATCTAGCAAACCTCCCCCTTGAAACTAAGGAGGTATGGGGATCCTTTTTCAGCAAGAACCCCAGGCAGGCACTTACCTGCCAAAGAAACCTTTCGTTGTATAACTCAAGAGGCAGGTCTAGGATATGAACCCACACTGCTATTTCTTTAAGATTTTGATTCTTGGACCTGAATAGAGGCCTCCAACGTTGAACAAGAAGATAATGATCAAGGATTAGCTAGAGCCCCTCAAATAAGCCAAATTTATAGTCTTCTAAACTTTCAAACTTAACTAAGAAAAAATCATTATTAAGGTGTAGAATAACTAAGGATCTATTTTTTTCCACATATTATTCAATTTTTGACTCAAGAATCCAAATCTAGTTGATTTCCCTAAGAGTTTTACGATTAAGGTTTGTTTCTAAAGAGAACACCAAGTTTCGTAGTCCTTTAATGGAACTTTAATTTCAAGGCATAGATTCAAGGAATTATTCAGTAGGTCATTAGAATCGTTATTTTCTATAGGTATGTCAAGATCATCCAATACAGACTGCTCAATGTCAGTATTATCAAGAATCAAATCAAGATTTTTATTCGCTAAAACCTTATCCTTATAAGATGAGGAGGTGATAGAGTTAAGGTTAGATAACACTTGATAAGTCGATGCTTCGAGATCTTGATGCTCTTGCATGTCCACTGTCAAATCGTTCACTTGATTTTGAGAAAATAGAACTATTTTAACTTTTTTCCTTACTAGGCGATCAAATCCGCTTCCTTTGGGATATGTTTTTCTGCATCCAATATGTCCATTGCTTGGAGTTTTAGAAGAAAAAAAATTAGTATGAGTCTTCGATAGAGGCTAAGTCCTCCAGTGAGTACAGGGAGCCTCCATAGTAAAGAGTTGAGAAAATCCTATCGGCGAGACAAATAACTCCTTACTTTTACGAATAAGAAAAGAAGCTTTCACTTTCTTAGAGAAAATCTGTAACTTTCTTTTTACTATTTCTTTGACTTTAACAATTTTTTAACATTTTAACTTTTTAATCTTTGAAAGAGTATACTATATATTAATTTATTTTTCAAATATTTTTGGTATTAATTATTTCTAATATTTATAAAAAAATTCTTTTTTACCTTAACTTGATTGACGAAATTAATTAATTAATTTTTTTGTCTATTTTCTTTAGAAAATTGTTTTGGGCAATAGAGTGAAAGGAATTATTGATATATATCATAATTTTGTAATATCCAATTAATAAGAAAATTTTTTTGTAATGTTGAAGTAATTTATAATATTTTATTTATAATAATTTTATCATTTTCCTTTAAAGTAATTTATAATATTTTATTTATTAAACAGCATGATTTAACAATAATCATTTAATAATATTATTAATTTATTTAAAATGGTTAATAATACAAAAATAAAAAAATTACCTAATTTATAAGCTCGTCTCAAAAGTGGGTATATGAGCCAACCCAGCCTGTACAAGTTTAATGTGGGACGGAAAACTATTAAACGGGCTTACTTGGATTAGCCCTTAAAATAAGTGGATCCAAGAAAATGTTGTCGATAGCAGGCCTATCTAGCCCGCAAGTTAGTGGGCTGACCTGTTTAACAAAAAAATATAAGATAGTTAAAAAATTCAAAATATAATAATAATAATAATTCATTAACAACATCTAAAAATAATATATATATTTTTTAAATATCCCACAGGCTATTATTTTCACTTTCACGGGCCATGATGAACCATACCAAAAGATATAGGATCAATAACTAAGAAGAATGAATAAAAAGTGAAGATTGTTATCTATCTATTACAACGCAAGAAAAAGCAATAAATTTGGAAAATGGAAAAGCAATGCCCCACATAATTGCCTCAATTAAAAATACAATAGAAAAAGAAACCCCATCATAGATAGTATGATACTTTGGAGTATGTACACTTTGTTTGTTTGAATATAAATTGGATTGAAAGAAGTGGAAAAGATCCATGACAATAGGGTAAAGGTATTAATCAGTGTAGGCCAAGAACCACTGTGATTGTGTCTGCTAAAAGAGAGAAAAATAAGAATGTTATACGGAAGCGTGTTAAGTGAATAAGTGCAATTGTGCAAAGGACACAGCGAGTGAAAGTTTCTACGTACTTATGAAACGCTTTTTGGTTCCTCCAATTAATTCATGCATCTTTAATGATGGGTGAATCATTTTTTGAAATTTAAATTCAAACCATTTTTCATACCAATCGTTTAATTTGAATTATTAATACTTGCCATTAAGCATGATTAGTTTGAAAAGGAGTTATATAGATTATTATATTTGAAACAAAATATAATAATAATATAACATAAAATGTATATACACAATATATACACATAATAATATAACATAAAGTTGTTTAAATTTAATTCTTCATTCAACCAATAGATATCATTTCACGAATTTTCTTTGAAATATATCCCTAAGTTTAATGGAGCTAAATTAAAAAACAATAGTCTCTTACAATCCATCAACTTCTAACCCACCATACCAAACAAGGGACCAAGATAGTAGCAAACTTATATACGTCAAAAACACACACAAACTCCTTTACAACTAATTAAATTGCCAGCTAGTTGCGTGTCATGATAAAGCATCTCACAAATTAAATGATTTGATGATGTTACATATAAGGTGCAAGTAAAATTATGGAGTATATATTTGAATACTAGGCATGTGAGAAATATTATTATTTAATGGGAAAATGCTTTATATATTCAATTTTAATTAAGTAGCTTTATACCCAACAAATGTGCAAAATCCAAAGTAATGCTATACCTTAATTCAATTAGACAAATTACAAGAAAAAAGTTACACCACTAAAAATGAAAAAATATACAGTGAATCTATCTTCAAATATAAAATAATTTTATTTTCTTGTGATAGTCATAGTTTGCTTAACTTCATTTCCAAAGGACAAATTTTACAAATCTAACTGTTTCATTTAATATAAAAAAAAATTATGATTGTGTTAATATCATTTTTTAAGTAAATAAAAATATGAATTTTTTTTAAAATAGTTATTATATTTTTATAGTTTTAGGAAAATATTTATTTAATAAAATTTTATTACTCTTAGATATTTAAAATAAGTCTTATAAGTTTATGTTAACATTTTTTTAAAATTAAGGTAATGCTAATTTGAGGTCACTCAAGGATGATTTCATTTTTTCAAAATAAATATAATACACTCGGTGTGATGTTAGAGTTGTTAAGATAAACCTATCTAATTGAGTTAATTTCAACTTATATGATAAAATATAAGGTTTAAATTAACTATAAATTTTTTTAGTTTAATCTAATCAATTTTTACAATATTTACTTAAAATCAAGAAAAAGAAAATCAAATTCAGACATCATCTTATAGGTCTGAATTGGATTTGAAATTTTTTAATCCAACTCGTTAAAACTAGTCGAAGTCCTGTAATTGTAATATAATAAATCATGAACAAATTTTTTATTTATCTATTTTTTTATTAATTTTTAGGTAAACATTAATTGGTAGCTAAGAGTAAAAATAAGAAATAAATGCGGCCTTTTTAAGTATTGGTTAGTAAATTTTTAAAAATATTAAAAACTATTATTAAAACACTCATATCATATTTTTTAAAATACACTTTCAACTTTTAATAAAAACAAATTATTTCTTAAATTTTAAATCAAATTTTAAAAATACTAAAAACCATCGTTACTAATTTTATTATATTAAACTTTAATTAATGTCTATTAAAAAAATAAAGACACAAAACTTGTAGATGCATCATGTAAAATTTAATTACTAAACAATGATTATCCTTAATTCGTTTTGTTCTTTATATGATTTAATTAGTTTTTGTTGAACAATAACTATAGTATATTAGTAGGGGCAGTCATTATCCATATCTTTTAACATGGCATAATGAATATGATGACAATGTTATTCCTTTTATCGCTTCTGCATATTCATACTCTTTAAGAAATATATTTCTTTTATCTTAAAAACAAAAAACATGTCATAATTCTTTAATTTAATAATTAAAAAAAATTGATAACATAATAAATAAATAAATTTAAAATTATACTTATCTGATTGACCTCCGTTTGCTAAATTAAATCACGACCTAGCTACCTCAGTTTTTGCTGTCATTTCCAGTTTCTATACCCAAATTGATAGTTCGATACTAACGAGAATAAGAAAAGCAGAACTTACTGACAAGGAATAAATTAGCACTTAATTACAATAAAATTAAAAGAATTCTCTGCCTTTAATTTTAGATGAGGAATAAACAAGTGTAATTATCACAGATACCCTTTCGTTTTAAAGTTTAAATCACTTAATTACCATTTACCACTATCCCAAGTGAATTTGGTAACAGATAAATTGCATGTTTCTCCTACTAAATGCATACACATATACATAAATACAGCCAAGTCTTGTATCAATGTTAACATTGCATTTTACTTTTTAAGAGAGTTTATTATTTGCTAACAAAGAGCGTGAAATTCCATTCAACCAACTTTATTTTATAGAACCAAATCATAGCAGCAGCTCTTTATAAAAATTCAATTTTTCTTCTATGTTGTGAACACAAAAGAGAGGGTCTCCCCACCTACTAATTATGATTTACTCCCATCTATTTTATTTGCCCCCCAAAACCACCACATCCCTAATTTTAATATCACCCTTATGTTCACAAAGGACCTTTAATTAGATACTGTTGGAATCATGTTGTCTTTAGCATAGAGGGGGAGAGGAGACACTTTGAATATACTTGCTTGTGTACTATGGTGTATTATAATTAATACATTATAATGATAAAACATAAAACACTATCTTGAATTTAATTAATATATTATAATATACATAACATATATTGTTATATAAACAAAAATTATTGATTGTTCTAATAGTTAATTTTTAAAAAATATCGTTATAGAATATTTTAATTTGGTGATCATATAAAAAATTGTATACCTACTTACATTACACTAAAATTAAACTCTGTATTAACAATCCCAACTAAATAAAGAAACAGATCATTATAGTATAAGAAACTAAGGAAAAAATAAAATCCTACAGGATAATTTAATATATTGATTTTTTATTTATTTTATAAAAAATAATGAATCAATCTGAAACGAAAGCAAAACCAAAAGTTGAAATAATTTTGGTTATTTTATGACTTGAGGGAAGTAAATAAAATATTGGAAGCAGCATATTAATCACTTTTGTTTCAACTAAACAAAATGAATATGATAACTATAGACAGTGAGTTTAATTGCAACTTTAAAAACTAATTCAATAATCAATAAAGCAGCCATAATAATGACTAATGAACAACCAAAAGACTATGAAAATGTGAGAAATTAAAAAAAAGAAAATTAATAGCAGGGAGAAACCAGAATACGAAAACGCGTTAAAGGGAGTTACGCTCCGGTCCAGCTTTGAACTAGGCCACAATAAACCTTTGCAACATTATTATTATTATGCTTTGCTACCTCACTCAGTACGAACCTCTCAAAACGAATATTCTTTGCTTAAATATTCATTCTTTATAGAATCACTTTCTTTTTCTTTTTCTTTTTCTAACAGCCACTGAATCCGATGCTGTTTCCCTTAATTTGTCTCCAATTTTCTGCTTCTCAGCCCTGAAGTTATCACAATAAAAGTTCACGGTAACGAGAGATGACGGTACATTTACGTTGGTTCAAAGTTTTTAATTTTGGTCTTATCATTGATATATAATTTGTGGGTATGTTTTTGTTTTGTGATTGATAGCAAAATGGAGCAACAGGTTGAGAAGCAAAAGCGTAGCAAGGAGATGAAGAGGAAGAATAGGAAGAACAAGCACAACAAGCTGATGAGATGCTGTTGTTGCCCTTGTCGTGCGGCTTCATGCATGTTCAGAGGTATTGGGAGGTGCATGTTTGTCACTTGTTACCCTGTTGTCCGGTGCTTGGGTTTGGATGAACATAGACATCGTCACCATCGTCACCACGGCAAGCACTTTGATTGGTGACATAAACCATAGTGGTTCAATGAATCTATAGTCATAATCAATGCATTCATACTCGTAACTTTCTTTATACTCCACGATTATTTTTTATTTTTGGGGGAGGAAAAGGGGGTTGGAAAGGTTGAATAAGTGGTTCTCACTTTGGTTTTTTATCATTCCTATGGTATTAGATAGCTTTACATCATTCTTTTCATGATGTATAAACAATTTGGAATTTTGGAAGAGTCTTAAGGTATTATTTCTCTGCAATCAGCAATTCAGCCATCTCTTTTGGTTATAGAAAATTGTAAGCAAATTATTAATGGATTTTGTTGTAAAGGCAATACAAAACCATGCCCGATCTTCAATTTCAGCCTAATCATCATTTTCTGCAGCAAGAGAGTTTGGATGTTTTATAATGCATTTATTTTTATTGTGCCCCCAAAACTAACTCCCTACATCGAGCAAATTAAAGATTTTAAAAGCCATGAACTATATTTTAGTTCTAAGAAAATAAATTGGTATATGTAGGTCAATAAAAGAAAGTAAAGTACAGCTTCCTCAAAACAATGAAATGCATTTCTACACCTAAACTACTACAATTAGACGGTAGCATTCTGGTTAAGGCCTAGATTTTAGCAATAGATGACCATAAAAAAAATAATACAGGGTTTGCCTAGTTGCCTGGACTCTCTTAAAAGTCAAATTTCACCTTCTCAATTCATTAACTGACATGTCAGTTTTTTTACGTCGGATTGTTTGAGGGGCTTTAAGATGAACATCTGAGCTCCTTCTTCCAGACACCTGTTTTCATCAGAACAATAATGATTGAGCAGATTGAACAATAGAAAAAATACATAGATGGTATAGCACTTTTATATAGCTAATGCTAGCAATTACTTGTTAATCCGAGTTGGTATGTTCTCAGATGACATGATCACTACTGGAACCTCCTTCATTACAGATGATTCCTGTTTACAGAAGAATGTAGTTTGTGGTGGCTAGCTATTAATATTGTATCATTGAATGCATCCATGTGCAAGAGAATAAAAGAGAGAAATACCATCAAATTCAAACCAACAACACTAAATACCTTAATTTTCTTTAGTAGCTCATAGCCTGTCATCCCTGGCATGCAATAGTCTGTGATAACCAAATTTACTTTGGATCTCTACAAAGTAACAAAAATAGTCTTACTACTTAGCACAACATTGACTAATCTGAAAAGAGAGGACTTTTTTTTGTCAATGAAGAGAGAAGACTTACCCCATTCAAGTTGTTCTGTCCACCACTTGCCAAACCCAATAACTCCAATGCCCTAGGCCCATTTTCTGCAGTTGTAACTGAAGCTAATAGCATTAGCAACCAACAATAACTCACTAGTGAACCCCAACCCAACCGGAAGGCCCATACAAAACACTTTCCCAAACAGTACCACCAAAATGACTGAAAGAAGCATCCAACAAAAAGAGTAAGCCATAAAGGTGTCTCAGAGCATTTTACTTTTCAACAAGGGAAACGTGTAAAACTAGCCAGTTTGAAAAAGTAATGGAAAATGTTTATTAGACACTCAACATGCATCAGGTTTATTATTTGAATCATTAAAAATTAAAATCATATATCTTTTATGTATAAATGCATTCTAATATATATATATATATATATATATATATATAAAACCCAGAGGTATTCACAGAATGTACAGCAAACAAAACATTTTCCTACTATGTCTACTTTGAGAGAGAGAGAGAGAGAAATGATAGATATTATTAAAATAATATAACATGGTAGAAAAAGGGAAATAAATGGGGTATTCACATTGTCATGTTATTTATAAAAAAAACATGAAAAGTAAAAGAGACAATGGTTAGTACGTGTACCTTTGCAAGAAGAATTCCTGAGGAGTTTCTCAACAAGTTTGCGATCAATGAGATTATCATCAACAGCCAAAACATGAGGAACATCAGAGCTTTCCATTACCCAATTTGAAGAAGAAGGTGCAGAAGCCATGCGTTCCGTTGTGATGTCAAGTAATAAAGAGAAGAATAAATAGTACTGAACGGTGGTTTCGGTGTCTCAAATGTTATGTTATGTTACACACAAGGTAATAAACGCAGTTGCAATAAAGGAGGCTGCAATGCTATTAAATGTTGAGTAGAAGAGGACGAAAAGAAAAACAAAACGGCTTGGGTGACAAGACGTGTATAAATAAGGAAGAGAGAAACACTGTGTGAAAGTCACAAGAGTTTTATGAACGTAACGATATCCTATATATACACACAACAAAGAGAGTAAATGGACATGAATTCGAAGGTGGGTTAATTGGTGGGCGAGGAATTTTAGAAAAACTATATATATAGAGAGAGAATGATAGAGATAATATCAAGTCACAGATATTTCGTGATCCTTTTCGGGTATCTATGGATTTGATTCAGTCCCCACCTCAACCCCTCTATTCATAACACTCTCTCCCTCTCCTTTCATTTATACTGTCTCTCTTGACGAGATTTCACCATCACTCTCTGCACTCTCTTCTCTTCATTCATCCCCTTTTCTTACTTTTTTTTTATCACAACATCTGTTTCATTTTGTTTTTCCCTCCTCTTTTTATTTCTATAATGTATTGTAAGAAAACTTTTATTTGTAAATTTAGGATTATTGTACAAGTTATTAACAGTAGTAATAAATCATATAAAAATATCTTGTATAAAAAATTCAGTTGAAATTAAAGTTTAGACCATTTATTCAAAAACATGTACAATTTAAGAGAAATCAATATGCTTTTCTATAATTTTTTAATTCAAAAGTTTTATCTCAAATTCTTTTAAATTTACTAGGTTAACTTTAGTTAAATAAGAAATTGATGACGTTATGTATAATTTCTACTGCAACCTTTAAAATTCATATACTTATTAATACATTGAAAGGCACTTAATTATTAAGAGGTTAGTATGTTAATGAATTCAAATTACATTATATATAAAGTAAGCCAAGAGCTTAAATCTTATTTTTAGAAAGGCTTATTTAAAAATATATAAACTTGACGCAACTCATTTCCATTATATATTGTGGTTCAATTTTCTTCTGCATTAACATTTTTGTTTTCAAAATTACTATATTATTAGTAATTATTATTTTTCCAAATAAGAAGGATGTTATAGAAATTTATTAATTATCGTTTAATTTTGTATTATGAGTTTGACCTATCGAATAATTATAATTGATCAGCCTCTTAATTTAATAATATAACAATGTAATATTAAACATTAATATAAAATTTCACCCTATGATATCTGCAAAATTGAGTTCATTAAATTAACCGAAACGGATTGTCAGATATAAGATGAAACTTAATAATTTGTTGACTTTAAACAATGTGAATCTTATGGTGATCCTTGTCGAAGTATTAGCATAAATTATTATTATTTCTTAATTATATGTATCTTTTACGCGAGACAAATTTAGATATTTATTTACACAGTTGATGGACATTGTAGTATATTACTAAACAGAATACATATTTTAACAGCGGATTGGAGTTGATTCAGCTAACAAGAATGGAACTTTCTGTCTTCTTGCAACTTCATTCATGAAACACGATATCATGTAGGTGCCTTCAACATTATATATTCATGGGACATGGAGATTCTTCTAAAATCAAAATTCACTTTTTTGAATGGTCCAAAAGTCAAGCAGAAGAGGCATACAAACAAAAGCTGAAATCGATATAGCGAAAAAAAGAAAACAAAATTGAAATCAATGAATCAAGAGGAGGAAAAGAAGATATGATTGCAATCACAATGGGTACGTATAAAATGATAAATGGCATGTGCTTCATAGTTTTATAGGTAGAAATGACTTGTGCTACATTGATACGATGGATTGCACTATCCGTACCTTAAGTATATCAAACTGTTTTTGGACACAGTGATTCGATGCAATCATATTTTCTCCTATCGGATTTGACCAACACATAAGATCGTATCTCAGGTTGCTTCCACCAACTGGATAGAATCTATGCATATCAAGAGTTTGATTTTGAGACGGAAATATATGTATATATAATAAAATGTGCATATCATTTATAAATGCAATTTGAACAGAAATTTTCAGCGTATTTGGGGGGTCAGAATCTCAAATTTGTTTTCTTTCCTTTTTCTGGATTCTGCATATTCCACTGGCTGTTCAACCGTACGGATCACATCTTGGGCTGCAGAAATGAAATCCAATGTGTGCGTGTGATTGTGTCATCAAAGATGTGTAAGGTCATAGTTACATAATAAAAGGAGGGAAATTGAGAAATTGAGTCTTAGAATCTAATATCAAATCCGTGTCCAAGTTTTCTTTCTGCTTCAAGAAGAGCAATTCAAGGCGTCAGTGTGCTCTACCACATAATGGTCAAAAACAGTCCTCGAAAACTTTGTTTGACTTGGACAAAATGCTTTAGGTCATGCTCCCATCTTATCAGAATCAGAGTAGAGTGCAAATACCGTTTAATTTTTTAAGACAGAAAATAATATATTTATAAACATGTAAATTTAATATACATAATTATAAAAATAATATATATATATATATATATATATATATATATTAGAAACCTAATTTCAAAGCTTTAAATAAAATTTCAGTGAAGCATATTTAACTTGTAACAAATTTTAAATGTAAGAGAATAAAAGGATTAAAAAACATTTTTTAATGCAAAAGATTTTAAATGAAATAAAATAATATGTTAAGTTATCATTGAGCGATCAAATCAGTTACTGGTTAACTTTAAGAATTAGTTTAGTGAAGTAAAATAAAATTTTATGTTGGATAAGTATATGTTCAATAAGTTTACATTCGTTACATTTAGAGCTAGAGCGATGTAAATACAAGTTTTTTTAAATATTACAAATTAAGAAATATTGTCTACTTTAAATTGACTATCATCTCTCACTAAAAAGTTTTTAAAATAACATTGTTTAATCAAGCCACAATCTACTATATGCATGTATATACTCCAAATAACTATATTATTAATAAATATAAAACACATGTTGGGTACAAGTGCCATCATTTCGTGAATTATAATTAATATTAAAGAAGTGTCATTAAAATACTTTTTTAAAAAATATTATAAATTACAAAATTAAAAATCAAGATTATTAAATAAAAAGTGAAACCTTTTTGATTTCAAGATTTTTAATGAATTTAAATCAATAGGACACGATGCATTTGAGAATGTCTTGTTTAACATTTTTCTTTTGACATTATTATGCTAATAAACATAGAATGAGATGATGAAATGACCTCAGATTTGCTGTTATCCAAGTACCAACCATTTGTTTTTCTTTTTTGTTGTTGGAATCTTAAGTCTTTTCCTGGTTGCTGTATAATAAAGCTCACGATATGGTCGCTTTTATTACTAAATCTGGAAAATAAGAAGCACATAACGAAGGGTAAGTAGATGAAGAAATGTAAATAAAAGGGTGGGTTGAAGTCACACTTGATTTGATGACAGGAGACACAGTCAACCTGCAAGTAAGCTGAACCCAATCCAAGCTGCAGTTGCACTGCAATCTCACAGAGATTCGCCAAATACCTTTGAAACCCGGAAATAAATGTCATTCATTCTCAATCACAAATTCACGGATTCATTACCAATCTCATGACCCCAGCCCTGATTTCCCACTCTTTAACATGACAGAAGTTTATGTGTTAAAAAATAAAATTGATTTGTGAAAAATATTATTTCAGAAATGTTAAAGAGTTAGTTCAAGAAATCCAAAATCTAAAGCCATATTCCTCTTCAAGTGCCATAATCCTCTTCAAGTACCGATCCATGTTCTTTCTCTTGTTCTTTTCCTTCAAACTTCGATAATTTTATTTTAATGAATTTTTTAGTTGGGTCTTGAAAAAAGTGTGAACCCTAAACTGAAAATAGAAAAAAAACTACAACAACAACTGACTCTTATCCTAGTAAGGTATTCATAGAGACAATAGAAGGAAAAAAATAATAATAATACTTTCGTCAATGTTTAAGAGAAAAAACAAGTTATGAAAACGTCAATAAGAAAAATTGTTAAATTTAAAAGAAAAATGAATTATTAAAACATAGACTAAAACATTGACACAAGTAAGAAAAGGAAAAAAAAGAACAAAAAAACTTGTAGACATATTTGTATTTTTGACAGAATTCACAAGAAAAAAAATGAATAATTTTAACAAACTTAAAATTTTTAATAAAGAATAACTTGTTTAAAACATTTCTGTATTTTAAGAGACAAAAAAAAACAAAACAACTAAAATTTAAGAAATTAATTACTAATTTAATTATAACAATAATACATGGTTGGCTACTAGTACAATTTTACAGTCGTTCTTTTGACAGTGTAGTATTAACTCGAGTCATTGGATTCGGGATTATAATGTAGCATTTAAGGCCATGCATAATAACCCTTGGTTGGTAGGTTGGATAGTTTTCAACAGTCTCTCGTTATTTTTACCATGTACGATGTTACTATAGTTTTAACTCCAGAGTCATTGGATTCAAGATTGTATATTTAGAATTTAAAACCATGTAACTGTAACTGCAACACGAACTTGCTAACAATAGTAGTAACGTCTTATTCACGCAATTCAAAACTTGCAATATTTTGTGGTACCAACAATCTCTGTGTGTTCGAGAACAATTAATGGGCCATATCTTCACTATTTAATAGTTGCCCTGGGAATGGATGATGTACATGGTCCACCAGATGTCATAAATGGTATTCCCTTGAATGTTGCCACACCCTTGTCATCAGTGAAAAGATGCTGCATGGGCAAATACAATGAGATTGTGAGCATCATAACTTCCAAGTATAAACATCATAAAGTTTTAAAACGCCAAACTAAAGAGTACAAAGGAAATACAGGTGTAATCTTCTCAAGCTGTTTCTTTTTTGGGTTAAGTACATCTTCTGGCTTTCCATCAATCCTAAATAAGAACGAAAAATACAGGTAAAATTAATGATCCCAAGTAAACTGTATCCAAAACCCAATTAAGAAAAGTAAGTGCTACAAAGTAAAATCTGAACGATATTCAAGTAAGTGCTGAAGAAAAGCATTTTTCAAAGGTATGATGTACCTCACAATGTGGACTCTATATCCTATGTTTGATATATCTGTTTTACCATGCGAAATTATATCTCCAGACACAATAAAAGGCATATAAGTAAATAACATAGGGATGAGATATTTGACAAGCTATAAAGAGGATATCAAAACTAAATTCCCAAACATAATCTGTCTCGGCTTTTCTACTTTGCTAGTAGTAGTACCTTGGCACAATTCAGTGTAAATTGCTTCAGTTAAGGGCAATGAGAAATCGAAAAGGGAATAAAATTGTGATTATTCAGCAAGGGCTAGCTAGTTTAACCCATAAGCCGGGAAGTGCATGCAAGGGCCAGGCTATTTTTTTTTTCCTTTGGGATCATTAGGAACAGACAATTAGCAGATCTGTTTAAACACAAGTTTACTTACCCAGTTCATTTAACCCGCAGATTAAACAGATTGTGGCCCATGAACCAGCCAAACATTTATTTTAAAATTAAAACCTTTTTTATACCAGCTCTCTGATGCAAGGATAAAAATCTCAAGTCCAAATGATTTCAAAGGCCCAATGTCCAAAAATTGGATCCAAAACTCTAAATTTATCTTTGAAAGCCCACGAAAATAGATACTACCAACTCGTCAGCCTACAGGCTTAAGCAAGTCAAACCCACTTTGGCTCATTTCTTATCAACCTGTTTCAGGTCGAGCCGATCCAGAGTGGGTTGGCAGTGATCCATTACCCACATCTAAGTAAAAGTAGCCAAATTATAAGGCATTTGAAGACCGTGGCAAACTACAAAGTATGAATTTCTAAATTAGGAGCTAGCAGCAAAAACATAGTTGAATGAAAGTGATATTCAGTTTAATATTTTATATAGAGGATTAAATAACTCACTCAAGTATGAAATATCCAACTGGCTGTGGTCCAAAAGATATTGAACAGCTTACCCGGAAAAAGAAATACGTTCCCCAATTTTTGCTCCTTCTGGAGGGAGCAAGGGCTCCACAATGGTTGGACCTTCATTTGAGGCACACAAGACCTGGAATAGGGAAGCCAAATAAGTAAGATACAGACTGCAAGACGATTTAATTTGTGCAACAAGAATGAGCATGATAAAATAAACAAATACCAGTCCTTCAGACATCACATCTCGTAGTTTTCCAGGTTTGACATTTGTTATAAGTACAACACGACGATTCTGTGTAGTGAAATCAAACATCAGAACCATATGGAATAGTTAGTATTTCAAAATGAATACAACCAATCATTGCACTTGATTAGGTAACTACATTACCGTCAACTCATCAGGACTGCAGTACTTTGCTAAACCACTGACAACCTGCCGCAATTTGGCCTCCCCAACATCTATCTCCTCAACTAGCAAACTGCATAATTTAAGTTCATTGAAATTAATATTTATCTAAACAGGTGTCAAACATATCAAACTACAGGAGCATCAACTCTATTGTGGTAAGTTTAGTTTAACATTCTGTTCCTTTATTAAAGGTTTTCACGGTTAGGTTGACAAAGGACCTATCTGCAGATGGATGTTTCCACGCTTTGCGAATTAATCCAACTTGAATATTAAGCAAACTGACACTAACTTCATTCTCTTTCTCAGCCACGTCTTTTTCAGCAGGTTTTGCCTTGGCTTTAGTAGGTTCTTTGTCTCTTGTAGACTTCCCCTAACCAAAAATAAAGGAAATAAAATGCCAAGCCAGAGTGAAGCAGCTGTATTACGATGCAATTAGATAAGCACAAGGAGTTTGTAAAACAAATAGGCACTTGTAACACTCAATCTTCTCTAGTATAACATGCATTTGACTTTATCGAAATAAATATCAACCTCGGGAAATTCAAATCATGAAAAGGTTACCACTGACCACCATTTCCAATGTCATACATCAAGAACTGTTAGCTGGAATTAAATTATTATTTAAAATAAAGTTTTCTTAGATTCTGTATCTTTTTCTTTTTTGTGGATGAAGTGAGTTTGGATGGCCGTTCAGGAGGAGGAAACACACATCCAAGCCAGTCAAACATGGGAAATGCTTTGACCGTGTGTTTAGAGAACAGAAGGACACACCTCTGGGTGGAGCAAAATGTGAACGCATTGAATGCTAAATGGAGTAGCTTTCAGATCCCTGCAAACGTGCATGAGTTTTGGATTGTGTTTTTAATCCCTCATTTACCCTTTTTCACCAACCACCATTTATGAGATGCTTACCAACTTCAAATTTGATCAAAATCCTGAAAACGTGAACTCATTTGTGCCTTCTTCAATTTCACCAACTACTCGTGTAAGAATTTGTTTCCTCTTTTCTGAAATGAATGTGTTCTTAATAGTGTTGAATTAGTTTTCCCAGTTACATTTGCTTGAGCAAAAATGATCTAGCTTATTCAAATTCAGCTTTGGCTTAAGCGGAAGTCTTCTCACTTAAGTGAATACATACTAAAGGCACTTTGTCTTTCTGCCATGACCAAGATGTTTCTTGCTTAAGCGAACATAGTGTGTGAACTTTTGTACATGTTCAGCCATTTTTTGGCTTATGCGAGCTTTTTCTTTTTTGTACTGTTATCTACATACTAAATTTTTTTTTTGAATCAAGTTTTATTAGTTTATGCATCTTTTTCTTTTTTGTGGATGAACATACTGTTGTTGACTACGATGAACCAATTTGAAATTAAAGAAATAAGAAATGATTATGCTTTATGAAACATCTATCTACTTAACATGTACAACACCAACTAACCAACAATTTTCTCTCTAGAAAGGCTTTTTATCATTATCATAGATCATAACCTCATTGTCATATTATCAATGTTGTCCTCCAGTGGAGAAAAGTAAAAGCATAATATATATTGAATTAGTAGTGGTGGTCATTATGGAAAAAGAAAGAGACTGACTGACCTCAGCTTTGTTTTTATCTTTGCTTGTGTCTGCTTCTGGCTTGCTAACATTTTTTATGCTTTGCTCAGCCTTGTTTGATTTTAAATCAGCTTCTACAGTGCCAACAGGTTTTGCTACCTTGAAATAATCATGAAAATGAAAATACATAACAGCTATTAGACTACACAGATCTCCACATGCATGCCTTAGGATGCATAATAGAAGCTCTGAAGACATATCGACAGGCATATACACACTGTTTATTTTGAATGGCTTTCACAATTCTTAAAGGATACATGCATTTTCTTATAAAGCAAGGCAATTAGGATTCTAGTAGGTTTCACAATTGCACTGCTTCAGCATAGTTAACAGTAGTAGACAGTAGCATTTGCACACCTAAACACAAACACTATACATAAGACTAAGGAGCAGATCAAATTAAATCAAAATAATCCATACAAATCTAGAACTTGATACAAGCAGTCATTGATTTCAGAGTTGTGAGGAATACAACTAGATCTTTTAAGAATTAATTACACACTCAGTCCCCAAAAAAATGCAATTTTTCATTTTAGTCCATGTAAGACAAGGATTCAAATGCTCTTTCAAAATGTTTTATTTAAATTGGGATTTGGGACCAAACTAACCAAAAACCAAATCAAGTTCTAGATAGAGATGGATTGCCACATCAGCAAATTGTAGGACAATGTTGACTACCATGCAAACACCATATAAATCATTGTGAATTGAACGTAATTAGTTATTAAAAAAATGTTAAATTATAAATTTAGTCCCTATAACTTGACATGTATTTTAAATTTGGTCTCTACATAAAAAAAAGGTATAACTTAGTTCCCGCATGAGTAAACATTTTTAGATTGGTCTTTGTTGTTAAAATCGTGTTGACAGCGTTAGAGGAAAGAGACTGAAACATAGATTTTAACTATACAGACTAATTTATAAATAAGTATCAACTATAAGGATTAAATGTGCTTTTTAACCTAAAATAAAAAAATTGTAGAATTGTTTAGGAAAAAAGAAATGACATAACAAATGAAAAAATCATGAAATTTTAAGAAGTTAAAAACTTATATTTTCAAGTAAACTTATATCTAGTGTGACTTTATATCCTAAAGATAATAATTTTTTTTTCTTTTAAAAAATATTTTTCAAAAATTCTATAGAAATTAATTTACAATAAAATTATAATGAAAATATTAAAGTTAAAGTATAAATAAATGCTTCTCTTTTGAATAACATTTTATTATAACTAGTTATTTAAACTTAGTCTTAAGAGTTAAAATTAATATTTTTTTATTTTATAATTTTATCTTATTTTCAAATGAATGAACAAAGTATCAACATTAACATTTTCATTGTAATTTTTATTGTACATCAATTTCTATAGAATATTTGAAAAATACTTTTTCCTTTGCAAGATAAAAAAAATTATCATCTTTGAAATATGAAACTAAACTAAATATTTTAGACTCTTAAAATTTTGTGAATTTTTCATTAAGTACCTTGTTTATTTTTCTTAAAAGGTCCATAATTTTTTTTATTTCTGGTTAAAATACACATTCAATCTTTATAGTTGACACTTATTTACAAAAAAGTTTTTATAAACATTTATATTTTAGTTCTTATATGATTTTTTTTTTTCGTTTCAATTCTTCTCATCAAATATCGTTAACATGTTTATAACGGCAAAGACTAATAAAAAAATGTTTACTCATGTAGGGACTATATTGTAATTTTTTTTATATGTAAGGACCAATTTGAAAAAACATGTCGAGTATATAGACTAAATTTATAATTTAACTTAAAAAAAATTAAGGAATATTTGCAATGACCTAAAGGGTAACTTAACCCATTTTCACTTGATATCAACTATTTAATTCTTTAATAATTGTTGTAATCTAAAACAACAAAACCAAAAAGTAATATTATACACATTCATGCATGAAGTTTAACTTGTTTAATTTTTACTGCATTTTCTGAAAATGTTATTATATAATGTCTAAACTGACTACAGCTGAATACTTGGTGGCTTGTCTTTATTTGGTCTATGAAGAAAATAAAAAAGTAATAAGGGAATGATATCTCACCGGAGGTTCAAATCCAGGCTTCTGCAACAATATTTTCTCAAATAAACCTACAAATTCTTGCTTGTGCTGATGAGAGAACAAGTAACACACAGTCAGAACAATTAACAAATTGCTTTTGTTACAAAGTTGAGAGTAAAATTTAAATAAATGTTCTTTATTCTTGCAAACTCAAAATAGCTAGAAAACAGTGCAACAACTCAGAGAACGTTACAAATACATGCCAAAAGACTTCTCGCATATTTAGTCAATTTGGTAATCCGCACAAAGCCTAAATAATTGTTACAAATGAGCTCAAACCTGACTTGAGTTCCTTACATGGTTAATCTTCTCTCAGAAACACAGTTGGAAGGGTGAAAATGCAAATACTTCCATTCATAATAAAGAGGAGTCTCCTCAGTAAAAATGCAAAAGGTACTCAATGATGAGAATCAATGGATAATCAATGGACTTGGGTTCTTACATATGGAGGTGATAGAGGAATTAAATAAGTACAAATCAAGTAAGATGTGAACTGCATAAAATACAATCTTCAACCTTTATATCACATCAACAAGAAGGCATTAACCAGTTCTTACTACCAACTTTCAATGTCCAGTTATTTACTTTTGTACTATTTTAAGAGACAATTAGCCTATGATCTTTGGCATTTGTTGCGGAAATAAAATGATAAAAATATCCCTCATCTAAACCAACTTAATCACAGATTCCTAAATTTACAGCAGAAGTAGCACCAATCAACAGAAAATATCATATACAAGTGGCAACATAGCATAGTCTCTGATGCATAAATAGCCATGAACATAAGCATACTTAAGCATAGCATTACCTGGATGTAATCCATCCATCTCAACACATGTGGCAGTTTTTCCTTGTTTGTATCTGAAAGGTTGATCTGGAAATAAGCAACCAAAGATGTCTAATTAAAACTTAAAAAAGTTAAAACCATATAATCAACTTCTCTTAGTATAAACTGTAAAGGAAGATTAAGATAACAGTAGTCTATCAAAATGGAAATATAGATCTTCAACACAAATCAAAAGTCTTATAGGCATTGAAATATGTTAGATGCACAAACCCTGACAAAACAAGAAAAAGAGAGCATGGAAGACAAATAATTATTGTCTGAACAACTATTTTCGTTCAGGAGAATGGGGAGGAAATTCTCTATTACAAAAGCATAGAGAGTATGATGGATATGACAATGAGCATACCAGGGAAGAATGAATCACTGAAAACACTATAACATCAGCTTCAGAGGGTTTCAATCCATTGCCCAGGAGCACAGACTTTCCAGACAGTTCATCATTTAATTTATTGAGATTCTCAAAGCATGCATCAAGGGCCACAGGGAAGGCTTGTGCAAATGCGACCCACTTCAACACCTAAATATGATGAATATATAAATCAGAAAATACTCAACAGAAAAACAGCAAAACATACAAGTTTTGCTAAGGAACATTCAATTTAGACTCCCACCACCACAGTTAGCATCTGATCAAGCACTAACAAAGAAAGAAAGAAAAAGGGAATGAAACAGAAGCATGTGGCACTAACAATATTAACAGCCTAATCAAAGTGAGTTAAAGCCGGTTACCTCATCAGAGTGATTAACCCCATGTCCAGACGCCGCTGTAATGTTTAAGTAAAGACTCTTAATATCACTGTCTAAACTATCAGCTGGAACAACACTCTGCAATCAAATATACAACAAAAAATATTGCATTATTATATTTATCATCTCACACTAAAGTAGAGTACTCATACTCGGCTAATATATTTACACTCTATCAAGCCCATATTTCGAGTTGGAAACTTCGATAACAGAAAACACCAGAAATCGAGTCATGGCTCAACTTTATGCTCAAGCAGCTAAAACTAGCCTAACGGACCAATGATAGTGCAGAGTAAGCACACACATGCAATTCAAGCCCAACCTAGTTGAGTGGCATTTATGCCATGAAACTGTTATGCGTGGGTTTTGAAGTGATCAATGAAAATGTATGTGGAAAATTGGAAAGAAAAGAATGGGGGATGGCATGGACTTACAGGATCCAATGAAAGGTGTTTGCAGAGACCCAAAACCACTGATTTTTTTCTGCTCTCAATGGCAGCCATCTCTGATGAGTGATGAAAGGTGCTGTTACCAGTTAATAGTTATCCTCTCCACTTCGAATTCTCTCTGACTTCCTCTGTTTACACTAAACTGTTCCTAAATCCAACATTTTGCAGGGTTTAGGTTTAGGTTTTTGTCTCATTTCTGTGTCATCCTTCTTGTTCTCGGTTTTGGTTCCCTGAGTAAAACGGTGTCGTGTTAGCTTCCTTTAGATTTCAATAGTGGGCCGGCCTGGTATGGTCATCGGGCCCAATAACATTGCAATGGTTGAGAAGGGCTTATCACATATGCTTTTTAGCAACAAAAAAAATCAAACTTGTTGACCAAGAAAAACAAAAAATCAAGGAATTTGTGTTTGTAACCCATAAAATTAAGCATGTTTGCTTGCACATGGGCAACGGCAACCTAGACCAGTCAACTAAGCTCCTATGATCAAATGATTATTTGTTTGCTATTAATTCTACTTATCTGTTATTATTTTGAATTACAATTGTTTCAAATTATAGATAAAATATTAAATTGTCACGTACATATCTTATTTTGTAATACGTTGTGTATGTATCCTATCTTTCTCCATATGAAAGTGATGCGAGCACATAGAGATGTGGGTAGAGGAAGTCTCAAAAAGTGAAGGCCGAGTTGTAGGTCATGTGACCTACACCGAGTTGGTGGCTGACTGGGCTTAGATTTATCTTAACTTTAAAGCATATCGATCCTACCTCTTAGTAGCTATGATCACCCCTAACTTTTCATTCCTCCTTCTTAATACTTTCATCACCTCTAAAGTGTCTTGCACCAACTTTTACATGTGGAAACAACTGTTTACCACTCTCCTTCTCGGTATCCATGTCATGGGCCACATTAATGAAACCACACCATCTAGTGCCTTAACCATTGTTAGTGATGACTTGTCAATCCTCAACCTTGAATACATTGCTTAGTTCACCGTTGATCACGAATGTCCTTCTCTTTACCATGATAGAGGCTCATAGTCTTTCCATTGTCTCATATGATATTGCTATATCTTTATGGGTTGCAATTGAATCTTAATTTGCAAATATGTCTCGTCCTCACATTATGTCAATCAAAAACCAAATTAAGCATTAGACAATAGGAGGAAAATCTATGACTGGCTATTTGATCTCAGTTAAAAGTCTTACTAATGAACTTGCTATCATTGAAAAATCCTTTTATGATGATGGTATTCCTCTTTATGTGCTCAATGTACTTGGCACTAAATATCACAATATTATTGTCTCTATTCGTACACAAAAACACCCATTTACTCTTGAGAATGTTGAAAAGTCAAAAAAAAAAGGCGCATGACAAAGAAAAACGCGTACAATTTCGGTGCCTAACGCGTTTTGAAATTAAGTGTTTCATTTGCCTATATAAAGGAAGCAATGAAAGGCAAAAAAATGCAGAACAACTGAAAATATTCAGAGAGCAAAAACAGAGAAAATAGTTTAGCTTCTAGTACAATTGGGTTACGGGTTGTGAATGGTTGTGAGTCATTTTGGAGTGTTTTGTAAACACTGAGTGTATTCCCTTTTCAGTAATATATCTGCAGCAGTCAAGAGACGTAGGCATTATTGGCTGAACTCCGTTATCAATTTTGTGTGTGCAATATTCCACATTTATTTTTCACTTCCACAAATCTGACATTACAAGAAAATTCGGCGTAATTTTCTCAACAAATGGTATCAGAGATGGTTCGAAATTCTGCAATTTTTGTGAGGTACTGTTCATGTGAATAGTAAATTTTGCAATAGTAAACTCGCAAGTACTGTTCATGTGAATAGTGAATAGTGAAAAATTTGTCAGCATTACAAATTTGTTCACAGACGTGTTCTAAACACAGTGGTATACAGAAATTGTCAGAAACGATTCTAAGAAGAAGTCAGATTTGAGTGGGAGTGATGGCCGCAGATGAAGGAAAGGTGAAAATTGAAAAGTTTGATGGTACAAACTTTGACTTTTGGAAGATGCAAATAGAGGACTATTTGTATCAAAAAGGCATGCATGAACCTCTCACAAGCAAGAAACTAGAATCTATGAAGGAAGAAGACTGGAAACTTCTGGACAGAAAAGCTCTTGGAGTCATCCGATTAACATTATCCCGTAATGTTGCTTTCAATATAGCAAAAGAAAAGACTACGACGGATCTTATGAAGGCTCTTGAAAGCATGTACGAAAAGCCGTCAGCCTCAAACAAAGTTCATTTGATGAGGCGGTTGTTCAACTTACGGATGGCAGAAGGCGTCTCAACGGCGCAACATCTAAACGAACTCAACACTGTCACAACCCAATTAAGTTCAGTTGGAATCGATTTCAATGATGAAGTACGGACTTTAATTCTCTTATCTTCCTTGCCTGAGAGTTGGAATGCTACTGTCACAGCTGTGAGTAGCTCATCGGGAAGCAATAAGTTGAAATTTGATGATGTTCGTGATTTGGTTCTCAGTGAAGAGATCCGGCGTAGAGAGTCGGGTGAATCATCAACCTCTTCAGTATTGCATACAGAGTCAAGAGGCAGAAGTTCAACCAGAGGAAGAGGACGCAGTAAATCAAAGGTGAGGCGTTCCAAGTCCAGAAATCATCATAGCTCTAACAACTCGAAGACTATTGAGTGTTGGAATTGTGGAAAGACGGGACACTACAAAAATCAGTGCAGGAGTGCACCGAAGAATCAGGAGGCGAAAGACGAGGCAAATGTTGCTTCCACCTCTGGAAGAGATGATGCATTGATATGTTCTTTAGAGAGCAAGGAAGAGTCTTGGGTGTTAGACTCTGGAGCATCTTTTCATGCCACTTCGCAGAGAGAATTCTTCAAGAACTATGTTCCCGGAAACCTTGGTAAAGTTTATCTTGATAATGACCAATCATGTGAGATTGTGGGCAAAGGTATAGTGAAGATTAAGTTGAATGGGTCTGTATGGGAATTGAAAAATGTCAGACATATTCCCGACCTAACGAAAAACTTAATCTCAGTAAGCCAATTGGCCAGTGAAGGTTACACAACAGTCTTCCACGGTGATAATTGGAAGATTTCAAAGGGTGCAATGGTAATTGCTCGTGGCAAAAAGAGTGGTACTCTTTATAAGACAGCAGAAGCATGTCATCTGATTACAGTTGCAGCATATGAAAATCTCAATCTATGGCACCAGAGACTAGGCCATATGAGTGAGAAAGGGATGAAAATCATGCACTCAAACGGTAAGCTACCAGGTCTTCAGTCAGTAGAAATTGACATGTGTGAAGACTGTATACTTGGAAAACAAAAACGAGTCAACTTTCAGACAAGTGGAAGAACCCCAAAAAAGGAAAGACTCGAGCTTGTTCACTCTGATGGTTGGGGTCCAACATCTGTTCCATCCATTAGTGGAAAGTAATACTTTGTGACTTTTATCGATGATCACTCCAGAAAGGTATGGGTATACTTTCTGAAATATAAGTCTGAAGTATTTGAGGCTTTCAAGATGTGGAAAGCCATGGTTGAAAATGAAACAGGATTGAAAATTAAAAAGATCAGAACCGACAATGGTGGTGAATATGAAGACACCAGATTCAAGAAGTTTTGCTATCAGCACGGGATCAGAATGGAGAGGACCGTGTCAGGTACGCCTCAACACAATAGTGTAGCTGAGCGTATGAATCGAACGTTGACTGAAAAAGCCAGAAGCTTGCATGTGCAGTCAGGCTTACCAAAGCAGTTCTGGGCAGAAGCAGTCAACACAGCAGCTTACTTGATCAACCGAGGTCCATCGGTACCATTGGAGCACAAAATACCAGAAGAGGTATGGAGTGGAAAAGAGGTAAAACTCTCACATCTTAGAGTTTTTGGCTGTGTAGCATATGTGCACATTAATGATCAAGGCAGGAGTAAGCTTGATCCCAAATCAAAGAAGTGCACTTTCATCGGTTATGGTGAAGATGAGTTTGGCTACCGCCTATGGGATGATGAAAACAGAAAGATGATCCGCAGCAGAGATGTAATCTTCAATGAAAGAGTGATGTATAAGGACAAGCATAGCATAAGCGCCAACAATGCAGAACAGATTGAGCCAGTGTATGCAGAAGTGAATGATGTCCTAGAAAATCCTATAGTTGAGAATCCTCAGTCAGAGGAATCAACTGAAGAGAATAGTGAGCAGCAGTCTGACACATCAGAGGCTCCTATTTCAACTCCTGTATTGAGAAGGTCTTCTCGACCTCATGTGCCTAACAGGAGATATATGGATTACATGTTGTTGACTGATGGAGGAGAGCCTGAAGATTATGTAGAAGCATGTCAGACTATAGATGCCAATAAGTGGGAGCTTGCTATGAAAGACGAGATGAAGTCTTTGATCTCCAACCAGACATGGGAACTAGCTGAGTTACCTATGGGAAAGAAGGTACTTCACAACAAATGGGTGTATCGGGTGAAGGAGGACCATGATGGCTCCAAAAGATACAAAGCCCGACTAGTTGTCAAAGGATTTCAGCAAAAAGAAGGAGTTGACTACACTGAAATCTTTGCTCCAGTTGTAAAGCTCAATACTATCAGGTTTGTCTTAAGTATTGTGGCTAGTGAAGAGCTCTATCTTGAGCAATTGGACGTGAAGACTGCATTTCTTCATGGAGACTTAGATGAGGAAATCTACATGCATCAACCTGAAGGTTTCTCAGAAGAAGGGAAAAAGAATATGGTATGCAGATTAAAGAAGAGTTTGTATGGCCTGAAACAAGCCCCAAGACAGTGGTATAGGAAGTTTGAAAGCTTCATGCACAAGGAAGACTTCCAGAAGTGCAATGCCGATCACTGTTGTTTCTTCAAAAGATATAAGTCTAGTTATATCATCTTGCTACCTTATGTTGATGATATGTTAGTAGCAGGTTCAGATATGAACGAGATTAGAGATTTAAAGATGCAGCTGTCAAAAGAATTTGACATGAAAGACTTAAGTCCAGCAAAGAAGATTCTTGGAATGCAAATCACGAGAGATAAGCAAAGAGGAATTTTGCAGTTATCTCAGGAGGAGTACATCAATCGTGTTTTACAAAGATTCAACATGGGCAAGGCCAAGCCAGTTAGCACACCTTTGGCCAGTCACTTTCGCCTATCCAAGGATCAGTCCCCTCAGACGGAGGAAGAAAGAAACTTCATGGCTAAGATTCCATATGCTTCAGCCATTGGAAGTTTGATGTACACAATGGTATGTACTAGGCTAGACATTGGCCATGCAATAGGAGTTGTAAGTAGGTTTATGGCAAATCCAGGAAAAGCTCATTGGGAAGCAGTCAAATGGATTTTGAGGTATCTACGAGGCACAACAAAGAAGTGTTTGTACTTTGGAAAAGGAGAATTAAAAGTACAAGGCTATGTAGATGCAGACTTCGGAGGTGAAGTCGATCACCGAAGAAGTACCACCGGTTACATTTTTACTGTTGGTACTACAACTGTCAGTTGGATGTCGCGGATACAGAAGATTGTTGCTTTATCCACTATAGAAGCTAAGTATGTAGCAGTAACAGAAGCCAATAAAGAGTTGATATGGCTTCAAGGTTTGTTAACAGAACTGGGATTCATCCAAGAGAGGAGTGTTTTGCACAGTGACAGTCAGAGTGCAATACATTTGGCAAAAAATTCAGCATTTCACTCTAGAACCAAGCACATTGATATACGTTATCACTTCATCAGATCTCTGCTTGAGGATGAGGTGTTGACATTGAAAAAGATTGTAGAAAGCAAGAACCCAGCAGACATGCTAACAAAGGTGGTGACCATTGACAAACTGGAGTTGTGTTCAACTTCAATTGGCCTGATAGAATAACAGACCAGAAAAGACTGCTGCATTGATTGAGGTGTGAAGACAGATTGAAATCAGTCTTCAAGTGGGAGATTGTTGAAAAGTCAAAGAAAAAAGGCGCATGACAAAGAAAAACGCGTACAATTTCGGTGCCTAACGTGTTTTGAAATTAAGCGTTTCATTTGCCTATATAAAGGAAGCAATGAAAGGCAAAAAAATGCAGAACAACTGAAAATATTCAGAGAGCAAAAATAGAGAAAATAGTTTAGCTTCTGGTACAATTGGGTTACGGGTTGTGAATGGTTGTGAGTCATTTTGGAGTGTTTTGTAAATACTGAGTGTATTCCCTTTTCAGTAATATATCTGCAGCAGTCAGAAGACATAGGCATTATTGGCCGAACTCCGTTATCAATTTTTTGTGTGCAATATTCCACATTTATTTTTCACTTCCACAAATATGACATTACAAGAAAATTCAGCGTAATTTTCTCAATAGAGAAACTCCACAAACCACCGCAACTCTAAACAAGATAGTTTTCTCCCCAACACCATCTTATGGAAAGGACAAATATTTCTCTAAGCAACTGCAAAACCATGCATATCGTGGTTGTCAATCTCGTGATTTCAATTCTTATGGCAATCAATCTCCCAACATCATTTTATGGAAAGAACATTTTATACCTTGAAAATAAGGTGATTGTTGTCTTCATGTGTAGCTCGCATCTCACAATATCAATCAATCCCTTATCAGAATGAGACATGTTAAAAGACGATAGTAAACTCATTATGCCATAAAAGCATTATTTATCTTTGTTGTTTCACCCCTACAAGTTATGCATTATTGAGTTTTTATTTCTCGTGTATTTTATAAAATTTACAAACATATTTTACCCATAACTATTGATTCTAAAACAGCAAAAATAATTTTACTAAGTAACTTTTTCAAATGAATTTATTCTCTTAAACAAGATAAAAAGTATTGTAAACAGACACATTGAATATGTGGACCAAATGAAAATAAAATAAAACTTTTTATATTTACTTAACTTAATTAAAGCTCAAGATCAACGACTATAAGCATTTAATTTAATTTTCAGTGTTTATATTGTTTAAAAATACGACCTTATTAATGTAAACTCGTGGTCTCCGACGTTTTCTTTTCTTCTTTTTTTTTCGAATCAATGTTTTCTCATCTATTTGTTATAAATATGAGAAATGAAGACTTGAATGTTGTTTGCTTTTAGATAAACCATGCCTAATATTTTCTTTTGCACTCATTATTTAATTTATGTTCCTGTGCTACATTTTTTTGGCAAACCTTTTTTATTTATATTATTTTGTATTAATTATATACCACCCAAGAGATCGTTTAAGGGGATTTAATCATAAAGACTTATACAAAAGAATACTAAAACTTTAGCCTGAAGAGATCGATGAAAGAATAATCAGAAAAAATGAGGTTTGTTATCTTGTAAATTGTATATAGCTAGTAAAACAAAAACTTATTTATAATCAAATGACCAAAATGATGATCATATTATAAATTGTTTAATTTTTTTATCAGTATTTTAATAGATTTTGTAATAAACAAATCTACAGTGATATGCACTAAACACACATTTTAAGCGGTCCTTTTATTTTGATGAAGTGACAATGCATTATATGATACGTACCATAAAGTTCTAAACAAACATGTTTTGTTGTCACCACGCATTTGGAAGTGAAGTACACAACAACCGGGTTCCATGGCTGATTAACATTTGCTACGTACCTTCAATTATGCTTATATATATACATAGACACACACTTCTGATTTCGAGCAGCAGAAGGATCTAGGTCATATAAATACGTAATTTTAATTTTGATTTCGAAACTTATGCATATAAACTTAGGTGATGTAACTATAAATTTGTTTTAGACAATGTATTTAGAAAATAAAAGAAATTATATGTTTTTTTTAAGTGTTATGAGGTGCTTAAATTATATTTTTTATATATTTTTTAAAAAATGTATACTTCCTTCTCTCAATAAATAATATGAACAAATACGTAAGTAGTGATGAACAAATCTCTTTTCCGTTCTCTTTAAGCCATTAACAACTACTTAATCTTAATATTATATATTTTTTAAAACTTATTAGGTAAAATAATATTTTGAATATTAATTTCAAAACATCAGTAAGTTTATTCTTCTCTTAATAATTTTGAAACTTTAAGGATGTTTCATCTTTTATAGTCCAAAATCGATTATAGTAATTTAAAATTTGCTATTGATAATCCTGTTGATCACAAAATTGACTTTAAGAGATTTATTTAAGTTAAAATATTATACATTGAATTTCTCAAAAAACATTAAATTTAAAATAATAAAAAATGAAACTTAAACATCTTTTAAACGAAGTTTAATTTTTCTAAATACGTATTATTGGCAAAGATTTCCAGGGTTGACATCTGAGTCTTGGTAAGATATTCAATTCTTTCATATTATAAATGGAAATACTCTAATAAGTTAAAATAACAAATAAAATAAAATAGTGCTGGAACCAGGTGAAGCAGAAGCACTGTGGAAGAAGGACGAAAGTCCAAACAGTGAAAAGCAAAACGGTCCTTTGCTTTGATAATGATAGATACATAAGCAGCAAAACTTGAGGAGAAATTGCATTGCTGTAAAGCCTGTTTGTGTAAGGATTGACCAATACACAATCGCCAAAGCTGAGAGATTCTCTTCCACTTTGATTTTGGAAGTCGCAAATGCTTTTACATTTAAAATGGGCCCAAACGACACCAGAGTTTTGGCTTTTACTGCTTGGTCCGTTATGACCGTCTCTATTGCATTGACATTCTTCGAATTTTGTCTCCCTCCACCTTAAAACATTTACTACCTTCTTCATTCTATAGTTATACCAATCAGCCACACACTTATTGTACTTGTCCTTGTTACTGAAAATTTATGTGGTCTTACCCATGCTTATGTCTTTAATCGACCATCAATTAAAAATTATAACATTTAATATAATAACTTTTACAATACTTTATTATGTGTCTTGTTAATTATAACATGGTACTTGCAATATGAAATTAAAGAGGAAGGAGACTTTGTTAGAACTAAAAATACAAGTGATGGGTACCTGCCCCCATGGCAGGAGGAACTAGATGAAAATAGAGAACAGAGTTGAGTGTCTTATTCTGTTGGTTGCTACATAAGACCAGAGTGGCTGAGATACATAGGATGGGACATAGGAGTCAACCACAGCTCCACAAAATGGTGGCAGTGTACGAGCAAGAAAAATTACAAAGAGAAGGGTGATGTTGTTGCTGCCTCTCAATGCAACTCACGAGCTTCTTCTCATTTTCTCTCTTGTCCCTTCGCAAATTCACATCCAAATAACTACCGTGCCGATATAAGGTTCGCCATAGTGCAGGTTGGACACGTCCCACAATCTCTAAGGTTTCTTTTTTTCTATATCACATCTTTTTTTTTTTTCTTTAAAACAATGGAGTATGATTATTTTATAACTTTTTAAAATATATTGTTTATATTTAAAAGCTCTAACACTGAATACGTTAAATAATGATTTGGAATCTACTTTCGATACTATAGCAGATGATGAGTTCTTGATGCAATGAAAGATTTATATAATTAAGATTATAAGAAAAATGTGATCGAATTATTTCATCATCTGAGACTTTTGTACATATTTGATTTTAAAGAAAAGCTTAAACAACATTTTTGCTCTCTTTACCGACAACATTTATGTTTAGCCCCAATTTAAACAAGTGATGACTATTGAGATACTTCTACATGTAAGGTCAAAGGTGGCATATTAAACTGTACATTATACTCTTTGATTATGGTTGTAATTAAGTGATAGAAAATTTTACTATCGTTTGAATTATGTATAAATGACGTGTCTTTTCGTTAGTGAAAGTATGTTCTAAAATTATGTTTTATGGTAAGTCAGTTTAAGTTTTGGTAAATTTGGTTGATCAAGTAAATATATTTAATATGATCACTTCTTTTTCAAACTTGATATAGAAATGTGCGAGAAGTCATTGGTAAAAAGGTAATTATTGTAATTTTTTTACCTTTTTTTTCAACTCTTTTTTTTTTAATTTCACGTCGTTAAATGTATGTATATGACGTTGCAAGTTATTATATATTAATAATTATTTTCCTTACTGCAATAATTACAAGTTAAATAATATTATCTTCATTTTTTTTATAACAAATAAAAGACTAAATTACAAGGATCAAGTAAAATAATTAAGTCAGTTATATTTTTTATAAATATAAATTTTATTTTAAAAATATTTATGGTATTAAATAGTATAGTTAGTAATTTGTATATTTAATAATACTAATAAAAAAAATTAGCAACTAATATATTTTAAATCTATTAATTTGTTTCTTATAATAAGAATCAAGAAAAAATTTTATTTTATTTTTTTATAAAAAAGACTGAAAGTAATATTTGTTTGTGGCTATAACTTCTTAGTGAAGACGAAAAGCCAAATAGATGAGAAACAAAAAAAGAGATTAATGCATGCAATTAATTACACTTATGGGAAAGTGCATCATATCACCCGTAATAAAAACACTTGTGTCTAAAATATTATATTCAAGAAATTAATTTATTTTTAAAAATTTATTTTAATAGATTATTAATATAGAAAAATATTTCTTGATATAACTAATTAACTAATTAGAATATACAGTAAATACGACTTTTAAATTAATTAATGATATTTTTAATAGAATTATATATATATATATATATATATTATACTGTTGAAATATTTAAATTAAATCATTACTATATTGTTAAAATTCTTATGCTATGTATTCTAACAATTGAAACATGTGTACTTCATAACAACATTAAGCAAGAAAAAAAAGCAAACAAAAAGGTAGGTTTATGCAATATGTAAGAAATTGAATTATGAAAATAATAAAAGGAAAACAATGTTACATCAGCCAGTGCAAATAATCTAAAGTTAAACAATGGGTTACATTGAGTGCTTGAAACTTTGGTTTCACTTGTATTCAATTATATGATTCAAATTTTTATCAACTATTAATCACTTATTTTTAACCCCATTAGCAATATAAATGGTCAGGAATTGTTAATAATATTCTCTTTCTTAATCAAAACATCTAATTTGGTTAGAGTAATACGTTAGTTTCTGGAATTACAGGCACTTGTCTATTTAGTTTTAAAAATTATAAATATATTTTAATTTATGAAATTATTAGAAATTAATTATTTTACTTCTTAAAATTATCGATACATGTCAATTTAATTCAAAAAATTATAAAAAATTATAATTTTAATCCCATAAATTATTAGAAACAAGTCATTTTGACATAAAATTAATTAAAAAATTAGCTCTTAATTTTGAAATTGCATCATTTTACGACGAGCAATCATGCATGTAGCATTATGCTGACATTTTTCTTATCACGCTAATAATTTTAGAGACTATTTTCTTTTGTAATTTTATGAATTAAATTGGTGGGTGCCTATAATTTCTAAGACAAAATTGATTAAATTCTTATAATTTTAAGGACTAAAATTTTCTTCTTTTTAAAATATTTTTTTAGACTGAACTGGCAAGTATCCATTATTTAAGGAATTAAAGTGACATGTTACTCAAATTAGTAAAAAAAAAAAAGTCGAGTAAGAAAATTTAAAGAAACAAGAGGCTTAAGTTAATTCAATAACTAGTAAAAAGAAAATAATTGATCATATAACAATGCTATTATTCTGTAAATTAGATGTGAATGGTCACTGGTCAATTAATTAACTAAAACATATCAAAATTGAACAAGTCATGATATAAAATAAGGTCTTACTAATTCATATCTTTAAAACATTCGTTAAAATGCATTGAAAAATACAGTATAATATTTTTAATAAAAAATTTCTCTAAGACATTAATTAACATTTGTCTATTAATAAGTACAATAAAATAAGCTCAAATAAAAAAAGAAGTTATATTCAAATAGGAAAATCACAAATCAAGTATCAAGACTTGCCAAACCTTAAATATAAAACACAGTTACACATGTTCCCGGAAGAATACAAAAAAAATAAAACAACTAAACTCCGTAGTCAAATTCATAAGAGACAAGAAAATAGAATTTAAGAAAATCTTGAAAAAATTTAAATTTTTAGTATCTATTTAAAATGATTTATAACATAACTTATGACGTTTATACTGTTTTTAAACTTATTTTAATAAATTTTGAATTTATTTTAATAAATTTTATGAACAGTTATAAATCTTTATATAAAAATGATTTATTGAACTTTAACTAGATTATTTACTTAAACGCATCATAAAACTTGAAAATAAAGGGATCCATGCAACCATGAGTTCAAAACTTCGATCGTCCAAAACGTAGAGAACAACAAGAGAGATTCAACAAAGAGGAAAAAGTCGTCAAGCTTGGCAAAGACAGTGAAAGATGTAACGGATGTTGCTGTCATGTCATGGGCAGTGCCCCAAATTAAGAACATGCCTTAAATCACCTAAAATAGGCTTAGTTCCACAAAATCTAATTAATTGATTAGATGTTATCATACCATTGAAAATGTTTAAAGTATTTTCATAAAAACAAGACTTAATAGTCTTTTGACACAACCATGTTACAAGTTCAATGGTATTACAAACAATTTTCATGGGAAATGGGATTCAAGTTATTGCATGATGATCAATCACGAAAGTCCAAATATCGTATTTCTTTCTACTCGTTTGTCTATGTATATTATAAAATATAACCTATTCTAATAATTTGTTTGCTTTCTAATGATAAAAATTACACCAACTACTACTTTATGCATATATCATTTTCCTTTCCTTTTCGACTTCGGTGATCCCTTCATTTTCTTTTCTACAAAGCAAGCCTATTATTTGTACGTTGTGTGCGTACGATATAATGGCACTGTCTCATAAAAAATTGTTATTCTTAGGAATATTCTTCTTGCTGTTATATTTTATTTCTTGGCCAACTTATGAACGATGCCTAAGCTAATCATAACATCCTTTTTAATCAAATTCTCCTTGATTGATATTGACAATCCAATTTTCTGAATATTAAAATTATATGAAGCACCGATAATAATAAAAATTTGACAAAAACTATTGTAACACGTTATTTATAATTATATAAGTTTTATGTATATATAATTAAATAAAAAAATATATAATTAATTTGCTTAATGAAACTGAAATAAAATTCATTCAATATAAAATTATTTTAAAATATGGAAAATAAAAAGAAACGTGTTATTAACTATTATAATTTAGAATAGTTAAGTGGCTAATGTGTAGGTTCAATTTTATTTTTTTAGTTTCATCTTTTCCAATAAATTTGAATATATCACTTTTTACTCCATGTTTTGTTCTTTAATATAAACATGTTACTTTGATTGTGAAAAAAACTAGTTACGAGTATTAAGAGCGAGTTAAAATCTAATAAAGTAGATATTTAGTCAGAATAAAAGTAAAGAAAAATAAAACAATGGACTTGACCTAATTAATTTCTTCCTTATATAGACATTGTTAATTAAAATGAATTTATCGTCATACATACTTAATATTGTAACTATTTTAATAAGAAAATATGTTTAACACTTGTCTAGTGTGTATGCGTCTGATAAATCTAACATTTTGTCATGTCAAGGAGTTCGAATGTGTCCAAACGAAGAATAGGGCATTGGAGTTATGTCTATGTTTGAGATGAATTTGAGCAAGAACTTATTCTAAGTAAACAGGTGACTAATATGGTGACAATGTTGAATCTATGGCCACAAAGTGAGCTACTGCGAAACTCTTTAGCAGTGGTTGAAATGATAGTAATATGGCAATTTGATTATGGTCAAATATTTGACTCTGCTTAAAAAATTAATACACATACTATTTATATTAAAAATTAGTCAAGTTAGTTTATAAGAAAAAAGTAATTTTGAACATATATAGACAAAAAAATTGAATTTATTAAAATAAAATATTATCTAATATTTCAATAAAATATAACAATCTAATATTATTTAACGAAAGATATTTTTAAAAAAGTGTATTTTTAAAAAATATCTTGCTAGCATTTCTCCTCTACACATCTGTTCATTTGTTGCAAGGTGGGGTAAAATTAAGAGCAACTGAGAAACCACAGAGCTTGCAATGGTGGGGGAGAAAGAGAGAAGGGGACCCTGAGCTGCGGTTGCTACATGAAATTTAAGAAAGCATGAAAAGATCTGTCCCCCTTTGATTTCTGCGCACTTCTGCATTGCACTGCTCCACACCATTCATCCTCCACCATCTTCTGCACATCTTTCTCCCTTTTCTTTAATTGCACCACCCACCATAGCCACCTACTTCCCTTTATTGCTTTTCCTTTTTCTTCCCTCTATTCAACCCAACTAACTTTCACTCTAAGTCTTTTAAACTATCAAAATGCCCTTTCCTTTTTCCTATATTACCCATTACCCTTTTTAATATATTCATATTAAATTCACATGCCATCATCAACAGCATATCACTATGCTTGTGCTGTTTACTATTATAGCTTCCATTAGTTAAAGAGGAGCTTTCTCCTCAATGCAAAATCTCGTTTTCTGTTAAGACATATCTTGAGTCAGCAGTGAAGTTCAACGTACTCAACCAAATCAATGCCTCTTTCGGTCAACCGGGATTGTTGAGATTCAGCTTGTTCCATATTCTACTTTGGTTTATGGTAGTCTTTCAATTTTGAAAATAACGTGCATTGTGGTGGTAGTTCAAGACCCTAAGGTTCATTTTTGTCATTTAGATAGCCACTCTATAAATATAATAACACATCTCATAGGCTTTTCCCAGCTCATCTTCGTTCCTTTACAATGAGATAATCATTTACTAAATTGTGCGTTTCAATTATAAAGTTACGTTATAAAGGGATCGAAGAGATAGAATTGAAGTCTCCACCCAAAAAGCAAACAGAAAGCTTTAATGAATTTTTTTAGATAAATACTAATATATGTCTTTAAGATAATGATTAAAAGATAAAAAATGATTTTTAAATATTATTAATATTTTTTATGATTTTTAATGCGTTTTAATTTATATTTTTAGTAATTTTTAACAAGTATTTCTAAGGTGCTGTTTAGTAAGATTATTTTTTTTCAAATTTTGAATCAATATAACAACAATGTGTTTTATTAAAAAAAGAGCTTCAAAACTTTGCAGAGAGCATACACTTCTGTCATTAAAGAACAAATATTGTTATTTTTTGAGATATTTAAAATATTATTTTTATACTTTTTTTAAGGGTTAGAGATAAGTATGTAACTATTGATAATAAAATATTGTTAAAAAATATTTATTGTATTTTATAATTTTAATAAAATAAATTTACTTTTTTATAATTTTTTATTTATAAATAATTAATTTCAGCTGAGAGTAACAAATTACTACTTTTATTTTGCCAACCTTAAACAATTAAGTAATCAATGGGTTACCTTTCAGTGCTTATTAGAAAAAGAAAACGGACTTTTACTCGTGCAATCACGTGTAGGATTTTCTAAAAGAACTGAGAGATTAAAGTTCTTCTATTCAATTAACAATATTCCATTCTGCGCAGAAAGTGATAAAGAAAAAAACAAAGAAATATCTCTGTTTTCCACCAACGATTTCTAATTTCTAATTCTAGCGGAAATCATAGAGAACTGACATCGTAAACATTTTTAAATAAGGAAATTTAAAATCAAAAGATAAAGGTGATTTTTATTAAAAAAAAGAAGAAAGTGGGGGCAATTTTGGAAATTGAAAAGCCAGGTAAGCCATCCACGTCAAAAGTTTAACTGACAATGATGACGTGTCAGACACGTAGGACCAGCAGCCCAACATGGGTTCGCCACGTGGCCTTGTCCTAATTTATTTTTCTATCTACCAACCGGGTCCCCTCTTTTGCCGTTAATAAAAACTGAATATTACTATCGTCTGTGTTCTCACACAGCACAGCAGAGAGAGAGAGAGAGAGAGATTGCTTTCAGCACCGGCGAAGAACTTCCGGTCACCGGAAAACCCGTTCTGTTTCTGGCAGGTAACAGTGTGTTCTCTGTTCGGTTACTCTTCCTGCTAACTCGAACTGCTCTGTTTCTGCATTTGGTGGAGTCTGGATCGAGTCTTCTTCAACACTCTTGGTGCTGTTTTCTTCAACTTTTCTGCTTTGTTTCACTTTGAAGCTCCCCAGAAAAAAAATAGGAAAACCATACCTTGCTTGAAAAGTGGTATTTAGGGTTTGGTGCAAACTTTACCTTCTTTAAGTTCTTATTTTAGTTACTGTGGGTCTTTCGTTACATTTCCTCCATCTGCAAATGCCAGTGTTCTCTCGTGTTCCACACTCATCTCATTGACCCATTCCTTTTTCTCTCTCACTTTCAAATCTAGCCGTTACCCCCCCGCCCCCCCGCCCCCCCCCCCCCCCCCCCAAAAAAAAAGCTTGTGCTTTTCCCCCTCTTTGTTTTGGCTAGCTTACTCTGAAGTTGGGTTTTGCTTCCCTTGTCCAAATTCGAAGTCTTTAATCAGCTGGTCTTGTTTTTCCGAGCTCAATTTCACATGGGTGCTTAGTGTTAGAAAATGCGAGCGATATCCAACATGAGAGTTTTTGTTCTGTGCTTGTTCTCGTTGCTTTGTGTGGTAGTGACCGCATTGAACCCGTCTCTGAACGACGACGTTTTGGGGCTGATTGTGTTCAAAGCCGACATCCAAGATCCGAAGGGAAAGCTTGCATCTTGGAACGAAGATGATGAGAGTGCATGTGGGGGTGGTTGGGTTGGGGTGAAATGCAACCCTAGATCCAACAGGGTGGTGGAGCTTAACCTTGATGGGTTCTCTCTCTCTGGAAGAATAGGTAGAGGCTTGCAACGCTTGCAGTTTCTGCGTAAGCTTTCACTGGCTAACAACAACCTCACTGGGGGCATAAGCCTCAACATCGCTAGCATTGATAACCTTAGGGTCATTGACTTGAGTGGCAATAGTCTCTCAGGGGAAGTGCCTGATGATTTTTTCCGACAATGTGGGTCTCTTAGGAGTGTTTCCTTGGCAAGGAACAAGTTTTCTGGGAATGTTCCTTCTACTTTGGGGTCATGTTCTGCTCTTGCTTCGGTTGACCTTTCTCTTAACCAGTTTTCTGGTTCTGTGCCTCCTGTGGTTTGGTCTTTGAGTGCACTCAGGTCTCTGGATTTGTCTGGGAACTTGTTGGAGGGTGAGATTCCGAAAGAGGTTGAAGCGTTGAAGAACTTGCGGAGCATTAGCTTGGCGAGGAATCGGTTTTCTGGGACGGTTCCTGATGAATTTGGAAGCTGCTTGCTTTTGAGGTCTTTTGATTTGGGGGAGAATTCTTTTTCTGGCGGCATCCCTGGTGGTTTCAAGGAACTCTCCTTGTGTGGTTACCTTAGTTTGCGTGGAAATGCTTTCTCAGGAGAGATTCCTGAGTGGATTGGCGAGTTGAAAGCGCTTGAGACATTGGATCTCTCGAACAATAGATTTTCTGGCCAGGTGCCATACTCTATTGGAAATCTTCAGTCGTTGAAGATGTTGAATTTTTCAGCAAATGGTTTCACTGGTAATCTGCCAGAGTCTATGGCAAATTGCACAAGACTTTTGGCATTGGATGTTAGCCGGAATTCAATGTCTGGAGGTCTTCCAACATGGATTTTCAAATCAGATTTGGACAAGGTTTTGGTATCAGAGAACAGACCGAGTGGTAGCCTGAAAGGCCCTTTGTTTTCCTTGGCTGAAGTTGCGGTTCAAAGTCTTCAAGTTTTGGATTTGTCTCACAATACATTTTCTGGTGAAATCACGTCTGCTGTTGCAGGTTTAAGCAGCTTGCAGGTTTTGAATCTAGCAAATAACTCTCTTAAAGGTCCTATACCAGCTGCAATTGGTGAATTGAAAACATGTTCTAGTCTTGATTTGAGTTATAATAAGCTAAACGGAAGCATACCTTGGGAAATAGGAGGAGCTGTGTCCTTGAAAGAACTGATATTGGAAAAGAACTTTCTTATTGGGAAAATTCCAACATCAGTTGAGAACTGCTCTTTGTTAACAACTTTGTAAGTTCCTTTTCCCTGTCCCATCTTTCATTTTGGCATTTTATACATATGCTTATATTTACAGTAGATAATTAAATGTTGTTCCTCATAATCAAATTAAGTCTCATCAGACAGATTTAGCTGATCTGCATGTTATATATTTAGTGCAAGGTTGTTTAACTCAACTGACAGTCTCTGCTTTGATTTAGTCTTGCAAGCAGTTTTATTATTTTAACTTAAACGTTCACATTAAAATACTTATGTATTATTACTTCAGCAGCAATAACTGTGTTAAGTTCAATTATACTCCTAACCTTTTACAATAAGGTTGAAGAAAATATGTCCATAATACATCTTGGAGAGTGGATGCTGACAGTGACATGAATGATTAATTATATATATATATATGTGTGTGTGTGTGTGTGTGTGTGTGTTCGTACACAAATATCTGTTGTTATTGGGTGGATTTGAAGTTTATGGTACTGTAGTTTCATGCATTGCTTTTTATCTTAATAGGTACCATTATGTAGGTTTTATAGTCCTGAGTTAAATTTTTAAAAATATACAGCAAGATCCAACTGCTCTTATGTTTATTATTGCTCACTCCCCTGTTTTTTCTTTGTTATCTTACCCTCTTTTCTTATTTGGTACACTGTAGGATTCTGTCCAAGAACTGGCTTAGTGGCCCAATACCTGCAGCAATTGCAAAACTTATCAACCTGCAATCTGTGGACTTGTCATTTAACAACCTTACTGGAAACCTTCCTAAGCAATTGGCCAACCTTCCCAATCTTCTTACCTTCAATTTGTCTCACAACAACCTTCAGGGTGAACTGCCGGCAGGTGGTTTTTTCAACACCATTTCTCCTTCCTCTGTTACTGGCAATCCATCCCTTTGTGGCTCTGCAGTGAACAAATCTTGCCCTGCCGTCCTCCCAAAGCCTATTGTCCTAAACCCCAACACTTCTACTGACTCTGGCCCGGGCTCATTGCCTCCAAATTTGGGCCATAAAAGAATCATCCTCAGCATTTCTGCACTCATTGCCATTGGTGCAGCTGCTGTCATTGTAATTGGTGTCATTAGCATTACTGTTCTCAATCTCCGTGTTCGGACCTCCACATCTCGATCTGCAGCTGCCCTTGCATTTTCTGCAGGGGATGAATTCAGCCATTCCCCAACCACAGATGCCAACTCTGGCAAACTTGTCATGTTTTCAGGTGAGCCTGATTTTAGTTCTGGTGCACATGCTTTGCTTAATAAGGATTGTGAGCTTGGGCGTGGAGGGTTTGGGGCAGTGTACCAAACAGTTCTTAGAGATGGACGTTCAGTTGCTATAAAGAAGCTCACTGTATCAAGTCTTGTCAAGTCTCAAGAAGATTTTGAAAGAGAGGTGAAGAAATTAGGAAAAGTCAGGCACCAAAATCTTGTGGAACTTGAGGGTTATTATTGGACTACATCACTGCAGCTCCTCATATATGAGTATGTCTCGGGTGGTAGTCTGTATAAGCATCTCCATGAAGGTTCAGGCGGAAACTTCCTCTCATGGAATGAGAGATTTAACGTCATTCTTGGGACAGCAAAGGCCTTAGCACACTTGCACCACTCCAACATTATTCACTATAACATTAAGTCAACCAATGTCCTTATTGATAGTTATGGTGAACCCAAAGTAGGTGATTTTGGTCTAGCAAGGCTGTTACCAATGCTAGATCGTTATGTCTTGAGCAGCAAAATTCAAAGTGCACTTGGCTACATGGCACCTGAGTTTGCCTGCAAAACGGTGAAAATCACTGAGAAATGTGATGTATACGGGTTTGGAGTCTTGGTCTTGGAGATTGTTACAGGGAAGAGGCCTGTTGAATACATGGAGGATGATGTGGTGGTACTTTGTGACATGGTGAGAGGGGCTTTAGAAGAGGGCAGGGTTGAGGAATGTATTGATGAGAGGCTCCAAGGGAAGTTCCCAGCAGAAGAAGCTATTCCTGTGATGAAGCTAGGCTTAATATGTACTTCTCAAGTGCCATCTAATAGGCCTGACATGGGCGAAGTGGTTAACATATTGGAGCTGATAAGATGTCCCTCAGAAGGACAAGAGGAGTTGGGATGAATTAACTAGTAATTTTCTCTTTAGTAGAAGGATAGAAAATGGGTTGTCCGGGGAAGAAGAATCCGGTTTTATTTATTAGAGAGAGAGAGAGAGAGAGAGAAAGAGAGAGAGAGATTATTTGTTGAAAAATGTTTACTTTTCATTGTAATATTTTTCTTGTTAGTCTCTAGTTGTTTGTTTTAAGATTTCTCTGTTATGCTACACCTAGGATGCCGGATTCCTTTTCACCGGGTTCCGTTTTGGACCACCCCTTTGAAAAATGTTGCTCAATTACTGATCTTTCATATTCTAGTTTGTTTGTTATGGTGTCGCACTTGTTGTTTTGGCCTGCATTTTGCTTTTGTATCTCTAGCAATAACAGTAAATATTTTTTAGTACGCTTTTGCATGAGGCGTATTATGCGAAGAGCACATGCTCTAGCGTTACCTATGATATCACTTTGGGATGTACTTTTATTTCTCTTTAGAAGGGAAATGTTGGAAAAAGTTAATTGCATATAATAATTTGAATTATGATAATTTTGTTTAGGTTCATGTGTATATTTGAATTGAAGAGTTCAACATGCTTTATGTTGTGTTATAAGAACAAAAATGGAATCAATACTGCGGTTTCTAGTTTGACGATTTTTCTGATTACTTTCATGTGGCACTGATTTTGTGCTGGAATGATATGGTTGTTAGGCAAGAATGATTTTTGACAATACGACTGACAAGATGTTTTTATTTATAAAAATGTGTTATAAAACAAAGTGCCAAGTGCCAACTTAGAAGTCAAAAGTGATTTAAGAGCATTGGGACTTCCTAGATTCTTAGCACCCACTTAGGAACAAGTATTTGTTTAAAATATGATCAACATTGCATATAATAATGGAATGGAAAGAAAAGGGGTCATGGAGAAAAAGTGGGTGGTAATAAAAGACAGAGCACGCCTGAAAGATCACGATAACAATGGTAAATCTGTGTTATTGGATTATAGAATATTACCCGATATGATGTTGTCGGAATAGAAGCTCTCTTTTCTGGTATATTGCTGCCCATGTTCCTTCCTCTCGTACAGAGCACTTTCATATCTGTATATAGTTTAATTGTGATTTTTAAGGAATTTGAATGTGCAATTTACTTTATTCACACGATATCGTTAAGAGTTAATGCATGCTTGGATATTATTCTTTTAAGAAAATAATTGTTTATTTTTTAAAGAAATTTGACAAAATGTTATTATTTCTTGAAAATTAAATAAATTAAACACATACTTATTACATATTTTATTAGCTGACAGGCTGTATCAGTTGAGAATAAATTATCATAATTTTATTGTAAACTTGCTATTATGAGGAATGTCTTGATTCACTCATTAAAATATATTGTTAGAATAAAATAATAAAAATAATCTGTAAAAAATGACAGGATAATTTTAAAACTTGCCTTTATTTAAACATCAAACATTAAATATGATTCTATCTATTTCTTACTTCTTTTTATTCATGCATTTTAAAAATATTCTTCAGATTTAATAGGGACAACAAAAGTAATTTCACTTTTGTTGTAAAAATCCTTATTCTTTTACCCTATCATTTGATCTCCCCCACTCCGAAAAATATCTCTACTTTATTATTTATTGCCATTGGAGTCTCCCTAAGTATTTTACCACGATGAATAGAATGCCATTATCTTGGCAAATAATATAGCTAGTTATAAATCCTTGGTGGATATTTGCCTTAGTTTGTTCTTTTCCTCTATTTAGATAAACTAGGCATGTTCCAAACCAGCAAGTCTTTTTGCAAGAAAGCGAAAGTAGATGAAACTGTAGGATAATGAATGTACATTAATTTGGGTTCAGTGTTCTGCTTTTATTTCCTCTACCTTATCACATGACTAACAAGTGGAGGGAAAGAAAACATTTACACACTTCTCAAGGCTTCTGGCGAGTATAATACTCCTTTTTCTTTCCCTCAGAACAGAAAAGAAGAAAGTAAGAGAGGAAAGCATGAAATGAAGAAGCGAAAGAACCCTTTATGGAGTAGGGTAACCATGTGCATATATTGGAACCAGTGAGTTGTCCCTATATTCCTAATGCAATTAGCTATTTATAAATTATAACATAAACGGGTGTTGGGCCCAAGGGAACCCTAATGCATTGGCTTTCTCATCGTCAACAAATAAGAACATGTGGACCATTCATTTTTCCATTATTACAGCATGGAATATTTGGTCAAGTGAGAGCATTAAGAATTCTCTACCATCTCAAATAATGTTATAGCACTTCAATTTGGTTTCATAAAAGAATGTATCTCAAAGTATAAGGTGAAAAAACAATTTTTTCGTACAAGTAGCAATTTTCATAAGTTTATATTTGCAAGTGATGTTGATTCTGCAAATTTTTGTGATCAAGTGTTTACCCTCAAGATTTACCTAGTTATGGGCAGTATAAACGAAATGGCACATGATAACTTCTAGATTGTGGCTAACTGAGTTTTATTTCTGGGACAAGGTATTTTGGGCTTTGACTGCAGTTCCTGTTGCAATGACTCATGTAAGTTTTCAAATAAGAAAAGGGAATATGTAGAACGTTTGAGCTTTGATTTTCACATTTATGCATTTTTTTCTTCCAATTCCAAAGCACACATACATGTTTATTTTATCATCCAAGCTTTTCCATGCTTGAGCGGATACAAGATCAAGCTTATAATACCAAACTTCTATGAAATAACGTATTGAGATTCGAAAATGCATTGACTAGTATAAGATACTACGTTGTGACTTGTTTTGTAAACACCATAAATTCACTTCACATGTAGGCTGTCTGACTGACGAGGGAGCAACGATTATATAAGGATTTTGACAGTAGATTCAATTTTAGATCGAGAGAGAATGAGTTTGAGTGACTTATTAAAAAAAATTAACTTGTAGTTTTTTAATTTTAATTTTTAATGTCATTAACCCATTAATGTAAAGTTTTTATTATTTAATATTTTTCTCAAATTCAACTGGCTTGAACTCAGTTGTAACTTACATTTTAACCCTTTTTTTTATAGTTATTTTAAGTTTGATCACATCTTTTTATTATTATTATTATTATTATTTGAATTTGAATTTATGATTCTTTCTTTTTTTAAGCCCCCTTTTATGTTCGGCTTGACATCTTTTTTCACATATATGTTTTGGGCTTTCTTTTATTTTGTCTATTTTTTGGCTTTATTTTTTTTTTCTCATGTTATAATTTTATTTGCGGATCCAACAAAACTCAAGAGAGAATAAACTTTAAATTTAAATATATATATATTTTTTTGTCTAAAAAACTTTGTTATTCTTCTATATATTTTAAAGTGCTTACTATAGTGATTTAAAATTTAAGAGTGCATTAAATATTTTTAAAAAAATTATACTAAGATAATTAAAAGATATTTATATTTTTTCTAAATACACCACTAATTCTATTACTAAAATTAACAGTTATAATTGTTTTACATATACAAGAGCATAAAATACTCCTTTATTTTTCAAAGCACCATAGAATTTATCGTACTTTAATTAGTTACCAACTATTAATATAAGACTTTTATTATTTAACAAATTAGGCAATTTGAAGTCAATATTTAATATTATAATCATTTTATTTTTTTAAGTCAATACTGATCGATATTGTGCATTTTCATAGAACCAAATATCAGCCTAAAATCCCCCCCCCCAAAAAAAAAACTGTTCATATTGCATGTTAGATAAAAAGATAGAGGAAGTATATAAATACAATATAGATTATGACAAAAAAATTGTCATTTAAATCTTATTTGAAAAATTATTCTAACTAATTATTAAAATGTTTTATTATTTTTAATGAACAATTTATTTGATAATTATGATATGATAAGAATATATAAAATAAAAAGTTGAATAATAATAAGACATGTAGAACACCAAATTCTGTTATCATTACCCTGAACTTAGCTAGAGGTTGTATCAGATTCCGCCATCATCAACAAGCTGTTTACAGAGTCAAAATAGCGGCTTTGTGAGTTTGGCTTGTAAAGAGACTTGTATGTCACCCCTATCATGTTTAACTAACATTAATTTTGTCTTGTTAGCTTAAAAATGTTAGAAATATAATAAAATATTTATTCTTATTTTATTTTCATAATTGCAAAGTCTTAAACTTATTTATAATATAAAATTATCATATTCTTAATTACAAATCTTTTAATTATATAAAAACCTCATTTTCAAAAAGGTTCTAAAGTATATATATGTCAAATTTTGCATCTCAAAATATTAATTAAATAGACTTAATTAAATGCTTGATTCCTATAAAAGTTATATAATTTAAATTTAGTCTCCATAAATTTGTTTGTTAAGATATAATTTTTAATTTCTCATAAATTATTATTTTTAATTATTCTAACTAACTAACGTAATTCATTGAAATATTATGAAATATCAGTTTTTTTTTGTTAGGCCACATAATTTAATAAGACTATAAATAATAATTTGTAAAAAATAAAAATATTTTAATAAAATATCTTATAAAAATTAACTTAAATTATGTAATTTATGTGAGTATTAAACACTTAATTTAGTCTAATAAAATAAAATAGATTCATTATCTTCTATTTTTGTGTTACTAAATGCAAAACTTACACAACAAGTGTTAAGAAAAGAGTTAAGTAAAGTAATTTTTTCTAGATATAGTGAATAAAACTTTAACGCTCAACCCCTACTTTCTAGAAAACTTTGAAATATTATGATTTGGAAAAACCGTAATATAATGTTATTTTACTCAAAATTATTATTAAATTTTTGATATGTTTTGCTGTAGTTAAATACGAAAATGATAAATTATGTGTAATGAAAGTTAAATATTTCGTTACATTTTTTCCATTTGATATTTTTTAAATACATCGTTTTGTATTGCAAATGAGTACATGAACTATATAAACAAATTATTGTAATAATTAATGAAAAAAATTAAGAACCACATATGAAAATATTCCAAACTCCATTGAGAAGTCATCACTAACATGAAATTTGAATATTTAATGTTGGTTGTATTTTATTCTGCTATCTGATAAATTAAAATTTATTGATTTTTATTGAAACATAATAGTCAACTTTAAAAAATAGTATTACAATTAATGAATTTTAAGAAAAAAAATACAAAAAAATAAAATCTAAATTCCATTGAAAACCTTTCGCTAACATAAAGTTAATTATTTTTGTAATAAATACTTTTTCATTGTAAATCTTTTCATAACCTATAATTATTCAAATTTTATTTTGAAAAATTGTAAAATACTATATACACAACAAAATTATGCCATATTGTCGATAATCATTTTTAAGTGAATTATTTTTATGTATGCATAAAAATAATTTATTAAGGGAGATAGAATATATTGTAGGGATTTTTGTATCATAAAAGGAAGTGATCTCTTATCATTGATTGACAAAAATAAAAAATAAAAAATGAAGGAAATACGTATGATAAACATATAAAAAGGGTAAACTATATATATTTGGAATTTATATATATTTGTAACTTTCCACAGAACATTATAATTTGAATTAAACAAAGTTGTTGTGACAATAAAGACAGATTTTAAAGCTTAACTAACAAATAAAAATGAGAAGATGTTGTATTGAAGGTTTTATTATGGGATGATTATCATCGCCTTTTGTTACTATAATTGGCTTATTTATGAGTTGCCATGAAAAAGAATTGGTAGCAACATTTGTAAAAAGATAAAGTATTTCTGTAATTGCATAATTATCACTTTTTGGCCTTAAAATACCAAATTGCTTTCACACGTTCTATTATAGTTAGTTTCATTGGATTTTCTTGTACTCTACTCATCTAACTTTCTTGTTCTCTATAAAATCATGTCACCACACCTCTTATATTCATTATATCTATTCAATAAGCCATGTTCCCATCACATGCCTTATCTTCCAGGTTCTATTATTTCATAAATATTTTTGGTTTTTTATTCCTAAAAAGGTAATATTTTAAAATTTAATGTAAACAAAATATACTTAAATTAAAAAGTATAACTACAAATCCATTGCAATGTTTTATGAATCTTTTAATGAAATAAACAAATATAAATGATTTTTTGTTGAATTAATTTGCTGGAGTTAATTATTTTGTTATATCTTTTTTGTTTTAAAAATTGTACTATATCAATACCAATAATGCACTGGATAATTCACATTTACATTGGGTATGCTTGAAAGTTGTATTAAAAAAAGGTGAATAGTATAAGAGATGAAGAAAAATGAAATAATTTCTTGATACCAAAAAAGAGATAAATAAAAAAAGGTTAAAAAACCATTAAAATATTTAGTAAGAAAGATGTGTGAATGATGAGAAAGAATTTTTCTTTAACAAAAATAAAGCCATCAATATAAGGAAAGAAAAGACAAGCAAATATTTCATAAACAAGTTATATAAATTTACATGAAATATTTACATTTTTCACAATTACTTCGATATAAGTTTCACGTTTGCAAATTGGTCTATATGTTTCATTTGATTCTTTTTAATGTCAATTGATAATTATAGGGCCTCGACTATTTATTTGATTATTATTTTTAAGTTTATTCTATTTCAAGTAAAAATGATGAAATAAAGATTTTTTTTTTTACATGAGAATAATATTTATGCAAAGAAATTTATTAATAATAATAAAAAAAAGAATCACATCAAAAGCGGGACCTATTTCTTTGAAAATCTTATAATTTTCATTTTCTATGTATATAATTATTGTCGAATTTTAAATACTTGTATAGGTAATGTTTGCATCTTGGAATTAACTTTTGATTGTTGAGTGGGGAATAGCTAGAAAATAATTATGATAGACAAAAAAGAGAAAATTATATTTCTCTAAATGTTTTTAAAATATATTATTTTAATTTCGTATCAATCACAAATCGATTAAAATTTGTTAGAAAAAATGGTGGTAGTTGACTTTTTTTTTCATTTCAAATGGAAAAATTGAAAAAAAAATACATTAATAATCCCATATTCAAGTATACTATTTGAATTTAAATTAAATAAGACCAATGACAACAAATTAAGACTCTAAACTTCAAAGCTTAAGTGACAAATCAAGATTGAAAGATGTTGCTTTGGAGGTTTGTTTTGGTATGGGATGATCATCGCTACCTTTGATTGCTAGAGTTGGGTTTATGAGTTGGCTTGATGAATTGGTAGCAATAATTTCAAAAAGGGAAAGTGTTTCTCTAGTGCCATTATCAGCCTCTACCCTTAAACTTGGACTTGCATCCTTCTTCAAAATTGGATCAAACAGTGAAGAATTAAGTATTTCCTGGCCTTTCCTTGACCAAATATGATCATTCCTAAATTCATGTGAAGCCCAAGAATTCTTGTGAATCATGGAGTCCATTCGGACTCCAAGTGCCCTATTATAGGGTCCTCCATAATAGGAATGAGTGTTATAAAGGGTTGGGTAAGGATAACAGGGAAAGTGCCCAAACCCACCAGCTTCAAGGCCTTGACGACGTTTTGCCAAAGCACGCTCTTGTTTATGTGCATTTTGGTGCCCTCCTAAAGCTTGTGAGGAAGAGAACTCTCTCTTGCAAAAGTTGCATGAAAAAGTTTTTGCCTCTATCTTTGTATTCTCATCATCTACACTTTCACTATCACCAACTACATTACTTGATTGTTCACGAACCGTTTCATCCTTGGAAAGCTTCATGAAATCTAGTAGCAATCGAGTGTTGGAATTTGAAGTGTGATGTAGTTCAGACTTGGGATCCTTCTCATTTCCTTTAATCACCATCTTCTAATTATATATGCTTGAGGCTTTAGAACAATGATTCACACCATATTAAGATTAAATATAACATATGGAACTTTTGAAATTGACATTATAAGGAATGGGCATAAACAAAGTTATTTTATTTTAGATCAATATAATATCTTCATTAATGAATAGGAGGAGAATCTCATTTTGCCGTTTTTATTTTGCATTAGTACATTTCAAAATATTAAACAAATCAACTCATATTGTCAAGTACTTCATTTGCTCCTAAAATTCCATAACCAGAATGTTGGGTAGAGTTAATTAGTAAATCACAATTTTGTGTAATTGATTTCAACCTAGAAGCAAAATGGGTATATTTAGAATTTGTTGTTCTAATAAAATCACACGGGCATTCAAATATTTCTCTACCAGAAAAATCTCATCAAGAGGAGATTAGCTATTGATGGAAATTTATGGAATATAATCTTGGCTTAATTGCTTTTATTTTTAAAAAGCAACCCTTCTTTCTATGTTTCTTCTTGTTGTAAGGCTCATGACGTGGACAACTTGGAGACATCTCTTATGATTTAAATTAAAATTTAATTTCATTCCTTTCCAAGTAATGAACACAACGATTGATGAAGATGAAGAAGTAATTTATGAAGTGAGTTCCACATTCATGTTGATAAATGATTACATATGCTTACAATTTTTAAATTAAAGCTCATATTAACAATAAAAGAGTAATCGTTAGCATTATCTGCGTGTGGATTATAATATGATAAAACGCTGAACATTGTTATCAAATACAAACAAATAACGTACCATAATAATAAAATCAAAATACAAATTCATTGAAGGTTACTTAAAAAGAACACTGATATTCTTATTTTAATTTTTGTATATGCTGGTTATAAAAATTTGAAAGTACACTGTATGAATATGAAATTAAGTAACATTGAAGCGTCTAACCATTTTCCCTTTGATTTGGATATTTAAAAATAAGTTAAGAAAGATAATATTTTATATTAAGTTATCAATCTTTAAGATACATATATGTTTGTAATTTATTGAAATTTAAATCTATCAAGTTTACATAAATACAATTATTGAGATTCACTTGTGTGATTACCTAATATTCATCCCTTTAGATTATGTTAGCATATGCTATTATATTCAATGCAAGAAATCCAGGATCTTGGGCTAATTAACGTTGAGATCTGTACGTGGCAAAATGCATTTAACATCAAGATTAACAGCGGCTATTTTGGGTTTCAGTTGTGGAATTGAATTTTTAAACTCGTCTTTTGTTAACAATGCACACGTCTTAATTCAGATAAAAATAAATATTAGTATAAAGTGAATGGTCAGGAAGATTACGATGACAATTTTGCACACTCACTTTTATTATTATTTTTAATACAAGAATTAACATTATGTTGACAATTACCACAGGTGGCGTAGCATAACACAAATAACTTACTTAACAAAAAAAAATATTTGTGATTGAATTAAAGAATTGTCTGGTTTTTCATTATCACACTGAAAATCTCTTCAATAAACAAAACTATTTTGCTATTTTTAAATATAAAAAAAGGTGTAATTAATTAATTAAAAATAAATTACCTTAGAGCAAAGTTCAAAAACCTTACACCTTGACATGTTCAAATGAATGAGCTACTCTAAACTCTAGAACAAATTAATCACCCCATTTCCATGTTATGGAAAGAAACAATACTCAATCACTCAAGATGCACGATGTTATTAAATACTATAGCAAAATAAACCAAAAAAAAAATAAAATACTAAAGACATTATATTTGATTCTTCAAATTATCCATGATTAATTGCTCACAACACTTTTTTTTAACCATTCAATATTCACTTCAGTGAAACTAAACTAAACTCCAAATTGATCCACATAAAAATCTCACTTAGTTATATTGAAATTATTCACTATTAAGTATTAATTATTTCTGATCAATCCATTTGTTCTTTTTTAGCTAGTTAAATTTATATTTGCTATTGACATTCCAAGTTCAAATCTGAACTTTGCTTTTATTTTCAAGAGTCATATCCTAATGCTAAAAACTTTGCCAACTTCAATCTATTTGAAGTAAATTATTTTTTACTAACAAAGGAGGCCAAATCATTCATCTCAGTATTTTTAATGTTAAAAATAAAGATAAAATATAGTAGTTAGTTTGCAAAATTTCAAATAGTCAAACTGAATTTAGTAGAGTTAAGAAAACTACTGAGTGTTACAGCTTACAGATGAAATATTTCAAGTGTTCTACTTTTAAGATTTAATAATAAGATTTTCATTTTTGTTAAAGAATATCTCTAGCAAAAATGGTAAAACAATAGCATGACACATAACTATCTAACATTCATGAAGCATTATTCTAAAGCATTTAGTGGCAAGATAAGGTCCTATTAAGTAATAGTGTGCAGGTATTAAAGAAATAATTTTATAGTGTATAAAGAACATGTTGTGTAGAAAATATATAAACAACCAAAAGGAAAGAATTGCTAGTTTGAAAAAGGAAAATTCAAAGACCAATTAAAAAAATAAGATAACATCTTTCACTTACCACTTATTCGAAAAGTCTTTTATTTTTTTCAAGAATAAGTGCAAAAGTAATGAACATGGTACTAGTTTCATTAGAAAGAAAAAAATTGCAAAGAAGTTATAAAGTAAATTATACTTTCTATTGCACATAAAAATTCAAACAATCAACTAACTAAAACAAAAATATAAAAAAAAAAAATATTTTTAGCAAATTAGACCTAGAAGCTCTTTTAAAATACTCATTCTACAAAGATAGCAGCAAGTTAGTTTAGTTGGGATGTTACCTTTCCATTCTAGAATCAAATAATGAGCAAATACATTATATATTTGTAGCTCAGTTTAAGAAACTTTTTTAAGAGATTTGACTCTTAATATTATTGAATCATATTAAATATTTGTTTGTCACTCTATAATAAAATGAGTAGTAATATTCTCACAGTAATTTTTACAACAAACAAATTTCAAAATTATTTGTGGTTCTTTTAATCTTTTTGCTTTGATGTATTACTCAATACTATCTTGGAGAAGATTCTAATACATTTACTTAAAATTAATGCACCTAGTCTCATTTAATTCTGCATACTTGTGATAATGAACCCTCACTCTTGAAGCATTGGACAATGGTGCCTCATTTCCTAAACTACACCTAAGTTCCCTCCCATTCCACTCCACGCTTATGAGTAGGAGTTTCATATGAAAATACCCACCATGTAGTCTCCCTTAACCCCTACCAAATTTGTATTTTAGCATAAACTTAAGCATATTGACTATGGACATCAATCACCTTCAAGGCACCATACCTCGTGAATATTGTGCATCTCACTAGAGAATCTTGGAAATCTTAGGACTTGGAACCTTGCTCACAACAACTTAGAAGCTACTTAAAACTCTACCAATATAGCAAAGTTTGATTCAATTTCCTGAATGATTTATTGTTGTTAAGTTTGTAGGATTGGACGAGATTAAATTTATTAATTTTAAGTGAGAATTACCGTCTTAGTAGTTAAACAACACTTGGGTGAATTTATATTCTATTAAGCGAAAATAAAATTCAATTTGAGAGAATCTGAGTAAAAAATTGTTGAAGACAAGAATCCTTATCCCAAAAGCTTGTTTAACTATTTTGATTCTCTTTTAGTTTTTTGGTAAAAAGATGCAATGAAAATCCGGGTTCAAGGGGTCGATCGATCGAAGGCCCAAATCCAAAGGTTCCAACAAGGCTAAAAGCAGGGACACAAATAGAATAACTCAAGTTGACAAAAACAAATTAGAATAACTCAATTGGTGAGAGCTTCATATGTAAATTGACTCAATTGATGAAAATTTCTACATTCCCTCTTCAACGACAAAAAAAAAAATTAGAGAAAAAAACAGCAGACCGCAGCCCAAGGGAAACAAGAAATGATCCAGTTGTGAGTAGACACCCCGACGACGTCGTTTGGAGATGAAATTACTACCCCCCCCCCCCAAATGTCTTCAGTTAAACGACACGTCGTACAATTCATCTCCCAGTCCCAGCAAAGCCCTGGCATCTGGAAGAAAGAAAAACTCGTGCTGTGAGTGTGGTGTAAAGTGTGAATACTCGTTGAATACCCCAAACCCAACACACTGGAATGGCAAAGCTCAACGACGCCACCATCTCTGAACCCTAGCCATCGCTCACAGTCGCAGATTCCAAATTTCTCGCCTCAAGTTCGCACCACCATGTCCTCCGACGACATCACTCTCGTTCCCGACCAGAGAATCGACAACGGTCTCAACTCTCCTCTCGTCTTCCAAGACGATCCCTTGCGCTTCAACTGCCCCGCCCCACAGCGCCGGGTCGGGGACCCGGGTCCCAAAACCCGCCAACTCGGCCCGTTCATCGACGACAAGATCTTCATCGACCGTGACCGCTTTTTCACCGCCCAAGGCCCAGAATTTCGCCGGAACAACGTCTACGCTGACTGCTCCGGTCGCCGGGACCCGCCGGACGCTCGGAATTGGAGCGGCAACGGCAGCGCCGCGACTCGTAGCGGCGACGAGTCCGACGACGACGAAGACGATGATGAAGATGACGATGACGACGATGACGAAGACGTTGAAGGCGACGCCGAAGTAGAAGGCCTCGTTGGTGATGGAAGCAAGCGCAGTTCCAGCGCAATGAATGATGCTAACAATAATAACAACGGTAGTGGTGGTGGTGTTAGCAATTTGCCTGTTGTGGCAAATGGGAAAGTTCAGCATCATTCCCCGTATGGTATGAATGAGAAAATTTTGCATCTTTAATTTCCTTTTTAAAAAATGCTGTCGCTTGCTTTTGGGTTTTTGAATGTAACAATTTCGCTTTTTTGGTTTGTAATTTTTGAATTGTAGTTTCTGGTAGAGAGCTGTTGGGGAAGGATGGTGGTGATATTGGGCAATTGGTGCATAATAATGTGGGTGGTGGTGATGAAGATCATGAGCGAGAAGGGTTGGGAAAATCCCAGAATTCTGTCACCGTTGCAGAAACTGACTGTGAGGAGTACTATTCGCACTATCTTCAAGGTACTGAAGGGTCTGCTTCAGTGCAGAAAGTTATGGTAGATGACAATGGTTGTGGGTTTAGTGGAAGAAAGGATGTTATGTATTCAAGCGAGTCCGGGGAGTCATTGAGGGCGATTCTTTCAGATCCTGTTACGTAAGTCTTAACTCATTTTACAGCCGAGAGTTTTAAGATGTGTTTGGATGAGCAGCTTAACTAAATGTTTATTTGGTAAGTTGTTATCAAACAGGAGTTTATTATGAGCTTGATTGTGAAGCTTATTCAAATAAGCTAAAAGTAGCTTATGCAAAGTCATAAGCCACCTTCATCAGTTTATAAGTTCTTCCAAAGTAACAGGTCCTTTCTTTTATGTATGGTTGAGAAATCTTTGATTTTATGTGAAGTCAATCAAGTTCAGTTTTCATAATTTGCTTTTGTTTTTTATTGCTAATGTACTCCAACTTACATATTCATGCTTATGACCAGCTTGTGCTGTTTATATTTGATTGATGTCTTCCTCTGAAAATGCAGGGGAGCACTTATGGATGATGCGATGATATTACCTTGTGGACATTCATTTGGTGGAGGTGGAATACTGAATGTTATTAGAATGGTGGGTTCTAAGCCATCAAATGCCATAATTTTCAGACTGACCATTTCTGTGACTAGTCATCTGAAAAATATTATTAACCATGGAGCTGGTAATTTCAACCTCTTTTTATCATATATATGCCTCCACACAGTAGAATGGAAGGACTCTCAAAGCTTCTAGTGACTATATTGTGAAAGTGAATAAGTACTTCTTTGCAATATAATTCCCCTGAGCGATAGAAATAGGCCGGTTTACTTGCTTTCATGTATCTTACTTTGGGTCTAGGATACATTGATATTGCTTCTGCATCTTACTTGTGTCATCTATTGGTCTTCTGGGCTTTTGCTTTGATCTTGATCACATTAGACTGTTCTCAGACTGCATGTGTGATTCAGTGTCACTTTACTGACAACAGTATGAAGTATGTCAAAATTATTAAATTAGGAAAGAAAGGGACAATCATTTGCTTTCATATACCATGACAGAATAGAAATGTAGAATCCTCTGCTCTTCTCATGACTCTCGTGTCAAAGCATAGAAGTTAAAAATCTTCTTTGCTCTCAAGATGATATTGGTAGGAATCCAGATGAAATGTCACTTTTTGGCATCTGCTTCCCCCCATCTAATTTCAAAAGAAAATGTCCAAGGCTCAGTTTCGATTGCAAATCAGTTTTAAATTGAGAAAAAGATCAAATATACATTGTATGACTACATTAAGGAAAAGTCTTGTCCTTTATTATGAAAATAAGTACATGTGGTATTCCTCAACCAAACACTAGGTGAAGAGTCCCTAGGAGATAAGAATGTAGTAATGCTTTGAGTAACTTAGAACTCATATGGCAAGTCCAAAAGTTCAGTTACCATAGTGGTTTCAATTATCGTTTGGGTTGTTACTTGGCCCAAAGTAGGTTATAGAAATTTCAGGAGTTATACGTGGCTCCCACCTTAAATTGATCTTTAACCTGTTTTGGCAAGTGGCTATTTGCTAGGTACTTTCAACTTAGGTTTCTTATTATTAAGTTTCGTTATCCATATCAGAAAACTTGTCGTTCAGGAATTTACATGTGGTCAACTAGCTAATATAGTAGTTGTGTTATGCATTCTCAGAAAGTTTGCTGCACGTGTTCTCAACCTACATCAGAGGAATCAATATCTCCAAACCTATGTAAGTAAATTATATTGAAATTCGTTTATCTATGCTTAAATAAGTTCTGGTCTCAAACAATAATTTTATATTTAAATATAGAAAAGTATGGTACTTATTCATACTGTGATGCACAATTTTGATTTTCTATTTTACATTATATTCTTGGGGTGCTGGCTGTCTTGAACAGCACTTCGAGCTGCTGTGCAGGCATACCGTCGGGAAGAGGAGTCACAATTTTACCGGTCAGCCAAAAGAAGAAGAGAAAGACTTGATCAGGTGTGTATTTTCATTCCCCAACCATCTTTATATCTCAGAGTGAGATTTGAGAAAGAGAGGTGAAAAGAAAATCTGGAATCACCTAGGTTGCCTTTAAGTTACTAATGTTTTGTCTTGACATTTTCCCTTGTATTTTCTAACATGAAATATATTTACATAGGACAGGGTGGTTTTGGAGATTCAACTGTTATGGAACTACCAAGGAGTAGAGGCGTTCAGTTTCCTTTTGCCGTGATGGACAGGGTTATAATAAAGGTAGTATGTAAACAGGCTTGAATTTACTTTTAAGTCTTTTGACTTTTTAATATATATATATATATATATTAAATCTGTAAAAGCAAATAACTGGAGAGAAAATGGATCAGGGGAACAAAAGGACACCACAGCGCTTTGTAGGGCGAGAAGCTATTGTAACAACGCAATGCCTGAATGGATGGTTAGTGATTTCACATATATATATATTATTTTATTTTTTTCCTTTAGCAGTTAGTTTTAATCCTTGGTTTGCTATGTTGATTAGTATTTATTAATGTATTAACATGCCAAACTACTATGCACAAACAAAATATAACGCAAGGCATTGTAAGGTTGATAGGCAGAGGGAGAAAAATCATATGGTTTCTCTCGTACGGGTACATTATTTATACTCGAAGATGTTGCTTTCAAAGAAGCCCGTTAATAAAAGACTCATGTACAGGTATGTGGTGAAGACATTGGACAATGCAGAGAGTGTAAAGTTGCAGTATCGCTCCCTTGCCAAGGTTTCGGATGATCCTTCAAAACCTGCCTCCAGCAAGATGGCACCTAATTGGGTTTAGATATGCAGCATCCCTTCAACAAATTGTAAGGTTGACAATATACACCAAGACACCACTATATTTTGAGCGTTCAAACGCTAACATACCAAACGGATTTTCTTTGTAATTCCACTGTTGTATTCCTTGCAAGAAAACTGCTAGCAGAGTTTGTAAATATTAAAAAAAAAAAAAAAAAACCTTGCCATGCTGTGTTCATTTATATTTTAGTATCTGCGTAATCATTTTGCTATGTATACACTAACAGATATGTATGCTCAAGTGGAAATGATTATGATTACACAATCATTTTGCTATCCAGCGCGGCATATATTCCCCTAAATCAGGTTTACAAAGAAATTTATTTTATTACATATTTAATGGAAATTGAATTTTAGTAGGTGCACAAAAACATAAAATTTCTATAATGTTTTGTAGTAATTTTTATTTTTTAATTTTATCTTTTCACTAAATTATTTCTTTCTGATTAGTTGATAATTGTTGTAACGTGTTTGGTGAAAAGTTACTTGTATAAATAACTTGTTTCATTTTTTTTCTTCTTAAAGTTTGCTTATTTATAATATCTAGTATTCATTTGACTTGAAGTTAAGAATAACTGATTTTAATGAAAATATTTTTAAATTATTATATGAAATTGAGATGCGTGCTTTATTTAATTGAATAATCTTTTTATTAGAATGTATTTTTACATATAGAAATGCAACAGTTAAGTTTATAATTTTAAAATAAATGATTTTTTTAATATGTATTTAAAGTTATATAACAATAAATAATATAAAGCAATTATTATAAAAAATAGTAAAATATCACAATTTAATATATTGATAATATTAAATGTTATGTTTTTAAATAAAAAATTGTTTATTGATTTTCTATTATATACTTTGGATATATTAGAAAATTTGTAAAATAAATACGGTTTTAAATTTACATGATTGAGAGGAATAGCCATTAGCCTGTTTGTGTATTTGCATCCTTGAAATTCTTTAAAAAAAAAAAAACCACCCCTTCTGAAGTTTGAAATTGATTCTATGCCAAGTAAAATGCATAAACTTGATTATAATTGATAATAAATAAGTAATGTTAAGGAAATTGAACCGGTTATTGAACGGGTCAAAACACTGGTTTAAGGTGGGTCATTTTTTTTATATGAGATTTTTTTTCAGGAAATTACCATAATATGGACTAGGTAAAAAATATAAATATGGAAAATACATTAGAAAAAGTAATTTTATATTAAAAGTCGACAGTAGAGTTTTAAGAGAAAAAAAAAGTTTATGATGGTAAAAATTACTACTAGTGAGTGTTAAAAAGAGTTCAAAAATTGTCAATAGCAAGTTTTAAAAAATGCTTGAAATTTTGCAGTAAAATTTGCTTGTGGCAATTTTTAAAAAATAAAATCGCTAGCGGCATTTTTTAAAATTTCATTCTACATATAGCCCATTGCCATTTCTCTCCTTTCTTTAAAGGATTCTATTGCATTTCTGCTACTTATTTTTGTTTATTTATTTTTACAAGTTGATTATAGTTGAAGAAATGAATGAGTACAAATACAATTGTGTACTTTAATAGTGAAATTATTACAAATATAACTGAAGGTATGAGATTTATATGTGAGAAGCCAATTTATATGCATATTCCTTATAATATATCATATGAAGCACTAAAATATTGGCTTTATCAATATCTTGAAGTGAAGACTCCAAAAATAGTAAAGTATAATGTACATGTGTCTGATTTCTATTTTTAGAGGTTTCATACAATACCAAAAAATTGCAATAACAACCAATGAAGATATTTAACAAATGTTTTAGATACATCATAAGCGTCAAGCCCCAACTCCTACCATTAAACTATATATTGTTTTAAAACAAATTACAGTTAATACAAATTATAAGCCCTAACTCCTACCATTAAATGTATATTCTCATAACTCCTTTACTTGTCGATGATGTTTATAAGATAAACGAGTTGTGCAAAGTATACAAGAAAGAGTTCGAGTCATTAGAAACAAAAGTATATGGCGGATATATAGAGGCCCAAAACTAATTTCTAACCCAACTTTAAAGCGCATAATAAGAGGTCATCCAAAATCAACACGTTTTCATGGATAGGCATGAGATGAGAAGAACACGATGTTGCACTCTTTGACGAGGCAAAAGCCATGGTAGAAGAACATGTCTAAATGCTCCTGGGTCCAGTTTGCAATGTTGATGTTGTTGTTTTATTTTATTGAATATTTAGTTGATGTAGTTGTTTTAATTTACTTATTTGGATTTGTTGTGTTAATTTATGTTGTTTTAATTTATGTTGTTGTTGATGATTAAGTTGTTATCGTCATGTAAGATAAAGTGGTCTTGTTTAATTATAAATATAAAGGTCGTTGCAATATTTGTTATATTTTGAAAGAGTATATGCATTAAAAGATGATAAATCATATGATATTTAACTAACAAACAAAGCTTCATTTTACTGACAAATAAAGTTGCATAATATAAATAACATCCTTTGCTTAAGTATTAAGACGATAATGAAAACGAAAATTAAACATAAAAATAAACATAAATATTAAACAAACACATTTTTTCCTTTTTCTTCTTGATTAATGAGGGGCTATATCTATCAGAGGCATCGGTGAAAGGATGCAACATGCGTGAAAAAAATCTCCTTCATCTTCCTCTGGTAGGACCGTCATCCCCAACACCCTAATCATTTATGGCCTCGTGTGTGACTTCCTCGTCAACTGTAGGTTTTGTTTGTACCACATTCTTAGATGTATCTATACACATGCTATGCTGCTGTATCATCTCTCAAGACATGATTGCATAAAATACTGCTTACCCAATGAAAATGTTTGCTGAGAAGTACCACCACACTCTGTTGTCATAAGTTCAGGTTGATAAATGTCTTCATCATCGTTATTCCTTTCATCCACAATTGCGTCTTCATTAAGGTTAAAGCTACATTGAAGAATGACAAGAGAAGGTCTAGCATCATCAATGAGAAAGTCATATCTGTAAAGTAACCCACGAGATGTCCTACTAAATAACTAAAACAAAATATAATTAAAAAAAATTATTATACTACATTGCATGAATTAAAAAATAAATATATACTTACATTTTGAGTACGAATACGTTCAAAAATATGTTTTTACAATTCCATAGTTGCCTCCTGAACCATTTTGTAACTCTTCACAAAAAATTTCTAATTTTTTTCAATTTTTTTTCTTCCTTTGCACTATCTTCTTCTATAACCTCCTTCTTCTCTAATCTTCTTTCTCCCTTTCTTTTTCTTACTGCCCTTTCTCATCTGCGGATACAACATCGTCCAACTCATATTTATAAGCCTAGTTACTTCTTCCAACTCCATCTGTAGAAAACCACAGATGAAACTATTACTATGCAGGTAAAAATCATAGGTGGCAATTTTTCAATTGCAGGATTGTGCTTTGCATAGCATAGAGCTCCGTGAAGGGAAAAAGTCATATGCAGGTAAAAATCACGAGTAACGATTTTTCAATTGCAGGACTGTACTTTGTAGAGCACAAAGCTTCGGGAAGACAAAAAACAAGCTCTAATAAGGGAAAAAGCCATTAAAACTCACCAGTCACGATTTTTTAGGCACCCTGCAACTTTGCAATCTCTATTCATGGTAGCTTGATGTCGGAGCCAATAAAACTCGTCACTAGCGATTTTTAAAATATCCCAGATCTGTACTTTTGCAGAAAAATTCATATTCTGGTATTTTCATAACTTACATACCATATTAAAATTAAAAAATTGTTTAAGGTTTAATGTTGAACTGTAGTCAAACTATGGTCAAATTAAATAATATTTTTAAATAAGTGATATATTAAATAATTTTAAAATATATATATATAATATTATAACTTCATAACATTAAAAGATAAAAATCATACACTATTTCTAAATTTTAATAGTCAAAGTTACATATAAAAGTTTGAATATAATAAAACAAAGTTCATCAAAACAACAAATCTTTTAGAAATAACATCTAAAAACTAAAATAAAGAAATAAAAATAACAAATATTATTAGAATACTATTTCCACTTGCTTTATCACCACCAAGATGAAAATACTACTTCCACTTGTTTAATCACCATCAAGATGAAAATTTTTATTTAGTATTGATAAGTCCATATTTTTTTCAACTTTTATAGCTTATATATTTATATTTAATCTTTATTTTATTTTAATTTTGCATTGATTTATATATTAATTTTGCAGTTTAGCATAAAAAAGCCATAATTGATTTTAAGACATATTTTGGGTCCAAATTGGTTAAAAAATAGAGCTTCATAGCAGTTAGTACACCTATACCTTAGAAGCAAGCATAAGGGTGCTTTGAACCCATGCACGACTGTGCTCATCTGCAGTAAAGCCAATTATAAAGAGCTTTTAGAATTTTTAAATTCTATTAAAAAGAGACCTTAGTCATTCAACTGAGATGACTTGTTTTTAATTTGTGATGCACCTCTCATCTTTTTACGCTGCTCTCGATCCTTTAGCATACTTTTGGCAAAACTTGGAGCTTTGAGTGACAGTATTTGAAGACCGGTAACTCATCTCATATCTAGTTTGTTATTTCTCTTGATTATGATTTTTTTTTATGATTATTTTAGTTTTTTTTCTCAAGCATAAGTAACTAAGTCTATAGCTAGAGTCATGAGAATCCTTGTTCATGAATTTATAAGATTTTGAAGTTTGAATCTATGTTTCATTTTTATCTATGATTATTGTTTATCTTATTGCGCATAATTGTCGAGGGAGATCAAATTAGCTCTGGTTCAAGAAGCCTAGCCTTCTTTCTTCGTAATTCTATTGGATGAGGTCAAACTGACCGTACCTCGATTAGTTAATGAATAACGAGACAAAGGATTAAGTGGATTAAACCAATCTTTCTATTACAATCATTATGAAATTAACATACAAATGATTAAGTGGACTAAACTAATTTTTTTCTTTCAATTGTTATTAAATTAACAAATTAATAAGTATTTTATGCTTTCTTGAATTAATATTTTGCATGACTATTGTGAATGTTAGTTTAGAATAAAAAATATTAATATTTTATAACCATTGAGTATTAAAAATAATTATGTGAATGATTCAATTAAAATATGTATTGTGTTGTTTATTTTTATTAATAATTAATTTTATAAATAAATTGTTCAATAATTTCAAAAACTTATTTTAGAATTAATAATTGATCATATAATTGAATTATAAAATGAGATCTGCTCAAAAATATCAACTTCTTCATCACCTAAATAAATAAATAAAATAAGAAAGATAAAAATTTAAATATATAACAATACTTTAAAAAATAAAACATATGCAATACAATTAAATATTAATCAATGTCATCTCTTCTTTTACTAATTCTTGAAATTGCATTATTTTAATAAATATCATTCTTTTTCTAAAATTTTCCTCTGTAGCGAAGAAAATGACATCCTTTAACCACATAAGTGAGAACAACCAGCCAATCATTAATTTTTAACCCTGATTCATCGTATACTTTGTCCAAAAGCACTATTTCACTTTAATGCCTTGGTACATGATCATGGGAGATCCAAGTTTAGTTTGAATTATTTTTTTTAAAAGAATTTATAGAAAAATAATCTTAATCAATTTATACTACTTCAATTTTAAAGAAGTTAAATAAAAAATCTTCTAAAAACAAATACATAAGCTAATTTTAATTTATTAAAGAATTTAATGTTTCTTTATATTTTTTTATAAATGTTTATTAAAAAAATAATTCAAGCTAGACCCTGGACAATCTTGAATTGGATCTATTAAATTTGATGAATCAAATAAATGATAAAGTGTGTATTTCAATCTATTCAGTAGTTATTTAAGAGAAACAATCACAGATCTCTGTTTATTTATTCAGATTTAAATTGAATCAAGAATACTATGAATCAAACAACGAATAATTCAGAAAATCGGATCCATTAGAAACGAGCAAAACTCCAAACATGACTATCAAGAACTAGTTCAATTCTGATAAGCCAAATGATTAAACAAAAAACAAATAGTAAATAAAAGAAAGCCCTTAGAAACGGGGTATAGTCTTCCAAATAATGCAAAATAATAATCACTACTATTTCACAGTTTGTAGATCCACTTAGCTAAAAGCTTCACTTTGTACAAATCCACAGTCAGCTTTGCTATAATTGCCATAACCGCGGAAAAAATTAATTATTCAATAAAAAATGTACAATTCAATTTCACTGCCAATGACTTTGCAACAACCAACAATTCTGGAGCTGCGACTGCACCGTTTCCCTGAAATTCTTCACTTTCATCAAGCAAAAGTGGGTCGAACAAATCCCCATTCCAGAACCGGGTCCTGACCCGACCCTCGTCGTCTTCAACAAATAACAAACCGGACCGCACCCAACACCCTTCCCCTGAACCACAATCCCCCAAGCCCTCGTCGTCCTCTCCTCTCCGCCGTCCTCCGCCTCATCGCCGCTCAACTCCTCCACAAATATAACTCCCTCCGGCACCGGCGTCTCACCTGCTTCCCACCTCTCCTTCACCGCAGGCCAATCCTCCACCACCACCTTCCTCTCCGTCGTCAACGCCGCCGTTTCGCTGTTCCTCTTTGGATAAACCTGCACAAGCAACGGCGCTTCCTTCAAATTCTTTACAATCTCCACCACCGACTCTTTCATCCACTTGTCCAACCTCTCTTGCCCCTCAACCGCATCCTTCGCCCCTCCCTCCCTCTTCCCCAACAATTCCAAGCGCGTCCGGTTCTCCAGTCCCCTCGCCGTCGGCATCGCAGCCGTAATCCTCACCTTCCTCACCGTCGAATTCCCGATCGCCACGGAGGACGGCGGCGCACGTGCTACACCACACCGCTCGTGAATTCCAAGATTGGCAGCGACGCCGTTGTTTCCGCCGCAGGCAATGCTCATAGACGACGCCATCTCTTACGATGGCCGGAGAAGGAAGCGTCGAAGAATACTCAGAACGAAGGGAACAGCGAAAGAATGAGAAACGCGAAAGCTGTTGCGTCTAGTTGGGGTTGTGGGAATAATGAAGATTGCGTTTGAGGGACGAAAAAGAAAGAGAAAGATGAATTAGAAGCAGATGGATTACGATAATACTTGTTAAGCGAAGCCTTCAAATTTAAAAGCCCGATAAATAGTGTTACGATTCATGCGTGAATCGAGAGTCCATGGAGTGGGAATTAGGTTTCGGATTCAGATATCCACACGATGTGATTACTTCAGAGTCAATAGTTGGAGCAGACGGTGGAGATTGAATCATAGGAGGGGAGTATTTAAATGGGGGTGTAGGTGATTGCTAATTGGGTGGGCGTGTGATGTAGAGAAACGAATACGAGAGTGGCACGAGGTTGCACGCGAAAAGTGCATGGATTGCGAGGGCGGGCACACAGGGGGCATTCGCTTCGTGGAAAGCTTGGCCAATAGAGAGCAACGTGGATGACACGTGGAACAAACGGATCTCCACGTCATCAATTTTGCGGTCTTTAAAACGCCTACGCATGGAAGCCTAACTAATTATTGTTTGTCCCCGTGTTTTTTTTGTTCCTCGTGACTCCTCAATGATTACCCAACCGCGTTTACGCGGAAATTTTTTCATCTCAATTGTGATTCATGTGACTGTTAATGCAACTGCAACTTACCCATCATGACGACAAAATTGTTAAAATATTAAATTCAGTTTAAGATCGGTTAGTATCGTATAAGCAACAACTTCATTTGCGTCTGTTACTTGTTTTCAAATTTTAAATTTTAAATTCATCAAATTTATTTAACATATGGAACTATATTATATTTTATTTTTTATCAATTTTATTCGTTAGTTATATTAATATTAATAATAATAATAATAATAATAATAATATTTGAATAAGAAAATCTTAAATAAAAAAAATCATAATAGACATTTTTAAGTGATAATAGATATTTTTTTTCAATTTTAAATGTTTATTTATGAATCACTAAATTTTCTGTTTTTTGAGAAAGCAAGCCAAAAGATAGATTCTATGCCAGACAAAAACAACATATGTCTCTGTGTGATGGTTCCAAACAAATTTTCTATTGCTTTAATTCATTACACTTCATTTATCCATACATTATGTGCTAAATCACAGTCTCAGTACTTACTATCAATTTAGCTTCAAATTCTTCAATATTAATATCAAGGACATCAGGCATATATTTTGTAAATAATTTATTAAACATTTGGATGTGAATATTAATTGTCACATTCCTTTCAAATGCATACTTAGATGTGATAATGATACATTTGTTATCACTTTCTTTATAATATTTTTCATAAACAAATCAATAATACAACTTTAAGAGACTTATTTTTTTTTAATTATTATTATATATTGTTCACAAACCTATATATAAGTCTCATCATTTTTATCTAATAAAATAGTATAACTAAAATCTACAATGATTAACACTATAAAATACAACAATTAAAAATTTGTACTTATTTCTCTTATAAGTTACATTAAAACTAAGAGCATCATTAAATACTTTATGATCAACTTGATTCATATTATTATACTAAAATACAATAACACTAGTAAATATGTCTGTGCGTTGCATTTTATTTTTATTAAATTAATTTATTTTAAAATATATAATTTAAATATAAAAATATATAAATATAATAAAAAATTATTATATTAAATATAATTACATTGAAGAAAATTATGAAATACTTCTTTATATACAACATCTTTTGTATATCCTATATATTTGTCATTTTCTTCAATAATAAGGATTTTTATTCTTTTTGCTGACGTTACTCTAGACAATGCAACATATAATTGATCATGACTAAATACAGGTTTTGCCAAATATAATTCAACATAATTTAACGATTGTCCTTGACTTTTGTTTATTGTCATTACATAACATACTTTTATTGAAAATTATTTTCTTCTTAAAAGAAAAGGCTACTTGGAAATCATTTGCTGTTAAAATTATCCGCGGAATAAGTATTTTAGTACCAATATTACTTTCTGTAATTATTTTTGTTAAAAAATTTTAATGATGATATTAACAAATATTTTATTTTATAAATAAATAAATTATTACTATCATAATTAAAAATGATAATAATAAAAATTTCAGTATAAATACATAAAAAAAAATTATACTGTAATGTATTCAAATTAAAATATATTATTTTTTGTATTGTTATATAAATAAATTTATTTACAAACAATATCATACATATTGGAATAGTATTGTAAAATTAAAATATGTATAATTTAGTGATGCTACATTAGAATGTTCTTGTAATTTAAACATTACCTGATACATTACTTGGTCCTACAAAAAAGGTTAATATTCAGTGAACCTGATTTAAATATTTTTTTAAAATTAAAAAATATATAATTTTAAGAATATAATATAATAAATAATTATATTAATAAAAAAATATTTATATTGATTTCATATTTTGATGTATAATAACTGTATTTTGATTTGTATTTTGGGAACTAATTGTAAGTCCATAAAATGATTGAATTTTTTCATTAGGAAGCACTGTTATCTGTATTTGCAATTGAATGCTCTCAGAAAAATTTTCAAAAGTATTAGAACATATATTTCAATCTAAAATTTTTGAATAATCATATAGTTAGAATATAAAATTCTAATAAACAAATATAATTTCATATGTTAATATAAAAAATACTTCTATAACATTTTAAACACTAAACTTTATCTTTTTCAAATTGAAAGTCTTTTTATAAATATTCGTTAACTTTTGAAACAAATGGTATATATATATATATATATATATATATATATAAATTAAATATAATACTTGAACTTAATTCAGAGTTAACACGTTACATTTTCTTTACTTATTCATTCATTACGATATAAAAGTTTTAAATATAAAAATAGAACAGTTACCTAAAGATTTAAAAATCAAATCAAATTTATTTTCATTGTTATGATTTTTAATAATATTTAATTTAGTTTAATTGTTATAATTAATTAGTTTTAATTGAAGAATTTTGAATTTATCATTTTCATTATAATATTTTATAAAAAGAAACATTGCATCAAAATTATTAAGGATAAATGTTGTTAATTTTTAATTTAAAAAAATTAAACTTGTCATCATAATTATTATATATAAAATATAAATAAAATATTGTTTACGTTAATAGGTTATACATAATTATAATATATCAATTCTTATGAAATTATTTAAAAAAAAAACAAAATAATAGTATAAGAGAAAAAAAGAGTTGTTAAAAAAATTTTAATTAAGATTTAGGTAAAAACTAAAAGTAAAGAATGATTGTATTTATTATAAAAATTAATTTTTATATCAATTAAAATTACAGATATTGATATAATATAAAATTTAAATAAGTCACATATAAGATTTGTCTAAGAATAAAAATCAATACATAATAAAGTAAGAGAGAGATATATAATAAAATAATAAAATTATTTTATAAAAAGACGTAAATGTTTGATGACATTTTATTTTTTAGATTCTACACAATATTAAAAGTATTTATATAATATTTCAATAGAAATGGTTCAATCTTCGAAATTTTCCATTCTTGCCTTATGTTCACCATTTTTTCCTTCGTCTTCCTCAAGTTACAACCTAAAAGAAAATATCAAATATAAATTACTGAATGATCTAAGAATTTGAACAATAAATTATAAATTTATAATGTATACATTAATTTTCTTCTTCTTTTTGGTAAATTTGGTGTTTCCACATTTAGAGATATATGTGAACAACTTATTACCAAGTTATTTTCTTTTGTTATTGTAGTTGTATTGTCTAAACCTTCTTCCTTCTCAATCTGTAAATATTAGACAATGAAAATAAAGTTATTCATCATCATATCTACAAACATTAGAGATAAAAGTAATGAAACTTCAATTTAATCTTCTATATTACCTTTACTATCGGCTTCACAATTTTATTTATCATGAAATTTTATCTTTCACGACTTTCAAAGTAAGTACTCATTTTTATTTGAAAAATATGTGAAGTGCCAATAATCTTTAAAAGTTGTGGAGACAACTTTAACCCTTCACCATCACCCTTAAAAAAACTATCGCATAAAAATAGTTATATGTTTTAATATATTTTATTGATATAATCAATCATTTGATTAAATTTTTCAATAAGTTAGAACTTAACATTTTTGCTTACAATTTCAGATGTTACAATAAGATCTTTTAACTTTATTGTGCTAATTCTTCAACAACTTCATCAAATAAAACAAATATAGTTGAATATGTAGAATATTTAACATCAAGCTTAAGACGAAACCTGTAATTTATATAAATCAAGGTAATAGAATATAATTCGATTTATTTTATCATGAAAATTTAAAAATTAGAATATATAGTGATAAATTTATTACCTTGTCATTGGATAATCAACATCTTTATAACATGATTCACATTTAAAATTTGTAATTGTGAAAGAAACTTTCTTCTTGCAATGGGACAAGAAATATAATACCAACCATTTTTAAGTAATATATCGTTCACAGTTACACTACAACCAATAACGACATTCTGAAAATTAATTAAAAAATTAGTTTAAAAATTTATTAAGAAAAACAAAGTATAAGAAAAATTAAATTTACCATATCACTCTTTAATTTTGCCATTATTAAAATTTCAGATATGTTTTTGAAATTTTCTAACTTAAGAAGAATGGTAGATCTTGTATTATCAACACTGTCAGCAATATGCACATAATTAAAATCCTTACAATAAAGTGATAATGAATAATTAAAAATATAGTTAAGATGAAAAGTAAAAAATTAGCAATAAATAACATAACATGGAGATTTAGATAATTTTAATACTTGAATGAATCTATAAAATGAGTAACTTCTGGTATGTCAATATTAACATAGATCTTTGTTGATCTTGACGTGGAAATAGAAATATTACCTATAATATATACACTCATATTTTTATAATTAAATATGAAGCATATATATATATATATATATATATATATATATAACTTTTTAAAATAAAATATTTTAAAAATATAATAAAACAATTACCTTAAAATTCTTTTACAATAGTGGATGTGAATATTGCAACATTAATTTTTGAATCCTTAGATGCTTTATCTTTTATTATAAATTCAATTTAATAACATATATTATAAACTAATAATTTTGTAAGTTTAATTTTTTTAATTCAAAATATATTTTAGTGTTTGAAATACATAATAAAATATAGATTATATTGAAATACAATAATAATTTTAATTTATAAATTATGAAAAATATTATAATTAATTTTAATAACGATAATTTAAGCTAATTTATAGTATAAATATTTATGTTGCCGTTTGTAACATAATATAACCATCAATACTAATAAATATTCTTTAAATACAATTTAAGCTATATATACTAATAAATAGTATATATGTAAAATATTATCGTTTGTAACGTAATATAACCATCAATACTAATAAATATTTTTTAAATACAATTCAAACATAATAAATATAAATAAAATATTATTTTAATTCATCAATTATACGTTTTAAATTTTAATATACAGAATAATAAGTAAGTTAAGTCAACGAAAACACTTTATATATTCTGAATTTTAATATATAAAGTAATAAGTAGAAGTTACGTTTCAAAATTTAATACACTCACTGATAGAGTAAATGTAGTCAATCTTATATATATATATATATATATATAGAAGATTATCATAACAAACTTAATGAAACTAACATAACTTTAGATTCTTTTTAGACAAACTAATTAAAATTTTTATACCTCTTTCATATTCCTATCATGTACTCATCTATTTCTTTTAATTTGATTATATATATCTTTCTTTTGAAATTTAATCATTTTAACTGTCTTTATAATTAATAAATAAGCTATAAATTCTCAAAGTACTTATATCACTCTTCTTTGTTATTCACATTTGTTTAAATTTTACTATGATCTTAACAATTCATAATAATTTTCACAAAAAAATTATGATTATGATCATAAAAAAATGTGACACTATTAAACACTTTCTTTTTACATGTAGTGCATCTTAACTCAGCCAAATTTAGTAATTGGTCCATGGTGCTTAACTTGATTAGACTTAGTTGTATATATTTATCATAAAAAATCTTCGCTTAAATACAAAATGTTACAACAACACAATTCTTATTTTTATTTTTATTTTTTCACATTAAAGTCATTCATTTTACTATATTTATTAAAAAAATCATATGCTTCATCAACTTTACCGAAATTCATTTTCTTAATAGCATTCATAGATAACTGAAACAAATTAACATACCTATCATATAGTGCATCATTCATCAGAACTACCTATTTTCTCACCTTCAAAGCATTTCTTTGCCAAACCCTATAACAAAATCACAAAACAATACTTTTAAAATGATGTTGAGAATACAACAATTTTTACACTCAAATAAACAATATCATATATAACGCAATAATACCTCTTCATTTTCATGGAAATCCATCTTCAATTTTGTCTTTCTCATTGAATTTTATAACATGTAAGTCCCCTTTCAAGACCTACACAAAATAAACACAAATGAAAACTGTCTATAAAAGGTTATCAGCAAAACTATGTACCTGCAAACGATTAAAATTAGATAGATTAATAAAACTATATAACTTCAGTACTCTTTGTTTGAATGGTAGACCTCCATTTTCTTTGGTTGCAGGGCCTCAATGTTTTTGCCGGTACATTAACATTTCCATTCGGCCTGTTAATTGTATTGGCCCCATTTTTTCATTTTTGCTTCTCTTTCTCTCTGAAGCACCCTTTGAAAAATAGCTGCTTTTATGTTTAAAATTTTTTTAAGTTTCCTTTCCAATAGCTTATGCTTTTATTAGTTTTATTTTCTTGGTAATATGTTTGCCACCAGTGAAATGGAGGGAATTTTGGTGTTTTTTTTTTTTTGGTCAATAGGGGAACTTTGAGTTCAAAAGAGAAACAATGTTGAAAAGAATGGATTCCCGTGTTCAACAAAACTAAGCCCATTTGGTAAACTTGAAAATACAACCTCCCCTGGAAAAGAACAAAGTACTGACTCTAAGTTGGAGGCTCGTAGGATCACCCAAAACAAGTGAAATTGAATACTCCATCTACAATTATATGATGATCCTCGCCATTATGAAAGGAAATATATCAAACACATAAAGAACCAGTTATATTGTCGATATGGTATTTCCTGAAGCATGCCAGATTTAACAATTCTTATAATATTCCTGAAGAGACGTGCTAGCCAAGCTCTCATGTGATCCCCAGGAACAAAAACAGGTCCCCAGCACAAGGATCACTATTAATTTTAAATTACACTTTTTCTAAGTTTAATATAATTACTCCTAACATTGTTTTTGGATTAATCCCGTGGCATTGACGTAAGAGTGAGACTCATTGAGTATCACATTAATGATAGCAATTTCTTAAGAAAAATATTATTTCAAACCTTTTTTTTTTTAAATTAACTGGACAAAAACAATGTACAAAAGAATAATAATGAGACGGATAATGTAATAAAAAAATACTAAATGGGTAGAAAAATGTAATAGGGATAGTTAATTTCTAAAATAGTTTTACCTTCTGGGATTTAAACTTTGTCTTTATCTTAAGAGTGAAGTAACTTTATCCACACATCCAATAAATTAATTAATAGCACTTAATTTAAACATCGAGGCTTGTCTTGGTTCAGGAAATGGCAGTGCTGTTTTAAAATGACCCTGTCAATCTTTAAGAAGAGTAGACTTTAAGTCATTTGCATGGTTCTTTTTTTGTTTTTTTAAACTTTATGATATATAAATTTTTTATTAAAGTAAGTTTTCAATATTCATTTTATTCATCGAATTTAATATTTTAAGTTATTAAAAATATCCTTAGAATTAAGTTGCTTTATTTAAAAGAATTATAATCTTTATATCCAAAACAAAACTGTAGAAGTTGCTAATCAAATGGATAAAGGTTAGTCAACACATAGAGTTTCAATAGTTTATTTGTTTAAACAAATAGAAAATCATGGAGTGTGCCTGACAATTCGTTTTTTAAGTTAGGTATAGCACGCAAGATTGCTGGTTTGTAGAAGCTAGCACAGCCGTTAATAAAAATTTAGGACTTTGTTAAAATAGCCTTTAGGATAAATTCAAATATTTAAAAAATAATAAAATATTATTAAAAATATTTATTATATTAAAAATATAGAGTAATAAATACTTATTAAATAAAAAATTATTATGTTAGTCATCCAAAATTAATCTTAAAGTCTGATGTTAATATTTCTTAAAATTTAGAAACATTTTTTGGTCTTTGGAAAATGTTAAACAGGGGTTTATAGGTGCAGGATTGAAGGCAATAGAAGCAGTAGTTTCTTACTTTGGCACAAACCTCATTCCTTGGGAACCCAAATTGTTATGGTGGTGCTATTTTTTGACTGGAGTAATTGAATTTTAGGTCCACATTGAACAACAACGGAATAAGCAAATGGCGCAGAAGAGTACAAAATTTAGCTGTATATAACACACTTGTTTATTGATGGGTTGGTAGAATGAACGGTGGCGCTCGTGCCATTGCCACCAACCGCATGGGTCGCCTAAGAACTTTCAAGCATTCAAAGGCAACGAAATTGACTCGGAAATATACGCCAACATTCTTAAACTTAACCCCACTTCAATTTACCTCTTTTTATTTATTGCACAAAATTATTATCTTAGTCTTTTATTTGATCCTCTTAAATATTAAAAGACCAAACAAAAAATAAATATATGACCAAACTAAAATTAGAAGAACAAAATATTAATGTTGTCTAACTATTACTACTCAAACTTCAAATAACACATTATTCGATTTAAGATTAATTATTTGTTGTGAAATGTCACCATAAAATGGAAAATTAAAGAGATTTACTGGAACTTGGTGTGATGTTGAGACAAAGGTTTAGGCAGTGCCCAACATTAACAAATAATAGAAAGTTAGCAATTGATAAACTCCCAGGTGCATCAACTGGCTCTACCTACCGCACCTTATTTTCGGCCGAGTCAAGAACAGAGGGTCTAATTAAACATCTTTATATAGTGACTCTACAAGTCTTCCACCTCACCGTTTTGTCAAAATCTCTTTAAGTTTGCTCACCCCTACTCTTCCTTCCCTGTCGCTATCTCCATCTCCCCCAAAGATAATTAGTAAGGCCACTATCTCTCAATCATATGAGTTCCTAATTGTTCTTTATTGATTTTAAGTGTTAATATCTAAGATAAATTATGTTGTTTTGTGGATTTAATTTCAGTGGCTACTGAAGAGGTGTTGGTTGATGAAATCCCTTATCCTTCCAAGATCACTACTACTAAGCCTCTCTCTCTTCTGGGTCATGGTATGTTGCTTATATCCTCTACTTGCTAATTCTTTTCCTTAATTTATTTTCAGGATGGGGTGAGGTCTAGATTTGTTGATGTTCATGTAAACTATTGTTTCCATTCAAGTTAAAAATTGAAGATTGAACTAGAGGAAGCAAGGGATCTAGATCGTGGTCTCTAGATTTTTATTACCTAATAATACTGATGAATTTATATATAGCAAGTGGAAACAACTTGATTTCCTTGTTTGACCAGGAATCACCGACATGGAGATCCACTTTCTCCAAGTTAAATTCTATTCAATCGGAGTTTATTTGGATCCTGAAGTAATAAGCCACTTGCAGCAGTGGAAAGGTATACCTGCAAAGGAACTGGAAGAGAAAGATGACTTCTTTGATGCTCTCATTTCTGGTAAGTTTTGATCTATACCATATTAATATCAGTATGATCCCATCGATTGATTAATTAATCAATTTTTCTCAAGTGTGTATAAGAACTCATGCATAGTAAATTTTTATTGAAAATTACAAAATTTAATGCATTGGTAACTTAAAATGCTACAATTTTCAACAGAAACTAAATTTTATTAACTTCTGATTTTGTGTACATGTTAGAAAAACGGTTAATTAATTTGGTATCGATTGAACACTAGTGATACACTGTTAAATGCCAAGTAGTAAGTAACAAAAGTGATTAGTGAATGGCCAATGTGTATATGTGCAGCTCCGGTGGAGAAGGTTATTAGACTTGTGGTGATAAAAGAGATAAAGGGTGCACAATATGGAGTTCAGATTGAGACTGCTGTGAGGGATAGGTTGGCTGCTGATGACAAATATGAGGAGGAAGAAGAAGAGGCTTTGGAAAAAGTTGTTGAATTTTTCCAGTCTAAATACTTCAAGAAACATTCAGTGATCACATATCATTTCCCAGCAAATTCTGCAACTGCTGAGGTAAAGTAGCAGCATTAGCTCACTGCTTATTACATTTGAATTACCTTTTGGCAAATGGCATAGTTGCTTTTTATTAACTTCACTGTGTTTGTTGTACAGATTGTGGTATCTTTGGAGGGGAAAGAAGACTCAAAGTTTGTAGTAGAAAATGCCAATGTGGTAGACACCATCAAGAAATGGTACCTTGGTGGGTCAAGCGCAGTGTCTACCAAAACCATTTCATCTTTGGCTAGCACTCTTTCAGAGGAGTTGTCCAAGTGAAGAGAACTTTGTTGTGTAATATTGGGTATCTGTGTTGCAATCATGTAGTAATTGGAACTTTCTTCACTCAATATTTCCGGATTTCTGTTGTTGAACTTATCGGAATAAATGTTAGCACTAACATAAATCAACCCGTATGATATAATTCTGAGTTTTATTTTGTTTTGCATGTGAGCAATCATTTATTACAGGTTTTTTTTTTTGTGCCATTTAAATTTCAATTTTTTATTTGTGGCAAAAAAGTCCCTTTAAAAAGCGAACATGATATATTTATTTGTAAAATGAATGGAGTATACTTATTTCATAATTTTAAGTAGATATAATTATAATATTTTAAAGTCAAATTAAGTGTCAGTCTATTTTTACTTGTTCAATTTTAAAGCACAACAAAGCTATTAAAATTATATAAATGGTGACAAATTTAAGTAATTTACATGAGATAAAAATTTCATCCCACGTTATCCTCATCGTACCAAAAAATTTAGTCACTACATAAGTTGAACATGAGAATAGATCATATGTTTTGTTACTAAGAACAACTATAGTTTTAAATCCACTTTTTTTTATATATTTTTTACTCTTTTTTCTATCATAACTTTTTTTCTCAACTTTTATTATCTCTCGTTTTTCTACCCATTAAACACCCAAAATAGGATGTGAAATTATCTTTTTCAGTTTTTCCTTTAACTAAATCTGCATTCAGCGTCAACAATAAGGAGACTAAGAGTGTAATCAAAAGATATGTGCATAAAAATATATTGATATGGGGCCTTATGAGTCTGATTTGACTTGAGATTTGGTAGAAAGTTTTTAGCAATCATTCAATATCGTTTAACGAAGTATTTCATTCTTTTCCTTCTCTTCCTTTTCTTCACTCTCTTTGCTTAGCTTCTTGGAAAAAATATTTTGCCCTTTTCTTCCTCTCGTTCCTTTTCCCTGTTGTGATGAATTTCCAAACATTTGAGGGGATTATTTTTCAGTAATGATATGAGTTATTTAATAAATAAATAAATAAATTGATCCAAACAACTTGCTACATCGTAATTACAGACACATATTGAAGATGATGATAAACTTCTACTAAACCATGTAAAAATAAATAAAATAGAAAAAGAAAAATTGGTCTTCTCATGTTTCGTGTTTGTCAATCAAGTTATATATATATATATTGGTTAAAAAATCAAACATATTTTGAATTACGATTTAAAATTTAAAAAATATTACGATTTCACGTTTCCAACAGAGCTTGAAAGCCCACCATCAGTATCATAAGTGACCCAACACAAACTTGTTGGACCATGTAATCCTCTGAACAATCCGTAGAATTTAAGAGATATGTAATATTGATAAAAAAAAAAAACAAAAAACAAAAAAGAGATATGTAATAGGTTTATGGGAGCTGAATAAACAACACGAAATATATAAAAGTACGTAATCACAAAAAAGAAAAAGTTAGCTTTTGACCCCAAAAAACAAGATGTTTAGTTTTAATATATTATTAATATAATTCTTGTTATATAATTAGTCAATTAGAAAACAATTTATATGCATGATTTTTAAAATAATTATTATAAAATTTAATCATTCTTAATGATATAATAATTTATAGTTAAATAATAATATAAAAAATTACCCTAAAGACTAAAAACAAGTCGAGATTTTTCTCAAATGGGTCAACAAATGACGAAAAAATTATCTCCATTTACTAGATGGTCTATTATTGAGAAAAAAAAGATATACGAAAGCATGGTTGGCCCAACTTATATCTAAAGCAAATTTTAAAAATGTCTCTTTAGAATCAATTAAAATGACATCATAAAATTATAATTATTTTACTTGAAGTTTATCTTTTAAACATTTTTAAGATACAGAATCTCTTATTAAATCATTATAATCAAATTTAGTAACATTTTTAATTTATATTAAAATCAATGTATTTAATATTTATTGAGAGACTATTAATGTAAAATAATATTTTATGAATTTTAGGTTATACAATTTTATTCACGCTAAAATAACATCAACTATTGACATTATTTCACAAGTATTATATGCATAATTGATAATTAAGATTCATAAAAATTTATATATTGTCAGTTTTGTTTTTATGTCAATATTTAATAATAGAATATATGTATTTTAATTAAGACTACTAAAACATAAAAAATGAAATAACAAGATTAAAAATAGTTATTAGTCAAGAGAAAAATGTATGTTTTTCTTTTACCTATAAAGTCTCAAGGATAAGTTGCTTATGTTTGAACTTGCTGTGACACAAATAAATACTCCCTTCTAACTATAAACAAACTAGATTGACTTTGTACCAAAGATTCATTTGATGAGTTACACGCCTTATGATTGCTTGTAGAATATTCTCATCACTGGGTAATTACGGAGTTCCACTCCTATCACTTGCCTCTCTATAAATGTTATAAGTTTATATAGTCTTGCATTTGTACCTATATATATATATTAAATGTTGATTATGATTCTCTTTATGGTGTTACAGATTAAACCTGGTTTGAGTGTTTACACATAGAATCCATGATAGGTAGCAGAATATCTTATTTCTCTTTTGGATGAAGTGGAAAGTGTTGTTTCTCCAAAGTTTTGCCTCAGAATACTCGTTAGAGTTGGGGTTTGTATTACTTTTATATCTATCTATTAAAGATGTTAATATCAATATTTAGAATTGATTTTATGAGACTAAAGTCAAACAATTATATATTTTATACATTTGAGTATCCAAATTAATTTGAATGTTAATACAGGCAGCTATGGGTTTGAGAGACTTTTTCTCTGGGACTCAATAAACTCTACATTATGATTGGTAATAATATGCTAAACATTATGAGTCACTCAAATATTTTTACCATGCTTAATATTTGTCAACAATTTTTCAGACATAATTCTTGGAAGAAAAACTATTAGAATGCTCTAAAAAGAGCTTCACCTCCCCTTCATCAAAATTAGCACACACATACTAACCTAGTTCCATATTACAGTGTGAACAATTTTTTTTTCTGCAATATTTTATGAAGTGCTTAACAGAAAGACAATAACTTGGACTATCTTGAGGAATGTTGATGATTTTCAATTACTATCATATTGTCGCTTTACTTGTGATATGTGCAGGTTTCAAGACTTATCCCTAGAATAGATTCATGTATTTATTTTATTAATAATAAAATATTAAATTAAGAATGATAATATAAACTCATATTATTATTAAATTAAGAATGATATGAATTTATATTACTTGTGATATGTGTAGATTTCAAGAAAAGTTCAATTAGTTCAGAAATCTTGATCCCTAGAATAGATTCATGTATTTGTTTTATTGATAATAAAGATATTAAAATTAAGAATAATAATATAAATTCATATCAATATAATCTTGATCCCTATAATAAATTCATGTATTAATCATCGATAGAATAAAGAAAAATAGAGATAAACATCATAAAATGATTGGAATAGAAAAGTATAATTAAAAACTCATTTTAAAGAATCTGTCGTGGCAAGAAGATGAAACTGGTGAAGGAAAGGAAACAATTAAAAATACTGATAACAATAGTGAATGAAGATGAAGTAGATGAGGGTGAACATAAGATTTAAAATCTTAAATTTGATTTGAAATTTGAGAATGAAAAATTAACAAATAATATTAATTTTTAAATTTAAATTAAAAGACTATTTATCAATAATAATTAAACATTTTTAAAGATTAATGAGTAAATAGTTTTTAAAATTCTTTAAATATAAAATTAAATTTAATTCGCCGGAGGTCCTTATACGGTAAATTTTGCTTCCAAACAAATGTTACCTAGGGGTGCAACTGTCTTTGTCATGTAAATAGTTGACCTAATTAATGCATTTGTAGCCGTGCAAATTGTGTGTTTGGTGGACCACCACAGCTAATCCAGCCATAGGCCATGGGACCCTCTTTCCCAACTTAGGCCCCAAAACAAAGGAAAGCAAGCAAAAAATGGTAAAAAGATTAAGGTAAAATCCTTTCCCCCATAATCTTCAAATTGAAGGAAAAAGAATATGGTAAAAGAAAACAAAAATGCACTCATCATCAAATTGGTGCATTTTTGTGAGATGCCTTAAAAGATGTCCAAGTTCCAGCTGCAGTGTATCCTCAATTCGCATTAATTGGATGAAATCCACAGGTAGTGCTGGAATGAATCTTTTATTTTCAAAATGTGGGCCTTAGAAGCCCACAAAAGAGTATTTAGAGGTGTTGAAGAAAGAGATTGGGATTCCATTTTGTGAACAGAAGAACTATCATTGTTATTTGGTGTTTTATAAGATCTTGTACTCAAATTGCCCTTCAAATCAAACAGGGAAAGGAAAAAGGATATATGGACAGAATTAGTCTCCTTTATTATCTAATGACTAACTTGGCCGATGCTTCTCTTTTCTTTTCATTTGCTTTCCATTAATCAGATTTATGCAAGTAAAAGGTACACACGTCACATTTTGTAATAAAACCAGTAAGAATTTTAATGCTAGAGTAGACCATAGGTTAATAAAACACATGTAGCCATGTAGGCATTATGACGGGCTATAAATTTTAAGTTCAATAAATGGTTTTCTTGTTCTGACCTCAGTAATTGGATCTAGAGAAACTCACTTTTCCAGCTATCGCTTTGAGTAGGCACCCAGTTTATTCTAATCAATATACGTTAGTTTTTTCCATAAACTAATGTCTTAAGTTTAAGCTTTTAGGTGAAAGCATATGAACATATGAATAGTGAGTAGCAAGGTTTAAACTCTGGATCACTAAATCATAGATGGTCAAATACCATGAAATGATCCAACTCTGCCTAAAGTATTGAGTGAAGATACATAAATATATCGAACATTTATAGCATCTCTAATATAGATTGGGGCTCGAAGTAAATCAAACCAGTTCTTGAGCTAATCACGGCTCAGTTCGTGAGTTCATTTTCTTATTGTACTAGGCCTCATCCATTTCAGCCACCCTCACTTCTACCTGCAAGGTAGGATCTGTGAAGCACTGGTACTTTGATTTATCAATTATATCCATATCTGGTGTGTACCGAGTATTCATTGTGTACACTTGACTTTTTAAAAAATAATTGTATGTAATATAAATATAACTTTTATAAAATTAGATATGATTTAAGATATTGATAATTATACTTAAATACTAGTTAGATTATCTTTTTCTAAAAAAAATAACAACTTCTACTAAATTTATAGATTATTTTACTTTTCTCTCAATTTTCTTATATTTATTTCTTTATTTAATTAAATTTATTCATCTTTATTATGAAATGTATAATAAGAATGTGTTAAATTCTTTAAAAATTTATATTCACGTACCCGTATTTTAATTTTTTAAAAATTATCATATTCCGTATTTGTATCTGTACCGGATACTGAGTACCGTATCCGTGTTGATGCAACATAGGGTGGGATTAGATGCGCGAAATTTCACCATAATAAATTAACGTGTTAATTGCTTCGGCAATAGGGTACTCATTAAACAGTATCAGAAGACAAACACAAAATGTATGCGTCTAAAATCTGTGTTTTAAACAATCTATATTATTGTGTGGTGATTTTTTTCCATTTATGTTTGCAAATTATTTACCTTGAATTTCAATAGATTAAGACAAGAGAACTCGACTGCAATATATATCCTAAACATCTAGTATATGATACTTGTCAGCAATCTCTTGGGGACACTAAAGAAGATTTTACATATGGGAATTGGGATAAATGCCCATCTTTGAGCCTCTTAAGTGGTGGATAAAAATAAGAGAATCTAAATTAAGCTTTGCTTGATTGACAAAAGTACTATAAAAGAATAAAGACAGGTTTTCAAGTTTTCAGGTGTACATTGATGGTGTCACCATGACAACATTTTGATTGTCATACTCCTGATTCCTGACTCATGAAATGGGTTTTGTACTTCAAAGAATGTTGTGTATGGAAGTTTGACCAGATAAGTAAAGAGAGATTTTCTCTTTATGCTTTGTGATTTACATTCAAATGTACACACAAAAAATTTGATTTGTTTTAGATGTGGAATGTAAAATAACTAACTGTGTAAGAACTATCTATCTCTGCAAACACCTCGAATAATAATTGACTAGTGAGTCTGGCACATACTTTCCACGTGGAAAGACAAATAATTAAAGAAGTTCTTGCTTCTGTTTTTATGCTTATTGACTAGTTTCTGATTTAGATTTGGAATCAGATTTCCAACTGTCTTTTTAAGGTGCTTATTCAGGACTTGGTTAATCTTTCCACTAATTAAGGTTGTTTTTCTGTACTAATCAAGGTTATTTTGATCGTAATATTTTGGAACATGTGAATTTTCCTTTATCGAAGAATATGCTACTCACATGGAATGATTGAAGGGGAAAAGAGCATCAGTGTCTGCTTTGACAAGCAGAGCAAATCGATGATCTTTCATGGGATGTCTGATTGATAGTCTTCTGACATTGATCGCCAAGTCACATGCCACTTAGATTCAGTTATAAGTTTAGTTAGTTCTTTCAATCCAAATGCTGATCATGAACTAAACATGTAATATCTACTTAAATAAGCATTAACTATTTGATTTACTTTTAAAACCCACTTGAGCTCAATTCAGATAAGCAAGGACTTCAGTGAAGTAATGAAGAAAAAGGAAGGGGAAGGGGGAGCGGCAGAGGAAACAAAATTGGATGAACTAGTCATTCATTAACAAGACTTTTCTTTTCCCTCTTCTATTTTCTGGAAGACAAAATGCCATCCAAGTATCCAACTAGTTGTGCAGCACTTGCTTTTCAATATATTTACAAACAACAAACATTCAATATTTAACACTCTTATGTCAAGGAAAACATGCACAAAAACACAGACTGGTCTTAATCCAAACTATTTCCACACTAATATCTACCTAAATTTCCTCAGTTCTTCATACAGTCATACAAATTCATGGTGAACATGAAAAGGCTTCCAAATTCAAGGTTAAAAACAACTAGTCTCCATTTATTCATCCAATCCTTCTTTCTTGTGAATTCTGACCACAGAGGGTAAACTTGGCAACTAGCCAACCTCTTCCACAGCCACAGCTAAAGACTCATGTTCATGCCCTCCTAAGCCATTCTCTACATGGTGGTGACTGGTTCCTCCAGCTGCAGCCACAGCTACAGTCAGGGTTGAAGCTCTAGAAATGGTTGGCTGCTCAAGCAAAGACTGTCTGCAAGTAGGACAAGATGAGTGTGAGAGCAGCCATGTATCTATGCACCTTACATGGAATCTATGGTTACATTTTGGTAGCACTCTAACTTTCTCCCCATCCACAAACTCACCAAGGCAAATTGGACAATCTGTGGCTACAATACTAGTACTGTCTCCTGAACCATAAACAGCTATAGGGATCTGATGCAATGCACTCTTCTTTAGGCCTTTTGCTGCTAACCGTGCTGCAGCCTCTTCTGGTGTCTCAAAAGCAAATCTGCGGCTACATCTTAGAGCACAACGGACAATTGAGTTGAGTCCTAAAGCACATATAAGTGCACAAAGCAACGCTGCCAAGATAATCACCATGTTGGTGTCAAAATTTGCCTCACCTGTGAAAGACTCTCTTGTCTTGTTCATGTTACCTGGTGTAGTTGAGCTTGAATCTGTGTCAAGCAACAAGCGGTGGGGACTGTAATGAAGAGCCATTATGGACTCGAAGTAACAACCACTTCAAAAAGACCAACAATTCCAATAACAGAACTCAGAATTCTTGTACCCTTTTGATATCAGCTGAGGAATCTATTTCTGCTGCTTGAAAAGCTTGGAGAAATGAGCTTGAAAATGCACTGATCCATGGTGAATGAAGAATTTTGATGCTAGTGAGATAAGTGTAGGAAAGCAAGCAAAAAAGGTTTTGAATTATCTTTTCTTATCAAGAAGACACAGAGAAGAACCTTTTATGCTGTGATAGGAATCCCACTAGATAAAGGTTTCAAAGAAGCATCTCTTTAGTTACAAGGAAAAGGGAACCACAGAAGGGGTGGTGAATAGTAGATGAAACTTTGGAGGGTGAAAACCAACACAACCACACAAACTAAAACCTCTGACTCTCAGATAGCTAAGCTAATGGCATGTCCACTCTAACCCAATTAAAACCTTCTTAGCCATCATGATGCAAAACATGACTATTAAGGCTCTGAAAGTTTCTAATTGGTCTTACCACAGGAGGGGTTGGAGTTTTTCTTCTTACTATTAAGAGCATAAAATAAGACTCAAATTGTGTGACACAAAAGAGGGCATAGTTGTTTATGTTCTATAGATATTATGGGGAATGGTTTTGTCTTGAAGTGCTTTGTAGTGTTTGGAAGTTGCAGAGCCAACTGGGACATAGATATTATGTTACGAAGTGAAAGCAAGACAGCTTCTTTGTTGTCCCCTTCCATTTATTATTGCAGTGAGATATGACATGCATATCGTTGATTTTAGAATCCGGATACTGATAGACAAGAAAAAGCGGTTGCGAATTTTGATTTTGATTATGGCACCTGATCCCACCTAATCAAAATTAGCTTATTTAAAGAAGCACTTATTCTCAGCACCAAATCCTTCTCCCACTCCTCCACTCAACCTTTACTGTAAAGTTCAAGCAATCTCTTCCCTTAGTTTATTTATTTTTTTCCCCATCCAACGTTCATGCTTAGTTAGTGATTTACAAACTCACCTCTAATTATGCACAACGCTGAAATCCGTTTGGTTTGCTATTTCTTATAATCATACATAATATAGTAAAATTATACTATATTATTAAAAGAGATTATTTAATAGTAGAAAACAATCGGATGTTATTATTTAATTTGAGAATTTCAGCGATTAAAATATAAAGGACTTATCTTAGTTTTGTCAATTTGTATTTATGTGTAAATAGAAATCACAACACAGTACGCTACTAATTTGTGGAAGTGTTTGATATTTTTTTGAGTTAATTTCTGTTTGGCATCATGCTGATTTAACAATCACTAGCATAATTAAACCAAGTTGTGGGATTCGTTAATCTCATGGACAAGTTCGATGGGTTATACAATTACAAACGTTACAGCTGAGCGTTTTGGATTAGATGATTGCGAAAGAGACCAACCTATAGCTGCAAGTATACAGATTGCTTTGTCGTGTTTTATCAAGTAATGTGAAAAAAATCACTAAATGAGATGGTGACATCTTCTTCACTGTAAGGGTATATCTAATTCGCTATTGCAACTTTGCAAATCTACAATGAAGGTTGCTCTCTGGTTTAAAATCATGCATCAATAATAATATTTTATTTATAAATTATTTTTTATACATAAAGAATATTTTATGTTTGAGTATTTACTATTACAAAAACATTAAAACTGATATTAATATGATCTTTCTCATCTCTGCATAAATTTGATGTACAGAAAGAGATGTCAAAATTTCATTAGTCGTTATACATGATGGGCCAATGGCTACCCGAATGGAAGGGAAGGGTCCACTCTATGGGAAAGGGGAAGGGTCCACCAGGGTAGTGTAGCTTCACATTTGTTCGTTCATCGGATTCCTCATCATTCTCACAAATTGCCACCTGTCCCCTGGATTGACTTTTCTCCAAACAAGTTCCATCAATGTCAGTACTATATTCTCCCCTACTTTACTAAATTCAGTAATCAATTAAACTAATCTTCAAAATTATGATTAATAATTTCGTAATTTTAGAAATTAAACTGATATTTTTATAATTCTAGGAGTTACATTTACTAATACTTGTATTACAAGCCTGTCAGGCTGTCACACAATCGTGTCATTATCGTGGAAAATTTTCGTATGGACATTACTTATATAGGTTGTGCAGATTAAGTAAGCTAATAATTGACAATTTAACATTTTAATTTTACATATATTAAATGATTATGTAGAATTTTATGTCACGCGATTATTTTGTGTTAATATAATGATAATGATAATGTAGATAAATTTTGATTTAATTACGTAATTTTCGCAATGAGGCCTTACCGTTAAATTTGGATTGAAAGCGAAATCGCGATGGAGGTGATGGTCCCATGGATGGGACGAACGTGGTAGATGGTAATTGGTAAATTTAGTAGCCCATAATATCGCTGACTTGAGGAGCCTAGCCCAACATATATAAAGGGCCGTGTCCGTTTATTATACAAATTTCGAAGGTCTCAGCCCAGTGCTCCTTTTAAAGTCACGTTGACATTTTTCTCTAGTAATTAGAAACTTACAATTATGGGAGACTATTAACGTTTTTTATTTAAATTTAATTTTCCTTTATTCATCCAAAATTGGATATTGCAAACTGAGAGCACTCAACAACGAGTTATTAGTGTTTAACCTTTGTATTGCCAACTTTAACCCAAAATAATTAGTTAAATTAAAGCACTTTCATGTGATTGAATTTACGTCTTCAATGATGATTATAGATTAACATGTTATTGAAATTTATTCAATTTTATCATAATTAATTTAAAACTATATTTTGAAAATTTTTAATTGATAAATAGTATAAAAATATTTATATTGTGAAGTGCATTTAAATTATTATTATTTATTCATTTTCTCTTTAAAAGCTATCGCATCACAAATGACATTCTCATTTCGGTGTTGTACTGACCAAGGAAGTTAACATGGTAAGTACCACTTCAAAAAATTTAAAAGAGTAGGAATTATAATAGTTCAAATATTTGGAACACTCCCTCGTAAGACAATAAAAGAACCACGTTAAACAACATGTAAAACATTGTTATGAAAGAAGCCAAATTTAAAACTGACAAATGAAATAACTCATGACCAATTTCGGATAAAAAAAAAGGTTGTTTTATAAGATTGAAATCAATATACGAACATAAAATAAAGTAAAGAAAATGTCAACATCACTTAAGATATTATTAACAAAAAGGATTTATTACATTAAAATACAAAGAAATAATAAATCATTTTTAACAAAAATTTTATCACACTTTTTATTTTTAAAAAAATAATAAAACAAAGTATCACAGACAGAAGAAAATACTGGGACAAGAAAAAATCCTGAAAACAAATGAAAAAAAGCAATAGTTAGTTAGTTATTATTTCGTTAAGGAGGACATTTTGAATTTATGTTATTTGAGAACCCTAAACGACACCGTTGAGATAGCCCTTTAATAGCTGAGACCGCGCATAGGCATCACAGAATAGAGAGGGGAGGGAAACGGATCAGAGCAAAAGAGCACCGTCACTCTCCTCCCCAAAAACGATGTCGTTTTCACACCACCGGCGATCTCAATCGGAGGTACATTTCCGGATCCCCGACGACTTCGACCTCGAAGTGGATCCATTGGAAGTGCCTCCGCTCCATTCCCAAGATCCAGCCCCACACGATGACCTTCTCTCTGCCTACGTCGATTCCAACAATATCGAATCCATTTCCAAACCCGAACCCTCCTCCACCGCTCGCCACGGTCACCGTCGCAGTAATTCCGACGATGCCTCCTTAATGGAGGGCATTGAGGCCAAGAAGGCCATGTCCCCCGATAAACTCGCTGAATTGTGGACCGTCGATCCTAAACGAGCCAAGAGGTTTCTGATTCTTTCTCTTCTTCACGTTCCACCGCAATTTCAATTTCTCTTTTGATTCGTGTTTTTTGAATTGTGCATTTGTTGAAGGATTCTCGCCAACCGCCAATCTGCCGCACGCTCTAAAGAGAGAAAAGCTTGTTATGTGTTGGAGCTCGAAAGAAAAATTCAAACTCTTCAAACAGAAGCCACCACTCTTTCTGCTCAATTGAATCTTTTCCAGGTTCTTCTTGTGATTTGAAATTTCTCTTGCTTCATTCTTAAGTAACCACGTTGAACAAATCTAATTACCTGCATTGTGGTTAATATAGTTGTTTCTAGTTATACATGTATTTTTCTAGGTCGTTCTCGTGATTTTTTCCTTTCTTTTCGGAGCCTTTTGTATTTTTAAAATATAAATGTTGTTTCGCTTACAATTTGTGTTTTGCACACAATAACTCATTACATAGAGTGGTTATGTAATGATTGAAAAGTCAGACTCCGTTTCTTTAAAGGAGGGAGAGTCAATGCAAGTGATTATTGGTGACTGTGTCAAGAGAAATTCTAGTGAGCCTCTGTCTCTCACAGTCGTGGGTGAAATCCATGTCGGACCCATTCAATGTTATGGGTCCCACTCCCTACTTAGTTGAAAAGAGTGAATTATAACATTTTTTTTCTTGTGTTATTTATTTCAATTTCTTTAATATGTGTCTAACGTCACATTTTAAGAAGTTAAAAATAATTTTTTTTAATAAAAAATAGAATATTTATTATCTTAAAATCATAAAAAGCATTCGATACATACTTTTTATGGTATGCTTTTTATGAAAATTAAAACTAAAAGTATTCAATGAAATGTATTTAATGTTTCTTAATATGTTCTCTGAGACATGCATTAGAAAAAGTGTATTTGTTATTTCAATATCCTACATTTAATTACACTCACATTTGCATCTCCAGAGTAGCTGGTCACATCTAGTTTTATCACCTCATACAGGAACTAGATTGCCAAATGCAAACTGGATATGGTGCAACTGTTTAGTTTTACTTAAACTATATTCAAGATTTATATATTGTAAATCAAATAATTTGGATAAATGAGGTCGTGTAGAGTTTTTAAAAACTGCAGAAGATCTTGATCCCTCCACGCTGATGCAAGGTGGTAATGTGCTTCAAGCATTATATTATGTGTCTCATGTGTATGCCAGAAATGCTAGCAACACACTTTCATTTCAACATTATTACTACGTCAAAAATCATTTGGGTTAAGAGTGTGTTGCTATTATTTCTTATGTATGTAGGATACTTTTTTTTCAAATTGAAATGGAGGGCTTTTAGATTTGTTCTGAATTGTTCTCTCTGTCACATGATGACCATGGAAGTTGACTGGATTCAGTTCCTGTTGGAAATGCTTTATGTGCTTGCTTTAAAGTTTGAATAGGTTGCCTTGTCGAATAGTTACCCCATTCTTGGGTGATTTTTTCTTGCCTAGTTGGTTTGCTTTTGATTCTTGTGGCCATTTGTTCTTCTTTAAATGATGATGCTTTTGTTTCCTTTATTGCACTTTGTTTCCATTTCATTAAATTCCTTATATGTAATGGGGAGCTTTCATATTAAGCGACCTGAGACTTATTCATTCTAAAACATTTTTTTTCCAGAGAGACACATCTGGTCTGACTACTGAAAATACAGAGTTAAAGCTTAGGTTACAAACCATGGAGCAACAAGCTAAGTTATGTGACGGTGCGTTTCAATGTTTCAGCCATACAAAGAAAATCTGCAGATTTTAATATCCCTGTTTCCAGTTGTTACTTGCTATAACATCTTTGATGTCAGCTGCATATATCCTAATTATCTTTGACATCAGTTCCGTATGTGATATATGAAATTTTACTTGTTTTTGCATCATCATGAGTGGAATTATTACCTACCGAGAAGTTATTGGAAGTTGTTTTCAACTTTTGATGTTCTTTTAAATGATATTTTAGAATTGTTTAGGTTACATCATTCCCGAAAAAGAATTGGACCTTCTCATGATCAATAACCTACTAGTAGCGTGCATGTTAAACTTTCAGCTAATATATTATTTGCGTCTCATTTCATGACCTTAACCCTCCTGTCTCAAAAACTTTTAAATTTTACAGTTCTAAATGAAGCACTGAAGAAAGAAGTTGAAAGGCTCAGGATTGCAACTGGAGAGATAGTAATTCATGCAGATATGTATGGTTCAGGAATGCATCAACATCCATATTCTCAGGCTTCGTTCTTCTCACATCACTCACAACATGGGCTGAGCGAACATCAGACCATACAAATGCCGCAGTTGCATTCATTCTCATCTAATGTGTCTACTTCCCATGGGCCTCTGTTTGATCTAGCCACTCCATATGATTTGTCAGAAATGTTATCGAGTGATTCTATCGGCCAATTTCAGGGGCTGGACATAGGCCACAGGGTTTCTCATGTTATGATGCCAGATGGTCCAACAATATCTGTGAATAAAATCAACAATGCCTGATGCAAGTTTGACTGACCAACATGTCACCACCGTTTATTGGAGTGTCCATAGACTGACATGAGTGATAAACTGAGAGCTAAAGGTATCATTTTTTGTTTCTCTATTCAATTCTTTATTTGATTAAATGGATGTTTGTACTAGTTTGTTTTGGAAGAATAATAACTTTTTTGGCAGTTTTTTTATGAAGTTTTGAAGGAAAAAAAATTCCCACTCTGAAACAAATATGTAAATTTCACACATTTTGTTGGCTTGTTCAAGAAGTCCCCCCATTTGTCGGCCAATTTCACTTCTCAGTCCGGCCTGTACACGTTTTAGCACTTGGCACAGACTAGGAGGTGTTTCTGTCAGTTCTCATTTTTGACCATGCTGCACAAAGAACCATTTGTCATCAATTTTAGTTGCTACTGTTCATACATATGAACATGGGATGCGGTATGCCGTATATGGTCCATCATGTTTTTGTTTTGTGGAAACAGAAGTTAGACATGTCTTGTTCGTTTACTCTTCTGTCAGTTTTAAAGAAGCCATTCGAATGAGCGCATCAAATGTCCACATAATGACATAATTTACTATTTTGGGATTGTGTTTGGCGGGAAATAATGGCGTGCGCTTCGCAGTGTCTAGGTCCTTTTTATCCTTTGTACTGTCTTTTTCGTTCTTTTTTTCATTTTAATTTTCCCCCTCTTAGGCATTTTCTGTATCACATTTGCTGATAAGATTGCAGGAACGAGTTGCATAGCTTCAAAATTATTATGTTTTAAAAATTGAGCTGTTTATTATTAAATCAGTAATTTACAGTTTATTCGTATGATCTTGGTCTAATTAGAATATATATATCTTTAAAATTGTATAATATATTGAGTAAGAATTCAACATAAATACAAGAAAACTAATTTACAGTTTATTATATATTTGGCATTGAGTCTTTAGTTGACTGAAAAATATTTAGTTAAATCAAAATTTCAAAATTAAAAAGAAAACGAATTTTTAAATTAAAATAATCAGTTTAAATTTGTTTTTCGTCATCAATTTTGTATTGGATTGCACCCGATTCAAAATCAAATCTTCTTTTTTATTTAAATAGATCGAACCACTGATTGGTTCATCAACTGTCTGTTTGAACTAGATGAATTGATATAATTTTTTTAAACAATAACACTTATTCACAGCCAAGAGATCAAAACGAGGACAGAAATGAAATGTTCATGATATACTTTTTTGAGCTTTGCAAATATCACCAACGTGTTAGGATTGCGCTTTTATCAAGGAAATAATTATTTTTGTTCAAAACATTTAAATAAAAGTAATTATTTTAAAGTTTAATTATATTTTTTTCCCTTAACCTTCGTATTAATTTGATTTTAATCTTTTAATTTTTAATTGTACAATTTTAATCATATTTTTTTCTTAATTAAACAAATTTTGTCATTTTATTGAGCTGTCAACCAATTTTTAACGATTCTCTTTTTCCTTGTTCTTTGCCTGAAATTTGCCGTCTTCCTCCTCTCTCTCTAGCCAGATTTTGTATTGTCGACAGAGCTCTTTTTTCTTTTTTCTCTCCTAGTTGGACTCTACCATTGTCCATAAAGCTCTTCTTCCTCCTTTCCTCCTAGTCAAAGCTAAATAATGAAGAGTTCCATGTCGTTGCTAATATCCTCTCCCGCTACCACTTCTCCACTACATTCATTAAGCTTCAAGAGATTATTTGTTTTATGGAACAAAGGGAACACAACATTGAACCTCTTATCGCTGATTCTTATGGCCATCGCGAAGGGAGTTTTAGGGAGAGAAAGATGATGTTAATCGCGATCAAAGACAAATAAGATTTTGCAAATGTTGTTGAAAGGCGAAGCAGTAGAGGATTTTTGGAAATTAGGGATGGTGATTTTGTTGAAGGAAGCTACTGCAGAGAGAGGAAGGAGACAATTTAAGAGTTGCTTTTGACAATGTTTTCTATGAATTTTTGAAGAATCGTGGGTGTTGAAGTCGTGACTAGAGATTTATTAATGGAACTTCCGGTTTGTGCCATCAAAGGACGTGAAATGCAGTGGAGGACAGCGAGACAGAGAGGATGTTAGAGATCTAATAGATACAACGGTGACCAACGGTAGTGATAGAGGTGGAAGAAGAAGAGGAGTCTAGCTGGGAAAGAATGAAGGAGAGCTTCGTCAACAACAATGGCAGAGTCTTGCTAGAGAAAATAAGGAAGAAGAGCTCTGTTAGCAATGATTCCACTAATTAAGAAAGAGAAGGAAGAAAGAATTTTGTTTGCAATGGCGGATTTCAGCTAGGAGGAGAGGAGAAAGAAAACTACCGTGAACTCAACGAAATGATGAAATTTACTTAAGAAAATAAAAAAACTAAAATTACACACTTAAAAATTAAGAAACTAAAATTGAACAAACGCATATATTAGAAGACGAAAATGCAATTAAGCCATATTTTTAAAACAAAATAACTTTCTATTAATAGTTTCAAGATTGATAATATTGTTTGCGTGGTTTAATTTTGGAGAAAAGAAGTGACAACATGTGAAAATATACCCCGTGTGAATTCTATTTGACCACTTGAGTTCAGTAAACATAAATAATTAGACATAGCTCCCTTACATGTTAAGCAAAAAAATTATAATATAACCATAGATTAAAGAAAAAATCACAGAATACAAAGTACAAAAATAGCCATACTTGGACATACTCAATGAGATCGTAGGAGATAAATGAAGTTAATTTTAGTTATACAATTATGAGTGAAGTAAAAATATAGGTTTATGTTTATGTAAATAGTTTAATCATATTCTCGTTCAATAACTTTTTATTACATAGAAGCTTATATAATAAATTTAATAATCCAATTTATTAAAATAAATTAAAAAAATCATAAGAATCATAAATAATTTGTATAAATTTAAATAAACTTAATATATAAGCTACTGCAAACCCAACAAAATAAAGTTGTCGTGCATTGATTCAACCTTTGCAAATCAAAAGAAAAAGAGCAACTTGGGAGTCCCAAGTAATAAACGATCAAGGGGATCGACGTTTGTGGTAGAACAGCAGGTGATGGTCAACCCCTGTTTGAAGCCAACATCCAGAGTTGCCTCCTAGACTGTCTCCTTACAAAGTTGCCAAAGAATTAACAGTGCAAAGTTAAATCCAGTAATCAGCTTTGAGTTCTGTAATTTTCACCCACTTATAATGACTATCCTGGTTTGTCATGGTTCACCATAAACATTTCGTTCCTATTCGGGAAAAATAATATTGTACTTTTTATGTTGTGGACGGTGAAGATCGTTTCCACGCCCCAAACCTAATTTCAACTTACATAACAACCTCTACCTAACCGTGCTTTTGAATAACTAATATGATCCAAAGCAGTTAACCCTACATATCATATTTTATCTTCTAATAAACACTATGCGACATATCATTTCAACATGTACACAAGCACCTAACTTGTAACCAAATATCGTCTCTTTTGCAATGGTTATGGATGGCCTACAAGGCTACACCCCATTTAAGTGCACATGGTAGAGTTTTGAACATGTTTTGAATTTGCAGTTTGAACAATGCAAGAAACTACCCCTTTGAAAGACTCTATGTGTGTCTTCACTTATGACCATTGCAGTTAACCACCACTGGAAAGTGACAACTCAAAGACCTTGTATCTTAATGGCTCAACTTCAATCCATATTCTGGGTTTTGCATGTTGCCCAAGTGGAACTAGGGGACAGGCCTTGTGAAGGGCACTTTCATATGGTCCCTAGACCTACAATGTATGCCTAGACCTACAATGTATGCGCATTTTATCCACATGTTCTGCCTGTGGATCTCATTTCTAAGTGTCCTTAAGCCACTCCCTACATGTTTCTTTGAATTTTCTTTGTTTGATTTTATAAGCAATATAATAATTCTTTACTTTTATTTTAAACAAATTTTTAACCTGTGTCTAAAGTACGTGATAAGATATTAATAAAAAAATTATTAAAAATTGTAACATTTGATATTATTAATAAAATTTAATGATATTACGTGATTTTTGTCCATGAATTAAAATTCTTTAAAAAATATTTTGTGAGCTCCAATCTTAAAGAACATATATTAAATTCAAGGAGATTTTGTGATTTTTAATAAAAAAGTTGTTTTAAAATTTATTATGTATTTTTAAACCCACTTAAAAAATTATAATTTCAATATGTTATCATTATTATAATTTTTTATTTATATATTGATTCGATTTAAAAGAGGTGGAATATTGCATGGTCATAACTCATAAATGCATAGGCAAGGAACTTTATTGTTTTCCCTTTTGGTCTTTTGTATTTTGGACACCAGGTTTCTAGTTCTCTATCAAAAACTGACTCAAGTTTTGGCATTCCCTCTTGATGTTGCCGTCTGTTCTTCTTGTTTGTGGTGAAGTCATTATTGATCTTGACTCATGAGCACCGAAAATCGGTGCTCCCAAATCACATTGGCTGTTTTCTCTTTTGCTTTTATGTATCTATGGAAACTCCTCAGAAGCAATGATCAGAAAGGCAAAAGGTGAAAATGTCCTTCAAGAGAATGAATATAAAATGATGCTTTCATATGTCATGTCACACAGGCTATTAATTCTTAGCTTAGTTTAAAATTGAATATAATTGATTGAAGTTATAATATTTTTATAATAATAATAATAATTTTATTGTTATTTTTTTCTATCACATCACTTACATTATCACTCTTTTGTCTTTTTTTTCTTATTTTTCTAAGTTGTAACAAAAATCACAGATGTATTTTGTATAAATAACATTTCTCAATTGATTATGATAAAGTAAATTTTCAATCATCGGATATAATTAAAATATGTGTATAAATTAATGTAAATAATATATTTTTATTAAAAATATGAGACAGTGAAACAAATAATCCTCATTCGTCAAACCCTGCTCCAATATTATTACAACCTCATGGGAAGCTAGACAAATTTGCTGGTTTCACGAAAAGATATTCTTAAGGTGATTTAGAAGGACCTTTTACTCGAATTCTAAAATAAGATTGTAATAATGGAACCAAAAGATTTGATACCGTAAACACTTGCTGATTACTTTGTCCTTTAATTTGTCCTTACTATCCATTAATTATTTTTTACTCTTTAAAGTAATACCCAGGAAGAGGTTTCCTCTTCATCATTTATTGTACACTTAACAGCCATCAATGTTGAAGATTTCATACGCAATTGCTAGGTATCTATATATTTGAGTAGATTTTCAAACCAAGCTTGAATGTACATTTACTATGCGATTTTAGTTTCAATAAACCTAAACTAAACATAATCTTAGTGAGCATTTTTTAAATATAAAAATATGTTGCACCGTGTAATAATGAATAATGCTTCGACTTGTAAGCAACCAAATTTTATAAACAACAACAATAATCATCCACGTATCATTTTCATAATAATAATAATAATAATAATAATGCATATGCATCACTGATGTAACCAGCGACTAGGAAATTTATTTATTTATCTATCTATTAGTCATTTTCCAAGTTTGTTGTTATTGCTAGCTAGTTTTCTTTCTTCAATATCCACAGAAACAACCCTATTTTTTTTTTATTTCTTTTTGCCTGAAAATGACGGTTGAATGAAATGGGCCGCAAAGAACGGAGTGTTCATGTGCTCCTAACGTGGTAGGGCCGAAATATAGATCTCAACGCCACTTTCTACAACACCGTAAAAGAAATGAGCATCTAAATGTAGCATTGTAAAATGATGGTTGGAAGCATTAAAAGCTTTGTTTCATTAAACATCAAACTAAACCACTCTCATTCTCTTTGTTTAAACTTATTCAACTCCTTTCGTTAAACCTAAATAGTTTATGTGCTTTTTGTTTAAACCTCAACTCTTTTAATTGAACCCAACCACGTCCCATTTTGGTATTATTTGTCTGTTCAACAATTTGACTGAATCACTGCAATGCTTATATCAATTTCACACGACGCATAGAGCAGTAAAGCAGGTATACTTACTACTTAGGACATAAATTTCTCAAATTTATTAAATTGTTTTTGAAAAACTAAAACTATATATCGAACACCTTTCAGATGAAGAGATTTTTACTTTCACTTTTTTTTTTACACACTAAAAAGTATGTACGGACACTTCTAAGCAGTAATTATGTCGTGTTATAACTGCATTAAACACACTTATTGTAGTTACATTTTCATAATATTTTTTTTACTTTTTAATAAACTTTAATACCAATACTAATTAAAAAACCACAAAAAATAGATAAATTTTTAATATTTTATTATATTCATAACGACTGATGTTTACTTTTAAAATACAATATTTCGACAAAATTTACTTATTTCGCCGAATAAATAGGCTCGGTAATTTTTTGCAGAGACAGTCACGCTAGTGCCTTCTGATTAAGTTATACAAATTGCTTGATAGGATATGATTTGTCATTGCAGCCGACAAATAAAATATTGGATTCTTTCCAAGTTTAGTGGTTTGAAGTGACTAATATATGCCTGGGATTATAATTAAGAGTTAGGCATGCAAAAGAAAAAGACAGAGAATTCATAATTCTCTTCTTTTAAGTTTTGGTTATCATTGTAAACTTCAAGCGGTATTGATTTTTCAAATCCTCTTAACTCGAGCATGCCACACGTGTAATCAAAACACTTAGCTCTTGGTTTTTGTTGAATGCTACTGTTCATGTCGGTTCTTTGCTAAGATCCTCTCCAATATTAAACATTCGCACACAGATTTCTTTTAATTTTTTTTTGTCCTATTCATATATACGTTATAGGACACAACCAATCAGAACTTACAGAGAGGGCAATGTAGCTCTAAAGAGCTTGTAGTTGCATTCACAAAATAATAATAATAATAATTATTATTATTATGGGTATTGACAAAATAAAGTTACTACAACATATTGAACAAGGAATGAATGGTTCATTGAAAGCAAAGTATGCAGAGGATTAAAAGTGAAAATGGACTAGCACTAGCAATCTAGAATAACTTGAATGTCTTTAATTCTACTTGGTTTGGTGTGGCCTTCAGAAACACACCATGTTGGAAGTATCTGAGTGTCAAGGTTAGAAAACGCAAGATTAGTGGCGCTTTTCTGCTCTAAGCCGTGATTTAAGGAAAATTTAAGAAGATAAATACAAGACTTGTACACGTAACGACCACATGAAATAAAGATATAGAAAAAAGTTACAAGAGAAGAGTTAGAGATGTATATGCATGTGGCAAGTGGGGCCGTAGATTAAGCAGTTGGTAGTGTAACCGAAACATTTGCATGTGCGCCTTGATTCTTGCTCGACGTTCCAAACAATGTGAATCCATTTTTGTGGTTTTGGCTCTCTTTAGACCTGAGAAATGCTATGTTGTCTCTTTCGGGCATAGGACCCCACGTTTTGGTCTATAGTGCTCCCAACCTATGCTTAACTTTCCTATATAAAGCAAAGCAACCTTAGCTAAGCATTAAGCACCAAGAAGTAATCTTAAATCCTTTGTTGTCACCCCAACTCCTCTAAGAACTACACTAGTACCTACCTCACAATGGCAATTGCAGCCATCTCTCTTCTTTTCTTTCTTCTTAATCTATGCCTCCAAGGTACTTTTGGTGACTATGGAGGAGGATGGCAAAGTGGTCATGCCACATTTTATGGTGGGGGAGATGCATCGGGCACAATGGGTAAGTGTTAAAAGTTCAAAGTTCAAACAAATGACTTGCCTTTTCATTTTGGCACATATGAGGGGTTTAAAAGGAAAAGAACATAAACATTGTTGTTTTGTGGTTCCCATACAATAAGATTTCCTTTACGCTTGAAAGTTAAAAGCGATTCTCCTCTAACCATTACATTCACTCTCTCCTATTATTATGAGTCAAAATATACTATCACACTCTTGGGTTATTGGGTATGCGGTTACTCATAAAGTTGTGATTTTTACAGGAGGGGCTTGTGGTTATGGTAACTTGTATAGCCAAGGCTATGGTACTAACACTGCAGCACTTAGCACTGCTCTATTCAACAATGGTTTAAGTTGTGGGTCTTGCTATGAGATGAAATGTGACACTGACCCCAAATGGTGCCTCCCCGGTAGCATAATCGTTACTGCCACAAACTTTTGCCCACCTAACTATGCATTGTCTAATTCCAATGGTGGCTGGTGCAACCCTCCTTTGCAACACTTTGATCTTGCTGAGCCTGCTTTCTTGCAAATTGCTCAATACAAAGCTGGAATTGTTCCTGTTTCCTTCAGAAGGTAAATGAAACACTAGAAACTCTTAGTGCTTTTGCTATATCTCCAATTTTAATTAGCTTTAAGCTCAGTGTTATATGACTAGGAGCATGCATTAACATATTTTTTGTTTATGGCTAAAATCAGAGTCTCATGTGCAAAGAAAGGAGGAATCAGGTTCACAATCAATGGCCACTCTTACTTTAACTTGGTTCTGATCACAAATGTTGGTGGAGCTGGAGATATTCATTCTGTGTCCATCAAAGGGTCTAGAACTGGGTGGCAAACCATGTCTAGAAACTGGGGGCAGAATTGGCAAAGCAATTCATACCTCAATGGTCAAAGCCTCTCTTTTCAGGTCACTACCAGTGATGGCAGGACTATCACTAGCAACAACGTTGTACCTGCAAACTGGCAATTTGGACAGACTTATGAGGGGTCACAATTTTAGAAACACAAGTTTCCATTGAAGTTGAAATTTGTGTTTGTATTATATTGCGTTGTAATTCGCTTGCTTTGTGAAAGGTGTGGGGGAAAGAAAAGGTAGATTAGGAGGAGTTCTAATGCTGTGGTGGCTATACGGCACCCGCTAGGCTTAATATGATATATAGTCGTTTTATTTTCCAAGATATATCATTGATCAACGCCTTTTGTGATGATGATCTCAATAGCCTTGTATATTTAATCCCCAGAATGGTGCAAAACCAATTTGGGGCCGATTTTATATCAATTTGATGATGCTTTTTTTTTGTTGCAAGTATTTTCCAAGCTTTGCATCTTTAGTCACTATATTAAATTTGACTAATAAGTAATAAATAAATCCTCAAGTGAACACAGAAAATTGCAGCGATTTCTTTTCCTAGTATTCAATACTTATTTTTTGGCCCTTGTCACGCATGTGGAAAAATCAACCTGTTTCTTGTTCCGCTTTTCAAATTGAATTGGGTTGTTGCCTGTATAAAAGATGGAGGACCAAGTAATTTATGATTCAATAAGTCAAGAATTTCGAGAAGCAGAACCATTTTTTTTTTCTTTCCTTTACTTAATTTTTGGTCCATTTTTGCTTTTGCACTAGAACGCGGGCACTTGGTTGACCTTTACCATCAATAGCAACTACCAAGAATAGAAATGCAACGTTTTTCCCGACCCAAAGGGTAAAGCACTAACCTATAAGCTATATGGCAAACGGTCCCGCCAAGAGCTACCTCTCATTTAAGACTTGGCTATTATTACGAAAGAGAATGCTACTAAACATTTTCTTCAACAAATATTTTATTATTATTTGAATTTTATTAAAATTTATGAAATATATAAGACATTCATTGAATACAAAATTTATTTGACTTTATAAATTTAATTAATGATACAAAAATTGTATTAGAGAAGATGTAGTTGACATTCTTCTTTGTAATGATTCATTTCGCCACAATTAGCCAAGTTTTTCTTCAAGAAAGCCTGATAAGTATTTTAAAAATCAAACTAGGCACTGAATAAATAAAGATATATTAATTTAGACTTTATTTATTCACTTGTATTTGAATTAAGATTTAACTAGTAATAATAGATTAATATAACATTATAAGAAAATCAAGTTATTTAAAATTTAGATTTGTATAAAAAGATCATGTTATATGTCTTGTAAGATAAAAAAAAAAAGAGTCATGGTAAACAACGTCAATCTATACATATACTTTAAGCAAAATTAATAGATACGTCAATTAACTTTTGATTTTATTTCAGTTTTGTTTTCTAATTTTGGTCCCTTATAAAAGTATTTTAAATAAGCCATTTTTAAAAAAAATATTAATTTTATTAAATTTTTTTCTTCTTTCTTATAAACTGTGACAAAATATAGTATATTTAAGCGAATCTTTTAGTTATCTCTTTGTTTTTTTTATTTTTATCTTATTTCATTTTTTTTCTCTTCTTACTTATCATCTACGTCTCTACGATTTATTTTCTCCTCCCTTCAAAATGCAACAAAAATATTCTCTTTTTCCCTAATCCTTTAAACTTTAAAAGTTTTCTTTTTCTTTTTAGAATTTTTCAGTTGAATTTTGAAAAAATAAAAAGTGTATGACAATAGTAACATCCATGCTAGTATGATGTTACTAAAAAAAATATTTTTTAAATTAGAAAGGAAGAAAGATATGAATGATGAGTAAAAAACCGAAAAAAAAAGAATTTTGTCAAAGAAAGAAGAAAACAAGTCATAAAGACATAAATAAAAGATAAAAAAGGAAGAAAAAAAAAGATAATCCAAGAAGTTTGCAAAATATATAGTATTTTTCAAAATTCACCTATAGTAAGTAATTTTTAATGAAGTTAATGTTTTTTTTTTAAAAAAGACTTATTTAAAACATTATCGTAAATTAAGGGATTAAAATAAGAAAATAAATTTAAAAGGATCAAATTAAAACAAAATAAAAAATTAAGAGAATAATATACTAATTTAACTTATATTTTAGATATGACTCTTTATTTATTTAATTATATATTTTAAATAAAAATATTTAAAAACTTAAGAATAAACGGTTCAAACTAATTTTTTATCACTGTTTTTTATTTAATTTTGATAAATATTTTTTACTATTATTTTTGAATTATTCAGTCTAGTAACTTGACTGATTCTAATTTAAGAGATCATATGCCAGCTAAATGCATTTTTCAAAAACTATACTAAATTCATGACTAATGAGTACACTTTCCAAAAAAAAAAAAAGTTGAAAAATCATGAGTAATGTGTACATTTTAGTAAAATAAATATAAATCGTGATTATAAATTATTATTATTATTATAATGTGTCGTGATTTTTAATTCCCAAGAATCGTAGAACATGCCATAGCCCATATGTATATGTATGTAGGCGCGGTTCAAGGTCAAAAATAGATATGATTCAAGATCGGTGATGCTTTGAAACGAGGCACTTGTTCAAATATAAAAGCTACTCAATCATTTATAAGTATAACCAATGATTGAATTTGATTATAAGATTTTAACTTGGCCTATAAGATTAAGCACAATTGTTTTCTTCTCACTGATTTTGACTCCACAAAATCTTTCTGGGTTGCTGGCTGGTCAGCTACTAGCATGGTTTTCTAATATGATATCATTGCAATTTTTTTTTAAATTAAAATTTTAACTTGTCAGAAAGAATAATCTATATATGAATTTTACAAACTTGTTCTACCCAACTTCAATGCCCATTGAGAAAGGGAGGGTAGGAGTCTTCTTCAGACTTTGTGGGAGTTGATGGAGGACAGGAGAGCCGCTGGGAGTTGCTAGGGGTTTAATCTTCATTGACACACATAATGTAGTAGGAAAGTCTAGCGTCCAAGATTTTTTTTATGCACAAGAATTCAAATTCGAGACTTTATTTAAGTAATATTCAACAGTTTGTCATTCAGATAAAGTAATCATTTTAAATTTTTGTCTCTTAATTATTAAATATTTTATATTTTAAAATAAAAATATATATTTTTATTTGATATTATTTTTATAAAAAAATAAAATATATTATTAAAAAGATGTATAAAAGCATATACTAAAACTTTTTTTTATTTCATATTTCTTTGTTAATTGTTGAAATATAATAAAAATTAATTAAAAACTTGAAAAAGAGTAAAAAAAAATTATTTTTAATATGATTGATTAGCATTACTTAAAAATTTGTTTATTAAAAGTACAACATTCAAATTTTGAATTCCAACAATATATAAATATGTGGAAAATCATTAGAATTTTTTTTTCTTTACATTTGATGAAAACGTGAAAAAATATATCCCTTTTAGATTATATAGTAAAAATAAAAAATAAAAAAATACAAACAAAAATAAAATTCTTTTAATTTTTATAGTTATAATCTTTTTTACCATTGCTTAATTTTTTTCATTGATTAAATGTCTCTAATTTATAAACCTTTTTTGTTTGTAGTTGTTAAAAAATATAAGTCGTTTATTTTATTTCTTAAAAACACGATGATTAAAAATATATTTTTTATTAAATATACGTACTAAAATTAATAATTTTTTAATTATATCCAAAGTCACATATTAATAAATATTAAGTACACCTTAATAAATATTTTCTATTACTATAAAGAGTATTATTAAATATGTTTTTTATAATTTTGAGATGATAAATGTTTTTTTAATAAAAATAGTTTTAATTTATTAACATGTGCCCTGTGAACACATGTTAAAAAAATTAAAAATTAAAAAATTAAATAGATTAATTTAAATATATATTATATTTTCATAGACCAAAACATTTAAACCCTAATATAGATATTCATCAATTGACAAATTATCCCTCGCCAATGAAGAAAAAGGTTTCAGGCGTAGTTCCCCACGCCACCTCCCCCACTCCGCACCCTCTTAAGTCCTTAATGATACCTTACCGATCATAAATGACTCCTTGTTCTACGGATCTCTACTCAAATCCAAGGAAACTTCTTAACTTTTCTATGTGTACAGCCATTCACACGCTTCTATGCACACTTTTGTGCATGTAGCATAATCAAATTGCATGTTGAGAAAAACAAAAAACAGGAGAAGCATAATTCAATTGCACAAGTGATAGAATGTGTTGGAGTGTACTAGTTTAAGTACAAACAGCTATAAAAAAGATAGTAAAAATTATATAAAGGAAATGATGTGCTCTTATAGAAGTAATATGTATGTCGTCGTCTGTAGATTCCTGAGTACTGACAAATAATACAGTTGTCAGTTGACCTCAATGGTAATGGTAAGCAATTAATTGAGGTCCGGCCCAAATTGATCAAACTGAAAAAATTAACGAGTTAGATTTGAGGAAGCAGATATTTATTGGAACGATTTAGGAATGTATATGGTAAGCAAGGGCACGATGATTTCCATGCGTGCATGTTTGCTTCCAAGTTCGCAAAAATGGTGATGCAAATCTAATGGGTTTTGAATTTCAGTAGCATTAATGTTAGAAAACGTTGTTTTGATTTTGACGGTGGTGAACACTAAATAAGGAATAATGATTTGAAAAAAAATATAATATATATATATATATAATTCTTCCTTTTAAGGATACATTAGTCTTCTCAAAACTCCTCCTCTGTAAAATAAGATGACGTCCTTGTGAGTATTATTAACTTTTTTCTGGAAAGGTGTACCTGCAAAAAGTACTCCAATGATAAAGTCAAATGTCAGTTTAGGTAATAAATACTATTTAATATTTAGAAGTCAACCATTTATCTGGATCTTTTACTTTTCTTTTATAGACATTGTTATAGGCTAATAAGCTTTGTGGATAAGTCTTACCTTCAGTTTTTTAATTAAGTAAATAATGACCTAATTATTTATCCTAATCGGTTTAATTATCCTTTAATTCATTCTTAATCTAACCAAGGGGGTGCTCGTCCTATTTAGGCCGAAGGGGTATTCAGATTCCTTCTTTTATCATTGAGACCGAGTGATGTCTTATTGAGTACACTAGCCTCCCAAGCCCGAGGAGGTATGACTTAAGGGCTTGTTAAGTCCCGCTGACCCTTTTTGTTGGTGTCATGATTCTCTTCATGCAAATGAAAATGATATAGTTTGATTGATAACACATTCGATTTGAAAATATGTCAGTGTTCATCTAAATATGTATTCGGGTTCTTTTTACTGGCATTAAGACCGAGTATATGTTCGGCTCAATATGGTGAAAGTTTTTAGAAATGAGGGTTTTGGCAAATTAGGGTTTCAGCAATTTAGGGCTTTCCTTGTGGTTCATGGTTTTGAAATGAAAGATTGGTTGATCATATCCGTTAATTTGAGAAAGATCTAACGATTGGCAAAGGGTGCGACTCTTCATCTGCCTAAAATCATATGTCCTATAAATATGTGGTGGTCCAGGTATCATATAAGCTTTCTGCTCTATACCGAGGGGTATACTCTAATATTTTGTTAGAAGCTTTTTCTTTCTCCCGACATCTTAAGATACGCTTGTTTTATTTTGCCCTTCTTTTCTTTTCTTGTTCTTATCATGGCCTATTCCCTCGAGTGGGAGGATTCTTTGTCGGATCATACAAGATCGACTACTACTGTTGAGGTTGGAGACCTCGGAGGGACCGAAAGGTTTGAAAAAGTTTCTTCAAGGCCGAATGATATTGGTGGTAAGCTTAAGACGAATGTAAGGGATTGTAAGGACAATGCTGAATCATTTGATGTTGTCGACGATGGTTCTGAGTCTAGTGAATCATTACCGAATGCTAGCCCCTAAGAGAAAGGCCAATATTTCCCCCTTTACGATTCCTGGTTATGAATGGGTGGACAGTGAAGTGGTTGCGTACTTCTCACGTTTCCAACAAAATAAACGTTTCCAGGCCTTTGTAGACCATTGTGATATATCATTATGGGAGGTTTCAAATCCCTATCCTATAACTATAAGTGTTTGTCGAGAGGATGGTTCTGACAATCCTGACCTTGTATTCTTAGGGGATGGTGTCGAGATGGTCAACACCTTCTTTGTATGTTTAGGGAATTAGGTATAAAACTTCCTTTTGATGACTTCCAAATGGGTGTTTTGAGGGTCCTGAATGTTGTGTTGACACAGCTTCACTCGAACGGGTGGGCGGCAATGCAAGCTTGTAGAATTTTATGTAAGTTTCATTATATAGAACCTAGTGTAAGTTTATTTCTTCATTTTTTCTGTACACGTCCTTTAGATAAAGCAAGATGGGTGTCATTAATAAGGCAGGCCGAATTGCTACTTTTTAAACCTTATACTGCGTCATTCAAAGATTTTAAAACTGGTTACTTTAAAGTAACCGTACACTCTATTGGTAGAAAATATTTTTTTGATAGCGAAAATAATCCTCATTTCCCTTTTTACTGGACTCAAGTACCTCGTCGATACAACGTATTTCCCGAGGAAATGTTATCAGCTAAAGAATTATCGGCTTTAGAATATTTGAAGTCTCTTGGAAGAGAGCTTCCTGCCCGAGCCCTTATCTTTTTGCTGAAGTCCCCCCAATCTCGCTTGGACATGGATGATATGCTTTATCTTTGTAATGCATATTTCTCGAGGAAATGTTATCAGCTGAAGAATTATTGGCTTTGGAATATTTGAAGTCTCTTGGAAGAGAGCTTCTTGCCCAAGCCTTTATCTTTTTGCTGAAGTCCCCCCAACCTTGCTTGGACATAGATGATATGCTTTATCTTTGTAATGCATAATTTGGATACTGAATTATATTGATTTGACTTCTTGTTTTTTATTGTAAGTATAATGGCTCAAAGAGGGCTTAGTGTGAACTATCCTCGAGGTTTGAGACAACGAGCTCTTGAAGGTACCTCGGCTGAAGAACACCAGAACCCTCGCCTGGACCAAGTTCCAAACTTGGCTAAAGCCCGCCCCCTCCCTAGGAGAGGAAACAAAAAACGCGCCTGAGCTGCAGGCCCAACCGGTCCAAGCAGCTTATCTGTTTGCACCGTTATCCCCCCTGTGTCTTCTCTGAATCATTTTTTGCCAAGAGGATTCGTGCTACGAAGCTTGTCACCCCAAATGTGTTATCAGAGACGGGGAGGTCTGTTGCAAATAAAACAGAATAACAAGTCTCGGTGGCAGTGGTACTATGAGCTGCAGTCCCGTGCAATGGTAATGACGCGCAGCCTGACCTTGGAACCTCTACTTGAGCTGGAAAAGGTCTAAAACTATCTCTCATCTTCCCATAAAGCTTTGAAGGAAAATGAAGAGATTCAGTCAAACTTGACCGAAACAAATAGAGCTATGGAGAATGAAGTGTCTTAGATGAAGGAGCACTTCAAAATTGTTGAGGGTCAACTGCGCGTGGCTGAAGAGGCTCTAAAAGTAAAAACCTTAGAGTTAGATAAAGTCGTGGTAAGGTAAAGGCAAAAAGCTGATGCTGATATGAGGGCATTTGCCGCCAAATGTAACGACAAAATAGTTGTCTAGTATGAGGCTAGATTTTATCACGCCATGCGTCAAGCATTTCAATTTTGTCAAGTCCTTGCTGACTTCCACTTTGACTTAACTAGGGACTTCTTCGATGGGAAGTTCCTAACTTATGATGAAGTGGATGAAGGTAGAACCTGACGCCAAGGTACCCTGTCAAGCTCGTGCTGCTGCGGAAGATGCCCCTACTTATGATGGTGCCAAGGGGGGAACTAACAAATTTTTATTTTTTGTAAATTAAAGGCCAATAGTGCCTATTTTTGTAATGCCTTTGGCCTTTTCATTAATACAAGCTTAGTTTCATTAATTTACGTTTACCGTGTTACTATGTTACACATTATTTATTTGCTTTATTTTCTATAATTGCGCTGCGAATCAGATTTTAATCATAATTGAGTAAACAGCCAAGATGTGTACTTAGAATAATTCAACTTTAATTGAGTAGGATATTCGGGAGGGGAAACTAATTAATTCTTCCTTAACCGAGGAGTGATGCTCGAAAAAGTAGTCTAATTCATCCTTAATCGACTGGGGTAAGAGGAAATTAATTCAACCTTGACCATGTGTGGTATTCAGGAGGGAATAACTTAATTGATTCTGTCTCGACCGAGTGGGGTACTTAGAAGGGAATTATTTAATTGATTCATCCTTGACCGAATGGAATACTCGGGAGGGAATAACTTAATTGTTTCATCCTTGACTGAGTGGGGTACTCAGGAGTTAATTTTAATTAATTCATCCTTAACTGAGTAGAGGTACTCGGGAGGGAATGTGATTCAATCTTGACCAAGCAGACGTACTCGGGAGGGAAAGATTCATTTTCAACTTTAGCCGAGTTTACTTGAGAGGATGTAATAACAACGTACTTTTTGTAGAACAAAGGTAGCTTTATTAATGAAGTGCCTTGTTAAAAACTTTCTCAGAAAAATCTCTGTTCACGTTCTTTTAAGAGGACAAAACCTGAGTAAGATAAAGAGTGTACAATTTATACATTACATCTTGCTTAACTAAAATAATGCTTTAATTGGTATGTCCTTCTCTTCGAATGTTTCAAGCTTATAAGATTCATTATCTAGGCGAGCCGAAACTCGAAAGCGTCTATCCTAGTTAGTAACAAGTTTTCTTTCTCTTTGGTGTCATCATGCTTCTCCACTTGCTCTCCGTACTAGGTCTCCGACCTGAAATTGTTTTGTTTTTATTTTTGAATTAAACCTTCTTGACATTATTCTTCTGCTAGCCTCGGCCATGATTGCTGCTTGATCTCGTATCTCGTCTAATAAATCCAGGTTAATGGCTAGGGATTCTACATTATAGTGTTCATCGAAGTGCTGCCTCTGAAAAGATGGTTCTCCAATTTCAATCGAGATCATGACATTAGTACCATAGGTTAACCAAAAAGGTGTTTCCTTTGTGGTTGTTTGGGGAGTACACCGATAAGCCCATAAAATCTCAAGTAATTTTTCTACTCAGTCACCTTTTGCCGAACCTAATCTTCTTTTAAGTTCATGTAGGATGACCATATTTGCTACCTTGGCTTGTCTATTTGTGTCAGGATGCTCGACAAAAGTGACTCGATGCTTAATATGTAATCCTTTAAGAAATTCGTTAAAGCGCTGATCTGTGAACTGTAGACCATTATTTGTAATCAAGGCATGTGGAATGTCAAAACATGTGATGATATTTTTTCAAGTGAATTTCTGAACATTATTTGTTGTGATGGTGGCAAGCGGCTATACTTCAATCTATTAAGTAAAATAGTCCACAGCGACTATCAAGAATTTGCACTGTCCATTTGTTAAAGGAAAGGGTCCTAGTAAGTCCATTCCCTAAATTGCAAAGGGTCACGTGAAGAGACTGGGTGAAGGTTATCAGCATATTGGTATATATGTGGGCCATGCTTCTGACAAGGGATACATTTTTTGACAAAAAGTTCACAATCTTTGGACAAGGTTAGCCAATAGTATCCGTCTCCTATTACCTTTGTTGCCATCGTTTGGCCCCCCGATTGGGTACCACAAATACATTTGTGAATCTCCCTCATCACATAAGTGGTTTGGTCTTCATCAAGGCATTTCAACATAGCAGTTGAAATCCCTCTCTTGTATAGTTCTCTACCGAGGAGGGTGTATTTGGCTGCTTGTATTCATTTTTTTTTTTAGCCTGGGCTGGGTCATCAGGGAGTCTATTATTAATGAGATACTGGACGATTGTAGTCATCTAATTTTGAGGCATGTCTTCTATTTCCATGCATTCTTGTTGAATTATACTTTGAAGTTGTCCTGGTTTCTTCTGGCTAGCCAACTTAGCAAGCCTATCAGCTTGTTCATTCTAGACTCTCGGTGTATACCGGATACATACTTCATTAAACTCGCCTTCTATCCGTTTGAACTCCTGATAGTACTGCAACATGATCGGGTTTTTTATCTGATAGGTACCTTTAGTTTGTTCCGCCACAACCTTTAAGCCATTCCAACATGTGATGCGTTGGACTTTGATTTCTTTTGCAAGTCTGAGACCGGCCAGCTGTGTCTCGTATTCGGATTGATTATTAGATGCCTTAAACCCGAATCATTTGGATTGTTCAAGTATTACCACGTTCGGCCCTTCTAAAATGACTCCTACTCCACAGGGTTGTCAGTTTGATGACCTCATCCACATGCAGTTTTCACATGTTGGTATAGTCTGTTTCTGGGTAGTGAACTCATTGACAAAGTCGGCAAGTACTTGAGCTTTAACGGGTCTTCATGTTTCAAAGCGGATATCAAATTGGGATAATTTGATTGCCCATATCATTAACCGACCTGCTAACTCTAGTTTTCGTAAGACTTTGGTAATTGGGCAATCGGTATGCACTATAATCCGATGGCTCTGAAAGTAATGCCTTAACCGTCGAGCTGTATGAACTAGTGCCAGTACTACTTTCTCCATTAATTGGTATCGGGTTTTAGCGTCTTGAGGTGTTCGACTAATAAAATATACCTGTGCCTCAGGTATTTCATGTAATAAGACTGAACTGATGGCCCTATCTGATACAGCTAAATAGACGATCATATCTTGTCCCAGTTTCAGCCTTGTTAAAATGGGAGGAGCTGCTAACATGTTTTTATATTGAACAAAGGCGGCCTCACACTCATCTGTCAAAGTGAATTTTTGTGATTTTTTTAGGAGATCAATGAAAGGTCAAGATCTTTCTGCCATTATAGGCAAGAACCTGGCGAATGCAGCTATTCGGTCAGCCAACCTTTGAACTTTCTTTGTATTCCGAGGACTGGTCATCTCAATAATGGCCTGACACTTGTTTGGGTTTTCCTGAATCCCTTTTTCTGTGAGCATGAACCTTAAAATTTTTCTTCTCACTGTCCCAAATGTGCATTTCTCAGGGTTAAATCATATTCCATGTTGTCTTGCTTCGCCGAATACTTCAATTAAGTGGGCAACATGATTATCTAGGGATATGAATTTAACTACTATATTGTCGACATATACTTCCATACACCTCTCTATCTGTTTTGAAAAGACTTTATCCATTAGCCTTCGATATGTCGCTCCTGCGTTTTTAAGACCAAAGGGCATAACTTTATAACAAAAATTTGCCGAGTCCATGATAAAGACCGCCTTCTCCTCATCCGAGTTAACATCCAAATCTAATTATACCCAGAATATGCATCCAAGAAACTAAGTATTTTGTGGCCAGCAGCCCCATCCACCAGGTTATCAATGTTGGGGAGAGGATAAGCATCCTTGGGACATGCTTTATTTAAATCAGTAAAATTTATGCATATCCTCCACTTCCCATTTGCCTTTTTTACCATCACAATGTTAGCCAGTCAGGTGGTGTATCGTATCTCTTGGACAAAGATAGCTTGTAATAGCTTGTTAGTCTCTTCCTAGACTGCTCGTGCTCTATCACTGCCTACCTTTTTCTTTTTTTTAGGCGATCGGTTTAACTTTTTTGTAAACTAATGAACAATGATATAAAAATTGGGATCTATTCTTGGCATATCTGAGGCCGACCATGCAAATAAGTCGGCATTGCTTAATAGCACCTTTTCAAGTGCCAAGTGTTCGGCTGAGGATAAGCCTGCTCCGAGATATGTGATCTACTCGGGTTTTTTTTTTCTTATTTTGAAAGATTTCTTGTCTTCATTGGGTTCAACCCGAAGTCCTTCTTCTACTTTTGGGTCTAGTTCTACATGAAAATCTACTTCTGACCAAGGAGATACGATGTTTACATCTCGTTTATGTGTGGAGAGGGATTTTAAGCGCAAGCTTGCGAAATAACATTCTTTAGTCATCTTTTGGTCTGCATGGATCGTTACGATTCTACCTTTGTCTGAGGGAAATCTCATAGTCAAGTGAGGAGTGGATACTATGGCCCTTAATTTGTTGAGGGATAGGCAGCCAAGCAGTATATTATATGAAGTGCTTGCTTGGACTACTAGGTATGTTACCTTGATACATCTCCCTTCTTGCTCGGATCTGAGCAGGGTATGTAGATCTATGCAACCTTGAGTTTCCATTCGCTCTCTTGAGAATCCGACCAGTGGTTTGTTATATTTTCTCAATTCCTCTTCCGATATCCCCCACTGCTTGAAGGTATTACAGTACAAGATATCGGCCGAGCTCTCTTGATAAATCAGGGTTTTACGGATTGTGCAGTTAAGGATATCAACACTTATAACCATAGAGTCATTCTGGATAGGGTCTACCCCTTGAAAATCTCTATCTGTAAACGTGATCAGAGGGATTCAGATTCCACTTCCCAATGATATATGATTTACCAACCAGACATGCCTCAAATGCCTTTTTCTGGCCGAGTTGGTAGATTTTCCTCCAGTAAACCCACTTGCTATAGTGTTAATGATTCAACGAGGATAATTCTCTCGCTCATTATGATGCTTGACAGGTGGCTCTCTTGACCTACTACGCTGCCATTCTATTCTTTTATCATTATATCTTCTTGATGGCTCCGGATAATGGTCCCTACTCCTCTCGTTGAGGCTGGAGGGGGTGTCTTTGTACGAAATCTTGAAGGTGCTCAACTTTAATCAAATCTTCAATGTGATCTTTTAGGGTTGTACATTCTTCAATGGTTTGTCCTTTGTTTCTGTAGTATCAACATGATTTTGACTTATTTGCCTAAGGGAGAGTATTCGCACGTCTAAGGATAGTCAGTATCTCAGTTGCTAATGCCTACTCGAGTACTCTAGACCAGTTAGTGTTTAAAGTAGTATAATTAGCATATTTAGGTCCCCTTGGTGGTCGCTCGACTTCTTCTCTTCAATCTTTGTTTTCTTGCTTATTTTTAAAAGATTCTCTCATGTCACCCTCTCTTTGGTTAGACCCCTGCTCCATTTGTATCTAACCTCGATACTCGGCCAATTCTTCCATCTGCATGTACTTGGCTGCACGATTTCTTAATTCATCTAGATCAACGAGTGATATTTTGCATATACTGTTGACAAAAGGTCTCGATTTCAAGGTCGTAGTAAGGTGATGCATTGTGATAGTTGGTTCCAAGTTGTGGATTCAGAAGGCCACTTTGCCAAAACGTTCTATGAACGCTCTAAGTGTCTCCTGCCTTTCTTGACGAATATTGACTAATGCCATTGACGTCGGCAAACTGCAATTTGAATCGTCTAGTAAGAATTGTGACAAATTGATGGATGAAGGGGGTAACTTAATAAACTAGTTGAGAGCTAGTCCAAGAAGTGAGGTGGGAAATATTCGGCACAGTAATGCATCATTATCTGTTTACAAGCCGACTTAAGTTGTAAAAATATCAAAATGCTTCTCGGGGTCAGAGGTTCCGTCATATTTTTCCAATGTTAGGCCCTTCCAATTTTCTGGTAACTTAGCTTCCAAGATAAGTTGGATGAAAGGGCTCTCGCTTGATGTTCCGTCTTGTTCAATGGAAGTAGTTCTTGTTTGGAAGTAAGTTTTCGACTTTTCTTGCAAGGTCAAGGACTCTCCTTGCTCCTGAACGAAGGGGGTAGTCTGAGAGGGAATACAAGTTTTGATTTCATCTCTTAAATTAGCATTTTCCTTCCTTAAAGCCGACAAATCTAGAGCGTTTTTTTTCCTTAATCTTTGCATCTCCATCATTTCAAACCTCAACTGTCTTACTACCGAAAAGTGGTTTTCATCTCCTTCCTTTTGACTAAAACTTCAGGTACGGGTGGGTTAGGTGTAGTATCCTCCTGCTGATGAGAGGCTTCCCATTGCTAGCTCTATCCTTCATGTTGGCTCCTTGTTAGCACCATAGTTACTCGAATTTGAGGTAAATCGTGTCTACGGTGGGCACCAAAATGTTCTTATTAAGGATACACTGGTCTTCTCAAAACTCCTTCTTTGTGAAATAAGATAATGTCCTTGTGAGTATTACTGACTTTTCTTTGTATGACGTGGGAGGTGTATCTGCAAAAGGCACTTCAATGTTAAAGTCATGTGTCGTTTAGGCAATAAATGCTATTTAATATTCAAAAGTCAACCGTTTACCTGTATATCTTACTTTTCTTTTATAAGAATTGTTATGCGCTAATGGGCTTTGAGGATTAGCCCAATCTTTAGCCTTTCAATTAAGTAAATAATGATCTACTTATTTATTCTAATCGACTCAATTATCCTTTAATTCATTCTTAATCTGACCAGGGGGTGCTCGTCCTATTTAGGTCAAAGAGATATTCAAATTCTCTTTTTTATCATTGAAACCGAATGGTGTCTTATCCAGTACAATAATATTTTTAAAAAATTATAAAATATAAGATATTAAAATTGTTATTAGCAATTTTTGTGGTAAATATCATAAAATAACAAAAATTGTCAAATTTTAAAAATTATTATTGACAATTTTTAAAAAATTATTAAAAAAATAAAAGTTTATAAATAAGTTCTTATACATAAATTTAGTTTTGATTTAGTTTATGTCATTACTTTCTATCTTAATGTCGTTTACCAAAATTATCTTATGTGTAAAATGGATCCAAAATGTAAGTAATTCAATTGCCACTAAAACATGCTAATGCTAATAAAGAAACATTAAATTGAATCCAGTTCATTGTGCCTCTTGTGTCTGCCTTATTTCCTTTGCCAACAACATAGTAAGAAATAGAGCCTACTACAACAAACATTTTTACTTCAGGAGGGATGAAATTTTATTTCATGATTGTGAGGGTCAGATGAAGATTTACATATCTTGGGTTTTTCAAAATCTAGGTAGAAGATTTCATAGGTGTTCAAATTTCATAGTAAGTTGCTTTGTTAGTGCTTTCATTTTGTTTTACTCTGGTTTTGTCATCTTGTTCTTCTATGGCTTTTAATGTTTGTTTTATTATGTTCGTGTAGGAGGAATGGAGTTGCAGTTCTTTTCAGTGGGTGAATGAACCATTTTTTGATCGTGCGATGGAGACAATTAACAAACAACAAAATAATCTTATAAAAATAAAAATATTAGTATATAAATACAAAATGATATCACTGTTATCAAACTGCATTACGATAATGGTAGTTGAGTTTTTGCTTCTGCAAAATCTATGGAGTTTGAAGCTTGAAGTTTGGAATAAAAAAGTTGAAGCTTAAAACTTGAAGTCTGAAGTACAAAAAACTTGTAATTTGAAGTATGTATTGGTAAGGTAGAGTAGGCTCAAGCAAAATTTGCCTTTAAATTATTTTATTTGAGCTGGATTCACATAGTTACAAATTGTAGATTTATATGTCTTGTAACACTTCACTCATTTCAAATATATAATGTATGTTATTATATTATGAAAGTATATTTTTTGACTTGAGGAACAAATTGATTAAAATGGTAAAGTATATCCAAACAAATATTATGTGGTAATAACGATAATCACTTGAAATAAAGAAGAGGATTATATTGTAATTTCTAATTATAATTAACATCTACATTCTCAAAACAATATATAAAATTGACATAATATGTCCCCAAAATAGTAGTAGTATGATCTAAAACCAAAAAACAATAATTCATGTCTCAAAGTATGACAAAAAAAAAAAACATAAATAAAAGTCTTGTATCCAGTAAGTCAAGGCTAAATTTCATATCTTCTTCTCATGATATTGGGACTTTTGGCCTAAAATAATTTGTTGCATCTTTTACCTAACAACAACTTAAAGTTGGTTACGTATTACACAAAACTTTCGTCTCCATTTGAATGAGGCTTTCTATTCAGGGAGTTTATCCTTAGAGTTGGTAGTCGTAAAAAATAGTCCAAAGTCATTATATATTCTGGAATCATTGTTGAAGTAGTTTGTGCATATTTGGAAGACACAAATCCAATACGTATTTGCTTGTTATGTAAATCTAATTTTCTCTGCTCTCTTACATGATATAGCTACAACCATTTGTTCAGCAGACAACACATTTTTACAAGCCTTTTTGTTATGGTCATACATATGACATCTTGAGCATGTGATGGGTGTATTTTTCCTTTTAAGCTTATACGATTTTGGAGCTTCATCCTTCTCCATCCTCCTTAACTTTTTAGCCCTTTCTTCCTATAGATGTTTTCACTTATGGTGGTGCAAGTGCAAGTAGATCAAAAACTAGTTATATTTATTCTCCATTAATTAGGTGAATTAAATGTTCATAACATTTTGAATGTGTATCAATGTAATAAAATTTATCAATAAAGTTTTGAGGATCACAATTATTTACATATATAGTCGCAATAGCATGCTTATATATAATAAAATATATTATATTCAACAGAATAACATAATTCAAAGTATAGTAGCAAATCATAATATCAGAATAACAAAATTCAAAATATAGTAAAATAACATTAGAACGAAAATAGTGGAACAAGCATTCCAAAAATAAATAACACTACACATTATCTGCAAAGTAGTCTAGTTAACTTCCAAAATATGCATAAACATCTTTTTTCCTCTAAGTCAACTTGAAATTGTTGAGATTTGCACTTCACTTTATATTTTAAACCTTACACCAAGTTGCAATCCACTTTCTAAATTTTAAAACTTTATCAAGTCTTTTTCGTCGCTTAGGATATAATTTCCTTTTCCTTTATATATTTTCAGCAACAACCTATTCTTTGCAAACTTATTCATTATGTAAATTTAAATCCATTAAAAAATATTAATTATAGGTTGATTCCTTGCTTATAATATTCTACCATTGAAAGCCTCAAAAATATTATCTATCACAATATCACATTTAACATATTTAATGAAATAAGATTTTGCTCAATATGTTGGATTAGTCCCAAATAACCAATCATGAGCTTTAGGAGAAGCTTTCTTGATTTCTTCCATCCTTCTAATTCATGTTGCATGATAGGTGGTTACATGTAGCAAGCATTCTATCCATTAACGTAGCACCTCCACCATAATATTTTTTTACGTTGACATAAATATACCTAACACAAATCCTATGATTTCTCGTATATGTTCTTGTGCAAGTATGTTTGTTATTCAAAGTCTTCAATCTATAACTTAATGAACCTCCAACCTTACTCACAAATACTATCTTGAACATTCTTCCTTACACACAACTCTACATCTTACTTTTTCATTTTTTTTAAAATTTCAATCTCCATCCATTAATCAATAAGTACTTTCTAGCTACCTCCTTAAACTATGTTATTGAGTTAAACTCCACGCCAAGCCTAAATTTAAAATCCTTATACATTTCATTCAAAATATTTTGTTGATGATTTACCTTCTTAAATACATAACTCTCATCAACACTTCCACCATTCTCACTGTGAAGTTCATCATTGTTGTAATCTGAATCAATATCTCTAGCAACTTCAAGTATTTCTACAAAATCTTCACTTGTTAAGTCCTTTGTTAAGTAATGTAATTAGTACTTATCATCTTCAACATCTTCACTATCACTAAAAGTATTTTCATGCATGCTTTCTCCATCATAATCCTTTTCATGTTCCTCTTCCCACACAATTATCTCATTCCCTTTAAGATCAACATCACATTCCTTTTCCCTTACCACATCTTCCTTCTATATGACATCATTATCACAATCTTCATATTCCTCTTCATTAGGAGTTAGTTGAATACCATGAACCTTGTTCAATGCACAACATAAACTTTCACTTTCTAAGCAATAATACTCATAATAGTTTGAGCAATTTTCATCACTCCATCATTATACACCTTAACTAACCATTCCTTAAGATGAATCACAAGTATGCGATGGAAGATCTGCACATTGCCTTTGTACGTTAACCCCTTTAAAAATTCAATGATTTCTTACAGGGACCATTGATTAGGATCACAATTAAGACATTTTGTATTTTAATCCTGCAACATGAGTTAATCAATACCCTTCTCTTTTTATCAGTGCTTTCAAAATATATTCCCAGTTATACAAGTAAACACTAAATATATAAGGCAATAAATCTGTTATTGAAGACATCATCATAACAAATATAAATACAAACTATAAAATAGAGCGCCACATATTATCAATAGGGTTTTCAGCGTTATGATTTCTTACATTCATTGGTGAAAGATGTCAGTACAGTGCTACTATTGTCTAGGGATGTGATTTTGTTCTAGATTAGCATTATCGTTTAAGGATGTGATTTTTGTTCTAGATTTCGGCATGTTTGTGATGTACTTTCAGGGATGATAATCACTCACTAGGTTTCTTGTGTGAGAAGCTTAGGAATAGAGAAGAGTGAGAGATTAATAGGCATTTTCAAATAAATACATAAAATTACATCAAATTCGTTAGTCGCATTGCAAATTTATTAATTAATGAGATTAGGAGTAATAACAGAGACTAAATTATGACTAAATTTATGTATAGAAATTTATTTACAAATTTTTTTATATATAAAGACTAAATTACAAATTTGTGTCGTTAAAAACTAAAATAAAATTTCAATCAAAATAAAAAATTGAGAATTTTTGAAAAATAATAAAAATAATTTAAAAAATTAAAATAAATAAATAAATTTTTGGTCAAATATCATCCCTAACAATTTGTGAAAAAAAATTCATATTTTTGAAAATAGTCACAAAACACCATGTTTTGATATTTTTTTTATTTTTTTTCTCATAAAAAATACCCACTAAATAAAGCATAACCCATTTTAACCCATAGGATGACTGCTTACCCACAAAACCTATCTCAAAAAACATAATGTATAAATTATGTTGAATCACTATTTATTAATGGATAAATACTTATTCATCTAATATTTTATAACTTAATCAAGTTAAATGATTCAAAATTTATGAATTGAGACGCCTTATATTTTATAATGCTTGAATGTAAGTATCATTATAAGTATTGCACTTATAAATAAATATGTTTAAAAAAATATAATATCCTTTAAATAGTAAGAGTGGATAAAAAATCTGAATATAGAGGTCCAATTTATAACCTAAGCTAAACTGAATTAAAAAATCTAAATTTAAAAAAAATAAAATATTCAATCCACTTTATTTATAGTTGAGACATAATTTGAATTTCATTTTACAAAATTGGACTTACTTTTACTAAAACTAGTTCTAATCCATCCTTCCACGTAATCTTTGTCTAGCATGGTGTTGGCATGGCTACAACAAACAATTGAGAATAATTGAAGATCCATCCCTACAACAAACAATTGAGAATAATTGAAGATCCATGTATATTAATTTTGAACTTACCATCCTAATTTGAAGGTTTTTTTCAAATTTCTTTTTCAAATGTTGACCATACATTACATTTGTCATGTGAAGAAACAAGTATTTTAGATAAAATTATAAATTTAAAATATTATAATATATTATAAAAATTAAAGATATAGAAACTTATAATCTTATATGATCATAAAATTAATCAAATATAATATACTAATAAAAATTAAATAAATTAAAATATATATTTTAATAAAAATATAATTTACATATATAATACCATATAAATGATATATAAATATTATAAATTACATACAAAATAAAATTATATATATATATATGCATTTTAATTTATTATAAATTAAAAATGATAATAAATATTTTATGAACTTATATAAAATATAATATAATTAATAAATATTACTAAAATCTTTTTTTAAAATGCAATAATTTAATACAATAGTGCATAAAATAAATTAGTTTTATCTTAAAAAATAAATTTACAGATGTATTGAAAACTAGTTTTACCTTAAAAATTAAATTTAAAAGTAAATTTAAAACTAATTAAATTTAAAAGTAAATTTAAAACTAATTAAATGTAAAATTAAATTTAAAATTAATTTTAAACTAAATTTAAATTTTAAAATTACTTTTAAACCGAGTTAAAAAAATAAAATAAAATATTTTAAAATTAATCTGTATAATTAATTTGTATAGTGAACATATGATAAAAAGTAAAATATATGCAAATATATATTAATTTAATATAATATAAAAATAAAAAAAATATTAATAAATTAAAATATATGTAAATATAATTTTATATTAATTATTATAAAATTAAATATTTTTAAATATAATGATTTAATAATAATATAAAAATATTTATAATATATTTATCTAATTTAAAACCTATTTTAAACTAAATCTAAATTTTAAAACTAAATTTAAACCAACTTTAAAAAATTAAAATAAATTGATTCAGAATCTAATTCATATAATTAAATTTTAAATTAATTTTTAAAAAATTCAATCTATACACTCCTGTTAAATAGATAAGTTAGATATTCATTTAAGAAAAATGATTAATAAATATAATAAATAATTTACAATAAATGGATTATAGATAAATTAATTTTTTAAATACATTTTTAATAAATTATAAATAAATTGATGATTTGTTTTTAATTTTACATAACTTAATTCAAAATTAATTCAATCTATCTATTTTGCTGAATGAAGAAATTATGGAACCGATTGAGAGATTCTTTCTAATTCATGTTCATTCTTTAAATATGGTAATGCGATCCAACAGCGAGACCCTTTGAACCCATCAACCTGCATTCATTTCCCTGAATCTACAGCAGAAATTAAAACGTTAACATGATAGCCTGACTCTAACTCGCAAATTTGTACTTCATTTTAACCTCTCCCTTCGCAGCCTCTCTAATTCCTTGACCATTTGCCAATGTTCAAGTGACAAGCTGGTCTCACCATAGCTCAATGACATGAGGCGACCCATTGTTAACCATCTGTTGGACAAGGGAGAAAGGTATAAGCGGCAGCGAACAATCTGATCTATAAAGTTATGCTACAAGAAAGAATATAGTTATTCATTAACCTGCTTAAATCTTGGGGATTCAAGCTTCTGTCTGCTTGCCTTGCTGCAACTAAATCATTTTCTACCACCTGAAAAACGCAAAAAAGGCTCCATCACGCATTCTCATCACAACATTTAAGTATGCTCTAGACGTTATTGTTAAGAAACCTAGGTAAACAACGAAGGAACTGGAGAAATCAGCAAAGATGAACTCTTAATAATAGCGCCCTGCAGTCAGTTCTTCAAAATACAAATAGTGAATTATATGCGTGTCTTTTACTATTGAAATGGATAATGAACAAACTAAAATACCACTTCTGCCAAACTTAGAAATTTGTTAGTTGCTGAGTTTGTATGCTAAGTGTAGGCTAATGGCTAATAAATTATTTGACTATTTTGCCCAGAAGAACACTTGCTTGTGAATACTAGTGTCCACGTCACTCATACCTTCTGCATTTCTGATTCAATAGAGTGTGATAATTGTCTAACAGTAGCCAAATACCACCTCCAAGCTTCCAAAGCTTCTATGGTCACAACTTCAGAGCAATTGGTTGCAGCAGGCCGAAAAGGTACGATTACATCAGCTGGCAAGATATTTGATTTCCCCTCCGAAAGAACTAGCAGTTGGACGTCAGTTGCCATTTCCATTTTATAGTACTTGAAATCATATTCCACCTGAACACATAGCAGGTGAATGCCATCTTTAATTGCAGTTCTAAAATGATAATTGCAAGCAATCAATAGTAAATAGCGTGTTTCTAAAAATAGCAAGTTTACCAGCATTGTGGTTCATATAGAGGTTTCCAACAGTTGCACAAAGTCAAGGTAAATTTATCCCTTAGAAACTCAATTTCGTAGCATAACAGAACACAACGCCATAAAAGAGGACGAGAGAAAAACAAGCAAAGCAAACAATTACCTTTTGCAACTCCATTAAATTTTTCAGCAGCCTTGCATTCTCTACGCCCACAGAGTTGAGAGTTCCAGCTTCTAGTTTGGTCTCATCAACAATTAAGTGTGAACCTTCAGCTAGTTGCAAAACTCCAGTTTCCAGTCTGGAGCATCAATACTAAAAGTTGTGAATGTAATTGTATACTGGTAAATCCATGTTAAGAAGGATTATAAAATGAGAATACCTGTTAGTATCATAGTTCTTTTTTGGTGCAACGGAAGCAGTGTTCAAGTATTCCACTGTAAGGGGTATGCACAGCGTGAATGGCACGAGATTCTTGAGAGCAAGGTTTATTTGTTTTCCAAATACGGACACAGTTTCTTTGTTAAAACAAGTAAAGTTTAGTGAAAGCTTTCCCACAGCAAGAGCATCTACTCTAGCATGCACCTGTTCAATAACAATCATCATACAAATATTCTCAAGAATGGAGGGTGGGGGATTTAGGAAGCATACAACTAAAAATATGAATAGAAATGGGAAATAAGCTACACAAATAACAATAACCAGAACATTTAAAATTCATGAAATGACTAAAGAAAATGAACTTTTAAGAACTGCATACCTTGGATAGAAGATGTAGCAACATGAAATGAGCAGCTAAGTCATCATTGCCAAGGACAGCTGTGAGATGTCTTAGCAAAGCTTCCCTGATGCCTTTGACCAAGTCAGGTTTTGGCTGTCAGATCAAACACAAGCCTTCTTCAACAAGGTGTTTTCAAGTTGAGCAAAGGATCCAACTCAAGATGTCAAGATGATAAATATGACAAGTTCTTTGATCAGATGAATAAACTGCAATTAGGAACATATGTAAGTTACCTCTACAATAGGGTTGTTCTGAAGGAAGTCCTGTACCGCTAGTTTCCTGTGAATAAAACAATGAAGGCGTGGCACCTGCACCAGAGTAAAAAAAATTGCAAATTTAAAAACTAGGCACAGGGTGGAGACAGACATGATACACAAATGCATATTTATGCTTGTTTCTAAGAACAATATAGGCTCCAATTTGTTGCCCGTTGATCAAGCAGTCCTCAAGGGACAATACAGGGCTTCTAATATTTATCAAAACTCCTCAAATGCAGAGCACAATGCATACCTTGTTAGGTGGAAAATGGCGCAAAGGATCTTCACATAATTCATTTGATAGATCACAACCTTCATTATCGTCCTGAAGCTCTGGATCAGATGTCAGGATACCCACAAACTCAAAAATGTCATTCAGTTTCAATTCAGACTCTGGAGAATCATATATCTGGAATGACACGGAGGAAGATGAGGAAAGAGATTTACTATAATTCCAAGAAATTAAAACAACAATAAATTGATCGCATGTCAATAAAATAATAATAAGAACTTGGGACGTAGAAGAGACTTATTCTTATTACCTTCACAAGACAAGGAGGTGAATTGCCATAAAAACCAGGCACCAAACTCATACTACTGCCGGCAATCTCAGGTACAGCTCCCTGGGATTGGGAAGCACGGGAAGAGTGTTCACCTTCTCTCTGTAAAAGAACCAATCAGATCAATTCTCAAAAGAACCACAACAGAAGTTTGCACGGAGAAATAAAAATTAGATCATCTAGTAAACACATTCATATCAGAAATTGTAAAAATGCAGCTGGACCTATCTGTGAGTATAACCTACAAGCTTGTCATCTAAATTGGATACAGAGGCCTTGGGTGGAGGTCTTTATGGCGTTACTCAAACTTGGAACACAAATTTCTTGGTTTGGATTTAATTGAAAATGATAAATTAACCTTAAAGCAAACCACAACGAAACCACAGAAATCATAAGTATTTAACTAACCACTTTATACAAAAAGCAAAAATAGGTAATTCTTGGATCATTCTTTTATACGTGTAAAACTCAACACAAAAGGCTGGGGTTGGATGAAAGCTCAGTATACCAGTTTTTTAGTATTTGGAGAATCCTGAACCTCGTCATCAGATACCTGTGAATAAACAAAGTCCAGTAAGAAAGCTGAAAATAACACATTACCCAGTATCTAGTGTTTTTAAAATGATAATGAAAACCAGTACACTGACTCTGTAACGTATTGCATTTGTATTGAAGCATACAGAAACAAACAAGAATGTGGGAGACCCTAAATATTTGATGGTTCTCGTACTCATCCCATTACAGTTTAATGGAAACAATAAGCTAATAAAGGCATTATCACAGGACCAGATAATACATGCATATCAGAAGACTCGTCTTCGGCTCTCCTACGCTTTTCTCTTTGATCGGATATCAAATCCATAGACTGATTGCCAACTGCTTCGGCTGAAATTTCAGTCCATTGATTCAGTCCCGGAACCTAGATTATAAAATCAATACATAAATAATGTTAATACTCACTACAATCTAAGCAAACCATTGCCCAATTTTAAGGAAAAAAACTGAACATGGAAAATTGAACTCTTTTGATAAAGCAAATACTAGTGATAAAGAAGAAAATGGAATCTCACGGGAACACAGTAAAGCAATCGGCGTTCCCAGATTCGCATATCTGATGAAGAACCCATAGGAAATTGAGAAACATCCATGAACTTGTTGGTCCTCCATACAGAACCATCCTTCAATTTTCACAAATACACCCAATACACAATTAAGCGTAATGCTAGAGATGATTGATCCATAAATTTGACCACGTGACAAAAAAGAAAACCTTATAAGCGCCGACATAGAATTCGTTGCCAAGCATGTCCTGAATCATGCCGCGAAACCGAACTAGAGTATTGGGCTTCACGCATCTGATGGTGGCAGGGGTAAGAACGGGAACCTATTCCATTAATTAACAATAAAATGGAAAATATTATTATAATTAAAATTAAAATTAAGGAATAGGGTTTTGTAATTTATTTTTTGTTGAATGAGAAGAGTAATATCGGAACCTGAGAGAGGCGAGACTGGTCGAAGAGGAAGTGGCGGAAGAGGTTGAGTGCGCCCCAGTCGCGGCCATCGAAGGAAGAGGGATCGGAACCGGAGGCAATGGCAGCGTCGAAAGTGGATCTCACAGCACCCAAAGGGTTCGCCAGAAAATCATATTGGGGCCCCACCATCACTCACTCGATTGCTCTCTCTGTGTTTGTGGAAATCGGAATGAACGACGGTTCTCGCTCTATGCATCTTTGTAGGTCATCTTTTTCCCGCCAATTCTTCTCGGGCCCTTCTTTCCCGCCATTTTCCTCTTTAACATTTTTTATTTCTTATTCTTTTACCAACTATACGATTGTCGACTCGATTTTGTTTAACTATTTAAACGTAATATTTTTTTATTAGAAAATAAAGTGTTTCTTATATTTTTGTATTTTTAATGTCATGAATATTTTTTTATACAATCTAAAGGCGTGTTAGAATATTGCAAACGACTAGAAAATAAAAGTGTACCAACTTTCGATATGTTTGTTAAAATTGGAGATCATGCGAAGAATATATGAAATTAATATATAGTATAGAAGTTATTTCATTAGTTGTCATATGATATTTTAAATTTGTTTAAGTTATTGCTTTATAGTTATTTTTGTATTTCACTTTTTTATATTTTTCCTTGGTTTAGTTTTTCGTTTGATATGGTTGAGTTAGGTTCTATTATATTGAGTTGGCTTCAGTGTACATGCCACTGTAGACTTGATACAATTTGCTTCAAAGAATTGTTCTAGGGTGCTTCTATCATTATCATTTCGTCACGAAGATTTAGCTAACTTTTGGTTACTTTATGATTCAATAAGTAGAGTGTTGAACTACAAAGCTTTTAGTTTACGATATGGCTTGTTTCTGACTTGATTCTTCGAACACTTTGGTATGGATTTGATTGGTTAGAATATTGAATATGTGACATTAGAAATGTGCAAGAAGTCACGGTGGAAATCTGTTACTTTTTTTAATTAAAATTACATTTGCCTCTTCTTTTACCTACACTGCATGATGCTTCATCGAATTTCCTTTTTCCATTATTTTTCTTTTGTTGCACTTGATTGTCCCGAAAGTGAAATAATTTACCACTAATAGTGCTTGTCACATATTCAGCGTTGTCACCAGTCAATCCACACCAAAGTGTTCAAAGAATCGAATACAAAATATTTCATTTGACAAATTGACACCCTTTTTTATTTGTAGCACATTGATTCACCCATATATTGAATCATATAGTAATCAAAACATGGAGGAATCTTCATGATCAGATGGTTAAGAAAGATAATTTCGATGAAATTTATCAACTGAAAACTTCCTTTATTTTTCGGGAGAAGCAACTTGTAAACAATCCTATGAAGTTTGTAGTGTACTTAGGTCCTAGGACAGCTTGTGTAGGCTTTCCTGGATCCAATTTTGAAAATTAGAACAAATAATTGACACCTTCAGAAAAAGTGAACCCAAGATCAATTCTCCATTTTGTTGAGAGAACTAGATACGAATAATCAATGCTTTCTCTAATGGTAGTTCATAGTTGCCATCTGTCAATAACTGTTTTACTATGAATTGATGTTTTCAATGTGGAAAGCATTGCAATTTTAGTTTCTGGGAGCATACAGAATAAATTGTATGGTGCTGTTCCAATAATACATAAAGTTCGGCACTTGAATATAAATTTTTTTAATTTGAAACTTGAAATCGTAATTTTACATTTTGCACAAGAAAAGATTGCTGCGTCTGCCATCAGGTAAACACCTTTTGTCGGAGAAATAAGTCTCGCATTCATGAATTAGAAACAAATAAAAAGATATATAAATAAAAGAGTCTTGTGCTCATAGTCTGAGGGGATTTTTAGATGTACAAACCACCTAAGCAAAAAGTTATACACACCCACACTCTTGGACATGGCCCGCACATAAATTAGAATATGATATCATATATTATATTTAAGAAAGACGATGCCCAAATAATGATAATAATAAAAAAAAGGTATAGCAATATATCATCATACAGCCATGCAATTTGTCATCATGTATCACCTCTATGGCTGTATGGGATACAATACACTTTCCCTTCGAGGCAATAATGCTCATCTTTTTTGCTATGAAGATAAAGCCTTGAGATAAGAAAAAAGTTGTGTGGTTAAGATTGCTATAATTCATTTGGCCAAAGAGGTGAATAAAATCTAATTTGATAAATGGATGACTAATTGGAATCCTGGGTACATGACTAAATGAGAAAATGTGTCCTCCACCTACTATGGTATGCCATATCATGATTCATGAATGCTCTTTATAGAGAGAAAAGTTTGGTAAAGAAGTTGCCAGTTTTGGACTTCTCGAGACATGCTACATGAACATATCTTCCAAAGTTGTCCACTTGCCTTGCCTCGCCCCTCGTGTCCTTTTTGCACACCTTGCATGTTTTGTCAACCCAGCCCTCTTCAACATATGCCCCATCCACTGCTCCATTCAAACAAAATGTTTCAGATCTATTGCTAAGTAAAACAGTGATTCATTCAACTAATAATATGTAAGATATTGGCCTACTTAATGAAACAAGGACCTGACAAAAAGAAACAGCAATTGGGCAATAAGGACATGAAAGTTCTCCTTTCACTCTTAGGAGAGAGAAAAGAAAAACATTTTTCTTTAGAATTTCATTACGCAAAGAAGAAAATTTGGCTATTCAAAAGGAGACTAATCAAGGAACAGACGAATGTCTCATTGATTACAAAGCTAAACGTATGTTTTATAGAAGAATAACTAGATGATACCTTCAACGTAAGATTTGAAAAAATCCTTGTACGTCCCACCAATTTTCCTTCTAAGAGCTCCATACTACATTTAAGAAAATAGTTAGCAGGATCATTAACAATAAAGATGCATATAATTTGCTATTTTATGTCATTGCATAACATAAGAAATTATATATAATAAGTCTTTATAAAAAATTGTAACATTTAATACTATTATTAATGCATTAAATTATGTAATTTTTAATAATAATTTATTATTCTGTCCAACATTATAATATTAAAAAAAATCATTTAATATAAAAAAGAAGAATTGGAAGAGTATAATATATACCTGTTCCCTGCTCATCCTTTCTCCAGACCTTGTGGTTTGTCTGGCATCTTCTAGAAGCTGAGCATCCTCTGCGGATCTCACTTGAGAAAAGTCAAGAGCTTCGGTTACACTGCTAAACAAAGATTGTTTTCTCTTATCTGCTTCTTGCTTCTCTTGTTTGGCTGAAACTCTGAATTTTATGCTTCTATTGAGCCTGCCACCAGTGGGGTTGTCCACAAGACCTGATTTTGAACAGAAATTGCAATAAGGAGGAGTCAACGGCAGAGTCCCAAGTCCCATTTTGGTTTCACTTGGCACTCACTACCCTGCTTCTGAATTATGCACCTTATGTTATATTTATGTGCGTGCGTGCGTGCAAGTGTGCTGTTATTTGGTTTTTGAGGCACCAAATTGCACCACATGTGGTTGTGAATTTTGTCCCCTCACAAATCCTTGTGGTTAAAAGTGGAATATGTGGCACCCTTGGGAACTCTTAAAATGAGAGGATCTCTTTTATCTTCCGCTTGCTGCCATGTAATGATGTAACTTGTGTAACACGTAGGATGTTGGATTGTATTCCTAATGGAGTTTAAAATAATATAAGTGTTGATCTATTTTAATAGATTCATACGTTGACGTTTTATTGTATTTAAGATATTATTATTAGCAATTCATTTTATTTTATAAATTTTAAACAAATATTTATCTTTTTTCACAAAATCTTATTTACATAAAAAAGTTTAATGGTAATATATATCTTTTTTATATCTTTATACATATTCTCCTTTTCATAAAGTAATACTTTCTTAATTTGTCACAAGTGTCACATTGATATTTTTCTTAGTTAATTATCGAAATAAGGAGAATTCTTTTCCCCTTTGTATTTTTTAAAAACAAATATTTTTATACTAAAAAATTGCTGAAATATTTATTTTTTATTTAAAATTATAGATATTTTTTTTCCTGAAATCTTGAAAATTAGAAGAATCATTTATAGATTTGGCGTATGATCAGCGTGGAGTTCTAAGTTACAAATTTATGAGGTGAAATAAAAATGGAATACTATTTGAATTTCTTTTTAACAAAATTATATAATAAAACATAAAAGTATAAAATAGATTGTGAAATTCATTTACAATACTTCAATTCACGGCAGAATTCACAATATTTAGTTGGAAAACTTTTTTTCTTAATTCTATCAAATGATATCCATTCATTTATTATTTTCAAATTAAGATAAAAATATAAGATATTATAATAAGTCGGGGAAAAAAGTTAGTTGAAGTGTGTGCCTTGGGTGGACTAGGATGATGTTTTTGTTCTTGGTGTTATAAAATGTGTGTTCTGTTCACATAGAAATGGAAGGAGGAAAAAACTTCATAACCATCAGTGCTTCCTACATTTCCAAAATATATATATCTAAAGTAACATCTAGGACAGGGAATTGTAACATCTGTATAAACCCTTCTGCTGCCTATGAATTAAAGCATGTAAATTAAATCAAATTTTAAGGGTAGAGTCACTCCCACAGTCCCATTCACATAAGCCTTTGGAAACTGCACAATGCTTTGCCATTAAAGCCTATATCTCTAGGTGAAAAACATAACGAAAAAGAAAGGTAATTACAAGTTAGATTTTCTACACAATATAAACCATGCCAACTTCCAAAAGAGAAACTGGGGGAACCTTAAGTGCTACATCAGGGCCACGACAATTCCTTCTCAAGAAATTGTAACCATAGTTAAGTGCCAATTTCTTGAGAAAAGATGAACCTTGCTTTGCTCTTACATGAGAATGACCAAGAATGAATGCAATACCAGCTTCTTGAGCAGCATAAAGATCTTCTAGTTCTTCCTGCATTTGCACTCCTACCTCAGACCTTGCATCGCATTCAGGCTCATCATCAATAGCAAATCTCACTCTTCTCTCAGTCACACCCATTGGTTCCATCTCAATAACATCAGTCACACTTTGCACAGTTTGGAACCCAACAGATACACTTGCTTGTTGGACACTATCCCCACTCTCATATCCTGGTTGGCTGGAGAAACCAGTTGTTCCAATTACTGTTAATCTGTGACTTGATGATTCATTAGAGTGTGAAGCATCATCCTCAGTGCTCATGCTACTCCTCCTAGTCCTATACCAATCATATTGGATGAAATCAGCAAGCATTGCTACTAGTTCAGACTCAAAGGAATCAACATCCTGATGAACGTCGCGATATCCATATCTGACTATACACCTGTAGGACCGATGAGCAGCCGGTCCTACACGGCCTACAAGGTATCTCTCAGCAGCAGGGACATGAGGGACTGGCACTGATTTCACACACACAAAAACAAGGATGCGGTGATATGCAGGGAGGTTGGTGACAAAACGAGAGAAGTTTGCCGGGATGCCGGTTGTGAGATCAGTGAATACAAGGCCTATTCCGGGGACTCTTGCAATTCCTAAGCTTGGACCTAAGGCTAGAAGCCAATCTAGTGACACCTTGTTGTGAAGGTCGAATTCGTATTTCTTGATGGTTGCATAGTGCCAGAGGAACATTATTATCATAAGGAAGAGAGCCAGCAGGATAGGGAACCAGGCACCCTCACAAAACTTTGTCAAGGAAGCTGAGAAATATAGCAGTTCAATAGAGCCAAAAAACAATAGGAAACAAAGGGCTATAATAGGGGGTTTACGCCAACAAAGTATGATTACTAAGGAAGTAAGGCATGTTGTTACCAGCATCACAGTCATCACTGCTAACCCTGCATCAAACAAATATTGATTTATATATCATTCTAATTTACACCAATATACCTTCTATCTCTGAAATTAATATTACAAGTATCTCCAACACATCAAGCTGAGGCTTTCTTTATATTAACAACTATATGTAGTGCAAAGCCAAAAGATCTAGCATAAAAAACCATGGTAACGCAAAGAAAACTGCAAGCTTGAAGAATAAGGCAATAAGTTTATAACTGCAATTCAGTTAATCATGCATAAGGTGTAACTTACCTGAAGCATTTCCCATGTGTTTTGTGTCCCTAAATCCAATGGTCACAGCAATGCAGAGGATCATGAGTATCCAATTAATTTCAGGAATGTAGACCTGACCATGTATCTTGTCAGATGTATGAACAACCTTAACTCTTGGAAAGCAACCTAGAGATTGGCTCTGGTTTATGATGGAAAATGTTCCGCTAATGATTGCTTGGCTTCCCACAACAGAGGCTAGAATAGCTAAGATAAGCACAGGCCACCTCACGCTTTCTGCAGCCAAAAACTTGCATAATGTTTTCTATAATGTGCAATTCCAGGCAAGAATAACCATAATGCTTTCAGGAAACTAACAAAGGCATTGTAGATAACCTTATATATACTGCAATGCTGCCAGGAAGATTTTACCATCTAGTTATTTATGTGGCTTCCTTCACACTTTAATGCCTACTGACTAGTAATTGACTATAAATAATAAAAAGTCAGCTGGGACAATGAATACCTGGAACTGAGACATAGAAACTGATTTGGAGTTCGGAATCATGATGCTGGGACAAATAAGCAGCTTGACCCATATATGCCAATATGAGCGCAGGATATACCAGAAAGGTGAATGCAGTCTGCACAAGAGAAATTGTTAAGATGTTTTCTGCCATTTAAATGACCTTTCCAAGGCCTACAATATAAGAGCCTGTCAATATTCCAGAACAAAGTAGGAAACAGAAAATTATAAACCAACCTGAATGGCCATATATGAGAAATGGCCAAGATCAGCAAACATAGCTTCTGAGCCTGCTCACAAGGTCAACACAACACACAAGAAATCTCTCATCAGGAAAACTACGTTATGATGAAGTAACCACAGATGATTTACAATGCTCCATGTGAAACAGAAATCCAATAAGGGCACAATCTCTCGCTTGGCTATAGTAAAAGCACATTAAATTTATTCTTTTATGTACATAACACCATGCTGTTGAATATTTTCAGGGGCTTAATGATGAAAGACTCGTTCAGAATTGATTCAAAAGTAAATGTAATCATAGAACTGAATCTACATTCTAATCAAATCTAATTTTCGACTCAGACGTTACTGAAAAGACAAGTGCACAACATATGTATATTAGTAGCTAGTCACAGTTTGGGATTTAACAAATATGCAATGTAGGAGTACAGTGCAAGACATTAGATTTAACATATATATGAATTTTTCACTTTTACCTGTTATGCACAGCAATATTCCACCCAAAGACATCCATCCGCTTATCCTTGTCTTCTTCAAGAACTTGAACATATAATATGGTGAAAGAGCTTTATATACATGTCGATTCCATTTAAATATATTATATAAACCAAGTGTGCTGATGCACAGTAGCCATGTCAACACAATTGGAGCAAAAAGGAATCCCACCCTATGTGTACCATAGTGTTGGAGTGCAAACAAACACACCAGTATGAAGCAAGTGATGGGAATCACAGCATCTGCAAACGCAGAGCAATAGGTTCAAATACAGAAACAAGGAAGAAATCCTGCAAATAACCATTTCAACTAATATGATAAGCAATGAATGAACTCTTCCATCATTGTATTCAAAACTGATAAATAACTACTTAAAATTTTTATCCAATTTATCTTCATGTGACTGTTAAACAAAATTCTTTGCCATTTAATTGGAACGAAAATATAGAGAATGCCATAAGTGAAACTTACACTGGTGGTGTTTCTTGGACATAGATACCTCAAGACCAGATACTGCAGAGAAAACTACACCAATAGATGGCTAGTCAACAAACTGATAAGAAATTATTTGTAAAACCATGGTTAATAAGATAGAATCTTACCAGAAATAGCTGGGGTAAGTAGTCCATCCCCTATTACCATACAAGTGCCAAGAAGAACAACAATTAGGAGAGCTGTATGCAAGGTCTTATATTTCTCTAGCACCATCTTCACTCTAGAAGTATTCTTCTCTGGATGCTCCTCCATCTTATATGTAGAAAGCGCTTCATCAGCATGTTGTCGATTTGGCAGAAGACTAACTTTAGCATGCCTACAAATCAAGGAATATAGAGCAAATGTACCACCTGCAGAACCATACATGAAAACCATCAACAAGAGAAGGAGCATATAGACTGGATTCCCTCATTTGTTCAAATGCTTACCCTCTCCATTATCATCAGCTCGAAGAACCACAAAAACGTATTTGAACAGTGGCACCAATGTAAGTGTCCAAAAAACAAAAGATAGGGCACCAAAAATCTCTTCATTGGTCTCTGAATGTTCAATATCTTCTGCAAATGTGCTGGTGTAAACATACAGTGGAGAAATGCTCAAGTCCCCATATACCACACCAAGGCTTTGATAGGCCAAGAGCAGAATAGTCTTCCAAGAATCCTTCTGAAATGCAATTTGGCATCTTACTCTATAAGCATTCATTTTATTTCAAAACCATTCTAACCTAAAGTTTCATCTCCCACCAACCAACCACTTATAAGCCAATGAAGAAACCCACATAGCTATCATCCCTATTAGAACATTGAAATCTATATAAAAAGGGATTTTCATTTTGCAAGTTTCTTTTTGTCTTTTGTTTGCCAAACTTTCCAAGTGAATGCACTAACCTTAGAGGTGTCCCAACACTTCCTTGATTCAAGATCCATTTTTCTTAGTCCCGGATGCTCTTCCCACTGGGCCAACCAGCTTCAGCACGGTGGTAACTGCAGATCTGCACTTGGCAACAGCACACACTGTGTTACACAAACCGAAGGAGTAGCCACACTGTGACACGAGTAAAAGGAATCTCACACCAGCAATTACAACCACTCATCCTGTGTACCCACAATCAGAAGTGATTGGAAGGAAAAACATTCACTCACTTTTGGATAAACTCACATGGCATCCATATCTCTGACAAATCTTCTTGATAAGTGAGAACAATTTTTTATGTCCTTAAAAATTAAGATAGACAGAAGAAAACTGAAAAAGCAGCGTTCCTAAGGTAACACACTTTATCATAAAATCAGTTACATATAATATATTCAATATTCAAAGAGTGTGTGGTGCAAAACAAAAAGTAAAGAGATTCTAAAAAATAACATTATAAGGAGTGGAGAAAGAATCCACTAGTTGTTAATCAGATGCACTAGAGCTAGAACAACCCAGTCAAAGAAGCAAGTGCATCTCATTCATCCCATTATCATTCAAAAACCCGGTTGAATCATATGCCATCTTATTTTATCACTTGGTCTTTTGCTTATTCTTTTAGTTTTACCTTCAAGTAATTATTTTTTACTTGGAGTGGACCATAGACAGGTAATAAAATTAAAAACAACACCTCACTGTTTGTTGGTAAGTCCAACACGAATGATGTAGCCTTAGAGGGAAAGGAAACCACCTTAGGATATCTGAATTAGAATTTTGGGGTTGGAACAATGATGGAGATGAAGACAGAACAAAAAGAAGCTAATTTCACGGTTAGATATTATCATGGACAGTTACATAAAGTCATGTAGCACAAGAAAAAAATAAGAATATGATTATCATAGATTGATACATTAAGTCAAGAAAAAAATAAGAATAGAATGACGCAACCGTCCAATGATGTTGACAGAAGGCAAAATCACGTGATTCAGCGACAGTTACAAACTCACTAGTCCCTAGCCCCTACCTAAAACGAGGCCAATTTCAGACTCAGTTATCATTTTTGCTTTCCCTTCTAGTTTCCTCCCTCACATACTTTATATCCCACCACTGTTCTAATTTTTATGTCATTTTATTCATTTATTGCACATTGTATGCAATGCATAACCAACCAAACTTTCAATATTCCCCACCCACCTACCTACTCTTTGAAATTCCCTAAGGTCCATATTGCTAGTAAAAGCGGACACACAAGTGGAGGAAAACCGATCATATTCAATCAAATCACACGAATTAGGCTAATCATAAAATAGAGTGAAATTTTTGTCTAAGAAAGTGAATATGTAAATGAGGAATTATAGTGGGAAAATGATGGAATGGACCATATTGGTGCACTCAGCACAAATGGTCTAATACTAAAGCAGTGGCATGTGCATGACTATAAATGCCATTTTGAAAAGCCCATGAAACCTGAACATGTGAACGTGCTCTTCACTTCCCAGCCATCACCAATACCCAGCTTTCCGCATCCCCTTTATGATGACATTAATGCCCAGCCTTTCCGTCCTTTATATATAGCAAAACCACTTTGTCCTTTCTGGGATTCACCCAAATCAACTTTTTGACTGTGACAAGTATCAATGACGTCCCATTTGATCCTCAAAAGTCTTTAAGTTGAGTGGCATGTGCCATGTGGTAATGTTGTGGTAATGTTGAGAGGATCTCCCTTCGAACCCATCAAGTGAAAGCTCGCTATTCCTTGAGCTTGCTTGTGTGCATTCGATGCTGGCACTGGCACTGGCACTTGGAGCAAAAAGACAGATACATCCAATTCTGAACTGCACACAGGACATTATTTTTTTATCTTTGTTATTATTATTATTATTAGTTTAAGGACAGTGGTAAAGGTAGTATTATGTTCCAGATTAAACGAACAAGAGTGGAGGTGGAGGCTGTTAAATTTCTGTACCAACCGACAGTGACGAATGTCGCTAAATAAAGAAAGTGGAGAAAACAAAAATTACTATTTTTTTTCATGATTGTGGAGAGTGTAGGAACATGGGTAGAATCAAAGTATGGATATTCATTCCTTTTGATAAGGTTGCACACCATGTAACATTGCATAATAATACCTCTTCTTTACAACTTGTGCAATGTTTTATTTTTCAAAGTAACCATTTAAATATTCCGCCATAATATGAATTGCACATCAGTGAGAAGAATGGTCCTCTTGTACTCCCTATCAGAATGGTACTCTGATACCCTCACGTTATCAGTTCATCATGCCTTCATCAATTTAATAGCAATCTAATTTTTAAAATATTGATAACGTCTATGTGAGGACAAATTCTGCAGGAATTCCAACCTTGTTTTTAAATTTTTATCATGTTATGAGGGCTAAAATCAAGCAAAAAATTACTAATAAATTTGAAGTATTATTCTGTTGGAACATATATATGCATATATAAATTTGTTTACTTTTTACTCGTTATATTTATTTATTTAGATTGTCTGTCCTAAAATTTGCACGTACTAGAGACATAGTTACTATATTACTGCAGACTTAGAGCTTGTTTATTTTTGTTTTGATTTTTAATTTTTAAAATTATATTTTAAATTAAAAAATAAAGAGAAAACTTATATTGATAAACAATTTTTTTTACTTAAAAAAGGTATTTTTAAAAATAAAAAACAAAGAAGCTCTTATTAATGTACGACTAAGTAATTGAACGAAAAATTGAACTGTTAGCAAGAAGTGGATACATTTGTTGATATTATAAACATATTTACAGGTCCAAATTTAGGATATAGGGAAACAAAGTGTACAATTTAGCAATAGCATTTGAGGAGTCTTGGACTCAACCTTTAATCATTTGATTTGATTTTGGTGTTCTCGTTTCAGGTGGTGGAGTTCGTCGCCTCATGCTTGGTTTGCAAGAGCTTTTCAATGTTCTTTTTCAGTTTGTACTTCAATCAAATCGTGGGTCTTGTTAATTTCATGTCATGTTTTTGTTTTTGTTAGTTTCATGTCATGTCTTACGTGCTTTTGTTCTTTTTCTTTTTTGCGTCACAATAGTCATATCATTTTATATTTTTGTCAACAAGTCATATCTTTTGTTCTTTGCAGTATTGCAACGTTGTGCCTACGTTTGGGCTTTGTTCTCTAACCGCTGCTTTTAGTCCTTTAAGGTTTGTTTTGGATAATTATTTTAGGTTGACAGAAAAAAAGATTTTAGGAAAAAGAGGAGGGTAACTTTTTTATCTTTAAATTAAAATAATTATATAATATTTATAAAAATAACCAAAATATTAGGAAATTAAGTTTATTTTAATTTATTATTTTATTTCTTTTATTATAAAAATTATAGAATCTGTAAATGCTTGTTAGAAAGAAATATTTTTTCCTCTAATATTGAACTTCAAACATACCCTTAAAGACAAAAATTGCAATATTTAATTGACAAATGGATTTCCTGTAGTCCGAAGGATCTTACTGTTCAAATAAATCTCTTTATCTTTTATATATATAAATGGAAATGGGGTAATACACTAGATCTTATAAAACTTAGACCTGATATAAACTTAAAACATGAGTTTTATCTTTTTAGTTGATATAAATCATTTTAAATTTTGACCAAGCCTTAAGTATTTGAATAGATAAACATATACTACAGTGAAAATTTAGTACAATAATTTTTTTATTATTATTATTATTATTATTATTATTGACTCAAAGTTTTATTTATTTTTACTAAAAAATATTTTAAAAAATTAACTTTACTTGACCTAACATTTAAATGGTATTTTTAAGTGTGATGTGAGTTATGTTGTATAACCTATAAACTTCAACATATATTTTAATTTATTTTTACCTCTATTTAATTATTAATATGTTAAAATTATTCAATATTAAAACTAAATTGCGGATTGAGATCCTATATACTTTTTATTTGATCCTAATGTCTCGTTTCAGATTATAGAACTTGATGGGCCCTGAAATTTACAGGGGCAGAACAGATTCTGAACCATGAGACAAATTTTGAAACCTATAAATACCGCAGATTTTAATAACCTCAAAGGCTTCATTGGCCAATGACAAAAATCTTGATATTATATAGAAATAAAAGTTGGGTAATAGCTAGTAAGTAGCTCAGGGAAGGAAATTGTGGTTTGTGATGATATTAGGAGTTCAATCCCCAACGTCACCGTTCCATACCAAGTACCAAGTTTATTAGAACCTCCATAGAACTCAAAAACGTGTAAGAACATTGCTATTTGGTACGAATAAAAAGAGTATGAATTTTGACCCAGAAAAAGAAAAAGAAAAAGAAAAACTAACCAATCACGAATGGGTGGTTAAATTTATTAGAAGAGAGAGAGAACGTTTCGTAAAAGAAATCTTCTTAAAATCATTTTCGACGGTGTAGTTATTTAGTAATAAACATTTTAACAATAACTACTTTGGCAACTTGAAAGAAAGAACGATTAAATATGACTCTGTACCAGGTGTAGCTCGTCATCTTTATTTCGTATCAAGGACTGAATCCAAGTTCAAATGCCAAAATAAAAACGATAAAAATAAAATAAATCTTTATTATTTCTTGTGACAGACATAAAATACACAAACACTGCATGTCCTCACTATATAAAATTAACAAATTTTTATAAATTTAATTTATCTGGTTCTCGATTTGTATGTCATTATAAACAGTAAACAACAACTAAAATACCCACAGTCCATAATATAGCAAACTCTTCTGGAATGGTCTTCAGCATGGGATCCCAATAGGTAGATTGGTCTCCAAAACCATTACAACACATGATCATAAGCTCATCTAGGAAGAACAAATTTAGAAACAGTGTCACCAAATGGCCAATTGGATATTGAAAAATAAAAATAAAAAAAAGAGGAAAGTATGTAGATTGATAGATATTACATATGTTAATTAAGAAACAATATAGGTGTGTCCATAGATCAATACTCACTTTAGTGACCAGCACCAGGGCTTGGAATATCACCATGCTTTCTATAAAAGTCATAATCATAATCATCATGAGGAGGAGAAACATAGCCATGACCATATTCATCCATCTCTAAGGGATTGTGTAACCCAGTGACTTTGACTTTGACATGGCATGCAATGCCAGTTGAAATGCAACCCTCCATGCTTCTTAATCTGCCCGTTGCTACAATCTCTTGGCACATCAAAGACAGAAGAAGAGATAGCACAATGAGCACAAACCTGGACTTCGATCCCCTCCAACCCATTTTAATTATCGTCTAAGAAAAGTGCACAAGATCAGAGTATAACTTGAAAAGTTGTCAATGCCATGCTCATTTCAATAATTTATAGCCCACTGGCACTATGATCATAGCATGCTTAATCCTTTTTTCAAAAAGTAGGGTACGCAGTATAATTAGTTTTTCATAAAGTAAGGCTCGTTAAGGGCCACATAGAGCACAAGACCATATTGCTTATCTCTATTGACTATTGTTAATTATAAATGCTTTTATATAATGACAAAAGGCAACTCTTCTCTTCATGTTTATCCTTTTGGATACACACAAACTATAGATTTTAAGGAAATGGTTCGGTTAATATTGAACCAGACATGATTAATGTCCACTCTTTTGACCATATAGCTAGGACACCATCCTCTATATACGTTCATTTTTAGCTTAATATAATAATGATGCTATGTGATTATCATCTGTCTGGCCTGATCCCTTACAGTATATATCAAACATATGCTTCCTACATACGTCGTAAATACTTTTCTGGATGTAGCTCAGTTTGAATTGGTTATTCTCTCCCCTTTCATTTCCCCTAATATTGGAAAGGAAAATGCTGCAAATCATATGGATAATCTGGTTTGTAGTTAACCTAGTTAACTGCTGCTATTTTTATTTGTAATTTCATGATTAATTGGAAGAAGGATATCATCGAACTAGTACTACTAATTGATTTGTTGTCCTTTTATAAATTAAACTCGTTAAGGACTTATGGTCCAAACCTACAATTTAATATGCTAGACTTATTTAATCAAGCTAAGATTATTTTAAAAACATATTTAATGAAAAACAAAAAGACAGGGCCATCCAAAAAACTTTAAGCACGAATCTATTTAAATAAATAAATAATATATTATTATTATTATTATTAGAATATTTTGAAATCACTTAAATCTACAAAAATAAATAATTATTTTTAAGAAAATTATCTTAACAAACTGAAAAATTAAACATTGTTTATTGAAAATAAGTGAAACTAAATATACACTATTTAACGTTTTCCTAAGGTAGAAAATTACTTAAAATATACAAACTTTGGTACTACGTAAGTATAACGAAAAGAGAAAGTTAAATAATATGTTATTTAATGCATATTTAACTAAATTTGCTTCAAAAAGATATAATAATATTATGATTAGGTTAATAAACATGGGATATCTAAGGGAGTTAATATTAACTAATTTTTTAAGGAATGAAAACTTTTGTTGGAAGCCAGTAAAGAATGAGTTATATGAAGCATAACAGTATTATTTTCTCTTTCAGGTTAAAGGACCGAGAGTATTACATTTTCCTTTATTGTGAATATGATAAGTGTGTGAATTAAAGTTAATTTGAATTCTTAAACAGATAATTGTTGAAAGGATTCCATCTGATGACAGGTTCAAGATAATAAAAAAATGATTTTTCAACTTTTTTTTAAACATAGCATTTAATTGAAGCCCTCATTTTAGCAAAACAATTTCCATGAAGGTAGCGGCATCGTTCCTCATATTGCGATTAACGATCCTTAATTTGAAGTGATCATTTAATGCATTTCATATGGGAGTACGGCAACAGAACCAACTATTGGAAACGTACGTCTGAGAATCATACATAGGATCAAAGAAAGAAACACCGACATTGGCAACCAAGAAATATAGTGCACAATTTGAGATAAGATTGCTGAGACATTAAAAGGAGAGCTTATGGTGGGGTCCTGCTGTTGATTTTTCCATTTGCACTTCATCTAATCATCCTCACCTAAAAGCTGAAAGGAGAGTTTCAAGTTTCAACACATATTTCAGTTTTTTAATTTTACCTGTTATGAGTATTTATACAAATGTCAAAGAACACTATCTTAATTATTTTTTAAAATTTATTAAGAAATATATACATCATATAGTATTATTTTTATAAATTTTATCTGATAATTGAAAGGAAAATTTTAAAAATATATTGAAAGAGTGTTTTTGAATCTGATATATATATTTGTCAATCCCTATGTTCTTTTTAACTTTCGGTTATTAGGCAGCCAAATGCCGCCACGTAACCGATGAATATCAAAATAATTTGGCTTTTAGTAAGCAACCCCTAATCTTGGCGTGCCTGCACTAGTCTTCTGTCATGCTAATGTCATTAACGCTAATGCATTCTAATTCTATTTAACATCAAATCCAAAGCTGAAGATGGACAAGTCCTTTCAGAATGGTGCGTTCATTCATTTCGAGCTTTCTTGAATCTTTTACTAGCTGGCGATCATATATCCAACGATGTGTGATTTGGAGTAGCGATTATGATGACAATGATACAGTGAACAATTTGACATCACTCGCATTAAGATATATTTACTCATATTTTGGTGAAATGGAAATATGTTTTGAGACTTTTGTGAATCCTCCGCGTCCACCGACACGTCAATGAATTATATATATATAATCTTTTAAATTGCAGTGCATGAACAAAGTTAATTAGCTATGTTTGTTTTACCACATGTCAAATCGAAGGGATGGGTTGAATTCAATAGCTCTTTCCAAAACATTCCTTCCAAATTTTATAGAATCAAGCTCAGTGGGTCAATTTAATACAAGATTGGCATTCAAATCCAAAGCTATTGTTGAAACAAACAAGAAAAAGTTATGAACCGTGACGTCAACGCGGTTGTGAATGGAACCACATATTTAATATTATGTTTGGTGTTTTTCTTATACAAATTAAATAAGAAATAATGCTTAATACGTTGACTGTGATCCATTCTCCACCTTCCCCATTTCTAGCCTGTTTTCCAGAATACACACACTATTTTGCTAGAGAGGTATAGTTGACCAAAATTCTTAGTCCTTTCTACGTAAATACCTATGTATACTTTGAAACAGACCTTAGTCAAAACAGAAATTTCCTCCTTGCCTCCTCTCACAATAATTCTGTCACTAATTGCAAAACTCATTTTCTAGATTCAAGCGTCAACCTTAGTGTTTTCGAAGTTCATGTGTTTCAGCATCACTAAAACTTGACTGGGCCATCTACAGAAAATTTATTATTACCTTAGCATTAGAAAAATTCGGTCTATCATCGTTATTTTCCTTAAAAGATTATAGTGTGTTTAATTCTCAATTTAGTTATGCTTTTTATGTACTAAAAGTGGATCTTTTGTTAATATTATTATTATAACTGTACTTGTTATAGATAATCGTTTTAGCTTTTGATGAAAAATGTTTTAAAAAACGAATTAAAGCAAATGATGCATTTAGATTAACTATCTCTTTAAGTAGTACCTGACTCGATTTGTTAATCTTAGAAGTTATGTTCAAATTACAAGTGAAAAAAATAATTTTACTTAACGAAAAAAGTTATTTGCACTTCTGATTAAAATATTTTCTTTGTTGATTACAAAACTACAATTTTTTCCTCCACCTAACGTCCTTCATTCTTGAAAATTATCTTCTTCAAAAATCATAGATCGAAGAAACTCAAAATGTCGGCAACTATTCATCCCTGACATTGGATCTCCAAAACACATGGTTGATTTCTTACTTTTGGAGCTACTAGCTTAGAATATTGACTTCATTTTGCATATTAGCTTAATTGGCGATGTTCAACATGGAGTTATCTTCTCCTTTTCTTTTTTTCATCTTGTTAGTTATTTTTTCATCTAACTATTAAAATTATTACTCCTTCTCATCTTTTTTATAATAAACAAAAAACTAAATCATTAGAACTAAGAAAATTAATTAAGTATGATATATTTTTTATAAATATAAATTTTATTCTAAAAATACTTATTCTATTAAATGATATAATTAGTAATTTGTATATTTAATGATATTAATAAAAAAATATAAAAAAATTTAGCAATTAATGTATCTTAAATTTATTATTTATTTTTATAATAAAGATTAAAAAATATTTTATTTTGTTTTTTATAAAAAAAAATTGGAGAGAGTATAAAGCAAAATTTATTTTATAATTTTTAATAATTAAGATTTTGTCCTTTTCTCGTAGAAAATGACGAGAATTTATTCCATTCAAAACAGGGCATCGGCTACACGCATTCTATGATTTGGTGGCATAAGAATGTGGAAACGAGGTCGTGTCGTGTGTTTGACTATTGGCGGGTAAAGAAATTATAGTTGTGGGATTATATATATGAAGACCATATACTATAATAATTTGTATAATTATAATCATCTTACAGGGAAAAAAAAAAACAGAAATAGCGGAACTATATGAGTGATTAAATATAATACTATCATATATTAGAGGTAATATATATAAAAAAATTTTAATGTGTATTATTGACACATAATAAAACTTATATATAATAATTTATATTAAATGTATTAATAATATTAAATATCATCATTTTTAATAAATATTTATTATTTACTAATTTTTTATTAATCTTTTGAAGATAGAAAATTAAAAATTAAATTATATATTTAGTCTATATAATTAACATATATTTATGAATTAGTTCTTATATTTAAAAAATTACATTTTAATTTTTATATAAGTATTTTTTATGTTTTACTTTTTTCTAATATAAAACGTTAACAATAAAAAGAAAATAAATCATAAGAAAACAACTATGTAAATTATAAAAATTTAAGTATAAAGACTAATTCATAAATATATTAAATAAAAATTAAATATATATTTTAACTAATTATAATTTTAAAAGAATATAATACATTGAATAATTGAAAGAAATACGTGTATTTACTCAATTTTATCTTTATGACACTTTATTTTTTATTAAAAAAGATATTGACATTTTTATTATAATTTTGTAATATGTAACTATATCAATTTTTATATAATATATTTTTTTAATTAAGTATTTAGTCTTTAAAAAATTTACATAATTTTAATTTAAATATTTTAATTAAATATTTGTATAACTTTTGTAAAGACTAAATATTTAATTAATTATATATTTTTTATATGATATACTAATATTTATAAAATCTTTAAAAATTAATTTTTTATATAAAAAATAAAATATTTATTACATTTAACATGTAAAATTATATTATTATTCAAAAATTTTGAAAATCAACTTTCTTATTCTTACAAATTGTGTGTTGATATTTTCTCTGGTCAAAAACATAAAAAAATGATAATGCTATTAAGTGTTTGCAAAGTAAATTTCACAGAAAAATACAGAATATTTATTTTTTAAAATTAAAATAATAGATAATTATTATTAACTATACACAAACTAAAAAGAAGTAATTTAAAAATTGTTCAGAATAATAAGTTAAACTTAAAAGGCATTCTTTATTATTATTTTAAATAGTAATGGAACTGAACAAGCTAGCAGAAATGAAGTCCATATAGATTCATAAAATTGAGTACTCAAGATAGTAAAAATGAGTTAAATGCTGATTTAAATGAAACACACATTCGTCGTGGGAAAACCGAAATAATATATATAACTATATAACACAGGGTAAAGTAAAAACAATTCTACTATAAAGTAGAATAAAAATCTTGAAAAAATATTGTAGAACTTTTGTTATATTTTGCAAGTTGATATAATCTTCGTACAAAATATTAAAAATAGAAAGCTTAGATTTCAGCAAATGTTCGTAAGTTAAAAGAGAGGACTTGTTTTGAAAAGGTTTTTTTTTCTTCCTTTTTCAAATGCTTCTAACACACTTAAAACATGGATTTATAATCTAAAAAAGTACATTATAATAATTGTGAATAATATTGTTGGATACTCTTTATCATATAACTCTAATGTTGCTAGATTCTATTTATTTCCTTTTCATTTTCTTTTGTATTATTTGATACATTCCTTTCAAATAGATTTTATATACTCCTTTGTCTAGATTCTCTCAACTTCTCTGTATTATTATTAGATTCATCTCTAATAGATTCTCTCTGTTCATTGGTCTAACTTTGTTTCTTAGTCAGGTATCTTGTGATAGATGTTGTCGGCATTAGATTTTATTGTAGAGGAGAAAAAATCATTTGACAGTCATCTTCATTGTTAAAGAAGTTATCAGGATTTGAGCTGCTTTGAACCTCTTCTTCACCTTCATCTTGTGAGGCTATTGAGGCTATATCTTGTAAAATTTTGTTAAACTCTATTTCAGTTCTTGCTGAAGATAATATTATAATCATCCTTGATTTGTTTTGTAGAAATAAAGATTGTTGATTGAGGGAGACAACAGTTGATGTTGCTGTTTGGCTTTTTTGGTTGATCCTTAAGCATTGTAGCCACTGATCAATTTTTGGTTTAGTAATTAGAGTTAGGTTAAATTTTTCTCACCATTTGACTTTGATTACTCTTACCAAGTATCGTACACTTGATTTTTCTACCAATTTGACTAAATCATACTCCCATATAGTAATCAAGTATTTCCCTAGCTTGCCACAAAAGAGATAAGCTTATAATCTTCATCAAAGTTGGTCTTTAATGTAAAATACTAGAAGTTTATGAGAATCTCTTTGGGGGAAAACAAATTGAACAAGTCCAAATTCTAGAAACTATTTGATAAACTATTTTGAGAATTTTAAGGAGATTCCTTAACTAAACCATTTGAACTAAGAGTGCGTAGCAAGTTGCATAAACAACATATTACTCCAGCATCAATGTAATCAAAATAATTATATTATTACAGCTGATATTGTATTGTAAAGCTCTTTGATTGATACAGAGGTTGTTGTCAATCCTATATTGTCAAAATTTTAATATTTTTACTTTTTAAAATATTATTTTTCCTGTCTTAGAATCTTGTTGATGAGTTAGTTCTATAGACCGTGTGTCTAATAGAATTCATTCATAATATTGTTTCTTTTTTGCATAAGAAACTGGTACAAAATAGAACTCTTTAAGAAATATTCTCTTTGGTATTTCATGTCATGGTAAACTAAACTATTCTAATTCAATTACCATTAGAGATATTGTAAAATCTTTTTCTTGGTAAGTACCTTTGATTATGCTTCTTTTTTTGGAGTATCCGGTGGTAAAGGAGTGAATCTGTTTGAAGTTTGAATTAGACTGTTTTGATTTTTTGTGTAGGGTTTGTCTTAATTATCTTGTTCATTGTTTGTTGAGGCCTTTTTGTATGATCTAATTTTGTAGATAGGGGCAAACTATATAGGTCTTTTGTCATTCTGAACATTGTTTTCCCTGCAAAAATTCTCTAGTAAAATAATTTGGTAATATATTATTTTCTTCTTTGATATGTTGGATATGAAAATCAAAGTTTGCTAATAAAGCTTGTCATCTTGCAAAAATATATTCTGAAACAATATTTTTAACATCTTTTTGTAAAATTTGTGGGCCTACCTTGCAATCTGTTTTTATTAAAAAAAATCTATTGAACAAATCATCTTGAAATTTATGCATATATAAAACAATTGTTAAAATCTCTTCTTTTAATAGAAAAATATTTTTATTGGGTAGAATGTCAGATACGTGAATGATACTTAACAACTTGTTCTTTTAAAGATTAAGGATGTATCTGTTTAAGAATTTCACCATAACTAAGTTCAGATGCGTCTTTTCAACTACTAAGGAGGCATTTGGATCTAGAATTTCTAGACAATGAATAGTTTTGACTATGCTCTTAATCTTTTTAATGGTTTCACTCATCTCTTCATTTCAAGCCAGAGGGTCTTTTCTAAACCTAGAATATAAAGGCACACATATTATCCTAATATTTGACAAAAAATCTGATATATAATTTAAACACCCTAAAAATTTCTATAATTGTTTTTTTGTCTTTAATTTCATTAGAAAATTTATCTGCAAATTCTAATGATCTTTGTATTGGCATAAAAGTTTCTTGATGAATATTATTATCCAAGAAATGTTATTTTTGTTTGAAATATACTTCTCTTTTTGGCTGATACTACTAACTCATTATGTTTAATTAGTTCTATGAATTTATTGAGGTGTTGGATATGTTGATTTAGGGGTGTCCATTGGATTAGATAAACCAATTGTAACACCTTAATTTAATTTCAATAAATAAAGAATTTCACAAATTTTTAAAATAATAAAATTTTCATTTTCAATCCAAGTTCATTAAGCATTTCAAATAAAGAAAGGGTTTACAAATTATATCGAACGGTTGCTATAGGACTTATTCCAAATACAACAGTTTTCAAAATAAAATCCTAAGCCCTATAGCAGTTCCATCCACCCCTTCACTGAGTTCGGTGCTGATCGTCTTGATTACCTAAAAAATGAATGTAAGGGTGAGTACTCTACACTACCAAAACATACAATTAAGCATAGAGTCTCACCTCCAACACATTTCCAATACATTAAACAAATACAGGCACAAGCAACATTATCACATCTACAAGCACAAATCATGAACCCATGCATACGCATGCCAGCCACACTCATATTGACACTGTGATCACAGATTTACACCTTGAATAGTCGCTGGTCACCCCCGCCTCACAGATACCACGTGGGCAGTCACAGGTCACTCAGCAAAGGTAATGGTCAGAGGTTTAGTCAGGAAGAAAGTGTGTGGCCTGTGGTGCACCCGTTTCATAGTCGGTGTCACCACCACTCCCTCTTCTCTAAGGTATTTCTACCGTCCTCATCTCCCACACCCCAGTGTATCGTTGAACCATTCACATCATATTACAACGGTGTTACACGCCCCAGTCACACATATTTCAGTATACAGCACATAGCCCACAATTCATTCAAGACACACAGCCTCTAGCCTATTTCCATTCATATTACGCGGTCCTCGGCCCCACATTGTTACACAATATTCATTCAATTATACGGCACGAGTGCCCATACCCATTCACAACATCCAGTACATAATTCACATCACATATCTCAGCAATTTCCTATCTTCTAACTCAGCCACATCACAACATTCTACAGAATAACAACAAATTACACATAAAAGAGTAGGGTAGAGTCCCTCCTTACCTTGGATTGAAGACCCACGTCCGAACTCAACCACGGAAATGCTCCCCACACGGTTTTCGGCCTAAATACATGGAAGAATTCCATGAGAACTCTGAAAATCACCAAGAACAGAGAAAGGGAAAGAAAATGAAAATCCTAACCGTTTAAAACTCACCTCCAAGCGTTCTCCACACAAATCCGAGCTCCAATCTCGCTCCTGAATAGCTTTAGAGGTAATTTATCGGTGAAAAAGGGTTTTGGAGATGAGAGGATCGAAGGGAGAGGGAGAAATAACTCTCCTAGAACCTTAACCCCCTCTAAATCTTTTTCTGGTCGCGACACTCTCGCTACAGCGACACGCCCTCTCACTATAGCAAAATAAACCAGAAAAAATACACTCTGATTTATGCAGAATCTTGTCACAACGAAACCCTCTCGCTACAGCGAAACTGCATCCAGAAATGCACTCCAGACTGTCACTCTCTCACTACAGCGAGAAGGCGACAGTTCTGGTCCTTCCTCCCAGGGCATTCTTGCTACAGCGAGAACAACTCAGTATCTCGCCCTGCACTCAGCCCAACCAGTCATGCATACACACACACATATACATATTCACAATATATATCTAAAAATACGCACATATATATATACATTTAGATTTATATAAATAACAATAATTAATATTACAAAATTAGGGGCATTACACCAATAAACCCGATGATCCAAACCAATCTAAATCGATACTTAACAGGTTCGATTTGATCCAAACTGATCAAACTCAACGTAGTTTGGTTTGGATAACGGGTTGGCACAAGTCAACTCGTAGACCTGATGACATACCCGATTAACCCGTTGACATGCATTGACTTTAAAAAAAAAAAAACACCTTCACATGCAATAAAGTGTGTTTTGAATTGAAACTTATTTTGAATTTGGGTATTTGTGTTGGAATGTTGTATAATTACGTTGAAATTATGTGTTAAGAATTATTCAAATAAAAAAATTAATATTTTTTCTATTTTCTTATACGTTTTTTATTTTAAGTTATTTAATCGGACAATTCGATGATCCAAATTGAACCAACCCATTCGGATTGGTTCAGATTTTCAAATTTTTTCACATAAATCTAAACCAAACCAAACCAATTCATTTTAATCAGTTCAAATTATTTTTTTCTCCAAATCCAAACCAAATTGACCCGTAGACACCTCTATGTTGATTTATTCCCTTTGAAAAGATGAGTACATCATCTAAATATACTATAGAAAATTCTATTTATGGGTAAAATATATTGTTCATTATTTTTTAAAATTTACTAGACACATTATTAAGTCCTTGGGACATTACATTTCACTCATAATGTTAAAAAAGACTACGAATGCATTTTTATATCTATCTTTTTTCTTAATTGATATTTGATAATATCCATATATTCATATCAAACTTTGAAAATATATTGGATTTGGTTAGTCTTTTAATTAAATCTTATTTATTTGTTAAAGGATATTTGATCTATTTGAATACTTTATTTAATGGCTTATAATTTGTCACTAATCTAGGAGCTCTCCTTTCTTACTCTGAAGCTTTGTTAACATAAAACTCTGAGCAATTATAAAATATTTTTTCTTTACAGATTTTTGCATTAAATAATTTATTTAACCATCATTTTACTACCATTAGTACTAATTACTCTCTTTGTAGTTTTCTCAAAATATTTTATGGGTATCGATCCCGCTTGTATGCAGTTTACATTTGCACTTGAATCTATTAGTGTAAAGAACTTAAACTTTTCTTTTTTTACTACCAAGACTACTTCACATTGTCACTTATGAGTATTAATTAAATTTAATACTTGCATTTGAAAGATTTTTTACTCAGGTATTTTGGTCTGTTGTTTTATTAGTTATTTTCCTTCTAGTGTTAATTTTAAAGTTAGCTGATTTTATTTTAATTCTATAACTTCTTGTTTTAACTACTTAATTTTATTTGGTAAGTCTTATTATTACTTAATTTTATTTTTATTTAAATATAGAGAATATCTCTTTTATCTTAATTAATTTTATTTATTCAGTAACTTGTTCTATTTTTTGTACTAGTTTATTGACTTTACTAATATATTTAGTATTTAAAGAAGAATATTCTAACTTATCTATAATGAATATTAAAACTTTTGTTTAATATGAGATTAATATATTTATTTAGAAACTAGTGCAGTCATTAGAGTCACATAATCCTAGTTTTAAACAAAAAAAATTGGTTCTTCATAACTTGTATAAAAAGAATTATCTAATTAGTATGTATTTATAAATAGAATTTTTTTCTTTTAAAATGATAAAAATATATAAATTTAAATAAAATTAATAAATTATAAGCACTTATTTTAAATTATTTTAATTATTTAAAAATATTAATTCTTTATTATTTTAATAAAAAAGGAAATCGTTAATCCTAACTTCTAACTTGTTAGACTGATTTTAAGTGATTAATAATATTTTTATATTTTTAAATAATTAATCATAATTATTAAAAATAGATATGAAATTTTATATAATAAATAAAATAATAAAAAATCAGTTTTAAATAACTAAAATTAATTTTTTTAAAAAGAGAACTGTAGTAAAAAAAAAAAAAGTAAGCGTGTAAAGGAAGATCCAAAGAACCATTTAATTCCGTTCCCTTTGGGGTATGGTGTACGCGGACTCGACCACTTTGCATTGGAATTGACCATTGCAACTTTGGAAGCAAAGGGGAAATTGTACTAATTGAATATGCTCTTCAACTCCACCTACTTTCGTATCAAACCCTTTTTAGTCAACTTTGACTTTTATCTTTCACACACTTCTACAAAACATTCACTTTTATTTTGCTATTTTTTATATTAAAAATCAGTATTTATTTTGTTACCATTTAGTATACTTCCGACAAAAAATTATTTGTTAACTATTTTAATTTAATTTCTATAATGTATAAGTTATATTTCATTAATTAATTTCCTAAAAAAGAATAAATTAATAATTTGTAATATAAAGATAAATTAAAAATTTATGTTTATTCATTATTTTAAATCTTAAAAGATAATATTTAAATAAAAATGTATTGCAACAAATTTAAACTCGGTTTCTTTTGAAATAAAAACATGTTAAAAGGATAGATAGTAGTTTAAATCTTTATGACTTTATTTATATAAGAAAAAAAATTATATAAACACTTAAAATACATTTAAGATATGTTTAAAAATGGAGTTTCACAAAAATAAATGAAAGATGATTTTTTTTAAAATTATTTACTTTTTTATAATTTATTTAGAAATATATTAAAACACAAGTAATTATTATTTTCAAGTGTGCATTGATATGATGCTTGATAAATAAATAAAATATTAATACATCAAACTTATATGTTTATCTATCATTTATATATTTTTATATCTTAAAAAATATTTTTTTTAAATTTATTAAATTAGATAATTTATTAAAAAAATATCATTCTGTCTTTTATCAATCACTCATGTAAACGTATATTAGGTCATTTAAATTTTATAATGGTTAGTATTAGTTCATTTAAAATCATTAAAGATTAAGCAGGAGTTAAATTTTGATTTGAAAAAAATGTCTCACTTCATATCCATGAAACTGCCACATTTACTTTAGGCGACTAAATCAATGCATCTCTAACAATTTGAAGAGTAGTTGACATATGGACAAACACAATTAGCTATTGATACTGAAGAAGTCGCAAGAGGATATTAATTAGTCACAACATGGCATGCGACAGAGTTGCTGAAATTCTGAACTGAACCATAGGCATGAAAAGAAAACTGTCGAGTGTTACAAGGAAAATGTTTGATGATTTATTAAAAGTAAATATTTGTAATAACATCAACACATAAAGTAGTACTATAACAGTTTCTTTTGCACAGATACCACAAAACTCATCCTATCTCAACCAAGTAGCATGCACTGGATTGAACAAATTTGTAGAATGCTTCTTGTACTCTTTTGTTTTATTAGAGCAGTCAACTCAATGATAAAGGTTTCAATTGTTCTTGTATATGAACAACAATGAAGTCAAGACACTCTTGATAATAGAATTACAAGGCAAGAGTTAATTTTTAAGTATAATGTGTTATCATCTGATACTCAAAGTTGGCACTTGCTATTGTCTGAAGTGTCTTTCATATATGTTAACTTGGTCCATCAATGTTCTAAATAACTTGGAAATATTTAAGGAAAAAAAAAACTTGAAAATAAATTATGCATGTTTGTTGATACTTAAATCAAATTATCTAAAATAAAATAATCAAATTATTTTTTAAAAATAATATACTTAAATCAAATTACTTTCAATAAGATATATACTCAAATTATCTTAAATAAAATATTCATGCGATATATTTTAAATAAAATACTCAAATTAAATAAGAAAATAATTCATATAATACATTTTCAGTTTCATATACACAATAAAAAAAATATAATATAATTTAATAAATAGATAAACATAAATATCATAAAAATATTATTTATTATATAAATAAAATATTTTTTTTATATTAGTTAGTTTAAACAAAAAAATATAAACAATATATTTTATTTGAATAAAAAATTCTTTTAAATTTCTCTTTAATTAAAATTATAGATTTTTTTTTCCTTAAATGAATAATCTTGATCCTACGGTGGGCAAAGGTAAGATGTGAAGGATATTTCCCACACGAGTTGGCTTCACTTCACTTCACTTCTCTGGCTATAAATATAACCAACACATCTCACTTCTCTTCCAATAAACAAACAACTATTAATTAGCATTGTTCTCTCTATCTCTACCATAAATCCTTCTCACTGCACTGCTCAATTTCCTCGGTAGTTATGGCGAAACCACACCCTGCAGCAGCACTTCTCCTCCTGTTTCTGCTTCTCACATCATCGTTCTCATACGCGAGGCCCTTCAACTCTTTCAACCTTGCACTTCCCAGCGACCGAGTGCTGCCCGTGGAGGAATACCCAGCTGGACACATGTCGCCGAGTCACCGCATGGAGGTTGCTGATAAGATTCCGTTACCGGGAATGAGAGTCGGTAGGAAATATGGGGCTATGGTTCTGAACATGCTTCCTAAGGGTTCAGTGCCACCCTCTGGACCAAGCAAAGGAAGCAACTACATTAAAAACTAGTTACCCATTTATTATTTAGTTACAATGAATAAAAAAAATAAAAAAAATTCAATACATTGGATATGGATACATCATATACATCTGCAGCTGCAAGCCATTCATTATTAATTCCCATGCCTCTCTCTCTCTCTGCTTTTTATCTCACTTTTTTTTTAAAAAAATAAAATCATTTTCTTCTTTATTATCTCGTTTCTTAAATTTTATAAATACTATATATATGATACAGTTGCAGGATTGTGTTTTTTATTTATTAAAAGACGGATGTTCTTTCGTTTTCAGCTTTTGCTGTAATGTCATGATTTTTATAAATTATAATCACAAACAAAATTTATAATTAATTCTTTGAAGTTCTGAACAAGCCTTTTTTTTTTTTTTTTCATATACGTAAATCGTGACGTGATACACGAATTCATGAGAAGATATATATATATAGTTGTAAACCATTGATCGTGAGCTGTTGAAACTTGAAACGGTTTCAAACAAGTCATCTGTATATTTAATTAAAGAAGTGTATATGGCGTTGCTGTGCAATTAATTTGACCAGCTTGAAAACACGTTATTCTGGAAATATTTTATAATATTTTAGTACTGTAATCAAACTAGTTTAAAAAGTTATTTAAAAGACAATTTAAAGCTAATTTTAAGTGTTTTTGGAGTTGTTTATTAATTAAAATTAAATTGTATTTTAAGAAAATATTTATATTTAATGTGGGTGAAGATTACCAATGTTAAATTCTAATTTTGATTACTAAAAAATACCAATAACAATTAAGAAGTTGTATTTACGTTTTGTTTTTGTTTAAATATCTTCAACAATTATTTAATTTAAACATAAATTTTACTGTTATAAATAACTTCTTGCTTTTTTATAATTTTATTATAAAATTAATAATTTTAAACAATTCAAATAAAATAAGTTATTTAAAAAACCAATTCTTGTAGTATTTTATCATAAAATAAAATAAAAATGTACGGATAATATTATTCTTTATTAGATGTCACATAACATTGACTTAGTTTAGCGTCTGACTTGGATGGTGTGCTTCAGTCTTCAACATTGTCAAAATGATAGAGATATTAATTACGAGTAATGTTATTGATTGCGAATCAATCTTGTCAATTACGAGTAATGTTATTGATTTTTTAAAATAAGAAAATATTAATATTATTATTTTAAATTATATTTATTATGTTAAAAATGTAAAATTATAATAAATTATTTTTTAAATTATTTTTAAATACTTAAAATAAGTTATAACAATTGAGGTTCATAAATTTTTTGAAAAAATAATTTCAAAGTCAATTCATGTTTAAAGCCAAGTGAAATAATTAATATTGTGTTTATTCCAGCTTTTAATGAATCCACGTTACGATGTATTCTAAATTAAAATAAAAGATAAGGAGGAGTTTTGTGTATTGTATTTTATCTATTTTTTTAAGTTCTAAAAGGTGCTATTTCTCATAAGAAGAATATTAAGTGTATGATTCTTAAAGACAATTTATTAATGCTTGATCTTTTAAAAAAATAATTATATGAGTAACTGCAGTAGAATTAAATTTAAACTCATAAGATGTATTGACAAAAAATTTTCTTCTAAATTTGTTTTTTTTATTTTTTTAACAATTGAACTTGAGAGATTTATCATCATTCTCGTAACGTTTTCAGATAAATTTATTGATGAACCAAATCAAATAATCACACAGGGGCCATTTGCTTTTTAATTACAAAAATATCACTTTATTTTTATTTTATTTAATGTATTTAAATATCTATACAAGAAATAATAAAAAATTTATTTTTTTATTATTTATATATTTTTAAGATAATAAATATAATAATGATATGATAATATTTTTACAGTTAAAAATAAAAAATACTTTTAAAACTAAACCTTTTCTCGTAACCGTGTTTTCTAAAATAGATTCAATGCATTATTTATCTTTGACAGTGAAAGGAAACATTTTTTAAAGAATGCATTAAACTAGTCATTAAAAAATTGAAATTATTAACTGCATAAAATTTGAAAACGTTTTTTCATTTAATAATTTTCATATTTGACCCATAAAATTTTCAGAGATTATCATGGCAGAAGCAGTAGCTCCACCCCACCATTTCTAACCAAGATAATCGTTGCATGGCACATGCCGTGTGTAACATGTTTTAATTAGAACTATTTGGGTCAAATGTCCTCTAGACTGTGATTTTCATGCTCATTGAATCAAGCCTAGTTTTTAGCTCTCTACTCCATACCAATCTTGTAGCCATTTAAATGAACTTGTTTATGTTTAAAAATATTTATCAATCAAATTGAAATTTTAATTCAATAATTCATGTACAAGATAAGATACTATTCAATTATTGCAAGAGAAAAAAGAAATTAAATACTTTTTCAATCTGACACCAAGAAAGATATTCAAGTCCTTTCGATTTAATTAAAATAATTAAAAAATTAATAGTTAATAATTAAAAAAATAATAATTACTTAAAATAATCAAAAAGTTAAAACAAGGCTGAATCAGAAAGTTTATTAGTTTGATATATTATTTATAAAAAAAAAGTAAGAAGTATAAGTAAAAAGTTGACTTTTAAATATTAAATACTATTTATTACCTTACATTAAATACTAACTTCATCATCTGAGTGTCTTTGCAGATATTCTTTCCTATATTATAGCAAAAAATAATCTAAAATATTCTACAAGAATTTTATATCAAGAAGACTAAAAGAGTAACTATAGAAGACTAGTTTATTTTTAACAAGAATAATTCACCAATAAATATTTTATTAAAATAGAACTCTAGTTGTAATTTTATCTTTTACCTGCTCAGAACAAACAGCATGACTAATTTCATGTTGAAATAAATGAGAATTCACATCTATTTTAAAATTAACTTATTTTAAACACATTAAATTTTGCTTAAGATTATCTGAGTCTATTTGAGTCCCTGTCCTTACGGATACATGATGATATAATATGTTGATATAGATAAGCCGCCAAATGTGACCGAAGACATTATTGTTTCTCTAATTTAATGTATAACTTATAGGTCTTTTTTATTAGTATGTGTTTGAAATTTTATTAAAGTCACTAGTAGTTTTGCTTTATTTGCTTGACTTGGAACTGCAGTTTGGAACGACATGACATGACCAAATCCAACGTTTATCTTTCACTTATGCCTTATACTTCTGTTTCTGTTTTGATGACAAATAACTTGACATGAAACGAGTTCGAGTTTGAGTTTCAAACGACTAGTCGTATTCTGTTGTTTTCATTTTCAAAATATTACGAAATACAATAACATATTAGTGTGTTTGTTAGCAATTTAAAAGGCATTGATGTGATTAATTTAATTATATCATTAATAACCTTTTGTACGAATTGACGAGTTCTATGATAAGATTGTGGTTGGTAGGCCGAATATTAAACTCAGTTCCATGAATTGAAATACTTGTATATTGATTTGTTCATACACATACGGACTGAAACTTATAATTAAATTAATATGTTTTCTTTCATTTTCTTTTCAGTTTTTCACTGTTAATCTCTAAAGATATAGATGTAAGACTAAACCTTAGGTTAGGAACTTAGATGCGATGATCAGATAAAACATTATTTCAAGTGGCGACTTCAAGCTATAAATATTTGACATCATAAGTAAAATTTGCATCATCTCTTCATTAACTTGGATAAATTTACAACTATTATTTTTATTAAATCTTTCGTAGACAAAAAACATCTTAATTTCCTTCTTTGAGTATATTTTTTATCAAGTAAAATAAATTAAACCTGGACGTTACTAAAAAAGGCTTTTGGAGAAGGTTCGTTTTTTTTTTCCTCTTATTATGAGCATTTATTTTCTTTTAATTGACTTTTAGATTATTCTGCAGTGATTGTGATTACCAAGTCAATTTTTATGTTCAATTTAAATGAAGAAGAAATAAGGAAGAAAAAAAAGAAGGAATGTTAATTTTTTTAAAAATAATTTGTTTAAATTGATATAAATAATAAAAATTTGTAATTTTTTTTACTTCGAGTGAAAGAGATTTTTTTTTTCTCTTTTGTATATATCAAGATTTTTCTCCACTGATGGTCAGGCTATTAAGTTCAAGATATAGAGATTATTGAAATACATTTTGCCTTTCTCAATAAGTTTTCTTATAAACATGGTCTATAATTAAATCCTTATCGGTATATTTAAATAATACAATTATCTATTAATTATACCAAACTTTATAAAATAAATAAATGTATTATATATAAGAAATATATTTAATTTAAAAACCTACCTTTTATTGTATTTTTTCGCACAACCTAAAAATAAAAGGGCTTCTGGGTACTTTTCAATTTGGGGATCATGTTTTCTTCTGCGTCTAATTGAGGTTGTGTTCAGTGACTGCCTATGCTGTAACGATGTATTTGAATTCATTTGGGTACTTTCAAAGTTTCAACTTTCCATGCAACTAACACTAATTATTACAGGTAAAATTGTAAAAAAATAAATAAATTATATACTCATTAATTTTATTAAAGTGTTAATTAAATGCAGAGGAAGTATAAAATAAGGGAAAAAATGCATTTAGTATAACAGTAAATTTTGAATATTTATTCTACTTGATAGCTTATTTAGATACATAATTTTATTAGTTTAATTGTTAGTGTAATATGATATTAATAATTATGCATATTAAATGGTAGATAATTTAAACATTTATAAATGTATACTTTTATTATTAATATTTACTTAATTTTAAAAAAATGCATGTATTTCAAGAAGTATTAAATAATTTTTGAATTATGTTAAATTTTGTGAAATTGATTTATTTAATGTGAACAATTGATTTAGTTTTGATAAAATTTAGTGTCTAAAAAAATTATTAAGAGAATAAAATTATTTAATATCTACTGGTAGACTAAGTAAATTTATTATCAAATAATCTAATTATATTTTTATTAAAAATATTAACATAATTTCCCTACAAAAAATGAAATTTAGTGAATAAGCGGCAATGGAATCTTAGTTTGTAATAAAAAACTGAACCAACAAGACCTAAAAACTTAGAATTTGCATTTAAGCACGGGCCGGTGCTCCTACTCCAGCAGGACGAGGGGCTTGACCAGGCTGACCGGGCCTTGGTGCATCATCCTTCAAAAGAGAAACATATAAAGTGATCTTAAATCACCCTGGACAGGATCTCATCTTTTATAGAGTCTATAGAGCAACATAAAATTGAAATCGTATCACAAAAGGACAGATAAACAAGTTTCAAATGTGTGTAAATCAAGTCCTCAATTATATAGCAGCTCAATGCAAGTATGCAACAAACACAATTTTTATAATCTCAGATTTCTGCATCACAGTATAGCCATCCATACGAAATTTGAAGGGACATTATGCAACTCCACTAATTATAACCAAAAATCAAGCAAATTAATAAATTAATATATATATATATATATATATATATATATCCACATAACTAATCATATTAACTTCGACCACACTATAATCCTATGACTAACAAATAGGAAAAAAAAAACAAGAAGAGTTAAATAAAGTTACCCTGCGCCTGATGAATCGCTGTGGAGGTTCACGCTTCCTCCTATCAGTGCGAGATCGAACCCTAACAACATGAGAATGGATAGCACAGGAAACACAGTACTGCATCTTCAAATACAGCTTCGGAAGAGTGTATTCTACAAATAAGAATTAAAAAATAAGGCAAATAACAAAAAGATATGTGATGTTTTGATGAAAATAGAAGACAAAGAATAACATTACGGTCATAGACACAGGCCTCCTGAACATCTCTTACTGCAGCCTGTTCAACAATGTTCCTCACCAAAAACCGCTTGATTGCCTTATCCTGTTCGGTTTTTTTCACAAATAACAAAGACTTAATTGACATGCAACGCAAAAATTTGAAGGCAGAAGAAAGTGAAAAACCTTAGGACAGCATTTGCCGCAATTGGAGCATCGAATGAATTTGACGTGGCCACGGCCGTGTTTGTTGCGACCTCCGTTCCTTCGCTTGAATGTCTGCGAAGAAGAAGAAGATCGAAAACTGAGAAGAAGAAAACATGTGAATAAGAGCGGAGGAGAATAAGAATAGATCTGAAACCAACCATCGTGACGGAGCGTTCGACGGCACTCTCTAGAGTTCAAGGTTCAGCGGCTGCTAACTGCAAAAGAGGAAATCAGAATGCCTCTTTTAAACGTAGGTTTCTAGGTTTTGTGTTTTAGTTTACATCCCCTAACTTCAAAAATAAATTATGAAAATTGTTGTGAGGTCAATCAACATTAATATTGAAGGTTTAAATTTTTTTTACTATTTTTTAATTTTTGTTTATTTCGTGTGAGAAAACGGGTTTGATCTATCTCAAACAATGTAAAAAAGGGATTAATGTAATTTTAAAAGAGGAAATCTGCTGATTTTTTATAATTACACGTGTCTCTATATTAGTTATTCAAAAAATTTAATCAATAAAAAAATAAAAAAATGTATATTATCACCATATTAATTTTTTAAATGATTCTTTTAATAAGTTAATCATTCAAAAGTTTAATCTGTTGTTAATTTTATACAAATTTAAAATATTATTATAGTGAATAGCAAAAAAATATTATTACAGTGATAATTATAGAACACAAAATAAAGATAAAGAAACTTTTAAAGGATTAATAAAATGATTTATTTTTAATTTTTTTCATTTTTAATAGCTTTTAATTTTAATTGATTAAAAATATGTAATATATAAGGAAAACAATAAATAAAAAATAAAAATATATTATTGAGGACTGGAAGTAGCGTACGCGGAATAAATAATGGGGGGATATATTATCTTATGAAAGGACGATGGGAAAAATGAAGGTAATTATAGTAGAATATAGAAGCATGTCTTATCATATTTGAGACATATACATTTCTTTATGCAAAACAAAATCTACCACTTACACGTAATAAAATGCAGAAAGTGACTATGGGGAATATTACACCAAAGATTCTTATCCATATTCATGGTATGCTAAATAGAGTTTTTCGTAAACTATCGTTATTTTCTTCTATTTATTAATTATTGATAATGATGATTAGTTTTAACAATTTAATATGAATTTAATTGAATTTTTTATATATTATCATTTCGTTTAAATATAATTTTTAATTAATTAACAGTATAAAAATTTTATATCAATGATATATTTAAATTAAATTTATTAAATGTAATAACAATGAAAATGTTTTCCGAAAATAACGGAAATGTGACGAATGGGTTGTAGCTGGTGTTCAATGCCTGTCTTCTGGACTGTTCTGAGACCATTATGTTTTGGAGTTTTCTCCGGTGACAGTCTTCAGATCCTTCGATAGTCGACACAAACTCTTACACCTTCCAAACAGCATCATTGCTTTGAAGAATTACTGAATTAGAATAGTGCTGAGACTTGAGTATGGCGAAGCAGAAACATCTCAACACTCTTTTCATGCAATTGCTCATTCTCTTCTTCTGTGCTTTCTCTGTTTCGGTTTCTGCGAGAATCGTGCCTCTGTTGCAGAGCTATGCGAAACCCATTTTCAGAGCAAACTTTCACACTGTTTACGACACTTCAAAATACGGTGTGTTTCAACTGAGTAATGGGTTGGCTCAAACACCTCAGATGGGGTTCGTCTCTCTCTTTCTCTCTCCGACTCAGTTGAAGAAACTTTTGCTCGTGGGTCGTTCAGTTAACTGAAATTTGAAGTTTTTTTTTCTCTCACTCACGGTCACAATATTATCTACGGTTCAACTTTGATGCTTCTTTTTAATTTTTGTGTAGATGGAATAGCTGGAACTTCTTCGCGTGCAATATCAATGAAACGGTCATTAAGGAAACTGGTATTGTTTTCTTGCTTTGATGCTTCCACTTGCAGATGCATCACTTAATATATCCAAAAAAGTGTTTTGCTACCATTTCTAATTTTAACTTTTATTATATTTCGATTAATACTAATAAAATCACAACTTATAACCTTTTGCCACTGAACTATAAATGAGTTTAAATTAAATCCTGGAAAAGTGGAAAATGATGTTATATATATAAAAGCCGATATATATCTTGAAGAGTTGGGAGAGGAATTTTGCCCCTTGCTCTTTGGCTTTACTTGTGCTTTAAATAACTATGCATTCTTAACATATTTTGTGATCTTCTTTGGTGAAATAGGTTACTATATATCGAAGAAAAAATTTCATTCGTTTTCCTGGTGAATTTTGCATTCTATTAGATAAATTTTTGCATTAAGTTATTAATTCCGTTTGTGGAGCTCCACAAACGGAATTCACACACACTGCAATGCACCTTCTGTGAGGAGGAGCTGTTTATCAATATGCTGGAACAAAGGTTGGGAAGTTATCCAATCAGGCCATACATATTTTGTCTCATTGCAAGCATCATGGTTCATATTTTTACAATTAATAATAGTAATTCAATCTTTTTCCCAGTAATTTATGTCTACCAGTACTGAGGTGTGCTTTATCCTTTCAGCTGATGCACTAGTATCAACGGGGTTGGCTGATTTAGGTTATGTGTACGTCAACATAGGTATTGTTCTTGTGTGTTCAAAATGCACATTCTAACAGTGAGTCATCTATTTATACTTATTTTATATTACAATTTACAATGTGTGCAGATGATTGTTGGTCTTCTGTGACAAGAAATCTGAAGGTTAGCTAAAGTATCTCACTTTCAATGTTGTTATTGTATCAACTTCACAGCTTCTCTTATCGTATACACTTGTCAGCTTTTGATGTTATCTATCTGGACTTTCAATTTGATGAAGAAAATTTGTTTCAATTGGCATTTGTTAGGTCTTGGCTAAGTGGTATCACATAAAATAGGTATAAATGACAAGTCCTTAGATATATTTAGATATGATTCTGTTAAGATTTCAAATAATTCTCTCTCTGTGCTTTGAGCCTTGCGCTGTGCTGAGGTATTTGTTTAATCTAGCAGTAAAGCATGCATTCTTCACATGACTATTTGCACTACCCATTTTCTACGTGAATAAATGGTTTTGTAGCAAAGTGTAAAAGTCTATTTTGAACATTGTCTTGGTAAATATATGTTTTTCCTTACTGTTTTGGGTGTGGATGTGCAGGGTCAACTGGTTCCTGATCATAAGACATTTCCATCAGGAATCAAAGCTATAGCAGATTATGTACATGAAAAGGGACTAAAGCTTGGCATATATTCTAGTGCTGGGTAGGATGATATTGTAAAATCCAGCCAGATGTTTGAACAATTCATTCTAAAATACATGATACCTGTATTGATTGTGACAAACTGATCTTCTAATCTCCTGCTCAATATGTTACACATCCAACTCTTTTTTAGGGTTTTTACATGTCAAGTCCGGCCAGGATCGCTTTTCTATGAAGGTGGTGATGCAGATTTATTTGCTTCTTGGGTTAGATTCTCTTATCTCATTTTCTAGTTTGCGGAACAGTATCAGATACTATTAATGTTTCAGGGAGTTTATGGAGACCCAAAGAAGAGTTCTCTTTGTTCATTTCTATTTAATATGATCATTGCAGATGTAAATTGTTTATTAACTCCACAACATCATATATATATATATATATATATATATATATATCTTTTTATGGAATTAATTTTGTTTTTTTAGGAAACAATACCAAGCTTTGGATATGAAGTTCTAATTAGAGCCATCATAAGTGCCAAATTTGGATGAGAGAAGAGATTGTTCCATTTAATGAAATTCTTTTAAAGTTCTTCAGAAAATAAATGGAAAATTATGCCTTTCTTGATCAAATAGTTCTCAATCATTGATATGATTGAAATTTCTGTATTCAGATGGTCTTCATGGAACTTAGCAATGACCTATACCATCATAGATATAATGTCTAGTTGTCTAACGTGGCTCAATTAGATTGTTAGAATTACAGCACAACTCAAAAATTTCTGTAGTAAATGATGAAGTAATACCAGAAAATTAGGGTATGTTTGATTTCTCTTTTAATTTGATTGCTCTTTTAATTTATACTACATTTAGAAAAAAAAAAAAAAAAAACTCTTTTTAAAAGAGAAATCAAACATACTCCTAGTCTCACTGCTTGATAAATTTAACTATAAACTTGCAGTCACATTATTCTTAAATTTAAATTGTTGTTAGCAGTATTTTTCTTTACTTTATCAGTAATTTCCCCCTTTCAATCCTTTTACCAGGGTGTAGATTATTTGAAGTATGACAATTGCTTCAATCTGAACATCCCTGCAAAGAAACGGTTTCTTCTCATCTTTGTTTCAAAGTATTTGCAATAGTCACAAAACCTAATACATATAAATTGAGTCAAGGTGATTGCTTGTATTCCAGTTATCCTCCTATGCGTGATGCTCTCAATGCAACAGGGCACAAAATTTTCTATTCAATCTGTGAATGGTAATAAGGTGTTTTTGTTTTTCGTTATCTGACCTTAGTTATTGTTAGCTTGACAGAAATATTCCTATAGCATTTTTTATTTTGCAGGGGTGTTGATGATCCCGCCTTGTGGGCAGACAAGGTTGGTAACAGTTGGCGCACAACCGAAGACATCAATGATTCATGGGCAAGGTTAAAATTCTGACTTTAGCTTATAGGTGGTGCATTTAGCTTTCTATCTGGGTTGCTTATAGCTCAATAGTGTCAATAACTTCAGATAATAGCATTCAACCTGATAAAACAGAAGTTGTGGGGCCAAATCAGTCCTTGATTACTGCATTGAAATTTTGCTTTTGTCACATGTTTCTATCAAATACTGATCTAATAGCATGAACAAAAATCGTGTTGAAAAATGGTATCTGATGATGACATTAATGGAAATTATTTGGAACTTTGAATTATATTAGAACAACTACTTAAGATTACATTTTAGTTGATGTTATTTTATAATCAGGATATAGTTAGTGAAATGTGGATTGTTGTTTCATTATGTTAAGGCTTGGTATCCCTGTCAATTTATTATTGTTTGAACTTTCAGTTATAGAGAGGAATAACATATTTCCTTGTCAACATTGCTTCCTTCAGTCCTTTATACTTTAGAATAACAGGGAATGACGAGTATATATACATTGTGCACGTGCCAACAACTAATTGGAATATATTTAGTATTGTAATGGCTACTCTTTTTGTGGCCCTGGCTTGATGGGAATGAAAATATGAGGAAGGTTGTAGGGATGAGTAGACTTGTGAAAGTAACAAGCAAAGGGTAGGAATAAATGAGGGCAGAAGGAGGATGGTATTTTTCCATCTATTTCTAGTAACCACGATAGGAAAAAGAATTAAGAATATATTCCTGTATACATTCTTTCTCTGAACAGTAGGAAGATAAGTGGGTGCATTCCTTGAATCTCAAATAATCTTACCCAGCTGAATCTTATTATTGGATTGCGATGATGGAGCTGACATTAGCATAGAGTTAGGTATTAAGTATGTTTATGTGGCTGGGACATACTGCAGCATCCATCTATTTTATTTTAGGTTTGACTGCTTTGAAATAATCTAATACATTCTCATGATGTTTTTGTATATTTATTACTAGAAGAAATTTTTTAAATTTTGTTCTTCTTGTCTAATCATAGATGCTGTGCCAATGTGTCACTGTTATTTCAATACAAAGTTTTAACATATGATCAACTAGCATTCTTCTATAAATTATCTGCAGGGTAGTCTAATTCTTAAAATTGTTGTTTTTCTTGTTTAGCATGACAACCATTGCTGATCTTAATGATAAGTGGGCTGCATATGCTGGTCCAGGAGGATGGAATGGTACGTGTCTTTCTTGAAATTTTATTGAAAATGCAAGGCAAACCCAGAAACAATTCTTTCTTATTCCTCATATTACTGTTTCTGGACAGACCCAGATATGTTGGAAGTTGGCAATGGTGGCATGACTTACCAGGAATACCGTGCTCACTTCAGCATATGGGCTTTAGCAAAGGTGTTGTTGCTCTTAGTTCCTAGTCCCCCCTCCTTCTCCTCCTTTATGCTATGTTTGGATAAAACAGAACATGAGTAGAAGGAAAATAAATAGAAAAAAAAATGGTAAGAAAAAAATATATGAGAAATGAGATTGAAAAAATCTGTTGTTTGAATTGACAGAAATAAGAGAGAATGCACCAAAATTTTTTTACTTTATTTGTGTGAATGAGTGAAAAAGAGAATAGATAAAAAGAGAGTTTATATGAAAAATATTTTATAATAAAATTAAAAAAATTATTTTAACTAAGATGAAAAGCTTTAGTATATTATTTTTAAATATTTTTATACTATTTTTAAAATTATTTTCAATTATATATATATATATATATATATATATATATATATATATATCACAAATTTTTTCACCCAAAAAATAATCATTTTATGTCAGAAAAGTTAGTGGTAGGCTTCACGAAAAATATTATTTTTCATTCATATAAAATAAAACATTCAAACAAATGAAAACTTTCTTTTCTACACTTTTTCATCCTTAGTTTATTCCACCAAAACAAACAAAGTAGTAGGGATTTGACAGACTGATTTTGCATGTCTATACGGGATTGGTAATCTTCTCTCAATATTCATTTGTCATTTACTGTTTTTCTATATGTTGCCTGATAATTTAGCTATCAATATTAGATATTGGGATAGCAGGCATTGGTGGCAAAACTGATCTGATAAAAATAGAAAAACGGCTAGTCTGAATTTAGTTTCATTAGTATTGGCAATACTTTCATGTGAATAAAGTGTAAAGACAAGCTTGCAAAGATCACAACACAAATATTATATTAGAAACTTTCACATTCTCAAAATGGTATACTTGTGTGTGCAGGCTCCTCTATTGATTGGTTGTGATGTAAGAAATTTGACTCCTGAAACACTTGAGATTTTGAGCAATAAAGAAGTCATTGCAATAAACCAAGGTGGTACCACTTTTTTCTATTTTTGTAATCAAGTTGATGCAATAGATTATTCAATTCTTTTTGATAAGTTGATGTATTAGGCTATTGAATGTTTTGTTATCAAGTGGGGCCTTATCATGGTTTTGGCTATTGAATAATACTTTTTGATAGATCTCTTTTTTTGTTATCAAGTTGATGCATAATGCCTGTGTGTGTGGTGTTGGTTATATTGTTATCTAGTTAATTTTTTCTTTTATCTCATTCAGGAAGGTTAAATGAACAAGGTTACTAATTCTTATGTATTGCTGCAGACTCACTTGGAGTCCAGGGAAGGAAAGTTCAAATTGCTGGAGCAGATGGCTGCAGACAGGTAATCTATTCTGTATCCTCCAAGGTGCATCTATGGGAGAAAGCTTGGCATTTTGTGTGTTTTACAGGTTCATTGTAGTCATGCTCCTGATGTAGATTTGATTGGATTACTAGGTAGTTATTTGGACCGATCCTCTAGTGTGCGGAGTGCTGCTTTGAATAAACTTCATGTTCCTTTTGAATTGAAATAGTTGTTATTCAATAGTCAAAACCATTCAAAGTGTACAAGGAGTATTTATATATACAGACCAACAAACCCCAAACATGATAAGGCCCCTTCCAAACATAATAAACTAACCAAATCTAAAATGATAAAGCAAACAAACTTACTCTAAGTTATAATAAAATCCATAAATGCAAAATAATCCTAAGTCTAAAACCCTAGTTGCGAAATCAAAATCCCAAATAACTACTTAGTAATCCAATCATCTACATTAGCTTTACAATTCTAATGGTTTCTATCTGGAGCAAGAAGCTTTTAAGTGTCTTCATCTCAGATTTAGATAATTTCACTGTCTTGCTAATTTTACACTTCTAAAGCATATCCGTACTAAACCCATTTGATCTGTCTTTGAAACTTCACCTGTTACCCTGTTAGTATACACAACATTCAATATACAGATATTGACCATCCGTATTATATTTCTCAATACAAAGTATGTTGACTAATATGACATCTATAAGCTGTGCATATGTTATTGTTTGCTAGATTTAGACCTTACTTTTACATCTTTCCAGGTTTGGGCAGGCCCTTTGTCAGGAAATCGATTGGTTGTTGCTCTCTGGAATCGGTGTACAAAAGTTGCTACTGTAACAGCTTCATGGGAAGCACTTGGGCTTGAATCTGGGGTTCATGTTTCTGTGAGGGATTTGTGGCAGGTAAGCTAGCCTAGTTGCATGAAACTGCTCAAGTTGCATCTAGGAATAGTGGTAAATTAAGTACTAATTCAATTAGCTTTTTTTCATACGAAGGCTTATTCTATAAATTTGATCATAAAACTTCTTGGAATAAGCTAAAAAGTGCTTATTCTGATAAGTTATACAGAAAAACTTATTGAAACAAGTTGAAAAGAACTTATGGAAGCTATAAGCTATTTCCATAACCTCTTCCAAAGTTTTTCTATATGAATTTGTTATTGGGTTTTGTTTTGCTTTGCTTTGCTTTGCTTTGTTATCTTAGTATACTTTCCCTATTTTGTTGAAAAAAATTCCCTTGCCACTGTTGTTTTTACTTAAATGTACCTTTATTATCTTGCAGCACAAGGTAGTAACTGAAGATGCAGTGTCATCATTCAGTGCTCGAGTTGATATTCACGACTGTCAACTGTACATTTTCACTCCATTTACAGTATCTCACTCTGTAGAGTAGCTCATACACCTGTTATGTATGGATATATCTATTGAAGGAGAAGTTGATGCAACGTCCATTTTGGATTCGCTGCTTTTATGAAAGTAAACTAAATAATAAACCTCTGCATGTTTTATTTTCTACTCCTGTATCATTTATTGGTCACACGCTAAAGTTAAAATATTCCATATCTTGGTGTTTCCATCTCAAATAAAATGTGTACAAGATGGCCCGCAGCTCATGTATCATGATCACATGGTTTGTCCTAAATGTGGATGTAAATGGATTTATGATGTTTTTGAAACTGTTATGGGAAAAAGAGAGCCTAATTATATAGTGTCTGATTGGTTTATAGTAGGAAAATAAATTCTTGCAGCGTTTAATAAAGAATGCACGTTTTAATAATAATTTATGGTTAAGATTAATTTTGGCACATCTTAATTACGTTGAATGATCCAAAATTAAAATTAATTCTATTGATATCAATCCATCGATTCTACTCAATTTTATGACAAATAGGCTCGATGGTTATGGTCACTTTCTTGGGAAAATTTATTTGTAATTCTAGTGTGATATTGAAAATTATATATATATATATATATATAGACACACACACACACCCGAAGATTATTCTATCTCCATCACATAGTCTAAAGTGGATCTATTTGTAATTTATATTTTGTTTGGATTAGTTTATTTAGTGTTTTAAAAAAATATACCTGAATTTACGCAATTTTTTTCTATTGAAATTACGCAAATTCAAACGTGCAACTGAATTAACTAAATATTGTTTTGATATATTTGAAATAATTTCAGTAATTTTTATATAATGAGAAAAAAGAGAGAAAGTTTCATTGTTTATATTAACCAATTAAATTTAGTCACCAATTTGGGATTAATAAATGACACATGCTTTTTAATACATAAATTGTATTTTATTTCACCGAATGATTCTCATTAGACTATCAGGAATTGAAGTTGGCCTAACTAAGTGTTTGATTGAGGACAACAATGACTAAGGGTTTATTCTAGGGTTGAAACCCAAATTTAACGCTTTCAAAGAGTCAAACAAAAGTCTCCTACGCACTTACAAACACGCTTCAATTATCGCTGATCGCAGCTTTTAGATGATCCTTGCCGTAATTATCTCAGTTCATACAATGTGCCGTAAATTTTAGTACATAAAAATGCGATGTATGTGTGCGTGTGTCACCAAATGTGATAAACAGAAATATTTAATAACTAGGATATAAATCATATGCAATAAACCCCTACACAGTAGTAATAACAAGTTAGCAGTTAATGCAAATTTTACAAATTGGTTTAGCATTTTTACAACTCATGTGGGCATAAAACCTGTATATAATTTTCTTTGATTTAAATGGTTAATAACATGTTTGGATTCACATTTAAATATTTATCTATATTTTAGTTATAACTTTTATATTGAATTTATATTTACAAGTTTTTCAATAAATTTCCAAGCACACACTAAATATACTGCGGTTGAAAACAACTTTAGTCTACGCGTCAGAACTACGAACCTACGTTGCAGTTTTGACAAACTAAACTAAGTCATAATAGTAAGAAAATCAACCAAACTAGTTTGGTTTCATTGGTTTGATTTGGTTTTTCATGATGCCAAGAAACCAAACATGCCAGTGTGGGATAACTAAATGGATACAACAGTAACAGAAAATACGTTACTGTTGGAAAGACGGATTTTAAGACCTGGGATTCATCTCCCAAACAATGAAATTCGATCTAACTGAGTAATCATTTTACCAGTGAATTGCTGCAGTTCCAAGGATGATATATGCAACTTTAAAAATCAATATAGAAAGGATAAGAAGTGATGCCAGATCCACTCTTGTAGCCCTGTCCAGCTCTTGCAATTTTTGGACCTTTTGAATTGTACTGCTAAATCTTTTTCTGTTGAAGAGTTACTAGATTAAAATAAGGTATTGGAATTGGATTAAGCTTAATAAAATGTTCTTTCATCCATTTATTTGTTGGGCATCTAACCTGGCAAATTGCTTAACTTGCTATGGTATGTGAAGTAACTACGACTCATGTTGTGAAATATTGATCGTAAGAATTATTGTTTGGTATGGTGTGGTAGTTACATACTCACAGATTGTTGCCTTGGTCACACCTAAAAAACACAATTACAGGTTAACAAGCTTTTGCTATTTGGTTTACATGCTTTTGCTATTACTTGAAGACAACCATGCAGCTGCTATCTGCTTCTGCTAGTTATGGGTCAGTAACATGAGGTGGTGAATGCAAATGAACATAACAATTATGTATTTGGTGGGGGCTAGTAGTTATAATTTAGATTAGATACTTTTTTGTATACAACCGTTTACTTATTTTAAGCATTGAAACTTCTATGTATTAAAGTTGGAGTACCCTTTGTGCTCTATTTATATACTGTATTAGCTTATAAAATAAAATAAAAAAATTGGATTAGACGACCAAATTCTTCTGGTCAACTTGGTCTTGCACCTTCTGGTTTTTGTGCGCTATACAATCTTACGTCTCTTGACGTGGAAGTACAAATATAATTATTTCATTCATGCTTTTATAAGATATTCTTAGATGTTACAAATTCATAGTGTGCCCGAATTTATTTTTAAATGATCACGAATCCACGTTTATTTTAATATTACTAGTTGTAAGTTGTAACTTCTGCGTTGAATTTATATTTACAAGTTTTTCGACGAGTTTCTAAACACATACTCAGTTTACTTATTATGCTTACTAAGTCTTCAGTGACTCGTGTTTCACTTTGCACCGTATGTGCCAGGAATTTGTCCATTCATTTCTTCGACTTTTTTTTAGCTAAATTACTATCATATACTGGCACTAACTACTTGTATTTGGGAATTCTCGAGTCTAAAAACTTGAGCACTAGTAGCGGTTAGACTTAGAGTGATGTAAACTGAATTATCGAATAAATACCAAGGCACATCCATAATTCCATATTGGGTAGCAGATGTTAGGGCACAAAATTTGATATGACCAAGAAAGTTGATATGACCTTCCACCCTTGTGAGCATTAACCACGCATAGTTTGCTCTGATGGCATTACGTGCAAGTGGTTTTGCAGCCAGAGTAACCTTCAGGCTTCAGCACTCAAATCATTAAGCGATGGAAACTTGCAGAAGTTCTTTGGCAATCTTAATGCATTCTGTCATGGGGCAATTTGTCTTGATTGCATTTGTGGATATGTGAGACCTGCTAGCAGCATAACCCTTCTGCAATAAGCCAACATAGAAAGCTGGTAAAATGTTCGGTTTCTAAAGCTTTATCTGGAGTCAACATGAACCATCCACGATCCCATTATCTCATCTAACCAGCCTCAGTAATCAAACTGACAATGATGACATGATATAGAACAAAAGACATCTTTCTTTGGTTTTCAGTTTAAGTAACTAAGTAAAATTTTGAGTCATTTACCTAAAGAGCTGTTGTTCCATGTGAGCAACTAAATGTACCATAAATGATTTCATGGCTTAACATAGTAGTTTCTTTTGTTGAATTTGAATTAATATATGTTAACAATATACACTTTTGTAACTTGTTTTCGTTGTTTCAGTTTATTAAATAAGTATCTTATTAAATAAGTAGTTTCCACATTTTAAGAGTAATATTAGTTTGTTAAATCTTAACTTCGTAATTAGTTTATGTTTTATTTGAATAATTATAAATATATTGTTGTTATTAAATAAAGATTAAAAAAAAAAATTTCATTCATTCCCTTCGTAATTTTACGCATTTTTACTTATCTTTTTTTTTTATTTTTGTGTCATAAAAACCAACAATATATGACATACAATTCAAAGATGATGTTGACATCATTAATCAATGCAATGATCAATAATCCTTTAATGCAATTTTGGAATAGATGCAAGTTAGATTTGTTTTTAACATAACAAAGATCACTATCCACAGGAGAAATATATATCAATAAAGAACACAATCATAACTTGATTCTTTTACCATATAAAAGATTGTTTATACAGTACCTGGTGCATGGCGCTCATCAAGGTCTTTAGAGGTGGAGAATTAATTTTTGCACGGCTTGCCATCTGGATAAATACACAAAAAACCACCATTAACCATTCTTCTTACCAGGGTTGGTAACATTATTTTACATGCAACAAAGATATCATTTCAACAAGACGCACCTCATCCAACTTGATGTACCCAGATGGCAACTTGGGGTCACTTTCATCCACCATCAATTTTATAAGCTTTTCAAGACTATCTTTACCATCACAGCCTATCCAGCCCCACTGCTTGGCCAGATTTAACATGTCCATAAGATAGGGAGCATCATGCAGAGGTCCTGTCCAAAGTGGTCCTGACACCACAAGGGAGTTTGAAACCTGAAAAAGAGATGAAATAGAAAGTAATTTATGCATTCATAGGAAGTTTCTGAAATTTGAACTACGCGCCACACAAATAATATATCGACTTTGTAAGTTTTTACAAAAAATTACAGAATTCAATGCAATTTAATATATACTATTAAATGCTACAATTTCCAATATAAACTTTCTGTAGAGTATAAACAACCTTTTATCCTGTGCAACAAAGCTTAGAAAAATGGATCTTATTCCTGTTCCATATATCTTTTGTTAAAACAATTGACAGAAATGGCAAATACAAAACATTCGTGAATAATATCAATCCAACAGGGCGGTTTTTTACTTCAGTCGTATTATAGCTTACAATTACCGAGTAAAAGCAATGAATATACTTGAAGCTGACTATTTCTTATGCAGTAACTGTTTAAATAGGAATTTAGGATAAAAAGAATAGAGATGCTCAAAAAACTTCGTTGACTACACAAGTCAAAACATAGCTTGCTATTTGAAAAATATGCACAAAACTCGACGAGTAAGTCTCAAACGAACCAGACCATACCTTTGGCACACTGCAGGAGCAACTCATCTGGCCAAGTTGATCCCAAGAAAATTCATGGGAATTCCCACATTGGTGGCAGTATCCAATGTAACCATAATGCCTACAGTAGTGAAAAAAAATATAAATAATATATATATATATATATATATATAAACAAAAGAGAAACAAAATAGCAATTAAACGAGAACCCAATAAAAAAATGATACATTTATTACCTACTGTCATGAATCTTCCCACGATTCAATCTGAGCAAGACTCGAAAAACAGGTCCATGAAAAGCATAGTAAGAAAACAAAGGGGTGATATGAAACCCCAACACTGAAGCCTCCCTAGCAGCCCCACCTATAAGCATTCGCAAACCAACCTCATTTGAATATGGCATGGGGCGCACATAGGCTCCATATGCAGCTAAAGAACTACGAAAAAAGTACAAAGTCAACCAACTACCAACTGGGGTCCCCAAATCCATTACAACAAAACATGCAAACCCCAGACATAACAATCCTCATATGTTTAGAAAAAAAAAAAAAAACACCATCAATTTCAGTAAAGCATCCTAGTAACCCCACATTAGAATTAGTTAATTAACGACTACAATGAAACTAAGAGTCTAACATGAAACGAAAAATTAAATCTTACTGATGAGGACGGTGGCCACCAGATGAGTATCCATCAGTTGAAGTAACATAAAGCAATCCACCTAATTTCAATGTACTAATGGCAGACCTTAAGAAAGAAGAATCACTCCCAAATGAATCAACATCAATAAAATCAAAAAAACTCTTCTTCAAATAATAATCCATCATCACACGATTAGCTTCTAAATGAGTAACCACCCATTTCCCCTCTTCTTCCCTCGAAACCCTAGACAAATTCTCCACAACTGTGCTTCCATAGTTCTCATTCCCATCGTTCGCCGCCACAAAATCTGCCTCGGCCTCCGCCAGATACCGGAGCGACCGAATTCCACACCCACACAACGCATCAAGAACACGCAAGCTTCCGTTACCCTTTTTGTGCAAGGAAGCGGCAAGCACGGCGAGATCTCTGCCGGTGGCGCTCTCTTGCCGGAAAAACGCGTTTCCTGTACTAAACTCCAAACCCCTTTCAATGTGGTAACCATTTTCGCAGGATTTAGGGAGAAAGTTAGGAACATTAGAACCAGAGCAGTTAATTGCAGTAAAGAGGTTGGGTTGAAAGTAAGAACACGATGAAGATAGTGGTTGACAAGGGTGAATGAGAGTAAACGACATACCGAAAAATACGATGGAAGGGATGTAACCGTCTTTATCTTTTAAAGTGAAGTGATCAAAATCCCGTCAAACAGTACACGTGGATCAATAAGGGACTAAAGATGCGGTTTTTTTTTTCCTTCAAAATCTAGGTGGTTTTTTTTATATTTTATTTATATTATTTTGGGATATATAAAGAACAATGATCTTGGTTTCTGACACATTAGAATGAGCAACTACCAACGTTGTGGGCCATGGCTTTGAAGGAGAAGGGGTTTCCTTAGGGCTTTGATGTGGTCACAGCGTTGGGGACGAGGATCAGAGCTTGCGACCCAACTGCATCCGAGACAAAAGCTTGAAACTTTCTGCGTTTTTGGGGGTAAACTTCTCTTTCCCTTAACTTTTGTTGTTGTGGGTGATTATTATTTGGTGCAGGACGTGATGGCTGTAATGGGGTTTCATGGGAGAAATTCTGAGACCCCAAAGTAACCTGTTTTCGAGTATTCGGTTTTCTGTAGATCATTGGTCAATGTACCTTCTCTGATCCTCATTATTTGTGGAGTTGAATTTGTTGGAGTTTTTTTAGCGTTTCCTGCTTAAAGAACGATTTTTTTACTTCTTTGGTTTGGGACTAGGGATTGGGGTGTTATTATTACTGTTATTGTTGTGTTTTTCCTCTTCTTCCTTCAAATCGAGTGCTTAATTGGAATTTGTGTGAACCTAGATATTTGTCATGTTTATGATATGCTGTAATGTCTGAAATCATGGTGAGGAAACTTCTCTCCCATCCTTGACTTGTTCTTCTTCGCAAATTGAAGAGGATATATATCAAGCCTTTTTAAATTCAATCTGGTTTTACAGTACTAAATTCCTGCACAATTACCCGATTTTAGTGTCGTGGTTTGGGGTAAGGAAATTGAGGGAGAAGCATTATATTGGATAACTGTTGGGCTGGCAATGCTCTACAGCATTAAATGTTGGGCAGGAAAGTGCCAACAGGAGAGAGAAAAAAATGCAGGGGATGATGAAAATGTGGGGTGGATGAGTTGACTAACCGGAAAAGACAAGGAACAAAAATTTATTGGGAAAAAGTTAGACTAACTCCTGTTAATGAGAAGATGGTTTGGTCATGTGTAGATCAATAGAACCATCAATGAGAATCATGGATCAAATGGATGACAACCCAATTGACAGAGGTGGAGGAAGATAGAATGAAGTGTTACAAGAAACCCTTTAAAAAGACCGAGTTAAATGTTCTTTTCTAGTTTTTTGGATTTTGATGGGGCAAAACAGCATTGCTTGATCCATGTAACTGACCTTGCCTATTGGTAGGCTTGGGGGTTGTTATTGTTATTATTTATACTAAATCCCAGATATTTATGAACTGCTTGATTTGATAGATTTGCCTGCCGGCTGGGAAGCCCTTGAAGTTAATTGGTTTAGGTTTTCTATACAACATATGCCCATAAAATTTTATAAGTTCCTTTAAGGCAGTAACTGATATCTATGAAGATAAACGGTTTGAAAATTAGGCAAGGAAGCTAAAAGCTGTCTTCAGTTAACAATTATATCATCCTAGGTAAGGCTAGCCTTAGATTAATTATTAAACAGGGTTATTAATTTTACTTTGATTGCTGATACAAAGTTGGTTTATAGATAGAGGGACTACATGAAAAACAAGGGAATGTTGAAAGTGTACAATTTATTCAGTCACTATTAGTCTTATCTTGTATTGAAAGATACCCTAGTCCTGTTCCATGTAACTTCGTTAACAAGAGAAAAATTCACAGTATTCACTTCATAATAGCATACAACAAAGGGGAAACGTCAGTTAGAAATGGTAAATAATGACTCAAACCTTTCTCTCCCCTTTCCATAAGACGTCATCTCGGCTGCTGAATTTATTCACAATCATTTTTCTTTGTTAAAATTTGTCGTTTCTCTAATTTTGAATTTTTTTCAGTAAGTAATAACGCATTTGTCATATTCTGTTTCATATTTTCCTGCATAAATATCTTTTTTTAACTGGCCAATGTGTCTATATTACATTGGAATTGCAAGCATGGTAGAAGGGTGCACTCTGATTTTATTTACCTATGAAATTTCAGATTATTCGTGGTGATATTTTAAATGCCTATATTTTCTTTGCAAAATTTTCTTTCCTTTTCTTCTCCCCCTTTCCTCACCTCTCTTTCTCTCTCTCTCTCCCTCTCGCAAATCAGGGTTATTAAATTGACAGTTCCTGGAGACATAAAGCACAAAATCATTGTGGAGGAGTATCAGTGGCCAGGAATTTGATTTTCTTCTCATTTGTATACAAAGTTGATAAATTGACCTTGGCTCATTTATTTTACCTCTAATTAGGTGTAGGTGTTCTATCTTTACTCTTTAATCCTAGGTTCACCCAAATGTAATTTGGCTAATTCTTTCTCTTTTCATGAGCATGGTCTCTTACAAAAGATCCTAGTTTTAGGGGCCTGTTTTGCATGCAGAGATTGAAAGCAATGCTGAGATATTTTGTTTGTGCTGTTGTCTAGGTTTTCTGTGTGCTGGAGGTCTGAGTTCTGATATCTGCAGCTATGGATGATAAACAAGACAATTCGTTACCATCCCCCTTGCCGAACCAATTTTTATTAATTGATGAGGAACTTTGGCAGATGGCTGAAGAGAGGGCCCAAGAGATACTATCTACAATTCAACCAAATGTGCTATCTGAGGTCAACAGAAAGGATGTGATTGATTATGTTCAGAGGCTGATTAGAGGTTACTATGGAGCAGAGGTTAGAATACATTGATCCTATCATCATATTTGTAACTTTCTATTGATGTAGGTTTTCTAAATTTGACATTTTCTTCTTTTGACCAATTTGCTTTCTTCCCTCACAATTAGTTGGGTGTTCTTCTAGCATTTGCTGCTTTTAAATGATTTGTACATATCAGATCCATTTTGATGTATGCTATGAACGTTCTTTGATTTCTGTTTAGAATAACTGGTGGAAATTTCTTTTTCTGTTTTCTCCCTATCATTCTTTCCTTTCAAGAGAAGTTAGATTTGATTATGTTAAGAAGTCATTTTACTCATTCTACTATAATATGGTTTTTCGACTATTTTGTTGACTCTTGTGTGCTTCTACCCTACCTTAGGTGTGCAGATTGACACCTTCCCCTATCAACTCCATTTTCTTCCCATTTTATATTTAGATATCTAAAAGAACCATTAAAATCATGGAATGCCTTGTAATCATTTGCACATCTTATGATCAATATAATCCTACTCCTGCAGGTTGGCTTTGACTTTCCTTGCTATGTGTTTTATTTCCTTTACACTGTGCTCTTCCTCTTACCTTGACAAGAAAACCAAACGTTTTTCCTATTTGTATGAACTGATGTTTAAGCTCACCTAGTGGAACAAGACTTGATTGTTGTTGTTGTTTTTGTAAACTGATACTTCATAGGATCACTAGCATGCCTGTACAGACTGTCCCCTACCAGCCTAAAATTGCACCCAGAATTAAAAAAACTGTGCAACATGTAGGTTTCGTCCTCCCATTTAAAAACTGCATTTCTCGTAACATGAAAATGTGTATAGTTTAAAAATTTTGAAATGCTTTAATTGAATGATAGTAATTGATTACTCCATTGAACATTGTTCACTTGAGGGATTGGACACTACTTCAAAAAATATAGAAGCCTTCAGTTCCAAATTTAAAGGGTTTTTTTAAACCTTGACTGCCACTTAAAATTTTAAAAGCTTTTTTGGTGCCAATAATAAGTTGATTTCATTTTGTTTATATCATTACTGTGGTGAAGTAAATGAACTTCTTACATTTTTGTGGACCACCTACAGGTCTTCCCATTTGGCTCTGTCCCGCTAAAAACCTATCTTCCTGATGGAGATGTTGACTTGACAGCTCTCAGTCATGAAAATGTAGAGGAGGATTTGGCACAAGCAGTATGCAGTATACTTGAAAGTGGAGAGGACCCTGAATACCAAGTAAAAGACATACAATATATACGTGCACAGGTTTAGAAACAATATTTTCCATTTAAACTATTATTATTATTATTATTATTATTATCATCAATTTATGACTTTTTGGGACATCATTTTGTCTGAAATTTTGTCTTGGAAGATTTTTCATTTTCTGTTATGACTTGTGTTTTATATAAGTTTGCCTAACTTCAGTAGGATAACTCTTGTTTCCATTTGACACTACAGTCAGAAAAATCTTAACTCTAGAACAATCTGAATAGTCACTGTTGACATTGCTATTGTTGAGTGTAAAAGGAAAATTAATAGAAGTAAACAATAGAGCTGATAACTAAATGAATGCTACTTTAATCCCTCATTGATAAGTACTCCCATGAATCTGTCTCACTCTATTATCTATAAATTAAAAATAATTGAGAGTTGTGAAAGATTGAAGCTGCTGTTGCCATTGTTATTCAATTGCCAAAATACTATTAATTATCTGGAGTTACTTAGTTTCATTTACTATTGAAAAATTTGAGATCCGTAATAGCTTCTTTAACCGAATGATTTGCCTGACTATGTGTTTCTTTTGGGCCTGAATACTAGGTTCAATTGAGGCCTTCATTTCTTCCCCCATGTCAATGTCTATTGTCTAATCATTTTTTTATCATGTTGAGGAATCTGCTTGATAGGAGCCTTGTCCTGTTACCTATACAGTTTTTCTCATTGGGCATCGAACTAACTCTGCCGTAACTATGTGAAAAAGGAGCATCTCCTCTGGCATCATTGCCTCTTTATCTTTTTATATTCAAAATTATGACTCCCTTTCTGTGTTTGTCCTGATTAGAAAGTAGTGTTTAATGTTATTTTGTCAAAGGATATCTCTCGGCTTTATCTGACCATTTTTTTTAATGTTTGGATGATGGGCTGCAGGTCCAGCTTGTGAAATGCACAGTGAAAAATATAGCAGTTGACATCTCTTTCAATCAGATGGCTGGACTCTATGCTCTACGCTTTCTTGAGCAGGTAAATCTTAATTTTTGTTAATCAATATTCACACCTGATTGATGTTCTTTGATTTCTACATACCATGTGCTTAAAATGTTCAGTTTATGTATGCTTAAACTTGGTAGTTGAGTAGACCATATATGTTGGTTGGTATGGATAAATCTAGTGTCAGAACTGTCATTTATATCAAATTTATACATTTTTATATATTTGTTCTGCTCTGTTTCAGCTTTCTTGTGGACATTTTGGGCTCATTTTCCTTTTATGTTCTTACATATTTGTACTACATGGTTTAACAAGGATTCCTGGGGTTCCTGCAGGGTCAAGACCAGTGCAAATGATCCTATAGAGAATATCATAAAATTACTTTGTGTCTCCATTCAATCAATTTGCTTTGTAGTGGCCTCAATTTTGAGTTAATTGTTTACTTAGCCGCTTTCCATTCTCATGCCCCACCCATTTTCTCAATAAATGATCGTTACCAATTCTCTCTGCTAAGTATTTCTGTTTGAAATTCACTTCTTTTGTTTTTCAGTTCATGTTCAGGCTTTGCTAATTTTAATTTTAATTTAAATAAATTCTCAGGTTGACCAACTTGTTGGGAAAAACCATATTTTCAAGCGAAGTATCATCTTAATCAAAGCGTGGTGCTATTATGAGAGTCGTATTCTTGGTGCACACCATGGACTGTTATCAACATATGCTGTGGAAACATTAGTGTTATATATTATCAATCGATTTCATTCATCAGTGCGTGGTCCTCTGGAGGTGAGTCAAGTCTTCAATCAATATTCTTAACACCCTTTCAGCATTTATATGTACATGAAGAATAAAACCATTGAATCACTACTGGTTGCAGGTGCTATACAGGTTTTTGGACTACTATGGCAGATTTGATTGGGAACATAACTATGTCACTATAGATGGTCCAAAACCCTTATCTTCCCTTCCAGAAATTGTTGGTAAGTGATGTGATGCACAAGCAATTGTATGTATCAGTGATTTGGTGGGATGATTATTTTCAATCTTCAATCATTGATAAATCCAAACTTGATTGCTTGTCAGAGACACCAGAATGTGATCGGGGTGAGTTCTTGCTCCAGAAAGAGTTCCTGAAAAGTTATAGGGATATGTGTGCTTTTTCAGCAAGGGCATCTGAGAATGCAGTCCATGAATTTCCCACTAAGTTCTTGAACATCATGGATCCTCTAAGAGATGATAACAACCTAGGCCGTAGTGTCAGCAGAGGTAATGCTGCCCACTAAAGCATCAATGGATTATAGTGAATATTTTTTATTTGTACTTCAAGAAATTTCGGTAGATCCTAGTCTTATACTCCATGGGACGTATAAGGTTTGAAGGACATCTACACGTGGTTTAAAAATATCTACAAGTTCACTACAGATATTGTTACAGATATTCATAGATGAACTCCAGTGATGACTTTAAAGTTTTATATGATGCTGAAATAATTAGAGATTGCGATGTTTCATGCCAATATTTCAAATTTGTAATGGTTACTTTTTTAAAACACATACTTCTCTTTCACTTATTTACCAACCTTTTTACTTACTACCTGCAGCCAATTTACATCGAATTAGATTTGCTCTTACCTTTGGTGCTCGAAGGCTTAGGGGCATCCTTAAACTTCCAGGAGAAAACATGGGGGCAGCACTTGAGAAGTTTTTCACAAACACTTTGGAGAGGAATGGAAAAGGACTAAGGCCAGATGTTGACATTCCTGTTCCTGTATTTGGTACTGGAAAATCTCAAGAGTTTGTCCTCCGGGGAGATTGTGAAAGTTACTATGGTGGCCTACAATATGTTCAGTTGTATCGTAATTATGCCACACCAGTCACTGCACATCAGAGTTCTCCATCGTCACCTTCTCAGGCTGATATCCTTGCACTATCGATGCAGCAAAACTGGAGTATGTTTTATCAAACGGGTACTGATGTCTATGTCCCAGGACAAACGCTCTATCATCCAAATGTTTCCCCAAGAAGTTACAGCCTTGAAGAAAGAGCAAAATCACGAGGAACAGGGACATATATACCGGACATGGTATAGTGTTTTTTGTTATTAAACTTCATCTATTTATATTGTGACAACTCACTTCATCTCCACATTGGTTGAATCTTGCAGGCTCATAATTCCTACTGGGACATGCGAGTAAGAGTGTCCAGGCCAAGGAGATTTACTTATACGAATCATTATTCACTGCACAAATCACCTCCAAGAAACCCAGAAGTGGGCGTTCATTCTGAGACAGCAGATGTGAATGGTAATTCAAAGCCTTTTGAGCTCTCAAAAGAAGATTTCCCCCTTCTTCCAAGCGTTCACAAAGCCATGTCAGAAGTCCAAGAGTCTGCTGACTCTGCTCAGTTACCTGAGATTCATTCTGTGACAGACATGGATGGTAATTCTAGGTCAGACATGGATGGTATTTCAAGGGCAAACATGGATGGTATTTCATGGGCAACCATGGATGTTAATTCAAGGCCTGTCATGGATGGTATTTCAAGGGCAGTAATGGATGGTAATTCAAGATCAGACGCACATGTTAATTCAAGGTCATTTGAGCTGTCAAATGAAGATTTCCCCCTTCTTTCAAGCACCCGCAAGACCATCCTGTCAGAATCCCAGAAGTCTGTTAAGTTAACTAAGCAGGCCAAGAATTCCTCATCGTCTCAACTGAATATTGATTTTGGAGATGTCAAGAATTCGCAATCACTGACAGAACCAACTTTGTCAACCAAGGATGAGAAAGAAGATTCTGGTGTTTCATTATCTCAAGATACAGTGCTAGTAGTTCCAAAGGTGGCAATGTTGACTGAGGAAGAATTTCTCGAGGGTAATGAGAAGATGTATTGATAGTAGTATCTAACGCATAGACCTTTTGTAGGATATCCAGAATAACATCAGCGAAGTTATAGTGTTGCTTTGTAGTTGGTGGTTGTTCAGACCATTCCAGCTTGAAGATAATAGTCAATTTTCCATTTTGGTTTTTACAGATGTACATTTTGGGAGAAACTAGAATTGGTTGCCAGTAGTAGTCTCCAACTTCATAGGAACAAGCCATTGGTAAGCATGTTAACCAATTTTGTTCTGCCTTAGTGAGAATAGCTTACCATGACCCTAGGAACAGAATCACACCTCCCTTCTAAAGTCCGAATGAACTTGTACATGATTTCTCTTTGAATGATAAAGCAAAATATATTGGATACAACGCTCTTAACATCTCATCTTTGAACCTCTATGTCATCGCAGCACAGGCAAGCTTGTAAGATGATGTGCTATGGTACTGGTTTTTTTCTGAAGAAAAAATGTGTCATGAGTTCAACAAAATTTAATCAGCACCAAATGAATGTTTCAAGGTAGTACCATTCAATCATGAATTGGGCCTACCCTATAAAGATTTCTACTTATCAAAGATCAAGTTGACATATATTACACATACAACATAAAAGCAAGCTAGACCACCATAATTTTATCTGTCTACTCTCGGTAAGTGCAAATCATAGTTCTCCCTTTCTACATCCAAAGGCAGATGCCAATCCAAAATAAGCCCACGAACTACCGGAAGGAGCTGGATGAATATCAGCAGGATAAAGCTATATGATGTGCCAACGGAATCATCATCCCAATAAAGTCATTATCCACTTGACTCCTCTCATCCCTCTTCATCTCTGTGTCTCATCACATTACTCTGTCACGTTTTTCTCTTTTCTCTCTCTCTCTCTCACTAAATCTCTTTAGGCATCTGCACTCCAAGTGATATCTACTGGTACATTTTCCTTCTATAACATGCCAAGTCCTATTGTGAATGCAGATTCAATCAGGGTAGGAAGCACATCTCCAACTTTAAGGAATTGAGGTTGCAAACAACGGCAAACGCGTTTTGTTATTTCATGTACGTGAAAAGCTTTTTAAAATGAAATTATGACAATATTTTGTATTAAATCAGTTACAAACATAAATTAAGAAAACCTGACTCATTTTTTTCAACGTGTATGGTTATGCCAGTGAATTTATTCGTCAATTTCATAACCTTTCTGTTCATATTAAATAGCGTTTCAGTTCCCTTGCTTTTTTGCAGTTAATTTTCAAAATTTAGTAACATTCTTATTTTTAATTTAAACATAATTTAGGAAAAGTCAACCTCAAAATCAGATATCATCATTATAATTGGGGAAATGTAGACTACATAAGAACTGAAAAAGGGTTCAGTCCATTCCAGTAGTCCTTTACGTTCAATATAATACTGCACTTGTACCGGGGGAAAACGATTGAAGGGTGGTGATTCAACCCTAGGCTTGTCAGGTTTAAGTATTATAATTCTAATAAATCGAGTTTCAATCGCACTGACAATCCATGAACCTTATCGTGAAAGATTTAATACAATAGAACATTGCAAACGCATTTAACCATCAACCTCTAATAAGTAATACTTTTCCTAACTAAAACTAATACTTTGAAATTTATTATTTATTATCATCTTAAGATATAAGACAAAAATAAGATTGTTAAACAACCAAATTCAATGAGCGCATAAAGCCGAACTTACTTGGAAAGACGTACCATTTTTTTTGTTGATGGGTGTGTAGAGGATAAAACTGAGTTTATAAGACTCAGGTACTTCAAAACGATAAAATTTATAATTTATCAAAGTTCCATTCTCATCAAAACCGACATTATAACAACGAAAATATAACAGTTCGAGGACTTGGGCGGACAATTAGAAGAGAACATAATTTCCCTACACAAAACTGAAGTTTAGAAAGAAAATAAATGGCAAAGGGAATCTCAGTTTGTAATTTGCATTTAAGCACGGGCCGGTGCTCCTACTCCAGCAGGACGAGGGGCTTGACCAGGCTGACCGGGCCTTGGTGCATCATCCTTCAAAAGAGAAACATAAACTCATCAAATACCAACACAAGTAAAGCAAAAAGTCATTATTTAGAATTAAAATAAAATCTACTGATCAATCATTCCTAACAACTTCACACCCACCAAATCAAATTATTATTCATGAAAATATAGATCATTCTCCTAAAGCAAACTGCAAGATTAATGACTTAAAACTTCCTCAGAGATTTTGAAGAAAAGCAATTGTTTCCTTTAAAATAACCTGTGTCGAAACATGTATTTGCTTCTATATAAACTCAAAAAAGCAACTATATTTTCTTTAACCGAAAAAATATTTTCAGAATATGAAATTTCCACGTGTTTTGGCACAATATCATGCCTATAGAAAAAGGTAGACAGCCATCCTACTCAATAGCAGGCCTTCACATTTCCATTCTCAAATGACTTTAATCTTTAATCACCCTAGACAGGAACTGATCTTTTAAAGAGTCTATAAAGCAAAATAAAATTGAAAGCGCATCACAAAAGGACAGATAAACAAGTTTCAAATGTGTGAAAATCAAGTCCTCAATTATATAGCTCAAATGCAAGAATGCAACAAAAACAATTTCTATAATCTCAGATTCCTGCATCACAGTATAGCCATCCATAAGAAATTTGAAGGGACATTATGCAACTCCACTAATTATAACCAAAAATCAAGCTCTTGCTAGTGTTCTAAATATTTATCCACATGACCAATCAAATTAACTTCGACCACACTATAATCCTATGACTAACAAATAGGGGAAAAACAACAAGGAAATAAAAAACAAGTGTTAAATAAAAGTTACCCTGCGCCTGATGAAACGCTGTGGAGGCTCACGCTTCCTCCTATCAGTGCGAGATCGAACCCTAACAACATGAGAATGGATAGCACAGGAAACACAGTACTGCATCTTCACATACAGCTTCGGAAGAGTGTATTCTACAAATAATAATTAAAAAAATCAATCAAATAACAGAAAGATATGTGATATTTTGATGAAAATAGAAGATAGAGAAGAACATTACGGTCATAGACACAGGCCTCCTGAACATCTCTCACTGCAGCCTGTTCAACAATGTTCCTCACCAAAAACCGCTTGATTGCCTTATCCTGTTCGGTTTTTTTCACAAATAACAAAGACTTAATTGATATGCGACGCAAAAATTTTGAAGGCGGAAGAAAGTGAACAACCTTAGGGCAGCATTTGCCGCAATTGGAGCATCGAATGAACTTGACGTGGCCACGGCCGTGTTTGTTGCGACCTCCATTCCTTCGCTTGAATGTCTGCGAAGAAGAAGATCGAAAACTGAGAAGAAGAAAACATGTGAACAAGAGCGAAGGAGAATGAGAACAGATCTGAAACCAACCATCGTGACGGAGCGTTCGACGGCACTCTCTAGGGTTCAAGGTTCCGCGGCTGCGAACTGAGAGAGAAAACAGAATGCCTCCTTTTAAACGTAGGTTTCTAGGTTTTTGTTTTTTAGTTTACACCCCCTAACTTCAAAAACAAATTATGAAAATTGTTGTGCGGTCAATTAAATTAATATTGAAGGTTTAAACTTTTTTCACTATATTTAGTTTTTGTTTATTAAGTGTGAGAAAACGGGTTTGATTATCTCATCAACCTGTCTAACCTACAATTTTTACAAGGTCCAAGTTCGAATGTTTTAATTTTTTTATACTTTTATTTAATTTTAAACAATATAATGTAATTTTAAATGAGAAAATCTGCCGATTAGTCATTCAAACAATTTAATTAACAAATTACTTTTTAAAAAAAATTATATCATCAACACATTAATTTTTTAAAATATTTTGTCAATGAGTTAATTATTTAAAAGTTCTCTGTTGTTAATTTTATAAAAATTTAAAATATTACTTCTTTTGATTTTTTTATAAGAAATAAAATATTAAATCACCGTATCAATAAAAGTAATTAATTCTGTTATATTTTTTATAAATATAAATTTTATTTTAAAAATATACATAATATTAAATAGTATAATTAGTAACATGTATATTTAATGATACTAATAAAAGAATATAAAAAATTTAATAATTAATGTATTTTAAATTTATTATTTATTTTTTATAATAAAAAAATATTTTATTTTATTTCTCATAAAAAGAAACAGAAAAAGTATTATAGTAATAATCATAGAATACAAAATAAAGATAAAGAAACTTTTAAAGGATTAATAAAATTATGATAACATCTTCAAATATTTTTTAAGTTATTTATGGATGATTTATTTAACTTCGGTATGATTTTATTTGTTTGATTATTTGCTTTTAAACTTGCAGAATACTTTTTTTTTTAAAAAATATTATAGAAGCTTTTATCTTTTTTGAATACTCAAATAATCATAACATTCATTAAGTATGGAGAAGATTATTCTCTTTTAAATGCATTTAGATAAAGGACTCGGTAAAATATTAATATCAAATTTATAATTTCATCATTGAATATAGACTATCATTTAAAATTGGATTGGATTTAATATTATTTTTATGGTCAAATTTGAGTTAATATTGTACTTTATTTTTAAATATATAATATAATATTGTATATTAAATTTTATTTTAACCACTCCAACCATTTTATTCAAACTCATGCTATAGAGAGACCCTTAATGTGGTGTGGTTAAACTCTTCTGAAATTTGTACTGGACTGACTGTCAGAATTATTGAATATTGGCTTGTTGTCCAAATGTTTGTCTCTGCATAAATGGGTGTTTAAATGGCTCTCTAAATGAATCATTTTGCCAAATGGGATTTATGAACTTTAGTTGAATGCTAAATTTCATGCTTTGTGATGTAAGAAATTCTGAAAATTTTAATTTGTTTTAGCACTTATATCTTCTCTGAGGCTCAATTTCTATTTTACGTAATAAGACCTTGTGATGCAAATTTTATCTCAATATGTATTTAAAGATTGGCGTGTAAAATTTATTTCTTATTACAATGATCGTCTTTAAATTAGAGATAACGAAAAAATAAACAAAAACTGCACCCACATGTACCCAATAAGTAAAACCCATTATGAGTCGAGGTTCAAAATCTTTGAACCACTCTTGTTTTAATTAAACATTTTTTTCCTTGTACCTATTTACACACAAAAAAAAAAGGTGAACATCAATTTATTTGTAAATACAAATATTCGTTACATAAAATTACCTATTTTATTTATATATTAATTCCATTATTAAACACAGATTAATTGGCATACGGTTGTTTTAACTTTATTTATAATCTCAAATTTAAATTTTACTAAAAATTACCTATAACTTAGAAAAAAAAATTACTTTTATCCTAATTTTGTTTATCTCATCCTCATTTCCCAATTCTTACGCCCAATATATATATATATATGCAGACATCTATCATTCTGTTTTTTTTTTTTTTTCTAATTATATCATAAGATTCCAATTTTATTGTGTTAGTATATTAGAAATTCAACTCATTCTTCAGTATCATTTGAAGACTTAAATCAAGACAAATCTTGATTATTTTGGTAAAAAACAGTAAGAATCAAACCTTGACATTTTTTTTATAAGGAAGCACTTACTTTAATCTTAGTAAATAATTTATCTTTTCATATAACCTTAATTTAATTTATATTTGTAATTAAATGTTTCATTTAAATAATGATAATTTATTGAAATTTGATATACAAATTTTTCAAAATGATAAATTTAATTTTATATTTAAAAGTAAATAAAAATTTTATTTATTCATCAATCTTTAAAAATATCTTCCTATTATTATTTTAAAAATATCTTCCTATTATTATTGTTAAATGGTCCTTTAATTTTAAAATTAAAAATTAATATTATCTGGTAACTTGTTCTTCTAAAATTTGAAGTCAAACTTAACATTCTAAAACTCTATCTTCTTCTTCCCAAATCTAAAATCAAATTTAAGATTCTAAACCATATCTTCACCACACCTTCATCTTTATGTCATTGTTGCCAGTGTATTAAAGGATTTTTTTTTTTTCCTTCAATCAATTTTATCTTCTCGCTAATGTCAATTTTTTTATGTACGTTTTAAATTATACTTTTCTATTTCTTAATGTTGTTAGGTCTACAATATTTATCTTAACTTTGTTTTATCGATTTAGAGGTAGAACTTTCTCTCTAAGAACTAAGAATGAAGTAGTAAATTTTGGAATAGAGAATGAGTTCCTCTGAGGCAGCAATTAAGCAACTATGAACTCTACCTTCCTTAATTTCAATGTGGTTGAGTGATAGCTTGGAAATTCAAAAATTGTGTTATTTCACATTTTGTAATTTGTAATTGACTTGCCTATTGCTACATTTGATGATTACGAGATATAGCTTAGCTAGGAGCCTCATCTAAGTTGAACCATAAAATCAAAAATATAAAATTGTTTGATAAATAAGGGGCATTGACATGTGTGTAAAATTCATTAGAAAATCAATTTGATTATTCCTAATTGAACCACCACAAGCACCTTTTTTTACTTGCACTTTAATAAATCCATCAACATTCAACTTCAACATATTCTTAAGGAGGGTTCAACCAATATTTTTTTCTCCTTTCTAGCTTTGGTGAATGGGACTATAACAACATAATGAAAAGTAATATAATTTGCACAACTTCAAATTTAAAGACAAAGGAATTTATCATTAATAAGATTATTATTGAAAATCTAATAATTTCTATTATTCCATAATCTCTATAGTCACTTCAAACAAAATATTTCAATTATTCACCTTATTAAAATTGTTCTTCATATTAAACACAAACCATTTACTCAAACCAAGGCAAAATGAAGAAAGAAACTACTACTATTACTCTTAATTAAAGAGATCTAAAATTCACTAACAAAATAGCAATCTCCAACAATATCTATAATAGATTTATAGGCACAATTACACATAGAACATAAAATTAGAGAAACATTTTTTCAACATTTTTTATCAGTGAATAACTTGTCATGGACAACTTCCCATAGAAAAATTTAATTTTTTTGTGGTCCAAGTTAATTTCAAATTAACTTAAAAAATAGACCAACAACAATAGCTTTTAAAAAAACAACTAAATCATGTGTATATTTAAGATAAATTTTTTCATCAGCTGAAGAAACAAGGTAATTGTATCAAATTCAACATTAATATTTAGAGAGAGAAAACTGTAAATGAGATCATATAATTGAACAATTCAATAATCCAAAACAACTCATTAGTGATATTTCAAGCGTGTGAAATACTTTCCATAAAATTGAACAATTCTAACGAGTTTTATTAACAATCAGATCATTAATTGCAATTTTATATTTTCATTTCAAGACCTACACTCATAGAAGAGGAATTAAATTAAGAGAGAATATTTTATCCTAATAAATTAAATTTCCTTTGAATAGAAGAGGAATTCAAAATAAAGATCTAACAATATTAATTTTCTTATAAATACCAAGAAGGACAAAATGAGACTACATAAGATAATTTGGGATACTAATAATACTAGGGTGAGTTAAGGTCACTACCACCAAATGCAAGAGTATTAGGCTTCTAATTATTTAATTTCTTCTTAATTTTATATATCAAAGTAGAATGTCTGTTTTTAGTAATCATATTATAGAAAATATGAGTTCCTAAATAAGAATTCAAAACATTAAAAAATTTAATAACAATCTTTTAGCTGATAATACGCTTAAATTTAAAATTAAGATTACTGAAAAAATTACAAATTAATCTTTATAATCAAATTTTTAACCAGAAGCTTCCAAAGGTTGTAACACAAATTGAATTATTTTAATTTGATTCAAAGATACTTCAGTAATTAAAATGATATCATCAACATAAAATAAATTAAATAATTCAGGTCCCTCTTACCGACACAAACTGGCTTCCAGTTACGTGAATTTATTTTATGTTAAATGCAATAAGCTAACTTTCCTGTATAGATAGCAAAAACATAAGGGGATAAATAGTCATCGTAGCTGTACCTTTAGAAGGCAAAACTTGCTCTAAAAGTTCACTATTTTCGTTAATACACACGGAGGAAGGAAAAAATAAGAAAAGACCAAATCTGCAAAGCATTCACCGAATCCAACCCTTTCAATAGAATTTTTAATAAAGTTCCAATTGATTTTGTCGTACGACTTTCCTTGATCAAACTTAATTTATTTTAAATTATAAAGTTTCAGATGCTTTTATTTTTTTGATTAACTAAAATTTAATACACTTCATTAGTTGCCACGTTGAAATTTCGTTTAGCCTGATTGATAATTTTATGACAGTCATTGACAACTAGAGACCAAAGCAAAGATGATTTTTGGTATAAAGATAAATCTATAAACTTTTTTCATATATAAACTAAATTAAAAAACAATGTTAAGTATAGAAACGAAAATATATTTAAACATAAAATAATTATATACACATCATTGTAATTATTGCAATTATATATTCACTCGCTGTTAAATTTAACAAACTCTGCACATTCAAATTATTTGTATACTAATCATTGCTATATTAAAAGAGGAAAATTCTTCATTGAAGACATTGTTTTATATATATATATATATATCAGTGATGTTATTTTTGTTTACAAATAACATCGCAGAACTTTTAAATATTAACGTCACTCTTAATATTAACTATATTACTAATAATTTTAGTCAAAAGTAGCATGTGCTAGACATAAATAAACTTAAAACAAGAGAAAAAGAAATTAAAAATATAAATATAGCTTACAGTGCCTTTTTTTCATATTTTATTAACTCTAATACATAAATACATTTATTTTAAATTAAAAATCAAAGCTGTATATGTAACATTCAACTTGTATTAATTATAAACCATAAATCATACATGACATATACAACTTTTACTTTTAAATTTTCAAATATATAAATTGTATATAATATGTAGAACTTACTACTTTATTAAAAAAGAAAAAACAACAAGTAAATCGTACATGAAATCATTAAGTAAAGAATTTTAAAAATACATCACACCCATAACTCAAGAATGAAATTACACTAGTAACGTAAAAAGGTTTTCCATGTACCATCAGTGCAAGAAATTCAGCCATATATCGCTCGTGGTTCTTCAGTAAAGTATATAAGTAATTATTCTATAAAAGAACCCAGAGCCTAATGACAGTGTTATCTATTACATCACATCACTTTATTCCATCTCTAACCCTGCTGCAAACCTGTCATCTCAAGTTCCATACAAGTAGCATTTTCAGACTAAGAGCTCTCTTTCTCATACACTTCACTGGCATATTTCCAATTAATAACTTTCCAAATATTCTTCAGATAGTCTGGTCTAACATTCTTGTACTGCAACAAGAAAAATAAAAGCATACATCAGAAAATCTTTTAAAAACTGATGCAAATAAAAACTGATGTTTTATTTTCTTTCTAATCGCCAAATAATAGCACGATATGAGTTTCAACATCATTAAGTGACGACAAATGATACAAATTTATTTCCAATGTTTGTGTACTCTTTAGGAACAGACAAAAATTGCTGAAAATGAAGTCTCATCCTCATTATCTGCAATCGTGATAAATTCTTTACAACAAAGGGAAGGTGAAGCACAATTGAATGTACGATTTCTAAAAGAACACAACTGATTTAAGAAGACTTACAAGAAAGTACATGCAAGTGTTGATGCATGCACGTATGTGTGGTTTTTTATCCCAGACAGTGGGGATAGAGAGAAAGAGGAAATCTTAATTAAATTCCAACTCATAACCAACATAGAGGAATAAAAATGAATATTCTATTGTAAGTTGTAACTATCATTGACCTAAATTCTTAAAATAATAATAAACTTAAGTGAGCTCTTGATTTGCTTTTTTTATCAAGTAAGCTGTCAAAGAAATGTAACCATTCCAACTAAAAGTAAAAAATAAAAATATTTACGAACATTCCCCTCATTTCATTATTTAAAACTAATGGAATTAAAATAAATATACTGAACCTAATTCAATTTCAAAAGCTAGTTGGGAGGGCAGGGAAAGGGATAAAAGGGGGATGATTCAAATCTTATAAAAAGTATTTTGTCAGTATTAGAACATCTTAACACAACCTCCTCATGCTTAAAAACTAGACATCTTAAGCATAACGTTCGCAGGACTAAACATATATGAGTCGCCCAACATCCTAACTTGACTGATATCATATTAGAAATGAACCAAGTCCAATTCAACTCCAAAAGCTAACTCAAAGAAAGGGACGATTGTCCAATTCTTCCAGAGTATCTTGGCTATATTGTATTTTTTTTAGTCAATATAAGACATCTTAATATGAAGTTAATCATGAAGTTGTGAAACTTTGGAGGAATATATGTGATAGAATACCAAATATGAGTAATGTGGATCATGAGGTAGGACAAGAAGTGTCAGCTGGTGGGCTCTATTCATGGGAAGCCCAAAATATGGAAAATCTGTACACGTAAGAAAAAGAAGTGTGTTGGGGGTGAGAGTTTGTTACATGTTGCTGAGCTGGCCAATTGGTTGTACCATACAATATGCTTTTAGGAAGAGAGAGGGGGGGGGGGGAGAGGGGAGTGATAAGAATTGCTTTTTGGTTATTGTTGGACAGAGTATTTTTAGTTTTTAAAAAGAGAAAACTCTTTTAAAAATTGGAAACAAACATGCTCTTAAATTCTCTGAGGAGCCTTGGCTCTGGTTTCTGCTTAATAAGAGCTCTGACTAAACCATCTTTGGTTTCATCATAACACTATCTCCTTTTATATCATTCTATTCCTATCAATATGGCATCACTTCCTCCTTGTCTCCAATATTAGTTTGGGTTAATAGTTAATAAGAAGATCTATTTCACATTTTGATTCACTAGAACCACTCAGGAATATCAATTATCAAGATGGAAATAATCATAAAAGCTCTAGAAACATGTTTGAAGGTCAAATTTCAGCACAAAGAAAGTTAGTAACTATTTTGTTCAAAAAAAAAATTCTATATTTCTGAAGTGTTTCAATACTGAATTAAAAAACAATTCAACTTTATTTTAGTCAAACACATTTTGTTTGAAATTTGTATTTGAAAACCAATGACTGAAAACTTGCAACCATCCCAAAGAAGCCAACATTTCTCGTTAGTCATAATCACAATACTTGGAAAAAAACTGCTTTCAAATAATGTCAACCACACTATCAGTAGTGGATCACCAAGTTCAAAATTTTACCTGTAAGTAGTATGCATGCTCCCAAACATCAATTCCAAGCAATGGAACCAAATTTGGTCCCTTAGTAACCAGTGGGTCCTGCAAATAAAACGTTCTAACATTACATCTGAAAATTAACAAACCAGAAACAAATTTTCACAGAGCATCCGTTATCCTGAACAAGGAAAGAGGAACAACTGTTAAAATCTTCTCTTCTCTCCAGTTTCCACTATAACAATCTTTCTATATCCTGAACGCCACTAACATTTGTAAAAGGAAGGGTTAATTATATATTTTGTCCCAACAATGTCACTCAATTTTAAAGTGGTCCCTGCGTTTTTTAAATTTGGAATTGAGTCCCGGTGATAATAAAAATTTGTAATCAAGTCTGTAAATTTTAATCACTATAACTTCATTAAAGCTGAACAGATATTGCTAAAACTTCTCTTACCAGATCTAGAAAAATAGAGAGGAACACATGCCAAATAGCTTCTGCACCCTTCAACTATAAGTTAGCCATGGATTCAGTGGCAGAGGTTAAATAGAGCTAGAGAGAAAATGTTCATCTGAGATCTGTTGGTGTTCTGGTGGTTAGCTCTAGACAAAAATTATTAAATAGTGTAGCGGGTAAAGAGCCACATCAGAAAAGCATATAAGAAAAGACAGATAGAACCAAGACTTTAGAGAGACAAATCAGGTAAAACTAATAAGGTGGCAGCAGGTCCTCGTGCGGTGAGAGCTGATGTAAAAAAAAGAAAGAAAAATGAGAGAACTAGAGAGATCACTCCATCTCAGCAATGAGCCTGACTGAAAATGAACATACGAGACTGCAGAAAACAAAAACGGTGGCAGGACAAATAAACACGGTTTCCATACTCAGATACAAATAGTTTGATATGCATACATCACATTCTATCCACCAGACAAGATGTTTTCTAAAGGGGAAATAAGAATTTTGGTAGTAGGTAAGGACTTGACTATAAATTTAATAAAATGTATGTAAGGACCCAATTCCAAATAAGAAAAAAGTATAGCAACCAATTTTAATAAGTGAGTGAAGCTATAGAGACTACATATATTTATACCTTTAAATAAGCTCAGAGCCTCAAAAGTCAAACACAGTTTGCAGAGCCATGTTACAATAATAACACATTGTTTAGAGCATTATCTATTCTTTAAGATATCAAAGATTAAATTAAAAAAGTCAGCAGAAGGAACATGTACTTGAGTGCTGAATCTCGTTGTGTTAATGTAATGAATATAGACTATTTGTAATAGCAATAAACCGTCAAAGAATCTTGAATGGTGTTACAAAATATACAACAGAAATACAAACGGGTAGAATTGAAGGCCAAACCAAAAACAAGGAGACTATTTTCATTCGCTAAATTTTTTTCATGTGCTATAGTTGATCTACTGATCTACACAGTCTCTTGGGATCATGTGAAAAAGAGGAGCATTGGAGGTGGAAGGGGAAGGGGTAGTTTACCTGGTTGCCAGTAGTTTCAACCACAAGCCTCTTCAACTCTTTGTCCAGACCAAGCCACTGGCAAAGCATTACAAATTAAGTAAAAGGAAACAAGGCATTTCAAATAACAACTGAAACATTAACCTCTAATGATTTGCAAGGGTAGAAGATAAGCCAGGAATTTCAGAATCTGCACAACTTACCACCCATCCAGACCCCTGTAGCGCTGCACCTTCAGCATTAACTTTTTGTATTAATGCTTCTAAAGAACCAAAATGTGTGTCAATGGCCCATCCCAGGGAACCCTTGGGTGGTTCACCACCTCCTTCCTGCACGAGAGGCAAAGTATTAGGTAAAAGAACCACCGAAGACAAAACACTTCCTATAAAACAAGATCAAGATACAAACTTACACGAACAGGAGCCAGATTTTTCCAGAAAATAGAATGGTTGATATGACCTGCAGTGAATGATACTCAGTTATACATGAGCTAAATTAAGCAACATAAAAAATCATAGAAAATATATCCTTGCTCCGTCTCTGAAAATCTCGTTTCATTCATTTTAAAATCAGGCTTAGTTTAAGTATCCACGATTACAAAACAATGATGCAACCCACCGTTGAACAAAGTATCCGTGCATCAGTGCATCAGTACCTGACATATAATCCTTCGCTTCACTAATCACTACCAAATTCACAGAAAAGTGTAAAGCAAATTCCATATCCCCTACTTCTCTTTAATATCTCATTTATCATCAACAAAGGTCACCACAAAATCCATCCACAATTACCAATTCACGAATCGATTTAATTCCAACCAACAAATAACGCAGTTACCCTAATTTACCATCTAATTAACCAAAAAGTAAATCGAGAAAAAATAAAGAGAGACCTCCGCCATTGAACTTGATGGCACTCTGGAGCTTAACGATGGAAGAGGAATCGGCCTTGGCGATGGCATCATGAAGCTGCTCAAGAGCCTTGTTGTAATTGGTGATGTAAGTCTGATGGTGCTTCTGGTGGTGCAGCTGCATGATTTCGCCACTTATGGCTGGCTCCAGGGCGCCGTAGTCGTAATCGAGATCGGGAAGCGTGTAGACATGCAAGCCGCGGGAATGAGTTGCTGAAGCTGCGGCTACGGCAACTCCGATTGGCTTTGCGTCATTGCGGAGCACGGAGGCTAGGGTTTTTCTGCTCAATAGGGCTCGCACGGCCATTGCTAAAGACAACGGAGACCCTTCTGTTACTGCACCAGTGTGGAGGATTCCGAGCCGCTCCAACAGAGGTGAGTGGGTTTATAAAAGAAATAATATATTATAATAATAATAATTTGTTTTTAGTTATATATTTCAAATAAAAAAAATGGTGGTTTAATTACACAGTTTTTATAACTAGTTTTGAGAAAAATGATTTTGAATTGAATAAACTTATATGAGTTTACACGCGTGAACAAGAGAGCGTTACAGCAGATATGTCACGAGTTAAGCAGGTAAATAATATATAATTAATCTTATGTCCATTTGTGCTGGACAGGAATAAAACTAGTAAAGGAGTAAATACATACAAAATTTAAAACAAGTTAATTGTCACTTTTAATCCCAGTTATGTTCACTACCAGTGTGACAACAGGATTTCAATTCAAGCGTAAAAAATTTCTATTGTGGTCCCCTCTCCTCAACACCTTATCATCACTTGAAAAATCTGTACTGCATTTATTTTATTAAAAAATGTACTAACTTAACATGTTAATGTCAATCAATCGCTAATTATACATAACGACAGATATTTTAGAAGAATTTTATTATATCTCCTAAAACATCATATTTTATTATTTTTCAACAGTTTGTTTTTATTTTATTTTATTTGAATTTTCAAAATAGATACATTCAATATGTTTATAAAAAGTATTTTAACATTTAAATTTAATAATAGAGAAAACTATTGAAATTAATTATAAGAAGGATTTATGCTGTTCATTTATTTTAAAGGAGGGACTAATTTAAAATAGTTAATAAAAAATAATTAAAACTGATTGCAATTTCATTTTAGTATTTTGGTTAAAACTACTACACACTTTATAAAAGCTTACATGGTATGTGGTTAAAAACACCTTAAAGAACCTATAATCATAAATTTAATATAAAAGTTACAACTAATATGTTTGAATCAACGTTAAATATATTCAAATGCAAATTTATTTTAATATTAAAAGCTATAACTTTCACATTAAAATATGATATAATGTTGTTTTATCGAGTTTTCAATCATTCATTAATAATGTTAAAATAAACATAATTTCATAACAAAATATAAATTTTTTTGTCGTGAACTTATAAGCATCTCCTCTAGCCCAATATGTGATTCTAAACACATCATATTCAGTGGGGAGCCCTAAAAGGGTGGTGCCCACAAAAGGGTCCAACACAACCCAAAGCAGAACAGTAACGATCCAGTAATTAGGCCGAAAAGAATCGACCGAATAATCTGCTAACCTAAATCATCGTCCGAAAAAAACAAAAGAACCTAACTCAATCCGCACGCTCAAAATTGTTGGTATAGGAATACAATCAGGACAGACTTGAAACAGAGACGAGAGAAACTCAGAAAACAAGAGAAAAATAATTACAGGTAAATGTTTGTTTAAATGTTATTCATGGCAAGAAAAAGTTTGAATATCTATATAAAATTATAATTGTAACAAGATGTGAAAACACCACCAGGAAATGTATGCTACTAAAAGCCATATTTGTAGGCCAATAAAATTACGACATGACCATGAACTAGTTCCTCTCCCTAATACTGCTGGTTGGCAAACGATTCTTAAAATACTATATTAATGCTATTTAGAAAAACCACTTGAAACTTGCGTTTGGCAGCACTTCCTAATTCCATATGGATTATGGGTGTTAACCCTCCATAAGGACTATAACTGTTCTTAACAATAATTTAACAAAGCCCATAAATATACTAGTCTTTGCTTTTGCTCCATACAGGGGACTTCTGCCCAACAGTATCACCCACTCCTGCACCTCCATTTTCTACATTAATCAGAGGATCAGATTCACCTTCTCTTGCCTGGAAAAATTTTGAAGAAAAAGGGTCACAGAATGTTCTTGTAGTAAATGGTCGTGACAATGCAAAGCCAGAAAGAAAGCCAGTTAAAAACAAACCTGGGATGTTTGTGCTGCAGTTTCAACAGCTTTTTGCTGATTCTCAATAGTGCAATAGTAAGAATATAGAATCATCCCGAGCATGGCTATCAAAATACCCAGTATGTTTCTCCAGCTAAATGGGTCATGGAGTAAGATATAACCAAATGCCAATACAAGGCATGTCTTCAGGTGTCCAAGAACCTGATAGGTGACTGGAGATGTCTTTCCAATAACAAGGAAGGTACTAAAATTGACAGAGATGGAAATAAGGCAGGAAAGAACTATGAAAACCTGCAATGCAGAAACAAACAATTGAGAACACAATAAAAGAGAGAGAGAGAGTTGGAACTTGGAAGACTATTTAACTCTTACCGTCACTTGTGTTGTATACTTGAAAGCAAATACATTTTGGTTGGTCAAAAGTTTATCCAGGTATGGACCAGAGATTAACAGAGTTGCTGCTTGATATGGACATGATTGATACAGAAGCTGTGTGGAAGAAACCTTGTACTTCTTCTGGATAGTATTTGTCATCTAAAAGCCACTAATTAAGGACAAGACATCCAGAGAAAAAATTGATAGCCCAATATAAAAAATCAGACAAACATCTTTGTAAAGCTTTCAAGGGCAATATAAGGTAATATTTTCTTCTAATTATGTTCAACTAACATGAATGACACTCTAGATAAAGAAAATGGACTTGTGTGAAGGCAAGCAGAGAAAGAGAGAAAGAGAGAGAGAGAAAGTGGCTCCAGGCCAAAAATGGGGGTCTGCATGTAAAGCCTTGAACATTTTAAACGAAAACCTAAGAAGATACAAAGTTGGGAATATGATTAGTTCTTCAGCCAGCTCATGTACCTCAGAGAAGAAAATAAATGTTTCAAGTTTTCTTTTCTGATATAGTTAGCAGCATAATATCTTCAAGAACCATTTTTTGTATGGTTAACAACAGTGCATATAAAATATGCCAGTACCACAGTGGAAATCTATCACAAAATTCATCTCACAGTATTGCTAAATATTTTAGGCGCTAATACAATTGGAAATTAATTTAAGGATACAATCTGAGCAACACAAGTTGTAATCACTGCTAGAAAAGATAAGAAAGAGCCCAGAGCATTGAGCTGCAAATCCGTGACAGTTGCAATCCCAACACCCAGAAGGAGGGTAGTAAGGGAAATTTGAATTCTCTTACTGCAGTAACAATGAAAAGAGAACAATTAATTTTATTTCTGGAAAAAGTACTGAAGGCAGCTATGCTCAGAAATGAGCATTGCAAATAGACACAATGCTGCTTCAAATGAGCATGAAAATTAGAAACAAATGATACTTCAGGTCAAAACAACATGAGAGAGAGATGATAAATCAAGAACAAAAGGAAAAAAAATGGTAGGTAAATGAATAAATCCTTTCGTTAAACATTACATACATTTTTATAAGATATTTCAAGTATATATTGACAATCAATCATAAAACCATAGTATTGGTTGGAAGCCAAATGGAACCTGAACTTCTTCCCAAGAAAAATGGTCTCCAAAAGTACAGTACAAGGAATGATTGCCAGCTTAGTCATCTGAAAAGAAATATCATAGAGAAGTTCAGAGGCAAGGATGATCAAATAACACATGAGAAAAACAGAAACCATAACAAACAACCATACTTGATAAAAGCCAACAGAATTGAACCCCAGGCTCAAATTTAAAAGTCCAATTGAGATCCCATTTAGAATCCCAAACCCCATTACGGCTTTCTGCTCAAAAGGTTTGTGCTCAAAGAATCTCATTCTGAGTGCCACATGAAGGGAACAAAAAGTGACAAGCAGATGCCAGCTCGTCAAAGTTGTTGCTGCATACCAAAGGACAAATTTAAAAAACTTGAAAGTTTCAGACAATAAACTGAATGTAAACAGGGAATCTCAAATTTGTATACAACATGGAAATAACCAAAATCATCATCATTCTCCACATTTCTGAGGTGATAAATTTACCTTCTCATGGATAGGACAGATAGTTGGCAAACAAAAAATCATATAAAGTTAAGAGATGTCTAATGTTTAGGGCTAGGCACACCCAAAAATTGATCAATAATTGCATTCTTAATGAGGCAACTTATCCGTTATTCACACTACCAAGTGACAATGTAGATTTAGAAAGAGCAACAAGGAAAATGAAATCATTAACTTCGTAACGGCTAGCGAATAAGACAACAATTGATACTTCCAAAGAGGCAATATTAATTTAGAAAAAGAAGGGATAACAACAGATTATGTCACATTCACACGAACAGTATCTAGAAACTAAATTCCAAACATAAAGGGAAACAATAAATCGTGAAATTTGGCAAATCCAATCTCCAATTAATACATCTAGATTTGAGATCATGGTTGATTCAATTGGTAGAAATTCATAGTTAACCAAGGGTGAAAATGAAGTACATTTCCATTTCCACCTTCTCATGTTTATGTTCAAACAAGCAAGTATAACATAGCTTTCATTCCAAAATTTCCACCTAAATAACCATGCACACCCTAGGTTAGTACTTAGCCTAGACCACTAGTACAATACAGCATAACGGATAGCAGCAAGTAAAATAGATCAACTTCCAAGTTCCAACAAAAAGACACAACAGGAAGGGAAGGGTTAATCTTCAATTCTTACGGCAAGAATAAAATCACAGAAACACAAGGCTTGTTAAGGTTAATAGATATGAAATGAAAGAGATGCAATACAGATAAATAGCCAAAAAGAAATGAATGAATTTGCAACAATCTAACGGGGGAAGTTACCAAAAATGAAATGCAGTGAGCTCATCAACGCCTTATTGCAAATTACAATCGACACAGATGAGACCACAGAAAGAGTCAACGCGCCCACCGTCCCCAACTGAAAACGTTCTCCCTCACCCATCTTTGTCTTTGCTCCAAAAACTGAAAAACCACAACAAAACAAATCAGAACAAAAGAATAAGCACTCCCAATTTTCAAAAGGGTATCAAACAACAGGCGAATCACAAGAACAATACACTGAACAGCAGAATTGGCCAAACCCAGAAAACAAAATAACAACTTTACCCTCCCACTAGCCGACAGCAGAAAAAAGGGAGAAAAATAATGAGAATTGAGTAAAAGGGGTTTGTGATTCGGGAGAAAAAGGCTAAGATTTAGATCGAAGCAACGGTTTAGGGTAGGAAGAGAGTGAGTGGTGGTGGTGGCTGGTCAGGTAAGCACGATGAAGAAGGAGAGCATCAATTGGGCACGGTGTTATTAATGTTCCCAAAAACCGTGGTGTGTGTTGGGAATGGGAATAGCATTGCGATGCAGAAGCTGAAGGCTTCGTCAAGATCAATTATTATTTATGAGTACGCGCTTGCACAGCACATCTACTGGTGACTGAGGAAGCAATGGACAATTAGTAATCAAACAAAATTAAATTAATTAATGGAAAATGGGGTTTGGTAATTTCGCATAATTATAATTATTGACCTTCCAAAAAATAAAAATGCCTTCAGTTCCGTCAGCATTACCGAACGCGATTTTGTTTCTGAGTTTTCAGTGTCCTAACTCCTACAGACTAATAATTTTATTATTATATAATATTTTTTATTAGAATTTATAATATTTAATCGTGTCAATGCCTTAAATTAAATATATTAAATATAAATTATTGTCATGTTTAATGTTACGTAAATTTTAAAAATCAATAATAAAAATACTTAGTATTGAATAAAAATTTAAAATAAATATATTTTAAAAAATTTTAATACAGTTTAACATAATTTTTAATAAAAAAAATTAATTTTTTTATGAATATTAATTAATAAAACTCCAATAAAAAATAATCTTTTGTAAAAAAGGTATTACATGTCATTAATAAAAAAAACTTTATACTATAGTTTTAATTAATGCTATTAAGACATCTGATTGTATGACTTTTCTTATAAAATAAATATTAGTAATTATTAAGACTCCCAGAATATTGAAGCACACTTAATTAATTAATGAACGTTTTCCATTGTTTTGTTTTTCAATGAATTTAGACAATAAAAAATTAATTAAAATATAATGATATTTTTTATAGCATGATTATTATATTAGTAAAAATTATTAATTTTTATATAGTTAATTTTAAAATTATAGTTATAATATAAAAAACATACATTAATAACATATCAAAATTAAATTTTAATAAAATATATTTAGATAAATATATTGAAAAGTGCTGATGGTGATAATATTTCTCATACTTTGAAAAATATCTTCACTCCAATTGAAGAAAGTTTCTCAAATAACATTAAAGATACATTGTGATGTTTTTCTTGTTAGTAATAAATATTAAATACATGTTCTCAGTATTAAATGTATTGCTACCATTTAATAATTTGTATTAAATATTAATGAATTGCTTTTGCATTCAATAACTTTTTATTATATATTACGAGAACTGCTATAATAATGCTTTGAATTAGTATAATGAATTTTCACTTAATACTAGTAGACATCTATAAAATATTTAATGTCGCTGGAACATTTTTAATGATTTATCAAAGAAATAAACTAAAAGAATATAAATCTATTTTTTTATAATCGGATTATTTTAATTATTTTTTAGCTGTGCTCAACTTAAGATGTCATTTTCTACGTGAGCCATTTTTGATCTGATCTGACATTACTAGATAAGAGAAATATTAGAATACATAAATTACAAAATATAGTTAACATTTTATTTGTATTATAACTGTTTTATTTTTACACATATTACTTCCTTTATTTCATTTTTTTAATGTTATAAACATAGATTAAATTTTATTAATCTTTATATACTATTTTTGTTTCTACTTATTTAAATGAGAGCATTTTCGGCCTAATATGATGAAACTTGAAAACACTAAATTTGAACTAGTTTAACCCAACCGAATTTCTAAATATTTTTTTTTTTAATTTTAGTATAGAAATTAACTTTTTTTAAAGTAAAATGTGAAAAAAGCAGCTTATTTTTAAATAATTTAAATTAAAATATTTTATAAACACAACTAATTTTAGACGAGCGGTGACTAGGTTCTTTTTCATTTATTTTAAAGGATCCAAATCAGTATGAATGAAATGTAAAAGAAAAATATTAATAAAATATTATTTTTAACATTTTTTAGTTATTAATAAAAAATATTAAAATTAGGCAAGTCTCACCATTAATTTAATTATTTTTACTTTTATCTTAATTTAACTATTTATTTTATATTTTCATTATTTTTATAAACTTTAATTAATAATTAAAAAATATGTTGATAACAATATTGTCTAAAAACTTTTGATAGAAAATTATTTTTCAATCATACAATCCTCCCACTGGATGATATTGTGCTCATGTTCAGAGAGTGTAGAGAGAAAAATAATTTTAAGTGTATTTGGATGAGATATTTTAAGTGAGTAAATATTTTTTTGAAAGGATTTATAATTTTATATTGACAATTTCATGGGTAAAATTTGTTGTTTAGATATTTAATTTTAAAAATTGAGAAATTTTAGTGAAACTTTTTAATAGACTAAAATTAAAGAATTTTTAATCCTAATAAGAGTGGAAATTTGAAATTATTTTTTTATTTATAGTGTGTTTCATTTATATTTTTATTTAATTATGGTTAATTTAATAAATTAAATTTAATATTTTAATTATTTTTGTTAAATATAATGATTATTTTATTTTTTAAAAATATAAGTTAATTACTTTATCTAAACAAAAAGCATTAAGCACATCCACATCCACATCCACATCCAATAGTATATCACAAGTGCACTAATCAACAAAGTTACTCAAATTCATATATAAACTATAAACTTTTTTTAAAATAGATATCATCCCTTAACTTCTGAAATAATTCTTATTAGATATTTGCTTTGAAAAACACAAGTGACTGAGTGTACCTATCAGCAAAGTGGTTAAGTAAAAAGTATGTGCTGTAAAACTTTTTACTACCAATTTAGTTCATCAAATAGTTCTCAAGTAAAAAGTAAGTGATTATATGTATTAGTTCTTTAGTTTTTAATCTTGTCTCATTGGTCCTATATAACAAGCTGAAAAATTATAATTTTTGGTTACATGACATGTAAGATGCTATAACAATGTTGTTTTACATATGGTTAAAGAATAATTTAATCATTTTTTGTCACTGTCTCTTGTTGTCATCTTTGACATTCCTAGCCATCATTGTCACTTCTTGCTCCCTGTCTTTGATTACCCCACCTCTTACATCACTGGTTGCCCCAAACTCCCCTTTCTCCTCGCAAATGCAGGTATGTTAACAAATGCAAGGGTACATCACATTTTAGATTGAGATAAGCAGTCTAATAATGATTTCAACAAAGTGAACGGTAGTGGATGGGTTTACGTCCAAGGAAGAAGGAGACTCACTGCAGATTATAACTGGTTTGCGTGTGTTCTATTCGTGATGGGTGTGGACGAATATCTGCGTTCAGTTTATGGTGAAGGGGTATTGAGTTTGCAATATCTATAGTGTGGCCGATGATGAAGGTAGGATCATGGTGGTTCAAGGTTGGGCTAGCAAGTTTGGTCTACAATTTGTGAGCTCTAAGCAAGTCTTAATGGTGGTTGAAGAGGAAGACAGAAACAAAGAGAGGTGGTAGGGGTAACTGGGAAAGTCGTGAGTGAGGAAGGAAACATCAAACATTACAGTAGTGGCGATGGTGAAAATCAATCATTTTTTTCCCTAACTTTATATTAAATAATATCGCTTTAGCATTTTAAATGTTATTTAATATAACATGTCAGTAAAAGTTAAATACATTCTTTAATGTAAAAAGAACTTAACTACGCAATAAACTATTATTTAAAGACTAATAAGAAAATTTTAAAAAATAAAAAATTAATATACACGATCGTTATTATCTAAAGAATTAATTTACGAATTTATTCTATTTTTGTCATTAGACATTTTAATTTATTGCAAAATTGACAAACAAAGCCCATAATTTTTATGTGAGATTGTGCCTAAGAATTTATAACTTGTTTAGATGCTGAATTATAAGGGTTGATATGCTTACTCGGTAGGTTGTAAAGAAGCAAGCTAATTTATTTTATTTTATTTTTTGGATTTACTTGTGAGGTAAAACTTTTTTAACATTAAATTAATACAAAAAATTTAATTTTAATCTCATGCACTACATCCATCCTATATTTCTCTTTGTTTTGAATCATTGCTCATACACATTATTTTCATCTTTTTTGTCTCTCACTCTCACTTTTCTCAACGACCCACCATTTGAAATAAATATATAGGTCAAAACTTTCATAACCCGCAATTTATGCATGCTGAGTACATTCCACAAGTATATAGGTCAAAACTACCATTTTTCACTTTTTTTCTTGTTCTTTTAATGCTCACCTCAATCAAGCATACTCCTATCACAGTAGAATTTTTCTTGTTAGATGTGACCAGAAGAAAAATTATTGTTTTATGAAAATCGTTGGGAGAATTGTGATAACAACGTATTCTAGCTGAAGATCTCAAATCTCACTCTTCATAGACATGGATTTGTTTGGAAGAGCTTATGAACACTCTCACAAGTTGTTTTCAACTTATTTCAATAAATTTCTTCAAATAGCTTATAAAAAAAGTTATTTTCACATTATCTCAATAAATTTAATTGTTAAATTTATTACATTAGTTATTGTTTCAAAAAGAACATATTGATCAAATAAGCATTTATCTAAATGCACTCATAAAATAATGCGGGTTTTAAATTCTATATCTCCTCTTCCAATCCCCAATCCTATTTCCCTATAAAATACAAACGGCTAAGAGTGAAGTGCGTAGATTTTTCTTAGTTGACAGCATCTTATTGAGGAAGTGAGATTGAAAATAGAGGATTGAAATCCTAAAATGTGTTCCAATATTGCAATCAAGATTTGCCATTAGATGTTTATATGCTTATTCAAGGAAGCAAAATTGGAATATTTATATATATATATGTGAAATGATGTAAAAAATATCCAGCAAGTATTTGCTAAAACTGAGCCATATTTGGTTGGCCAATAACTTTGACATGACATGTAATTCTCCCCCCCCCCCCCCTCTCCCCCACTAATATTGTTGGTTGGCTATCAACGCACGCAAAACTAAACTAAAAGTACTGAGTGAGACAATTCACACCTGTAAATATTTGAGAATTAAGTCTGAACAACTTTCTAATCAAGGGTATAATTCCTCTATAGGCCTATATACTTCAATGTTGATTTTGAAAAGCTAATCCATAGAGTTAGTCTTTTTCTTTGCTCCAGACAGCAGGCCTTTTGCTAAAGACTGTACTTCCATTTTCCACATTCATGAGAGTATCAGATTCAGCTTCTCTTGCCTGGAAACAACGGGGAAAACAATTACTCACAAAGTAGCTCCTTGTAGTACAAGATCAAGATAAAAAAAAAACACGAGATGCAAAATGACACATAAATAAAACAAACCTGTGATGCTTGCACAGCTCCTTCGGCTGCTTTTTGCTGATTCTCAAGAGCGCAACAGTAGGAATATAGAATCATCCCAACCATGGCTACCAAAATCCCCAGTATGTTCCTCCAGCTGAAAGGGTCATGGACAATAATATATCCAAAAGCCAATACAAGGCATGTCTTCAGATGTCCAAGAACTTGATAGGTAACTGGAGATGTCTTTCCAATTACAAGAAATGTACTAAAATTTACAGCAATAGAGATCAGGCATGAAAGAACAATGGCAAGCTGCAATACAGAAAATAGAAGATGAAAATACATTAATAAAAAAAAAGAGTGATTGCAAAAGTAACCACATAAGTTTTTTTATATCTCACCGTCACTTGTGTTGTGTACTTGAAAGCAAAAACATTTAGGTTGGTCAGAAGTTTATCCAAATATGGTCCAGAGATTAACAAGGTAGCTGCTTGATACGGACATGATTGATACAGAAGCTGGGTAGAAGAAACCTTGAACTTTTTCTGGATGGTATTTGTCATCTGAAAGGGACTAATTAAGATCTTAACAAGACAGAAACACACAAATGGTCTACTAGCCAGATAATAAATAGGGTCATCATTCTCGAACTGTCATGCGCAACAGAAGGATATACTTCTGTTAAGTCAAGTTCAAATGAAATGAATGATAAAGCGCAGAGGCACTGGGTAAAACCAGAGACGACGCATGTACACACTTGCAGATTTATACATATAAAGTCTATGAAAATAGGAGCTACATTAACTCGGGGAAGAAATTTATCTTGTCACATGCCAAATGCAAATTTAGATGACAATTTTTTTGTCGTGTAGTTACCGGTTTAATTGTCATGAAGAAAAACTTTATAAGGCTAAGAATATGCATTTGTATCACCATTTTTTCCAAATAGTTAGCAGCACAATTATCATGAAAAACAGTTTTAAAACGGTAAGAATATATGCATATTCACTAAAGCACAGCATGTTCTTTTACTTGATTTGTGGAAAAAACATTCCATAACTACATTAAAAATTGAGCAGCAAACAAAAGTGGAACTTGAACATTCTTTTAAGGATACAATCTGAGCAACGCATGTTGTAATCACTGCTAGCAAAGATAAGAAAGAGCCCAAAGCATTGAGCTGCAAATCAGTAACCGTTGCAATTCCGACACCCAAAAGGAGGACAGCAAGGGAAAATTGTATTCTTTTACTGCAATGACAGCCACACCAGAACAGTTAATACAGTTCAAAACTATTGCAATTGCTAAGGCTACTTCAAATGGCACAAAAAACAATTAACAGAAATCCAGAATACTGGATAACGATAGAGTTCAGGTCAAAACAACAAGCCACATAGATGCCTTGACATTTGTAGGTCAAAACATCAACAACCTGACATTTTGACAATCACATGATGACTTAAAATATGTTAGAAATCACACTGAATGAAATTAATAGCTTAAACCGAAACAAAGAGGGAGGAAAAAAGAAAAGGTTGGCACACAAAACAATTCTTTAACGGAACTTACTATAAAACAACTGAGACGTATATTAAGAAATCAATTATAAAATTAGAAATGCCATAATGATGATAAGAAGCTGAACGGGACCTGAATTTCTTCCCAAGAAAAAGGATCTCCAACAAAATAGTACATGGAATGATTGCCAGCTTAGTCATCTGAATGCAAATGTTAAAGCTTGTTCAGAAAACCTTGAAAAGCTGCTTAAACAAAAGAAATAAAAAGATCACACACCAAAGAAAAAAAAAATCACCTGATAGAAGCCAACAGAATTGAAGCCCAGGCTCAAATTTAAAAGTCCAATTGAAGTTCCATTTAGAATTCCAAATCCCACCACAGCTTTCTGCTCAAAAGGTTTGTGCTCAAAAAATCTCATTTTTAGTGCCACATGAAGAGAACAAAATGTTACAAGAAGATGCCAGCTTGTCAAAGTCGTAGCTGCATGGGAATCCAGTGATACGTATATAGTCACAAGTCATACACAAAAGCACATAAATAGAAGGAACACAGTCGCAATAGTCACCAAAAGAAAGCATATAAGTAAGTTGACATTTGTGAACCGTATCAATTTGCATACAGACTTAGATGTAGTCCCTTAAGTATTTCCTGTGCTATTTTCTAATTAAAATTAGAATTTCACTTTAGTAATCAGCATACAAAAGGTCGGTATTAAAGGTAAATACTTACTTTTCAGAAATTCTAATTTTGAATAGAAAACCACACAAAAACACATATGATACGTTATCTAAGTTTTGTCCTTTGCAAAGAGCAATACCTTCATGAACTTACCAAAAATGAAATGCAGTGAGCTCATCAACGCCTTATTACAAATCACAATCGACACTGATGACACCACGGACAGACTCAATGCGCCAAGAGTTCCCAGCTGAAATTTTTCTCCCTCTCCCATCTTTTCCTTTATTAATCTCTTAACAAATCCCAAATAATAAAAATAAAATTACATATATTCAAATAATAATAATAATAATAAAAAAAAAACAAGACGAAGACATTGAAGCAAACAACGCCAAAGGATGCACTTTAGCACAAACCCAATAAACAAAATAACAACTTTACTAAAAAAGCACATTGAGAAAACTCACATAAGGGAGATACGATTCCAAGAGTGAAACTAAATGGCTATGATATCCAGCGAACTGTGAGAAAAGCTCTTGGATCCGATTAGCTTAGACACGTCACGATTCTGCGTCATGAAAGTTTATGAATGAGAAAGAAGAAACTCAGCGACTAGCACAGAAGCTCTTCAAATGAAATGGAATGAAAATGAAAATGAAAAAATGAAAAAAAAAAAAAAAAAACCGGGAAAGGGTAATTGGAGGAGGGTGGCATTGATCGTGGTCAGGTAAAAAGAAGGGTCTCTCTCGGTAAAGTGAAAATGCAGATGAATTGGTGGGTACTTGTTGTTGCAGTTGCAGGAGAAAGAAGGAGTGAAATGCATAATTAAGGTCTAAAAGAGGCAATTAATGAAGAACATTAATGAGGTTTGAAACTTTACTAAAATACTATTGGTTCTGCAACGCTCATTTTTTTGTGTTTTCTTTATTTTTACCTCAAAAACGACGGTGATGCACCTTTTTTGATGCTGCTTTGCGTTAAAGTGGCACAAGACAATATTATTTATTGTCTATGGCGTACAATGTCATTTATTATTTATGTGAATGCCTTAAATTCGAGTCAATTAATTTAAGAAGAATATTAATAAATGTTCTTAAAATATTTATTGAAAATATTAAATTACTTTTTCATTTTAAATTGATTTACTTTTAATTTTTTTAAAAGAATTAACGAAAACGATGAATGTTTTAATTAATGAAATGATTTTATTAAATGTTTATTATTTATTCTTCTTAATTATCGGAAAAATACTTTAGAAAGTAATTAAAAATTATTATATTTGTTTAAAATGAAATTAAAAATATCATTTTGTTAAAATTTTAAAACGTTACTTAATATACAAACAATATTGAACTAAAACATTGCTTGATGTAAAATTAAAAGAGTAGGAAAAAGTGATGTCAATATAACTAGTTGTAATTTTTAAAATGATTTTATTATATATTATAAAAATAATTATATTTTTAGTTTTTGTGTCATAAATTATGTATGATTTTAATATTTATTATTTTAATGTTTATAAATTCAATTATTTAAATTAAATTCTTTATTCTTATATCTCATTTAATAATTAATAAAATATTATAAAAATTAGTCATATTATATACATATATATAATATGTTTAAATAAAATACAATGAAACCTTTTTGTATTTATTTGATTATTTTATATTCTTTTGCTTTGTAAAATTATATAAATTAATCATATACTTTGATATTATTTATAAGAAAAAATATTTAATTTATCAAAATTATTTAAAAAATTTATATGCCATAAATTTGAATTATATTTTAAAAATATTTACAATATTAAATAATTAATTTAATATATTATATATTAAATAAATGAATATGTTATAGTTAAAACTTCATTAATATATATTTAATAATAAATAAAAATATAAAAAATTAATAGTCAATATATTTTAAAAAATAATATTTATTTGTTATAGTTAAGATGAAAAACATTAATATCTCATTAATAGTTTTAATTATGGTCTAGTATTTTTTAATTATTATATAAAATATTGGAGAAAATTTTTAATTTAATAATTTTAAATTATAAAAATTAAATATAAGCAATTAAAAATATAAATACCAAAATTATACATGAGTCAATAAAAGTGTAATTAATATTTTTAAAAATTATTTAATTTCATTAATTACAGGTCTTACACATTAATTAGCAAGTTTTTTTAAGAAACATATTTTTTCATTAGATGTCTGTGAACTATTATTCTCTTTGGTTTCAAAGTGATTGACGTTTACAATTTTTTCACCAAAAAAAATATAAATGCTTAATTAAAAGAATAATTTTATTAAGTTATTATTATTTTTTCATCTATTGAAAGGTTGACTCACAATACTTAAAAACCATTTCATTCACTGTTTATTTATGGCAGAATTAGAATAAAAAAAATATTTTATTGAAGTCTTAAAACGTCACATAATATGTAAATTTCTTCATTGTGCTAAAATGAGACTTAATTTAAAAATGAAAGAAGCAGTCAAAGGTTCATTTTCTGCTGAACACAACCATGAGAAGAGATGAAATAAAAAAACAGTTAATATTGTGATATGTAAAAAAAAAATTAATAAAAATACTAAATTGAATAAATCACTAAAAAAAACTAAAGAATCGATCATATCATTAATCCAAATAAATAAATAGTTTAAAGTTGATTAAAATTGACGTTAAAATATTATGTTGTTTTATTAAATATTTTATACAATGTTATTTACATATAAATAATTATTATTTAATATCTTATTTTAATTTTTAACTTATACAATATGCAATATAATTTAAATTTAAGTTTTATAATTTATATTTACTTATTGTCTTATTTGTTATAAAATAAAACTATGTATATAATTGTCACTAATTCTACAAAAATGTGATAAATGTATTATCTTATATTGCTATTAATTAATTATCTTTATTGACTTCATTTTTTAAATTGTGTTTAAGTATATAAAAATGATAAAAAAAATCTTAAAATTTATTATTATATTTCATGTATAAAAATATAATAAATATTTAATTTAAATTAAAATGTATTATAAATAATTATTAAATTCAACATTGTTAGTAGATCTCGTATTATGGTCTATCATAACATCATAAGTATGCTGTGTCTAATTTTTATTCAATATTATTATTTATTATTAATAAATATTTATTAAATTATAAAATATTATTATAAAATCATAATTTTTATAATTTTTAATAATTTTTATTAATAAAAAATATTTTAAATAATGTATTATTAGACTAATCTCGGCCCACCCTTACTCTTAATAATATTTTTTAAAATATAGTTTTTTATTTTATTTCATTTTAATAATTAATATCGTAATCAAATTATTATTTTTTATAATGCTGCAAATATTTTAAAATTTCAAATGTGTACTGTAGTTAAAATAAACTTATAAATAGAATCAAGCAGAATAACTCTCAGCTGTCCAATAGTTTTATTTAGTTTAAGACAAATTTTAATAATCATTTTATTGTATCATTAATAATATTAAATATTTTTTTTATGTTAAACATGTATTTAATAAAAAATTTAAGACTGGCCTTATAGAAATACATATTATTTTTTTATACAAATTAATTTTTAAAAAATATAAAATATTTATTAATAACATAAATTGAAAAAGTTTGGGAATATGAAAGATAGAAAATATAAATTAAAGATGAAATAAATGAAATTTTTTGAAAAAATAGAAACAATTAATTAATCAAAATTAATAAAAAATGCCATGTAGCATTTTTAGTCATTCTTAAAAATGTTGCATGACACTCTTTGAATAGTTTTTTTTAAGAGAAAAAGTAAAAAAACAAAAAAAAAAATTTAAATATGAGTAATCTTAATTTTTAGTTGGCAAATTTACACATGTATTATCTTTACGCATAGTATATTTGATGGTAATTTGTTAGTTTTTTTTCTTAATCACTATTTTATATTCTAAATAACATTAGCATACTTGTGAAAAGGTAAAAAAATTATATTATTAAAAATGTCAATAAACTTATAAGTTCTTTAAGTCAATTTCTATTCTTATTTTTAATAGAAGCACTAAACTTAACTCTTTAGACTTGTTTGGAAGTTTGAAGGGGAGAGAGAAAAAGGGTTTGAAAGGGACATGAGGAGAAAGGGAAGATATTAAACTCTTCTTTTATTTTGATATTTAATATTGGGAGAAGATGGTAATAAGAAATTTTATTATAATTATATTGTTATATTTTATATTTTTTTATTTATATTGTTTAAAATAAAAAATTCATATTTTTTTAAAAAAATTAATATTTTTATTTTTATAATTTTAAAAAATTAATATTAAAAAAGGTTAGGATCCTAATCTTGAGTACAAGAAAGTGAAAGAGAAAAATATTCAAAAAACTCTCAAATTGATGAACTAAAAAAATGAGTGTTAAACACACATTAGAAGTTTAGAAAACTTCCCCAAACTCCTCTCTTAAATAATAACTCTCAAATAATGATTAATTTATCATTTCCCTGCCCTCTTAAACACAACTCACAAACATAGTTTTATAGATTATTCTAAGTATTCTTAACATTAAAGATAAATTCAAATTTCTAATTAGTCTCTTAATGAACGAGCGTTCCAAGCAAGTTTAAGATGACTACATTTGCTCACATGAATAAAGTTGGTTGATAAGGTTCATAACCTGAAGTATAATTTATAAATTAATTTTTTTTTAATAATACAATCAACATTTCTCTATATCCATTGTAATGTAACTAATAATAAGGAAGGATTAATTTTGTGATGAGTCATAATTCATCTGCTCATATCAAAAGAAATTGCAAATCCTTTAATTTATAAACTTGCACAAACCCTTATTTTCTTAACTAATAGACCGTCTCTAATACAATAAAAAATATTTTTAGTGTAAATGTGACATTTCAAGCAAATGGGTAAAGTCATCAAATGCTTATGATGTCTTAAGTAATTTATGGGAAAGACATCAAAATAAATAAATCAAACTAAGAATTTCATTTATTTTGCACAAAAAGCCAAATCTACCCCCAACTAATGTATTAATACATAGTTTTTGAACTTATCTCTTATAATATTTAGATTTTTTGATTATTTTCTAAGAGTGAGACCCTCGATTTTTATTATAATCTAATAAATTATTTTTCTTTACATATTTTTCTACAAAAAATTGAACCTAGAGATTGTCTTTTTTATTTATTATATCTCAAACTCTTTTATCCAATAATTCTCATTAGCTTTCTTCATTGTTTTTAGATCAAACCACTATCTTAGGTTATATGAGTGATTGTGTCCTAATTCACTAAGTTAATTTTTTTTCTATCCTTATTGTTTTAAAAAAATAACATACAAACTTATTAACTAAGTAACAAATAAATTAAAGTAACCAATACAATTGTATATGTTATGTTGAGATTGCTACAATAAATAACTTACTTAAAGTTAAATATTTCGCTTTATTTTGAAAAATTTCTCTACAACTACTTTTATTTATAATAATTTTGTTTTAGTGTATATTATACTATATTGATGGATAATAAAAAAAATTACATTTTTATAACTGAATACATAATTTAAGCTATAAATTATAACAAAATCATGATTTTATTCTATTTTTTAATTTTTTTTTATTATCTTGATTCTACACTCTCACGGACACCTTAGCCTTCCTCAAAATTTGTTTATATCATAACTCAACCATATACAAGAATAATATACAAATAAATAGTAAATAAATTAACAAATCACTAAAAAAAATGTTTTTGAATATTAATTTAAAATAAAATAAATAAAAATTTATTAACTTTTTAAAAATTAAAATTTTATTTAAGTTCTATTTGAATGAAAGATGAGATAGAGAATAAATAAATAAATAAATAAGAGAACAAAAAATAAAATGAAAAATATTTAAATAATTTTAAATAAGAAAAAATAAAAAATAATCGAATTGTATATAATATTTAAAAAGACTAATTTAAAAAAAACAGAAGACATATAAAAAAGAAAATAAAATAAATTATGTGAGATTAAATTATTTGTAAAATATTTATAAAAAACGCTTATAACAAAAGAAATAAAAAATTAAAATGAATTAAAATTTCTCAAAATATAAGTTTCAATCGCGTACTCAAAATATAATTTCTCAAATAAATTATAGGTTTATCTTGAATGTTAAGTTAAACTTTAAAAACAATTAATTTTACTCTTAAATTTAATTAAATAGATGTAAATTTAAATTTAGTTTGGCTAAATTTGCATCTCAAAGCAACCAAATTTCACTACAAATTGTTTAGTTTTACTACTTATCCCCAACCGGCCTAAGATAAAGTGAAGAAGGGAGATGTAAAGAACATAAAAGCTAAGCGAAAATCTTTAGTGAAATGGGGTGAACTCTTTCTTATGTTATTTTTAGTATATCTTTAATTAGCGATTACAATTTAATAAAAATAAAAGTAAAATTAATCAAATTAGAAATGAAACAAATGTGATTTTTATAATTTTTAATAATTTGAATTAATACTAAAAAAGATACATTTAAAAGAGTACCCTATATATGTTAGTATTATTTTTTCAAATATGTTAAACCATTTTATTACAATTTGCATAATGTTTACAATCTTAATAAATTAAAACTAATAATAAAAAAAACGTATTTAATAAACAAGAACATATCTTATTTAAAAGAAATTGTAAAAAAAAAAAGGTGGCATGGTTTCTCAGATCCTTAAACCCTTCCGCCACAACGAAAAATACTTTTGCGGCACTATTGGACGCAGGGCAGAGGACAGCCAATACACCTCTGTATTTGTTCTGTTCCGTGGAATCTGAATCTGTGTTGTGATTGATGCAGAGGATCTAGCCCTCCCTCCGATGTTGCTCTTCTCCAAGTTCAGGAAAGCATTGCAGATCCCCTGCGGATTCCGGCGACACCTCCGAAGACTCTGTGTTCCGTCCGAGGAACGTGTCTCATCAAACCCGCAACTGAGTCTTCGTTTCTGCATGTGGGTGGCTCTCAAGTTCGAGAGCATTGAATCTCGAGATTACTATGACTTGGTGACTGATGTTCTTTGCGTTAACAACTGGCTTTCTCTTTACTGGGGGGCTCTTGAGTTGCTTAAGAAATCTGGGGTTTTGATAACTTCTGATTCTGTTAGATTTTTGATTAGGTCCTATAGGCGAATTGGTCTCCCCGAGAAGGCGATAGAGTCATTTGGAAGAATGAGTGAATTGGATTGTAAGCCCGATTCTCATGCCTATAACACCATTTTGGTTATTGCGTTGAAGAAAGAGTTGTTGTTGCTGGCTCTTGGGGTGTATAATTTGATGCTTAAGTCTAATTGTTGTCCCAATGAGTATACTTATAACCTGTTGATTGGTGGGTTTTGTAGAAGTGATGATGTTAAGGGTGCGCTTGAGATGGTTGATGAGATGGCCCAAAGGGATGTATTGCCGACTGTCTTTACGTATACCACTATTCTTTCTGGTCTGTGTAATGGGAAGAAGGTTGATGAGGCACAAAGGTTGTTTAATGGGATGATGCAAAACGGGTGCCAGCCTGATTTGATTTCTTATAATGTTTTAATTAATGGGTTTTGCAAGATGGGTAGGTTAGACGAAGCCATTTCGATGCTACGGTTGTTAGAGAGAGATGGGTATGCCCTTGGATTATCCAGCTATAGTTCTCTGATTGATGGCTTTTTTAGGGCTAGGAGATACAATGAAGCATATTCATGGTACACGAGGACGCTTAAGGAGGGGATTAAGCCAGATGTTGTTTTATACAGCATTATGATAAGGGGTATGTCGAATGAGGGGAGGGTGGGAGAAGCTGTCAAGATGTTAGATGAGATGAACGAGAAAGGCATAGATCCTGATGCTCATTGTTACAATGCAGTTATTAAAGGTCTCTGCGACATTAATCTTTTGGATCAAGCTCAATCTCTCCAACTTGAGATTTCTGAGCATAATCAGTTTCATAATGCTTGCACGCATACCATTCTTATCTGTGACATGTGTAAGAGCGGAATGGTTGGCGAGGCGAAGGAAATATTTAATCAGATGGAGAAGCTTGGATGTTTTCCTACAGTTGTGGCCTTCAATACCCTTATAAATGGACTGTGCAAGGCTGGCGAACTTAAGGAGGCACACCTTTTATTTTACAAGATGGAGATTGGGAGAAGTCCTTCGTTATTCTTCCGGCTTTCTCAGGGTTCTGATCGGGTTTCTGATAGTGCTGGTCTCCAGAAAAAAGTGGAACAAATGTGTGAGACTGGACAAATTTTGAATGCTTACAAGTTTCTTATACAACTTGCTGATAGTGGGGTTGTGCCTGATATAATGACTTACAACATTCTAATCAACGGATTTTGCAAGGTCTGTAACATTAATGGTGCTTTGAAGCTTTTCAAGGATATGCAACACAAGGGGCTATCACCCGACTGTGTTACTTATGGGACACTAATTGATGGGCTTTACAGAGTTGGCAGAGAAGAGGATGTCTTCAAGATTCACGAGCATATGTTAACACATGGGTGTGAACCTAGCTTGGCTGTTTATAGAGCACATATGACTTGGTTGTGTAGAAAAAGGAAAATCTCAAGGGCCTTCAGTCTTTATTTAGAATATTTGAAGAACTTTCGTGGCAGGGAAGTTGATTCAGTCAATGCTCTGAAGGAATGTTTTGTCAAAGGAGAAGTTGAACAAGCAATTCAAGGTTTACTAGAACTGGACTTCAGGTTTGGAGATTTGGATGTAGCTCCATATACAATTCTTCTTATTGGATTTTGTCAAGTAGAAAAAGTTGATGAAGCGTTAATTATATTTTCAATTCTTGATAAATTCAATATCACTGTCAGTTCTACAAGTTGTGTACATTTGATCAGCAGTCTCTGTGCAGAAAAGAGGCTGGAAGAAGCCATAGTTATCTTCCTTTACACTCTTGACAAAGGTTTTGGGTTGAAGCATAAAATTTGTTGCCGGCTCCTGAACTGTCTTCTTGACCAAAATAAAGTGGAGTATGCCATTGATCTTATTGGTAGGATGAAGTTTGTTGGATATGATTTAAATAGCATTGGTTATCGTAGAACAATGTCCCTTTTTCATCAAGTACAGACTGAAAAGGACAAGCAGTAAAAATTTGCTTCTCACACGATTAAATATCACTGACTGATCAAGATGAATGAATTTCTTTATTCAGCTCTTCACATATCCTCATTAAGGAAAGTGGTTATGAATCAGGAGATGAACCAAAGGTGCCCTTTAATCCTTATGCATATGTTGAGTGTTGAATGGTGTCTTTCCTGAGTTACGATTGAAAAATTATAGGGATCAATTGAAGTGTATATTCTCGTATGCGGGCTTTTGGGATTTTACTTTGCATTAGGAATTGAGTTCTCTAGAACTAATATAGAAATACAGACACTTTAGATCTCTGAATTTTCTTCATTGCTGTAAGATTTTAAAGAGCAAGTAGGAGAGTTGGTTTGAGCTTTAGATCTAGTGAAGCTTAGTTAGTAATTTAGTATGATGAAATAGATGCACCCAATGTCACTTGATCTTGTGGCCTCTCTTTGACCTGAAATACCCACAAAACTTCTCATTTCTATTATCTTTGGAATTTGTAAATTCTTCTTCCCTTCTTCCTTTGTGGGCTTCTGTTTTTGGGAACCTTATGATTCATTTATGCACAACCTGTGGTCGCATTTGAATGTGTGTAGCAATAAAATGTGGAGCAATAAAATGACGGGCTTTCTTCAAATTTAGAATGTCATAGACTGAAAATAAGATTTTCTGAATTATGCTGGTGATTGGGAGTCCTACCACCACTGTCCAGCCATGACTACTTGTGCTGCTTTGCTCAGACAACTTGAAGTCAATCACCTTTTCTTGTCTTCTCTTTATTATTTCATGTCTTCACCTCCAAGTTTTGCTCAGAGGACTTGAGGTGTTTCGAGATGCTGGTTTTTGGAATTTGGGAATGAAAGAATTTCTTAATTTTGTTCTGCTTGTTCTTAGTTAAGAATTTACTTCTAGTTATTTGTTTTTGGTGCCAATTCCTTGTCTTCTTGGCTATTCTCCACCTAACAATGTTTTCTTTTTCATCTGGGGATCATTTCTCTGTTTTATTGTGTGAAAAAGATATTAATAGATGGGGTCTCTATAGTCTGTAGGTTTTTCATTATAGGGGAAAGGAGGCATTCTTTAGATACAGAGATTAAAGGACTTGAAAAAAAAATAAAATTAAAAAAAAAAATAAAAAAAAAATATATATATATATATATATATATATAATTTCCCCTTCCTTTTAGTCTTGACATTTGAAATGGTTGCTTTTCAGCAAATTGGTTACTGAAAATTTCTAGGAGCGCAATAGGTGGGTGTTAATCTTGATTTTTAAACCACATTTTTCTTTTTTGGTAATCTGTCTATTATATAAAAGGAGTACCGACATAGTTAGATCTCCTCTTAAAATGAGAACTTAGATTTCCAATCCCAGGTACATTATCGATGCCATTATGCTTGATATTTTCCTTCTTGCAGGGCCATTATTGCTGGGACAATTTCTTTTGCTTTGGCATTCTGCATCCTTGTCATCAAAATCCGGTACGACCCTTCATTTCAGGCATTTTTGGGTTTTCTGGTTGTTGTATGCTTCATTACATTTCTTCCTATCTGCCTAAGAACCTTTAGGAAAACATTAGCGAGAAAGAGGGAAAGAAGAATGTCATTGTTCACATGGACATTCTTTATGGCGATATCTCACATATTGTACAGTGTCAGGCAAAGGTGTACCAAAGATAGTCACGATCTGATCCTGAATGAGAAGTTCTTGCTAATGATAAATTTCATGGGATTTCAATTAGCCTTCCATGTCTTTTCACATTTTAACATCCAATGATCAAAATTTAGTGAATAGACATTGTTACTTGTGTTTATCCCCAAAAAGGAAAAAACAACATTTATTTTATTACTTGTTCAATTTCAGTGTGTATATATCAAATGCAAGGTTTAGTTGTATATTACTAGGTTGCTTACGATTTTCTTTGTAAATGGATTCTATGCCTCACATAGTTGGTTACTTAAGTAAGTTGAAATGCTAAAATGTGGTTTATGTAATGCGGATGTGCATTCCCATTAAGATTGATAAGGATCGAAACATGGGCACCCTCAAAACATGAACTGATGTCAGATGTGTTTTGGGGGGGGGGGGGAGATACAAAACAAGTCTTTTTTCAGATACGTATGATGCAAAGCAAGAGGGTTAAGATAATAATTGTTTATTATTTTACAATTTAATATCAATTTGAGAAGGTGATCCTGAGTCCTGACCATGAACCTCAACTTATATTGTCATCAACTTATCCTGTTGACTGTTGCAAGTTTCGTTGTTCCTCTGATTGAGTGCAGTAATATCTTCATTCTTCAATATTCAGGTTAGTCAATCTTCCATCTTCTGCTACATGCTTATTTTTTCATTATAACCATTTTGTTAATAAAGGTGTAAACCCATGGAAATTTTAGTATATTTAATATGGTTTTGTTATCATCTGCCCTTAGGGCTGATTTTAAGCATTCAAAATTGGTAAGATTTTATTGGAAAAACAAATATTTATTATATAAAAAATATGAAAATTGTAATAAATATTTTCATTTCCATAAAAGCTTACAAATTTTGAAGGTTTAAAATCAGCCTTAAGGGGTAATGTCAACATTTTCCTATTTAACAAAGCTATTCTGCTTAGTACTGACTGAAACTTTGTTCTGCAGTCTTTGTTGTTCCTCTAATTAACAATAGGACTTAGTAAAGGGGAAGTATTAAAATGTGACTCTTCTGAACATGGTAGTTAAAATCGGGAGTTGAATCGTAAAATCGTATGATTTGGGTCAGCCAGATGATGCAGATCGGAGCAAAAATTGGTGAAAAATGAAATTGTGATTTGGATCATAAAATCGGTTAAATCCCAATTTGCCTTTGATTTCAGCAAAATGAGGGTCGGATGCGGATTTTGACCCAAAACTTTTATAATTCGAGCCCAACCCAGTTTTTCATTTAGGCGCGAAAGAAACTCTGCGATATTAAATCCTTCTTTTTTCTTCATCAAAGCCTAGAGCGGCTTTCTTCTTCTTATTTGCGATCTCTCGGGTTTTGTCTATCGATCTGCGCCAATTTACTTGTTTGTTATTTTCTTCTCATATTTCTCTGTTTTCATCATTGAACCCTAAACTGACAAGGGGACAAGCTGACAACGACTTGCTAGGTTTTTCTTCCTCCCCTGTTTTTTTTTTCATCTTGTCCGAGAATGGCATCAAACATGGTTGGGGTCAAAGCTCAGGTGGTGGCATTTCTGGGTCACTCCCAACTGCAACCGACAGCTCCAATGCTATGGGCTCTTTAAGCGTGCCTCAAAAGTTGGTTCCCCAAAATGCCCGTGGAAACAAGGGTGATGTGGGATGGAAGTATGGATTTTCAGTCCAAGGAACTGTGAAGATTCAATGCAAATTCTGCCAAAAGGTATTCAATGGAGGGATTTATCGCCTAAAACATCACTTGGCTAAAACAAATCAAAATGTTGAAGCTTGCAAATCTGTTCCCGATGATGTGAATAAGGAGATGATGGAGGTTCACATCATTCGGACAGTTTTGCAAGAAAAGGGGTGTAGATTCACAGGCCATAATAAACAACATATTCAAGAAGGATATAAGAGAGGATGCATGTCAAGCAATTGCAAGATTTTTCTACAACAACGCCATAACTTTAGATGTGGCAAGAAGTGAAGAACTTCCTGCCATGTGTGAGTTAATTGCACAACACACTCCAGGATTTAAGCCACCCTCTTATCATGAGATTAAAGTGAAGTATTTGAAGCAAAAGGTGAAGATGACAATGGAACTTATTGAAAAACATAAGGCTGTTTGGAAGAGTGTTGGCTGTACAATAATGACAGATGGGTGGACTGACAAAAGGAGAAGAACCATTCTAAATTTCTTAGTGAACAGCTCGAAAGGAAGTCAATCGATGCTTCCTACATCACCAAAACAGTTGATAAAATATTTAAGATGCTTGATGAAGTTGTGGAAGAGGTTGATGAAGAAAACATAGTGCAAATTGTAACTGGTAATGCAGCAAATTATAAATCTATTGGAGAGATGTTGATGGAGAAAAGGAAGAATTTATATTAAACTCCTTGTGCTGCACACTGCATTGATTTAATGCTTGAAGATTTTGAGAAAAAGATATCCCTCCATGAGAAAACAATTTCAAAGGGAAAAAAAATCACAACTTATATTTATTCAAGGACTTCTCTCATTTCATTATTACAACGCTTCATAAAAGGAAAAGATTTGGTGACACTAGGTATCACTCGATTTGCCACTTCATATTTAACTTTGGGATGCCTTCATGAGAACAAAGGAGCTCTTTTAAGAATGTTCTCGTGTGACGAATAGAAGTCCAATAAGTTTTCTAGGACAAGAGAGGGAAATTTGGTAGAGGAAGTTGTTTTGGACAATGGGTTTTGGAAGAATGTACTAATCTATTTAAAGGGTGCATATCCTTTAATTAAAGTCCTTCATTTGGTTGATTCAGATGAGAAGCCAGCCATGAGCTTTGTTTATGAGGCAATGGACCAAGCTAAAGAGGCTATTAATATAGCTTTCAATGGTGTTAAAAAGAGGTAATTGATTATCTATCAAATTTAGTTAAAATTAAAATTTAGTAGTCTTTTATTCATTTTTAAAAAATTAACTTATTTTATTTATTTTTTAGTTACATACCTTTATAAAATATCATTGATAATAGATGGGACAAATAATTTCATAAGCCTTTACATGCTGCTGGCTATTTTCTCGACTCTCAGTTATGTTATAATCTTGGATTTAAAGTTGATCTTGAAGTTAAACGAAGACTGTATTATTGTATGGCAAGGATGGTGCCCGATATTGAGGAATATACCCAAATCAATGTTTAAATTGATGATTTCAAGAAACAACAAATGTTTTTTTGGTAGTTCCTTAGCTAGAACAACACTTCAGAAAAAGACTCCAATTGATTGGTGGGAGTTGTATGGAGATGAACATCCAGAGCTTCAAAAGTTTATCATTCGTGTATTAAGTTTAACATATAATTCATCTAGATGTGAACATAATTGAAATGCATTTGAGATGATAAAATTTTTAGTAAAGTTGTTTTTAATTATCTACATTTTACAAGCCTACATATTGCATATACATATTTTAATGTGTTTAGGTCTATTGATATTGCCAATCTGGCAATTCTTTTGTAAATGTCAACTTTTAGGCATCTCCTTTCCAGATCTTATTGATCTGATAAAATACCGTTGGCAAGTCATTCGTGACTTATAAACATCGGCATAATTCTTTTGAACATAATGACTGAAAAGAAATAGGTGTGACGTTTATTTTGAAACATGAAAGACCTCAAAAGAACATGGTGCAGTAGGAAAAGAAGTTTCCTCCTCTTTCCCTCATTTATTGTATGATTTATTAATAGAGAAAAAGGCATACATTTTGCAGGTCTCACAAAAATATTGTAGGACTCGTTAAATGCACGTGTCTCTTTCTCATAATAGAGCATCTAGTAATGGAGAATATTTTTAACTATAAGAGACTCTCTATACTTCTCAAATCACGGGAAGATGTAATATTACCTGAGATGCGATAAAAAGGTACATGAAAATGAATCGCAGTTTTTGTTTTGGTGCTTAATTGCGGATTAAAAAAAATAAGGTCTTTTGAGTTTAATTTGTGGGCCCTAGTTTTGTGTTTCACACGGCTCCTATATGTACTGGAAATGACCTCTTCTTTTATATTGAACGTTCTTTAAGAGTTGAGTTTGGATCTAACATCATTTTCCCCCTCAGAGTAATAATTCACTTCACCCGTTGAACCAGACCTACTTATAATTTAAGTTTCTTTTATCAATGTTACCATGATTTTCTCCAATGCTACAAAACTTCATAGTTTACAATAAACAATGTTTTTTTGGGTCATGCACTAAACATAATGTTTATTGCGGATGGTCATTGCCAAGTGAAACTTCCAACGCCTCACATTTCCTCCTCTTTGGATAACTTATTTTAAATGTACACTTGCTGAGGTGTAAACGTATTGACCCGTGAATTATCTTGCTGACATGAGATAGTATAATTAAATGCATGAGCGAATGATGAGACTCGAAACTCAAAACTGATGAGGTGCTCTACCAAATCGTCAATGTACTCAATCTGTGCTGGTAATTACCTGGTGACAGACATAAAATGTGATTTGTGATCCACGCAAGTCAAGTTTCTAGCGATATACCACGCTTACCCCGTGACTAGTTTAGCTTTCCATGTTTGCAGCATTTGTGGTTCTCAATATTGGAATTTTGTTAAGAGAAGACCAAGACTAATGAAACGAGCTTAGTTATTTTCTCTAGCCTAAAAAAATTCTCTCTTAAAAAATCTAAACCGATTTTGGGGCTAAATTGAGTGCTTTTATGTAACCTAGAGGTAGCATTTGACACCATGGAATGGAATAATTTAAAATGTTATATTTCGTTTTTGAAATGTGCCCATAAGACAAAATCAATATTACGTTTGTACCATTATGATTCTTAACCATCGTGACCTAAATATGCAGGTAAAGGGAAATTTTTACCTAAAGATATTTTACCTGATGTAAGTTTCCGCTAGGGATGTCTCCAATAGAACGTTGAATGATACAATAAGATGTCTCACTCATAATAGTACCTAGATTCATTGTTAATTCAAAGTATATTTAATGACAAATGAGAATTTACCTTGGAATGTTGCAACCTTCCCTTGCTTGTCCTACACTACTATTATTAAGAAAAAGGGTGTAGTGAATGATTAAAACACAGCTGGAGGTTATGCTATTGTAAGAGGTGCTAACAGCTAAGAACATGATATGTGAGAAAGCTACATGCGAGTCGCCATACATATTCTTTAATGATTTTTTTGGAATAAAAATTTAAGGATAAAGAATGGCGTTGCAGTTCTATACAAGTCTCCTAACTCGATCATTTATAGTATAAGACTTACATATTTACCTTGCTCTCCAAAGATGGGTAAACTTGTAACTTGTTGGATGCAAAAATCAAACTTATACTAACACCATGGGAAACCTTATTTTTCATAAGACGAACGTTAACAACACACTTTTTCTAATACACTCCTTATTATTTGCTAAAATTTATTGAAAACTACCAAAATCATATAAGTTCCACTCTTTCTCGTTACTAATTTAAGATTTTTCTCTTATACTTTTGTAATTTTAATAAATTTTAACCAACAACAACGAGTGTGTTAGATAGAGTGTATTGCTAACATTTTTCTTTTCATAAACATTTTGCTTCAACTTTCAAATAGAAGCATGAATGTTTTTTTTAATGAAAAATGCTAATACTTGTCCTTAAGGCACTACTCAAAGAATAAAAAAAGGAAAAGTTTTATGGAAAAATGTTATTAATACACCCTTTGTGATTTTCAATAAAACGTGATGTGATTTTTTATAAAACGTTTTGTTCCTTAACCAATGCTCTTAAGGCACAAGTAAATAAGACGTTTTTTTCAAATGGACATGCAATTTTTTTAGATGAGACATGATACAGTGTTGAGCCTAGAACAGACATTTGGACGGGTTTTGAGCCAACAGGAGGGGGAAATTGTATAAATTTATGAAAGATGAGCAAGTTTTCTGCTTGTTGGTTGTTCATTAGATCAACTAAGCATTTTGAATTCTCAGACATTCATACAAACTCTACAATTATGGTGCATTATTCGCAAAATTGATTTATCTACCATCCAGTACTATATCATATATTTCATACAAATTACCAGCTATATATGCCCATATCTCTATGAATAAGCTTGAAAAAGTATCCAGTTTTGAGCAGTATCATGGCACCTGACACCATCACTGCAAGGTTGCCAATCTATCCCGGAGTCTCCATAGGTAGAAACCTGTCAATCACAAATATAGTGTTGCATCTCATCATGCATGTTGTATGAAAGGCATATCCGTGCATCTCAATTAGGGAATGCTTTGGTTCACCATATTGATGGCAAGAGCCAAAGAAGTGCAAAGCTATTATAGCTCCCCTCTATATACAAGTAATGCAGATCCTCAAAACCCGATAGGCAAATAACAATCATTTAGAAACATTTACCTAAGTAAGTTGTCAAGTTGCACGAAGGGATCGGACACGATTTTGAATCAAGCTCCTTTCCCAGTCTGCTATATCCTCAAATGCATGTTCTGGAAGACTCTCAAATGGCTCTTTCCATGGATCATTCTTGGCCAAATCATAAGTAGCTCCACGAATTGCCCTTTTATTTGGCCCACAAGGTCTTTTTGAAGTTAGCATATCATATGCTGTATTTAACTGTCCAAAGAAAAATGCCACATTCATTTTGTGAAAAAATTAACCCTTCTCAACTAAGAAAACGGTTAACCAATCCATCACCACCAAGAAAATGATGTACAACCAAATTCAATACACATGAAAAACGAGTAGTATGGAAATTGTTTCAGAATTCAAAGATAAGGGGTGAGGGTTTAGGACTCACATTCATGTCACAAAACCAGAATAAATAAGCAATTGCCACTGCTGGAGCTCTTCCAAGTCCAGCCGTACAATGCACATAAACTCTTCCTTTTCCCTCAGAAATTGCCCATTCTAAGGATGAGACCGCTTTAGGTAGTTCACTTCGCAAGGAATCAGGATCAAAGTCTTTTGCCTAATAATGTAGATAAGAGAAAAAAATCAATAAAATGAGAATGACAGTATAATATAAGAACTACAAAGCAAAGCATTCTGTAAAGTAGATCAATTTAAGAGTCGGGATAAGTTTACAATATGGATCATGACACAACTCAAAACTCTACTTCCTAACCACATTAGGCAAATCACTTTAATATGTTGTTTAGATTATCACAAAATGCAAGTCTTTCTTTATCTTTTGCCCTCAATAAATTTACAGAAAAATGAGCTTGCTTACCGGTCTCATCATGTGGCTAATTTCGAGTTCACCACACCTTCGTATTATTGACTGCAAGTCTATTCCCCAATATTCAATATCCTTATCTTGTTGCAAGTTAAGAATGTATGCCACACCCTCTTCCTTTTTCAGGTGATCTATGTCATCGGGTTTCTGTGGTTGAGAGCCCACAACCAAATAGTCAGTAATCAGTGTGTAATTCATACCTGAAATCAGGAACCACTGTTTGCATCAGATGAATGATATAGTAGGTCTCATCATAAATAAAGCAAAAATTTATGAACTTTTTTTTAATGCCCGTTTACATCAATTGCAAAACTTGTTTGTACAAGTTAAAATTAAACTTTGGCACGAGTTAATAGATTTAAAAAGAGGTAGCATTTGACAGAGCAAATGGCGCAAACAAAAGTACTAGCTAGCAGATGTCAATGTTACGTGTGGTAGCAATAGGATAGAGATGAAACTGACCCAGATCGTGATGATACTCGTAAGGGTTCCTCATCATCCTCTTCATAGCTAAATTGTAGTCCTCCATTCTGTCCTTGGATTTTGAGGCCTTCTTGCTTGTGGGGTTCTCCTCAATCCCACTTTCTGATAATTTACAACAGATTTGACTCCGCGTAACAGAGTATTTAAGAGGAACCACAAAACCGCATGCTGATTTATTCATCTTCATCTGCTTTGAAAACGGTTGCGTATGCACAGGAACTCTGAATACTGAAGGGAAGCCAATGCTACTAACTGTTCCCATGTCTGATCTCTACTTGCGTTTCTTGTTTGTCTCTATGTCAGGGGTGGTTCTGGTGTATAATGTACACACTGTTGTTATTCTGTGACACGTTCATGATAGTATTTTGACCAAAACGCCCTTGGATATTTACTCAATGTTTTTTTAATGTTTGTTTAAGTTACTCCACAAAATGGGTAATTTCAGTTCATCAATAAAATTAAAATATTATATTAAAAATTGTATTAATATTTTATTAAAAAATATGCATAGTACTAAATAATTAAATGTTTGTATTATATATTAAACAAATGTATCCACTTTCATAAATAAATAATAAAGATATTGTTAACATCGTAAATAATAGTTATTATTTTTTATAAATAGAACTAAATTATTGTAAAATATGTAATATTTTATTTTTATATTATTATTTATTTAGAATGTACTTGAAGCATGGATGAATAAGTTCTGTATAAAATCAAGTGAAAGCAGGGTTGGTCAGCCCCAACCCTATCACCGCACGTTGCGCACCTAAAAGTGGATCAGGTTTTGCAACAATTTGTTGAAATATCTTATAATATTGATATTATATTTTAAAATTATTTATAATATTTAATATTATCAAGGTTTTGTCCTAAAATATTTCAAGATATCTTAAATATTCCCAGTTAAAATTACTTTTTCTAATTTCACATTTTTTCATATTTTTAATATTTCATAATTTGCTTCTTTTATTTAATCAGAATTAATAGTACATCTAAAAGATAATGTAATGTGATTTAGCATCGTAACTCACGTTAAATTAAGTCAATATCAACTTTATTATATTTGATTCCCTCATTTTCGTTTCTTTTATGTCTATATACCTATAATTCATCCCACTTAATTTTTTTTATCTATTTTGAATAATTGTCATACTCTTATTTATTAAAATATAATTTTCAAAACTTTTTAAAATATAATATCATCACATGCAGTGTCAAAACTTAAGAAATATTAACACTAAGTCAATGTCTCTAAATTTCGCCATTGCTAAATTAATTTTTTATGTGCAATAAGTTACAAGAGCAAAGATATCCATAAAAGTTTCCAAAAAGCATAACCTAGTCGCATGTACATTATAATATTATATAGATAATTTAAAATAATTATTAAAATTTAAAAATAAATAAAAAATTTATGAATACGAGTATGATAAAATAAAGGAGATATAAATTGAAAGATAGTTTTTATTCTTGAATAAACTTACATTTTTTAAGTTAAATTATACATAATATCACATGTTATATTATACTTAAATTATTTTTAAGATATTATTTTAAGTTGTATAATACTATTATTAGGATATTGATACGTGTCAATATGTTTAAATTTCGCTAAGACAAGTGACAATTTTTTTAAAAATAAATTTTATCATTTTCAATAACAAAACTAGTGATAATATAACAAAAAAAAAAGTTCTGCTGACTACAATAGTGAAACTAGTAATAACATGATAAAAAATTCCTAAACATAAAAAATGTTTTAAAAAATTATATTTTAATAATAAATTATTTTATAAAATAATAAAAACTAAAAAACATACAATTTTATCTTTAAATTTAATTGTCTGAAAAAAGAAATAACAAATTCCACCTTAACTATATCTAAAAGATAGATAGGGGATGATAGAGATTGTGAATTATTACATGATTCCAAATTATTTATTTATATAGTTTTGGCCAATTTCTATTTATCACGTTGCTAAATTTTATCAATTTTTTAATTAAAAAATTAACCACATATTATAAAAATATTAACCGAACTATAGATAGATATATAGTGACTTAGACCATGCAATAATTTTCCGATTCCGAAGAGATAAAGAAGCTTCGCATCCTTCGTCATGAAAAGTGAGGCACAAAAGTCGAATACGGACGGTGGATTGGAGATGACCCAGTGGGGCAAATACCGGCCCAATGCTTTTCTTTAACAAAATTTGGGCCTCGTTTAAGGCCCAAAGAGGAAACGAGTAAATTGGTGGCAATGAAGAAAAGATCTGCTTTAGTTTTAACCAAAAGAAAAAATTTGCTGACTACGGTACTCTAAACTTGAAAAAATATTTAATACTATTTTTAAATTATATTAAAATATTAAAAAATATTTTTTTTAAAAAAATATATTAATAATTTTACTACTAAAATTAATAATTATAATTATTTTATGTATATAAGAGCATAGAATGCTTTGTTAAGATGGCTCTTTCTTCTTAGGTGTCCCTTTCTCCTTAATTATATGCTACGGTCTACTGCTACATAGAGAGTCTATTCCTCTATCATGCCATTAGTAGGTGTGAGCAACTTACCCCTTGGCAGGCTGTGATGCTAAATCAAATATGATTTTTTTTTTCTCTCTATGTAAGGCTTAATCAAGTTATGTCTCTAAAAATAATAATATTTTTTATTTTATAATTTTTGTACTTAAATTTTATATTTAATAAAAAATATTACATATTTTTTACATTTTTTTAATATAAATGTGAATAATTTTTATAGAAATTAAAATAAATAATATAGTATTCGTAACAACTAATTATTAGATATTGAGACTTCTTCTATCTTGTTTAGATAAAGACTCAAGATAAATAAGTGTAAAAGTGAATGTGAGTTAAAAGAGAAAAAAAAATATTTTAAAAAAATAACAACTATCATTGTGAGAGAAAGAAAAAAAATTATTTTCACATAACTTTAAAATAATTTTGATAAATTTGTTTTTGTAAAAGTTATTCATCATTAGATAAAATTGAAATTTTGATAGAAGTTTCATGATGTGTGATTCATCTTAAATAATTTATATTGTTGCTAGGATGTTGCGATTAGTTGAACTTGCACAGTAGCTCTATTTTTGAGTATTTTCATATTCTTAGTTCTTATTTTATAAATTTTGTTACAAAATTTGATTGGTTGATTGTAAGTATGATTTGTACACATATTTGTGACTTTTGTTCACCATTATTTGATCATAGTAGAGTTATTTTCTTAATATCGATGACTCATAATTTTTATCTCTCATATAGAAGGAGTTTTTCATGTGAAACAACTTAATGTCAACTTTATATTTTAGTATTTTCGGTTGCTGCAATATTTGTTATTACTTCTTGTAGATTTTTGAAAGTTAAAAGATTTGATTCTATTACATTATTTATTATTGCATTTGTGTTGTGTTATTGTCCAATATCATAGTGAGATTAGAGCTTTTTGGTTGAAGAGTGTTGTATGTAACACTCCAAATTTTGTAATATTATTTTATTATTAATATAAATATGTGGATTGCTATTTGAATGTGTAATTGATGTATGTCATGATGGTGTGGATATAAGTGTATATGTGTGATAATGTGGATGTATATGAATATGGGTATATGAGCATGAGTGTGAATGTTGATTCTGTATTAAGAATGTTTGACTGTGATTGGTTTGGATTGATGAGAAAATAGGCTAAGTGTGTGTTACATGGACATTCTCGCTGTAGTGAGAAGGCCTTGGACGAGAGGACTGCATTTGTTGTGATTTCACTGTAGTGAGAGACTTTTCGCTGCAGCGAGATGACAACAAAGAGAGGTGTTTTCTGGGTTGCAGTCTCGTGAGAGCGTCTCACTGTAGCGAGATTCTATAAAAATCAGAGTGTAGTTTCATCTGATATTTTTTCTATAATAAGAGGGTGTGTCGCTTCTCGCTGTAGCGAGAACATCACGACCAGATGGGTATTTGAAGTGTTTAGGGGTTTGAAAAATTCATTTCTCATTCCTGTCTTCGAAATTCCTTCGATACTCTCAACTTTCAACCATATTTCATCGATTAAATTGCCTCCAAAGCCGTTTGGGAGCTAGATTGAATATTGAAATTGTGTTTGGAATGCTTGAAGGTGAGTTCTATGGGTTTGGGTTTCGATTTTCGTCCCTCTTCCTTGCTTTCTCAGTTTCTCATGGAGATTTTCCATGTGTTTAGGATGAAATCTGTATGGGAAGCATTTCCATTGTTGATTTCGTATTGGGTTTTCATTCCGAGGTAAGGGGGGACTCTACTCTATCTCATTATACTTGGAGATTGTTTATTTGGATGTATATTGTAATGTGATTAGAATGATATGTAGGAAGAAGTGTATTTTGATGAGAATGGTTTGGTTGTGATTGAATCTTGATGGAAATGTGGTGTGTAATATAATGTGATTGCTGTTTGAGAACGGTATATGATAAATAATGAATGTTATGTGATGAAATGGTGTTGAAAATTCTGTGTTTAAGTATAATGTGGTTGACATGTGTGAACATGCTATTTATTGATGACGAATGATATGAAATGGTTGAAAGTGTGGAAACGGCATGTTAATTGTGATTATTATTGTGTTTGGAAATGTTGAAAACTATGAATGGTTCAGCGATACACTAGGGGTGTGAAGATGTGGGCAGTAGAGATACCTCGGGGAAGAGAGGGTGGTAGTGACACCAATAATGAGCGTGAGTGCACCACAAGTCACACACTCTCCTCCTAATTCGGCATCTGACTAACACCTTTGTTTTGGAGCTCAGTACTGCGCATGTTGTATCCATGGAGCGGGAGCTATCCGGCGACCATTCATGGTGTGAACTGAATAAGTCCCTGAGGTTGAGGGAATCAGAAATCTGTGATCATAGTGCCACAATGAGCGTGACTAACGTGTAGTGAGCGCATATGTGTGTATGGATTGTTTGATAGTGTAGTGAGCGCACTTGTATATGAATGAGAATGAAATATTTAAATTATTGCTTTATGTTTGTTGATGAATGATTTAAATTATGTTGAAAATATGTGAAAGTATGCTAGGTGAGTCTCTATGCTTGTGTGTATTTGATAGTGAAGAGTACTCACTCTTACGTTTATTTTTTAGGTGACCATGATGATCAGCACCGGGTTCAGTGAAGGGATGGATGAAACTGCTATATGAATTGAAAATTTATTTTGAAAATCTTGATATATTTAAATTAGTCCTTTAGCATTGATTTGATTCAAACTTGTAATTTATCCTTATTTTGAAAGACTTTATTGAAACCATGTGTTGGGAACTAATTGAATGAAAATTTTTATTTATTCCCATTTATTGTGAAATTTATTTATTTTAGAAATTAAATTTAAGGTGTTACATTGTACTTTCTTGAATGATGGATGTAAATACACATAGGAGGGTTAAATTGAATGATACTAATTATCATTTATAGAAAAAAAAAAAAAAGACTTGCCATTCGTGAAGAATATGCATCTTCCTATCTTGACTATTCAAACGTTGAATTTTATGTATAATAAAGAATGAGACTTTAGGCATCAATAAGTGTATGGTTTCATTCAACATTTTATAAATGATAGTATTTATAATCATATTGCAAGTGAGACACATGTCAGGACTTTGTGTGAGAATATTGAATCTTTGTATCTCTTTAGGTCTAAGAACAACAAGTGATATTTGCTAAGTTTCATTATAAGTTTGAAGTATAAGGAATGGACTTTCATTTTAAATAACTTGAATGAATTTTAAGGACTCCTTGATCAAATGTCAAGAATGGACATCAAGTTTAACGATGAGATTTTGGGAATATTGTTGTTGAATTATCTACCTTAATCTTTGGAGATATTTAAAATTTCTATTACAATCTCAACTCCTAATGGTATTGTATCTTTGCAAATCGTAAATGTTAATATTCTTAATAAAAAGATGAGAAAAAAGATACGTGGTTCTTCATTTCAATTTGAGGTGTTTATTATTAAAAATAAGGGAAGAAGTAAGAAAAGACAATCAAAAAATGATAAAGATAAGAGCAAAAGTAAGTACAAATTCAAATACAAGAATGGGTAGTGTCATTGCTATCACAAAACATGATACAAAAAATTATTTTCAATTGAAAAAAAGGAGAATAAAGATAAGAAAGGTAAGCCAAAGGAGAAGGAATGAGATGATAATGATCATGTTACTACTACTAGTAGTATATACGACAATCATGTTATTCTTTATGATTTTGAGTAAGTGAATATTATTTCAGATGCGTTGTTTAATATGAAAAATTCTTCCAATGTGAAAGGTAAAATCACAAGTGATCTAGACCAAAGAAATAATAACACATCATGAACAAACAAAGATATAAGAGAGTCACAAATAAGTGTACAAATCATGCTTAACAAAACTTACAAAATGAGAGCGAAAAATAGAGTTACTATGCAAGCCTAATTAAACATACAACAAACCTTATTCCAATGATCCAATCCTTAAAGACAAAGGACCATAAATCTTGAAATTAGTATTAAAGTTTCAACTCGATGTAACGGTGAACAACTTTGCAAACATAGATATACTGAGACTTCTCTAAAGTTTTACAAGAATGGCATTCTCTATTCTTTTCTCACAATGATTAATGTTTTTTTCACTCAAATGACCTTTCTGTCTTTTAATCCTAAAGGCTAATCTTCCCTTCTACAATTTATATTATCACTTTATATTACATGTCCATTTGACTATCTTTAGATGGATCCTTTCTCTATTTTCATTTTTTATAAAAGTTTAGTAACATTCATTTGGTTTGATGATATATATATAGAAGCTTGTTATTTTTTGAAAAAGCAAAATTGTTGCTATACTTGCAATTATGAAAATTAACAAGAGTTTATAAACTCTAGTAATTATTGGAATTTTTAAATCACAGCTAAATATTAAAATTACTTGCATTTGTCTAGAATCACAAGTAATACATTTGCAATGCATGGATTTCTTACAGAAGGATTAACCACGGTTAACACTTTTAACTGAGTTTAAACTCCTACAAAAATCAAATTTAATTATGTGTAATTTTTTTTGTAGTGCAAGTTACCTTTAATGAGGTTCTATTTTCCAGAACCAAGGTGGTTATCATAACCGCTATCATTAAGCATTGACATAGAGATTACATTAAAGCGAATATTTGGAGCATATTTGACTCTTCTATGTAACAATTACACTCTTATGTTAGTTTGCAAGCACCTATTACCCACACCAATTACTTTTGATACGCCAATCTTTACTCATTTTTAATGTTTCATAGTTACATCAAGTATAAGATGTGAAGAACTTTTTTCTTTAATATATAAACACTAATTACATTTTGGAAAAAGTTAAGACACAACGCTGCTAGGGTTCTTTTTCAAGAAACTTCCCTTTCTTTCAAGATAGAGAGACATTGTTGGGGTGCTCACCCTAGTCTCTCTCTTTGAGGGTTTGCTATCGCAGGGAAAGACAGTGACTTGGAGATTGATGACGATATATCAAAGGCCTCTAGGCCAATGAATCCCATAGGGATAGAGGTTTAAAAGGTTGAGAAATGTTCGAATGAAGAAATGGATTTGATAGACAAAAAAAAAAGAAGATCAAGATCGGAGCCGAGGTGTCCATGGAAGCCCAAAAAGAACACATGCAAGAAGATCAACATACTATAAATCTAGAGCCATTTCAGGTTTTTTCTAGCCCTATTGTATCTGAACATGTATCTTATAAGGATAAAGTTTTGGAGTCAACAGATATAGATATAACTCTTGATGATAAAGATATCATAAAATTTGTGTTAGATGATTTCAACATTAATGCTGATTCTGAAGAAATTAGTGACATAAATAGTGTGCATGATCTGTGTTTTGACCTTAAAATACCTTTAAAGGACTACAAAGTGTGGTGTTCGCCCTGGAAATATACCCTCATAGTCAAACTCTTAGGCAAATCTGTCAGTTTTAATTACTTGAATCAAAGACTTACAAATTTGGGAGAAAAATGGATCGATAAAACTTTTTGATCTAAATAATGATTTTTTCTTAGTCTAATTTGAGAGCATGGATGATTATAAACATGCTTTGTTTAAAGATCTGTGGCTAATATTAGATCACTATCTCCTTGTTCAGAGGTGGAGACCCCTGTTTAGAACTAAGGACCATAACCTAAAAAAATAGCAGTTTGGGTTCGAATACCTGATTTACCTTTAGAACTATATAATAATAAGTTCTTATGGCAGGTTGGAACTTGCCTAGGGTCAATGTTAAAGGTTGACCCTTATACCTCTCTGTTGTCTAGAGGAAAGTTTGCCATAATTTTTGTTGAAATTGATCTTAAGAAGCAACTAGTCTTAGCTTTTAAGGATCTAGGTCAGGAGTTCATAGTAGAATATAAAGGGTTACATTTAATATGTTTTAACTGTGGAAAGTATGGGCATAGGCAGGACTATGTAGACTCTATTAAAATTAACCTTCTAATTTTGGAGTAAGAATCAAATACTAATATTCTTAGTTCAGTTAAAGAAATGATTGTTGACTCCATAGGAACTGAACCTGAAAAGAAGGATGAAATATTTGGACCTTAGATGCTAGCAAAGAAATAATTCAGGAAAAAATCTAGTCATCTTCAGTCTTCTAGTATTCCTTTTAAATCTGGTAAAACAAAATATATTTTATTAGTATCCAGATTTGATGTCTTAGAGGACTTACCTCAAGAAATTCATCATCATTTAGATTCTGACTCTAGTAAAAGCCCTAAAATCTCCAATACCAACTCTAAAATAGCTCAGAAACCTATTATTAATAAACTGACAAGTAAACAGAATAATAACACTAAGCTTGGAGTTAATCTCAAGAAGAATGTCAAAACCAGACCTCCAGTAAAATCTGTTAAGCCAATACAAGAAAAGGTGAATTACCCTAGGATGACAACAATGATATTTTCATAAATGAACAAGATAAATTTAGAAACATATCTGAAGAGGAAAGTAAGAAAATTATGAGATTAATGTTAAGAATCCAAGAGAATATTCAAGAAAATACTAACGGGAGCCATAACATATTAGATTTTATAGACTTAAGTTCTAATTATCTAAGGAAAGACTAGGAGAATACTAATCAATTTTTCCCTAATAAGCCACTTGATATTCATTTAGCAATGGAGGTGGACAAAATAAGTATAGCTGATCAATCTTGCCTTGTAAATCCTATTTGTGTAGATAATGCCACAATGTTATCTGAACATCCTGAGGATGTGCCTGAACTCATTTTATAAAGTTATGAACTGTTTGTTTTGGAATTATAGAGGTGTATGAAGTAAAACATTTCCTAAACTCATTAATGATCTAATAAAAATTCATAGCCTAGACTTTATTGCACTTTTTGAACCCAGAATTAGCCCTTGACAAGGCTGACATGGTTATGAAAAAAATTAACTTTGATGGATCTGTAAAAGTAGATGCCATAGACTACTCAGGGGGTATTTAGTGTTGTTGGAACACTAGTAAAATAAGAGTTACTATCTTAGAAAAAAATATTTATTTTATTCATCATAGAATTAGGAATGGGTAGAAGGACTGGGTGCTAGCCCTCAGGAGGGGAGGAGAGCTGAGTGTTGAAAACTTTTGACTGATTTTAGTTCTAACATTAAGGGTCCCTGGTGTGTGGCTGAGAATTTCAATTTTGTCCTATTTGAGAGGGAGAAATTGGGAGGTAGACCTGCAAACCTAACACTCATAAATCAATTTGTTGATCGTCTTTACTGCTGTAGTCTTTAGGATTTATGTTCTAAAGGAAACCTTTTTATCTAGCATAGGAAAAATATAAAAGAAAGAATTAATAGAGTTGTGGTTAATGATGCTTGAAGGATGCTATTTCAAAATAGTTCTCTAATACATATACCTATTTTAAAATCTGACCATGCAGGCTTATAGTTAAAAATCAGAGGTAAAGATAATACTTGAATATGCCCTAGACCTTTTAAATTCTTAGCCTTTTGGCTAACCCGTGATAACTTTGAGAATAAAGTAAAACACTCCTGAGTAGCTTCTATGTCCTGGAATAAGAATGTTAATACCTTCACAAATAACATTTCTGATTGGAACATAAATATTTTTGGTAATATCTTCAAAAAGAAAAAATGCCTCTTGAATAGGATTAGGGGTATCTCCAGTGTTTTAGCTAAAACAGATAATTCCTATCTTTGCAACCTTACAAAATCCCTTTGGATAGATTACCAAAAAATCCTAGATTCTAAGGAAGTTTATTGGTTTCACCAGTACAAGTTTAAGTGGATTAGGCTTGGGGAGAGGAATACTAGCTTTTTTCACAAGGCTGTTGTTATCCGAAGACAGAAAAACCAGACTGAGGTCCTTAGAAATGGAAAGGATGTGTGGGAGTATGATTCTCTAAAACCTTGTTGTGAATTACTTTAGTGATATCTATTCTAACCCTTACCCTAATGAGAATTCTCTTCTCACTACTACTAGATTTTTCCCCTTAGAGAAACTGACTTGGCTATACTCAACTCTGAATTAACCTTGGAAGAAGTCAAGGCTGCTCTTTTCAGCATAGGTAGTTATAAATCTCCTGGCTCTGATGACTTACATGCCTTATTTTTTAAAAACCAGTAGAATGTTTTAGGTCCCTTTGTCTGGAATTTTGTCTCAAACATTTTTAATAATCCGCATGATATTGCTACTGTTAATAGTACTGTTATTACTCTCCTTCCTAAGATTGATAATCCTAAACTTGTTAAACACTTTAGGCTTATTAGTTTATGTAACATCAGCTATAAAATCATAACAAAAATCTTGGCCAATAAAATTAAAGGTTCCTTATCCTATCTCATTTCAGCTAATCAAACTAGTTTCATTCTTGGCAGGTAGGGTATGGAAAACACCCTCATTATCCAGAAAACTGTTTACTTTTTTGATAAACTAAAAAATATGAATATGATTTAGAAAAAGCCTATGATAAACTTAGATGAAAAATTATTGCTGACACCATTCAGGAAATCGGGTTTAATTCCAAAATTATTGAGCTTATAAATAACTGTATATCTTCTACCTCTATGCCTATAAATTAGAATAATTGCAGGATTGAGAGTTTCAAACCTAGTAGGGGGATTAGACAAGGGGACCCTATATCTCCTTATATATTTGTTATGTGTGTAGAAAAATTAGCCCACCTCATTCAGGACCAAATCAACAGTGGTAATTGGTCCCCTTTTTTCTTTTAGTTCCTCTGGTCCCAGTCTATTTCACCTTTTTTTTTTTTTTTTCTGATGATATAATCCTTGTGGTCAAGGCTGATAGGCAAAATACTGAGACAATTATTTATGTCCTTCAAAGTTTCTGCATCGCTTCAGGTCTCTTTATTAACAAGAAAAAATCTTGTATTTACTTTTCCAAAAACTGTGATGGTGCTTTTAGGCAGGATGTTAGTCTTACCTTGGGTTTTAGGTCTACTTCTCAATTTGGTAAGTACCTAGGTGTCCCAATTAGTCATCTCAGCCCTTCTAGGAATAATTCTTATCTCTTGCTGATATAATCCTTATCTCTTACTGTTAGAGTTAGTCTTGCATAGGCATGTATTATGAGTATACCAAATTATTTTATGCAAACAATGATTATTCCTAAAGCTATCTACATAGAAATTAATAATATTTGTAATAAATTTATTTGTAGATCTTTGAATGGTAGAAAATATCACCTTATAGGCTAGAAAAAAAATTGTACTCCTAAGAATATTGGGGGATTGGTTTTAAAAATTTTAATATGGTTAATTAGGCTTTCATGATGAAGTTGTGTTGGAGGCTTATCACATCTCGTAATGACTTATAGGCCAAGGTCCTCTACTGTAAATATAAATTTAGTCTTGGGAAAAGGCCCACTCCCTCCAAAGGTAAAAAATTCTCTCATTTGTGGAAAAGCTTAATATCTATTTGAGACTCTTTTTGTTGTGGTTTAGCATGGGTTGTAGGAAATGGTTTATCAATTAGATTCTAGCAGGACAGTTGGGTTCCGAATATCCAAAACTTATCCAAATGTGCTATATTGCCAGTTCCCCACAACATCTTACATGACCCTATAATTCTCTTCTCTCAAATGTGATTGGGACTAGGAGAAATTTGGAGAATTTTTGCCTAATAATGTCTGTAATTTAATTAACCATATTAAGCCTCCTATTTTTAATGGTGGTCAACATAAGATTTTTTGGAATTATTCCAATAATGGTACCTTTTTTCTTAAATCTGCATACAACTTAATTTCTAATATTAATCATATTAACCCTGAAAATAATCAATTAATCAATTTAGTTTGGAAATGGGAAGGCCTCTAGGATTTCCTTTTTTCTTTGGAAAACTGTTCATGAAAGATTGCTTACTAATGAGGAAAAATTTCATCGTAAAATGACTAATTCCCCTAAATGCTCTAGATGTAAGGAGGAGCCTGAATTTGTGATTCATGTCCTTAGAGATTGCTAGGCAGCTAAGACTATTTGGAAACATATTCTCCCACCTGATCAATGGGTCCCTTTTTTCAGTCTTGGCCTATCTGTTTGGTTACTTTATAACTTTTTTGCTAAAAACTTTTCCCTATATCCTCTCTGGAATAAAATTTTTGGAATTACTATGTGGAACTTTTGGAAAAATAGAAAATATTTTATTTTCCAAAATTCTGCTCTAAATACTGAGGCTCTATTGCATGAAATTTTTTATAACTTGGATTACTTTCATTTATGTGGCAGGGAAAACCAAAAGAGACTTGCTGAAGTTAGTGGGACTCAAAGTTAACTTAAGTGGCAGCTCCCTCCGATGGTCATCTCAAGCTCAATACCGATGGTTCATTTTTTCAAGGTTCAACCTCTGCTAGTTGTGGAGGCCTTATCCGAGACAGTAAAGGTACTTTCATTGCTGGATTTTATAAATTCCTATATCCCTATACTCCTTTGGTTGCAAAACTTTGGAGAATATATTGGAGTTTTCAACTGGTTACTACTAAAAAAATTAACTTCATTTGGATAGAGTGTGACTCTAAGATTTCTATTTCTTTAATTGTCAATGTTCAGAGGAACTCCCATCCTCACTTTTTTGTAATCAATGAGATTAGGAAGCTTCTTAAATGTATTCCTTTTGTTAGGTTCAATCACATTTTTAGAAAGACTAATCAAAGTGCTGATTGGTTAGCTAAAATAGGGCCTAAGATTGATTTACCTTTTTGTTACTTTAATGAAACCCCTATTTCCTTAGACCATATGTTATGGATGGATACTATTAGGTTCCTATGGCCTAGGTCCTGTTCCTAGTTTGTTATATTGTTTGGGTTGATTGGTCCTATTTTCTATGAAAAAAAATACACTAATTTAATATTTAATATTATAAATATTTCTAAAATAAATTATAAATTTATTATATATAACTATCTTTAATTAGTTTTAACAAATTATATTTTTTTTATAAATAAGATTTTTAATACAATTTATGAAAATGTGAAGGCTTGACAAAATTAATTTAGACAAATATTAAACTAAGTTCTATCTACATGTCAAAATGGGTTGCTTTGTCCCAACATTAATCTACCTAAAAGTGGGTTAGGTTGAGCTAGCTTATTTTTTAAAGTGAGCTAACACATGCACCCCATCCCATTTAGAAATAGGTTGCGGGATAGCTCATTAACTCATAAAAAAAATATAGAAAGAAAGATAAAAGAGAGGGAGTAGAGACACAGTAATGATGTAGAGCGTAAGTGGTGACAACAACGTAAAGTGCTGTAAGTTTATGAAGGTATAGTAGTGATGCAAAGCTTAAGAGGGAGAGAGAAGTGCAAAGAGAGGGGTAACACAGTGGCATTAACGACGCAATGAAGGAGGAGAGTGAATGATTGAAGTATGTGACGCGAAAAGGAGAAGAGAGTGAGGGAGGTGCGACACAGGGAGTGGGGTAAGGTGAGGGCACACTGAAGGAGAAGATTGAGAAAATGAATTAGATTTACTTATAAAGTCCAACAAAGAAAAAGATATATTTTTTAAGAAAGAGTTAACCTGATTGGACAACCTGCACCAAATACATTCCAAACTATTTTTAGATGAATTATGCGAGTTATTTGGTCAAACTATCTTAACTTGACCCATCTAATTTAGCGGATTAAACAAGCTAGTCTAGTAAACCAAACCTGAATTGACAATCTTGCCTCCATCACCCTTCATAGCTTAGAATTTAGAGCTTTATAATGTTTGATAATACTTAATTTGACTTTATTGAAATTCACTTGTCAATATTGCTATCTAAATTGATAAAGGGAAAATCTCCTTAAATTTTCTTGGCTTAATCAACCAAACAAACCCTTTATGATCTAACTCGAACATTCTAAACTTTGCTTGCAATTAAATTTGTCATTAATTTACTTCTCTTATAAATTCATGCTAGGTTGAGAAAGAAAAAACATCTTCATCATTTAATACTCTTGTTAATAGAATAGATCCAATATATAATAAATTTTAAAATGATAATATATTGTTTAAAAATTATTTTCTAATAATTGACATTTTTTTAGTACATGTAGAAAAAATATAATTTTTATTTATTGTAACGCTCTTCATTTAGTTTTTGGATTTATCCAAATTAATTCAATAATTTAGGTCATTAGCTTAATTTTTTTTTGAGTGAAAAATGAAAGGATATCAATAATATAATAGAAAAAATAGTTAAATTATCTATTGTAAGGATAACATATAGGAATGAGGAGGATATTTGAAAGTTCTAAAAGTTGACCATCTATAATAGTATTAACAACTTTATGGACATATTTTAAACTTCTAACACTTTTACAATAATGTTATGTTAACCCCCTATTCTTTATATTTGTTAAACCTTACAATTAAACAACTAAATTACATCAAGTGAATCATATTTACAATAAACTTTTTTACACTAAGGTACAAGTTATCATGAATAATATTTAACTCAATTAAGAGTATATTTTTTATATATCATTATGACTTAAAAAATTATAATAATGAACATTTTCAACTTGAACATAATATATTAAGAAGATTAATTTTTATAATCATAATTTAACACTATCTTCTAATATAATCCATGTTGTACTTATTAAATTCATGCATAAATTATTCTTCCAATGTCTAATTTACCATAACGCACTGCACAATCTACTCAGTATGTAGGCAGGTTACTTGCTTGTTTAATTATAATAGAACTATTTTAAAAAATGAACAATTTCGTGAAAAAAATGATTCTTTAATATTTATATAATAAATACAAGTAAAAGTTTTTCTCATTAAATGATATATATTGTTTATATAAGTAAGTAATTAATACATATTATTGTTGAAATAAAATACATCTCCATAACATATTATTAGAGAAAAATATCAATAAAAGGATTTTGATTGATTTATTTACAAAATATATTAAGGGAGAGAAAATAATAAAAAATATTTTAAGATAAACTTCAAAAATCACAATTTCACAGGTGCTAATCTAATTTTAATAATTTCTTTAACAATTAATACATGGCAAAGAGAAAATCAAATATAACAAGGCAAGGCAAGCGATAAAAGAGGAAATCTTGATTTTAGCAACAATTCCTATGATTGATATCTCTTCTTTCTTGTGAGTTTTCCATTTTTCACGAACATTATCTATTTTTTCCTTGTTCTTTCCGTCAAGTACTGTTATAATGAATGACACCCAATACCCACATCTTTCAGGAAGTGAAATATAATTTATTCTTAAATTATATCCAAAAGAAAACTCAATTTGATCCTTAAAATATTTGGACATGAATATATGAATATCTTATAAATTAGAGTATACTTTTTAAATATATAAAAAGTGGTAGAAGTAACTAACGTGCGAGTGTTTAACACGTTAGAGAATCACTAATATTATATTATAATGAAGTTATACAAGCAAAATTAAATACTATATGCGAATTATTAATATAAAATTTTAAAGTAATAAGTTGTGAATTTCCATCCACTTATATGTATTCAACTTCTTTATTTTTATTTAATATTATATTTTTAACAAAAAATAAGAATTAAAATTTAATTTTAATAAACTATATAAAGATTTTAACATTATAAAGTCGTAAATATTAACTATTAAAAAAATGTATATGATTATTTACAAATAAATAATAATAAAAAATATATATTCTGAATTTGAATTAAGTTCTAATAATTAATTGGTGACATCGGAAATGAGAAACCGCGAATGTGATTTCAAAAATGGGTAGTTTGATAATCGCTGTGGGGATCATATGGCATTGCTTCCCTGGAGCTGAGTAGCTGAGCCAGACCCAGAAGAACAGGATCGAAAAGTCATTAATTGCTTGTATTTGGCAGTTGAATGCAGAAACCATTTGTGTCATGCACTCTTCGATTTGACACCCTTCAAATCCAGTTTTTTAACTTTTTCAATTTATAGGATTCCTAATTCAACTCTGTCCCTTTCATAGGGTAGATAAGCAATATGGAGCTTCTAAACTTTTCCACCTAATCCCACTCTTTATACATGTTTACACCAATCTGCGCCAAAAAAACCTTTCCCTATTTCATGCCACCACCCCCGTGGAAGCATTTCCTTGCCCTTTTTCGAGATCTTTAGCTACAGGGACACAAGATCTACTTCCTTTTCAATGTCACCTCTTATCTACACATCTGTGGAGATTTGGGTAGGAAAAGAAGAAACTATAGTGGTCTTTGTTCTAAAGAAACAAAGACAGATGTATTAAATAGATAAAAGAAAAGTGAAATTTTAAAGATATAAACCACGGGAAAGGATGAAATTCGAAGGAGCATTAAGAAGGAGTGAATTTATTAATTTATTTAATATAGGGATAGAGTTGGAGAGGTGGGGTTGGTATGTTGTTGGCATTTAATGACGATGACGTGTTAATATAGCAATGGTGGCTGGGTGTCATTTCAGAGAATCACACTAGGTGGCTATTCCTATGGCAAACAAGACCCCAGTTCGAAGAGGGCCCTTTTGAGTCTATGAGAGAGTGACAGAAAACCATGTTGCATATCAGATCAGCAACAACCCAAGAATATGTTCACTCACCTAATTTTCTAACATCTAGCAAGTAATCATCCAATGGAATAACAATCTAATTAGCCAGAATTAGTCCCAAAAGAAGATTTACAAGCCAATCATTATCCTAATTAAACAACCAGAATCAAGCTGTCCCCGTGCATTGGTACGTGTTTAACTGTTAATTTTTTGAGTTTTGATAAAAAGAAGCTCCCACACTGCCAGACAGGTGGTCTCTGTTAGCTTTTATTAATTCCCCACTGCAAGGACAATCAACCATGCTACAAAAACTTTCTTTTTTTACTGATTTTTTTTAATTATTTACATCTTCTTTTTTTCATATATTTATAAAAATAAAAATACAAAACACAACTAATCTTCTACAACTGAAAAGCTGGAAGCAATTACCTTACTAAACTGATGAAACAAATTATTGAAAACACGTAGAATTATGTGTTTCATATTCACCTTTTTGGTCCCTTGGAGGGCCAAGAGCAAGGTTAGTCCAAGGGTATTTAGATATTAGAAAATTTTCATATTAATGTATTTTAACAATATAAATTATATATTTAAAAATAATTAAAATTGTTTTTTTTTTATTTTCATGGTGAAAGAATTAGCTATTAAATTTATACAATCAAGTTTATAAATTGATATTTTTAATTAAATAAATAGACAAGTTGATCATTTGTGAAATATTTTTTAAACGCAAATGGGATTTTATTAATTTTAAGTTCAATTTTTTTTTACTAAAGTTACAATAACATTATATAAGTTATCCATGTATTTAAAAATAATTTATCTTTTGTTATAGAACTTAATATTTTGAGTAGTGTTTTATTTTTTAAATTTGTAATATTTTTTAAATTTTAAATTCTAAAACTAAAATTTTTAGCATAAATATATACTATTATTATTTTTTTGTCATGAGAATTATTTTGAAGTTATCAGAAAAGTGAAATTCTAAGACCAGGCCCTAGTTGCACATACCTTGAAGTAACCTGAACCAGAGCCCAATAAGAACCTATGTTTATTCAATTATATTATGTCATTCGAATACAGAACAACGGGTGCTAACGTTTTTTTACAAAAAAAAAATAATAATAAAAAAATAAATAATTAATATGCTCCATGCAGCGGAGGCTAAATAATATATTACTATTAAGCTAATTTTTAATATATTTTTTTATATTCTAACTATTTTAATTACTATTAAAATAATTTATTAATTAAATATTTTTAAAATTTATGGTTTTTTAATATTTCCCTTATGTTTATAAACTCCGTAGTAATGGACAAAATCTAAAATTAAATATTCTCATATATAATTTTGTACATATAAATTTTCATTATATTTGTATGAAAAAGTGATCTATATAGCATCGTAAGAGAAATTTAGGCGATGTTTAAAAAGAATTATAGATAATTTTTATACTATATTATAAAAAATTATGATCAATTTGATAACAACTTTTTATATTAAATAAATATTTAATCAAATCGCATTTCTAGGCACACCTCTTAAGAATCTAAGCATTTCTTTAGACCAACTCCTTGACTTCCAACATTGTGCTTCGTTTCAAAATCTCTCACCTATTACAGTAGACCTTATGAGCAAGGATTTGACAATCTCAAGCATTGTTAAAACAACAATGAATAAAAAATTTATATTTTCTTATCAATAACAAATAAATCATACATTTATTACAAAGAGTAAGAGGATATATACATAATCATATTTCAAGAAAGAAATACATTTTGAAATTATACTATCAAATTCAATAACTTTTTTAGACCACAGTTATCTCTGTCATCGTTGTTGTGTTGAAATAACTATCAATATAAATCAACAATTTAAATATATTTTAATCTTTATTAAAATTGTTGCATTTGATTTTTTAATTTTTTTTGTTTTAATTTCTGTAAATTTTTATTTTTTAAGCAGTTCATATCATCATGCATGTAGTCTTGCCTCACGATGAGTAAGAGGTGATAGGATTATTTAAAAAAATTAAAATTAATAAAATTATTTAAAAAATTAATTAATATTAAATTAAATTAAATTAGATTTATAAAAAACTGAAAATATATTTCACACTGTATTCCTTGCCTTGGTTTAATTTGGGATGGATTCTCGTCTACGGCCTCTAATTATTACTGTGTTTTCCTTGTACATGACTTGCCTTTGATTGTACGATACCTGCCGTAAATTTCAAATTAGAGAGTGGGTGAAAAATGGAAAAATTGCATCCATTTTGTTGCTTCTAAATCTAGTTTTCCTTTAAAATCATGAATAATTTTGCATCTCTATCAACCATCAATCAGTAAGACTTCTAACTTGTAAGCTTAATGCATGTTCGCAGTGATCACTAAATAATCATTTATCTATTAAAATGAATTTTGTCCCAAAAAACCTCAAATATTGGGAGGTCATGATTTCAAATTTTTATTCATGTCGTACGTTTCTAAATAATGATCTCACACCAACTCTAACGGAGGCCATTGCCTACAAAAACATAAGTTACCGTTTCATTTGTATTGTATGATTAATATTGATATAAAAGAGAAAATTACATGGATATAAGACAATTATTTAAATAAATAACAATTGCATATTAGAAAAATTACATATATATAATGAGAAAAAATGTAATTTTTTTAATTACACTTATAAAATTACTTTTATTCATGATAACTTTAATTTATAAACATATACACATGCAGTAATAATATTCATTTCATATTTTTATTTTTCTCTATCTTTCCTATTATTACATTAATCACATTTATTTATCTTTAGTGAAAATATATCTTTGAAGGATAAAAGGAAAACAGTTTGAAGAAAAGTGTACAACCTCTTCAAAACATTGATATATGTATACACTTGTTTTTAGGTTTAATTGGCTTTCACTTATAACTTAACTTGAATGCAAAATGGATTTGATAATACAATAATGACTTTTGTAGAATGATAATTTTAATTGACATATGTTGTGAACTAAATATAAAAGAAATTAAATTGTGATGTCATGAAAGAATGGAGTAAAATGTGAGTCTTAGTTGTGTAAACAATATCTCTGAGTCTTAGTTTTATAGGTCTTAAATGTGCTTAAAAGATATATATTTATACATATTTTGTGTTTATCTACGAAGAAGAGTTACATCAACTCAATAGATGTATTTTCATGAATAATCACACTGTTTTAAGTGGCAAGAAGAGTTAGGTCAATTCAATTGCCTTATCATAAATAATCATATTATTTTAATTATATTTATTTGTGTATGAATAATTATATCATCTCACTTCATGCCTATTCATGTAAAATTGTCACCTTTTAATTCACATTTTCAAATGAAATAAGACAATTCTTGGTTATAAAATGAGACTTTTCGTATAAATAAATTAACACAAACTTATTATAATATAAAAGAATATAACTCTTTTGAAAATTGCTACACATTATTTTGGTCTGATTTGTTCCTATAATTTACTGGGTGAAAACGTACGAACATTTTCGAATTCAAAAATTTCCTAACTTCGCTGTTTGAGGTGCGTACAATCAAAATAAATAAATAAGAAAGAACAAAGAGCTTAAGAAACATGTGATCGAAACCCAAACCTAAGATGCACTTGAGCCGAATCCAAGCCAAAAGTTTCCAAACTATAAGAGCAAATAATTGAGACCTGTTTGAAAACCAACGTCATCCAAGCTGTAAAAAATGGGGAGAAGAAAGGGCAATTTGAAAAAAAGACATGGAATGTATTCACATTTCACAGTGCCATAAAATCTCTACAAAAGCATGTAAAAATTATGTATGAATAAGAAAAAGGGAGAGTAATACAGAAGAACGTATCCAAAACTAAACCTCTAATTGAAGAGCTTTAGCATTTGGATTTTGAAGTGCCCCATTGACCCCAAGATGATGGGAATCATGATCATGATCGGGGGCTCTGCTTGCTTTCACAAACCCAAAGTGCCCCAAAAGCTCCCACCCCCAATCCCAAAGGTTCAACACAATGTAAGTCCCAATCCCACCAATAAGCCCATAAGCAATGGAATAGGTCAACGGCATCAGAATGAGAGTCACAAACGCCGGTATCGCCTGTCTCATGTCCTCCCAATCAATCTCCACCACCGATCTCATCATCAAAACCCCCACCAATATCAACGGTGGCCCCACCGCCCATGCCGGAATCGACGCTAGTAACGGCGTGAAAAAAAACGCCAGAAAAAAATACGCCGCCACCGTCAGCGCCGTTATCCCCGTCCGACCACCCTCCCGGATCCCCGTGGACGACTCGATGAACGCGGTCACCGGCGACGTCCCCAGCAGGGATCCCACCACGATGGACGTGGCATCGGACATGAACGCGAAATACTGACCCTCAAAATCCCCTTTCTCGTCGGTGAAACCCGCGAAACGAGCCATGGAGTACAGTGTGCCGGTGGTGTCGAGAATGTCGACGTACAAGAATGTCACCACTGCTTCCCAAAAATACCCCTTCCCTATATTCTTAAAGCTCAACGCCCCCGCGGTGCTCTTTATAGTGTGTATGTCCACCACCTTCTTGAAATATTCGTGGGCTTTTTTACCCGACTCCGTGTTTGGAAACGCCGTCACTTTAGTGTTCCGGAACCACGACACTGCGGTCACGAAAACGATGCCGTATATCATGGCGCCTTTAATGTTTTTCACGAGACAGTACGCGATGATCACGAAGCCCACCAGCCCCAGCCAAAATGTCGGGCTTTCCATTCTGTTGCTAAGGCATAAAATATCTCCCGATACCGTTCCTCCGGGTAACAAGCTCACCGTGCCGTTAGCAGCCGTTACGACGGGCGCCAGAGAAGCCCGCGAGGAGCTCGGGCATGCGCCGAGGGTCACCAGCGTGGACGGGCTATACCCGACAATCCCAATTCCTTGGTTGTTTTGAAGCCCGATGAAGGCGAGAAAAAGTCCAATTCCAGCGGAGGAGCTAATTCTGACGGGCTTGGGCACCAGCTTGGCGAGTTTCGCGCGTAGACCGATTGCTGAAACGAGTAAGAAGACCATGCCTTCGATGAAGACGGCGGCGAGGGCGCTTTGATAGGAGACGTTGCCGGAGCCATGGAAGCCCACGACAGTGTAAGCGAAGTAAGCGTTGGAGCCCATGCCCGGGGCAAGGCCCAGAGGGAGGTTGGCGAAAGTGCCCATGATGAAGCAGCCAATGAGGGAAGAGATTACCGTTGCGACGATCAAGTCTTTGCGGGTTTTTTCGATGCAGGCCGCGTAGCCCGGGTTAACCGGGTTGAATTTGCACGAGTCATCGGGTTGGAGAACTCGGAGAGAAGAACCGGTGCAGGCGGACAGAGGAACAGAAGGGTCTGAACAGAGAGGGACGCAATCGGAGACAGAGCAGGTTCCGCCGGAGTCGGAAAGAATGGAGGCGTTGACGGCGAGTATGTAAGCCATGGTGAGGAAGGTGGCGGTGCCGGCGCGTAGCTCGGTGGTGAAGGTGGAATTGCGTTGGGAGAGTTTGAACCACTTGCCGACTCTGGTTTTGGCTACGTAGTTGTTGAGGCGAGAGAGGGGTTGGGTGTGAGAGTGGTGTTGGGGAAGTGGGGGCCTCTCAGCCTCCATTTCCATTGGATTGTTGGAGTGTTTTGCTTTCTTTGTTAAGGTTTAGGATTAGGATATATCGAGGTTTGATGTTGGATTTTATTGGCTTTGTGCCTTTTCTTTTGTGTTCTCTGAGGGAGGCAGAGCACAACAGAGAGACAGGGCAGTGGCAAGCTTTGATTTGTTTGTGGTGTTGTGTTCTATATTTGTTTTGCAAAGGATAGATTCCAAGGTCTGGGGATCTTTCTATTATAGCCAACAGTGCTACTTTGAGTATCTAATTATCATTATTGTTTTCCTATCCTATTTTCTTATATTAATTTATGAAAATTATCGCCCCGGATTTTGGGTGTGAACCCACCCAATCCTTATCAGTTTTCTCATTATTTTATTTGATTGGATTTCAATGTCCTTCCTTTTTTATTAGCAGATATTTTTAGATCCCTTTTTTCTAACATCTATTACTCACAATATTGATTATTCGGAAATAAATTGGTTGGGATGCGAAAATAATAGATATACTTCTGTTACGCATATCAAATTTGAACGCTTAGGGGGGGGGGGGGGGGGGGGGGGGGAAGACTACGTTCCTTGTACACGTGCTGCTTACGTATAAGTTGGATGACTTTGACTTCGATATATGTATAGAAATTATGGGAATTTTGCACATAAATTTCAGGGATTCAATTCGAACATTTTATTTTATCTCTAAAATTAAACTCTTAAAAGAAATATCCCTATCCATTCGATTCTAATTATGTATAATTCCTACTAATATATATTTATCATGGATAATAATAACTATTTATGTGAACACCATTCAAATTTCCCTGTCGAAGCCATCACTTTCTTGATAAATCTCACCTAAGAAGCGAAAATGTGGAAAGGCTTTAGCATTATTGACTAACTTAGCTTGCACAGTTGGCTACAAAATTGGTTCACTACCATGAAGATATTTAAAGTCGTGTAATTTGGTTGGGTTCCCTCTATTTTAATTTTCTTTCCCTCAAAATTGGTTTTGGATATCGTGGGGGGTGTCCATTTCTTTTAAATTATAACGATGTTTGTTGACCAAGAGATATATAATTATTTTACAATTTCGAAGACATGTATTAGATTTTGAAGTCTTCCATTTCAACTGGTGACGATCAGTGACATAATCAAAGAAAACAATACTAATCTGTCACCATGTGCTCAACGAATATCGCATGGTTTCACACTAAATTTGTATGCATATTTATTGGTTTAAACTTTCAAGGGTCAAATTAAGCACATGCTTTGAGTTTAGCCTCATCCTATTTCTCTTATTCAACCACTCTGATAGCAAGAACAGAAAACATAAACAACTCAGCACGTACGTAGTGTTTTTTTTATCAAAGTTGATATTTTGTTTTATGTAAAATAAATTCAATAATATAATACAAGAACCAGCACTAAAGCTAGCATGGACGTGGAGCATGACAATTTATGATAAAAAATACATTTGCACACTTTCCTTTCAAACAGGTAATACTAGTTCCTTTCGACTTTAGTTGCCAACATCGATCAATAAATTAATCCAGCTGTCACACATAATTACATATTAAATTTTGGTTTTTACTATGATATGATACGATGCTAAATGATGCTTTTTTCGGACTTTTTAAATTTTAGTGTGTGAACATGAGTATAATAAGTTGGAGAGAATTAAATATATTTTACTATATGTTATTAAGTATTGAATACTTTTTATTTAATACATACTTTATTTTATGATAAAAAATTTACTTTTATTTTTTGAACCATTACATATGAAAATAGGTTATAAAATATCACGCACGTGCTTAAGTGGATAATTGGGTTGGAGAGTCATCAATAGAGGTCCACCAATACCAATAAAAAGTGAGTGTAACACAAATAAACGTATTGCGAATGGTCAAGTAAGTTGAAAAACTAAAGAAAATAAAATATGACCAAAAGGATGAATGTAAGTAAATATTCAGTAATGTGTGTTTGGAGTTGAGGAATGTGTATGTCGTTGGAGTTAAGTCCAATAATATCCATAATTTCTTGCTGAACAGATAGATCAAATTTAGCGTGAAAAATAAAAATTGAACTGAGAATTCAAAAATTTAAGTTAATAAAACTAATAACACAACTTTACTTTGTTGCATTAGATTATTTTTCAAATGAAATTTTAAAAAGTTGTATGGATATTGTTTTAATTTGAGTAAAAAAAGAGTAAATTAGATAATACAGGAAACAAAAAGAATTCAAACCGTTGGTAATTAAGATTTCAGTTGCAAAAGACAAAAAGATAATATAAAAACATTATTAAAGATAATTTGAAATAACAATCTGGAAAAACTAAGAAATAAAATCATCTAAATTTAAAAGGAAAATTCGGAGTTGTTAAATAATGTGAGAATTTTTCAAAATATAAAAATATATAATAAATAATAATGGTAAAGGTCACATATCATGAAAAGAACACAAAAAAATATTTTTATGTTCAAGAATAAAGATTTAGATTTATACTAATTGATTGTGTCTTGTTATTCAAATATTTTTTTATAATTTTCTTAATTATGAATTAGTTTATTTTTAAATTTCTTGTTCTTTCTTATTATATGATTTTCATGTTTTTATATTAGATAATAAGTTTTCATAAAAATGGATAAAATGAACAATATATCTTTAATAGAGTTATGAAATTGATAACAATAAAAATAAAGCATGATTGTTTATAACTTAAAAATTCTAGTTGTAATATCGTATAAGCTTTTTTTTAATAATTTAAATCCAAAATGATATATTAGATTTAGAATTGTAGTAATTAACTTAGAAGACAAAAAAAAATTTGATATTTTATATTAGTTTTTACATGTTTAATGTGTATTTGAAGATATATTTCATATTTTAAAAATAAAACAAAATAATTCAATCTAAATATTTTTTCTATTAAATTAAATTTGAATTTAAATCAAATAAACTGAATGAGATTTATTTAATATTTTTTTTCAAAATCTAAAATCTATTTTGCAAACACTCCTACTTGAATCTATTATAACCAAACGAGTTTAGTGACGTTAATATTATTTTTTATTAAATATCAATATTTTATTAAAGATAAAAAAAAAAAAAAGAACAAACATCTTGGTGACCTTATTTTGTAATATACATTTATCCTAAGGTCAACCCACAACCCTTTAATTTTATAATTTTTACCTATGAAGTTTAAATAAATTCTAGTTTTATGTTTTAGTTGTTTATTTAATCCATACTTATAAACTTATTTTTTCATATTAATATTTTTTCGAAATGATGGACTGTTGCTACATATTAATTTATATAAATTTAATTGATGTTTTAATATTTAATATAGACATAGATTCATAATAAAAATAGGTAATGATGACAGGTATAAAAATATTAAAATGATAATTTTTAATAGTATAAACGATGTTAATTATATTGTGATTATTTAACTATAGATGGCTATTTAAAAGTGGCAAGATGGGTTCTAACCGACCTAGTTTCATTAGCAATCCATCAAATGATAAATTGGGCTCAACTTATAAAAAAATAAGCAAAAAACATCAATCTATTATGCTTTTAGGAGGGGTTAATGGATCAATGAATTGATATATTTAAAGATTATTTTTAAATAATAAATTTAAATAAGATAAAAATATAATTAACATATATACACTTAAATTCTAACTTAAATAATGAACCAACTTTATTAATATTGATTTAATTTGTATATTTATTAATTTTATAAATATAAAAGTTAATAATATAAAAAATCTTAACTTATTTATATTTTTTTATTATAATATTTAATATATCTAATCCAATGGAACCAAAATTGACAGATTCTGTAGATTAATTTAGTGGGTTTGAGCCATATTACCATCCCTATATAGTAAGAGATTTTTGGCAATACAAGAAAAGAAAAGAAAAATCCTATCCTAATATTGTATAATTAATTGATTATATAAATGCAGGGAAAAATAAAGTAAATCTAGAAAATAATAATGATAAGAAAATAATTAAAAACTAAACTAAAACTTAGAAAATGTAAAATATAATTTTACGCAGATTATATAAGTCATAATATCCATGCACGTTAACTAAATATTGATGATTATATTTATACCTATTCATCAATAATAAACTAATCTTTTATAGTTTAATGTTCATTAATTTAAAAAATAAAATTAATTGCATTAAACTTCATTATTTGGTGTACACTTTAGATTTAAACTGTCGGATTAAGTAACTTTGTTACTTGACCCATTGGTGCCTATTTGACTACCCATCATAATGAAGTCCTTCTATCATGATATATATTTCGATATAAAATTTATGATTAGTTTTTTTAATCATGTATTTTAACCATATTTAACAGTTAAAAATTAATCATATTTTATTTTAAAACAAACGCGTCCTATGTAGGGGAGCTAAGGAAACAAAAAAAAAGCTCCTAGGACAACCGCATGTGTATGCTGTTGTTGGTTGGATGGTCAGTACGTTGGTCATGGTTTGCGGTGCTCTAGGCTGCTTTGTTTGTTTATATGAATATGGATTAATCCGAAATTTTAAAAGTTTTTTTTTTAAATTTTATTTTAGTTTATCTTGAATGTTTGTTGAATAATGGAATTTGAATATTTGATATATTATTATGTTAAGTTTTTTATTATTATTTAACTTCTTATTTAAAGAGAGTGATGAATTAAAAGAATATAATAATAGGATAATTTTTTTTTCATTATTCATATTTCATACTATTTTTTAGTTTATAAAAAATTAATCTAAAGAATGAAATTCAATAATGAAAAAAAAATAATAAAATTCAAAGATTTAAATATAATTTTTTAAAAGCTATGTTAATTTTGATAAAAAATTATTTAAATAAAATTTATACATTATTTTATTATTATTTTTATTTATCTCAAATATTTATCAAAATAACATAATATTATTCACTGTACTACTCTAACATATATTAAATATATACTAGAATAAGACTTTATTTATTATATCTTTATTCAACTCTTTTTCTTATAGTTTTTTTTTATAAATATTATAGCATGTTTACTAAATGGGTTGTCACTTTGGTTGTTTGTTTGAAAATGGTTAAAACTTGAAACTTTGGATGGTAAATGGTAGGTAAGCTATTGCTAGTGTGAGGGGCTTGGAGTGGAAGGTGCATTCACATTAACTATCAATGCCATTGATAACAGGAAGGTCAAGAAGAAGGTGCATTCACACTGTGAAGGTAGACTTCCCAAAATGGGGTTGCGGCTGTTGTGTCATGTTGACCAAAATTTAAGAGGATGTTATCATGTCTTTTGACCCCAAGTGCACACGTTAAAAAATACAAATAAGAAAATGTTTATTATCTTTAAATTGTAAAAATATTTAATATTTCTCAACACATATCATTAAATACACAGTATAAAAAATATATTAATAAAAATTCACTATATTATTAATTCATCAAACAACACGCAGCATCCAGCGTTTTTATAACTGCATAACTTCACTGAAAAGGCCATGGATGAGTCTTTGGTCTTTGAAACCTTCTACTGTAGGGCAAGGACGGATCTAAAATACCACATCGAGTGAGCCAATAATTGAAAATGGGTAGCTAGTTGATGACAGAAGTGCTCTTATTGGGCAGACATTGTATTGAATAGCTCAGCTACTCGTGTTCTAAGGGTGGCCAACATGGGGGAACACTGCTCTCTGCACTTATCTTTGTCTATTCAATGACATGTACACTATCATAAACCCACTAATTAATGGCTCCTATTCGATTCAATTTGATAATGCAAGAAAAACTTTAAACCGGCTAATCTAGGGTTAGGATTCACGAGTAATTGTTCATGTCCTGTTGTCTGTTGATATTCAATTCAAGTAATACAAATTATGGTCTTATGTACTATAATTTTTAAAAATTATAGTCTATTGATTCATTTACACCTTTATTGGACTTAGAAAGCAAATAGAAATATATTTTTTTAATATTAAGAACGTAACGAGAAAAGTAATATTATTTTAACTTCAGCACGCGGTTAATACTTATAAATATAACAATTTATAATAAGTTTTTTTAAAATTTTTTGTTAGTATTTAACTTTTGATATTAATCTCTCTTCTATCAATTACTGAACAGACCAATAAAAAAGCTCATACTTTTCACGTAATATATTATTAAAACTTTTAAATATTTTAAGTTTAATTATATCTTTTGTCTATATAAATGTAACACGTTTTATAATAGATTCTATATATTTAGAATTTAATTCTTGAAATATTAAAAAGTTAAGATTTAGTCATTATTATGAATTTTTTTTTCTTATTAATGTTGTTATATTTTAGTATGTTATTTAATTTTTAATATTTTATTTTTTAAAATTAATATTTATAAATAAATTTATAAATATATTTTAAATATTTATAAAAAATTTATATAAAACTCTAATTCTCTTTCAACATCTTTTTCTTTCTTCTGTTTCTCTTTTCATCTCTTAAGACTTTGATAGTTTAATAAGTATTTGGTGATTGAATGAAGGATTTACATTTTACCGAAAATTCCAACTTAGCCTGACTTAGATGTATAGAACTTGCTAATGGAGCATTCGAAACTATTAAAAATAGAGTTCACAATTTAGATTAAATTATAATTTTTTAATTTTTTATAGACTAAATCTTAAAAAATATTTTAATAAAGACACTGATTATATTTATAAAAATAAAAATATAATTAAATTTATAATATTTAAAAAATTAAATGACATAACAGTGACATAGAAATACTAAATTAAACTTTTATAAGTCAACTCAAAACTAAAAAAAGAAATTCACAAAAAAAACTAAATCTTAATATTTTAAGAATTAAATTATAACAAAAAATTTATAAATATTTATAATAAAAAATGCTATATTTATAAAGATCAATGGTATACTTAAGTTTATCATTTTCAGTTTTATACTATATATTTTTTAAATTATTCATAAAAATTAAACATTCAGTTAATAATATTGAAAATTATCTCTAAAATTATTAAATTTCTATTCAGTTACTTTTTTTTTTCTAATCAATTAATATATTTTTACTTGTAATGACTTGTAACCAATGATTTATCTTTGTTAGTGCGAGTAAAAGAAATCAACGTACCGGTGAAAAATTGTAAGTGATTAAAGGTAGTTTATATATATATAACAATGCAGCATACATTTGAAAAGAAATTTTACATAAAAAAAATGAAAGTATATTTTAAAAATTTTCTATGAAAAGGATTATATATAGTAAAATTTTAAAGATTGTTTTATACGAGAGAAACATACTTCTCTATTATCTTTTCTCCTTATATGGAAAAAAATTAAAAAATAATAAATTTTATGACTTTTTTTTTTTTATATATATTTCTCTCTGATCAAATAGTTCTTCATTCGCTCTTTTTTACTTTTTCCTTACTTTTTAGTCACATTTTATCTACGAAATACAGTATTAAAGTTTTTAAAGTTAGATTGTATGAAAATATAGTATTTAATTTTGTCGTATTTATATGAAATAAAAATTTGAAGTTTTAACTAACTCAATTTGGTAAAAAAAATGAAATCTTATTTTGATTTATTTATGATATAATTATTTTTTATTTAACGTATTCTTAAGAAAATGATTAATTTTATAAATATAATATTTAATAAATATTTTTATAATAGCAAAATAAGATGAAACTAAGAAAATAAAGAGAATAAAAAAATTTGAACTTATATGTAATAATAGTTTTTATGATGAAATTATATAATTCACTAAGTATATTGCTTTTCATAAATTAAGTTTAAACTTATTTGTTTAAAAAAAAAAATTCTATCAAATATTTAACAAATTCAAATACAAATTTTATAAGTAATTTAGCTCATATATATTTCTACAAAGATAAACTCGTACACAAGTAACCCATACAGTTAAAATTTGAACATAATATCGTGTTTATTGTATTATATGTCCGTCCACCGTTAAATCAATACCTTGAAGGGTTAACTAGACACTTTACTCTACATGACATCATTAGATTTCAGTTTATCTCACTCAAACTTTAATTTGTCTAATTTTCTATTCTATAGTATATAGGATGATAAGAGGCATTAAATATATTTTGAGTATTCTTAATTACTTAAAAGATAAATATTAAATAACTTTATATTTTTCAAAGAAATTCTTTTCTTTTATTCGTGCTTATATACTAAACAGTTATTTATAAAATGATAAAAACTCGCAACCTATAAAATATATTTAATAAAAAATAATCGTTATAAATAAGTGGACATTTGTGGGACATGATATTATGATATGTTTATTCACCTAATAAGTATCCGTCTTTTGTCCTGGTATGGATAATCAATGCAAGTATTCATGCGTATAGGTATTTTTAGTCATCGTCCTTAGTCACAAAACAACATGCTTGCTTTTTTCATTAACTAAAAATGATTATTTTTGTTGTAAAGCTTTCATACTATGCAGTTTTATTATAAGCCACTATTTATGTTTGATAAAAAAATATTTGTTTTTATCTTTTTAACCTGATGATATCCAATTATTTAACAATAAGAAATATAAATATTTTGTTATCTATATATGCGTGTCTTCGTGTTAGATTTAATAATAGTTGGCAAATGTAATTATGGCAGCAGCAAATATCATAGTAAGAAATTTAAAAAAAAGGGGGAATAATTGAAGCAATTATGATTTCTTCTTGAGAATAGAATCATGCTGGCCTCTAAATATATATAACTGCTGGCCACTGAAAGATTTTCTTTTATTTGAACGATTATGACAAGCACAAACGAATAAATCTCAAGGGATTTGGGCAAAAAGCAGGAGTTGAATGTTTTATCATTATTTCCCCTTTTTCTATTAAAATAGTTTGCTTACCCACATGCGACCTCCAAAGTTATCCTAAAACATAAAAAAGGTTTAAGTTAAGAATGATTTTCTAAATAGGCTATGGTTCAGACAAAAATCTTCATTCTGAAAATTCTGTGATAGCGATTGATAGTATTAGAATCAAGAAAGGTTTTAGGAAGGCAACAAAGATGAGATGTGATTAGTTCTTGGCAACTTGTTACTAGTCATGCTAGTAATGTTAGTAATCATGCTAATATGGACGTATGGATGTTTTTCATAAGTTTCTATGAACTTAATCATTAAGTTGTCACACTTCAATTGACTGCTTTATGGTATGATTAAGTAGGATCTTTAATATCTCGAGACATTTCTTATTCCTTAATCATAAGGGTTTCACTGAATCCCTACCAGCTTTAGACAAAGCAGAAAAGTATGCGCTTCAAATCAATATCCAATTAGAAGAAAATATATTAATTTATTCTAACTATTGGGTCCCATTGTCCCATGGTGTGAGTGTTTGAATGGTCCTGAAGCAAATTGGAGGTCCTTTTTGCAGCCCTTCACTATAATGGATTGGAAGCACCAAAAAAGGCTACTTCTTCCTTTTCTTTTTTGATTTGTTTGGCTTAAACTCATTTTTCTGGCTTTGCTAGTGAAAGGTGATGCTGGCGTCAAAGTACAAGTTGGCTACAAGTCGCTTCGATTTAGCCTTAAAATCTATCTATATCATATTTTGTTGGTTCGAGGCATCAAAAAATCCTCTCTTTCCTTGTGGATGTAACATAAATTGAGCACTTTCACCGCTTCTCTTCAACACTTGACACGCATCATGTGAAGTTCCCTCACTTTTGGCTCCTTTCTTCCACGTTAGGGCTACGCCTGTGAGTGCTTCTTCACCTAATATGCTACATTACTAGCCCCTGATTTCAAAACAAATCACAGATTTTTGCTTACGGTAAAATAAGTACCAGTTTATGATCTTTTCATTTATTCCCACTTCAGCAAATACAGATGATAAATGTCATCAACCACCCCAGACTTTACTTTTCCATTAGAACCCACGAGCTAAATTAAAGATCAACTTTTTATGTATTTTAACTCTATATCATAAATCAATTCTTTAGATATCTTACATTATTAAATAATGTTACACCCGCGGACTATTTTACATAACTTCCATCTTTAACTATAATGATTATTATTTGTAAGATTTAAAAACAAAAATGAATCTTTACAAATTCCTCTAAAAATAATATTATTAACCGGCTTCAATCCGTACAATACATGACCCCTCAACCTCTGAATTAGAGGCGAAGGAGCTTAATGAAGTGACATGTGAAACTATGTTACACCAAACTTGCATCCGAGTTTGATTTAGATAGTAGTTTAAAGAAAAATGAGCTGAAAGAAGATTTCAAATTTGTGATTAACAACATTAGGTAATCAGTGGTGATTAGGATTTTAATAAATTAATTACTCTCGGTCTAATTAGGAAAGGTTTAAACTAACAATCAAATAGAAGAATAAATCCGGCGGTTGAAGCATTTCTTCCTAACCTCCACATCATTGAGAGATTAAACCTCAGAACCTGCCTCCACATATTCTGGACCAGATCATAAACAATATATAATACAAAACAATGAATAAACTATGCATTCGAAAAAAGAAAAATGGAGATTGGGATAATTAAGTGTCTTGCTTTCAAAAAGTGAGCGTTATGGCGTTCACAGATGTTGGATGATATCAACACAAGTAATAGACAATTTCAATCAAACAAATGATGGAATCTGTTGAGTGCTTCAGACTTGCAAAGGCAGTAAATGGACAATATAGCATTATGGCATCAATTAGCTAAAGCCAATAAGTAAAATTTATACTTGTGGCCCACTCAGAAAAAAGTCCCTCAAAGCCACCACCTCATTCTGCAACATGACAAGTGGAAAAATTTTTCATAAACAGTTCAATCTTTTAACATGTTTTTCTTTTTCTTTATAGTTTAAGGGTATATATACGCAAAAAGAATACTATTGATCAAAGCCATTTAAAAATAATAATATAAAACTATAACTTAATTAAAATGAATTACACATATCAAACAAATTATAATCTTATATTGTCTCAAGATAATTTTAGTTACTCAATAAAAATATCAAATAAAAATAAATAAAATATTCAATATTATCAAAGATTGAAATCACTTTAAAGTTATAAGAGAACACAATTTTTTTTATAATAATTTTAAAAAACGACAATGTCTCATTTTAAAAATATATTTAAATGGCTAACACAAAAGATTACGCAGAGTTGTCACGTCAGAGTTTGGAAGTAGGAGTTGGAACGGCTTATGGTGCTCTGAGTAGTGGGAACCCTCTTCTTGGTGGGATACAATTGAGGATCATATTTCATTCTGTGTGCCTCATATTTGTCTTGAATGGGACAGGGAGAGAACATCTTTTTCCTTTTCATTTATTATTCTTCAGGTATTTCTTATCATTTGAGGACATGTGGGCTCATCATTACTTTCAATGTTTTCTAATTTGCATTTACTCCAAAGTTGAAACTTGAAAGTTCAAACATATGGCAAACCATTAAATGGGATTTTTTGTCCCTTTCTTCCAATGTGTTTGTTTATGTAATATAATAATCTCTTTCATATCAGCATTTGTAAACACGTTTAAGATATGTGGTACGTCCTTGTGGCTCATGTAATTAGTTTACTAGGATCTGTGAAAATGAACAACAATGACTAATTACCTACCTATTTTGTTTTAATTTCATAAACTAATCTCACCCCTTTTGTTCTCATTGCTTTTACAGTGACAAACTAGCAGTGGCGAATTGTGCTCGCATATCAATTTTTCCACATGCCGTGGAACTTGACCACACACACCCTCTTAATTGTGGGGTTGTGCTTTTGATCAATCACTTCAGAAATGAAGGAATAGAATCACTGGTTTGCATTTGCACAAACAAACCTGATTATGCAGAAACAAGCATGATTTAAGCAAACCACTTATTTGACATGACTGTTTGGTTTACATAAATCATGGACATATAAGAACTTTTACTTCCTGTGCAACCTCACAGATGCACAATGTCTAGTCACCAAGAATTGAAATAATGTACTGGAAGAGAGTTTGTAATATTTGTTCCCTCATTTTTGTTCTTCAACTGTAACATAATGAATATCTAAACAACACATTACTTTAAAACAATCACAAATGAGTTTGCTTTGATCATTTTTACAGTGATTTAATTTTGATATATTACTGTTATATGATTTTACGATATCAAGAAATATTTTCAAGGTACTACTTAAACAATTTAAAATTATTATTCTAAGCTAGTTAAAATAATTTATCATTAAAATATATGCTAATGTAAATAAAGGTATTTAATAATATTATCAATAAGCTATAAATGATTATGAAATAAATATAAAATATTATACATTTTACAAATGTATGAAAAATTACATAAAAAGCATATGATGTGTTAAATCATATTGTATTTCTAACAAAAGAAAAATTGTCACAATTCATATTCTTCACCATCGTAATAATAAATAACATAAAATCTCAATGATAATAAATCAAAATAAAACTTATTTAACAAAAAGAAAGAAAGAAAAGAAAAACCCATTTTATAATACGGTTAATGTTTTCCATTGTTTCATTTAAATATTCTAAGAGGGTAATTAAGCTATTGTGAATTGTCCAATACTGAAGTATTCTAATATTAACCAATTAGACAAGATACGGCCACTCCTTATATATAGCTTGTGTGCCCTTTTAAAGTTAGTATATTTGACTCTTCGTTGTTACATTTCTGTTCTGTTTCCTCATCAACCAACCATTTCCATCGTTAAAAAGAAATATACATATGTATACAAAATAATAATAATAATAATAATCGTCGATATTATGTGTGAGCTCTCACAAGCAACAAACATTACAATAAAATAAGGTGAAAGTGATTACAAACCTTTATGTACGATTGCGGTTGACGTTTCACTATCAAAGCACCCCTACTCTGTAAAACAGGCGATTTTGAATTTTCATATGCTTCATACCCAAATAAGATACAAATAGCTTTGCAACTTTGTGAAAAATTGAAATGCCCATATATAAAATGCTTCAAAAAGTGTTTTCATGACAAGTATTTATTCTACATTTTTTTGGGTATGGAATCCACCCCTATTTTTATTGATTAGAGCTGTCAACGAACAGAGAGAATATTAGTGGACCTGTTTTTTAGCGTGCTATGGTCTAGTTATATTTTGATCCTTATGATAGCCAATATTTTGATCCTTTTGCTACAAAGCTTCGAAGGAAATAAGCTTATTAATGGCCAAGAAAACAAATTAAAGGTTATTCTTTGCCACAGTCTGGAGAAGGATTCTTGGTTCATTTGTCTTGGTCATATATCTCAAGTGACTGAAGAGATTTTCCCAAGTTTATCTGGTTAGATAATCAATATGTTTCATTCACTATTTGCTTAATGCATGCATCTTTCAATGCACATGAATCATGAATGCAATTTTTTTCAGTTTAACAATCACGTGCAGCCTCAGAATTATCATCTTTTATGTTTTCTGGTTTAGTTGTTACCCTACAGTTAATTGATATTTTGCATTAATTAAAAAATGAGCTAATTTTTAAATTGTGTTAGGTCTAATATATTTTTAATGTAGGTTCTTCTATCATCATATTTTTAAATAAATAATTTTTCAATTAGCTCTTATTACATGATAATTTATAAAATAAAATTGATCATAAAATTTATTAAAATAAATTTATTTGAATAAGTTATGTTAAAAATAATTGATGAAATAAGTTAAAATAACTTGTGAGAATTATATATTGTTTTAATAAATTCTTCGTAAACTTTTTCAAATGGCACGTGATCATTCATTAGTAATAAAATTAAGAGCTAACAAATAGATAAATAAATTTCTAAAAAATAGAAGAATATAAATTAGTATTAACTTAGAAAATAAATTTAACACACGTTTTTATATTTCTAAACTAAACCATTATCTATTCATTGCGTTATTTTTTACAAGTTGAGACTTTTACGTGCATATAAGTTAACTATACACGGACCAGAGTGGTGCTCACACATTGCCAACTTCACTTGAAAGTTAACTATACAAGGTCTCTGTTTTCTTCTTTTTGGGTGGAACCACAAGTTTCTTTTTTTTTTATGCGACTTAGCAATTGGAGCTTGTGGAGCAGAGCCCCACGCTTTAAAGTATGGAGCTGGGCAAAGACTTCAACTCGAATTTAGATAGCTTGTAATTTTATTTTTGAATAATATTAGCAATATATTTTTTTAGTATACTTTTTTATAACACACTTTTTATTATTAATTAAAATTTTATTAAAAATTATATTAGTTTCACTTTTTTTCACTCATAAATTAATGTTTTAAATTTTTAATAAATTTTAACTAATAATAAAAAGTATATTAGAAATAATGTTTTAAAGAATATTTTCCTATCATTCTTCTTCATTCTTTAATTAGGACAAGAATAAGTGGGCAGAGGATTAGTGGGTATTTAGTGTTATGTGGCAATGGAATTCAATGGGCATTAAGCTAACGTAAAAACTTCTCCTTACATTGTTTTCTTCCCACATTTTCAAAGGGTAACAATCACAGCCTAACATGTGGTGTACTACATCATCATATTTTTTCTATTTTACTAAACTCATTTTATAATTAATCTTACCTGTTTAAAATAGTCAATTTTTATCAAAAAATTATTTATTACATTAAATATAAAATATAATAAATATGTTTTAATAAAATATAGTTTATTTAACATTTAAATTCAATTTTAAAGATTGAAGTTAATATTTGTTTTATTTTTTTAACAAACTTTAGTCACTTTATTATTGACAGCACGTGGAATCGGAAAATTGAAATACAAACCAATTCAATTATTATAATTTAATCCAACATGTTTTATATATTCAAATTGTATTTAAAAATTTAAAAGTTGTAATTTACTCGAACAAATCTAATTAATTGATTGGCTCTAAAAGCTGAGGTGTCGAGAAATTTCAGAATCTTTTCATAAACTCGAAAGAACGCTTGAAATTGAACCTGAAAAGTCGCACAAGCCAACTTATTTTAGATTATGGGCTTGTGGCTGGCCCAGCCTCATATTGCCCTTTTGTTTAAAATAAAAAAAAATTGTAAAATTTTCAAGCTTGTTTAAAAATAAATAGGCACATTGACCAAAGTAAATAAATAAAATACGAATTTAATGTGCCTATTGCTGATTCCCTAAAACCACTTTGCAATTGTGTTTTGACATTTTGGTGCATACGGGTGAGTATTGTTATTTGTATATTTATTATAGCTTAGCTTCGATCTTTCTTGATTACTTCCACTACAACTTGGGTTGACATGGAAGACACAGGTTACACTCTAGATGGCACAGTGAATCTTCGTGGCAGGCCTGTGCTTTCTTCTAGAACTGGGAAACGAAGAGCTTGCAATTTCATTCTTGGTAAATTACTTATGAGCTGTGTAATTTTAAGTTTTAGATAAAATGTTGATTTGAAAAGGTATTAATGCATTTTGCTTCTTGCTAACAAGTGATTATCACTATATTATGACTCATGTGACAATGAGTGTATTACTAATGCTAGTTTACCAAGCATTGGAAAGATTTGCCTACTATGGGGTTGGTGCCAATTTGGTGAATTATATGACAACCGAACTCCACAAGGACTTGGTACCATCAATAACCAGTGTGAATAACTGGTCAGGCTCATCATGGATAACTCCATTACTAGGTGCTTACATTGCAGATTCTTACTTGGGCCGTTTTTGGACAATCACTTTATCGTTGATCATATATGCTACAGTAAGTTGTAGTTTTCATTTTGTCTTCATTAACTTTTGCATGCTATTTGACATTGGATGGATATCTCGTTAATAAGTCAAGGACACTAGCAGTGTGAATTTACGTATATTTCAATACTACTAATTGTATTTTCTAAGTTGCATCGACGTTTATTCGTGTTTTAATGTGTTTATATATATATATATATATATATATATACACACACACACAAGTTAAAAATTAATAAATATTTTTTTTATTGAAAATTGTATTAAGAAGAAAACATGAAAATATAATATCTTCTACTACAACTACCATTCTTATTCTTTTCATTTCTTGAAATAAAACTTCTCACATGGTATATCTTAATACAAGGGTATTTTCACAGGGACTTGCGCTTCTGGTGTTGACAACTTCGCTGAAGTGCTTGAAACCAACATGTACGAATGGAATTTGCAAAGAAGCATCTAACATACAACTAACATTATTCTATTTATCAATATACATTATTGCAATTGGAAGTGGAGCAGTGAAACCCAACATGTCAACTTTTGGTGCTGACCAATTTGATGATTTCAAACCCAGAGAGAAAGAGCTTAAAGTTTCGTTCTTTAACTGGTGGTCGTTTAACACTGCCTGTGGCACTTTAGCTGCCACTTTGTTTGTTGTGTACATTCAAGAGAGATTTGGATGGGGATTGGGTTATAGCATTTCAGCAATTGGTATTCTACTTGCCTCTTCTGCCTTCTTTATGGGCACCCCAATATATAGACATAAACCAAGAAAGGGAGAGAACCGTACAATGGACTTCATCAGAGTCCTGATTGTTGCTTTCAGAAATAGAAAACTCCAGCTTCCTAGTTGCCCTTCAAAACTGCATGAGTTTGAGTTGAAACATTATATTAGTAGTGGAAGACGACAAATTCATCACACTCCTCGTTTCAGGTTCGCTACTCACTACTCAGCTCTTGCTTTTACTTGTTTTAGCTTGCGAATTTCAATTGAGGGTATGCTTAAGTTTCTTCTCTCAACACTGGACTCTAATTCTATCTTGATAATTGGTTGCATGATTTAAAATGGCTCAAATAATGCATTAAGAAAATTGATGAATATTGACTCGTATTTGAAGGAAAAACATGAACTGATAATCACAAGGTATATATATATATATATATATATATATATATATATATATATATATATATATATTCTTGTCCAATTAGTATGTGCTTTTGCATTTTTACACTAGAATTGCACAGAACCGTTATAACTACACAATAATTTATGATTCTAATTTCTAGCACGGGAAGGAAATTAAATTTCATTAAAACCATATAAAATGGGTTTGATGGAAGGATAATATAAGTCTATAATTGTTGATCCTGGAATACTCACGAAAATAGTCACTATGTTGAAGTATTTTTTATGGTTGTAAATTAAATTTCAGATTTTCATTCACAAAACTTGTTGGTAGGAAGTGCTTATGCACAGACATAAACATACAAAAATGATACAATTCTTCAATATTCCTACTGATTTAAGTACTATACTTAAATTGCCAAATTTGTGTCTCAAGGTTCTTAGACAAGGCTGCAATAAAAGAAAGCAGAACAGAAGTCTCAAATCCCCCATGTACAGTGACTCTAGTAGAGGGAACAAAGCTTATTTTAGGAATGCTTCAGATATGGTTACTTATGCTAATTCCTAGCAACTTCTGGGCAGTAGAAGTAACCATGTTTATCAAGCAAGGCACAACAATGGAGAGGAGCCTTGGCCACAACTTCCGTGTACCAGCAGCCTCCCTTTGGAGCTTTGTAGTAGTCACCATGCTCATTTGTCTCCCCATTTATGACCATTTCTTTGTACCATTCATGCGTCAAAAAACCGGCAACCATAGAGGAATCAAATTGCTTCAAAGGGTTGGCATAGGAATTGGCGTCCAAGTCATAGCTTCTACAATCATTTATGCTGTAGAAATTCGAAGAATGGATGTCATAAAGAAGGAACACATAGTTGGAACTGAAGAAACAGTTCCTATGAGCATATTCTGGCTCTTGCCTCAACATGTTCTACTTGGTATTGCCAACACATTCCTTATCACTGGCTTGCTAGAATTCTTCTATGATCAATCACCAGAAGAATTGAAAGTCTTAGGCACAACCTTCTTCACCAGTACCATAGCTGCTGGTAACTACTTTAACAGCTGTCTAGTGGCTATGATAGATAAATCAACAAAGAAGATCGTTGGTAAGAGCTGGATAGGCAACAACCTCAATAATAGTCACCTTGATTACTTTTATGCCTTTCTTTTTGTGATATCTGCACTTAATTTTGGGGTCTTTCTGTGGGTATCAAGTAGATACATTTACAAGGAAGAAAATACAACAGAGGTGAATGATATTGAGATTTTGAGAGCCGAGGAGAATGAACTACAGTTAGTAAAAGCTTGAACATTAGCATCTGATATAGTTAAAAGTATCAAACCAGACATATAGCAAAAATGGAAAACCCAAGCCGTGATTCTGTTACTATAATACAGTTGCTGTACCTATTCATGTGTGAAACTGTTACTGCAATTAGTATACCGAAATTAATGAGCAATAAGTGTAACTAGCATTTCCGGCAATGTGTGTCTGATCACAAAAGCATTTAGCATCTAGAATCATTACCCGTCGTATCTCACCCTTTTACCATTATTAAGATTGTGCAGAGCAGATTAGGATAATGATGCAGAATAAATTTAAATTATTTGTATTGTTTTTAATGTATGAATTGGATGATACTTTATTAATTATGTTATTTAGGATATTGATGCCTTTTCTTACATTTAGGACTTTATCTCTAATCCGTATTTTAGTTATAAAAGATTACATTTAATTAGAATTATGCACTTAATTAAGATTTATATAGGATTTCATATTTAAATAGCATTTATTTAAGATTCTTTATTTCTTATACCCATCTAGAGCCGGTAAAATGGGTTGGCCCGATAGATTGAGTCCAAAAAATCAGTTAAATAGACGGATTTGAACTCTAAAAAATAAGGCCTGAAATTATCTTGAGCTATTTTGGTCCGATCCGAATAAGTTTGGTACCCGATAGGACTTTAACTGGGTTAGTTCATGCAGGTTCAGACAGCCCATATATATGTATTGAGATTAAACCTTGAGTTTAAAAGAGTTTGAAAGGGAACATATTTTAGTTTCAAAACCCTAAAATTACAAGTCTAAATTATATACTTTTGCACCGTTACAAAAATAATAAAAAAATAAACTAATAGCCATTTACAACTTAAAAAAAATAAAAATAAATAGTATAATACAAAAATTAGACATAAAAAACGAGTGGTCTATTAAGTTCTTGCAAAAATAACTTAACATGGTATGTTACAAATACTAAAAATAATAATAAAAAACAATGATTTGATGTTATAAAAACAATAAAAAAAAAATGACATGTTACAAAAATAAGAAAAAAAAATTATTTGAATTGTCGGGTCAGCCCACATAAGCCCGTAACTCGTATAGGGTAAGGCTTAAAGAGTAAAAATATAAGCTCATTTTTATCTTGAGCTAATTAAGCTCAATCCGTCTGAGCCTGCTACCTGTATCGGGCCGGGCCAGGTCAAGCTGCCCGTTTTGACAACTCTATACTCATCTTATGTAAAGAGGACTTTTTGCATAATTGCTTTAAAAAAAAAAACCTTGAAGATTATATGAAACGTGATTTCAAGAAGCACTTTGTTCAAGAGTAATAATAGATTCATGGGCTAATAAGTTTTATTAATTACTAATAAATTTATGTTGCATATTTATATAATCTACTCTAATGACAAAAATATTATCAATTATAAATTATAACACTATATATAACCTATCAGACTTCGTCAACTATTTTATAAATTTAAACTTACTTATTTAATTAAATAAACTTTTTTACAAGCTTATGCCCCATTTGTTCTGTCAGTCCATTTACTCGCAAGAAATAAAAACTTTCTAGCTCACCGCCGCATTCCTCAATTTTGGAGTGGGAATATGTTACTGTTGGTATATATAAAAAAATTTAGTTGTACCTTTATATCCCTTTATCATGATTAATGTGTATAATTTTTTATTTAATTTGATTTTTTAATTATTATAATTAAGTCCTTTTGTTTTTTTTGTTTTTACATAAATTCTTAAAATTCTCAGTTTATATTTAAATAATTGAGAATTTAAAATAACTTTGGCATCTGAAGTGTTTTGAAAGGATTATGACGGTTGAAGATTTGGTGAAATATTGATCAAATATAAGAAAAGATGTGAAAAATAATATTAAGATTTTGAAGAGGGAAAAGTTTTAGAGATACTTAGAGATAAAATTTGGATAACATGCAATACCTGTATGTTTTAAGTACGTTGAGCCCATAACTGATACAAAGGGTAATTTATTAATTTATTTTGCTATTAATACAAAGGGTAATTTCAACCATAAGATCTAGTTAGGGCAAATGAAATGAAAGAATGTTTTAGTTGCGATATAGATAAAACAAAAACTGGAAGGAAAATTTTACTGCATAGATTAAAGATATGCAATGTGTTTGAGTCAGAATATAATAAAAACAAATATTGTATATTTGGGTTAGTATTAATTATTTTTTACAGCGAATAAAAATATAATTTACTCTTAAATTATAATGCATCTAAGTATTTGATTACAGAAACATGTATAAAAGCCTCACAAAAGACAGTTTGGGTGAAGATTTTCTTCATCTAGCTAGTGTTGCTGTTCTTAGTGCTTAGTCAATCTCATTGTTTGTATTATATAATACGTAAAATTAGTGAGACCATATTTTATTACGAAAGATATCTATACAATAGTACTTGAGTCAATGATAATATCCTAATTCCTCTTGGTCATAAAAAAGAAGAGAATCTAACGTAACAAAGTAGTTAAAATAAGTTTTGAGTGACTAGTTCTAGAAAGTAAACTATGCAATACTACTCGAGTCAATGATAATATCCTAATTCCTCGATCTTCAGCTCAAAAAAGAAGATTAGCTAACACAACAAAGTAGTTTAGATAAGTTTTTAGTAGCTAGTTCTAGAAAAGGCAATAACTCTCTTTTGACTTTTTAAACTTTTATAAAATGAGCAACGACCAAGGAACAAGACATCTTTTTGCTTTAACATGCAGCTGCGTGATCATTGTGATCTTTGACACTTTCTATATTCCAAAGATGGGAATGTGAACCCAATCAACTGAGTAAGATGCTACTTTGAACTTGAACACTTAATTAGGTAGAAAATTGTATGTCTGTCCCCAACTTCCATATTTTAAATTTAGAAAAAATTACCAAATATTTTGTATGTTATAGATGATACGTTTAAATTTAAATAAATTTAGAATAAATAATTCAAAACCATTTAAGCAATATAGACATATGCAAAATTAATTAATATAGGTATAAGTTACTTTTAAAAAATTGAATGGGCTAGCAAGACCGGAAGAGAAACATAAAAATTTGATGTAAAAGAAAAACTAAAAGTAAAAAAGAAAATTTTGAAACATATGCAACTTAAAGATGCCACTGAACATGTAGATTAACTGATATTATATCTTGAATTTAAATTTCAATGAATATAACTATGTTAAATACTCAATTTTTTATATATACAATCTCTATAAAATTATATAGTGTTTCATTATATTACTTTATTTTAATAGATAATACATTTTTAAAATATAAATAAATATCATATTTTTTATAATATATTTATAAATTTTTAAATTATATGAAATTTAATATTTACCATAAAAATAGTAAAAAATAATTCAACAGTTAAATAAATTAATCTTACATTTTATAAAATGTTATTAAATTGTATAAGTATTTAAGTTTGATATCTAGTATTAACATGTTTAATTAAAAATAATACTTCCGATTTAAATAAACTAACTATATTAGATTGTTTTTATATTCTAATAAAAAATACAAATTATCCCAACACTTTGTGTACAAGAATACATACATAAGTTACATAACTTTAAATTACATATGAAAAATTAATATTCATCTCAGCAGCTCTAAAACGGGCCACTCATTTAATTTTTTGTGAGTTCATCAGTAAAATTTTTTATCCATTATTCATTCTTCACTTTACCAACTTCTCATACATATTAAAATAAAACAAAATGGTTTTTGCAGCAAAAGTTATCAAGAAAAGCACAAGTATTTGTATATAGTTGAAAATGTCATCTTCTCTATTATCTGTCGAGTCTTTTGATCGAGTCTTAATCAAAGCAGAATCTGTCAAATAGAGAAGGCCAAACCGGTGCACTGTGCAGTAGTTTACCAGCCGGAAAAGTTCCTGAAAGTCTATAATATATTAATAATGTTGCTTTGAAATTTGGCATGGCCACTGCTTTTTATGTAATTTATAAAAAAAAAATATGTAGCTAGATTTTTGTTTTTCACAATTTTATAAAACTGAGTTTATAATATTGCTAATGTTTTAAATGATTAAGTACTTTGTATAGCTTTAACATTTCAAAGTATTCATACTAAAATCTTAACTAGTGATTTTTTATGCATTGAACAAGCATTATTAAATTAAAATGATCTAATAAATAATTTAAAATATGTTGTATGATTATTTTAAAATGTTTATAATTTTTTCAAAATATTATAATTACTAACAAGAAATATTTATATATAAAATAAAATTGAACAAGAATAAAATTTAAATTTAGATTAATATTAAATTGAAATAAATATTTAAAATAAAAATACTTAACATGGTAAGAAATAACTAATTCTTAAGAATATTTTTATTTGAGCAAAATATTAAAAACATTCTTGCTTAAAAATGTATATAAATTCTAATAAAAATATCAAACCTTTTGAAATATTATATCCTCTTACTATTTTAGCCTGTAAATTTTCTCACTCACGTAAAAAGTGAAGTGTGTCTTTTTAAAAATATTAATTAATATTTAATGTGAATGAAAAAAAGTTATAATTTAAAATAGAAGAAAGCTATAACATTATTTTTATTTTCTTTTTCTAATTCTGTGAAGAAATGCTGTAGGACCACATGTTACCCGAGAAACCTACAATGCGGCAATATCCAACCACTTATCAGAAATTAAGCTCATTAGCAATTACTTAATTAATCAAGGGCGCATCAGGTGGCACGGAAAATTTTTATAAGAGAATGTTAATAAATATATTAAAGTTATTAATCAATAAATTTAAAGTTTTAAAAATATAAAAAATTATTATTAATTTTTTAATAAGTTTATTATGATTTATAATAAAATATTTATTTATTAAGTATTAATTAATACCCTAAGTACGTTCATTCATAATACTCTTAAGTACTTATTTTTAGTTGCTTAAAAATTTATTTAATACTGTTTTTATCCTTAAAAACTATAATATGTTCAATATGACATATTTTATTATAGTATAAATAATATATTTTAAATTCAAATATATAATGTAAGTAAAGTTATATTATTGAGTAAACTTTTACTTTAATCTCTAAAATATACAGTGTCGTTTAAATTAATCTCTTAAATTTAAAAGTTAAAAATTTAGTCCCTTAAAATTAATAATCATCAATCTTAATTCTTACTGTTGAGAAACATTAAAATTGAGTAATAGAGTGATGATTTGTCATGTTAAGTGATATGTGATAGTCTATTTTCAACACAAAATAATGTTGTTTTTAAATTTTTATAAAATAGTTCATTTTCATCTATGACTTTTAATATTTTTAAGCAACAAAATCCTTTCTCATCATCTATTCTGTCTTCTTCTATGACATCTTCTTTCTTCCTTTAACCATCACTATAATGACAACATTCATACTGCAAAAGTCTTTCGTCTTAAAATTTTTAGTTTCATAACCAAATTTAAGTCTCAAATCTATCATTGAACAACCAATTGTGATTGATGCAATAAATAAGTCTCATATGTAAGAAAATGAGTATATTGACTATGTAAGTTTTTTGGAATCTATAATTATTGATCACGCTGTTAATTATGTTCTCTTTTAAGTTTCTCTGCTATAAATGAAAAAATTATTTATTTATTGTAGTCATGTTGGTCCTTTTTTATTAAGGTTAGTAATAAAGTTCATCTTAAGACTTTTTGATTTTTTTGGTGTTTTCAAATTTGTCTCTTATAAAACCTTTATATATATTTTTTTACAATAATTCATTTGAAGCTAATAAAGGAAAGTTGTCACAGTCTTCCTTAAATATATTGTTAAAAATGATGGTTTTATTGTTCTTACACTTGCTAATCCATTGGAGTAATGACTAAATAAAAAAAAAATGTCATGCAAGAAAGCAAAATAAAAGACGATAAGAGACTTTATCATTATGTTAAAAATTATAGATAAAAATAAATTATTTTTAAAAAATTTTAAATCGATGTCATTTTGTATTAAAATAAATTATCATATGACATTTAACGTGACAAATAATCAATTTTATTATTTAATTTTAACTTTTTTTAATAGTAATTACTAATGTGATTAACGATTATTAATATTTGGGACTAAAATTTCAAAATTTTAAATTTTAAAAACTAATTTTAGTCAAATTTTGTAGGGATTAAAGTAGAAATTTATCCTTAAGTTGATCATATTAAATTTATACAAAATGAGATGAAAAATCTCTTACACTCATTTAAACTTAACTAAAATGCCATATATAAGAGCTAGAATAGTACTATAATTAATAAATATTTGAAATTCTTAAATAAAATGAGCCTTAGGAATTATCTTAATGAAAAGCAGTGTGGAGTGGTGGGAGATTCGTTACATACTTGATCAAACTTCAAATGGTTGAATGTGAGGAAGTTTCAAGCATGGCTTTCACTTTCTGAGGGTCAAAAGAACAGGCTTCAAGTTTTCTAAATAAAGACACTATTCTTAGCCTCTGCAATCTGCATGACAGATTTATCGAAATTAAAGGACAAGGGACCCACATGTGGAAGTCCACTATCATTCACAAAATAAAGGGAAGGCCCGAACGGGACAAAAACCATAAAAAGGTCAACATCCATTAGAAATCCCTTTCTTTTGTAACTCAATCTTCGATTTTCTTATATGTATTTTAAGGTTACACGACCCAAAAAATTATTTATAATAATTTTTCACTAAAAATTATAATGATAATATTAAATATATTTTTATTAATAATAATAATTTATTATTTATTAATTTTTTATTATATACCTCTAACTATATATAAAGAAAACTGTTTTATAATATCTCTAGTCATTAATCATCATTATGGTATTCTATCCGATCTTTAAAGAAAAGGGAAAATATTAATTTTTTAAGTAAATATTCTTAATTATAATTTGTTTAAATGAAAAGAATCAAGCAATAAATTATCGCAAACATGCTATTTTATATCTCATTTATTTTGTATAAAAGACTATATACTAATCTCAAGTTAAAATAAGCATTTTATTCCTTTTCTTTTTCTAAATCTTTTCACCCAAACATGCTCAATGCTATTTTTTATATTATTAAATTATTTAAAAAATTTAACTGTATAATAAAAAAAATGGCACTAAGAAGATTTACACAGTCAACCAAATTGATAGTAAAATATTTCTATAAGAGGAAGATTCACTGCCAAAAAAATGCTCTTTAGGATGAAAGTATCGTGCATGAAATGTCACGAACTTATACCTATAAATGTGTTTCTTTATTATATTATTTTATTTTAACGTATAATATATTTTTAAAATATAAAAAAAGTACCTAACCTATTCACATCCTCACTAATTAATTTAAAGGCTTAATAGGTAAAATAACAATACTAAAAAATAATTATTAATAAAATATGTTAAACATTGAAATCGTCCCTGTTAATATTATTTTTTTAATAAAAATAAAACATTAATTTAAAATATTATGAGTGTACGTTAACAGTATAATGATATTACTTAGTCAACTAAAGTAGCTGCTTCATTTTGACAAACACTTTAAAAGGAGATGAGAATTGAATATTTGGAAAAAGCAAGATGAACCTTAGATAATAAGCAAAAGCCAAAGTATGGAAATTTAACAGTCAACGCTATTTAATTAAGAATGTCTACGAACTCACAGCGGCTAGTGAAGAATAATAACGCTCCATCGCTAACGGTGTCAGTTAGTTGTTGCAGAATACTATTTGAAGGACACCTAAGGAATGTTTTAGAGAGAGTATTTGGAGGGAAAAGAAAGCAGAATATTTTTTTTAATTTTAATTTAAAAAATTATATATTATTTATTATAATAAAAATATAATTAATATATTAATTTTATGTTAACATATTATTTTAAATTTTAAATTTTAAATAAAATATTAACTTTAAATATATTTTTATTTAAAATATAAATTTATTTTCTTTCCCCTCCTTTTCAAAGTTTCTTTTTCTAAATAATTTATATATATATATAAGTGTTATTTAATTTATAAATTATTAATTATTACATTTTATTTTAAAAAAACAAAAAATAGTAAAATAAAAAATTTAAATATTTAAATATTTTTGTATAAATATCTAAATAAAAAAGTTGAACAATGATTGCTTTATAAATATATGTATTTATGTATTTTAAATCAAACAGCTGCTAGAGGTGTTCGTTTGTGATTTGAAGCATTATTTTGAAATATGTATACACAAGATAAAAAGTAATTGACTAAAAATAATTATATATGATATTAGTTTTTAGTGATTAAAATAATAAGACTTTCAATAATCATTAAGGGCTCAGGTGAAAAATATTTATCTACTTCAAAAATAAATAATAAATAAATAAATAAGAAAAAATCACACCAGGTTCGTTTATATTTCTACCATTAAGTTTTGACATCAAACACAACATATGAATTTTCGTTTTCAGCACTAATATAGTAGGATTAAAAAAAAATTACATGTATAAAAAAATGTCATATACTAATAAAAAAAACAATCATTAAAATTATTCCCATTGGTATAATTTTTTCATTAAAAAATTATTTAATTTATATACATATATTATGAATTTTTATGATAATATATAATGTATTATATAAAAAAATATTAATATAAAATTATTAATTAAGATTATGTTGTTAGTATATGACAATGTTTTTAGTAAGGTCATTATCAACTTGATTAGATTCACTCAAGATTGTTAAAATATTGGTATTTTAAATAATGAATAGTATAGTGAGGTGATTGTTAACAATGCTACATCATGTCAAAGAATAACCCGTGACTATTAGTCATGTTGGTGTTACTAATAATAGTTTTATAACTCAATCGTAAGAAGCTATACTTGAAGAGTTTAAGCTTCCGATCTCACTGAAATCAGACAAGAGAAGCAGTTTCTTTCTTACTTCTCTTGAACGCAATTATATGATTGCTGTGGGCAACATTCAGCCAGCAAAAGCTGAAAATAAGCCATGAAAACCTGTGGAGGCTTATTTGTGCTTGTGGCATTCACACGACAAGGTAAAACCCGCGTTGAGACTTAGCTAGGCTGGCCAGCATACAGATAAGATAATGAAATTGCAAAAGTTATTTTCATATATTATTTTGTTTAAAGTAACAAGTAACCTTATACCAAACTAATATTCTCAGCTGTACTTTTTCTGTTTAAATCGAAGTCAATTACGCATGACTAATTAAGATTATGCTCGTTTTAGTGCTTGGAATCTTTATTTTAATTAAGTAGTCAAATTTGCCTTTGGCTTTGTTCTGTCTTGTTGCATGGATAGCATGAAAAATAGTTATTTTTATACCAACATTTTCGATTATATTATATAAAAATATCATACATTTTCTCTTCTTTTTTTTTTCTATTTTTTATGTTTCACCTATTTAACACCCATTTAATCAGAGGGAAGGAAATATTTTTGGATGAAAAATGTCACACATCAAAGCGTTATACGATGGGCCCCTACAGAGGAAAATAGTTTACCAAACAGTTGTAAACACTTTGACAAATAAGGGCAGGGAGGCAGCTAGTCATTGGATTCACAGAATACATGACGCGGGTTTTCACTTCTTTATCTTTGAATTGATTAAATCAAATCTTTCCCAAATAAACCACATTTTTCTAATCCGTCATAATCATAATTCATAATTGAATATATGAAATTTCCATCACACTTTTTTGAAATCTCGAATGATCACCAATTATACCATGCAGTGAAGACTTGTCCTTATATTCTACGTGTTAGGTTAGGATGCTACCTGTCGAGCCTAATCACCTTGAGTTGAGACATTGAGAAATTGAGAACCGTCGCCAGGGACCATTATAAATATGGAACTTCCATTAACAGATAAACCACACCCTCTTAGGCACAAACACAAACACTTTAAGTCAGCTGTGTGCTTGAGCAATGGCTTCGTTTAGTTCTAGATTAACTATTTGTTTGGCACTGTTTGTCCTAATACTGGGTAGTGCCAATGCACAACTTTCTACAAACTTTTACTCCACTTCTTGTCCGAAACTCTTCTCCACTGTGAAATCCACACTGCAATCTGCCATATCAAAGGAGGCCCGCATGGGCGCTTCTCTCCTCCGTTTGTTCTTCCACGATTGCTTTGTCAATGTAATTATATTCGCCTTCTCACACTTATATATATAAATATACATATATTGAGCATAGCCTCTGCTTCAACTAATTTTATTACACTATGAAATCATTTTAATTACTTAAGATATTAGTAATAAATATTTTCATATAATAAACACTTTTCATCAAAAATAGTTTTTTACATCTGTTTCTTTATTTGTGTCTCTTGAGTTGTTTTAGTTTTTCATGCATAAACATGGTATGTGGCTTTACTCTTTGAGAAAATTAAATTAAAATCCATCTACTGTTAATAACGTTCTTAACTAACAAGTTAATCTTGATGAGGATTAATATGCCACTTTTTGCATCGACTGTATATAGCCGACACTTTGCTACTTTATTCAAATTTTGTTTACCAAAAAGAATGGAGACCCGGGATAGTGGATTCTAAACAGTTAACATTATAATTGTAGGGATGTGATGGTTCAATTTTACTTGATGACACATCAAGTTTCACCGGAGAGAAGAACGCAAACCCCAACAGGAACTCCGCGCGTGGATTCGATGTCATCGACAACATCAAATCAGCCGTGGAGAAAGTGTGTCCAGGAGTTGTTTCATGTGCTGATGTCCTTGCAATCGCTGCCAGAGACTCCGTGGAGATCGTAAGTGGTCAATAATAAATAATTTTTTTTATTAAATATTATAATATTTAATATTGTTTATTGAAAATCGATATAATATGTGTGAATTAATTGCTACATAATCACATGCATACATGCAATTAATGGCATGCAAAGCAGGCTGATTATACTTAGTTGATTTTGATCGTATATATTAGCTTGGAGGCCCTTCTTGGAATGTTAAACTTGGACGAAGAGACGCTAAGACGGCTAGCCTGTCTGCTGCCAACAATGGCATTCCTCCACCCACTTCAAACCTTAACCAACTCATCTCAAGATTCAGCGCTCTTGGACTTTCCACCAAGGACTTGGTCGCATTGTCTGGTACAGTTACAAAGAAACATATATATATGTCACAGTGATTTGCTAGTTAATTACAATTCATATAGTAAAATTTCCTAGCTTAATGAATTAGTTTCATGTTTAATTATCCTTTCATTAATTTGAAGTGACACATCTTGGTTAGGTGGGCACACAATTGGACAAGCAAGGTGCACCAATTTCAGAGCAAGAATCTACAACGAGACCAACATAGATAGCTCTTTTGCTAGAACAAGGCAATCAAGCTGCCCAAGGGCATCAGGGTCAGGGGACAACAATCTAGCACCCCTCGATCTCCAAACTCCAACCACCTTTGACAACAACTACTTCAAGAACCTGGTTCAAAACAAGGGCCTCCTCCACTCTGACCAACAACTATTCAATGGTGGGTCCACCGACTCCATAGTGCGTGGCTACACCACTAACCCTAGCTCCTTTTCATCTGATTTCGTTAGTGCCATGATGAAGATGGGAGACATTAGTCCTCTCACTGGCTCCAATGGAGAGATCAGGAAGAATTGTAGAAGGATCAACTAATTAATTAAGTCTAAACATCAAGGGTCCTACACACATACATGCAATTAATTGCGTTTGATATGTGCGTATAATAAGTTGTTAAAACATGTTTTCATTGTCTTTCGGGTTCCGTGAGCTTCCTAGCTAGCGCATTTGATGTGTACTTTAGTGTGTCCTACCTCCCTTCTTTTTGTTTCTTTTTTTTTTTAAATTGTCTTATACAATATTGTAGGAAAAAATTAAGCCTTTGTCAAGGCTCAAGAGGGGAGATTGGTTTGATGTATCAGTTCGCTTGTGATTTTCCCATTATAACATTCCATTGGGATTCTCTTTTCCATTTGCTTCTTAATTATGTTGAAGTTCTTTTTTGAATTTATGATCTTAAAATAATGTTTCTGAAAATTTTACACCTTTTTTTATTATTTTATGCCAAAATAATCTAGTTCAATTTAGTATATCATAAATTTTCAATTTTAGCATTTTTTTGTCGATATTTTGGCAATTAAATCATTGAAGTTTTCTTTCTTTTTTTACAATTATTTTGGTCCGGAAAGCAGCCCCCACAAATTGGCCATAAGGAAAGTACACAAAAGATCTCACGCGGAAAGAGAAAAGGTAAAAGAAGGTCAAGTGAACTTTAAGATATGAACCGACTCAGACCAAAATAAAAGATGAACCGACAAACGATCTTTACATACTCTCTAGAAAGTTGATATTAAACTTCTTTTCATTTTCACACCTATAATAATAATAATAATAATGAGGAGGAGGAGGGGACTAGAATGAATCTCAACTCCAGCATTGTCTCTAAAATAAAGATAAAAAGAGTGCAGAGTAGTATGAAAATGTGTGTCAGATTCTTAAATTCTAAATAAGAAATCAGGCAAAGAAAAAAGAAAAATGTTTCATATCTCATAATTATACTTGCTGAATTTTTTTTAAGCATGTCATGCATTTCATAAACTAAAATTACATTTATTTTAAGATCACAAAGTTGGGAAAAATTTCACTGATATTTGTGTGCCCTTATTTGTTCAATTGATTTATACTAAAATTTTAATTCAAGTTACCTCCTTATTTCTTCTATTCTTTTTTAATACTGAACCTTAATAGATCTTAAGGAACGTCTGACTGAGGGGAAAGTAGATAAGAATTTTACTTACCATGCGTCAGCCTGAGTTGATTTTTTTTTTTTTTTTTAAGTTGTAGACTTTCTGGACAAGAAGGAGAAGGCCGTTACAGAGCCCAGAGTAGGGTACTAAAACGTTGATTTGTCTGAACTTACTCTTAGTGTGCAAGTTGAGTTTTATTCAGAATAATATATTTGACAAAATTAGAATTAATATATATTAACACAATTGCTATTGAATACAATGTTACGAAATTTTAACAAATTTAAGACCAAGCAATCAAAGTGCCGCATAACTATTGATTATAACTGTCTTAGTCACTTTTTATGTAAAAGTTTTAGTACTAAATATCATTATTCATATATTAATTGAGACATAATTTGTAAGATATATAACGTTTCCAGTATAAGAAAATCAACAGAAAGAGATTGGTAATACAAGAAAATCAGCATAGTTTATAATAACAAATGAAGCTATATATTTCATGTGCTAACTTGTCTTTATGTTCTTGGAGATCATGTGGCTGTGGGATTTTGAAATACTTTATTATATCTTTTTTCCATCCATATGATTGCTTTTGTATTTCCTTTAACCATTTTCTGTGCTGTGGTTTTATTTTAATGTTGTTAATTCCATTCTAATGGGAAAACTTTCACATGTTAAGTTCTTAATTGTATTATTCAAGACTTTGAGTAAAACATGTACTACGAGAATTTAGCGGAATTGCAGTTTGGAAGTTGGTCAAAATAGGAAATCCTGATTAATAAAACTGTACTGTAGTTGGTCAAATTAACCATTGGGTCACTTTACATAGGAAATATTATTTTGTAGAAAAATCTCTTAAAAAAAAAGGAAATATCCACCTACATTTATCACCTCTGAGAAAGTCTAATTACATTGGTTCCATGTATAATAGTTACAATGGGTTGATATCTATTGCGGTTGGGAGAACTCCACCACAATGGCGAATCATTTGCTGTACAAGTCTGTTAATATCCTCTTGAGTTCTTGCCCTTGACATTGCATCTTCTGACTCAAGTGCTCTTCTCAATAATTCGATCTCCTTTGTAATGCTTTTCACCTGAAACAACATATATACATAAATGACATGCTCATCGTCAAAGGACCACACACATTTATATTCATATCAAATCAAATATCATAATAACCAAAGCACTCAACCTTTCTATAAGGCCATCGTTTTAATTTTGCCCTGCGGCAAATTTTCTTCACCACCGTGGGGCATAAACTCACTTGTCTCGATGCTTCCTCAATTGGTAGATGAAAGTAATCGCTGAAATCACTCAATTTCATCCTCCTTGCTCTCTCCCTCTACCCAAATACAATCAAAGTTAATAAATAGATTAAACAAAAGGGGGAGTAAAACAAACACAGCTTCAAAGAACAAAAAAAGCAAAACCTGTGACGCGAGGGAAATTTTAGTACCCGTTCCATTCTCAGCCTCTTGCTCCATCTCATTTGCTACAAACATAACCATTGAAATTAGCATAATACAAAATTTGTTATTGTTATATAAATTATAAACCAACCTGAATTATTTGGATTCAAATCGATGCATTCATCACTTAAATCTTCAGTCCAGTCTAGTCCAGTGCAGAGGGTCTCATAATAGGTAGACAACGGATCTTGCACAATAATGTACCCCGATGAAGCTTGCTGTGCGCAGTAATTTACTAAAAAAGTCTTAATTTCATCTGAGTTTCTGTAGCAAAAACTAGAAAAGAAAGCAAGGTTATTAAGGACAGAGAATAAAGTAAAAGATTAAAAAATAAATACTAAAATACTATTAGCCAACACCTTTGAATACAAGGAATTTATTTAGATACCTGAATTGAATTATTATTAAACTAAAAAATAATAATAAAATTTGTTTAGATAACAACGCGTAGTTGAACTCATCGAATGACATGTAAATAAAGTTGAAGAAAAAGCGGTACCAAAATTTCGAGTTAGAACGTACTCAATCATTTCATATTGAACGCTATTAGGATCAGCCCCTGTGATATTTTGACGGTGAATTGCATGGGTAATCAAGCCGAGCGTTCCATGAATCTCAAGTTTTTGAAAATTTGTACCTAAGATACATCAAATTAAAGAAAATGAAAAGGGTAGAAATGATGGTAAAATGTATTCAATTTGAGTATGTAATTCAAAACGTACTTACCGTTGGTGTGAATTATTTCTCTCAAAACATGACAGCAACTGCAAAAGAATGGGGCTGGTGATTGGGGCCAATGCGAAAGTGGTAACACTTCGTTGAACTCTAAATTCTCATTTTCAGGGTCAGGCAACGATGGACCCTCTGGAAAGTTCCCTGTTCCTCCATTGTTGTGCATGAAGTGATCTTGGACCATTGGATCCGCAAAGGGAAGACTACCCTGTTGGATGATTGGATCCGCAAAGGGAAGATGGCCCTGTTGGATGATCGGGTCGATTAAGGGTTCAAGTCCAAAAGAAGTATTTAGTTGTTGGGACAGTGCATTGGGTGCATCATTGGTAAAATGAGCGAGTGTGGCGTTGCTCCAGTCGAAAGTGTTTGTGTCATGAGAAGGAACAAACCCCGCGTTTTCCATCACCACACACACAAAACTTGTTCCTCTTTGGGCGATGAAAATGGAAATGGGCGTGCGTGTGATGGGAGTAGCGGCGCCAAAGAGACAGGGCCGCCACGATTCGTTGGTTATTTGAGATCCTGTGAAAGGCATGTCGGAATGGAACATGGAACACATATATATATAAAGGAAAAAGAGGCGCGAGTGGCAGTTATCAACCGTTGGAATATTTGAACTCGGTAACGTTGGGCTTTTCAACAGACATGATGCATTCACACTCTTACGAATGTACCAAACACGCCCTTATCCCTGAACAAAGATGGGAGGTGAGTTATTCCATTTTCGAAGGTGGCATGCGGAGAAGTTCATGAAGGGTCTGATCATTTGTTACAGGGGGAAGCTATTCTTTTGGATCCTTCCTGCTCTGGTTCTGGTGCTGCTGCTTCAAGACTTGACCATCTGCTCCCATCTAAAGCAGCAGGTTACATTTAGTTCTAAGATGTTGTAGATTGTATCTACCTAGCTATCAACTTCTTTGCATAAGAAGTGCCCGTAAACGAGTTTAAATTTACCAGTGGTATCATTGCAGTGCATAAATTTAATTTAATTCATAACCCACGTATTGTAGCCTAGTTTGTAGCATTGGAACCCCCACCCCCCACAATCTGATGCAAATTGAAGTGCTATTTACTCTTAATTGTCAACTTTTGATTCCACAGGTCAGGATACTGATATGGATAGATTGAATAAGCTTGCCGCTTTTGAGAGAAAGGCTCTTCAACATGCTTTACTTTGTGAGTTAGATCATTTCTCTTGGTCCATTATATTTTCACTTATTTTCTTGTTTCTAGATTGTTTAGAAGCTTATTTAACTGTCTCCAGATTCTTTGTTGGGCATCTAATTACTTCAGGTTTCTTTCTTTCTTTTTCCTCATTATTATACATATGCTAGATATGTATGTTTTAACGTTATACAATTTATGAAAATTAGAAAAGCTCCTTAAAACACATGCCTAGCTTTGGGCACACAGTAATTTAAGAAGAGAATCGTTTCATTTGACAGTTCCAGCAGTTGACAGAATTGTCTATAGTACATGTTCATCAACCAAATTGAGAATGAGGATGTCATGAAATCTGTTCTGCCTATAGCCGAATCATATGGATTCCAATTGGCAAAACCCTTCCCCCAGTGGCAGTGGGTGGTCTTCCAGTGTTCGAAGGCTTTTAGTATAATAGTATTATTCTTAGGCAGCATCAGTTATCTGTCTATGGTCGTGTCCCACTTGAATAAACCCCAAAATCAGTATTTGAATTATGAACCATATTTGGTGGAGTGGAGGGAGAGGAATACAGATTGTCCTGTGCAATTGGGCATGCAAGTTAACAACAAAAATGATGGAAGGTTATCATTAAGGCACCAATTAATTGCCCCATTCACAACATTGTAAAAGACAGAGATATGAGCATGCATGAGTAACACTCCCTGGTGGATGCTTTCCAGGCTTCAACAGCGTTAGGACTGTGTCAAAGGTACTCTTATATTGCATGCATCTTATGTCAAAGGCCCAACACATTTTGTGGGCTTCTCTCAAGGAGAGGGTGTTCACATTTGGGTAAAGAAGCGGGCCCATGCCCATTTGATTTTTTGCGTTCATGTCCAAAACATGCACAACCATTGTATTGAATTCCATAAAATATTTTAATTTAATTGTGAGATTAAAAAATAAAATCAAACTAAATCTTACTCTTGATGTAAGTAAAGTCACCATCTATTGATAAGAAAGGAATTTATTTATATTATTTAAGTCTTTAATATTTGAAAAGTTTAATAGTTTCGTATACAATATAAATTCATCTAATCTAATAATTAAATTATATTGATGATCATGTACTCTAATTTTATCAATAATTTAGACACTCAAAAGTATATAATTTAACAATTATATTTGCTTATATTTACATAACATATTAAGCAATTGTTAGAATAGAGAGATGCAATATAATATAGATTAATTTTTAAGACAGAGAAATTTGCACACATGACAATAAAATTTTAAAAATTTCAATCCAACAACAGGATTAATATATTTAATTCTTATGAAAGGTTATTAAAGAGTTTAAATATATTAAGACACTTAGACACTAGACCTTATTCTTGTTGCTATATTAAAAACTTGGAAAGAAAAAAGAAGAAAATGAGTTTAAATAGGAGTGGTAACAAGGGGCAATATTAGTGATGATATTTGGTTATTTGCTCCTTCTACACTGTCAACACTTCTAGCCCCACTCCTCAAATCCTTACTCCTTGGCACCACCACCCCAATCAACGCCCATCATTCATCAAGCCAAAATCAACGGATGGTATATTAATCCAAGTGAAGCAAGTTCTGCATTTAAAGATAAGATAGATAAATAAATAAGAATATATTAGACCAAACATTACCTAATTAATTAGAAATTGTTGTACAGTTGATAAAACTACATGTGCAAAAATTTTACGTGTAATGTAGGGGTTAGAATCAAAATAATATTACCTTATTGTGAGTGTTGTGTCATCTAATGTAAATGAATTAGGCTGGTGATCAAAAAGTGTGGAAACACCTAGTAAGATAAATGAATGAATGATCTAAACTACCTTGAATCAAATAAAATCAACAGATTTTTTTCACACTATTAAGTAATACCTCAATTGGTACAGATTCAAATTTTTTAGACAGGAGTGTAACATTAATTATAAGTTTCATAATCTATCAAAGCTAACAGTTCGAAATAATTAACTCCATAAAATATGTGTTATTTTTTTGGGTGAAAAATAATATAGGTGAGTTGGGCAAACATTATCTCAAATATATTTTGACTTACTTTTATTTATCTAATTTGATTTAACCTAGTTTGACATAGTCAAGCTACTCGATAACTCAATATTTATTTATTTTTATTTGACTGATGTCTAAACCAATAATAATAATAATAATAATAACAGTAATTATTATTATTAAAATATTAATAATTATTGATGATCACCTAAAGATAAGTAATTTTTTATGAGATTATTATTAAGTGATTGTTATTACTAATTACAGATGAAAAATGAGTTTACTTTTGAATTAAAAATAGTAATTTAAAGCATTAATGAAATTAAATAATTAATTTTCTAATCAGAACGATACTCCTAAACTTTTATATTTTAAACTTAATTTCTTTTCTTTGAAGCAAATATTATTCCTTTAAAAATTAAAATACAACTTCTTCAAAGCCAAAAAAAAAAAAAGAAATATCTTCCAAAGGAAATCTCAGGGTGGTCACGGATAGACTTATGAATCTGCCCTCACTTATGATAAACATTTTGTGGGATTAAATTAAACACGACCCCGATAGCATTGAATTGGTCAGTCTAAAAATATGAAACATTTTCTTTTATTAGTAAATTTGAAGTATTTTATAGCTCAATTCAACCCAACCTAAACTCTATTTTTAACCCTACTTTTATCTTCTTCTTTTTTTCCTTTTTATGAATATTTTTAAAAGTATAATGTATGCACAATTTAATAACTTGATCAAAATTAAACAAGATTTCATTATATTTAGCAATTAAAAAAAAACTTCAAACTCGCTATTTAATCAGTTTAGGTGCATAATATCCCTTTAGAACAAGTCAACCAGTGCCCTAATAAAACTTACTCACTGTTGCACTAAAATAATATGCACTATTTAAAAAAAAAATCGTTTATCTTGCTCCCTCCCTAAATTTTCCTTTTTAAAAAAATAAAAGTTAAGATCCAAATCAAGCTGTTATTCAGTGGACTGAAAAATCTGTTCGCCCAATCAGCATTGATAAAATAAAAATAATATTATTAGTGTACCTAATAATGTTGGCAATAGCAATTAAGAAGAGTTGAGTGAGATCCAAGTATGCATGCTCAGTGAATGGCTTAATCTTGGAGTCCCCTCTCTCTCACATGCATCGATTATGAATTCGAGAACACAGAAATAAATGATGCAGTGAAACCTTACTCAATCCGATTAAATTAATTAACCATATAGTATACTCGATGGCTTAAATCATGAATTTTTCAATGAGGCCAAAAATTATGTTAATTATGGTTTCGAAATGGTAAAAGGAGCATCACAAATTCGCTCAAATATTACAAGTAGTGATGATTGGGTTATGTCAACACCGGGAAGATGCCACGAGTTGAAGCAATCATGACATGGGACCAATACATGTCACATCTACATATACAAAGGTTCTAAGTTTTTTATGACATTCAAAAGCAAAAATACGTACACAAGTATGCTTTGGTGTGCATCATGCAGAAAAAGAAAGCTCAAATATAAAAGAGAAGAAAGTGCAAGTCTTTTTCTTCATATTTCTTGCTTATACGACTAAGACTTCCTCTTCGTGCCCTTTTCGACCAACTGAAATCCTCACGCCAAGGAAACTCACTCTTTAGAAATTAAATAGCTGTCAATGGAGTATGACAATTCAACAAATACGTAGCAAAATATCTACTTTAATTTCACCCATTACCCTTGTTTCCTTTCTATTTCTATATTTTTTTCATTTTATTTATGTCTTCAACTTAAATTGCATGGATAGCATCACCTCTCTGCCTCTGTTGATAAACTCTCAAATTACACGCAAAAAATAAGCACCAAAAGATGCCATCTGTATCTTTTTTTTCTGAGAATTAATTAATGAAGCATGCAACATAACCATTGGACAAAATATAAACCGATGTTTCAATCAATATACGAAACGTTTCTCGATCAGAAGATGCTGATCAGTAAAAAGCACGAGAAAAAAAGTCGCCTGGTTAAGGATTTTTTTTTGTATATGTATCGCATTTAAAAAATTTATACTAATAAAAAAGAGATTAAATTAATTTTTTCATTATATATAATTTATTTAAAATTATATTATTTGTTACATAATATTATTATTATATATTAAATTTTTATTTTATTTTTCTATTTTTTTATAAATTTTTAATTTTGAATAAAATATAATTTATATTTAAGTAATTTCTATTTATTATAAATAATATATTAATTTAATAATTAAATATTAATAATAATAAAATTAAGAATATAAAAAATATATTAATATAATGTGATTATTTTATTTTTAAATTTTAATTTGTTTAATTTTAATTACGTCTTATTTTTATTTGAAGATTTAAATACTTTTTAATTTATTTAAATGTAATAAATATAATAATTTATTAAATAAATTTATTATTTAAATACGTGTTTAAATATTATTAATTAAAATATTTCATATACGATACCCTGAAAATTTTTTAAGAGTATTACAGAATTTATTTTTTTTAATTTAAGAAAATGTACCTAAAAGATATATTATTTTCATCAGTCTTCTCTTCCCATGTATAAAAAAACGAAAATATTTTTAGTTGTTTTAATAATTATAAAAATATCACCTCATTTTTCTTTTACTTTTTAATCAATAAAATGAAAATGTTATAATTATTAAAAAAACAAAAATATTTTCTAGAACTAAACATAATTTTTTTTCTCACCATCAAATATGAATTCCACGCATACTTCATGGCTGCGATTTAATATGTAGGTTCTTTGGGATCCATATTGGGTCCCTTTATTTCAGTGCTAACTAGAAAACGAGTGAAACGAAGATCTAGAATGTGTCGGCGAGTGCAATTAACATTTTTGATATATAACATGTGTAAAATTAATATGAAACTATATCAAGTTCAACTAACATTACTGATGATGAGTCACATCATATATTCCGAAGCCATAAAACAGAAAATGAGAATGTCTTAAAACTGGTTGCTCACTCAGCTAATCAACTTTTTTATTGGTGAAGGTAAGAACCTGACATTAAATTCCGCTTTCATCTTTTTTCTCCTATGTGTATATACTTTGAAACGAGTTCTTTGGTAAGTGAGGTAGTGATTTATGAATTTGGTTCTTCTAAAGTTAAAATTTGTATAAAATGAAAAAGTAAAAACTTATCTATTATTAATTTTAAATTAGTGATATTTATAAAACAAATTTAATTCAAATTAAAAGTAAATAAAAACTTATATTTTCTCACTCACTTTAGAACAACTCAATGGTTATTTATATAAATAGGTTAAAATCTTAAGAAGATCATCAACCATCCAAGGCAAGAGGAGACAAAAAAAAAGAAAGATAAAATCTACAGTAGAAGACTCAATTCCCATGCTAGCTAACAATATCCGCTAAAAGGGTTGGCAATTAATTTAGTTGGGTTATATAATACAAATGATATATAACTTGACGTAAAATCATGCTTCCCAATTTCCATATATGTATAAACCAAATTTCTCAGAAATTAATTCTGACTCAATATGGTGAAGATCACAAGCATACCTTTTGTCTCCCGCAACTTGAGACAGCAAACTCAGATACTTCAGTGGCACAGATTAACATGTCTAAGAAATGTTATATCATAGTCACGAACCAGAGCCGTCACGTGCAAAATTAATTCTCACCAACAATACCAGGGATTCCCTCCTCCCACTACCCTTTCCAATCTTCCCAAACCAACTTGAAATATCATCAATGGAATATAAAGCAAGATTTTTTTTTCCTCCACTTTATTGTCCCTTGCTTCATAAAATAAATTGGAGAAAATTGGCATACGTATATACCAAGATGGCATTGTCTCTACATTGGTTGTACATGAGGCTGGGGTCGAATTACAGTTAATCAAAGGATCAAGGAGCAATTAATTTCCAAATGGTAGTAGCTTAAGCATAAAAGGAGTAGAAGAAATTAATGTTTAATTAACCAACCATATCAAGAGGAAATTTTGGGCATTAATCATATGGATTCAGACAAAAAAAAACAAAAAAAAAAAGCATACAGCCGGGCCACAACAAGATTTTGTATCAATACTCTCCTTTTTTTTACTTACTTTATTCCACCTTGGTGCATCTTAAGAGAGAAATAAATGGAATATTTGTTTTTTAGGCTGAAAATTTAACCAAAATAGGAAATATTATCACTTGAAATTGTGCTATAATTGGTGGGATCCCTCTGTTGGATGTACATGGAAGAAGAGGAAGAAGTTGGAGGAAGAGGAGGAGGAGGTGGTGGTAGGGGAGGAGGAGGTGGTGGCGGTGGAACAGCAAGCGAAACAGCCCCAGAGGAAGGTAGCATTGTAACATGAGAGGAGGGTATCATGTTGGCTTCCCTGAGTTTGTATTTAAGTATTTCAGCCCTCACTGCATTAAGTTCAGCTTGTAAAGTTTGAACTTGCTGTTGCAAAGCAGAAATTGCACCCATGCATCCATACACAGGGTCTCTTAGCCTCACATTAGCCTCATAAACTAGACTATTTGCAGCATCAGCTCTCTGACACTCTGGTACTTCCTAAAACAAATTATAGCATAAATTATGTGATATGATTCAAACCTATTATTCATGAAATTGATACCTATGATAGATAGCCAGTGTCATATGTATACTGTGTGAATATATATTTACCATTAACATCTTTGAGACGTTACTGGCACCAAAAACTTTGTGGACAGAAGCAAACTTTTGGGGCTCATGAGGAGAGAAATATGGAGAAAAGGGACATTCTTGAGCACATCTTCTTCTCAGTAGCTTACATGCTGCGCAAGGGGTGATAGTATTTAGGGTTCCAGGAGGGCCCAACATATGTCTTCTTCCCATTTGAGAAGAAACATCTCCTTCCCTCTTGATCTTCTTCCCTATCTCATCAAATCTCTCCCTACAAATGGTAGCATGAAATTTAGTAGACCTCATTCACAACAAATTAATTATCAAATATCAATTTTGTTCAGGGATGCCATGCTTTATTTGAACTTCGATCACAAAATAAATTTAGAAAATTAAGGACTAAAAACTATGTTATAGAGCATCGATCGACTATATTGTTTGAAAAGTAAGATTCTACATAATGGTAAAAATTTCAAGCAGCTAGCTGGCTGGGAAGCAATATATATAAAATATACAAAGCACGGTATAAAAAGTTAGATGAGATTCCAGAGATGGAGACTAGATTTCTCTGTGTTACCTTTCTCTGGACATTCAGGCATGCCCTCTCTTTGAGTATGAAGTAGGAATGAATCACTTAGGGAGAGAATAGAGAGCGAGGTGCTAGCTAGGGAGTCCAAAAGAAAGAAGAAAGGAAAATAGGGGTAGAAAATGAGTGTCCTTAAAAGGCAAGGTATACACAAGGACAAAGCAGTCCAGCTATAAATTTAAAAGAAATAAACAAAAAGGGTTATATGGAGAGAGAAATACAAAGAAAGTGTGTGTGTGTGTGTGTGTGAGAGAGAGAGAGAGAGAGAGAGAGTGATACATATATATTTTTGTTTGTTTCTAATGTTTTAAACCTCTCTGGTTTATGTACGAGGATTTCAGGAATTACGGACTACTGTTAGCAAAGCTAAATAGCTTATCATTCTCGGGAATAAAAAATCAAAAACAGTTCGTGGAGAGAAAAAAATCAAAAATAGTTCGTGGAGAGAAAAAAGAGATATATTGTTTATGTTGTACAAATGCCAGCTAAATGACTGCTTGCTCACGTGTGAGTTCTTAAATGTGTTTGACTTTCTTAATCAACTTTCTGATTCAATTGCCGCCATGCATGTGGTTCTTGCTTCTTATTGAGGGCAGGTCTACCAAATTGGCAGTCTTTTTATGCTCACATATATTATCAATAAATTGAGTATGTTTGTGTTAACATCATCTTATTGACTGGGAAATTAAAAAATGTAATATATAGAGATTGTTTATTCAAGTGATTAGCCATTAAACAAACGTTAAACCAGTTGCACTTCCACAATTAAAAATGTTCGTATCTTGTCAAATTCAAATAGCCCACTTTGAGATCGGAATATGCTATATAGCTGTTCTTGTTTTGAAGAAAAATGTGTATTATTTTTATTATAGCGTGCATCCAATCACCGTGCTGAAACCGCAAGCTGACCCTTAGAATTAACATAACACAATGCGGACTCGATCACTGACTCAGTAACACCTTTATAGTAGTCAACAACTCCACCTTTTGATATTCTGATTAATGACGATTTATACCATGTATAAACATATATAATTTCTAATGATCATTTTTTTTTTATTTTAGAGTCATTTATATGTTGAAAAGGTTCCAGTTCCTTCTTTGCTGCTTGTTTAGTTGAGGAAGTGTCTGATCAAAAATTAAATATAACCCTCATGAGTAGCCACGCCACTTCAACGTGTAGAAGAAATTAAGGGTAAATTTGAAAAGAAACATAGTAATCATCAGCATAGATTAAGAAACACACAGTCATTCTTTAAGTTCATGATTATGAAATTGCTTCCAAATTTTTAAGCCATCTGAAAACGATTCCTCCTCAATTAATATTATGTCACTGCAACAAGGAAAAAGATTGGACACCTTTCAAGATAAGTTGATAATCTTTGGAAGAAAGTGACTTTTGTCAATATTGTGTGATGGATAGAGGTATGATGATTTGGGACATTTCACCCAAGCTTTCATATGGGAAAATCATTTTCGCATTTAAGAATCTAACACAGTTGCTTGATTTCAACAACTATAATTTCGCATTTTAATTCCTTGTGGATGACTAGGACAGTTAACTGCTTAACTATATTTGTCCTTCACCCAAATGACACATACACATTTTCCCTTGAAGCACACCTTAACTTAATACAAAGAAACCAAAAACTCACCTTTCAGTTGCGCACATTTGATGTAAAGTCTAGAATCATTTAACTTGAGATAATCATGAGATGGAAAGAGCTACTTAGTCCACCTAGCAGTAATTAATATTGTACTTTAACAAAGAAAAGAACCTAAATTAGATTACGCTGAGATTAGTACAAATCAAGTTGGCACTGATCTATGACTGTCACTCAATATATAAATCTATATTTGTTGGAATGAGACCATATATATTAGGATTACCAATGAGGCAATGACTATTCTTTTTTTTTTTTTTCTTTTGGGCTAGGATTTTGAGAAGTGTTCTATCAAAGTGGGTGGTGAAAGAGAGGTGAAGGACAGGAGAGAAGAGTGTATTTGGAGGGGTGGTATTAAATTACGTAAAAGGGAATGCTTAGACTCTAAGGGAGGGGCACCATCCATTCTTGTTTGACCCGTATTTTGAGGCTTACAATTCGCCCCGTTGTCTTCTCAACGCCAACCTAACTTCACAATACTAAAAAACTCCATCCTCATTCTGTATGAGTGCACCAAAACCCAGAACCCACCACCCCACCCATTTCTATTGCATTCAGGTTAACTGGCCAACTCGTGCATTGGTTCGGGGACTCGGATTCTCTCTACTTAAATGGTACTTAAAAATGTATCGTTTTCAATTTTTTAAGTACCAACCCAACAATGGAACATTCGTTTTAAAATTCAAAACTTATAGGGTCAATAATGCATATCAAAGTCTTTTCAAAGGAATACTGAGCCTGACGCTGAACATCTTCTTACTTGAAGTGTCACTATCAAGAACTTGAGTCTTAAGGACATTCTACTAATGCCTTTTATTTTTATTTATTTTTTTCCCCTCTCTATTTGCTTGGAGAATGGAGAGGGAGCAGATGATTTGAGGTTGGCATGCGAAATTCTTCCTCAAAATTTTGTAGGTTTTTCCCCCATCTTTTGTAATATACGTCTTTATAATTAGCAAATGCTTGAATAATATATCAAGGAGCTGAATTTTCCTTGAGTCATGAATTTTAAGAAAGTTTAAAAATTATGAGTTCTGCAGCATGAATATGAAACTCGCTAATAAAAATATTTTTCAGTTGAAGTAAAACCAACACAAATAAAAAATAATTTCACCTAAATTTTTAAAATATAGATAATATGTTATATCATTTTATAATAATTTTTTTTGTTTTTAATTTTAGTCATCTTCATACAGATAGAATTATATTTTATTATTATTTTTTATTTTACTTTTCAGTATACAAATATTTATTAAATACTTAAATAAAAAATTATTCAAATTTTATTAAAAAAACTTATATACAAATTAATAAGTTAAGTCTAAACTTTAAAAATTTTAAATTTTAATTATTTTTACAAATTAAATTTAAGCTTTAGATACTCGTTTATGTTTTTATATGTAAATACATAAATTTTTATTTATTTATCTCAATGATTATTCATTGCTTATAAAACCTCGTTTTCTTTTCTTTTATTCACCAAAGTAATTAATTCTGAAATCTACTCCATCTAAATGATATATGTATATTTGATAAAATCATTGTATATTGGGAATGAACTAAAACGTATTAAATGAAATTATTACTATTATTATTATTCTACTAACTGGGTCCAAGCTAGGGGAGTAGCTGATTGGCTACAATACTGGACCTCATAACGAATTGGTCTAGAGTTTCTCTTTTTTTTGTTCCGATGAAATGTCTTTCATGAAATGGAAACACTGACAAGTCCAACTCACAAAATGGGTCCATACAAATAAAATTATGTTATTTGATTCTCAGCATCAACTTTTTTTCATTATCATTTTATAATCATTTATGGTCATAAAAAGCAACCAAATAAATTTTAAATTTAAACAAAACGAAAATCAGCCTATTTTCTATAATTTTATGTATACCATTTCAACATTATTTGATCAATATTGTCAGTTTAGGAGACTGATTTTTCGAGCATAGGGATACAAGATTGAATTCATATAACTTTACTCCTGGAAATTCTGCTTCCATCGGAACAACATTTGTATCTATATGCATTGGGATTATGGATATTAACTTGAAAAGGAAAGCTAGCAACGTTCTTTTCTTTAATATTATTAACTATTAATTAAAATTTATTGAAAATTGTAAAAATATAAAAAAAAATTATATTACTATATTTTTTAACTTGAATGCAAGCTTTTAAAGTAGATAAAGTGCTCCTTCGCAACACCTTAATCTTCCTTGACATTAGACAACTGTCATTTGTAATTTGAGTCAAGTGTTCATATTAATAAAAAAGACCACATGATAGTCCTTATCTTGTAGGCAAAATGTTGTTGGTCCACATGAATAGCATATGTTGGGTTAAGTACTTGAACGGAGGTTGCACACTTCTGCAAACAATTTCTACGAGAAGAAAGAAACAGTGATAACTTTGATATTCAAATAGACCTAAGAAAGCTACTTTCAAGCTAGTCTGCAAACTTAAAGCACCGCTGAGTAACCATAGATGCATTTGAAAGTATACTAGAATATTATAAAAATTTAAGCAACTAACTTTTCATGTTGTTTATATATAAGAAACGGGTTCTACACATAACATAATTTTTCACATACTTATGTGAACAATTCATAATACAATCTCATTAAAGATAGTTTTAAGTGCCTAACTATTCTTTCACCTAATGCATGTAACATTATATTAAACTTATTTTTTATAACTTATTAAAATATTATATCTAAAATACAAATCAATTTTTAAAATTTTTTATTGTATGCAAAATTTAACTGAATTAGCAATTATCATAAACTGTAAGTCAAATTTATTCTTGAATTCTTTAGATTTAGGGATAGCTCGTGACCCACATTTTAGGCCAAAATATCAATTCTACCTAACTTGGAATTAAACGTGCTCACAAGGTACCTATATAATGTGGATATACATGGACCTAATGTGTCACAAGAAGACAACTTATGCAAGCTAGTTTAGCTAAAGCGATTGGAATTATGTCGTAAGTTGTCCCTGAACATTTGGACCACTTTCAGTGCTAAAAATTGTATCAGTGTGACCATAACGATATGTGAGCCACACTAGTAGTCTTGTGGGTATCATTGACCCAGAAAGGTAGAGAAGGATCTCTCTAGGAACATGGCGATGAAGTTTTAGGGGCAATGCTAGAGATCTTAATATAATTATGATCTTGATTTCATCCCAACAATGTCAATTATCAAGCCTTTAGATGGAGAAATTCCACTATCAATTTAAATTTTATTAAAATATTATAAAATTCATTTCACAATTTAAATTTATATTCTGAACTCCTGTGACTTAATTACATCTTAATTCACAATGCAATGTGTAAAATATCAAATAGCCAATTAGAATAAGACCATAACCAAATCCAATTAAGATAACAGAGTTAGACGCATGTTTAAAACCAATAATCATAGAAAATGACTCCATAAATTAGGCCCATGTCATTGGATAGTACTTGTGTATCCACCAGTGGTTGGTTACAGTCCATAAGACTATAATATTAAAAATGGTAAGTTACCAAACCTCGGCTTAATGATTAAAATAAAGCTTTTTTAAAAAATAATTATCAAATTAAAATAAAATTAAAACTTATTCTCTGTTTGAGTGTTTTTTTTCCAGGTCAGCATGTATTTCGTATACCAATCAGATGAAATTTTTTTTATATATTTTAAATTTAATAATTTCATCTAAAAGAGGGACGAAATATGGTGTATGGTGACATGTGTCACTCAATTCGTATCTGTCAGAGGCGAAACAAAGGACAAGTGTCTTAATACTACAAACTCGCCTTAATCTAAGACGAAATTATAGGATTTGGACACGTGTTTGAATCTTATAAATTCGTCCACAAATAAGACGAAATAGACTAATTTCGCCTCTTGTCAGGACGAAAAGCAGTTATTTCGCCTACTTCCCAGATGAAATCCTTTTACCCTGCGGCCACTCCACCATTCCTGCACTCTTTTATCCAGCCAAAATTTCCTATATATAATGTTTGAAATCTGGGTCCAAATCAGCGTAAAAATTTGCAAGGTGGGTCGTGAAATTGAAAGGAATATCTTATTTGAAAGCGATTCTTGCAAGCCAATTTTTGAGGTTAGTAAATTTCAAAACTTTATTTAATATTTTAGTTATTAAAAAGTTATAATTATTATAAATAGAAATAGTTAAAATTTATGAATAATTAATAAATATATTTTTGTGTATATTAAAATTAAAATTTAATATTTTAGATAATTATAAAAAAAGTATAAAAGTTTAGTAGATATTTAATATAAATTTGTTTAATTAAAAAAATAATGTTATATTTATTGTGAATATTTTATTATATATAAGTTGAATATGTAGTAAAGATATAACATTTTTTATAATATAAAAATGATGTGAAAAATAATAATACGTTTGTGTGTTACAAATAAATTATTTATATTATTTATATAAATAAGTATAATTGTAATTAATTATTGATATGTTTTTTTTTAATAAATGCAGGATGAATGAGATTATTATTATTGTATATTGGAATGGAAAAATTGTTGTTGGAAATGAAGGTGTGACATTTGAAGGTAACAAAAAAATGATAAAGATAAGAAGAGGGATAAGTTATATGAATTTAAAGAAAAAGATTCATGACAAGTTGAATTTTAGTAATAATCATGTTATATCTAGACTAATTTCTCGTTTTATGGTTGATTCAAGCGCTAAACAATACAATGCTTTGGATATATGTGATGATGAAGATATTGATTGTATGATTAGTGCGTATCAACAACAAGGTATTACAAGGTTTATTGAATTATATGTGGATATTGCGTTTGGTGAAAGTTCAAGAGGTGGGTCGAATATGTTGGACTTAAGCTTATCAATGTCACCGCCTAACCTTATGGAAGTGGTCAATATAAATGTTACAGAAGGTATAAATTATATTGTTATAATTTTTTTTAAAATTTTTTTTTAGTGACAACATATATTAAATAAGTGTTTGTATTTTGAAGGATGTAGAGATTTATGTAGTTATGAAGTCAATAGTGATGATGAGACAGATGATATTGATGAAGGACATATTCCTTTAGACAACTCGTCAGATACGGACATTGATGGTGATTTTGATTCAAACTTAAATTTACAACAAGAAAATGTTGGAGGTAAGATTTAAAAAGTAAATTAATTAAATTGTTTATTTTATTTTAATCTTGAATATTGTATGTTTAAATGTAGCTGTAGGTGAAATATCTTTTTGGAATGTAAGTCCACACTACAAATCTATTAATTGGGACCACCCAGACCAAGAAATTGAAGCAGAAGAAATTAGTGAAGATAATTTATGGGTTATTGGAGATTCGTTACATATGGGTTTGTTATTTAACTCAAAAGATGAAGTTAAAAATGCCTTAAAACAACAGGCAATGAGAATACATCAGAATTATTTTGTTGTTGAGTCAAAACCAACAAAGTTGCATGTGAGGTGTTTAAACCATAACAATGGTTGCACATGGAGAATAAGAGCATCATTGCTAAAAAAGATTCATGTGAAGGGTAAGCATACATGTCTCAACCCTACAATATCTCAAGACCATACCAAACTAGATTCAGATTTGATTTCTTCATGTATAATTGGTAAGTTTTGAATAATCTCTGATTTCGTGATGTATTTTCTATATAAAGATACTTACCAAATTTTATTTTTATTTTGTGTAGGTATGGTTAATCTTGAACCATCATTGCCTATAAGTCTAATTCAAGAAAGGATGACAACTCAATTTGGATATAAAATTTCATACAAAAAAACTTGGAAGGCAAAACAAAAGGCGATTGTAAGAATATTTGGTGATTGGGATGAATCATATGCTACATTGCCAAGATGGTTAGAGTACATGCAATTTCATGCTCCAGGTTCTATTTATAAGATTGAAACAAAGCCATTTGTTGTTGGACATCAGGAGGACAACAGATTTAGAGTATTTGAGCGATTGTTTTGGTGTTTTCATCAATGTAAGAAAGCATTCAACTTTTGCAAACCTATTGTTCAAGTAGATGGAACATTCTTGTATGGTAAGTATCGTCACACATTGTTAATTGCAACAATACAAGATGAGAATAATTGTGTCCTACCACTTGCATTTGCCATTGTTGAAGGGGAAACTCTATCAGCATGGGAATAGTTTTTGGCAATGATTCGTGTTTATGTAACAACCAAGACAGAAATATGTTTAATATCTGATAGGCATCAAAGCATCAAAAGTGTTGTTTCAAATCCACATATTGGATGGCAACCTCCTAATGCATATCATGTTTATTGCATTTGTCATATTGCCAGCAATTTCAACCATAGATTCAAGAACATTGAATTGAAAAAATAACTGATAAAATTAGGTAACATGATTTAATTCATATTTGGCTTTCTGTTACTTTATATTTATTTGAATTGTGAAGTCATGTAGAGCTTGCACATTGCAGCATATATACCTTCGAAGCTTGTATTTGAAGAGAAGTTGAGAAGATTCCGCACTGAATCACAAAAAATACAGAGGTGGATCGACAACATATCGAAGGAAAAGTGGGCTATGAGTCATGACGTCGATGGACGCCGTTATGGACATATGACGACAAATTTGTCAGAGGCTGTTAACAAGGTATTGAAGGGAGCAAGAAACTTACCTATAACTGCTCTTGTCAAATGCACTTATGGACGAATGGTTGAATATTTTGTGAAGGTGGAGAGAACGCAATGAATGACTTGAACCATGGTAAGCGGTATTGTTCAAAACTAATGCTAAAAATGCAGAAAAATTAATAGGAAGCATCTTCGCATCAAGTGAGACGATATGATATAGCAAGAACAACATTCGAGGTTGAAGAAGCCTTTAATCCTATCACGCAAAGGGGTGGTAACAAATGGACTGTTGTTCTGTGTAGAAGATACTGTGAATGTGAGAAATTTCAAGTATATCGATTTCCATGCTCACATGTGATTGCTGCCTGTGCATCGGTAAGTATTGACTTTTGGCAATATGTTGATGATGTTTACTCTGTGCAAAATGCCGTTCATGCATATTCATCACAATGGTTTCCCTTGGGAAATGATGGTAATATTCTTACACGCAATGAGTGGAAGTTAGTGCCTGATGAGACACGAATCAGAGGTAAAGGAAGACCAAAATCATCTCGCATTAGGAATGAAATGGATTGGGTTGAGTCACAAAGTAGAACCTGATGTAGTAATTGTCATCAAATTGGTCACAATGTACGTCAATGTACTTCTATATCACTTAATCAGTAGTATTGAGGAGTTTATATATGAGACAGCTAGTCATTTGTTAACTATCAGCATGTGGGTTTGTAGTTTATATCCTTGGCATTTATATACTTGTAATTTATATCACCTTATTTCTCTTTATAAGAAACATGAATCACATAAGTAAATGTAAATCATACGATGAATAACATAAGTAAATGTTCATGGAATGATGATTAATATGAAACAAACTACCATATGTCATAAAACATCTAGTAAAGGTACACAAAATATGTATAATTAGTTTATACAAAAACTTAAACTCTATCATCGTGCGGCTGGTCGGGCTGATGTGGGGTCAATATGCACTCCCTAGGCCCATCTCTGGCCCACGATGTGGGTTACGACGAACCTCTACATGTGGAACATCTACGGTTGCTTCAAAGTCAGCATTCAAATCTATTCCATGACTATATGAGGTATCATATGATGTCCCAATAACTGCATCTGGTGCTGGTGCTGGTGGTGTTAGAATAGGTACATCATATGGAGGCGGCGTCAAGAATGGTGATGGACATGGGATATAACACTATGTGGTCAGGAATGGTGATTGAGGAGTCTGTGGCGGATGCTGGGTGGCCTGAGATGAGTGAAAATATGTAGGTGCACTAACAGGCTGTGTGTAGAAAGGAAACTGTGAGGGAACACAGAATACTTCATCAGGACGCTCAGGTATAGGTGGAAGAGACCAGTCTGTCGCATGTACCTCTGTGCGTCTACGCTGTAATCCCCTGCCTTCCTTACGGTCCCTCGGTTGACGGACATCTACAACTGGATCCTCAGTATTGCCACTCTGTATTGGAGGCTCAGATGAAGAAATAGGTTCCATAATACGGTTCAAATCATTCTTCAAAACTAGCATAGATTGACACAGGTCTCGCATCTCATCAAAGCTAAAAGAATCATGGCCATCAGTCATCAAGTAGTGGGCTCTCTCAAGTCCATCGCCCTATAAAACAAAAGAAATTGTATGTTAACAATGTCATTACAAATACACATAAGTAAATGTATTAAATAGTTTACACTTACAAGTAATGATGAGACAGGTGCGTCTCTTGTCATCCAACGTCTAGTGTGAGCTCTATACCACCGCATATACTCTGAGTTGAAACTTAGCTGACCAATCTGGGGGTCATTGGTCATGACCCAATCTCTCCTTCTCTCCCAAATGTCTAATACATCCCTCAGCTTCTCTTGCCAATTCTCTGTTGCCTTCCCACGCAGAGTCAAGTCATGTAGTGCATCTTGCTGATATGGGACACGAGGTATATGTTGAACCATACCAAATTGCCGCATTACTCGATCTAGTTGGTGCCACTCACACACCTGAAAACATATCAGAGGCACAACAGCCCTCCATAACTCCATCCCTTCACGACATATAGCTGGTAACGAATTAATCAAATCAATAGAATATGGTTGCCAAATTATCTGCACACATTTTACATCATATTTACATTAGTTTTCATAATGATAACTAAATTAAAATATGACTATAATATATGGCGTGGGTGTTAATCCAGGTTTACCTCTTCACCACTAAGCATGTCAAATTTATATCTATAATAAGATATGTCTTTCCTCCCTTTCCTATTCCTTTGATTGGCCAACCACCTACAAAAAGATACATATATTGTTAATACAGAAGGTATGTTAAACATATTAAGGACATCAATATTTAATATTACCTGGTAGCATATGGAAGATGGAGTCGTGTGTGAAGCAGGTTTCCAGGAGCTACAAATGGAAATCTATCCTATGCCCACATCACAAGTAATGCAGCTAATCCACCTAAATCATGCCGATCAATATTGGTGGCCATACACAGCTCTCTATACAAAAATCCCAATACTGCAGACCCCCAACTATATTCACGAATGACAGCAAAAATCCTGAAGTAAAGGTAAGTACCTCACTGAGACTCTACTGCTGGAGTGATCACTCAACATAAAACCCCCAATCAACCGCAACATATAAGCCTTAGCAAATCGGGTGATCTGTAAAGGATTTTATGCATGCATCGCCACATGGGTAAAATGTTGGTCTAGCCAACTCGTCTTCAAGAAGCTACCAACAAAATCTGCACGTGATGGTCTAATCTCTAGGCTCTCATCAACAATATCAGCATAATTACCTCCAATAGGTGCTATCACAGGTCTTCTATCAATTCGTAAACCTAACAACACAGATATATCCTGCAAAGTGATCGTACACTCGCCTGGAGGCAAGTGAAAAGTGTGTGTCTCTGGTCTCCATCTCTCTACTAATGCAGTTATCAACGGGAGGTCTAATGGGAACTGACATACGTGAGCAATCCCAGTAAATCCCGCAAGCTCTAAATGTGGAAGGATCTCCTCTGGAACACTATCCAAACCAGCTGGAATAAATTGACTCTTCCTAACCTTCAAAATAGGATGATCCCAACCATCCCAAATATGTTCAGACACATGAATATTCTGTAAACGCAACAATAAAGGATCATCTAGTCCAGGATGAATAACCCTATTCTGTCCTAAAGATGAAGCCATCTTCACAAAATATAAAATATAACATCGTCAAAATTTTAAACTTTAATATAAATTATACAAAATATTTTCATATCATGCATCAAGTATAATATCTCAAGCTGTTCTTATTTCATCACATAATTAAAATAATATGTATAATCATTGTAATACAAATGAAATCAAATACAATTATTCATAAGCAATTGTAAAAAATTTTACTAAATAAATTAGTTATTTGTTCATTAAATTTAACATGTCTTTTTAAAAAATTTACTAAATACAAATTTTGTTTATTTTTTAGTCATGATAAATTATAAATTATATGATTAATAATTGATTTCGGCTAATTTGTATCACTCCAAAAATTTATATTCCATAACTAATCTTCTTATTAAATTAAAAATTATTTAATTAAAATAACTTAATATTCAAGAAAATATAATAACACTCTAAAATAAGATTTTAATAAATAAATTTATAATTTCATCATAGATAATATTACATAATTATAATTCTTTTTTCTCATCAAACAAATATGACCCCATAACTTAAATTACCTAACCAAAGTTCTTATTTCATTAAAGATTAAATAATTTAATTAAAATTACTTAATCTCATCTTATTAATATCAATCTAAATTAAAAATTTAATAAATAAATTTAATCATAAATAATATTACATAATTATTATTATAATTATTTATTCTATATTATTTAATATCACTCTAATAACTTAAATTACATTACTAAATTTCTTTTTTCTACCAAGATTATAATTTTTTATGATTAATAACTTAATCTCATCTTATTAGTATCACTCTAAAATTTAAATTCAATATATACACTTATTATTTTATCATAAATAAATTTTTATAATTCTAATTATTTATTTTAAATTATTTAATATCACTCCAATAATTTAAACCATAAACCATAATTAACCATAAATAAATATATTTTCTTTTTTTAATTATTTATTTAACTCAAATTTTTGCTACTATAATCTTTTTATATAAATGTATATGCTTAATTTTAATGCTCTCAATTTTTACCTTCTTAACATTTTTGTTATTATCTATTCATTAATCATAAATCAATCTTTTAATTTATATTCTTAAATGTTATTTAATCTAAAAAACATAATTTATGTTATAATTTTCTTACACTTTTTTCTATTTATTATTTCTTATATAATTAATCAACCATAGAACTATTTTATATTTTTCTATTTTCAATTTTATTTAACTATTTAAATTTATGATTTTTAATTATTTTTTACAATTTTTTAAATTTTTACTTCAAATTCTATTTATTTTAAATGTAAACTCTAATTTTTTTTCTTAATATTACTATCAAAATTTAATTATGCAAATTCTAATTATGTTGATATATCTACAAATTTTTAATCTAATATGACTCTAATTTTTAATCTAATATTACTGTAAAAAAAATTTATTCAACCTTTTAACATTATTAATAAATATAAAATTTAAAATTTTTTAAGAAATTGAAAAACTTGGATGGATGGGGAGGGGGTGGGGGACGGCGGCAAGGGCGGACAGCACCTTCTCTAGCGACGGTGGCCTCTCAACGACGGCAACAACTCCGCTGGACTGTAACCTCTCTCCGGCAATGACCTCCTATTCTCCATTCTCCCAACTTTCTCTAAGTTTCAGAACAACAACACCACAAATCACTCCAAACCCAATCGATCTGGTCAGTTTTGTGCAATGTATCACGAATCGCACTCAAAACTCACTCTAAAATGATCAAAAATAACCTCACCGAAGCTTTAGATCGTTGTTAATGGCAGTTTGCAGACGTTCGAAATGGAAGAGGAGAAATGAAGGAGGAGCGTCGGTGACCTCCTGCCATAGGACACGTGGCCCAATCAACGTGTTTCGTCTCTGCGTCAGACGAAAGCCACTTTTCATCTGACGCATAGACGAAACACTTTGATTGGACCACGTGTCCTTTGGCGGGAAACTTTATTTCAAAAAATTTAACCCTTTTCGTCTCATACTTATACGAAACTGCTGCCACGTGTTCTGCTCTCCGTATTTCGTCTATCTTTAATACGAAATGATTAAATAAAAATTAATCAAAAATCAATTCGTCTGACTTTTATACGAAACTGTAGCTGACGTGGCCTAAAAATGCCCCAGACAAGGAATTATTTTATTTTTTTTACATTATTTTGATAATTATTTTTTAAAATTGTATTATTTTAATCTTTAAGCCACCAAACCTCTAACTTGAAGATTCCTTGTTAAATGGCAAGGGTTAAAAAGCTATAACTAAGAAAAAACCCAATTACTTGTTCAACCGGATTGTTCAGAAAAACATGATCATCCAATCCGACTAAAGGGATTTTAATTTAATAATTTCCTATATAGGTTTTAAGATTTCAACAAGAAAACATAGAAGGAAAAAAAATAAAAGGAAAAGCTAACTAAAGGTTAAAATAAAAAGAATTCAGACACCTCCGTTTCAAATCAAAACACAAACATGTCGATTAATCAATGATTGTCGCTTTACAAGAAACTGTTTTCTTTTTCTAAAAAAGGGAGAATAATAGAAGAAAAGAATATGATGATTGGCCCAAAATAAGGCCAGAAACCAATTAAGGAGGAGAAAAGATGGGTACAAAGAATGAGAAAATAACAATGGGTCGAGGAACCAAAAATAAAAAACTAATTCCCAGACGCATGTACAAAAATTTCAAACCGATATTGAACAGAGATCGTCAAAAACTTGTCTGATGTTAGGCCTCTCATTTACAGGAAGAATACACCTGAGAGATATTGCAAGCAGTTCATCCATCTCTTTGGACGACTCCTCTCCACCTGTAATGTCTCTGTCAATACAGTCCATTACCCTTCCTTCTCGCTCACACAGCCTAACCCAATCTGTAAGATCAACAGCACCTGATTGCCCTGATATTATGTCGCCTGCACTTTTTCTTGTTAATAATTCCATTAAGATCACACCAAGTGCATACACGTCGGCCTTAAAGGATGGAACTGGTTTGGATGCAGTAGCAAGTTCTGGAGCACGGTATCCAAGTGCTCCTAGATTTAGTATCTGCTCAGCAATTCCAGCTGGTGTCATCAGCCGGTGCAGACCGTAGTCAGTAAGGCGAGCATTGTATTCAGGGCCGGCTAACAAAATATTCGTTGGCTTTAGATTTCCATGGGGAAGCCCTCGATCGTGAAGGTATAGAAGACATCGAGCAACATCAACAGCAACTCTTAATCTCTGGCTGAATGATAATGGAGAGTGCCTCCGGGGTGTGCTCTCTGTGCAAACAGATACATTGATATTACACTCACTAATAAATAGCTCATATCATGTCAAAACACCCCTGCGTGAACAAGCAGTGGTAAATAGAGAATTCAAGAGCTCTAAACATGTTAATGGAGAGTGCCTCCGGGGTGTGCTTACACACTAATAAATAGCTCATATCATGTCAAAACACCCCTGCGTGAACAAGCAGTGGTAAATAGAGAATTCAAGAGCTCTAAACATGTTTTAAGTGAACTGTTTCACTGTACATAGGAATACTATGACATAAAAAAAAGCCCCTAACATTTGGACAGATACAGCCCCTGTAACTCTACAGTCTACATTAACTACAGCTAGAACTAGAAACAGCCATGCAGCTTGTACAACAGCAAGAGTTTCAAGTTCAAACAAGAGAATATTGATAGTAGCAGGCAGGATAGATGACAGCATCCAACCATTTAATCATCCACACACCCCCCCCCCCCCCCTCTTCTCAAAAAAAGGAAACAAGATTTAAGAGTCAATTTGAACAGGCTATAATCTATTCACACTTAGCTGCCCCAAAAGGCAATGACAATGAAGGCCCCAAAATCCATGCTGTTCATATACACAATTCTAGTACAATCTTGTCAGATTACTCTGAAACAGTGGCAGGCAAGTTACAGGGACTAATAATGCAGTTTATCTTTGGCATCAAGGGTTGAAGAGACTTTCCAAGTTATACAACCACTCTGAAAGCCTTCTCTCTCTCTCTCTCTCTCTCTCCCCCCCCCCCCAAAAAAAAAAAATATTTCCTCTAAAAACAGAGACATGAAGGAACAATAAACAAATTCTTTTTTAAGAAAATTAAAGCAGGCTACAATGGGAAACATACCCCCCTCCCCACAATAGTTACATAGCTAATATTTTAGCAAAAAGTTGCCCAGCAGTTACAATTTCTCTTTTAGATGCTTAGGAATAAGGAAAAAACAAAACTAAAGTGCAGATATTAAGTTTATTTGATATTGTTCTAAATTAAAATTAGAGTTTCACCAAAATAACCAACGCTGGCCTTAATGCCAACCTTTATTTGGGGGGTTACCTACCACTGTGAAACTCCAATTTTGATAAGAAAACAATACCAAAACCACCTAAAGTCAAATTTTGTCCAAAAGGAAATTTAAATTTCTAAAAGGAAAACCCATGGTCATTATGAGAAATATGGCAAGATGTGTAGGAACAGTATAGGATGTAATAAATGTTAGCAATAAAAAAATATTTAAAAAGAAAAAATGAAAACCCCACAGGATTGGAGATGTAGGGGATGAAGGTGAGATATGCTGATAGAAAAGTCAATTATTACCATAGAGATGAAGAGCCAAGCTGTCCCCATGTATATAGTCAGCTAAAAGAAGCCTCTCTTGTTCTCTAGGCCCCCAATAGTATGCTAGCAATGGGACAATGTTTGGATGCCTCATAGAACCAATCCTTTTAACTTCTCTAGCAAATTCTTTTTTATGTTTGACCAGCCCTACCCGTAACCATTTTACAGTCAACATATGACCAGTGTCCAGAGTTGCTTTATATAAAGTGCCATGGCTACTTCTGCCAAGAACTTCAGCTGGAGCTCGAGATAATTCCTCTGCAGTAAATGCTAATGAAGAATAGAGGAAGAACAGTTCCCCAGCCAGCCGATCTGGTGAGTAAACATCCAACATCACTGGCTTTTCACAAGCCTCTATAAAACGGGGTGAGGATGACAATGGAGAACCAGGAGAAGACTTCCTTCCAGATGAGGTGGGCGGGTTATCCATCAAATTAGGATTTACAGATGCTGAACTAGTTGCTACCATTCCCTGAGGTACGCCATGCTCAGAAATTTCAGTTATAAACTCTGACTGTCCAGAGAGTGACCTTGAATTGGAAGTCAACAAGTGATCATTTGAAAAGCTCAACGAAGTTGTTGGGGGTTGAACATTTGTATGGAACTTGAAGAGAGAGGGCCTCGTAAGTCCTCCTAACTTGACATCTCTTCTAGCATTTTGACCAGTGAAATCACTTCTTCCATGAAATTCTTTTAATTGGGTTCGATGATAAGCCAATAAAACAAAAGCAATCATCACAGCAGCACCCACTGAAGCAAGAATAATTGCTATCCTGATATTACCCTTTGAACTATGATGTCTACCCTTATCTGGAATATTATCTGGCACTGAAGAAGTTTCAGGAGAATTAGTAGGTAATATTAGCTCTTCATTTCCAGGTTGAAAGGATGAAGGAGGGAACTGCCTCAAATTTTCAGGAACACGGCCAGAGAGATCATTATTGGACACATTAAATACAGTTAAGCTGGATGAAAGCTTATCAGGAATATTTCCAGTAAATTTGTTGTTCGACAAATCAAGGTACTCCAAATAAATGAGTTTGCTCAATTCATTTGGCAGCTGTCCAGAAAAGCCATTCCTTGCCAGATTCAGTAGCTTGAGCCCACCCATCCTACTTATATCAGAAGGCAAGACACCTTCCAAGGAGTTATTAGACACATCAAGATATTCCATTGGCTGATAAGGAGGCATAAGTAGTAATTCACTTGCCCCTGAACCTTGAAGCAGAAGTGGCCCGGTAAACTGATTTCCAGAAAGATTTAGCCTTGTCACTGATGACGAAGTAATTAAACTACGTGGAATGGATCCATTAAGTTCATTTAAACTCAAGTCAACAGTATACAATTTTGAATAGGAGCCTAAAATTGAAGGCAAGGATCCGGACAGCTTGTTTGAACTCAGATCAATAACTTCCAATGTGGCTTCCCAGTTCTGTATAACAGAAATGTCACCAGAAAACATGTTCCTGCTCAAGTCAATGACTGTACATCTTTTCAAAGAAGCTGGCAAGGAGCCTGATAAACTATTTGACGAGAGATTCAAAATATTTAAAGTTGTAGAGTTGATTATGGCAATTGATCCTGTACATAAACAAAGTAATGTAAATTAATTAACAGAGTATTGAGTTTACTATCTTCTTTCTCTAAATAATCTACAACACCCAAAATCTGAAATTCTTCACAAACCATGATGTTAATATTGTTTATCTACTCAATTAAAAGAGCCTCATGAAAATTTGCTTGACAACTGTAAAACCAAATTTATTTATTCACATTGAAACAAGTAAATTCAATTGCAAGACAGAAGCTCCAAATGATATACTGAGTAGAATAAAGCCACAAGCAAAACAAAAGAAATACATAATAGAGAAAAAATATAACACACCAAATCTACAATTTGAAGGAAAGATCTCATAGGTCATCACTGCACTAGAAATAAGATAAACAAATGAGCCAAATACCAAGCCTCATAAGATACAGAGACACCAAACCAACAATGCCTGACTGCAGGTAAGGAAGACCTTTATAAAGAAAGTTCCATTGGAAGAAATGTATAACAGAGGTTAAACACCATTCCCTCTCCCACTATTCACAGACACGTGTTGATTTTAGTTGCGTTGCTCATAGTTTCCTTTCAAGCACATGCAAGACGGAATTTAAAAGCTCTTATTAAAACAATTTACCCCCTCCACTCACAGCCAGTGACCATTTTGGTGGAACAAAATTTTATGACCAAAAAGCTTCCCGGTTTTCAGATATGCACCTTTTCTACATCCAATATCACAACACTGCATGTGCATGCACACAAATATTCAATCAACTGACATACACTCGACTTTTAGCTTCCCTGCTTTTCATTTAAATTCACATCGTGAGAACGCAGAATGAAACAAACTTTTTCACCCAATTTCAACAAGCGCATTCCCAAAAATAAGCTACCCGCATAATCACAGCTTTAAATAGTGTAAATTCAACCTTGACAATTGACACTAAAAAAAAAAGAAAAGAAAAATATGCAAATAAAGATCAATGCTCCAATAATCAGTAATCCTCAAAAACACTCACCAGTAAACCCATTGTAGCTAAGATCCAATTCCTCCAAAGAGACAGAATTCTGCAAAAGCTCATCGGGTACGGAGCCAAAGAAGAAATTACGGCGAAGGCGCAGAACCCGAAGGCTGGGCAAGGAGCCAAAAGAAGGAAGCTCACCCCTGAAAGAGTTGTTAGTCAAGTCCAAAACTTGCAAGTTCCGAAACAACCCGATGGTGTCACTTTCAAAGAAATGACCGTTCAAGTTGTTGTGACTCAAGTTCAAAAAATGAACGGTGTTAGCCAAACCCGAAACGTTTTCCACGGTGAGCGAAAGGCCACCGTAGAACTGGTTGAGACTCAAATCAACATACTCCACATTCCGTAACGTGGAGAGAAGGTCCCCAATTTGGGCCCAGAGTTGATTTGAGTGCAAATCAAGAACCCTAAGTTGCTGAAGGTTGTTGAGGCCACTGGGGAACCCACCTTTGAATTGGTTATTTGACAAATTGAGGTAATTGAGACCCCAAAGGTCGTTGATCCGAGCAGGGATGGGTCCGTAGAAGTTGTTGTGAGAAAGATCCAAATGCTGGAGCGAGCTGAGTGAGCCGAGAGAAGGGGGTAACCGGCCGGTGAAGTCGTTGCCGGAGAGGCTTAGGTTTTTGAGCATCTTGAGGTCGAGGAGAGTGTGGAACTTGAGTTCACCGCCGAGGCGGAGGCGGTCGAGGACGATGCCGGTGACGTTTCCGGTGACGTCGTCGCAGAGAACGCCCCTCCAGGAGCGTGGACAGGCGACGGTGGAGCCTGGAAGTGAAGAAGGGTTCCATGATTCTAGAAGCTTGAGAGGATCTAGGGTTATCCCCTTCTTGAATTCGAGTAGAGATCGGAGCTCCGGTGAGGAGGGTTCAGAAGGAGAACTTAAGAGAAGAAGCGAGACAGAGAGGAAGAAGAAGAAGCAGTTGGGTTTGGAATTCATCGGAGTCAATGTGGATGGAAACAGAAACAGAAACAGAAACAGAGACAGAGACACCTTAATTATTATTCATCTACACTCTACAGAGAGAGAGAGAGAGAAAGGGGAAGAAGGAACCCTAGGAAGAAGAGTAAGAGGTTAAGATTGACGTTAACATTGGATTTGGATGGAGAGAGAGAGAGAGAGAGAGAGAGTAGGGTTTGGGTGTTAAAGTGTTGCGATATTATAAGTATTTTTATATAAAAGAGAATGGAAATGGAAGGGTGTGAGGTGGAGAGTGTTGGTTGGTGGGGGCGAGTAACTACAGTCTGTAAAGGACAACCTCTTCGTCCTCTCCCTTCATTCATTCACTCTGTTTCTTTCTCATTCTGTTTTCTTCTGCTTCTGTGTGCTCTCTCTCTCTCTCCCTGTGAATCCCTCACTTCTGAGAGACACCAGCGGCAAACTTTAGGCCCCTGTTTCTACACGCACATGCATCTATCTGTCTATGTAACGCCGTCAATGCAATCACTCTTCAAAAGATCATTAACTAAATTAAATCAATTAAACGCAAATTAAATGGTCCCCTTCCATACAGCTGTCAAAATAACTTCATTCCCCCTTCATCTACCACATATTACATTCTTAAATCACTTAAATCAACCTCATTCATTAATGTTTAAACTTCTATTCACACTTCATTCATATCATTTTCATTAATGAATACAGAAAAGGCCAAACGGGAAAAGAGACGGCGTTACGGAGCAGATGAGGGGATAGTGAAGAAAATAAGGGGATGTTTGGCTATTCCCATTTTCATTACCACATGCCCTTTCTTACTTTCACTATTAATTATTATTTTCTTTTGATATGACCAAATATTTATTTGAATGATCAATCATCCCATTATCCTTCAATCATCTCCAAGGTCATTACTAATATACTACTCTTTAGTCTTTCCCATTCATTGCTGGCCCTTTCCAATTAAAGTAACGATACTATTATATATTTTTAACATAATTCAATTATTAAATTCTTAGTTTCATTTTAATATATTGTTAGTATAAAAGTTTTATTCAATATCCAATTAAAATTACTTTAAATAAAACTCATATGATAATTAAATGATAAGAATATATATTAAGAGTATGGTAGACTTTTATGTTAATGAAAAATGATACATGTACGATAATTTCTTATACAATAGATAAAGTTACCATGTAGAAATATATTGTAAAACAATATACATATATTTTAATATACAGGAAGAAGGATAGCCATGTGTTGTTTTAAACACATCTTCTGTGATTAGTTGACTTTTTTTTAAAAATATTAATTTATGAGTCATTTATTGTAATATTTTACAAAATATATTAGATTACGTGTTACGTGGGTAAAAAAATGTATAATTAGTATTTTTTTTAATTAAGAAAATTTTATCTTAATTCTTGTATGTTTGATTATGTGTGATTTAGATTTTAATTTTGAAATATATATATATATATATATATAACTTTTATATTATTCAATTGTTAAATTTTTTTTATCTAAAAAAAATAGCCAAAATGTTAGTTAAAAAAAAACTCATCTTCTAATGAATACCTTGAGAACTTAGTTAACAAACATTAAATGTATTATATTAATTTTAAATTATTTAAAAATATAAAATTGTTTATAATAAAATGTATGTAATATAATTTTTCCAATTTTTGTTGATTTCATTAAAATATTTTGATTTATCTTATTGGAAAGGAAAATTTTATTAATTATAAATGAAAAGATAAATTTTTATTAAAAATATTTGAATCATTTAATGCTTAATTTCTTATTTCTAACCATCTAGTAGGATTTATTATTGTTCTTTAACAAATGCCCTTAAATTATGTATTATTTTAGTTAGCAGTTTCCTATTGCACAGGTGTTTCATTTTAAAAAATTTTATTTTAAGATGAATATTATATAATACTTTTTATATGAAAAATTATATATCAATAATTAATGTGAATTTATTTTTATTATAATTTTTAATAATTTATAATTTATACATTTAAAATTTTATATTAGTGAAATTCTTTTTGCAGTATGCGAATATTTAAAACTAAAAAATGTTTTTAAAATTAAATTAATATATTAATGTTAAGTATGTTGTATGATTTTTTTAATTTAATAAATGTAAAAAGTATTAAATATGTTTATTATAATAATTAACATCTTATTATATTAAATACAAATAATTTTTTTTATGTTAAACTTAATAAAATGACATATTCAACAAGTTTTCATCAAAGTTTAATTACATCGATCAAACTAGTAAACTTAAAATTCTTATAAATATAATTAAAAGTAATTAAAATTGTCATCTTATTGAGTTAGAAACTCGATATCATTTAATTCATACACATATATTTATATGTGTTAGCATTATTGTAGATTTTGATACTCTTAAAATATTTTTAACTTACAAATAAGTATACATGTTAATTGTAATCAAAAAATATTTTATAAATTTTCAATATTATTCACATAAATATTGAAAATTTAACCAGTTCCTACTAATATTCTTTAAATGTTAAATGAAATTAACAATAAAGAATTTTGAAATTGTTAATAAAAATTGAAACAATTTAAAAAATTAAAGAAAATAAAATACAAAGAAGTTACAAAATTAATTTAATATAGATGAAAGTTTAGGATTTGACTATATATATATATATATATATATATATATATATATATATATATATCAATTGAGTTATGTTACAACAATTACAAATTATTTAATTGATTATTACTACATTTAATGATTATAGAATAATAATATTAATTTTATTTATATATTATCCTAATTATGATTAACAATAACAAATATATAAAAGCATTAAAATTGAGTAGTTAATTTAAAAGTAATAATAATAATAAATAGACAATTTTAATCGACAAATAACACTAATATTATAAATTCAAATTGGGGCTCAAAATGAGTTATGTCACAATAATTCACCTCAATTTTATAATAAATAATGTTTAGTTACACATGTTCATAATAATCAAACTATAAAAATTAAATATAAAATATTCATCATCCTAAATAATAAGAAAAGAAAAAAAAATCGTGGTTGATTAGTTTTGAAATAAACACCAACTATGTAATCAAGAACATGACCTCTTAAAAATTCAAGGAAGGTAACCATATGATATATAAAAATAAGAATACATAGATGTGAACGGTGAAAGAATTATTAAATGGAAGCTTTAAGATTTGAGAGTGAAAAAAATAAGAAGAGAGCTATCATTGTCAATTTATAAATGATCAATTCAAGGAGATGAAAAATAAATTCAAAATTTTTATTTAAAATTCAAAATATACAAATTTTTACTTTTTTCAATATTTTTTTTTATAATTTAACTCTTTTTAATTGAGTTACATTATTACTATTTTTTTTTTACAATAAAACTAAGAAAAAACTAGTCATTTAAGGAATAAAAAATAATATTAATAAAAATATACTAAAATCTTATAAATAAAATAATAAAATAACATTTCATCACACATATGTCAACTTGGTAATATACAATGCTTATTATTTTTAAAATTAGCTAATTATAACTATAATTTAGTGAGTATATATCGGTAGATATAATTGTTAATATGCATCTATTTATTTTTAAATGTTTTAATAAGTTATGATTAATTTTTTAAAAAATACATTAAAAAATATTAATGTGTATATATATATATATATATATATATATATATATATATATTAAAAAATACAATACACTGATATATATATATATAGTAAGTACTGAGCTTAGAAGTTTATAAATTAATTATAAGTTTGAGAAGTTAGCTTTGAATTTATTTAAATTATTTTATTTGTTTACGAATTTTATAATCAATTTATACGGTTGATTTAAATTTAGTTAAATATTGCATTTGTTATGTTTTATAATATAAAATAATATTTTTTATTTAATCATGAGTCTAATCAATTATATTTTTGATAAAAAAATTGATTAAAAAATCAACAAATAGAAATTTTTTATTAAAAATTACATCAAGATGCATTGAAAGTAACCAGAATGAGAGTATTTTTATATATTTTAAATTTCTAAATTAGCATTTAAAAAATATAAATATATATTTTTTATTAAAATGTAGTAATTTTGAATGAGTATTAAGTATCTTAAAGTAAAACAACAAATACTAAAATTATTAAGCATGAGAACCGTACTAATGATTATCGTTATTTAAAGACAATTGTATAGTTCCAATCCATAATATTGCAAGTTAAACTACAATCATATTTTACTTTCACAGTAAAAAGACAAAAATAAATGAATAAGATTTTTTCTATAATTATAACATTTTTAAATATAATTGGATATAAAACATACAAAATAAACAATTAATAAAAGATAGATTTGACTGGCAGATTTTTATTTTGTTAAAAACAAAAAGTTAAAGTGTTCAAATTTTTTGGTTTAAAAAATGTTAAAATAAATTTTAATTAACAAAATAATATTTTACCATGATTTATAAATATTTTATCGTCGAATGTTAGTGGAATAAATTTGAGCATCGATTAAAAGATTAATAAAAATAACTTTTCGTTATAAACAAATTAAAATATAACATTGCTTTGATATTGATGTTTAAAAGATAATATAAATGATTTTGTGAAAGGAAAATATATAAAAAAATTATAGTATTCTGAAATATTAGGACCAAATTATTTATATAAAAATAATCTATCTCGTTATTTAATCTTTGCAATTAATTTTGACTATAGTCGATAATTTACATAAAACTTACAGAAACATGAACATGCATCATTCACAACGTTGTTATTATATTTGATCTTTCATAATTATAATTACATAATGAAATTATATTAAAAGTCATAAATAATTTTGACAAGCACAAATGAATGAGATAAATCTTTAGTACTTAAAAACTTTTCGTTATTAAATTACAGAAGACAACAGCGTAGATAACAAATTCTGACCGTAACATTTTTATAAAAATATATATTTTTAAACAAATATCTATATTTTAAATAGAGTGCATAGCAATATCCTTTGAGATTTATTTTTACACCATCAAATTTTTTTTCTTCTAAAATGTTCTTAACCAAAAATATAATTATTAAATAGAAAAATGAAAACATATTTACTGAAAATAAAACAATTTATAAATTTATCTAATTTTTTCAAAATTTTAAAATATTTTTTTTTCACTTTTCATTTATGTTAAATTACATTTTTTTATTATTTTAGGATTTTTTATCTCCATTTTTAATTATATTTTACCATCTTTACTTCTCAGATATTTCAATTGTATTAAATGTATCATAAAAATTTTAATTTACTATTAAAATAACGTATTTGTTGACTTTTGTTAGACTTTTTTTAGAATAAACTTTTGAAATTAGGATTTTATTATTTAAAAATTATTTTTTAAAATTAAACTTTCACACTTTTGGAAAATAATTTTTGAAATTATTAATCTTTTTCAGAAATAACTTTCTAAAATTAGAATTTTATGCTTTTGAAAATAAATTTTTAAAATTAAATTGATTTTCATATTTATATTTGTACACTTCCAAAAATTAATTTTTGGAATTATTAGCTATTTCCATAAATAAGTTTTTGAAATTAAGATTTTATGTTTTTGAAAATAAATTTTTGAAATAAAGATTTTATATTTCCAAAAATAAATTGTTAGAATTAAGATTTTACACTTTGGGAAATTATTTTTCAAAATTAGTGTTTCATTCTTCCAAAAATTAATTTATGAAATTATTAACAATTTTTATAAATAAATTTTTAGAATTAAGATTTTACATTTTAAAAAACCAGTTTTCAAGATTAGTTTTTTGTACTTCCATAAATTAATTTTTGAAATTATAAATTATTTTAAACAAAAATTTCCACACTAAAATGAAAAATAGAGGAACTTGTCTTTATCACTCATTATGAAGGATATTTAAAAAAAAATTATAATTTTTTTAATGAGGTGCGAAAGAAAATTTATAATTTATAGATTGACCCCAAATTGCTCTCATCAAAATTGCAGTTCCACCACTCTACCCGCCGGCAACTGGGCCTCAAGACGTCCAAAAATGAATGGAGGCCCACTTCACATTTAAAACTTAACAAATTAACATTTAGTCGCTGACACCCATTCGGATTAATTTTTTAAATATAGTATTTAAAAATTATATATACAAAAATATAATATTTTTTCAAAAATTATAAAAAGATGGTGTTTAAAAATCGGCCATAGACAATTTTTTATGTAAATACAAAAGTTTAAATATGAAAAATCGGAAAAGTGATGAAAGCTTGATGATTTAAAAAGAAATAAAAAAATAATAAAATATTAAAAGTTCCCATTGACGATTTTTTTTATAAAAAAAAGTGGTTAAAAGTGGTCAAAAATTGTTAATGATGATTTTTGAAAAAAAAATCATATTTTGATAATTTTACCAAAAATCCCATATTTTGGTATTTTTTTTTATAAAAAAGATCATAATAAAAAAAACCCCACCCATTCTCATCACTTTTTTTTGAGCTCTTAGATTTTTTTAATTAATAGATAAAATACCCATTGTTATATCTCCAAAGTTTGGTTCAGTTTTATGGGTAGTGTATAAATTTTTTTAACCACTTTTTTAAAAAATATTTTTTAACATATATTTCAAAATTTTAAGTTTCAATTGAAACTTAGAACTTGTCCTTGCGACTCGTGAGTTAAACTAAAACAATCTCTATCAGTTGATTTATGTGTTAAGTGATGTCTAATAATACATAACAAAAATTTATATAATTTATTACATTAATAAAATTACATGTTATAGTTTTTAGTAAAATATATCATTATTATTTATTTACTTTATTTGATACACTTTAAAAAAAAATACATATTTTAGAGTGAGAATGAGAAAAGACCAAGATTAGCCAACCCAGCTCTTTGATGGTCGAGCTTTATGCTGGGGAATCCGGAGACAGCTCCAAAAAGAAACTCAAAACTCTTGAATTGAATACGACATTATATAAATGAATATCAATATGCCAGACCTTTATTCTTTGTTATATTGTGAACGCTGCTACGCTAGCTACTCCTTTATAGTTTGTTTGTTGTATTCAACATTCAACATTCATATTCATACACTTAACCCCCTTAAAGCTTCCAAAGTTTCTGGCACGTACTATAAAATGAGACTCTCGAAACCAGCGTTGTTTCTCTTTCTGGTTTTCATCTTCACTGTTGAAGGGCTAGCAGTTACTGACGAACGAGTTGTGAGTGCTGGTTCTGGGACTTTTGCCACTGTAGTGAGTTTCAACTTAACCTCCGTCGCTGTCTCTTGATTCTTCTGTTTGTGTGTTTTTAATTTCTGGGTTTCTGTATAATTATTGTAATTAGTCTTATGATTTTGCAACATGTGTGCAAGAACATACAATAAAGTTTATGTACAACAAATTTTTATTAAAAATTTAAGATATTATTGGATTTAATATATTAATAATATTAAATATATATTATCGTTTTTAATACAAATTTATTATTCATTGTTTATCTTTAAACACACAAAAACCGTTAATTTTAATTTTACATTCATTATTGCTCAAAATTAGAAAGGAATTGGATGTTTTTGGAGTAACTGAATTATTTATTATATTATATGCAGAGAAGAGGAGGGTGTGATGAACAAGGCAGGGAGTGCAAGGAAGGAAATGAGGGATCGGAAGAGAGGGTTTTGGAGAACAAAGATTACATCTACACCAACTCTTTGCCTTAGACGAAACGCATTGCTTGCATTTCCTTTATTAGATGGTGTGTTGTAGTTGTAACTCGTAATAATTCATGCTTTGTCTAAAGCTAGCAATTCTTGTAATTGTAAAGGACAAATCTTTAAGCTTATTTCAATTACTGGTTAATGCAATATTTTTTGTTAAATTATGCTCTCTATCACTCGCCACAACTGTATATAAAGTCTTATTTAGGTTAATTATCACACTTCTATGTAAAATTTACGCAGAGGGTAGCGTACGGAATGTTTTTGTTTGTCTAAAACTTCCTCGAAATTACGTATTTCGTTGACTAAATGTTAAAACACAGAAGAGTGGCAAGAGGACAAATCTGTCGTTAATACTCAACGTTCTATCATGTTTTCTGATGTTCTATGCAAATTTTCCCCACGGAAGAAAATCCTGAAATTCGCCTTGGCCGTGCGGCTAAGAATTGCAATCTATATATTTTTAGAGTTTCAAACCATTAAAATTTATTATTCTGTGTAATATTATATATATATATATATATATATATTTTTTTTTTATTTCTCATATACTTTATATTGTTTTATAGACATGCATCTCAAAAATATATTTCAAATTTAAAAGAGAGAATTTTAGGTATTTATCTTTCATGGTACATAAAATACTTTTCTATTTTTTATTGGACAATCATTTCCATAACCAGAGAGGAATGGAAATAATTCCTATTGATTGTGTTCATATATTTTAAAGTTACAAAATTGTTTTTTCATATCGTATGACAAATATTTTAATTACATTTGAAAGACAAAATTAATTATATTTAATTTTAAGTTAAAAGAATGCTTGTAACACTTTTTTTAGCACATTTTTTATTATTGACTAAAATTTATTAAAAACGATAAAAATTATATACATCTCACTCTTAATTTACAATTTTTTCTTATATGTTAAATAATAATAAAGAATATATTAAAAAAATTATTAAAGAGTGTGTGAGAGTTTTTTAAAATTAAAGGGATAGAATTTAAGTTTCACGAATCCCAAATGAGTTATTCAAGAAACTCGCAAAGGTGGGAAATGACATAAGCAGATAAGGGCTTATCTTATCACATGCACAAGATTATTGACCAGATGATCGCTGCAAGGATTGTATTCCAGCTATTACAGAGTCCTGCGCAAATTTTATCCCCATACGAATATCTTTTATTTGCTGTTATATTTTTCCTTGGTTTCTTTTTTTTCCTCTGTTGGTCATCTTTAAAGTAATGAAATTTTCCCTTTGACTGCTTATTCTTGTCTTCTCGATCTATAGAAAGTACTCTACATTTTCAATGAATATGACAAGGATTTTTTTTTTTATCTTAATCAGTTACCGACGTACTTCATGAAGTTGAGATTTATTTTATTTATAATAATACAAAATGTGCCTCAACCTTCTCACCTGGGTTCTACTTACAGAAGCAAAACCACTGTCTTTGGAGAATCTTAATTTGAAAATGGTATTTGAGAATAATAGAACACCACCTTTAATACAACCCCTAGTTCCAGAGACCAAAGTCAAATGAGTTACTGCGACATAGAAGATTCCCATTTATAGAGACACATGGAGATAACACGACATGCCCATGTGGAAGGCCATAGTAAATTGCCGTCCTTCATGAAGATTGCGAGCCATCTACCATATGGGATTCCATTTACATATTCTGCTCCATCCTTATCACTTCTATAGCTATCGCTATTCTTGGCGTATTAGGTCCTCACATCATATGCAATGTTAACGAAGTATGCATTAACATATTGACATTATGGAGTATCGCGCAGATGAAAAGTACGAGTACAAACAAAGGAAAAAATTATTTTTTCATGAACAAGAGGGAGCGTGACAAAACAGCCAACAGCAGAAATTAAAGACAGACAGAGATATTGGAGGCGGTGAAACAGACAAGTGGATTCTATGGGACTCTCTGTGCCCACAATGATGAGCATGCAGTAAGGTGTTACAGGAAATGAAACTCGTAAATTACTTGTACAACCTAGAAAAACCTGTCGTTCGATACGAATTTAAATCCAACACACGCATCGATGGCACATACGGACATTTTATTTGAACAAATATATAAACAACGCTTCCTCTCCATGTGGTAAGTACAACTCATGATAAATAGAAAAAACTAGATAGATTTTTTACAGAATTTAGTTAAATACAAGCGTGGGACGTAATTGTGAATATATATACAAACCGTGCATCATCCTGTATAAGTTACTATGCCGCAATGACTTATAATTTTTAATTATTTTTGGGGCGGGGGTAATGACAAAAATGTGGCTAAGCCTATTGGCTACTGCAGAGCTCAATCTTTTTACCAACAAACAGGTGAATAGAAAAAACCTCCACCATTTGCTAATTGAAAGTTTTTGTACTTGAAGGTCTTCCCAAATGTTGGGTGTTACTTTTTATCAGCTCTTGAAGTCATAATTCTACTCATGTTCTGGAAGGTGATTCGTAATCATGACCTTAACATGTGCAATACATCAACCTTAAATCTGCAATAACCCAAGCAAAACCAATAAAAAAAGGACATGTGAAGGATCAACAGGTACAACTAAGTATTATTTTTAAATACCAAACCATCTACAGCATAGGTTTTTCAAATTGTAGGGTATATTAGGCAAATTATGTTTGGAAAATGTTAAACAGTGCCTTTAGGGCATTTAATTAAAATATCAAAAGTAGTTTTTCTTTAATCGAAAAAAATAACAATGCATTCACCCCAGTAATTTCCAATATATCTCAGCATGATTTTAATAAAAAAATTACTAGTTATTAATTCCTTAACCAGTGCCCTTAGCAAGACCCATTATGTTTATATATCATTCCAAACACAAGGTTTCTTAAACTAGCCTATGTTTGAGATGACCAGTATCTTACATAATACGTACCAACATACCAAAAGGCTACTAGTATACCATAATACGGACACAGAAATAGATGGAACCACATTAATACACATTGAAAAGAAATGAACAGTGATATATACATTAGAATTTTTATGTCAAAGACATTGATTTAATTATATCCAATATTGACTTAAATAAATAACATTTCATTTCCCTCCAGGGTGGCATAGAGAACCTCTATTCCATTACAACAATTATGCCAAGGGTTCTCATGGCACTATTATATATTGAGAGAGCGCGGGGCAATGGGTAAAAGAGAGTTATTACTCGATACTTTTTTTTCTTTGTTCTTTTCTTATTTGGATAAATACCAGAAGATTACCCACAAGAAATTTGACCACACTAACGAAAGACCCTACAGTACACTTATTCTCCGGTGATGCCATCATGTAACATTTTCTCAGCTCTAAGAGGTTACAACATGCATGCTTACTCTCAAAAGCCACATGGCAATTCATGGCAAAAGGAACCTTCATCACAGAACACTGATAAGATTCTTGCATGACATCACAACTTGAACATAGTAAGTATAAAATAATTTTATAAAACAAAATAAAGTAATATTCACCTACTAGCTGCTTATGCAGTTCCTGTTATCAATCGTTCCCGTTCATCTAGCTTCTTAACCTTTATAATGCCCAAGAGCACTTGAAAACCAAAAAATGCACAGAAGATGTATGCCACAATAGCAGGCATCTGGAAAAAGATAACATGTGACTTAGCAAGGAGATCATCACAGATAATCAATTAATTGACTTTATTATCACCGCCAGCATAAAAGGGACGCAGGATGGGAACAGCTTACACGAAGTGAATTGAGATAAAAAACTGTTGCTAGATTTATTAGGCTCCCCGCAGCTACTGCCTGTTAATTGACAAAAAGGTAAATGAATTTGTATCATCCCAGCAGGTTTTCCATGTCTCTCCTATAATAATTTATTCATTAACTGAACAAAGATTAAAAAAATTTGTGTTCGAATATCTCATGATATGAAAATATTAAATCTTAGAATACTGGCTATCTCAGAAATTATTACTCGAAATTAGATATTCTATGATTTGTTTCCTTATTCTATGTATTGTTTTAGGTTTTACCATTACAATACATATTATTGTAATACCTCACACTACAGGAATAACAACTATTATTTGAAGTCTTTTTTCTCTCTAATCACTCCCTCTTTACCTAAAACTCAATAATTCCAAGTTTCAACAATGTCGCTTATAATGGATGTGTGCATAAAAGCATGGAAATGTGTCCAGAGTTGACAACTATGCATACACATCCATCAGTCATTTAAAAGTTGTAGAAGAAATTAAAAAGAAAATGCGATTGTGATTATAAGTATGTTAAAAGGTGGGCCTCCAATGGTTAAACCATTGCAATATATGAACATATACACCTGGATGCATGGGCACCTAGAAATGCAAAAGGTGAAAAAAAAAGTTAGACAAAGAAAAGCTGATAAATGAAATAGTATACAAATTTATTTACTATAGTACTGTCCTGACCGTAAATGAAAAGAGCAAGACATCCATTTTCATGTCCATAATCAAAAGGGGAGTGACCATAATTTAGACAAGAACTACTTTCAGCAGATAATAAAGTTGAAGGCCAAGCATACCCCCAAAAAACTACAAACACGTGTTTTACTGGAAGTAGAACAAACTTGAACTAAATTTGAAGAAAGAAGCTAACTTTATAACTCAAAAAGTCAAATGTCAGCTTGACTTACATTCCCTATTGTCTTCTGGACTGCAGCAACACGTTGGAATGCCCTCTCAGATTCCAAAGTTCGAACTCGGAGCTTTAGATCACCTTGCTCCTGTGGAAGAAGTAAGTGCAATAATCAGTGATCTAGAATAGCAAAAATCCAGAACAAACAAAAGGTACAAATAAAATAAAGAACACAGATTATCTCTGTGGAAATCAGGGAGATACCAATCTTTGGATGATTTCAGCAAGCTTGTCAACCCTATCAGCCTGTCTGAATAAGTTGTAAAATGCTTTTGATTGCCTATCCCATCTCACCCTGAAGTCCTGTACATGATACGAAAGATATGAGAAGAAGAAATCATATAACTTATTGCATTCAAGAACCATTGAACATGTTTTGTAACTACCTTTAGGATAACTTCAACTCCTGCTTCACGAAATCTTAGCAACTCCAAGGCATAACTACAAGGCCAGGAAGGCTAGTTGTGTTAGATATGCAAAGTATATAATAGGCGTGAATAATTAAAAATAATTGAAAAGTAAAAAAATATTAAGACAATACTTACGGTTTGGCAATCTCAGTAATGTCAAAACGAGGGTCAAGGCCCTTTCCAATGCCATCCAACACTGCAGGACAAAATTGACTTGTTGCCTTAGAACAGCATGCATAGGATATGCAAACTGGTGCATGAAACTTATTTACATTTACCTGAGAAGGCTCTAACAACAAATGTAAATGTAGCAGGAAATCGGAAGGGCTGATCTGCTGCAATAGATAATAAATCTTCACCTGTTTAAAGCACAATAACTATGAGTATCATGTTAGGAGAGTTAATTGTATCCTATGATTCTTGTTAATTGTATCCCATGATTCTTTCAGTAAGTATGGTAACGGTCATATTCGAATAGCTTGATTGTAGGAATAGATTACTATGTTATAAGAACAAAATCATCAAATTAGAGATATGTGTTTGTGTATTACCTCTATATTTCTGAATGAAATCACAACCCAATTATCTCCATCTTCTCTTTTATTCTTTACATGGTGTCAAAGCGGTAACGATCTGTTCTCTCTATTTTTCTTTTTTTTACACTCTACACTCCTTTTTTTTTTTTTTCCAAACCATTATGAGTAACAATGGAAACAAACCAGATTCCAACAACACTAGCTCCTACTCTCTTTACCATTCCTATCATCCTAGAATGATTCTTGTTTCTAAACCTCTCGATGGCGACAATTATTCGACTTGATGTCGAGCCACTACCATCTTGTTAAATGCAAAATCCAAATTTGGTTTTGCTGATGGAACCCTTGAGGCACCATCTTCCAAAATCAAACCAGATGACTATGTAGCATGGAAAAATGCAACAATATGGTTTTATTATGGATTCTTAATTCACTGACCCCTCATATTGCAAACAGTGTTGTTTTTTATGACACTGCTCATGAAGTTTGGGAAGATCTTCAAAATCGTTTCTTTCAAAGCAACGCACCACGCATCTTCCAAATTGAGAGAGAGACAGCTTGCCTTACTCAAGATCAAATGACAGTTGCTGCTTACTATACAATGTTAAAAAAATTGTGGAACGAGTTAGGATCCTACATTGATGCTGTTTGCACATGTGGAGCAAACACCAAAAGACGCAAGTTGATGCAATTCCTCATGGGGTTGAATGAATATTATAATGCTGTTCGAGGTCAACTCCTTTTGATGCAACCTTTACCTAATATTTCACAGATTTATTCTTCCATCATTCAAGAAGAAAAACAACGAGATTTGGGTGCAAGACGAGAGACTATAGAAGCCTCTGCCATGGTTGTCCAAAAGGAGGAACCAATAGGCAATAGCCCTTGCTGTCCGACACAAATCTGGTCCATCTTTTCATCCTAATTCCAATTACCGCAAGCAGCTGCATTGTTCCCACTGTAACAGAGATCATCATACAAGAGAGACATGCTGGAAGTTAAATGTTTATCCACCAGGACACTCTAAGCATGCCACAACCAAAAAGTCTCATTTCAAGCCCAACAACAATCAATCTTCAGCAAATAATGTCAGAGAGGTCCTAGCAACACATGTTCAACCCCTTGTGAATGGATTGACTGAATTACAACAAAAAATATTTTTGTCTATTATGTAGGGCAATGGGGCATCGCAACTAGCTGCTCCTAAGGCAAATAATGTCAATCTTTCTTCAGGTTTGTCTGCACCCAATTGATCATTGATAGTTGCGCAACAAATCACATGACTTCTTCTCCATCTTTGCTTATCAATGGTAAAGAGAACACTTCTTTACCACCGGTTGTTATGCCAAATGAAGATCAGGCTCCAATTATTTCTACGGCAAATTTACCTTTGAGCACTATAATTTATTTGAAGAATGTACTTGGGGTGCCATCTTGTAAGGTGGATTTGATGTCTGTGAGTTGGATAACGAGATTTAAATTGTTCAGTAACATTTTTTTCTCAATTGTGTATTTTACAGGATTTGATGACGGGGATGATGATTGGCTTGGGTGAACAACGAGATGGACTCTATTACTTGGTTGCAGTGAATAAGTCAGCAAAGATTAATACCACTAGAGTTATCGTTACTTCACACACCTCAAGTATCTTGTGGCATAGACGTCTAGGACACTTACCCTCTTCTAGATTAGACTTTCTGGCCAAAAACTTCCTACATTTCCCTTTCGAGCAAAATAATAATTGCGCTGTTTGTGCTCTTGCAAGACAAACTAGGCTCACTTTTTCTACAAGTTCAATTTCTTTTGTTAAACCTTTTGAATTAATCCATTGTAATATTTGGGGACCTTTCAAAGTCCCTTCTCTTTCTCGTGCAAAATATTTTTTAACTATTGTGGATGATTTTTCTTATTATACTTAGGTTTTTCTCATGCATCATAAAAATGAGACGAAAAATTTTCCGACTAATTTTTTCTTTTTTGTGAAAACCCAATTCAACACTACTATAGCCAGTATTTAGGTTGACAGGGCACTAATTACCAACATTTTTGCATTTATACACCTCAATAAAATGAGGTGGTTGAGCACAAACATAGACATATCCTTGAGTCAACTCAAGCTCTTCATTTTCAATCTCATCTCCCTTTACATTTTTGGGGCAGAATGTGTCACCACTGCTGTTCATATAATTAATAGGTTGTCCACACCTATACTTTCTCGCCAAACTCCATTTGAAAAACTTCATAAAAAAATTCCCTCTTATTCCCACCTTAGAGTTTTTGGATGTCTTGCTTATGCTACAAATGTTTATGTGTCCCATAAGTTTGCTCCTTGTGCTAGCAAATGTGTTTTTATTGGTTATCTAGTTAGTCAGAAAGCTTATAAATTATATGATATTGACTCTAATAAAGTCTTCACTAGCTGTGATGTTATTTTCCACGAGGATATTTTTTCCTATGAATTCATTTCTACCTCTACACCTAAAACAGATTCAGTCATACATTTTGCTATCTCAGATTCCTCACACATGCAGCAACCACATGCAGAATTCATCCCTACCAACTCTACTTCTCCGACAGCCCCCTTGCGTCGTTCTCAAAGACATCGTGTTTCCCCCGTAGCCTTGAGTGACTGTTTGTAATCAAGTAAGTTCTCCTACATCATTGTCATTCTCATCATCTTTTCCAAGTAAAGGTACACGATATCCTCTCCACAATTTTATCTCATACGATTGTTACTCACCACAACATAGATCCTTTATTGCTACTATTACTAATGATGTTGCACCTACATGCTATGAACAAGCTGCCTCCCAATCTCATTGGCAAATAGCAATGCAATCTGAGTTGGCTGCTTTAGAGGCTAATAAAAATTGGTCTCTTACACCTCTCCCTCCTAGAAAGCAAGCTATCAGTTGTCATTGGGTGTACAAAATCAAACGCAAATCAGATGGTTCTCTTGAACGCTATAAAGCACGATTAGTAGCAAAAAGTTACATATAACTTGAAGGTATTGATTACCATGACACATTTTCACCTACTACTAAAATGGTTACAATACGTTGTTTATTAGCTTTAGCAGCCGCTCAAAATTGGTCACTTCATCAACTCAGTGTCCACAATGCATTTCTTCACGGATATCTTTCTCAAGAAATTTATATCTCTCTTTCTGCTAGTTTTCAGCGACAGGGGGAGAATCTTGTGTGTCGCCTCAACAAATCTTTGTATAGATTAAAACAAGCCTCTTGTCAATGATTTGCCAAGTTCTTTACAGCTATTCAGGGTGCTAAATTTATTCAATCAAAAACAGATTACTCATTGTTTACATGTATGTAAGAAAGGCAAATCATTTATTGTCTTATTGATCTATGTTGATGACATCCTCATAACTGGTAATGATTTGAATGCCATAATTGTTCTTAAATAGTTTTTACATAATCAATTCTGGATTAAAGATTTGAGTGACTTGAAATATTTTTTGGGCATGGAGGTTTCTCGGTCAAAGAAAGGTATATTCATTTCGCAGAGGAAATATGCTTTGTAAATTCTAAAAGATGGAGGATGTTTGGGAGCTACACCTATGGATTTTCCTATGGAGCAAAATGTTAAACTGTCAAATGAAGGAGAATTGTTGAAAGACCCATCCTCATATAGGCGGCTTGTAGGACGCCTAATTTATTTGACTATTACTCTTCCGAATATCACCTACTTAGTGCACATATTAAGTAGATTCATGCACGCTCCTCGCAAACCTCATATGGAAGCTGCCATGCGAATACTCTGGTATCTAAAGAACAATCCAAGTCAATGTTTATTTGTCTTTGCGTGCCTTTTGTGATTCAGATTGAGGAGGTTGCCCAATATCCAAAAAATCAACTACAGGTTATTGTGTTTTGTTGGGATCCTCTTTAATTTCGTGGCAAAAAAGAGACAAAAGACAGTTTCTCTATAACCAGCTGAAGCTGAATACAGAGCTATGACAGGTACATGCTATGAGTTGTCTTGGCTACAATCACTATTGAAGGATTTGGAGATATTACACTCAAAGGAAGCATTGTTGTATTGTGACAACAAAGCAACTCTTCACATTGCATTTAATATGGTATTTCATGAAAGAACACGACACATAGAGATAGATTGTCATTTTATTCGTGACAAAATTCAAGACAGTTTAATTGCAACTAAGTATATTCCTTCAGCAGAACAAATTGCATACGCCTTTCTTACAATGAAGTGCAAGTTGGGAGTTCTTGATATTCACTCTCCAACTTGAGGGGGAGTGTTAGGAAAGTTAATTATATCCTATGATTCTTGTTAATTGTATCCCATGATTCTTTCCATAAGTATGGTAACGGTCATATTAGAATAGCTTGATTGTAGGAATAGATTACTGAGTTGTAAGAACAAAATCATCAAATTAGAGATATGTGAGTGTATATATTACCTCTATATTTCTGAATGAAATCCTCTATATTTCTGAATAAAATCACAACCCAATTATCTCCATCTTCTCTTTTATTCTTTACATATCAAACATCCACTTTTAAAAGTAAACAAGCAATAATGTGATCAAAATATTCAATTAGTTTAAGTACTGTATGTTTGGATGTAGGGCATAATCCTTGTTGAGGCAGGTCATGCCAAATAAAGATCGTATGCATACATGCATTTTAACCAATCAGGGCAAACCAACAAAAGTAAAAACAAATAAAGATCGTACGCATACATGCATGCATAAAATCATAGAATAGCCATTCTACATATGACTTTTTACCAACTCTTTTGCTACTAAAAACATTTTTTAGTAATTCACTAGTATTATTGAGCCAATGGCCCTAAAATTGTGTGACAGATAAAATTTGTAACTAGGTAGGAGATGAACTGCATATTATATATTCTTTCCAAACACTCACTTATCTTTATCTTCACAATTGGCAGAGAATCAACAATAATTCTTGCATGCATACATTTATAAATAGGCATTCAGTTACACTAGGTGCATTACCGATAGCAGCCAGACGTTGTTTCTTCTTCCTTATTTTTTCCTCCTTGCTTAATGGTTTTTTGAATCCAAGTTCAGCTGTTGCTTCCTCTTTTTCCCTCCTTTGTGCAGCCAGGCGTTCTTCAAAACTGTAGAAGATAAAAAATCATTCAAGGTAAGAGATTTCAGTAGGTCTCAAACATAATCAGTACCCTAAGTAGTTCTTGTACTAAAACATTGTTAGGAACCCAGAAATGAGTTGAGTTTTGAGGTAGAAAAACAGAGAGAAAGGAAAAAGGACACTTCGACAGTGTTTATTGAAATACCAATGAAGAACCTAACTAATTAATTGACATGCTTCTACACTAATCTTCACCTAATCCTAAATTGCATGCCTATGAACAAACATGTGCATTTTTCTATTTTTGACATAACCATGTGCTATTTTTGTGTCAAACATAGAGGAAAATATTTCTAAAGAATCCATTAAATATGGACTCCTCACTATGCCTAACTAATTACGTTGACAGTCCCTAGCTTACTTTCCCTTCCTCCCCATTCTAACAGAAGTATTAATGAGCAAGGAAAAAAATAACCTAAAAAAATATAAATAAAATGAAATGAAGAAATGTCTAATATCTAAAGCAATATATAGAATTTGCGGAACCTCCCTTTTTCAAGATGATTTATTTAGATTCTCTTATTTAGGACACTTTAAAGTGACTTCTGAATTGTAATGGGTATTGCCCTTGCACTGCTCCCTCTAAAGCATGGGTATGACACTTTCCATGAAATACCGATACCAAGTACAGGTACGTCATGGGTACGCTATGGGTACGTACCCAAAAAAATTTGCAAAAAAAAAAAGTTAGGTACGGGAAATGAAGGCTTTTTTCTTTTTTTTGCGGTCATTATTATGGTAATTGGGTGGGCTTGGCCATCTGATTTTGCCTTGTGGAAACGATGATATTTCCTTTTATCCTTTCTTTCTTTCCTGTTTGTTTATTTTTGGATTGAGGTTCCTTTTGTATTTGTCTTTCGCAAAGTCTCTCTGTATTAGTATATTATTTCTATATCAATGCGTATTTATTTCTTTCGGATGTTGTTTTGTTTTCTGTTAAAATAGAGTTTAATAGATGTTTGAGCTAACACAAAAGATAAAATAAAAATAATCCTGTGCAACGGTGATAAAAAAACAACCGAACTTACTCTCATCCGTTTTTTCAATCTCCATTTCCATTTTTATATTTATTTTGTACAATTATATATATATTTATTTATTTATTATTTTTTTAATTGAAGTACCCATACCCTGTTTTTTAGAAAATGCCATATCCCGTACCCGTATCCGTACCGGTATCCATGCAACATAGACTACTCCATATAATAAACAATATTGACTTGTAGAAATATCACTTTTTGAGCACTGGAGGTGTTTTCTATTGATGGTATATTCCCACTAAGTCGGTTCATAAATACCTGTTAAGGAAGAATTGCGCTGTTCGTCTAACAGCAGTCATATCTCCAGTAGGGACAAGAACACCCATTTGAATCATTGATTGAAGAACCTAATACCCAAACACAAGCTTCATTTGGTTAGTATTTACAAGTTAAGACTTAAGAGTGTTATATTGTGGTAGTGTACATATAAAATTAGAAGGATGCTATTCATGAAAAGGAAACTACCTTATCTGGATTTTTCTCATAAACTCCATAAAATGCTTCAAGCAATCCTTCTCGGATGTTTGGACTGATACTGTAACATTCAATACCGAACATAATTGAAAAGGCAAGCCATCTCACAAAGCTTAAAGTATGTGCTACTGGTGAATATATATTAGAAACATCCATAAAAGACAGACAACATACCTCCCCATCATTCCAAAATCGTAAAAGATCAATCTTCCACCATTGACATCATCGACAGCAATATTTCCAGGATGCTGTAGGAACAATGTAACCATATATTACTTACATAAAAAAGCATCAAGCATCAAACTCCCTAAATTATACTCATGAGATATGAAAACTTCTTATTTCTCAACAAACCTTAAGCTTGATCACTATAAATAGGAAAAAAGATACGGCAAGGAAAAATTACAATGAGTTCCTTGGACAATAGTTTTGAGTGTTTCCACACTCACTATTCCTCAAACTCAATTATTTCCCTTGGGAAGCATCAAGTTTCAAGAGGAAAATAGAACCTTCAATGAAAGTTAGCATAGACAAACAAGAGTTGCTTTCAGGAACCAAATGGAATTATTTTTCAAAACCTTCATCATGTTCAGGATGCTGAAGAGCATGCAAATGAAGTTACTGAGAGTTGTTAATGCTATTGTGATAAAATCTAGCGAATCTAAAGTCCCAGGCTCCAGAGACTTCTAGAAAAGTATTTTTAACAAAGAATCTAAGATACAGTAACCTATAGTGTATGATTTCATAAAACTTTATAGAAACATCATTAAAAAAACAATGTAACAGTAGAGCATTTTTATTGGATATATATTTAGAAATTTTATATTACTAGTTAATTAAAGAGTGAAATTCTATATCCTGTATCTTTCCAAGAAAAATTCAATTAAAGAGTGAATTGATACATCATAAGTTGATGTATCAAAACATCTTTAGATACTTCTGTCAGGATAGATGAAAAAGGAGACCTGTAAATCATTCAGAAATATTCTCTTTCTGGCTCTGCCCCTGGGTGGCCTTTCCCTAGTTAGATACCACTCTAACAGAATGGTTCACTAATTAACCTTGTGACCACAGTACCTACAAGCCCAGGACATTTAGGCAGTTTGTACAAGGCATTGGCTTCCCAATAGGTAGCATAAGAATTAAAAGGCTTCCAAACACCAAACAGATATTGTCTCACCCAAGAATGCAAAGCCATAGAGGAGCTTGATGGCAATACCCACCCATAAATCAAAGGCAAAAGTCAGTATTAGTGATTTAAGGGTGCCATATGGGGGAGGGGCATTGCTTGACATATAAGAGTTACTCTTAAGAAAACAAGATAGCCGAGATTTGAAAAAGGAGAACTATTGTAAACATAAGTACTATATGTTTTGTAGCTCAGACAATGGATACTATCGTTGCAGCATAATCAACAGCAGTTAAAATAAAATTTTGGCTTTAGTATGCAATTTACTAGATAGCCAAATATAATATAACATAATATAATATATAAAGAGATGTCTTATATCAATTCTAAATGCAAACTCACAGGGTCAGCATGGAAGAAACCATGTGATAGAATTTGTTCCAAATATGATTCAACAGCATATCTCCCTAGCCTGTAGAATACAACACAAATATTATAGTAACTTGAATCAAGTTCGATGCCATCCTCAAAGAGATGCCCAAAATTAAAGGGTAAAAATTTAAGGGGCGGTCTGGTTTTAGAAAACATTTTCTGTTTTCAACTTTAATTACAAAGTCATCACCTTGATTTCATTCCGCTTCCTGTTTACAAAAGATTTGTACAAGAAATACTGAAAACATTTTTTTCACTGTTTCCTGTACAAATCTTTGAAAACAGAAAAAAAAATAATGTGCTAGTTTTATAATTAAAACTAAAAACAGAAAATGAAAATAGAAAACAATTTCTAAACTAAACAGCCCCTAACATGTCCATAGTAATCTTCCCAAGCAAATAAATAAAGATTCTACTAACCTTTTGCGGTCAACACCCAGCTGATCTAAAGCTTGTATTTTGTTTATTTTAATCCCTGGAACATACTCCATTGTCAGAATCTGCATTGGAAACAGTTAAATTATAGATAAATAAGTTATCAGACATAAAACTTAAAATGGGAAATATGTACACTGCTACAATTGGCATATTTCTAAGAGCAATGAAGGTTAGACCTGTGGCGTGGTATAATCCCAGTAGATTGTAGGAACTTTCACATAATCCATGTTCTTAAAATTACTAGCAAACAATTCTGCATTAGAAGCTTCCTTGGTGTAATCAATCTCCTGAAAATTAATAATTCATGTACCAGTAACACGACTTGAGAAAATTATTTACAGAGAACATATGCACACATCACACCAAAACAAGAATAAGATTCACAAGTGGGAATTGAAACTTGAATGGCCTCTCTTAAGCATTATCTAAGTTTATGACTTGTATTATTTGGAATGTTTTTGTTAAGATATCCCTGGCTAGGAATAAAGGCAAAATACACCTTATAAGGACTTGGACTACTCTTACAAGCTACCTTTTATGAATAAGTTAGGCCCAAGTTTCTTAATAGCTTTCTTGCATCTAGGTTTTCTATCAGTAAACATTCTGTGACCCACAAAACTATGATATTGCTACTAGTAATGCATGCACGCATAAAAATATCAGAGACTCAGTTTTCCCAAATTAACTTTACTGTTCACTTTTTAAAAAACATCAAATAGAATATGCAATCCGGCACACCCAACAAGCATGCTTCTTTTTGAAGCACAAGAGCTGCACAATATATAATAAAAGCTCTTTTGTCAATTTACTCCATTACTTAGCCTGGTCATAAAGAAGTACCATTGCAAGCCACCTTATCCCTTCTCTCCAAACAACTAACTATAGTTATCCCCTTCGTGTTTGAATAATAGACCCTCTCAATCAGCCACAGAAATCTTTACTAGGATCTTTGTTATAAAAAAGTCTCCCATGAACCAGAGCAGTTATTCTCTACAATCTTATTATTGGAATTCACTTTAGCAGAATTGGACTAAAAAGATGGTGAACTAGATAAATGACTTACTTCAGTTACCTCAAGTAACAATGAAGAGACTTCCCAGAAATTACCTGATATAAGACAGAGGCACATTCATCATAAATAGCAACCCAATCCCTCTTTGCACCATCAGATTTTGGATCAATTTTTTGAAGATATTCAGCAATAACCTGGAGTTAAAGAAAGGGCATTAGCATCAATGTTTCATGCATTGTTACAGAATCTTCAGAGGATGGAAGTCCTGCTACAATAAATCCATCATAAAAACACAAATAAATGTGTAGGCGCCAATCCATGTGGACAAAAAGTCATGTATGCAAGGAAAAGGGAAGCAATTCAATAATGTACAAATTTTAATGGTTAATAAAAGTTATGAGATAAATTTGAGAGAAAATAAAAGAATTATCACAAAGTAATATCACATTTGCTCACATCGCCATAAGTGTTGGCATTATATGAAAAGCCTTAAGTTATAAGACTCACCCTCAAGTTTTTAAGATCAATATCAAAAAGATCCTTGAGACCGGGCCTTTGTACTTTAACAACAACCTCCTGTTCCTTTAATCTTGCCCGATGAACCTGACCTGGATAAGGGAAAATAAGAGAGTTCACTATTCCATTCTTCTCATCAAATCACCTAGAACCATGGACCACTTGATCTCAGTTCCTACAATGATTGAGTTGAGCATAATTTCTATTACAAAGATATGCAAAGTAAAACATCAATTACCAAGACTTGCAGCAGCTATGGGTTCATAGTCAAACTGATCAAAGATATCACCTAAAGGAGCTCCAAGCTCTTCTTCAACAATAGCTATAGCAGTTGCCGAAGGAAATGGAGGAACTTGATCCTGAACCCAAAGTAAGGGGTTACTTAGGCACTGAATAATGCAATCTAAATAAATTTTTCTCTCGGCTTTACGTTTCTTTTATATATAGTTCAATCAAGATGATCTTGTCATCAAGTTTCTGAATTCAAAGGGAAACGTTCTGAATAGCTTTTTGGTCACTTGTTGCCAAAGTAGACAAGCAAGATGGACATCTAAAAACTCAAGAATACAAGGATTACAGATAGCCCTATTCAACCTTATAACAGGAAAGTTTGTTTCTCATAATAAATTATATTACAATGTGCCTATATCATTTGTCATTATGTTTATGCACATAGGTCAAGCAGGCGCAAATTGAGAAAAAGGGAAATGAAAATGTATTCTTGCATAATAAAGTGTAAAGGTAGCTTTCATCTAGGCTGGGAGCCTTAGTCATGACTAGATTGATAAGATCATTCAGAGAATAATAATTAAAAACTTTATGGGGTAATTACTCTGACCATTCTTGAGTTTAGCACTAATCATACTTACTCTGATAGGAAATGTGGGCTTGGACCGTGAAGAAAGGCCCAAGTTTGAAGAGTGTACGTAAGGAGAAACCAGGGTAAGGGGAGTAAAGATGAGGTGGCAAGGGTTGTAACAGAATTGCCAAACAGTGAGAAATGAAGATTTAGTGTATATAGGGAATGATTAGGAGAGAGAGAAGGAAGCTGATTTTTGAGAAATTCTACAATGGGCAAAGGGAAATAACCTCTCTGAAGGAGTTGTGCACTGTGGCAGTGGGATTGTATTTCCTTGTGTATCATTTTTTTTTACAGCAAATAATACAATCACTCCCAATTCTCTCAGTCATTTCTATTGACTATTTTGTGGTTTCTAACATACTCCCTTTTTGGTTGAAAAACTACACCCTCCTCCTTACTTTATTTAAATATTAGTCTTACATTGACACATTTTTAAAAAAAGTTTCACACATATCTTCCCTATTTTTATTTGCAAACCATAACATAGTACCCTTACAACAACATAGCTAGGTACATGCAAGAGAGATAGGTGTAATTTTCAAATTATCCCAAACTGTATGTATAATCTATATGCAATAATATAATTAGACACATAATGGAAAACAAATCTACATGCAAGACTTTGTTCTTTTCTAAAAAAAGAAAATAGGGAGAGATATGACAAGCAACAAAAGCAAGTTCAAAACATCTCAATGCATGGAAATAATCTCATAAATGATGATCAAAACTCTAATTTTTTACCTGAAGCTCAGACAACTGGTCAACATATTCTTGAGGAAGAATGTCCACCCTGGTGGAGAATTGCTGGCCAATTTTGATGAATGTAGGACCTAATCTTAGAATGCTTTCCTTCAGCCACTTTGCAAGGGCCTTCTGCCTTAAGGTTTTCTTTTCGTCAGTCATTCCTCCTACAAATATATCTTCCAATCAAATAAAAACTAAAAACCAAATTGGCATCCAACAAATTCTTCAAAATTAAATAAACACTGCATATATTAGCAGAATTTTTTTTTGTAGTTAGAAATAAATTTTAAAAAAGATGATGGACATAAATATCATTAAAGAGCATTGTAAAAGACCATTCAGGAAAAAGATGATAATGTAAATTTAAAACACTTGTTGAAAGCCCACATCCACTACAAATATGGTCAAAGCTGAGCTTATAAAAGCTTAAGTAATCCTCACCTTATGCGTTAACTTTTAAAGTTGAAGTAAGCCAAATCCAAATTCAAAATAATATCAAAGTCTATCATAGATCCAATATTGATCACTCTTGACTGTGGAAAAAAACAACCTAGCTCTATGAATTTTTTCAGTGCAATTAATCTAGTCTCATAGATTTGCTAGTACAGCCTACTTGGCCTCACAACTTTCCCAATGCAATCCACATGACCAGAAGTTTTCCTAGTGCAATATAAAACAAAAATAGGCCTATCATCCTAATGTTCTAGATGTTCAATCCTGATTCTCGGGTGTGAGGGAGAAAGGAGTGTCCTCACCTTAATAGCTAATTTTTGAGATTGTGGTAAGTCCAAATTCAAACAAACCAATGAGATTAATTTTTGAACCTAAGGCCATTGGACCTTAAGAGTTGATACTTGATACTTGATAATATAGTAACAACATTGTTAACAACACACAATAGATTAAATTCATTTCGGTTTTGGTAAACAATAAATGAGACTCATTAAATATGGGGTGAGACTCACATCAATCAGTTGGAGTCATATGGATTTAACCTAATATAGAAAAAGAGTGAGCTAGTGAATGTATTACTAGCAGTTTTCATGTAATAATAATCAACTCCAGCTAACACAACTATCCTACCATCAAGTTCACACCAATTTCTAGACTTTAAGTTCATAGTTTTGCATAGAAGGAAAAAAGTAGTTTCAAAGGTGTATAGTACCATGCCAATATTCAAAAACTCAAGCAAATAAATCAAAGTAAGCACATTATGATCATTATATATTTGCACTAAATGGCATGAAGAAGGACAAGAACAAAATGTGTTACCTTCCATGACATTAGAGAGTGGAACATAGTAAATCACACAAAATATGTTACCTAAACCCTAAACAAGAACACCACAGTAGCACAAAATGTGCTACCTTCCATGACGTTAGACAGTGGAACATAGTAAATCACAAAATGTGTTGCCTAAACCCTAAACAAGAACACCACAGTAGCACTGAAATGTGTTACCTTCCATGACGTTAGACAGTGGAACATAGTAAATCACAGATACCTCCCATATTCCCTGCTTAAGTGATTGATTCTAGGTTCCACATCGGACTGAAAATCACCCAACTATGACATAAGATAAGCATCCCAACAGATTGGTTTATGATTACAATTACTCAAAAGCTAACTCAGTTAGCATAATATCAGAAATTCAAATAAGGAATTCCGCCCGGTTGTATCTGTCTTTTGAATTATTTACTACAAGTGAACAAACAACGAGTCTGTTTATTGGTAAAGTCAACACGCCCCAAAATAATAAATCTAAATTATCGGGCACGACCTCAGCAGATTCTTGAGCACTTAATACCCCGACTACACATCATTGTATGAGGAAATTTGTTTACTGAAGAAACAATTCATCTTCAAGTCTAGTAACTCTAAATTACATAAAAAAATACAACAAGACCATAACCACACGCATGATTGATGACTCTAACAAATTCCAATGAATCGAAACAATTATTAAAATCTTCAGCGCACGAACCTTTGTAAGAGAACTTCTGGTTGTTCAGCCAGGACTTAAAAATGAATGTCACAACAAATCCCCAAATTTCCAAGGTCCTCTGGATTGTAGAGTAAGTCTTGAACCTGCTCCAACGACCTCCAGGTGCAACTGCTACCTGCCAAAAATCACACGTTCGTGCTTCATTTGAACATGTAAAACCTACTCAAACGCAATAAAAACGATGAAGCCATACCTCAACCTGTTCCTTCCCAGTTTGTTTAAACCACGCATCTTCTTTTCCAATCTCCTCCAACCTTTTCTTCCTCCCATCCTCTCTCAGCTTAAAGGCTTCAACCTCCAACACCTCTGCAGCTACACCATTTCCATTTCCGCTTTCGTAACCGTACTTCACCAAGCTTCCGTTAGCGGCGCCGTTAACGTATCCTTCTACCGTGCCATTGCCGTCGGTGCCGCCTCGATCATTTCCGCTAACGGCAGCAACTCCGTTTCCGCTCCATTCCACGTCGTTCACTCGCTCGGCCAACACGGATTCTTCTCTGGTGGCGCGGATTGGCGTGGTGCGAAGAATGATATTGGAGGTGACGTGGCGGGAGATGGAAGAAGCAGAGGAGGGAAGTTTGGAGAGTGAAAGACGGCGTTTGGGAGTGATTTGTGGAGAAAGAAAGTGGAGTTCTGGTAAGGGAAGAGGAGAAGACGTAGCCATGAATCGGAAGCTTCTAGAGCGAGAGAGAGAGATGAAGTATCAGAGTGCAAGCATGATTTTCATGGCGCGGAGAGGGAAGAGACAATGTGACACAGTGAAGAACAGAAATAGAAGAAGAAGAAGACAAATGAGGAGTGGAGGGGAACAAATAGAAAGGAGGGAAAGGGGTGGAGATGAATGGGACACGTGGCTTTAGCGAAGATGAGCCATAAAATTTTGTTTTTTTGTTTTTTATTTATTGTTTTTTTTTTCATGGGTGAACAAGTTTTTGTTCTCCGCTTTACGCTGACGTGTCAAGTGTCGATGAGTTGAGACTGGCGGTTACGGTTACGATTACGGTGGATTGTTGGAATGAGGCGTCACTTTTTTGTTTTAACACTCATACCCCCGAGTTATGGAGAAACAGTTTACTACTCTATTGCTTTTTTCTTTTTTTTATGCAGTGCTTTTTCATTTTTATTTTTTAAAAGTTAGATTATAGAAAGATATTTTAAATTTATAAAATAATTATTACTGTTAATTTTATATTAAATATATAAACAATAATAAAATTAATAGTATATTTTAAATAATATAAATATTCTTTAATTTATAGAATCATAAATGTTAATTTTAAGAAAATATAAAATAAAATTTTAAGTTATATTACCTGTAAATTTGAAAATGAAAATATTATCTACTCTAGGACTACTGAAAAAGAAAATTTTTAGGGTGAATATTTAAATTGTTAATTGACTTTTTAAAATATATATATATATATATATATATATATATATATATATATGTGTGTGTGAGAGAGAGAGCAATAGTGCATGATTTATTTTTTTTGGGATTGTTGGAACTAGTATGTTCATGAAAAGGGTTAGAGCAAGTTTATTTGTATCATTAGTCGTGTCAAAGTTTTGATAATTTTTTTATATTATAGACTTGATCAATATATATATATATATATATATATAGTTAAATTATGAAAATAATTAAAATTAAAATTACTTAATATTTCATAATGCATATTATAAAATAAAAAGATCAATATAAATATAATATTAGTGTATATGAAATATTATTTAATTAATATATAGTTATTTAAAGAATAAATAATATTTAAAATGATATATGATACTGAACTGAAACAAAAATATATAACTCAAACTTGTCTTAAAATTATATCAAATCTAATTTTTAAAAATTCAAACTTGTCCAAATTAATCTCAAATTGAAACAAGCACCACTAGTTAGAAGAATGCACGAAATATTTTACTAAATATTTAAATTAATATTTTTATGATCAAATAATTAAAGTTGTGTCAACATTTATTCGAGTAAAGTAAACTTTAAGATAAAATTTTTAAACTAAAAAAATTATTGATTTTTTTAAAATTAGGACATATAGTTATTTATTAAGTTAGTATACTCAAAACAAAATATATTTTTTTTATTAATTGATGATATATACTACTCTCTTTTTTTCCAGCTTTCACTTAAGGTCATTTTACCTGATTTTAAAAAATTGATGTATTAGTTTGTATAAAAAATATTTTAAAATTTTTGGTTCTATCTTTCTTTTGTCTAATTAATTAACTTTTTTTATTCATTAGCACATAAAGAGTGAGAGTTTGATAAAAAAAAAATAATAATAACTATTTTCTTGAACTTCTAAAGTGACAAATAAAAAGTTTTTTTAAATAGTGTGTACTGAATAAGACACGACTTAGTCATTTTCACTTAAATAGGAAACCGAATACCCTTTTAGCCTCATCTTGGGCCAAATGACACCTACACTCTTTTGGCTTCGTATTAGGCCGGAAGGTACTTAACCCTTTCAACCTCACCTTGGGCTGAACGGTATTCATACTCTCTTCAGTCACATCAAAATAGATTAACAGACTAATTAATATAATTAATCAAATAAAGCCATTGCAGGTACCTTCTCCCTACAGACAAGAAGAATCTGGAATATTTTACGAGAATGTCACAGCAATACGCGATGACAGAAGTTACAATGAACTAGTATATCCTTTGCAAGAACATTTTGGCGCTCACCGTGGAGCTCAAATTGCTTCAGCCCTCAATAAACATGGTACAAACCATGAGTCAACAAGAAGACCCCAGTCAACAATGGAGAATGTCTGGAGAACCCATAGGACCCATTCAAAATTAGCCTATACCGAAAGAAGTTCATGTGGAGAAGGGGAAAGATGAAGACTTGTCCTCGGTTGTTAGGCAGCTAAAAGCGGAGATAATAGAGATGCAGCGTCTCCGAAAAAAAGATGCTCATGAATTGTCTGCGGTACGGAGGGAGAACGCTAATCTCAGAAGTGGAATTAGAACCTACATTCATTCTCAATTTACACCCCTTATTCAAGAATAAGAATTATTCTCCCTGCAAGAGAAGCTGAGGACCATTCAACAATAGACAAGGGCTAGCTCCTCAGTTGTGAGGGATAGATTTCCAAGCCAAAGCCCCTTTACTTAACAGACTTTGGAAGGGAGATTACCAAACAAATGAAAAAGTTTGCTGGAACTTCTCATCCTGAGGAGCACGTGGATATATTCACTACCCAAGTTGGCCTTTACACTAACAATGATGTCCTACTATGCTGAATATTCCCGACATTGCTCCGTGGACCAGCTCTCAACTGCTTCACTAGATTATCACCCACTTCCATAGACTCGTATGCGACGCTTGTCACGCACTTCAATTTTCAATTTGCCATTAGTCTTCCTCATCAACTAACCTCGTTGGCTTTGGTTAATATTCGCCAAGAGAAGAAGGAAACACTTAAGGCGTTTATGAAACGTTTCGGGCAAATAGTCCTCTCTATTCGGAACTTGGATCCGGCAGTTGCGATACACCATCTCACAACAACCCTTAGGCCAGGTCTGTTTGTCAACAATATTTGCAAAAAAAAACCCTGTCAACCTAGATGAACTACGTTGCCGAGCAACCAAGTACATACAGATGAAAAATTGGTTGTTTCGCAACTAGGCCCAGATGGAGCAAGTGCTCAGTTAAAGAGAATCTGAAAGGAACGAACACGCAATAAACAAACACAGAAACAAGGACTAAAAGATCAGAACTTAACGTCTCCTGAGGGGACCTAGGCTTGCAAGTTACACAATGTTAAATACCAGTCAATCCAGGGTACTCAAGCAAGCTTTAGTAACAGAGATATTGATAATATCGAAGCGCGCGAGCACTCTCACTCGGGCTAGAAATTGTACTTTGTAAATTTAGTGCACTCTTTCCTCACTCATGTTTTGTCCTCTTAAGAGAACCTGAAAAGAAGTTTTCTGGATAAGGTCTTTAACGAGACACTTCATCGATAAAACGACAAAACTTTCTTTACAAGTCAACAGTCTCTTATTATTCCCTCTCGGGTATCTCATTTAGCTAAGGTTGAATCAAAATTTCCTCTCGAGTACCTCACTCGACTAAGGTCAAATTAAATATTTCATCCCAAGTACCTCACTCTGCTAAGGTTGAATTAAATATTCTCTCTCGAGTACCTCACTCGGTTAAGGTTGAATTATATATTTCCTCCCAAGTACCTCACTCAGCTAAAGTTGAATTAAATATTTCCTCCCAAATACCTCACTCGGCTAAGGTTAAATTAATATCTCTCAAATATCTTTGCTCAACTAAGATTCAATTACTTTTTTCAGATAACCTATCTTGGTTAGTATCTATATTCCTAAGTACCTCGCTTGGTTAAAAAGTTTGATTATTTTCTCCTAACAACCCTTCTCGGTTAAGGTAAAATTTACATTTATAAGTACCCATTATGTTCGAATGTTTGTTGACACATACATCACTCAGCTATTGTCTAATAATGAATGATTGATGTCGTGTAACGTATACGGTTTGAGGCGTTAAAATAACTACAAATATCGTGGATACTAATAATCTTTAACTTGTTCATTTTTAAACGTTGTTTTGAAAGTTACCATTAATACACAAGTAAACATGAAAATAAAACTTGTCTATTTCATCCTTTGATGAAAGACGTCTAACACCCCTTCGGCCTTATGCTTAGATGAAAGGCGCCTAACACCCCTTCGGCCTCATCTCTGGACGAAAGGTGCCTAACATCCCGTCGACCTTATCCCTGGACAAAAGGCGCCAAGGCGGCACAGCTCCAACACCTAATTTCTTTGAAACTCTACTTCTGATGATACATTAATTAAAGCCATTACATCATACATCATTGGGCTTGGGAGTAAGTGTACTGGATAAGACACGACTCGGTCATTTCCACTTAAACAGGAAACTGCACATCCTTTTAGCCTCATCTTGGCCCAAAGGACACCTACACCCTTTTGGCCTCGTATTGGGTTGGAAAGTACTTAACCATTTCGGCCTCACCTCAGATCAAATGGTACTCACACTCCCTTTGGTCACATCAAAATAGATTAACAGGCTAATTAAGATAATTAATCAAATAAAGAAGGATTAATTATCCAACTAATCAGAAGGTAGTTTAGGGCTGACTTATCAATCCTATTAGCCTAATATTATGCCTATAAAAAGAAAGTAAGAAGGACAGGTAAAGGAGATTGGAGAATATTTAATAATTTTTATTGTTCTAAACCGAATACTTACTTGACCGTCAGAGTACCATTGCAGGTACTCTCCCTCCTACGGACAAGGAGAATCTAAAATATTCTACGAGGACGTCACTGCAGTACGTGAGGACAAAAGTTATACTGAACTAGTATATTCTTTGCAAGAACACAGTGAAATGAAAAAAAAAAAAAAGTTAGTAGAGATGAATGTGTAATTAGTTGTTAATGTTAAAAAAAATATTGCTGCATTTGTTAAAAAATTAGAATCGATTTTGGATTATAAAATTAATTTTATTTAAAAGTGAATTCAAAGTGGGATAATTTATGTATTGTTTAAAAGTAATTTTGTAACAAAAATTAGTATATTTATTTTAACTACACCTAAAATATCTAATTTATCATATTAGTCCAAACATAAATTTAAACATAAAATTATTTATATGATAAGATTACTAAACATGTTACTATAAAATTCAAACTACGCATATTTTTTAAAAACTTTTATTCAAAAACTTTTTAACAATCATCCAAATAAACATAATCGTTGTTCTACACATTTCATGAATCGCGTTTGACATGCTTTTTAATTTTTTTATTGTTGATTACTAACTCCATTTTGTAAAGATGGTAAACTTCAATGTTTGTTATATAATAAATATAAGATTATGTGTTTTTTTTCAACCAATTAAAACTTATTAATGATTTTGATTATTTGCAATCAAACATAAACCTAAGACACTAAGACTGAGATAATCATTCACATACGTCAAAAACTACCATAGAGATGAAATTAATTAATCATGTCAAAATCTTAAATAAATTTTACTCTAATTCAAATTAAAATAATTCAAACATCATGCATATACATCACGTTCTAACATCTTTGATAAATAATATTTTTTTAGATACAATACAATTAGTTTATACTAATGACAAAATCAACTAAGGTTCGTACAATGAACAAATTTTTATAGTTTAGTTACGCATTTTACACACTATCATACATTAATCTTGATCAGATTTTCTTTAATTTAGGTGTCATAATATTTTTTACCGGAATACTTTCTCTTAGAACTAACTCATGACAAAAAATTACTCTCAAGCAACACCTGAAATCTTTAATATTGGAAGAGTCACCCATAATTATTTGGTACCATCAACTAAATATTTGATGAAATGTTATGATAAAGTTAATTTGCTATTATTAGATGAAATGATATTTATTTTTTATATTGTTTTTTAAAAATTTTAAAGAAATTTATCATGTATTTCTACTTTTATTTCTTGTCAATTCAATTCCTACCTAAAACAAAATTTATGTAATTATTTGTTCAGTAATCTTAATTTCAACTTTTAAATTAATTAATTGGGTAAATTATTGTCTTGAATTGCATTAAGTTCTTCTTCTCTTGAACCTACAACTGGCTATGAATGTTAAACAAAAAAAAAAAATCAATTTTTGCTGTGTATTGAATTTTTGTGAGAAAACTTGGTTCATGTATGAAATATTTTACGATAGAATATCATAAATATAAAACTGAATATTGAAGAAGATGAATAAAAAAAATCTGTTTGTTGAAGTTGTAAAATACTATTCGACTAGATCACTTAGAATTTTACCTAAAGTTAAAAGAGGTGAGTACAATTTTTGATGCTACACAAAAAGAATAAAATCTCAGTAATTCTACTACAAATATTACATACAAAGATAAATTTGAAATAAAACTTGACTTTCTATTTTTGTATCATTTACAAAACATTTTATTAAAATATAATCATTTGAAACAATTTATCTGAAGTACTTTTTAACACATCATCACTATACGAACAAAACTTTTTGAGTGACAACCATGCAGTATTGCCAAATGACAAAACTAATATTATTAACATCATGGCGAGACTTATTGTGCTGTTGTCACATTACACACATGATAAATACACTTAGAGGCACTCTTTTATTCTTTTATATATATATATATATATATATAAACAACGCATATTTGAGATAATAATCATAATAAAAAATCATAACCATAATTTTTTTATATTTAATTTAGAACTTTCAATGATTTATATTATAACAATAATAACAATGCAAATTATAATCCTAATAATTTATAATTTTCTAAATTAGACTACTAATCTTTAATTTTAAAAAGATTATACATCTAAGAAATTACAAATTTCTAAATGTAAATAAACTAGTAATTACTAATTAAGTAACAAATACAAAAAAATTAGTTCAAGTTTTCAATAATTTCTATTGTTATAATAATAATAAATATACTAATACAAATTATAATAATCATAATTTTCTAAATTAAACTACTGATCTTTAATTTAATAGTTAGTAACTATCTAATATATGACTGATTTATAAATTAAAATAAACTAATAATAATAATTAATTAACTAATTTCTATAATTAATTTAAAATTTTTAAAAAAATATTATTATTATTATACTCAGAATAAATATAATTATATTAATACTAATAATAATACAAATTATAATACTAATAACTGATAATTTTCTAAATAAAACTATTAATCTTTAATTTATAAATAACTATTCATATGAGAAATTACTAGTTTCTAAATAACAATAACATATTTATGTCACAATTTTCTATATCTAAAAATAAATAATATACCAAACTATATAAGAAATTTAATTAGAGTATAAAATTAAAATTTACTAAATGTTTCTTATGAATATCCAATTTTATCCAAGTCTCATTCAAATAAAGTGAATAATAAACAAAATAAATAAATAATAAAAATTAGATAGAATTTTAAATATGTAGATATTTTAGTTAGTGAAAAACAATTAGTGAGTAGATTTTAAGAGATGTGAAAAAGACAATTTAGTAAAATTTGAAAGGTGGCTAGGGATGGAAACAGGTCAGGTCAGGCCAGGCTTTACTCTAAACAGGCCTGGCCTGTTACATAATTATTAGGTCTGAGCCTAACCTGTTAAAGGCTTTATTTTAGGCTGGCCTGAAGCTTGTTAACAAAGCCTCTTACAAAAAAAAATAATATTAATAAAAATATAAATATTTTATTATCAAATTAGTTTATATTTTTTTTTAATTTCTATCTATGTTATTAATAATTATTAAATAATTATAATAATATTAATATAATTTTATAAATAATTTTTAAAATATTATTTAAGTATTAATTATAAATATTTTCTATTAATAAAATCTATATTTATATTTTTCTTGATTTATTTTTAAAAAATTATATAAATAGTAAATATTTTAGTTTTATTTTAGAAACATATTTTGTTTGTTTAAAGACATCTTATATTCAACAAATAAAGTTACACTAAACATATAAAATTGATTAAAAAAAATAACATTCACACAATTTCTTGAATCAATTAAAAGAAAATTACTATATTTTAAAAAATAAATAAATTTAAACTTAATGCAATATATATATATATAATGACAATAATAATAACTATTAAATTAAAAAAATAATTATAAAATATATAATTTTATTTGTTTCATTAATTTGTTATTTTAAATTAACAAATAAACATAAAATTAACTACACTATAACATTAATGTAATATAGAAAATATTAATGATACAATAAATTAAAACATATACTTATATATTACATATAAATTGATAAATTAACTAATAATTTAATTAAAACACGTGCAAGTTACAAAAATATATATTATTATATAATTTATTTATAATTATATTATTTATATTATTTGTTACATGGTTTGATTACAATAAAACAAAAAGTTTATTATAATATATATATATATATATATATATATATATAAGAACCCTGATGAGTCTATCACTCCTCATGACATCCAAGGCCTCATGGAACAGGCCAATTATACCAATAAATACCTTCAGGTTTTAGGAGAAAAAATCTCTGTTAATCCTGTCAAACCTAAAATTGAAGAAGCAGCTTCTTCATCCTCCCAACCACAATTAGAAAAACCCCTATTTAAACCTTTTAAGATTAGTGCCAAAGTTAAGCAGAAAATCTTAGAACTCAGGCAAAAAGAAAAAACCAAAGTGAACGAGGAAAACCAAAACGAGTTGCTTAGTAAAATCACTAGCCTCCTCACTACCATTCCAGACACTCCTCAACCCTCTGAAGAATCTAGTGCTAAACCCAGGACTAGGTCTCTTGCCAAAACTGTCAATGCCATTTCCAAGGCTGATTCAGAACATTGTTCTGAAACAGATTCTGTCTTAGCTATCAATCCAATCAATAATTGGAAAAATTCCTCCAAGCTTTATTATAATAGAGCTACTGCTCCTGATCTTATTTTAGAAGAAAAACAAGATTTTATTCAAAGTTTTAATTCTAATGATATTTATATTTGGAATATCGATGGATTATCTGAATATAATATCATTGCCAAACTTCAAAATATGTCGGTTGTCGCTATGGGCTATTTTACTAATCAAAATATGGCCGAAGACACCATTGTCTATATTCTCGTTGCCGGTTTTACTGGCCAACTCAAAGGTTGGTGGGATAATTATCTCACTGAAGCTGATAGAGATAACATCCTCTCTGCAGTTAAAATTGATGATAAAGGGAAAATCATTGTTAGTGACAATGAGCGTCTCCCTGATGCTGTGTATACATTATTATACACTATATCCCAACATTTCCTAGGTGATCCTTCTCTTTGGAGGAAGAGATCAGGTGAGTTACTTTTGAACCTCAAATGTGATTCCTTAGAACATTTCAAGTGGTATAAATATACCTTTATGTCTAGGGTCCCTAAAACCCAATTGCAAAGGTTTTTAGGATGTCTTAATTATGTAGGTGATTTTATCCCTCATCTAAATAACATTGTTAAGCCTTTACATGATAGGCTTAAGAAAAATCCTCCTCCTTGGACTGATGTTCATACCAATGTCGTCAAAGAAATCAAAAATAAGGTCAGGAAGATAAATTGCTTATATCTTCCTATTCCCCAAGCCTTAAAAATTGTCGAAACAGATGCCTCAGACATAGGTTATGGAGGTATCCTCAAGCAAAAAATTGAGTCACATGAGCATATTATTGCATATACTTCTAAACATTGGAATCCTGCACAACAGAATTATTCTACTGTTAAAAAAGAAGATTTGGCAATTGTTTTATGTGTTTCAAAATTTCAATCTGATTTACTAAATCAAAAGTTTCTTATCAGAGTAGACTGTAAGTCTGCCAAAGAAATTTTACAAAAGGATGTAAAAAACCTTGCCTCAAAACAAATTTTTGCAAGATGGCAAGCAATTTTAAGTGTTTTTTATTTTGATATTGAGTATATCAAAGGCACCTCAAACTCCCTTCCTGATTACCTTACCCGTGAATATTTACAGGATAAGTAAGATGCCTAGAAAGGCAACTACCCCATCCAGGGGAGGAACTACCAGAGGTGGCAGGGTCAGGCTAGCCCTGACATTAAATAAATCAAAACCACAATCTGCTTCGGCAGATTCGAAATCTTCTTCTTCAGGGTCATCTACCCCCATTGAGTCATCGACTCAAAAAGCAATCCAAATTGTTGAGTCATCAACACAACAATCTGGAATCCCAAAAGAATCTTCCAAAAAGACTGATTCTATTGTCAAAACCACAAAACAAACCAAAGCAGATTATGCTCTCCCAATAGGTACACTCTTAGCTGTCCAACAAGGAAGTCTAAGTAGCCTACCGAAAAAATCATGGGCTGACATTGCCTCTGAAGAAGACATGGAAATAGATTTAGCAAGCCTAAATACCATACTCCAGTCTTTTAATCAAACCCAGAAAACAATAACCAATCCTAGTAAAACAGAAGGGACCCTTGACCTTCAAAAGGGAAAACAAAAATCTACAAATCCGAACCATTATGTAGCCAAAGGAAAATTTTCCTCAATCATACAAATGGAACCTGAATTTTGGGACAAAAACCCATACAAGGCAATTACCAAAGTCTTCCCACCAGGATTTCATTTCAGACCATATCAGGCTAATAAAACCAGGCAATTTTATGAGTTTATCTTAGTGGATTCAGATTCTGTTTCCATTAAACACTACAAAGACCATAAAGATCCTTCAATTACAACCCATTCAACAATCCAGATCCTGAAAGTCTTAACTCCAAAGGCTTTTGGAAAAAATCTGAACTCTTATAAAAAGTTTTCCCAACCATTTGATCCAGTAGGTTATAATTATTGGGATTACATTGACGCGTGGACAAGAACTTTCTGGTTCCAAAATAAACTTAACCGACATTCTTGGTTAATATATTTTAAAAAGAATCAGAAATATGACTTTTCAAATTGGTTTCTCCAATGGTGGGATTATTTTGGACCAATTGAAGAAATCCTTCCCACACCTGTCAAAGAAGGATACAAAATTTACAAAGGCAGATATCTGCGAGAATCAAGAATTCCAGCAGATCTTAAATACTTCTCTGACTTTGCCTTAGCATGGGTATTCTCATGGCAATACAGATATGGCAAAACAGAAAATGAAGACACTCTCCCTTTATTACACAGGTATTCCTTTGTAAAATGGTGGAATCAATTCAATGCTGAACATGTTGGTCCAGAAGGAGTCGCTGAATATTTTGGGAAAAATCCCAAATTATTAAATCTAGCAGACCCAGCAACATTTCAATTCCTTAATCAAAAATCCAAAATTGCAGCATTTCTATCAGGATGCGATACCAAAGAAAAAATGAAGAAAAATCTACAAGATGTTCTTCTGCTATTGCAAAACCAAGAAGAAGGAGAATCTTCTACAAAACAAGATACCAATATTGAAGAAATATATCAAAATGAAGATGATTGTTTTGGCATCGACATCCAAGATCTTTAATTAACCGGTACTGTAGAAAATAGTTCCAGTCACCAACCGAAACTGTAGAAATAGTACTAAAAAAAATTTCTATATAAGGAGGCCTCGACTATATTGTGAGATACTCTTTCATTTAGTAAGACAAGAGAGATTTAAGAGAGAGAAGCTCTGAGAGATACTATCCTTTGTAAGCTTTCCTCTTTGAGATCTTTTCAATAAAATTTGCTTTTTCAAGTTATTTTTCTCTCTTCTCCCTCTTAGCCGGTCCTGTTCGGACTACCGTCGCTCCAGCTTTCTTCTCTTCTCCCTTCACTAGATCTGTGTTGGTTATACCACCGTTCTAGTTTCTTATGCATTAAATTTTCCATATACATACTGCACTTTTACTTTCTACATATCATTTAGTAGTCCTGCTACTGCCTACTTTCCTTTCAGTCTTTTAAATTGTTTATATATATATATATATATATATATTATAATAAACTTTTTGTTTTATTTTCTTCTCATTTTTTATAAATTTTTTCTTTCAAATAAAATATAATTTATATTTAAGCAATTTTTATTTATTATAAATATAAAAATTATAACATAATATATTAATATAATAATTAAATATTAATAATAATAAAATTAAAAATATAAAAAATTATTAAAAAAATATTAATATTTTATTTTTAAATTTTAATTCGTTTAGTTTTGATCGTTTCTTATTCTTCTTCAGTTTGTTTAAATATAACAAATATTAAAATTTGATTATTAAATAAATTTATTTTTTAAACACTTGTAATCATGTTTAAATATTTTTAGTTTTGAATATAATATAATTTTTATTTATTATAAATAAAAAATTATAACATAATATATTAATATAATAATTAAATGTTAATAATAATAAAATTAAGAATATAAAAAATAAATTCATATAATATTATTATTTTATTTTTAAATATTAGTTTCTTTAATTTTGATTGCGTTCTAATCTTATACGCGTGAGACAATATGTTGTTTCTTAGTTTTTCACGAAATAAGAGATTGGCCCAGTTGGACAAGCCAACCAGTCACGGAGCGACGGGTAAGAGGACAACTAGCCCAGTCAGAATCACACCACCCGTGAAGCTGGAGATCACAGCTACTTGAAAGTAATATACCTTGTCCTGGATTGCCTTTGAGAAAGTGAACCACCCGGAGAGCAGTGTCCCAGTGCACAGTATGAGGTTGCTGCATAAACTGAGATAAAGTGTGCACACTAAAACATAGCTCAGGACGGGTGAAGCAAAGATAGATCAGGCGCCCAACCAAGCGACGATAACGCTCCGGGTTATCAAGAAGTGGCCCAGAGTCTGAGGACAAATGGTGATTTTGCTCTAATGGAGTGCCAGTTGGTTTGGCGCCAAGAAGACCAGCCTTAGAGATAATATCAAGCGCATATTTGCGCTGACAAAGGAAAATTTCCGTAGGACTACGAGCAACCTCAATGCCCAGAAAATACTTCAATGTGCCAAGATCTTTCATGTGGAAGCAGTCACTAAGATATGTTTTAAATCTTTGGATGGCGGAAGAGTCATTTCACGCAATAATGAGATCATCAACATAAACTAAAATAGCAAGTTGAATGTCGTCGCGATGCAAAGCGAAGAGAGAATAATCAAGACATGATTGCTAAAAGCCATAGGAAACAAGAGCATGAGACAGCTTAGCGAACCAACAACGCGAAGCCTGCTTCAAGCCATATAAAGATTTGCATACCTTGTGAGGTGAAGAAACGGTAAAACCAGGAGGCATGCGGATGAACACCTCATCATGGAGATCCCCGTGGAGAAACGCATTATGTACATCCATTTGATGGAGTTTCCAAGACTTGGCTGCTGCTATGGCAAGAAGAGTGCGTACAGTTACCATTTTGGCAACTGGGGCAAAGGTCTCTGTATAATTTATGCCTTCCTTCTGATGATTTCCAAGAACTACTAAGCGAGCTTTAAAACGCTCAATAGTGCCATCAGAATTGTATTTGATACGATACACCCATTTGCATCCAAGATTTTGCTACTCTTTAGTTTGTTTAAACAAATATAATAATTTACCTTATATTTATATTTAAAGTAACTATAGATAATAATAAAACAATAATAAAAAGTAAGTACGATAGCAGCTTTGACTCAGAGACATATAGTTGTACTATATTTGTGATTTGTTATGATGTAGTGAATACAACTAATAAAACTTTTTATTATAAATTTTATACCAATAAAAATACTTAAGAAAAGATAAAAAAAAATAAAATAAAATTTGTATAATATTAAAATTTTATAATGATTGTTGTTATTGAATAATATTAATAAAAATATAATTATTTTATTATCAAATTAGTTTACATATATTCAAATTTTTATTTGTGTTATTGATAATTATTAAATAATTGTAATAATTTTTATACAATTTTATAAACAATTTTTAAAATATTATTTGAGCATTAATTATAAATATTTTCATATTATAAAATTTTTATATTTTTATTTTCTCAATTTAATTTCGTAAAATTGTTAAATATTTTAATTATTTTTTATGATAATTATATTTGATTTGTAAAAAGATATTTTATATTCAATAAATAAAATCACAGTAACCACATAAAATTGATAACAAAAAATAACACTTACAAAATTTATTAAATTAACTAAAAAAATATTATATTTTAAAAAATAATAAATATCATCATTATAAAAATTGCAGACAAAAAATATTTATAGTATAAAATTCATAGATGTAGAAAAATAACATATGAGCATAGGAAGAATTATTAAAATTTATATTTAAATGAAAATAACTTATATTTCTAAATTTTTATTTTAATTAAAAAATATGTGACAGAACTTAATATAAAAATTTAAACTTAATGTATATGTATATATATATAATGACAACAATAATAACTATTAAATTAAAAGAAATAATTATAAAATATTTAATTTTATTTTCTTCATTAATTTATTATTTTAAATTAACAAATAAACGTAAAATTAATTACACTATAACATTAATGTAATATAAAAATTATTAGTTTATAACTGATACAATAAATTAAAATACATACTTATATATTACATATCAATTGATAAATTAATTAATAATTTAATTAAAACACATGTAAGTTACCAAAAAATATGTTATTATATAATTTATTTATAATTATATTATTTATATTATTTACTACACGGTCTGATTATATATATATATTATAATAAGTTTTTTATTTTATTTTGTTATCATTTTTTTAATAAATTTTTTCTTTTAAATAAAAAATAATTTAAATTTAAGCAATTTCTATTTATTATAAATAAAAATAATTATAACATAATATATTAATATAATAATTAAATAATTAAATTAATAATAATAAAATTAAGAGTATAAAAAATATGTTAATATTATTTTATTAGTTTATTTATAAATTTTATTTCGTTTAGTTTTGATTACGTCTTATTTCTATTCAAAAACTTAACTATTTTTTAAATTATTTAAATATAACATATGTAATAATTTAATATTAAATAAATTTATTATTTAAAAAGTATAATCATGTATAAATATTTTTAATTTTTTATAAAATATAATTTCTGTTTATTATAATTATAAATAAATAAAATTATAACATAATATATTAATTTAATAATAAGAGAATTAAGAATATAAAAAATATATTATTAAATAACTTAATTATTTTAATATATTTTGACAGCTCTATTTTTAAATTATATAATATATATATATATATATATATATATATATATATATATTTTATACAGGTCGGCCTGTCAAGCTTAACAGGCTTTATAAACAGCTCAAGCCTGACTTATTTACTTAAACAGATATTAAAAAAAGTCTAAGCCTGGTTTGTTTATTAAAAAGGTCAGGTCAAGCCTAAATCAGGTCAGGCCACAGGCCCCTATCAGGTGGCCTAGCCTGTTTCCATTCCCAGAGGTGGCCATTGAAAAATAAAGAATTATGGGAAGATAGAACATTTTATTAAAATAAATAAATAAATAATCTTATTAAATAGGATCTAGAGTTTTAAAAAATACCTATAAATAGGAGTCTTAGGTTTTCAAAGGGAGCACTTTTTATTTTTAAGGAATCAATAGAGAAAAAATCAAACTTTCTTGAAGAACTCGCGAAACAAAGAAAAAGAAAAAAAAAGCAAGAATTGAAGAGAGCACGAGGAGAGAGGAGAAAAGGAACTGACGGAGTTGATAACATGTTAAAGATTGAAGGAGAAAGTTCCAATAAAGGAACTCTACACTGCCATGAGAGAATTGACAAAACAAATAAATACTTATTTTATCTTTTTTTTTAATTCTTCTTTTCTGTATGTTTTTTTTCTTTTTTTATCCTCTTTTTGCTTTCACAATTCTCACTCGTCCATGCAAAAACCTAAACCCTTAACTCTAAATTTGGTAAAATCATAAAAACTTTTCTCCTTTTATTCCTTTCTTTTTAATAAAAAATTTATTTTATTATACCCAAAAAAATTAATTCATAAATAATTTATGTCTTCTTTTTGTCCCAAAAGTCACAAAATATTTTTACGCTAAAAAGTAAAGTCATTCTTGTTGTAAACCCAAAAGAAGGCTTAATTTTTTATTTTTTTTTCAAATCCCTTTTTGCAATGGTAAACCCTACAAAATTTTAAACTAAAAAGAAAAGCCTAATTCTTCCCCTAAAATTCATCCCTTTTGGAAAAAACCCAAACAAAAACTCTAATTTTCTCCCAAAAATCATTTTCCTTTTTTTTTTCTCTCTTAAAAACCATTATGTTTGAAAACCCTAATTTGTTCCTAATATCCTTTCTTTTTTAAAATTTATCCTTTTTGCGAAACCATAAAAAAAACCCTAATTTCTTTTTCAAAATCATTTATTTTTTTCCTCAAAAATTTCTTTTAAATATCCCTTTTTTGCAAACCCTAGAAAATATTTTTTTTTTCTAAAAAATCCTTTTTTGCCTACCTAAAAAAAATCCTTTTGAAAAACCCTAAACCTTAAAATTTTTTTAAAACACTTAAAAATTATCCTTTTTCACAAATCTTTAAAAAATAATAATTTCTTTGTAAATCTTACAAAAAACAATTCCTAAACTAACAAAGAGTTATTTTTCCATTACTTTTGTTTGGGTTTTTTCCCTTTTTTTCATTTATTACATGTGTTATTCTTTATTTCCTCTTTACATGTAAAAAATTAAACCTTTGTTGTTAAAAAAAAAAAATTATTGATTCCATGTAACAGCCACATGATTTTAATAAAGATAGATTCACTTTTAACGTTGTTTTGGATTGTAAGGGTTTATTGAGTACTCTGTACTAATTTGAACCCTGTGCAATAATGAATTTACTTAAAAAAATAATAATAATAACAAAGTACAAATTAAGTTTTCAAAAAAAAAAAAACTTTGCAACTTACTTAAAATCCAATTTCAAAAAAAGCTTCAATAAATAATAATAATGATAAAAAATCAATTTTTTTAAAAACTCCTTACAACTTATCTTAAACCTAATTAAAAAAAAAAAGAACTACATGACTTTCATTACTCTATTACACATGGAAGATGCGTAGAAGTGATAACTTTATTTGTCAAGTATGACATCTTTTAATTTTTTTTCTCATATCTAAATTATTTTTAAAAAAATGAATTTGTTATGTTTATTTTAAAGAGGATAAATAACAAAGTACCAAGATAAAATGTTTTAAGATTGTTTTCTTTAATACCAAAAATAAAATATTAATATAAATTTTTTTAAAAACATAATTTCTTTTGTCAGATTTTTTTTTCACATCACAAGTTTTGCACCTAATACAGTAATACGTGTGAAACTATTTTTTTTTTAATTTTACTCCATTTGTAGATGAAATTTTGAGATGAAGACATGTGTTAAAATCTTAACAAATTTTATTTACAATAAAGATGAATTTTTTTTTTCAAATTCAAATTCAAATTTAAACAACTAAATAGAGATACGTGTACAATTTATTTGACTAAATTTCTTTTGACACATATGAAACTCACTCACATCGCATCGTATGTTAGATCATTGAAATTTTTTGATATGAAGTCATTTAAAATTATTTTTGTTTTTAATTTATATTATAATAAATAATTAATTACGGCAAAAAAATAATTAATTATAATTATCAAATAAACATGAATAAATTAATTTAATTATTATTATGACAATTAATTAATTAAGCATAAATTATTATTATTATTATTATTATTTATGTTTGTATTTATTATATATTTAATAAATTAATTAAAACCCTTTTAATGAATGAATGAATTTATATATATATATATATATATATATATAATAATAATAAATACATTAATAAATACTACTAAAAAGATAAAAATCTAAATTTTTTCAATCTATTTCAAACAAATTATAAAAATGTATTAATTATAATTTATCATTATAATAATATAAAATAAAAACAAAAATAAATTTAAAATACTTTTCAGAGATCAATGATTTGACACGATGCGATTTAAGTAAATTGACAAAATTTTATTCAAATCAGGCCACATATTTTTATTATTGATTTGTTTGTTTTAAGTTTTACCCTAATGAAAATAAAACTGATTAATATTTGAACACGTTACTGTTTTTAAATTTTATCCTTCTAGTATATGAAACTATTTATATATTTTTTTAAAAATGTAATGATGTGATAAAAATGCTTAAGAGAATTAATTTAAAAATAATATTACTTTAATTATATATATTTTTTTTAAAAACCTATATTTTGCTTAGAAGTTGTTGCAGTCGTGTTAAAAATTAGTAAACAAGTATGTTTACAAAAGACAAGTGCTTCTGACACATATTCTAAGTCTATCTAAATGTCAAAATCCATCTCCTTGAATGTAAATGTACAAATTGCTGTGTGTTTTATCCTTTTTCTACTTCTCTTTCCCCTTTTATTTACAAGACTCATTACAAGTATTTTCTTTTAAAAAAAACAAAAACTTAAAAGCATAACAAGAGGAAATATAAAGTGAATATTTCATATATCTTGCCTGTTTCAAAAATTAACTTTAATTTTTCAATATCAAATTGATACTTCACGATGTAAAATAATTACAGAGTATGAATCGAGTGATATATGTGTAATTCTCTTTAAATAAAGTTTTAGGTTTAAAATTTAAATATGAAAAAGACTCATAAAAAAATATATTAAAGAACATGTTTTAAATAATTTTGTAACTAATTTTCATTTTTCTACAAAAAGTAAAAAGATCAGTAAAAAACATAAAATTATTGTAAAACAGGTCCAAGTTACACGGAAGTATCAAGTGCACAAGAGTTATTCAAATTGACTGAGTAGCTATCATCGATCAACTTAAATTTTTTTATTATTTAAAAACATAAAATAAATATATTTATTCCGCATTCGAAAAAATGATAAAAAAAAACAGAAAAGTATAGTGTAAGCTTGGGTACCACGCGGCAAAGTACAATAATGAAGGTAGAGAGAAGAGAGATAGACAACGTTTCAAAACACAAAAACAGAGTAAGAAGCAACACTCTCTTCCCAGTAATAAAAAATCATATAGTAATTATTACAGTATAACGTTGGGAGTTTGAAATTTGAGGTATCTCCTCGTTTCGGCGTCGTTTCATATTCATTGAAATTGCGACGGAAGGGGACAACACGTGGCTGAGATTCAGAATTGTTCCTCGGAACCATAAACAGAACCAATCGTCTGGTGCAACAGTAATAAAGCTTTGATGAAGGACAAAAGGGAAAGTTCTGAAGCCTCCGAAACGGCATCGTCGTCTTCATCACCAAGGGGAAAAGGTAAAGGTAAGGGGGTAGCGTGTAAACGACGGAACCCTAGAGTTCTTGTTCGCCGCAATAGGGCTAGTGTAGACGCCATTGGGCTTCCTCTTGGGATGTCATTCGCCGCCGTTTTGGCTCAGGTAAATGCCCTTGATAAAAGCTCGTTTCCATTTAACAACTATTCTCTATCACTCTCTTTTAGTACAAGGCCTTGAATAATTATATTTCTTGTACTAAAACAATCGATTATAATTAGTGCTTACTTTTTACATTTATTGAATGATTTTGTTTGCAGGTGTTGTATAGAAGAAATGCAGCAGCCGAGAGTATGTCTCCCAGTGATCTTTCGATGGTAATTTTCTTCCCTTTTTCTAATGCAAACTTCCATAAAATTTGATTCTGATTTATGCGCTCAGATACCATTGTATGCCGTTTATAAAGCATTTTTAGAGACGTTTCATTGGATTTTTTGTGATAATTGTGATGTTTAGGAAAAATACAAAATATAATAAATCTATTACTGGTATTATCTACCATTTCCAGCCAATGTCACGTGGGAATTATTGTTCTAACCTTGTATGCCTATTTGATATGCGTTGATAGTTTGATTTGAATTTTAGCCGTGACTGTTTCTCTGTTTGTCTACCTTGTAGATGTGCACGTCAGCTATCAAAGAATCTTTAGCCAGTGTAAGCCAGATTCAATTATTGATTCGTCCCTTGTTTGCGGTTTTACTACATTTCTTTAGCAGTTCATATCAACATTAAGCAAAGTCCATTTTGCTGAAGTAACGTCTCTGTGCTACTTTCTTGACTTCTGCCTATCCGGCCACAGGTATTTGGAGACAAGCTAGACGGTCTAACAAAGAATTTTGAACAGTCTTTTGGCAGCACTTTGAGTACTCTTCAATTAATTTATGAATCATCTAAGGGAAATGTAGGAAATGAATTTAATAATACGAAGATGGAAATTCCAGGTTCTAAATTGACTCATGACAAGGGAGAATGCTCAGGTGATATTGTTATGGAGGATGGTCATTCAGAGCATCTATCTCATACTGAGATCCAAGATCAATCAATTAGCCGTGAAGAGGTCAGGGATAACTTTCATTTGGATCCAGTTAGTCGTGACATTACTTTGGATAGGCAATCAAACCAAATGGTTGGTTTTTCTCCAACCTCTTCTTTATTTGGAAGTAATAATCCTATGATTGGTACTTTTGAGAAGTCTATTGTAGAGCAATGTCGTTCTAATGACCTCAAGACAGTTGAACTCGGCCTTACAATGAGAAGATTGAAATTGAAAGAGACTGCATTGGCTCTCAACTTTGATTTGAATAATCTAGAGAGATCAAAGTTAGCCATGGGGCTATCAAAGGCATCTTTCAAAGCGGAAAAGTTTAAGACTCAGTTAGAAGATACAAGGCATGGTGAACTAAAAAAGAAGTGCATAGACTGTCTTATTGCTGGTTTGCTTATTATGTCATTCTCACTTTTGTATGGTGCTTATGTTTATTCCTATGAACGGATTGCTGAAGCTACTGAATCATGTACACCATCAACCCAGGCAAGTATAATCTTTTTTTCTTTTTCCTGGTCCCAATTTGTTTAGTGCATGTGACGGACACGACTGCATTGTGCTTTGGTCTGGCAATTATTATATAAGTTATTCAAATTTTTTGACTTGAATTAAGTTAGTTCTAACTCTTGTATGTTTGACAAAGTGCCAGTAATCTTTTCTTGAACATCGCAGAAACCTTTTTGTGTGAAATGAACTGGCTAGTAATCATTGCCTTAAGTAATATCTAGAGTGTAAGTTGCTTTGTTCTAAAATTGCTTTGTGAAAAATAACGAATCAGGAGCATATTGTTGATTTGGAGAAGAAATCAGCTTTCTGTTTAAGATTTTCATATTTAGTTTTTCTTTTATAGTCTGTCATGATCAAAGACTACTTATAATCTTTTCTTGGTTTGTTCTCTAATTCAAGAATTGAGATGTAAATTATAGCTAGATGTAATTATGACAGTACTTAAGTGATTTCATCTGCATATTACTCCAGCATTGCCGTTGCTCAATTGGGAGGTATTAACGATGTGTTTTTTTTTTTTTTTTTTTTGTATTTTAGGAATCTACATCCTGGTGGACTCCTAAGTATGTGATCTCGTTCAATTCGAGGTTCCATATTTTGTGGTGTCAAGTTCAAGTTATGAGCCGAATGGTGTTTGGTGTCTTAATGATTTTAGCTGTTGTATATTTGCTCATGCAGCGATCAACAACATCATCATCATCACAGACTATGCCGGTTACTTTCATCCTTTTAATGTTAGGACTTGTTTGTGGCTATTGTGGCAAGCTGTGTATAGACACACTGGGAGGAAGTGGTAATGTGTGGCTCTTATATTGGGAGATTCTGTGCTTGCTGCATTTCCTATCTGTTGGCTGGACATCCGTGTTGTACTCAATCCTTCACGGACCCGTCACTGAGTCGCAAACATCGAAGGATAATACAATTTTTCAGTATTGGATTCGCCGATTTTTGTTCTATGCTACTTTGCTTGTGTTTCTACCATTGTTTTGTGGTCTCATGCCTTTTGCTAGCATAGGTCAATGGAAAGACCATTTTATGCTGAAGGTGTCAGATTTCAACGAAGTTGATTTGTAAAACATTGTTTGGTCGTGGAAAGCCTTTTGTATAATACCCCTTGCTACCGACGGGCTGCTAAGCTTGTGGTTAGTCAACTAACCAAATGCTATCATCCACATTTTGTTTAGTTCATTTTTTGTCAATTATTTTCAATTATTTTCTCCTATGATCTGATATTTTAAGCAATGAGTATTCCATTGTGCGCACCCTCCTTGCGTCTACTGCTGGAATCTTCTTTCATGATATAAGACTTCGTCGCTAACACTTTGGATGCAATGGTGAAATAGAAAGAAATGAAATAGAGCTGAACAGAATTGAAATGGAAAAAAATTATTAGTAAAATAATGTAGTATTTGAATGGAAAGAAATAAGAATAAAATAAATGTGAAATTTTTATTTTGGATGGACTAAAATGTAAATGGAGGGAAATGTACTTGAAATTTGTTATGACCTTTTTACTCTTGCAGGAGAAGATGGGAACTTTTATAAATTAATTATAAGTTTCTATATCATTGGAAATTGTTAAATTTTTAATAACTTTTTAAAATAATACCAAGATGTTATCTTGATAGGTTGATAATATATTTTTCTTTACTAATAATATATCAAATTATTTTTGAAAAAGAACTTAGTAAAAAGTTCACATTAGGATGCTAAAAAACTCGTGCGATCTTGTGGTAAATTTTGTACTACATAGCAAAGTTGTATGTGCAATGCCCATAATCCATGTTATTTTCTAGTTGATTCACCTCTATTTTCTTTTTGTGCGACTTACGCAACTGCTTTCATTAACTTCTTTCCAATGACAAATGATCACCAAACCTTAATTATTCTTATTTTTATATAGATTAGTTTGAATCTGCTTTTCCTCATTCATAAGAGAAGAATTTAATTTATACTATCAATTATGCGACACATTTGAATGAAGTGGATTGCGTTGTTCATAACAAATGTCTCCACCCTTCTCACTCCAACAATTGTTTAAAGTTTTTTTTTATTACTTCTTTCAACAATAACTTGTTACGGCATTTTATGGAATGTCATCTCAATAGTTTGTGTGGAAACTGAGTTTAACAATGTTATAAGAAGCAGGGAAACCGAGAAGTGAATCAACTAGAGAATAACATGGAGTATGGTGAGGCGAAAGAGAAAAGACACATGATCATGTGATCTTTTTTGTGGGGTTCCCTTCTTTGTGGATTTTTTTTTTCCTAATATCATGTGAATTTTCTTCTTAACAATGTGAGAAATCTTTTTTTTATTATTATTTTTCTATTTCACATGATCATCATCTTGCTTTATTTTCTTGCCTTTGTCTTCTTATCTTCACCTCTTTTTCTATCACATTTCTCTTGATGACAAAGCCTTTTGAGTCCTTTGTAATTGCATCCTCATCATTGGAGCACTACCACATCAATGATTTGACATTGTCTTCAAGATATCTCTGGATTATTGTTGAGCACTCGACTAATTTGGAAAGAAAGAGAGAGAAGCAAAGCACATAAAAGCAAATATGATTTTTGTTATTTTTAACGTTTAAGGAGCGCACAAAGTAACGAGTAGAACCCATATAGTTATTCCTAATCTAATTTAGAAGAGTTTTTAATCTTTGTCCTTATTAGCTAGCATGAGGTAAAAAATCCCCGATTCAAAGTTACAGATGGGACAATTCCCGCAAGAACTCCAAAATAATGGGGAAAAAAATTGACTTCCCTAAACAGCGAAATCATTTCTTCATGTAGCTTCTAATCAAAATCCTGCCATACAACTTTTCAATGGACAAAGAATCCCCAAAGAGAATAAAAAACAAGAGCCCCGCAAATTTAAGATAGAATTTGGAAACATGTTTCATTCATATTCCTGCTATCTTAACATCTACTTCACTTATCTGTGATTTCTGAGCTACATTTTATTTTTACATTGTATGTGCCTTCAGACACCTTCACTGCTAAATAAAAAATTAATGAAGCACCAGCCTGCCTCCTAAACGACATCGATAAATAAATCTCTATGATGGCAGACAATAAGAACCTGCAAATTTTGAAGTTTAACGTCGTCTTGAATCCTATCATAGAACCTCGTGAGCCTTTCCGTAATACCTGTTTATAAATGGAGACTGCCAAATACAAAGAATAATGTTGTGTACATTAAATGTGAAATAAAATATATTTTGAATGTCTAGTAAACAACAAGAAATTCATGACATAAGTTATAATAATTACAGTAGCATACACCTTAATGCCAAAACAGGCCAACTTTGTGCCAAACCAGCTTAAAGTGGATATAAATTTGGGGAAAGAATATGGTCAACCCTTTTAAAATGATGATTGATAGAATAGAATCAATAGATCACTTATGTAGAGAGACTAACGGTTTACAGTTCTATGATTTTGCTCTAGCTAGTTGCATTTATTACACCAAAGTAAAGCCTTTTTCCACCCTCCTTACTTTGGTTTTACAATCCAGAGATGAAAGAAATCAAACATCCAGTGTTCTTTGGCACCTCCCATCAATATTAATCATGTCAATTTTTATATATAATTTGTAAATGAAAATACTTAAAATAAAATTATTTTTAGAAATTATTTTTCAAAGAAGAGTACTTCTAAAAAAATTGTTATCTATCTTATCATACCAAGTAGTTTTTTAGACTAAATATTTACTTTTTGATTTAATATTAATTTATATTTTAAATTTTTCATAATTTATTTTTTGTTAAAATTTATCTCTTTATTTAATTTTATTTAATATAATTAAATATTTATGATTAGTAATTATAATATTTATTTTTAAAAATTATTAAATTTTAAAATACTCATTTTTAATTTAATGATACCCATGCAATACACAACAAAATAATTTCTATATGAACGCATGTAAGGGTATGAACTTGTATTGCCTGCCACTCTTCCTAAAATGTTCCACGGGAGATTTACCATTTCTAGAAGCACAAATTGATGCCTTAATGTGAAATTAAGATGATATATTTGAAACTCCGAAAAAGCAGCCTTAGAATGCCCAAATACCTACCTTAACATTGGAAACATCAGGTGCATCTGGATTTTGCACAGGGTAGAATTTATAAAATTTCATATTCTCAAATGCAGCTTTAGTTTCCTCACTCATTTCTTCAATAGCTTTTCTTCGAGATTCCCTTGCCTACAGGAGACAAAATAGGTATAAATGCAGATACCAGCAACATAATTTGTCAACGCTTAAAAGCAAAGTACCTCTCTATTGGCTCTCTTTGCTTCCCGTACTTTTTCCTTGATAAATTCCTGAAACATCAAAATGATCAGTCTAACTGTCGCTTCAAAGAGTTGAAAAGCATGAATCGACTATTGATTTCCAATTACTTGGTACCTTAAAGGCATCTTTTTGATCTTCCAATAGCTCTTCCTCCTGAATGAACTTATCAGTGAATTCCTGTGGAAAGTAGAACAATTTTGTACATAAGGAATTTGTCTAATTGTAAATTATTTCCTGAAATCCTTTAGTTTATCCTCTCTATCAGGAGGTTCAATGTGGAGAAACAACACAGCACAGATAAAGCACCGACAAACAAAACTTTCTCTCATGTTTTTACAATTCCCATCTATCAATGGAAATAATGTCAAGATTTTTAAGAACTCAATAGCATAGTCACATGCTGCTTATTGTAGGAAGACTGAAGACATCAATAATTGAAAATTGAGAAGTCAAAGAAACAATGAAGTTTTGGCATAATAATGCCAAGAAGATAATTTGCTAATGTATGATTGCAAGTTCTGAAAAATAAATAAAATAAAGATAATTTGCTAATAGCATAGTCACATCTAGCAGGCTTAATCTGACATATTCTAAACTACAAACAACAGTAAAGTTAATCCATTACCTCAAGTTCATCTAATTCCCAATCAAATTCACAGAAGACCTGCAAAAAAGAGAAATAGATAGATAAGCAAGCATGTAAGAAAACCTAATTTGGCACTAACCTGCCAAAACTTGGCAATAGAAAGCTACTAAACAGATCAATTTATAAACATGTCATACAAAAATGGATCCAAACACTGTCAATCTCTTTGCAAGATTTTTCTCATTCACAATTACCGGCTTTGGCTCTGCTGGAAATATTATTTGAACCTCGGTGCTCTGTTCAAGTTCATCTTCCTTAAATGGTTGGTAGAAATCTGTATACAAGAATAGTGATTAAATAATGTAACAAATCAAATAATCACAGATAACATATCTTTCCCTCACTAACTATTCCATTCAAGAATGCAACTAATATACATATTCATGTCATGTGATCAATATTTATCTAAGGGGCATTTGTTTGAAGGTGTATTATTGTATTCCGTAGAATGACATTCCTTGGAACACTATAACCAGTAATGTTATTTCCAAGTAAATTCATCAAAATGTTTACTTAGCATTAATGATATTTCCAGGAAAGGAAGAAATAATAACAAGGTAGAATGAAGAGGAAGTAATAAGTTACAGATCAGTAAGAAACCAGTCTCTCATCGTGAGAATAAAATGCAAAGAAAACGTGGATATATAAATTTCTTGGGGATCAATAATACCTAGGACTATTTTCAAAAAAAGTTGTATCAAGCAATGGAATGGGAATGATGTTATCCAAAGTTCACTTGCAAATTATTCTAGTCTAGATACCCAGAAACACACTATAAAGCAAGAAACTCACAAGGCAAGCAGTACTCATATTTCTTTATACGATCCAGCTTCAAATGTTTTAATGCAGCCCTGTATGACATAGATCCATACCACAAGTAAGATAAAAGCTATTCATAAACATGCTGCTACATCAATGGTCAAGAGAATTTGGATAAAACATCTCAACAAGCAACAACAAATAGCTAATACGTTAAAGGGTCAACTCATCAAGTTGCATGAAGATAATTAGCTTCTAAACACTTAAAATGGCATTATATATCAAAGCACTGGACTTTCAGTTTTCCCATTAACATTTTATTTAATGGTCCAAAGAATTGATATCGGATAATCATCATATATTCATAATACTTACTCTAGAGATTAAGAGAGCTCAACAATGTAGGTATAACTGAATCTAGTAAGGTTCAATCCATTTTTATATAATAGGGTTGAAAACCATGGCAATGGAACCTATCAAGGACAAAATTTAAATAATGTTTTTGTTACACTAGTCTAATTGCAATCAGTGAGAAAGAGCATGCTTTCCATGTTAACTGTTTAAGACACACAACTCCTTTTTAAGCAGAAGCTCACCCCTCTTAAAGGCCCAGCTTTAAGGAGTGGTATCTGATCCTGGATTTACCACCTTCCAACGAGGATGGACCACTCTTTCCAACATCAGATGGCAGTGAGACTCTCGTTTAAGGTACAGATGCTCCTCCTGAGTTCTTAATAGCTTGACTTTTAAGAGTGGGCTCTGCTCTACGTCAGTCAGTTAAAGAAAGGATGTGCTAGAAGGTATAACATTGTAGACAGCAGGGAACCATGCAGGTTCCAAAGTACTTGTAGATTGAAAAAGTATTATATATCAAAACAATAATGAATTAAAATTGAAAAGCAGTGAAGTATGCAAAAAGGTTGAAAGTTGAAACATTATGATTATTCAAAAATATCTGTCTGTAACTTTTGCAAAACCAAGCTAAAAATAATATGATCGGTTATAGCTCATAAAAAATTACCTTGAAATGCAAAAACAACAGTGAAGAAAAAAAACAAGTAGAAAAGATGCAAAAGCAGAACCCGGGGGGGGGGGGGGGGGTCAAACACTCAAGAAAACAACATATCAAGTTGCAACTAGCAAGAGATATGTTCTCTCTAAGAAATATAACTTTTCAGAGTACATCTATTAAATCAGAACTTCGAGTAAATTAAAAATCCTCAATGGTGATGCATTACTCATTGAAACATAAACGTCTGAAGCAGGCTAATAATACAGAATGTAAGGGGAACTAGGGAAAGACAAAGAGAGAGCAATACCTTCTTTGGGTGCAACTTAAGATAAATATTTGAGACTTCAGTCTATCAACTTGGCTTTCTCTGTTCAAGACAACAAATTATATAAAGAAAATTCAGAGATGATCATGAAGCAATGTTTCAAAGCAACCACCAAGAATAGCCAAATTAATAATACCGGTCCTCCAGGGGAATATAAGGAACCCAGTCCATTTTCATTTGTTTCATGGGAATTATCTCTTCAGCCTCTCTCTGAACAGAATTGATCCCAATTTTTTCAGATGGTGGGAAAGGTGATACCACCTGTTCACAAAAGGAAGTCGAAATATTTCTTAATTTAAAGTTTAAAAAAAATTTATGGTTTTACAATCATCAAATGTTATATAATTACAATAATCATTCCCACGTTTACACCTGACAACCTTAGAACTGGAATTTCCACATAAAGGCTTGACACCCAACAGTCATATGCATTTTAATAAAAGCAGGGACATGCCTTACAAAGAGTGACGCACAACTCACAGCTAAAAAAACACAAACGACTATGGTTATTTACACGAACAACTGATCTAATTTTCTTCCAAAAAAATTCATAAGCACTAATCAATTTAGCCAACACATGTAAAAATGTTTAAAGAGCCAAGTTGAACAACTTACAGCTACAACAACAGGTATGCAAACAACTTTGCTTTCATCTCTGAACCAAACCAGTTGAGCTGAAAATGTCAAGAAGGATAAAAAAAAAATAAGACGAATAACCAAATAAAGGGAAATGCCCGCCCATCAAATTCAAGTCCCATCCTAACAAAATAACAAAAACACTGAAATTCGCAAACTACTTACGCTCCGTGCAACCAAAGAGGTAAACTTTTTTCCCATGCAGTACACCACCCTCTTCAAATGCATCCTGTACACAATTTATTGATCAAATTGAACAGTTAAGATAAAACACTACACACAGAACTTTACCATTGACCATCAAGTCGTTGACCACAATACTCACTTCCAGGTTAGAGAAATTCCACTTGTATTGATAGACAGAATCCAATTGATCCCACTGCCATCATAATAAGAAGCAATGGAAAAAAAAACACGAGACAGCAATCAAGTTACAACAGAAGAAAAATCTAGAAAACAACTAAGCGAACCTCTGTTCCAACAGGGAACGTTTCCCTCCACAAGTCTTCCTACAAATATTAACGAGGAAAAGCAAAAATCGTTAGTCACCCACAGTGCACCAATGAGTTGAGAATGTTGGTGGGTAGTTTTATACCACAAGTAAAGTCATCGGTGACAACCGCGACGAGTTATGCACAATTTGGATCGAGAACCACAAGCATTGGTAGAAGAGGAACACTAAAGTAAAAAAAGTTGAAATTGAAAAAAGGGTATATTGCAGTACCAAGTTGCGCTTATCCTCGAAATACTCGTCGGGTTTGGAGGGTTTGGGTGGTTTAGTGTATTGCTTCTTGTTTTGTTTTGGCTGTTCGTCGTTCCTCGCTTTCCTCTTAGTTCCTTTCTTCATTTTGAATGTAGAGAGAGAGAGAGAGGGAGGGAGAGCGGTGGATGGGATTGAATTCAAATGTATAGAGAGAGAGAGAGAGAGAGAGAGAGAGAGATAAATAAGAGTAATGCGTGAAATGAGCGCGGAGGGAAGGACAGGGCTTGAGGGTCCAAATTTGAAGAAGACAAACATACAAAGAGGCGTGGATTGTTTGGTGACTTTTTAAAATTACCGCCCACATCACAGCCCAGTTTCTTAAAGAAATATATATTTACTTAATTTATTATTCAGCATAATAACTTGATGAAGAGTTTGTATTATAATTTTATTTAAATGATTTTAATAAATTATTTTAATAAATTATATGAAAAAATTATTAAATTAAACCAAATATAACTCATAAATATGGTAAATTGTTCTTAGAAATTAGAAAAAACAAAAAAAACAAAATTCAGTGGGACACATTACCCTTTGTTTATTTAATTTGTTTATGTTCTTGTGTTACATGAGTTTCGTTCCATTTTTAGTGGGTCTCTCATATTTAAGTCAATAAATCTTATATTATTGTGATCTAATTTATTGACTAGGGAGGAGGGTAAGAACAATTAAAAATTTTGATAAACCCTTTTATGTTATCACAAACATTCAAAAAAATTTTAATTTATGTAAATATAGGATTATTCCTTCGTTTACTTAGGCGAATTTTAAAAAAATTATTTAAAGATGATAACTATTCATTGAAGCAAAATTTAAAATTTGCCTAAATAATAAGAGAATGGCATGATTATTGGTCGGTTATGCAAATTTACTATCTTATAGGTTGCTTAAGAGAATTTTAATAATCTTAAACAAAAATAAAACAAATAGTAAGGTTTGGAGACATATATCAATGCTTAAGCAAAGCTAAAATCATTTAAGCCATGACAAAGTAAATTTTAACATTTTAAGCAAAAATAGGACAAATAATAGGTTTTGGTAAGAAAGGTAAACACTAAAGTGAAGTGATAGTAATTTGAGCAAATAAAAACTCATTTAAGCAGTTATTCTTTAAGCTTGAGTGAATATTGGATAAATAACAAACTTTTGAAAAAAGAAAAAGTTTGCTTAAATGAGGTAAAATTTGCCTAAGCGAATCGTGACTCACTTAAGTGAATTTGATGTTGCTTAAGCGAATTATACAAAAAAAAATTTAAAAGTGTTCAAACAAATAATAGTAGAAGACGTTGTTAATGTTTACATTTTATCATTATATAATGTTAGGATATACATTTTATACCAAAATATAATGAAAGAAATACATCAAACATGAACAAGCAAAAGAAGGTTTGATGCGCAATAAGTTTGATCAGGGATCAAACATGTGGATTATGAAGGGGTAGCTATAAAATAAGAAAATAAAATACCAGAATGAATACAAAGAAAAAGAAGGAAATATAAGTAATGTATTTTTAAGTTAAACAATCTTACCATAAACAATGTAGTAAAATTGAATTGATTAACTAATGTTTAAGAAAGATCATAACATGAATGTATTGAACAATGTACTTCACATAATTTTTAATGTATTGATTGATAATCCTAAGATATTTGTCAAAAATAGACATATTATTATTTTATTTTATTACACATTTTTTAAGTTCAACAATTAAATCACGATAGTGTTAGTAATTAAAATAAATTTATGTAGAACAATATTCTAAGGCAAATTTATTTAAATAATGCTAATTTAAAAATAAATTCTCAAATTAGCGTTCTTTTTAAACATATTTTCTGTTTAGTGCTAATTTTTGCCGGATCGCAACTTATATCACATCTGCATGTACGATAGCCTATTTTATTTTTTAAAATTTTTTAATACACTATCGGCAACCCCCAACTGATACTCTCCAAAAATTTAACACGTAGACGCATAAATTTTTGAGTAATTTAAAAAAGAAAAAAATAAAAAAAGTTACTTGTATTGGACACTTGAGGGCGATAACTGCCACGTGTCTGATTGTCATTTGTATCGCACCAATCACAACGATAGCCTTTTTCAAAATCAATGGTCAGGGAGAAATGAATCGTGTTAAAATCGTACGCTGTATTGACTCTGCCTGTATGATTAGCCTATCGGTGCATAAGTGGCGATAATGCTTCTGATTGCGACACGTGGCGAGGAAGATACTGGTGCCGTTGAATCCTTCTTCTTCCCTCTCTGCACTTCATCTTCCATTTACGCCGGCTAGAAGAGCATTTCTCCATTATTGGTGTCGAATTTGGGGCAACAAGTTGTTGATTTTGCAGTGTTTTCTGAACAAAATTAAAAGGTAAAAATGAAATTTTGTAATAAATATGTTTATTTTATTTGTAAAAGAAAAAAAATATTTTATTATATTTTAAAAATTTGCAAGTGCTGGTATCGAACAATACAGAAATGGAACTCCATTTCAATCGGCAAACAGGTCACTGAAAGATAAAAATTTTATGTATAATTTTTTTGTAATTTATTTTAATGTTTATATATTTTTTTGGTAATTTAACGTAAAATTAGTTGAAAATGTAATATTTGAATTAATATTTTTTTTAAAAAAAATTAGATTTATAAGTTGAATAATTGTTATTTTAATTCTATAGTTTAGCATTAAACTAAAAAAATTGATAATATGTTTAAGTTTAAGTGCAGTTATGAAAAAATTGTAAATTTGTTGTAAAATATTTAGTAAAGTCAGTAAAAATAGATTAATATTTTTTTAATTGTGAATAAAAAATTTTTGGTTGAGTGTTTTTATAAAATAGTAAATTAAAATTAAAGCAATCTTTAATTACAACATAATAAATTATTAAGTTGGCTGAGAAGAAAAATAAATAATGAGTTAAATTAAGAAAGTAAAATTGCATAATAAAACCTGATAAATTAAATAAAATTTGTAAAAATTTTCATCACTGTTAAGATTAATTAAAAAAGTAAATTATAGGTGTAGAAAGTATAATTTTATGAAACATATTTAAAATGTAGAATAATTTTGAGTAGAGTAAGTCAAAATTTCACGGAAACAAATTTAAAAAATAATAAATAGTAATTTATAATTTGTTATCAATAGATTATAAATAATAGAATTTTAAAAGATTAAAATTATAAATAAATTCATTCTTAATGACAATATAAAGAAGAAATTTAAAATATAGTTCAAATGAAATATATGTATATTTAAAATAATAAAAATGTAAAATCGTTAAAAATAATAATTATGACAAATGATTTTTTTGAAGATAGAAAATCTATGTAACTTATCTTAATTATATTTATATAAAATTATTTTTTTAAAAAAAATTTAGATTATTATAGACTAATATAGATTTTATAATGGTAACATTTGTTTAAAAAATTATAATTACGTGATTTCATAATTATATGTAATTTGACCTCTATTATAAATATTAAACAAAATTATTTACATAACTTATTAAATATATTGCCATACACAAATACTAAACAGTACAGCGCAATAAAAATTATATGTAAAAAAATAAAGATTTTAATACGCATATTTTGATAGGAATTATTTGTATTATTATAAAATTAAACAAAAATGAATTCTGCATGTAGTAAAAGATTAAATCAGCCATTAATGTAAGTAAATATATAATAATATTAAAATATTAGGTATATAAAATTTAAAGTATATTATTAGAAGTGTAATAAATATTAGGCATAATTATTATATTTACTATTTATTAACACAAAAATTTCTATGTGTAATTAAACAAAAATGCTAATTTGCAGTAACTAGTTTTGTAATAATAAATTTATAATTTGTACAAAAATTAAATTAAAGTAATATTGAGTATGAATATGTAATTGTAATATTATTTTATATTTTTCATATGATTATTAAAATTTTCAATTATTATGTAACTTTGTTCACTAAATTTGTAGTTGTATATTTAGATTAGTAAATTATTAATTTTACCATTATGTTGTCATGTTTAATATGTTAATAATATTAACATTTTTTTTAAATTATCAGATGACATCATCTTCTTCACAAAATCTAGTGATTAATTCAAGGCCTAAAGATCCATCATTGTTACGTTTTCAAAGTATACATGCGTCTGAACACATTTGGGATGGTCAAGAGCATCCTATGATGAAGGTTAGGAAGTATCAGTTTATACTAGCTGGCCTAGACGGTGTTCCATTGGAGATTTTACCACATTTGGAGCTGGTTGGCTTTGCTGGAGTGGCATTGCTTGCCAACTTTCCATTGGATAGGCACTTGATTATCGCATTAGTTGAAAGATGGAGGCCTGAGACACACACCTTTCATATGCCACCAGGAGAATACACCATAATGCTTCAAGATATAGCTATATAAATAGGTCTTTGGGTTGATGGGCTTCCAGTATTTGCAGCTACTGGAGGTAACTAGTCACAGATAGTTGAGGATAGTCTAGGGGTTAAGCCACCACCAGAGGCATTTGTGGGTAGCAGCTTGAAGCTTACTTGGTTAGACCAACATTTCTCTGACGTGGCTATGCATAATCAGAACAAGCTTCAACTGACGAGATTTGCTAGAGCGTATATTATGAGATTGATTGGAGGATTTATGTTAGCAGATCATTCTAGTAGTAGAGTCACAGTCCGATATTTGCCTTTACTTGAGGACTTTGCTATCACAGGACAATATAGCTGGGGAGGAGCAATTCTTAATTTTTTATATAGAGAATTATGCATGGCGACAAACATTGACAGAGTTGCCATTGGGGGATTGACTCCATTATTAGTTATGTGGGCGTGGAATAGGTTTCCATGTTTGGCTCCTCCTTCACCTCCACGTTTGCGGCATGATCTTTCGTATGGTGTTAGGTATTCAATGATATAACTTTTGTAGTTTTATAAATTTCCATATATATTTTAATTTTTTTTATATTAACTTAGTTTACTTTGTTTATGTTTAGGTGGTTAATTAATTGGGTATCCAGAAAGGCGAAGAAGGATGTCGCATATTATAGATATAAACTTGATTGTCTTAAATGGGACGAGGTATTATTTAATTTATGACACTTAAATAAATATTATAAATATTCAAATGTTTGTATTTTACTGAATCTTATAAAATATTATGTAGATTGTTTGGTAGCCTTACAATCAGGATATACTTGAGTCATTGCCCCTTATATGCTTGCAAGGGATGAACATTTGGAGGTCAGTCGTGCCTTTGATTTGCATTCAAATCTGTGAGTGGCACCAATTGGACCGTGTTTGGAATGGTGCAATATATTTCTTGTGCTTCATACCAACCTGATGCATTACATAACATTACGCTTAGAGGGAAGACGGGAGAGAATTGGAATGATAAGTTTAGACAGGTTTTAGCATTATGGGAGAGGCACGCTGATTGGGTATTCAATAATGGCCCTCAAGAGGGATTATTAAGTTCTAATTCGGAGTACATGCGGTGGTATATGACAGTTATTAAACATTGGATGACGAGAGATGCAGCTATTTTTTCACTGTTGGTATGTATTTGCATTCCTCCTCGTGGTATGTATATACAATATGCGACAATGTGTTTTTAAAAACATTAAATTTAATGAAACATATACGACCTCCTTATGCAATGGAGGGAGATGCACATGAGAGGACATACTACTTGGCTACTGACGACCAACAATCATTCACATTCTATAAGCTGCGTACATTAAGTAAGACCATGTTGTCTTTACATAGAGAACAAGCATGCATATTGGAACCAGTCTCGTCATTTGACCAACCTGTTCAGAGTGGGCGCACAGAAGACCCTCATATTGATCTTGGACAGTATGAGGGACGTAAAGAACAGAGAGGTCTGCAACGACGTAGGACACGAGTGCAAGCGGCAACATGGTCTATTCCTTCCTACCAGTTAGACAAGATGGATTGTATTATGTTCCTTGACAAGTTCCATTCATCCCTTCTCAATCTACACAGAGTTTATATTTTCACTCATCACAACTTACCACACATGTTGGGTCTCCGTTCAACAGTGGACAAGAGTATGTTCCCGACTTCCATCATTTCCTGACTCTTCCTCCATATGATCCATCATTGTTCACACCATCCGCACCAGGTCCATTATATGAGACAAGTGGAGGGTCTTATGTAGAACCGTTAGGGGATACTGGCATTGATCTCAATTAGCAGTTTGGAGCGGTTGCAGATGCTCGGGAGCCACATGTTTGACGTAATCCTCATCGAGATGCCAGAGATCAATCTCATTAGTGCATCTTGACGCCACATGAAAATTATGATTAGCACGGAGCACAATAATGATATTACCGTTGAAATGTTATATATTTGACTGAGGATATCATTAACGTGTATGTATTTGACTTAATGTCTTTATCTTTTAAACAATTATCATCATCTGTTTTATGTCTTATCGCAGTATATGATACACTTTATTTTATGTCTTATCGCATTATCTTTTAAACTGCACCTGTTGACATGTAAAAACAACACTACATGCTGATTGGCTGATTGACAACAATGATATTAGCCTTTACATAATATACAAACTACAATTATTATTCATTAATACTTCTCTAAAAATTGACACTTTTCTATTTGATAATTTAAATATTTATCATTACGTTAATAATACAAAACCAAACAATTCTCATATCATTTTAAAATATTAACTCATGCCACTTATTTATAAACCGTTTACACTATTTAAAATGCATATAAACATAATCACCTTGATGTGTAATTTAATATGATTAAACAAATCTCTATATATATTCACTTTCTGTATTGTTTTTAGTATAAATTATAACTTTATTCATTTGTTTTTAATGTAAATTATAACCAATAACACTAAAAATTATAATTGCTTTGCAAGACAATCGTTCAAATACTCATAACCAGGATCATGAGAAAAAGATAAATCATAATATCATCACGCTGGGTTATATGTAATTTGGCCATGAAGGTATTACAGATATACCTTGCAGAACTGTGAAGGAACACATGCGTCTTTATATCAATGTGCATCTCTTGCCACGACAACAATGTTACCAATATTAAAATGTAAACCAATATAAAAACTTTAATAAGAAGTACCTCCAGCGTAAAAACTGGCATTGGTCTCAGCCTCGTCATAATAGATCAAATAGTCTAAATCAAAAAATTACACAACATAGTCAAATTATCACAAAGACTTAATACTAAAAATGATGAAATTGGTTCCATCACCACAATCATAATAACTAAACATTCTATTACGGATTATTCTCGGTTGTTCGACTTTGTGTTGGACAATGACGACGGTTGTGACCAATTTATTTACACAAAGAACATCGTTGACGTGGTTGAAAGTCCACCCATTTCATTCCTGATACGTGTGAACTTTGGTCAACCTTTTCCCCTGATTTTATGCACGTCAGGTAATAACTTCCACTCATTGGATGTTAATATGTTATTTTCATTTCCAAAAAGATACCATTGCGATGAGTATGCATTCACAACATACTGCATCGAATATACAGGATCAACCCATTGTCAATAATCTACACTGACTAATGCACAAGTAGCTATGACATGTGAGCATGGAAACCGATACGATTGAAACTTTCTGCATTGGCAATATTGATTGGATAATATCACAACAAACTTATTACCACCTCATTGCGTGACAGGGTTAAATGCCTTTTCTACTTCAAACCTTGTTCTTTCAATGTCATATCGTCGAATTTGATGTGAAGACGTTTCCTCTTGATTTTTTTGCCATTTGTTGCATTAATTTAGAACAAAATATTTTACCATTATTAAGTTCTCTGGTTGCTTCTTCACCACGCTTAACAAAATATTCAACTAAACGCGAATATGTACATTTTACTAGTGCTGCTATTGGAAAATTTCTTGCTCCTTTAAAAATTTTGTTCACTGCCCTTGATAAATTTGTTGTCGTATGTCCATAACGCCTTCCTTGATCGTCGTAGGCCAAACTCTACTTTTCTTTGGAGATACAGTCGATCCAGCTTTTTATGTCCTCTGACTGATTTCGAAATCGTTGCAATTTGTCTTCAAATCTGTCTTTGCATGCTATGTATGCTATTAAACCCAATGATATAATAGTAATCGTCAAAATAATATTCTTTCCACCTAAACCATGTAAATTAAAACAACACAGTACGTACCTAATTTTATCAGCTCTTTCTTCAAAATAAGATTCTTGAATCGGTGATTAAAATTGCCTGTTATATGACGAATGCAATACACATGATTTGCATTGGGAGGTTGTCATCCAATATGTGGATTAGAAACTGCATCTTTGATACTTTGATGTCTATCAGATATTAAAAAGATACATGTTTTATCTGTAACATGAAGACGAATGAGAGCCAAAAATCATTCCCATGCTGACAAAGTTTCTCCTTCCACAATTGCAAAAGCAATTGGAAGCACACAATTATTTCCATCTTGAGTGGTAACTATAAATAAAGTTTGTCAGTATTTACCATACAAGAATGTACCATCAACTTATATTAAAGGCTTGCAAAAATTGAAAGCACTTATGCATTGTCTGAATGACCAAAATAACCGATGAAATACTTTGTATCTATTGTCAACTTGGTGACCCCTCACATAGTCATTGGTTTCAATCTTATAAACAGACCCAGGAGCATGTAATTGTATGTATTCTAACCATCTAGGCAATGTCGCATATGATTCATCCTAATCACCAAAAACCCTTACTATATAGCTTTTTGTTTTGCCTTCCATGCTTTCTTATAAGAAACTTGATAACCAAATTGACCATTAATTCTTTCTTGAATTAATGTGATTGGCACCGATGGTTGTTCTTTTACCATACCTACAACATTTAAGAATATGAAATTTAGTAACGTTCTTTAATAAATTTAACAATCTTCAAATAAATATCTATAATTACTTTAGTAAAACTTACCAAGAACACAAGAGCTAATGAAGTTTGAATTAAGTTTTTTGTGGTCTAGAGACATCATTAGATTAACACATGTATGTGTTCCAGCACATCTTGTGATTTTTCATTTGTGGTAATTTTTACCCAATGTTGCTCTAACTGTCCAAGGGTATCCACTTGTATGATTTGGACACTTTACATATAATTTTGTTGGTTTTGATTCCACCACAAAATAACTTTGATGTGCCTTTATTGCAAAATGTTTAATAGCCATTTTTACATCATCTTTAGAGTCAAACACTTGGCCAACATACAATGCATCACCCTCCTTTCATGCTTCATCTACATGAATATCTAAATTTTTCATTTTTTGATCAGCATGTTCCCAATTAATATAAGTATAATTTCGACTTGAATTCCAAAAAGGAGTTTCGATCACGCCTGTATTAAAACGAAATGCAACAATTAATAAACTTTTTTCATGAAACATATAAATCAAAGCATTTTCATGACTATTCAATATGGAATTAAATTCACCCTCCACATTAGTATCAGATGAACTATCTGTTGAGAAATCCCATTCATTTTTGTTGTCATCACCTTCTTCATCCTCATGTTCACTTTCTATATAACCATAAAATTTGTTATAACATCAAGATAAGTTATAAGAAATTTATTATTATAAACCCTAAACCAAAAATATTGCTATACCTAATCCAAAATTAGGTTCATCATCATCACTTGTAATGTCACGTAAAAATGAAACGTTCAAGTCCACACCTTCTGACCGAATTCAAGAACTTTCACCAGATGCAATATCTACATATACTTCAATTGCACTCCTCTAATTTTGTTGTGAAAAGACACTTAACATACAATCAATATCTTCATCATTACATATATCCATCATCGTGTATTGTCTACCAATTGGATCTACTAAAAATCGTGAAATCAATCTAGATAAAACCTGATTAGTAGACAACTTCAATTTTTTATGAATCTTTCCTTTCAATGTCTCAAATCAAATTTCACGTTTAATTTTAATCATTTTATTATCTCCTTCTTCGGAAACACTCTCGTTACTTGAGAATATTTGACCATTCCAATATACTATTATCACAAAATCATTCATCCTGCATTAACAAATTAAATCCACAAACAATAATCTTGATCAGTTAAAATTAACAATTTATTCTAAATCATTTACATTTTGCATCATACATATAATCACAAATATTTGCCTATTTACGTAACCAAACTTATTTTATTAAAAATTCACATATGCAACACCAAACTTATTATAATGTTAATAATATTGCATTAATATATAAAATTTTTCCTACAAATTTTTTACACAATAAAATTAGTATAATTATATTTAAATATCAACATAAAATAAACATTTAATTGTTTAAATTTATTACATAAAAACAACGTTACCTATCACAATAGTTTATAATGAATTTTATTAAACATAACTTTATATGCCTAATTTTATTTTATAAAGATTATAAATTAATACTCAAACAGGCATATTTTTTAATATCAATTTAATTTGAAAATAATTTTATTACCTCTGTTAAATTATTTTACATCATTTTTACATTTCTTCTCACAGTTTTTTTTTTCAATAATTTATACAAATATTTAAATTATTAATACATAATAAAATACTACAATCATATTAAAATCAATTCATAATAGTTTATATACATTATTTTATTTGATAATAATATTTCTATCACACTATTCAATTTTATTTTAACTACTAAATAAAAAAATTATTTCCATAACAAATAAAAAAATTAAATTTTATCTAAACAAAAATAATCAAAACTCAATAAATAAATTACATCATCACTGAAAAAACTCAACTAACTTGGGCTCTCTATAATTTTTTCTTCAAGGCTTTAAGAACAGATAGCTTTTTCTTCTTTTAGCAATGTAAGCCAAATGCGAAGAGTGCAAAACGTAAAGCTTTTTCTTCCTTCAACAATAATGTTAGGGAAATATGAAGAGTGCAGTATATATACCATCGCTACATAGATTTTTTGTCAATGCATCACTCATGTAACCAGTGGATGTGAACACGTGGCGGGTGCCTACTTGTATCGCACTCTGCAGGGCGATTGTTCTGACGTAGTTGGACCAGCGCATTGGCTATCGCTCAAGACCAACCGATATAGCTATCTCAGTTGACACGTGTCAAGCATCCACCTGTATTGCCTCTTGATAAAAGATAGAGTTTACGCGTTTTGACTAACGACTTATCTATCATTGAAAAATAAATGATACACCTCTAATTACGACACGTGTATAAATCTGAGCAAGTATACATCACCGACAGTGTATTAAAAAATTAAATAAATAGGCTATTGTACATGCAGATGCCATAAAGGTTGTGATCTGGCAAAAATTAGCACCAGACAGGGAATATGTTTAAAATAAACGCTAATTTGAGAATTTATTTTTAAATTAGCATTATTTAAATAAATTTGCCATATTCTAACAACTTTATTTAAAAATAATTTTTATTATATTTTGACAGATACACTTACCCACAAACATAATATATGTGTCACTTCAATATGAAATTATAAAGTAATAATGTATTAATGGTATACACCTCACCAAATACAAGTCCACTTATTATATTTTTTTCTTTCTCTAAACGACTGTATTTAATAAAGGGTAAGTGACCATACATATTTAGCCAACTTCAATTTTTTGTTAGATATTGTGACCATGACGTAAATCTTAACTCTTTCTAGGATATTGATTATGGATTTACTTCTTGTATTCACAATTTTGGTATTGAATACATCACAATTTTTATTACATATGTTGTTAATTTTTTGCCATCACTAAAGTATGCTTTTGTCCAAACTTATTAAGGTAACATGATGAAAATCAAAGAAGACTTATTGAAGACAAAACCTTGAAGGCATTGGAATGACTTCAAGGGTTAATGACAAGGACAAGGGCAAAAAGAATAAATAGAGGCTTAAAAAAGATGGTTGTTGTCCTATTTGAAAGAGAGCTTAATTTAGAGTTAGAAGAGCTCAAGATGATCAATTACACATGCTTAGAAAACTTAGACTCCAATGAGTTTCATTAGGATTTAATTACTATATTTAGTTTATTTATTTTAATATTAGTCATTACTTATTTTGAGTTTTTAGTTAGGATAAAGTTTATTATTTTATTTAGTTTACTTGAATTTGGGCTTGTTGCCACAAGAAGTCCGTTAGAGTTGTGTTTGTGTTGGTTTATGAGCGTTAGACATATATATACTCTTATATACACATTTTTAATTAATTTTGAATACAATTTGAGATTGAACACTCTTGTGAGAGCGTGTGACTTTAGGTTCTTGAGTGAGTTATATTTCTTTGATCTTATCAAGAGGTTAAGACTCTTGTGGCTATCGTTCCTTGGCTTATCAATATTGCAATTGTGGTTCCATTCTTCATCTCTATCCTATTTCCACATTTATTAATTTTGTTCTTATTTCAATTCCTATTTGTGCCCTAATAATTTTATTTTTATTGTGTGAAATCTAATTTAAGATCGTTTAAATTTAGCAGTATGGATTGTGATTGTCATCAATTAGTATCAAGAGCTTTGGTTATAATTGTATTGAAAGGAACTGTTCATGATTATTGTTCATCTAGTATTGTTTATTGTGCACTATTTATATAGTGCACATTGAAAAAAAAAAAGAAAAAAAAAACTATAAAGAAAGAAAAAATTTTGTAACACACAAAAGTGAGTTTTTGACATATTTCTTACAAATTTTAGTTTGTCTTTACTTGGTTTATGATTGATTCCATATAAAAAAAATTATCGTTATTTCACGTTACATAATCTTCCTTAAATTCTTCATTTTTGTCTTATTTGCATTCTATTTTTTAGTGTACTTATTTCTTGATTAGTTTTTTTTTCTATTGTCTTGTTGGCTTCCTTAGTTTTATTTTAGAGTTTTCTTTTGTTGGATTAACTTGTTTTCCGTTGATTGAATCGTCTTTTGATTTTTGTTGATTGTGTGAATTGAAAGTTGCTTGCTTAAGAACACTTGAGGGGAAAAAGGCAAGAGAGAAATTCTTACACAAGAGTCAATTTAGAGTGAAACACGAGTGAACATCTACTGAGTGGAAACACTTAGCGAGTGAAGAGAACCTTTTCTTTTTGCATTAACTTTTATTATTTTGTAGAATGTCTCAATAAGGAGAATCAAGTAGGGAGAGCACTCCTTCCTTACAAATTGAAAGACTTGTACAAAGATTTGAAAGAATATTTGAGAGGCAAAATAAAACAAGAATGAAAATTTAAGAGACTTTGGCAAATAATGCAAGAAGGCGATCACGTGATCGTTCTCCACATGCTCATGGAGATTCTAGTAAATTTTCAAGAGAAAGAAAAAGAAATAGTAAAGATGATGAAGAAAGAAGGTATGATAGAAGGAGCGATAATAGAGAGAGGAAGAATGAAAGGAGAAAAGAAAAAGATGGAAGAGTAAGAAAAAATGAAAGAATTGGTAGAGTTAAAATCAATATTCCTAGTTTTCATGAAAGAAAAAATGTTGAAGCATACTTAGAGTAAGAACTGAAGATGAAGTAAGAATTATCATGCCATGACTATAGTGAAGAAAAGAAAGTAAAGGTAGCTTTTCTAGAGTTTCATGATTACACCTTGGTGTGGTAGGATCAAATTCAAAAGGAGCGAAATAGATATGATGAGAAGCCTATAGATACATGGATTGAAATGAAGAACCTATTGCATAGGAGATTTGTTCCTACATACTACAATAGAGAGCTTCATACAAAACTTCAAAGTTTGAAGCAAGGTGTAAAAAGTGTCGATGATGATTATAAAGAAATGGAAGTTGTCATGATAAGAGCTAATGTAATTGAAGAAAAAGAAGCAACAATGGCTTATTTCTTAAATGGGTTGAACCATGACATCCATGACACAGTGGAATTTCATCCTTATGTAGAACTTAAAGATATGGTTCACCAAACTATTAAAGTAGAAGCATAAATAAAGAAAATGGGACTTTGAGAAATAGTGTCTCTTCCTGTAATTCAAAAGGATGGAAGGAAAGAGTGAAGAAGAATGGAACATTAACTAAGGACAGGACTGTCCAAAGTGGTAAACCTTCACCTAAAATTTCTTTTAATTCTATCAATGCTTTTGTTTCTTCTACTTCTCGACATAGGAAAATTAAATGCTTCAAATGTCTTGGAAAGGATCATATTGCATCCCAATGTCTGAACAAGAAAACTATGATTTTGAGGGAGAACGGTGAGATCTTAAGTGTTAGTTTATCTCAATCATCACATGTTTTAAGTGAAGAAGATAGTGAGTTTGAAGCTTTATGTCATGAGGAATATTTGCTTATGGTAAGACGTCTCTTGGATAATTTAGCTAAGGAAGATGACACTACACAAAGAGAAAATATTTTCCATTCAAGATGTTTGGTACTTGGAAATATTTGTTCTTTTATTATTGATGGTGGTAGTTGTACCAATGTAGCTAGTATTAGACTTGTTGAGAAATTGAATCTTACTAATACTCTTTACCCCAAGCTTTATAAGCTACAATGGTTGAGTGATGAAGAGGAGTTGGTTATTAATAGGCAAGTTTTAATTACTTTTTCTATTGGCAAGTATAAAGATAAAGTCTTGTGTGATGTAATGTCTATGGAAGTAAGTCATATCTTCTTAGAAAGAGCTTGACAGTTTGACAAGAAAGCTATTCATGATGGTCATTCCAACAAATTCATAGTTGTACATAAATGGTGCACAATCACTTTAGTATCCATGACTCCTAGTTAAGTATGTGAGGATCAAATAGTAATGAAGTTAAGAAGAGAGCAAGAGAGAAAATGTGAAAAGAAAAAGAGTGAGTTTGAGAAAAAAAATTTTAAAAAAAAGGAAAAAATGAAGACACTTACAAGTGAAAAATATGAGAGTAAAAAGAGAAGTGAAAAGAAAAATCAAAATGAAAAAAGAGAAAAATTATTTGTGAGAGAAAAAGAAGTGAGGAAAACTTTGTTGGCTTCTCGACCTATGTATTTACTTTTATGTAAAGAAAGTCCTCATAATAATTATATTGATTCTGTTGCTAATAATATTTTGCCTAATGATGTTTCTTATCTTTTGTAGGAATTTAAAAATGTCTTTCCTAAATAAGTGTCTCACAACCTACCTCCAATTAGAGAGATAAAACATTGCTTCTGACATGACTAAAAAAAATACCAAACAATAAATTAGTTTAAAAAAAATCTTATTTTAAAGATTTGTTTTAAAAAAATATATCATTTAAGTAAAAAAACCCAAAAACTAAGTATCATTAAAATCTATATATAATACTAAATATAGCTGGTAACATGGTCTCTCCCAATTGCCCCTTTTTCTGCAATAATTATAATACTATTGACAGAAAATATTTAAAATTTGTGACATAGTTTTTCTATTATTATTGACTTGTTCATGGTTTTATACGCTTTGCAATAAAATGAATGATAACTTCGTTTCTTGGTAATTTGACTTCATACTGAAAAGGATATTACGAACTCATTTATTGAGTAAAAATTATGGAAATGTTTTATCAAATAAAAAATTAAAGAACATAACATTTTGATAAATAAAATGATGTGTACATTTTTTAATGTATTTTTATGTATATAAAAATAATCCTGATTATTTAAAGGATATAGGATATGTTATTTTTCGTTCAACTAAAATTTAAATTACTATTAGTGGAATTTTTTTTTAAATTACTACTAGTAGAAATTAATCATGGTTGGTTTTGTTTAATATATGTTAAAATATGATCCATTACTAATATTTGTGTAGTTTCATGTTTAACAAAATCTTTAAAATATATTTTTTATGGCTGACTAAAATTAATAAAATAATATAAATTATATTTTTTATTTAATAACTCTCACATAAATTTGTTATACATTACTAATACTTTATATTTATAATTTCAAGTTCTAATAAAAATAATTATATTAAATATTTTAAAAAAAATTATCCATATAGTTGTATTCAATATTCAATTATTTTTCACATAATAATTTTACTCGATTTAAATAATATTTTTTCATTCAAAAGATATGATTAAAAAAATATATTGCAGTTTTCTGGTCCCCTTTTGTGCTGGTGAATATCAATTCAATATTTCAATATTCAAGTAGCCGCCGGTGGCTTGTGCATCGGTAATTTATCGCAATTATTTTCCTTTTATTTCTTAAATTATATTACTATTTGAAAATAATCAATAATTATAATAAATATATATTTTAAAATTTAAAATATATGCATAAGTAATATTAATATAATATTATGGTAAACAGTTGTTTTAATATGATTTATATTATATTGAATAAATTTCAAATAATTAAATTATAAGAATGAAAATATGCACACTACCCATGCAAAGGACAGGTTCAAGGTTTCTAGTTATGATAAAACTATCCAGATAGTTGGACAATTGTTGACTTTCGTTGAAAATTTTTCCAGTCTTAGTGCGTGTTTGAACGATATTATTTTTGTTGATTACATAGAAAAGAAAAGAAAAACAGTGTCACTTTTGTTTAGATAATCTTGAAAAAAAAAATTATAATTTTTATTATTTTTTATAAAAGAAATAGTTTAATTAAGTAAGTAAAAATTTGAAGTTTATGAAGTTTTTATCTTATTTCTTAGTTAAATTTTACTTTTTTATGTTATCTTTAATAATTAATTATTTTAAATCAAAACTATGCACGTAACTTTAAAGATTATTGTAACTTTAACCTAAAAAAATACTATTTTATATATTCTGAGCACCAAAAAAAAATTTTAAATTACTTTTAATCTAACCTATCTAAACACAAGATTTATTTTATATAATTAATTATCATAATAATTAATTATAATATAATGAAATAATCAATTTTTTCAAACTCTTTTCAAATAATCAATCAGAAATACATTGTGCAGTAAAAATTAGTGAGAGTTGTGATTCTTTCTGAATCTAAACCCTTGCTTTTGCACGTATGCAGCTCTAGTTTTTTTTTTTTTAATTCTTATTTCATTAAAAAAGTATCCCAAACATTTTTTAGTTTAATTTTAAATGGTAAAACAATTTTTTTCATAGTTAAATATAAATACAGCGTTTTTAAGAATTTTCTCAAACGAAAATTCTTTCGAGAGTTGATTCTCTTTTTCGTTATACTGTGTAGCTTTTTTTACCTTAAACATTTTTAAAAATTAATAATGATTTGAATTTTGAATTTTGAATTTTGAATTTTCTATATTTTATTTCATAATTTAAAATTTTCTCTTTATTTTATTTTACTTAATATAATAGAGTATTTATTATTAATGATTATAATGTTTATTTTATTTCAAATTTATAAATAATTATATAATCTATTTTTAATTAACTATTAAAAAATATAATTTAATAATATATATACAGTATATGGAAAATCACTAATTATATTTTAAATCAAATTTACCAAATCTAAATTACAAGGTATCCAATGTTAATGTTAAGAACTCATATGTGAGTTCTAAAAATAATTTTTTTTAAAAATTGTGTTTTAATTTTTTGCACGTTTCTAATTAATTATATGCTCTTAAATATATATTTTTTTATAATGATTTTCTTAAAAAATTTACATTTTGACTTGAAAATTTACATCAATTTTTTAAAAATAATTCTTTTATCAGTTTTGACAGTATTTAAAAAAAAAAAAATCCATTCTTTAAAAATCTACATTTCATGTGACTGTGATGAATTACAATATTTTGATTTTAAGAGTATGTTTGGCAGTTTTTTAGTTGAAAAAAAAAATTAATTGCATAAAAAATAGTTAAATTGTCTTTTATAAGTTATCATCTAAGAATGGAAGAGATGATTTTAAAATTTAAAAGTCGAATAACTCTTAAACTCATATCAGAAAGGTTATTTATAATAGTATCCTATAAATATAATCTAAAAGTTATATTATCCATAACTTTTTCATAGTAGTGTTTAAATGTTTGACACACATTTTTCGCATATGTTAAGTATAATTTGGTTAAGCATATTCTTTAGTCAAAGTCAAGTGTAAGTGAATAACATTTTATTTGGTTAGAAGCATGCTACTTATACCATAACATGCTGAAAAATCCAATAACCAAATACCTTAAACATAATATTCCGCCACATTATATTATTGTGGAGGAAGAGTTCTAAGTACTATTAACATTGAATATATTTTGTTGTTCTTCGATGGCTTTTAAATCTTTAAGTTCTTTATATTATTTTGAATAATTTACTGTGGGAAAAAATTAGTACCTATAACTCAATAATAAGTTGTAACATAATTAATGTTAAACTTGATTGAGTTAACATAGATGTTATTTTTACAACGTCAAATCTACCAAATATGAGTTCAAAAGTTATTTATTGCACACATCTTTACTAAAAAAGTTTGATGAATAACAAATGTTTGACCATAATTAAAGCCACGCTTGTAAAGTGTAAAAAAGTGATTTAATCATGCTATTGAACGAATCTGACATGTTTTTATTAAATTTGAGATGATTAATGGATATTATTTTATACAATAATAATTAAGGGGACCCCATTTTTTTACTGAAATTTTTTAAAAGGAAAAAAATTAACTTATAGATTTTAAAATGTATTGATAAAGTTGTCTTAAAAATTTTTTTTATCTCTCTGTTTTCTCTATTAATACTTCTAACGCTCTCGTAAAAGGATAAAATAGAAGAAAAAAAATAATTAAAAACACGTATATTCTAAATAACATATATAAGTATGAATGAATTTTTTTCATACATATACTGAAGATACATAGATCATCTATATATCTCTAAAAAAAGAAAAAGATTTTACTAGCATATACGATTTAATTATTTTAAAGTAAAAGAAGTAAAATTCCTTGAATATAACATTTTCAAAGGCGTTAAGTTATGCGATATTGTTTATAAAATATTAATAAACAAATAAAGCACAGAACACCACAATTCATTTTTAGATTTTTTTAATATTAAATAAATAACTTATGCTGAAATTATATATATATATATATATATATATATATATAGAGAGAGAGAGAGAGAGAGAGAGAGAGAGAGAGAGAGAGAGAGAGAATATAATTATTTTCCTAAGGTTTTTTATTTTATTTCATCATTAAAGTTTAATTTAAATTTTAGTTTAGTTATTTAACATTTTACAATTCAATTTAATACTTTTTACTTTTTTTATGTCAAAATTGTCCTTTAACTTTGCTCAATCTCTCAACTCAATTTTTTAAAATAATAATATTTTGTGCTAAGTTTAATTTTCCTTAATGTATATTTTGTTTCCATTCTAATATGTTAAATTATCATTCAAAATTCTCAATTAATTATTAAAAATATATTTTTGTAAACGATTATTAACTAATTAATTTTTTAAATATTTTTTTTAATTTTAAGAGTTTAAATTTAGTACATTATAAATGTAAAAAAAAATTATTAATCAATCAAAAAACATCATAAATATAATTTTTATATTAATTATTATAAAAACAAAAGATAGTTGTTAACATGACAATATGATTATGTAATTATGTAAAATTTATTAACAACAGTAGTAAATTTAAATTAAAAAATATTTTTTAATACCTAATAACCACATCCAAACCATATTATTAACCAAATTTTAAAAATCTAATATTTTTATTATATACTTATATTACATCAAATACTAAAATGTTTGTTAAGTAAATGAAAATTAAAAAAATGGAACAAGCTGTAGACAGTTTTTGGCACGAAAAACAACTTAAAGAACCAAATTACATTAAAAAAATCGAAAGACTAAATTAAAATTAAAAGATAAATCAAATAAGAAAAAGTTACAAATTATAATTAAAATTAGAAAATAAAAATGATAATCTCATTTATTATTTCGATATATTTTATATTGTATTGAATTAGTCAAATATTTATTATTGAGAAGATTAATTAATGAAAACATAGAATTATTGGATTAAAAGGAAAGAAAGAAAAGGAATTAATTTTTGTCCAAGACCGAATATGTCCCTTCAACAGAAGCGCAGGGAAGCGTAAAATTGACCTAACAACAGCAAAATAGATAGAGGAAAACACAGCGATTCAAAGAACGGGTGGCCCCTATCGTGCCAGTTGCCAGTACCACTACCTGTCAAGTCAGCAGCCAAGTCACCCATCCCAACCGGTGCTTTCTCCGACACGTGTCAGTCGCAACTCCATTCGCTACGGTTCGATTCGAGTCAGCGCGCACGGGCTTCTGCTTCCTTCTCTTTGCCTTTGCCCCCAAACTTTTTGGCGAAAATTATTAGCAACAAACAGAATCATTACTATTACAAAACAATTATAAAATCATCCACACCATTTCTCCCTCGGAAAATTCCACGTTCTCTTTCTCTCATATTACTACTATTCACTGTGTTACTGTAATCGAATCTCAAGCAATGGAGCCTGCAAAACCCTAGCAACCTTCCGCCGCCTTTTCTTTCTCCTCAGCATGAACTTTATCTGTAAGTTTCTGTTTTAAATTAATTCATTCTTTGATTAATAACACCAATTTCGAAGCCTTTTCATATTATTAAGGTGCTAACGCTTTTTGGTTTAATTTATGGGGCGATATACAATTTTCATCTTTTTTTTTTTAAATTTCTCGTTGTCAACGAATCTTCAACCTTTCGTGTATCTTCCTCCTTTTTTGTTCTGTTTATTTTCCGGGAAAAACTGATATATATATATATATATATATATATATATTATTTTATTTTTATTTTTATTTTTTGGAATTTTGTAAACTTGTTGAGATTTGTTGTTTTATTTGACATGAGCATAAAGTAGACTTGTTTGTTTGTTTTCGAATTTTTGTTCATTCAGGTTAATTTTTGAGCATATTGTATTTGTTACGCTTCTTTGTAGTTTTTCTGTTGTAGCTGTGTTGTGGATTTTGGGCCCAAACTGTTCATACGGCATGTAAGAGAATTCATAATTTTGTTTTAGCATGGATCACGAATATCTAGCGAGCTCAATTGACTTTGTGACAGTTGACGGGGATTTGAAATTGGAAAAGCTTTCAGCTGGCTTCGGGCTAGTTGAGGGATAGTGCTTTCTGTGTGTCACAGATGGGTGAAGATAGCCCGCGAGTTGGTGGGTTTTCAGCTGGTCTGGCTGTAATATTGAATGGTGAGGACAGTAAGAAAAATTTGCCAAAAACTCGGCTGCTTTCTTGCTGTGATGATTTAGGGCAACAGTCTGTGGAGCGAACCCTTGAATATGTGTTTGGCTTCCCCAACAGATCGCTCAATTCATTGACTGGTCCGGTTGACTGCAATTTTATTCGGTCTGTCATTCATAATGAATTCTCAAGATATAACATGAAATTGGGTGATTCTTATGGTGAAAAAGATGGGATTTGTATTAATAATAAAAATGGCAATGGGCCTGAAGTTGTAGGCCTAGAAGAATCCAGCATCTGTGGTGATATTAAAGTTATCAAGTCACCTTTTCTGATAGAGAGCTTGGCAATGTTCAGTAGTGCCAGGGCTAGTGCTTGTGTTTGGAAAGGAAAATGGATGTATGAAGTTATGCTAGAAACATCTGGCATACAGCAGCTTGGTTGGGCCACTCTTTCTTGCCCTTTCACTGACCACAAAGGTGTTGGTGATGCCGATGATTCTTATGCCTATGATGGGAGACGAGTTAGCAAGTGGAACAAGGATAATGAGACGTATGGTCAGTCATGGGTTGTTGGTGATATCATTGGATGTTGCATAGATTTAGATCAAGATGAAATTCTATTCTATAGGAATGGCAATTCACTTGGGGTGGCATTCCAAGGGATCCGAAAAATGGGTCCTGGTTTTGGTTATTATCCAGCAGTTTCTCTCTCTCGGGGTGAAAGATGTGAATTGAATTTCGGAGCCCGACCATTTAAGTATCCAATTGAAGGCTACCTTCCTCTTCAGGCTCCTCCATCTAAGAGCTACTTTGTCACCCAATTGCTGCAATGCTGGTCTAGGCTATTGGACATGCATTCAGTGGAACGAGCTGAGCATTCTTTAGTTCAGAAATTGAGAAGAGTGAATAGGTTTGTTTCACTGGAAGAAATTTTCCAACCTGTCTCCCATGCTATATGTGAGGAATTATTCTCTATACTTGAAGCAGATGTTGGGATCACAGAGTATATGGTTTGGGGTCCACTGTTGTCTTTCATTTATGAAGTTTTTGGTTTGCATGCACCCCATGATTACTCAAGCTTGGATAAAGTAGTAGAGGTTCTGCTACAATTTCAAGGATCACATGTGCTATTTGAGCACATCCTGTATGCCCTTTCCTGTGGTTGTAAAATAGCCTCATTAGCACTTACTGAATGTCCTTATTCTGGATCATATTCTCACCTTGCATTGGCATGTCATCTACTAAGACGAGAGGAACTCATGGTGCTTTGGTGGAGGTCACCAGATTTTGAATTCTTGTTCGAAGGTTTTCTGTCACAAAAGACACCAAACAAGCAGGATCTTGACTCCATGATACCAACTGTTTGGTGGCCTGGTTCATCTGAAGATGCATCTTATGAAGGTAACATGATGTTGACAACCACAGCTTTATCTGAATCAATCAGTAAGGTAAATTCTTTTTCTCCTTGATCTAGATCCATTTTTATTTATAATGTCTGAATTAAATATATTTTGCCTCATTGTTGCTATCGGAACTTTGAAGAAGCAAGCAAACAATTAAACTAACAAATTTTTGTATGCAATAATTATAAATATTTTCAAATATCAATTTGAATTGTTAGTTTACCTGTTATATAAAATTATCTATTGCATTATCACGATTGATGGAATGTGATAGTAATGAAAAGTAAAAGAAGAGTGTTAAAAGTGAATAGAAAGAGTGACATTTGGTTTATTCTACTTTTCTGCCCCTAGGCAATGGAGTTTCTTTTCTTTTTTGTTTTAAATGACCCATGTAACTAAGTCCCAAGTCCTATATTTGGGGAATAATGAATGTCACAGATCACAGAAATGATGCTGCGACCTGTCATTCATGCATGAAGCTGAATAAAATGAAAGAAACCTAATTAAGTTTACCAATGATTATGAGTCCAAATCTTATCAATTTAACACATTCCTCTCTTAACTAATCATGTGATCTAATTGCTGAATATGCGCATTTTCTCTTATTTCTGAAGTGAATTTATTTTCATTTTTGTTTTATATTCCTTTCCACCATATTTCCATTAGGTCATGGCATGGGACTCGGGATTAGGGTTGTGGTAAACTTATGCTATCTGAATTTTCTGCATTAGAAGTAATTTTTTCATTTACCCACTCATTTTTATCATATAAACATCATTATCATTATATAACTATATAATGCAAAAAATAAGGTTGTTACTATGAATTTTATGAATAATATTTCCTTCTTATTTGAGGGTAAAATTCTATGAACTATTGTGCTATTGGATACTCTTTTCATATTTTCCTTCATTTCTGAGTATACCTAATTTTACATGTAGATTGAGGAGAAACATAGGGACCTCTGTCGCTTAGTGATACAATTTATACCACCTACGAATCCTCCCCAGTTACCTGGAGCAGTATTTAGGACATTTTTACGTAGTCTTCTACTGAAGAACAGAGGAGCAGAACGAAATGTGCCACCCCCTGGAGTTTCTAGCAATTCAGTTCTTGTTTCAATTTACACAGTTGTACTCCATTTTCTGTCGGAAGGATTTGCATTGGGTGACGTCTGTAGCTGGTTAAAGAGCTGCAAAGCTGATGTTGGTTTCCTTCATAGAGGTGGTGAACAGAGTTTTCCAGCACATTTGTTTCTTAAAAATGATCCCCATAGAACTGATATTTCCAGGCTTGGGGGATCCTATGGCCATTTATCAAAGCTACACCCTGCAATTGATCATGAAATGGAAGAGATTCGATGGGATGAAGGTTGCATGGATGGTGAAGAAACCAGAGTCACTCATTTGACCAGGCAGAAGCCATGCTGTTGTTCTAGTTATGATTCTGATTTTACAAGAAATTTCAAGGTTCCAGCTAAATACCTGGCCAAAGGTTCTCGTGGTCATTGTAGCTCTATTCCTGAAAGACCTGCTCATGTTGCTGCTGAGTGCAGCGATGGGAGTTTGAATGATGAGATAACAGATAAACCTAGCTCCAGTGATCAATCAGAACCTGAGTATGGTTACCGCCAAGTGCACCAGATGAATTCTGTACCAAAGGATACTAACATGTCTACAGCTACGCTACAAGAAGAAGAGCTGCTTGATGCTCTGCTGTGGTTGTATCATGTTGGTCTTGCTCCAAATTTTAAGCAGGTGAGATCATTTTGACATTTTTTTTGTAATATAGCAAGTTTTGATGGTGAACAGCTTTATTTTCTCTGAAACGCATGAATTTTTTCTAAAGATTGAGAAAGAAAAATGTGAAGGAGTTGTGGTGGTACTCAAGACTCATACAAGTCAGTCCCCAAATCAAGAATAACTAGTTAAACTCTACTAAGGTCAATTTCTTCCACTTTAACAGTCAATGCTTACACTCAATATTATACAAATGATTGAAAATTAATCTAAAACTAAGATTCTGACTGGGTGTGTGTTTGCATTGGCTTATTTCGTGTTTGTTAAGAAACTTGGACCTCACTCACTCCCAAAAGTTAGCTCATAGGAGGAGGACTACCTTAGTACTTATAAGGAGTATTCTGACTCTATTCTTAACTAATGTAGGATATATTAACAGTGTTTAACACAACTTATAATTAAAATCTTACTAAATGAGCTTTTGAAAAACATAGCAAATTTTCTCCCAAAATGAACATAAAACAAACATGCATTTGAAATTTTAATTCAGATTAACCTAACTTGAGATTTATCTAAATTACACTCACATACACTATTGCTTAGTATTTGGTTTTTCACCTGTATGGAATGATATATCTGGAAAGAATTTAAACAGGATAGCTGTTTGATGAGAATTCGACCAGAGGTCAATCAGTGTAATTTCTGAAATAAGAGGAGAGGTTAGTTTAATTCACAATCATGGGAGAATATCTGTGTAATTTAATCTTAATTCTTTTTTTACTACCATCTCCATATTTTTATTTTGGCAAGTATGGTGAGAAATGATGTCTAGGGCTTGCGTTTCAAAACCATTTTCTTTGTAAGTTAATATGGGAGGGGGAAAGGAAACCAATACACATGGAGTGGAGATCAATTAAGACCATTTCAATCTGACACACTTACACCATTTAATAATCTTCTGTAGAAAAAAGTTTTTTTTTTTTTTACCAATCCAACTGTTGAGTATCAAATAACCATTATGCAGATCTTATACATCATATTCTAAAAAATCAGAATAAGAGTAATCTGCAATCAAATGGTTGGTATTTTTGTTCACTATAAACACAATTTCTATGTTATTTTTAGGCATCTTGATTGATTATTGATCAATTTTTGGTAAATGTAAAATTCTATGAGCATGATTTGCATGAAACAAAATTTCCATCTAGTAGTGAGTTTTACGAAAAAGTACCCTACAAAAATGATTCAGCAGTATGAATTGGACTTTGCTTTACAACGATGTCAATTATTCCTATTCTGGACTCTTCATCTGCTCATCTTCATTTTGACTGGTGTAATTTTCAATTTTCCAATTACTTAATTGATTTTGAATATCATTTAAATTTTAGGGAAAAGATGGAAAAGATATATGAATGTTATTCTTCCTGCTTTTGCAGGCATCATACTACATGACTCATCAGGCACAGTCAATTTCCCTTCTGGAGGAAACTGATAAGCAAATAAGAGAACGAGCTTGCAGTGAGCAATTGAAGCATTTGAAAGAAGCTCGTAATGATTATAGAGAAGAGGTCATTGATTGTGTTAGGCATTGTGCTTGGTAAGATAACCATTAGAAGTAGCACTTAGCAAATTTGTCTTATCTGTTTATACTTTCCCTAGTGTGCTTTATTTTTTTTTTTTATTTTGAACTGGCTTTTTACTTCACCCAAATGACATTAGGTTGAAATTTTCCAGTGGTGATGGTTACGTAGTAGTTCTTGTTCTCAACTTATCATTATGTTATTGAAAACCTAGTTTGATAACTTACATTTCATGACAACAGTCTGACTGTTCCTTAATTTTGTAAATTTTGGTGGTACACATTCTCGCTACAGATAATAAGGAGCTCCAAGCTCTGGTTGATTAACTTAATAAATGCCTGTTTCTCCATTCCTTTTCTCACTTTATTTACATATTTTGTTTATTGGACTCTACTTATATTACTAAGCTATAATAATTCTAATAAAGAGAAAGTTGTTGGATATAATTTGTAAGAATTGAAATATAGTTCATATTTTGTAAACAGCAGAAGTATGCTTTCAAAATGTTGTGTTTCTTTTCTCTGTTTTATGTTTCATAAAACTCGTGCTATACTTAAGGTCAAAGCTGTCAGTTTGATGGTTACTTTGAGAAACTCGCATTATAATTTGCTCCTAGTTTTAATAATTGTTTTTTGAGATCTAGATTTTGAACATTGTTGTTAATTATTAATAAAAAGTTAAATTAATCTGTAAGTCCTTGAACTGTTTGTGGATTTTTAAGTAAGTTCTTATGTTTTAAAAGTTTGTAATTAAGTCCTTGAACTTATAAATCATTTTTAATTGGGTCATTAACTAGGTTTCTGTCAATTACAAGAGTCTAATTCAAAATTTTCAAATAGTTTAGACTCCAGTTTACTAGTTTAATTATTAAGTAGGTCTCTAAACTATTTGAGTTCAAATAGGTCTTTGTACTTAATTAAACCTTAACAGAACCTTAATCAGGGACCCAAATTGAAAATAATTTATAAGTTCAAGGACCTAGTTATGATAGATTTTAGAAGGGAATGGCGGGCAAAATTTTTGTTCCTAATAAACATGATCAAATTTCATGATTTTTTTAGAATTAAAAATAAAATGATATATTAGTATAGATTTAATGTATTAATCTTTTATTTACTCTTATAAACAATATATGTGATTCTCTTAATTAAAAAATAAAAATTTGCTCTCCCCTTTCTCTTTCCTTACAAAACCCAACTCTCAATTCTCAAATATACCGTTAAGATATAAGGACCTATTTAAAGATCCACAGATTGTCGGGCCTTATAGATTAATTTAACCTTAATAAATTTATCATTTCAAAACTCGCGTGCTTTCACTTCAGAATTTTAGTTCTGATTGAACTTTTCAGGTCAGTGTTTTATGGCTACCTCTCTTTCAAATGAAGGCAACACATGACAGAAATTTAGGAATTTACATTATTAGAATATATTGTGTTTTGTTTGCTTTCTGGATGCTTCTCAAATACTAATATCCTTTAAAAAAAGCCTAGCATTCTAAGGATAACATTGGGTTACATGTCAATGTTGTTTCCTTACATCCTCATTTTTTGTGACATTTCTTGCTTTACAGGTACCGCATCTCTCTATTTTCTCGATGGAAGCAGAGAGGAATGTATGCAATGTGCATGTGGGTTGTCCAATTGCTTCTGGTTCTTAGCAATATGGATTTGGTGTTTATCTACATCCCTGAATATTATCTGGAAGCTTTGGTAAATAAATATTTATCATTGGTTTAAATTTAACAGCAGTTTTGATTCACTCAGTTGTGAGTACAAAACATCTTCACCAGCTATCCATTTTAATACATTTATTTTCTGTTTCTTATCCATCAGACATATTAGAATGGATATCTGATGCATTGTGTAGAGGGAAAGGGTCGTCATAATAGAAAAGCAATGCATTAATTAAATTTTCTCTTATCATTTCATATAATTATATAAAAAAATCTCTTGGCTTTAATATTATCTCCATCATACAGGTTGATTGCTTTCATGTGTTGCGGAAAAGTGATCCTCCATTTGTTCCATCCACAATTTTCATCAAGCGAGGACTTGCTTCATTTGTATGTATCACCCTTTCAATCTCTATTTCTCCAGTTTTCCTATTTTGATAATTGACTTGTGGTGGATGTAAATTAGATCCGGCATTTGTTTCTGGATTGTGAGTGAATGAAATTTGAACTACAGAATGTGTAGAAAATTTTTTGGGCCATTTATTCATGTCAACACCTGAGAAGAAATTAGATGATTTTTTTGGTCTCATAGTTTCATTGCCCAACATTTGTTCAATCACACAATCAATATAGTAAAGGAAGATATATATATATATATATATATACACAAATATGTGGCTTTTTAATTAAAGTGGTGTCCTTGTCTCTTATATGTTATATGGGATTCAGTAGATTTACTACATTGAGATCTATTGTTCCTTGATGTAATATACCTTTGCCTTTGTCTTTTTCAAGGATGATATCCTATCCTCTTCTCCCTCTGTAATATTCTTCTGTGTTAATAGAATTCTTCTATAAAAAAGGATGTAATCATGTAGGCCTGTCCCTTTGAACAGGCTAACTATACCTTTCAGAATAGACTGGTTGCTTGTGGTTGACTGAAAAAAAAAAAATACAGAAGTAATTGGAGGTGTCAGTTTAATGTCAATAATCCAAGACCTAGAACATGCTTATTATGATTCCTCTGTTTGGCAATAGCTTATCTCTACTGTTTACAAAGAGATCGTTTCCATTTTTATTTTTTGTCTCTAATGTTTTAAAAATATCTCTATCCTTATATATTAATTGAGCTAATATATTACTTATGTTTACAAAATTAATGTAGAAACTAGTTTGACATTTCAAAATACCCAAGTCCCGATTTTCTCTACGAACATCTTTTCCTTTTCTTTTACAACCTTCACTAGTTTTTCTTTCCTGCTAACGTTGTTGGTGATTATTTTTTTGGCCTCATGGATTTATCAGGCTCTCTTTTTTATCAAGTAATAAATTGCAAGAAAGAACTGCAGGGAAACACAATAAAAAAACTATGCTTGTTGAAGAGCTGATTAGTTATGCTGTGATGATGAAATTTTTGTTCATATACTTGTTGAAACTAACATATACCTGAAGATTACAAATGAATCTGTCATTTCTGTTGCAGCATGCTTGATGCTTGTAACCATTGCTTTAGTAAGGGTTTTGAGTGATCCTCCCTTTGGTTTTAAGTTCTGCTTGGATATCTTTTTCACTAGGTCACCTTTGTAGTTACCCATTTCAACGATCCAAGAATATCAAGTGCAGATCTTAGGGATCTTCTTCTTCAGTCTATATCTGTCCTGGTGCAGTACAGGGAGTACTTGGCTGCTTTTGAGAGCAATGAGGCAGCCACCCAAAGAATGCCAAAAGCTTTATTATCCGCATTTGACAACAGATCTTGGATTCCAGTGACAAACATACTCCTTCGATTGTGCAAGGGTTCTGGTTTTAGTTTTTCAAAGAATGGGGAATCATCTTCATCATCAGTTCTTTTCCAAGTATGTAACGTCCTCTTTTTTTTTTTTCTGAGTAATTCTTGCTTGGATTGATTTCTCACTGTAAAGGTTTTTCCCCTTCGATTCTTGATGCAATGCAGAGGTTGCTAAAAGAAGCTTGCATATATGAAGAAGTATTGTTTTCATCATTTCTAAACCGTCTGTTTAATACACTTAGCTGGACCATGACCGAATTTTCAGTTTCTGTTCGAGAAATGCAAGAAAAGTACCAGGTATGAATATCATTTTGAGATATGCTAGCAACACACTTTTTATTATTGGCTGAGACTTAATGAAAATCATAAAAAATATATGGGTCTCATATTCCACTCTTGTTTTTGTACTTTTTAATAAATTTCAGCCAATAAATGAGAGCGTGTTATTTTGCTATATAGAATTTCCATCTTGGTTTGTTTTCTATCCTAGTTGCGCAAGTTAGAGTTCTGTAGCAGTAGTAGTACATATGCTTCATGTGATAAGGGATTTCATATTTTATGTACTTACTTTTGTAGTTGATCTATTTTTCTGTTAATTTACCTTGTAGTTTATTTCCAACTTCCAAGTCATTGCATGCATAAAATTGAAGGTTTTTCTATTGCTAAAGTGATTGCTGGGCTCAATCAGAGTCTGATATAACCTGTCATCCTGTGTACTTCATGCCATTAATTTATTGTTGCACCACTTCTTTCGCAGGTAATAGAATTTCAGCAAAGAAAATGCTGTGTCATATTTGATCTCTCGTGTAATCTTGCAAGGATTCTAGAGTTCTGCACTCACGAGATTCCTCAAGCATTCCTGTCTGGACCAGACACAAACCTGCGGAGGTTAACTGAGTTGATTGTATTTATCTTAAATCACATTACTTCTGCAGCTGATGCTGAATTCTTTGACTTGTAAGTTCCAAGCTTGTGACTTAAACTTGGGTATATGGCCAGAAGTGAATGTGTGTGTATTGAAAATTTTACTTATCCATCTACCATATATGGATATTGCTTAATGAGAGACCGGTAGTTCAAGGGTCCTTTAGAATTTGGGACCATGTGGGTTAATTGAAAATAGTTTTTATTTATTGAATTTTGATGAGAGGTTATCCTCTTTTTCTTTTTCAGATCCCTTAGACGGCATGGCCAATCTTCAGAGAAAGTAAATCGAGGCATGATATTGGCACCTCTTGTAGGAATCATCTTAAATTTACTGGATGCTACTAATTTGGCAGAATATCAAGAAAACAATGATCTTTTAGATGTTTTTGCAAGCATGGACTGCCCAGATACCGTTCAGTATGGATTCCAGTATCTTCTGGATTATAACTGGGTTAGTTATTGTCACCTTTAATCTATGTTCTTGATTCCTCAATGTTCAGATAATTGCCTTTTGTTTCTAACGCAATCTTTATCGAACTTTTGTAATTTCCAATTGATTCAATTTATTTTGTTTATTTCAAACTTGGTGCTATGTAATGCGAAATTAGTAATGAACTCAACCAGGAAAGTTCAATATTCATAACAAAAAGTGCTCGAGGAGATATTAGTTCTGACATTAGTGGGATACAAACTATATGATTCATATTGGTCTTTCATTGGGACAAATCCCTCACAGTTTTGCAGACTTGCATTATTACAATATTAGAAGTTGATATCTTGTTACCTCCATAATATCACCGGATGATTTTCATTTTAACAAATTGAACATTTTATGTTATAATGTCAAATGAAAAGAAAGCTTTGGAAAAATTGACAATTCTTATATATATGATTACCATCTTTTTGCTCTTTCATTTTCTCAGGATGGATCTTTTCGGGGGGAAGCTTATGTGACAAAATACGAGCAGCTAGAGAACTTTCTGAGCCTTCTTACATGCCGCACTGTGTTACAACAAGATAAAATAGATAGCGTGGGAGACACAGATCTTGATGATAGCTTGTGCTGCATATGTTATGCATGTGAAGCAGATGCTCAGATTACACCTTGTTCACACAGATCTTGTTATGGCTGTATAACCAGACACCTTTTGAACTGCCAGAGATGTTTCTTTTGCAACGCAATAGTAACAGATGTTAGCAGAATTGGTGAGAAGACGAGCTAAGGAGCTTCTATTTTGTGATTGCTTGGTTCCTGGTGAAAGTTAGCCAGTCGGTAACTGATTATTTGCTTATTTGTGGACTCCATATACAAAAAATGACAAGAAATGTAGAGGAAAAGATGGGGAGAAGGAAAAAAAATAAAAAAGAGGGGGTGGGGTAGTCGGGTAGGAGTTAATACTGTTCCGAGATGGTGAAATGCTTCTTCATATAGGCTAGGAAGTCGCCATCGTTGAATTAAGAATTTTGTAGGCTATGTTAGAGGGTATTATGCTGTAAATATGCGATGTAAATGGCAGGCAAAATCATCAAAGTAATTTTCTTTCAGCTTGACAACTTGCATTATTCACTATATTGGCTTGGAAGGCCATAGCGTCAAACTCTGTAGTAGAGCAAAATAGATGCACGGGCATTAATGTTAAAAAACCTAGTACAGTTATAATGGGTGGAAAAGATGCCTTGACAAAGGTGACGTGGGGTGCAGGACTCACTTAAAATTAAAGCAGATTACATGTTTTGTTTATCATATTTAAAATACTTAAATAAATTATAATTGTAACATGAAAATTCTGAATTGGTGGTTTTTACACAAGTCAGTGTTCAATTTAGGTTTCAATCTTAAAACTGAAATGAATATTTTGAATTAAATAATATATTTTTAATAACAGATATTTAATGCTGAAAAAACATGTACTTGTCAGTTAAATTCAATCGGAGAATTTGGTAAAAGAAAAGTTGTCCTTTTTTATATTCTGGACCATCTACTAGCATGGTGGAAGGGTGATTTGTACGCAGAAGTATGTTCTGAATACGTTTCTATTTGCTTTCTTGGTCCATTTGATCACATTTCCAGTTTTGGCTGGAAATAGATTTGACAAAAAAATTCGAATCTGTCAGTTTGACTTTAAAACTTAAATTAGTTAACTCTGAAATACGGACAATCTAGGAAACTAAACAAGCGTAACATCAAAGGAAAATTCAGTCGTATCGTCTAACAAGCAACGTGGGTGATAATTGATGAAGGTCAATGGTATAAACTCATTTTGAAGCAGCTTTTATTATTATTTTTATTTAAAATGTTTTTTAGACAAATCAAGACATAAGGTCGATGTTTACATTGCTATTATATAGTTTTTGTTATTGATTTTTATTATTTTGTAAAACATATGACCTGACATTTTATATTAATTTCAAATTTCATTTAATTTAATATTTTATAATTTAAGGATAATAACGCTAACCTCTTTTGAAACTAGTGTTAGTTACGTTTTTACTTTATTATTATTATGAAATTAGACTTACTTTCCTTGTAAGTTTCATCTTTTTTATTGTTATTTGGATAGTGTGTATGGTTTTACATGAAAAATATATATATAATAGAAAATCTGAGTGATAAGTCTAAGAATTATATAAAGTAAAGTTTAATTAAATATTTGATCCTTAAAAATGTTGTATAATTTAAACATAATCTTTATATATATTTTTTGTTAGGATACAATCCTTATCTTTTTTTCTTGTACTTTACTTTTAGTTTCTCAAGTTGATGTAGTCTAACAAAAAACTAACACTACCAGTATATCAATAGACTATGTTTGTTAAACGGACTAAAAAAAAAGTACGAGAAAAAAGTAAGAATTATTTTTTAACAAAAAATTTAGAAGAACTAAGTAAGTTAAAATTATGTAATTTTTTTATGAATTAAACGCTTAAATAAGTCTATAAAATAATGAAAGAAGGTTTACTTTTTTAAATCAAGAAAAGTTTAAGTTGATTAGCATCATTTTTAAAAGAGGGCACTGTAACATTGTCAAATATGAAGAGTGAAAAAATTTGTTACCCTTTGTTTAAACAGTATGTGTTTGAGTCTAAACTTGCTAAAACAAGTCTTCAAATATTTAGGATAAAGTTTATCTCAATAACGCAACAAAAAAATTAGTAATCCAACAAAGAGGAACGCATGAAAGTCTGATAAAGAGATGTCCAGGATGCAGGCTGGATAGCAGAGCGTACATGAACATAAAAACAAGAAGCAGAATTGCATAAATCAACAAAGACAAGACAAGAGTGCAGTGATTCTCTTACAAATAAGATACAACGAAACATAGGGAAAGATTGAAACACTGTAAGCAGTTTAAGGGTACACCCCAAATCTGCAACCAATGTCAAGTCAACAACATGGTAAAGATGATGGCAAACATATTCACTTGTTACAAAAAGACAAAAGCTGAGTAGGAACATCAACATTGAGACATCACAAAATAATACAGATTTCTTTAAAAGCAAAGCATACAGCTTGACATGAGGCAAGTCTGAAACACTAGAGGTAAAGGCGAAGCATAAAAAACAGAGATCGTGTATTTCTAAAATGTGCAATTTGATCCGAGTTGTTCATCAATACAAAATGTTACTCGAAACTATCAACATCCTCCTATAAGCCACCCATTTTTTATGGAACCAACAAACTCCTTTTTAGTAGAATACAACATGAATAGATAACTTATGGGAGGAGAAATGAATGTCTGTCATCTTTCAAGAGCAATGTGTTTTGGCTAAAGCTTGGATTTCTTCGTTCTCCTTTGCAGAAAGTGACCTTATTTTGGATTCATGCAATTAATGTGCATTTTATCTATATTCACGCAAATGATTATCAATATGTGATCCTAATGTATTGAAAATAATCAAGATTGCAAACATTTTTACTTAACAGCAGTTTCTTTTTCTCTCACTTACATTATTAATTTTTTTTTATATATATATATTTCCTAAGCTTATGAACCCCTGTTCATTAATTTTCATCCTCAAATAGTATGAAAATAGGAAGAGGAAAGAAAATAAATGAAATGATAAAAATATCTTTGTTTGGATGCTATAAGAGAAAGGGAGGGATTTTATTTTTTTTGCCGGGAAAAGTTAACATGAAGTCTTTGTTAAATAAATAGAAAGAAAAAAAAAACTAAAGGAAAGGAAATAGAAAAATAAGTAATAGAGTAAAAAATATTTGATATTTGATGGGTTAAAATAAGAGAAAAAATAATAAAATAAAAATGTTTCTTCTATTTGTTTGAATGAGTGAAAAATAATTAAATTATATTAATAATAATTATAAAAAATTAAAATAATCTAAAATAATTTAATTTTTTACTGTAACATTTAAAAAATGAAAATTTTTATAATTTATTATATTAATATTTTTAAAAAAGTAAAAAAGTCAACATACCCCTCTTCCTCCCCCCTAACCCGATCCCTTTATAGTCTTATATGCCCCTCTGCAGCCCCTTCCTCCACTTTACTAGAAAAGGGGTTTTTTTTTTTTTTTGTGTGTGTGTGTGTGGTGGGACTAAAAAGATATCATTCATCCCTTTTCTTCATGCAATCCAAACCCAAATTGGGCTTTTCCCAGACACGAAGTTTCCTCCTTTCTTGGGCCCAAATTGAAGTCCGTTAATATAGAAACCGAGACCAACGTTGTATTTTTACAGAGAATGGGTCTGGTTCTAGTTCCGGTCGTTTAGTGTCGGAGAGTGCGAGGTGGAAACTACCTTCGGTGCTTTGTGTTCTGCGTCCGTATCACTGTGCCTGTGTATGCATCATCCACACAAACACAGAAATGCTTAATGCCCTCCGATTTCAAGGTTCAAACGCAGGCGTTGTTCTGCACACGAAAAACGCCTTCCCCACCAACATCGACTCACGACGTTCTCTCGCGTTCACAAGACGCCAAGCCTTTCCCCAACCCTTGTGCTCTTTCACCCTACAATCACCTCAATCGTCTCACTTCACTTCCACCGTTGGATCTTCACTGATTCAGCATTCGAACCTCACTCACCGCCATCTCACTCTTCTCAACGCCCTTGCTTGCGTGGTACTCTCCTAACCAATTTATCTCTCTCGTTTTTCAATTCATTTTAGGTTTTTCGGACGATGAAACACGTGCTTCTTGTCTCTACCAGACAGCGATATGTGCCACGTGGCTCTTTTGCTCTGCGATTCCTGCGCTTCTGGTTTGTGTTCTGGATTTGGTAATGGAATCAGTGTTTCTATTTGGAAATGCTTAATATTCTGATTGTGAGAATGTGCGTCCTGTGAAGGCTTTCAAGAAAGCGGCAGAATCACTGGAGAAGCTCATGGATGCCACCAGAGAGGAGCTTCCCAATACCATGGCCGCAATTCGATTATCCGGCATGGAAATCAGCGATTTAACCACCGAACTCAGTGATCTAGGGTTGCATTTTTTATTATTATTTTATTTTACTTCTGAATTTTGCTTTTGTCTAATTGTTTTGTTCCTGTGATTTTGATTTCACTTTCACTTTTGTGGTGTAGACAAGACATTACTCAAGGTGTTAGAAGCTCCACACGTGCAGTTCGGTTGGCGGAGCAGAGGCTTCGACGTTTAACGACTGTGCCTTCTTCTGCTTCAGGTTATTTACCATCAGTGGCTGTTCTAGGGTTTGGATAATGGTTTAGATTTATTCATTCAACAAGTTCTTATGATAGAAGGGATTTATGATTTGTTTGGAAGAGTTTACTTATAGAAATAGTCAGAAGGTCTTTTCTTTGAACAGGATTCTCAGTATAGTTTATTAAAATAAGTTATTTTTAAACTTATTTTTGGCAAGTTTTGTAATTAAATTTGATCATGAAATTTATTCACATAAGTTAATAATAATTTGAATAGGCTTATTTGAAATAAGGTAAAAAGAGTTTGTAAGAGTCATACTATTTTAATAAGTTCTTCCCAATGCACTTCACTTTATATTCCTATGATTTCAATTGGTGGCAAACAATTTTACTCCATGTTCTTTACTTGGTTATAGCTTCGTTGCAGGTAATGACGAGTCCGAAAACTGAGGATGACCCAGCGGTAGCCCGAACCGCCAGGGGCGTGAGGGAGGGCATTGTGAAGGGTCGTGCTATCTTGCAAATGTTTTTCACCCTCACCCGCTTTTCAAGGTTTGCTCTCAACTTTTTCACTGGACGTAGACAAAGCTAGCATCTCTTCTTGGGTCGTACAGAATGAACCACTATTCCTCAGCCCCACGTCTCTACTTGTCTGTTGATCTTTCTATTTGGTCATGGATGGTTTAGTTTGGTTGTGCACTCTTGCCATTTTCTCTATTGCAGATTGCAAAAGAGACATTTCCCTTTGGACATGAAGCAACAGGGTCTAATGTCTGTAACAATGTTTTTCGCAATTTCTAATGTTGACTTCGTTATTCACCTTAGTGATACGAGTAAAATAAAAATATATTTAAGAGTCATAGATCTGTACAGGAAGTGAGAACCTAAAATAAATGGACTACAGATTGAATTCACGAGACTCAGCACTCTAAAAATTCGTTAACACTTCATTTGTCTCTCCCAAGTCCAATATTCGTAAAAGTTAATAATGTCTTTATAAATATAAGATGGAGCAAATAATTTACGGAACTATTATTAATAACCTTTTTTTAATCTATTTTCATGTATTTAATCATGGGCCTCAAAGTTGTGCTTTAAACTATCCTTTGATCTGTGAAATTGTGTATCTAAGCTCAAAATGATAAGATAAGCCGAATAATAGTCAAGTCGGATGAGTGATGTATTTCCTTTAATTCCTTTGAAATGATCTAGACTAGAGATGCCTCACCAACAATTGTTACAGGGGTTTTTAGCTTGTACTTGTAGACTGTAGAGCACTGAATTGGTTGTGTGGGACGAAGAGATGCCATCGGCCCCGGGGTTTTAGTGAGATTCTTTAGGGGCTGAAGAGTAGAAAATTTTTATTACGAATTAGACAAAGATGAAGAGGGATTTGTTGGTTACCATGGACTTATCTTGTTAGACTCGTGACAATTCAGCTACGTTGCACCCCCGTGGTGACATACATGGGTTCCGGTCCATCGCCGAATGACCAAATCATTGCTCATCGTGCTGATTTTTGTTACCGTGTTTCTTCTGTGTCCTTAGACAAGTTGAACAGTCAAGTTACCCAAATAAATAGGGAACGACAGCACCGAATCAATTTCATTTTCTCGGCGATTCTTGTCACATCTGGGCATGCCGTAAATGAACATGATAATGCATGTAGCCCGAGCCAAATAAATCTTGAAAAGATAAACATTAACAATGTCAAGGGAGTAGCATTCTTGAATGCCTTGAAGAATAAACGAGACAAATGGTTGCAGCCATCTTGTTTGTGCACCTAGCAAGTTCAATGTCTTGCCTTGTTTCTGTTATGCACCCCCTCTTTAAGGTCGTTAATTTCGATTCATTAATAGCACATAAATTGATCTCTCAACATGTTAATTCCTTGTGTTGAATTTAGAATTTTCAGTAATGTATGAAGATGACCTCGTCACTTTATTAACCGAGTTACAAGGATAATATGCAAAACCAAAGTGGCAATATATATATATATATATAAATAAACCAACATAACTTTCATGTATGTCCTAACGGAAGGAAGTGGCAATATACAAATCAAAGTAGAGAGGTCAACAGAATTACAAGGATCCGTTTGCAAGAAAAGAAGCCTCAAATGCTGTAACTCTCTAGTCCTTAACCTGCTATGCCAAGGAGGCAAGGGCCCAGTCAGTGTAATTTCAAGGAAGCCTCTGGTGCCACCCTTCATTTTCAATGCGATGACTACTCCACAATGTATTACAGGGAAATTTGAGGCGAAGTTACAAGGTGAAAATCATGCACACACACATATATAGAATATTCTTACAAATTTTTAAAACGAAGAACGGTTGATTTGGCCCCCACGTCCCACGCTTAACGGTGGTCTCGGGGGCTTCCTTAGTGCTCGTGATGTTGCAGATGTTACTCCATCATCTTGCTCAAGAGGATCTTGTGCTCTTTCTGAAGTTGGATCAAAACCCAGGCATTTGTAGAAAGTTTTCACAACTTGTTCTATGAAATGGCATGGGCTGTGTGAATTCCATGCTGTTTGTCTTTCCCTCTGCACCTCTTCTGTTGGCGTCTCCATATTTCCTTCTCTTCTCTTCCCTTCCACTTTCTTGTGATGTCTTTGCTCTCTCTCTGATTTCACTAGTTTAGTGTGTGGCTTACATGCATCCCACTTTGGGTTTCAAAAGGGTGACAGCATTGCGACACCTGCCACAAAACACACACAGTTGTTTTCCGCTTTTGGCCGTTTGAGGTCTTGGTATAAGGTCTTGTATAAGTTTATTTGGACATCCCATGGCATCAGATGCACAGTATTACCTTGCATCTTACAAAAGCACAAGTAACAACAAACGTTATAGTTAGTAGTTCCGTCTTTTTGTAATTTTATACATTTTCCAACAAATTTTGTAAGTTTATTGAGGTTCACATTGGTTATTGATACGACTACTTTTACTCCCTATCCTATCTATGTTCCCATGTATTTAATGCATTAAAATTTTGGAGGGGGAGTGAGGGATTAGAAAGGTTTACTTTTTGTTTAGAAAATTTTTAATTTTTTGTAAAAGTTTTTAAAGTGAGAATTTTTGTAAAACTTTTTTAAAAAATAAAAAAATTAATTTAAAAATTATTAATTTTTAAAAAGAGAATTTTTTTTTTTTTAATAAAAAAGATAAAAAGTATTAATAATAAATATAAAAAAATAATATAATTTATATGATTAAATTTCATCTACTTTCAATTTTAAATATCTAAACAAGGAAGAGATTTAACCTCTTTCCCTTCTCCCTCCCTTTCTTCTTCTTTCAAACTCTTTCTTTCTCTTCCCCTCTAAACATCCAAATAAAGGGAGTAAGGATTTTAATGAATATCATAAAAATTACTCTCTTTATTTTTAACTAAATTATACAAATTAATCAAAGTAATTAAAATTAGTTTATTTAATATTATTAAACCTAATGTCCGTATCAAAACAATTATAATCTTATTTAATATTATTAAACCTAATGCCAGTATCAAAACTCACCTTCATTGATTTTAGTTTAGGTTTTTTCTATCTTTATTTATTAATAGTAAATAAAAAATAAATACTTCATAAAAATTTTAAAATATTTTATTAAAAAATCACTAAAATGTTCAAAATGTGAGTTATATAAAGAACAAAATAAATACTTATGATTGGTAACATTGGTATTATTGAAATAAATTGAAGTTTGGTTATAGATGATTACTTACAAAATTTTATGATTATAAAAATTATAATATTTAAAATTACTTATATCTGGGTAATATAATTAAAATTTACATTTAAAATTGCAAACATTTTTTGTTTTTCAATTAAGTTAAATAATTATATTTATAATGTTTCACAATTAATAATTTAGTTATCTATATTTTTAATTAAATTATACAATTTAAATTTAATTTATACTCTTTTTATTGAGTTCCTAATAATATTAATCTTATAATAATGTTTATATTTGGTAATTTATCGATCAAATGTACTACGAGAGGCTATATTAAAAAGAACTAAAATATAATTATAAATTTGAGTACCATTAACTAAGATGTGAAGTTTAATCTGTCCAGTAAGTCTAAGAAGAGCGTGGTCGTTATCTTACCAAGGATGAAACCTCGTTCAGTACTTGCTTTGATTGATGGTGAGGTGGGAGTGCGTGATGAGCTGCGAGTGGGTATTGGAGTGTGTAGCCACGTAGCCATCAATGGGTCCACGTGTACAGCCTCCTTCCTTAAATGAATTTTCGCTGCACATTGGGGGACCTCTGTGAGGTCACGGACTCACCAAGTTGCACTCACTTCCACTAATGGCTAACGAGTGCCTCTAGTTCAAAGCACTCTCAACTAAATAATATTTTAGTTACTTTTTTATTTGCACGGGTATTTAGAGTTACAATAAACATTCATTGCACATAAGTTTTTTTATTAAAATTATAAAATATCATAAATTTAATATATCAATATATTAAATATTATAGTTTCATATAAAAAATATTTATTAATTTTTATTATATATTTACATACTGATTAAAAACTTGTTATTTATCAGAAAGAATCAGTTAATTGGCACTCATCAATTATAGCAGGTTGGATTTTAGTCTTTTTTTCATTTGTTCTTGTGCCCCCACGACACTCAATTGAATATAGAAAAGTGGGCAATGCTATTTATAAAACATATGGTTTTACATCCATGTTCGATTGAATACGCTACTTAATTGAATTATCATATTTATTTTATTCTGTAATTCGTAAACCTAATTGTTAAATGTAACACTATTAACTCAATATAAAATCAACAGTGTGTAATTTAAACATCATTAGCTGGCTAAAAACATTAACTTTTTTCTCAATATCAAGTGGCAGGGTGTATTGAACGGCTATCTTAGTCTAAATTCAATCGTTCAAAATATTAAAAACGAATATATTATGTCGACATCACATATCAGAATGGAAAAAACAATAAGAAAGAGGAAGGTCTAAATCTTACTAACAAGAAGAAAAAAGAATGTCTACATCATATTCGATAGACACCAATAGCGTGTAATTTAGAAATGAGAATGCGACGGTTTTATAAATTATATGGTTTGGTGGGAGTAGTGTTTTTCAAGCCCTTTTTCTCGATATAAAGCAAGGTATATTGGACGGCTATCATCATTTCAAATATTAAAAGGGAAACGAAATCATCTGTCACCGACTTAGGCTGGACTTGATATAATTGTATATTTTAAATGTAAAAAAATAAATGAAGAGGTAGTATCGAAATCATATTGTGCTAACTATGGCAATTTAGTTTTTTTTATGCTTCTCTATCCAATTGTCGTGGTGTTAACTTGTTAAGTCATGCAAGGATCAATATGCTACAAGGAACAAAAGCTTTCTTCTCTGACTGCCACCAAATTGTGGAGAACATTGGGCTAAATGAAAATTGATGAGAAAAATGTTCAGAATGATGACATTTGCCTTTTTTTTCTTTCTTTTTTTCATAAGTGACAACAACATAATTTTCATAATCAGATTCATTTTCTTTTCCTATGTTTTCGTGTTGAAGGCCTATCAGATGTTGAATCCAGGCCGAAACACTTAAGAAATGCTACCGTGGCTAATTGAAAATAATGGCAAGGGTGAAAATCTAATGATGAAGCCTCCTCCTCCGTAATCTCTTCCCTTCTTATGCTTGGAGCTGTCGTTATCTCGCCTTTTGTAAATAGGTTCTGTCCACCCTGAAAACATTCTTTAAGTCAGTGCAAATACCTTGTTAAATCGCCTACTTCGAATTATAATGATAACATTAAATATATAAGTTATGTATATGAAAATTACTCTTGTATAAACTTGAGTTTGTGACAAGTTATCATATATTTCTTTGGATGTAAGTATTCGTATTTGAAGGAATTGATCTATAATATCCTCTTTGGACCACACCAATAGGAAAGAATAAAACTTCTAAATTAAGATCAATCAACAATCAACGGGAAAAGGCAAAAAAAAAAAGAACAACACAATATGTTCATACTTGCACTCCACATATTGCAGATCAACCATTGACCCACCTTCAAAACGAGTAAGGCAAGTATACAAAGAGAGGAGAAAGTACAAGACACATGAAGTGAAACTTACTTTGACAAGAAGCAATGAATCTTTTCATGAAAAATTACAGAAATCTATATTTATATCTTTTAACAGATATTAAATAAATATTAAGTAATAAGGCTTTAAAATTTATGAAAACTTATCAAACGAAAATTAGACACAGAATTTCCATATAATCATATTAAAATTTAATATGAAATGATTTATTCCATCTCGTTAGGTAAAAATTGTCTCTCTTTTGATAGATTTTCATAAATTTAATCGAACCCTACCTATTTAATGTCTCTGAGGAAAAAATATTAACACAAAACTTTTACGTGGCAAAAATCAAACAGAAGCAATATATCATGTGAGCGAACTCACGCATGGCACATGACTTGCCAAGTTTAGATTCAATATTTGTCAAACAGAAGCAATCCACGTTGGGTTCCATTCCAAACTATCACTTAAATTCAATATATGAAATGATTAATAAAACTCGCCAAACTTCTCTCACTCAGAATTCTAAATGGGAGTATAATTAAAATTTGGATATTCTCATTTTATTGAATATGATAAATTGATAATTCGAACTAATCAACTTCACCAAAAATCACAAGCTACATAGCTAAAGATAAGAACTAAATATATTCAACCTAACGAAACCAACTAATCTTGGGTGGCATAAAACAGACAGTTAACAATATACTAGTATAAAGTTTGGATCAGAGTTGTGTGTAATAATTTTTTCTGATACCAACTTTAAGAAGCAATAATTTGAGGAGTTAGCTCAAACAAAGCAGTCATAATTTCTCACACGCTTCTTTCTTTTTCATATTATTGCAGACTAGACACGAGACTTCCTCACATTAACTAGGCCCCAATATCAACCAAATATACCAATAAACAACCAATATCAAATGCATTATGCTCGGAACAAGAGAGCCAATGTGGTGACTCCATATCCATTTTCTAATTCAGATTAAAAAACGGTAAAATCAGATCGAAGAAGGCTTGAATAAATAAGGATTAATTTGATTTAAACTACACTATCCCACATAATAGGAGCAGAGGATTATGCAGCAATTTTTTTCACTTTTAACTTTCCAGAAAGAAAAGAAACGATTGCAATACTCATCCAAATTAAGAAAGAAACAAAAAAAATGTACATTTTACCTTCGCTGTAAGATTCTCAAAACCGAACAAAAAAAGAAAAAAACTGTCCTGAACTTTATTAAGCAATCAATTATCAATCAGATCTCTACGAAACAAAAAAAAATAAAAAATGAAGCCAAATACTTGGATTTCTTCGAGTAAAGATAATCAGTGCTCGTTAGAAGGATGTAAAAAAGAGGGGGAAAAAAGAAAAATTAATTAAAATGGTAAGAAAGGAAAAAGAAAAAAGGTTGACCTGCAGCAAACGGTGTTGACGGTGCGTTACAACAGCGGGCGTTGAACCATGGTTGGCGAGCGATTTCTGAATCTGCTGAATGTCATCCAAAGATGGAGAAGGGGAGGGCAGGGCGGTGATGTCGGCGATGACGTGACGGTGGTCGGTGGCGATGTCGGCGGTGGCAGGGCGGTTGTTGGGATCGGAGGGAAAGATGGCTAAGAAAAAGAGCAGGACAAGGAGAAGAAGCAAAACCCATAGCTGAATCCAAATCAACCATGGAATTCTAAAGCTCTCTATTGTCAGCTCGTCATCTATATCGAACATGTCAATCTAAGCACATGGAATTTTACTTTGTAGATTATGATAATAAGCAGAGAGAAAGAGAGAGAGAGAGGAACAGAGAAAGTGAGAAGACAGGTTGGGGGAGTTGAAGTGTTGGGTAATAGACGTTACACACAGCCAACAGGGTAGAATAACAAAGAAAATACGACACGTTCACACGGGCACTTGCTTCCAAACGTGTAGTGAATTAAAAAATAAAATGCGTCACGCGCCGTTTAACGCGTCTTCCAAAACGGAAACCAATTGTTCCTCCTTCCACCTTTAAAACGTCAACGACATTGAGGGTCGTGCGTTTTAAAGGTGTGGTGAATGAGATTATAACGATGTGGCCATGCAGCTCCGCCTCCGATTGACTAAGCTCCAATTGAATATTTTGTGATCACAGAAAGAGAAATGCGAGGTGCTTGTCGGGATTGTGCATGTGATTATCCTCAAGGCACTGCCTTTGCCCTTTTATCAATACGTTACTTGAAAACATGGATCCAAGTTTTAGATTGAAGTTGCAGAGGCGGTGAGGTGTGGTTTTGGAGCGAAGAATTGCATAAAGATGAGAGGTGGTTATGGTGACAAGTTGCAAAGATGACGAGGTGATGGCACAGCGATGGCTTGCAGAAAAGGTCATGGTGGCAACCTTGAAGAAACAACTCAATTTGCATGGATAATTCCATTATTGGTGCCTTAACACTTTTTATTTTATTTTTATGAAACCAAGATCATTTCTTAGCATGTAACTTTACTATTTTTAAAAGTCGACTCAATTAAGAATGAATTTCTTATATATGGGTGTGTTTAATGATGAGAGTTGAGAAATTGAGTTTTACCAACAGAGCCACTTGTTTAATCTGTGTAATTTTTAGCTCATTAAAGTGCAGTATTTAAAAAATATATATCTTTATTTTTTATATTACTTTTAAGTGAGATGGTTTACGATGGATGCATAATAAAAAATTTGATGGGTAATATTCGTTTTATAAAAATGCTAACCAATTTTTTTAACAGTTTTGATTAATGAATTATTTTAAAAAATTATAATATATTTATTATTGTATTTTTCAATACATCTCAATATAATTTATATATAAAAATATTATTTTATTGATTCCTTAACTATTATTATCTAAGGACCATGGCTTATTCGACCAGTAATCAAACATGTTATAGATCTGGACAACCCACAAATCGGGGAAGTAAACATCAATTAAGAACTGACCAGATTAATTGATATGAATCAAGTGTGAATCGATCTAAATCATCTTTATTGTAAAAAAAAAAAAAGGCTTTTTAAAAGAATTATAAAATAATTTTAAAAAATAAAATGTCATATGATATGTATTCGTGAAATTAATTAACAACCATTAAACTATATCTAATGGTTATTGTTGTTATTAAATTGTAAACTAGTATTCTCATTAGTTAATCACCGCCCTAATCTTAAAAGTATTACTAACGACGTTAATTAACAAATAATTGTTATTATTCTTTTATTAAATTATTAATCAAATTTATTTTTATCTTTTTTTTTTCACTTTGTTTCTATATATGTAATGAAATTTATGCTTCTCAAATGATGCTATATATATTTTTTCAAATATACATAAATAAAAATATTATTTTAATTCTTTAACTTTTTTTTTTCTAATTTACTTTATTTTTGTCTTCTAAATGTTTTTATTTGATCCTTTTATTTATTTATTTCTTCAATTCTCTAATTTTTTTTTTAATTCTTTAACTTTTTCTTAGTCCCTTTAACAATGTACAAAAATTAAAATTAAAATTATTGTCTCCCCCTTCTATCTTGTAACTGGCATTACTATCAAAATACCTCCACAAACTCAACAACAAGCCACTATACAAACTACCATAGTTGCCGCGTTCCTCTTCTTGGCAAACCAACATCATGTTACGTGCTCCATTCACCATATGAACACACTTAACAATCATTCTTAGAATTACTATCATCTTTGTCGTCCAAGTAACAAGACTCAATCAAAGAATCATCGTGTTGTTGATGTTGCTCTCTTCGATCCATTATTAAAGCGGATAAAAGCACTTACCCCAAAAGAAGAAAGAAAATTTAAAAAAAAAAGAAGAAAAATAAAAGTTGTTAAAAGAACCAAAATAGCGAGCAAAGCAAAAGAAAAAAAAAAGCTAAAAAATAGAAAATTAAAATACCATATTTCTTCCCTCCCACCCTCTCTCTATATAACTTTTAATAAAAAAAGGTATTGTTTATATATTTTTATTTCGTAGAAAGTATAAGAAAATATATAATAAAAAGTAGTTTTAAAAAGTCAAATTTTTGAGTTGTTTTGAAAAAAATGACTGTAACATATGAGATGGCCTTTTACACACACGTGTATATATATAAGGAAACAACTCATAGTATAATTCCTCAAAAGTTGTCTGTTCATATTACACGATTAATTGTAAACATCGATTGGGTTGGTTTGAAGTAAATGGAAAAAAAAAACATTGAGAGTTAATCACATTGTGTTGTAGATATTCTTGTTTCAAATGATATTATATTTTGTAAAAAATCTTTGTTCTTTAAAATAAAAATGTTTATAAAATTTATAATTTAAAATCTAGTTTAAAGAGACTGGAAGAGAGAAAAAGCTTTGAAATAGATCGGTAAATTAATAAAAATAAATTGTTTGAATCAATAGGTAATTCAATAAGGCACTAAAATTCAAATTTAAAAATATGAAAAAATTTGATATATATTAATAAATAAGTAATTAAATTTAATATTTTTCAAATTATTAATTTGATTAATGATATTTAAATAAATGCTTAATGTGTGATAATTAATATAGTGCTTTAAAAAATGTTTAAAAAAATAAATTTAGAGTAGGAACACTCAACCTTTGATAGATAAAAAATAATTAACACGTATAATTAAATTTACAAATTATATATAATAATTCTAATATGTATATATATATATATATAAAGGAGAGGGAATGAGGTTGAGACCCACCCCCACTCCCCTCTATATTTGTTTTTGAATAATAAAAAAAAGAAGATAGAATTGAGGAAATAAAATGTAAATTGTTATAGGTAATATCTTTTTATCTTTTCTATGAAAAAAAACATTTCCTTTATTAATTTAACTTTAGATTAGTTAGAGAAAACAAAAACTTATCAAAGGGGAAATAATTGGTCCATGCAACTTATCCCATCTTAAAGGAAAACGAAAGCGAGTCAGTATATAAACAAAATCCTAACAAGAAGAAGAATAAAAAGATGAGCTATTTAAAGCATGAAGAATTTACTTGTTAGAGGAGGAGGTGTAGGGAAATTAAGGTAGATATAGCAAAACGACAATTTAAGGTCCGAAGATCCATCTAAAGCCGCAAAACATAAACAAAACTTGGACGCTCACAGCATTGAAACCCAACCTCTCTATCTCTCTGATGGCATTGTCGTTGATTTTCTCTTCCTGGTTCGTGAAAATCGACCAATGGCAATCAGGGACCCAACATCACCACCCACGCCACCACCTCTCCCACCTTCACACACTATCTCTCTCGTCCAACCCTCCCACAAAAACAAACACAAACACAAACCCAAAGTCGTTCGCCTCTTCCGCTCCGTTTTCCGCTCCTTACCCATCATAAACCCCGTTTGCAAGTTCCCAACGCTCCCCCCCAACGGTTACCACAAGACCCTTAACGCCGTCAACAACGGCAAAAGAGTCTCCGGCACCTTGTTCGGTTACCGCAAAGGACGCGTTAGCCTCTCCGTTCAAGAATCCCCGAGGTGCCTTCCTTCGTTGGTGGTTGAGTTATCCATGCAAACAAGCATTTTGCAGAAGGAGATAGCGGCGGGGATGGTCAGAATCGCGCTTGAATGTGAAAAAAGGGAAGAGAAGGAGAAGACGAGGGTAGTTGAGGAACCGTTATGGACGATGTATTGTAATGGGAAGAAAAGTGGGTATGGTGTGAAGAGAGAAGCGACGGAAGAGGACCTTTATGTGATGGAGCTTCTGAAGGCTGTGTCAATGGGTGCTGGCGTGATTCCGTTGAGATCAGTTGATGATGTAGATGGAGGAGATTTGGCTTATATGCGAGCTCCTTTTGAGCATGTTGTGGGGTCTAAGGATTCTGAGACTCTTTATATGTTGAGCCCCGAGGGAAATACTGGGCCTGATCTTACTATATTTTTTGTCAGGATTTAAGATTCCAACGATTCATGTAGAATTTAATGGTCTTGTAAATATGTTTTATGAGGTTCTTTGTGGTGGTTGAGTGTGTTAGGATTGATCCATGATCCAGGATTAGGGCAGTCAAATCAATGTGTACTGATGTATTTTTTTATATGTTATGAATTTTTTTAATCTATTTTTTTAACTTCGATTAAAAAATTATATATAATAATATTTTTATGAAAATTATACGATTTAATGTATTCAAAATTACATAATAATATGCTATTTGTTAGTTTTATATTATATCGTTGAGTATAAATTTGAAAATTCATTTTTTAATTTCTTCTATTCACCAAGCGTTGTTGCATCATGCATGAGAATGTTTGGGCTTGATTAGCTTTTTGCATCATTGCAAAGAAAAATTTTGGTTTTTTGCACGTGAAATTTGAGAAGGTTTCAAATATGGCTTGAAATCGCCTTACACTTGATTGGCACGCCAATAAATAATGATATAAAATGAATTTGATGGATTCATATCCTCTCGACCTTTTAAGAAATTTCAATGATCCATCGTGTGCTTTCTTTGCTTGGGTTGTGGTGTTAAAACAGATAAAAATATCAACAATATGATTTTTAAAAACATATTCTTAATTATTAGCTTTTTATGTTAAAATATTTAGTTTACAGTTTTTTAAACTAATTAATCATAAAAATAATATTCAAAAGGACATGTTATTAGGTTTCTCAACACAAAAATATTGAGATCTTGTAAAATGTTAGATGGAAAAAAATTTGCCGTAGATAATCCAAACATGAATTTGATGGGTAGAAAATGAAATTACTATACACATAAATGAAAGAGAATGGAAATGGAAGCAATATGATCAAGAGGAATCAAATCATATGCGCAAGTTATACTCAATGTTTAATGATTTTTTAAATAATTTAATTACATATGTAAAATTTAATATTAATTTAATTTAAAATTATTTAATATTTTATTTATATACATAAAAGTTAATAATATATACTATAAAAATTTATAAAAATAAAGATTCTTTTAATAATAATACATAAATAATTCAAATAATATATAATTATAATTTAATAGTTGAATTAATAAAAAAATATTTTTTATATTAAATTATTAACGTTGAAATATAATTTGATTTTTTAATAATATTATATTATAATTTTTAAAAGAAAAATTATTAAAATTTATTTATATATTTATTTAAAATTAACATGTCATACCTTTAAAAAAGTTTCGTGTGAATCTCAAGGCGCATGTCATACCTCAAGTATCGTTGTGACTCTTAAAATGTGTAATAAAATTAGAGATTAAATTAAGTAATATAACTAAAAGATAAAAATAATTAATAATAATGAAAAATAGGAATAAAATTGATAAATTTTAAAATAAAAAACAATGAATGATTACTAATTGGAAACATTTATTTTCATTTCCCGAATATAAAGAATTAAAATAAGCAGCAATTAATTATACTTTGAGCGACTAAGTTCACGATCAGGATTCATTCTTGGCTTAGGTCAGCTAAGCTAACTTGAGTACATATTATCGTCATCCCAAGATGCAGATTGCAGTGCACTTGATGTTCTCGAAGTACAGTTACTCAAAAAGCGAAGGTACATTGATTGGTATTGCTGGGTTAAAGAGTGATGAGAAAGTGGTTCAAGTTCTACGGTCACGAGTTTCCTGCGACCACTCTACTCCTCACTTCCTCCGTTTGAGTGAACCTGCTGAAAGGCAAAGAAAATAGTAAATTGAACGATACTCCAATTCATTTCCGAGGTCTCTTCTAACTGAAAATTGAAAGATAAAAATTAAAAAGATGTCTCTCACTCTCAGCATCTCACACACTTTCCCTCAAGTAAAGTGGCCCAATTTCTTCAAGCCCACCAAACCCACTCTTACCTTCCCCATTCCCAATGCTTCCTCTTCCCATTCCTTAGCCCAACTCAGCGTCGGTGAAGATTTACCATCCAACTACGGTGATTGTCTTCCCAAGCCTCTCCTTCACCTTCGCAGAAGAGCCGGCGTTCTACTCCATCCGACGTCGTTTCGTGGCCCCTATGGCATCGGCGATCTCGGTCAAGAAGCCTTTCGCTTCATTGACTGGCTCCATAACGCAGGTTGCTCCGTTTGGCAGGTGAGCTCTTTCTTATCCTTCGCCTCACTGTTGTTTTCCTGTTTGTTATTATCGATTTACCTCCAACTATTTCAATCTAAACGTGAAATCTTCGCAGGTTCTTCCTCTTGTGCCACCTGGCAGAAAGGCTAACGAAGAGGGATCTCCTTACTCTGGCCAGGTTTTCGATTTCTGTTTTTGGTGGAGCCTCAACGCTTTCAATGCAATCTGGTTTGACATTTTGCTTTTCAGGACGCTAATTGTGGCAACACGCTCTTGATCTCTCTTGAAGAGCTTGTTCAGGATGGCTTGTTGGAAAAACACGAACTTCCTCAACCAATGTCAGATTTATCTTTATAACATACGCATATTTTTTAGCTTCGTATCTTATAGTTATTGTTAAATGAATGCAGTGATGCAGAGCGCGTAAATTTTTCAGTTGTTGCTGATATTAAGGATCCATTGATTACTAAAGTAAGATGTTTAGAGATTCGTTCTACTAGTATTGTTCTGTACTTCAACTTCCTTTTTTTTTTTTTTTTTTTGGTGACCCTTCCTTTGTTGCGCAGGCATTACTCTGCTTTGTACATTTGAGGTCCTTGTGTTGGTCTTGTATTTGATTTTAATTTTCCTCTTATTGAAATCCTACTTGTAGGCTGCCGAGAGGCTCATTTCGAGTGAAGGGGAACTGAAAACACAGCTTGAGAATTTTAAAAGGGATCCTAACATATCAAGTGAGACACTAACACTTGTTTAGTTGCAAATCTAATTTTAAATGTACGCATGCCTGTTGCATAGTACTTTGCTGATAAAATTTATTGATGTTACATGTAAGTTCATTGTAAGCTTATATGCTTCTTTTCGGGGATTCTTAACGTTCCTCTTTTGTGTTATTCTCTCTCTTAATGCATTTTTCTTTTATCTAAAGACTGGTCAACTGTGAAAATAAATAAAATTTAGAAGGTGATGGAAAGTCAAAGAAAATGCAATAACATCTACAAATTCTCCTCTCCTTAATTTCTGTTCAACGGTTGGGCCAAGTTAATTAATTCAAGCTAGAAACAAGTAAATTTCTTATAGATGCTTGGATGGTGGGGGTGGCTTTGGGATTTTAGGATTATGTGTTACAGAAGTTGGAAGGAAAGAAACATTAGGATTTGTGACAGTAATAAGTAAAATACTGAGGAAATGGAAAATTTGAACGTTGAGAATTGCTTATGCATTTCTTTTCTCAAGAATATGCACAAGCACACATGCATCTGTCTGAATGTTACCTACATTATTTGTTTCTAAGACTTGTGAGTATTATAGAAACTCATTGGAGGATTATCTTTTGTGAGGCTGTGATATCATTTCAATGTTGTAGGCTGGCTTGAAGATGCAGCCTATTTTGCTGCAATTGATGACAGTTTAAACACATTCAGCTGGTACAATTGGCCTGAACCTTTAAGAAATCGGCATCTTGTAGCTCTAGAAGAAATTTACCAACAAAAGTGTGATTTTGTAAGAACATAAAGAATCCTTACAGCTATAATTACCATCAATACTTTCTCATTGTAGGTCTACCTATAGCCAGAAGAGGTCTTGACGAGTCATTGATACTTTTGCATGCAGATAAATGTATTTATTGCCCAACAGTTCTTGTTCCAAAGGCAATGGCAGAAAATTCGCAATTATGCGCAGAGCAAGGGAATCAGCATAATGGGAGACATGCCCATATATGTTGGTTATCATAGTGCAGATGTTTGGGCAAATAAGAAACAGTTTTTACTGGTTAGTAGTCCCTAAAAATATGTCTCTGAGGTCTGTTCTAATATTTTTTCAGAGCATATTGTACCTTGTGATCATAGAATAATCTCCATCTGTCTGGCAGAACAGGAAAGGCTTTCCACTTTTAGTTAGCGGTGTTCCTCCTGATGCATTCAGTGAAACTGGTCAGCTGTGGGGAAGGTTTAAAGTTAATCCCTTTATATTTTTTCGTGACAAATCTTAATTTTCCATGTTCTTTATTCACTTATTGTCCTGATTTGAACATGAACTGATATTTCATTTTTCTTAAAAGATATCTGCTTATTCTGTGATCATGGTCAGCAAGACATCTTCCCTGACGTGTCATTTTTAGTTTCTTTCATCTTTCCATGCTTTAACCATCTATGCCTGCATATGATTTTTAATAATGGCTAACATATTATACTGTAGCTATTGCAGTAAGTATCCTGTCTCATTTAGATTACTGATGTCTCATTTTTAATATTTTCAAATTTTAATGAAAAAGCCCCCTGTACGACTGGAACTCCATGGAGAAAGATGGATACTCATGGTGGATACGACGTATACAACGTGCACAGAATTTATTTGATGAATTTAGGATTGACCACTTTAGAGGATTTGCTGGATTTTGGGCTGTTCCCTCTGGTGAGTCTGCACTAAGCTTATTTCACCTTTTCACTTGGTGAGATGTTTTTCTAACACGTGCATGCTTTATAAATATGCAGAAGCAAAAGTAGCTTTGTTTGGAAAGTGGAAGGTCAGATCCTGTCATTTTTTTCTACTTTTGATCTATTTGGTCAACTATAATCTGCTTCATATCACTTAAATGATAATAGGTAGGACCTGGAATGTCCTTATTTGATGCCATTTTCAGAGCCGTCGGAAGGATTAATATTATAGCAGAAGACTTGGTACACACTATTAAACTGAATTCTGAGATGTTTTAAAATTATCGCATAATTTGTTTCATGAGGGAGATTGCTTTTTATAATACCTGACTCTTGCTTAGACAAGCCCTTGAATGTTTTGCTTTTGTGATTTGCGGAAGGGAGTTATCACTGAGGATGTAGTGCAACTAAGAAAATCCATTGGGGCACCTGGAATGGCTGTTCTCCAGTTTGGTAATGATTATTTGCTAAATTTGTTTACCATCCTTCAGTATCATACTAGTAATTCTAATTCAGAGTACCAAGGTATTTTCTGATCTATTTTACTTGTTCCAGGGTTTGGAAGTGATGCTGACAACCCCCATTTGCCCCATAATCACGAATGGAATCAAGTTGTCTATACAGGGACTCATGACAATGACACAGTAAGAATTTGTTCTGCCATATATTTGTCAACGTTGCATATCTATCTTCTTAGAAAGGACGACCTGGGTATACTCTGTAGAAATCAGTCAAAGATTGCCAATGCAGCAAATAAGATTTGCTATTTGGTGTCTTTTTTCTTTTTGTAAAATGTTTTACCACTTGAAATAGATGCACGCAACCAACATGCATAGCTTATGATATCTTAGTTCATTTATTTCTATATTTTCATGTCTTGAAAAAAATATTACCTGACAACACTGATAAATCTTGACAAGAAATATCTCTGCTACAGATTGAAGGTTGGTGGGAAGCTTTGAACCAAAAAGAGAAATCCAATGTGGGTGCTATAGCTGATATGTAGGGTGAAATGTTTTTTATTTAACCAAGTTGGATGAGAGTTCATCTCATTCTTCATTTTCATGTTCCAGGTATTAAGTTATCTTTCATTAAGTGAGGAAGATAGCATTTCGTGGGGGCTAATCCAGAGGGTACTGGCTTCCGTTGCTCAAACATCAATAATACCTATGCAAGATGTTCTTGGACTGGGGAGTTCTGCCCGGATGAATATTCCTGCAACTCAGGTAAAATTTTAGTCATTATGTTCACAGTTTGTTCTGGCAAGATTTTGGTTTATTAAACGAGAAAAAAAAAATTATTTTAGATGACTTGTAACCTCTGGAGAAATTGTCTTTGGCACCCCCTCCCTGAAATACATGTATAAATAAAATCATGACATTGTTGATCTCGTGACTGTTGTAGTTCGGAAACTGGGGTTGGAGAATTGCAAGTTCTGTGAGCTTTGATAGCTTGGAGAGAGAGGCATTCAGACTCAAAGAAATGCTTTCAATGTATGGCCGGCTTTGAATATAGAATCCTTTTTTGAGTGTAAAGCAGAAGAGTTTGCTTTGTCACGGCAGCTTTAGTAGAAAACGCATGAATAAGCTTGATATTGATAAATCAATGTTGGGGCGTGTTGGTCCCGTAATTTGAGAAAGTTGGATGCTTTGATGGGAATTTGTAGGCGATAATGCAAACTCGAACAATTTTAAATGGCAGACAGAAACAGCCTTGCCATACACACGAAATTTGAATCCTGAAAGGTTCACAATGAACACGCGTGGATTTTCTCAAATTATTTTATAAAGTCAAACTTTGTTTTGCTTATGTGATTCAAAGTATAAGAAACCATAACATCTGCGATTGAGGAAAATTTGAGGGTCATATGTACCACAGATACTTCCATTAAAAATATTTTGTCAAAATATAGAAACTGTTGAGAGTGGGATTTGAACCCACGCCCTTTCGGACCAGAACCTTAATCTGGCGCCTTAGACCAACTCGGCCATCTCAACTCTGTTAACAAAACCTGAAGTTAATTAATTTAATATATTGTTTCAGTGAGTTTCCAAAAAAATGCCATTAGCGACAAATTTCAAGTTATGCAAGGTCCTTGACAATTCACCAGTGACTATTTTATGGCAGAGAATCTTTGAAGAGTTCTATCTTGCAATCACATTAAAGCCAATCCTTAAAAACTGTTTTTTAGTGCAAAAAATCACTGCAAGTCCTGTACCATGGAATCCCAACAACTTGTTAATAGCTAATAACGATTAAGAGGGTTACATATTGAGTTTGATGCAGAAAGGAAGCGAGCTCAGTGAGAAAGAGAAAAAGGAAAGAAATACCTAGAGAGAGAGTAGAAAAAGAGATAAGGAAAGAAAATGGAATTGTGACTAATATTAGATAGAGGGGTTTATTTTGAAAAAAAAATTCTAATTAAAGAAGTGGAAGAGAAATATATAAATTTTTTTTTTATGATTCTACCATAAATCTATGTAAACATATTTTAATATTAATTCACAATGATAATGTAAGCAATTCTAAATGTACAACTATTGTTCTTTGTTTATATATATATTTTGTAGGTTAAGTGTGATAGTGAATTTATTATTGATTATTGATATCATAAAAATATTGGATTAAATGTTATTAAATAAATTTATTTTAATGTATAATAATTTTTATTAATAAATAACAATTAATAAAAAAATTAATAATTTATTAAAAAATCTATTTAATGTATAACATATTTGTCTAATATTTACTAATTTATTTTGAAATTTAATTTTACATATTAACATCATAATATATATTAGTGTTCAATTATTTCATATTTTAGCAATTATATTTTTAATTGGTTTATTATTTGTAATAGGTGATGAGATTATTACGACTTATTAATAATGCCACTTAGGGATAAAATATATGATGTTTTATGACATTTTGGCCTTCATTGTATTGCTTTGTTAAATTCAAATAAATAACCTATAATATACTTGTTGAATAGTGAAAGTTAGAAACAAACATATTTCATTTTTCTTATAGAAAATGCATAATTATATTAAGAGATATTGCTATTTTACTTGGAGTTTGTATTGACGTTCTACAAGTGGTTGATTCTACTAATTCTAAAAAATGTAACAATCCAGGATATGTGAAAAGTTACTGAGCGACTAACTTGGATCCAATGATATTAAAGGATAAAAAATAAATTTAAAGTAGTTGCTTGTAGTTATGTATTATATTTATTAGAACATCATTACATCATGATAGCACAACTTGCTTGTAGTTTATGTATTATATTTATTAGAACATGTTCTAATGCCAAAGAAGAGGAGTGCTATGTCCATAAAAAATTCTTGCAATTGTTGGCAAGAGTGAATGAAATTAGACTTTAAAGTTTTGATCTATTTGGTAACTAGGATAAGAGTATACAGTATAGGATAACTATCATATATGTTTTTAATTAATTAAGTTTTTGTTGAATCACAAAGATATGATTAACTTAACATGTTACTTATCTTATTTTATTGGGCTAGTGTAACTCTTATCCTTAAAATATAGCTGAGTCAAAAAAAGAAAGAAATGTTATCAATTATCTTTCCAAAATACTCTCAGGGAGATGTATTAGTTTAGGATTTCATAGGATTTTAAAAGACTTTTTTTAAGTAAAAAAGTCTGTTGATATTTAATCAGGATTTTGTGCTACTTAAAAACAATCCAGTGATATTCAATCTGAATTTTCAAGATTTTTTAAAGAGTCAATTAAAATCCATTTGTATTCATTTGAAACTTTTTATAACTTAAAAACAATCTATTGGTATTAAAAAAATATAAGGATTTTAAATGATTGTTGTATTAGAGGGATTTTGAAGGACTTTTTAACGGTATCTATAAATACCAAATTCATAAAACAATCTCATCTAAACTCATCAAATTTTTTAGGATTGTTTGAAGTGACTTTTCAAGTGTTTCAAGAATTTTCAAGTGAGTTTTTCATCACTTTTTTTTCTATGCTCTTGTCTTCTCCATTTTTTTTTTCTGCTAATAATACTGTACTACTGCTTATATGTAATACTGTACTACTATTCTCATTTCATTCTCCTATTTGGTGAAAATGTAAATGATAGTGCTATTAACTTACTTTATTTTGTTCTATTTAATTGAGTTTATTTCTCAGATATATAATACAGAAAACGTTTGAAATTTTAACTTTTAAATGTTAATTTTTTTTAACACGTGTAAATAAAAGGAAAAAGTGAAAACTGAAATTGATATCATGATCTCTACAATCAACTATAGATCATCAAATACCATATAATATTTTTTTAGTTGAATAAATAGATGTTTAAATATCTAAAATATAGAAATAATAATTATACCCTATATATATAGTAGTTAAGCCTTTCACGGGGCTATAGTATTTTTTTAATTATATAAGTACCTATTAGGTGAAATATAAATTTAATAAGTATTCTTATTCAGAATTATTTATATAACTAGTTTCCAAATGATAGATTCACAAGGAAATAATAAATGATAGAAAAAGGAGAAAGAAAACTATGAAGCTTGGACTAAGGAGGATTCCGATAAATTGTTACAGCTGATAATGAATGCTATGAAAAGTGGACTGCGTGAAGCTAATGGGTCAATTAGCAAACTAAATGTGGAGAGAGTCATCCTTCCTCGTCTAAATGCTAAAATTAAATTTCGTAAAATATATAATCATTATTTGAGTCGAATGAAGTAGTTTAAGAAACAATATAACAATATGTCAACACTTATGCACAACAACTCTCGATCATAATTTTGAGTCTATTATTCAAACGCAGAAGCAAAAGCGAGAAGACGCTAATGCTTGAAGGACTAGTATAACTATGGATATGTGGGTGAATGTTATTTAGGAGGACATAATATTACGGAGAATTATTATAATTATTTATCCAGACATTGTTATTTTTTATTATTTTTATCTTTGACTCTTTTTAAATTTGAACGTGTAAAAAAAAATTAAACTTTTTATGTCAAAAATCCACAACACTTTGCAAAGTCCACAAAGTCCCACAGAATCCATTAAAATTTTGACTTAAAAGTCTTACATAATCCATTAAAATCCTGATTTGAAAGTTTTGCAGAATCCTGCAAAGTCTTAAAAGTCATGAAAATCCTACAAAGTCTTTTAAAATTCACAAGACTTTTTTCAACTAAAAAAGTCCTTTAAAATCTTAATCTAATACACCCCCTTAATTTATTTTTCTATCTCTATCTATTTCTATATGTTTTTAAAATATATTAAATTATTTATATATTTTCTATAAATTAAAAATAAATAACTTATATAAAATAAAATTTAATCTAATATATATTGATAAAATAGTAATTTTATAATTTTTTCCATATTTATGTCATATCTTTCTTTTTATAAAGTTGCATTAAACATTGGATATAATAAAATCTCATCATACTTTTATCTTATACTATTATCCAACATTCTTCTATCTATCCTGATTCTGATTCTATCCTAGCTACCAAATGGGCCCTTACAATTTAACATGTTTTGTTTTTCTTTATAAAGGGCTAAATCGTGATAACATAATGATGCTAAAGAAATCTATAAATATCCAATACTGCTTGTAATATTCTAAATTATACAAACTTAAATTCCTATGTTACAGGAATGAATAGGATATATGTTTTGAGGGATTTTTTTTTCTTTTCTTCCCTCTCTCCTTATCTTTTTGTTATATTTGTTCAAATATTAATTATTCACTATATTTGTTGGTTATTTATTTTTGTTTTACTACCCTGTCCCTTGTATGTGACTAACTTATAGTTATAGTATGATTGTAATCTCACAATATTAGATATTCATTATATCTTATTTACAAGTTTAATTTCTTGTAATATTACGAAGACCCTTGAGGTGGCCAAAGGGGATGACCCCTAATCGTGCATAGTAGCTCATTGTAACTCGGTCATATCGCCAACAAACTCTAGCCAATTCCAACGAAAGCACATATCACTAAGATCGTAGTAGGTCCATTCCTAAATGATATTGTAGAAGTATGTTGTGTCAAAAAAATTATTTATAAAACATTTGTGCTTTTATGCAGTAGGAAATGAAGTCTCCTGATTGCCTCTAACAAGGATGATTGAGTTGGAATGTGGAAGTATGATAATAAGTATCCATGCATTGCATCATTCAACATAAATGAGAATTTAATCTGTACTTGACTTATACCATGCCTCATCAAGCATTGTGATTAACTTGTGGTTAGAGTATAATTGTGTGAATAATCCCTCTTGTATATTGATTCATGAGATTAACTTGCTGGAAATTGTCTTGATTAGTTGAATATTAATGTGTATGTTAGACTTATCCTTTTTGTTTACTTGGTATCCTTTCTTGTGTGTTGTTTGTTAAATGATGCATGTGCAAATGAGTAAAGAACTAATTAAGATTTAACTGCACCCTAGGGAGGAGGACTTATGGACACATGATCCTAACCTCCACAAGCGCACTTATCGAGGGGAGATTACCCTCAGTTTTGACCATGTGATAGGTAGTGAGTGGGAGCCATAGTGGTCAGACAGTGTACTAGCTGAGATCCACATTCTTTTACTGGAATTTGAAGACCTTATGCCTTTTCCTACATTTATCCCTAAGCCTGTACCTACAGCACCCACTTCATGTCTTGTTGCACCCTTGCTAGATGATGGAAGCTTGCTCATGCAAACCCATAGTCTCATATTAAACACCTATATAGATATTGGTCAAAATATAGTTCCTCCTTAAAATCATTGAGTCCTTCATTTGCCCTCTTCCTGTTTCTCCATTTTTTATACCTACTCCAACCTCTGATAAGGCAGGTCCTTCTGTTTGTCGCCCCTCACTTCCACCACCTCAATATGTAACGCCCAGAGTTTTGTAATTTATTGATTATTGATATAAATATGTGAATTATTGTTTGGATGTGTATATATAAGTATGTGTGGTGTTGGGATGCATGATTTTGTTTTGTGTGAAGATGTGGATGCGTGTATGGTACAAATATGAGCATATGTGAGTATGTAAGTATGCAATGATTTGTAATATGAATATTGATTTGTGAATTGGACTGAAATTGATTGAGAAGTAGGCCTAGTGTGTACTATAGGTGCAGTCTCGCTGTAGAAATGGGGCTCGCTGTAGTAAGAGTATTGCGACCAGAAGGGTATTTGAAGTAGGAGTGATCGCCGGTCAATTTTGGGTGGGTTCAGGTCAAAAATTAACTAATTATACTTAACTGAAATGCTTAAAAAAATATCCAATGTTATCCAATTTTTTCTGATAATTTGGATTCGGATACGTCAGATAACTTCATAAGTCGGTTAATTAATTTGGTTAAATCTTATACTAATGGAGACCTTAGGACCTGGGCTCACTTAATTATGGTCTACTTTCTTGTGTGTCACGTGTTTCGCTTTTTTTATTACAACTGTTAATCACCACCAATAACGTGCATTTCATGCGGCTAATTGATTTTGTCTTTACCATGTTATGTTGGATTACTGGGTCTTAAGCTCTGTTGAATTTCAGACACACACATACTGTCGTACATATATATAGGAATGAAATCAATACCTACCCAGTACGAACGTATATCCACCGATAGTAATATGTTTATTCACACGTTTAAAAAGCAACACTCTTACACATTTCACATATATAATCGGTCGGTTTCTGATACCGACAGTATCATAATTTTATATCTGTCACCTACCTTATTTAATCATTTTAATCCAAAAACATTATTCTATTCATTCAAAATTTATTAATACCCGTTCTTACTCGAGTGGATTGTTCGGATTCATATGAATTGAAATGGATTGATCAGATATACTCACCTCTAATTTGAAGGGTTTAGGGTTTGGGAAATACATTTCTCACTTCTCCCTTCGAGCCCTCTTCCTATTCTCTCGATTCTCAATCCATTCTTACTGTTTAAATTGCCTTCAAAGCTGTTTGAGAGCTAGATTGAAGGTTGTTATTATGTTTGGAGCATTTGGAGGTAAGTGTGAGGGTTAAGGTTTATGTTTTTCCATCCTTTCTTGGTTCTTTCCAGTTTCTCATGGATTTCCTCCATGCATTTAGCTTGAGATATTGCATTGGAGACATTTTCTACTGTTAGATTGTATTGGATCTTCGATTTGAGGTAAGGGGAGACTCTACCTTATCTCTTGTGTTTAAATTTCATTTATAATACTATGTAATGGATTTTGGTTGAGTTAGAATATAGGAAATGTGTGTATTGATGGAAATTTTGTGCTAGTTATGATGCAGTAGACATTAGAAAATGTATATGTGATGAAATGACCTTATTTTCCATGAGATGGTGGTGGATGTTGAATAGTATTTATGATGGATGGAATGCATTGATTGGTATGGATTGTAATGGAAAATGTTGTGTGTTTGAATACAATGTGATTGATATTGAATAATGTGAAATGGTTAATATGTGTGGAAATGACAAGTCGATGTTGATTGTGATTGTGATTGAATATGTTGGAAAGCTATGAATAGTTCAACGATACACTGAGTGTGTAGAATATGAGGGCGGTAGATATACCTTGGGAAGAGAAAGTGGTGGTGACACCAACAGTGAGCGTGGGTGCACCACAAGCCACACACTTTCTTTCTGACTCGACCTCTGACTAACACCTTTGCTAAAGGATCCATGACCACACGTTGTATCCGTGAGGCGGAAGTTATCCGACGACCATTCACGGTGTTAACTGAGTAAGTCTCTAAGATTGAGTGCATTAGAAATATGTGATCATAGTGTCACAGTGAGCGTGATTACATGCAGTGAGCGCACGTATGTGTGGAATGTTTGTTAGTAGAGTGACCGCACCTCTCTGTGAATTGAAATGGAATATTTGAAAAGTGTTACTTGTGTTTATTGATGCTTGATTTAAGTTATACTAGAAAATATGTGGAGTGTGCAAGGTGAGTCTCTATACTTGTGTGTGTTGGATAGTGTAGAGTACTCACCCTTACTTTTATTTTTCAGGTGACAAAGACGATCAGCACCAGGCTCAGTAAAGGGATAAATGAAACTGCTATAGGACTTAGAAAGTTATTTTCTTAGAAAACTTTGATGTAATTGAACTAGTCCTGTAGTAATGACTTGATATAAATTGTAATTCATCTTTATTTTGAAACACTTTACCGAACTGTGTATTAGGAACTGTTTGAATGATAATTTTTTATTATTTTCTATTTTGTGAAATTTATTTATTTGAAAAATTAAATTAAGATATTACACAATATTTATCATGTTCATTAATACTTGCTTTTGGATGGAGGGATAGCGATGATGAATATCCCATTGATATTGGGCCAAGAGGAGTTGATACTTCTCTAGAGATCTTTGAGAGTTTTGACTCTAACTTTGAGTCTGAGCCCATTGAGATATATTCTCCTTTGAGCAAGGATGAGGATTAGTCCTTATTTTGTTGGTTTACAGGAATTGTTCTTAGTGTCTTTATCTTATACTTTTAGATGTTATGTATGACATGAATTTTGAGCGTGTTTTGCTCACTATTACTGTTTAAATCTCTTATTTTGATTAGGAAGGTTTATTTTCTTGTGTTACTCTTATTATGATTAATTATATTTTGATGACTAAAATATTCATGTATATGCATGTACGAGTGATGAGAATTAAACCTTGAGTAGTAATCTATCTTAGCTAAATGATTCTTTAAATTATATTATTACTGTATCCAAGTACTGCAATGCATGATTATTTTGCCTTTTAAAATTAGATGGAAAATTGATGTCAACATATTTAAGTTATATGTTTTATAACAAATTCAAACAATATTGTTTGTCTGGAATGTTACAAAAAATAAATATATATATATATATATATATATATATATAATATTATAAAGTGCATCTATAAAGAATCAATAGAGATGAACTCTTTTACTCTAAAATAATGAGATTAAATTATTTTTAAGTGTTTTAGTGCACTCAAAATATTATATGTTGTTTTGGCATCTAATTGTATGAATTAATTATTTATAATCTTTTCATTTTAAGATTAAGGTTGTTACATATAATGAATAAGTTATACTCTTAAATTTTTTAATATAACAAATTGTTCAAAATTTCTTAATTATTATTTGAAATGAAAAATTAGTTTTCTAATTATACTTTTGAAAAATATAGATAATATGTATGGTTGTACAAACTTGATGATAAGATGAGTTCTTACATACTTAAAACATAAGTAATATCGAGAAGTAATTTTAGAAAGGAAGTTTTTACTTTTCGATTATCATTAATACCATCCAATTTTAGAATTCTTTTAAAGTTTCAAAAAGGAGAAATTTTATATTGCAATTTCTTTTTTAATAATCATAAATAAGAGTTTAAGATAATATATCAAACATGTTGAAATTTATATTATAAAATTAATTTTTTTCTTATGACTATATCTCAAAGTGTTACAAATAAAAATGAGTTAAAGATACTTATAATGATACCGAAGGTCAAAATTTTCAAAGTAGATTTATAAAGAAATTTTTTGTAATGGCTTAAGATTAATTAAGAATTCGATAAATAAACATTAAATATATAATTAGATATTTATAACTAGACTTTCTATTTGATTCATGAAATATTTAAAAAATTATATCTGAACATTTTGTGATATTAATTATATTAAAAGTGCATGAGTTACACAAAATCATTATTATTATTTATTTATCGTCATTACAAATATTATATATATGAAGGAACTAGTGTTATTAAAAAAGAAGAGTTGTGGGGTGTGGACAGCGAAGAGGTTGTCATCTTACACGGTGGGGTGTGGACAGCGAAGAGGTTGTCATCTTACACGGTGGGACAAAGTGGATGAGCTGTCTTTACTAAGAAAGAAAATGGTAAAATATAATGGTAATGACAAATTGGGTGGGGACTGGGAAGAGAATAACCGAACAAAACAGAGTATGCCACTGGGTTGGGGTGTGACAGCACTCCCCACCAAAACAAAGCATGTCCTCATCTTCAGAGGTCGAAACAGAAACGGCGACACTGATCCCATGCCTCCCAGACGACGTCGCTTTGAACTGTCTTGCAAGGATCCCTCGCTCCCATCATCCGACACTCTCCCTCGTTTCTAAACCCATCCGTTCCCTCCTCTATTCCCCACTATTCTTCAACACTCGCTCTCTCCTCCACTGCACCCAGAACCTCCTCTACCTCTCTCTCCGCTCACGCGCTTCCACTCTCCAATGGTTCACGCTTCACCACACGCTCCTCGCCCCTCTCCCTCCCATCCCCTCCCCCGCCATCGGCTCCGCCTATGCCGTCATCGGTCCCACCATCTACGTAATCGGCGGTTCCATTAACGACGTTCCCTCCCCCCATGTCTGGCTCCTTGATTGCCGCTTCCACCGCTGGCTCCCCGGCCCCGCCATGCGCGTCGGCCGTGAATTCGCCGCCGCCGGCGTCGTCGACGGCAAGATTTACGTCATCGGCGGCTGCGTGGCCGACACGTGGGCCCGGTCTGCGAACTGGGCGGAGGTGCTGGATCCCGCCGTGGGGCGGTGGGAGAGGGTGGCGAGCCCCGTGGAGGTGCGGGAGAAGTGGATGCACGCCAGCGCCGTCGTCGACGGCAAGGTTTACGCCATGGCAGACCGCGGCGGCATCGCGTTCGACCCTCGCAGCGGCGCGTGGGAGAGCGTGGGGGGAGAGTTGGATTACGGGTGGAGGGGGAGGGCGAGCGTGGTGGATGGGATTCTGTATTGCTATGATTATTTGGGGAAAATCAAAGGGTTCGATGTGAAATTAGGGTTGTGGAAGGAGTTGAAGGGGTTGGATAAGGGTTTGCCTAGGTTTTTGTGTGGTGCTACCATGGCTGATTTGGGTGGAAATTTGGTTGTGGTTTGGGAGTGCCAAGGGAGTGGGAGTGTGAAAGATATGGAGATTTGGTGTGCGGAGATTGAGGTGAAGAAGAATCCCGATGGGGAATTGTGGGGTCACGTTGCTTGGTTCAGTAAGGTTCTTTCTGTTCCTAAAGGCTCCTCCATTGTCCACTGTTCTTCTGTTGCCTTGTGACCTTCCTCATCAGGTTTTCCAATATTCTTCTGTTTCCTGTTTTTGTTTAATTGGACAACTTAACTCTTTTTCTGAACTGGGCTTGACTTTTAATTGGCTAATAGATTTTGAGGTTCAGTATTGTCTTCTTCCTTCCTATTCATTCTAATATTCTTTCTGCTATCTTTCAGGTCCTGATATAATGTAAGCATTCCTTGACTTTACATTAAATTGATCTTGCAAGTTCCTTTCGAAGTTTGATCAGGTGACGTTTCAGCTCCAGTGTTGTCTGTAAATAAATGAACAGGTGCTGCTCAAATAGTAGTGCACTACCACAACTGTATAGTTAGTATGTAGTGTATTCAGTTTAGTACTTCCGTTGTGTCATCTTTCCCTTGTATTTCTTTTTGTATCTGAGTGAGTTTGTGAGTTGCACAGTTAGTACTAAATGCCAAATGCCCTCGTCCAATAAAATGCTGTTAGTTTTCAGGTTTATATTGTTCCACTTTTACCAGGTTTTAAGGAGATTCTTTGGATTAATTCATTCAAATTAAGTGAACAAGACCTCGTAGTGAATGTGAGCTTATTACCATAAAAAATTGCTGCAATAGGCATACTGAACAAATGCTGCTGCACAGTGCCTGGTGTAATGTGTGTAAAACTGTGTTAAGTTGATAATAATGTCATGTGACTCGTGCTTGTTTTGTTGTACTAATTGATATATGGTTTGATACGAAGCATTGGCTCTATAGAGTAATGCTTTATGGTCATCGCTTCATACTCAAATAAAATCCTACATGCACGAACGTCAATGTTAGTGTTTAGTTGCATAGAAGTTATGGTACGATCAGCTGGAATCAGATTATGGAAATTGTGCTGGTGCAAAGGCATGTAGAGTGGAAGTAAATCAAGTAATGTGTAACAAGCATTGTTTGTGAAATGAAAGTTAGTCTCCGCGACTTTGAAATTCAAAGGTTAGTACAGAAGTATCTCTGCTTTGAAATTTCAATGTGTCTGGATCTTAGCAATAATCTTAATACATGTCTATCCTATATCCATGACATGACATCCATTAGCAACATTTGGTTCAAGAAGTTTAATGTTCCTGAGAGTAGGGATTTAGCATTGTTTTCCCCCTTGGAGAGTACTGAATTGACAAACAATGTGAATATTTTTAAATGGTGACCTCATAAATCACTCTTTTGAAATTAAATGGTTAAAAAAAATTGAGTAGTATTCAATCTATGTATATAAATCCTGAAATTAAATGCACGATAATGTATTGAAGGATTTCAAATATTCTTAACTCAAATTAATACGCATTGGTTAACAACTTTTACCAATTCCAACTTCTAACATTGAAGTGATCTAAAATTTGATGATAATATTAATTTAGATAGAACATCTCGATTATATTTTATAATTTAAATTAATTATATCACAATAAATTCCATCAAATTATAAGTCAAACGGGTCGTAGGATTCTTCATCAACTCATTCCAAACCTTTTTTAAGGCCTACAAATTGTTTCATCTTGCCATTTAAATTAAGATTTAAATTCTTTCATGTAATGGTGTTCTACTTAGAGGAAAAAAGAAAGAAAGAAAAGACTTATTAATTATTTTTTTATATTAGATATGTGTAAGGTTAATTAATAAAAGAAGATTTAATTTTCTTTAATGATATACTCAAATGTTGTTAACATGTTTCTCTTTCAGGCAAATGTTTTCCGGTGGCATGATGCATATTTTATTTTAAGAGTACACGTAATGCTGTTCTTAATCATCTGTTTCTGTACAATTTATTATATTTTCTTCTAGCCAAACGAGTGTGCAGTTTTGCATCAATCAAATAATTTAACAATTAATTCAGAAGACAAAAAGTAATTGCATTAGCGTGCTTTATATTAGTTCATTCGAACAAAAAAACTATAATTTCTAATTTATTTTAATAAGTAAAAAAATACACTTATAAATTATTTAGTTCTTATATTTAGTGAGCTTTTTTTAAAACTTTTTTTTCCTTATATTTTTATGAATTTTTTGTTTAGACTTCTCTTGTTGATGTGACTAAAAACAAAAAAACAAAAATTGGCATGTTGTAACTTCTTAAATAGGTACCTCATCATAATCATTGGAGATCAAAAGTGATAAATTAAAGAAAATTTTTTGAAAGAACTAAAAGCAAAAATTTATAAAATTATAAAAAAGATATTGAAGTAAAAAAAAAAAAATATATATATATATATATATATATATATAATGGTATTAGTAGTTGTTTTTTTTTTTTTTAAAAAAACGTATCACTATTTCAGTTTTGCTTTAACATAAGTTTGTTATAAATATATTATTTAATATGCTTTTAATTATTAATTAAAATACAATAAACATCATAAAAGTACAAGGGAATTATTAAACTCAGAATAAAAGTTATTCAGGTAATCTATATTTTTTTATTTTTAAATAAATTTTAACTATTAACTAAGAGTGTATCGCTAGTATTTAGTATTTTTTTTTAAAATTAATTACTGAAAGACAGAAAAAAAAAAAACCCTATCTAAGATGATTTATGCTATACTATTTGTTCATTTAAGATGCATCTCACTTGCTAGTGGATACAAATAGAGATGAGCATCGATTAGATTCAACAAAAAAAAATTAAAATCGAAATAAATAAATCTTCGTATAACATGAATCATTTCCGTCCGAAACACTTATTTAATTGGAGTGTTGTCAATGGATGTGATAATAATGAAAACAAAAAAGCAAGAGAAAGAGAAATATGAACACCAATAATAATTAAATATGCATTTTGGTCTTTATATTTTATGATGTTTTAAATTCATTCTCATACTTTTTCTACTTCAATTCTTATATTACTCCATTATTTTTATTTTAATATCTTCTACTGATAGTATTTCACAAAAAAAAAGCGTCATAGTCTTTATTTAGCTATATCAATTACTAAAATATTGTTAAATATACAAAAATGAGAAACTAAACTAAAATATTTTTGAGAAAACAAAAAGTTTGTAAAAACGTTGAAACCAAAACACAATCAAGCTAAATAAAGAGTATACTTTCTAAAATAAAATTGTAGCAAACAAGGTATTAGTGTTTTGAGAATTTGCTAATAATACACTTTATAGCATATTTTTGCAAACACATATTTTTTTAGTTAAAACTTATTAAAAATTATAAATTTTTCATAAATCTCAAATTTGATTTAATAATCCTGACTAATATTTTAATAATAATTTTTACGTAATAATTAAAAATATATAAAAAATATATTTCTAACAATTCTTTTGATACTTCGTTATTCTCTTTGCATTAATTTTTTTTTTTTCAATCAAGTTACAGTTTTCTTTAGTAAAATGTATACAGGGCTATGAATTTTGGCAGATTGGGCTGCTTTGGGCCCAGTAGTGGAAAGGTCGAAGAGTATGTTTGATAGGAGTGGAAGAGGAATTAGGGTTTTGTGAGAGAGAGAGAGAGAGAGTGAGGAGCAATGGCGCCGAAGCAGGGAAGAGCGAGGGTTAGCAGAAACCCAGAATTGATAAGGGGAATTGGAAAATACTCAAGGTCTCAGATGTACCATAAGAGGGGTCTCTGGGCCATCAAGGCCAAGAACGGTGGCTCTTTCCCTCGCCACGATCCCAATCCCAAGCCTCAAGCACCCCCTCAGAAACCCCCTAAGTTCTACCCTGCTGAAGATGTCAAGAAGCCTCTTCTCAACAAGCACAAGCCCAAAGCTACCAAGCTCAGGTCACTCACTACTCTTCAACATCAACACCTATTTTGTTATCAATTGTTGAACATTTGGTGTTCTCAAACAAGTTATCCTTTGATATGAAACATAAGGTGGTCTAGATTGAGACTTTAGGTGGTGAATGAGCCCTATATTTTCTTTTCATTTTAGCTATAGTTTTCTTATCTTATTTAGATAGAGAATCTGTGTCTCTGATGATTTTAAATGGTTTGTTTTGGTTTTCAGGGCCAGCATTACTCCCGGGACTGTGCTGATTCTTCTTGCCGGCAGATTTAAGGGAAAGAGAGTAGTGTTTCTTAAGCAGCTTCCTTCTGGGTTGCTTCTCGTAACCGGTACCCCTTTTTAATCTTTCTGCTAAATTATTTATTTTCTGCGTGCGTGTGCATTTGAGTAACCATTGTTATATAAAGAGGGCAAATGCTGTGGCTGCTACAGTTTTATGAGGGAGTTTCATGTTGAAGTCTTTGTTCTTATCTTAACCAGTTGTATCTTGTATGCATACGTATTTTTAAAGATAATTAAGAATGGCTTGAAGAGGTATACTATTTCATTGTGAATATTGAGCATTTTAGTAAGGATCAGTTTAATGTTTACAATATTACCTCACATTTTATTTCTTGAATTGACTGTTACTCTTATTTCTTCACATTCTTAATGATGTCTCCCGTACTATTTTCTTTTGTGCATGTCTGTCTGTGGATGTTAGTGATTACACCTGTGCGTGGATTCTCTAACCTGTTTTACTTTAGCTTTCGGTACCAATTGATTTCTGTTTGAAGGCACAACACTCTTCCTATAAAGATTTACCCTACTTTCCAGTCTTATCTGCCCATTTTTCATAGGCTTCTTTCTCACCATTTCAGGTCCTTTCAAGATTAATGGAGTTCCTTTGAGACGCGTGAATCAGTCGTATGTTATTGGCACATCAACCAAAGTAGATGTTTCTGCAGTTAATGTGGATAAATTTGACGACAAGTACTTTTCAAAGGAAGTCCAGAAAAAGACAAAGAAGGGAGAAGGGGAGTTCTTTGAGGCAGAAAAGGAGGTTAGTTTGTCAAGTTTTGTAATTTCCCCGCTCTTGTATCAGTAACTTAGTGCCATGTTATTGGCTCATGTGTGATGTGTGCTGATCTGTGCGATGTCCCAATGTAGGAGAAAAATGTGCTCCCCCAACAAAAGAAAGATGACCAAAAGACTGTGGATTCCGCATTGATAAAAGCAATCGAGAGTGTTCCAGACTTGGTGGTTTACCTAGGTGCCAGGTTTTCCTTGAAGGCAGGGGTGAAGCCTCACGAGCTAGTCTTCTAGATGAAACTAGCGTTAGAATTGTCTTCCTATTCTTTTTCTTGGCTGAACTTTGATCTTATATTTGTATTCATTGGTAATAGACATATGAAAAACGCGAGTTTTATTTATGTAGTTAACATATTGTTCCAGGGTTTTTCCTTCAATTTTGCTCCCTTTTTTAAATGTCTAGAATTTTACTCGTGAACCGAGTTATTTATGATTTTAAGGCTTGTTGGCTTACCGAATGAAGATAGTTTCAAACAGAAAAAGTTCGAAAGATAGATGATCTACCATTTGGGCGTTTAAAATTAATTGTTTTCCATGTTAATGCTTAAAAAGTTCAATGAATTATGAATACGCTATTTCAGGAAGTATTCAATGCAACTTTGATAAATTTGATGAAATCATTGTAACATGCTAAAAGCAAAGAAAACATAGGTGCATCCATGGAAATTGGAACCGACTATGTTAGATAAAATGTTGAAAATAAGTTACGCATGCATTAACTGATCTATCCAGTTTGGATTATAACAAACGTCAGATCTACCCACAAATATACAACCAAAAAAAAATGAATTAAATACTGCTTCCCGCCAAAGTATGCTCACACAAATTACGCATTTGTGTTGAAGTTTGTACCAGCATCATGCTTAACAGCCATTTTGACCTTTAAGAAAGCCTTTGATTTGTTCTAGAGCCTGACAAATACACAGGCACAAATAAGTATCAATGATACAAAATGTAGATCCTATTTTAGCTCTGGGGGATGTTAGTTGGTCTAAGAGCAAACTAAAATGAAGTTCAGAGGGGATGGAGCAAAAAGTAGCAGACCTCAATTGCAATAGCAGCTGGAGATAAACCTAACACGTCTTTTTGGCCCCGCTTTGCTGCCATATCTGTACAAAAAAACATAACACAATAATAATAAATGGATGTTATCTGGAATCAGATCAACAATGAATAGTACACTTTAGAGCTTCACCGAACCACAATTTTTATTTAAACAAGTGAAATAACATTTGCAAGCATACTTTCCAAGGAGACCCTGGCATTGGCGTTTGCATATGATTCGCTTCTTTCTTCAAAAAGGGCAGACAAACGCATGAAAGTCTGCAGGTAAATTCCACAGGGTAAAATTTGTTAGTGGAAAAAAAAATTTGATGATAATTCCCTGCTAAGATCAGTTCCTCCAACTTTGTGATTTAATATTAATATCTTACATTTTGTGAAAGAAAAATACTCATGTCATGGAAGAGAAATTATTTACCCTTGTGAACGCATCTCCTGCTTCATAATGTAGAAGAGGGCGAGAATTAGTTCCTACAGCTGTTATTCTCTGAGCCAAGGCTTCTACAGGTACATCCAACCAAACACTAATGCCCTGGTGCATATATTTCCTGGCAATCCATATACAAATATGTAAAAACTAATCATAAAATTGGAGGTACAACTTTTCTCATTGGTATGTTAATTATTATACCAATTGATTGGCCTCAAAACTGCACCTCCACCAGTAGAGATAACATGTCTATGCATCATTGATAGCTTCCGCAATACCTCAGTCTGCAACAATAAAATAAGCACGGCAAATTAACAGCGAATGTGATAATCCGATAATAGAACCTGGAGGAAAAACAGAACAATTCACAAATCACAATTCCCCAAGTGTTTTTATTGTACGTAAGAATAATAGCAATTGGGAGATTTTGTGGTGGCTTGTTAGCATGTGCAATCGTAAGACATTAAGCCATCTACTTTTATCCAACACCATATTCCATGAGCCTTACCGTTAGTTATTTAACAACTTAACCAAAGTTTTAACTTAGGCTGATATCAATCTAACTCATACATCAAATGATCAAGCACTTAGTATGAGATCAAACTAACTGCAGAACTTGAAGTGTAATACACACATCCCTCCCTTGATGGGCTGTGGTTGGGTTACAACTCCGCCGCCACATTTAAGAGTTAAAAAAGATACAGGGAATATGATCCATAACCGGGGACTGTCCCCTGAACCTTTTCTGAAGAGAGGGGGATTTGTTTGGGCAATAGGGGAGGATCAACAGAGGCGATTTTATTAAAAAGAGCAACGCTATTTGTCAAGAATTTTTTCGACTAAAATGAAGTGCCGCCAATCACCTTCGAGCTCTATGCAGGCATTACAAGGTTGAAAAGTAATTTTCTAAAATAACTTTCATGCCACTTTGATTTGCATGGAATATTGTAGAAAAGTTTTCATGAAGTTCAGCATTTTTCTGTTAAAAAAATATCTCAAACCACGTAGGTAATGTAGAGGTGAATCCACTCCTTGAAACCAGGCTGATCAAACACTAATTCAGGACTCACTCCTGTTCCTAACCCGTCGAGTTGGACATCGTGTTTCATGTACATTCCACACCAACAGATGGACAGACCAAGCTCAGATGCCGCATAACGTAGACGAGATCACTCATTAAACCTGTATCAGTTTATATTTAATTTCTCTACATACCAAACACAACCAATTTATTTGCAAAATTCGAAAGTTCCTAGAGTAATGTTCACAATTTATTGACAAAGGAGACTAAAATGTTGGACAATTTAAAAGAAGCAAGCTATCGCTAAATCATTAATTGGTATTCAGAATATAATGCTCCCACCTCCTTGTTGCAGCTTACTAAATGAAGGTAGACATTCTATGCAGATTGAATTTGGATAGAAGAAATAGGAAAACCTAAAAATTCAAAAACTTCAACAAAATTTTCCATATACGAATGTAAACTGGAAAGCTTGTGTTTTTTGACTGACCTCTTTATCACGGAAAAAATCCTCTCCATGGTGCTTAAATATATCAGCTACAGAAGTTCCATCTACTTCTTCCTCCACCAATGCATCACTACTCCCATAAATGCAAAAGAGAAAATGTGGAAAATGTTCAGCAGAAACTTTAATGCGATACTCAACATTTACATAATGAATATTGTATGCCAAAGTAAGACCAGACATTAATCTATGGACACAATACATTTGTTACATCTCCTTAAAGTCAGATGATATGAATTGAATATAATCACGAGTTGAAGCTCATTCTTTCTCTATCATGCTAGTCTATTATGTTTTCAAATGATGCATTCTTCACTTACTGTCATAATTCTATGTTTCTCTTCAATAATTCTATGTTTCACTTTGAAGAGAAGACAGGTAGGGCAATTACCACACTAACCTATCAAAAAATGAATAAGAAAGCACTTGGGACAAAATCTTTCCTACAGTTGTCTTTCCAGAGCCCATCATTCCTGCATGTCAAATTCAAAACATTTTGAATGCCCAAAGTAATTTTTCTTGCAATGTATGTAAGCATAAATACTTCGACTAAGAGCCTTACCAACAAGATATATACAATGTCCATTTAAAAGTGGCTCGATCTCTTGTGATTTACTCTGAAAGTTTATTGATTCAAGTAAGATAATGGCACTTAGATGCCAAGAGAAGCAACAACTAAGCTCAGATTACCATGTCTAAATGCTGTATTATAACCGAAGGGTATATGGCATCACTAAACTGAAAGGGCATCAATCAATTAAAAGTGGCAAAAGGCAGCATTCTATACCTTCAAAATCAACTCTTCATCAATAACAGCATGAAGGCTTCCAGATTCTAATGTTGAAGCTACAATAATGACATTTGAAAAAAGTTGTTAATACTTAAATGGGCAACACTTATTACAGTCATTAAAAATTACATCTCAGAGCATACTTATATACTAGATTTGATCAAACACATACCCTTCCTTAAAAGATATATATTTTTTCAACTAATCGACTTAGAGAATAGTGATTGAAGCTGCGGATAATTAAAAGTAGTTCAGAATTGAGCGATGTAGGAACATCTAGCTCACCAATCACCATCATAGAAACTTTCTTGAAGTCACAATGATTTTCAATGCAGACACCTTATCTCTGGTGCCCCTGCATTTGATGGGCCAGTGAAATATATTCTACTTGTTTTGTTTGTATAAATATATTGCGATTCAAATTAAAAATATATTCTTCTTTTGCAAAGAAGTGCTTCGAGGTTTATATCATTAATTTAAAAAGTTAATTCCTCTAGTAATGTGGAACGTAACCCAACTTAAACCTTAGCTTTATCGTAATAAGTTTTCATTGATATTAATCTGTTGAAAGGTCATTCAAATTTCTGCAGAAAGAACCTGGAGGAAGTAGATCCTGTGTAAAAGGTTTGTTGGGTGTAAAATTGGTTCCCTTCCAATACCAATAGACAGTAGAAGGATATAGAAAATACATCTGAGAAAAAGACTAATGAACGAGATTCATGTTCAAATTCTAGATACGATCACTTCGTGAGGAAATCACTAAATCCCAAGACCCCACATGCTTCCTATACTTATTTTTTCAAACATTTTACAAATTTTAAGAGTGTTAAAGCTCTGATGAAAATTTATTTGACGTTTCTGCAAATGATTCACTGGGGAAGCAGCGAACTACTTATTAAAAGGGGTATAAACTAATGGGAAGGTACATTCAGGGCAGATTTGCAATTTCCATACAGCTACTAATTATAAGCTCTATCATCCTAATTCATTGACAAATTTACAATAATAGCACAACCTTCTTCCTGTAACAGTAGTAACACAATTTTTAAAATTGCAAGATGGCGACTTCAAAATTAGTATTCGTTTGGTAAACCATCACACTCCAAGTAATTAACATCGAGAATAACATGACCGCAATCCAGCACCGCCTTTTGAAGCCATTATTTTGATTTCAATAAATTGACACTCACAAATCAGATTTTATTACTATTACTGTTTATTATATCATATTATTTGAAACAATACAGTCAAAATAAGATATATAATATAATAATACGTACGGTTGAAAGCTAAAGGGGAAAAAGAGAGAAACAAAAGAAATTTCATAGTTTGCAAATTGTCAAATTATGAGTAGTTTTTCAAGGCAACCTGAAACATCCTTATACGAACATGCAACCTCCAAAGGTACCCTCCTTCGCGGTTTCCTCATTGAAGGTCTCGCTGGCTGCAACTTAGCCGAAACAAAAACCTGAAGCTTCTTTGGGTCCTTCAATTCACCAGATATTCTCAGAGAACCACGTGGCCTTGTTTTCCCAAGCTTGTCGCAATACGCCATAGTTGAAAGTTGCAAGCCTTGAACCACTTTAGCTTCCATGGCGCTTCACCTCGAAACTGCCGAATTCACCAATAAACCAATCAAAAGTATAATCAGAAATGGTTTCAGCGCAGTGAGAGGTAGTTATCGATTACGCAAACTCATTTTAAAAACCTTGTATCCAAGTTGATGAATAACAGTGGAGCAAGAGGACAAAATTAATTGATAAAATAGAGTGAGTGAATCCAGAATGAAACATAAACAAATATATAAATATAAATAACGAAATTCGATGTCACGTTGCTGTATCACTTTGACTCGAAATGTTGAATTAGTTCATTTGAATGTCGAATATAATATGCAAATAGATAGAAATTCCGAAACCTTCAGATTTCACCTCGCATTACTTACTTGGTGGCACTCAGAGCCGAAGCTGCTCCAGTGGTTTATTGCCAATCACAAAACAGTTTAGAAGCGTAATCTAATCCTAATGGACATCATATCATATCACACATATTTTTTGGTAATTTTTAATGCGTTGACCTTATAATATGATAAAACTATAGTGAACTGTAAAGTTTAATTAAAAATTATTATCTTTAATAAAGAAAATATAATATTTTTACTTTTTCATCACATAATTAAATTATACTTTTATCTATTTGGCTAATAAGTATTAATTTAAGTGAAATATATTTAATTTCTGTTAAGTTTTGAATTGAAATTTCATGCATAGCAAACAAAAAACAAAAAACAAAACTTCTGTTAAAAGGGTTAATATTGTAGTATTATGACTATTTAAAAATTAAATAAAAGTAATTTTATAAAAAAAGAAAATATAATCTTAAATAAATATAAAAAAGCACTGTGTTAAAGTAATTAATAATTTGTATATAATTATCTAAAATTAATTTAAAAGTACATTGTAGATACAGAAAATAAGTGTATATTTATGCACATCTATTCATGCTTAAATTCCTTATATGTAAGGTTTTGTGCTTGATTTTAAATTTGAGTAAATTATATTTTTTGTTGAAAGATATATATTACATTACTCTCATTTTTATTTTAAAATTATATATCCTTCTTTCTTAAAAAAATTAGAATGTATCAAAACTTAATTAATTTTAAATTTTTAGTTAAAGTATTATACAAACACATGTTTGACAATTTTGTTTTCCTGTAATACTCTTTTAAATAAATTTTGTACTTTCTTTATCAAACTTTTAAAAATCTCAATGAATTCAATGTACTTTTTATGGAACAATATACCCTCGCATTATTATAAGAGTTTTAAAAGTCTGCCTAAATATTAAATAATAAAAATAAAACTAAAAAAGTGTCACTTTTAATAAAAATATATAAAATATTAATGACTTGTATTATTAATATATTTGAGACCAAAAAGTGGAGAACAAAAATTTTATAATATAAATAAAAAATAGACTAGGACTAAAAAATTAATCAATAAATATATAATTAGAGTGGAAATGTTATTTTTTAAAATATTAGTATGTTTTGGTGAATGCTTCATTCTTCGTTCGAAACTAGTGAATGTCGGGTGTAAACAAAGTTTGATAAACAAAATGATTATGTTTTATTAAATTTTAAAATTATTTATGATCCATTTAAAGTATGAGCTAAAAATACATTAAATTATTAACACATTTTTAATCTGTGAAATATTGTATAGGATAAAAAAGTATATATAATTATTTATTAAAAATTACATAATTTAATACCATTTACTGCATTAATATTGTTAGATATTATAATTTTTAATAAAAATTTATTATATATGTGTTTTTATCCTTTATAATGTTATATAAGTTTAAAAAAATTGTATTAATAAAAAATATAAATATTTGTAAATACACCGTTAGAATGCATAATTTTTTATGGCATTAGTATGTGATGAGGATGAGTGATGATTGTCGTTGGGGGAAGTGTAGCTGATGAGAGGACTTCATCTACCAATTCCGTTCGTAGGTGAGGGTTGTGGCACGTGAAACTATCACAGCACATCATTTCACTAACTTTCTAACCAAATTAGACAATTGCGTACTTTCCTTAGAACGGGAAACAATAACGTACCCTCCTTAAAACGGGAAATGATGGTTGGTTATGATACAAACAATTTAAACATGTATTTAAAGTAGTTTTTTTATAAGATTTATATTAAAATGTCCAGCGTGGTAAGAGGAATTAATTACGAGTAAGTTAAGGTAAATTTGATTATTAAAATTAATTTAGATACATGCCGTAATTATGTTTAGTGATTTAAAATACAAAATATTTTATAATTTTAGTAGGTTGAAGGTTCCGCGTGACTTATAATATTTTCTTATACAACAATTCAATGCGAGTTAGGTACATTTACAAAGTATTTAATACAATTTGAATTTGAATTTCTCTGAGTTAATCCAAATGTTCGACGGTGTTTAATTATAATGTGATAAAATTCATTTTAATGTAATTATTAAATATGATTAAAATGTAAATTTAAATTATTGTTATTTATTGCTGAGCCCATGAATCAATTTTTTTTTTTTAAATTATTTCAATTTAATGTGTGATCTTAAATTAAAGTTTCAGTAAAATAAATGTGTTAAATGCTTTGTGTATTAATCTGAGTAAACATTTTAAATTCCTTCAACATGTGAAAAAGTTATCTGAATATGAAATATTAATAAAAGAAATTCAAAAATATAGTCTTTTTTTGCAATATTACTAGAATATGAAAAAGAAAATGTGAATGACAATTTTACCATGAACAACACTATAGCAGAAACGCAAGCGACAGTTTCATGTCTCTACAAAAATGCTAATAGCGATTTTAATATGAACATAATCATGGCAGGATGCAGGCTGCAATTTCGAGTTTCTATAAAATTACAAATGGCAATTTTGATGGTGATCAGGAACTAAACTCGCTAACGACACTTTTAAGCAACTATAGACACTATAATACACAGAAATATGTGAGCTCTGAATATTATAAACTCGTCGTCAGCGAGTTTTGACTTTATCTATCGGGCCATGCAAATAACTGTTGCAATGAAGACTATATATTGTTTTTTATACATTGCCACCTGAGCTGATGCTCAATGCACAAGAGGGCGATTCAAAAGGAACCGCTCTCATAACTCATTTTAGAGAGCGGTTCAAAAGGAACCGCTCTCATAAGTCCATTTAAGAGAGCGGTTGCTTCTGAACTGCTCTCATAAGTCCATTTTAGAGAGCGGTTCCATTTGAACCGCTCTCAGAAGTGCATATTAGAGAGCGGTTCTGCTGGAACCGCTCTCTTAGATTTAAAATGGACGGCTGGTGAGATTTTGATACACGTGGCAACATCTGAGATGAGTCGCACTGCTATTGGCGAAAGCTCATTTCGCCCTGCAGTTAGCGAAACTGCTTTTGACCGTCTCCCTTCTTCCTCCTCCGTCACGGTCCTCCTTCGTTTCCATTTACATGTTCTCCGTCTCTGCTCCTCTTTCGTCGTCCATTTAGCTTTTCTCCGTCTCTGCTCCTCTATCATCGTCCGAAGTTTCAAAATTTGTTTTGATTTGCTGTGAAGGATCAAATACTGCTACGAATTTAAGAGGTATGGAATTATAACAACATGCATTTATATATTATTTTTAATTTGATTTTGTTAATTAGAAAATCTGATAATAATATTGTAATATTTTTAAACTCTACGTATGTAAGTGATTTGGTAATTAAGTGGGGGTGAGTGAAGAATTTGCTGAAAGGTTATTAAAGATTAGTAAAAAAGAATTTAAAATTTAAATAGTTATTTATTTATTTATATATAGATTAATATATTTTTAGAAAAAATGAAATGTGATATAGTTAATTAAAATATAAAATTATAATTAATTGTTAAGAAGATAGGTTAAATTAAGATTTATAAAATTTGTTTACAGGAATTATTATAGATATTTATTAAAATACAGAATAATAAAAATTGAGTTAAATAAAATAAATATATAAAACTAAATATAATAATTTATACTTAGTTTGATTGTAATAAATAATTTTTACACTTATATTGAAGTAAAATTTTAAAATTGTATTTATATAAAATTTATGTATTATTAATATGTTAGTAAAATATAAATTATTATTATTATTATTATTATTGAATGAAATTTTTTTACTAATATTTTTTATTGTTGTATAGATGGCATCATCTTCACAACAAAGTAGGGTTATTAATCCCGGGCTAGAAGATCCATCACTTCTTCGGTTTCAGAGTATTCATGTTTCTGAGCATATTTGGGATGGACGTGATCACCCGACATTGAGAGTTAGGAAGAGTCCAAATATTCCCGGTGGATTAGAAGGTATTCCGGAAGAAATTATTCCACATCTGGAATTAGCGGGTTTTGTTGGAGTGGCTAACTTGTCTAAGCTTCCTGTAGACGTGGGATTGATTACTGCATTAGTAGAGAGGTGGAGGCCCGAGACGCACACCTTTCACATGCCCTCTGGAGAGTGTACTATTACCCTTTAGGATGTTGCTATTATATTAGGATTACGCATAGATGGGAGACCTGTTATAGCACCCACTGGGGGTGATTGGGCTCAGATTGTGGAAGACAGCCTAGGTATGAGACCAGGATCAGAGGCTTTTGTAGGGAGTTTCTTGAAGATGAGCTGGTTGGACGAACACTTCACTCATATTGCCATGCATAATCAGACTCCACTGCAGATCACTCGGTTTGCTAGGGCATATATATTGAGGCTTATTGGAGGGTTCATGCTTCCTGATCACTCTAGCAGTAGGGTATTTGTGAGGTACTTGCCTTTGCTTGAAGATTTTGAGTTGACCGGTCAATATAGTTGGGGTTTTGGAGTTCTAGGTTATTTGTATCAAGAGCTATGCATGACCACCAACATTGATCGTGTTGCTATTGGAGGACTGACTGCGTTAATTGTGATTTAGGCTTGGGATAGATTTCCCCAGATAGCACCTATCAATCCTCCCTATAGTCGTCCTTATCTTCCGTACGGTGTTAGGTAAGTTGGTATTGTTATTGCTAGCACTATGCATTTGTAGGTGTTCTATAATGTTATTTGTTTGGCTTCATGTTTTTATGGTCAATTACTTGCAGATGGTTATCCCACGGTATCAGAAGGGGAAAGAAAGATGTCCACTACTACAGATATATTTTTGATCGTCTAGCACGTGATGAGGTATTATAGCCAACTTTTGCTGAGTTACTTATTTAAATAACTTGTTAATTACGTACTTTTTTGTTATTAATCTGTTTTGTATGTCATCATACAGATTGTGTGGGTGCCATACAATATGGAACTCATCAATATATTACCACCTATTTGTAGAGATGGTATGGACTTATGGAGGGCAGTGGTGCCACTTATATGTTTTCAGGTATGTGAGTGGCATCAACCTGATAGAGTAATGCGTCAGTTTGGCATGGTTCAACACATACCAAGGACTCCTTACCAGCCTAACCAGCTACATGACCTTACCCTCAGAGGGAAGATTGGTCAGCCAAGTTCAATGCTATGTTAGAAATTTGGGAGAGTAGACGACTTTGGGTATTGACTAATGAGCCTCAGTATGGTTTACTTAGCTCAAATTCAGAGTACATGCGATGGTATGTTAGTCATACTCGTCGTTGGATAACCAGGGAGGCAGCAGTATCAGCTTTGTCGGTATGTTTACAAAAATATATACTTTTTGCACTATTACTTTCTGTTTTATATACAAAATTACAGTAATGGTTACTTTTGACTATTTTTAGGGTGATGTGATGGAGAGATTGCATTACTTGAGCACTGATGGACATGATTCTTTTACCTTTAATGAATTGAAGGACTTGTCTGAGACTCTTCTGTCATTGAAGAAGGAGCAAGATCGCATATTAGAGCATGTTTCAACCTCAGATCCACCAGTACAAAGTGGTAATCCTGTCGATCCAGACTTACACATAGATCAGCCGCATCAACGAAGAGAAGGAAGAGGCTTGGCACGTCGACGGAGACAAGTGCAGGAAGCAGAGTGGGCTGTCCCGGTTATGCCAGCGCGACCTGATGGTGTCTTTCCAATACCATCAGAGTTTCCTTTTCATCCATCTAGTTTGATGACAGCCCCGACTTATTTCCATTCATCACAGGGTACACACCATCCATCAGAACACCCATCATCACCTTTTACAGGAACAGAAGATTACATCCCACGACCTGATTTCTTTTTCACACCTCCTCACGAGCACCATTCGCTTTTGACTCCAGGTGCCCCATACAGTCAAGTTGACCCTATACCATCAGACATACATCCTATAGAGTTAGGTATTGATCTTAATGCCGAGTTTGGTGCAGTTGCTGATTTAGGATATGTTCGTCGGAACCCTCATCGAGGAGCTCGAGATAGACAAAGGCAATGCATCTTGACTCCAGACGATCATCATCATCAGGCACACAGGGGGGACAACAATGACATGTTTTTATGTAGCAACTTATTTTAGTTAACATATATTACTGTTAGTGACTTTAATGCTTACCGTAATTATTAATTTGTTTGTGCCTTTACTTGATATAACATTAATGGTTTCATTACAATAATTAATGACAATTACGATAAATAACAATATCACAAGATAAAAAAAATACAAACACCAACATTGTATGATTTGGTTAACCAACATTGTTTTGTTGAGGACAATGACATCGATTGTGACCTACTTCGTTACACTTGGAACACCTTTGTCTAGTTTGTGACTCAACCCAGTCCATTTCATTCCTAATGCGAGTTGATTTTGGTCGGCCTTTACCTCTTGCTCTGTCAACATCAGGCATTAACTTCCATTCGCAGTTTGTAAGGATGTTGCATTCATTTCCCAGGGGCTTCCACTGTGGGGAGTATGCATTTACAACATATTGCATTGAATAAACAGGATCCACATATTGCCAAAAATTGATACTCACGGCTATACAAGCGACTATCACATGTGAACAAGAAAATCGATAAGACTGAAATCTTCCACATTCGCTGAATCTTCTATCCAATATAACTGTCCATTTGTGTCCACCCCTTTGTGTTATTGGATTAAAAGCTTCTTCAACCTCAAAACTTTTTCTTTGTATGTCATACCGACGAACTTGGTGTGATGAAGCTTCTTATTGATTTTTTTGAATTTGCAACATAACTTTACGACAAAACATGCTTCCATTGTGAAGGTCAGACATGGCCTCTTCTCCACGCTTCACAAAATATTCAACCAATCGTCCATAGGTGGCTTTAACTAGTGCACATATGGGCAGGTTTCTAGCACCTTTAAACACTTTATTTACTGATTCTGAAAGATTTGTAGTCATATGTCCATAACGCTGTCCTTCATCATCATAAGATAATGCCCATTTCTCTTTTGATATACTATCAATCCACCTTTCTATATCTTCAGATTCATTGCGAATCTAGTTAACTTTTGCTGAAAAATGACATTCGATGGTGTATAACCTACATATACAACATTCAAAACATTGAAATATCTATCCACGGATTCGATGGATATATAATAATTTAACCATAATCTAGATAAAAAAATTAAATATACCCAATTTGATGAGCTCTTTCTTCAATGCTATATTCTTAAACCGATGATTAAAGTTGCTGGCAATATGACGAATGCAATATACATGATACGCATTTGGAGGTTGCCACCCAATGTGTGGATTTGACACAGCTCCTTTTATACTTTGATGTCTATCTGATATCAAACAAATTCCTGCTCTATCGGTAACATGCAAACGAATCAATGCCAAAAACCATTCCCATGCTGACAGTGTTTCTCCTTCAATAATTGCAAAAGCTACTGGAAGAACACAATTGTTTCCATCTTGAGTTGTTGCAATTAGCAACGTATGACGATACTTACCATATAAGAACGTCCCATCCACTTGTAATATAGGTTTGCAGAATTTAAAAGCCTCATGACATTGTTCGAATGACCAGAATAGTCGTTCAAATACTCTATACCTATTATTCACTTGATGACCAACCACATACTCTTTTGTTTCAAGTTTATAAACAAATCCAGGAGAATTTAATTGCATGTATTCTAACCAACGAGGCAAGGTAGCATATGATTCATCCCAATCACCAAATACTTTAACAATGGCTTTTTGCTTTGCCTTCCAAGCTTTTTTATATGAAATTTTATATCCAAACTGAGCACATATTTGCTCTTGTATCAATGAAATATGTACCGACGGTTCCTCGTTGACCATTCCTACATAAAATAAATTTTCTCAAGTTAATAACAATGTCATTGTAAAAATAAAATAAAAAACTTGATATTTTACTTACCAAGAATGCATGAACAAATTAAATCAGAATCTAACTTTTGATGATCTTGAGAAATTCTCATATTGACACATGTACGTGAACCACCCCACCTAGTAATTTTCCACTTGTTTGAATTCTTCAACAATGAAGCTCTCACTCTCCATGGACAACCAGATGTATGATTTAAGCATTTAACGTACAAACATGTTGGTTTAGACTCAGCCACAAAATAACTTTGATGAATCTTCATTGCGTAATGTTTTAATGCATTCTTCACATCTTATTTACTGTCAAAATATAAGCCAACAAATAAAGGATCTCCTTCAACCCACGATTTGACTTCTTGAAGATGTTTTTCATCCATTTCTTGATCAGGATATTCCCAATTAATATACTTATACTTTGGAGTAACATTCCAAAAAGGAATTACAGTATCTTCTGCATTATATTTATCATTAATATATAAATAAATAACCACAAAAAACAAATTCTTTATAATTATTTCACATTACCTCCTACATTTTCGGTTACTTGTATATGTAAGTTGGAATTAAACTCGCCTTCAACATCAGTAGAAGAAGAACTGCCTAACGAAATTTCTGCTTCATCATCTCCATCAGTGTAACTCTCATAATCTGAGTGTTCATTATCTTCATCAGCATCATTCCTAACTCCTTTTTTGCAACAAATTTATCAGTTTTAATTCAATCAATTACATATATTAAATAAAAGACATTAGAACAAAAATAATTTTACCTTCATTATAATCACGACTCACAAGGGTCCTATCATTTTGTTGTGAAAGTGATAAATTTAAATTCATCGTCTGTAAGGAGATTGATGAACTTCCACCAACAGCAATATCTACATATAACTCAATAATATTTCTACTAGATTGTTGTTGAAATGAACTTATCATACAATCAATATCTTCATCATCACATATATCCAAAGCTGTATACTGTCTAATATTTTTATCAATCAAAAAATGAGAAATTAATCTAGAAATCACTTGATTATGATTAAGATTGAGTTTCACATGAATTTTTCTTTTCAATGTTTCATAACTTATTCCTCGTTTTATTTGAATTACTTTTTTACTTCCTTCAAAACTTACTCCTTCATTTCCTTCATAGATTCTACCATTCCAATATATAATAATAACAATCCCACTCATCCTGCATTTTATTCAAATAAACTTTATTTAATATTTAAACTTTACAATAATTAACATAAATAAAATAAACAATACTCATTAATTAAATATAACTAAAATTATACATTCAAAATTAAATAATAAAATTATTAAATAACACATACCTGAGATTTTCTTCTAATGTGTCCTTCCGATGAAAATGAGAGAAGGGTTGGAGATATATATAGCGTTTAAACTCTGAAATTGGAGTGTGCAATTTCGCCACCAAAATGAAGAAACTGCTATTTGTTTCGCCAGTCCGGTAACGAAATTAATTTAAAAATATATTAAAAGAAAATTTTCGCCATCAAATATGCGAAACTATACTTACATTTCACAATTCGGTTGGCAAAATTCGTGATACGAGTTACTGTATATACCTAAGAGAGCGGTTCAAATGGAACCGCTCTCTAAAAGGAGTTATGAGAGCGGTTCCATTTGAACCGCTCTCTTAAATAGACCTATGAGAGCGGTTTTAATTTAACCGCTCTAAGAAGTCGTATTTTGTTCTTTTTGTGGCGAAATAGGTATTAAAAAATTCAAAAATTAATACTTTCGCCAGCCGTTTGGCGAAATTTTGATCCACGTGGCAAAATCATCCTAGATTGGGAAATTGTTTCAAATTTCCTATAAAATAATAAATTGTTTTTTTAATTTACAATATTTTAATAAATTTACTTTTAAATTCCTTCAACATGTGAAAAAGTTATCTGAATATGAAATATTAATAAAAGAAATTCAAAAAAATAGTCTTTTTTTGCAATATTACTAGAATATGAAAAAGAAAATGTGAATGACAATTTTACCATGAACAACACTATAGCAGAAACGCAAGCTACAGTTTCATGTCTCTACAAAAATGCTAATAGCGATTTTAATATGAACATAATCATGGCAGGATGCAGGCTGCAATTTCGAGTTTCTATAAAATTACAAATGGCAATTTTGATGGTGATCAGGAACTAAACTCGCTAACGACACTTTTAAGCAACTATAGACACTATAATGTACAGAAATATGTGAGCTCTGAATATTATAAACTCGTCGTCAGCGAGTTTTGACTTTATCTATCGGGCCATGCAAATAACTATAGGAATGAAGACTATATATTGCTTTTTATACATTGCCACCTGAGCTGATGCTCAATGCACAAGAGGGGAACCAAAAATTGGAAAAAAAGAGAGAGTCTTTTTGGCGAAAAAGAATAAGGCTGAGAGAGAGTAGGAAATTAGAAAAAAATTAAAAAAATAGTAAAAATTTAACCGTTGATTCAATAAAACATATATTTAAATAAATTCAAAATTTAAATGTAAATTTTATAATTTTATTTAATATATTTTTAATCTATATTTTAATATATATATATATATATATTATCATTAATGTATTATGTGAATTTTAAAATTTTTTATATATTATATTGTAAGGCAATTTTTTTGTTAAATTAATTAGGTTAATTTAGTAATAAATTATTTAATTTTTATATGCAATGAGTTAGGGTAATTTATAATAAATGAAATACTTAATAATTAATAATTTACATGTACACAATATTTTAATAAAATCTTAAAGTTAATTTAAAATAATTAATAACAAGTAATTACTATATTTCATAATAATTATTTATTGTATTTTAAATAATTATAATTTAAATAATAATTATTATGAATTTGTTTGAAAATAATTAAATATATTTAAGTTTTACATGGAACGAGTTAGGATAGTTTATAATAAATGAATTAATTAGTAATTAATAGTTTGTATGTATAAAATATTTTAATAAAATCTGAGAGTTAATTTAAAATAACTAACAACAAGTAATTATTATATTTTCTAATAATTATTTATTACATTTTAAATAATTATAATTTAAATAATAATTATTATGAATTTGTTTCAAATTTATTAAAAATACATTATTGTTAATAATGCGTTAATGTTAATATTTTGTTAATTATATTACTATAATGAGTTTTATATTTATAAGAATTATATTATTTTATAAATATTTTGTAGGAGTTATTTAATATAGATAATGTATTTTAATAATATTTTTTATATTATTTATAATAGGTAATGAGATTGTTATGATCTCGTCACTTGTGGATAACACTTCTAAGGACAAAAATTATAGAATTTTTACGACATACTAACTTTGAACGAATTTCTCAACTTTGTAAAATGCAAATAAACGATTCACTTGTAAATGCATTTGTAGAATGTTAGAGACCTGAAACACACATATTTCACCTAGTTTATGAAAAATACATAATTACATTACAAAATGTTTATATGTTAGTTGAACTTAAGATCAACGGTATAACAATGATTGGTTCTACAAATCCCTTTACTGTTGTAGTACAATATATGTGTGAAAATTTAATAGGAGGCTGATTTGATTCAAAAAACAACATTGATGAATAGAAACTAGATTAAAGTGAGTATTATAATACATTAGTTGGCTTCCTTTAAATTATAACATTAGGTTACAGCATAAAATTGCCAAATATTAACACTGGATATCAATAAATAACACTTTCTATTGTTTTTAGAAATGAAACTTTATGAACATATTAACAAAGCTAACATTTCAAATCTTCAAATGATATATTATATGAAATATACACACATATTGATTTCTCGCATATAAATGACACACCTTTACTTGTATTTAGTATAATCTCACCGTTAAAATAAATTATAATAGACACACTTATTTTGTAATTATAAAAAATACATATATTTTAAAATATATTATAAAACTCGTTTGTTTAGATTTTTTAAATACGGTTGACTTAAAAAACAATTTTTAGTGTATTTATTTAATCTTAAGAAGAACTACATTTTTGTTTATTTTGAAATGTTATTTAAAAAAAATTGTCAAAAAAAATTATAGTTACCTTCTAAAATAATTTTTTTTATAATCATAGATAAACAAAATAAACTTTTAATTATAGCTTTATATGATAAATGTGTTTGTTTTCAAATAATATTTTTTAATCTGTTTATAATTAAACTCGACTCTATAATAGATTAACAAAATTTAATACACATACATGAAAACATACTTGTAAGTTAGAAAAGACCGAGGAAAAACAATAAAATAAAAATTAAGGGCATGTTTTGAACGATTATAGAATTTTATTTGGAAATTAGTCAATAATATATGAAATGTATAAACAATTTATCATATATATATATTAATAAATTTAAAATTATATAAGTTTTTCTAATAATTATATATATATATGTATGTATAATTTTTTAAAAATTAGTTTAGCTTAAGTGTATAATCACAAAATATAAAGTAATATTTTTTTTATAAATTTAAATATAAGTATTTATAAAAATTATAAATTTATATATAATAATAAGATAAGTTTAAGTAATATTTTTTATCTTCAAAATTTAGAATAAAATTACCAAAAAAAGTAGTGAAAATTAAACCGGTTGTAACTAAAAAAAAAAGAAAAGAAGCATTTTACACGTTACTTCACTCAATTTTAACCATAAAATGTATATATGTAAAAAGGATTAACTCTACAAAATGTCTTAGTGTACTCTCATTTATAATATAGAATTAATAATTTTTAAAACAAAATATATTTTCCTAGAATATAGTTAACTTTTTTAAACTCAAATTTAAAATATTTTATTTTAATATTTAAAATCATAAAAAATTATTTTAATTTTTAAAATTTAGTTGTGAAATCATCAAACACATAAATTAGTTGACAAAGAGTTATTTTAACTTAATCTATAGTCTTAAGTTTGAGTTATATTAAATATGGCTGTATTAAATATTTTAAAGGATAAAATTAATACTTTGATTTTTTTAACTTGACATTTTTTTTACATTATTTTGATTTGATTCTTTTTTTAATATAAAAAATATATGTGAAAAATGTGCCAGCAATTTTTTATTTTTTATTTTCAGTAAAGTAACAGTTTTCTTTAGTGAAATGTATATACAGGAGTATGAATTTTGGCAGGGTATGTTTGATAGGAGTGGAAGAGAAATTAGGGTTTTGTGAGAGAGAGAGAGAGGAGCAATGGCGCCGAAGCAGGGAAGAGCGAGGGTTAGCAGAAACCCAGAATTGATAAGGGGAATTGGAAAATACTCAAGATCTCAGATGTACCATAAGAGGGGTCTCTGGGCCATCAAGGCCAAGAACGGTGGCTCTTTCCCTCGCCACGATCCCAATCCCAAGCCTCAAGCACCCCCTCAGAAACCCCCTAAGTTCTACCCTGCTGAAGATGTCAAGAAGCCTCTTCTCAACAAGCACAAGCCCAAAGCTACCAAGCTCAGGTCACTCACTACTCGTCAACATCAACACCTATTTTGTTATCAATTGTTGAACATTTGGTGTTCTCAAACAAGTTATCCTTTGATATGAAACATAAGGTGGTCTAGATTGAGACTTTAGGTGGTGAATGAGCCCTATATTTTCTTTTCATTTTAGCTATAGTTTTCTTATCTTATTTAGATAGAGAATCTGTGTCTCTGATGATTTTAAATGGTTTGTTTTGGTTTTCAGGGCCAGCATTACTGCCGGGACTGTGCTGATTCTTCTTGCCGGCAGATTTAAGGGAAAGAGAGTAGTGTTTCTTAAGCAGCTTCCTTCTGGGTTGCTTCTCGTAACCGGTACCCCTTTTTAATCTTTCTGCTAAATTATTTATTTTCTGCGTGCGTGTGCATTTGAGTAACCATTGTTATATAAAGAGGGCAAATGCTGTGGCTGCTACAGTTTTATGAGGGAGTTTCATGTTGAAGTCTTTGTTCTTATCTTAACCAGTTGTATCTTGTATGCATACGTATTTTTAAAGATAATTAAGAATGGCTTGAAGAGGTATACTATTTCATTGTGAATATTGAGCATTTTAGTAAGGATCAGTTTAATGTTTACAATATTACCTCACATTTTATTTCTTGAATTGACTGTTACTCTTATTTCTTCACATTCTTAATGATGTCTCCCGTACTATTTTCTTTTGTGCATGTCTGTCTGTGGATGTTAGTGATTACACCTGTGCGTGGATTCTCTAACCTGTTTTACTTTAGCTTTCGGTACCAATTGATTTCTGTTTGAAGGCACAACACTCTTCCTATAAAGATTTACCCTACTTTCCAGTCTTCTCTGCCCATTTTTCATAGGCTTCTTTCTCACCATTTCAGGTCCTTTCAAGATTAATGGAGTTCCTTTGAGACGCGTGAATCAGTCGTATGTTATTGGCACATCAACCAAAGTAGATGTTTCTGCAGTTAATGTGGATAAATTTGACGACAAGTACTTTTCAAAGGAAGTCCAGAAAAAGACAAAGAAGGGAGAAGGGGAGTTCTTTGAGGCAGAAAAGGAGGTTAGTTTGTCAAGTTTTGTAATTTCCCCGCTCTTGTATCAGTAACTTAGTGCCATGTTATTGGCTCATGTGTGATGTGTGCTGATCTGTGCGATGTCCCAATGTAGGAGAAAAATGTGCTCCCCCAACAAAAGAAAGATGACCAAAAGACTGTGGATTCCGCATTGATAAAAGCAATCGAGAGTGTTCCAGACTTGGTGGTTTACCTAGGTGCCAGGTTTTCCTTGAAGGCAGGGGTGAAGCCTCACGAGCTAGTCTTCTAGATGAAACTAGCGTTAGAATTGTCTTCCTATATTCTTTTTCTTGGCTGAACTTTGATCTTATATTTGTATTCATTGGTAATAGACATGAAAAACGCGAGTTTTATTTTTGTAGTCAACAGATTGTTCCAGGGTTTTTCCTTCAATTTTGCTCCCTTTTTCAAATGTCTAGAATTTTACTCGTGAACCGAGTTATTTATGATTTTAAGGCTTGTTGGCTTACAGAGTGAAAAATAGTTTCACCAACAGAAAAAGTTCGAAAGATAGAAGATCTACCATTTGGGCGTTTAAAATTAATTTTGTTTTCCATGTTGCTGAATGCTTAACAGTTCAATGAATTATGAATACGCTATTTCAGGGAGTATTCAATGTAACTCTGATAAATTTGATGAAATCACTGTAACATACTTATGTTAATTATTATTATTATTTTGTTAACTGATAAAATGTTTTTATCTTTTGGGAGTGTAAAATTCATTAAAATTACACTTTTATTTTAGTAAACCTTTTTCATTTAATATTATCGTACATTAACTGTTCTTTAAGTTTTGTCCAATAACATTTATATTACATGGCAATTGCTGAAACGCACAAAAATAGGTTAACGAAAATATTTGAAAAATTTGTATACTATCATTACCCTTGATTTTTGTCAAATGCTATCTTATTTTTCATTTTTTAAATATATTATTTAAACTGAGGATAAGAAAGCAGTTTTTGTCGAATTTGTATTCCAAATTTTCGTACTATTTAGATGATTTATCAAACAACTCTATTAGTTTATTAACAAAAAATAAGATATAATGTATACATGTATATTACCAAATACACTCTGAACACTAGAATTTGTACTGCACATTTGTTATGGTTGTGTTCTTTTGTTTTTGGTAGATTAACGATGGTTGGTTTTGGTTTTGTATTTGTTCTTGTTTTATCGTCTTGGATTCAACTGCAGTAGATTTGGGTCTAAAAAAGAAGTCGGGACCAAAAATATTTGGAGCTAGATTATTTTGGGCCTACCCAGCCCATATGACTCATCGTTTTTTGCAATTTCGATTTCAATTCGAGAGTCGAATACTCTACCCTAAGTCCCACCGTAAGCATTTGTCCATATTTGTTCTAGCAGCTTCTTCGTTCTCCTCCTCCCCGGCGCAAAACACCGTTTCCCCACCCCAGAGTTGTCCGGTTCCAATCTCACTTCCCTTCACGCCAGGAGTAACCTGAACCTCTTTTGCGTTGTTTTTCTTTCTTCCACAATGGCGACGGTGATGCAGAAAATCAAAGACATCGAAGATGAGGTACCTAGTTTGAGTGTAGCACAGGGAAATGGTTATAATCATGCGATTTATTCAATTGAATCATTAACTTTTTTTTTTGTATCAGTATCGATTTAGCACTTTAAAATAATCCATAAAAAATTGAGATGGTTTGCGTCCCCTCTTAAGTTATCAATTTACTGCCATTTGATAACGAAACACTTTTTTTAAAGAGCTATTTCTTACAGATTCAGAGTTTATCCTTCAATTTTTATTTGCATATATATATATATATATATATATATATATATATATTATCCTTCTTTTGATTGCTGAGATTCAGTTTTTGGAACGATGAATTTCCAACATCGGAATTGTAGCCACTTAGTTACTTAATTGAATCTAATTGATGTTTCTCAATTGGGTTTTTCCCCCTTTCTCGCCAGAAGTTCATGTGTTGTGTTTTCTTTGGAGTTCATATTGTAACTATGGCGGTTTACATTTTCAAATGTATACCCATTAAGTGCGGTACTCCTAGTCGAATTACATTTTTGTGTAATTCTTTAGGAGTCAGGACATATGTCAATCGATATCCAAAGGATTAGATGATATGTCTACTGATTATTTTTCAACATAGCAGCTGCGAATTTCATTCTGTCCTTAAGTTATTATTTTGATATGATCGTTGGTCAATTGTATCTTTCAGATGGCAAGAACCCAAAAGAACAAGGCTACTGCTCATCATTTGGGCTTGCTGAAGGTAATCACTTAAATGCATTTTGTTTTAATATTAAATGGCGTACAAAAAGATCAATTATGTTAACAACCAGTGTGCTACTCTGAATTTTATTTTAGTTAGATCATTACATGTGTTTTAGCTTTAGTTGAAGTTAAATTATTGAAGATAGTGGGATATCTTCTTTTTATTTCAAACTTGGAGAAAGCTTTTATTTCAAGTACTGAAATATTCTCATGATCTTGTTTGAGTTAGTTGAAGGAGAAATTTGTTATAGACTCACCAGGATTGCATTCAGAATTTTATCTGGTTCTTGACGATATTGTTTTCCATACATTTCATATTGGAATTTGTAGGCAAAAGCAAAATAGCACATTCTGCCCATGCATTTGGCCTAGTTTGTTCTTTAAGGGTTCTTGTTGATTTGTATGTTGATTTTCTTAATTTCCATCCCTATATTCACGACGGAAGGAATAGCACTTTCTGCCAATGCCGTTGGCCTACACTGTCTCCACTCTCCATTTTGGGAGTATCTACTGACTTGTATAGTGATTTGTTTATGATTTTAGGTACATGATGCTAGTTTGCTTGTGCTCCTTTGGGTAAAAAAGAATGCTAAAATATCAGTAAATAAAATCTGAAAATATGAAATCTTATACTTTTTATCTTTTTTTTCTTGTTTCTATGGTCTACATGGATCCTTGATATTTTTTCTTCTTTGATATGATATTAAAGGGAAGATGAGTGTTTCTGTATTCTCCTTCTATATGGAATCCGTCTTCTATAAGTATTAATAGAATTTTATTCTGTATTGCCCCTTTTTTGAGCTTTTTCAGTTCCTCTTTTCTATTGCTGTTTTTGTTGGGGAGTTGATTAATTATTAGTAACTGTCTGGTGCCAGGCTAAACTTGCAAAGCTGCGGAGGGAACTCCTTACACCTACATCAAAAGGAGGTGGAGGTGCTGGTGAAGGTTTTGATGTTACTAAAAGTGGGGATTCAAGAGTTGGTCTTGTGGGCTTCCCTTCAGTTGGCAAATCTACTCTGCTGAATAAGTTGACTGGGACATTTTCAGAGGTATGGAAGTATTCCAGGTGTTACACATTTTCTTCTTTAATGTAGGTATAATATGGGCCAATCTTTATTTCTTTGTTGTGTCTTGGAAAGGGAATTTGATTCAATGGAGTCCAAAGAAGTGCAACCTTTTAATAAAAAAATGGGCTTTTAAGAAGTTAAAAAATGCCGTTGGATACATGGCTAGATTCACAGATTTAAAATACTAGGATGCTAAAGCTCTCTCAGGAATAATCATCTTATTCTAAACCTTGTGAGCAATGTGAGCATAGACCTACTATACAAGTTCCATTCTTCAAATAATTTCCATCATTCTAACTCTAGAGCACTAATGGGGAATTATAAACAGAAGTTCAAGTACACTAATTTTCTTATGGATAATGCTACAGAGGTGATGCATTGTGTTCATTAAGTAATGAACCATCATGTGTGTGCAGGATAATTTTCTCTCTGTATTTGGTTTGGGTGGTGGGCAGCATTACGATTTTCCAAATTATCTTTAAGTTTGGTTAGTACTAAAGAATTTTCTGAAAGTTTACTTGTTTTGGTTTGTAGGTTGCTTCCTATGAGTTTACTACCTTAACTTGCATCCCAGGTGTGATCACATATCGAGGAGCTAAAATTCAGGTACCTCCACATGAGCAAGTTATATATTGATAAATTTATCACCTTACTATGCAGAAGATATGCTGATTGTGGGTTGAAAAACTTGTGTTTCCTAAAATTAAATGCCTAAATTTAGTTTTTTCTGATAATGGTTGAGAGGAGTAAATAATATGTGAATGCTGCCAGTCTATATTAGTAGCTGCTGATTGTAAGCTGTGAGTGAGTCGTTAGTTTTAAGGAACATTTTCTGAAACCAACATTGTTTTGGTGAATTTTATTTCTTATCCTCTTCTTGTTCATACTTCCTGTATATATGAGTAAATCGAGTTGCTTGTGTTGGTTGTTGAACTAGCTATCTCTAGATGACTTAAAATGAAAGAGATGAACACCTAAAAGCTTTGTCTTGTGTCACTTGGTTTTTTTTATGATATTTTTGTCCATGTTATGATTTTACAAACAAATATATCTGGATTTTTATTTTTTGTTGGGCTGAAGAATTTTTTAAAATTTGATAATATCTCTTTAAGGTTCCTAATGTTTGCATACAATCTAATCCTGTTCTATTATCAAATTAAGCATAAAAAAAATAAAGATGAAATCTGTGCAACTACATGGAGGTATTTGTTTTGCAGATTTTTTTCTTTGTTAAATTACAAATTTAGTTCATATACTTGACCCATCTTTTTAATTGGTCTCTACATTAAAAACACTATGATTTAGTACCTACATGAGTAAATGCTTTCAAATTAGTCCTTGCCATTTAATATGTGTTAACGGTGTTAGATGGAGAGATCAAAATATTAAAAAAACTTGGTAAAGACTAAAACATAAATTTTTAACTATATAGCTTAACTTCTATTATAATTCAATTTTGTTTTCAGATCACACCTATGTCTTGTCTAACAAAATTTTACTTTATTACAATTTTGTTTATCTTAGTCCTTAAAGTTGAGTTTAAGCATCTAAAAGCAGAAAATTTTTATTGAGAAAGAATTCATTCATTATGAAAAATATAAAGTGTAATAAATGTTTCTCTTTTTAATATATTTAACTATAATTAGTTCTTACAGTCTTAAAGGCTAGAGTTAACACTTTTTTATTTTTATCTTTTTTCATGCTTTCAAATTAATGAATAAAGTATCAGCATTAAAATTTTTACTATACATCAATAATTATATTTGAAAAGAAAAAACTCTTTATAATAGAGGAGACTTATTATCTTTGGAAACTCTTTATAATAGAGGAGACTTACTATCTTTGGAATATGAAGTTACACTATAAAGAAGTTTGCTTGAATATACAAAGTCTTAAGTATCTTAAAACTTTGTAATTTTTTTATTCAGTTCCTCATTCTTTTCTAAGTAAGTCCAATTTTTTAAAAAATTTCTAATTGGAATATACATTTGTTTATGATAAAAGTGTAATAAATGTTTCTCCTTTGAATAAAATTTTATAATATTTAGTAATTTAAACTTAGTCCTAAGGACTGAAGTTAACATTTTCTTATTTATATTTTTATCTTTTAAAAATATAAGTTTTTAGTCACTTAAAATTTTGTGATGTTTACATTCAGAACTTCTTTTTTTCCTAAGCAAGTCCAATTTTTTTTAATTTCTAGTTAAAATATACATTTGGTTCTTATAGTCAACATTTATTTACAAATAAGTTCCTATGAAGTTAACATTTTAGTTCTTATACAAATGTTTTTTTATATTTTGTTCTTCATCCAACGTTGTTAACATTATTTTAAATGTAAAGGACTAATTCAAAAACGTTTACCCCATGTAAGGACTAAATTGTTACTTGTTTTATGTTGGGACCAAATTAAAAAAGCGTGACAAGTATAAGGACTGAATTTAACTTTTTTGTTTTACATTTAGGCAATAATAAAGGGTTAATGTTAACTCTTCTTTAATTCTCTCTCCTGGGAACCAAGATGGTCCCATTAATATTGTTTACTTCAAAATAAAATTTTCCCTGAATATTTTTCATCAATTAGTTGGAACTTATGACTTTATGATGGTCACATATTAATCATCATACAACTTATAATAATATGATTGTGATTAAATTATGTTCAATATTTAACTAGTAATTATTCAATTTTATTTGGCAGTTGTTGGATCTCCCAGGAATTATTGAGGGTGCTAAGGATGGAAAGGGTAGAGGACGGCAGGTAAAGAAAAAAAATCCATAGTATGCTCTAGTTATGGTTTAACAACATTTCATATGATTTGTGACAAGATAAGCAGATAATTTCAATTAACTAAACCGAAGCATATCTGTTGTAATTAAATTCGGCCATGTGGTCAAAGTTCCTTTGTGAATGAATATCTCTTATCATTTTTTTTAAAGAGAGCAAAGTTCCTCAAAATTTTTAAAAAATGTTTCTATTGATCTTGTATTGAGGTGATATCCATGGCATATTTTGAGAAATTATGGTTTTGTTTTGTCATTAATGAACTTCTGGCTTTTTTTTGGATGGGGTGATTCCTGGAAACTGTTTTGGTACTTAAACACCCTGATCCTACTCCTTTTTATTTTTGAGACATCCAGTTTCTTTTAGAGCATGGAATGCTGTCTTTATTGTGATTTATTTTTTTGATTTACTTACACAATTAGCCTTACATGTACATGAATATAGCTTTCTTGTTCGGCCTGCAAAATATTCCATTTGCTGCAACTTAGGACTATGTTCACTATGCACCTTTTATTTTTCACACTTCATTCAGACACAGACAAACACTCATAATTTATTTTATATACTGTTCTGCAAATGCAGGTTATTAGTACTGCAAGGACATGCAATTGCATTTTAATTGTCCTGGATGCAATAAAGCCAATAACTCATAAGCGTCTTATAGAAAAAGAGCTAGAGGGATTTGGTATAAGGTATGGTAACTTGTAATTTTTTTTATTTACTATTTTATGTTATGTCACCAATTGTCTGGCCAATGTGATTTACTTGCATTTTTTTCCTCTCTGTGTGCAGCGACCTATATTTGAATGAATAGTTCATTTTTTTGGGCTCTCTTAAAATATATTTCCTAATGTAGCATGAATATGATGAATGAATAAAGTGGTTAGGCTTTTGACTCAAAAGCAAGCATTTTGGGTTATGGTTGATGGCAGCCATTGCATCCATTGGCCTGAAGCAACTGTGATTTGATGTTTTGGTTTGGTGTGGATCGTGTGTTGAAGGATGGCTTTGAGAGATAATTATTGAATCTTGTGGAGACTTGCTTCATCTTGGTTCTTTGTGGAAGCAGCCCCTTATAAGTTGGGGGCTTTATTATTTCAAATTTCAACAACCAGACTTGTTTTATTTATGTATCAACAAAAAATTGCGATGTTGCACTGGTGATTTTGTTTGTAGTCTGATAAAATTCTGTTTGGCATTCTACTTGGACTTTGGCCCAAGTAAGGAGGAATGGAACAGCAGCAGGGGTTCATGCATCAAAATGAGCAACAAGGGAAGTGGGACTGCTTGTAACTAACTGTACATGTGGCAGGTGGGCTAGCACTGGGAGAGAAATTTTGTTAAAGAGAATTTGGTTATATAATTTGTAATGGACTTTATTGTCTTTGGCTGTTGTGCCCTTCAAATGACCACAATCATTTGTAAATGTTCTGATGTATTTCAATTGAAATTTTGATTGATGATTTTCTGTTATTTATTTTCTTCTCTTTACCCATTTGTGCCTCTTCTACTGATTAAAGTTTATTTTCTGACTGTAGGTTAAATAAAGAGCCACCAAATCTGACTTTTAGAAAGAAAGATAAGGGTGGAATTAATCTCACCTCAACTGTCACCACAACACTTCTGGATCTTGAGACTGTGAAGGCTATATGTAGTGAGTACAGAATTCACAATGCGGATATTACCCTCAGGTATGATGCCACTGCCGATGATCTTATAGATGTCATTGAGGGCAGTAGAGTCTATATGCCTTGCATCTATGTTGTGAACAAGATTGATCAGATCACACTAGAGGAACTGGAGATCTTGGATAAGCTACCTCATTACTGTCCAATCAGGTAATTCTTTGATTCACTGGTCTTATTACTACCTCAATCCTTTTACCTACCTTTGAGCATAAAAAACATAAGAATTTTGTACATCCTTGTGGAAGGCGCTTAGAGGTTATTATTTCTTTTTTACGAGTACTTTTTTGGGATTTCATTTTGCAGTATTCTCTTGTGATTTTCTCACACATAGCAAAAAGCACTGAAGATTTTTACTATATCATTGTTTTGTTTTTGCTAGGATCTTCCTTTTGACCTTTGATTTGGTTCCACTGACTATAGTTACTTGGCATGTTAAATCCTTCATACTCATGGCCATCCTTAGATTGTCTAAATAATTTTTTCTTCCTTGTTTATGCCTTTGTTTGATATTAGTTAATCTCCCTCTTGCATTGCATCTATATCGGTTCAAAATTGTTGCATAGATTACTATACAAAGCATCTATGATATGATTGGCAACTGTCATGTTTCTCCCATTTCCATTGTTGTGATTTTTGCAATAATTGATTCACAAAGCTGTTTTCTTTCTAAAAATTTGTATAATTTTCTATCTATTCCTCAGTGCACACCTGGAGTGGAACCTTGATGGTCTTCTAGAGAAAATTTGGGAGTATCTTAGCTTAACTCGGATTTATACTAAACCTAAAGGGATGAATCCTGACTATGAAGATCCTGTCATATTATCATCTAAGAGGAGGACAATTGAGGACTTCTGCAATCGCATTCACAAGGACATGGTTAAACAGTTTAAATAGTGAGTGCCTTGTTCGAAAACCTAATAATATCTTAAGCTTCATTCCTTCACAATGTTGAGTAATCTCTCTGTTTTGCGTTAATAAGAATTGAGCGGCAGCATATGTGAAGATTAACTTAGTTTTTCAACTAGAAGGTCTGAACTGTACTTAGTTTTATACTTTTATTAAGAAACCTTTCAATAATATATTCAAAGCAGTCATTTAGGCTATTCCCTCTTTCTCTCAGGCCTATGCTCTACTGAACTTACTTTATAACTTAGAATTGATCTTTAGTTTGATGGATGAACTAGCTTCGCCGGGGGGTTATTGGAAAAAAAAAATGCTTACATTTACCAAATGATGCAGTGCTCTGGTCTGGGGTTCAAGTGCGAAACACAAGCCTCAAAGAGTTGGCAAGGTTGATACTATACTCAATTTACTTTATTTTCTGCTTCGTTCTCTTTCCTCGTACTGTGTGTTGACTTTTTCTTTTTTTCTTATCTCATAAGTAAAGATGTCATGTACTAAGTTGAATATGATATTACGCACCAGGAACATGAACTTGAAGATGAAGATGTGGTTCAGATTATCAAGAAAGTGTAATTTGTTGTAATCAAAAGGAATCCAAGATGTTTTTTTTTTCCTTCTGAAAATGGGTCAGAATGCCTCCACGAGATATTAGAGAATGTTCTGAGGCAAATCAAAGATCCCTTCTTGAGACTTTCTCCAGAATCGTAGATTACTCTCCAATTTCTCACTTTTTTCAGTTGGGGGGTTAGGTAGATTATATTGAAGTTTGATGCGTAGTTATATTATTATTATTAGCTATATCAGGGAACGCCGTTTGTCGCGTTAGTTTTGGAATGTTTGTGTCCAAGACAATTAATGAGTGGAATAATAGGGGTTTTTCTTGTAAACATTGATAGGGTTTGCTGGATATATATAATTCAGGTGGGTATGTTAATATGCCTATGTTGCTGGATATTCTTAACAAAATGACGGCACAAGTTTGGTACAGCATTTACATAAAGCTTTATTTATACTAAAATTAACTTAAAATATATTTTTCCTTGAGGAAAACTCAGCTGGATATGTATTGGTGGTCCAAACAATCCGACTCGGCAGCCTGTATTAGGCTGTCCTGCGTTTTTATTGTGATAAACCCTGTGTCTAAAATTTTCACATCTCCCTTTCCTAACTTTCAATCCCCCTTTCTTAATGAACATAAAAAATTAAAAAGAAAATAGTAAACCCTTCTTGACCTACCTGCATTAGGGGTTTAAGTTTTGCCTAAATTAATCGGAAGAAAATAATACACATCCTTTCTCCTCCATTGCAAGTTTGCAACCTTAACCAAGTTTCATTTTTGTGTTAATTGGTGCTTGTTTATATGAGATTTTAGCCTTGTTCCCTTTACGTCGCTGACCTCTATGAGAGTCTCGCCAAAAGACCAAGTAGTATCAGGTAAACACTTGTAGTAATGTAATAGCAGCTGCTGCTATTAAATTATTGGTAATTGATTGTCCAATGACAGTCACAAATCTAATATAGGCAGCTATAATATTTTATTGAAAAGATAAACGGATAATAATAGTAAAATTTTATTTTAAAAAATATATTTATATAATTTTAATAACACAAATGTGTATATTTTTCATAAAAAAAATTTATTTGTAAATGCTTAAACTTATTTAGTTTAACAAAACCTTATAATATATACATTAAAATCTATTTACTGTATCTGATTTTACATTTACTCAGCTGAAATATGAGTTTTTTTTTTTTTTTATATGCTACATAATGTAACATGGAGCTACCAGATGTGCATTTATTTCTAGATCCCCATCCATCCCTGGCTCCACTTAGCGGGGATTCAAGGCTCACCTTAAAATGCCCCTCGCATTTTCTAACACCCCTAACCCACGGCTTGAAGAATAGAGGGGTTCATTGACTATCTGAGCGATGGAGCTGAAATGCTCATGGTCCAATAACAAGCAGAAAATGTCTAATAAATGGATCCGAGGCTTCGTATAATAAATGAAAACAACAGGGAGAATGAATGAACAGTAAACGCAATTCATCTTTCTATGAAAAGTCAATGCAGGTTACATTGGAACAACATTTATGGATGACCTCTAAATGACACCACTGAGAAAGACAATTGCAAGTTCAATCTAAGTTCAAGCATTCAACTCAAGACAGAATAAATAATTGAGGAACAAAATAAAAGGAAATTACAATGTCAACGACTCGAGCATTACTGTGCTAGATTAATTCATCATCATAATTTAGAACTGGTGGTACAGGTTCAAGAGTCCTGACTCCTGAGCGCCATTTACATCTTTATCATCCTTACCTCTAATTAGATACACAAATTTCAAACTACAGCGCAAGTAATATAGAATCACCTGTTGAAGATTGGGGCTAAAAGGAAAGGTTTGTTTACCTAAATAAAAAACAAGTGCAAATTAATTATCACCAAGCAAAAAAGCATAGTTGTCCCTGTCCACGGCACACGGCAGACGAGAAAAGGTTGTAGATTCCCTTGAGTATCAGGCCTTTACACAACAGTTGAAGTAGCTCAGAAAGCTCCTCCTTGTCTGTCAGGGGAAAAAATCAAACAAAATCGCAATACTTCAGGCAACACAAATATCCTAGACCAATATTTTGTGGATCTAGAAAATGAATATGACATCAAAGTTCCACTAAAGTTTTTCTCTTTTTTAATCAATATAACCGATCACCATATTTTATAGCCCTCTTACCAATGAAATGAATGTAACTGCCCCGAACATTCATTGCATGTGCAGCAACTAGAATTGCGTGTTGTCTTTGGCAAATAGTACATATATCTACATATAAATATTAATATTTACATGGTCCTAACCACCGCCCCCAGCTCAAATTTGTGCGAGCAATAGCATAAAAAAAGGAAGAAGTTTATCATGGGTCCCACAGTATAATTCCCTGCAATGTATAATTTAATATATCCGTTTTTTCCCTTTTTTATGCGTTAAAAAACATTAGTATAAGCTTCCACTACCTGCTTTGGCCAAAATAAGAAGATGGACTACTACGTGAATTTGTCATTAACCAGCAGGCCCCGACCTTAGTTTTGATTTGTTTTCTTATGCTACTAAAACCTCCTTGCCAAGAGGTTCCTGGTGGGTTGTATTTGTTGTTGTTTTCCACTCTTCACAGAAAAGAAAAAAAGTTTCCACCACATTATACTTGATCTCTTCAAATTATGTTCGTTATTATAAAAATATATGGTACAGTTCTTAGAACTGTCAAAAACTACAGATTTATGTGCACTATTTCAAATGAATTAAACTTGAGAGGGGGGAAATGAAAAAAGAGAGATTGGTAAGAATGATTTTTAACGAGAGAGTAATGGAAATTTGATGTGGATCGAGTCTACTGTCAACTCATGTATTTTGAATTCTCCATCGTTGCGAAAATGCTCGAGAAAAAGGGGGGAGCTCTAATGAATAACATGTGCTGACTGCTAACCACTGCACCATATTCACTGGTGAATATTTTTTGCATAAATTATAATAGTATTCCTGTTCCTGAGGGGCCTTAAAAAGTAAGAAGCAAACAAAATAAAGAACATTAAATCTGGCCAGGAATCTTACAGTTGGAGAACTGGTTTGGTGGTAGTGGGGGTGCTGGCGTTCAGTTTCACTGTGATCAGTGTTTATATTGGTAGTGGTAGAAGTCATCAGTTCCTCTTCATTACCAAGACTTGCCCTTGAAATATTTGTCTTGTTTTGCTTCCTCATTTCCCGAATTTTTGAGAAATCCATTGAGTAGTCTGGCACTTGTCCCTTCATATCCCAGTCCCCAAATTGTGGCACCGATAACCAAGGAGCATTTTTCTACAGTAAAATGGTTTATAGGTTAGACAGCTGATCACCATAACAGAACTATTTTCTGTTATAATAATAAGAAAAAGTTTCATTATTTCCCATTATGATATGAATAGAAGTTATTAGTTATACTGCATACTAAACTTTCACAAACATAATGATTAATTATTGAAAATTTTATACTAAAATCCAGAAATACTATTACAAGCATAGTGCCAATGTGCAGACAAAGTTTAGGAACTACTACGTATATTTTCAGCTAAATTAGCATTAAAAAAATGTCATCTGAAAAAAGGCCAGTGTGCTGTGTGCACGATGCTCCCACCACATTGAGGTCTGGGGAAAGGTATCTTTAATCATAAATCTTAAGAGTTCATTAAACAAAATTTAAAAGACAGAAAAAATCTTCATTATATTCATACAAGAGGCAAATGATGAAAAACAAAACAGATAAGTATTTATGGCTTCTATAGAAATTCAAAACCCCCTAGTCCTCTACCATCTGATCATCAATTTGCTGTACAAAGAAATTTGTAATTACTTGCGCGATTGCAACAAACTGATATCATCATATCAAAGTTTGAACACAAAACAAATCGATTAATTAAATTAAACTGAGCTTGTAATGAAAGAGTATTATCATCATAGTCGCCTCAAATCTTGAAGTAAAACAAAAGTTTCAGCAGCACGAGCAAGAAAATCGATAAATACTACTAAATCAGAGTATGCATGTTTTCAATGACCGAAACAAAAAATCGAATAAGATAAACTAGACGCCAGAAAATGCATGCTAACAAGACTTTCACGGAAACATGACGAGCTTAAAAAATTCAATAACTCTCTGTTTCTGTGTTCAGGTCGAAGGAATCGAAGTTGCGCGATTCTCTCGGAGTGGAATTGCAACCAAACACACATAAACAACAAAATCATTGGATTCCATTTGATTATTTTTCCTTTTCCTTCTTAGCCGCCAAACACATAACATCATCAGAGTGAGCGAGAGAGAGCGAGAGAGAGAGAGATGAAGTTACCTCCTTACTTTGCTCCATCAGAGTTATTTCAGATCCTGAGAGAGAGAGAGAGAGAGAGAGAGAGAGAGATTTGGCACAGGCTTTGCTACTTTGGTAAAATGATAGGCATAGCTGTTTCGCCATGTATGTTCTCAATATATACACACAAGAAAAAAATAAGAGTTTTCCTTTTATTTTGTTATTTTTTCTGAAAATGTTTATATCACCTTTTGTGGTGTAAATGTGTTAAGAGAAATGATATAACGTATAACTTTATTTTATTAATACCTATTTTAAAATAAAATAAAAAATATTTAATAACAAGGACTCTGTTACTCTTTAGTGTGGATTTTAAATAACAAAATATTTTATAATATTAAACATATAAATATATAGTATTTTTTAAATAAACATGTATTAAGATTAATAAAATAAGGATGATAAACGATGAATTCAGGAAATAGTAAAAATAAATAAATCTGTCATACTTTTCCACGAAGGCAGAGAAAATCTCATTAAAAAAATTCCCATTCAACTCTAATCTTGGACACATAAAAGGAAGGGGATATATCACTGCTTTTTATCCTATGTAATAGATGTATAACTTAGTCAAACAAAAATATAAAATATTTATTATATTAAAAATATAAAAATCATTTAACATATTTTATTTGGTTAGTATCATTTGTATAGTTCATTCCATTTCTTTGAATTTTTAAAGAATATATTATTCTACTTTATTTCTTTTTTAATAAAAGCTAGGCGGTTCTTTTCCGCTTTTGATTTTTGTTTGCATATTGATATTCTAAAATACACCTGACGAGTATGATAGAAAAAGCTGAAACAGTTCATTCCATTTCCACGAATTTCTTAAAGAAAATCTCACTATTTTTTTAATCTAAGCCCCTATAATTTTAAATATCCACTAGATAAAAAAAATTATAATATATATATATATATATATGTTTTATTATCAATTATTTATCTTGAGAAGATTGAGATTAACAAAAAAAATTAATAAAAAACAAGTGATCTTTTTTCTCTTTATTTTTCATTTTAAAATTATTTTTTATAAAATTTAATTATTAAATATATATATAGATATAGATATATATTATCTCTCTTATTCTAAGTATTAAATTTAGACACTACATAACTTAATAATCTTTTATAAAAAGTAAAATTAATCAATCTAATTATTAATTTAAAAAATATTAATTTGATTAATTTTATAAAAATAAAATAAATAATTATTCTATCACATTATTTCATTTTAATGTATAATATATTTTTAAAAATATAAATAAATATTATATTTAAAATAACATATTTAAAAATGTCTAAATGATATAAATTTAATATAAAATATTGTTATTAAAAAATATTCATTATACTATTATAATTTTAATATGTAATTTTTAATAATAAAAAAATATTATTTTCCGTTGCAGTTGTCATTTATTAATTATGGGTTTAATTTATTGTAGCTTCTTTCCGTGTGGTGGCGCCTGTCTCATGCTTTCGGTTTTCTAGCTGTCTTCCCATCACACACAAATATTCTCACCAGTTTGCAACTCACAACTACACGTCCTCCTTTTTCATTCTTATCTTTCAGGACCAAGAAATTTTGCCCTTTTTTCATTTTTTGATTAAAGAAGATGAGTGTGACGCATAATTAATCAGTCAATGACATTGGCATATTTGATATTTAATCGGGACCAACTATTTTATTTATCTGTTCTAAAATTAAATGAACAATTAAGTCGTCCCTCGACAATGACAGGTCATAAAAGGGTGCAATCTTTTTTCTTTAGCAAAAATCTTAGAAAAAGGAAACATTCATTACCAAAACAACAAAAGTAAGGGAGAAAGAGTGTAAAGAACATTAATTATTACCTCCATTATTTCCATCAACGTCTTTTGTTTTAACCATCATCTAAAGCGTTCTAAGGACAAAAATTTAAACTGTAAATGCTACACAGATGCGTTAACAGCACTAATCAGAGAGTTCAAATTATTCTTTTAAAAGATATATTAATACTTTTTTTTTAGACTAAACCCTCATCCTGATTTTTGAAAAAAAATATATTTTACATTTTAGTTCTTAAAAAATAAAAAATGTCACGTTAGTCTATATCTTTTATTTCTATAAGATATATAAATCTTTAAATTTAAATACATTAACAAATAGTAATAGAATGTCACATTAAGTAATGATAAGTATTATTAATTATGTGACAAAAATGACGTCATATATGATATAATATATGTTTTTATTTCATTTTAGTTTGTGAGATTATTGCTCATCAGACATTTTAGTCTTTAAGATTGTCATTAACAGATATTTTAGTTCCTAAAATTATCACCGACGAGCATTTTAGTTTTCAGAAAAAGAGAAAGTAGAGAAGAATGGTGGAGGTTATGTTGAAAGAGAATTTAATAAAAAAGATGATAGAAAAAGTTCATGTGAAGCTGCATTTACGAGATGGTTAGTAGCTTTGCAAGAAGGAGAAGGAAAGAGAAGAGAGATTGGAGTTCTTACACTTATCAAATGATAGAAAAATCATGTTTTAAACCTTTATCGTTGTTCTAACTCCTTGTAAAATCATCAAGACCAGTTGTTACTGTTCAAAGCCCAACACATCATCTTCAAGTCACATCCATATAATAGATTGCTCTCACACTAATAATAGCTTCATCACTTATAATTAAAGATTTTATGCTTAAATGAAGGCCAAATACTGGATATGAATGCTACAAAAAAAAGTGTGTAATCACATTTTCACCCGAAGAAGTTAAAGAAGATGTGAAGGAAAGATATAAAGATGAAAGTAAAACAAACCCAGAAAGTAACAAGTTATAATTTCAGGGACTAAAATGTTTGTTAGTAACAATTTTAGAGACTAAAATGCTCAACGTGAAACAAAAAAAAATCATATTCTATAACAGTTATACGCAATTCTGTAACCGATATTTTAAAAATCTAACTAATGTTTATTTCTAACTATTCATTTTTTTTTAAGAATTTAGAGATGCACAATAAAATTTTGTCTACGATAAATTAACTATAAAAAATAAATGATCATCCTACCAAATTATATTCTATAAGCAGTATAGCATATTATCTTAAAAGAAAAATTAATTTAATAGGAGTTTGGATCAATAAACTTTACCTACCCTTTTTTTGTGTGGCCTTATTAAGTTACCAATTTGCAATTTTATTGACTTTTATGTAAATATGCAAAATTTTGACAATTTAGCCTATATGCATGAATTCCTTAATATTTATGATGAGAGGTGTCAATCAGTGAAAGTTTGCGTTGTCAGAATTAATAAATTGAATAATTACTTTAGATCAATATTCTTGATGAAAATTAATAATAAATAATTATAAAAATAGTAATATGTAAAAATACTTAAAATTGGTTAGGGGTGGACATCGGGCAGGTTTGAATTCAAAAATTACACCACAACAAACCAATTATAATGTTGAAAGACTTGTCTCCTATAACACTGTGCAGTGGGTATGGTGTGTCATGAGTTAGGCTTGTCATAGGTTGAGCGGGTGGGTTCGTTCAAATTTTGCAAAGTGTAGGCTTTAGTACAATGCTTGAAGAAAGAAGAAATTGAGCAAAAGCACAGCATAAGATGAGAGATCAGAGTAAAATAGAAAAAGAAAAAGAAAAAGAAAGAAAGGATGAACATTGAGAAGTAGCTATTTGATTTCCTTACTAAACTTTTAGAAGAATTCTATCATAATTGATTAAATTTCACTTCTTATTCTTTACAACTAGGAATAGCCAAATAAATTAAGTTACACTTTACATAAATAGAATTAATATATTTAATAATTTTAAAGTTTAAATCTAACATATTATATCTATTATAAATTTTTTATTATGTCTATCTTAATCTTTTTAAAAGTTTATTTTAATTTACTAACTTTTTAATAGTATTTGTATTAAGATATTTAATAGGTTATTAAGCTTATTTATAAATATATTATTAATTAAATTTAGTTATAATTAATTATTTACAAGTACAAATACAACTAGATAAAATTATTTTATTAACTTTAAAATAAAAAAAAAAATAATAAAATTACATATAATATAAACATGTATACAAGAAGATATAAATGAAACAAATCAGTGATTGATATAATCGAAACAATGTAAATACTTATATAAGATAAAATTAAATAATAGTAATGTAAAAGACTATAGCAAATATGACTTTCTCTTAGAAGGTATGTAATATAATTTTCAATTTAAAATTTTACTCATTTTAAAAATAATCTTATTTAATTAATATTATAATTTTTATATAAATTTTTTTAATATATTATTATAAATTTTAAATAGGTTTAATAATTTTTTTTAAAATTCAAGCTTAGTGTATTATTTAAATAGATCAAACCGAGTTAACATTAAAAATATTAAACTCCTGTCAAATAATTTGACGTATTTCATTTATATTTACAAGTGATAGTATACTAATTCTATTTGAATGCTGTAAATAAAACCTCAAGAAGACTATTTCACCATTTCCAGCTTGCATGTTTCTTTTTGCAAGTGAGTTTCAGGTGCATTGAGCCAGGAACATGATTTTAGGCTATACAAGTAAATTTAAAAATGCATATAAAATGCATTAGTTAGTTGGGTTGGTCAACGGTAGAAAGGAATTATTACTCGAAAACCTTTCTTATGTTGAAATTTTATATTCAAAGACCCGATGTTTGAATTGATATGATTCTTATTTTGTTCACTTATGGAGGGTATTCTTTAATTCAAGTACCCTATCTTACCATTCTATGTACCTGTACTTCAACCAAATTTCTATTTACTTTAGTATTGAAGTGTTTATTGTAAGAACAAGCACCATGAGAAACTTTCAGAAACCACTAATACTAGGTATTCAGAACATCTTCAATACTCAAGTACTAACCATAAGGTATCAAAGAGAAGGATAACCTATAAAATTTGAAGGTTTAATGACAATATTAAAAACAAAGAAAGCAAAATAAATTTTAGATCAAATAGCAATAACTATTTTAAGATACTGCGGAATGTGAACAAGAAGAATTAAAGGCTGATTTATTGTGTTTTAATTAAAGTTTATGAAAATTAGTATTAGTTTTAATTTATGTTTGTCTAATTTTTATATTTATTTGTATTTTGGACCATAATTTTATATTTTAGATTAGTGAGATGAATCACGTTTATTATTAAATTTTTTAAGGTTTTATGTTTTATTATGCTTAATGAACTTAGTTATATTAGTTATTAATTTTTTCTAGAATATTTATTAAATTTATGTTAGCGTGATTTTTAAGATTTTATTCTATATTATAAATACTCACAACTCATGTATCTCCGACGTGATTTTGTTGTCTGCTTTGAGAAACTTTACCAAACAAAGTTGGTGTTTCAGTTTGCCATAATTCAACCAAGCAGCTCCAGACGCTTTACACCATGCAATTTCTTCCTGTCTGAGCAACTCTTCCAAATCGTTCTTAGCTACCATCTAATAATTCACTGTCAACTTTGTTTGTGGCTTGGATTGGAGGTGTTTAATTTTGAAATTTACAAGCAATAAATAAAAGTTAACTAGTTAAATCAATGAATTATATAAATGAAAGTGGTCGGTCCAATTGTTTCTTTTTAACTTAAGATGATTGAAAAAAAAAAGCATAAAATCTGGTTTTTAAATAATTAGTGTCACTTCATGTAATGATTAAAATTCAAGAGCAAATTATAACGAGGTTAAAAATCAAGACTCCCTTTTGTAAACAATTAAAAGTCTAGAGGATTGAATATATATATTTTTTCATAATATAAAGTTTATAAACTTTATTAGTCCGCGACTTGTAATTTCGACAGAGTTTTTTTTTGGTCAAGATTAATGAATTATCTTAATACAGAACAGCACATATGTTCCTCATTTTAGAAAAAAAAAATGATTATAAATATTACCATGACATTTTTAAAATAATTCTCCTAACTATTAAATGAATAAAATATTAAATAATTTATACATATTTAAGATATTTAATCTCATTATTTCAGTTAATATTTTTATAAAATATTAAAAGGAAATATAATTTTTTTAGTTTTACAATAAAAGATAATAATAGACTTAAATGTAAATAACATATTTCTTACCTGTCTCTCTTTAACACATTTATAATTATTAATTAAAATTTATTAAAAATTATAAAAATTAAATGAGTCTCATTATTTTTTATATAATATTTTTATAGTTTTTAATTATTTATTTTAACTAATAAAAATGAAAAATGTGTTAAAACGAGTGAGACTAGTGTGATTCTATTTGGGCTTGGTTACAGTTTAAACTTGTAATATGAAGATGGCTCACCTGATGGAAAGGATTCAGGAATTCAGCACACAGGCTGGTCTTTTATTTTTTGAAGTTCACAATAGACAGGTTTCCCAGTAACATGTTTTGGACTATGGTTTCTCAAGAATTAACATCGACATGGGCATACAATACAAGGACATGAAAACTAACCCAAGGTTTTTCGTTTTCAATGGTGATCGTTTAAAACATTAAAGTATTGGGCCAGAAAAAGTAAGTAATAAAATACCCACCATGATATAAATCCCCAAAGAGGACAAAAGAACCCAAAATAAGTCATAGTATTTTTGTAGTTTGTGGTTGTGCGACGTGGACTGAAGAGCGTGATGCAAGTCTCCCAGCATCAACTCACGCGTGGCGCAAAAGAGAAGGCCGTATAGCGTTACTCTGCACCACACAAATCCCTTATTCTAAACACGATTCGTTATCTGTTGGCTGATCTTTTTTTATATTCATATTTGTGTATTTAGTTGTGGCCACAATAAATCCAAGGGAACAATATGTAACTTTTTACTACCTATATATTTAATAATTTCCGTTTTCTTTATTTTAATTAATGAATCAATTAACAGAAAAAGCCTAAAACCCCTTTAATTGATTATTAAAAAACACCATCTAGGCAAATGACCGATAAAATCGGGTATTTTAACTTTATTTTAACTTATTTTCCTGGAACTTAATTGACAAATTTAACTAAGCAAATTTTACTTGTAATGAATTCAAAGTTCATTGAAATTTCATTAAAAATAAAGTTATAATTAATTTGGTCACATATATATCCTCCATAAATTTGTAACTTAATTAAAATACAGTAATGATATAAATAATTTTAATATTATCATTCGGTTTAAAAACTATTAATTGGGTCGTCAAATGATAACATTTTCGTAAATGGTTTTTGTTGTAATGTTATCTACTGATAAAAAACAGAGTATGCTTGGGAAACTGGTTTATGGGTTGAAATTTGGCAGAGCATTTGTGGGGGGAGAAGTCACACCATATCAGTTCCCTTCCCTCAGAATCCGTTAATCTTCTTTGTCATTAGCATTCACCAATGGACTTAGCCGCAAAGCTTCATCACCTCGACCTCACCGCGCCAGTCATTTTAGACGCGCCGAAGCCCTCCATACTCCGCCACTTTCCGCCGCGCACACTCACCAGAGTGAACATCAACACCAATTTAATTTACACCAATCGATTCTTGGGCCCACTAAGGCCCAATTCCACTTCCAATGCTTCATCGGGCCTATCCACCGTCACCGTCGAGGACGACATCGAGTCTCTCTTTTCTGAGCCTTCTACGGTCGACGAACGGCGCGTGAGGAAGCAGCCGAACACGGGCGCGTCGAGTGTTTCATCGGGCGTGAAGTTAGAAAACGTGAGCAAAACGTACAAGGGTGTGACTGTGTTGAAGGACGTGAGTTGGGAAGTGAAGAAGGGTGAGAAAGTGGGTTTAGTTGGGGTGAACGGTGCGGGTAAGACGACCCAGATGAGGATTATTGCGGGTCTGGAGGAACCGGATTCGGGGAACGTGATAAAAGCGAAGCCGAACATGAAAATCGCGTTTCTAAACCAGGAATTTGAGGTGTCGTTGAGTAGGACGGTGAGGGAGGAGTTTATGAGCGCGTTTAAGGAGGAAATGGAGGTGGCGAGCAAGTTGGAGAAGGTGCAGAAGGCACTTGAAGGTGCTGTTAACGATTTGGAGTTAATGGGAAGGCTTTTGGATGAGTTTGATTTACTTCAGAGGAGGGCACAATCTGTGGACTTGGATGAGGTTGATGCAAAGATAAATAAATTGGTACCAGAACTTGGTTTTGCTCCTGAGGATTCTGATAGGTTGGTCGCGTCTTTTAGTGGAGGTTGGCAAATGAGAATGTGTCTTGGCAAGATTCTACTTCAGGTGTCTATGTTATACTACTTCACTGCATGCTGCTATTGTATATTGGGTATTGCCAATTTTTATTATTATTACATCATCATCATCATGTGTGTATTATTAGTTTGAAGTTTTTAACTGAGTGAAAGGAATGATTCAATTCTGTGAACTGTTACTTCCTGGGTGAAAATGTCTCCTCGGCTGCACTGCTTTGTGGCAATTTTATCTGCTCTAGCGCAGCTGTGTTAATGTTTTTTGAAAAATCAGCATACTGATAACTCGGACTTAATTGCTTTGTTCTCGTCTTCTCTCTTCAATGTATGTTGTATAATAATACTTGCTTGTTATTAACATTATGCATATATGACCAATCTTGCTGTGCTATGTGCATATTGATATTGGTGAATTTGTGATGTAGATGATGTGGGTTTGAGTGTATGATTTTGATGATAACAAGGCAATTTGTCGTCATTTGCAGGAGCCTGATTTATTACTGTTAGATGAGCCCACAAATCACCTTGACCTCGACACCATTGAGTGGCTTGAAGACTATCTTAACAAGCAGGATGTGCCGATGGTTATCATTTCCCATGACAGAGCTTTTCTTGATCAGCTGTGTACAAAAATTGTTGAAACTGAGATGGGTGTATCCAGGACATATGAGGGGAATTATTCAGAGTTTGTAATTTCAAAGGCAGCATGGATTGAGGCACAGTATGCTGCATGGGAGAAGCAGCAGAAAGAAATTGAACAGACAAAAGACTTGATAAGTAGGTTAGGTGCTGGAGCAAATTCTGGCCGTGCTTCATCTGCTGAAAAGGTATTTGTGATCAATGAGTGCAAAGTTGACAGTTTAATAAATATATGGTGTTTCTTGTACAAAATGTGAACAAGCCAAAGTTACCAATTAAACTAAGTATGTCTAAAACCTATTTCTCTTGAAAGTTTTGAAAGTTTATGGATGATTTTATATCCAACACACCCCTCTTTCAAGAACTCTTTGGCCTTGAAGTGTACAAGCCCACCATACCTGTCTGAAATTCAGCTTTTAATTATTTAGAAGAATAAGAGTGGAAAAGGATTTAACTCCTAATCACTGGGTTACAATTTATAAAGGTTCGAAATCCTCGCCATGAATTAACTCTCCTCAAAGCCTAAGCGATTGGGTGAGAGTTCATAAATGATTTGTTGTAACAAGGTATTAGCAATCTTAAATAATAGTCACTTAAGATGACTTAAAATACAGTGCTTGTGTTAATTACCGAGATTAGTTGCACTGCATCCTTCTTCATTGTAAATTTTAATGTTTTGTTGTTCTACAGTATTTGCTTAAAAGAATTTCTTTGTTTATGTATGACAACAGAAGCTGGAGAGACTGCAGGAAGAGGAACTAGTAGAGAAGCCATTTGAACGGAAGCAAATGAAAATCAGGTTCCCTGAGCGCGGAAGGAGTGGAAGATCTGTCGTAACAATTAAGAACTTGGGATTTGGCTTTGAGGATAAGGTCTGTTAGCTTGGTTTTATGATTGAAAACCAGAGTGACAAAACTTAAAATGTTTGACTGTCTACATGTCAGTTATATGACATCAACTGATCAAGTTTTTCTGTGCCAGACACTTTTCAAAAAGGCAAATCTTACAATTGAAAGGGGAGAAAAAATTGCCATTATTGGTCCAAATGGATGTGGCAAGAGTACTTTACTGAAATTGATTATGGGTTTAGAGAAGCCAAGTGGGGGTGAAGTTTTGCTTGGAGAGCATAATGTATTGCCTAACTATTTTGAGCAAAATCAGGTGTGCTTCTTTAACCAGGGAAATGCTAATTGTAATTAAATTGATGATTATGCATTCAGTTCCAGTTTTTCATGTCAAAACTTTGTTGTGGTTAATATATTTTAGTGCTAACTTGATTTATTTAACAGGCTGAAGCACTTGATCTGGACAAGACAGTGATTCAGACAGTAGAAGAAGCTGCAGAGGACTGGAGGATTGATGACATTAAAGGACTTCTTGGGCGTTGTAATTTTAAATCTGATATGCTTGACCGAAAAGTTTCACTTTTGAGTGGTGGTGAGAAGGTAAATTCAAAATTGTTTTCTTTTTCAGTTGCCATTTATTTAGCATTTGTGAGAAATGCAACATTCAATTTCCAGCTTGATTCTATGACTCAATGGTTCTTTTTGTAATTCTTTTGCTGTTAACAGAGAATTACTTCATTACCTGCAGATTTGAATAGATGTTCTGTTAAATGTAATAGACATTTTGAAAATCTTTTACTAGACATTTGATTTGAGTGGTTATTGCTTCAGTAAAAGCTTTAAGATGATTGTATTGAAAGAAATTTAAGATACAAGAAGAATTGAAATTGGTAAAGAAATTGGTAAATGATATTAAGACATATGCTCCAACCTTGAACATTGAGATGGGTGTTTCTTTTTTCCCCCAGTAAATGTATTCGATAATCATGGGATGCATTAATATCCTTCCATTCATTGTCATGCACTGTGTAATCAAGAGTAATATATTCATGAATGGTTGTAATTCTTGAAGGTCCTGATTTTCTCCTAGCGTATGTATAATATTTTAATTAACATTGTAATTCCTCCATCTTACTCTCTGGATGTAACAATAGCTTTGCTAGTTTTGCTGCAATGTTCTACTCTTTTTCACTCTCTGCTAACCGGGATGCATAAATATTTGAATTTATCTTGTCTCTTGTGTTTTCCTAGGCTCGACTAGCTTTCTGCAAATTCATGGTAAAACCATCGACTCTGCTTGTGTTGGACGAACCAACCAACCACTTGGATATACCTTCAAAAGAAATGCTCGAGGTTTGGCTCACTCTCTTCATATGTTTCTCCTTATTTAAAAGCTCACTGTCTGCTATAAGCCTAATGATTTCAACTTCTTTTACAGGAGGCAATAACTGAGTACCAGGGCACTGTTATCACAGTATCTCATGACCGATACTTTATAAAGCAAATAGTTAATAGAGTGATAGAAATTAAAGATGGCACTTTACAGGATTATGCAGGTGGTTACAATGTAAGTTAGTTAATCCTCTCTCTGCTCCTCCCCTTTCTGTGGCCCACTGAGTGTGATAGTAGACAATTTTTTTCCAAAAGATTAGAGCTAGTTAAAATGGATTAACTTAAATTTATTCATGATGCAGTTGGTCGTAGGAACTCATTGATCAATAGTACAAATGTGCTTTTTAGTTGGATTCTATTTTTAAAAACTTTTCTGATCGTACTTGTTCAAAACATTGGCATTTAGTGTTTAGTATTATCCAGGTGCTTAGGATGATTATGGATACCCGACTGCTCAATCCTCAATTATCTTATATTATCCCCTGCTTGACTACACTTGATCCTCAATTTTCGTATTTTATCCCTGTTGCCCTCTACTAGGTGTCTTGTTTACATCAAGTCTCATTTTTCGCATCATATTTTAAAATTAGAGAAACTGTAATTCACTTTTGATCCCGCACAGATTTTCTCACCTCATTTGGATCTCTCAAAATTATTCTCTCATTGGACCAAAATGATGCTGGGAATATATCTATGCGGTATCAAAATAAAAGAAAATTACTCTGAGATTTGATATGAGAGGATCCAAATACTGTTATATTCTTAAAACTTCACATGATAACAGGGTTAAATAATTATGAGGGTGTAATTTACTATATTTATGGCAACTTGTGATCATTTTCCAAAACCATATTTTCATTGAAATGGTGTAAATTTAGCAGACATATTGAATTTTAATATTGCTTATATTGCTCATTTAAATCTTATCCGATTTTTTATATAATTAGTACAGCATGATGAGGCATTGCATGGCTTATTATAGATTTCTAACATGTTTGAGTCTAAAAAATTGCAGTATTATTTAGAGAAGAATCTCGATGCTAGGGAAAGAGAACTTGAACGCGAGGCAGAGCTAGAGGGCAAAGCTCCTAAAGTGAAAGCCAAATCTAAGATGTCCAAGGTAAACTTTTGTTGGTTAAATCCATATATATTGGTGGGTTGTTAGCAGTATTGAAGAACTTCAAGAAGAGCTTGTGCATTCTAATTGTTTTGCAATAACAGGCTGAGAAAGAAGCACGGAAGAAGCAAAAGATGCAGGCCTTTCAGGCAGCAAAACAGAAGTCTAAAGGTGCGAAAAATGCTAAGAGATGGAATTGAGTGAACCGTTCCTTTACATCACGTGAGCTCCATTTTAGTCTAATTTACCATGTCAAGAGGATAGAAGGTGAAGTAGCGTATTGGGTTAGCTACACACCCTTTGTATATATCATGTACGAATACATTTACTTTTTACGGGGATATACAAGTTTCATTATATCATATGTTATTCTCAACTGCAACTTGCTACCCCCAATCCCATTTTTGCATGTATTATGTAATTCGACTCATTAAATGCGAATAATACGAAGAAAGCAACTAGCCCAGATATACCATGATATCAATTATTGAGTGTAAGTTATCAAGGACCTATTTTACTTTACTAAGCCAACTACCTTTGTTGTCAGGTTAATTTTCTTTTATTTGCAAAATTACATATTTTTAAGGTCAGATTATAGTTTTCACATAAATTTTATTTAAATAATATAAACATATGTTGAAAAATACATTCTCAATATTTCTTCAGAGTTATTATGATCAGAAATAGGCTTGAGGTCAATATGCCTTGTACGGATATATTCAGTTTTAATATGCATGAGCATCCACCAATGGCAAATCTAATCAAGTTACACACAAATAATATTCCTGGAGTCCAGACATATGGCTAAATGTATTTATAATACACTTTTGATATTTTTATAATATTTACTGAAAATTATTTAAATTTATAAAATTATGAGTGAGATTTGTGGCTAAAAGTGAGATTTATATTATTTTGTACATTTTAATGATTCAGTAAAAAATATATAATATATTAAAAGGAGTTTGTCAAACTATAAATAAAAAATTATAAGTCTAAATTAATTTTTCTCGAAAGTATGTTATCAATGTTTTATCATTTTGAAGAAAGGATAATTACTGTACCGAGCACTAATTTAGAAGGATAAAGTTAACATGGTGAAATTATGAAAGTGTGTTTAGATTGATAAATTTAATAAAGTAATTAATTTATCTTATTATTTAAATATATTATGATGGAATTTAATAAAATTTTCATTTGATTATTTAGATAGTAAATAAAGCAAAATAAATAAAAACATTTTTATTTTTATATTATTCTTATCTTGAAAATACTTTTTGATTTTAATCCTTATTAGTTATACTCTATGTTGCCCCTTGCCCTTCACTATTTAATTTTGTGAGTACATTTCTTGCAATATTAAGTTTTGTAATTTTGTTAATATTAATTTTTTCCTCTGACAATATATAAAATGTAAAATTATTATTTTTTAAATTTAAAACATTGTAGGACAATAATATATCATCCACAAAATAAGATACAATACTGAATGGCCAGTTTTATACATATGTATTAGTTTCAGAAATCAAGATATAATACAGTCACATTAGAAATATTGAATGGCTATTTTAAAATTTGATTGTCTTAAATTTTTAAAATTTAAAATTTATTTTTAAGACTCCTATCTCTTAAATTTATGGCTATTAATATATATTAATTATTCACATCTAATTAATTTATTTTGATACTATACAATGAAAATATTATTTAAAAAAATTATATTTTAAAAATGTTTTATTAAATATTTATCATTTTAATACATATTATTCATAATTATAAAATTAGTTAAAATAGTTTTAAAAATTTATTATTATTAAAATAATTTTATTATATATAATTATTTATAAAATATAAAAAATATATTTTTTAATTATTAATATATATATATATATATTCTAAAATAAAAAATTATTACATTGCACTGTTACTATACTAATTGTTTTAAAGCTACTTTATAAAATGATTATCTTATGAAAAATAAACATTTAAAAAGAACAAAAAATTATCTGTCCATTATCTTTCAGGTGGTCAAAATTGATAAAAAGAAATAATAGTATAAAGTAGAAATCAATTCTATTTCATATTTAATTTTATAATTTAAACGATGGAACTTAAATATATTCAAATATTTTCCATTTTATTGCTTTGTGTTTCATTAATCCATATATACCCTAAATGTTTTGAAAATGATAAAATAGAAGAACTGTAATTAATTGATTGCAATTATAATTGTGGTATAGATAACCCTAGTATGGAGACCGGACTGGGTGGTGATCCAGTTCAGGATCGAACCCGGTTCGGTTTTTGAGGTGTTGAAAACTGAATAATTAAATAATGAAAGCTAACCTGATAATTGGGAGGATAAACCCTAGTTGAATCCATGGTGAAAGAGATGGCTGCAACATTTCTAGGCATGCCTGGGCCATGGGCTCTGAATTATCGCGAGCCCTCTGATCCCTTCACAACTAAAATTGGAGGAATCCCTGTAAGTCTAACTCGAATACTACTCTTACGTTGCTTTATAAATCAACCATGCTTAAACGACTCCGTATCTTTCTGAACGCAGGACTGGCCTTGTCCCAAGGACGCCATAAACGACGATTTCCTTCGCTGTGCTTCATGTGCCACTCAACTCTCCCTCGTTGCACAGGTTTATGCTCCTCTTTCTCAGCACCGCATTCTTTTCGTTCTCGGCTGTGTCTCTCCTCAATGTGGAACAGCTTGGCGAGTTCTTCGCCTTCAGAATATTGCTGATGTCGATATGTCTCCACAAAAACAAGCCGCACCGTCCAATGATGTTCTAAGTGTCAACGTGTCGGAAGATGAAGATGATGAAGGTGACATGGATTTGGAAGAACTGGGCAGGGCTCTCTTTGAAGCTGGGATGTTGGCTTCTAACACTAAGACCCAAAAACCCCAGAGAAGGCGCCGGGACAAGCTTCCTTCGTCTTCTCCGTGTCCAAAAACAACAACTCTAATTCATAAAGATAATGATATGCCCGGTATAAATTATGATATAAAAATTCACTGCATTTTTATAATTACTTATGAGAGCATTCTGAATTTTGTGCTAAAGTTGTTGTAGTTGGCTGGTGTGTTGGTTGTTTACAGTGGTGCCCTGCTTTTATATATATGCCCAGGAAGAGCCATCTTCGGGGGATCTTACTTCAGTATGTTCTAACTACTCATCACTTTCTATTAAGGAGAATGGAAGTGATGTTGAGGATCCTTCACAAGCAGAAGAAACCTGGGAAAAGGAACATTATGAGTATGATAAAGCTTTGACTGCTGATAGAACATATCTCAAGTTTAAGAAACGATTGGATGCTTATCCTGAACAATGTTTCAGGTATGTAATAAATGATGATTTGGAGTGGACTATAGAGTTAAATGCACTGCCTCGCCCATATCACTTATTTTGATCTCAATTCCTTGTTAAAGTTTTAATTTGTGCTGGATTTAGAACGGTTAACATGCTTTGTTGAAAGTGAAAGAATTGTAGGGACCAGAGCAATAGCATTAGGGTGATAAAGTGGGATTGTGGTTTCAAGTGGGGAGTGTGTGATTCTGATGTGGCATGTTAAGTAATTGGTGAAAGAATTTATTTGCTCAACCTTTGCCAGAGAAATATAATTTCTCTCTAGTCACTACTAATTCATAATACCTGAGTTGCAATAGCAGTACCTGGTGTGGACTTTATGAAACATGCAGTAATAAAAAGTTAAATCCACTTGAGTTGAGGAAGCTGGAGAAAGTTTGGGTTTATTCCATCCGTTTTTCTTTCTGTGGCTCCCTTTTGATAAGTGGGAAAACATACAAGTTGAGGGCATTTAAATACATTCATTGATCATGCCATCATTCTATTATTTATATTTTTCATAGCATTTAAATCTTTCCTTTTCTCTGCTTCACTCCCTCTTCTCCCTGTTTTTCTCTTCCTTCATATTTTTGGGGATCAATAACATGCTTTCCGTATCATTTCTTTGTGTAGATATTCATACGGTGGGAGGCCAGCTTTAGCTGCAGCTGGTGAAATAAACTCTGGCAGCTGCAAGCTCTGTGGTAGACCAAGGCAATTTGAGATGCAGCTAATGCCTCCATTACTATACTTTCTACAGGAAGCACTTGGTGACCAAAGACAGATGGTAGAAAAGTGGGATTGGATGACCCTTATTGTATATACTTGTCCAGAGGTTGGTATTCTTCTGTTGCCCTCTGATTTAGATAACCATTCCCTGCCCTATAAGTTTTACCATATAAGAATGGCTTAGCAATAATAAAGCTGTTAGATGTCAATTGTATTTATAGGGTGTATCAGGCCTTGTTATATCAGCCAAATGCGTGCTTATTAGAAAATGCAGCCATCCCTCCAAACCTGGTTGATTGTTCAACCTTGTTACGCCTTCATATTAGCCTTAGTTGCTATAATTCATCCATTTTTAGCACTTTCTCTTTTTCTTCTATCTTCATCATGTTACTTTGAATGGGAGAATAAGTTATCTAAGTTTTGTCAGAAAAATGTACAGTTAGACAACTAGGTTTAAATGTCTTAAATTTGTTCTTTATGGAAGAATGTAGGTTAAAGTTTTTTAGAGAATTATATATATCTTGTGAACTTGTCTTTTTATGCTCACTATGTTCTTATGGCTTGATTTTCTCAGAGTTGCTGTGAAGGGATTGAACAGGCAAAGTCCAGTAGTAAGGGCTGGATTGTAGTGGAGGAGGCAGTTGTAGCTCAATATGAGGAATCCATGCCCGTTCAGCTTGGCTATTTCTCATGATCGCTGACGTTGGTTTAAAGAATGCAATATAAAAATTTGAAGTGTTAAGAAAGTAGTAGCTTAGTCGAAGAAAAGGGTTTAAGAAAAGTATGTTACTTAGCATTGGAATTTTGTTTACAGTGAAGATTTGGTGAGGTGGTCTTGTGTATACTATGCCCATTTTATTAACAAAAATATTGTTTTGCTTAACGGCATTAAACAAGAAGCAACATAATACGACAAAGGCATTGTGTACCTGCTCGTTTTTATCCAATCTAGTTCTAAACATTTTTTTCAACTAACGCGGGATAATTTCTTTTTAAAATTTATAAATTAATTTTATTTTTCAAAAAATAAATGCTAATATAAAATAAGTCATAGAATACCAATTCTTAAATGTTTTTACGCAAGCAATTGTGATAGTCTTATTATAGCTACCAGAATCATTTGGACGGTCTAAACCAGTAAAAAATGATTGTTATAGACAGCTACAAATTCCATACATAAAAATATAAGATAAACCATATTTTTCCTTTTATGTTACTAAAATTTTTAAAAATACTCTAGTTTGATAATTTTGAAGCGGATTATTTCACATTGATAAAAGGCCCTTGTTCTGTGGCCTTGGAACCATACACGTTCATCATCATCCGCAGCTAAGGCACATAAATTTTGTAACTGTAATTAGAATGTTGAGAAATTTCCCACAACCTAGAAAGGAGCACATGTCCGTCACAAAAAAAAAACTGACATTCTCGTAACCGACAAAAATCCCAATTGGTAAGCCTGTTACTCATTTACCCTTCTATGATCTACCGCTACCTTTGTCCGTGACTGCCACCACCTTCACGAAAGTGACAAACATAAGTGGAGAAAAACCAAAAAGGTAGATTATTAATTTTTTAATCCGTTACACTTAATAAAGAAGTTAAATATAGTGATTTTTATTAAAAATATATATTTATATATAATCAGTGTCGATATATTAAATTACATTAAATTTTATATTTTTAATAAAAATTTTGCTATAAATATTTTTTGTTATGTAATATTATACAAATTAAAAAATCATTAAAAGAAAGAAAACAGAGAAAGAAACATATAACGAATCATCGTTACCAAAAGTGGGAAAGCAAAATGGGGAAAAAAATAATGCTCAACTTTTTAAAAATACTTTAATTTAAGAGGGAGAGACAGGGCCATAAGAGGCTGAATCTATGAAAAGCAAGAAAGTGGATCCACCCCATACCCAACGAATCCCCATTAGCCATTATTATTTATTTAAAGCAAACCTGAAGTGATTAGTGAGCAGTACCCACCACAACCAAACTTTGTGCTTTTCCTGCAGTTGCGGTGAACTGCCACCAGACACTGCAAGACTTTCCAAGGGTCAACAGTTTTTACTAACATTTTCAGAGATCTGAAGTTTTGAAAAATATCACAAAATGGCTCTCAATGTGGGGTTCATTTGTGTTGTGTTCCTCTGGGCAACCATGGCAATGGGGGTTCCTGCAGCTGCACCATGGAAGCGTTTTCCAGGTACTTCTTTCACATTTTTTCGTTACTTTATTTTTTCTTGTTTCGTTGATTCCTTTGTGCTGGCCATTTTTCTTCTGTTATTTTATTCGGATCTCTATTCTCTAGATAAGAATACAGGGGAGTACCAAAAAAATATATTGGAATATCTCTTTTATAATATAGGCTGCGAAAACTATGATTAGAGATGATGGTGATGCCTAAAAAATAGTAAATATGTAAGTTTTTCAGATTACAAGTGAATATTATCATATTGCAGGAGAATACCTTAATACATTGCAGAGAGAGATAAGAGACGGAAATTATATACATATTTTTATAGGAAAATGGTACTTCACACTTAAAATGAGGCGTAAAATGAGCAGAGATGGAGTTAAAAAATATGAAAAAAATATAAAATATAGAGGTAATTTAAATATGTATAATTTTATCCTTTTCATATCTTTCATTTTATTAAAGAGAATATTAATTGGGGGCTGTGATGGCCTGAGGCGCACGTAAAATTTGAGTACGAGTGCGCACGACTCTCTCTCTCTCTCTCTCACTGGCATGTGTTTTTTAAGCGTATTTAATTGAGTTCAGTGATATTATATATTTTTAATAAAAATTATTTTTATTAAGTCACATAATTTAATTTAACTTTTAAATCTTAATATACTATGTTAAATTGAATATATTTTTATTTTTCTAAATATATAGACTATAAATATATAATTGAAATATTAATAAATATTAATTTAGGTTTGTTTTTAAATTTTAAAACATTATATTTATAAAAACTATATGTCTTGATTCAGTTATTATGTTCATGATTTTGTTTTTAATTTGAATTCTTATCTTTTTTACTTATTCTTATTTAAGATAATAAAATATTTATTTTAATAATAAAAATATTTATTATTTTTTAATTAATTTATTTATAAAGTTTGTTTAAATGAAAATTATACATCCAATGCACATAAACTTTTTCTAGTATTAACAAGAATAAATTTGTCCAAATATACTTGCTCTTGATAGCATCATTATTTTGTTACACCAACTCAACCTCAGCTAGTATTTGGATCTTCTCCAACAGTTTCTCTTCATCCTCTCTAGTAAAATTGTAATGGTATATGACATTTTCCAACACACATTTAATAATTTATAAAATTGAACTATTTGTTGGATGATTAACCAATGGATCTTAGGATTGGCTAATATTTATGTAATCGCTTTATTTTTAGAAATCAGTCAATTAATATCAAAATTGGTTAATGGTCACTAATAGTAATTAATAATTTTGAAAAATTGAGTTTTTTTTCCTTCTAAATCATCAACAATAGTGATAAAGTCTTATCCCATCTGGTGAGGTTTGCTTATAAGAATTATACATATTAAACTTGGTTAAAAATTAATTTTTTATAAATTTAATTAATTAAAAATATCTTTTAATAATTTTATCTAAAATTCTTTTTTTTTAATTTCTTTTTATTGGATTAAAATTTATACAATCTATTCTATTCAGGGTGTTTCTAAAGTTTTTTTAACATGTAATCAGATTACCTTTAACAATTTTTAGTTATTTTTTTTATTATAGGTGTTATTATAATATTTTCACATGGTCACTCATCCACTTTAACACTTTTATTTTTAGTACTTTCACTTTTTTTTAAATTGTTTCTTTAAGATCCCATATTTATGAACAATTGATCATATTAGAGGATGATAAAATTTTCTTTTTAGTTTTACAGATACTTTATTAATAATTCTTTATGCTTTTTTCTACTTCTTTTCTAGATTATCCATACAAATATATTTTGAAAGTGTAATTTTCAACAAAGTCTTAACAAAGTAAAAAGTTTTAATTTAGGCCAAATAAAAAGGTAATATTATCTCAATTTGTTGTAATATATATAATTTATGGGTTATAAATAAACTCGTAGTTTTCAATTACTGCCAATTTTATTAATCAAAATGTTTGAAGATCAATTTATACGTGTTGCAATTAATTAGATATTTTACACGGATTAGAGTTGTACATAAAAGAAACAAACAAACTTATATGCATAAATATCAGCATCGGCGAGGAAAATAATCAACCTATTATTAAACAAGTATTAACATTGGATTATATGTGATTAGCATTCCATGCTTACTTTATCTGCAATTAGTCGCATCATTTGTGTCCCCACTTTTTGGAATATTCCCACATCTGGGAATATTTAATGCAAAGTTAGCCCGTAGGTGAAGAAACTTGACAAAAAGGAGGAAAAGGAAACTAAGACAGACAATTTTTCCTCCAAGTCTTGTTTGGCTTAATACAGTTTCTTGTTAAATTGTGTTTTATAAGATCTTGCTTGCACATTTTTTATATTTGATGCTGCAGCTAACTTGAACCGTACGATTAGTTTAGTTTGTGAGTAAATACTTTGTTTTAGTCTTTAAAAATTTCACATTTATTCTTGTGTTTAAAAATTTATTCATTTTTGTCTTACTTTATTTTTCATTGCTAAAATGGATTTTTTTAGAGTCAGAAATTAAAATAAATTTTTGTAAAGTGAAACACTAGAGTGATTATTGAAGCTTACAATTTGAAAAATTAAAATGGGTATTCACTCGTTAGTTTGCTATCAACGCAACCTGTAGCTCTACGAGGCAAGGATACGAGTTTTTAAGTTTGTATTTGTGTAGGATTCTCCTAAACCATATTGATAATCCGTAATGATTTGAACTTGTAGAGAATAGAAATTCGATTCCATTAAACATCATGCGTTCTTCATGAAACAAAAATAATATTGACAGAAATGTTGAAATTTGCTTGATTTGCCTATCATCTCACAGATTTTTCATCACCTGTTATTTATAAATTGATATTTCAATTTTTCATGTAAGTTTTGGTTATGTAACGTAATGTTAATATAATGAATACAACTATGTACTTAATCATATATAACAGAGTACCCTGTTTTCCACTAGTTCTTCCCCTCTGTCAATAAAAAGTGAGGCAAATACAATGGATGATGATAATTCAACAATCACCACTAAATATTCAGTAGACAAACAAAGTTGAAGGTGTTTTCCACATAAATGCCAAATAATTTTTTTTTGCTCCATCTCATTATGGGAGACATTTGGACACACAAATCCGAACTTATGGGATCGTAGGATACTTGTAATGTAGTTTGCCATACAAAACAAGTACATAATAAAAGGAGAAAAAGGACCCCTGGATGGTTGCCCCACATCAGAGTCACATACGCAGATTGACATCTTCCTTCATGGAAAGGGATACAAGGTAAACAAGTCAAGCAAATAGTCTAATGAACATCTTGGTGTACAAGTGAAGTTGAACAATGTTTAGAAACTTGGCTATGTAGCCAAATTAGCTTCCTTGTACGACTCATCCTTGGGGCACCCTTTGTATTTATATTTATATTTATATGAAGACCCTTCTACCTTCACAATTATGCTCGAAGGAATATACTAAACCTCTAGCAAAAATCGATACTATTATATAATAGCCAGTCTCCATACTTCGACAATCATTCTTCTTTGGAAAAACCAACGATGGGTAATTGTCTTACCACATGTTGTGCAGGAAATATCTTCAAGAAAAAGCAAGCACTCCCCATTGATACCATATTCAAGTTTCCTGTTGTAACATCTGCTTGGCCTCCAGGTATATCCATTATGTGATTGTCATATTTGCTCCTTGTTGTGATGTAGTCTAGTAAATGCATGCTGATTATTGCTAGTGTTGAATTGCCTCATGCAGGTGGTAATTTTGCAAATGGAATCATTGATCTGGGTGAGCTGCAAGTGTCTCAAGTATCAACATTCAACAAAGTTTGGAGCACCCATGGTGGTGGACCAGACAATCAAGGTTTCACCTTGTTTGAACCAACAGGAATACCTCAAGGATTCTTTATGTTAGGTAGCTACAGCCAACCCAACAACAAGCCTCTTTTTGGATGGGTCCTTGTGGCAAAAGATGTGTCTACAAATGCCAGTAACCCCACTTTAAAGCAACCAATTGATTACACACTTGTATGGAATAGTGCATCTCTGAAGATTAACCAAGATGGTCCTATCTATGTTTGGCTACCAACAGCGCCTAATGGCTATAAACCTGTAGGCCATGTTGTGACCACCACACCAGATAAGCCTTCCCTTGACAAAATCAGGTGTGTCAGGTCAGACCTCACCGACCAATGCGAGACAAATTCATGGATTTGGGGATCAGATAGCTTCAATGTTTATGATGTTAGACCAAGCAATAGGGGAATTCAAGCTCCCGGTGTTCCCGTAGGCACTTTTAATGCACAAAATGGTGGGAATACTAACCCTTCATCTATTGCTTGTTTGAAAAACACCAATACTCTCCCAAAATACATGCCTAATTTGCAACAAATTAAGGCAATACTCCAAGTGTACCCTCCAAGTATGTACTTGCATCCTGATGAAGAATACCTTCCATCTTCTGTCAATTGGTTTTTCTCCAATGGAGCACTACTATATAAGAAAGGACAGGAGTCAAATCCTGTAACAGTAGCACCAAATGGAACTAACCTCCCTCAGGATCCTAACAATGATGGTGCTTATTGGCTGGACTTGCCTGCTGATGCAACCAACAAAGAGAGGGTCAAGAAAGGAGATTTGCAAAGTGCCAAAACTTATGTACATGTGAAGCCAATGCTTGGAGGAACCTTCACTGACATTGCATTATGGGTCTTCTACCCATTCAATGGACCAGCAAGAGCAAAAGTTGAGTTCATTACCGTGAAATTAGGGAAGATAGGTGAACATGTAGGTGATTGGGAGCATGTGACGTTAAGGGTAAGCAACTTCAATGGTCAACTATGTCAAGTATATTTCTCACAACACAGTAAGGGTACATGGGTTGATTCCTCGCAACTTGAGTTCCAAAGTGGCAGCAACAAACCTGTGGTTTATTCTTCTTTGCATGGCCATGCATCATACCCACATGCTGGCCTTAATCTTCAAGGTGCAGATAGCATAGGTATAAGGAATGATACAGCTAAGGGCGACATGGTCATGGATATGGGGGCATTTGAATTGGTTTCTGCAGAGTATTTGGGGTCTGCAGTTATAGAGCCATCATGGCTTAACTATTTCAGGGAATGGGGTCCTAAAATTGATTATAACATAGACGAGGAGCTGAAGAAGATTGAGAAGGTATTGCCTGGAAAGCTAAAATCTGCTTTAGAAAAGATTATAAAGGGTTTGCCAAGTGAAGTGCTTGGAGAGGAAGGACCCACAGGTCCTAAGGTGAAACATAATTGGAGTGGAGATGAAGTTTGAAGATTGCAGACTTCAGTTATATTGATTCTTACAAACTTCGTATTGATTTAGATTAATCATAGTTATTGTGTGCAAAGTGCAATTGTACAAGTGGCCATAATTAATTGGAAAAATAGAATAAAAAATCAAGGAAACTAGCAATAGCTTTAAACTAGGACATTACCTTACCAATTCTCAGTGTGCTACAAATATGGATTTGAATTTTCCCATGCTAATTATCCCGTGTTATGAAAGAAAAGTTATGTATATATATATATAATAAAACTCATCATCACTTATGTAGAGTTTATTAAACTTACTATTTTGCTATCTGTCCCTTGCAATATAAGAAGGAACACGAGAAAATTTATCAACCTAAAATTTGTTGGTTATTACATGTATAAGGAGAATAAAGACGATGTTTTTTGTATGAATATTTTTATAGAGAATTGGTCTTTTTTGAATTAAAATAAAAAGTTTAAAAGTTATTTATTACAACTACTGGCAGGTTGATAGGTACGGCATTTATTTTATTTTATTTTATGGTTATTAATTTAGCTTAGAAGTAGGTCTACAAAACTTGAGGAAACTAATCTATAGTGTCATAATTTTCGTCGATTTCATTTAATGCACATTTTCTATATTTTTTAAAAATATTTTAACTTTTATATGAATCAATTACTACATATCTTTTATAATTCAATATATTTTCTACTTAGTATTTTTCTTTTACTTTAATTTGTTAAGTTTTACTAGAATTTTTAAAACGTATAATATATAAGACACGTATTAATTATCTAATAATTCTGTTATTATTCTATTTAATTCTTTTATAAAATTACTCTAAACTTTCAATTTGATTAATATAAGAGAAACAATATTTTAAATAAAATCTAATTCAATATGGATAACAAAAAACATCCGTTCTTTTCATTCATCAAATACATTTAATTCTCTCTTTTATTTATTCCTTCTCCCTCTTTCTAATTTTTAATTTTTAATTTTGTCATCGGATATCAACTAGACTTCTTAGTACAACTTTAATGAAAGTTATTTAAAAATAAAGAAATGTTGCTTAGCAGGTTATAGAGTTCAATAAAAAAAAGATATAATAAAAAAGAGAAAATTGCTTAAACAAGCAACTGTTACTCCCTAGAAAATAGGACGTGTACTAAAAAAGAGTTGCATATTTTTTTCACCTCATATTCACACACACCATGCGTGTGTGGATCTTATTTCAATAGTAGTTAGTTGTGTAATTAAGTAATTATCTCTTTTTGATATTTTTTTTCTTTTTTCACATTAATTTTAATGACATAACTTACTAAGCAACAATTCCTTATTTTTAAGCAACCTCTATTTAAAGTTACTCTCGTCTTTGTATAGATTATGTAGTTGCATACTTTTGTGATTGTAAGTTTTGTCCTTCTATTGGGAGCTAACACGGTTGGGCTGTTGGCTATGGCTATAAGAAAAATAGATCCTTGCCTCTTTCAACTCTGTGTGATATAATCAAGCAGAAAGTTTGGAAAGATGATACAGATCTGAGGAATCTTAGAGCTACACTTTTTGATATCTTTGGGAAGATGAGCTTAAAAGTGAAGAAGTCCGTGAGTTTTGACTTGAACGGATTCCAACGTAGATATGATGAATATGGGAAGGTATGTATGGTGGATCAATATAAGAGTAGCCTTTTAGATGGTAGAATTCTGTTGAGTGCTTGCCAGAGTTACCAAATAGCATGCAGAGACAAGTCTTTCTAGATTTTCTGACGTAGTTTATGGAGATTTAATTTTGCAATGCCATATAGGCTATATAATTGAGAAGATTAATGGTGAAGTTGCAAATCAGGAGCTTGTTCTTAAGGCTAGGAAGAAACTTATAAAACAAGGTTTCCTTCAAGAATCCAAATGCTCTATTGCAATGATACCACCATGCTTGTACGAGTTCATTTTTTGGGTGCTAATGATTCGATAGAGACACACGGAGAATAGACATTTTGGTTAGGATATATAGTTAGAATTAAGTTCAAACTTTTTTTTGTGTGTGAGGCAAATTAATCATGGCCTCATAATAAAACAAAGAAAGGTTTTGTAGCATCTGTTAGCCAAGAACTGTTAGGTACTATTAATTGAATATGCCAATAGCCTTGAGTATGCTATTTGCTAGTACTTAAAGGCTCTGAGTTTGTATGCCAATTACCTGAATGATTTGCAATAATGTTACTTTTTTCCCTCTGTTCAATTGTGGTTTGCAATATCATGTGATTAGTCTTGAATATCTGTTGTACTTAATTTGATTATTAAAATATGCTGAGTAATTGGGTGGTTAGTGTTTTATCTGGCATCTTGTGGATAAATCACTGGTATTTGTGGATCTACTGTATATACCCATTCAACTTTCTGCAGAATAACCTCTACTCAGCTGCCTCTCACGGATACGAGCAAGCATTAGAAAAAATGTGATACAGTACGCAAATAATAAATATAATAATTTTTAAGATTTTAAAGTACGAAAATGACAATATATATTAATCAAAATATAATTAATTATAAACTAAATTTTATATTCCTATAATGTACAAGTTTATACAATATTCAATTATTTTTTATATTATTAATCATTTATAAATAAATTATTAATAACATTAAGTAGAATTTTTATTTAGGTTAAGTATACGTTTAATAAAATGTTTTCATAACTTGAAAAACATTACATTATTTATTTAGCATTGAAAATATTTATTTAATATCAATTTAATTATTAAAAATTTATAATATTAAATAAGTTTATCAAGTGTTACTAAATTAGTCATTTTCTTAATTTATAAATCAAAATAAAAATTATTTTTGTACCTTTCAATATTAAAAGATGAATTTAATATCATAAATATTTAAAAGACTAAAAAAAGTTAACAAATTAAATTTTAATTTATACAATTTATTTTACATATAATCACTTTATATATATATATATATATATGATTAAGAATATAAATTATATTTATCTGCCTTTTACAGTTTTAATATATATATATATATATATATATATATATATATATATATGATTAAGAATATAAATTATATTTATCTGCCTTTTACAGTTTTAATATATTATTGCATGAAACAAAAATTTATATTGTTATTTCGTACAAAACGATGTATTTTTCGTTTTTGTGAGTTATAAAACAGTTATCAGTGTATTGGTTTTTCGTTGCCTCAAATTGATAGCATTCTATTTAATCCAGATTTATCTACTTAAAATTTTTATATACAAGATTTTATATTGATTAGTGGTGTCGCTCTATATTTTTCTACATAAACAAATTATCTAAAGGCCATCGAATATTTAAGATCTCTAAGGAGATTTCCTATATGTAGTGAAAATTGGAATACAATATATTATCTATCTATGCCTCGCCCGCACTTATGATAACTACAGCCTTTAAGCCTCTCCTCTGCTGTTTCTTTTCTGTCCACGTGAAAAACTTAACCATATTGCTTTGTGCTAAAATGGTTCAGCTCTTATCTTATTGCATTGTTGTCACATGATGCAAACAAGCCATTGTGTCAGATTCCACATCAAGTGCACTTTTGAAAAGGCAAACACTATACCCTCAAACCTAGATACATCAGAAACGAATTGGGCTAACACACTCTCGTCATGCCCAATAATGTGAATATACTATACGAGTCAAACAAGGTTAAAATTGACTAGATACCATATTAAAGATAAATCAAAGATTAAAGAGTCAATATGGAACACTTTAATATGATTGATAAGCATATATATAAACTCCAAAACGAAGGCTTGAACAGTGCGATGATTAATTAGACACATTACAGTATAAAAATAAGAATTTGATCCTTTCACGGTGATAAGTAACAACATATATATAAGAGATACAAGGTGCTGGAATGGTGCTTATAGTTGGTGTTGGGTGCCATTCAGCGTCTATTGGCATGTACATAATCAGTATACATATGGTAATGGTTGTTGACAAGCTATGTAATACAGATGACTAGGAAATAGAGGATGAGTTTACAGAAGGCTGCAGCGCCCAATCACTAGAATGCATCAAGGACATTTGGCTGTAGTACGCAGTACTGGGGGTCTCATGATTGTGCACACCATCATATGTCGTTAACACATAGCTTGAATCTTCCCTATCCCTTTCCACCCTTTTCTTCACATCGCATCCTTCACCTGAACACTTGTAGTAGTTCCTGTAATCGTCAATGATTTGAAACTCAACTGGTTATAAATGGAACAGTTAATTATTATGCTGAAAGTTGACTAATTAAATGAATATATAGCATTTTTTTTATAACAATAAATAGCATGTTTCAGACACCGTTTAAATATATTTTTAAAAAACATTAAGGTAGTACAAAATTATAACAAATAATAGTGTTAAAATAAATGTGAATGTGAATCTCTTATCAATCATGAATCCAAATCTACACAAAATAATAGAACTAAGTAACGCCATCAAGGACAATATATATATATATACACACACAAAGTCATAAGATGGTGGCTAACCGCTACGTAGAGGGGATGGGATACGATATCATATGGTGAGTCTTGCTAACTAAAACTAGGTGATGGTATCTATTTTTATTTAGCAAATGTAAAATATTTTTAAACAGGAGTTTACAACCTTCAAAATATATTTGCAGTAACTAATCAAATTATAGTAGTACTATTTATGTAAAGGTAGTCTATATCTTGCCGTACACTAAATTACAACTAGTAAATATTTTCCGTTTAGTTCAGCTACCTTTTTCTTCGTATTAATCTTTTCTAGGCAAAGAGACGAAGGAGCTGAGTCTGCAAAAGTGCCAATTATTTAACAGGGACTAGTCGTTAGATCGTAGTGAGTGAATACGTCACGGTCTCGTCTCACATACACATGTTCACAAAGAGAGAATAGTTACTTTATTGTCCTATATAAACACTGCAAATGAAACTACTTTTATTTAATACTAGACCAGTTGCTTCTTAAGCAGCCAAAAATGCATACATCTACGGCTAAATATATGGGTCCATGGACAACACTACAATCATGTATACATATATACCTGTCCCCTCCATTAATTAATTAGCAGTATATATCCGCCACCATCACATTCATATTTATCTATCTATCAGTCAGGCCCACTACCCTATCCTAGTTAACAGTGGTTGACATGATTCCCCGATTTCCCCCTCCATTCATGTCTACACTGACTACACACATTGCTTTGTTTTAATTTACATGCTTCTAAATTCACCTACTTTAAAAACATTAAATCTGAGTACATCGATCGCATTCATGACGCAGGAAGAAAACTGAAATAAAGCAATAATATGCATTAACTATATATTAGTATCGATTACCTTGGGTATGGAGTGTTCTTCACTGACTTCTTGCCGTATTTCCTCCACTTATATCCATCATCCATATTCTCAAGCTGCGATCTGGTCCTAAACGTGACCCTTTGGCTAACTTCTACCTTCTTTCGCCTAATCCCACTATTTTTGCATTTTCTGTCAAATTATACATTATATATCAACAGTTATAAACAATTGCTTAAAATCTCAAAAATATTAATAAATATTCATACATAAACACATTTTATTTATAAACACTCTAACGTTGTTTAACTCTTCCATATTATTATTTTTTCTTCCTATCACATCATCTCATTTACCATATCTATCATTTCTCTCTCTTCTCTTTCTATCTCTCTCCAGGTTTACTCATCTCATTAGATGTCTAAGAAACATTTTTCTACATAAAGTAGCATATAATAGACAGTGTACTATTTCCTTGTTAAATAAAAGAGCGAGAGAGGGAGAGAAACACTTGCATGTTGGTGGTGGTGGAGGTTGCATCACCGTGTCTGGCATCGCTGGAAGCTGCTTTCTCGGATGATTCAGTTTCTGTACTTTGGGACCAAGACTCTTGATGATCAACAACATCATCGAGCATGAGATAATCAGATAACATGAACTCGGAGAAGGGAGAAGCCATATTTAATACGGCAGAGTGACGGTTACAAGGGTTCGGATTAGGGTTTCCAAAATAGTAATCCATTGTGTTGAATGGTAATAGATGAGTCAGTGAAAGATACTGCAAAGACTAAGAGAATTTAGCGTTTTATCAATGCTAAGACTAAAGCATGCTGCAAGTGGATATTTATAAAAAAAATATTAGTTAATATATAAAATGCTTGCTTTGGAATTGGAATGATACTTCCAAACACCTTCGGGGAGGATGCAGCGAAGGATCCTCACTGAGCTACGTGGCAAAATCAGAGACGTGAAGGTGACGTCATGGTGATGACGTAATATAGCTAGTAGGGGCTACCTAGTCCCTACAACTTTGGATTTGCACAATCGAGAGAATGATACCATTATTTGTTTTTTAGGAGACGCCGATGCATATTGTGGAGATGTTATTGGTCTATAAATCATTTTATATTTTCGATTATCCCCTGTGGCCTGTGGTTTCGTTTTCTTAGTTTAAATAGCAATCCATTATCCGTCGATAGCCCTGTGCAACCCATCTTCTTCATAACTTTGATAATTACTTCTCAATGCCGTATTCCCAAGGCTTATTTTAAAGTGCTTAATCATATTTATATTTATATTATGTGTACATGAACAATATATCCAATGCTTTGGTTTAATATTATCTAAGATCATTTGTTTGCTATGAAATATAAGATTAATTTAAGGAAATTCAAGAATGATATTTTCTAATTAAAAATTATGTTAATATATATATATATATATATATAAAGTTTTTATCTCTAATCTTTAGTTACAAAATTGAAGATTATTTTTTTTTATTTTGACTATTTTATTTTATTCATTTTTCATATATTTTCTATTTTATTATAATATATATTATTCAACTATTATATATATATATATATATATATATATAAATACAAGTATTATTATACTTTACACTATAGTCATAATATTACAACTAAAATTATAAGATATTTATTTATGATATAAAAATTAAAGTTTTATTATATGTATAAAATTATCTTATTTTAAAAAATAATTAAAATAATATTTTTATTTAAAATTATAAATTTGATTTATGATTTTAGTTACAATTTTATCCTCATTTCCACGCTTCTCTCTTCAACTATTATATACATAAATAAAATAAAAGGTGAATATAATACATAATATATTTGATATAATATAATAACATTATTTTATTAAATAAAAATTTAAAAAATATTATTTATATAATATATAAACAAATTTATATTTTTTCAACAAAATTTAAATAATAAAATTTTATACTTGTTTATGCTGAAAATATTACAATTATTTTTGTATAATCTTTTGTAATGTTTGATAACGATGACTGCACTATGAAGATAAGTGTTGTCCACATTTTTTTAAATAAAATGGACATATTATTTCATATACAATTAAGGAATATTTTTTAAATATAGGATTTGAATATATATATATATATATATATATATATATATATATAGTGTTTTTTTTAAAAAATTATAGGATTTAAAAATTGTAAATAACATTTTTTTTAAAAATGTTAAGAAATTATAAAAATAAAACAAATTGGTCAAAAATTATCACTAACGATCTTGTCATTGGTAATTTTAAAAAAATCTCATGTTTTCGTAATTTTTTTTAAAACATCGTATTTTAGTTTTTTTTTTCATATAAAAAATGACCCTGCAATTAACTGTGAATAGAAGAGAAAACTTCATTTCAACTTAACACGTACCGAAAATATTACTCACTTTGTCTTCAATATGTTACAAATTTTATTTATATTTATTAAAACGTTAAAGTAAAAGAAAAAACTGCTGTTATATAATATTGTAAAACCAATTTTTTTAGAGTTTTTATATTTCATTTTTGCTTTTGAACATCAAAATGTGTAATTATATTCTGTAACTTTTGTTTATTTAATTACATATAATTTCACATATTTTGTTAATTGTGCTATTCCGAAGGAAGTTTCTTGCCTTGACGTCCATTTTATTAGACGACTACATTAATTGTTTGTAGAGTTAGTTATTTTTAGAAAATTAAAAAGAATATAAATAGTTCCTACTACTTATATATATATATATATATATATATATATATATATATATATTTGTTTATGCCTATATTTTCAGTTATAGTTTTTTGGTTAAACATTTCTTGTAAAAAATTAAAACTCTACATTATTATTATATTTTATAGTGGAAAATAATAAAAAAGAATTGGCAGACAGGTAATATCAGTTAATACGCCAGTACATTGAATAAATTCTAATTATCAAAACTTTCAAAATCAAAATCAAAATACGCATATAGATTAACGCGCTTTTCTCACTATAATAAGTTCAATATTAATTGATGCATTTTAACTTTGGTATTGTTATTATATTTATATATTCAAATAAATTGAGTGAAATAGTAAAAAGAATTCAGTAGTTTAGTGTTTATTTAAACTCAACAAAAATGTTTTAATGATTTAATTTTAAAATGTTCTGAAGGTTTTTAATTATTCCTTTAAAAAATTGTTTTTTACTTATCTATTTAGCATAAATTTTTATATCTTTTAATAAACTAATTCCTTTAATTTTAAAAAAAAACTGAAACAGACATTTAAGAAATTATTAGTTTAAATTTTATTATCTACATTGCAAAAAAGGGTTAAATTTAACGTTTCAGAAGAATGTATTCTATGAGTGATTAATTTAAAAATTTGTACATGAACAACATATTTATATTTCTTTATGTTTAAGATAAAGGTCGTTTTACCTTTCACGATTGCTCAAGGTTCAGTTCACACTTCTTTTTCTGTACCCTTTTACATTTTTTTAAAATTATTTTTGGGGTTGTTATGGCTTAAAATATTAACAAATTAAAAAGGAAATAGCATCGTTATGTCTTTTATATTTATTTTAAACACTCCTCCCTGTTATGTTCAAAAAGAGATCATATTTTCACTTTTAATAAAGATGAATCGTTTTGAGAAAAACTTAGCTAACTTATTATTATTATTATTATCGTTGTTGTTGTTGTTTTCTTTCTGATAATTAACTCTAAAATTATCATTAACTATTTTATTTGAATTAATGAGTTTTCCCACTATGTATGAGCCTTTCAGACTGAGAAATTTTAAACGTTTAGAATAAATGCAATTACATTTCTAGATATTAAACTTGAAACTACAAAATCTGTCGATAATAGTGTTAAGTTTAGATATTTACGTTACCTAATCACTTTTTATAAAATCTAACATATATTAATTTTATAATTATATATATATATATATATATATATATATTAAATTTTATATAATTTAGACATGTTAGTAAGTTTATTTAAAATTTGATATCTATTTATATATTAAAAATATATTATAATTAAAATAAAGCAATATGATCAAATATTTATTCATTTTGTTTTTTATAAATTTAATATACTTGATAAAAAAAATAAACTAATGTTTTAATTGATTAATCTCATATTTTATATATAAAAATTTATTAAGTGGTGTAAGTGTATAAAATTAACACTTAATATTAACAAATTCTAACTGAATATATGTGTGTGTATGAAGTTAAAATTAAAGTTTTAGATTTCTTTTCTTGTTTGTTGTATAACGATTGAATGATCTGTTTGTAGTTTCGTATTTAAATATTTTTTTTAATTTTATAATGACATTTATATTTTATTATGTCATAAAAAGGTTCTGAGAAATCATTTTTCAATTAATTAAACTTAAGTAATAAAGAGAAGTATGAAAGTTATAGTTTAGGTATTGAAAATATACGGAGATACAGAGTTACTTCAAGTAATTTTAAAAGAACAAATATAAAATTATATACTGTAGTAATTTTTTTCTTTGCGTTTTCCTAGTTTGTCTATTTTTTTTATGGTTGTGCTTTTTGTTTTGTCCCTCTCCAAAAATAAAAAATAAAAAAAGCTAAAATTGATCCTTTTTAACTGAGGAAGTTGGTCAAAAGTGGAAAGGGACAAATCTCAAACGTGGAAAGGTTCAATGTATCTTACTGTCACAGGAAATAATTCGTGTCGATGTGGCCATATATAACGACAAGATCGTGCAAAGCGTAGAAACATTCCATACATTGCTAGAAACCCTTTTATTTTGGGGATGACTCATGACATGATTCAAATGAAATAAATAAAATTAAAATTAGCTGTTTGCCAAATGTCCTATGTTACATCAGACCCGGTAAACAGCTCAGAAACTTCACTTCCATAACAGTAAGTCAAGGGAAAAACTCAAAAAGATAAGAATATAAATTGACTTCACAGAAAGTGAAGTTTTTGGGGACATGCTTTTTACTGCATCAAAGACTGTAAAATATTCGTACGTAACAGCAATCAAAATTATTCTAGTTGGTAAATATTTGATTTCTATCTCACAAAACTCGAATTCAAATAATATTTGGTTTACCTTAGCAGGACTCTTGCAGTCTGTTAACCTGATTATAACATGATAAGTATAATCTAATTACACAATTTATACTTATGCATTATTAATTTAACATTAAAGGCATATATAGTATTATAATTACATTTTTGTTGCATAACATACAGTTCAACTTATGATTTTTTTTTTCATATTCTATTTCTTTTTTAATCTTTGAAGAATTTTATGAATCCTCAGTAGCATACAAGTAAACAAGGAAGTCTAGCTAACGATAGTCACTAGTGTTAACCGTTAATCTGTTTTTTAATATAACTCACTAATCAGATAATCATTTTATTTTTTTATTAAAAAGCCTTATATCCACGTGCGCGTACAATTATCAGATATCTATTGATGTGAATTTATTATACATGCAAGCGAGTGATTTGACTGATCCTAACGCAAGAAACTTCTCAGTTTTTAATAATCGCACTGTATAAGGAATTGAGGAGGTGAAAAAAGAGAATATGAGAGAAAAATTGGCTATACACTCAGAGAAAAGTAGTATACAATAAGTCTAAAATGAAATGGCTAAGGAAATGAATATTTCAGTGATAAACAGGAATTAAGATAAATTTAAATCATTAAAAAAATTAATGGCTGAAGAGTAGGCAAATAATTTATAAACAAGGTGCATAATTTTTTTCAAATATATATGAATTTTTTTTACCGAGACAGAGTAGTTTAGGCGAAAACGGAAGCGTAACTATGACGCAACTTGGCGGCAATATGGGGGGGCAGAGCAGTGGTGTTTGAAAAGAGAGTGAAATGGTGTCATGGTCATGGGAGACGTTAATGTCCAATACAAATAGAATAGCAAGGTGGAGTCCAGGACCAGTACTAGTTGGAGTTGGATTATGCACGCCACCTTAGTATCCACCAAATATGAGTTTTCCAATAAGGCTTGTACACCCAGGTGAGGTGATATATAGTAAATAACAAGTATTACTCATTATATATCATCCAATCCAATAAGTAAGGGAAGCATTTAGCATTTTATTTAATTAATATTTAATAATTAATAAAATAATAAATTATAATATATTACATATAACTTAAATAAAAAGTTTAAGTGTAAAATTTTTTAAACTTACACTGGTACGAAAAGATTATGTCCATAATATATCTATAAAGATATAATTTTTTTATATTAGTATAAGTTTAAAATTTTTTACATTTAATTTAAATTTTTTGTTTAACTTCTATTTAATGAATTATAATTTATTGTTTCACTAACCGTTATATGTAAGTTAAATAAATGGCTCAAATTGAGTGTAAGAATTTTTAAATTTATATCAATTAAAAAAATTATTATATATATATATAAAGGAATATTATAATATCTAAATATTACTCATTATACATCGTCCTTACTTACATTTGGTCATTATATTATATAAAATCAAATATCAAAGAAGAATGATAATGATAAACGAAAAAGCATGTGCACAAAACGATAATGAACCAGAACTTTCTTAGAATTATGATACTATCTATTGAATGAAAAAGAGGCAAGTATTTAAACGTAAAGAGAATGAAAAATTAAATGTGCCATTTATACTATCTATATTGAATATACGGTATCAAATATTTATACAAGAATTGACAAAGGAAAGAGAAAATAAGTTAAAATAAAAAAGTAAGTTACCAAGATACATTCCCAATCGAAATCTCAAGAAACTTAACAGATTTACGATGTAGACTCCTAATATACTACAGTATTATAATTTTTTCGTATCATGCAAACATATAAATAATCCTACACATGAACAGGAGACACTTCTTTTATAAATATATAATATAATATTTTGACTAAAAATGAGCTCGAAAAAATTACGGTATCTCATATGGTAGTATATGTCATCAATTAGCTATCTCTTCATTGAATTTGAAAGAAGTATAATATGTAAGTTTGAGTTTTCTTACTTTTTAATTTGAGGATTGTGAATATACTTTAAGACTATGTTTATGGACTCTAAATGGAAGTCAGAGAAAGTTAGGACAAATCCTATGCTAATACCATATTTTACCGATTTTCGTTTTTGCTGGCCTCATTATCATATAAAAAAATAATCTAATTCAAAATAGTTTCATATTTAATTTATAAAACCCAATAATCCATGCTAGTTAGATAATATTAATTAATTTTTAAAATTACTAAATATATAATAAATTTATAATAATTCGATGTATCCTTTCATTTATAATATGCTATTTGTGAACCACCATTCTTGAGTTTTAAATTTTAAGTATGTAATTGCGTTAAAATATTCAGTTGAAAAATTTTGGGTCAAAATATTCAAGTAATATTATTTTACGAAAATATATGTGATTTAGAAAAATAAGTATTTTTTTTATATCAAGCACATTTTTTTTTCTATGCTTATATATTAAACAAGAACATATTATTCTTTAATATAATTTTTTAATTGGTCAATTTAAAAAAAAATATTAAAATAATTTTTAAAAGATAATCAATTTATGAGATAATTATTTTTATTTTTAAAAATATAATTCAATCACATAAAATGTATTTAAGAGTATGTTGTTTGAATTTTTTTTATGTCAAGTATACTAAAACATTATTAAGAGTGGGATCAATTATTCTTTCTCTATGTTCTATATTCCGTTTGCTTATTATTTTATGTTTAAATTAAGGAGCTTACATATTAAATTATTTGAACTTATGAACAAAATTTATAATTTTTAGACTCTTAAATTTATTTTAATTTATATAATAAAAATATTAAATAAACTATATTTACTTTAAACCATTTTGAATCTTAAATATTGATATTGCATGCACACGTGTATATAGACAGATACACTTCCTACTCCTTCACACTTGTTTACTCTATTCCAGTAAGCCTCTCAATAACGATCTTACGTATAATTGATTTACTTAATATCTTTGAAACAACAAATTTGAAAAAAAGAATCTAATAGAACGTCAACAACTCGAATACTAAGTTAAATTAATATGGATAGAGAATATTAACTGCATATTATTTAACACAACCTTTTAACATAATTTTTTTTTTATGAATTTTAGATAAATCTTTATAAATAACCTAGCTTATTTCGCTTTCCAAGCTCCCATTTTACAACATTAAAATCGAACTTTAATATTACACGTCAATATTTCTTTCCCACAATCAGTATAAACTTTTCCTTTTTGCCTTTTCTCATTTCGTTGTATTAAGGGATTTGAAAATTTTTCGGTACAAAAAATGAAGTGATTTGATATTTGACTAGTGATATAAAGAGATTGTAAAAAAAATGACACGATACAAACATTTGTCCTATTTTACTACTGTTTCTTTTTCTTATTGCTGAATATTCTCAACAAGCTGGTGTACATCTACCAAATCTTGCATTGGAACTATAGAGTATCTCAACATCAATTATTTTCGTGATAACAAAACAATAAAAAAAACCAAACTATATACATAACTGAGAATTGTAATCGTTGATTACAACAGCACCCAGTGCTGTTACTGGATCTCTATCTAATTCTTAAATCACTATTACAAAGCCCAATAGGAAATAAAAAAAGGGCATGGCTTTGTTAATTGCAGTACATCAGCATGCCCCATGATAAATATTATACTGGTACTAGCTATATATTTTTTTATGCAAATGTTATAAAAAACAATGACAACCCAATTAAAATGCCTCCCAGTGTATGTATTGCTCTGAGCTTGTCACCACTGCTCTCAATCTCTATAGGGAATAAGCAACTTCCCTTTGATGGATCCTCCGTTACAATAGTGGCCAATCCATTGAAATCACATGCCTCAACGCTTTGGTCCCTAGTCTGAAAGTATTGGTTAAAAGCATACGAAGCATTACCAGGAAGGCCTAAATTTCCACAAGAACAACCAAATCCTAAGCTTGTACAATCAGCACCTCCACAAGCATAATTTAATGCATCTGGTACAAGACTGAAGTTCCTAACATCTTGGCTAAGGACACACCATTTATGTTCTTGGTAACGAACACCTTTGGCTGCTTCTGGCCATTTATTTTGTCCTTGACCAGAAAAATCTATAGGAAACTTAGGCTTTCCATCGTAGCGAAAAATTCCCCAATGACGCTCAAAGTTACCAGGTTCAATACTCTTCATGTTCTCATCATGAAGAGAAAATAGATATGCCTCCATGGGTCCAGGTCTTAGTGGAGTACCTTTCTTGTTTGCCATTTTCTCAAGCAACCCTTGGTAGAACCTTTGTGCATTATTGATATTAGCATTTTTTTCACCATCAGTTGGCCATCCAATTTCCCCAATTACAATTTTCATGTCAGGGTAGCCAGCCTTTTTCAATGACCAAGCAAGAGTGTCGAAATTCGCATCAAACACATTGCTATATTGTGCATTTTTGTCATCAATCGTTTTGCTTTGACTATCAAAGAATGCTAAATCTTCCGGAAAGCCTTCAACTTGGTGCAAACTAAGGAAAGGGTATATGTTGACAAGAAATGGGGAGCTCCTTTCATGAAGAAAATTAAGTAATGGTTTCATAACGTCAATTATGTCACTTCGAAAATCTCCATCTGATGGCTTGTTCGAAGGAGACTCATAAACATCGGCATTCAATGCAGTTGTCACCTTCACTTTGTCTCCAATACCAGCCTTATCAATAGCCTTTTGAATATTTTGCATTGCTGGGAGTGTAGTCCCTACATACGAACCATTGTAACTCTTCAGGAATGGTTCGTTTCCAACAGATACGTATCTGAAATAACATAATGGGTGAGGAGAAGAGAAAATTTCTGAATTTTCACTTATGACATGATTTTCATGATGAGGATTAAAATTACCCATTCCTATTTTACGAATTAAAAGTTATCCATAATGAAAAAACAACACTTTATTTAATTTGTTAATAGAGATATATACATATATGCTAAAGTGTTGTTTTTCGATTGAGGGGATAATGAAAAGGACAAAAGAAGATACCAAAATGCACGAAAATGTAACTGATGAATCCTATGTGAAGGAATTTAATGTTATACCTGATGTTCACACCCCCATTATGAAAATGTTTGGTTAGATTTTCTTTCACCCAATCTTCTGCATCTCCGCTACTTCTAGCAAATTTACCCAATTGAGCATTAGGAATTCCAACCATGACTTCAATGTCAGTACCAGAAAGAGCATTCACGGTCCAAGAATCTGCATCGAAAAGTTTTACCTTCTTGATCCCATTGTCCTTCAACAAATTTACCACAATGTTTGGAGGCAAAGGGTGTGATGCTAGTGCACCCCAATTGATACCAAGACCTGATATAGACTGTACCCCTTGAGCACCTTGTAGTTGGCAATGAGCTAGAACCAATATCAAAAGTGCCCACATGCAAAACTCAGCTTGTGCCATGGCTGGAGCCGTTGCATGTGGTAAATTAGGCAAGTTAACAAAGATGAGAGTGAAATATTGGAGGTTTATATATGCACAAATATTGAGTATTGAAAAATGAAAGGGAAAATAAATAGTTACTATTACAAGTATATAGAACTGACACTAAATATGGGTTTTGGTTTTAGATGTTTTTAGTTATTATGTCTAAAAAAAGTGTTAAAAAAATTGGTCATTTAATTACGTAACTCATTGCTAAATAATTTTATAATAGTAGTTCTCGTACCATACATTATAAATAGGGTATAGATGTTTAAATAAAGAAAGAGAACCGAAATAAGTTTTATTAATGATGTTTATTGGATATAACATGTACTACAAGAAGTTATAGGTAGACGAGTACTCTCAGTTCTTACTCATCTCGAGCCTTTTCTTCCTTTCGGGGCACGTTTTATTTAGCCCCTTACACTCTGATGATTCTGCATGCTTGTGAACATTTAATTATACATAATTCTTTTTTATCTTCTGTATTATAAATATGATCTTCGAACTTAGATATTCAGTAAAATTATTCTCTTTTAAAGGTAAATACATGTAATTTTTCAGATTAAAATTTGTGAAATGCATTTTTTTTTGCTGCAACTATTTAATTATATTCTAAATTTTAGAAATAAAAGTTGTTACTTAATTTTTCATTATTATCTTATATAAATATTCAAAGAAAGAAGAAGGATACACGAGAAAAAAAAAGTGATACACTAACAGAAACACATCAAATTTTAGAATTACAGTAAGGACCATGGACCAAAATAAAAGACAATTGTCAAGCCGCGATTTATAGCGCTAAGATATAATTTATTTACATTTATGTGTTATAATACTATATAAACCATGTATTTACATATATTAGGTCTCACATAATATAAATTTAATATAAAATATTTTTTAAAATGATTCTTAAAACTTCTATCTACAAATTTTAACTCAATCAATCTGTTTTAAAATATTTTAGCAAGAAACTCGTAATTTTGATTTTTTTTTCATTACACTTAAAAATACGTGGTAGTAAAACAAATCGCTGAAACAAAATAAATTACAAATATTCCTTTCTTCTTTTTTAAAATATTAAGTAATATTTTCTTGTAAATAAATTCTCCTCTTTATAAAAAAAATAAAAACCATTATTTTGGAGTTTAATAAATACTTTTATATTACAATCAATTTAAGATAACTAGTTTTAAAATAAACATTGTAGGATTACCTTTCCTAAGTAATGACTCACGAAGCCAAATCTAATATCAAAGATCATATTTTCACTTAAAAAATTATTTCCATTTAATAAACCTTCTATGACTGCTCTTCTAATTTTAAAAAACACTTAATCGGTGTTTTCTTAAACACCTGCTCTACGCAAATCACGTGTACCTCTAGGCAAATTTTGAGTAAGCATAATGGTAATGGATGAAGGATATGAGACCAAAACACAAAAGATATCATGTCATATCAACATTTGGCTTACGTGAGCTCCAATATTTTACAGAAAGGAATTGCAAAATCAACAAAATAAATATCAATAACACGTGTTTTTATGGGGCCAAGGCACTAACACACAAAAAAGACAACAAATGTTATGCCAAGATAAAGCACCGTGTTCAAGGATTGAATTACAATAAAACAAGAAAATCCTACCCAAACCATGAGCCATAAACCCAGGGGGAAAAATCTGCGCTATACATTAAAGTAGTCTAGCTTTTCGCTTATACAAGAACCTGCTGCTGAATTGCATTAATGATTATTGCCAAGACAGCAAAGAAGAAAACATCCTCTATTATCTCTATTTCCGGTAAGAAAATTGTCTTCTAAATTCCTTCAGAAACTGTTCCCGGGATGTTCTTTTCGCTGCTAAGGTAACATCATCGAGAAATCCCCTCTGAGGAAATTCTTCAGGCACAAGAGTTTGATATGTTTCAAACTGCTGTGCAGCTTCCTCTCCTTTATTCAGGAGACTGTATATTATTCCCTGCAATTTTGTATAAAATCAATTTTGTATTTTCATGAATCAAATCAGCCAAATTCACCTCTATCTCTTCCAGTCATATAAAAAAGCCAGAGGATGAAATTTGGAAATAAAACTCATCCACCTTAACACTGAAAGAAAACTTCTTTTTTATTTTTAAGTTTAGTGTGTCCAGGACACACAATGCAATGCAAACACACAGAAAAATGGGATGTAGAAGCCCTCATAGGGTCTTACTCTTAGAACCCAGCAAAATAGCTCATTTATGATATTAATGAACTTTTATTGAAGAAAAAGAAAAGCTACAAGACAGTGGATTGGGTGCGGGGTGCGGGGGGCGGGGAGACTAGTCAAAGTATTCAGTTCAAAGGTGATTAGCTCCACTCTTCTTATAAATTAAAATCAATTTATGCACCTAATATTTTGAAAGAGTTAATTGAGAAAACTTCTAAAAGAATAAAAGAGCATAAGTTAATTTTAACATATCAGAATGATTTTATTTGATTTATTCCCTTATTTTTCCCTCCTACAAGTACTTCAAAAGTTTACCCACATTGAGTCAGGTCTACGAGGGTTTCTTTCACTTCACGCACTAGAACTTTTGTTATATACAATCAAACTATAATCATGTAGGTGAAATTTGTGGAGTCTCTTGAAAACATTTTCTCTCCCTTGGTTTTGCTCAGTAGTTTTTCAAATAAAAATAATGTTAAATTTAAATTTTGATATTTGTTACGGTACTCCTAAACTTAAGGGGTCATTGTATACTCTCTCTAAATTGAGGATTAAATTGAGAATTGTGATTCTTTTAATATCTCAGAAATTCAAGAATGTTTGTCTTTTTCAAATAAACTACTAACTCCACTGTCTATTGATATTAAATTAATTGTCATAATTGTTCTATGTATAAGAGAGCATAAAATCATCTCTCATTTTACAGAGCACTGTAGAATTTACCTCAAATTTTAGTTCCTACAATCGACACCAGTTTTTTAATCCCTATATGAAACAAATTTACATTTGGGTCCCTACACAAAAAAAAAATCTACAAATTGGTCCTTATCATCTGTAAATACTATGACTGTTATATTTTGCTAAGTTGTCCACCATCTTTGCTGAGATGACACAACGTATCAAGTGATGATGGTATTAGATTTTGCTAAGCTGTCCCCTTAAAATATTTAAGGGCTATAACACTACAACTCAATAGAAGATGTCAAATATTTCCATTTTGCTAACATTTTGTTTTTGTTTTTTATTTTTACCCCCTTTCTCTTCTTTAATTTAATTCGCCCACTTTTGACCAAGATCAAAATATTCAACCAAACTGACTTGAGGACCGAGTCAATGTTTTTTTGTTTTGATCCACTTGACAGCTAATATGATCTAAGTCATTTATTTTATAATTTAACAGATTAATATGTAAATGAGCTCACCAAAAGTATTGCAAATTTGAAGTTAGGAAACCAGATGGACATAAATTTTTGCAATATCATGACAAGACAGTAATTTTTTCTACAGAAAGTGCAAGGGTGCTATCCTAATTTCAGAATAAGTCCCATCAATTAACTATGTACTATAGCATGCTCAATTCGTTAAACTGGTGTGCATGACTGCTGACAAACTCACCTGGCAAAGGTAAGGCCTAAAATCTCGAGGATTTTCATCAATCAAATCTTGAAATCTTTTTAATCCCTCCTCCAAATTATCCTGCAAAGCACACAAATGCTATGCATATTGAATTATTAATCCAGAAAGATATTGTTTATGCTTTATGCTAAACTGGTAGTAGATAAGCAGAGGAAGAGGAAACTTGTCTGAGGGAGCTGATGGATCAACAGTTCACCTGTACAACATGCATTTGTGCAATTAAGATTCTTATATTTCTCTCCTCGGTAACTCTGTTTTCCCGGGAAGCTAGCTCTTGAGCCTTGTTTAGCATTTCAAATACAGCAGGACCTTCATGGTTCTTGTGCATCACCATAGCCAAACTCTGTAAATGAAAGTGTCGCTCATCTCAGGTCATAAATTGAAAAATGTAACAAAGAAAGTGTCATGTTAACTTGATTGCATGATATGGAATTGTGATAAAGTATGAATACAGTAACCATATCTCTTTTAATTTATCAGCCAAGAATTGTTGTCAAAGAAGCATCTAACATACCACCTCCAAAGCTAAATCTTGAGTAAGAAACACATCTCTTGGAATGAAGACATATTTTCCAACTAATCTAATAAAAACCTACCTAAAGATTGCATACAACAAATGAAAAGTCCAAGTCAAAAAAATTCAACAACAACGTCTTATCCCACAAAGTAAGCTCAAATACATGGATAATACAATGCTACTGGTTGAAAACTCAATGTAATTTATGGTACAGAAATAATACCAAGAAACTTCTTACAAGAACTCTTTGAACTTCAAGGCAGACACAAACTCAGTTGATGCAATGTTCACAACTCAACCAAATAAGAAAATGAATGGTACACTTAAACACAATAATAGAATAGAACTTGGAAGGTGCAGGACCATGACAATACACAGGCAATAAGCATGCTTACACCAATCAGAATCCCTCCTATGATTTAAACAACACAAATAGAACTACGTTTGCTGTCATGTCAGCATATGAGTAACCAAAACAAGGCATTCCCATCTATCCAACTACCTTAATCAGAATCAAAATCGAAACATTTCAGCAATATTCAAAATTCCATCAGAGAGGGGGAGAGAGAGAGAGAGAGAGAGAGATTACATGCAGAGCTCGGACAAGAAGAGGTTTTTTCTGTAAGATTTCCTTTAACAATCTCTTAGCAGTACTGAAGCGCCCCATTGTCTCATAACAAAGTGCCAGCAAAAGTCTCCACTCAACCTGATTTGGTTCCGCAGCAATCAAATCCTCCACAAATTTCAAAGCCTCCTTCGATTTCCCTCTCCTAATTTTCCCATACAAAACCACCTTCAGAGCTTCAACGTTTCTCGGATCCTTCTCCAAAATCTTCTCACACATTTCTTCTTCTTCCTCCTCGCTTTTCTCTTCAGTTGGCTTCATCTTCTCCTCCAACGCTGCACCAGAACCCACAGAAGGCACTGTTTCTGCAAAGGCAACTCTTCTGCTGAAGCAACCCATGAAGATAAACGACCCAATGAGAAAAAATGCTATCTTTTCTGAGAGGAACTTGGATAAACTTCTTCCGGGTGAAAATTTTGAAGTGGATGTGCAAGGAGTGTGGGAACAAGTGAACACTGTGAAAAGGGTAGTGCGAGCTATAGCTGGCTGAAACGAAATTGATGTGCGTTTGTTGCAGCTGTGAATCAATGGATGCCCAAGCAGATTGAAAAACTTTGTTTGGGATTGCGAGTAGATGGAGAAAGTCGTGATAGAAGTTGATGCCATGTTGATGTACTCGCCGGAAAAACAGTTAACGGTGGCCGTCGGGGTTTATGAATGAAAGACGCCTCTTTTGTCTTCGGCGCTTCCCTCCCACTGTACCACTGGGCACTTCAATGAGAATAAAAGAGATATTTATTAACAAAATTAGTATTTATTACATAAAAATATAGTAATTTTTTTAATAAATATTATAACGGTTAGACTTGTGCATTAATAGATTCTAATCTATATGAGAAGTTCTATTCTTTATTATTATTATTTGAAGGGTTACAGTGAAATAAAATAAAAATATCATTCTACTTTTTAAATATTATACGTTAAATATGTATTTTCATAAACTTTGAGAAAAAAAAATAAAAATAAATAATTTACTTTTCATATATTTTTTTAAAATAAAGTTTTTTTTTTTAAATTTAATTTTGTTCACAAAAAGTTTCAAAAACTCTAATATTTCTTTTTTGAAAGTCATCAAAGATGTCGCTAAAGTCTTTCTCCTTTGTTATCCAACGAGAGTCGTGACACTTTAAGTAAGTAAAAAACTTTTCTAAAGTGCTTGCAAAGAAAGAAAATTAGTACTTCACTTGCTCTAGAGGATATGAGGGGATGAAACATCCTGAAGTTAAAAAAAAGTATATAGAAGTACTAGATCTGATAAATCGTAGCATAAAGAAGGTCAAGATGGGCTTAGAGAATCCAATGGAAGAGAAAATTTGGCACATGTAGAAAGGTTTGTGTACTGAATAGTTGCAAGCAAATCAAGTGTTTTTTAAACTCTTTTTTCTAGTTCTTGCACTTACAAAGATAAAGTGCTAGAGTCATAGGACATAAATCTAACTTTAAATGATGATGAAATCCTAAAATCTATCTTAGAAGACTTTAATATTTGTCCTGAGTTTGAAGATAACTCTAAATTTTTTTATATTTCTCAAGATTTATGCCCTGATATTAAGATCCCTATAGAGGATAATGAAGATTGGTGCTCACCTTGGAACTTAGCTCTGATTGTAAAACTTCTAGAAAAATCAGCGAGCTATAGTTATTTAAACCAGAAACTAGCTAATAATTGGGAAAAAAAGGGCTTTAAAAGTTCTTGATGTTAATAATGATTTTTTCCTAGTTAAGTTTGAAAATATTAATGATTATAAACTTGTCATTTTCGAAGGGCTTTGGTTAATTTTATATCACTATCTTTTAGTTCAGAGATGATGTCCCTTATTTAGACCAAAAGATTATAATATAAAAAAGATCGTTGTTTGAGTTTGTATACCTTATTTACTCCTAGAACTGTATAATACTAAGTTTCTGTGGCAAGTAGGAAACTATTTAGGAGCTATGTTGAAAGTTGATCCTCATACATCCTTAATTTTAAGAGGAAATTTTGCTAGAATTTTTGTAGAATTAGATTTAAGAAGGAAGTTGATTCCTGCTTTTCAAGTGTTAGGGCATAAATTTAAGATTGAATATGACAGATTGCATCTCATATGTTTTGATTGTGGTAAATATGGATATAGGCAGGAACTATGTACTTATTGTATACATCAAAGTCAAAAAGAAGGGATTTAGGATAATATCAAGAGTTTTATTACTGCTAGAGATGAAGAAAGTGATGCTATTAAGAATGAGGTAAATAGATATTTGTGTATGTCTGGGCAAGGCAGTAGCTCTGGTCAGGAAATGGATCAATTTGGTCACTGGATGCAGCAAAAAGTCTCCCTTAGAAAAAGATCTAATTCCTCTCTCTCATATGGCATTTTTGGGAATTATGGTAGGAAAAGGGAGCCCCAGGTAGGTCATAAACTTCTTTTTGGCATGTGCACCAAATCATTAAAGTAACAACAGATTATTGTCCACAGGAATTAATGCTAAATACCAAATTACAAGAATGACACTAGTTGGGTCACCAAAAACAAAGTAAAAATAAAATAAAATTTAATTAAGTGCAGAATTATAAAAACTAAATTAAAATGCTGGAATTTAATTGTATAATACGCAGAATGATAAACTAAATTTGGAAACACAAAGTAAACTAACTGCATAATGTAAATATTGTGATTACTGAGATTGAGTCTGATAACAATTTAAAACAAGTTGAGTTTGGAATCCCTTATCCCTTTCCCTTTGCATGCAAGTATATGTATAACTCAAAATACAACTTCATCTAAATGGTCATGTTTTCTAAAGTACTCAACCCCAATTCCTTGTTAATTGGTTCTAAAATGAAATTAATATCTTAATTCTTTAGATACAACTAAAGACATTCAGCATTAAGAATTAAATCCGTTGACCATATCATCAAAAATTTCTATTCCTAGACAATTCATAATCAGCAAATTAATCCCTTTCCAAGAAAGTTTACTCCTTTCCAGCAATAAACTCCTTTTTTATCAATCTGATTCACGTAAAACAGAAAAGTATTAAGTTCAAAATCAATGTGTTAGATTAAAGCATGTATCTTGAGCTATATTCAGTGTTAGTTCATTGTAAAGGGCAAAGGTATAGTTCATCCTTACTCAACCCATAGATATTTATCTAGACATAATGAAAGTAAGTAATATAAAACTGAAATATATTGCAGAAACAGAATTCATGTTTACAAAAACGCTTATAGCAAATAGATGAAATGAGAAAGTTACTGTTCCATTACATAAACCAGAGAAAATGAGATGCAATCCAAGTTCTCATAAGAATCCTCTAACAAAGATGTAAAAAATATATTATAGCTACCATATTCTACGTAAACTGTATGTAAAAACCTAGGTTTCTGCGCTCTAGAATCGTAAAAGACAGAAAAGTAAAAGATGCTTCTTTTCAGAATTTTTTTATTTTTATATGCTCAGTCAGCATCGTGTCCCCACAAATGAGTTCTGCAACATTTAACTTTAGCTTTTTAAGTCCAATTGCAAATTTCTTTCTAATCCCTTAAAAATAAAATCGTTAGCCATCAGAATATAAGTGATTCATGAATTTTTCAGCAAATACAATATTTCATTGAATTTCTCAATTAATTACATTAACTTATAATTTAAATTCAGTAAAATATGCCTAAAACCTTTAATTTTCTAGATGAGTTAGTGACTCATCAGTAAGGTCTAGATTCGATATCCTAGGGAAGTCTGACCAACTTTTGAGTCATGAATCATATCATGAGAATTTGAAGAACCCTTATCCTTAGCCTAATAATAAGTTAGAATTCCTAAGGACTAGTCTAGACAAAAATTCGGTACTAAGTCCCTAATGGCTTCAATTTAAGTGAGGCTAGCAAAAAATCAATTAAGGCCAAATCTTCCTCAAATATTGAGAAAATAGATAAAGGTATTGAGGAATCTTTAATCCTTAAGAAACTAGAATTCCCTAATAATAAACAGGTAAGTTAGGAGCCTTTAGATGAGAAGAAAGCACGAAAATTCTCTTGCTTATGAAACAATTTCAAAATATTATCTAGAAAAATTCTAAAATAAGACTTTCTACACATGATCTTATAGGCTCAACTCTAAAATTTTGTGGAATAACGAAGAGTTTTAGAAACTTCCCCTTACTAATAGACTCTTAGACACTTATTTATCCTGGGAACTTGACAATACTAATAGGCTAGTATCTAATTCTACTGAAACTGTCCTGCCTTTAGAGTTAATCACAATAAGTTATCTCAATATCTTAAAGATGCTCAAAATTCTATCTAGTTAGTTCTTGAATTGCTTATTTTGGAATTGTAGAGGTGCTGGAAACAAGACTTTTCATATACTAGTTAATGACTTAATTAGAATTCACAATTTATATTTTTACTCTTTTTGAGCCCAGAATCAATTCTGAGAAGGCTGACTCTGTCATTAAAAAAATTAACCTTGATGGTGTTGTTAAAGTTGATGCTTAAGGGTTTGCTGGGGGGGATTTAGTGTTACTGGAACACCAGAAAACTTAAGGTCAGCACTATAGCAAAAAATAATTACATGATTCATCTGAACATTAGTAATGAGCAATGGAATTGGATCTTATCATCTATCTATGCTAGCTTCCAAGAGAACTTGAGAGCTGAGTGCTAGAAGCCATTAACTGAATTCAACTCTTCTATTAAGAAGCTCTAGTGTCTAGCTGGGAACTTCAACTCTGTCCTTTATCAACATAAAAAAGCTAGCGATAGAATTGCTAACATGAACCTTATCCAGTAGTTTATTGATTCTCTGAATTTTTGTGGTTTACAGGATATAGGTTTTAAAGTTGACCATTTCACTTGGCATAAAGGCAGTATTAGGGAAATGATTGATAGAGTTGTTGCAAATGACTCTTGGAGAAAGTTATTCCATAATAGCCTTCTGATTCACCTTCCTCTCTTAAAATCTGACCATGATGAGCTCTAGTTAAAAATTAGAAATAAGGATAGTTTTGTTTCTCATAAAAAAAATCCTTTAAATTTCTAGCCAAATCAAGTAAAGAACTCTTGGTTATTTTCTAGATCTTGGAATGATAATATAGAATATTTAAAAAAAAAAATTCTGATTGAAACATAAATACCTTTGGTAACATTTTTAAAAGAAAGAGGCATTTACTAAATACAATTACGGGTATATCCTGCAAGTTGTCCTCAAAGGAAAACTTCTTCCTAAATAATCTTATGAAATCTTTATAGAATGATTATAAAAAAAAACCAAAAGGAATTGTTCTAGTTCTATCACTATAAATCCAATTGGCTTAAGCTAGGTGATAGAAACAATAATTTTTTTTCATAGAACTATTATTATTCGTAGGCAAAAAAATCGTATTGAAACCCTTAAAGATGATTTGGGCGATTGGGAATATGACCCCAAGAAACTTTTAGCCCTTGTTGTTTAGTACTTTAAAAATACATACTTTGACCCCTACCCTAATAGCCCTTCCCTTAACACTATCTCTTCTTTTCCCTTCCTGAAAGAGTCTAAATTGGTTGTTTTAAATGCTGACCTCATTATGGAAGAAATAAAATCATCTTTGTATAGTATAGAAAATTTGAAATCCCTTAGTCTAGATGGTATTCATGCTTTATTCTTTAAGAATTAGTGAACTTTTTTAGCCCTTTTTATCCATGATTATGCTTCCTCTGTTCTTAGTAACCCTTCTAAGATTGCTGAGGTGAATGCCACTCTTATTGCCCTAATCCCAAAAATAAAAAATCTTGAGCACTTAAAGAACTTTAGGCCTATCTTCCTTTACAATGTTAGTTATAAAATTATTATAAAAATCCTTGCTAATAGAATTAGGAGTTCATTGCCCTGCTTAATCTCTAAAAATCAATCCAGTTTCATCCCTGAAAAAGAAAGCATTGACAATATCTTAATCCTCCAAAAATTGATTCATTCTTTTAATAAACTAAATAGGAATAATAGCTATTTGATGATTAAGTTGGACCTTGAAAAGACTTATGATAGGTTCAAATGAGCTTTCATAAAAGACACCATTCAACAAATTTGTCTTAACTAGAATTTAGTGGATCTCATTTTTTAGTGTGTCTCCACTTCTTCTATGTCTATTATTTAGAACAATAACCATATAAAGAAATTTACTCCTAATAGGGGAATTAGGCAGAAGGACTCTGTACCCTTACCTTTTTGTTCTTTGTATGGAAAAATTGGTTCACCTTATCTAGGATAAAATAAATAGTGAGGAATGGACTCATTTCTCTTTTAAGAATAAGGGACCCAAAATATCTCATTTATTTTTTACTAATGATATAATTCTAATTGCTAAAGCTGATATAAATAATACTGAAATAATCAGTTCTGCCCTTAGTGACTTCTACTCTACCTTTGCCCTATTTATTAGTAAGGAAAAATTCTCAATTTTCTTCTCTAAGAACTATGACCCTCTATTATTCCAGGACATTAGTCTCATATTAAGTATTAGGCATTCTGCTTAATTTAGGAAGTACCTAGGCATCCTTTTCAACAACCTTACCCTTACTAATTAGGATTATACTTTTCTAGTTGATAAGATTAGGAAAAACTTTTTCTTTGAAAAATGAATTTTTTACCTATGGCTGGTAGAATTACACTTGCTCAAACTTCCATTATGAATATTCCAACTTATTTTATGCAATCTATGTTAATTCCTAAGACTGTGTGTAAAAGCATAGATACTATTTGTAAAAAAATTGATTTGGGGGTCTTTGGGTGGTAGGAAGTGCCATTTATTGGCTGGGGGAAAATTTGTAAACCAAAAAAGGAGGGGGGGCTTAGGTTTTAGAGAGACCCATCAAGTTAATCAAGCTTATATTATGAAGCTTTGCTGGAGATTCTTAGCCTCTCCTAATATTTTGTGGGCCCAAGTTATTAGCAATAAATATAATTTTGCCCTTAGGAAGAATCCAAATTCTGGTAGTTCTCAATATTGTTCTCATTTATGGAAAAATATACTTTATGTTTGGCAGACTTTTTATAAAGCCCTTGGCTGGATCATTAGAGATGGTCTGTCTATTAGATTTTGAGAGGATAAGTGGTCTCATTCTTAAGATAACCTTAAACATTTCTCCAAGTTTCCTATCTAGGTTTCCTGACCACATAATTGATTTAATTTCTCAAGTTAACCCCCTGTCCAAACAGGGGGACATGACTTATTTTATTGGAATCACACTAGTAATGAAACTTTCTCTGTTAAATTTCCTTTTAATCTTGTTTCCTATCCTGACCAAAATCATGCTTTGCATAACAATTTGTTTAACTTGGTGTGGAGCTGGGAAGGACCTCCAAAATTTAATGTTTTTCTGTAGAAACTGGTTCATGGTAGACTTCTAACAAATATTGAGAGATATAATTATGGTATGTTGGTGATCTTTTTGGTAACACTTGGCAAGTGGACCAAGCTTTAATATAGTAATTTGATATCATCCTCAAAGATTTGGTGATAATAGTGATTTTCTTTCTTGTTGTATATAAAGACTGTGATGAAATATTGATTTGTTCTAAAATATATAAAAGCAACAAATTGAAATTTAACAGAAAACCTTATGCGAGAAGAGATCGGATTCAAATATACTTTCTAACTCTTTTATCTTCATTGAATAAATATGATTCCAATTCTATTACTTCTACGTTTATTACATTACTTAACTAGATCTCTCAAAATTATGTCCTAAGGTAATTAATCCTACAATATGATTCCTCTATGTTTTAAGATTAATACCTTGCATTTAGAACAAAACTTGAACATATGTGGCTAACAACCGCAAGTCTATTCCTAGTACAAGTGATTATTATGTGTGTGATTCAGTTCGGGTTTTCAAAAGCGTTTCTTAACATAATTCAAAAGCCGAAGATCATAAACCGGGTAATCAAGCCGAATTAAGCATTAAGAATAGAATCATACTCATGAAGTAATTGAATTAGGAGTTATATTGAATCCAATCCAAAAGAAATTAGTCACTCATAGTGAGGGCCATATCAAGATGTAGATTGAATTTACAATGAGAAAAAGTGAATATGTGATTCTCATTCTGAAGCGATCCTCCTCACGTCTTCCGTTGTTCCGTTCTTCCTTTTTTCCTTCCTCCGAAAAAAATCCCTTTTTCTCTAATCTATTATGCTTTTATCTCCCCCTTTCACTTCCCAAACGTTTTTCTTTTCAGGGTTTTCAAAACAAAGAGAATTTGAACATATTTTAACTTCACGACTATAGCTATGGATTCACCACTGTAGCTGTAGCTTTGGCTTGCACTAATTCTCTCACGGCTGTAGTTACAGATTCACAGCTTTGGCTGGAACTATCTGGAATCCTCTTTTTGTTGCATACTTTCATGGTTGTAGCTGTGGCTTTGGGTTGTAGCCCTGAATTTCAAACTTCACCAAATTCTGTACAAAAGAGATATTTTAAAAGAAAACACTACTACTTTTGTGACTTCTTCAATTAGATTAATTCATCCAATTGGGAGTTAAATATACCCAGAATTATTTACATTTCAACCAAAAAAATGTGCCAAATTAATGATAGAATATAAATTTATAGCACTTAATAATTCTCCCAATTTACTTTTTTGTTTGTCCCCAAACAAAAGAAGGACAACCACAAGTCAACTTGCAAATTACTTTTTTTATCAACAAAAAGAAAGTTCATTAATCAATTCACTTTCATAGGACTATCTTTAACTCACTTGAAGTGCTCCCAAAAATCAATCATACTTAACCACAGAATTCACATGACAAGTCAAACGTGAACACTACAAATCAGTGACCAAATACGATTCTCACAGTGTATAACTCTCATGGGTGAGTGTCTCTCTCTTTTCCACTCATCATTTCTATGAACATAAACATTGATATCATCTCTCTACTATCACTCTTGAAAAGAACATTAAGGATCACAAGGACTTTCGAGGGTTATAATGGGTCTGGCTAACAAGGAAAGACATGGTTTTTCTAGTTGAACAAAGTTCCAACTCTAGAGGGCAAAATGAACATGAATAACATCAATCAACAATGTTTCATTCTCTTCAATTTTCAACTCCAATCACATCTCTCAGCCCAATTTCTTCCTTCAAAGTTCACTTGTACCCTCTTAATAAAAATTTTCTGTTGAACTTATTGTGGAGAACCCTCTCTCTATTTTAAAATTTATGTACACTATTTTAGCTTCTTTCTCTGTTTTTTTTATTTTAATTTTCATGAAGCTACTTTTTGTCATAGTTGAACCATGATAACACTAGGGAAGTAATTCTCACTTTACAATTTACAACATGCTAATTTTTTTTCTCTTTCCTTCAACCTTAACAAACTTCACTCCCTCCAACTTAACACAAATTCATTGTCATCAAGCTCTCTAAGGTTTGGTAAAGGTGAAGAATTAACATTTTTGCTTAGGATTAAGGGTTGAATAAAGCAGCAGGCTCAAATAGGTTTCAAAAGGATTTTTCTCATTTTAGAATAGCTATTTGGCTTTGGGTTAAAAAATTTTCAATAAACACAATAAAATGCCTTAATTCTTTCCAAAATTTCTTATAAGAGCAACCATTTCAAGACTCAACCAATGCAAACACATATACCATGATGATGGCTCTCAAAAATGTTATAATATGTATCAGGTTAGGTACTCTCACTCACTAGCTTAGCTAAATGATTCAATCACTGATCTTTCATGTCAAGTTAATGAAATGCTTATGGAATCCCATGATCATGCACAATCAATAGAATGCAACCACAAGATAAGCATTAAAACATTATTATTATTTTTTTATTTTTTTAAATTTCAAGTAATGTAGAAATAGAAATTTAAAATTGCAAAAAATGTAAATGCGAAAATTTAAAATTGCAAGGAATGTAAATGGTAAAACTCTTTCGCAGAAGTTTGATGACTCAGAACCGTCCTTTTCCTGATTATCTTCTTCCTCATCTTCATGCTCTGTACCTTCCTCCTCCATCTATCTCTAGGTTGCACAGTGTGGGCTCCACACTCTTGCACTCCATGTTGTTGTGTTCCACCCCCTCTAGAAAAATTAGAACTGTCTCCAGGCCATAGAATTTGTTTGGCAAATATCTCGGGTGTAGGCCATGGGTACAAACTAGCTCCAGTGTCATCCTGGTGGCGTGTGTAGTTGTAGAAGTAAGAATGGAGAGCAAGTTACCCTTTATGGTTAGCTGATTACTGAAGCTGCATATGACGAAGGTGTGCCATTTGTAATTGGTGTTGCTTCTGTTGTTCTTGGTACATTTCCTCTGCTTTTTGGGCCTGTTCGGTCATGAAAGCTTGCATAGTTGACATATCAAATGAACCATGTGGCTGTTTGGGTGGGGTGTGAGGCTGGGGCTGTTGTGAGCTTGGCTGGAATTCTCTTTTGTTATTAACTCGAGCATGGACAAAGGCTTGGTTGATGGAATTTTTTATGGATTTCAAGGGCTTTGGTATGACCACATCAAATGCCTTGCATAACCCCGTGATCAAATCTGGGAATGCAAGGGGCTTCGCCACCCCTTTTTTGGAAGGTTTAGATAGGACAATTGAGTGATCTCCTTAGAAATTATAGTTGTCAAATCCTCGTCTTTCTTTTCAAGAATGCAGTAAATAAGTTTAGCCTTTGAAATGGTGATGTCAGAATAATGGCCACTAGGGGTGATATTAGGAACAATGACTGTTTTCTACATTCGAACCAGAGTTTTCAGATAAGCTCTTAGAATAGAGGTCAGTTGCCCTTTTGTACCTTGTCGAAATCGGCCTCCTGGAAGACATAATGTACTCAGTAACTCTGCTAATATCTCCTCATTCAGGGCAATGTGCATCATCTTGGAATAGTTATCTTCCTCTGGAATGTTATATTGAATCTCCAAATAGGAATTGATAGCATTTGGGTCATAAGGTACTCGCTTCCCTCTAATCCAAGAGATTCTATCTTTGGAGTTCATTTGAGTAGGGAAAGCATTTGCATAAAACTCCCTAATGATAGTATCATTATACTGCAATTCTGGCTCAACAATCTTGTCCCAATTCCTTCTTCTCAACTTATCATAAAAATCTAACACTGGTGTCAAGTTATGAATGGGCCTTTTAGCTATTATTTGCCTATCTTGGATATCCAAAAATCTCTGCTGCTTATGTTTATTTTTGAACTTGTTGGGCTGTAAGGTTAAATGTCTTTGTGATGGTGTATGTTGTGGCTCCACTTTAGAAGAATCTGATGATTGAGGATGAGAAGTGGAAGCTACACCTTTCCTTTTTCTGCTAGCAGATATCTTATGTGTGGGTTATGACCCTCGTGCTGCACCCCCTCCTTTAGAACAAACCATCTATACCACATCATTTACAAAAGAATTTTTACCATGGTTAGCATAAGGATGCAAATAATGCTTCCAAACGGTTAAGTTATGCACATAATATATACCATAATCACAATTCATCCATCATTCAAGTATTTCCCAAACACTGCATGCACAATTCATCAATCACCAAAATTTGAACCAATCATCACAGAAATTATACAAATGCATTCCATCCATGATAAGCTTCTATGATATGTTTCAATAACCACATCATTTCAATGCAATCATCCCTTTAATCTCACACAATCATTTTAACAAACACCTTGCATGCAAATCTTTGAAGTGTATTTTTCAAACACATTTTCATTTATGCTTCAACCAAACTGTACAACAAGATATCCACAACTTAAATCACGGTGTCCATCACATAAGAATCAAACATTAAGGTACCCAAAACATGAAAATTTAACAATGATAATTTTTCAAAGTTAGGGTTCAGCACATGAACCCCGGAGTTCAAAAATGTATCCACATGAAAGTAGGAAGCAACTCAATGATATTATAATGCACTTACTCAGGCAAGATAATCCATTCCTTCAATGAATCCATCATACAATAAGAGAGAGAGAAGCTTGGGTTCCCTCCATGGTGAACAAGGAAAAAGAAAAGTGGACAAAAGGGAGGGAAAAGAGAAAAAAGAGTTACCTTCGATGCCAAAAATTGAAGAAAAAATGCGCAAGAAATTGAGGAGAAGTGGAAAAAAGGGGAAGGGTTAGTGATGGGTTTAGAGGGCGTAAGGGCGCGAAAGAAAAATGAATGAAACTGATGTTTTGAATTCACTTAAAGTGATTCTCGCGCCTCACCGCTATAGCCATGGCTTTGACCACTGCAGCACTGGATAATATTACTTTTGTGCCAAAAACAGAGTTGGCGCTATAATAACCATTGAGATGAAAAGACACCACTTACACCTATACCTTCCTTCACTCTCATAACTCACGCTCACCATATATAAACCCTCTTAACCCTCATTCGTTCTTTTTCTTTTTTTAAAAAAAATATCTCTTCACTACTGTGACCTACTAAAGAGAACAGAGGAGCACAAAGAAAACCCTTGCACCCCACACTTTCACCTTTCCTTCAACACTCACACCGCCACCAAGAACTCACTGTGAACAATTTTCTGCAAATGACCAAAGCAACCTTCTAACTTCCTTATCATTCTCACTTCTAACAAGGTAAAAGGAGTCCTTATATGCATGTGAATGTGTGTTTTTGAACGTATAACTATTGGATGTTGCATGCGCCTTTTTCTCCTCATTCTTATCTCTGATTTTCATCAAAAGTTCACATGCAATTAGTTTTTCTTTCATCCCTCAACGATTTCACTTGAATGGTAACATAAAAATGACGTTTTGTGACTTGTATGAATGCGATTGTGGTTGAGGTGTGTTGCATGTTACTAATTAACTGATATTCTCATGATTATTGATTATTCTAACTGTTCGATTAAGTGAAGGGAGTGATCTCGAGATGATATGTTGTTGCATGTTATTTTCTTCTATGAAATCCACTTATTTTCTTTTCGGTTTATATCCCTCTACTTTGTTGTAAGTTATTCTCTCTACGAAATATACTTATTTTTTCTATGTTTGCACCTTTATGGAAAAAAAATCAAAGGAAGAACCTATCCCTTTTTTAAACTTTTACTTTTGTTGTGAGTAAATAAACCGCTTTCCTTAAAACTCAGTTTTACCACTGACCTTGAATCTCAAATAAATTTGTTCTACACTTTAACCCTGATTTTTATTGACTGTTAGTTTAAAAATTAAAATGCATGTGGAATGAACTCGCGGCTGTCCTATGAAATATTTTCAATAATATTCATTAGAATACATACCTCTCGTTCTGAAATTTCATAGAGTTACTGTATTTATTTCCATATTCTTCCTTTTCTTTTTTTTTTATTTGTGTATGCACATGGCTGTCCACTCTGAATATGTTTTTTTTTTTATGTTTGGAAGAAAGATTCAAATTTTGTAATATTTCCACTTTATCATGATTCAACAGAATTATTAAGTACTTCTTATTTACTCATATTTTGATTGTTGTGTTGCAAGTGGTTGTGTTAGTTTAAATGGTGATGATAATTATGAAGTATGATATTTTCTTTGAAATCTGAATATACAATCCTAGAATAACACTGTTGGATGATGACAAATATCAAGTGCGGATGTTCATGTAAAAGTTCATATGTATCATGCATGGAGGTAAAAGGGAGAGTCAAGGTCACAATTTGGCACAGCTGAGGAATATGAAGTGTTTAGGTTTAAGGGAAGAACCTTGGAGGTAGTGAGTGGGTTGCCTCAATGGCATGGAATAGCTCATCGTAGCTGCGACACGTCGCCAACAAACTTTCACTAGTCCTGACGCGAGTAAGCATTGCTGAGGATCGTGGTAGAACTCATTCTTGAAGAATAAAGATAAATTGAAAGGAAAGATATCCTTGTGTGTGTGTGTGTGTGTGTATATATATATATATATATTGTGCTTGTAGGGAATGAGGGTCTCTAATCACCTTGACTATAGGGACGTTGGAAATCTGAGGGATTAAATATTACATGAGCGGCATACATTTCATTTAATGATTTTGCTTGACCGTACTGCTAATTTTAAATCTGATTGTACGATATTTTGACGTGAAATCTTGAAATGAATATTTTTTTTAACCCTTATCTTGTTCTTATTTTTGTAATTGATTGTTGGTAAATTCTTATATTGGACTCACTTTTTCTACTGTGTTTCTTCTTGTTTTGTATCCTCGTGTGTTTTGCATGATTATGTGGCAGATGGATCCACAACAGGCGATGATATAAGGAGAGAACTCTGGATGAAAGGAGGTGTGGACGTATGACCCAGCGACGCGCCGTCTTACATCCCGCAAAATGATCACTCTGAATTTGGGACCCGTTGCTGAGTATGGCTAAAAACCCTATTAGAGCGATTGCCTTCTTGCTAACATCTCTGTACCGTTACCATCTAAGAGAAATATTAGTATCCACCCACCTTCTCCGTCTTCACCAAATCAAACACTACCCCATGAGTCTTCTAAAACCCTTCACAAAGGTAAAGCCCCTATGAGTTTTGAGCCTCCGACCATTTCTTGTCCTGACTCTACTTCTAAACCTGAGTGGAAAGATATTGAAGTTGTTGAGTCTTTCATTCGGCCTATACCCACCCTGTGATTCCTTGATAGTCCCTATGCCTTCTTCTAATGAAGTTAGACCTTCTACACGACGTCCTTCGCCATCACCTCCACTTGCTTCTCGTTCACCGACACCCACCATTGGATGGATCGACAGTGATTATAATGACTTGCCACCTTCTCCTCTCCCTCAACTAATGCATGACTCGCCTAATTCTGATGGAATGGAATCTGACCCTAGCAAGGATTCTCTTCCTTTGGAATTTTATGTATTGATTAGTTTATATAGTCATGGGTTGACACTACTCATAGGACTCTGGTTTTGTTTATTTTGGAATACTATACTTTTAGGGGTTATTTTGCTACTACGTTTACTTTTGGACAGTTTGGTTTGGATAATTTACTCACTTTCCTTTTATATAATTATACGTTTATACTTCTCGAATTCAATTTTAAAGTCATGTGATATTAATATGCTCATTTTACTGTTTTGATGTGATATTATATTGTGGATGTTTGGAATGAGAAGTGACTATTATGAGCACTCTTTGAGATAATGAAAAAGTTAAACACTTGATGATGGTGCAAAAAGATTGAATGAACCATGTGTTGAGCTACGGTTCCTCAAATTTTTAGGTTGATTGTGACTATTTATTCTCACAATTTGATTGAGGTTGATAGCGGATTGATACGGATAAAGAAATGATCAAGAGGAAAATTTGTGTTGTGACCTCTTGAAATGTGCCTACGTGTAATGATGAGACATGAAATTTGAGGATGATTCCTCTATGATATTACTCGATAGTGTCGAATGGATATGTTATGATTTTTATTGGTGTGATTTTGTATACATATGTATGTACATGCATGTCTCATTGAGAATGTTATTTGGACTTAATGATGTTAGAACCTTAGTGAGAATTTAGTGTTACATGCCCTCCCCCTGGCTGCTGAGCTCTTGGGTTTGTATTGGGGTCTTCATCTTGTCACCTCCAAGAAGATCCAACTAATTTGGATTGACTGTGATTCCAAGGAAGCATTAACCTCAGTTGTTAACTTCTAGACTTGTAATCATTCTCATTCTTCTATCATTTGTAAGATTAGGAGGTTACTTTAAAAAATTAAATTTATTAAGTTTAACCATGTTTTAAGGTAGGTCAATTAGAGTGTTGACTGGTTGGCTAAAATTGGCCCTTAGTATGGCATTTCTGTTTTGTATTTTGAGAAAGCACCCCCTTCCTTAATGCCTCTCTTAAGACTGGACTCTTTAGGGTCTTGGTCTCCTAAATTTTTTTATCGAAGCTTATGTTTCTTTGAACTTTTAAACCTCATTTAATAGCAAATTTTTTATTTTTTTTACCATGCTAAAAGTCCCATAAAAATTAAGGGGAAAAAAAAAACTACATAGCAAAAATGGGTCACATGTAATTATCTAAAAAATAATAATACTCTAAGAGGAAATATTGGTGTTTTGCTTATTGTAAAAATAAAATTAATTAATTAAGTTTTTATTTTTTTTTGTGTTAATTTTATGTATCAAATAGCTAAAAAATTGAAAAAGATTCATTTAATAGGTTAAAAAGTTCTAAACGGATAATAGCTAATGTAGTCCAAGTGTTAGTACAGATTGCTCACCTATAACAATGTGAAAGACATGCACACACTTAGACTTTAAATAAAAAAATGTTAACCTTAGGTAGAACGACTAATAATAATAAAATTTTACTAAAAATAAATATTTATTATATTTTTTAATTTTTAATATAATAATTTTTTATGAAATTTTTTTTTATAAATACTCAAACTTTAGTTGACTTTTGATAAATTTATTAATAAATATTTATGAAAAAAATTAATTATAAAGTAATTAAAATTTTCAAAATTAAACATTTAAAATTTAATTGATAATTAAAATAAAAATGAAAAAATAATATATTTTATTCTATCATATTTTATTTTGATCATTTTTTAAATAAAAATATATAATTACCTATTCTGTTGAGTCATACTATCATATTCTTAGTTGAAATTCTTATATGAGAAAGATGATCGGTTATAAAATATCAGGATTCTTACTCATACATTATGTATTTTTTTAATATTTTATAAAAAATAATTATTTAAAAAATATAACTCTAATAATTTTTAAAAAAATATTATATGAACATGTTTTAGTAAAATTATATTTTAAAAAAATATACTCATTTCATAAATATATTTTAAATTTTTTATTTTTATCAAAAAAAAATTTGATTGTACAGAAAATAGGAAAATTATTATAGTTTAATATCAAAATTTAAATATTATAAGTACACAAAAATATTTTAATTTTTAATATATATTTTTATTAAAAATTCAAAAAATTAAATAAAACTATTTTTAAAATTATATTAATTTTAATAAAAGAATAAATTTGTAATCTAAATATTATTTTATTTTATTAATCTTTTTCAAACATTAAACATAATGATATAGTGTTATATGTTTTATTCTTCTATTGTAAAGTAATTTTAAAGTTGATTTGGATTCATATTTAAAAGGTAATGAATTTACAATTTGTAATGTTTTTATATTTTTTGAGTTCAGTATTATATATACATTTTTTTTACAAATTATAAAATTTTAATACCTACGTGATATAAGAGGTTGGGATTATGTAGATCTAGACTATCCAATATTTTTTTAGTATAAACATGAAAAGAATTTTGCAATAGTTGATAATGAAAAAAAGCAAATAATGAGGAAATTTATAAGATTAGAAAAAATTTATAAATATTATAACAAAATTTTGATTTTATTCTTAATTTTTTTAAAATTATTTTGTGAATGAAATATTAAATAATTATTAAATTATATAATATTAATCACGGGTGTTAATAATATTATATTTAATTATCATGATAAATATTAATTATTGAGCTTCTAATAAAAAGAATTATGATGGGTTAGATATGCACTTGGTACATGAGAGTTCCTGCTCTCATTTGATACAGTTAAATAAATTATTCTGTCATATAATTTGATGTGCATTTTATGAGAAAATTTTAGCTGTTAGATAAAAAAAAGAATATCACCCTCGTTCTTTGTGTCAAATGATACTATATCAAAACAAGAATAAACTTTTCAAGCACACATATCTCAAATAAAAATTTTATGAGAATAAATTATAATGGTGCATTAATTGAATTTGTTTTATCTATTTTCTTAATTTAACAATTGAATTAAATTAATGTATGTTATGATTTTTTTATGTTTAGGAGAATTTTAGAAAATTAATTATCTATCAACCCTAATCCAAATTTTGTAGTTTTAACGAATTTGGAATTTCTCTAAATCTTTATTGGTGCGCCATACAAATCTAGAATTGGAAATTTTTTCTCCTGAACAGATCAAGAAACTGAATTCATGTACATCTTTTCAATTCAAATTCTTATTTAGAACCCTACAATTGTTCTAATTTTCCAGACGGGTTCCTAAATTACGATACTTTGTATGTGTATATAATGGGTTCAAAATTGTGCCACGAATCCATTGTCTAGAATTATGAATTTTGATATTCTTTGTTTTCCCAAATTATATTATTCATTTTTAAAAAAATTATAATATTGAACATAATAAAAAATAATGAATACTAATTTAATATTTTTTATATAAAGATTATAATATTTCAAAATTTACAACAACTCCCAAGTTCTCACTCTCAGCCCCTATGGGGGATTTCATTGCTATCATAACTATTAACTAACGCCGTCACTTTTCGATCTCTCTGTTTGGTCGATCCCACTTTGATTCCCAGGTACTGCTTTCGCATTATTTCAATTGTTTTTAGCATTGTAATTGATTCATGGCCGCCAAATTTGTGTTGATCTCTTGGAAATTACTCACGATCTTTAGCTGACTATTTAGTCTCTTGTATTGTAAGAAAAATTGCCGAAAAGTTTGATTTCGATTCAATCATTGATGAATTTATTGGTATGAAAATGCTTTGTGCTCAACTTCAGTAAAGGTATGATGCATTTATTTTTTCAAATAAGAAACTTTTATTTGGATATCTTCTTGAATTTAATAATTTTGGCCTTCTTTCATTTTCTTGATTGTTACTGTAGGGATGAAAACTCTGATGTCTTTGTTTGTGAGGCCTATTAACAAGATGTTACGACTTACTCTTTGATTCGATGTTGAAATGTTCTGCAGTTGTGGTATTAGATATAACTTACTCAAGCAGTAAGGATTTCTGTCCTTGGATAAATGTCTCTCGATATGAGATGATTGGATTGCGTATAAGATGTTTGAACTTGGGGTTTTTCTTGTTTGGTATATCTTAGATGTTTTGACACACTGTGTGTGTTTATGTTTAACTGCATTTCACATAGAATAAAGTTAATTAAAAAATTACCCTTGTAAATATAGAAGGTACGAGTGATTCACTCTGTCATGAATTTCATTACTGCGAGCATCTTACGTTTATATGTAGGTAAGTATCCTGGGATTGGATCCGGCAGCAGATGTTTGCATGTATGTGTCTGCCAAATGTTTAGGTATTGCTATGTTTTAAAATATTGAGATTGACATTACTCCATTAAGATAAGAAGCAATTAAAATCTTAGTCGAATAATGCACAGTAAACATTCAATGTTGTGAAGGTTTTTAAAGTTACAGGCACATGACAAGAAATGCGTTTCAGTCCTTATAATGTTATTAGAAGAATGCTATTAACACGCCATTTGGTATTCTCTATTATTGAGTGAATTCTCACGTTAGTCCCATAATAGAAAATGGGCCTAGGCTGTTTAGTGGTCTACACAGGATTTCTCCTTATAATACAGTATTGAAAAGAGTGTATTGTTTACATTTCTCAACTTATTTACCAAAGGGTGACTCATAGCATATAGCTTTGTTAATGGTTGCCCAACAATTTGTCGACCAGCTGCTTAAAGGAGGATAATTTTCCATTTTTGGTGTAGCATGATTAATATAATGTCCCTGTGCTTTTGTTGACTGAAGATGGTTTTAGCTAGTTAGGATTGTAAGTACTTTACTGGGTAGGCTTAGTTTGATTCACATTGCCGACAATCTTCCTTGGCAGCTTATCATTATATATAAATATTGTAAGCCTTTGTTGCGGGATGTGTTTGGCTTATGTTCTTTTCGTATTCCCAACAATCCTCCTTGGTACAGTGGGTGGGTGATATAATTATGATTGCGTTTGGGTATACAAACTAAGTAAGCGTTTATGAAATAAGCTTTTTATACGATAGTTTTTTATGCTATGAATTTAATCGTGAAATTTATTTTGGAATAAGCTGTAAATAGTTTATGTTGACAAATTATATGAAAAAGCTTGTTAAAACAAATTAAAAAGACTTATGGGAAGTATGTTCACAAGTTATTTATAATATTTTTATATCAAACTGTGTCAGGTTTTTTGTTATAGCATGTTCTATGTTATGGCTAGATCTTAGAATGGGGAAATCCACCCCCCCCCCCTTTTTTTCAATCCACGAGGTCATATATTTTTGCTTTGCCTATTTTATTTGCATCACAAGGATTTGAATTCAAATGATGCATTACTATGAAACAAGTCCCGATCAAATGAAGTAAAGGACTGGAGAACACTTGGGCATTCAGAAAACCCGTTAATCTCATTACCAAATAAGTTGGACAAAAATCGACTTAGTCTATGCACTCAAGCTGGACTTAGTATATGCACTCAAGCTGGAGTGCTTAGACATAAATCATGTTGCATCAACTTGTTCCTGCAAAGTCTCATTTTGAACAGATTTTTCCCTACGTAGATAGAGTGCCATAAAAAACAAACAGCAAAAAGTTATTTTACTTTTTTTGTACAAGTCTGTTAAAAATAAACATAATAAAATTAAGGCAATATTTTTATAATTAAATATAAAAATAAAATATTTTTTGAAACTAAATAGTCCATTAACAAGTCAATCTATTTAAGTAAATATAAATATTTTACCAAGTCGGACTTTAAAAACAAAATTAATGTCAGACAAATAATAATAACCAAATTAAGAGACAAGTCAAATAATGTTTACAATCATACCTACAAAAATTCACTTATAAGAGTTATCACCTCATGTTTTAAGAAAAAATATATTAGTACACAATTTTGAATTTACTAAGATACTTTTAATTGAATGGTTGTTTTATTTTAATGTGTTAAAAGGATTTTCTAAAATAAAATAAGAGATGTAGGATGATTTTATTTATTTTTTTTAAAGCACGAGATTTATGTAGAAAAAGATGTTCTAGCTTATAAATTTTAAATCTGTTTAATTAATAATAAAAAAAAATGATTAGATTCTTCTAAAACTGCATTTCACATTAACGTAAATTTAATAAAAATATATTTTATAGTATAATAATATATAATACAGTACTATTCATGAATTTCTAACAAATATTTTCTTATTAATAGTTATTCATGTATATGACTTTGAAATTTAGGGGGGGGAAAAAGGCAAAGGAAAACTTCCGGTAGAAGAGACTTTGCAGTTTCTTTGGGTTAACAAATGCTGCAAGTCTGAAAAATTCTTACATTACTATTTATAGATGATCCATCAATTTAAAAAAAAAAAATGTAAGTCATTGTACTTACTTTTATTAATATGGTTTTTTTTTTTTCTAACAGAAACTATTTAGTACAGAAAATATGTGGATCAACCTCAATATTGTGCCATATTAAACTAACATTCCGATGCAACAGTGGTATATATCAATTTTTATAACAAAATTATTTGTTGGTAGGATGCATTATATTATTTGTATAGACTCAATTTTTTTTTTTTGCTAATTTGTATAGACTCAATTTATACCAATAATTTATTGTGTATTAAATAAAAACTATACTAATCAAGACTTTTCTTTTTTAATTGACAAGATTAGGAGAAAATTCTCTTCCTAAAAAATGCACTCTTTATTTATGACTAGTAGGATAATCCTTGCTCAATCTTTAATCATGAGCATATCTGTCTATTTTATGCAATCCATGCTCCTTCCTATATCTGTGTGTAAGGAAATAGATAATATCTGCAAAAAGTTTATCTGGAGACATTTGGGAGGTAAGAAATGTCATCTAGTTTGTTGGAAGGAGATATGTAAACTTAAAAAAGATGGGGACTTCGGGTTTAGGGAAACTCATCTTGTTAACTAAGTCTATATTATGAAATTATGTTAGCAGCTCGTCTCCTGCCCCAATGACCTATGGGTCCATGTTCTTTGTAGTAAGTATAAGTTTTCTATTGATAAAAATTCTATTCCTATTAATACCTAGAACTGCTCTCACCTTTGGAGAAACATGTTATCTATTTGGCAACATTTCTATATAGGGCTTGGCTGGATCTTTGGTGATGGATCGACTACCTGATTTTGGAAAGATGATTGAATTCTCTCTAATTTGAATCTTATGAATTTTGCACTTTACCCTATTCATGATTCTAATTTACTAGAACATGTGATAATATTTTCTCATAATGGTCATTGGAACTAGCCTACACTTAAAACCTTACTCCCTAAGCATATATGTGCTTTAATCACTCAAATTAATCTCCCTGCTTTTGATAAAGGACAAGATTTGTTTTTCTGGAAGCTCACTAGTAATGATATTTTTACTGTGAAATATGCTTTTAGTTTTATTTCTTGCCAGGATTAGAATCAAGATTTGCCCAAACACTTTTAACCTAGTTTGGAATTGGGCAAGTCCCCCTAAAATAAATGTTTCTTGGAAATTAATCAATGTTAGACTTCATACTAATGTTAAACGCTTTAAGCGTAATATGATTAACTCTACTATATGCTTCAGGTGTAACTATGTTGATGAAATTGTTATACATGTTTTTTGGGACTGTTGATTTGCCAAGCAGATTCGGGACTAGCTCCTTATTCTTACTAGTGTCAAATGCTTTAAGTGTAATATGACTAACTCTACTAAATGCTTCAGGTGTAACTATGCTAATGAAATTGTTATACATGTTTTCTCGGACCGTTGATTTGCCAAGTCGATTCGGGACTAGCTCCTTGTTCTTACTAATGTTAAACGCTTTAAGCGTAATATGACTAACTCTACTATATGCTTCAGGTGTAACTATGCTGATGAAATTGTTATACATATTCTCTGAGACTATTGATTTGCTAAGCAGATTCGGGACTAGCTCCTTGTTCCTAACAACTGGGTTTTATTTTATAGTATAGGATTGTCTAGCTGGCTAGATTTTAATTTATCCAAATCTAATTTCCCCTCATACCCTCATTGGAGTTTATTGTTTGGTATAGTGCTTTGAAACTTGTGGAGTAAGAGGAACAAAGAGATATTCCAAAACTCCCCTCTGAATATTAAGTCTCTTATTTCTAAAATTTACTCTGATTTTAACTATCTCAGCTTTTTTGGCAGGACAAATAAGAAGATGAGGTTGGGTTGGCTGGGGTTTGAACGACTCACTAGATGGAAACCTCCCAAGAACCTTCAGCTTAAGCTTGATGTTTATGGTGGCATCTTTCAAGTTGCGGGGATGACTAGTTGCGGCAGGCTCATTAGAGACAGCCATGGAAGACTTATTAGAGGTTTTCACAGAGCTCTAGATGTTTGTACCTCCCTGGCTACGGAACTTTGGGAGATTTACTAGGGTCTTCATCTTGCTATCTCCAAGAAGATTCATCTAATATGGATAGAAAGTGACTCAAAGGAGGCTATCTCTTTAGTTATTAACCTCCAAAGTTGTAATCATTCTTTCTTTCTTATTATTAGTGACATTAGGAAGTTGTTAAAATAGATTAGATTTATCAGATTTAGCCATGTCTTAAGAGAAGCCAATCAAAGTGTGGATTGGTTAACTAAGCTGGGTGCTAAATGTGGATTACCTTTTCTTTGTTTTGATGAGGCTTCACCTTCTTTAGTTCTTTTTTTGAGGTTGGACTCTTTAGGTGTTTGGTCTTCTAGATTTTTAATCTAAGTTGTTGGTGTTCTTTGGGCTCTTAAACCTCGTTTGATAACCAAAAAAAACTATGCTTTTAAAAATAAATTTAATAATGAATATTATTTTCATTGATATATAAAACTATTTTTAATATAATTGATAAGTCTATATTTAAGCCCTCTTTTACAGTTCATATATTTATATTTGACCTTTACTTTATTTAAGTTTTATCTTGATTTATATGTTAATTGTGTAATTTAGTATAAAGAGGCCATAAATGGATTTTGGATAAGTTTTGGACACAAATTGATGAAAAATTAGAGTTTCGCAGTAGTCAGTACGTCCAAACCCTTTCAACAAGCATGTGAGTGTTTTGAGCCCATGCATGGTCGTGCTTATGACCTTGCATGGCCGTACTCATCTGCAAGAAACCTAATTATAAAGAGTTTTTAGGGTTTTTAAATCCTATTAAAGAGACACCTAAGGCATTGAATAATACAACCCAATTTTCTGACCTTTGATACACCGTTGAACTCATCTCTCTTACACAAAATCTTTGGCATACTCTTGGTAGGACTTGAAATTTCTAGCAATCATACTTGAAAATTGAGAACTCATCCCATTCTAATTTGCTTTTCTATAACTTTATTTATAATTGTTTTAGTTTTTTTCCTTTAGTATGAGTAACTAAGTTTATAGATATGGCTATGTGAATTATTGTTAATGAATTTATAAGGTTTTAAAGTTTGAATTTATGTTTGATTTTGTTATGTGATTAGTGTTTATCTTATTGCGTATAATTCTGTAATCCTAATTAATTATATCGTCAGGTGTCCGTATCTCAATTAGTTAATCGATCTATAGAATAAAATGAGATAAAGGATTAGGTAGAAAATCAATCTTTCTCTTCCAATTATTATTAAATTAACAAGTTCATAGGTGTTTTAAGCTTTTTTGAATGAATATCTTGCATGACCATTGTGGATGTTAGTTTAGAAAAAAAATGTTAATATTTCATGACCATTGAATATTGATAAGAATTGTATGAATGATAAGTAATCACATAAAAATCAAGCATATAATTAAACAAAAAAATAATAGAAAGGGTTGAATGGAAAAACTCATATACCCTAAATTTTTCTTCGATAAATTTAATCAAAACATGCATTTTATTTTTTGTTCTTAATTTTATAATTGAATTTAGAAATTCTTATTTCAATTAATATCATATCTTTTAAACTTAAACAATTAAATTAAAAAAAATTTAATAATTAAGAAACAATTTTGTGAAATAATAATTTAAAAACTTAATTTAAGAATATTCTATTATTTCTCGACTTTATTACTTCTCGACGGATACATATATACTAAATAATAATTAATAAAAAAAATATGAGAAGAGTTTGACTAAATGTCCTTCAATGAAACATGATACCACTTAAATAGACAAACTTTATACTCTTTGATAAACTTTCTTTGACTATAAAATTAAATTATTGTTTTAGCTAACAAATTATGTAGTGCAATCAATAAAAAAAAAAATACTTAACTGAAAAAACTTTTTACATAATGCATGGTACCTCAAATCAATAGATAAATCGCTAATAGAGGATAAGACACAAATTTAAAAATAACATTTATTAGTAATAAACAGTCCTCTTTTTGCTTCATATCTTAGTTTTTGAATTACGCTCGCGTTCCGAACCAAGTCCCTCTCATTCTAGAACTCGACTTGCTTCATCGTTCTAGTAATTAACTTGGCCTTGAAATAAACACAAAATTTATTCGAATAAGTTATAATAGGAATTTGACCATTTGACAAATTATATAAGTGTCAATCAAGCATGTACGTTTATTTATTAAATATCACAACTAATTAAGACTTATTAAATAGAAAATCAAACCCTTATAATTTTATGGTTCTTAATAATCTTTTGCTAATAATAAAAAATTATTAACAAATGCTCTAGGAATTTAAAATAGAGTTTTTCACTTAAAAAAGTAGTAATACACTCATCCTCATAATGCATCATGATATAAGTATTTCTCAATTACCAAAGTCTTATCCTAAAAACACTGGACAGTAAAATCCTTAAAATCATCAACCTTTTTTTTTTCTCTAAGAAATCACATCGAGATGCAAGGCTTTGACATTTCAAAATGAGAAAAGTTGGTGAAAGATACGCGCATGCATATAACCATGATTAATCAACAGATAAAGTTTAGGAAAACATTTGTTATACATGTATATGTGGTGTTTATTCTGATAAGGAAAAAATTTAGGGGCTGTCTGCTAACGATTTCTTTGCTCCCGCCATAATATTAATATTATTCTGTTATGTGTACAGTTTCAAAGCTTATTATGTCAAATATAATTGCTTAGTCAGAAAATTTAAAACCCGGTAACTTGTAATGGCAAACAAACGTAATAATAACAAAGACTTTAAGGATAATAATCATCCTTTATGGTAGGGTCCTTTTCTCATAACATTTAAATGCCCCAAAAAGAGGACGAATAGAAGATTTCACAATTGTCTAGCTATTTTATATGCATTGACATAAAAAGCATTATAAAGGGAGAGCTTACTATTGAAAAGCATTGTTTCATTAGGATGTCACTTTATAGGCCAACGAATCCCGTAGGGAAAAAATAAGGTAAAAGTTAAAGGAACAATAATGATTCCTAATGTGTTCATTAATAAAAATATTTTACTTTATTTTAAAAACACATTTTGTAATACAATTAGCAATCACTAATTTCTTAAATTACGGTGAAGCACTAAGGCGAAAATTCAACAGTTTTTTTTTTATACACCTAATTTTTAAGATCAAATTCAATATTCATACTTTTAATTAAAGGATCAAAATATTTTATACTTGGTCGACCAACATAATTTGGCAATAATTTACTGTATTTTGGTACACTGTATATAAATTATTTTACAGCATGAATTTCAAACGATTACCAGAAAACAATATTGTTTCAAATTTTCAAATTAATTCTGTAAAATCATCTGTATACAATCTACCAAAATACAGTAAATTAAAGAATCAAACAAACTACTCTCTCGAATTTAATAAAGAATCAAACAATACGGACAGAATTTGGATTTACATATATGGTTGCTCTTTCGAACGGAGTTTAAACCTCAAAACACACTTTTTGAGGCAATTAATTTTCCAAGTGAAAAAAAGTTTGTTGTAGCTCAAACGTAATTTGGAGAAAGATACAAACATGTTCTTAATTTTGTTAATATTTTCTTTACTAAGCTATCTTAACATATATCATTACTAAGTGCGTGATAGGCCCAGACAAACAAGCCAAAGGGTGGTTGAAACGTAACATAAACCCTTGGCATAAACGGTATTGTCAGCAAGCAGACAATGATTGCAGCTCGATAAGACCATTAGGGCAGTGGAATATGTGGCTAGGACAGAGCTGCTGAAGTAGGCCCACGTTTATTGAAACTGAGAATGAGAACCAACTACGTCTCACTCAATTTTAAAAATTAAATCAGGAAAGATAATAAGATTAGGGTTCATCTTTCCTTATTTCTAACGTACTATTAGAGTTATCTTAATTTTGATGTTAAGTTATTGATGAAAGCTTTGTCCTACAAGCTTAATATTCTAAATATATATCTAATCATAAAATCAGTTAGATGTATGACTAAAGTACTCTTTTACAATGACTTGAGTAATATTTTTTCTTGAATTAATTTTTAAAATTAAATCATGCCAAGTTGTTGTTTCTCAATTCTAATAATGTTTAATAGAAATTCTGTCCATGACCGTATTACAATTCTCTCTGATACACCAACATATATCTGGAAGGAAACTCGCTTGAACAGTAACAATGGACCTTTGTCAGCATGCAGTGCTGAAATAGAGTAACTCTCTCCGTCGCCAAGTTAAAAAGAAAAAAAAAATTGTGGCTCAAGCTAAATGAGAGATAAGTAAGGTATCATAACATAAATCACCTAGTTGTTCCATGACATGATTAGGGCAATAGTGTGATTTCCAATGAAATCACACAAAAAATAGAGAAGAACTCGAACCTAGTTTCTTCCCCTTCTCATAACACAACATAAATATGATTTTTTTTTTTCGCTTCAGCCCGGTGATAGGAGAAATTGAAATGATATGATATGATAAATGTTAATAACTGTTTTAAGAATATTCTAGTTTAAAAAAATTATTTTTTATTAAAATTTATTATTAATATGTTTTTATTAATACTTTAATAAACATCAGGGTGACTATTATCATAAAGTACATATATAAAATTTTTATCTTTCTAACTACTTATCTTTAAAGTGATAACTTGAGCCAAAAATAAAATTGCTAAAATACATAGTCGATCACATAAAAAAAAGTAACAAAAAACAATTATATACAAAAGAATATTATAATAATAATAATAATAATTTAATTAAAATAATTTAAACTCATGCCAGGATAACATGATTAAGATAAATTGCATAACATTATATTTTTTTTCTTATTTACAATTTTTCTTAATTATAATACAAATTCTTATTTTAATTTTTTTTTTTTTACTTTTTTTTTCCCTCTTTCACTGCATCACTTTTTACATCTTTTATTCATCTTTTCTGCCTCTCACCTCTTTGAATTATTACACCAAAAAATGAAGTGTATATACACTCATATTGATCCTTAGATTAGAATACTGAGTTATAAATGGCGCAAATAACATAGCAACAAGGTGTGTAAGATGTAGAGCGTGCACGCATGTCAGCCTATATAGCTCCCAATTGACGATGCAGCAATCCTAACCCCACCTGCAGCAGCACCTTATTATGTGCCCTTCCTTATTGTTCTACTTGAACTGTCATTTTCAGACACCTAGACGACCATGATTCTGCGATGTGATACTTTATTCTTTTGCAGCAGGGAATGTGCAGAGTTCAAAGCTTCTGCTTCTGAGTTCTGAGTTCTGAGTTGTGACCCTTAACTCAACTTAATACATAATCAACCCTTATGTATTAAGTTTAGGCAACAATGCCGTATATATGTAGTACTAGGAATGAATATTCTTCTCGTAAAAAATGTTACGAATGATATCTAAATCAACCAAAAAATAAAAAAAAATTCAATAAGTATATGAGTAAAAATAATTAAAGAAAAAATTATACTTTTATTTTTTCTAAAAATTATTTAGCACCATTATATATAACATGTTTCAACCATAAAATATGGGTGAATCATTACTTACATCGTATCAGTTTTGTCGACGTGCTATTTTTATTATAAACAGAATATCAAGAACATTGAGATTCTTTTCCAAAAAACAAAAGAATAAAAGAAAATAACTGTTCCCTGTCTTTAGTATAGTTGGATTACTTTAATTTAAGTAAATAGTAATTAAAAAACTTATTTTTTTTATGCTTTAAACACATGTTGATGTCAAACATAACTACTCCAGTTATATATATTCCTTAAAATTAAAAAAATAAATAAAAGAACCTAAACATATATCTCCAAATTAAATGTATAAACATCATTCTCAAAATGTAAAGCTGCATTTGCAATGGCATCCACAATCAATTATTTAATTTTGGTTTATAAACATCTCATTCACGCCAATACTTATCTAACACTAGTTCTTTATTATTTTTTAATCACAGCATATCACTTATTATACTTTTTATTTTTCTGCTTTTTTTTACTGAATGTATATATTCAATCTATACACTATGTTTCTTAATTATTCCTTCCTAATACGATATGTTTAATTCTCCAAAACTTAAAACTTGTTATTGTCTCGATTCTCCAACTTCCAAGTTCGGCACTCAATCACTCATGAGCTATTTGAAGAAGTGAATTGGAAGGGGGGGAAAAAAGCAACAAATAGATTTAAAAAAGGGATGCATTGAATTAATTGCAGACTTTAGGGGCTAAAGTTCAGAAAACGACGATACAATTCTCAGAATTAAACTATTCATTCGAAATCTGAAGAAATGTGGAGATAACAAATGCATTAACCACAGCGGGAGCAGCGTCTTGTCACAACAGCATGTTACTGTAGGGCATGGGTTGTCTCTGGCAAACACAGTTTCAATAGAGAGAGAGAAAGATACAGACAAGAATTGCAAACCCACGCACACAGACACAATAGCGGAAGGGGCGTGGGGTAATCATTCGATACAGTTGTAGATGATTGACATTCACGTCTCTCCACCTCAGTTATATATTGTTTTCTTTTGTTACTGCTAATTTAATGTAAAATAACTAGCACAATTTAACTAGGCGTTGTTATTCTTTGGTTTTCTTAGAATGGTTTTATAATTAAATTGAAATGTTTTAAAGTTTTCTATAATATTTTATTAATTTTCTTTGTTAAATGAATTTTTATCAAAATATTTTATATATTTTTAAAACATTAAATATTGTTCATTTAATATAGTTTTATAAAATAGCAAGAAGATAAATAAAAGAGTTTTATAAAAAATATATATAACATTCAATTAAATTTTACTATATGTGTATATACATATATCTCTTCTAGTTCGCAAATTTGACAAAGAAAACATTACTTGACACCCCTGATAATGTGTATATATATTTAGTCTTTTGAGAAGAGTAGTGTTATATTTTTCTGTCGTGTCTTCTTATTATTTTTGTTAACGTTCTATAAAATGTGTAATAAATAAAAAATATTAATTTCATATACTGAAAACACAGAACATATTTAATTATTTTCTCATTTATTAAGAAGAAAAATTGATTAAAAATGAAATAAAAATTTTAATTATTCTTTTGAGAAAGAAAAAGAAATGAGAAGGAAAAAGAGAGAGGAAAAAGATAAAAATATTACATGATAATATACATATATATATATTGATGGTATAAATGTTATAGATATATCTACGTATGAGTTATACTGCTTTCCCCGAACAGTAAACTCCTCCTTATCATATTGATCGTGTGTTGAGAAATATATGAATCCCATGGTGGTACTATAATTGAACTGTAATGCTAATAACTATAACCTTTGTGTATGGGTTGTGGATCTCGTCTCACAAATCATTCGCTATTATTTAAAGGATTTAATTTCGATGATGATGGCTTTGCTGGCGATAGTTTAATTAATTTGTTTCATATCTGGCTTTATAGAAATGCAATTGTTTTTCAGGGATAATATTAGCCGAGTTGTTGAAGTGTTATATAGTACAGATTATATATATATATATCTTAATCATGATCGACGAGTTAGAGAACTCTATCTTGTTCTCTCAATAAGTTTACAACTTCCTTTTTTCGTATTAAGACCTTTCATAATCCACGAATTATCTACTACTTATATATATAATTAAGCAACAATGGTGAATAATATAGTGACTGGGAAGAGAGAAAGAGAGAGAGAGAGGATTAATAGGTGGTAGTTCGAATGCCATAATGGCGACCTATAAGCAGTGGAATAAAGAAATGATGCATGTTTGCCACTGCATGCCTTTTCTCCAACTTACTTAGGGCTTAAACCAGAAAAGAAAAGGCATTATCATTTTTAAATTAATATATATAATTTAACAATACCAAGGGTTTTGCGTTAGAGTCGAAGATTCAATATATTAAATTATTAACTATAATATTACCACGCTACGTACTCCTTATGACATCATCGCTACGTTAGCCTCACGCTAGCAGATACCATTTCACATACAATTCCCTTGTTTACTTTCGGTGATGGTAAATCTTCATCATAATTATTTTTATGCTTAATTTTATTTTCAGTTTTGATAATTTAATTTATATTAATTTCATTACTTATACAGTTATAATATATAATTGATTTATATAATTAAATTTGTAAATTAAAAATATTTAAAATAATTTTATTATATTTTATATTTGAAAAGTTTATAGTTTTTACCAATTTTTACAAATTAATAATATTTTCACATTTTTATTATATTTTTTTAATTATTGAATATAGTAATGGGTTAAAAAAACTTAATTTGAACAATGAAAATATTAACATAGATTAAATACAAAAAACAAATAAAATTAAAAAATTACACATAAATTAAAATGTAGACACAAAAATATAATTAAATCTTTTTTTTTTTGCACTCTCTAGATCAATTAAATAAAAATAATAAATCAAAGTGCATTGATTTGGTAAACAAAAAATTCAAAACAAATGTATATAAAAATGACCAAAAAAATCATTATTGTCAGTGTCGCGTGTTTATTATTTTCATAATTGTTTTCCCTGCAAACCTTGTGACTTGCAGATACCTCATTGAGGATATGATATTGCATCTTTTCAATTTTATGACACTCTAGTATTAAGATAAAACTATGGTTTCTTTTTATATTGGAATTTAATTATATTTCATTATTTCTTATTCACCAAGCTAGGCTTATCATTGTAATAAAAATAAGATACACAATTTTTCATTTATTAATAAATAAATGCTAAATGTTCAAATAATTTTTGTTAATATAAAATTTGTTTAACAAAAATAAAAATTTAATGGAAAAAAATGAAGATATATATTAACAAATAATACATTATATATATATATATATAGATAGATAATATGTATGAACATTCTATATTAATAAATTGTTTGTTAGTATAATACATTACATTATTAATACAAACTCAAAGTCTTTCCACTAACATTTTAACTTTTTTTTAAAATATTATAATAATGAATGTTAATTTAATATTAAATTGTTAATGAATACATTTTTTTATAGTAAATATTGAATTACATAATTAATTTATTTTAATCTATTTTACTGTATGATCTAGTATCAACAACTTTTTCCTTATTTAACATCATTTAACTATATTACTTACTTCTTCCTTTTATTTATTTTCATTAGACAAATCTCATCAAATTTACTTTTGATAGCATCGTCCGAACTATATAGTGATATATGAGTTTTACACTTTCAGCAATTATCATTTCCCCTAAAAGAAAACTACTAATAGAAGAAAACCGCTAGGTGTTAAAAAGTATTAACATAAAGTTGCGGGTTTGCACAAATAATATTCATGATGTATTTTACTAATAATAATATATATGAATAGAATTTTCTATTAATATGACACATAATAATATTAATGTAAACTTCCAATGTTTATATTGATAATTTAGTTTTTTTTTAAAATAAATTTTGTAATGATTGTACATTTTATTGAAAATGAAAATGAATTCTCCACCCACCCCCCCCCCCCCACCATTTTTTATGAGGTGACCTTCATCTTTAGCAATGTGATAATACCTTGTTTAGAGGTATTGAAGTTATATAATTTCTTTTTTTTCTGGTGAGCTCGAATTTTAATATTGTAATAGTTTCTCCATTTTAAGCGAACTTGTTATTTTTTCTAAAAATTTGTCATAAATGCACGGGTTTGATAATATATATCCCCTGATAATTGTTAATTACTCAGTTGTACACAGTAGTGCAAATAGCTATACAATATATTGTTGATATCACATCTGACAAAAGGGTGAACCGTTTGAACAGCAACGTCCTTTCCTTTTTAACATTTTTTAATTTTTTATTTTCTTTTTCTTTTTAACATTTTTTTAAAACTTTATTACCATGCCCATGATATGTAAAGCGACCAGCTGAACTTTGAACGAAAATTTTGAAACAGATAAATTATATGCTTATGGTATATATTAATTCATAATGATATAATTCTTTTTTGACAAATTACACACGAATTGAGTCGCAATATATTAAATATTTCAAAAGTATACTTGATTAAGGAGACCAAAGAAAGAAGGATTTCTGGTATATTTCATGACTTAGAGAGAAGAGAGAATATCTATATTTTTATATAGTAAAAACTGTTCGAAGCAACTTTTAATGCTATTAAATTAAAAAATTATAATATTACGATAAGAAACAATCATTTATCAAGTGGTCAATTATCAATTTTTAAAATAAAATGGTAAAATAAAGAGAAGAAATATTAAAAATTAGAATTTAAATTAATTTGGATTAGATATTTAATTAAATATTTATACCGATAAATAAAATAAAGTCACATAATTAAATATTTTATTGGTTATGAAGAGCTCATTCTTACTTCCACGCTATAAATAACGAAATTATATATATATATATATATATATATATATATATATATAGTGGGAAAATATGATTTCTCCTAATATATCTTCCAACTCACTGTCTAATAGAATGCATAGCCAGCAAAACTAACAAGAAAAAAAAATGAAGGGTTTTTACTATATATGCACAGATGACCAATTGTTCATGGATTGCATTAATCATATAATCTCTGTGGTCTCACTGCAGAAATCGTTACTCAGCGGCTACTTTTTACTTCATTCATTAATTTCTATTAATGAAGTGCATCATTTAATGCTTAGTTAAGCAACTGGATCAAGTACAAAAAGAACACATGATTATTGAATTATGGGTAAATTTTCAAAACGGTAGAGAAACTATGCTTTCAATTGCCACATTGGTCCACGTATTGTTTAGGCATACAAAATATGAAGTTAATCATGAATGTTACACAATTAATTGAAGAGATGACAACAATATAATAAGGTTGGTCTGAAGGAAATTGAGAAAAAAAGGTAGGTGGATGTGGGTTAGTTCGAGTTTTAGAAAGTTAAATAATTACCAAAAGGCCTATGAGAAAGGCGATTAGCTTTTTTGTTGCGAAAAGTCAAATAGGGCCTCTTTCACCCATCATAATGATATCTTCCCAGCCGATGCAGAGAGTGTGTGATAGATTTGCACCCAAGATTCATCATCATTGTCCTCTGATATTTCTTTTATTATATATGGTGCCCCAAAAGAGCTCATCTTTATAATGAAAAGATATAAAAGAAACCCTACAAAGTGAAAAAGATACATGTATCACCGGCTCTCTTTTTACCTTTTTTAAGGAATAATCAATGGTGAATTGGTGAATGATAATTTTCACTCATACTTAATTATGTATCCCTCGTTCTATTATTGTGCACTCAACAGGTTTCCCTTTTGCCCATATTATAATTATTATATACAGTGACGGGGCTGTTGCATGAAAGTTATATTCATTATGAAAAAAAAAATACACCTATTGGAGTGTATTCATTTTAAGGAAAAAAGAAGAGAATTAAAAGGAAAGAGAGAGAAAGTATTAAATATGATGAGTGATATAATTTTAAAATAATAAAAATGTAAAATAAGTGTAAAAATTAAATATAAAAAAAAGTTAAGATTGATATATTTTTTTCAAATTAGGGTGTAAGAGAGCAACCTCTCTGTCGAACCATTATTTGTCTTGTATTGTTGACTTTCATGCCACAGTGAAGTTCCACTAACCACGAAGGACATAGAATTTCCAAGCTTTATAGGACAAACAGGACCATGATCATTTGAAGCAAACCGCAAGGTCTGGTAGCTAGAATTGTTACTGTAGTCTCTCCTTTAGCATATTCTCGCTTCCTTTTTTCAACATTCTGCCCTACCCACCTATTTATTAATTAATTATTTTTCCTATTTCAATATCTATCTTATTACTCAACCCTTCACATATGACTTGATAAAAGAAATTTATTAGAAATTAACATACATCCTTTGAAGAAAGAAAAAACTAAACGAGAGCCAAAGAGAAAAGGGAAAGTTGGTTGAGCGACGACGTTATAAGATATACTTCGCGATCATTGTGTAACCTCGTCCCCAAGGTTCCAGAGAAACCCTCTATATTATTTCTGTAAATCAAAGGAACCGAACCAATCCATTTGTCTCTTTTTTTATCCCTCATCTTCTCTAACTTTCGGTAGAGGTAGATAGCTAGAGATTGTGTTGAGTCGTAAAGGGTGGAGAAGGAAAACGAGAGAGAAAGAGAATCAGGAAATGATGTCAACAACGTCCCAAACTATTGTTAACCATAGTTTGTTCGAAGAGCAAGATCCGAATCCTACGCAGATGGGGTTCATTCCTTTCCCACCAAACCTAACCTTTCCTCTTTTGGGTTGCCATCAATCTTTGAAAACCATCAGTGCAATAGCTCCTTCACTTTCATCTGAAGCTGCTGCTTCTACTGCAAATTTTGCGGAAACCCTATTCTCAACCGCTGTTCAAAGACCACGAGAAGATCTCACTTCAAGTTTGGGAGGAGGAGGAGGAGGAGTAGGAGGAGGTCAACTCTTTTCCATGAACAGATCGAGAGTGAATTCATGGTGAGAAATTTTCCGGTACTTTCAATTTCACATATTACCATGCATGCTAGCCAGTTTGGTTTCGTAATATATTTAGATCTCGTGTATTATTGGAGAGAGAAAAACACAAGGACCACCGTAATTGATTACATAACATTAATTAACTCAATGGTTATATTTTACTTTTCCTGTGATTTTCTCTCCAACAAGTTTATATCATATTATTTAAGAATGGAAGAGGATATAAATATCCATCTGTAGTTAATCTTTATAATAAAGATTAATAAAGAGAGATGAGTTTTGTTTAGGGCATGGGGAGAAGTAACGGATTGCTTGATGGGTAAAAGAATTGGAGGAGATGATAATCATCTAGGGGTTTCTGCCATGAAGATGAAGAAAATCAAGGCAAGAAGGAAGGTTAGGGAGCCTAGGTTTTGCTTCAAGACTATGAGCGATGTGGATGTGTTGGATGATGGCTACAAGTGGAGAAAGTACGGGCAGAAAGTGGTAAAGAACACGCAGCACCCGAGGTATATATTCAGATATTCTCCAATTTAAAATTTTCTCTCTTTCTGTTTGGCATTACTAGTAGTGACTGGTGCACAGATCAACAAAAGTTGAAAGCACATTTGTTTAAATTTGATATCTTCTCTCTCTCTCTCTCTCTCTCCCCCCCCACAAACCACCTCTCATTATTGTTTCATACTTTTATCAGAATTGAATATTTGGCTCGTAATATACGTACATGATTGTAATCATTGATCATATGACAGCTACATTTCACTTTATGTCTTCTCGGGAAAAAATGCAAGAGTTTTCTAAATATTATTATTATTTTAAAGGAGAGGATGTAAATCTGCCAGTATTAAAGAACTAAATTGAATCTCTGATGTTATAGCATGGGTAAGTACAAGAACGCAGAGTTGTTTTTCCTGTTGAACATTTATGATACATAGCATTGCTAGTACTCTAGGACTGTGCTTAGACTTTTCCCCACCGAAAGCCCTTTATAGGATATTCGTGTCTTGAGGAATGTTTTACTGTGGAAACACACAATATGGGAACAGGGAAGGCTATTGTGCTTTTTTTCTAATGCAATAGCTCTAGCAATATGGATATTTGGATTGTGATAATTTTATCGTTAATATTTGTCCAACAATGATATTGCAATCAATTATGTTGTCAGTTATTAGACTGGGGGTATTACAACAAAAGGATACCGCTAAATTTTGTAACACGTAGTCATACTTTCGTTATCATTTTTAATCATTGTGTTTGAAATTACAATAGGGAGGTTGAAAATTTTGTCAATTGACATCCACAAACATCTTTCTTATAATACGGTGCTGTTTTCCGAGAACTAACTATGAACTTGCAAAAGGATAAGGTAATGCAAAAGATTGATTTGAAAAAATAAGAAAGCCATCATTGTGAGGCAGCTAGCTCAGGCTTTATTGACCTTTTTTAGGTTCAAGATTGTATGTAATGTTACGTACAAAAAGAAATGGCTAGGAGGATTTGCTTATTAACTGAGTTACAATTAAAGGATCATGGTGAGTGCTTGTTTTCCCTGCCATGATTACTCAACAGCACTTAATATGGCAATGAATAATCCAACAACACAAGTTAATTAATAATATATATGTGTGTACAGAGAGAGATAGAGAGCGAGAAAGACAGAGACTAAAATTGTCCTTTGTTTATATATTTTGATCAGTTCAATTTTTTTAATTTAAACCCAATGTCATAATTCAAGAAATTTGATGATATTAAGATCGATTTCTACTAGAACAAGATTGACTTGGTCGAAAGCGTGGGTTAAATAAAATAAAATCACAAATTTAATTTTTCTGAACTCTTCTCACTGATATATTGTTATATATTTAATCTAACACAGTCCTTCAAAATTGCATCATTCGTGTCAAAAAAATTTATTTTATATTTAACATATTATTATGGAATTCAACGAAATAAATTTAAGAAAAATACTTTGTGTTTTTAATATTGTTCTCCAATAAAAAAAATTTCATTTTACCTTAACAATCAACAAAAATAATTAAAATAAAATGTTAAAGTTAATTTGAGAAGAACACAAAAAACAAAAACAACAAAAACAAAAAATCTATCTTCTAGAATTGTAAAATACACACACACACACACACACAACATCTCCCCACCCCTTCTAATATTGTTAAAAATGACAGGAGTTATATTGGCTACGCCAATTCTTAGCTTCACCCCTACCTGGTGAATCTCTATATTCTACAATTACCGTGTATATAGTTCTTCAAATGATTGTGTGTTTTGGATATGTTGCATATGCAGAAGCTATTACCGTTGCACCCAAGATAACTGTCGAGTAAAGAAGCGCGTGGAGCGCTTGGCTGAGGATCCAAGGATGGTGATAACCACATATGAAGGGAGACATGTCCACTCTCCATCAACTGATCTTGATGACTCACAAACTCCGTCTGAACTTGGCAACTTCTTGTGGTAGTATATGCACCAACTTAACATTTACATATGTATATTTTCATCGTAGAGGTGTGTTTAATTTGTAGAGATGAAGACAGAATAAGTAGAGAGGAATGAGTCAAAATTGACAGTGTATCTAGGAAATTATGCACGCATGCTTTGATTCATTGTCAATTTTCACTCGTTTCCATCCACTCCTCACATTTTCACCCTTTCCAAAAGCCCAACATAAGATTGTGGCTGACTTTTAGTTTTACAGCATGCGTCTAGTTCAATAACAATTAGGAAGTGTTCCTTGATAGTCAATTGGTGATGTTTCATTAAGAAAACTAAATATCAAACCAGTGACATTTGTAAGTTGCAAACCGGGCTTAAGCTCTATACCTTTTCTTTTGTACTTGATAGCTTGTGCTCAGACAGTTTCTTCGGTCTACTGTCGTACTCGTAATATCCAAAATGAAAAGTTCTATTCTCACAACTCTTTTTTATAATTAATATTTTATGATCTAGAGAAAGATTAAGAGAGAGAGAGAGAGAGAGAGAGAGAGAAGAAGAAGGATAAAAAAAAGAATTGGACAAATGTATTGTAAAAAAGAAACATATCAAGTGAGGATATTTTTTTTCATTTTGAAAATACAAAAATAAATCTAAACTAATGGATCTTATTATGAATGATCATAATTAAAACAAAAATTTTGTGACATTTTAAAATAAGCACACTACTTAATAGATGGATCACGTCATTTTAATTGATTTATAATGTTGTTTATTTATATACCATTATGGTTCAAATTTCTCATTCTCGTGTAAATATATCATTCTTACTAAAAGGTATGCATATAACGTTTAAGCTTGTAAGTTTTTGTTTTGACTGCTAAACCTTACGTTAAGATATTAACTTGACTGTTCTAAGAAGGACTGTAATAGCATCGGGGAACAAATAATTGCTTAAGACCCTGAAAAGATGATAGGAAAATAGTGAAAAGTATACAAATCATGACAAAAGTTGTAGTAGTTTTTTTCCTAAGTATAATTAGTTAAGAGCTAGTATGGGCTGAGGATACAGCGTACTGGGCCATGATCCGGTTTCATGTTAAATGCAGATGAAGTAGTAAGTGGGCTACAGTTATGATTTGGTCCTGTGTTTGTTCTTTTACTACGCCAAATTCTCACTCCGGTATTACGGCCCTCCAATTGCTTCTGTTGGATGGATTGGGTAGATAGATTATAGCTGAGCTAAATTCTCCATCTTGAGTTTGCAGCTCTCAGTTCAAGTTTGGCCCATGGGCTGTATCGCTATGCTTGGGTAGACAAAAAGAGAGACAATAATATATTATTTAGATTTTAGATGTATAAAAGGAAAAGGAAAAAAAATCTCAATTTTTTAAAAGAATAAAAAAAAAAAAAAGAAATATGTTATCAAAAACATTTCTATTCTTTGTTTTATCATACTTCACGGGTATTTTACTGTCATGTTAAGATCATTCAGCAAAAAAAAAAAAAAAAGGTCAACGTCACAGAAAAAAAGTGTGAACAAAAGGAATGCTGCCACATCAAAGGTGAAAAATCGTAAAATAGTGTACAGAAAAATTATATTTTTTAGCAAGTATAAACTAAAACTAAGGAATATTATATAGTATATATGTTTTAAAAATAATATCCATACAAGTATAATATTATGTTGTCTAAAATATTATCTTTTCAATTAAAAATTCTTGTTAACAATATAAAACTGTTAAAAAAAATTTAGCTTTTAGAAAAAGATCAAATATTACGTTGAGTTGGGATGGCTCAAAGTTATAATATGAATTTATCCTAAAACACAAACTTTAAGCTCTAAAATTTATATCTATCAAAATTCACTTCAAATCAAGTTAGGTTAGCAGCACAAAATAGGTCATTAACACCCTTAGTAACTAAAAGTGTATATAAACTAAATTGTGTAAACTAAAGTACAATTTATAATATTTTATAAAATTTTGGCATTAAAGTGAAACTTTCATAAATCAAATATTAAAATGAATAACACTTAATACTTTTAAGGACAAAAATAATGCTTATTCGTTTATATTGTATCCTGGCTGGGTTATTTTTGTTTTTTGTCATTCCTACCCTAGCATAGCTGAAAAATAGTCCTTATTGTCGCTGAAGTCAAAGTTTGGACTGAAGCCAGTGGCCACTAGACCTTGATATACTTCCTAATCACCCCAAGAGGAAGTATGTATAGTGGGTGTTTTGGACTAAGTCACCTTTTTATTCTGACACCAGGCCAAAGTCGTAACTTCATCAAAATTGGCCTTTGAGTTCTTTTCTTTGTTCTGGTCAATGGCCTTTCAGCTCTATTGGGATGGATTGGGTTAGCCACCTAATGCATGGACCTAAATGACCATCTTCGCTTTGGAAAATTCATTTGCTCTGTGGGCTTGTGTCGAGTTCTAATTACATGAATACTAAATTGGTAAGAACTATTGTATAAGCTCTATATTCGTTGTTGACAAAAAAATATATATATCTGCATTTGTCTTGTCAAATTGTAATTGTTTCTTTGAGGGAAGTCAAAAAGATAATATTTCTCTCCTTTCGGTTTTTACTTATTTTATTGATTGCTGGGAAAATATAAACATTAGATTGATAATTAGTGGAGAACAAGATAACTCATTAACGAACAAGATAAAAGAAAAGTATTATGATCATTCTAGGCCGAAGCCTGAAATTAGACAATCACTAATGAATTTTTATAAGTTACGAACGTCTTTGCAAGCTAAATTATACCTAGTTACACAAATCAAATATGCGCGTCTCGAGTTTACTTTTAAAAACAAAAGGAAATATAAAGAAAGGGAATGGTTTTTGACAACTCAACCCAACACACAAAATAACAAATGTTTGGAAGTTGGTAAATTCAGTGAATAGGGCATCATATAAGTTTTATATGTTTTCATGTTTTGAACCAATAAAATGGAAAGAAATAAGGACGAAAAATAAAAGATTGTAGGAGCTGGCGATATTGGGCCATATAGTTTATAAGTAAAACTTAGCCATATGATACAAAGTGAACTGGCACACGTAAGATATGGAAGATAGTTTGACGTAGCTACGAATACAACTCCCAAAATAAGAGTACAGCGCCACGTGACGTATATATATATGGGAAAAGCAATATTTCTAAAACAGATTTTGCTGTACAAGCATGCATGTGTAACAGTTCCAAGTACTGAGATACAATTCACAATGCTTTGGAATAGGCTTTTCTTAGCCGAACATGCAGAATCATGTCTTCCACACAATTTACAGAATAAATAAATTACCTCTATACTAGAATACCGTTAATTATTAGAGTATAAATCGTTTCGGTGTTCTTTATGGTTCAATGGATGCAAATCATTTCGTTTCGTTAAGATGGCTCATCTATACGCAGTATATTTTAAGGTTCACATTTCGTTCTTTGAGTTTCTGTATTTGTTCTTTAGCGTTGCGACCTAATACAACTTCTAAATCGCTGCATTCACAGTTTGTTTCGGCATTCACTCACGCAGTTTGGATAAAACGTTTATGAAATAATCCACCACTATATATAATTCATAAATACTAATTTTTGAACTAAAGTATTTGTAAAAATGCTTTTAAAAGAGAGTATTTTTAAAAATTAATCTTTTTATATATCACACTATTTATTATAATATAATATTTGTTATTAATAATTACAAAATTTAAATTTTTTAAAAAATTTAAAGAATAATTATATAAGAAATGTTTAATAATAAAATCCATACAGTACAAAAAGAATTACTAATATATGGAATAAAACATAAAGTTTGTCTTGATTGTACAAAAATATCTCGTTAGTGTCTGATTTTGTTAACCTTTAATGTTAACAAAATAAAAAGAAAAGTAAAATAAAAAAGCACTTGCGATCACAAGAATGAAAGTGATTATATATTATAACATATGCACACGAACAAGTTGTCTCACGAAAGGAATTACAAAATTTTGAGCAATATGCAGTCCAACCTTCTTTTCGAAGAGCCCACGGACATTAGCTTTGATTCTTCAAACGATGTCTACCTTGATTTGCTAATTCTCATTGACCCAAAACAGAAATTAAAGATGACAATTGGAGACTCAAACTTTGGGGAATAGAAAATAGGGGAAAAGAAAAGGAGCACGTTGTTTAAGGATAAGACAAGCACGTGAGCCCCTACTAAAGTCCAAGTTTATGCTTACATTATTTACTAAACCCAATTACAAAATTTAAAATGACACTTACTTTGAAAAGAATACGCATGGCATGGATCTTATTGAAATAATTAATATTGGTAAAAGAAATACGTAAAAAGCAGGGTCGACCTCGAAAAATAAATTCCAAGGCCAAAAACTAAACAAAGCTTCCTTGAACGCACATAGCGGTGCCACCGGAGACCCCCACGTGGTCCCTCGTGTCCTGCACGTTCAAGCCCTTATTTCAAGGTACTACCCTACGTCTTTCTCCATCTGTGCCAACCTTTTTGAATTTTCATCCATAACATTTGGTTCACTTGGCTTTTTGTTTTCCTTCTTGTTTCTTACCACCTCCATTTTTAGACTCACTTTACCATATAAAAATGAAACTAGCTCCTCATCTCCTTCGCAATTGCTTCTCTCTTTCAAAAGGAGGAAACTGGGGAAGGGCAATGAGATCTGAGCTGACTAGTCATGTACAAATATTGTAAACGTTGATTATTTTATTTTCATACATAACATATAATAATAATAATAATAGAAGGGGCGTCCCAATTATTTGAAGGGTAGTTTAAAAATAAATGGCGTTTGAACGCGTTAAGATAGAAGGAGTGTATGGCCCAGATTTGAATCTAACAACTTCTCTTTTAGTAGACAAGCCAAAGGTTTTATGCTGAACCTTGTCCGGTGAATGAGGAACCCCAAGCACGTATTGTGGAATTATTAATTCTTCAAATAAATAATTGAGCCGTGTTCACTCTCGCCCTAACTTTTCCAGTTACTCACTTCTAAGTCTTCCACCCATCATCCCAACCATTTCTAAGCACCACTTACAACTATTACTATCCATTATCCAATCCCTTTTCTTCTCTCCCTATTATTAATAATCATCGCCTTACCCTTCAAACATAAACAAACTCACTCCCTCCCCCCATGGTCAAGACCAAGAGAGACAAAAGGCCAATTTTTCCCTACTGCCTATTTTCATAATATTCAAACAAGAATTTGTATTCGTTATTGATTTATGTACTTTTCATATCACACAATCCTCCTCTTGCTCCAAGCACTACCATATACTAGATAGAGAAATAGTAATTATGCGATGAAATTGTATAATAGTTTATGAAAATAAAATAAAATAATAGTGTTTTTTATATATATATTATATAAAAGATACAACTCTACTAAAAATGACACCAGTTTGTGACTTTACGGGGGATGTGTCTCTTTTGGGTCACACCTTATAATTTAATTTGCACGTGTGATTACTAATCCGAGAATCGGAAGGAACGGAGCATGACGAGGTCCGTGTTTGGCATCAATGAGATTCTATTATTTTAAAATAACAACTTACTAAAAAGTAGAATGGTTTAAATAATGAATTTGAAATGTGGGTTATAAATAGAAAATGAAAATAGGGTTTGAAAAAGGGGAAGATGAAATGGTGAGCGTGGGATTAGGGTTGATAATGGGAAGGTGGGGCCCATTGCGAACGCACGTGGGGAGAGGAGATAGATGAATGGGAAAGGGTTACAATAATTTGATGTGCCCCACTTGCCCCCATACTCTGCCCCTTTTCAGGTCCCACGTGTGGAGTACTCTGCTCCTCCTTCCTTCCACCCTTCATCCATTTAGAGGAATCTCTACACCCATTACTATACTTTTTTTTATTTTTATAAAATACCATTATAATTACTTTTCTTTTTTATATCCATTAGCGACTGTATCAAGTTTTTATCACAGATTTAACTTTGGCTTTGTCAAATAGAATCGCCAAAGAAACAATAAATAATTTTTCATTAACATTTATATACTAAGAATATATTGAGAGTATTATTGTATTTTTAGGAAATTTTTATTTTTAATTCTTTAATAATTACATCAAGACAGTAGTTTATAAGACTGTTTTAAATTATTAAAGAAATATGTATCACGTGATTATTACGATTTTTAATAAAATTTTAATTATTTTATTTTATTTTTCAACACATGTAAAAAAGTATTTTTTAAATATTTTTATCAATTTTCATTCTTAAATAAGTTCGATGATATATATATAATTTAGCTTTCATCCAATGTTTATGTAAAATGTATTATACTTGTAGAACTAATAAAATTATTTAAAAAATGAAAATTGAAGGCCTAAATTTATTCAAATCATTTTAATCTGATCGGTATAGGTTTGAATTCATGCGAGTTTAAGACAAATTAGTCTATAAATACTTTTTTTAGTGTATATGTTTTTTTAAATAATTTTTATTTAAAATCAAAATTATTATTGGTTCTGCATTGTGATAACGAGGATGATACTATAAGGGAGAGTATTCCAATCGAAGATATATATTTTCTTATTTAAGATTGTTCAAATAATTGAGAGGCTGATTAGAATGTTGGTTTAGGATTAAGTATTTATTTTAATTTTCTATATAAAGTTATTTTATTATTATTTTTATTTTAAATTTATTAGATAAAAAAAAGTTGTATACAACTTATTCCTTAGCACAACTCGTTTTTTTTCTCTAAAAAAATAGAATTGAATTTATAATATAAAACTCTAGAATAATTAAAATTTGTTAAGTAAATATTTTCATAAAATATATAATGCGGTGGGCATCATGAGAGTATGTGAAAAACGAATTAGCGAAGAAAATAGTTGGGAATGGAAACGGGAAGAAGAGGAAAGAGTGCGTGAGGCGTCGTTGCATGATGCATGATGCATCTCCTGGCTGGCCCTACACGTTTCACATTAGATAATTAAAATGATGAGAGTATATATAGTACACAACCTCTGAATTTCACGCACTCATTGTGGTTGGCCCCTCCTTCCTCTTTTGTCCACATATATAATACATTTCTACTTTAGTTTTATCTCTTCAGTTTAATTTCGCTTCACAGATATTATTTTACTTCTGATTTTTAGTACTTCTAAGATTTTTATAAACCTTGTCAATCATTAACTTTGGTAATTCGACTAATTTACATATGCTTCATTACTACTTTTTTCCAATTGTCTAACACCGCAACGTACTGAATTTAACTATAAATAAATTTTTTATTTATTAAAATTAATAAAAAATAGTTATATATTATAAATTTATTCTATTTTTAAAAATATACTTAATATTATATAGTCATATTAATAACAATTTATATATTCAATATATAAATATATTAGATAATGTTTGAAAGAGTGGACATAATAATTTTAATTGAGAGTATCCTCTTTACATGTGTAAGACTTTGCCATTTTGGTTTAATAAGTTTCATTGAGATCATCCTCCTTGTATATGTGAGGCATGTCCATTTTGATTGGAGAAATCTAGTTGTGACCATTCTCTTCACGTATGTGTGGCTTGGTTGTCCCTAGTTCCAAGCAAATAAAGATAAATGGATTTAATCATTTCAGATGTGAATATAGAGCTTTTTCACACTGCGTAAATATTATAAATATATGCTTTTATATTGACCATTTTGATTATGTGAAGCTTTACTTTGGTGAGAGATTAACATTCAAAAGTTTAAGACTAACGGTGAGATCAAAATTGTAAATACTTTTACTAGTGACTTTGAGAATTAATTTGATCAATCACACAGTTAACCTTATGATAGATTTCGACAGAATAAAATTCATGTTGATTATATAATTAATCCTAAGGTATAACTCAATAGAACAGAACTCATGTTATATACTTAACCCTAATATAAAATTCAATGGAAGAAAACTCACATAAATCGTAAACTTAACCCTAAGGTGTCTAACATATGTAGCCACTTTTGTTGTTTCAAGGGTCAATAATATACCCTTAGCGTGTTATGATTGAATCATTGAATCACTAATCCTTGTGTCGATTTTGAGTATATCACTTAGTTATGTTTGTGATTTAAAGATTGAAACAGTTTTAACATATTTGTGGTTAAACCACAACCTCTACTAATTTTTTGGTCAATTTATATCATACCTCAACAATTTCATACAACAAAGAAAGAAAGCAATCCATCTATTTATGACAACATTTTCAAATATTATATTAAGAATGAGCATTCCATTTTAAGAGAAATTTTATAGAACACTGTCATGCTTGTTTGATGTTTAGTATAAGACATGTTGACGCAAAGCGTGCTTCTTCAAAAAATCCATCAAGGTATTGATCTCAACAAGGATGTATGGATTAATTTTTTTTTACCAAATTCATCTATTCTTTATTATTTTTAGCAATTTTTCTCATAAATTGACTCATTCTGTTCAAACTACATTGTCATCACTTACTACAATAAAATCAAAAGACATTTAGATAATTTAAAGTATAAAATATCAATTTTAATATTAAAATAGGCTAAAATTTTATAAATAAAATGATAAAATAACATTCTATCAATTTTCAATCAAACCAACATGCATATTTTGTTACATTAATTTATTTTAAATAGAAAAAAATTATATATTAACACATAATATTATATAAGTATGATTTTAACTTATGCATAATATTTTTTATCTTCTAATGTTATTTTTTAAAATTTCATTAAAAATACTTTAATTTTGTTTACACTAACATATTATTATTATTATTATTATTATTATTATTATTATTATTATTATATATATATATATATATATATATAAAATCCGTGAAAATTTTCATAAATATATCTAAAATAACGAGTAAAATAGACATATTATAAAGTTATAAAGATTTAATTATATTGTTGAATAAAATAATATTTTTATTTTAAAAAAATAAAATATGAGTTAAATTTTTATCAAAATAAGAATAAAATATTTTTGTATTTTTTAAATATAATAAAATTTAAATATAGTCCTTTTAATTATTTTTTATTTTTATAAATTTTAAAATAATCTTTATCACTATTTCTTGATGTGACCTGTATTTAGACATTATTTTATGTGTTACTTTAGTATGGTTGAGCATGATTAAATGCCAATTTTTCTTTAATTTTGATATATGTCTTATTAAATTATTTAATTTTGGTACTATTTTTTAAAAAAAATTAAGATTATTTTATATTTCAAATTCATCCTAATGCGCAAAATATTTAGGAAAAAAAAAACATCAAGGGTTTTGGATAGAAAACAAATTGGAGACGAGCAATTTTGTTTAGTTTAAATTAAGGTTATAAAAATAATTATAACTCTCTTTCAAAATCGTGTAGCAAAATTTGTCCAAAAAATAGAATTATTTATTCTACATAAATTTAATATCAAAGCACGCATTAAAGAGAGAGTATTATTCTTTTAGTTTTGCTTGAAAGCTACAGCTCCCGATCGAAATGATTTCTTAAATGATTATGCTAAAATATTGATTGAATCACATTACTTTATTATCAAAGGTATCAAATAACATTACTCTATTAAATACTAATCCGAAACTAATGAGCATTTTAAGGAATCATCACATGGTGATTATTATTTTAAACTTTGGGTCAATTCAAGGGGGACCCCTAAAGGGATGGCATCGTATCGCAAAGGCGACGCTGCAGGGTAAGCTTTCCGACAGTACCAGATGGCCCATTGGCCCACGTGTCACTTAACCTGCGCGTGTCATTCTGATAGCTGTGGCTGGGAATGTGCGAACCACACGAATCTTAATTCTTAAACCCCATGTTGGGCTTTGAACAATTTCTGTGATGTTGCAAAAGCTACATTCACATGCCTCAAATCAAATACTACAGTTTTGGGTCAAACAGTTCCATCTGAATGTGCATGGCCGTGACGCTTTCAAGAATACGGTTGAGCTAACAATGAACCACAGTATCTACCAAACAATGAACCACGGTCAATTCCGTGATTCATTTTTCTTTTGTTTCATGTAGTTGAGCCAAGAAACACATTCATTGGAAATGCAATATTACCATTATGGATAGTACTGTTTTTTAATTAACCTAAGTTCTTTCTGGGTTATGGGGTTGGTAAAAAAAAGTGCATAAAAGATTCTTTGGGGAATATCCACAATAATAAGAATTAATGGGTAATTTACCCGTACGTACCACTTAATGTACTTTCATAACGACAATTGCATTGTAATTATCTATATCTAATGACTGATTAGAGGACTAAAGTGTTTCCAACTCGTTTAGAGTTGTAAGCCAGACAATGGAACAAGAAACGACAGGAGATGCACACACAATAAATTAAAAGTAGAATGAAATTATTAAGACAGAAGAAACAAACACAACATTAATTATACTAATACATTAGTCTGAGCTCTGAAGGATTGATAAGGGATGGTCATAGTGAGTACTAGTGGTAGTATTTAATAAGTGAGAGGTTAACTTATGCTTCAAAATATATAGCCAAATTAAATGCAACCTTATTTCTCGCAGGTTCAATTATTCTCAATTTTCATCACCGTGTAACGTGTATGGGCCACCTATTATTGTCATCCCTATGCATTGTTCTCAAACTCCTTTTTCTTTTTCAGACGTACCTGTGATTGTATTTCAGAGTTTACGTTGGTAAGGAAATAACGTAAATGCTTTTTCTCTCCCACAAAGGGACATACGCAAAAGTTAAAATTGCACATGTAAGTTTAGTAAAATTAAACCAAACCCTTCTAATTAGTACGGATAATTTATTAAAAATAAAGATTGTTTCTCTTTGTCTAATGGATACCGTTCTTTATTACTGATTATATAAATGCCAGCGTTCTGGCGTAAGGTTTACTAATACGTGGCCACTGGAGGGGCACATTGTCCCACTCTCTGAGAAAGTAATAATTTACCGCATCTATGATCCATCACGTGCAAAGCACGACATCCATGGAGAACAGACAAAATGGATTCATTTACTCTTTTATTTTCTTAATCAGAAGCGAGCAATCACTGATGAGTTGAAGATTCTTTATAATTATGAAAATACTAGTTTCGTATAAAAGGTTGGCAATTATGAGATTGGGGACTTTGATCAAAGATGGTCCAACCAAATTTGCTATCTGTGGGGGAAAGTTGAACTTCTTAAAGCTGTTCATTTGTGGTCCGAACTATTATTAATCATCCTAAATCCTGTGACAATAATTACCGTAGCACTCAGTTTTCATAGGTCAAGGTTTGGTCCCTTCCTCTGAAGGTTTCATCTTTTGACACCTGACATTTACCTCTCATCCTGCACTGTTCTTTTTTTTCACAATCTTAAGTCTAATGACACCCCACCAGAGACAAAGGCACACGCGCACAAAGTGTATTGGGAAATGACAGTCCGCACAATTTGATTTGTCTATTGTAATTTACTCTCAACTTGCAAAAGCGGGGGATTATCAAGCATTTAATTCTGAGGTCGATCCAATAAGAACGTGCTCGCTCAACAGTAAGACACGGATGGGTCATGGGGATGCCTACTTTGGTACTAAATTCAAGTGGTTAATCTGTTCCTTTTTGTTTTTAACAGGAAAAATCCATAAGAAAAACATATGTGAAAGTAGCACGGAGTCGGAGATAGATGCTAAATACAGACAGCGTATTGACTCCTGATATGTGTGCTCAATTAGGCCAAGGTTTATTTTAGCCAGCTGAAGAGAAAACGCTATGAGTGGAGCGATACTTTCCCTGTAGGGTTAAACTAGCAAACAAAACAAGAAGGGTCAGAAGGCTCAGAACAACTTGAGGAGGGTAGGGTATAATTTTCTTATTAAAGAAAATTGACGTTAAAGTCATTTTACAGGCATGTTTTGACAAATTAAATCGCAAAATCCGAGCAAAAGTTGCAGTCGATCAAATGGGGGAAAACAAATCGAACAGCCCAAAGAAAGGGCCAAAAGATCCTCCACTTAGTCGCCATCACTGGGCTCGCAGATTCAACAGAACCTTTTCAGGCTTATATCTGAATGAGAAAGAAAGTACTTTGAAAATTCTAGGAAAACACAGGTGGTAACAACTGAAGCTGTTTATATACAAGTTAAACAACTTTTTTTTATGTATAAAAATAACAAGACTACATACATCAAAGACCCAACCAAGCATTCATTCCCCTTTTAACCGTTTGCTCTTACGTCTGAATTAATTTTAAGCGGCAGAGAAGAAGGAAAAAACTTTGGGGGGAGCTGAAACCGTCATCTCCTCCTTCATTCTTCTTGTCCTTTTTACCAAAGAATCCTCTTGACGTTTCCGGGATTTGTTGCCTAATGCTTGCTTAATTCAGGGGCTTCTTTAATGCTCATCTCTACCATTTCAACGGCATTGAAACCTTCGTCTTCAGTGGCTATGGTTGACTGAGAATCGATCCCAGATCCTGCCTGGATTTCCTTGAACATTGCCATGACTTGAATCATCGTCGGACGCCTCCAATGTCGATCATCCAAACAGGAACATGCAACCTTTAGGTGCTGCAAAAGCTCAATCTCCAAATTGGGGTCTTCCTTCATAAGCTCAGGGTCAAAAACATCACTTATTTTCGTCTTGGCATGCTGTTTAACCCATCCAACAAGATTATTATCACCAAAATCAGACGAATCAGTAGGCCTCTTCCCGGTTAGCAGCTCCAACAAAACCACACCGTAACTATAGACATCACCTTTGGTGGAGCATCTAAAGCTCTGATAGTACTCAGGGGGCACATACCCTGGGGTGCCAGCTAATGTGCTCACACTCAAATGGGTATCCATAGCACTCATAAGCCTAGCCATTCCAAAATCAGACACTCTGGCTTCCAGGTTCTCATCAAGCAACACATTGCTTGATTTCATGTCTCTATGAATGATGTGCGGGATACAATTGTGGTGAAGAAAAGCCAATCCCCTGGCAGCTCCAATGGCAATTTTCCTCCTCACTGCCCAGCTCAGCTTGATCCCAGCTTTTTTCTGGTCATGCAGAACATCCTCCAAGCTTCCGTATTTCATGTACTCATAAACCAAGAGCCTTTCCTCCCCAACCTTGCAGTAGCCCAGAAGGGGAACAAGGTTCCTGTGCTTAATTTTCCCAATGGTTTCCATCTCAGCAGTGAATTCCCTGTCCCCTTGTCCACTTACATGTATCAGCTTCTTGATGGCCACAATACTCCCATCCTTTAACTGAGCCTTGTAAACATCCCCAAATCCACCAGAACCGATAAGACTATCATTGTGAAAGCCATTGGTAGCTTCTAGAAGGTCCGCAAAAGTGAGCTTCCTGAGGGGCTTCTCAAACGTTGCAAGGTTAATGCTGAGTGCTTCGCGAGCACTGGTGAGCTTCCAGCTCACATTGGCGGTACCCGAATGAGAGTTCCCATCAATGTAGGCATCAAGGGCAGCTTCCTTCTTCTTCCTCCTCTTTCTGGTCTCAATGGCAATTATAATCAAACCAAAGACGCAGAAGAGGGAAAACAGCAACCCCATGGCCACACTCCCTGCAAGCGACGCCTGCCTCCTATGAGACTTGGTATGTTGGGCACTTACACTAGCTCCGGAGTCCGTCCCACACGGGGAGAGAGGAACTCCACAGAGACCAGAGTTGTTCTGAAACCTGGCTGCAGGGAAAGTATCAAATTGACCTGATTCGGGAATCAACCCGGAAAGATAGTTGTTGGACAAGTCAATCTCAGTGAGTAAGGAAAGACCCGTCAAACTCTGGGGAATTTGGCCTTCCAGCCTATTATTGGAGAGATCAAGGATGTTGAGGTTCTTCATCTTCCCAAGCTCTTGAGGAATGCTTCCAGATACATTATTGTGCCCTAAATTCAAAATGTACAAATAGTACATCTCCCCAATTTCCTTAGGAATACTCCCAGACAACATGTTGTGAGAGATATCCAAAAAGATCATAGAACCATTGTGGTTAAACGTTGGCTGCAACTTACCTCCATAAACTCTAGTGAAATTGCAAGGGTTCCTGGTGGAAATCCTGTTCAGCTGCTGCTGGCTTATCCCCGCAAACTCCAGCAAATTCCCCGCTCCATGACACTCCTTGCTTCCATCATTTTTAATGTAAACATAAGTCTTCCCACTGATGAAATTCACCGCTATCTTCCCCGATTGCTTGAACAACTCCGGCGGAATCGGACCCGTCAACGAATTCGTATTCAGATCCAACCATATCAAACTATTACAATCCCCGAGCTCCGGCGGAATCCGACCGGAGAACGAGTTGTTACTGAGCTTGAGAATGGCGAGATTGGAAAGCTTGCCAATCCACGGTGGAATGTCCCCACTGAGCCTGTTGTTGGAGAGGGAGATCCAGTTCAATTTGGTGCAGTTAACGAGTCCAGAGGGAATGTTCCCACTCAACTCGTTAAAGTCAAGGATCAAATTCTCGAGAGTGGTGATATACATGAGTTCCTGTGGTATCTCTCCGCGGAGCTGGTTGAGCCACATGATTAAATCTCGAAGCTTCGAGAGCCTGCCTAGACTCGGAGGTATAGTCCCCTTGAGATAGTTGAAGCTCAAGTCCAAAGCAACGAGGTTGGAACAGTTGCTGAGCGTGGGTGGAATATAACCCGTGAAAAGGTTATTCTGTAGGTACAGTTCCCGCAAATTATTCCCACCATCTACGCACAGGGTTCCCGGGATTGACCCGCTGAAGTTGTTCGAACTCAGATCCAGCGATTCCAAACTCACTAGCTTCGACAGTGACTCGGGGAGGCGACCGTCGAACTCGTTGAACGCCACCGCGAGTTCTCTCAGGCTACTCATCTGAGTCAGGACGTCCATCGGCAGCGAGCCAGTGAACTTATTGCTAGATATGTCAAAGGATTCTAGAGAGGTGCACGCGCCGAACGCGCCGGGGAGGGGGCCGGTGAGGTTGTTGGAGGAGAGATCGAGTTGAAGGAGAGTGGGGCAGAGGTCGGCGAGCGAGGGCGAAATCTGGCCGTCGAAGTGGTTGGCGGCGAGGTAGACGAACTGGAGGGAAGCGGAGGGGAGAGAGTGAAGCGGACCGGAGAACTGGTTGCTAGAGACGTTGAGGTAAACGAGGCGGTTGCAAGGGAAGAGAGTGAGAGCAATGTCGCCGAAGTACTTGTTGGCAGAGAGGTCGAGGTACTGGAGGGAAGAGCACTCACCGAAGGAAGGAATAGGGACGGTGAAGTTGTTGGAGGAAAGGTCCAAGTACTGCAAAACGGCGCAGGCAGTGAAGTCGGCTTGTCCTGTGATTTTGTTTCCTTTGAGAGCTAAGTGTTTGAGGTCCTGGTTGAGGATCCAAGGGAGAAGCCCTGGCCCTATAATCTTGTTGTATGAGAGGTCCACGACTTGGAGGTTGAGCCTCCAGCGTGGCGAATCGAATTGGAGGAGGTTGTTTGAGAGGTTGAGGGATTGGAGGTTAGAGCAGAAGGGTAAAAACGACATGTCCGATAGGGAACCCGAGAGGGCGTTTTGGGAGAGATCTATGGTGGTTAATGAGGACGCGCACTTTGAAGTGTGGCTTGAAACTGGGCCCGTGAGGTTTGTGGATTTCAGGGAGAGGAGTTCGAGGTGGTCGAGGGTGAGGAGGTAGGTCCCTACCATGGAGAGGTTTGTGCTTAGGGGTATGGAGGTGAGGTCTATGGAAGTGAGGTGGGTTTGGTTGCAGGTGATTCCAGTGAATGAACACGCGTTTTCGTTTGGGAGCCAGTTTGGGAGCACCGAGGGGTTGGGGAGAGAAGCTTTGAAGCTGAGGAGCTGCTGAGTGGGGTCTCTGAGTGAGTGTGAGAGATTGCAGAAGAAGAAGAAAAATAGCACGAGAGAGTTTCTGTACAGAGGTTTCATTTTGGGCAAGGAGAGTGAGAGAGTGGGTTGGTGTTTCTGTTTGTGTTTGTGTTGAGTGGAGAAATGGAGTTTGCTTTCAGGGTTTGAGCTCTGCCATTAGAGAGAGAGAGGGAAAGAGCTCATAGCACGCAAGTTAGCTCTGGTTCGGAGAGTGTGTGTAAAAATGAAATGAAATGAATATTAGAGAAAGAGAAAGAAAAGCAGAGTCAAAAGTCGTAGTAAGGAAGGTAAGAAGGGTATTTATCAAGTTGAAGAGTGGACACAGCTGTTGCTCACATGCCATGTGACACTCCTTGTTTGTTAATCTCTTTCATCTAAGCTTCTTCACTCCTCTTCCCTGTTTTATCTTTCTTTTTTTTCCTTCCACTCTCCATATTGCTATCTACTGTCCATTATAAGCCAATTAAATTAAGTCTTCCATCCTACTTCTACTACTTAGTTATAACAAAAATGTCCCTACTAAATTAAAAGATAAACACATTTAATACCATTAAAACACAAATACCTGCATTTATTTATTCTTAGTAACTAAAATAATTGTCGAGACAACTCATCATTAATTTGTTTTACCCATGAATAAATTTACTTTTTTATAATTTTTTAGTCAATAAGTTCCTAAAATTTAAATTTTGACATTTTATTACCTATCTAGAATTATCAAATTGACATATAGGTTAAAAAAAATATTATTTTAACTTTTATTAATCAAAATAGTAAAAATTATTTGAGACATTTTAGTTTATTAATTATGTTAGACGTCATGTCTTGATTAAATATATTTTGGTGAGGATTTAAGTTTATTAAAATAATTCACTTGAAGAGTAACATAACAAAACTATAAAAGATGCACAAATATTTGGAAAGATCAAACTATCCAAATTAGTGTAGATAGTCTAATCAGTTTTCTATTATTTAAATATAATCATTTTACATTTTCTTACATTCAAATATTGACACAATTGATAAGAAGAATCAATTTTTATTGTATCTCGAATGTTTATATATATATATATGGAAAGTATTTTTTATATTTAATATGAATTTTTTATTTAACTTAAATTTAACAAGTTATAAGGTGTAAGAATTTTTAGACTTATAGTTATATATATATAACAAAATTAAGTAAGCCGTTTAAACTAAGTGTAATCAGTCTGGATCATTTGCTATTACTCCCTACTCACGTTTAATTATTTTACAATTGCTTACCTTTACTGGCTCTAGAATGTATATATATAAAACAAAATAACGCATCATGAACTAATGAATATTTGAAAAGATTGATCCGTTCAAACTAAAGTAGACAACCTCGATCACGTTATTTTCAGGTTTAATCATTTTACAGTTACTTAATTTCAAATTCTGATACAATTGTGAAGGAGAATCAATCCTTGTTGGCTTCGAATGCTTACATAAAAATTATATATATATAGTTACTTATATTTGTTGAACAAATAAAGATATAAAAAAATTTGACCCATCTAAACGAGTACAGATAACATGCCTTATTTGTAGTTACTCGCATTCAAACACTAATATGATTGTAATAAGAAAGTAATATTTGTAAACTACAAAAACAATCTTTGAGTCTATTAAATTACAAATGAGAAGAAAAAAAATGTATAATGATCTGATTGGGTTTCCATAAAACATATTATAAATGAACGTCAACGTAGTTAAATGTAGATGAGAAAACTTAAAATACGTTTTTCAAGTATTTTTCAACGTAGTTATAAAGACAAATTATGTTCATTTTACTAATTTTAGTGAAGGGAGCTTAAATCCCTTCGATATGTCATCTTCGTATTTTTATTTTTATTTTCTTTGACTTCATGCGTATAGAAAAAATAATTACAAATAAATGTTTTAAATAATATTAAAACTAGTTTAATTGATAATTAATATACATTTTTTTAAACAGGTGCCTGATACAATAAAAAAAATGAAGTCGTATATTTCATCCATAATAAAAATCACAAACCCTAGATTTAGATCGAGTATTTTTTTATTTAAATTAAATTATTTATGTTTTATTCTAATTTCCCATAATCAACATTTCCTTCGCATGTATTAAAAATCACAAATCATAGATTTAGATTGAGTATTTTTTTTTATTTAAGTTAAATTATTTTTGTCTTATTCTAACTTTACAAAATCAACATTTCCTTTGCAAATGTATTGTTAACTGATAATATAAAAATTTTTGTGGAACACAAACAAATTTTTAAAAGATTACAAGACAAATTTTATTGTTATAGATGAATTCATTTATAGGTAAAACTATCTATTTTTCCTATTCATAAGCTATACAAACAAATTTTTACACTTATCTATAATTTATTGACAATTTTTACCATCTAAAAAAATTACAAATGGATATATCTATTTGTAAATTGTTAAAAAATAGCTTAAAATTTTCAATTTTTAGATGAATTTACCGTTTGTAAAACTATAAACAAATTTTATTGTGTGTAAAGTTATAAACAGATTTGATTTTAATAAAATTACAAACGAATTTTACTTTTTGTAATGAACATGTTTATCTGTAATTTTTTGTTTTTTTTAATTGTTTACTTTTATAATTATTACTCTAGGTTGTTAATTATCATAATAATCAGTAAATATAAGGAAATTATAAAATAAAATTTTAAATTTAAAAAAATTGAAAAAATTATAAATTAAAATATTATTACAATAAAAAAAGTAAACATCCAAAATAATAATATGAAAAATAAAATAACAAAGTTTGAAGAAATACAAAAATAATCACGAGTTCTTAGTGTCATCAATATTTGCATAGTCACTAAATCTTCTCGCTCTCATAAGTTTGAAGAATGCATACATTTACTATATATGCATTTACTGCATCTCTGCATATACTACTATTGCAGCTCCCTCTACATTTTTTATGTCACATTTTTTTTTTACCTTTTCCATTTTTTTGATCAATTTTTTTCTTCTATGCAATCTTCTTATTATTTCACATCTCTTCATTGTGCTTCTAGAACTCTTCATTTACGGCATAAACTTAAGTATTGACCATATCTTTCACCTTCTTAGACACAAAAGAAAGGGTATCCTCAACAACAAATGCAAGAGACGTTGGATTACATGAAAAATTTGTCTGTAATTAAGTATCAGAAAAGGTAAACTTATGTTATAATATAATAGATGAATTTTACCGTCATATATTAATTTCAAATTACAAACAAATAAAGTCATATTTAATCCATCAATAATATAGTTTTTTAAAATATTAAATTTTCATTTATAATTTTTTTCTATACATGTTACGCGTTAGCATATGTTTACTATAACAATTAGAGATAAATTTACCTCATAAATAAAAAATCTCAATATTAAGATATATCATTTGTAAAATGTCATCTTTACATTAAACACGATTATACTTAAACGTAAGTCGCACTAGCTTAATTCTATTTATGTTATATGCATAAGTCACACATTATCAAAATATAACACTGGACAACATATTGAGGACGACCATGTTAATCATTACTAAAAAATATAAGTTGTCATAGGCTAGTGCAATTTGCATAAACATAAGTATGCTCATTGTCAACATATGCATGCTTAAATTTGTATAAGATCATAGGCCTTGTATGACTTCTATTGACAAAAAATTTAAGTTGTCATAGATAATTACATCGGTGAAAAGAGAAGGTGTAAAAAAAAGTTATAGAATCTAATATTCTCTTTGCATTTTTATTCTTGAATTGAAGTAAAAAATTTAAACAAATATGTCGAATGCGATATGCATGATGTGCCATAAGAAATGTCATTCATTACCTTTCACATTTAATGTAGTTTTTATACATAAATGTTTGTCAAAAATTATAAGAATTTCTTCTTCTAAGGTGTCATATTGTCAAAGATTGCTAAAAAAAAAAATTATTATTTCTTAGTTTCTTCCTCAACTAGGGCAAATGCATCTTCCCAATAATACATCTTTATTTAATATTAAAAATCCAAATATTAATTCACCTTAATACTTTTTTTATATTTTAATATTAACAAAATTCTTCATAATATACTTTGTTAATAAGATGCACGCACATAAAATTTATAAAAAAAATTGTGTAAGTTGAAATAATTTCATTCATTAAAATCTAAAATATGTATGATAACAAAAAAAACAATTTGCTAATTATTTTTTCTTTTTAAGACTTTTTATTGTGATTTATAACTTTCGTCTATACTTTAAAACTAAGTTAATAATTAAAATTTGTTAAATTACTTTATTATTAAATATATTTATTGAGCAATGTAACTATGTAAAATAAATTATTTAAATATTTAAAATGAACTTATGAAAAAAATATGTAATTCAAGTTTCTAATTAATAATTATAGCACTTTTACTGTACTCAATTCAAATTTAATTAAGTTCTCAACCGACAACTTTCAGAATCTAAATTTTATAACATGTTTTTTGTAATTTCATATACAAATAAAGGAGTGAGAAAAATCCAATGGTAGCGAAAGTAAAAAAAGAGATGGCATATAACAATTATATTTCTGAAAAGAGGCAGAGTAATCGGTTTTTACAGTTATTTGGATTTCTTGTATCAGCAAATGAAAAATAAAAAGCGAATCTGGCTAGCGACAACAAAATTTATCTCGTTCACTTCAGTTTCGAAAACTCTCACGTCGCTTCTGCACTGCTACACTGGCCGAGTTTTACTATCGTCACCCACCTCCACTCACAATTCTGTCTTACCTTTTTACTCTGCTAACACTTGATCTCATAAGCTGACCAGGAAGATCCACGTCCATGTTTTTAATTTCGTGGCATTCATCAAAGTTAAATAGTAGCATCAAGGAATTATACTCTTTTCATTGTTCGTTTAAATTTTCTTTTAAAGTACTCAAAAAGTTTTGTAAAAAATCTAAATAATAATATTTTAATACCTTTTAATGGTAAATAATAATTTTTTACTAAACTGATCCATACTTAAGTCACTTGAATCTTTGAAAAAAAGTTAGATGTTAAATGAGGGTGACGTGGCTGTCAAGTTGTCATCGCCTATCATTCTCTCTTTTCTTTGCAGCAAAATTGAATAGAAGATAAACTAAACAAATAAAAAAGTTTATTCACTTCTCCATAATCTAAATAAAGAATGATTTCATAAGTGGGACTCACCATTGATGGGTCTCTCCTCAGCATGAATAAATGGACACTGAAAATGGGGAAAAAAGGTTTCGGTAATTTTATGAATGAAAGAAAGATAGTGAAAATAATAATAAAAAATATAATTTATATATATTTGTTAATAATTAATTTTTTAACCTATGTTTAAAATTTAAATATATTCATAATAAAATTCATATATAATATTTTCATTAAAATTTAAGAACATAATAATTTTAATATATTAATACTATTAAACAATTTTAAAATAAAATTTTATTTATTAATGTATTATTGTATGTTTTTAATATATATTAACATTTGTTATCATTTATTATTTCATATTAAATAAGGAATTTTTTTATGAATTTATCATGATTTTAGTAGGAAAATATTTTCTTGGTGTTTTTTAATAAGAAGCTTGTTAGTTTTTTGTGCACTGTATGTGCATTATTAAGTTAAAATAATGTTTAAATAAAAATTTCAAATATATTGTATGGTTTAAAATTTATAAATTAATATATATATATATATATATATATATATTCTTATTAATAACTATTCTATTATGTTATATAATTAAATTTAAAAGATAATGTTTTAAAAATAAAAATAGAAAAAAATAAAAAATTTAAATTTAAATTGAATTAAAAGAATCAAATACTTTGTGAAAATAAAGTTAGTATGTACATATAAAATTTATATTTTTTACTTAAATTTTTAATTTTTATTTTTTATTTAGTTGTTATTTTATTATATCTTAAAACATACAAGTATAAATATTTCTCAACTTACTACTTTTGATAAATTATTATTAATAATAATTTAAATATTAATATCTAAAAATAAGAGGTAAAATCAAACATTATTTTGCCATAAATAATTCTATAAAAAAAACTTTATAAAAAATGATACATATAAAATTAACACATATACTAACTTTTTAATGAGTTTGAAGAATTTATAAGCTTTAACATGTATGATTTATGTTTCTATATTAATGAATTTTTCTTGCATTGTGAAATATTACTAAATTATAATATATTACATAACTTTTTAAAAATTATTTAATATGTTATAACATAAAATAAAATGTAATTAAAATAATAATATTTTACATTAAAAATAATTTATTTGTAATTTCTTAAAAAAATAATATTTTTATTTTAGAAAGTAAGTTAAACTCTTAACATGTATTTTACTAACAAATGATAATGTGATATTGAATGAGAGTAAATAAATTCAAAAAGTACATACTTTTTAAGAGTCCAAGACTTAAATTCTTATAATAGAATTAGTAGTTTTTTAATTATAAAAATAAATTTCCATTTTTAATTAAATTAATTGTTATATTTTTTAATTTTTTGAGATTTGTGTTAACTAAAATTTTTGCAAATTGAGTTAAATCAAATTTAATAAAAAAGTATATATAAATTAATTAAAATATAATAAATTGAGCTAAATTAAAAAATTATTTTTTTCAACTCTGACATACTACTCAAACTAAATTGAACCAATTAAAAAGAGTTTTTATGAGATTTTTTAATCTTATAAATTAATTCAATTAAAAATTAATGAGTTGATTTAAATAAACGGTCAGTTCAAGTAAAAATATTATAATTTAATAAAGTACAAGTTAAGTTATGAAATTACAACACTAAAATTCAATTCAACCCAATATACTCAATAACTTATTATATAAGGACTTTTTGCTATTAACTTGTACTATTTTAATTATGAGTTTTGTTGACCTCAGTTTTAAGGATTAAGTTTAGTATTTATAAATAATTTTTTTATAAAATAAATATATAATTATTGTATTGAAGTTATAAAAAAATTATAATTAGTTGCTTATCTTCGATCTAAGGATTGAAATTAATAAAATTTTTTAATTAATTTTCAGTTTATTTAAAGTGAAAATTTAAAAATTAAAAAGTAATTTGATCTTTTAATTTTTAAATATTTTTATTGCTTTAAATATGAGATGAATTTTGAATTTTATGTTTTATAATTTATAAGATGTCAAATTTTATTTTTAACTTTATAATCTTTAAGTTTTATTTTACATGAATATTAAACTATTTATGTTATATTATATTTTAGAATGAAATATTTTTTTATTTAATTTTAATAAATTTATTATTTAAAATGTTAAAATTGGTTCATCAATCAAATATTAAATTAAATTTTTTTAAATATAAGTATAATCTTACTACCCAACTCAATTTAATCCATGAAATTTTTTATCATATTAAGTCATTTTTTATATCAAAATTCACCATGTCCAACCCATAAATACTTCTATCAATCAAATACATGATAAGTAATTTAGTTTATATTAAAAAAACTCTGTGAGCTATTAAATATATATATATATCATCAAATTAAATTAAAAAATCTCTGTATTTATATGAAAATTTTTATTTTTATTTAAATAATATAAACATGTCATATTAGACACAGTTTATTGAGTTAAAAGAAAAATCCAATAACAATCCAAAAAGTAATCAAACACAAATCCTTAAAATATGATTATTTTACTTGTGACATGTTCATTTTAATTGAATTAGTTGAGTATATTTAATTCATGAATTCTACTGTTAACGAGATCCTAGACATTACTTATATAAGATTATGTATTTAGTTATTTAATATATATGTCGTTAAATAATCATTTAATATTATGAAAATTTGTTAAAAATATAATATAAATTTGACAATAATTATTTTTTTCTTTTCTTAATGATTTGATAATTTTTTTTATATAAAAGCCACAGTTGCAGCACACAATTCAATATATATATATATATATATATTAAATTAAGTATTTATCATATAAATTGAATAATTAGAAATTATGAATTTTTTAAAAAATTTACCAACTATTAGATGTGTATTGAAGAATATGTTAAAAAAATACCTTACTAATATTTTTATTTTCAATTTTTAAGACCCATTACAAGTTGTTTTTATGTATATTAGCTTTTATAAAAAATATCCTTAGTACAAATAAAGTAATTAATTATGAAAAAACAATTAATTTTATGAAATTTAAGGATAATTTTAGAAGATTAATCCAAAAATTAATGAAATAATGTTACTAATAATTAACTACATATTTTTTCAATAGTTATAAGGGTCTTATAATTAAGACTAAAAATAGTAATAAAATAAATATTAAATAAGAATTTATATATTTATTATATTTAAAACATAAGAAACACGAGTCATATTAATCAATGCTTTAAGTATTTATAAAAATATTTTAAAAATAATTTTATGGTTAAATTTAAATACCTAAAAACATTAAATTTAATTAAAAATATTTATTATAAGTTTACATTTATAATATAATAAATATTTTGATAAAATAAATGTTTAATACTTTTAAGCAGTTAAGCTCAATCTTTAGATTTGGATTAATATAATCGATTAATAAAAATAATTTTATTAACAGTTACATTAAAATATATTAGAAAGTATGCAATAAGAGAACAGTTATGCTTTTCATGAATTTTTAATCAAAATATTAGTTTATAATTTTTAAAAAATTGTCTAACAATGAAGAAGATACAATTAAATTAATTTAAAAAAATAAAGAAAATGATGATGATGGTGATGATTATAATGGGGAGGGACCTGAAGCTGCAATGAACACGTGCTTGTGTCCAGTGCGATTACGTGGCGAAAATAACAGAATTTGATGGAGCATATAGATAGGTTTGACTGCTGGGTCACCGACACGTTGGCCAACTTGTGAGTGTTACTAAGTTACTATTAGGAGGCTAAGCTAACATTATTCTGAGAGGGTGAAATTAATGAGAAAATAGTAATATATTCTATCCATAATAATTGTATTAATGATATTAATTAATTGAGGTATGGTGTGTGTGGGTGTTGCTCCAAGCCAATTAAGGGATGAATGAGAGATAGGGACGGAGAGGACACCACACGTGCACAAGCACGCGCATAAAATAATTGAAGAGTTGGAGGGTCCTACATGAAAGGACTAGGTGGGTCCATGTACCTTGTGTTATTAGGAGGAGTAAGTGCATCAAGCTAGCTAGGTGTGAGAACATTGAAGGAGGGGGCCTGTGGGGTGCCCCAAGAATTCAAGGAAGGACATGCACAAAGGGGTGTGTGAGAGAGACCCTAAATCTTTAAAGTTAAATAAATAAAAGGGATGTTAATGAAAGTTCTATGATTATTATCTATGCTTTTATCATCTCCTAGAGAGAGATATGGAGGGAGGGAAAGGGGTATGTGGGTGGGTCTCGCCGTCTTTTTGGTCTTTCTTTGCATCAAATAATAACAAGTACAAAAGAGAAATGAGAATGAAAATCAATGCCACACGAGAGCCATGACCTTTTGAGAGCGACCCTACCCAATTATTTTGGCAATGAACAATGTAAATGCCAGAGAGAGGATGCCTTTTTCCCTTAATCTTGGTTACATTACCGAGCTACCACTTTAATTAGTAACTATGATATGTCATTTAATTAGAAAAATTTTGAGATTATTATTATTATTATTTTTTGGTTTTCCCATAATGGGTCTTGAATCTGACCAAATGCTTTTTGTCCCCCGGCATTGCTAGGCACTGAGGGATAGGGAGGGGATCATTTGAAAACATTTGCAACATCGATCAAGGTCATGGCAAAAGTAAGCATGTCGTAGTTGATCTTAATTTTGGAAATTTGAACCTTTTTAACAGTGTTGTCTTGAATTAACATGTCATTCTAGGCAAGTTATTTAATGCAAATCTTCACACGTGTAAAAAAAATCAACTTTATAAACCTGAAACTGATAGTGTGGAAATAGATAGATAAACACAAATAGCAAGTGTACAATTATAAGATCGTCTACTAATAATTTCCATTTCCCACCGAATTGTTAGGCCAGGATGGCTTGGTCTCTCTTACACAGATAAATTCAATAAAGTGGGACCTTGTAGCAGCTGTATTAGAACCTAAATTTTGGCATTTTATGAGCAGATTTCTCGGAAATTTTTTCTTTATCATCATTCTTCCTATTGTAATGTTCTATAGCTAAAAAAGGGTTCACAGAATTTGTGACAAAATTCAACTAAATTTAAGAGTAGCAGTTAGGTGAATGATAAAAGAAAACCAGAAAAATGGTCACCTCGTTACGCTGGAAATGCTAACCGTCTACGCTTTCTTCTGTTTTAACTCCGAGGATTTTGCTCACCTCAATACATATCTAAAATAATTTTAACAAAATCTAAGTATTGTTAGTATATAGTTGTATTTATTAAATATTTTTTTCATGGGTCCATTCTTATCCATGAATATAAAAAAACATTAAAAAGGGTAAAATCTACTTCGATATAAACTTTGTTTTAAAAGGGATAGGACCTTTAATAGGAAAAAAAAATCTTAATTTATGTGGAAGGCAAAGTCAGTTTGGTTTGGTTTTTGTTGAAAAAGAATTGAATAAATTAGTTCAATTTGGTCTATTTTTTTCCAACAAATTCATAGCTCATATATATATATATAATTTAGAAAACACGAAAAAAATTATAGCTATTTATTATTAGCAGCTAGAACCTGCAAGATAGTTTCCATTCCATAAAAAGTTAGGTTTACCAATAATGAGATCGTAAGTTATATTTGTGTTCAATAATGGATTATCTCTATAATTATTTTTACGTTTTAAGTTTAAGCTTTTGTTGCAAAAAAATTATATATACTTTTTCACTTATGTAGTCATATATATATTTTTATTTTGTAATATTTGCCATATTAACTTATATTTAATCTAAGTAGCCATATTCTATGTAGATATAGATTATAGTTATTATCAGTAGTATGGATATGACTTCGAGTGTAAATAATTTTTTCAAATACAAATATAAAAATAAGTAATATAATATCCTATTTATATATCCGTGGGTGATATCTTTAAAATCCTTAACTTTTCTAATTGCAACTCTTTAATAACAGTATGATAGAAATAAGAAAAACTCAAAAGTAAATAATTTTAGATCAACATATAAGCCACAAATGTTTTTAGATTTGTTATAAAATTATTTCTAAAAAATTCCAAAAGCAATTACACTTAGAACAATTTATAGAGACACATAATTATAACATGTTCTAATACGAACTTTAGAGAGAATCAAATTAGAATGCATGTTCCTGTCATTGTTGAGGGATCTATTTAATTTTTTTAGCACCATAAATGTATGCAGAATGTAAGAGAAAAGCGAAGGAAATGAGGGAAACTGTTTTCCGTCTAATAAGAAGGATGTGAGAATTTGTGTACTGAAAAACTGCTCGATGGAAGCATTTTACTTAACAGGTAAAACCAAGGACTTCTCAGCTCATATCAAAATGAGTGACCAAACACATTATGGATAATTTTTATCAATTAGACATGTAGTAGAATTCAATAAATGATTCTCATAAATGATATCAACAATTGTAATATATTCTAATTATTTAATTAATTAATGTTAATCCACACAATTAAATAAAGATTTGATAAATAATACGACAAAAGAAAACAAATTGAGAATACTACCGTTAATTAAATAACGATCCACTGGTTATTAATTAAGACAAAAGGATTGATATTTTTTTGAAGGGAAATAGTTTTACTTATATTTTAAATTTGTTATAGTAATTACGTAAAATTTTCAAAAACTAAAAAAATTTAAAATATCTTAATATTTTTCTCAAACTAAAAACAATAGAACCTTCCGAAAAACTTCTAGAAAAGGGTTATAATACAATATCATTTTATTTTACGTTTGATCAAACAAACTCATTATTGGAATAAATATATCTTTATTTTTAATGTGTATTTAGAAACACAGTAAAAATTCAGAAATAATATTTTTAACTAAAAATTATAGAATTTAAAGCTATTTAGGCATTGAATTTTATAATTTTAATTAAATTTTACTATGTATAATCTCTTAATATGCATCCTTAAATATCCGTTAGTTTTTTTTTTATTCTAGTAAAAGTTTTCTTTATGTTACATTAATTATCATTATTTGATGATATATATATATATTATAACCCATAAAAATAGTTGTGGACATAGTATACCAGCCATCAAAGCAGGTCACTCTTAGGATATTGACATCGAAGGAACGTAGTGGCAATTCTCGTTGAGTCAGGGGCTAGCAGTATCTCAACAACAAACATAAGCATAGACTTCTCATTGGCGATCTCTTTCTGCAACTATAACGGATTCCTCCCCATTGTCCTCAGCAACCAACAAATTTCTCCATCATCGAACATCTTCCATAATTAATAAACAAAGAATGCAAAAGTCAATATACCTAATTTCCAAGAACTCTTTTTTTTATTTTTTATTTGGGATAAAATGTTTATGTGAGCAAATAGTAGAAAACTTTTTTTGAAGAAATGTATGCTTAAAATGCTTAGTTGTGAGAATGAGTCTATTAAAACATAGGATAAAGAAAATGATTTTTCTGTTGCGAAATCATCAAAATAAAATAAATATTTTGAAGATACATTTTGATCAAGAGTCAAGACAAAATAACGAATTGAAACAACATAGAATCTATCCAAAATATTGCATCAGAAAAGTAAAAAAAATGCCTTTGCCAAACCTTAAATTTATCCTGTAAAATTAATTGACAATAAAGAAGCATTTTATTTTTGTTATAAAATTAATTCTCTGAAACAAAAAACAACGCACTCTGCGGTCAATCTGAAACTAGCAAGTGGAAAGCCAATTAAGCCATACAATTTACATAATAAAATTATATGAAAACGAGAGAGTAAAAAGATATTTCAAGCAAAAGGGAAAAAGGAAATCCTAATGTTATAGTCTGGGACAGAGCCAGGTGCTGACCTGCTGCTACAGAAGTGCTGGTACGTGACGCCTTAAAATGTCAAGTTTTAACCTAATTTTTACTGTTTTGCATGAATGCATCATTCCCCATGTCTCAGAAAATCAGGCTTTTATTACAGGTCCTGCTTTCCCATTGTCTCAAAAGTGCTGTGTTAAATATGCAGATCTAGCTGTTGTTGGGACCATAGCAAGTGAATCCTACAAAAACCCTCCAGAAAGCAACTTCAATTATTCAGGATTACGTTACTGCGAAGCCCACCTAACATAACGTTAGGCATTTACTATGCTCTTTTATTTAGCTCTGGCGACCGGCGGTACAACTTATTTTATGAGGCCATTAGCTTTATTTTTCTTTCTTAGAGACAAATGAGTGCCTAATTATTTTTATTTGTCATACATATAAAATTTACTTTAACTTTAGAGAATATTTGAGGCCACAATCCTTATTTTATAAAAATAAGTTCCGCCCGCTGAAATCTAGAGATTGGATTCCAAGGTAATAGTGGTTTTTTAACAGGGTAATTAAGACCACTAATAATCCATAGGCTGCAACGCTGTCCATGCATGCCCGTGGCCCGGGCTGTCAAGGCAATATCAACTTTTCATTTCCTTTTTATTCCTTGTATGTCTGGTTTCTTTGTTGAGTTTTAGGTTGCTTGTTTTAACACAGCAATCTTTTTGAAAACGAAATTGCAGTTTTATTTACAAAAAGCTGAGGCTGAGAAAAAGTTGTATCCATTCTAAGGTGGAGCCAAACTACCAAAGTGGTTTACACTACCATTATAGATCCTCTACCAACACAGATTCCTATATTTGAATTCAACACATACTATATCTGAACCCAAATAACGTAGTTGTCATGAGCATGTTACAATTCAACCAACCCCGATGGTAAAAATGGAATTACACATTACTATAAAAGTGATAGCAACATTTTTCTACTATAAAAAAATGGAACATAATGTAGAATTTTCCTCCTTTAACAATGTGTTGTCCTCCCCCTCCCTCCCAAACAATTCCTTAACGCAAAAAGCAAAGACATGACTAAGATCTATAAATAATTGGGAATTCCCTCTAGGTATAAAGAAACTGAATCAGCTCGCCTAAAGGGCACCTGATTTTTCCACGCACTTCACCAAAAGTTTCACCATGTTCTCATGTAAATTTCTACTGTTTTCTATACTTTCGCATCTGGTTCAGAGGACACAGGTAGAGCACTATAATCTTGGGTTTTGGTGGTAGGAAGGGAAAAGCTACGACGTTCCTTCCCCCCTGGCTTAGAAGAAGAATTGCCATACCAGATCATTCCCGCTATTGCAATGATCATGCCTAGAACAACATGTAGATTGAGACCCTCTTTTCCAAAGAAAATGAATCCTAAGATCAGGACCAGAATAGTCTTCATATGGCCAAGGACTTGGAATGATACAGCCGTGAACCTACCAATGCAGATGAACTGGCTGAGGTTTGTACCTACTGCAATGGTGCAGGACAGGATGATAAACAACTGCAGACAGCAGAAGCAGCTCAGTTTAATAATAATACTATTCCAGTAGTCACAGTATTCATAATTGTTTTTTATTTTTGAGTGAAGGTACACTGTACAATATTCATGAAGTTGACACAAAGTGTAGACATATTTGGATTGTCTTTTTTTTCCAAGGAAAATGACTGTCATTTTCAGAGAGAAAGACACCAATAAAGCATGCAAGGTAGGATTCCATGCACAGGAAACAGTTGGTCCCTATATAGAATAAATTGCATTTGTCAAAAAAGACAGTATTTTTCTAAGTGAAAGGGATAGGACCAAATCCACTGAAAAACAAATTGACAAGAAGAACTAGATTTGGTTGTGAGGTAGACCAAGGATGAGCACCCTCACAAGTTTTGAACGTATTGCAAGCAACTAGTTATTCACGAGTACAAATTGTCAAGAACACAGTGCTTTTGTGAATAAAAATAAGAGCTATATTTATGCCCCTGCTCACCATTATAGAGATACAAGCAACATGTATATGAATGCCACCAGTATAGAGATACAAGCCAATATACATGGATGATAGTGTCTTTCATGCCTTTTACATGTATACAAATGACACCATTATAGAAATTTACATGGATGCGAGTCTTTCATGTCTTTTTCAGGTACTGTATGGATAAGCATGCGACTGATTATGTTAAGCATTAGGTTCAAGAAAACATCATAAGTCAAGGAAATAATTGTAGGAGCAACACTGGCAAATCAGGGTGGATGAAATACATATCTCCAATAAGTAAGATATATGAGCATAAGATACATACAAAAATAGGAGGTTGGTCTACAAAAACAAGATTATATAAATATAATTAAAATCTTGAAGATTCACATGAAACTTCAAATAAGTAAATGATTCATATAGTTTCTCCTCCATATTGTACATGATAAACAAATCTGATAGATCCTAAAAGTAACAGAAAATTGTTCAAAACTTATTTAATATTTTATACTTGATTGGTTCCGTTAAGAATACAAAGAACCTAACATTCAAGTATCTAAATGAATTTAAGGGATCAGTTAATGTCCCAAGTGATACAAGTTTGCACAAAATACAGAAATAATGACGCACCACTTTCCAGGATTACTTTCTTTTCTATTCTAAACATTCTGAAAATGCAAAAATTTAGAAAGAAGTGTGTCAGATTGTACCTAGAGATGCTATTAGTCTTGTAAAGCTAAAGTTAACTAAATATCAGCTATAGGGAGTCAAAAAATGGGAAAGGTAAAGAAGAATGCGTCTGTTAAGAATAAAACTCCACCTCTTCCAGAGAGACTTAAAAGGTAATAATATCACTCTGAAAAGAATGATGCGCATGAATGTAGTTATCTGGATTATTATAATACTTTGAACTTCAAATGCATTTACCGACCCTTTTTAATCAACCGGCAAATCTGGAGTTTTCAAACACTCTTAAAGGAATGAACTTTCTTAAACTTATGGCTGAAAGCAACGCTTACAGACAGGAGTCATAAATTGACAAAATGGTTGGAAAAGCAGGACGGATTAATTACGACTTGAGCTTAACCTTAGTCAACCAGAGGAATTTTTATCAATGTCAGTAATCTGACACTAATTTAGGCAGTAGAATTTGGCATCCAATTCCATAATAAGCAATATGAAGAATACTACATTTTACGTTGGATATAAAATTCACCCAAGCCAGAGATGCACAACATGCCAGATTAGTCCCTGCCATTGCAAGTTATTTTAATAGAAGTCTAAACTTCTCAATCCCCCAAAAAATAAAGCATCATAAACCTGATATATAAATAAATTGCAAAAGTCTATGCTTACCTCCCTCCTCACAAAAATACATTAAAAAGAAAAGAATACCAGAAAATAAATAGAGACACTTACAGTGGATGTAAAACCATAGTCGTAGGCATCAACTCGTTTGTTTGTCAACCAATAGTCCAGAAAGGGGCCTACTAGCAGTAAACTTGCTGCCTGTGCTGGTGCAGTGTGGCCCAACAAGTTAAACGACCCAATAGAATACTTCCTTTGAAGAAAATGCACATACTGCACAGAATGTAATGTTAAAAATCAGCCAAACAATACAGAGATCTGTGAAATCCGAATAAAACAGGAATACTTCGAACTATAATGAACTTAAGCAATTTATTTAAGTCTGTTCCTGAAGATGCACCTGATAATACTTCTTGTGATAATAAAAAGGCAGAAGTGAGAAGACAGAAAAATCATAGCAGGTTTGCCAATTTGCCATTTTTTGACATATAACAAAGCTGATTAATTGTAATTACATGAATGTTGCTGATAAGCATCAAGATTCATGAACCTAGAAGTGAACATTCACCAATCTAGAATTGACTTTATGACAAGGAATTCAAATTGATCAGTTTCTATCTACCATCTCAAGATTCAGTATTTGATGATAGTGTAGGTTACTTACATACTGTTGCAGTGCTGTGCTCCATACTGCTATTACAGCAGCTATGAAACCCTTTGCATTAACACTAACATCGGTGACTGTACAGACAGCAACACCAAGCAAAACCAAAACAATACTAAGCTTTGTGTCCCTTGAATATCGTACATTGTCCAAGACAACCTCCAGGAAACAAGATACTGGAATCATGCTCAGCTTAGCAATCTGACAATTTTATTTCATAGGACATAATCAGCATAAATAGTTATCTTTGTTACAGGGAAAGTTCAAACTGTAATACTTGGTAAAGACCCCAGTTGTTACCTGATAGAAACCGACAGAGTTCCACATTAAACTCACATTCATTCCAACAATGGAAAAATTTGCAAATAAGACAAATTTGATTATATCAGATAATGGAAGATGAGAGGTCTGGATATATCCCAGTGATTTAAGAATGATTGTCAACAAGGTTGTTGTAGCAAAATGCAGACCAGTTAAAGTTGTAGCTGCATGAAAGCATAATAGGATATAGAACGTCAGGATTCCGGAGTAGTCTAGAAGTTCAGAAGTAATAATCTGGAGCCTTACAAATTACATCAGAAGAACCATAAACCATATTATTCTTTAGTCAACAAGTTATAGAAGAATTTTTTAATTGTTCATCCAATGTTACTCTCAGCACTTTAATGCAATTGTAGTTGTGGGATATATAAATGGGAACAACGTGCAAATAAAGTTGTTTTAAAAGAGCTTTCCTACTGAAAAATTTTGAATGCCTATCTTGAGCCACAGCAAATTTTTTGGATGAAGAAAAAAAATGCAAAATTTGCTCTTATTGGATTGAACATTACTAATACAGGTTTGTTGGCTGTATAACCATGGCTTATCACCTGAAAGCATATGGTTTTCTCAGATTTTCTTTCTCTCTCTCCTTTCCACTAAACATTGTATTGCTTGCAACATATTAATGCAAATTTGTCCCCTAGTCAACTACCACTAAGACATAATGGGTGCTTCTTTAACATGCTAGGAAAATTTTATAACGTACACCATCAATAAAAGCCAGACATAATCAACATATCAACTTAAAAGTTTGTTGGGATCTAATTACAAGGTATGAAGGTATGTCACCTGAGTCTCACATTGGATGTATAAGACTCTAGTGTGGAATTTATAAGGCCTTAGGTTCTCTAACTATAATAACTAACTTTTTTGATGTTGTTATCCCAAAGTTATAATCAATTGGTATTAGAGCCTTCCACCGTGTCTCTCAACTCCAAATGAGCAGTGTTGGTGGTGACGCCAATATTGCATGTTTGCCTGAAACTAATCATTGGGTAATTGCACAGCCAGGGTGTCAAAACTGTGGAATGTGTTAGGATCTAATTGCAAGGTATGGGACTTAAGTCCTACATTAAAAGTATGAAGATCAAGTGTGTGCCTGTGGTTTACAATTTGTAGTATAGTTTTCTCAAAGTTCGTATCTATTTTTTAGTATCATTTGTATTTAGAAAATAAAATTAAAATCAGGAATTACAGTTTCTCACCATTCACTAAGTTAAATGCCACCCTATAAGATCTTTTCTTGTCCATTTTCATGCTACATAACATTTCCAGTCTATCGGGTCATTATACAGTTAGCACAATTGAATATATGCTGGACCAAATCTAAATCCAAGGTAACTAAAACTGTACAATCTGAATGAAGCTGACAAATAATATCAAAGTGAAATTACACCCATAAATCATCAAGTCTATTATACCAAAAGGATTTTTCTTTCTTTATTTCTTCACACACATATTATACCAAAAAGGGATGCACAGGATTGTTAGTGTATCCAAACAAGATGTAGATAAGAAAATGGCATCTTCTAAATCAAAGGCATGACCAATCAAAGATTGAGAAAAGGGAACATAAAGAGTCACCATGAGGCCATACCAAAACTAAAACCATATGTAGCCATGAGGGCCTTATTCACAAGGATTATTCCCACAGACGTGACTACATTGAACAACCATGATGCTGCATCAAGGGAAGCCTTCCTATCACCCTTGCTTGCAGAAGACATACTGAACTAGCGCTTCCAATACACAAAATGAATTTTTCACTGCTCTGCCCTCATGCAATAAAATGTATCACTAGATTCAAAATCCCACAGCTTTATCTGTATGGAAAAATAAATAAATCATCAGAAGAAGCACATATTCCTATCAGTAGAGTAAAATTCTCACGCTGGTCCTCATTCAACTAGGAAAACAAAACAAAATCTGAGTCTTCATAAAAGAAGTAGAGAGTACACTTGGGGGATAAATAAACGATGGTAACCAAGTAAACAGCGTGAGTTTATATTCATATACAAGGAGACATCTAAACAAAGGAAAACAACAAGAAATATGAAATCTTTTAGCCACCCTTAATCGATATCTCCGTCCAGAGGGTCGACATCTACAGCAGAGAAGAGTCTTCTCTCATCTTCTCTCTCTATGTAAAGTTAAAAACAAATGATTCTGAGTTTCTTATGAGAAGCTCCTTCATTTCATTGTTCAAAACATTCCAAAAAAAAAAAAAAAAAAAACTAACAAAATAAAAACAAACAAGGTTACAAGGACAGGAACATGGGCGTTGAAGTTCACGATATACACAGTCAACTCCGATGAACTGCAACCATAATCCAACATCCTTAAACACACGATTCAGCTAGTTAAAGCCAATAACCAACCAAATCAAACCAGAATACCACAATCCCCATTAGATCCACTAATTCCTTCGATAATACACAGTCATTCACAGCAGATTCTAACTCCGAATTGAACCAAAATCACGAAATCTCAAAATCTCTCAAAGCTCAGCTTGAGCAAAAAGTAATGCGATAACGGAATCCCAAACACGGATCCGCGATCCCTAATCAAGAACTACCCCAGAAAGAAGCCACAAGAACAACACGCAACTTTTTTTTTTTAAAAAAAAGGAATAACAGAAACAAATTAACGGAAATATTCTTGAAGTGGATAAAAAGCTTGTGATTCGTGAAGGGTTAAACGACGCACCGTTTAGAGGAAAGAGACGATGTGATGTGGAAAATTTGAGGAGTGGCGTGCGTGGTGTTGGTTTCAGAGAGGGAAAACAAAGAACAAAGCTGAAAAGCTTATTATTATTCTTTGCTTCTCTCTTGTTTGGGGTGTGTTTGTGTGTTGTGTTGGGTTTTAAAATGAGTTTTAGTAATGACTGGCTGGCTCCTTTTGTAACGTCCAGATTCAGTGATCAAAAAAGAAAGGAAAGGTGAGTTGCGGGGAAAGCAGCAACCACAACAACAGCAAAGTAAACGGCATGTCATTCAGAATATACTACTAGTCAACTTCATACTTGCCTGCACCTCAATCCCCGTTTTCTAATTTTCATTTTCCTACACACCCAAATATAATTTATTTTTAAATATTAAATATGAGTATTTAATGGACATTATGATTACATTTAATTACTTGTTACTATGTTTAGTCAGGGGAAAATTGATAGCCCATCAGAAATACCATAAATGTGAGTTAGCTACGCCTCTCTAAGTGGGATTTTGTCAGCTTTCTTTTCTTTCTCTGTTTGGTGTGAGCATGAAACGAGCATACAGCTTATTTTTCGGTTATTCTCCCACGCCTTTCGTCCTCCTTGTCCAATTCGTGTTTATTATCAACAAGAAATTGCTCCCTTCTTTTGGGGTCTTATATCTTTACGTTAAGACTTCATTTTGTGGTTAGTGATAAGCTTTCTGGGGGGAAATAAATTAGTTGCAATGTGTCCATCGTGTAAGCATCTTCATTTTCTTCTACTTTTTAACACGTCAAGTATCATATTACTAAATGCTTGACCAAAATTGCATCTTCCAAAAATATTTTGAAAGAACTGTGTTTATTTCTCAATGGAATTTAAATGCTTTTACGTTTATCAAGCAATTATAACAATCATCAAATACACTAATTACGGGATTTATTTCCCTGTAGATGCTAATAAGAAATAAAAAAACTCCATCTTGACATCCTCAATGTTCTTAATTTTAAAATATATATTTGATATTTGATAATTACTTATTTCCCATTCTTATCATATGCTTAATGCATATTATTTGTTACCGTAAAAAAGGAAGTAATATCATTTTTTACCTCCCCCCCACCCTTCTTTAGTGTCATACATGTTAGTCTTTTTAAGTGCATGTAATCACCTTATGTAGATAATATTAATAGATCGTCAGAAAAGAGAAAACCATATATTATTATTATAATAATTGTTATTGGGTGTTAAAATGTCATGAATCGCAATAAATACCTATTTATGAAGATAATTGTCAATTAAGAATTTTTCTTAGAGTTGCCCACTTACCCTATGTTAGCTTGGGCTCAGGTTTCAAGAACATCACTAGGTTATATGGCATATAGTGGCAAGGATTGAAGATTACAAGATGCACAATTGGCGGGTTGCCAAGAAGATCCCTTGACAACCATAAACAGTGGGTATCGTTAGTTAGGGCCTTTAAAATTTAAACTTTAACGCTGGCCTTCCCTTTGATAGTTTCTTACTTTGAGTTTTGATTCAAGCCATTCAATATGATATTGCTTAGGAGATATCACACCTTGCATCGATTAAACTCGATTTGTTATATATATATATTGAATTGAGCTAGATTAATCAAGTTTATTCGAACTCATAATTGTTCCTAATTTTTCATTCTTGCACTTATGCTATTAATTTTCATGCTTGTACTTTTAACCATAGCAGGATGAAGGGTTATAAATTCATCTATTCGGATTTTTTGGGGCGATTATTTTTTATGCTTTTAACCATAATTCGTGTAACATTTCAAGTAATAACCATATAAAATTATTAATATTATATCCTCTCAGTACTACAGGAAAAATTCAACAATATTGTGTGTATAATTACAAAATAAATAAAGACAATTTGGAGTCCAAAATAATATAATTACTTCTACATCATATGGTGAAATTTTGACAACATAATTGCATATTGTCTATGTAACAACAATTTTAGTTAAGAGATATTGGAAATGATTTATGAATAGATTATAAAAATAACTTGAAAATTTAGTATTTTTTTAAAAATTATAATTTTTGTAGTCAAATTTGTAACATAACCTCTTATATATTAAAAAAATATTAAATAAGAATTTAATTAAACTATTGACTTAAATGTACACTTAATATGAAACCTTTGCTAAAAAGTTGCTCTGGTTATCTCAAAATTAATCGAGATTAAAGAAAAACTAAAAAAATGGATTACTGTTAAAATGCACCAAACTTTTTATTTTTCCTAAGTCAACCCTCAAACATTTATATCATATAGCATTTTAATTTCCCCAATATACGTATTTTAAGCGAAAGGCACGTGATGAACCTTCGTTGAAGGATCCAAATCGCTTAGTTTTGACAACATACAATTCAATGGCAACATAGATATTTTTCTCCTTTTGACGCAAAGGGTACATCGATGCTTAATTTTGGCCTGCTTGAATTTCTATTTTTAATAACTTTAAATCACCTTCTAGATCTATGAACACATGCATTTTTTATTAAATTCCTAACTTGTCCTAGCAAAAGGTTAATTGCTAATCGTATTCAAATTGACTAGGAAATATCAAAATCCTATACGAATATTTTAACATATAGACATATGATGATGCAGAGTTATTTACAAACGTGGATATCTTACAATACCATCCTTGGACAACATTGAACAAATTAGGAGCAAAAATCTCAACCTTTTTCTTTTTAGCCATATAATATCTCAAGATTCTCAACCCTGTACACAGTATGATAGAGCAAATGAGCAATAGCAACTTCTCTCAACTCTCGAAGAGTCAAAACCTACTAATTGAGGAACCGATATGGGCCCATATATTTAGGGAGCGGAAGGAAAGACTAAGTATTATGCGAGCCTAATAAGTAGCTGGTCCCTACCTCCCACGCCATTAAGTTTGAGAATTTCTACCTTGGTCCAAAAAAACCAAGTCTAATTCACAACGAGCCAAGTAACGCCAACTCAGGTATTAAATGGTAGTTATACCTCTCAAATGTATCAATTGTTTCCATATTCATTTTCATGGTGAAGTTTAAGGTGGGAAGCAAGAAATTTTCATACCGGTGATGAAAATGAGACTAATCATTAGTATGTAGTGAAGGGTGAATATTGTTCAAGGTGAGTTATTACTTTGTGAGTGTAATTTATGAATACAAAATATTACTTAATGTATTATAAAAATATGTTTTTTCAGTTTTTAAAGTTAATATAGTAACTTATAAATAATCATAATAATTCATTAAAACAATATTTCTTTTGCAATAAAAATAATCCAAGAAAAATTTAATAATCACTTCTATTACGAAACAAGAAAGAATAATATCATAACTATTTTTTCTATAGAATCATATCAAACATGCAAAGTAATCTATTTGTTTTTATTGTGCTGCTATAATGTTTCGAAGGCAAATCTAGACGATTTTTATTTGATAGTTTTTAGTTTTTTTCACTTAGAGCATGTTTGTTTCCAATCAAACATACCCTTAATATTCATCGTTAACCATTGGAATGTTTTCTTGCTATCCAAATTACTCATCCTCGTAGTTCAGAACAACTGTGAATTGTTGGATACGCTGCAAGTGTTTTGACTCCGTATTCACAAAACATATACAGTTGAAGCATGAATGGACTGCTTCAACAACATGGACGATGAAGCAACTGAGACCAACAATTTAAACAGAGAAGTTTGAATAAAAGAAAAGCCAGCGCTACCTGTTTCAACACAAATACTTGGATGCTCAAGATATTTTTCTCTTCAAAAGTATATATATATATATATATATATATATATATATATATATATATATATCTGTAGAATTTGACTTTTCAACTTCTATAAATTATTAGGTATAAATGGTTTGAAATATAATATAAAAATCATTTTATGTGACCATTATGTGGCATCGAAGACTCTATGAATATGATCAATTGACTAGATTTCAATCCGTTCTGCGTACAATTATGGGGAATAAATACTACTTGTCAATCCTTTATTCCTACATTTACGGAATAAAAAATTGAATTAAAAAATATTCTTCATATATGTTTCATCCTTTAGAGTTTCGTAATGAATATGAGTCTTGATTAAGATTATTTTATAAATATTTATGTTTCTCAACCTGTGAAATGAAGAAGTACTTATAAGGTTCAAAAGAGTTGAAACCGATAGTATCTCAGATGCAGTACTAGATCGAGTTTAACAATGCTGCAAACTTGAGAATATAAATGCTAGGAGAGATAACAAAGTTACCTTCATCAACGTAAATCCGCGAATAAAAATTTGTTTTTCAGATAAAAAGTGAGTGTGATCAAATGGATTTTGTTTTCTGCCTAATTATAGAGCAGGTACGAGTATTAACGTACATGTACCCGTAGCTACCCTGTCATAAAATTATTAAGCTGTTTTTATGTATATTAAAGTAAATATGATTCTACCTTTTGTTATTTACTTTATATTTCATATGTGCTTGATTTGATAGTGTGCTATTATTATTGAAACAAAATATTGTATTTTTTTAAAAAAATTATTTAATATTTTAATTTTTCTTTTAATTGTCAATTTATTTTTTATATAAAATATTTTAAATTTAATATTTTTTTATAACTTTTAATAAATATCTATGTATATTAACAAATTATCAATAATAAACACGTGGATCAATTAAGACATTATTTTTATTTATTTTTTTTGCTAATTAAAGGAACTAGAAGCCTAAAAAAAAGACACTTAGAGAACTCTCCTAAGAGTTCAAGAATTGAAGTAATCAATACCTAGATAGGGATACAAGAAAGGAGGGATATCTTCCAAAATGAAAAAAGAAACTAATTCCTCTAAGTCTTTTTTGGCTAACCTATCAGCACATTGGTTCATTTCCTTACAAATGTGGCTAAACTTGATAAATTTTACAAATTTCAAAAGATTTCTAATCCCTTAAATTAAAGGGTATAAAGAGTGAAAACTAGATTGAACACTCAAAATTAAAGACAAGGCTTCCTTTGAGTCACTTTCCACCCAAATAGCTTCAACACCTTTATGGATAACTAGTTTGTTCCCCATGTAAATGCCCTATAGCTCGGCTTCTAAAGGAGAACATGGGTCAAATCTACCATAGAACCCAACAATGAAATTTCCTTGAAAGCCCCTAAGAAGACCGCCACAAGTAGCCATTCCCTTCACAAACTGCTCGACCTCGGAAGCTAATTCGCGTGTAGGCAGCGCTGTTTGTCGTACCTATCTATTCATTGAATTCACTTTCATTCATTTTTTTTATAGGCTTGCTCCCTCTTTTTCCAAGAATTCATATTCGCAATAGGAAACTATGTGAATCAGAGGTTGCTGAAACCCATCCACCTTTGGTTTGCGGAGGTCCTCCGCCGTATCCCAATGGATGATCAAACAACACCTCTCATTCGTTTAGTTCCTAGTAAAACATAACTGCACCATCAATATTTAATTTTAGCTACCCAAAGGTAGGAGGGATCCATTTTAGAGATATTATATCCTTAGATATCTTGGAGAGATTATTGGAAGAATTCCTGCAACAATCATTGAAAAACTCAAAATCACATAGAATTTTTTGAGCTAAGATATTAGACTGAATAACACCATTTTGAAAAATAAAGACATTTTTATTCTTCCCAATATACCAAACTATAACCCCAAACAATTCGTCTCAGCAATAGATATTATTGAGAGACTGATTAGATAAATTCAAAGACAGTCAACTACTCCAACCAAGATTGACAAATTGAACAAACTGGTTAGATAATATAAAATGATTCCAAACATCTCTAGCAAAAGGACAATCACGTAAAACATGCATGAGAGTTTTAGGAGCCTCATTACATCTAGAGCATATTGAGTTATCTGTCATTCCTCTCCTGGATTGTTCCTTATTGGTAAGAAGCTTACCATAATAAATTTTCCAAAGAAAGAACTTAATCTTAAGGGGACCATCCCACTTCCAAACCAATTTAAAAACATTCTTAGCTGGATAGTTGGAAAGAGATGATTTAGCAATAGGTTGATAAGTAGATTTCAGGAGAAAGACCTATTACTGGTTAGGTTCCAGAATAGTAAATCCTGACCTTTAGAAAGGGGTCTAAGCTGAGCAATGAGATAGCAAATACTATCAGGGAGTAAAAAAGACAACTTATCCCAATTCTAGACTCCTCTAGAAGAGAAATGGCAACAGGTAAGTCAAGATCTAAATCAGGAACAGGGTGAATTGCATATTTATGAAGATCCCCAATGAGGGGATCTAATTATCAACCCAAAACTTAACATCTAAGCCGTCACTTATGATCTAATTTAATCCTCGAGAAAGCAAAGGCCAAAAAATAGCTAAACTTTTCCAAAGAGGAGAACAATGCTGACCATAACCAATATTAAGTCTCTGACCTACAGAAAACTTGTATTTACTTTTAATAACTTGGACCCATAAATCATTAGGAGAGGTAACAAGTCTCCAGCATAATTTCATAAGATAAGCCTTATTAAGCATATGGAGATCTTTAAATCCAAGACCTCCATTATCTTTGAGTTTACAGATTTTTATCCCAAGAAATTAAATGACACTTCCTACCTCCTAAAGATCCCCAAATAAATTTTTTACAAATATTATTTATTTCATTACAAATAGCAGTGGGGATTAAATGCACTTGCATAATATAAGATGGAATGCTCATAGGCAAGATTAAGCAAGAGTGACCCTACTTGCAAGAGATAAAGAATTCATCTTCCAAAGTGACAATTTCTTTCTAACTTTATCAATAAGAAAACTAAAATGATGTTTATTCAATTTCTGATAAGTAGCAGGGATTCCTAAATATTTACCCAACTGAGAGGAAGAAAAAATGCCTAAAGAGTTACTAATAGAATAAATTAGGACAAGGTCAGTGTTTTTAGAGAAAAAGAGAGAGGATTTAGTGTAATTAATTTTTAATCCAAAAGCTGAACAAAATTCATGGAGGACATTATTGATGATATTAGCATTCTGCTCATCAGTCCTAACAATTAAAAGAATATCATCAGCAAAGAAAAGACGAGAGATACTAGGTCCTTAGGAATTAAAGTAAAAAAAGGATCCAACTATTATCCATAATCTTATCCTTGATTAAATGAGCTAGCCTTTCAATACACATGACAAAAATGTAGGAAGATAAAGGATCTCCTTGACAGATACCTCTAGAAGGGACAAAGCTGCTAGAAATATTACTATTCCAATTTAGATGCATGGTCAGGGAAGAAATGTAGTGATAAATAAGATTTACAAAGTTGGGATTTAGTTATGCTTTTAGGAAAGTATCAAAAATAAAATTTCATTTAATCCTATCATAAGCTTTTTCTAAGTCTAACTTTAAAATCATATAACCAGTTTTGCCCTTAAGTTTTGAAAAGGAATGTAAAAGCTCTTGGAGAACTAAAGGGTTGTCAATACCCTATCTACCTGGAATAAAGGCACTTTGATTACTAGAGATTAAATATGAAAGAGAATATCTCAACCTATTAGTTACCATTTTGGTTATGATTTTTTAGCTCACATTACAAAGGGAAATTGGCCTAAAATTAGCAATAGACTCAGGATTCTCAGTTTTGGGAATGAGAAAAATTCTAGTTTCATTAACTGCAGAAATAAGGCTAGGATTCTTGAAAATATCATCAATAAATTTAAAAATAAAGGGGGCTAGGGTAGTCTACTGGCTTTTGAAAAACATAACGTGAAATCCATCTGGATCAGGAGATTTAAAATTACCTATAGAAAATAAAGTAGATTTAACCTCTTCAAGGGATAATTATGAATACAACTTGTATTTATCTAACTCTCTAAGGGGAGGGAAAGCGGATTGGGACTGAAGACTAAAATTGTGAGGATTAGTGTCTAAATAAACCTCTTTAAAATATTGGAGAGAAACAAGCAAAATTTTAGAGGGATCATATTTCTAATTACTTTTATCATCCTTAATAGCTTCAATATTATTTTTGTTTCTACGAATAGTGGCTGCTTTGTGAAAATATTTTGTGTTTCTATCCCCTAATTTAACCCAATTAGACCTACAGTGATGATACCAAAATGATTCCTCTTGATCTAAGATATGCTAATATTCTGTCCAGAGATTTTTCATAAGATTAACCAAAAAAGGATTATATCCATTGATTAGTTTCTTAGATATTCCCTCAATTATGTTAAATAAGCATTTTTTCTTTTTAAAAATATTACCAAAAATATTTCTATTCCAGTTAGTTATATTGATCTTAAACCTGTTAACATTATTTGTCCAAGAACTGCTAAGAACCCAAGAATTCTGAACTTGCATGTTAAAATCACTATGAGTTATCCAAGGGGCAAGGAATTTGAAAGGCTTAGGATGGTCGACTTTGGAGTCCATATTTCTAACTTTTAGCCATAGACCAACATGGTCAGATTTTAGGACAGAAATGTGAATGATTGAGTTAAGATGAAATGTAAGTCTTCAAGAATCATTAGCGACTACCCTAGTCTCTCTTTAATATTACCCCTCTGCCAAGTAAAGAGAGTACTTTTGTATCTCAAATCTTGTAGGTCACACAGCTGGAGGCAATTAGCAAACTTTTTGGTAAAATTAAAAGCAATAGGACTACCCCTTTGTTTTTCAAACTCAAACAGGACAGAATTAAAATCCCCTATCCAAGCACCAAGGGAGATTTATAAAAGCACTGAAAGTAACTGTAACACCTTAAATTTTAATTTTCAACAAATAAGAAATTTTACAAATTTTTGAGATAATAAAATTTCTATTTTTAATTCAAGTTTCATTAACCATTTCAAGTAAAGGAAGGAGTTACAATTTATATCAAACAGTTGCTATAAGACTTATTCAAATACAACAGTTTTCCAAAAGAATATCTTAAGTCCTATAGCAGTTCCTTCCACCCCTTCACTGAGTCCGGTGCTGATTATCTTGATTTCCTGAAAAATGAATGTAAAGGTGAGTACTCTACACTATCTACAAACACACAATCAACGTAGAGTCTCACCTTCAGCACATTTCCAATACAGTAAACAAACACAATCACAGGCAGCATTCCATATCCATAGGTACAGTACACAAAACTTGTGCATACACACACACCAACCACATTCATTGTGGTACTGTGATCACAAATTTACACCATGAATGGTTGCCAGTTACCCCCGTCTCACGGATACCACGTGAGTAGTCACGGATCGCTCAGCAAAGATAGCGGTCAGAAGTCTAGTCAGGAAGAAAGTGTGTGGCCCGTGGTGCACCGGTTCCGCAGTCGGTGTCACTACCACTCCTTCTTCCCCAATGTATTTTTACCGTCCTCATCTCTCACATCCCCAGTATATCGCTGAACCATTTACAGCATATTACAATGGCGCTAACACGTCCATTCACACATATTTCATTCACGCATGCAGTAATCATACTTACACACGGCACACAGCCTATAATTATCGTTCACATTACACGGCCCTTGTGCCCACATTTTCACAATATTTTTTCAAATATACGGCACAAGTGCCCCTACTCATTCTATCACACAACATTTACATACAATTCACATCCATCAATTTTGGATCAACACACATCATGTTCACATACCACGACACATGACCCACATTATATTTCTTACCAATTTCCTACCCACTAACTCAGCCACAACACAATATTCAGCAAAATAACAATTCATGCACAAAAGAGTAGAATAGAGTCTCCTTTACCTTGGATTGAAGACGCACACGCTAAATCCACCAAGAAGTGCTCCCTATCACGGATTTTGTCCTAAACACATGGGGAAACTCCATGAGAACCCAAGGAAACCACGAAAACAGAGAAAAAGGGATGAGAAACAGAACCTTAACCATTAAAACTTACCTCCAAGCGTTTTCCACACGGATTCAACCTTCAATCAAGCTCCTGAACAGCTTTGGAGACAATTTAATTAGTGAAAAAAGGCTTTGGGCATGAGAGAATTGAAGGGAGACAAAGAAATAACTCTACAGCAAAAAAATCAGAGAAAACTGCACTCTGGTTTCTGTAGAATCTCGCTACAGCGAGACCCTCTCACTACAGCGAGACTGCACCTAGAAATGCACCCCAGACTGTCGCTCTGTCTCTACAGCGAGGACAACCCAGTGTTATGCCCTGCACTTAGGCACTTAGCCCATTTTCAGCCTATCCAGTCATACATACACATATATACACACATCCATGTACTTAATACACATAAAACATTATTTTCAAATAAATCAACACACATATGAATATATATATATATATATATATATATATATATAAAAGAATAATAATAATTAATATTACTAAAATTCGGGGTGTTACAATAACTAACTCCTTCCAACACTTAGATCTTAAGTGTTCTTGAGGACTGACATATATTGAAGATAAAATCCACTCTTTAACACCATAGTTACTAATTTTTAAGTGAATAACATATTTGGTTTTAGCCAAAACTGAGACTTTAATTCTATTAGTATTCCATAAACACCAAATACCACCTGAAAATCTTATGACATCTACGTTTACATGACCATTTAGATTAATTTTATGGATTATATTATCAGCTTTGATCATACTAACCCTGGGCTCAAACAAGGCAATGAACTCCAACTTATAAATGCTAATTAGATTACAATTCTAAAAAAAAATTTCATAGAGAAACTATGATATATGTAATTGTGCATCTGAAAGATGCTTAGATTTGTTCGCATAGTTATTCCTAATCTGGGCACTATTAGAAAACTTAGGGACCCCTGTGTTATGGTTAGCTACCTTCGACATTACTTTTATTTCCACAGAAAGGTTTGTGTCAGGAGGTCTATCAGAGGGTTCACTTACTTTAGACTTAGACTCTTGCCAACATTTGGTTCTATTAACCCTTAAAATATCCTGAACAGAATTATCTTTACTAAACTCTTTTTGCAACTCATGCATTAGCCTAAAAATTACCTTTTCCTCATGGTTATTATTATCATGACCTTTACCTTGTGTGTTGGGAACCTCTAAGACATCATCTTGGGGTTTAGTATCCTTAAACCCTCCTTTCTTATCAGGTCTGTGCTTATTTTTAGTTTTAACAAATTTTTTAGGATGAAATTTAGGCCTACCTTGTAACACCTTAAATTTAATTTTTAATAAATAAGAAATTTCACAAATTTTTGAAATAATAAAATTTCTATTTTAATTCAAGTTTCATCAATCATTTCAAATAAAGAAAGATGTTACAAATTATATCAAACAGTCGCTACAAGACTTATTCTAATACAACAGTTTTCTAAAATAATGTCCTAAGTCCTATAGCAGTTCCATCCACCCCTTCACTGAGCCCGGTGCTGATCGTCTTGATTACCTGAAAAATGAATGTAAGGATGAGTACTCTACACTACCCATAGTCAACATAGAGTCTCACCTCCAGAACATTTCTAATACATTAACTAAGCACAAACACAAGCAGCATTTCACATCCATAAGTATAATTCATTAACCCAATGCATATGCATGCTAGCCACATTCACTGCAGCACTGTGATCAGAGATTTACACTATAAATGATCGCCGGTTACCCCCGCCTCACGGATACCACGTGGGCAGTCACGGGTCACTCAGCAAAGGTAATGGTTAGAGGTCTAGTCAGGAAGAGAGTGTGTGGCCCGTGGTGCACCCGTTCTGCAGTCGGTGTCACCTCCACTCCTTTTTCTCTAAGATATTTCTACCGTCTTTATCTCCTACACCCCCAGTGTATCGCTGAACCATTCACAGCACATTACAATGGCGCTAACATGCCCATTCACACATATTCCATTCACGCATGCATTAATCATACTTACACACAGCACACAGCCCATATTGCATTCAAATACACGGCACTAGACCCACATTCATTTTACATTACACGACACATAGACAACATTCATCTATATTACACGGCCCTCGGGTCCACATTTGTTCACACACTGCAATACATAACAAAATTTCATCAACCACATATTCTTTCATCCATACACATAATATTCATATATCACGGCACATGGCACACATCATATTTCACAGTAATTTCCTATCCTGTAGTCAGCCACATCATAATATTCAACTAAATAACGATAAATCACATACAAAGAGTAGGGTAGAGTCCCCCTAATCTCGGATTGACGTCCTACACGCTAAATCCACCAAGAGATACTCCCCCTCACGGATTTCGTTCTAAACACATGAGAAACTTCATGAGAACCCAAGGAAACCACAGAAATAGAGAAAGGGGATGTAAAACTGAAACACTAACCATTAAAACTCACCTCCAAGCATTCTCCACACAGATTCAACCTTCAATCAAGCTCTTGAACGGCTTTGGAGGCAATTTAATCGATGAAAAAGGCTTTGGGCATGAAAGGATCGAAGCGACAGGGAGAAATAACTCTTCTCGAAGCCTAACCCCTTTTAAATCCTTTTTTAGTCGCGACACTCTCGCTACAACGAGATACCCTCGCTGCAGCGACACGCCCTCTCACTACAGCGAGACCTTCTCGCTACAGCGAAACTGCACCTAGAAATGCACCCCAAACTATCGCTTTCTTGCTACAGCGAGAAGGTGACAGTTTCAATCCTTCCTCCCAGGGCCCTCTCGCTATAGCGAGAATCCTCTCGCTGCAGCGAGAACAGCCCAGTATCTCGCCCTGTACTTAGGCACTTTACCCATTTCAACCCAACCAGTCATGTATACACACACACACACACACACACACACACACACACATACATATTCACAACATATATATAAAAAAATACACACATGAATATACATTTATATTTATATAATTATTAATTAATATTACAAAATTCAGGGCGTTACATACCTCATTACTATTCATCTCCTGGGTCTTGAGAATAATAAAATTAGGTTGGTTGAGGTCAGGTTCACACTTATTATCCAGGTTGGATGCAGGCACATAAGGAATAGAATCTATACTCATATTCAGGTTATTATTAGTCACTTAAAACATCAAATCTTGAACCTGAGAGGGGCCCTTTATATTTATTGATACTATGATTTATATTCCTTACGGACTTTGATTGGCTTATCTTTTTCTTCACTGGCCTTTTGACCAACATCTAGGGGCCAAATTTGCCTTGTTCTACTAATTGCTTATTAACCCGATCACAATGAACCTTCTCCTTATGACGGTTATAGGGGAAACTAATCACTTCATCCTTATCCATTGTTGGTTCACTAGAATTGATAGGTGTGTTGGTAAGAGAAGAGCTAGGGATAAGAATTTCAGGGCAAGAATCTTGGCTATGGCCATATTTACCATAATTGAAACAAATAAGATGGAGTCCTTTGTATTCAATTTTAAACTCCTGTCCTAGAACTTTAAAAGAAGGGATAAGCTTTTTCCTAAGATCCAACTCTACACAAAACCTAGCAAATCTACCTCTAAACAGCAAGGAGGTATGAGGGTCGATTTTCAACATAGATCCTAGGCAAGTTCCATTGTATTCAATTTTAAACTCCTGTCCTAGAACTTTAAAAGAAGGGATAAGCTTTTCCCTAAGATCCAACTCTACACAAATCCTAGCAAATCTACCTCTAGATAACAAGGAGGTATGAGGGTCAATTTTCAACATAGATCCTGGGCAAGTTCCTACTTATTATAGAAATTTCTCATTATATAACTCTAGGGGTAGATCAGGGATTCGCACCCAAGTAGTAATCTTCCTAAGATTATTAATTTGAGGCCTAAATAAATGTCTCCACCTCTGGACGAGGAGATAATGGTCAAGAATTAACCAGGGCCCCTTAAATAGAGCAAATTTATAATTATCAATATGCTTAAACTTAACCAAGAAAAAATTATTATTCAAATCTAAAATTTTCAGGGGCCATTTTCCCCCCAAATAATACCTAATTTTGATTCAAATAGTTAAAACTAACAGATTTGCCTAACAGTTTAACTATTAAGGTACCTTTCCATGGAGAGCACCAGGCCTTGTAATCTTCTAAAGCAATTTTTAGGTTTGGACAAAGATCTTGATTATTATCGTTGGTTATATCAGAGTTATCTTCATCAGAAAAAATATTAAAGTCTTCCATATCAGACTTAATGATTTGGTTTTTTACTAAAATCTAAATCTTTAGATTCCATGACTTTATCTTTGTACGACTGAGACACAGAAATAGGATTAGAAAATACTTAGGGTTGATGAGGATCTAAGGAATCGTCTTCTTGCATCGCTATCTCTAGAACATTAGTTGATGAATCTGTCTCCACTTTCACCTTTTTCTTGCTCTAGTTCATAAGATCTTCCTCTTCAGGCGAACATTTCTTCGCCTCGAGACGCTCCATAGCAGATCTGGTCCCTCAGAGCCCTTATCTAAGGAAAAAATCCTTCTAGAAAAGCTTGAACTCTACTGGAAAAACAACGCTACAACGCAAACGAGGAACCCTTAAGAAAAGGGAACCCTAGCAAGAACTCAAAGAAATGATTCTCTCACTTTCTTGTGCGCGAGCCTTCCTTTTTTACTGAAAATACTTTTTAACACATATTACTTTCACATATATAAGATAAAATTTATGATATTCCTTGTAACTAAAAGAGTTTAATATCATCTCTTACACGTGAAACAATCGTAATTCTTAATTTTATACTGATAGATAATAGAGTTAATAGTTTAGTTGAAAAAGATGTTATTGTACTTTCTTATCTTTAAAATATTATAAAGATCACAGTCATTAATTTAAAAAAAGTATAGAATACTCTCTCAAGTTTACAGTATCACTATCAAGTACTTAAAATTTTAATTTTAATATAAATTTTTAATATTTTGAGAGTAATTCTTTCTTTTTTCATAATTAGAGATAGAATATATATTTCTCTCTAAAAAATTAACGATGCCCATAAACTTTTATTTGTTACTAACCATTTTATTAGAAAATTTGGACATCTCTAATTTTAATTTATTTTAGTAGTGTCTCTAGTTGTTAGAAGAGGCCTAGGCCATTCCATGCATGAGGCTTAAAGTGATATTTAACAAGAAAGCCTTGGTTTACTATTATTCTGCGCTTCATTTTATATCAATTATGGTGTTACAAAAATTAATTATCAAAATGGATTGCCATAAGATATTGCACACGGCAAAACAAAGACAGATAGAGAGATATTGCTTTCTTCACGTACATTAATGATGAAAAAGGTCTTAAGTTAAACATGATTAAATAGATACTTGATTTTTTTCATCAAATGATTGCTCTGGTTATTGTGTTTTAATTTGCAGATTACTGTTTTAAATAATGTTCTATTTAAATAAAGAATGACTCTTCAGAATTTAATTTGATTTTGGCTTGCCAGCTAAGAAGTTTTTGCAAAAACAGACAATGTTATCGGTGGATTTGATTGACGGTAGCTCCGAATGAGTTTTGAAGATCATTGTCTATTAAAGAAAAAGAAATTGAACAAATAGAAACAAATACTGAAAATACAGAGAAATGAAAACAAGCAGAAGGAAATTGGCCTGCCAGGGAAACACATAACAGTAAAAGTACATGCATATAAAATAACAGTAATAACTGCTAGTCGTCATGTGCAAATATTAGAGCTGCTGAGGACTCTACCCTTTAGGAGTTTGCATTGTCTTTGTTTTTCTCTTGCAATCTTGAAAATTTACTTGTCCTCAACATTTTCCTTATTTGAGATTATATTACTGAACCTGAAGCTAACTACTATTGGCAAGGTCACTAACTCTGACTCAGCATGAAATATCATCAAATAATTTTTTTAAAATAGTGGATTAAAAAATGTTAGTACAATTGAACGGATAAATCTGAGCTGCTTCTATTTATTTTAACTATCTATTTTTAAAAGAAGTTTTTGTTTTAATCATTATTTAATTAAAAATTTTAGATAATATTAATTAATTATAATTTTATTTAGTTCTTAAATATATTATACATTTATCTTAAATATTTTTTCAAATATTAATTAGATTTTTGAAATGTGTATTATCGTTGTACCTTGTAATATACCAATTCTGAGAAAAAATAATAATATTACTTTGAGTTGTGTTGTGTGTGTAACGCCAGTCTTGTCAGGAAACAAATTCTAGGGTGCCGGTCGTTAGTATCATAGTTCCAAATTTCCTATGATATGTTGGTCTCGGGAATAATCCAATCATTAGATTTCGTGTCTCTCTCACTCTCAGTCACCGTTGACGGAGAAAGCATAGGTTTAGCCGCGTTCATCTCCTTCTATACCATATAATATTTCCAATATTCGTACCCTTTTAGTTTCTATCATTATTAATACTCATTAATTTAGCTAGCTAGTTTTTATGACATGTTACTGTCACCTGGTTGTTACCGAAACAGAGATATCTGCCATTCATGGGATGCGTTTTTGGCAAGTTTAATTCTTCCCCTCGCAAAGCTGAGAGGTCGAAACCACACAATAGGCAAGGGAAGAGGCTTGTCAGCCACACACATTCCTCTAAGCATGTGGAAAAATGGATGAAAAAGGAGACTCAGGCACAGAGAGTGAGTGTGCATAGTACTAATGATAATAAGGATTCAGCTACTAAGAGTGACAAGGAAAAACCGGTTGCTAGAGAAGAGAAGTGTAAAGTATTGGATGTTGCCCAAGAAAATAAGACTAAGGTTTGGGATATTGGAGAGAAAAAAGTTGCTAGATATGAATTTGTGGAGGGGTGGCCAAAGTGGTTAGTCGATAATATCCCCACAAATGTTTTGGCTAATCTCGTTCCTAAGAGCGCTGATTCCTATGAAAAACTCGCCAAGGTACGTAATAGTTAGTTAATACCAACACAAGCAACATTTTTTTATGGTTGCCTAATTTATTCATCTTACATTGCTGCATTGTCATAGTTAATCACACTAATTAGCGCAATTGACATGATATGTAAGAGGAAAACTAAAATTTTAAGACTTGGAGTTGAGTTTGGAAAACATTTTATCCGGGTCATTTTGGGTCTTACAGGTTGGACGTGGAACTTATAGCAATGTGTACAAGGCAAGAGAAAAGGGCACGGGAAAGATTGTTGCTTTAAAGAAGGTAAGGTTTGACACGACAGATTCTGAAAGTGTAAAATTTATGGCAAGAGAGATCATGATATTGCAGAAGCTGGATCATCCCAATGTCATCAAACTTGAAGGACTAGCAACATCAAGGATGCAGTATAGTCTTTATCTAGTTTTTGATTTCATGCAATCGGATCTGACCAAGATTATCACCCGACCCGGGGAGAAACTCACCGATCCACAGGTTGGAATGTAATTTCTCTAAATATTTCACACATTTAGAAACTTATAACTTGAGATATGTGAAAATGCTAGCAATGCACTCTCTTAATTTTCTTTTTATATTGTAGATACAGTTGGTCTATTTTTTAAAAAGTTAAAGTATTAGCATTGTAAATTGATTAATTTTAAAAATTTACTTTGTTTTTAAAAGATTACCGATTAGGTTAAGTGTACTAAAGAGTGTGTTTAAATAAATGGGTTGATTGTTAGAAAAAGGTTGTAATAATATCATATGCTGATATGGAAATGATATTGTCATGACAGAGTAATTAAAAAATATTACTCTTAGCTAATCACATTCTAAATTGTTTATTTATTGTTCAACACTTGTGAAATAAATTTAATGCGGTCTTTTTCTTCTTAATTTTATTTTGTACAAGATCAAGTGCTTTATGCAGCAGCTGCTTTCTGGGCTCCAGCACTGTCATGAGAGGGGAGTTATGCACCGAGATATCAAAGCTTCAAACTTGTTAATAGACAAAAGAGGGGTGTTGAAAATTGCGGATTTTGGGCTTGCAAATTCAATTGATGCTGAAAGGCCCCTTACAAATAGAGTGGTGACCCTTTGGTATAGAGCACCAGAACTTCTTTTAGGTTCAACCGATTATGGAATTGGCATTGATCTCTGGAGTGTAGGATGCCTGTTGGCTGAGATGTTTGTCGGAAGACCAATTATGCCTGGCAGAACAGAGGTAAAAGTTGGACCACATGAATAATGTCAATAATACTTCTAAATATCAAGTTCAGATATTTACTTCAATTTCAAAACTAGTTTTGCTTTTAAGAAAATACGACAATTAAATGAATATAATCCTATGCATCTAACATTATCTACTAAGTTAAAATATATTTAATTCATGGTAACATACGCCCGGGCAAATATTTGCTAGTTTAATTTATTAGCAATCAAATAAATGCAATCAACTGTCAACTTTACTAAACAAAATCCATTTTGGTGATGAAAAATTAATTCAAATAGATAGATAAAATTCACTTTGTTGATATCTAAAATTGAAAGAGATTAGTCTCCTAGTCTGAGTTAGAGATATCTTCAATGAACAATAAAAAAAGAAATCAACTGTTGTCATCTTTTTATTGAACATTATTATAAAAATCTTCGGAAATATAAAAAAGCATTTGATGTTCTATACATAGGTGGAACAGCTTCACATGATCTTCAAACTATTTGGTGCACCTTCAGAGGATTACTTTAGAAAACTGAAGCTAACAACAAGCTACCGGGCCCCACAACCTTACAAACCTATTTACCAAGAAAGCTTCCAGAAGTTTCCTTCCTCTTCAAATGGTCTTTTGACTAAACTTCTTGATCTCGACCCTGCAAATCGTGGCAGCGCTGCCTCTGCTCTCCAAAGTGAAGTCAGTTTTTCTGCCATTGCTAACTATGCATCTTCTTCAATTTCTGTTTAGTTCATTTTGTTTTTATTGATGCTCTTTTCTTTGACAATGCCTTAATTAAAATTTCTTGTAATAAAGAGTGGAGAATATTTGGAGCATGTTTGATCATCGTTAAGTATACTAACAATGTATATCATTCCCAAATTGCAATTTCACTGCTTCCAGTTCTTCAAATGTAGTCCATTAGCATGTGACCCTTCAGCTTTACCAGTAATCAACAAAGAAGAGGATGAACGCTCCCAAACCAAGAGACGCAGAAGGTATGCTATTAATAAATTAGTTTGGTTAACTCAACTCTAATTAATAAATTTTTATTAGAAAAATATAAAAGTAGAATAATTTTTTTGCTGGTAAAAAATTATTAATTTTGGATGTTTAAAGTTTTTATAACCGTTAATTAATTAGTTCAAGACTGGAATGAGTTTTTTCTTTTATATATAGTAGTCAGTAGAGGACAAAACAAAGCAAGGCGATCTCCACATGTGGTATTTCTACATTCTAAGCATTGACACCAGAAGAACTAAGTTCTGTGTTTTTTTATAGCAACAGAGTGCTTAATTGGCTTTCATATAATCATAGGACTGAAAATATTGAGGAATATTTTTTTATATATGGTATTTAAAAATAATATAGACTAAAATATGAAATTTTTTGGAAAATTATAAAAAATGGGAACTCAAACGTGAGAAAATAAAAAAAAAAAGTTCCAAGTACTATATAAATTATTATTGGATGAATATTTTTAATTATTTTTGAAATTTTTTCATATTCTTGTAATTTTTTATACTGAAATTTCATATAAAAAAATCAAATATTGAAGTATATTGCTTTTCATGACATAGGCATAGGGTTTCTAAAAGAGGGCAACCATCTCAAACAAGGAAAAGTGATGCTAGTCAGTCAGGAAAGAATCAAACTACCGAACAACCTGGTAGAGATACAGAATCGTCAAAAGAGGTGAGTCACCACACTTACTAGTAAATCCTTTTAAAACAACCTTCTGCTATGGATTATGTAATGGATATATATTATAGTGCATTTTTTAGTCTTTTTAATTTATTTAATATTGTACATAGAAGAAACTCATAAATAATAAATTTTTCTTAAAAATTATTTACATCGAATTTCATAATTCTTAATAAAACATATTACATAAATTTTATTACATGCAATATTCCTGAGTTAGATAAATCGTTTATAAGAGTCCTTTCTTCTGGTTAGCATTAAGTGATGACAAAGATAATAAATTTTGTACATTGGATTGGACAGAAGAAGAATTTGGAAAAACTGCAGAAGCAAAGTCATGATACGGGCAATAGTGGTAGCAGCACATCATTGGGCTCAAGAATGTTTATGAATGCATCTCTGTCCCCAGTTTTTCTCTCTAGTGGGACAAAATCCCCCAAATCAGATGGCCATCCCAATGCTCTTAAGAACATAAAGAACTATAGTGTTCTCTTACAGGCCTCTATGATAGATATGATCAACCGCAATGAAGGCAACGAATTTGCTCAGCTTCGTAGGTCCTTTTCCACGTTGGATTTTCGACTTGATCCACACAAGCTATCAAACCTTTATGGCTCACCTAAAAATATTTAATTTTTATCTACTCACTCTAAACATTATCTTTATTTTACATTATCATTTAATTCTTTTTTGTTACGTCATTACAAAGAGTTTCACTATGATGACATTATTAAATAAAATTGAACTTATTTACAGTATTATGGATATTTTTTAGTGTTTTTACTTAATTAAAATTAGAGTTTTATTTATCTCGATATACTAACATTTAAAATTGATATTTATTATGTGTATTATCGAGACGAAAATTTAATTTTTATTAAAGATTAAAGAATAACTCAAAAAATAAAATGTTGGGCCATGGAATTTGACTACCTCGATCTAGATCAAATTGCTTCGCGTGATTTGGAAGTTTTATTTTATCATTTATATTTGTTTTTACATATTGCGGACATGTTGCAGCTTAGCAATTAAACAGATATTAATTTTTTGATAGAGAAATAAAGAGTCACATAGCATTTGCATTTCTATAATGAGACATGCTAACGTTAGAACATGCGTTGACTACATTTTCCTCTGAATTCAATCTGGAATTTTTATTTATTAGGAATTCTTTCCGTTATGATTGAAGCATGACAAAGAAACAAGAGTAAACATGCAAGTCATCAAGTTACTTGATTTTCAATGCAGGTGAAAAAGTGAAAAATTATACTCGATAGATCGATGAGACTGAAAAGGTGAAGACCATGGTGCTTAAATTGAAAAAAAAAAAAAACAAAAAAAAAAACAGATCGAATTAATTTTTGGACACCAATGTTCAAACTGGTCGAAAATAAACTGAGTAAAAACTTTATACATATATTTATGCAATAATACTTTATCTAAGAAATGTTTTTACTATTCATAAACATTCTATTACTATTATAAAAATTTAGTTAGTATGAATAAACCTTTTCAAGAGCTTGAGTAATTTTCCTCTTATTAACTAGCTTTTGGGAGGGAATTGGTCTCAGTTTCTTAAAAACTTATAAAATGAATTAAACATTTTACAAAAAAAAATAAAATTATTTTTTAAACATTTTTTTTAATAATAAACGGGCTTCAAAGCCCATGACAAAACTAGGGACTAAGAAATAAATCTACACAAATCTATTTTTCTAGAAAAAGTCCTACAAGCTTATAGGGATTGGAAAACATTAGAAAAAAAAAGTAGAAGTGAATCGAATCTAAGCCTAAATTCATTTATATTTTTGATCTCAATACCAAGCCTATATATTGAATGCCCGCGACACCCGAACTAAAAAGCATCAACTTACTATTATCACATGCTTTTTATAAGCTCGCCAAAATGCACAGGCTAAACGACTTCAAAGGACAATTAATAATTAAAAATAAGCAAATAGAAGCGAACTATGGTTTAGTTCACTCATCGTCGTAATAGTCGACTACAAGTTTGTTTTTGATCCACTTGAAACTGGTGCGAAAGGAGGATTTGAGCTTAGCCTCCATGGTGTACATGTTATAGGATGCTACCCTTTTTCTCCTTTTGACTTCTGGGTTACCCTTTATGGCCAGAACATCTTCTTTGATGCTTGGACCATTGAAGCTGTAAGAATTGGATCGATCCTCAAACCCAACCCTCATGTCATGGTAGCAGCTGGAATGATAGGCCGAGAAGGATTTGCTTTTCTCCATGTCCTAATAAAAATGTTTGAGGCTCATCCACAAAATGAGAGACAAAGGCATTATTAATTGTTCATATCAAAACGATTCCAATTTAAAGAGGCAACCATTTGGATTTGATGGATTTTGTGTCTGAGGGTTATACTTAGTGCGGTCTGTGTGTACTTTAATTAACATTCTTCCCACAATATGAGATAGTGGAGTCCGAGACATGGGTGAGTAAAGCTTTTCCATGATGAAATGCTTCTGAGTTGTGACGTCATTAACGCATGCAGACTTACATGAAATACTGTAATTTAGGTAGCGTTTAATTTATTTTGTTGTAAATGGATTTTTTTTTTTAACAATTTTACTTACAGCTCTGAGCATCATTTGTTGCTAGCTATAAAATTGATGGTATGAAAGCTTTATTTACTTTTCTTAATTTCAGTTTTTAAAGCAGAATTTAAATAATAAAAATAATAGTGGCAGTGATTTATTGAAAAAAAATTATTTATTAAACTTACATGTATTTAACACCGTAATTTAATAAAAAATTATTAATTTTAAAAGTTTAAAATTTATATATATATATATATATATATATATATATTCACCGTGATTAAGCAATTTTATCTGAGTACTTTTCTAAAATAATAAAACAAAATTTTAAAATTTTAAAAAATATAAAAGTAATGATTAGATTTAAGATAATAGATCAAAATTAATTTTAAATTTAAATTTTTAAATTAAAAATCAATAATAGATTACTAGATAAAAAAAGTTAAAATAGTTTATAAATTTTCAGTAAAGTGAAAAAGATAATAGAGACAAAATTGATTAATAGTCATCGAAAATAAAAAATGATGAAAAGTTAAAGCTTTTTGTTAATATATATATATAAAATAAGATCTAGAATTTAGGATTATAAGTTAGAAAAGAAGATTAGAGTTTTCGATGTTTACAAGAAAAAAATATTTTTATAATTATAAAATATTAGATTTTTAAAGGTTTACAAGAAAGGAAAGATTTTTAGGGTTAAAAAAAGTATGGTTTTTAATTAAAAAAAATAAAGTTTTTAAGATTTGAAAAAAAGAAATATTTTTAGGGTTAGAAAAAATTAAGAATTTTTAAAGTTTGTAAGAAAAGAAAAATTTATGATTTTTAGGGTTAAAAAATTAGAGTTTTTTAGGATTTGCAAAAAAAAAATTTTTGGATAGATTTAGGAGGAGATTTTTGGAGGAAAAAAAAGAAAGGACATATTTTTTAATTTTAAATTAAATAAATTATATATTATTTATAATGACAAATATATTATTAATATATTAAATTTTTGTTATTATATTAAATTATATCTTTTATTTTTAAAAATATTAATTTTAAATATATTTATTTAAAATATAAACTTATACCCTCCCCTCCAAAACTCTCCTTTCCAAATAATCCTTCAAGGTTAGAAAAAAAATAAATTTATTGAAATAATAATGGTAGTAGTTTATTGAAACAAATGATTTATTACACTTACATATATTTAACACACTAATTTTTTAATAAAATTTTTTTAATTTTAAATGTTTAAAATTAATTTTAAAAAAAAAATTAAAAAGAGATTAATTCACTATAAACAACCAATTTTATCCAAGTTTTTTTTTCCAAAATAACAAAATAAAATTTAAAAATTTAAAAATAAAAATAAAAAAAACTAATAATTAGATTTTGTAGGAGATTAAGATAATAGATAAAAGCTAATTTAAAATTAAAATTTTAATTTTTAAATTTGAAATTGATAGTGGATTAGTGGATAAAAATTATAAAAAAATATTTAAAAATAGTTAAAATTGTTTATAAATTTTTAGGAGAGTGAAGGAGATAGTAGAGAACAAAAATTAATTAGTGGTAATTTAAAAAAAGTTGGATCCTTTTATTAAAATAAAAAATAAAAAATAAAAATATATTAAATAGAATGTAGGTTTTAAAGAATGTGAGTTATAAATAAGACTTGTATTTTTAAAGAGAAGAAAAAAAAAAGAATATAGAGAAACTGAGAGAAAAAAAGAAAAAAGAAGAAGAAAATTTAAGAAAAACAAATATTTTGACCTCAAGAAATGTTTTGAGAATTTTAGTGTTATAAGAATATTTATTTCTTTCTAACTTCTTTTCCTTCAAATTGTTTTTCTCTTGGGTCCATATTTTTTTTTTAATACATCTCCTATTTATAATTCATACTCATTAAAACTCATCCTATTTAATATATATTTTTATTTTTATAAAAGGATTCAACTTTTTACAGTTTTTTATTTTTCAATTATCCCTAATTAGTTTTTTTTCTCTATTATCTCCTTCACTTTTTTACGAATCTACAAACTATTTTAATCATGTTTATTTTTTTTTTAGTTCTTATACAATGATCTGCTATTATTTTAAATTTAAAAATTTGAAATTAAAATTAAAATTAAAATTTAGTTTTTATTTATTATTTTAATTTTCTACAAAATTTAATTTAATTTAATTTTTTTATTTTTTAAATTTTAAATTTTATTTTATTATGTTGAAAAGGGACTCGGATAAGTTATTCACATTTACAGTACAGGAAAGCTACCGCTAAGCCTTGCAGAAAATTTATACATGAAACAATCATTTGACTGTAAAATTTTATTTCATCTTCTTAGATCCTAAAATTGATAATGAAGTATTTAAAATTAATTAACACTGATTATGAGAGAGGGAAAATGTCCTTGAATAATATTAAAATAAATATCATATAACTTATATGTATATAAGTAAAAATTTGTTTAAATTATTAATATTAATATATATTTTTATTAGATAACGATAAAATTAATATATTTATTATTTAGATTTAGACACTATACATTATTATGATTTTTTTATGCAACATTTTTTTTTGGATAACTATCAATTTATTATAAAATAGATTGATCTTATTTTATTTAAATTCTTTAAATATTAAAAATGTCAAATTTATTATTATTATTATAGTGATTTTGTAACAATAAATATTTAAGAAACGTGTTTTTAATGGACCTTCGACGTGTAGTGTAGTAATAAAATTTTACGATGAAAATATTTTGAATAAAAAATATTTTTTTTAAAGATAAAAAATAAAAAATAAAAAATAAACTAAATATATATAAACTATATAAAATTAAAAATATAAAAAATATATTTAGAAGATTATCTAGAAAGTGAATTAACTTTGTAAATAATATGATATATAAATACATAAAAAAATCTTTACATGAGACAACAAATATTTTGTAAAATAAAATAATCTTTAAAAAAAATCAAGATTGATTTTTTTAAAATAAGGTTTACCGTTTCTAAACAATCAAATTCTAAAATTAAGCTATAATAAATTTTTAATATAACTAAGTGAATATTTTAAAATATTATTTTTAATTTAACACAGAAAAATCTTGTATATATCATCACAAGTCATGTGGTCAAAAGATAGTAAATCTTCTAGTATTTAAAAAAAATGTGAATTTATGTTAACTTGTTTAAAATTAATAAAAAATAGTTCTTCTTATACTGTCTAATAAAATTTAAAAGATAATAAATATTCTATTTTTCTTAATAAAAAAGTATATTATGAATAAAAAGCAAAAAGATTGATTTTTTATTTTAGTTTTTAACATACTTTTTATTCAGTAGAGTAAATATAGAAAAAGTTTGATTCTTGGTTTACTTATTCTCCTAGTTTACCGAAACTATAACTTTTGTTGGAATAACATAGTTTGAGTAAATATCTATGTCCACAACAGCTTGGAATAAAATTGGTTATAGTTTGTTAAATTTTTTTTGATTAATTTTTTAGAAGTGTGTTTAAAATACATAATAATAATTTTTTTTAAAATTATAAGATATATAAATTTTTTAATTAAAAGTTATAAGATATCATAAAATTTAATGTATTAATAATATAAAATTGCATAATTTAAAATATTATTATTATTATTATTATTCAACATACATTAGAAAAATTGGTTCATTTAGCAAGGGAAAATGCACATATGATGGAATATTGAATGTTCATTAATAATTCCTTAAATAATTTTTATTAGAAATAAATTAAATTCATTAAGATCATTAAAAAAAAACTAAATGTCATAAATTCCCGCATCACACAAAAATATATAATATTAAATTGTTAAATTAGTAATTTATACATGAAATGAATGCATATATTTTTATATAAATAATAGATAAATACCTAATTACACAAATTTTATAACAAATAATGATATAAAAATAATAATAAATAATACATTTAATAATAAGTTTTTATTTTTTATAATTAAGACAAAAAAATACTAACGGTTATTTTATATAAAAGGTTCCAAAAAGAGTAAATAATTAATAAAACAAACATAATAAACTTTTATAACACTTTTTTACTATATTTTTTTCATTATTATCTTTTCTGTCATGTCACTTATACATCTTATCTCTCTTAAATGGTAAAGTTTATTGTATAAAATTAACGTTGCATGTTCATCAATTGACATGAAATTATTTATCATGATGAATGCATGTGTGAAATTTAAAAACTACTATTTGTAGCATTAATACACATGTATCTATAGATAAAAAAAATGCCGGACCAAACATGCAAGTAGCCCACAATTTTGAATCCGAGTTTTGAACACGTAGTTACTTTAAATATTTAAAACAAAATTACTGTTCATAATGTCTCAAATAGATCTACTATAAAACATATATGTAATTTAGAAAACTAAAATAAGAATAACATTATCAACACATAAAAGGAAATTAAGTTTTGGTTGGAATTGGAATATGTGAAGGGATTTGGATTAGTTCTTATTTTTTCTATATATGCAGACATATGAATATTCTAACAACGGCGGTCTATGCTTGGACCAGAGGAGTTGCCGAGCCTTTGCTGTGGCAATTTGAGTAATATTGTTCTATTTGCTTCTTTTGGGATAACTCTCATTTTTTTAAATATTTATATTTTATTTTGGTTGAGATTAAAAAAAAAAAAGCACGTAATTTTTTATAATTTTTCTTAGAATCAAGATTCTTTAATTATATTATGACATATTTGTACAGGGAGTAAACTTTTGCATTGTATTTGAACTTTTTTTCCGAGAAATTGAGAGTTTTGCCTCATAATTAAATATGAATAATTAAGATTTAATAAGAGTGTAGCGAATATAGTTAAAAAATAAATAAAATTATCAATAATAATGGATTGTTTAAGAGAAGATAATGAGACAATTAAAACTATAAATGATTAAGGATAAGTATAAAATTGACAATTAAAAATGTGAATAGTCTTATATCCATAATTATCTCTATAATTTTGGTTGTGAAGGCAATGGTGATATTGATGGTTATGACAATTACAACAACAAAAATGGTGATAAGAACATGATAACAGTATTGACAACGATGAAATAGAAAATAGTGGCATGGTAGGATGACAGCAACACAACAATAGCGATCGAAGTAATGGTGATGATGGTATGATGAGGTGATAAACTGATAATGGTGATTAGATGGCTTAGACAATAGCAATATGTAGAAGCATATACTACTTCTATAATAATAATACCAGTATCATAAGGATAGTGAGTTCTACAAGTGATTAAATATATAATGATGAGCAAATATTGTTAATTTTTTAATTAAAAATAGATTAAAAGAAGAGAGATATAACTATAAAATTGACAATGAATAAGGACCAGTTACGATTCACGACAAAGAGGCAAACGAAGGTGGTGAGGTCTACAAGCCCCAGTGGGAAATGCGAAGTGGCGCTTAAGCAATACAGTCATCCCCCACTTCTAGTGATCAGTATTGCAAGCACACTTTCTGGACGAGTTTCCATAATGTTTTGTCCCACAGAGAAATCAAAATTAAAGATATATAGAGGAGGGAAAAATATAATAAAGAGATAGTTTACGTTGAATCATGAATAATATATAAACATTTCTATATGAACCATGCACACTGAATTCTTCATTTATAAATAAAAAAACAAATTAATGAATATAGAATTAAAACCGTATAAACTAAAACAAAAGAAGTTCCTAGATGATAAAAATGGCATTTCAAGATGAAATCAAGAGAGTAGAGTACGTAACATGGCAAAATAAAGCACTACAGTTCAACGTCCAAAGACATCACCCTTTTTCTACTACGGTTTGATGATAAGTTGATAACCAAAACCCAAATCCATTTATTCAAGGGCCTTCATTAACGCGTAAAAATTTTGGTCAACTCTATATTAAACCCAATATTTGTTGTAGTCTTATTCACTTGGTATTGTCGGCAAAAGTATATTAGGGGACAGATACAAAGCCCGTGTTTGATTTTTTATTTCTCCAAAAATCTGAAAGCCCATCATGCTTACGGCCTCAACATTGATCAGAGTCGTTAAATATTTTTGAAAAAAAATAAATACACATGTACATACATATACATGTCGCACATGATTAAATATATTTTTAATAAAATTTTATTAAAAGTTAATTTTATTAATTTATCTGTTAAAATAAATTTTTTCATAAAATATACTAAATTTATGAATATATATATATATATATATTTTATTTTTATTTTTTAAATATAAAAAATAGATACTTAAATCATATATATTTTTTTATAGATATTTAGATTATATAAAATTTTATATACATCATCATTATAATAATACTATAAATTATTGATTAAATTAATAAATTTTATTTTAATAAAAATAATTAAAAAATATCGTTTTATTATAAATTATTGTTATACGCGTGTGCTTGTTTGTACGTGTACAGGAATTGACATAAAATTGATTTTTTTTCCTAAGACCAAATCATATTATTTAATTTAATTTTAACCCCAAAAAAATATTAATTTATTAACTAGACCACATGGCCTAATAATATCTTTCTTCTTCCATCGTTCGCATACTGCTCAGAACGTTGCCGATTTGTATTGACAAGTAAATGCACTCTAAAGTAATTGTCCAGAATGCATTTTTCCCCAATGCAATTTTCATGATGCATGGCAAAAAATTCTTGCAAGTACTACTGTAATAGATTGAATTTCTCCACAGTGCAGCATGGCGACCCAATAATGTTTCGTGTGTAATTAAGAGTGAATATTATTTGTTTTATATATATATATATTTATTTTATTTTTTTGTTGTGCAGAAGATATTTTTTAATGACTTCTTACATTCATTTTCATGATCTCATTCAAATCAAATCTTTTCTATATGCTACAGCTAAATCAATCTCTCCAGAATGAGATGGAAGTGAAAAAGGTTTTCCGATACATCCTTTCAATGCTTTTATCAGATAAGAAATATACTAGATTATGAATATGAAACGATGTTGCTGAAAGAATCGCAAAGCATTGACACCCATTAATTAAGTTATTCAATAATGCCAATTATTACAAGACTTGTTTCATATAGTTGTGGATTTTCCAATACAACGTTGAAATAACTAAATTAGACTGTTCAAAAAATCAAATCAGCAATATTGTTACGAAGACGCCAACTAAAATTTTAATTATTTAGGTAATATTTAGCAAATCTATTTTATACTTAAAAAAAAACTTTTAAACTTCACAAAAACATACATTAAATGAGTTGTAGTACTGGTGTAAACTTATATCTTTAGAGAACAAATCATTCATGTGTACCTAATTTGTACACCTAATTAATGTATATAAAATTTAAGAAAAAACTTGGTTGCAGACTTGCAGTTGCTTATATACTGTTGATATTGTTTATTAATTAAAATTAAAATTTTACCTTAATAATCTGCAATAATATTAAATGTAAATATTTTATTAAAATAAAATATTAATTTTATTTGATAAATAACACTAACAATAAAATTGTTATATTATTACTAGGTATGAATTGGTAATTAAATTATTGATTTTGTTAATTTTAATCTTTGAGATGGAGTTTAAGTATTTAATGGTAATAATTTTTAATGAAAAAAATATTTATTATGTTACTCTTAAACTCAATTAATAAAATAGTTAAATTATATAACCAATTAGTATTGTAATATTAATATAATTTAAGAATTTCTCGAGATTTTTAAATAATTAATAGAAATTAACAAAATTTATATTACATCAAAGTGAAGTAAAGGGTGTAGAGAAAAAATCAAATGAAATCGAAACATCATACATAAACATCACGCATGCAGACTAATAATTATTGTTCAATAATGTAATTAATATAATTTAAGAAGTGGTTGAGATTATGAACGAGTTGGGACAAAAAAGTGCGAAAAGAGTTTTCTATGAAAAATTAAACATGACAAAATTTATCCTAAAATAAAAAAATGAACACAGAATGGTCTGTCTATACTAAATAAGATTGTGCATCGATCCTTCACTCTGGAAAGGAAGCATGCATGGTGGGATGAAGAAGAGAGGGAGAGGAGAATAAGTAGTGAGTTGTGAGGAGCACAGTGTTGAGCAGGTACAAATCGCGTAGTAGCGTAGAGGAGCAACAAAGGCACGTGAGTTTGTGCCCTTGATCCCTACTCCTTTGTCCAACTAGGCAAAGACAAGTTAAAGCAATTAGTCTCATTCATAATTCATGAAACAAGCAAAATCCGAAACCAATGCTTTTTGAATAATAATTTTCCTAATCCTCTAAACCAACATGCAACGCAGAGTAGCACGCCATCACGTGATGGACCAAAGGCACCAAAAGTGAGGCTTGTGCAGGAGCCATAGGTCCCAAGAGTTGGGACCACACCCTTTTGTATACATGTGACGATCACGACGTGGCTCAAGTCTACGGGTTTCGATTGGACCAGGGATGTGACCCACTGGTCCCTACCCCAAAATCTTAATGTAGAATGGTTCGAGACATGGTCACACTCGACCCCAACTCGTTGTTGCTCAATTAAGCTACTCCCTTCCCTTTCTTCGGTTTTCTTCACAGTCACAGCACCTTCCTTGGATTGTCATTTGTGCCTGACATGCCAACCATTGTGATTGGAAATGTCCAACTGTTTGGCTGGTGTCCTTTAGTTTATTGAACCATCATTTGGTTTATTGTCAAAATAACTGAACCAAATATATCTAACCAAAAATTCATAAAGGCATATATAGTAATAACCACGAGTTGAAAGATGATGAGCATATCTTCTTGATTTCAACATGGGTAGACGAAAAGGAAAAGTCTATTTTAAACATTTCGGTTCTTAACTTTGAAGCAATTAAAGGAAATAAACTGTGTCCATTTTCTTTTGAATTTTATTTTTAAAGCTACTTATTCCTAGATTGTCACTATTTTATGCAATATTAGCCTTAGCTTTGTGTGCCGCTGAGCACTAAATTGAGACATAATATATATTCAAATAAATACTCCAAAGATACGTAGGATATTAATTTTAACAAAATTTGTTAAGATATAAAGATTTATACCGGTGAATTAAAAGTAAAATGTTTCCATTCTAAAATAACCTAAGTCATCTTAGAGAAATATTAATCACTCACTCTTAATACTCTAGGTCTCAAATTTTCAGATCAGTGGCAATTCTTTTTTGTCAATTCCTCTCTATATAAAAGGAAAAACAAAAGGTATTCATTTGAGTTCTTTTCTACGACCGTAGGTGTTAACGTAACTTAAAAAACTCTACTCACAAGTGGATTGTGTCGTTTGAAATGCATCAAGCGCAATATATATACGGTTATTTGATTATCACAAAAGAATATATTCAAAGACCGAGATCTTCCACCCACAGTTCTATTGTAGAGAGGGTTGTGATCGTCTCTATGCATGTACTGAGAGATAGATATGAGAGTAATTATCATTCGGAATGTGAGAATCGTAAGTTTACCTCATTAATTATATAGGAAAGGTGAAAATTAAAAGCTAGTTAAAAATTACATATCGATTTATAAATGTCACGTATATTTATATTTTAATCTTAATCACTCAAATAAGATTAACAATATATATATATATATATATATATATATATATATATATATTGTTAATTTAATCATAAAATTAGCCATTAAATTAAAAGCTATAATCACATTATTTATACAATCATATGCCAAAAAAGTTTAAATAATCCTTTTTATAAATTTTTATTAAAAGTAAATTTTATTAATCCAACAATTAAATTTAAACTTTTCATAAAATAGATCAAATTTACGGAATTTTATACTATTTACTATATTTAAATTATATAATATTTTATTTGAAATATAAGTAAATAACTATTATCAAATTTCATATTTACAAACAAACAATTGAATTGATTAATTTATTTTTAATTAAAAATCATTAAATCTATTATTTTATTAAATTTAACCCTTAATCCAGTCTAATTTTGCAATTCCATGAACAGTACACACTATACGCATGTGGTTTCACAAGGGAATTGAACTTAAAAATAAAGAGATTTGTAGTTCTATTTTTATACAACTATGATGAGGTTTGAACCCGGGATGTTATCTACACTATCACTGATTCGATCAGATCTAAGGATACTAAGGTGTAATTTTGTTTGAAAAAACTTGTCATATTTTAATAATATAAAAAAATTGTTTCCTTTTTTTTAGAAAAACTGTATAAAATTACATGACAAGTCACTGAAAAATTAAACAAAGTCAAAACAATGTGAATAGGAAAAAAAAATCATCTCTAACTAAATAGACCATCATATATAAGGGTCCAGATCTCTCTATATATGATCCTTCAGTTTGCAGTTGCTTTATAAGAAGAAATTATGCATGCACGTCACTCTTTTACACTTTTTTTAATAGTATCTTTTTAGGAGGGTGAAAAAGAAACATGGAAAATTAGTTGAAATGCATGTTAATTTTTCTTGTTTAATTAAAGGGAATTGGATGCGGTTAACATTTTGTTAAAATAATTATAGATTGCTCAACGGGATATATGAAGATAATCTAATGCCAGAATTTCCACCATAAGTGATGCTGCATGTAAAGAATTATCAATCATATTCCTGAAGGGGCATATATATAAAATAATGCTTTTGTAAATCAATGTCTGATTGGATTAAGTATTGTTAACTTATAACGGTCAAACTAGCTAGATTAAATGATTCTAATAGAATAAATACGAGAAAAATACAGTGATTGATGTTTGATTACTGTTCAATACTCTTCTCTTCTTCTAGTTTAATTTATTCAAGAACTATCGCATGATTTGTTCCTTGGACGTAATTGCTTAGGCAATAATAGGAAAATTCTTTGTTAATTTATTTATTCCTAATCATTCTTTTCCATCAATATTTGTCTTTGATACTTGGCATCAACATAAATTGATGTTTAGTCTATAGGCAATTAAGGGACAATGCAGTCCCACAACTAGATAGATCAGCACTCCCTCCCACGTGATTTTTCTATTCTTAACATTGTTGATCGCCCTATTTGAAAATGATTGAAGCCCCATCATTGTCGGCTATCTATTTTGGTTCGTTAATGTGTGGTTTCCCTACTTGTTTAGTCAAAATTTATGTATGATTAATGGGAATGATTGTGTAAAATGAGAGTAATTAAATTAAATAAGATGATACCTACACAGAATGCAGTTCTCACTAATTTTCTATCATTTATTTCTATGGTGTATGCATGGATGCATATCATTATCACCCGCTCTATGCATGTGGTAGGGAAAGTGCCATGTACTTGAGAGATTGTTGTTCCCCCAAGTCAGGGTAAAGTGCCTAATATAAGATTTTGTACTTGAGTGAGAAATTTTATATAGTAACGGATGTCATAATGCATCTGCAATATTGTGTATTACATATTTATACATATTGTGTGAAATTTAAGTTTCACAACTTATAATTTTGAAAAGTGCCAGACTACGCTGAAGAGAATATAAATGGAGGTGAAAAGAAATTCTCACTCTCACACACACAATCTAGAGAGAGGAATAACCTTTGTAATATTTCACTCAAACTTAGCTTTAATTGATGCAAAGGCACTTCAGTGACATCAGCATTTTGTAGGCAAAAATATGAAATAAAAGTAGGTGAACTTCTCAAATTGCAAGTGTTAGACTCTAATCCATTCGTTGCATGTCTCAGGTATCCAAGCGGGAGAAGAAGGAAATAACAATTCCCATCCATCTCATTCAAGAATTATTTTAGAATGATGCAGATAATTGGTCAATGCATTGTCGAAGCAATGTATAAAACATTTCTTTGGATACTTCCTACCTAATTTTACACTTTAGTACACAGTAATTGATATATATATATATATATATATATATATATATATATATATATATATATATCTCCAGATATCTCCAGATATATACCAAATGAAAGAAAGAGATGTTTCAATCATCTTTTCACTATTATACATACGGCCTTACAGGTCCCTTGTACATAGGGCATTCTAGAAAAGAGGTATGGAGTTCCCTTTTCTTTTAGTTTACATAAAATATTTTTATTTAATATTTATTATTTTAGACACCATATTTTTGGTAGAAGATCTTTGTTGAATCACAAATGAAGGAGTGAGAAGTGTTCGGGACACAAGGTGCCAATAACATGGAGGGAATGAAGCAATTTCAGGTCTTAGCTTGGATCCTGTTTTCAAAGCAATGGGGTGTCATTTTCATGCAGGACAGAGCAGGAGACATTGATTTGAACCAAAATTGTAACGATTGTGTTTCTTGTCCTGGAAGAGTCCAGTGCACCCCATGTCTCTGGCAACTATTTCTCTCCCTGCCTATAAAAAGAGGGCAACTAGAAGAGTTCATGAGCAAGTTCAAGTTTTAGAAGTAATACCATAGATGCAAGCATGTTGGTTATTTTACCAAGCAAACGCCTTCTTCTGGTCACTTTTTTCTTGCTTTGTTTCATTTCTATCACTGCTAGAGGTGAGCTCAGTTTCCTCTATGCATTTAATTTTTTTTAAATAATTCTTATCACCATTTGTAGTAGTGATGAATAACACCACTTTGTAGTAGTATACGATATAGCTTAACTAAATTAATGTGTATCACATCATTATTAAAATTTATAATGATCAAAATCAATAAAGAAATTAAAACACAGAAATCATTTTTACAAGAATTAAAACGTACTTTTTCCTTCAAATTATAATGATATATACATAATTAAATTAAGTGTATATAATTTACGTGTTCTTTGGTATTTCCTTGCAGCGAGAAGTTTGCGAGAGACAAAGGATGGATCAGCTCAAGTTTCTGCTGAGAAAAGCCACGGGAATCAGTTTAAGCCAAACCAAGGAGGAGAACAAGATATTGATGACTTGGTTTCAATGGACTACACTCCTGCCAAAAAGAATCCTCCAATCCATAATTAAATCCCTAATTTTTTTAATTTACATTAATTTTTGGTAGAAAAAGCACCATTCTCAGTGCTCATTCTGGAATTCTGAACTTTGAAGCTAATTAGGAAGTTCTACACTTAAATCACCAAGTTGTTTTTAGCAAACATCTATCTAGCTGCTGTCACTATATATATATATATATATATATACACATATAGGAGTTAGAGCTTATATGTAAATAATCTTTAAGAGAATGTGAAGGGGGCATAGGCATACTACTAAGAAGAGTTTTCAGAGTTTGTAGAAGTGCCAGTCACAAACAAAAAGATGCCTATAAATTCACCAGTACCTTGTCCTTTCTCAAACATTTCTTCTCAGGAATATCATTTTTCCGTGAAGTACATCTCAAATTCTCAGTTCTCGAGTCAGTTTTTCTTGAAACGCAGTGTAAAGAAGATAAAGAGTTTGTAGTACATATGATGAGTTGCTAGTGCAACTATATATATCTAAAAACAATTTGAAAGAGCAAGATATGGTGGAGAATTAATCTACTTGAAGCTTTGATCAATATATGTTTTCTTGTAGTATACTGTAAACTTCTGGGAATACTTGAAGTCAACTCGCATAGTAGATCTTAGAAGAAGCTGTAGTAATGCATAAAGGTAAATGAAAGCACAGTTATATGTGCATACCTAAATGATTGGATCAATCGTCAGCCATCATAAACTATGCATTAACCAAGTAGTACACATGAAGACAAAGAAATGTCAACTAATGTAATATATATATATATATATATATATATATATATGAAAAAGAATAAGTTTATACTCCATATGGGCATTGACAGATTTGAAGTTATAGGTTCCTATGATTTTCATGCTACTACACCCTAAAAAGCGGTCTTTGGTATGAAAAACTATCAATCATTTAGTTAATCAAAACTCCAATAACAACCACTAGGAGATGTTAAACAGGAGACAAAGTGAAAAAAAGCAATCATTCATCAAATCATGTCCGGCCAAACTTTTAGTATGCTTGTTGGTACGAGTAAAATTGATATAGATGAAAATTAACGATTTATATCGAGATGGATTTGTATGGGTAATCAGCTAACAGGTGATTGGCAAAGAAACTCTGTGATTGTAGTTCTATGCTCACAATTCAATCTTGCGAGGGAAATAATTCGGGAATATGGTAAAAATATGAGCAAAAACATATCGCTGTTAATGAAGATTGGTGGGAAACACATCATATTAATTTAATGAAGCATCCTAGATTCCAAACAAATCAATTTATTTCGTCATTTAATCTCTTGTTATTTAATTCCAGCTAACTGTTCTTGATGATGTGTTGATAAGAAGGAAAAAAAACGACAATCGGAACTGATTAAATAATATTAAATTCCCTTGATTAAATTAAGATAAAGTAAACCTTCATAATATATATTTTTCTCGATTGTTTTTTTTTTAAATATTTGTTATCAAACGAAGGCTCATAATAGACCTAACAAAAAAAAATGCAAAAATAAAAAAAGGGTGAATCATATTATGAGAAATTAAATTCACGTTTCTCACAATTTTGATCCCACAGTTTAACTAAATAAATAGATTTGAAGAACTAACTTTTAAATTTTTATTTTCATAAAGTATACGTCTAAGTATTGTTATGTGTGAACGCAATGTTGACTAAATCCTTCACACAAATAAAAGAAAAAAGAAAAAAGAAGAGGCTGCGCGCAAATAGTAGAGTGAATGAAATTAAATATCCTTAAACCCATAAACCTTACTTGACATTTACTATATAGATTACACCTTAAATGGTTTCATTTGCAAAATAAAAACTAGTGGGTTGGTGAAATTTTTAAGTATACCCAAAGTAAACCCAATCACACTTCCCCTTTCATTTTCACCACCTGAAAAAAACTGCAAAACGTTGATAAAAACAGAGCACAACACCTTAAAACAACGAAGTCGTTGAATCTCCATATCTATAATGACAAGCCACTCATGTAACCGACTTCCACCTCGCGTTTCAATTCCATACCCGAATCCATTGAAAACACGAAGAAGAAGACGAACCAAACGATGAACAAACAAGATTCAATGTCTTGTCATCGCTCAAAACCAGAAATATCAAACGCAGTGTTAAAAATGAAGGCTCTGCCGCGTAATGCGGCGGTTAATTAGCCACCGGTGAACTCATGATGGTGCTTGACATCAGCGTGACCGCCTCTGGTGAAGAGCTTCAGATGCTGAAACATTTGATGCAAGTTGTGATCTCCCGCTGGGCTCCACCAACCGTTTCATTTTTCGGCGGTTTCAAGTGGTTGTTTCCGCTATGAAAGATGACTTGCCGCAGTTAGAAGGTGGCGCATCTCGTTGATGCCTTGGCAGTGATTGAACTTTGTCACGACGCATTTATAAGAAGCTCGTCACAAATGGTTGAGGCGCTTCCACATTTGTGAGTGCTTGCGCTGGCTTGACGTCGTTGCGGGCAGGCGCGGCTCAAGAGTAGGGCTAAAGGCAAATTAAAAAAGGAGGCTTTTTTTTATTAATAAAATAATTTTTTTAAATTATTATAATTTTATTTAAATTTTATTTTTTAAATTTTTATGATGCAAAATTATTTATAAAATTCTCGTAATTAATTTTATTTAATATATATTTTTTAATAAATAATAAAGCTAATCTGTTTAATTTTTATTGAGACATTACTAATCTTAAGTAAGTTTTTATCAATTTTAATTTTAAAAAATTTCTTTCAACTGAAGTAACTAATATCGAAATTATTAATATTATTTTGTAAGCTATATATGTATTTAGAAAAAAATTTATTCTTTTTATATAATTGAAAATGTCAATTGATTTATCATTTTTTAATTTTATAATTTTTTTTAAGATATTTAATTCTGAAAATAAATTTAATCCATTAATACCCAAGAAATTATCATGTTTCAAAAAAATTTTAGGATTTAGGCATTTTTCTTTTAAAATTATATTATTTAGTGACTTTAATTTTTTAACACTAAATAAAAAGTAAAAAATATCTTCATACATTTTCTAGTTGACATTTATATATTTTTATATGAATTTAAAAATTATAATATATAAAGTATGAAATATTATAGTAAAAAAATATGAAATATAAATATATAAAATAAGACCAAATTAAAATAATAAAACTTTATTGTCAAAAAAATAAACTTGACACTTGTAATCTCGCCTAAAAAAATGACAAATTTGCAAAGAAACATTTTGATTAGTGAAGGGAAGACTGAGTAGTGAAAGAAAGACTCTTGTATCAGTGCCTCTGCGTTAAAAAAATAGAAGGCTTCGTACCAATGCTTCTGCATTAGAAAAATAGAAGACTTTGCTTCCTCCTCTACTTCTATCCTAAAGTTGTTATTAGTAAAAAAAAATACAAATTAAAGTAAAATTAAACAAGAAGATAAGAAGAAGAGAGTAGTTAGAAAAAGAAAGAAATAACAATTAAATAAAAAGTTAAAAGATTGTTCAGTTTGTTTTCTTTGCTATTCAATTATTAAAAAAAAACTTTTTATTATTTATTGGTTAAGAATTATGGCTTATTAAATGTTATTTATAATATTAATAAAAAATTAATCATTACTTAAAATATTAAAATTAAAAGTTATTTTTAAATTTAATTTTTTTAAAGTATATTAAAATAAAACAAAAAATTCGGAACCTAAAACCCTTGCCTTACGTGATTGGGCTTTACGCCGCCGTTGTTGTGGGAGATGAAGGAGGGTGCAAGGGAGATCGAAAATTCCGTTTGGCTTGGATAACGTCCGTTGGGGGGAGGGACTAAATAAAAAATTTAACAAATTTAAAAGTATAAAATATAAAAAAAAAATTATAAGGACTAAAAACAAAAACGTAAATATTGAAACTATTTTCATAATTAAGTGACCTTTGAATTAATATTTTGTCGTGCAAAGTAATGCAAGCATATCTACTATTTAGTGTCAATTCTACTAATTTATTAACACATGGAACTTTTTACTTTCTATTACTTTATTATATTTTTTAAAAAATTATGAAGAATCTAATAGCTAAACTGACCTAACAAATTTATCCTGTCAACAAACAAAAATGTTTTAGGTGCTTACAAAAAAAAGTAAATTAAAATACAGACTTCACCCATTTATTCCCTATCCAACATACTAATTCATCATCACAATTTTCTTCAGTGATGAGTTTATCCGAACCCCAAAAAAGAAGAAGATTAAAATAAAATGAAGCCAGAATGAAATATTAATCGACAGCAGCCAGATTCCATAGAAAATTTGAATTAAGCCAAGGAACAACCATTATGACTCCGAACGATGGAATATTGCCGATGAGATAAGGCTTCACCCCGCTCAGATTTACGCATGACCAATAAAACTGCGTTAAAGAGCGTGGTATGCTAATTCTTTATAATGTTTGAATAGTTACTATATGTGTTAATGTTGTTAAATTTGAGTTAAGGTATGAAGTGTTACTTGAACTCTCTCTAATAAAAGATTTTTCCTATGTAAAATATAATTATACATGAAAGATTAAAATTAAAAATTGTTTAATAATTACATGAGTTAATCACATTGATTTGGTATATATTGTCACTCTCTATTTATAGTAATCGCATTAGTTTGAAATGAAAGAACAAAGTTACTCACTAAAGGTTAAGTTTTAGCTTCTTCTTCTTTTTTTAAAGATTTTTGGCCAAATTAGTTGTATGGTAAAATATGTATATTGATTGTGTTCCGTATCTATACAATTAAAGCTCAATTTAACATATTTTAACTTAATATGATTTTGATTGTCCAAATCTTTTGACTGAATCAGAGTCATTCGAGGCTTATAAAGACACTTCACTTACACCCAATCATGTTTCATACCCCTAAAAGTAAAGAAACTAAACTACTAACTCAGGCGTCTCACATTAGAACTTTGAGAATATTCAGTAATTAAACCCATTTAAACTTTGCATTGGGATTACCTTTATGTTTAAATATTAAAACCATGATTTAGCCACGTATATGAATCCTATAAATAAGACATCATGCTTCGTATATACTCTATCAAAATACACTCTCAATTGGAGCTTAAAGTATCTTGACAAGTACTCACACCTTCGCGTGATTGTAACACCAACATATTCATCATCTTGACCTTCTACTAAAAGCAGATTCAATAGCGTGGCCTAGATCAGGTTGTTTAGTGATCATTCTCTGGATCATTACTGCTCTATCATAGCTTTTATTAGCCCTCAAAATCATGTTCGGTTCATGCGCGATTCGTAAGCGACAAGGCAGGCCTACCAAGTAGATGATCACTGGACTCGTCCCATGTGATATATACGACCACTGTCTATTGTCTTACTCTTTCAAAGAAGAAAAGCATTGTCCACTGTCTTATCTGAAAATGATCTTAGTCTCACCAATGTCGGGTTTTCTCCCTCCATTCATTAATGCTATGTATCTTCCATGATTAATTAATCAAATCTCCTATATACGCAATCTAACTCGAGGGGAAGAAAACAAGCACAACAAACAAAACCAACATTATCTATGACAAAGCAATGGCGCGGTACGTTAATCAAACATGGCATCCCCTTCAACACCCAAGCAATTGAATGATTGCTACTACCTTTCAAATAATGCATGAACTTGAAAACTTTATTAGTTAATTAACTACTCCCACAGTGAAAAATACAAATTTAAAAATATTTAATTCTTTTCTCTCACTTCAAATCAAGGGCTACAATTAATACCAAGAAAATACATGCCCCAGTTCCAATTATGTGTAATTTTAATCATTACTTAGAATTAATTAATTAATTAATTATCATTTCCACAAGGGCCCTTACCATAGAAATTGATTGAAGACGACAAGTATTAAATGCAAAACATTCAATTATTAATCAATAAAAGAGAGAGAAATTGTTGATATACGAAGGCCAGAAATGTTGGCAGGTAGTAGCATAACACAAATGTTTCACTAAATCTTTTCACATTGTAAATTAAGGGATTGACAAGTGAGGTACGATGGTTCAGACTGGCAGGGTAAACAGGTTGCAGGCCTGACATATGGCCCCGCATCAATGTTGAAGGCTTGAAGGTGTTATCTTGTCTGCATATTCTGCCACAGATCCAATGGCCCAACTCAAAATTTCATACAATTTCCCCCATACTTTAGCAACCCATCGGCATGAATCGTGAAGGTCATTATCTAGTGCCCAAGGTGAGTCCCATTTCAAATTTCAACTTGTATTGGTTACCAAACGTAACTTGAAAATTGCAAAGAAGTTCTCGAAAATCAAGAAAAATATACAAGTTTGAGAAATCAAAGAATCTGCGTTTAGTTTGATCACCTATTGTTTCTCTAGCAAGCAAAATATGCGATAAAATAAATAACTATTATTTAAATTCTTCATCCACACAACATATTTCTTCTTCCGCGCACCATCAATATATATTACAAATTTAAAAAATAAAGCCTGGAATTTTCAACGGCTAATATTTTTTTATACATAAATAGAATAATCTTTTGGTTTAATTTGTTTACACTTAATTGAATCCAAAGACAAAGACAAGAGTCCTATATAGGAGTTTCTCGCATGTGACAGAACACGGGTTGAAAAGATAAAACCCTTAGCTTTTGTTGTAGATTTAGGGACAAAAGTTATCACAAACTAATGTGCATGAAACAGTTGGGGAACAATATTAATATTAATATATAGATGTATAGGAATCATAAGAACATGAAAAGAAAACCGATACGGCCCAAATACACGTATACGGTATAGTTTGAGATTCAAATGGAGATGAGGGATTCGTGTTTTTCTCGTTTAAATCTTTACCCAAAAGCACAGATAGCCATCAATTTCAAGCCAGACAGTGATGACGTGACTCTCGTAGACCATTAGGCTTATGTACAATTTACCACTGTGGTCTATATGGATACGTAACCAACAATCTAAGGGTCTTATGACAGTTAACTAGTTAGTCTGTGTCTATATATAGGAGTGGAATTAGCACATGTATTGCATATTCAGATAAACAGCGAATTGTCGAGCACAAGTCTAATAGTTTTAAGATGGCTGCTACACAAAACAAGCGCATTCTACTTGTGGTTTTCGTCATCCTCTGCTTCTTCTCCATCCAATCTAGAGGTACTTCTTTTGTTCTAAGAGAATTAATTAAATGTTCCTATACTTTAATTTCCTGTTTGTTTCTAAGTTTAATTAAATTGTTTTTGCATTTTATGTATGTGCAGCACGGACATTGAAAGAAAGTAGCAACCTAACTAGTGGGGATCCCAACACAGCTCAACATAAGGAAGCGCATGCTAACGTATTTAAGCCCAAAGAAGAGGATAACGTTAGCGGTGACGTGTTTTCAATGGATTACACTCCAGCCTCGAGGAAACCACCGATTCATAATTAAATTGTTCGCAATTTTGGTAAAGAAAGTATATACTGTAGGAAATTGTACTAATATTCATGAATAATTAAGTTGTGCTTTTTTGTAACGAAGTATTATCTAAATCTAGAATACAAGGTATAGTTAATAAAATATGACAAGTTTTTTTTTTGCTACAATGAAACTCTCGGTCTCATCTTCGTGAAAATGATCTTCACTTTGTTTTATACCCTTAAGATAAAGATCCTTTAAAAGTTAAAAGAAAAAATTGAGGATAATATTTATGATGATGTTAGAAATTTCCAAAAGATAAAACTCGTCTCCAGACATGTATGCATGTGTACAGTGTACTACACAAGATAGCTATTGCAACTTTATTTTATCTATCTCGTATTTCTTTGTTGGGGATTACATCGCTGAAAATAATTTGCGAAAAGTAAGACGGGCAAAGTTTTTATCTATGAATAATCTTCATATATAGCCAAACAAAATTTCTCATACACACACACGATCCATGATCAACTTTTATAGTTTTGGATAAGAATGAAAACTATCCTCAAATTAAGAGGTTTACATGGATACAAGAATATATAATTCAGCTAGAACGAGCTTGATCTCAGGAAAGGAAAATGCCATATATGTATATATATAGATGCATGTTTAAAACTATCCAAACCCACATGCTCTATAAATCTTTCGTATGCATGTAGTGTTTGCTCCGTTTCTTACATCAATAAGACAGACATTAATTAACGATTTTTAATTTGTAATCGATTTTCAAATATGCTTTGAATACAAGATTTAAAACAAACTGTGTTAAAAACAATTCTTTAATTGTATTCAAGTACCGTTTGGCTAGCGCATTATGTCTTGTGGAGACGCTAAAAAGTATAATCTGAGGCAAAAGTTAATTCAGATTTTGTGTATAGTTAGTGTTTAAGCCCTTTCCAAATGCAATTGTCGTTGCTATTTACAGGCTTGGAAGTTCGTTTCAACTCTGCAATTCTGTTCGCCATGCACCCTAAATTGTGTTTATTATTGAGAGTGTATGGTTTGTTGCTTATCATGAGGTTAAATATTTTATGCCAGTATATGTCAGATCTTCTTTCTTTCTATCTTCTCTCTTCTTTTTGCTTCCTTGAGATCGCGCATGACTCCATGTTCAAGCTGAATATGCATGTAAACTTGCTTGACACCACGTTTTATTCAATTCCAGAACGATAAAAGTTTATTATGAACAGTAATGTTGATTTTCAAATTTCTCAAAAAGAAATTTGCTTTTAGTCACGCCTCTCTCTTCCTTTATATTCCGTTTCTTTTATTTTTTTTTCCATCCTTTTTCGTTATATTTACATCTCTGATCATTTTTTTTTCTCTCGTTATTTTTCTTTTTTCCCAATCATTTCACACCTTACAAGAGAAGGGTGAGACAATCATTACCTTTCTCAAAATTTAGTGCAACTGAATTATACTTGAAATTTTACTGTAAAATTTGACAAAAGTTCATTAAATAAATAAATTCAAATTGAAAATTTCACTTAAATAAGTCAAATTTAAATTTTATAAAATTAAGATTAAAACTCATAAATATATTATATATGTTTGTACAATCCAAAAAAAAGTGGTAATTTTATTTAATACATTTATTTGGTAAATTGTAATTTTCTCTATATATTATCAAAATTTTATCTTTTACACTTGCGTCATCTTTATTAATACAAAACCATATTTTACTTTTTTTTACTTTATTTTTATCATAAAAAATATTTATTAAACAATAAATTATCAACATTAAGAAATAATTCAATGAAAATATTTACTAAATAAAAACATATATAATCAAGTCATAAAAAAATCAAATAAATAAAAATTTAATTTAATTATTTTAAATAAATAGTTTATTTAAATATATGATACAAATTTGAGTGACTATTTCTTTCTCAAGAAGCCTAAACTTCAAGTATTTAGTTTAACTTGACTCATTTCGCACACTTAATTCAATCAAGCCTATATTTATCTTGGAATAGTGACAGAGAGAAACGGTAAATAAGTTTTATATGAGAAAAAAAGTCAAAGAATGTTAACTATTAAATGCAAGATATATAAAGCATAAAATCATAATGATTTTTTTTTAAAAAAAGCGTTTAGTGGGAGTTTTAATTTTGAATTTTTTAAAACTTCATTTTGGATTTCTAAGATCAGCTTATTTCATATTAGGTGTCTAGGTTCTGTGGCATGTAGTTGGCCTTGGGCCTTAGCTATATAAGCTATACAAACATTCGTCCATTGTGTGTTGTTAGATCCAAAATGGCCAACTGATCAGGACCACTACCCTGAAGTTTACCTCTCTTCGTAAAGAGTTTGAAATCCACACGACTTATATAAAGAAAGTGCCGTATATTACACGAAGGCACCGACTTTGTTTAACTTTAATAAAATCAAATTAAGCCCTTAAATTCCGTCGCCATAGATAATTCATGGATTCAAGTTTTCTTTTATTAAGTCAGGGATGTCCTTATCATTTTAAATTAGACTTAAATTTAACTAGAGAATTGTTTTAGCCTTTATAACTGACTATATTTACAATTTTAACAAGTTTCATGTTTTTTGTTTCTGAGGTATTAATGTTATCATTTATAGCGTTTTGGAACAACTTCCCTGTGTCTTTATACCACTGCAGGTCCAGTTAAATGACAAACCATGGAGTACCCATGGATCATGGAACTGTTTTTTCTTTATCTGAAACCTAGATCAGGTAAGGCCCTGAGCTTCCTCACCCCATAAAACCGAAAAACAAATTGGTCTAACAGGCACACACATGAAGCTTCTTTAAAGTCTAATATTGTGAAATCTTGCATTAACAAGATACAGGATTAAAGATATAGGATGCTGTGCTTTGCTGTAAAGCGCAAGAATCAATAAAAAAGGAATGGGCCAACCATGTGAATCAGTGAATGGTTGAATATGTGCGTGTTTGACTGAAAGGTTTGAGAAGAGCTTCAATATCAGTAAAACGCATAATCATCAAGAAATGCCTCTATATCTGAAGAGCAATGATCTCATTGGTATGAAGAACATATACAGAGCAATAAATATATCCATCTCAGCTACCTTTTATATGTCTCTAAATAACTAAAAGATTCACGTCGGATCACCTTGTTGCACTCCATTGAGGGAAGATAATTGATGCAGTATTATGACATAACTGGCTGCAGCAATAATTCTCATCCTGCTCACCCACGATAACTGCTGCGGGCTATCCTACAGTGTACAATATCTTTGGTAACATGTCACGTCAATTTTTCAAATAATAATAATACTAGTAGTAGCAGGGGTAATAGGTTGGTAACCAGGAACGAAACCAGAAACTATCGTTAAGGGTGATCAAAGTTGAATTTCTTTTTTACGCTGTATATCCCGCTAACTTATTGAGCTATTTCGTAGGAACATTATCGAAGTATTTTTTGTTTTTACAGGAAAAGGAAAAGCAACGCTACGACCTACCAATATATATATATATATATATATATATATAGGCAAGAAGTCAATTCTGTCCGTTTTATACAGAGTTAAGCTTAACATAAAAATTTTCTTCTCTCAAAATATAATTAATGAAAATATCTTAATTTCTGTAAAAAAAATTTAAATTTATCTAATAATAACATCATACTTGTGAAAGTAGCACTATTTTTAATATTAACTAGACATTTGTTTTCATACATCCTATCTAATAATAAATCTTTTTATATCTTTCATTCCAAAATAATTAAAGTCAAGTAATTTAGCATTGCAATAAGGTCTATAAAAAATATTATTATCAAAGTTTATTATAAATTGTTATATATAACTTTTTAATTATTATTCAAAGTTGAAAGTTTTAAGTGAGAGAAGAGGAAATTATTTGAGATATAAGAGAGGCTAAAAGAAGGGAGAAATAATCAAAGTTAACCAAAAAAAATTTATTAATTTTGAATATATTTAAAAACTTGACTTTATAGGAAGTTTCTTATGTATCATTGAATTTTCTTAGGATTTTATGTTAGTTTCCTATGTTTAGGATAGTTTATGAGTGTTTGTTTTTAGTTAGTTTTACGTTAGTTGTTAGTTTTCAAGAATTTTTAGCTTTCTAGTAAATTTTATATAAATTTTAATTTTTATTTATAAGAGTTAATAAAGCTTGAACTAAGTTAAAGAGCAAATAAAGTTGAAGTTAAAAGATTTACAGGACTTTTGAAAAGTAACAAGTGAATTAATAAATTAAAATTATATGTTATAAATGTCACCTTAACCACACAAAAGAGTAGACGTGTGTGGCATTAAAGTTCACATAATTATTAAAGAGATTTTTCTTTTATTTTTATTTTTTCTTATTTTTTTTACATTTACGATGTTTAACTAAAATCTCCATGTCATGTATGAATAAATCTTATTTTGAATTTTGAATAAATTAATTCATTTTCTCTTTTTAATTGGTGTAATTATTTCTATTTTAATTGATTCTTTTGAATTGGTCTCTTGAGAGAGAATTTAAGATTTAAATATATGGTTAGAAAACTTAAATTAAATTAGATTTGAATAAATTTTTCAATAACTTGAATTTAAGAATACGATTTGATCATTAAATGATTGCTAATAATTTTTTATGTTTATATTACTTACTTTACTTAAAATTATTTAAGGGGTTGAGAATTTTAGTTTGAGTAAAGGGCAGGTATTAAGGAATTGGAATTGAATTTTAACATTGAGAGAATGTGAATTATAGTTGAAAAATAAACTAATATACGTGATAAGAGAATTAAAAAGATTCTAAACCAAATATTTATCTTTATTATCTTATTTCAATGGAAAATTTATGTGTTCTTAAATTTATATTTCATACTTCAATCTTTATTTTTATTTAATTTATTATTTTGAAAAAGAAAATTAAAAATTACAAACATAATTTGTCATAAAAAATATACTTTAATTAGTGCATTTATCATAATTTTAATTTATATTATGTAAAATCACAGAGGATTTATAAATTTTTTTTCACATTTATAATTTTAATCTCTGTATATTTTTATTGTTCAATTATTGTAAAAATAAAAAGTTTAATCTATGAAGCATATGTGCTGATCCATCTAATATTACTTTACAACAATTATTATTAATGCCTCTTGTTAGAATGGTCGAATGTAAGAATAATACTTATAATTAATAATTGATAAAAATAACAATATAATTCATCTTAAAAACGGGTCACTTAAAAAAATAGTTAAAGAATAATTAATTTTATGAATTCTTGTAAGTATTTTTGGCCTTCTCCGTTTGTTATATAACCCTTATACACTTCAACAAGATAGTTTGGAGCCTTTCAACAAATAAAATAGCCATTTCTACATAAATTAATCACCATAAAATTTTATACCAGACATATTAAAATATCTTTATCATCACATCCTTGGTTCAAAAATATCAACACAGTTTATTAACTTCTTCTCAAAATTCTTTTCCACAAGGTTTTGAAAAAAGTTTTCATATCTTCGTTATCCTGTTAAAATATATAGAATAAGAGCTGGGAAAGAGGGAAGGTTTTAATGGAATAAGCTCGGATATTTTCTTTCTTACATTAGAATAATGATATTCCCCTAAGCTTTACATTTATATATCTTATTAAGTTAATACTTTTTGCTGAAATATAATCATTGTGTTTGAGATATCAGCAATATAAAAAGAACATGATCAACAATTAAGCAAATCATTTAATTTTTTTACAAGACTAGAATATAATATTAATTTCATTTTTAAATGTAATAATATTAAATAAAGACAAGAGCATAATATTAATCTCATATATGAGTTAAAATGTAAGATTTATTCAAAAATTTATATATATAAATAAATACATATATTAAGGCAAGTTCCTCACTGGTTTATGTAGCAAAATTGCTCATTGTTGTCCTCTTGCAGCTGAATTATAAAAAATCTACTTTAGTTGACAGTTGGTTGCCAAAAGTGACTCAAAAGAGTCATTGCACTTAATTATGTACATTCAACATCTCTCATCTTCTATTTGGTTTAATAAATAGCATTATAAATTTGCTAAATTCCATTAAATTTATTAGGTTTGACTATACATTTATGGAAGCTATCTCTTTACTTATTTTGATGTAGCTCCTTCATCTCTACTTCTTTTTTTCTATCTTAATGTTATTAATATTTGAACCCATAGGGTTGCTCCCTAATTCCTCATGTGTTTTGGACTTTTAACCATGTTGAATAGAAAAAATTGTAAATATTAATCAATTTAATCTTAAATTTATGCACATTTTACTTTAATTTTTGATATTTTAAAAATTATTTATTTTAGTTATTTATTTTTTTGGTCATTTTATATATGTTAAAAAATAAATAAAATAAAATTTGTTTTATATTATTAAATATTAATTAAAATTTTGTAAAATTTAAAACTAAAATAATATATGTTTATAATTTAAGAAATTAAAACGATATTTACTAAAGAATTTATATACCACATTAAACTTCCATTGCATATGTAAGTGTTCGTTTAACATCATTATAACGAATCTAAACAACTTAGGGGAAATATAATGTGAAATTTGTATAAGTACCAAATAATCTATAAATAAATATAAATATAGAACCAAATGATTATTTATTTTTCTCATGTTATTGCTGTATTAAGGAATGGTTATGGTTTCATTGCATACTGTAGAAACGAATCGGGCCGAAAGAGCTAGGGTAGTTTTAAAAAGTTGGGCCCATGAAAATAGTTGAAGGGCGTGTGCTTTTCCAATAAGCCAACGAGCATCCCTCTCTTTTCCGCTCTTGCACGCAAGCTTCCATGGTTATGGTATGTCTCCGCTTCTCTTTACTCAATTCAATTTACCAAATGGTTTTCAAACTCCAGATCTCAACACCACTTTATCTGCTTCTACTATTACTACTGGCTCTAATTTTGGTGTATGCTTTTTTCATTTCATGTTTCTTCCCAACGAAGTTGCACTGTGTAGGTTTTTAAAATAAATAAATAAATAAAATTGAAATGGAATGGTTCAATTTGGATTTTGATAAGCTTAGTTGACGATTCTGAATTCATAGGAGAACACGGGGAATTTAGACGCGGCAATAGAGCAGTTGCTGAATGTGGAAAAGCATGCGAGGCTCGCCGGCGACGTCGCCGCCACCAGAAACGCCGTTACGGATATTTTACGACTATGCTTCGAAGCTCGTGCGTGGAGAACCCTCAATGACCAGATTGTTCTCTTGTCCAAACGACGTGGTCAGCTTAAGCAAGTAAGGGATCACTCTTTGCTTTCCTTGTAGATATATAAAAAATGTGCAGGTGTATTTTAGTTCGCTTTAACATTGGTAAAATTGTATTGTATTTAAAATTTATATTGTGTTGTTACCTGCTAGTTATCGTGTATTAACCATTTGGTGTATTATATAATGGGTAATAATATAGGGTGGATGAATTATGGAAATTTTGTTCCAAAAATCAATGGAACATACCCAAGTAGAAAAAGTTTAGGTGTGAAATATGTTTTAACTTGTCATTCTTTTGGCAACAACTGTGCATGCCAGGACCTTGTAGATTTATTATATTAGACAGTTAGAGTAGACATTCTGTAGAACACGTATCTTTAACCACTTATAATTTCATTTCTTATGGTTTGTTTGGAGAAAAAATTGCTGGACTGCATGCTTGAATACAAGAGTATTAGTTCCCTTACCTTTAGAGGTTGGTTCAGTGGAGTAAAATATTTTGGGTTCAGTTTGCAATACAATGTTGCTAATAAAATTGATCCGGTAATTGTTCTACTACCCATATTTTTATCCCTATAATCTATAAACTGAACCATGCAATTTTCACCCTCGTTTTTACCCCTAGACTAAATTAAACATAGATATATTTTTTATTAGGTCATCTGCATAGCTTTTGTATTTGACAGCTTATAATCTAACTGCCTAGAGTTGAGGTTTTATCTAGCTGTCCTTGTAATTATACCAGAAACACAATATGATCGTTCAGTCACAAGCATATTCTTTGTACACAGGCTGTGACATCAATGGTCCAACAGGCTATGCAATATATTGATGAGACACCAGATCTTGAAACTCGTATAGAACTCATCAAAACCTTGAACAGTGTATCTGCAGGAAAGGTGAGTATGTAATGTTTTCACTATCCATTCCTTTTAATAGTCTGTCTTATATGATGTATGTTTAATGTTGATTGACCAAGTTCTGAACTAGAGCAGTTTTAATTCAGTATTAAGAAATTATTAGGCAGTTATGCTTATATTAATTTCGTATTAGGCAGCTAAAGGTTATAGGATTACAGTTGTAGTGACATATTGGTTGTGTGCTAGACTCATAGAAGGAAATTAAGGTGTCAGATTGGCATGGCAACAGGGTGGGTTTGCTCTCCCTGCCCCACAAAGAACAGGACAGGTTTGGGGATGGGTTTAGGGGATGAAAGAATGAAAAATTTAAACCCAACTCCATTCCTATCAGGTTTGGGGAAAGCAGTGGGGAACTCACCCTACCTTTTTTTCTTTCTAAATTCAATTTACTAACTTACATATTTTTAAATAATTCATATATCAAGTACATTCTAACTCAAATAATATTTAAAATATTATTAGACAACAAGAATCTTAATAATAAGAAACTTAAGAACTATATTATATGTTTAGTAAAATTTGTGATTTCAATCCTAATTCATATATATAGAGAGGGAGAGGTGTTTTGGGGGGGGGGGGGGGAACAGGTTTGGGGCCAGGGAAGTAGTTACATCCCCAACCATCCTTGATTTTGCAAATCAAGAAAAACTTGAACCAAAACCCTATCAAAGAAGCTTTTCCCTGTCAATATCAAGTTAGGATCGGACAGCTACCTACCTACTGTTTCAGATGTAACTGTCATGCCTCTGGTTAAGCAAAAATAGTCAATTAATGGATGGAGAATATCCTGCTGGAAATTCTAACCATGTTAGTCAACCATACAATCAAGGGCTTTTCAAGACACATCTATCTAGCCTGGAAGATGGGGATTCAGATGGGTTTACAAAGGCAATGTAGAAAATGAAAATTTTGATTGGCAAGATCCAATTAGCTGGCTGGCCAGGGCTGAAAACTATTTTGAAATTCAAAAGGCTAAACCAGAGGTCAAGGTGTCCTTGGCCTTCATTTGTGCAGACGGGACTACTATAAACTAGTTTTAATATTTGAGGAAGAGACTACCAGAGATGACATGGGAGGTTTTAAAATTAGAATTATTGAAAAGTTTTTCTAGTAGTGGAACAGAAAATCCTTGTAAACAATTAGCAGCCTCGCATCAAACTGAATCTGTGGTGTTTGTGTGTTTGTGCAGCAATATGATATGTTATTGGTCCAATTTACTGAGATTCCAAAAGAATTGGCTTTAGGATATTTTATGAATGGTGGCTAACCATTTGGGCCAATTCATAGGTGTCTTGAAAGGAAGAGTGCTTATTTTGGGGGCAGTTGACGATGGGAGAGAAGTAGGGAAATTCAAAGGGGTTGAATTGATGAAACCAAATTTAAATGCTGATATGCAAAGGACAGTTTCCTTACTTCAGCCTTGTGGACAGGGGTGCTTCTATAGCAGGAGGCATTGATAGGTCAGGTTCTGAATTGAGCAGTTATAATTCTGTATTAGGAAGTTATTGTTATATTAATTTTTTATTAGGCAATAGGCAGTTATGGGTTATGGGTTGAAAATTATGGTGATAGATGTAGGTTGTGTGACAGACTTGTAGAAGGCAATTAAGGTGTTAGATTGTTATTTGTGTTTAGAGGGAGGAAACTCCCTGTTAGGGGAAACCCTTTGTTGATGTTTGTACTCAATTCTGACCTAAAAGATGTATTTTTTCTATGTCATTCAGAATTCACCATGTTTATTTCTTGAGTCAAACAAATGTTTTATTGTACTGTTTGTTAGATATATGTTGAGATTGAGAGAGCTCGGTTGATCAAGAAACTTGCAAAGATTAAAGAAGAACAAGGGCTTATAGCTGAAGCTGCTGATTTGATGCAAGAAATTGCGGTCAGTGTGAATTTTAAATGTTGTGATGGCTTTTATTACATGTCTTTGGTTTTTGTATGTAACTATTTAGTGCAATTAGTTGTCAGTCGACTTAAGCAAATGGTTTTCTCAACAGGTGGAAACTTTTGGCGCCATGGCAAAAACTGAGAAAATTGCATTCATTCTTGAACAAGTACGGGGCACTGTAACCTATCCTTCAGTAATGACATTAATTATTGGCCTCTAATTTCCTATGATACAATTTAGTTGCTGATTTGAGAATCTTGTGCATTTAATTATGTAGGTTCGTTTGTGTCTAGACCGCCAAGATTATGTTCGTGCACAAATACTCTCAAGAAAGATTAGTACAAGGGTATTTGATGCTGATGCTTCAAAGGAAAAGAAAAAGCCTAAAGAAGGTGATAATGTTGTTGAAGAAGCTCCTGCAGATATACCATCTCTACCTGAGTTGAAGCGGATCTATTACGAACTAATGATTCGGTAACTGATTCTGTACTTGCACTTGCTGTTGTCTAGTTTTGCTTGTTCAGTCTGCCACCTAGTGTGGGGGTGTTAAAATTTTGATGTTGTACTGTTACATAGTTATCAATAGTGCATAGCACTGCTATTATAATCTTAAACCACTAAAATTCACTGGTGGATACATCCTTACTCCATCATGCATTACTATTTGTGATAAGTGCTTTTCAATCTTTCTTTCTCATTCTTGTTAATTAGATCTAGGGAACTATAATTCATTGGTTGACCTGGGGATCTGGATTATGTACCATAGATAAAAAGAAAATTGAAGTCTCTGGTTTTCTTTGCTGTTGCCAAGTGTTTTGTTTTTTTTTTTTATGCTTTAGTTGGTTTGATGGTCTCGAAGGAAAGGAAAGGAGTTTGTTTAAGCATTGAACGGTACCTTGTTCTAGATATACCACTGTAGAGGGAACAGAGTATATTTCAAGCCCTTCACTTTCCATGGGTCTCTAAGGTTTTCTTTGGATTAGTTTTTTACTTTTTGGGGCTTCTCTTTTCCTTATAAGTAGAGGCTCCTCTAATTGGCTTCTGCAAAAGCTCTGTTTGTTCATTAAAAGAAAGGAGCTTGTGTTTTTAAGGGCTTTTTCAATGTTGTGTTTGAGGTGACTTCTCCTTTTAAGGAGAATGGAAACCCAAAAAAAGTTGGGTCAAACATTACCTAATTTAAACTCCATTGAGGATAGATAGACTTGGAGATGAAAACTGACAAGAATTCACTTGTTTCTTTATTGTACGATTTAAAAGATAAAATGGTAAAACCACAAGGGATTGTTGAGGTAAGCATGGGATCTGTAATTAGGCTTACAGTCAAAGTTGAAAATCCTCCAATTTTTAATGTTGCTGGCACCTTGCAATCATGCACCATGGCGGAATGGCATGCTGGATTGTGGACAACAGCATGAAAGGAGCATGGGGTGGCAGTTTTGGCATGGTGACTGATGGCAGCCACAATGCATGTGGGATCCGTGAGGAAAAATACAAGATTTAGGGGTTCTCCATTTTAGAATTGGCAAGTCACAGCCCAGCTGTTCACATGACTTTTATTTTGAAAAGTCATACACTCTTCCCACTACATAAACAAGGATTCCCTTAGTCGCTGTCCACCGCTAAGTGCTAATAACTTGCATTTAGTATAGTTTCATAAATCTTGTTTATGTACCATGTGCAGTGCTTTGCTTGTGTTTTTGTACTTTGTACATGCGAATCTGATAAAGTTTAGGTGAATTGGCCTTGTTGGATATTCTGTTCAATGCTTGTTAACCATGAGTTACTGACTGCCTTTTGAATTTGTTGCCATGATTCAAAATCGGTTTCAATAATATAAATATACTTTTTACATTTGTGGTTGTTTGATTTGCCTTGATGCTGCATTCTTTTGATGCCTTTTTCCTGATGATGTTTGCATGCTGATCATAATTTTTTTTGTTGGTTTATTGTGGTCTCTTTTTATTGTTCAAGGTATTTTTCCCACAAAAATGATTATCTTGAAATTTGCCGTTGCTACAAGGCAATTTATGAGATTCCATCTGTCAAAGAAAATTCCACCGAGTGGATTCCAGTAGGCTTTCCTTGTCTTTATTTGACTTATCTGTTATTGTCAGATTGTGTCTTTTTTCACTAAATATTTTCCATACATGGTAGATCCTTAGGAAAATATGTTGGTACTTGGTTCTATCACCACATGATCCAATGCAGTCAAGCCTTCTCAGTTCCACCTTGGAGGATAAGAATCTATCTGAGATTTCAAACTTTAAGTATGTCTCTCTAATCTTGGTCTCCCATGCCGTGCTGTGTTTTGATGTTCTGATTATGCTTTCCTTGTCATTTGATGCACCTATTATATATCATGCTGTAGGTTATTGTTGAAACAGTTGGTCAATATTGAGGTTATCCAATGGACAACTCTTTGGGATACATACAAGGAAGAGTTCGAGAATGAGAAAAATTTTGGAAAATCTTTGGGTGAAAAGGCAGCAGAAGATCTGAGGGAGAGAGTAATTGAACATGTAATTTGCTTACATTATTATATTTCTTCCGTCCCCTTCTTCCCATCAATTGGCTTGGGTTGTATTGTATATGTCTTATTTTTCCTACATATTGATTTAGAATGTGATCATTAATGTGGAATGTTCTTGTTACCATGTCAGAATATTCTTGTTATATCAAAATACTATGCAAGGATTACTTTGAAGAGACTTGGAGAGCTTTTGTGTCTCAGTGTTCAGGTTTGTAATGCTAGTTATGATTATGTGCTGAAAATTTTACTGTGTAAATAATTGTTTTTAATGGGTTAGGGCATGCCTCTATAGTGTTTCAGATAAATAGCCAAGTTCTTTCCCAACAGCCAGTGGGAGAGAAAAAAAAGGGGGGGTCTGCTTTGGTATTTTTGTGTTGAATGCTCCTTTAGCCTTTAGTAGTTCATTTTCCACCTCAAACTGGTCATTTTGTTGTTTCTTTGAGTTACATATATGATTATAGATGCTCAACCATAGTAGTCAATCTCCGATAGTGGCGCAGAGTGATCAACTCCAAAAATGCTATAACAGGATAGCAAGATGACTGCCATTCTAAAGACAATAAAAACATAGAAGGAAAATAAATCAAAAAGTGTTCAGTCACTGTAAAAAGCTCTAATGCAAATGGCCTCACTGGAAAATGTCTCACTAGCAGCTAAAAAAATTCTACATCTGGTCGGAAATAGTTTGGGTTACATCGGAGATGAAGACAACAGAAAAATGTCTCTGCTCAGGTTAGAAATAAGTTGGGTTTTGTCGGAGATAAAAAAGATGACCAGAACTTGGCCAAAAATGGTCAAGAAAATGACACTGAATATGGAGGACGGAGCAAGAGAATGAGAGAACAGAGATGAAATTAGGGTTTAATCTTGACTTGCAAAGATGGAAAAGCATTCCAACTTTCAGAAATATAGGGGGTAGCGAAATCCCAAGATTGACCCCCTTAAAAAGCGTTCCAACTTTCAGAAAGTGAGGGCAAACATGCCCTTTTTTCTCCTATTTGACATATGAAAGGGGAGTGAAATCCCAAGATTGCTCTCCTTAAAAAGCATTCCAACTTTTAAAAAGGGAGGGCAAACTTGCCCTTTTGCCGTAGGATGAAACAGCGGCCACAACGGCTGCGATTTGCTCCAATTTTTGCTGCAATTTGCCCCGTGACACGCAATGTGACGAGAATGGAATAGGGGCACCCAGCCGCTATCACATAGCGGCTGCTATTAGCTACTATGGTCTCAACTGTTCAAATGTTTATCTTTTAACACAAAGATCCTAATTAATTCTACTTGCGAAATTTCAGGAAGCTGAGAAACATCTTTCAGATATGGTTGTGTCCAAGGCATTGGTGGCGAAGATTGATAGACCCATGGGAATAGTCTGTTTCCAAACAGCCAAGGATAGCAATGACATTCTTAACTCATGGGCAGCAAATGTGGAGAGACTGCTTGATCTTGTCGAGAAGAGCTGTCATCAAATACACAAGGAAACTATGGTGCATAAAGCTGCGTTGAAGGTCTAAGAGCGTCCATATCACTAACAAAAAGTTACAGGTACAGCTTTTGTTCTCTTCACCGCAAATTTCCTTGTAAGTTATTTTTTGAAGAGGGAATTGCTGACAGGTGAAATAGTGAAATAGATTTTGTAATACGTGAAAGTATCATGATAGTTCATTTGTGAAGTTTTTCCTTTATTATCAAAATGCTTCCGTTTCTGATAACCGCAGGTGAACCCCCCCATTATAGACGTGATTTTGGACTGAAGCTGGCTTAACAGAATGTTCATTTGTCTGACCTAATTAGGTTAGTGAGGAATTGCATTAAACAATGATGCCTTTTTTTTTTCTTTTTTCATTTTATATGTTGTCAAAATGCAATCGGGGTAGAACTAGTTATATGCTTCTTAGCGTTGTATACTAAAGGTACATTCCTTACCACCGACTTATGTCGGGATCCTAAACGGTCTTATTTGTAGGTCAGTGGGAAGAAATCGAGTGCTAACATTCTTTTGTCTGTTTAATTCTCCCCAATTGCTTGGGTTTTATGAGGTGCATTTTCTGTTGTCTGATTTCAGAAATTTGGAGTTTCTTAAAACAGTTGGCCCGGGGGATGAGAAATTTTTTAATTTTAAATTAAAAGAATTATGTATCGTTTACGATGATAAAATAATGATTAATACAGTAATTTTATATAATTCATCATTTTTATATCTTTTATTTGGAAAATTTATTAAATTTAAATTATTTATTCAAAATAGAAAATCCCCCCCCCCCCCCCCCTTTGGCGCGCTTTTCAGAACCCCTATTCCCGGAATCGCAGTGAACATGTGATTGTGTCCTAACGAACTTCCGGATATAATAATTCTTTATCAGCGTTGCAATTATCTTGCCCTGGGACCGTTACGCCTGGCTCTGGACGATTGGAGTTGCAGATCCTGGACCCTACAAATATGTTGGTTACTAATTTGAATGGCCTTAATGGTGAATAGGGTGATTCGTGTGACGAATACTGCCGAAGTAGACAATTAATGGAACTTTCCATTAAATGTGGATGTTATTATGAAAAATAATTTAAAAGGTCAAAATATGACTAAGCTTTAACTCATCATAAAGGCAAGTGTCATTTCGTCAAATAATATTTAAGCTTCTTAATAAATGATAGAGTCAATAGTCTTGTAAAGAAGTTATTATTGCCTAAACGGCTATCTATTCCTTGCTCAAAATTATCATTGTTTTCGGTGTTTTACACGCCATCGAGCTCTTAGGTGTGAACGTGTGGCTTAAGTGTAGAGTGTATTCTCTCCTTCGATTGTGAGAGGACGTGTAAAGTTCAAAAGGAAGCTTTAAGGTGAAAATTGGTTTCGAGTTACGTTGCTCAGACGCCAGGAAGAATTATATTGTAAGGCTCTGCGATCCCTGGTTCACACTTCTTTATTTGTATTCGTATGTGTTGTAAGTGATCTTACTTAACGTGTGTTGTGTGTGTAGGTGTGCTTTGCCTCGAATAATTCACTACTCGAATCTTCCTTTTCGAACTAATTGTTGCTTACGTAGTAGAGCAACGTTGAATATATCCCCATAGTAGTTAACCTCAGGATTGTTGAAGTCAAATTCATGGGTCGCTCCTTTTAATTTTCGTCTATGGTACGCCTTATACCTTGTTTATATACTAGTAGACATAAGTGTTTTGAGGAGGCATTTGGAGCATCTTTCCCCTAGTGGTTTGAACAAAGATTCCAAGTTCAACAGGATGCAATTCTCAAATAAATAATGCACCGAATAAATGTTAGAATTTCACGTTGTGATAAGGACTTTTGGATAATAAAAAAGGAAGAAAAAACGAATTTGCAGAAGGTAGACGTTGTTTTTCTAGTTAGAAATTCAAAACTAAACCATTAAATCGTTCCATGCCTACAAATTGTCAAAGGCATGTTTGTCTGGCCACGTTACTAACATGCCATGCCAGAATGTTAGAATTACTAAGCTATAAAACAAACACGTAGTCAGCCATCGATCTTGATTGTAACATTTACATAATTTTAGTAAGATTTTAAGTGTATTATATTAATTCTTAACCCTATGAATCTGTTACTTTTGTCTTCGCAACACATTATTTGCTTTGTTCCATTTAAAACAAAACATCATTCACCATAATATTTAGTTTTAGCAGAAGATGTCACCAAAAAAAGCTAAAATAAATTATAATTTGCAAAATCACAAACTAAAAGGAGAGCTTTATGAAATACACAACTAAAATGACAAAATATTTACGATTTCAGAATTAGAGTAAGTTTTAATTTATTAATGTGAATAAAACTATTAATTTTCTTTAAGTTCAGCGAAGGGGAAAAATAGTGTCGAGTTTATCCTCACATGAATTTTTTCAACTTTGCTCAACTCAGGTACCGAATAAATGAATTTTTTAATAAGCATTTATAAGAAAATAAAATAAATCAACTAAGTAAAATAAACTAAATTTATTCTTTAAAGAAAATTAACTTATGCACCTCATTTTTTAAAAAATTTTCATTTTAACTTCCCGGTAAATTGATGTGCACGAGTTATTGCGAGAAAGTCAATCCATTTCATGCTGACTTTTAGTTTTTCTTCGTTATCATCATCTTTTTGTGACAGCAGACTTTTAGTTCTGGATTGTGAAGGTTTTATACCAAAAACGTTGAATTCTCTTTTCCTCGATAAAGATCATCATGTAAAATCACGAATCATAAATAGATTGACAAGCTCGTCATGCAAATGCAATAACAAATAACAGAGGTGAGGGGATAATGGTTTAAAAAGAATTAATTGAAGAGAGATGCAACAGAAGAACAAAAATACAAACTTAATAAATTAAAAAGGATTATCCCGAGGAAGAAGAACTATGACCAGAAGCTGACCATGGCGGCAACTGCGTAGAATACAATGAAGAAAATGAAGTGGCCTGCGGAGAAGTTATAGAGAAACCAAACGCAGAAGAAGAAGAAGAAGACGAGGTTGACGGCGACGACGAAGATTGAACATGAGAAGCCATGGTAGAAGCCATTAACATGCGATCATCATAAAGGTTCATGGGAAACCCAGAGAGCTGAAAATAGTCATAGAAATCGCTGGAAGCCTGAGAAGGGGGAAGAGCTTCAGTATGAACAACTGGGTCAGTGGAGGTTGTAACAGATACCATAGAAGTAGAAGAATTGGAAAGGTTCCATTGAGGTTGTCGGAGAGTAACATTCTCAGGGAAGTTAAGTTTCGCTTTGTTCCCTCTGAAACGCAAAGCAGCTTCATCGTATGCTCTTGCTGCTGCCTCCGCTGTGTCAAATGTCCCTAACCAAACCCTCGCTGCTTTGAATGGATCTCTAATCTCCGCAGCCCATTTTCCCCATGGCCTCTGTCTCACTCCTCTGTATTTTCTCCTTCCTTGATCCCTCACCACATTCTCTGTTGTTCTGTATTCGTACACAGCATTCACCATTTCCCTCGTTTCTGTTATTATGCTACTTGTCATGTTGTTGGAACATTCTGCAGCTGTGTATATATAATTAATCCCACATGAATAAGTATATAATAAGGTTAATTCCTTCAGATAAAAATTTATAACAAAAATAGTAGTATATTTGCTAAGCACTTCATTTTATCTTTAAATATATAACATGTATTCTGAAGGGGTTGGACGAAAATATTGAATGGTTGAGCAGTTCTATATTACAATATGAAATTTTAAAAAAATACATGTGTATTTATCAATGATTATATTTCATGATGGAAAATTAAAAATAGTAGTAACAGATTGTAAAGGGTTCAATTTTGTGCTTACTTGTAGTTGGCATAGCAAGGGATGAAGCGGGGTGTGAGAAAGAAGAGTCATGTTCCCTACTTCTCTTGAGAGATGAAGAAGGCATGTTTGGGGAAACAATAGCAATAGCATCATCGACAAGAGCACTGGGTTGATGAGAATCACCGCTTGGCACATCTCCAGAGACCACGTGAGCCAAAGCTGAGACCATAGCAGACATCTCTCTCTCCCTATTCATACCTGGAAATAGCATTTGCATGGTTGACAATGTTGGGTTGTTCATCCCTTCATGAGACTCCCTCCTCTCAACCTCGTTTCCCTTCTCTCCAGGATTCGCCACCTTTGATAAACACATGTAAAACTTGTTTAGATAATTTTTTTTTTCATGCAAAAATGTACAATTTATACCATCCACTCCAACAACCCCATGAGTTTTTTCATTTATATGTACTAAGGAGAGAAAGGTTCAAATTGTTTGCAGGCGCCGCCATAGAAGAGTCAGACGGTGAATTAATGACAAGTGTATTAAAACTTCTTATGGACGAAGTAGCTCAATGAAATAAAACCAAACAATTAATAAAAGTGAAAAACAGTTTGAAATTCTCCTTGTCTTTAAATTTTGACTACCATTTGGTAATTAATTTTTCTAAGTTGAAGTGTAACATAAGACATGAATGATGTAGCCCCAATAAGTTGGGAAAACAAAAGATTTATATGTGAAAGCACAAACTTTTGCCGGCGCTCGCTGGTGTTTGTGTGGAGAGAACCTTAATTGGCGGTTGCCGGTTTGGCAAAGTTGGTTCTAGTCGGTGAAGAAAAATAAAGCTAATAGCCGACATGGTAACCAATTAAATAGTGAGAGAAAATTTAGATAGGCCCTTTTATTTATATAACTTTTTTATTTTTATATGTTTATTCTTTTATAAATATATCATTTATGACATTTTACTTTTGTTTTTTCTTACATCTCACAGCTGATAATGAAATGTGAAAAAAATCATCGTTCCGAAAAAAGGTAATTAAAATCCAATGCTAAAGCGGCTTCAAAAAGAGTTTGAAAAGGATGTATGGAGAGCGCGACATATCGAATCCACTAACTAAATTTGGGATGACCCATCTTGTGTGAGTGCCATCTAATTCTAAGGTTGTGTTCTGTTTTGAGCTGACTCTCATCATGAACTCCCACAAAAAAGTGATCAATTTTTATACCCGTGTTCTGCCTACATGATACCCAAACTAGGATGAATCTAAGGACATGTTAAACAAAAATTATGTTTTTATACTTTAATGGGATCCTTGGAGGAAGAGAGAAAAAGATAAATGTAAGAGGAATGTTAGGGACAATATATAAATATAATAACCAACGTAATAGAAAAAAAAAATTATGTAAAAAACGAAGGTTGGATGCAAACATGATTAGTTCATATTTTCTTTTTTATTTAAGAGCTTAATTAAATTCAGCTTTTAAAATTAAGAACAAGCAGTTAATAATAATAAAACCCTTTATCTAATTTTACAATATCCCTGTGGCAAAGTTAAATACGAGAATTGTACAGGTGCATAACTTTATCCAAAGAAAGGGGCAAGGCATGAACTTCACAATATAATAAACATCAGTTTTTTTTTTAATAAACTTTATTATTATTGATAGTGATACAAAGGGCAACAATCTATTTATATTCTACGCATTTTAAATTTTTGAGCCATGATTGCTTGTTTCTTGAGTTAGAAGATAGGGAAACACCTAAAGCAAGCTATGTGAAGAGATGGAGATAAATAACTTAGGAGTGAAGCTGTTAATAATTTTCCGCCCCTGGATTTATGATGGATGGTTAAAAAATAACTGATAATAATTATAGCAATATATTGTAAGTTCAATTATAATATTAATTTCCATTTTCTGAATAAAAATTTGAAAAAGGTGTAAATTCATTTTACCTGGAGTAGATGACTTTTATTGGTACCATAGTATGTATAAATAACAAAATTCAATTTAAATGACCAACTTACATGATAATATTATATTTAAAAAATTATACATATATATATAAAAGAAAGATAAAATCAATTTTTAAATATTAAAAATATATTATATTTAATTCAAAAATATTATTCCTTTCTTTGGTACCTTGTGTATAAATCTTTATAAACATCATTTACTATTCTCTAATCCTTTTGTCATAGTTATAAATCGTTCTGTTTAAATGAGTCCAATTAACTTTAAACATATAGTAATATTAAATTTACACAATTAACAATTTAGAGAGCAGTTCTTCCCTGATTTGGTTGCATGGGATCTCCGATTTTAGTAGCCTTTTTGGAACAAATGTTACGGTCAACGTTTTCAGCCAAACGATACTGGCGCACGCGGTATAATCGCAACGGATATGGATGGAATGATAAAATAAAACTGCGTGTGGTGCCAACCAAAACACCGTTGACTCATTCGGTTCTGTTCTAGAAACAACTTAAAATTTGTCCCTTTGTATTTTCTTTTAAATTTTCTCACCTTAAAATCTTTAACAGAATACTTTGGTCGCGTTACCGTGATGTTTTAATTCTATGTTAGTAATGCAATAGAGTTACTTTAAAAGTTTCATTTTATGGGATCACGTAACTTTCATTGTCATCATTTTATATTCGTCTTCCTTGAGTTCATTAATATTAATATTAATATTAAAAAACTCTTACTCCTACTCCTACATATGCTATGTGAGTTGTGCACGAACAGCTAACATCACTCAGTAATAACTTTCTATGGGGTCACACCAAAATTACTTTTACAACAAGTTAGAATATTAACTTTGACGTTTGATATTTTTTAAAACTATATTTATCCTCTAAATATAATTTTATTTGAGTTGAATAAAATTACTGTAAATGATAAAGTTTTTTTTCTATAAATATTTAATACAATTATATCTATTAAAAATCAGACTCAAAACTATAGGTTAAATTAGAATAACACATTACTAGTTAATCTATATATTAAGTGATACTCCATCGTATTTTTATATATCTTTTGTCTAATTATTTTTTTGAATTATTATTTGGTTTCATTTCGTTTATTATTTTCTTTTTTAATAATTATTATCTATTTGAGAAATTAGTAATTAGTATTTCTAGTTTTTTGAAAATATCATCTTTTAAAAAGTCAAGGAAGGAATTGTTAGCCTAAATAATGTTTTAATTTTATACCAAAATAAAAGAAAATATTGTTTTACTTTACATTGAGGAGAAAATCATATTTTGCTAGAAAGGTAACTTTTTTTTTTGTCAACGTGTCGATATAAAAATAATTATTTTAAATAAAGTAATTAAAAATATATATTCTTTGTTTATGGTGAAATTTGTCATATCATTATTAGTATCACACCCTACAAATGTAATACTTATTTAAAAAATAAAAAATATTACATGTATAGTGCAAAATATTTTTTTTTTTAAAATTAAATATTATCTCAGGCAAAGACGATATTAGCTTCACTTAACATTCATCACATGTATCGTTTTTTATAGAGGCAATCAAAATTCACTTTCTAACAATTAACCAAAGACAATTTGACATAATCATAAATCTAATGAGGCAGCAGCACTAGATTTAATGTAAGTTAATATTGAAAAATTTTACCTTTAATTAATTATTCAATTCCTTTTTATACATATAAATGTAGTGATGATTTAAAAATAACAAGACTTCTTTTTTAATATATGCAAAATTAGAAATGACCATTTTAAGTTATAGTATTAAAAGCAAAAATATAAACATACAAGTAAGTGAAAATAACTTATAATGAATAAAATTTAACTAGCAAAGGCATCTACAAACCTATAATTTGCAAATAAAATATAAAAAAATATTAATAAATATATGAAATTGATCCAACAAATAACAATTAGATATTATTCACAACAAGAGAATTGTTTTAAGGGTTTTAACTAACTAAATTTTGAATGATTGAGTAATGATAAATCACTTTAAAAAGCAAAAAATAATAATATTGTAACAGAGTTGAAAAATCAATTAGTAATTTAGTAAGACATATTAAAAAGGACAATTATTATAAAAAAATCAACATAAATCTAAATTCAAACTAATTTCTAGTGTTGTAACTAGAATGATGATGGACTAGCTCTAAGTAAAGGTCCACCTTCAAGTCTTATTGTTTCTAATATAAAACATGTTGCTGACTCATTTCAAAATTCTTTAAAATATCAACTCAAAATAATTTAATCAATAAATAAAATTAAAAAAATAGAATAATAGTTTTCATTTGGAGGAAATTCAAAATAATTATAAAAATAGAATATATACCAACGATAATTCTTTCAAAGGCTCCAAAATCTTCACTCACATTTAAGGTTGTCAAAACAGTCGATCTATCTTAACCTACCTAAAAAAAAGCCAACTCACATTGTCCAATTTAGAAAATAGGCTATATTTTTAACTTGATTCATTTAAGGATGTTTTAGCGAGCTAACACATTAGCACCCTAAAGACCAGAAAATTATTAAAAAAAAAAGTTGTTGGGACAATGTGATAACCCACCTAAAATTAACAAAAAATAAATAAATAAATATTTATAAAAATTATTTTTATATTAATAAAATTACTATTTAATTAATAAATAATTATTTTTTATTTTTTAAAAATTAAAATAGGTCTAACGAAGCAACGAATCCTAACCTATATTTTGATATGCTAAAACAAGGTGAATTGGGAAGGTCAACAGATTCAATGCATTTAGCCTGACTCACCATTTTTAGTAAGTTAGGCGGGTCAACTTATTAAGCCCAACTCAATTTGACACTCCTACTTACATTAATATCATTTAATTGAGAGAGAGAAAATGTCTCAATAAATTTTTAGCACATATCAATGCCTTTATCATTTGAGAGCTTTGAAATGTATAGAAAATTCTATCCGAAGTTAAAAATACACTTTGTCAAGTCACATTAGAAATAAAATTAGTCAAAATATCTCTTACCATAGTTGACAATATAAGAAATTGTAAAGAATTTTGTTCTACCACCTAAGTATTTAAAATTTATCATTCTTATTTACATACTCTTCAGTTAAGTACTTATCCAACTCATTTTTTTTTTATCAATGTAAGTTTTTATCTTAAATATTGTTTAAAAGCATCTCTTTTTGCAAATATGATGCAAGTTCAATAGGACCAATTGTTTCCACACAAGATATATATTCCATTGGAATGAGACCAAATCTTTTCTTAGGAGAAGAAGAATACTAATTATACATTCTAAACAAGTTATTCTTCAAACTTGTGAATAACTTAATACAAAACATTGAATTATTTTGTGTGCATCTTCAAACAACTACTCAATATATCTCAGTTTATATCGAGAATAAAAAAATAAACCAAAATAAATAAATTTATTGATATTTAAAATGTTTCTCTAATATTTATTACATTTTTCTTCATTTCTCACCCTCGTCGAGCTCAAAACATAACTTGGGTTCATAGCAGATTGCACAAGTTCACAATGGACAAAAGGCAAGTTGATAAAATGCATAATGTAATGTTATACATGAAGAAAATGAAAAAACTTTAGTGACCTCATAGAAAATTCTTAAAAAATTTTACAAAAACTCTAACATTTTCTCAATCAACACAAGTTGGTGCACCAACAACCCCAAAGTAATTCAAATAACTTGAATCCTCAAACTTAACCTTCTTAAAAGTAGCTTGATATATTTTTGTGGCATCCAACAACATATAAGTTGTGTTTCATCTTGTTGGAACATTAAGACAAAGATTCTTGGGATAGAACTCTATCAAACTCTATGCGTTTCTTAAACTTAGCAAGTCTTTTAGTTAAAGACATCATAAATCTAATAGCATTGCAAATTTTTGCTATTGAAGAATGCATATGGTTTAACCTATCATTCACCACTAAATTTAAGATGTATACACAACACCTCATATGAAAGAATTTTCTTTTTAACACTAAATCATTTATGTTCTTTATTCTCATTTTTAAGTAAGTGACAACCACATCATTATTACTGGCATTATCAACAGTCGTGGTTAACACATTCTTAAGTCTCCATTCTCTTAAATCTCTTTCACATACTTTCATAGGATTTCTCCCTTATGATTAGAAACTATTGAGAAGCAAATATTTTCTTATCAAAATTCTATTCTTTGTCTATAAAGTGTTTATTAAGTTTAGATTCTGCATTGATGTCCAACAATCCATGATTAATGCAACCCTACTACAATCATATTTCAAAAAACTCATCAACCTAATTTTTCTTCATATAATCAAAACTAGTCTTTAGCCACAATATGCCTTGAAGGCACTGTAAATTGTGGCTGTAATTATTTACATAAATACTTTTACTCCTTTCTGTCAACTATCATGAAGGGTTGTTCATCTATGATCACAAACATCATTATTGCCTCCTACAAACTTCAACATTGAACCTCTGACCAGTAGCAACTATATTGCTTTCTCCACTTAAAAAGTAAGGATTGTTTAGGTAGAGTCATTAGTTAAGGGATATATATATATTTGGAGCAAGTTTTAAAGTGAGAAAGTAAGTTAGATGTGTCATGTGCTCTAGTATCACAATGAAAAATATGTTGCAATATTTATGAGTAGCCATAGGTTCTTTAAATTTACTTTTAGATAAGTTATTAAAGTGGTCTCATGCTATTAATGTTTTTTTGATGGCCACTAGCATTAAGTTTCTCTTCTTCCAATTATGTGAAGGATTACCATCTGCAACTTCAATTATAGCCACAGGTATATTGCTAGGCGAAGTTTTCCAACCACTTGCTACTTTTAAAGTAAAATTTATGGGATTAAGAATATCTTCATTTTCATTTAAGGTTGTTTCTTGTTCAACTAGAGTAAGAGACAATCTCAACCAGATTGCTCCATTATTGCTTCAATATCAACTACCTAATTAAGTATTTAAATAGTTTTAACAAATTATTCTTAACATTTTTTAATTTCTAAGTCTTATAATAATCCTAACACAAAAAAATTAAATGCTCCAATGACAAAAGATGAATAGGAATGAGACATAGAAGAAATATTCCATCCATCCAGTGTCATTGAACCAAATAAATAGGACATAAAAATCTTAAATGAACATCATTAGAATTAAAAAATAAATAAAAAATAAGATTAAAAGAGTAGTATATGAAATATAAAATTTAAACATGCTCAAATATCAAATATCATTGAACTAAATAAATAGAACACAAAAATTCTTAGGCCACCATTATTGAGTTGAAAAAAAAATAGAATAGAAGATTAAAAAAGTTATATCCAAAATAGGAAATTAAAACCTATCTTAGTCATCAATTATCAACGAACCAAATAAATTGAATACAAAAAATATCATAGCAATATCATTGAGTTAAAGAAATAGAGAAGGAGATTAAAAGAGTAGTATATAAAATAGGAAATTAAAACATGTCTGAGACATCAAGTATCATTGAATTGAACCGTATAGAAAAAAAAATTCTCAAAATAGCATCATTGAGTTCAAAAAATAGAAAAAGAGATTAAAAAAATAGTATCTAAAATAGGAAATTAAAACATATCTCAACTATCAAACATTATTAAACTAGATAAATAGAATACATGAAATCTCAATCTATTATCATTCATTTCAAAAAAACAAAGAACCAAATTAAAAAAGTAGCATTTGGTGGTAAGGAAATAATAACATAAAAAATATTAGTTTATCATCATTGAATTCAAAAAAACAGAAAAGAAGATTAAATGAGGACTTAGGAAATAATAACAATTCTTAGTCATCCAACATCACTCAATCAAAAACACAGAGCATAAGAAATCTCAATTTAACATCAAATTAACATTTAACAAAATAAGAGAAAATGAACAAATTATGGTCATAAACACATTTAGCTTTAATTAGGCATTATTGAATAAAAAAGATTACTATAACAATGTTAGATTCTTAGTTCATCATTAAACAATTAAAGAAATTGAATAAAATAAGTTATAAGTTAAGTCACAATTAATAGAGTTAAAAATGTCAGAATCAAGAAGTCACAATACCAAAAAAAAAAACATGTCAAATTATTTAAAAGGTATAAAATCTTCAATGACAATACAACCCAAGTACCAATATAACTCTTCTTTCTCAGTTTGTTCTTGTTATAGTTTTTCCTTTTCACTTTTAACTTTAATCTCCTCCTCCACAATCCACAATGCCTTTGAGCATAAAATGTGTTCAATTACTTCTTAGCTTAAACAACAACAAAAAACTGAGAGAAAGACCATAAAAAAAGAACTAAGAAAGTGAAGAACCTCTTACCTTTCTCCATTCACACCATCTTGGACCTTAATCTCCATCATCAATGGCTCAACACAATTAAAACATGCAAAAAAAAAGTTTTAGACAACTGAAAAGTAAACCTTAAGCAAACAATTGGAAACATAAAAAATCTCAAAATAAAATCCTAAAGGAGTAGCGTAATTTACCAATTCTTTAGCTTACTAATACAAATATTTGAGATTCAAAGAAAACAAAAGCCAAGTGAGAGACGAGAGAGGGAGGAGGGTTGGAAAGAGACTAAGGTTGGTGGGTGAAGAAATGACATAGTGCAGAAGTTCAAAACAAAAACAATAAAAGATAGTGACTTGTGAGATGAAAATTTGAAAAAGGGAAGTGTGTGACTTGTGAGAGGAGCGGCACTTTACAAAAAGAAGGTAGTAAAGTTAGGGTTAAATTTTATATTGACTATGCTCTTAATTATCTCTACAAGAGACGATATTTATGACATGTGTGATAAGTCTATATTTCGACATATCCTTAGAGAATATTTTTATGAATTTATGCTTTATTTGAATAAGTTTTATACTGACTATGCTCTTAATTATCACAGTTTAAAATGCCAAGAACTTGGTGAATTATTGAGATATTTTGAGCATTAAACTGATGGAATTTGAAGTCAAGCATGCTCTTGCTTCCCTTTAAGCACACTCATGCTTCAAGAATAAGCACGATAGTGTATAATAATAAGCACAATCATGTTTGTCTTCTGTTATGGTCAAAAGAGGAGGTTTCTTTTCTTCTCTGTGAAAGAAGAATTTATATTTAAACTTTAAAAAAATATGATCTCCTTTGGTGGAGATATTAACCTTATTAAATAAACTTCTTAGAGGCAACAATGTTATCTCTAGTGAATCTCAACTCCTATTTAAGGGACCTCAAAGGCAACGACAAGGGGAATCCTATTTTACACACACACTTGAAAACACTTGAAGTCATAGAGAGCGAGAGTTATTGGCAAAGACAAAGAAACTTCTTCAAAGTCCAAATAAATGATCAAGAACGTGTTTTGAAGGATGAGAACTCTACTCATCCTTCTCTCTTGGGGAATTCCTCTAGTTTGCCTTCTTCTTTTATGTTTATGGAGTTTATTGTAGTTGTTTTGATTGTGTATTTTATGATAAATAACTAAACTCATAGTTAGGGCTATGGTGGACCCTTTATATGAATTTGTGTAATCTTTTATTTGATAATAATTCCAGTTTTCATCTGTGATTGATTTTTATTTCAGTACATATATTTGTATGTTAGAAATTGACCACTTCTAGCATATTATAATTAATTACATAGTCGGTGATCATACCATATGTTGTTAATAAACTTGTAGAATAAAATAAGGTAAGAATTAGGTGAATCAAACTTAACTTTTTTCTTCCAATCGTTATTCAATTAATAAGCTTATAGGTATTTCATACTTTCTTATCTTTTTACCTTGCATGATCATTGGATGTAATAATTTGAACAAAAAACTATTAACATTGCATGACCATTGAATGTTAATAAAATTATATAAGTGATTGGCAATTATAAGAAATCAAAATTAGAATTAAGTGAAAAGAAAACATAAAGACATATAAATGCTAATCCGTAAGTCTTAGGTTTCCTTACAATTAGTAATCAAAAGTGTGTCTCTTCATTGTTTTTAATTTGTTTAATAAACTAATTTATTTTGGAATCTTTTATTACTTTTTGATAAGGACACTTACACATAACAACGTGTCAAACAAAGCGTGTCAAATAAAGCTAGTGTTATCTCTGTATAAGACAATATTTGATTTTTTGTTTTTTAAAAAAATTTGTATCACAATCCGCATGGACAATATAAGTTTAAACTACGATTCCATATGAAGTACTTCATCAAATACCTCAAAAACAAAATCAACTACGATTTTCTTTCCAAGCGAAAAATCAAAGTCATTCTCACTACCACCAAACCTGTGCCTTTTCAATGCAAGATTATTTAGAAGGTTCTTCTCATGATTCTTGAACCTGTTTACGAGGCTTGATTCTCTCCAAAGTCCTTTGCTTTTAGGCTTAGTAGGACACCCTATATTATTTTAAGGGTTATTCAGAGGAGTTTTGTAAAGTATTTGTAATGTTAGTTAAGCTTGATTCTTATTGATTGGTCACGTTCTCCCTTTCATCACTAAATGTATTGTACTACATTTTATTTTTAAAAATAAAAAAATTTTTTTTTTTTAAAATCAAACGTACTCTAAATTTTAACAAAATTTTTTAGAAACTAAATTTAAGAAGTCTAACTTTTAAAGACCAAAACACAATTAAACTTTTTTAAAAATAAATATCGCACCTATAGGGTGCAATACTAATATCGTGACAATTTTTTCCTTAAATAAAAGAATATTTTTTTAATTACTCTATTTAAAATTATTGTTTTTAAATTTGCCAAGTCTTAGAGAAAAAAAAAGTAGACATAGGTACATCACTTTACTACTGACTTCAGACCAAAATCAAAATCAAATTAAAGGCACAAATTATTACAGTTGGAGTACAGCCCCTCATAGGTTTACTGGATCCCTTCACTTTTCTTTTCACGTCTATTTCTTTGTTTCTCATCGTATTAAAGTAATATAATTATTTTAAAAAACTTTTGTTTATTTTTTAAAACTTTTAAAATAAACTAGTTCAATAAGTATTTAATATGCTATTTAATGATTAAGGTCTCATTTTATTTAAAAGTTATAAAATTAAATTCCTTATATTTAATAATATATATATATATATATATATATATATATATGATACTTTGCAATGAAACTTATCAGTTTACGACTATTTTTATCCAATTGAACCCTAAGAGTGCACAAATTTAATCTAATTCATTAACTTATATAGGTCTTAACTCTTTTGAGTGAAATGATATTATTGCTTACGCTTTATTTAGATATAAAATATTATAATAGAAAGAAGTAGGAGAAAAAAATCAAACAAATAAAATTTCAAGTAGTTTAAATTAAAAGAAAAATAATAAAAAGGTTAAGTTTGATATAAAAATATTTTTACTTTTAAATAAATATATAATTTTCTTAATATTATAAATGTATACTCTGAAAAAAAAAGTGGATATTCAAAAAGTATATCGGTGTGCTTGTGTTAGAGATAATATTACATTTTATAGTAAACATGTTAGAAGTAAAAGATATATAAAGATGAAATATAACAAAGTTAGGTAACGTCATGAAATTTTCAAAATTAAAATTATTTTAAACTTAAAAAAAATTAAAGTTGTTGTTAATTTTATGACTTTTTAACTTAAAACTTTACAGCTAGTATATTCTTGAATCTTAAAGTTATTTTTTTAAGTTTTTTTTTTTATTTGGCCTGGCTACTTCTTTTAAGAAGAAAATAAGCTCAAAATAAACTGAACCAAAAGTTACCTTAAAGTTGAAAATACTGGATAATTAATTTACATTAAATGAAAACTTGAAAATGTTATCCTTGTGCAAGTAGGTACTGTTAAATGCAATTGACTTGTGATATATATGATATGTCATAATTTTATTTTTACTTATGAATTGAAATATTCGAGGCCACAAACATGTGAATGAAACTTAAATTGAATATAATGATTAATTGGTTGAATTACATTAGAAAATTTTTAAATTGGTATATAATTTTGTTTGACTTACACTTCAAATTAACTCAATCCGGTCGTACATAGGTCAAATTTTAATTAAACTTCTACATAATCAGATTTTTCATATTCAAGGTTTAGTTCAAAACTAAAGAAATATTATTCTCAACTTGAAGGTTAGGTGAAGAAATAATATGAATAGTCTTAGTCAGTCTAATAAACATTCCTACCATTTAAACAGTACGTTCATTGAATTTTGAATGAGTAGTTTATCTAAACAAACTGGGGACGTCAAAAGAGGGAACTGTTCTTGCCTTCTAAAGAAATTGAAGAAATTTCAACACTACTATATTTTATATTATTAATGCTTTATATTATTATGCATAAATTACAAATGCATAAGTATTCAAAATAAACTCATTTTAAATACTGAGAAAAATAGGTTTTTATTTTACAAGAAAAGTAAGTGTTTTGTAACCAGAAAGTATTAAAAATAAATAAAGTTTTACTATACTAGATAAGATGATAATCAATTTGGTTGGCGTCTTATATTGATTAGCAAAACATGGTAAAACAAGGGAACTATTCAGCCTTATAAAGAAATTTCAACAGTATTAAATGAAGCTTAAATTTTTTATATAAATTGAGTAAGTTTACTTCAGTTGTAAACTAAATTGAATCTTTTTAAAAAATGATATTAATAAATTATACATTTTTATCGACCAAATATTCTTTGAAAATTTTGATAAAAGTATATCTCCTAAAAGGTTGTAAAAGTTCAGAATGAAAGTTAAAATTAAGTGTTCTGAAATTAAAATTGTATTAATTTTTAAAATATATATACATACTTTCAAAACTCTTAAAATTATTAAATCCACTGATTTAAAAAAACTCAAGTTAAATCACTAAATTTACATAAATTAGATAATAAGAATGGCCGTGACATTTTGAATCATAAATATATGAGTGATATTCATTAAATAACAAATTAGACCTACTGAGTTGCATCATTATAAATTTTATCTGATGATAAAATATGCTTTTAAAATTTCTCTGATCAGAAAAAGAAAATCTCAACAGTATAAACAAGCTGTGCAGTTTCTACACTGAAGTCAAGTTGGCATGCTAAGAAGATATAATGTTTTCTTAAAACAAAATAAAATATGGTTGAAATTTGAACAGCATATACCTCTGGCTCCACTTCCTCGTGTTTTTTGGCCTGTTTGAAATTAGCTAAAGAAAACTATAATAATAATAATAATAATAATAATAATATAAAAAGAGATGGCCATGGTCAGTGCATGAGCAATATAGCGAGGCCAAGTTTGAAAATTGATTGGTAGACATTCTGGATTTTAGTCAACCAAATGGCCTTTGATTGCTCGCAGTTTTGAAAACAACATCAACTATTAATCATGTAATTCAATATATGTCAACGCTATTTTTTTTAATATTTTATTTTTCTTTCTCCCATTTAGTCAATGCGTTCAAGGAAAATATTTCTTAATACTATTAAGAGGGATACTTTTAAGGTTTTTGTAATAATTAAAATATACTACTAAAATAAATAAAAATAATAAAGTCAAAATCTGTTTACCACAAATGTTAAATTTAAACGTTTACATTATTTAATAACTTTTCATAAAATAAAAAATTAATCAATTTAACTATTGATTAATTTAAAATATTCTTATTTAATTTTATACTTTTTGTATAAAAATAAAATAAATAAATATTTTACTATATTATTTTATTTCAACATGTAATATATTTGTTAAATATAAAAAAATATTATATTTTAGATAACATAATTATAAATATCTGAATTATATAAAATTTGACATATATAATCATAAAAAAATATAAGATGATTTAACTATTGAATTAATTAATTTTATATTTTATAAAATAATTAAATTTAAAAGTTTTATAAGTTTATTGACCTAAACTACAAGTTTCTAAATAAATTACAAGTTATATTTAAAATAAATTAATTTTACTTATACATGATAAATAAAATAGTCTTTTTATCATCTTTTAAGGTGTTTTTCTAATAACCTTTTTTAATATTTTAAAAAAATTGAATTGAGTTTTTTTAAATAATAATAATAACTAATGAATTAAATAATTTTGTCTAATAAGTGTCGGTTGACAAAATAAACAGCGTATTTTACTAAGTTTGGTAGTTTATATTTAAAAATAAAAAGTCAATCCAATATATCATTTATGTTAGAAAAATGAATTAAAAGATTAAAAAGAAGAAATAGACATAACTTGATAATTTTTTTATACGAAGTACTTTAATTAAATACAAAATATATTACTCATTAAGTATTTTTATATACATTTTTATAAGTTTGATATCTCAAATATTCTTTTAAAATCTCTTCAAGTGACGCTTTCTCCGAGGAAAAAAAATTAAGATTATCAAAGAAATATACAAGGCTTAGTTATTCTTAAAATAAAAATACTAGGAAAGTGTTTAATAATAACACTTCTATCACTTTGAAAGATTGACTTTTTGTAGGTTTGTTTGTACATTTTTGCAGAGTGATATCTCCTTTACATCCACAAAAGGCTTTTTAGACGTTAGAAAAACACACACAATTAAACTTAATTAACTTTAATAGTATTTATTCAAACTTAAAATATGTTTAAATTTATTTCATTGATAAATTGATATCAAATAAATTTCTATGTTTTAATCAAACAATTTAATATTTTTAAGTAACTTATAATATTTTTATTAAATATATATTTAAAATAAAGATAAAAAATCTTTAATAATATAGTATAAAAAATAAAATTGCTACCTCCATAAGTTGCTTATGTTGCATTAGAACCACGGAAAAGGAAGTTATGTGCTTGAGGAATGTAAATATTTATTTAATCTCTTAAGTGTTAATTATTTTATTATTTTATTATTTAATTTAATAAAAAAACATTTCAATTTTTAATTTTATAAAATATTGATTATTTTGTTTTTCACATAAAATGATAATGAAAAATAAATGATAATTAAAATGTTTTTTAATAAAGATTAAAAAAGAATTTTTATAAAATTAAAATAATTAATATTTATTTAAGAGATTAAAAAATTATTTATAAGTAGGGAGTGTAACTCCTCGAGTTTTATAATTTATTGATTATTAATATAAATACGTGAATTATTATTTGGATATGTATATATGAGTATATATGGTGTTTGGATGCATGATTTTGATTTATATGATGACGTGGATGTGTGTATGGTACGAATATAAGCATATGCAAGTATGTAAGTGTGCGATGATTTGAAATGTAAATATTAATTTGTGAATTGGATTGAAATTGATTGAGAAATAGGCTTAGTGTGTACTGTAAGGGCGTTCTCGCTGTAATAAGAAGGTAAAAGAGAGGAGTGCATTTCTAAGTTGCAGTCTCGCTGTAGCGAGATAGTCTTGCTATAGTAAGATTTTACAAAAACCAGAGTGCAGTTTCCTCTAATATTTTTGCTATAGCAAGGAGGCGACCAAAGGGGTATTTGAGGGGTTTAGGGATTGAAAAATTTATTTTTCATTTTTCTCTTCGAAATCTCTTCGATTCTCTCAACCCTCAATCTTGTTTCATCATTTAAATTATCTCCAAAATTGTTTGGGAGCGAGATTGAAGGTTGGAATCATGTTTGAAGCATTTGAAGGTAAGTTTTATGGGCTAGAGTTTCATTTCTTCATCCCTTTCTTTGTTTTCTTGAGTTCTCATGGAGATTTCTCATGTTTTAGGGACGAAGTACTATGTGAGGGAACATTTTCTGCTATTATTTTGTGTTGGATCTTCATTTTGAGGTAAGAGGAGACTCTACCCTATCTTTTTGTGTTAAAATTTTGTATATATTGTTATTTGTAGAGTTATGATTGAAATTAAACGCAGAAAAATGGGTATACTTGATGGAAATTTCATGTTATTTGTAGTGTGGTAAACATTGGATAAGTATTGATGATGAGATTATTAGAATGACATGATTATAATTGTATTATAATGAAAATCTTGGTATGGAATGCAATGTGACTGATGTTGAGCATGATGTATGATGATTGTGATGTAATGGTTAATTACAATGGGGTGAAAATGTGAGAATATGTCATTAGTTGATGATGAGTAATATGAAATGATTAGAATGTGTGTGAATGGTATGTGACTCTGATTGTGGTTATGTTTAAAATGCTGAAAAAACTGTGAATGATTCAGCAATACACTGGAAGTGTGGAAGATGAAGGCGGTAGAAATATCTTGGGGAAGATAGGGTAGTGGTGACACCAATAGTGAGCATGGGTGCACCACAGGCCACACATTTTCCTCCTGACTCGGCCTCTGACTAACATCTTTGCTTGGAAGCCCAGTACCGCACATGTTATATCTGTGGAGCAGGGGTTATCTGGTGACCATCTATGATGTGAACTAAGTAAGTCCCTGAAGTTGAGGGCATCAGAAATCTGTAATCACAGTGCCACAGTGAGTGTGACTACGTGCAGTGAGCACACGTGTGTGTGAATGGTTTGATGGTGTAGTAAGCGAACCTGTTTGTTAATTGAAATAGAATGTTGAAAAAGTATTCCTTGTGTTTGTTGATACTTGATTTGAGCTAGGTTAACAAATGTGTGAAATGTGCAAAATGAATCTCTGTGTTTGTGTGTGATAATGTAAAGTACTTACCCTTATATTTATTTTTCAGGTGACCAAGACGATCAGTGTCTAACTTAGTTAAGGGATTGATGAAACTGCTATAAGATTTAGAAACTTAGTCTTTTGAAATTATAATGTATTATTTAAGTCCTATAGCAATGATTTGATTCAAACTTATAATTCATCCTTATTTTGAAATACTTTAATAAAGTTACGCGTTGGAAACTATTGAATAAAAAAATTTATTATTCTCATTTAATTACAAAATTTATTTATTTAAAAATTAAATTAAAATATTAGAGAGAGCAGTAGTCTTTGGGACTGTAAAAAAAATACATCTATAATTAGAATTAATTATTTGGGAATGCTTGATAAGTTGGATTTCTTGCAAATTGTACAAAGTTTTCTCTTAAAAAATTAGATTTGTGTAGAGTGTATTTATAAAACTATCCATTATTCTCTCTCATTATCTTCACTAGCTACCACACCACCACTTCATTAGTCACCATTAAACAGGTATATACACCTTTTTACCTTGGAATTATATAAAATATAATAAAAAATATTAAGGCACATATTAATACCTTAAGTACATTTATGAAAAAAATTAATAATAATATATGTTTACCTTTTGTTTTAAATATTCTTAATAATTTTTAATTTTCTTAACTAATATTTGAGAACGCTCGTTACTAAAACCTACATATTAAATAATAAAACTTTTAAGTGTTTGTACAAATAAAAGAATAACATTTATATGTTATCTTTTCACAAATTTTTTTAAATAAACAATTCAATAATTGATTTTAGAAGTTTTGTTTGTCAGTTTAAACCATCTAAATAAAATTCCAACACCTCTCCAACTATGGTTCTGAGGTCAAAGAATATATTGTGGATAAGAAAAATGTTAATGACTACGATGGAAAATAGATGAAGTAACAAAATATATAGACCAAATATTAATCATGATATTTAAAAAATGTGGTGATTGGTGCATAAAAATCTCATAACATACAGTATTATTGTATAGATAACGATGAATGTACACCTTATTTTGGAGGTACGGAAAGCAAAAAGGAAATAAAGACAGAAAAAAGATTAATTAGTGATGTAATAGAAAAAAAATTTGATTTTTTATACCCCTACTATACAACTGGACCCAAAGCGTCTTTGATGTTTATCTTTAAATGAGTAATTAATAACGATCGTCTAAAACAAGTAACTAAAGAAAAGAATTCGTTTGACAGTAATGATGGGAAAAAAAAAAAAGACTTAAATAATATATTTCTTGATTGAACTTTGGATAAAAAGCAATGTAAACCATGTTTTTAGCTCGTGATAATATTGCAAGATTTTAGAGAAGTCAGTGATAAACTTTTACAACCGGTAATGTAATTTTTTTTTTAATTGATTAAAATTATTCAAAAGAAAATTCAACAAATTATTCAAAAATCTATGCCCATTGATGTGAGTTGTAAAATGAGTTCTCATGTCTATTGGGCTTGTTATGAGTGGCACGCTTTAACAAGTTAGGTCAAAAAATTCATATCTAATTTAAATTCACAAAAAATAGTGTCGAAATCTAAGTAAAACAGAGAATTTTTTAAGCGTAACTTTGTAAGTTGCTTAATCTATATTGACTTTGATGGAATTAGATTTTTTTAAAAAAAGAATAATTTAATTTGAATTCAAAATTTAAAGGTGAAACTCTACACTTTATCAAACAAATTTACATCACTTTGGTAAATAGATAATTATGTCCCAATATCAGGTGAGATAATTATTTATTATTTACTTTTGCATTTTGTCCTCACGTTAACAATTTTTGTTCATATGATTCGGAAATTATAATCTTTAAAAAAAATTGGCGCAAATTCAACGAATGCATAGTGTTTCAATTTTATTGATTTAAATAATTTGACAAAAATCAAAGGGCCTGTGATATATAACTAGTTTGCCAGTTTTCGTGTAGTTTTTAATGGTGAATAGCAATTTTCATAACACTAATCGGGGCCGGTTGTTGAACTTGAAGTCTACGTATTTTTCCATCTTTATTGTGTTTTCCACTTCTGTAAAGCATTGAACATCCTTTTTCCCTGGTCAATTATCCAATAATTCGTAGATTATCCTGCAATCTGTTATCGCTATTCAACTTAAAATAAATTTAGTACACTCTTGAATAATAATACATTTTACATTAGTACTCTAGATCTAAGCTTTCTGTGTTCATATGATTATCCAAACTCAATTTTCGTAGTATACTTTGATTTTCTAGACATGATAACTGAGTAACTAAAAACATATAAGCAAACGCAAATGAAACTGATGCTGAAATAAACACTGTACAAAGCTTCAAAAAGCTATAGATTAAAGGAGGGAAATCTAGATAAAGCAATTTTATTTTTGAACATTTTAACTCCCACAAGCTAAGCACTCTTCACGGTTTGTTAAAGAGCACACCATCTGTGCCATATTCGTATTATCATCATACTCCACATTAGGCTTTTCCTGCATTCTCAACAATAATATTTCATGTCAGCATGTGCGAATCACATGAATACAAAAATTGATCACAATGAAATCATAATTACTTTGAGAGCAGTGGTATCAACAGTGAACTTAATAGCATCTGCTGCAGCTCGTGATCGAAGATAATACATCCCAGTCTTTAGACCCTTTTATGCACAAAGCAGAAAGCAAATATCATCAGCAAATAGTTGGTTCTGAAGGTACTTCATGTCTAAATATTAATGCCAATCAGCACAGCAAGGAATCAACATTGCTTACTATATTATTGCTGTAGATTTAACTTCTTTTTCTCCCCTTACTGACATTGTCTACCACTTAACAGGCCAATATACCCTCCAAATATATCCAAGTTTTTAAAAAAAAAAAAAAAAATCCTTTTTTTACTCTAACCATGCTTACAATTCAGTGTTAAATGGTTTTATCTTCAATATAAAAATTGCTACCTTGGACCATGCATAGAAATGCAAAGAAGTCAGCTTTCCAAAATTTGGTTGATCCATGTGAATATTTAGGCTTTGACTCTGATCTATGTAGCATCCTCGATCAACAGCCATATCTACCAATGTCTTTTGTTTGATCTCCCAAACAGTTCTACTCAAACAAAACTTAGTTAGACAGAATAAAATAAAGCAAAATTTTGGTTGGTTAAGAAATGATAAATCTCATACTTGTATATAGTCTTCAGCTCATCAGGTATTTCAGGTATTTTTTGAACTGAACCATCTTCATAGATAATCTTGTTCTTGATTGCAGGAGACCACATTCCCATCTCAGTCAAGTCATGAAGAAGATGCTTGTTCACAACAACAAATTCACCACTGTATAAGAGGCAAAGTTAGTAAATGAGAGGACTGTACACCAAGACAAAACGACCTGGGATGGGAAAACAAACCTTAGAACTCTGCGACTGTAGATATTTGATGTATATGGCTCAAAACACTCATTATTTCCAAGAATCTGGCTAGTAGATGCAGTTGGCATAGGGGCCACGAGAAGTGAATTTCTCACTCCATTCTTTGATATCATCTCGCGAAGTGCATCCCAGTCCCAACGATCTGAGGGTGTCACACCCCACATATCTGGTTGAAGAATTCCCTGGGCAATACGAAATCATTTAAGCAACCAGAAAAATCTTGGATGCAAATTTTTAACTCTAGACCTTGAAATTTAAGTTGAATATGCATTTGCATACATATGCTGCTGTATCAATCTAAACTTGGCTATAAAATTAAACTTATGCTCAGGACTTAAAAATGGAGGGAATGAAGCCTCTAAAGTTGATATACCTTGCTTAAAGGACTACCAGTGTATGTCTCATAGGCACCTTCTTTAGCAGCCAAATCAGATGAAGTTTTTAGAGCATGATAGTATATGGTCTCAAATATCTCCTTATTTAACTGTTGCGCCTGCATTAATATCCAAGTGAACAGAGTTTGCGTACAGCTAACTTAAAAGCACCAGCCCCATACCAGAAACAAGACTTACCTCGGGTGAATCAAATGCCATGCCAAGTAGTATGAAGGTATCAGCAAGACCCTGAACTCCAATACCAATGGGTCTGTGCCGTAAATTTGATCGCTTGGCATTTTCAACTGGGTAGTAATTAACATCTATTACTTTATTCAGGTTTGTAGTGACTATAGCGGTAATCTGTAATTAGTCATAAACACAAAACCATAACTACAAATGATGTAAAATCGTGTTAAAGTACATTGAAGACATCAGTTATTGTTAACAAGAACAATACCTCTGCTAATTTGTCAAAGTCAAAATACCGGTTCCCAGAGCCAGTGCTTCCGACAAGCTTGGATGGATGAGACTCCATTGGGACACCCTACAGTAACGATAAAAAAAAGCATTCAAACCAGGTAGAAAAACTCGTCAACAAACCAAATCATGTTGAGTCTAATAAATTGAGCATGCAAGAGATATCCTACCTTTTCTCTTACGTATCTTGGTAGTGCAATTGATGCCAGATTGCAAACGGCAGTTTCGGTTGGACTTGAATACTCAATTATCTCAGTACACAAGTTTGACGACTTAATTGTACCCAAATTCTGCTGGTTGCTTTTCCGGTTGCAAGTATCCTAGGATAAAGGAAATTACAGGACTTGCTTAACAGATAAAAACAGCAAATACAAATTATTAATAAGCAAAACGTATAAACTATAAAGTCAAAGTCATTTAAGGCACCTTAAAAAGCATGTAAGGGGTTCCAGTTTCTATCTGTGACTTCAGGATTTCAAACCAGAGGTTTTGTGCCTGAACAACCTTCTTTGCTTTGCCCTATTAATATTATAAATTAAAATACATTTAGTAAAATCAAGGCACTAAAGAGTAAAAGCACCGCGTGAAACATTTAAAAATGCGACATGTCTAGATTGAACTTACTTCTCTTTCGTACTGATGGTATAAGTTCTCAAATTCCTCACCCCAACAATCTGCCAAACCTGGTGATTCATTGGGACAAAACAAAGACCATTGTCCATTACTCTGAACTCTCTCCATGAAGAGATCAGGCACCCAAAGAGCATAAAACAGATCTCGAGCACGGTGCTCTTCCTGCAAACATATCACCAATACATGGCAATAAGAATAAATAATGCTTAAACAACTCGTTGATAACAGTAAAAGTAAATTGTTGCACCACCTTTAACCTTATACAATCATACCTTTCCATGATTTTTTCTTAAATCCAAGAATTCAAATATATCAGCATGCCATGGCTCCAAGTACACAGCAAATGCACCTACAAGAAAAACATAAACATACAGGTAAAGATAGCAAATTACAGAGCCATTAAATATAGAAATTGCATATGAATCGTCTACCTTTCCTCTTGCCTCCCCCCTGATCAACATAGCGAGCAGTATCATTAAACACGCGCAACATTGGAACAATGCCATTGGATGTCCCATTTGTCCCGCGAATATAACTGCCAGTAGCACGAATGTTATGAACAGAGACACCAATTCCTCCAGCTGATTTGCTGATGGCAGCACACTCCTTTAATGTGTCATATATCCCCTCTATACTATCATCTTTCATGCACACAAGGAAGCAACTGCTAAGCTGCCAATTCACATGAACACTCAGTTGAATAAGACCCAAGATCATCAATTTACGAATTCATTACTTGAAAACAAAAATGCTTATGAAAAGAGCAAAATAATTTGCAATCATACTTGAGGCCTAGGTGTTCCTGCATTGAAAAGGGTTGGTGATGCATGGGTGAACCATCGTTGCGACATCATGTGGTAAGTTTTGACAGCAGATTCTATGTCATCCTTATGAATCCCAACCGCAACCCTCATCAACATATGCTGAGGCCTTTCCACAACCTTTCCTTGAACCTTCAATAGGTAAGATCTCTCGAGGGTTTTGAACCCAAAATAATCGTAATCAAAGTCCCTGTCATAGATGATCTCGCTGTCCAAACGAGCAGCATTCTACAACCAAACAAAAAAATTTCTCAGAATAAGTTATTTGAAATTCCTTTTGCTTAAAATAAAAAAGTATGTAGTTAAAAGTTTGTAATATTTTAAAACTTCTTTTTCTTACTATTCAAATACATGAATTATAATAATTTTGAAATACCTGTCCAAACACAACCTTAGCCTTCCATATCATTAACCAAAAAAAAACCTATCTTATGGTCAATGTCCAGATGCCTTACATAATCATAAAACGTGTTGCCCATCTAAAAGTATATATATATATAAGTCAGAACATGAATACCTTCATAATTATTCCATAGACATCATCAGCGATCAGAGGAGCCTTAAGCCCAGATCTCTCGTTAAAATGATCATACATCACTTTGATCCTGAATCCACCACAAAATCGACCACGGTCAACACAAAGCCATGCTAACCTAAACAAATTAAGCTCGCAATAAAAAACTTATATCACACTTACGTCTCCGAAAATGACTTTTTGGTGTTCTTGTGCAAATTGGAAACAGCTATCCTAGCAGCCAACTGCAACAACCAAAATAACTTACAATAACCCATCCCAATCATAAAATCCTAAAAACATACTTTATTCAACAAATTTAGCCGACCGACGGAGAACATGACGAAAACATTGAAACAAAAGAGGGGAAAAAAAACTAACACAAGCATAATCAGGATGGTTTGCCGTCAAAGCAGCGGCAGTTTCAGCGGCTAATTCATCGAGTTGACTTGTGGTGACGCCTTTATAGACGCCGGCGCACACTTTCTGAGACACGAGAACGGGGTCACAGTGATCGGTGCTTAACCCGTAACTAAGCTTCTTTAGCCGTGCGGTTATCTTGTCGAAGTGAACCGTTTCTTGTCGCCCATCCCTCTTTACCACATACATTTTGTTTCTTGTGTTTTTTGAAGAACTAGTGTCTCTGATGGGTAGTGTAGTGACTGAACCAGATTTGGCGCGTATAAGAGAAGGGGAAATGGCGTGTAATATATAGTGCGGTTGAGAAAGGGAGGGGATGGGGTTTGAAATTTTGAAATTAGGGTTGTGGGCTCTATTGGGCTTGGGCTTCCCTCTCGATTTTAAAATTTCACGCCAGATCGCTCTCTATTGTAATTTTGATTTTGAACATCTTTTATTGACCATGATATTAGTTTGTTTCCACTTTCACTTTTGAGATTGGGATGTGGGTAGGCGGCGGGTAACCAGGGGTGGAGTTGGTGGTGGGGCCCCACTGCTGTGTGCAATTGCCATCTAAATGCTAATACAAGCCAAACTACGCGCCATCTCTCTCTTGGTGCGGCTTGGGTCTGTTGGCTAGAACCGTTGGATTGGTGGGTCCGGATATTTTGATGGCTGTAAGATGATGCTTCTTCAGCACTTTTCTTTTCCGGTATTAAACTTCTTCCGCACTCTTTTGTGAGTTCAGTGCTTACCTCACATGCCTGTCACTCAAATTTCACCAAGACAAAAAGCATTTACGAGGATAGAGTGTCATTAATTTTTTTTGTCTTAAAGTCCTGATATTTGAACTCTTGGTTTTATTTGAATTGTTTTGAAAGGGATTCAAGTTTGAGTGGAAAGTGGATTTCCAATTTTTTTTAGCTTAAGCTTCTGAATTCATTTGAGCGCAAATTTCTTTAAAAAATTGCGCAGTCACTTCCCTGAATGGAGTCATTATGCATTGGCTATCCGATTTTACACTCATTTTACATCACCTCTGTGTGTTATCCAGATACTGATGTTCATTGGACACTACTTGCTATTATAGAGGGCTAGAGGCTGAGAAATTATATTTGAAGCATCAGATTGTAGGTGTGCAAGGAAGTGAAAAAAAAAAAAAATAGGTGTTTCACTTGCATCAATTTTGATAAAACAGTAGTAGAGTCCATGGAAAGTAAGGAAGTACTATCAACTACAGCTGTGTAAAGCAGTGTGTTTCATGTACTAAAATACCTAGATACCTGGATTATAGAAAAGATACTATATTTAAGGAATAAGTTTATTTTAAATTTTTTTAAAAGATTTAATTAATTAAACAAGGTTTATTTAAAATTTATAATAATATATTAAATAAATTATATTTTAAAATGAATAATATTTTAAATTAAAAACTCTAATACTTTTTGTTGAAGTTGAAAAGTGTCTTTTTTATATAATCTCTTATGCATTATTGTTATATGATCTATCCTATACATACTAATTTGCATTTATGTTGTCTCAATTATTTTTATTGCTGGTTTGACTTATACATTATATTTTTGGGTATTTATTTATATTATATGTAATTCTTTTTTATTATTTTTTTTTATTTTTAGGCCAACAATATTTTTTCTAATTGAGAGCAATAAAATAATTTATTTACTTGAATGTTTTAATACGAAGTAAGTCATTAAAAAGGTTAATATGCTAAAATAGACTTTTAAAAAGGTTAGGCTAAGTTTAATAAAAAGTCTATTATAAATAATAGGTTAGACTTTAACTTTAAAATTATTAAATAGGTCAGATCTATTTATACAAAATATAATTTAGATTATTTTTATTCCTAATTATTACTTATTGCAATGAGAGAAAGCTAACTAGTATAAATGTTAAGAATACATGTGACAATTTAGTAGGAAAGAGAACTAAATGCATAACTTTCTAAAAAAAAAAATTGGTCAAGCAAACTATTAGATAAAATAAAACTTATTTTTTTGCTTAAATAAAAAAAGAATTAGACTTTCAATTCTCCCATAAACTAGAAAGAATTTGGATTAAGACAGTCTTAAACTTTTTGGAAGCCTTATTCTAATTGTGAAAATTAGGTCCTTCTATCCCTAATTTTTAAAAATAAAATAAAGTCACATCTTTAATATTTTACAATATCGTAATACAATTGTATTTTACAAAATAAAGTACAAAAGAAGTCAAATTACTTTATTGCTTTTGATAATGACATCCAAACAGAATATTAAACTAAAACAACTTTCTACTTAAAAGTGTTGTCCTTCTAACACTTTGAAGCAAATCCATCAACCAAATCTTCATATTGTAATTTTTTCAAAAGATTATTTTTTATTGCAATCATCACTAATTCATTAAGTCTTTCTTGCAACATTGTAGAACGTAAGTAGGATTTCAACATCTTCAACTTTGAAAAACTCTTATTTGCATATGCAATAGTAATAAAGATAGTCAACAAAATTCTATATGCAATAATTATATTCGGAAAATAATATAAGTTTCTCAAAAACTTCAAAATATCAATAGGACCCATTTTTTCTTTAGGCAGGACATCCTCAAAAAGCTTTAACTCCACATATAATTCATTCCCATCAATATCAGATTGTTGATTATGCTTAAGTGCATTTTTTGGCATACTACAACAAGACTTTAAACTTATATCATCAAGTAACTACAACTTATGAGATGTAAACAAAAAACTAAAAATACTTTCATATTGTTGATATTGCTCAAATTAACTATTAAGAGAACCAATTGTTCGATCAACAACATAGAAAAAATAATTAATCTTAAAAGACTCTTCTTCAAATAAAGAAGCAACTAATGATGTATTTGAATTTTCATCAAAATGTTTTTTTCTTCGAATTTCATGCCTTTTAGGAAATACTAGATTAATATCCATTCTAATAGTAATTTTCTTAACTTTATCCAAGGCATCATAGAAACTAGTTTCTCTATACCCCTCAAAAATAGTAATTAACTCCTTGATTTTCTCAATGACAACATCAATAAGCATGTCCTTGTAAAAGTTTGCTAGCAGAATTAATAGCAGATAGTATGTCAAACCAAATAATTATTGAAACTAAAAACTCAAAATCACCAAGCTCGTTGTTTGTTAAGGATTTAGCTTCACTTATTGTTTTATAATCATTATCAATATCTGCAACTTGAAGTAAAGCTTCTCGTATTTCTAACATTTGCAATCTTATTGCTTTAACACTGTCAACATGACTCTCCCAATGAGTGAATGACAATGACTTGGGAGTATATTTTTTCACATTATCCTTTAAAATATCTCATCTCTTAGTAGAATGTGAAAATATTGTATAAATACGTTGAATAATGCCAAAAAAATCTCTAGCTTTACCATATATGTTTGTCATATCACATAATGCCAAATTAAGACATGACAACCACAAGGAGTATAAAGTGCTCTAGCATTTATGTCTAACAATTTTCTTTGTACTCCTTGATGCTTTCCTTTCATATTTAATCCATTATCATACCCTTGTCCACGCACATCAAATATGTCAAGATCAAGAATTTTTAACTCATCTTGTAAGACACTAAAAAGTCCTTGACCACTTGTATCTCTCACATTTAAAAATCCTAAAAAAGATTCTTCAACATTATCAAAGACATTTACTCGTTGTGGCTAATATCAGGGGTACAGTCAAGTATCACTCAAAAATATTTTGCTTGTTTTATTCTTTTGATAATTTAAGATTTAATCGCAGAAGCAAGCAAAAGTATAAGCTCATTTTAAATCGTATGCCTAAGATAATGATAGTGAATATTGTCATTTGTAATGCGTCTAACATATTCTTGGACAACTGGGTCAAACTCAGCCAACATTTCAATTAAGCTTAAGAAATTTCCATTGCTATTTTGATACAATCTCCCATTAGTACCTCGAAATGCTAAACTATGCTTAGACAAAAATTTTACAATTGAAATAATTCTAAACAAAACTTTTTTTCAATGGTCTTTTTATTTCTCAACTAGGCTTTGAGCCACTTTATCAATGGTTTTATTCTTTTGGAACTTTAGACACTTTCATACCAAGTGGCCATATTTTTAACATGTTTAATGCTTGTCTCATGCTCTTTAAGTCTTTCTCCAACATAGTGCCAATCTCTAAAACCTTCATTTATTAATTGACCTCTACCAATCCCTTGTTTAAAAATTTTACAACAAAAATAAAATACTCTATCAAGTTATTTTGAATAAACGAGCCAATTTTTATCACATTTTCCCCATTTGATAAAACTCTAGTGTACAAATTAGCAGTAATCGCCTAGAAAATTTATCTTTAGGACCTTTATCAATGGAACGATCTCTTTTGAGACTTATTTTTACTAACAAATCAATCATTTTAGAATAAGGGCATCCTAATTTATAGAATCAAATATATCAAACAAATAAAAAGTTTCAAAAATATTTGCATCATCGTCTTAATTGTCAAGTGAATCATTCAAATTGTCATTTTCAGCATGATTACTATTATGATTTTCAATAGATATGTCATCAGCAAACTCATCATTAACATTTTGATTTACCTCATTATTAGTATGCAAATTGTGATTATGATTCTCAACAAGGACTGCATCATCAAACTCAACATCAACATTTTGATTCTCCTTATTGTTATTCTGCATATTATCATTCTTAGTATTCACCACGTTTTCAACATCAAAATTATTAGAATTTTGATTCTCAACAGAAACTTATGGGTCTTTTATAACAAATTTATCTAGAGCTCCTCTTTGAGATTGAATTAACAATTCATCCTTTTTTTTTCCTTACATTTTTTATATCCAAATTCAAATTTTATGATTTGAGTCATAATTTAAAACTAAGGCAAAGTAAATGAAATAAAAGGATTGAAACAACCAATTAATTCAATCAACAAAATTCTATTTCACTGTCAATTATCTCTCCAACAAAGTTCAACCTTTAAAAAAAAGAGTAATTATTCTCTGTTAAAAACTATCACACATTAGTACTAAAAAATAAAAAACATCTACTGACTTATAAACCGTTAATTTCAATTTACCAAAAAATAACATGAACTTGTTTGTAATTGGTAATTAATATAGTTATAATCGAATTGGAATCAAAATATTCAACCCTCAAAAAGAAAATAATATACAATAGTCAATCTCAAAATTTAAAAGTCAGTGTAATTTCATTTAAAAAAAAAAGTAAAAGAGTACTTGAATTGATATTTCTAAATGTTGGAGAAGATGAATCGTTAATAAAAAGATAGATCAAATTGTATTTTTTCCTCTTCAACAAACAATTTTTATTTTTAATATGAAGAATGGTTGAATGGGTAAAAATATAAAATAGGGGGAAAATTTAGCTGTTTGACAAAAATAAATTAGAAACTTCGATTCTGAAAACAATTGAATTAATGATTTCATCATGAATAATCCAAGGATGGAAAAAATTATCTTCATCCCATAATTGATTGAATTAGAGGAAGAAGTTGAAAGATTTAGGTTGACAAATTTATTTATTTTTTGAGAGGATGAAAAAAAATTATGGAAGCTTAGGAAATCACCCATAATTAAATGAGAATTGTAGATAGAATTATGGAAAATATCATAAAAGATGGAAATTTGGAGAGTTAATTTTGGAAATTGATTGAGGTGTGAATTTTTAAGAAGACCAAATTTGGAGATAAGGAGAAATACGCGGTAGTTAGCATGCAGAACTGCTTTGCAATAATTAAGAAAAAAAAACTAAAACAATTTTTGTGGGCTTGTATATTTGGAGGCCCTAATAACTTAGAGGTCCTGTGCAGAGGACCAGTTGGCCCTGGCTGATCTACGACCCTAATTTGGATCCTTTTGAAATTGATAATGATAGAAAGTTTTGTTTCTTATAAATTGGAAATAAAGAAAAGTATGACAAAAGAATGTTAGCAACACACTCTCTAACATTATCTAACACACTCTTTATTATTGGCTAAAATTTATTGAAAACTAAAAAAGTATGAAAGGAAAACGTGACATGATTTTTATAGTTTTTAATAAAGTTTAGTTAATAATGAGGAATGTCTTAGAAAAAAATTATTAGAAAGTATATTATTAACATTATTCAAATAGGGAATATTAAAGTAGCGATAAAAAATTTTAACATTAAAAAATATGTAAAATTTAAGCAAATATATTACATTAAAAAAATAATTAATTAAATAATTTCTCTTCACTTATTTTCTTTATTTTCATATCATTTAAAATTATGTAGTAGTATACATAACTTAAAAAATTAATTAATACTTCATTTTTAAACAATGGAGCATAATAATTCATTATATTTTGCTTAATTTTCATCAATTTCATAATATTCTTAGCGAACATATTTTACTAAAGTATTGAAATAAATAAATTTAACAAAAGTTGATAGGAATATACAATATTTATTGTATTTTTCAGTTCCTCCTGGTGATTCACATTTCCTTTATCCTGCCTTGCCTACTTAGTCTATTATCACTCCTATAAAAGTCAAGTTGCATACTCCTATTCTTGACCTCATTCTTTCTCATGTCTCAAACCCTCTCACCCATTGCATACTCCTCCTCCCACTATACCCGAATGGAAAGATGTTTAAGTAGTAGAACTTTCTATTCGTCCTGACCCTTCTTAGAGAAACCCTTCATCACCTCTACCCTTTCTCCCTTTTAGATCCCCTCCATGTACGACTAGCTAAATTGACATATATGATAAAGACTCTTTATCTGCTCCTTTACTTCATTTTGCATCTCTTTCTACTTTTGACGAGTTTGATTCATCTAAAGATTACTCTCTTTATGATTGAATGATGTTGCTTTTATTTTATGATATAATAGTAAAAAATACTACCCGTAAGATTTCTTTTTGAACTACTGTTTCAAGACCTTTCAATAACATTTTGTTTATGTTATTTAGTTGATGTTTAGAATCCTTGTAAACTATTTAAATAAGTGTTAATAAAGAGTGCATTATACACAATAACTCTCAAAGAATAGAATATATATATATATATATATATATATATACACAGAGAGAGAGAAATTGATGTTGGATGTTTGTATGTGTAATTAATATGTGCATTAAGTCTTGGAGGTAAGGTGTCACAGTTAAATATTTATGGACTAGTTAGAGAGATTTCAAGTTAAGAGATAGAAAAAGAATGTGGACTAGTACAATGAAATATATGATTATCTTCAAAAACCTTAGATTTATTAAAAATTCAAGTAAAGGTACATTGTATGTGAAATTGACGACTACTAATTTAATCATAATTTTTGTCTATGTTGATGGCTTGCTTGTAACAGGGAATAAAGAGAACTCAATAATAAAATTTAAAGTTTAAAATATTACGAGTGTTTGAAGTGACAAACCTTAAGCTTATGTCTTTCATTTTGGATATGAAAGTAAAACAAGATCATAGTAGAGTCTTCACCAAAAGGGTATGCAACAAAAATACTCAAAAAAATTTGTATGGAGGATTGCAAAAGCATTGATACTCCAATGAACCAAAAGAAAAAATCCAACAAAAATGACAAGGTTGATAAGGTAAAGAAGCACTAGTTTAGAAGCTTAAACAACTGTTTAATATATCTTACTATAACTCAATCAAACATTATGTTTGCAGTAACCATATTGTCAAAATTTATACATTATATTAGTGAAGTACTTTTTCAAGCTGCCAAATAGATTGTAAGATATATAAAAAAAAAATTGTAAATTATGGTGTCAAGTATATTCACTCTCAAAATTTTTAATTTCTTGAATATTTTGATAGTGATTAGATTAGTTCAATTGAATCACAAGTTGCTACTACAAATTGTGAGCTGTGTCTCATTACTTAACTAATTTTTACTTCAAAGGACATACCACTTGCATTCTCTACATATTGTTCATGGTATTTTGGCATCAAAATTGACATATTGTATTTGCAAATATTTGTATGTTGCAAATCCTATTGCCGTAGTTGTTGTGAATCAAAGGTTTAAAGTTTGGTATTTTATCACTTCTTGCTTGTTGCAAAATTAATTTTGCATCAAAGGAGATGTCACTCTACCCTTTTGTTGTGTTTTGGTCTATATTAAACCATTTTGTTCAGATTATTGTGACCAAACGAGAGTGTTTGTAAGAAGTTGTTTTGTGTTAGTATAGTTGGAAAAACCTATAGAATTGAATGTATATGTGTGTGTAGTGGATTGAAACTTTACAAAATTGTGAGAAATTTGGATGTGAGAATTGTGAAATGATCAAGTGTAATGTTATCTAATGTATGTATGTTATGTGATGTTTGTGAGTAACTAAACTTAAGAATTTCTATATATGATCTCGAGTGCTAGTCTTAGTTTCCTCCTGCATGTTGGTTAGTGTTTTTGAATATAAGTAGTGGCTGATTTTTGTGGATAGAATATGTGGACTTGATTTGAGTATACCTAAATGTTGAAACTAAATATGTTGTGTGGTAATGTAGACCTTAACCTGCCCCACAATAACGTAAGTAAGGGCATGACCTAGGAAAATACTTAAAAAGGCTAATCCCTTAGGACTTTTAGAGAACCAAGAGGTACATGCTACCATGAAGATACTTTAGATGAGTGGAAACTTAGAAGATCTCAATTAGAATTTGTTAAGTAGTTAAGAAGGAAGATTAAAATAATTTCATTAGACTTAGACAATTTGGGGTTGGACTTTACTAATACTATTTGGAAGGTAAGTATACCTATCAAAAAGTAATAAAGGGTTCTTAAATTAAGTTCTCGAAATATCATCCTACAAGGATTGTTTTCCAATTACTAAGAATTTTCTAATTCAATTGTTTAAGCTTCAAATATGTGAGATTAATTAAAAATAAGAATTTATAAAATTAATTATAAAACTAAGAACTAAGAGCAAGGAATACAAATGCACGTCTTGGTTGAACTTATCGGAGAGGAACCTAGGGTATATGGGTTTTCTCATTCAATCCTTTATGTTATTTTTCTATTTAACTCTAAATTCGATTTTCTTGTGATTACCAATCATTCATAAGAATACTATTAATACCCAATGGTCATGCAATATTAATATTCTTTTCTCTAAATTAACATCTCCAATGATTATGCAAGACATCAATTTAAGAAAGTTTAATGAACCTATGAACTTGTTAATTTAATAATGATTAGAAGAGAAAGATTGGTTTGGTCCACCTAATCCTTTGTCTTGTTTTACCCTATAGATCTATTAATTAACCGAGGTACGGTCACCTGACGATATAATTAATTAAGATTAAGAAAGAAGCGCAATAAGATAAAAATTAATCACAAAACATAAATCAAATATCAAAATTCTATAAATTTATGAACAATAGTTCTCATAGCTCTAGTTATGGACTTAGTTACTCATGCTAAAGAAAAGAACTAAAACAATCATAAACAAAGTCATAATCAAAAGAAATAGCAAACTAGAGTATGAGATGTGTTCTCGGTCTTCAAGTACGATCGCTTGAAGCTCAAAGTCTCGCCAAGCATGTACCAAGGATCCCGTGCAAGAGAAACGAGATCAGATGTATTCTAGAGCCTTACAAACTCTTCATAAATGGGCTTCACGCAGATGTGCATAGCTATGCAAGGCCTTAAGCACGACTGTGCATGGGCTCGAAGCACCCCCGTGCTTATTGAATGGGTCTAGGCGTGCTGACTGCTGCGAAGCTCTAATCTTCCATCAATTTGGGCCTAAAATTCACTTGCGGCCTCTTTATACCAAACTGCACAATTAATATATAAATTAGTGTAAAACTCAAATAAAATAAAGGTCAAATATGAATATATGGGCTGTAAAAGAGGACCTAATTACAGACTTATCAAATACTAAGAAAACCTAGAGTTATGTAGATATCGTTAGTAAGTAAAGAACCTAGATAAGACATGGAACATAGCTAGAACATAATAAGTGAGGGAGGAAATTAAGTCAATCTAACCTTAAGCAACTAGAAATAAAAAGCGAGAGAATAACTGAGGCTATATTAATAATGCAATACCAAATTGTTAAACCAAGATAAAGTTAAAGGAGAAGCAATCCAAATAAAAACTTAGATACCAAAGAGGGTTAAGAGGTTAATGAATTATGTTTCATAGGCAAGATTGAATATATGTGCTATAGGTGACCAACGTAGGTGTTGAGATTTAGAATCTTAATTAATTATTAATAATAATAATAATAATTTATTAGAGTTGAATGTATAACTAATAATAACGATAATATTGAAATTTCAATGATTAATTATCCATCGTAAATCATAAGCATGTGAGGAAGGAAATTGTCAAAGTTACAGTGCAACACACTATAGGATGCTTATATTTAGATATAGGGAGAACTTTAAGGGGGATGACCTAAAGCCATATCACGTCACCAGCAAACTCTTGCTAATTTTGACGTGTACACCTATTATCGAGGTCGTGAGACGACCATTCCTTAACGGCACTCTTTTAGAGTGGAAAATGTCAACAAGTTCTCTTAAATACAATTATGTGTGCTTCTATATAATATGGAATGAAGCCCTTCTACTACCTTTGACAAAGATGATTATAACTAAGCAAAAATATTGACATAAGGGACATGCATTGCATCACTTAATCTAATAGAAATTGGATTCATAACTTATTTACATTATGCATAATAAATTATCGTAAATTATATTTGGGTAGATTGGATATTGATGCAAATATTTGGTTGAATATTGATTCCCTTGATTACTTATATTTTAATGCAATGGTTGTTTGATGAATTGTATTTTGTGTTTTGGACTCATCCTCTTATGTACTTTTAGTGTTATGTTTTCCTTGTTGTTTGTGATAATGTACTATACAAATGAGCATATATTAGTCTAAGATTTAGGTTATGCTCAGTGGGGAAGACATGTGAATATATGACTTAAAGACACATAAACGCACCTAAAAGGGGTTGGTAACCCTGGGTGCAGAGCCTATTATGGAGAATGGCTAGAAACCATACCAGTCGACAATATTTTAGTAAAGATTTCCATCCTCTTACCCATGTTAGAGTAATATCTTCCTTTTTCTTTCCTAAACTGTTCACCATTACAACCCATTTCACCCGTTATGCTCTATAACTTGATTATGTGAGTTCTCACATGGATACCCAAAGTTCTTTCTCAAATACTCCTACAGACATTGGCCATAACACCATATCCCAGGGCCCCTTCTCTACTTCTAGAACCTGAGTAAAAGGATGTTGAAGTCATTGAATTCTCTATTAGCCCTTTTCTCACATATTAATCTCCTTTACTCATACTACCCTTTAATGAGACAGGACCTTCTATGCACCGCTCATCACCATCACCACTTTAACCTTTATTCCTATCACCCTTGTCTTTTATTGGATAAAGAGACAATGATGATAAACTTCCTCCTACTCCTCACACTAGGCATGAGACATGGATATTTTCTTGGATAATGTTAATTCGAATCCAACTAAAGACTCTATTTCTTTAGAAAAATTTCTTTAGTCTTTATTTTAATGTTTTAGTTAGAACTACTTTTAGGGTGTGGTCATGTATTTTAATACTTTTGAGGACTTGTAAATTGGAGCATGTTTTGCTATGATTTTGTTAGGTTTTGTAGATGCCTATTATACATTAGAATGTTTTTTTTTATCTTATTGACTTTATAACTTCTATATTGCTTGATTGAGATTCGTTACATGAATTTCTCTATACATATATGTTGTATGTTTTTACTATGAGACTAGGTTGTTGATGGGTAATATTACCTTATGAATCTTTTATTAATCATAATATTTATATACTTGTGAGGCAGTTGAAAAAATGATTATATCATTACTTTGACAGATAGATGAAAAGTTAATGTAAGTTATTTTATTATACGTTGTATGAAATTTATAGAATGATATATTTAATTGATTACGTGAAGGAAATATTATACACAGGTGAATGTATTTATCATGTTGAGATATGTTAGGGAGGTTAACTCTCTCATTTAAAGGAAGTATACCAAATTGTTTGTATGTGTATGTATGCTTGGATTGTGTATATTAAGTTTATTAGGCCGTCGTCATTGTGGAACGTCATAACATCCCCCACTATTGATTAAAATGTATTAAAAGTTACAAAAATCTTGTCGTTTCCATTCTTAACTTAATGTTTCTGTCTTGTACTTTTTAATTTTTAATAAATTTTAGTTAATGATAATGAGTGTGTTAAAGTGTGTATTGCTAACACTTTTCTTAAATTTAATGTATAAAGAAAGAAAGTTGTGGTGCAACTTTATTACATCACTTGTTATTATATTTGTTGCCAACATTTTTGTTTTATGATATATAAGCAACACTACTTTTTGGATTCCATGTATACATGCCTAACAATACCTAGATCAAGAGTGTGATTAAATGATTTTGGACAATATATACTTGGCATTAAAGTAATTTAATGCTACAATATTTTTAAACATGTTTTTTTATAATAATAAAATCTAAATAAAAAGTAAAAGACAATGTTCTTTATACAAATAATAGTGAAGAACTTGTCTTGGTGTTTTTTACACTGTTTTTTTAAAATAATAGACTTATAAATAAAAGTAAAATAAAAATTTCTAAAATTTTTATTCATAAATAATTTAAAAATAATTATATTGATAAAATGTTTGAATTCAAAACAATGGTAGATAAAATCTTATTTTCTTACTCAGTGTGCTTCTTAATTTTAAAAGAATTAAATTCTTATAATAAATAATATACTTAATATAAACTATTATTCAAATATTTTGTATTCATGCTTCCTTCATAAACACACAAATGTTTACTATATTTTTCAACATTTATGTATGTTGTGTGTAAGATTTGAAGTGTATTACATAATTCAAACGAGTTTTGTAACATTTCATCTTCCATGTATATCCAAAATATATGTTTCATATTAAACAAAACTTAACTATTACTATTTTTTAAAAAATTTAAAAAATATGAATTAAATTAAATCTAATGGAATTTCACAATTTATAAACAAATCTTTTATTCAACATGATCTTATGTAATAAGCAAATACACATATTCAAGTTTCAAAAATTTAAATTACATTACGTTTGTGATGATTTAAAGTATTTAGTCTTAACTAACAATGTATCTCTTAAATTTAATTAAAATATATTTCTTTAATGAAGACAATAAGATTTTGTTTTAAGATATCATACTTATTTCATTCATGCGTAAGTTAGGTGTCACCAGTAATTAGATCTCATAATTAAGGTGAAAAAAATGTCCACTCCAATTTAGTTAGAAATATCAAGAAACTTTTAAATACTGCAATGCCATTATGTGTAATGTATTTGTTTGTCAAATTTCACCTAGTCTTTAGTAAGGTAAACATCTTTGTATATCCCATAGCGTAACTTCATATCCATGTTTATTATGACATCTAAAGATGATAAAAATGAGGCTAAGTAAAAGGGCGAAGATACAATCATATTAATTAAAACATAATATAATTAGACTAGGTGGATATAAAAGAGAAATAATAATATGATTGAAACATATATTAAAGTAATCATATCACTATCATTAGCATCAATATTAACTCAATTCTAGTTATATCAAATAATGCAACAACTCATCACAAACTATTACATGTGAGATCACCTAATCACTACTTAAATTTACAAATCATAAATTTCTCAAATGAACATGCAAAGAGACTTGTGCTTACAACTAAAGGGGTCATGTGGTGCTAACATGTCTAATAAAATTACATGATATTAATTTGTGAAACATTTGGACAATACATAACTACATACTACCACAACCTTGATGATGTTAAGTGTTTGGTGGAGCTAGCATAATTGTCACCACAACCTTACAATACATGGTAGATACTTCATGGTCCTTATTAGACTATGAACCAAACTAAATTTCCCACTCAACATGTCAACCATGCATTATCCCATCTCTCGCCAATCACTAGGTGTAGTAATATCAATTTTCATACATATCACATTTAGATCAAAATACTAAAACAATTGGTTAAAGTTTCATGTTTGCAACCCAAGACACCACACAGTGCTAATAACATATAGTCAAATCACATAATTTTATTTTGTGAAACATACTAATTATACACTCTACCACGACCCAATAACAAGTACTCGAAGGAGGTATGATAACTAACACCACTATCTTATGATACAAAGTATCCATTAGTTGGCCTCTAGGCTAAATCTCCTAATTTAGTATGCCAATTGTAAACTCTTTAATCACTTATCAACATCAAACAAACTTACATTTGTCCTTAAACTTACAACATCTTAACATGTGTGTGTGATCTCAAACCAAAATATCATATTGAGTGCAACCACATCAAACATTTTAATTTAGATAAATTTAAAATTTTACAACAAAAAATTTGACATTTTAAAGTTTTTATAATATTAAGTTAATCTGTTTTAGAATTGTTTAGTCAAAATTATGATACATCAAAGTGAACAAACTTATAACAATGGATATAAAGTAATTCGTCTTACTTTTTTGTCATGACCATATTGTATGTTTAAAAATTATAAAACTTAACAAGAATTATCATATGCAACTTTTTAAACACTACTACTTTCATAACTCAACTTTTTCGCATTAAAATAAAAATAATTTAGATTAATTTTTGAAACATAATAAATTACTTTTAAGTTTCAACACTATTTATAAATATATTTTAAATTTTTAAAACTTTTTAGTGGATTTATTAGTTTAGAATTTCATAGGATTTTAAAACTTTTTTTTAAAGTAAAAATGTCTATTAGTATTTAATTAGGATTTTAGTCACTTAAAAATAATCCAGTGATATTCAATTTGGATTTTCAATATTTTTTAAAGAATTCATTAAAAACTATTGGTATTCATTTGAGACTTTTTGCAATTTAAAAATAATCCATTGATATTAAAAAATATAAGAATTTTAAAGGATTATTGTATTAGAGGGATTTGACTTTTAGTGGTATCTATAAATACCAAATTTATAAAACAATCACATCCAAACCCATCAAATTTTGGAGGATTGTTTGAAGTGATTTTTTAAGTGCTCAAGTAAATTTTTCATCTCTTTTTTTTGTATGCTTTTGTCTTCTCCATTTTTTTCTCTGCTAATAATATTGCACTACTGCTTATATATAATACTAAACTATTGTTACCATTTCATTCTCCTATTTAGTGAAAACATAAATGACAGTGTCATTGACTTGTTTTATTTAGTTAAGTTTGTTTCTCACATATATAACACATAAAACACTTGAAATTTTAATTTTTAAGTAGTAATTTTTTTATAACACGCGTTAAGAAAAGTAAAAGGTAAAAGCTAGAATTGATATCATGATCTCTACAATCAATTGTAGATCTTTAAATAGTTAACTAGCACATTTAACTATTGAGATATTTGTCTATACCATATAACATTTTTTTAATTGAATAAATTGATGTTTAAATATCTAAAATATAGAAATAATAATATATACCATATACATGTGTATATATATACAGTTAAGCCTTTATAGTGTTATAGTATTGTTTTTAATTATATATGGACATATTAGGTGATATATAAATTTAATAAGTATTCTTATCCATAATTATTTATATAACTAGTTTCTAACATATTTATATAACTACATAACTTTTTTCGCAAATAATATCGTTCTGATAATTTTCAATTGAACCGATAGACGAACCTTCATGTTTAATATTATCAGTTAATGAAAATAATAATTCTGAGTATATGATTCAAACTCAGGAGTAAAAGCGAAAAAACACTAATGCTTGAAGGACTAATATAGCTATAAATATGTGAGTGAATGATATTTAAGAGAACATGATATTATGAAAAATTATTATTATTTATTTAGATATTGTTATTTTTTATTATTTTTGTCTTTGACTCTTTTTAAATTTGAATGTATAAAAATTTTTTTGAACATTTTATGGCAAAAATTCACAAAATTCTGCATAATTAATTAAAATTCTGACTTAAAAGTCTTACAAAATCCATTAAAATCATAATTTTAAAGTCTTGCAGAATTCTGCAAAGTCTTTTAAAATTCGTATGACTTTTTTTAACTAAAAAAATTATTTAAAATCCTAATTCAATACACCTCCTTAATCTAAAATTATTCTAAGTAAGCTTTTAATCAATGTTGAGTTCACATAAAAATTACTTTTTTAACTTATGTTATTTTAAAGTAAATTAATCAAAATAATGGTTATAATATAATGTTTAACTTTTCCTAATAATTATAAAATTTATACTAAAATTTTACTTTAAATCTTTTCTAATTTAAAAAACTACTATAAATAAGCTTTTAAATAAAATTAGATTTACAAAATTAAGATACCTACCCAGGAAGTAACATTTACATTGTAGTTTATTCAAGTTGAACTCTAAAAGAGTATGAAAATCTAAATTATTGCTAATACAAGCATTGAATCAAAACTCTAATGATAATAAAAACAACAAAATTAGAAGTTGTGTAGTATTTTTATTCCTACACATCATTTATTATAAATTATTAAATTTTACAAAAGTTAAATGAGTTTTTTTTTAAATATAAAATATTTTTAACCTATAAGAAAATATTTATTTATTTTTATACTTATTTTTCTCTTATAAGAAATTATTTAAACTGGGCCATTTAACTTATTTAAAGTAAATAATAATTTATTATTAGTGATTTAATGATTTTTTAAAATAATTATCCTAAATAGTACATTTTTTAGTATCTAAAGTTATAGAACTTTGTTAATTTATTAATTAAAATTATATAAAAACATTTTTTAATTTCTAAACTTATCAGAAATCAATATTTGATTCTTAAAATTAGAAAAAAAAAACATTTTGGCATAAACCCAATTAGAAAAAATATCTCAAGAACAAAGATTTCACAGACTCAACAGTCAGAAGTTATAATAGTTTGAAATAAAACAAAACAATTTTTTTTAATGAAATAACCTTAAATACGTAAAATAGATTATGTTATAACACTGGCAATGATGCAGGTAACGCCTCGACACTTAACCTAAACATATTAATAATTATAAGAAATAGTTTTTTAAAGAATTATTTAATAATTTTTTATTATGTCAAAGATTAAAATGATTAATTTTAATAGTTTTATGAACTACTTTTTTATAATTTCAGCGACTAAATTAACATATAACTATAATTTTAGTAAATAAAATAATTATTATTATTTTGTTATAATTAGAGGCACTTTAGTAATTTTAAAGACAAAATTGATAATTGCGTATAAATTCAAAAATTAATATTACATATTAGTTGGTGAGTATATGTAACAAAAGATTTAGATAATTATTTGATGATATAATTTAAAACATTTTATATATAATAATTCTTGGCTGTTTAATATATGCAATTTGTTTTTTCGTTACGTGTTTTTTCTTTTGGGTGATAACGTCTGTTTTTATTAAGTGTTTTTTTTTTATATAGGTAGCAATACATGTATCGTGTTTTTGTATTCGATTCAATATATTTTTTTAAAATTCTCTCAAAATTTTAAACTATTTTTCAAAACTTCTTCCACCAATAGTTATAATTTTAAATGTTTATGTTATTTCTTATTTTGAATATTGGCAAAATATTTTTATACAAATTTAAAATAGTTTTCAATTTTTTTTTGCTATATTCAAATATATGTTTTTAATATTTTACTTGTGTTCATAAATATTTACGCAGTGTATTAACTTGTTTAATTCTTTTTTATAAATATCACGACCCTTGTTAAAGAATATATTAATATGTTTTTATCATATTTTTTTATATAATTTACAAAAGTTATTTATTAATTTTTCCAATTGAATGAATTGGAACATGAATTTCCGGTTTTCTATCTTATTTTATTTTTCTTAATATTTTATAGTTTATAGATTAGGGAGACCGGAGGAGCCAACCAAATCCGTCCTGTTTTCGTTTCCTATCTGGAGAGAAGAAAACCCCAAAAACAAAAACCCTAGAATTTGAGAATCTTCAATTCGAGACAAGAAGCAGCAATGGACTTCGACGAGTACGATTACTTGGAGAAGACAGTGGAAGAGCAAGAGGACAAAGACTCGAGCAAGAAGAAGAAGGAGAGCAGCGACAAGACCGAAAGGAGCTACAGAAAGCGCGAGGAGATCGACGATGCCACCGAAGAAAGGAAGAGCAAGAGGTCCAGAGGCGACGACGAGAATGGCTCCAAGAAGGATAAGGATCGCGATGACCGCGACAAGGACCGCCATAAGAGTAGCAGAGACAGAGACAGAGATAAAGACGGTGAGAGAAGTAGCAGAGTCAGGGATAGAGAGAAGGAGAGAGACAAAGAGAGGGATCGGAGAGAGAAGGACAAGGAGAGGGATAGGAGAGAAAGGGACAGAGACAGAGAGAGAACGGAGAGAGAACGAGAACGAGAGGAGAAAGAGAGGTCTAGGAGGAGCAGGAGTCGTTCTGAGCGAGATAGAGAGAGAGAGCGTGATTTCGACATGAGAGATAACCGGTAATGTTCTTTTCCTCAACCTGATTTTGCTTATTGTTCGCCAATTTCGTTTTTGACTTTTTCGCTCCAATTTTGGGTCCTTCATCAACTGCACCAGTGATTTGCTTTATTTTCATGGGCTATTTGTGTTCTTTAACCAGTGTTTTCAGCTCAGGCTTGGTGCACATGTGGTGAAGTTGTTATATGATTGATAAAAGAACGAGTGTGTTACTTATCATATATGTATTAACTACAATTGACTATTCACCCTTAGAAATGACTTGCAAGCATGTTTAAATTATATATACACATATGGGGAAGTATCTTCTTAGGCCGTTGTATGTCTAAAAACTTTTACAGTCTATCTAAGCCTTTTATTTATCTTATGTCTAATTATAACCCATTAGATGTAAGTTAAATGAAAGACTAGTGTAAGAGCTTTTACACTAAGACTTAGTGTAAGGAGATCTGACATATATATATATATATAATATGTATATATAGTAATATTAGTACATCTTAGGGAAATACTCATAAAGGGTATGCTAAGTTACATCTTCATGGGTTCTGGCTTGAGTATTATGGGTATGACTGGTAACGCAATATTTTAAAAAACTAGGTTATGGATACAGCAGAAAAAAATTGTATAGAATATGGAAACATAGACAATAAAGTGAAGTTACACGATTAATATCATTTTTATGATATTCTATTATCCATGGTGGTGTGGTTAACCTTAGCTTAATATCTCTTGACGTTTTGTCCAATCCATTTTTCCTTTCAAAAGGAGGGGGTGGAATAGGGAACTGAGAGCGCTGTTTGGTTTAAGGAAGCGCACAAAACATTTTTGTGGAGCCATTTTTTTTTTTGAAAATTTTCAGTTTTGATTGAATTCATTTTTGCTTGTTGTTTGTATTATCTGAGTGAGGTGTTCACCTTGTTAATTGCTCACCATTCTAGAGGTAGATGTAAATTTCATCCATATAATCACTTAACATAAGTATGGGTTTGTCCTTTAGGGACAAGTTTTGAGTTACACAAGTAGCTAGGTTGATGCTTGCTCTTTTTGAATGTTAGGACCCATATAGTTTTGAGTTTGACTAATTTATCTCAAGGAACAAAAAATTTCTGACTAGGGGCGCTGGTGTGTATGGATATTATAGGATTAAATGCTACTTTGGACTGTTGTATTAACAATATATTTTGGAATAATGGTTACAGTTATGATTTTGAGACATTACTCCCTCTCAAGATTAGGTGCTGTTTTGGACTCTATTATTATCAATGTACGTTTGGATTTATGCTGCAAATTGTCCAAATTGAATATCAGGTTTAAATTCGATGAATTTCTCTATACATATTTTCTTATAGCTAAATCTTAATTTGAATTGCAGGAAATTTAGGGAAAAGAAAGAGGCAGTGGAGCCTGAGGCAGATCCAGAAAGGGATCAGAGAACTGTTTTTGCTTATCAGGTTGATTGGTTGGCCCTTTTATTTGTTATAAATATTATAACATCTGATATCTTAGGAGGGAATTTGGCATCCTTTTCTGATGATTATTTGATTTGCCATATCGTGATTACAGATGCCCTTAAAGGCAACAGAGAGGGATGTTTATGAGTTCTTCTCAAAAGCTGGCAAGGTCAGTTGATTTAAATTTTTGCATACAGTTTATTTTATATCATGTTTTACTATTTACAAGTGGGAGATGATTCGTGCTGCCATTGTATGGAGTGATAGGCTGATAACAATCAATATTCTTTGCTGGGGCTTTGGTTTTGAGTAGTACAGTGACTTTATTGTGTTTAACACTCTATATGCTGTGAGTGGATAAGAGGTTATGTGAATATTTTTAACCCCTCGATGTAGTTGTTTGCATTTTTAGAGTGAAATGAATGTCTTGTATCTTCCTTACTTCCTCTATCATATGGTAATTCCTCATTTCTATTTACATCAAATATCCCTTATTTTCAGGTCAGGGATGTTCGTCTGATCATGGATAGGAACTCAAGACGTTCCAAAGGAGTTGGGTATGTGCTTTCTTGTAAAATAATTTATTCTTCATATGCATGCGCTATTGTGGTATTAGGATATCAACTTTCAAGAATCATGTTTAACTGTATTCTTAAATGGACTAGCAATGCGATAATGATGAGGGATGATGGGAATACCTTGCACTCATGTTTAATCAATTCATGCTGCGTACTCAAGGTAGATGACATAATCCTGGTTTTCTTTTTGGTCCTTTCCCAATTTTCTTCCTCTACGTTTGCCATACACATACAGTGAGGTTTTCTTTCTTTTGTTGTTGAACCTTTTCAGTTTATATCACTTGAACTGGTTATTACATATTTCTCAGTAGGGTTGTTTTGGAGGGAATTTTCTTCTACATTGTTTTTATTTATTTATTTTTTGGGGGGGGGGGTGGGATGTGGAGCGGATGGTCAGTAGGTATCTAGATGCAATGCATATAAATTTGGTGCTGTTTGGCTTTCAGAATTTCTGACTAGTGGGCTGCAGTATTAGGCCGGCCTTAAGTTGGGTTCCACTTCTTAGCATTTGATTTGCTCACTTGCACATCTATAAGTGAAGATGAGTTACTGGTTACCTAATCTTCCCTGTCGTAGTGGTTCCTATGTTCTCTTCTTTCTAATATGGTCATATTCCCGCTTGATTGAAATATATGCTTTAGTTTTATATCTTTATTATGTCAGGCTAACATTTTCTTTGCATGAGTCAGATGCATCAAAAGATACTTGCAGCTTGAGCTGTCTGCACTAGAGTTTTTGTTTCCCTACATCTTTGCTGTCTGCTTTGTAAGTTTTGATTGAACAGTTTGTATTTTGTAGTTCTGAAAACTTGATATAGGTTCTTGATGAGGCTGCAGGTATATTGAATTTTATGATGCAATGTCAGTGCCAATGGCAATTGCGCTCTCTGGCCAACTTCTTCTCGGACAACCTGTAATGGTCAAACCTTCTGAGGCTGAAAAGAACCTTGTTCAATCTAATACGACTAGTGGAGGTGCTGGGATAGCAGGACCATATGGAGCTGTGGACAGAAAACTGTACGTGGGGAACCTTCACTTCAACATGACTGAGAGTCAGTTGAGAGAGGTATGTGGTTTTTGCTGTCTGGTGGATACGTTTGACATGGTTATCATTATTTCCATTCATCATTTGGAATATGAATGTAGAGAACCAACCAATTATTTAATTAAAATATACATGCAAAAAACAACCAAGTAGTTTTCCTCTAAACTGGTTCAGTGCACCTAGTCTGCTGTCAAACTTTAACAAAAATAATTTTGTAACAAGTAGTTTTGACACATTTTTTCTTTAGATTTTTGAGCCATTTGGTCCAGTGGAGCTTGTACAACTGCCTCTTGACTTGGAGACAGGACATTGCAAGGGTTTTGGGTTTGTTCAAGTTCGTTTCTAGCACTTAACTTAAAAAAGTGTTTTTTCCAATAATAATTGTTACTTATCTATTTTATATATTAATTCTTGGACAGTTTGCCCATCTTGAGCATGCCAAGGCTGCTCAGAGTTTAAATGGAAAATTGGAAATCGCTGGGAGGACTATCAAGGTAGAAATGCTTCTGTGAGTCTATTTGTTTTTCTCACTTTTCTTGTCATTTAGTTTGTAATTAATGCTGTTTATCAAACACAGGTTTCATCTGTAACAGATCATGTTGGAAACCAAGATACAACTGCAAAATCTGCAGACTTTGATGATGATGAAGGTGGATTGGTAAGTGTTCCCTTATTTAAAACTTGAAAAGATAATTGGTTCCTGCAGGACAATGTGCAGTGAGCTTTATTTCTCATCTTACAATAATTTTATATTGGTGGATTTTTTTAATCCAGCTTGTTAGGCTTGATTGATCGAAGTTTTGTTTGTTTCAATATTACTCTTAGTGTCTAATAATTCTAGCTTAAAATATTTGGAGATTGATGAGTGGCTTGTTGCTATTTGATAGATACATATATTGGAGCTTTAGTTCTGTTGTGTTGAGTGTTGACCATTTTTGTTTTTCTTTACTAAGTAAATAAATGCTAAGGCATTATTAATTGAAGATGTCATTCAAAGCATATACTAAGGATGTCTTGTTAATTGTGTATGCTTTTCCATATTCACTAGGCTTAGAAGTAGGTCCTTCCAACATTCCCTCTTCCCTGATCTGGTTCAAAATCTTAAGTATTTATTTTTTTCTGCTTCCACTTATGCTGCAGTCAGAAACTGCAAATTTTTTCTATCTGAGATTCTGGGGCAGGGTGGTAGTGGTTAAGGAACTGTTATGACCTCTTTTCTACCCATTCCCCTCTTTCAATGTTTTTTCCCCTTAATAACTATATCATTTTGGCAGTGTATTAATTGGCTTCTTTAGGCTTTTCTTCTTAAAAGCAGAAGATCTTCCACAGAAACTCTATTCTTTGTTCATTAAAAAGGCTACTTTTACTGTTAAGAGCTTTTCTAAAATTGTGTTGGACCTAGTTTCTCCTAACGATTGGTTGGAGATTTCCGTTTCGGAATCCTCTCCATCTGGAAGAAGTGGTTCTATAGGGGCCCTAAGGAAGAAAAAAGGTCCAGAAAAATGGGCCAAATGTTACTTTTATCTATTCTTTTCTTGGCAGTGAATTCTTGCTCATGTATTATGCTTTATGCTATATGCAGGCTTTAAATGCCCAATCAAGAGCATTGCTTATGCAGAAGCTGGACCGCTCTGGCATTGCTGCTAGGTTTGTCTAAATATCTTTCTCTCATATTTTGTAAACTCATCCGTTATCTTAACAGAATCCAAACACTGCAGCATTGGTCTACCCATTGTGAACGGATCAGCACCTGTTCAACAGGCTATTAGCATGCCCATTGGTAATCCAGGTATCTCACCCCCACCAACTCTCCCAACTCAAGTTATACCTACCCAAGTGGCAGAACCTGTTGGAAATCCCAGTGAGTGTTTACTGTTGAAGAATATGTTCGATCCAACCACTGAGGTGAGGATTAACTGATGATTACAATCACCCTTTGCTCTTTCATTTAACGAAGTACTAATATCTAATATTACAATATGAAGACGGAACCAGATTTTGATCTAGACATTAAAGAGGATGTAGAAGAAGAGTGTTCTAAATTTGGGAGGGTGAAGCATATCTATGTTGACAAGTAAGTTCATGAATTTGTAGCACTCGTCCATGAATGTCTATCCCTTCTTTTATATTACTTTTCCCATTTTCATTTTGTGCATACTTGCCATTTATGAATTGATTATTCTTGTATACAGAAGAAGTGCAGGTTTTGTTTATTTGCAGTTCGAAACGGTGGAAGCAGCAAGTGCTGCTCAACGTGCAATGCACATGAGGTGGTTTGCACGCAGATTGATTTCAGCTATCTTCATGGTATGTGTTTGTCTTAAGTTCCCTGATGGCTTTTTGTACAGATTTGCAAATTTAAAACAAGTAAATTACAGTGAGACTTGTGCTGATCTCCATTGTTTCATATGAAGGGTTTGTGTGTGGAAACTGGGGAGATCAATGTCAATGGAATTTACAAAACAAGGGATGTCAGTGTGATTTAACCAAATTTAATGGGATATATTGCAATCTGCTTTGCAATATAATAAAAGCTTGATTGGTTTATTGGGTACCTTCTCTTGAAGGGTTGGGGAATCATTTGACCTGATAAGCTGGGGGAATCAAACTCTGTTCTTTCAAATTAAGTGGTGTGATCCTTTTCAGTTGAACCAACTCTGTTGTCAACATATATGCTGATTGATGGTGAATGTTTGTGCATTCATTGTTACAAGACTTGTTTCAATTGCATATTATTTATACCTTCACTACTTTTTATATGGTGTTAAGATTATGAACTAGGAAAGTTAGTTATGCTAAGATAGAGATGTTTATTTCATTGGCCATTATTGAGTTACTAGCAGATGAGCGCTTTAGTCCCTGTGCCTTGCTGTGTAGTAGTACTCTGTGCACATCACCTTGTTACCACACAACTTGAGTTACACGGGCAATTTTCAGAGTCAAGTTAAATTCGAATGCTATTATATGTGAAGGTGTACTAGTGGGGGTACATAAATTGATCATAAAATAGCATGCTTGTGGTTTTGCTGCACATTTTTTTTATAAACGAGTATTTCAAGAGTAGTTGTTTGTTTTGCAGCAACCTCAGATATACGAAGCCAAGTTTAAAGGGGAAGCTTGAAGAAGTGCTTACAGACCTAGTGGCCCTCAAAGAAGATCATCTGCATATTTTTCTCGTTTTAGTTTTCAGAAATTGAGTTTAGTTTATAAATTTTGATTCATGACTTCTACTATTAGATGTATGATCACACAAATTCTACTGTCCAGGTGGTGATATTCATGATCAGTAATTTACTAGATGTCAACTCAAATGTATTTTAACCATAGTGCCTTGGCTTTATCTTTTTTATATTCTTGTTTTGCTGCTCCTGGACCACTGGTTTCCATCTAAATGGGGTTTTATTTTTCCAAGTTAGATATGAATTTGAAATCAAAATTTGATCTGAATCAAATTTCTATTGTTCCGAGGGTTCTAGTGTAACTACCGTAAGAATAATAAAAGAACCTACAGACAGTAAGAAAATTAGCGCATTCACAAGGTAGTAATTGGCCTTTTTTTTTTTTCATTATTCTTTTTAGGGAAACTGAGTTTTAGTAAAAATGGGAATATACTAGTTGGATGACATTAGACAATATTAATAATCAGCTTTAGGATGTTGATTTAATAGTAAAAATAAAAGATAAAATAAAAATATTGTAATTGAAACTGAGATGAATAAACTAGTGTAATGTTATATATATATATATATATATATATATATATATAATGATTATTTAAAAAAGTAAATACATTTAATATGTTAAAAATTCTTATCCTAGTAATTCAGAAATTTGTTAAGATTTTTTTCAGTTTCTTAGGGATTGTTTGACTGTACTTTCGGTTTTTAGTTTTAGATTTTAAAAACTATATTGTAAAATAATTTTTATAAACTGTTTTTTAAAGGAAATAAAGGGGAGTAAAAGAAGAAAAAAGACAGATTCATAAAAAAGGTGTTTTGATCAAAACTTCAGTTTTCGAAAACAGGTTTTAAAAATTACACTTGTCAAACAAGTTTTTTTCTATTTTATAAAAGAGGAAACAAAAATTAATCTCCGAAAGTACAGTTAAGTATTGAGGCGAAATCTCTCACCTGTTAAATTTCATGATTAAAAAACAATGTGCATATTTAAGAGATTGTATCCCTTTCACTCAGATCATGAGGAGGTGTTGATGGTGAAATTAAAATTATTCTAACCATAATTAAATAATTTAATAACTTTACTAATCATTAAAATAATGAAAGTTACGTAGTTGAAAATACTATTGTAATAAATTTAACATCTAATCACGCTAGTTGTAATTTTCCTGCGACATAGTATGAATAACCTTTTCCATAAATATAAATTATTTGAGTGGAAAATAATAAGAATAGGTAGGCTGGCCCAACAAAGCCCATTGAGGATTGCAACTCGGAAGGGGAGTTTGGCGATCTCTTCGGCGATAAGACCGCGACTCATAGCCCTACTCATCAGCCTTTTTCCTCTGCTTTGTTATACCATTCTTAGTCATAGTCATAGAGACTGCAACCACAGCAGCTTAGCCTTTCTTTCTCTCTTTCGAAGCCTAAATTTCAAACCACAAACACAAACCCCCCCCATATCCCCAAAACCTGCCTTTGCCTACTCAGAAGAAGCGAGTGAGTGAGTGAGTGGTTGGTAACATTAGCATATCCTCCAGACTCTCACGCACAACACAACGGTATTTCACATCATTCTTTAAACCCTAGCTATTAGCATCCTCCGATTTCATCTTTCTCGGCCACTACGCACCATAATCGATGCTTTGTTTTTTAAAATTGATTTTCCGTTTCCTTTTTCCCTTTAGATGGATAGGTATCAGAGGGTAGAGAAGCCCAAGGCTGAGAGTCCTATAAACGAGAACGAGATACGCATTACTACTCAAGGAAGGATGAGGAATTATATCACCTACGCCACCACTCTCCTTCAGGTTTCTATCACTTATTCCCATCTTCCTCTGCATTTTTAAGACATAATTACTGTTGAAATTACTGTCTTAAGGTGCAAATTTTCACTGTGTGTATGCCTCGTGTAAATACTTACACTGCTTGTTCTGTATCACCTTAACGTTAGGGTGCCTTTTTTATAATATATATTTAAGGGACAAACTTTTCATCTTGTTGATGTAATTTTTTTTCACGTGTTTGGTGTGTTGTAAAATGAGTAATTTTTTTGAGATTTATGTTTTAATAAACCCTTAAAGTTAGGTGCGCTTAGTTCACAAATAGAATCTTACCCACTAGTCACAGAGTGGAGTGTCTAGATGACTTAATCACTCTAATATATCTGAAACCAAACATAATCATAACAAAACATGAGAACATCGTGAACCCAGAAAAGAGAGCTTGAAAATCAGTTGTCAGTTAAAGAATCTGATAACAGAAAAGAGAATTGAACTTTTGGGGAATGACTCACACATCAGTAAAGAAAACCAGTGATAAAAAAAAATCTGTAAATTCAATGAAGAGAAGTTTCTGGTAAATCATCACGTCTGATGTCAGAGAGAAAAAACAATGAGCACTATTTGAGTCAGAGTGTTGACTGACAGGAGAACAATCAGAGCCGGAGAGAGATGATAGAGTGTAGAGCATACACGAGTAAAGAGAGTGATGGTTGGAACGATAGTGTGCGGGTTGAGAGAGCAGTACTTTGTGCCTGACTTGTTAACTCCTTAATGGGGGCAAAATTTCCTTTCTTAGGGTTTGCTCCTTTCCAAAACTGGTATACCAAACGTTTGATCCCTCCCCTCTATAAATTTTATTCTCTTTAAGACTTCTCCCCATGCTATCCCTGCTGCAAACACGCCCTGGGGCTGAAAAATTGAAGGATAAATATTTATGCAATTTTCTGTCGAAATGTACTCTGAAATTTTCGTTTTTAAGCATACATCAAACCATTCAAGACAATAGTCCTTTACTTCTCTGATTTTGATGCTTGATAACTCATCCTTTCAGACAGGTTATATTTTGTAATTATCTTACTGTTAGAATAATCAGCTTCCCTCTTAGGACGACCTTGTTTGTTGCTTAGGGCTACTTCTCTCTGTTTACTTCTATTATTTGTTTATTTCATTTATATCAATTTTCTGCTGGTGCTAGGATTTCTCCATTATATTATTTTTGGTGCAATAAATACGTGCAAGTATCAATTTATGTAGAAAAAGCTGTTATATTACTATTTTTATGTAACATTTTATCCTGTTTTGTATGTATTTTTTATAGGAGAAAGGATCTGATGAAATTGTTCTCAAAGCAATGGGACGTGCAATAAATAAGACTGTAATGATTGCTGAGCTGATCAAGGTGGGAGGATCTGTATCTTATGCAGTATGTTGGTCTGCATTTGTTTATCTTTCTTTTATGACTGCTCTGTTTCTTGTTTCAGAGAAGAATTGTTGGTCTGCATCAAAACACACTAATTGGATCAACTGATATAACTGACACATGGGAACCACTAGAAGAGGGCCTTCTTCCGTATGGATTGTTGTTTCTTCTATGCTACCTTATCAAATACCTTATTTCTGTGTGTTGGGAAGTGATAGTTTTGGTTGTATTTTACTTTCCCAGTTTGGAGACTACTCGCCATGTTTCAATGATCACCATCACCTTGTCAAAGAAAGAACTGGATACTTCCTCCACAGGGTGAGAACTTGTGTGATATCTCATGTGACATCTTTATCTTTTAATGTATTTTTTTTGTGCCATGTATTTGTATTTTAACTGGCTGGCTTATTTGTGAGTCAAGCTACTAGATCACTGGTTAAGTTTGGCTTCATTACTCTCTTTTATGAATCATGATCATTATGCTCATAAATTAAATGTTTTTTTTTTCCACTTTTTCTGGTAAATTACTTGTGCAAAGTTCACGTGAGAGGGCCAATTGTTTTTTAATTTAAACACATTTGAGTGAATTTGAATTATGTAAATGTTTCTTGCAGTTTAACCTCCCTTATTTCATACATAATATCCTTGATTCAAAAAAATTAAAGGCCTGGCTGGCATTTGACTTCTACTAAGTTTTTAAAATACTGTGTTGAGGACAAGGGAACATATTGGATCCTTGATTTCAAGTTTGAAGTAAAGGTCTATGATGGTGTTTTGCTTATTCTGTCTGATTTTCGTGTAGTCTGATGGGAGGTTCAACTTCATCAACTTTGTAGTGTATCAATTGAAGGCGCTAGCAAGTTTGCACTTTTTGTTTTTTGCTTTTCTATTTTTTTGGCTCCTACTAATGGATTCTATTAAATTTTCAATCCTGTAAGTCTAGTCGTGATTTACAAGCCTGGTTGTCTTCTATGTTAGAAGTCTTATGAGCATATTAAATATTCAATCTTGTAAATATTGAACTTACTGGAAGATCTATGTTCTCTGAGAATATTTGTAATGTGCTTGGTTGTGTTGATGAAAAGAAGATATTTCTTTTGTTTCAGTTAGTTTGTTACATATCTAACCAGACCACAAACCTGTGTTCTATACTTTGTACCTGGGGCTGAAACTAGGATATTAGCCCTTTGTGGGAGGAGGTGGGGAGCCTTGGTGGAGGATAGGGTCCCTCCCATTGGTTTAGAGTGATTGGGTTGTATTTTATTATATCCACCTGTTGGCAAGAATTTAATTTTTTTTCCTCATGCAGATACCAACCTCCGCTACCAGCTGATCAAGTAAAGCCTTTGAATGAATATGAAGAGGAAGGAGGTGAATCAATAGCCTTTTTCTTTCAATCTTTGAACGAATGTTCTGTGGTAATTGTGGCAATTGGCATGTTGACTTTAATATGATCTGATACAGAAGGCTCACCAAGGATGCGAGGAAGAGGACGTGGTCGTGGAAGGGGCAGGGGTAGAGGTATTGACAAGTACTTTGTTTCACTTATTCACTCTAAATGGCTGGAGTATGGATTTTGGAATGAGCAGAAATACTTTCATGAGCTCCTTTTTGTGGTTGTGGTTTCTTTTAGAATGTTGCTTACTTGAACACAATCTGTTCTACCTAGGAATTTACAATGGGGGTATGGATTATGGTGATGGCTGGGATGGTGGACGTGGCTATGGTGGCAGAGGGCGTGGCCGTGCAAGGGGGCGTGGTTTACGGGGACGAGGACGAGGCTATGGTCCCCAGCCGGTTGGGTACTATGACTATGGTGAATATGATGTACCACCTGCCCCACGTGGTAAGCATGCAAATCCTCAAAATTTAGATTTCGTGCTAGTAAAGTTGTGGCTTAAATTACAGTTGTATTATCGGATGAGATTTTAATAAAAGCCAGGCGTGTGCCAGCATATTGAATGGATTTGTTTCTTTTAGTCTCGTATTATGCTGTGATATTTAAGTAACATTATGCTTCCTATTAAATCAGGCTACAGAATTACTTCATTTTAATTCACTGCTGTTTTCCTTGTCTTTTTAATTTCCTGTGCGCCTTTCTTCCTTTTGTTTCAGCTTTTAGAGCTTTCATCCTATTAAAAACTACTTGAGTGGACGTTGTAGTATAATTTTTATGTGATGGTTTTACAGGCCGTGGACGTGGAAGGGGAAGAGGCCGTGGACGTGGTCGTGGCCGGGGAGCGGTGGCTTGAATCGAGTAGGTGTTGGTTATCATGTATATTTTAAGTTAGAAGATGGTTGCCTCTCTGTTTAGTTCTTTGTGAGATTTGCTTATATGTTGGTATTATTTGAAGCGTTCAGTGTTGCAACCGTCTTCCTGCAGTTTTGTTTTTGTAGCTCTTTTCCTTTGTAACCTCTATAATTTTGCTAAGTTCAGTAGGTTGAGTTAGATATATTTCCTTTGTTTAAAGACTTCCATAAAATTGAAATTGTAAAATTTTTTACTAGGAATTATTGCAGTAAGTGTTTTTTTTTTTGTTTTTTTTTTTATTATTATTATCATAGTTTGAACTTTGAAGTGGATGTTTCATTTCTATATTGTATACTAAAAATTTTGGGTAGATTCATGGCCTCATAGACTAGTCTTCCCGTACCAACCACCTCAAAAGAAGAAAGAAGTCTTCAGAAAAATTTGAATTCTAGCAGCTACTTTAGCACATCATCTTCGTGTAAAAGCATCAATGATTGAAGTACGACTTTAGTAGTATAAAACACTTAACACGACATGAATGTCTGACGCAGTAGAGGTCAAGGAATTAATCTTGAGTGCGGTCTTTTATAAATTCAGTTATAGATTTTACGGTCTACGCTTTGGGTTTTATTTCAAAGCATTTTTCCAAGGTTCATAAGTTCTGATCTACAACGTGGTTGATTCGTTCTTTTTGTTCTATAAGTGGCTGATGGTTGACTCAATATTTAGCAACCAAACACATGACAACAGAAGGAATATTTTAAAGGAAAACATATCTTAAAAAGTTTATAATAGCTATGTAACTTTTTTACAATTTAAATTTTAAAAATGCTTGAATTCTTTTATAAATTTAGAATAATAAATCTAAAGTTTATTTTGTGAAATACCTCTTTTAATAACTTTCTTCAAGAATTGTCGGAGTCTTTTTCTACTCCTTTTTATCATACTAAAAATTTTCAAAATTTTTTTGCAGGTGACAAAACTATGTTTATATATATATATATATATAATTTCACACTTAAACAAATATGTTTTAACGATTAACCTTAAGAATTATTGCGTGAATAAATTGTACTCAATACCAAAAAAGAGAGAAGTCATATACTTGTTCATCGCTTAGTCTATACCGACCCAACATTATACCATTCAATGGAAGTTTGCTCGAGACAGAAGGATAAATGGGCAAAGTATGGTCATCAGCATTATTACTGACAATGATGGTCATGCAATATTCTCTTCCATTTGTATTCCTTTTCTTTAATTGAAAATATGCAAACAATCATGGCTTAACATAAAAAGTTAAAACAATTACTTTCATAATCTTTAAAAAGGAAAAAATTGCTACAGTTCTTAACACGGTAATAGGCGTAGAAGCAAATGGCTGGGAAATTGTTGAATTATACGAAGTTTTGGCACTTACGAAGCAGTTTGGTTCAAGTGTAGTGGTCGCCTATTACCACCCAAGTTCAATGATAAAATAAAAATCTGAGCGCAGAAGATTCAGGAATGAAACCGTTCTAATTAAATTTTCTGTAATTTAAAATCCAAACCATGAACAATAGGAACTAAACACTTATTCTTCGTCAGATAACCTCTTTAGTATCAATCATGTATATATTCGTCATCATAGAACCTCTAGTATTAATAACCTGCTGAACTACCTGCACATAAAAATTCACTGTTCTCACCAAAACTCGTATTCAGTCTAGTCCAATCTAAGCCTAAGAAGGAGACAGATCAGTTCTTGGGGAATAAGTGACGAAAAATGAAAAATTCAGATACTTTATGTACATAAGGGATAGAAATAACCCATAAACACCTCTTCTTAATTTGTTATGTATAGCATTTTCAATATGAAGTTCCCCCTTCAGTAGAGAACAGCATACAATTAAACGCATGCAGAATGCAGAAATATATATATATATATATATATATATATATATATATATATCAAAACAGAAAATTATATACTTGAATATCCACGGTCGCTTTTTGGAACATTAGGTGTATAACATACGAAATGGATGTGCCCGTGTTTGTACTTCGTAGTAGAAAACTTCATCGATCAGCGTGTAAAACTATATCAAGTAAAACGAAACAAACAACGAACCTGCATAGAATTAATGGCTACCGCAATTCTTCCTCAGATAATTTTGAATTGAGAATATAAGATGTCTCTCATTTTTATCACAAAATAACAAAATTCTAGCATTCTATCTATCACCAGTTTTCAGTTGGGACTTGGGAGCAACAAAATCAACTATATGTACAATTGGAATGGAAATTATAAAATAATAAGATTAACAAAAGGTTCAGTTCACAAGGAATCCAAACCAACCAACCACGCAACACGAAGATACTTTGGATCTTTACTTTATATTAGCCTAGCCTCCTACCATCATGCAGGTTAATTGCTTCTTGGTAGAATAATAAAATTAACCCTAACTGTTAAGTTGCTTGTAGAATAATTAAATTTTATAACACTAACTTGTAAGTTGGTTCACCTTTTCCCTTTTCCAGAATGAAAAATGGGTGTTGTCACCTTATATATAACCGCAAGAGAGCGATATTTCTTCATCTTCTTTGGTCGAGCAATCACCTCAGTGTCATTGCCAAATATCTCTTTGATCTTCGCTGAAGTTTCATCGTTTGGTGGTCTTTGATCAACCTCTTCTTCACATGAAATTCTCTTCCTATTGCCATTAACATCAACCTGATCATCATTGTTATTGTTGTTATCTTCGTCGCTGAGCTGCATAAGCTTATGAGCCGCCACAAGAATGTCACGGGTAGAGTTGGCCAAAGGGTCACGATTTCGGGATTTACTACGAGAAGAAGCTGATTCATCTTCCATTGATATTTTTATTTTGAGATATGGGTTGGTTTGGTTCTTAATCTTAGGGTACGTGATGAATGAGTTTTTTTGGTTTAGAGAGAGATGATGAAGATTGTGAAAACTGGGGTCCTGAGAAGTTGCAAGGTTGGTTCTGTGAACTTGTTAAGAAGTTGAATATTCCTATTCTCATTCTTATATATCAATTTTACTTGTGCTTCAAAGTTGTTGCATCGCTGTCGTTTGCTGCATCGTCTTTGCTTTTTTAACCCATTAATTACATAGTTAATGCTGACCGTTGATTCATCTTACGACCATGCTTTTATCATTGACTATTTTCTCAGATATCTAACGGCTGTTTTTTTATCATTGGCAACTTCTCTCTCTCTTTTTCTTTTGTGCACTAGCAGCTTATTTAAGTCATTCCCTGTGTCGCAGACAAAATATTTATTACTTTTAAAAATATATAATTTTTAATAATATTTTAATTTAGTTATATATTTTTAAATACTTAAATTACTTGTTGATATATTTTAATTATTTCAATACGAATATTTTAATTCATCTTTTCATAACAATTAGTGTAATTAATAGTTTTTAAAAATGCATGCATTAAAAATACTCCATTCCTTCCTTTTTTACAGAATTTAAAAGAACTAAATATTGTCTTAGTTTATATCAAAATTATTATCTATTTTTAATTTTTTAATTAATTAACTTATTTTCTCTAATATTTGAAAAGGATAAAAATTCATCTCACATTCTCTTTTTTACTTTCTTATATATATATATATATATATATATATATATATATATATGAGTAAGATCTTCTTAAACTAATGTAAGTCTAAAAATTCTTACCCTCAATTAGAGCTATTCATTTAACTTAAATCTAACGAGTTATAATTTATTACCTTAATAATCATTAGATGTAAGATAAATGAAAGACTCAGATCGAGTGTAAGAGTTTTTAGACTTACACTAGTGTGAGAATATCATTTCCTCTCTCTCTCTCTCTCTCTCTCTCTCTCTATATATATATATATATATATATATATAAACCTTCTACTAAATAGTTTTTTAAAATTTGAAATTAGTTATTTGTGTTGGAAGGTCTTTCTGCCTTCCATTACAAATCTTGCATTTGAATAGAAGAAAATTAAGTTAACTAACAAAAGTTAGATATCATTTGCATTTTCTCATGTTTTCATATTTGATTCTCTTTTCTTTACATTATTTGAAATTAGTTTGGTGTGTTCTGCGGCTCCATTAATCTTTCTTTCTACATTTACAAATATTGTAAATAAATAGAGAAAAGAATAACCAATAATAGTCAAGTGTAATTTGCATTTTATTTTTTTATTTTTTTATTTTTTTATGTTTGATTTATCCTTCTTCACATTTTAATTGTATAAACACCTTAAAAAATAAATTTATCCAGCAACAAGCCTTTTCAACTTTTTTTAAATCAGTTTTGTGTATTTTGTGACTCCATTATTCTACATCCTTTAATTTAGAAATCTTGTATTTGAATAGAAAGGAAACTTAACAAAGTAAACTCATGTATAATCTTGATTTTTTTTTCAAGACTTTAGTTTACAATTCATATAAATATTGGAATGATTGTAATTTTTTTTTATATCATTGTTAATACATTTAGTACGATCAATATTAAATATAATAAAAAAAAATTATATACTATTTAATAAATATTAATATTGTTACTTTCTAATTCAAATATAATTTGTTATGCTTACGTGAATATGTAGTAAATATTATTATTATAAACACAAACTACATATTGTATATAGGTTGATATTTGTACAATTAACTGATGAAGGCAAGGTGCAATGTTATTTTATTATTTAAAGTTTCAATGTTATACAGTCATGTAAGTATAACATGTATTAAATCATATAATGTACACATTTCATATTTTTATATAATGAGATAATAATTTTGGAGATATAGATCATTGTTAAAATTTGTATCAATATTAAGTATAATTTTTTTTTTGATATACTATTTAATAAAATATTAATATTATTACTTTATGATTCAAATATAGGTTGTTATGCTCATGTGAATATGTACTATTATTATGTACACGAACAATATATTATATTTATTGATATTAACAGTTTGACTATGGCAAACAGGTTAGAGGTGAAAATAATTTTGGAACATGGCGTGATATTACACGTGGTCCAACCGAGTTGACCCAAAGTCATCTTCCAAGAAATCAACAATTTCACTCTGTGGAATACGTTTCCCTTCGACTTTTAGACTGCATTCCACCCCTCTCATTCTTCGCCCTCGTGGAAAATGTCATTTTTGTTCCAAGACAAAATTGTTCTCATGTGTATTTTTTGTTGCTATGCAATTTCAAATGCTAATTAGAAGGGAAAAAAATCAAATGATGAAAACTGAAGAAAATATTCCAGTTATTCAAAATATTGAGAGCAGGAATGATATACTGCAAACTAGCCTTCATCTTTTATTAGTCCAAGTAGAGCGAAAACCAAAATTCACTAGAGTAGAACAGTGAACTGACAAATAATTACTATATATAAAGGTTCTATATATGGGAGTTAAAAATTATTCTATATGTTTGACAACATGGACGTACGTATAAGAGTGTAGTAGAGATGCTCTATAGTTTTTAAAAGATAACTGCAGGAGGAGGTCAAGTGTTTAGTTCGAGGGATTTGAGCAATCTAAAGCAAGGAATGAGCATGAGTAGTGTTTATTAAATCATAATTAGCATGGTGCTTTACCATGTCATAAAATACTTTTTAAGAATTGAGATTCAATTCAGTTAAAAAAACATGTATGTAGATTTTATGGAATCAATAAAAAATATAAAACAGGTTTTACGATGAAATTCATAAATATACAGGAAAAAAAGAAGAAGAGAGAGGCAGGAGTGCTATGCAGAGAATACTATCTGTTATCCGTGCTCTACTTTGCAAAAAAAATCATATTAACAAATAGTTATTACTAATTAAAGATCGTTTCAGAGATTTGATTTTTCTAACATGTCTGTGACCACATGGTAAACAATCAAAAGTGTTAACTTTTTTGTTTTCCATGAACTTTTTTTTTTAATCTATCATTTTAGGGTTTCAAGACGATATATAACTATTATTTAGAGAGAACTTTTAACACCTGAAATGTCAAAATAATAAATACGAAAGATAAAGGACATACTACAAAAATTACAAATAACTTGAGTAAAAACAAGAGGATTAACAATTTTTTATCTTATTTTGTATGGTTAAAGTTACTTTTAAATTGAAATTAAAACTAAGAATTGTAAATTTAAATATATCTATTAATTCTATAATATTTTAAGGTTAAAATCTACTGTCATGTTAAAAAATTTTGGTAGGGTGCGTTTGGATTTTATGATTTGAAATAGAAAAGAGTATAAAATAAATATACAAAATATAATTATTTTAAATTCCCCATACTTCAAATTGTTAATTAAAAAAATATTTTCTTAAAATTATATTTAGCCTTACTTCTCTTTTTAAAGAGAAACAAAGTGCAAAATATGTTGAGTCAAACACTACCTAAATATAAGATATTCCTAAACAAGTTAAATTACAATATCACCTACAATATCACCCTAGTGTCGTTGGAACTCTTAAGAGTCTTTAGCATATATAAAATGATTCATATTACAAGAAAATATATTTGGACAAATACTTTTTGAATTGTATAGACACTTAAACATGTAAAAAGAAAAGAAAAGAAACATATACTAGGTTAAATAATATGATTAAAAAAAAATGAGTAATGTAAAATAGATAATGAGACTGTTGGAGTGCCTGTAGTTCAGAACTATATTACGTACATATGGTGCTAAGAAGATGAACTTGCACGATGATCCTTCTTTTTGGGGATTAACTAATTAATTGATCCCTTGCTGCTTGGTTATTCTATTGCATACGATATATATCATAAACACTTCACTACAAAATACTTTTAATTGGCTTTCTTTTATTATATGCAGAATTCAAATGAAATTAAATGACGAATCAAAGAATTGGACTCGAGCTTCACTATGTCATGGAAAAAGGTCCACTAAATTGAGTGAGTTTGTTTATAAAATAAAAAGCAAAATATTACTTATTTTAAAATTTCTATAATTACTATTATTATATATTTTAAATTAAATGAATAGTAGATACTAATATATTTTTCCACTTTACAAATATACATTTTTGTTCAAATAATTTGGGGATTATATTGAGTTAAATAATAAGCCGAAAGATGATAACTAGGAAGTCTAGAGGATTGGAGAATAGTTATAACTATTTTTCATGTTACAATCTCTCTCGCGCAAGAGTTGACACCAAATTAAATTCCTTCTGCAAAACTCCACAGGAAAAGTTTGCCATCACGTTTTATTAGCCAGAGTGAAAAATATATAAACAAATAATGTATCATGCATATTCTTTTAACATCAAATTAAAATTGTAGTATAAATAAGAGTTACCCCAAACCTTACGAATGGTAGATCAATTACATGAAAACAGTTGCTAAGATCTCATACAAACCAAAGCCTCCTCAAGTTACAATCCCTGTACATAAAACTTTAATATTTATGTCATTTAATATTTTTTTATAAAAACAAAATTAACTAATTCAATGATTTGAAAGTTCTTAGAAGTATATTAACTTTATAAAATTTTATATAAAAATAAAATTAATAATAATTTATCATATTACTTTAACTTAATGATAATATATTTAAATTTTAAATAACATACGTATATTTAAATTATATATATATATATATATAATTATAAAGATAATATAAATTATTTAATAATTAAATTTATCAATTTTAATGAAAAGTAAAAGTTATTAAATGATGAAATTTGATACTAAGTGTATGCAAATCTATTTAATACATGCTTCAAATTCGTGCGTCACTCTTAATAACAAATGCCATTCACGTAGGAGCTAAATTCAATCTCTATCTGCTCAACACATCATTACTTAAACCTTTATATAAATAGGAAGAGTTAGAACTTGCTAGGGTGAATGCAACTAATCGCTTATTTAATCAACAGCCAGTCAATATAGCAGGCACCGACATATATAGAGGAGCCAGACGGGGACTGGAAGGGCCTCTAGTGCCCTTGCTGACCCTCTTTCCCCCTTTGAATTCTATCCTTTATTCCACTTCTTCGCATGTCCCTTTCTTCTCCATTTTTCTTCTTAATTATTAATCATTCACTTTTTATTTTTATATTTTCCTCCATCACTGAGCATATCCAGGCATGCACACTTGAAATTAAGATTTATGTGCATCCTATGTATGTCAATCTAACAATGATTTAATTGGATATTATAGAAACAAGTTAGTCTTCCACCGTAGTAGAGTAAATTCTCAATATTTTTTTCCTTAGTTCTTTCTCCCTCCTCCTTTCCATTTTATGGCACATTGATATATCGCATTAAGGCTTTTTGCACAAATCTTATATACATTCATTTTTTGTTTTGCAAATGCTGAACTTTTCAAGCTACTTTCCAACATGTCCTCCCAAGGATAACTAGTTAGACATTCTATGCTTATCTTCTTCCGAAATAAACCCGTATCCCCTCCTTCTCCCGGAGACTTGAGAAAGAAAACCCATATTCCTCCACTCCTTCAGCATAAGATAGCATGTAATACGCGCCACGGAATGTGCAGGAATTAGATAGTATAACTACTAAAAAGTATATTAAAAATTATGAAAACCAAAGCCATTCGTCACCCCACTCATCAAAATAATTAATCAGACAAGTAATGGGGTGACCCCCCCACCCCCAACACTCAAAAAAGAAAAAAAGAAAAAAACTTACGATGATAACAAGCATACTGTGCAAATTAAGATGAACCTAACTCTATTTGTACTTGTTTAATACCTTTATACAATTGCTTTCATAACCAAGAGAGAAATAAAAAAAAAAAATGTAAAATTAGACAAGTGATATGATGAAAAGAAATAAAAAAGAAAAAAAGTTATACAAAATGTAAATAGAGATCAATTAAGATGTGCATGCAGACGGGCTTGTACCATGAAGACATGAATACAAAAAAATAATAATTACAAAGTAAAATCTGGAACTGAGATGGATCCAGTTAAGAATTATTACGATCAACTACTTACTACCTCCTACTATGATTTTCTTCCTTTGCGAGGCATTCACCTTTGTCCCGTTTCAAGCATTGTTATCGGACTAGTGACACTGTATATATTCACAAGAGACCGATATCTCCTGTGCTTCTTTGGCCGAATAACGTCCTCTTCCCCGAAAATCTCTCGAATCTTCCTCGCTATATTCGTTTCACTTGGTCTTCGATTAACCTCTTCGTCATCACAGCTTCTGTTCCTCTTCTCACTCCGCCAAGGAGCCGCTTCTGCCATCAGATTGATTTTTATTCAACGAATCTGAGAAGAAATGGGTGACGATATATATATATATACAATTGAACACTTCTTCGTTAATCTTTCTTTCTCTCTTTGCGTTTGCTTCCGGATCGGTTTTATTATTACGTGTTCTGCGTGGAGCGCGTGAGTTTGATTGAGAGAGAGAATGAGAGGAGCAAGAAACTGCGACGTTAGTTCTATGAAGATGTGGTAATGTCTCTATTTAAGGCAACAAAATCAATCATTCAGTGGTTTTGTTTTTGGATTTTCTAGAATAATTGTTACCCGTTGATTAATTGTAAAGTTCTGTTGTTGACTTAGGGGATGGTTTTAGTGTTCAAACTAATGGGTCATATCTATTGAAGCATATGATTTTGATTTTATTTTTTATTTAAAGAATTATCTGTGATTCTGTCTCTATTTATTTTTTGGCAAAAACGATTGAGATGTTGAATCCGTCGCGGTTGGGAGTCATAGTATGTCCCGTTGACCTTAGTCATGGAATCAATGATTTGTGTCTTTGGTAGAACTTGGAAATGTGGAACGCTACTCCTATGTTGGGCTGAGATGGGTGGCCCTATATTAGTAATTTCACCTCAGCTTTATAATTTTTTTTGCTGTTGAAAGTTTTGGGGTTTGATTTTGTCAGGAGAGTGCCCTCTACTTTTTGGCACTAGCAAAACCTTCAAATTTGTTAGCACCAATTGTAAGCTCGCATTCTTTCAAAGGAAAAAAAAAACAAGTTTGATTATTTGGAATATACATGCTAGTGAGGAAAAACTGTTTGATTCTTTAACATTAATATTAATATTTATATTAATTTATGGATTAACATTATTAAATTATTATAATTATATTATTATTAATTATAAAATAAAATAAATATATATAGTTATTATTAATTGTGTAAATTTTGTAATAGTCCTAATGAATGGTACATTTGTTGATTTATTAGACAGCTACTTATATAAAATAACAGCAATTAAAAAAAAGAATAATACACATTCATTTAATATGTTAGAATTATATTAAGGTATTATAACGTGTGTTATATATGATAATAATATCTTTATAATTTTATGTAATATTCTTAAAATATATATATATATATATATATTATTAAAAACAATTTTATTTGAGTTTTAAAATCAGAGTGTATAAAATATATAAATATAATTTTTTTTATGAGACTGTGTTGGTTAATTTTTTTTTATAAGATTTGAAAAAAAATTAAGCTTCCTTTTTAGGATTGGTATATTAAGTCTGATTTATTTTTAATTTGATATCAAAATATTTAAAAAAATATCTGAAGCGCCTAAATTAAAAAAAAAAAAAGTTGAACGGTCCAACAAAATAAAAAATAAAGCAACGCAAAAAGAAGAGAAAAATGATTCCGTAATTAAAAATATACCTGAGGCCTCTAAAATTTAAGAAAGATTAAAACAATTTAAGTTAATAAATGAAAACAGGTCTTTAGATCCAAAATTGCAAATTTGAGTTAAAGATGGAAGACAAGTTATAATTGGATAAAATAACTTTTTAATTACAAAAGTGTTGGAGAACAAGTCTCACGGATGAAGTAGAAATAAATAAAATATAAATAAAAGAGTCACAAATTTAAAGTATTAAAATATTTTTTAGGACATCACATTATTTTTATATCGATATTATTTATTGTTAAATATATATATTATAACATATATGGTAATTTTAATTATTTTAATTTTATGATTTAATTATATATAATATTAGGACTGATATTTTATGTCCAAAAAGTAAGAATACAAAAAATTATTTATGCAGGTTTTTTAACACCTTTTACTATGTGCCAGCTTGGTGCCAAAAGTATTTTCAATAAGAAATTAAGTTTAAAAGGTATTTTATTTTTAAATTTGTTTTTGCACTTCATATATCTATTAATGCTTTTAATTTTATCGTTTAGAGTTTAGGGTTTAGTTTCAGAAAATTAATAAGACATGCAAGAATCAGTTTTCATAAGAAATCAAAATGTCTGTGCGTGGAGCCATGGAGCAGTGTAGAATGTGTAGGGATTATTTATTTTAATAGTTTTTTATTTTTAAAATAATTATAAATATGACTTCTTCTTCTTTTTTCAAAGATTCGTATTAGTCACGATGAATATATATATTACACATATCAAAGCAGACAAGAGTAAAGTAAAGAGAATGATATTTTATTTTGGAAATTAATTAATGACAGTACATTAATATTATTTTTTATAATTATTGGAAAATATAAAATAAAAAAATTCCTATTGCATATATATGGAGTACGCACCTTAAATAATTTTCTTTAATTTTTTTCTTCTCTTTTTTTTTTTAGTTGATAAAATTTTCAGTTTTTTTTATAATATATATTTCTTTGAGAATTGGTATTCTTAATTTGGTAATTTTATTTATTTATTTTAGAAATTAAATGCAAAAATATTTATCCATACTAAATATATTATGATATTGGTAGAAGAAGTACATAATTTTACTTATTTTAATCTCCATATTTTTGTGAATTTTAATTTTTTTTATAATATTTTTGTATTGACCTTTGTCCCTTGCGTGACTCTAAAAATTGACACCGTTTATCAATTAACTACGTCATGGAGAGCGACGGAAATAACAAACTCTAAATATAGAATCAAAATAAAAAGAATAGAAACGAAAAATAAAAACTAACCAAAATATAAATAGTAAAATCATATTTAAGTTTTTTAGATATATTTCTAATACAAGAAATCTATTAATTAATTCGTAGTGAGAGACTAAAACAAAAAAATCACAAAAATATAAAGACTAAAATTTAAAAATAATAATAGAGGCTGTAAGTGAAAACTAACAAAAATGAAAATATTAAAATATATATAAGTTTTTTGGTTATCTTTTCTGTACATGTATTTTTATGCAAGAAATTAGTTCATTAATTTTAAATTTGTAATTTCCTCAAGAAATGATTCGAAATAAATAGCATTTTTATTAATCTTAAATCGTAAGTAGTTTATCTTGAAACTAAAGCTATATGACGAAATATTGACCCTGAAATTTTCAAATCATCGTTAAAACGATATCTTAGCTTGTATGTACCGAATCTTGATGTTAAAATCAAGAAATGAAATTTGTGGATATTGTGTTTAATGTTGCATGAAATGGCATAATTAGAGTACAAGCCAGTGTGCAAAAAATGAAAAGAAATTAAGTACAATCAAATAATATAATATATACAAATTAGGCTATGCATGTATAAGAATTGAACCACATCATTTCACACCATACAACGTGAAACTTCAAAGCAAAGTATCTGTGTTCACTTCTTTCTTGGTTTTTCTTTTCTTTTCCAAAGTTATTTCTTTTACTTCATTGTGATGAGAATAAAGCGTTAGTCAATTTGACCAGTCAAAACAAAATTCATATTTCTCCTCATTCGGTATTGCAAAAGCGCTTAGAAATACGAATTGACTTCAAACAAAGCAACATACTAAATAGGTCAAGCTGCCAGCATGAATTCATTCATAGTTTCAGTTTTTTCCTGTCAATGTTTTGAAGGTGGAAGCAATGGTCGTAATAATTTTAAATCCAAAGTCTCATTGTGACCGTACAATTTTTAAATAGGCAATTATCACCTGACAGGTGATTGATTCAAATAATACATGTCAGAATTTTTCTGAAGCTAAGATTTGTTTCGTGTATTGAGAATGAAAAAAAACCTGTAAAGAGATAATTTTACCATATTATAAATACTTTTTTTATTTAAATAAGATTACTTCATGTAAAAAATATCTGTAGTTCTATGCTAAAAAAGTTAAGCAATAACCAACGTTGAATACTGCAAGAGTTTTGGACACATTAATTAGCTAACAAGAAATTGAATGGCAAATAACATTAATATAACACCCAACTTCTAATAACATACACATAATCACTTAAAAATGGAAAGCGTAATGGTTAGAATTTTTCCGTTATTTAACTGTTGTTTCAATAGGTCTCTTAACCCAAAACTGAAATAAGTCTCATGTTTCACCGAGAGAATGAGAAATTAGCAAAAAATATTAATTTTAAATAACAGAGGAAAAGCAACAACACAATCTGACCACAACAAACTTCTTCATGGACCCCTAAGCTTGCCGACAAATTCAAAGGACAAAAAGATAATTGAGAAAGAACCAATTTTTAGTATCAACGACCAAACATCCCACGTTATCGCCCTACATTATCCTTCATCAAGTCTCAAGTGCTAAGTATAGAATCTAACCCAAAAATATCCAATAATTGCTGGTATGACAAATGAAAAGTTACACGCTCATGTCTCCAAGGTTCATAGTTTTAAGCGAGTGATACCTTAATACTTGACATCTAATTCTAGACACTGCGGATCCCTCATTCTATGGAGGGATAATTTATCATTTAATGCTATTCCTTATAATCATACATATAACTGGAAAAAGAATCAACACTTGGACTCTCGGAAATGTAATGAAAGAATAAATGAAAAACCCCTATTACACAAGTAACAGTGTTTTCAGCCCCTACTCCACCTTATCTACACAACCCAAAAATTAAACTTCCATCCAAAATTTGGTGCAACATTGCTAAGACCGTCATATCCAATGAATTGCTGCTATACGCTTCTTCCACGATGCAACCAAGTGTAGCTGGAAGCCTCCTTCACCTTGTAATTCACGAATCATCACAATTCAATCCACAAATTTCCAACACAGGACCATCTCTTGACACAAATGGGTTAATTCGAACCCACATGAGAGTCAATATGGAAGCTAGCAAGATTGACCAAACCAGTACAATGGTGGGCATTCTATCTTGTTTACCAAGTAACCCTTTGAGGAATGGGTAGAGATGTATGATGACCCACAAGGCAAAGAACAATCTACCAAAGAGAGGGCCCCATGAATCATATCCATTATTGATGGCATCTGAGACCCCAACAACAACCCCAACAATATTTATGATTAATAAAGTAGTTGGAGGAATTAAGAGTGATGTCCATTTGAAGATGTAGAGCTCTGAGAACTCTCCATCATCAGCTGCTTTCGAGGTAACAGTGAAATTTGTGTCAACACCAGCCAAGACCTTCAGTAAACCCTGAAAAAGGGCAAAAAGATGTGCAGACACACCTCCAATCACCCAAAACTGTTCATTCCTCCACCAATCGTCTATACCGACACCACCCCACTGCATCTCAAGGATACCCGTTGCTGCAATGGATATGAAGAGGGCCATGAACACAAGACTTGCATAGTTGCTAATCTGCATATTAAAGAAAAATCGATGTTAGACACCATGCCTACACTTGGCTTATTATTTAACTGAAATCCAATTGCTAAAGGAACTCAGAAATGCCACAGTAACATGCAATATCATATCATTGAACTATAAAACATGTTTTTGTTAACATTAAGAAATTTAAAATAGAAACTATTTAAATGAAAAATACAAGCATTTAACATATTGAAAATCCAAAAGCAATAAATAATTTCTTGTTTAAGTAATTAGGAATAATAGTAAATGCTACTTATAGCATACAAATATCCTTAAGACACATGTCTACAAAATCCTTTAAAAAAAGAGAATAATTAAAAATAAGTTAAAGAACAATGGGGATTGACTTTGTAATATCCAATGGAACCAAAACCATTTTTGTCAGTTTCTAACTACTACCATTCAAGAAGTAAATAAAACTCAAATTCACAAATATGTTTGATATGTCAAAAATGAATGTTAACAAGTTCGACATTTTTCTTGTTTCTAAATTCCCAAGTTCAGGGGGAATTCAAGAGACTTTTTTTCCCAGACAGAGATTAGATATTGTGCACAAGCATACCTCAGGTACAATAAACTTCCCAGTCAGAAGACATATAGCTGGTAGTGTACAATAGACAAGCAATGGGATGGAAGTCCAAGGATATACAACTGAATTTATGTACGAAAATCGTTCCAGCCACTTCAACCCGCTACCATAGCCATACCAGATTGGACAATGTTTACTCAAAAATATCTCAACAGATCCAAGGGCCCACCGAAGAACCTGGTGCAAACGATCTGAAAGATTGATCGGTGCTGACCCCTTAAATGCAGGCCGCTTAGGGATGCAATACACAGACCGCCAACCATGGCAATGCATTTTAAATCCTGTCAAGATATCCTCTGTCACCGAACCATATATCCACCCAACCTGATGATATGCCATAATTATATCACAAGAAAGAAAAAAAGTGAGACCTAGAAGATGCCAGTCATCCAAAAACTGAAAACAAAGTCTTTCTTTGGTACTTACTTCTTTTCCCCATTCAGTTTTGTCTTCATAGCCACAGCTGATGACTTGGATGGCTTCTTTTAAAAGTGACGCAGGACTCGCGTCATGTGGAATTCCACCATCTTCCAGAAGAGCAGAGGCTACAAACACGGGAGATTGCCCAAACCTCTTCTCCAACTTCATTTGAGTCAAAGTGGATGACTTTTCCGTATTGGAACCTACAACAGAATCCACCAGGGGCTACTATTCAAGAAAGTTTTTAATCTAAAAGTGTTTTAATTTGCAAGGACAGCTACATGATTCAAAATTCTCACCCTCAATCCCCTCAATGTTTTCAAGTGCATGTATCTGCTTTGATGCTTCCCTGTGCTTCACCTTCTTTTTCTCCTTCTTGGTGTTAGCATTTTTTTTCTTTCGAGAACCACAACATAAGCAACAGCACCATTTTGGCCAACAATTACAGGTTTTGCTCGGAGGCTTCTTCTTGGCAGGTGCATCATACCCATAAAGTGCTTGCCTCCTGAAAACACATCCAGTTCCAACATAAATTGGTCCTTGTATACCATCCAGTCCTTTCATGTTGATCTGTTTCAATTCAGGAGTTAGTACTGATAATAATTGTAATAAAAAGAAAAAAGAAAAATATACAAACAAACAGAGCAATGTGAAACATAGAACTTACATCAAAAAATACAACATTCCTGTTTGAGTATCTATCATGGCGATCAATCCCATCAAATCTTTGAGGAAATTGTACATAGCACACTTTTTTTCCAACTTGCGGGTCCATCATGAAACACATAGCTTCCCTAAGTGCCTTGCTATTGTTAATGTAGTGATCACAATCAACATTGAGAAGATAAGGCGCATTTGAGATAATTGCAGACACCCGCACCTTCAAATATTATTTTATTATCATTATTATAGAATCATTAATTGACTTCAATCTGAATCAAAATAAATGTAGCTCAAGGCTTACCAGAGCATTCATAGCCCCAGCCTTTTTGTGGTGATCAAAGCCTGGCCGCTTTTCACGAGAAACATAGACTAAGTGAGGCAACTCATTTCCTTCAATATCACGAACACCATCCTGACCAAGCAAGACCTGTAGAGAAAAAATGTTATGATTTCCTACTTCAAAAGTCAGTGCAATGTGAATACTTGAATCCAAATCCTCTGTCATCGCATGAAAAGGGCTTAAGCAAGGCAACTTGCAAAACATGAACACTTTTTCATGCTTTGCACAATAGCAATATAAAGTTATAAACTGCATATCAGTTTTCACATAAACCAAGTGGGCATTATTTATAACCACCAGATATCTCTTCAAACCTTCATAAAAACAAGTTCCTAATGATTAAAACAAAAAACATAAGGAAAATGCAAAACATTTGGACCAAGATCCTTTGAAACACAAGCTTTCCATATAATTGTGCTTTGTTATCCAATTTTGTGTATTTAATGAAATCATACCCCATTAATTTTTCCATTAAGGTTAACAACCCTGCACTTAAGAGGATTGAAATCCTCAACTCGGTATTGTTAGACAGATGTAATTTTACCTGAATCATCCCAGGATGATCCCTCACATTATTTCCAGGCCATGGAGTCCCATCCTGCATTGTCCATCCATCCTCAGGAACCTTTTGCGCAGTTGCCACCAAACTGTTTATCCTCACCTTAAATTCTTCATAATCTCTCTGCAATAGTCAAAGGAATTAAGGCCTTTAGTATTTTCACATGTTTTTCCACTGTTTGCAACGTTGTGTGCAAGTTGTAAGTATACACACACGATTTAATTGAAGCTATACTCTCTTTATTTTAATCCATACATTTTCGATTGGTAAGACTCCATGAATTTATCAATTTCATTCAATGTTGTCCTTGCGATTTTCTATCCAAATTATTGCTAAATAGTAAAGTGTCAAATGATTGTTGGTGTAATAGTTTTAGACCCAGGAAATTTCCAAGGCAACTCAAACCATTTTGAAAAATAATTTGGATGAAGTTACCCTTTATGAACAACATTGAATGTAATAGGTAAATAGAGGGACTAAGATAAATAAAATGAAAAGGTAGGGATGAAAATTAATAAAAGCAAATATTTTGGGACTAAAAACACTATTAGGCCTATATATAAAGAAAAAGGTGCAGGCAGACAAAAATTTGAAACCTTCATTGCTCTCCTTTCCCGGACAAATGCTGGGTGTACTTTATTTTTCAGATAATCCATCTTCTGACTGAAATACCATTCTGGAGCTCGGGGCTCAATATTGTATTTTTTACAAAATGGCACCCATCTCCTAGCAAATTCAGATGTCTCAGATAGTGCCTCAAAAGTTAGCATAGCAGCACCATCATCTGAGACATAGCATGCAACTTTATCAACTGGATAATCAACAGCAAGGATAGATAGAACAGTATTTGTAGTTATCAGCGGAGGTTCTTTCATGGGATCGACTGTACTGACAAAGACGTCTACACTAGACAACTCAGATGGCTTCCCTTCTTTTTCATATCTGTAAGCAAATTATGAAGTAAAAATTATGGCAGCATACTAGGAATTTGTGTATGTAAAATGTAATAAAATGTATTAATATTAGACATACATATCACTGAGTAAGAATTCAAAGCAAATCTGAAACCAAAAGCACCAGATGTGGTTTCTTCAATTACCTCAGCGAAAGCCGATCAAGGTATGTTTCTCGCTCTATTGGGTACCATTTTGGAAACTGATCCATTATCCATGATACAGCGAACCATATTTCACAAATGACAGATGTCAACCACAAGCCATATGCATCATTAACTGGGTGGAGAATTCTATAATGAAAGAAAAGCCCAAGGATCACAAGGCGGAGTATTATAATCATCCTGTATGGATTAATCTTGCTTGAAGGGATAGGTAGCTTCCGTGAAAGTGGCTGCCTGCCTTCATCCATCCTGATAAAATATAAATGGAAAAAAATGTTTAAAAACCAGAAAAAACAAAAATATATGGCAAAATGTTGGGGAAAATACTTTTCATTTAAACTTCTACACAACATCAATGCAATATCTTACAACTCACAAAACAATAATAGATTGCTTGGAGAAAGCATAGTTATTTATGGACCAACAACTATTTAAACAAGGTTTGCCTCAATATTAGACCCACTCCAATCATGGAGCGCAAGTATAAATTTACAAAGATCAAAGGGAGTAAGAGTAAGAGATTTACATGGGTAAATCAGGGTCCTCCAACTCATTGCCAAAATTTCCACCATCTTTGTTCCCTTCATGCTTCACCACCTGAAGTTTGTCATTCTGCCTTCTCTTCCAGTCTTCCATTCGGTCTTTCCAAGCCACACTTCCATACCCATACACTGCAATATCTTTCTTTGGAACCATTGGCCTAGGTTGTACTGTGACAACAGATACACCAGCATGACAATATATACAGATAATATAGAAGATACAAATGAATAATGAAACAGTGGTCCAAGACTTACATGGAATAGACGAATCAGTGTAAGGCATGGGATGTACTCTGTTTCCGTTATTCATATACGGGGGAACAATTAGAGCATGTTGATCAGATGATATCTCAGGATCCTATAAGGAAAAACATATCATTATATAAGAATTATTGTCGCTTCTGTGCAGTAACACACAGAATTACAGAAACAACAAAAACATCAAAAGGATAATTTGCAATATACCTCCTCTCCATAAGTCAACAGTGGGATTTCCGAATTGAGAGGAGACATGCCATGTTCCAAATTTGTGGGGATGCCAGATATGTTAGAATTATAACCACGGCCAGAAAGCATTGAATCTGAAGTTGACTGCAGGCCCAAAGCATCAGGATATCCATAATCAAACTCATTGTCTAAGTCATCAATACCATCCTCATCTTCATCACCTTCAACCCTGGGACTACCTGCAATTTCATTTATTGGTTAGAGTATGCCTATAGTAGACTGAAGTTACAAAAGTCCAAGAGAATAATAATATGGAAACAATTTTACCTTTGATGCGTTTGTATCTGGTCTTACACTGTGGACAAACCTGATTCCCCTCCCGTCTCTCATACTCATAGCATGGCCGACAAACAGGGAAAGCACACTCATTGCATGCAACAAAGGGCTCCCCATCCTCGGTAATCTCTATCTCATCCCCACAAATCTGACATATCTGTCCACTCAATTCTTGGACAGACTTTATCTGATTAGAACCAAAACCAAAAAGGTGTTATTGCCATGTGGAGTTCAGAGCACAATTTTTTCAGAATACTACATGAGGCATTTGCGGTACAACCATTATAGCAATATCCAGCCGTTATCAGGACAATGCTATGTTTGGTTATCAGGACAATGCCATGTTTGGTATGTCTACGTTAAGTTACCATACACATCTCAATGTCTTACTTTTCAACTAATATGCTCAATGTGTGGGCATGAGATGACCTTCAAACCCAAGGCAATGTAAAATGTCTGATCCTGTGGCTTAACCATTTTCTATGAATTTACAAAACACTATTTCCTCATCCATAACCTTTCTTTTTCTATAAATGAATACACCTACATTTCATTAAAATTCAATTTTCATCAAAAAAAGCTTATCAGCAATACTTTTTTGTTAAATAATACTAAGTAATTTTGTTTTTAAATCAAGAATTACTCTAAATTTGATAAGTGAAATCAAACAAATATTTATGCATCCAAGAAGCTAACCAAACCAAGCGTGAAATCCAACATGTGCATGCACCTTTGGATGCCAGAGCTGCCAAATGCCTTTTAAACGATATACCTTGCCAATAAGATTTTGGCATTAATAAAATTGTCCAATTAAAAGGTAAGAAATTCAAGCATTTTGTTGCACAAAGGAGTCCTACAGGAAGACAGAGAAGAAGACAATTGTATGTTTACACTCCCTTGTAATCTTTTGAGTCTACCTAGACTTTGCCCTAAGGGATAAGGAATCAATAAATAATAAATTTTTAATAGAAATAATGCTGGAACGCATTGGAATCAAACAGGTAGGAGAGAACTTTTACGTTTTTACTTTTGATTCTTTAACCGTGTCCCTTGCATTTTCCTTAATCTTTTGCAGGCCATAAGCAAAACATACATCACCATGAAAATCTCCCCATATGTGACAAAATCATCACCCTTTCAGCTAAGCAGTCTAGAAATTCCGCAGATAAAATACACAAATTTTGCATGATTGTTTATGCATAGCAGAGCACTTGACCCTACAGAAGGTCAAGCTGGACGACAGTCAATTTAATCCAGCTCTTGACTCCAAGAGAAACCAAAATTTGAACTCTAATTTTGAAGAGAAGAAGATGGCAAGCAATTCTGCTTTATGGTCAGTTTTTCTGGGGAAATATCACATTTTGAATGCAAATAATTGAGAGAAGCAAGGTAGCTGCTAGCTATCAAAAAGGAACAACCTTATCACCAACTATTAAATAAATTAATAAAGACAAAATGAGCAAGGTAAGCACCGAAACTCCATCAAACCACAATTTTTGTTTTGGGGCATTTGTTGCCACCGAAAAATTAAAATAAAATAAGAACAAAGTCACAAGCATGTGCGTCACACAGACCACCGACAGTGAAGAAAATCAAAAGTTTTTTTCTTTTAAGAAAAAAAGAAAGAGGAATAGAGATGGCAAATCTACATGTCTAACTAGAGATCAGAAGAAACTATACAAAGATTAAGTGTTCCAAAACCCACTTTTAGCATTGGCAATAAACCCAACAGAGGAAACAGTGATGAGATGCAAATGGAAATGTTCCAATGGAGACTTACCCTTCCATTTTCTTCGGCATTGATGAGCACGAACTCATTCCTGTTGTGGGAACCAGCAACGAGTCTACCTCCCGTGTTCATCACTCACAACCCCTTCCAACACTCTCTTCCGAATCAACTCAGAACCAATGTTGTTGCTTCTCTCACAAACCACTCGTGGAGAAGATCCACTTTATGCACTGGACAACACTCGCATACACAGAGACCAAAACGGATCGAAAATGACACTGATTTTAACATTCAAGGAAAAAATTGTCAAACAAAAAAAGGGGAGCTTTGGACTTGGGTATGCTTGCGTTTTGATTTTGATTCCTTCACAAGCCAAGTCTCCTTCTCTAGCGACCTGGCTGGTCCTAGTCGATGGCAAAGTTTAGAGAGAGAGAAATAATGAGAGTGAGTAGAACAGAGAAAGAAAGAAGATAGTGTGTGTGTGGAAATGAGGCCGCGTAAAAGAGAAGTAGACAGAGAGAGATCGAGAATCAAAGAAAGAGAGAGACTCCTCAAAAAGAAAAGAGGGAAAATAAGAGGAAGGGAAGGAAAAAAAAAGGGGGAGGGGGGGGTTGGAATGAGGTGGGTGGGGCCCAGAGGGAGGTGGTGGCACTGGGCTGTGTCCCCACCGGAGTTTGGTGAAAACTTTTATTCTTTTGTTTGTTACCAAGTATATACTGTCTTTCTAGTGCAAAAGAAAATTAAAATTAAAATGTTTTAATGTTTTTCTGTCTTTTTGTTTTTTTGTTTTTTCTTGTGCAACGGGTTAGGGACAGTATTCTTTTGTTTTGTGTGACAGTATTGTTTTGTTTTGTGTTGCGTAGTTATGTGAAAGTGAAATTGAAAACCTTCACCTTACTTTGTAGGACAATGTCCAAAGTAAGGGTTGGAGGTGTAAGTGGGTTAACCCACAACACTAACATAAGATAGAAAGAGTGTCCAATGAAAATGAATGGGAAACTAGGTCTGGTTGGCAAATAGGATCTGCTCACGCGGCGTAGATTGTGTTCTCTCTCTCTAGACAGATGTGTAATGTGTACAAGTAGTTACTAAGTTAGTGGTGAGTGTAATAAAGTGCATATGTATGTATCTACGGTGTAAATTTATAACGCGGTTTACTTTATATTCTGAACGAGAAATTAGAAACTAAAAAAAGCAAATGTTTTAGCTGTAGGGAGCTAGCTGGTGTTGACTGTGTCTGTGTGCTGTAACCAGTAATCCCCTCTCCTTCTTTCAAAATCTGGGTCTTCCATTACGGTCCATATCGACAAACTATGGATCCTCCTCTTGGCCGTGGATCTACTGATTTTCTTAACTGTACTTTTTGCACTTTTTTTTTAATTTATGTATAATTTTAGCTTTTTAATATATATATATATATATATAAATAATAAAAATAGAATAATTTGATTATTAATTTATAGTAATTTACAATATATAATATTAAATAAAAAATAAACATAGTTTTGTTGAATTTTTTTTTTTATTTAAATATTATATACCTCTGTTAATTTATACATTTTGTTTAATAATATATTACAATTATGTTATACTTTTTATTTATAAAATGAATTTTTGAGGTAATTTCTTCACAAAAAAAATACACAAACTAAAATATGATAACTAAAGATAAAACTAAACATTTTATTTATTTATTTACATTTTTAATATACATATGAATTTTAAAAACTCCACTTGACCATTACATAATACATATTGTAAAAGGTAAACGCAACTTTTGGTTTAACCCTTAACACAAGTTTGAGATAAAAACAAGTTCAAGTTTGAATTTATGTCCTTGACCTTTTCTATTGTGACTTTCCTTATATCAAGATTTTTGGATTGTGTCATTGAAGCTTGACGCCTAAAGAAATTATTTGAGTAGTAAATTAAATTGTTAAGTGCAATTTAAATTTACATTTTATATTTTAATATATTGGATTAAATTGATTTTAATGAAAAAAATACATTTAAATCAGTCAAATAAAAAAATTTAAATCAATATAAATGTGTAGTGTGGAGTTTAATTCTTGCATTTTAACAGATATATTAAAATAAACCAGTTGAACCAGCTCAACGTTAGGTGAAACCAACTAGCAACTAGTGTTGATGGATTTTTTTCTGTTTACATTCACTTTATTTAATGTTGTTTTTTTATTTCATGTTTCTTAATTATTTTTACCGTTTCTGTAATGTGTTTAACAAAACACAATAAAAATATATACACTGTCAATTTATTATATTTATGTGATTTTTAATAAATATTTAATATATATATATATATTATTTTATTATATGCTTTATAATACACATAAAAAAATTATTTTTCTATTTTTATTTTATTTTTTACTGATTCTAATGTAAAAATTAATGTAACTATTTTATAAAAGAAAACATATAATTATTAATGTGGATGAGAAAATGACACAGAAAATTTATTGATCAAATTTAAGCATTTATCTTTGCTTCCGACCTTACATGCGCCAACCTCGAACATCACGATGGCGAATCCAAGAAACACTTACCTTAAAGAGTATTATTACACATTGCAAAACTCTCCAAAGTAAGCAGTTATAGCTATTGCTGGCATGTAGGTTGAAATGTGACGGAGGAATCAAATTACAAATAAGAATTCTTGAGGACAAATGCTTATACTGAAAAAAATTGCTTATAACTTATTATTATTTAAAGGGTACTTTTATCTGTGCATAATTGTACATTATAGAAGTTATATGTGATAAAATTTTATTGAAAATTATTGCATTTAAAAATATAAATACATTAAATTTTGTAATTAATTTTAAAAAATTATTATATACATCATAATCATCTATATAATAATCTATTCCAGTTTTGTTTAACAACTAATTATTTATATCTTTTTAAATTATTATCTTAAATTTATACTTAAAGAATTACTTTTTCTTTTACTCGTTCATAATTAAGTCGATGAAAATTTTTGTATTTTTAATTGTCCATTCTATAAACTCATTCTTCTCACTTTTTTTTCTCATCTTGTGCTCATAACTTTATTTCAAGCAAGCATCTAAAAACAAATTAATTGTTTTGAAACAAATATGATTAATAAATAAATAATCTGTAAATAAAGTGATAATTTATTATTAAGATAACATGTTCCAGATTTCTTTCAAACAAAGTATTGTCAATATTAAAAGTAATTTTTCTTTTGTTTCTTTTAATATTTATTAAGTAACATATTTTATATACAGATGAATCAACATAATTATTATTTTTGTAATACTTATATGTAGAAGATGACATTTATATTATACAAAAATTGAACACTAATTCAAATAAGAGAATGATATCAAAACTATACAAAAATTAAAAAATCATGTAGAGATATAAAAAACAATGACTGTTGTCAACATTTCAACAATATAAACTATACAAAAATTAGTGTGTGCAGGGAAGCAAAAAGTAGAGAAAAAGAAAAACAGACACCCAACCTTGCAATAACGATGAAAGTAAAAAACTTTATTATTGTGTTTCAACAAAAAAAAAATTATGGAGAAAAGGAAGAAAAAAGAAAATAAAGAGAAATAAATATGAAGAAGAAACAGGAGAAAAAAAAAAGGAATAATTAAACTTGAACAAGGAAAATAAAGAAAAACATGCAGTTGAATAAAAAAATAATGTATGAAGCAAACCGTGAGTTGATGAATATGACATCGTCTAATTAAAATTAGATAATATTTACAATGATACTACCCTGTTTTCATTCTTTTCATTTTCAATGTTATCATTTTCAAAGAGAAGTTTAAAAATAAGTTTTTCTTATTCTCAAATTTGGGCTACACTTTGAAAATATTTTTAAGAAAAATATTTTATAAAACTCAAACATATTTTATTTTTAGTGTATTGCAATAGAGCTTTATGATTTAAATTTCATATTTAGTTTTTTTTTACTCAGCGTAAGACTAAACATTGTCACCTATTTTAAGAGGTGAGTTCAACAATAACACTTCACTTAATCAACATTTATTATTTTTTTTTTCACGTATATTGACGAGCTTATATTGATGATTTCATTTATTTACCATGATACATTATATCTTAACTAAACATGGTTTTAACTGGCTCGTAGAAGAACTTTGTATAGTACATTAATTAGAGGTGGATTTGACATATTGTATAAAAATTAAATTCTTAGTTTTACTTATTTATTGTAATGACATTTTCACAAATTACTTAAGGTACTATAGAAACTTGACACATTTACCCATTTATTCGAGCATGACCACGTCATATGGACATTCTTTACTGTGTTAAAGACTATTTGACAATGAAGAAAATATGAATTTGTGCAAATATATAAAATGAAAGATTTGCAACTTCTTTTAATGCCAATAACTGAGTTATAACTCAACATAAAATTAATCCTCTTTTGTTTTTTAGTTACACTTTGGTGGATATCTTAATTTATAACATTATATTTGATGTTATGAACATTATTTATGTGAAAAAGTACAACAATTTCAAGTTTTTTTAGAGCACTAGGTTATTAGGAAGCTGATCAAAAATTTAAATTCATAATTGATATTAAGGGAAGTGCTTAAGAAAGTCGAGAAGAATTAGTTTTTATGCTATTATTAGAAAATAGAGATGAAAATTAGCTTAAAATACCTTCTAAGTTTATTGATATTTTTTACAATACTTATGCTAAACACATAGTTATGTTTTAAAAGTTAAAAATAACTTTGAATCTAAATATTATTAGACATCATTTGTTACTTTGTGATAGAAATTGTTCTACATTTCTAGAAATATACTAATCTCATTTAGGATATAAATGAGTGACTGAGAAAAGACTGATAAATTTAGTGATTGTACTACTTTGAAAGATACGCGCCCACAATTGCAATGTGGCTGATTACATCATTCACACATCTTATACAAGCGTGACATTAATTTCTTTCTTTTCATACCTACCTATATTATTCACACAAAATATTTAAATATATTATAACTAGTTAGTTTTATTAATATTTTTAATTGTCTATATTTTTTATTAATTGTTTAATTATGATTTCTTAAATTGTTTCCAATTAAATGATTAAAATAAATTATTTGTGTTTAATTAAAAATAAAATAATTATTCAAACAGATAATTAGTTGGCTTGTATTTAACTTCTATGAAATAACATAACCCATAATCGCAACATTTTTGGTAAACATTAAGATGGAAACCTACAATTAAAACTAACGATTTTCAAATCAAACATCTTATCTACATTTTTATGATTTTGGTATAATTTATATAGAAATGCAAGAAATTAATTAAAGAAGAGAATATGCGATTTATTTCACTATTAAATATATTATACGTGAAAGTAATATATATGCACATTTTTTACTTAAATTGAGCGCTTTTTCATATTTAATTTAAAAAAAAATTGATTTCACTTCTTAGAGTTTTGAAATTAATTCTTCATATTATTGAGAGTAAAATGTGTTTTTGGTAAAATATCATATTTAGAAATTATTATTTTTGAAGAGATATTTTGTTATTCAAAATTATAGTTAACTTTCTTTAAAATGTATTAAATTAAGCACATATTAAGATTGTTATAATTATTTTTAAAAATCTTAAAAATATCAATTAGGCTGAATGGAACTGTTAAATTTTATTTTTGAATTTTCTTTAATTTTATGGATAAAAATTGTATAAAGTGCAATTCAATTTTGATATTTTTTTCTGGAAAAAATCTATTTAAATTGCTATTATATTTAAAATGTGTATAAAATAATTTAGATAATATTTTTATTGAAATATGTGTTTTATATTAAAAATATAAATATTAAATTCTCTACCTACAAAACAATCAATCCCTTCACATGATATTTTTTTTCATACTTTTCATTTTTAAGTTAATACTAGGATAGTGTTAATTAGCAGGGGCAAGTGTGTGAAAAACAAGTCAACCGGGTTGGCACGATCCATGAAGAACAAGTGTAATGAGGCATGAGGAGGATACTGTGTTTTAAGTTTTAACAGTGCCGTGGAGCTGTTAACAATGAAAGCATGTGAGTGGACCCACCTTGACCCAAAGTATTCATAATTTTGGAGTGGGGACCACAAGAACAGAAGGCGCCAGCTGGTGAATGTGTTTGCGTAGGGATAGTATCAGCGTTGCTCCAAATCATAAACACCCCACCCTAACAGTAACAATAACCTCATAAAATCTTCAAAAAAGGGCATGCCAAAGACAAAAATGTGGCAGCGATATTTGACACGTTGAGTCAATGCCATTATGCATCAGAAAGACTACACCCTATTGCCAGTTCATTGCCACTCCCAAGGTTCAAACCATCCCTCCAGGTGTTTTTTTTTTTTCCTTTAATTGAAAATAATAAAAATAATTTATCCTTTTTATTCAAATTATGTTACTTTTTTTTTCAAAAAATGAAAATAAATGCTTGTTGAATTTTCTCTTGGTTCGAATGAGAAGCTGCTCAATTGTCTCAGATAATCCAAGTTCATTTTACCCCCCAAGAGTGTCGGTGCTATATTTTGATCCCTCTCTGTCTTTTCTTGTCCTTTTCTCTCTATCTTTATAACGTATCTTTGCTTTTTCATTATTTATGCGAATAAAAGTATATGGATATAATGATTCTACTCCTACGCCAATAAGTATTTCTTGACATATAATGTATAATATGATAATATGAACACCCAAGTCCCAACAACTCTTTAGTACACACACGCACACACGCATGTACTACCAAGATATAAGCGATATTATAATTGATAAATTCGTATCACGAGTTTTTATACTTACCACATGAACAGTATATGTGATTTATTCTAGATTTAATTTTAAATTTATGCAAATAAAATAAAATGTTATTATTTACGTAGCCATAGAAGTATTGATATCGAGTCAACTTTTTACAATATTTCATTAGATAAAAGTTATAAATAAATTTAGATTTAACTTTGATTACTGTGAAATTTCTTTTGTTTTAATCATGTATTAATATGACACATTAGTTTTATATAAAATAAATTTGTTATTAATTATTATATTAGATTTATGACTGTAAAAATTATTTTGTTTACCTAATTAAAAATTTTCTTGTAATGTAGATTAATAAATAAACTTTTAAATCAGACCAATTTAACTTTTATATTTAAAAGATAATGCCGTGCTTTCCATGAAAATCCACAAAAAGTAACACGTCTAATTCAGGTTGATGTTTTGCAAAACATGTATAAGGTTAATTAAATAAAATTCAACCAGCATTTAAAATAACTTATTTCACAAAATATTTTGCTATAATTTTAAAAATATTTTTTATAATTATTTTGCACGATGCATGTAGTAAGTCGTGGCCTTACGGCAATAAACTTTGACCAAACAAAATTGATAAGTTAACCTAATTCATTTGACGAGTTACACAATGAAATATTTCAAAATTGATTAATAAAAAAAGTAAACTTCTGTAAGATATGATCATGATGATGGTAATATTATGATCATAATGACAATAACTACCGCTATTATTGTTATTAAAACATTAGACATATATTATTCAGTACAGGATCCATCTTGCAGAGAAAAAGTAATTATTTCTCTTACAGCTACCACCTTCACAGGGATATAGGGTAATTTTACATTTTTAATTTACTCTTCACGCTTTCGCTTACATTGTTTATTATTTTTAAAGTCAACCTTTTACTATAAAAGTGAGCCAGAAAATATTTTTTAAATCATTAGAAGGAAACATATTTAGATATTTTTTATAATTGAAATGTATTTTAAAACATGTATCTATATAAACATAAAATAATAGTACCGTATGTTACATATGATATAAATTTATAACGATCAAAATAAGAAACTGAGGTAAATATGAAACACATTAGGCGAAGTCGTTCTCTCTGTCTCAAAGGACAGGCCCATGTTGGATCCGCTTGTTATTTTGCAATTCCCTCTCTTGACATGGCTCATGAATGCTGGCCCAATTTGGCCATCACCCTGGGCCTCACTTCCCAAGAGCTTCATATCTTCCAACGTCTACAACTCGCTGTCACCGTCACTGCCCTAACCCCACCTCCGACAACATTCTAACCTCAAACATCGATGAAGTACAGAAAACATACCAGCCACGTTTTCTCCATTCACATATCCACTTATATGTACTTTACCGTTATTTCCTTTCACTCTCTTAATTTTGTTTAGACTCTTTTTTTGTTGGTAAAAGTGATAACAGTGATACGAGGACTCAGTAAATCAAGCAAAGCAAATAGTGCATTATGAACCAATGAGTATATATTATTTTTGCATTATTATCACTTGGCCTATTAGCTCAGTTGGTTAGAGCGTCGTGCTAATAACGCGAAGGTCGGTTCGAGACCTGCATGGGCCAAAATTCAGTTATTTTTTTCCTTTTGTCTATTCTCTATTCTCGCTGTCTTTGCGCATTGGCTTTTGAACTCCCTTGTCTTTGCGTTCCGCACGTAATATCTATAAATATAGATTAAACATTTTTTTTAATTGAAAAATATAACTAATTATTTCTACATTTCTTTAATAGCTTTATTTCTTTAAATTCATTATCTTTCTGGTTTTTCTTTCATTACTTTTACTTCAAACTCCCATAACATTTTGAAAAGGACTTTCCAGTGTCGTTCTCCTTCCAAATAAAAAAATGGCAGTACTTAAGAGAAAATTTGCCCTACCCAAAGTAGAAAAAAGATGCCCCGCTACAATTCGTTCATTCTTTTTGTTGAGCTTAATTGAGTGTATTTACACTAATAGAGTGTTTATTATTTCTTAATCTTTGTAAAAGTTTGACGTACATTTGACAAGGAAAAAAAAAGTTAATTTCCATACTTTAAAATTTGTGTTTACAAAAACCAAACACATCATATAAGTCAACGACTCAAGGTTGGGCTTCCACTGTTGGTAATGAGTAACAGATTGATATTAATTTGAGCATGGATTATCTTGTGAAACTTTAAACCATCGTATACTTGTCATCTAAGATTAGGAATCGATTTCTAAATAGTACTTTTAGGTTCTCCAAACAAATTATTAATTCTTCAAACGTGTGTTAAAAAAACATACAATAAAAAATATTTATTAAAATTTAATAAAATTCAATATATTAAAATTTGCCCAATAACATTAACTGTTACAATTAAAAAAAAAGTAGTATACTGTGGGTCCAAAAGAAAAACCTGATAGATTATTGGGCATATGATATTAAATTAGCCAAACCCTCTGCTTGTCTTATTAGAATTTGGCACCGAAACAAAAGCAGTCTATTTTTTAAAAATTTTGATGTCTTTCCAACGAGATTCCATGTAGTTAGAAGGATCATTCTGTGTGTAAACCCCAAACTTGAAGTAGTGAGTGTCGGGTCCATGGTCAGCTCCATCGTACTTGAGCTCTCCATCAATATAAACCTTGACATTGGAGGCACCGACATCATGGATCACGTTCACCCTGAACCACCTATCGTAGATGTTCCGAGCCAGAACAGGGGACCTATAAGAAGTGAGCGAACCATCATAGATCCTCAGCTGCAAGGATGTGGCAGAGGAGCTTCCACCGAACACTTGCATAATGCATACCCCCGTCGTCCCACTAGGCACGTAACCATACCCTTCAAATTGCCATACACCAGATGTATAATCGTATCCCTGCAAATTCACAACTTAGCCTCATGTTTCTTTCTTAATCAATTATCAAATAATTAAAAGTTTAAAGCCTTAAGTATGTTCCACTTCCTTAAAAATTAATTAAATTAAATCTTAGTCTTCTAATTTTTCTCTATTAGTTTTTGCCATGTGAAGTTATCACCGAATAATAATAGTAAATTTAGTTAAATATTACATAGATTAAAAATATATTTTATTCATGATCAAATAAGGTGTGAGTGGGGACTAACACTGATTCGAATCTCAGTTCGTGGCTCTGTGTTGCTGGTAGGTGTGTGAGGCTTGTCTGTGGAGTAAACCCAGAGTTTGTGCACGCCATTTATAAAGCTGTAGCGCTTGTTAACGGGAACATCGTAAGGCTTTTGGACAACAAAATTTGAATTATCTAACGGAAGAGGGGTGAACCCTTGTGTGGGATCCACCGCAGCCGAGGAAAGAGCGATCTTATAGATTATTAGTGGCAAAAGGGTAAGATGAAAAAGGGGTAACGGCGCCATTGTTGCAGCTATATTCCTTAATGTCAAGTGGTAGGAGGAAGGCTTTGTAGGGATTATCGTATTTGGTTGTAGTTGTGTCAATATATATAGAGAGAACAGAGTCAAATGGTTGACAAGAATATATATAGTTTGATGATTTCTAGTTCTACCTGTTTTATTTTTTTAAAACTAGAAAAAAAAAAAAACGAATTAAGTAAATGAATTTTTAATTTCATATACTTATTTTTTTCTTACAATTCTTTCTCCGCCTCATTTTCTTTTTAATATTATTTGCTATTTCATTTTTTATTGCATTATTCATAATGCCTTTTTAATCTCTCTCTTTCATCCACTTCATTTTCTGGTCTACATACATTTCATCATTTTTTTAAAAGTATATAGCTATGTTTCTTTTAAATTAAAATTCATGATACTTCTAACTTTTGTGTATACATGATTTCATACTTTTTTTAATATTTATCTTAAAAAAATGTTATAGATAAAGTTGATATGAAATCTTAGGTGACGCTTAGCGCATGCACAAAACAAAAATAAAATATTATTGTTTCATTTAATAGTTTTAGAATAAAGCAGGTATTATGTTCAATTTTACGTTTAATACGTATTAAAAACATAACAAATATTATTTTCAGTTAGATGTTAAATTTTAAATTTTTTTAATGTGTGTTCAAGTTTACATAAAATAAAATAAATAAATAATAAATTTTTATTAAAATTATAGTATAATTATCAAAATATTAGATCATGTAAATTTTATTAAAAAATTATTATATATAAATTCTTATTATCTGTCTTTATTGAATACGATTTAAAAATTATTTATTTTATGTGCTTAATTTTGGTTACATATTAAACATGAATAATAGTTTATTCATACATGCATCTCAAGGCACACAAGTGAGAACGAAGAGAAGATGAAAAAGAAAAATAAGATTTATAATTTTTAATAAAAATTAATCAAATTATTTTATACTATTTCACCTGGTTCCACTTCCGTTAGTCGAACAAAATTGTATAAAACATATATATTATGGTCTATTTCGTATTTCGTGTTGTATAAACCCTAAACCCTAAACGTCTAGCAAATGCTACATTCAATCTCTTTCATATGCTAACCAATTATGAACCAATACACCCAAAACTGTTTCCGTAATTTGGTCATATACCATAATTAAACCTTCTTATCTTGTATTTATGACATATTTACATACAGATGAGTGTTTTTTCTACAAATAGGAACCATGCGGCCTATGTATTAGTACAACATGTTTTTGTCTCTTCTCAAATGAGGGATATATGCATTTTAGAAGATAAAAGTCTTATTTTTTTAATTATTTTTTTTAATAAAAAATATATGGTCTTATGTAATTTTTCTTTTAGCCGTTTTAAGATTAATTTTATCCATGATTACAAAGTGTAGGTTATAACTATTGATTAAAATATCAACAGTTAAGATTATAAAATACCTCTATATATGTATAACAAATCATAAAACTGTTAAAAATTTCAATTGTTATGTTATTTAACATGTATATATAGTTCTACATTTTATTTTCTAGAGTGCAATTTCTCATTTAAGAAGAGATAAATGCAAACAAAAGCCCTTACAACAACTAATGAGTACTGTCTCTAATTTTAAAAAAAGATTAGTAACTTTTTAATTATTAGATAAATGAATTTTATGTAAATCTTGCTAAGAAAGGAATGAATCAAAAATTTTAAATGAGTCTAGATACACACACCTTTGTCAACATTTGTTCATATATCTAATGTATAGTGAATGTAAAAGGTTAATACTCACTGGAAGTAATTGAGAATTATCAATAGCTCTATAGTAGCACAATTAAAAAGAAAACTCGGGCTAGATTTCTTCTGATTGTACTAGCCTTAAGCACAGGGCATATTAATTTACAAGACTTGGTGCAGTCCTTCATTTTCATCAATCAAACACCAAAGTAAACGTCAATCTTGGCAACCGATTCCCTACTAGAATAACAGACTTATCTTCATTTTTATGAATCTTTTTTATTATTAAATATATTTAAAATTTTAAAAATATATATTCACTTTTTTATTTATTTTATAAAAACGTGTTAAAAGATTATTAAGAATAAGACTAGAAAGATACAGCAGAACTTTTATCTTTAATATTTGACAAAAACTAATAAATGCTAGAGATTCTCAGAATCAGACGCGGGTTTCGTATCGCTATTATAGAGTCACGGTGAAGGCATGCCCATACGGTGGTCAACGAAAGAATAGATAAGAGTTTTTGTCGTCTAGGTTGTCAATAATGCAGACCGCTACTCACGCAATGGATTCAGAAAGCCAACGATCATGACATTCCATATTCATTTAATCTGTGCTTTTTTAAAAGTGGAATTCTACGTTGTTATGCCCAGGCATGTTTTCAATCATGTATAATTTTAGAGCTATTATATTTTTTAAAGAAAATTATGACAAAAAATTATGATTTTTTATTTTACTAAAATAAGTTTTTTTAAGGAATTAGCCACATGCGAGATAGTAAACCAGATTTAGCAGGCCTTTACATGGCTATGTTGTTTGGTTCTTCGAAATTAGTTCAACATCTACAGTTATGTTGTGTTTTCTGCAGATCTTCTGTTTGCAATTATAGACTCCATTTGTTTTAGTGTTACCACTTTATGATTAAATATATTTTTATTTCTTATAACCTCTGTTGCACACTTTTCGTAAAACATGTAATTTTCATTTTGAAACTAATTAACCGACGCCAATCTAAACAAGCTCAGAAAAAGTTTTATGAACTTTCATTGAGCCTAATTGGTTATCCATTTGTAAGATTAAAACTCTATTTCTACTATGTAAAAAAGAAATTGTATTCGTCTAACGGAGCTTCTAATTATATCAAAATTTTTGCAATCACGTTAGTATTTGTAAACAAACATGGCCTAATTTGTTAACCTAAATAGAGTTTTTACCACTACAATTTGTGGTGACTGCTGCCCCCCATACGCTATCTCATTTCAAAGAATTTACTTGGCTTCAACTTGCGAAGCAGATACTTTGTAATGAGATCATGTTGCAATAATAAGTTACGAGATAACAATTGGTTATGATGTTGTTGGGATTTAATCTCAATAACTTATTGGGACATGATCTCGTTACTTTGTTCATTTTTTTTAAGACAGAATTATGTTATCTTCACATATTTATTTTTATTTGACGATACATAAACATGACTGATACAAAGATCCTTACAAATTATCATTCTAGAAAGCAATATACATGATGACAAAATCGCAAAGTGTGAATGAACATAGCTCAATTTTTCGCCCAGAAAAAAAGTGCATATCCCAACAAATTCTAACATTTGGAAGCGCTTAATTCAAGAAGTGGTAAATATGGTGTTTGAAGAAATTTTAGGTTTAATTGTATTTTTAGTCTACATATTTTAGTTTATATGTAATTTTAGTTTTTTTTTTATTTTAATCATCTATATTTATTTCTCATAATTTTTTTATTATTTAATTAAGTTTTTCGTCTCAAATTTTTAATTAATAATTAATAAAAATATAACAAAATATAATGTATCATTATTTATAGTTTATATAAATTATTTAAATAAAACTTTTATTATATTATATATTTTTTTCATTCAGTATTTTTTTTAATATTTACTTTTTTCTCTACTAATTTGTATAAATAAATGATATATTAAACTTTTATTATATTTTTATTAATTATTAGATAAAATTTTTAAATGACGAACATAATTTGAAGAGTTTAAAAATTAGAAGGAAAAAATCTAAGTAATTAAAAGTATATGGATTAAATTGCATATAAATTAAAGCTTATATAAGGTTAAATAATATAACTAAGCATAGAATTTGTTTAAGAGTCTAAAAATGATTTATAATTTTTGTAAATTCGTTTTAGTTTATATTAATTTTTTTAAATGAAGTTAATTAAAATATTATTTTTAAAATTTTATTGAATTAATATTTGTAAAAAAAATTCAAATGAATTTTATGATCAAATTTAATATAATAATTTTTATGTGATGAAAATTTATTCAATAAAATATTGTACTTAAAAGTCCAATCTCTATTTTCAAAAATCAAGGTGAAACTTTAAAGATGATTTTCATATAGAAGTTATTTGAAAAAGAAAATTATCCGCATTAATTTTATGCCAATATTCTCTTTTCCCAAATAATGAGCTTTGAGGAATACATGATGTGAGGTCAACACCGAAGGTTGCGTTCACTCTAATTTGATAAGTTCATCTGTCACAAAGCGATATTTGACGTCAGATTTGGCAAGCCTATCAGTGGCTGCGTTTATTTGGCTTACCTTCATCTTTTGTCTACTTTAATTTAATCCTATAAATTTGCTTCCAACTGCGTGTCAGACATTACAGTTTATACATATCATTTACCAATTAAACCCATGACTTCTATGAAATATTGCAGACCCACTGAAAGTATGAAATATCCAGAAGCTATACTAAGCTGTCATTTTCTGTCGGTCAGAAGTTTAGAACCAAGACCGGGCCCCTAACTCTGGATGCATTCAATAATGAACAGTGCTAAATTTAAAAGAATTTAGATTTATTAATGTTATTGACTATATGCTCATGTTTGATAGTAAAAGACATAATATTTATTAAATAGTGACCCATTATAATTAGTTGTAAGATCCGTTAATTAAATTTAATAAAAACTGTTTTTTTTCATGATATGGGAGAATCCAAATACAATTTGAAAACATCACATTTCTGCAAAACCAATCAACATTGTATTTAAATCTGACAATAGTTTGGCAAGTCTTGAATCGATTCAACAATTGAATTCGTGTCCCTAGGAACATATCACAGTACAGGTTCTTCTCAGTTGGGCTATTGTTAGGAATGATTTATTGTAAAATAAGGTTCTTTTCATCTCCTGCTGTTGATAGCATTTAGCAGCATAATTGATGGTTTACTACAACTAAAGGACATGCAAGGCAACACGGAGGGACTGGCTTCCCATTCAGGTCCTGTAGGCAAAAGCAGGGTAGTAAAAGCATTAGGAACAACTCATAAACACTAATCCAATTTTGTATACGGACTATCGTGGAGAACATTGCTGGGTACGTATAATCAGGTGTTGAGATTTATCAAAAACACGCACCTCTTTGTTTTAGTTGTCGCAATATTGGATAAGGACACTTCTTGAACAGTTGTTTTAACATATGTCAAACAGTTCTCATTAAATATTCAATTGAAAATTTAATTTTTATTAATTAGGACACTTGAGTAGACATCTCTCTGAGTCAGAAACGTTATTAACTCTCTCTCTCTCTCTCTCTCTCTCTCTTTAACTTTTAAAAAACTTAACTTAAAATATAATGTAAAATATTAAAAAATAATGCTTACCCCGTGTGGCATAAACTGAGATAGTGCAGCCAACTACATCTATGTTTAGGGCATTGTTGTTTTGTGTCCTTGAAAGCGTAATCAGCAAAAAGCTATATCTTACACATTTAACAAAAAACAAAAACAGAAGGTTAATTCAATATGAACAAATTGAGATTACAAAATCAATCTAAACATTCAGGGCAATCTATTTTTTTCCTAGCTTACTAATTGAACCCAAACCAATGTTGTTTTCCCTTGGCTGCTCCCCCAGTATCTCACTCAGTTGTATATTTCGTTTCAGTGGCGCGTCTGAAAATTTCTAGTATGAGGCAAATTTCCAAAAGTAATCCTTTTTTTAAAGGACAACTTTTGTGATACATGTGTATGTTTAAATAACGAAGCTACTGTAATAAACTTCACCAATCTCCTTTCTAGTTTCACTCTCGTATTTGTTATTTCCTTTAAATCGTCTATTTCATAGTTAGCAATGCCATTGTTTTCACTGTTTCTCGATCATTTCCAGTAGATAAATCTTTGCCCTTTGATTAGCACAACTGCCTTGTTCAAAAACTGTTGATGAATATTCATTTTAAAATAATAATGAGTTAGTGCTTGATCCATAACTAAACACAGGAGTGAATCTACAAAGAGAGAATAAAAAGACTTCATTTCGTCCAAGGTTTTTATTTGAGTTCATAAATCAAATTTTACGTCAATAATGTAAGTAATGAAGATCAGCATTATAAGTTGACACAATTTTAAAATAAAACTTAAATGTAAATTAAATAATGACATTAAAATACACACAATATTGTACCTTTTTAGTTAAAATATAATATTACACCTTTTTATCTTAAAATATATATTACACTTAAATTTTGTCTTTCACCAAATGCAACTTTTGTTTTGTGGTCAACGACCAAATGCACCTTAGCAAGCTCGCTCTTGATGCAAGCAAGCCCAACTCGAGAAGGGAGAAGAAGGGTTTAGGTCTGCTTCAGGACTAAAAAACCTTTCCCAAACCATTCCTCGCATTTTGGGTTTAGCACAAACTTTTAATGGGTTTAATTCTACATCCCTCAAGTGAAACTGAGATTTTGGGCTCATGGCACATAGTCGACACAAACTCTGTGATTGGTTAAAAAATTTCTCTGATTCTTTTACCAAACAATAAAAAATATATTTTGATTCTTTTAACTTATTTGCAATAAAAAGAATAACGTTGTCATAACCAAATGCATTTATTAATACTTAAATTCAAGACCATAAGTTAATATGAAATAACATCTTTATCCATTGATTCACGTGTTGAGTGATATTGATGTTGTTAATTATTGACTATGATTTTTTTTAAAAGTATATGAAATAAGAGAAAAATGTAATTTTAAGAGGGAGAGAAATCTTTCTCTTTTTATATGTCTTAAAAAAATATTACGTTTTCAATTTAAATTTGGTTTGATTATTGTACTATCTTTTAAGAGATAATATTTTAATTTTCTATTATGATTTAATTATATTTTTAATTCTTATAAAAATAACATCCTCTAGAAGTAGTTTTTTAAAAAGTTTATTGTAATTTAATTTTTAACATTTTTAATATGTTATTATTTAAATATTAATATTTGGAAAATATCTAAAAATATTTAATTATTTTAAAATATTCATAATTGTTTCAAAAATGTCCGACAACACTGGTTAGGATAAACGAACTAAAATTTTTAAAAAATGATCCGGTCGAAGCTAGCCACTGCCTTTTGCATCTCGTCAGAGCCCCACCGCACACTCTTGGATGTCAACCGCGCCTGACGCAACACCTTCTCCACGCTTTACGGGCAGCGGAAGTGTGCACCAGGTTTTCTCTTCCTCCTCCTTCAATAACAACAATGTCTACGACAATGACGATGCCACAAATTGGGACAGTTCTGCCTCCGATTTCAGGAAAGAGTGGAAGATTGATTGTGTCTAGGAGGTAGATTCAGTAATTTGCACGAAGGGCTGAGATTGATGATTTTTTTATAATGAAAATAAACAATTACAATCGAAAATCGAAAAACCCTAACTTCTTAACTCTAGAATTATCCATAGCTTTCTTGCTTTCCCCAGCGATGTAGTAAATGTCCTTCTGACCCTCCTTCATTCTCGCAGCATTTGATACCCAGCTTCAAGTTCTTCGACACAGCATAATAGAATTTATGATAATCCTCCTTATTCTCCGCGATCTCATAGAATATCTCAATTTCCTTCTTCACAAGCTTCCTCCCGTTGACCTTCAAGATTTGTTCTTTTGCAACATCTCTTGTGTGAGCACAATTAAGGTAAGGAATAAATCACAACAATTTTTTAAGGATTTATTTTAAATGATACTAAGGGGTAAAAATAAAATTAAACATTTTATTATTAATAAATAAATAAATTTTAGTAAAAAATAAATACTTTCATATCAATACATAAATCTCTTTAATAATTTTTTTTAAGAAGTAACACTTAATAAAATAAGAAGTCCATAATGTAATAAATATATAAAAAAATTGATAAAATTATTGATTTTATTATAAACTATAACAATTTAAGTTATAATTTTGAATTATTTAAATTAATAAAAATGAATTCATAGAAAAAATACTTTAACTCAATATTTAGATAAAAAAGAATATTAACAATATGGTTTTTAATATATTTTTAATTATTAATTAAATTTTATAAAAAAATTATAAAAGTACGAGAGATAAATAATTTATAAAAATACAAGAATTATATTCTAATAATAGATAATTTTTTGTATGCCAATTAAATAGACTACAAATAATAATTTATAAAAAAAATAAAATTTATATTATAATAAAAAATTAATAACGATTAAATTTAAATTGTGTAATTTTACATTATTTTTTATGCTAGTGAGAATAACTTTAAAAACTAAGCATGAAATGACTTTTGTATTCTATACATAAATAAATATTAAATACTTTATTTTTGTATAATAGTTCTTATTTTTAACTTCTTATCAATATCATATCTTATAAATGCATAATGAAAAATTCATTTAAATTTTTGGTGAAAATTTAATTTTAGTTCTTTATTTTAAAAATTTATAGTAATGGGGATTAGTATCAAATTTTTGTTCGAACTATGTTTTTAACAAGGAAAATAATTAATTTAAAAGAATCAGAAACTAAAGTAAAAACAAATTGAGAAATTAAAATTAAAATATCATAAAATACAAAAATAAAGCATTACATAAAATAAATATTTAAGACCTATAATCAATAGATCCCTTCTCATGTGTTTATGCGTATATTTTCAGGCTTTCTGTATTCAATGAACACAAAATATCCATGCTTTGTTAATTGTTATTGGGCACAACGGTGCAAGTGTAACAGTGTCGATTTGTTTTAATCTGATCCAAACCTTGAGTACAGTGCACTTGTATTATAGTTGGCTCGACTAACTTAAATTGATAATTTAGTGATAACGAGGGATAAAATTATCTTGTTACGTATTCCCTTAAAAATTATGATATTTCAATGGGAATACATTTTTTATTTTATATTATCTTTAATTTTTGTAAATATCTCTAATTATGTATGCTCTCATAAATTAAGACTTTGTTTATTTTCTTTTTAAAAGTAAAAAAAATATATTTCTTAACATCATTTTTATTTTTATTTTTTTAAAAAAAATTTTTTAAAGCTATTTTAAAGTATAATTTTAAAAATTAAAAATTAAAACAGAAACAAACAAATTCTAAGCTTTGTATTATATTTTATTTTTAAAAAGAGAAAACTGTTTTTGAGAAGGAAATCAAACAAGCCCTTAAATTCAGAACTTGTAAATTATAATATTTTTTTCCCCTAAAGTCCACTTTACTTTGAGAAACTAAAATTCAAAATGTAAAAAAATAGTTTTCAAAAACTTAATTTCGAAAGCTTATAAGTTATAATTATGAGATTGTGTAATTAGAGGTACATAATTGCTGAAAATTAAAATTCTGAAGTGTGAAATATTGATTTCTAGAATTGTGATTCTAGAAATCTAACTTACTTTCAAAATTTAATTTTTGAAAGCAAAGTATTCACAACTTTGAACTGAAATTTTGGAATAATAGAAAAATTAATAACAAACAAACTAAAAACATGATTATGATAATAAACAAATAGATAAACAATTAACACCCAAAAACAGTAGTTTGAAGGAGTGATTCAATGGATTAAAAGATACATTCTAGTGTTATTGCAAAATAATAAAATTTTATACATTAAATCATACATGAGAAATAAAAATTCATTGTTGCACTGACTTAATTTTTATTATTATAAGATTTTTTTTTTAAAATTAGGGAAATGCAAAGAGTAAAAGTATGGTGCAAAAAGCAAACCCTATTTTAACTCTTATTCAACAAGCATGTCGATTCCAGGTATAAGCCTGTCAAAGCCTTTGCTAAGGGCCTTACAAAAAATAAAAATAAAAAATAAAAATATTAATGATCAACAATTTACTATTTAGGATAAATGTTATTAATTAATATATAAACAATATTAAAATTAGATAAATTAAACAAATAAACTCATCATCTTATTGTAACTTATCTACTAATAATTATATTATCTATTTTATCATTTAATTTTTTATTGTTCTTGTAATGCTCTTTTTATTGTTGTAAATATTAGAATAAAATAAAGTCACGAACATATAAATTGTTATAAATTTAATTACTCAGTACACTTATAAAATAATGTCAACCATTAAACATAAAGTTAATAAAATATTACTTAAAAAATAATAAAATTTCAAAAAAAATTAAATACAATAAATTTAATACCAAATGAAAATAGAATAAAAAAATTATTACAATTACTTAATAAATGATTCTATATCTTTTAACCAAAATTTAAAAATAAATTTCAAATAAAATATATAATCATTTTAATATATTATTTTAATTAATTTTTTAAAAATCATTCTAAAATTGAATTTAAGTCTAGATATTAGTCGGGCTAGTATAAAAAATTTAAGTTTTGAATTTTCTTTCATAAAAAAAAGTTATCCTTTCACTATTCCTTAAAATTTTTCATGTTATCATTTAATGAAAGTTTGCCCATGCATCTATGGAATTATGACATTCTTTCTAATATTCTAAATGACGTGATAGAGTGGTTACTAATCATCTTTGGAAACTTAGATTTCTAGCCAACTACCTTATATACATTCTTTTATTTAAATCTTTTTCTGACTAAAAATTAGAAGTAAGGATAATCTTATAGATAAAAACAAGGGCTTAAAATTTTTTGTCCCTTGAATCTTTTATGAGGATTTCACAACCCTTAGATTCCTTTTAGTCTCTGGAATGAAAACATAGATAGATTGAAATTTAATATCTCTGATTGAAACATATTTCTTTTTAGGAATATATTTCATACGAAAAAGTGCATTTTTAATAGAATTTAGGGCATTTCAAGAAAATTTTCTTTTAGTAATAACCCTTTCCTCAATAAACTAATGTCTTCCCTCTGGATTGAATATCAGCACATTCTAGACCAGAAAGAAATATTCTGGTTTCATCACTATAGGTCTAATTGGTTATGACTAGGAGATAAAAATAATAATTTTTTTCAAAAGGCAGCTATCATCCGTAGACAAAAAAAATTAGTGGAAGCTCTTAGAAATGATGATAATGAGTGAGAATATGACTCTCTAAAATTAAAAGACTTAACTCTGAAATTCTTTAAATATTTATATACTGATAATTGTTCCTCTGCTTGTGTCCTTAACACCATAAACTCTTTTTCCCCTCTTAGGGACCATGATAAAACTAGGTTGTATTCTAAACTGTCTATGGAAGAAGTCAAAATTGCCCTATTTAGCATTAAGAATTTCAAATCTCCTTACTTAGATGGGTTGCATGCTATTTTCTTTAAAAGCCAGTAGAATGTACTGGCTCCTTCCATATTTAAGTTTGTGGCTGGTATTTTTAGTAATCCTAGTAATATAGCTACTGTAAACAACACTTATCATTACCTTTATTTCCAAGACTGATAACCCTGAACATATTAGAAACTTTAGACCTATTTCACTTTGCAATGTAAGTTACAAAATTGTAATTAAGCTGTTGGCCAATAAAATTAGAGAATCCTTACCTTACCTAGTCACTCCTAATCAGTCTTAGCTTCATACCTCGGAGATAGGACATTGATAATGCCCTTATATTATAAGAACTCCTACATTCTTTTGCTAAATTAAAAGGAATAAGTGGGTATATGATTTTGAAAATAAACCTAGAAAAAGCCTATGACAAACTTAAGTGGGGTTCATTGTTAATACCTTTTAGAAAATTGGTCTTGATTCCAATTTAGTGGACCTTAAATATCAGTGCATCTCTTCTATTTCTATGTCTATAAACTGGCATAATTCCCTTACCCAATCCTTTAGTCCAGGTAAAGGCATTAGGTAAAGAGATCCGCTATCTCCCTATATTTTTATGCTTTACTTAGAAAGGTTGACCCATTTAATCAAGGATAGAATTACAGGCAGGAATGGCTCCCTTTTTCATTTATTAATACTGATCCTACTATCTCTCACTTGTTTTTTGCTGATGATATTATTTTGGTAGCTAAAGTTGACTTGCAGCAAGCCAATTTAATTCAGTGTCCTAAAAACTTCCTGCTTAGCTTCTGGATTCTTAGTGAATAATAAGAAATCTTCTTTGTTTTTCTCTAAAAACACTGATCTAGTTATGTCTAAGGATATTAGTAACTGTTTTTGTTTTAAACTTTCGAAGGAGTTTGAAAATCATCTTGGTATCTCCATTAGGGATCACAAGTCAAACAAGAAAGATTTTGCTTTTATTATAGACAAAATTAGGAAAAAACTTACTTTATGGAAGATGAATTCTCTGTCCCAAGTTGGGAGAGTCACTTTGGCTCAGTCCTGTTTGCAGTCCACCACTTCCTATATTATGCAAGCTATTCCTATCCCTAACTTTATTTGTAAGGAAATCAACAATATTTGAAGGAATTTCATTTAGGGTTCTCTTAGTAAGAGGAAATGTCGTTTGATTAATTGGAAAATAATATGTCAACCTAAGGCTGAGTGGGGTTAGGATTTAGGGATCTTTCTTTTTAAAACAAAACATATATGATGAAGTTACTTTAGAAATTAGTTAAATCTCCTAATGAGCTATGGGCCCAAGTATTATACAAAAAATATAAATTTAACATTCATAAAAAATTAATTTCTGGAAATAATCTAAAGGTCTCCCATTTATGGAAAAATTTAGCTGTTGTCTGGGAACCCTTTATGCAGGGTTTGAGTTGGATCATTAGAGATGGCCTTTTAGTCAAATTTTGGAAGGATAACTGGATTCTTAATATATAAAAATTATCTACTTATGCTGAGAGCCCTATCCTTGAGGAAGAGATGGGCATCCTTGTGGCTTTCTTCTCTGATCAGGGAGAATGAGATTGGTGTAGGATCAAGAAAAACCTGCTCATCTCTATTTATGAGGACATTGCTCAAGTTAAACTCTTTGACAAGAATAAAGGACAGGACCTTGCATTTTGGAATTCCTCTAGCAATGACATTTTCTCTTTAAAAACTGTTTATGACTTGTTTAAACCTTCTACCTAACATCCTTATTTGAATCATAATATCTTTAAAGTTGTTTGGAAATGGGATGGACCTCCTAGGGTTGCTGTATTTTTATGGAAGGTAGCACATGACAAGTTGTTAACTAATGAGGAAAGGTGTATAAGAAATATGACTGGCTCTCCTCTTTGTCCTAGATGTGATTCTGACCAAGAATCTATAATTCATGTACTTAAAGACTGTTGGTTTACCAAACAAATTTGAGAATTTTTTATTATATCTAAAATTTGGGCATACTTCTTTAGTATGGGTCTATCTGACTGACTTCTGAATAATTTATCTAATTCTTAGTGGAATAATGTTTTATGTTGGAATAGGTTGTTTGGTTTGATTATCTGGTATTTATGGAAGGAAAGGAACTGCATTTTCCAAAGCTATGTAACTACTCCTAGTGCTTTATATCATAAAATTTGCTATGAATTTGATTACTTAAATTGTTATTATAGAGGTAAGGTGAAAGCTCTTAAGAAGTTGCAAGAAAATTCTATTTAGAATATATGGTATCCTACTCCCTAAGGTCATTTGAGGCTAAATGTTGATGGAGCTATATCATAAGCCATGGGAAATGCTGGATGTGGAGGATTAATTAGAGATAGTGATGAAAAATTCACTGCTGGTTTCTACAGAGGCGCCTTGTACCCTTTCAAAAGTTGAATTATGAGATTTGTTCTATGGGCTGCAGTTGGTAACTCAGAAGTAAATCCAAATAATTTGGATTGAATGAGATTCTAAAGATTTTGTAAAATTGGTGTTGAACATTCGTAGTTGTAACCAGCTATTTTTCAATTTGATTATTACTATTAGAAATATTTTGAAATATATTCTTTTTATTAGAATCAACCATATTTCTAGAGAAGGCAATAAATATGCTAATGGATTAGCTAAATTAAGTCTTGAGATTATTATAAATACTATTTATGTTGGTAAATGTCCTTTTCTCTAACTTTCTTTTTAAGTTTGAATTCTTTTGATATTTGTAATTTTATAATAGGAGGTTAGTTTTGTTTTATTGGCTGTGTAGTCCCTCTTAGTAACAAAAAATAAATAAATAAATAAATAAATTAAAGTTAAAATATAAAATAATAATTAAATTATTTCTATATTAACTAATTTTAAACTTTATACATAAATGAACTATAAAATATTATAAAAAAAATATACCAATCAATTTTTTCATTATACTTTAAATAAAATATTATTTTAAAGTAGGTTAATATAAAGAATTGATTTTTGTATTAACTGATATATTATATATGTTATGATCATAATTTATTTAAATAAAATTTATAATGAAATAATAATTTTTAATTTTACAATGTTTTTTATATATAAATTTTTGTTAGATACTGATCAAATCATTAAGATGAGCTATATGAAGTATAGAAAAGAAAAAGGTGAGAGCGATGACTAAAAGTTTGTGATTTAATTAGTAGGGGAACAAAAATTATTATTAAATATAAAGATAAGATAAATTGATATTAAGGGAGTATTAAATTTATTTAATTTTATTGTTAACATATAATATTATTTAAATAATTATATATATGTATACATATCCAATTTTATACTCTTTATAAATATGTAGATAATATAAATATCCTTACGTTTTAATGATTATCTCTATTTTTATTGATCACTTATCTGAGAATAGAAACAGAGACATTAAGAAACTATTATTGTATTATTTAAATATTTTAATAATAGAATAAATAATGGATTTCACTTTATATCTGAAATTTTTAAAAGAATAAAATACAATGATTATGTTTTAACTTAAATAATAAATTATAGTATCAATTTGTTTTATTTTATTTTATTTATTTATTTTTATGTGTTCAAGCATGGCGTAAAGTCCCACGGCTTCTGTGTTGTCAGTTCAATTCCCTTAGGCGACGTCAAACATGAAAGCACAAGTTTGCACCAAGCCAAATGCTCAAGTAAGGTACAGCCTTCAGCCTTACCATGTCCCCCTTCTACCCAACAAAAACTCAAATAAAATAAACGAATAAAAAGTTTATTTGTCTTTTGTTTTTAAAAATTATTTTTTTAAAAGTGATAAGATTAATCTTTCATAATTGTTTTAATTCTTTTTAAGTTTTTAAAATTAAACAAATTTTTATTTGACGATTTTGAACTTCTATTTTCAATTTTATTTATTTTTCTTTAATTTTTAGATACTCTTCTAAAAATTAAAAATTGTTTTATAAAATATTTTTTTTAAATAACACACCTAAAAATACACTCCTCGTTTTATTAGCACTATTCCGTTCTCCATTATCCAGCACTTGAAGTTTTGCATCAAACACACACGAAATTTTCATGTGTGAATGATTTCCACATAGGCGATGTTTTCCTTCTCTTGGAGGACGACCTCTGAAGCGGATTACGACTAAAGGCTTGTTTGTTTATTTTTATAAACAAAGATTACTCAATTACTTTGACCAAAAGGTTTTTATAATGATTTTTTTTCTCGATTTAAAATAACTGTCATACAAACAAACAAACACTCTTGGCACACCGTCATAAGATAGACTTCTCCGATCAAACTTTTGATGTCATCCTTAAGTAGATGTAATATCCGCTATCGTGATCGTCCTTCATCAAACATACAAAACTTTATTTCGTTGCATCAGGGTCTCTGGAAATATTATGTAGTTAAGTTTAAATTAATTTTCACTATAAATTTTATATTAAGCTGTATTGTTTGTTTGTCATCAATTAAATGTGTATTGTAAAACAGAGAAATTAATTATGAATATTTGGCAAAGGGACACTTGGAGTTGGCCCAGCTAGCTCATAGACTTAACAGGCAGGGCCAAGAACCACCTCAGTGCAACAGCTTTTAGGATAAGCGAGAATGCAACACACACACACAATGCAATGGAATATATTATAATAGAAAATCACAAAATAATATAATAAATCACCAAAATTTTGTGGGGTAACGAATTAAAGAGAAATTTATGGAACGAAATAAATTATTTAAAAAAAAATAATCTTTAATGATATGGTTGTAAAATTGAGATAACGATTCAAGATTTAAACTTTTAAACAAATTAAAACTGACATTGAGTAACAACATTTGAAAGGAATAACAAAATTATAAATAAAAAAGTAAAATTAAATGATCATTATACTATAAGTCATGTCACTTATTAAAGATAAAAGAATTCTTACAAATATTATCACTAAAGAATAAGGACACAAATTTATAATATGTTTTTTTAAATGTTATTTCTTAAACTTAATTTAGAATTTAAATTTTAAAATTTTTTATATTATTTTAAATTGAAAATAAACATTTTTGTATAATAAAGATAACATGTTTTAATTTTAATTAATCATTTTATTCCATAATATTTATACATTCTTTTGCTATGTAATTTTTTTCTATTTAATGCAATAGAAATAATTATCATTATTAATAAAAACATTTCTTACTTTTTAAAATTTATTTTCATCTGTAAATTTTGTTTAAATGTGAAAATGTCCATATATTCAGAGGAAGATTACTAGTTTTAAAATCTGAGATGAATTTGTTTGATTGCAAACTTTATTTATCATTTATCTTTTACCTATCCAAACGTGGCCTAATAATTAATTTGAATAATAAATTATTGTGGGTTCGCCCGTTCATCTCCCATAGCCCACAGCAAAGATAAAAAAACAGTTTTGCGATTGGCACCAAACCAAACGCACAAGTAAGGTGGTGGTATTGGTCACCACCGGGTACAGCCTGCGCCCTTCCCATTCCACCCACCTTCCCAATTAGCAAAACAAACTAAATTATAAATTAATAAATAAATAAATTAAGGATTTTCTTCTCGAATATACTCCCTCTCCCTCTGCTATCCTCTTCTCCATTATCCACAACATCCAACCCTCAACCAATCTCAATTTCCTCAGATCTATGCCGTTTTCATTGCTTTTACTCTCTCGTCGTTTCGATCTACCCTTTGCCGTTTCCGTTTAGATCCCATGATGTCACATTAGAACCTAACCCATTGCCTAAGAAACGGAACACACGGAATCTTCTCAGATTCTTTTTTCGCGTTTCTTAGCGTTTTCTTCACTTCCAAACAAACCAAAAATATAGAGTAGAGGAAATTCTTCCTTAGTGTGCACACTCTCCGATTGATCGGTTATTGAAACCCCCGCACGCGCGGCGCGTATGGATTTGGACGATTTCCGATCCATATTGGAGACTGCGGGCGTCGACGTGTGGTTGTTCATCGACACCGCAATCACCGTCGCGTCCTTGGATTACGCCGCCGAATTGAAACACCGCCGAGATGGAATCGTCGAGCGCCTATACGCCGCCACGACGGCTCCTCCGCGATGCCGGAATTGCGAAGGTAACAATCGCCTCATGTCCAACGGTCACCAAGTGAAGAAACAGAGCAGCCCTAGCCCTAGCCCTGAACGACAACGACACCAGCCCCGTGGCAATTCCTCTCCCGCAACGCCGCAGTCTCTGGAAAATGACAAAGACAACGGCGACGACGACGATGAAGAGGTAGATCCTTACGGTGGTTTGTTCGATGACGAGCAGAAGAAGATTCTAGAGATTAAAGAGCAACTCGAAGCTCCTGACCAGGTATTGTTCAACTAGTGTTTGTATTTAATTTTCGGTTTTAATTAAGATTAGAAACTGAATCTGATTATATTGTTTTCGCCTCGTTTTCAGTCCGAAGATTCGTTGGTAGAGTTGCTACAAAATCTTGCGGATATGGATATTACATTTCAAGCGTTAAAGGTAAATTTTGTTTTGAAACGTTTTATTTCGTTCGTGTGGGTTTTCTTTTAGATTTTATCGGTTTTACTTTACGGTGTTTGATTCCTGTAGGAGACTGACATCGGGAGGCACGTGAATCGGTTGCGGAAGCATCCTTCCAATGACGTTCGGCGATTGGTGAAGCTCCTTGTCAGGTTTCGGAAGAGATATAATTTTTATTGTTATTAATTATTTTACTTTTGCAGAAATTAATGTAATGTTGTCGTATTTTGGAGAAGATTGATTGAATTGGTACGTTTGTTACTTGCAGGAAGTGGAAGGAAATTGTGGATGAATGGGTGAAGTTGAATCCACAGGGAAGAACCAACACTCTCATGGGTAATCTTGATTTAATTCTTAGCTTAATTTTGTGAGAAATATTAAAAGGGTTGGAATCTGCATGTGAAATTATTAATGGTAATTAATGATAATGTTGGCAGCTGATGGAGACTCGCCTCTGCTGAAAACCAGCCAAAATGGGCATCATCAGGTTGAGGTCAAAGAAATCTTTTTGGTCTACTGCTTTTCCCTTGGAAAGGTTTGCTAATATTAATTATTCCATTCTTTTTGCAGATTCCTGATTTTGCATACTCGCCAAATCCACACAGTGAGTATAGCATCTGATTCAAATCTTTTGGATACCCCTTTGTTTGTTGCATTTGGTTGATATGCTCTTTGCTGATGCAGATGGGAGCTCTGGGTCAGACCGTAACAACTCATCAGAAGCAGAACACAAACCAAAAGTAATTCCCCGCAGTGAAGCTCCGCCAAAACCCACGCCATCACCATCAGTTTCCACCCCTGCTTTCGCCTCTCAAAATGTACGGATGTGATTTTAACAACCATTTTAGTTTTTCTGACCTATGAAAGTGGAAACCACAGTGGCTGAAAATATAATATCTCAAATTAGAAACCAAGATGCAATAAATGTGGTGTTTAATTGTGCTGTTAAGTGGTCCTGACATAGTGTTGAACGATTGCAGAGACAGAGGGAACACAGAGAGAGCAATTTTGACGCGGAGAGACTTGCTTCTGCCAGAAGACGGCTTCAAGAGAACTACAAAGAGGCTGAAAATGGTGGATTTTTTTTTTCCATAATTTTCGTTTTCATGCTAATTCCTTCTATATATAACTGACTAGTAATTTCGTATGTTTGTGCGGTGCATAGCCAAAAGGCAAAGAACGATTCAGGTGATGGACATCCATGAGTTACCGAAATCAAAACCCAAGAATGCCTTCTTTGGAAAGAATAAAGGTGGCGGTAGTTCTCAGGGAAGGCACTGGTGATACATGTTCCAATGTTCGTGCATGTAAAAAGGCTTGTGAGGGTGCCGGATAAAGTCCTAAACCCTTGTTCATCCATGTGGAATTTTCAAACCTATTTTTTCTGGTGCCTTTTTGTTTAAATTAATAATAATCGAAGAAAAAAAAACTCCTCAATATTTTGGGTTTTTCTTTTTGAAAGGGTACCATCAAACCCGCTTTTGTCGGTTTGTTGAGGAGCACGTGATTTCAGGAATCGGGATAGAGATGGGACGAGGGGTAGGGCTGAAAAGGTTTTTCCTTAAAGACATAAAACATCGTTTTTTTTAAGGTCGAAGTTTGAATTTTAGTACATTAGGTTTAATGGACGCCATTTTCTATTAACTGCATTTAGTCCTTCTCTTGAAGAAAAACAGCAAACGGAAGTCAAGAAGTGATCATACTTAACGATTTTACTCCGGGTGGGTGGCAATTTAGTTGCCATTGCAATCAATTATAGGGTTTTGGGTCATAATCATAGGAAGATGACGTGTACACAACTAGTTAAGAGTTCGGATCCTTTGCCGTAAAATGCACAGTATTTAATTCAGTACACTAAATAATTGACAACCTTTTGTTTCATAGACCAAGCACATCAAATGGGAAAAACCTCAGATTGAAACACTTCAAATTATACGATTAGCCATTTATTAGTCATGTCGAGACACACATAAGGTGTCTTATTACGCCAATTTGGCATTCTTACAGTCTTATTTCCCTTTTATGCAAGCAAGTTGAATTTAATGTGATGAGGTACATGTCACGTAGTTTATGGCCGAATACTTCGTTCACCGGATCAAATGTTAACACAGCACAAAAACCTATCTTTTTTCCTTTGTCAAAACAAATCTTTCTTAAAATGCTTTTTCTACGTGGGCTGCTCTTTTTGGGCTATGTACTTTATGGTCATTTGCGCTTTGGGCTGCTCTTTTTAGCCGTTGATGAGGAAAGTTAGCAAATGGTTGTTAGTTTGCGCCAGAAGGTTGTTGATTAAGCTACTCAATACTCTATACCTAGGGTAGTGGGTTAGGAAAATGGGTAGCAGAGTTTTAGGCCAAATAATTGCTTTATGCATATTATATAAGTTGCATTTGTCTATATTGTAACGAAAAAAGGGTCAACCAATTAAACCTTACAACAACTTATCATTAACTTTACTTCCATTTGCAAGTCATTTCTTTTACAATTTCAATCTTTACATTTGTTCACAACTTTTTTTACATTTATCTACAGCCATTTGCCTTTATATTCTTTAACTAATTACAATATTTTTATTTTCAATTGCACTTAGTTAAGAGCTTTCTTGAGTATCTTGAAAATCCACAATCTAAGGATATATTTCTTCCTTTGACATAATTGTTTGATATCTTTGAAATGGATAACTTGTCTTTAAGGTATCCGCTCATCTATATTAACTGATACAATCGAATACACAACTTTTCCTAACATGTTTGTGTAACTTAAATTTAGCTGAGCAACTAACAATTTTTTACCATAAACACATTTTAATATCAAATAATTTTTTTAAAACCAGGATTGTATGGTAATCCTAATTCCTAACCTATTACTAACTTTAGATTTCAAACAAATGTTTATACAATTTTTAAATGAGAGAAAATTTATATTTCTACTTTGTTGATGTATTCATGTCATGCTAATTTTTAAGAAAAGATTCTGGGTACTTAAGTTCAAAAAAACAAAAGGATAAACATGATTGATCGATAGAATTCTTCATCAATATATATATATATATATATATATATATATATATATATTATGCACTATTATGGGAAAAATATCAGAATGCTTACAGTTTATTATTCTTAGATTGTCAATATAATTTGTTTAAATAGTATGATGATTACACTACCAAATATTTAAATTAATTACTTTGTTAGCAGATAGCTCAAAACAACTTATCTAGATGATTGAAATTTTTTTTTTATAATAAACATGTTTTATTTTGAAGAAACAAGATATATTAAGAAAATTCTTATTCTTTTGAAATTGTTTTGAAATTTCATCAATGTCTTAAAAATGTCATTTTCAAATAAATATAAATTTTAACCCTTTGATCATATAATTCATTTTTTATTTTAAATTAAATATTTAATTATGACGTAATGTTAGTGTAAATATTTTTATATTATTAGTTTACTATAATACATCTTATATATGACTTTGAAATTATGTATTTTGACTTTTATTGATAGGTCTATAAATGATTGAATGGGGGTATAATTTTGTTTTTACACTTTCAATGTACTTTAATTAATTTCATACATAGTCATCGTGACGATATATTATATAAAATATACATAAGAAGCTACTATTTATAAAATATAAGTAGAATTAGAAAAATTTTTGTGCACTGCATGAATATTATGAAATTTGAATAATCTTTCAATTAAACACTAAATAAGTTTAATAAATTTAAAAATATTTAATTATTAATAATAAATATTATAATATTACATAAAAATAAATTTAAAAATCAGTATATTTAAAATTAAAAAATAAATTGTAAATTTATTTAATTAAATATAAATTAAAATAAAATTGAATACTTAATATAACAAAAGCCACTTGATACAAAAATAATTAATTCTTAAGAATGTTCTCATTTAAGAAATTCTTAAAAATACTATTATTTAATAATGATGACTCACATTTTATATTTAAAAGCATATTCTACTTTATTTTGTTAATTCATAATTTAAAAGTATACGAAGTTTGCAAAAATTTACATAATTTAAGTATTATTTAATATTTTATTGCTCCTCTATATTAATAATAATATTTTATTGAAAATAGAAGTCAAAATTTACTAAAAAAATATATATTTATGAATGCTTAATTTGTGTAAATTTTATATACCTAATCTTCATTATAATCTTACAAAAAATAAATAGCTTTTGAAAAAAATAAATAAATATGCCATTAAATTATTAACAAGTAATCTTCATTGTACATGCTCCTCTCTAACACACACGAACATACTATATTAATTCTAATTAATTAAATTAAGCATGTATTATAAAATTAACTATAATTGTGGATTACATTAATACTTTGTTCGTTTGAACTTATAAAAGTGATTTCATAGTCCTTTATTTTTAAGTATAATTTGATAGTCCTTTTTAAAAGTTATTCTTTTTAAATTTTAAATAATCACTAAATAATTTTATTTTTTGAAATAAATATAATCAATACAATTATTTAAATATAAATAAAAAATTGTCTTTTCTTTTTGAAAAGAGTAAATAGAGAAGAGAACTATGTTAAACATTTTTTAGAGAAATTACACTTTAAACTTATTTAGTTAAATAAGGACAAAATTAGTTCTTTAATTATTTTTTATTCATTTTTTAGTTCTTAAAATTTTTCTTTTTTTCATATTTGTTCTTTCTATTAGGTCTGTTACATTAGCAAAAAAAGATATAATTGTGTTTTCTCCTTTATTGCAATTTAGGATTTTATATTATGTTATCTTTCAAACAAGAAGACAAACTCTCATGGGCTCACAATTTTTAATTATGAGTTGAACATCCATTTTTGTTATTGTAGTATGAAGAATGTTTATTGTATAACAACAATAACAATAAATATGGAAATAAAGTTTTTGAAGATGTAGAAACTATAAGGTAATTTTGTGAGAACAAATAACTAAGTTTTTTTTTATTTTTATTTTTATGTATGTATAAATAAGTTCTTTATTTTTATGTTACTAATCTATTGTATCATTTTTTAAGTGAATGAAAAATGATAAAGTTGATGATAATGAAATTTCACTACTGAAGCAAAGGGAAATTTTTTTACATCTTTAGAATTCACTCCAAATTAACAAAAAATAAAATAAAATAAAATAAATATTTTAATTTATATTTTGAGTATTAATGTGGTGATTTATATATTAATTATGGTATTGTTCTAAATGTTATTTAGCATAAAATCATTGTCTTGTGAGTTATATTGGAGGTACTAGGTATGTAATTTTTGTAATTTCACTTTGAAAACAGTGCTTTGATTAATAGAGAATGTTCTATGTTGAATATGGATGTTACAATATGTTCTATCTTTAATGAAATTTTTTTTGCATGCTTTATCTTGGAATATGGATGTAAAAATAAGAAAGTACTATGATAATTAAAAATAAATGTTGATTAAAATATACAAATGAAAAACATAATGAGTTCATAATAAAAAACTAAAAAAACAAAATACAAGCCCACAAAATTCATTGTCTAACCAAAAGCATAAGATATATGTCCTACAAACTACTTGTCCCTATAAAATATAAGTGTTAAGTATGTTGACTCCTTTGTGTACTCATCTTTCCTTTTTTGACTATTAATTAGAACCTAAGAAGCATTTAAAATTTGAGCCTATCTTGTTGGTACCTCTATTCTAATAGGTTATCTAACTTTTTTATGGTCACCTACTTCACATTTGGTGGGGATACGATATTGAGATAGTTAATAGATTACCACAAATTTAGTCAATTTAATAGATATTAAAATATGATAAAAGTATTACCTACTTAACTACCATTTTGATTAAGCTCGAAGTTTTGTAATATTTTTAAAATATGTGTTACTATAACAATGTGATATTCTTTCTATCCTCCGCCCACATTTTCATTATATAAACCTTTTTCTCTTCCATCATAGTTACAATTGACTTTTGTCTAGGTCCCATTAGTTTTAAACATATTATTTATAATAACATCTCGATTTTAAAAAAAATCTTAGCTTACTCCAATGTCTTGAAGAAATCTTCAAGAAGTATTTGTACACCTCTTCGTTAATATTCTTAATTTTTTCATATAATTTTTCTACTCTTGTGAATAAGTTGCCTTTGCAGCCCTCTACCAAAGTTCTTTCAATTATTGTTTACCTAAAAAACACTTTTCTAAAATTACTATACATGTGTCTAAGATAAAACTTTTATTCTATTCCAAGTAACAACTTTTTAATAACTGACAATAATCTATAAAATTAGACATAAAATTAGTATCCTCTACATTGGTTTAAAAAAATATGTAATTAGTTTTCTTAAAAAAATAGAATAATAATACTTGCAATGATTACATTTTATGTTAATCAAACATAAAGGTCAATGTTGTTAACAATCTCATGCTCCCAAAATAAAAAAATCAGTAGTTGCATGAACTACTTTTAATATATTTTTTATTCTTAAATTGATATTTCTCTTTTCTCTTTTTGTAATTTTTAATAAATTTTACTTAATAATTAAGAGCGTGATAAAAATAATATATTAAAAAATATATGTTGTTAGTATTCCTCTTCGTTACATTATTAATTATAAATTAGTTTATTTGGATGTTATCCTTTGAATCATTCACTTATTTTAATTATATTCAAACACAAGAAATTAGGGTTCACCTGACGTTGCAAATTAACCAGCTAGATTGTTTAACATAATGGAGCTCTTAAAACACCATGAGAGACACTTTGAAATAGGAATTTAACTCCTCGAGTGAAATAAATGTACACTTTCTCGGTAAAATATGAAATTATAATTGTTAACTAAAACATCAATGGACTAAATTTAATGACTTTATAATCTACTATATTTATAAGTATATTTTATTATAATCTAATTTGATAGTTTTTTTATTTGATTAATAATTATAACCTCATGCTCTATCCTTGAAAAGCACTTTCCTTTGTCAGCGAGCTCTTATCTAATAGTAACTGGGAAACTTGCTTCTCTGGTGTTCATAGAGAAGAAAACACCTGCTGATGCTCATATGATTATGATTTGATTGCTTATGATAGTCCTCCCACTCCGTTGATAATTTCAGATATTTTAAGTGTTGCCACTCCATCCCTCTCGTGTAGTTTTTTCGGGCTTTTGGTCCCTCAAGTTAAATCCGAGAAACAGCCTCTACTTTGTCGTAAACCTGATGCATTATTATTGAAGATGCCCAACAATAAATAAGTAATATATCATTAAACTTAGATGAACCTTTAAAAACACTTACAAGGATGAAAATAAAAAGAAATAATAATGTAAAATAAATTAAACTTTTTTCATAACATAAAATTAAGTTACGCACTTTACTTTAGGAAGATATTATATGAGAAAAATTTTAAATAAGTTAAAATATATAAGTTAATTTTAAACTGTAAATTTTTTTTATTTTATTTTATATATTTTTAGAAGTGCTCGGTAATTAATTGAAACTGACTCATAAATTTAAAATTTTAAAAGTGAAATATTTTTTTGAGAGTATAATCATAGTTATCAATGACATGATACTTTGGCGATATAGTAATATAGCAGAGATATTTGTATTCTCTTCTATTTGCTAAGGAATTGGAACAAATATTCATCTTTGAAAAAAAAAAAAAAAGTTATATAAACGTTAAAGTTCTCGCGCAGACTGAAAAGTGTAATTAGGTCACAACAAAAATTGACTAGCTGAATATTTTATATAACAATTGCTAGCGTTCATAGCTGCACCACAGTAAATTTTATAAAAATTACCTTAAAAAAAAGCATAATATAAGGAGATTTTTTGGGAGATGATATTTTTATGAGTGTTTGTTAGCTTTAATTTTAAGGCTGAGTTTAAATATTCATGAATAGATTTTTTTATAAAAAATATATAATTATTGTATTAAAGTTATAAAAATATAATAAATATTTCTCTTTTTAATAAAATTTTATATTATTATTAATTATTTATTCTTAGCCAATAAAACCTTATTTTTATCTCACTTTTCAGAATTTTAAGTTGTCTTAATTGGATATAGTTCCTCTCGCTTTTATACCGTACAACATCCATACTGCAAACCACAGTATCATTTTGTACATTTTTTTTAACTTTTATTGATATTTACTTATTATGTTTTAATTAAGACTTATGACTTTATTTTTAACTCTGAATATGTCATAAATTTAAGCATTTTTAAAATTTGAGCATTTATATATATGTTGAATAAATTATTTAATTAACTTAATTAAATATTTAATCCTTTCAAAAATTGCACATTTTAAATTTAGTCTTGAATTTTTTTTATTAAGATATAATTCCTAATTATTTGAACCTATTAAAAATTGTTTGTCGCCGTAAACTGAATTTTATCAAGTGAAATATCACTATAATATGATATCATGTGATGGTAAATGAAAATAAAATTTTTAAAAAGTTTCGGCTCAACTCCTAAGGTTAGGTCTTACTCCTAAAGTGCAACAACCCCGCATAGTCCATTTTTGTGTCTACATCGAATTCGTACCCGGGGGGTGTAGTTGGGCCCCAGTGGTCGTCAGAGCCGCAAGAAATTCAGCCATGGTTGACGAGGGCGAGGTTGTGGCCGGTGGTGGAGGAGATGAGAGGAGCCATCCGCCATCGAATTTGATTGGAGTGGCTCTGTTATACCTTATCCTCATCACACTTCATATCCCCTTTGTCTTCAAAAATCAACCTCACCACTGTCGCCCCTACCCTCCAAGGTTTCTCGGCAAGGAGACTCACAACAAAGACAATCCCCAACTCGCTCTTTACTCGCTGAGTCAACTCGCTCGCCGCCACATCATTTCTGTGTGGGTCTTAAACAACGCCGCATTCGACCTGAGCTTCAACGACGGGTCATTGGAGCTCTACAAGCTAGTGAAAAATGCGTGCGAGGTACGGCTAAACCTCTCCAAAGACCTCGTATTCGGTAACTCGAGAAGCGTTAGTTCGAAGAGTCGAGTCGGAGCACTTACCGATACCGAAATGGAGCAAAATCTGGTCGCAGATCAGAGAGAGAGAGATAATGTGTGGGACTTTTTTGCCGACGGAAATGTGACAGTCGAAGTTGGGTGGCGTACAACGAGGCAAACCAGATCCACTGTTGCTGGTTGGAAAACTTGCCGGAAAGATGACTATAAACGGTTGCAGTGGCGACTGAAAAAAGGATAGATGCAAGCTCAAAAACCAAAAACATTTGAATTATTTATTGATTTTTTAAAATAACATAAATATTTTGTAGACTTTTTTGAAATATTGACATTAAAAAATAAAATATTAAAAATAATAATTACATAAATATGACATAACAGTGATTAAGTAAAACTTTTGTTGGCTAATTTATCACTAAACAGATTTCAATTGAACACATAAACCAATTTTTAATGAATTTAAAAAGTTAAGGATTATACCTTTAAAATAAAAAAAAAGAGAAACAAAATTTCAAATTTGCAACTTTTCAAGTGCTTAATTAAATCTTATTAAATTTGTATATAAAATTATTAAATATGCCATATCCTGTTATAACAGTTTAGCATCAGCTGCTAAGCCCTATAAAAAATTGATAACTACGACTACAACTAAAAGAGTTCTAACAACGGTCGCAAATAATAACTAAACTAAAATATAACAAGAATTATCTGAACAAAAAAAATGAGAATTCGGACCATCTCGTTGATATAAAGAACTCAGAGCAGCTGAAACTGCAACTTCTAATATAAAGAACCATCTCACCATATCGATCTGTCAATACTCATTAGTATGAGAATCCCAAGTTTCCTATTATGAAATTCTAAGACCAGGAACTCCTCCTCAGTGTTGTTGCATTTTGAACTCAATCTTTTTTGTAGCGCTCTAATATCCCATCAGTCAGCTTGTCCTCGTTGTTAGTTAAAATTGGGTCAGCAACAAATGAATAATTCTTTCGAGATCTTTCCTTCTTTATGAAATTCCCTGAAGGAATTTTGGAAGGTGTATGTTGGGTCGACTCATTTTGTGAATTTAAAACATCAAGCAGCGACAGCGATTTACTAAAGAGTTCAACATTGTCCACCATCTTGGCACTATGCACTCCTTTCTTCCTGCTGGGCAACGAATCCAGAGCTTGCCAAGAAGAACTGTCTTGTTCATTACATTTTCGCTGTCCTGGCTCTTCTGGTTGAGTTAAACAAGAGGAATTTCCTTCAGATTCCGAATAATCAGAATCTGAGACAACGGATTCATAATCTGGATGTTTTGATGAATCCAATTCTGTGGCTTTCTGACTTAATTTTGGTTCCAGATAACTCTGATTGGAATTGTTGACAGAAACAGGACCTAATTCCTCCCATGGAGATTCCGCGTTACCATCTTTGGGGGCTGAATCAGATAATTCACTATCTGAGTATGAGACTGCATGAGCATCGCTTGCATTGGTAGATTGAGTTCTGAGGATACAAGTTTCTCCATCAGAAGCACCACCAGCAGAAACAGAAGGAAAAATATGAGTGGACTCTACTTTAACTCCAGGCATTATCTGTAGAAATGATGCCAAGTTTTGGTAACCAAGCTTCTGTAAATCAAGATGATAGCCATACCTATCAACAAATAGTCCTTTGAAAGAACTGAAATTATACCCCTCCGGGTGTTCCCTCAGCATCTCACTCAAAAGTTTCTGAGAGTCTTGTAATATCTCATTTCTAGACCTCTTGGTATATTTTGTTTCAGTGACAGTTGTGGAAACTTTAGTCTGAGGAATACTATGATTGTGTTTCTTCACATTGTGTTCAACTGATTTTTGCAAGTTGGACTGTGATGGTCTGCTTACAAAGAGAGAGCTCAAGCCATTTGCACCTTGAGATTGGCCCACGAATGAGTTTTTCCAAGCTGATTGAGTTAGCCTAAACGGAAATGCTTGGGAGGGGCTTTCCTCCAACCACTTTTTCTCCACTATTAACAACTCCACCAACTGAAGGATATCATTTTCAGTGAGAGATCTAAGAACCAGGGTTCCATCCTTGTGTAATTTATGTGCCATATCCTCCCTGATACAATAACATGTAGCAGAATGTTATTTATTCTTTCAACAAGTAGCTACATAATGATCATCATAACATATCAAAATGGATACTTAAATTTTGTCACAAACTTTATGGCTTAATTAATTTGTTGCATTGTTTTCCTTTCTTTTGGTAGCTGAGGTTCAGATTAGAAAAAAGAAAGAATGAACACGTGGAGGCTAGCATTTGTTTATTACCCATAACAAAAGGGAAATTTTTTAGAAGATTCATACAAAACTATTGAGCACACTAACCTGGTTATTGACTGGGAAACAAGATGAGATCCTTTGGGAGTGAAAAGAAAAGATTCTATCTCATTCCAAAAGGAACCACTAGAAAATAACTCGAGCATTCCAGAATGAATAACATTCTGTTCCATTTCAGATAACCCCTCTTTAAAATGACTAACAGTCTGGACTCTCTGGTCTAGTTCAGATAAGTTGGAATCCTCAAAATCACTAACCACCTCATTTTGATGAGCAGTTGAATCACCAGACTTTGCTTTGTTTTTCCAAAATGACCACCAGCTTTTGGTCCAGCTAAAGAATGTTGGACCTTTCCTATCAGTTTCAGCACTTTCATCGGGTCTTTTCTCAACCAGAGAGTAATCAATTGATGAAGAATATGGGCTGTGACAAACTTCATCAACCTCCTTTCTAGTTGTATTCTCATATTTGTTCATTGCTCTAAAATTTTCAGAGTGATTCCTTGAAGAAGTGCATTTTTCCAGAATTTTATGACATGCATCCTCAGGCCCAACAATGCCACTGTCATGAGACTCTTTATAATTTGTTTTTAAGGAACCTGTCTCAGTTTTGGAAACATTGCTGTCCTTGAGTGACAGTTGTGCAGTAGCCATATCTACAACCTTCTCACTACACACAGAAGAATTAACATCTACATATTCCTCTATGGGTCTTCCTAGTGAAGTGACTGGCTGGAATGATTTTGAATCATCACCCATACTTCTTTCATGGATTGAGGCAGTTGAGGGTGTCTCATTTGCTTCACTAGCCTTATTTCTATCCTCACCATTTAGCTTTGGAGTTGCTACATTTCCCCTTTCATCAATCTTAACAGCAGATATTATTGACTGTACAGCTTTGCTATCAACAGGTTCAGGGGATTCTGAGGGGACCAAATGTATTCGAAATTTACCATCACCTAAAGGCTTGACCTGTACGCATGGCAATGATGATAGAAAGCGAGAGAACACTTTATATCCATAGAATTTTCTATCTAACTGCACATTCCGTCTTGTTAATTCTGCACGAAGAGCTGTAATTGAGATCCCTTTTGGATTAAATTTCAATATACGCCAAACCTGCCTTACAACTGAATTAGGAACTGGAGCCGGAGCTGGAGCTGGAGCTGCCTTTAAATCTAAGGAAGGTTTACATATCTCCACATTTTGTAAAGATGTAGACTGCTCACCGGCTTTGAACGGGCTATCAAGAGTCACCTTGTAATTTCCATACCAAGAACCAAGCAAACCATCAGGAGGATGGTTAAAATGTTTCCCAAAAATATCTTCTCCCTTAAGCAATGAAAACCAATGCCACATTATAGTTGCTGCGCTGCAGAGGACATCAGGAGCACATGCTGTGCTAGCAAGCAAGATATTGTAATTATTCATTCGTAACCGGTGTAGTACGCCAGCAAAATCTCCATCAGAAGATATTAAAAGGAGATGTGCAGGCGGAGGATTTTCAGAAACCCAACGCAAGAGATCAACAAGAAGAAATCTATCAGCACTATTCTTTCCACCTGGAATAAAGTACTTCAACATATTAAAATTTTTTGAAAAGCTAAAAATGTAGATGAATTAAACATTAAAGTCCTGAAACACCACGTACTGTAAAACCATTTAATAGAGATATTTTCACCAGAACAGTACTAATCAAGTCCTACGACAAAGACATTGCATTCAAAACTGAGACCAGTAGAAGTTATCTAACAGACGCACAGATGACAATAAAATTTAATCTTACTCTTTACTGACGAATTCAAAAAATCACTCTTCCTCATTATGCCTAGAATCACATTTATCCTTAATCCTACGAAAGAAAAAGTAATTTAGACTAAGTTCTGTGCTTGATCTACAATTTATACAAATGAATGAATTTGCATGGGACTGCTTATCACATTCATATTAGAGAAACTTAATTACCTCGAAAATAACTTAGGAAACTAAAATCGCACGTAACTCAAACTAGAAAGATCAAAAGTATAATCAAAACAAATAATAAATATAAAAAATAAAAAACTTAGACTAAGTTCCATAAATCCTTGCCATCAAGTTCTTCAATTAAATGATGATACGTAGATATTTACTTAAAATTCTGCACTACACATTTAACGGAAGATGCTTATTATTTTAAAAAGAAATACACATGAATGGGAAACTTGATACAGAGAAAAGTTTAATGGGAAAATGGGTAACAGAAAAAGGAGAGGAGAGAAAAAGAGACCAGGAATGTGGGTGAAGTGAATGCCGGTGTAAAAAAGCGCGTCCTGATTAGCTTTGGATAACTGTAGAACATCACCAAAAGCGTGAATAGAAAGAGGGCCATTAATTCCGTTGGCTCTCACAGCTTCCGTGATCGCCGGTGCCACCTTGGAAGCATTAATATCTGCTGGCAAGCTGCAATTCTCAAAATCCCACCACACCGAAACCTTCACATTTCGGGAAGAAGAAGATGACAACTCACGCGCCTCAATCCGAACAAAATATGAAAAAGATGACATAAACAAGTGGTTCTTTCGGAGAAGGAGCCTCATCGCTGGATGCATAAATGAAATCCTTGCAGTTGCAGTCACTCCTTCACAAGAGGGTTTAGGACATGGGAAGAGATTACCCAAACTAAAACCCTTGCATTGCATTTTCCCTTGCCCCTATTATCCGCTTGGGCTTGCCTGACCGAGTCAAATCCAAAGGTTTTGGGCTCATGCCAATGGTCCAAATGATGAAGCAAATATCCAACGTTTTTATTTTTTGAAAAATAAGGTTGAAGATGTTATGAAAATATTGTTAATTTTGAGATGAACTTACAAACTTGTTTATTTTCCCAGTTGATGTTTGACGAAAGTTTATCTCAGAATTAAAGAGATTAAAGTTACACGTAGAGCTTTTTTTTGGTCAATTTGTAGCATATGCAGAGAAATAAGATGTGTAAATATAAAGAAAGGAAGCTCAATGAGACTCAATAGTACTTGTCATGAGATCCAGCAGTATCGGGTTCATTCAATAAAAAAGGAGCCAATTATATTTATTTTAGATTAAATTTTCCTAAAAAAAAGTTAGATTGAATTTGTAAAAAACTTTTAGTTACATAATTCAAACCAACTTGAATAAATTTGGACTGAACAGGATCTAATCATTGGACACCTATTTTTTTAAAACTATATATATAATCATTTTGGAAAAATATTATTTTATACATATATCTATGCTTTATTTTTTAAGAGATTATTAATAAAATCAAAATAAAAGTTATTTTCATTTTATCAATCCAGCAGTCGAGTGAATAATGATTACAATATGTTATTTTTCACCCGATTTAATCCAATTATCCAAATTTATCCTATCTATTTTGTTTAGATTAGGGATCAAGTTATTGATTTAAGAAAAACATTAGTAAGTATATTCCTTTTAACACATTCTTCGACACATTTTGTGTCATTAATCAATTTTTACATCTCCCTACAAAGCACTATTTTTAAAAATAAAATAATATTAATGTTTGTGCAATTATCTCGATTTAAATTGAAATCATTAGTTAAAGCATGTAATTTCAAATTAATAAACTATAAGCTTAAATGTTACTTTTAACTATATCAGTGTTTTGGCCCTTATCATATTATTCAACGCATCTCCTTTTACTACAAAACTAGTTTAAGCATTTTTAAATATAAAATAAAGAGATAACTTTAATTAATATGTAAATATAAGGTTAATTTGAATATTTAACATATACCTAAAAAGAATAAAAATAATATTCTAGAATATTATAAAAAATAAATATTTTAATATTATTTATTATTATAAAATGAAAATTTATTATTAAATGTTTTGATATTAAATTATAATATTTTTATTATTTTTTTACAATTAAACTTTATTTTTCAGAAAAATTATAAAACTTTTTGAAATATATTTTATAAAATGATTAAAATATTTTTTTAATATGCTTTTCTTAAAAATTATATATTTTTTAAAAATATATAACTTTTTTTAAATTTTTTGTTTATTAAAAACTGTCCATATACTTTTTTATAAAATATTAAATTTATATATTTTAAAAGTAATTATTTTTTAAAAATATTAAAAAAAATAAAGTACAAATAAGAATGTAATAAAAAAATTTTATGTTATCATAATAATTTCTAATGTAGCACCCTTTTTAATAACAATTTGAACTATAAAAGTGAAAATAAGATAACTTAGCGAAAGAAATCTATTGTATAATGATAACTAACAAATATTAAAAATAAAATAGAATGTGAGAAGCTAAACGGGCTTTAAAATAACTGATATTTTAACAATTTCAAGTTTTTGTTTAATTTAGATTAAATTGATAACTATCTATATTTTCCAGGACTAAAATGACTAATTTTATAATTTTAAAGACTAATATAATCAATTTCTAATAATTTCAGGATTAAATTAATAAATATATAATTTCATGGACTAAATGACTAATTTTATAGTTTTAAAAACTAAAATAACTGATTTCGTAATTTCAAAGACTAAAACGATCCATATCTAATAATCTGAAGAACTAAATATCTTTTCCATAATTTAAGAACTAAATTTTTGGATACTTATAATTCGACGGACTAAAATGATATATTGTTAAAAAATCTTCAAATGAAAAGAATTTCCATAGTTGCAATTAGCAACCGTCTGAATCATCCTCAATTGAAATGTCAGTATCCTGGCCAGCTAAAAGCCTTAAACTGCAGTTCATTGACATAAAGAACTACATCCCATTTATTTCTATTGTTCTATGTGTAATCCTGAAGGATGAGCATCCAAAATTACCTACAATGGAAATGTAGTAGACTAGGACCCAGGTCCAGTTCACACCAGAAGGTCCTGAGTTTTACATCTTTGACTCATCTTGTTTTTTAAAGCTCTTCAATATCCCATCAACCAGCCTGTCTTTGTCAGGAAAGACTGGGTCATCAACAAATGAACAGTTCTTTTGAGATCTTTGCTTCTCTATGCAATTCCCTGTAGGAGTTTTGGAAAGTTTATCCGGGGTCGATTCATTGGATGAATTTAATATACTCTCCAGATTACTCAAGAGGCCAACATTGTCCGACACACTTTTCTCTCCTTTCTTACTTCTGTGCCATGAATCCAGAGCCTGCCAAAAAGAACTGTCTAGTTCATTACATTTTCGCTTTCCCTGCTCTTCTGGTTGAGTTAAATAAGAGTAATCTCCGTCGGATTCAGAAGCATCATAATCTGAGACGATGGGTTCATAGTCAGGATGCTTTGATGTATCTAGTTCGTTGGCTTTCTGACATAATTTTGATTCCAGATCGCTCTGATTGGAATTCTCAACAGAAACAGGACTTAATTCCTCCCTAGGAGAGTAAAACTTAGTATCTTTTGGGGCTGAATAAGATGATTCATTGTCTGTGTTTGTGACAGCCTGACTGGCATTGTTTATTTGAGTTTTGAGGATAGAAGTATCCCCGTCAGAAGCACAAACAGCAGGAACAGAAGGAAAAATATAAGTGCAGTCTAATTTGACTCCAGGAAATATCTTTAGTAAGGATGTCAACTTTTGGTGACCAAGCTTCTGTATGTCAAGATGATAACCATACCTATCCACAAATAGTCTTCGGAAAGAACAGATATTATATCCCTCTGGGTGTTCTCTCAATATATCACTCACAAGTTTCTGACAGTCTTCTAATATATCATTTCTAGACCTCTCAGTATATTTCGTTTCAGTGGCAGTAGCAGAAACTCTGGTATGAGGAATACTCTGATTGTGTTTCTCCATATCACGTTCAACCGATTTTTGCAAGTTGGGCAGTGACGTTCTGCTTAGAAAGAGAGATCTCAAACCATTTGAACCATGGGATAGGTCCATCAATTTGTTCTTCTGAACTGATTGAGTTAACTTAAAAGGAAATGGTTTGGAGGGGCTCTCCACCAACCATTTTTTCTCTGCTATTAACAATTCCACCAATTGAAAGATATCTTTTTCAGTGAGAGATCTAAGAATCAGGGGTCCATCATTTTGTAAATTATGTGCCATATCCTCCCTGATACAAGTAACATGTAGCAGAGTGTTATTAAATTACTCTATTGACAAGTAGCTACATAATGATCATCAATTCCTCATAAAATATCAGAAGGGTCACAATTTTCAACAGAAACTTTATGATGTAATTAATTTCGTGTTGTTTTACTTTCTTTGGTAGTTGAGGTTCAAAATAGAACAAGGAAAGAATAAAGACATTGAAGCCAAATATTGGTCATTATCCATAGCAAAAGGAAATTTTTGAAAGATCTGCACAAAACTCTCATGCACACTAACCTGTTTTTCGACTGGGAAACAAGAAGTGATCCTTTGGGTGTGAAAATAAAAGATTCCATGTCATTCCAAAATGAATCACTAGAAAACAACTCAGGCTTTCCAGAATGACTAGCATTCTGGTCTTGCTCTGATAACTTGGGCTCTTCAAACTGACTAACAGTCTGGTCCCGTTCAGATACAGATAATTTAGAATCCTCCAAATGACTAACCACCTTGTTCTGACAAGTAGACAAATCATCAGACTTTTCATTGCTTTTCCTAAATGGCCACCAACTTCTAATCCAGCTAAAGAGTGTTGGGCTTTTGCCTGAAGTTTCAGCAATTCCACAGAGTCTTCTGTAAAGCATAGAGTCTTCAACTGGTGAAGAATTTTGGCTAGGAAAAACTTCATCAACCTCCTTTCTAGTTGGATTCTCATTGTTGTTCTTTGCTTCTAAATTTCCAGATTCAGAATCTGCAATGTCACTGTTTTCCATTGTTGTGTTATCACTTCCAGGAGAGTTATTCATTGAAGTTGTATGTTCTTCAATAATTTTAAGACTTGCATCCTCAGTCTTAACAATGTCATAATCAGATGACTTTTTGGATCTCTTTCTCAACGAACCCATCTTAGTTTTGGAAACTTTGTCATTTGTGGTTGGCAGCTGTGTATTAGCCACATCCACAGCCTTCTCACTAGCAGAAGAAGACTTCTGCAAGTCATTTTGGGGCTTAAATTCATGTCTTTCAACTGATGAAGGAAATGGTGATTTACCATCCACATAACCCCCAATGGTTTTGCCTTGGGGAGTGACCAGTTGGGATGATTTTGAATCATCATCTATACTACTTTCATGGAAAGAGGCAATTGAGGGAGTCCCATCGGCATGTCTACCCTTATTTTTATCCTCACCATTGAGTTTTGGAGTTGCTGCATTTTCGCTCTCCTCATTCTTAACAGAAAATCTTGTTGATGGCACAACACTGCTCTCAAATGGTTCAGGGGATTCTGAGGGGACCAAACATACACAAAATCCACCGTCCTCTAAAGGCTGGAGCTGTACACGTGGGATTGATAATAGAAATTGTGCAAACCTTTTAACTCCATAGAAGTACTTACCCAAATGCCTATCACATTTTATCAACTCTGCACGAAGATCTGTAATGGAGATCCCTTTCGGATGTGAACTCAATATATGCTTAACCTGCTGTACAAACGACTTTGAAACCTCACCTAACTCTAAGTCCAAGGAAGGTTCACAGACATCCTCATTGTCTAAAGACGTAGACTGCACCGCAGCCGAGAATGGGTTTTCAAGTCGCACCTTAAAGTTTCCATACCAAGAACCCAACGGACCATCAGGAGGATGGTTGAAATGTTTTCCAATAAGATTTTCTCCCTTAAGCAACAAAGACCACTGCCACATTATAGTTGCTGCACTGCAAAGAACAGCAGGAGCGTTCCCAGGACTAGCAAGCAAGATATTGTAATTATTCATTCTTAACCTGTGTAATATGCCAGCAAAATCTCTATCACCAGATATCAGAAATAGATGCGCAGGTGGAGGATTTTGGTACACCCAAAACATAATATCAACAAGAATATTCACACTATTCCTTCCACCTGTAACAAAGTACTTCAATAAATACTACGATTTGAAAAGCTAAAATGAACACGGAGCATAATTATAAACACTAGTTCATTAACCGCAAATCAAACTTGTATATATATTTAGTTTATGTTTTAATTGAACAATAATAAAACGAGTAAAGGTTAAAAAGGAAAGGAAAAAGAGAACCGTAAGGAACGTGGATGAAATTAACGCCGGTGTAAGCAAGTGCTTCCTGGTCGAGCTTGGAGAGCTGCTGAACGTCGCCGAAAGCGTTGATATGAAGAGGACCTTTAATTCCTTTGGCTCTAACGGCCTCAGTGATTGCAGGAGTTACTTTCGAAGCGTCTACTCCTGCGGGCACGTTGCAATTCTTAAAATCCCACCACACCGAAACCCTCACGTTTCGGGACTCATGATGGGGAGAAGATGATGATTGACGTGCTTGAAGCTGAACGAGAAGCTCGGTAGCTGCAGACGGTGAAGAAGAGGACAAAAAGAAGAAGCGTTTTCTGAGAAGTGGCTGCATCGCGGGATTACAAAGGAAACAATGCTTGCAGCTGCAGTTCAATAGAGATGGAAAGGGAAGGGTTTAGGACTTCGGTGATGAGGGGGCTAAAACCCTTACATTTCTTGTTCTTCTACTTCTTTTTTTATTTTTTTGTTTCTTCCCATTTTGGATTTCAGCTTTGGGCTCATGCTACCTATTGAGTCCAAAATTTTTATTCTCTTACATAATACTATTAAGTGTGTGTATAGCAAGATAGTTGCTTTTAAATATTGTTGATAAGTAAGTAAATATAATTCACATATAATATAAAAAATATATATATTTTTAATTTAGATATTCATTTTTTATTATGTTTTAAAGAACAATGTTAATGTAAAAAAATTGTAAATTTTAATTTTATATGCTATTAGTGTGAATATTTTTACATTAGTAACCAATTAAAATTCATAATATATATAATTAAATGATAATATTTTTTTACACTACCAATATATTTAAATAATTTAAATTTCGTGGTGCAAATATTTATTCTTTTGATTTGTATACTAACACTCTTATATGTAAATTTTTTATATCCTTTTTATGTAAATATGAATTAGGTGATTTAATTATTAATACAACTTTTTCAATATATATCGGATGCAAATATTTATCCTTGTGACTTTTTTTATAAATATGACGAATCATACAAACCACAATATTTTCAATTTATGATATAATGTCTAACATCGTGATTTAATCAATATACCATTGTAATGTTTGATTTATACACGCAATTCATTTTCAAAACCAATATATTTAAAAAATAAACAACAAATTTTATTAATCTCAAATTTATATTCATCCACAGAATAATTATTTAAATAATCGTCAATTAAATTTATTAAAACTAAGTCATTTTTCATTTATCATTTTCAAGTCAATTCAACCAAACCAAAAGTATTAAAATATGTTTGTTTCTTTTTTAAAAAACAATTTTTTGTTTTTAAAAATAAAATATTTAAAAACAAACATGTTCTTAATATCTCTATTTTAGTTTTAAATATTTAAAATAAAAAAATTATTTAAGCCAAAAAAAATTAAAAAATTATTATATATATTTTAATAATTGCATATTTAAGGTTTCTGTTTGCACTTTTTTAATCAATTTATGGCCTCGTAAACTGAATTTTAAATTAAAAATATTTTTAAGAAAGCTAAATTAAAATATAAAGTTATAAATGAGAAACGATAGTTACACAAAAAATTTGTACATTTTCTTACAACTTAATATAGATAGAAAGAGAAGAAAAATAATAATAAAATGAATAATGTGATAGAGACAAATAAAGAAAAATTTATTATAAAAATAATATAACTCTTTATAAAATTTAATGTAAGCAAACTCAACAATACTTTCTCAATGATATATGGCCGAGATTGGTTAAATTTACAATCAATTATGGCATAATAAAGAAATTAATCCTAAATTTTAAACTTAATTGAATCAATTTATAATAAAAAAATATGATTTAATTATATTTTCAATCTTTATAAAAAATAACATTTTTGAAATTAGTTCTTAGAAAATTGACAATTAGGTATGAAAGTCCAATCATTAACTCTGCAAAAATATTGTCTTTCTTCCACCTCCTCCTTTTCTTCTTTATCTGTTTATGCACAGTGAAGTTTATACCAAAAGAAGCCTCTTCAGGCTGCATGTACTTCCCAAGCATCATCGACAGCTTTGCATTTGTTCGTCTTCTTGGTTCATACCAGTTTTGCTTACTAAGAAGTGCAAAAATCTGCAAAATGGAACTAGTTATATTTCAGACACAACCGAAGGCAAAAGCTAATCCTAAAACCCTTCCAGAAAAAATCTAGTTTACCAACCCGAATGCAAAGGCACTCGAGTCACAGAAAAAATTAAAAATTGGACACAGAAGTAAAATAAGAGAAAGGACGGGCCTCGAGAACGGGCTTCCTTCGACCTACTTTAATGGCGTCATCCAAAGCTTCGAGAATGGACTTGGGCCAGACCTGTTTGTGCTTCCAGGACTTGGCTTTGTTCTCGACGCCTCTGATTGTGCCTTCGGTTCAGAGGATGCGAGAGGTCCTTCTTGGGATCCTTTACGAGTTGCGTAGAGGCAGCTTTCGAGCTCCCTTCACGATTCCATGCAAAAACAAAGGCGTGGCTTTGGAGCATTGTGCTTCGTTGAAGGAGTAAAGGGTGTGGAGATAGAAGAGGACCATGTCAGGCTCGGAGGATGAAGCCCCATTGGAGAAGAATACAGACGATTGGTGGAAGAGGAGAAGAAGAATTATAGATTGGACATTTCAAGAATACTGCTGCTTAGTGCCCACCAGGTGATTCTACTTAAAATTATAAATTTTACTGTGCATAAATGGAGAAGAAGAAGAAAGAGAAGTGGTCGAAGGACACTTTTTACGAATATTTACTTTTTTCGATAATGTGATATTAATAAATTGAATTTATTTTACGAATATTTACTTTTTTCGATAATGTGATATTAATAAATTGAATTTATTTTACTGCTTAACAGAGGATACAGTTGACGGTAAAAATTAATTTTAAATATTTTTAAAATGATAGGAATTATTTATTTTCAAGAAAAAATAATTAAATCTAAAAATATTATATTTTTATAACTTTGATAATAAATATATTTTTTTCAATAAGAATTTCTTATCTTTACTGACCTTAACAAAATCCTAAAACGAATTCCTGTCACTCAAGAAGCTTCGTAAATTGTGCAATTTTGATTTCAAGCATTAATTAACTCACTCGAAATCGATTTTAAGGTTACTAACTTAAAATAAAAAAACATTCAATCACTCATTCGAACAAGAATACTTGAAAACTCGCATCAGGTGTTTGCAAAGAGTCTCTTTCTGAAAAGGTTGCTGGGGAAAGTAGCAAGTTGTTCCTATTAAATTGTTACTTTTGGGCAGAAAAACCGAAAGATGAGATGCTATACAAAAGATTAATTTAAAAATTAGAGTGCTTAGAGAATAGATACACCACTGAGATAATGAGATTTCTATTCCTACAGTAGTTAATTAAAGCATAACTATGTTTCCCACATCCTCATGCACCGTTTTTTGGAGAGAAAAGGGTTGATGCTGAGCAACCGGTTTGAAACTCTATATATGCACATTATTGATGAAAATGAAGAGGTGCAATAATCCATACATTTTCACTGCCAAATGGGTGAACTAAAGCCATATTTGGCAATGTTTCTGATACAATTAATATATTCCGGATTGACCTTGTTTTCCAAGGCCGCGTTTAACGAGGGAATAAACGTACACGTGTTTGTCTTTTATAGACAACTCACTGGAGCCGTTATTTTGGTCCCTCTGGCCTTGATACTTGAAAGGTATATGTAAAGGACCTGCTTTTCTTCCTAGTGTTTTTGCTTGATTTTCCATATAGTTCTTTAATATATAACTGACCTATATTTTTATTATATGGTCCAAAAAAGAGCAGTGCCATTTTCATTCATTATCTTCTGCAAGATTTTTATGTTTTCATTTTTTGGGTACAGTATTCTTTTTCTTGTTATTATTGTTATTCATTTGATTTCTCAACATATGTTAGGTCCATAATCTTACTTTGTTGCTTTTCAGACTCACTCTTACTCTAAATATGCAAGCTGTTGGCCTTGTTTACACATCTGCTACGTTGGCCGCTGCATTTAATAATACCCTTCCCGCATCTACGTTCTTCTTTGCTGTGCTGCTCAGGTAATTTTAACTTCGAATATCAATGTTTCCTTTCTTACCCTTAAGTTTGAATGGAAAGGGGGTGTGACATGTTTCGATGGAATTTAATTTAAGCCTTTTACGTGATGACCGTTGACCAATAATATTACATGATCCTTGGAGAAAACTTCAGATGTTGAGTGGGAATTTTAAATTGTTTTTGATCTTCAAGACTGCAAAGGGAGTGTGCCTGTAAAAGATATTTCAGTTCTTAAGTTAGTAACGATGTTTTCAAGTGTATAAGAATGACAAAATGAGAGAATAGTTTATTATACATGGGGTTGTCATCGTTATATAGCAACTGTTCCTGTATCATTTAGAGCTGTTAAGATCGCGTAATCTATGTTGTCTTTCTTTCTACGTGACCTGATCATGGTCAATTAACGGCACTCCTTAATTAGTAACGTAATCCGTTGAAGAGGATCTGAAAAGATCTTTGTTACAGTTTATAACAATATTTATACAGATCATGAAAGAAAGGGGAATATCTTAAGTGAAGAGAGGTATATGTTTCGATTATAATTGGAAAATTGTGATTTGGTTTAAGGGAATTTTTAATCTTTTTGCACTTCTACTGAAATCATGGTTTGGGAGATCAAATCATATTCAAAAGCAATGATCAACTATAATTTTGCCAAATATTTGTGGGCGAAACTCAGTTTGCACTCTCTAAACTGAGGTTTGGGTCGTCGTAAAAACTATAATATTCCAAACATGCACGTTAGTATTCGAACGTATCACAGTATCATTACTCCCATTTAGCTCACTTTCCATCCATTCCAATAACTCACTTATTCACGAGTTCTGTGCTTTACTAATTAAGAGTAAGTGGATGACTCTCAGTTGCTCACGGTATATTGCAGAATGGAGAGGGTAAATATAAGGACAATATCTGGAATTACAAAGATAGGAAGTGTATTACTGTGCATGGTTGGTGTAGCGACTCTAGCATTTTACAAGGGACCTCAGTTAGGGACTGTGCATCACAGGCTATCTGGATCCCACAATCACAACAGTCAACAACATGAAGATCATTTTTCATCTCGCACCAGATGGATATTGGGTTCTTTTCTCCTGTTCTTAGCTATGATTATGTGGAGTTTTTGGCTTATAATTCAGGTAGCACTTATGTTGCATATTTGCCATTCTAAGTTATGCAAGGGTATAAAATGATCGAAGCGTTTGAGGATTAAAGTTTATGAATTTTCTATAATTTGGCTATTAAACAGACAATTTTTTTTTGAAGTGTCACGAATTAAGACATGTTTTCTCTTGAACACTTGTTTCACACATGTTAGACATTTTTTTATTAAGCGACTAATTAAAAAATAATTTTTTTTATTTAAAAAATTCAACCGACCCTTTTACATAATTTAGACACTTGAGTTGATACTTCAATACAGATAAATACATATAAATATTATTATTATTTTTTTAACTTTTAAAAAGCAGCTTAAATTTTAATGTAAAATATTAAAAAATGATGTTTCTTTAAATTTTTTAGAAAGACTCGTCACCGATTAAAAAGAATATAAAAGAGATCAAATACTAATAACACCGTAAAATAATGTCTCTTATCGGAATGGAGCTTTTTGGTAATTATATTTGTGTTTAGATGGTATCTATATAAACACCTCACCCTATCCAAACAATTCGGGTTATGGCTTAATTAGTTGATGATTCATGACTGTACTCACGCTGATTGAAAAAAGAACAGGCTCAATTTCTTAAAAGCTACCCTTCAAAATTGATGTTCACGAGCGTTCAATGCCTATCAAGTTCAATTCAGTCATTTGGTGTTGCTATAGCTTTTGAAAGAGATATCCAGCAGTGGAAGTTGGGTTGGAACATAGAACTGCTTGCAGTTGTTTACTGTGTAAGTATCAAAGTGATGCATTTCTATTCAACCAACTTATTTTCTGTGGTGCATTTTATGATGGAAAAAGAATGCCGATGCCTTGTATTTTTACAATTCAAACTAGATCAAGAATAGTGATAGAGAGGATAATTAAGTCTTGTCATAATGATGTGCCATGTCACAAATTGATTACCAGAATTAGTTTGACTATTTTATTTGATTAAGTAAGTTCTTGCTTTACCCCCTGAGCAAAACCAAATGGTTTGTTGATGGTACAGATCATTTTCTTTCTAGCATCCCATAAAAGATGTTTCAACTTTAAATTAAATCTTCTTTCTAGCACCAAGCAAAATATGTACGTATTTTTGCTACAGTTTTCCCTCCATTTCATTTTGATGATCACGATGCCTATAAATACTATTCTACGATAGTACATCCTACATCTGACAGGGGACACTCGTGACCGCGGTGGCCTACTACATGCAAGCTTGGGTGATTGAAAAGAAAGGACCAGTTTTTATAGCAATTTGGAACCCATTGAGTTTTGTAATTGCTACGACAGGTTCTATATTGCTCTTGGGCGAGCCCCTGCATCTTGGGAGGTGAGTTGCAATAACTCTACGGTGCTTTGGATAGAAATACCTGAATTTATCATAATCAAATATAAATGTCCTGTGTATTGTATAGATATTTATAAAATTACACGTGTTTGAAATTTTAAATATTGGATTATATTTAATATTTATTAAAGAAATTGCTTTTAAATGGAAAGTTAATTAAAGAGAAAAATAAAGATGTGATTTAACAAAAAGAAATCATAAGACAAGTGTCACAAAATGACAAAGTCAACTGGTTGGATGAAAAGAAAAGTATATACAATTTTTTTTCCATTTTTCAGAATAAAAACTTAAATTTAAAATTCATAAATAAATAAACAATGAAAAAAATTGTATATATATAAAAAATGTTTTTATTTTATTCATGACATCTTTTTTTCATAAGCGTAAGAATACTATGGCCAAGTTCAAATTCTTCAACAAGACGGGATCCATTTAGAAACATATTAGTAGTAATCTAAAATTGTTTTAAGCAACTAAAATCGAAAAAGGTCACCAGGTAAAAATTATAACATAATCACTGAAAGCATAAAAGGTATGATAATTTGACTGATATTGAAATATGCCTTTAATCGTAGATATTTGGAATACTTGAAGATTGGAACCCTTGAAATTATATTTAAGCTTGGAATCATTGATTTGATGATTTGCTATCATTTCCATGTGCATGTTTAACCATTCTGACGGATTGTTGGATTTTTATTTTTATTTTTTATTCTTCATGTTCTTTAAACATCAAGTATAATTTTTGTATGAGAAAAAAGTTTATATAAATTTCCCTATAAAAATAAATATTTCATAATTAAGAAATCATACTAAAAATTTATCAATTTTTAATTTATCTTTTTATAAATAAAATATTATTAATCTAATTAAAATGGAATTACTTATCAATTTTTTCTACTTGAAATAAAAAACTACATAACTTTCCTTAAAAAATATACCCAGCACATGCATGTCAGGACGTTTTAAACTTACATTCTGTCTCAAAAATTTTAAATTAATTTGCTAAAATCTCAAAATATTACTTATAAAATTATATTAATATCATATAAAACCAATGGATAATTGTATTTACATCTCTTTATATGTTCTGCACCATTATTTGTATGGGTTGATTTGATATACTAAGTAAATAATATTTGACTTAATTTTTAAAAGTTTTCTTTTAGAAATAAAAGCTCTTCTAATTGGTTTATACTAATGTTCTACTTTCTAACCCTTTATTAAATTAAAATATTTTTATTTTTAAGAGTTTTTTTTTCTAAAATATCTTTTCTCCTTTTAGAAAAATATTTTGTTAACATTAATCTTTAAGATTAATTTTAAACATCTAAAAATGATAAATTTTGATTAAAAATTAAAATATTTATTACACTTTAATATTAATGATGGAATAATTTTTAAAATAAAATTTAATATTTTTAATTACTTAAAATAACTCTACAAATTTATGTTAACAAGCTTTCTTAGAAAAAAAAAAAAAAAAAAAAAGAGCTGAGTGAAACCTACCCTAATACTATTGTTTATATAGTAAACATTATATTTTCACATATACTTAGTTTTATCATATTATTCTTTACATTTTTTATTTATTCATTTTGTGCCTCTTGTTCACTCATTGCACACCTCAAAAGAGTGTTATGTTTCTACTAACAAAGTGTTAGGGGTCACAAGCATCATGAGTCGCAAGTCAGCACACGACACAACAGTAAAAACGTTTGTGTAAATGGTTTCAATAATGTAGAGTGGTTGATGTACTTCACACACCCACACACATAAAGATGAAGAATGAAGACATGTCCCCTTGTCTTGTAAAGCTATATACTGAATCTTACTCATAAAATTGGATGGTTTGTTTTTCAGCGTTTTGGGTGGGATTCTGCTGGTTTCAAGTCTCTACAGTGTATTGTGGGCAAAAAGCAAAGAAGGAATGACTCATCAGAATTCTTTACCTTTTCAAACACATACAGAAACAACGCAAGCCGTGTAATTTTCATTCCGTTTTTTTTCCTCTTTGGGGCACAAAAATGTGTCAATCACAATAAGCACAGCTTTTTTGTACTATTTACACCATACAAGAAATTAGAAACAAAAAAGTTTTTGATTGCACATGAAACTTATCTTAATGCTAGATTTTGGAAAGAACTTTGCTAAAGAAAGGATGTGATTGGACTTGATGGTTTCACCAAAAGATCCTTCAATCTTTTACATGCCAAAGTAATATTATTATAAAATCTGTGTCTGCTTTTGTAGTAGTATAACTCAACACTGTCAGGTGTTGATAAAAATGTATTCATAGATTAACAATTAATTTTAGCTTTTCCTTCTACTAAGAAAATTTCAACGTGTCTATCTTCTTCTATTGATGTGAAGATGGAAAACCTCCCCTCTACCTAGCACCTAAAATTTCTAAGCAATTGGATGTGACAATTTTGGAAAACGGATCTTCTCTAGTCAAATTATAACCTATTGATCAACGTTTTTGGAGATTGATCAATCTCTAATAACATTGATCAACTTTGATGTTGATTAACCAATGTCTGGAATTATTGAGTAATAATTACTAACATTGACTAATCTTATAACTAATTGACCAATCATGAAACAAATTAATCATGCAGCTATTCCCGATTTCGCTGGTGTTATCTAGCTAGAAGTCCAGTCGCACAATTTTGTGCTTGTGCAGATAATCAATTACCACTGAATACTTGCCTTTTTTCCTTTTTTTCTTGCATCTATGCCTTTAATCACTAACGTTATCAATTTGATCATTATTTTGTCTTGCTTTTTCCTTAATTTGGAAGATATCATTATCTTAGGAACGAGTTTAGTTTGAGATCAAATATCAATTGTGTGTAACTTCTGTTAGAAGGAAAAGGATTACATTGAAAGTAACAACATAAAGTTTTGCGCGCACTGATTTTGACGAGTTAGTCCTCCACTCGAATTTGAAAACTATGATAGGTGGTGCTAACTTATGATAGAATCAAATTTGATTTGTTGGCATTATAAAATTAAAAAGCTTAATTAAATTAATTCCTTTTTTAATCATGCGCGTTATGGCTGCCGGAGTGGTGATGTTTTCCATTCTGATGTTAACAGGTGACAAACCAACATAATTATTGGAGTTTCTACGTTCTTTCTGTTGCTTTCATCCTTTATACATGCATATTGAGATTGACGATAGGACCAAAGAGAGCAAACAATTTTAAATCAAGAGTAATAAAGGAGTCAATTCCGTAGGATAATAAAAGACAATGTGCACCTTCATGTGCAGTTACTTCAATGAATTATGCATGATTGCATGTCACTCGTCACATAATGTGCTCAATGTGCTTCTTATCTGTCGTTCATTTTCTTTCCATAAAAGATAAACAAGAGTGATCAGTATCAACAGTCTTGAATCTTGACTTTGTTTTCCCTACAGTTGACCATCTTGTTTCACATGTAAAACACTATTCAGAAGTTCATATTAAATAATTCATTGATCATTTGCTGAATTAAAACAGAAGCATGGGATTACAAAAGAAACACAAGATAACTTACTCTAGTGTTCTTGTTCAATTTTGATTCATCACTCAAGGTAAAGCTAGAGGTCAAATTCGGGTGGCAATGTTCACCTATCATCCATCCATGCACGTAGAAATTCAATACAATAACCAATTATATATGCTGTCAGGTTGCAAAAAAGAAAAATTATAGTTAAATGTGTATCGCTTTATATATCAAATAACGTAAGCAAATACGCTTAATGTTAAAAATAAAGATAAACACAGTTAATAAAATATTTTTATAATATTGAAAATATTAATTTACTTAACTTAAATAAGTTTGACATAAACACATTTGTAGTATATATATGTGTATTAGTTTTAGTATTTATAGAATTTTTTTTTAATTTATAAAATTTAGAAAAGTCATATGATTATTAGTCTTTGATGGAAAATTAAATATTATTATTAAATTAAATATAGAGAATAAAAATTTTAAAGGTCATACCAATCAAAACAAAATACTATTATATTTTCAATATAAAAAATATAATCCCTTTCTATTTAATTTCTCCTTTTCAAAAAGTTATAGTTTAATTTTATAACATTTTATTCACATAGAGTTCTAAAATTTAATTTAAATTCATTGGTAGTGTAAAATATTTTTAAACTATCACCCAATTATACATTGTTATATTAGTAAAAATTCTTAATTTTTATAATAATTAATATAAAAAGTATATTTATAATATATTCTAATTAATTGATTGTAAAACTACTCCATACTTATTTATTAAAAACATAAAAGCATTAAATGTTAATCTTTTAAGTAATTTAAAATATTTAATAAACTGTAGTTAATGTTTTAACATTTAATATGAATGTAGATAAATTTAATATTAATATGTTTTAACATTATTTGTGCTATTATCTAATATTTTAGGTCCTATTTATAAAAAATAAATATTTAATTTATTGAGACTCACAAAAAGTAATATATATCATAAATTTATATATTTTTAAAATATATAGTATTAATTAGTATTTTATATATGAAATAAATGAATTTATATTTTATACGAGTAAAAAGTAAATATATTGATAACACAGTCATAATCAATAATGATACATACAGAATTTAACAATTAATATATTTTAAAAAGAGTTTTGTTATAATTAAAAAAATTGGTTAAATAATCTGCATGTAATGTATAATAACGTTTCAAATTATTTATAATACTGATTTATTATTATTATTATTATTGTATTCAATGGTAAATCTAACTCTACATACCGATTAAATTCAAAACATATAGGCAATCTTTAAGTATTGCCATCTCTTTGCTTAGCTTTCACTCTCAAAGCTATATGAAAAAGATTAAAGCATTTAGACTCGTTATTAAATTAACGGAAAAAAGAAAGAAGCCACCACCTTAATTTTGATGGCAAGATGGCAACAATCAAAGCTTTTCTGGCAACCCTGTTATTTGGCGTGCGGAAAGGTTGCGTTTTGGTCTAAAGTGGATGCTTCTGCTTTATTTGATTACTGTTATCTTCTTTTTTTCTTTTTTTTGTGTGTGTGTTAACTAATCCAAAATATTTTGGTATACTTTTTAAAATCATTTCATTATTATTTGTTAATTAAAAAATTGATTTATTAATTTATAATAATATTAAAATTCACCTTTTATTAAAATAAAACTTTTTTTTATTAAAATTTTAAAAATATATATCTAAAATTTATCATTAACGTGAGATTTACTTTCTAACTATTTAATTTAATTGTGATTTATCTTAATCCCGACTCTTGAACTCAGAATATCATTATTATGACTCACTCAAGTTGCATATATAACTATTTTATAATTTTTGTTGGAACACATCACTTTATACAATTTTAAGCAACTCTTGTCTCTAACAATGCAACTCTATAAAATATACTAAATCAGCCCTACAAAGTATCCTACATTCTCGTTTATGCAAATGGCACTCAAAATTATTTTATTTATTTTGTTCTTTTTGGTGAGATTAGAATATTTTACATTCAATTTTTCAAGTATAAAAGATCTCGCTCAATAATTAAGAAAATATTTTTTTATAAGGAACTTAATCTTTAGTGTTATACAACTCTAATAATGCAACAAAATTACGAAATAGTTCTTACCACATGCAACAAGTTAAGCAATCTCGTTGATGCTTGCTTTTATACTTTAAACACTGGCTACAAAATCTATCTTTCCTTTGTTGGACCTTTCTGCTCCTTTGTAACATCAAGCAAAAGTTCAAGTTACGCCTTAACATATAAATATTTACTAACTTCTACCTTATCATCAACTAGGCAAAAGTCCAACAATACAACAAACAAACTACTTAATCATTCTAAGAAAACAAGTTCTCTTATTATCCTCACTAAGGATGAATCTAAGCTGAGGAAAAGGGGACATAATTTAAGACAAGCTCCTCATCATACATTTGAAAAGCTTAATTTGATATAAAATTTGAGAGATTGGATTTCCTAAAAATATGATGAATACTAACAATTCTAACAAATTGTACAAGCTCTTTAATTTCTCTAATTTTAGGGTACAAGTTATGGCTCAATGAAATACTAATTGACATTCTATTTTCACCAAACTCCCCCTTTCAATTTTAAGATTTTTAACTGACCTGAGACCATTAGTAGAGCCCACAACTAAGCATTAAGAACAAAACAGTAATTCAACTTCTTAGTGAATCCAACAACAAATTTTCCCTAGTCATCCTTGACCAATCCTCCACAAGTTGTCAAACTATTGCCTCCATAAATTGCTTCATCCAAATTCAGCTTGTACTTACAAAATGGGAGAAGATTCAACAAACTATAGTCTCATGCTTACTAAGTCTTGTGAACAGGAAAAGAAGACAACAAAAATTAGAAGTAATGTACTCATTTTAACAATTCAACCTATACATAAACTATTTTAGATGAAAAGATTTTTTATTAAACATTCATTCATGGACAACCATAATAACCAAAATAATAATGTCAAATTTAATATTCTAATTATTCACCTTTTTTGGATGACTATTACTAAGATTAAACATTAACTATCTAGTTAAACTAAAGCTGAAAAAAAAAAGGAACCCAATGATTCTAATTAATTAAGTTATTTCAAACTTCATAAGCAAAATCACAAATACCAAATAAAATTCTTATATATTTGTAAAAGTAAAGTCCCAAAAAAAATTGTTACATATTTTATTTATCTTCTCACAAATATCTAAAAGGTGGAGGTGAGTTTGCATAATATAATTGAGAATACTCATTATACAAGATTATGCTAAAGTAATTTTCCTTGGCAAAAGAAATTTAATTAACTTTTTAATTAGACAACTTTCTTCTAACTTTATCTATTAAGTTTAAGTACATATTCTTCTTAAAGTTTTTACTAATAAAGGAATGTCTTAAGAGTCTATGTTTTCAGGGCACCTAATCTCTAGGGACTAACACAACAACTTCTTCCTCTCAATACTAGTATTTGTTGAAAATAAATGGAAGATTTATCATGATTAACTTCTTGAATAGACGGAACACAAAATAGATTCGTCATTGTCTAAATCATATGAACTTAATATAAAAAAGATTTAACAACTAAAATTAAATCATCAACATAAAATAAATGAGAAATATTTAGCCCTACCTCTCAAATTTAAAATGATGTCAATCTTCAGTTTTAACCTTAGATTGAATATATAAAGCTAGTCTCCCTAAACATAATACAAAAATATAGTGAAACAGAGGATCTTCCTCACGAAAATCCTTACAGGAAAGAAGTAAAAAAACTATCTAAAAAATCCTCATTATAGTTAGTTTAGAAAGAAGAGAAAATACATCTACATACTAAATAAATCAAATGATTATTGAAAATCACTATACCTAAAGTTTTTCTAATAAAACTTCAATTAAGTTTATCATAAAATTTATTAAAGTCTAATTTTAAAATCATAAACTGATATTTATCTTTCATAATTTTAAAAGAATGAATAATTTCTTGAAGAATTATAACATTATTTATACCTTATTTATTGGGTACAATACTACATTTATTTTCATAAAGGAAATGAAAAAGCATAAATTTTATTATGTTTTTGTTGGTATTATTATTATTATTATTATTATACAAAGATATATAAGTTTATATTTAAAAAAAATTCTGAATGCATTCCTTTAGAAATTAAAGTTAAAATAGTATGATTTACTTCAATAATTTTAGCAGGATCAACAAAAACATAGTTAAAGAATTTAAGAATACAAGGATAAATAATTCTCATTTAAACTTAAAAAATAAAGCATATATGCGATCTGAACTTTGCGATTTATAATTTCTTATACTAAAAAGGATAAATTTAATTTCATCTTGAGAAAATACTTTATTAACATAATCTATGTCAACTTGATTAATTTTATCAAAATTCAATAGAGATTTGTAATTTCTCATATTAAAAAGGATAAATTTAATTTCATCTAAAGAAAATACTTTATTAACATAATCTATATCAACTTAAGTAATTTTATCAAAATTCAACGGAGATTCAAATTTACCTTGCCTTAGACTAATCTAAAAAAATTAACTTGAAATGATCATGAATTAAATTTCTAATTAGAATATGATCATAACATCACTAATCCTTATCATATTTTAGGACTTCCATCCTATTCTTTTGTCTATGAATTATCCAATTGGATGGAAAATTTTATTTTTCTTATCTCCTGAGTTAATCCTTTAGATCTAGCTTAGGAGAACCAATAAGCCTTTTTTGATCAAGTATTTCTTCATATCCATGTTGAAACTTACAAAGAAGATTAGTTAAGTAAAAGTTATTAGAAATATTGAGTTTTCTGTAAATTTCTTCAATCATATTAAATCATTTTCCTTTTTCTGTTTTTGGTAAAAATGTCACCAAGATTTAGAAAATTTCAAGTGGAAACGTTTTTTTTAAATCTATCCACATTACTAGATCAAGATTCACTAAAAATTCAAGTATGTTATTAAACCTGAATTTTAAAATTACGATGTGATAATAAGGGGTTAAGAATTTAAAAGATGCATCATTTTCTTTAACTAAAAAAAAAACATTAATTTTAAGTCACAAAATTACATTATCAGACTTCATAATTGCAACATGTATAAGAGATTGATTAGAAAACAAATATCCCTAAACCCTAAACATTATTAACCATAATCATATCAATTCTTTTCGTAAGACAACAACTCCTTTAAAATTTAAATTAGAAAGATTACAAACATTTAAACAAGAGATAAAGTTTAACCTTACCTTTTTATTAGTAGCTCCACCTATTTATTTATTTATTTCAAAGCCATACAATATTATGTTAAAGTCTCAGCAAGGCAGCAACACACAAGGAGTATTAACACTATAGCTAAAATTAATAAGCTAATGCCAATTCAAATCTCTATAGCATCATGGAGGAATACAATATCGTTCTTCACTTTATCATACTAAATAACAACGTTAACAATCTCATCACTTAGCAAAAGTTGAGAAAATTACTTTACGACTCAACGTATCTAACTCTTAATTCACAGTTTCAGTCTTGCAGTGGTCTAGGTGTCTTGTTGCACCTCTTTGAGAAATATATTAATCTCAGACAATAAAAAATTCCTAAGGCACCTGATTATACGTGGATGGAAACAATAACATTAAATATGATTTGTCTCTCAATTAGAAGGAAAAAAAAAAGCCATACATTTATGTTTTAAATTTACTTAATATTTTTTTTCTTTACTTCTACGTTTTATAGTTTTAAGTCTTAATCAAATGAGGTATAAATCCTGGCATTAACTAGTTTATGGTAGAAAAAAAACACACTAATATTATTATTGTTCCTCTTGTTGGCTCTTCCCTCTAATAACACTGTCGTCATCAATGGTTAGATTGAGAATGTTACCTAAATAGCGACAATGAGCTCAGTCCCACCAATTTAAAAAATATTAAGCTAAAAGCTTTTTCAATCACTAATAATCCGAAAAATGCTAAACCATTACTATCCTAAATTTGACTTTCCGTTAACTTGGAGTGTTATAAGAGAAACTCATTTGCAATGGACTACAATCCTAAAAGTTCTAAACCTTAAATGCACATTGGTCAAGGGAAACTTGTCAACAACAAACTATAATTCTTTAGAGAGAAAATTGCCAATGACAAACTGTGATATGCTACACTATCAGGACCCTGCCCTCAATCTCGACTAGACATCGACTTCACAGGATTCAAGAGGGTACTCGATCGCCTTCACTTGACCATAATTCAAAAAGCGTTTCAAACTTACAACACACACTTGTAACTTGTAAGCCTGATTTTTAATTGGCATGATATATAGTCGAAAGGGCACATTTTACTGAAAAATAAGGCACTAATATTGTACCCAAAAAAAATCCAAAGTCTAAAGCGAGCCACGCACGAAAGATTCAACATTCTAACAAAATAATTTCAAAAACTCTAATCCATTTTTCAAGCAACCTACAAATCAACCTTGTGACTAGTTTTATTAGGTCCAAATGATGCATCTTGTAGAAAAATGTTATCCCAAATGTGCAATACATATTTTAACGTATTGATTGCGATATCTTTCTAAAAATGTTTGAATGTATATGCTACCGTTGGAAATACTACTATGACTAGGCCCCATTACTTGCACAACCCACAAATATGCTTTCGCACCGCTTTGGCGAGGTTTAAATAACATATCCTCAAGTGGAACAATATCCTTTAATTACTCACGTTTAGTTTTTTTTTTTTTTTTAATTCTTGAAGTTAAAATTTTTATCTCAAAATTCAATTTAATAATTAATAAAAATGTAATAAATATGTAATATATAATTGATTTACACAAGTTTATAAAAAAATTTATAACAACAATAATAAAATTAAAAAGTTTCAATTATCTTTTATGCACAAGTTTAAATTAATAATATGTCACAGCATTATATTTGTTTTAATTATTAGATAAAATTTTGCACTGAGAAACTTAATTTGAATAATTAAAAAAATTAAAAGATCGTTAAATATGATATAAGTATAGAGAATAAAATAACAATTAAGCCTAACACTTTTAAAAATGACATTTTTAATAAATATAATAATGAATTGTTATTTTTATAAGCTAAAAAAATAATAAATTATATATATATATATATATATATATATATATTCAAAGTTTAAATAATAAAAGAAAAATGATAGTGAAAATCAAAGTTAAAAGCTATAGTTCAGTTAAAAAATAATTTTTCTCATTCTCATAATAATCTATACCTTTTACTGTAAAATGAAACCAAGTAAACATGATAAGTTTATTTTTGTAAGAATTAATAACACTTAATAATATAATCTTAAAATTTTTATTAAATATGAGAGTGTTATTAAAGGAGTGTGAAGAGATTACAGATGTTTATATGGTGTAAAAAAGCATGAAATGAAAAATTGATTATTTATTTTTTTTGCCCCTCTCTCTTGACCCTTCCCTAGCTATGACCTTAACACAAATATAGTGGAGTTCACGTATGCTGAACAGGGAGAACGAGATTATACAACGACACACCATATCTCTCTAGATGAGACATGTACCTTAAACAATACACCACAACTTTTCTTTTCAATACGAGTTGATTGGAAAACAATTAATATACATATCCTTTTAATATTTAAATTCTTTAAAGTGAAGAGAATCCACTTTAAAAGATAAAGTATATTAATAATTACTTTTTAATCAACAATAATATTGTAAATGTAATTAATTTTAAATTCTGTTTTATATGTACTTAATTTTTATTAAAATTTTAATCATTCAGTTCTTAATTGATCACATTTATCCTAATCCGAACTAAAAAAATGCGCATTCTCATTTGAAAAAAGGCACATGACAAAGGCAAAGAAGGTGACCATATATTTGTTGGGGGCAAAGGCAACGAACTACAGTATAAGCTTATGAACGAATGCATGAGAATTGCGAAGAAGGGTGGCGCCACCTTCAACACTTGTAAAGAAAGGTGGTCCCAAAGATAAAGCAGCATATAAATCATCTTCCCCACATACGTCCGCGTAAAGAGCCAATGTCCTTCTCATTCACTCAACCACTGCCTTTCGTTGCCCTTTAAAAGCAGAACCCGTTGCATAGTGTGCATATATTTGTGTCATTTTGAAACATCTAACCTCACACTCAAAGCCATAGACACACCAAAATGAAAGGAAACAATCCTTATCTTGTTGTAATTGCCATACAAGCCATATACGCTGCTATGTTTCTTCTCTCAAAAGCTGCATTCGACCATGGCATGAACAATTTCATCTTCGTCTTCTATAGACAGGCAATAGCGACCCTTTTCTTGATCCCTTTCACCTTCTTCTTCGAACGGTATGTACAAATTAAATCTCTTATGCTCAACTTCTTGATGAATATATATCCATTTAACAATGTCAGTTTTTAACTCAAACCCATTTTGGCTGTAGGAAAACTGCACCCCCTTTGTCTTTCTTGACCTTCTGCAAGATTTTCTTTCTCTCTCTCTGTGGGTATGTCTAAATACTGAGTTCACCCAATGTACTGCTTCAATTAGGTTTCATATTGTTTATACTTTACAAGTTCACATGAAATTAACTACATGATTAAACTATGGTGATCCTGTGTAGTGAATTGTTCTTCTTGTTCTTTTTTTTTTCTTAATAAAATTGTGTCGGTGATCCTAAATTTCAGGATTACTTTAAGTTTGGACATATATGGTATTGGTCTTATTTACACCTCTGCTCCTTTGGCTGCTGCAACCACAAACTGTCTTCCAGTGATCACGTTTCTCTTGGCGCTTCTACTAAGGTAAAGTTCCGCTGATCATTTTCTCAATCGCTTTGCATTTTATTCAATTAATGTTTGTTATCCCACCCTTTAATTCAAATATGACTTTAAGTCCATCTTGGTCTCAACCAGTTAAAGGGTGCTATCTATTGTCAAACAAAGCATAACCAAATATCAATTATTTGACCATCAATAAATTATTTTTAAAAGGTGGTTAAGATTCCGGTCCTCAGGTATTACATCTATATGAATTACATTCGGCGCACCCAAAATTAATCAATAATTAATCGTATTCTTCTCTAGTCTCTTTTTAATTAATTGAAAGCAAGAATTAATTAAGCACATGTTGTTTAGACAAAGGGAACTCGACAGGGTATATACTTTAAATACATAATTTATATAATGAAGGTATACCATGACAATTGATATCAAAAGAAGAAAAAGATAAAGATAAGGCACTTAAAAAGAAGACATCCGATTTGAGATTCCACATCAATATTTCCAACAGCTATTGTAAATCTTTCTGGTGATTCTCACCTGATTTTTTTTTCAATTATTTATGTTTCTATATTTTATGCAAAAGTGTCAAAGTGGATTGAGCTGGCCCAACCTCCCATAGGCTCCTAACTCACCTCCAAGAGAAAATACCTACAAGTTAAACGAGTTGCTAATATCCTGACCTTACTCCTATATCCTGACATAGTAAATTGTTCTTCCCCATGGAATCTATAATATTGAAGAAGAAATTACGTGAGAGGTTTTAAAATTGAGCTTCACATGAAACATAGGCGTTGAATTTAAAGGGTATGCGATTTTTAATTTTTATCATACGGAGATGGGATTAGAATTAAGTTAGTATAGTTTTTGTGACAGGACAATCTCAGATGTTCCAACTAGGGTCAAGGCGCTTCCTAGCTAGGTTCTAGGAAAGACAACATTTCTTTTCTCTTTCGGCTTTTGCAATGTTCTGGCACCTTTTGGCTTCCACCAGTAATTAGTATATCAACCTTAGTGCTTGCTTGGTTAGTATGCAAAACTACTTTACCATAGACAAACATATTAATATGAAATTATAATTAAGATTAATTTAAACATACATTCCACTTACATTTAAGAAACTAAATAATATTTTAAAAAAATTTGAATACATTGACAGGTTTATTTTACTAAATTAATGATTATAACACTTTCCTTTTTCTCCTAATTAAGTTAATAAATTCTTTGAAGAGCCAAATCACCCGTTTAGCATTGGGAGGGACTTCTAGAGCAGTTGCAGTGTGTTGATCAGATGACGCGACAGTTTTTAAATAAAAGGAGAAACGTCCATGTTATGATCACGTGAATTAAAGTCCCCATGCAAATATAAATTAGTCATATATACTCAAAAAAATAATCTCATATGTAGTGCTTGGCGTCAAGCCCAGCAAAAAGGATTACTTAGAACTCTGGCATTTCATTGTTAGGTTTTTAATCTTTCAATTAATATGCTATTAATATATAATCCACGTGTGAATTTTGTATTTCAGGATTGAGAGTTTGAAAATAAAGACGGCGGCTGGGATTGCTAAGTTGGTAGGCATTGTGGCATGTTTGGCTGGTGCAGCAACTCTTGCCTTTTATAAAGGCCCTCAATTGAAACTTTTAAGCCATTATCACCTTTTGGATTTTTACCTTAAAAGCCAACAACATCAAGGTCATGCTCAATCCAGCACATGGATAAAGGGTTGCTTCCTCTTGCTTCTCTCTAACATGTGTTTCGGGCTGTGGCTTGTATTCCAGGTAACCTTAATTTGTCCCCTTTTGTTATCAATTCATTAAGTTTTAATTATTTACGTTCAGTTTGAGTAGGTTTTTACAAAAATATTTATAGGATAATAAAATAAATAAATAAAATTATTAGTTAAAATTAACTTATATTTAAAATAATAATAATTAATTTTTGTAAATTATGAGATGCATAAGTTAGAAGGGTTTTATTTATTTTATCTTCTTATTTCCTTCTCTTTTATCTAGTCATCTAAGTTATTCCCGTTGATCATTAAACAGGCTTTCATTATAAAGGGCTATCCTTCAAAGCTGCTCCTCACAACTCTTCAGTGTTTCTTAAGCTCAATTCAGGCTTTGGTCATTGCCTTGGCCATAGAAAGGGACATTGAGCAATGGAAGTTGGGTTGGAATGTTAGACTCCTTGCCGTAATATACTGTGTAATCCTCTAAATCTTTCCATTTAATTAAATTCATCGTTGACTTCTATCTCTATATAAATATGATTAGCCAGAGATTTGAAATCTATAAACCCCATGACTGATTGCAATTGATTTGTCATGATAGGGAATTATGGTCACTGGTGTCACATATTACTTACAGACATGGGTTATAGAAAAGAAAGGACCTGTGTTTCTAGCCATGTCAACTCCACTGGCTCTGATTATTACAATCTTCTCCTCTGCAATTGTCTTCGGCGAGATAATCAGTTTGGGAAGGTAGGTAATTTAGTTTCACTAACTAATCTCAATTAAAGTCTTATCTTGATAATCTGTGATAGTACTAAAAGTAAATATTTTACTAAAATAAAATTATAATTTTATTCGGCAAACAATGGTTATAAAATAGCATCAAGTTTTCTCTTTCGAAAGCTTTTATTTTATTTTATTTTATTTTTCTCTTTAGGTTAATTGATAAGTTTATCGTAATTCAATTCTTATGGAGATAGGTCTAATTCCTGCACAAGAAAGTTACCACCATGGTTGTGTTTTGTGCTGGAATCATTCCAAAAAATGTGAGAATATAAGTGTACTTATAATTAAAATTACCGATTAATTGATTGAGTGATTGGAACTGGTGTTTTTTCAGCCTTTTAGGTGGGTTGGTGTTGATTATAGGACTATACAGCGTACTGTGGGGAAAGGGCAGGGAGCATATGCCAAAAGCCACACAAGATGTGGAGCAGGCGTCGGGTTAATTAGAGTCATATATGAGCTTGTAATTGCGATCATATGTGAATTCGAATGGGATGATTGTTTATTTTATTTTTTGGTGGCCGAAGCTAAATTGTTAGAAAATGTGTTGTGAAGAAAGGCGATACATAGTTCGGAATATTGCCAAAATTTTCCCATGGCAACAATTAATACATCATAGAGCTTTAAGCTTGTGGAGATATGCCAAAGAGCATAATTTAAATGTAAATGTTTGAAGGACCCCTTTTCGACCTAAAACATGAGGTCAATTATCTTTCCATTTATAATATTGGGTTGTAAGTGTTATTTTATTTTTCTGTGCTCAATAACTAGGTTGTAAAAATGGCCTCATATTGTTTATATTGTTGAAGGGCACAAACATAAATTCATTTATATATGCCTTTGTTCATATTGTTTTTCTTATTTTCGATTTAATAATGCTTTCCCCCACAAACTATATTAAGAAACCATATGCATTTGGCATTTGTAAAATGTTTGATGTACCATTAAAAGGGAGCAAAATTTACTATATTAATAATATTTAAATACTAATTTATGATAAAATTTATTATTACTTTAAATACATATTAAAACTAGAGATAAAAAATAAATGAGAAAGAAATAGAAAGGTGAAAAATAAAGTGAAAGAGATTTGTTATTTGGATGGATTAAAATTAAAGAGAAGAAAATGAAAAAAAAATCCTCCACTTATTTGGATGAATAAAAAAATTTATTATATTAAAAATAATTATAGAAAATTAAAATTAAGCTAAATTTTGTTATTGTTATATTTTTATTGATAAATTTTTTATTTAAATTTTTAATATTATATAAATATTTTTAAAAAATTAAAACAAATTTAAGAAAAAAAGAATTCCTGCACTTTCTTCTCTCCCTCTCACTTTCCTCTATTTCCTCTACTTTGTGGGAGGATTTTTTTTAGCGTGGGATTCACTCAAAAAGTTATTTTCTTCTTTCTATTCTCCTTCATTAAAAAAGCACAACCTTTTTCACCTTTTCTCTCTTTCCTTCCCTCCTCCCTAATCCAAACAAAGTGTAAGGACAGATATATGTTTTGCACTCCTGCACTTACATTGCAGAAAAAGGAAACAAAATAATTAGGAAACACTCTAAGGAATATCTACATCTTGAAAAATTAAAAAAATGTATTAAAATAATAATAATAATAATAAATGATGTGATATGATATACCAAGAGAAATAAAAAAGAGTTAAAAAAATAAATAGACGTTAATATTAAGTGGTTTGAGATCATGTGATATAACTACTAATATTATGTTATATGAATAAATTTTATAATTTATAAATATACGAATGTGTTGCAATGTGAGTAGTTAGCTATCATTTGGTTTAAGACTACCAAAAACATTACTCCTTGAGTGGATATCAAAATCTCTTATTTATAAAACTTTTCTCACATTATATCATTTTTTAGTGATTTTTTCTTTCTTCTAAAATTTATTTTATTTTAAAAGGGCATATGAATGGCAATTAAAGGAATAATTCCTTAAATTGATAATCTAATATTTAACATCACCACATGTATCTTCTTTTATCATATATAAGTTAATTCGTCAAAATGAATGATACAGGGTAATTATGTGCACATTTATTAAACCCATTTCATTCGGCCCCTCTTTCGTCCCATGTTTCTTCCCTTTTCTTTTCTTTTTTCCATAAATTTGAATCCTGTCTCATAAATCTGCTACGCTCATAGCCTCATAAATGTGCTTCGCTAGCTCTCCGTACTGCCATTTGGGCCCAATTTTGAGGTTTTCTAAATGAAATTGGGCTGACCAAAATTTAATTTTGGGCCTAAATGACTTGTAGAAAAAATCATTATGAAGGCCCGTGGTTTGTGGACATGAGGCCTGCTGATTCGATGATTCCTATGATGTAGGAGAGCCAGAAAGAGAGGAGGCCAGCGAGGCAACCTCGGCGTGGCTGTGGCCTTACCTCAAGCCCCACAGAAAGTTGGCTTCAAACGACGCCGTCGTTGCAGATTCCTTCAACTTCGGTCCCACGACATCGCAAACGCTTTCGATCTCTCTCGATATGCAAATAGCACGATGGCGGAACTTCTTGTCTTTGAAGACTCACGCGATTCCCTCCGCTACGCATCTCTCTGCATTTCATTCCACTCCCTGTTCGTGTCAGAAATGGAATAACAAATTCAACTCCGTGAGTTTTTTTTTTTTTTTTTTTCTGATTTCAAAAGTTCATTTGCTTCTTTCTTGGTAGTAAGTAGTAACAATATGGTAGAAATGGAATGGTGGAGATAGGAGAACTTTTACATTTGGTATACAAGCTCTGTTGGCAAGTATTGCACAAACTTGTTGCTAACTTGTCATGCGTTCTTAGCTTAGAAGTAAATTACTACATTTTCCTATGAACTATTGAAACCCGAATTTGTGTGCTCAGATCACCTGCCACTGGGAATTGGCTTACCTTTCCAAGCTTATTTGTTTATCTATCATCTTTTTCAGTTTGGGTTGTCTATGTTCTCATTTCTTCTTGGACGAGGGATTATCTCTTTACTGAATATCAGAAAGTTTGGAAATTAATACAATGTTTTGTTTCCAGGATATAAGAAGAGGTCAACAACCATCTAAGGTACGCATTGGATCTATAGGTTCATTTTCTTTAGGTGATCTAGCAGTAGCACACATATTTCTGCCTATTTTTGGTGTTGTAAACTTGTGAAGTATTTATACAAGGCAATGTATTGTTTGTATTTAAACTTTTTTTGTCCATTATTATATTGATTATCATGTAAACTAGTTTTATTCAGTGGTAGGTATTATCATGTTAATAACTTAACGCTATGAAGCCTCCTGCTTTCTGAATTGGAGAAAAAATCTTCAGTTTGGTAGAGTCTTCAAGCAATCTATGGTGAATTATTTTCACAATCAACTTGTGAACAATATTCAAATTATTTTCTTAGTGGTTATTATTTAGTACAATGACTGGTAGCATATGTGAATGTTCTGAATCTAAAGCTTTACAGAATTTTCTAATATCAAAATATCTGTCTGAACATATACATGGAGGGCAGCAATGTATAAATGATTATAGTAATGTGGGCACTTCGAGTTAGAGGTCTCTTGTACGCATTCACACATGACAAAACTGGAGTTCACCATAACACTTTAAGATATTTCTGTATGGTAAATATTTTGTACACCTTAAACTAGGCATGCAATAAAACTGCTATTTCCCTTTGTAGATAATGGATTCAAGCCCCATGCCCCCAATTAAAAAGAAAATGGGGGAAGGGGTGAAAGAAAGAAAGATATATCCATTTTGTAATACAATTCTTCATCTTTTCCCGTGGTCTTTGACTGTACAGAAACACATATGTCATCTTTTATGTGTTTCTGTTAAATGAATCCTTGGACTTCCAATCGTTTTTCAGTTCTTGTTATTATAAACAGTGGCTGATTACTTAAAATCTCAGATTAAGTGCAAGCTTGTTTTATTGCTGGACAAATCTTTAGTTTTGTGTGTAATGTGTATTATAGTGATTTTCTCTCCTATGGTCAGATTTTATGTTTTTCTCAAGGGCTTAACTATGAGATGCAATGGTATTTTAGGTGAAATGCAATATCTGTTGGGATTCATTAGGAATTTAGATAGAAATTTGTTTAGCATGCATTTTAGGACTGACATACTTATGTCCCCCATGCACTACTTCATACAACTCTTATGGGGACAAGCCTGCTTATTTGACATTTATATAATTATTAACATAGTTTCTTTACTGATGATGGAAATGTGAATTTCAGAATCAATTCAAATACATTACACGTCAAAAGCGTGCTGATGCAAAGAAAGCTCTGAATAGTCTTCTTTACAATAGTGGATCCTATAACTTTTCATCTGAGGTATGCTTTCTAAAACCTTGATTATGTTGAGAAACTTTGTCATTTTATGATATTATTATTAATATCTTTTATATTGTTTACTGCTGTCACTATGTTTGCTTAAATTTTTGGGTAAGGATTTGTGTGGGTAAAGTGTGTGTATTAAAGAGATACGAACTAGCATGAACTCGATGCTTTTGAAGTAAACTTTTTGCACTATTTAGATGGGAGAGTTCATGAATTGGTTGGGAAAAAATACTGCCTGTAGACAATGGGTATTGGGTGGGATATTATGAAAGGAAAAAAGTATGTGTGTCCCTTGTTAACAAACTCTGTTTAAAAACCAGGTGGGAATATATTAGCAAACCTCATATTTGATTTTTATGTATTAGACTTGCTAGCTTGCAACAATTTATAATGATAATGTTTTATGGCGTACATTCTCCCAGGAAAAATGGTATGGAGACCATGGTAGGTGTTCCCATAAAGGTCAACCAAAGTCTGGTCAGCGGTCTGGTGGAAAACCACAAAAGAAAACTAAACGTGAGTTCTTTTTAGTTCACATTTGTATTTTATTTTATTTTTTTGTTTCAACATTTCCTTCACTTTTTCCCTTACCTTCCTCAATCACATGTCTGTACTGGTTAGAATTTGTTGTTCAGGAGACAAGTTGAGGGTCTGGGTAGCTAATTATTTTGAGGGAAATATGTAGAACCCTGTGAGATTTCGAAAATTTTCAGAGACATGCGGAAATGGACAAATTACCTCTCATTAGAAATTTTAATATGAAAAGGCCATCCTTAATATCTTAGACAAATGTTGTATTCCTAATTTACCCCATTTTGAGTTAGATTTGTAATATTTTTAATCCTGGGAAATATATATATTTTACTCAATTACTTTTAGAGAAGTGCTAGCAACACAATCTTCGTTATTAGTTAAAATTTATTAAAAATAACAAAAACATGTGGATCTCTCACTTAATTTCATGATTATCACTCCTAATTTAATTACTCTAATAGTTTTCAACAAATTTGAAATCAATAACTGAGACTATGTTAAAAAGAATGTATTAGATACTATGTTCCTAATACTCCTCTTATTTTAATGGATGTTTATGAAATTTAGAAAAGTACACTTTTCCAGCAATACATGTTGCTTTAAAGTGCTGTCATTATAGGTAAAATTTTGTGTTTTGTCACACGGTCATTACAATTTATTATTTGTTCATTGTAGATGTTTTGTTATGCCATCTTGGACTTCCTTGTCCGCATGAATGTTTCTTTAAATTAACATTTGTTTACTTTCCTAACTGCTGATCTCCATTATATGTTCAGGAAAAATCAGAAGAGAAAGTTTCTCTGAGGACTTTGATGTTCCTACTGAGCAAGTATTCCAGGCAACATTTGGTAACAGAAGGTATACCTGGTCCTTCAATAATTGGAGGGGTTCTTCTGAACGTTCCACATCTGGGTTTGAATGGAGGGAACATTCAAGTTGGGCAAACAAATGGAAGAATGAAAGTGATGCTGAGTATGATGATGATTCATGTTGTATAGGATCAAGTTCTGATAGAACTATTCTTGGTCTGCCACCAACAGGTCCATTAAGGATTGAAGATGTTAAAAATGCGTAAGTACTTCAGGGTTTCTATTCAGTGAAAGGTTTTGTGCTAAACTTAAAAGACAATTTTATTTTCCTTGTAGATTCCGGTTATCGGCTTTAAAATGGCATCCTGATAAGCATCACGGCCCTTCCCAGGTGCGTTTGAAATCTTTGTTTGGCCAATTTACTTCTTAGATACATGTTAGAAACTTGGAATTGAAACGTGAAAGGGGCATTATGTATGACAACTTCACGTGTTAGGTTGGCCGCAAACCCACCCTACTCAAAACTCACTATTAGCTACAGACTGTCTTCCTCGTAATAGGTGTAAAGTGTTAACAATCCTGAACTACCGTTTATATAGGTCCTCTTTAATATATTTTAAGCACAAAAGTAGTTGCCAAGCACTGTTAAATTGGCATTATATACCGTCTACAACATTTATGAACAACGAATAAACAACAGTCCATTCTCTTGTGGCTTTTATGATGCAGCCACTGATAAAGGGTGCAGCAGTCGTTCCTACTTCCTACTAATATCTTCCATTTATTAAAATGACTTTTGCATCAACGTTTAATATTCACTACCGGTGATTTGTTTAAAATTGATATTTATAACCTAACATATGGAAATTATTTACAAGCCCTTCAAAAAAAAAAAAAAGAAAAAAAAAAAGGGAAGAAACAGGTGTCTGGGACAAGTTGCTGAGAAAATCGGCCTTGTGAATCTCTGTTATATTGTGATACAGGGGTCTTGCAACTACAGGGAACAAATTTCAGGCGATAGGATTTGGCGATCTGGCCCTGAACCACTAGGGATGAGTGGTTTTATATAGGTAGTGTAGATAGGTAGAAGTGCTGATGGCAGTGGTTGTGATGGAGGAAGTTTCGGGGTTGTGATAAAGTTCTGGGTTCAACTCACAAGATTAGGCAGCCTGCATTCGGAATAGAGATTGGTGGTGTTACTCTGACTACATTTCTGATGAGATAGTGGCTGGGAGGTGATGGCTGGCAACACTCATAGTATGTATGTCTTCATTCCTTATTTGGTCTCAAATATCCTGCGGTTTATGATTCTTGGAAGAGGGGTTGTGCCCATTTAGTTGCAGAAAGATTAGGATCGATCAAGTGATCTTGGTCAACCGACCAACTTATTTTACCCTCGTTGGTGATGAGTTGGAATAACAGTCTTGGCCCTTTCTGTACAAAGAGAGATGCTTACATATACTGATGAGTTTATTGCAAGTGTATATTGCAAGTATGTGTGCATTGTGTTATTGAAAAACTAAAAGAAGGTTGAAATAATATCGTTTTGAATCCAGCATAGAACATGAAAAAGGAGTAGCTCATTGTTACTGGTTTTTATCCACCATTTCTAGGCCGTACTGGATGGTCTGTGGTTTTAAATATTTACAGAAGGATAACCATTTCATTATATATAGGATGAATGACGAATAAAATATAGGTTATACTCTAAATTGTAAAAATTTATGTCAGGTATTTTTTTAAGTTTCACTAATATGGCCACCTTTCTTACTTCGTCTTTTAGGTTATATGTGCTATCTGGTCTTATGTTTGGCACTTTACCTTTCTGTGATGGCAGGCAATGGCTGAAGAAAAATTCAAACTCTGTGTAAATGCATACAAGACATTATGCAATGCTCTCTCCCCATCTTAGGTGGCCATATGGCTTGTTACAGCTTCCAAATCAATGGTGTACGATTAAGTTCAATTTTTTGTTTGTATTTAATTCACATGTAGGTCAAATTTGCAATTAAAAGTAGTCATGATTTACAATTTTAAATGTTACGCAAGTGCTCTCTCTAACAGCAAGGGAAGTGAAGGATCGTTGAGTCAGAAAATATTTATAAAAAAAAGGGAAAAATTATTGAATTACTGCTTCACTTCTTGTAATAATCATTAGTTTTGATTTATTTTTTTTTAAGCGTAATTACGACAGACCAAATTAGGCATCTCGTGCAGACTTGTGTAATAGAATGTAATGCAATGTAACAGTTGTGTATGATTTTTGTTTTTGTTTTTTTTGTTCTAATTGGTTTTATCAATTGTAGTGACATTACTCCCTCGTATTCTTTTTACATGATACATTTTATTAAATTATACAAATTAATAAAAATAATTAAATTAGTTGATTTTTTTATTTTTAAATTAGTTGATTCTCATGGGCCAAAAGTATTTTATAGAAATTATATAGTGCTTTATAAATGATCATTTAAGCTTTCTAGAAGGTTAAAGCAGTATTTTATAATTTCATGTCTCTTAATTTTTAACGCATTCAATATCAAACAGAATTTATACGTTATGACCTGTGATATTCCAACACATTTATCAAACGTTATTTTCAATCTTTCAGAAAATGAATGGTGAAGTCATCCGTAGCTTTTATAGAAAAGTAATCTTTTTCATCACTTCAAAGCCAAGAGCTCAAACAGAAGAACTGGCTAAAAGAAACAGAAAGATGCCCTCTGGAGGGTCATACTACAAAATCCATTGATTGTTTTCGTAGCACTCGTTTGTCGAAAAAATAAGTACAAAAAAGCTATTTTTTTGTGATGATTCGAGGCAAAGGAGAAAACGCAAGACGTTCTTGAGTAAGTGAAAGAAGCCATTCCTGATTCCAAGCTTTAGAATCTTGAGCAAAGTGTATTCCTATAGTTATTGTGCTGTGACATGGAAAGTCTAAAGAATTCATACTTTAGGTCAAAAAGCACAACAATATGGCTATGTTATTTGGGAGCCGTTTATATGTAAGCTATGTATACCTACACCAATTCAAACCACTAGTTTCACCCATAGAAGCTGATTATCCATGCCAACTAATTAGATTCGCTATTTTCGCCCCTCCTTTTGACAAAATATCATCTCAGGTCTCACTTTCCAGGATGCAATCCTGTCAAACACTAGCATGCTCATTTGTTTTAAATTAAAAATAATTTTTTTAATCAATAACTATAATTAAAATAAGTTACAAACTTGACATTGAAACATGTGCATAATAAAAAAAAAAAGACTCTGACGTAAATCAGCCCTAGGATACTTTATAGGCTACAGTAGGTTTTTTGACTGGCTTTGACAATGTGGCCCTTTCTTAGAAAATGACTGTCAAGGAAGAAAAAGGGTTTGCACAGAAGGAAATGAAGGAATGACGAGAGATTGGTGTGAGAATGGATTGAATTTGAGAATTGACAGTGAAGTGGAAATGAATTACATGATACAAATTATACATCTATACTAAAAACAAACGTTGGTCTATGAATCTTATTAATAAACTAGCTATATGCATAATTTAAAAACAGAGGAGAACAACCGATGAAGAGATCATGAAGGCATAGATCAAGATCAAGAAGCCAAAATGAAGAGCCCAATTTCTCTTGAACTTACCGAAATAGCTCTCAGGTGGTTCCTGGTAGTGAATCTCGAACTCCTCATCGCCAATCCCATCGAACTCACCCACTTCAGCGTTGAATCTCATCTTCATCTCCCTGAGCTTCTCGGTAGCCAAGCCGAGAGTGAGCTTGTGGCAACGGCGCTGGTACTTGAAGCCGTTGATGCATCTGAGGGTCTGAGCGACTGAGACGTAGAAGATGAGGTGGGCCATGGAGAGGAGTGTGATGGGGATCCAACAATGGCGGCATTGGAGACGTTGTGACTGGGCTTGGGCCAGGAAGACCAGACCCAAGAAGATGAAGAATATCTGGAAGAGCTTGTGAAGCTCCTTCTTTTGGAGGTCTATGGCGCGCTTCTTCTCCAGGGTCTTCTCGAAATGCAGCTGAATGATGGTGTTCAGGGCTTGGAATGCTGACTCCTTCGACACTGCTTGTTGTTGTTGTTGATGGTGGTGGTGCTGCTGGTGATGGTGATGGTGATGGTTATGGTGATGCTGGGTTTCGTAGTCTGCCATGGATGGAAGCACTCAGAAAGCCCCGTCTCTGTCGCAAGAAGAACGTTGGGGAAGTTTATTGCTATCAAATCCAAGAGGTTCAAAACTAGTCATAGAGGAGTAACTAGAGTTGGTTAGAGTAACAGTACTCTTAGTAACTTAGGTTGGTAAATTATGTTAGCCATCATCAAAGTATAATAGAATGATATTTAATCTATTTTATTTTATAGCATTTTATGTAATATCAGATAGTAATGATTTGAAAACGAAAGTAGGTTTAGCCAGTGAGAATTCTATTCATCTTCTGTAAAAATACGAGTTTAAATTTGACTCTCAGTATGTGATCTGTGAGTATTAATTTGACGACCCGAGTATGTAGTTTAGTTAAATAGTTTTTGAACCATCAAATTAAATATTTAAAATGTTTTTTATAAGTTAGATATTATTTTTTAAAAATATAAAAATAATACGGTATTAACTTTTAATAGTATAAATGATAAAATTATATAACTCATTAGCTTAAGTGAGGAAAGAGATAAAATAAAAAGTACGACAGACAGAGAAGAGGAAAGAGTGCAGACAATGTGAGGGAAATTTCTATAAATTAAAGAATGTTACTGAGTCATGAATAGTAAAATGGAAGTGGTGGCGATCTCGATACGTTATACATTCAAATTAAAATATCGAACGGTGAAAGCAGAACAGTGAGCAGTGAGGGCACTCTTTTTAAAGTTGAAACGCTTTGGCAGTGAATGAGTTGTTGTGGCACTTGGCATCAAGATGCCATTGCTGTCTTTTGTATAATACAAGCATTTAATTCAGCATGCTTTTGTTTCCATTCGCATTCAGTGCATAAACAACAGGCAAATCTAATTTTTATGAAGCAATTATGAAGTGATCGATGGCTATACACTTGGTATTAATCTTCCCAGATTCATCTAATTCACTTCACATCAGTCATGTCCATGCTTAGTTGGATGAATTGTTACTCGGACCAAGCAGGACATTGCCAGCTATTCCTCCTTTCTCATGTTACGTGTCATTTTAATATTTTTATTTTTTCAAAATACGTTATTTTAAAATTTTTAACTATTATTTTTTTAACAATACGTTATTCTTAAGTATTTTACTTAAATATTTAAATATTATTGATATATTTATCTATTTTAATGAGAATATATTTAAAAATTATTATAACAATTTATATAAATTTTAAATATATATAATTAATATTTTAAAAATGTGTATTACTTTAAAATATATATACATATATAAGAATGATCAAATTATATTAACATAATTAAAAAATATATTATTGAATAATTTTATATTAAAGATATTTTAAATTAATCACTAAATTAAAAAATTTATTACATAAATTACGTTTATAAAATTTATGATTTATTATTAAAAAACACAAGTATGTTTTCACTTGTATTTGAAGAAAATAATAAAAATATATGTCCTCTCTTTTTTTTTCTTAAGTTTCTTAAAAAATATTTTATTCAAATACATAGTAAAAGAATTTATGAGTTTTAAAATTTTTAATGTCAAATTATCAGTAAAAATTTCATAAATTACACAATAATTGGAATAACGGAATTAAATATAAACTAAAATAAAATAACTTTTATCATTCACCTTAAATACAAGAATGATTAGGCATAATTCATAAGTGACATTACTGTCACTGAAATGACAGCTGACCCGTCTTAATTGTAGGAGTGTTAGGTCAGTGACAACACATCATGGAGTCAGCATTCTTTGCAAGTTGGGATTCGTGGAAATTCGAAGATTGCTAGAATAAATTATGAAATTTTTTAAAATTTTAAAATTTATTAATATATTTTAAAATTTTAATCAACACCTACATATTATAAATTATTGACTCATTATATATAAAATAATTTCATTAAAAATGTAAAAATATAGTTGATCCAATAATTTTTAAGTACTGGTTAATAAGATTATAATTTAAATACTACATTAATAAATGTTGGCAGACAATAACTGGAGGATGAAAGAGAAGCAGAGGGAGAGCTGATAGAGTGTCATAGTCCCTTTTTTAACTTCTTGAAGTTAGTTGCAAAGTACTAAAGTTGATGCTCATCACTACCCAAGATTCAGATTTCAGAAGTCTCTGCCACGATGCTTCTTTCTTTAAATTTTGAAAAATGCTATTGTTATGTTTATTTTTTTATTTCCTCTTGAAAAGCTCTTTTAGTTTTATTTGTTTTTTTCAATTTAATTATGTCCTCAACGTTTGACTGGTGTTAATTAGTTAATTACATAAAAAGAAAAAGAAAAGGATGGTCCACAAAAGGGGGACCAAGGCAAAATGGGCAATGGCTTGGAAGATGAAAATGATGATGGAAGTGTCACCCAGTCCCCTCCATAAATATTATTATTATTATTTGTGTGTAACTTTTAAGAATTATCTTTTGTACTAAATAGCTTTGTTGCTTTATAGCATGCAACTATTCTGAATAATGTGGAGAATAAATCATGCACATGTTTAAATTAAAGATTAATAATTGATCAAAATAAATTTACTAATGAATATTTATAAAAAAATTAAATCTAATTAAATGAAATATTTTTTGTAAATTAAAATCAACTCATATACTTTACCTTTTTTTTTAAAAATAATTATTTATAAATAAAATAAAGATATAGTTTGATTTTAACATTTAGAAAAAAAAGTTTAGTCATTCTGTCTTTCTAAATCTTGTTTTATAGACATTTACTGAAGAATATATTTAAACTTAACATAATTTTTTCAATAAAATCCATTTTCAATGATAAAATTTTTATTTGACTTCATCGACTAAATATTAGGGAAACAATAAACCCGTCAATATTCAAAAATATATTAAAGAAAATCCTTTTTGTTTAAGTACGACTTTTTCCTTTTTCTTATTTTTTTCAATAGAGGGCAGAAATGCATGGATAGAATTTTTAAAAATTGGATATTTTAAACAAATTATAAGAATATCTTATAATTAATATTTTAAAATATATATATTAACTATACTTTTAAAAGCATACGATAAAGATTTTAGATGGTTTTTAAAATCACAAATTAATTAAATACGTGTTTAATAAATTCTTATTATATAAGAATTTACATTCCATGTTTCAGGATAAAATTACTTTTAAAAAATAATTTTTTCTAAATTTATCAAAATAAATTAAAAAAACTTAAAAATATAAATTATTTCCGTAAGTTATCCGTAATTTTTTTCAAACACAACTTTAATATTCTTACATGACATTTAATCAATTTAGCTTTTAAAGAATAAATGTTATTCAATCAAACACAACTTTCCATAAGCTAACAAATTTTTGCTTAAGTAAAAATGAGAAATTTTGCCTAAATGCATAGTGTAGTTTCCGTGTAAACTGCAGTGAATCCTGATCTGTATTTAGATTAACTAAAAAGATCATTTCAATTATGAAAGTAATTTTTATGTTCACATGTATTAAATGAAAAATAATTTTAAGCTAATATATTTCTTCTAAATTATTTAAAAAGATACTTTTTTTTAAGTAAAATTATAAAATTATTTGTATTAGTTGAATTTATATTTAAAATATTTAATTATTAAAGATAAAATAAAAATATTAAAGTTAGCTAAAATATGTTTTTATATATTTCAATCATAATTTTTAAAATTATATTTACAATAATCATATGAAACGATAATTTTCTTATGAGAAAATTATAAAATAGACAACAACTATTGTATTAATGGAAATGATGAAACAAGTACAAGTCTTGATAAACTAAAATAGAATTGAAATCTTAACAGCAAGAAACAATAACGAAATAATAATAAGACAGGAATAACAAAGAGTTTGCCAATAGCTGCAACATTTACAGAACCTGAATCATAAGAGAATAGAATAAGGAAATCAAAAAGGTCAAAGGAAGAATCAGAAAGGACGGAGAAAGAGAATTCAGAGAGTCACATACCAAACGTATAATGAGCTCACTACACAAAATTCTTCAATAAAACATTCTCTTTCCTTTGCCTTATGCTTTTCCTTCGGCCCACCAATTATGGTTCACACTCCACGTGACTTTTCTGTGTAACCAACTTTCCCTCATTATCTACCTCGGTATTAGTTTATGCACATGTTACAATAGTTTCCTCATCAAAAGCAATTGTGTCCTCAAGGTTGAATTCTGAAAATGATTATTGAATCTCTTGAACATCCTCCCATGTAGTTACAGAAAGTCCCAAGGAATCCCATTGGATTAGGATTTGAGAAACTGGTTTGGAATGACACATGACAGTGCAGGAATTCAAAACTTGAAATGGTTATACCGAAAGACCAAACTTAGTAGTAGTAAAGGGCAATGATATATACTGCTATGAAGGACTCCCAACGAATTTCTTGAGTAAGGATATGTGGAACACAGTGTGAATTTGAGTTGTATATGGTAACTTGAGTTTGTATGCCACGTCTCTAATTTTTGCTACCACCTCAAAAGATCCAAAGTAATGCATGCTCAGCTTTTGAATCTTTCGTAAAGCCACCAAATATTGCCTATAAGGTTGCAACTTCACAAGTACCAACTCTCAGTGCCTTTTATCTGCTTGATTTTTCATGTATTGTTGTACTTTAAGTAAGTTTCACTTCAATTGTTGTAACAGAGCATCACGGTCACGAAGCAATTCTTGGACTAAAACATGATCAGTTACATTTGTTTCATAACACGACACCAAAGGAGGATCTTTGCCATACAAAGCCTTGAATGGAAACATTCCAATGCTTTGGTAAAGTCCATTCCAATGCTTTGGTAAAGTGAAAAATTACTAATATTGTGCCTAAGGCAACATTAAGCACCAGCTTTTCGAATTTTCAAACACAAAATATTAAAGATACATCTCTAGAGTATTGTTCAAATTTTCAGTTTGGCCATCCGATTGTCAATGATACGAAGAACTCATGGCCAATATAGTCCCTTGAGTTCTGAACAATTGCTTCCAAAAAGAGCTAATAAAAATCCTATCACGATCTTACTAGCTTATTCTGCTTTCAACGGAATGAAATGTCCAAATTTAGAAAGTCTATCTACTACCACCATAATAGTAGAGAACCCATGAGATACTGGTAGATTTGTGATGAAATATAGTAAGATGTCATCTCAAACATGTCGTGGAATAGGTAACGGTTGCAGTAGCCCTGTAAGTAAAGCATGCTCAATTTTAGCTTGTTGACAAACTTGGCATTCTCGCACAAACTTTCTAACTTGCTATCGCATTCCTGGCCCAAAAAAATTGAGAAGTAATATGTGCCATAGTCTTGGACACTCTAGCATGACCACCTATTTTTGAGGCATGAAAGTCATATAACACTTGATTAATCTCATTAGCAGGTAACATGACTCTGCCTTTCCAAAATACAACACCATCTTTGATTGCATAAGCTTACAATAGTAATGTAGCTGCCAGATTATACAATTGCTTCAACTTATCATCTGCTTGAGTCAATTCTGCAACTTTTGTTAGCCATTGATTACATGGAGTAGACCAAGCCATCATAAAGCTGCGTGACAAGACATGAGCTGGAATATTTTACTTCAATTGTATTGTAAAATCAACACCCAAAAATTTGGGTAGCCATTGTTGTTACTCCAGAGTTTAAAGATATTGTTCTAAGAGTTCTTTGAGACTTTTTTGATTTGTCATAATGCAAATTTGTGGCAAAGTAAATAATATCAAAACTTAGCCAATGCCTCCGTACAAGCATAAAATTCGTGTGTATACGCAAATTGCTTTTGCGTACACATAGATAGCTTCTTTGAGAATATGCAATAGGATGATTCTCTTGACTTAACATTGCTCTGATTTTAGAACCAGAGGCATCCATTTCCAGAATAAACAGTTTTGAGAAGTTTGGAATGGCCAAAACAGGGATGTTATAAGCGCATCTTTCAAGTTAGAAAAAGGTGTTGTAGCTGCTTTTGTCAATCAAAATGCATCTTTTTTTAATAAATCAATCAATGGTGCTACCAATTGGGCATAACTTTCACAAAACAACAATAATACCCTGATAATCCATAGCCACTCCTTGACCTAACAAAGTATGGCCTAGATATAAAATTTCTTTTACTCTAAATGAGCACTTGGAAAAACGTGCATACAGCTGATGTTGCTGCAGTATTTTCAGGACCACTTCCAAATGGTAAAGGTGTTCATTCCATGAAGAACTATATATAAAAATATCATTAAAAAAATGAGAACAAACTTTCACAAGATGTCCTTAAAAATATCATTCATCAAACCTTGAAATGTAGCTGGTACGTTAGTCAATCCGAAAGGCATGACCAACCACTCAAAATGACCATGATGCGTGCAAAAAGTAGTTTTGCATCTATCCTCAGGTGTTAACAAAACCTGATGATAACTAGAATGCAAGTCCAGTTTCGAGAAAAGAAGAAACACCAAACAATTCATCTATTAATTCATCCACAGTGAGTATGGAAAAACTATCCTTGATAGTTATAGTGTTAAGAACTTTATAATCGGTAAACACATGCTAAGAACCATCCTTCTTCTTCACAAGGATTATAGGAGCAATGAAAAGACTGTTGCTTGGTTGAACAATTCTCTCTTTAAGCATATCAGCCACTAACTTTTCTATTTCTTCTTTTTGGCTGTGAGGATAATGATATTGTTTCACTTTGACAGGGCCTAAGCCCTCAATTAGTGGAATAGAATGATCCTTTGCTTAGTGAGGAGGTAAAGAAGTTGGAGTAGCAAACATAGAAGCATAATTACAAAAAAGTCAATTTGGGCTCCATGTCAACTAGCAACTCATGTAAAGAAATAGCTTGAGCATTGGGGTCCACCATCTTCATTGTATAAACATCAGCAATAGAATGGGTATTAACCATACAATGAATATGATGTAAATGAGCTTGTATTGGAACATGGTTCACTTCACCTTATAATGTAACAAATTTATCATTATGCAAAAATTTCAAATTCAATGATGCATAATCAGCCACATGTGGCCTAATGGTTTTCAACCAATTGGCACCAAGAATAAGATCAGTTCCTGAAATAGGAAGAAGATATATTGGTAATTGAAATACATTGCCTTGCACCTGAATGACCAAATTTTGCACTAATCCTTCAGTTGCCATGTAATTACCATTCTCCACCATCACCTTGAATGAGGGAGCTAGCTCAACAGGATGTTTCAAAAACTTCGCAATACGAGGTTGCAGAAAATTGTCAGAGCTACCATCATATATCAACACTGTTACTGGCAACTTGTCTACACAAGCCAAAAATCTTATGGTACCCACACCTGTACCCCCTTTTAATGCATTAAGGGACAAGTGATGATCATTCAAAACAGTTTTCTCAACAATTAACTGCTGACTATATTAGGAGGTGAAGTCTTGTCTTCGATGAAGGTCTCATCAAGTTGTTAGAGCTACCATCATATATCAACACTGTTACTGGCAACTTGTTTACATAAGCCAAAAATCTTATGGTACCCACACCTATACCCCCTTTTAATGCATTAAGGGACAAGTGATGATCATTCAAAACAGTTTTCTCAACAATTAACTGCTGACCAGTATTAGGAGGTGAAGTCTTGTCTTCAATGAAGGTCTCATCAAGTTGCAAAAATATAGATTGCCGATTAGACCGATGATTGAATGTAAATTTTTTGTCACAAAAATAGCATAATCCCTTCTCTCTACATAATTTGTATCTCAATTGGACTCATTTTTTGGATATTTGTATATGTTAATGGTGGAGTATTGGGAGTAGGAAGTAACAGTGGAAATGAATATTTGAGCAAGGACTTAGATTGATTCAGAGAAACAGTAATAGAGGACAAAGATATAGGAGAATAACGTCGAATAGGCACAGTACTAGACTTAATTACAGGTAAATATCTCTCCTCATACAATTTGGCCAACACAACCACCCTCAACAAGGAGGTTGATGACTGAGCAATAACATCATGACGGATTTTAGCATGAAGACCACTTAAAAAACAATTCAACAGAGCATCATCTTGTAAACTAGAAAATCTATGCGTAAGAGATATAAATTTTAAATAATAATAAAAAAATGGTACTGATTTGTTGCAATTTGAAAATCTCTACTATCAGACAATCAAAGGGGGAAGGTCCAAACTGTAATTTAAGTGCTGTCGTCAGTTCTGCCAAGGTCTTAACTGCAGAGAGCCATTGTAACATTTGGAACCATGGTACGACATCCTTCTCAAAATGTATTGCCGCAATGTCAACTCTATCAGTATCTGGTGTATGGTGATAATCGTAAAACTTCTCAGCCTTAAAAATCCACTCCAACACCGAAGATTGGCCATTAAAGTAAGGGAAATCTAAGGAAATATCCTTAACATGAAACGCACTGCATATTGGAGTTGCTCCGCTCATGGAATTGTTCGTCATTGAGCCACCATTGAATTGAGGATGCGAATGAGATTGTAGCAACAAATCTAAGGATTGTTGGATCTGATCCATGCGAGATTGGGCCTCTATTTGAACTTGCTTAATATGAGCTCGTTGTTCACGATCACGAAGGTCTAAGAGCTCTATCAAATTCTTAATGATAAGTCTGTAATTAAGCCCTCTTTTACAGCCCATATATTCATATTTGACCTTTATTTTATTTGAGTTTTACACTAATTTATATATTAATTGTGCAGTTTGGTATAAAGAGGCCGCAAGTGAATTTTGGGTGCATTCTGGGCCCAAATTGATAGAAGATTAGAGCTTCACAGCAGTCAACACACCCAAACCCATTCAATAAGTACGGGGGTGCTTCGGGCCCATGCACAGTCATGCTTAAGGCGTTGCACGGCCGTGCTCATCTGCGGGAAGCCAAATTATGAAGAGTTTTTAGGGTTTTTAAATCCTATAAAAGGGAAGATAGCAGGCATCGTAAAAGGACCATTTTTACATCTAGTCTTTGGCTTTCGGATACACTTCTGATCTCGTCTCTCTTGCACAGGATCCTTGGCACATGTTTGGCGAGACTTGAAGTTTCAAGCAATCGTACTTGAAGACCAGAAACACATCTCATACTCTAGTTTGCTATTCTTTTGATTATGGCTTTGTTTATGATTGTGTTAGTTCTTTTCTTTAGCATGAGTAACTAAGTCCATAGTTAGGGTTATGAGAACTATTGTTCATGAATTTATGGAATTATTATATATGAATCTAAATTTGATTTCCGTTTTGTAATTAGATTTGATCCTATTGCTCTTCTTTCTTAATCCTAATTAATTATATCGTCAGGCGACCGTACCTCAGTTAATTAATAAATCTATAGGGTAAAATAAGACAAAAGATTAGGTGGACCAAACATATCTTTCTCTTCTAATCGTTATTAAATTAACAAGTTCATAAGTTCTTTAAACTTTCTTAAATTGATGTCTTGCATGACCATTGGGGATGTTAATTTAGATAAAAGAATATTAATATTGCATGATCATTGGGTATTAATAGTATTCATACGAATGATTGGTAATCATAAGGAAATCAAATTTAGAGTTAAATAGAAAAATAACATAAAGGATTGAATAAGAAAACTCATATGCCCTAGGTTTCTCTCCAATAAGTTTAACCAAAACGTGCATTGTATTTCTTGCTCTTAGTTTTATAATTGATTTTATAAATTTGTTTTTAATTAATCTCGTATCTTTGAAACTTAAACAATTAAATTAAGAAATTCTTAGTAATTAAAAATCAATTCTTGTAAGACGATATTTCAGGAACTTAATTTAAGAACCCTTTATTACTTCTCGATGGGTACACTTGCTCTCTGAACACTTAATATCGTCAACTTGACCACGTACTTCATCTTGCAATTCCTTCATACGTGTGTTCTTAGCCATGGCATCAATGAAAGCACCAATGAAACGATAATTTTCTTAAGGAAAAATTAAGAAAGAGATAGCAACTATTGTATTAATGGAAATGATGAAACAAGTACAAGTCTCGATAAACCAAAACGAAATTGAAATCTCAACAGCAAGAAATAATAACGAAACAACAATGAGACAGGAATAACAAAGAGTTCGCCAACAACCACAACATTTATAGAACCTGAATCATAACGAAACAGAATGAGGAAATCAAGAAGGTCAGAAGAAGGAATGAGAAAGAATGGAGAAAGAAAATTCAGAGAGTAACACATCACATGCATAATGAGCTCACTGCACAAAATTTTTCAATAAAACATGCTCTCTCCTTTGCCTCATGCTTTTCCTTTGGCTCACCAATTGCAGTTCACACTCCACGTGACTTTTCTGTGTAACCAATTTTTCCTCCTTGTCCACCATAACATTATTTCCTGCGCATCTTACATCACATCAATAATAAAATAAAATAAAACCTTAAAGGGGTCTTTGTCTCTATCTATAATTAATCATATCCAAACATAAAACCTAGCAGCTATAAACTTTAATTTATAATTAACATGTCATAAATTAGAAACATTCTTAGTCCATACAATTAAATATGAGACCTATTGATAGAAGATGCCAAATCGCTATCAAAACAACTAAATTTTCTAAAGATTTTGTAGTATAAAGTCAAATCTGAATCGATTCACGGAGACACATTCTCAGTCAAATTTAATTTTAGGTTTTCTTTTAAAAAATGCAAATAAGATTTTTGGGGTTTTGAAATTTGTAAATTAATCAAGTTGAATTATGAATAGAATAAAATTGAGTAAAAATAAATTAAGAAACATCAATCCACAGAATATTAAATGCGTGTAACTTCGGCTATCACAGTATCTAAAAATTTAAATCCACGTTTGAACAATCACCCAATTCAATTATTAATTCAATCGAATAACCTAATTAAACACAGTTACGAATTAAATCAAATAATTATTTAACCTAATCCACATTAATTATCAAATCAGAGCATCAATCGAGTTCTAATTTGAATTCTAACAACAGAAAAGTTAATCACAATCGCAATACACAATTTTGATATTAGAGAGAAAAAGAGAACAAACTTAGAGTAATTTAGCGCATAACTCAAGTTGAAATTAATGCGTTTAGATTTTGCGGGTTGAATGAAAGGTTTAGCCTTCTATCGAAGTACTTAACCCACTCAAGAATAAGAAAAGAACGAGAAAGTTCGAGAGAAAGCTAAATTTCAAAAACTCAAAGTGTCTAACCTCTTCATCATACCCTATTTCAGAACCTTATTAGTCTATTTATATATTCTAATTAGAGTAAATTAAGTGGCCAAAATTTGGGGCTCAATAATATCTAAAAGCCCAAATACAATTATTAAATAATAAGGGTCTAAATGCAATCCCGCAAAAATATTCAGTAAATTTGTCTCAACTTCAAAAAAACATAAAAAATTGAAAATAACTCTAAATCCAAATATCCATATATGCATTTTGAAACTCTGAATGTGTAGAATTCAATGCAATTGGAATCAGCCAAAAACGATATCTGTAAAAAATGTTATGGCCAAAATAGTAGTCAGATATGAGAATAACCGAAAATACGAAATTAAATCATTTATTTGTAATAGGCCCAATTTATTCAAATAAGTAGAAAATGGTAAAAATTATAAAAATAAAGTATATAAAATGTTTATTAATCAAAATTAAACTATAAATGTAAACCTAAAATATGTTACATAATTTGTTTATTTCATAAAAAAAATTTCATGCAATGAAGTAATTTTCCTTTTTATTATTTTATAAATTCTTATACCTAAAACAATTATTTGATTTGTTATGTTTGGATCTTTATTATTTACATTTTATCAATGTTATTATAATAACATTATAAATAAAAAAAGACTAAAATATACATTTATACAAAGATTAATATTTATTTTTAAATATAAAAACACAAATGTAAATTTTTTTCTCAAATATAGAAACTACAATATAATTTTTAAATATAGGTACTAATTCATAAATATGTCAAATATATAAATTAAATATGTATTTTAATCAAATATAACTTTAAACCAAACACCAAATTTAGCTAAAAATAATGAATTATTGTCCAATTTTATCTTCACAACATTTGATTTTTCTTAACTAATAAATAATTTTACTTAATTTTATATTTTACTTTTTATTTTATTTTAATAAGAATGAATAAAATATCAACATTTACATATTTATTATAATTTTGTATATGAAACTATGTTAATTATATATAATATATTTTTATAAGATACTAATTTTTATATATTTAAAAAATAATTTTTATAAATATAAAATAAAATATTTACTATATTTAATATGTAATATTATATTATTATTCAAAATTTTATAAAATCAAAATTGTCAGATGATGAATTTTGTAAATAATTTTATTATATCGTTTAACATGTCATTATTTAGTCTTTATACTATTTTTTAGTAATTACATATTTTATTTATGAAAAATATCTAAGCATGTTTAGTATTTTTTTTTAATCGTAATATTTTTTATTATATGTAAATTATTTTTAATGTTTTATTAATTAAAATTATTATTTCATTATTTTATGTATTCACCAAATAATAAAATCTATTAATAAATACATATATATCATAAATAATTTTTTATTTAAATAAATGAGTTTTTTGAAATTCATAATTCTTTTACTTGGCACCTCATTTTTAATTTTTCTTCTAGATAATTATGTCAAGACTTTTTTTTCTAATTAAAATATAATTTTTATAATCATTACTTGTTAATAAATTAATTCCTATACTTAAGAAAAAATATTTTTATTATTTTATTAATTTATGTATTTACACAAACAATGAAATCTATCAATATATATATATATATATATATATATATATATATATATATAATCTAACTTAAATATATAAATTTTTTTAAACATTTATGATTTTTTATTTGATATTTTATTTTTAAATTTTTTTAAACAATTCTATTAAAAATATTTTTTTTGCTTTTATTAAAATATATATTTAATCTCTATAATTAATACTTGTTAATAAATTACTCTATATACTCAAAAAAATATTTTAAATTTTTGTATAAATATTTTGTTATATTTTAGTTGTTATTATTATAATATTGTTAACGAGTAATTACCAAAATGTAAATAAAATGACTAAAATATAGCAAAGTTCTTTTATAAAAATATTTTTTAAATATGAAAATTAATTTGAAAACAAGTTTAAATTATAAAGATTAAATATATAATTTAATAAAAAAAAGTAGCCCGAGGTTAAAATCAAACTTGTAATGTTAACTCGGCTCAGTGACTCTCACATGGGTGGGAAGTGGTCTACCACCGTAAAATCATGCAAACCATTTTATTCATCTATCTACCCAACTTGCTTTTTACTACAGACAACTTGGGGAAACAATATATGGTGGACCCTGCCAATGTTTTTGAATTTTATTCATTAGTCGCAAATCAAAATGATAATTGTCTTCTTTAAATGATAATGACACTAGTGATATATATACATCATCAAATTGAGAGCTTACTGCTTTTACTTTTCTTTTGTAATATACAAATACAACAGATTAAGACAAAGTGTGCATGACGTGTTAACATTAAGCCCAAAAATTAAGAAAAACAGCCGAAAGAAGTGCACCAAAAACCTGAGAAATCTTTTGTATTTATTTACTACAGTCACTTTACTAAAGTTTGAAGTACAGTAACTGAATGGGAGAAAAGACAGTCTTTATATCAGAAATGACAATAAATTTGTGCACAAACGATATATATATATATATATATATATATGATAAAATTAAAAATATTATGTAATTAAATTGAAATTATATATTACACTTAACAATATTTTGTAAAGGGTGACTTAATGTTATTATTCAATTTACAAAAAGCGAAGCCATACAGTTTGAAGTAATAGTAATGCTATTTTCAATTTATTTTTTTTATTAGACCCTAATGAAATTTAGGGGAGGTTCCACAACTATGATGCTATATAAACCATGCTTGTATATAATTTTGTTTTAGAAAATGATTAATATTCTTAAAATATTTCTCTGAACAAACCAAAATAAACTTAATGTTCGAAAATAAATTTATTTTTGGTTGAAACAATTTAAACAAGTCATTGAAGAATCCTTAATAGACCCAGGAAAAGAGGAGCATGGTAAAATAAAATCTATCAAGAAACATTGGGGTTCCTATTAGAAACTCCGAAGCTGTGGCAAGTCTACTACTACACCTATATTTTATACATCCTACTAGTGTAGAAATAATGTCAAAAGAGTTATTAAAACTTTTACAATTACATTTGTACATTATTTTATATTAATATATATTTCATCATTTTTTTTATAAATATTACTATTACATTCAAATAAAACACTCTAAATATACCTTTCTTTTATTTTTCCTCAAACAAGTAACTATAAATAATAAATAAAAATGAGTATCAATAATCATTTCTCAAACTTTATTCCAACGGGTGGGGTAGTTGAAGTCAACATGATCATTACATAGATCACAACCTCTCCCGATGACAAGGAAATTCAGTCAATACTTGAGCATTGTAATCTGATATAAATTCCCAAATATTCCCACAAAAATAAGAGGCCATTAAGAATTTCCTATTACTCTGCCAAAGCCCAAAGGCAATAATGCCTCAGTGATTGCATTTACCCTAAAACACATAACTTAAGCACAGATCTTGGTAAGATGCATATCCATCCACAATGATAGCCAAATGCTTTACCCACGCGTGATGTAATCATCCATTCCGCTCTACTTTAAACAAAAATGCACTTTCATTACAGTTCACCGCTATGTCCTTTTTTATTGTCACAAACAAACAAATCCAACCATTTCCCACCTGATCACACATGGGTTTACAAACTTCTAGGGAAAATTTGATATAACATTAGATTACACGCCGAGTGACTTTATTTTTTACACACAGACAAATCTCTCCCCCTTTCAATGTGCGTGTTCCGTGTATCATGTTCACTCAACAAAAAAACTAAAAACAAAAAACCAATGAAAATTGGAAGATATAGGGTAATAATAATACATACAAAGACACCACCCATGAGACTGGTTTGTATTCTACCTAAGATTGTTCATGACCCCAACTCATCTCCCACTGATCTTAGTTTGATAAATCATTGGAAAGTCAAAAGAACGGGAACCCCACGTTGGTAGTCACAGAAGTTTCAATTAAAGAATCTCTTGAAATTAAGCTTTTAACTCATGATTGCTAAGGAAGGACTATTTGCAATTGCCATGTGATACCCACCTTGATCTTCATTCTCTCTTTGGTTCTGATCCGTGTTCTCTCCTTCACCATCTTCAGATGATGATGATTCTACCTGTTGTTGTCTATCTTCTTGACTTTCCATGATATGCATCAATAGCTCCTCAGGCTTCAACTCGTTCCCAGAATTACCAACCGACTCATCCACTTTCTTGGGCTTTTTACTGTATAAAGCTTCAAGGTGGTGATAATAAGGACACGTTTTGGAATCCGAAGGCTTTCTCTTGTTCTTTTCCTTCATTCTCTTGAAGTATTTGTTAATGTTCTCCCATTTTTCCTTGCACCTCTTGGCACTACGATCATAGCCAAGGTTCTTCATTGCCAAAGATATCTCCTCCCAAAGAGGCCCTTTAGATCCATTCCCTTGAGACTGCACATCAAGCTGTGTCCTCAACCTTATTAAAGCCTCAACTTCATCCTTAGGCCATCGCGATGAACTCATATGTATGAAATTCCCGACACTAACATTTCCACACTCTTGCTTATCTCTATCACCACTCTCTACCATGTCCTTATCTTTCTCCTTTTGAACCTGAATCTTCTCGGGTAACTGCACCGTGTTTTCTGTGAACTTTTTGAGAAAAGCAAGCACTGCTTCATCTTTAGCCGCAGCAATTGACCTTTCCTGAGCCAGAACCTCGCGTTCCTTTTTAATCCGAGCAAGCTCTTCATTCTTCCACGCTTCCTCTCTCGCTATTCGATCCTGTTCACACTTCTCCAACACCTCCATGAACTTCCTCTGAAGCGTTTCTTGCTTCTCTATCACTTCCCTCATAAGCCCTTCAAAAAACTGCGTCAGTTTCTTCTTCTTTGACCCTTTGCCCGAAGACGAAGTGGTGGAACTAGAATAATATTCCACAGCGTTTGCACTAGGGTATCTAACGGAACAAGGAACCGCATCTTCGATAACGTTAACGTTGTTGTCGGGCACATGGGTTGTAGATTTAGCAGTGACCTCTAGTTGTTCTTCCGAGGTAGGTAAAGTAGTTGGGGGAGGAGGAAGAGAGTGGTGACCGTCTAAAGCTTCCAATTGCTCGAAAAATCGATAAGTTTTGCTACCGTTGGGTTTGCCACAACGACCTTCTTTGGTTCTTCTATGGTACTTGTAAATGTTCTCAAACTTCTCCTTGCACTTCTTCGCACTCCTATGATATCCTAGTTCCGCTAATTTCCTGAGTAGTCGTAAGTTCTAAATTCAATCACAACATTGCACAATAAATGTTTCATATAATCATGACCGCGAAGGAGTATATATCATTTATATGTGACACTAGTACTAAAATGGAATGACCCAAATGAAAATTTAGCTGCATTTATGAAGGGAATGGAAGAGGGTGAAAAAGGAACTGACCTTGAGACTTGTTCCCAAAGAGGGGCTTTGGGGCTGGTATCTTTGAAAGCAACGTCCATTTCAGACCGTATCTTGAGCAAAGCCATTGTCTCATCTCGAGGCCACCGGTTCGCGGCGGAATTCCGGTCACCCTCTTCGCCGTGCTCCGCTTTCAACCCATCGGGAACGGCCACGCCACCACCCTCCGGGTTCTCTATGGGGGGTACCGCTTCCAGCATCAGTTTCCCCGAATTACAGCAAAGAAACTCTAGTGGCTGGGGCAAAAGAAAAACGAAGTTGGTGAAATTTGGAAAAAAAAAATAAGAAGAAGGGTAATTTTGATAACTGGGGATGTGTTGTGGGGGTTTTGATTTGAGAGGAGATATAGCTCGTACTCTTAGTGCTATATTCTAGGACTACTTCTACCTTCTACCATACCATTATTGTCATTGGCAAAGTTAAAACAAGGGAGAGCATATTGAAAGGTGAATAATAATAATAATGGAGAGAGGTTATAACGTATTATTGAAAAAGTTTTAAATTTAAAAAGAAGTGAAATGGAATGGGTGAGAATGGGATGATCAGATAGATTCCATCCAGCTACACCTATCAACACGGCGCCGTGCCATTGGTTGCTGCGTCATTACAATATTTCCCACTTGTCTAGGTTTGACCTTTAGCAACCAGCGAGCCAAATTAAAATTTGACAGCTACGGTCAATATTAGTGGGCTTTTTATCCCTTTCTGGTTATTATTATTAATAAAATTTTTTATGGTTTCGTGCTCGGTGCATGAGGCCCTTAATCTGGAGGGTAAAATGGGGAATTTGCAGTGGGAAATGTGGTGGTGGGAAGAAAAGGACACTTAGGGCCGAAGCAAAAGTCGGTTTCTTTTCTATCGTGTGGTAACGGAGTCCGGTTCGGAAGGCAAGGCCCACAGAGCCCACATTCTTGTTCTGTACGTTTCTGCATCCCCGCTGGCTTTGCCCCACACCACACACTAAATACAATTACGTGTGCCTTAAATTTAAGACTACCGCATTTTTGCGTGTCGGTGAAAAACAAAAATATCCCTTCCCCTTTTCCTTTTCCATTTTATTGCGCTAATTAACACGCATGATTTTCTAGACAAGATATTCCAATTTTCTTTTTTCTTTAACTCGGAAAATGTCAAAAAAATTTAAAATAAAAGGTTGAGTTCGTTAAATAACGAATTACAAACCGGTACAGGAATGGGAATGGCCAATTAGGCAAAGCGGCGACATCCCGTTTAGTCAAAGTTGTTGCTTGGCGAAATGCGAAATCTTGTATCATAAGAGTCATAGCAAACTAGAATAAGTGATTGAGGAATTGAAATTAAATTACATAGATCATTACCCGAATGAAAATATAGTGAAAGTGAAGGTTTTGGTTTTGTTATTGCCTCATGTAGGTGGTGAATTTAGCAGGCTTAGATATTTTGGATGAGATTGGAAACTGAGACTGTCCTTATCTATCAACGACGAGTCCAATTTATCGGCGTGGCTTGCTTTTTATTTTAACCCGTTCTTATTTTGTTGGCTGAATAACTTTGGGGTTTCATTTTGAAAATGCTAGTTATCCGTGGTTACTGGTTACAGTCGAAAACGACAGCATATATCGTAGTTGGGTTACGTAAACCATTCCAACACTCCTCACGCCAGGCCCAGTCTCGTCGTTTTCTTAAACTCTTTCTTTTCCTTTTTATCTTTATCACTTTTTTCCCCATACATTTCACTGTACCACCGGAATTGGGGACTCCAATCTACCCATTAAGCTATTCCATATCAGTAGAAATACTCATTACAATTTTAATTATGCCACTTACTCTTCCATTATTGCATTTTTTTATCATTCGATTGTAATTTAACTTATTTAAATACCTGCATACATTATTTTTTATTTTATTTTATTTTCGTGTGAGATGTATACCATACAAATTAATATAACTGAAGTTGTTTACAAATAATATCATTGTGAAGATAAAAGAGTTTAAAGACCAATAAACATCAGAATTTCGAAGTTTATATATATACATACTCGATAATGATTTAATTGTAGTTTTGATATTGATCACGTTTCATTTTTAAAATATTTAAATTAAATTTTAGGTTCTAAAATTTTATTTAATAATTAATAAAAATATAAAATAAAATAAAATATTAAGTTTTGAATTGAAAGACTTAATTTCAATATTTTAAAATTTAAAGAACTAAAAAAATAAAATTGTACATGGATTAAAATATCGAGATAAAAATGCAATTAAGTCAATGATAATAATATATACTTATTAAATATTATTATAAATAATCTATTTAAAATATAAAAATTATATACATTTTTTAAAATTAATTTAAATATATTGACATAGGTTAGTGTAACAATCATTCAATCATGTATTACCAATTAGAAAAAAAGAAATTCTTAATTTTTATATATTGATATCAAAATTACACTGATTCGTTTAATAAATCATATAACTTTAAATATAATTAGAGTTAATATTCATATAATTTATTCTTTATAAAAATGACCTTTTTGTTGGATACATTTTCCTCTCTCTTTGGATTATAAAAATTACACTGTCTTTCACTCTCGTGAACCCCTTTTACAAATCTCGGTCATGTGAGAATTTTAATCATTAACTTAACTTCATTAACTTAACTTAGAGCGACAACGTTTGAATGATAAAGAAAAAATAAATTTACTTGAACAAAAAATTATTACTTTCTTTCCTTTTGTTTAATTAAGAAAAAAAGTAAAAATGCATAATGTTAAATATAATTATATTATCTTTTTAATAAAATAGTAAGTAGATCGATAAAAAAAATTATTATTAAGATCATGTATATTTCTCTTCCTCTCACTTTCTCTCCACTTGAGAGAAAAATTGTTTTTGTCTTCTTTTTTTCTTTTGTATTAAACGATTCTTTGTTCAATTCTATCTGCTCACTTTCCTTGTCACCTAAATTTATCATCCCAGGTTGATCAGAATGTTTTATGTACAAAATTATTGAAGTGACAAGGATGTTGATTAATCCAAGAAAGTTATGAAAAAAATGGAAAAAAATATTTTTATTAATTTGATGTTACTTTAATAAAAAAATATATTCATTTAAAATTACTGAAGATTCGTGCATAATTTACAATGAGAGAAATAAGAGAAGAAATTTCTTTTCTTTTACTTTGAAAGCAATTACTTCAATTTCAACCACTCAAATTTACGGTATTCTTTTTATGTCTTGACAAACAAATGACTTTTTTTCTTTTTTCAAAAAATTCAAACTATTCTTAGAGTGATATTAGAAATTTTATTGCTTTTAGACAAACAAATTTGAAAAGTATGCTTGCACATTCAAGTGTAGGTCAAATTAGATCTGTAATCATTGAAATAATTGTTGAAGAATCAAAGGGCAGATGTGCATCTTCTTTATCTCCATCAATCTAGGAATATTGTATTATTTTATTTACATCAAAACCGAAAACATTTGAGATTATGCAATATATTAATTTATTTAATAAAGTTTATTTTGAATGGGCATCTGCTTATACTCAACGCTGATTGAAAAAATAGCATCGATTAAAGAAAAAAGTATTTCAAATAAATAATTAAATTTAAAAAATATCTATTTGAACAAAGTTTGAAAAAGTTTTTATAAAATATATTTAAACGCGTCTTATCATACAAATACTTAAGGAAGTGTTTTTGTTTAAGATTAAGAAAGAGACTTTTAATCTTTTTATTTTTTTTTATAATTTATTTCAATAAACTTTAATATAATGCTTATCAAAATAAGTTTATGTGGAAGATTTTATATGGATTTTAATACTCTTCTATACCTTATTTTTGAATTCGATTATATTTTTATTAAATAAGAGCATAGTTAATTATTTAGTACAACTGTGTATACTAAATGAAATAATGCACAGTTGTACTAATCCTAAACTAGGCAATAAAATTGTTTTGTCTAGCTTAATTGAGCTTTCAAACTGTTGGTTTACTATTTGGTCAACTGAAAGATGGGCCTTAATAACAAGATGGGACAACAGCCATTAGACTGAGGAGAATAACTAATTGACAATGTCCTAATAGTTGAATCATCTCTATCTAAATAAGCTGATAGTGTTAAGATACCAATACAAGTGGTAAAGTAGATTCCTCAATTAGATGGTGGTCACTAATACAAATTATGTCACAATTAAATAAAATTCTTATTTTTAAGTTTATACCCGCAAATTTGTGACACTTGGTGGGTCTATCCAACTTTAATCCTTTGAATTTTCTTCAATAATAAGGAGCACAGTTCATATTTATCACCCATCAAAAGAAAAAGACATGATAAGAAACGATAGATGGCAAGACGGTACCAAAAAAGTGTAGAAACTTGCAAAAACTAATAAAGAGAGTGAATATATAACTTTTAGTTCGACAAAGAGAGAGAGATAGAAATTCAGAATAATTTTAATAAAATTATAGTAAATAATGTTTTGAAAAATCTAACTTTTTATAAACTTAATAATATTATATGATTCAAATAAAATAAAATTTGATTGCTATTAGTATTTGTAACAAGAAATAACAATGTTATAAAAATAATAACTATTAGTTGGGTATGAATTCTCGGGGTTACTTTTTGCAAACTTTTTTTTTCTCTAAAATACCATTTATAATGATAAAAATATCTTATCAAATAAGTTTTTAAAATTAGATTTTTACATTTCTAAAAATTAATTTATAAAATTATTAATTATCTTCAGAAATAAACTTTAAAAAAGGATCTTTAAGTGATTAGATGATTCGCGGACACCCGTCCGTTTGGGAAACTTTTTCAACACATATTCCTTCTTTGTTGACAAAAAATAAAACATATATTCCTTATTTTAAAATAATAATTTTTATAGTAATATTTTTCTCAATTTAATTTTTTAAAATTAAAATAATAAAAATTCTTAAATAATGAAAAGTAACCGTAAGGAAATAAATACACAGGAATACTAAAAATTTACTCGTCCTGCTAGCAAAGAAAACTTACAAAAACTAGATATGTCACATTACTTAGGTTACAAAAGTGAGCTTGAAAAGATAAGTTAATCAAGTGTTTATTTAATATTAAATATTATAAATTTATCATAATTTAAAAAATTAAAAGGGTTTATTCTGGTGAAACTACATAGAAAAGTTTACTAAAATAAATTAAAAATACAAATTTTCGCAAACCATTCTAAATGTTTAGTAGCTACGTAATTGTTAATTACCATGGAGCTAGTATTTGAGAATTGGAAGATTTTACGAAGTACTCACTCCAATTAAGCATTGCCTCTTTGGGACGTTTTGTAAGCGTAGCCTGTGCTCAGTTTCAAGGCCACTCCTCAGCAACAACAAACGTTGTCTTTAGTTATACTATACACGATCACAATTGCATTGAATCATCAAGTGCATCACGTTGTGTTGATCTCTTTTTTCTGTGCCTAAATTGAAATTGTACTGTTGATATGCCTCCAGCACCAACTAAATTCCAATAATTGATTCGTAATGTGATAGCTCCTCAACCTCAAGGGCTTCAGGAAACCTAATGTTTTGCTCATTAGATCCCAAGTTGGATTGAGATCAAAGATATTTCACCAAACTTTTAATGTGAGATGTTTTTGGCAGATGCAATTTCAAAAATCACATTAGTAAATATGAAATCAATAATATCTGATTATTTAAATGAGAGTAAAGGTACAACAGAGTTATGAATGGTAATTGCATGAGTTTTTAAATTCTCTTACAAAGACATCATTTGAAACTCCTTTCATTTGATATAAAATTTGTTAGTTAAAATTTTTGAGTATTCTAAAAACCATTTTTTTATTATCTAAATATATATAATATAGTAATATAGAATTATTTTATCCAAACATAAAATCAAAGTTCAGACTTGCTTATGCATCCCCTCCTTCATCTACAAATTTGCTTCAACACTGTACGGGTATGATTAAATTAAATTAAAATATTAAATAAATAATTTTAATGTATTATATAATATTTTTAATTTTAATAAATTTAAAATAAATTAAATATTATAATCCTTAATAATAAATAATAAAATGTATTAAATAAAATTATAAAATATATATATATATATATAACTTAAAAGAATATAAAGTTTAAAATAAATATAAAATACAGAAAAGTACTTAACTAATAAAATAATTAAATAATCTATAAATTATCCAACTCATATGCACACTAAATCTTTAGTCTTTAGGTATATAAAAAGCTAACACTAAATCTTAAAAAAAACTATTCAATAAATAGGTGAATTGAAATTTTCATATTTTGATGTTTGAAAACACACCCATTTAAAATGAAATCATTTTTCAATGGAAAATTATTTTGTATTTTTTAAATAAACTAATAATTTATTAAAAAGAAAAAAAATATGTTTATGAACAATTATATTAAGTGTGTTTAGATATCAGTTAATATTACATGTACTAGCATTTTGTATTCATTAACTTCTTAGCTGCTTAAAAAAAATATGCATGCCCACAACAAATAGAGAAAGAAAGAAAAGGAAAGAAGATTTAAATCTCTTCCTTATTTAAATTTAAATGTTTAATCTGAAAGGTGAAAGTGCTGAGATTTAATTATATAAATAATATTATTTATTATATTTTATATTTTAAAAAAATATCTCTAAAAATTAATTATTTTAAAATTAATATTTTTTTATAATTTTTTAAAAATTTCTTATTTTAAAATTAACATATTTAAGAAAATAAAATAAAATTCTAATGGTAAAAGAATACGAAAGAGTACAATTTTTTTTTTCAAAACAAAAAAACTCAAAAAATTAACATAAAATTTTGAAAAGTTTTGAAAAATTCTTTAACCTTTTCTCTTTTAATTAAGTAATTTTTAAATAAAGATTAAATTACATTAATCTCTTCCTTTTTCTCTTAAATATGACATCAAAACATAACCTAAAAGAATTCACCAAAAAAAAGTAAATAAAAATAATATAATTTTAGTATCTTAGAAAGATGATCTTTTGTTACTTTTTTTTTACTAGGGCATCAACACTCTCCATGATTGTTATAATGAATCAATTTGTAAATTAAGTTGATGAATTTCAGCATAACAAGTTGAATGTATAATCCCCTGATTCTAAGCTAGTTGAAAGCCAAAGTACAAACCAACTAGTTTTAAACTATGCCAAAAATGTAAGTCAATGAAGATGCCTCCCATTATCAAAAATAAAATTGGTTTTGTTAATGCAAGAATTCTTAATTTGGTTTCTAAAGAAATCATTGGAAGTATCATATATTATGATTCAGCTCAATTCATTTGGAACGACCTCAAGAATCAATATCAACAACAAAACAGTTCAAGAATCAATCACCAATATTTTTCAAAAAATAAAAATAACATATGCCCTTATTTTTTGAGAAAATCTTCTATTTAAATTTTTTAAAATTTTGATAAATTATATTTATTTATTTATTATAAAAATTTATTTGCAAGCTTATCCAAACACTGAAAAGGTTAATCAATTAATTTTTAACTTTCAAGTAATTTTTGTATTAAATTTATGAGACACCCTTAAATTGGATATTTAGGAAGAAAAATGTTGTCTAAAAGGTGGAGAGATTGAAAGTGGGATGATAGTTGACTGGTGTCTAACAAATTAATAATTGGCGTTAGATTGTGACTCCCATTATTCGCGTATCTATCTATCCTTAGCTGCACCCTCCCCTCTTCACGCAATGCCACCTTTTTGTTTTATTCAATACAGACACCACACTTTTAACTTTTTTCTTACAATTTCTATGAATTTTTGTTATTATATGTCTAGTACATGTTTGGCTCAATTTATTTTACAAATAAATTATATTTTTATTATTTTTTAAAAGAAAACAATTTTTTCAAACTTATTTTGATTTGTGTAATCTTGATACAATTTATTTATTTTTAACAATATATTAACATGCGAAATGCGGTGGACACTGAAATGCATTATTATTCTCTTATGCTATAAATCTAAATGTTTAATAATTATTCCCTAATCATTATTTGTTTAAAAATTTAATGTTTGATAATTACTCAACAATTTTTGCTTAAAAATAAAATAAATAAATTTTAAAAACTTAATTGCACTATTAATCTCTCTTATTTTAATTCTTCATGTTTAGTTTCTATAATCTTCTCAGTCATTAATATTAGATTTCTCATATCAAATTTAGTCTAATAATTTCACACATTCTTAAAAGAATAAATATATAAAATACTTAAATAAAAAATAATTTTCAAAGTACTGATCTTTTGTTTTAATTTTTTTACTTATGTATTTATATATTTTTATTTATTAAATTAAACAAATATATTATGTTTGACAAAATTTGAAGGATATTTGTAAAATTCCTGTAAATTATAATTAATATAAAATTAACTAAAAATGAAAAAAAAACTTATCATTTTAAAGATGATGCATCATAAATATTTGCTAGTATTTTTTCGTTTTATTTATTAAAGAATTTTAAAAGAACTTTAAAGAAAAAAAAATATCCATGAGTATATGCATATAAATATTTAAATTATTTAATTAATAATTATAATTTTTTTTATAAAGAGCCTGTAACCTAACACATCAGACTTACATAATCTAAGTATTTTTTAAAAATATTCAATTAAAAAGTCAAATTTTAAGTCATTCTGAAAAAATCTAAACATACCTATCAATCTGGAAATATATTTATAACATTAATTAATAGATTTTATTATAAAAAAATTTTAAATTTACTATCAAACACTATTTCATACTTTGAAAAAGTTAAATAAACTGATATTAAATAAATAAAAATAAAAGATTTAATTTAAAAAGTACGTCACACTGAACCTCATTACATCTAATCTAATGTAACCGATTTGTGAACCCTAATTGCAATCACTAATTGAGAAATGCTTTTCCCGAAAAGAACAACTCTCCCAACCTGGGTGGAGGAAATAATATTAAAAAATAAAAAATAAAAAGGAATGGAATAAGAACGAGCAGAAAGACATAGCAACAACATAAAAACCTAGGTGAAGCCGTGAAGGAAAGCTTTGTACCGCAACTGAGGTTGTTCCTCTGACATATCTGTATCAGTGTCATCGCCTTAAGAAACAGGACAATGGCAACAAAAGCTTTGGCCTTCACCGTCACTCTCAACGACCTTACCAACAATCGCTTCGCCTCTAAGTCGCCCCACACTGCCCCAAAACTCTCCGTTTTTACTGTCAGATGCTCTGCGGGTAATTTTTCTATGCGCTTTGCCAATACCTTTCAAAATGCTTTCTTTTCTTATGGACCAATCTTCTACTGCATTTTCTGAAATGAAACCTATAATTGTTTTATCTCTTTTCTGTAAATGGGCTTTAGTATTGGGTATTATTATCCCTAGTTCAAACAAATTGACGCAGTTTTATTGCATGTAACATAGGTAATGGACAAAGGCCTTGGAAAAATTCAGATGCCAGACTTGTGCTAGAAGATGGTTCTATTTGGAAAGCAAAATCGTTTGGTGCTACGGGAACACAAGTTGGTGAAGTTGTGTTTAATACATCATTAACTGGGTAAGCCAAATTATGAAACTTGGGATGTGTTTATTTTTTATGGCTTGCTTTGAAACCTAATTTAGTGGCTGTTTACTTTGTTTTGTGTGTGGTCTCAGGTATCAAGAAATTTTGACAGATCCTAGCTATGCTGGCCAGTTTGTGCTGATGACAAATCCGCATATTGGGAACACTGGCATAAATTTTGGTTAGTCTTTGTATATTAATTCCTGCGAGTGTTGAATTCTTGTTAAAAACTACGTTTTTGTTCACTGCCTGCCAGATGATGAGGAATCAAGAGAATGTTTCCTTGCTGGTTTAGTAATTAGAAGTTTGAGTATCAGGTTCTGTTCTTATGCTCTGAAAATTTTCCATTAATTGAGCTTTTCTTTGTCTACTTGCTCTTTATGACTCTTTGCAATGAATATTTTTCAGTACCTCTAATTGGAGATGTGCAAAAGCTCTGGGTGATTACTTAGCTGAGAGGAATATTATGGGAATTTGTGAGTAATTTATGTAGAAAGTTTCTTTCTTTTGGACAAGAATGTTATTCACTGCATCTGCATAACTTCAGTTGGTGCTTTTGGTTTTGATGGTACTTTGTGATGCAACAGATGATGTTGACACCCGTGCCATCACACGCAGATTGCGGCAGGATGGCAGCCTTATTGGTGTCTTGAGCTCTGACAATTCCAAAACAGATGAGGAACTAGTTCAGATGTCTAAGTCGTGGGACATTGTTGGTAAGGATATGAGCCTTTGAGGTTATGTATATGTGAATGCTTTATAAATGGAATTACATGGTTGCTGTTTCATTTTGCAGGTGTTGATCTAATAAGTGGGGTATCATGCAAATCCCCACATGAATGGGTTGATAAATCAAAGCAAGAATGGGAGTTTAGTTCCTATAAAGTTCCTGGAGAGACTTTCCATGTAAGTTATGCAGTATGCTGTTTGTAGCAACTCTTCGTTTTTTTTTACTACTGTACTGCTTCTTAAGTTATGCTACATGCTGATGAATGAAATTGCAGGTAGTCGCCTATGATTTTGGAATCAAGCATAATATACTGAAGCGCCTAGCATCATACGGCTGCAAAATCACTGTTGTGCCATCTACGTGGCCAGCATTAGAAACTTTAAAGATGAAACCAGATGGAGTCCTTTTCAGCAATGGCCCTGGAGATCCATCTGCTGTTCCTTATGCTGTTGAAACAGTAAAGAATATTATTGGAAAGGTGCCTGTTTTTGGAATTTGTATGGGCCATCAATTGCTAGGCCAGGCTTTAGGAGGTAAAACCTTCAAGATGAAATTTGGTCACCATGGAGGAAATCATCCTGTTCGTAACCTTCGTACTGGACATGTTGAAATTAGTGCTCAGGTTTGTGAACAAAAGGATTATTTTCTGTAACTTTTTATTTATTAGTGTTCCACCATAATTTCACTTAAATCCACTTGAATGTAATGAGTGTGCCGGGAGAGACAAACAGAATATTTGTTTTAGACCTATAATTTTTTGCCTTCTGGGAAGGTTTGAAACTTGGCCCCATGACTTAAGAAAATTAAGCCACAACTGCTTATAATAGTGGCTGATGTTGGGGGTTAAAAAAAACTATGCAAATGGTAGAAGTTTGGTTTGATGTCTCTGTAATATCAACCCATGGGCATTATTAGTCTTGTAAGGCTGTACAAATCAGCATGACAAACTCCACATATAGCAGCAAACATGTTGAACTGAAAAATATTATATGCAAGTCCTATTCCTGTTTTGTTGAGTCAATCATGTCTTTGAAACAAATTAAAGAAATCACTTGAGATGGCTTCCATGTTCTGTATTTTTTTAAAAAGTTTTCATGTATTTTATCTTATCAAGAAAAATGTTTGTGTTATGTAAGTCTTTAGTTGTTTTATTCTTGGCCTTGTGTCATCATAAATTAATATATAAATTGGCAGAATCACAACTATGCTGTTGACCCTGCCACACTGCCGAAAGGAGTGGAGGTTACTCATATCAATCTTAATGATCGAAGTTGTGCTGGTCTTTCTTTCCCTGCTCAAAATCTTATGTCTCTTCAATACCACCCTGAAGCATCCCCTGGGCCTCATGATTCTGACTATGGTGAGAGACTTGAAACTTGCACAGTTTAGCATGAGAAGTGGTTAGATTGAGGTGCAGAACTGAGTTATCCAGGATGTGTTTATTGCAATTAACTTGCCTATTTTCATTTATTGACATGGCTTAAATTTGGATATGATCAACAAATATCTAAAATGATTGTTGATAATGCAGCTTTTAGGGAGTTTATAGAGCTAATGAAGCAAGGAAAAAGCAGAGCAGCGAGGGAGAGTCTACACCAACTATCAGCGGCACATGCTTTGGAAGCGTAGTGGTTGGAGCAAGCTGCTTCCCCCGGGCAAAAAGAATAAAGCATTTGCTAAAATATTAAGTTGTTATTAGTCTCTTTCTATGATTTTGTAGGTGAATTTACTAAGTTTTCCTGGGGATCATTAAGATGATCTCATTTCCATTTTCTTTACAAGGCCAAGCATGGCCATGAGATTGTCATAAAACCTCAGTGAGGATTAGTGTACTCATCGAAGTCAGCACCAAATTTTGCTTACTGGCTCACTAATTTTATGGGTAATAATAAAATAGCTAACAATTGCCTTTACAATACCAAGTCAAGAAATTGAAAAAAAGTATTAACAACATAATTTTATCATAATTTCTGTTATAACTCATGATAGTCAACAGAAATTTTATTTATCCATTGTTTGATAGCAAGACTGAAAAAGACTAGTCTAAACACGTCTATAAAAAAAAAGTATTGCGCCCAATTCGTTAATGATTTTGTAAAAAAAAAATTGGCTTCCAAGAAATTAACGGCAGCAAAGGAAATAATTCTCATATAATCTTAAATACGGTAAAAAATTCCACCTACTGCTTTATGTATCGATTCGTCGGGAGAGTTAAGTGTGCGAACGGAAAACTGAATCTGGATCAATGTGATTCTACAAACTCAATTATCTGTAAAAGTGTTTGAATTAATGCAAATTATTTAAATGACAACTCCTAAAAAGTAATTTTGTTTTTTGGATTTACATCTCAGGCAGCTATTTTATTTCTCTTCAAAATTATTCTCGACTTTCCTCCGTGGTTCACTCTGCTGCTAAGCAGTTTATTATACAATTAATTAGTCAATTTCAGTTTTATAAGGGATTAAGTAAAACATGAACAAAATATAAGAGGAATGATATATCATCTAAGCATTGAAAACTAGCATTGATTGAATGGATAGATAGATAGTTACAGATAATGGAAAGAGGAGCAATTAGCAATTGGAACAAAAAGAACTAAGCCCTTTCCCCTCTAATACGCCTAGCGAGCTGAATGTCTTTTGGCATAATGGTGACCCTCTTCGCATGAATGGCGCACAAGTTTGTATCCTCAAACAACCCTACCAAGTACGCTTCCGCAGCCTCCTGAAGAGCCGAAACGGCGCTGCTCTGGAACCTCAGATCGGTCTTGAAGTCTTGAGCGATCTCACGAACCAGACGCTGAAATGGAAGCTTCCGAATCAGAAGCTCCGTGCTCTTCTGGTACTTCCTAATCTCTCTCAGAGCCACCGTCCCTGGCCTGAACCTATGAGGCTTCTTCACCCCGCCGGTGGCCGGAGCCGACTTACGCGCCGCCTTGGTAGCCAGCTGCTTCCTTGGGGCTTTGCCGCCGGTTGACTTGCGAGCTGTTTGCTTTGTACGAGCCATTGATAAGATCTTTCAACTCTGTGTATCGGTAATGATAATTGCGAATGAGAGTGTAGTAAAGATGCAGTGAAATGGGGGATTTATAGTATCGAGGGATTTGGGTTTGGGTGGAAATTGAAATTTGGAAGAGATTAGTTTCGTTGCTGTGGCGCGGGAGGGATTTGCGCTTTGAGTTTTTGATTCAAGCGATCCGTGTGCGCTCAATCTGACGGTCACGATTGCGTTCTAAATACACCACACGGATTGGTCCCTTCTTTCACTTTTTCCACAGTACACGCCACCCCACATCTAATCTTGTTTGAAAATAATTTATTGCTACAGTCTTGTATTAAGGTATTAAATCATTAATGTTGATATATTTTTTATATTTTTAGTATTAATTAAATAATAATATCAATATGTTTAAACTTAAAAGTGTTTAGTAAATAAATTACAGCTTTTTAAAGGTATTTTCGTTGTATATTTCAATTTTAAACTGAACCTAAAGAATGAGACTTATTATCATGAATCGGGAACTAAGATTACAAGTAAATCAATCTAAGTATACGTAATTTGCATCGTGGAAACAATAAGTGTGCATGTAGTTTATTTTTTTAAAATAATTAATTTTCAATATACTTCTAAATTTATAAAACAATAAGTAATTATTTCTATAAACTAATTAATTACAAAATAGGTAGATAAATTAGGATACAAGAATTAAATGAAGATAAAATACGATATATTATTGTTTTATTTTATATTTGATGTATAAAATAATAAATAAATAAAATTTAACTAAAAAAAAGATGGAATAAATTTTTTATATTTTGGTAATTAAACAAATATTTAAAAATATGATAAAATAAAATGTTATTATCCTCTAAGGGATAAATAAATTTTTAGTCCTTATACAATACTATTTTTTTAATTTAATTTCTATATAAAAAATATTTTTAATTTTACCTATATCATTATAGTATGTTATAATAATATTAACTCTTTTAAACACAACTTAGGGAACATAATCAGAATTTTATATATTTAGAATAATAATGATATGATAAGAAATATTACTTCCGATCATTTTTATAAGAAACAAAACAATAAATTTTCAAGATCAAAGAAAGTAATTAAGTCATATATGTTTTTCATAAATATAAATTTTATTCTAAAAATATCCATGATATTAAATATTATAGTTAGTAATTTGTATAATTAATGATACTAATAAAAGAAGAGTATAAAAATTTTTAACAATTAATGTTTATTAAATTTATTATTTGTTTCTTATAATAAATACTAAAATATATTTTATTTTGTTTCTTATAAAAAGAATTTCTTTAGTGAGTAGTGATTTTGCTGTTTTGATAAAACTCCATCCTCCCTTTTGTCTTTCTTAAGAATTAATATTTTAGGCTCTTTGGCATCATAGGTTTGTAATATAGTAGTTGGTTGCTTTTTGAGCTCTTAAACCTTGTTTACTAAAAAAATTTAAAAATTTTTGTATAGAAATTATGATACAAAATTATTTTATATATAAGGACTAATAATTTAAAAAAAAATTATATAAGGATTAAATAACAATTTAAACTAGATATCTTATATAATTGCTTGTTAAGTAGAGGAAAAAATTAATATTATTACTATGTATTGTAATATTAAGTATAAAAATTAAAAATAAAATTTATATAAATATTGATATATATATATATATATATCATTTTTTTATTCATATAGACTAAACTAGAAAAGAGTATTGTATTTCATTTATTCTCGTTTTTTATAAAATCGATTAATATGCCCTAAGATTTGAATATCCCAAAGAAGGACACAGCAACCCTACAGCCCGAGAAAAGCGACATACGGATCACTTTGAATGTGGTGCCATACCATCTACATCTATCAATTTATACTGATTTAAGAATGAATCAGAACAAAATAAAAGTAGTGAGAAGTTAACATTTTCATTTTGCAGTACGAACAGAAAGTATGAGGATTATTTGAGTTTTTACTAATTCAAGTGTTAAAAAGACCATTGTCCTCAACACTGATTCAATTGAAATAAAAATAAACCGCAATCTAGTTTTTTTGTTTTTTTTTACACATTTTTACATATTAAATAAAAGATTTTAAATGCAATAAAGTGTCAATTTATATGATAATTTTATAAAATAAACGTAAATTTTGTTCATATAAATAAGTATTTATAAAATTATTCTAATATTTTGTTTATTTTATTTATTTAATTATCATTTATCTTATTTGTACATAAATAAAATTTTGTAAAATTGTTTTATTAATTTCATATAAATTTACTTTCTATTTACATTTCTAAATTATATTTTATTTTTATTTACTATATACTGTTAAAATTAATAAATTTATAATCATTAGACACAAATCAACTGATAAAATGTTATTTTAACTTAATTTATAGTTTTAAATTTTAATTTTAATAAATACAATTATGTTAAATACTAAAAAAAATAGCTATTACCTAAAACAAAAAATATATATTCATATTTATTATTTAATCTCTAAACTTACATAATTGATTTTTGTTACAATATTATTATAACTATTAACTATTATAAAACATATGAATTTTTAATTTGACACACTTCCAAAATTTATTCCTTCCAATTTCAGTCTCCATCCAGTTTGTCATCAATAATAATCAATACATTCTATTTCATTTTCCAATTCGCACACACGCACCTACCAACGTAAGAAATTATTCTTTTGTATTATGAAATAAATTTTGTTAACTTTAACCCTTAAAATTAAGTTTAAACATTCATAAATAAAATTATTTTATAAAAAATATATATAATTATTATATTAAAATTATAAAAGTATAATAAAAATTTATCTTTTTAATAAAATTTTATTATTATTAATTATTTATTCTCAACCTTAACGGCCGAGGTTAATAAAACTTTTATGAAATTACCAAACCAAAAAACATAACCCGTAACTCTGCAAAATCATACACATTAACAAATCATGATTAAACTTAAGCGTTGTAGAATGAAGATTAGTCCTTACAACTTGTGAGCGTCACCATGCCAATAGCACACAGTTTATCGGGCTGGTGAATCGTTGATAAACTCAATTTGATAATTTATGAGCGCTACTGACAATATTATAAAAATTATCGATACATATAGCTATAGACATTCTCATCAATGTTCCAAAGGCAAAAACAAAAAAAAAATGTAAACTCTGAAAAGGGGGTAAAAAGGAAATAAAATAAGCATCACAATCACTCCTTTGCTACAAACAGCCTACTTACTAAGACATGGATGAATTACAAGGCAAAAAAGGCCTCTTAACAACTCTGTGCCCGCCACATCCAGAGGGCCGCATGATTCAAGAAGCTCGGAACATACCCTCCCACGTCTTATCCATGGCAACATAGTTCCCATGACATGACACAGACACCAAAAAGCAACCACAGAAAAAAATATAACTCACCATTAAAGTTTTTATTTTTTAGGACTTAGAAGCACTTCCTGTGGACAATGGATGGACCAGACTCATCATATTCACCCTTGGATATCCACATCTGCAAAACCAAAACATGTTTTAGAGTTCAATTTAATTGGCATAATTGGGGAACGGCCTATTTGAAATAAAACAATCACCTGTTGGAAGGTGCTGAGGGATGCAAGGATTGATCCTCCAATCCAGACACTGTACTTTCTCTCCGGTGGAGCCACAACCTTAATCTTCATACTACTAGGAGCAAGTGCAGTAATCTCCTTGCTCATACGGTCAGCAATACCAGGGAACATAGTTGAGCCACCACTAAGAACAATGTTACCGTACAGATCCTTTCTAATATCCACATCACACTTCATGATAGAGTTGTAGGTGGTCTCATGAATTCCAGCAGCTTCCATTCCAATCATAGAAGGCTGGAAAAGAACTTCAGGGCAACGGAATCTCTCAGCTCCAATTGTGATAACTTGTCCATCTGGAAGCTCATAGTTTTTCTCAACTGAAGAACTGCTTTTTGCAGTCTCAAGTTCTTGCTCATAATCCAAGGCAACATATGCAAGCTTTTCCTTCATGTCACGAACGATTTCCCGCTCAGCTGAGGTGGTGAACATGTACCCTCTCTCTGTGAGGATCTTCATCAAAGAGTCAGTTAGATCACGGCCAGCAAGATCCAAACGAAGGATAGCATGAGGAAGTGCATAGCCCTCATAGATTGGCACAGTGTGACTCACACCATCACCAGAGTCCAAAACAATACCTGTTTCAGAAAGAATTTGACTCACGGATAGAACATTGTGAATATAAAAGTATGAATTAAGACAGACAGACAGAAATACAAACCAGTTGTACGACCACTTGCATACAGGGAAAGGACAGCCTGGATGGCCACATACATAGCAGGCACATTGAAGGTCTCAAACATGATTTGGGTCATTTTTTCTCTGTTGGCCTTTGGGTTGAGTGGAGCCTCAGTTAGAAGCACTGGGTGCTCCTCAGGAGCAACACGCAATTCATTGTAAAATGTGTGATGCCAGATCTTTTCCATGTCATCCCAGTTACTGACTATACCATGCTCAATTGGGTACTTCAGAGTAAGAATACCTCTTTTTGATTGAGCTTCATCGCCTACATAGGCATCCTTTTGACCCATCCCAACCATAACGCCAGTATGACGAGGTCGGCCAACAATGCTGGGAAACACAGCCCTGGGAGCATCGTCACCAGCAAATCCTGCCTGTACACAGATTACATAAATAAATCTTGAAGTAATGAAACCAATGCTAATAGATGCACATAGACATGACAATACAAAGAAAGTGGAAAGTACTAACCTTCACCATTCCAGTTCCATTGTCACAAACAAGAGGCTGAATATCCTCAGCATCGGCCATCTTTTACCGAACTACAGTATGTACAAAACGGATTGTCAGAACCAACAATTTTGATTTGGCAACTTACAGAACCCAACCACTCATAGCTATACACTTTGAAGATTAGATTTACTTCAAACTCGATCATTTTCTATAAGAGATAGAGAAAGTTCATTGTACACAACACGCATGAAATTGATGGGAAGAAAGCAGCGAAATGCTCAATTGAGTACTTCAGAGCAACAAATATACAAAGCATTTGAGTAACTTGTAATATCAAGCTTCTCAATTAGTCTCAGAGTAAAACCTTAAATTTTATCGGACTCAGTATATCCTATGCTGCCAAATACCAAATGATGTTCTATACAGAAAGATCGATGATTAAAAAAACAAAAAAAGAAGGAAAAGCTAAAGATTCCCACATAAAAACCAGATCAGACCATAAAGGCGGCCAACAAATCAACAAAACCACGATCATCTTTAATGCAAACACCAGAATATGGAACCGATCGCCATCCGCATTAAAATAAATAAATAAAAATATTGTTAAAAAAGATGCAAGATCTCGGGTCAAAAAGATCAAAACCAACCAGATAGAGTGTTATGCTATACGCATCACGAAAACCACAGATCGCCATAATCTACTTCATTTCACTAATATAGATCGAGTAAGATTAATATAAATTATGAATATAAAACATTTAGATATGATTTTGGCGAGGTAGGTAGCAGTCCCACACATATTTAAATAATAAAAAAAGGATTATTGCTGTACAAATCTAAGGATAAAAATTGGAGTGTGTAAAAAGCAGTGAAACAAACGGCAAAAGGAAACATACTTTGCGGCAAAGGTATAATGCGAGGGAAATGAACTTAATGAAGAAAGGGAAATGAATACCTTGAATTAGAGATGGAGGACAAAAAAAGCCAAGGTCCGAGAAGAAGACGATGGCTTTGCAATCTCACACACACACACTCTCTCTCTCCACTGATGGAGGTTATGCAAACACGTTGTGACGATAAAGAAAGAGGAGAAGGGAAGGAGAGGGGTATATATATGCGGAGAGAGAGTGAGTGTAATGCATTTGAAATTGGAATGGGGTTGGGACCAAAATTGAAATTGAAATTGAATTGAAGGAGGGGAGAGAGAGCGAGAGAGGGAGAGAGAGAGAGTGAGGGAATCATTTCGTCCACGAGAAAAGATGGATAGGGTGACCTGTCTGACAGCCTTGCTTTCTTTTCTTTTTCAATTCCCACTTCTCCCATTATTCAAGGCCACTCGCTTTCTTATAAATTCTATCAATATTATTCATTTTTTATTTTAAAATAATTAAATTATTAAAATAAAATATTTTATCATATAAAAATTATATTAAATATTATAATTATTAAAATGAAATTCAAAAATTAAATATTTAATATAAAAATTACATAATATAATAAAAATAAATAATTTTATGACTATTTATATTTAAGATAGTTCGTAAAAGTAATGTTACTTTAGAATTATAACTATTTCTTTTTTATCTATAAAGATTGATTTTTATTTTTTTATTGAGTTTTTATCCTTTAATTACATTTAAATTTTACCGTTTCATTTTATTTTTTTATTTAATAGTATTTTAAGTTTTTTTAAGTCAACTTTTTAATATATTTGTTCTATCTTTTTTTTAATAGACCAACAAAAATACAAGAAAAAATTACATCCGAAGGATTGCAATACCAACTACATCAACTAACAAACAAATGAGACTTCACTTTTATTTTCTAACTTAATGAAACAGTTTTTCAGATAAAATTTTATATTTGTATGTATTTTATTATTAAAATATTTTTTATAAATTATCAATACCTAATAAATATTGTTAAGCCATTACTATTGATTGGAGCTCATTCATGTATCATTTTTCTTGTAAATTATTTTTATTATAAATTTATATTTACATTAAATATTAAAATATTTTTAAATTAGTCAAAATTTAAATATGGGATAAAATAAAAAATATATTTAAATGAATAAAATTAATGCATATATATATTTATACACACACAGACACTTGTTTTTATTAAATTTATAATAAAAATAAAATCACATTTTTATTTATGAAACAAAAATATTCTACAATAGTATTTTTATTGAATAAGTATATAATTAATAGCATATATAGAAATAATTGAATATTAAAAATAAGATAATTTTTTCTTAAATTGTCTCACAAAATCAATAAAGAAAGGTAATTATTTATTTAAAATAAGCTGAATCAAATATGTAATTTACTTAAATATGTAGCTTTGGAATTTTTTTATACTATTAAATGATAGAACATAAGTTTAATTTGTGTAGATTTCTAAAGAAAAACTTCTTTCATAAAGTTAAAAATAATTTATTCTTTTTTTAAATTTTTTATTTAACATCTCTAACATTTAAGAAAATAAACTATTTTTAACTTATAAATTAAATTATTTAATTTTTTTATTAATTTTTCTCTTACAAATACTTTTTGAATTTTGTTTTACCAAAAGTAAATTATAGTGTAAAAAAACACAATTAAGGAGTAATGTATATTTTCTTTTCTTCAATAAAATCATAACCTATACAATAAAGTTTTAGCTAAAAATAATTGAAGATGAAGCGAAGAAGTTAGCAGTAAAAGAGATAAAATTTAATTTTGTAATTGAGCTTCATTCAAAATTTTTTAATTGTGCTTAACCTAATTATGTCCATTGTGTAAAATATTAATAAGGTTTAAAATTTAAACTTTAAATCGTATATATTATAAAATTGGTTAAGAAGACCTAATTAATTTAAACAGAACTAAATAACTTATTTTATCACTACTAATCAAGCATTGTCATTCAAGGCAAAAAAAAAAAAAAAAAAAAAAAAAACTCACCCAAATCTATTCGTAAGAGTCATAGAGTCGAGGCGAATTGTTCCAGACGTCTCTTTACTTAATTTAGCGCCTAAACCATTCAAAATATTTGAGCAATTCATATTTATTTTATTTGCTTTTTCAATATAATTCTGTTTTCACTCACGAATAAGATCATGTTTGTTTTAGTTTAAATGCTAGGAGTAAATGCATGCCTTTCCAAGGTCTCTCATAAAGTTTATAAAAATAATAATAATTTTTCAAACAAAAATTACACTCGTTTGTGTTAGCTGTGGGAAACTATTATTTGACTAATTAATTATTGTTACAATTATATAAATAATTTTTTTTGTTATTTTAAGATATTAAGTGGAAAATATTTAAGATGATACATTTTGTTTGAATTATATGAATTTTTATTCTAAAATTACAAGAAAAGTTATAATGTTGTTCGTAATAATTAGTTTTATATTTATAATACTTAATTGCTCGGGTTAAGATATAGAATAAAATTAACTAAAAATAATCAAATAACTTTTACTTATGAGTTTTAAAATTTTATTTATAATAAAACAAATTTTGTTTGACATTGATAATTTTGTAAGACATACTTTTTGTTAGATAAAAATAATTTACTTAAAAATCTTTTTATCACAAAATTCAATTTCATCTAAACTTACACCATGTTTTTCAAGAAAAATCCTTTTCTAAAAAATATAAAAAAACCTTTTTTGTTCACTACTTTTATATATTGTTTCTGAGTAAGCTATTTGTTTTACTTGAGAAACGGTAAAGCTCTCAGGGTAGATTTAATAAATACTTACGCGAATGTTAACTAGTTAAGTATTACAAATAACAAAAATTAATAAAAAATATATGAAGAGAATAAAAACATGTGCAAATTATTGTTGCACAGAAGATTTTTTAAAAAAATTGAAATAATTTTCTATCCTTTTTTTCATATGCTTTTATTGTTCACAACTCAATGAGTAAACATAAACATGCAAGCACTGATGAGATAAATTAAATTTAAAGGGCCTTCTTAGTGAACTCGTCAATGACAAAACAAGGTTACAAAAGTAAAGTTTAGATATTATTTGATGTCGCATGCAATATCTGTTTTATCCAACTAGTCCACATCTAAAGTTGATTTGGGTATATCACAGTGAAAATTCTTAAGTTGGAAAAAAAAAACTTCAAAACCTACATTTCTCCTCAATTTTTTTTATATCAAATATCTCATTGCTAACACAGAGCTTTCTAAGAACTACAAAGAGAGTGATTTCCTAAATCAAAAACATGTTTTTCATGAAGCCTATTCTTTCTCTCTCTATTTATTATTATTATTATTATTGTTGGAAAAATTATTATGAAAGGGTAAGGAGTACTTTAATAATTGAGATCATCACTTGTCAAAAACAAGTTGAATCTAGCAGATTTTTACACATTGAGCTGGAACATAATAATCAATCGGAGTAAGAGACAAACTTTACCACAATGGAATTGATCTAAGACTAAGAAGGAAATTTGATGAGATCCAATACCCAAAGAAAACAAGCCTTTCTTTGTTTGAAATGATTTCCTTATTTGGAGTGAAGAAGATATAGACCATATTATGGCCAACAATGGTTCCCTCCACATTTTTTTAAACCTTGTTTCTTATAAATAAATCATAGTGCTTAAGAAAAGATCTTTACAATCCCACTTGCAAATGTACAATATTTTATTTCGATCAAGTATATTAAGGAAACTAAACTAAAGAAGCATATATTTTGTACCGAGACAATAATTCAGTAAACATTTTATGAAATTTGAAGGATTTTGTATTATGTCCAATTTAGAGATTAGAAAAAAGGAAAATTTATATATATTTTTATTTTAGGTGAAAATAATGATATTTTGACCTATAAGTTTTAGATAAAAGAAATAAAAAATCTTATAATTAATTTAAGTGTGAAAGTTGAGTATAAAATGAAACTTCAAAAATCTGAGTAAAGAAGAAATGACGAAGGACTTAATCATTATAATTAAAAAAAAATAAGTTCACTCAAAAATATGATCGAGAAATTCAAATCCATCATTAATTATAGTAAATGGCTTTAAATGTAATTAAACCTCGTGAAATATAAGTAATATTGATGTATCTGCAATTTGAGATACTTTCCAATTTTATAAGATTTAAACTAGTAAATACAATACTGATATGTGATGCTATATTTTATTAATTCATACATTTTGAAAATGTATTAATTTTAAATTATTTAATATCTAACAAGAGGATGTGATGGAAACAACTCAGCTCTGCCTTACAAATTTGAATTCTCTGCGGTTTTGATACGAATTGCAACTTGAATTTAAATTTGTTTGAACATAAAACATTTGTTTAAATAAATTAAGTGAAAAAGTAATTTTTGTTCAAATAAAAAAATTGTTTAAATTAAAATTGTAAAAAAATTTAAAACTTTATATTTTTTCCCTTTAAACTACAAAAAATTGAATAACATTTAATATTTATCAATGACTACATAGTTGTCAAAGACTCTTGTATATATTATCTCATCAAGGGGTAAGATATTTCCAACTTAGTATAATTTTAAAAACTCTTACACTTGATCTGAGCATTTCATTTAATTTATATCTAACATGTTATAATTTATTTCTTCACTGATTATTAGATATAAGTTAAATAAAAGATTAAGATCGAGTATAAGAATTTTTAGACTTATAGTAGTGTGAGAAGATTCTTCCTCTCCCACCAAATATTCTAAATATATTATTTAGTGACCCACTCATGTTGAACATTAATGATGTATAACCATTTAAAATTAAATTACATTATTGAAAATAATAATAAAGATTATAAGGATGACAACTTTGAAAAATTGATTGAAAATTAACTCCAATATTACATTATTTAGGATTCTTAAGTCTTTGTGTTATGATAATTTTTACTTGATAAATCTTTCTTTTATAAAATATAATGGAACTATAATTGAAAAATTTCTGATTTGCATACTAAACATTGTAGCTTATATTACTCTTTATTTTTTTAAAGATATTATTTAAAAAAAAAAAGTCATCTGTATATGCATGACTAACAAAAAAAAAATGATTGAAATATTATGCACAAAGATTTTTCAAAATTTTCATAATTTAAAGAAATTTTTTATAATTTTTGTAATTTTTACTTGAGTAAAGATTTTTGTTTTTAAGTTTGCTTAAATGAATTTTTTTCCTTAAACAAATTTAAATTATAAACTCTACTTCGCACTAAAATTGCAAAAAATCTATATCCCACGCCTTACCCTTCAATATTCCTACTCGAAGGTACTAGTTCTAACGTGTTTTTTTTTTTTAATCTTCATTTCGTTCAATTTTTAAAGGAAAAGGAAAAAGAAAAAGAAAAGCCATAAATAGAAGAGAGACATTTTGATACCAATTTGATCCCAAATCAAATGAAATTCAACACAACTGGAAACACAATATATTTTAAGATACAATACCGTTACGCTTGCTGTCTCCATCATTAACATTTTCTTTTATTTTTCCCTGTCTTTTTTAAATAAAATTTAACAATAATGTGAATGCAGAATGGGTCACAAACCAGGCATTCCGGAATAAGCTTATGCAAATGATTAATCCGAATAAAGCTATTTTGTAATCTTCATAAAAGCTAGACCAATTTAACCCGCAATATTCAAGTTTTAGAAATGTAGCTTTTTGTGTGCAAATTGAGTCTTATATCGCTAAGTTACAAAAAGGTCACGTTAAAGAAAATGATCTTTTCTTATTTTTAATTAAAAGTTTACACGTGCTTACACATGTTAGCACCAGGCACGTTCTCCTCTTATAGCTCTGAGTAAGAGCCTCTAACTTTAATATAAATTTAATTAAATTATTTTTATATTAAAATTAATTTATAGACATTAATATTGTTAAAAGTTTATATATACAAATGTATTTTAATTTTTAAAAAAATATTTTTTTTATTTTTTTCTTGTAAATGCTTTTATCTAAACTGATTACTGAACTATATATACCATTGGAAGATAATTGCTTGGATTCGCGTCAAAAGTATGGAGTAGTATTTGGAATAGGGATGTGACATATTATTTGCCATAATCGATAGTCAAATGGATTTTATATTTAAATCTTTTATGGCATTCGGGTGTCTCTGTTTAAGAGAAGTTAGATTAGTTTCCTCAAATAATTAGTATTTATAAAAAAAATCAGCTTCTTAAAACATTATCAAAAATAATGTTAAAATTTTATTAAAAAATATTATAAGAGTATATCAATAATGATTTTTTTTTTTATAAAAAATTGTATTTAGTGTAACTAAAATTTATCTCTTAACCAGTATTATCCTTTTTTTTTTCAAAGTTTAATCGTAACTTTTTAATTAAAGAAGAAAGAAAGTGATTTTTTGCTGACCCCCCTATTTTCTTTTCTTACTAGAAGTAATATAGAAGAGATGAGCTGGGTGCTATTTATACGTTGAAGAGGCCAACAAAAATCTATTCCAAAATCTTATTGTATACGGCAAGATTATGGTTCCAAAACCTATATTTGATTGCCCCATTTGTCATATATATATATAACTGCTAATAGATAACTAATGTCAATACCCTAGTAAATGAAACACAAGTTATTCATAATGTTTTTAAGTTGTGAACAGATATTTGAAGGTACTGCATCGTGGATCTGATAATTAAAAAAAGAATAGAATCATAGTTATCAGTGTTAATAATGGGCATAATCATGCACTCAATATAATGTGAACATAAATCAATATATTAGTCGTTCCTCTGTAGGAGATGAAACAAGCAGTGAATTCCACGCTAAGATTTAATTATTACTGCAGGCTTGAGTATAACTCATCGCTTACATGGTAGCGTACATGTTAGGTGAAATTTATTGGCATATGACATTGGGCCATTGGGTGGGTATAAGTATATAGTCATTTTCTCCTTGATTTAACATTTATCTAGCTACTTCATTGAAGAAAGAGAAAACACACATACTTATTGGCCTTTTTTCTTGGAGCCGATACATTGGGAGATAATTGGGATATGATGGACCAAACTTCCCCATTCTTACGTTTATCTAAATCCATAGTCAAACACATTCGCAGTTGTCTTACGTTAGGAAGGGAATATGATAAAATATCCCTAACCCCAATTGAAAAATCCATATCTTACACTCGCTATCGTCTTCTTTACCCTTTCTCGCTACTTGAAGGGATATATATGGTTGCATCCCTTCGACAACTAACTTAGCGGCCAAGCTCCAATTGCTACATTCTAGTTGAAGTTTTAAAGGGATCAATCATATGGAGACCATCCTCAATGCAATCATGAAGATGGCTCACTTTTGACTACTACATATAATGTACAAAAAGGATATAAACGAGGCTTTCCTTTTAATATCTACAGCAGAATTCTAGGTGAAACCAATAATGTTTCCTTTTTCATCAAATTTATATGCCGAAGCAAGGTTGTTGAATTCAATGGCATCAACATGGCCTAGATTTTCATATATTTTGAACTAAATTAAGTAGAACCAATAGCTGTACTTCAGCAGATGGGTATTATTATGTGTGTGAATAGTGAACACAATATGAACACCTAAGAATTGGTTGGAATATGTGTATTCTTATCCATTAATATGTTTTTGGTTCATACGTTCCTTGTCAAAAACCACAAGTATTTTCTAGAACATGCTTAGACTAGCTCTTTCTGACAGATTTATTTTCATATATCAGGATTGAATCTAAAGACTTAAAGGAATATCATCTGTTGGTATGTATAAGCTAGTCTGAGTCTTCATGTATGTAAATGGGTTAGAGGATTCCTTACACTGCCCATAATATATTTTGCTTACAAAAAAAAGAGTTATTAATAAACACCTTGGAATTTCTCAACAGGCAAATGTCATACAAGAGAAATACATGACACTTCGAAAGTCAACATGTTACGTATGAATTCTTTCACACTGTATTATGTTACGTATGATTACAATATTTTTATATACAATTTATAATTAATTGTAATTAATACAGTAGATTTAAAACTAAAAATAATACAATTAACAAAGACTTGATATTTTGATTATTGCTACTGGATTTTTGGTATATTATTGCTTCTGGATATCCGTCTTATTTATGCACGCAAGGGAACCTTTGTCGGGTCCGTTGCTTGTCTTGCGAAAACATCATTCGTCATACTACAAGTGTTAACAATTATTATATTTAAACATTTTTTTACGTTAATTTTTTATTTTAAATTTTTTTTATCACATTATTCATGAAATATTTTTAAAAATTCTCTCTCAGTTGTTCTTTCTTCTCGCACCCATTTGACAGAAAATAGGGTGTGACTCATTTTCGAAATTTGAAACTGTCTCCCTCTTCTATTTTGGTCAACAGTATGAAAGTCGGAGATCATAACTGTAATTTGGGCCTTGGAAGATTTGTAACATTTGTTTAATGTTTATGGCCCAAAAATGGGCCTATGCAAAATAGCAGACCCACTACTCTGAACCAAAATGCCAATACTGATACGTTTTTTAGTAGACGAAAAAAAAAATATTTTTTTAAACCTAAGCATAATTATATATGATAAAAATTTATTAATAATTATAGTATTTAATAGTATCAATGTGTTAAATTATGTAATTTTTTTAAAAAAATACTAAATACATAAGTTGTTATTATTATAATTTTATACAGATTAAAAAAAAATCCATACCAAACAGTTTGAAGTACCTAAAATGGACATTTGATACCTAATATAACTAAGTTAGATATTCATTTTTTTTCAATTTATTAAAGCATTTGTTTAATAAAAAATATTTTTATATAAAATAATCCAATTGAATTATATTATTTATTATATGTAGCCTTTTATAATACTTTGTAATAGCAACAAATTAATCCAATTCTTGTGTAAAGAAAAAACGGTTGAAAGATTAGAATGAAAAGGGTTTCACTTTAGGTTCAAATTGTAAATATCCTCTATAAAATGAAAAACAATAGTGTTTTGACTTTTGAGTTTATTTTTTTAACCAGTTCACTCTATTGATCATCTCAACCCAACCCAAGTAAGGATAAGCTTAGTCTGAAAAACCAAATTCAACTTTGATCCTCTTAGGAATAATGATACAATTTCTTTTGGAACTGTCCTAACCACGAATTTGTTGCAGTTGTCAAAGGTTTGGTCATTCTGTCAAGAATACAGAGGTATATTGATGATTTTGCAATGACTTAATAACTTACATGAATTAGGGAAGCATGATTTCAACTTTTTGTAATGTTCAAACTCCTTAATTTTTTTTTTCTTTTTTAAAAGATCCCGTCAAACAAAGCGTAGATTTAATTTCAACGAATCTAGAGGAAATAAGACCAATTTACACATTTTGTGACCAAGCAAAACCAACATAATCAAAATATAATAATAAAAGCAATCCAGAAAAATATGGTATATTTTCAAGGAGCAGCTAGATACATTTCATAGAGAAAATGCGCATGAAAATGTTGCCCCCCTTCACCATTTCCAGAAAACATTAGAACCGCACTTGTATTTGTCCTTTCCTTCGCATTCAAGCTCTAAATCTTCAGTAAGGAATGGCACTTTCTGCTTAAACAAAAACCCAAAAGAGGGGAAGGGCAGGGAAAAAAAAAACACAACACAAAGAGAATTAGAAAAGGTAAAATGCAAGACTTGGGATAAAATAACACAGGCTAGAACTGTGACCTTTTGTTTGGCAAGATCTTGGCAACCAGTGAAGTTCTCAGGGAACTTGCAGCTGCCAAATTGCACGGTGTATGCTCTTGCAAAGTTTGCTCCACTAGTAGCTAACCTCTTCTTGTCATTCAATTCCTATAGCACACAATCAAATTATTCTACATTATTGTGATGACAAAATAAAATACAAAACGAAAAGGGATGAAATGTCGTGTATGGCATAATTAAATATATTCAGCTAACAAGTGTCTTAAAATTACTGGTAAAAAATAAACAATTTTTATAAAAATTATACTATTTTCAACTTTTTAACTACTAGCCTAAAAGTATTTATTAGTATTTATCAAATTAAATTGAGAAAAGAGATTGATTAGACCTTGTTGGCCTTGCTCCTTTCAAGGTATTCATCAATGACCCCAGCATTGGCAGAAAAATTGGAGGCTGCAGCTGCAGAGGTGAAAAGGGTGGCTGCCAAGAAAACAAGGGCAGTTCTTCTTCCTTCACTTGCTTGAGATTCCATGGCTTTGGGAGCTCTGGCTTCTTGGGCCTTGATCACTGGCAACTTGTAACAAGAGGGTGCAACAGAGGGCACGGAACTGAGCTTTGCATTGAGCTCAGAACATGCTGCACCCGATATGGCATAGCTACAGGCCAATACGCTAGAGTTCATGGCAGCCATATGTGGGGTGGATGCAAGGTGTGTGTGAGTCAAAAGGAAAATCAGCTTAATTTGCAAGGGCCAAGATTCGTGGGTTGTTATTATTATTATTATTATTTTCTTTGAGGCTATGGATGATACCAGTGATGTGATGATGGATGTGATTAAAGATTGTGGTAGACGTGTGGATAAGGTGAGATTGCCTCGCTCCTATTGGCAAATCTTGTTTTCCATGCTACCCATTTTTCGGGCACTTCAGTTTCTGTGGTGAGTATAGTTAGAGGACCCACTTCAACCCCACTGTATATATGCTTCATATATATATTTCCCTCAAGAAATTTTTTAAATAACGGTACGATGGGCACTTTATTGAACAATACTCAATCTTGGAAGTTATAAGAAACTTGTAGGTTATTTTTATAATTTGTGTGTGTTTGTAAATATATCTTTAAGTAATTTTGTTAAAATTAAAAAAAAATTAATTCTAACCTCTCCCTCTATTTTTTAATTTTGAAAGTTTATATAAAATTTCTCCATATTTTATAAATATATAGTACTTAAATCTAATCTTTATAATAATATAGTTTGCAAAACTGTTAGTAAATTATCAAGCTTTTTTTCCGGTCAAAATTTGAATCGATTGATGAAAGTCCTCTCACTTATTGCAAGTTTTGACTCATTCAACAACACTTCTGCATTTTTTAAACCTTGTATAAATTTAGTTATATTTCATAAAAGCACTATAATTACATCTCTTTTACTACAATATATATATATACACACACATATAAAATACCATTAGTTGTTAATATAAGAGATTAATAAATGACTAAACAAGCTATAGTTTCATACATTCAAAATAGAGAAAAAAACTTTAAAATTATTGTAAAGTAAATTCAATAGACAAGTACTTAATCATCACGTGAACTGACATCATATACTAATAAGGATCAAAATATATTTATAAATATTTTTTTAATATTAAATGACAAAAAAATTATTTAAACAAAAGAAATTTAATGTTTATACTTTCTCAATAAATTTTATACTTATTTTAAGAATATATAAAAAAAATATTTTTTAGGGTTTATAAAATAAAAATTATTCTTATATAATCGAAATTATAATAATTTAATTTTAAAAGATAGTTATAGTTACAGTTTCTTTCACAAGATTCACAGAACAGTTAGAGAAAATAAAACATTTGATTTTTTACGTTCTATTAAAAAAAAAAACACACAAGCAAAGAGTACAACACACTAAAAAGTTTCAAACTTATTTTCAAAATAAAATTATTTTTTATGAAAAAAACTGAAATAAATAAACTTAATGTCTATTCCAATACACATGGAGCTGAAGCTGTTTATTTTATGACACCAGGTGAAGTTAAAGTATAACCAGTGTCGTTCAACGTAATGCTTTATTCAAATATCCAAATATCATTTGAAACTTGTAAGCTCCCCACAAGAAATAAGTTATAAACAATATCATCTTTTTGTTTCTAGTTTCTTGTTAAAATATGATCCGTAATTTTTATTTTATTGATTTACAATTTTATAAACATGACGTATGTAATATAAATGCAGATTTGAAAAAAAAATTGTTTAATATAAAATTATAAAATCATATAAGAGTGAGTTCCACTTATATTAGTCACTGGATGGAGATTCACTTTGCAAGTGGTTAGCATTTCAGACATGGGTAACTTCCCATTCACTACTACCCATTAATTTTTCATTTGGGTGCATCACTGTGATTCTCTGTTATTTTAGTCATGAAGGTGATTCTGATAGGTGGAGCTTTTTTGTCCTAATGGCTTTTTCCCTCTTGAGAGCTCATATGGATAGTACTGTGATCCAAATTATGGTTTCATTGACCCAGATTCCTGAAGCATACATTTTGTTTGGGCTTGTAAGAATAGATTGAAACGATTATTATTCTGTACTTGTAAGTGATGTAATTAAGCTTCAAACCTTATCACTTTCTCTCTCCCACGTTGGTTGGTTCACATCATGTTTTATATAAAATTTTAGCTAAAATATATATTTTATCATTTTGGTCTTTTGAATGATTTTTTTAATTCTTATATTTAAAAAATATTTTTAATCTTTATTATATATTAACGTAGTCAATTATCAAATTGTTACATATCAACTTTTGGTTAATCGGTGAAAGAGATTAAAATAAAAATTCATAAAAATATAAAGATCAAAATTAAAAGCATTAGTTCAGAATGACTAAAACTAAAATTTTTATAAAATGTAACAACAGAAAGCATATTTAAGCTTCAAAATTTTTACACCAAATAAAAAGGTTTATTTATGTTACCTTGTTAGATAAATATTCTTGAAAATCAATGAGATTTATTTATAAAAGCATATTTAAACTTAGTAAACCTGAAAAAAAAAAAAGTTCCATACTCATATAACAGCAAGGTGCATATGGATGGAGTGACATCTGGATCCTGCAGCAAAGTGTCAATGTAAATTTGAAAACAGAAATCAGAGATATATCACAGGGCATAAGAAACACGTCTACCAGATATTTATCAACTCCTGAAACCAAATATTTCATTAAAAAAACAAAAAAACCAAATTGCTTCCTATCTTTCGAGAAAAGGTCAATGACCATATTTAAAGTTTAAGGATACATGCACCAAGTTACAAACAGTATATATTGCTCACATATTATTATACTAGTAACTAAATTAATTTTTTATTTTATTTTTTAAACTATGCAAACATCTTGCATAATTCATGGAACATCCACAAGCACTGTGTTACCGGCTGGATCCTCTTTTATTGAATAATCGATTTTCCCTTTTACTTCTTTGTTATAAGATGCTTTTTTTCGTGCTACTGCGTAGACTGTCAATCTGCATGCATCATACATGATAATCCATATCCGCAATACATAGCATATATATAGCCACTGCCTAGGTCTTGTCTTTTTAATAGTTGTAATTTATTACATCTACCTATGTTACATATGATGTTTTAACCCAGACTTGATGATTTTCACACGTAAAAGTGAAAAAAAAAATGCAAAAGGGAATGTATTACGTAATGTGAAATTTTTATTCCACTACGCATCTATTCAGCTATTAAAGGCTCAACAATAAGCTACCTAGTACCTGCCGTCATTACTTCACCCTATCTAACCTAGGATAAACAGAATGATGAGAAAGCACATTTCAATTTACCCTCAAAAGTTGAAGCCATTATTACAGGGGTGCGTTACTTTTTTCTTATTCTTCCATGGTGTATAAATTAAGCTAGCCTTGAACCCACAACAGGATTACGGAAAGGTTGGCATGTGGTAAAAAAGAAATCAATCAAACCATGAATTATTGGTGAATTTAATTTGGACTTACTTTTAACATATCTTTCTTTTATTATGCATGTATTTATATTGCTACGATTATCTAGCTTTCCTCTTGTATCCTTTACCTCTGATTTGCTCTAACGGTTGGTACAATAATATCCTCACAATTTGCTTTAAAGATAATGCTCTGCTTCCCCTATCAGTGTCCTACGCACACACATTTACCATATTATGTTGCAGACATAGTATATTTAATGCGTTGGGCTTTAGCAAATCAAATATCAACCGTCCGGGATAGTGTGGTTAGTCAGTGTTAGCAATGAAATGAAACACTTTGTCAGCTACTATGCTACAACGTTTCTCTTTTAGTACACTTATTTGATTTGTTAGTGATTAGTGGTTTCAGCCTCAGATTCCATTCATTATATGCTCCATTGACTGGATAAAGTACACCACTTTGTGTTTCTTTTTCTTGGAATTTTAATTTATTGAAATAGGGATACATTATTCACATGACACTTGATAAGGGTAGTGATTCCACCAACCATATTTTTCTTGTGATATTTTATTACTGCGTTTGTGATGTAGTATGGTATTTAAATTCTGAAATATTTATCCTACAACTTTGTGGTCATGCACGACCATGATTCCAAGAAATTAATGTCCTTCAACTTATTTTACTCGTTCATGTTTCTGATGTTGGAACACAATTCCGTATTTGATTTAAGCTTAATTAAATAATGACACTGAAAGTTTTGGTCAAACCAAAATAAAATTTTCGTATCTCTTGGCATAAGTAAAACACTAGTTAATTATCATGAATGACTCAATTGGTGAAGTGGATTTTTATATAGATTTATATCCTGACATGGTCTTGTTCGAAAAGGCAATATTTTCATTAAACTATAATTTATCACGATTGATTTTAAAATTTAGTAGTTAAAATTGTCTTTTTCAATACAATCGTATCATATTTAAGAGCAAATCTAAATTCATTTTAAATTAGGTCAAATTTGGATATATAAATTTCTCAACAGATGCTTATGGAGAAGAAAATAACAAAATCAAATCAAGTTAATTTTTTTTATAAATGAAAATTAACTTATGTGTATTAACTTTGAAAAATTTGAAAAAAAATAATATATATAAATTAATTTAATTTATGACAATAGTTTGATTTATTTCATGTTTTTACTTACAAATACTTAATGATATCCAAATTGAACTTCATTAAAATTTTGCATTTAATTAACTTAAGGAAAGAATTTGAGTCTTACTAATATATGTGGTTCGCATTTCACGTTGTACAACGTAAAAGACACTTGGTATAGTGACACTGACACATCCAAGGAGGAAAAAAAACTAATTTACTCTATCTTTTTGCATCAACTTATTTAGATAATTATTTTTTAATAAAATTATTTTTTGTTTGATCATAAGTTCAAGCAAGCACGCACCGAATTCCCCTTAAAGACTTGGAATTGCTTAAGTGCTTGCCTGCTCAGCATCTTAACTTAATTGCTTAAATCATCTAGCCTGATCTGTTGAGTTCATTCAGTATAGACATATTGAAGAAACAAGAAACGATGTAGGCCCCTAAATTCTCAGTTAAAGTAAGTACTTGAGATAATGATTGAAAAGAATGTAATTACAATTTAAACTAGAAGTTTTGTACATTTAAGTAGAGAAAGGGGTTTAAAAACTAGAACAACTAAAAAAGGATTCCACACTATACACATCTACCATTAATATTTAACCACTACATTAATTATGGTTGAGAGGTAGGTGGCTGACTAGTCTGAACCAATTATGGGTGACTAGGGTCCATTCCACCAGAAACCATTATGTCACAATTAATTGATAAGAAGAAAAGACCAGTGAATTAGCTAACTTCCCTATAGTTACGCACCAAACCTTCTGGCTCCAGGGGCACTAAGGTTACAATGGTTTCTGGCAACACAGCTTGTTGGGAGGAACTAGCTTGTTGCCTGCACCCAACAATCTTTTGGCAAGTCTCAATAAGGCACTGTCTACATTTGGGGCAAGAAGAGTGTGAACTTAGCCATTGGTCAATGCAGCGTACATGGAACCCATGGTTGCACTTAGGCAAAATGCGCACCTTTTCTCCACTAGTGAACTCTGATAAGCATATAATACACTCTGAGTCCAAACTTGGGAGTTTTAGCTCAGTTGAGTAGCTTACTGTGGGAAAAGTCTTGAGGGCTTTCTTCTTGAGTCCTGTGTTGGCAACTCTAGCTGGAGGGTTATTGCTGTCCGAGTCACTCACCACTAAATTTGAACACCTTAATGCACACCTTATGATGGAGTTCAAACCCAGTGAACAAATAAGAGCACAAAGTAGGACTGAGAGTACCATAACAACATTTGCATCAAAATTACCATCTCCAAGATATGTTTCTGTTGAGTCATGGGTTGTTGTAGAAGCTGTTGGAGGTTTGGCTGATTGGTTAAGTGGAGAGTGAAGGAGGAGTAACCTTCTTGAATGGAAGTTCTCAAGAAGGTCATGAAGGAGTGGAGAAGAATACATGTTATTTTGGAGGAATTAATGAGTTGTTGGACTTGGAGCTTCTTGTTGTTGGCTACCTCGGGGAATTATATATAGGGAATTCACGTGGTTAGATTTGGTGTCCCTCTTTGATTGGGATATGAAAATGTGTATTATAACTTGGTCACTGGTTGCTAGGTAATTAGAATATTCTTGAGGGTTGTACTGTAGTCAGATTGAAGGTTTTTTATCTGTCTTTAATTTGTTTTTGCCTGTTGTAGATAGATTTCTTAGCATATGGATACTCCACTTAGATGGGTCCACTCAATCCCACCTTACACGCCGCAAGGTGTGCCGCGTGGCAGTTTTTATTCATACCAGGAACAAGATTTTTCCAAAATTTAACCCATTAATTAAGGGGTGCTTTCCTTGATTTAGTTTAAACTCTTATATTTTAAATTTATTATTGTTTTATCTAGTATATAAACATATTTTAGAAAAGATAATTTTATTTAAATAAAAAATAGTCACAGCATGATAAGGTTAATTTTTCAAACAAAATATCAAGATTTTATTAAAAAGTTAACGAAAGTTTTGTTAAAAAATACTATTAATTTACCGTTTAATTGAATATATATTTTATAAAAAAAAAAATCCGACGAACCTTTTTAAAAATATTTTTCATATGCTATATAATGGTGTTCCCCGGGGACCCACGAGCACGAGAAGGAATTGGGAAGCTTCCTAGCAGAGAAGAGTTAAAAATTGAAAAATATGGTTTCGATTCCAAGGTTGATTAGAGTCCAATCTTTTGGGTCCCAACTAAAAGGATGAGCTTCAAGGTTCATTTATGTCCCATCTTTTGGGCCCCAAATAAAAAGGAGTAGCTAAGTGGCCTCATCCGTACTTGCCCATTGGAAATTGTTCAGGTGAAGGATCTTCTTTTCCTTTCCACTTTCCTTTTGATTTAGCCGCCTCATAGCCAACAAATGCACATTCTAAACTTGAACATCATCCTTCGTATACTCGTCGGATTATTCCCTCCCTCCACATAACAAAATAGAAGCATGTAGAAAAGCAAATTCTTTCTTCTGTATTTTTATTCTGTCAACTCTAATCAAAATCACAAATACTTTTTCTCATACTTCTTCCATCGTGTGTTTGGGACAGTATTTTAACATAATTTTAAGTCACGTTAATACTAAAGTTACAATTATATAGTATCCGTTGCAAGTGGGTTCTTCATTACGTTGTAGAGTAACTGAGAATAGCAGGGAACAACTAAGAAAAAATGAACAAAGAATATAGTAAAAACTCGACAAGGCTAGTTGTGTGTAAAAATTCAGATACCAACCAGTCTACATCGACCTGCATGCCTATGTCACTATGAATCATCGATCCCTTGTATTTGCACATAATGATATGTTAGTGATGTATCTTTTTCAAGTAAGATGTTTATATCCAAAATGGTCCCGTATGTTTTTCCGTTGGCATAAGGAGTTCTTTTACAATCTTTACATCGTGTGCAAGTGGTTAGATCACAATCTCTTGGACTTGCGAGCAGTGGTTCGTAGAAAAAGCAACATCGTTAAAGATATAAATCGATCAAATGTGTAAGCCAAATTTGATCTCAATTTGATTTTGTTTGTCTCTAACTGCTTTTTGGCTTAAAAACCACGCATCCATGGCGGAAAGTAATTGCGTTAAGGTATTGGATGGTATAAAACTAATGAAGAAAGGTACGCGGAGACAAGTCCAGGGCGCTGCTTTTTCCAACTTTTTATTATTTTATTTTTTCATCCCCTGTTTTGGATTAAAGCATGGTCCCTCTTCACTCTCCAGTCATTATTTGTACGGAACTTAGTCACATGATAATCTTCATATAAATCCTTAATTTCATTAGTAGTCTCATATTAAAAGTCATTATTTGTTTTAAGAGTAGTCTCAAATCCAATCATTTTTACTCCTATCCAAAATTATCATTTGCTGAAAAAATTTAAAAAACTCGTTCCAGTCGTAAAATTTAAGAACCGAAAAAAATATGAAGGTTCTAACTAGATGAACACAAAAGCTGAATCGCGAGCTTTTGGATAAGTATGGCTTTTGCATTTTGGCTCTTGCTGCACTGGAAGTACCACATAAGAACCTGGATTCATATCTTGGTGGGTTGGATCTCACTACCATCGTTGTTGCTGTGGGCCCACGTCAAGGCCAGGGTGTGAGATAAGGGCAAGAAAGGAATAGAGACCACTTTAGTGGGAAAAACAATAACTATTTCACTTAGCATGGAATTGGAAATTAAGGAGTGATTACATTATCTTCTTCTTCTTTTTGTTGATTTTCTTGTGTACAAATAATAAACAAATGTGATGCACGTGCTTTGCCTTCAATATGGTTTAAGATTATGATGCCTTGAAACAGTAAGCCCAATATATATTAAGAATAGGAATAATACTGTATGATCCTAAACTATTTTTATATATTTGTTAATGGGTACTTTAACACTATAGATTACGAGGTGTTTAATTTATTTTATTCAATATTCTAATTGAAAAATAGTAAGTATTAGATATTTATGTTTTGATATAATAAATAATTTTATCAAACATTTTTACTTTAGTTTCCTTGATCATATTTTAAAACTATTCATTCTAAAATTAATTTGATATTTACTTTTGTGAGTGAGTAAAATATTTTATTGGAACATATTAAATATTTTTAATCAATATTTTAAAATGATTTGCAAGAGTATTAAATAAAAATTAAATTTTTATTAAACTATCGATGCATACCAATTAAATTCAATAATATATAATTTGAGTAAATTTTTACCTTTCATAAATATTAACTCAATTTAGGTGAATGGCATCTTGCACAAATTTTGGCTAATTGTTTAAACTGTAGGGGCTAAGCTAAATGTTTATTATTTTATTGGATTCATTAACTGTACTATCATACTAGTTGCAAGAGACTTCCAATAATAAAGATAACATCATTAACAAATCAAACAGTGTCAGATCCCAGTTTGCGAAGACTTGGCGTGATAGAGGAATGATAAATACTCAAGAAAATTGGAAAGTTGGAAGAAATTTGGGAATGCAAAGTAATATTTTTTGTTAATTCACAAAAATCATTTACACTAGCATTAAACCTATGATCACACTCATAATCTTGTCATTCTTTGTTTTCATCAAAGTGCATATCCTTAACAGTTTCATCATCGTTAGATTCACTTTCCTTACTAAAACTAATGTCATCTTTCTCCTCATTGTTTTATTCACGGTTCAAGTTTACTTTATTGCTAGTGTTGATGTTTTTGTTTTTTAACCCAGCATGAATTATATTTTCTAGCAGTTTAAAGTGGGGGCAGTCACCTTTATGTGTTGGAAACATATCAACATCACATATATTATTTATTACATAAATTAACCATTTTCATGGTATTAGAATCCAATGAAATATATTTAAATGTACTTTCCAAACTTAGCTCACAATTAAGGATTTTTCACCAAAGTTGAAAAGCACTCTCATAGTCCAACTCCTTAACTAACCCAGCAACTTTAATATATGACAATTTGTCTATGTAGTCGTTGTGAATTGTGTACATATATCCACCTTCATATTTTTGTTCACTTTCTCTTAAAAATTCTCCCTTGTGATGAATCACCACCATAAAACTCGTCTTCCAAGTATAATGAAATGTAACTCGTCTTCCAAGTTTATGATCTTAAGACATTAACACTTTAGATCCAAACATGTCACCACAACCTTAAATAAAATAATAAAAAGAATAAAATATTAAATAATTATAAAAATCTAAAATAAATCATTAAATACTTGTATTTGTCAACAAAAAAAAAACTCATTTAACCCTCATTTGGTCCTCACATAGTACTATATATTGTTTTAAGTAAAGAATCAAGAATGTAATGCTTTGCCCACGCTTTTGCACCTCATTGAAAAATACATACCCTTGTCCAATGTTACTGCACAATGAATCCCTGTTATCTTCGGAGACAAGTGTGAGATTAGGTTTAGGATTGACTTCTTGAATTTCATTAACCATACAAAGAGATTCAAATTAAAAAAAATATTAAAAATTTTAAATTATTAAATAATTAAATTAATTACACCATGTTAGCATTGAACCACAATGACTCAATAGTAAGAACTAAATATATGTTATTTTTGAAAATGAAGTATGAATAGGTTAAAAAAAAGGGAACCAAAATAAAAAAACAATTATATAGAGATAAAAACATATTTAAACCAGTATTTTGTATCATATAAAATTATTAAAAAGTTTATTAAAAATCATCCACATCTATTGTTATCATTTTAAACTTTATTTAACATTATTTTTTCTTTGGCGTCACTCATACTCATAAAGGGCTTAAAAAATAAAGGTTAAAAAAATATATCATACGAATTGTTAGTACTGTTTACCATTACAAAACAGCTTTTTATCTTGATGATTATTACTTGCATCTGGATAAGGATAAGTGGAATTAGCAGTGATAATTAATTGCAATAAAATGTCGACTCTGATAAAAGAAAAACACTAACAATATTAGTAGTATTTTGAAAATTTTAATTACGATGGAATAGATGATGGGTGAATCTCATCCAATAAATCTGCAGTGAGATGCGTGTAATTTAGTTGTTTTCTTGCACAATTCTACCTCTCCATTACAATTCACCACTCACAAGTGGGTGATTTAACAAGTGAAAACTTGCTTTACAAATGTCCTGGTCAGTGGTCTATAATTAATTTTGCAAAATCTCATACTGCTTAGTAGTTTCATCAATAATGCATGCCCAACCTTTTCTCATTAATCATTATTATTTTTCTCTGGCTCTTGTTTAATTACATTATGCAGTGCTTGACACATTGGTTGGGATATGATTAACCACTATATGCATTTCACTAACACAATAACATTTAATATACAAAGTGTGTTTGCCCATAAAAAGGACACTCAAGGGCTATTCAAGCTTTGCCTATAGTTTGTGCTGACAAGATTGATTGTCGTTTGAATTCACTGTTCCACTATTTTTTGCATACTCTTCATTCTTTTAAATTGCAGACTGTACTTTTTAGTATCAATTATAATAATTAATTAAAAATTTAATCATCAACATTATAATGATATATATTCACTTCATATTTTTAAATTATAATTATAATTTTACACTTTACTCTCTTAAATTTAACCTATAATTTAAAGAAGTCAACTCTCTCAATACCTAAATTAATAAAACCTTCTGGCCAGTGAAACTCTTAAATTCAGATCTCGGTCTATTGGACTTAAAAATTCAGTTTGGGTAAAATTTTAGAAAAGTTTACTGGAAAAAAAATAAAAAATAAATAAACGTCTCTCATAAGTTGGAAATAATTTGTTTCTTTTTATTTTTTATTTAATTTCTCTAAAAGTTAAATAAAAAAATTTTGTTTTTTATATTGATTTTTGTCTCCTATAAAAAAAATTTCTATCAATGTATTCAAACTAAATCTTAGTGAGTTTCAAAGGTCATTGAATAAAAAAGATATTCAATTCGAGATAATTGTCCATCCTATGGGTTTTCCAAGTGCAGTAACAAATATTAATTACTTTGTTACCTTTACAAAAATCTTCATTTTAATATATGAATTTATAAAATGTCATTATATATATAATTGAAATGAATGACTTTATATGTAAAGTCAAAGATTAAGATAATAATTTTCTAAAAATTAAAATGACTAATACTTATAATATTAAAACTAAAATAACAGTTCTTTTCTTGTTTATTTTTTTCTCCATAATTTAATAAGATCGAGTTAAATTGAGGTTATTTATTGGGTCTACAATTGAGTTCTCGTTTTTATTTTTTGGGTCAAACATTTGATTTTTCTTTATCCAGGCCTCATGATGGTAGGATCCTGGGCCTGAACTCAAATTAAGCCCAAACTAGTTTTCCTTTTGCAGGGTTTGGGATTTGCTTTTCCTTGTTTTGAACTTGATAACACACGGCCAAAAATATAAAATGCTTGATAACAGTAACATAAAAAATCAAACTTGGTTGACCAAAAACACAATACTAATCATAACATATCGAACTTGGAAGGTATGATTTAGAGAAAAGTTAATGTTAATAATAAATAACTATACTCTTTTTATTTTCATCCTTCTTCATAGTTAATTAAGATATTGAAATTCTCTGTATAAATATGTATTTTTAACAAATTTAAATGCTTGATATTTTAAAAATTAAGTAAATCTTTAAAACTGTATAGGAGTAGTATTTTCAATGCTTGAGATTTCAAAATATTCTATTATTTCTTAATGGTAAAAAATTATTTATTTTAATTTTATTTTTTACTATTATTTTTTGTTCAACAAATTAAAATAAATGTCATTTATAAACTTGTTATTTTGTTTTAAAATTTCAAAACTTAAAATGACTGACCCTTGCAGTTTAGAAGACCAATATAGAAATTTACTCTTCAAAAATCTCATAATACTTAAGAAAAACACACTAAAATTATATTTGTGTAAACGATATTCTAATAACTTCAAATTTTTTTTTATATCCTTGATACCGTATTTTATTTCAGTCTTTATATTAAAAATTATTTATATTTTATTTTTTACATAAAATAAATTTATAATAGATTCTTATTATTTTCTAAAATTACAATATTGTTAGATTTTTATGTTAAAATTAAAATAGTAAATAGTATATCAGATGTAAAGATCAAAACATAATTTTTTATATAATAATTAAAATAAAACAACTTTCATAAAAAAATATAATGAAAATTGTTTTTAATTGTAAAACAAAAAAGAATGTTAAGTATACGAATGAAATTTTAAATGTAATCATAACATTATTATTTTTAACTATGAAAAAATACTGAGATATAATAATAAAAAAATTAATAAATTTACACTATTTAATAAAATTATTTTTAAAATATTTTTTATTAATTCAAAAATAATTTTTAATATTTTTAATTTTAAAATATGATATCAGTAACTGCATATAATTTTTAAAATAGGAATAAAATTACTTAAAACAAGTTCTCATAATTGTTTTTTATTGATATTAATATTTAGTATACAAATATAAACTATTAAATAATATCATTTAATGTTAATACGAAAGTTATATTATTTTTAAATAATTTATTTTTTTCAATAAATATTTTTAAAATATGATAAATTTTAAATAAAATTAAAACATTAAATAAATTAATTACTTCTTTTAATATGTATAATTTAATTATTTTTTATTTATATTCGAAAGTTAAAGAGTATTAGCATAGACTGAGAGGGTCAATTGCGTAGAATCATGAGATGCCACGTGTGTCAAAGCACGACATACACTGATACAAGTTAAGTTATAGAACATTCGACATACACAAAACAGGGAAGAAAGAAGAAAGAACGATCACAGAATTAAGAATGACTATTATTATGTGCTGGATTGAATTCACATAAATGGAATATGAAGGGAAATTGGCAAGGGTGGTAGGATTGGGAAAAGACCGTTACGTTTTGAAATCGAAAATCGGAGAAGGTTCATTCTCCGTAGTGTGGAGCGCAGAGCATAGACCAAGTGGTGAAGAGGTTGCAGTGAAGCAAGTTTTCCTCTCTCAACTCAACTCTCACCTCAAATCTTGCTTGGACTGTGAGATCAATTTCTTGTCCTCTGTTAACCATCCCAATATTATTCACCTTCTTCACTTTTTCCAGGTTCTCTCTCTTTTTATTTCCCAATTTCATTGCTATGCTATGCTCGATGCTTTTCCACCTTTCTCTCCTTACTCTTTTTGTTATTTTTCATATTGCAATGGAATATTTGAAAAAGTATATATTTTTTTTCTGGGTTGTTTCGTGGTTGGTTAGGATGATGGGTGTGTCTACCTGGTCTTGGAGTTTTGTGCTGGAGGCAATTTGGCTTCTTACATTCGGAGCCATGGGAGAGTTCAGCAACAAACGGCCAGAAAATTCATGCAGCAGCTTGGTAAGTGCTAACTTTATTATGTTGAAATATTACTTCTGTTGGCAATTACCATGGACTGAATTATTTGATGCAGGTTCTGGTCTAGAAGTGTTACACTCTCAGGGCATCATTCACAGAGACTTGAAACCAGAGGTAAAAATATATATTATGTTTTGCGGGACATAAAATTGAGTACAGGGCTTTGAAAATGAAAAACTTTAAACAGTAGTTTATGTCACTCTGCTGTTAAGTGCAAAATGCCTCACATAGCATTTATATGATGATGGTTTTTACTAGAAATTAATGTCATCTCTTGGTAAATACTGAGTGGTATTAGTTCCTGTCTAGTACTTAACTAGAATAACAGAAGATGAGGGCCTGCACTATAGTTAAGTTAGAAATTTTTATCATGTGCTTTTGCTTAGAGTGTTGAACTTGTAAGTTTACCCAATTGACTACCGTGTGGCAGATAATATAGATTTAATTTTTTGTATTTATCTGTTGAGCAGGCCTTTTTTTGTTGTTGTTATTTTTGCAACTATGCAAACTCAGGTGCAATTTAAAACTTGAGACTTCTTTGCCTGTTAAATTTTTGAAAAGCGCTAAAAGGTAGGAATGTAATTTTATGAAACAACTTACAGATAGTGAATAACACAAAAAAAAAAGGTTATTGTATTTTGTTAGTTACCCATTTACTTTTCAAACCTTACTCTCTATCCAATCATGATTGGTTATGATATGAGGCATTCATAACAAATTTTGCATAAAAGCTTTTTACTAAATACCATTGCTGTAAATATTATAGTCTAAACTGATATCAAATGATTTCAGATAGTCCATTATGGGCCAAAACTTTTAGAAAACAAAGAAAAGGGAAAATTGCAGCCTTTTTTCCATAATGGCTTGTCCTAGTTGCATTAGTCTCTTATTGAAAATCTATTTGTAGTAGTGACTATCATTTTGAGACCAGAAGCAAATTTGTTTGCTTTGGTGTTATTGTTGGATCAGAACATTTTGCTATCGAGCCATGGGTATGATGCGGTGCTAAAGATAGCTGATTTTGGTCTCTCAAGGTAGTTTATTGGTTTAGGGGAAGAATATGGAGATGAACACAATATATTTATTTTATTTTTCATTTTGTTACTCTCACTGATTTGACAACTTCTTTCTCTTACCTACAATGTGGAGAATTGTACGCCCTGGCGAATATGCTGAGACAGTTTGTGGTTCTCCATTATACATGGCTCCAGAAGTTCTTCAGTTCCAGAGATATGATGACAAGGTATCAACTCTCCTTAATTTCAACATTAATTTACTGGGTTTACTGAAATTTATTTGATTAATATAGGCAGACATGTGGAGTGTTGGGGCCATTCTTTTTGAACTTCTAAATGGCTACCCACCTTTTAATGGCAGAAATAATGTTCAGGTAGCAACATAAATTTGAACTACTAATATTAAAAATGCGTCTGTCTGTGATCACTGCTAAAACAAAATTCTGATTTCAGCTGTTGAAAAACATAAGATCTTGCACCTGTCTTCCGTTTTCTCAATGGATTCTTTCAGGATTGGATCCTGACTGTCTTGATATTTGTTCAAGGCTACTATGCTTAAATCCAGGTTATGAACTTTTCCTTTTTTACAATTTTCCCATTCACTCAATTTCCTGTGGAAATCTAATTATTTCTGAAGTATTTGCTCCTTGTTGCAGTGGAGCGCCTATCTTTTGATGAATTTTATTGGCATAGCTTTCTACGAAGAAAATTGATGGGAACGTGACAGCTGCAGGTAGCAATACCAGGATTTTAAGTGTTCATGACCTTCCATTGCAGGTCATCAAAATCATCGATAAAAGTTAATACCGTTTCAGTCTCTTTTCCATCTTTGATATCTCCTCTCTGAACTGAACATTGGGTAAGTGTATTTCTAATGGGGACAATCTGAGTGTTTTCTTCGATTACTACCTGCAAGTTCAGCGGCATGGAAAAATTATTTTAGAGTTTCATAATAACGACCTATCAATAATATCATCTAACGGTGTGGATCCATCAGCTACATGGTGGTGAGACTGAGAAGCTTGTTCTGCAGCCTGTAATATGCATCCATCTGAGCTTATTGGTTCAGTCTATGAATGTTTCCTTTCTCTGTTGGCTTCAACTGAACTGCTGTTAGCTTGCCTTTGTTAGTGCAAGTTCTTCCATATGGTCAAGGAGTCTTGTTAATGCAAGATTAATGTACTTTTCCAAGAAATTATTGTTTCCACCTAATTTTCCTAGTGGTGTGTATAATTAAGAGAATCTGCTACATTGTATTAAATTTTTCTGTGATATTTCGTATCAGTATAATTTGTCTACTTTACTGAAATCTACCCGATCTTAATTTATACAAGAGAATTTTAAGTACTACTCTGATCTGACATCAGTCGAAAGACGGCCACCATGGTTGTAGGTAGTGGCTTAATTATCGGACCCATAATATAAGTTTGTTTTTACATGAGACCAGGAGTTAATGCGTGTGTAGCTGGGAGGACAGACTACGAAAGCATGCTAAGGGGTAAGAGAGAATAATAAATAAATTATAATGCATATACTATATCAATGAAATATGATTTCATTGTTCAGAAGATATGTTGATTTGATTGGTATGCGACAGGATTTTTTTTTATCTTACTATTGATGATTGTTTAATTTATTTATCTCAGTGGAAATTTTATCTTCTGAGAAAAGGAAACAAGTTAAAAATACACGGAACATGTTATTTTAGTGTACTTCAAATGAAATAAGACTTTATTATATTCTCATCATCTTTTACTTTTACACTAATACTCTCAAGCCTTAGATGTGTATCTCATTTAATAATTTTCAAATATATTTAAACAAAGTTAATCATTGAATTATAATTAGCCTTAGTGATAATGTATATTAGATTTTAAATACATTAAATATTCATAAGAATGTAATCGTACACTATTTATATTTAAAAAACAAATTATATGTTAAAATAAAATTAATGGATAAAAATATTATGAAAATTTTATTACTTTATTTACTGATTTTTTTTTATGCTCGCTACCGTAATTGTTATTCTAATATCTTATAAATTAAAAGATATTTATATCTTTTCAAGATAAATAACTAATCTTCACTGTTATAATCATTTCACTTAAAATAAATACATAAAATATCCTCTTATTCTTAAAAGCGCAATATAAATTACCAACTTTATTTTGTGTACAATGAAAACTTTCAATTCAACTTCAAATTAAATAAACTTAACAACACGGTTAAACGCAATCATCTATTGACGAAAAAACCAAAAAAAAAGTAGTGTCATCCCTGTCTGCTACTTCAGAGTAATATAGAATTAAGACGGAGTGAAATAGAAAACTGTTACATGCAAAGATATAAAAATGCCAACCACAACGTGTAGACGAATTCGTTGTTTGAAGTGATATGCTAGAAACTTTTAGATACAACCGCACAATCGGTGAATACCAATGACGGTTGCAATATAGAAAAACAGTATAACTAAGCTTTCCACTTGTTAATGTACACTGGACACGACAAGGCTGCTATCTCGCTCGGCGATTTCTTGTTGACACACTTTTTGAGTCCATGTTTCTCATTAGCCTTGTAATGCACATTATGGGATGAAACGACGAGAGAGAAGGGCGTACTCTCTCCGAATGCCATGTCTCATGCCCATATTATCATACATTTGACGGCAATACTGTAAACATATACAAGCCCATTGTGCACTGCACATTATTTTGGCTAACATCCAAACTTTCTGTATCTGTACAGACATGAGGATCACAGGATAAAGATGAAATAAAGATGATCCACCTCAGCGGTCTTCCCTTCGAACAGTATTTGGATCAGACATCATATCCATCATCATTTTCTCAGGTGAATCATCCCAACTTGCAAATGTCTTCAAGTCAACCTACAAAATAGAATGATAACAAAACGTTATTGCTGTTCTTTGGTTTATCAAAGTTAAATTAATATCAGTAACAACTAATTGGATATCAGGATAAGGTAGGATACTTTTCTTCTTTGTTCAGTGAAAAGTTCTTCTCTCTTCTTATATGAGTCCTGCACTTCCTTTGCCACTTCCCCACCAAGTCCCCAAACTTCAACTTCTGAAATCAGTCCTTCAATAGGTAGGAAACCCTGATACATAAGCCAACAAACCACAGCTTAGAAATTTGCAGTCACTGAGACAAGTGCAGTTCGTTATTGAACAACGTATGCCATGATACTTGTAATCAAAACTCTCAATGTTTCTAAAGTTTTTAATATCAGCCAAATACTGAACACATTATCATGATATAATGATGGGAAATTTCACAGCATGGGGCATAATTAGTCTTTTTTCTAATAATAAAGAAAAAAAAAAGTTTCCATCAGAGAATATAATGAATCAGCAACTTTTGATGCATGTAATCAATATAGGGCACAAGTTCTTCATTCACACGGCCAGTACTTTCAGCAATAGAATTATACCTGATCTGGAAGGAGGGAACCACTCTGGTATGTTTTGTCAATTGCATGATGGCGAACTGTTACTTTTGCAAAATCTTCATCTATAAATATTCTCTCATTCCCTGGAGTTCCTCCAAATGCAACTCCAACTGGCTTTGGATGTGATTGGTATACTTTACCAGTAGGATGCAAGTGGCTATAGACAAAATTCTTTTCTTTACCTGTCAATAGTAGTATACATAATTGGTGAAGGGTTTGCAAAAACTGACCCCAAATAAAAGAGCAAAACAGGAACAAAGCAAATACTGTCACCTATACCACCTACCAGTAGGGGGGAATACATGAAACACTGGGCTAATAGAATATAAACATCCAGAGTTTCCATAGAAGATATCTTTGTTTTCAAAACCTTGATCTGTTAAGGCACCCACAACCCATTTCCTATTGATGGAATTTCGCTCATGAGCATCTCCTGAACATGCAGTAACCAAAATTAGCAAAGGACCCTTGTACCCATCAACACGAGACCAAAATCTGTTGAGCCCTCTTCCATGAGTGGATGACCTATAACACAGTAGACATTTGATGTCAATAGGCATTACTTTTCTAGCTGGTAAGTCTCAGAAAAAATTACAAGTGTTGCAGTGCAAGCAGCATACCTACAAAAAATTTGGAAAACATTTTCTATCATAAAAAAGAAAATAAGACAAGTGTGCAAGCCTATTATAGCACAATAGTATGATGAAGCTATGATTGAGGGTGAGACGCAAACCGATAAATAAGGTTATCATCCAATCGACTTCCATTGCTAATAAATGCTCGAGAAATCTCATCATTCACTGTACTTTTCTGCGTGATGGAAATTGCCCACGCCCTTCCTTGGGTCAAAATATAATTAGATGCATCTGTTGATGAAATATCTCCAACAGAGGAGGAAGATGCCACTTCATCCTGCCATTCAGTCAAGAAATTATTTGATCTTACAACACCAAAGATCCATATGCAACATAATTTTCTTCCACAATAACTAACATAAAAAGAGATAGTTCTATACTGCCACAAGGTTTTAGTTGATAATATAAAGAAATACAGCATAATATTGAATAAAAACAGAATGGCTATGAAGCAAAAATATATGTAATAATAACTATAAAAATATGAACAATAACTTGAGAAGTACATTGTTTATCCCTGCAAATGATAAATGAATAATAATAAGAGAAATCGATAATATAACCTAAGAATCAGCCATAGGACACTAACACAATGTTATGATAATTCTTCATGCCAATGCATTAATAATTAATCAACTAATAACTGAAGTTACCAAATACAAATCACAAATCAATTAGAAATAAACATAATTACTTCAAGCGGTAAGTGGATTTTTTGCCATACTATAAGCGATACCACCAATGCAGTTATAAGGAAAAATGCTTAATTTTGTTAAACTGTTCAATGGCAATATGGTATAACAGTAGTACGTCTTATTTTAAACAAAATGAATGAAGAAAAACTTAAAAACCCAATACATGTAAAAAAATTGAAAATTTCCTTAAATTAGGGACTATAAGAAATTAGCCATACTGATTGTTAAGAAATGACGATTTTCTCATCAGTTTTCAATTATAGTAAAGCAAAACATTTGGGATTTTAGAAAATCCAAACATGAACAACACCAAAAGGCCAAATTTGAAAAATGATTTTGGATAATGGTAAGCATAACTAAGAATGCATAAGGTTTAAGGTTGAAAGAACTTTAAAACAATTATCATTTCCCACTAGCAACAATCAATAAGGAAATCTAGAAGAGACTTGAACAAGGTCACCAACATCCAAAGGAATGTTAAAGCAAAGATCATTGCTCAATTCTAGTATTCCAAGCAGATTGACTATAAAAGAAAGCAGGCAACTTCTTGGGATCTGTTTTTTCATCAAATGATGCAGTCTTCATATTTCAATCAAAAGGGTAAAAAGATCCAACCATAGATTGCAGTGTAAATACACGTATCTTTGAAAGTAGTTTCAGATCACATTAATTTCAGCATGGACGGCAAGGGAAATGAAACAAACAATAAAACTGGCAAAATTAAATCGTGTGCAACAGAGCATTGTTATAAATTACATTTCTACTAAGACTGCAATCAACTAATCACTTAACAAGTAGAGTAAAGAAATGAACAAAAAAATAAATAAATCACGATGATCACTGAAGCTATTGAATATATATACACAATTACCCCTGCAGTTACTGCCATTTGCAGTCTTGCATGAAAATACTGTCTTAAGCAATCCGGAAGACAAGGCACAGTACTCATAACCCACGTAACAAACTTCCCTGCGGGAAGTTGAACCTCCAAGCTCGAGATGTCACAATCCCACACATTAAAACCACCCTCAACTTTGGCACACGATGTACTAGCTGACAATACCAAATGAGTCAAATCTGGCAAACTCGTACTCCCTTCCCCTTTCAAAATCCTAGAACCCCATGACATAACCCAACACACCGAAAGAAGTAACAACACGTGACTGGGAAGAAGAAACCCATTAATCTTACAATCAGCATCCCCTGATTCAAACTCCAAATGCAGAGGCACACTCGCTCTTCCTGATATATCAACGAACACTCTAAGGAGCATGTTCAGCGAAATCGACGCAGACACCCTACCACAGCACTTGTTATAACCTCTCACAAATTCAACCCAATTTATTCCCCCTCTATCAGTCACGAAAAATTGATCTACTAACGACGAACCTAAGTGATTTAATAACACCGGCAACAAATCCGACACGTTGCCTCCGGAATAACTTCGACCTTCGCGAACGAAACCAAAGCATCGCTGAAAACAAGGAGTTTATACATTGTAAAGATCAATCATAAAAAAAGATAATCGAGAATGAAAAGCTGTTTAGGATTCTGAGTAGTACCTCCAGATTTTCTAAGGTAACGGCGTTAGTTTCGGGATTGGCAAACTTGGAGAATGCTTTCTGAAGTATTGGAAGAGCTCCGGTTGAGGCTGCGACGGCTTCCGCCTCTTTCTGTTCCGCCGAAACCCTCGGCTCCGCCGAAGTGGACGCTCCCATCGCCGGTGTTGCGTCCCGTCGCAAAAATCACATATAGTTTCTCTAATCTTCTGGTAGTTTCTTTGTTAAAATAATCTGAAATCTAAAGCTCGCATTTAACTACTTTTATGGTTTAACTTTAACTTGTTTTAGAGGAATAATTTAAACAATTAATCGTTTTCAAATATGTTCTAAATGGCCAGTTTCGAACCGTTGGATCAAACTAACGGCCACGATTGATGTTGATAATTTTTAATTTCAGAATTTCGACCGCAAGTCCCGGATCGTGAATGCCACTGAACTTAATAACAAAAGAACGACGGCGTTTGGAGTACGCAAAGAGGCAAGGGTTATGCCGCCGGCGAAGAGGGGGAAAGCGAAGGCGGAGCCTAGGGCAACAACCCCATCGGAAAAACCTAATGACTTTCCGTCGTGTATTCGGTGCGTGCCTCCATCTTGCGTCGCTATAACCATCCACGCTAAGCCTGGTTCCAAATCCGCATCCGTTACAGGTCTTTATCTTTCGCTATCTCTATATTTCGCGTTTCTTCGATTTTAGGTGATAAACGCAATTATCATTATTATTTAATAAGTAGATATCAGCGATGAAGCGGTTGGAGTGCAAATTGATGCGCCGGCCAGGGATGGCGAAGCAAACGCCGCTCTTCTTGATTACATTTGTTCTGTAAGCTCTGGTTTTCTATTAGTAACCATTTTTCAAATTTTTGTTATGTTGAAAATGGTGTTGTTGCAAAAAATTTGTTTGATGAGATTATTCTTCTGGTGATGTTAGGTTTTAGGTGTGAAACGAAGACAAGTGTCTATAGGTACTGGTTCTAAGTCGAGAGATAAGACGGTGATTGTGGAAGATGTAACTCAGCAATATGTTTTTGACGCTTTGGATAGAGTCTCAAAGCAGCAGTGATGAGAAAAATGGAAGCTAGTTTTTCTTTGATGAGGAGGCATCTTCCTCCAGCTTTTTGCGTATAGTGCTACCATTTAATATCACAATAAGTGAAACCAGAATATGTAATTATCTGTTTTCCTGTTAGTGCACTACAAATGCTCTGGTAGTATTGCATTGTAGACTTTGACAGTTTCATGTAGATTTATGCTGGCCACATTTGATGAATGTTAGCCTTCTGTTTGTTGAGTATATATATCATACATGAGTCATGACTTATAATATCTCTTAATTATGTTAGTTTTAATTGTGTACTGTAGAATATAAGAATTATTTGATGTTCATTTCTTGATTGATTTAGCTACTCTACAACTATCTGCTGCAAAGCAAAGCACTGCCTTTTTGTAAGTAACCCACTCTCGCCTGTGTCAGTGACAGTGAGGAGAGTCACCCACTTTGCGTATCATTTTCACAGTATATTCTCAAATTGCGCCATGTAGTACCCAGTTTTACTGTGTAGTCAATTAATATATCAGTAATTTGTGCACTGTTTGTAAAAAACAAAATGCATCAATGGCATTAGCCATATGGTATATAAGTTATTGCATATAGTTACATTTTGGATCCATAAGCTTAATAACACCGGACATCCACAGCATATAGACGCGGAATCAAACATACCATTAGTGATTAGAATCTAAGTTGTTTTTGCCTCTCACATTCTTCTCTTCAACATGACCTGTGCCTCTTTCTTTAGCTGCTTGGATCTGAAACTTGAAATAGAGACGAGTTTCACCTAAATTTTGTTATAAACCCATAAATCAAATGGTGAATTTGAATTAGCTCATTCTCGTGGATCTTACTTGGAATGAGCCAGCCATATTATCACTCAGATGAATAAGTGGAAAATAAATAAATAAATAGGCTTTTAAAACCTGTGAACTCACCTCTGTATCCCCCAGAAACTACACTTGGAAGCGCTGAAAAACGAACGTCTGTTTCGACGTCTATTTAGACGCGTGACTAAATGTGTGTTTGGATTTTCGAGGATCTATCATGCATCAAGTGTGTTAAAAAATTAGATGTAGATTTATTGCAGAAATTATAATCAATAGATTTAAAGTAAATATGGATTTGTGTATATTTTAACGCAAAAATAATCATGCGTTAAAAAATAAACAAACTCCAGTAGTGAACTTAACCGTGGATAATATTATTGAGCCACATATTTTTAGGTTAGAGGATCTCAATCCAACCTAAACTAGCTTACTTTTTTTTTTTCTATTATTTCTATTTTATATTTTTGAAAAAAATATACACCTAACTCAAGTTTGATTTGATTAGTTCGAGTCAAGTTAATTTTAAAAAATCTTAATAATTTCGATCAACTAAATTCTGATTATATTTAATTAATTTAAATGATTTTTTGTGAAACCTAATTAATAATCCAAAAATGATATCTAGACATTCAATTTTTAGGTGTTGAAGAGGTGAAAGAAAAGAGAAAAAAAAAAAAGAAAAAGAAAAAAATACAATAGCTAATACGCAAAAAATAAAAATATAATAATCATCCCTCCTCACGGGTTATGTTTTTCCTCAATGTCTTATACCCATTTTATTATATTCTATCCCATATTCTCTTCTGTTATTATTATTATTATTATTATTATTATTATTAAAGATAATACTCATTTTAAATATATTATATTAGCAGTTGAATGCTCATTATTCTTTTCCTTTAAACGACAAACTTGGAAAGAGCATGCGTCATTCGTTTTAAACAAAATGATGACTAATTGGCATCACTCTTGAGAGTACAGTTCCAGTGGTCGCTCCTCTAATCCAAATATCATACCTATTTATTGACGTGTATAATTCCCTAATAGTAAAATGTATGAGAGAAATTTAATTTTTTATTTAGTGTAAAAAACATAACATTCCCTTTTAACATTGTTATTTTTTTGTTATTATATGGTAAAATTCATGTAAATCTTAAAAAAATGTCAATTCTTTATTAATTTGACTAATATGCTTTTTTAAATACCAAGAAGCATTCAAATATAAAAAATAGTATTAACATTGTTTATTTATAATAAAAAAAAAGTATTTTAAGCATATGAATGAGAATCATAAGTTTTAATTTGTTGAAAAAATTAGTACATTAAAAATATAATAACTAATTTTTTATTAAAATTTTAAAATTATCCCTCTTCTCTCTCTCTTTTTTTTTTTTGAAACACGCAGAGAATAAAGAGTTACATAGACATTATTGGAAGCAAACCTCAGCTCCATTGCAGATATTATTCTTCGATTACCACTTTTTACTTGGGGTACAGATAATCCAAAAAAAAAAAAAACCCATTTTCAATTATTGAATGATGTAATAGAAGAGAGAAAGATACAATTCTTTTTTAGATTCCACATATATTGTTGAACCCTTCATTAACTGAAAACTCTCTTAATCCACATAATTGACCCCTAATTAAGAAAAGTGTCTACAACAATATCTTTTGTTTTTCTTCTTCTTGTGGCACTTGAACCATTTTATGCGTAAGCAAACCATTAAAATGTGATGGACAAAGGGACACCGTTTTTGGAAATGGAAATTAAATTGTGAATACAACCTAGCAAAGGCCTTCATCCAAATGAGAAAAGATTTCTACTTTTCAAGTAGAAAGGTATTTCAAATTGAAGGAAATTGCGTCATAGCTATATTAGCCAAAGGTATGGAATGGGTATGGAATAATCCATGGGCCCTGTTTTCTAGTTGTACAAACAAATTTATCAAGATAACCTTGAAGGATTCAATTACATGTATATTTAGGATTCACACTCTTCATTGTTTCAAAACAACTTTTTTTAAATGTATGTTTAATGATATATTATAAAATTTCATATATAAATAAAACTTGTAGATTATTATAGCATCTAATATATTTACAATATTAAATATTATAATTTTTAATAAAAATAATTTTATTATATATATATATATATATAAATATACATTAATATATTAATTTAATTTCTCTTACAAAGAAATAGGAAGAAGTGTTTGTGATGGTACCATAAACTTAAAAGGGTATAGAATATCCTTACTAGATCAATAGGTGTGATTTATTTAATATTTTAAAAATTAAAAGATATTAACTTTTTTTAACTATATTTTTAACTTTAATATCTATTTGTATAAAATTAACGGTAACTCCACGTGTAAGAGAAAATATCAAACTCTTTTAATTACAAAGAATTAAATAGATTTTATCATAGGAATTACTTATAATTAAGAATTATGTTTAAATATATATATATATGGTAAATTTTTATTATATTAAAAATAGAAACATATATAATAAGTATTTTTTAATAAAATATACTATTATTAAATACTCAAACTCAATTTTAATGATTAAGATAATATTTTCTTATAATTATTCGATTTCAACCAATGAGTCCTGCCGCTTTACAGTGGAGTTGTTTGTAATTGGAAAAAGAAAATTCTTAGAGAAAACCAAACAAATTAAAATGAGAAGCCTAACGATGAAATATTGCAATATAAAAGGGGCGAAGAAAAAATTACTACACTGTACATTTGAAGTCCTCATAATGTCTTTTTCTGGTGGAATCCAATGAAACCCCAATCACTAGTCATTATCTCAGCATGGTATTTCTAACGTTGACAAAACAATTTCCCTAATGTCTTCCACCAAAGAAGGATAAAGATACTCCAAAAATGAAAAAAAAAAATTGTATATGATTGATGACTGAAATACTATTATAACTTTTGGAATGTAAAGTTTTATTTGATCTATAAATGGAGAAAAAATTGCATTTGTTAATTTATACAACAAATTTTAAGTCAATAAATTCATATGTGACCTCATTTGGAAGGTTAAACCTTATAAGTAAAGAAATTAAATAAAATGATCCTTATAACTGTTATTTGTAAACATTAATATAATGGCTTGAGATTGAAATTTTATGTTCTTTCTTCCAAAATTGTAAGTTATTATGGGGATAATTTATTACCAATCTCATTTGGTTATTATTTTTATTTAACTAATTTTATATTGTTTGAAAAGAACATTCATTTGATAATTGAATCAAAATAACTGTTTAATGTCACTCGTATAGCTATCTAAATTTTCCCTTATTAATTATAATAGAAACTACTTTTAAATGTAAAATGATATTTTATTTTTATTTTTTTACCAAACTCTTCAATTAACGTTAGTTAACAGTTATAGTTGCAAGAGAAAATCTTCAAAAGGACAATCATTTTCTTAAAAGAATATGATTTTAATACAATACCATGTATACACAAATATTTTTATAAATCAATTAATTATCACCTTCAATGTAATTTATTTCATATAAACTGTCCCACTTGCTAATTGAATTTTCATTTATTTATTTATTTTTGGATAAATTTGAATAGGACAACCAAATTATCAACCAATGAATTTATATAATTTTTATTTTATTTAGCATAATCAAATAATCAGATACTTAAAAGTAGGACTAATCACTTGCACAATATTAATTTTATGTAATACTTGCTTTATTATTTCCAATAAGATTAACCTTTTGTAAATCAATAATTGGTCTAATATAATTTACATCATGCTGTAAAATAGCAGATTAGCATTTAATACATTATATATATACACACTAAATAAACTATAGTTTATTTGGATAACTATGTCATTTTATTTAACCTTCAAAAGAATAAAAGTTATATGATTTTACTATCTTTGTGTATGAATAAACTTTTTATTTTATATAACATTTTTTAAGACTTTTAATTATATTTTAATGGGTTAAATGAAAATTGGTCTTTTAAAAAACTCTAATTTTTTATTTGATTCATTTTTTCTTTTACTTTTCTCTAATTCAATCTCTCATATTTTATATTAATGATAAGTTAACTTATATATAATAACATAATCATAATTTTATATTTCGAATGAAGTTTAAAATTATAAGATTTAAGATTTTCAAATTAAAATTTAAAAATACAAAGGAATAAAACTATAGATATCCCCTAGTCATCTATGTTAATTAGTAAATCAATGTCAAAGTAATCATAAAACTATAGATATCCGCTAGTCATCTATATTAATTAACAAAATCATGATTGTTTAGCTAAATTAGGTTCCGAGCTTAGTTTGCCTTCTGCTATTTTTAGTGAAACTCACTCTTCATTCGAGCCTTTTCTCATACTGACTCTTTAAGATCTTCTGTGGCCTAAATTCATAGTCTAGTATTGTTTTATTGGATTTTCTATCCCATTTAATATAAAAACAAAAAAGTAACCATGGAAAAATAAAATAAATTTTTTGAAGAACTTGTTAGAAAAATACAAATAAAAGACTAAATAAAAAAATGAGAATTTTTTTAAGAATTAAATACTTGTTTAAGTCTATTTTAATTTAGTCATTCATGATTGATTATTTTAAAAATATAATATTTAATTATTTTTTCCTTTTTTAATTATTTCACAAATAACTATTTGTTCAGTTTTAAGAATCTCAATTAAATTTATGCTTATTTATTATTATTATTATTTTACAATATAACAAAGATATTCTTTAAGAAAAAAAATTTGTTATCGTAAATAAAAATTCATGCTCAATTTAAATTTTTTATTTAACTTAAATTTAACTGTTAATAAATAATAAATTATAACTTATTAAATTTAAATTAAATAAAATACTTAAACAGAGTATAAAACTTAGACTAATATAAAAAATTTCTTATATATATATATATATATAAAAGCCCCACTATACTTTTTGCAATGAAAAAACAGTCTCTAGTAGTGTGGATATACAGCACAGTAGGGGGTATAGACTGTATAGTAAAACACTGGGTAAGGGAGATTACAAAGCAATTAATACTGGTTGAAAGACTTAGACCAATTATTGAACTGAAATACAAAAACACAAGCAATATATATATAAAAGAATATGTACCCAAAAGAACAATCTAAAAGAATGTAATACACGCAACCGCGACCGGACCACATGATACTGAGATCACCTTACCCCAAATTCAGTGGCAGCAGATTCTTGCTTACTTAAAGCTAAATTCAACGGAGTAGGTATTTAGTGTCAGTCTACTTGTTCTACCCACTACTGTAATGGTTGTTGGTTAATCACTTATCATCTGATTAAGCTTAAAATTAATCATCCTTCGCAACAATAATGACAATTGATAAGCTCCAATTCGCTTAAGAGGAATTTGCATAATAGGGAGAGCAATAGATATAGAAGAAAAACACCAAATGCATGCATGTGTAGACTGCAGAAATACTACGGTATAAGTACTGCTGGAAAATCTGCAGCTGTTGATCATTCATCATTGTCTATATTAAGGGATTTACACTTCAAAAGTACCCCCAGAAAAAAAAGTGAAAATAAATAATATAGCCTAGTAGATCATATCCATTACAATCCCATAAACAAAATAGCATGTCATAAAGCTTAAAAAACAATGGATTAACCTTCAAAAACCAACCCATACCCCAAAATGTACATTGGCTAACTTGTTTGATTCCTTGAAGGAGAACTGAAACAAATACCCAAAAGTCACCTTTGCCAGAAACTGCTTTAATTCTGAGTCATTAGGGTGATCTCCAACTTTGTAAGCCAATGTCGTTGTGTTTCCTTGAAGGAGAGGAGTAGGGTATGGGCACCCTTCTTGGCAAGAATCCAAAAAAGTGACCCGTGTACTGAGATTTTGGCTTCACTTTGAAGAAATTTGTGGTTCTTGACCCATGACTATGCCCCAATATGCAGAGGAACAAGATCAGCCAGAGCGATAAAACTTGATGCCTAGTACAACGTAGAACCATTGTGTAAAACTCACGGGTCAATGTACAAGGTGGTGAAAACTAAGGACAGAAGAAGTTGGGATGACTATGTTTTGAGGAAAATGAGGTGGAAGTGGCATGAAACATGGGCAATTAAATGCAAAACTGTGGTTGTCAGAGTTGAGCCGGTTGGTTCCGTTTGAGAGTTCATGTGGGGTTGTAATTTGGCAGAGAGGAAAAGAGAGGGAAGAATAAAGAGATTGAGTCAAAAGAAATCGGATGCTTCTACAAGTAGTAGTAATGTTGGAAGCAGAAAGTCGAAAAGCCTGAGAGGAGCTTTTTGGAACGGGTCTTTATGGGGTAGAGTCATTATTATAATGAAAAAAATATGTAGAAAATTGAATATTTAAATTGAAAAGATGTAGTACAATAAGAATTAAGAAAAAAAAAATTAAAATTGGGTTTTGTTCCAGGTCGAATAGCAATAAAAGGAAGGAAAGAAAGAGGTGAAGCAATGGGGGGTTGTGTTATGCCATATTTTTTGTGGTTAGGTGAATGTTTTGGTCCCACACCGTATTAATGCCCCGACTCAGCAACTATGAACTGTTGTTTTAGACCGTTCAATACAGGAAAACTAGTCCATATGTCACTCACCGTACCTTTTGTAGGCTCTGATTACAACTTTGAAGCTATCTCTCTCTCTCTCTCTCTCTCATTCTGCATCTCAATTCTCAACCCATTCCCCTATTATGCCTTGCCTTGTCAATGACTACCCACAGTAAGTAAACTACTACCAACTTACTTACATTATTCTGACCTCAGCGTTTCAGCAATAGCTACTGTTACTATTTGATTCTAACAAAGAGAACATGAGATTGAAGGAGAGCTCCATTTCTCCATTTGGGTCTCCCAGTTCACTTTGTTTTAATTAACCACACTCCCTTGTCATGGTGTTTCATCTCTGCTAGGAATTATACCAGTCCAAATATGACATATCCAAAGTTTAGTATATATTGTTATATAATATTCTCATCTCAAACTAAAAGACAAACTGCAATACATTATTTTCTCTTCGTAAAATCAGGGAGAGGTTCTTTGCATACATTTTCTGAACGTGAGTTTTCAGTGAATTAATTAATAATGCATGTTTAGAAATAAATTGAGAATTATATAAATGATTAATATTAAAATAAACGTAATCCATTCAAAAATTAATTAAAAATCGTATTAAACAAAAAATGAGAGGCACAAGAAAATTATATTGTCTAACCCAAGTAAATAATAATTAAATACAGTGTCAGAGCTTTAAAGTGGACCCATATTTCTGCATATCCAAGAGCAGCGCTTGCGCTTCATTAAACAACTCCTGTGCCAGTGCTTCTTGATGCCTCACTTACTCTACGGTGGTGGGCATGCCTTGGGGCTCACTGCTTCAGTATTCTCTGCCTGTCCCCAGCAATACATGCAAATTGCAAAGCATTTCCAAATGCATTTTTCAATCTGTTTAATTACGTTTATGGCATACTTAAAATTTGTGTCATTATTCAAATATAGTTCAGAGAGCAAAGGAGTTACATTTGAGTAGTCACTGTCTGAGCAGTCACCGTTAAAGATGCATCACTCTAACTATATTTGACAATATTATTATTTTCCCACCACACTATCTTTCTTTCCATGACGTCAAAGGAGTTGAAATTGAATTGCCATAGATGAAATCCCACAAGTTCATATAACATTGGTTATATATAATATTGATTTTCGATGTTACAGAATTGACTATTAGATCCAATCCAGCAATCATAGTACCAAATAACAAACACAAGTTAATTTGGGGGTCCTACTTGAAAGTTGAAAAGAACATTCAAAATTAAACAAGGACGATGGAGATGAAGTATGCACGGACACAGTCCCAAGATTTATTTAACTAGCGATACATCAACGAAAAAGTGTCCTACTAAGATAGTCCCACTGATTTGACGCCATTCCAAGATTAGGCCCCACCAACTGCATCGCAACTTGCAACGCTACCTAAGAAAATTATAACCTGTTGCATCATGTTTTTCCTTTCCCTTTTAGCTTTCATAATTCATGAAAATTGTACATTTTCTGGGGAAAAAGTTTCGCACCCTTATCTACCCTTGACAAAGGAACTATGCCAACGGGTCAATATCATACAAAAAAGTGCGATAATATAACCATACCAACAAAAATCTGTGGTGCCTGATGTCTTAGTTTTCTCCCATATTTTTCTATATTAATTATCAACTTAGCTTTTATTTGTGTGGTACTCATGCAGCTTTTATAGGGTCAAATTTCCATCCTATATATGATCAAACATTGTTTATGTGAGAACCATCTTTAATCATATTTTGTGGAGAAAAGATTTGTTGGACCGAAATATAATATGACTTGATGAATATTTGAAGAAAACATATATAAGACATGCATGCTAGTTTGTTCTCATAGTCGTGGGTAGTTTTGTTGGATGAAATTAAGTGGAAGCATGCAACTTGTACCCTAAGATGATACGTAAATAGCAGATATAATGCTAGCAATATTTAATAGATAACTTGATTTTATTTTTTTCCTGAACTTTCAGTAATAAAATTTTTTTTAAAAAAAGGTTAGATGTTTTAAACCAAACTAATTTTAATCCATGATTACACAGATATTTCACTGTTTTGCCTGTTAATATATTCGGATTCTGATAGGATAACCGAGTTGGTAAAGGAAGACAACACCCATCAAACACGATAGACTCGTGGTATATATCAATATCATCAACGGTGAATTGTAAGATAGTTATGGAGCTATTGTCATTTCTTACTTTTTGTGTTCATTCATATTTCATTAATTATTCGCTTTATATGTGATCGATAAAACAGCCTACGATGGTGGATTTCAACTTTAACACGGTCAAATGGTAAAATCCCGTGACTCAGACGGAAAATTGTAAATGGGATTTCATGGAGCATTTTCCATGAAAATAATGCACTCTTACGCTATGCATTACGTATATATCCAAGTTAAAGGAGGTATAAAACGTTCGACACCACAGCAAATACCATTCAAAATTAGCTTCTTTACGCGTAGGTTTGAGTTGAATAAACAGTGAACACAATAAATAATCCTTTCTCAGATCTTGCAATTGTTGACAAAATGGAAAAAAATAAATTGAACAGAGGAAGAATTTTAATTTCGTAATCTACACATTCTTTGAAGGAAAAAAGCAACAATTCAGTTTATTCCCTTAACTGTGCCTCTCTAAACATTGATTTGATTTTACCTGCTTGATTTTATTCAATTTATCATTCAAGATCATTGATATACGTTAAAAATCCCTTTCCTGTCGAAATATTAACTACGTTAATAATAAACAATCGAAACGACATATAGTTTGCACTTTCTCAAAAATCCAATCTTAGTCGTGAATTTCTAATCACTGTTTTTTTCCCTGATTTGAACCTTTCTCCCCAATTGAATTTTAACGAGTAGAACAATATTCAGACAGCATTCTCGTGTCAAACTAACAGATCCTAATCATCCAAAATAATAATAATAATAAAAAACAACTGATTTTACTCACCAAATTTTTATTTGATATATTCTTTTCCAATCAGTTAAGTAATAAAAACATAAAAATACACACATTTTATGTATTTAATGCATTATAACATCATTATTAATAAAAATTATTATTTATTAATTTCTTAACTACACTCGTTTTTTATACTATTATTTTGACTTTGCTTAACTTATGCTAGAAATTAAGAGAATTAAAAAATATTATCCCAATCATGCACGACGACACTCTTGTTAAAAAACTATATATGATATTATAATATTATATAAATTAAGGAAAATTAGTAGGATAAAAAGGATATTTAAAAAAATCATAAAATTTTAGTAAATATGAATATAATTTGCTCTAAAAATTTTCATGCATTACAATCACAAAATTCACATTAATCGAAACATTAAAAAAAATGGCAGTCACATTTGATCTTAATGCTCTTAATTGTAGGTAAAGCTACAAGGAACTATAATGAAATTACTATTATTTTCTGCATTTTTTTTTCTGCTGAAGAAAGGGACTTAACGCCCAACTAATACAAAACTATACATTAGGTATAGAAAAAGCAGAATCACAGAGTCTAAATTCAGAAAAGAAAGTAGAGAGGAAGGAGGGTCAAAAGGAAGCACAAAAATTATTTTACACATATTCATTAAATGGTAATTGATTGATATCATAGTATAATTTCATTTATAAAATGATAATTTATAGTTCCACATAGCATATTATTTATTTTTTAAAGTAAGGAAAATTGAACTTCAGTTCCCATATTTTAATTTATGTTTAATTTTTATCTCTTTAATTTTAATTGCCCACATTTAATTTTTATAAACTTTTAATTATTTAAATTAAAAATTTTCATCTTTGCATTTTATTTAATAATTAAAAAATACAACAAACATTTAATATAACATGTCTTTGATTTACATAGATTTGAAAAGAAAAAATAAATTATAATAATTAAATAAAAAACTACTATATTTTTTATTACTTTATGTAAATCAATAATATGTCACATGTTCATTATATATTTTTTATTATTAATAACATTTTGGAGTAAGAGACTTAAATTAGATAATTAAAAAAATTAGAAATGTGCATATTTAAAATTAAGAGAATAAAAATTTTAAATAAATTAAAGTGTAGAAAAAAAATCATGCAATGTATAACTTTAAAAATATTAATTAAATAAATTACTATAATATAAATTTAATTTTTATTCATTAAAAAAATATTTCGAACCTTAAGATGTAAAATTGGGTGAAAACAGAGACAAGAAAAAAATATACAAAAAATAAATTAAAGATAAATGTAAGAAAACAGGCACAAAATATTAAAATTATTTAATAAAACATACTTGTTTAAGAGTTAAAAATTAATGTAGATTCTCTTCTCCTATTAGGTGTTCCATCTATATTAAGAATTGTTTAATGATTAAGAAAATAAAAGATAATAGGACAATTTATTATTTTTTTATAATAATGTATAATAACTTGTTATATTGAATTATCTTATAATAGTTCAAATTCTTATATTTTAAAAAAATGACGAGTTAAAAATTATCGAGACAAAATTATTTTTTTATTTTTTTATTGTAATAGATTAAAACATAATAAAATATTTATATAAAAACTAAAATATTTCTTTTCAAAACGTAGAGAGTAATTCATAAATAACTGTGAATTATAAACACAAAGTGTCTATTTAAATTTATTATAATTAAAAAAAATACATAACAGCAAACTTAATTAATAAAAGACTTGTATTATAATTTAATTTTATCTTCACAAGACACTTAATTTTCAACTAATAAAGAATTTAACTTTATTTTATATTTTTATCTTTTATTCTATCTTTAGATGGAAGAATAAATTATTAGCATTAAGAATTTCATTATAGTTTTTTATATATAACTATTTCAATTTATGTATGGTATTTTTTTATATATAATATATCAAATTTTCATAAATTTTAAAAAAATTAACTTTATAGAAAAAAGATTTACTATTTTTAAGATGTAAAATTATACCATTACTTAAAATATTACATGAATAGATTTTTAATTTTTTATTATGATATAAATAAATAATTTTTTTTGTATTAACTCAAAATCTCATCAATTGATTCTTATGATTTTTTATTTATAAATTAATATTTTATAAATGAAAAAATATATAAATCCTTCTTTAATGAAAATAAAAAGTATTTGTCATATATAATTTTTTAAATATTTTATTGATTATAATAATTATTTTTTAATTAATTTATTTGTTCATTAAATCCATCGAAGTTATATCTATCAAAATATACCATATTCGATAAATAATAATATTTGGTTATATATATACATATATTTATTTATAAAAAAATTCATAATATCTCTAATAATTTGGTATATTTGTTTAATTTTTTTTTATAAACAAGTCTAATAAAATTTATTTTCTAAAATTTTAAATTAAAATATATATTTTATTTAAATAATTGATACTTATTTATAAATTAATTTTTATAATTAAAAAATTTGAGTTTTAGCCTTCGTGTGATTTCTTTGTTGCATTTTAGTCTTCTTGTTATAATATTATGAACATTATAGATTAAAATATAACAAAATACTCATATAAGAACTAAAATATAAATCGTTTAGGTATAAAATATTTTAATATAAAAAATTGATATGAATATTATTTTTAATAAAATATATTTTTTATAAATTATTTTTAAATTTTAATAATTTATTTTTTCAATTATAATTTATTAAAAAATTTAAGAAAAAATTAATATCAAATTTTTAACATTATTGTACTCTATTGTTTTCTAAGTTTTAATAATTTTTTAGTATATTTTGTTTACAATTTAATTTTTTAAAAAGTAATTTTTTTATTTAAATATAATTTATATTTAACAGAAAAAAGATATATATTTATATATATTTATATCTTGTTTAATTATTTTTTATTTATCTTAAATATCAAACAAAATGACATAATATTATTTACGTTACTATACTACTTGATCTACCTCAATCAAACTGTCATACTATCAATAGTTCATTCGGATACGTTTAAAAAGGAGTTCCATATTGTCCATTAATACCTTAAATAAATCATTGCTCTAATTCATATTGAATCAGTTAAAGTTTCAAAAGTTCAAATCATCACATGAACAAACTCACTATTTAAAAATTTTGACATTATCAAATTATCATGCACATTAATATCAATTCAATATTCTTTTTTAATTTTTTTTCAAGAATACTCCTCTTTTTTAACCATTAGAACACCTACACTTATGACAAATCTTCCTTAACCTTTAGAAATTTTTAGTCCCACAAATTCAAGCCAAGATTGATACTTAAGTACAAAATATTAATAAATATCAAACATAAAATAAGATAATTTTTTTTATTTAACTTTTATATTTGTTTTTTGTCATACCATATTTTTCAAACGATTCTTTGATATTCTAAAAGCTTTTATGCTCACAGAGTGAGACAAATTAAATAACATATTTAATAACTTTTTTTAATCTTTTCTTATTTTATAAAACAAATCAATACGAGCAACTTCAATCGCACAACATACATTTTCTTCATTAAAACCCTCACAAACGATAAAATATGTGATATTGAATGCTCAATCTTTTCAACCACACCGGCTAAGACTTTTTGTATGGAGAGGAATACGTGAAACCATCGTTTTTGAGCTGCGCTTGTAGCATCGACAATAAGTACTACAGATTAGGAAAAAGCTTGGTTAGTGTTTTTCATATCAACCTTTACTTTTTTCATGTCTTCTTTTATATTTACCCATCTAACATCATTCTCAATCTCTTTCTCTCTTATTTTTTAATTATATTATTCATTACATTCTTTTTTATTGTTTTTCTCTCTTTTTAAAATTAAAAATATTAATGTATATTATTGGTATTTTTAAAATTTTAAAATAATATTTAAAAAATAACCAATTTGTAAAGTAAGTACTTTAACTTTTTTAAGAGATAGTCAATTACAAAAAAAAGAGCATGTTTAATAATATATTACCTAAATTAGTCAATTCTCAAATTACATTTTATTTTTAAAAACAGAAAATTGTTTTTAAAAAGGGAAACAAACATATTATTATTATTTTCTTTCTCCCTCCTGAACAAAGCCTTAAATATCATCAAAGCTTTTTCATCCCAATGTTCTAGCCCAAATTAAGATCCACCTCCTCAAAGTGTTGATGTTATGTTATCAGCTATAAATCTTTCGTTCTCAAAACCAGAAAGAATAACTTTACTTGGTTTTGAAGTAAGTGTTCATCCTTACCCAAAAAAGAAGAAGCATGCATCATTTTGCCCAAACCAAATCTAACTAAAGCGGTGACCGAGTTTCCTTGTAAAACGCAGACTCACCAACCATTTTGATCGGCCATTTGCACAATCAATTTGTTTCCCTCCACATCTTTATTATGTCTCAAAGGAAATTATATTTTCTTCAACTCAAGTATGGTTAAAATATAGAGTTTTCTCTTTATTAAAAAAACCCATTCATAAAAGAATTTAATTACAATGTATTAAAGATGTAAAGAATTTTTATACTGTTATACAATCATAAATTATTATATTAATAAAATTTATTAATTTATATAATAATTAATTAAAAATTATATCTATTGTATATTATAAATTTGCTGATAATATAAATTTTTCATATCGATAATATATTAAATTAAACTCTGGATGAAATGTTAATACATGTTATACACTTGATTTAATTTTAATTTATATAAATATTTTAAGGATAATTTTTACGTCTTTACAATTCTCAACATTATGGGTAATTGATTTTGATTTTGATTTTAAAAAATAAAAATAAATAATGATTTCGGGTAAAATTTTAAAACCTATAATAAGAGCATTTGAGTTTTTCTTCATTTTATTAAATTATAAAATTGATAACATGATAATCAAAATTAACTATTAGTGAAATGGAAAGTTGTAGAAAGAAAAAAAAAACCACAAGAAATTTATTTATAATTACGTCTCACTGTTACGGAACTCGTTTATATTAAAAAGGATTGGTGTGTATTTATTAGTGTATTTTTTTAAAAATGATTGTAATTTTTAAATTTAGAAAGAAGAAAAATATAATATCAATGAATAAGAATGTGATTTATCCTATTTCCTGAATAGGTTAGTGAAAATGTCAAAGGAGATTGGGATGCACGTGAAAATATATTACAACAATATATCCACACACAGATTCGATAACCTTGGTGGTGAATATTATTAAATGGGTATCAATTTGGTTGCACTAATAAATCTTAATCCGCCAAAAAAATCATAAATAAAGGACCACAATCATTACAAGTAGCTACACTTAAAATAACAAGGTGCTGCATACCATATATATCTTACGTGTGGGAAAGATGAAGTTCATTAAAGGTGTATCTTGCTTCAAGTCATATTCTACAATCAACTAATTTGCCAAATCCTAGTGATTTCAGACTTGCTGATTCAGAGTATGGGAACTTTTACATGGTAAGAAAAACATGGTTCAAGGGAAGGAATAATCACAATATTGACAATTTTTAAATGCTCATAATCATTGTAATTATTATAATGATTAATAATTATAAATATTTAAAAAATCATCTCTATATTATAAATTTGAATCATCATCACTCTTGAGAAAAAAGTGTTTTAGGAGTTATTCTTATACTTAAGTCACATGAATTTTTCTTGCATGGAGTATTTACTTTTACATTTTGTTTATATTTTTTTCTGCTTAATTACTAAATATTATTACTAAAACCTATTTTCAATTTCAATTTTTAAAATTAAAATTTGATAGACAGTATTAATATTAATTTAAAAATATCATTCCTTTTTAGACAAACTAAATTTTAAGTTTATATTAATTAATCTTAAAACATCATATCGTATAAACATAATGTTTTATAATTTTCTCCTCAATTTTAAAATTTTATTTCTTTAATTTATTATTATTTAATATCAATAATAAAATATTTATTACTATCTTTAGGTTACTTTTTACTTTAAAATTTTAAAATACTGGTACATCATACAAAGAAACTAAGCTCGGGAGTCGTCATCATCCAAATGTTAAACCTCTGAGTCTCCGTTAAATGTTCCCGAAATAAGGGGTAATGATCCATTGATAACTTGCAAGCAAAAATATACAATGATTCATTTTGTTTAATTCAAACAAGAATCGTTTGAAAACAAAATAGAAGAGCGTGGACTCCAAGGCCCAAAGCTTTTCAAGGTCTTTCTAGCTCCTATAACTATCGACCTCCCCGTCAAATAAGCTATGCAGAATTACGCGTTTTTGAATTTGAAATGATAACTACGAACGAAGCTTTGAAGTTAGAATATCAACAATTCAATTTGTGCACTCTTACTGGAATCTATACTAATCTGGATGATGTCTCACGTCAAGGATTTTGTTATTTTTTTCTTAAAAAATGACAATTAGGTTGAAATTAGACCAAATGTACAGGAATCTGAACTTCTCTAGAACGTTGAAAGAGTTGGCGTATTTTCAAACTATGATAAATTACAAGTAATCATACTGATGCCTCACCATTTTATATTTATAATCATTTATAAATCTGTACATTATATGAATCCTAATTTAGTTTAAATATTAAGATACCTACATATGTCATTGAGTCTTCGTCAATGAATTATTTTTCTCATTTTCTTCTTAAACTTTCCTTTTCTTATTCCTGTATTTATTATGTTAAATATCTGCTAACACGTTCCACTTTCTCTAATCAATTGATTCTTAAGTCGATTAATGCCACTTCTCATGATAATTTTGTTGAATTGAAAATATAACAAAACTGTTTTTCATTTTTCTTCAATAAATTGTTTACAATGTATTCAAGCTGAATAATTTTTTTCCCTTATACCTTAATGACATTTGTGGCAAATAAATAGAATTTTGATAGTTTAGTCAAATAGCATCAAGTTTCTTTACTATAATTAGTCATCAAGATTAGAGTCAATCGCTTACTTTGTTTACTGTATATATGTGGTTGCAAAAATCAAACCGCAAAAGAAATTATTACAAAATATCACTGTACTGGCAATGTGTGTTGATGTTCATGCTTAAAAAAATTAAAAATACCGTTTATTTTAGAGTGAAAACTGATTACCAGTACACTATCACTAAACTAGATGAACACTAAATAATGAACTTGTTCTTCTTTTCTATAATTGATTATTTTTAAGAAAATAATATTTAATTGTTAAATATAATAAAATTATTTATTTAATTAATAAATATTATATTAAAATATGTGTGTGATAATTGTATAAAATAATTTATAAATACTAATCAGTCAAGCACGCAAAAGCTGGAAATGGAGGGTTAGGTTTGGTCAAATTTCACAGTGCAAGTCGTGTCACTGTCATGCAAGTCTACGTACGTACTTTGGGGCTTTCCCGCATGAATCAACCGCTCCTACGCTACCAAACACCAAATGCTTTCTCACTTTATTTACGTAATTCATGTGTTCTAATATGTAAAATTATAAAATCAGTTTCTTAAAATTAATAATGTAAGACTAATTTAAAATTATAGCTGAAAGTCTGTAACTTTTCATTTATTACTTTTTTGTGAGGTTATGTTGGCGGATTTTATTCTGATAAGAGAAGGAATAAAATTTAAATATAGTATTTTATACATTTTTAGCAATCTTATTTAATTAAAATTATAATTTATCTTCATAATTAGCATAATAAATATATTTCTAGTCATATATAAGAAACAGTTTTCATTTGTCTGCTTAAAGATATCCTTACTCATAAAAAAACGTTAATATTAAATAGCAATGTTAATTTTTAAAATAATATTATAAATGTCTTAATAAAAATGTAGCCCCTATGAAGGTACTTTCCCACAGTTTCTTGCGCAATAGTAGGGCTTAGCTGTAATTTATCTGAAAAACAGAAAGAAAGAAATGAATAGAAGAAGAAATGATGAGAAGGAAAAATAATAATGAGTGGTCTTTGATGGGAATAGGAATTGCTCTCTCCCCCTACACACGGTTGCTTTCGGTGCCATTATGACACCACAAACCATTATGAGTCAAATTTAACACCGGACCCCAAAGACATAATCACTGTGACAATCTAATCAGACTTGTATTAATATTTTTAATATTATATTCAAAATTTGTGAGAAAAATTATTAATCATTTTTTTATAAATTTAATATAATAATGATGCTTTTCATATTAAAAACTATTTAAATTTAATCTTAAAAGTTGAAACTGACAAAATTCATAAAATATTTTAAAGACGTTTATTTAATTTGTAAAGCTATACACATATATGTTAAAAGTAATGTTTTTTTTTATCTGTTGTAACTAAGTTTAGTTACAAGAGGTAAGTGCGCTGAATATTTAAAGCAGTGAAGAAATCCTAATAAGTTTAGTTTTCATTGTTTAGGACACTTATCTCATAAATATTTATATTATAATATATACGATTATTTTTCAAATTCATAATAAATCACATAATTATATAAATTTTTAGAAAACTATTCAAATTATGTTTATAAAATAATCTACCAATTAATAAAAGTCAAGATTAAAAAGAATTAACAATAGACATGTGAGACATAGCTTATTACTTATTAGTATCCATGATTAAAAAAAAAATAAGTGAAACCAAGACATACATAATACCACATTATCAAACAATTTTGGGGGAAAACGTTGGAATATAGGTGATACTAGAAAAAAGCATTAAGTTAATTTTGTTAGTATATACATTACAGGTCTATATTGAAAATATGATGTTACAGAAATATTTGATATATTAATAATATAAATTATTTTTTCTATTAACAGAATTGCAAATTGTACAGTGTATTATAAATATTTATATTAATAATTTAATTTTCATTAGATAAAAGTTATATTAAGAGATAATCATTTAACACAAATCTGCCAGTTGTTTATAGTGAGATGTAATTTTTTAACACAGAATACAATTAAGCAAAAATAATAATATGAAATATAATGAATGGAAAGCATAATAAAATGTCTACTAATATTCTTAACTGGTGAATGAATGGAAAAGTTATTTGCTCATTAAATGTTACAAGTTACTCCATTGGCTAACAGAGAGTTCAAATTAAAGGCAACATGTTAAACTTGTCCACAACAAGTTCCCACGTTATTGCTACACTCTCGCATGTTTGTTTTTTTTAAGTATTATTATTATTATTAAGCAATTTTAAAAAAAAATATATAATTACATTAATAATAAGACTATTTTACATAAAAATATTAAATTAATGTGATAATAAAATATATAAATGTAATAAAAGAGGTTCCATAAATTCAAAATGCTTTGTTTGAATAAATAGTGAAATAAAAATGGATGAAATAGACGAAAGGAAATAGAAAAGAATCAAAGTAGAAATAATCGAAATGAGAAAGAAAGAAATGAAAGAGATTTTTGTAATTAAAATAAGTGAAAAGAATGTAAAAACAAAAAAATAATATAATATATTTATTATAATATATTTTTAAGATAAAATTATATCTTATATTAATTTATTTATTTACAATATAAGAGAATTTTTTAATTTTTCGAAAGCTTAAAATATATAAGAATTAATAACTTAGTTGAGCATTTTCCTTACAAAAAGTGCATTTCACGGGAAGAGAGCAACGAAATTGATAAACTGAAATTCTCGTATTCCAAGATGCATTACATTGCATCCAAACTCGAGAAATCAACTGAATGAACATGTTTCAACTCATCTGCATTTCTATCCCTCTCCTTACATGCGAAACAAACTAAAGTTAAACGACAACATGTACGTTACTATTTTCTTTTATTTTACTCCTTCTATTTTATGGATAATTTAATTTAAGTAACATAGCACATAATAAAAATTAATTTATAATAACTTTTATTTAAAATTACAAAAATTAATAGAAAATAGAAAATATTATTAAATATTACAGTTTTCAATAAAAATATATTATTGCACAAATTAAACAAATTATTATTTTATATAAAACTGACAAAATGGGTCAGCTTAAACCTCTGATAAAATACAAAACTTGAATTCTAAATTTTAAATATGAATTCAATTTAAACTTTTTTTAACTCGATCTAATTAAACTCGGTATGACTTAAGTCGATAAAACTCATAAAAACTAAGTTTTATTTTATTTTATACACTATTTTTACAAGCCTGAATTATATTTGAAAATTTCGGCTCATTTTGTTAAATCACGTTTGCCATTAATCGGCTCATATGGACAGCTAGCCAATATTTGTGAGCTCTGATTTCATATATTTTTTATTTAAAAATATTTGTTCTTTAAAAATCATATTAATTACCAATTTAGTAATACTATTATTTATTAATATCTCACTCGAATATTTAAATATATCCATAATTATGTGTTAATATTTTATGATTATTTTAATGAAAATATTTTATCGTAATAATTTATATATAGTTAATAAATTTTAAGAACATATTAACTTAAAAGATAAATATTTTAAGATAGATAAAGTATTTTGAATTGAAATCGTTCAAATAGCATTTGCATGATTTACACTCTTTTGTTACTAATATGTAACCTTAAAAGAGGGTAAATTGTGATAAGAAATACGAGTCTTCAAAGGAGTAAAAGAATAGTGGGAAAGATGAATGAATAACATATATAAAAAAAGGGTATGAATATGAGTATTCTGAAAGTGTTGAAATAGTTAAATTGTGGAAGGGGTTGGTAGCTGGCTTTGCGCAGAGTGGAGAGTTGAAGAGCGGCGACCAAAGGAACCGGAAGAGGGTCCCAACAAAAGAAAAAGGGTAAAATTGGTGTTGTGGTCCCCACAGCCCCACGTTCTCCTCCTCGCTCCCCATCATACGCATTTATTTACAAATTGCATCCAACAAAACAAAAAAACCACTTTCCTGCACCGCTCCACGTGTGACCCATTACCGTCTTAACCAATAGTATTAGTAACGCACACGCACACCACCATGTCCCCCTCATTGACCAAAGACCAAAACCCAAGCAAACCAATATCTTAAATTCAAAAATTAATAGGAAGCATCTTACGTCACCTACCTTTGACTCTCTCTCTATCTATCTATGTAATATCTATCCCAATCCATCTCTAAACATAACAGACAGCCCCTTCTCTTGTCCGCACCACTTCTCATTGTCTTTTCCTTCATCAAACGCACCATGCTCAGAGACGATCTATGCATCACCGTTCCCACCTTTTTCAGGTGCCCTATCTCTCTCGATGTAATGAAATCCCCTGTCAGCCTCTGCACCGGAGTCACCTACGACCGCTCCAGCATCCAACGCTGGCTAGACAGCGGCAACAACACTTGCCCCGCCACCATGCAGCTCCTCCGCACCAAAGATTTTGTTCCTAACCGCACCCTACAAAACCTCATCCAGATCTGGTCCGATTCGCTCCTCCACCCACCCGTTTCCGAACCGCTCCCTTCTCCGGGCCAAATCATCCAAGCCGTCGCCGACTTGGACACTGAGCACCGCTTCGGTTTGCTATCGAAAATTTTTCACTTCGCTCAACATTCTCCAGAAAACAAACTCTTCCTTGCCAAAATAGAAGGTTTCGTGAACCAATTGATTCGTTTTCTCGACAATGTCGGCGCCGGAGTAACCGGTAGCGTTGAATTTCTCGAGCAAGTCGTCAAGTTGTTGGATTTGATTCTCGATAGCATCGAAGATCCCGAGGGATTCAAAAACTCTATGTTGAAGGGAAAGAACAAGCAGAGCTTAGATTCTCTGCTTCTCGTTCTGCAACGAGGAAGCTCCGATTCGAAGATTGCCTCCGCTAGGGTTCTGCAATTCATCGCCGTGGACGCCGAGTCAAAGCTTTTGATCGCCGAGAAGGAAGGTTTGGTCACCGAATTGCTACAATCGGCGAAGCCGGAGAAAGATCCGGCGTTGATCGAGAACGCTTTGGCGAGCCTGGTGGCAATTTCAGCGCCGAAACGGAACAAGTTGAAGCTGGTGAGTCTTGGAGCGGTGAAGACGTTATCGAAATTACTAACCGAGTCGAATTTAAGCGTGGCGGTGGTGGAGAAGGTGCTGAAGCTGGTGGAAACGGCCTCGTCGACGAGGGAAGGGAGGAGGGAGATATGCGAGGACGAAGCGTGCGTGGCGGCGATACTGAACAAGGTTCTGAAGGTGTCGAGCGTGGCGACAGAGCACGCGGTGACGACGCTGTGGAGTGTGTGCTATCTGTTTCGGGATCGCAATGCACAGGAAGCGGTTACGCAGGGCAACGGTTTGACCAAGATTCTGTTACTGATGCAGAGTAATTGTTCGCCTCAGGTGCGCCAAATGTGCACTGATTTGCTCAAGATTTTTCGGGTTAACTCAAAGTCATGTCTTTCTTGCTACGACACCAAGACCACGCACATCATGCCGTTTTGAAGCTATCCAAGACAGGACACGTAATTAAAAAGCTTGTAAATCAAACCAAATTTTGATAGTCCATAGACAGATGAAAAACAAATTCAAATGAAAAAAAAGGGGAAAATTCATTTGAAGCTTGTTACTAATTCGTGTGTTGAAATTTCGAATAATTGAAAAGAAAAGAATTGCTTCTCTTACAAATTTAAGCGCAAGTTAGGTTGCTAATTTTGATAAATAGAATCGGCACTATATTTGGGTGATTCTATGTAAGTACGTTTTGTGTCAATCGTGGAGAAGGGTGGATGATTCTCTTGGGGTACAAGGTAAGGAGGGTTCATGGTTTTACTGTATGTAGTGCGTGTGAGGCTTTGCAGCAATTCGCCCACCAACTTCTACCCTTCCGTATCTTTTCTTACTTTAGAAAAAGTAACATTATATGGCAACTAACGGAGTGGGCCGAATAGCTTTTCTTCGTTTGTGATAAAAAAAAAATATAAACTGAATTTGATAGCTGCAATCTGTACCCAAATCAGGAAGAAATCAAACATTATCGTTGTTTTAAATTGATCTTAATGCAATGGGTAGAGTTCTCAGAATTTCTAGGAAGTTGGATAAACTATTCGAAAAGAGCGTTGTCAATTTTGACCATTAACAAGGCTTTTTTTTATATATGAAACCTAATTCGTGCTGAAGAGAAAACAATTAAAGAACTTGCTTATTTGTGGATAGAATAATTGGGAGATTGGGGATGTGTGGGAGTATGAAGTTGGGGAGCGGGAGAGAAGAGAAGGGAAGTGACTTAATTAAGTGCACATAAAGCAAAACAATTTGTTGAGAGAGAAAGAGACAGAATGGCGCAAAGTAGTGAAATAGGGTTGCTTTGCTGACTGTAACGGGAACTTTCTCTCTCATTTAAAATTGTTTGTTGCAAGAAAGGAATGAAAAGGATGGGAATCCCATTGAAAAAGAAATGGGTTTAAAGAGTGGAGAGGGATACATTATAGGTTTGACCACTCCAATCCCTACGGCCTACAAGCAAAATGGAATGGTTTTAGGGCCCTAAACAATGCCCACCCTACATTATAAACAATTTAAATAATCTGATCGGATTTGTTAAATCTTAATAAATTAATTATCTGATCCATAATCTTCATCATATACTAGTTTGTCAAATCTGATAAATAGTTTTTTTTTTCTTTTGCTCCGTTCAGATATCTTTAACTTTAATTCTTGCCCCATTATACTATATAGATGCACGCTAGAGATGGAGACTGGCGTTCAATTTTTAAAAATTTCTAAAATTAATTTAATTGATAATTTATAAATCTATCAGTGTCAAATTAATTACATATTACATGGTTGTTACATTTTAGTTAATTATTACATAAAATTTCAAGTTGAAAAACTTAATTTGAATAATTAAAAATTATATATAAATTAAGGTCGAGAGATCAAAACAGTAATTAAATCAAAATAATTAAAAAATAACAGTCTTTCTACTTATCATAGAAGCTTTTTGTTTACTTTTGATTTATTTTAAATAAAATTTAAATTTAAAAAAATTTAATTTACACAATATATATATATATATACACACACACAAACACAATCTAAACAGTATAAAATCTTTTACCGAGACAAGAGAAAAAAATAATTGGAGAATTTATGCTTCTAATTACAAGACTTTATTTAAAGTTTGTTTTTGAACATAAAAAATATAAGAGAAAGACTTATGTAATAGTTAATCATGTTTAGAAATTTGGAAATAAAAAATAATAGTTTATAAACTTTCTACAGCTTGATAATTTTATATTTTTAAGTTTTTCATTTGAAAATTTTATATTAACTATTTTCCTTCTTACTTATTTTTCAAACACTATTTTTATTAATCCCTCCAAATTTTAAAAGAAAGCCTTAGTAATTTGGAACATAATAGACACGTAGACGTCTCTTCTTGGGCATTAGGTAATAGGCAATTTGGCCGTATTCGTATCTCAAATCATCATTATTCTTGGACATATAAAGTAACTAATAATTTCTTAGTAAGACTAATTAATGCGCAATTTGGATTTTAGTGATATTGATACTCCATTAATTATGATTAGACAAAGCCAAAACCGCACGATCAGCATCACCTCCATTAGATTGTGTTTGGAAATGAAATTTGTGATTTTTAGATGAGGAAACCCCCAATCAGAAAAGTAAACAGGAGACGGAAGTGTGATCGGACTTCCCTGCATCATCTATTTCGAAACACTCAGAATTAATTTCTTTTTAACGACATTTTTCTATATAATTTTTATTATAATAATTAATTTAATTTTTTATTAATCTCAGTTCTTAAAACTAAATTTAAGTATTCATAAATAAAAATAATTTATAAAAAAAATATAGTTATTATATTGAAGTTATAAAAATATAATAAATATTTTTTTAATAAAATTTTATTATTATTAGCTGTTTATCTGAACTCTTAAATTTTAAATTATTTTTTTTAATTTAAACATATATTTTAATCGTATTTAATATTTTAAAATTATTTTTATTTAACTTTTAAGTAAATCTTAAATGGTCACTTTGTTAACAGTAGAATAATAAAACAATCCAAAGTGTCTTATGATTTTTTTGTTCTTGTTAAAATATAGTGAGATAATTATTATTTAAATTGTGTTAAAATTAGTAAATGACTACTTTACAGGAATTTAAAAATCAATGATTGAATCATAATAATTATTAAATATATTATTTTACTAAATTTCAGACTTAATATTATTTGATCTTGACTCTTTAAAAACACCAGCAAGTGGAAAAAAATAAAGAAAAAGATAACTAAGGTTTTATGGTATGATCACTCAGGTGAAGTATTTTATTTTTTAATTGCGTTGGAAAAGGAAAAAAACAATAACTTTTTGCTCTACATGAAAAAAAAAAACAAACAATAACTTGTCCCATATATTAAACATTATCCACATAAAAATTACGTTAAACCATTTATATAAATTAAATTAATTTACCTTTATGATTTATAAAAATCTTAATAATTATGATTTTACTAATAAATGTTCTAGAGAACTCATTAAAAGTGTTAAATAAAATATCTATTATCCTTAAAAAAAATTAAAAAGTAAATAACTAAACTTTTTAATAACATGTTCGAAAAATTAAAATTGATACTTTAAAAACACTAGTTAAAAAAATTATGAATAATTATTATATAAAAAAATTGCCAAACTATAATTTTATTTAGCAATGCAAGAGATAAATTTTTTTCATAAACTAATCCAATTCAACTATTAAAACCAAATATTAAAAAAAGAATGGCTATGTTTTAGATATTTTTATTCTCTATAATTTCAAAGCTTGATCAAATTATTTATAACATTTATTTAATTCAAAATTTACTAGCAACGAGTAAGGTATTTACTCAGCTAAACAAGTACGTGTATAGACATAAAAAAAATACTCATAAAATTTAATGAGAATAGATGTAGGTATAGATTCTTAAGTATACATAACACACTTCTTTTTTACTACATACACATTAATTCAATTCAACGTGTCTATTAGTTTAATTAAATAACTTAATTATTAATTTTTGTTATTATGTATTTGTGTTTCTAGGACCAAAATAATATATAAACTTAAAATATAAGTATTTTTAGTCATTTGTAGACTTTAATTTTAATGAAGAGATAAAGTAGTTTAATTATTTTTATTATTGTAACTTTATAATAAATAATTAACTATTTTTTACTAGTCTTGAAGAGTGCTAATTTTTAAGTTTTTGAATTGGTTATTTTAGAAGATCTTAAATATTACGTATATTTCATTCTACTTATATTTTTTAAATATTTTAGTTTAGAAAGATACACTTACCATTTATGATATTTAAATATCTATTTTTATCTATACTTAGATTTTGTTAAGTAATTATGTATTATTATTTTTATAAGCATATTTTTGTTTATAAATATTTTTTATTTAAATAAGATAGGTATGTATGTAGGTGTATGGATATTTAAAGAGTATAATTATTATTTTTTTAAATGCAGTATGAGGATATATATATATATATATATATATATATATATATATATATATCAATTTCAAAATCTTATTTTGATTTATAATTTAATTCTAATAATTTGTTTGGTTTAAATATTTGGAGGGAGAGGAATTATTCCTCTCCTCTATTTTTAACTTCCACTGTGAGGGCTTTCAAAGAAGAAAAAAAATAGCATATATTTATACTACTATCCTTACCTTGAATATTGGAGTTTAATAATTTTTTTATTTGTCGTATACTAATATATTACTTTATTTGTTTCTCTTTTTTTCTTATATATCGAATAAGGTGTCTATGGGTTTCTCTTTTCTTTTTCTAACTTGAATCAGATGGTAAGAGTCATATATTTTGATGAATACAACTATTAATACTATTTCTAATGCATTTTGAACTAGTTTTTATCATATATATATATTTTATCTAATTTACAATTTTATCTATTAAACTAATCAATAAACCAAACAGTACATAAGAGCTGTGCGTTTTGATGAACGTGACTATATGATTTATGGAACGATATTTTTATATTTTGTGTTTTTTACAATTCTTAATGTATATTTCATGTATGATTTTATATGTATTATTAATTAAAAAATTGCAGATTCTAATAGTTTCAATTTAAATTACATTTAATGAATTTAAAATTTAGAACCAAACAGTTAGACGAAGAAAGAAAAATGGTTTCAGCGTTGGAATGATAATAATTTTGTAATTTGATATTTGGAGATGCAGGAGTGAAATGATAAGCTACTGAGACCTAAAAACGAAGAACTTGTTAGAGTGCTAGAAATGATAGGAATGGTGTTCATTAGGTGGCGTGTGAGATAGAAAAAGAAAATATAAATATGATAATTGTACGTGCAAGCATTAGCTAAGCTTCCACTGCATGCCTACCTCCTAATTACCATAATCTCTTCTTTTCACTTCCGTGTTTGATTCTCAAAAATCAATGCCATATACCAAACCCACATCATCTGTGCTATCAACTACAGATCATTACGCTCGTGCCACTGGTTTCCACACCATCATTCCACAACCCATGCCTCAACACCAATAATTCATACCCATGCTTATTTTTTACTGTAAACTGAACCCTACTTTTTCATTTTATCTTTTTATTTTTTTATTATTTACAAACTTTTAAAAGCATGTTTACTCGTTACAAATTCTTCTATATGAACTTGGAATGCATTTTCTTTAGGTGGTTGTTAAATCTCTTTTATTTTTGTATATATATTTCGGTTGGTGGACTGTAAATTGGTTTATACGGTTTGGGCCATGAGAAGTCTGAGATATGAGTGGGCTATTCACTATTGTGGCCCGTTACGACCAGAAGAACTATCACAGCACGATGCTTGTTCACCAAAAACTGTAGATGCTGTTATAACAATAACAAGAATAAAGCATTATCTGTTAAATCAATTATATAATTCCACTAAGTTTAGGATAAAAATAAAATTCTTAAATACTTAATCGTATTATTTTATTTTAATAAAATATTAATTTTAAAATATTAATTTCAAATAATATATTTATAAATGTCTAAATTACATAAAATGTAATACACATGATCAATAAAATAATAGAAGATGATTTAACTTCTAGATTAGTGAATTTTATATTTTATAAAAAGATTAAGTAATGCAAGTATTTTTAAGATTCAAATCTTATATAAACGGATCGCATATATGTTTGTATTAACGGTTTAATTTTTATTAGACAAGTGTTATACTTAAAATGAGACATATCACATATATATATATTTATTAATTTAGAATTGTGATCTTAACACTTAAGTGGATTAAACAGAAGAGGAAAAGAAAAGAGGATTTGGGGTAGGAGCATCTAATTAAATGCAAAGGGCCCGACAGAAACAAAGGGTGTTTGGATGTCCCATAAGAGGGTTATTGTTTTTGGGGGTATACTGCCTACACTGTGGGACAAGAAACAGTCCTCCACTAGTGACTCGTGACCTATACGTGAAGGGCATCTTTGCTTATCCCAAAAACAAAAAGGGATGAATTGACCACATTTAATAATGATCCTATAAATAGCAAAAATATTTATCTGAAATTCTTTTTCTTTCACTTGTGAAAATCGAAGAACTTGATGCATGGAGACAAAAGAGCAAAATAATCTCTTTCAATAAATGGAAAGGTTAGTGTGAGAATAAAATATTATATTTTTTAGTTAAGCTCAATGTTGATAAAATTTTCAATAAATATTTATAAGAGTAAAAACTTAAGTACTAAAATTAATTAAAATTCTCTAAATTAGTTAAAATTATTATTATTATTATTATTATTATTTATTTATTTCTTCTTTTAGAAGGACTTCTTAAAAAATTTACATAAATTGTAACCTACTCCTATTGCGCATAAATCTTAATAACTATGTTATTTACACTGCACATTATTTTTTCTTTATACCATTCTTATAGATTTTTTAAAATTTAAAACAAATAAATGTACTTAAGAATTTATTATTGTTTATTTAAATGAATATATAAAAATGAAATGTAAATAATAATTTGGTCCTTGTGCTTATACTTTATTGAAATGTAGCAAAAATGAGAGGAAAAAAAAATAAAACAGGTAAAAGCTATTATTTTGGATTAAAAGGTGATCAATTTTTGTTTTTAAAAAATTCTCTAATTTGATTAGAAAGATAAATAAAATGGAAAAAAAATAAAGGTATTAAATATAATTTTTTTCTCAAATATACTTTTTATTTTATTTTTTCACATTTGAATTCTTATATGGATCTATCTTTAGGGTTTAGAATTAATGAATTTTATTATTCATGAATTATTTAAACTTAATTCACTAGATGATTGTTTAAATTATTTGTTTATTTAGCTAAATAAATAAATTTAAGCTCGTAATTAGATTTGACTATTTAAATGAAATACCATTAGGCTTAGGTGACATTCATAATTCACAATAGGCCTACAATGTAAAAGGAGCTTATTAACGTGAGAGATGAATTTTGATGATCAATTATATATAAATGCCACATGACTTAATACTTTATTCTTAATTATTAATAATTAGATCTAATAACTAAAGTCTGTATATATCTCTAACTCTGACATTAAAATTTGTTCTTATTCATTCACTACACACACCATAATATCAATTTTTAAAAGTCATGTTTTAAATAGATGACTAAAGGTTTTCCTTGAAAAAATCTATCACTTTCATCATTTAATCCTAAATCTTAAGACATATTTGTGAATACAGATTATATTTTATCATGATTTTACTTTAGTTTTCAATGTTAAGGTATCCTTTACAAAGTTATAAATAAATAAAGAATTAATAGATCAAGTTGAAATTATAACATTTTAGATTTGATTAAATGATGAAAAATAAAATTGATGGTCTTATCGTCTCTACCCATTTTTCTCTTTCATTTATTTTTTATCCGAATCAATCAAAGCATTGAACGCAGAAGAAACATCTAGACTTGCATTGTGACTTACGTTGCATAAACACCAAGCATGGTGTTCCGTTCCCCTCACCTCTTTTCACAAAAAGAAGGCACTAGTGGGTCAACGGAAACCCCTGACCAACTTTTATCCATAACCTACCTTCTACCTTTCCCTATTAAAAATAGACACACCCAAAGTTGACCCTCTTTGATACGCTTCTTGTGGCAAAGATACTGTGAGAGAATGTGGAGTATTGTGTGCCACGCTCACTGTTTCACACCCAAATATAATACATAATTTGTGGCAATAAACATAGAGATAAAAAGAAAAGAGAGAAGTATGTAATAAGATAGAAAAATTAGTTTTATAAGAAAGTTATTATATAGATAATATAACTCAAAAGATTTATTGTTTTCCCTGAAACCGACAGTGTGCCAATTGTATGGATATTGCAGTAGGGTCATACATAGCTAGCCATTGACCATAAGCCACATTTATACGTTGATACGCACACATATCACTATCTCAGGTATTGTACTTTTCTTCTTTTGAAGCAAATCACATCATCTCAGGTATGGTGGGGGTGGTGGTACAACTGTAACTTCCCTACCCATCATGTCCTCAGCCTCTCAACCAAAATGCTTACGTTACATTTGAAAACTATGTCTAAGCAATATAGCTATGTGTCTGAACGAGCATTCGCAACATTGCGCTCTTTTGTTCTTTCTATTGGCCACATTTCGAAACTATGTGATTTACTTTTTCTGTTTTTGTTCTTTCTGATGTAAGATTGAACAAACACTAGAGACGACATACGTGCTCGACCAAACTACGTACCCATTTTTTATGAATAATAATTTCTCTACACAATCCCTTTTTCCCTTTGGCAGATATTGGCACATTTGAGTTGGACTTGTTAAAAATGAAAGATGATATGTGCCCATATGAAATTAAGAATAATTATGTATCATATGGACCACAAAGCTCATCATCAGTACAATGATGATTAATTATATGCATTTTTTATTAATAAAAATAAATTATTACACAATCATTTGAAAAAGTGCTTTTTTGGGTATCCTAATCATTTTAAAATATTACAGTGATCTGCTCATTATATTTGGGGAACCACAATTATCAACAGCTTTTGAGATAAATAACAGTGATTTGGTTGGCCAAATCCTTGTTCACATGCATTTTCAGTCTCAGCTGGTAGTAGATTAAGCGATGAATTAAGTAGGAGAGGATCTTCGTATCTTCAGGATAGTCTCAAATCCTATATAAATGGACCAATCAAAGCTAGCTAAAAGAAAGACCAAATGCCAGTGTGGATCAATTCAATATTGGAATATTCATAGATAAAAGGAATGGATACTTTTATTAATTTCAGCTCAATTTTAAGTATCTATAAATAATAAAATTTATTTAAAAATAATTATTACTACATTTTTATATTTTAAACACAATTCAGCTCTAAAGTTTGAATTAACATTTTACATAATAAATAAATAAAATAATCCACGCGTATGAATACAACTTTCACCTTTTAGCTAGAAGGAGGAAAGATTAAGACGAAGGGTCGAAGGGAAGTGAATGGTGGGGATTCAGTGTAATCAGCATTCCAAATCAAAACAGTAATGCAATATCTTTTAAAAATGCAATCAGGTGAGCCTCCAAAGAAAACAAGGGAGCATGTGAGTGGGGTCTAGATTTTGATCACGTAATATATAACAATAAAGAAAAGCCCTACGAAACCCATAGATTTTGGTAAACCAGCCAGAAATTCCTTATATCGGTTGATCCATGAAACAAAAACTTTTTGCTTTGCTGTTCTTTTGAATTGATTTATTTATTCGTCGTTGCTTAGCCCACTTTTTATTCCAAAAATTCCAACTTTTCCCCTTACATATAGACAATTATCTATTCTCCTCAAATGTATCAAGGATGTAAAAAAGGAAGCACCACTGTCCATAAGACTATAAAATAATGAGAACATTCTATATTTCAGCATGTGCATTACCAGGATTTACTGCACTTTATTCAATCCTTTTTTTTAAGATCAATCGTATTTAATTTTTTATAAATATTTTTTTATTCTTTTTATAAGAAATAAAATAGAATAATTATTTAATTTTTATTATAAAAAATAAATGATAGATTCAAAATATATTAATTGTTAAATTTTTTTAATTTTTTTATTATTAAAGATACAAATGACTAACTATACCGTTTAATATCATATATATTTTTAAAATAAAATTTATATTTATAAAAAACATAATAGAATTAATTAATTTTTTATTCTAATAATTTAATCTTTTGTAATTAATTATTTCACGTATGATGTAATTTATTAAACATTGCAAAGCCTCGTGATTGGAGCTCTGCAGACCACTGATTGTGTTTGTTTGAAGCTAAATCATAATTCAACGCTGATTGAATGATTTATTGAAAACATCTATAGTTTTGAAAATGACATTTTCAGTTGACTGCTAATTTGTGTAACGTAGCCATGATTTTTAATTATCATTGGTAGTATATCTTGAATTTGATTCAACACCCACATAACGATAATGTCTAATTATGACAGTAGTTAGACCTTTAATTGATATAAGATGTTTCAGTCACAAACATGTATCAATGGAATGAATTAAAACCACTAATGTGATTGTATAGCATCACTAAACTCAATTCAGCCAAAAAAAGAGAGGCCATAATAACAGTGAATAAAATCCCATAAAACTAGAATTGCATGTTTAATGTGTAAATTAAGGATAAAGATTTTATTAATCTTAGTTAATTCTTACAGTTAAATTTAAGCATTTAAAAGTGATACATTTTATTAAAATGTTTATTATATATAAACTAATAAAAGTATAGCAAATATAGTTTTTATAGTAAAATTTTATTATCATTAATTTCTTAATATAACCATATATTAAATAAATTAAAATAATTATTTTAATAACTTTTATAAAATGTTGAAATTTTTATTAGAAAAATATTTTCTACTTCAGAGACTTTGTAAATATCATGAGAACATACATATGTTTGCTAAAATGTTGATAAAAAAAATATTGTGACAAATCTCTTCATTCTTGCAATAATTGCTCATATTGAAAAATATGTTTGTTACTCCTTTTAGAAATGAGCGTGTTAGTATGAAAACAAGTATAACTCAAATTTTCTTCCCTTTATTTTTGTTTATTTGTTTTCTAACAATTTAAAAAAAAAACAGTTCATTATCTTTTACTTATTTTCTCTCTTCCCTTTTTTTCCCTTTTAATTCTATTTTTTTCTTTTTCAAATAAAAACAATGGCTAATTAAGCAAGTCTGAGGATGAACAGCTTGCAAGTTAACAAGCAAGACCAGATTGTGGTGAAGGCAAACGCGACAAAGATATGGAATTATGAAGTAATTGCACACCTGAAGCCTGCAAATTTGCAATATCTTAGTTGTTTAATGAAAGAGGATGTGCCAAACCAATGCACAATCACCTTTAAAGATATCATTTAAAGCTAATAATCAATTCTCTAATTGCAAAGAACTTTTTATCATGATCTCTACCACGTCATACCTGTTAGAAAGTAAGCCAAAAAAATAGGCTATTCTGTTTTTTTTTTTTTCTGTTGTATGCCATTAGCTGTCTAGCTATAAAAGCTGATACATTTCCTGTAATGAAATACGACATACAAGTTTTCTCCTCTGTTTCACTGTATTTCTTTCTCTATGAGTTTTATGTTCCTTTATGGTATCTAGAGCAAGGTTCGTGTAAAGTGGCCTGTGAAAAAGTGGTGATAGAATTAGAAGGGTTGTAAAGTGTGTTGAAGACTGTCTTGATTCTTCAAGATCGTGTGTATTGGGAATTAAGCATAGTTTGAAGATCCTGTGAAGATTCTTTCATCAGAAGACAGGAGGATGGCTGGAAATGGTAGTATTATCCAAGGGGCTCTACCCGTTTTCGATGGGAAGATGTTTGATGATTGGCAAATCAAGATGATGGCCATATTTGGATTTCAAGATGTCTCAGATGTGATAATGGGTGGTCTTGAAGATCCTGGGAAGAAATCAGATCAATAGAGAAGAACAACACCTGGGAATTGGTGGATATGCCAGCTGATAAGAAACCAATTGAGTTGAAGTGGGTTTACAAGACAAAAGTGAATCCGAAAGGTGAGATAGTGAGACACAAAGCTCGTTTGGTTGCAAAAGGATACTTGCAACGAGAAGGGGTGGATTATGGAGAAGTTTTTGCCCCTGTGGCACGTATTGAAACAGTTCGTTTAGTAGTGTCAATGGCTAACCGAGAAGGTTGGAGCATGCATCAGCTAGACGTCAAATCTGCGTTTCTAAATGGATTTCTTGAGGAAGATGTTTATGTTCTGCAGCCTCAGGGATTCAAGAAGGAGAAGCATGAGCACAAGGTGTATAAACTCAAGAAGGCCTTATATGGCCTAAAACAAGCTCCAAGAGCTTGGAATAAGAGAATAGATGAATTCTTGTGTCAAGTGGGGTTTCTAAAGTGTGTATCTGAGTTTGGAGTTTATATTAAGACTGTGATACATAACAAGCTAGAAGAAAAACTGATAATCTGCCTGTATGTGGATGACTTACTCGTGACAGGAAGCAGTGAGAAATTGATAAATGAGTTTAAATCTCAGATGTTATCTGAGTTTGAAATGAGCGACCTTGGAAGATTGAGTTACTTCTTGGGTATTGAGTTTGTACAAACCAAGTCTGGAATCGTTATGTATCAGACTAAATACGCATCTGATTTGCTCAAGAGATTCAACATGCTGCAGAGCAATCCTGCAGGTACACCATCAGCAGTTGGTCTGCATCTTGAGCAAAATGCTGCTGAAGAACCTGTTGATCCAGCAGTCTATAGAAAGATGGTTGGAAGCTTGAGATATTTGTGTCATACCAGGCCTGACTTGAATCACAGTGTTGGGTTAATAAGTAGGTTCATGCAAGAACCCAAGCAATCACATATGACTGCTGCAAAAAGGATCTTAAGGTATTTACGTGGAACGACTGAGTTTGGAATTCTGTTTTCCAGGAACACTAACCATGAGGATATGAAGCTAATTGGTTTCTCAGACTCAGATTGGTGTGGTGATAAAGGTGATAGAAAAAGCACAGTTGGTTACATTTTCTTTATTGAAGGAGCTCCAATCAGCTGGAGTTCTAAAAAAGAGCCTGTAGTTGCTCTTTCATCTTGCGAAGCGGAATATATTGCTGCTGCTGAAGCAGCATGTCAAGCAGCATGGCTGGAGAAGTTGATGAATGAATTGAAGATTAAATTGAAGTCAAAGACAACACTTATGGTAGACAACAAATCTGCCATTGATTTGGCTAAGAATCTAATCTGTCACGGTAAAAGCAAGCATATTGAAACTCGGTTTCATTTCTTGCGTGATCAAGTTAATCAAGGAAAGCTGAATGTTGATTTTTGCAAGTCAGAATTCAGCTTGCAGATATCTTTACGAAAGCTTTGAAATATGAAAGGTTTAAGTGCCTGAGAGAATTTATTGGAGTTGTTTGTATGAAAATGTTTTTGGCTTAGGGAGGTGTGTTAGAAAGTAAGCCAAAAAAATAGGCTATTCTGTTTTTTTTTTTTTTTTTCTGTTGTATGCCATTAGTTGTCTAGCTATAAAAGCTGATACATTTCCTGTAATGAAATACGACATACAAGTTTTCTCCTATGTTTCATTGTATCTCTTTCTCTATGAGTTTTATGTTCCTTTAATACCTACACCATCCTTACGCAATTCTTTCAACACTATATTTATATTGAATCTTTATATAAATTATTAACATAAAATTCTAAATTTGATTGATAAATAGCACTGGCAATATTTTAAAAACTACATCTAAATTTTGTCTCTTAATTAATTATTCCCTTTTACCTCTAGCAGTTTCCGATGCATATGGATAAAATTCAAGTACAATTTTTTTAAGTGTTACGTTATTGGTGTTGTTTACTACTCAAAGTTATAATTTTACTTTAGTAATATACAATAACATTAAATCTAATTTTTTTAATAACGTGCAACTCTAATTTTAATTGATAAATAATGTTAACATCACATAAACAATAAAATATAAGTTTTATCCATAAACTACTCCGATAATTGAACATCTAAATATTAAGAAATAATCATAAAACTTTGTCTTACAACTTATAATATATTTGATAAATTAGTTAAAATCTTACAACTTATAGCTTATAATTAAATGATTGAATTTGAGCCGTTTGATAAAATTTACACAATGATATAAAAACATGTGTATGAGTGTAAATTGTTTAAAAGTTAAAGGTAAAAATGAAAGAGAATATTACTAACTAGGTTCTAATAAAATGGATGCTACTTATTTAGAGTGATTTTTTATAAGTTAGTTTTTTAAAGTTATAATTTTTTTTAAATTTTTATTTATCAAATAAATATACTGATTTATTAAAAAATAATAAGTTATAAACTTATATTACTAACCATACTTTAAATCTTTCTACTTTTATGCTTACAAATTATTCTAATTATTAAATAAAAACGTTTAATATTGTATGTAACATGAGTTTTGTTATATCTTCCTACGCACATGTTTTTTTAATAATTCTCTTGCCGTATAATGTAAATATTACATTAAAAAGTACATTTTTTAAAGCATATTTTTCTGGAGATCAGTTTGGATCTCTTTCAAGAAGCCTCTGACCACCGTGGCTACTCGACCAGAAGAATGAGTGGCTAACTCCACGGAACATATATAATAAGAATTACAACATTTTTTTCAAACACCTGCAATACTGCTATCGTCCGAAAATAAGGTTTATACATATTTAGATTTAATAATTTTGAGAAAAAATCATTCTTAAAATATCTTTCAAAATGCTAATAAAAATTATTATTTTTTAAATGTCAAAAAGTTACTCATATATAATTTTATAACAATAATTTTATATATATATATATATATATATATATATATATATATATATATTCTTGCTTTCCTCAGTTTTTTTGTTATTTTTCTCTCTCTTAAATTACTCGAAACAGATAAACCATAAGTATTTACATTTCAAAAATAGTGTTTACCAAATATTTTTCAAGGTTGAATGAATATAAAGTTTTAGATTTTTGCTTTATTGATCTAGTTTAGTAGTTTGTGTAATGTACGTATATTTTATTTTAAAATAATCAAATATATAATTTAATATTTAAAGTAAAAAATATATATGAAACACCTGAATATATTATAAATAGTGAAAGGTATAAAAATTAAGTATTTTGTATAATTATATAACCAATCAAATCAAATATAATGCACTCATCAATTATGGTGTATATTTCAATGAAAGTATAATTTTCATGTGTAGTGTTGTTTTAAAAAGGATATAAATGTGAAAAAAAAAGCACATGCAAAAGCACCTTAACGTTAAAAATAACATTGTTATAATTAACTTAAGAAAATGATTGTGAAAGAGTATTTGAGAATAATACAAATTTTGAGAGGAAAAATATGGAAATAATTTTGCAATTTCTAATAGAGAAAATATGCTGTTTTGCATGAAATCATAGATATTTAACTACTGAAAATTTGGACAGAAAGTATGAAAAATAAATATTAAGTATTATAAATTTTATAAATATAAACATAAATAATCTCAAAATTTTAAAAAGTTATATAAAATTATGAAGAAAAGTTAAGTATTAACTTTCATCTTTAAAATTTAGAATAAAATGAATATAGATGTGAGTAAAAAAACAAAACCATTATACTGAAAAAAATGAATATTTTTAATTAATTTCAATCTTGAAATGTACTCGCAATATAACTTAACTAAATATTTGATTTTTTAGATAATAGAATATAACATATATATTAATATACAATGTTTGAGTACTTAATGCAAACAATTATAGACACTCACTTGCTAAAACAAATGAATTTTTCTTCTCTTTAATTTTTAACTCATAGTAGGATGGTCCATAGGGCTGGGGATTATAAAAATGGGGTTAGTATAGAACTTTTCCGTTTTAAATGAGAAGAAATCGAGAGAAGATTAAGAAGAGATTTGTCCCTAACCACTAGGGATGCTGGAACCATATCACTCTATCAGACTCCGTCCCCTTCACATTTTCCTCATTAATTTAATGTCACCATAATTATTTTATTCCATTTTTTCCCCTCAATATTCTTCAATATGTGGTGAGAATGAAAAAACCAAACTAGCCTTGCTCATTCTATCAATTGCAAACACAATTATATATATATATCGACAGTACATTACTATATATAAAAAGACATCAATTATGAAACTGCTTTGCATTGTGTGTCTTTGATTGCAATTTGCTCACTGCAAAGGGATTGAAGAGGCACGAGTGCTGGGTCCCCAGAGGTTAGTGACTTAATGCTAACTACACTGCTCAACTCTCTTACTATTTCTTGTTCTTAATTAATTATGCTTTTTATTTCCTTCTCTTTTTCTGTGCTTCATGAATATGAATGAATTAATGTATGAAGCTTCCTCTAGCTTTTGGAAAACTTTATTATTTCTGTCAATTTCATATACCCTATTGCGTTTCCTGTGTCTGTTTTCAATATGTCTCCTTTCTGTTGCATTTGATGTGTTGATTCTTCATTGTTTTCTGGGATAAAAGCAAATATAGAAAATAAATCTCTAAAAGTGCAACCCACTATGTTCTGGAGCGATATCACCTATCTTGTTTTCATCCTCATCTTTTCCTCTGATTTTTCCCCCCCGTATGCTTTGTGATATTTAGGAAGCATTATTGTAAAGCAAATAAGAAAGTGAATGTGACTTAAGATAGTAGCGAAATCAAATGTCATGATTGGCATTTGCAAACGCCTAATAATTTAAAAATGATACTGCTCCATGGTATGCAATGCTTGATCTGCGATTGAAATTGTTGACCAACTGGCATGACAGGTAGAATTCGATAATCCATTTTACTTTTTGTGTAAATTAAAATCCACATGAAAATCAAGATCCTATATATGTATATACATATATTTATATGCTAGGACAATAAGGGTCATTTTAATGATACCAAAAGGTGTCCTTGTAGTATCAAATCTGTAATAGTAAGCTGAATTTTTTGTTTTCTGATTTGTAAATGCGACGTGGATTTTGGTAAACATGGCTTCTCGTGTTGTCACTCAGAATAAAAGCATGGAGCATGCATGTGAGAATTCTCACATATCTTGTCTTTGCACCAAATTGTAACCTGGAACTCGATAATGGCGGCTATGTTAGTTTTGATTCTGGGTTCAGCCATTTTTCCACTATGCTTCATTTGGGTTCTCCCAATCCTTCAAACCTTCCTCATTACTCTCATAATTTGTGTTAATTTTTCTGAAAATTAAGAATAAAAAGTAACACGGCATATATATCAATAATACTAAGAAATCCACGTAACTTGTATTTATTTATAAGAAATGTATTAACAACCACAGTTAAAAGGTGGTGTAAATGGTAGGGAAGATTGATTGCAGATTATCTTCAATTATTGATACACATTCTTTTTAAATTTTCGTTGAATTGCGTTACATAAAGTAGCCGATAGAGCATCTGAATGATTCGCATACGTATAATGTATCCTTGTTTTACAGACATATAATTGAGAGATATGTGTCAGACTTTACAACATATATTTCGTTATATTTTTATATGTATTAATACAATTTAATTATTATGGGCACATGATAGCACAAGTATAACAACTTGGCTTGAAGCAATACACGAGTGCAAGAGTCTGAAACATCCATTATATTACAGCGAGCAGTGCTTGTGCGGTTTGGTTTGGGATAACATGAAACAGATAATGTAATGAAGCAAATTTTAAGAATTGAAAGGGGCTTCTCACCGTACACTCCGTGGGAGTGGCTCCCCACTTATTAGTGCCATACACCTACCATGGTCCATCATGTTTCTCAGACAAATTTATTCTCATACTTTTTATAAGAATTTTCAAGAAGTTTTTTTTTTTTAAAATTTTCTGTTGTATTAAATTTTTACATAAAGATGTTTAATTAATTGTCATACACTTATTTGTGAATTTTTATCTTTCTCTTGAGAATAAAAAAAGATAGTTGGTTGTAACTGCATTTCTCATTTACATTAATGAATTAGATAAAAATTAAAATAATTTTTTAAAAAATATATAAATTATTAATAAATTTAATCATACTAGTTAAACTAATTAACTTCTTAATTCAAAGTGATTAAATGGTCGTATATATACCTTATCAACAGTACATTGTCAAATTTATTTACTTAAAATTATATTATTTTAAGATTTGTGTGTTTACTTAAAAAAATTTATATTTATGTGACTCTTAATTACGTGAGAATCTAATTTAATGAGTACAGTGTATGTATTTTACAATTAAATTATAAAATATTCCATATTACTCTGAAAGCACTTTTTCGAATTAAACTCTACCCGCAATCAGATGACAAGGAAAAATCTAAAATCAACGGGTGTAAATTGGGTGAGTGAAAGCGGGTGACAGTGGAGGGAGGTTTTGGAAGCTTCGAAGGATGCTAAGTGGTGATAATGATGTATACTATGATCCATCTTATCATTTATGTTTTTATTTTTATTTTTTTCACATATTTTTCTCTCCTAAAATGCATGTCATGCCCTCTTCCGTTCTATTTTGCCTTCCCCTTCTCTTACAGAGAGTGGTTCAAAATTCTCACACAAAGAAACTATTGATTGCATGGCCACACTCTCCTTAGGTCCTTCCAATGACTATTATACTCTTTTAAATAACACATACCGTGAGAACAAGCTCTTCCAAGGCTTCAATGGATGATGGGTCCTCCCTCTATCTCAGTTGTTTCAACTCAATCACGTGAGTTTCTTGTTCTGGCTTGTTGCTCAAAAATCCACCCAAAAAGACAAGCCCAGTTTCAAAGAAGTTTCTTTTTTCCCTGAAACCCCTTGTGCAGAAAGAGGTGTAATTCGGGATTGGCTTTCAGAGAACTGATAGCTCGAGGTGATAGAAAGTAGTAATAGAGAAAGGTCCTTTCCATGTCATTGGCATAGGAAGCCAAGGTATATATAATAATAATAGACAAATTTTTATTAAATTTCATAACAGTTAGTATTATTAAAAAATTAAATCTCATAGTTTTTGATAAAAAAAATTATTACAGATATATCAATTAGACCGTATATGTATAATTGTATATGCATATAAAAGCTTTAGGTTTGTCCCTTGTTAAGTGAGACCCTTTTCTGATGTGCACAAGAAGATGTATCCTTTCTAATCTGTGATTGAATTAAAATGCCAACTAAGTCTATAAGAGAGCAACAAAGCCATAGCAGATGAGAGCGTAACACATCTTGCAACGAGACCAACAACCCTTCATTAATGGCACAAGCAAAAACATTACACGGAGCCCAAGAAATTAAAATCTGAACTGCATTGCAGAGGAAGAGAGTCGGTGTTATAGTAATGTTTTGCTGTAATAGGAACCCCTATGGGGGTTCTAAGTAGACACCTACCTCTCTTAGGCCTTGAGAGTTTCGAGTCATCGCTTTCTCTAGCAAGACTAAAAGTGCACTTCCATAGCTCCAGTACTGCTTGTGCCTACCACTTCTAGTACTACTACTACAACTACACCATTTTTGCTTCTCAAACTTTTATCTTGAGGATTATCGGTGCTGTAATAGCCATTAAACATTAATGACCCTTAAAAACAATGCTTGCTACCAATCATCAATCATGGAATTATCTAGCTGTACGGGTTTTAATTAATTAATTAATACTATCATTAACACCACTTTTTAATTCTTGGCACGCCCTATTATTTGTTGCCTTCCATGCTAAGAGGGGAGTATTAAAAGAAGAAAAAAGAAGAATCATTTTGCATAATGAAAAGATCATGGAGTTGCTGTTTTGGTTGAATAGTCTGAATATGGATCTGTGGTTCTGGTTCAGCGTTGTCACAACACTTATGCTTGATGTAGGCATATTCTTTTCATGTATCCTCGAAAGTGAAATGCTTTTAAAAATTCTGTACTTTTTGTCTCTTCACTTTTAATGCAATATATATAATAAGCTCGATGTTAAACTTGTGTCACTATTTGATGATTAATTAAACTAAACTAATAATGACCCTGATGCTGAGATTCTCTCTCTCACTTTCTCTCTCTTTCTTTGTGGTTAGTTATGACAGATAATGAAAGAGAGAGATAATAGGTGGGGATTACAACAAAGCATGAAGGTGTAGAGTGGTTGTTGTTGCAGAGTGCAGAGAACAGTAGCGTCTTGTTTACTGGGCCGCGCCGCTCGTGTTTGTCGCTCGTGCGTGCGCGTCTTGCAGTTGTTGTCTTCAATCTCGAGGTGACTTAGCTGGTTTGTTTTCTGGGTGACACCACTTTCCTTCCTCCGCCAGTTTCTCTCATGTCTTGAACCGTGCCACCTCTGTTCTTTGGGTTGGGTTCACTGCACTTGGATTGGAGGGTCTTGTTTTATGTGACCCTTGACTTGTTTCTGTGGCCACCATAACTGGAGGGTCGGTGGTTATGTTGAATTTTGGTGATGTTGCTTGGTTTTCAAGACGGGTGTAGTGTTTCAACTCCAAAGGTCTTGGCTTCTTGTTGTGTTTCTTCTCGGTTGTGGTTTTTAATTTTGTTATATTATTCTTTAGTGTTATCGGGGTGTGGGGAATAATTTATTTATTGTTCTTATTTTTTTTAAGTATTGGGATCCTGGTGAGGGTTTCGAACATGCAAACAAGTGTTGTCATTGGTTGTTATGTGGAGCTGGTGAGTGGTTCCTCGTACTTGGTCCCTGCTTCTGGTGGTGACATTTTATATTCAGTTGAGTTGTGTTCAATCAGTGAGAGAAACTCGGTCCGTTGATTTTGGGGTTCAAGTTGGTATTTAAGGTGGGTTGCAAAGAAGGGAATTTGGTAGTAAAGGGAAGGGTTGGAAGTGACAATTTTTTTTTTCATGTGGGACGTTTGTGTTTGAGTACAAGATATGCTGATCTCTGATGAAGGAGATAATGATGTGTTTTTTGACTCGTTGGATTGCTTGTCACCAACCCAAGAGTCTTTTTTGACAGAACAAGAGTTTGGCTATGAGATTTGGGTGAATGAGCCTCTCAGTGTGAAGGAAAGGAGGGAAAGATTTTTGCTGGGTATGGGACTGGCTTGTGCTTCTTGTTCTGATGTTCGTTCTCAAGAGAAGATGATGAGTTGTGATGCCTCATCAGTGAGTTTGGGACTAGAGAGGATCAGAGATTGCAGTGGAGCTATCTCAAATGATTGTAGTTTGCCTGATCAACAAGTTCCTGAGGAATTGATTCTCTCAGGAAGGGAAGCAACTTCGGAAGCACAAGTCTTGTTTGATGAATCGAAAGGGTGCTTTGATGATAAACCAGAAGGGAAGGTTTATGAGGTTTCTTGTACAGATCAAGAGCTCAGACATGGATCAGCTGAGGCTCTAGAAGAATTTCAACATTTTGATATGGGTAAAAAGGAAAAGAAAAGCTGGTGGAAGCACTTTATAAACAACAGGAAAGGAGACGGAAGGAAAATCAGATCAAAATTCAATTCAGGGAAGAATAAAACTTGCAGAGTAAATGTAAGGCTGAATAAGAAGAGTTGGATGGAGTTCAGTGCACTGTATATTGGACAAGAGATTAGAGCGCACAAAGGCCTAATTTGGACTATGAAATTCAGTCCCAATGGCCATTATCTAGCTAGTGGAGGTGAAGATGGTGTTATACGCATATGGCGTGTGACATCACTGAGTACATCTAGTATTAGCTTCACTGCAGAAGACAGTGCTGTTAGCAGAGCGAAACATGACATCTCTTGTTCTCGGAAGAAACCCTCGAGTCAATCCTTCATTGCTCTTCCAAATAAGATTTCCAACATTGAGGAATCGCCCTTGCAAGAATTTTATGGTCACTCCAGTGATGTCTTGGATTTGGCTTGGTCTAATTCAGATGTGAGTTAAACTTGTAGAAGCTTGTTTTTTCTTACACCCATTTCTGCTGTAATTTATATTTTCTCTGTTTGCAACTTCTATTAAATCTGATCTAAGGTATCTATTGCAGACTCTCCTTTCGTCTTCTATGGATAAAACTGTTCGCTTGTGGAAAATTGGTTGCAATCAATGTCTAAGAGTTTTCCATCACAAAGACTACGGTAAGTATTATTTACAATGTATGCTTTGTTCATTTTCATAATTTGCTATGAGTAATATGAGCATCTCTTTATCCGACAAGTATAATCATTATTGTGTCTTGTTTTCATTGGAAACAGTCACTTGTATTCAGTTCAACCCCATTGACGAAAATTACTTCATCAGTGGCTCCATAGATGGTAAAGTCCGAATATGGGGAATACATGAAGAGCGAGTTGTTGACTGGGCATACGTACGAGATGTGATAAGTGCTATAAGATACCAACCAGATGGAAAAGTATGTTGTGAATGTTTGACTGAATCACTGTGATTTTGTATGTCCTTTTACTAATCACAATTATTGAAACGTTTCTCTATTAGATATTGAACCTATAGCTATTTGCTCATGCAGGGGTTTGTTGTTGGTTCCCTCACTGGCACTTGCCGATTTTATGTTGCCTCAGGTATCAACTTGTGGGTCACTAATTAATATAGTCATGAACTCCCTGTTAGTGGGGGAAAAATGAGAATGAATTATAAAGTGTCTAAAGTGGATTTCTAATGGTTTAGGCAAACATTTCCAGCTTGAGGCGCAGATTCGTGTCAATGGAAAGAAGAGAACGTCTGGCAACAAGATTACTGGCATTCAGGTATTATTCTTGAAACATCCTCACTGCTAAATGTTATACTTCTTATTACTTCCTTTCTTAACAGATGGACACCCTTGTTCATTGTAGTTTTCCCAGAATAACCACCGAAGAGTTATGATTACATCAGAAGACTCCAAAGTTAGAATTTTGGAAGGCAATGAACTTGTTCAAACATTTAAAGGTAGACCACTAAACATTGATCTGTTAGTGGGAGAACATTACGATAGTTTTCAAAATTCACTTTGAGTTGTTAATTCTGTGACTTGTCACTTTTATTTGGAGGCTGGTTAATTGAGATATCACGGAGTGTTGTTATATTAATTTAGATTGTTTAATTTGCATATTTTTTGTGGTGTGACCTTTGGCTTGGTAATGGGTTCCCTTATAGGCCGGCCAGCTCCTTTATTTCTTTTAATGTCTCTCAAATTTTTATTCTTGAAATAATATGTAGCAATCAATTGTTTTGCCGCAAAAATGTTGAATTAGTTAATATCTTTAAACAGTTGCATGATTTGCCAGTATGATCTGCTGATTTGATTCCCTTACACTGTTGCATACTGCTATATTTAGACTTTAGCGATAGTTCTAGAAATTGGAAAACATATCACCTTTAGTTTTAATGCCTACTCTATCTGTCTAACAAAAACTAATGTGCGTGGTAAATACTGTAGAAAATCTTTTTTTTCTTTTCTTTCCACAGATAGGTTAACTCATAAGTTGTTCAAGTTAAACTACTTCAGTATGGCACTGTTTCCACATGACTTTGATTACAAATATAGTTTACTTAATTGGAACCTCATGACTTGATTACCTTTTTGGCTGTTTCCAGATGCACATTGCATTATTTCTCCAATTAAGAATAATATATTTGATCACTGTTACATATTCATGCTCTCCATTTTTCTAAAATTTAGTATGTATGCTTTACCTACAATCTTTAGGGGTGTGTTTTAGGTTTTATGTGTGGATTGTACGTGTTCCTTATCTAATCTTTGACTTTACCTATACTAATGTGTGACTTTTATATGATTGCAAAACTCATTGGAACATTGATAAATTTAAGATAAAGCTTGTTTCCACCATCAACATTACATTCTTGATACTTGGTTTACATGAAATACTCTAAATTGGTTTATACTCCTTTTGGCAGGCCTTCCAAAGTCCGGAAGTCAGATGTCTGGTTCATTTACTTCATGTGGAAAACATATAATTTCAGTTGGAGAGGACTCTCGCGTTTATATTTGGAACTTCAATGACTTGGGAAGTGCTTCTTCCAAACAAACGAAGTCCAAGTATTCTTGTGAGTACTTTTGCTCTGAGGGGGTTACTGTTGCAATGCCTTGGTCTGGCATGAGTGCAGAACAAAGGAGCTCTGGCAATGATTTTGCTCATTGTTCTTCAGAAATGCAACACCAATTAGAGGGTGCTCATGGGCTTAGGGAGTCGGAACGGTTTTCTTTCGGTAGTTGGTTCTCCATTGATGGCACATGCCGAGGTTCTATGACGTGGCCTGAGGAGAAGCTTCCAAGCTGGGATTTACCTCTTGCAGAAGTTGAATTTGATCACCATCAACTATGTAACAAAGATCCTTGTCATGACAAATGTGTATCAGAAACATGGGGACTATCAATTGTGACTGCTGGTTGTGATGGAACCATCAAGACATTCCACAACTTTGGATTGCCCATTAGGCTTTAGGACACTGTCATGGCTTTGTTGGTGCAGAATAACATGGTAACTTACTCACATTCAAGGGGCTCTTTGGTTTTGTCTTTCCATATGAGTGCTTTTGCCAGTTATCTAGGTTGGTTTTACTTGGTGAAATGTGGGCATTCACAAAGGAGTTTCTGGGCCTTGAACTCCTAGCAGAAAATTGAGGCATGGAGTTAGATGCTTATCTGAGCTATGTCATGTCAAGCCTTCTTGACATGTTTCACGAATTGGTACTACACTTTAAGTATGTTACTCATTTAAAATGGTCTGCTTGTAGTGTCAGGCCCCAGGACTCCTGATCCTTTTTGTGCAACATTTTTTTGTGAATATTAGTTAATTTATACGATAGGTATAGATCAAAAAAGGAAAAAAAAAAAACAATTGAAATTTTGTTCCAATATAAACTTTTTGTTAGAGCATGCTTAGGTTCCCGGTTAAATGATCATAAATTCATATTTATTTTAACATTATTAGAATAGTTTGTGTCAAATTTATATTTAAATTCTCATAGATTTTTTAACGTGTTTTAAAAAATTAATATAATAAAAAAATATTTTTTTTCATAGATTAGAAGTTTATTCAAACTGGATTGTTGTATTATACTATACAATCATGTATTATATCGATAAAACTTAAACTAATAATACAAATAAAGTATTCATTTGGCTTATTTAGAATTGAAGGTGGTGTTTTGGATGATAGCTTTATTTAAGTAAGGAAGAAATTGAAAAATTATTACTTTCATAAAGACATAATGATATAAAGTTACGATGGTGGAGAAAAGAAAAACAATACATTTAACATATTCAATAACAAAGAATGGGTGAAACATACCACTGTATCAAAATGGCATACAAGAAAATTTAAATATAACTTTTATTCCTAATTCTTGTTGAATGGGTTAATAAGTAAAATTGAATTTTGTCAAAGCAAAAATCTTGAAAACAAATTATTGGTAAAAATCATTGTAAGCCCTATATCTTGACATACATAGTAACCTTTTATTGTCGAAATGGGATAATTTTACTCGGAACTTTTAATCACCAAAATTTTATATATACCCAAAAGAATGTGTATAAATGCTAAAACTTCTTTTATCTTCCTAATTAATGTCTTTAAAAATTGATTCAAACATATAATTTTTTAGTAAAAATCATGTTAAAATATATTAATAATGTTTTTTAAATCTTATTAACCTCCAATAAATACATAAAAAATAAATATTCTTATATTTGTTAAGAAATATTTATATTTTTAATTTTATAACTAATCAATATTAATTAACATTCGTGAAATATCTTCAGTAATAGACACGGCTTTACCCACTCCATGATAAAACTAGAAGGATGAATTGCTTGAATAGATGACAACTGTAGAGATTCACAAATTTATATTAAACAAATGAAATGAGAATGCTTAAGGCTAAAAAAGATAGCCATACGTGGTGAAAGACGCTAATCAACCCTGGTGTGTCCACGTGGCATGACCACAGGGCTTTAAATTTTAAAATTCAAAATAAACAAAAAGTCGTGTCTGCAACTTCAAAGCACAATAAATAAATAAAACACATAAAAAGAAGAAAGAGATGGGAATTTGCGAAGGTTCTTGGTGGTGTGAGAGTGATTGTGACGATGATTCCACAAGATTCTGACGTTTACGATTCACCAACACAGCGCATCATTCACGTCCAAAAGGTACTCCCAATTTCCTTCACACTGCGCTGTGAGCTTCTTCTTTTTAATTGTCACAATATTTTACTTATCAACAGTTTCTGGAAAGACCGAAACTAGTTCGGTCAATTTTAACAGCGATGCCAAGGGCTTACTGTGAGTTTTGACGGAATAGTCCTAGTCAAAGTTGAACGATTTCATGTTTATATATATACATATATACACTCCTGAAAATATAAGGTAAAATAAATTGTTTTATGTTGTCTCTATTCAAAACCCGTATCCCAGTTATACCACTTACCGATTCGCATACTAACACTTCCTATTATCGTTTCCTACTATTTAATCTCACTTCCCTTGACAATGACATAAATAGAAGGTTAAAATGAATATTTGGTCTCTATAATTCATAATCATTTACGAATTATTATGTTTTGTTAGGTTTTGGTTCATTAACAACATTAAAAAATGTTATTATTAGTTAAGTTACTGTTGATGAACACACTCTCCACGCTTTAGACATATGAGTGTGGAGATTGTAAGTTGATTTTTTATTTTTATTTTTTTACATTACGCGGTAAAGCTGTGGAACCAGGTAGATTGTACTGGGAAAAAGTTATTGGGGTCAACAATAGGTTGCATCGGAAAATCCACAGGGTCAATTGTTCTTTTCCAGTCAAGGGTAGCTTATAATTGTAGCCACGTTTGGTTCGTAATCGAATACCATTTTGAATTTGAGTTTGGCCTAACTCAGCCTTAAAAGCTAGCTTGTAGATGAAGATTGCCTTAGCTTTTGTAAACTTTATTTTAGCCATATCTGTACTCAAGTGTGTAGATTGTTAAATTGGTTTTTTTAACATTTTACTGAAAAAGCTGTGGAACCAGGTAGATTATACTTGGAAAGCTATGGGGTCAAGTAGGTTGAATCAGAAAATCCATGGAATTTTTTTTTCTAGTAAAAGGTAGACCAATATATTAGTAAAAATAGGTTCTAACACCATTTTAAATTTGAGTTTGGTCTAACTTAACCTTAAAAAGATATCTTGTCGGTGAAAATTGCCTTAACTTTTATAAGTTTTATTTTAGTCATATTTGTACTTGATGTGGGATCGCAAAATATAAAAACTGCATGGACTAAATGTGTATGAATGTTAACTATAAGGACTACATGTGTATTTTAACTTAATTTGAAATGTTAACAGGACCTTTCTATATATATATGCTCTTAAGAGAAAATGTTGACAGGACCCTTTCTATATATATACTTTGCTATTTGTTTTTAATGGTTCTTTTATCTCAAAGTTCACTTTAGTGAGAATTCATCAATGGCCATTAAATAGCAATATTTTTCCGTTATCTTAAGAAGTTTTCAATTTATTGCTTGTTTGTTTCATGACCTAGTATGAGAATGTGTCCATAATTTTTTCAATGAACTTTACAGATAAATATTTGTCAAATATGTGGTGATAAAGGAGATTTAAAGCGCCTCATATACTGTGTCCAGTGTAAAGCTTGTGCTGAGCATAGGTATGTATGCGTGAGTTGTCATTGACACTTTTAAATCATTGACAATACTTTGATTAGGTTTTGGATAAATAATTGAAATTCTATATATCCAATTTGGCTTTTGAGATCTACGAAATTTGTTCACCTGAAAGTGTGTTGTCGATATATATGTTATCATAAAAGAAGATATCTATGTATTAATAAATTTTCAATTTGATCCAATGTTGATGTAAAGCTCTTTATACTGTTATTAAACAAGAACATATTATACCATTGTTGCAACAAAAATTTACAAATATAAACTTTTTATGTCTTGGTTATTAGGTAGCACCATTTGGTTTGTTAGAGTATTATCTATCACATTATATGAAATATAACAGAATTTGACTTCAGTTTCTTCATCTCTCCAATATTTATATACCAAAAAGATGTAGGAAGTCATGGTCACTGTCTAGTTTTCAACAATAATCCTCATGAGGAGTGCTAACAATACACTTTTTAACATATTCTTGAGTGTTGGTTAAAATTTATTGAAAATTATAAAATTGAGTACGAGTTAGTAAATTTAGAAAGGGATCCACATAATTTTTGTGATTATCAATAAATTTCAGTCAATAATAAATAGTGTATTAGAAAGTGTATTATTAGCATTTCTTTTTCCCAAAAAAGGTTAAAAATAAATAAAAAATATTGAGGCTGACATTCTAATGAGGTAGAATGTGTTAATTTGAAATTAAATAAGGAAAATTTAAAAATTGTAACTGGTGAACTAATTAGATGACCAATGACCTACTTGACCGTTCACATACAATATATTTTCTAACATGTCCTCAAGCTGGAGCATGTATATTATATAATTTAATCTTGAAACATTAGTTAATTTGAAGAGTTAGCAAAGAATATCTGCCAAGTTATCACACTGGCAGTTGGAATTTCTCAAGAGTTGTTTTTTCCATTATAAATCTACCAACACTATCAATTTGCTTGGTTGTTTAACGAAAGACTAGATGAGAAGCTATATGCATAGAATTAGATTATAACACATGAGCTTCTTTGGTTATGATTCATATTTTCAATCCTTTGTTTAGTAACTATTTTAACTGTAGGAGTTCAAATGTTGGTATTCTCATTAAATATCAAGCAAAGGGGGCTACAATTTTTGAGTAACTATCTTAACAGTCTGAATTCAGATATTGCAGTTCCCAATGAGTATGAAACAAAGGGAACTTTAGCATGTGAACTCTTATGGTCAAGGAAATAGTTAAAAAAGGTGAAACTATGTGGATCACAATTGGTGAAGCTTATATTTGATCATCAAGCTTGTCTACATATAACATCCAATCATTTATTTTGTGAAGGGACTGGTGAAATTGAGATTTACTATTACTTCATAAGGGAAAAGATTGAATCTAGAGATTGCTGCTGCATTTGCAAAATTCAAATGACTAGCTAGCACATAGTTCACTATCCCTTTGAAGTTCCCAAGATTATATGTAACAAACTAGGTGCATACAACATCTATGCTTAATATTTGTATATGCGTACAGTTAAGTAGTACTCTTATTAAGGAGCTTACTATTTCTTGTTATTATGATTTAATTTTCACTGCACCAGTTTATATGGTGATGTGCGGTCTGATTAGAGCCGCAATTCTTAGGAGTTTCAAATACAGAAATGGAGGTGCTCCCAAATTGGCTCTTGCCATGATAAAACTGGAACCTAAGATGTTGTCTACCTTGATTTATGTAAAATATGCTTAACAATTAGTTTATTTACAGTTATTGTCTAGAGAAGTTCCACAGAGAAGATGATGGAACGGTTAGCTGGAAATGTGAGGACTGTGCTCCAAACGATCCCAAATATGGATCTGAACAATTAAGAAAAAGCACACGCATAAGTTATGCAGCTGAAGCTAAATATAACAGGATGAAAATGCAAAAGGAGATTATTGCGGTTAGAAAACCAAAATCTGTCGGATCATCTGATGGTTTTCATGCTGAATGCCTTAGAAAAAATAACATTGACAAGAGACAGCTGATCCTTGAAGAGAAGAACAGTCATTTTGAGGAACCTGAATCACGTAAAGGTCCTTTGAATAATCAAGAATTGGAACATGAGAAATATGTTGATTCTGAAGCCTTAACGTCTCAGCGCATGTACTATCCGGAGTTTGACAAGCATAGCCTTGCTCACCCACTTAATGATCCAGTTTGGACGTGAGAGCTTTTACTTATTCTGTGTGTTGAAGTTGCTGTTAAACTTTAGGCAAATCCACTATACTTAATTGATGTAATGGTCTCAAATAATATTGTTGAATTACAGGTTATTATATGCACCTTATTTTCTATATATATACACATTACTTCTTTTTTCCATTTATAGGGGGCAATTTATGTTGAACAACGCAACAAATATTGGATGTGTTGCTTATGCATCAAGCGAAGCTTCCCCAAAAGTGCATTCAACAGTAACAACGCTTCCTAGACTGCTTGATGTGGAGATGTTATTGAGATACGCTATTTGGCCCGAGAGTTTTGACATGTTTCCTCCTAATGGTGATAGTATTGGTCTCTATTTTTTCCCCCAGTATGAAGGGTATGCTTCTTCAGCGTATTATATTCTGCATACTGATTGGCAATGTAATGTTCTAGGCTTCCCTTGATTTCGAATATTCTCTTCAATTAGGGATGAGACGGTCTTTGATGCTGTGTTGAATGATGTAATTGAAAAAGAACTTGCTCTCAAGGCAGTCATTGACACCGTGGAGCTCCTCATTTTTTCTTCATATTTATTACCCCCAAATGATAGGCGTATGTCAGAAATTTAATGCTTTTGCTGTAAATTTAGAAATTTTGTTATGAAAGTTTTTGATTCATTGACTTATCTAATTTTCCAGGAATTTGTGACAAGTATTATTTGTGGGGTGTTTTCAAACCAAAGCCAAGAAGTGGGAATATTCAGTCCAAGTAATCCTTTGAACAGAATAGTAGTTGGGTTCTGAATCTGCCGTGTCAACTGTATGAAATCTCAGATCGGATCACAGATAGTATCTTTTGGGAGTTCTACATAGGAAATATAGGGCTCCAGACAAAATTATTATGGGCCAACCCATTGTATTGGGGACAAAGAAGAGAACTTCTGAGAGCATTTAATGTAAGGTCACATAAATGGTTCATGATTTCTGACCCACAATGTGGTGCTAACCTTACAGTTACAAAAATCTAATCATTTCCTTTTAGGAATTTTTTTGGTTCCATATTTCCTTTCTAGGATCAAATTGTTACATCGTATAAACTTAAAAAAAAATATTGGAATAAACTTGTGCAAAACTTCGAAAGGAATAAATTTATATAAATAACAAAGACCAATCAAATTAGATTTTCTAGGTTGGATTGCTATTTGGTACAATAGTGTTGCTCTTTTATTTTAAAACATTGTCGTACATATCATCTTACAAAACTTTTATTTTTTTTGTCCAGGAGAGGGAGTAGGGATTTGGGGAGAGGGATAGGGTTGTGGTTTTTACATTTGACAGGGTTTCAACTCTGTCCTTTACATTTCATGTTTCACAAAACTTTAAACTCTGGATTATTCCCTTCCTTTTTGTTGATGACTTGTCTAAAGATGAATCAAGACTTGAGCATTTGATAATGTGAATTGCAAGCCTCTTGTTCGTTTTCACAAAACAGGATGATCAAAGGATGTTAGTCACAGTAGTTATATGACCTAAGGCTTAATGTTTAATCCATGAAGTTACATTTGGAAAACTTTTGGCCTTCCATTCATTGAGATTAAAATTGGGAAACGTATTGCTCCCACAATTTTAGAGTAAATTTTGTAGTCCCTAAAATTTTAACATTGTGCAAATTAGTTTCTCACATTTATAATTTTAAATATTAGCCATTAAAATTAAAAGGTGTTTATTATTTTACTTCTTGTTATAAAAAAAACGTTAAAATATAATAACAGAATGATAATTTATAATGTTAAATAATTTATTAAAGTCCACTTTAAACACAAAATGACATTATTTTAAGATCTTTAATTAATAGTTTATCTTTATCCTTAATTATTGAGATTTTTACACATAAGCATGTAATTCTCTTTTTTTCCAATGGTTATCCCTTTTTTTAACTCATTAGAGTGTCGTGCCTAAGGAAAGACTCGTCAGCTGTATTAAATGGAGATGCAATTTTCGAATTATATCAAAGTTGGATAGTATTAGAGGATATTTCATCAATCTACTTTCTAATGCTTTATCAGAAGTAGGTTATTCTCGTTGACAATGTCATAGGATCTTTCATCAAATCAAGAGTGACCGTGCATTGGAATTGGATAGGGAACCATGAGTTTTTTTTGTGTGCATGTGTTAGTAGGTTGAAATTATTATTTGAACGTCAAAGTTTTCTTACTGCGTAGATCACTTCAAATTTTAATGTTACTAAAATGAGGTGAAAAATAATATTTTAAAACACAAAACATTGTCAAGAACTACCAGAAAATTATTCATACATTGTAAGATAATTTGAATAAAAATTAAGATAAAATGTAACAACTAAGAAAAATAAAAAAGATAGAAAAGAGAAGAAAAAAAAATGTTACAAACTCAATTCACACTACAGGAAAATAATGGTTTATTCATGGTTAATTATGACATTAATAAGGGTTTAAACCATCGTAAATGATGTTACTCACGGTTGACAAAACCATAGTTAATTAAGCGTGACAAATAAATTACAGACAATTTTGAACAATCGCAGGTAATTTTAATATTTTTTAGTTATACAAATCTCTATTAATTAACAATGATTTCTGATAAATGTCGTTAATTACCTGCGGTTTATTAACCATCATTAATTACCTGCGGTTCATTAATCATCTTTAATCACTTGCGGTTCATTAACCATCGTTAATTACTTTCAGTTTACTAACCATTATTAATTACTTGCGATTCATTAATCATTTTTAATTACCTGCGGTTCATTAACCATCGTTAATTACTTGCAGTTCACTAACCATTAGTAAATACCCGCGATTCAGCAACCCTTGTTTGTTACATTGGGTTTGGTAAACATCATTAAATACTTGCGATTTTTAAACTTCCATTAAATTTCGTGTAAATTACCCGTAGTTTGAAAGTCTCATTAAATACCTGCAATTTTGAAACTCCCGTTAATTTACCAAAATTGCCAGTTTTAAACCCCCAGTTAAATGCATGTGCTAAAATATATAAAATTTGGATAATTAAAATTGAGCTTATTTTTAATTTACCTGCATATTATATAATATTACATAAAAATCAAATAATTTCCTTTAATTGATAAACATAACAAATTTTAAAAATCACAAACACTTATATAAAATCAAAAGTCATACATAAAGATCTCATAATACACACTTATAATAATATTCTAATTAAAATAAAACATGTCATGTCTTTTATTCATAGATGAACTACTACTATAATCCCTAAGAGAACTACTTTTCAGCTGGAGAATTTGAAGAGGATAATATCAATCACATTAGTTAGTTGTGCACTTCCTTGATCAGACACCTGAAATGTAGTAATTAAGAATAAGTTAAAAATTTAAATTGTCATATAATTTGTATATAATATATTATTAAAACAATTAAATTTAAAAGAATTACCGGTGAAGTTTGAAACATAGCGAAGTTTGGAAGTAGTTGACCTTGAAAGTTTTGAATGAAAAAATTTATCATTACAACAAAAAATAAATAATGATAAGTTTTATTATAGAATTGCTACACGAGTTATAAAGAACTCTTACTAATATCTAAGTAATAGTTCTTTTTAAAGAACCTTAAGAGGCACACAAACTCTATTAAAGAGTAATCTTCAATTTTTATTTAAAACTAAATTTGTCTCTTAAATAAATTTTATATGAGTATTTATAATGAAAAGTGAAACACTAATAGACTAATGGCTTAACTTAATAACGATAATTTAAGTAAAAATTCTAAAAGACTTTAATAACCAAGCACAATAAATATAATAAAATATAAAACTTTAAAAAAATTTAATAACTAATATGATTAAGCTCATTAATCTAAAACATAATAAATCATCTAATTAAAACATAAATTTTGTTGTCCAAAATATAGATAAAAATAAGGATTGAGTTAACATAGATTGAAATAGGTCATAATCTTTATAATTTTCAATTAAAACACAAGATATTAGCCTTGGATTCTTCTCTTCCACATTTGCAAGTGCCTTCAACATTGTTGTTACTAATGACCTTTTTTTTTTTTTGGACTTTCTTTGTTTCTAACCTTATCATATAACTTTCAAATCATTATAAAAAATTCATCTCTTTATTTCTTACTTTCTTCATCTTTCTTGTTGATTTTCATCACATTAAAAATCTTTGAAGTCATGATGTTAGGGTTTATAACTAAGGATCTCATTAAAAGTGTGAAAGAGATACTCGTGTCTCTGTTAGATGTATCGTTGATAATTCCTTCCTTAAACTTGACACTGATAAGTTGTAACAAGGGATAACTATCGGAAAGAAGAAGAAAAAATATCAAAATACCTTAATATTAATAATTAAGGACAAAATGAACTATTAATAGAAAATTGATGTCATTTTGTGTTAAGGTAAACTCTAACACATGAGAAAGGATTTTCTCCTGTAACACAAGGGTCATGTTAGTTTATTTTTACATTTTAAGCAAAAATACAAAAATCTTAAAATGTAAAAATAAACTAATATAACCCTTATATTTAGGCTGAAACATGAGGGGATCCGGATCTCCAACATGTTACTTAAAAAAATATATTATTATATTGTTATCATATTTTAACTTTTTTTTATAAGAACTAAAATGATTGATACTTCTAAATCTTAAGAATTAATATTTAAAATTATAAATGTAAGAAATTAATTTACACAACATAGAAAATTTTAATGATTAAAATGAAGATTTACTTCATAATTTTACGTAACTAAAGAAAATTAAATGATCAAATGCAAGCTAATTTATCTATTGAAAAGTTGAGTGTTGAAGTGGATGATAATTTTGTTGGCATGTTTATTTTAAATGTTATTAATTATAAATTTTGTATTAAATCCATTATTATATAATTTTTAACATCAATTCAAATGCACATTAAGACATTTGAAAAAAAAAAGTTCTATTTTTGAGAAACAATATTCTTATAATAAGATTGTTTTAATTTTTCATACATATAAGAGAGATAGAAAAAAAAAATTTATTGGCAACGCACTGCTCTCTGGATTCTGTGTGTTTTATTGTTGGTGACTTTGTTGATTTCATTTTACAAAATAGGTAGATTGTTAATATATTTTTTACGTATAGGTGCTTTATTGTCTTTTTCAATTAGTTTATTTTGAGAGAACAGTTGCATTTTATAACTTCTTAAGAATATTTTTAAAAAGTGGTTAAAAAATAAGTATGCTAAACATGCTTTTGTGCTGTTTGCGTTTAATTTATTTTCGTTCAAATTAGTTTAAAACCTTTTACAGTTTACATCTTTTTTAGAAATCTTATTACTATCAATGTTCAATAAACTACAAAGAATTGTGTATTGTATCAAATAATTCTTTAGAATTTAATCTAAATCAACAAAATTTTAACACAGTAAAGATTATTTAATTTTTTTAAAAGAAAAACATTAAAACCTAATTACAGCGTTTATAAACTTTAAAAAATTATTTAAAAATATATAAAAAAGCTCAGTTTGGATAAACTTTTACGAAAAAATTCATAAATTAAAAATATTTATAATAGAAAAACATATATTACTTTTAATAAATTTAATTTAATTTAATTTTTTATATTAATTTTTATAAAAACTTTTCTAAATTCATTTTGCTTGATAAATACTATCATTCCAGTAACTTTATGAGGAAGTGGAATCCAAACTAATGAAAATATAATTTGGCGGCTCATACGAAATAAAATGTTGCTTATAATTATAAATTAATCAATTGACCTCTTAGGTTTACTGGATTTAGTTGAATGCTCACTCAGTTCTGACGCGATATGCATAACTTTTGTGTGTTTATACATTGGTCTTTTTTTTTATCTTTTTTTCATTTCTACAAACTGTACAAAAACCGTGGGACAAGAACACCCATTAATGTTAAACTTTGAAGAGAAACCAGCAACCCTCTACATAACTTTGTAACACAAAAATTATAAAAATCACATAGATCTTACTTTTCTCACTCTAGTAACATATTCTTCATTGTTAATTAAAACTTATTAAAATTCAAAAAATATAAAAGAAAAAAATACTATTTTAAAAGTGACATTCACATGATTTTTATAATAAAAATGTGTGATAAAAAAATATATAGCTAGCAATTCTTCTAAATTCTGAATGCCAATCGTCAAAACAAATTCAAAAAAGAAAGAGAAAAAGGAACCTAATAATCGAATAGGCTGAACAAGTTCGGTGACGGTTGCGGAGAAACCACGGCTACGGAAAGAAAACCCGAAGGACTCGCCATGAAGCTACTCGCTGACCAAAAATCGTTCAAATACGACACTGTTTGAGCCTCACTCACCGGCGAAAACACTTCCGGGGGAATCGGCGGCAAGGTTCCCGGCTCCGGCGACAATATACCGGGAAATTGACCCATTTCCACTCCTTCTCCCAACATCAACATCATATCATCATCTCCGCTCTGAAAAACCCTTTCTCTTTCCTTCTCCGAGGGACTTGTCTTCTCGATTGAGGCCAGTCTCGCCGCCGGCGACAAGTCTCCTCGTCCGGCTGAGGGCTCGTCGGAGGAGGCTCCGGTGAGCCGCTGCACGACGTCCATGAAGTCGCCAGGGGTGACGTGGATTACTTTGGGAGACACGGAGTAGATTATCACGGGTTCCCGTTGTTGTTGTTCCGGCGGCGCGTGATGGTGTGCGATCGGTGGCGGCGGAGGCAGTGGCGGCTTCTTGATTTTGTGGGATACTTTGCTGACTTTGAGAGGAGGAGGGCGTGGGCCTTGTATTTGAAGCTCTTTCTTCGACGGTGGGGTTCCGCCGGCTGGAAACTCCGGCGAGTTCATGTGGAGGATGAAGAAGATCGGAGTTTGGACCTAAAATAAAGTAAAACAAAAGGAAGCGTTTGGGAGCGATTAATTTACTTTTTTCTTTTAGGCACCAAAGAAATTGAATAGATATAATATAATGCTCATTTGTTGACTTTGTGGCTCGGTGTTGTTGACTCCAACTATGATTTTGTGTTTAACATCATCAGTGATTTGCTCATGTTTTGAAATTTGTATCGCCATTTAAAATAGTGTCTATAATTAATTGAAGTACTCCTATATTTTTTATTTATTTATCAGCTTAGAAATAAGATAAGAGTCCAATTAAGAATTTCAAAATAAATAATTTGATTAATTATATTACAATGCACTTACTATCAGAAGTGGTTGTAGTTTGATTTTTGTTGTTTTAAATGTAATATTTAAAATTATTTAGCCTGTTTTAATTAAAAACAGCTTAGATTGAAATGAACGATTTTATTTTTATGTATTTACTTTCATGCATGCAATTAATAATAAACAAAACTAGAAATGTATATAATTGTAATAAAAAGTTAATTTAAATTATTAATTATGACTTTTAATTTATAAATATTTGTTCAAATAAACTGGAAAACTGCTTTAAGGAATGAGTATTGAAATAAAACTAATGTACACCTTAATAAAACTGCTGTAACGATGTTTAAATTTTCTAATTATATTACTCTGAGTTTTGCGACAATTTTATGAACGAAGTTGTATTTGAGTGTATAAGGTCAGTTTGAATTAGACTTAATTGAATTTAAAATTTAATTTAATCTAATAAAAAATCTTTTAAATTTGAAATGACAAATTTATTGAAGAATTTTGACAATCAAAAGCATTAATAAACCTTATAATTTGTTAACAAAAAATTATGAATAAAATTAATCTCTCTTAAATTAATAAATATATAAAAAGAATATCATCGACAATAACTGCATAAGCAAAATGTAATATGAATCGAAAACATTAACTCACTGGTTAAAAATTAATAATAATGTGTAATTTAGTATATTTCATGTATCTGATTTAATCTCTTTCGCTTGGCCAATACACTGTATTCAAACTCTTCATTTAACACGAGAGGTGGGCATATAAGGGCTAATATTGTACATATTTAGGGTATTTTTTTTATTAATAATTAATTAAAATTATTTTAAAAATAATAAATAATTGAAGTATGTACATTTTTTTAACAAAGTCTAATATATATATATATATATATATATATATATATATATATATATATATATATATATATAATTTTACAGTGACTTAATTAACTTATGTAAAGGCTAATTATAATATAACTCTTTATCATAAGCACAACGGAGCAAGTTAGATATTTAGGGTTTAGGGCTGTTTTTTTTTTTTTTACAGTGACTTTTAAGAGTACGAATTATTTTTATGATAAACTTAGACCGAGTCATACGTTAAATTACATTTTAACTCGACACAGAATTAAATTTTAATTTAATAATTAATTTTAAAATAAAATTAATAAATGATTATTAAATTATATAAAAAAGTATAACTTAGAACCGATACAATTTAATCTATGACATATGTATATGTACGTGTTTGGATGTATTAAGGTATCTCACCATGTGATACCTAAAAACTAATTTAAAGTGTGGAAATTAATAGAGGGAAGTTTCCTTATCTAGCCATATTATTTTCCACATATACAATCAGAAGCTAGACCTTGGTCTAAACATTGAAAAACCTTATCATCCATTATTAGTTGCATTGGGTTTTATTAATTAAAAAATGAACAAGTAATGTGAGAGAAGCTACAACCCAACTTGGTTATTATACAAGTCAAATAAAGAATTTTTAAAACTATGCTTAGTTAGAAAGGTCATATATCAAACATTTAAATATTTTTTAAACGCCCATATATAGTCCACAGATTCATTCATGAATATGAATATCTTAATGTAAATTAGCAGTCATAAAATTAAAGACAAATAAGAAGAGCTGTTTTTTTTCATTAACATTAGATAAACCTATAAAAAGCATACATCTATATTAAATAGTAGTTTTATATGTAAGAACTATACAACCCATTTAAGATGTTTTTCTTAAAGGTTGGATTGGTTTATTTCCACGCCCATATATTCCACAATTTCAACCCACAAAGTAAAATAAGGCATATATTTATGGTCGTATTCCACTGAAATGGGATTCATCCATTTATTATAAGGTTTGAACAAAAGGAGTAGGCAGAAAAAATGAACAAAGGCAATAGTTTATTTTAATGTACATTTAGTAATTAGACTAAGAAGCATCATCATATAACGGTGGATTTTGCTTTCAAACTCTATGATTCGTTCATCCACCTCTTCCAAATGCTTTACCTTTTGAAAAAAAAAACAAAACAAAATCCTATGACATGCAATAGAAGTTCAAAAAACAATCATTGAATTACGGAAAAGGGAATAAGGAAATTTCAACAAATTAAAAATATAAATCCTAATTGATCTAAAAATAGAAAATTTAAAAAGACCTGGTTACATACAATTCCACGAATGATATCACATTGTAATTGCCCTATACATATACTGTGCCATTAAAGAGCAAACGTGCCTATATCAAAGTCTAAAAAGTTTTGTCAAAATCCAATGCCAATGAATTGTTAAATCTTTTTTCAGCTGTTATTGCCTTAATTTCACGCCATTAAATCAATATTTTATTTTTACACTGCATTTTTCACATTTTCCTTTATCAAATAAGGGTATACATACAACGAGTTGGGAAAAAAAAAATCTGCATTTATCTAAATAAAAAATTTTACAAGATCATTTTTCTTGATTTGAACAGAATTATCTCATACTTATAAACAACAAATATTAATATTAATATAAATATAATATTGTTATACAAAATATTATCTATTAAGTCTTGAACTTTTATTTCTAGTATATAATTGCTTAAAAATATGTAAGTTTTAAACCAAAAATATATCAAGACTAGGCTGAGATAATCCAAATTATAAGAATCTGTCCTCAAAACACATAGGATTTAATTTTGAAAACCCGAACTTGTCAAAATTAATATCTGGTCTAGACAAATAGCAAGAAAGTAAAAATCATAAATTGCAAGTGTAAATTCATCATAAACTCTTTAAACTTGAGGAGTCAATTCGTGATATTTGACCTTAAATAATAAAACTTTAAAATGTATAAATATAACTAAAATAAAGTTTATCTTTTTCAATACTTTTTTTTGTCAAAAGTACCTGTATAATGTAAAAGATACTTATTATTTTATTATAACAAATGTAATGGGAATTTCAATTTCAATTTCAATTCAACAACTAAAAGTAAAACTTTCTTTTAATATTAACAAATTCATGAATTACTGCTATTTATTTGTGTTGGGTTATGTATGGAACAAATTATAATTCTCAACATTTTTAACCTGAATATAAATATAAAAAATATATTTATATTGTTGTTAATGCACATTTTGTATTTATCATTGATGTATGTAATAAAATATACATTTATGATTTAAAAATATTTGATGCACTTTTAATGTTGTTTGCTTTTCCAATTTAAGAAAAAGTATATATTACTATAAAAATAAAATCATATACTTTACTCTAAAACTGGTAAGAATAAGATAAAAACCTAATAAAACTAGAATACTAGCTAATTGTATTATATCAATAAATATACCTTTTTTCTATTTATGTATAGTATAATTAATCATCTAGTATAATACAGTGTTAGGTTAGAAAGAAATGGAAGAGAGAATTATTTTATATTTGATTCAATGTTTTAAAAATAAAAGATGAGTTTAAAATCTCTTTTTCACTCGACTTTAACTCACTCATCCAAAGGTGAGGAGATTCACTAAAGAGAGAAATTTTATAATTAATTAGATAAAATTCTTCTTAAATTAATAGATGTATTTAACCATCATAAATATATGATAATAAATTTGTTTATTTTTCTTCTTTCATCTTCTTTTTTTAATTAAATAAGTTATTTTTTTGTTTATTGAAAATTTTCTTTTTTTTAGACTATAGGCATTTTTTATTTAAATAATATTTTTTAATTGGGGCAAAATTATTATAGTTAACAATTTTTTTTGACTGAACAGTTAATACAGTTACATTTATAAAAACTCAAATTCAAGACCATAATTTAAGCTGAAACGACCTCCTTCAGTTAGTTAATGTGTTTAATAATTTTCTTTCTCTCTTTTTATTTGAATTAAATAGTAAATTTTTATGTTTAATAAAAAATTCATGTACTTTTAGTTGTACTTTGTTTTATAAATTTAGAGAAGAAAATTATGGCATTATGATATAATGTATATTTATTTAAGTATAGTATGATATTATTATGAAAAGATTAACTTAAATAAGTATTATTAAAAAATATTAAAACTTGGTAAAAATTGATAAACTTCAAACAGTGATTAATTGTCTTATATCATGTGCAAATACTTATTTTTCTCTATTTATGATGTATAGAACTAATAGAATGTGTTTTAAAATATTTGTTTTTGAAATTAATGCACTTTTAATCCATTTACCATTTTAAAAGAGTAACTAAAAAACAAACGTAAAATTTTAAAAATGTAATACAATATATATTTATTGATTAATCATGCAAAAAATTAAATTAAATAAATACTATTAAATTATTGTTATTTTCATTAAGATGTAATGCAAAAATTATAAGAAAATAAACTTTACGAGTAAGTTAAAATAATAATTACATGTGTTAAATCACTATATGTATTTATTTTCTTTCATTTATGATCAACATAAGCAATAAAATATATTTTTATGATTTATTAAACATTCATATATTTTAATTTTTATTTATTTCATAAAATTTGAAAAAAAATAACTACCAAAAAGTATAAGATAATATAATTTTTTGTATTAAGATTTAAGTATGCATCTATGCATAATTATCATACAAATTCAAAAGTGAAGTAAATAAAAATATAATTTTATTAATCTCGTACTGAAGATAGTATTTATTGTACTTTTATAATTCTAATAAAATAATTGTATATATTTTTTATAAAATATTTTTATTTATTGATGCTTAAAATCAATCCTACAGCCTACAGGTTAAGATTAACAAAAATCCATAAAAATTTGATAAAAATATTTAGTATTATAATATGGATACATTAACATTTGTTTTTCTGTAAGCTTTTATTTGAACTGTGTTTATCACATCGTTCAGTTATTTGGTATATTTTTAACATTAATTATCATTAAAAATATTTTGAAATAAAATAATAAGTTTGAAATTATTACAAATAATTGAAATTGAAGAGAAAATATACATTTATTATTTATATATTTATTTTTAATTATTAAAATTATTGATAAGATGTATTATATGATTTGTAACTTTGTTTGTTTTTTTTAGTTATCTTTAAATATGTTATTACTTAATAATAAATTATTTTAAAACAACAATTGCGTATAGAAATGGAAAAAAGTCATAATAGGATATAAATTAATTTGGATTAATATTTTTCTTATGATAACATAACAAGTAATTTCAGCAAAGCCTTAATTAATTTGTAGTAGTTAAGATATCGATCTAAAGCAAATTGTACCATTTTGATTTGTATATATGTCAGGTTTATTTTTTTTTCCTCTTAGCATGATATTTACATATGTACAGTTTACAAACTTTGAATTAGAATTGTGGTAAATTCCAAATGTAGCCAATTCCTTAGTTATCTTTTTGGTGAGTAAATAATTTTTAATTTGTTGCTAGTGGTTTCATTTAAAGACAAGTAACATAAAAATGTGCATTATATTAACCCATATCCTAAAATAAATGTTGGATTTTTAGCGCGCCTAACTAATATAATTGAAAAAGAAAAAAGAAAATATAGTAATTAATGGACAGTCATTTAAAACTCGTAATAAGCATAATTTATAAAATAAATTTATGGCCATAAATTAATAAGAACACAAAAGGGAAAAAACCAAGATCATTCGATGAATGATAGAACTAAATTATCTCTTTGCATATCAAGACACTCAGATCCTTAACGAAAAAAAAGGAAAAAAATGGTAGAATAAGCATAGGTTAAATTAAATTTCATTATTTTTTTAGCAATTTTTACATTAGAATATATTTTTTCCGTTTTCGAAAATCAAAAGTATTGAAAATATAACAATATATTATTTCATGTGATTTTTAATGCACTTTAATATAATTTTAATGTACTGTTTTTTTATTAATTAATGCTCTAAAAATACTACTAGTTAATATAATATTCTATTTTAAAATTATATTTTTCCAAGATAAAATGAACTTTGGAAAAGTCTATTATGTAAAAAATTGTTTTTTTACATGATTAAGGTAATTTATTTTAAAAATTGTTTTACTATTGTAACTTTTGAAAAAAAATTACGAATTGAGTATAAACCATAGAAGTAGAGTACAAATTAGCTAACTCAGAGTTGATGTAGAAATGTAAGGCCATGTTATATTTACATGTATATAGTTAATTTATTTGAACAGAAAATTCTGTAACGATTTTTAACATGTGTACATTTTTTTAGATCAACAACAATTACGAATCACAAATAAGAATAAATTTTAAGATATATTAAGTATAATTATTTACCATCAGAAATTTTCTAAATATAAAAAGAGTTAGAAAAATGCTCAGACTTTCCACAAATTTGTAGGCATAAACAAAATAAAAAAAGGTTAGTCGTATTCCACATCTACAACTTTGATTAATTTTTCAAAATTTTCAGAAGTTACACTGATTATGTAATTTTAAATAAAAAATTCCTTACAAAATCCTATAAATGAACATGTTAATGTTGGTACATTTTCTTAAAAGATAATAATGTTATTAACTTTAAACAAACATTGCATAAATATTTCTTTTTCAACAACTTTTAGTGTTATAAATAATTGATTTTGAATACTTCCCCAACTATTTTAAGACTTTAAAAGATAAAATAATACTTTAAATATTATTTCAAAACTATTAAAAAAATATTTTACTTTCTAAAACCCTAAAGTCGATTATTTGAGCCTAAGTCACATTAAAAAAAAGATACAAACTATTCGAACACGTATTACAGTTTTATGAAAATATCGCAATGCAAAAAAAAAAATACAATATGTTTTCATCTTCAGTATTACATAACCCACAAGCTTTTGAGTGAATCTAACAATCTACGTTTGGTCAAGTTTTTTTTGGCGTACTGACCTTCCAAATCTTGGCTAAGGCCTGCACTAGACCAGCTCCAAACCACTACCTGCATTAAAAAAATGATAAATGTAGTGATAAATAAATTGTACATTATAGTTCTTGTAAACATCACACTTTTATGGCAACATGTTATTTACATTTTTTCTCGTCCTCTTATTCTCTACAGTTTCACACAACTGCTGTTGTAAATATTTCTCCCATAAAAACAATTGTCTTCTCTAAAGAATTTCTCATACACAGTCAACTCATCTCAAATCTTTCATTATTTATCACTCCCACGTCTCCTTACTAAAAATAATCTTAAGTATAAATTTGTCAATGCAATATTTCTTGTCCATTTATTCTTTTAAAAACTAAAAGAACAACAATTACCAAGTACTCATATAATAGTAGAATATATCTACCCATTAGCTTGCTTACAGATCCACACTAGTTCCTTGAACAGGCTGAAGATCAATGAGCTACTTTCAAAGAAATTAATATATCTACACATGGTTTATATCACGCTCATAACATATTAAAGTACAATGAGTTTAGAAACTTTAAATCTCTTCAAATCTATTTACCTATCAAGTAACATTTGCACTTTAATCTTAGTTTATTAATTTTCATTCAATCTTAAATTTATTATTTTATCATAACATTTTCTTTATTTTTTTCACAAATTATCAATATAATAGTACTTATCATTACCATTCTTCTTATTTTTTTTTATTTTAAATTTTTTTAATAACATGTTCAATGTTATTTGATAAAATTTCAAAATTACAAAAAATGTAAATAGTTTTTAAAATTTGTTATGTAAAATCAATTTTAAAATAAACCTTATAATTTTCCATCAAATGTAATTTTATTGATTAAATTAATATAATATTTTGTTCAATGATAAAAAAATTTATAAAACAGAGAAAAAGAAAATTAAAAGTATGCTCTTGACAAAAAATCAACAAAATTATAAATTTATTTTCTTTGTAAATTAAAGTAATTAAAATACAATATAAGTTCATTTATATAATTTTATTTTATTTAAAAATAAAATTAAAAATTATCATATACTTTTTAAGATGATGAAATATTTAAAATAAATTATAATTTTAGAAGAGTTAATTATTTAAAAATAAATATAATTAATTTTTGTTAGTATAATTAAGTTTAATTTTTTATATACGGATAAAATTTTCTCATATTAGTATAAGTCTAAAAACTCTTACACTTAATCTAAGTCTTTCATTTATATCTAAAGATGAGTAAAGTAATAAATTATAATCCGTTAAATGTAGATTAAATTAAAAGTTCAAATTAATTGTAAGAGTTTTTAGACTTACACTAATATTAAAAGATTCTTCCGCTTTTATATATTTTATACTAATTAACTAGTTTAAAAGACTAATTTTATTGTATACTTTTTAAATTCAAATATCCAACTTGTCAACTTATATTTATTTCTTTCTAATATTTTTTATAAGAAATAAATTTAAATATTTTCTTGATCTCCTTATTATAAAAAATATATAACATATTTAAAATAAATTAATTATTGAATTTCTTTTATATTATTATTTTATTGTTAAATATATGTTTAATAAGACAACGAGTAGATCAACTATATCATTTAATATTATAAGTAATTTTAAAATAAAATTTATATTTATAAAAAATATAAGTAAATTAATTATTTTCTTTAATTCTAGTGATATAATTTTTTTTATTTTTTATAAATAAAACCAGATAGAGTATTCTTTAATTTTTAACTTTTAAATTTAGTGTTTCAACTAATTTATTTATTAGTTTCATCAAAATATCTGAATAACTTAAAAAATTGTTGCATATTAAAGTAAAACTCATTTTTCAAATAAGTTTAATTTAATTAAATAAATTTAAAATTAGTTTATTTTTTCCAAACACACTATAAACTTATATAAGAAAAACTTATCTCCAATGTATTGAGTGGAAAGATACCGCAAACTCAAAACATTTTTTTATTTTTACTTGGAAAACAGCTCATAATTATTAATTGTTTAAAATTTCGAACAATAAACTAAAAGGATCAACATTTATTAAATCGGGGAATCCGAAGAGCACGACATCACATTAATTTTTTTTAATAAATGTCACATTAGATTTTGCAATCAATAAATTAGTTATTACATGCATACAGTTCGGTCATTAAATTATATCTTAAATAGTAAAAAACAAAGCAACGTGCACAGTGGCTAAGATAAATTTTTAATAATTTTTAATGTGTTTAAATATAAAGTACATCATATTAAATATTAAATATATTATTATAAAAAGCATGCAGTAAATACTTTTTATGAATTTGTAATATTAAATATTTACATTTTTAATTAGAAAAAATATTATTAACTTTTTTAACATGTATGTTTATTCACTGAAATGTTTTAAAAAAACAGGATAATTAATATGAACACAATAAATTAACAATTTCCAATGCTATCATCGTACGACGTTTTCAAATTCTGTTATATTTTAATTATTGCTTTGTGCGCAATAGTTAATAAATTTAAAATAAAAAATATTAAAAAGTTTTAGATTTAAAACCATTCACTAAACTCTACTTCTATTTATAAAAACATTTTAAGTAAATTACACAATTTGAGACAAAATATTAAGGTTAATTAATAAGAAAAATAATTATGATATTTTAGATTTATTTCTATTTAACAATAAATTTTACTATCGTATTAATGTTAATTATTTAAAATTTTTAAAAATCAGTAATTATGATAAAAAAAATATAAAGAGTATTAAATATTACTAAAATATTATATTAAAAATTATAAAAAATTAAAGGAAATAGTAATTTTTTCTTTTAGTCAAAAATTTGAAAAAATTGAAATGAACAGAACGTCAGAAGGTTGACCAATCAACGAGGCCATTTTCGTCTCATCAAGCGCAGAAACGGCTACGACTCGGTGAGAAAACACGGAACAGTGCGCATTGTTCACGCATAAGAGTTAGTGCGCAAACCTGGTGCACGATAGTACAACCAATCATAACTCTCCACGTCATGGGTCGTAGCATTAACCTTCTTCCACCAGGATGTGCAACACTCTCCCGCGAGAGAGAGAAGTATAAAAGAAAAAGAAAAAAAGAAAAGAAAAGAAAAAAACAAACAAACAAACCCGTTTTTTCTTTTTCCATTTTTTTTTCACCTTCGTCTCCACAGTTCACACCATTCTCGTCTGCCTCTATAGCGAGAGCTCGGAAAAACGTTTCTTCCAAAATTCCAATTCTACCCTCACATCTTCTCGAATTTTCCAATCCGCATGGCTCCTGCCACCTCATCCCCGTCGGCTCAGCGGCACATCGGCTTCAGCCGGCGCACGCAGGCGCCGCGCCACCCGCGCCGTCCGCCGGACGCACCTCCCGCGAAGAAGTACAAGTCGATGACGGAGATAATGGCGAAGGCGCCGTACGCGGTGGTGGAGCGCGATAATTACAGCGACCTGACCTGCGAGCAATGTGGCTCCGGCGAGCTGCCGGAAGAGCTGCTGCTGTGCGATAAATGCGACAAAGGCTTTCATATGAAATGCGTGAGGCCAATCGTCGTGAGGGTTCCGATTGGATCGTGGCTTTGTCCCAAGTGTTCTGGAGAGAGGAGAGTGCGGAGTAAGGGATTCTCTTCTTCGTTCTCGAAACGTGTTTCTTTCCGTTCACATGTTTTTCTCGTGAGCGATGATGAATGTGGCATTGTTTCTGCGCGTTTCAGGTTTCTCTCAGAAGAAGATAATTAATTTCTTCGGGATTCAGAAGTGTTCTGATGATGTTACAGACAAAGGTTCTTCTTCTCAGGGTAATGTGATGAAATTCAGACATGTTTGTTCGTTATCAACGACACCTTTTATTCTCACTCTGTCTCTTTTCTTTTTGTTTATTTGAATCATTTTAATAATAATTTTGAGAACTCACATTCAGTCTGGCTATTTGGCTTGTTCTTGTGAGTCGAGTTTTTAATCGATTTTTGGCTTTGTGAAGGTAATGTGGGTTGAATTTGGTTTCAGGCTTGATATACAATTGCCGCACCAAATTAAATGCGAAAAATAATTCTACATCAGAGCCTGGCTCATGAATTATATGTGTTGTATAGCTTGTGTCTTTCGAGTTTATTAGAGACATGAATGAGTTCATGTAACGGTCTTTTCGAATTTGTACTAACCTCTTGCGAATGCAGCATGCATGTTTGGATGAGGGCTTAATGTTCTCGAGCCTTTTGGAATGCAGTTCCATGGTTGTGGAGTGTTTCTTTCGAACTTATGCAGGATATGGGAGTACAGACGTTTCTGTTGCAGAGCTATGCAAATTTTAAGCTTGATTTGCTATAGATTGTGTTGGTTATTGATAGATATTACCAAATGGACAATTATGTTGGATTTACTGTGCCTATATAAGTAGAATAATTAAAGCTACCTGCATAGATTGTGGTTGAGTTGAGTGAACAGATAGCTACTGAAGTTTTTTATTTTATTCCTTATACATGCCTCTCTTTTTCATGATGACATTTAAGTTTGACTCGAAGAAATATGGTATTAGATGAAAGTATTCATCTTTTAATTTCTGTTGCATGTCAATTTGAAAATGATTGGTGAGTCAGCTGCTAGGTCATATTTTCCAAGCTTGCAGATTTTGGAGCAGTTGATCTCATTCAGTATCTCTCGTAATACGGCAAAAAAAGCAAATAAATTGTCTAACTGTTTAGCATTCGTTCTAGGAGTCTTTCTTTTTTTTCTTGAGGTTCTTAAACAGTAAAATGATAATATTGTTCATCTAAAATTGTCTTCGCAAATTCTATGGGGATGATGGCTAGGTGGCTATTCACATCCACTTGGCCAGCCTAGATCATGCTTGTAGAGAAGTGTCCTTGACCTATTTTTTGTTTCTTTCATTAATAACCCTGAATTCCCTTGGCTTTGTATGAGAATGCACTGATACCTCATTTAATTCAAAAGTTATGTGAACCTACTAATATTTATATAAAGGACATTAACTGCAGTAGGTCAAATTTAAGAGTATTAAATTGCTGTTTTCTAAATGAATGCCATAATATGATTCTTTTGAATCATATTATCTTCATTTGTAACTCAGAAGTGAAAGTACCAATGCTTGGAATAGATACATCAAAAGGCTGTAAACAATTCTTAACAACTCAAATACTAAGTGCTTTAGTTGAAGGAACAAGAAAAATTGAAATCGATGCTGGAGCCATGATTTATATGTGACATTAGATTGATTTGAAAAAAGCAATCTATGATTTGACAATACATGGAGTTACTATGGGAACTTTTCATGGAAACTAGAAAGAATTCTGGCTTACTTTAGAAAAAGTTTGATACACTACATTTGCGTGAACTCTTCATTATAAGTAATGGAGGCAACACAATAAATAATGCATATTAGTAATCCCTTTGCATATTTGTTCCCTCAGGTTTTTGTTGAAGTATATTCCTGTATGCTTTTGTTTCCTAGACTGGGCAAAAAGGCCTATGTTCTTGTTTGTTTCTATTGCACGCAGGATGTACCGTGAATCTTTAGATATGTTTTTATTGGTAAAGGAGGCAAAAAAGATAGTTTATATTTTCTTAAAATTTTATGATCTTGTATTGAAATCATGCTTTTAATATTCAGGTAATTTTTAAGGGTACTCTAAAGTATACTTATGCCTCAACTTTGTGGAATGTCTATATAATTATCAACATATTATATCTGATTGAAAGATATTTTCCTTTATTTATCTGTTTTGGACTTGTAGATGCAAAGAAACGCCGGAAACGTTCAGGATCTCTGGTTTTACAAAAGAAAAAGAGGAGGTTGTTACCCTTTGTTCCTACAAAAGATTCTGCCCGGAGATTGAATCAGATGCGTTCCCTTGCTTCTGCTTTAACAGCACTACGTATGGAATTCAGTGATCACCTCACATACTTGCCTGGAATGGCTCCTAGATCCGCTAATCAATCCACACTAGAAAATGGTGGCATGCAGGTTTCAACTAATTAATTTTCTTATAGATTTTTTACCCCTAGAAGTGGACATGTGACAAACAGGTTAATTTATTAGTTTGCACATCTCCATCACTGTGTTCTAGTTTGATAGAATGTTTTATATTGTTTCATCTTAGGTTCTATCCAAGGAAGATATGGAGACCGTAGAACACTGCAGAGCTATGTCTAAAAGAGGCGAATGCGCACCCTTTATGGTTGTTTATGATTCACATGAAGGGTACTCATCTTGAACTCATCGCCATGAAGTGGGAAATCAACTTATGGTACCTTAATACTTAGTGGACTTCTCTTGATATTGTGATGTAGCTATACCGTGGAGGCTGATGGCCCAATTAAGGATATGACGATTATTGCTGAATACACTGGCGATGTGGATTACATTAAGAACCGGGAACGTGATGATTGTGACAGTATGATGACCCTTCTTCTTGCTTCAGATCCTTGTGAAGGTCTTGTTATCTGTGCTGATAAACGTGGAAACATTGCTCGATTTATCAGTGGTATCAACAATCATACACAGTAAGTCTGTTTCATTTATCTCATGGCAAGACTTGAATAAAGAGAATAGAACACGAGAATAGAGGAAAAAATTAAAAGGAACTTTTCACGTAAGATTCCTCCTTTCATGTGGACATACTTCTTTTAGTCTTATTAATAAGTGGTTTGGCTTTGGCATGCTCTTTAAAGAACTCAACTTTTTAGGATCAAACTTTACCTTTTTAACGCATGCAATAAATTGCTAATTTTGAGGTTTCTTGCATTTAAAGCACATCCAATTTGTATGCAGGGAAGGTAGGAAGAAGCAGAACTGTAAATGTGTGAGATACAGTGTTAATGGTGAATGCAGGGTCTTTTTGGTTGCTACTCGTGATATTTCTAAGGGGGAGAGGCTTTATTATGATTATAATGGTTATGAGCATGAATACCCGACTCATCATTTTGTCTGAGTGAAAGTCATAAATACTTCCTAAGAATCTTAAAGAACAGGGACGCAAATTTAGATCCTTGGGAAAGCATTTATTTTCTTGAAAATTTTAACTCATTGTTCTTGCAGACTCAACAAATTTTTTCCTGAATTGTTGCCATGGGCAATTCATTGTAATTTATGCCATAGAGCTGACCCAATTATGTGGCTTAAAAATGAATAGAGTACCCTAGGAAAACTTTCTTCATTTAGGTTAAATCTCAAAAGATCAGATGAGATATTCAGTTTTTTTCAACACAGTTTTAAAGAATTTAAAAGATTGTTAGATTTTACTTTGAAGATATTGCATTCAAGTTTTATTTTCTTTTCTTTATCATTTATTAGTTCCTTTAAATACTGGTTTTGAATGAAATATTGGTTAATCCTGTTTTGTATGCCCCTAAGCCTTGAGAAATCAGGGGTATGGAGATACTTGAAAACGCATTTTTAGAGATCTCTCTCCATTTAAAAAATACATCTTTAGTGCATCCGAAAGACGGCCTAGACATGTTCTTTTGTTAAAATTGTATATGCGTGATCACCTTTTCAAATGGAAATGTGTATTCTCTTGCAGATATCCTGATTTTAAATGAATTTAATGCTGGAAATACAGTAATTGATATACGGAGGTTAAAGTATTTGTTCTATTAGATTTTATGGGGCGTATACATATCCATTTTTTTTTACTGTATACATATCCATTTAGTGAATTATAATTTTGTGATTCGTATGAACTCTATACCATGTCTTACATTGATTGAGGATGCCACATTGACTTGTAGTTCAACATGTGTGTTTTGTACTAGACGAATTGTTTATACTTGAGCTAGAGAGAATAGAATAACAATTCTTAGTTTACGAAAATCTTTAATTTTGGATTTAGGACTTCGATGTTTATAAGAATTATTAATGGGGCATTTTAAAACTATTCGTTGAGGACTACATACTTTTTTGAGATAGGATATATGTTTATCCCTTGTTTGGTCATTACTGCGTATGGTTTATTTTGTATGGAGAGATTTTCTTGGGTCAATAAGTGGAGAGATGTAATAACTCTCCGGCTCTCCCGCTAAAGCTGGAGGGCCTTTTGCTTGATTTTAAATATGAATATTTTATTATATTCTGTTCTAGGTTTCCTTTGTTTTAGATCTCCCTTTACCAGTAGATTCATAGGTTGCTGCAATATTTGGTTAATTATATATAAGGTTGTCTAAATTGTGTATGGTCGCACTATTTTTCTTTCGGAACAAATATTGTATTATGTCTCTATTATTTTTGAGTTTGTGGGAGTTAATTTACTCAAGACATAGGCAAAACCTGGTAACATGGGCAAACAATTTAGGTTATTGTCTTAGACTTCGCCAACAAAGGCGTTGGGAGTACATGTCATCTGGTTTCAACTTTCAAATAGCTCACTCTTAATGCTGTTGGTGCAACTATCAGTAACATGCATCGTTTTGTACTCTTTATATCACATAAAAAGTCGAAGAACTTATGCACACGTCTTCACATTATGAAATAAAATCAACTTCCTAATCATTTGGATAAAGGCCAACCCAAAATTCCACGGAAAGTAAGCAATCCCAAAGTTCGAATTTTGTGAGGAAAAAAAAAACATTATGAGAGCTAATTTAATCACGTTATACTGTTCTTAACTTGATCAGAATTATTTTTTGTGGAAGCTACTTGTGATCCTGAATAAAAAAAACCCTAATGTATCTAACCGTATATGAGAACTGCTTTAATAGATTTTGGAAAATTTTCACAAAATCCTTTTCATATAGATTCTTAAATTTCTAAAATATTTAAGAATGAATGTGAATAAAATCAATGTTTACCCAGATATATCATTCAATATGTCATTAGTTTTGTGGGAGGTCTCCCATTTTTGGTGTTAGCAATCTAATCAAGGATTTCGGTCCAAGGCATCTAGTCCGCAAAAGAAGAAAAACAGAGTTAGGTCAAAAATCCCCTGGAAATTTTATTGCAGAAGTGCGAAGGTTCTATCTCCTTAAGGCTAAGTTTGGGTGTTTAGATATCTAATGAAATGAGATAGGATAAAATAGAATGTGGTGAAATTGAACACAATAAAGTTACTATTTCATTATTTAGATATTTAGAGGGAAAAAAAAGAGTATTAGATGGAATGGGAAAAAAAAAAAAACACATTTTAGTTCCACTGCATTTATCATTTTCTAAACAAAATATATAACAGAACTTAGTATCTTTCGATCCATTAGAATATGTCGAAGCTTGTTTCCAGTTCCTCCTCTTGCTGTTAGTGGCGTCAGTTGGGTTCAGTTGTGAATGTTTGAGTTTTAACATATCCAAAAATAGCGTGTTTGTTCAACTTTGAGGGTTGAGTTGGTGTAAAAGTCTTCAACCAGCACACTACGGATTGTTTTCCAGAGTTAGAACTACACAAAGTTATTAATTGATATAAATATTTAAATTTCTTTTCATTTTATTTTTATATAAAATTTTATAAAATTAATCTATTTATAAGATCCTTCAAACTAATGATTAGATTGATTAATTCATATTTCATAAAAAATTATTAACTAATGTAAATATCTAAATTGTTTATGTAACAACGAAGTTAATATTTTTAGATTGTTATATTCAAACTAATGATTAGATTGATTAATTCATATTTCATAAAAAATTATTAACTAATGTAAATATCTAAATTATTTATGTAACAACGAAGTTAATATTTTTAGTTTGTTATATGTTTATTTAAAAATTAAAAGTTTCTAGATCATGTTTTATTTCATTTGTGTTTATTTTACTCTGAATATCCTTCATGTTAAGATATTGGTACTCTTAAAGATTTATTTATAATTTCAGTGAGCATTCTGGACAATATTTTCAATTAAGATATATGTTATAACTTATAAAGTATAAAATACATAAAAATAATAGTAAAAAAATTATTAAATTAGCTCTTCAAAATAAATTAAAGCTTAGGGTGATATACAAATCTTGATACAATTCTTACTTGTTGAATTACACTTGATCAATTGCTAATTTAGTTGATTTTTTTAACATTTCAAATATAAACTTCAGAATTAATGAGTTATTTTTTCATAACATTTGAATATTAGATCGGTTCACCCCTTATATTTCACAACACATCAAAGTCTATATATGTCATATTATTTGTAATCACAACTTAATACTTGAAAATCTAACTAATTTGTTACCTATTGTATGAATATCTTTTTTTATCTTCCACGTGATCCTTTAGATACAGTTTATAAGTTTATAATTTTTAAATAATTTACATATTTTGTAGTTTGTTTTTTTTTTTTTTTACTAAAAAAATCTTGCCCTAAATTAATTTTTAAATATTTAAATTATTATCACATACATTTTCTTTTTTTAAAAAAAATTGAAACAATAAAAATTAACTTGATGATAAATTAATTTAAAAATTAAAATTTAACTAAATTAATTTGCTTGGATAACTAAAATGATGAAAAAATTATAATAAAACATAACGTTGATAGATTAATGTGCTAATAATTCAAGTTCTTATAAAATATGGATCCGGATCCTCTCATGTTCTGGCGCAAACATGAGCGTCATGTCCAAATTCGCTTAAGCGAATTTCCAATGGCTTAAGCGAATTTAAGTGAATTTTCGCTTAAGCCAAAGTTTTTAGCTTAAGCGACGCATTTATGGAATCCTGGCTTCAAAGCGAGGCCAAGCGAGAGTTGGAGATTATTCGCTTAAGCGATAAATCACCGCTTAAGCGAATATGGAATCGCTTCGTTTCGCTCAAGCGAGCCTTGTCTCATATTAAGCGAATTTGGAACAGAGAGCCATGTATTGCAGGGAAGGTACTCGCTTAAGCTATTGTATATTCGCTTAAGCGAATACGTTATTGGCTTAAGCGGATGCAAGCGAATTTGGGACAGAGAGCACTGATTCACAGAACCATAAATCGCTTAAGCTAATTTGGGTTCGCTTAAGCGAATGGATGCATAGCTTAAGCCAAACTTGTGAGGTTGGAGCGAAATTAAAATAGCTTAAGCGAATTTGAGGACTTAAGCGAATTATGCAGAAATTGGAAAAATTATGCAGAAAGTAACAGCATGTCAAAATTTTACAAAATTGCTTATCAAAATCAAATTCACTCATCCAGAAATAGTTACTACATTAAATAAATATGTGGCAAAAAAACAATATGGATAAAGAGTCTATTCCATTAATGGTCCATAATTGTTCATAATGAAATATACACAAAAAGGATTCATTACTACATAGGCAATTCAAAAACAAAAGAAGCAGAGTCATCCAGGCCAGAACAACAGAATCAAATATCATCCAGGCCAGAATCATTGATATCATGAAGTGGTCCCTACAAGATAAGAAGATATATTAGGAACCAACATCAAAGAATAGACAATGTAAAGTTAAGTTGAAAATTATTACTCTCAACAAATCTGTGAAACTTAATTGAGTAAGTAATGTGTGAGGGGGATTATAAGTTGGAGGTGCCGAACAATGTACTTCAAGTGGATGACAAACCATTGGTTGATATTCCTATAACATATTAACATCCATATTATTATATTATATGGTTATAATATGGAAGTTAACTGAATTGTATATATTTGGTATATATTTGGTATTCAAAATCATTATATAAAAGAACCTGAGATGTTGATTGATCTAAAATTGGAGTTATGCTCTTCTTTCTATTTGCTTGTAGCTCAACCCAACTTTTGAAACGTTTATTCCCTTTCCTCTTAGTGCTTGGTCGGAGCTTGAATCCCCTAGGTTGTGTACCATTATTATTGGCCGACATTTGTGCATCATCCTTATATTTATCCGTAAGACTATTTGTTTGTAGTCGAAGCTTTGTGATTTTGCTAATTAAGTTGTTAATATTGTCATCAACTAGCTGACAATATTCTTCTGAAGTAGAAACGTCACAGGCCAACCTAATCATTTTACCTGCTAGGTGACGGTATCGACGTATGGTACTAAGTTTAGGATCTCCTTCTACCTATGTTCCTTTGACATTATGAATAATCCCACTACGACCATGTGTTGTTCATCTCTTAAGTATGTATTTATTAGGGATAACTTTCACATCACTGGCTTCAAACACTTTCAATGCATGACAACAAAGTATGCCAAATGTTTCAAACTTCTTACAAGAGCAATATATAGTGCTTGAGGAAGGTTCAAACGTAACTGTCCATGATCTTTGTTGATGGACTTTAGTAATCACATATTCAACCAAAGGAGGAGTTGCAATCCTTTGTGAGATGCTACAAGCTAAGAATTGAGCAAACTGGTCTTGGAATAAGTTAAATATTGTATGTGTGTAAACCTTGGCCATTTGTATTAAGATTGGTGAAACCTCATACCGCAACATGGGTAGCTTATAGCGAAAGTCGTACTCATGTTTCAGCTCATTGTAACGCTTGTCTTCGACAACTCGTTCAAAGTGAGCAAAGAATTGTTTGATACCAACACCAGGTTTCATACATGCCTTAAAATCAGAGTTTAGACTTTCACTTAATTGAGTACTTCGCATTCCAAGGGTGAACACATCCTTGAGATAACATGATGCCCATTTCTCCTTTATGGAATAAAGTGAAGTAATCCATGAATTTTCTTCAACATTATATTCTGTTATGAGACTTCTCTATGCATCTTCAAACTCAATTGAAGTATCAAAGTCATACATGCATTTTTTCAAATCTCTTAAAAAATAACTTTCTCCTTTCATCAAATTGCCAAGGTGTTTTATGCCATTTTGCATTAAATGCCATGTGCATAAAGCATGATGTGTATAAGGCATTATTTGGACAATTGCCTTGGCCATAGCTTGATCTTGGTCTGTAAAAATTGTTTGAGGTTGTTTTTGATTGTGTGCTTCCAAGAATGTCTCAAATAACCACTTAAAGGATTCTGCTGTTTCATCATACAACAGGGCTGCCCTAAAGATAACAACACCTTGATAATGATTAAAACCTGAAAACAAGGTTAGAGGTCTATTAGTTTGGTTGGTGCAATATGTAGTGTCTAATGATATGACTTCACCAAAACACCTGTAATCAATTACCATCTTCGCATCTGCCCAAAAAACATTTGTGATTTGTTCCTCAGCATCCATTTGGTATGCATGAAAAAATGATGGGTTCTCAATTAACTGTCGCTGAAAGCATTCCATTAAGCAACCAACTTCTCCATATAACATTCCCCTTTGTCTCTTAGCCTTCAAATAATTTTTTGCATCCAGAGGAGTATAGCCAACATTAGTTCGATGTCCTGCAAGTGTGCTCATTAGCTGAAATGAGGATTTTTGTTGCAATCCTGAGGACTCGGCCAAATCGATTTGATGAGCTTGGACTTCAGTTATGTTACGATGTGAAGCAAGCATGTGTGTTGTTTCTGGAACTTGTAATGGGTGATTATGCTCTTCAACAAACTCATGTACAACATATTTGTTGTTGCTTCCTAAAAATAATGTTATTCTTACAAGACAATCAGTCCTAGTTTCTGCCCTGGGCTTCATCACTGTTCTTTTATCATCTTTTCGATGTCCCTCTTTACAACAAACATACCGACAAGATGAAATAACACCATCAACCTTTCGCCTATTCCAGTATTGTTTCCTCACACCAAATCCTGTTATCCTTCCATATTCACACCAATATTTCCATGCTGCTTCAAGAGTGTCAAACTGTAACCCAACACGTGGCTTCCATGCAACATCCATGCATTCCATTTCCTTTTTAGAACAAAAATTCAAGAAGAAACATCATAACCATTGAATCCTCAAAATGAATAAGGTAAATGAAAAACACAATGTCAAATAAATGTGCTTCTTTACACTATCGTTTACGTTGTCAGATTAGCCCTTGGTTGTTGTTGACGTCGGTTGGCAGGACCTTCCCTAGTATAATCATAGTAGCAGAATTATCATACTGGTCCTTTCTTAAGTGAATGATGTAGATATAAAAAGTGTCAAATTATATCAAATGCACACACGAGAAAATAAGTACACACTACATAGAAGGGAAGAATGAAGCAAGCCTTTATTACTTCCAGTATACGTCAATGCAGTGAGCTTTTGGCGCCACTTAGAAAATTCATCCGCTTAAGCGAACATTTTTCGCTTAAGCAAAATTCCACTTAACTTAGTCGCTTAAGCGACAATTTGTTAACAGTATTTTTCGCTTAAGCATATACTCGCTTAAGCGAAAAAACTTAGCTTAAGCGAAATTTGTGACGGTTAACTTCTTCACAGTTCAAAGTAGCCTTGAATCTTCAAGACTTCTCATTTCACAATACCTGTGTTCTGTGTTCTGAAATTTCTCCTTCCTTCTCCCACCTCAAAACCCTAAACCCAGTAGATTTCATTCCAAACTGTTTAAAATTAGGTACTTTCTTCTTAACCTGTAAAATGAATGCAATTTGTTTTTTAAATGAAAGTTCCATTGTCAGTCTTGTATATGATACATGCAAACTACTCTGAAACATGTATTTTTTATTTTGTAATGTGATAACAAACTAGATGTTTTGATTATTTCTTCCTCACTGTCATTTGGGTACCCACCATGTTCATTTTGTACGCTGTTAAAATCGCTTAAGCGATTTGGTTGTCATACCTGAAATCCACAGGCTCAAAGACCGCTTAAGCGGATTTATTTAGCTTAAGCGAATCACATATGTTCAGTCATTTATAACACTGAAGTGAAATAACATGTCAGGTTCATTTAGGATATTGACTGATCGATTTTTAATCTAAAATTCATGATTTTATTTCTTATTTTAATTTCAGCATGGCACCTAAGAAGTCAATTCCTCAAAGAAAAAGGCAAAGACCTGAGGTTGGACAAAGTTCACATCAAAATGAAGTTATGGATGACCAAGAGGCACTAGAAACACAAACACATACACCAGTCTTATCATGGGATAGATTTAGGTTCAGAACTAGGGTAAAGGCTGAAAGATACATTCAATTGGAGCAAAGAGAATTACTACCTGAGAGGAAAGTAGTATTAGAACAAGGAGAGTATGATGAATTTATGCAGGAAATTGTCAGAAGGAAATGGCAATATTTGATAAATCTTCCTAACCAAATACATGAAAATATTGTGAAAGAATTTTACGCAAATGCATGGCCGTTGATACCAGATAAGTCAGAGAGGAAGTCCTGGGTTCGTAGGCAAACAATTGCTTATGATAGGGAGGCTATTTCTGCACTTTTAGGCAATCCTATGACCTTACCAGAAGGAGAGCTTTGCCAATACCAACAACGCAGAAGGAGATTTTTAGGTTTTGTAGACCAGGAGGTAGCTAAGATCTTATGCATCCCCGGGAAAACCTTTGAGACAAATGCTGTTGGAAAGGCAATGAGGTTTAAGAGGCAAAGTTTAAATACTTTAGCATAAATCTGGACATCGTTTCTCTTTGCCAACATAGCCCCCACCACACACACCTCAGATGTTCGCATGCCTCGAGCATATCTAATTTATAGCTTCATGGAGAAGTTAACTGTGGACATAGCAGCAATCATTTCAGATGAAATCCACCAATTTATCATGTCCAACACCTCCACTACTGCAGTAGCGACAAAGCCTTTGGGTTTTCCTGCTTTGATTACTACTTTATGTGCTTCACAAGGTGTTACGATTCCCGACTGCTCCAACCAAACAATTAAATTGAAGAAACCTATAAGTTCTCAATTCATCAGAAATTACTGCATTAATCCATTAGAGCATCCTAATCCAGCTTCTTCTCAGCCAACCTCATCTGCAGCACCTGCAGCGACACCACCAACAACTACACCATCCATGCCTCACATGCAAAATACAGATTTTGGTATCATACACCATTTGACTCATAGAGAACAACAAAACGCAGCAAACAACCGAGCGTACACGCAGCTGAATGAGGATTTTTACAAGTAAACTTTATTTAAAGAATTTCTTTTACATACTATTTGGATATATTTAATTTGTTTAACATAACCCTCATTTTGTCAATTCACAGGTTTACATTACACCAACATCATGGAGAGACTTCTGTTTTCCCTTGGCGTACACCTGAAACTTTTGCAAGTATTGTATCCTGGCCTGGAGACACCCCAACTTTCCTAACTGAACACCAATTTGCACAGGATGATATTGTCCACCCAGAGGAGGGAGTTAACGAAGATATACAGGGAAATCAACTAGTGGTTGAAGACCAAGCACAAGAACAATTTGGAGAGGATGGGGATAATGCTACATACAATGACGAACAACATAATGAAGACTTCAATGACCAAGACTATGTGGCAGACATGATCAATCTTTAGTCCTCAAATTATTTATGGATGTATTTACTTTGAAATATTTCCTATTTTGTCATGGATTTAGTTTTGTATATGCTTTCATTTTGAACAATTATATTTTATTAATGGAATGGACTTAAGTTTTTATCCATGTTATGCTGGTAAAATCAATTGATATTTTGAAGTGTATTGAATAATGATATTTGATTCTGTTGTTCTGGAATAGAATGGTTAGGAATGGCTCTGCTTCTTTTGTTTTTTAATTGCCTATGTAGCAATGTCACTTTCTGCATAATTCGCTTAAGCCCTCAAATTCGCTTAAGCTATTTTAATTGCGCTCCAACCTCACAAGTTTGGCTTAAGCTATGCATCCATTCGCTTAAGCGAACCCAAATTAGCTTAAGCGATTTATGGTTCTGTGAATCAGTGCTATCTGTCCCAAATTCGCTTGCATCCGCTTAAGCTAATAACGTATTCGCTTAAGCGAATATACAATAGCTTAAGCGAGTACCTTCCCTGCAATACATGGCTCTCTGTTCCAAATTCGCTTAATATGAGACAAGGCTCGCTTGAGCGAAACGGAGCGATTCCATATTTGCTTAAGCGGTGATTTATCGCTTAAGCGGATAATCTCCAACTCTCGCTTGGCCTCGCTTTGAAGCCAGGATTCCATAAATGCGTCGCTTAAGCTAAAAACTTTGGCTTAAGTGAAAATTCACTTAAATTCGCTTAAGCCGTTGGAAATTTGCTTAAGCGAATTTGGACAAGATGCTCATGTTTGCGCCAGAACATGAGAGGATCTGGATCTGTAAAATATTAATTTAAATGACTAAAATATTTAAAAGATTTAATTTATAACACTTTAGCCTTTAAAAATTAAATTATTTTTTCAGAATAATTATATATAATATTATATATTGAGTCAATTATGTCATATTCAAACGACCAAATTTTACCACCAAATATCTATCAGTTAACATTGCGTCTTGATTTCAGTCCAATAAATATTGTTGCGTCCATTCGTGTCTCTAACCGAGTAGCTATATATTTTGCTAAATTTATTCTTCTCGCTATGATTTTGAAAAACATAAAAAAACATGAACTTACCATACCAAGTTATATGTACGTCACATATTATTGACATAATTTAATTTTAATATATTATTAATATAAAAATATTTACATTATTAATTAATTAAAAATTATATTAGATATCTTTTGTAAATAAATTATTATGAAAGTAAAAATAATTAAATTATATAAAAAATTATAATTAAATAATTAAATAATTTTTTTACTCAATATGTTTAAATAAAATTCTTATTGATATGTGTCTAAAATAACTCTACATGTAACTCCATTAGTACCAAATCGTTTAAATAACTAAAGACATACATATAATATAAATTATAGAAGGACTCCTAAAAATTTGTTGAGTAAATGATATTTTTATCACTATTGTTTATAAAATTTATTAAAATAATTTTTAATTAAGTAAAATATTATTTTCATTTTTAATATATTATATCATAATTATTTTAATTCATAATATAGATAATTGTTAATATTTTAATTTATATCGTCACTTAAACAATAATTATTTTAATGAAGAAGTTGACTTAACATATTAAATATTACTAGGATAAAATATTTAATATTTAATAATAATATAAAAATTAATTTAACTCTCATAAAAAGTTTAGAGAATATTTAAAAATTAAGTTGAAATCATATATTATCATTAAATATTAAATATTATATTCAATTCATATTTAACATATTAAGTAAATTATTTTTTTTAATTTAGTGACTATTTTAATAAATCTTAAAAATTATAAAAACTAAAATAATTATATACTAAAATGTGATGAAAATTAAAATAATATTTTGTTTAATTTAGTGATTATTTTGATAAATTATAAAAGTTAAATGAAAAATTATATATGTTAATGAATAAAATAATATTTTATTTAATTCAAGAATTATTTTCACAAATCCTAAAAATAATAAAGATAAAAATATAATGTCTTCTCAAAATTGTATGAAAATTCAGCAAGTGTACAGTAGCAGTGCAGTACCCGTGACATCGCCAGAGAAACAGTGTTTTGGGAACGGGAATGTCAAGGGTACGCCCATGTTCGTTTGAATATTTCCTTTTATACTTGTAATAAAAAATATTTTTTTTATTTTTAATAAGGATTATCGTTTAAATTGATTTACGGATATTTAAAATTAATTTTACCAAAAAAAATGTAAGTAAAATTTAAATTATACAGACATTAGTTAATTTATCAAAATAAAATAAAATATTCATTTTCAACATTCACTCTTTTTTGCATCCTCTTATGAAATTAAATTTTCAAAGTGATATTACATCCAAAATTTATTTTTCAAAGGTAATTAAATATATTCTGAAAATTAAAATTTTAAAAAATTATAACTTATTTTTAATTTAATTTCTAAAATATATATTTCAAACTTAAATTACAAAATTAATTTATAATCAATTTCAAAATTTAACTTTTTAAAATTAAATACATTTTAAAAACATGTATAAATCAGAAAAAATTTCTACACAATAAAATGGAGGTGAAAGAAGAACCATAGTTTACACTGACTGGATAATTTTGGGCTGTTTGGCAGGCCCAGCTGCATCGTTGAAGCGTAGCAAGGGTTTCTGTGTCTGTTGTGTGCAAAGTGCAGTGGTAGCGAGCTAGGGTTTCTGCGTCTGCGACAATGACCAAGTTTAGGAAACTAGGTCGACCCACCGGTCACCGCATGTCCATGCTTAGGTTTCTATTTCCATTTCAATTCCTTCATTTTTTCGTTTGCATAGATGCTGAACGCTTCTTTGCTTTTCCTTATTTAGAACCATGGTTTCCCAGTTGGTGAAGCACGAGCGCATCGAAACTACCGTTGCCAAGGTACTAATCAAAATGACGTCGTTTTTATTGTGATTTTCAGTTTTTCTCTCGAATATAAGATGCTTGTGATTTGGTTGTAGGCGAAAGAGATCCGAAGGCTTGCGGATAATATGGTACAGCTTGGAAAGGAGGTTTGTATGCCTTTGTTTTTAATTCTAATTCATGTTGGATTCAATTCATTTGCGCAGTGAGTTTAATTATTACACGTGATAATTTCACGTTGTGTAGCTTCTTTTGATTTTGTTCTAAGATGTTTTGGTTGAAGCCGTGGAATTGTGGAAATATGACCACTTTTGTGTTTGGTCAAGTTTTGCTTTGTGCTTTTACTTAATAACTTCAGATGTGCGCTTTGAAATTTATTCAAGCTTTGCATTTGTTGCTGGTGACTATTGAAGTGCTAGTATGGTTGCTGCTTGCCATTGTGATGGAAATGGAATGGTTTGGTGGGTTTGCCATTCAAATTTCTGGGTATGCTGGGGTGGTGGAACTAAAATATAAGGTTGAGAGGGGCAAAATTAAAATTTTAATACTAGGTTATGGTGTCGCAGGTTTTTCATTAAAGTGCCATGGCAAATGGCTGCTATTGCAGCTGCAACCATTAATTGGTGGCAACAGACGATAAATTAATTATCTTTTTAAGCCTGGTTTAGGACAAGTTAGGTCTATCTCTCAGTTTTTTCATTTTTTGTGTGCCTACATTACCCTTTTTCCTTCAGATCAGTATTCTATCTCTCTGTTTTCTTTCCCTTGTATATATGATTAATTTTGTGAATATATGTGAAGCCAACTTTTTCTTTATAATGAATTAATTTTGCATGAAAAACATTAGGCTAAATAAATTATAAGTTTGGTTCCTTATCATTTAAAGTCTCACTTTAGTCATCATCTTTTATTTTTCTCAATTTGGTCCCCTCTGTCTCTCTGTTTGGTCCTTTTTGGTTAGTTTTGATGGTTTCAGAAATAGTTAGTTTTTTTTCACCTTGGCCTTTATAATAAACTTGATGGCAGGGTAACCATTTCGTTCGTTTATTTAGCTTGACTGTTATTGGCCTATAGTTTACATCATAAATTGTTTTAGGGATCCGTATGTGCTGCAAGACGTGCTGCTAGTTTTGTGCGAGGAGATGATGTCCTTCACAAGCTGTTTACAGAACTGGCTTATCGGTACAAGTAAGTAATAAACCTGATATAATTTCTGTTGTCAGTTTATGCCTGTAAGTTGCAACTCTGTAAAGACATTATTTTGTGCAGGGATAGAGCTGGTGGATACACCAGATTGCTTCGAACCCGTATTCGAGTGGGCGATGCTGCACCAATGGCATATATCGAGTGAGTACATTGCTAATTACTTTTTGATAGTCATTAATTTACTCTCAAATTTATAGTTCTTGATATTGCCTGTTTCCCTACCCTAATCTACTGTGTCCTTATAGTTTGAGGACAAAACTTAAGTACAGTTCCCTATGTTGTTTTAGTGTTGTTTTTCAATTAAAATTAGAGTTTCACCTTGTTAAATACAAAAATAATAAATGTAAATCTTTTAAGTTAAAACTTTAACTTTGATTGAAAAACAGTATAAAAAATACCAAAGGAACTGTACTTAAATTTATTTATAGTTTAATCTTTCAAATCTTCATGGTTGCTTAGAAAGAGGAGGTTGAAATTGAAACTCCGTAAAAATTAATTTTTTGCGCTTTGATACAGGTTCATTGACAGAGAAAATGAGCTTAGGCAGTCAAAGCCACCTACTCCTCAACCACCTCCGAGAGCACCCCTTGATCCCTGGACACGTTCTCGTCTCAGCAGGCAATTTGCACCTCCTAAAGAGGATAAATCTGAATCTGATTTGTGATTCATTCGAATGTAATGATGATACCATTTTGCTTCTCTCATAGCATGATATAATATAAATTTTGGCTTTATTTTATCTAGCTCTGCATGGTTTGCAAAAATAAAACTATTCTAAGCCTGTTCCTAGAGAAAAATGTTCACTGCTATGTTAAAAATATTTCTACTGAAACTGTATTTGAGAAAGGAAAAAAAAATAAAAAAATCTGAATATACCCCTCTTCGTGAGCTTCGACATGGAGTTTGCTTATTTATTTATTTTGAATTGGAATTTAATAGTTTTACTGTACTTCCAAAAGATAATCGTATTCAGCTTGAAAGGGACGAAACAAAAAAGTTAAATGAATCTACTTGTTCTTTAATTCGACTTTAGAACTCGTTGATTAAGTTCTGAAGTATTTTCTCTTTTTCCCCCCCTTCGGTATCTTAAGCCCAAATCAATAACTTATCACGCAACCTCGTACTGTTTTCCCTTTCTCCATCTTTCAAGAAGAGGAGCCGGGGTTTACGATGCTTGATTACAGCTACATTCTATTGGTGTTCTACATCCGAATAATTGAATTGTTACGTTTAGCAGTTGAAACGCCAACGGTAGATGTGGTGCTCTGTATGCTTATGCCATTTCCAAAATCCTAATTGCCTTGCACGGCAACGAGTGTAGCTGGAAGCAGTTGCGAGTAACGCTTGTCAAATAGGAAAAGAGAAAGAAGCTTGCATGCATAAGAATCCAAAGATATCTTTTTCAGAGATTAACTGGAAGCCAATAACACGAGGCTTTCTTTTAAAGGGTGAAAACAAAGCTCTACTAACTTTTGAACGATTAAACAAGCATTATGAATTCATGCATCCTATTTGTTATTAAGAATATCTATATACATGCTCTAGTCCCTATTATCATTTTTTAGGGTCATTGGAGGAGGGGGATTGGGAGAGAGAAGCGGATGTGAGAATTATTTGGACTCGGAATCCTAGTTATCTTGCATATAACCTGTTAGCTCTCACCACTTGAGCTATACTGCAAAGTTAAACCATGTTTAAACATTCAACATTGTGGCGGATTCAGACCAAAAGTAAAAGAAACACATGGTTTTGATGTTACAACACTAAGCCTTAACTTTGTTAGTGTATTATTTAAGAGGAAAGCGCCAAGAGAATCTCACGTTAGAGGTTGCTTGGTAAGGTTTAGCGCAGAGGGACAGCCCAGTCATGCTCTTGTGCCCCCACATATAATTATTGTATAACATGTAGCTTCTTTTATTCTTTCCTCTCTTTTGTTGAATAAAGTTTCCAATTCTTTCTAATGGACAAGTACTGAAGAGGACAAAGTTTTCAAAGTGGTCCTACTACTCCATTCTTAGATTTCAAAACTCAACCTTTCCCAACGACGAAAAGCGAATGGATAAAACTAGGACTCACAAAATCTGCTTCGTCATAATCCACAAGCGTGCAAGAATTAAACCATTGCCGTTGAGTTGCTTTGCTTGCAATACAGTATACGTGCTGCCTCACGTCTCCATATTCCTTTCATTTTCCTTATCTCATGCTGTCTTACTACAGAGTATAAAGAATTCCTTTCAACGATCCAATCTCTCTCTCTCTAGTTCAGAGAATTCTGTGTACAAGATCCGATCACACAGGATGCCAAATTTAAACACTTTTACTACTTAATAATTATTTATAAAATATAATGTAAAATTAATCAATCTAACTGTTAAATCATCTTATAGTATTTTTCTATCATGTATATTTTATGTACTTTTGACATTTGTAAATGTGTTATTCAAAATTTAGTATTTACTTATATTTTAAAATATATTACACATTAAAATAAAATAATATAATTAAGTATCTATTTATTTTATTTTATAACGAAATTTTATATCTTTGATCTATTTAATAAAAATATTTAAACTAATAATTTAATTGATTGATTAATCTCATAATATATAAAAATGTGTTTAACCGTGTAAATATCTAAGTTTTACACCTAATCTAATTCATGGAATGGAGTAGAAGACATAAGTAGCGATGGGTGCAAGGCTTTCATATTACTATAGCAAGTCTTCCCAATAACGTACAAGGCTGTTCAGTTATAATAGGGTGCCACCCATTCTGCCAAGAGCTTTGACATATTGTTCATTTTTTTGTTAAATGATAGTGGGTGATGCTACCAAAAATTGTTTAAAAACATTGAATTAACTACTTACCCTTTATAAAAAGGAAGTGTCTTCCCAACACTATTTTCCTAAACCGTATGTCTTCACTTAAGTGCAAAGACTAAGACTAGTAAAAGTAAAACAAATATGAAGAGAGAAGGGAACAGGTGTGGTCAACTGGTGCAATGTTCCTTTTTTGATTAAAATGAAATCTTTATATGTCAGTTAATTAACCTTTTTATTGCAGTTTTGACGAATTTTGATAGTGCCAAGACCATGGGTTTGGTGAAATAGTCCATGAAAGGACACTTAAACTAATGTCATCAATTTAAAGCATAATTTAATTATAATCACGTTATAAGATTGAAAAAAACAAAAAAACAATAAACTAATGCCATGTGTAGTTGTCTTAGCAGCCGATTAGGTGTTTGATGTTGCCATCTAATTTCTTCAAATGGAGATGAACTTCATTAGTAAACATTAAGAGAATATTTTGAAAATGATAAGAGTGTTTACCTACTATGGCTATGCAATTAACTAAGGCATTTTTGAAAATGAGAAAATTAAGGAGGGAATATATGCAAACCCTGATCATGTTGAAACATTCAAAATCAGGAACCAAAGTCCCATGGGGAAGGACGTAAAAGCAAAAATGTTAACAGGCTTACTTGGTTAAGGACATTTACTGATAATTGTAAAAAATAGGAGTGTTAGGTTTTCCTGTTTGACATGGGATTGGGACATGTGGTCACCTTTACTCTAAATCCAATGGACAATTGTTTTCGTTAACCTAATCCCTAGTGAGTAGCAACAACTCTCACTATAACGACGGTTTTTGTTTTTTGGTTTTAATTTTGTTTTCTTTTTCTTAAATGCTTCTAATATATAATCATGAACCAATTAATGGAAATTTAGATAATTCAAAAGATTAGTGCAATAAACTGATTTTCTCTTTCCCTTGTGGAAATAGGAAGAAAGCGGGCAAAGGGTTTGCATGTTAGGAACTTTAATTATTAAACTACGAAATTTTAATTGCCATTTGTACTTGAAATGAGTTAAAAGATCTTGGAAGTCATTGCAATGGCCATGTTTACTTTGCTAACTATTGACTTCCACAGCCAATCAAGTGCTACAACTGCATGTCACCTTTGTATTATAGTGGCTTGTCAACTAAAAATTAATAGCATCAGCAGGAATGTAAAGTAAAAGTTTGATTAAATTAAAATTTCATTCCTATATTCCTAAATAAATTGCATTTTATTTTAGCCTTTTATGTAAAAAAATACTTTACTTTTAATTCTTACTCTTAACATATATTTTTATTTTTTTCTTTACAAGAAAAAAACCTTAACACTATTATAATTTTGATAAATAATGATGAACAATTAGTAACATATTTTTATGTAGGGACCATGTATGATATTTTCATGTAGCTAAAATAAAATTGGTGTCAGGTGTAAGAATAAATTTTTAATCTAACCATAATGTTTTTTCTCATCCAATGAAACTGGAAAAATAGAGAGAGGGAGAGAGATTAGGAATAATAAAAGAAAAGAAATTGAGAGATGAAGCAGAGTTGGTGAGTACCAAGAACTACAATGAAACTGAAAGATGAAGGAAAAATTCTGAAGGACGTTACTCGGTCACTCTGTCTATATTGACTCAAACGCCTCAACTATGCCATCAAGTGTTTCTTCCCTTCCCTTCTCTTTGTTCTTTACAACCCCTCCAAAAGGTGTAAGCTTTACACATATCTCTCCCTGTGCATCACAACAACACCATTGTTTGTCTCTTGTTTCCTGCGTTTTGGTTGGTATCTAACAACGTTCAAGATTGTGTTTTTGCCTTGCACCATGTACTATGTGGTCGTTTCCTTTTGACACTTCCTTTCAACTTTTTTTCTTCTTCTATCTACATATTGAAAACCAATTCACATTCCCCGCATAATTGTAACATGAAAAAGATGACTTTTTAGGATAGTTGATTGAACCATTTCTTTTAGCAATTCAGTTTCTTTCTTGGGCCTAGATAAATTCAATAAATTTGGTTCTTATTTTTGTGCAGATCATGTGTTGCATGCCCCTGTAGCTGAATAGTTAATATGAGAGGAACAATGGGTGCTTCTCCTCATGCTGTTGAAGCTCGACACCGTTTACCTGCATCTATGTGAGTCTCTTCTTTCTCCTTGCTTCACATTTTTTATCAGGATCATAAGATCAAGTATTTTTTTATCAAAAAGTTTCTCCACTTGCTTCAACAGTTGCTCCAAATGATCGCTGTTTCCTTTTAGGGACCAATTATCATAATGAGATCCGAAGTCAAATTCACCAACTTAGAATTTCATGCTAAGATTATTGAATGGGTAGATTGTCATTAAAACTTGGGCAATATGTTAAAAGGGCAATGCATTTGCTCTCCCTTTCAGCCATAAAAAGGCTACATTTTACCTTATGGCTAGGACCCATCATTTTTATATTACATGAAGTTCTGTTTGAGGTTTAAAAGCCACCCAATACCCATTTTCTCTTCCTTTCTCTCGGGTTTTTCTTTCTCTTTTTAAAATCTTTCATAGGAATTATATTTGCTGTTTAAATATGTTTTGGCTGGGCTAGTATTCCGCACATACGCTTCAAAATAGACACTTCACAAATACTTTGATACTTATATTTTATAGTTTGTTTACTTTTACTTTTTATAACAAAATAAATTGGAAATAATATAATAATTTGACAAATAGTATTCTATTAACTAATTTTTAGTTTTAAAATGTTCAAAATCTTTTCAGTTTAAAGAAATGCTTTATATTTTCATTTGTTTTTCCTGATAATTATAAAATTAACACTTTGAATGTTTTATTTATAAATATTTGAAAACATGAAGCATAATTAAAATAACGCAACATTTTTATAATCAAATAGGACTTAATTCTCTCTTTTAGTTTAAGATATGTATTTTTATCCTAATTTTGATTTTATATTAGTTTGATATATTTTATTATAATTTTGCCATATCTTATAAGCTTTAAAATCTACCATATTCTTCGTGTATGTATCATATTGTGTCCATGTTACATCTAGTTTCTATGTTTTGTATATAACGCAATTCAATGCATGAACCTATGTAGGAATTGAAGTATTATTGTGATGTTGTCAAATCCTTTTCAAACAACAGGAGGGACCTTCATAGAGTAAACATTTTACGTGATTCGTATCACCCTTCATACCTTCTGGAATGACAATGACATTTTATCTCAAAATATTTCAAAATATTTCTTATTTACAGTCCAAGGAAACTAACTGGGCAACCACTCACATAAGTCTCATCTCTCTCAATTATTTCACGCTTGTGTGCAAATGTAGTATAGCCACATTAATTATAGCCAATGATTTAACTTTATCAGTGTTATCAAGTCTGTATCAACAGTTAGTCACGTCACGGAGCAGTATTCCTATGCACCAACTACAAGGCCCAACACGTCTATGTTACAATTTTCAGAGATTTTAGGTTTATTAGTGTTATATAATAAAGAAAAGCTGATTGGGACCTTTAGAGTGCTGTTAAGAATAAAAAATAAAAATATTTTGTTAAAAAATGCAGATATTGTTTTATTTTTAAATATATTTTAACGTGATTAATTTTTAATAAAAAATATTATTTCACTGATTTTCTTAACCAGTGTCTTAAAGCAAGATCCTATAATAAATGAGAAAATGTTATACACACAACAAATCCTTGATTTACTCTCTACAATTTCACTTGAGTTAAACTTTATTACAACTGAATCAAATTATATACAATTTGCTCACAAGAGAAAGTGCAACAATCAGTTTTACCCTCTAAACATGGAGGGTTTGCACATTTTAAAATCATATGGATGGACCAATGTGATTTTAGAATAGAGAGAGAATAGCAAGAATGAGATTTTCTTTAACATGCCTCGTCATTTTAGAATTAAGTTTCTGTTTGACCAAAAGACAAAAAAAATAAAAAATAAAATTATGTTTCTGCAGGTAGGGGAGAAGTCCACAAACCTTTGATTATATAATAGTTATGTATTTGCTGTATTTTCTAGGTATGAATGCACATTCTTGAATCATAAGGTATAAGATTTTTCAATATGTCTTCTGAGTTCCTTAGCCACATACGTAGGCCCGAGGATAAGTTATGCTTGCGTAGAGCTTAAGAATGATGATGAACTTGTAAGATTTGGAAGAATGATAATTTGCATAACATTACACACAGAATGATCATAGTACCAGACTGAATTATTTCATGTAGATTTTCATTTGATGTTACGTAAAAAAAATTGTATTATTTTTTTTAATTTATAAACACTAAATAGGTGAATTATAAGTTTGGTTTACATACTTAACAATAATTTTTAAATGGGTCCCCATATAAAAAAATTACATTTTATTCCATGCATAAAAACATGTTAACAAATCAATTCCAACTGCTATAAAATTATTCAAATATTGCTAATTTGTTCGTTGTTTACCCTACATGGTATTTCAGTCATTAGTCGTGAGTCTAAACGGTTAAACAAATAAAAATCATTCTACAATGTTATTAAGTAAAACAATAAAAACAAATTCATTAATGTTTTTCACGAAAGAACTGAAATGTAAAATATTTCTCGTATAAGAATCAGACTGATAAATAAAATATAGAGTAAAATTTTAACTTCACTTCAAATTTATAAATGTCTATTAGAAAAGATAACACAAAATTTTCATATGACAAAACTCTCCCAAGTTGAGGTTGATTTGAAGCTCAAATTCCAGCATTTAAGAAGTTAAATTACAAAGTCACCGATAAACAGTGACACTAGAGGCTTTTTGATGAGGTTGACTAGTCTATTAAACCAATAAATCACATCTACAATTGTTTCTTATGTAACTTTTTTTTTCCTTATATCAAGTAAATTTGTTCTTGAATGATCATTGGCACAGTGAAGATTTATACAAACGAAGACTGCCAAGAAGCAAGGCAAAAGATACAGAGAAGCCTTTCCACATATCTATCCAAGATAAGAGCTCAAGATGCAAGTTTTCTTTCTTAAAACTTATCCTATTGATAACCATATGCGGCACTTTTGGAACGCTATTGTACTCACCTGAGGTTTACAATACCAACCATTTGTCAAGCTCTGGCTCTCGGTAAGTATATATTACTCTACACATGCAAATGCAACATGCAAGTATCTTAACTCTAGAGATTTTTCTTTTTCTTTTCTTCCTAAGAAAACATCACCCGCATGTGACGCAGAAAACTTTCATTTACCCATTTTCTAAAGTTAATTTAAGACGTGCAAGATTTTGGTATTGTTAACTTTGTGACTATGAAATTTTTTATTACATTAAGGGCTAGTTTAATTATTAAAAATAATCATCATTGAACTTTTCACCCCAATTTCATGGGAACACCAAACAGCCGTTATATGTTCAATTTATGCAAATTACTACCTCTTACCATACTCCTCAAATTATTGAGATTCATAAGTAAAATGAAATAACAAGATCACCTCATAATCTGATTTCCAAAATGAATCTTTGTACCGAGTAAGAAAAAAAAAACTAAATCTTAAATAAATTTATGTAGAACGGCCTGATTTTGGAAAATTACTTATATATTCTCTTCATAGTGGTACTCAAAAGTTAGTTTAGCAGCAATTCATACTTAGTATTTAATTTTGAATCTAACTGTATGTATAATTTTGCAATGTCCTACAAAATGAGGACCATAATACTCTCCGAATAAATAATTAAAACCAAGAATATAAAAAAGTTATCACAATTGGGATTAGTTTGATATCCTTCAAACGAAATCATCATTAATTATAAGAATACTTAACCACTAGTTTAATATCTTGGTGTTCTTTTCGTATGTAGCAGCATCATGATATATGAGTGTCTCTTCCAATTTTGCAAGCAGGTGGATATGGGGTGGCTCAGATCCTAGATATACATCGAAGGTAGACATTGATTGGAATGATATAGTGAGAATCACGGAGAAGGTGCCAGGGAAAAATGAACTTCAAGGGATTGGAATTGTGAATTTCAATAAGACAGAAATAGCCCATTGGGAACATCTTATTCCTGATGCTACACATGTTGTTCTGTCCCTTGAGTATGCTGCAAGAAATATGTCATGGGAGTCCTTGTATCCAGAATGGATTGATGAGGAAGAGGAAACTGAGGTTCCTGTTTGTCCTCCTCTACCAAGTCTTAGATCGCCTGGTATAAGACTTAACCTCATTGCTGTCAAGCTTCCTTGTAGGAATCGGGGGAATTGGTCTAGAGATGTTGCTCGTTTGCACTTGCAGCTTGCAGCTGCTGCCCTTGCAACCTCTTTCAAAGGCAATTACCCCGTTTATGTGCTCTTCATTACCAATTGTTTTCCAATTCCAAATCTTTTTACATGCAAAGAACTAGTTGCCCATGAAGGAAATGTGTGGCTATACAAACCAAACTTGAGTGTTTTGAGAGAAAAGGTTCAGCTTCCAGTAGGATCTTGTGAACTTGCCCTTCCCATGAGAGGCAAAGGTAAGTGTTATACTATCTTTCTGTCCCTCAAGTTCTTGAGACGTAGCATCATAATGATATGCCTTCACAAGTATGTTAGTTTATAATTGTCTGCATTTCATAGCACAATAATGGTGACTTTGATGAATGCTGAAGACCCCCAAAGGCAACTAACATAAGTGGAGATATTACGAACCAAGAAAAATACCCGTTTTCACCTTGCTTAAACATATTATATTCTCATCCATGACCATGAGAAATAGAATGTCATCTTTGCAATGGGATTGTTGCATGTACTACTACTGTCATGTTTGTGTCATTATATTTTTCTTACCATAAAGTTGATGCTAAAGGAACTGAATTAATTGGAAGCAGAGCTGGTTTACAATGGAAATGCTCCCAGAGAAGCATATGCAACAATTCTGCATTCAGCTCATGTTTATGTTTGTGGAGCTATAGCTGCTGCGCAAAGCATCCGCATGTCTGGATCAACTCGAGACCTAGTAATCCTTGTTGATGAGACAATCAGTGGGTATCACAAAAGTGGATTGGAAGCAGCAGGGTGGAAGGTTAGAACAATACAAAGGATCAGAAACCCCAAGGCTGAAAAAGATGCTTACAATGAATGGAACTACAGCAAATTCCGGTTGTGGCAGCTGACAGATTATGACAAGATAATTTTCATTGATGCAGATTTGCTCATACTAAGAAATATAGATTTCCTATTTGGAATGCCAGAAATCACTGCCACTGGAAATAATGCCACTCTTTTCAACTCGGGTGTCATGGTGGTTGAGCCATCAAATTGCACATTCCAACTCCTGATGGATCATATTAATGAGATTGAGTCCTACAATGGGGGGGACCAGGGATATTTGAATGAAATATTTACATGGTGGCATAGGATACCAAGACACATGAACTTCTTGAAGCATTTTTGGATTGGTGATGAGGAAGAGAAGAAACAAATGAAGACAATGTTGTTTGGGGCTGAGCCTCCAATTCTATATGTCCTTCACTATCTAGGAGTGAAGCCATGGCTATGCTTCCGAGACTATGATTGTAACTGGAATGCTGATATATTTCATGAGTTTGCTAGTGATGTTGCACATGCAAAGTGGTGGAAGGTGCATGATGCAATGCCTGAGCTATTGCAGCAGTTTTGTTTGTTGAAGTCAAAGCAGAAGGCACAGTTGGAGTGGGATCGTAGGCAAGCTGAAATAGCAAATTACACTGATGGGCATTGGCGAATTAAAGTTAAAGATAGGCGCTTGAAGAAATGTATAGATAATTTGTGCAACTGGAAAAGCATGTTACGGCACTGGGGAGAGACAAATTGGACAGATGATGAGTCTTATACTCCAACACCCCCTGCCATTGCCAAAACATCTCTTTCTGTTTTATAAGTTGCCACTTTTACTTTCTAATTTCCTTGCACATGTTTAATTTTCCTAGTGTTAGGAAAAAGAGATGAAAGAAATATTTTTTTCCTCATGCATTTTTTTATGCATAAAAATGGTGTATTCTATGGTCTGATTCAGATCAAACAGTAGAATGTCACCTCAAATCAATTTTAGAGGACTTTGCCTAAATGAATCAATAATGACATACTTCTTGGTTACATAGTTTCACCAAAACTATTGCACACACGCCAACATTCCAATTTTTTAGCGGACTTTGCCTAAATGAATCAATAATGACATACTTCTTGGTTACATAGTTTCACCAAAACTATTGCACACACGCCAACATTCCAATCTTTTAGCTGTAAAAAGCATTATTTTTTTGGTTTGAAGGTGCATACACAATTTTTTCACTGATTCCCAATCGGAGGGATCGTTCTTTCTACCTGACGGACAAACGTGGTTAATGAATTATTACTGCCTTGTCCAACTTTCATGCACACGTGGTTGATTTATTTATTTTTCAACTAATCCTAAGTTAATCCAAACACGCATAAGCTAATAAGAAATAGTTACAAACCCCATAAAATTATTTTACTGATATACTCAAGAATTTTTTTTAATGGAGAACTGAACTTGAAGGCCCCGTGCGATCTTCCATGATCTTTGAAACACAATCTAAACACTTCACAAGTCAGCGAAAGGTGAGCACGTTAACAAATTAATTGCTTTCAAAGCGTCTAAGATCTTTCACCAACATGTGACTGCATGCTATATTGTCTCCACACCATTACTTGAAGATCGTGTCGGGAAGTAGATTGTTACTATGCATATATGAAATAAGGTGGCGTTTTAGGGTGGAGGTGTACCGCTAAAACAACATAATATTTTAATGTTTTATTTATGTCCATATGACATTGGCGATTACAACGAAAAGGTTACAAATTCGAAAAATAACAAAAGGGAAGGGGCGAGTCTTCTCATTTCAGACTAAGGAGTGGTTAGCCATATCCACTTTATTTAAGGGACTAAGGATGTACGCAACGGCCAAACCGTGGTTATCATCGATAATCTCACATGATGTGGAAACAAAGCAAAGGAGTTTCTATATCATAAGGCCCCAAGTGTTCCATCCACTGATTGAGATCAACTTCAAGTCTCGTTTTAAGTGCAACTTCCACGTTAGTTCAACAAGCCAAGGTCCTAATGGGAACATGGATACCTCATAAACGCGGAATAATTAACTTCTTTGAGCAAAGGGGCAGCGTTGATATTCAAGGAAATCGTTGCCATTTTGTTAAGTCGCTAGTGTGATGGAAAAAGCGATCGGTTGGTCGACTAGGTATTGTTCTACCAAAAGTTGTAGAAATTGAAAACGATTAAACATTATAATGTCAACGGAATTAATGGGAATTAATGGAAAACAGAATTGTATGGGATTGATTGCACAATTATTTGTAACAGTTATTCTTTTATTTAACATAATTAGCTATAAATGTATATATGGTAGTTTAGCTGATTTATTGGGCTGAAATCAACGTTACAGCTTGTAATATTACTGTATTTATATGAGTAATCTGAATGAGAAGGACACAGTTCTTGGCCAAATATTTTCTTAGTGTAACATGGTATCAGCTTAGGTTACGATCCAAGAACCTCGCCTACGTTCACGGTTCCCAGTCTAGATTACTCTAGTTCCATGTCTATCGAAAAGCACGATGTCTTGTTGGTTCGCCTTAACGGCAAAAACTACTCAGCTTGGTCATTCCATTTCGAGATATTCGTTACAGGAAAAGATTTGTGGGGTCATGTTGATGGCAACACTCCAATCCCTGACAAAGACAAAGATAAGGTAGAACATGCCAAGTGGGTAGTCAAAGACGCTCAGGTCATGGCCTGGGTCCTTAGTTCCGTTGACCCCAACATTGTTTTGAATCTTCGTCCTTACAAGACAGCAGCCAAAATGTGGAATTACTTAAAAAAAGTCTACAGTCAAAAGAACACTGCACGACGATTCCAGCTTAAGCACGACATAGCTTCCTTTCAACAGGATAGTCTCTCCATCTCTGATTTTTACTCTCAATTCATGAATCTTTGGGCTGAGTACACTGATATAGTTTATGCAGACTTAACTTCTGAAGGTCTAAGTTCAGTACAAACTATTTATGAAACGACTAAACGAGATCAATTTCTTATGAAATTGAGATCTGACTTTGAAGGTATTCGGTCCAATCTCATGCATCGTGACCTTGTACCATCTTTGGATGCGTGTTTCAATGATCTGTTACGTGAAGAACAACGCCTCCATACACAGTCCATCATTGCAGATCAAAAATCATCTACTGTTCCAATGGCATATGTGGCACGAGGGAAGTCAAGAAGTCATGACATGAGTGCTGTTCAATGTTTTTGTTGCAAGCAATTTGGACATTATGCTTCCAATTGCCCAAAAAAATTCTGCAACTACTGCAAAAAGCATGGACATATTCTTAAGGAATGCACAATAAGGCCACCAAAGCGAAATGTCACTGCCTTTACCGCCGCAATTGATTCATCTATTCCTGACAATTCAGTCAATGCAGTACCAGTTCAACCAAATCCTCTTGCTACTACTTCAACTGTGACTCCTGAAATGGTTCAACAGATGATTATTTCAGCATTCTCTGCTTTAGGAATCTCAGGTAAATCCTCTTCATCTTGGTACTTTGATTCGGGGGCTTCCAACCACATGACCAACAATGCTCAATTTCTTACAAATGTGAAAAAATATTTGGGCACTCTCAACATACATACCGCTGATGGAAATCAATTGCCTATCACAGCCACGGGTGATATTTCTTCATCTTTCACACATGTTTTTGTCTCTCCTGGCCTCACTAGTAATCTAATTTCAGTTGGTCAATTAGTCGAAAATGATTGTCAAGTACAATTCTCACAGTCTGGTTGTCTTGTGCAGGATCAACACTCAGGGAAGATCATCGCGAAGGGGCCTAAAGTTGGACGTCTTTTCCCAATCCGTTTCTCATTACCTCCAAGTCTTTCTTTGCCTTTAGTTTCTTGTAATTCTGCCTTTGTTGATTACCAAGTGTGGCATAAGCGTCTTGGACATCCAAACGCAAATGTACTTCATGACTTGCTAAAATCTGGTTTTCTTGGAAATAAACACACTCCATCTCTTAATGTTGTTCATTTTGATTGTATTCCTTGTAAGCTTGGTAAGGGTAAAATTCTGCCTTTTCCAACTCATCAGTCTCATACAACACAACCTTTTGATATCATCCATAGTGATGTTTGGGGGGTGGCACCAGTTATATCTCATGCTAATTACAAATATTTTGTAACTTTTATTGATGATTATAGTCGTTTCACCTGGGTCTATTTTTTGCGATCAAAAGATGAAGTTTTTTCCACTTTCAAAATTTTTCATGCTTATGTTCAGACCCAATTTTCATCAAAAATAAAAATATTTCGCTCTGATAATGGAGGTGAATACATGTCACACTCATTTCAGGAATTTTTGCAATCCAATGGCATTTTATCTCACAGGTCATGCCCCTCAACTCCACAACAAAATGGGGTAGCGGAAAGAAAAAATCGCCATTTGCTAGATGTTGTTCGCACCCTTTTATTTGAGTCTCATGTGCCTTCACGTTTTTGGTGTGAAGCTCTTTCCACTGCAGTCCATCTTATAAATAGAATGCCATCTCTATCATTAGGTAATGAATCTCCATTCACTCGGTTACATGGTCACCCACCAAATTACTCCACTCTTCGTATCTTCGGTTGTGTGTGTTATGTCCATCTTCCTCCACAAGAACGCACCAAGCTCACTGCACAATCTGTTCAATGTGCTTTTCTTGGATATTCTCCTCATCAAAAGGGCTTTCTATGTTATGATCCTAACCTTCGTAGAATTCGGGTATCTAGAAATGTCATCTTCCAAGAACATACATATTTTTTCGCATCACATCATGATCATGTTGCTTCTCCGATTTCTGTTTTGCCATTGTTTTCCAACTCTCATGCAGGTCAACAATCTCCTAAACCTCTCTTGACATACAAAAGACGTAGTACTACCACTCACATTCAACCAATTGACTCTCATGGGCCCCCTCAAGATGATTCCTTGGCTGCTGGTCCAGTAGAAGAACTAGAACCAGAATCGGCTCCTCTACGACGCAGCTCACGCGTTCGTAAGCCCCCAGAAAGGTATATCACTTCCATGACAGCATCGTTATCTTCTATTCCTATTCCTTCATCTTATAAACAGGCCATGGAGAATGAATGTTGGCAGCGAGCTATTGAAGCTGAACTTCTCGCCTTGGAAGAAAATCAAACATGGGACATAGTCCCATGTCCATCATCTATTAAACCTTTGGGAAGCAAGTTTGTGTTCTCTATAAAGTTGCGTTCGGATGGCTCTATAGATCGTTATAAGGCTCGTCTAGTTGTGCTTGGAAATAAGCAAGAGTATGGACTAGACTATGATGAGACGTTTGCCCCAGTCGCCAAGATGACAACTGTGTGCACTATTCTTGCTCTTGCTGCATCACAATCTTGGCAGCTACATCAAATGGATGTCAAAAACGCATTCCTTCACGGTGATCTTCAGGAGGAAGTTTACATCAAACTTCCTAATGGTATGCCTACACCTTCGCCTAATACTGTTTGCAAACTAAAACGATCTTTATATGGATTGAAACAAGCACCAAGAGTATGGTTTGAAAAGTTTCGATCAACATTACTTGGTTTTGAATTCACTCAAAGTCAGTATGATCCATCTTTTTTCCTACAAAGGACTCCTCAAGGAATTGTGGTGCTTCTCGTTTATGTGGATGACATTGTGGTAACTGGCTCCGATCAAGATGCTATTTCAAGAATCAAACACCTACTGCATTCAACTTTCCATATGAAAAAGTTAGGCCAACTCACTTATTTTTTGGGTTTAGAGGTGCATTATCATCATGAAGGCATTTTTCTAAATCAGCAAAAGTATATTCAAGACTTGGTCCAGCTAGCTGGACTCACAAATGCAATCACTGTTGACACTCCCATAGAAGTTAATGTTAAATATAGACGAGATGAATGTGACCTTCTAGATGATCCCACTCAATATCGCAAGCTGGTGGGAAGTCTCATCTATGTAACTATCACTCGTCCAAATATTTCTTTTGCTGTCCATACAGTAAGCAAGTTCATGCAATCTCCACGGCATTTCCATCTTTCAGCAACACAACGAATCGTTAGATATCTCCTTGGCACTCCAAAGCGTGGTTTATTTTTTCCTACTGGTTTATCAATGCAACTCCAAGCATATAGTGATGCTGATTGGGCTGGATGTCCAGACACCCGAAAATCTACTACCGGCTGGTGTATGTTTTTAGGAAATGCTCCTATTTCATGGAAATGTAAGAAACAAGATTCAGTCTCAAAGTCATCCACTGAAGCAGAATATCGCGCAATGTTTGCCGCTTATTCTGAAATTATATGGCTGCGTGGTCTTCTTACAGAGCTTGGATTCTCTCAAGAACAACCAACTCCATTGCATGCTGACAACACCAGTGCCATACAGATTGCAGCAAACCCAGTTTGCCATGAACGGACGAAACACATCGAGGTTGATTGTCACTCTATTCGAGAAGCTTATGATCGAAGAGTCATCAATCTACCACGTCTCAACATCTGTTCAAATCGCTGACATTTTTACTAAATCCTTGACACGTCAACGACACAATTTTCTACTTGGCAAATTGATGCTTGTAGATTTACCAGCATCAATTTGAGGGGGGATGTCAACAGAATTAATGAGAATTAATGGAAAACAGAATTGTATGGAATTGATTGCACAATTATTTGTAACAGTTATTCTTTTATTTAACATAATTAGTTATAAATGTATATATGATAGTTTAACTAATTTATTGGGTTAAAATCAACGTTACAGCTTGTAATATTACTGTATTTATATGAGCAATCTGAATGAGAAGGACACCGTTCTTGACCAAATATTTTCTTAGTGTAACATATAATAGCCATTCTGTTCTACCTATATTGGTTTTTCCTTCCATATTCTTTGCCTACTTACATCGAAAGCCGAGATTTGCGGAATCTACTATTTTCACTTGGATCAGATCAAGATTCTATAACAGTGCCATCAGGCAGAAAGAATATATAAAACTTTTCTGTGGAGGACCAACCCAAAAAAAATAAACTAGTAGGATCAACCCTCAGGATCTGCCAGGACAACTGACATAGCATTTGAATATCTCCCTGTCGCTTTTGACAACTTCATTGTACTGGCAGTTCAGAGTGGACGTGGAAAAATTCCCCATTAATTGATGCCTCCTATTCATGGCTATAGAGAACACTCCTTATATGACCTAATAACTGGAAACACGATTCCAATCATCTCCTTGAACGAAACCCTGCACGGAATACGATAACACATGCTGGGCAGGGACCTTGTCGCTCCAGGGCACCCTCTGAGCTAAATTAGAACCAGGTCCGGAGTTCTCAAATTCGCCATAGTAAAGTGTTTGCAACGCAAAATCTCCACTCCATGGCATCCAACCCTCTGGTGTGATAAGGGCTTCCAATAATGAATGAATGAAAACTGTTCTAGAATACTCCTTCCATGGCCTACCCAGATAGTTCTTGTGAACTTTAGGCTTGCTATAATACAACGCCATATATTCCTCAGTACCATTAACCAAGCAGTTCTGGAAAACAAAGCCCGTCGACTGAGCAGGGTCTGTCCTGCCTTGGGCAGTAATGGCATTGTTCTCCCCCTTCTTTGGCCTGACTTGCCGGGGCCGGACAAGGATTTTGCAGTCTTGGAAGATCGAAGCTGAGTTCCCAAAGATGAAGTCCACGTTACCAAGGATACGGCAAGATTTATAGAATTGGCGCAGGGAATGGGTATAAAGAGTATCTTGATTGCCTATGAATTCACAGTTCTCAATGATAGAAAGATCACTGTCTGATCTGAAGGCCACAGCTTGGTGAGCATTAGGACCAGCCGTGTTCTGGATTGTGAGATCCTTCGCCATGAATCCATCCCCAGCAACCCCTGCCAAGTCAAATAATTAAGAACACAACTAAGCTCTACCCATGTCAATGTCTTCATAGTCCTAAACAAAATCAACACAATTTGCCATACTTTTTCACTGACCATTCCCAAAACAACTCAATAATTAGTCTCATATTCATATCCTTCTACTTAACATACACAAATCATAAAAAAAAGGCTTGCAATATTTTTTTTTATTTTGACACTTCCTAATGCTATATAAACAACTAAACGCATTAGCTCATTATTCTAGCAACACAATTTCTAACCATTATCAAATATAAGTCAACATTTGATTAAAATAAAAATAGTGATCTTCAACGAATCAGGGAAATTAAATAATAAATAAATAAAGAAAACAGGAAAACCTTAACAAAACAAACCCAAAATCTCACCTACGGTGGCTGAGTCGTAGGTTGTCATGCCGGGCTGCAAACCAACGTTAGCAGATCCCGTAATCACGGTCTTCCCCATGCCATCGCCCAAGAACACCACATTCCTCTTCCGTAACGGAACCCTAACCCTCTCCTCATAAACACCTTCCTTTATGTGTATCACAAACCTCCGTTCCCCGTTATCAGGCGCCGCGTTAACGGCTTCCTGCACCGTCTTATAACATCCCCCGTCCTTACACACCGTAACGTCCGGTGTCAATGTCGAGGGTAAAGCGGGTCCCGACCCGACTAGGTCCGACCCTGACGGTTCCCAGAAGCCGTCACGCTCCGTTAGGGGCGGCCTCCACGAAGCGGTGTCGTTTCCGAAGAGGTCGTAGGAAACCATCATGCTGAGGGCGTTGCTGGAGAGTGCTGTGAGGGTTTCGAGAAACGACATCGTTTCGGCTACCAATGCGGTGTCGTTGATGTATTTGAGACCAGACCAGCAATTGTACTGGTAGGCCAAGGCGGCGCTCATCCAGGCGCGAGCGTCTTTGGTCATTCCACGAGGGAGCGCGTGGGCGGCGAGGGAGGTGCGGTGGTGGGAGTATCGGAGGACCCGGAGGCAGGTGTTGGCGACGGTGGTGCGGGTGTGATTGGGTGCGGAGGCGTCTACGATGGAGTTGAGCTTAGATCGCGCGGTGTTGAGGTTGGAGGAGGAAATTTCAATGGCGGATTGGATTGTTTGGAGCGGGGTGGGGTGGGGTGGGAGGTTGTTGAGGGAGGTGTGGCATTGTTGAGGGAAGCGTGTAGCCTTGCAGGCTTGTTGGATTTGTACGGAGGAGGAGTGAGAGTGGCTAGGGAAGAAGAAGAAGAGAATGAAGAGGAAAAAGAATGCCATTGAGAGGAAGAGAAAGATGAGGATGAATTTGGAGATAGAGAGATGGAAGATGGTGATGGGTTTAGTGGGTTTTCTGAGACGGGTCATGGTGGGTTGAGATTAATTTTAGGAATTTGTTTATAGTAATGAGGGGACTTATGCGTCTGTTTGCCTTGGTTCATGGATAGAAATGCCTTGCTTCCTAATGCTAATGCTACAAACTTGCTCCCAATAAAATGGCCAAAATAGTCTTTTTCTTCTTCCATAACTTGCACACAATATTTCATTTAGAAAGCTTTTAGTTGCTCTCCAATACTTCTATTTTAGCAGAAAATTTTCGAACAAGAAGGTACAATGTATTTTGTTGTGTAGAGAATGATGTTGATGTGTGGTTTTCATAGAGTCGCGGTCAAATAATCAGAAATTTCGTCATCAACTTAAAACTGCTGTCTGTCTACTGCAGTTATACAACGGTCACTTTATGTATTTTTGAATAAATCTTAATTTGAATTACTAGTTATTTCAACCATGTCTAAGGTAATCCAATCGTCGTATAGCTAAGTCGTATCACCATGTTTTAATGCCTTTGACAAATGGCAGTTTTTTGTTGACACCTCAAGCATGATTGTATTAGATGCACATCCATGCTAATAAATTCCTAAACAACTCATATTCAATGAAAGAATTTTTATAACTCAAGTATGGCATATCCTACCCTAACTATGAGTAACTTCCTCTAACTCAGATGTCAAAATATTTTTTACAAAAACTTCACCATCTCTTAAAATATCATTTATTAGAAAATTTCCATCCCAACAATCCAATATGGACCAGATGTTACCAGATTGTTTTTGTTAGTAAAATGGAAGGTTTAATGACATATAAGTTGAACAGCCATACATGTTCAAAGATATGTAAAGGTACAATGGTTACAAGCAAATTGATACTCAGTCTTTAAAAAATAGTCTCTTTAACTAATTTTATTTTTCTCAAAATAATAGTTATTTTATAATTTTAAAGATTTTTTTCTTCTAATTTTACACTTAAGATAATTATTATCTCAATACTTATTTTCTATTTTCTTTATCTATTCATTTATTACATAAAAAAAAATTCCAAATTTGGTATAATAAGAAATTCCATAATACTTTTTAATAAAAATAAGATAATTAAATAGATTTCTTAATTCTTATACCATAACTTTAAATGACTATTTTTTAGAGACGAAGGTAGTAGTAGATAAGTTAGTTAAGGTAATTAAGACTAACAAAAATGTCTCATTGAGGTAGCTAAAAGCATTAAAGAAAAAGTAATATGATGCTTATGTTACAAAGACATGCTAAGCAAAGAAGTTAGCTAAGGAGAAGTTAGATAGAAATTTTTGTATCAAAATATAGTAAATTGTGAGGTTATTGTGAAGAGATAAGGAGTAACCGTGAATCTAGTATGATACTGTTGACTGATACTCAACTTGGTAAAGAAAATCTAGTCTTTCTTAAAATATGTGTTTAGAAGGAGTAAAAAACTGATTTTTTTTAGATGCTTGTAGGCTTATAATAAGCTTAGATGGTCGTTTCTTGAAAACAGGATTTAAGGACATCTTATTTATTGCTTTTGCATGCGACCCCAAGGATTATTATTATCCTCTTATTATGGCATGTGTGGAGAGGGTTCATGTCATACCAAAAGAAGGTACTTAAGAGATTTGATTATTTATATTTATATATTTATTCAAGATCAACATAATTAAACATAATCAAACAATCAAAACCACCATTATCATCAGACCTAGTACTAGATTTTGGACGTCCAACACAACTTGAATACATCAAATCTTAGATAAGGCCACCTCAGAATTGTCACCATCACCATCAGAAGTGGTAGTAGATACGGCACTTGACACACTAGATCTCAAACAAAGCCACCTCATGTCTCATTAGTCGACGTGAATAACGTACCAAATCCTTAACTAAGAAAGGACTTATCTACGTAACTCTCAGGTAAGTAAGGCTTCAACAAATAGTTCATTTCAAATGACATCAGCTAATCATTTGACGTCAGCGTCAAAGGAAGCTCATGTCTATATAAAGAAAAGGACCTTAAAGCCTCAACTACGTTCTTTACACTCTTACTGAAACTCTACTAAAATCCTTACAGACTCAAAATTCAGAGCGTTGAAGTATCTACAAAAGCACGTGACTGGTTACTATAAATTCAGCCATCAATGTGAGTTGAGCATAATGAGTATTTAAAATGTAACATGCTGATGAACAACATTTTAAAAGAGTTTAGTTATAAGATTTCGGAAGCTAAAGAACAACCTATTATCTCTGTCTGAGTGGATTTGTTGTGCTTATATTATGTCAAGCTTCACAAGGAATAAATGCTGGTGGAAAAGCATTAGGGCAAAGGGAAACAAAATGTCCAAGGTTAAAGTAGAGACTTGACAAAGAAGTAATAGGACATGAAAAATGGCATACTACATTAGCTAGAGGACTTAAATCTAAAGGGTAGAGGAAGAGTTTTTCCTGCGGATTCGGGTATCAAAGAGTTGTCTTGTAGACACAAATTCATCCAATCACTAAAAAAGTCACAACTCCATGCTGCCTGCAAAATTAGTGCAACATTATTTTATTCTGATTCCATCTCCCCCACCATTTATGCTTTCAGATAGAGGTGGGAACTACAACTCTACCCACCTTTGAAGCCAGGGTTCAATCGGGTCTCACAAGCCAAGTTAGAGATGAGTATAATGTCACCTCCAAATTAATCAATGCCACGTTCCCCTCTATTTGTCATGTTTCCCCTATCCAAACGGCGTTATGATTGGACAAAAAAAAAAAGACTTCATGACAATCAGTAACATCGAGGACCTACTAGGAAAACGATTACAAGTTTAGGTAGAAGTACTACATTAAAAAAAAAAAAGGTGACACCTACGATAACCAAATACATATATTAATTTAAGAATTATTAAAAATATGTTTGATTTCTTTTCTAAAAATAATTTTCTCATTTCAAAAATAAAATTATTTTTAAAAATAAAATAAAATATAAATTTATATTTATTTTATTTTTAAAAATAGAAAATTATTTTTAAAAGGAAAATCAAACGTGACCCTAAAAATGTCAATTTATTCTGACGAAATTTCAGACTGCCTCATTATTCTCTATATTTTGAGTAGAATGACTAGTAGCATACATAGACGCAAACTGCATAGAAATTTCTAGTGCAAAATGTCGACAATTGACACCTCGTCCGTTCAGTTCGAAACAATCAGGCATTGAACTCCACCATCTTTCGGTTCCGTGGCTCAGTTATGAAAAAGAAATAGCCTCCTATGATTACAATAAACTAGAAAAATAAAACAAATCCCATAACAACTGCCTAACATTGGTGTTGCGAACTATTGACCAATGGCATCAACACCCAATAATTTTTTCCCCGACGAAACGACGGAAAAAATAATAAAAGGCCTAAAGAAAAGCTCCAATATCGTAGGTACGCAAGAGCTGTAAAATAACTGAAGTACCCGAGGTCAAGGGAAAGACAAATCCAGAGGTAAAGAAGCAGAGTACATATTGAAGAGAACAATGCCGAGTAAAATATAACCGATAGAGTTGGCAGTCAAATTTCTACAAATGCACTAAGCCTTCTGAACCTTTTCCACATATGCCTGCAAACAGAAAGAGTTGAATTGTAAGGCAAGTTGGAAAATTTTTGTATAACTAAATTATGATATAAAAAAAATTAAGAAATAGGGTATATTTTTTAGCTTTGAAAGAAAAGGTTCAACAAAAAAAGTCCCCAGAATACTTTTAAGTTTATTATTTTTAGACATTATCGATAATGATAAAATTTAGCTACAGATATAATCTTGGGGTAAGCTAACCTGTACAAGTTTGTTAAGCTTTGGTTTTGAAAATGACAAATACTGGTCAATTTTCTCTTGTGTGTGAGGAATATGGGTCCCCTGCATGGTACCAGTTACTTTATCAACAACTTTTTTCACAATTGTTTTATAATCTTCTTTGGTAATTCGACCATCTTTCCATGTTGGTTTCAGAAGCTCCTTAACAAATTCAACCAACGCAAATTTAAATGCACGAATCCCCTTCATGTCTTTAGTTTTCTTGGCCTCATCAGGACCATCATTTGGGTCCATGTTTTCCAAAGGACTATTTTTATGATCATCCTGAGAATTTTTCCTTTCCTCGGCTACCACTTCCTTGTTATCCTTATTAACCTCAGTGTTTTGACCCAGCTGCAACTGGATTACATGATCACTCTTGACAAGTTCTTCTGAGCAAGCAGCCTTCAAAGAATCACCACAATTTTGTTTCTCTGAGTTAGACAACTTTGACGGAATTTCTACTTCATCTTCTGCAATTTTTCTTGAAGGAATGACTGGGGGCACCCCACTTGCAACAGCACTCTTTTGCTCAATACTGTCAAACATTGGATCATACTGCTCCGGGAGTCCAACAGCAGGATCTGGCTTGATTAATGTATTGGAAACAGACATAGCAGGCACTTCAGTTTTTGCTAGGGAGGGAGTGCCCTTTGCATCATGAGATATCAAGGCAGAATAAAGTTGTGGCAGCTGCTGACCTGTCCCAAGGATATGAGCCAGAGAGGCTGTGAGATTGGTAAGCTGAGCAAGCTGTTCTTTGCCTACCACGTTCTGAGTTGGAGGAGGATTTTTTGAACTAACTTGTGATAAGCCTGCATCCATGATATTGGATTCAGCAATGTACTTTTTCTCAGTAGAGACTTGTTGGTTCTGCATACCATCAACAATTCCTCCTCTTGATGGAAGAATGGAAGCTGCCACATGACTTTGAGCAATTGCTTGGCTGCTTGAAGAATGCAGAGGATTTAAACTCTGGGCATTCTGATTAAAGCCTTGTCCTGAAAGAAACATCAATAGAAAAGTTCAGGTCTGTGTGTGAATCAATAGATTTGTTTCACACTTATCACATGTCAATGAAATAACATCATCCAATTTAAATTGTTGGGATTGCAATTGCAGTGTAAGAGATTTTTCATTTTACAAGGAATGCACAATCAAAGGAACGTCAAACAGATGATTACCTGGGGCAATTTGAGTTCTGTCATGTTCAGAGGCAGCTAAATACATACCACTTTGTGTTATCCCATGCTTATTTTGTTCATGACCTTTTTCAATACGGCTGGAAGATCCCACCCTGTAATCCCAATCCGGAGACATTTTTGCATCACCAAGCCAAATGTCTGTACCTGTTGTATGGAAACTATGCTTGTTGGCACCAGTACTTCCAGCTATCCAACTGTCACCTTCCTTCTTATCACTTGAAAATGGTGGTTCACCACGCACTTTGCTCTTATCCAAGCTATGACCCCATCCATCCCTCGGGGGCCAAGCAGTAAATCCTGGCTCTGTGGTACCCACACCTCCACTTTTGTCATCAACAAGCTTTACTGTATCAGGGACAGCAACTGTATCAGTCCGCTTTGGACCGTCCAAAACTTTATCTGCATCAGCTTTACCATCTGAATCCCACCTATCATCTCTTAGCCTTCTATGAGGACTTAATGAGTCACTCAATTTTGGCCTATCCAGCATCTGATTATCTCCTCCTGGATTGCCTGGCCACCTATCATCTCTTACTCTTCTATTAGGGCTTGTACATGCTTGCTTATCATGAGAAAATCTACAATATTTACCATTACGACAATTTCCATTTGCAAAATATTTGCAGAGTGTTTCACCACTACGGTTTGGCCCATGCCCACCACCCTGCTCAAAAGAACTATCTCTGTGCCTTCTATCAACTTCCCTTTCTCTAGTTAATTCATCCATAGAAACTTTACCGTGTCCATCAGAATTGTTATGATGCACAAACTTACATGATGCTCCCATTCTACACCTACCTTTTGCATAGTTAATACAAGTTTCATTAGATCTACCACTCTTATGAGAATGGTCTCTACTCTCATGCGGTGCAGAATATCTGGGAGCCCCATCTTCCCTGCACTTATTTTCCCAACTATCCTCGTGATTTTTATTATCATGATGAAGAAAATGGCAATGGCTACCTCTCCTGCATTTACCAGCAGCAAAATCTCTACATGGTTGTGTTGATACTCCAGCTCTCATCCTATTTTTCTCATTGACTCCAGAATCCCACCTAAAACCATGAGGAGGGCTCCTGCTCCGACTTCTTGGAAATGACATAATCCAAAGAAAGGTAGATAATTAACAAAACCAACTGGATCTAGAAATATTATGCACCACCACAAAAATGACCATAATATTATCACTGATATCTTAAAATAAATTTTATTAAGCAAATGGATGACAATTGGAAAATAAAGACTACCTTTTTTTGTCAAAAGATCTAAAACAGAAAGCAGTCAAAAAGTTCTAGGATGAGCTGGAAAATAAAGCAAATACCCAATAAGAAACAAGCACTTCCATAAATACAAACATGGGGTGCATCAACTGAAACCAAGGAACATAAAATGGCATAAACACATCTTACTAAGAAATATCCCAGAGTGCTTTAAGGACAAAAGCTCTGCCATATGTTGCATAAACAGTCAAGATTAAGATAAACTAGATGTCACATGTCTATCATATGATCAATCATGCAGTATCCAGTGGTGATGATTGCTTTCAACAGTGTGTATGTGTGTGCATGTGTGCAACCATAGAAAACATAAAGTATATGCAGAAAAAATTGAAGTCTTCAAGATATGTTTAAAATGTCTTTGAACGGGTAAAGTATCTAAGTAGTGAATTAGTTATTTTAGATCCCAAGTACCAACAATACAGATGAAGGCTCAGAGGTGTCAGCATTCTCCTGTGTGTAGTAGTGTACACAGCTTCTCCGTTAAAGTGTAAGTGCTTCAGAGGACAAGAGAAGTATATATTTTAGGACTTTTTAAAACACACAACCAAGTTTATTTACAGTCATGCTTGCAACAAACCATCAGTCGAACATTTAAATATAAAGTTTCAATCAATATTCAGGAAATAGGATCAGCAGAGACACATTGAGTAGAGAAACAAACCTCACTGACCTGCTCCAACCATTTTTGGGGGATTGACTATGTCTCTTATTTTTCCATTCCTCAAACCCAGGAGACATTTTCTTTCTATAATTTTCATCTGCATCCCATTCCATCGTAGCATCCAAAAATGTATGGTCTTTATTCATAATATCACCCTTATTTGACCCCCTGCCTCCAGGAAAAGGTTCATTAGATGAAAATCCCATACCAGGCTTTGATTTATCACTGCCTTCCAAATAAGACCACTTTGAACTATTGCCACCAGCAACATCTGCAGAGGACCACCCAGCCCGCAATTGCTTACTATCAAGTACAAACTCAGGATCATCTCTCAAATCCCACTTTGTAGAGCGCTTTCTGCCACTTCCACTCATCTCACTTGCCAAAACTGTAACGCTTCTTCCCTTAGAATAATGCAGTGTGCTCTGAAATAACTAAAACAAATAAATAACCAGAAACCTAAATCTATCCTCTACTATTTTTCTTCGTTAAAGAACTACAATATTGTGGTAGACAAAAACAGCATATTATAAAGGAAATAAAAGACTTATCCAGTACTTAAGAAGTAAAAAGTTAAACAGCGTTAGCAGGGCATATAATGTACCAGTGTGCTCATTAGAACAGATTCAACCCCCTCCCAGTGTACCTTCAAAACTCTTCCCTCTCCCCTACCACCTTAATGGGGTATCACTTAGGCCCCATCCAAGTGGTGGACCTCCCCAGACCCAAAGAAGAAACAAAAACAAAAACAAAAGGTATCAGTGGAGGTAGTTCCACCAAAACTGCAAAGGTTTGATAACAGACCCTAATCCAAGATAAGACCAACCACTCAAGAGTCAAGACATGTATAAGTGACCATTTTTCAACAGAAATAAATTAATTAATAGAGAAGAATATAAAATAGGAGAGTTGAAAATCCTCTTAACAGTGAAAATAAGGAAAAAGGAGACATAAGAAGCATCAATAAAAAAACATGTGAAGAAAACAAGTAAAGAAAACAATCTATCCTGAAGAAGTTTTACAGGCAGAAACCACTGGCCAAAAATTTTAGCATTTCATATGGATGTAATTGACTGTACCAACATTTTTCAGTTGTTATTCAAACTCTCATCATAAAATAAAATCAACTTGATACAACTCAGATTAGGAAATTCTCCTAAGGTTGCTTTAATGTTCTTTCTCTCTGATTCTGCATAAAAGCAATAGATAACACTATTTTCTAATGATGTAGGCATTGGGCCAAGGCCCCCTAAAGTATAAAACAGATTGGACGAATGAACCTAAGGAACAGCCATGGGATTTTCTAGCTGCTTTTCAGATGATATAGTAGAATGTTAGTACAAATCTTTTTGAGAGGATAAATCAATGCATATTTCCTTAAATTAAGAGGAAAACTCCATCCCAACTAACTTTTTTCAATTACAATTTCATATGAGAATCAGGCATTATTTTCATGCAATTGTAATGCCAACACAGTCCAGACCTTTGTAAATGGTAATTACATAGGTAAAAATACAGAGAACAATTTACAAAAGAAAGAACAATGGGTTAATAATGCTAAACCTATTTCCTATTTTACAATGCATCTAGATTCTAGGCTACTTGGTAAGCGGGATAATGATTATTTATGTAATTTCCAACTATATTAAATATGTATACAAAGATATTTATAATATTAAATTAAAACTAACTTGTGACAGAAAAATATTAATTGGGGGGGTGATGGGTGGGGGAACTTTCTTCCGTTAAATAAGAAATCCTACTTCCAGGGAAGAAGGCTGCTAGCCTTCATCCTTGGAGGAAAAATCAATTAAAAAATCAGTTATGCATGACCCGTAATACAGCTCAAAGTATGGCTATATAAATTTGCCCCATTTCCCAATTCTTCATTTTCTCAATCCAATGAAAACTAATCTGTGCTGAGGTATAAAGAGTTAAAAACATAATTAAAGAAGAACATTATAACTGCCAGTAGGGGGGATTTGGAGACGTAAGCATTCCATGATGAAACCAAATTAACAAGGAAACAAAATTTAGAGAGCATAGCAATGAGAGTGGAGGTCAGTCAGAAAGCAACAGCCGTGGTGATAGTGATGCTTGAAGGCATGAGTGACAAGTCGAGTTTGAACAAATATCCTATAGGGTCATATCAAGGCCTAAGGCGAGGATACATTTATATGGTTGCATTGGGACAAAAAAAAAATTGACCATATCCAACTTACGATCATGTGGATCTGCCAAACACCTATTAAGGCTTTATATTGTTTGCTTATATGATCAAGTCTTACTTGTGTGATACACCAGACACAGCCTAAGCATTTCTTAATGATGCATTAACCTTTTAGCAATGCCACCAGCCAGCAAGTCTCAAATCAGATTCAGACTCTTCTGGTCATCCATAACTACTTGGCTCAATAATTAAAAAAAGCAAATGCCAAGGCCTCAAAAAATTGATTTCAAGTTTATTTCAACAAGAAGATAACAAAGATGACTTTAATCTTAAAACAGACAAATACAAGATTCTAGATCTTTAAAAGAATCTTCCAGAGCCTATTATATTCTCCAAAAACCATGAAGATGGAACTTGTACAGTGTCATTACACATTTACAACACTTATAGGATTCAGTGCATCTCATAAGCTTTTCAAAAGGCACAACAATTGGCCACCCAAAAAGTAGATCAAGCTATAATGTGCATTGCATTGATTTTCTTCAATGCTTGTGGTTGATGGATATTGGGCACTAGTGTATCTTGTGAAACTTAATACATAAGGTGACACATCCTTTCCCATTCTTGAACTAGCCAATGGTTTATTCCGCTATCTCAGAATATATTGAAAATTCCTCCACTCCAAAACTATCCAATATTGAATTGATTAGTGTGTTATATATCCATATTGCTCTTGTGGAAGGATCAAATGCCATTGGAAACATATTTACACCCGCTACTTTGACTGAACTTGGTAACACCTCCACGCATTGATCACATGAAATTACTGCAGAAAAATTGTATCTAATATTAGCACTTGGAATAATGTACTCTTACTGAGATACATAGAACAAAAGCACAAAGGAGACTGCCAACCCAACCCAACTACGCAACTACCTAATGTCTTGGATCTTGGTCCAGCTAGTTCTATGGGTGAAAACCTAAAGAACAACTCCTACTTTTGGGATCAAACAAAAAATAGTCTAAAGACACAATGACACGGTCAACAAGTAGGAGAGACCAAATAAGTTTCCTTCCATCAATTTCAATTAAATAACTTTTGGGCAATTGTAGCATAAGAAAGCAAATTTCACACAAGGCAAGGCTAAAATACAAAATAAATATCATGATCAAATCCCATAGTTGAAAGCCCTATGCTAAATACAAGCAAATCCTATCCAAAATTAAGCATAGTAAAGGCCGTTTCTGTCCATGAAACAGAACAGACAACAGCCAAGGAGATATCCCAACACAAGAAAAAATGATGATGGGAAGTGATTTCTTATTTCTTAATCATTGTTAGTCTAAAACAAAGCACAGCAACAGCAATCAGAAAAAGAGAAGCTTTAAGGAATTAGCTGCCACCGCAACCTTAACGTCTCCTCATTCTCATATCTCCAAAGTTCCGTTTCAGCATTGTCACAGGGAAAAATGTTCAGTCACTACTTATCAGTAGTTTTCCACATAAATGACACTGATAACCACTATTAATCCTTACGTATAAAAAAAAATCAAAACATATGCGGATCTCCATCACATTCAAATTCAAGCACACGAGCTAGAAAACCAATGAAAAAACTTACAGATTTAGGTTTAAAAACAACGATCCACCCAAACTGAAATTACAGAAGACATAGGAAACCCTAGATAAGACAAGGAAGGATAGAAGCGTAACAGAGAGAGTGAGGTTGGAGAAGACTCACGAGTGAATGACGAACAGAGCGTGGAGAGAGAAACCCTAGAGTGGAACGTGTGATTTTGCCATGTCAAATCTGTGTGAGAAAGAAATTAAGCTTCGCTTCTATTTGCTCAGCAAATATCTGTGTTGAATTTGCCTTTTCTGTTTTTCCAATCTATTCTTTCCTTTCTATTCTAAACGCGTCGTGACATTTTGGATTTGGAGAGTGTGTACCGCCTTCGTTTGTGTAACTGCAAAATGCAATTTTATTTCTAATATTCCGCTTTCCTCTCTCATTATCCTTTTTTTTCTTTAAAACCTTAATGTAGGAAATCAAATTCTTTCAGACTGTCGTGTTCTTTTGAGAAAATGTAAAAATATGTGTCGGGGATTATTTGCATTCATTACTAAATATAAAACTACCAACTCAGTAAATGTGATTTAGTAGCAATGTTTATGAACTTGATTGGAATGGTTTAAGGGGCAAAAAAGTCATTTCATCTTATTTTATTGTTTTTATTTTATTATTTAATTTTTAATTTTAGATTTAATTCAATACAAAATTAACTGGTTTTTTTTATCTTTTATTCTTTATTTTATTATTTAAAAAATAATAAATAAACTTTAAAATATTGAATATTTGATTCAATGAAATATTATTTATACATAAATATATATTTAAAGCAATATACTAAAAAATAAGAAATAAAAATTACACTAATTTTGAATTAAATATATATATGTATATATATAATATGACATAATATAGACAATAAGATAAGGATAAAATAAATTTGTATATAGACTTTATAAATATCTACTTACACAATGGTTGAAATAATAATTTTATGAAAAAAACTATATATATATATATATATATATATATATATATATAATGTTTGATTTAGATTAGTTTGCTTTCCAATATTATGTTTAAAATTTAACTCAATTCAATAAAAAAAATATCAAGTTTCGAATTTAGAATTCATGATTTCAAAAGTTTCAATTTAATTTTTATAATTGGATATTATTAGTTATGAATATCACTATTTATTAGTAGTCTGAACATTGTTAAAAAGTTTGAAAAGAACCACAATTATGTTTTGTTAAAAATTGAACAATTAATAAAAAGAAAGTTAAAAATTGAACATACAAAACACATCCTTAATCATAAAGTCAATTCATCTTTAATGAGACTAATCAAAACTAAAAGCGTTAGTGTAAATTTAGTTTGTCTAGTAGTCAATTTACCCAATTATGTCTTTTGTTTTGGTCTAGAGTGAAACAACACAAAAGGACAAGATTAAATTTAACAAAGATTCACTATAACTTACAAAGAAAGAGCGACAAGAGAAAAATATAAATGCAGAAAGCAATTAAGTTAGATCTAATAAGTACACGTTACCAAGTACATTGAACATTAAAAGAGACGCACTAGAACAAAATAAAATGAAAGGAGTTGAACGTATCAAAACAATGAAAGAAGTTGAAACGCCAAAATTAAAATCCTACACACATTTAACTTGTAACGAGCCATTGGTCCATCACCGATTAAAGCATACCTTGACTAATCAAAGCAAGAGTGAGCCATCATTGTCTCTAGATGTCAAGGGAACAAGTAATACTTAGATGGAGTTTTAACCGTTACCATCCCATTTGGTCTAGATAAAGCCACGCTACCTAAATGATTAAAAATTTTCTCTAGTAATAATTTAATTTTAAGGAAAAGTTATTTACATTTGAAAATTAATTAAATTTAAAATATTTATTTACAAAATTATTTTAAGATTAATACATCAAAAATTAAGAAAAAATTGTGGTAAATATATATATATATATATATATATATATATGATTAAGTGTCCAATCTTTTAAAAAAATTGTTAACATATAATTCTTATGTTTTTATGAATTATTGTTTTTAATCTTTTAGTTACTTTAGTCCAATAAAAAATTAATACTTAATATTATTTTAATAAATTATATTAATTAAAAAACTTAACAATAATAGTTTATATATAAAAAAATTACATTTTAATAAAAAATGTAAAAAATATATATTCAAATTATATAATTTTTTTAGTAGATTCTTCGATGCTTGAACATGTAAGGAGGTATCGGTGATAAATAGATATAGTTTACATAAATTATTCTGGAAATTACCTTTGCTTGCTACCATTTCCATTTGAGTTATTTGTTTGTAGTAGAAGCATTATTGTAGATATTGTTTGGACAAATTTCAACCTCGTGGTTTCATTGACATTTATAAATGGATTATGGGGTATACATAAAAAACATGGTCAAATATTTCCTTTAATGGTTGCTTCAAGGGGTGAAAGCGCTCTTAAATTTGTCTATTCCAAGTTGCATTTTTGTTTGCCTCAAATGGTGGTAGTATGAAATTATGATTTTACTTTACCGGTTATTAACTAATCCCTATGCAAATGTTACTTCCATGAGTGTTATAATTTAAACCAATGCATTGATATACATTTTTTCATCTTCTTTAATCTTTGATGTTGACGATGTTGTCAATCATTTGACTCTATAAGCTTAGAAATTATCTTCAAATAATAGTTTGGGAGGTTTTGAAGGAACGACAAGGTCCAAATTCAGAGCAAACATAAACTTGGGTTGTTAAACGAATAACGTAAATGGTAGCCAATGATGGTAGATTTTGGTAATGGAGAATTAAGAAAAAGAAGGATGAGTAGATGAAAAGTTTTAAGAACCAAAGACTAAAATGTCACTGATAATCTCAAAACTAAAATGAAATGAAAGCATACACCATAACACATATGATGTTATTTTTGTCACGTAATCAATTACATATGTCACTTAACGTGACATGTCAATATTATGTTACTGTTTATTAACAATGTCTGAATCTATAGACTTAAATGTCTTATAGAGATGAAAGTAAGGGACTAACATAATATTTTTTAAATTTCAGAGACTAAAATATCTGATGCTTACTATTTTTGCAACCAAAAGAAGGGTTTAATCTTAATATTATTTTTATTATAATTTTTTATTACAAAATAATCTTTCTAACATCAACCATTAGTAAGAAAAAAAGAAAAGTTTACATTCCAATGGAGATGTTTTATTATAAACATGAAGAATAATAAACAAAGCAAAAACTTACATTTTAATGACATAAGAAAGCTCAAGTCTATACTCTGAATCAAGTCGTGGTTCATGCACTCAAGAAGATCATTAAGAACACTTATGTGAAAACACACGATTCTTTATATGCTCCATAATGGTGATCCAATGGAGTTCTCTTTGTTGATTCTTACATCCAAATCGTGAATCTTGTTGTTGATGCAATCCAAAAGTTCATTGCACAAGATTATCTTCATGGCAAGGCAAAATTGCTCTTGAGTATGGTTGAATCGATTTACAAATGGCACAATTTAGGCAACAAGGTGACATAATTATTGGTGTTGAAGATGCTTTTATCTACAAGAATGTCAATTTTGATGCAAATTCATGATGATTGTTTGCTTCTTATTATAAGAACATGCTATGATATATATATATATATATATATATATATATATATATATATATATATATATATATATATATTGTGAGTAAGAATGTAGTTAATCAAATAACTGTGTAAGCGTCATTGATGTGACAATAGTAAGCTGTTTAAATTTTTATTGTTAGCATATGCTTTTTTCTTTTGTTGGGTAGCAAATTCTATTATGAAATGATGAGATGACGCTAAAATGACTGCACATATCAAAATTTGATTTTCCTAATTTATTGCTTTGTAACAAATCGCACCATATATGATCTGTGATATCATTATATTTTTACCCTCAACAAAATAATTAGAAAATTATTCTATTCTTATTTCTTTAATTTTTCTTTTCTTTATGACCAACGAAAAGCTTTCTGAGATTATTTTTTCATGTTTATAGAGTAGTATTTCAATGGAGTTTATCCAAATTCCCTGAAATCCAAATATCTTGTCATAGTTAATTCAAATTTTGATGACTGTATCCAGGAGAATGGACGTAGATTCATCTATAGTTTCAATTCTGTTAATTGTGGTGGCTTAATTGATAGAACCAATGAAAAAAATTTAATGTGGATAATTCAATGATGCAGTTTGAGCAAAGGTTGTTTATTAAAAAGATAATGAATGATATTAAAAGGGTATAAGAGCTTTAATGTGAATTCATGGCTTTATTGCTAATTAAATCGAGATGAAAAGGAAAAATCATTAACAAGATATAGAAGATTATCAAGGACCTTCTTGTATTAAAAAAAAATTAAAGACTATTTTATATTAAAAGATTTTTACAAAACATAGACAATTCTCATTCGTCCACTTAAGAGGGCAAAACACCAATGTGTTTTTAAGGATCATGTACTAATATATATCAAAGTCATTTTGTGAATTAGCTATTGCAATAACAACCTCCAATGCATGCTTTGCAAGTTACTTGAACACCAAAAAAGTAGAAAAATAATTCTATCTAAGGTGGACATGAATTAAATTTGCACAAAATTAATTTAAATCTATTTAAAATTCATTTATATAGATTGAATTTTAAACTATTTTATTTTATTTTATAAAAATTGGTTTAAAACCAATTTTAAAATTTAAATTTAGTTTAAAATCAAGTTAAATCCACTTTTGGCCAAAAGTAGTTTTAGTGTTATCAAAAACATCAAATAAAACATAAATATGAGTTCATATTATGTTAAATTCAATTTTTTTTTTAAAGAATGAAAGTAAGATTTTGGAGGATTTGAAAACTGCAAATTAATTAAATTAAATTGCAAATAAATTAAGAAATATTATCCATAGAATACCAAATGCATGTAACTCTGATTATCATAGTATATAAAATTTTGAATATTTACCCAATTCAATTATTAATTCAATTAAATAACCTAATTGAACTATATTACGGATTAAATCAAATTATCATTTAATCTAACCCGCATTAATTATCAAATTAGAATATCAATTAAATCTTAATTTGGACCACAAAAAAGTTAATCATGATCGCAATACACAAATTTGAAATTAGAGAAAAAGAGAACAAACTCAGAGCAATTTGACTCAGAACTTAAATCAAATTTATAGCATTTAGATTTCGTGGATCGAACGAAAGAAGAGGAGAATAAGAGAATTCGAGAGAAAGTAAAAATAACTATTCTTATTTTGACCAAATCTCAAAAGCTCAAAGTGTCTAATTGCATATGCACGCGCACACGCCCTAATTCAGAACCTTATTAATCTAATTATAAGCTCTGATTAGGGTAAACTAAATGAGCAAAATTTGGGCCTCAATTATAACTATAAGCCCAAATACAATTGTCTAATAACAAAGGGTCTAAATGCAATATCATAATAATATTCAACAAATCTGCCTTAACTTCAAAAAATCATAAAAAATCAAAATCAATTCCAAATTCAGCGATCCATATATGCATTTTGAAGCCTTGGATGAATAGAATCAAATGCAACTAAAACCAGCCAAAAATGATATCTGTAGAAAAAGTTATGGCTGAAAGAATAGTCAAAGGTTAGAATAACAGAAAATACAAAATTAAAGCATTTATTTGTAATAAGCCCAATTTATTCAAATAAGTAGACAATGATAAAAAAAAAGTCTAAAAATAAAGCATATTAAAAGTGATTATAAATTAAAATTAAACTATAAATATAAACTTAAAATATGTTACATCAGGGAGCTTAAGATGAGTGAAAATATATAGGTGGCCTCACATATGAGTGGAAAGGAAATTATGATGGTACATAGTAAACTTCATCAAGATGATCAGGTGAGGGAGAAAGCGACTAGTCTGTTGTTTGCACCTTAATGCGTCTACGCTATATTCTCCTCCCTTCCTTATGCATACTAGGTTGAGCTACATCAATGACTGGATTCATGATATTTCCACTTTGCAGTAAAGGTTTTATACAATTTTAAGAAATAATTTTGTATTGAAAAGAGGAAATTAAATTAAAATTGATTATATTCAGAATGCAAAGTGCGAAAATGTAAAACTTTCATTTAGATTACTCAAATTTGTAAAATTTCTCAATAATAAAGCAATGAGAAATAAATAAATTTAGGTAAAAAGTTGAAATAACATACATGTACACTGATCTCATTAATATACAAGAGTTTTAATATTTACAAAATATAATTTCAAATTGCATTAGGACTCATATATACCATTTATAAATACAAAATACAATAAGTCCTAATGAACAGTATATCCATGACAAAAAACTGAAGACGATCCTAGTCATCATTCCCAAACCATCCCTCTATCTCTGTTAATTCCTCTGAGGATATGTCCTTGTCTTCACCAAGATCACTCGTTTAGCCACCACTTCAGTACCTTGATTCGCTCTGCAGTAAAATAACTTGGTCTTGCATGTTGATCATGACCCAAAAAAGTATATAAATAATTCCACGCATTTGGCGGTCTGACCAAAAAATTATATCCTTAGGAGTAGTCACCATAACATTACATGTCAATTCAGTCATGTGCAAACCTAAACACTTCACACAATCCATGGAAATAAATGAGTGTGTAGCACCCAAGTCAAAGAACACATCCAACAATCTGCCCTTAATGACGCATTTACCTCTGATCAGCTCCTCAGATTGTGAAGCCTCTACCCTCACTCATAGCAAAGACTCTCCCTAGAATGCTCGGCTTTGGCCTTATGCTTGGCCCCGTGCTCTCTCTCGATTCAGCCCTTTGGACTGTACTCGTACTGCCACTTTTCTTAATAGCCCAGCACACATTAGTAGTGAGTTCAGTATTTCATCAATTCTTGAAACTTGGCTGTGTATTCTCCCACTGTCATGTTTCCTTGTTTCAAATCAAGGAATTCTCAAGCCTTCTACTTCTTCAGGTCCTGGAAAAAGTAGTTCCTTAGAAAGCTCGCCTTAAATGCCTCCCATTAAATGTAGCTACCATTTTGTGGCAAAGTCTGATTGGCAAACATTCACCAGTCTTTTACCTCTCCATATATAGCATGTATGTGGTGTATGTTACTTTATGCTATTCCCTGCATCTTATCACATGAAAGATCTTCTCTATGTCTGCCACCCACCTCTGAGCTCCTTCAGGGTCAAATATACCCTCAAATTTCAGAGGGTTGTGTCTAGTGAAGGCAGAAAGCCCTCAGTATTCAGCGGGCTCTGCATCTTGGTTGTGCACCAAAGTCTCTATAACTTAGGTCATTCGCTTTAGTAGGTCGTTGGTGACACCAGCTCCTCTACCTCTACCGGCCATTTCTAACCTTAGTCTAGCAAACAAATTCAACAAATCATAATTAATAAGTCAAATCAATAACAACATTTATAATTCAGGCACACAAAACATATCAACACATAGCTTAGACGCTTCAACCCCAATACTCCAGTCTGGTTTGGATGAACTACTCTGATACTAAAATGGTAACATCTTAATTTAATTTTTAAATATTTTCTAAATAAATTAATTTCGTAATAAATGGGAATAATGAAATATCATTCAATGATTTCTAATACATAATTTCAATAAAGTATTTCCAAAATAAGGAGAGTTATAAGTTTGAGACAAAACAAATGCTACATGACCTATTTAAATACATCACAATTTTCAAAAAAATAGTTTTATAAATTCTATAGCAGTTCTATCATTCTCGTTCACTGAGCCTTATGTTGATCGTCTAAGTCACCTGAAAATAAATGTAAGAATGAGTATTCTACACTATCACACACGCAAGCATATATCTCACCCAAATTTAAACATAAATTGAATCATACATTAGACAAGTACCAACTCATACTTTCAAAACATTTCATTCAAATTTCACAATCAAGTGCATTCATTGCACTTTAGCCACGCTCACTGTAGCATTTGTGATCACAGTTTTCTAATGTCCACAACCTTAGGAACTTACTTAGTTTCACACTATAGATGATCGCTGAATAGCCCCCGCTCCACGGATACAACGTGTGTGGTACTGAGCCTTCTAGCAAAGGTGTTAGTCAAAGGCCGAGTCAGGAGAAGAGTGTGTGGCCTGTGGTGCACCCATACTTACCACCAACCCTATTTTTCCTAAGGTATTTCCATCGGCCTCATCTTTCAAACTCCTAATGTATCGCTGAACCATTCATAGTTTCCAACCAATTCAAACATAATCACACTTAGCATGTCATTCACACACATTCTCGTCCATTTCATATTATTCTACATCGATCAATGGTATGTCTACACATACAATCAATCATTCCAAACACAATCACATTCACATGCACCCTACCATCTTCATCACACCCGATATGCTCGATATTTTATCACATTATATCCCACACAAGGTTTTCATCAAAATCCAATCACAATCAAACCATTCTCATCAAATATACATCGTTCTACGTTTTATCCTAATTACATTGCAATACACAACTAAATAAGTAAATTCTAAGTACAATGAGATAGGGTAGAGTCTCCCTTACCTTGGAATTAAGACCCACAACACAAATCGACAATGAAAGTGCTCTCCACACGAATTTTTGTCCTAAACACATGGAAAACTCCATGAGAAACCGAGAAAAGGAAGGAAAAGGATGAAAACTAAAACCCTAACTAATAAAACTTACCTCCAAGTGTCCCAATCACGATTTGAACCTTCAATCTTGCACCTAAACGATTTTGGAGGTAATTTAATTGGTGAAGAAGGGTTAAGGGTCGAGAGAATCGAAGAAGAGATGAGAAGAAAGGTGGGAAATGAATTTTTCAAAACCTAAACCCCTCAAATACCTTAGGATGGTGACACTCTCGCTACAGCGAGACATTTCTCGCTACGGTGAGGCCCCTTCTCGCTACAGCGAAATTATCAAAGGGTTCTGCAGCTCATTTTCTGCAGAATCTCGTTACAGTGAGACTATGCACAAAAAATATCCCTTCTTTGTTGCCCTCTCGCTGTAGCGAGGAGCCTCTCGCTACAGCAAGAACGCAACAGTTGCACTTCTCTCGCCTAGGGCCTTCTCGCTACAGCGAGAATCTATTCGCTACAGTGAGAATCTATTCGCTACAGTGAGAACGCCCCTGCAGCACACACTTAGCCTATATTTCCAATTAGTCCAACCCAACCACAAGTCAAACATTTTCATTCATATTTACGTGTCCATCCATACATGGTCATACACACACATACGCATATACTTATGTCATTATCATATAAATCAAAATGCACATTCAAACAACAATTTCACATACTTATATTAATAATAAAATAATATTACAAAATTCAGAGCGTTACACTATATATGTACAAGCATAGGGTATGGTGGATCCTATCACTGCAAGGGTAATTAAAAAGGAACATCATATCCTATGGTCATTTCTAAAGTAAATACAATACTTCATAATAAAAGTACAATGGCATAACCGCTACCACTCCCTAGATACATAGTCTAGTGTACTACTAATGAGCAACTCTAACAACCTAACGAGTCTTTAAGAAACTGTCATCTTTATTCTTTAAAAGATTTTGTAAGGATGAACCTCTTTTCTCATTACTTAACATGAATTCACAATAATATCAAGCAATATAAATAAGAATAACACACTAATCAATTGGAAAATACAGTTTATATGCATATGCATACAATAATCATCAATATTATAACTTTGTTATATTTCCTTTTCTACTGTTCTCAAGTTTCTGATTTCAAACTTTGTCATATGCATACAATAGGATCTCTTGAGGTCTTCCTCAGTATAGATAGTTTCTGAATAGTTGCAACTACACAAATACAATGTGTGTCAATCCGGTCCCTTTTAGCAAAACCATGGTTAGGAGTTTAGGTCAAGAAATGAATGTAAGACATGTGATGCTGTTACTCTCATTAATATGCACAAATTAAGAAAAGCATCCACCACCTCACTTTCTTAAGATTTCTAAAATCGCCTTTATCTTCTACACTCTCAGTGTACCTCTGAACTATCCACATTTGTTCTTATCATTTTCCTTTCTCATCTCATTTCCCTTTTCCTATTTCTCATTATGACTCCACTCTTTTCATTAGCCATTATAATATGAACTTATTGTTTTTATACTAACATGTTATTCATCTTTTTATCCTTCTATTTTATTCAAGTTCACTACCTATGTCATATATCAATTATTCATTACAGAAGATTGGTGTCTCTGGACTCAATCCACAACATACTTACATATATTTTCAATACACATGTCATTCTAGGTCATCAAGAATAAGAAAAACACATTTTATCAACGAGATCATTCAAACATATATTCACAAATAAGAAACACACAATCACATTCACATGAGCACAACACATCATGTTATCAATAATGAAATAGAACTCTCCTTACCTCAAATAGGCAAATTATCCAAAAGTCTAAGATCTTATAGCGATTCTGTAGAGTGGAGATTTAAACTTGGATTTAGAGTAAGTTTAGAGTTTAGGGACTTTTCTCTAAAAGGAGGGAAGAGAGAGTTTAGAGAAAAAGAGTTAGAAAGGTTTCTTGAATTGCAATGAAGTTTCTGAGCTGGAATCCCTTAAATATCTCTCAAATATCGCATGCTATCGCTTGAGTGAGCAGACTATCGCTTGTGCAAGACCATTCTCGTCTAATCGAGCCATTTCTCGCTTAGGCGAGAATATCAAATAGGAGTTCCTCCAAACTTTTTTTTTCTATTTTCGTTTAAGTGAGTGTCATTTTCACCTAAACAATAAGATATCTAGAGAGTTGACTATTTTTTCTGTGAATCCTCGCTTAAGCGACTCATTTCACTTGGACGAGATTCTTCCTTACTTAAGCAAGATCTCTTCTCATTTAAGCAAGAGAACAGTTAAACTGAGTTTATCCTATTCTCGCTTAAATAAAAATATCCTAAATCTTGTGGTTTTAAAAGTTCAGTCTTGTTTGAGCTAAGCCTATCTTACTTAAACAAGACCCTACAGGAGGCTTTTACCAATCACCTATAAATCATTACTAAAACACATTTCAACATTATTTAATATCAAACAATTTACCTTTTAGAAAATATTTTGACAGTTGCGATGCTATCCCCTGTCAATCAACGGAAAGAGATCTTAATCCCTCACGAGGATATTCCATTTGACTCTAACCCATCGTGCACGTGTTCCTCGTTCAAAAATTTTATATTAATATAATTGATGGATATAATTTTATAAATTAATTTAATATTTCGTTTGTATATTTGTTTTCGTGGATCAGCATCCAGCTGTATCACTATCATTACTTATATATTTCTTATATTAAATTGTAAAAATATAATAAATATATTTTTTAATAAATTTATATTATTATTAATTTTTATGATAGGTTAATTAACTGAGTGTGTGCTTGAATTGTTATTAACGGTATTTTATAGAATTGGATTTGAATAAAAAATGAATGGAATCTTGGGATTGTTTAGTACGATGTTTATGTGTGGGCCCTTGTATGCACATCTGGTGCCTTTTTTATTACACGTTCTCAATGTGTAATCAATTTGCCCCAACCAATCGAACGGCTATAATTCATTTGGCACGAAGTCGAAACATTGAGCGGATGGAAATTCATTTCAATTCAAAGTCTTAATAATTGCAACTGAAAAAAAGGCAGCTCTGACTCTTGTCTGTCGGCACAAAAATTGCATCTCACATCATAGAACAGTAAACATATAAAATAGTAATAAGCAGTTTTAATAATTTTTTAAGATTTTTTTAAAGTTACGTATTCAAATCAAACATTAAAAATTATTGAACAAATGGATTAAGTGTTAAAATTATTTTAATTTAACTTATAGTCTCAAGTTGAGCATCAGTGAATGCAAATTAAAGGAAAAGTGTTATTTATAATAATTTCATTCAATTCAAACAATTTTTTGATAAAAAAATACATGTGATATAGATTAAAAAACATTAAAAACATTAAATGTCTTACTAAATACTTTAAATTATTATAAAAAGCATGTTAAATATATTTTATGATTTACTAAATACTTTAAATTATTATAAAAAGCATGTTAAATATATTTTATGATTTTGAATCATAAATATTAACATTTTTTATGAAAAATATTTTTAAATTTTTAATATATATTATTAGATACAGTTTCAAATTTTTTTTAATTAAAATGCTTATACTATCCCATGATAGATAATAAAAGATTATTTTAAAATTTTCATAAATATTCAAGTGTTTTATAATAAATTATGATCATTTAATTTTTAATTTAGTTTAATTTTATAAAATTTCAATTTAATTTTTTTATCTCATGTTTTATTTTATTTTTTAAATAAAAATAAGTTTAATTTAACGATAATAAAAATTTTCAAAAGATATTAACGATTAAATTGAATTATAACAAAGATTAAAGAATCACGTTATTAATTTTGATAAAAATTACTTAAAATAAATAAATTTATAAAATAAATAAAATTGAGCTATGAGAGTTTTTTTTATATAGATTTTGATTTTCTTTTCATACAATAGTTTTCTTTTGATTATTATATATTTTCTTTTTTATATTGTATGTCACTTTCTTCTTTGCTCATTTTTGTCATTCTCTTTTTAATTTTACACGTTTTCATATAAGTTCAAAGAAGACATTATTTTTGAATTTTTTTAAATATTATTGAGTAATATGATATGATAATAATAAGAAAAGATATAATTCTCTTTTTTCTTATCAAATTTACTCTGTCTGTGTTTTTAAAGTTTGTGCACAAAAATTAAAAGAAATAATTAATATTTTAAAATTTATAAAAGAATATATTTTTCTTAAAATATTAATTAATATTTTGAATTCAATTTGTAGAAATTGTTTCAACTTAATTTGTAATTTTAAATTCAAATTTTAATGAATAAAAAGTGTATTAAATACTCTAAAAAATACTTGTAATATGGAGTAATTTTCTTCATTTAATATACAAAATAAATTTAAAATAGTTTAAAAAATAATTAATAGATTTCACAACTAATTATATTATATATTTATTTAATAGAAATATTTTTTAACATGATTATTTTATGTCATTTTACAACTTAAGAGAATCTAAAATTTATTATTTTGTAAATTTTGCTGATTGTACTTACGGATATTGATGAATAAATAATATTTTAATTAAAATTTATATTGTAACATATTAAAAACACAATTAAATAATATTTTGATTGAAGTAAAGTATATTTTTAATTAAAATTACCTAAAACATAATTTAAAACTTACATATAAATTTTATCCTATACCGTCATAACAGTGAATAATTGGAAATAACTGATAAAAATAATTATTATCAAGTATTAAAAATACAAAAAAACTAGCTCGCTTTTTTTTCATTAGCACCAAAAACAGCACTCAACATGATATTGATCATTAATCACCATAGCTTTTTATTTTTTTAAATAAAAATGCATACACTGTCTGTCCCATGTTATTACCAGTTTAAAAAAAAATTAAATATCGGTCCTTAATAAATTATTGTAAACTATTCTCTTGGTTCAGTTTTAATTGTTTTATGTCATATATTATAGAAAAAATAAATTAATTCTTTAATTTTTTTATTTTTAATTCTCCAACTTTTAAAATGTAATTTCATAAGTCTTTTTTATTAATAATATTTACTCTATTAACATTTTTATTTTTTTCCTATTGTATCATTGTTTATTGTTTCTTTTCATATGTCTTCTTCTACATCTCTCGAAAACCAGCACACACTCACGTTTTTTAACCTCTGGTACAACCACTCACATTTGTATTAGTTAGTTTGTTTTTAATTCAAAATTGTAACACAATTAGGATGGATACTACAACGAACGCGTTGATCGTGATAGTTGAACTCAATTAAAATGTTGTAAGACTTATTAATTTTAAAAAAAAAACTAAAGATAACAAAATAATGTATACAAAATAAAAAGGTGTAAAAATTAATAAATATTATTCTAATTTTCTTAATAAATATTAGGTTAATTTTTTAACCTTTTCGTTTATTTATTTATCTCTTGTTTCATCTTAATTTTGTCACATTTATCTTGTGGCAATCCCAGATTAATAAATTTGATCAAATACAAATAAATTTAATTTAGCAATAATGAAACATATCTGAAAATATTAAAGAATTAAATCAAAATAAAATAAAATCAAAGAACCAAATTACTAATTTTGATGACAAATATCTTAAAACAAATAATTTTTTTTAAAAAAAATCTGAGCAATTAGAGTGTTTTTTTTATGAAATTTAATTTTTTAATGCCTTGATTTTCGTATATTTATTTTATTTTATTTTATGTATTTTATTACATTTCTTGCTTTCTCTTCTTCATTTCATCCATTTTATATCACTGCAAAGTAGACATTATTTTTTAGTTTAAGATTTTTTATATTATTAAATAACATGATATTATTATGATAGAAGGAGAAAGTTATAATTTTTCTGAAATTTATTTCCTCTATTTTTTTTTTCATTTTAGTATTTGCACAAGAATTAAAATTGACATTTTAAATTTTATAAAAAGTATTACTTAGTTTTTTTTTATTATACCCTTTATCTGATATATTATTTAATATCTCATTTATTTATAATATTTTTACTAAACACCTATTAATTATTAAGTGTAGTTTATACAAAAAATAATTGTTTATTGTTTTATAAAATGATAATAAAAAATGAGTGAAGTGAAATTGCTAAAGTGTAATAAGATTAATTAAAAATATATTATGATAGTGTAATAATTGTTTATTTTAAGTATTAAGATTTTAAAATATGGGTTTGATTTAATATTAATTAGCAAGAGTTTTGGGCTAAAGTAATTTTAAACTAGTTGAGTATTGTATTTTTTTATTTTTTTTAAATTAAAGGGTGGTTAAAACTTGATTTTTTTTATTGTTTAGATTTGTATTTTTTTTTTATGTATTGTCATATATCTAATATTTGTTTTTGTTTTTTTTACCTTTTTTATAAATATGATTGAATTCTTACTAGGAAGGGAGTAAATAAGTTTAAGAGTCTCTTACTGCATATTTTATAAATTTGAAGAGAAAGTTATTATTTTCCTTTTCTTTATTCATGCTAAGTGAGCTAGCGATCGGTAATAGTACGTTGTATTGCCTATATAGCTTGGATCGTGTTGTCTCCTCTCCTGTCATCTGCAAGCAGTTTAGAGAGAAGCAACAAACAAGATCAAAGAATGGGAGATGAAGAAGGAAGTTATAAACAATGCCACAACAAGCTCTGGAAGCAAAGCAAGACTTGCCATTTTGGAACTAGCTCACATCATGAGTGTTCCGATGTCCCTAACCGCTATCTTAAACCTCAAAGTCCCCGAGGCCATGTGACAAGACGGTTTCAACACTAAACCCTAAACCCTACCATACGATCTGTTATATAAATAGATAAATGTTCTTTTCTATTATGGATAGCAATGGTATGGTCAATCATTGTGGGTATAATGGTAGATATTCTGAATCAAGTTATTATTATTTCTTTTTCTTCTTTTGCGTTAAGCTTATTTATTATTCTTTGCTACAAAAAGATTTTTTTTAATGAACGTGTCACAGTTAATTACTCCTTTTTTTTTTTGTTTTTTTTGTAAAGATGAAGAAACAAATTCTATTTTCTCTACTATTTACTACGAAGATGAAGAATTAAATTCTAACTATATTTTATTCTTTTTTTTACTTCTTACAAGTGCAGGATAATTCCAAGGAGCTACGGGTTTTTTTCTCCCAAGTGGGGCCCTCCCTTCACCACCTCCATGGGAATGAGGATGGTCTACAGGGTTCATAACTACTACTCTTACTACAGGACGTTTACCTAGCCAGCCTGAGTCTGGTCACTGTGACCCCTTTTGTGAGAAGGCACTCCTTCTCCCGAAGTTATAGGGCTATTTTGCTGAGTTCCTTAGAGAGAGTTGTCTCGCGTCCTTAGGTATTCTCTACGGTTTCAGGTACACGTAGAACCTCCAATGCATCCTCCGCTTGCTCACAAGCTACTACATCTTTGACGAGCACTTGTGCAGCAGTGGCCAAAGGAAATACTCTCTCACCGACGTCGGAAAGACCCTCGTTGACGATGAACATGGGTTATCCTATGCCTATTACATGCTCCAGCATCATCAGGTTATTACTTTTCCTTTTCATCGTCATTTTTCATGTTTCTTAACGTAATTGAGTAATGTGAGTGTTATATTCTTTTTTTTTTCTTTTTCTTTTATCGCATTAATCTAAATTATTTATGGTTGAATTCAAAGTTCAGTCTTCATGTTTAACAGTATAGAAGAAATTAAACATTTATTATTTAGAGATATAAAACTATAATAAATATTTTTTTCTTATAAAATTTACCACTTTTGCATCTGAGTTTAAAGGAAGTTTTTGGTAAAAAGTTTTTGAAAATATTATAAAAATATTAAATTGTAAATATTAATTAAAGAATGAATAAATCTTAGTAATATTTTTAAATGTATGAACTTTTATAAGAACAAGAATCTTATTTAATCATAAAAAAAGAAAGAAAGATGATGGATGATATATTGAACGGCGGTTCTGAAAGGATGCCTTGATGGGAGCATGGGCCTTGGTGGGGGAAGCAGTGGTGGATCCAACCACAGAACCATTTGTGAGGGCTAGCGGAGAGTCAGCGATAGATTACTACACGAAGCGACCAAATGTAATGGCTTTGATTTATAAGTCATTATCTGGAATGTCTGAGCCTTTAATGAGGGAACTGCTGCAACTCTACGACGGCTTCCATGGTGTAGACACACTTGTTGACGTTGGTGGCTGTAACGGTGTTTCTCTTCGCATGATCATGGCCAAGTTCCCCAATGTCCGCAGTGGCATCAACTTTGATCTTCCCGATATGGTGGCCAATGCACCAAACATTCCAGGTTCCTACCTACTTATGTATCATTTATTATTATTAATCTAATACAGTAAATAAAGTTCAATTAATTATTCAATAAAATCTTATTAATTCACTTTAAATAATAAATGATTATGTAGCACGTAATTTCGATTATTTAAATAACGTAATTAGATGTACATTTTGGATCACTGCCATCTTGGAATGTTTGACTTTCCGTATGGATTTACTGTTCGTATCGCTTTAACGTTAGTTATATATTCGTAGGTGTAACCCATGTTGGTGGTGACGCGTTTACTTCTGTTCCCGCTGGGGATGCTATTTTCATCAAGGTGCCTCTTCTCAGTTTTGATGGATTATTTGTTTTACTGTTAACAAATTAATTCTCATATATATATATATATATCATTTAACTTAATTCACACACATATACATATATATTATTTAATATTAATTTATTTATTAACATGTGTCTGAATAGTACATATTAACAAAATCCATTAAAAAATAAATAAATTCGAGCCAAATTTATGTATCCAAAAAGCCTGCTTCAACATTGTCTGATCAAATGACATGAGAAATTTCAAATTTTTGATGTTGTATGAACTTGCAGTGGGTTCTTTTAGCATGGACAGACGAGGAATGTAAGGTGGTAATGCAGAATTGTCATAAGGCACTTCCGGTGGATGGAAAATTGATTGTTTGCGAACCAGTGGTGCCGGAGCTGACGGATGACAGTCGTAGAACAAGAGCATTGCTTGGGGGTGACATATTCATAATGACAATGTATAGAACTAAGGGGAAGCACAGGACCGAAGAACAATTTAAACAGCTCGGCATTTCTTCTGGTTTTCCTCGTTTCCGTGCCTTTTATGTTGATCCTTCTATGGCTGTGCTTGAGTTTCAGAAATGAGTGGCATAACCTTTGAAGTGTGATATTAATAAATAAGTCTAGCATGATATATGACGAGAAAATACAATAATTTGGTTTTATCTTCTGCTTTTAAATTGTACACCGGAATATTGATTTCCTTTTTCTAAGATAGCTGCAAAAAACAGGAAGCAAAAATGAAGAAAAAAAATATTTAATTGCGTATATTATTATTAATAAATAATTATACTTTTCAATAGTAAACTTAAATGAACATTCAATTATGAATTAAACAAATAATAACTTAATCAGTGAAGTGATAAATTATAACTGATTAAATGTAAATAAAATAAAATAAATTATAACTCGTTAGATTTAAGTTAAATAAAAGATTCAGAATGTAAAAGTTTTCTAAATTTTTTTTTTATATATTTGATATTTATGGCATATATAAGTTTAAAATTAACTTTATTGTTATATATATATATATATATATATATATATATATATATTATAGGCAAAACAACGTCTAGTATCCATCATTTACGACTAGGACTATTGAGTATCTAATCTCATTCGCTTCCCTAGCTTTCGTCTCTCAGTGTCAGTGTCGGCCCAGCAGAGTGCTTTCGTCATTGGTGTTCTTTCCAATCTCTACGCATTTCACCGCTCCATTGGAAATTCCTTCTGCCCCTACCGTACTCTAGCTTAGTAGTTTCCACCGCCTGTCCATGGTTGAGCCTTGCAAACTTATTCAATGGTCATTGCTAACCGTTTCTGGTCTCAAATCTTTGGGGTTGCTTTTTTCAATAAACGTTGGTTACATTTCTTTATGTTATTTGTACCAGTAACTAGTTTATGGATGAGTGCTCTTGGAGTAGTTGGTCTGACCCTGAACCTACATGCCTATGACTTCGTTTCTCAAGAAATTCACGCAGCAGAAGATCCTGAATTTAATACTTTCTACACCAAAAACATTCTCTTAAACGAAGGTATTCATGCGTGGATGGCAGCTCAAGATCAGCCTCATGAAAACTTTATATTCCCTAAGGAGGTTCTACTGCGTGGAAACACTCTTTAATAGAACTTTAGCTATAACTGGACGTGATCAAGAAACTACTGATTTTGTTTGGTGAGCCGAGAATGCCCAACTTATTAATTTATCCGGTAAACTATTGGGGGCCCATGTAGTCCATGCTGGATTAATAGTATTCTGGGCCGGAGCAATGAACCTATTTGAAGTGGCTCATTTCGTACCTGAGAAGCCTATGTATGAACAAGGTTTAATTTTACTTCGTCATCTAGCTACTTTAGGTTGGGGGTAGGTCCTTGGTGGAGTAGGAGAAGTTATAGACACCTTTCCATACTTTGTATCTGGAGTACTTCATTTAATTTTCTCTGCAGTATTGGGCTTTGGTGGTATTTATCATGCACTTTTGGGTCTTGAAACCCTTGAGGAATCTTTTCCATTTTTCGGTTATGTATGGGAAGATAGAAATAAAATGACTACAATTTTGGGTATTCACTTAATCTTGTTAGGTATAGGTTCTTTTCTTCTAGTATTCAAGGCTCTTTATTTTGGAGGTATATATGATACCTGGGCTCCAAGGGGGAGATGTAAGAAAAATTACCAACTTGACCCTTAGTCCAAGTATTATATTTGGTTATTTATTAAAATCACCTTTTGGGAGAGAGGGGTGGATTGTTAGTGTGGACGATTTGGAAGATATAATTAGGGGGCATGTATGGTTGAGTTCCATTTGTATACTTGGTGGAATTTGGCATATCTTAATCAAACCCTTTGCACGGGCTCGGTGTGCACTTGCATGGTCTAGAGAAGCTTATTTGTCTTATAATTTAGGTACTTTATCTGTTTTTGGTTTTATTGCTTGTTGCTTTGTCTGGTTTAATAATACTGCTTATCCTAGTGAGTTTTACGGACCCACTGGACTAGAAGCTTCTCAAGCTCAAGCATTTACTTTTCTAGTTAGAGATCAACATCTTGGGGCTAACGTAGGTTCTGCTTAAGGATTCACCGGTTTAGGTAAATATTTAATGTGTTCCTCAACTAGATAAGTGATTTTTGGGGGGAAACTATGCGTTTTTGGGATTTGCATGCTCCCTGGTTAGAACCTCTAAGAGGTCCCAATAGTTTGGATTTGAGTAGACGAATTTTGGATTACATTTCCTATTTTCTTTAAATTTTTAAGCCTTATTTAATAATAAAAAATAAAATAAAATAATATACAAATTAATAAATTTGGTTAAAAATTAACATAAAAGGTTATAATACATGTTTTACAAAATAAAATAGAAAATGATAATAATAATTTATAAGTAGATATTATGTATAGATTTTTATTTATTTAAAATATATTTCTTAAAGTTAAAAAACATATTTTAAATTATATTTTCTATGTAATGATTTTATCCTCACATTAATCAAATTGACTAGTTTCATAATGTTTTTTTTTTTACTCTGCTCATTTTTTTTGTCTTTTGAATTAATTATATGATCGATTTTCGATTCAACCATTTTAATTGACAAGTTATGTCTAATTTTAATAACATTATTTTTTCTTTTTATAATAATCAATGCTTAAAGGCTCGTTAACAACAAACTAATTAACAAATTAATATGTGAAAACAAATTTTTTTAGGTAGAGGAATCAGTTGGGGAGGGAGAATGTTAACCGACACATCTCATTCGCAATATTATAAATATAACAATTAGCTTTTCTATAATTGATATTTTCAAATTACATGAAATCATTAATGTGTATAAATGGTTTTACCATTATGATTTTATTTCTTTAAATAGTATTTCCTTAAAATTATTTGTTATATCAATTAATAGATTAATAATATTTGATTAATTTAAAATAAATAGGTAATTAATTTTGAAATTAATTGTAATATATTTTTAATATAAAATTTTTATACTATCATCTGATTAAAATATATAAACATAATTTTAAAATTAAACGTTATAGAAGTTAATAGTTGTTGTCGATATAACAATTCAATATTGAATAAGAGTATACACAATTTTTATATCATCAATATATTTTAATTAAAATTTATTAATTTTAATGCTTAAAATGTAGAAAAAATTTGAAAATTTTTAAGTCATTAATAAAATTAATGCATATAGGTATTTTGCATAGTGTATTGGTTGTAGGTCCAGTAAAATTCAGTAGATAATTAATTGGTATCGTTTTATGCATGGATTGTCGTATTACCTTTTGCTCAGTGATTTTAGACAAATTTTGTGGGCAAGACTTATAAGAATTTTAAAAAAGTAGAGGAAATACTTTTTAAATAAACCACAATTCAAATCATATCAATTAAAATGATTTATGAAAAATGACTGAAAATATTTGTTAAAGAATACCAAAAAAAGATAAAAACTTTTTTAAATAGTATGAATACAACGAAATTCAAATAATTGAAAAGGTTGATGAATTTAATCAAAATTAAAAGATAAAATCATAACTAAACGACGCAATATGAAGGAATGAAATAGTAGGTAGGAATTGAGAGTCATTCCATATTTAAAAGAAAAAAATATATCCTTTTATATAATACAATAAATGTTGAATAAAAAATTAACAAACTATATTTAAATTCAGTTATTTTTAAAATAGTATAAGTTAATAGTGAAATATTTAAAAAGAAAAGAATATGCATAATTATTAATTAATTTCCAATAAAATATACAAAATATAAGATATTTGTTCTTTTTAAAGAGAGAATTTAACAAAGGTCTCTTTTAAGAAAAATATATCCTAATTCAATATATAAGGCGAATAAAATGAGTCTTAAATAAAGCTTTCTAAAAATAGAAGACCACGTATAGAAACTATTGTTTTATTAAGCAAAATATTTTTCAGCACATAAATGTGATTAATTCAATTATATGTGATCAGCTCAATAAATCGTCCAAATTAATGCTGATCATCCAAGCTAGTTATTCTTTTAACCATCCCTAATATTAATTGTATACATATTCACGTCCATATAGTCCCTTTTTTTAAAATTAAAATCATATATAGAAATTCTTTTAATATAGAATCATGTCAAACTTAACATCATGAGCTAAAAAAAATTATCAACATGCATAAATTGAATATATACATGATGATGATCAGCATCCAGACACAGGTATATAAAATTTGCAAATCTTTCTTGCTCTGAAATATAGAAGTATTACTTTTCTAACGAAAAAAAAAGAAAAAGGAAAAACTTTAGCCACTGCTGGCTCCTTGTGACAAATGGAGGAAGCCACAGTGATAATTGTAGGTGCTGGTCCTTCTGGCCTTGGAATTTCAGCATGTCTATCACAAAACTCTATCTCTCATATAATACTTGAAAAAGAGGATTGTAATGCTTCACTTTGGAGGAAAAATTCTTATGATAGATTAAACCTCCATTTAGCTAGTGAATTTTGCTATTTGCCTCTTCTGCCTCACCCACCCTCAACCCCAACTTTCTTATCCAAAGCCCAATTTATTCAATACATAGACACATACGTTGCACTTTTCAACATAAACCCTCGCTATTGTCGTTCGGTTGAATCAGCTGAGTACGATGAAGTTGGAGACACGTGGAGGGTTGAAACAAAAAACACCTTACAAGGCACAGTGGAAGTTTACGTGGGTAAGTTTCTTGTGATCGCTACGGGTGAAAATAGTGAAGGTTACATTCCTGATTTGCCTGGACTAGGAAGCTTTGAAGGAGAGATATTGCACTCCAAACACTACAAATCAGGTTCAAAATATGAATCCAAAGAGGTTTTGGTTGTTGGGTGTGGTAACTCTGGAATGGAAATTGCTTATGATCTCCATAACTGGGGTGCAAGACCTTCTATTGTGATCCGAAACCCGGTAAATTTTGGTGACTCTTTCTCTCCATGCAAGAATGTTGTTATTATTATTATTATTCACTAGTAGTGTTTAGACATGCATGCATAACCTTTGAGACCATGCTTTAATTTTTCACGGTGGTGTTTACTATAATTTTTGTCCTTTTTCTTCATTTAAAATGGCCGTTTGTTTAAACTTTTTAAAAACGTGTAGTTATTTTCGAGATTTTAGATAAATATTTTTTATTTGATTGTAATTATAAAAAGCTGTTTTTTTTTTATGTGGTTATCGTTTTGTTTTTGAAGTTACTCAAAATAGTTTTTGAAGTTACTATTGTTTGTATATATATATTTTTATTTTTTAAACACAAAAAATTAATAAATAATAATTTTTTAATTAAATATAATAGTATCTAATGTTATCAATTCGTTGTAGTTTTAAAATTTTAGAACAAAATTATTATATATAAATTTTTTATTATTGACGGACGTTAACTTTCTTACCATCTAAAATGTTTTAGTAAACCTTATTTTATTTATCCTTGAAAAAATGGAGTTAATGTTTTAAATTAAAATTAATAAAAATAAATTTTGATAATGTAATTATGTTAATGGTATTAGATGAATGTAACATTGACATGTTACAACATTTTTAGAAAAATTATGAAAATTAGTTAACTTTAAAAATAGTTTTATTGATGTATATAATTTAATTACAATGTATTATAATTAAAGACGATTAGATGAAATATTAGTCAAAACTACTATTGGTATATAAGTGGATGGAATCTAATGTTATGTATTTCTTAAAATATTTAAATTAATTTATATTAAAATATTTAAATTACTTATTTACTAAAAAAGTATACAATTTTTTTAAAAATAATTTATTTACATATATTAAATATGAATCTTTATTCTTAAAGAAATATTTTTAAGAAAATTAATTCCTTTTTTCATTATGCATTTATCCTTCATTAAATATTCAAATTTTTAATTCAATCTTAATTTATTTTTTATAATTCATTTCTTAATTTAAAGCTTTTATCTTTAATTTAGTTAAATTTAATATAATAAGATATTAATTACAGATAGTAAAATATATTTTAAAATGTTATAATCCTTATTAAATTTAAAAATAATTGTGTAATATATTTTAATTTTTTTTATTAAAAACTATTTTAATTTGATAATATCTATGCAGTATACGAAAAACAAATTAACAATCGTAAAGTTTAAACCAAAAGCTTTTTCTTCCTTTCATGTGAACAATTTATTGGATTTTTTGTGTTAGTCGTGGTGTTCAACTCATTTCAATATCTTCAATTCTTAAACATTGAATTGATAATTTTTAGACTAATGATTATTTAAAAAAACATGGTAATTGTTTTATAAATTCCAAAAATTCTTATAAAAATTTAAAAAAGTTAAGTTTAGAAATAATTTCAAATATAAAAACAAAATTAGTAAAACTATTTTCAGACTTATGAGATCGGGGGGGTTTACATTTAACCACTAGCCCATAAAATATAGATTGAGTTAATTTTAGTCGAACTTCATTCCATGAGATGAAATATTTTCATGAAAATAAGTGTTATGTTTTTCTTTTGGTGGTCATGTTTTTGATGTGTAGGTTCATGTTCTCACCAAAGAATTGATCCATGAAGGAATGCGTAAGCTGAAGCGTTTGCCAGTAGATGTTGTTGACAATGAGGTTACACTTTTGGCAAACATGGAATATGGTGATCTATCTAAGTATGGGATTCGTCGCCCCGAAGAGGGACCATTCTATCTTAAGGAGGTTAGTGGAAGATCTCCTGTTCTTGATGTCGGAACCATTGCAAAGATTAAGGAGGGAGCAATCGAGGTTCGTACTATTTACTACACAGCATTTTAGCACAAAACACATTACTTCTCCCGTTAATGCATCAACCAAGCGATATCTGCTCATATATTCAAGTTCTACATGTTTTTATGTCATTTGGGAAAACAATTAATAAATGTTTTAAATACTAAATAAATATCTTAACTTTTATTTTTAAAGTTATGTTAATTTATTCATTAAAATATACTGTAATACAAATACACCTTTTATTATATAAATTGATATTAAATTAAATTTCTAAATACTGAATAAATATCTTGGTATGATAAAAATATAATATTAAATATATTCTTCAAATAAAATTTAAATGATCCTTTTATTTATTTATAAATAAAAATAATTTTTTTATATTTTAATATTAAAAGAATTAGTATCATAAATATTTAAAAGTATAAATTAATATATTGTATAAATCTTTGAAGGACTTAAAAAAGTTAAAGAATTAAAATCTAATTTATAAACTTGTTTGCACACATCTTTTTTTTTTTTTTATATGTAAAAATTCATGTTATGATAATCGCTAAATATATATATGACAATAAACTAAATCAATTTTATCTGCTCTCACAAATTAACTGATTCATAATTGTGGTTTAACTTCATAAAATAATATTGATGGCAAGTTAAAAAATTATTAAATTTATTTTTTTATAGTTTCAATGTCATATAAAAAATTAAGAATTTAATGGTAAATAATATTTATCTTGTATTCAAAATAAATTTTAAAGTTTTCATTAAATAAAATATTTATTTATGACAAATTTCTTATGTTCACTAATTACCATTACTAAAATAAACAATGCTCCTAATAAGCTGAAATATCTACCATTTTTTCAACTCATAAAATTATCCTTTTATAATCGAAATGTACAAATTAATATAATAATATTTTAGTTTTATTTTTAAGGTATTATAAGAAAAAAATATAAATCAAAGTAAAAAAATATTCAACAGGTATTATGTTAATGTATATATTTTTAATTTAATATATAAAAATAATTTTTACTTATTAGAAATTATTGTATTTCTTGCAATCTTTTTAAAAAAGAATAAGAACTCTAAAATTATATAAAGAAGAAATGTAAAAGGTTGAAATATAAAAGATCAAGAAATGTATTGGTAAAATAAAATATTTAAAAAAAAATGTCATGATACTTCTAGCATAAAAGAGATTCCATGCGGTATATATAGATTTTCAAAAATATTTTAAAATAACAATAGAAATAAGTGATTGTTTTTCTAAAGTAAATAAAATCAAACACGCACTTACTTGGTGGATTAATTCAGGCCTTTTCTTCTAATTTTCCACTGCCAACAGGTAATTCCTTCTGATATAAGGAGAATTGAGGACAAGGTGGTTGTTTTTGGAAACAACGCGGAAAAAGAGTTTGATGCGATCGTGTTTGCTACTGGCTATAGAAGCATAGCTAATACATGGCTTAAGGTATGTGATAACTGATAAGATAAAGAGAGAATCTACTCTAACATTGATCAGCTTCAATCTCATACACCTTATGCCAAAACAAATAATACATATACATCTATTTCTTCAAACAAAAACTACTTATAGCTAAGCGCAATCTATACGCACTAATCTAATTGATGTCTTTCGCAGGACTACAAATATGTTCTTAATGATGTTGGGATGCCGAAAAATCATTTCCCAAACCACTGGAAGGGTGATCGTGGCTTGTATTGTGCAGGACTCTCAAGGAGAGGCTTATTCGGAGTTAAAATGGATGCCGAGGCTATTGCCGACGACATCAACCAAACTCTTCAGAGACGTTAATTATTATTATTATAGCAGAAGCCTTTGTCCTTTCAGTTCCAGTAAATTAGATTAGAATTTCATGGTTGGTTATTGTGTTGTCATGGTTAGTATAAGTACGTTTAAACATATTGCTGCTATTAATTAAATATTTGTATCATGTAGTATTAGAGTTGAGTAATTTATTCTTATCAAACTGTGTGCCTCGAAGCTTGAATGGTTATTGCATGTAGAGTATCACATGAAAGCCTTGAATATAAGCATCTTCTGTCCACAATATTTTTCTAACATCTCTCTTTGGGTTTAGTTAATCTATATACCCTTTTAACTAAAACTTATTTTCCTAGTCTTATGCTACATGTTACATGTGAATCTATCAAATAATCTATCAATTAAATTTCCAATAATTACCCGTAGCACCTTAATTTAAAATCTCTATCAAATAATTTAAAATATTTTTTAATAACATCCTTATTTTATAAAAAATTATTCTAATCTGTAATTTTATAAAAACCACTTATTTCAAGTCTTTTACCTTATTTATTTTTATTATTTTATATAAAAAGATTAAAATAAATATTATTTTTAAAGTAAATAATTAAATACTTATAAAATTTTAAAATAAAATAGTTGAAACTTACCTTTAAAAAAAAAAAAGTTAAAACTTATAATTTAAAATTAAAGAAAATATTGAAGTAATTTTTTTTTTGAAAAAATTTCCTGCTTAAGTTACCCAAACTACTCAAATGTAACGTGTAACTGGTGCATACACGTCCCCGAATTAACCGCGAACCTGAACTATCCGAACCGAACTGCTGCTCAAAATTCGGGTTTACTTCGGATCCATTTCATACAAGGGAGAAAAAAATGAACACCCAAATCACTTGCGTTTTGCGCTTTTGGATCCCTCGCCGGGCAGTCCATAATCAGATCTGAATCTATACGACCTTGTTCAACTTTATTCGTTCACAATTCACTTTCTGTGATCTCTGAATCTCACCGAAAGCTCCAAACCCTATTACCTTGCGATTGTTCATGTCAACTTTACTGCTTAGGTAATTTCTTCGTCTACTTTATTCACTGGCAGGATTCCATTGTTAGTTATGCACTTTTTACTGATTTATGATTACCGATTTTCTCTATGATTCAGGAGAAACAACGAAACGAAATAGGCAGAGGAACGTCTTTGCCTCTGCCGACGAAATCAATTGCAATTGGTGAGTGTATCTGTCTCTATTAATGTTTTCTTGTTGCCTGAAATCAAATGTGCTTGTTGTGAATAATAAATGTGCCTAACATAGGAATCATTTTGGTGTTGGAGTAATGGATTTAAAGTGATGTTCTAATTTGAAGTTATTGTATTATTTCGTGTTACGGGTTGTGTTTGTATTTTGTTCTTTTGTAGTTGCTTCTTTACTGTGTGAAGTTACTGGTTTGAGTGCTCCCAATTTGTTTGATTCATGGTTTTTTCCTGTATGAGTTTGTTCTTTGGAAATCAAATATGATTTGTGAAGTGAGTGTGGGTAAGTTTTTCTGTTCACTCTTTGTCTTGACACACTCGAATGTTGTTAATCTGTTTGAATTGGGGCGTGGCCATGGGCAATGGAGTAAGTTTCATGTAAGGTATGGGTTTTATGCTACTCATGATTTATTATTATTTTTGGGTTTAGCTTACTGAGTAAAATAATTGCCAAGGCTTTGCTATTTTGGGACTGCATGTATGATAGGATGAATGCTGATTTGGTTGTGGAAGTGTTGATCCCTTTTACACCTGTGCTGCTGTTTTGCTACTTGTAATCTGTGGATTGATGAGTGTTTTAGTTCATCTGCGATATGTTGGCATGAGTAAATTGCTTCTAAATATCTTGTTGCTTCTTTTGCTTTTCATCTTGCCTTTAGATTTCTCAACTTGTAGTCTTTATAGTGCATGGAGCTTTTGAATGCTGATTTTTTGGTGAGTTAATTTTCTCATTTTAATTGTCTTCAACATATGAGTGCTTACTGTGTTTGCCTTATTAAACAAATAATATTTTTTTGTCATAATCTTTTCCTATATATATTTTTATTTTTTATAAATTCTGAAAGAGAAGGCCAAGCCAACGATCAAATCCAAACTAATACCAATTTGATATTATTAGTTTGGTTTGAATTGAACAAGAAAAATTTCCAAAACTGTACCAAACACTTTACTACAATGTTTTGAATCTTTTGATAGGTTTGGACATTGTTTTTAACTTTTTTTTTTCCTCAACCTGACTTGTGCCTACCCCTACCCTTATATAACTCCATGTCACCAACATTCAACTTGTCACATTGGCTGGGTCATCAACTTAAATAGCTGGCAGGGCGATAACTTCAAGAATATTGTCCAACTAGCAATATTAATTGGGGGAAAAATAACCATTTTCCCATGCATATCAAGAGGAAGTGATCATAGTACATTTTTAAGCAGGACATGATATAGTTTTAATTTGTGTTTTTCCTACTGGGAAGTAATAGCCCTGTTAGTCTTGTTTCATACAGATACAGGTTTATCATTTTGAGTAAAGAAGAAGGTTTGAGCAGAGATGGTAAGCAGAGGCTCATACAGCTCTAGCAGCCTCTGGCCTGGTAGATTTCATGCTAGAAAGCTGTCTCCCAGCATAATCACTTTCTATACCCTGTTCATATTTGCTTTCTCCATCTTTGTGTTCTTGTTCTACGTGAGGAACATCGGGGTCGATGAAGATCCACCACACCCTCTGCTTTCTCAACAATCTCAATTCCACCAGGTACTCCACCATTCCCTTGTTTATTCTTTCTGTCGCTCTCAACTGAATTGAATTGAATCAGATTTTTGGGATCTGAAGGGAATTTACGGGTTTCCTTGCTGATCTTGTGATTGAATTAACTTTATTGTTTGGGATCCAAATCAGTTGCTGATTGTGTAAATTGAACCAGCTTTGTAAAATTGTCCTAATTTCTACATCCAATGACTGAGGAAAAACCAAGAAATTGTCTGTGTAGAGATGAAAATTTTGCAGTTGTGGACTAACAGTTTGATAATTTATCGGCATGTGTGCTAGCCATTTTTTTCCCTTATATTATAAATCTTTCAATATTTTTTTTGTCACTCAAAAAACATTGCAGTGCAAATGTACGCTAAGTGTTTGTTTGCTTAGATGAGTATAGATTTTTATTCTTGGAATGATATCAGCAAGTCTTTTTGGTTCTAGCTATATTAACTAGCACTCTGGCAGTTCAGGCTTTACTGCTTTTTTCTTTCCTTTTTCACAGTTCACACTCAATAACTGTTGCATATGGCTACAGGTGCCAGAGTTACATATGCACAACAAACAACTTTGGGATTCTCCGTTCAATCATGGCTTACACCAGTGTGTCAAGCCGACTACTAAATATAAAGGTTTCAGATGCTTACATCTATTCTTGTAATAAATTATTTGTTGTATTTTCTTCTTTCACTTGGTTCAACTCCTATTATTTAAGGTTTTCTTTTTCACCACAGCATCACCTGGCTGTCATTGTCTTGTGCATTTTGTCTCAGTCCCTTCCTCTCAAATATGTTTTTCACTTTTACTGCATCAGGTGCCCAAGGATTTGATCGCTATTTGACTGTGAGAAGTAATGGTGGACTAAATCAAATGCGAACTGGTGTAAGTCACTTTTCACTCTCTTGCACTGTCTTAACTCTTGTATAATAGTTAAATTCATGCTCTTATGCTTGTAACTGCATGTATAGTCAAATATTTACCTTCAATTACAGTTTCAAACTTCAGTATGAGTGTTACTATTTTAATTTCTTGTATCTGAATGGGTTTTTGAGTTACTACTTTTGGCATCGAGGGCCTTAGTTTGACATTTACTTCTTTTCTCTTAATTATTCTTTGTGAACAATTTGATTTCTTTTCCATTCTTGCAATACTTCATCAGTTCATTGCATTTATTAAATATGACCCAGTTTGGATAAACTTCTAGATAAGTACTTATAGAAGAAATAAAAATGTAAAACAAATAAAACGTATAAGTTAAAAAATAACTTAAATACCTTAAGTTTTAGAAAAGTTAAGTGAGAGAGCTTCTAACAAAATAGAGAAGCATAAGTTAATTTAACATATGAGAGGGGTTTATTTCATTCTACTTTCTTATTTTTGTATCTTATAAGTACTTATTGAAAAATTTATTCAAACTAGGCCTATATTGTGTTGGATATGGTGAAATGTAGTTTAAGTTTTGTTTTGTCTTCTGTATAGGGATTTCAGTTTGCATTTGATGGCACCCTTATGATTCCTTGTGTGAAGCTAACCGTTGTTCTACTTAATTTTTTTTAGAATTTGTTTTCATTGTACTTATGTAATCATTCCTTTTCCTTATAGATATCAGACATGGTGGCTGTGGCACATATAATGAATGCAACTTTAGTCATACCCCAATTGGATAAACGTTCATTCTGGCAAGACTCAAGGTATTTATGGGTATCCTTCATTTGGCTTGTTAAATAGTTAATATTATTCTTTTCCTATATTATCTTCTTCTTATTGGGTGTGTTCACAGTGTATTTTCAGATATATTTGATGAGCTTCATTTCATTGAATATCTGAAAGGAGATATCAGGATTGTGAAGGAGCTTCCCAAAAACTTGGAAGGTGTGCCCCGGGCCAGGAAACACTTTACTTCCTGGTCTGGAGTTGGTTACTATGAAGAGATGACAAGGTTATGGAATGAATATCAGGTACTCAAGTTTTTACCATATGATCTACAACCTCTTGGTTCTCATTTTCTGCAGAGGGCTTCATTGTAATTATTTGTAATACTTGCTAATTTGTTAACTTAGTTTGGTTGTTTAATCTCAAATCAGCACCTGTGAAAATTAATTGTAATGGGAAAATGGCTGGTAGGTAGAATTCTCAGGGATTTTTATAGATCTGAGTGTATAACTAGGGAGAAGTTACTTCAGATGACCAAATGCATGATGCAGGTTTATGATTATAGAGAAATGAGCGAGTTATGTTCTCTGGTATTGAGACACTCTTCTTTTTGCATAGACGTGTATGTGAAATTACAATAAAAAGAAAATGATGAAAGTATCAACCATATCCATTGCTAATTCTGATGCCTTGGTAACTAATTTTCCCACAAAAAATCCTACCCCTGAAGAAAACCTTTGTTCTCAAGGGCCAAAGTTCTTAATCAATTGGTTTATAGTCAATTGAGCAAGATTTTCTTCACATATTCCATCTAACAGGTTCCTTTGTTTTGGTTGTCAATGCACTGTCCCTATTACTTTGAGCAATGTGCTTAATGTTGGGAGGCAAATATACACAAGTGGATGCTGCCTGTAATACAGGTCTCCAATGCACCAATGATGACATAACACAGGTTACCAATATCCTTCAACCAAGAAGTAGCAAAATGTACCTTTGCACTGAAATGGGTGTCAGCAACATATAATATGTTTGCCCCTTTCTCTATTGATAACCTGACATCTATCCTTTATCTCAACACTGTTGTAGTGCATTTCATGAGGCTTTTTTGTCCATTCAAATGATCTTTCAAAACTAGAACTAGGTCCTGAGGGGATGAAATTAAAAGCACATGAATTTGTAACTCTTTAAAATGATCAGCAACAGCATTTCCATCCAAAAGAACAAACAAACAAACTCATTGAGAATTCCTTCCCCTCTGACTGCAATCACAATACTTATTAGAGCTAGCTCCACAATTCATGGGCATATGATGGCCTCATGCCATTGTGATCTCACCTTTTTCTCCATTTATTCTGTTGCAGCCATTCTGATCATTAATTGCATGTCCTTTCCAAAAGCTATTTGTTGGCTGACATTTTTGAAACATTTGCATCGATACTATTCGATGTGATAAATAAGTGACTAACACTTCCATAACTTTCAGTGTCTTCTTTTTCTCTCTCACTCTTCCTTTTGTCACTTCATCAAGTTGACTTGGGGAGAATTGCTAAAATTCCTGAGATTTAGAGGCTCTTGCATATAACTTAAGCAGCTTGTGGGCCAAATCTTTGTAACAATTTGCTACAATCGTCACAGGGATGTTTTGCATTTCACATTGCCAAATCTTTGAGAGTTCTAAACCTGCACCTTTTATTCATCTCTCAAAGATAAACCAAGGTGGAACCACTTTTTGTTCATATTATAAAGGACTATTAGTAATTAGTTCTAGGCCACATAGAAATCCAACATACTCAAAACTTCAAGCAACTTCAGAGAACTGTATCATATGGAGAATTTAACATGACTGTGTATTGACTAGTATGTCCCAATGCATTTGCTTTGTACCAACAAGATCCATTTTCACCATGGAATTTAACAAGAACATCAAAAGTGGATAATAGAACACCATTATAATAATTAGCATGGATGAAAATCAAGATAATCTCTTAATCATATCAAACTGTATCCATAACTAATTCTGATACCTTGGAGATAGTGACCGAAAACATACCTCTAACTAATATTCCTATAACAGTAGCACTTCAATTTCCTTGTATCTGATCTTATTAATAGGGCTGTTTGTGGAAAGTAACAGTATAAGTTATATAACTGAGTGCTGAGACACTTTATGCTTCAATCTATTTCTTTCTTCTTCAATATAAACAATACAAATCCTAAAGAAAAGAGAATGGGGGATAGGATGGCAGTTCAATGTAAATATGTCACACGAGTATGAATATTAGCATTGCAGTTTCATTACAAAAATTCATCTAGTTACACCCAAGCAGTTAGTAAAAAATCTAAGGCAGATTTTAGTAATATATATGGACAAATTATAATAAGAGAATGCTACTCTACATATTTTATAGGCGAGTTTATTCATAATAGAAGGATATAGAATGCTCATCATTTACCATATTTTGAAAGATCTCTGTTTTAGGTATTGAGAATCACATTGGATTTTTCCCTGACAATTTTTTGATTGATTATTTGATTACGTGTGTGCATGTACAAACTATGTATCTTCTCTGTGAAGAGGATTTCAAACTTTATGTTCATGGTCAGCAGCAGCAAGTGATTTTCATATTTTGTCATTGTGCTTCTATGATCTTGAAAATTTACTTTTTGTCCATGAACCTTATTTCATAGTCAAAATGTATTGAATTAATAATGATTTGATCTTTCAGGTGATACATGTTGCAAAATCTGATTCTCGACTTGCAAACAATGATCTTCCTCTGGACATCCAGAGATTGAGATGCCGTGCAATGTACCATGCACTTCAATTTTCTCCTCCTATAGACAATTTAGGAAAGGTTTGACTTTTTTTGTTTGTGGTTAATTCCTAGCATCCTAAATATCTCATAAAAGTGTTATAATTGCATCATATTGGGCATCAGTGATTGATAAAATGATGCAGTGGTGATTAAAGAGGCAATTACTGATTCAATTTCCGTGTTTTGTTTATTAATAAATTTTAATACTGACTAAATTGTAGCATATTTAATGAAGCAATTTAGAGAGAATGAAAAAAAAAAAGTAATGTATGTGAAACAGTAACACTGAATGAAATGTGAATTTTCCTTTCAATCTGTGCCTAAATAACTGAAAATCCTTAAAGGAAAAAGGTTTGACATTGAAAGGTGAAAGAGATCAGTGTATTAATTGCTTTCATTTAAAAAAAAGGTATTTTCAAATTATGTGGGAACAGTGGACAAATTAAATATTGGCAGTTCAAGATTTTGTGGGAAATTTTGCTATATGGGTCTGACTGACATATATTTGTCTCATCGGATGGGTAGATACTTTATATAGTATTTAGGAGTATTTGACTATAAACTTGAATTATTTAAATATTTTGAATGTTAAAAAGTTGTTTGGTTCAAAACCTTGTGAGGCTCGAGGCCAATATTTCTCTACATCGTGCTAGAAATGCATAAGATCCTAGGACGAGATATCCTTCACTTTTGATGCATTTAAGATTTCTACATGGAGCTTCCTGTTAAATTAGGTTCTGAGCATACATGACGGTGACAAAACAGAGGTTGGTGGATCGGCTGAGATCACGTGGGGAAAGGTATATTGCTCTCCATCTGAGATATGAGAAAGATATGCTATCTTTTACTGGTTGTGCATATGGTCTGACAGATGCAGAATCTGAGGAGCTTAGGATTTTGAGGTGAGAATAGTTATTATGTATATGCTACTATACTCAAGAAGTACTTTACCAGTCTACTGATTTTTTTTAATAATTGTTTCAATTCTTGTAGGGAGAATACAAATTATTGGAAAGTAAAAAATATAAATTCTACAGAACAGAGAATTGGAGGATTTTGTCCGCTGACTCCAAAAGAGGTGGGCTTTTTTCTTCATGCTCTTGGGTTTCCCCCATCAACACCAATATACATTGCAGCAGGGGAGATCTATGGTGGTAATACTCATCTTTTGGAGCTCTCCTCCCGCTTCCCTAATCTAATATTTAAGGTTTGTAAATCATTTTGTTGTCTAACTGAGTTAAGTAGTTCAACAGCATGTAATGTGACTGAGGTGCAAAGCTGGTCTGATTAATTGGTAAATGATAACAGGAATCCCTTGCTACTCCTGAAGAGCTGGAAGCTTTTGCCAATCATGCATCTCAAACTGCTGCACTTGATTACATAATCTGTGTAGAGAGCGATGTATTTGTTCCATCATATTCAGGAAATATGGCAAGAGCTGTTGAGGGACACCGCAGATTCTTAGGTCATCGCAAGACAATCAACCCAGACAGGTACTGAATTCAAGAAAATTTAATTAAATTTTTTTTTCTTGGGGCTGTCTGTACATTTCAACCACCTCTAGGTAATTGGTTTTGTTTTTCTTAATGTCCTCTATTTCCTTTTCTTGCCAAAATAATGTACAACTTTCACTCCAATGTTCTGTAGTTAAATTTCCAAAGAAAAAAGGTTAAATTAAAATTTTAATCCTTACACTTGATACTTTTTTAATTTAGTTCCTATATGAAAACATTTTATATTTTGGTCCCAACATGAAAAAAGTTACAAATTAATCCCCACCATTTGGCAACATTATAATGGTGTTGTATTATTCTTACATGGATTAAATCGAAAAAATGTTTGGTATAGGGACGATTTTTTCATGCTAGAACCATAATGAAGTGTAAATTTGTTTCATACAAGGATTAAAGAAGAGTAGTCAAGCGCAAGTATTAAATTGGATACTGATGTAATGACAATAGACAACAAGAAGAGTAGTCAAGCGCAAGTATTAAATTGGATACTGATGTAATGACAATAAACAACAAGAAGAGTAGTCAAGCGCAAGTATTAAATTGAATACTGATGTAATGACAATAAACAACAATGATCAATGATCATTTTGTAAATGTTTTTTCATACAAGGACTAAAATGTATTATTTAAATAGTCTAAAACAAAAAATGATGTTAAGTGTAGGGATAATTTTTAATTTAACAAAAGAATGCCTATTTGAATTATGATAGAAGTTGATAGGGGTCCCTTGTTCCTTTCTCTTTCCAATTATGGTGATTCAATGCTTAATCATTATTAATTTAGTTGTTGCCAACTAGAGAATAAACTCAATGTAATTGAAATGAGAATGTTGCATTAGATTAGATGCGTAGACATAATAGATAAGACAAGACTAGGAATGAATGTGATAGAAAACACAACCAGAAAAGAGAAAGAAAGTATGGAAGAGATACTGATATATGTATATTGCTGTATGAATAAGGAAATGTGAAAGATTGCACTAGCAACAGTAAACGAAGAACAAAAGATAGTAACTCAGGAGAGCACCACGCTCCCCTTCCCAAGCCACAATGGCCGCTAGATCAAAATGAATATTCTCTGCCTTTCCCTGATTCCTTCCTCTCACCTATAACCAACTCCCCTACCTCCCATCTCTAGTGGGCCCCAAAACAACCCACTCAGCCTAACTGACTAGTCCTCCCTTTTTAAACACGTGTCACCTTTTTACCTCTCCTGGAGTATACTTTCCAGGTCTTCTCTCCCTCACGTATCTGCTGCCCGGGTATCTCACTGTTAGCTGGGCTCACGAATGTATGGGCTATCAGAATGTATTAGAGAGAAAGTTGGAGGAGCGTTTATTGAATAAAAAATGATAGAATCTCACCTTTGGGCATGTGTAGAGAAAAGTTGTGGAAGCTCAAGTAATCACGGTAGATCAGATGGAGGGTTAGTCCTATTGCCAGGGAGATTGAGAAAAAGTATAAATGAAACCACAAAGATATGGATTCAGAGGTCAATAGTTCGTTCATAGACATGATTCACAATAAAACATTATGGTGTCGTTGAATCCACGTGACTGACGTTAGTGTGAAAAGACTTGGTTATTATTGTCTCTGTCTCTCAGATTTTTCTAATACATGTTCATAAGAATGAGGCTGGCACCATGCAAACAAGATGACAATGTTTTATCTCCTTTTTAATTTTGTTATTCATTTGGTCTTCAGGAAAGGACTTGTTGGAATTTTTGATATGCTGGAAACTGGAGAGATAAAAGAAGGAAGGGAACTGTCACAAATGGTGCGGCGGATGCACAAGAACAGGTGGCTTTCTTGCATTACGTTAAGTCATATTTATCCAAATAGACCCTTAAGATGAGCAGCTCATGTACTCAACTGCTCATTAGGTTCCTCTCCCCTACTGTTACTGTTGCGACCTTTCTGTCTAATTACCCAATGAAAAGTTAGAAGTTGAAATTGGTTATAACCTTCATTTTTCTTTATTAAAGTTTATTGCTTTTTTCCTTTTAATATGTAATTATTTTTTCTTTCCGTTTAATCTGCAATTACATGTTCTTTCCCATTTCACCTCTTGTTGACTTCATCTACCCAGTTATCAAAATAAAGAAGTTACTTATTTTTCATGATTATACGTGTAGGCAAGGAGCTCCAAGGAAAAGGCAAGGTCCCCTACCAGGAGTTAAGGGCCGAGCGCGATTTAGGACTGAAGAGTCCTTTTACGAAAATCCATACCCTGAGTGTATATGTGGCTCTAGAAGCAAACTAGAAATAACATGACGACGCACCAAACTGTAGTTTCAATCTAAAATTTTTGGAGGGACCGGTTTATCTGTAAATTTGTTTTTGGCAAACTAGGATTGTAAGTAGCCATTTCTGGTATGCTCGGTTTATCTGTGCCCTACAGCTATACCCTTGATCACAAATATCTTTATTTAGCATTTCTTAAGCGAATTACCTTTTTTATTTCTGGATTGTACATGATTTATATCACATTAAATTTTAATTCGTAGATAGAGTATGATTTTTATTTTAACTCCTTGTTAGTGTAAGAAACACTAATGCCAAAGAAGATAACTTTAATTTTAAAGTTTGATTTTAGCGAATTGTTTGTGTAAATATTTTTATATATCAATTAATTAAAGAGAAATGCTTTGTAGTATGAAATTTTTGCACGAATAATAGACGAAAGTAATTTACCACGCAATTCAGTATGATTTCCGCCAAATAATTTATTTTATTCCATTTTGCAGTTGATATGTCCAATGAAAAGATTACATGTAGATTTATCGCCTTTTGTACTATTTAGCAGTTCTCTTATTTAAAATATATAGTGTATATAAATTTTATATTATTACAGAAATTAACTACTGTTATTAATATGATAATTCATTATTGGGTTATAGTGTAAAAATTATTTATTTAGTATATTTAAATTAAATTCTTTTATATATATATATATATATATTAAATGTGAGTCTTTATTTTTAAATTAAAGCATTTTAAAATATTTTTTTAAATGAGTGTTTTAAAAATTATTCTCTTTCTCTTTATGTCATGAGTTTTTTTAAGTTCAATCTTCATTTAAATTATAAATTTTCATATTTTTAAAAATTATTATTTATTATTATTATTAAAGATTTCTATAATTTAATAATATCTGGACAGTGCACCAAAAATGAAGTTATTATCTTTTTCTCTCTCGCTCTCTGTGTGACATAGCTACATCGGAAATAATTTACATAAAAAAGTAATAAACTGAAATCTCTCTCTCTTTCTCACGATTTCATCTTTTAAAAAAGTTATTTCAATTCTTCTAAGAGTATTACATTCTTTTATGATTCTTTTAAAAATATGGAATGATATAATGTATGGTTATTTTAAATTTAACAAAATGTATAATTGTTTTACAGTCTTTTTTCACATATAACCATTCTTTTTATTCATACTATTATGTACATTATATAATAACGTTGGTGTCCACAACTTTTTTTTCTTGCAAATTAAGAAGGGATTTTCTTCTTCTTAGAATCTTATATTAAATTTTAATTGAAAAAATATTATGGTATAAAGTATCAATAAATTTGTTCGGTTACTTTAGATGAGACTAATTTTGACGTCAAACATTAAGTCAAGTTCTTCTAAAAACTAAAAATGTTTTATATAAACTAAAATGCTTCATATCACAACAAATTTATAATCACACTACTAAAATGTCTATGCTTTTTAATATATCACATATTATTTCTCTGATTGCGGAATAAAGAGATAAATTAATGTTATAACGTGAATTCATTTTCAGTTATTATAAACCCTGAAAATAATTCATTTATAAAGAAATGGGCATTTATACTTAAATTTGAAATAGGTATCTTATAGTTAAAAAAAAAAAAAAGAAGCTCGAATTTGTGGTTATTTTTCGTAAAAGCACACTTACTAGATTACTAATACGAACTCTAACAGATTAAATTTATTTTTTCTAAAAAAATACAAAGAAAAAGCGATAATCCTCCCCCATACCGTACCTCCAACACGAACTCCAGAATGCTGAAAGCGATAATTTCAATGCAATTGAGAAGTGAAATAGTTCAGTGGACTGAACAGAGTGATAGTAGTAAGAGATGAGTGTAATGAAAAGTTGAAAATTCTATCACTATTCTTCATCGCCGCTAAACATGAATTCTCACATCGCAAATACCATGGATTTGCTTCAACTCCCAAAACCCTTCTTGCCTCCTAAAACCCCTTTCCCTCATTCTTTACCTTCTCGCTTTCTCACAACTACATTCCCTCGTCGCAACTTAACAAATCGATGGAAACTCAGAACCACTGCTTCGAATTCCGTTTCCGACACTGCAACGTCCAAACAAGAGCAAGAAGAAGAAGAAGACACCGAGTCCATTCAGCTATTCGAGGTTCGCTACAGCAGAAAATAAACTTGAATTTTCCTTTTCATTTTCATTATGGTGCTCGCACGTGCACGTGGGTCGTGTTTGGGTTAATAGTTTAATTAATTTCATTATTGAGTACGTTCTTCTGAAATGAGAATTTATTCGTAAGTTTGATTATTAAGCTTAATGAAATAAGTTAGAAATAGCTTAGTTTGATTATAAAATGGTTATTACTTGTCACTTTGATGAGTTCAAATAAGCGCTTCCATACTCCTCATTTTTCTGTTTGGAACTTGTGAATTCATGAGAAAATTATGTGCAGAAACTGAAGGAGGCTGAAAGAAAACGGATAAGTGAGTTGGAAGAACTTGACAAGAAGGCAAACGTGCAGTTAGAGAGGCAGCTTGTCATGGCTTCTTCGTGGAGCAGAGCTTTGTTGACCCTGCGTGGAAAACTCAAGGGAACTGAATGGGATCCTGAAAATTCACACAAGATAGACTTCAGCGATTTTTTGAGACTTCTTGACTCTAACAATGTTCAGTTTATGGAGTACTCTAATTATGGTCAAACGATAGCAGGTGAGAAATTTTCTTTTCCAGGACTATATATAATATGCTTGATATGAAACTAGTTGGCTACATGCTGTACAAACATTTTGTGGGCTTTATATTGATTATTGGCCCTAGTGATGTGAACATTTCGTAGGAGCATCTTATGATAGATAACACAGATAAGTGGGTGATGCGTTTAGAAGTTTAGCCAAAAGTGATTAGAAAAGACTCTGCTTTCTATTAGCTATGCATTTTGTCAATTCTAAGTTTGATTTTTGTGGTTATGTGAAGTTCTTAACGTTGGGTTGCACTTGCTATTTGGTTGATGAAATTGATTCATGATCATTGCCTTTTTTGTGCTTGATGCATTGCTGTCTGTTTGAGAAAATCTAGCTCTATTTATCGTGAATTAAGTAATGAAGATGAAAGGATATGGTTTTACCATTTCTGTACGTGATGAAAAAAGTAGGTAGAAAAAGGAAAGATCAACAGAAAAAACCCCAGAATGGAATAATAATTTCCATTGTCCCTCAATGTGCACTTCTGTTTTGGACAGTGTCTGCAGTGACAAGAACTGGGTAAAAGGAATGCTCAAGTGGCAGTATATTTGTTTGTCATTACATGCAACCAAGGCTTTTGAAATTTTAATAACTCAAGAAGAGGAGGAGAAAGAGAAATTCTTTTTTGGTGCAATTTTGGTGATTGAGCAGGTTGACTGTTATAGAGCATTTGTCTCCTTTAGGTAGACTGTTCTGTTTTGTTAGGGTTTGAAGGTTTTAAAAAATTTCATTAACGGAAATGAACTTCTGTGTGCTATTTTAGTCATTTTAAAATATGTTCTCCTTCTTAGAGAGCAATTGACAAAAACATTGTATTGCGGTGTCACACTGTAGTTCATGCCATTGTTGCTTTCAGCTCAGCTATGTAAAGTGGTCAGTCTTGTTGAATTGTTGTTTTGCTCAATATTTGTTGCTATGCTTCTGCAGTTATTCTACCATATTACAAAAATGGGAAACCGTTAGGAACTGAAGGGAATCCTAAGGATATTGTTTTTCGGCGTCATCCAGTCAATCGAATGCCAATTGATAGTTGGAATGATGTTTGGAGAAAGCTTCATCAACAAATTGTAAATGTTGATGTCATTAATGTTGATGCTGTACCCGCTGAAGTATACTCAAGTGTTGCAACTGCAGTCATATGGTCTATGCGTCTTGCCCTGGCTGTTGGATTTTATGTGTGGATTGATAATTTGATGAGACCAATATATGCAAAGTTGATACCTTGTGATTTGGGAACTCCTAGCCAACAAATTAAGCAGCCACTCAGAAGACATGCACTTGGTTCTCTAGGAAAGAGTCGGTAAGTGGAGAAATATTCTGTGTTTTCCCTGTTCCATTTCCCATTAGTTGTTGGGAGTTGTATATATGCTGTGTATTGTGATTTTTTAACTGGTTGATGTGTGTCACTCAAGCAGGTAGTACCTTTAGGTTAGGTGAAAAATATGACATTCCTACATTTTCATTATTTTTAAAAATAAATGAAATTTAGTAGAATCTCTCTGTAATGCCTATATGTTAAATTTTGACAGCTAAAGAGCATCTACTTACTATTGCTGTCAGAAATTTGTCTGCAACTTCTACATTTGTTTCATTAATCTAGTCCAAGTTCGGATCAGTCTGTGATTATATAGTTACTGACAGTTTACGTCCTAAATACCTTGCAACTACATCCACTGTAAACTTGTGGGCCTGGATTAGCTCTACTTTATTGCATAAATTACTTATAAGAGATCTGCTTTTCAATCAAACTTTTGAGATTGAATATGTTCTTCTCAAGTTTCTTTTAGATATTGGTAGGGGACATTGTGCCTTCCCAGCTTGGATTTGCCTATCCATTTTTGTGATTTTTTTGCAATATCTAAACCATTTTGCAAACCTTTTACATCAGAAGAATTCTGGTTTTGTGGTGTCTAGTTCACAGCAATGGATTAAATATTGAATATTGTTGGAAAGTTTCAAGTGCAATTTTTTTAAAATGAAATAAAAGAAATTTTGTTAACAACTAGTCTCTTTACACCTGCAATCTAATTGTTATGTTTTCCCTCAGGGCTAAATTTATATCTGCAGAAGAAAGAACTGGGGTTACATTTGATGATTTTGCTGGCCAGGAATATATAAAGAGGGAACTACAAGAGATTGTTCAAATTTTAAAAAATGATGAGGAGTTTCAAGACAAAGGAATTTATTGTCCAAAAGGTGTACTTCTTCATGGGCCTCCTGGAACTGGCAAAACTCTACTGGCTAAAGCCATTGCAGGTGAAGCAGGGTTGCCTTTTTTTGCAGCTAATGGCACAGATTTTGTAGAGGTGCTCTCTTTTCCAAAGATGTCTATATGCATTGAATAGAAGTTAGGAAGTATAACTTTGGAAATTTTTTTGTTCAATATCTAAATCCAAAGTCATTGAATTTTTTGAAGATTGTGATTATAGATAGAATATAGAGTAAATGGAAAATTTGGTCCTCCAGAAAAACAAGTGTAGTGTAGCCATTTGGTTCTTGCATAATAATTATGTCTAAATGACATTGACAGGTCATTTTGGTGTATTTGTTATTGAAGGACTAAATTGATAGCATTTGTATCTTTATGGGACCAAAATGTTTTTATTCTAAAATTTGACAAGGTTAACTGGAGATTTCAACATATTAATCATTAGCTAATGAAACAATCTATAGCTATTCCTTCTTTCGATCAATACACAGATACACACAGATAATGAGATAAATATGACATTAATTTAAGTGTGCTAACTGCTTGTATCTACAACATGCACTGCATAATATTCTTTTGTCTAAATGAATGAAATGTATGATGACATGATGTCATCATACATATTGACATATACCCATGAAATGTGAAATATTGCATGCATAAGAGTTGTCTTATTTGTTATTACTTGATTGATTTGGAACTTTGAAATTAAATGAAATTGGCTCATTTAATTTTTCTTTCCCCCCAGATGTTTGTAGGAGTTGCTGCATCCCGTGTTAAAGATCTCTTTGCTAGTGCAAGATCATTTTCACCTTCTATAATATTTATTGACGAGATAGATGCTATTGGTAGCAAGCGAGGAGGACCTGATATTGGTGGAGTAAGATATGAACAATTTTTACATTGCTTTTGTTCTCCCAAATATGTGTATATAAGTTATGCGGAAAAATGAACTACTTCAGATTGTATATTTCTGTAGCATTAATGTTTGAATTTACTTGGAATTGTTAAAGTTCTATTTAAGATATTATCAATTTTCCTGAGGCTTATCTTTTTGAATAAAAGAAGAAATTTATCGAGACAAAGGGAAGGAGAATACAAATGGAAGGATAAGAATCCTCCTTAAAATAAAAGAAAAAGAAAAGGCAAACAAGAAGAAACGAAAGACATGGCTATTTACTTTTCGCATTCTAGGTTCTCACTTGTTCCTTCTGATGAAACCTCTGCAATTACATTATATAGGGAGGTGCTGAAAGGGAACAAGGTTTACTTCAGATACTGACTGAGTTGGATGGATTCAAAGTTACCACAGCACAGGTAAGTATTTAATTTGTTGCCAGCATCATAAAGATGTTATTTGACATCGTAAACTTGAATTTCAGGTGCTTGTGATAGGTGCTACAAATAGATTGGATATTCTTGATCCTGCCCTATTGAGGAAGGGTCGTTTTGACAAGATCATTAGAGTTGGTTTGCCGTCAAAAGATGGAAGACTTGCAATTTTGAAGGTATTTTACTCCCACATCCTTTTTTGGCTTGAGATCATAGCTTCCTCTCATATTTCATTATCTTTACTTACTTTTTTCTCTTCCTTTTGATGCACACTACTAGGTGCATGCCAGGAATAAATTTTTTCGTTCAGAGGAGGAAAAGGAGACTCTACTTCAGGAAATTGCAGAACAGACAGAATATTTTACAGGGGCTGAGCTACAAAATATACTGTAAATAATCTTTGATAGATATTGTTGCATAAATCTGTCATGAGATTTTATGCTAATATTATCATGAATTAAATGACAGGAATGAAGCTGGAATTTTGACAGCCAGGAAGGATTTGGATTACATTGGACGAGATGAGCTGCTTGAGGCATTAAAAAGGGTTGGTTTCTCGGCTTCTTTCTGTCTGGGCAATAATATTCTTTCTTAGTCAATCTTCAATCATTTTTGGTGCAATTTTATACCCTCTTATAAATCTTATGAATTTGCAGCAAAAGGGAACATTTGAAACAGGGCAAGAGGATAGCACTGAAATTCCTGAAGAATTGAGACTGAGATTGGCATACAGAGAAGCAGCTGTTGCTGTTCTTGCATGTTATTTTCCTGAGCCCCACCGTCCTTTTGTCGAGGTCGCTGTTCTTTATGTTGTTTAGCAAGTCTATGGTGTGTGGACTGTGGATACATGGTTGTTTCATCTGTGTCACTGTGTGTTTATTGTTTGCAGACTGATATAAATTCTATCCGCAGCCACCCAAATATGCGTTATGCTGAAATTTCTGGCCAGGTTTTTGCAAGGAAATCAGATTACATAAACTCTCTAGTGCGTGCTTGTGCTCGTAAGTTGTTGAGTGTCCAGTCATTTTTGAAAGTTTTTTTTTTTTTTTTTTTTTTTGAAATCTGAATTGATTTGCAAGTTTTTCATCATTTAGGTATTACTTTTCAAATAATTTCATGTTCCATATCTTGAATAATAATTGTTTTAGATTAAATGGCTGTTCAGTAGTATGAGGATTGCATTAAGATGATTTTTATGTCATTGTTATACACATTAAGTGCTTTTTTTTTCTCTGGAATGTCCTTTTACTTTTTATTATGTGAATCTTTGATGTTATTGAATGGCACCCTATTTTATATCATCTTAAATTTTAACCCCGATATCAATCATTGGTTTGACAACTTTGTCAAGGATTGTACTTGTAGCAGTGGGTTTCAGCATGTGAACTTCCAATGTAAAATAAACTATTTTGGTCATGAAAACCATCGAAGGCAAGCTTCTTTAAGAATACAAAGAACTTCCTGTAGCTAGCTACAAAGATGATTAACTAAGATTTGTGCTTTTGTTGTTAAGCTATTTGCTTATTGAAATTTGTTTGTAGCTAGAGTAATTGAGGAGGAGATGTTTGGGATTGAAAACTTGTGTTGGATCTCTGCAAAGGCAACATTAGAAGCTTCAAGGCGTGCAGAATTTTTAATCCTGCAAACAGGAATGACTGCTTTTGGGAAAGCATATTACAAAAACCAAAGTGATCTTGTGCCTAATGTATGTGTGTGAGATCTAACAACCTGTGCTTTAATACACATCCATTCCCTAGACAGAAGTATTTTATGTGTATAGTTGTATCACAACTTATGTTGAAGAGTTTTGTACAGCTTGCCATGAAGCTTGAAGCACTTCGAGATGAGTATATGCGTTATGCTACAGAGAAGTGTTCATCTGTACTAAAAGAATACCATTCAGCGGTTGAGACAATCACAGGTCTGGTTCTCTTGTGAGTTGCATGTAGACAAATGAACACTTTCTTCTAGCAATTATTTAGATTATAAGTTAAGACTTAGGGATTAAGTTTTTACTGTAGAATAAGTTAACGATTACTTATTATGCAGATATTTTGCTTGAAAAGGGGCAAATAAAAGCTGAGGAGATTTGGTACATTTATAAGAGTGCTCCTCGTATAACTCAGGTTAGATCTTAAACTAAAGTGCAGCACATTGTCCTGTTTCAGTTGCCTGCCAATATGTGTGCGTGATTTTGAGATTTTCTAGTCACATTTTGATATGCCATGCATGATCTGAAAGTATTATCACATTTCAAGATGGTGATTTCAAAGATGTTAATTATTTGTCAGTTGGTTGTTGATTTTAAGTGTTACAAACTTAGAATTTCAGTATGGAAGGCTCTAGACATAGCATTTTTTTAAATATTAATTTTGGCACAATAAATGGTAATCTTTTGAGGTTCTATTTTTTTCCTTTGTCTTGTTTAGCCTCCTGTAAGTCCAGTTGATGAATATGGAGCGCTTATTTATGCGGGACGATGGGGAATCCATGGGATCAGTCTTCCTGGAAGGGTTACATTTGCACCGGGCAATGTTGGATTTTCAACCTTCGGTGCTCCTCGTCCTACAGAGGTATATGTCAATAACCTTGTTTTATGGGCTGCTGTAATTTGTCATAAAACTGATTTGTGCTCTTTCATTTTTCCTTCTTTTTACTGCAGACACAAATTGTTAGTGATGAAACTTGGAAACTAGTAGATGATATCTGGGATAAAAAGGTTCAAAACATTAGAGATGAAGCTTCAAGGGTGATTGAAGAAGAGAAGGAAAAGCCACAACTTTTGATGGCGAGTCATTTTCTTTGAGAGGAACTTATATTTGACCAGCAGGTTTGTGGGCATCTTATTATATTCAAGCTTCAATTATCTTGGTGTTTATAGTATATTGGTTTTGGTTGTAACGAGCTATGGAAAAAGGTGACAACTGGAACATGCTTTATTTGACTTTAATTGCCATTGACAGGTGGCATGTACTGAGGAAAAATGATACAAAATCAGTTAATTATGTCGCAGAAATAGCAACAATGGATGAAACTAGTTACTCGTTTTTTCTCCTCCGATCTAATTTGCATTGTTAAATTTTATCCTGCCCTTTTCTTTGGGAAGCTGCGCCATCAGGATGCTATCTTTCCGTTTGGCCACAGCTCTTTATCAGCGTGAATATCCACTTGAAATGCATATTATCAAAATGATGATTGATACTCTGGAACAAGCTGAAGGTATTCAATTTTGTGAACGAAGAGTACGAGACCTTTTTTGCCACAGATGGAACAGGGAGAGTTTAGTCTGATCAGTCAAGTGAACTGCATTACGACCCATATTGTAATTTATCACATGGATACGTTATTGAGACAAATGTAAATTTATCAGTTATCTCAAATGTTTCTATATAGTTATTTTGTGATCGTTGTCGTTAATGAATGGTGCAGATTGTTGACTGATTTTCCATTACATGAATATTCATCATCAACCCTTCACAGCAGACAGTGGTTAGCCCCTTATAGCTCTAATGTCTGATGTAAATCTTGTACACCAAAAGTGATGTGCCAATATTAGTACTCTAAATTCTATTTATCCATTAACCTTCATGTAAAACAATTCCCAATATTTATCGAGCACACATCTTACTCTTCGTTGAGTTGAGGATTGTGACCATTATCTTCTTCTACATTTGATTCTTTGACGTGCCTTGTATAATATATAGTATTGCACCCGCTCCTCTTTCGCATTCGATTTTCACTCCAAACATGTTCCAGTTAGTTCCTTGAATTTCTGAATTCTAGATGCACTCTGTAGTCTAGATTTTTATTTTTAATTTTTTCTTTGTAGTCTTGAAAAGATAATAAGTCCAGAGAGATTATTGTACCACCACCGATTTTTTACACTGATCTCACAAAATCGCGCTTAATCGATTGCCAAACTGGTTTTATCATTTAATTTATAGTACTTATGTCTCCTGAAACTTGTAGTGCTAGAAATACTTTTAATTACATCTGAATGGATTTGTTCCTTTTGATCGTCTCAACTTGTTTAAAACCAATGTAATTATATCTGTTTTAAAATCGGTATATACTTCCTACGGAATATTTTTTGTCAACAAGTAGGGCAAATTACAATTATTTTCCAATGCAGTTTGAAAGAATTGTTGAAGGAAAAGTATTCAAGGTATTACATTTTTAACGTCTATGCTTTTGACACTGAAAAGCGGGATTCATGGATATTTTAAAAATGGTGACGTATTCATATCATACTTGTATCAGATAAAAAGGTTCCAATTCGTTGAATGTCGTGGCCATGAGATCGGCACAATCACGCTCACTACGAGCTTCGATGCTCAAGGTGTCAGTGTCGATGGTAGCATTTACAATATCTTATCCGAGGAGTTTCATGAGCATAAACATGAACATCGAAACTGGGCTTTTAAGAAATGATTATAATGATTATTAACGAGACCCTGAAACATCTGATAGACTGGTATGCTCTGTTATCTGTGTAACAAGATTAAAATGTTAGCAAGATTAATCTTTAAAAGTGTCTTAAAAATAATATATTAGAGGGTATCTTGCTAGCATTTTTCTGTGTTATGTTTCCACATGTTATTTGTTAGCAAAGCCAAATGGCAAAAAAAATATCAAAATTCATTGCGCTACTGAGAATATAACAATATTGTCATTAAAATCATTGATGATTAATAAAATATATGGTGAAAATAATAGAGCGTAAGAATAAAGTTACTCATTGTGAACGTCAATGGTGATTTATCATGTAAATAATTTAATTAAGAGAAATACTTTATAGTACAAATTGATTCCACGAATTAATACGACGAAAACCGGAATAAAAAATGTACGCTTAATTTCTGCCAAATCCATTAGTTTTGTACATATTTTATTTTAACTTTATCCAATAAAATATAATCACAGGGTTTCGTGTTAAATTCGGATTGAAATTATTCATTCTAATTAGCCAATCTCTTTTAAAAATATTAATATCATAACACCCATTTAACAATTAACATTCTTCATTTTTCTCTTTGGGTTACATTATTCTATCTTTTTTTTATATCTCTTTAAGTGTAACTAATTACTTACATAAAAGTCAACTACGACTTTAACTAACAATATTCGGCCTTATGGTTCTATTCCGATCCAGTTGAGACCTGTAGAATTGAAACTTGGAACGTTATATGCTATATGCAATTTGATTTATTATATTATCTCACAAAAAGGTCAACGGTCAACCACCAGAAACCAGACACTAGAATTGTTAGAAAGACCAAAGGCGCCGCTGCTTGTATGTTTGTGAGTGATGAGAAGAACAAAAACCAGCAGATTCCATGGTTTTTCTTGGTGGTACGTACAACTTTGAAAACTTATTTTTAAAATTGGAGATGAATATTCTTCTTCTTTGGTGCACTATATATATTCTACAGAAGCCAACCCATTTCTGCAGCAAAAAAGAAAAGTACTATTGTATTCTGTGTTTGTGTGAGTCATCATCAAAGGAGTTTAAAAGCAAAGAAAAATGGCTGCATCCACTGCTGGAAAGGTTATACGCTGCAAAGGTATTCTTCTGCTATATACAACTATTCCCGTTGCATCGGTTTTATTTTGTTTACGTGTGTGGACAAATAATAAAAATATATATAATAATTTTTTATGAAAAATTATAATTATTATGACATAATTTAATATATCAATAACAATAAATATTATAATTTTGTATAAAAATTTATTGTTTATTAATTTTTTTTGTTATCCGTACTTTAACGAAACCTCTATTTTATTTATTGTGGTTCTTCTTTTCACTTCATAAATGGTCTAAATTATCAATACATTGCCTTTCCTATTTGCATAACTATACAGTTTTACTTGTTATCTGTGTCGAAGTTCTTTAAAAGTTAAAGCACAAAACTATAATTATTAATTAGAGAGATATGTTGATTAGCTATTAAAATCACGTTTATAACTATGCACCTTACCCTCTAAAAGTTGAAAAGCCAAATCCATCTATACTAGTTTAACGTGGTCATATTCATCCGCTGCTATTAATGAAATCAGACATGCATTTGTTTACCAGTATACACAATAGATTACAAAAATATACTGTAATTGTGTCTTCCACTGTGTTTTCTTTATATTCCTGCCTAATTGCTACTGTTAAGCCATGCAAACATCAACTTTTTTTAATTCCTTCCATTGGTTTTATCTACTTCTGGATAATTCATATAATGTGACTTCTACCTAACTTCTAACGTCGATCATTTGTGCAAGTCTTCTCTTATTTCTTATAATGGAATGGTAGTCTGCTAATGTCTATTGAAAAAACTTACGAATATTTTATAAACAAAAATTGTGATTCTTATAAAAGAACTTACGACGGATATAATTTAAAATATATTCTAATAAATTTAAAATCGAAAAATTTATAACCTAAGTTATCGTTTTAAAAAAAATATAGCTGCTTAAATAACCTGTGTATCCTAAAAGTTATTTAAAAACTTACCGATTACTGAAAAATGTCACAACTCATGAGACTTCAACTTGTAATTTTGCTATAAATGAGTTGATTTAATGTTACTGCCCTGTAGCTGCGGTGGCATGGGAAGCTGGAAAGCCACTGGTGATAGAGGAGGTTGAGGTATCTCCACCACAAGCAAATGAGGTTCGTGTCAAGATCTTGTTTACCTCACTCTGCCACACTGATGTCTACTTCTGGGAAGCTAAGGTAATCAATAATTAATCATTCTATATGAAGTGATTCAACTATTTCGCCAAAGTCTAAACTATATTATTGAACACATGCTGACATTCTTAAATTTAATATTTTACAGGGACAGACACCATTATTTCCACGCATATTTGGTCATGAAGCGGGAGGGTATGCACAATTTTCATATGAAAAGCAAACAGCTTGTTTCTTAGTCTCTATTAGCATGTTTGATTCACGTTTGAATAAATATAGATTAATGTGACTAGTTATAAATTTTACGGACGTTTCAACGTGTTTTCAAACATATACTATGTTGATCATCTATAGCTTATGCTTTATTTTTCTTTGCTTTCAGAATTGTGGAAAGTGTTGGTGAGGGTGTGACGGATCTGAAGCCCGGTGATCATGTGCTTCCAGTGTTCACAGGAGAGTGCAAGGAGTGTCAGCACTGCAAATCAGAAGAAAGCAACATGTGTGACCTACTAAGGATTAATCCTGACCGTGGAGTAATGCTGAACGATGGCAAGTCTAGGTTTTCAATCAATGGACAACCAATATACCACTTTGTTGGAACCTCCACTTTCAGTGAATACACTGTAGTCCACGTTGGCTGTCTTGCCAAGATCAACTCTGCTGCCCCACTTGACAAAGTTTGTGTTCTTAGCTGTGGAATCTCAACAGGTTACAATAACTACATTCTTCTCTTTTTATCAATTGAAGTGTTCTCTTTTAAAGAGAATGTTCACTTTACTCTTAAGGGCTGAGGTTCAGCGACTAAAGATTGAAAAATTTTATTTGAAAAGAAAGTATTTACTATATTGAGATATAAAAGTGTAATCAATACTTTGTTTTTCATTAAAAACGTACTAATATTAGTTGTTTAAAATCGGCTCTTAGAGCTGAGAATAACAAAGTGCTCTTTTAATTAACAATTTTAATGGTTTTAATATTGAAGGTCTTGGTGCTACATTGAATGTTGCAAAACCAACCAAAGGTTCTTCAGTAGCTATATTTGGATTGGGAGCAGTGGGTCTTGCCGTGAGTTGTCTTTTACCAAATAAAAGAAAATTTTGATGCATCTATTGCTGCAAATAACTGATTTTGCTTTGACATTTTCTGCAGGCTGCTGAGGGAGCTAGACTTGCTGGTGCTTCTAGGATTATTGGAGTTGATTTGAATTCTAAGAGATTCAATGAAGGTGAGAGAATGAGTTAAGAAACCTTGAGAAAATATACATGGGGTATTTGGAAATGCTTATTTTTTAAACTTATGGAAGTGATTATGGCCTTTTTAACTGTTCCAGTAAGCTTGATAGTCAAACTTATGAACAAACTTCCATTTAATAAGAATTTATTAAATAAGTACTTAATTAAGCTGTTTATCCAGAGATGTCTATAAGCCTCATAATCATCCTGCCATTGAGGATCCTGAATCCCGATACATCAAAGATATTAAATAACCCGGTTCTAATTCTGTTCTGAATATGCTTATTCTTGTTTACAGCTAAGAAGTTTGGTGTTACTGAGTTTGTGAATCCAAAAGATTATAACAGGCCCGTTCAAGAGGTTTGTCAGTCACCTAATATTAACTTACTAGTCATGAAATTATACATAGATTTTACACTCACTTGAATCTCTTCAATTCTTTTCAGGTAATTGCTGAAATGACTGGTGGGGGAGTTGACCGAAGTGTTGAGTGTACTGGAAGTATTAGTGCTATGATCTCTGCATTTGAATGCGTTCATGATGTAAAGTTCCTCAAGCTTCTTCTCTAGTCATTATATTTTCATTGATTTTGATTACAGTGCATTATGCATGCCTTCAAATGCAATTAATGTGTTTGATTTTATGTTACCAAAAATTCTTCAGCTTGTAAAAGAAAATGTAATAATTATTTACTTTTAGGGAACTAAACACACAAGATCCTCCCTTCCCATTTGGATGTGTTTTATGAAGTATGAACATTTCCTGAGGCACCCGCGGGGGGACACCAAATGGTATAAAAAAATTATTCAAACAAATGTAATAAAGTACAAAAATATAATGTAGGTGTTCATAAATATTGTTCAGATAATGGAACTCCTCATTTTAACTTCCTCTGTATTACTTTGCAGGGATGGGGTGTTGCTGTACTTGTCGGGGTACCAAGCAAAGATGATGCTTTCAAAACACATCCTATTAATGTCTTGAACGAAAAGACGCTCAAGGGTACTTTCTTTGGAAACTATAAACCACGTTCTGACCTCCCATCGGTGGTGGAGATGTACATGAACAAGGTTGGTCTCTTCATTCATGAGAATAGTGTTTGACTTTGGAATTAGTGTTCCACTTTTATTGTTTAGATTTTTCTAACTTTTGTAACATTGCATGCACATGATTTAAAACAAATAAATAGTAGATTTTTATTAAAATTTGTTACATTGAATAATATCAATGCATTGAATTATGTAATTTTTAAAAAAAGCTTGCTACATATAAAATCTTATCAAGTGCAGCATAGGTTAGAAAAATCGTTATTTTATATGCATCCACACATTATAAGTTGAAATTGATTGGAAACAATCTTAATCATGAAAGTATGTTACATGTTACCTTGTCTCTGTGATTAATGATTACAGATAAGAGTGTTTCTTCAGTCAAAAGATGCTTCATGTTGCTATTACTTGGAAAAGTTGAAAATTGATAGCAATTTCTACGTGAAGTTGCTTTTGTTGACTAAATGGTCCTGTTGTTGGATTTAGACACTTAAATGAGTATCAACCTTTTCTCACCGCTTGTCACTTGGGATCTTACTCTTTTTCTTCTGAATTATTTCAAATGTGACAGGAACTTGAACTGGAGAAATTTATCACCCATGAAGTACATTTCTCAGAAATCAACAAGGCCTTTGACTACATGCTTAAAGGGGAGAGCCTGCGTTGTATAATCCGCATGACTGAGTAGAATTTCTTTAAATTAATTACTTTGAGTTTTGTAAAAATAAAATAAACTCTACTTGAGCTTGTATGTATCTGTGGTGGTCACTGTAGCAAAATAATGTCCATAATTTATGCTTTAAATTTCATAGGGAAGTTATTGTTTGTGTATCTCTAGTAAATCTCATGTGTTTGTACAAAATAAAACAAAGTACTAATGTACAGATGTGTTTTCATACAAGTAGATATATGCTTCAATTATTGAGTGGAACTGAAGTTTAAAATATTTATGTTGGGAATTAATCAAATCATATTCCTATGAGTTGATACAGTTTTCTACGCTGTTGTTATTCATAATTGGAAATTTTAACTTTTTAAGTAAAAATCAAAACCTTCTGAGAAGAGTCTAAACATAAAAGTTTTGTTACTTTAACGTCTGTGAAATCTAGTAAAGGAACCAATAATTGTGAGGCTAAAGCTTTTTCCGGTGCCAATGCACTGTCCAAATGTTGAGGCCTTTTTCAATTGCCAAAGCAGGAATGTTTCAGACCATGACAGATATGGGATTGAGAGTGTAGAGTATTGTTGGTTTCTGACCCGTGACTCTGCGCTCTTTGATGTTTACTACCGGACAACCAAAGCCTTATGAGTAGCATACTTGCTACTTCCAAATAATGCCCTGAATCTCTCACAAACTAGTGAATACAAGAAGAAAAAATCAACTCATTTTGACAACTTAAGACTAGCTGTTAGAAATATAATATAAAAATATCTGTCTTTGGCCAACAGTTCAAGCTTTAGGATATTAAAGTCTATCTAGTTATAATATTGAACCACCTTCATATGTCTAATCTTGCAAACTTTGTACATCAAATGTTCAATCATGAATATGAAGTGGTATGTTAAAATGTTTCACACTTATAATATGATAAAAATACTCCTTACAAAACTTAGACATCTTTCTCCCTGACATCCTCATTCTTCTGATAAAATGAGTTTTATTTTACCACAAGATAAGTGGACCCACGAATTATTCGTGCTTCAAGACCCAAAGATTCTTGCATGAAAGAACGTAAAAGAAATATAATATAAAAGTACTCATATACATTTACCCTACAGTTTAGGCTTCTGGGATAGTTAGTTCATAATAACACTAGCCCCCCAAAATCATATTGACAGCCAAAAATAATGTCCTAGAAGGTGAGTTTCTTTTATGAACAGAGTTTATCTCGTGACACATGATCAAACCGTGTGCATCTGTTATATGCTACATACACTACTAGTCCTACATAAAATATTGCTAGAATTTTTCGTGCAGTTACACGCTTAAAGAATAAGTGGAATATTTATTCATAAAACAGAAGACAAGGAAGACCTAAATAAGATCTTAAGAAGAAAAGGAACCACATAACTCTGCTTCTTGACTTTATTGCCCCACTTTTGTGCATACTTTTAACTCTCTAGACTCTCCTTCCAATTCAACTCTCCCCTCAAAAACTTCTCAAATAAACCAGAATAAGATACCAACACCCTCTTAAAACTCTATAATGGCTTCTAAGATCTTCTTCCTATTTCTCCTCTTTCTAGCGCACCCTCATCCATATGTACTAGTGAACGGAGATGCCACTTTGATAAAGAGAACTTGCAAGAACACCAAGTACTACAATCTCTGCTTCTCTTCTCTCAAATCTGATCCTAGCAGCCCTAATGCGGACCCTAAAGGCCTAGCTGTGATCATGGTTGGGATTGGAATGACCAATGCCACTTCCACTTCTTCCTACTTGTCTTCCAAGTTGCTTAGCCCTTCCAACAACACAACCTTGAAAGGGGTCTTCAAAGAGTGTGCAGTTAAGTACACTTATGCTGGTGATGCCCTCCAAGCTTCAGTGCAAGATTTGGCTAATGAGGCTTATGACTATGCTTACATGCACATCTCTGCCGCCAAAGATTACCCAAATGCTTGTCACAATGCTTTCAAACGCTATCCTGGTTTGGTTTACCCTCCTGATCTTGCTCTTCGAGAAGATGGTTTGAAGCATATATGTGATGTGGCAATGGGGATCATTGATAATCTCAATTGGTAGGCGCATGCATTTGAGTATAAATTTCACTTTGTTATGCAAATCATACATATATTATATCTCTGCGGTTAAATTTGGCTACTATGTATATCTTTTTATGTACTTGGTCTCGTATGAGACATTCTCGTGTTCTTCTAAAAGCCAGAGTTGTTCTATTGCTTACATTTAAATTTGATAGCTGCTACAACTGAGAATAATAACTAATAAAGCATACAAGTTAATTTGCATGTTTATCTAGCCCTTGCCCACTTATTTGGCTAAAGTTACTTAGTGCTGCCAAAAAGTGGACAAGGATGTGCAAATAATTTATCTACCAATAATGTAAGTATATGAATTATTTGGGAGATCTTTGACGAGTGCGTAGGTCATAGTCAAGTTAAATTAATTAAGAAATTTAGAAAAAGTTCAATAATTGTTTCAAATTACTGTATCATGATAGATATTCTTGTGGAAAAAAATTCATTTTTCTCACGAATAGACATTTAAAAAGTTGATTTAAAGATGTATTAGAAATTGACTACACTAACACAGCTCAATTCTTATTTTAGCCATGATTTTAGTCAAATTATCTTAACATAAATTTGTAGGATATTTATGAGTGACTCAGCATATAGATTGAGTAGAATCTAAACGTATTATTGCAGGAAATGAATTGGACTTGACTTAATCCAAAATCTAACTCAGAAAAAATATTGCCCAAATTTTATAAATACTACTTTGATTCTATTCTTACTCCGCTTTGAATATCTTATTAAGATATAATTTATTAAGATCGGACATAAAAAAAAAAAACAAAAAATCATTAAGATTTTAAGATGATGTGTACAAAAGCTCTTGAATATACAACTATAAATAGTTAAAATTAATTATAATAATATTAATTATTTATGTATAGCTGTAAAATTATCAAGAATAGCACTTACGCAGTGTACATGGACGTCAAAGCACAGGTAAAAATGTGTCAAAATCCACTCATATCAAATGCCATGATTTTAAAATGTCAATACAAAAAATGTCTTTGTAAGTTTTAAGTAGAAAACAAAGTTCTATGGTTAGATTGTTTTAATACACCTAATCTAATGAGAACAAGAGAAACAAAAGAAGTATATCGTGTTATACATGTGCACATACACGTCTAGATACAAGATTCACATAAGTTATTTTAAGGGTAATTTTAACGAAAGTTATTTTAATTCTTTATAAATATCAAATTTTATTAATTCACTTATTAAATTAATTTTTTAAAATAGATTAAGTTTATAAAAAGTTATACGAATAAAAAAACAAATTAATAATTTGTCAGACAGGTTTATTTCAATATATAAATAAATATTAATTATAAAATTAAATATATACAAACATCTTATTATTTAAAATTTGATATACATAATAAGTATCAACATATAATTTTATTTAAATAGGGTTAGCATTACTATTAGTGATAGATTTAACTATTCAAAAGTGATGCTGGAAAATATATAAATATTTTGGATATCCTTTTGTAATATCGACCTTGATTAGTTATCCAAGATTCAAGGACAAGGAGCAATACTCATAAATATATATACCCCATAATTTGATGGCTAGAAAAGAACAAGGAGCAATACTCATAAAATTAACAATAAATTGACCTTGATTATCTCACATTAGATCTTTACAGACTATACCTCTACTGGTATAGAAAGAAGATTCATCCACATTCAACTGAAGTTATCCAAGATTAAGAGGAGTCCATTTGATTATAATTTGATCCTTAGCGATCCTAAAAAAGTTTTAAAATCACTCCTGAAACATGAACTAATATACTTGCATCAAACAAAATTTTTCAAATAAGCAATTTAAGTTGGATAAAGGACGATTGAAATGTAAAAAAATTTATATCTTTCCATAAGTACCGTATAATAATACTAACTAATTTATTTTAGTTAGAAAAATTATTGAAAACACAAACTCATTGATTAAGCAAAATAAAATGATTTCAAACACGACTAGCATATTAAATAGTGCAACTTTTATAAAGACAAAAACATAATTAAGCATAATTTTTTAATTTACTCAAAATTAGTTTATTATATTTTTCACTCCCTCAAATCAAGTCTTATATGTATTTATTATTTAGACAAACGTAATTAATATTTTTAAAGAATAAAAATAAGAAAATAGTATTAATAGACTTTATTATAATTTTTAATATATTTTGATATTTTTAAATAAAAAATATTTATTAACTTGCTAATCAATACTTTTAAAATAATGAATAATTAAACCTTAGAAAGGATAATGACGTGTTTAAATTAATATCATATTTGTTTAAATAGAAATATATTCTAACATTATAACATATGTTTTAAATTAAAATAGTTTTATGAAGTTTTTAAACACGCATTAAGAAACTTTCCTGAAAATTTACAAATTACTTACAACATAGTTGTTTCAGGTCTTATCATGCTTTAAGGAGGGATGGGGAAGACCAATAAATAAATAAATTTTTGTTTCGAAAAATAGCACAAAATTGGGTTAGTAAGAAGGCAAAGAAATTTATTATGCATCTTTTATCCCAAGTGGCAAAAGTATTCCTTTTAGAAGCCATGAAATCATGATATTTGGTATCACACAGATGCAAGTGGAGGACAAAATACACATACCAATTCCCAATACCCATTAATTTCTTAGTTCAGCTTTGGCTAAGGTTATGGCATGGTTGAGACAATGATGGTGACGATGATACGGAGCCACGAGGTTTTGTTTGTCAATTCTATTCAATTAGATTATGCTTCTTTCAGCCCATTTGGTTTGAAAATGCCTGCAGACTCCCTGATTTCCTGCCGTTGAAACTTGTTTGGTTATTTGGAATTGGAACATCCATGATAAACAATGGAGATTATTTTATAGTTAATTTAAATTTTAGTTATTATTTATTTTAATTATATAATGAAGATTTATTCTGCTATGCATTTATTTCCACTTAACGTGTTTTTATTTTTGTCCACCTAATATGTTTCTTAAAGAATATCGTAACAAAGTTATTTCTCACTTGTGAAAAAGACAAAGGTATATTTAATATAAAAGTGAAAGAAAAATTATTGATGATACAGTTAATTATAAATGGTTAAAATTAAATATTATTTAAAGTTATATAATTCTTTTATTTAAAAAAATTATATAACTTTTTTATTTTATTCTTATGATGAATCTTTAGAATGAAACGAAACTATTTTCAAAAGTTACTAAAATAACATCTTAACTGTTTTTTTTTATTATTATTATTGGAAGTGAATTTTATTATACCAACTACATAGTTTAACTTTTTTATAAAGTATATTAATTGTATAAGATTTTATACAATTTAAATATTACTCAATACTTTATTATCTCATGATATTCTAACATATGATATGTTATTTTTAAATATAAATAAATAGATATTATTTATTACATATCTACAAATATTTAAACTATACAAAATTTTATACACATCATATCTTTATGATAATGTTATAAGATCAATAGTTAAATTAATAAAATTTATTTTTGATGTAAAGTTAATAAACATATCATTTTACTAAATTCAATTTATGATATCATTTGATCTTTAAACTATATCAACATGAATCAAGTTATTTAAGAATAACATAAATTTCATTAATTAATAAAATTTAATACAACAATCAAGCTCTATGAACGAGGGCTGAGTTTTTAGCAGTGAATATAAAACTGTTCGAATATAGGCTCGAGGCATGCCCACTTATTAACCTTACACCATGCTGATAGACTTAAATTAGTTGGTATAAAGAAGAAAATTTTAGACCATGTCTTCAGTCTTGCCCCCACGTTTACAGATATTTTACATTAACTTTTTACAATAGTCAAGTGCAGTATTAATTTATTATTATACAAATTAAACATATTTTTAATCTAAATGTTAAAATTAACTACTATGAATTAATTAAATGAGTGCATAAATCGGCTAAAAAATAAAAATTTCAATTTAATCAATAAAATTATTAGATTTCTTAGTTTGTATAAATCCTTTTATTTCTAAAAGCATAAATGAAACAAAAATGATATATTTTTTAATTAGATTAAAAAGCGATGGCAGAAACAAGACCAATTTATCTCAAACCCACTCTTATACCTATGAAAGGTGAGATAGGACATATTGGGCTAAATTGTTAATTGCACTTATTATTAGTTGATGTTATAACTGTAGTGGTTAGATAGTCCTTCTCAAAATAGCTACAATTTAAATCCTTAACATTAGAAGTAGAGTTATCATTTTCGTTGCAATATGTAAATACATTAAGGATGCATTTATTAATTATGTGTTTATTCTTAAAAGTTATATAAACAAACTCACATATTAAAAGAGACAAGCACATGCACCATAGTCAACAGAAAGAAGTCTGATAATCCGTAACAGCTACTTTGTATTTATGTACTAATTAATAGATTTTATTGAAAATGCGTAATGACTCAAGCTTTTGTCCATGTCTGACCATGTTACTCTCACTGAGAGTAACATGATTTTAGTGGTCGAACAGAAGCAATTAAATGCATTTTGTATCAGATCAACATGAGTTTCAATATCAGAACGACAGCAATTACATTGGGCTATTTATACTTATTAGCTACTAAAGTACTTCTTATATAAATGAGCTTTCTAGTTCTGATTGCCGATCAGATCATGCAAGGGTTTCGCAAAGAACTTGCAACATGAATCGATAATTATGTCAGCAAAACCATCGTTATATGCCTCGACCTACGTGGCTTTGATGCTTTTTAGCTTATATTTTTCTAAAGTGTGTTTAAAGGTATATAGTAAAAATCATAAAATATTTTAACTTTTTGGCTGTGAAAATGCCTAATAAAAACTTTCATACATAATCACTTCACTAAACTTCTTTTACATAATATATATATGACATATAATATTTATTATATACTGATTTAACTAATTAGTGAAAGTTTTATAACACTAATAAAGACGACGCCTAGCAAAATTTCGAATCCATTTATTGTGTGTACCTTATCTCAACCCATATCTGATATAGAAAGCAAAATATTATTGTAAAGAGTTCAACCCTTATCAAAGCATATTCATGACAGACCAAGTAGATCCCTGAAATGAAATTGCAGGGATATAATTTCAGTTATTCGTGCAGTCATTAAATTATTCAATTTAACTTTAAAATATAACTTTATCATAAAATAAAACCAAATTTGATGAATATGATTCTCGTAATTATTTAAAATTAACTCTAGAGAATAGTTATCTGTATGTATATGTTTACGTTGAAATTAAAAATTGAATCGGATTGGTCATCCAATTAGAAAGGCAATCAAAACTCAAAAGTCTAATCAGTTTAACTTAAACTAAAAATTAGTTAATTTCTTAATCGATAAGAAATGGCATATAAAAAACGGAAGAACTGTTAAATGAAAGAATTTTTTTAAGAGTACAAAAAAATAAATTTTGACTATTTAAGTGTAAATGATTAAAATTAAAATATACAAATTAATTTTTTTTAATATTCATCATTTATGTATGATTATATAATTCATATTTATTTTTTATTAGTATAAAATAACCTTTTTTTATTAAATAAATCACGTAAAAACTTAAAATCGATATAAACTATTGATGAAGAATCACTTTGAGAAAGCTATTTTCACTTTGAAACGTCTTGAACTAGTTTTTAATTATTTTTTATGATGTTCAATTATAAATCGTTATTGTTTAGTTTCTCATTATTGATTTATATCTTTCACTATATAATATGGTCATCTTATATTAAATTTAAAATTTATCAAATATTTTTCTATTTTAAAATTTATTATTTAAAATATTATATATTAGTTCCATTTCTATTTATCCGCTAATATAGAAGATTTATTTTCTCATTTTTTTTAATTTTAAAGTTTTAAGATAGCTTTAGTTACCACTTTTTTTTTATTATAAAATAAGAACATTTTAAAATTATTCTTTTTTCTCGTCATGTCACATGGCTTCTCATTTTCTTTGCTTTATTTAATTTGATTTAAATTTTATATCTTGATACACTATATCAAATTAAAGATATTTTTTATATAAAAATTTGATTTTTGATAATCTTATTTAATACATGTTTGATTTTTTGAGTTTTAAATATTGTATAATTTTTTTAATTTTAAAAATTTAATATTTTAATTCAATCTTATTTAACCTAACAAAATATTTATTATTAATAATAAATAAATTTATTTATTTTTGCTTTAATAAATATATTTATTTGACTTAAGCTAACATGAGTTAGCAAATAAGTGGTAGATAAGTAAGTAAGTCTTCTTAAATCGTTAGATATATATTTTTTTAAAAATAAACGATTAAGATATTTGACCTGCAACTTAATAATATCAATTTTTATATATTTATGATATAATTATCTATAAAAATTTGTGAAATTGCTCTTTAAATCTTTAAAATTTGTTATTTTATATTGATTGTATTGATAGTCAATTTTTATCTTTTCTAAACAAATCTTGTATGTATCATGTATTAAGATAGTAAATTTAAGGTTTACATTCACATATATTAATACAGTTATAATTTATAATAAAAAATAAGTTTTAAATTAATAAAAATATTAAACACTATTTTAAATCTTTAGGATTCTTTGCAAACTTTAATTATTAATTTCATAATTTTTATAATTAAAAATTTTATATTTACTTTCACATTGTTAATTCATCATGAAAATCAGCTCTTGTATTATTAGAGTTATTAAATACTATTTTAGATTTTTTTTTCATACATTTCTTGTGCACTAGTCACATCTGTTTTGCATAATTTATGTAAAATTCTTTTAAGTCATAACTTTCTTATTTAAGTGAAAGTTATATAAAAGAAAAATAGCTCACTAAATCAATATCACTTAGGATTATTAATTTGCTTAAGTCATATAAAATATTCTAATATTTGCTTAAGTAAATATAATTTGGTTTAAGTAAAAATTAGGTTAATTTTTTTTTTTACATTATATCAAATTTTTGCTTAAGCCAAATAATTATAGCTTAAGAGAAATTGACTTTGTTTAAGCTAAAAATAATAGTTTAAGTGAATATTGATCAAATTTGTATATTTATTATTGTATAAAATTAGCTTAAGTAAATATAGTATAATTTAAGCAAAAATTACAAAAAATGATTTTCTTGTATTTTTTTAGCGTTCAACCATATCTTTATATTTTGAGTTAGTCAAATTATTCATTTTTAAGAGAATTGGGATGAATATATAATGTTTACAAATTTAATTAGTTCTATTTACAAACATCATAATTCAAAGTATGATATTGCAATAAGAGTATGATTATTTAAATTTTAGATTTAAAAAATATAGTTGCATGCTATTTGAAAAGAAAAAATAAAAATAAATTGAATAAAGTTTATATGATATTATTTTAGATATCTTTTTCAAACTTTTATCGCTTAAAATTTAACTATAGTCATTAAATTTATCAAATTAGTCATTAGAAAATAAATAAAATATTTAAACTAATTTCGGAAAAAAAAATAAAAGGAAGTGAGTTTGAAAGAATAAGATTAAATTTTACGTAAATTAAAAAAGAAAACTTACATTTGTAACTGTTATAATAATATTTTTAAAAGATATTTATTCAAAAAATATAATTTAAATGACTTATTTTAAATATTTAATATTTAAAAAACTTTAACCTACAAAACTTATTAAGAATTAAATTATAAATATTATAATTTTTAAAATATATTATAACAAATCATCTTTCTAATTTATTTGAGTTATATAATACACTAATTTATATTAGTCATTAGCTATTTATTTATTCAATTTAAAATTTTTATTAAATTTAAATATAACTATAATATATATATATATATATATATTTAATTTATCATTTAAAAAATTGTTTAAATTTAATTATACATGTGCAACACATGAGCCACTAACTAGTAGATTACAAAATCAAAATGATAAATGAGAGAGATATAGAACATGTTAAAAAAATACAAGTAATTTTAATATTACAAAAAAATATATCATTAAATAAAATATAAAAAGTGAATAAAAAAAATAAATTATCAACTTATCAATTAATACTTTTACTCTTATTAATCTATCTTAAAAAAATTTACAAATTGAAAAAGATATATTTTCTGATAATTATTTGGTAAACTTTCTACTATATCTTTTATTAATTCTTCATGTATTGTACTTAAAACTTTTACATGAAAAATAGTAAAAAAATAATTATTAATTCTAACTAATTCTATAAGAACGTAATTATATCCTCTTATTAGGAAAAAAGAAATATATGTCTTAATTTTATTTTGTAACAAAAATTTCATTTTGATTTTTCTTAACTAATATACCGTTTGTATTTGTCTTAATGTTGTCCTAAACGTTCAACTAGTCAGATAAATACTGCTATGTATAACTCAATCTACGTTTGCATGTGTGGCTATATATATAAGAGAGAGAGAGAGAGAGAGAGAGAGAGAGAGAGAGAGAGAGAGAAGAGATCTAGAGAAAAGTGAGAAAAGGAGAGGGAGAGAGGGGATTTATGACGATAGATGGATGGGTTTGAGTATTCAATAGCTTCTCACGTCACATTTTAAATTATTCCCTGAAGAGAGTCGACCAAACTAACTTTCCGGCCAACTCGCAAACTGCACATATATTATGCCATTCTATTCCATCCACATACCTTATAAATAAGGATATATATACGTAACCCAAGCCAACCGTTATGATTATTCCTCACCCACTTTAGTCAACAATATCCTAACAAACCTTTACCCTCACACATGACCCTCCCCTTAAATTATTAGCCAATTAAAATAAACACTTCATAATGTCAAATGGATGAAAAAGAGATCAAACAAAGATAATTATATAAAATTAGTATACAAAATATAAGTGTTGAAAATATTACTATACCCACCTCTTACATTCCAATCCCATTTTTCTTCCTGTTCCCACCATTCACTAATGAACAAACATAATGTCATATATGCACACATTGATCCTAAATATTACTTACCCACTAAATCATCCCCAATTATTCACTAATTACCTCATGATTGTTAAAGCTGGAGGAGGCATCCCCGGCATGGGCATGGGCTCTGGTGTTCAACTCCACTTCAGCCACCATGTCCATGGAGGAAGAGGATGAGTTGGTGGAACCTTGCAATACATTTGGTGCAAAAGGCCAATCACTGCCCGTGGGTAACAAGAAGATACCATTATTAGGAGTTGTGGTAGCAGAACCAATGCAATTAATTGGTGGTTGTTGAGAATGTGGAGTTGATTGAAGCAACTTGATTTGCCTCTTCAAGAACTTGACATAGCTAATGGCTTCATCAAGCATTGAAGCTGTGTCCATTTTGGTGCCACCAGGGACGAGTCTTTGGAGGATGCGAATTTTCTCACTGATTCTCTCTCTCCTGTGTCGTGCAGCTACACTCTGTGGATCATCGCTTATGCGAACGTTTCTCCTCTTTGGCTTTCTTATGCTTGCTGGGTCTATGTCCACTGGCTGCATAGCAGCAATCTTGTACATCATTTCTTTCATGGCTCCTAACTCTTCTTCACCTTCTTCCTCTTCTTCAAAGTGTGTTCCTAGTATGTCACTCAGGAAACCTGAAGAGGGTGCCACCCTGGATGTGGATGAGGATGAGGATGACTGTATGTGAAGAGGGTGGTAGTTGGGCCAAATTGTTGAACCCATCGGAATTTGATGATGGTGATCATGGAAGATGCTGTTATTATGTTCATCCGTTCCCATATTCTCTTGATTATTCCAAGTGCTATGAACATTTGTGAATGTAGTGGTAGTGTTCTGGTTGGTATGATCCATGGTCACAAAATAAGAAATATGGGTGGGGTGTTTCTATTCTAGCTGATGTTATACTTTTGCAATTTATTGATTTTTTTATAGTTAATTGGACTAAAAAGTCTAAGAGAAATAGGAAAGAGAGAATCAATAACTAGGTTCTCTTATCTCGCCGCATAAAAGAGTTATCTAGCCGTGTGGTGAGAAAGGAAGAGCTAACTAGTATGCTAGTTGATTACCTTGGTTGAAGTTATCTCGTCCTCAATATGCACTTTGTCTTTGATGGTTCTTAAGGTAGCTATAGAGGGCCCAAGGAGAAGAAAGAGGGAGAGGACAAGTACTTGGAATGAGTTTTCACTGAAATGAGAGTGGCTGCAAAAAGTACACAGATGATGAATATAAAGAAAAGGTGGTGTTGCATGTTAAAGGGATTGAATATTGCAGTACTTATTCATACAAAATAAAGTATCGAATCAATTCCACATAAAGGGTTAAGGGAAAAAGTTAAAAAGAAATACACGTAGGGGAAGATTATCAGCTGGCTTAGTCTCATTCCAAGACTTCTCTCTCCAATCTGTTCTTTCGTGCACTGAAATCCTAGCTAGGGCTGCTCTCTCCTTTTCAAAATCCATTATGATTTAAGATTACTTTAAAGAATATATTTTCCTTGCCATAATCATATACATTTCCAAATGTTAATTGGATTTGTTTTATTTTTTTCATTTTAAGTAGTATACAAATTCAAAAAAGCAATGTAGTTAGTATAATTGTTTATGCTAAAATTATTTTAAATTTTTTAATTTAATTTGTATTCTTATTTCTCTCTCTATATATATGTGTGTGTGCCCACAAATATTATTTGCACCCGTTTAATTGCAATAAAGTTTTATAATTTTATAAAAAAAAATAGAAAGAAAGTTAATATTGAGAAAAAAAATCGTCATAGTAGACTTTGTTCAAACTGTATAAATGTTGAAATATTCATCGTAAAAAAAATAATTATAACATCATTTTCCCCTGTATCACTTTGATATCACATGTTATATGTGGTTAATATCCAACTTACACTGTTATTCATTATACAGACTACTCTTTCATATAATTTGATAATTGAAAAGAGTCAGTTGGCATCTTCAAAGTCAAAGTTCACACACATTAAAAATAGGAAATTGTGCCATTATTTAATCAAGGAGAAAGGAGGGATGCTTCCTGAACTTAAGTGGAGGAAATATATATATATATATATATATATATATATATATATATATATATATATCATATTGCTTAACACTAAACTGTAACACTGATATTATTTAATAACTTTTATAAATAAAATTAATACGTATTTTATTATATAATTTTATTTTAACAGATAATATATTTTTAAATGTTTAAATTATAACAAATTAATTTGACAGACATAATAATAAAAATAATATAACATGATTCAAAAGTTAGATTACTCAATTTTACATTTTATAAAAGACGAATATTAATAATATACTTTTTATTATTTATTAAAATTTATTAAAAATTATAAAATTATAACAGAAATATTAATTTAGGAGTGAAATTTTTTTAAAAAATTAACCTTAGTCATATATGGTAAAAATAATAAATAATTTAATTTAAAAGTTAAAAGCTAGTCAAAAGTTAAAAATTAAAAGTTAATAAAGTAATTGAATTAAAAGTATTTAGTAAAAATAAATACTAAATAGGACACACGAAATTACTTGGCTATGAATTAAAATTTAATTGGTAACTATATTTTTAAATAGTTTTCAATTTTTATATTTTAATTTATTTCAAATAAATTAGCATCTTAAAAATTAAGATAATAATTTTATTCTCATTTTATATTTTTATAAAATAAATGTATATTTTAATCTTAATAATATTATATTATAAAAATAATATTCGATGTGTTCGATGAAAATAAGAGAGTTAGAGAATGAAAACGAGGGTTAAGAATTTATGAATATAAAAAGGATAAAACAGTAATTTTAATAAGATAATAAAAATAAAAATAAAAATAAATTAGAAGCTAATTAATGTCAATGTTACATGAAATAATATTTTAAGGAAATACAGGTAAGGAAAATAAGTTTTTTGATCAAATAACTTTACTTTGTTTGAATAAAATTTTAAGCTAATCAAAATATGTTAAAAATTAACTTAGTTTACTTTACTTTGTCAAGCGTACTCAATTTTTTATGGGTTCTGTCTTCGTACGTACTGGGTGCTTTGGAGCACATCTTTTTGCATATATAGAATTGGAAGAATAAATTACATGTTTATTATTTACTAATTAAAGATCAATCTCTTATTTTGTTAATCCCAGAAAAGTATGTGAAACATATGTAGTATTTGATTGATATGGAACACAGTGCCCTTTAATTTTACCCAACTCCTTTTTCTGTGTGCCGAACAATTAGGGTAATTTATTGATGTGTAAGAAGATATTTTCAAAGTCATTATTAGTTTGACATCAGCTGCTGCAATATATGTGTCATGTGTGCTCAGTTTTTTTTTTTTTTTGGTAAATAAAAAATGACAAGGAATATTATTTTAAGCCAAGTTTCGCCTTAATTAAAACTCAGTTTTTTTTAAATAATTTTAAAATTACATTCCCACATTAGCCTGATGGATTTTGGAGAATGCCGATTCAAGACATAACACACAAAAAAGGTTTGAAATATCAATATTATTGATGATAACTGTGTGTGACATTAACTTCAATTAATTAAGGTACTCTCGTGTTAGTGAAGCCAACTAACTTTAAAATGCAGAAGCTGATGTTATATTTTCCCAAAGTAGAAGGTTCTCCCCGTCGAAGAGCATTGTCAAATTACATAGGGATAAAATTGAAAAACAACAAACATAATTTAATATCTATGCATAATTAATTCATGTACCTAGAATTTTGATGTCATTGAGTTTAATGGATAGAAATATATTTTAACAGAAAGATTTTAAATCTTTTAGGGTCTATCACTAGATACTAATACCTAACCTTAATCAGCCATATAAATAAAAATAGTACTACCATCCATCATAATCAATATGCTAAGACTTATTTGTTTTATAATTGAAGAAAATAATTCTTCTAGTTTTCAATTAATCTAAATTACATGCTTCACCAAAATTATTATTATTCATTCAACTTTAAACTAAGCATACACGGAGAACACGCAATTGGTACACATGTATTGTTCTACAATGGAGGGGGAAGAGAGAAAGTGAGAACACATTAAAGTTGAAAATAGAAGCAACAATTTAGGCAAAGGAAGAGAGTTACATTGCTATCTTTCTGACGATTGAAGCAGAGTCGGGTTTTACCATTTACAAGTTATATGAAATGAAATACTTAGAAGATAGACTCAGAAGCAGCAAAGTTGATCAAAACCACGTTACATCAGCCTCAGACTGGTGATCATCAGACGGTGGGACAACACACTAGTGTGTGATCATTTCTTTTCCTTTTCCTTTCTTAATTTTCCGGAGTTCTCAAGTACAACACACTACACCTGATCATTACTTTCACTGTATCTGTGTTATAATGCTATGTTGTTCTACGCTTGCGCATGCACAAAAATAATCATTCCGAGCTAGCTAGGGTTCCCGTTCTCCATTTCTCTTGTCTCTTCATATAGCGTTCTATATAGTCAACATTTAATTTTTGTAAGAATGTGAAGAACAGATTAAAAATAAATATCTTAAAAAATAAATACATTTACATATTTTGCTGTTGAATAAAATAGTTGTTCCAAGCAACACTTAACTCTTTCTCCTCATTGCAAAATTCTATTCACTTTAAATATGAGAAAAACTAAATATTATTTTTTGTTTTCGTAATTGTACAAGGCTAACTACAATATATCTAGGGAATTAATGTTATCTTAGAATCATGGGCAACAAAAAGTAAGGAAAATTTTATAATTACAAATAATCAGAAATATTGATTAATTACAAATGCAGAGATTTATCTCTGCATAAAAATGTATTTTTAATATCAAATTAGTTTAACTTTCATTTAAAATGAGGGGCTAAAGATTCAGATTGTCTCTCCTTAATGAAAGAACTAGACGTTAAATAAAAATAAAGAAAATACCAAAAATAAGTTATACAAAATTTGGTTAGATAAATTTTAGTAGACTAAGTGAGTGTGGAAGAATGAGGAGAGATGGGCTAAGGGATGGAGAGAGCAAGTAAGTATGCATGGGAGTGGGGAAGAGTTAGGTATGAAAAGAGAAGAAGGGTTGGAGTGTGAGTGAGAAGAAAAGTTGAGTATGATAAAAGAAAGAGGTTGAAAAGAAGAAGTTGGATACCAGAAAAGAGAGGAAGATTGGACATGAGAAAAGAGAGAGATTGAGGAATGAGGGTTGTAGAAAGGTATAGGACGGAGATGGTGTTAAATTTGTTTAAATAAATTTTGCGTAATTTCTTTTATCTTTTTTTTCTATTTTTATTAAAGTGAACTTAATTTTATTTAAAAATAAATAAAACTGAAGAAGCTAAAAAGAGAATAAGTTTATATTTTCAATGAAGTAAATTTCTCCTAATCAATTTCATATTTTTGGGCAAACTCTTTAATGAATAGCCTCACCTTAAACCAATCCAAATGAAATATCATGAAACCTAAAAATGACAGTAGGTAATGCGTGTATAAAATACTACAGTACCCATTTCCAAGCCATATATTTAAAAGAATTATTCATACTTGTTCTTCTATTTCCATATCTTGGACACCTAAATCCTTACACCCGTATTCATTACTTGTAGTTGTAATTAGTTAACTAAAATGCAATATTTTCTAACATTTTTTTTATAAATATTATGATAAAATGAAAAATTAATAAAAATATATCAAATAATGTGTAGAATTGTAAAAAATAATATAATATGGTATCAAGTTATAATATAATACATATAAAATTAAATTAAGATTATTTATGTAAAATTTTAATTTTAAATGTATTGTATAAAGATGTGAGTAAATAAGCACGAGTAATATTCATACACATTTGCAAGTACCTTCTATTAAGTGGGTATTTAATCAACCCACTGTGAGACCCAATAGATATAGGATTCATTGCTATATGTAATCAAACTGGATTTTATTGTGTATATCCATTTAGATCCAGCTGCCTCTTTATTTTTAGACTTTTCAACAATATCCATATTTCATTATTCTACGCATTCATTTCCTCATTCATTAACTGAACTTAGTTTTTATTGTTTGAAGTTTCTGTGAGGATTCATTATTAAGATTAAATAAAACTCTGGTATTAATTTCATGGAATGGTGTTCACTAAACACAAATTAATCAATACTTGACACTAGACCATTTTATTTTCTTTTCTTAAAGCAATTGACAAACATTAGGATTAATCACGAGGATCCAAGGATTTAAAACCGTGGATACTTAACCTTCAACTCAAACAACTGGGGTTGCTTTTGAAGTAGGATGGGTTTTCTCCAACTTCGGTGAACCAATGTTGCTAGGCGATATAGGTTCCTCAAGTCTACTGACAAAAGGATATCTTTGCACATCCAGTAGTAGTAAGTGTACGTATATACATAAACAGATAGACACAAATATCACAATTTAAATTTTGGGTGAGTTTATTATCTTTTAGATCATTTTCTTCTAAAAGTATTTTTGTATTAGAATTATGGGTATGATTATTTCTAGAATTAATGTCAATTTGTGAGAAAAGCCTCATATTGAATAAGAATGAGTAAGTCAATATATATATAAAACTTGTTCTCATATTCTTTAAGATTTTGGGTTAATGTAATATTCAATTTATTTATTTATGTTCTCACTTTTTCTCACTTAATTTATTGATTGGAATCTTTTTAAACCTTTCACAATTGTAAAATATTCTAACAATATTATTACAGTCAATGTTGTAACGTTAAGATAAACATTAAAGATACATGTAGTGGATTATGTGAAAATACTTGTGTTGAAAGTTGTATTGATAACGTGAAAGTTGAATGGTAGAACCATTAATGACAGTTAATAGCTTACAAGATATAGAGTGCATTGACAATTAAAATATTAACTAAGATCTAGTGTCACCATCAAGTAATCATGGATAAAAACAAACGTTTCCACTTTAAGAAAGAGATTATTGGAGTACAAGTGCAAAAGGGAAATCTAATATTTGATAGGAAAAAGGCAATTTAAGAAAAATAAAAAGTTGAAAATAGCCATGCACTTATATATTGCCTTAATAGACTTCGTTTAACAGATAGATTTAGACATGTTTGTAGTAAGGTTTAGATCAGTTTAACGTAAAAAAAAATGATACAATCATAAATAAATAAATAAAAATGAGCTTGATTTAGATTTATTTAAAAATAATATGAAACTCAAATCATTTTGATTTTATCTTATTCAATTTATAATATGTAAATTATATATAAATAAGAAATTATTTATTAGAAAAGTACATATACTTTTTAAAGTTAATTTTTAATATAATTCATCTCATACTTTCGTCTCTATCAGAATCTTTCACATTTTCTCTCTAAGAAACGATAATTGTGTTTAAGTCTTTAATATACAGTTTTTTGGCAAGGTATGTGAAGGTGATTTCCAAAGAAAGAAGAGATCTGATGTATGAGGAATTGTAAGCACATTTTTCTTGAATGACTTCATGAATAGCTGTCTTATTTGTAGGAATCCTTTTGTCCCCCAATGATTATTTGTTCGATAATTATAATCCTCACTGGCAATATAGGGTGTAATTGGGTTTGAAGAAAAATTGGATCCAAAGTAAATAAAATGATTAGGTTTATGTAGATTTTGGTTTGTAAAGTTTTTAGAACAACCTATACTAAACTAAACCAATTTCATGTTAGTTCAAGTGGAGAGCTCTAAACAGAGGTATGGTTACAATTTTAATATAAATTTTATTTAACTTATTTCTATTTTTAATTTTTAATATTTTAAATCATGTATAATTTTGGCTCTTTTAATTTAATTGTTTATATTTAATTTTCCAATTTAGAAATGGTTCAAATTAAGTCTGTTGTGTGTGTGTGTGTGTCTCATATATTTGTTATATTTATGTTAATTATTAAATATTTAAGGTAAAAAAATTAATTTAAAAAATTATAAAAGCTCAATGTGAAAATTTAACAATAAAAAACTAAAATAACACACAAGTTAAAATATGAAAATTAAAAAGTGCAACGAAACCTTAAAATAGAATTAGTCATCATACTGATATAATTCTTGTTGAGAAAAGTTTCCATTAATATTAACAGAACTCTATAAAACTAAATTTACATTATACTATGTTATTACAGACAAAAGAGAGATTTAAAAATACTTAGATTTATAGGACTCTGTAATGTAAACGCATCAAACTTTGGATCTTTTGGTCAATGATTTTTAAAATTTTTTGGTAATATGATTTTTCTTATCCAGATTTCTTAATCTTCCTATGAGATCTAGTGTTTCTCTTTGATAGGGAAAGAATAAATTATTTTACTAATCTAATTTCTTGAAGACTATAACCACACTTTATGTTTTGTTACCATTATCTTTTAACGAATTTAAAATCCAATATTATTTTATTTTATTTTATTTGTAATTTAAAGAATTCATTGAAATTAAATCACTTATAAATAATATATAACTCACTGTATATTATTAAAAATATAAATTATAAAATTTCTAACAATTGCCATTAATAAATACCTTTCTAATATTTTTTTCTGTTCCTATAATGTCCCATTATGAATATTACATTCAATGTCAGGAACGAAAGACGGAAAACTTAGCCCTTTGTAAAACTAGGATTAAGATATATACAACACCATCTTAAAATTAACAAGATAGGTGTAATATATATATAAGCTTCATGGATTATGTTTGACTTATAATTAAACTAGTTACAAATTTAAAGTTAGTTAAAAATTAAAATTTGAAAACTATTAGATTAAATAAAAAAATTTGATATATAATTTGAATTGAACTAGTTAAAAATGTAAGATATATCATTAAAAGATGTTTAATTTATTGACCTTTGACAATTATACATGATTTTATATAATTAATATTTTTTTGTAGTTAATTTACTTAAAAATGATTATAATGTTAAAAATTTAGGTAATACATTTTAATTTTATTCTTATTTTTAATAAAAAAAACATTATTAAAAAATTTATATTTAAATTTTGATAATTTATATCATTTAAAAAATAAAATTAATGTGATAGAATAAGTATTGGTCCAAGGGTTTTTGAAATTAAAAAAGTAAGAAAGAAATTATAATATCATAGAAAGAATAAAAATGAAAAAAAATTAAGAATTTATAAACTCAAAGCTATTAGTAAAATTAAAAAAAAAATTAACATCAACACTTAGAGTCCTATAAATAGTAATATTAAAAATATATATAGAATTTATTATAGTTTCATATTCTCAAGATAATAAATATTTTTTGAAATAAATTATTACTTTTAATTTTTATTCTCAAATTTAAGAATTAAAATTAATATTTTTAAAAAATATTAAAATAAGATCGTATACCAAATAGGTTTAATTTGATGAAATAAGCTTTTAAGTTAGTCAAGACACTTTTACTAACTCGTAAAGCTCCTCTTGCTTTTTTTTTATCACACTTAACTAGAAACTTATCCTTAAATTAATCCCATGCATTTTCTGTCAATTTTGTGTGCAGTGTTTTGATCAAATGGAAATTGTTATGCCATTGATGACATGATTAATTAATGCATGTACTGTCCATGTGAATGTACATGCACTGTTTCTTCTCCTTTTGGTATGTTGAGTTGAATTTTATACACAAGAACCATTCTTTAATCATGTTTGGGATGAGGGAAGAGGGTCTTGTATTTTTTTGAGGGATAGTGAACTAAATAGTAAATACCAATTTGATCTTCCATTAACGAACTCTTGCGAAATGTTGTATGGAAAACTAAAAAGTAACAATCACATTGGACCTACCACACTGGTCAAAACAATTTGATTGATTCCATTCATACACAACTAGAAAAAATTAGACGATAGCTTAGCTTTATTAGATACTTCTAGGGGGAGAAAAAGAATATTGAACCCAAGTCTATGGTTGTGAAACTGAAAGTAATTTAACTGTAAATGTTTAAAGATGACTATTTAAAAGCTTTGCTTTGAGCTAGTGTGCTTTTTGCCAGCTTGTTGCCATTTAGTTTTCGCTTCAATTTCTATCATTTAAAAAAAAAAGAAATTTCTCAAAAATAGAATACATGTAAGTCTAATTTGAGTAAACTTGCATGTAAGTTTTTATAAGAGAAAATAATATAATATAAAAATAATAAAACTTCTTGCATAAGTTTAAAACATCTTAATTCCTTAAATTTTAAACAAATTAAATTAAAATAACTTGTGAAAATTATAAGTTAATTTTAACCAGTGAAAAGAGTTGATTCATACTGTTACTTAATTTTTTTATGAAAGCTCAATCGTACTGGTAAAAGAAAAGGAACATATTTGGTTGAGCTCCAGGGAAGAAGCAAAGAGAAAGTAGATAGGGGTTTTGTATGCATGTGAATAAAATGGGTGGGAGATATTGGTATATATGGAAGAACATCTTTAAGAGAAGGGTTGGGTGAGATCTGACACCAACCCATGCATTCATTCACTTTCCCACCACCATACTAAAGAAAGTTAAAGGGTGTCATTGAATTCAACTCCATGCCTTCAAAAAGAGTGAGGACTATAGTGACTTGCTTTAGAGTGAGGAATTTCAGACTTCAATTTCCGGAAAAAGTGAAGGAAAAGTGCTTCTATTCTTGTTGGGTCCTGTAATGGCCTTTGGAAAGCTCTTCCTTGGAATTGCATCCTAACTACTTTTCTTCTGGTTTCGGGTATTTTAGATTATTTGGAATTTTATCGTTTCTTAACTCTTGTTTAGTTTAGATGGCATTCAAGAGGAAAACAAATCATTATTAGTTGTATGTGAATGTGATGTGTGGCTGTGCTACCTTGTTCGATACAAAATGTTTATCATTAGTAAAGGATATTTCAAAATCTTTTATATTTGGGATGTACTTTTGGAACCTGTCAATGTAGAAAATATTATAAAAAATAATTATATATAATATTATATATGATGGTAAGTTTTAGTCATTTAAATAATAAACCTGTTATAAATATTACATCTTTGACTCGGTTGAGTATCCGTAGTTTTCCTAGGAGAATAATTAATGTTTTTAAAATACAAGTTAAAAAATGTAAAATATTTTTCTATTATAATATTATCAATATAAATTTTATTGATATTTTAATTAAAAAATGTCACTGATTTTTTTATTACAAAAGATTTTTGTTGTCATTTTATTCTTATATAAAGAGTAGTTGGTATTTAAATTTTTTAAAAGATTAAATGTATCATGAAATTAAATTCTTAAATATTCTTTTTTAATATTTTCAAGGAATATTTTGAGAATTTAAATTTTCAAAAGACTAATTTACAGAGAAGTTAAATCTTTAAAAAATAATTTAATGATAAAATCTGTATAAGACTAATGCAATAGTGATTTAAATATGTTTGAAAGACTAATTTAATCATCTAAATATTTAAGGATCTACTTGCTAACATTTTTATCTTTTAAAAATTAATTTAATTTTTAAGCAAAAATCAAGTTATTCTAAAAATCATTTTTGTTAAAATTATTTTGTTTAATAATATTTTATAAATATTAAGTTTATTAATCAAACTAGTAAATTTAAAATTTTTATTGAGTTGATCAAATCTAAAAACAATTATACAAAATAAAAGTAATTAAAACTTCATTAAATAATTTTATTTTAACATATAATATATTTTTAAATATAAATAAACATTAATCATAAAATAACATATTTAGAAACATTAGATTTATCTCAAACTTAATACGTAAACTTAACCAATTATTTATATGCTATTTAATTATTAAATTGATAAAAATTATTAAGTAAAGTAATTTTATAAAATGTATTCTTAAAATACATTTTTAATCACCCTTTTCGTTACATAGCAATAGATTAATGATTTTATTATAATGGTCAGTTAATGTAAAAGTATTTTGCATTACCATCCAGTTATATCATATCTTTCTATATATTAAAAAGTTTGGCTGTCACGTTAACTTCTTTAAAACTCAGTTTTTTTAACGACGTAATGACATGAATGAGTCATGTATAACTTAAATTAACAAGGTATCAAAATTATGAATAACTTAATGAGTTTGTTTCAATGTTTCGATGGGAGAAGGAGTGTAAACTTTTTTATTTAATTTGAATGTTTAATAGTAAAAAAGAACGATATAGATGTTTAATTATATAAATGATATTAATATATTTAAAAAATTAAATATTTTTTAAATTAATATTTTTATTTTTATAATTTTAAAAAAAAATTCTCATTTTAAAAATTAATATTAAAAAAATAGAATTAGAATTTTGAAAGACCACAAGAGAGTGATAAAAAAAATTCTTATAGAAAATAAGTAGAAAAACTAAAATTAGAAAAGGTTTAGCTTTTCTTCTCTTAATTAATTAACTTCTAAATAATGGTTAAACTTCATTAATTCTTCTTTTTTTTTTAAACATAAAATTCAAACATAATTTAAAAAATTTAATTCAAATTATTATGAAAACTTTGCACGCATATTTAAATATTTTTAAAGTGATAATTAAAATTAATTTTTTAAGACATTGAAATTAATTTTGTTTTCATAAAAACTGTTATAGAGACGCAATCAAGAATGTTCAATATACTTGTGATAATTTATAAGTAGATCTGCAGCACCATAACAGACCAGGAAAAAAAAAACACTAGACCTGCATCCAATGTGGCCAGCATATATAATTTGGTCTATAATAAGTAATATTCTTGTATGAATGTGTTATGTTATTGTAGCAAGCCAATAAAATATTTATCCCTAATCGGCAATAAATATATTAATTAGGATTAATAAAATTATTTAGTGTCAAACTCCTGATATATATATATATATATATATATATATTATGTTGAATGTACGTGAGACCAACGTAACTTTATCCATCTATTAGTGTGTGTATTCGTATGTGAAGAAGAGTCAAATCAAATTCTTTTAAATACATGACTACATTTAACACATATTAAAAATAAACCTACCATTCAGTCATATTATTTTCTATGAAAACAAAATAAGAAAAATTCTAAAGACATTACCTAAACCTAAGTAAAAAGATTTTAATATTTGGGGATTTTTTTTGACAAATTTAAAGATAATTTAGAGAGGCAAAAAAAAATTCAAATCAGACAAAAAAAAAAGTGTAAGAGAAGATCAATACACACTTACAACTCCACCAAAAGACAACAAAATCAATTTAAAAAATATATGATTCATGAATTAATCAGAAATACTTTTTGTTAATTAATTTTTGAGTCAAAGAGAACCTTTAACTCCTATGTTGAATAAAAATTTCATGGATCTAGTTGACATATTTAAATAAATTGATTATAACAAGAAAATCATTAAAAAAAATAGCAAAAATAGAAAATTTTGCCCAAAAATTTTTAACAAAATGTAAATGAGTGTGTAAAGGAATTTTGTGGATGACTTTATTTGTTATGTGTTATTACTGTGATATTATGATGAATATGTGTGATTGAATGTGTGGGAATTTTTTAAACATTTTTTAAAATATTTTTACAAAAATTAAGCATTTTTTATTTTAAAATATTAGTTGTTTATGTAAATATCCTCCTAGATGCATGGTGAGACTTCTAATCCTTTATTTAACCTTTATACATATAAATACATTAACTTTAGTAAAAAAAATATAATTATGATTAAATTTTGATAGAGCATAAAAAAAATTTAAATTTTTAAAAAATATATTTTTTTAGACAGTTAACACATAATTTTATTATTCTAAATTTGTTTGATTTATTATAAATTTAAATAATATTTTAAAATATTTAAATGATTCTAGCGTAAACATTTAGCCGTATATACAATATACTTACTTAACTTGCCCTGTCTGCGATGCTATTGCTATTAACATAGTTGAAATGAATTGAGAAAAATAATTAATACTTTATTGGCTTAATTATGTTTTTATTTTTTATAAATATAGATATTTTTGTAATTAATTTCTATAAATATTTTTGTTTGGAAGTGGTCCTTCTAAAGTTGGTAATTTAGGAATTGATTCTTGGCGTTAACTCCTTCTCTATTAAGTGTTAAAAACTAGACGTGGCGCCATGCGGTCTAATCACTTTTTACATGACATGCCATGTCATTTATTTTTTATTTTTTTAAATTAATTTTTGCAAAAACCCTTCATTATATTTTCTATATTTGCAAACAATTTCAATTTTTTATTCTCTCATCTTTCTCCTTCTCCCCCCTTCTTGGAGCCACTCCTCTACAACCCATTCCCTTCTTCTTCCTCACACCTACACCTCCACTTTCACCTCCTCTCCTTTCTCCCACCCACACCCACACCCACACCCACACCCACACCCACAGGCCCAATCTCTTCCCTTCCTCCTCTTAACCCCATCAAACTTATCACTAATTTGTTGCCGGTGTGAAGAAGAAGAAATGAATGAGGAAGAATAAGAGTTTTTATGCAATTATATAAAATAGGTTTAAAGATTTATTTGTAAATTTTAATTTTAAATAAAAAATAATAAATGACGTAAAATACCATGTAAACTGTGACTAGGCTTCAAGATGGCCACGTGGACTGCTGAACTGGCTCTATGTCAGCCAGCTCAGTACTTAATAGAGGAGAGGTTAACAACAATGACTAATTCCTAAATTATTAACTTTAGAAGAATTACTTCCTAACAAAAATATTTGTACATACTAATAATAAAAAGACTTATATTTATAGGGAGAAAAAACATATTAAGCCTACTTTATTTAGATAAAGGATGAAATAAAAAATAAAAATTGAATTGAAACATATATTATTTAAATGTACCGCTGAGATATAGGCAAATATAATTATAATAAATATTAAGAAAACAATTTATCAATAAAAAGAAGAATTTTTTTATTTATTTAGGCGAATAAATAATAAGTGTATTAAATAATTATAAAAATTAAATTATTTTAAAAATAATATTTTTCATTATATATTAATTAACCCAATGAGAAACTTTTTTTTAGTAGGTTGCACGTGCCCCATCTCTCCAAAACATCCAAAGTAGGTGTGGCTCCCTTTTCTTTTCTCTTCCGTGGTCCAAACAAAATCTAAGAGTTAGTTAGTACTTTTATATGTGTGATTAATTTAATTTTAATAAAATTAATTTTAAATCTTTATATGTAATTATATTATGTTTTAAATTTTTTTAATTATATTTTATTACATTGAAATATGTGTTATCATAGGAAAAAAATGATTATGTATGATAGTCAAACGGATACTAATTAAGTTATCAATTTAAAATTTTAAGTACTATCTATTATGAAAAATATAATTCATCAAAAGTAAACTCAGGAACCAAATTATAAGTATGACTTAAAAAAATGCATATAATTTATATTTTTATGATTTTCATTTTATTAATATGTTTTCCTTTATAATTGCAAAACATTATTATTTATTTCATATTTCTTATTTTCACAATGTTGTAAATGAAATGAAAAAAGATAGTTAAGGTTTTATTGTTTCTAAATTTTTTCATAGATTTTCATAAACATAAAATAAAAAAAAAAATTTGATGTTTTTGTAAGTATTAATACAATAAAATAAAAATATTACATTTTTATAATTATTACTGAAAGAATATCACCTGAAATAAAAACACTAAACAAAACCAAACACAAATTGTATGTTTTCTCATTTTATTAGTTTGCTTTGTTTTTCTACACTATTAGAAATAAAATAATGTAAATATAATGTTAATTTCAATTCTAAGAAAAGGAAAATGAATATTCCAGTGTACAATTTAGGAGCAGAAGATATATGTGAAACATAAATTCAATTTTTTTTAGGAAGGTTTATTCATACGGAACAATCTCAATAAGCATAACAGTACTAATGTTCCTAATTATTTTTCCCTCCTAATTCATAATTTCAGTTGATTTATTCTCATGACACTTAAAATGCTACATTAACACACTTTTTTTAAAATATATTCTTCAAATAAACCAATGATATAAAGTGTGTTGAAGGAGTGTTATTAGCACTTCCCAATCACTCATTTCTGAAACTCAAGGACGGTCAAATAAGGATCAATGTAGAGGGCACGGAAACGAGAAAAACCAGCAGAAATGCCGATTTGTCTGAATTGCTCTTCAGTTCTGTGCTTCCCCTTCGTTCTATACATTGTCATTACGAATATGTCACCCCCAAGCAATGCTCTCGTTCTGCGACTCTCGTCCGTCAGCTCCGGCGCCACCGGTTCGCATATAATCAATTTTCCGTCCATCGGAAGTGCCTTGTGGCAGTTCTCCATAGCCAGCTTGCTTTCCGCATCCGTCCATGATAAGAACACCCACTGCAAGTTCAAACATTATCAATTTTGATCATTGGATTGGAGAACGTTGGAGTAGGGTTTATAGACATTGAAATAGAGAAGCGGCACCTTGATGAAGACAGCATCCCCAGGGGGGACATATTCCAAAGCGTCACCGCCAACATGGGTTATACCTAGATACGTATAATGTTGAAGATGTATTTACTTTGGATCTTAGAAAAGTAAAAGCTACGCTAAAAAGGATTGATTGGGAGAGAGAAAGGCACCTGGAATGGGGGCTGCGCGGGCCACCATGTCGGGAAGATCGAAGTTGATACCTTTGCGGATGTTGGGGAAGCTGTCCATAATCATGCGAAGAGAAACACCCGTGTTGCCACCAACATCAACGAGTGTCTCTACGCCTTCGAAGCCATCGTAGACTTGAAGAATTTCCCTCATCAATGGCCCAGCCATCCCAGCCATTGCCTTGTAAAGCAAACCCACTACATCTCCTCGCTTCGTGTAGTACCCTATCGCTCCCTCTCCGTTTGCCTTCACGAATGGTTCCGTCGTTGGATCCACCACTGCCTCCCCCACCAACGGCCATGCTCGCATCAGCGCATCCTGTGCAAACACAACACAATCACTTCCCCCTTCAATCTAATTTTTTTTACTATTTAAGACATACTTAGAATTAGTCATTTCAATTTTTTTAAGATCTAATCTGTAATAAATTAGATAAATCAAAATTAATATTAGTGATTTATATTTTTAAAATTTTATGACAATTAATTATTTGTATTATAATAAATATAAGAAATAATTAAAATTTTATAAAAAAAAAAAACAATTGTAGTAAAATAATAATAAATATCTTTAAAAAAAATTTCTAACAAAAGGAAAGCTTCTTTTTTGAAAAGCGGTCCCAGATAAAAGACAATGGAAGAGGTAACGTGCAATAGATATGTTGTACATAACATAATTATTGACACCACATGTTTTTTAATATGCTGTTTGAAGTGTGTTTTGTCAGTAGATGTGACAGTATGCATCGAAAAATCAGAGTCAAGATCATATATAATAGGATTAATATCTCATATAAAATAATCATTAAATTTATCTAAATATATATAACTAATTTTATCTATTACATCTTGAGCTGATTTTAAAATTGGATATCTTTATTTTATGAAAAAATTATTCTAACAATTTTTTTAAAAAAATTTACGATAAAAATGTTTTACAAATAATGATATTTTATTTTATAATTTATTTTAATTAAATTTAAAATCAAATTATACAACCACTGTTAACAATAGATCTTCTGTTGTATTTTTTTTTATTAAATTTTCAATACCGATTTAGTTTATTTAAGATTAAAAAAAATCGTGGATATATATTAGCTACTATTTATAAATTGTCCTTAACTATGAAAATCTGATGATAGTTTTTACTATTATTAGTTTCAAGATTTTTTCTATTATAAATATTTTTTTGAAAAATTAATAAAAAATTATAAACAAATTTATTATAAATTTGAAATAAGACCGAATAGTAATAATTTTTATATAATTAAAAATATTTTAATTTCATTTTCAATTTATGAAAACTTAATAATTTTAAATTATAAAAAAGTTATTAAGTTTAAATAGAAGTTGATCCGTAACAAACAGTTTAGTATCATTTAACTAAGTTTTCAAGTTTAAGTTCTTATGTATATAAAAAAAATTTAATAATAGACTCACTTACCATATTTAAGTGCGTGATTGTGTTGAATTTTAATTAAGCCTAAAATTACATATTTATATATAAATATAATGATTTATCGATACAATAATATAAGTATTAAACTTGGACATTTATCTTATCTAAAGATAGATTAATTAGATTATTATTTAAATATTGTTATCAAATAAATTAATTTTATAAAATTTATAATAAAAAAAATTGTAATATTTTATTTTAAACAATAATATATCTTTAAAATATAAATAAATATTAAATTTAAATAATTTATGTATAAATATTTAAATTATATAAAATTTGTTATACATAATTAAAAAATTAATGTTTAAAATAATTGAACAGTTGAATCAGTTAAACTTAATTTTATAAAAAATTATTAAATTATGAGTGTTTTAATTTCACAATTTATCCATATCAGGAGCGCATAATGTGCTTGACACATCAATGTTACCGGGTGATAATGGACCGAACATGAATATAAGCACGAGTACAAGTAGATGTATATGTATTCAACATTCACATTGCTGAATTATGATAAGAAACGCGAAAAATTGCGATGAAAAGTAAAAAAATAACCTGATGGTGCTGGAGCATGTAATAAGCATAGGATAGGCCCTGTTCATCGTCAACGAGGGTCTTTCCGATTTCGGAGAGAGAGTATTTCCTTTGGCCACTGCTGCACAAGTGCTCGTCAAATATGTCGTAGCTTGTGAGCAAGCGGAGGATGCGTTGGAGGTTCTCCGCGTCGGCGCCGCCGTGGGGACGAATGATTGAGAGAATTTGGGAGGCGGAGAGAGGAGTATTGGAACCGTCTTGCCACATGGCCTCGGGGACTTTGAGGTGTAAGATAGCGTTTAGGGACATTGGAACACTCATCATGTGAGCTAGTTCCAAAATCGCAAGCCTTGCTTTGCTTTCAGACCTTGTTGTTGTATTGTTTGTCACTTCCTTCTTCATTTCCACTATTTGCTGCACTTCTCCCATTCCGTGTTGTTTTCTGTTTCTCTTTCTCTCTGAAGTGAAGGGTTCTTTTGTGTTACCCCTTAACTGCTTGCAGATGAGAGGAGGCGACGCAAGTTTATATAGGCACTATCATCTATCTATCATGAATAAAGGAAAGCAAAATAATAACGGTAACGGCCGGGACGGTGAACTGTAGAAGAATAAGAGAAAATTCAACGATTTTAATATACTTAAAATAATTATTATTAATATTATACTAAATATGTATAATAAATAATTAAAATTAAGTTTAATTTTAAAATGACATAAATATTTTTTAATTTTTAAAATATTAAAACAGTTATACTTATCAATTTAAAAAACGTAAAACATAACCTTTTAAAATCATGAACATAATAATAGATATTAATAGTAATTTGTGGCTCTAAAATAATTTTTGATTAAAAATTTATATAATTATGTTTTCTCAACACATCACATTATAAATTTCAATTAAAAATATTATTTATTAATCAATATCCTTAAGTATTATTCAGCAAAATTCGTAAAATAATAATAAATTTTCAATCTTCTTAAGTTGTAAAATAATATAAAATAATGTATTAAAAATTTAAAACATAAAGTGAATTATTATTTTAACTCACTAAAATTTAAAAGTAAACCACCACTACATGCGTGTAGATTTATTCAATTGGATGAAACCTTCTAAAGTTAATTGATATCAAAATATTTGACTTTATTTAAAAGTTTGAAAAAGTTTGAAAGAAAAGAAAAAGAAAGAAGTTGAAAGAAAAAGATGGAAAAGAAAAAAAAGTTAAACCTTTACTTTATTTAAATGTTTAATATTAAAAAAAAGTAATAAAAAATTAATTATATAAATAATATTATTGTCTTTTATATTTTTTATTTATATTTTTTATAAAAAACATAAATAATATAATAATATGTTTATAAAAAAATATGAATAAAAAATATGGCTTAAAAATTTGAATATTTATTCTTTTTTATAAATAATAAAAAAGAAAAGATCTGTTTTTACATATTTCAATAGTGGGCAATATTCCACCACGTGATACTGTGAAAAAAGTTCAATTGATATACAAATCTTCAAAAAGTAGAAAGAAAAAAAAAACAATTTTAGCCACACCGTGTGTGATCCTCGAGATGCGCGTGCATTAAACTGAATTTTAAGGCAATTTCATACTTATTTAAGCCATATTTTATGCAAGAAAACTCAATGATTTTTTTACCTGTTAAAGAATGGGGTTCAAGTAGAGTGTAATGAGGCGATAATAGAAGCAATTATTCTCTTTTCTAATTTTTTACTTAAATTAATATTTAATTTGTCTCATATATTTCACTGGTTGATGATGAATTCGTGAATATAGATAGCATTTAGATACCGTTTTAAATATAAAAACCAAAGACACCGAGATAATAAAAAAGAAAAACACTAATATTTATGTTTGTATATTATGTTTGAAAGTGAAAATAAGACGTAATGTATTGCATTTTATAGTATATTTAAATATAAAAATTTTGTGAAAGTAGTTTATGTAATTTTAAAAAATTATAAAAAATATTTTTATCTTTAAAAATTTACCTTCTGCACCTCTAAAATTAGGACATTAGTATTTTTTTTTTAAAAAAGTATAATAGTATCTTTTAAATTTATGGCTCACATATTTTTTTTTACACTAACCAAATATAATAGACGACACTCATATATCTGTATCAATGTTGCTTCCACCTACCCAAAATACCCTTTTTCAGTTGCAATTATTAAGACAACTTACCTATTCTGAATTGAAAAGAATCTCAAACCGTTCAGTGTTTCGACTTCAGGCCAAATCAATCACAGCCGTTGGATTGGTTGGTGCAAATCGATTACACGTTGAGAACGTGTAATAAAAAAAGGCACCAAATATGCATACAAGGTTGTGATTGAACGAGAATATCCCAAGATTCGATGCTTTTTTGTTCCAATTCAATTCTATAAAATCACGTTAGTAACAGTTCAAACACACACACACTTAATTAACCTATCATAAAAATTAGTAATAATAATTAACCTATCAGCAATACAGCTGGCTGCTGATCCACGAAAACAAAAATACTAACGAAATATTAAATTAATTTATAAGATTAATCCACCAACTGCGTGAATTTATGAGAGGATCGCATCACAACTGTAACATTTTATTGTAATAGACTGTCGTAATTATTTCTGGACGTAGTGCAACGTAATACTGCATTGCAGATGATCATTGTCCCTTTGCCGCGTCACTATAGTTCGGAATGGACGCCGCATGAATACCTTTTGATTATAATATAGTCGCGCGGACACGCGTGATGTGATCCACCGATTTTAATATTTTTTAACTTTAAGTATATTATTATTTATTTTATTTAAATTTAGGTATAATTTTAGTCGTTAATTGATATATAAATTTAATTGCATTTAATTATTTAAATTAAGTAACAATCTTAGTTCAAAATGTTATTTAATAATAAATAAAAATATAATATATAATTTATTTAAACCAACTGAATTTTAATCTTTTATCCTCTGCTTTATTTTAAATTTTATATAGTAGTTGTTTATTATGTTGATTTGTCATATGATCATTTGTTATAGATTTTTTTTTTTTAGATTTTAGGAATTTTGTCTCTTAGTAGAGTAGGCAATAATAGCCTTTTTTCCAATGCAATGAATAAATACAATTTGATTTTAGTATTTTTATTAAAAAAATATCATCCAAAATAACATTCATTGAATAACAATGTTGTGGTGTGCAGATTTGACATTCTTTGAATTTCACTGATAAATGAGAATGAAAGGATGTGAAAGAGGTTTCACTGATAAATGAGAATGAAAGGATGTGAAAGAGGAGCAGAAATGCATGTTGGGTGGATGCTTGTGACAACTAAAAAGAGGAAATCAAGCAAAACTGTGTTGGCTACATCAGTTATATACAGATGTTACCAACATATTTCTTTACAAATTTTTTGGAGAGTCGTGGAGTGTCAACATTGTGGGACATATTTCAGAGGTACAAGAAGATTATTGATTTGTTTATTCCAAAGAAACGAGATAAACAAGGACGCTAATTTGGGTTCGTGCAGTTTACTGAGGTTGGGGATGTCCACGATATAGAAAAGAGGCTGAGTTTCATAACGATAGGCAACATATAAATGATGGTGAATGTGTCCCGACATAGCAGAATTAGCAATAAACATGATACTAAGGGACAAACTCATGATGTGGTGCGTGAGAAGGGGGTGAACTTATGACCAGCATTGGGACCAAGAGGGAGGGGAGAGGTGGTGCCAGTGCGCTAAGGTATGTGAATATTGTGAAAGGGGAAGGTACTATTGGATGTCCAAACAGGAATGCAGTGTGGGTACATAAGAAATAACCAGGGTGTCACAATGAGTTCCATGTTGATCGAGACCAGATACAATTGAGAAGTATTGCAAGGCAATGGTAGGAAGATTACATTGACCAAAAGATATTGATAGTGTGGTTGACTTCCTTTTACGAGAATTCATATTGAATGTCAAGACTGTTATCATAGGCGACGATATGGTTTTGCTAGAATCAAAGGGTCCAACGGATCTAAGGAAGGTTATAGTTAAGCATAAGGAAGGTTTTATCTATGTTGTTTTATGCCATTGATTGGTGGCATCCTCGTATGGTAGTTGTTAATAGGAAAACGTGAATTCATTTGTATGACATGCTATATCATGCTTGGTTAGAGGCGTTCTTTCATAAGATGGTGTCATTGCAGAGAGATTTTGTGTGCATGGACATTGATACAACTTCACGAAGATGTATGGATTTTGCAAGAGTTCACCTATGGACTCAAACATATGCACTGATTAACAAGGATCTAAGAATTTAGGTTAATAATCTTGTCTTCTCAATCATAACGGTTGAGGAACACGGGGGAGAATTCTTTCATGGAGGGTGGTGGTCTCATAATTTAGATATTTAATCGTTGGAGAATTTTGATTATGCCACTTTGGATTTGGACGCTCTAGAGGATGATAGTTTAGATGATGGTGGAAAGGGTTGTGATCTAACGACAGAAAGTGCAATAGGAAAAAAAGTGACTAAAGATTATGTGGAGAACTCAAAGGAGGCGGAATAAAGGGCGGATTATTAAGGAGAAAATTCGCATGATTCTGTGCCTGACATTGCACAAAGGCAGGAGGAGTTTGAAAGTACAGAATCAAATTCTATAGAGGAAGTAACTAAGATGCAAATGAGAAGGAATTCATTGACTTTAAACGGCAAAAATGATTTATCAATAATAAGGTCGTTGTTGTGGGGTTGGGTGAAGATGCGTTAGAAAAAAAGGTTGATCGAGATAAACCTGGGTTGATGAAAATTTATAAGGAAAATTGGTGGGACATGGGAGACGATGACAGGTTATGGCAAGTGTTATTGATAAGGGACAAAAACAGGTAAAGATGTTACACAAAAAGAGTTTGTTGGTTAACTTGATGGGATGATTATTAGGTCTTCCCATGGATTAGACGAGACTAATCACATATTGAATCAAAGATTAGAATACCTTCAATCCAATGATGTTGTCGAGGTGGTGGTGTAGGAAAGAATTAATATTAAGAGTGCGCTTCGCAAAGTGAGGAAGAAGAAGCACTACTCCAAGTTCAGGACACGGTCTAAATCCATGAAAAATAATTCTACGAGGGGATCGAAGCTTGGGCTAAATGTTTGGGACATATTGCAGCATCGGCATTGAATCGAGACTATTTCTATTTTCCAGGTGAGGCCAGTTTCAGGTAAGGAAAAGAGGGAATTAGCAAAAAAAAATATTGCAAATTGGAGAAGATGTGGGCTGGTGGTACACATGAATTCTACAGAGGTGATTAATAAAGTAGTTGAGATAGAGGTCAAGGATATGTGAGAGACATGTAACGAGGGGTTGTCACTAGTCATCAATGAAAGTTCTAACATTTAATATCCAAAGGCTGGAGGGTCAGTTGAAGAAGAAGAAAATTGAAGAGATCATTAGGAAGGAAAGTATTGATAGCTTAACTCTTCAAAAAACTAAGCTTTGAGGCTTGCTCCAGATAGGTATGTGGTCAAGTATGGAACAATGATGACTTTGAGTAGTGTGAGTGGCTTGAGATTGGAAGTAGTGGTGACTTGCTTACTATTTGGAATACAATAAAAGGTAAGCTCATTTTCACCTTCCATGGAGTGGATTTTGTCGATGTGTGCTTGGAATGGAGACCTAACAGGAAGCAAGTGAGAATAGTAAATGCTTATTCTCTATGTTGCTTGAATGACAAAAAGAGGTTGTGAGAAAACTTGTGTATGTCTAGACGTGGATTGAGAAAGAAGTTATGGTGTGTTTTTTTAGTGATTTTAACGCAATTTAAGGCCGTGAGAAAAGAAAATGATGGGTGGGGTTAGTGGATGCTCATGATATGATGGACTCAATTAGTTTATTATTAATATGAAATTGGTTGACTTGCCACTTGTGGGAAGAAAATTCACTTAAATGCATCGGGGCAACAAGGTAATAAGTAGGCTAGATAGGGTGATGGTCTCGGAGGATTGGTGTGACGTGTGAGAAAATGCAGTAGTTCAAGTTTTACCAAGAGACTTATGTTATTGTTAATGCAGAGGGTGGATAACTGAGTGCAAAACCTTTTAAGTTCAACAATTGCTAAATAGAGCATGTTAGTGTTCGTGATATTGTTAAGAAGGCATAGAATAACAATGTTAACGTTTCATGGGCAACAAAACATATTAAGGGAATGTTGATTAAAGTTAAAATTGGTCTTAAGGGTGAAACCGAGAAGTGTTCGGAGATGTGGATAAGAAAATTGATAACATGACATTAGAGCTTATAAAGTTGGATGCAAAAAATGAAATTCAAGACTTGTCAAGGGAGGAGACAAATCGGCAAAAGGACTTGGTTAAGAGTATTTGGCGAGTGAGGAGGCATAGAGATATTCTCTTGGCATAAAAGGTAAAGAAGAAGTGGTCTATGGAGGGTGATATAAATTCCAAATACTTTCATGCTTGCATTAGAGGAAGACGATGACATAATCAAATACTAGCACTAAAAGTAGGGGGTAGGTGGCTTGAGGATGTAGACAAGGTAAAATCTTATATTCTAAATTTTTTGTAATCACTTTACAACTTGTGAATAAAACATACCAATAATTGACAATATTACTATTCTGGTCATATTGAATGATCAGAAGGAGGAATTAGAGGATACTTTTACTGTAGAGGAAGTGTCAAATATGGTAAGGGAGTGCGAAAGGGATAAGAGTCTGGGTCCTGACAAATTCAACTTCATGTTCATAAAATCGTTTTGGGACTTGGTGAGAAGTGAGATAATACAAATGCTTACGAAATTTCATATGAATGTTGCAATTCCCAAAGGGTTGCTCTCCTATGTTGTAACACTCATTCCAAAGACAAAGAATCCCCAAGGAGTAAGTGAGTATATAAACTTATATATTTATTGGGGTGCCTTTATAAAATTATTTCAAATGTGCTTGTAAATAGAATGCAGAGTGTATTAGAAGACATAATAAATGAGTAACAATCGACATTTATACCAGGAAGAAATATGTTAAATAGTGTGTTTGTTGCCAATGAGATATTGAATTATGCTAAGAAGAGTAAAAATAAATGTTTTGTGTTGAAAGTAGATTATGAAAAAATATATAATTTAGTGGATTGAAAATATATATTATATATGTTATGAAAGTTTGGCTTTGAAGAGAAGTAGGTAAGGTGGATGGAGGCTTGTATATGTAGTAGTCATTTATCAGTCCATGTTAATAAGAGTCCAACAAAGGAAATAGCAATTGGTAGAGGCCTTAAACAAAACAATCATTTATCTCCTTTCTTATTTTTATTGGCAGCAGAAGGTTTGGAAGAATTGATGAGGAGTGCGTCTTAAAGGGATTTTTTTTCCGTGGTCAAAGCTAGTGATAGACCAAAAATCTCATTGTTACAATTTGCAAATGATACTTTGATTATAAGTAAAGCTACTAAGTAAAATTTATGGACCACAAAAGCTATTTTGCTGAGCTTTGAGCTTATATTTGGGCTTAAAGTTAATTTTCATAAGGATTGTATTGTAAAGGTGAAAATGACAAGCGATTTTCTAGATACGATATCACTACGCCAAAAATGAAATCTAAGAGCGGTTCCGCTTGAACTAAGAGAGCGGTTAGTGGTGCTTTAAAATCACGTGCTATCCAATGTCGTCACTTTTGCAGAACGGTTATTTAACCGCTCTGAAATGTACATTTTGGAGAGCGGTTTGGCGGTTAACCGCTCTCTTTAGTGACTTCTGAGAGCGGTTCAATATTAACTGCTCTCCAAGTTCACTTCTGAGGGTGGTTATTATTTGAACCGCTCTCAAAAGTTCACTTTAGAGAGCAGTTATGCGTGTAACCGCTCTCATAAGTGCACTTTGGAGAGCGGTTCTAGAACAAAGTTAAGAAAAATTTTGTAATATTTTAATAATACTGACATAAAACCTTTTTTTATAGCATACCTGGTATTATACAGTATTCAGAATCAATTCAAATAGAATTCAGAACCAATTGAAACAGAATATAATTCTCAAACATAGTCTGATATAGCAAAATTTCAGAGCTATTTGCACATTGTATTATTGAATTACAACTCACATGTACAGATTACAATCAAATCAGAGTCTCATATTTACACATTTTTCCTAGGGTTGAAAGAAAATTGTCTAAATATTGTAAAAGAACACTAATAATCTATTGTGCTTAATGCGTCCTTTAAATATCTATGGCACAGATATGCACACCACTCCTTTTGAAATTGATAAATTTTGTTGTCAGGAAAAGTTGGAATCTGCACCTTTGGAAAGTACTGAAATACAAGGATAGGGAAAACAAAGCTTATTTAATTAAGTGAAATAATAAGCATATGGCAAACGAATTTGAAAGTGTAAGATTATTACATTTACTGGGATTACAGTTTGTCCATGGTGCAAAGCATCCCCAATGAATAGACACACATAATATCCACAGTTGTCATTATTTGTTTGCTTGGGACACTGTGGAAGATAAAAGACAAATAAAACAGCATTAACTATGAATGATATACAGTGCAATTATGATTTAGCTGAAAATTAAAAACATGAGATATGATATAGTCTTACCTGTACTGTGACCTATTTTGTTTGACTCATCTTTGTACTAGAGGGCTGCACTCCCCTCTCTGCTCGATACGTGACAAGAGCACTAAGAGTCGTACGTGAACCAAAGAAATTAGATACATTTGAACCACTTAACATTAATCATAGTGTATTGACATAAATGAATGCTTACTTATTAAATAGGTTTTGCATGTGTGTTCTGATCTTCAGCTGTTTACGTAGAGGGTCCATGTAATAGATAGTCTCGTCAGCAGTATTGATGGCAACCAAGACCCAATGTTGCCTACCACGAGCATAAATATCATTTTGAGATTACTAAGTTATATGCTAAATTATAAAACATAAAGCAAAGTCTCAATGAGATCAATTGACTTACCCAACATTGTAAGGTGCAAAAATCAACTGATCTTCACCCATATGACGCTTCAACATTTCAGCTATATGTTAATGTGGGTTCGGATTGAGCGCTTCATCCATTTCATACGAAGATATAAATGAGAATCTATTTGCCATTGTCCCATGCAAATAAGCTTCACACAAATATCTTGTTTTGCACAAGTAGAATTGAACATTAGTGGTATGAATGAGGCATTAAAAGTTATAAATTGACTATATAATTTGAAATTTAATGTACCGTATGTAAAGGTTAATGCTAGAGGCACTCAACCAATGTCGACGTATGACCTCTATGATGTTTTCCTTCCCCACAATGTCACAAAACTCTTTACCCTAGTGCTCACTTGTCAGTTGAAATGTAGCTGTATCAATGGCTTGATCAACAGCTTCATCATATCCAAGCATGCAACACCTTGGGCTTTTGCCAACTTAAGAATCTTCGATGGCACACAACCAGTGCTACCTTTATTGGATGGACCAGCAATGGACTCTTTTGAATAGCATGTCTCTTTCCCTAACCCTTTACCTAATGAAGGGGCAACCTGAAAAGAACAAACCCTTTTAATTGTAACATCTAGCAACAAGAACAATAAAGAAACATGTTTACATACCTTGGGTCTTAAAGTGATTAGGGACAATGGCCAAGCAACATAAGTACCAATGGCATCTCTCAGGGAATACATGTTTGCTTCTACATTTGGGACAGGCAGTGCAGAGTCCTCCTCATGTCATTACACTACCTCTATAGAAACCTTACCATGCTCTAGAGGAAGAGCCATATTATGTAAGGAGTCCTCAACCACTGTATGATATACTCTACCTCTTGCAACCAGGCGATAAGGTTTGTTCAAGTATAGCATACAGTCATGTTCACCCTACAAATGAAAGTTTGTTATATTACGCAATAATTAAATCAAAAGTATTAAACATTACCAGGTAAATGATGATTTACTGTAGCGTCAATACCTCTGGAATCTCAACAGATGCAATTGGTGTGCAACTGCCTCTATTGCTGGTAGAAGGTGCATCTACAGGTGTTTGGGGACCAATATCTGCCATCGATTGTATTTGAGGAGCCATATTGAAAGGAGGTGGCATACATGGTGGTGGGGACTGAGTAGGGTTAAATGGCATCTGACCTGACATGAATGGGGGTAGTCCCTGACCCCCTGTCAACTGTGTCACTACATTGGTCAAATGTGCTACCCAATGCTTCATGTTTTGTCACTCGGTAGATGAAGGATGTAGACATGAACCTGGCCCAAATGCAGATTTTTGGGTCACCCTAAAACCTACAGCCCAAACGCGACCTGGATGCTCTCTTACACCAAGTGCTTGAGAGAGTATGTCATTTCGGGTTGTTGATTCAGTCTCAGCGTCTGGAGTGACCTGTGAAAGGGTTTCCTACAATAAAGATAACAATTAACCATTAGGTCATTGTAGGAGAATTCAAAATTAAACTTAACATATTTGAAAATACTAACACATTTGTATTTACTACTTACAAATTCATTGACCAATTTTTTAACTTCTTCGTTATCAATGCTACCTTCTTTATTTACCCTAGCAGCTTTCCAAAGGACATGTCGAGGTACTGAGGTCAAATTAGACCCAGATGTAGCAATCTACACAAAATTAGACCCATTAAAATCCCTCGTTAATAGGTTTAACATAAGACAACACATTAGCATCACATTGTTACATAAGACACAAATATACATACCAAGTCTTGCTCTAACTGAGTATATCCCTTAGCTGACCTCCTGTATCTGTATGACATTCCTTTCATCCTTTGTGCATTAGCCTCACTTTCTTTCTGAAATTAGGCATTCAGAAACGTACCAAATTAATACAAATTGTGATGGTGACAGTAATTTGAAGTAATAATGTGTGACATGGTACCTTGAAAGTCTCTATGCAGCTTTGGTTGACAAAGTCCACCCAGTGATCAGTGACTGTGATGAATCTCTTATACTTCTCCGGAGGATGGGGGACACAATTTCCATCTTTGTCACAAATATGTTTTCTCAAACGTGTCCGGAGTGCACGAAGGTCCCGTCCAGCTAAAGACAGAACAAAATCTTTGTGAACAGGAGGCACGTCAAAAGTTTGTTACATTGGAAACAAAAAACAATATCAGATATGCCCTATTCGGTAAACCAATATGCAATAACTAGAACGATTCATCTTGTGTACCTCAACTTGCTCCCAAATGTGGTCTTTAACATTTGTAGGGACATTTGTCCAATCAGAATAATTGATTGGCACTGTACTCCTAGTAACAAAGCCAATAAAATGTGCAAACTTTGATCTGTTAGGGTCTATCGGTTGACCCTTTCCATTCCAACCAACCTATATGCAAATATAAACCATAAAGTCAAATTAGTGTTTGATGATATTAGCATAAAAGATTCCTACAATATCATTACAAAATTCATTGATAGTGACAATTTACCTGTAACTTTTGTCCTAACTTTCTTGATTTGCTAATGGACTTAAGTTTGGTAATCCCTCTACCCTTTTTCTTATTTGTCCCAGCGGAATGATAAGGGGGACTCCCGTCCATGTTATCTGAAGAAGTCATCTCTGTAACAAAAAAGGTAAAGGTTAGATATAATTTATTACATTCAGGGATAAAGTAAAATAATAAAAACAAAATATAATCAATTCAAATAAAATAATAGATGCACCTTTTTCTTTTTTTAGGAGCCTTACTAAGTTTCATATGACCTTTTATTGAATGAAATGACGGATTTAACCAAATGCCCTCTTCATGATCATGTCTTGCATAAATATCCTCGTCATCTGTTAATGTATCTGCAATTGACATGTGTTCAACACTCCTCAAAAGGATCGTCCTCGACATTAACTTCTTCTTCTGTTAATTCTCCATCGGTAAAAGCATTTATTTTATTAGACGTTAGCACAATTGACTATGACTTGTCTACAGGATCTACGATGTATACGTAGAACACCTGTCGAGCCTGTGATGCAAGGATAAACGAATCATCTTGGTAACCGACCTTTTTAAAATCCACCCCTATAAAGCCCATATCGTCAATGCGAACACCACTGTTGTTGTCTACCTACTTGCATCCAAAGATTGCTACACGAAAGTTAGTGTAATCCAACTCCCATATATGTTCAATGAATCCAAAGTATGACATATTTGCATATATTGGATTTTTATCCTTTGCATTGGAGATATGCAATGATTCAGCAACCAGAGTGACCCTACTATTCTGTATTGTGCTTTGGTCGTCATGCTGTTTTGTGTAAAATGTGAACCCATTTACTAAGTACGAAGTGTATGAGAAGTCATCAATACAAGGACCTTTTGACAACCATCGAATCAATTCTAAAACCGATGTGTTCCTCTGTTTCAACTGTTCACCAATATGTTCTTGTATCCATCCAATGAATCGCACATTATTTTCTTTTGTTATCCAATTCTCACCTCTGGTAGGATTTCTATGCTTCAGTTTCTCTTTGTGCAAGCTTATGTATGGTTCAATTTCAGGGGTCTTTTGTAATACATACAAGTGTGCTTGTTCCTATTGCAGTCTAGGGACCTCTATTTGTTGACAACCACTGCTACCTTCCCCTAAAGTCCTTCCATGGTGACGTGATTTTGGAATGCCATATGATTCAACATTTGACAGATATTCAGAACAAAATTTCACTGCTTCTTCCACTAAATATCATTCAGCAATACAACCCTCTGGTCTGCTTCTATTCTTAACATACCCTTTTAAAATCTTTATATATCTTTCAACGAGATACATCCATCGCATATATGCAGGGCTACACAATTTTGTCTCTTCAACCAAGTGAATAGTTAAATGAACCATGATATCAAAGAATGACGGTAAAAAATACATTTCCAGCTCAGATAAAGTTTTAGCTATTTGGTTTTGCAAACTTAGTAATCTCCCAGGATCAATCACTTTGCTACATATTGCCTTGAAAAAGAAACACAACTTCGTGATTACCATGCGAACCTTTTTGGGTAGAATAGACTGTATAGCAACAGGAATTAAATTCTCTATTAATATATGGCAATCATGAGACTTCAATCCTTTTAACTTTAGGTCCTTAAGTGATACAAGACTTTTAATGTTTGATGAATATCCCTCTGGAACCTTGACTGAATAAAGAGTCTCACGTAAAGTACGTTTCTCATTTCTAGACAGGGTACATGCTATTGGAAGTAAAAAGGTCCGCTTTCCCTTCTTCACTGGAGCCAAATCGGATCGTATTCCCAACTTCACCAAGTCAAGTCTTGCATTGATGCCATCTTTCTTCATTCCCATTATGTTTAATAACATACCAATCACACTTTCACAAACATTTATTTCAACATGCATAACATCAACAAAGTGTCTTACGTATAAAGATTCTTAGTACAGTAACTGAAAGAAAATTGACATCTTCTTCCAACCTGCGGTTGGAATTTGTTTAGTAAAAGGTTTTCCAAATGTTGTTCTTATGTGTTTAACCTCATAAAAAATTTCTAATCCACTCTTCAAATAAGGACATCGTCGTACTTCGCAACTTCTATTAAAAGCTTTTTTCATTTTTCTAAAAGGATGATTTTTTGACAACCACTTACGATGCCCCATGAAAACATTTTTGTGACAATGGTCTAGTCTTATATAATTTGTTTTTTCCTGACATATTGGACATGCACATTGACCTTTGATGCTGTAACCAGAAAGATTTCCATATGCAGGAAAGTCATTAATTGTTCCGTACAACATTGCCTTCACAGTGAAATTTTCATCTCTAAATCCGTCATATACTTCTATGTCATTATCCCACAACAACTTCAAATCTTCAATTAAAGGAGACAAGTACACATCAATGTCATTTCCAAGTTGTCTAAGACCAGAGATTAACAACGAAAGCATCATATATTTTCGCTTCATGCAAAGTCATGGAGATAAGTTATACATTATTAAGATCACGGGCGATGTACTATGGGTGCTACTTTGCATGCCATGTGGATTCATTCCATCGGTTGCTAATGCAAAACGTATATTCCTTGTTTCAGTTGCAAACTCTTCATGGTCATCGTCAAATTTTTTCCACTGCAGAGAATCTGCTGGATGCCTAAGCTTTCCATCTCTAATTCGGCCTTCAGCATGCCAAGTCATTTGCTTTGCATTATCAGCACTGCGAAAAAGACGTCTTAACCTCGGTATTAGTGAAAAATACCACACAACCTTCGCAGGTGTTGTGTCTTTCTTTAGGTATCGTGATACATTACACTTTGGACATCTCCTTAGTGATGCATACTCATTTCGGAACAAAATGCAGTCATTAGGACAAGCATGTATCTTTTCATGGGTCAATCCAATGGAAGCAAGTACTTATTTAACCTTATATGTTCTCTTCGATAGCACATTATCCTTTGGCAGCATCTTATGTAATAAACTTAGCAGTTATGTGAAGCTCTTATCAGTCCATCCATTCGACGCTTTTAAGTTATAAAGCTTTAAAACAGAACTTAATCTTGTGAACTTTGTACATCCATTATACAATGGTGTTTCTGCATCATCTTTCAGCCTCTCAAACATCTTTGGATAATCTCTATGATCTTCTTCAACAACATTTGGAATTGGTTCAGCATGATCACTCTCATTTGTTCTAAATGTCTCTGAGTAATTGACACTTGATTTCATGTTAGTTGATGTACTTCCACCTTGTATCTCACTGTGCTTTGTCCAACAAGCATATTTTTCATCTATCCCATTGCACATTAGATGTTCTTCCAATTCTTCCGCATTTACTTGTAACATATTCAAACAACACCAACAAGGACAGGAAATAAGGTTGTATCAGTTGCATTCTTAATCGCAAATCTAATAAACTCTTTGACTCCATCTTCGTATTCTTCATTTAAACGATCAGCTATCATCCAACTTCGATCCATATTTGCTCCAACTACGGTTACAATCATTATAAATATGAATGTCTTATTAACTCTCACATGGTAGGGCCCTATCCCATTTGAGAACAAACTTTTTCAAACCATAATTAACAAATGCTATTTATATACAAAGCGGTTATTACTAACCGCTATTTAATTTGGCGCTCGAAAAGCCAATTTCTGGCGTAGTGTATCTTGTTTTCTAAATTGTAAGGTGAGATCTTTGTTTTTTTTATATTTAGGTATCTATGTTGGGGACAAACTGAGAAAAAAAGTGATTGGTAAAAGCTTATTGAGGTACTTACCCGTAAATAAGGTAGTTAAAATCAGGATTTTACTTCAAATCGTTAAGGGAAGTAAAAATGGTAAATCGAATCGTAAGATTTTACAAAAATTATATATACATGAATATAAGTTTATATTTTGCATATAAAATAGCTAAAATTTAAAAATATATATTAAATCACTAAAAGTACTCAAATAATCTATATTCCATAAGAAAATTATCAAGCATAATCCATAATGTAACAAGTTAACAACCCAAAATATCCAAATCACCATGTTTTTAGTAAATTACAAAGCACAAACACCAAAATTAAATAAGAACAACTAACTAGTAATATTCAAAGATGTCTAATTTAACAATTGTGCCACATTAAAATCATAAAGATCCACCATATGATATTCATCTTCATCTCCATCAACTTCATTATCCAAATTTAGCATATCAACACCATTCTCAACAGCATTGTTTCCATCTTAGTTTTGGGCTAAGTTCTCATCTCTATCCAAGTCCAAATTGTGTGCATCTAAATCCAACCCTTCAATATCTCCAACATCATTTTCCGTAATCCACTCATCATCAGATGAAACATTATCAAGGTCTAACTCATGAGCTCTCCTAAGTTGCTTCTCTTTTACTAATTTTGACTTAGCCATGACAAAGACAACATCATTCATTGTCTTTTACTTCAAACGATTTCTCCTATTGGTATGGACCTAAACACATTAAAATATGTATAAGCAATATGTAGGCTTGTAGAATGTAGATAATTGAAAATTACTTTACTAAAAATCTTACCATCTCAAATGCACTCCAATTATGTTCACATCTAAAGGAACTACATGTTAAACTTAATACATGAATGACAAACTTTTAAAGCTATGGATGTTCATCTCCATATGACTCCCACCAATCAGTTGGGATTTTTTCTGAAGTGTTGCTCTAGCTAAGGGACTACCAAAAAACATTTGTTGTTTCTTGAAATCATTAATTTGAACATTGATTTTGGCCTGTTCTTCAATATCGGGCACTATCCTTGCCATACAATCATACAATCCTCGTTTAACTTCAAGATCAACTTTAAATCCAAGACTATAATGTAATTGAGGGTTGAGAAAATAGCTAGTAGCATATAAAGGCCTATGAAGTTGTTTGTCCCATCTATTATCAATGATATTCTATAGAGACATGTAACTAATAAATAAATAAAATAGGTTAATTTTCTAAAATTGAATAAAAGACTAGTAAAAGACTACTAAATTTTAATTTTAACTAAATTTGATATATAATCAATTACCTCTTCTTGACACCATTGAAAGCTATATTGACAGCCTCTTTAGCTTGGTCCATTGCTTCATAAACAAAGCCCATGGCTGGCTTCTCATCTGAATCAACCAAATGAAGGACTTTAATTAAAGGATATACACATTTTAAACAGATTAGAACATTATTCCAAAATCCATTGTCCAAAACAACTTCCTCTACCAAATTTTCCTCTCTTGTTCTAGAAAACTTATTGGACTTCCATTCGTCATACGAGAACATTCTTAAAAGAGCTCTTTTGTTCTCATGAAGGCATCCCAAAGTTAAATATGAAGTGGCAAATCGAGTGATACCTAGTTTCACTAAATCTTTTCCTTTTGTGAAGCATTGTAATAATGAAATGAGAAAAGTCATTGAATAAATATAAGTTGTGATTTTTCTGCCCTTTAGAACTGTTTCCTCATAGAGAGGTTTTCTTTTTCTCAAAATCTTCAAGCATTAAATCAATGCAGTGTGCAGCATAAGGAGTTCAGTATAAATTCTTCCTTTTTTCTATCAACATCTCTCCAGTAGCTTTATAATTTGCTACATTATCAGTTACAATTTGCATTATGTTTTCCTCACCAACCTTTTCCACAACTTCATCAAGCATCTTAAATATTTTATCAACTATTTTGGTGATGTGAGAAGCATCAATTGACTTCAAAAACACTTTACCATTTGGGCTGTTTACTAAGAAATTCAAAATGGTTCTTCTTCTTTTATTAGTCCACCCATCTATCATTATTGTGCAGCCAACACTCTTCCAAACAGTCTTATGTTCTTCCATAAGTTCCATTGTCATCTTTATTTCTTGCTTCAAATACTTCACTCTAATCTTATGATAAGATGGTGGCTTAAATCTTGGACCGTGATGTGCAATTAACTCACACATGGTAGGAAATTCTTCACTTCTTGCCACATTGAAAGTTATGGCATTGTTGTAGAAAAATCTTACAATTGCTTGACATGCATCCTCTCTTATACCCTTCTTGAATATGCTGTTTATTGTGGCCTGTGTGCCCCTTTTCTTGCAAAACTGTTGGATCCCAACACTCTGAATTTCAGCACTTTCAATGGCTTTTCTCTTTTCACCAATTTCCAAAGAGCCATTTCTATTAGTTATTTTTTCATCAAGGAAGTAATAATCTCCAGCATTTCCTTATTCACATCATCAGGAACAGATTTGCAAGCTTCAACATTTTGATTTGTTTTAGCCAAGTGGTATTTTAGGCGATAAATCCCTCCATTTAATACCTTTTGGAAGAATTTGCATTGAACCTTCACAGTACCTTGAACTGAAGATCCATACTTCCATCCCACATCACCCTTGTTCCCACGGGCATTTCGAGGAACCAACCTTTGAGGCACGCTTGAAGAGCCCATAGCAATGGAGCTGTCGGTTGCAATTGGGAGTGACTCAGAAATGCCACCCCCTGAACTTGGATCATTAGCCATGTTTGAAGCCATCCTCGAACAAGATGAAAAAAAAAATAGAGGCAGAAAAAAAAACTAACAAGTTAATGTCGCTTGGTCTGGTAGGTTTAGGGTTCCACGAAGAAACCAGAGAAAGAGGAAAAAAAAACAGAGGAAGAAGAAAAATAATTGTCCCCTGGTCTAGTCTGGTTTGGTCGAGAAATCACGAATGAGTAGGTTGGGCAGAGAAATTGCGAAGAAGAAGAGAAGAACGCAGGACTACTTTTGCTAACAGTGGACACAAAATCTTTTTTAATAAGTCTAGGGCTCAACAAAAAAGAGAAGAGCACAGGACTTCCTTTGCGCCTAATTAAGAAGTTGGATTGGGCTTGGTTTTTTACATATTTGGGCCGAAATCCAGATCTGACCCATGTTTTTATGAAATCAGATCCAAATTGGGATTTTACTGATTTTACGTTTAAAATCGTGATTTCATTACGGTTCCACTTGGCTCTAATTTTTATTGCGCTTTGAATCGTTTAGCTGGGACAAATCTTAAAATCCTACGATTTTACGATTCACATCCCGATTTTAACTACCATGCCCGTAAACTAGTATCTTGGAAGCACAATACATCTTTATTGGGAGTAGAGTAACACTACTTAATATTTTTCTAAATAGCCTTACACTACATTTTTTCTCTTTTTGAAGAATGCCATGGGGTGTCATCAAGGAAGTAGTGAAGATTCAACGTTGGTTTCTTTGGAGTGATGTGAAAGAGTCATCAAAAATAGTTTTGATTAAATGGAAAAGAGTATGCATGCTAAAGAATGAAGACAGTTTGGGGAATGAAAAATATGGAATTATTTAATTGGAGCTTGTTGGGTAAATGGGTTTAGAAAGGATTAAAGTTTTCAAATTCGTTGTACTTTAACGTGCTATGAACACGATATGGATCATGTGCTTATATATTAGTTTCTTTGGAGGTGACTTATAATACTTTAGATTGGTGGAGGGATGCGGTGTGGGTTTGCATGAGACATTACTGAGTGTAAGTAGAATCCAAGGTGAAAAAAAAATGGATGAGAACTATAATGATATAGTTTGCACTAGTATGAACAATTTTTCTTTAGATTAATAATATTCTCTTCAATTATGGTATACTAAATGTTAATGAAATGCTTAATTCTATTAAGTATCATTCTTAGAAGTAGCTTGCGACAGGACCTTTAGAAAGCTCAATTGTGTATAGGAATTGGATTAATGATCCTTTAACATATATTGTTAATTCTCTTTAGAGATGTAATAGATTAGAGTACCTATTATACTCTAATTTTATCTTTAATAAAACTTTAATATTTAACCCAAAAAAATTAAAACTATTTTTCATGTTAATTATAACATATTTTATTATTTTTTCAAAGAAAAGGGCCTAAGCTTAGAAATAAATAAAAAAAATATCAAAAATAAAAGAGAATAATTTTGTATACAAAGAAGCTTAGAAACCAAAGTCAAATTAAATTAAATGAACAATGACTAAGAGAATATTAAAAAAAAGAAACTTTATTTTTATATCATTAAAATATCTAAATAGTAAAAAAAATTCTTTAATACTAACTTTTTGGATTCATTTGAAAAATTTTAAAATTATAATTTTGTTCAGAAACATTTATTATATTAAAAAAAATAAAATACATACTTTATCTTTTAATATTTTTTTTGTAATAAAATATTTTATTATTCAAAAATTAATATTTACTTTTCTTTTAAAATATTATTACACATTGGAAATAAATGCTATTAGAAATACATAAATTATATACTAATTTTTATAAATGGATTTTTTTTTCTGCTGTAATTTATAGACAAAAATTTTTTCTTTTTAAGTTTTGGATAAATCCATCTATATTACAAATAGAAAAAATTCATCTGTAAATATAGTTAGATTTTTTTCTTTTGTATTATAGACAGATTTACAGACAAAAGAATTATTTTGTAATTTTATAGATTGATTTTTTTTTTTATAATTTGAAACTAAGGCAAAAAATATTAGCCTGCAAATTAGAGGTGGTAAAATATGTCTGTAACTACATTAATGAAACAATATTCCACGAATAAAGTTTAGATAAATTTTTTGGTCTATAAGTCAATTAATAAAACGCTACATTTAATCAATACACTTACAAACGAGAAAGTTCGTCTACAATATCTAGAATAGAATAAAAGTGCATCTCATCCTTCTTCTTTCTCATTTCTCTATTTTGCTCTCTCTAACATCTTTGTTTCCTTGCGCATTGTTAGTGGTTTAAGCCTCCAGTTTGTAAATAAATTGCACCATTGTATTTCTGATATTATACTTTAACTTTTAATCATTTTCATTTTTCTAATTTTGGTGTAAGATATAGATTTATTTATTATGAATTGTTTATTACAGATAGATCTCATGAGAAGGAGACAATTTTGAACATCTTGCAGTTTAGAAGGAGGTTGAAATATGCATTGGACTCATCAACAACAAAGGAGAGAGTCACTGTGAATGTATCAAATTAAAGAAAGTGAGAGTTATAGTGGGACAATAAGGTTAGAGCTGAATGGGAAGAAGTGTTGGAGTATGAGGGAAATAGAGTGTTTAAAAATGTGAAGTGTTGTTTAAGAAAAGTAACAAGTTAAATGAGAAAAGTGGTAAAAGAAGATAAGTTTGATGAGGTGATATAAGAATTATGAACAAAATAATTGTTATAAATTAATTTATTATAGATGGTAAAATTCATCTATAATAAATATATTTATTACAGATATAAAAATTTGTATGTAAATTTATAGACGGTTTTATAGATAGAAAATTTCTATTTATAATTTTACAGACAAAATTAAAAATCCATCTGTATGAATTATTGACACCAAAATTATAGATAGAGTTTATGCATCTATAAATCTGTCTGTAATCATTTAAAATTCATCAATAAATCTATCTATATAATGTAAAATTATGGTAGTAAAATAATATAATAAATTATTTATTTATTTTATGTTTACATAAAGTTTTATGAAGTTCATCTACTATATAAGAGTTTTTTACCGTAAAATGACCAAAAAAAAAAAATCCTCATATAGACCCATTGCCAATTTTATTACATGACTGAACCCATTTTTGTTGTAATTCAGAATTCGATCCCCAGGGGACCGAATTCTGAGTTAGATTTTTGTTTTTTGTTTTTATAATAAATAAATATTATTATTTAAATTATATTTATATATTATTATTTTGTTAAAATAAATATTTATAAATATTTTATTAGTTATATATAATAAAATAAATTTTATTATTTAAATTTTTATTTTATTTTAATATTATTTAAAAATAGTAATAATATTAATTTTAAATGTTTATTAAAAATTATTTGATATATTTAAGATAATAAATAATATTTTTATTTTTCTTATTATATTATTTAATATAACTTTTTTTGAAAATGATATTAATATTATATTCTAAAATTATATTTTTGGTTATTTAATATTATATATTTATAAAATAAATAAAGTATTAAATAATAACCATTTTATTTATTTATTATGATATATTAATATTTATTAAAATTTATACATAATTATTTATTTAAAAAAATATGTTATTAATAATAATAAATATAATTAAATAATATTATGTAGATATATATATATATATATATATATATATTGAATATAAATTACAAAGACTAAAAATTTAAAAGATGCAATGACATTCATAAAATTAAAAATGACATGAAAAAAATTTTAAAATAATAACAACAACATAAATTAATGGCAGAAACTAGAAGCTTGACCGATATTTGGACATGTCTTCCTTGTGTGACCAGGGGTATGACAATAATAACAATTTTTTGCCCGACTTTGTTATTCTCTAATGTCCATCTTTGTTCTTATCCTATTAGACTTGGGTCGACCCTTTGAAGTTCTTTTCAGTTTTGGATTTGGACACAAAATTGGGCCCGTGTAATTTGGCCAATAGTCTTCGTGTCTGAGTTCTCCAAATTGACCTTCGTATACCCTAGAAACTTGTTGTAAGGTATACACAGGAGATATGTAGATGTCAAAGTTGTAGTGTGTGTGTAAGCATGAAGCAATTACATGCGAGCATGGGATGTGAACTTTTTGAAACTTGCCACAATCACACCACATTTCATCTAACCGTACTGTAAATCTTCCTACGGGTCAAATTTTGGTCGGATGTTGCGTTTCTTTGACTAAAAATCTAGTGCTTGTTCTGTCAAAGGTTATGACTCTGTGAGTGTTCGCCTTTGACTGTGCATCTTGAATTGCTTTAGTTGCAACCTCTGAGTACATATATCTAGCATTAATCATTGCATCTACTTCCTTACTTTTGTCAATGAAGAACTTATTGCAACGGGTGTATGTTGCCATGACTATGGAGCAAATGGGTAAGTTTCTAGTTTTCTTCAAGACCGAATTGATTGACTCCGCTAGGTTTGTTGTCATGTGTCCTCAGCGTCGTCCGTTGTCCCATGCCAGTGTCCATTTTTCCCTTGGGATGTTGTCTAACCATTGTGCAGTTTCAGGATTATTATCTTTTACTATGTTGTAATAGTAAAAGAATCTCGGTTCAGTCATCCTATATGCTGGAAACAAGATTACAAATTAAATTAATATAATTAGCTAAGCAATTGTATAAAATATTAATGATAATATAAACTATGTAAAAAATTAAGATTACCCATATTGACGACATCTTTCTTCAGTGTAGCATTTTTGAATCATCGCATAAAGTTTTGTGCAATGTGTCTAATGCAATAGACATAGACAGAATTGTTTTCTGTCCAACCACTTCCATTTCTCAAGTATGCACTTCTTATGGCCTCGTGTCGATCCGAAATGAGGCACAACTCCTCTTGTTGGGTTACGTACCTCCTTAAGTTTTTCAAAAAAAAGAACCATGCATCGCTAGTTTCACCTTCAACTACAGCAAAGGTAATGGGAATTATGTTGTTGCGGCCATCTTGTGCAACTGCCACTAATAAAGTCCCTTTGTATTTTCCAGTCAAAAATGTTCCATCCACTTGAACAATTGGTTTGCAAAAGGCAAAACCATCAATGCATGCTTTGAAGGTCCAAAACAACACATTCCCCTCGTCAAGCGAGCCACCGTTGTATGCCGGTTGTGTACTCAATTTCCATATGAAGCCTGGAACATACAGTTGCATTGCAAGCAACTGTCTAGGTAACTTATGGTAAGACTCCTCCCAATTTCTGAAGATATTTTCAATGGCATGTTTTTTCCCCAACCATCCCTTTCTATAGCTGATTGTATAACCCATTCTGGACTTTATGTAGGCTAAGATGGTTACGATAGGTGTGGATGGATCAGTCTCAATAATTTCACGAATGGTTTGAGAAATCATTCGTGATCCCAACTTGTTGTGATCCTGTGAAATGATTGAGGAAGCACATGTGTGGCACCCTTCAAGTTTCATTATTTTCCAGTGTTGCTCTTTAGTGCGCAATATAGCGTGACATCTCCAGGCACAGTCGTTGTGAACGCATTCGACGACAAGCCTAGTTGTGCTTGACATTTTCACCTTGTAAGTGCAATGATTGACAATGTGAAATCTATTTATGGCATCTTGGACTTGTTCTTTTGTTGAGAAGCGTTGGTCAACAAATAGTGTTCCAGGCGGATACACTACCATTTCACGATCAAGGACATGGCCAAACTCAGAGTCATGTTCTTGTATTTGACTGAGAATGTTTAGAAAATGTGGAGGTAGATTGTATAATGGTAATGATTGTGATAGTGGAATATTTGGAAATGGGAGGGAGTCTTCTTCATCATCCTACTGTTGAGATAGAATTTCATCTTCATTCTCGCTAAAAGGATCAAATACTTCGATTGGGAGACCTACAACAGCATGTTCTTCAAGAGGCTGAGAAGGTAGGGTTTGCTCAAATGGTTCGGAGGGTATTTCATTGAGGTCCATGAATGGACTAGTTAAAAGTTGTGTGTAGGACTGAAGGTCAGAATTCATATCATATGTTGAAAAGGATGGATTTATGGTTTCGTAAGTTTGGTAAGGTGAAGGTGAAGGTGAAAGTTGTGGTGGCTGGATTACGTTTGTAGCAAATGTAACATATAATTCTATACCTGATTGAAGTTGATTTAAGTCGTGGATGTTGAAGAGTGCCTCGACATCTTCATCATCGTTCAACGAAACACATGTGTAGTTGCTAACTCTCAGGCCAAGTCTAATTAGGTAGCAAAAATATATGGTTGTCACCCTTTCATTTGAGTCTCGGTTAAGTTTTGTGTGGATGACTTTCGTGAGCCTTTGTAAAGTCACTCCTCTCTTTAGATGTACTAATTTCGCTGATCTTGAAGTGAACGTGACTCCTTCATTAAGACATTGGTTAATCGCACCATCAGAGTGAACAATGACATAGATTGAAGACATTTTTAGAAGGAGAAGGTTCACAAGAACAAGGAAAAAGGTTAGAAGGTTGAATGAATAAAATGAACACGAATATTTAGCTTTATTAACTAATCTTAGAAGAACAAGACGATATAGTTGGGGTTCTGCTTGTTTGGCTATGTTGTATAGGGAAATGTGCAGAGTCACGGAAGTTGGTAGCAAAATAATGGGTGGTTGCTCATCACTGTTAATGTCTTGGGCATGGTATCGCATGCCATATATTGCGCCAATTTCTAGTAATCCACCAACATACCCTCTCGTGTGCAGATGGAGCGGGGGTAGAGTACTAAACTTTCGAAATAAACCTCACAATGATGTTGTGGGGTACAAATCAATGTTTGATCACATTCAAGCTAATCAGGTAACTCATCATATTTATTTTCTTATCTTTTACACATCATTTTAAGTAACAAACTTAAATATATTTGTAGTTTTTATGGGCGCCATATCAAGACTTGTAGACATCAATACCCATTGAAGCATATAGAGATGTCCAACTGTGGACTTTATGTACCGCCATCCTTTGTTTTGCAATTGTTGAATGGCACCAAACAGATAGAATCAAATTACAGTTTCGTCTAATCCAAGAAGTCCCTTCTCCACCGAATAATTTGAATGACTTCCACAAAATTGACATGAGAGGAAGACAGGATGAAAATTAGGTTACAAGACATGCTCAATAGATCGAAATATGGAACAACAGACGTGAGCTGACAATAACAGGTCATCCAATTCAAGGCCCATTGTGTCACACACAAGAATACATGGAATGGTACATTGCTAATTCTATCTATTTTCTATCTATGCCACAACTACTACAAGATCCAAGGACGAGTGACCAACAACAAAGGACTACCAATACATTTGAAATGGGTACGACTTCCACACCGTCGTACCACGAGACTGCATCAATTCCTCTGAACATTACGCCAGAAGCAAATATAATTAACACAAGACATTCGTTTGCAACAACATCAAAGGATTTTTTTACAAACTTATTTGGAGTTGATTTTACAATTCCATCTTCAGCACAAACTTACATGCAGTCTCTTTACCAACCAAATTTTGCTAATGAACCTAGTAATTTATCAAATGCATTCCAACAACTAGACCTTCATGATGATCCAAATCCTCCATAAATTCATCTTAAAATCCCAGAGCAACAACCACAATGACGAAACCCACCACGTCAAAGACGTCACCCTCGTTGTGGAACTGGTCACCATTATAGAGATAGTTAATTATTAATGTTGTTATGAATTTGTTATCATCTTTATTAATGTATTTTGTCTTCATCAATGTTACTTTAATAATATGAAAACGTTAATTTCAAAATATTTGTTTCAACTATAAATAATTAAATTATAATTTAATATTTTATTTAATTTTTAAAAATAAATTTTTTATTTTCAAATATAACTTATTCAAAATTGTAATAGTATAATTTTAGAGTTTAGGATATTAAAAATTATAATATTAAATAATAACATTTTTAAACAAATAATTTAATTAAAATAAAATTTTTATTCAAAATATTATTTTATCATACTAATATTTAAAAATATTAAGTCAAAATTACATATTTAAATAAATAAATAAACAGAATAATATTTAATATATTTTTTTAATTTTGAAAAATATATTTAGTATTCTTTAAGTAGAAATTATTTAAACATTAACATTATTATGTAAAATAATATACTTATTATTTAAATATTTTAAATTGTTTTTAAAAATTAACTAAAATAATTTACTTATTATTTAATTATTTTTTTAAAATTTAGTTATTATTATTTTTTAAAAATATTATTTATTATCTTAAATATGTCAAATAAATTTTAATAAAAATTTAAAATTAATATTATTACTATTTTTATTTATTTTTAAATAACATAAAAATAAAAAAAATTCAAATAATAAAATTTATTTTAATATATATAACTAATAAAATATTTATAAATATTTATTAAAATAATATATTATAAATATTTATTTTAACAAAATAATAATATATAAATATAATTTAAATAATAATATTTATTTATTATACAAAAAAGAAAATATAACTCAGAATTCAGTTCAGGAACCAAATTTTGAATTGCAACAAAAATAGGTCCATTTGTGTAATAAAATTGGCAATGAGTCTATATGAGAAATTTATTTATTTTTTGTCATTTTACGGTAAAAAAACTCATTAGATAATAGGTTGAAACCAATTATTGAAATGATTAAAGTTTGCAATGAAAAAATTATTAAGTAATACAGTATTGAATTTTAACATTCGATATCGATAGATTCAAATTCAAATTAAAAAAAATATGTAATCTTTAAAATTAAATTTGAATTTAAAAGTCTTTATGTGCTAGAAATATATTAACACCCTAAAATATTTATTTCGAAAAGAAAACGGTTACATCAAGTTGATTATACAAGTTGATTATAATCAACTTGATGTAACCATTTCATTAGTTTTTAATCAACTTAAGTGGTAAAGAAGTTATATATTACCACTAATGAATTGTAATATAAATTAAGAAAGGAAAAAAAATTAGTTGATTAATAAATTGATACTTAAAAAATTAAGATATAATTCAATTTTAGAAGAAATTCACATTACATAAAATCTAAGATAATATGAATATATATAGACTTCTACAATTTTATAAAGAAAGATAAGTTAAATATCAAATCTAAATGTTACAAGGTCTCAACGATTTTGTTATAGGTACTTAGAGTTCAACAAAAAAAAAATTGACATCAACAAAATAACAATAAAATATTATTATTATTTCTTATAATATTTAACAGAATAAACTTAATATAGCAACAATTTTATGTTTAGAAGCTTTTTGTTTTTTTAATTGGCAACCTGTAATAAATCATATATCAAATCTTGGTTTTGGCTAATATATAATTTGCCACTTGGATCCGACTTGCTATAATACATTTTTATACACTTACCATGTGTTGCTCGTGCACATAGTCCTCATGGCATTTCAAACAATTTAATCAAAACAATAGGTTAGGTTAGTGCTTTCTTGATGTTAATGTTCTATGCTTGTACATGTTACTTTATTTTAGAAATAGTTTGTTTTTTCAAATCTTTAAATGAGTTGTCTTACATATAAGACAATATACTTGATATAAAAAAGTTCAATCATCAAACCTTAAATACTTACAATAGGACCATATTTATGAAGATAGATAGGCCTATTAAAGCATCCTTCATTCCATGCCATATGAAGCAAAATTGGTTGTTCAACAAGTATGATCATTTTTTAACAAATAAAAATTTATGCAAAACAATGAGTTTTGAGAAAGCAACGATGTGTTATAATTTGTGCCATGAATCATAATCGAAGGCTAAAACTTTAAAAACATAGAATGGTCATATCACAAGACAAAAGAACGATATAGATTCGTTAATTAAATTTATACTTTTTTTTCAACAAAAGTGATACATGTGTGGAGAAATTTCATTTACATGCAATTTTGTGTCTCAAAGTACTTAACTGCAAAATTTAATTTCTTCACGTGCTTGGTTTAATTTATTTTTGACTTGCACCTACATGTATAGTCACTAACTTTTGCATCTAACAAAATTAATTTCATATTATTTATATATATCATTTTCATCATTATTATTGTTAATACTCACCTACATATATGAATTACATTAACTCTAATTTACCATTTAGAACAAAGAACACTAACATTTAATACATCATTGATGAGTTGTCATGTCTATCTACAATAATTAATAAATTATATATTGATAAATTACTTTTTACATAAAACACTTAAGAAAGTGTAAATATAACTTTTCTATGAGAATTAAAGTTTTTATGGACAATATATCCACTCTATCCTTACCTACTATAATTATTCAAGCTTTGATGAATAATATATCTCCTTTTATAGTGTCATAAAACCAAATTATCACACTTTCATATATTTCTTAGTTAATCTTATTTTGTTGACTAATTAAATACACAATTAAAAAAATATATCTTGTTCATAAATAAAAACATTAAAATTTTAAAAGTAATATTTTTGTATATTTAATCAAATTAAAACTAAAATTAAATAACTTAATAGTTTTTTTCAATTTTTAATGTAACAATAATAATAGAGATTATTATATGAAAACATATTTTATAATTGTAAATCATATAACATGATTTAAAATTATGTGATATTATTATCAACGGAGGTTGGTTCGAGTAATAATATTATTATTTTAAATTAATTTATTTTGATCTAAATATAAATTTAAAAAAATAAATATTAATTTTACATTTCATTGCGAAATTAATTATGCAAATTACTAAAGAAAAGGCCAGCGAACTTTTTCACTGTAAATGTAAATTTCATAGTAATGGTCAATTAACACCAAAAGTCAGTATCTCTCCCCATCACAACGTATACATTTACAAAAATATAAAATTCACACTTTTGAAAAACAGAAGATATTAAATAATATTAAAAACTTTTTCATTAGCACGATCTATCTATACTGAGAATTCAAAAGTTTTTAAGATTTTTTAAAAGTCAATAAAATTACTTATGCATGAATCAAATTTAATAAATCAATAATTAATAATATATTTTTAAAAAAATTATAATGATGTAAACATGTGCTAATTTCTGATAATATTTTAACGGACAAAATTAGTCGTTTATGAATAATATAGCAGCTAGTTTCCTGAGTGCCCCATTTGAAGCACTCTTACATGCACCTAATTTATTTATCTTCTCTAAGGTATTTTTAACTATTAGTAAAGGTTTTCTGTCACACGTGTAGAATATATTTTTACCCTTTTGTTATTTAAATATTTAAAATTAACATTATTTGTCATATTACAACAATTATTTATATTTCATTCATTTTATTTTATCATTTTCATTATTTACATCTTAAAAATAGCAATTGTTTACCATCCTATTTTATTATTCACGTAACATTTTTCTAGCGTAAACATTTAACCGTATATGTAGTTGCTTAATTATCAGGTAAGCGATGCTATTGCTATTATTCTCTTTCAAACAAATTTAACAAAAACATCAAGTGTAAGGATTAAAATAAGTTATGTTGGGATAGCTTTTGCATATATAAGTTTAGTTTATTTAATAATTTTAAAGTTTAAATTTAACTTATTATTTGTCATGAAGTTTTTATTAAGTTTAGTCTAAATTTTTTAAAAGTCAACTTTAACTTATTAACTTTTTTAATAACCTACTTTGTATTAAGACTTTCAATAGGTTATTAAATTTCTTTATAAATATGTTATTAATTGAATTTAATTATTATTGACTATTTACAAATGTAATACAAGTAAACAGAATTATTTTATTGTTTTTAATTAGAAAAATTATTTTGTTAACCTCAAAATAGAGAAAAATTATTTTGTTGCTCCCAATTAGAGAAGACATTGTTAACCTTAAAATAAAGAAAACTAACAATAAAAAGGAGTTATATGTAAAATAAACAAGTATGCAAAAAGATAATGAATGAAATAAACCAATAATAAACGTAATTGATACGATACAAATGTAAATAAACTATATACATATAAGATAGATCAAATAATACTAACGCAAAAAATTCTAGCAAATATAACTCTCTTTTAGAGGATATGTAATAAGGATATTCTTGAATTACAATAGAAAGGATTAGAGTTTTTAATTTAAGATATATTTATTTTAAAATTTAATTTATTTAATATTATATTATATTATATTATAATTTTTATATAAATTATTTAATATATCATTATAAATTTTTAAAATTGAAATAGGCTATTCTAATAAGTTTAATAAATTTATTTTAAGCAAAAATCTAATATATTCAATTAATTAAGTCTTTTAAAAAATATAAATTAAATATATTATTTAAATAGGCCAAAATAAACTATTTTAAAAGAGTTAAGTCATAGGTCTCGATCGGACAGTCTGGTCTATTTTGATTCTAACCAAAAATTCATTATTTATAAAGTTTGAAAGAATTTAATTTTAAATCTTTAAATGTAATAAAAAAATGTGTCTTTTGTACTTTTATTTTTTTTTCAAAAAAATAATTTTATTCTTATTTATAAATTAATGTAAAAATTCAAAATAGTTTTAATTACTATTCTATATTTATATTTTTTTTGTTCATACTGTTGTTTGAGTAATCTAAAAGTAAAAAGAGCACTAATAAAACACGGTAAGAAGTATAACAATAAATTTTAACAAAAAGATAAAATTTTTAATCTATATAGTTTTTGTATATATAAAAATAAAAATAATATTTAAACAAATCTTAATAATAATATGTTATTAGAATATGCGTCATTATAGAAAAAAATTGACCATAAGTAATAGTCAAACTGATACTAATTAAGTTGTTATTAATTTTTTTTATTATTTTAATTAGGCTTACAAACTCAAAAACACTAAAAAAAAACTTAAAAAACAATTTTAAATACCTAAAACTCAAGGAATTGGCCTCTAATAAGGTAGGTTCCTTATCCAAATAAGGAAATCGCAATCCAAAATCAAATTTATACGGACTAGATTATCAACATACTAATTAACTTTTTTTTAAAATATAGATCAAACTAATAGGTTTATATTACTAAAGTAACCAATAAAAAGAATAATTAAAAAATATAAATACAAAAATATATATTTTTATATAAAATATATTAAATAACCTCTTTACAATTAATCTCAATACGTGTATTCTTAAGCTTTTTAGCTTTAATTAATTGTAAACCATAAAAATGGCCCAGAATTCAATCGAAATGGGAAAGCAAAAATCCAATGTTTTTGTTCATAAAACCAACAATAAATACTCTATTAAGACTCTTCAAAACACCTCTATAGGCAACCAAGTGACTCCTTTGAACAACAGTACCATTCCAAGAAATTAATGAATCTAACATGCTCAGTCCTTTTTAAATGAAACATACAAAAGACAAAGATAAAGAAATGTAATTTGTGAAATCAATAATCCCATTAACCATATCAGAGGAGTTCTTTTCCAGTTACATCTTCCAAATTACAATATCAAAGAGAATATCTCAATCATTAAGTTATTCATTACTTTGATTGAAGATTAAAAGATAACCAAAAAGAAAGTTCATAACTATCAAACTACTCCAAATATGTTAAGATAACAACTGATCCCAAATTTCAGAAGCAAAATAACAGTCTCTTCAAATATGAATTATAGATTCAGGGTAAATAGACATTTTGGGCAGAAATTAGAGTTAGACATATTTGTCTTTTTCCTTTCCTAGTTGGTTAAAGGTTTAACATGAGTAAATTTTCTAAGGAAATACTTGATTTTTGGAAGGTCTTGTCAATTCTAAACAAGCTTAAAACTATGTTTTCGCTTGTTATGGATTCTATACAAGTAAGTTAAAAATCCATACACAATTTTAATGGAAAAAATTACATTAGAAGTGAAGCTCTAACAAATAAAGTCAAGATTAACAGCAAAATTAGAAGAAATAAAGGCAACAATCCTATCACATACAAACTAAAGACAAAACTTATTAATTAAAATTAATTTTAAGTACCTTGAGTTACAAACAAAGCAACAGAGAGGTTAACAATATCCCTCGGAATAGGCTAAATAATAAATGTATATGGTTTTTCATCCCAAGTAGTCAATGATCTATCTAAATATTTATATTTAAAAAAAAACATCACTTATAACCTACATAAATTATGCTAAAAAGGAGATAGGAGAGCAATTTTGCCTTTACTTAAAAAGCGTTTTGAACTACTCTAATAATTCATTATGTACAAGTGTGTCATAATTTTAAAAACGATTAACTAATTGTTCTCAGAAATAGAGATTGGAGAACATATGATTTGATATTTTGATGTGGAACTATTCTTCAAAATACACTTGATTGCAGTTCTAGATAGAAAAGCAATTATTACCTAACCACTCTCTGAACTTTAAATATAGAGACGAGCTAGTAGTGAATGTAATGATAGGAAAGAATGACTAAAATTTAATTTAAAATTCACTTTTGTGACACTTTTGTGAAGTGGTTAAGTAATAATTGTAGTCTAAACTTCAACTTAAAAAGTGATTTAGTTTCATATATCAATTACTCTCTTAAATAATGAAGTTAAAAATAATGTTTTTCAAGTAATATTTAGAGAACTTTCTTAATAAACCTTACTCTAATAATCAATTTTAAATAATAGTTTAACAAAAACTATCCTCTAAATTTTTTATTTGTTATTCTAAGTTATAAATAATTGTCGTTCATAATAAGTTATCATTTGAATTTTAAGCACCGTTACCAAAAAAATTTATTTTATTAAAAATTAATTCAGAGTCAAATTATAAGTATAGTTTTAGAAAAAGAAAGTTGCACATGATTTGTATTTTTATACTTTTATTTTGTTTGATATGTTTTCCTTTATAATTGAAAATGCTATTGTTTTCATATTTTTTCTTACTTTCACAATGTCGTAAATGGAATGAATAAAAATAAGGTTTCTTGTTTGTAATATATTTCTAGATTTTGAAAAACATAAAATAAAAATAATATGATATTTTTTGTAATTATTAACATAATAAAATAAAAAGTAATATTTTTATTATTATTACTCAAAGAATATCAACATAAGAGAAACTAAACAAAACCAAACATAAATTGTGTGTTTTCTCAGTATATAAATTTGTTTAGGTTTTCTATACTAAAATAAAATATTTAAAATTTTAAGAAAAATATTAACTTTAGTTCTAAAAATTAAATTTAAATAATTAATAATAGTAATATTTTGTTTAAAAATATTTATTACACTTTTGTATCTCAATACAATAAAGATGTTGTTTTTAATAAAAATTTAATATTTTTAAATGCTTAAACTTGATATTAAAAACTAGTTAATAAAATCTATATTTTAAGTATTGCATTTCTAGCTCCTGCGACTATCTTAAAATATGAAAAAGGGGAATTAATATCCAGTTACCAGTGTACAATTTAAGAGGAGAAGATATACAATGAACATAAATCCAAATATTTTATGAAGGTTTATTCATAAGGAAGAATCACAATAAGTGTTTCGGAACTACTGTTCCTAATTATTTTTTTCCCTCCTAATTCATAATTTCAGTTGATTTATTCTCATCACACTTAAATGCTACATTAACACACTTTTTTTAAAATATATTCTTCAACACACTTTATCTTATTAGTTTAAGTTTTAAAAAGTCAAAGTAACATTTAAAAGATATTAATTGACTTTTTTAAAATAAACCAATGATATAAAGTGTGTTGAAGGAGTGTTATTAGCATTTTCCAATCACTCATTTCTGAAACTCAAGGACAGTCAGATAAGGATCAATGTAGAAGGCACGGAAACGAGAAAAACCAGCAGAAATGCCGATTTGTCTGAATTGCTCTTCAGTTCTGTGCTTCCCCTTCGTTCTATACATTGTCATTACGAATATGTCACCACCAAGCAATGCTCTCGTTCTGCGACTCTCGTCCGTCAACTCCGGCGCAACCGGTTCGCATATAATCAACTTTCCGTCCATCGGAAGTGCCTTATGGCAGTTCTCCATAACCAGCTTGCTTTCCTCGTCCGTCCATGATAAGAACACCCACTGCAAGTTCAAACATTATCAATTTTGATCATTGGATTGGAGAACGTTGGAGTAGGGTTTATAGATATTGAAATTGAGAAGCAGCACCTTGATGAAGACAGCATCCCCAGGGGGTACATATTCCAAAGCGTCACCGCCAACATGGGTTATACCTACATACGTATAATGTTGAAGATGTATTTACTTGGGATCTTAGAAAAGTAAAAGTTACGCTAAAAAGGATTGATTGGGAGAGAGAAAGGCACCTGGAATGGGGGCTGCACGGGCCACCATGTCGGGAAGATCGAAGTTGATACCTTTGCGGATGTTGGGGAAGCTGTCCATAATCATGCGAAGAGAAACACCCGTGTTGCCACCAACATCCACGAGTGTCTCTACGCCTTCGAAGCCATCGTAGACTTGAAGAATTTCCCTCATCAATGGCCCAGCCATCCCAGCCATTGCCTTGTAAAGCAAACCCACTACATCTCCTCGCTTCGTGTAGTACCCTATCGCTCCCTCTCCGTTTGCCTTCACGAATGGTTCCGTCGTTGGATCCACCACTGCTTCCCCCACCAACGGCCATGCTCGCATCAGCGCATCCTGTGCAAACACAATTTATATTTTATATTTTAAAAAATAAATTTATAAAATCATTTAGTAATCATAAGATAGAAGAAACCTATAACTTTTAAGACAAATACCAATAATTCACTTTCTAATAGTTGTTAATTAAAATTTATTAAAAAATTATATAAAGAATGTAAGTCTTAGTCTTAATTTAATGATTTTTTTTTCTCGTGCTATTGTAATGTCTCTAGGTTTCTATTGCTATTTATTAAAAGATAAATGTTTAATTCATAAAAATTAATATTAATATAGTTTTAGTTATTTAATACATTTTAACAAACAACTTTAATTCAATCAGATAAAAACTAAATTATAAACTATCAGTTATAAGTTATCAACTATTAACTTTTAGTTAGTTTTAGTAAATAGAACTTACAACATAATTTCAATTTAGCATCGATACATGTCCTTTAGATGGTAAATATTTATCCTAATCGAACACACAATATTTTTTAAAATAAATATTTAAAAAAAGTTATCCCTATAAAAACTAATGTGGTCAGATACTTTAAAAAAAAAACCAAGTCCTAAAATAATTGAAATTTAATTTATAACGAATGAATAAAAAAATTGTGTTAAAAAATAAATAATAATAAATAAGAGACATAATTTAAAAATATTATTTATCTTTGAAAATATAATTTTAAGGATTACGTGACATCGAAAGAGGATAAGTATTGAGGCCACTTGCATCCCATTTATACAATGGGAAAAGCATAATTATTGATACCACTTGCTTTCCCGATTCTGCTTTGTTAACGTTGACGTTTTGTATTTTAACTGCATTTGGTCAGCGTATTGCATCCGTTCATGTTTTAGTCATCAACGGTTGGAATCACTTCTTTTAAAACATTCCCCGTTGATTTTTTTCAAATGATATTTTTCAATGCTTGAATGTAAGGAATTAGGATAAGAATAAATTCTTCCAACCCACTACTTTCAACTTAAAATTCTTACAAAATTTTAAAAAATAATTGAATTAGGTTGAGAAACACGAAAAATTGCGATGAAAAGTAAAGAAATAACCTGATGATGCTGGAGCATGTAATAAGCATAGGATAGGCCCTGTTCATCGTCAACGAGGGTCTTTCCGATTTCGGAGAGAGAGTATTTCCTTTGGCCACTGCTGCACAAGTGCTCGTCAAAGATGTCGTAGCTGGTGAGCAAGCGGAGGATGCGTTGGAGGTTCTCCGCGTCGGCGCCGCCGTGGGGACGAATGATTGAGAGAATTTGGGAGGCGGAGAGAGGAGTATTGGAACCGTCTTGCCACATGGCCTCGGGGACTTTGAGGTGTAAGATAGCGTTTAGGGACATTGGAACACTCATCATGTGAGCTAGTTCCAAAATCGCAAGCCTTGCTTTGCTTTCAGACCTTGTTGTTGTATTGTTTGTCACTTCCTTCTTCATTTCCACTATTTGCTGCACTTCTCCCATTCCGTGTTGTTTTCTGTTTCTCTTTCTCTCTGAAGTGAAGGGTTCTTTTGTGTTACCCCTTAACTGCTTTCAGAAGACAGCAGACAACACAATTTTATATAGGCGCTAAAATGTATTATTACCGATTGCTAAGGTTCATGGAAAGAGAGAGAGAGAGAGAAAAAAAATCTCTTTCTGGGATACTAATTAACATTTGTCTCTCAAAATATAAATTTTTCTTAAAAAGTAATATTATATTTAATGAAGTAGTTTTAATAAATTTTTATTAATATTTTAAAATATTTATAAATTCATAAGAAAATAAAATAACTTAAATGACCTAAACTTTAATATTTATATTACTTAATTTTATAAAAAATTAAAATAAATAAAAATTATATTTTATTGATTTATTTTAATAGATAATATTTTTTAAAATATAAATAAATATCAAATTTTAGATGATATATGTATAAATGTCAAAAATTGATATTATAAGGATTTAAATTTCTTTATTATTCTAATTATAGTTTAAATTTATTTAATTAAAATAAATATATTAAGATATTTTTTTATTAATTTAAAATATTTCAAAATTAAAGTTATCAACTACTTGTATTTTTTATATTTTTAGTAATAATATATTTTTTCAAAAATATTTTGAATTTTTCCACAGATGAAGTGTATTTACCAATACTTGTATAATAGATGCCAGAGCCAGATTTTCTAATACATTTTGATAGTAGCGCCGCTGGGACAAAATGAATAAATAAAACAACACTCGTTGTCTTGAATAACAATTTTGTATAATATATTTTTATTTTTATTTATAAATGAACAAATTGAACTGGAAGATTAGCTTAAACTTTGTGACGGTGGGTTCACAGCTTTGATCCATTGGGATGGAAATAAGCTGTAGTTTGTTAGACTTTGACTTCTATAAATAAGATTCACTTATTCAACAGGTCACGCACTTGGATACATGAATTTATTATTATAGATTTTTTATATATATAAAAATTTTAACTGCTTGTTATTCAGATTAATTTTTATTAATAGTAATTGAATATTTTTATAAATAGATTATTAAATTATTTAAATGGATATATCTTTATAAAAAGATTTATATATAAATAAATTATAAAAAATTAATTTAATGTCTTAAATATATATAATAAAATTACATATTTTTATTTTATTAAAATATATAATCAAAATAATATAAATACAAACAAGTGTTATACATAGATCAAATAGCAAAAGACTTTAATAAATAGGATTTTCTGTTTTAAAATATAGGTAATATGGACAGTCTTTAACTTCAACAAAATTTATTAAAAAAATTTATTTAATATATCTGCATAATCGAATACGGTGCATAACTCTAAATTATTAATTTAAATTGGTTAGAAATTGTTGTTCAAATAACGTTAATTACATGGGATAGTGTATGTATTTTTATTAAAAAAAAATAACGTACCGGCAATTAATGATACATCAAGTAGGCTGCTTTTCTTCGTGTTCATAAAAATAAAATGAAAAAAATACTGAGCCTGTATCTAAATTTTAGGATATCATAGGTCGATTCAGATTAAATTAGATAAAAATTAAAAATTAAAAAAATTAAATTTTTTTTTAAATAATTAAAGAAAAAAAAATTTATATCTAAATTTAGGATTATTTAGAAAAACTAGCATACCTTATAAAAAAGTTTTAAAATTTATCAGTAAATTTATGTATAATATTTTATATTAAAATGTATAAAATAAATATTTAATTAAATTATTTACCCATCTTATAGTATATATAATTTCTATAATATAAGATTGTGTTAGTCTATCCATCAGGTTAGATATTAGTTATTTTTCAATTGCTAAATTAAAATAACTGCACTTAAGAAAACTTTTAGTATTATATTATTTAACACACTCTTAATTTTCAATAAAATATATTAAAATATAAAATATGTAAATTTTTTATTTAATAATATTTATTCTTAAAGTAGTTATTTTTTATATTTTATAAGTTTTTTTAAAAATTAATTAATAACTTAAAAATAAATTACAGAGAATATTATTAACACTCATATTGTAGCTAATCACAAATCATTAATCATTTATTTCATTAGTTTAGGATTCAATTATTTAAGATTTTAAACACGTGATTTAATAAAATAACGTTTTTAGAATTATGTTTATGGAAATTACAACTTTTAACCTTCGACATAAACATTAAAATAGTTTTCGTTTATTTTAGCTTTTCCTTTTTAAAAACAAAAATTTTAGTCAAAAATGTTTTTCAAAAAAGAAAAAAAGTCACTAACAACAAATTTTGTAACCAATTATTTAATAAATAAAATTATATATTGTTTTTTAAATATTTGTGTTGTTTATTAATTAAATTCTATGTTTTATCTTACTAAAAATTATATTTAATATTGTTATAAATTGCTGAAATAAAATTATAATATTAATTAAAAAAAACTAAAAATGTTTATAATATAATACTTAAATTATGTCCTTATTTAATAAATCAAACCAACTGCCACGTGATTTGAAGGTCGCGTTCCTTAACCCATCTTATCATTTAAGTGATTAAGACAATTTTCTTAACTTAAAGTGAATTACTATTTTAAGTCACTAAAATTTAAAAGTAAAACACCTCTGCATACATAAATTAGATATATTCAATTGAGAAACATGTATTCTTTAAAATACATTATTAATAAAATTGTGTAAATTTTATTTTTTTACTTTTAATTTAATAATTCTTTTATATATATATATATATATATGTATATATGTATATATTAGTTTTTAATAAATTTTAACTGATAATTAAAACTATATTAAAAATACTAAAAATATGTTACTAAACTTTTTCCATTCAATTTAAAGAAATATTTTCAAGCAATTGATAAAAAGTGTTTAAATTTTATTTATATTTTTTTATAAACAAAACAAATCTTATTAAAAAGAATTCAAGAGAAACTTACAAAAAATTACTTATTCAGAGAAATAACAAGTAAAAATATACTTATACAAAATTTTATTTATATTTAAAAAATATTAATTTTAATTTAGATTTAACTCTAATGTTAATTTAGATTACGTAAATTAAAAAATTTATTTATTGGCTAAAAACAGAAGAAGGACCCACAGCCGAAACTTGAACGAGAATATCCAAATTGGCATTCACGCCTCAATCAATTAAGATGCCATTTTATCATAAAATAAGTTACCTTCACGTTTTTCAAGTCTTGGAATTTCCTAAATCTGCACAGAGGCGAAATGTTGGCTTGTTTTCTAGATACGCTTGGTCAGCTTGTCCTTAATAAAATTGATAATTTATTTATAAAAATATAAATAAATTACAACTTTTAATTTTGAAAAAATTGTATCCTATCCTTTAAGTTGAAAAGTGTTATAACAAAAACGTAAAAAAAATATTAATTTATTTGTAATATTATATCTACAAATAATTTATTGATAGTTATGACTCATTTTAATTATTAATGGAAGAGAAAATATTATATCTCTAATATATCAAACGGTTAATATTCACTTGGACCACCCTTGTCCTTTATAAGGTGGAAGGCTTGCGTGGCTGCTTTGTTAAAAAATAATTGATGGGACTTTTGAGTGCTTTTAACTGCTCTTCGTCCTTCCATGTTAAAGAATAAAGATTCTCTCGTCATCATATGAATAATTATATACAGTACAAATAATTTATATATAACGAGAAACACGTGTTAATTTAAAGTTTTTATTCATTGTTCTTGCATTCTTATCATTCATCTGTTTGCGGTAGAGCCAACTAAGACAAGTCTAACAACCATACAGTTATTTTTTTTTATAAATAAAATGTATATTATTAAAAAAGATTTAAAGAAAACTTAAAATCTATATATATATAAAAAAAAATTACTAATTCAGAAAAATAAAAAATATATTTATACAATACTAAGACAGATATAATTTTGCAGGTTCAAATATTAATAAGCTAACAAAATAACTTTTTTTTTATTAACAAGTAATAGTCACTTTTAAGATTTCAGAATAATAGAATCTAAAACTTCTCTCTCATCTAAAATACTATTAAAAAATACAATTTTATTTATATACAGTCACAAAGATCACTTATTAATTCAAAGATTCTTATTTTAATATGATTAAAAATAATTTGCATATATTTTAGATGTTACATGTTTTCTTAATTGTTTCTAATAAAAATGTGTATGATTTAAATTTAAAGAATATTATTTTAAACGAATAAACAAATTATTTCATTGTTTTATAAGAAATTTTTAAAAACTCTTGGACAATATATATTCATCTTTTTTTTTAATTATAGTTTTAGATTTTTATGTTTATTAAAAAATTTAATTTAGCTTTTTTGTTTAACTTAATCATTCGTCTTCTTTTTTAATTTCATGTCAGTCCTTTCAATTAATTATATTGATTAATACCTGAAAAGAAAAATTCTATCTGAACCAGACAATGTTAAAAGTGGTTCTTTTTTTCTTAAAAAAAAAGTCACCAATTTGCTTTTTCTTCCCCACTCTTCGCATCACTGTGACAGGCCATAATTGTAGATTTTCTTCTAGTTTTTCGTTCCCTTTTCCACGCTACAATTTCAAGGCATAATTGAATTTCTCATTTCAATGACTACCAAAAACAATAAAATAAATTTCATCAAATCCAACAAAAATTCAACATCTATTAACTTTTCCTTCCCACATGTTTATTGGCACTAATATCTTTTGTCATATTCTTATTTATTTAAATATTATTATGATCAATTTAATTCATCAATAAAAAATTTATATAAAATTTATACAAAAGAATGTATCAATGGACAATTTAGAGTACATTAGCCTCACTACTAAATAATAACTATTTTTCAAAATTTATTATTATTAGTTTATGTTTACCCGTATTGCACGTGTTTTTTTGTTAATCTTTAATTTGTTTAACTAAAAGATACTATAGGCTAGAGTTTCTCTTTCTTCTTCATCTTTCCTCTTTATTTTAACCCTTTTTTTTTTTCCTCATCTCTTCCTCCTCATCATCTCATCTATTCCCTTTCACCCTCACCAACCTCCTCTTTTTCTCTATCTCTTCTTCCTTCAGTCTCACTCAGTCTCTTTCTCCTTCTCTTCTCATCTAATTCTCATCCCCTTTATTACCACTCATTTTCATCTCTTTCTTCCTCATTTAGCCTTTTTTTCCAATTTCTTTCGCTTTCCCTCACCCTTATTCTCTCATTTGCTTTCGCCTCCATTTCCATCTCAGTCTTTCTTTTCGTCTTTTTTTTCTGATTTTTTCACCCCTATTTCTAGTTTAAGCGAAATTTTTTATTTTCACAAGCGAATTTTGCTGATTTAAGCTAAAATTACCTTTTGTCAAATTTGCTTAATTGAAAACGCACTGTAGGGCACAGGTCTCGCCAAAATTGCAGAAGATTTGGATTCGAAAGATTGTTACCTTTAAAGTTCATCCCAACCAATCATATATTTTTTTAAATTAAAAAAAATAAATAAAAGAAAATGCGAAAGAAAAATAACTTATATCAGACACTAGTATTTTTTTTATCTAGAAAATTTTCATTCAAGAAAATGACGAAAAACCATCCTCTCAATTTATAATTTTAAATTCTTGTCAAAGACTATGAATAGTAAAAAAAAGTGAATGAAAGAAATAGGTTGAATTTCCTTTTTCTCCCGTGCTAAATATTTTTTAATTTTTTTCTCTGCTTTAAAAAAAGAATAAAAAAAAAAGAAGAAAAGAAAAAAGTTGACTTCTTTTTCAAGAAAAAGAGAGCATATCATGAGTAATGTTTGCTAAGGTTGTCTTATTTACAGCTAGGAGACATTCGTCAACAACGCACTAAAGATGTGAAGTATATGACTCGATACTTTCGAAAAGTGAGTCCAATACAATCCGCTTACTTCATCTTAGACGATAAATGAAGGAAATCCAAAAAGCATGGCTCTTGCAATTGTTAGCACAGCCAACGTTGTCAAGATGGGATCCTACGGAGGAGATTATAATATCTTACCATGTAAAATTATACTTAAATAAATAAATATATATATATATATATATATATAAAAGATAATATAAAAAAGTTAACATCTAAATCACATAATTTAATTAAATATAACTTAAAAAGTTATAAATTCTAAATCCAATACAATATATAATTAATAAAACTAACTTATATCACTCAAAGCAAAAATAAGCAAGCTTTTTGCAAGACTTGTCTCATCAATCAGTGCATATTGTGTGTCTAAACTTCAATTAATATCAAAGAGTTTGGCCACCTAAAATTTCTTAAAAAAACATCTAATCATATCAAGTAACTTTCTCCAACACGATATTAGCCCAACGAATAACAATAGTATTATAATGAGATATTAAAACTCAAAGAAAGCAACACATATAGAAAAAGGGAAAGGACACAAAGGTCCCAGATACAGTACTCTGATTTACACCCACAAACATCACCATCCAAGTCTTTAATAATCCTCAACAAATGATAAATTACGCACTTACATACCGTGAGTGAATCTATTATTTATATATAAAATTTTTCATTCTTCTTGTGACAACTCCTTACTTAGTTTACTTTAATTTTTTATTTAAAGATTAATAATGTTAAGAATAAATAAATATACATAAGATCTAATCTTTATATTTTTATAAATAAATATTATTTATTATCATATTTATTATTATTCAGTTAATATAGTAAGTTCTTTAATTAAAATTAGAAATTGATTATTATAATTTAAATTATTCTTAATTACAAAATTGTTGAAGATAGAATATCATTAATTCAAATAAGACAATATATAATAGTATTTATTGGACAAAGATTAATATGTCTCATTTATTAAAATTACACGTATAGATGATACATATAAAAATATATTCATTGAATTAATTTAAGAAAGAATTTATAATAATTAATATTATCTTTAAATTGTCAATACAAAATTCTAAAAAAGACATATTATGTTCCTTATACCTAAGATTAATTAACCGATTATTTATTATACTTCCTGGATATCTAATACCCTGAGATACTTTTAAACAAAACTCTAATAATGTTGCGATGCATTTTACTTATGCTTGTTAGAATCTAATACATGTCCACTTCCTTTTTTCTTTTTATCTATTTTCATCAAAATCCTGACTTTTTAACTTTATTTTGTTTGTTTGCAATTACATTTATTCAACCTACTTTGACCTTCAAAAAAAATAATTTTCTGGCTTAAAATTTTATTCTTTTAATTTAAAAAAATTATTCAATTTAGTCTAAAATTTTTCACATTTTTATTTAAACTATTATTAGTTTTTTTTTTTATTTCAAACTGGTGATTCAATTTTTATCACTCACATTTATGCACGCAATCTTAAATCCACATTATTTTTATATTATTTTTTAAAAAAGTTGTTGCACTCCCTTCTGTCTTTGGGGTAAAACATTCATTTTTTTTTATCTTAATAATAACAAATATTTTTATATTATCTAATTAAAATAAAAAAAGGGACAATTATGAATTCCAAATTTTATCTTACTTATTTTATTTTATTTTAAGTATTTATCAATTATTTTCTCACTTTTATCTATTTTTAACCTTTTATTTATTGAGTATATTTTCAAGAACATATTTATTTACTTCTATGTAACTCATTATATACTCCTTGTGTCTAATCACAAAATCATAAAAAATTTAAAAAATTAACCAAATATTCGGAACAATAATAACAATAATCCCATAAACTATTAAACCCAAAAAAAAGATGTTAAAAATAAAAAATCATAATCAATAGCTAAGTTGCTGGGTCTAGTCTATTCCTAACAGCGTGCGAATCTTCCCTTTCACGTTTTTTTCAAGCTTTCACTTTATTCAATTGCTCTGCAATTTAGCGTGGTTTTTAAGCTAAAACCAGAAGATTAGGGAGTGAAAACGATGGTTTTGGATGAGTAGAAAAAGAAGAGCATATTCAGGTGTAAGAAAAGAAGAGAAGGAAACATATGTAGAATTAAAATTCATCGACTCAAATGTAAATGTATTTGATAAAAGTTTCTGAATACCATTACCATTTTTCATAAAAACGTTTTGAATAGGTATCAAATTTGAAAAGTTGTATATATTAAGTGAATTAAGCATTATCTCACGAATATACTATTCGTTGAGAAGAGATAATAAAGCATGACAATAATAGTTGGCTCTAACAAAAATGTTGATAAAAGTCATGGTACTCAATCTCACAAGATAAACATAGAAAAAGAAGAATGAAAACTTTTTCACACATTAAAAAAATACACATCAAGCTTTTATGTATATGTACAAAGTTTCACACCTGCTAAAAATAAAATATAACAAACTTAATAGAAAAATATTAAAATTAAATAATAGTCACGAACTGTTTCAAAGCTACAGAAATAGAATTAACAAACTAATACTCTTCTTATAGTTTAGTTTCTCTTAAACTATTAACTCTTAACATGTTTCTTAATTCAGAATTTAGCGATTCTAAGTGGTTTTTATAAAAACAACATTTACTTGTTCTTCACTTATGTAATATTTAACTTCAATTTTCTTTTATCAACTTGATCCCTTAGAAAATGAAATTGTGTCTATATACTTGCTTCTTCTATGCATTAATGGATGTGTTGTGACACTTTTTTGCTAACTTGTTATGAATCTTCAACACCATTCATTCTTAATCTTAATTCTTGAATCAATGCAACCATAATATCTGACATACTCCATAGGATGCTACAACATACTCTGTCTCATAGGAAGACAAAGTAACAACTGACTATTTCTTTGAGCTCTATAAGATTAGAGTTGTACTTATCATGAATACATACTTTGATGTGCTTCTTCTGTCACAATCCTCCTTCCAATCTAAGTATAGCTAACCATATTAAATTTCAAATTTTCACTTTTATTTAAAAATAATGTCACAATACAAGGTTCCTTTGACATATTTAAGGAGTCTCTTTGCAATCTGCAAGTGAGATATCCTAAGTTTGTTTATAAATCTACTTATTAACCCAACACCAAAGGTCAAATCTAATATGTTATTGCACACATATCTCAAAGAACTAACAATAAATCTATAGGGTTGCATCTGTATTACTGATAACAACAGCCCTATAAGTTTAGGCCCAAATGCTGATAAGTTAGATGGGGCAAGTAACATCAACGAAGGAAACATGAAGGAGAGGCCCAAAAGGGGATACAAGATGCCAAGTTACCTCCGTGACTATGTCACCAAGTAGAAATATCTCTAAGTAATTTAGCATTTCCTATTTTTCAGTATTCCTTATATTGCTGAGTTGTATTTTCTGTTATAGATTCCCTTCGGTATGTAATATTTTCTATTTACGCAAATCACGGGTTGCCAATCATGGGTGACATGAGGATTGTTAAATACCAAAGGAATGAAATGAATGAACAAGAAGAAGTATTTTCACTTTCCTTCTCTGTTATTTCTAGGAGGCTCCTTGATCCTCGAATCAAGGCAACTTATTCCTATCAATTTGGTGCTTTCATTGAGCTCCTTTCCATGGCCGAACACAACACCCGCTCCAAAACCATCGATGATGCCATCCTTCGCCTCACCCAAAACCAATCCCTCCTTACCACCTCACAAAATGAGCTTAACACCAAGCTCGACTCCATTCTCTCCCAATTGTTACTGACTATTCTAAGATGACCATGCGTTTCATTAATGAAGGCCATATGGTTGAGTTGAAAGCCGATGCCCCCTCTGGGCCTCAAGACATTTCAGCCCACCAACTCAAACGTATTTTCCAAACGAATTCAGGTGCTGCTTATTTCCATATACAGGTTTTACCTTCCTCACCCACATCTCAACCACCCACTGTTACTCCCCCTAATCCCCTCATCTCCTCATTGCTACACAAATATCAATCCCTTTTTCTTTCCCCTACCTCATTACCACCACCACGCCCAACCGACCACCATATTTACCTTTTGCCCAACTCTTCCCCCGTCAATGTGCGACCATACCGTTACCCCCATTTTCAGAAATGTGAGATTGAGAAACAAATCGATGAGATGCTTCATGCCGAGATGATCCAGCCAAGCCACAGTCCTTTTTCTTCCCCAGTCCTCCTTGTCAAAAATAAGGATGGTAGTTGGAGATTCTGTGTAGATTTTCGGGCTCTCAGTTCCATCTCTGTGAAGGATAGATTTCCCTTACCAACTATCGACGAACTTTTGGACGAATTGGGTGGCGCTAAATGGTTCTCCAAATTGGACCTTCGTCAAGGATTCCACCAAATTCGTATGCATGAGGCTGATGTTCACAAAACAGCCTTTCGCACCCACATGGGCCATTATGAGTATAAGGTCATGCCTTTTGGCCTTTGCAACGCCCCATCTACTTTCCAAGCAACCATGAACGATTTGCTAAAACCTTTCCTTCTCAAATTTGTCATCGTTTTCTTCGATGATATCCTGGTTTCTAGCACTTCCTTGGAAGCCCACTTGCATCATTTAGAGCGTACTTTTCATACCTTGCTTGAGGGACAGTTTTTCCTCAAAGAGTCCAAATGTATTTTTGCCCAGCAGCAACTTGAATACTTGGGCCACATTGTTTCTACTCATGGGGTGGCAGCGGATCCTTCTAAAATACAGGCAATGGTGCAGTGGCCATCTCCCACCTCCATAAAAACTTTATGTGGCTTCCTAGGATTGACAGGGTTTTATCGTCGCTTTATTAAGGGATATGCTTCGATTGCTACCCCCTTGACTGCCCTATTGAAAAAGGATAATTTCAATTGGTGCCTTGCTGCCCAATCAGCCTTCGACCAGCTGAAAAAGGCAATGACTGAAGCTTCGGTTCTGGCTCTTCCAGATTTCACGCTTCCCTTTCAACTTGAGACAGATGCATCAGGTTTTGCTATGGTTGCTGTTCTAATGCAACACGACCATCCTATTGCATTTTTTAGCAAACCTTTCTGCCCTAGACTACTTCGTTCCTCCACTTACGTCCGTGAATTACATGCTATCACCTCTACTATGAAGAAATGGCAACAACACTTATTGGGCCATTCCTTTGTTATTCTCACGGATCATCATAGTCTTAAGGAACTGATGTCCCAAGTGATTCAGACCCCCAAGCAGCAGGTATACCTCTCCAAGTTGTTGGGTTATGACTATACTATACAATATAAGTCAGGGAAACATAACGTGGTTGCTGATGCCCTTTCTCGTCCTAATGACCCTGCCCAAGGACACTTCTTCATTCTCTCTATGCCTCGGTTTCTTTTCCTGGACAAGTTACGCAAATCCCTTCAAGATAGCTCTGAATTTATCTCACTGTTGGCTGATGTGCGTGCCAATCCTGCCACTTTTCCCCTTTACAGCATTCACAATGATCTTTTATTGTATGATGACAAGCTATGGTTGAATCAGGACAACCCCTTTATTCCTTTTCTTTTGGAAGAATACCACACTACACCCTTGGGTGGTCATATGGGTCTTTCAAAGACCTTGGCACGTATCCAGGGCAATTTCTTTTGGAAGGGCATGCGCACTACTGTTCATACTTATGTCTCTCAGTGTTCCACTTGCCAAATGACTAAGTATGAAACTCAGAAACCAGCTAGATTACTACAGCCCCTCTCAATTTGTCAGGCTAGAGATTTATTATTGAGTAATCTATAATATTTTATACTTGTTCAATGTTAATTGAAGGATTATTTGGTATTGGAATAGATTTAGATGGAGTTTAAAATTATTTATTAAAAAAAAAAGTGAACAGTATCGTATGAACAGTGTCAGATGAACTGTAAAACTGCATATGAACAGTGCAAACCGCGTATAAACAGTGAAAACCACGTATGTACAGTGACTGCTGACGTCATCAGTGACGTCATGGTTGATGTCATCAGTGACGTCATGGCTGATGTCACATACGCGTACAGTACGCGTGCACAGTATTTTTCGGCGTGAATAGTGCCCTGAACAGTGTTTCCGGCATGAACAGTAAGGCAGTAAACAATGTTTCCGGCGATGAACAGTAAATTCCAGCGGTGAACAGTGAATTTAAAAAATTTTCTATAAAAAAGGGGCTTCACACGAAATTTTCATTTCTTCACCCCTATCCAAGGTTCTCAAAGGTTCTAAGGCCAAATACCACCATTTCTCTCATACTAAACCTTCCTAAACTTAGATTTCTTGTCAGATCTGAGATTCTACGTCTATTCTGAAGGATTTGAAGTAAGTTTCTTTAAGTTTGAAGCTAGATTTACCATTCGTTTCTCTTCTCCTTCTCTTTCTCATAGAAGTTCATGGTGTTCTTAGGAGAAATTTCGTTCTAAAGCCGAATCTTTGGTAAATCTTGCATTAAAACAAGTAATATTCGGTAGATCTAGTGTGAATCATCTTTCTGAGGTAAGGAGAGTTTACTTTAACCTATGAACTACGTTTTGAACGGTTTAATATGCTATTTCAAGATGTTTTGATATGATTTTGTTAGATCTATTGAATAAAAGCTATTTTCTAAGCTGTAACTGCTGTTAATTGATTTAAAATGCTGAGATTTTGGCTGATCTATCTTAAACTTGCCTTAGCTGAGCTGTTCAAAATAATTTTAGCGGTGTGCATCATACTGAGATATATGTTTTGCATCATTATAGAGCCGAGTTACATGTTTAGGTGGGTAGACGTGTAACGGTAAGTTCATGCTGAGCTATTGTGTTATGCTGTCTGGATCCAGATACCGGAATGGGTCGCTCCCGGACCGGCTCGGTTCCTTCTGGATTACTTAAGCTGTGAAACCAGTTGGAAATCGTTTTCATGCTGTGCATTAGATGGGCTAGAAATGCTTGGGATTATTGTTGTGAGAAATATTTTACTCTATATATATGATTTTATTTTAAGTTTGGTAAGCTCACCCTTGCATTTCTTTCTATGTCGTTGTGTGCGTGTGTACTGCGATGATTGTACGGTGGTACGTGAGCAGATGTAGCAGGTGTTGCATCTACTTCACAGGCTGAGGAGCCATTGAAGAAATGATTGAAGCTGGGGTCGAGTAATATTGCATCAAAGTCCTTTTTCCTTATATTTTGAGACCGCATATAGAGGGAGCTACGTAGTATAATTTTGGGTATTTTGAATATTATGAACTAAATGTAATATTATGTTGTTCCGTTGGATATTTATTGTAAGAAACTTGTTTTATTTTAATTGAGAAGAGAATTTCATACTTATATTCTCTATTATTTATTTATCTTAAATAAGTATGTGATGTACAAACAATGTTCTTGGTTCTTTACAAAAAGGGGTCGTGACACAATTCCTTATGACACTTGGGAAGATCTTTCACTTGACTTCATTACTGGGTTGCCACCTTCATTGGGCCATACGATAATCCTCGTTGTTGTTGATCGTTTCTCTAAGGGCGCTCACTTTGGTAGCCTTCCTACCTATTTTACTGCCTTTAAAGTTGCTCAGCTCTTCATGGATATGGTTTGCAAGCACCATGGTATCCCACGCAGCCTGGTTTCTGACCGTGACTCAATCTTTATTAGCAGATTTTGGCGCGAATTGTTTCGTTTATGTGATACTAAATTACGCATGAGTACTTCTTACCATCCTGAAACAGATGGACAAACTGAAGTTCTTAATCGTACATTGGAGCAATATCTTCGTTCTTTTGTTCATGCTCAACCTTCGCACTGGGGTCGGTACATTTCACTTTCTAAATGGTCTTATAATACTTCAATTCACTCGGCTACTAGAACCACTCCTTTCCAGATCACCTTTGGCAAACCTCCTCCTTCCATCCCTTTCTATTTGACGGGATCCTCTTCTGTGGAGGTCGTGGATTCACTTCTTACCACTCGTCAGGATCTCATTGCTCAGTTGCGCAAGAAGCTCGAAAAAGCACAACTAACCATGAAATTGATTGCTGACCGTCAGCGCAGGGATGTCTCTTTTCAAGTTGGTGATTGGGTTTATATTTGCCTACGTCCCTACAGGCAACGTTCCCTCCATTCTCCTTTTTCCCCCAAATTGGCCAAGCATTTTTATGGTCCCTTCCCCATTATTTCTCTCATTGGCCCTGTTGCTTATCAGTTCGATCTTCCTTAGGGTTCCAAAATCCACCCTGTGTTTCACTGCTCCCTTTTGAAGCGGCACAAGGGACCAATTCCATCCACTCCACCTGACTTTCCTCCTCTTGCACAGGATAATATGCCCCTCATCGAGCCACTTGCAATTTTGGCTACCAAAATGGACTCCTCTACTTCCCCACCTACCAAGCTTGCTTTGGTTTAATGAAAAGGTCTTGCACCTAAAAACACAACTTGGGAACTTTGGACTGACCTTGTCTTTGACTATCACCTTGAGGACAAGGTGCCTTCCGCAGTGGTGGGTATTGATAACAACAGCCCTATAAGTTTAGGCCTAAATGCTGATAAGTTAGATGGGGCAAGTAACACCAACAAAGGAAACATGAAGGAGAGGCCCAAAAGGGGATACAAGATGCCAAGTTACCTCCGTGACTATGTCACCAAGTAGAAATATCTCTAAGTAATTTAGCATTTCCTATTTTTTAGTATTCCTTATATTGCTGAGTTGTATTTTCTGTTATAGATTCCCTTCGGTATGTAATATTTTTTGTTTACTCAAATCACGGGTAGCCAATCATGGGTGACGTGAGGATTGTTAAATACCAAAGGAATGGAATGAATGAACAAGAAGAAGTATTTTCACTTTCCTTCTCTGTTATTTCTAGGAGGCTCATTGATCCTCGAAATCAAGGCAACTTATTCCTATCAATCACTTCCTTCCTTTTCAAGCTTTACTCTGGATCAACTAAAATTGAAGCTGAGCTACATTCAATCATCTCAAATCTTTTTAACATATCGGTCGTATATCTTATTTGATACATAAAAAACTAATGAATTGTTTTGACAAATTCAAGTCCTAAGAAATAAGATAATTCACTCAGGTTTGTGATTTGAAATTCTTTCATTATATTGGTTTTGAATACTTCAATGTCCTTTTCAAAACCTCCTATAATAAGAAGATTCTCCACAAGGAAGCATACAATTACTCGTTCGGTAGTTAGAAGTCCTTTAACATAGACCCCATATTTTGTCTCACATTTAAGAAAGCCTTGATTGATTATAAAATTTCAATTCTCCTACTCCAAGCTCTTGGAGCTATATAAGTCTTTTTTCAACTTGTATACCATTTCTTCTTTACCTTTCACTTCAAATTCACATGGTTGAATCACATAGGCCTTCTCATCAAAAGGTCCATTCAAAAATTTCAATTTCACATCTATTTGTTTAAACTTGCAATTCCAACCATCAGTCTTACTGTCTCCAATCTAGCATCAATAGCAAATACCTTTTTTTAATTCTTTTCACCTTTTGCTGAAAGCCTCTTGCAACCAATGTGGTAACCCATGAACATTTAAAATTTTTTGTATTCTATTGCTATTAGCATATATAGGATTCTCAATAATAAAGAGATAAACAACAAACACATAAAGATTTGAACTTCAACAATATAGATTCAAAATTTATTGATTTAATTGTGAATAAGTAGAGAAAAATATATATGACTTGAAGTACAAATAAAAATAGCATTTAAAACAAAAATAGAGAAAACTTACTTTTTGAGAATCAAAGAGAATTAATCATAGAATAAATATGAAAAGAGAGTACAAGATGAAACATAGACGTATGACTAAATAGAAACAATTGTAAAAAATAATTATTTTAAAATAAGAGTACATAAGTTCACGACATAAAAGTATAAAGATTAGGACATTCCAAATGCACATCAAAACAAATGGATAAAAAAAAAAATACAGAACTCATTTTAAAACATATTAAAAATACATGTAGTCGTAATAAACCCTAGAAAGAAAAATTAAACGGCCAAAAGTATTTAAATTTATAGTGTTTGCCTTTAGTGCTTAAAATTGCATAATTTATAATGATTTATTTTTTCACAACAAAAAATAACATACAATAAAATCACTTTTTCTTGTCTTGTTTTAACATCATCAATCGATTATCAATAAAAAATAACAATAATCCATACTAGATAAGAAAAACTCAAGCAAAAAAAAAAGTAAATAATATTTTGTAGAGCCTTTTCACCATTTTCCATTGTCTAATTGGAATTGATGAATTGTTTGTAGTTTTGATATTTTAATTTAATTACAATATTATTTATTTATATAATTTAAATTTATCAATAATAATGAATATTATTTGAATGAGTAAATATAGAAAGAAAGAAAATAAAAAGAATCGTTTTTTATATTATATTTTTTAAGATTATATATCAATTATTTAAAATTAAAAAAAATGAAAAGTCCAGCATTTTATCTCCCTAACTTCTCTCAATTTGTTAGAAACTCTTTTTTGAGGGTTCCGAGATGCCCCCATTAATTCCCCTTTCAAGCCAGTTTGTTCGCCATAAAATTTGACTGAGTTAATTTCAATCAAAATCAATTTTAAATCTTTAAATTCAACTATAATATTATTTGATATAAATTTAATCATAAATTCTTACTTTGAAAATGTCTTTCATCATAGGAAAAAAATGATTACGGGTGATAGTATACTAACAAAGTTAATATCGATTTAAAGTTTTAAGCACCATCTACCATGAGGAATATATTTTGTCAAAAGTATATTCAGGAACCAAATTATAAGTGGAATTTAAAAAAATAAAAGACAAAGTTGCATGGATTTGTAGTTTATAGTTTTTTTTATTAATATATTTTCATTTATAGTTGCAAAATATTCTTAATCATATTTATCACTTTTACAATGTTGTAAATAGAATGACAAAATTAAGATTTTAAAGTATGTTTGATTTTTATTTTAAAAACATTTTTCTGTTTTTAAAACTAAAATGTAATACAAATTTGTATTATATATTTTTTAAACTATTTTTAAAATAGAAATCAAATATGTTCTTAGTATTTTTAATATTTTTCTGGTTTTGAAAACAAAACAAAATGATATTTTTTGTAATTATTAATACAACAAAAAAATAACATTCTTATAATTATTATTGAAAGAATATCAACTGAAATAAAAGCAGTACCAAAACCAAACATAGATTGTGTTTTCTTATTTTATGATGTTTTTTAGTTTGTCTATACTAGTCGAAATAAAATAATGTAAATTTAATGTGAATATCAATGTTTAGAGTTAAGTTTAAATAATAAATAATAATTTTTTATTAAAAATGTATATCTTTAATATAATTAATATATTATTTTAAAAATACTTAAACTCAGTTATAAGAGTTAACAAAATCATTATTTAAAGTATGGCAGAGGTGCTTTGGTGGCTATTGTAACTATCTTAAAAGGAAATTAAAATTTCAGCTTACAATCTAAGAGCAAAAGAGATACGAGCAACATGAATTCAATTTTTTTAGGAAGCTTTATTCACAAGGAAAAATGTGTTAGTGTCCAAAATCTATTGTTCCTAATTATTTTTCCTCGTCATTCATGATCTCAGAAGATTTATTTATTAAAGTCACACTTCAAAGGCTATATCACCAGAGAAATGGCACTAACACACTTTTAAAAGTGTGTATTATCAATACTTTCCTATGACTTATTTCTGAAACTCAAGCACAGTCAAGTAAGTGTCAACATAGAAGGCACGGAAACGAGGAAAACCAGAAGAAATGCCGAGCTGTTTAAATTGTTCTTCGGTCCTGTGCTTCCCCTTAGTTCTATACATTGTCATTATGAATACGTCACCCCCAAGCAGTGCTCTTGTTCTGCGACTCTCATCGGTCAGCTCCGGCACCACTGGTTCGCAAACAATCAATTTTCCATTCTCCGGAAGTGCCTTATGACAGTTCTGCATTACCACCTTACATTCCTCGTCTGTCCATGCTAAAAGAACCCACTGCAAGTTCATACAACATCAAAAAATTTGAAATTTCTCATGTCATTTGATCAGACAATGTTGAAGCAGGCTTTTTGGATACACAAATTTGGCTCTAGTTTATTTATTTTTTAATGGATTTTGTTAATATGAACTATTCAGACACATGTTAATAAATAAATAAATATGAAATAATATATATGTATATATGTGTGTGAATTAAGTTAAATGATATATATATACATATATATATATATATATATATATATATGAGAATTAATTTGTTAACCATAAAACAAATAATCCATTAAAACTGAGAAGGGGCACCTTGATGAAGATAGCATCCCCAGGGGGAACAGAAGTAAACGCGTCACCACCAACATGGGTTACACCTACGAATATAATATAACAGACGAGTAACAAATAGTGAAACAAAAGATAAAAGTAAACATTCCAAAATGGCAGTGACCCTAACCCAAAATATACAACTTACCCTTTATAAAACACTTGCTTATTTTAATATTTATCATAAAGTAAATAATTAGTTATTGTAAAGTTAAAAAAAATAATCAAAATAAATCACAAATTTTATCATAATTTATTTGCACATTAATTCATAAGATACATTTTATTTCTAATATTAAAAGAATAATAAATAAAAATAAGTTGAGTAATTAGATAAAATAAGGATAAAATGAAAAATAGATAAAATTTATATAAATTAATACATTTATTAATTTTTTTAAACCGTGTAAAACAACCTTAAATGTAAGACAAAAAGAAATAGAAAGAATGAAAAATTTCTTCATCTCAATTTTTAATATTAAATTTGAGCATTTATAGATAATAAATATTTATTTTTAAAAAATACATTTATTGCATTAGAACTTGATGGTGCTGGAGCATTAACTTGTTTATTGGATTGAGGCTAATGATTTTCATTAAATAACTAAAAATTGACAACATGTTACATAACTGTTTTTATTTTGAATTTAATATGGATCTTACAAATATATGAAAAAATAAAAAAGAAATATATTTAAAATTGTTCAAGAAACAATGTTGAGATAGATAAGAAGGTACCTGGAATGTGTGGTGCAGAGGCCACTACATCGGGAAGATCAAAGTTGACGCCTCTGGGGATACTGGGGAACTTGTCCATGATCATGCGGAGAGAAACACCGTTATAGCCACCAACGTCAACAAGTGTGTCTACACCTTCGAAGCCATCGTAGACTTGAAGAATTTCCCTCATCATGGGCCCAGCCATCCCAGCCAGCGACTTGTGAATCAAATTCATTGCATCTGGTCGCTTTGTGTAGTACTCTATCGCCCCCTCTCCGTTAGCCTTCACGAATGGTTCCGTCTTTGGATCCACCACTGCTTCCCCCACCAACGCCCATGATCTCATCAATGCATCCTGGGCGCACACACTCCTATCAGAACCACCGTTCAATAATCTTTTTTTTTTAATTAAAGTTTATAGATTTAGAGTTAGTTCTTAATTTATAATAGTGCGAAAAAGGAAAAATATATAATCTTGCTCAATTATGTTAGTAAACAACGAAAGGCAAAATTAATAACCTGGTGGTGCTGGAGCATGAAATAAGCATAGGATAGACCCTGTTCATCGTCAACGAGGGTCTTTCCGATTTCGGAGAGAGAGTATTTCCTTTCGCCTTTGCTGCACAAGTGCTCGTCAAATATATCGTAGCTTGTGAGCAAGCGGAGGATGCGTTGGAGGTTCTCCGCGTCGGCACCGCCGTGGGGACGAATGATTGAGAGAATTTGGGAGGCGGAGAGAGGAGTGTTGGAACCGTCTTGCCACATCGCCTCGGGGACTTTGAGGCTTAAGATAGCGGTTAGGGACATTGGGACACTCATCATGTGAGCTAATTCCAAAATCGCAAGTCTTGATTTGCTTTGAGACCTTGTTGTGGTATTGTTGGTGTCTTCCTTCTTCATTTCTACTTTTTGCAGCACTTCTCCCATTCTTTATTGTTTTCTGCTTCTCTATAAATCTCTTGTTCTGCCTCTTACTATTTGCTTACAGAAGACAGGACTCACGAGACGACGCCAATTTATATAGGCACTGTTACCGATTTCTATCTCACCGGCTGCGAATAAAGAATCGGTGCAGGTGACAGCTGCACTTAACGATATTAATAAAAAGTTAACAATAATTTTTTTATATATAAATTATACATTCAGATATACATCTATGAATTAATTTTTATATTTTAGTTTATATACAAATATTTTATTAAAGTAGCAGAAATTGACGCATGGTAAAGTATTTGTTCAAGACTAAAATGTTATTATTTTAAATATAAAAATTAATTTGTAGATAAGTACTAATTATAAAAATTAAAAATAAGCTATTAAATAAAAAAAACTATGAATTTTAGAGCATTAAAAATTCATATGTTAAATTTAATACCATTATAATTTAATATTATATATATTTATTAATAAAATTTATTAATTTCATAAATATATAAATTATATAAAAATAATAATTATAATTAATAAAATATTAAAAATAATTTACATATGATAAAATTTTTTATTATAGTTAAAAAATATACAGACATGTATAATTCTTTTAAATCAAGATAATAAAAAATGCTTTTCTTGAAAACACGGACAAACACGTTAATTTGGATTTAACTCTAATTTAAAAGTAGATATCGTTAATTAAAAAAATATCACCTACTCATATATTGCTAAATTAATGATTATTATTTTAATCGATGCAATATTATAAATAACGAAAAATTATATATAGTAATTTTTAATAAAAATTATCAATTTACATTTAATAATATTAAATATTATAATTTTTAATAAAAATAAACTATATATCCTTTTATGTTGTGTATATTGCATGTATTAAAAAAATTAAATTAATAAAGAGACATCATTTGTCTATAAGATTTAAATATTGTAAAGGAAATATAAATATTTAAAATTTTCATTAATAAAAATTAAGGAATACACAATTAGTATTTTTAGAACTTACAAAGATTAACAAAAATTTTAAAGATTATTAAAAAAGTAATTTCAAACAACACTACAAAATTATTCAATAAATAATTTTACCAAGAAAAAAGAAAATAGTATAAATTTAAATCTGGAGGAAAGGATAGAATCTAAAGAGAGAATAAGAAAAAAAACAAAAGGTTAAACAATTCTTTTATTCAAATGTTTAATATTGAGAGAAGATTGATGAAATTTAATTATATAAATAACATATTATCTTTTATATATTTTATTTATAGTTTTTTTTATTTTTTTTTAAAGATACAAAAAGTTAAATTTTTTTCTTTCTAAAAATTAATATTTTTATTTTTTATAATTTTTAATAAAAAGTTAATATATTTAAAAAATTAAAATTTTATTCATAAAAGAAAACGAGAGTGAAAGAGAAAAAAAAAACACATAACAGAAATCTTCAAAAACTTAAGTTAAGAGAATTTTTGAGTTTAAAAAAACTTCACATTTTCCTTTTTAGTTAATTAATTAGTTAAATCTCACTAACTCCTTGTTTTTTCTTTCCTCTTCCTCTAAACATAAAATTTAAACATAATCCAAAATAAAATATATCAAAATGATATTCTTAGTTAAAAGAATAATATATTAAAATTTGAAATAAATCATCAATCCAATACTTTTAAATAAATCTTCTAATAAGGAATCTTTTGTATTTTTTTTGTTTCTATCTCACTTGTAGGACATTACTTATAACTTAACTTAAAGTGACATATAGTAGAGTAACAACTACTTTAGAATTACTCATTTAAAACTTATTCAATACTTTTTGAATATATTTTACTGTGATATCTACAACTTATTATTTTTCTTGTCATAAACAATTTTCATGTTAAAGATTTACTTTTACAATTTAAATTTTTCGTTGCAAAAGACTTGTTCAACTGTCCATTGAGAGTCACAAATTCATCTATGTCAAGACCAACAATTAATATGCTATCTATATAAAATAAAAGAATAATAAATTTTAATAAAATTAGTACATAGGTTTTTAACTCTTAGTTTTATTTGAGTTTAGTTCTGGAACTTACAAAAGTATTTTAAATAAATTTATATTATATTATATATATATATATATATATAAAGTGTTAACCTGTTAAAAAATTTATTTATTTTCTTCTTTCTTGTAAACTCTTACAAAAATACAATATATTCTTATGAAATTTTTAATTGCCTTGTTTTTTTCTCTTTCTTCTACCTTTTTTTTTTTTTCGACCTTCTTTTACTCCTCATTCATACTTATAGGACTCATTTTTCCTATTTATAAAAATTTTGATAAAAACATTATATATTTTAACAGATTCTCTAATTGAGTCTTGAGATTTGTAAGAGAAGTCAGAGATTAAGAGATAACGATAGTGATATCAAACACAATTAAGGTACTAATAAGCATTTTGATGGAGATAAAGTCTTCTATACCTTTTTTCTTCTTGTTCCTTCTTTTTTCTTCTTTGTTTAATTCTTCCTTTTACTTGTTATCAACACTTCCTCAACTAATTTATTTTCCTTGTTAATCCCCTCTCAGTTGAAATTATAGTTTCTTACATTACCATGAAAATAACATGTGTTATAGGAAATAAGTAATAATGATGAAAAACACTTTAATACCCATCTAAATGTATGTTTCTATCAAAGTTTACAAGAAGAAAATAAGTCATGAAGGAAGAAAAAGAAGAAGAAAGAAAAAGATTTTGAGGATGAATAAGAAAAATAAAAAAAGACAAATGGTCATTAATATCTTATATGTGCTTGATTACACCATTATTGTCTTTGCTTTCTATCTTTTCTTACAATTGTAGGATCCAAATGAAAAACTTGTTGAATATATTGTATTTTGTCAAAGTTTTCAAAGAAAGAAATCACATAGGTATGGTTAAGGAAAAAGACAATAAAGAAAAAGTATATAAAAAAAATAATATGATATAACATAATTTTTTGTTGGAATATATTATGTTTTCGTTAGATTTCAAAAGAAAGAAGTTAAACAATAATTTTCTTTTGAAGTAATTAACATTTTTTGACAAAAAAAATACTCGATTAAACAATTTTTGTAAGTTAATGGACCAAAATAAAAAAAAAAAGTTAGAGAACTATCCAAAACAAAATAAAAATTAACAAATTAATTTATTAACTTTATCATAAATTTTTCATCAAAACAATTCTTTATAACACATGACTATTAGAAGAGTTTTTGTTATACTCATAATTCACAATAAAAGAGTCAAACTTTTTATATCATCACCTTACATTCTATTTAATTATGTATAGACTATTTTTCAATGTGTTAACAAGTTTCTTTTTGTCCTTCTCTATGAATCTTTAACTTCTATATAATTTTTTTCTTCCACGACAAACAAGATTCATTAAAACATCGTAAATACAAGTAAAAAATATTTCATCAAAGTCAAACTTACCTTGTCTTGTACCTTAGTTATAAGGAATTCTCTTTTAGTTTTAATTTAAAATTCACTTATTATTAAGTTCTTTCTTTCTTTGAAAAAGTTTCACTAACTCAAAAGTAAAATTTTAAACAAACAATGCATCTCTTCTTGCATAACTTTATACCACTTATCTCTTTGGTCATGTGACATAGTTTCCTGGCAACTTTTGGCTCTCTCCTGTTAGTCAATAACATATACTCATGTGAAGTGTATCACTATGAAGAATGATGTTCTTTAACAAATCTCCATAATTGAAGTTCAAAAGTTGATTCTAGAGGAACTTGTATAACTGACTCATCAGTTTCAGGCCTAAGTTCATTAAGAGTGTTTTTCAACTTCTTCATTTACATCTCCTCCATTATTTGTGGCAAAAAAATTTATAAGGATTAATTTTAATTGTGTAATTTTTTAAATAAAATTTAAAACAAAACTTGCTTTATCCTTTTCTCTTCAATCGCTTTTCGCTTCTTTTTAATATTCCTTTTCCTCTCTCTCTTGATTGATTTTGTAAAAGCTGAAACCATTCATTTTTCAACTTATTATTATTATTATTATTATTATTATTATTATTTGAAGTATGGCCCCATTGATAATAAATGATGCATATGACAATAGGTGGAAGTTTTGTTGTGGAAGCACCTTCATAAGGAAATTTACAGTAACTAATCTATAATGTTATAAAGTTTCATCTCTAAAATCCCTACCACAACCACCAATTCTTTGGGTCCCTTTACTAAACTATTAGTGAAGTCCTTAGTCAAGCCATTTGTAGGAGACATCTAAAGAAAGAGACGAGTATGTAGGCATGCAACACCAAATGTCTATATAAGGAATTTTCACGTACACAGGTGACATCAATGGCACTAATTATTGCCTTAATAATAATTGCATGGAGTACTGTATATTCATTGTTGAAGATCGCTCGATTTATAGCATTATCTCAAGCTATGAAGGGAAAGGTGGCTTTCTAGTTAATAATCCATGAATAAAGATCCCAAGAAAATAAATCTATGTATGAACGGGCATTGACTAGAGAATGATGAGTGCATTAAACTGAACTTTAAGTGTACTTTAATACATATTACAAAATGGGGTTCAATTAATTAGAGTATAAGGACACGAAAAATAAGCATTATTCTCTTTTTGGTAGTGTTCTCTTTTTTAATTACTTAAATTAATACTAATAAAATCATGATTCAATATACAATTTAATAAGAAAACTAAAAGTAAAAAGACCACTGTGATGCTTGAAAGAGAATAATAATATCTAAAGGAATGATTCTACGATCCTCCTTTTCTTTATAAAAGTAAAACTACTGTATAAGTAAATTTTAAATATTGTATATTAAATCAATAAATAGGATTAAAACAGAACAAGAAAAAATCAGATGAATAACCTGCTTTTGTTGTTAATCATAAAGAGTAAAATAATAAATTGTAAACTTTTATATTCTATGATCTTCCCTTTTTAAGTAATGCAAGTTCTTGATTTCATGACACTCCAGAACATTAATAAATGACTTTACTCATCCTATCTTATTTATTCTGCACCGTTGAAGAAGACGAAGCTTCATTCAAAAAAGATAGACATTGGAGAAGAAATGTTACTTTATATCATACTCTAACTTACTGCGTCATTCTTGTTCTATCTCTGTTAATCAACTATTAGTTTGCAATTTGAATGACTTTTGTAACCATTGGAGAAGAGAAGATGAAGAATGAAGAATAGAGAAGACATAAGATGAAGAATTGAAAAAACGTAAAGAAAAAAAGTAAAAGCTTTCTACATCGATTCTCTCATTAAAAAAACTTTATATATATATATATATATATATATATATATATATATTAAAAAATACAACTTTCTACATAGTTTTCTCAAAGAACTGATGTAAAAAGTTTTTATTTTTTAAACATTACTTTTTACATTGATCATATGAGAGAATGATGTTAGAAGTAGCTTTTTTTTGTTAAATATATTTTTTACATCTATTATCTTAAAGAACCGATATAAAAAATAACAACATAAAAAAATGTTACTTTCTACGTCAATTGTTTCAAACAATCAATCGATATAGAAAGATTTTTTAAAAAAAAAACTACTTTTTACATCAGTTCTGTGATAGAACTAATTTAAAAAGTAGCAAAAATTTTGAATAGTATTATTTTTAATATTGTAAATTTTGAAGTGATATAAAATTTAGATTTATATAAATTATATGTCTATTTCATTTAACTTTTTGAGATCTGTCTGACCAAACTCTTTGTGAAAGTTTAGAAAAATCAAATTCTAAAATTACAATATTTTTCAATTATTTTTAATATTTTTTCGGTAAAGAGTTCTATTATTAATGTTAATGAAAGAAAATAAGGAAAAAAAAGAAAATAATAAAAAATAGGATCGTATCGAAGATCAATATATCTTTTATTAAATGTAATTTATATCATCAATTTTCAGTCTTTTATTTTTAATCATTTAATTTTTATCAATATTCTATAATATTTAAAAGCTTCTAAAAAAGATATTTTCATTTTACCTTTTTTTTTAAAAAAAAGAAAGGACCTAGAATCAGCCAAGACTCAAAATGGTAACTCCTCAATCAATTAAGATGCCATTTTACGACAAAATAATTAATTACCTTTATGTAATTTGAGATACAGCTGGCCCATGAAATCTGAACAAAGACAAAATGTTTCCTCGTTTTCTAGGTACGCTTGGGTCACTTGTCGTTACTTTTAAAAAGAATACTAATGAAATATGAAATTAATTTTAAATTTATATCTACAAATATTTTGTTTTTTTTTTAAGTCTTTAATATTGATAACTATTATTTATTTCAATATTTAATGTACAACAAAGGCAATTTTGAAAGCTAAGTCCAGCACGAGGAAGGTGCGTACGCGCGAGTCTGATGGAGGGCTATAGCTTTCTGAGGATTTGTATGGAATCAGATACATGTGTTGAATAATTATAAACATTTTTACTATTATTTTCAGGTTTAACTTAATTGATAGCACATATTCAATCAACTCATCAAATCATTTGTTTGAAAAAATCAGAAAAATATCAAATATACTTCCACTTATGGTTGTTTTGTATAACAATAACATATAATTTCTCTTATATTTTTTTAAAATGCATAATTTGTATTATAGTTATCATTTTTTTAATTTATTTAAAATTAATATCAATTTATATTGGTGTTGTTGATTTTGTTGTTATTGATTATTAGCTTGTATAATGCATAGGTATTTTATTTTAATTTTTTTATTTTATCATGAATAATTGCAAAATGCTTTTTATAAAAAAAATTACAAATAAAACTTAATGTGAACGTTGTTTTTATTGCAATTTTTAAGAATTTATAATCTATACATTTAGAACTTTATATTAGTGAATTTTTTCTACTCTTCAGATGTTATTAACTTAAAAGAAAATTTTTGAATAAAATTATATATATTATATGTCTTTTCTAAAATTCACAAAATTTATAAAATTTAAAAGAAAATATAATTTTGTTGTAACAATTTAAATTTTACTCTATTTAATAGGACAAAGTTAAAAGAATAAGGTTTTTAAAATTAAGAAAATTTTGAATTCAAATCAAGATAGAATAAACGAACTAAATAATATTAAATGTAAGAGAAATTATGTGGTTTAATTAAGAATATAATAACACTTAATAAAAATATTTTTAATTAATATAACTCTACATATTAACCTCTTTGTATAATTTGTAAGTATGAGTTCTAAAACAAATGCATTTTTAAGATATTTTTTAAAATAGAAATACTTTAAAGAACTTTTTTTTCATCATACAGATTTAATTTTTGAGAATTTTTAAAAATTTATTTAATGAACTTGAAAATAAAAGGATGTAATAAGTTACATTGATCTTTGTAAAAATGGGCATGTAATCCATCAACATTAGGACATTTCAAATTTCCAAGGTTGAAAATTGGAGCTTTAACTTCTTCTAAAGATAGCTCATTTTTTCAATTTATCAATATCAACTTTATGTAAGGAGGGAAAGGTATTAATACCGGATAGTTTATTAGGATTATGCTGAGGATCAAAATACAATTGTTTGAAAAAATTAATGGCAATTAGTTTAAGATTTCCAGAATTGTTCATATTCTTCGTTATAGTTTTTTTAAAACTATAACTATTTTTTTCCTACAAATAACAAAAATTTTATGAAAAAATCTACTATTTTTATGCTCCAATTTAAGTAATTTAGTACGAAGCTTTCTCTTAATAAGAATATTTTCATTTTCTTTTTAATGATTTCATAAGTTTAACTAAAAAAAGGATTGTCTCTTAAACAAAATTTTCTACATATTTCCTCAAAATTTTATTAAAGATCATGTGTTTTCAATGAAAATATTACCAAACGACAACTTATTCAAAAACAACAATATTAGATTGAAATATATTAATATTCTCAATCCAAGAATTGTTAAGCAACCAAAAATTCTTACTTCTGATTTAAATCAATTAACCTGTAACTTCTAATTCACTTGTGAGTTAGTTTTACCAAATACACCTTGTATGTATTTATATTTGTGGCTTTGCTTCTCTTTTCTTTTACTGGCTTGGTTCCAAAATTATTAAAAAACAAATATATTTTTCATCCATAGAAATTTATAAAATAAATAATTTTTTTTACTATAATAACATTGTTAAAAAATTATTTATATTAAACTATATTTTAATATATTATTTATTATAAGTTACTTTCAAAATTAAAAATATTAATTTAATTTTTGAAAACAATCATTCAATATCAATTGATATATAGTAAACATTCAATCAGTTATTCTATCGATTATGTTATTAGTATAATATAAAAAAATATGAAATGCATAAACAAATATAAATTAAATACTAAATTATTTTTATTCCTTTATGGAATTATACTTAACGTTAATTTAGCCTTTTAGATATTTATAATATTATGTTATTCAAATATTGAAAAACATAAAAATAATATCAATTTTGAATTATAACTTAATAAAATAATTTATTGAATATCGTCTGAGAAACTTATTTGATATCATAATTTTTTTATAATTAAAATGATATTTTTACCAATCACTCACAGAGGAATTTACTCATAAAAATAATTACATATTTCTGAAGTCAATAACTCTTCATTTCAGTTAACTATATATCACATTTTTTTCTAAAGCAAATCACCAACTTAATTATAGAAAAAAACAAAGTTAATTCTAAACTTATACATGGCATAAATGTCAAATATGTAAAAGAAGTTTCGAGACAAAATAATGTTACAAATTTCTTTATTCAGAACTATATATATATATATAATCATCAATACTTAAGGGTAAAGCTATTAGTTGTTTAATTTATAATTGAATGTTCATTTAAGTCTACTATTGAAAAGTATAATTATTTATTAATAATAATCTCTATCATTTTTGAGCGCATATATGCATTTACGTATTGTTCTTAATTTTTGCTTCTTGTTTTCCAATTTGAGGTTGCCTTGCTAGCTATTGCAACTATCTTAGAAAAATGAAATCAATACTCCGGTGTACAAGTTAAAAGCAGAAGACAAAACCAAATTATTGAGGAAAGTTTATTCATAAGGAACAATCTAATTAATGTGTCCCAGTACTATCGTTCCTATATAATTATTATATTTCCTCGTCATTTTTCATGCTAGACTTATTTATTAACATCACACTCATTTCTGAAACTCAAGCACAGTCAAGTAAGTGTCAACATAGAAGGCACGGAAACGAGGAAAACCAGAAGAAATGCCGAGCTGTTTAAATTGTTCTTCGGTCCTGTGCTTCCCCTTAGTTCTATACATTGTCATTATGAATACGTCACCCCCAAGCAGTGCTCTTGTTCTGCGACTCTCATCGGTCAGCTCCGGCACCACTGGTTCGCAAACAATCAATTTTCCATTCTCCGGAAGTGCCTTATGACAGTTCTGCATTACCACCTTACATTCCTCGTCTGTCCATGCTAAAAGAACCCACTGCAAGTTCATACAACATCAAAAAATTTGAAATTTCTCATGTCATTTGATCAGACAATGTTGAAGCAGGCTTTTTGGATACACAAATTTGGCTCTAGTTTATTTATTTTTTAATGGATTTTGTTAATATGAACTATTCAGACACATGTTAATAAATAAATAAATATGAAATAATATATATGTATATATGTGTGTGAATTAAGTTAAATGATATATATATACATATATATATATATATATATATATATATATATGAGAATTAATTTGTTAACCATAAAACAAATAATCCATTAAAACTGAGAAGGGGCACCTTGATGAAGATAGCATCCCCAGGGGGAACAGAAGTAAACGCGTCACCACCAACATGGGTTACACCTACGAATATATAATATAACTAACGTTAAAGCTATACGAACAGTAAATTCATACGGAAAGTCAAACATTCCAAGATGGCAGTGATCCAAAATGTACATATAATTACGTTATTTAAATAATCGAAAATTACGTGCTACATAATCATTTATTATTTAAAGTGAATTAATAAGATTTTATTGAATAATTAATTGAACTTTATTTACTGTATAAGATTAATAATAATAAATGATACATAAGTAGGTAGGAACCTGGAACGTTTGGTGCAGTAGCCACCATATTGGGAAGATCAAAGTTGATGCCACTGCTGACATTGGGGAACTTGGCCATGATCATGCGAAGAGAACCACCGTTACAGCCACCAACGTCAACAAGTGTGTCTACACCATGGAAGCCGTCGTAGAGTTGCAGCAATTCCCTCATTAAAGGCTCAGACATCCCAGACAATGACTTATAAATCAAAGCCATTACATCTGGTCGCTTCGTGTAGTACTCTATCGCTGACTCTCCGTTAGCCTTCACAAATGGTTCTGTGGTTGGATTCATCACTGCTTCCCCCACCAACGCCCATGCTCCCATCAATGCATCCTATCAGAACCGCCGTTCAATATATCATTCATCATCTTTCTTTCTTTTTTTATGATTAAATAAGATTCTTGTTCTTATAAAAGTTCATACATTTAAAAATATTACTCAGATTTATTCATTCTTTAATTAATATTTACAATTTAATATTTTATAATATTTTCAAAAACTTTTTACCAAAAACTTCCTTTAAACTCAGATGCAAAAGTGGTAAATTTTATAAGAAAAAAATATTTATTATAGTTTTATATATCTAAATAATAAATGTTTAATTTCTTCTGTACTGTTAAACATGAAGACTGAACTTTGAATTCAACCATAAATAATTTATATTAATGCGATAAAAGAAAAAAAAAAGAATATAACACTCACATTACTCAATTACGTTAAGAAACGTGAAAAATGACGATGAAAAGGAAAAGTAATAACCTGATGATGCTGGAGCATGTAATAAGCATAGGATAACCCATGTTCATCGTCAACGAGGGTCTTTCCGACGTCGGTGAGAGAGTATTTCCTTTGGCCACTGCTGCACAAGTGCTCGTCAAATATGTCGTAGCTTGTGAGCAAGCGGAGGATGCGTTGGAGGTTCTCCGCGTCGGCGCCGCCGTGGGGACGAATGATTGAGAGAATTTGGGAGGCGGAGAGAGGAGTGTTGGAACCGTCTTGCCATATGGCCTCGGGGACTTTGAGGTTTAAGATAGCGGTTAGGGACATTGGAACACTCATGATGTGAGCTAGTTCCAAAATGGCAAGTCTTGCTTTGCTTCCAGAGCTTGTTGTGGCATTGTTTATAACTTCCTTCTTCATCTCCTCTGTTGGCTGTACCTCTCCCATTCTTTGATCTTGTTTGTTGCTTCTCTCTAAACTGCTTGCAGATGACAGGAGAGGAGACAACACGATCCAAGCTATATAGGCAATACAACGTACTATTACCGATCGCTAGCTCACTTGGCATCAATGGCATGAATAAATAAAAGGAAAATAATAACTTTCTCTTCAAATTTATAAAATATGGAGCAAGAGACTCTTAAACTTATTTACACCCTTCCTAGTAAGAATTCAATCATACTTATAAAAAAGGTAAAAAAAGAATAAAAATTAGATATATGACAAACATAAAAAAAAAAAAAACAAATCTAAACAATAATAAATAAAAAATTCAAGTCTTAACCACCCTTTAAATTTTTATTTTTTTTTAAATACAAGACTCAACTAGCTAGTTTAAAATTACTTTAGCCCAAAACTCTTCCTAATTAATATTAAATCAAACCCATATTTTAAAATCTTAATCCTTAAAATAAAAAATTATAATGGATTTAACTGCATGAATTTTAATTAATTTATCATAATATATTTTTAATTAATCTTATTACACTTTAGCAATTTCACTTCATTCATTTTTTATTATCATTTTATAAAACACTAAACAATTGTTTTTTTATAAACTACTCTTAATAATTAAAAGGTGTTTAGTAAAAATATAATAAATAAATAAAATATTAAATAATATATCAGATAAATGGTATAAAAAAAAATAAGTAATGCTTTTTATAAAATTTAAAATGTCAGTTTTAATTCTTGTGCAAATACTAAAATGTAAAAAAAAAGTAGAGGAAATAAATTTCACAAAAATTATAACTTTCTCCTTCTATCATTATTATATCAAGTTCTTTAATGATATAAAAAATATTAAACTAAAAAATAATGTCTACTTTGCAGTGATATAAAATGGATGAAAATTAAGAAGAGAAAGCAAGAAATGTAATGAAATAAATAAATAAACGCAAATCCAGGTATTAAAAAAATTAAATTTCATAAAAAAAAACACTCTAATTTCTCAGATTTTTAAAAAAAACATTGTTTTTTTTAAGATGTTTGTCATCAAAATTAGTAAGTTGGTTCTTCAATTCTTTTTTTTTTTTATTTTGATTTAATTCTTTAATATTTTCAGACACATTTCATTATTTTTATTTTATCAAATTTATTAATCTGCTATTGCCACAAGATAAATGTGACAAAATTAAAATCAAACAAGAGATAAATAAATAAATAAGAAGGTGGAAAAATTAAATCTTACAACATTTTAACGGTGTTACAATTTTAAATTAAAAACAAAATAGCTAATATAAATGTTTGTTTTATGTATAGTCTTGTTTTTCATTTTATATTGACTTCTTTTTAGTTTTATATATTGAATGAAATCAGTAATTTTTCTTTTCCTAATTAGTTATTCGACTAAAACGAATTTTAATTGTTAAATTGTATTAATATTTAAATTTCCTTAGTTAATAATAAATATAATAAAATATTAGAATTGTCATTAGTAAAATATTTTTATCAATTAAAAATATTGAAAATTAAATTTATCAAATGCTTATAATTTTTTATAATGTGATATATATTTTGTAGTAATAATAATAACAATAATAATAATAATAATAATAATACTCTAAAAAAAATATTTTAATTCTTTCCACATATTATGTATATTTACCGACTACTTGAATAATATAAGCAAAATTAATAGATTACTTTTTTTTTAAAATAATGATTTATTTTTTTAATTATTTAATTTTTAAATATATTTTAAATAGGTATTTTCAATTGGTTACATTAGCTGTATTTATTGTGATGTTGTGTGAGTGGTGGTAACAGAGGTAAAAATGTGAGGCCATGTGAGTGTAAAAAAAAATGTGAGCCTGAGCGTCTTCGTGAGGAGTAGTATAAGAAGACATATGAAAAATAAATAGTGATGTAATAGAAAATAAAAATAAAAATGTTAATAGAGTACATATAATTAATAAAAAATACTTATTAAAGAAATAATTTATTATTTTTTCTATAATATATGACATATATACTTTTTATTTTATAAACAATTAAAACTGAAACAAGAGAATAGTTTACAATAATTTATTAATTTAAAATTTTTAAACTGGACATAATTTTTTGTTCACTAACGCTAATAACATGGAACAGACAGTGTATGCATTTTTATTTAAAAATAAAATAAATGAAAGCCATGGTGATTAATGATCGATATCATGTGGAGTGCTGTTTTTGGTGCTAAGGAAAAAAAAAACTGAGCAAGTTTTTTATTAAAGTGTCTAATTATACTTTTTTAAAATAAACACACACACACATATATATATATATATACACACATTTATTTTTATTAAAAATTGCCAAAATGATATTCAATTATTTGTTTACTTTCTTACTCCTTTTTTTCTTTAATTTTCTTTAATCATAGAATATAAATCATAATTTTTGCAGTTTAAATTATAAAAATTATAAAAATAATTATAAGATAAACTTCCTTTTTTTCTCTCTAGAAACTCCCATTTTAATCTATGAAATATAAAATTTAAAATGCGACTAAAGTTAATCTTTTAAATTTTAAATTCAATATTTTAACATTTAAAATTAACAATATTTAATTACTTTATTTCTTGTTGTTAAGAAATTAAATAAATAATTTATCATATTAATTAACATAAAAAAAATTATCCTAAACATAAAATGACAAGAATTTATAATTTTTAAAAAAGTATATTTTTCTTTATTTTTTTATTTTTTTCATGTCATTTTCTTTTACTATAACAATGACGTTCAAGTTTTTTAACAAGTCTCCCTTTCTCTTTCTCTTAGTTAAATAATGTTGTATATTTTATAAACTAAAATAAATATTATATTTATATAGATTATAAATTAAAAAAGAGAAAGCGTGAAGAAGATATAAAATAAGAATAAAAATAAAGAATGATTTTCTAATTTCAAATTAGGAACAAAAACTTACTTACAGATAAATGACAAGCATTGTTACCATGCTCTCTTTTCTAATAGTTTTTTAATTATTTAAATTAATATTAATAAATTTATTATTTAACTTTTTAAATAATTAAGCACGTAAATTAAAATTATGAGTAATGTTAACAACCTTTTTTAATAACCTACAAATTATTATTGATTAAAGTTTATTTAAAATTATATAAATAATATGATTTTATACTTTCATATTTTTTTAGTTTTTAATAAAATTTAATTAATAAAAAAATATGTTAGAAAATATATTATTATCTTTTCTCTCAAATTAATGTCAGTTTGAATAAAAAAAAAACGATCCAAATTGGTATCCGTCCCAATCAATCGTCACGTTAATCCAAAATGGGTACTGCGTCTCAATCAATTGTCACGTTAATCCAAAATGGGTACTGCGTCTCAATCAATTAACCGTATCTTTTGACGTAGGTTTGCAAATTTGACTCGCAATTAATTTTATTTCAAGATAAGTTTAAATTTGTGTAATTTATATATTTTAAAAAAATTATAATAAAATTCAGTATAATATTTTTAATGTAGTATAAAAGTCATAATTTATCACATTTACTTAAAGATAAATTAGTTTAATAGTCATTGAAATGTATAATATTTTATTTTATGATAAATAAAATATAATATAATAACTAAAGAATAATTTTTGTATATTTTTATAAATAGTTATATATAATAAATTTAATTTAAATTAAATTAATAATCCTTTAACATGTATTGTTAATTTTTTTAGAAATATAATAAGTTAGAATATTATTTTTTCTTGTATTTTATCTTTAATAAAATATTGATGTTTAACAATAAAAATATTTTAAAATTATTTTTAGTTAACTCTATAATTACGTAAAAGTTTAATAAAATTAAATAATTTTAAAATAACACTTTTTTATATAAAATTAAATAAAAAATTTAATTAAAAGTCAATAATTAATATATATTAATAATTATAAATTAAGAGATAAAATTCATAAAAATAAATTTTAAATTAAAAAAATATAAAAGAATTAAGATAAATTTATATATAATATAAAATTTTATATAAAATATTATGAAAAGTGAATAAACAATTTTAATCTCTAAAATTAAGAATAAAATTAATAAAAATATTAGCAAAAAATAATATAATTTACACATTATTTCAAATTAATTAATCTTAAAACATAAAGATGAATCATAAAAAAAGAAAAAAGTTTCTGATGTTTCATTTTTAAATTAATATAAAAATTATTTAGATTAAAAAATAAATTTAATTCCCAGTTATCAAAGTAAATTTTCATCTATTTAATTACAAAAATGTAAACATGATCCTTAAACATGTTATGAATTAATGATCTAAATTAGTAATTAAATTCACATTTAAATAGGAACAGATTTACTTTATTACAACTTTATTATTATTGTTATTTTATTGCTGAATTATTAAAACTTTATTAGTTATAATGTTTATATTAAATTTATAATTATAAACTATTTAACATGTTTTTAAACCCACGTTAAGCTCCTGTTTTATACAAAGTAATTACCCTCACGGAATAGGTTATACAGCTGGCCCACGAAATCAGCATGAAGACAAAATGTTGGCTCGGGTCGTAGATACGTATGGGTCAGCTTGTTATAAAATTAAGCCTATGTTTGACACGGAAATTTTAGAACAGAAGAGAGGGAGAATTTTTTTTTATTTTAAATTAAAAAATTTATTAACCACAGTAAAAGAAGTATGTTATCTACCCCCAAAAAATTGTTTAAATTAAAAGATAAAAAAAAAGGAAAAAAGGGGATCATGTTGCAATTTTCATAAAATATAACTGAATGACCTGCTTAAAAGCTTTCCATTTTTAATCATTACCGTATATAAACTCTAACGATAAATCAACGGTTGCGTGGGTGATTTCAGTTTATGTTGATGGAGACTTTCGAGTGGCGTTATGCGTGGTAGTTTAGTCCTTCAACTGCTCTGTCCTTTCACCTTAAAGAATAAAGATTGTCGCGTCATCATGTGAATAAAGATTGTCTCCTAATATGATATTATATTTATTTATTTATTTATCATCCATTGCCAACGTTTAAAGTGTTTTTTTCCCTAACTCCTGTCATTTTGTATGAGCAAAATAATTGGAGCAGCATTATTTGTTATCTGGCATAAAGATTTTATCCTATTAATTTAAATATTTTATTTATTGTTGTTGCATTCTTCTCTTTCATCTGGAGGCAGGTCAAGTGCAACAAGGCTTTTTTTTATTTTTTAAAAATTTATTTATTAATATATTAATATTTTGAAACAGTTTTTTTTTTAGAGTTTTCTTTTACTTGTTTTTTCTGTTAAAATAGTATTGTTACCTTTAATGCAAAATTTTAAAAAATTTAATATGTGTCATGAATCTCAAAGTCATGTGACAAAATATTTTTAAAAAAAATATTTTATCACTTATAAAAATAATTCTACTAAAATCATGATACAATGTGATTTGGTAGGTTAAAGTTGACATATCAAATTATCTAAAAAAGGAGTAAAACTATTAACAAGAACTTTAGTGATAATTTTATAAGTTACATAGTAAAGAGTTATAGGTTAAAATTTCTTAAAATGTAATGGATAGTTAACTTTAAGAATAAAGACAATAAAAAAATATTCATAAAATCAAACTAAAAATTATTTATTATTAATTTTTATAAATCATTCCTAATAAGATTTATAATGAAAAAAATGATTGAAATTAGTTCAAGTGTCTTGTAACTATTAATGTTAAATTCGCATTTCTTCTTTTAAGATAAGATTCAAAAGTATTATTTTAACTTTATCTTGAAGTTTAAAAAAGAAAGATAATAGAAAACTAACGTAATGATAATTAGGAAAAATTCAAAATAAATTATTATAAACTTTTAAAATTCTTAATCTAAAAATATTATTAACAATACGCTAACATCTTCTAAGATGTAAAAATTCACGATCTTATTAAATTTAAAAAGTTTGGTTTATTTTTTTATTCTCATCTTTACCATTAAACTCAATTGCAAATATACATATTAATTAATTTTTAAAAACTTAAAATTATGATGATTCTGATAGGAACACACCTAAACAGTAGAAATAGTGCAGGTAGTAATACTCGAGTTAAGTATTTTCTGAGAATGAAACTAAATATAACTGAATGCAAATTACAAGAGTAGGAATAGAGTACTAAGTAGCTCAAACACTCCAAAGCCTAATAACTAAAACTTCCATCCCCTAAAACTCCTACCAATTACTCAATAAATACTAGCATAACAGAAAATAAACTCCTAAAATATTTCCCATAACAAAAATTATTTAATTTACTCCTAAAATCTCTTATTCCTTAATCAGCTCCTAAAATTTCTCATTCATTTGAATCCTCCAAGTTAGTTACAACTATTTTTCTGTTTTCCTTGAACTTCTCCTTGTATAAACCTTCCCATGAAACTGATTCTTTCCATAGAGCTGATTCCTATCAATACCCTCCTCTTTAAGTACCACCTTGTCCTTAAGGTGGAAATGAGGAAAATGTAACTGAATGTCAGTCATCCTTTCCCAAGTATTTTCAAACTCAGGTAAATCTTGCCATTGAATCAGCACTTCGTCTTCTCCTTGGTCATTAACTCAAGTTGATATGACATTTGCTGGTTCAATTTTCAGCTCCCATTCTCCAGTAAGGCACTAAGGCAAAGGTTGGTATTGTACTTTTGGACTTAAACATCTTTTAAGCAATGAGACATGAAAAACTGGATGCACTAAGGATCCTTCACGGAGTAGTAACTTGTAGGCAACCTTTCCAACTCTTTCAATGATCCCAGAGGGTCCATAGAAACGAGGGCTTAACTTCTGGTTAACACGCTTGGCCAAAGACTTCAACCTGTATGGTTGTATCTTCAAATACACCTTTTCGCCTACTTCATATTCAACCTCTCTCCTTTTTTGGTTTGCTTGTGCTTTCATCCTAGCTTGGGCCTTGTTTAAATTCCATTGCAATTCATCCAAAATGGCATTTCTCTTAGCTAACAGCTAGTTGACTTCTTCCACTGCTAAGGATGTCACATCTCCTTTAATCACTGCAGGTGGTTCCCTTCCATAAAGAATTTGAAAGGGAGAAGTTTGGGCAGCAGAATGGTAGGTTGTATTAAACCATAATTCTACCCAAGATAGCCATTTGCTCCATTTCTTGGGTTTAGTACTCGAAAAACACCTGACGTAGGTCTCCAAACACCTGTTGACAACTTTTGTTTGTCCATCCGTTTGTGGATGATAAGCTGAATTGTATTTCAGTTTGGTTCCAGCTTGTTTAAATAACTTCGTCCAAAAAGAACTCATAAAAACCTTATCTCTATCAGTCACTATGGAAGAGGGAAATCCATGCAATTGAACAACCTCCTTAATGAAAAGGCATGCTACATCTTTGGCGGAATAAGGGTGGCTCAATCCTAAAAAATGGACATACTTAGATAGTCTATCTACAACTACCAAGATAGTGTCCTTACCTTGGCTTTTTGGGAGCCCCTCTATGAAGTCCATGGAGATGTTGTCCCATACCTTAGAGGGAATAGGCAGGGGTTGGAGAAGGCCAGCTGGAGATAAGGTCTGATATTTATTTCTATTGCAAACTTCACATTCCTAAACATACTTCTGAATTTTCTGCCTCATGCCTTCCCACCAAACTAGCCCAGAGATCCGTTTATAAGTTCTGAAAAACACAGAGTGCCCTCCTAAAACTGAATCGTGGAATTCTTGGAGAATTATTGGGATTCGATGTGAATTCTTAGGAATAACTACCCGTCCCTTGTAATAAAGTCTCCCGCCTTTTAATTCGTATCCATCTGGCACTTCTGCTACTTGAAGAAGGTTCTGTAGTATGGATTTCAGCTTCGAATCATCCTGGACCTCATCTTTTAGCCCCTCCCAGGTCTGAAATGTCACTGAAGATATGGCGTCAAAGCTAGTTTTACGTGATAATGCATCAGCAGCGCTATTCTCCTTACCAGCTTTGTACCGGATTTCAAAATCGAATCCTAGCAACTTGGTAATCCACTTTTGCTGTCCTTCTCCCATTATTTGTTGATCTACCAGAAATTTCAGGCTCTTCTGATTAGAGTGGATAATAAATCTCCTTCCTAAGAGGTAGTGTCTCCACTTTTGAACAGCAAAAACAATGGCCATGAGTTCCCTTTCATACACTGATTTCTGTTGGGCTCTTTCCGACAGCTTTTGACTTATGAAAGCTATAGGTCTGCCCTCCTGCATTAACACTGCTCCGAGACCCTTGCCTGATGCATCCGTTTCCACCACAAAAATCTTTTCGAAGTCAGGAGTTGCTAGAACAGGTAGAGTGATCATCATCTTCTTTAAGTGCTCAAATGCCCCTTGTGCTTCTTCATTCCACTTTAAACAATCCCTCTTCAGGAGTTGGGTTAAGGGCCAAACAATCTTTCCATATCCCTGAACAAACCTCCGATAATAGCCCATAATTCCTAAAAATCCTCTAAGCCTTTTGAGATTACTAGAAGTAGGCCAAGCTGTCATGGCTTTTATTTTCTTGACATCTGCCGCCACCCCCCTTCCCTGAAATCATATGTCCCAAGTACTCTATCTTAGGTTGAACGAAAGAGCATTTTTTTTCTATTAATATAAAGCTGATGCTTTCATAGTGAATCTAGCATTGCTATTAGATGTTCCCTGTGCTCCTCTCCTGATTTGCTGTATATTAGAATGTCATAAAAAAAGACTAAGACAAACCGCCTCAAATATGGTTTCAGAACAGTATTCATAAGTGCCTAAAAAGTAAAAGGAGCATTGGTTAGCCCAAATGGCATAACCAGAAACTCATAGTGCCCCTCATGCGTCCAGAAAGTTGTTCTCTCCACATCACATTCCTTCATTCTGATCTGGTGATAGCCAAACTTCAAATCCAGCTTGGAAAAAAAACATGCTCCCCCTAATTCATCCAACAGCTCATCTATAATAGGAATTGGGAATTTGTCTAAAATTGTTATTTTGTTTAGGGCACGATAATCCACGCAGAAATGTCATCCCCCATCCTTCTTGCGTACTAAGATGACTGGGCTAAAATATGGACTTGTGCTAGTTCTGATTATCCCCAAAGCTAACATTTCACCAATAATTTTTTCAATCTCATTTTTTTGAAGTATGGGTACCTGTAAGGTCTGATGTTCGGAATGGATGCGCCTTCCTTCAAATTAATGGAATGATCATGAGCACGTTGAGGAGGTAGCCCTTCAGGAAGGTGACATATATCATCATATTGTTTGAGCAGCTCCTTAATATCATCACGTATTATTTCCACATTTTTTTTTCTTGTTCTCTAGATTCCCCCATTGGTCCTTGCATACATGGGGTAACATAGTAGCCCTCCCCATCAGCTTTTAACATTTTCAGTGTGGATCGCCATGAAACATTGGTCGTTCCCAAGGCAGGGTCGCCCTGGATGCCTCTCCAGTCTTCCCCTATCTTCTATTAGAGATATGATTTCTAGAAATTTTCCCTTATATCTCCTAGACTGGCTAATACCCCAAGACCACATCCGTACTGCCTAACTCCAACACGAAGAAAGATTGAATGATGGAAATTCCCTGTATCTCAATTTCCAAATTCTCACAAAGACCCATCCCTCTATGGACCTCACCCGTACCCACCTCCACCGTAAATGGTAGATCTCCTTTTGGTATCTGGAGCTGAGCAACTAAGGGGGCTGAGATGAAATTGGCTTCAGCTCCCGTATCCACCAATACTATGACCTCAGAGTCAGCCACTCTTCCTCGAACCTTAAATGATTTGTTGAAGGTTGTGAAACCTTGCAAGCTGTTAAGAGTGAGCCAAAGGGACTTCATGGCTAATTGGGGTCCTGGTTCTTCCGTCTCAGCTTCTTCCTCGGCTGGGAAGTCGTCTTCCACGTCCGAGCCTTCCACCAATGCGAGGTGATAGTGTTGAAGCTTACACACATGTCCTCAATCCCAATGCCCTCCGCATTTGAAGCACAGCCCCTTGCAGCTGCGATCCTGAAGCTCTTCTTGTGAGAGGCATCGATTTCCGTCCTTGCTAGAGCTCTCCATTTGCTTTGCCAGAACATTTAGGGAAGATGATTGCCCCCCTTCATTTCTAGAATGTGTTAATTGGGGCTTAAACGTATTTAGGCTTTTATTGTGACCTGACCCACGTTCAGAGAGCCCAACACTCCCCCTTCTCCATTCTCTGTTTCTCTGTTCAAGCATAAGGGCCTTGTCTTTTACTTCAGCTAATAAGCCCAATTCTAAGCTCTTTATTTCAGCCCTTAATCCACCTCTGAGCCCATTTATGAATATTCCCCTCAACATCTCCTTGTCCACCTGGCGCATGGGTCCCGAAATCCTCTCAAACTCCTCGATGTAGTCTAACATTGTCTCAGTTTGTTTCAGACACAACAACAGCCCGTAAGGATCCTTGATCACCCCTGGCTGGAAACGGCGCGTGATGGCGTCGTGGAATCCTCTCCATGATAGAAACTGGTTTTGTTCTTCCCACACCTGGTACCAATACAGTGCCTTCCCGTCCAAAGCCAACAGCACCACTTCAAACTTTTCCTCTGCTTCAATATCATTAATGCGAAAGTAACGTTCAATTTTTACAAGCCAGCCCAGAACATCATCGCCGGTAAAGACTGGGACCTCCATTCGCCGATCACGAGCATGACGCCGTGGAGGGCTCTCGTAAGCATAGTCGTGTTGCCGGTTGGGCTACGGAGGGCGCTCCCAGTGTTGAGGATGGCCATCGAAGGATTGAGGGGGGCTCCGATCGTCGCGGTCTCATGACCTTGAATCACGACGCTCGTTGTGAGGTGGGGAAGGGGTGTGGTGTCACCCCTGATCACCTCTGAAACCCCCATTCCAGCGGTCATTCGTGTCCACTCGGGAAAACGGCCGTCATGGTGGTGGAGACCGGCCGCGCAAGCGACGGCGTCGGTCGTTCTTCTCCTCCAGCAACTGCATCACACGGGCTAATTTTGTTTGCAGCTCAGCAACCTAATCCTCCATACTGGCAGCTTTCGCGAGATAAAAGGCCCACACAGCTCCCCACGTCTAGAAGCTGTGATACCAATGATAGGAACACACATAAACAACAGAAATAATGTAGGTAGCAATACTCGAGTTAAGTATTTTCTAAGAATGAAACTAGATATAACTGAATGCAAATTACAAGAGTAGGAATAGAGCACTAAGTAGCTCAAACACTCCAAAGCCCAATAACTAAAACTTCCATCCCCTAAAACTCCTACCAATTACTCAATAAATACTAGCATAACAAAAAAATACCAAAACTACTCCTAAAATATTTCCCATAACAGAAATTATTTAATCTACTCCTAAAATCTCTTATTCCTTAATCAGCTCCTAAAATCTCTCATTCATTTGAATCCTCCAAGTTAGTTACAACTAATTTTCTGTTTTCCTTGAACCTCTCCTTGTATAAACCTTCCCATGGAACTGATTCTTTCCATAGAGCTGATTCCTATCAATACTTATCAAATTCATAATTTATTAATTATATTAAGTTATAATTTATCATGATATTTCATTTTTAATTATTTTTATGATTATTATATATTTAATATTTTTACTTAACAAGTATTGTTTTTTAAATAAAAAAATAGTTATTAAAAAAATTATGTAATGAAAACTCTATTTGTACTCTAATTAATAAAAAAAAGTTATGTTTCTAAAAAATAAAAAATAATTTAATTTAAATTGAGAAATATTAATTTAAATTAGTTCAATTTTAATAGTTTTTTTTTCAAATCAATGTAAACCAAACAATAAATTTTATTTATAATTGGTCCGTATGGTTTTTTTTTTTTCAAAATTGATCTGAAACGAATATTAAATATCTCTTAAAAATTCAATAACAATATATATATATATATATATATATATATATGAGATGAATAAAAATAAACTAAATTAAAAAATATTAAGAGATAAGATATTAACAAAATTTTCATATAGCAAATTTGATAAAAACTATTATACAAAATAGATAGATATAAATATAAGATAACATATAATTTATATTAAACGAAATACAGAAAATAATCGTTGAAAGTGCAATTTTATTTATTTTATTATTTTCAAATTTTTTTTTATAAAATTTAATTTTTGAATATATTATAACTTGTTATGCATATTTTGATATTTCAGAAACTAAATAATCTAAAACATATTGTTATACATAATTTTTAAATTCACACATTTACAAATTAAATTATACAAAAAAAAAAACTAAAATGTCACCTTCAAAAATCAAATTGTATATTTACTCCTAACATTATATATATATCACACGAACACATGTGCTAATATTATATCTAAACTTTGTCTTTTGCACTTAGTTACCATCAATTTCGATTTGAAAACATAATTGATTTATACTTAGAGTGTCGTGTTGGGTAAAACCTAAAGAATAATTTACACAATAACACATAAATGCTCGTTGATTGTATTTTATTATATCGTAAGAGTATAAATATTTTTTAAGTTTAATTATAATTTTAAGTTTTTAGTTTATATGTAATTTTAATCTTTTAATTTTATTATTCACTTTTATTCTTCATGATTTTTTAATCGTTTCAATTATTTAATTAATTAATAAAAAATACAACAAAGATATAATATATCATTAATTAAGAAAAATACATATATCCAATTAAAATTAAAAAGTATAATAAAAATATAAAATAAAATTTAGCTTATTATTTAAGTTTTTAGTTTATATGTACTTTTAATCTTTTAATTTTACTATTCACTTTTATTCTTCTTAATTTTTTAATCGTTTCAATTATTTAATTAAGTAATAAAAAATATAACAAAGATATAATATATCATTAAGTAAGAAAAATACAACAAATATTATATATATATATATATATATATATATATATTCATTGAATAAAAATTTGAGGTAAAAACTTGGTTAAACAGTTAAAAAATTAAGAAAAATAAATATATATATACAATTAAAATTAAAAAGTATAATAAAAATAGAAAATAAAATTCAGCTTATTATTTAATATAATTACAACTATTTTTCTCTTCATTCAAACATAAACACACTTTAAAAAAATAAATTCTTTCACTAATAATTTAATCTGGTCTTGTCTAGACAAATACTCAATACTACTCAAATTGGACATTATTGGTTCCTTGTAATAGTAGTTTCTGCTACCCAATTAGAACTTGGTAAACTCATGCTCCAGTTCTCCAATCAATGCATAATTAACTGTGCAATGCACCGATTTAATTAAAGAATAAAAATAAAATAATAATTATTTTGTTAAATAAAACATTTCCTATGGAATTATTCGGAATAAAAAGTAACAAAACTTTTATAGTTGATTAATGTATTAGTTAATTTTTCAAATTTATTTATTTGATTAAAATATTTTTACTTTTCAACAATAAAATTTGACTTATATTTTTGAAAATTATATTATTTATATTTGTTATTAATATATGCACTAAAATATTTTTTTTGTTAAAAATTAATATTTTTTACTGTAATTTATTTAATTCTTCACTAAAAGAAACCAAAAAAGATAATAAACGATTGGAAAAATAAAAAGTCAATAAACACATATAAAAAGTAGAAAATTTAATAAAAGAATAAATAAATTAAAAATACTAAAAATATTAAAATAACTTGTAAAAATTATGGGGAAAGACCTTTTAAATCATTTATAGATATAAATAATAGACAATTCAATTCAATATTTCAATTCGTTTATAATTGAGGTAAAACACACACATATATATACTACTGCTAATCAGTATCATAAAGTTAAGGACGTTGATTAATAAAATAACAAATAAAAATAAATTTTTATTTAAAAATTTAGATTACGTTAAAAATCACAATAAGAGAGAATTGATAATACTTTTTAATATTCTTTATTTATTAATTAATATTCCTATGTTACTGGTCAGAATTTGTCTAACAAATTTTTTTTAGAAAAAAGGTAATTATCTAGTTAAAGTGGTTTTTCACAAACCACGACATGAATTATCGGCACAAAATCATTATTTTTTTCCTATATAAAATATGCTGTTTTAAGCCTAGCCCAATTTCTATTGTGAGATCAGGTTGTATTAAGCTAGATGTAGGCCCATTTACAATTTGGGCCTAGGCATCAGCTTATTTACTAACGGGCTAAGCTGGCCAGTCTGGTTACCCCGCACCTATACTCACGGGTTGAGTTATGACCTTATTACAAGATTAAATTAAATTTTTGGTTATAACATCTGATATTGGTTTTAGTTTTAATTATTATATGAAAAAATTATATATTTAAGTATATGAATATATTAATAAGTTCCTCCCAGTTGTCTTACATTTGTGTTCAATTAAATTTCAATATTTACAAAATAGATTTATACTGATATTTAATTTTTATATGAACAAATTTTATTAAAGACTAAAAAAAAGGGTTGGGTTTATGAATTTTTTTTAATTTATCCTTCTTAAAACCAATGAAATATAACATACATGTATGTGTATGATGAATAATCTAATCTTATTTTACAAGATATATTTTTAAAGTGAGTAAATAAGAGTATGTTTAATTTTAAATGTAGTAAAATATTATAAATTTAATTGACACATTGATAGTAAAAAAAATTATACTATCATTTAATTATAGATTGATATATTATTAGAAATCATTAACTTTATAACAATCATTTTAAAATGTATATTTATTATGCATTTTAATTAGTTAATGGCACAAAAATTATCACACTAACATTGTAACAAAAACTGAAAAAAAAGCTACATTCATATCATGAGATTTAATAAATTTCACTCGATATTCTTTTCTTTTTATCCTCCGCGAACTTTCTTTAGCTTATGTAATATTATAAAGTTGTATAGCACACTCAATTACATAAATCATCTTTATTTTCTTATTCAATTAGATGAATAATTAAGGAAAAATTAAAGTAACGAACAAAAGAGAGAGATCAAATGAAATATGGTCAAACCTTAAAAGGTATGAATGTAATCCGTCAAAACTTAACTATTATAATAGATTTTAAATTGACTCATAAATAAGTATATTTTTACTTATTGGTTTAAAAAGTATTTCATAGGTTGAAAAACAACTGAAAAAATAAATTATAATTTTAGAATAGGAATGGCGAAGCAATTATGACCCAGGAAGCGTCAAACTTGAAGAAAACCTATAGACCCAATGAAATAAAATGATTTGTTGAATATTCAAAATGGAAGTCGGTGAATGATCAAAATTTAAGGTGAGGAAGTAACTTATAATAAATGGTACAAAACTGAAGGGGGTGATATACACACATGGAAAAACACATAAGCATTAATTACTTTTTATTTTGGTAATTTCATTCAATGATTGCAGCATCACGCAATAATCACCAAAATAGAAAAACAGAGTTTTACAAAATGTGCCTAGTGAGTCCAAATGGCAAGCACTTGATATGATTCCTTAAATCGGTAGTTACAATTCATCCCTGTGTTGTTCCAATTTTAATGGAAAAATAAGTGACGAACATTTCCTATATGGTATCGTACCCACCAATCATCAATGATGAATATTTAACCTTTTCTGTCGTTTCCATCAACGTAAGATTCACTTTAATTGGAAATGGAGGGAAATAAAGTAGTGCCCACGACCTTAGGAGTGTGCATATTACAGTTAAGCGCATATTAGCAACTTTAGTTATTTTGTTTATTTTTTATTTTTTACTTTTTTTAATTAACTCGTACCTCTCTCTCTCTCTCTCTCTCTCTCTCTCTCTCTCTCTCATAGAAACTACGACAACAACCACAGCACCATTGCCACCGTAACCACAAGGATCAAAACGCCGTCGTTTAAGACGAGGCGCGGCGATTCATTGCGGCATTTGATTCAATTCGGCGCCCTAGTGCAGTTAGAGTCAGATTTACATTTCACATTTCACGCAACTTATAGGTACCTTCATTTCCTCCAATTGAAGTTTCGCTGCGATTTTAAGGGAAAGATTCCCCAATTGTTCACAATACAGCTTCAATTTTAAGTGCCTTAATTAATATTTCTCAAGATAAAGCGTGGATTGTGTTGCTCTGTCGTTTCAACGATTGATGCACGGGTTTTCTTCTGCGAATTTTCTTTGTTCTCGGAATTCGCAGTAGACACCCGAATCGGATAACCGATGAGGGTGGAGATTTCGATTCGTGCGAGGATTAGGGTTTTCGGGGAAGGTTTTAGGGATTTGTAGGGTTTAAGTATGCTTTAGCTGTTGATCTAATTCAAATCAGGGTGTTTTTCCTTGGGGGGTTGATGATGGTTGGTTGAGGATGGTGAGGCTTTTAGGATTGACTCGTGGGGAGGTTGATGAACCCAGGGAAATTGCGTCGAGGTCCAATCTGAATAGTGAGTCCAGTGAAAATGGGTGGCTCATTAGGTTCTTTGACTCGTCGTTCTTCTGTGAGTGGATTGCTGTTAGCTACTTGTACAAGCATGATCACTCCGGGGTGCGTGATTATCTCTGTAATAGAATGTATACACTTCCCTTGCAGGGAATTGAGAGTTATTTGTTCCAAGTGTGTTACATGATGATACATAAGCCGAGCCCGTCATTGGACAAGTTCGTCATAGATGTGTGCTGCAAGTCACTTAAGATTGCTTTGAAGGTGCATTGGTTCTTATTGGCGGAGCTCGAGGACTCTGATGATAATGAAGGGATTAGTAGGATTCAGGAGAAGTGCCAGATTGCAGCCACCTTGATGGGTGAGTGGCCTACCCTAATACGGCCTCAAAATGCACCTTCAAGCCCTGGGGGCAAGAACCAAGTTTTGAATAAGATATTGTCATCAAAACAGCGTTTGTTGTCGCTCACGTCTTCACCACCTGCTCAGAGGTCGTTGTCATTCTCACCTTCTTCGGGAAACAATTTGCAGGAGGATGGTAGTCCACATTCTCCTGAGGAAACCAAGTTGTTTAAGAAATTTATGCCAGGTCCAAAGGTTAGAGATGCTTTGCTTTTTAGGAAATCGGTGGAGAAAGATGATGAATACTCTGAAAAGGATGGCTTTTTCAAGAGGCTTTTAAGAGATAGCAAAGGTGATGATGAGTTGGGCCAGAAAATTCGTGATACTTTTCTCTTCCGTAAGTCATCTGAGAAATATGATGAAGATTCTGAAAAGGATAATTTCTTTAAGAGACTCTTAAGGGACAGCAGAGGGGATGATGAAGAATCTGAAAAGGATGGTTTCTTTAGAAGGCTCTTAAGAGACAGTAAAGGTGAGGATGATGATTTAGCCTCAAGTTCAGATGGATTCTTTAAGAGGTTGTTTCGTGATAGCAAGAATGGTTCTGAGGATAAAACACTCACTAAGACAACGGAGGATGAAGAAAAAGAAGGATTTTTCCGAAAGCTTTTCAGAGAGAAATTTGAAGATAAGAAGGATGGGAATGATGAAGGAGATATTGTTAATTCTGAAGAGAAATGTGCAAAGCTTGCTGAAGATGATGAAAAAGAAGGGTTTTTCCGGAAATTCTTTAAGGATAAATTTGAGGACAAAAAAGATACAAATGATATAATTGAAGATGGTACTACCAATGTTGAGGAAGAAGAGGCTTCTGATTTTTCTTTGTTCAAAAGAATTTTTCGCGTGCACCCAGAAGATGGTAAAAGTAGTTCAGCCAATGAAAACAATAATGGTGGCTTGCTTGAAAGTAGTCCAGGTACAGAGAATTTTTTCCGCAAATTGTTTAGAGATCGTGACCGTTCAATTGAAGACTCAGAGTTACTTGGTTCAAAAAAACAGAAAGAGGTGTGTTAAATATTTATTAACAACTAGCATTTAGTTTATTTGCATATTGGTGGAATGTAAACCAAGAAAAAACTCTGAATGAAATCCATACTTAGACACACCAAATAATTTTCTTTTTAATCATACACATGGCTTAATGGCATCATGACATCATGATACAAAATCCATTTAACATTACCCATCTAGATTTTGACATTGATTACATTTTTAACAACCACATTGTTGGCTAGCTGCACTTCTAATCAGTAACAGTCATATTATAGGCATGGGTACATGGCATATCGCGCATACAATAGAGGCTTCAGAAATGATCGTTATTAGTGGCATTGCTGATTGTAGTTGTGGGTTAGAGTTTGAAGAGTAACATTAATATTAATGCATTCTGAACTGTTTTAATTTTCTTCATATGTTTGCTAGTTTCTATATCAGATTACAGCAATTTCCCATATATCACATTTTTATGCCTCTTGGATTTTATCATGCTACTTTGGCAGAAGCATCCTGGATCGCCAAAGCAACGAAATGAGAAAACAAAGCCCCCATTACCAATTAATTCATCGCAGTTCCGGAAACGAGCTTACCATGAGTCATTGGATTTTGTGCTGTCATTATGTGAGACATCATTTGGGTTAGTGGATGTATTTCCAGTTGAAGATCGCAAACATGCCCTGCATGAGGTTATTTCCTTACATTTTTCTTTGATATTTTCTTTATCTAATTGATGTGATTAGAGACGGGATTATGCATATATTTATATACATGTTTAAACCTGCTACACTCTAACACATACATATTCTTTGTTTTTCTCTTTCTCAAGTCGCTTGTGGAGATCAATTTACATTTACAAGAGGTTCAGAATACTGGAGGTACTTCTTAACTATTAATGATATTATTTTAATGATGTTCTGTGGGGCTAAATGGATTCCACCATTTGTCATATGTTTCATCTGAACATATTACACGTTAATTCCAAAGAGTTATCTGAAAATTTTCAGTAGCAGTAATGTTACTTATTGTGGTAAAAGACCAAATCCTTGTTTGGAATTTTACCATGATAAATGGTTTGGTTGTCATGCAAAAATGAGTTTTTTTTTTTTTTTTGGTTAAGTGGGAGAAAATGGTGAAAATTTTCATTCATCTATCATTGCTTGTTTTTCTTTTCTCCAGGAATTAATTTATAGAAATGACCATTATGGTTAGGAGCCCATTTCATAGAGGAAACTAGCAAGAAGTTTTTTCTATTATGTAGTGGAAGTTGTTGTTTGTTGTTTTTTTACACTATGTTTGGATTGATGGAAATTAGTCAAATGGAGTCGAGTGATAATACTAGGTTCCATTGTTTGGATTGTTTATAATAGGATGGAATGTAGCAAAATATGATGGAATTCATTCCATTTCACTCCTTGCAATATCCCTCTTTTTCTTGCCCTCCAATTTGGGGAATATGGATGAAATCATTCCTTTTTTCTGTTTCATTATAAAGATATCCAAATAATGAAAAGGTAACTTTGTTCCATTCCACTCACCATTAGATATCCAAGCACAGCCTAAAAATCCTTTCTTTTGGTGTGTCAATTAAGTCACTGCATTAACTTCACTAGTTCACTTTCAATTTTCATTTATCCTCTTGCTTGTATATGAGTCTTGCGCTTCCTGTATTCCTAGGAGTTTGTTTTCCGTTGGGAAAGGGCATGTACCGTGTGCTTCTTATACCTGAAGATGAAGCTGTTCTCTTGAATTCTAGGGAGAAGGCACCTTACCTGATTTGTGTTGAAGTTTTGAGATGTGAAATGCCAAGGTATTACTGAGATAATAATCCTCATGCGTGTGGAAAATAGTTCACTTAGTAAAGTGTGAATCATATTTCTGATATACTACCCTTCCTGCAAAATATTTGTTATAGCAATTCAAAGGAGACATCCAGTTCTCAAAAACTTTCTAAAGGTGGAATTCCTTTGGCAAATGGAGACGCTCTCTTGCAAAAGCCGCCCCCTTGGGCTTATCCCTTATGGACAGCACAAGAGGTGTATCGCAATAGCAACGATAGAATGTCCAAATCAACTGCTGAGGCTATTGACCTAGCAATGACCCATGTACCTGAGACAAAAGTCAAATTTGTTAGTCTAAATCTTTCGGTGGAAATGCAATTACATGGTCAGCAGGAGAAGACTGAAGCAGATCTATCTAAGGGCCATCGGCATCCTGCTTCAATTAACAGGAGTATACAAGAAGTTGCAAGGCCATATCATGACAGTGATATGGAGTGGGTACGGGTAGTGTTGAAAGCTGATCCTCGGATTAGACTGGAAGATATTGAGGATCAAGCACCACGACGACGGAAGGAACATCGTCGTGTTCCTAGTACAGTGGCAATAGAGGAAGTAAAGGTGAGTCTGTTAATTTTTTTTTCTTCCTTCACTTGAAGAATTGTATTTCATTGTATCAGTGTGTGATGTCTATTGGATGAAGTAAGTAAACTCATCTGATTTTTCTCCAGTACATGAAGATTCCTGTCTACTAATATAATTAAATGTTTAATAGAAAAACATTGTTTATGTACTCCATTACATGATAATATAATCAAGAACTTGAAACATTAAACTTTGCAATCATGCCGGGCATATTTTGTTGGTTATATTTTGTTGGTATGAACCAATAGTATGGCTTATGTAAAGTCATTCTGTTCAGTGAAAGATTCTGCCTTTCACACCAATACATGTAATTTAAGCAAACGAATATAATGTTATGTGTGAATTGGGGTTATATCTTGTGACAAATTGATCGTTCATGTCTTTATTTGGCATTTCCCTGTTAATCTACAATTCAGTTTATACTAACATTTCAAATATGCTAGGCTGCGGCAGCAAAGGGGGAAGCACCTCTTGGACTCCCTTTGAAAGGTGCTGGTCAAGATTCATCAGATGCGAAGCCAAGGGTAAGGCATAATTGTTGTGAGTTTAGTTTTGTTTAACCTTAGAAATATGGAGTTGTTATACATGACATGATTCCTCCATACAGGCTAACGGAATTACTCCCAAAGCTAGTGATGCCTTGTCTGGTGAACTTTGGGTGGTAAAGAAAGAGAGGATACGCAAGGCTTCTGTCCATGGGAATTTTCCTGGTTGGGACTTGCGATCTGTGAGTATATTTATCAATAAAAAAGAATTTGCTTTAAATGTCATTATTCTGGAGTGTCACAAAGATCTGAATTTAATGCATGAGTAAAATAGTATGCATAATATGTATAAAGAAAATCTCATGATCAATCATTTGACATCACATAAAGAGAAGCGTTTTGTATATCTACTAATTCTATATTTGAATTATTCAACCAAGTTAGAAAATAATGCTTATTTGTACTATACATCATACTTTTTATAACTGACTAAAGTGGAAAGCATTGAATAATTTTTCTGAAAAATACTGCAGTCAATATTTTCTAAAATGGTTTGTAAAATTAAACTTGCCAATATCAATGGTCTGAATGAATATTATTCAGCAGTGCAACTATATGAAAGGATGATACAACTTTTTGGACATGGTTGCTTTTTGGATAATATATCATGTTTTGGATTTGGCAGTGAACACTCTTGTTAGGAAAGTGGGTTAGCCATGAACGTGTTGTCTATATATTGCTATTAATGGAATATTTCCTTCATTTTTTCTTCTTTGTATGTTGTTAAAAATTACAGCATACATCTGTAATGTGCATATCATGAGAGAATTGATGTAATTGAGATGGGAATCAGAATATACATTTAGCAAACAAGACCTTGATTTTTCCAATGTGTTGAAAGCTGCACTATTGTATTTTTCTTTATTTTATCAATATGGTTCTGTAAAATGTAATGTATGGTCATTTTTTGTTTTAGATGAGTTATTTGATTATTCTGTTTGAGAATGTGTGCTTTAAGATCACAAATCTTTTAAACACGATGGCATAATTTCCCCTTTTCACATAGGTTATTGTAAAGAGTGGGGATGATTGTAGGCAGGAGCATCTGGCAGTTCAACTTATTTCACACTTCTATGGTAGGTGTCTCTTTCAGACTTTTCCTTTCCCCATTCATATTCATATTTAACCATTTTGTTCCATTCATGTTAATTATGGTGCAAATACTTTTGTTTTTTGCAATAATTTTGCCTTTTGGTGTTTGTTGTTCGTAACAATTATATTTGCTTATGATTATATGGTCATATAGGAGGTTTCTTATATTTCCCTGGACCTTGGTAGGCTGCCTCCTTTTGTTAAGTATAATTTACTTTTTAATAAATGTTGGTTCAGAATTTGCCTATTCTTTGCATATATCGAGTATAATTTGAATGACAAAAGGTGGTATTTTTTCTTTTGGGGAGTTACAACTGGGTTCATATGTGTTGGTTGTGCATTCTGTTTTCACTATGAGCGTGGCCTGAATGATGAATTGGACCTTGGTATGTAGGGAGGGTAAAGGGAAATGAGAAAATATTTAACAAAACTCTTGTTTTGAGGTATTCTTTCATCTTTCCTTTTATATTCACTTCCCTTTCTGGCCAAATTATCCCTCTTTACTTTTGTAATGCAGCAGAGCAGGTTTTGCTCTAACTATTTCTTAAATTTCATTCTCTTCTCATTTTACTGTTTTTTAGAGGGGATAACAGGGAAACTGAATTCATGAAAGATCCAATTGGAAGAAAGATGATAAAAATATATTTCTGATTGATATCTCACTGTACATAATGGCTTATAATATATATACAATGCGAGATACTATTCTTCCTAAAAAACAGCAATTACATCTAATCATATCTATCACTATAAATGGAATAAATCTGTAAATAGAATAAATCTACACTAAATCTGTACAATATCTTAACAATATCTACACTAAATCTGTACAATATCTTAACAATATCTCAACACTCCCCCTCAAGCTGGTGAATGGATATCTATCATTCCCAGCTTGCATGTAAGTTCTTGAAACCGTTCCATGGGAAGTCCTTTAGTTAACATGTCTGCCAGTTGGAGCCCTGAAGGAACATGTGTTGTGGCTATTAATCTGCTGTCCAACTTCTCTTTGATGAAGTGTCGGTCAATCTCAACATGCTTAGTTCTGTCATGTTGGACCGGATTATGAGCAATACTGATTGCTGATTTGTTATCACAAAACATTTTCATAGGAGCTTCATATTTTATTCTCAAGTCATCTAGTATGATCTTCATCCATAGCAATTCACAAACACCTTGTGCCATAGCTCGAAATTCTGCCTCAGCACTTGATCTAGCAACAACATTTTGCTTTTTACTTCTCCAAGTCACCAAATTCCCTCCAAGAAACATGCAATAACCTGATGTTGATCTTCTATCAATAAGGGATCCTGCGTAGTCAGCATCGGTGTATATTTGCATGGATAGGCTTCCACCCCTTTTAAACAACAATCCCCTTCCAGGTGTGGCCTTAAGATACTGTAGGATCCTATCAACTGCCTACATATGTCTAACCCTTGGATCATGCATAAATTGACTGACTATACTAACAGCATATGCCAAATCTGGTCTAGTATGTGCTAGGTATATCAATCTTCCTACTAGTCTCTGATATAGTCTTTTATCAACTTTAGGACTCTCCTCATCACTTCCTATTCGATGGTTTTGCTCAATGGGAACACCAGTAGCCTTGCAACCAAGCTTTCCAGTTTCTTTGAGAAGATCTAAGATGTATTTCCTTTGTGAAATGAAGATACCTTGTTTAGAGTAGACAACTTCAATTCCGAGGAAATACTTCAGTTTCCCAAGATCTTTCATTTCAAACTCAGCTGCTAATTTTTTCCTCAGAAGCTGCTGCTCAACCAAATCATCACCCGTTATGACAATGTCATCAACATACACTAATAAAATAGTGAATTTTCCATCTAGTGTATGTTTAAAGAAGAGGGTATGATCTCCTTGACTCTGTTTGTATCGCAATGAAGTCATCGTCTTCGTGAACCTTCCAAACAAAGCGCGAGGGGATTGTTTCAATCCATACAATGCCTTTTTCAGCCTACACACTTTGTTTGTCTCGCCAGTGATGTTATAACCAGGTGGAGTCTCCATGTAAACCTCCTCCTCTAGGTCTCCATGTAAAAAAGCATTTTTTACATCAAATTGATGTAACTCCCATCCAAAATGAGCAGCAAGGGAGAGCAAGATTCTGACTGTGTTCATCTTGGCTACTGGGGCAAACGTCTCCTCATAGTCAATCCCATATGTCTGTGTATATCCCTTTGCGACTAATCTTGCTTTATATCGATCTAATGAACCATCAAATTGATATTTCACTGTATATATCCATCTGCATCCAACTGATCTTTTGCCATCAGGTCTCTCAACAATCTCCCAAGTTCCATTCTTCTCTAATGCTCTCATCTCCTCATTCATAGCTTGAACCCAATTCTCATCCTTCAATGCTTCTTGTACGGAGGTTGGGATTTGGATAGAGTCTATGGCTGCAATGAAACTCTGGTGCTGCAAAGAAAGGTGTTTAGAGGAGACAAATTGAGAAATAGGATACTTGGCACAAGTCCTTTTTCCTTTTCTCACTGCAATTGGTAGAGTATCTAGGTTAGGCTCACAAGTATTCAAAGGATCATTTTCCAAGTCAGGAATGAAAGAGTTAGTACCTTCAATACTTACCATAGGTTCAGACTCTTGAAGTTGCTGTTGGTTTGATTCAGGTTTCCTTCTCCTTTGATACACCAAAGTTGGTGTAGCTGCTTTAGGTGGTGGAGTAGAGGGTATCAATTCTTGGGTAGAGTCAGATGAGTTTCTAGTAGGAAGTAATGGCTCTTGCGTATTAGTGAAAGGTAAAGGCTCTTGTGTTGGAGGAAAAAATAGGAATGACTCAGGGATAAATGACTCAGCTTCTGAAAGACTCTCCCCCTGAAGCTGAGGACGGAAGAAAGACTCAGTCTCATGAAAGGTGACATCCATGGAAGTGAAGAACCGACGACTGGATGGGTGAAAACATTTGTATCCCTTTTTATCAGGAGCATAACCTATGAAAATGCACTTAAAAGCTCGGGGATCAAGTTTATGACGATGTTGACGATGCACATGAACAAAAACCACACACCCAAAGATTCGATGTTGTAAAGTTTGCATAATAGGAACAGAGGGGAAATGGGATAACATAAGTTGCACAGGGCTCATATTTCCAAGAACACGAGAAGGCATGCGATTAATTAAATAGGTAGCAGTTAAAACAGCTTCACCCCAATATGAATTAGGGACAGACATCTGAAAAAGTAAGGCCCTAGTGACTTCTAATAAATGCCGATTTTTTCTCTCAGCCACACCATTTTGTTGTGGAGTATCCACACATGTAAATTCATGAATAATGCCATGCTTTTTAACAAAATCAGAAAATTGTTGATTCACATACTCCCTACCATTATCAGAATGCAAACGTTTGATAGTTTTGCTAAATTGTGTTTGAATCATATTATAAAATTGGACAAACAATTGAAAAACTTCTGATTTATCTTTCATTAAAAACAACCAGGTTACTCTTGTGCAATCATCAATAAAGGAAACAAACCATTTAGTGCCAGAGATATTAGGAATAGAAGCAGGACCCCAAACATCAGAGTGAATAAGTGTGAAAGGCTCGTCACATTTATTAGAACTAGATGGAAATGACACACGATGGTGTTTTGCAAATTGACAAACATCACAATGAAAAGACTCAACTGACTGGTTGACAAACAATGATGGAAACATAGACCTAAGTAGGGAAAAAGGCGGGTGACCAAGACGCTTGTGCTGTAACCAAATTTGAGAGACTGTAGACTCTGAACTTGTTTGGTGACATGAAGAAAGTACCCTCTGACTGGAACCACCTATAGCTTGTAACTTGAGGAGATAGTATAACCCTCCTGCTTCCTTAGCAACTCCAATCGTCCTCCCCGTGGCAAGATCCTGAAAGACACAATGGGAACGGAAAAAAATGACTGCACAATTATTGTCTTTGAGAAGTTTATGAACAAAAATAAGGTTATGGGAGAGCTGAGGGACATGAAGCACATCATGTAAGTGTAGGAAAGGGTGAAGGGAAACAATACCGGAGCCTGCAACTGAGGTACGGGAACCATCAGCTACAGTTATATGGCGTGTGCCTAAGGTGGAACGGTAAGAAATAAAATGTGGGGTGTGAAAGGTCATGTGGTCAGTTGCACCAGAATCAATTATCCATAAATCCTCAGGTACAATACTAGAAGCATTAAAAGATTGAGAATAGAAATTCTTACCAGACAAGGTTAGAGAGCAAGAGCCAGAGGGCTTACTAAGAGAGGTGAGGAGAGTTCTCAAGTGGGCAAGCTCATCTTTACTAAGGGCTGGAACTTCATTCTCCACTGGTGTATGTTCTGATGTGATGATATTTTCTGAGGTAGTCAGATTGGCCTGACTAGGGGACAAGCCTCGAAATCCTCCCATGCGACTAAGAACATTGTCCTTGCCATGAAGTCTAAAACAATTCTCCTTAGTGTGTCCAGGCTTCTTGCAATATGAACACCAACGATTATCTCGGGAAGGCTTCAAAGAGGTTGAAGAAGGTCCTGATTTTGCTGTCTTACCTGCAACCAAGGCGGATCCGGCCGTGGGTTTGTCGTCAAGCATAACAGCTCTACGACTTTCCTCGCCTCGAACAGTGTAAAACACCTCAGACAATGAGGGTAGTTTCTCTTTACCCAGAATCTGAACCCGAATAGGGTCATATTCTGGATTCAAGCCAGAGAGAAATTCAAAGACCCTATCCCTGTTAACAAAATCTGTCAGGATGGAAGCATCTTTGCTACATTCCATCTGCAGATTCTGGTATTGATCCAATTCAGCCCATAGACCAGTAAGAATCCCATAGTAATCTGTCATAGTCATTGCTCCTTGCTTGATTGAGAAAATCTTCGTCTTCAACTCATAACAAGTAGCAATATCTTGCTTCTTAGAGAAAGTCTGGTGAAGGACATCCCAAATCTCACGAGAAGAGGATAGGAACATACAATTACGACTTACATCGGGTATCATAGAGTTCCACAGCCATGTCATAATAAGAGAATCTTCATCATCCCAAGCCTCAAAGTGAGGGTCTTCCTTGGTAGGAGGATTTCCCTCAATGTGGGATAATTTTCGACGACCTTTGAGAGTACGCCGGATAACTTGAGCCCATTGCAAATAATTTTTCCCATTCAAGTGATAGGTAGGGTGTAGGACAGGAAGGTCATTAGGATTTAAAGGTGTAGGTGGATTGGGAGAGGAAGTTGAAGTGGAATGGGTAGCATTAGTGGTGGTTTGAGGGGTGATTTTAGGTGTTTCGGATTCTGCCATAGGTAAAGGGTGGCCGGAGGTAGGTCAGAGTGATGCTGCGGTGGTCGGATATGAAAGAGAGGTTGGAGAAAAAATGGCCAGAAAGTTGGCCGGCAGCGGTAACAGTAGTGGGTGTGGGAGAATACGACGGAAGAAATATTGGGAAAACAAAAAAAAAGAGGCGTTAGGGAAGAGACAACAATTAAGGTTGTAGAAATTGTCCAGCAATGAAGGCTGGAATGCAGCGGAAGGTGTTCAGGCTCCCAGGTCGGGAGCTCTGATACCAAATTGGAAGAAAGATGATAAAAATATATTTATGATTGATATCTCACTGTACATAATGGCTTATAATATATATACAATGCGAGATACTATTCTTCTTAAAAAACAGCAATTACATCTAATCATATCTATCACTATAAATGGAATAAATCTGTAAATAGAATAAATCTACACTAAATCTGTACAATATCTACACTAAATCTGTACAATATCTTAACAATATCTCAACAGATCCTATTCTTCTAAGGACAAATGTGTGTTTTTATGATCTCAGTTTAAGTTCCATTTTGGATTTGTAAATTGAAATGGAAGTATGTAAAATTAAGAATGGAATTATCTAGTGAACAAGTTGGATGCACCTAAGATTTGTTGATGATGCATGATTGGATCTTATTTACTATTATTTTGATAACAGATTAGCTCCGCATGCCGCAGACCCTTGTCTGTTGTGTTTCTTGTTCTGTTGTTTACAATCATTACGTTTTAATACCAGATATTTTCCAAGAAGCCGGCCTACCTCTCTGGCTGCGCCCTTATGAAGTTCTATGTACTTCTTCTTACACTGCTCTTATTGAAACAATTCCAGATACGGTAATGCCATGCTTACACATTTCAAATTTGTCGAAACTTCTATATTTTTGTGTTTAATAATTATTAAATTTATATTATATGTAGGCTTCTCTACATTCTATCAAGAGTAGATATCCCAACATCTCAAGTTTACGTGAATTTTTTATTGCCAAGTATCAAAAAGATTCTCCAAGTTTTAAACTTGCTCAGGTAATGAAGAGATATCATCATGTGAAGTTACACTGGCATTATTGTGGACTGATCTTGTTCATCTTATAAGTTGCAAGGAATTTTTAATCGAGTATCTGTGCCACTAGCATATATTATGTTTCATCCCCTCCCTTCCAAGCGGCCACTGACATTTAATTTCATGTTTTCTTAAATACAGGTAACACATTCACAGAAAGGAAAGAGCTGAATAGATATATGTTTATCCTGGTTGTTTGTTTTCTTATTAGTTTATCTCAGAATTGCAAATCCCTGCTGCGACAAGCTCACAATTTACTTCATGATGCAACCCGTGCATAGGCTAAATAGAAAATTCTAATTCAACCTAGAAAACCTGCCTGACCACATAAAATATTCCAAAATGTGGGCATAAGAACATAGCATAACGTGCATGTATGTTCAAAAAACGTTTCTATTGACAATCCAGCATAATCTCTTCTGATATCCAATATTTACAACACCTGAGAAGCATCCAAAAACATAACCACATTCATATTATTAAGCAATGGTATTCGTTTCTCTCCCCCTCCTGTTGGTAATCCTGTCTGGGATGTACTATAGTTTGTTTTCTTTCAGTACTTTCATTAACATGATGTAATTGTACTGACTTCCCTCCCTTTCCTTTTCTCTGGCTTAATTTTCTAGTGTGGTTTAGCTCCCCCAAGTTTTGAATGCTCTTTCTTTCATCATTTACTAAATCTATTTGTGGTGCAACACACCTTGACTCTATGTTAAAATGGAGATGTCATTTGCTATAATTGATTTGTTTATTTCTTTTTGGGTTCTCAGAGGAACTTTGTTGAAAGTATGGCTGGATATTCCCTGGTTTGCTACCTTTTGCAGGTTTGAAACATCTTAGTATGCAGATGCATGCATTTTCTGTAACTGGTGCAATACCTGCTTAAATTAATGTGTAATTTTGCTGTTTATTGTTGTTGGAAGATTGTGTTCTACCCACTCATTTTTTATTTCAATCCAGGTGAAGGATAGGCATAATGGAAACCTCTTACTGGATGAAGAAGGTCATATTATTCATATTGATTTTGGCTTTATGCTTTCCAATTCACCTGGTGGTGTTAATTTTGAAAGTGCGCCCTTCAAATTAACCCGAGAGCTTCTTGAGGTAAAACTGAGACCATGGCTGTTTAATATACACCTAATTTTAGGGTCCATTTGATTATTTACTAGCTTTTATGTATACAACAACCAAGTTAATGTGATTGTACTAGGTCATGGATTCTGATGCTGAGGGCATGCCTAGCGAGTTCTTTGATTATTTCAAGGTAGAAGATATATAATGATGATGATGTTTGCTAACTTCCACACATTTGTGTGTATGTTAGCATCCTTCACATTTTCTTTTGGACCAAAAAAACCATCTTTCTTTGTTAAAATAACTATAAATACTGATTTTTTATTTCTACTTAATTAATATTTAATATTTTTCTGTTACCACAGCCATATTTTTCTCCCTTTTTTTTTCTCCTTTGTACATGTGATGTAGTTTGATTTCTTTATCAAGTTTCTGTGTTGCAGACTTCCTGTGAGTTGAAGGCTGCTGTGCAACATATTATAAAACAAAAGATCAATTGAAATGCTGGCATCTATTGTTGAGTTTGGTAATTGCAAGAAAAATAATTAAAGGCTGCCACACACACACACACACACACACGCACACATATATGGAGTATATCCAGTGAGAGGTGTTTGTTTAATATAAAAGGTGAGAAGGTAAATCTTGATCATTCAACTATATATGAATGGATAAGATTAAAAAAAGTTTAATGATCACATGATTATTTTAAAATGTCAGGTAACTTAATGGTTTAATCTTAAGTTCTTAACTATTCCTGACTTGATATAATGGTCAAGATTCATCCCTTTCACTGTCACATCGAAAAGTCCTCCCATTTGATACATTGCCTATATATATCTTGGACCTTTGCATGAGCCATAAAATCCAGCACCACAAATTGTAGTGTAGAACATGCTCTAAATCCAACATGTAATCCTATGTCCTTGCACTCTTCCACTGAATCCCCCCTCCCAATGTTGTGTAATTAACTACACTCCTCTCCCCTGTCCACTCCAACACATGACATAAAAGCTAATTTCAAGTATGCTGTTGGTGGAAATGCACACTTAGGGAGTAAAAAAATAGGAGAGAAGAAAAGGTTATTGGGGATTTGAGGTAACTAAAAAGGTCAAATAATAGTTAAATTTTAAGTTTTTATTATACATTATTTTAAGTTATTATAATGAAGATGAAATTGGTTTTTTAGTCCAAAAGAAAATATGGAGTATGCTAACGTACAATGAATGTGTCGAAGTTAGCAACCCCCATATATATAGTCTGCAGGCATATGGCCTATTAGCTCTAAATTTGTCCAACCCTTTGTCCCCTGCTATCCAGGTTTTATGCATTCAAGGGTTTCTTACTTGCCGTAAGCATGCTGAGCGTGTTATTCTTCTTGTTGAGATGTTGCAGGTAATATAAATGTTTGCTTGCTGCTGTGGTCCCATTGTCTTGTAATATGTTGCCTGTGTTTATAATCAGTTCCGATTTCTCATAACAGAACAACTGGTTGTGTCTACTTTTGGTTGTTAGCCCAAACCTAATTCTTGCTGTTCCCTGCTTTGCTATCTGCCACCTAGTTTTAGGCCACCATTGGGAACTGTTTAATGTTCATTGAGATGAAGTTTATACCTTTTTCTTCTTTATAAAGCGATGTATAGTATTATATTTCCAAACAATTAAATGCTCAGATCCTTGAACAAAGAGCAGCTATCTGACATGATTCCTGTAGTGAATTTTGATTGTTCTACAATTAGGTTAAAGTGTAAACTTAGTCTTAAAATTACTTGGTCAATGAAGTGCTTAAGAATCTCTGATGCACATTGGACATCTTTGAACTATGAAATAGAAACAAAATATAGGCATCAATATCTTCCTTTTTAATCTTGTTAAACATTTGTTTGCTAATTTTGGAATTGGTAAAAGACTACTCTTTGGAAGCTTGTAGCGAGCCTGTCTTTACATTTTAAGATAGTTATTACAACCTCTAATCATATATTCTGTGAAGAACCATTCATTAAACAATATCTACTAAAGGAGCAGGAGTCAGAAGGTATATGTTTGGTGTTGAGATTTGTGCAAAAGGTTGCACTGTTGGCCCATATTGATATCTTTTTTTTTTAAGATAAAGTGTTTTTAAGTCAAAAATGTTTTAAAAAAATATAATAATAATATTTTTTTATTTTTTATTTTTTTGCAAAAGTAAAAGCAAAAACCTAAAAGAAAGTTGTTTTCGTGCTTTTCTCAGAAGTTAAAAATAGTTTAAAAAAAGAACCTCTAAAAGGGTTGTATCATAAAATCATTTTTCTTAAAAGCTTAAAGCAACAGATCTTACATTTGTATGATTAGAGGTTATAAAAATAGAGGGTTCCATATTTCCCTGCCTTTGTGGATGATGCTTGATTGTAGCCTCATCTTGCTACACGGTCCCGAGTATCACTTATTTTATGTTGCCTCATGAAACTCAAATGTGGGTGTCTAATGTCGAGTTTCAAGAAAATGATACTTTATACGCATGGGCATGGGCAGGGGCATGGTAGGAGAAAATCAGGAAATACCTTCCAATTCATGCTGGATTTGCGCTTAACTGTTGTTTTCTAATGTTGGTATCAGGAGTCTGGTTTCCCCTGCTTTAAAGGTGGTCCCCGGACAATACAGAACCTCCGAAAACGATTTCATCTCAATTTGACAGAAGAGGTTTCAATGCTAAATATTAGTTACTCTCTTAACTGTAATTTTTTTTGCGCGTGTTTGTTACGTTTTTTCCTCTCTCTTGGCAGCAATGTGTATCTTTGGTGCTTTCACTGATTAGCAGCAGCCTGGATGCATGGCGGACACGGCAGTATGATTATTACCAGAGGGTTTTGAATGGGATATTATGAGATACTTTGTCAGTGGCGATCATTTGCATGTTCACTTTTGAGTAAGCTTGCACGGTGAATGCCCATCAATTAGTATTTGCATTTTTTAAGTCATGGGAGGGTGGTCGGTTCACCGTGTTATGGCTTTAGAGTTTTTGTGAGAGGTAAGAATTAATAGGTGGCAGTGTACAACCTCTTTTCTCCTGGTGGCGGTGGGTGGAAGATTCTTACACCCCGAAGCACTTCAACATTCTGAGGATAAATTTACTCAAGCCAAGTCTTCGATCCCCCCTCCCTTGTTTCTTGTGAATGAACCCTGCTACTTGGAGAAGTTGTGTTAGCTTCCTATATGCTGAGAGTGCAAATTGTACAGTGGTGATAGCGGGAGTAAGAAGCAGATTTATATTGGATATGGGTATGAGTGCTGTGTAAACTGTTTGATTCATCAAAGTCTTGGTTTGAAGGTGCGTTGCATTGTTGAGCATATGACCTGGTGCCTTTTTTGGTATCCGTTATCATGGGCAGACCTCCAATATTGGCGGCGAACTGCTCTGTTATTTTTTCTATCCCAGCTGATCTATGGCGTGCCTTCCCAGAGTTGATTCTTCAATACTTACACTGGAAAATTGTTCTCAAAATTCTTTGATGATGTTTGATTACATCATGTGTAATTGATCCTGTTTACTTTCACGGTGAATTTTGTTCACCTTCATATCTATTATACAAAAGTTTTGGTGGCATCGTTCCTGGAACGCAGTTTTTCCATTTCCCGAGACCGTGCCTTTAATTCTTATAAACTGCACTTTATAAGTGTTGATTTCATTCACAGTCTGTCGTTTGGGAATTACTTTGGATCAACGTTTATGTGGTTGGCCGATTCAGTCCCTATCTAGATGTGGAAGGAACTCCATAATAGGTTCGAGAACATCCAAAGATTTGCTTGTCATCAATGTATTTGAGAACTCCATAAGAACTAGCTCATGTAATTTTAGATCAAAGGTGATGATTAAGTAACCCTGCATAGAGTAGCGATTCTAACATTTGGATTCTTGAGATTGCCTTTTTTTTTTTTTTTTGGCAATTGCAATTTACTTTACTAGATCAATTAGTGTTGAGGTTTCAAGCAAGTATTTATTTAGGTTCCTTTAGAGAAAAATTAATACTTAGACTAACAATTTAGACCATTTAAGCAAGTATTTATTACTCGTACCACTAAAAAGATAAGTAAAATTGATATATAAAAGATATGAATATTATATTTTAAATGAATAAAAAATTTTAAATCATTAATTTAATAAATAGAAAGGAGGAGAGTTGTGTTAAGCATTTGATAATAAACATAAAACTTGTTAAAAAATGTTATATAAATTACATAATGTAAGAACTATGTCATTATTTAGAAGTAACACATTGCATGACTTGAGTACAATGTTAAATGAGCTAAAGTTGTTGCATCAATGCGTAAGGGTTATCATATTAAATGTTAAATGAGTAAGGGTTATCATATTTAGCTAGATAAATGAGAGTAAAGAAATTAATCTATTTAAAAATTTGTACTTTGATATAATTCATGATATATTGGTACTTTGATAGGAAAGTTGCTGAAAGTAGTTAACACTAATTTGTAGAAAGATTAACATTAAGTGCATTCAAAAATCAAAATAGGTTAGAATTAAGATTAAAGAGTTTAATATTATAAGTTTCAAACTTTAGTATACAGAAAAAGTTAAGAAAAAGAATAAAGCATAACTATAAATAATACTTGAAAAAATAATGTGATAGAAATTAAAAGAATTATAAATAGGATTATGTCCTTAAAATTATTGGTTATCCAATACATTATTAATATCATCAATACTTATGCTTCACAAGATATCCCCAAAGTCCTTTTGAAAGCAAAGTTTTGAGATAATTTAAAGGAATTGTTCTAAGACATTTCGTAAATTGAAAAGAGTTTTATAGATGAATACTTTAATGATTATGTTAGTTGTGAGGTAAAATAATTTATAAGAGTTTATTGTAATTTTAGTTTTTGAGAGTTAAATTAAGTAAAAGAATCTATTCTTAATTTCTCAATGACCTACTATTTCTTTAATTTTTGACTCAATTATTTTATATAAATTTTGCAATCCCTTATTATTTTCTAAAGTAAATCCACATTAATTTTATAACTGACTAGTTATAATAAAAGAAAATTCATATCTAAAAGTCTTTATTTTACTAAAATAGTCCTCCTTAAATCTTTACCTTAATTATTACAATGTTTTTTTCATTCATTTTTTGCTAAAAAAAATTCTTTATTCTTTTAAAAATTAATTTAATTCTCAACTTACTTGCCCTTGAAATTGTTTAGTTTTTAATAATTGCTTAGCCTACTTAACATAAAAATTCCTTAATTCTTTACAAGTTGGAGATAAAATAATATTAATAATCAAGAAGATAAAATTTCAACATATAAATATACTAAATCATATATATTTAAGCATATGAGTAATTATATAAAAATAAATTATATCTTACATTTACTCATTTTTTATACTGATTTGTTTTTTCTATAAGAAATTGTCAAGAAGTTTAAAAAAAAAAAACCTATGTTGATGACATAATTGAATGATCAATATAAAATCTCAAATAATATTAACAAGTGATTGATATGTTATTTGTGTTTTATGTACAATTTGTTAAATTATAAAAAATGATATAATAAAAAACTTTTTAAAAAATTATTGAATAGGAATAAAAACATATATACAATTTCTTTTAAACATATTTTTTATGTTTTAAATTATATTTTTAAAAATTTGTTTAAAATCTGTACCATCCACGCAGGGATTTTATCTTGTTCTCTTCTGTACAAGGCTATTGCCAATCATGTGGGTGTTATAAGTGACTATGTATAATGCTATAATAAAATATAGTAGTTTTTAATCTAGTAGTACGTGATTTTTATCCTATATGCAAATATGTTGGTTTTATTCTTCCCAATAACAATTCCTATATACTTTTTTCAAACATTTTAACACATTCAAGAACTAGTCCCATGTCAATTAAATTTATCTCTGGAAAGAGTAGAATAACCCATGATGAACTTGAGCATGGAACACCCTATAAAATAAGTTAAAATTAATTTTAATTATTTTTGCTAAAAAATTATATTAAATTGGACTTGTTCATTGTATGGTAAACTAAATTAAAAATAAAAATATTTTAATTGTATTTTAAATTTTAATATGCTACTGCAAAAATTTTATGAAATATAAGATAAAATATATTTGTATCCAAAAAATAATTAATAGATATATTATTAAGATAAATTGTAAGATTATTAATAATTATAATTTTTATTATTTTGAAGTAAATACACTATATCATGTTTTAACTTAATTTTTTTTAATTTTTTAGTTTGTTTATTTTTAAAAAATATATCCAATAACATCATTTGATATTAGTTAAATATTTTAAATATATATGTAAATACATGTGTATATTTACACACACACACACTATAAAAATGATGACTACAAACTTCTAAAATAAAATAAAATAAATATTATTAATTTTTTTTATGAAAATTTATAAATGTTATCATGTTATTTCAAAAAACTTAAAAGGTAATGAAATTTATAAATATTATTTTACAATGAACAATATTAAATATTTAATAAATGTTAACATGTTTTTAAATTATTTATCACGAATACATATGATTTTATCAGTAAATGTTGTTAAAAATATTGACAGAAAATTAATATATATAATTTACATATTTGATTAAATTTAAAAATAATATTTTTTACTTGTCTAATAATTATTTTATTGTAACATAGATATTTTATTTAATTATTTATTTACCTTTTAAACAATTTAAATATAAACTTACTGTTACTATATAAATAAATGAATATACTTATTAATGATAAGTATAAATATAAGGATTTTTTTTATAATTGAAAATTAATGAAACTTTAAATAATGAATTACATTAGGTAAATTTTATAGATACACATGTTTATTTTTTATATATTTACACAAAAAAGTATCTGTATCCCTTCAAATATAGTGTTATTGTAAAGTTTAATTTTATTAAATTTCACAAAAATGTTGTACAACAGATTAGAGCCTCTTAGCCACAAAAATATAAAGGAATGTGAAGCTGTGTATGCAAGATATTGTATATTTTTTTTCAATTCTAAAAAATAATTTTCTTTTAGTGATGATATATATTTAAATACAATTGGTCTTTTTCTTCATATTCTCCGGGGGGGAGGGGGGGGAGAGAAAATATATTTAGACTTTACTTAGTTCATTTTTTTAATTTATTTGTTTTAAAGTAAATAAGTTTTGATTTTGTATATTATACATGTATATTTAAAACTATCATTTATTAAATATTTTTCCAAAAATTATTGACAATTTAAAAATTAGAAATATTTTTTATTGCATAATAAGTTATTTCACGAAAAGTGTAGACAAAAATATAAAAATTCTTTTATTCTCAAAAGTAAAATCTATGTACGTTTTATTAAATAAAAATAAAGGACAAAGCTTACAATAGCTAATAAAAATTCACATAAAATTGATTGAATAATAAAAATAATATATATTTAAAAAAAAAAAGCATGGCTAGAAGCAATCCTCTTACTGTTTATACTATTTAGTATACAAACCCAAAATTTGACAGCAGTTTCAATTTTCAATAGTGTGAAAGAAAATTTTCTTTGCCGCGTAGCTCTTCCCAATATTTCACAAGAAGAAAACACAAGCCCTTAATATAGAAAGAAACCCCTCACCCAAGAAACTAATTTAATTTTAATTAAAAATAAAAAATATTGAATATAAATGGAACCCTTCCCTCAAATCGTAAGTGTTGTAGTCAAAATTCAACGAAGATTGAAATCGGAGTGCGGAGTGTCGCGCTTCCACCATCTTCCTTCCCCGGTAAGCATGAATGACCCAACACAACACAAACACACCCTTCTATTTGCTTTTGATTTCTGAGATGAATTGAATTTGGTGTGTTAGGGTTCCACTGTGCCGATGACTTTTCTTCTCAGAAAGGGATCGTCATCTATTGTGTGCCATTTTCCCTTCATGAACCGGGGCAGGCTTTGGTGTTCTTGGAAAATTTTCTTCCGCCACTGGACTTGACGCTCCGCTTCCGCATTAGGGTTTCATCTATTCACTCTTTAGTGCTTTTTTTTCCCTTTTTTTTTTATTATTTTGAAACGCGATTCTTCTTCCGACGCTGCGAACGAGCTTCTTTCTCTTGGATTCGGGTGTGGTTTAAGCTGATAGATTCTGAAGCTCTTTTTGTATTTTGGGTTTTTTTCTTTTTTTGTCTCGATGGCCGAAACGAAATTGATTCCAGGGTTTCGGTTTCATCCCACTGACGTTGAGCTGGTTGAGTACTTTCTGAAGAGGAAGGTGTTGGGTAAAAAGTTCCCTTTTGACATCATTGCTGAACTTGATTTATACAAGTATGCTCCATGGGATCTTCCAGGTTTGCTTGTACCCTAGTTTTTCTTCTGTGGTAGAGTACTTTATTGTGTGTTCGTAATGGTTTGTGTTTCACTTAATAAGGTTTCATTTTGTTGTTCAGATATGTCTTTGCTCAGAACTGGGGATTTGGAATGGTACTTTTTTTGCCCTCGTGGGAAGAAATATTCCACTGGAGGGAGGATGAATCGGGCTACCGAAGCTGGGTACTGGAAGACTACTGGGAAGGATAGGTCAATTGAACACAAGGATCGAGTTGTGGGGATGATAAAAACACTGGTTTTTCACACGGGTAAAGCGCCGAAGGGAGATCGAACTGATTGGGTTATGCATGAATTTAGACTTGAAGACAAATATCTAGCTGATAAAGGCATTCCACAGGTAAATAACTTTGACTGAGGAAATGTATGTGTCTGTGTGTGGTTTTGTTGTTGGATGTATGTGCAGTTTGTGGCTTGAGTGCATGTAAGGATGTCTAGTAGTCTTGCTACTATTATTGACCTTTGTTACACTGGAATAGATTCTAAAAGATTTCAGCTTTTGTTGGATATGACATCAAAATAGAATTTTGTCTTTTTATGTTTAACCTATCTTAGCCCAAAAACTGATTTATGGTAGTAAATACTCTACATATGCTTGACTTATATGGCTTAGGATTGGAGCCTCTATTTGTTATCTTATTACTGTGTGTTTGACTAATTTAACATCCTTTTGTGCATTCTTTGGTTTGTTTGTCTGGTTGTTCTTCTTGGGAAATTATTTTATTGTTACACTGGTTTTTTGTATTGCAGGACTCCTATGTGATTTGTAGGGTATTCCAAAAGGAGGGTCCTGGTCCAAGGAATGGTGCACAGTATGGTAAACCATTTGATGAGAAAGACTGGGATACAGAAGAGGAAATTGATAGTGTACAATCTGTCCCTGTTGCTAATGTGTCTACTCCAGTTCCTATTGATCCTAGCCCAAGTCAAATATCCGTTGCAGATGACATCCATCCCTCTACAAGTGGATGCATTGGCTTGACCTCTGTATCATGTGTATCAGAATTGATGCCCTCTTTCTCGGCACATCCTTCAGCTTCAAACAATGAAGTTGATGATGACATTTTATGTTTGCTTAATTCTTTCAATGATGATGCATTGGCTGTGAACGAAAACAACAGAATTGAGGTGTGCATTTATACTTGTGCATTTTTTTTGGAAATCTTGGTGTGACTTTTTGCTTTTTTATGACTCTTGTAAGATGCTCCCCAATTTTGGTAGTCTCTGGTTTTATCTGCCAACAGATTTCCTATCGTTTTTGTTTAGTATATAGCTCCCCATAACCTTGTTCTTGGTATATCTTTGATGTTTCTGTGTATATATCATCCTGGCTTGGTTTCATTTGTGTTTTATTTACTGACTCGGATGATGCTTTAATGTTGTACTTTGTTCTATACATGTCTGAGCTTAAATGTATACTTTAGAGGATTGAAGGGAATGCCACAATCTATGGTTATCTACTTTGCTCTATTGGATAGTATTATTTGAGGATCTCCTTTCCCCTCTTCCTTTACCCCTCAAAAAACTTGTAAATTGTTGATTAGTTTTACTAAGAAATAAGCTAAGTAGGCTATATGGCAACCTTCCCTGCTTCTTTGTATAGGGAGGGTGGGGTGTTAGTTTTTATTATATTTTAGTCTATAGTAGTTTGGCATTTTTAGTTTTCTCATCCTTGTAAGTTTCTGGGAGGCATAAAAGTATGTTTGACTAACCTTCTAAAACTGGAAGACATAATTGTTGAACAATTGAAGCTAGTAATCATGCAGTTGGAAAATATAATGTAAATGTTATACTTGTATATTATCTCATCCATAAATTTATAGCGAGGCTTTTTCAATTGATTTCAACAGTATAGTATGTACACTTGCTATCTATTCTATTTGTGCTTTATCGTGCATCTCTCGTATTTATGCTAATTTTGTGATTATGGGATGACAGAAGGTTGATAATCCTGGTCAGGCTAACAATGCTGAAGGCACACCAAATTTTGATCCAAATGAGATTTTTGAGAACTTGGGAGACCTTAACAGCTTGGTTGGATTAGGTGAAGGCGGTTTTTCCTGTGGCAAGAATACAAGTGATATGCTTTATATGGGTGATGACTTGTGGTTTCACGACCCCCAAGACTTCTTGGAGTTAATTGACCTAGATGCGCCATTGGGCATGCAGAATAAACATGGTAGTTTAAGCCAAGATAAGCAAGGTTAGAAAACTGAAAGAAGTTTCACAGAAAATTGATAGAACTGTAGCAACAAGTACCTAACTTGGATTAGAAAAAGCTATAGATTCTCTTTTATGTTCCAATTAAAAATTATCGTGGCTCGAATTGACTATTTGAATATATATTTCTGTAATAAGTTAACATGATATCAACTGATAAGAATGTTGAAAGCTAGGTTCCTGTAATTCGTTGGATTAAGTTTTACTTTGTTTGATTAAAATTTGTATCTGCTGGAAGTGTGGGTTTAGTTAAGTGTTTGCAAATTTGAGTTTGAATAAACTGGATCTTATAGAATTGATTTTGTTTAAAAGTGAATTTAAATTGATATAATTTATATTCTTTTTTAGAAGTTTGTCGTAAAACATAATATAAAATTTTCAATTTAATGTAACTTTATAATTTATTGCGTGTACTCGAATGGAAGTTAGTGTTAAAAATAATTTTGAATCAGACCTACTAAATATGTTGACACAATAATCAAAGCATATTTGCATTAATTAAATTTAATTTTGGACGTATTTTTATACGTGCGTGAGTTTTTTCAAAATCTATGTTCGTTGCATTTTTGCGTTGAACATTAATCTTGGGTATTGTGATGTCAAAATGATAATTTTTGGGGGGTTAAAATTGTAGTTGGCTACATTTAATTAATAAAAGAATCTTGATTGCTCTATACTTCGATTTTAAAAACGAGTTTCTTTTTATTTTCTTTATAGTTGATACATTTCTATAATAACTATGAATTTAAAAAATGTTAATTTTAAGAATTGCTTCTTGATTGAGATGTTATATATGAAAATATTAAAAAAAATAAAGATTATGATGTTTTTCATATATATTTTTGAAAATTTTAAAATTTATAAAGTGAAATTAATATTTTATAATTATTAGTGAAAATAATAAATTAAATGTTTCGTAAATAAAAAAATCTTAATAACATAGTTACCATTTCGGGAGTCAAATCGATTTGTTGGTGGCGAACATTTGTAGAAATGTTATTGTGAAAGCATTGTACAAGTAAATGAGTTTATTCGGCGAACAATGGATGGCGGCAACAGAAGTAGAAAACAGAGAACGTTTGATTGGCAAAACCAGTTAATATCAGTTTTCGGAATAGATGAAAATAGAAAGTACGTCGTCAAGCACATACGTTATTGTTAGTCCACATCCACGGATGAAGAGTAAGTGCGTCTTTCCTTAAAGCAAATACTACTTTATTTAAGACAAATTTATATGCTTACGTTATTCTTTTCGTTCGTTGCATAAAAGTGAATAAGAATTATTTTAAGATATCTTCCATTCTCTTTTCTTCAACTCAATTGTCTGTTCTATCCAATCATCACGGTGATTTTTTTAATTTCAATTTTTCTTTTATTATTCACATTCGCCCACTTCATTCATCTTTCTTTTTTCATTTCCCGATCACTAATTCGATCTAAATACAAAGTTGGCATCAACTTACTTAATCCGATCCCTAAGGATTTCGTGTTCCTGCTTTCCAGTTGGAACATCTAGCAATTAATTTCTCAAATTCTTGCCTAAAAAAGCAGAGTTGTGAATTGAATATCTCATTTTACCAACACAAGTGCCTCAAAAATTAAGTCACATGGGCTTGGTCTTTAGAAGCTGTGTTGTGCAACTTGTGACAATTTATTCATCAACCTAATTTTAATTAATTATTGGACAGCTTGGAGCCACAAGGAATAAACAAGCAAACAAATAAAGAGGGGAAATTCTCCTAGAAAAATTAATAATACTATTTAGGCATGAAATCTCCAACGATCTATGGAGTTTAGCTACGTTATTCAGTGTACATGGTTCAGAATCCCTCACCTAATTGCAACTCTTTACACAACGACAGTAAAAAATGAGAAATAGTGGTATACTTCACCTTGATTCAATAGCATAAGTTTCAGAGCCTCTTAAAAATGATCGACGCCACCAAATTTGGAATGCCTTGCTTAGATTGGGACATTCAGTGCCATGCCTTGAGAAGTGCCTAAACCATTCCATGAACAGCAAGTATTGTTGATTTAGAGGCAGAGTAAGAAGTGTCTGACCCATAGCCTCTTGCAAGACCTTTATATCAAGCCCTTTTCTGCATCTTTGCAACCACCCAAAGTCCAACAACATAGGCTTGAACCATCCTTGAAGAAGCCCTGATCTAGCTTCCAACCGGCATTGTAATTTTCTTGTAGCCATTGCAACAAACAGAATTGCCGAAACTCGACTTAGTTCATATCTAATCATGGGGGATGCATTATCATGCATTTTAACAAGTTGGTGTTGATTTGCCCATGTATCCACAAAGTCCTCTGCTATTTGCCCATCAAGCATGATTTCGAGCAACCAGTTGATGTTATCAACTTGTCTTGAGACACGCTCAATTAGTGGTTTATTCTTATCTTTCTTTGTCAATCTTTCAGGAGAGATGGTGCTTGATGCCTCTTCAAAGAGGCTTACCAATGAGTCAAGACATGAGTGGCAAACAGAATACAGATCTTCCTTGCTGAGGTCAAGATGATTCTTCTCATAGACTGAGCTCTTGCAAAGAAGACCCTTCACTAGTGACTTCAATTCATTTCTTGCATTGGCATCCACACAAGTGGTGATAGACCAAACTAGTTGTCTAGCTACATTTGGTTGTGGATCTACCGAATCGTGCAAGTAAAGCCTTCCTAGGATGTCTCTTGTTGTTGCTTCATCAAACTTGAATCTAGTGAATAGGCTCCTCAATTTTTCTTCCTCTTCTTCAGTCCAAGGAACAGCTTCAAGGTATTGTAAACATGACAACACACCCTTAGTGAACATGATGCCTGCTGACACCTAGAAATGCAATGGGAGAACCATGTAAGAGATTGAAGAGGCACCAATTTGCACGCTCAACACAGACAAAGACTGCTTTAACACCAAAATCATCAAAATGTTCATTTGCAAGCTCCGTGTCTCTAAATATTTCCTTACCATAACATTTTCTTTTAATTTCATGTCACTCTTTGAACTGATCCTAAGGAAACAGTTTATTCCATCAAATGAAAATCTTTCTGTGGAAATATAATTAAAATTAGAGCTTTGTTAACCTTACTTTTTCATACTGAGATAAGTATCTAAAAGTAAGAAATTTTTATTAAAAAAATATATTTATTATATTAAAAATTTAAGAGTATAATAAATATTTCTTTTTAATAAAATATTGCTATTAAGGGTTAACATTTTTCATAAAAAAAAAAAATAGTACAGGGACACAAGGGAAAAAAACTCAAACACCATATCTAGCATGCCTTGGGCGCTTAATAAAACTTGAAAAGTTTTATAATAGAACATTGTATATGACCCATAATCTTCACAATCCAACCCATCTAGTCCCTAAACCACATTTATCCAAGTGCATTATAAAAACCCTAAATCAGAAGCACATAAAGGAATGTAATTTGCAATTGAAATGAAAACAACGAAAGTTAAAACTGTAATGATACCAACACAAAGACCGAAAGCGAATTAAAGGCATAGAACACAGACCCAGAATGTAACAGAACACAAATTAAAATTTTTTGTTTTTAATAATAAACGAAAGTAAGTGGGAACCTCCAAAACGTCAATGGATCGAAAAACGCCAATTTTGAGGAGCCTTTTGGTAACATCATTGTCATTCTCAAACATAAGCTCAATGGTGTCTCTGAACACTCCCAAGTTGTCAACTTCAGGAACCTCTATTCTACACATTTTGGTGCTTCCACTCGAAGACGAAACCCCTTTCTTATAATCCGCTATCAACCCCGCAAACACTTCCGAATTCGCACACAGAACCCCCGAATTCAGCTCCAGAACCATACACCCACCGTTCTTCCCTCTCAGACTCATTCTCACGTCAAGTCCCTCCCTTTCCGGGGCCGGCGACACGTCTCCGTCGAGTGGTGCCCGGAGGCTCCGGGATCGCAACTGGGGCTCCGGCGACGGATCAGGAACGACGTTTTGGATGACGGGATCGGAATCTATGGGTGAGACTCTTCCCGGAGATAAGATCCGGCGGGGGTCGATTCGAGGGACGATTCGTGAGGCGGATTTGGTGCTCTGGGGTGAGGTTGGGAGGGAGAAGGTCGGCTTGGAGTGAGGTTCGGACTTGCGGTGGCGAGGTTTGGAGGAAGGGTTGTCGGGGCTGGAAGGTGGAACGGCGAAGGAGCAACACCACGTGCGGCGTCGCCGGCGATGGGAAGGGTCCATGTTGGCGCTGAATGAGTCAGAGTGAGTGTGGTGACATCGATGTGTCTGTTTTGTTCTGAAATGATGCTCTTTTAACATATGAGGAAATGGAGTATCATGGGTTGTTCTGTTATTGTTTCTTTTTCTTTTTTCTTGGAATTGAGTAAATTTATTTTCTCGGGAATCGTGAGGTTTCGTTTTGGGTGAAGAAACTGAGGAAAAGGGTAAGGTGTTAATGTTTGTTTATCTCCTCAGTTGAGTCATGAGTGATCACATTGGTTCTTTCTGTTTAATTTAATTTGGTTTCGTGGATCTTCTGCGCCTCCAAAAAGATGTGTACCAGCTGCACCCTATTATTTGTAGCTAATTTCTATTAACACTTAAATCAATTATTTCTGCTTTACTCTTGTTTACAAGCAAAGTTCTTTTCAGAGGTTTAAGATTACATCTTCAAAAATATTAAATATTTTTAATTATAATAAATATATATAATAATTTAAAAATAATAATTTTTATTTTTAAATTGTTGAAAATATATCAAAAATTTGTTATAAAAAAATTTATTTTAATTACATCAATTATTAATTTTTTTATATTTGTTTATTGTAAAACTTGTGTTAATATTTATTTCTTTAATAAATAAGACATTAATTTAATCGTTTAATGTTATAGATATTTTTTAAGTTTAAGTAAGTATTTTATTTCTATAAAAATTGCATAATATAGACGTGTTCTTTGTTAAATATTTTATTAAGATATAGTCTCTATTTTTTTATAAAATATTATTTTTAAGTCTTTTTTAACTAATATGTTTTAATTAAAAGTTGACATTTTTAACATTATTTTAATAATTTATTTAAGCTAGAGAAACTAGAAATGATAACTTATGAAAAATACAAACTATATATTAACAAAATTTTATAATATTTATAAAGATCAAACACTTAATTAAGGTTATTTTTTAAATAGAGTATAAATTAAAGACATATCTTATTGATTTTGATAAATTTTATATTTATAAAAAATTGTTAAGAGTGCCAATTAAAAAATAAAAGTAAATTATTTTATTGAAAAATATATAAAAAAACACCTGCCCTTACTCTTAAGATTTTTAATGGATTATGATATAATTTTTAGACAAATAAATAGGATAAAATAAGTTAATGATTACTTTAATCCTAACTTTGTAATTCTTTTTCATTTGTACTTTTAACTCTATGGAAAATATATTTTAATCTTTGAATTGTTAAAAAACCTATCACATTAATCTCTCATTAATAAATATTATAGTATTTACGTGTATGATAAATGCCAATTTAACATATTAACTGGCAGGTGAACCATTATTGCAGATTAAATAATAGATGTCAGTAGAGATTTAAAATCAATGAGGGACACAATGATAATTATAGAGTTTCATAAAAGAAGGGTAAATTTAAAAGTAAAATTTAATAATTTTATTCTTAAAAGTCACATAATATTTTTTAGAACGTGATCTAACTAGTTGACATTCAATGTGTCAAACCTAATTTGAAATATATTTAAATAAATTAAGAAGTAAAATAAAAATTTTATTAAGTTACAAACAGAATTGGGAAGAAATTAAAAAAATAGAGAGCAAGTAATGATTTTATGAAATGGAAATAATAGCTATAAGTAATTATGAATAATGAATGATGAAAAGTATACAACAGAGGTAACCCAAGAACAGCATGATTCTGGGAACAGAGTATTTGAGCTTTTTAACTTTGCTTGTTGGGCAGGGAAACCACATTCTCTTCCTTTCAATCATTTATTCCATTAAAGGATTGTTTGCTTCTTCTTTCAATGTCTTCTACTTATTTTGCTTCACTCTTAATCTAAACACCATTTCAGGATCTCTTCTATTTTGTGTTTTATTGGTCAACTAGACATCAATTTAACTAAATTAATAGTTATCAATATTTAGTAATTTTGTATGGAAAAATTATGTCAGGGTCTTGCTATTCTTAGACATTGATTAAAAATATTAAATATATTAATTACTTAAAAACAATTATTAAATATATTTGTATTTTTAATATCATAATTATTTTTTGTTAATATTTTACATTTTCTTAAGAAATGATTTAAGACTTAAGAAATTTGTTAATACTTACCTATAAATTATCGATTAATTATTAAACAATTATGAGTTTAAATGGTAAGTTCCTTGTCTTTTGTTTATTCTGGCTAATTAGGAGAGAATGATTTAAAGTTGAAAAAAAAAAAAGGTGGATGGAAGGAATTTACACAAGGCTCACCAAAAAGCAACCTTTCCACGATTGGGAGAATTTGGGAGGGTGGTTATATAATTTTTTTATTAATTATTTATTATGAAAAAAATATTATAGAAAATAAATTATTATAAATAATTTTTAATTTTATTTTTAATTCATTCAGACAAATGGATAATTTTTAACATATTTTTTCATTTTTAGCCATTTAAACAGAACATGTTTCTCATTCTAATTGTAGATCCACTTTTTTTTGTATTTATTTCATCGCTTATCTAAATATACTCTTAAGGACATTGGTTATAAAATAAAAAAAATATTAAAAATTATGGTGAGGTATGTTTAAAAAGTATGTGAATAATGTTTTTTATAATTAATTTTTATCTTAACTTTCTTTACATTTGTGGTGAATTAGTAAGCACTAATTAAAAATTATGTTGAGACGTTGGGCTGAAGCAAAAGTCCAAAATAAAGACCCAGCCGAGGGAGCCAAATTGGGGGGGCCATGTGCGCAGCACTGACGAGAGTGGAGAATCTCCCAATTGAAAATGTCTTCTCTTTTCTCGGATTAAATGTTCATAACTGTTCTCAGTGTCTCGTTAAAATATTAATAAATACTTTTTTTTATTATAAATGATGTTGAAATATATATAGAATGAGAACATATTTTTACACTTTTTAACAAATTATTTTGATTTAAAATGTTTACTCAGTGCTTTTGAAGGCTTTTGCACCAAATTTTTGAAAGACCGCGTTCTTTGGAAAGTTAAAAATTGATGGGAATAGTGGCTTCATATTTTTGGCAACAAAAATAAAAATAAGATGTTATATATTATATTTAAATATAAAAGATAAGACATAAAAAAGCATGTAAAAATAGTACATATAATTTTATAAAATTATTAAAAATATACACTGAAGGAAGTGTGTAAACATGTGACATCACATCACATCACACCACACCACATCAGTAACAGTTGCCTCTATGCTTCAAATAATTGCATTCCTCACAGCGCATCTTCGGTCGGATCACTGCACCCTACCCTTCAACCTATGTTTCACTACTGTCAACATTATAATAGTTTTCTAATTTTATTTATTATTTTTTAAGTTAAATTAATATTATAATGGCATTTATATTATTTATGTATTGATTGTTGTCTTTCTTTGTATATTATGCGTTTTTTTTTTTTTTTTTACTTCTTTCTCCTTTTTTTTATATATTTTTTATGTTGTTACCACTCAAAATAAAATAACGTTGTTGACACTGCCTTGCAGTGAAATTTGAAAAAACAAAAAAGTGTAACAAAAGATTGTAAGTACTTAGTGAAGTTTGAAATTGACGGTGAATCAATAATATTTAAATATTTATAATATTAATAAAATTAAAAATAACTTCAGTCTTATAGAATAACAAAATTATGATAAATAAATAATAATAATTTATGTTTAAATACTATATATGGGTTTTTATTTATTTTAAAATATATTTTAGAATAATTTTTTTTAAAAATCTAAAAAAAATTCTTCAAATCGATTTTGTGACATTTATTTTAACTTAATTTTAATCTAATGTAATTAATTTCAAGTTAATTTTTTATTCTTTCTATTTATTGAGTTGCACGGATAAATGATTTACTAGGTTTTAGTTAAACCAATTAAAAATACGATGCGATAACCTTAGAACAAAATATTAATTATTTACCTTCTTTTTCTTATGAACTTTAATGAAAAGTAAATTTTTTAGTTTCTTTTTCTTTACCTCTCATTTATACATTTCTTTACAAGTAATTATAGGATAAGAGCTAGCTATAAAAAAAAAACTTGAAGTATAATTTCAATGACACACCTATCTTTTAGTTTTGTATCTTTATTTCTTTTTTCAATTTATTTATATATATATATATATATAGTTTTATTATTAATTTCTAGACTTATCACTAGAATTATTACCAAAACTTACCCATATCTAAACAATTCTTACTGAAACACTCGAGTTTTAAATATAAAATAAACGAAGCACGCAACAATATGAGTTTATGTTTTGTTTAACAAAATAAAGCAAAGCATGTAGAGAATATAAAGTCAATAATAAACTTAAATGGAAATAATGATAAAAATATTCAAAATTAAATAAGCTAATATAAAATCTTGTATTGATGAATTAAAACTTTTACAAAATTGTTAAAAGTTGATACAAAGATACTAAAAGGAAGATTGATACAAAAGCTAAGAAAACAGTTTTAAAAGTTGAAAGAAAATGTATAGGACTTTAGTTGGTTATATTTGCTAATGATTTCTCTTCTTTCAGGTCCAATTTTTATAGAATTTTTTAATCTTTTAGTTTGATTGCTTCTTATCTTATTTTATTGTTTGATAAATATTTGTCGGTCACACATCTTTCTTTTACCATTTGATGTATAGTGTTTGTCTGTTATGCTTGTATAAAGATGGATTTATCGTCATTTTTTTTATTTTATCTTTTTTTAAATCTTTTTATTCATGTTCTTCTTATGACAGTTCTTTTTATCAAATTTATCTATATTAACATGGAGTAAAAATCTCATAACAATCATCTTTGATATTGTAATCAAAGAGTTAAGAGTCCAATTAAGGACACTTACTTAAAAATTATTGTTTAAAATTTACTATTAAATATTAGACTGAAATAACCTATATTAGTATAATTGAATATTGAGGTAAGGATACGGGAGTTCCAACCAAGTTCTCCAAGGCTAACTATTTAAAAGGGAAAAGAAAAAAAATTGAATTTAAAATAATTTAATAATTAAACTAATTAAATTTATATTTTATAAAAAATTATTAAAATATATAAATATTCAAATTTTATACCTAATTTCAAGAATGTGACTTCAAAAATATTGTAATGGAAGGTTCTGTGCCTGCTTACAATTATTGTACGTGGGAAATGTGGAGAGCAGCATAGATGTCAAAATGCGTGCAATTTCCAGCATCACAGAGCAATGGTAAAGAATTAAACAAATTTTTATATTCAATATTATATAAATGATATTTCTAACTTACACCATTAGATATTATAAAAAAAATTATTAAAATTATAATAATTAAGAACATCTGTACATTAAATTCTATTGAATTTTATGATGTCACTAAAACCTATATACAATATTTGCACAAGTTAGACCGTCCTATCTATATACAGCTTGTACGTGGAGAAAGAAGAAGAAAAACGAGGGAGGTTAGATACAATTTTATAATACTGGAATTGGGATATACATTGTTATTCAAGATTTTGTCAACACAGGATCAAAGAATTCTTCCAGTAATAAACATGAACAAGAAGGTCTTTTTCACCGTATAAGCTGCATGGCTAGACTTACGACTAATGGTATACCCATATACGATAGAGACCATATGCATGCAGTTTACGCTCCTCCGTGACATATTTTGCCTTGAATCTGTCGGTGTGCATCATCTTTGTGTCTGTTGAGTCCTACTTATGCTTCTTGCCGCCAGCCAGAATGCGCTGGATTTGAAGCCCTCGGCTGAATGCTTGGTTGAATAGCAGTCTAGTTTGGAATTCTGAAACAAATGGGAACCAAGCCAATATAGCCACTGGCGCAAAAATAACCACTCCCATCAGGTATTCGTAACCCCTTGCCAAAGCTTGCACAGATCCCCACATTCCAATGCCCTTAACCAATGGTCTGCACGCTTGTGCAATCTGCACATATGTAATGCCATATCAATCAGATAGATATTATTTTCCATTCACTGTATCCATAGACGTCACGGAAAATTTTTTGAATGGTCTGAACTGTGTAGTCCCAATCTTAAACATTTTACAATATATAAAAAAAAATTTGATATATGACACAGTGTGACTGACCAAGATCACATGATCCCAAACTATCTAATAATTACCGGAAATGATTAGTTGAGGGAAGAGTTACTTGCTTTTGAGATCTTATATCAAGAGAAAAGAATATGACTTGTCTAATATTTTAAGATGATAACATTTAATTGAATTAGACATTGCCATGATGAGTGAACCATGCTACTCGAGTAAAAATGATAAAAAATAAATAAATAAAAAATTCATTAAGCCAGAAGATGGTGAGTGATGACAACTACAGTACCGAGACGACAAATATACGACGAATCCAACGTAAGGTCAAATATGTTGAAGTCTAGTGTACACACGGCATGATCAAATGAGATAAAATACGCCAAAAGTGGTAATGACAACAAAACACATACCTCTATAAGTGCCCATCCTGTTGGCAAAAAGGCTAGGAGGCTTGCAAAGATGTCTCCAACAGTGAGACTAAGCAGAGTAAACATTAAGCCAAGAGCGACAATGGCTCCTATGAACAGAAACAATTTGAGAAGACGAAACATCAACTGGAAATCTGCGCTGAACTTCTTTCTACCCATGGACACAATCTGCAGTTTCAATGTCACCAATTAATAAAATAATTATCAAGCAAGCGCAAAGCAAAAGAAACAATTCTGTCAGTCACCAAATACCTTCAGGATAAACATGGCAGCTACTATCACAAGCCAGGACAGACCATAAACCTGAAGAGAAAATGTATGTCAGAAAAATCTTCTCCATATGTACAGTTATTTCTGGGTGATGGGGGTGGGCTGCTTTCTAATGAGATCGTGCTGTTCGGAAAAGGACGATATTCTCCTATATTAAAGAAATTACTTTGTGTAATTCCTGTTAACAACACTTCACTCACTCTCAATTACCGAAGTAAATAGTATTGACATTGGTGCAAGGGTGTTAACTAAGTTGGACCCTGTCGTGGGATTCCAGAGTTTGACATAAAAACATTAAATAAAATAAAATTGGAAAGCATAATTACCACGATGCTCTTGTCACCTCTGGCTACATGGAGATGATACACAATTCCATATTGATAGACAAAGAAACGCAGGGAAATAACAACCTCACAAATACGCCCCAAAATCCCAGTGTACTGCAGATGCTCCTGTTCTTCATTCCACCATGATTCCCAACTCTTGTTTGAAGGAACACCAATACCACCTCGACTACTTATCCATTTTTTCCAATCATCCCAGTCCTCAACTATCTTCTGCCATTCAAATCCTGATGGATTGAAAAGGAAAGGAGAAAACAGAAAAGAACAAACTAAAAACCACATTGACCATGAGAGAAGGCCATATGATGATGAATCAGGTGTAGCTGATCCATAAATCCTATAACATAAGAGAAGCATTGTGAGCTCAATCCCTTTTACAAAGTGACTCCTAGAGTACAGCCTGTAATTTTCGGCAAACTTCTCATGGCGAACAACAAAACCACGTCCGGTTGCTCTGTATTTTGCCCCTCCATGCAGAAGAGTGCGCCCAAAATAGTGCATCTTTGTCCCTAGCGAGAAAGTGAAGAAAACAGGTGCCAGCTGCAACTGCATAATTATGAAGTCACCTATAGCAGTTCTGAACCCTCTCTCTAATCCGATTTCCATGATCATGGGCAATGTCATTAGGAGTCCTATTTGAACAAGGGATTGCGAAGCTATTGCTGCCTTTAGTGCATCATCACCCTTTCTCCTCGCCAACTTTACTATAGTATCCTCAAGTCCACTCAAAGACAGGTACAGTTTGCCATATAGGAATGCATAACATGTGAGGACCACAATCTGTGAATCAGCAAAAGAAAGATTACAGCCGTGTGCATAAATAATCAAGAAAAGAAAATTTTAAATATATATGTAGCTAAGACAATTATGTAGCTCTCCCTAGCTAAATAAAATGTCGGTTCCCACTGCATGGTTTAGTGTTCAGATAATAAGATCATAAGAGATTACTTTCCATATATATATATATTGGTGAAGGTTAAGAGATCTCAAGCCGCCCAAGACTACCCATCAAAGCGTAGAGATTACCAAAATAGCTTGTCTCTCCCAATAAAATATTTTTCATACACAAATTCAGAAGTTAAATTCCTATCATCACGTTTAAGAAACACAACTATATACCAACTGTCCCGGACTTTGTGGTATATTGGGATTGATTTGTTTTTAAGTGCACGGTTACTTTAATTTTAATAACTAAGTGTTGAGCAAAAATAAAAATAATTGCATCAGTAAAGAGAAAGTACTGTTTTGCTATGTCCCAAATGCATTAACCATTACCATAGAGCTTATATAAAATCCAATGGTCGTAAAATAAAATGATAGCATGCGGAAAAAGTCAAAACGATGCCCCAGCCGATAGATATCTCTGCTTAGTGTCTGCTCTCCGTTTCCACAAGCTACTTTTGCTTCAAAAAGTGAGATTTGATTTAGCCCAACATCTCTACCCTTTCCGCACTGGATATATTCATGATGAGTAACGTTTCCTCGTCTCAATGTTGAGTTGAATCCTGTATAGACAAAGGCATATGATGGAACATGCCATAAACAAAAAGGCATATGAAGCAGAAGAAGAAATATCAAATGTCACTGCAAAGAAAGATGTTTCAAGAATGTTACCGGCAAAAATATCCTCACTCAAATTGATACCACGAGAAGCCTTGCTACATCCTCCACGAGTAATGTGGAAAATTCTATCAAAAACATCTGGATGACCATAGTGGAATCGCACCCTAGAATTGAACAAATCCATCATAAGCCAGAAAATGTATAATCTGTATTATATCCATTCTAATAGTTTATAATTTATTTCATCCAACAGTGCGTGGCTGAAAAGATGCAAAAGAAAATTTTCAGGGTTCACACTGTTTTAAAAGATTCAAACGGTACATATTACTCCATGCATACTCTTCTAAATAAAATCAATGCTTTAACTTTGGATGAGATCTTGTATTAGGCAATTGTTCGGTTGGAGGTTTTCGATTTTCCTAGAACTTTAACAAGTACTTACAAGTCAGTTACGCATAAAATCACTAGAGGAAAACTTACTTCAGGGGTCTTGCAAGAACTCTTTGGCCAATTGTGACAAAGCTTGTTTCTTGATTTGACATAAACCAAGCCAAGGAAGAGACACTGTAGCAAGTGATACAATTAAGTTAAATGGTAACTTGACTTGATAAAGTATTCACTGTATGTGGATAAAATTCATCATACCTGCCAGTAAAGATATGTTCACGAACGCCTAATATAGTAGGTCGGCGCACGCCATGATCTTCACTAAATTCTTCCAGAAGGTTGCGCATTTTTAAAGCTTCTTCCAAGTAATTATCCTAGAAGAAATTTGTAATACACCATTTTAGTAAGGTCAAAGTTTATCATGTTTTTCGCACGCACATTCATATATATGTTTTACCTGGTTCATGTCAATGGTCTGAAGAGCTTCGCCTCTTGTAAAAATGATGGCATGATTTTGATTTTCTGGCTTCCCTTCTCCTAACTTTGCTGCACCCGGTAGTTTAATTCGAAAAATTTCCTTTAGAGAAAATAAAACCATAAGTTCTAAGTAAACCATGAATTAATTAACTTATTTTCTGACATCAATATGCATTTACTTGGTCAAGACTGTCCACGGCTTTGACCAGCACAGAATAATAAACTTTCTGTACTTTTCCTCCTTCTCTTTCTTCGACTTCATCAATATATGCCACACGAAGCGATGGGTTGCTAAAAATGAAGAACCAGAAATTAATTTACTCTTAAATCAAGTGCATTCCAGAAATTAATTTCTGTATTCGAACCGAGTTTAATGTATCAATTAGAGAACATACTTAACCATCAAATTCAGAATGTCTGTTGCACGGCGGTCTCCGCTACGCTTCTGATTCCCATAGTTCTGACAGGTAGCGACGTATGTGAATTTCATGTCAGCAATAGCCTCTAAATTGGCATATAGGGATCTGTGACTCTTTCTGTCTTCCTCAGATGGAACGGTAACAGCTTTATAGCCATCAAGTATCTCTGCCCACAGAATAGCAGAAAACCATATAATAATCTATTCTTAGCATGTAAGATAATTACTCTTCTTGTCAATCACCATGAAGAATATGAACACAGTGAATTGCATACAACTGACAATTATGTATAAACCCAGGCCCATTGCTACATTAGCAACTAGATTTGGCAAAACAGCTGAAGTGTTAAAGGAAATCATTCTTACCCTTCTCGTTTGCCATATCAAGAAAAGCCTGAAGCTTGATAGCCCGCCGGTAGTACATCATTCCCCTAACTGCATTAAGGAAAAATATTAATCCACCAAACTTTTCATGTGGGGATGAAGAGGGCGGAAGTCGCCCGTACCTGTCCTGCAAAGAGTTTGTCCTCGTAACGAGGCCCAGTGACGTAACTGCAATATATGCTCATCTTTCTCCCATATTTCACTGTCTTTCTTACAATTTAGTCGTTCCATGAAGTTATTCCACTCATCTGGTAAAATTACTACGATTTAGCCACTCCTTTCTCTACTATCAAATTGCAGTCAAGATAATATAGTGTTAGTTATACAAACCAGGGTAGATCTTTTGCAGGTAATATATGATTGACACACCATCTTCATTTTCAACCTCTAGGTCATTCTTCGAATAGACAGTCTCTTCACTGTAGTATGGAGTTAGGACACTGCAAACAAGAAGAAAAATGCCATTCATAACCACGGGACAACTTCAAAATACATCAGATTTCAACATCGATTCATCAAAAGTTGATTTAGAAATAAAATATTAAATGACATTTAAGATATTCGATGCCCAGAGAAAGATAGCAGCACTCTTCATCACAATTTAAGGAACAAAAACCATATAACCATGATGGTCATTGTTTCTATTAGCTCTGGAAGGAATTTGACATTTAATATGAATTAGTTTAATGTCCACAAGAATAGGATGATGTTCCTGCAGTTTATTATACAAAACATAGCATTGGGCCCTTGGCATATCTCTGCCATTAGTTCTGTACAACAAGCAAGCTTCAGACCTGAATGAGAGCATTTTACGAACTCGTGGAGCACGAGGCATATCCATGAACAACGAATTGGTAAAGAATGCAATCCTTCTGCGTGCTTCAAGGTTTGTTGGAACCTCAATGGCTGATTCTTTCACCGTCAAGAGCAAATAAAGACGTCTAATCTGAAACATCCATAATTATTCGTAAGTTATAGAGGCATCTGGAAAGTAACTAATAATATAAACTATAAAAAAGTAAGCATAGTAATTTATAATAATTACCTGTTCCTCCCATTGTGCAGTGACCACCGGAGGGAATAGCACTGCCGGTTTTGCATCAGTACCAGCAAAAAGTTGCATTCCAGTATCCTTACTACTATGATTAAGTTCTGCCAATTCGCTGGTGAACATCACATTACGAAAAGCAAACATTATTATTTTTAATGGACGAGCCAGAAAAATTAGTATTTTCCATATTCACCAAGGATAAGTTCGCAACCTGATCTCGTTTACCATCATATCACGAGTAAACACTTCTAACATGTCTTGCAACAAGACCACCACTGTACCTCGCTTGGATGAATCAGCATCTTTCTGTAACCAGAAAGGAATATGTTAGTTTCCAAATAGGATAGTTAGAGGCAAAAGATCATTCAAGACTACAAAGGGCATATATGATTAGTTTTCCTTTAAATAGCTCACCAAGATTTCCACAAGCTCCACAAACTTCTTACAAAGGGAAGGCAAAAACCCCATTCGGAAATTTGTAAGAAGCGTATTCTTAAAGATGCTGTTTTCAACTTCCTTAATGATGATAGAGATGGTCCTGTTCCAACACAAATGAATTTAGAACTGCTGACATAATATTAGTGAAATGACAATAACTTCAATTCTGTGAGTTGGTTAAGAAAAACAACAAAAGCAGCTGGTAAGAAATTTTGAAAGACCTTTGTAATGCAATATGAAATTTCGAATTAATGAGGTTCAAAGAAAAATTGATTAGGCAAGTTAACTATATATTCCTTTATTTATTTTGAGCTGCAACTGATCCAGTAAGACATTTAAATAAAATAGATAAATAAATGAAAAGTATAAGCATATCATACTAGGCTGGTTACTATTCTTTAATTCAATAGAAACAGAGAGAGCCAAATTTGGAGTCTTCGTAGAACTTAAGGAAAGGAAAGTTGGATAGAATGCTAATAGAACTGGACTATAGCTTTACTAACTTAGAAAATATGCCTAAGGTTATTTATAATCTTACACTGATAATGCATTTAGCATGAACTGTAAACTAAAATGGACAAACATCAACAGGAAAGGATACCGAAAGCCACCTTTTTTCAGCTTCTCCAACTACCAAAGCATACAGGACATTTTTAAAAGATTCATAGCATTCAATCACAGCACACTTCATATATTCATCAGCACATATGCGCTTCCAAAGATCAGAGCCCCTTCCTCGAAATTGAGCTGCCATATCCAGTGCAATCGGAATCTGCAAATATAGACAGAGAAATTATATTATATGAACTGTTAACAAGCACAAGTATATTAAAAATTGAAATACACAGACCTTGCTTGCAAGTAGAAATGGTGGCCACTGAATTATTTTCAAGCTAGGATCTGATGAATAAGGAACCATCAAAAGATCCACTTCCCTGTAGTGATGCAATCATAGTTTAGTCCTTAATAGATTATCAAAAGATAAAGGAGAAAGCGTAGAAGCTAGGATTGAGGACAAAGAAAAGCAACTAAAGAGTTTGGCTAAGAGGCCTTTCCAATCACTTATGATATCTTCCTCACGGAAACTGCAAATAACTTCATTCCATAACTGAGCAAATTTAGCAGCTTCACTCCTTCTGCTTGTGGAAATCTATACAAGCATGGAAACATAAGTGAAGATAAATAATTATATTTAGCTTACTCTTATTACTAATGAAATGAAAATATGATAGAAACCTCTGCAAATCGTGTCGAGAAAGAGAAAGTTCTTCTCTGCTTCTTCTCAGTAGGAACCAAGTATGTGTTGAATGCACCAGGCAATGACTGGAACCGCGATCTTAGCATGGTTAGAGTGCGTATCTGTGTAAGCGAATCAATGACATCGTTAACTGGCCTTTAAAAGATTATTAATTGAAGTGTTATATCTTTTTTATTCGGTTCCGTATGAGTTATCCAATAAGCTCTTCCATAAAATGAAAAAGGAAATTTGAGTTTACTTACAACTTGTAGACCAAATTTTCATAAAAAATAAATGTATATGACGATTCATTATTTGTATACTTATGCATCCAAAAGGGTCACATAATTTTCTTGACTGAATAGGTTCATTTTTTTTTATGACAAAGATGAAGAAAACAAAAAAAATAGTCAATTCTCAAATTCTCTCTAGATATAGCAATAAGATAAAATTGAAAATGACCTCCCCTAGACGATCAAAGGCTCCAATAACACCACCGCACAGAGTTGAGAAGATGGAGTACCAAATTTGAGTGTCCATGAAATAGACCTGCATTCAAAATGTAAAGAGAGATGTTTACACGGAAAAATTTATCCGAAACCCAAACAATGAATGATTAATATATGTGAACGTAACCATGAAATATATCATACACACCATAAGTACAGGGGACCAGAGTGCAATAACTGCTCCATAGTTATTTTTAGCTGTATAGACCGGAAACATTAGATCAATAAAATTAACAGAAAGTTACAATGGTCTCATTAAAAAATGTCAAAAAATTACCATTGGGGAAAAACTCATGCCAAGCAAAATTAACATGTCGAATGCTCATTATGTCCTTAGTTGGCTGAACAAGAGGTTTGATCTGAAGAAAGAGTCAACAGTTAAGAAAGGCCAAATAAATTCCACTGTTAAGATAATAACAACTGCTCTTGTAATATTACCTGGACAAAATAGCTGAATGAAAATTTTGCAGCCAAAAGAATCACCCAGAAAAGAGTGTACCTGAAATTTAAAATAGAATATAGATGAGAAACAAATTTCAAACAAATTACCGGAGAACAAACCTTAGTCCTTAAGGAACTTGAGTAACATAGTATTCTGCGAAACTCACTTTAGGAGAGCAAATTGACTTTCATGCATTCCTCTTCCAAGATAGATTCTCGGCTGCATGGCAATAGATAATAATTCAGTAAATAAAGAATGATTCTAAAAGGTCCAATGTTTTCTGACGGAATAACATTGACAAAAATAAAATATGCATTGTTGTCACAATGAAACAGTGAGTACATTAAAACAAGTATCATTCAAATAGAATATTTTCAATTTATAAATATGAAAAGAAATAATTAAATGGGCAAGTGAGTGAAATAAGATGACACTAGCACCTGTGACCACCATAAGAGGAGTCTAACAATGTGCCAGTCCGAGTTTTCAATCCAACGCCTGAGCATTGGAAAACAAAAGAGAATAGCTGCTAGTAAATTTGGAAGCAGATATACTCCAACTGCGAAGATATACAACGGTGGAGTCCCCTTCAATTGACGAACGAAGGAAAGCAACGTCTTCATGAACTCAGGGGCACCGCTGAAGGAATGCACATAGAAGAGGGGAAGAACAACAACCCAAAAAAGACTAACAATGACTTTGAGAATATTTCGTAGCACATCAATGAATCTCCACCGATGATAACCCGGAAAGTTCAGAGCTAGATCCAAGATACCTAAATCAAAATAAAAAGGAAAAACAAAAGAGATGTTATTTCACCCGACTAACTTAAACAAGCATCAGTAAAATAAATTTTTGTAACTAGCTCCTGATAGTAGCATGATAAATTTACATATGCAAAGCAACTTATGGCAATATATCATACTCTGAAGCAAGCGTAGAATGGCTGCTGTAATGAATATGCTAGAGAGCTTATATAACTCATTTTTCTGAAAGATATCCATCACTGAAATCTCGTCCCAGGCAATAATGAACATCACCTGTGATAAGAATGCTCTGGTCTGATCAGAACAATAACCAGGGCAAATAATGACATAAACAATTCCTTCAATTGAAAACAGATACCTGCAAACCCAGTAGATAAAAGGTCCAAAGACGATCAAAACTCCGGAAGATGTTCCAGAATGACCGAGTCTCAACAAAATTTGATTTGCCAGGTCTTCCAGATCTATGCTGAGCACTCTTTCTTCCCTGATATAGAATTTTTTTATAAGCATTGAACTACATCATAAGTATTTTACAATCAAGCGAGTGGCTTCCAAGAGAATAAATACCAGTGTCAAATTCAATGTTGATCTAAAAAATTCACCATCATCACGCATGGGCCATCCAAGGGAAAAGCAATCAGGTGACCTGAAACCGAATGTGACAAAAGTCAAAACAATAAATTGTCAATAACTGAAAGATGAAACAATCTAAAGGAAGCCACGTTCAACAAGAAATAAGAATCTGAAGCCAGACGAACCAGAAATACTCATTTAGATCGTCGTAGTTGCACCAGGCTGAGTGAGGAGCCGTTCCATTTCTGCTCTTTTCGGCTTCCTGTATTAATTAGCATGATCAAGATCCATCACTGAGAAGAAATGTACCTGAAGCAAGCTGATTATGACATCAGAAAATATCATACCCTTTGAATTACTCGGTAAATGGGTGTTATAACCTTGCGCAAAAATGCCTCATCATCACCACCATAAGAAGGTTTGATGTTTTCACCAGTTACAATGCTGACATTTCCAGCCAACAAACCATGAAGTTCATATGCCATCTGAAGTTATATAGCTGACTATCATTAATACATGCAGAAATTAACTAAGAAAAATAAGAAGTTACATTTCATCTGCAAAGACGTTTGGCACAAGATATTACGACTGCGAAACATACGATAAATCTGTACTTACATTGTGAAATATGTAGCATAGACACTCTGGCATGAAGCGAACATTGGATGCTTCACCCCATATGAGAAGATACAAGCCCATATAAAGTATCTTCCTCTGCTGTATCTCTTGCTGACCTTGAGGGAGTCTGTATGAAAGAACACAATAATCACTATCAGTATAAAAATTTCAGATTTGTTCTTAAAAATATGACGAGGAAAACTAAGACATTTGTTTGCTGATGAAGATGCTGTTATACTCACCGTAAACTATGTTTTCGTCCTAAAAATTTGCACCATTTTTTGTAGTTCTTGAAGAGATCATTCATCACTCCATTCACGGCACGATCATCAAGCTGCAGTTGTTAAAAAAAAAAGTGAAATTTAACTACGGGTCAAAAGCAACGCAGGCTACCCTAATAACTAAAATAAATGTAATTTTGATGAGTGGTCTTGATTTCTGGTTTAGCTATTAAATCGTTGATATGTTTTGCTACCAAATACAGGACGGAACGAGAGGAAGCTACATACCTTGTTAAGAGGCTCAGGTTTGGGGTGTAGCCTTATGTGATAGTTAGCAAGAAGCAGAATCAAATGCTCTCTCTGGTTCCTGACGCTGTCCCTCTGAGCCAAAATAAACCAAATAGATTAACAATTTGTGGGGACCATACAAGAAAAAAGTTGGTCATAATTCCTGTTCTAATTGGGAGCAAAAGACGTGCCTGGAACCCAAACATGGCTCTAAGCCAATCAAGCATATCCAAATCTCCAGTTCTTTGCCTTTGTTGCTCAAATGAACTTGGCCAGTTCAGGCCACGAGTGTTCCACAGCGCAGATACAGCTGCCTTAATCTAGAACATGGAAAGAAAGCCAAGTAAATAAGTGGAACGCCAAACAAAACAGTGCACAAAGTCTCAACATCAATAAGGCAGAAGGGATACCTCTTCAAGCTGCATAATAGGCTGAGAAGCCCCGGCAGAATCCAACGGAAGAATGTTAAAGGGCGCATAAATCTCCGTCTTTTCTTGGACATCTCTAGCAGAGGCTATGATCTGAATGCACAAAAATCACTGCTGTGACTCACGCTTCCAAGTTATGAATAGTGAGAGAAACTTATGCGGCAAGATACCCTCTTTGGCAACAAAATGAGAATGAAATGTACATATAAATGAAGACTAACCTCAGGAGCTACTTCTTCGACCTTCTCAGTTTTGTTAACGGCGCAAAGCACTTCGAAAAGCACCCCAGCGGTCTGGTAAGCTTTACCGAGCTGTGCTCTGTAAGAAAAAAGAATTGTTAATTAAGCATGGAGTGGAAGAAGGTATCCTTATCTTAACAAGACACACCACACAGCATAATGGGTTGGTACCTGTCTGCTTGCTCTCCTTGGTCAAGAGCTCTCACATAATGCTCATAGTATTGCTGATAATAAGCCTGGATTTCCCTTGCATCCGTCTTCTTAACCCGAGCCGGAAGACTCTGCCTGTTGTCCTGCAGTTCGATAAATTATGTCAGAAAAGTTGAAGTAGGAAAAATCAAAGCGCAACTCTTAGTTTTTAGTAAGTAGTTCAGTTCAGTACAGTACAATTGCTTATTGGGAAGGAACCAAATGATTTCCTCAACTCGATAGAAAAACCACGCAGACCAATTACAACTCTACCTAACCAACTCTAGTCCCCACTATCCCAAAGAACCCGATCGAGTTCTTGAGTTGAAACCCATTACAATTGCTCAAGGTGACAAAAAGAAGACAAATTTGGTGCATCTATGCTGAAAAGAATATCGACTGTGTGCGAAGGACAGTGCATACGGTGTGATTTGGTTTGGAAAATGAAGTGTATCAAGGGATAGTGTAAGTTATGCATGGCGTAAATAACGATATTTTATCTAAAAAGTCTACAATATAATATTTTAATTTGTTAATTTTTCTAAGATGAGATTATATAAGGATGATAATAATAATAATAATAATAATAACAATAATAAATTGTCTAAATCATTGTATAAGATAAATAGTCTTATCTTAAGTAAATTCATATGATACAAACGATAAAAATAATTGATATATATTGCTTAAAAATAATTATACACACGTGCATTTAATTATAATTTCACTTATTTATTCATTTTTTTATTAATTCATTATAATTTTTCACTTTACTTTCTAAAGTGATGGATCCCTCACCTTATAGAGTTGAGTTAGAAAACATTATTAAAAGGAAAAAAAACCGCTCCAAGTGTTCTCCTGGCTGTTTATTAATCAATATATTCAAGCATAATACTATATTATATTCTCTTACAAAGGAGCAATTTATGAATTACTGGAAAATCAATAGCTAAGAAAAAGACAAAGTAAGTTGTGAAGTTATAACGGTTAACTAGAAAATGTAATTTGTTATTTATTTTTCACTAATGGCTCAAACTCTACTCTTGCTTTTGTCTTGTTTTTCCAAAATGATGCCATTTTCTAGAGTTAGTAACTACGTACCCTCTCGAGTCGTTGCAGCAACAGCGTCTTGAACTGCCTCACACCACGCCCGCTAGAGCTCTGATCCAATCGGTGCGCCTTCTCGAACGCGTAAAACCGACCTAAACAAACAAAGAAACAATCCTGTTTCACCGTTACTGGCAATAACGCATAATATCAAATTAATAAAAGGAAATTAACGAAATTGTACATACATAGATACGCAACCCTAGGTCTTTCGCTTTCGATCTCATTCGCCACTCGGAGAATGGGAGAGATGGAGGCGAGTGAGGACGGAACGACGTCGTTATCGAACACCTCCGTCGAGAATGTCGTCGTGGCAGCGCTTCTCGACGGCCGCCGAATCAGCGTTTGCGCTCCCGCCTCCACACTCGACATCGCTGTCCAGCACCACCACCACCACCACTCTTCCTATGCCTTCAACTCCCTTTCTCTCCCCTGTTACAAAACGCATTCACGTGTTATTGTTTTCCATGCAAAATCCATTTAATTAATTAAAAAAAAAAAAAAGACGTAGAAAACACGAGCGAATTGATTTTTTATTTTTTTCTTTTGCATGCAAAGTTGCACCTCTTCTTTATTCTAAACCTCGATGGAGGAGAAAAAGACAATGAATGGATTTCAGAAGATTCTAGAGCTAGCAATCGACGTTGTTACGGCCTGAGAAAGAAAAGGCAAAAGGAGCAAAAAGAGCGAGAGGGAGAGAATATGAGAGGGGAAGAAGGAGGTGACACGTGGCGGAAAAGAGAGAGGAATGATTGGAAGAACAAGGTTTACGGAAGCAAGTGATTTCCTGAGACCGAAATTGTGAAGATTTTGTTTTGAATGCTTTCTCAATCAAAGTTCGCTTTCTTCTCTTTTATGGATGGATTGAAGCATGTAATAGACGATATTCTGGAGAAGCTAACTAATTCGCCAACCCAAGTCAATGGAATCTCAAACATTTGAAACGATTGTGACTCATGTTCTATGGCAATGACGGTGTGATTTATCTGTCATGGGAATTAGTTAGGGCATTGTTTCTTCTTTTACCTTTCCTAAGCAATTGGAATCACTCATTTATCTTTCTTTGGGTGAGGCTGCAGAAAATTGTTACAAAGCCAGCTTCAAAAAGCTCGTCCATGTTTGACCCAGAAAACACAGCTCGTGCATGCATGTATCACGTAAAGCTTTAGATTGTATTAGTTATATTATATCATTACTAATTAAACTCTAAATACATGGTTATATATAGGTCTAATACCGTGTCATAACTAATTAATCCTCTATCAAAAAGTTTTAATTGTTAATTGAAAGTAGTTCCACACAAAAAATGTGTCCGGGGCTTATTTAATACAAAAGAAAAAAGTATCGAATGACGTATAAGTAACACTAAATCCAGATCAAATAAATAATCAAATCTTAGTGTCATCTTAATTTTTTTTCCCATAACTGTTCCCTTAATACTATTGGACTCTAAGCTGCTTTTGCATTTAGTTTTACAAAACATACATCCTCTATATACTTATTTATAAAAAATAAATAAATACTTAATATATCATGACTAATAAAAAGTAGTTTTATATCATAAATTTATATTCTATTATAAAAATATCTTTAATATTAATGAATATTTTATAAATTAAATGAATAAATGTATCCACTTATATAAATAAAAAGTAATTATTTTATTAAAATAAATCTGACAATAAATAAGGGTAAAAAAAAAACCTAACAACTAATATATATATTTGAAAATGGATTCTTATTTATTATATTTTAGACCAAAACAAGACTTTCTTTTTAATGTGATTTTTTACTCTCTAATATCTAGCTATGTAATATCCAACTTAATTCATATAATATGATATAAAGTTAATGTGAATGTTAGTATGACGTATACGCTTTTATTTTTTTATATTTTTAAATTTTAATTTCAAAAATCTTATTTTTATAATCTAAAATTTCATTTAAAAATTGTAAAAAATAGTATGTTATTAATGATACATCTCATCTATATTATATCTCAATCAAATTATATGAATCAATTCAGATGTTATGTAAGCAAATAACAAAATAAGTTAATAAATTATTAATAGAAAAACTAGATGAAAATGAAAAATATTTTTTGAATGATTAGATTGAAAAAAAAAAAAGAGGAACCAAATAAAAAAATAGCAATTTTAAAAAAAATCAAAACCTTATTTAAGTTTATTTTTTATTTTATTAATAACCATTAAAAGATAGTGTGCGCGATAATCTTTTAAAATTTTGTAAGTAATGGAAATAATAAACGTCTAGTTCATAGTGTTATAATCAAGATTTCCACTGGATATCACTCAAGGGAGATAATGTTTGCTGTATGTGGAAAACGGCACGGGACATGAAGTATGAACTACTTTTCAACAAAGATGGCATGGTTATGTAATGTGTGGTGACATTCTACATGTACCAAGTGTAACATGCCAAAGGCATGTGGCATGTAATCGTACTATATCATAATGTTTAATAATAGAATGCATCCAGAATAATTAATTTTCACTCAACCAATCTTTCTGTAAAGTATAGCATAAAATGAAATGTACCCCTGCATCTAGTACTAATGCATGATGTTTACAGCATTGACCCATTTCAAACTAGCTTTTAATGTATGAAAAGAAATTGCAAAACTCTACTCTAAGATCATGTTTTGTTTGAGAGAGGTCTCATAGTAAGTATAACGAAAGAAAAGAGAAGAGGAAATAAGAGTACAATATGTATCACACTTGCAATGACATTCTGGAGACGATATCGTGAATTACATGAAAACTATGTAATCATCACATTCTGAAACATGAGCTATATTGCATTTGCAAAGAATATATATAATAAGAAGCCAACATTGGATGCTTTGCCCCAGATAAGAAGATACAAGCCCATATAATAAAGTAATTTTTCTGCTGCATGCGTCTCTTGCTGACCTTGAGGAAATTTGTTCAAAAAACCAAGATTCAGCCCTTTTAGCATAAAATGTTTTTTAGATTTGTCTTCTGAAACTTAAAGGAAAAGAAAACACAAACAATAATATATATATTTTTTTGTCTTTATTAAGTTGTTAAATTTTAATTTTAGTCTCTAATTAATTTTTTATTTTTAATATTCTATTGATACTAAAAATGAATAAATTTTGATAATTTTATAAAAATTTAAAATATATTTAAACTAATTTTTATCTTAGAAATTTGTAAGAAGCTTTGTAATATAAAATGTTAAGTGAGTACAAAATTGAGATATAAAAAAACATATACCCTCGGGAAGAAGTGAAACAGCCACGTGCCAATTGAGAGGCCCTAGTTTGAATTTTGGATTGTTTGTATCATGTTGGATAATTGTTCATTATGTTCTTTTTAAAAATAATGATTTGTTTCATAAATTTAATAATAAAATTTATTACAAAGTTAAAAATAATTTATTTTTATAAATTTTAAGTTTTTTTATTGATAAGTTCTTTAACAAAAAGTAGGGTAAAATACTATATTTGATTCCTGATGTTTTTTGTCTCAGCCAAAATAAACCTAAGGAAATAAAATACTATATTTGATTCTTGATGTAATTTGCCTTAGCCAAAATAAACTTAAGGAAATTTCTACCATAAAAGGTCAAATGTTGTATACTTAGGCTTTTATTATTAATTTATGATATTCACATATCTTCTTCCCTTTTTATTTGGTTGACCTCTATATAGAACTAATTCATCAAATAAATCTACATATACTAAGTATGCTTTGAATACATCAAATAGCGCTTGCCATGGTCTTGAGCTCTTTTTTCTTAAATTTTGACTTGACATATTGATGCAGACGATATGTAAGGATGCACGGGTATTATGTTCGTCAAACTCACTCACTTGGCAGCTTAAGATATTTGAAAGTACACATGATAATGAGAAAATTATCTTCATATCATACGCATATATGATCATATCATAGTTGTAATGAAAGATCATTCTAATTGACAATTTGAGTATAATGCTAAGACAGATTTGCTGTCAATATATTTTTCTTTCTTATATTAGGTAGTTGCTGTTTTTAGAGAAGACAACAGAATTGTTCAGCCATGTATATATATGTATTAGAAATCAATAAAATAACAAATAAAAATATTGAAAGCATATAGATTTTTGCATGGTATCAGAGCCAGGTTAACTTTCAGCTCTGAGAAACTGTGTATGTGAGAAAAATCTCCACTGTAGCAATGGCAAATGAAGGTGAGATACCTTGAACAGAGGAAAACATGAAAGATCAAAGGGATGGCACCAAGAAGGGTCCGTCACCTTATGATTTAAGTGCAAGTGACAACCCCGGAAATGTAATCACGCAAGTGCAAGGAACTGCCATGGTTACATACTATGAAAAATTGAAGACCCTTTGGGATGAATTAGCGAACTACGAACAAATTCCAAAGTGCACATGCAAAGGATACAAGTGCGGTATTGGGTTGAAATTAGAAAAGAGAAGAAAAGAAGAAAAAGTTCATCAGTTTCTAATGTGTCTGGATGAAGCTGGATATGGAACGGTGCAATCAAATGTTCTGGCCACTGATCCACTGCCCTCTCTCAACAAAGTGTATGCTACTTTGGTGCAGTAAGAAAGAATGAAGCTAATCACAAAAGCAAAAGAGGAGTGGTAATGGGATTGTCAATACAAGCAACGTACAAGAACAAAGGACGAATCGAAACAAAGCAGCTAGTGTGTTCTCATTGTGGCAGGTATGAGCATGGGGCGAAGGGATGTTTCCAGCTAGTGGAATATCCAAAGTGGTGGGGTGATCGCCCACAAAGTGAAAGAACCAATAATAGAAGCACTAAAAAACAAAGCAGTCGTGGGAAGACTGGGATCGCACGCACAAACACAACGCATGTCACGACTGAAGCATGCAATGATGAAGGAGGAGAACGACGTGGTGCTATGACGGGACTCAGCGATGAGCAATGGCAGACTTTGATCAAAATGATTAATGGCAACAAAGGAAGCGAAGCAAAAAGAATGACTGGTAAAGGATTTTGTGGATTGTGAATTATTGGTAGTGGAGCTTCTAATCACATGACAGGGAACTCAAGAAATTTAAGAGATCAACGTGATATGGCAGCATGTGCAATAGGATTACCAAACAGAGAACATATTCTTACTAATAAAGAAGGAACAATGATACTCAAAGGAGGTCTAAAACTGGAGAATGTGTTATACGTCCCAAAATTGCAATGCAATTTAATTTCAGTATCACAATTGACCGATGATGTTAATTGCGTGGTGTTGTTTACTAATAAGTTTTGTACAATGTAGGATCTCACTTCGAGGATGCTGATTGGAGCGAGTGAGCGGAAAGATGAGCTTTATCTGTTTCGAGGGACTCAAACAACATGTAAAATTAGTGTGGAAAACCAATTTGATCTTTGGCATAAGTGGATGGGGCATCCATCTTACAAAGTTGTTTGAATGCTCCTTGGTATACATAATGATTGTAAAGTTGAAGACATGAATAAACGATGTGAAGTGTGTGAAAGGTCAAAACAAACAAAAGAAAAATTTCTTTTAAGCAACTATCGTGTCACATCTATTTTTGATTTAATACATTGTGATTTATGGGGACCTTACAAAACTCCCTCATCCTGTAGAGCTTCATATTTTCTAACAATAGTGGATGATTATTCTCGATCAGTATGGATATATTTGTTGCGTGAAAAGAAAGAAGTTTCAAAAAGTCTCATCAATTTCTTTGCTCTTATTGAACGACAATTTAACAAATCCGTAAAAAGGGTGCAAAGTGATAATAGAACAAAGTTTATGTGTTTAGAGCCTTATTTCATGCAACACGACATCATTCATCAAACATCATGCGTTGGGACACCCCAGCAAAATGGAAGGGTGAAGCGAAAACATAGACATATTCTCAATGTGGCTAGAGCACTGCGATTTCAAGGAGATTTGTCAACCCGTTTTTGGGGAAAATGTGTTCTGATCGCTGGACACCTAATCAATTTAACACCTTCTTCTATTCTTCAAGGAAAAACTCCATATGAAACGGTGCATGGAAAGCCACCTAGCTACGACTACCTAAGGGTGTTTGGTTCTCTCTGTTATACACACAATCAACTCACAAAGGTAGACAAATTTGAAAGCAGAAGTAGAAAATGTGTATTTATGGGGTATCTTTTTAGAAATAAAGGATCAAGATTATATGATCTAGAAAAGGACAATTTTTTCACTTCCCGTGATGTTAGGTTCGTGGAAAATAAATTTCCTTTTCTTTCCCCACCTATTTCGCCTGATTTGGCTCCAGCTGCCAGTCAAACCACTGCTGACACCTTTCTTAAGGATAATCTAACCACTGAACTTGGACTTGGACATATTTCTCATGAGGAATCCACCTTCCTCAACAGGGGGTCCCTCAATGGCGCACAACGAAGTAACCTTGCATGAAGGTGCTCCATCTGTTGAAGACGAAGCTCCCACAAGGTCTGTCACTAAAATTACAGACATTGTGTCTTCTCCACCTTGTGTTGATGATGGTTCCAACCCTAATATCAACGAAGAACCGTCTGGAACTCCACTAGGCAGAGGGCACCGAGTGAAGCAACCCTCTATACGTCTTAGAGAGTATGTAACTAACGTTATTAGAACACCAAGCCCATCGCTCCGCTCCCTTTCTCCACAACCATCCTTAGGTATGTCCTATGCATTAGCCAATTATGTTGCTTATGACAACTTCTCTGCCAAGCATCGTGCTTTCCTTGCAGCAATAGAAGCTGAACGAGAACCCCTGCACTTTAACCAAGCCATTCACGATGCTCGCTGGTGAACAGCCATGGTAGACGAGATTAAGGCTCTGCAAGACAATGGGACATAGGATGTCACCACCTTGCCTCCCAGAAAAAAGGCCCTCGGATGCAAGTGGGTCTATCGGATCAAGTATCACTCTAATGGAAGCGTTGACCGCTTCGAAGCTCGCTTTGTTGTGCTCGAAAATCATCAAGTCGAGGGAATGAATTTCAATGAAACATTTGCACCAGGGGCAAAAATGGTTACCATTCTCACGGTGTTGGCGGTGGCCGCTGCCAAGGACTGGGATCTTCACCAGATGGATGTTCATAATGCGTTTCTACATGACGATCTTGCCGAGGAAGTATACATGAAGCTACTGCCTGGTTTCCTTGTTCAAAACCAAAGGATTGTGTGTAAACTTCGAAAGTCTCTTTATGGATTGCGTCAAGCTCCACGTTGCTGGTTTGCCAAGCTCTCCACTGCCCTTCTTCAATATGGATTTCGACAATCTTTCTCAGATCATTCCATGTTCTTGTTCCGTCACCATCACACACAACTTGTTGTTCTTGTGTACGTGGACGATCTTATTATCGTCGGTAATAATGCTTTCGCTACTCAACGATTCAAGGACTATCTTCACACATGCTTCTATATGAAAGATTTAGGAAAACTCAAGTATTTCTTAGGAGTGGAGGTTGCTCGATCTCCTACTAGAGTCTTTCTTAACCAACATAAATACGATTTGGACATTATCATAGAAACTGGGCTTCTTGGATCACAGCTAGCTTCAACGCCTCTAGAAGAGAATCATCGGCTGACTCTAGCAGACGGTCTGCTTCTAACTAATCCTAGTCAGTACCGCAGGCTTGTCGGGAGGTTGATATACCTGTGTTTTACTCGCCCAGAGTTATCTTATAGTGTACATGTTCTATCACAGTTTTTGCAGAAACTGAGAGAAGAACACTGGCGAGCTGCTCTGCGGGTTGTTCGCTATCTGAAAGGGAAACCTGGCCAAGACATTTTGTTGAGAAGGGACAATAATCTCACACTTCACAGTTGGTGTGATTCCGATTGGGCAAGCTGCCTTTTTACTCACAGATCCATCACAGGTTGGTTCATCCATCTTGGCAACTCACCGGTGTCGTGGAAAACAAAGAAGCAGCACATTGTCTTGCTCCTCCGCTGAAGTCGAATATCGCTCCTTGGCCACTACCACTTGTGAAGTTCAGTGGTTAAAAACACTTCTTTCTGATCTTGGCATCTTTCTTAAACAACCCGTGCGCCTCTCGTGTGATAGCCAGGCCGCCTTACACATTGCCAAAAATCCAGTCTTCCATGAACGAACTAAGCACATTGAAGTCGACTGTCACCTAGTACGTGATGCTATCACTCAGAATCTTATCCTTCCCTCTTATGTCCCCACTCATACTCAGTTGGCAGATATCTTCACTAAATCTCTTGGATGCAGCCAATTTAATTCCCTTCTAGCCAAGTTGGGTGTTCACAACTTGCACACTCCAACTTAAGGGGGGTAATGAGAAAATCATCTTCATATCAGACGTATATCCCACCATATCATATGCATATCTGATCACATCACAGTTGTAATGAAAGATCATTCTAATTGACAATTTGAGCATAATGTTAGGACAAATTTGCTGTCAATATATTTTTCTTTCTTATATTAGGTAGTTGCGACAGATTTGTTGTCAATATATTTTCCTTTCTTATATTAGGTAGTTGTTGTTTTTAGAGAAGACAACTGAATTGTTCAACCATGTATATATATGTATTAACAATCAATAAAATAACACAAAAATATTGAAAGCATATATGATTTCTGTACATGAGCATTATGTTTACTTTAGACTTATTATTCACAAAAGTGTTCTTTACTTTTACTCCTTCCACCATTGTTGGGTGATTATGAACAAATCACAAGCATTTTTGTATGGCTTTTTTGAAAACAAGCATAATTGTGAAGGATTGAACGATTTTGTTCAAAGGTATGTTCATGGCCAATAGATCACCTCCCTTCCTTTTGATTATATTTATAAGCAATTTGATCGCCTTTTCCCTAGCGTCTTCATATAATCTCATTTGTCCAAAAAGTATCTAGAAGCTCCTCGTCTTAGCTAATCCTTTCGTCATGTTATCAACTTCTTCATACTTTGCTTTGTGTTTTAGCCTTCAACAATGATTGCATATTTATTCCATCTTTAGGGAGGGCACTTATTGAAGTTTCTTTCTTCCTCCCATTCAGGTAACAATATTTTTTGCTTCCTTTAGTTGCTCTTGAAAAACCCTCTGAATGACAAAACAATTCATTTTGCCATAAGTTATTAATTGCATCAATCCAAAATAAAGTTACTTTCTTGTGCATATTGAGTTCTGAATTTTAACCAAAACATGTAAACTCTAGAAAGATAGAAGACATTATTTTCTATATGAGTTATATATTCCCTTTGTATTTTACTGAAAATGAGTAGGCTGGTTCCTTTAAAATTAGTTGCTTATGATAGGTTGATAGTCGCAAGTATATTGCTTATGGGATGAGCAGCGAAGACATATTAACGTTCTGTCTTTTTTAGATTTGACACATTTTTACAGTGTCTCGATGCTGGTGCGATACGAAGGACATGCTGGAATTCCTATATATCTCTGTTGGGTTAGGCCATTTCATTTTATTGAGAATTGGACTCAATGTTCAAAACATTCCTTTTAAAAACAATAACTCTTTTCATAAATTTAATGATTGGAATAAGTAAAAAATATTTTATTTTAATAACTTATACGAACAAATTTATTGAAATAAGTTAAATTACAAATTATTTTCTGCTGACAAGTTCTTTCACAAAAAGCAAAATAAAACGCTATATCTGATTCTGATGTTTTTCGGCTCAGCCAAAATAATCCAAATACACATTGACAAAATGTTGTGGCTATACAATAATCCTAAACCTTCCAATAAGCCCATTTCGAGCCCATTGCAAGCATTGGGCTTCTTGTAATTTTGTAAGAAGCCCGACCCAAGTATAACCCGGTTTCTTGATTTTGGGAGGTTAATTTGATTTAAAATAAAAATTAATTTAACAAAAGAAAAATCTAAAAAAAAAAAAAAAAGAGAATCAAATTAAAGGAATGTGTTAAAAATAAATATTAAAAGGATACCATAGGTGGGTATTGCTGAATAAGATGGGTCCATGGGAAAAGAGAGTCATCCGAGAGTGAGAGACCAGTTTCTGAATGCGCTTTATTTGAAGACACCACCATTTCAAGTCAATTCAATCATTTCGCTTTGGTCGTTTCTTCTTCCTCGTGAGAATCGAACGTGAGAAATATGATTCACACTAAGGTTGTAGTTTCTCAAAGGTGCAGGAATCAGAATGTTTAACTCAATTTCATTCGCTTACAATGTATTTTCAAACACAAGAATGATTCTCTCACCTTTTTCTAGTGTATATACTCTTTAAAGCTATACCAAAATCATCTTTATAGAAGAAATAATAACAAGAAATGTGATTAGAAATATAATAAAAAGAAAGGAAACAAAAGATTGAAAGAGAATTGAGCGTGGAAAATATGTGAAATATACCAAATTTTAATTTATATGAAATTATTTTTTTTAGTTTTAGTCTCTATATTAAAAATTTTGATTTTAATTCATAATTACTATTCAATGATGACATGAGTAATTTAAAATATTAATGTCTTGAAAGATTAAAAACTCTTCTAAAATGTAGGATTAGCAAGAGTCATATCATAGGTTGGGCCAACTTCCTTTATTGGTATGGCATTTTTAATTTCTGATTTCTGCTTTCTGCCTCCACTATCCTTTGTTTATTTTCTCCTTTACAATTCCATCATTCATAAGGAGCCACAAATTTGCCTTACATCACATGAAATGAATTTTATACAAGTTATAATATAAATAAACACATACCCCATGATTTTTTATTTTTGATGGATAAACAAAATCACGTCTCAATCATTTCTAGTTGTCACGATAAGGTGATACCAATCTGGATCTCACCTCAACTGTAGCAAAAATGCAGAAAGGTTCATCTTATTGATTCATTCATGTTCCTGCCTCCTATGTATATTCTCTTTTTGGACTCTTCTTAGCATCCCACTTTTGTTTTATGTTTGTAAACTTAATTACTGTTTAGATAGGTATCCTCCAAAGTTAATGTCTCATATTATGACAATTAAGTGTTTTAATGTAAAAGTTATTATTAAGGTTACTTTAAACACATTTTAATCATATGTAATAGATTAAATTTAGATATGATGACAAAGTTCTATCGAAAATAAAATTAATGACTATGCTTATATTTTTCTGAATAAAATTAGGGTTTATTGTAGAAATATTAATTATTCCTTGATTTGAAAAGAAAAGTGGAATCTAGAAGCAAAAGATTTCGAAGCATGCAATGATGGAGGGCCATGCTCTCTCCTTCTGCACTTAATATATATATACTTTTGTTAAGGGTAGTTAAAAGGAGTTGATCTAACTAAACTTAGTTTAGATTTAAAACGGATATGGTTCCCCACGCCAATTATAAAAACCATTATTCACTCACCAAAATAGAAATATCTTGTTCCTTCCGATAATCAAGCATTTAAAGTATAATTAAGATTAATTTATCACTGCATGATTCATGAGTCACGCATGACCCCCCTTCTTTATTATTCATAGAGAACAAATTATGTATAATAGCATTTAATACTTGACTTAAATGTTTAATTTCAGTTAAAAAGAAAATTAAATATTTTATAGGGCCTTCAAATATAAATAAGTTTAGATAGATTTAATTAATAAATTCATGAGAAAGTAACACATTTAATTTTATATATACATCCTAATTATATGATATGTATTTTTTTAATGTTGTTTTTAACCGTTTAAAATTATATAAAAATCCCAACAACTGAATGAATTAAAATATAGGTTTTTTATGAAAATATTATGTCGCCAATTTTAAAAGCTTGAAAGTTAAAATAATAATGGTTCATCGTGTTTTGTTATGGAATAAATTAAAGTAACAAGTTTTGAGAACTCTTCTACCAATAGAATATTTTCCGTTAGTACATAATATGTAATATAAATGAAAACTCTTGATTTTCTTTTTTATTTTATACAAAGCAAAACAAGTTAGTATCATTTAAATTAAATTTTGTAATTTTGCATTTTCATCGTACCAATAAAAAAACTAAATATATTTAATAATTTTTAATAAATCAAGCGCACAAAGCACATCTTAATATGTTTTAATTAAGAATAAAACTTATTAAACATAGTATTATAAGTAGTTTTAGTACACCTTTTTTAATTGAACTTAGAATTATATTTGAATGACTTACATAAGAAAAATCAGCATTAAAGATTCAAGTGAATTTCTAAAATAAACTTTAACTTTAATTAAAAAATAAAGCTAAAATTACTGATATTATTTTTCTCCTTTGAACGAATCCTTCATATACAGTAATCGAGACTGGGTAGTGCATGATCTTTATGTATCCTTAGTCTTGTACTAATCAGATTCTCGTTATCGATTCTGTCACCATTTTGTCTTTCCAATTCCGTCACCAACATTTTTAGCGATTATTAATTATTGATGTCGTTTATAAAATTGTTGCAGTTATATTTTCTATAAAAAATTATAAATTGCAATACTACATTCTTCTTAAAATTTTATAAATTACAACACTCTGTTAAATATAATATTAATAAAAAGTACATTTTTATTATTTTTAGCAATATTACCATATTTTATTTAGTGTTTTGCATATATAAACAGAAGTGTTGAATTGTACGTAAAAGGCGTTGGATTGATTCATGGTTCAGGTTGACCCAAACAACCGTAAGACATGGTCAAATCCTTACAGAACATAGACTCGTTAAGAGAGAGAGAGTAAACCTCGTCTTCGTTTGCTGACAACTTTGGAGTTGTGTTTAAGGGCCCACTTTATGAAAGACAAACTTTCATTTCAGTTTTTGAGATTAAATATAAATACATTTAATATATTAAAAGATAATTTTTTTTATTTTTCTTTAGTTAACAGGTACGAAAATTTGTAAAAAAATTATTCTAAATATTTTTAACATTTTTCTATTTTATAGTTATGACTATAAAGAGTAAAAAATAAATATTAAAAAATTATATGATATTAAAAATATTCAAAAAATAATACTGCATATATTTAAAAATTAAAATTTTAAATATAAAATAATAATTTTTTTAACCTATACAACATTACACATAATATATAATAAAATTTTATTAGAAAATATAGCATTTGTCGTCTCAAATGCATCAAATTCTATAATTTTTAATAAAAAATTATCATATGCAATAATATATATATATATATATATATATATATATATATATAATAATAAGTATTTTATAAAAAAGGCGTATATATTTGGTATTTTAAAATCATAAAAATATTTAATATCATTTGAGATTTTTAATATATGTACTTACACACATGTTAAAAAAATAAAAGTTAAAAAAAATGAAGAATTATTCATGTATTCTAGAAAATAGAAAGCTTGAGGTGTTTTGTCCTAAAATTGCATTAATATTGAGACGAATGGAAAGGAGAATGGTATACAGTTCTTTCTATTAGTCAACTTCACAGTGTGTGAAGCCAAAACACGGAACGGTGAGAAGTCGCAAGCATGTGTTCGTGTTTATGTGAATGTAAACCTAAAATATCACGCATGGCATGGATGATACATGCTACATTTATTGCACTCTACGTTTTTTTTAAATATCACGCGTGGATATGGATGATACATGCTACGCTTAACATGTGTCACCAACTTAACAAGTAATTCAAAATTAAATATGAAATGGACATGTGGGGAGGCAATGTGACAAATGATACAATTTGATCACAAAGTTTAGCAAGTATCATGTGTACTAAACAAGGCATGGCAGAAAAAAGAATTTGATTATCCCTCAATACAAAAAGGAACACCCAATCATGTTAAGATAAATTAAATATATTAGAACAGATTAAGTTAGATATTTATTAATTATATATTTAAATAGAAAGTTTAAGACGGGCTGAGTCATGAAGCCCATCAGTCTAAAATACTGTCTATAAAAAGAAAATATGAAATACATGTAATGAGTTGATTTTTAAATATTTAATAACATTTATTGTTTATATTATTATTTAACTTTAATATCAGAGTGCTTTTGTAAGTACATCTCCCAACGTCATCATACAGAAGTAAATTAGAGATATTTACAAAGATATTATTATATAGAACAGAAGAAGAGTTTTTGGAAGACCAATGTATCTCTGGCAAGAACATCATAAATCATGCAAATTAAGAAACAAGACTCTTTAAATTCAAATTAAAATTTTAAGTTGAACAAATGAGAAAGTAGTGCACTTAAAGGATAATTATGCAACTCATTCTGGGACACCTTCATATACATTTGTAATTATGGAAAATGTGATTGGTTAGGAGAAACAAACAATTTCTTCCATTCAATAGTATTCTTGGGACATTAAACTTGTGGGCAATATCAGCTACACATATAAAAGTATGATATATGTTTTTTTTAATAACAACTTAATTATTATTTATAAATGTTTATATTTAATTTTAAATATTGAGATTAATATAATTATAAGTTATTTACTTCAATTTACACATTTCGACACCTATTCATTGTCTGAAAATTAAAAAAAAAAAAAACATTAAATGTAACATTATTTCCTTTTTCTGTTTCATAGGTACCTCCAAATTGTCTCAAAATTATGTTTAAAAAATATTTTCAGTCACATAGAGTGACCGTGTCGTTCGAACTACTGAATCAACGACGGCAGACAGAGACAGTTCCCTTCGCCAATGGTATTGATTATGGTTACTTGTTAAAAATAAACAGTTTTGTTAATCAATATCCATTAAAAATTTAATTTTGTTATTGAAATTTAATTTAAACACTAATATAAAGAAATATATATATATATATATATATATATATATATTATGTTTTATATAAAAAAATCATTTGTGATTTATTAATTAGTGTCTTAAAAATATTGATTAGCATTTGTACAAAATAAATAGTATTTATAGCTATATAATATTTTCCTGGTCTTAACAATTTGACCTAATTATCAATTAACAACATGAGCATGTTCGAGTATGCATTTTAATAACGGGGTCATATATTTCAGAGTAGGGTTATCAGTTTTTGAGACCAAAAATTTATTTATTACGATGTAACGGAGGTATAAATTAATCAAAATACAATAATTAGCTTCTGCAAAATATACGTACACAAAATTCTATCGTATAAAAGATAACCAGATATCGCGAGATCCCTAGCGACGAACCACGTCTGCTACCATCATCTGTTACGTATCATAGTTACCTAATAGACTATTTTATACAATTTAAACATAATAGATTATTTCAAAACTAATTTTTACCTAATATATCTAAATATTTTTTATATATATAACCAATTGTTACCTAATCTAAACATACACCTAATGATCACAATAACCTATCTTATCAACGATTTTATTTAAATTAATTTTTAAGTCGTGTAATTATGAGGTTTAATTTTATGTATATATTTTTATATGAAAATATCCTATGTATTCAAATAGAGCAACCAAAGAAGAAACCAAAGAGAAATAAAGAAGTGAAACACATTGTATGTTTTTAAATGTATTAAAAAATTATAAATATAAATTTAATTCAAGAAATTATAATTAGTAGTTTTAAAATAAATATAAATTTACTATCAATTTAATGTGAATCTAAATGTGTTAATAATTTTATTGTTATTTCACAAGATACATACATGCATAACCATGGAGAGAGATGAACACTTTGGATAAGTTATTGTGTTGTGTGGAGTTACTTAATTCCGACTAATCACGTTTATATATATATATATGTGTGTGTCAAAAATATTTATGGGTCAAGTTATTATTAGTCAAATTATTATAGTCCCAAATCATACAAAAATTTCTTAAACATATAAATATAGAAGCTAAACATAAAGCCAAGTTAAGTAACAAAGGAACTTAATAAGATAATAGCAATGGCAAAATAAAATTTCAACAACTAATTGTCTAACTAATCAGTATTGAAAGTTAAATGAAATGTTTGGAGAAGTCAAAATAAATATTCAACATATAAACTTAAAAGTAAAAAAATAATTTAAATTTAATTAGAAAAAAAGATTAAAGTATAACATAAACCCTTTTATAAGATAATATGATTTGTAATGAGGGGTTGTAAACTCAATTTTAATATCTTTAATAGAGTTTTTACTCTCAACACATAAAAAATGTTAACCTTCTTCCTTAAAAGAAAAATAAAATTTAACCTTAATAATCTCTGAATGTTATAATTGTTTCCGTATCTAAAGAAGATAAAATTTTTCTTACTAAATTTGTAAGAAACATATATATAAATTTTTTAAGTTTAATAGTAAATAATTAATTAAATAGTCAAAACTATTCATAAATTAAATAAACATCGGATAAATAATATAATATAATATAATATAAGTATCTTCCTTTATAACCAACGAATGCAGAGTTTGAATAGGAAGTAGGAGTGGCCAACCTCCAATTCGAGGGATGAATTAAGTCTTACAAATGTTCACCAACAGTTCACAAACAGATTTATGCTGGCTGCAAACAAAACTAAAATAACTACAAACTAAACGAACATCTAAATTTAAAAAATTACAAATAGTCTTTGTAGTTGAAATTTTTTACAAATTATTATTTTTATTTAAAAATTTATACTTTTTTATATAAATATTTTGTTTTTTCTTTTCCTGCAAATATTTTTTTTACTTTTTAATCTCTACTGTTATAACATTATTAATAAAAATTTTTGTTCACATGCTTAATATATTTTATCAGTATTATTGATAGGAAATACAATATATAACAAAATACATGTATAAAAATTAAAATATAGATATTTTAAAAAAATACAAAGTCTAATTTATATGAGTGTTAATTAAAAAATCAAATATATATTTTAACCTAAACAAAATAATTACCTAAGCAATTCCAAAGCCCCCCCCTAGGAGTATCAGAATGATATCATGAACGAATAGTCCAGTTAAAGATCCAAATGTCTTTGACAATGGAGATAAAAACAGTAAAAAATTGAATGATTTTAGGTTTTCACTGCACTATCCATGTAAGAGCAAAGTTTGAGACATTAAAAAAGGAAGAAATATCCAATAATGCTACCATAAGAAAATAAAAAATGTGTTCCACGTCCAAGTCCTTGGATTAGATATTAAGCATATTAGGATGCATATATAGGTCAAGGGTAGTCCACTTAACGTGTTAAATATAAAGGCTCGTCTAATTTCGACTATTTTTTGCCAATTGGCTCCTACACTAAAATAGAACTATAAAGTTAATCCGTATTAAAGAATATCAGTTAAGAAATCAGTATAATTTGAAAAATATATATTTGTTTATTAATTATTTAACTAATGTACTTATCATAAACTAATATAAGAAATGAGCTGATCCATTCAAGACTTAATCATTGTGATATGTACTTTCGAGCCTGTGATATGTACTTTCGAGACATTCCACTGGTACAACATTGTAATTTGATTAAAGTAGCGTATTTTAATAATAATAATTATATATAAAAAACTGATTATTGTGATAATTACTGGTATAAAATAAAATTGTGTTTAACTATGTTAAATGAAAAATGATTTTGAAAAATAATTAATTTTGAGTTAAAACTATAAAATGGAATATGAAGTTAGTGTAATAGTTAGTTTTGTTTTTAGAATAATTAGTTATTAAATAAAAGTTAATTAATTTTGTTTGTATAACCTTTAACTACAAGCTCCAGATTTTTGCTTATTTTAAATAAATTGTTTTTTTAATTAATTAAAGATTATAGGTTAATTTTTCAAAATCATTTAAATAAACAGTATTTTCAGTTTTTTTTTACACAATCAACCAAAACATATAATCCAAACACATTAACTAATAAAGTAATTCTAATAAATTAAATAAAAAATAAACACATCTAATAAAGGAATTATAGTAAATAGGTTTTATTAGGATGTTGATATGTGAAAAACTAGAGACCTGTTTAGTTTCTGAAAATATTTTCTTTATTTATTTTATATTTTATTTTCTTAACTTTTATACAGAGAACAGTGAAAATAAAAAATTATCTTGAATACTTGCTGTACAAAATTTTAAAAAGGAAACAAAATAATAATAATAAATCCAAACTTGCTTATATCCTTTGTGAGCCACAGTCCCAGAATCATTTCAAAGAGAATTTTATAAAAGTGCATTAATGAAAGGAAAAATAGTGCATTAGTGCGTAATAAATTGGAATTATGAAGCACATAATAAGGTTGAATCTGAAAGCAGATTAAGATTGAGACCCATCTAAGATACCCACTAGGCAAGAGCGTGCAGCTTCAAAAAATTCAAACCCCAAAAGCGAGTTAAGGATAAGAAATTGGGCAGATACAATTAAACGCATGCTAAGAGAAGAGAGCACTTCTACAACCTCTAATTATGGGGGCAACATTAGCAGCCAAGGCATAAAGACACCCCAATAATTACTCAAACAGAGTCATGAGAAGACCATGAACCTCCAAGTGCTAAGATAAACGTTTCTTTTATAAAAGGTCCCACACCCATGCTTTGCTCCAATCATTTGGGACTTGTATACATTTCCAAATCTTCTTCAACTCTCTTATCAACCTTCCCTAAGTAATGAATGATATAATTCACGCATATAACTTCATCTTAATTTAAACATCCTTTATTTAGATAGAAAACACAGCTTCTATCTTTCTTGCATGCTCGTTAATTATTTTAATTAGTTTATGAATGTATATATAATTTTCTCTAAATAGTACTATATGAAATCTCAGACCGACAGATTTTAAGATATTATTGGAATGTAAGAGCTTTTGATATTTTTTTCCACTGGGTTATCTGTATAGATGGCAATATCTAAAAATGAAAAACATTGATCATGATAAAAAAAGAATCATAATAAAAATGAATGAAGTTGTGATGTATTTTCTTTCTTGTGCATATTATTGAGTGAAAAATCAATAATGCAATTGGTGTGAGATACTTATAGTATAGGGGAAATATTTATGATTGACACGAAAAGGGACAGAATGGTGGCAGTGGGCATTTATATGGGTACGAAAAATGCTATGTGTGTCACATTGAGGTGGCCGAGCGACGTTGATGACGCGGCCAATGACGCAGATCTACGTTAAAAAGCTAACATTACGACGAACCAGACAGCACCCTCGGAAAATCAAATTAATTAAAAAACTCAGCGTAAATACCGAATCCATCTCCATCCACACGCTTTCGCCCCTCCTTCTAATTCTAGAACTACACCCTCAAACCCGGTAAAATCGATATACAGAGCACGTTCTTATTTTACCTTTATTTACTTGCAGCGTGCGTAAACTGTAAAGGGCAAAATAGATGGAAAATTGGAAATTAATATTCTGCTGGAAAAAATATAAAAAATAATTTATGAGGTGAGTTTTACTATTTTAATATTTTTACACAAAAGAGTGAAATTTGAGTGAGAGGGATGCAAGAAGTAGGATACGCACGTAACACGTTACGTAGAGTGACACGTAGGAGCAGCGAGAGAGAGATAGATAGCTAAGCTTATGGAGTGTGTGGGCCTTGTCTCTTGTTTCTCTTTCTTAGAAATTGCCACGTCAGTTATCCAACCACCGTCTCTCTCTCTCTCTCTCTCTATCTATCTAGCTGTTGTTCACTGTGCCTTTTTTCTTTTGTTTTAATTTCTCTTCCTATTTCCTAATCCTCTTTCGTAGCTTCTTCCTCCTCCAAATGAACAAAACCTAGTCTGAACATATCAGCTACTATTATTGTTCATATTCAACAACTCTTTTCTTTCTTTGTTGTGAATTGAGAGTGCTTAGAATGCCCACTTGGTGGGGTAGAAAATCCAGCAAGAGCAAGGACCAGGAGGACCAGCCACATGGCGGCGGCGGCGTTCTTCACTTCAATTTCATCAAGAAGGCAAAGCCTCATCACAGCCCCAAAACTAATAAATGCTTCGACGACGTCGTTAAGACTTCCCCTAGGGTTAGTCGTGATTTTTCTTCCGACGCCGCCGACAAGCCTGGCCTTCCCTTGCCTCGCCCTTCCGTTTCCTCTACTCAGAGCTTTGGCAACGATCAAGCCCTCGCTTTCGGATCTGCTTCCCTTTCTGGTTCTAGCGTCAGCTCCAATGGCTCCTACGATGATCATTCAACTTATCACTCTCAGATTAATGCCCCCAGGTTCGATTCAATTTACCTTTTTTTTTTCTTTTTAATCTTTGGTTTTAACTTTGCTTCTTTCTCAGGTTTGGGAATTTTGTACTTGCAGTGAGCTTAATTTGATTGATTGATTGGTTTTTCGTTTTCCGTGTTTGGAGAGGGTACGTTGTAGGATAATGATTGAAAACATAAAGTGGCTTTTTTACAGCGGTGGCTGAGACTCTGCGATGTCTCGTCTCTCTCTCTCTCTCTACTAGGTGTTGTGTTTTTGGGACCATGATTGCATACTTACTTGATTTACGGGATTCCTTTTTAGTTTTTGTTCAGAATTCGTAACAAGTCTTGCTACTACCTGCCTACCCTTTTTGTAAACATTGATTGTGCACTTTTTCCTTCCTTTTCTTGCTCTTTTACTTTCCTTTCCTTTCCTTTAATTTTAAGGCTTCTCCTCTCTTTTGCCCCTTGTTTGTGTAATTCGGTTCATGCCTAAATGCAATTTTCTTCGGTGTTTGAGCTGGACTTTTTATTCTCACTCTCTTTAGATAGATTAGATTATTGTTTGTCCTGTGAATGACGGTTTTATGGTTTATACTTCGTCGTTTTTGGCGCTTTTTTATAGTATAATTGGAGATTTGGAATTATCCATTCTGGAATTTCTGTTTTAAAAGTCTGAATTTGTAGTTTCAGACTTTCAGTATGGATTTATTTGGGGAAAATGAAGATCTAAATCTCGACGGACAAGTTTGTTAATATTAGGTCTTGTCCCTTTTTTCTGTAGGAAGTTAACTACCTACCATCAACCCCCCTTCCAAAATATCTGCTTCGGGCTTCTTAGTCATTCCAATTGATTTAGGTGAAGTTTATGCAAAAATTATTTGTTACTTTCTTTTTTATATATATTTATTCATAATGAATTCAAGGATAGATGCTTATGCGAAATGGTTTTTACCTTCTAATTATAAATATGGGAGGCTGATAAGTTACAAGCAACGTTCACTTTAGCATGGAGAGTGCAAGGAAAAAGGAACTCAGTGGACATTAACTGTTCAGTTTGTTTATCAGGGTGTTTTAGTGTTCTTAATTCAATCTGCTGTAAAACTAATCGATGCTGTTTCCTTATGCTAGAGTACAAGGTGACATGAAGTTCAATGTGAGGTCTAAAAGCCCAGGTCCTGGGTCAAGGGGCCCCACCAGCCCTACCTCACCTCTTCATCCCAGGTTACATGTTTTGAGTCTTGACTCCCCTACAGGCAAGCAAGAAGATGGAAAGAGTCAATGTCACCCTTTGCCTCTTCCACCAGGTTCTCCTACTAGTCCTTCTTCTCTTTCCAATACAAGAGCAAATGGACTGCCAGAAAACACTATCAGTAACACTTCCAAGTGGAAGAAAGGAAAGCTTCTAGGACGGGGAACATTTGGGCATGTTTACCTGGGATTCAATAGGTATTGGGTTGTTTTTTATTTTCCAGTGAAGCAAAATTACTTTCAATTCTCTTTTGGGTTAGGCTGCAACAACTTTATATCATGTATAATTTTCACTCCCTGAATATTTTAAAGGAAGAATTTGTGGTTTTTGCTGCCTAGCAGTTGTAATGTATAAGCAAATATTTAGGTTACAAAGTAAATATTGCTGTCCAAGTAACCAATAGAAGCACAGCTATGTTTACAGAATGACGTCATCAGCCTTCTTTCAGACTGCATTTTGTACGAACGTCCAAATTATGGGCAAATTACTGAAATTATATATATTCTGTTTCCTGTGTTTGGTCTACCCTCTCTAAAATGCTTGTATTGAAACTTTGATAGTGATAGTGGACATTTGTGTGCAATAAAGGAAGTCAGGGTTATCTGTGATGATCAAACATCCAAAGAGTGCCTCAAACAACTTAATCAGGTAATTCTGTTATCTTTTGAAGATTTATGAATGATGCTTTAAGCCTTCAACAAACACTAGCACTTTTGCAATTCCTCGTTCTGTTGCATCAAAGTTTGTTTTCATGTGTCTGATCACCATTTAATCTATACCATTTCTCCATTTATTTGTAGGAGATCCATTTGCTCAGTCAGCTTTCACATCCCAACATCGTTCAATACTACGGGAGTGACTTGGTATGGCTAAAATATTCCAAGTTCTGAATCCTGTATGCCATACATACATATTATAGTTGTGTGCACCCAGAGAGAGATAGACATATAAAAAAATTATGGGTGAGATCAATTTATAAATGTATGCCATATTTGCAGGGAGAAGAAACCCTTTCTGTTTATTTGGAATATGTCTCTGGTGGTTCTATTCATAAATTACTTCAGGAATATGGGGCCTTCAAGGAGCCTGTTATTCAAAATTATACCAGGCAGATTGTCTCTGGACTTTCCTATCTTCATGGGAGAAATACAGTGCATAGGTAATATGGTCATTCTGTCTCTATTTATAACATGAAAATGATTGCTTATTGACTATCTTAAATTATTGATACGTTTTTATATTCACAGGGATATCAAAGGGGCTAATATACTAGTTGATCCTAATGGTGAAATCAAGCTGGCAGATTTTGGAATGGCTAAACACGTAAGTTTATCGTACAAATATGCTTTAAAAAATGAATTGCTTCTGGGCTCACTTAAAAAGTAAACAATATGTATTGTTTCAAGTAAAATAAATTATGCCATATACATGTTGTAAAATTTATGGGGAGTGGACACCTAAAAACGCTTCTTTTGCCACAGCTTAAATTTGAATTTCCACTCATATTCATATCTGATGCCTAGTGGCAGAGACATGATTTCTCTCTCTCATTTGTGCACACCCGCAGAGAATGAGATCTAGAATGCTTCTGGTTCTCAAACATGCTTTGCGCTTTCTCAACTCTTTGCTATCTTTTATAATTCAAAGCTAAATAGCATAAATAAGCTTATATGATCAGGACCGCATTGAAAATGGACTAGAGTTTTAGAAAAATTGGTAGGGGAATAGCGTTCCAGAATGCATAACTTTTTGGTTGATTTCTGATTTATGATGGGCATCACCTCTAAATTATGTTTGTTTGAACCAGATAAATTCTTCTACCTCAATGCTTTCTTTCAAGGGAAGTCCATACTGGATGGCACCTGAGGTAATTTTTGTTCTCCTTTCTTCTTAGATCTTGTAACTTATTTTGCACAAGCACATCCTTCCCTCACTTTCTCTCTGTCATTCTCTCTGCCACTGTAAGTTGTAATGTATCCTTGTTCGCTTTCTTAGGTTGTGATGAATACAAATGGCTATAATCTTCCTGTTGATATATGGAGCTTAGGATGCACAATTCTTGAAATGGCAACATCGAAGCCTCCTTGGAATCAATATGAAGGGGTGCGATATTGGATAGTTAGAACTAGAATTTATTTGCATGTTTGTTATGAGCCTATTTGAAAAGTACAAGGGACCAAATTTTTTTTTAATGTTTGCATTCAACAGGTAGCAGCAATATTTAAAATTGGTAACAGCAAAGATATGCCTGAAATTCCTAATCATCTCTCAAATGATGCAAAGAATTTCATTAACCTATGCTTACAAAGAGATCCATCGGCCCGCCCAACAGCCCAAAAGTTACTAGATCACCCTTTTATTCGAGATCAATCAGCAACAAAAGCTACAAATGTCAGAATAACGAGGGATGCTTTCCCCTACATGTTTGATGGAAGTCGGACACCGGTACAGTCCTTGATTCGTATTTATTTTCCTTGTTTATTTTTGTTCGGTGTTACAAGCTAGTTCCTACATATTGTGGCATAATCATTACAAAGGGGGTGATTAAAACATGTTGCAATCGTCTTGAAGTTTGGGCAATTTCATCACTTGAGGTTATCCAATAATGGATCGTGGAATAAATGATAAACAACATACTTGATAGTTATGCAGAGGTCCTATAATACTGTATGTCAGGATTTTATCTCATTGTTTAGTCTTTTGTGATGTATGCGTTACATAGTTCAATTTGTAAGTTTAGTTTGGTAAAAGTGAAGTATATCCTATGTAGCTTTATAGAGAATTTATTGCCGCCAGGTAATCCTAGATTGCAACAGTCTTCAAGATTAGATATTGGTTCATTTGAAGCCACATTTCTAATGCGGATATTGCTCGAGTGAACGTTGTGATGTTTAAAGTTGCACAGGTTCTGAAAATCAGTGTCTGTGGTCATTGTTGGGCTGGAGCTAACTTTCTGTTTGCTTGGATTCCTTTGCAGCAGACAGCTTTAGAGCTTCATTCCCATAGAACAAGCATAACTTCACTGGATGGAGATTATGCAACAAAGCCAGCTCCTGTAACTTCACGAGCAGTAAGGAGCCCAAGGTTAGATATCCGACTTTTTGTTATTAATAAATAATGGTTTGGCATCTCTAGGCATATGGTGAATCATTTTCTTGTTATTTGGACTGACTTGGTGTACTATATCTCCCTTCAGAGATAACACAAGAATGATCACATCTTTACCAGTATCTCCCTGTTCAAGTCCATTGAGACAGTATGGGCCAGCACACAAGAGCTGTTTCCTTTCTCCTCCTCATCCAACTTACACAATGATGGGACAAAATACACTCCCATCATATCCAGTAAGATCAAATGCTACATTCACTCTTGATCCTTGGCATGAAGCATCTTTATACAAAGTCCACACACCCGGTGGATCCCCAAGAACAAGACTCATTTGAGTTGCAGACTGTAAATACCCCTAAAATCTTTCTTGGTTTCCCCAGCATGCTTTGTGGCCTGTGGTTGAACTTCACTCTGAAGGTACAAACTCTTGAGGATTCTGGTCGGTTATTTGTGCAAGAGAAAGGTACAAGTGAGGGGCAGGCAATTGTTGGACTGGGGAGACCTTGCTGCTTGTAACAATTTATTGATTACTGTAAATGCAAGGTGTTTACCGTGTTTGTAGTAATTTATGCTGTATATTGTTAGCTCATGGCTAAGTAAAGAGAGTAATTTTTCATACATACTCTTTTTCATTTTAAATTATATTTTTTTAGTTGAGAATGACGCGTGTATGGTTTGGTTCCAAATCATCACGACAAGAGTTTAATTGTTTAAACCCTGGGCTAGAAAAAGCCAGCGTGTACTGAATGTCCAAAATATTTGGAAGCAATTTTATATTATGTTATTTCATGTAGTGAGTTTAATAATTTATATTTAATTCGGCTGCTATATATTATTGCGTATTTTGTGTGGACTTGATGTGAAGAGTTTCGTAAAGTTCATTCAAAATAACTTGGGTATCCTTATATTTGCAAAAGAAATAGTCGTGAAAACTAACTTTTAGATTAGTCTATGATATTGTGAGTAGTCAGTGTCAGCGGTGTGCAGGATTTGCACCACTGAAGGCTTATTTATTTTTTTAATGTTTTTTAAAAATAAATTTTTTAAATAATATTTTTTAAAACCATATTTTGTCTCTGAGGTCTTTTTTGTCAGTAATTATTTTGTCTACTGTCTTGATAAAAAATTTTTAAATATTATTTTATCTTCAGTAGAAATAAAACTATCAGATTACATTATGTGTCATCATTTAATGAGTTTCGTTTGCTATAGAGATATAATTCATGATACAGTGTCAGGATTAATTTACGAAACTAGTTAAAAAATAAAAAATTATAATATTCAAGAATAAAAAATTATATAATTTATAATTAACTTAATTAATAACTATAAATATATTAAAAATATATATTGAGATTGCACTGATATTAAAAAAAAAGACTTGCTAATAAAATTATAAATTAAAATAATTGTCATTTTAAAGTGAGTCACATTTTTTTTTTCTTTTTTCAAACTAGTTTTGTAAGTTAGGTGTGATAAATTTTTTTTTAATAATTATATAATAAATATGTATTTTTTTATAGATATTAAAACTAAAGTTAACAAAATCTTAACACTATATACTTTTAATATATTTTTAATTATTAATTAATTTAATTAAAAATTATGTAAATTTTAATAATTTATTTTTAAATTAAATATTATGATTTTTTAATACATTTTAATTAAATATTATATTTTTTTATTTTTTAATTAAATATGTTTTGTTGAGACATTAGACAAAATAGCTACTAACGTAGCAAAAAAAAATCTGAGACAAAAAATATGTTTTTAAAAAATACTATTTTAAAAATTTATTTTTTAAAAAACATTAAAATAATAAATTAGCCCTATTGATATAACTATAAACATATTTAATTTAAGAAAAAAAATATATAAAAAATTATAAAAAATAAATATTTATTATATAAATATTAAGATTTTGTCATATTTCAACTAATTTATGAAAATAGTTTGAAAAAAAAATGTGACTCATGATAATTCTTTTTAAATTTATAATTTTATTAATAAATCTTCTCTTTAGTGTCATACAGTATACACAATATAGTATACACAGTGTAATCTTAATATATTTTTAATATATTTGTAGTTGTTAATTAAGTTAATTAAAATTATATAATTTTTTTATTCTTAGATATTATAATTTTCTATTTTTAATAAAATTTAATTAAATATTAGAATATAAATTTTTTTAACTAATTTCATAAATTGATTCAAACATGATCTGATAGTTTCAGTTGAAGACGAAATATTATTTAAAAAATAAAAAATAAATTTCATCAAGTAGACAAAACAGTTACTAACTTGACAAAAAAGACTCTGACAGAAAATTTGTTTTTAAAAAATATTATTTTAAAAATTTATTTTTTAAAAAACATTAAAAAAATAAATACCTCCAACCGAAACCTGCAAAACTGAAGAACGAACGGTGTTTGGTGGATGGGTTGGTGTGGGTCAACCCGATGCTCATTTGAGTACGGGTGACAATTTTTCTAACACAGAAAATTTAACTCGACTGAAAATAATGGTCCTTAAAAAAAAAATAAAAAAAAAATCCTAATTCTATTTTGTTTTTCATTCTAATTTTTTTCCTGTGCCACTTCCTTTTCTAAAACTTTCGCTAATGATATTCATCTTTGGTCAGTTTGTATGATCGATGCTTAGGCTTGTACAGGTTGCTTCTCGTTTTCGTTAGTGATTTAATGGTTTTCTTTGATCATCTTCTTCTTTCAATTTTGATTTTTCTCAAAATTTGCATCTCTCTTTTGTGATTGCATGTGTTTGTGTTTTTTCTATTTTCTCTTACCTTTTTTTTTTCTCTTGCACCATTATGATTGTTGTTGGATTAGGATTTATGAGTTTCATCTTTGAGGTAGTCTTTGATGATGCTTCATCTTTTATAGATAGTGTTTCATCTTTGAGACCTACCTTAATCTACTTATTTCAACTTGAGAGACTATTCAGATGGAAGTGGCTTAGATTGGTAGGGGGATTTTGCTCCATTAATGAGTTTTAAGATCCAAACTCACCTAAATTCGATTGTTGTCCAGCTCTACTGAGCATCAAATTTTAAAATGAGTCAATAAATTTTTGGCTTTGTGAAGCATTGAACACTTAAGTTAGTGTTAACCTTTGTTAAAGTGACACTTGAAATGACTATATGGTCAAAATAATGATGTTTCACCCAGTAGTAGTAGTATGATATTTTATTAGTTTTATCTCTTTCTTTCGTTGCTTGAGGGGTTGTGCTGATTGTGGCGAAGAAGGAGATGGTTAGTCGTGTCTATCACCACTATCGACCCCAAGATCCTTCTAAGGCTATAATTGTGTCTACATTTTAGTTATTGTAAACTAATTTTATTTAGAACTATGAAAATTTTGTTATAAATTTTGAATATGTAATTATATACTTATTAAAATGATAAAAAAGTATTTTTAATCTGGTCAAAATTTGATGTTGCAAGCAAGAATGCTCTAGCCTATCTCATTTGGAGTTTTTTTTATTTGGATAACTAAAAATTAATATTATATAAAAACATTTTTATTTTTGATTTTTTAAAAGTACATGTTTTTCAAAGATATACTTAAAAAACTATCATTTATCTACATTAGATAGCTTTGTACGTGATTGAGTATTTGGTGGAGTCAATTTGAGCAAATTCTAATTTTAGTATCTAAATTGAAAAAGTTGAGTAAATTAGTTTTTGAAATTTTTAAATAAACATGTTACTTCTCAATTTTGTCAAATTTTTATCACTTTAATTTAGAGTAAAATATCAATTTGATCTCTAAAATTGTATTGTTATCGTCAATAAAATTGTAAAAGTCTTAATTTAATCTTCAAAATTTAAACTTTTGTTTTATGTTAGTAGCTCTTGTTAGTTTGCTTTGACTACTGCTTATGTTAAAGTGTGGATAATGCTGATGTGGTACTGAGATGATAAATTATAATTTTTTTTATTTTTACTTTTAATTTCATTACAATTTGGTTCTTGAATCCTATTATTCATCTTTAACCTTCATCATAGATATTTATCTTCTCTTCTCCACTGTTTCTTCTTCCTTTTCATCGAACTCTCAATTTCATTCCAATCTCAAAACTCAAATCGAATCCTCAATCCCAAACCAAATCGTAAACCCTAACTCCAATCATATTACCAATATTGTTTGCATTTAAAGCACTACATTTTTTTTAGGAAAAGGTTAATAGGATTGAGGCTATTTTTATAATGGTTTACAATAAAATCAGTCTGTATACACAACTAAATGAACTTAACACTCTGAAACATAGAAAAAATTATAGGGAGAAAAATCACTAAAATTACTTAATTTTTTAAATATTGTTGATTACATTGGTTTAGCTTAACATTTTTAACCCATGTGTAATCTTGCATTCACTACTTTCTTAAACATATTGAATTCAACACTATGAAACCAATAATAATCACAATAAACATTACAACAATGATTTTTTTTATAGATTTCTAATTTCAGCCTCTAAATAGTTAATTTTTCATGTCAAATTAATCTTTCACTTCTGAACGTCACTTATGATACCGTATTTGTAACTTCACACTTTTAGACATACCCACTACTCCATCATCACTCTACCAAAAATAGTTATAATGGTTTCCTTCCTGCAATTGAAAAAAATAAAATAAATAAGTACTAGCTTGAAGTTACCAAGATTCTTAAAACACAAAAACACAAAAAAATATAAATACCAACAACCACAAACACCCATCAAAATAAATTACTTACCTCATATTTAGCACAACCATATAATGATTTACCATGATTCTCGAGTTTTAGAGATTTTAAGTATTGGCTCCATTATGGCTTCCTTGTGAATTTGAAGACATTGCACAATCTTTGGATTGAATTTTTTACTTATGATCAATCTCTTCAGTGTACTTTTGGTGAAGAAGAAGAATATTAAGTTGAATAATAGAGTAAAAGAAGAATGTTAGAGGAAAAATAAAGAAAAAGAAATTGAAACCAAAAGAACTAAAATTGAAATATAATTTTAAGTTGGATGGACTAATTTCAAAAAATTATATGTAACGGCTATTTTAGGGGACTAAAGTGATTTTTTTTAATAAAAAATTTAAAGAAATAAATTGAGATTTTTACAATTTTATGAATAAAATTAATATAATAGTGTAATTTTGGGGATTAAATTGATACTTTACCCCTTTAGTTTGTACTTGAAATGTTAAAACAATATCATTTCTTTTTCCTCTAACCTAAATCGATGTTGTTCTTTTCTCTGCTCATCCATGACATTTTTAGCCGCTTCCATCATCGTAATCATTAGCGTCCACTTCCACCTCTAAATCCCTCTTTGCCTCCTTGTTCCATTGCTTTTAACATTCCCTCCTCTCTCCATTAACATTCACTAGCTCATCGTTCATCACTTTCTTCCCTCACAAGAATCCTTATCTTCTCCCCTACTCTCTATTGTTGTCACCTCACCAAACTTGTCTTTTCCCCCAAGCCCTGATGCAGACCGACCGGTTCAATTCAAAAAACCCAACCTAAGATACCTTAACTGAACTGAAATTAGCTAGGTCAAAGGGAGAGGCAAGGATTTAAGCATTTCATTGCTTTCAATAAAAGAGGAAGAATCAGTCTTACCTTGTTTATTGGAAACTGATTTCCCTCTATGTCTTATTTCCTTATTTGTAGGATCACTAGGTGTTCAATTATTTCCTTTGATGTATTTATAGACTTAAACGTCTGATGAATAAAATAAGCATTTTTCTTCTGCAAAGTAACCATTGTTACCTTTAAGCTCTGACTGGGATCATCAATTGGTATCAGAGCTTGCAACTATCACTTTACTCATCATTGACTCGGACCACCTCGTGGTGGTATCAAGATGGGAACTAACAAAGACAAGATTGAATCACTTGATGCTGGACTTGGAACTGTGTATGATGAGCTCACCCAGCTAAAAACTACATTGACAGAGAGAAATTTCATCTCCTAGACACATCTCTGAACCGGTTCACGGAGTCCTTATTCGGTGCTCACATCGGCTCCAACTCAGATCGCAGGAAATAGCCAGAAGGGAGCCAAAATTAGAACTTTGCCAATCAGCCCGACCATCCAAAACTGATGTTCTAATCCAAGACAGCCAAGCTGGAGTTTCTGCACTTCACCGGAGGTGACCCAACGTCGTGGTTAAGTAAAGCCAAGCAGTTTTTCGAATACTAAGATACACCAAAACACAAACGTGTGCATTACGCCTTATATCATCTTGATGACGATGCCAATGAGTGGTGGTACGCTATGAAAAAGGCTTATGATGAAGATGTGACGTTGATCATATGGGAGGGGTTTGAAGAGGAACTGTGGGCACGCCTTGGTCCCACCGAATGCGAAGACTTTGACGAAGCCCTGTCCAAGATCAACCAAAATGGTAGTTTAAGGGATAATCAACGAGAATTCAAAAGGCTTCAGAACAAGGTTGGCCTAACCTATATTTAGGATAATCTATAATTACACTATCTAGAAATGTCTATAGTCTAGAAATATCCTTTCTCTAGAAATATCCCTAGTCTAGAACTATCCTATTTAATATCTACTATAAAATAATCTATGTTCTAGAAGTATCCTTGTAATACTATAAATACCCCATTGTACTCCTAATTTTGGCATCAAGTTGAATAAGCAAATTCTCATCCTCTATTAAGAGTTTCAAGCTCTAGTTATCTCTTGTACTATTTGAGAGTTCTAAGCACTACTTGGTCACTTCCTCTTTCTGGTTTCTGAGCCAAAGGTCCATAGGTGGACCCAAAAGGCACTCGTCGAGACATATATTGAAGGTCTCCAACCACCCATTGCAGATGAAATCAGAATGTTCAGGCCTAAGATACTCAAGGAAGCCATCATGCTGGCTAAGATGCGAGATGAATTGCTCCAACAACAAAGGCAAAATCAACCTAGCAGTCCAGTACTGCATAGTTATCAAGCACGAAACACGGGTATGAATCCCAAGAAGCTGAGTTGGGATGAAATTAAAAAGAAGAGAAGCCTAGGACTATGTTTCAGTTGTGATGAACGGTACACCCCTGGGAACAAGTGCTGACAACCGCAATTACTACTTATGGAGAGAGAATAAGGGGGGTCTAACGAATCGGGGGAAGATGAGACTAAGGAACCAGAGATCTCTTTGTACGCTTTAGTTGGGTAGGACACTCCTCCTACTATGCAAGTAGAGGCAACGATTGAGAAACATCGACTAGTGGCCCTTATTGACAGCAAATCAACTCACAATTACATCAGTGAGAGAGCAGTAAAGACACTGAATCTCATTATTTCCCCTACCACACCATTCACTGTTCGTGTTGCCAGTGGCTCGCCGCTAAAATGCCAAGGACGTTATGAGGCGATACCAATCTCGCTGCACGGTATCAGTTTCCCTATCACACTATATGTGCTGCCATTGCGGGGATTAGATGTTGTCCTTGGGATCCAATGGTTAGAAGAATTAGGAACCACCGTGTTTGATTGGAAGGCTCAAACCATGGCTTTCAAATGGGCAGGGATGGACTGCGTACTGCACGGATTGGGAGCTGCACCGATTACAGCCACTAAACCCAACGAGGTCTCTAAAGAAGCAAGATAGGGGCATACCCTGTTCGCCCTCTGCATCAACAAGGAGTAGGCCACTTTGTCACCAGTACCAGCAACAATGAGGAAGGTGATTGATGAGTTTGTAAAGCTTTTCGATGAACCTCGGGAGTTACCTTTGAAGCGGGAGGTTGAACATCGCATCCTTTTGAAAGAAGGAACCAATCTCGTGAATGTTTATTCTTATTAATATGCGCATTTTCAAAAGGAAGAGATCGAATGTTAAGTGCAAAACATGCTGGAATCTAGGTTTATCCAGCCAAGCTCTAGTCCCTTCTCGTCCCCTATGTTGCTTGTAAAAAAGAAAGACGGATCATTGTAGTTTTACACAGACTATTTAACACTTAATGAAGTAACTATCAAGGATCGTTTTCCAATACCAACGGTGGAAGATATGCTTGATGAGTTACACGATGCCTCCTTCTTCACCAAACTCGATCTCACTGCTAGATACCATCAAGTACGTGTTCATCCACATGACGTGCACAAGACTACTTTCCGCACCCACAACGGACACTATGAGTATTTGGTGATGCCCTTCGGCTTGTGCAACGCTCCTTCGACTTTTCAAGCATTGATGAATACAATCTTTCGGCCACATCTCTGTAAGTTTGTCATTGTATTTTTTGATGATATATTAGTTTACAACCTCTCATGGCAGGACCACCTCCAACATGTATACGAGATTTTCAGCATACTGCGACAACATGCTTACATGTTAAGTTCAAAAAATGTGCGTTCAGATAGTCAGAACTTAAGTATTTGGGGCATATCATCTCAAGCGAAGGAGAAAAAGTCGATCACGCAAAAATTCAAGCAATGTTGGATTGGCCAAGACCAACGACCGTCATAGAGGTTCATGGTTTTTTGGGCCTAACCGGCTACTATTGAAAGTTTGTACGTGAGTATGGGATAATTGCAAGACCACTCACAAATATGCTCAAGAAAGGAAAATTTCTGTGGGATGAGACGGCCGAAGTAGCGTTCATGAAACTCAAAAGAGCAATGACAACAACGCCCACTCTTGTCCTACCCAACTCCGCCGAACCTTTTGTTATCCAAACAGACACTTCGGGTGAAGGCATCAGGCTGTTCTAACCCAAAAAGGACAACCTATTGCTTTCATGAGTCAAGGACTGAGTTTTATGAAAAAAAATTTGTCAACATATGCAATAGAGATGCTGGCCATTGTTGTTGCAATTCGTACTTGGAGGCCATACTTACTGGGTCGCTGTTTTACGATACAAACGGACCAACAAAGTCTAAGATACTTGCTAGAGCAGCGGGTGTTAACACCTTAACAACAAAAGTGGGTGAAAAAATTAGTCGGCTATAACTATGAAATAGTATACAAGCCTGAAGCTTCTAATTCAGCGGCTGATGCTCTGTACCGAGTTCCTGAGATCCCTTGTTTTTAAGGGTTGTTCGTTCAACAGGCAAAGATATGGGACGAACTCCAGGCAATGGCTGCAATAGATTCGTATCTGCAGAAGTTAGCGTATTGGCCATGCAAAATCCCGACAAACCATATTCTTGGAGGGAGGGTCTGATTTGCTACAACAATCATGTTGTTGTACCTCCTACGTCCTTATTAATCAAACAATTGTTACAGGAGTACCATGACACATCGACAAGAAGACATTCTAGTGTCTTACGTACGCTCAAACGCCTGTCTCAGCAGTTTTATTGGCCATCTATACATCGCTTGCTTCGAGAATATGTTGCTGCCTGGAATGTTTGTCAGTAGGTGAAGTATGAATCTCTCTCACCGGCAGGACTGCTCCAACTACTACCTATTCCATGTCGAACATGGGAGGATATCTCCATGGATTTCGTAGATGGGTTGCCAAGATCAAATAGATATACATCAATTATGGTGGTTGTTGACAGGTTAAGTAAATATGCTCATCTTGTTCCATTGACTCACCCTTACTCCGCTAGGCTTGTTGCTTCCAAGTTTGTGCAATATGTGGTTAAACTCTACAGAATACCGCGATCAATTGTAAGTGATAGAGACTCGATGTTTGTCAATAATTTCTGGCAACAATTTTGGAGAGTGTCCCGAACTAAATTGTTATTATCATCTGCCTACCATCCTCAAATCGATGGCCAAACAGTGGTGGTTAATCGATGCATTGAACAATATTTGCGATGTTTTGTTTATCATCGACCAAAGCAGTGGAACGCTTTTCTTCCTTAGGCAAAATACTGGTACAACACCATGTTTCATTCATCTATCGGTATGACACCTTTCCAAGCTTTGTACGGGTGGACACCACCACACATTCCAACATATGAAACCGGCTCTACAACGGTGGACGAGCTAGATGAGTAGTTAGCAGCTCACGACGAGCTACTTAGCGAACTTAAACAACATTTAACGACAGCAAACAATCGAATGAAGCAGCTTGCTGATTTCAAGCGACGAGACGTCAACTTCAACATTGGCGATTGGGTCTTTCTTCGCCTACACCCTTATCGACAACAATTAGTCTTCCGTTGGACATCATAGAAGCTATCAAACAAATTTTTGGTCTATTTCAAGTGAAAGAACGCATTGAACAAGTGGCTTATAAGCTAAAGTTAGACGCAGATTCATCCTGTTTTCCATGCCTCTATATTGGAAAAAAGAATAGGGGCAGATACAATAATCAAAGGGAAACTTCCACCTCTACGGAAAAATGTAAGTCTGCAGTTAGAGCCGGAGAAAGTGCTGGAAACACGATGGATAAAGTTGGGTTCTAAGTTTAAGTCAGAACTATTGATGCAATGGAAGGACCTCTCTGCCGAGGAAGCAACATGAAGATGAAGAGCAATTGTGTTTCGATTTTCCTTGCCTGAACCTTGAGGACAAGGTTCCTACCGACGGAGGGAGTATTGATGCAGACCAACCTGTTCGATTCAAAAAATCCAACCCAAGATACCTTAACTAAACCGAAATTAGCTGGGTCAAAGGGAGATGCAAGGATTTCGGCATTTCATTACTTTCAATAAAAGAGGAAGAATCAGTCTTACCTTGTTTATTGGAAACTGATTTCCCTCTACGCCTTATTTCCTTATTTGTAGGATCACTAGATGTTCAATTATTTCCTTTGGTGTATTTATAGACTTAAACGTCTGATGAATAAAATAAACATTTTTCTTCTATAAAGTAACCATTGTTACCTTTAAGCTCTGACTGGGACCATCAAGCCCCTGCCCATTCCTGCTCATAATCTTATAAATGTAAAAGAAAAAAAGCATTATTATTAATTACTCGAAACAACTCAATAGGGAGGACCCTAAGTTCAATCAAGTGGAGCTTTGTGTTCCTCAACAAAGATTGGAACTTGACATTGTGAGATTTGGCAATAGGTAGAAGAGGAAGAAATAGAAGAAACCTAAAGTGAAGGTGCATTCGAATGAGTGCTACACAAGACTGAAAATTGTTAACAAATATGACATCAACATTGACCTCTCTGCCTTGTGTAACATCAATGATCCCTTTGTTGGGAGCTTAAAAGACATACCAAAGGCTTGTGCAATGAAGAATGAGGTTTTAGTGCTAGGAAGGAGAGAGCATAAAAGGTTCAGGACATAATGGGGGTTTAGGGCAAATGGTGGTATTGCCCGTGGAGGAAGCAGTGATTAGGGTGGTGGTAGAAGAATAGGTGAAGGTTTAGGACATGGTTGAAGCTTTGAAGTAGGTAATAATGTTAAGAGGTAAGGCTGGTAGAAGAGGGAGAGTAGGAGATGTTAGTGGCCGCTGAATACGTTGAAGAAAAAAGAATTTGTAAAAAATGACAACAACAATTGAAAAAAAGTTGACACCGTAGAAGTTGCTAAATGAATTAAAGTGTTTATTATGTCAACAAAGCCAATGATTAACAAATTAGATCAATTTACCTAAATGCTTACTATTTTAAAGATAAATTTAAAGATTTATTCGAGTTAATTGATGGCTTTAAAATAATTTTGTATTAAGTTTATAAAGAAATTATTTTATTATTAATTAAAATATTACAAAAATTATAGTAAATTATAAAATAAATTGTATATGTAATAAATGATAAAAAATTTGAAACTTATTTTTGAAACTTCCAATTACAAATCTAAAAATATTTACAGGGAACATTGGGCGGGAAGGGTGGTGATTTACGAGAGAAAAAGCCTCTCCTCCACATGACACTGTAAAGAGAAGATGCCCATCGAAATGCCGAAGGGATTACCTTTCTCGGTGGACACGTGGAGCCCATCATCGAAGAGCAGTAAGAGACACCATTTCCTCACTCACGCCCACAAAGACCATTCCTCTTCCATCACTTCCCATGCTTCCTTCCCTATTTACTCCACCCTTCTCACCAAAACCCTCATTCTTCAACATTACCCTCACCTTCTCTCTTCCTTCTTTCTCCCTATTGAGGTTGGCCAATCCCTTACCATCCATGATCCCGCCGGTGCCTTCACTGTCACCGCTTTCGACGCCAATCACTGCCCTGGTTTTTTCATTACTTTTAATTTAATTCTCTTTTTTATCCATCTTTATCAACATATTCTATCTTATTCATCAAAAGATTCATTTGCTTTATTTCGTTTCGAATTCATTGTTCAGGGGCTGTGATGTTCTTGTTTGAAGGGATATTTGGTAACATTCTGCACACCGGAGATTGCAGACTCACCCCAGAGTGTCTGCTGAATTTACCTGATAAATATGTTGGGAGGAAAGGAAGAGAGCCTCGCTTCCCTCTTGATTGTGTTTTCTTAGACTGTACTTTTGCCAATTTCTCTCAGGGGATGCCTACCAAGCATTCCGCTATTCAACATGTACCCTTCTCACTCTGCTAATTGCCTAAATGAAACCCCTTTAATTTTAGCGTAGTATATTTATACTTTTTCCTGTAGCAGTTCCTAATTTTTTATGCATTAGTGGGTGCATATTACTGGGTTTTTTTGTTTTTTCAAATTGAACCCATCATTCTGCAGTGTCATTATTTCATTATGAATAACAATAATTCCATCTCAAATTCAGCTTATTGAACTTCAAAACAGGTTATTAATTGTATATGGAAGCATCCTGATGCACCGACGGTGTATCTAACCTGCGACATGCTTGGTCAAGAAGAGATCCTTGTTAATGTGTCCCAGACATTTGGAGATAAAATATACGTTGATAGAGCGAAAAATCCGGATTGTCTCAAGAATCTATGTCTTAATGTGCCTGAAATCCTTTGTGAAGATCCATCTTCTCGTTTCCATTTGTTTGATGGATCTCCAAGACTATATGAAAGAGCAAAAGCAAAGATGGTCGAGGCCAAGGCAACTCTCCAACCTTTGCCTCTCATTATCCGGCCTTCTGCCCAGTGGTATGTTTGTGAAGAAGAGTTCTCAGAAATTGAAAACACTAGAAAAAAGAGGATGAATGAAGCAGTTAAGGATCAGTTTGGCGTATGGCATGTCTGTTACTCAATGCACTCATCCAAGGAAGAATTAGAATGGGCACTTCAACTTCTTGCACCTAGGTGGGTTGTTTCAACAACTCCCAGCTGCAGGGCTATGGAGCTGGATTATGTTAAGAAACATTGTTTTAACTCTAAAGGAGCTCTCAACAACTCTGTGCGCAAGCTTCTGGATATGATTGTGGAAACTTCTGATGGTGCTGATACATTGGTCAATTCTGCAAGATGTTATCCTGTACTTGAAGGGACCCCTCAGCCTTTTACGCAAACTAAATCACCAATCAAACAGTGCGTTGACGCTAAAGTACCGGAAGAATTGTCTCTTCATGGCAAAAGCTTGCCTATCACAACTTTTGGAAGAGCGAGGCTCAGTCTCCAAGATGTTGGCGTTTCACGAGGAGGATCTGATATGTTGCCTGTTAATGTTCTTTCTCAAAAAGTTTCAAGTGATACCCGACAAGAATTCTTGAACGATATGGATGATGTTGAAGTGAAGGAGGGATCACCGGAAAGAAATAATGATTTACATCCAGTGGAGAAGCATCACCAATCCGAGGTTCAGGAAGGAACGAGAGTTAATATGAGTACCTCTTATCTAAATATTGGATCTTCGGGCTTGAGTGGAAGTGTCATAAAGTTGTACAGGTCAAGGAATGTTTCTGTGCCTCAACCTCTTCCCTCCTTAGCAGGTCTTATGAAGTCCATTAAACGTGTCAAGAGGGGAATTGATTATTAATCTTTCTTTTCTTCACTTGTCTTGCTGGAGATGCTCATGCATGTATAATTCTCAAGATTTTACAAGAATTTGTTATGCCTTCCTCTTTTTCAAACCACCACGTATGTTACAAGAGTACCTGACAAGAAGCAGCAAGGTGGAGCGAAGAATTAGCAGGACTGTAGAAGTGTTGTCAATCTGCTACCATACAGTTGTTTTTTTTTTTTTTTCCTTTGAACAAGAGGTTCATCAAAGGATGCTTCACATGGAGGAGCTCATATACGTGACAGTATTATGGAAATTCAAATAATAGATTCTAAAGTTTTACATATAATTGCAAGGTTGAGGTCTGACAAGGAGCAGCAGAAGTCAAGCAAGAAGCTTTTATGGTCATAGAAGTGGTGCTTAGCTGCAATACTCTGTATCGTAGTATCACTGCTTTCTTGCCCAGATGCCTCAATTATGCAATTTTAGTGAAGGGATTCATTATACTTTTCTAACAGGGGAATACATTGTATTGCTGTCATCGATACCAACATAAACATATTTGTTTATTGCTTCATTATGCTTATATGTGCAAATGAAGTGTATTTGCAAATTGATTATCATATCTTATCGATTTGCGGATGATTGCTCTTGCTGTGTATTAGTGGTTTAAATAAATATATTTATTTAGAATAGTGAAGCACATATAATCATCACCAAAAACTTCAAAGTTCTCACGTAGCACAACACATAGGATGGGATAGTCTCAGACGGTGTTTCAAACCAAGCTTCCTGAATTATACTCTCTTACAACATAAAAAAAACAACGTAGTGTCTAAATTCTGCGCCCCAGCTGTGGGTCATAGCCTCTCATAATTGAGCTTCTCTGACTGCAAGAGTAAAAAAGAATGAATGAGGTATCTTTGTCACTTCAAAAAGCAGCTATAATGAAAAGGAATCAACTCAATTAAACAGGTTGCTCTTGGCCAAATACTGTTCAGCTTGATTAGGCTTTTGATTAAGCAGATCCTTTCTGAAGCTAAGTAATAATAAATTTTAGCAGCTTTGGAACAAGAAAAACTGTACCTTGATAAGCATGTAAGTAGGAAGCCAAGCTGGGGCGGTGGGGATCCCTACCCATGCAACCTATAAAACCGGAATTTTGGTTAGTATAAAACATTAAATTTGTAGCACATCACTATTTTAATTTCCATAATTGGAATTTTGCTTTGCTCGATCTACCGAACATCATTGGCATTGTAATAGATATAGTTTTGATTTTATCAGAACATTGATCAGACTTCCTATTTTGATTAGATATTCCGTATCATATGAAAGAAGGATAAGGATATATGCAAGTTACTTACAAGCGCATGCTCTCCTGTTTCAAATATACGCATATCCAGGACCTAGAAGAGTTTCACACTTTCAGTTAGATAACTGTGATGACCCAGAACAGAGCTGTGTCATGCAAGCTAGTTCTACTTATTTGCTATTTACCTCCCCACGGTCTTCATAAATGTAGTCTAATCCTTTGTAATAAGGTGGGTGCCCAACAGAAAGATACTGAAACATTAAACTGGGACACGTCATAACACTTAAACTAAACAAAAACAAAGAAACATGTGAATCATTGTAATCGTTCTCACATTGATGCTATTGAGATATTTCTCCTTGTCCACCCTCACAATCTGACCTTTCTTCACTGCCCATAAGCAAAAACCACAAACAATGATCAAAGAGGCCTTATAGTCTCTCAAATAAAAAGAAACATTAGCTCAATGATTGCTTGACTCACTGGAATACACAGGTTTCTTGGGAGTCTTAGGAGCAGCGCTTGAAGACTGAGCCTTAGATGACCCTTCACTCTTACTCTCTGGGGTGTCTGCTTCACCACTTTGAACCGCACGAATCATTGAAAAATGGACATTTTTTCTTCTCGAAGTTTGTGGGATGCGAGGAACGCAAGGGAAGGAAGTGTAGCAAATTCTCACAGTGAACGCCATGAAGAGAAACACAATGCCACGTGTCTCCCATTACACTTTACGTACACTATAGATAGATAAGAGGAAGAAGGGATGTGCGGACCAGGATTTGCTGCAGTTGAATTGAAGTACACTTGGTGCAGTAAACAAAATATGGACCATTTGATGCATCTAACGTTTCATTATGGACCGTGTTACTACTTCTACATGCTACAAAATTAAGAATGACACATTTTAATACACTTAAACTAAAATTTTTAAAAAATTATAGAAATTTTGACCCATAAAAAGAAATATATATTATATTAGAAGAAATATATATTCTTTGATTTAAATATTTAAAATTTTATACTTCTAATTTTTCTTTTATATTTGGTATGGATTAAAAAATTTAAATATGGTATTCTGTAGATAAAAGTTTGATTTTCTATTGCTATACTTGTGTTGCCTAATATTTTTACAACTGCACCAACTGTATCTTTGTTCAACAGCAGCAAATCCGGTTCCGGGCAATGACACATTCATTTGGAACATAAAGCTTAACTAATCAGAACGTGCCACGTCATGAGGAAGAGGACTCGCGTCGTTCATGAAAAGTTTCGAACAACTTAGGAATTTCACTTCAACGTTAAAAAAAGAAATATTAAAGAGAGAGAAGAGGAAATGCTATGAATCTCTCTTATCTCACTCGCTTCCCCGAGCGTCTTGTTGCTCCACTTTGTGCCACAGTTCCCACTACTACAAGGTACAACTAGTTTCTGTGCTTTCTTTTTCTTTTACTTTTCAGTTGGGCATTTTCTCAAACGGTTTTGGTTGAAACCATGCCCCATATTTTTTTTTTTTAATTATTGTTTGAGTTTTTCAGGAGCAATATTGCGGAAAATTTTGCAATTGAAGGGCGTAATCTGAATTTCTCATTCACGACGAGGGGAACACAGGATGTGCCAGTTCTGAGGGATTGTTCAATTCGCATTCCTTGTGGGCAGTTTTGGATGCTTCTTGGACCCAATGGCTGTGGAAAATCTACTCTATTGAAGGTACTATTCTATTACAAGTAAGAGTTCTTGTTTTGTAGTGTAGTACATATTGTAATGTAATCCAGAGTTGGCGTGCAGGTTTTGGCTGGTCTGTTGAACCCAACTTCAGGAACAGTGTATGTGAATGAGCCTAAAAGTTTTGTTTTCCAAAATCCAGATCATCAGGTTCTTTCTTTGTCTCAATGTTATTGTATTTTGTGCTACGTGGTTCATTGTTATCATTCTTTTGAAGTGTGTGTGTGTTGGGTTTTTGAGCATTAAGAAAAGGGTGGTTAGATATTTTAGATTTTTATCCTTTTGGTATATATTTGAAAAGGAAAATCACTGGACTTGTTTTCCATTGGAATGGAAATATGAGCTAAAATTTGTTAACAAAATCCAAATTCAGAGATGGGAACCTCATCAAATTGTGAGCCAGGTTGACGTTACTAATTTCAGGAGTTCGGTTATCTTGCTACCATTGCTATGCTCTCTGTTGATTAGATTTGTAATACGCTGCTAAAATGTAGTTATTTGACAAAAAATGAGATAGAACTTTCTGATCGAAGAATAAGACTGCAGTTAGGCTGCTCTCAGACTCAAATTTTCTTGCAAATTTTGAGGCATTGTCCAACCTTTCCCCGTCTTATTTGACTTTTTCAATAAAATATTGCCATTGATTGTCATTGTTTCTATAGTTCTTACTCTCATTGCAACTGTCCTGCCTTCTTTTTACCTTTGCATCTCAAATGGTAACAAATTACAGTTCTATAGTTAACAATGTTGTTTAGGTTTTGTAGAATAGACAGTTTTAAAAAATATTTAGGCAACAGTTACTGATGTTAGCTCAACAAATTGGTATTTAAGTATCAATACAAGGAAGATTTATTGGGGTGTTTTTTTTTTTTTTTCTTTTTTGTTGAACACCAACACATCAGACTGGATGTTTAATTTTTGTGGATTCTTAAGCACAGGCAACATAGAAGTATACTCTACCTTACCTATAATCTCTTCTTTCCAAGTTCCAGAATTAAAAGTAATGAAAAGGGAAAACAGAGAAGAGTCAGAAGACAGACTGTTTTGTTTAGAGCATGTACGAATTTCAATGATTCCTTTATTCTCTATTCTCTAATCAATAAGTGGAGTTTTATTGGCATCATGCTATCTTATGAATTTAAATGACTTGATTATGTTTGTTTTGATAAAAATTCTTCAATCTAATTTCATTTGAATATTATCTCAACGTTTGCAGTTCAAATACTAATATCACTACAAAAAAAAATATACTTTCACAAAATATGAAAGTGAAAAACTTGATTTTGTTATCAATCTAATCACAGGAAAAGATTCACTGAGAATTTTACACCTTGAGCACATGATGTATATGATCAGTCTTTCAAGTGTGAAGGATTACATTTATTGCAGGTGGTAATGCCTACTGTAGATGCAGACGTTGCATTTGGTCTTGGTAAGATCAATTTGACCCATGATGAAGTCAGATCTAGGGTGTCAAAAGCATTACATGCTGTAGGCCTGTCTGACTACATGAAGGTATTAGGACGGGACGACAACCTTGGAACACTAAAACAAATGTGTGCATTATATAATAAACGAACTTTCTCTTTGTTTTATTCAGAGATCTGTCCAAACTCTGAGTGGTGGTCAGAAGCAAAGGGTTGCAATTGCTGGTGCTCTTGCTGAAGCTTGTAAAGTTCTGTTGCTGGATGAGCTCACAACATTCTTAGATGAAACTGACCAGGTAATCCTTGGATTTTGATGTTATAAGCTTTTTCAAGTCCTATTTGTTGAAAACTAATGAGACTGAGATCTTGGGTGGAAACACGGAACTTTTACCATCTACAAAATACTAGCAACTATCTCTCTTCCTTCATTCTTCACATCGTTTTCATTTTTTATGCCTTTTATCTGCATCTGACATATGCATTCAGATAGAGAACAATGCCAGTGGGTCTGTGTATTTTAGCTTTCTTACATCTGAATATGTGGGCCATCAAATTCTAAACATGCTTTTCACGGCTTTGTTTTTCATGCCTACGATTGAACCTTTTCATAGTAGTAAATGTGAAAGTTCTGGTGTGAGATCAACCCTTTCTGATAGATGGTTCTTGGTTCACTTGTTTCATTTAAGGTTGGGGTTATCAAAGCTGTTAGGAACTCTCTGGATACCTCTGCAGAAGTTACAGCATTATGGGTCACACATCGTCTGGAAGAACTAGAATATGCAGATGGTGCCATCTACATGGAGGATGGGAAAGTTGTCATGCATGGAGATGCCTCTACCATTAGGAGTTTTATTGAAGCCAGGCAATCTGCCTATATTAAGCAGATTAATTCTTAAGTATTTTTCATTTCTGAAATTGGTTTCCCGTTAGGCATTGAAAACTATACTTATATGATTGAAAGGTTACATAATAGTATCTCATTTCTTTTTTCCTTTTAAAAAATCTCAAATTATGAGAGTAATTATTAATAATACAAAATTTTGTCCCCCTTATCTGGTCCAAATTCCTACATCTAGAGTAAATTTTAGGTACTCCTATAGTTACATACTTCTTTTCAGTTACATTTTCTTATTTGTTAATTTTCTCTTTACTTTTAAGCTTTTAAAAAATAACCATACATAAATGAGTATTGATATGTAAAAAGTACTCAGACGAAGATCAAACAACACATTTGCTGATTGCTGTTACTACATGGGTTCCTAACTGTAGCAAATCTGAATTTGTTTACTTTTGTTGCTTTTGAAACGGGTCAATTACCTCCTGTCAATTGATGGATATCCGTTGAAACTTACCTTCGGGAAAGTTTTTCTTTTTTTCTCTAAAAAATGGAAAAAAGGGATGATTTCAAAATGGTTCTATTATCTTGACTTTCATTAGTTGATGATTGGGGCCTTTAAGTTAACAAATGTTGAGATTTTATAATTTGATGATTCTGCCAATCCCTAAAGCATTTTCGCTTGGACTAAGCTGCAGACAAGTGGGTCATTATTTTATTAGAATGGAATATATTATGGTGCTCCAAGTCCCATCTGCCGGCTACTACTATTGAAAAGGCCATGTCAATATCAAGTAGTTATGTCTAAACTATGCTGACGAATTATAATTTTTTTAGTTGAAGAGTAACTGAAATATTAGGAAAAGTCCACTAAAATAAAAGCATTTGAAAATTTCATTGTTTGCGTTTAGTGGATACTTGCTGATATCTCTGATTTTCAATAAACCCTTTGGATGTCTTTTTTGGGCTCAAACATCCTCGTACAATCCTCAAATCTAAAGTGGCTTCTAACCTTTGCAATCCCTTTTTTTCGGCACATCTCATTGTAATTGGTACATAACTAACCTTATCATAAATGCTGTAGGTCAACAACTACATAAGTCCCCTAATTTTCTGATATGATCATTAGTGAATTTAAAACAAACCGCTTTTTCTCCGATGATTTGTGTCGCGGTTAGTGTTGCGGCTTGTGTGATTTACAACTTCGTATTGTGTATGATTTAAAAATATGTAAAAACTAAATGATTTTCTTTAAGAAAATATTAAAAAGCTATATTGATTTTTCATAATTTAATTTAACATCAGATTATTTTGTTTATCATTGAAATTTTTTAGTGCTAATATTATTCATGTTAAATGTAAATTGCAAAAAAATAAATAAGTAAAACATTTATGTATGAATCGTAATGTTATAAATGATACTAAAATTATCATTCTTATTTTCTGAAATTATGATCTACCTAAGAAAAGAATCATGAAAGGGATGTGCAGAAATTTACAATATATACATAAAATAAGTTATCCCTGAAAAAATGATTTTGTTTTTATTTTAAAGTTTAAAAAGAAAATGATAATAGTGGAACAAAATGAAAAATATATAGTAAAAATAAAATTATTTCCTATATTACAAAAACCAATCAAACGTTTTCTGTAAGATAAGCATTTGTTATGTTAAAAATCTTTAAAGAATTTAATATTTGTTTTTTAAGCAATTAAAATATTTTATAAAAACATATTACTCATTTACTATCCAATCTCAAAATCCAAAGTTAAAAGCATTATTATTATTGTTTTTATTTTTTTTCTAACCTGGGCATGACCCAGATTTCTTTAAAGAATTATAATATTTTTATTATAAATTTGCACTACAATATTTTTTTATATTACATTATCTATCCTATTACTCCTTTCTCTTCATTTTTCTCACTAATATATAAAATTATATACATATTTTTTTTTATTAAACATCATCTCTTAAAAAAATATATAATAATTTATGATTCGCCTCTTATTTTCATTTACAATTTGTTAGTCGTTAACTTGATGAGAATTATGTGATTTTTGATTTTTGGGCCTGCCAGCTCCCTCACTCACAAAAAAAGATATACACATTTTTTGTACAATTAACATTTCTCTCTTTTCTTTAAATGATAATCATTATCCTAAGCTTATCATATTTATACTTAGGATATTTGCTTTGGCGTTAATGGTAGCAGTAACAGCCGTGAAATTGGGAAAGAAATAAACTGAAATCACATTTCACAGGGGCATATGTTATTGCTGTGAACTCATTGATTCAAAATTAAAAAGCAAAAAACACGCTTATTTTATGACTTTTGAGTATGTAATTCAAAGCTATCCTGAACCCAACCAACATGGGATCATGAGAATTGTAAAAGGACAAAAAATCCACAAAAGTTGGTAGCTTCCTTCTTCAAACGCTACGAAAATTCCCAACTCCTTTTCTTCTTTCCTTCCGTACATCAACGTTTACGGGTTCATTTATGCCCTGAATTTTATTATTCATTTTTTTCATCTAATTCTCTGTAATAGAACGATTCCTTGATGGGTTCTTCTCGTCGATCATAAATACATCTGAGTTTGTCCAAAAGGTTATTCCTTTTTGGTTTCATTGTACTTGTCGATCCTGAGCTTCATAGTTTCAACGCTTTGAAACTGTGGGTTTTTTCGCTCTTCATCACTGCAAGAAAGTTCTTTTCTTTGCTCTTAGCTGATTTTCCTTGAAGCGATAACTGGATCACAGAAAAATGAATCCTTCTACCAATGAAGAACTTGACGTGGAAAATGCCAAGTTGGAGAAGAATAAAGAGAAAGTAGTTAAAGTCCACAATCAAGCCTTGTTGTCTGGACTTGCTTATTGCCTTTCTTCATGTGGCATGATATTGGTTAACAAGTTTGTACTTTCCAGCTATGATTTTAATGCTGGCATATCCTTGATGTTGTACCAGGTATTTTATTTTATGTCCTTAGAACTCCCCTTTTTTTTTTGCCCCTTTTTTTTGGTCTTGTATAGGTTTCTTGAGCTGGATTCTGACACTTGTGTGGATGCAGAATTTCATTTCAGTTGTTATTGTTTCCATGTTGAGCCTTCTGGGTTTGGTTTCAACTGAACCACTGACATGGAGATTGATTAAAGTCTGGATGCCTGTGAATGTTATATTTGTTGGAATGCTCGTTACTAGCATGTTTAGGTATGCAAGTCTTCAACTTTGTGACTATTATTATAATCTCATTCTTTCTTTGATCATCTTCCCAAAGGGGGTGATGGTGGAAGATACTTCATTACTGATGTTCTTCCATTCCATGTTTCATGTGCTTCCAGATCTTTAAATCTAATCTCCTTTTGTGTGTACCTTTTCTAATTATTATTGTCTAATGCTAGGTATGAAACTACATTGAATTTTTTAAACATACACACGCACGCGTATGTATATTTATATTTTGCAGAATATGCTCAGACAGATTCCATTTATATAAATGATCTGATGTAATTGAAATGGAAACATCATGCTGATATTTAGGGTAGAATTGTTCTTATTTGGGAAGCATTGAAGTTCTAAACTTGTGCTAACTTTTTTATCAAACGTGTGATCTTGATATTTATTATTTATGCCAGTGTCAACTTATGGTCTGAAATTAAAATGGAGCAGTTTGTTGCTCTCTCTTGCTTACTTGCATTGTTTTGCTTATCAATATGTATTATGTGCAGTTTGAAATACATTAATGTAGCCATGGTGACAGTCCTGAAGAATGTTACTAATGTCATAACTGCCCTTGGTGAAATGTACTTGTTCAGTAAGCACCACGATGGCCGAGTCTGGGCTGCTCTGTTTCTTATGGTACGTTGAAGGGCATGACATATGAATCTTGCAATATCAGGATTTTAGGCTGTTTAAGACCCTGACTGTGATGTAGAATAATGAAATCACATATTATACCTTTTCCAATTCTGGTTTGTTTCTTACAACTCCTGCAACCATTACTCTAAACAATGTATTGCTTTATTATAGTTGTTGGAGGATGTAGTAACAAATCACAATCAGAAAGATTTTATTTGTCTTATCATACCAAAATTGTTCATGTTGCTTGTTAGTTCTTGTTGGGTTCAACTTTTAAGGGAACATAAATGATGTCTAGAGTGGGATTGGTGTTTTAGGATGGGAACAAGCTTATCTAATATTTGTTTGTTCAATTTGATGTAATGTAGTTGCTGGACTGTCATTGAGGGTTACTTTGCTGGGCTTTATCCTGTGGTTAGCTATGCATTTGTTACTTGATGGCTTGTCTGTTTTGATTCACCCTTCCCATAAATGTCTTTCATTTTGTTGGGGTCATGAAGCTGTTTACTGTTAAGATTGTCTTGAAACTGTGCATCATTTGGATCTTTGCTTTACAAAACATAACAAGCTTTTGTACAAGATATCCTGAGAAAGTTTTCCTTTTCCCTTTCAGATCATTTCAGCTATAACTGGAGGGCTTACTGATCTCTCTTTTAATGCAATTGGCTATGCTTGGCAGACACTAAACTGTTTCTTAACTGCATCATATTCTGTGAGTATTGATTTGTTGTGATATTAAGCTTCATCATCATCATAATTAGTTTCATTCTATTTCAATTCCACTTTGCTTGCCTTTCCATTACTGCCTGAATGTTTTCAAATGAAATTTCCACAGAAAACTGCAAGATGTAACTTCACGATAAATTTTATTCTGTTTGCAATTCTCTTCTGCGTGTGTAATTTCTAGTCCTTGATTTGAGAATTGGGCATCAATTTTGATAATTTGATATTAATCCAGTATCATTGTGGACTCATAAATTCAATCATGTTTTTGTCTTGCCAAAATCTGTTACTGTTTTTTATGATCATTGTGATGTTCTTATGTTTTACTCTTTCATTCTAATTTAACACTTCTGGTTGTTTCAACTATGATCTGAACATATGCCATAGATATTATCTCCTTGTGTAGTTATTATGGCTATAGAATATCCCTAGTCCCTAGGGCTCTCTATCTCTCTCAGGGATAAGGACTGAATTACTTAGACTTGGTTGAGTGATAAAGTAAAATTAAATGAAAAAATTAGATGAATTGATATAATTTATCATGGGTGAGGGGAATTGATCAGTTTATCCAGTCAATCTTTCCAGCATAAATATTTTATTCTTCTATTCCCGGTGAGAACAGGTTCAATGCATTTCAGTTTGACATGTTACTTGCTTTGGAGGGGTTTCTAGAATCTAGATTCTTAGTGTTGAAAAATATGGTAGAGCCTGAGAGAAGTTGAGAGAAAAACAAGCGAAGTATATTATTGATAGAAGATGAAGTAATTACAAATGTGTTTATCTAATGGTTTATATTGGAAAGGTATTTCTAACTAACTGTAACTAATTCCTAACTGAGTAATTTTCTAATTTCCTGATATCTCTAACATAGCATTCAATTACTTATACACTTTTACACAGAGGAGGTTTAGATTGGTTTTGTTTCAAAAGGATAATATACTATGTTATAATGTGTGTATGTAGATAACACTGATTTTAGCTTTTAGTCAAGTTTGCTGATTAATGCGTCGTTTTTATTTTCTTGCTGCAGCTGACCCTCCGAAGGGTCATGGATACGGCAAAGCAAGTTACAAAATCTGGAAACTTGAATGAGTTTTCAATGGTCTTGCTGAACAACACTCTTTCTTTGCCTTTGGGAATTTTCCTGATTATTGTTTTCAACGAGATGGATTATCTATTAAGAACGTGAGTTTTTCCCCACATTTTGTGAATGACTTCAAATTATGTGCTTGGCATCCCAAGTTTACTTTTTGCTTTGGTTTTGTTTTTGGTTATACAAATACATAGATTTGGAATCTCAAGACAGGTGTTTTTATGTCACAATTGTTTAGGTTATGTTGATGACAGAAGTATAAGGCTACTCATTATGTTTTTCTCTTTCTTATCTTATTTAATTATATTATGATATTTTAATTTACAGGCCACTTTTGAGATTGCCTGACTTTTGGTTGGTGATGACCTTTAGTGGATTTTTGGGTCTAGCGATCAGCTTCACATCCATGTGGTTTCTTCATCAGACAGGGGCTACAACATACAGGTGAGATCAGAAGTACCAATTCCACTTCTTCATTTACGATGAGTGTCTCAGGTAGTTTATAAGTTTAACATATAACATGTTATTGGCAATAGCTGTGTGCATGAGGCTTAGATTAGCATCTTTACAGGTCTAGCTAGGGTCTAATTTGAAGCAAACAAGTCTTGTGCCTGTTTTTATGTGATGACTACTTAATAATGCATTCACCTTGGTTATTCCTCAGTTATGGATTATCATTGGAACTTGGAACAGTAGTTTATTAAATCTAGATTCTACGTAAAAATGCCATGCTTTATCAGAAAAATGCCACTTAATTATTTTAGACATATCTAACTAGTTTGCCATCTGCAGTCTTGTAGGTTCACTGAATAAGATACCACTTTCTATTGCCGGCATCTTTCTCTTTAAAGTTCCTACTAGTTTGGAGAACTCTGCTAGCATTTTCTTTGGTTAGTTCTTTACTGAACTGAAAGTGATAATAGTATAATTATTATTGTCATTATTATAGAGTGCATTAGCACTAGTTTGTAGTACATATAGTTTCATCACTGAAGGTAGAAATGCAATTGTAGGTCTTCTGGCTGGGGTGTTTTTTGCTAGAGCCAAAATCCGGGAGAGATCTCAGTCCTGAAGAGCAGTAAACGCTTATATTTTTACACGACAATTAAAGTTTGCACTAAAAGGAATTCTTCCCATCTTTGGAATTTGATTTTTGGGTTAAATTGGAAATTCAGTCCTGTGAGGTGTTGTCAAGAGTTGGCATCATCTAAAGTTACACTCTCACCCTTTATATATCCAATATGGGTGAAGCATGGTTCATGATTCCTTCTCTTAAGGGACAGTTTTTGGTCCAAGTTCATTTGGATCTTTTGAGGAAGTGCTGCTTGGATGCATTGGATCATATTGGGAGCAAAAATTGACACTAACTTCTTCAGATGGATTTTGTATCATGTGACTTCATTATTATCGTGTATCATCACGTTACGATTTGTTGAATATGAAAATTATCATTGAAATGAAGAAAAAAAGTTGATCTTGCATTTTGGGCAAGTGTCATACTTTGTCTTCTTTTTCTTACTTTTCTACATCATAAGAAATCATTTTTGTTCATTGTATATTTGGATCGTGTGTCGTAGTCTCGTTGTATCAAGCATCAGCTTCTATTTTATTTTCTTGCTATATTGAGGTATTTAGTTTGATACGTAAAGTTGTCAACATGACTTGTGGCATTCAAAGGGCTTGGATTATTACATAGCTAAGGATCGTTCGAGCACTAACCTGACGAAGGATCTTTATAGTCATTTTAATTTTCATTGAAGTGTCTTTTGTGGTGTTTATATAACTTGAGAAGGTATTTTACACTTTCTTTAGATTAATAATTAGAATTTTCTAATCTTTTAAAAATAAGAGCATTAACATTTTTTTTAACTAAACTATTAACTCTATTATTTATTAAAATAAAATTAATAGTTAAAATTATTTTATGTGTGTGAGAGAGTATTAAACTCTCTCAATGACAAGAAGTACTTTAGATTTTACTTCTCATCAATTTAATGTATTCAATTAGCCAATTACTCTATTGTTTCTGTTAGAAGAATGAGAGTATAAATAGAAAGTTTTAGTATAGTTTTTCAATATCTTTATTATTATTTTAAAATTATAAAAATAAATCAATTTTATTTTTTATAATTAGATGTGTCATTACATTAGTGTTTCAAAAATTTTGATTTCTAAATTAATCTTTGAAATATTTGTTTATTTTCTGTATTATTATCTTTAAAAAAATCATCAAATTATTATCACAACTTATATATTCATACAGTGATTAAGGTAGTATTTGGATAAATGCATTAATTACATGTAAAGTTAGCAAAAACTGAGTTATTTGTGTTTAAGTTAGTTCATTATAATTGGTGGGCTTTAATAGAGAGGACAAAAAATTCAGATTCAACCTGAGTATGCAAAAGTGGTAGCAATTTTTATTTTTGCAGGTTTAGCTTGCATCAAATTTAATTAGAATGAGAAAACAAATTAAATTGAATTCAAACTTAAATTTTAAACCTCAAGTCTTATATTTTATTGAACAAATTTGGACTGACTTAGTCAAACAGACTAATTTTATCAACTTTACTTAATAAATTATTTTTTAGGAAGTCTTGTGTCGTAAATTTAATCATCATGTTTAGTGATTTAATTTTAAAAAAATTATAAAAAATAGAAGCAGTTTTTTATTTGAATACAATTATAAAAGATACTTTTTATTTTAATAGATAATTATAGTGCCAATTTTTTTCGTTATTAAAAATAACTTCTCATCAAAGGTAGAAATAAATTACTATACTTCTGTTATTTTAACTTCTCATGAAATAATTATTTTAAAATTAATTTTAACAAGAAGATTGAAGTAGTATAGTGACGATACATGAATCGGAATTGACAAGTTTTCATTTTGTTTACATTTTTACGCTGATGGTTAGTTAAATTGGCGTAGAAGCATTGATCCGAGAGGCAGATCGCATAGATGGAGGCATCATCAGAGTCACATAGAAACAATCCCAACCCTAACCCTAATCTGAATTTGCTGTCGTCATCGGTGCCGGTGTGGCCAACGATCGATGGGCCTCTTGGGCTTTCCGAGGAAGACTCAGTGGGCTACGCTCGCAGATTCTACAAGTTCGGCTTCGCTCTTCTTCCTCTCCTCTGGGCCATCAATTGCTTCTACTTCTGGCCCGTTCTTCGCCACTCCCACTCCTTCCCTCGCATTCGTCCCTGTATTCCTTCGATTCTTGTTTCTTTTTCCCTTATTGCAATTCAATTAAATATTGGCTTTTTTCTGTTAATATTGTTTGTTGATATACTTTTTATTTATTTAATTAATTGAGTAGTGAATTAATATGCAAAATGGAAAATGGTTAGGTATCTTTCTGCAGAAATGTAGGGTTTATTTCAAGCGTGTAACAAATCATTGTGGACGATGAGGAGAATGTTATACTGAAAACTTGCATGTTGAAATTTCATTTTGCATCTTTGCAGATTTTTAAGTTGAATTGATAAATAAATCTTGCATCTTGTTATAAGCATGGCTGAATTTTGTTGTGTAAGATGGCTGTTGAATTCTCATTGCAGAGGGAAGAGCCGTGTGTTTAGGGGTTTTGTATTATTCCTCCCTTCTCTTCTTCTTTCATTGCCGTTTATTGTGTATTATTTGCTTCAAGGGTTTCTGTTTTTTATTTCTGGTGTTACTAACTATTCGCCCAAAATAAAATGGGGCAGAGGATTGAACTAATGTATTTAGTATTGGGAGTTGGTGCTTAACATAATAGTTGGTTTCAATTAGATTAAATGATTGAGAAAGCTGCATAGTTTCATGTTGGAGGGTGCTCTGAATTTTGGTCGTTATAGTTGAATTAATTTTTGAATCTACTAACTTGTTCAAGTAATTCAGTTGTTAAAATATGCCGAATTTCTTCACTACTTTACAGCCACCTTCATTTTTTCAGTTGATTTAGTGTTCATTTAGTTTAAAGTTGAGTAGAATTAGACTTTAAACCGTTAAATGTGATTTAGATGTGTGTTTAAATTAATGTGAATCACATATTTGTATTAGAATGTGTTTTTAGTTTAGAAGTATAATAATTGATTTTGTAACTTCGAAACAAATGAGCCTTAATTTGTCTGACATCCTGTGCAGATGTTGTTGGATCGGCCGTTGGGTTTATTGTATTCACGGCACTTCTCTCTTCGTGGGCTCTGACATTTGCCATTGGAGGGGAACGTCTCTTCGGCCCTGTTTGGGATCAATTGGTTATGTACAATCTTGCTGATAAGTTGGGCTTAACAAGCTGGAGCTAGTTGTGTGCCACTTCTGGGTTTGATCCTGATAGAAATAATTTGATCTTTTATTTACCAGTTAGTTTCTTCCCTGGTTCGTGATTGATGTCTAATGTCTATTAGTACAACATTTGACTATATTTTGTCATTGAATTGTAATGGATTTAATCTTGCAGGTACAGTTGATAGATAAAAAGCAAGGTTTTGGAAGAGTATAGTTCTCGGTATCTTTACTACATTTTTTTCGGGGGGGTTGGGTTGTGTAAGATACAGAATAAGAAATTAATAAATAGTTTTTATTAAAAAATTATAATATGTAGTGATATTGATGCATTAGATGTGATGTTTTATAATTTTAAATAAAACTCATTAGATAAACTTCTACAGAAGTACTAGGAAGAGAAGAAAATATGAAATAAAATATTTAAAATCTTTTTCAAAAAACTGTATATTATTGAGCAAGATTTATTAACTTATTTCTTCAAGATCTTGCTTTGGTATGTTGAGGAAGAAAAGATGGTGATCATATGTTGTAAGGCATCATAAGGGGCTTGGAAGTTTACCCCTTAGCCCGTAGGAGACAATGAAAGCAGGGTAGCCGCTCAGCTGTCACTTTCTCCCACGAAAATCATAACTCACTACGCAAATAGAATTAGTATGTTTTGTTGGTCAAATATTACTAAACAAAATGAAAATGACGTCCAATTTAATGACTTACCAACCGAATTTTATTTTACTCTGTATAAAAATATAGGATAGAATGTGGCTGGCATTAAAATGGCCTGCCTCAATGTGCTGGTTCCTTTCTGCCTTTGTGTCCTAGTAATAGTGATTATGATCAAGCCTTCGAACAAATATTATTTTGCCCATTTTATAGTCCCACACTGTTTGCTAATCTGAAGTTTAATATTTAATATTGATTTTTGTACGCAAGTTCACACTCTTTCTCATGTTCAGTGGATTAATCTTTTGACTTAAACCAAAGTATTTTTTTTATAGGAGGCAATTTTATTTGAGTCCGATAAGATCGATAAGATAATTATGAGTGACGAACTTCTCTTTTTAAGTATACACAATTGTTTACCAATTAATTCTCATGCCATAAAGTATACTAATTCAGGGACGATTTTTTTTTTTTATGATAATAAAAAGCATAAAAGGAATTTGAAAGTTATAGTTTATTTTAGTGCAGATTTCTTTTTTATGTTATACTATTTATTTTAATTATCACCCTGTTTATATTTTTTTACAAGAAAAACTTAGCATAACACTGACCAAAACAAAATCCAATTGGATTACATCAACTATGGATATTTAGCAACCTTCAAAACTATGTTTTGCCCATTTAGCCACCCTATGGATAGCGTTGTTGCCCTTTCTAAGAACGTAAGTAATTATATTAATCAAAACAGCATTTAAACAAATTAATATCTATATAAATTGTTCCTGTTAAGGATATACTCATTTTTTGTAGTTTTTCTCGTTGTCCTTCGATATGATGTCTTTGCGAAATATTTTAAATTCTCTTCTGCTGTGAGGTGAAAAGGAATACCTCCAAAGACACTGATAGTAAAGTTAGCTTTCAGTACAAGATGATAAATGTTATTAAATTTTTTGAAGTCCTGTTTATCTATACTTCTTACTTTCCTTTTATAAATAAGATATTAGACTAACGAGTTTCATGATTCAGCTTTGTCTTAACCTTCTGATTACTTAGGTAATTAACTTTTTTTCTTATTAATTATTGATTATTAATCCTTAATTATCTTATTAATTTATTTTAATATGATTAGAGAAGTAGCCGAAAGAGTATGGATATGCTTCGTCCTAGTGTCAGGTCAAATGAGTATTTAGTTTCCTTTTTCGATGATGACAATCGAAGTATCTTATCTAGTACATAAATTATTCTCTAACTTAGACCTATGACAAAAATTGCTATTCGAATCATCAACAACCTTCTTTCAATCATTCTCTATGACAACTAATTTTATGTCATTTTACTTTGACAACTAATTTTATAAAAATTTCTAATTGGATTAACTAACTTAATACCTTTAAGCTTTTAATTCATAGCTCAGTTAAAAAAGTATTTCTCTTGCTTCTTTTTTACTAACTTTTTAATTTTTAACTAACTTATCAACTATTTTAACTAACTTATCAACTATTTTAACCAAATAGGCTGTACAAGAATTTAAAAACCAAAAATATTTTCTCTAGACTATTAGTATTTTTATCTAAATTACAAATATCTTTTTGAAGAGGTAAACTTGCTCAAGTTTAGAATATCCACATTGTTGTGGAGCAAGGTCTCCCATAAATAAATAAATCCCAGAATAATATTCTTTTAATGTAATAAATCCGTGGATGACAGAGAAAAAAAACACTACGTAATGGATGGAAGTTATTGAATTATAGAAGGAATATTTATATATAATCATTTAATAGGTGGATTGATAGTAAAAATATAAATATTTTAATCTATTTTTATTTTTTGATAATAAATTACAATTTCATGAAAGGTATTTTTGTATGTTTTCAATTTTGTATAGTATCGCTTCACTCAGTTTTGGTGAATTTAATGCTTACTAGTATTGAATGTTTGAAGCTTGTGATGGTGCTCCTGGCTTATAAATAATTGTTCTCCTGAAAATTAACAGAAATATTGTAATTTCTAAATTTTTTATTGAAAAATATAACATTTAATGTTATCAAAGCATTAGATTTTGTGATTACTAATAAAATTTTATTATATTTAATTTTTTATTATGTGTTTGTAAACACATGTTAAAAAACACAATAATGAAAAACTTTCATTATAATAATTAAAATCGGAATACTTAATTATAAAATAAAAAAAATTAATAAAAAATAAATTCAAGATAAGAAAAACATATTCACTATTTTAGGAAAACTGTTTATCATAAAAAAGAAGGAAGAAAATAATACAGAAAGAAAAAGAAAATATAGTATTTATATGGATATAAATATAAAAGATAAAAAAAGTCTCTTTACTTGTGTAAATGAGTGAAAGAGTTACTAGAAAAAAAAAATAGAACAATAATATATCAAGACATGTTTATCCTTCTAATAAATTTGTTTTATATTTAATTGAAAGTAAAATGATAATTACTTTTCTTCTGTTTTTCTCACTATTTTCCATGCAAAGTATTGACTATCATGGATATAAGTTTTTAACAGTGGAACTCACACACAAAAGAATTTCTCTTCTTTATTTCTTTGCATACAGATGATGATAGTCTTCAAGCTTTATCCATTTTTATTTTTATTTTTAATAAGCAAGCATGGTTTATTAGAAATGAATTAAGTATTTTCGGTAGTCAACCTATAATACAAGAAGAGTGCATCAAACCTCTACGTACCAATGTATATATCTCAAGATCAAAAGGGCCTTTACCACAATATGTTATTCCATATTTATATACTCCATTTCTTTTTTTTTTTCCTATTTCCATAAAAAAAAAAAACAAACAAATATTTTTAAGCTAAACTAAGCCAACTATAAAAATGTATGGGAGAGGGAACACAAATGACTTTTCCATTTGTCTTCTGAATGGGGATTTTTCAGCTGATGGCGTGTTTCTTTCTACCTCTTTAATTTGCTTAGGCATACTTCAAAGTCAAAACTATTCTTCAAAATGGTAAGCCTAATTGTGACAAAGTATGCATTTTTTTTTCTTTCCTTTTTGACATACAACTAAGTATACATTTTTTGTTGCTCAAGTACTATGTATACGTTAAGATGTTCAATTCAAAAGCACCTTGACAATGCATAGTCATTCTAACAACCATTTAGAGGAAAATATTGAGTTAATTTATAGATATTTTTTAAATTATTGTAAAAGATATCAATTTTTAAAATTTTGTAGAAAAAAAATCTATTCTAAACATCCACTTATTGTATTTTTATAATATAATATTTTATAACTCATTTTTCTCTGTCTTTATTTCTTATCTCATTACCTCTTTTTAACACTTCTTTATCTTTCCTTTTTTATCTCTCAATTACAGAAAAAAACTTAGAAAAAAGAAATCTCCACGTTAAATCTTAATTATGAGAAATTTATTCCATGTCACAGTAAGATGGTTGCATTTACATTGAGAAAAGGAACAATCCTTGATATACCTTTGGCAGCACTCACAGTGTTTTCTTGATCATGGAAGCAAAATATGATGCTACGTACTTAAAGAATCTGAAAAGGAAACCGATTACCTTTTGAAAATTTTGACCTGAGGAATTAATTACACAAATGGAAATTGCCGAAGCGGGTCAGACCCAACTGTAACCTCTCATTTATCATGTAAAATTGTTTCTTTGGCTATTGAATGTTATTTATAAAATCATTTACAAGGGAAAGTCATTTGATATGCCAAATTTACTTATGTCAGTACATTTACATGAACTCTTAACTACTTTCATGGCATTTTACATTTTCAAATGCAGATTAAGTTGAAAACATTGAGCAGACAAAAAGAATTTCAACCTCAGTAATTGGTGTGGCCCACATTCTCAAAGCTTTGTTTTCTTAATCAAAATCAATTCATGACAAGGACAGCCAATTTTCCACGTAATACGCGGATGCAATATAACTTAATTTGTTTCAAATATAAAGAAACAAATCCGATTTGTAGCCCAAAAGCGAGCACTAATCACCAACAAATCACTCTAGGCCAGCCTAGTATTAACTATATAAATATAAGAAAATCTCTAGCATACTTTTTATAAAACTTTTCTAATTATTAATTAAAATGTGTATGTGAGTAGTCACACTCTTAAATTCATAATTTTTATTCTTAATTTAATATTATCTCTTATAAATTTGTAGTTTTTAATAAATTTAACTAATAACTAAAAATGTGTTAAAATAATATGCTAGATAATGTGTTTCTAACCTTCATCTTTAAATATATGTATGACAATGGTCACTGGGTGATCATGTTATTAATGGAAATTGGAAAAAGGAGTGGGTTATGTCACTACAATTGATGAGTTTATAATTGGAAGAGCAAGGATTTGATATCGTGGGGCATAGAATCTCAATCAGTTAAGAAAACACTATAACCAGAATCTTTTTACCAGATGCCTGCAACACGGGAGTGAAGAACCACGAAATTACCGAGCATACGTATAATAACGTACGTAGATGTTCTAGAAGTCAAAAACTTGTGTTTGAACTTGGACACATAAGTATTTACGAATAAAAACAGGTAAATCCTACTTTTAATCCATATGATTATGGATAATAATTAATTTTTAAATATATATATATTTAATTTTGATTAATTTCTAATTTTACAAAATATCGTTCATTTTCATGTCTAATGTTAATAAAAAGCATCCTAAAAAATAAAATAAAATTACATTTTATAAAGTTACGGATTAAAGTAATAATTTACTTGTAAAGAATAGTATGGTGAAGACAAATTTGTCAAGTTAACTTTTAAATTATGAATAAAATATATTTTTAGTTAAGTAAATATGATTAATTTAGTTTTAATTCTAAAAAAATATTAATTTTCTATGTAAATTTTACAATTTTATTAAGCTTAATTCTTATTGTTGAGTTAAAATAAATAATAATAGTAAAATTTTATAAAAAAATAAAATTATATTTATTGTAATTTTTTATTTCTAATATAATAAAATTTTTTAAAATAAAATTTTATTATAGTTAGTTATTTAAACTCAACCTAAGAATTAAAATTTATAAAATTTAAAACTTTTAAAATTAGTCTATTATCAGTTACTAATGACTTAAGATACATTTAGACATGCCATGTCACATGCCATCTCATAATACTTAATGACATAGTATGATTAGATCATGTTATCATAAAATATTAACAAAGATTAATTTCAAATATTTTAAAATTTATAAAGACCAAAATTAACATAATAACTTTTGAAAAACTAAAACTAAATTTAATTATATATACTAGAATTAGAAACACATTTAAACCTTTAATAATTTATTACATAAGGCACGAGTCTCCTCCTTCCACCGGTTCTTAAATTTGAACTTAATCATACACTGTATGACTAACTTGTATTTAAATTCTACCTGGGGATGAGATCACAGTAGTGAAAATAATAGGAAGAGTGAATGTATATAACAGCTTTGGGTGAATATTGAGGACGATCACTTGTTTAGATCAACCTAGAATAATGCTAATTCACGGCATTTGAATTGACTTTGCTGGCTTAATTTTAGGATTTCTTGTTATTATCATATTTTAGATGGTCCAAAAAGCACATGAGAGTCCTACACCACATTCAATTATGGAAGGTTAGTAAAATGAAAGTTGTTTCTTCCCAAGTCTGCATAGTGGCGAGCTACAGTTTATACGCTTTCTAAATGCTTTATAAAAAAATCCCATTTACATAAGCATAACCTATTATAAAGTTAATTTGTCTTTTTGCTAGCATGCAGTTACCTACTCACTCTAAACAGACATTAATGAACTTCCACTTTTGTAGCCCTAATAAACTGCATGAAACAAAAATACTTCCAAACTTGAACAATCATATAAATTAGGTACACTTGCTGAAGTGGGATTTTAATTTTCCCGTCATATACAATAAGGCATATATAAGTCCTTTTGTAGATCATAGAGGAGAGGAATTTAAGGGGGAAACTTGCAAATAGAGTCACAGGCTGAGGTTGTATAGGAAGATACTAAATATATTAATATACTCCTGTGTGAGAATGGCTTTATCAAATCTTGTAGGCACAGCTAAAGGGACTTTTCATCTATCTATATAACCCAATAAGAATTAAGCACTTTTTTTTTATAGTTTATACCCCTCTTGAGCACTATTCTCTTCTCTTACTTATTGTCCTCCATCTGAGTTGGCCATTCTTTATAAGATGGGAAGAGCTAGAAGCAGCAGAAGCACCAGCACTGAGAGTAAAAAAAGTTGCAATAGAGGACATTGGAGACCCGCTGAAGATGAAAGACTTAAGCAACTTGTGAAGCAATATGGTCCTCAGAACTGGAACTTTATTTCTGAACATCTTGAAGGAAGATCAGGTACGTAAACTTATTTTATAATTTTTAGCATTGTGCATAAATCTGAACCTGTTTTGTAAGAAATGTATTGTTTCTTGTGGGTGAAATTGTTCATTATTTTTTTGAATATATAGGGAAAAGTTGCAGATTGAGGTGGTACAATCAGCTAGACCCAAATATTATTAAAAAGCCATTCACTGATGAGGATGAAGAAACGCTTCTAGCACTTCACAAAGTGAAGGGAAACAAATGGGCTGCAATAGCCAGATTCTTCCCTGGAAGAACTGACAATGCTGTCAAGAATCACTTCCATGTATTGACAGCCAGAAGGAGGAGAGAGCGCTTAACACTCTTTGGTGACACCATTGGTCATAATTCAAGGATGAATTTTAACTTGCAAAACTACAAAAACAAAGGAATCTTCGGTGTGTCTTCTTCACAGACACCATCTACTCCTTGGACTCTATTTAGTGGCTCTTCGACCATCACATCAAGTTTTGATGCTTCTTGTGTAGTTAACAAGGCTCACAAAGACTCAAGTGTTTCTTCAAGTGCTGCAGAAAAATCATCATCATCATATGATTTCGAAGCTGTTGGTTCTTCTATTCTTGGCAGTTACCATAGCTTCACTGCACCAGGACTTCCCAGTATTGGCAAGGTTGTTCCCCTTCCACGTAAATTTTCAAACTACAATAATTATGGCCACAGAACTTATGTGGACTCGATCAAAAGCAGCATCACAGGTAAAACTCCACGTGATAACGCACTGTGCAAATCGAGTACCATGATTAGTAATGAGAAAGAACCTCTTAATCTCAAACAAAAGGGTGTTTCGTTCATAGACTTTCTTGGAGTTGGAAGTTCTTCTGCCCATGATGACAATATTAGTGGACCATGACGCGCTTTTTACACACACATATATAAATAGTGTCATTTCTAGGAGAAAATTGCAACATACGTATTATAGGTTCTATGTCAGAATTTACAGTTCACTTTGCTGCTGTTTTCAATGTTTTCTTATGGAAGGATCACAATCTTTTTTTGCCTTTTCTTTGTTCTAATAATTATCCCATCAATGCCCTTTGAAGAACATGCTTTTCTTATTGCAGTGTGTCCTAGGATTTCTGTTTCCCATGTCAATATTTTACGTTCAGGTAAGTCTAATCAAATGTATATGTACATATTTATAATATTTAAGATTTTCTCAAGTTTATGTTGCTGATCTTGGGGGACTCACTGATCTAAAACTTATAATTTTTCTATTATCACCGTTGCCTCTATTATGATATTTGTTGGGGGTGTTCTAGGAATAAAATTGGCTAGATTGATATTTTTGTTTTTTTTTTATAGGCAATATATATATTATTAGAGAAAATTCAAAAAAAACTCAAAACCTATATACACAGAGAAGAAAGCAAAAATATACTTATACAAAACTAAGACGAATATAATTTTGTATGTTTCGATACCAATCAGCTAACAAAATAGCTTCTTCTTTACGCTATTTCTAGAACTTCAGAATAATAGAATTTAGAACTTTTGTCTCATTCAAAATATCATTAGAAAACATAATTATATTTCTATGTAACTACAAAGATCACAATGCACTTATCCAAACAATTAATAAACATATCCCTTTTCTTTTACTACAACCAACATCAACCTAAAAAAGCAAGTGAATCGATAAATTTAAAGACAAAATCAGTGAGAATCCAAGCCAATGCGCAGTAAAGTGCCAGATTTGAGATGAAATTGAGTATGTTAAAAACAAATGAGTTGAAAGTTCCTCAAAATCATGACAGAAACAACAAGTTATATCATCAATTTGAACACCATGATCAATCAGTAAACCTTTACAGGGAAGTGCATTCAACAACAATTGCCAAGAAAATACCAGACGTTTAAGAGGGACCTTCTCTCTTCATAGTCTTTGCAAGATGTTAGTCGTACACTGATCTACACTATTAGAATCACCAAAAAGTTTAAATAGTCATGAATACTCATATTGCACTGAATAACAACCTGAAAAATTTGCCCTCCATACCCATTTTTCTTCTTGTAATACCTTAATAGAAATTTCATCCACAAGCTTCAATAAAAGATTAAAACTTGAGATCTCATATTGAAAGGGTCCTCTTCGCCAACTAACATCCCAAACTCACCTAGTGCTATCATGAAAACCATTTTTCAATACACAAGATTCAACATTTCTCGCCACCGTAAACAATCGCAGAAATGTCTTACACAATCGCACCACGCCTACTCACTTACTCTCCAAAAAAGATTGTGCAAACCTTCACTCACGCTCCTATCCAACTTCTCATCCAGTCATAAATTTTCTTGATAAATAACCTCCAGCAAATCACGCCACCATCAAGAATATCTATTGTAGACTGATGGATGTTGAATAGAAGAAGCTAATTTGTCATACCTAACTTCCAACATTCGCACCCATAATGAACTAAAATAATTAACACCTCGTCACAACTATTTATCGAGAAGCGCCCAGTTAAACCACTGCACATTCCTAATGTCCAAGCCACCATTCTTCCGCAGTCTACAAACTGTTTTCCATTTCAACTAAGGAATTTTAGATCCATCATTAACATCTTTCTATAAAAAAATTTGCTGGATAGTGACAATCTCTTTTATTACTGACTTCGGCGCTTTAAAAAAAGATAACGAGTGCAATGACATAAAATTAAAAACGACATTAATCAAAGTTACTCTGCCTCCAATCGATAAATACCTATGCTTCCATAACGTCAACTTCTTTTTAAGAGCATCTAACACACTTTTCTATGCACTAGGCTTTCTCGGGTTAACACCTAACTGTAACGTAAGATACTTTAATTTTTATTTATTTTGGTTGAGTTTAGCTTTTAATTTTTTTATCTAAAATGAATCAAGGGATACACAAGTTATCGCAAGGTTTTCTAAAATTATATATTTGTAATTAATTATTCATTATTTCAAGTTGTTGTTACCACTAATTAATTAGCTAGGTATACAGTGCATACCTATATGATTTAATGTAATACATTTTACGACATACGCATTGTGTTATTATAATAATAAAAAAAAAAAGGCATCAGTATTAATCAAATAAAAAATTTGAACTATCAGTAGTTAAAGTATTAGTATGCAACTCAGTTATGACTTGTGACGGAGTTTTTAATACATTCATACTGCTTATAGTAGTAACGTAACACTAGGTTACCATCATGATAACTGAAAATAAAATTAAGGAAGTTTATGTCGCCAGGTAAAATGTTTATTTTAAAAGGTCCAGTTGAAAAAATAAATCATAAAATATAATTTAATCAACGATGCATTAACCAAACATTCCAAAACTTTCGCTTTTTAAAATAGGTAATACTTTTTTTGGTTGCTACATATGCACTGAAAGTTGTTTCAGTATATTATTTATATTTTAAAACTATCAAGAATTAGTAAAGGAAAAAATTAATTAAGATATTTTATATCAAATAATGACGTACCGGAGGTGTTATAATTTACATTAATTGTATAACCAAAGTCTAAATTATTGTCTGCAGAAATAGCTTGGTCGCCATCTGAGGATTTGATGCGACTTCTCTTTAAAAAATATTTACATAAGTAAATAAACTATTGATATTGTATCAAAGATCTTTAATATTTTATCAAAAATGTATTTTTATTTTTCCAAAAAGAAGTAACAAAAATAAAACGCCGTTGCCGGGGATCGAACCCGGGTCGTCCGCGTGACAGGCGGAAATACTCACCACTATACTACAACGACTTTGATGGTTGACTAAATATTTATTATAAAACTGAATGTTTAGAACATCTGGACATAAACCCTAAATTACACAAATGAGCTAAGCAGAAATATCAGAGTGAACAAGCAGCTTAGGAAAAAAAATGCTATTTATTCATATATAGCTAAAATATAAAATTGGACGGCAAAACAACGCGTAATCAAATGCAAAGTGGAATTCAATTCATCTTCTATTTTTCAAAATTTGAAGGATATTCTCTTGCATTTCATCATTTTAGTCCATTTTTAGAATTTTCCGATGTTCCGATCCCCTTATTTTTAGAACGGAGAATGCGAATGATTTTCAAGTTAATTTCATGGTTCAGGACGTTATTACTTATAGAGGTAGTGATTTACTATATCTCAGGAACGAACATAGACGAATTCTTGACATCTTAGTTTCAATGAAGTTGTAATCTATAAATAAAGAGAAGTTTGAGCTCAATTCTTTTGTTAATTGTAGAAATCATGATTGAAACCAATATTGATGTTGAATAAGGAAAATATGTAAAGGTTGCAAAAACCACAAAGAAAAAATTCATTGGCATTAAAAACATCATCACTGAAAACAGACAACGTCTATTACAGCTTTTAGATTCTTTATTATAATTTATAACTTGGGTTCCTGGATGAGCTTAAAAGAGGCTGCTGAATTAGTTTTGTAAAGAATCCTTTCACATTTCAATTTCACTGTTCCCCCCTCGTCTTATGCATAACTACGTGTGTTTATTGCTTGAATTTTGCTATCTTTATTAATATCTTCTTAATAATTTGTTATTATTTTATAAAATAAAAATTAAATTCAAAAATATATTTATTATCTTTAAAATATTAAAAATATTTAATAATTAATAAAATTTATAAATGTAAAAAGTATAAATTTTTAAAAAAATTTATTGACAATTAAGTTTGATTAAAATTCTGGTACAGTAATACCGATCCTATAAAATTGAAGCAGGGGTCTAGCGGCCTACAGAAAAGGCCTTATATTTTCATAACTAATAAAAGTATAAAGTGGAATACAATTGTGATATCGCATTACCCACATAGCTAATTAATATAAAGGAAAATGTTACGTAGATTTTTATATATGTAGGTGTTTATACTTGGAAAGAGAAGAAACTGGAGAGAAAAGTAATAAATATAATAAATAATATGATGTAACAAGAAGAAAGTGATAAAAAGAGAAGTGTTAGATGTCTGTTGATAGTGTTCGAGTGTTTATCAAATATAATTGTAATATAAATAGCAACACCATGCAACAAATAGAAAGCATGAATCATGATTAATGGTTAACTATACATGATATCTAACACTGCCGAAGTCAAGTCATTAACACCATCAACTTGAGAGTCATAAAGGGAGATGAGTTTCCTCTTCAGTTTCTCAGTTGATTCCACTGTAGAAGGAAAGGAAGTGAGGGATCCGAGGCCAGGGTTCTGGCTGTTGAACACAGAGAACAAAGTTGCAACTTGCACGCCACGATTTAGGAAGAAATGGAACAAGCCCTTGGGGATCACAAACACATCACCAGCCTTGAGAGCCTTTTGGAAGAGCTGGTTTTGGGTGTCAAGAAAAGCAGCTTCCAACACTCCTTCCCTAACAAAGATCATCTCAGTGGCTCTTGGGTGATTGTGGAGATTCACGAGTCCATCCACTTCAATATCAATTCTACCAACTGAGATGCCAAGAGTGTTAAGACCAGTAAATTTGGAAGCAGTAACTATTTTCATTGATGAACCAAAAGCGTCTCTAGTACCACCGTTGCTTAATTCCATGCTCTTAAAATCATGGGCACTTTTGTTAAGTGGGTTTTCACAAGGGAGTCCATTGATGAATATGGCATGTTTATCGGGTGAAGCTGTGGGGCAAGTGTCTTGTAGATTATCACAATCTGCTAAGCTTACTTTTATGCTTGTAAAGGCTATCAAGAACATGAAGAATAAGGAAGAATGGAATTTAATCTTCATCTTCACTTGAATCTCAATATTGCTTGGACTTATTCTGCATTATATAATATATATGAACATGTATATATTATAAGTAAGGTGGTGATAGAGGAATTATCTATGCTAATGAGTTCTTCGGGGTTGCAAGAAATACAAGTTACGACATTCTTGGAGTTCACTGCTGGCTTTGCCAGTGTGTGATGCATTGCTTGAAAGAAACGTACATTATCCAATGCATTGGGTCGGCTAGAACTCGTTGTGTTGACTGTTTTGGTATGAGGTGTGTTTTGAGTTTGAATTTATTTATTTAGTTTTGAATGGAGAATTCAAATAATTAACTACTAACTAGCCTGTCAATTTTTAGGTCATGTTTCTATTTAGCTTGGACTTGTCTTGTAGCGAACAACGTTTGGAGAGCAAATGCTTGGTATGCACGGTTCGTACGCCATTTAAAATAATTAATCATAGCAGAAAACTATAATTATTTTGTTATAATTTGGTTGTTTTATTTTATTGTATTACGCTGTACGAAAAACTATTAACATATAATTTCTCATCATGCAATATTCACATTTAAAATACTATATTCTAATAAACTCTGTCATAGTTTCCTTTTGTTTCAAATAAAACACCCCAAATAACTAATTTGGCATAAAGTGATTAGCCTTCAATTAAATCTTGCGTCTAGAAATGAGATTTGCCACTTATTTTTGTTTCTAAATAATACTTTATAAATATTCGCAACCTGTAATCCCATATCTGTTTAACTACTTTGAAGTCAAGTAAAAGTGCACAGTATAGGTTATATAGATATAGTTTTGCCATTCAAGCCTCTTTTCTTCGGTTGGCATCAAAGCATCGACGTGACTGTCACTAATTTAAAAACCAAACAAAATACTCTCATGCTCGTATCTTTGTGAAGATAGCTCAACTCGAACATTTATCTTTATATATAATTTATGAGTCTTAATTGTTAAATATTTAAAAAAAGAAAATATTTCTTTCTTTTATAATTTTTTTTATTTTTTAATTTAATCTGATTTAATATAATACAATATTTAATAACAATAATATTTTTTAAAAATTATTAAATTTAAAAAAAATATACTCATAGAATATTTTTAATTTTTTTTATTCAAAAGAAATTACTTTATTTTAAAAGTCCTTGTTCGTAAAATATACAATGTGAAGAAACAAAAAACGCAACCTCACTCAGCCGCGACACCCTACTGCTAGCGATTGGCAATGGCATTTTTGTCCGATTAATGCTACTTTCCCATATTACTATCATAACCGAGTCTACAACAATGAAAGATAAGAAGAAAAGAGGAGTGAAGTGTATAATAAAACATATGATGTAAAAAAATATTGTGAGAATTTTACATAAAACAATATTGTTTCACGTGAAAATATAATTTTTAGAACAAGGTTTTATATTTTTTATTTTTCTATCATATATATTTTATACTAATCTTTCCTTCTTTTTCTAATTTCTTATTTATAAAATATATACAAAGTTGCTGTAAAATTATATTTTCTTTTTTCTTTTCCTCCTTACAATAGCACTGTCTTCAGCGAAATTTCTCCTTCTAATCCATGTAACTATTTATCTATACAAAAAAAATATTTGTACACATATAAATGATGAATCAAACACAAAAGAATCCTGACTTCATTCTGCTCCCTTGTACTATCTTATCCTATACAAGGTGAAACACCATTATCTATCCCTTGCACCATCATGCAATAGTGCCAGTTCAGTGTAATGTCGATGCTAATCACAATTATGAAACCTAGGCTATACTAAACTAATGGTTTTGGCATGAACTATTCTATTAGGAAAAAGAAAAAGAATTGTTCTGATTCAAAATTGTTTTCTACATTATTGAGTTCACTCTATTCAACTTTGGGTTCTCTCTCGATGAATTAACTACCTATACAACAGTAACAAATACTTCTAAAGAAATCATCCTGTAAAGTAAAACACAGGAATCATTGGTTATACCGCTAAGCAAACCAAGGTGCAACTCCACGTTCTTTTGCCATCAAACATGGCAAGAGGGGGCAAAATATCAATCAAATGCTACTCTGCACATTCCAATCACAAACCTGAAACCGATCGTGTCACCCTAAGCAGGAAAATGTCATAATGATTCAGGCTTCACGAGCCCAATTCAGTCTCTCTCATAATTTTGTGCCTCACAAAAATTATCAGCTTAAGCAAGACCAAAAACTGCTTAATCAAATCATAATGTGAGCAAAAACCTACTTTTTCCATTGTTGGATCTTTGAACTATCCATGGTTGGGCACAGTTAATCAACGTGAACACCAGGATGAATCGGTATTGTTCTGCAATTCATGACATGGAACCGGCAACACCTCAGTGGCAAAACCAGAGACATATTCGCAATGCCATGTTGGAGATAAGGCCACACCAAGTAGAGTAATATTTTTGAAGCATAAGCCTTCAAATGATGAACCCTCTATACCTTCCAAAACTGGGGCTTTTGTTGAATTTACACTGACCACATTACTGAATAAAATATCTTTGAATCTAGGAACAGCTTGTGGATCCCACCCATCATCAGGATGGTCGTTTGAACCTCTACTGAACCTAATGGGTATCTTCACTCTCTCCATTCTTATATCACTTATACTAACATTGGTTATGTATCCTCCTCTGCCTTTATCAGATTTTATGCGAACACCAGCTGCAGAATCCCAGACATGCAGATTCTCAATTTTTATATTTGAAATTCCACCAGACATCTCACTACCTATTCCAACTCCAGAACATGTTGGTGTAGTGCCTGATACTCTCCTCACTATGATATTTGTGCTAGGACGGGCCATGGTGATTCCGTATTGATCCCAACCACTCTTTATGGCTACAAGATCATCCCCACTTTCTATGTAGTTATCTTCAATACATACATTGGTACTTGAGTCTATATCATCAGAAAAGAAATTCACTAGTAAGAGACTATAATGCCATGCAATATAACATATGAAAGATAAGAGGAAAAATAGTAACAAAGGAGTAAAACAAACCTGGGTCTATGCCATCAGTATTTGGCGCATTAAGAGGAGCCAAGATTGTCATCCCTTTGATCAGAACATTACTGAAACAAAACACAGCTGTTTATAACATCTCAAGTATTTTGTGGTTACAAAAGCTAACAACAGACAAGTCATAGTTAAACTGATTTTATTACAGCATGTATACAACATATAATTAGAGAGGATACAATTGTGCACAATATTTTAGCACCAATGTTACTTAAAGAATTGACAAATAGCGAAAAAGATCAAACCTGCAGTAAACAGGATGGATGGTCCAAAATGGAGAATTTCTAAAGGTGAGGTTTGAAATGAGAACATTATCCGAGTTCATTAGTTCAAGGAGATGCCCTCTTGTGTGCTCCAACGTTCTGTTCCACCAAAGTTCCCACCATATCTTTCCTTGACCATCAACTGTTCCATTTTGTCCTGCAAAACCCGATATTTGAGAAAATGTCTCTGAACAACATGTGAATCATATAATTGATTAAGGATTAATTAACGGGGGGACCAGTATTCCAAACTTGAAATAGATCATTTCTTGGTTATTTTCCCTTAAAATGGAACCACTCGCTGCATTGGAATATTTTAAAATAGTAGTTAAATATGCAACCTCACTTCATTGTCTCGAAATAGTCTTTGGAGGTCTCATTGAAGGAAATTTTCCTCGGTTAATTTGTGGTTAAAGCAAAGAAATTGAAGGGCACATGTTTTACCTGTAATGACAACATTGCTAAGGCCATTTCCATGTATAAGGCTAATATGCCTTCCTCCTAATCTCTCTCTCCCTCTTCCATAAGATGGCAAAGGTTCAATTATTGGCCACTCTTTTGGGTCCTGTGGATCAAAACTTTCACTTAACAAACAAATCAAATTGCCAGAAATATAATTAACATAAAAGGTGTTTACGGAATAAACAAAAAATCGCCAATTTATTAAACGGTCATTATTTGGTTGGTTCCATGTGGTTGCAAATTGTACCATTTGTCGCGACAGAAGTCAAAAAGCATCTTCTCGCCACTTTTACTAAAAAAGTTCGAGAAAAACTACAATTTTCTTGAAAAATAAAAATTACTTTTAAAAGACACTATTTTATTCTAATTTTATAATAAGACACAAACCGAAATCACATGCGGAACCCAAGTTGCTGCCGGTTTTTATCAATTTTCATTGAAATGTAATAATTAAATTACATTTAAATACGCAAAAAAAAAAAAGCAAGCTCAGAATCAAATAGAAAAATAGATAAACGAAATAAAAAAAAAAAGTGGGGACCTGAGAGGCCAAAATAACAGCACCGCGGTGAAGAAACAGGGTGAAATTACTGGTGAGGTTAAAACTACCGGTGAGCCATGTTCCACTGGGGATATTAAGCTGGGACCCACCACGATTCTGGAAACGCTGCATGTACCGAATCGCCTTCCGAAACGATGCCGTATTGGAAGTTTTGCCGTCGCCGACGCCGCCGAAGTCCGCGATGGACATGACAACCTTCCTCGGCGGAACATCGCGGAAGAAACCGGAGCAGGTGGGCGGATGTGGCGATGGTAACGAGGCGGAGAGGAACCAAACGGGGAAAACGGAGCTGGAAGGAAGCTGAAGGGAGAGAAGGGTGAGGAAAGTGAAGAGGAGAAGCAAGAGAGGCCATGAGGGTCTGGTGCAGATTCCTTGGACGAGGGCAACGAAGGTTGCTTTGTCGGATTCCATTGAAGCGAAGGAGAATGATAATAATAATAATAATGATGAACGATATGAAAGATGGATTTTGATTTGATTAACGATGGAAAAGGTGGTGACGATGGAGAAGGAAGAGAAGAGAGAGGTTCATATGGTGTTGCGTTGTGATACGCGGACGCTAAGGTTGACGAAAATGCGTGTTGCACTAGTATTTCCATTTCCATTTTCATATCCGCGAATGAAATGCCTTAAGAAAATAAATAAATAAATAATGAAAGTGGGGTCCGCTTCGAGAAATATTGTTGAGTGTGCAAACTCTCACTCCAACTAACGAATCATGTGCCGGCCCTTTCCCCCCGCTTTTGTTGCCTATAGGGAAGCGCGCTCATTGTCAATGCCATTTCTCTCTCTTTTTTTTCCGTTTTAGATACTGCTGTCTCTTATTAATTATTTTAGTATAAATGAAAATATTTTCATTAAAAGTAATAAAATTAATGTATAATTAAATAATAAATACGTTTAAAGTATTTTAAATCAAAAATAACGTTCAAATATGAGACGGAATGTTGCTAATTCAAAGAGTCTCATCTGGCTGGTCTCATTTTTAACCTCTTAGATCCAAAATATATATAAAATATTTGTGATCACAAGAATCATACTGAAAACCTTATACTTTCCGCGGAAATTTTGCCTGTATAGGGTTTAATCAAAAACATTTTATCCGTATGGGGTTCTTTGACAAAAAATTCCCTGTCTAGTGTGATTTGTGAGTGTCGTCAAAACTGCTGGCGACACATGATCAAATATCTGCTGAAAGAATGCCGACACAGGCTGTCAGACTCGACTACTGAGAGCGGTTCAAAAGGAACCGCTCTCATAAATCAATTTTAGAGAGCGGTTGTTATGGAACCGCTCTCTAAAATGGACTTTTGAGAGCGGTTCGAATTGAACCGCTCTAAGAAGTTCATTTTAGAGAGCGGTTCAATTCGAACCGCTCTCAAAAGTCCCGGTTCAATTCGCCCAGCATGCAAACCATGTAGTAATAGTTTGGTTCTACACCATACTAATGCAACCAAAGGGCTCAAATAAACACACACACCCAAAGAGCCAAGCATTTTATGGCCATCATGCACACAAGAAAAAAAAAAAACACCAGGTAAAATCCACTGTAGAAATAATACAAGAAAATCCAAATATGAAAGAAAAAGAATCTTACGGCGTGTGGATTGCTGTTGACAATATCCACAGCTTTTTCATTAGTTAGGTGTTCCCATAAACCATCTGATGCAAATATAAGGAAGGAATCATTTGGTTGCAAAGCATGAGAAATGATAGTGGGATTAGCAGACAAGATAGGCACGTTCATTGGTTCAAGAAGTCTGAATTTTGGATTAAGTGGTTCCCGATTAAACTGCGCGTGTTTCATATATACATCACCAATACTCCATACTGGTCTGGACAGAGGAGATTTTGAAAAATTTTCCACACAACTTTGATCAATTATTTCCTTTTTAGTTCCCACCATACCTCTATATCATTTTGAAAAATCAAATGTCCATTTTAGAGAGCGGTTCGATTTGAACCGCTCTCAAAATTCCATTTAAGAGAGCGGTTCAATTCGAACCGCTCTCAAAAGTCCATTTTAGAGAGCGGTTCCATAACAACCGCTCTCTAAAATTGATTTATGAGGGCGGTTTGAAAGTAACCGCTCTCAGTAGTCGGGTCTGACCCCTGTGTCGGCATTCTTTCAGCCGATACTTGATCAAGTGTCGCCAACATTTTTTACGACACTCACAAATCACCCTAGACAGGGAATTTTTTGTCAAACAACCCCATACGGATAAAATGTCTTTGATTTAACCCTACACAGGCAAAAAACCTACTTTCCGCCTCACACGTTGTCTCTTTCTAAAATATAGTAAAATAATTTTAATTATACATGTATTTATCTTAGTAAATTTTAAATATAATATTTATATTTTAAATAAAGGTTATTAATTAAACTTTTAGTTTTTATTTTTAAAATTTATTTTTATGATTAGTAATTCTTTTTATTTTTAGTGATTTTAGTTGACACTAAAAATAAAGAATTTACAAAACCTATTTCCCGAAGAAGGTGAGATAATATAACAAAAGAGCTGCGCATTATTTAACTATTAAATTAAAAATTATTTTAAGACAAATTAAAATACAAAAAGTGATGGATAACGTGTGATGGGTGAGTAATTTGTAGAAAATAAAATTCATTTAATTGTTAAATTTATATTTATTTAATTAATTAATTATATTTGTTAAATTTTATATTTTTTTTTATTAAGAACGAGACTAAAAAAAAGTCCAAAAACTAAAAACCATGAGGGTAGATTATACTAGAAGAATCAACACCTAAAAGAAAATGCACCTAAGGAGGGGGAAGAATTAAAAACTAAAATTTTACCTAAAATGGATAGCCCCTGCTTAGCAAAACGATATGCAACTTGGTTGGCCTCTTTGAAAATATGGACACACTTCACACTATCGTTATCACCCGCCATATAAACTACATGGTTGACCAAAGAACAACATGAGTTTTCTCTAGGGCAACCTTCATTTAGGAATTTAACTACAGTGGCAAAGTCTGACTCTATTAAAATAGGATCAGAAATTCCTCTCTCTTTTATGATTCGAAGTCCATGAAATATAGCACATAGTTCATCTTGAACCACAAAGCATCGTCCCAACATTTCACACAAGGCAAACACAAAGTTTCCCAGACTATCCCGTAGCACTTCACCACAAGCTGTAGAAGCCATACTTGACACAACTCCATCACAATTAAGCTTCAAGGTACCCTCCAAAGGACATTTCCATCCAATAGAGATCGATGGGCATTGATTTATATTAAATATTTTATTGTCAAGTATGAATTTTGCTAGCTCACCCACCCTAGCTTAGATCTCTCATACAATCACAGAGGTATGGAAGCTTGCCTGTTTGAAAATCACCGCATTTCTAGCTTGCCAAATTACATATAGAACCACTCCAAAAAGAAGACTTTAGCGTAGGTTTGCATGGGTCAAGTTTTCATGCATCCACGTCTGTAAAAGGGATAGAAAAAACTGACGTTGCACTTTGTTCCCACCAATGATTCGCCAAACTGTTTAGGATAGGTGGCAGTCTCGAAGTGTATGCATAATTGATTCACAAGGATCACTGCACATAGGACAACTTGCATTACTTGTGAGTCCCTGTTTAGCACGTCATTCATTTGTGCGAAGGCTGGAGTGAGTTACCCTCCATAAGAGGCATCTAATCCTCTCTGATCCTTTCCACTTCCAAATGAGTTTAAAGATAGGAGAAGTCATCATATCATTATCTGGTAAGAGAGAATAATATGCTGACTTTAAGGTGAAAATACCAGAATTTGATGTGCCCCACTCCAAAACGTCTTCATTAGTCGTTAAAGAAAGAGGAGTGTGTGCTAGCAGCTCATGCCACACTGATTCAGGAAACATATTCTTGACGTGATTCAGACTCCAAAAGCCATCAACATTAATAAATGCAGCCACTGGTTTATTTTACTCATTCTCTGTAACAGTTTGATCAACAACGTCTATCAATCTCGTACGTGAAGGTAACCACCTGTCCTTCCAAAATAATGTCGTAGTACCAGCACCAATACCCCAAGCAGTGCATCGTTGTATAGTCTTCCAAGCGCCACAAATTCCCCGCCAGTAGTTTGAGTTATTTTGTCTCTTCACAACCATAGGTAAAGCTGACGATCCACACTTATACTTTGTACGAAGTACTTTCGGTTTGGTGCATAGAGACCAGCAGTTTTTCATCTTTAGACTTTTATTAACTAAATGGGTTTCCTTTAAGCCAAGTCCTCCCTCCAATTTCAGCTTACATAATAAAGGTCATCCCAATGCATGGAGTCGCCATTGGTTAGTATTATGACCCTAAATGAAGGATCTACTAACCTTATCAATATCATCGCATAAACTCCGAGGCAAAAACACTGATTGCATAGTGTAAATAGGGATGGCAGCTAGAACGGATTTGGTCAAGGTTAGCCTCCCTACAAAGGAAAGAGTTTTTGTCTTTCATGTGCTCAAGCGTTGATTCACCTTACCAACAATCGAATTAAACATCCTTCTATCAACTCTAGAATGTTGAATAGGAACTCTGAGATACTTCCCTAAGTTCTTCGTCCTTTGAAAGCCCAACGCAGAGCTAATTTCCTCCTTCACTGCCCAACATACATTTTTTGAGGAAAGGATACGAGTTTTCTCTTGACTTACTTTTTGACTTGAACTTTTGCAGAACAAGTCTAGACAGGATTGAACGATTTGTGTTGATCCATTGACGCCTTCGAGAAGAGAATTAAATTAGCTGCAAATATTAAGTAAGATAAAGAAGGTCCATTCTTTGATAACTGAATCGGTTTCCAGAGTTTGTGCGTTATTGCTATTTCAATAATATGAAATAAGCGCTTTATACATAGCACAAACAAGTATGAAGACAATGGATTACCTTGACAAATGCCTCGAGAATGAAAGAATTCCTGAAGAGACTTGCCATTTCATAGCACCCAGAATGAAGAAGTAAAAATACATACCCATACCAGATCAACGAAATTCTGAGGAAGTTCAATATCTAGCAGAGTATCTTTAATGAACTGCCAATTTAAGCACTTATAAGCTTTCTCCAAATCAATTTTGATAGTCATCCACCCTTTCTTTCCTTTTTTATGCTTCATAGAGTGGATCACTTCCTGTGTAATATAATATTATCTATAGTTTGTCTATAGGGAACGAAGCTATATTGATTTGGACATACAGACCTTCCATCACCTGCCAAAGACGATTTGCTAATACTTTGGTGATAATCTTATAAGAGACATTGCATAGGCTAATGGGTCGCATGTGCTTTAAGGAGGTAACATTTTTCATTTTTGGAATGAGTGTAATAAGAGTTTGGTTTATCTTAGCAACCTTGTTAGGAGTAGTTTCAATATCATGAATCATATTACATAAATCAAGTCTAACTTATTCTTCTTAAAGCATTGTATATTTCTGTATCTAAAAGTGGATGAGCAAGACGATTAATACTAGCAGAATTTAACTTAGGGAGAGAATTAGATAAACAGTATGATACATAGTCATTGGTTTCTATAAAAAGCCTCTTGTAGAAAGCAGTGACTGTCTCTTCTATCTTTTGCTTATCACTTATCCAATTGTCATCCTCATTCTGTAACGTGACCACCCGATTTCTTTGTCGATGAATGAGAGTCGTCCCCCCGATTTCTTCGTCGATAAATTAGAGTCGTCCTATGGAAGTACTTGGTATTTCTATCTCCAAATTCGAGCCATTTACAACGAGACTGTTAGATTTTGATGTAGGTGAAATGAGTAAGATAGTTGAAATGTATTAGTAGGAATAGTTGAAAATAGTAGTTGAAGAAGTTTTAGTAAGAGATTCAAGAAATGGAGAATTGATAATTTGATTACTTCTTCTTCATATCATTTATAATGGGATGACTTGCCTATTTATAGGCATCCTCCTCCATTAGGTTTGAGTGATCCAATATTTTAGAACTTTCTTCTAGAAGTATCTTGAAATTTGAAGATTTACAATGTTCTAGAACACTCTCTAGAAGTATCTACAAAATAGAAGATCTAAATAATTTTTCCTAGATTTTTCCTAGTATTTTTCTAGACTATTCTAGAAATTTGTATCAATTTCTAATACTCCTCCTTGATGCAAATTTCTGTAACTCCAAGCTTTGTGCGTAGCTGTTCAAATTTTGGTCTTGGTAGTGCTTTAGTAAAAATGTCTGCAACTTGATCTTCAATTGTGCAATACTCGAGCTTGATTTCTTTAGTTCCTTCTGCTTCCCTGATAAAGTGATATTTGATTGCTATGTGTTTTGTTCTATTATGATGCACTGAATTTTTTGTCATTGCTATAGCTGATTTGTTGTCGTAGTAGATTGTAGTAGGCTCATTTTATTTTTCTCCCATTTCTTCAAGTATTCTTCGTAACCATATTGCTTAACTTGTAGTCTCAGCAGCTGCTACATATTCTGCTTCTGCTGCTGATTGTGCAACTGTTGCTTGCTTCTTTGAAGCTCATGAGATTGTTCCTGATCCTAGTGAAAAGGCATAACCAGATGTGTTTTTCATGTCATCGATCGATCTTGCCCAGTCACTATCGGTGTAGCCAAGTAGCTTTGAGTTGCTCATAGTTTGGTACCATATACCATACTCTTTTGTGCCTTGTAGATATCTTAGGATTCTTTTTGCTGTTCCAAAATGAATTTGGCTTGAACTTTGCATGAATCTTGAAAGAAGACTTACAACATACATTATGTCTGGTCGTGTGGCTGTGAGATATAGTAAGCTTCCAATCAAACTTCTGTAGCGTGATGCATCAGCTTCTGGTGCTCCATCATTTTTCTTCAATTTCTCATTTGTCACCAATGGAGTGCTAACCATCTTACATCCATCCATCTTGAATTTCTTGAGTACTTCAACGTATTTCTTTTGTGAGATAAATATTCCTTTTTTCTTTTGTTTTACCTCTATTTCGAGGAAGTAGTTCATCAAGTCAAGGTCAGTCATTTCAAAGGTCTTCATCATATCTTCTTTGAACTTAACTATTATCTCCACATTGTTCCCTGTGCAAATAAGATTATCTACATATAAGGAGACAATGAGTATATCATACTGACATTGGATCTTGGTGTATAAAGTTGCCTCACTTTTGCTCCTCCTGAATCCTTGATCAGTAAAGTATTGGTCGATTTTACTGTACCATGCTCGTGGAGCTTGCTTCAATCCATATAGAGGTTTTTTCAGTCTTAGTACTTTGTCTTCATTACCTTTGCTGACGAAGCCTTGTGGTTGCTCCACATAAATTTTTTCTTGAAGAATGCCATTGAAAAAGGCAGATTTTACATCTAGTTGGTAAATATTCCATCTTTTTTGTGCAGCAAGAGCAATTAGAGTTCTTATAGTATCTAGGTGTGTAACTGGAGCAAATGTCTCGTTGTAGTCAACTCCAGCTTGTTGTGAGTATCCTTTAGCTACTATCCTTGTTTTGTACTTTTGTATTGTGCCATCAGGATTAAGCTTGGTCTTATAGACCCATTTTACCCCAATGATACCTTTATCTGTGGGGCAATTTACTAGCTCGCATGTGTTATTTTTCTCAATCATTTTTATCTCTTCCTCCATTGTCTTGATTCATACTTCTTGTTTTGACGCTGCTTCAAAGCTCTCAGGTTCAGTTATGGCCAGGTTACGGGTCTCGTATATATCCACCAAAGATCTAACTCGTCTTGGAGTAGACTCTGGTGAGGAATGTTGTTGTAGTGGAGGTGAAAAATTCTCACCTGAGACTTTTTCAATTTCTTGAGGTTGCTACATTGGTATGGAAATTTTTTCTGAACCTTTTCATCTTTCCAATTCCAAGCAGCATTTTCATCAACTTCAACATCTCGACTAATGGTGAGCTTCTAGGTTTGCAAGTTGTAGACTTGATATCCTTTTGACTGCGTACTATATCCCAAGAAGATACCTCATACGGTTTTATCTTTTAGTTTGTGTCTCTTCTATTCTGGAATGTGTATGTAGTAAATTGATCCAAAAACCCTTAGATGTTTTGCTGATGGTTTTTGCCCATTCCAAGCTTCAATTGGAGTTTTATCTTGGACAACCTTAGTTGGACATCTGTTAAGTATGTAGACAACAGTATAAACTGCTTCAGCCCATAAGGTATTTGACAATTCTTTCTCTTTCAGCATGGATCTATCCATCTCCATTACCGTGCGATTTTTCCTCTCAGTTACTCCATTTTATTGTGGAGTATATGCGACAGTAAGTTGTCGTTGAATGCCTTCATCCTCACATAATTTATCAAACTCTTGAGAGGTATACTTTTTGCCACGATCACTTCTTAATACTTTTATCTATTTACCACTTTGCTTCTCAACAAGGGCCTTAAACTTCTTGAATATTCTAAATACTTCTGACTTTGCTTTGATGAAGTAGACCCAAGTCATTCTAGAAAAATCATCGATGAAAAGGATAAAATACCTATTATTATGAAGTGATGGTGTCCGCATTGGTCTGCAAATATCTATATGAATAAGCTCTAATAAGTCTTTTGCTCTCCAAGCTTTCCCAACAAAAAATAGGAGTCGATGTTGCTTGCCAAGGAGACATCCCTCACAAACTTCATTATTTTCTTTAAGAAATGGAAGATCCCTCATCATATTCTTTTGATGTAGTAGTTTTAAGGCATGAGTATTGAAGTGGCCAAGTCTTCAATGCCAAAGTCGTGAAGTATCAACTTCTGCTTTCATGGCAATGTTAGTGTCTTGTTGAAGGTTTATTGAAAAACTTTGATTTCTTTTCTCCATTTTTACTTGGCCAATCTCTTGTTTTTTGTTGTCATATATCTTACATGTGTCCTTTTTGAAGTGAAGCGAATAACCTTTCTCCATCATTTGGCCAATACTCAAAAGATTTTCCTTGAGATCGGAGACTAGTAAGACATCAGTAATAAGTTTCATACCTTTCTTTGTCTCCACCATAACAGTACCTTTGCATTTTGACTCAGCAATAGTACCGTTCTTCATTCAAACTTTCACTTTGATGGATTCGTCGATATCCTTGAAGATGTTTATATCTTTGGCCATGTGATTGCTGCAGCCGCTATCCAAGTACCAATTTTCACTCGTTTCAGTGCTGGAATCTTGGGTAGCATAGAAGAGATGTGGTTCTCAATCACACTCTTCAGCAAGATTTGCTTGATACTTGTTTTTGTTGCGACAATACTTTTCCAAGTCTCTAAATTTCTTGCAATGTCGACATTATGGTTTTCCATGATGTCGACATTCTTCTTCAGCATGATTTGTCCTCTTACAGATACCATATGGAGGGTATTTATCTTGATTGTTTCTAGAGAAATTTCTAGAATTCTCTTTGTTTCTAGAAGTTTCTCCATTTTTCTTTCTTGCTTCATTCCCTTTATTCTGAGACCATAATTTGAGCTTTGATTGAAAGGCATTTTCTATTGAGTCCTCATCATACCTTTTCAACCTTTGCTCATAAGCTTCAAGGGACTCTACCAACTATGTCACTGATAGAGTAGATAGGTCCTTTGTTTGCTCAATAGTTGTGACAATTGGATCATATTTACGGGGAACTGTGATTAGCAATTTCTTAACAACCTTTTTGTCAAGAATATTTTCCTCGTAAGCTCTCATTTGGTTAACCATTTCTTTTATTTTGGAATAGTAATCCTTGATGGCCTCAGACTTTTTCATTTTTAATAATTCAAACTCTCGCCGTAGAGTTTGGAGTTTTATAGCGCGTACCTTATCACTTCCTTCAAACTCCTCCTGCAGCATACTTCATGCTTCTTTAGCTGTTGTAGCACCTATTATTCTTGAAAAAATTGCTTCAGCCACATCTTGTTATAGAGTAAATAAGGCCTTCGAGTTCTTTTGTTTATTCTCCTTCAATTCTTTTCTTTGAGCTGCAATAAGGGATGATATATCTGAGGGAGTAGTGAATCATTCTTCCACAACATCCCACAAATCTTGAAAAGTGAAATATGTTTTCATCTTTGTACTCCAAAAATCATAATTTTCACCATTGAAAATGGGGACGGGAAGAGATAATGGTTGAGTAGTGTTAGTCATAGATTAGAAAATCTTTAGAAGTGGTTTATTTTAATTTTGAAATAGTATGGTAATATTTCTACGCCCAGTAGATGACTGAACGTAGCACTGATGCTACTGTTAGATTTTGATGTAGGTGAGATGAGTAAGATAGTTAAAATGTGTTAGTAAGAATAGTTGAAAATAGTAGTTGAAGAAGTTTTAGTAAGAGATTCAAGAGATGGAGAATTGATAGTTTGATTACTTCTTCTTCATATCATTTACAATGGGATGACTTGCCTATTTATAGGCATCCGCCTCCATTAGGTTTGAGTGATCCAATATTCTAAAACTTTCTTCTAGAAGTGTCTTGAAATTTGAAGATTTACAATGTTCTAGAACACTCTCTAGAAGTATCTACAAAATAGAAGATCTAAATAGTTTTTCCTAAATTTTTCCGAATATTTTTCTAGACTATTCTAAAAATTTGTATCAATTTCTAATAGAGACTTTTGGAACTATAGGATTTCCTCTCTCACCAAGATCTAGTCATACTCATACCAAAACTACTGCTGTAGGCTAAGGAAAGATGTCACCTTTTGCATGAGCTTATGAGCAATACCATACAAACGTTGTCAGAGCTTTCTCTTAGTAAGAAAAATATTACCAAAAGTGGACCTATTCCAGTTGAGTAACGATCGCTTGATATTCTCCACTTTGTTGGACTAATCATGTTGTTCATTCCACTTTTCCAATATTAAATCTGAAAACTCAGGATGGGTGAGCCATGCTGCTTCAAAACGAAAGGGTCTTTGACCTCTGTTTGACACTACTGAAAGTTGTAGTTTGACTAGAATAGGACTATGATCCGACTTATACAGATTTGGATGGAAGACATCGGCATCAAGAAAATTTGTTTGCCAATCCAAATTTACTAAGGGACGAACCAAGCGCTCATACAAAGCACCACGCTTCCAAGTAAACGAAGCACCTTACCCCATATCCAAAAAGTTTGAAGCATTAAAAAATTTCTTGAAAGCTAAATCACCCTTCAAGCAAGCAGATTGAATACCACCCTTTCTTTCATGGTCATGTAAAACCGCATTGAAATCACCCAAGACACACTAAGGAGCAGACACATAAGTTGCCAAGCGTTCCAGGTTTCTCCATAATTCAATCCTTTGTTGAGAGTGAGAACTAGCATACACCATCGTTAGGAACCAAGAGCCGAAAGCATTTGTTACTGAGAAGTGCACAAATTGAAAACTTTTTTCAATTACCGTGAGAGTCCATAGAGAAGACTCCCAAAGGCACCATATTCCACACACTCAACCTTGACCCTCAACAAGAAAGGACTTGTTAAGGTTGATATGATAAAGAATTTGAGTTGTCTGTTGATTACTAACTTACATTTCCAGCAACTAAAATACTCCAATATCATGTTCACAAAGTAGATCATTTACCAAAGGGATAAAACTTTTGCACCCAGTACCCCTGCAATTCCAGCTAAGTATATTCATCATTAATAGTTGGTTGTTTTAGGTTAAGAAACCCCGGAGACGTGTCTTGAATTCAACTCCATTGAGCCATTTTCATTATTTGCTGGAGGATGCTCTCCCTCATCCATGAAATGTTCACGCAATGCAGACGCAAAAGTCAACATGTCATTGTCAAGTCCATGCATATGGGTACCCGTCATAGATTCTTCTTGACGGGCCATCCAAATTAGCTATATTGTTTAGACCATTCAGAACCAAAGACATGTTTTCCACATGCAACCTAAGGATTTGAAACATTTTCTTTCACATATCTTGCCAAGTTTGTCATCATAGTTGGAACACGTGGCTCTTTGCTTTTTGGCTTGGAGAGAGGGAAGTTTGCAACACCCTTCTGCCGATTTGATTGTGAATTTTTTCCACCAAGCATGTTACGAATCTTTGTGGTTATTTACGGATTTGATCGAGCTTAGGTCCCACTTTGGGTTATTGGGAGCATTATTGAAGCATTTGTCCCATCACGTGGAATGTTATCACGTGTATCTTCTAAGTTAACATTTTGAATTTCAAAATTATTTGTAATCGTGCCACCATCATTAGATTTTAGAATCTTTGCCATGATATGCATTCAATTATCCGTAGAAGATAAGCCACGTAGCTTGAGCATTTTCTTTTTCTTGTTAACAATCATCTAGGGTTCATATCTTTCCTCAGAATCCATAGATTCATGAATCTTAATAGAATTTTGAGAGTCCTTCTTCACCGGTGAGTTTCCACCATTCAACAGTTTGGTAATATCTCCATCAACATCCATCTTTGGTCCTTCCTCGCTTGAACTAGTAACCTGTACAGGAGGCATATTTTGTTCGGGACAATGTTGTTGCTTATGGCCATATTTACAAAACATATAGAGTGGAGTCCTTCATACTCCAGCCGAAGTATATGCCCTAGTACATTGTTCTTGAACCCCAGCTTTTTTTGTAAATTGATCTCAACACAGATCCTAGCAAACCTTTCTCGAGTTTGGATAGACCTAAGTTTGTCTATCTTTAACATCATGCCTAACTTGCTTCCTACCTTCCATAGAAATCTATTGTTAAATAACTCAATCAGGAGGCCAAGTATTCGAATCCAAGTTGCAATTTTGCGCGTTTGAGTAGCTATAAAAGAGAAAAAAGGGTGCCATCTTTGCACCACTATATAGTGGTCCACAATCATCCAAGGTCCCTCAAACAGAGCATGTTTGTAGTCTTCCTCCACTGCAAATTGCACTAGGTAGAATTCCTATGATAAATCCACCAGACGGACGGACAGGGCCAGCCTTCGTCCATTCCCTATGAACCTTGTTATCAAGCATTCGATAAGAAACTCGTTTGCCTAGAACATTGACAATCAAGGAAGTTCGCCATGGAGAGCACCATTCCTCAAACTCCTCCTGAGTTACTGTGATAGTCAAACGGGTCTAGGTTCTCACTTGAATTTTCAGAGTTATCAATATCTTTATAGAAAGCATCCTCCAACACCTCTATCTCCTTTATAAGATTGTTGAAATCGGAGAAAACTTTGCCTCTAAGTATGATTTGAATGTTATTTTTGCCATCTCGACACTGGAGCCTGACTCCTCCATGCTAGCATCATTGACGACAACACACTCCGTAACACAAGACTCCTTCGTTTTGACCTTTTTCGTGCTCTGTCCAAGAGGATCATCACCTGAAGTATCATCATTCTCCAACAAATTTTACATAGTTAAATAATAAAATTATTACTGTAATTTATTTATAAAAATATATATAATTAATATCAATATATTTTAGTGTAATATAAATAATTTCAATTAATATAAAATTTCAAATATAGTTTATATGATAACATATTAATATAATAATTAAATTTGACACAAAATTGCCAATAATTAACTAATGTTTAACTTAAAGCGATATTTTGAAAACTTAATTTTTCTTCAAAATAAAGGCTAGAAAAAAAAATAAAAAATAAAAAGGTTGAAATATATAAATTAAATTACATTTATTGTCAAATCCTAACACATCCATTTCTTTAAAAAGTATTTATTTGATAATTAAAACTATCTACTATGATAAATTTAATACCCTTACTTGATATGTATATATATATCTTGTTAATGTTTTTTTAAATTAAAATTAAAATATTTATTTTAATTAATAAATAACATTAATAGTGCTTAAAAAAATTACAACTTAAAATTGATATTATTTATATATGCTACTTTTGTTGTATGTAAAATGGGTGCGGGCCACTATACATGGGTACCGTGGCGTGGGGTTGGTGCCCGAAAAGCTGGCACAGAACAGATGGAAACGCGCACTCATCACGAGATCATCTCATATATATTTTCTTTTTCGGCTTAATGATTAAAATAATACCTTTTTTAAAAAATAATTATCAAAATAAAATAAAATTAAAACTTATTCCCTGTCTAAAATTTTTTTTGCCACGTTAGCTGTGATTTTGTATTTGAGATGGGTGAAATTAAATTTTATTTATTTATTTATTGAATTCGTCTAGAAAAGGGATGAAATGCTGTAAAACTGGACACGTGTAGCATGAATTCGTATAAGAATGAGACAAAACGAGCAAAAAATTTGAATTAAATTTTCTCGCTTCCAGACACGTGGTCTAATCAATATGTTTTGTCCCTGATTAGGACGAATAGTTGATTTCATCTTACTCAGAGACGAAACATTCTGATTGGGCCACGTGTCGGCGGAGCAACAGTAACCGCGCCTCCCCCTCCCTTCTCCCGTTCTGTGTTTGTAAACAAGGAAACCTTCATTTTTTCCATTCAGCAACCTTGAGTATCATTTTTTGATCGTTTTAGCTTGATTTCTTAGTGAGGATCGTCATCCCTTGCAAAATAGTGTCCGAATTCGCTTGATTTGTAGTAGTGAAGGTATTTTTGGATTGAAATTTAGAGGAGGTTGGGAGAACGGTAATCTGCTACACAGTCACCGTTAATGGACAGGATCAGCAGAAGGAGGTCGCTGGAGAGACGCCGCCGTCCAGATAACTTGCCGCTGTCCTAGGGAATTCTCAGTCGCCGAAAAACGCCATCTCCGTCGCCTGAATTCTGCAACCCAGGTATTTCCATTTTCAATATAATTATTTTTTATATTTTTTATAAATAGAAAAACTTGTAATGTAATATTTTGATTAAAATTTTTATAAAAAATAAAAAATAAATTGATTAATGAGAGAAATTTTAATTGTAAAATTAATATTAAAAATAGAAATTTTAGAACTAAATTTATTACACTTTTAGCTTGTAGAAAAAAAATTAATAGTAATATTTAGATTAAAAATATAATAAAAATAATTTTGGTAATTTTATAGAAATTAAAAAATAAATAAAATTTGTAAAATTAAATATTTATAGTGATATTTATATTAAAAATTAAGCTTGCATTTAGAATTATTCTACTAAATTGAGGTGTAAATTAAAAGACAACTTAAAAATAATTTAAAAAAATTAAAAGCAATATTAAATAGTTAAATAAAATTTAGAATAGAAAATTAGAAAATAATTGTATCAAATTGGTTGATTAATTATATAAGAAATGATAATTAGAAAATAGTGTATAAAACTTATAACATAAATTCTATTTTTTATATTAATTATGATTAAAATATGTAAATAGATATATTTATTTATAATTAAAGAACAAATTTAGATAATTACAAAGAAAAGTTATAATAAAAATTGAAAGTATTAAAATTGACAACACTAATATATATTAAAATTGTTGTACTGAATATTTGAGTTTATAAATAATTGCAACAAAAAAATATAATTAATATTGGTTAATTATGATGAAATAATAAATTTAGTTATTTAATTATAAAATATTGTTGTGATATTAATTAGTTTAGAACAAAAAATATTATTTACATAATTATTTATATAATTTGATTTATAGAGTGATACTAATAATGTGAGATGAAATTATTTTTAAAAAAGAATCAAAATTTTAAATAAATAAGAAACTTAGTTATCCAATATAAATTTTTAGAGAGATATAAATTAGTTGAGATAGATTATTTATAATTATATAATTTAATTTAGAAAGAAAAAATTTGAATGTAGAATATAAATTTTTAGAGTGATTGTAGTTAGTTTAAGTTAATTATTGATAATTATATAATTTAATAAATGATGACCAATAAATAATTTAAAACAAACAACTTGTTAATTAGTGTTGTTATTGTATGATATAAGATCTATAATGGGAAGTACTACAAAATTTTTAATGTTTATAATTTTTAATTAATATATTAATTTATTTTAATTTACTAAGTTTAAAAAAACTTGTTAAATTTAGGGGAAAAATCCATAAAATATTCAAATTAAGTAATGAACAAATAACTAATTTATTTAGTAAATTTTTTTAAAATTAGTTATGAATAATTGTATTTGATTTTATTTGTATTACAATGATTAAAATGTTATAAATAGATTATTTATTTGAATTATGTGATGAAGTAAGAACATATTGTGGTATTATACTTGATGCATTATATGAAATTTTTTGGTATAATTTATATTAAAGTTTAAAATTTTGACCATGTTATATTTTATATTTTGTGTAGATGGCTTTATCTTTATGATAGAATAAGGTCATTCATCTTGAACCAGATGGTCCTTCATTATTGCGCTTACAGAATATTCATGTGTCTGAACATATTTGGGATGGTTGAGATAATCCTATTTTGAAGGTTAGGAAATGTCAATTTATTCCAACTGGTTTGGATGGTGTTCCAGAGGAGATCCTTCCACATTTAGAGCTTGTGGGATTTACTGGGATTGCTCACATATGTTAGTTCCCATTAGAACTCCAATTGATCATTGCATTAGTAGAGAGATGGAGGCCAGAGACACACACTTTTCACTTGCCTCCAGGCGAGTGTACGATCACTTTGCAGGATATATTTGTGTTGTTAGGTTTACAGATTGATGAAAGACCTATGATAGCACCTGTTGGAGGTAATTATGCTGATATTGTTGAGGAGAGCCTAGGGATTAAACCATCACGTGCAGATTTTGTTTGGAGCTTCTTGAAGACTAGTTGGCTAGACTAACATTTTACCCATGTGGCGATACATGCACAGAATCCTTTACAGATCACCCAATTTGCTAGGGCTTATATGTTGCGATTGATTGGGGGTTTTATGTTGAGTGATGACTCCAGCAGTAGAGTCTCAATGAGGTACTTTATTGAATTTTTAAGCAATGATATTGTTATTCTCTATAGACAACCATTTTTATGGTTTAAACACCTCACATGCAACTTTGTTGGTTTTGACTCAGCAACAAAATAATTCTGATGTATTCTCATTGCATGTTGTTTTAAGGCATTTTTAACTTTATCTTTTGAGTCAATTTTTTGGTCTGGGTGGTCCCAATTAATAGATTTGTAGTATGGACTTACATTCCAAAAAAGTATTTCACCTACAACTACATTTAAACGTACAATATTCATTATTAAAATCAAATAAACAATTTAATCAATATACTTTTTAAATGTTACCTCCAACATTTTCTTGTTGTAAATTTAAGTTTGAATCAAAATCACCATCAATGTCTGTATCTGACAAGCTATTCAACGGAATATGTCCTTCATCAATATCGTTCTTCTCATCATCACTATTGACTTCATCATCTTCATCTTCATCTTCATAACTACATAGATCTCCACATCCTTCAAAATACAAACATTTATTCAATATGTGTTATCACTAAAAAAATTTAAAAACAAATTATAACAATATAATTTATACCTTCTATAACATTTATATTGACCATTTCCATAAGGTTAGGCGGTGATATTGATAAGCTTATGTAACGCCCCTAATTTTGGGTAATATTAATTATTATTATTATTATTATTATTATTATTATTCACATGTGTGTTGATTTATTGATAATGATGTTTACGTGTATTAAGTACATGAATGTGTGTATATATGTATATGCATGACTGGATAGAGCTGAGATGGGCTAAGTGCCTAAGTGTAAGGCGTGATACTGGACTGTTCTCACTGCTCCGAGAGGATTCTTGCTGTAGCGAAAGGACCCTAGGAGAAAGGATCAGAACTGTCGCCTTCTCGCTGTAGCGAGAGAGCGACAGTTTGTGGTGCATTTCTAGGTGTATTCTCGCTGTAGCGAGAGGGTTTCACTGTATCGACATCACCAACACATATTCAAGGAATGTCCAACAACAGGAAATGGATAACCAGTACATGCATGACCAAAGTCAGCAGAAAGAGTAACATGCATACCACAGACCTGTATAACAAATTTTATATCGTCATTGTGCAACAGGAAGTCACTTTGCTGGGCCCAGATGCAACAGACGTGGCCTATAGTCACATATGTTGCATGGTGATCTAAATATTTTATAGACTACGTACTTTGAAATTTTAATTTTATATACTTTAGAATTTTAATTTCATATACTTTGAAATTTGAATTTTATGTAATTTAGAATTTAAATTTTATGTCCTTTGAAATATTATTTTTACATTGATATCATTTAATAATTTATAAAAATTATTATTTTTCTTTAATTTTGGTAAGAGATTAAAAAAAAATTATATAACTTAAGTGTATACATGGATCATAATTCAAACTCCAAAAATGTTTCTAAGGCAGAGTATGTTTTTAACTAAAGTTGATCATATTTGACTTTCTTGTAAAATAGAAGTTGATTATAATCGACTTTCTTATAACACAGAAGTCGACTATAATTGACTTCCTTATTGCGCTACTAAAAACAGTTATAATCAATTTTTATACTCATGTCTGAAATTGATTTTAATCGACTTCCATATAATTCAAATTAGAATATTTGTGTAAAACTTTTTATTTCGGTGCATATACACGTAATATCCAATCATTTTTATTTTATTTAGGTAAAAATCCCTTACTTGCTCATGTTTCCTTACATTATTGGTGCTAACCTTGCTTCTATGTTGTTGAACTCATCTCACACACTTAGGGATGGAAACAGGTCAGGTCAGGCCAGGCTTTACTTTAAACAGGTCTGGCCTGTAACATAATTATTAGGCTTGAGCCTGACCTGTTACATGTTAAAGGCTTTATTTTAGGCCTGACCTGGCCTGTTTAAGTGGCCTGGCCTGTCTTGAAGCCTGTTAACAAAAAAATTAATATTAAAAAAAATATAAATATTTTATTATTAAATTAGTTTTACATTTTTCTAATTTCTATCCATGTTCTTAATAATTATTAAATAATTATAATAATATTTATATAATTTTATAAATAATTCTAAAAATATTATTTAAGTATTAATTATAAATATTTTATATTAATAAAATTTATATTTATATTTATTTATTTATTTTTTAAAATTATATAAATAGTAAATATTTTAATTTTATTTTAGAAATATATTTTGTTTATTTAAAGACATCTTATATTCAACAAATAAAGTTATAGTAAATACATAAAATTGATAAAAAAAAATTAATATTCACACAGTTTGTTGAATCAATTAAAAGAAAATTATATGTTTTAAAAAAAATAAATTTAAACTTACTGTAATATATATATATATATATATATATAATGACAATAATAATAACTATTAAATTAAAAAAATAATTACAAAAAATAACACTTATAAAATTTATTGAATCAGCTAAAAAAATATTATATTTTAAAAAGTAAATAAATATCGTCATTATAAAAATTGTAGATGATAAATACTTATATTATAAAATTCAAAGATGCAAAAAAATAACATATGAGCATAGGAAGAATTATTAAAATTTATATTTAAATTAAAATAACATATATTTCTAAATTTTTATCTTAATTAAAAAAATGTGATAAAACTTAATATAAAAATTTAAACTTAATGTACTATATATATATAAAATGAAAACAATAATAACTATTAAATTAAAAAATAATTACAAAATATTTAATTTTATTTGTCTCATTAATTTGTTATTTTAAATTAACAAATAAATGTAAAATTAACTACACTATAATATTAATGTAATATAGAAAATATTACTGATACAATAAATTAAAACACATACTTATAAATTACATATAAATTGATAATTGACTAATAATTTAATTAAAACATGTGCAAGTTATAAAAATATATATTATTATATAATTTATTTATAATTATATTATTTATATTATTTGCTACATGGTCTGATTATATATATATATATATATTAATATATATTATAATAAATTTTTTATTTTATTTTGTTATCATTTTTTTATAAATTTTTACTTTCAAATAAAATATAATTCAGATTTAAGCAATCTCTATTTATTGTAAATAAAAAGAATTATAACATAATATATTAATATAATAATTAAATAATTAAATTAATAATAATAAAATTAAGAGTATAAAAAATATGTTAATATAATTTTATTATTTTATTTTTAAATTTTATTTCGTTTAAATTTGATTATATCTTATTCTTGTTCAAAGACTTAACTATTTTTTAAATTGTTTAAATATAATAATTTATTATTAAATAAATTTATTATTTAAAAAGTGTAATCATGTATAAATATTTTTAATTTTTAATATAATATAATTTCTGTTTATTATAATTATAAATAAATAAATTATAACATAATATATTAATTTAATAATAACATAATTAAGAATATAAAAATATATTATTAAATAACTTTATTATTTAAATATATTTTAATAGCTCTATTTTTAAATTATAATATATATATATATATATATATATATATATATATATATATTTATACAGGCCGGCTTAACAGGTTTTATAAACAGCTCAGGCCTGGCTTGTTTACTTAAACAGGGCTTAAAAAAGGCATGAGCCTAATTTGTTTATTAAAAAGGTCAAGTTAGACCAGGCCTAAACCAGGCCAGGCCACAGGCCCCTGTTAGGCGGCCTGACCTGTTTCCATCCCTACACACACTATCTCACTTCCAAGTCTCTAAAATTTTATCAATTTTGAATTCTTACTTTATCAACTCTCAGCCTTAGTCCTAATCCAATAAACTACTTGTACTGGATAAGAAACTGCTCAGTCGTACATATAGAAAAAGGAAACCGAGTACCTATTCGGCCCAGTTTGACCAAATATCTTTTGTTAGGATTAGAAGGTAATTAACCCAATTAAGGGTAGTAATCAAGGCATTATCTACTTTAAAGTAAAATTGCCAAAACTCAAGGCTGACTCAGCAGGCCCATTAGCCCACAATAAAGCCTATAAAAGGAAGGTAGAAAGTACAGGTAAAGGGTTGACTTTTCATTATGAAATAATATTTACTGCTCAAAACCGAATCTTGACTTCAGTATCGGAGTGCCTTTTGCAGGTATCCTCCCCATGTCAGAGACAGTCAGAAAGACGTCACCGTTTCAGAGCAGAGACTTGAAGACTATTGTTTTCCTAACAGAAACACTATTGATTATCCATTTACTCACCATCTTTGTCAATAGACATAACCCATCTAACCTTTCTATCAAACTCCAAAATTCTCATTGCTTGTAGCGCTTCCTTCGTTTTAATGTAAAACGTGTCAAACTTGCTAGGGTAGAGTTATTCATGTGCTTAGTAGTTGAAGAAAGCCATGAGCTTGACAATGTAGAAGTTAAACCTCTAGTTGAAAGTGAGGATGCAAAAATAAGAGCATCAGTGACCTAACACACAAAGCTCAACCCACATTATCCCACCCATTAATTATTATTTTTTTTTTCATGTAAGGACTAATGCAGAGATTGAATACTATAGTACCCAATTTAAAAACTAATATTTAATATTTTTTTATCAAAATTTAATTTTGTATTTATGAATTGATTTAATAATTAATTTGAGTGAGAAATTAATGATTAATATTTTAATCACTGATAATGATTAATTTAGAGATTAAATTAATTTTTTTATAACAAATAGTTCTATTACTCATTTTAAGACCGAATTAGTGAGCACTTTAAGGGATAAGTTAGTGTTTGATATTTCAGTTACTCATAGTGTAGTTTAGAGATCAATATTATTTTAAAAATATTATTCTATGACATGTTTAAAAACCGAATTAGTGATTACTTTGAGGAATAAGTTAATAACTAATATGGTAATTAGTAGTAGTAATTGGTCTAGAGAAAAGTAAAAAATAAAAAATTATCTTATTACGTGTTTAAAGAACAAATTAGTAATTGCTTTGCTTTGGGAAAAAGTTAATGATCGATAGTTTAGTCATTAACAATTATTGATTTAAAAACTTATTTTATTTTTTAAAAAAAAAACATGTAATTACATGTTTAGAGATCAAACTAGTGATGACTTTAAAGGACAAATTAGTGATTAATATTTCAATCACTAATGATCAGTTTAGAGATTGATTGTATTTTTTCAAAAAATAAAAAATACCTTATTACATATTTAGAGATCAAATTAATCACCATTTTGAAGAATAAGTTAAAGATTGATATTTCAATCACTAGTAGTAACTAGTTTAGAAACTAAACTTAATTTTTAAAAAATTAAAAATTATCCTATTACTTATTAAGAGATCCAGTGAGTGACTACTTTGAAGGACAATTTAGAGATTGACAGTCATGATAATTTAAATATATGTTGTATTTTTTAAAAGATAAAAAAATATCCTATTAAATGTTTAAAGACTTAAATTAACAATAATTTTGAAGAACAAATTAGTGACTAGTTTAAAGATTGAATTGATTTTTAAACCTATTATATATTTAAAATTGAATTAGTGACTATTTTAAAAACTAAATTTATATTTTAAAAATTATACAAATATAAATTTGGTCATCGTACATTTAAAGAACAAATTAATTTTACTGTTTTAATATTTTTTTACTTTTATAAATATTTATAAAATGAAATTAATATAAAAAAGGACAATGATGGATGGTGTAACTTCTTTTAGCAACCTGTAGAAAGATAAAAACTTATATTTGTTAACCAACAGTTAATAGTATTTCAGGGTGACAAGAGTGGTAGGGCATGAATCTCAATTTGACAATCTTTTGGCGTATGTAAGAAAGAAATATCATAACCCAAACTTTTTTGGATAAGCCATTGGAACCCAAATTTAACGTAGAGATTGCAGGCTTATAGTTTATTGAATTAATCGTATTTTATATCTTGCGGGTATAAGTATTATTTATATTATTGTATGATTGTGTGTTTATTTAAGAATTTTAAAAAATATGAGGAGAGAAAATGTAAGTAAACAAAAATTGATACACTTATTATTTTATTCTTATGTTAAGAAGCTAGCAATCTTGACATTGATATCCTAACGTCAAAACTATTATTTTTAATTTAAACTTTTAAATTGTAGTCAAAATATATTTATTAGTATTACTATTTTTTAATATAAAAAATATAAAATTATAATTTAATCGAAAAAATAATTAAAATGATAAGAAAATATTTTAGCTAAACACATTAAATTATTATTTTAAATTTTAGTTAGTATTGAAAAATTATAATTTAGATATTTTAAAATTATTGATATTAAAAAGGGTCAAATATAATGAGTTGATCCGAATATTTTAACAATACATTTATATCAATTTAAATTGATACACAATATTTGTGTGGCCAAATTGAATGAAATTAGTCTTTTTATGGGAAATATATCGGGTGAGCTGAATCTCATACAATGCTATTAATGTTGGATGACAGATGATGCAGAACAACCAAAAAACTGCTGTTTCGATCCTTATAGAAGTTTAATTTACTTTAAAAATTGTTTAAAAATTTATTTTATAATAAATTTTATTAAATGAAATCAAAGTGTATCTTTAAATGAGCAATGAACTTACACGGTTGTCATGTTTAAGTTTTTTTTAATAAACTAATAATATAAATTATTATAATATTATGATAAAATAAATGGTACAATAATAAAAAGAATATAATTATTGTTATAGTATTTATATTCATTTAAATGAATTGATCTTTTAAACCTAATATATTTCAATAACTTAAAACTTATTTCTTTTGTCTGAATATTCACCATTTTTTTTTGCTGTATTAAACTCACCAAATTTAGTGTGTATATATATATATATTGCTATTAAATTTAGTATATATTTAAATGCACATTAAAATATTACTTAATTGCATTTATTTTATTTTAACTTGATTCTGTTAAAAAAATAATTTTTAATTGTTTCAATTAAATTAATTTTATCTTTAAATTTGTATTCAGACCAGAATAATAACTTACATCTTTTATATTAAATTTAAAAATTTATATAATATTTTTCAAATATTTACTTTTAAAAAATGTTCGAAACATAAGATATATTAATTTAGTTAATTTTAAATAAATATATTTTACAAATTTAAATTTATTGAAACTAAAGTTTATACACTTATCTACAAAAACTTATATGACCTTCGTCATAAACCCAACAACCAGCGTGCAATGATAGTGTAGTTATCAGTTTGAACCGTTGATAGAAGAAAATGGCTGTCTCGTGCGGCCATTGAGGCAAATCAATATTTTATAGTTATACTTGTATCTATTTCTAACACACTATTTTTTTTTTAGTTTTTTTTGTCAAATCATCAATTTATTAGTATGATTTTTTTTTCTTTTGATTACTTTGTATGAATTTTTTTCATCGATTATCATTTTAATATGTTTGTTTTAGTATTTGTTACTGCAACAAGGTTCGGGTGACAAAATTAAATCTCGCGATAATGATTAGAAATATTTCAGAGCTGAAGGGAAAGAAAAAAAGGAAAAAGAAAAAACGTGGAACGGCGACCTGGTAATTCGGACCCGGTTCCGTTTTATTTTCGTTGCTAATATTTCATTCTGAATTTCATCTCCTACCAGCTCCTCTAGGATTTGATTCTATTAATTATTAGGTATGCAAATCTCTCTTCTTTAATCACTATTATGATGCCAATGCACATTTTCTTAACAATCAATATTATACGATGGGTTTCAGAATCAATTCTTGCTCATAGGATTTGGTAGGGAAAATGGAATTTGATTATTTGTTTTAAATTGTTATTTTATGATTGAATCAGTTGATTGCGATGGATTCGAGTTCGAGCCAGGAATTTGATTATTCGTTTAAGTTGTTGCTGATTGGGGATTCCGGTGTTGGCAAGAGTAGTCTCCTCCTATGTTTTACCTCCAATGAATTTGAAGATCTTGCTCCCACAATTGGTTCGTTTTTTTCAATTCATTTCATGCATCTCAAGAACATGTCATTGTCATTGTAATGGCCATAGGGTATAGCATTTTTAATGTTACAGATTGCTATTCAGTCTGAAATGTCATCATTGTCTTGTGTATGCTTAATGTTGTCTGATTATTTGTGAACACAATGTGATCTAGAGTTTCATGCCTTTATGTCTTGTTTGATGTCTCAATGTAGGTGTTGATTTTAAGGTCAAGTATTTGATGATGGATGGTAAAAAGCTGAAGCTTGCTATTTGGGATACAGGTGTTCATTTGTGTTTATTTGTTTATTGATTCATTGATGTTCCATTTTATATGATGTGTGTTTCTCTTAGTAATAATGCTATATGTATGGATATGGTGTGATTTAAATATGCAGCTGGTCAGGAGAGATTCAGAACATTGACAAGTTCTTACTACCGAGGTGCACAAGGCATCATTATGGGTGAGTTTCAGTTCTCTGTTCTTGATTCACCACCCTTCTAGTCACGAATTTATTGAGGGCGGAGTGTTTTGAATTTTCACGAGAACCTAGACTGGAATGTATTATAACATTTTGGAGGATGGCAGGGAACAACTGTTTGCTTTCCTTTTGAAAGTTAACCCATGCCTTTATACTCTGTAAGGCAATCTAGTACAGTATGTGATTTGTTATGTAATGATGGTTTGAGCAAGTTAGTTCTTTGCTGGGATGAGTTAAAGCCAAAATTTTCTTCCCTGCTAAGTTATGCTTTGCTTTTAATCCATGGTTAAGGCTTTTTTATTACTCACATAATCAAATCAAATGGTTTCCATAAAGCTAATATATTCAAAGTAACGATGATTGGCATATAGGTCTAATCAAACAAGTAAATTTAGTCTTTGTGAAGAAACTTCATCTGCCTAGAAGCACTTTCCAAAAAACCTAGATGACTTATTTTCTAGCAGGCTTTAACAAGCTTCGGGGCTTAAAGCTATAGTTTATTGCATGTAGAGCAAAATAACCAATTTGTAAATGACCAGCTAGAATAAACTTTTCAAAGTTCAACCAAGGGTCTTCAATGATGAACTAGGCCGTCCCTTGCAGCTAGGGCCTTGCCACCTAGTCATCTTTCACTATCTGAACTAAATTTCTGTTGCTTATTTGCTTGACTTAAATTAAGTTCTCTTTGGCAATAGTTTCGAACCTTTTCGTGTATTTTTGCAAAAATTGCATCGAAATTGTGTGTCCAAGGGCATAGGAAATGAAGAGAATATTTAATTTGCCAAAAATAGAAAATATTTAATTCTAACCAATGATCACATGATTGTTGGAAACTATCAAACATGAAGGTAGTCACTGTTTTCTTTTCTTTTTGGATTATTTTTATCTTTTTTTTTTGTGGGGGAGGGGGGGGGGGGCAGAGGGAGTGATTTATATAAATATAAAATAAAATGAATGGCTTATATTCAATTTAAATGAATGGCCATGATTTGTTTATTGTTAGTGACTTAAATCCAAGTTAACTAAATGGTCTATTGACATAATACCTATCTGGTGTTTAAGGATTGGGATGAAATGAAAGTTGAAGGTGTCAATATGAAAGAGGTAAAGGTCTAAAGGATGGTTGTGTACACTTTTTTACTGCTTAAAAAAATACTTTCCTACATCTATCATGCTTTGGCGTGTTAACTGAATTGAGCTGTGTCAATTCAGTGACCATAATGAATTTTTTGTTCTAAGTTGTTGATTGAATTCACATGGATATGGTTGGCATGTCTGTATCAGATGCATTACGATGGTGGGAATATGATGCATTGATTTGGAAATTGGCAACATAGCCTCCCCAGTATATATATTGTTGATATTTTAGTTTTTGACTAACTGCATTTTGTGTCTCAAACTGATGTAGTTTATGATGTCACTCGGCGGGAAACATTTACGGATCTCTCTGAAGTATGGGCAAAGGAAATTGACCTTTATTCAACAAATCCGGAATGCATCAAAATGCTTGTCGGAAACAAAGTGGATAAGGTATCTTCTTTTAGGAATTTTGTAATCATACGCTCTCCCCTCATCTTTCTGAGCGTTCAATCTCGTCAAGATTTTTGTTTGAGTACTCAACTTTATGCATGTGTTTCTGGCTATCTGTATTGGATGTTCATGCTTGACTTGTTCAAAATCAATGTTCAGTACTTCAATTTTTCTTCCTTTTGGAGAAATTCTTAGTAAACTTTGACAAAGAGAAAATACTATTGGATGTTTTTAGATCGATCTCTGTTTATTCAATTTAAAGGGGATGGAAGGAAGTAGGGAGAAATTATTTGCCACTGTGCCCTTTTGATCAGAAGGTTCTCCCTTCTCATGTTGTTCTGATTTCCATGGGTTTATCACTCGCAATTCTCAGGCAGTCAGTGAGTGGTCGTTTTAAAAGGTTTTCAATAATAAATGTACAAAGGGTTTGGGGAGCTGTTTTGGGCTAATCTTATTTACTATAATCTGTTTCGTTTCATGTTTTGACTTCTGGTTCTTCTATGTTCCTTTCCCTTGATTACCTGTCTTATTTTTCCATTTTCTATAGTCTAGGAGGATTCATTTATTTATTTATTTAAGGAAAGATTAGGAGGCAGGCTTGTTTATATGATTTTGAATTGTATTTAAGTAAATATAAACCCGGAATTTCATTGAATCCTCTGTTATAGGATCCCATTGGTACACATATCCATTTTGTAAGCTGAAAAAACAAACTCAGATTTATGACTTATGCTTTATATTAGATCTTAATTACCATTACTATATTTTTTCACGCATTCCATTAGAGGACTTGACATGCAGATGAATAATATTTGCTTTTCAGGACAGTGATAGAGCCGTGACAAAGAAAGAGGGAATAGACTTTGCCAGGGAATATGGTTGCCTATTTATTGAATGTAGTGCTAAAACTCGAGTTAACGTACAACAATGCTTTGAAGAGCTTGTTCTGAAGGTATGTTGAGTGACATATATGCCCATTTCTTAACATAACTCTAGTCAATAATTGGTATACTGCATACATTTCTTATGTGGTTAACGTACTACTGCCAAGCAATAGGTTACTATAAGAGTAAAGGAAGCAAATCATGATTATTACATCGTGCATAAGTGGTCAATATTAAAACATAAAGTCATGTTACTTTCTCTTTTAAGTATCCTGGTTATCCAAGTAAGATTCAGTGATCATGATTTGCTCCTCTTACATTTCATAATAAGCCAATCATGTCACTCGATATGTCTCCTAGATATAATTGCAAAACACAGAAACGTTAAATTGAGAAATGTATGCTGTGCAAGCCTGGATGAGTAGTAATTTGATGAGGTAAACAGGTAATTATATCCCCTGATTCTAAAGAAACACGGCTTGACGCTTCAAGTGAAATTGGTACATGGGACACTTGGAAACGGATAAATTCTATTACTTGTGATAATGAATATGTTAATATCATTAAAAATGATTATAATTTTTTTCGTTGGACTGTTTGATCACCTAGATTCTGGATACACCTAGCCTCTTAGCTGAGGGCTCTAAGGGCCTTAAAAAGAACATTTTCAAGGACAAGCCACCCAAGTCCGATGCCACAAGTAGTTGTTGCTGATATTAAGAGGCTAGCTATTAAACACCGCTTAACTGCATATGAAGATCTCCAAGAGAAGGGCGTTGAATCCATTTCCAGAATCAGAATTCTAACACAAGTTTATTAGTTATTTAGCAGCATTCGAAGCCAGAAAAGAATGTTCCTGATTTGCCTTGAATATTATGTGATGGTGACGGTTATCTGTTTTCTTTCTTTTTTTGGGTTTTATTGTTTATCATTGAGTCACATTTAATTTCATATATATAGACGTGCAAGAAGCATCCAATGGAAACCAGTTCAAATTGTATATAACGTCTAGACAATGGTGTCGCCCTAACTTTTGATCGGTCTGAAAGAGCAATCTGAGACTACTAGTACGAAAGACAGCTAATAAGATTCAATTTTATTGGATAAGCTTGCTTCTGAGAGTAAGGTTTTGAGAAATTGGTCCATATAAAGTAAATAGTGCACTTAAGAAAAAAAAAAAACGTAAAGTTATAAATGACGATGAGCAAATCAAATGTGAATTTTAATACTTTTATAATATACGTTTTCAGTTTTAAAACTTGTTTTAAAAATTGTTCTTTAAGACTTGTTTTAAAGGAGTTTTTGAAAAATGAATAAAAAACACTTTTTTAAAAGTTTCTTAATTGTTTTTAATAGAAAAATGATAACTTCACAAGCTTCATTGCACCTACATTCTTCTAACTCTGTCCCCTCTCTTTCAATCAGCAAGAGGCACTAAGCAATCTCAAAGCTCTAACTAACTTGAGGAATAAACAAGTTTTAGGATGCGAAGCAATTACGTGCATAAGGACAATGACGGGTATTAAAGGTAAAACGAACTTTTTTAGTTTTGGAGTTCTTGGCAAGAGTTGGGTAAAATGGACTTTTTCTTCGTGTTTTTATTCATGACTTTTTTTTTTAAGTTCAATTTTTAATGATTTTTTTTTTTAAGTTTTGAGATTAGTTTTGAATCCCAATACTTGTTACATGAGTTTTAGAGCAAATACTCTTTGCCACCTTTATTGAGTAAATTTTAGAGAAGTTTTTGTAAGAAAAAAAAGTTAATATAAAAATGAATAAAATTCTTTTTCATAAGTTAGAAACAATTTATATTCTCAAAGTAACTTGTATTTTTTTAAAAAAGTTAAATTAGAAATATTAAAAAATAAACAGAGAAGTATAAGTTGTTTCTAGCTTATAGAAAAAAGTTTTATTAATTTTTTATATTATTCTTTTTTATATACAGGTTTATTTAAAATTTTATTCAAGCTGAACCATAATAATAAAATAACGTGATTATGAGTAATTGTAAAATTTAGAAACCTATTTACAGATTTTAAAAGTTCAAAGACCAATTTATAATTTTTCCAATAGTTTAGGGATTGTTAGTATAATTTAATAAAAAAAATTATATTTTTAAAATTTTCTCATATATACATGTTTAAAAAATTTAGTTTAAAATTAAAAAGATGATTTTTTTATTGTTTCAAATTTGTATTAATTTTTTTTCCTTAAATGACATTATTATTGTTGGTATATTTTAATTAGGTTACGTTAAAATGAATAAATTACACTCTTATATAGTTCTTTGTGAAAAAAAGAAAAAAAAACAAACAAAGCAATGCTCATGAAACCTCTTAAAAGTATACTTCGTTCTTGAATTAATTAATTGTTAAATATTTTATACTCAGATGATAATGATAACATCATCTGTATAAATTAATGGTGACCAATGTTTATTGAGCCTAGGCCATATTGCTAATTATGGGTTAAGCACCAAATCTTGAATAGAAGAATAAGTCACATAATCTAACTATACACAAGGATTAATTTTTTCTCTCGTACTATGCGTGGATTGATTAAATTAACTTTTTTATAATACTAAATAATCTAAATTAAAATAAAAAAATAAATTTTATTAATAATTTTACTAAAAACATACAAATTAATAAATTATATAATTTTAATTTTAAAATTATCTTGAATAAATTTTGTAAAATAAAAATATATTAAATATATATATATATAATATTTAAAGTGTTTAAATAATTACTCTTTCTTTTATTTGAAACAATAAATAAATAATACAAATGAATAATAATTTCTATTGTATTTTTTTATCATAATATAATATAACTTTCATTTTAAATATAAGTTTTAGACTTAAATATGTTATTAGTCTTTATAATCGTAGCTTATTTAGGAATCAATCCTTTAAAAAGAATTATTGAAATATAATTTTTGGCATTTTAAAATATTTAAAATTAGTTTTTACTGGCAACAATTATCTATTAAGTGATGAGGTGGATAATGGAGCTTTAACTCATCACTTTAGTTCATCAGTGTCGCATAAATTTTTTTAATACTTGATATCACCTTAAGTGGAGAAAAAAGATTCTTAAGTGAGATTGAAAAATAGGAAATGAAAAAAAAATTTACAAAGATATTTAAAAATCCTAATTTGTAACTTAACTTTGTGCTTTCCTCTTCTTAGTAGATAATGAAAGAACAAAAACTCTAAATAGAAGTTTATTAATAAATTTGTGAACTAGTAAGTTTTGGTTAGCAATGTCAAAGCCTTCACAATGGCGTGTATGCAAATATGGAGAAATGATGGTGGTACTAATATCTAGCAGCAATAATAGTCTAAGAAAGACATTTTAGAGATATTTCAATTGGAGAATAAGTAAAAGTGATTTTCTTCGTTAACATTGTACTTTATTATGCATTTTTTTAATTTTTTTGTTACATTGAGTGTAATGAGAAGTTGATAAAATCTTGTGATTTCTTTGAATGAGGATAATGAAAGAGTTTTGAAGAAAGTGAAATGCACGTTTTCAAATGAGGCTACCACTATGATTGAAGATCACATACATAGGATTGGAAAGGTAAAAAGAAAGTTGTCCTCTAAGAAGATAAAAAGACTAATTTTATCTTGCATGATTAGAGTTTCATGGGTCATCAAATTTTTGTTGTTAATGTATGTTGTCATAAAAGGCTAACAAATTCAAAATGTATGTGTTATGGCTATTGTAATGTGAAATTTCAATCGGTGTAATGTAGGTAGGTTGAGAATTTTGTTATTAAGGGATTTAATGGTTAGGTATATATTTTGATGTGCCTTAACTCATGTACCAAAATTTGTGATCAATGAAAAATTTATTTAGTGAAAAATTGGTTGTTTTTTTTTTGTAATGAAAAAAATTGGTTGTTTATTGTGGAGTATGAATTAATTAATTTGGGTTAAATATAATTACAAATTTTTTTTATGTAATATCAACTTAATTAAGTATACAAACATTAATGATGCAATAAATAACATCAAATATAGACAATTTAATTATAGAATTTCAAAATGACAATTTTACATTCAAAAGATACATATGGCTTAATATGGCCTAAATGTATACATATGCAAAAAGAAAGCCACATTAGTGATAGGTTCCATCACGTGACATAAGCACATAAAAAATAATCAGAACTTAATGAAATTAAATTAATCTAGTTATATCAAATTGGCTAACAGTTTGGTTGTCAATCACGTGTTCAGATTAACTTGCAATATGTATTGATGTTTGTGGTTCAAGTTTAATGTTGCTTCCGCTATCTCTTTTGCTCTCTCTACCTTTTGCTATTCGTCTTCCAACATTAAGGTTTGGTTCCAACAGGTAAAAATCAAATTAGGAAACTAGTTAATATGAAAAAAAAAAACTTATTAATTGCTTTGTGGTTACAATGATATGTTACTTATGGGTATGTTTTGGTTAGTTTGAGCATCATGCAATATTTAGTTATTATGTGTAGTTCTCTGTTTTTAACATGACAATCATTAAATAAGTGTTTAACATAATACCTATGTTCTAAACTCATTAACAACTTCTTAAAATCTTGGATCAAGTCCTAAAAATTATTTAAAAAATTGTTAAAACTTAATTTTTGACATATTCAAAATGATAAACATTAATCTATGTAATGAAAATTTCATATTATTGAAATAAATAGATACTTAAACTTGTCTTTTATTGGTCAAAGATATAAACACATGTGTTAGTTGAGATGTCCTTTATGTCCATGAAAAGTAAAGTAAAAAACCACCTCTAACTCCTTTTAGATTTTGTTTCTATTACAGCACAAACAAGTGAAAAATATTGATAATTTACATCCTTTCCTATTATTACAAGTAGTTGTCTACTATACTTGATCTTTAGATGACAGTCATCCACACCAATGAATAGTCTACACCCAGATACAAAAATCCATTTTTCACCCACCCAAATAGAAGTAAAAATTACCAAATCTTGATTGCAAATTGGATTATGGTCTAACCAATTGTATTTAACAAAAATTTCTCTAGTTAAATCTCAAATTCCAAAACAATGTGTATTGTTAGGTTGCTTCATCATCTAATGCTTTCATTGCCATTTTTATTGCATTAAAAGTTGTCTATTTAGAAATTTTTATTGCACAAGTACCTTTTATCTTAGTTGTAGTCTCATTCAATGACATTTGTTATTGTTTCTCAATTTGTCCTTAATAACCTTTGCTATCGATATTGCATTATCATTCTTATTGTCAAATACTTTAGCACATGATTATTTTGACACATAGGTCTTTAACCTATAGGTCGTTGTGTTGCCAACTTTGCTAACAAATGTCAACTAATCATAATTTGGGCTATTGCACCTAATCTTGCATCTGTTGTCCTCATTCTTTACAAATTTAATTTGTTGATTATTCAAAAAATAGCGCTCCATAATTGTATTTTTAAATTGCTCTACTGAAATGAATTCCATTCTCACTTGAAACTCAAAGTCCTTCTATATTTTCTTTGGTACAAATGGTTCATACTGAGGTATATCATTATCTTCAATGTTTGAATCAATATCACTCTAGTAATCTTCATTTATGTCATGTCATTAGCCTCCAACCCTTCCCACAATCTATCATCAATGCCTTCATTTTTCTACCAGCTAGCATGACACTCAGTAGGCTCAAAATTTGTCACATACTTTTTTTCCCCCCCAAAATTGCAATAGGTGCATCATGTTCTATTTCTGTCCTACCATCATTTTGCCTATCTTGTTGTCCAATGCCACATCTTGTATCGAGCCTATAATCAGACCCAATTCCACCCTCTATATCAAGTATTGCTTCTTCTGTGACTTCATTTTTTGTACCTTTACCTTGTACCCCACTTTCTCCTACTAAGTATGTATCAAAAACCCAAATTTTGTATTTGGATATTGACTTCCTTTTGGTCCTCTTCTTTCCTAGTGGCTTATTCTCACCTTAATCTATGTTCCCACCCTCCACTACATTATTCTCATATTATGATTTAGGTAATTTATTGTCCTTATTCATCAAATCAAATATTAAATTAGGTTATGAAACTATATGCTTTAAATATAGATATACTTCATAGTTTTCCTTTAATGTATAATTAATCATTCCTAGTGTATGATAATCCCATTTATTTCTTTTAAACCATCATTGAATGATAACCTAACCATCTTCCACCACATTAAAAACTCCTCTTTATATCTTAAATCTCTCACAATTGAAAACACCTTATAGTATGACCATTTATAAGTCACATTTGGTTAATAAAAAAATTTACTACCATAGTGTATTAACAAGTTAAAACATATCTTACAAATGTCATACATATAACATTTAAATTACCTATAAATTTTAACCTATTGAAAAAGCTTAAACAAAAGCACAATGTCATACGGCTACCAATCCCATCAACACATTTAATACTGCTACAATAAAATAGGAATTTTAAAAGGACATGTTACAAGAAGTACTTTACCCCATACTTTTATTTTTTGTCACAACTTTCACATCTATCACGTACCTTCTAATCTAAAATAAATATCTCCTTTTACAACAAATGTTTCACATTCAAATAAACCCCGCACATACAAGTGAGGTTAACTTTCCTTCTATTTTAAGTTGCAAGATTGAAAATATATTAAGCATGTGAACCATTCTTGTAACTTACTTTGTTTTTCATCTAAGCACCTTTTTTTTTTCCAACTAACATGTGTCATGTGTTAAAGAGATTTTTATGTGACAATGATGAATTGAAACTTTGTTATATTGCTCATCACTTAACATAACTTTTTAAAAATATCATATCTAAATTCTAACAATTTTTTATTATAAAAGATATTACTTTTACAAAGAATAATAATATATTTAAGCTTAATTTTTAATTAAAAAATATGCACAACACATTCATTTCAATGAATTGTTTATCTATATGATCACAATAAAAGTTTTTCACTTAACCTATCTTTCTAAATAATTATTATAAAGAAAATAATTTTAGAATGTTAACAAATAGATTTTAAATTTATACATAAAAGAAATTATTTATACTATGTTTAATCTAATTTACTTTTTTTTACAATAAATATATATTTTCATAAATTATAATATTTTTAAAATTACATTTCTTTATATAAAAATTATGATTTCTTTCTTAAAATGATATATATATATATATATATATATATATATATATAGAGAGAGAGAGAGAGAGAGAGTCAAAATAGGCTTATACCAGTATTAAAATTAAATACTTATATAAATTAATAACTTTTTATAAAATATAAGATAAATTAATCTAACCTTTGATTCAAAAGTTTTTAAATAGATTAGTTTTACAAAATTTTATAAAAAGCAAAATTAATAAGTACTTTATTAAATTAATTTATTTTATATTTTATAGAAAGTTACTAATAGAATACATTTCCAAATTTTATGCACAATCTCAACATATTCTAATATTTCTCGAGAAGTAACTCTAGCCGATGAATAGTAAGAAAAATCACAAGGTACTGTTTGCAAGCATTTAATGAGTCAACAGAGCACTGGCATAAAGCACCAAACTAATATCCGCTAGTTTCCATATAACATTGCCATTCTTACACTTGTGAGTCGTATGCTATTGGTCGATCAGTCAACTTATTTATGCGATATTCAAAGGTAGCAATATCTATATATTGTAGCGATCACTCAGTTTATTTAGCCAACAGATTTGGAAAAGTGTGGTCAATTCTAAGCTAGCTGTCTCCCAAAATGCTATATCACTTTGTTTCGTTTCAACTTTGAATACTGTTATTAAGTAAGCAAAGTTTCCCCCAGTTTAGTGAGACTCGTTAATAATTGAGTAATACTATTTAGGTATGATTGAATTACTTTTGCTATAATTGAGTGATACTATTTAGGTATTAATTTCTAAAGTTGTGATTTTAGAGTAGTTGATACGTGTACCCGCTTTGAGAGATAAAATGAAATAGCTTCTTTACATACTACTTTAGTTTCTACATTGCTCAGATGAAATGAAATGCAAGTGTCATTAGTTTGGTGCAATATATAGATATTGCTACTCTAGTTTCTGTTTAGCAAAAGAAAAACATTTTTATTTTTAATTAAAAAATTTGCAATTTCTACTCTCTTTTTTTGTTTTTAAGGGGTTTATACACGAAACAGTAAAAAATATTGTCATTTTTATTTATTTGCACTGTAGGGTATGTTGAGCTTCTATGGAATATACTGAACTTTTATCTGTCAAAATTTTATATAGAAGACTTATAATTCTTGTTTCTAGAAGGCCTAAAACTTCATGCATGGCGCTGTTTCATTATACTTATTATTAGCAGTTGCATGATGACACACAAGAACACACGATGAAATTTTTATGCATCTCACATAAACACCTTCATGATTAAGTAGGCACACCCTACACTTTCTATTATTTATACACGTGCATGACATAGGATTAGTTGTTTCACTCAAAGAGATGTCATTCTCCTTTCTCAGACTAAGGAAAGGTGCAGTAGTGCCCCTATACGAGAGGTTGGTGACAGAGAAAAAGCATTAATAGCAGAAATGGAATTTCAATATCTGTAAAAATACGTATCCAAGTATGTACATAGTTTCAATTTACTATTGCATTTATAACACTTTTTGATCTTCCCCTATTTTACACCCCACATGTTAAGGACTATAGCATTTGTCTCTTAACTTTGATTAGTTCTCTGCAACACTTCATTATACACTCACTAAACTAGGAGGAATTATGACTTAAATAACTATTCCATCTTAAACCAACTTAGATTGCATAATTTTAAATTTCCATTACAATTAATAATAATCATTAATTGATTATTGTGTAGTAGCTGTTATGAGGAATCTGATTGCGGCCCCGCCAATCACTGCAGCAATTTAAAACCTGGCTGCCAGCTATACCAATCATTTACTCAATTTTGGAAGTTGACAACTACAAATAGCAATATATTCCTTCCACTTCTTTCATTAAATTTATGAAAAAGTCTCTTGATGGTTCTACCCCCCCTTTTTTTTTTACAAAACTTAAATATAGTATTTATATATATTATTAGTATAATATTTTAATTAAAATTAAAATTTTATGTTAAGAATTTGCATAATTAAATTCGATATAGAAGTCACTACATTAATATTAAAAATAAACACATATTATTAAAGTAAAACTCTAACTTTAATTAAAAAATAATATCAAACAATATCATATATTTATGATTGTAATTAAACTTTTTCCTTTACTATAATATTGCAATGAACAATGTCATTTGTTAAACTTATAATATATTTTGTTAACTTTGATTGTTTGAATTTAAATATTTTCAATTAATATTTTTTTATAAAAAATATTATATTTAAATATAAAGTGTAGTAAATATTCTATTTTATAAAAATTATTATTAATAAAATTTAATAATTATAAATAATTATTAAAGAGAATACATTAAAAAATTATTTTTATTAACAATTTTTCATTTTTTAGGCTTTGAATTAGTGTCTGTTAAAGTGCTTTTTACATTGGGTCAATTCAAATTCGATTATTTTTTAATTTTTTGTGTATGATTAAAAATATCAACTAATAGTGTCAAATTCATTAATAACTTTATATAATATAAAATTAATTATTTAATTATTTTAATAATTATATATAATATTTTTTACATAATTTGAACATTAATAAATGTTATGTTATTCAAAATTTAATATTTTTTATACTTTAAAAATATACTACTTTTAAAATAAAATAATATGATGAAATGTTTGTTAATTTTATTTTTATATAAAATTTATTAATTTAATTTATTTGATAAAAATATTCAAATCAACAGTTAAATTTATTAATTTTTTATTTTATAAAACATTAGTATAAATGTTTAAGTTTGATATTTAATATTAATAAATTTTGACTTCAAAAATATATATTTAAAATTTATTTTAAAAATATAGATTAAGAATATTAATTATTATTATTATTATTATTATTATTATTATCTACATTTCTTATATGATATGACGTGGCAGGGGCTATGTCGTGTTTTTTGGATCTTTGCTTGCCAAAATATCAATCGACTCATTAATGCGTTTCAGTTTTGATTCTTTTAACATTAATTTTTTCTACATTTTTTTTTCTTCTTACATTACATTTTTATTTAGTTCTTATATTTTTATACTTATTTTTTATGTTTAATTTTTAAATTTTTTTTATTTTACCATTCAATTTAATTTGATAAGTTACGGAATTGGATATAGTAAGTGAATTTATTATTAAATTTTTTTTATATATACAAAAATTTAAATTTAAAAATTTACTTAAACAATAAAATTAAATTTAAAAATTTATTTAAGCAATATTAAATTGTTTATTACCGAACTAACTTCCATTAATATTTCTTTCTTCTTTTTACTCACTTCACAATTCACATCCAAATAAATGTGTCAAAGTATGATTTTTGTTTTTCGGCCTTCTTACACTTAAAGCTAACGGGTGTGAGGGATGGAAATGTGATTTTGCCAAAAAAATAAAAATAAAATTAAGTTTGGTCATTTAAAATTAAAGTTACATTTTCTCTTAAAAGCACATCTGATTGACAAAATAAACAAGTTATTTGTTAAATCGGTTAAATCATTAGAAATAATACTTTAAATATATACTTAGCTAATATTTTCTTTGATTTTTTTATAACAAATTATTATTATTTTATAAGAAAAGACCACTTTTTAAATAATTTTTTTTATATTTTTCATTATAAAATTTGTATTAATGAAACACTCATTTATTATTTATAAAAATAAATATATTTATTCATTTAATATACAAGTAATCAATTTTATTATTTTTATTATAAATATTTTGGAATATATTAAAAATTAAATAAATATAATTAATTTTCATTGATTTTAATGAATTAATTACTTATTTTATTTTTTATAAAAAATATATATATAACTTACCGACAGACTGAGTATGTGCTAGTAACTTGACACTTTAATATTATTTGAGAATTGAGAATGAATTGAAACTTACTCAAGCTTAAAAATTAAATAAAAAAAGAATTACCTAAATCTTTATAATTATATTTTAATAATATATTTAGTCAATAAAATATCTTCAAAGTAATTTCATAAAAAAATTTACAATTCACTTTCTTTTAAAATGAAAATTTCTGAACTACCAGAATTTAAAACAGACAAGCCCCAACATGTTTGAAAATTTTACCATCGATTTGGTAGAAATTATATTTAATTGCTTTTATGGTGAGAAGATCTAGTTACACATGAATTAACAAAAAATATTTACACAATTTAATATTATAATAGTATTAACCTATTTTAATTAAAAATATATGCTTAAAATATTTTTTTATCAATATATCTAAACATTATTTATATCAAAATTATTTTGTTTTAATCTCACTTATAATACATTTTTTTGAAAATTAAACAATCCCAAATTAATATTTCAAAAGATTCTCCCATATTCACACAAAAATAAAATAATGTTCACATATTGTTTTTTCTTTGTAAAACGAAGCCACATTTCTAATGTCTTACATATTTTATATGATAAAAGGAATTTTATTGAAGAATTATTTGGCAAGGAAAAGTTTAAATAAATTTTGGTGTAGAGAATTTTAATGAGTCAGTGTATTATTATTAAAAAAATTTATAGTTTCGATTCATTTTTCTTCATTTTGTTTTCCAACATTGCTCTTACAGTACGTGATATCTTCGAATAACAGGATCTCCCAAAATCTACTTCAGAAAAGTTGTTCCACGTAGGTTAGGGTCACTACAAATGCCTTAAAGTGGCAGGTGCAGGTACCACTTTTTGGGCCTGAAAAGGTTTTACAATAAAAAATTATATACATAATAATGCTTTTTTTAATATTTTTATCATTATTTAAATTTCATAATAATTTTTTATAAAGAATAGATTTAAATTAATAACATGACTAATATAATAATTAAAGGACATTATTTAAAATAATATGACAAATTTTTTATTATAACAATAATTTTATGGATCAGGCTCTCTAGGTGTGTTGAATTGGTGCAGTTTTTCACCTAGAAAGCACAACTTTTGATTCTGTTACTTTCTACGCCGAAACTATGGACCAAAATGCCTAAAGAGAAATTGTATTGGAAGAATTACTAATTTATGTAAACGTTATTTTATACGCACACAATTTTTATATAAGTGAGAGATGATATATTTGGGGATACCAACGTATAATCTTCCAAGACTTTGATTTACATGGATTTAGACCAAAGAAAAATGGTTAGAATTAATTAGTATCTATATGCCTATGTCTGGCTCTACATGGAACAAATTACACTCTCTTTTGCAACCTAAAAATTGTCTCGAATGTAGTGCACACTGTGTTTGGCTAAAATAAGATAAAATCAAAGTTGAAGTTAACTTGAATATTTTAAATTCCTCGGTATGAAACCTATATTTTATTGTATTGTTTGCCGGTGAGTGAAGTTATGTTCGTACAAATATTGATAAAAATATTTTAATTCAACGTAATATGACTATTTTAGCAATACTGGTATAAAAATAGAAACTTTTATTTTAATGTAACAAATTCTATTAACTTAAGCATCAATGTATAAGATACTTTTTATCTTACGTGTTTGAAGATTTGAATTGAATTGTACCTACCACTAAATCTCCCCAACCGATTAAAACAAAGGATATCCAATGTATCTAAGCACAGTAAAATTGATACCTAACGAATTGTTTTGAAATGTGATTGAGATTAAAGTTGGGAGTAAGTACAATCAACATCTCCTAACTCTTTGGGCCTTTTTCCTGTACCATTTACAAGGACAGGACGATAGAAAAGGGAGATTCCATAGAACCCAAGTCCCATCAATTGGCAGCTATACAATCAGCAACCTGTCAACATAGATGCTGCAACCCATATGCATTGTTTTACAATTATATTCACAGAAAGAGAAACTTGTTTTGTCAATTACCACAACATTAATAGGTTCGGTCAAGGACATGTGCTTCTCCTTGTCCACTAAATTGCACTAGCTAGCTACACTCTTCACACAAGGTGGGCAATCACCACTCACCCCACATACTCATACATGTATCTTTTTTCTTTATTTTGGTCAATATGCATATATCTTACCTGCCTGCTTGGAAAAGTAGTTCTCATGTTGGGTTAAATCACTATGAAGATGGAATCGAATTTTTATTGGAGAAAAAAATAACAAAGAAAAGCCAAAAGAATGAAAAAGATCATATATATTAAAAAAAAAGGTGGAAAAGGAATTTGTCCTTTGAAATCATTTTAGTTGGTGCCCCCAATTCGTTCAACCTAAAATCAAAAGATGCATGATGGCCCTTTACGTGCCTCGTATCATGGGGATGTGACTCCATTTTGTTTCTCAGATAAAGTGTCTCCATTAGGGTTGAGAGGCCGTAGAAATGGATGCATCATAGGGGAAAGAGATATGGTTACCATATAATCTTAATTATACCCCACTTCTTTCACTTGATTTGAATACCCCATTTGCATATTTCACTTAAATATTAACATGATTAAGTTAAAACGTCGTTTTACCGACACAGATAATGTAACTTATGTGGGGTTAAGCTGATTCTTAATTATCTTCAATTTTGTCAAAGAAATGGAAAAGTGGGCTCTCGTGACCAAGCATTTCACCCTGTTTGTATAAAATTATTATTCTTCGAACCGATGTAGTCAAGAAAGTGACTCTATTTTTGTCAAATCAAATGCAATTTTTAATATGATCATCGTGTCATTTTCTTTGATTATGCAGCATAATTAGTTTGCGTATTACAAGTACTTTGAATTTATAGTATATATATTTAATAGTATAGTCGTGTATGCACTTACTATTTTAATTTTATCTAAAACTACCACTATTTGAATATTAAATTTGACATCTGACTAATTTAGGTAGATATATGTACCTGCCTGCTATTTTTGTTAACAGGCATTAATCTTTATATTTTTATGATCTGGTATCATGTATAATACGTCATACTTAATAGTGAATAGACAGCTTATACCCACAATTTTATTTTGACTTGGATCGTTTCCTGCTTTCGGGATTATCTAGTTTTTACTAGAAAGAACGATTTTAAATAATAAATTTTATGTTTAGAAATATTTAACCTAAAAAATTTGTAACAAAAAAATAAATTGTGTTCGTAAAATTTAATATATAATTTTGCCTATGTATTAATTGAGAAAAATAGCAGAACTCAAATTTGTACTGACATGTCCATTGGGCTACATCAAGGATAAACACATCACTTGACATTAAATACGGGGAGCAAAATCACGTTTTAATTAATCCTATCATATTATACATGTTTTTGTAGTTCAAACATGATTATCTCTTTTATATATATATATATAAAGACGGATGCAGTATTTAAGTGGAGTAAGTGTCTTCATTATATTTTAATTTTTTTTATTAAATATATATTATTATATTTTAATTATCTCCTTTATTACATTGTTATTATTAATGCAGTAAAATTTGTACATATTGCTCCAACAAAAATAAATAAAAATTCTAGATCTGTCAAAAAAAAAATAAAAAAAAAAATATATATATATATATACACACCAAAAAAGGAGAGAAAATTACTTTAATCAATGTAGTTTCACCGCGGTGAAGCTTTCAGAATTCCACCAAACTGGGTCAAAGATCGCATCATCAAGAATGGACTCGTATGGTACAAAATTACATCCTACAGTGCTGGATTTTACACTGAAAAACAAATCATGGACTTGATGTTTGCGGTTAGGTGTTATATCTTAGCCATAGATCGCCTTCAGTTTATCTTTTCAATCAATTAATAAAAGGTATAATTGTCCATGATGAGAAAATTTCTATAAATCTCTGGTAATTTCATTTTAACAAGATAACATTTAAGGCCAATAAATTGTTAATTAGCACTTCAGAGCTAGAAACAGTATCCGCAAGATATTTTTCTTGTGAATGCTAGATAATAATGAGGCCAAAACTTGGTTCTAAATTTCCTGATGAAATTCATAGATTACAAAATATAAAGGTACAAATACTGCACAGAGACAAGAAGACCCACATAGTCATAAAATACTGATTATTATTAATATTTATTATTCACATTTCACAATCTATACCTGCTTTGGTTCCTCAATCCACTTGGATCTTAGCATCTTGAGCAACATTCTTGCCTTTGTTTTAGTTTTGGTGCCACACTGACTCTGTAGAAGAAACAGTAACTGAGTCAAAACTCCTGCGCCAATGGCTTCTTCTCTTGCACGCCCAAAATCACGACAAACAATTGAAAGTACCCCAACAGCACTCTCGCTACACTCTTGGTTACATACCCTGAAAACCATTTTCACCAAAGTTTCAATCCCATTTGGGTGATTCACCAAAGCCTCTTTAGCACTTTCTAGCACTAAAAGTTTCTTAATTATTGCCATTGCAAGTGGAGCCAAGTTCTTCTGCTTCGTTTCACAACCTGAAATGTATGTTATGATCCCATCAATTGCTCCTGCCTTCACTAAATTCTCTCTGTTAGATTGCACTGAACATAATGCTGACATGGCTTTAATTGCAACCTTAGAAACCTCACAATCTTGGCCAACAAGTAGAACAATCTCATGCAATAGTTTGTGCGAGTTTCCAAGTAGGTGACATACCTCCTCTGTTTGTGGTGCTGCTGTTGAATCTATTAGATGACACAAACTAGTCTTAACCGAGCTGTTTCCCTTCTCAAATAATAACATAAACGTTGCTAACTTTGCCTCATCTTTGATCATATTTAGAGGCTCCAAACTCAAAAGAGGCAACAATTTTAGAATGCAAGAAAGTGCTAACTCCGCCAATTCGATGTGATTGTTTGAGAGCTGTGCACAAGCTCTTCCAAAAACCAGTTCCAAAAGCAAAGGCAAGAAACTCAATTGGTGGAAACAGGACTTTCTGAAAGAGCAATACTCATCAGAAAGAACTCTAATTTTCTCAAGTGCTTGGAGCTTGTTTTCCAAGGTGGATTGTGGAGACTCAAGGGTGTGTTTTAGTGCAGCTAAATAATCAATAGTTGCAGTATTACCATGGTCAAATTGGGAGCCCAATTGAAGCCACTGGTCAATCAAATGGCGAAGAGTGTGATTGGGAACAATGGATGGATCATGAAGCTTCAGCATTGTTACAGGGCATGTGAGATTTCCTGCAGCCAACCATTTCTCTATGCTTGATCTATCATAGGTTTGGCCTGTGCATAAAGTCACCGGATCTTCGAACAAGTCCAAACTTATGGGGCATCTGAACAAGTGAGGAATGGTAATTTCAATTTGGGCTTGGTTCATGGACAGAAACTGAAGATACCAAAGACCAAAGAAAGAAAGATTATTGTATCTCCAAAATGGTACTTCAATTCAAAGTGACAGAAAATCAAAGTGGGTTCTGGAAATATGATGTTGGGTAGCTTAAAGTCTGAGGCTTTAGGTGTGACCAATACAAGACAAGCATTTTTGAGGCACTAAAACACTAATGCCATAAAGATGGTGTCAGAAAGTAGCAAACTTTTTTATTTTTTTCCTTCTGCTTTGGCTACTAAAGCCTAGAGACAGCAGAAGTTAATGACAAGAGGTAGAAACTAGAAAGTGGTTCCTGAGTGGGAGAGGACTTAGAAATGGACCATTATAAATTGCACACAAGTAATGGAGTAAAAGAAATTTATAAAAGTTGGGGACTTATATTACATTCCAAATCGGATGCAGAAAAGAAGAGTGGAGAATGAGGAAGTTTATTTAAGCCTGCAGTTCTTCCTGACAGACAAGACAGTGGAGAAAGAGAAAGAGCAAAAGTGCAATCTTAGTTGGAAAAAACAGGAAAGAACACCCACATACAGAGGTCCAAGAAACAGACCTTATCACAACTAATAATATAGTATAATTGTGGGAATGGTCCCCAGCTTACCCTATACCAATCCAGTCAAACTGACCCACCAAAAGGAAAAATTATTGTTAATGTCTTTCAAGTTTGAATCACCTATCTATTAGTTGAGGAAGCAAGAAATCTGTGTCACTTGTTTTCTTTTCTTTTGTTTTTTGGGTAATGGAGGGGGTGTGCTCTTGATACCTTTTTTATTTATTTAATTTTTTGTTCCTTGCTTGCTATTTTGCTTTGTTTACTTTTACCAACGGACCCAATCTAAATTTTTTTATTAGGAGAGTGGTTGATTTTTAATATAAGATTTAAATTGGTGGTGTAAGTTTGTTTAAAATGCTTAATATAATTACTTCAGTCATCAATAAGTTGTGAGATTTTATGATATAGCTATTATGAGTGGCAATTTATTCGAAAATTTAATATGAATATACTTGTAGAAATTCAATTATAAGCTAAGCTATAAGGTTTAATTTAGGTATAATTTTTTTTAAAAGTTTATTTAAACTGAGTTTAACTCTATAGTAAATCCACGTATTTAGTAATTATATATTTGTATATTTAATAAAAAGAATATTATTTTAAAATACTTAAATATAATTGAACAAAATCATTTAATTCATATAAGACTTGTTTTTTCAACATATTTAATAACGGAAGGAACTGAATTTATTGCTAGTCATAAGGCTCATGAGAGGAGCAATAATATGAGAAACCACTGGATGAGTAGAGACGGTATGATATTTATTGTAACGCAAATTGCAAATTGCAAATTGCAAATTGAATGAAAGGAATATTCTATCTTGCATTTTAGAGTATCTCTTCCTTGCCTAGATTTCACAGCACAGTGATAAAAAAAAAAGAAAAAGAAAAGGGAAATTTGGTTCAACCGTCAATTTAGGGATAAATAATAAAAGGCATTTTGATGCACACTCATAATTTCGAAATAGATCTTCCATAACCATAAGCCTTATTGCACGTTGTCAAATTATGAACTCAAATTACATTACCAATCAAATCATTTCAATACCTCTCAAGTTGCTGTCGTCCTTTACCCATTATACGTTATTACAAAAATTCAAAAACATGAAAAAGGTTCAAGAGGTAGCTTCTCAGACGATGATTTCCTTTCGCTTTTTCTTCTCAGTGGAGTGTGGAGATTCAAAAGTCTTCTTCATTTTTAATTCAATATACTCAGAACAAATTTCTTATAATTATAATTTTTCGAAACAATTAGAATTTTTTTTTGTTACTTATTCATCCTAAAAAAACTGATAGTTCGTGTAAATTATTTTAAGTCAAAAGGACTGTCCATCATATTATAGACTTTTTATTTGAAGTTAATCATTAAAAAGGTATGAAAATAAAACAATGGCTTTTATTACTTATTTTATATCATTTTTGTCATGTACGTTTGTTTTTGATAATCAAGATAATAACATTTAAGTGCATTTATTCTTTGTTTTTAATTTTAAGATTAAAAAAAAAAAGGTACTTGCCACACGATGGCAACTGCAAGTTTCATCTTCCCATGGTAGATAGACGAAACTTGTCTATATTTTTTAAACTTAACTAAAAAAATATTATAAAATAAGAAAGTCGTTTATTGCATAACAAAAATTACTTTAAACCAATAAAATATTTTAATCATATATTTTTTTGTTAAATAGTTTATAAAAGTTGTTCCAAACTGATAAATAAAAAAGGGTTAAATTAGAGTTTGTATTTCAAATCTCCTCAACAAACTTTTTTAATTAATTATTGAAATTTATGATAAATTAATCCAAATATAGTCCAAATTGGTAAAAGAAAAGCGATCATACTCACGTACAGACAAATAATAGAACAAATACCAACAAAACTCAATAGAATTAGTAAATAGCCGTATTATTTACTTATGTTGACACTGGTATAAAAAAATTTATTAAAAGAGAAAAAATTTATTTTAATAATATTTATACCTAAAAACAATAATCTTTAAGTCTCCCACTAAAAAATACTCTTAGTACAATAATAATAATAATAATAATAATAAATCAAAAGGGGGAAAGTTTTGTTCGCTGCACCTGTCTTGAAGTTCTAGAAGAACACCAAAATCTCCGGTTTTGCGGCTAGAATAATAAACTAACGCTGGCTTCAGTTCTTTTTATAAAAATAATTAATGTGTTAACAGTTTTTTAAAATGTATGTCTTAAAGTATGTATAGAAAATATTAAATATATTTTATTAAGCATTTAAATTATCTTAAAAAATATATTTAATATTTTATATAATTTTAAGATAATAACTTTTTCATTTTTAATAAAAAACATATTTTTAACTTTTTAACATGTATCATTGATCACATATTAAAAATTTAATATATATATATTAATTAAGAAATTATATGTCACGTTTTTATAATGTATTTAAAAAGTATTTATTTTAATAAATAATTAAATTAGTGAGTCATATTCTAAATATATAAATACATTTATTTATATAAGTAACAGATGAAAGTTTTATTAACGCAAATATTATGATAAATTAAATTTGTAAAAATAGTAATTAATGTATATGAAAATAAGTTAATATTTCTTATAATTAGAATAAAAAATAATGATAGTTATCATTTATAAAAAAATCATATTTTATGTTGTTGTTGTTATTATTATTATTATCAACATATATCATATTTTATATATTAAACTTGATTTATTTAGTTTAATCATCAAGAATTAAAAGATTATTATGATGTTGGGTTTTAGTTTAAATTTAAAAATATAATTATTTATATTTTAAAATTTTTGGTAAGCTTTGTTTGAGAGTTGATATTTTGGAGGAAATCAAAGACTTATGTAATATAATTTTTGTTTTGAAAATTTTATATGAGAAGGAAAAGTTTATAAATTATGCAAAATATTTCAATTATATGTTTTTAGATTTCTTAAATTAGGAATTTTGTATTAATCCTCTTTTCTTCCCTTCTCCTCTCCTACCTTTCAAACATTTTCCTTCTCTCTCTCTAAACTAAAGCCTTAGAAAATTAAAAACATTACAAACTAATCAAACACAATTAAATAGACTTTTAGTTCAAATTATATCGAAAAAAATATTATTCATTTAATTTTAACCAAACGTGTATTATGAGGCAGCTTCATTTTAACTTAAAAATATTATAAAACTTTTTAATTTATATTCAATAACATTTGTTTTTCTTCTTTTCCAATTTAGCGTGACTTTTGTTGTGATTTTGTAATACTCTTGCCCATTATTTAAAAATTAACTTTTCAGATTATTTGAATGTATATTATATTATTATACAATAGGGTTTTTATTTTATTATTTATATTTTTGAATTTTGTTATTAATTAATCATTTAAATATTTAAAAATGATATAAAAATTATATCATTTTTAATTAATTTAATTATTTAAAAATTAATCACTTACATAAAATTTGTCGAATTGAACCTGATATTCTTATATTCAAAAGTCACATTTATGTTTATCTTTTCTTATTTTTAAAAATTAAAATAAATATAAATATTATTTGTTTAGCATAAAACCTCATAAATTAAAACCACATTTAAATATAATTATATTCTTAGCGCTTTCTATTAACTCGATATAAACCAAGGTTACCAAAAATAGGGGCATCTGAATTTTCAGCTTTGTAGACACAGTAGAAGATACCATAATTTGAACATATGAATTTGAGAGAGAAAAACCATGTGCATGCATCAGAAGGAATCTTGAAACCAACGTATTCATCATTTCATCACTCTATCTTCCTAAGCATTTGCTCTGACTTGTGCGTGTTTCGATTTTTTTTGACTAACCAAACTTTTCCTCCACCATTGCCATTTTGTCAATATTCTACACCACAAATTCTCAGCATCCATAAACTACTCTCTTTATATGATCCATGCCATGCTACCTCTCAATAAGAGTCCCAAACACGCTTTCTATTGGGTTATTAAAACTACTATGATAATGTTTATAACATTTATTAAGAAGTTTGTTCAAATAGATTCTTATTTTACTTGGGATGGTAACGTTGTGTTTTGTTTATATTATCATTATTATTAACCTCTATATGTAACTGTTAAAATATTTGCACTTAGCATCTCTATCATGTGAGTAGGCGATGGCAAACCAACTTAAAATAAATGTTCCCTTGAAAACAGGTAAGTTCGGCAACAAAGAGAAATGGGAATAGAGAAAGAGACCAAACAACAAATTGACAAAAAGATGGCCACCAATGAAACTTTGTAAAGAAATTTTACCCTTTGAACCCTATTTTGTCCGTCTTGGAACATCAAATTAAATTTATTTTAATTAATTAAAAGTTTTTAGTTCTTTTTACGTAACTAAATTCTTTCTTCATTTCAAGTGTGTATATTCAAAACTATCCCAATCAAAATGTGAAACTATTATTATTCTATGGCGGCGCACACACACACGAACAAGAGTAGGGTTTTACTAATAAAAATCTTAAAAGCAGTATTTAAAGAATAAATTACGGAAAATTTATGTTAAAATATATTAAAATCCTTAAAAATTATATTAGTAATTTTTTATTTTTAATTCTTTAAGCAATGTTCGAGTATTGGTTAACATTTGTCTTATAAAAATACCACCAATAGTTATTTCACAAATATTAGTATAAAATATTCTTTATTTATTAAAAAGTAAATAGCCCAAAAGGCCTAATGAAATGAAGTATACTATGGTTTTAAAATTTAACTCGTCTCTAATGTTCGATCAAGTGACGGGACTTGAATGATAATGGCTATTTGCGTTTTATAATGACAATTCTTGTATTTTTACACACATAACTTTTACAATTTTTTATTATATTATATGTCATATTTATATTTCTTATTTTTGTTCTATCTATTTCCATCTTAAATTTGAGTGTCAAAGAGTTATTTTTCTTATAATAAGCACCCTCTCCTCATATCTACCAATTTTCAACTTAAGTGTTCCAGTCTTCAAGAGTTTCTAGATTTACAAGCCGAGTGAAGGAAGGATTGGATGGAACACATGTTTAATTATCACTTTGGAGAGTCAAATTAAACAATTGAATATCGTGATAGTGACAACATTCGTACATAACTTGAATGCTTGAATAACTGGAAATATTAATTAATTTTTTAAAATCGTATAAAATAACCTTACATGACAAATTGAAAACGAAAAAGAAGAAGAAGAAGAAGATACCACACAAGTAGTCCAACATTTCATGGGCCAAAATTGACATTGAGCCTGGTTTATAACATTTCATGGTGAAATTGCTTAAATATAAGTAATTTTGAACAATTCAACAATGACATTATGAAGGTTTGGATATGATATATGGTAGGAGTTTTCAAGAAAGTGAATGATTACATGTTTGCAATATTTTGGGTGTGAGGGTCACGCGTGAAGGGTCCACTTGTTGGTGGTTTTTGAACTGTAATTATAAACAAATGTGTAGGGATGGCAGAGAAATCATGCCGCTACGTGTATCCATCCCCAAATTTATTCTTAATGCTTTCATTAATCCCAAACTCTCTCTTCCATTTCCCTATGATTTGTATAACTAAATTAAGTTTAGAGGGATGTTTTACTTATTATGAATATAAATTATTAGGTTTATTCAAATATTTAAAGAAGTTTATATAAATTTTGTATATTAATGTATAATTATATAGTCTAAATTTATACTTAATATAATCTGAAAATAAAAATTATATTTTTAAACATATACACGCAAGTTTATATAAAAATATTAAATCTCGTAGTTAATTTTAAAATAAAATTATTAAATAGTATAAAATTAATATAATTTAATCTCTCTTCGAATAATAATAATAATATTTTTTTCAAGTTATATTATTTATATAACATTTTTTTTCTATATTACTTTTTCACCTGTATCTCTTACCGTCGTATCTATCATCTTAGAATACACTTCTTTATCTTCTTTTTCTATCTCTTTGTTGTACAAATTTTACTAAAAAGAATTGTAAATACAATTTCCAGTAATAGGTATTTTATTTATACAATCAATTTATAAAATTTTACTTTCATTTAATACCTTTAATTCTAAATCCACTATCAATATTTTTCTTTGTTAATTTAAATTTAAATTTTTACCAACTCTATTTATTAAGGGTAAATAAAAAAAAACATAATAAATACTTCAGAAAGACTATCAAGTGTTTTGTAGAAAGGCCCATTAAAACCTAATTTCTAAAAAGCGCCTTATAAAAAAATTAAAAAGCATATCAATATTATTAAATTCGTTTTCTTTGTTCGTGTGAACTCTAATCCTAGAATGATCCATAAAGGTACTCAAAGATGTATTTTTGACCAATTATATATTTTTTATTACCACCTCATTGTCATTAACAAATAACCAAATCTCTTAATGGTATTATAATATAACCATTAGTAATCTAGCATATTTTTAGTGAGCTTAACGAAGATTGGATCAATAAGGTTTAGAGAAATGTTGCAGCAGTTATAAAATTAGTACATGAGGTTGACGATGACGTAGAGAAGTGGTGTACCTATTAAACAACTTCAAACTCAAATCAATGTTTGAACTAATAAAGTAATAGCAAGAAATAAATCACATACCTCATCAAATGTGAGAGTAGTTAGTTATTTTATGCATGACACGGGTGATGTACAACCTTGGTATGAAAATTACTTATTGAATTACATAGCATAAATTGAGCTTAATATAAAAAAGAACTTACTAGTGATCTAGAGGTACTAATTAAATTGCCTCAAATCAATTGATTTAAATCACAGTGAGAATATAAGATTAATTAAAATATATAATTTATAATCATGGATCAATCTCACGTCAAATATAAGATTATAGTATATTTTTACAATAATTATAGGCAAATAATTAAGTTAGTAAAAAGTGTACCTGTTATGAAGTAGTTTTTGAGTGCTTAATTAGGATAGTAATTAGAGATAGAAATAGGAAGTTAGGTTAGACTTTATACATTCTGACCTATTTAATAATTTTGAAGTTTAAATTTGATTTATTATCTGATATACATTTTTTTTTATTTAAGTTTATTTTAAATTTTTTAAAAGCCTTTTTAGCCTATTATTTATTATAGACTTTTTTATTAAGTCTATTTTGACTTTTTTAAAAGTCTTCCTAATTTATTAACATTTTTAATGACCTACTTCGTATTGTAACTTTTAATAAGATTAATTTTTTTTATAAATAAGCTATTAAATCATCTAAATATGTATATCTTTATAAAGATCATACGAATTATATCTAAATAAATTATAAAAAATAGTTTAACATCTTAAATATATATAATAAAATTATATATTTTTATTTCATCAAAATACATAATCAAAATAGCACAATTGTAAATTAAATTATGCAACAGTAACGTAAAAGACTCTAACAAATACAAATCTCTTCTTTAAAAATATGTAGTAGAGAGACTAATAATTTATTTAAACATTATTTTTTAAAGAATAAATTTATCTTTTTTTTTAAATGTATGTAGCAAAAAAAAAAAAAAACACAAAAACGAATTTTATTATGAAAATAATTTAAAAAGTGCTAGGATAGTAAAACTTAGGTTATATTAATATCAAAGAATGAGAAAAAAAAGTTAAATTTAAAGAGAAAATGATGATTATCATAAATTATTAATAATATTGGCGTGCATTAAGGCTTTACACATATGTGGTTAATATATTTAATAGAAAATCCTGTATTTGAACCTCGCAATGTACAAAATTATCTTGAGGCAAAGACAGCCACAAATCACTGAGTGAAAATAAGTTTTGGAACTTTTGAGTATGGGAATGCCTCGTGGTCTTTCACCTTTAACTTAAAAAATGATAATAAAATTAACATGATAAAATCTCATCAGAGTTAAGAAAAGAATTAAGAACAAGTAATTATCATCACAAATTGATAATACCGTTGGCATGCTACAAGGTGAAAGTGAGAGGAGTTCAAAAAGTAAAGAAGAAGAACTTTAAAGTAAATAATTTTAGTTAGTAATGTGAAAAAATGTAAAAACCAACATATCCACACATGTAATGCTTCAACATTTATATATTTATCTAAATATAGATATAAATAAATTAAATTAGGCAAACTAAAATATTTACATGACCCATGCAAGACTGAATGATGTAAAATGGTAACTGGATCATTTTCTTATACCTTTGTATTTGCCAGCTCTTAGTTGTTGTTCTCATTCATGCTAGCAAAGAGCAAGAACAAATACGAAATACCAAATCAGAAACATATTCTTGTCAAATTCACTTATACTGACTATTGGACAGAGTTATTAATATAAAAGAAAAATTGTGCTAATATAATTACATGTAACTGTATGTACATATAAAGACTCGAGTGTACAAGCCAAAAAAACAAAAAAAAAACCTACACCACAAGACATAATACAGAGAGAGAGAAAAAAAAAAGAATTTTTCTGTACTTTGTTATGACACAACATGAAGGGAGTGGATTTAAAACTGGCTAGTGGTCTGAAATGGTCACCTTATGTCCTTGTGGTGTTAGAGGACGACGAGTAATCTCAGTGATATGTTCTTCACCATTTGGTGTTACTATCTCTTCACATTGTGACCCCACATATTGTTGCACCACCAAAACTGAAGCAGTTGCTGCAAAATCTGAAGATGCTAATAGATCCCCAATTGCTCCAATTTCTGGGCACTCACTCCAATCAGTGAGTCCTGCAGTGAGTGGTGATATCATACCTTGACCTCTCCCAACAATGAAAAGGTCATGAATATCATCCATTGTCCTTATTGCTGCCACTGTATCTTCACCGTTATTAACCACTTTTTCAATGTAATCAACAGAATCATAATCACAACATATCATTCTAAACTCACATATAAGCTTTTCATCAAGTTGTTTATCTATATCTTTATCTGTTTGCACTGTCAACACTCTTGGTTCATCGGAAACGAAGTCAACATGTTGCTTCAATGGCTCAGATAATTGATCACCTGGAACAAAACGCATTATAGTAAGGCTAATGCCTGAATGTTCCAGCATTCTCCATCCATAGCATAATGCTTCTCTATCATCTGGTCCTCCAAAAAATAATATTGCTATATGATGACACGCTTGATTTGCATCCAAACGGTTAGAGCCACTAAAGCCTCTATCCACTAGAATTCCCACAGAACAAGGTGCATGTGCTAGTACATTTTGGTTAATGGTTCTAAATGCCATGTTGGTAGCTTCCATTCCACCATCAACTGTTTGTTGTTTATGAAAAGGTACAATTATTAGAGACACGCGTTTCTCTTCTGCCAAATTGCATATGTCTTCATGCATGGTGGAATAAGGGGAGATAGCTGTTAAGGGTTGCACCGAGATATCTGAAGCATGTTGCTCATAGTTTTCAAAGGCTTTCATTATGTGATCAGATTGTGCTTCAGTTCTATTAAGTGGTGGGTGTTCAGGTTTTGAAGCGTTGTGGACAATGAGCATGGCAGATGTACGGCCACTAAGTTCCACCAAATGGAGCACATAGACACATATTGGGGACTTCTTAGTTGGATTAGATGCTTCAAGGAGATTGATCATAGTTGGGACGTTTCTAGGGGTGTGGACACATACTAGGACTCTGAACTCAACTTCCGATTTTGACATCTCAATTGTTCTTCTTTTGTAACATATGTTATTCCTTGATGGCCTATAAATAATTGATATGGCAGGCACAACGATTGAAGTCATTACTAGAGTTATAACAACCATGACTGCAAATAATTTTTCATCAAAAGCCTGCACGCAGTTGTAAATGGTCAACATGTGTAGATGAAGAATTAGGGGATCTACAAGCTTAATTCTCCTCATATACTCCCATTGTTCCATATATTTTGCTGATTTTGCATTTTTCTTTTTACTTATATTTCAAAACTTTCGTTGTTTTAGAAATTCAAGATTAATTAATGCTTTCCAACTACAATAATTACTTTAACTAACTATCATAATTATATCTCCCATTTATCACTTTCGTTTTCACCTATAAATAAGAATATTTTAGTCAAAATATAAAAAGTATACATCAATTGATAATTTCTTTACGTGTACGTAACTTTTCACATAAGATATGATACAAACTAGGGAGAATAACCTTTTCTTGTTAATTCTCCTATTTATTAGATAAAGTACCAAATATTATATTTTCAAGATATTACTTTTTCATTTAATATTTTTTTATAGTGTTAAGCGGATTAATAAAAGAATATAACATTACTCGTCCTAGTATTAGTACCTTCTGGTCCATCCCAACATTAAGCACGACCATTTCAACGAGGCCTTTTGTGTTCATAAGTAAGCCAAGGGCAGCTCCTTCATGTATTGGCATTTGATAAAAGAAAGCAACCAATAAAGTTCCGATAACTTTGCCAATGCAAGCCAGGAAAATGAGAAGAAAAAGAAGTGCCCAAGTGTATGTCCCTTGGATGAGTCGTACATTAGTTTTTAGCCCACTAATGGCAAAAAAGAGAGGCAGTAAAAGTCCAGAAACGAAGTCTTCAAGCTTTTCCACAAGTGTAAAGCTTAGTGGTCCATTTGGGATTGCCAAACCAAACACAAAAGCTCCAAAAACAGAATGAGTTCCAATAGCATCAGTGATGAAACCTGAGACCATGACAGAAGCTAGTATAAGAGATATATAGAACTCACTGAAGGATTCTCCTTCAGGGGTTCTATTAACTACCCATGAAGCTGCTGGTCTAACAACATAAGCACAGAAGGCCACAAATGCTGCACTTGACAATAGAACCCATAGAGAAGCAAAGGTAGTTGATTTATTCTCAGATAAAGCAACGGCTAATGCTAAGAGAACCCAAGCACACACATCATTGATGAGGGCAGCTGAAAGAGCAAGCCTACCCAACTCAGTGTTGATCAGTTTAAGCTCAGCAAGGACCCTAGCAAGAACAGGAAATGCAGTGACAGAGAGTGCAACGCCAATGAATAGTACAAAAGTTCCTCTGTTAATCTCAATAGTTTCTTTGGTCGAAAAGAAAACGAAAGTACATCCAATAAGGAAAGGCAAAACCATGCCAGCAATTGCCGAAACCACTGCTTTTTTACCTACTCTTCTTAACACCGTTATGTCCATTTCCACTCCCACCAAGAAGAGAAAATAAAGGAGACCAACATTGGCCATTGTTTCAATCACCATCACACTTCTTAGAGGAAATATTGCATCAGCAAATGCTTTGTTTTGCCCAAGCACTGAAGGACCCAACATTACTCCACCCTATAAATAAATATATCTATCAGCAAATGTGGTGAAGTTTACATCATTTGACTTATATGTAATGAAATTTATGATATAAACTAACCAATATTTCAGCAATTACACGTGGCTGGCGAAAGGGCTTGAGAATGAAGACAAATATTCGGGTGGCTGCCACAACTAATGTTAATTGCAATATGAAAAGTGGGAGAGAATAATCCAAAGGGTTATCTCCTTGCCATATCCCATTTGTTGTTATCATGGTAGGTGCATAGCAAACTATGTACTCATCCGTGTCGTTGTTTGCATTTCCCATTTTTATCTATTTACCAACAACTCTTATGTGCAATCCTAATAAAGGACCTTTTCATGTGTCAAATATGCGTTTCTTTGCTTTTACCGAGGTACAAGCAGCATGTACCACGTTCAAAATCCGTTGGTTAATGATGTTTATATGCAAAAGTGGAAGGGAAAAGAATGTGATTTAAGTCTTGTTCCTAGATGGATAAATTCGCTGAAAATGAGAAACAAATATGAAGATAGACAAAAGAAGAAGAAGAAGAAGAAAAATAATGTAAGAAGGAGGATAATTATGTTTTGATTAATTAGTGGAAAATTAGTATATGGGAGGGAGGCAGAGAGAAAAGAAGTGGGGGTTCGGTTTTTGTTTGGGTGGTTGTCCTCTCCAAGTGGAATCTCTAGTTGAATTCTACGGCTTATGTTGTGCAGAAGGGAAGGGTCTCTATTTTAAGAAAGTTCAAGCTTTGATATTATGTGAGTGATTAATTAGTGGAGAATGGAGATGAAAGTTTGTTGATGAATTTCTGCAACCCATATTGTTCAATATATATATATATATATATATATATACACACACATAGATTTTGTTAGATTTTTTTGTTTATAGTTAAAATGGTATCGTGTGAGCTTAAAAGATTTCAATTATTGATAGTTATTCATTTAAAACGTTGTGGTAAGGGCAAAATAGAATGAACTCAAAATGACTAATATAAATGGCAATTTAAAAAATTCATCACCGCATCCTCTTACATTTTTGCTCTTAGACAATTTAAATTTAATAACCTTAAATATTTATCTTACCCTTTTTTAAAAACAAAAGTAAATGATAAAAAGACCTGTGAAATTTGAATGTCGACTTTACAAACAAACTTCATCTTTCATGTACAACAAAAAAATCGAAAACATGTCGTTTCTTATGTTTGTGAATATTGATATTAATTATGAAAATATTTTTATGAAAATGAATTTATTGCAGCATAGCATAGATTATTATATCTTTTTAAATATGTTTCATATATCCTTCATAATTTTTTATTTATATATTTTGACAGAGAGAAGGCTTTTACTAAAAATAAAACCCAACTAAAGTAAATTAGGCCCAACCAATAAAATAGTATAAATTAGTCGATTAATAAAACTTCATCCAAAAATGTAAATAAGGATCCATTTGTTTATCATCTAAAACTAATTTTACACAATATGATACACATTATAATGTATAATCTTTGGTTAAGATTAGTTTTCAAAAGAGAAGTGCAAAGAATGTAACTACCTGATTTTCGTCCTCTGTAAGCACATACGTTCCAGGAGACGTACACTTAAGCATCTACGAATATTAGCACATATTTAATTATTATTTAAATTCCTTGGCGTAACTAACTAAAGATAAACCTAAATTATTTTGAGATAATATACTTTACACCTTATAAAGATTACATTTCTTATTTCTTGAAGAGACTTTTGCAAATGTTAAGTGTTCGTGCAAAGGTAACACTCATCTTCAAGTCTCTAATCTGCTGTAATGACGTCTCTCTGGTATTCGCTGACGTAGGAAGGATACCTGCAAAAGGCACTCCGATGCTGAAGTTAGGATTCAGTTTTGAGTAATAAATGATATTCAATAATGAAAAGTTCATCCCTACCTATACTTCCTACCTAGGCATTGTAATGGGCTAATGAACTTGCTGAGTCAGCCTTGACTTTGACCCTTTTCTTAATTTAAATAATATTTTAATTATTATTTTTAATTAAGTTATTTACCTTTAAATCTTGAAGAGATATTGGTCCACATTGACCGAGTAATTATTCGGTTTCCTTTTTCTATATGTAGGTCCGAGCAGTTCTCTTATCCAGTACATTAAGGATTTCTTAGAGTATGTAAGAACTTAAAAAATTTATTTTTTAATAAAAACATATTTGTATAAATATTTTTAAAACACGTTCCATTAAGGTTAAGTGCATCCCCAGTTATTCCAATCTACAATTTATGAAATTTCTAAGCTTTAAGAAAAATAAAACAAATATTGTTCCTTAGTGCATGTGCAACACTACAATCCCTCCAAATTTTTCTTTAAATTTTTTGTATTTAATGTCAAAAGTGCAAGAGGACAAAATGATCTCCTCTCATATTTAGTGCTAGTAATCTGCAGATATGTGGCTCTCTTGTGCTTCTGCCAACTTTCTTGGTTGTTATTTGTCGCCACTGAAGCTTTGTTTGCAAAATAAAGACTACCTTTGTGATCTAGATATGTTAGTAAGCATTTTGGTCAATTTAATTTTTGGTAAGCATTTTAATCAATTTAATTTTTGATTTGGCTTACTTTTATCTTTCATTTGATAATGCATAAAGTGTTGTTTTTAAATGCATTGGAGAGTAATTATTATTATTATTATAGGTGTTGTTTTGACCTCCCCTTCCGTGAGTTGTTTCTTTTCCTCATTTTATTTTATAATTTGTATATATAAAATGTTTACAATTGTATGAAATTAAATACTTGTCTAAATTATAGTATTGTATAAATAAATAAATAATAATAAAACATTAATTATTGTATAATTTAAAGCACTTATTTAAAAAATTATTAAATTATTTTTTACGGGTTCATCCGTCAGTAATATTACAATAAATTTATTCTTATTTTAAAAAATTTAACGGTAAAATTATAATCACCGCACCAATGACATTCTTAATTTAGTTATAATAACTGGCCTTTATGTTTATATTCGTCGATAAACCCATCAAAAATACCAATTGGTTTAATTAACCATAAGTGATATTTTATCATCGACCAAAAAATTGATGGTTGGCCTATACTTGTTGATGAATTTGTCAGTATAAATTGGACCCGTTAGAAAATCTGTTGGTATCCTACGCATGTCTTGTAATGCAATGATTATTAGTTACTATTCACATTATTGGTAGTACTTAAGTTTACTATATTCACACGTGGTTGTATCATTTTATAGTGATTGTTAACATATATTGAATTTGTTTTTGTGTATGGTAATACACAAACATAATTAGTATCTCAAGGATGCAAAGGTTGTGTTTTCTGTCATGTTTGTTTCAGTTTGAGTTGAGTCCTAGTTTTTAACAAAGTTAGTTGTAGTTATTTATGTTGAAGTTGTGATCTTTGTCGGTTGTTGTTTTTAAGAATTAATGAAGTCAACAACTTTTTGTTCTCCAGAATGTTATATTCATCAAACCAACAATGGTACCAGAGTACTCATTCTTAAGGGGCTTGTGAGTGAAACGAAAGGAGGGTCAAATCGTCTCTTTGCTTTATCTCCACTTGTGTTTGTTCGTGAAAATTATCAAGGTTAAGCAGTGAGAATGCAAACATATACAGAAGAGTATTACTATTGAGAAGCGGTTAAAAATGATTATCAAGTAGTTCTGATAAGGGTGGAGAGAGAAGAAGTAGAAATGGAAGAAGGGTGGTGACATAGTAGTTCAAATGCTTAGTTATTCAGTTGGTTATAAAGGTTATAAACTTTACAATTTGGAGATAAGATAATATTTTATTAGTAAGAATATTAAGTTTTGTGAATCTACATTTCCTTTTTATAAAGAATTACATAATGAACTCTATCTGAGTTGTTTGTAAATAATGTTATTCTTTTTCCTCTTTCTGATTTTCCTAGCCCACATATTTCTTTATCTCGTGTTACAACTGAAATACTTGAAAAAAATTTAATATTGGCCTTTTAAACACTAGACGTTCCTCTATAATTTCTAAACCTCTATCATATCTTAGTAATTATCAATACTCAATAACTTTCAACTTGTATCTTATTACAAATTTTGTTTCTTGTACCAAGCTTAGACTTGCATATAAAGAGTTCATTTTTCAAGTCTCTCATGAATATAAACCCACCTTTTACCATTAAGCATCTAAATACTCTCATTGGGCCATGACTGAGGAACACAAAGTAATGGAGGATAATAACACCTGATCTATGGTTCCCTTACTTGAAAGAAAACATAACATTGGGTGTCGTTAGATTTATAAAGTAAAATATAAGTCAAATAGGTAAGTAGATAGGTATAAGCCAAGATTAAGGGCTAAGAGATATGCACAACAAGCAGAAATTGATTTTTTGAACACTTTTTCTCTTGTTGCAAAACTCACCATAGTGATAATTTTATTAAGCATAGTTGCTATTAAAAAATGGTCATTATTTCAATTAGACATCAACAATACCTTTCTTAATGGAGATCTATTTAAAGAAGTTTATATGAACTTACTATCGGGGTATCCAATTCAAGGGGAGAAATTGGTATACAAACTTCACAAATCCATTTATGGATTAAAACAAGCCTCTAAACAATGGTTACTTTGACAAATCACAATTTTGTGCAATCCAAAAGTGATTACTCTCTGTTTTATACTAGTTTGGGTAATACTTTGATCTTACTACTAGTTTATGTTGATGATATCATTATAGGTAATCTTAATTGTACACTGGTTGAACAAGTTAAGGATAAGCTGTAGAAACTATTCAAATTAAGGGTTATAGGTGATTTGAAGTATTTGTTAGGTTTAGCAATAGCTTAATCTTCACAAGGCATACAATTGTCTCAGCGGAAATACACTTTAACTCTTCTTAATGATACTAATTTCATAGGGTCCAAGCCTGCTACCTTGCCAACAGATCCAAACTTGAAATTGTCTGCTACAGAAGGAGATCTGATTAAAGATGGGTCAATTTATCGAAGATTAATAGGAAGGTCATGTATCTCGCCATATCTCATTCTAATATTTCTTATGCAGTGCATAAAATAAGCCAATATATGTCTTCTCCATGTGCCCTTCATCTGAATGCTCTACACCATCTACTGCGTTATCTTAAGATAAGTCTAGGCCAAGGTTTATTTTTCTCAACAACATCTTTAAGCCTAAAAAGATATGCTAATGCAAATTGGGGTAATTACATCAACATGAGGTGGTCAATCACATGTTGATATGTTTTCTTTAGCACTTCCCTAATATCTTGGAATTCTAAAAAGCAACAATATCTAGATCCTCAACAGAAGCTGAATATAAATCATTAGCAACAGTTGCAATTAAAATAACTTGAATGGTAGCCTTACTTAAAGACTTTGAGGCTTTTATAGACTCAGCATTGGTGTTTGGTGATAATCAATCTACCATACATCTTTTTACAAATCCTACGTTTCATAAAAGATCTAAACATGTAAAGATAAACTATCATTTCATTCGAAAGAAAGTCAATACAAATTTAATACGATTGGTTTATGTTAAAACTCAACACCAATTAGTTAACATCTTAACAAAACTAGTAACTATTGTTCAATTCAAAAATTTAATGTCTAAGATGGGAATTCGTGACATCTACCACCATCTTGAGAAAAAATGTTAAATATTGTGTATATATTAAAGTTAGATAGAAAAGAGTATATTTGATTAGTTAATCGATAGTTTCACTGTATATATTCTTAAATTTGTATAATTTGATACATGAATTATATTCATTCTTCCAAATGTTCAATATCCAATATTCTCTTCTCCTCTCATTATTCATGGTTTAACATAACCTTGTCCAAAACTATGTATTCTCCCAAAAAGGAGGCTTACTCTCCACCGGTGGCATAAACTTCCACCACTTCTTTTTATGGGTCAAACATTTGATGATCTCCGAGCAAATTGCTATTCAAGTTATTAAACAGACTATGTACGTACGGAACCGCTAAAGCACTCAGACCGGCAAATACCCCATTGAAGTGCAAAATCAGGACAATAGTATGCACATGCAGTATTCATACAGAAGAAGAAAACAAGTTTGAAGGCAATTTTTCTTTTATTAAAATATGTAATCTCAATAATCATATTGAAATGTCTACACAGAAATATTTGTTGGGTACTCTTGTGGATGTCTTTTTACCGTCTCCTTCAGCCATTGCTCTTGTTCAGAGAGATTAGACGGAGGGACATCATAAACATCACTAAAAACATCTGCAAGTGGAGGTTTTTCTACACTCTCTGCGACTTGAATTGTATGCAGAAGCTGTATTAGGAAAATCTTTGTTAGAACAATCATTGAATAATATTTTTAAGGGCCATATAAATCAAAATTAAAAACAATAATACACTACAATTATGATCATAAAACCGCAAGATCTTTGATACATTTTAAAGTTACAAAAACCAAGTAATCAGATATCTTGCAGTTGTCATAAATAGTCATCAGTCAAGGAAGAACGTTTTTAATGCGTTGTCTATATCAAATTCAAAGAATTATCAAATCCCCTTTGCCCCAAGCCTTAGGCACATGCATTTATTCAAGGAATAACTGTTTCAAGAGTCCCCCGTATCAAACCAACGAATATACAGGAAGAGTATACATGAATATGGTTATAAAACTGCAAAATGCCAGAATTTTCAACAAATAAAGTGCTCAGATACCCCACCGACCAAGGTTACAAACAATGTCCACACATCTCATTATTCCAAAGATCAGTACATTTCATTAAAATTTGGGTGTTATTTACTCTCCAATGTTTCCTCCAGACAAGATGACAGAATAGAAAACTGGCATAAGGGAATTCGGCAGCAACATGATATGAATTGACTGACTTTCCATTTTGTTAAGCAGTTGAATTTCCTTGTCAATGACCATTTTAACATTTTAATTTTGGGTAATACAACATATGATTAACTATGGAAACCAGTGTCAACCAAGGGATATTCAGAGTATATCTTACCTGCTGTCTCAAACTGTTCATAAGCTCTGACTCAGCCGTATCATTCCACCAACCGTTTCTTTCCATCCACTTTCTAAATCTAGCCACAGGATCACGCACCTTTCTCCACCATTCAATCTCATTTGCAGGACGATATTTGGTAGAGTCATCCGATGTGCTGTGGTGTCCCACTCTATATGTAAGAGCCTAATAAAAAATCAGATCTAACATTCGGTTAAATGCTTTAATATTAGACCACACACTACCACTTTTTTCCTTTAAACATGCCCAAAGATTTGGTTTGGAAAGGTGTAACTATGACTTTACTTCTATTAGAACTGGTCTCTCTTCAGTAACTGCCATTTGACGAGCAGCTTGAACAGCATTATAAATGGCCAGGGCATCATTGCCATCTACACGGATGGTACGGACTCCATATGCCTGTCCTTTTGCGGCAACACCATCACCTATGCAAAAGCAAGTAACCCAAAATATTTGCTGTTAAACATTGCAAGACAATGCTAAAGACCTGACCAAACAGAAGATATTGAAAAGAAGGAAAGGAAAATTACTTCGAAACTGATCTGAAATAGGGGTGCTGATGGCCCATCCATTGTTCCGGCATATAAAAATAACCGGGGCCTCCATCACCGCTGCAAAATTTAAAGCAGCATGGAAATCTCCCTGTCATTACACACCGCATTAGAAATGCAAAATATAACTAGTAAAAACAATTTTCTTAATCTATTGAAGATTCTTGATAATGATTGTTGAAGAGAACAAAAGCATTCTATTGCATCCATTTACAAGGATGAGATAACTGAAACATAAATAAGATTAAAAAAATATAGGTAGCACTCTAAAACCCAAAAAAAGTATTGAGAGCTAAAAGATTTTAGCTAAAGTGAAGCCTAAATTCCCTTAAAAACTTTCAAGAACAGAGTTTTAAGTTCAAGATCCAGGCTTTATTTAAATCCTAGTGAAAAATTCCTTTTCAATAATGTGTCTTCTATTATGGCAATTGTATAATTTACCTCACTTGAGCCACCATCACCGAAGTAAGTTACAGCACATGCATCCTTTTCATCCATCTTTAAGGAATAAGCAGCTCCAACAGCATGGGAAATTTGTGTACTATGATCAAGGTAAAATTTGTATTTTGCAACTTTCGTAATCATGGTGTATAGAAGCAAATGGATACATGCACAGGCATCAAAGTCTTGTATATCAAAGTTTTCGATACTTACGCAATAGTTGATGCTACAGTAAAGTAATTGTGCTTGTGGGACCCATAATGAGCTGGCATCTGCCTTCCTTTCCCATTATCATATTTATTGGAAAAAAGCTGGTTTGCAAATTCTTGCAGAGTGAATCCACGCCATAACAGGACTCCCGGTTCCCTATACTGAGATGCAACCAGATTTGATGTTAGATCATTTCCAGCCTTATCAAACCAACTAAATAGTAAAACTGATAAATTGCAGGGATAAATATGAATGAATGGAATTCAAACTAGGGGAAACGGGAAACCTTTGAAAGATTTCTGTATAGACTGTCCACATTCTAATGAAATGAAAACAGAAGTACAAAAATATTATTTTCTTTCATGTGGTTGTAACCTGAGGGAAAATAACATCATCCATAGCAAGAGCTGCAGCTGAAGCAACATTAATAGCCTCCTCTCCAATTGTTGTCACATAAAAAGATAGTCTACCTTGCCTTTGGGCTTCATAGAAGATAGCGTCCATAGTTCGGAGAGTAACCATGTCAGTATACATCTTAACAGCAACTTCCTTATTAATCTAATAAGATTGATGTACATCAGTTTCATTTCAACGTATTTTCTAAGCAAAATAATAAGGAAATTATAGTTCAAGGATGTGAAACCTGCACAAAGTTATGACCCAAAATTGGTTGTCCATTCTCATCAAGGACACGGTAGCAGGGTATTCTCTCCTTAGCTGATTCAGATATAAACCTCATTTCAGGGATGTACGTTATGGCTCCTCCAGGAAAATCAATGACCTGCCATAAGTAGGTAGATGCAAACATTCATACATGTAGGTAAGTATGATGTTTTCTATAATTCAAAAATGCACTGCTTTCTCATTTAGGAGGGCAAACTGAAGTTACCATAATGATATAATGGTACTCCTAATAAATCATAAATATCTTAATCATTAATAACAAATTTAGCCATGTTTCACACCCAAATTGAAATTACTCTTAACTCTTAATCTTTCGTAAATATTATTATGAATAGAGATTTCATATTGAAATTGCATATAGGATCATAAAGGATCAAATCATACCATCACAATTCTGGAATATGGATAAATAAGCCATACCAAGGTTTCATATAGGGTTATCAAGGCACAAACTTTTACCCTCCTAAATTTACATTATGAATAACAAATTCATACTGCATTTGAATTTGGAAAAGTTTAGGGTCATGAGGCTCAAATTCAAATTTCAATTACATTTTAGGGACATCATGACACTAACACACCATCCTAAATTTACATTTTGAATATAGAATTCATATTGGAATTTACAATACAAATATAGAATGCACATAGCAATTGCATTTAGGATCATTAAAGGCTCATATATATCATTACATATTCTGAATAATGAATTTATATTACAGTTGGGTCTTCATGGCTATAAATGGTATGAAGGCTCAAACTTAGCATTCAAGTTTTACATCATGAATAAAGAGTTCAAATTGCAGTTTCCTTTACGGTCATCAAGGAATCCCATATCAATTTTACATTATTGAACCAAAAAAATCATCTTGCACCTGATTAAGGATCATTTAAGGCTCCAAACACCATAAAAATTAATATTACAGTTCTATTTAGAATGCATATCATCCTAAATTTACATTACCAATAAATATTCATAATGAAATTGCTCCAGCAAACCAATGAGATTTTACATCATGAATAAAGAATTCATACTTTATATTGAAGTCTCCTGTAGGGATTATCAAGGCAAACCCCATTTATAATCTTGGAAAAGGAACTTATCAGACCATAGGGCCATCATGAAAATTCAGAAATATATCGAGATTGCATTTAGGGCCATCATAACATGAGGTTTTACATCATAAATAAAGAGTTAACAAAGTAATTTCCATTAGGGTCATCGTGGCATCCCATTCTCATTTAAAATATTGGAACAAAGATTTTATATAGCAGTCTATTTTATAGTGTCATTGACGTTCAAAAATAGCATTATTTTCATACGAATAAAGAATCCATCTCGTAGAAGCATCCACACTCTGTTTTCACAGTCAAGATCAACCTTCTAGGGTTTTTATACTCTATTTCAAACTGATTTAGGGTCACTAAGGATCAAAAGTCTTTTCTCAAATAAAAAAATAAAGAATTCACATAAAGGCATTCACACTTTTTTCATTGATCTTTCATTTCAGTTTAGGGTCAATTAAGTGTCAAAAGTAGCATCTTTTTTCAGTATGACAAATATATAATTCATCTCATAGAGGCATCCCACTATTCCGTTTTCACAGTCATGCTCAACCAAGGTTTGTATACCCTATTTCTTTCAATCCAATTTTGGGTCATCAAAGCATTCACAATTTTTCATTTTCACCGTCAAGAGATCAACCTTCTAGGGTTTGTATACCCTATTTAAAATCTTGGAACAAAAATTGATCTTTCAATCCGATTTAGGGTCATTAAGGGTCAAAATTAGCATCTTTTTCAGATGAAATAATACATAATTCATCTCATAGAGGCATCCCACTATTCCGTTTTCACAGTCAAGCTCAACCAGGGTTTGTATACCTATTTCTGTCAATCCAATTTTGGGTCATCAAAGCATTCACAAATTTTCATTTTCACAGTCAAGAGATCAACCTTCTAGGGTTAAGGATCAAAATTAGCATCTTTTTCAGATGACAAATTTATAATTCATCTCATAGAGGCATCCCACTATTCCGTTTTCACATTCAAGCTCAACCAGGGTTTGTATACCCTATTTCTTTCAATCCAATTTTGGGTCATTAAAGCATTCACAATTTTTCATTTACACAGTCAAGAGATCAACCTTCTAGGGTTTGTATACTCTATTTAAAATCTTGGAACAAAAAGAGACCTTTCAATCCCATCTAGGGTCATTAAGGGTCAAAATTAGCATTTCTTCAGATGAATATAATTCATCTCAGAGGCATCTCACTTTTCAGTTTTCACCGTCAAGGTCAACGTGGGTTTGGGTTTGTATACTGATAGGAGAGAATAAATAGGGATTGGATTGGAGACCACTCTTTGACTCGTTCCTATGAAGATTATCACAAGAGCCTCGTTCTTTGTTGAACAAGGCTACATTTCGAGGAGATTCGGAGGTTCACGAGGAGACCTCACCCTTCGTCAAAAAGGCTATATTTCGAGTAATTTTGAAGGATTGTGAGAAACATATTCTTTGTCGAAAAGAAGATGGACTTTTGAGAAGTTTTTGAAGATTTTTAAGCCCTTAACTATATTTGTTTTCTATTTTAAAGAGTTTTTAGTTTTTAAGAATAAAATGTAGTATAAATTTGTACTAAATTTTATTTTTAAAAACTAGAAACTCTTTTCAAAATAGAAAAGAAACATGCTCACATATTTCCTTACATATTTCCTTCAGAATTAGTAAAAAACATAAGATAATAAGGAAAAATTATTCTAAGTTCACATGAGTTTTCGTCATATCTCCTCAAAATATCAAAACATAAAATGACAAAAAATTTATTTTATGGACAAGAAATTTATTTTAAAGTCCCGATGCAAGATGGAGTCCAATAAGTGAGTAAATATGATAAAAAACCATAAAGGTTGAAGCGACTATCAAAGTTATCAGCAGTTAACACCACTTGAAAATCGAGGTCCTAGGCACAAAAAGAAAAAGACTGTAAACACGAAGAAACGATCGTGAAGGAAAGGCCCACGAAAGGAAGTGCCTATAAATATTATAAAGTTTTATATTTCGGAGACAACTTTTTGCACTACACACACTGAAATTCTGCATCAAGTCGAACACCAACTATCAAGAGGCTCGCCGTCATTGATGATCATTGTTGCTAGAACACATTTACATTTCTGCATTTTATTTTTTGCAATTTAGTTCTTGTTCAACACATTACTGTAAACTTTTACATTCAGTTCTATGCTGGTTTTATTGTTCTATTACTATTTTTGTTCCCTCGTTATTCTACTATTCCTGTCTAATACTCCACTTTACAACGTCAATTTGGTCATTATGCTTAACAGCACATTTAAAAAAAACTCAAAGAGGTCTAAAATTCAACCCCGCTCTTGATTTCGCAAGTTTGCATATACGATTGACTGCACCATAGAATGATCAACATCCAATGAAGAAGCTCGTTGCTTTTTATTCTCTCTCACTCCCTACGTTCAGCTATTCGGGTTTAATTCAACAACGCGTCGATAAAATAAAAGAAATCGTTTGAATTAGAGTGATGGTTATACTTATATATTGGCATCACAGTAGTGTTGTCTTTTCTCGTGCATATGGGTCTAGGCCGGGCCCAAGTCCAAGACGACAACAAAGATTTTTAAAATTTAATTACTGAAAAAAAAGGAAACATAATTACTTTTAAAAAAATTTAAAACAGTATTATTTAAAATTAACTAATTATTAAATGAAGAAGCATGCACACTGGTTACCATTTATTTATTTTTTAAACACCAATAAACTTCTAATTATTTTTCTTTTTTTCTTGAAAACAGAAAGATGGGAGAAAGAGAAATCCTGAAGTGGTGGATCAAAATCATAGAAACTCAAAAAGGCATGCAAAAGTGAAGAAAATGAGGAATCGTAAAATATCAACCGTGAAAAAGGAAGTACCTGTTTGTCATCGGAATCCTGAACGGGATTCAAAGCGGAAGAATTTTGAGCGATTGTGGAGGCAAAGCGGCACGAATTGAGAAGGGAGAGTGGCGCAATAGGATTATGAATTTGAATGAGGTTACTGAAATTATTGGGGCGAATTGGATTGGTTCGAGAAGCCGAAGAGGTTGCAGTTAGGCTCGTCTTTGATTTGAAATGGGAGAGGATGAAATTCCATTTCCTCATCGTGAAAGAAGACAGCGACGTTCGGAGACCAAGTTACGAAGGACAATCGAATTAACAAACACAGTGAACCTTTTTACAATTTATAATTATAGATAATAGTATTAATTAAATTCGCGTTGGCAGAGTTGCGTTTTCGAGGATTCGTTTTTGATGCCACTGCCACGTCAGTTCAGCGCTAGCCCTTGTTGTAATTATCATCATCACTTCAGTGTTCAGCTTAACAAAACGCTGTGTGTTCGGTTTTTCAAGAAAACGTTGTATGGGTGGGTGCGGATTGGGTTGGGTTGGGCTGGGTTGGGCTCACTTCTAATTCCAAATGCACTGCACATAGTTGCTGTGTGCTTTCTCTTGGGCTGCCCTTGTTAGGCCTTGGGTCTGCGTCTGTCGTTACTGGGTTCCCTATGCCTTTGCTTTCTAGATGTGGCAGCATATAATAGCAACTAGTTAAACTCGTTATAGATTAATATTAATTATTATTTAAAATTTCAAAATAAAACTATAAAAGATATAAACATTCAAAGAAAATAAAATATTTTAAGAAATTGAAGAACGAAATATTTTAAAGAAAGCAAAGATTATGCTAGATATACTGAAAATGAATATAAGATTTATTTATACATATATCATTCAAAAGTAATTATTTACTTATTTTAAATAACATATTATACGTTTTAAAAATAGTAATGGAGTATCAAATAAATTAAAAATTGTGTAAGGATTTGCATAATGAAATTACTTTTTGAGAACTATAAATCCAATCAAATGATTAAATTCGTAAAAAAAAATATTATTAAAGTTATTAGAGGTATCGGTTAGTGAATTTCAGTCATTTTATCATATCCTATTCTGCATTATTTGAAGCTATATTAAATTATAATTAGTAGAGTATCAGTGAAATAATAATTTTTTAAAATGAATTAATAAATATATGTATGATATTTTATAGATACAATTTTTATGATTGAGTGATAAATTTTTGTAACACTAAAAATGAATGAATTATTTATAAATATAAAAATATATATACATATATAAATTAAGTTTTAAAAATTGTAACACATAAAAGTAAACTTATTAAAAAACATAAATTTTAAAATTATGTATTAAATAGTAAAAATTTGAGTGTGCACGACAAATATGTTCATAAATTTATCAAAATATAAGTATTATATTTAAGAAATTGTAATGGTACACTATAATTTAATTTTTAAATATTGTATATAAATTCCAGCAATGCTAATTACGATAATATTTTTTTATTAACAATAAAACTATTATATATATATATATATATATATATATATATATATATGTATGTATATATATATAACCCGAAAAGAAACTATCGTGTTACCTTATTTTTAATTATGAGATAAGGTACTAATTAAACTAAACATAGTAACAATTCTAACAATGTTAATTAAAATAACAAAACTTATTATTATCATTTTTGTTAATAATAAAACTATTTTTGTTGTATACAAAATTTAAATTACAAAACTTATCTTAGTTTGGGAAAGAAAAAATTTTCTCGCATTACCTAATGTTAATCAAGCCAATTATATATTAAGATAAAAAAAATACATAGTAGTATATTAATAATGAACTTAATTAAGTAGTTTAATTGGTTCAAAAGTTATACTTTTTAAATTTAATTTTTAAAATAAATTTTATTAAGATATAATCTTTAACTTTTTAAAGCTATTAAAAATTGTCTTCAACTATCACGAATTGAAATATGTTAAATGATAAGTTAAATAATAAAACGAGCATTTTCACGTTATATATACTTGATAATTATTTTAAAAATTTTATTATTTATTATTTAATATTATCAAAATTTTACTAAAAATATTTATGTTATTTTAAAAAATTATTAATTAATCTAAATATTTTTATTCTTTTTTTTTTTCTAACCTCCCTCCTTTTTTAATTGTCACTATTGTTATCGTTATCATTTTTTTTTTTTTGAGTTTTTCGACTTGCAACTAGTGGATTTATTTTATCTTGTCATGTGCCACACAACCTTATTCATTGTATCTCTATTGGCGCTACGACGTGTGTTCACACGTCACCTATAATCATCCTTCTTCGAATTTGATCATTTTTATTAGAGTTATTTGCATCACACATGGCAATGTGTTTAGTGCCTTCTTTTTTAAGTCATTGTTCATCTTGTCTAACTCATCTCGTCTTAACAATTTTGGATTTGTAGTCATTTTTTATTTTCAATCTTTGTATATTTCTTTTTTTGTCTCGTTTTCGTCTATCAAACCTCTTTTTTTCTCTTGTTCGCAATTATGGCATCTTCAACCTCTTCCAAGGTAGATGTGAGGTGAGAGTGGGGAAAACATAAAGCAATGCACACTAGCCATTTAAGAAGAACCAAACATAGAGAAAACCAAGGTATCTTTGACTATAATCTTTGTTTTTATCATTCCTCTCCACCATGGTGAACACCCAATATTGAACCTGCCATGTCCAAACTTCTCTAAAAATCACCACAAATCACTACATTTGGATTGTCATAAGCCATCCTTCAAAACAATTACTCAAATCATCATGACCTATACTAATAGCCAATAACCAAAAATCATCGCTCAACATTGCCAAAAAACTAACACATTCTAGTTCTCCATCATCGAAAATGCTAACACCTACTATTACACCTATACAAATCCAACCACAAATCATAAGATACATAACTAACTATCACCACGAGTCAAATTTGTCACTATAGGTCTTTATTCCGTTTATTGCTCAACTCGTCAGAACAATGATGGTAGCAATAGAAGTAGTGGCAAAAAAAAGAAATGTTGAATAAAAATTAAAAGTATTTAGATTAATTATAAAATTTTAAAATAACATAAATATATTTTTTAGGTTTTTTTTGCAATATTGACCTTTAAATAATTTAAATAAAAAATAATTATTAAGTAAAGATGATGTAGCATTGATGAAATGAATTTCTATTATTTAATTTATCACTTAATAAAACTCAGCTAATAATAGAGATCAATTTTTAATAGATTTGGAAAGTAGAGACTACATTCAAAAAAATTTTGAGAAATTAAATCTAAAATGCACAACTTTCAAAAGAACTAAATATTTAAAAAAGTCTTAATAATGATATTACAAATAAAAATCAATTTTAATACACTAACGGTGTAAGATTACATTGTTATGAATTATCATATTAACAATACTAATTAATTCCTATAATAAATAATATAAAAATTATATTCATGATGTATTTTAATTAGTTGATAGTATAAAAAATTTTACACTAATAATATACCAGCTATAAACTTTTTTAAAAAAGAAGTACATTATACACATTTACAAGAATACCTGTGGATAAATTATATAAGTAAACATTTATGTTATTATAAATTTTTTCCCTTACATGTATATCCTAAAGTAGTTTTTGATCCATTTAATGCCCGTTTCATTTTGCTAACTCGACTCAATTTGGATCCTAGAGAGATATTCAAGATTTGTCCCATTTGTGCTGGCATTAATTTTTGCCATCACTAATCTACATGTAGAAGAGGTCCTAATCTAACGCGTTCATTCCAAATGATGCACGTAACTGAGACATTGTAATCAGTGCACAACTTATATATCTAACATTAGAATACATACAATCTAATTAGGCATGCTTATTTCTTCCAAATCATCATCCAACGTCAGATAAACTTCGTCTAGCCATGAAAGCTCTGTTCCACTGTCGTCGTCATCACTATAGCAGTAGTTTACACCTTGTTGAGACTTATTCTTTTCATACACTCTGCATAAAACCCACTTGCTCCAACTTTGATCCTGTCAGAGAGAAATTAAATCAATTAAAACAAGGCTCATAAATCTCTGCCAGTAAATTTAATTATTGGCTCACATATTAATTAAATAAAATCACTAACATGTTTTCGTCTTCTAGTGCCACTTCGATATGACGCAGTGTCAATCCCAGAAGAACAAATATGATATTCTTGCATTAACCAATTGGTTTCAGTACCAAGTGGAGCTTCGCCAATGTGGAATGCCAAGTACTTCTTCATCCCCACTTTCTTCTTAACGGTTGACAATATAGGTTCTGTCACACCTATTTCCTTCCAATACCCATTTTCTGCAGTTCTGTTTTCCTTCACTTTGGCGAAGAAATAGTATTGATTTCCACTTGACAACGCCTTACCTGTATAATATTCAACACATACATGCATGCATTTGTTATGTGTCAGCATATTAACACTAAAAAATATTACAATTTTTAATTAAAACTTATTATTCATTAATTTCATATTACGTACAATGTTATTAAACACTTTTTAAAATAAATTCTAGAGATTGACCTTGATAAGAAAAAAAAAAGAACATTAATAATAATTGAGTGACGAAACTAACACACTAAGCATACCATTTAATTCCCAAGGGTGAAGCTGAGAGAGATCAAGATCAGGGATGATGTTGGGATGGCAAGGTATAAGAGAAGCCTTACAATAGAGAAAGTGAAGGACAAGTTCTTCATCAGTTGGAGAGAAAAAGAAGCCAGGAGGAAGGTTGGCGCTTCCATCTGCCATATTCTATAATGTTGAATTTGGTAGTGGACTTAGCCACTACAAGTTAGTTTTGTCACTATATATAACGGGAAAGAGAGAGAGATTTTGGTGGATTGTTATTCAAAAAAGGGGTTGAGTTGCTGTAAGAAAGACGGCGGTACGTGGAATACCATCATAAGAAAGTAGGTCCGAGAAGGGAAAAGCCGGCCAAGGAAACTAACAAAGCAAGTTAGCTACTACATTGAAAACGTAAGTTAACATTAAATTTATTCAATATATATAGTAATCAGTTTAATTAGGAAGGATAAGCATTAAGGCACCTGAGACCCACCTTTAATTATATGCATGGTGCATTAAATTTTTCCACGTTTGTTTAATTATCAATTCTTTTCTTAACCTAACTGGCATAATCCATGACCCTTAATGATGATGATGATTATGACAGTTTCCCACCCGTTTAATTATTGCATTTGCATGCAAATTCACATAAGGGACACGGTGTCATATTCCGCATCGATATTCTTTGGATAAACTAACTATTAATAATATTTAAAGGGGAGAATTTTCTTCATTTTCTTAAAAATACAGGTTAATTTTGGTTGAAAATTCAAGATTTTGTTTGAATTAGATAAACTAAATATAAATTTATCTACCACTTAAAAATAAGTAAATTTTTACTCTTATTATAATATATATGAAGAGGGAGACATAAAATTCCAAGTTAAAAATGTCACCGATTAGTTTGAGTTTCGCAAAGTTTCTGTCTATTTTTTACCTGCATATTTGTATGGAAAACTAAGAACGAGGGAGGGCCTGAGTAAAATACTAAAGTATCCCAACATTCTTGCCGCATTTAATAAACCAAAGCCATACTCATATTTACTTTGTTAGGATAATAATTTTATTATTAATTCATATCTTATAAGTACTAATACACACACATATCTCCATTATCCATATGTTAGAATTAATTTTAAAATTTAATATAAAAAGTATTTAATAAAAATGAATTACTTAATATTTAAAATATATAATTATGTATTAATTAAATTTATTATTATTATATATAACTACAAGTATGAAACTGGTAAAGTATTATAATAACTAGACTTGCAATTATATTCAAATTTTTAAAATAATTATAGAGATTCAAATTCAAACTTTTTTGTTAGACAAAACTTTAATTAAAAAATGTTTAAGAGAGTATTCAATAATATATTTTTTTAAAATTTGTAAAAATAATTTTGCTTTTATAAATATTTTTATCTATTTGAATAAAATTTATTAAAATTATATTCTAATTTTTTAACAAATTGTATAATTAAATGTTTAACATAAATTCATATATTAAATAAATATTAAATTATTTACACAAATCCAATTCATATGTACGAAAACCCACGTAGAATAGTTTTCATTAAAAAAAATTAGTATTTAAAAATATTTATAATTTTGATTATATAAATACAGCAATAATTAAAAAAAATGGGCATTATAATGATATCATTGTCAGTGACATCTGATCTCAGATGTGGTCAACATAATTGCACAAGTGTGTGGATAAATCTGAACGATGGGCCACTGACATGAGAAAAGATCCATTTGAGTAATACGCGTCAAATTGAGAGCGCCGTTGTTCATCGTCGCGCCATATGTTCACACGTACCTTTCATTTTAGTTAGCTTCATCACCGATAAAACTTAGAGATGCTGTTCATTGATGACATACAATTGACACCCTAAAGATTAAATCATTAATTCCAAAGGCAAATCCATTTCTGATTTTAATCATTTGCAGTGTTAGAAGTGTTCGATATGGTAATCAGTTGAGGTTCTAAATGCAAACTACACGAGGATATATATATATCGATGGTCAACAAAATGAATCCAAGCCATTAATTGTTCTTCTGTATTTCTTCAAATTAGTAGGCCGGGACTCGGGTGTTTCTTAAGATAACCAATAAAACAGTTAATAAGAGGTTGATTTTATAACTTTATTCTTTTAAAGTGATTTTTTAAAAAGTAATTTTTATTATGTTTACTTTTTTTAAAAAATTATTACAAAACATGTTTACACTATCAATTTATTTTTATTAAAAAATTTTATATGATTTAGGAAAAAAAGTATCTTTCTTTTCAAATTTTGTTATTTTCCTTAAGTTAATTATGACTAGAAAGAAGCATTTCATGGTTTACGCTAACGTGCCAGCTGCAAACTAGTATTTGTGATCATTACTCCAATTCTTCGACCCCCTTCGATCATCTCTTACAAAACTGTCTTATTTAAGTAATGGCAATAATAATAATTATATAAGAAAGTTATTCCAGTACTCAATCGGACAAATATGAGAAAAATTAATGAGTCTTAGTGGGAACTTGGTTGTATTACGTAAACAACAAACCAATAATAGTCGACAAACTTTGTGGATTAATATCTGCTTCATAAGCCATCATTAACGCTTCACTAAAAAGATAAAGTTTATGTGCTCTCTTGTGGTAGTTGGCAGGTCACTTTTTAGCCGGCACTAAATTGATCCAAAGACAAGTGTTTTAACTGTGTGTTGTGTTAGCTTTTTATCATTGCGGCATTGGCACTTAAACCTTATCTCTATCCCTGTGGCCCTTCAAAGCCATGCATAGCAAGGAAAGAAAAACCATATAAAGTAGTAGGGAATAGTGGAGCTTTGTTTGATAGTGCGAAAGAACCTTTTCAACGGGGGGGCAAAAACACGTATACAGTAACCTTCTACTGTTGTGTCAATTTTTGACATGTTAGATATGTGCTTTTTCTTCCACACAACAAAGATTTAAGTTCACGTTGTCATTTTAGTGATTTTACTATTACCAACTCACCAAAGTGTGCCTTGAATGGTCTGCTTTCTCACCATCCTATCAACCCGTCCTTGCGGATATGAAAATTATTTTGTGCATAACTTTTAGGGACAACCTTTAGTTGTCCTTTTTCACATTTGGGAGCATTTTATGAGATGTCATATATGCAGAAAATCTAAAAAAATATATAAAATATATATCGGTTCTTCTGATAGCTTTCATTTTGATGTTTATATATGAAGAACAAAGGAACGCATAGTGCTGCTGCTTAGGACATATATATCTTTGCTGGTGTTTCTAGCCAAAATAAAAGGGAGTATATTAAAGCCCCGATAATCACTTACTATTCAATCTTGAATGTTGAGAGCAGCAATAATCTTATTATATTACCAGCATTATACGTATAATTAAAAAGAATTACAATTTTTCTTCTTCAACTTTTTTTATCCTTATGGAAAGATTTATTGAGGGAATCTCATAATCTCCGAAATTCATCTATCACCAGCTAGTCTAGCAATCTAAGTAGTGATGATAATATTGGTATTTGGTAATGGTACATTCGTCCAAACAAAGGGAACAACGTAAAGTGCATGACTAGAAACGCCTTCCAGAATCAAATAATTTTAAATCACTCGGTTAATCTAAATTGCATCAATTATAAAACCCAAGGCTTTGTTGAAAACATGAATCCTACTAAGGTCGTGTGTCGGTAAACTTTTAAAAAGGTCTTTTTAAGAGAAAAGTTAATATAAAAAATAATAAAACTTTTTTATAAGAAATATGTAACTTATATTTTTTGAGAAGTTCTTAAAAAATCTTTCATTTAAATTTTTTAAAATTTAAAGAGATAAGTTATTTTTAACTTATAAAAGAAATTTTATTCATTATTTATTCTAATTTTTTTATATTAAAAATTCTCTAAAAAACCATCTAAATATAATCTAAGTATGATATAACTGGATAGTTCAACGGGTTTAATATTAATGATGGTAGTTTTTTCTACTAATTTTTTAAAATAACATTGATGTTATTATCATGGGACACATCACATAAATATATTTTCAAAATATTGTTATATTTTTATTTTTTAATGAATGTTTAAAGATATACTATAAAATCTAATAAATAATATTTTTATAAAAATTATAATAAGTAATAGTAAATGTAGAGATAATAAAATAAGTCAATTCATTTAAGTTAGCTAAATTATAAGAATTGATTTAAATTTTAAGTCTAAACTAAGTCTTAATTTTTTTTTAGTCAAGTTTAGATTTACTCGCTTTATTTATATGTAATATAAGTTCGAGCTAAATTTAAACAGCTTAAATTGAAAGTATTTTTTTTAGCTAATCCAAAATAATCTAAATCAAACTAGCCTGATATGAGTCAAAATAATTTATTTTATTATTGATTTTAATAAAAATGTATTGTGTATAATTTTTTTTATCATATATCTTACGACACGTATTTAAAATAAAAATATCCCACAACTGATACCGAAATGTAAGGCATGAAATTGAATCACTTTTGGATATTTCTCCTTTGCCTACAGCGATACACGAAGCATAAATGCTTTTATTTGAATGGGTCTTATGTTAAAACACTCGTGTGCTTTTAAGAGCTGCAATTTTTTTTTCCATTTTTTAATTTATCTGTTTAAAAAAAATTTAATTATTTTATAACTGAAAAATAATAGGTCAAATAATAAATAATTTTATGTTAAAAATGTAGAATAAAAAGCATAAATTTTTAAACGTAAGTTTTCGAATTATGATAAAAATATTTTTTATATCATTTATTTTACTTTTCTGCACCATTTAATAATTTTAATTTTTATTCCTTCAACCAATATATCAAAATTTTTATGAATTTACACCTTTCTTATTTTAATAATTATTTAATTTCTTTGTATTTCAATTTTGGATAATAAAGCAGGAGGTACATGAAGAGAGTCGTGGATTAAGGAGAAGGAGAAACGTGTGACGCTCCAGCTAGATCTCGTCCTACACAGCACCTCACGGGTTGCTTTGCTTATTTGCTTATTTGCTTTTATTCAATATGAAAAGTTCAGTGGCGCCTCAACATATCAGAATCACCAAAACCAGTGATCGGTCCCAATACACAATTGACACGCAAATTGTTCAGACAGAACATAGTTTGTTGAAGGAGATTAGAGCGAGAAATAATAACAGTAATCTGAATCACAATGCAAATGAACAAAAAAAGACCAGCAAAACTCCCTTAAATCTAATAATTCCTTTGAATTATTATGCTATACACATACGTCAATTAACTTTTATGTGTACAATCTCATTTTCTAACACCTTAATAACATGCATGAATGAATGCTCGTTCTCCGCAAGTAGGGTCCTCTTTCGAAGGTAAATCAAAGGGTAGTATACAGTGACACAATTAACAATGTACAAGGATAGAAGGAATAACTGTTTCTGCAAAAGACAAAAGAACTGGCCATAATTAGTGTCTTCTCATTCAGGTACAGGTTTAAGACAATTATAAGCCAATTCATACTTGTTTGAAGGAAGAGAGAGACAAAATAATAATTAAAATATGTTCGCAATGTAAAAATTTATTTTATATCATCATTTAATTGTATTTTAATTAATTAATAATATAATTTTTTTATTAAAATTAAACTAAAAAGGAAAAGAAAATTGAAAAATTAAAGGATTGATTTGGACCGTAAACTTGTTAGTGAATAACTTTTCTTGTCTAATCAAAGAAAAGCTCGTTAAGTTCCAATATTTTAAAGTGGTTAGGAATGGATTGGACTTTGACTCATTTTGTATTATTATTATTGAAATTAACTAAAACTTAGTGGTGAGTGGAAGAGGGGTGGGATTTCGAGTTATTGAAAGGTGAAAAGAAATGTTCACGGACAAGTGATTTCTTTAAAGAAAAAATGTATTTAAGATAATATTTTTTTCTCTCTTCATAATCCGCATAAGTCTAATGAATTAGGTTCACTTTAAAGAAATTTATCCGTAAGTATTTAAATAAAAGAAAAATAAAAAGATAAAATATATTAATTTTTATGTATAATTTATGAAGTCGTTAAATAATTTTTAAAAAAATTAAAATATATAAATTATTTTTAATTTATATAAAATTATTTTCCTCTTTATTTATAAATATTTATTGATAAATTATGTAATTTACACTTTGAAGTGGGGGTTTAGTAGCCCCACTTAATTAAGTAATTTTTCTTTAGAAAAAAATTCATTGGCCATGCTCGACAAAATTTTGTTGGAAATAATATTCTGGTGTCTATTTTTAAGTCAATCTAGCTGATAATGTTGCACCATTAAACTCATCTTATCATTATATTTTCCTGAGAAAGGCCTTCACTCAATTCCTTAGTGAAATCACAAAGATTGTTTATCTTACAAAGAAGATATCATTAAGTTTAAGCAACTCTTAACTTTTCAGGAGCTGCAAACTTAATGACTTGGTCAAGTAGCAAAGAGATGAAAGGCTCCCTTGGTTTTGAAGCATTTCGAGCTAGAAATAACTTTTTAGTTTTGGTAATAAGAGGGATAAGCTAATCGTTTTATGAGAATTTTTCATAAAGATATAATTATATTCAAATCATCCTTAGACTTATAGGACACAGAAACAAGTTGATGCTCATGTCCAATTACAAAGCTTGGGATGATTTGGTTGTAGTAAAAATTACAAAATATAGGAACAAAATTTATAGCATGAAGCATGTGATTTCACTGCCTTCAAGGATTATTTGCCACACATAATAGTTTTAGTAATGAAACATCCCTAAGACTTAACAGGCTTTTCTAGAATAAATCTAATTTAATGAACGGTCAGAAATACAATGTTGTTAGCCCAATCAATCACAAATGAAAAGGAGAAGAAAAAAGAAGAAAATAAAGAAGAAAAAAAATGAATATGCGCAGAGAGATAGATAGGTAGATAAATAAAAAGATAGATAGATAAGTAGTGATAAAAGAGGTAACAGTGGGAGATATAATGAATAAGATTTTGAGCTAATAAAACTTCCAATCAATTAAGTTAAAATATCTCACGAAAATATGTTAGAAGTCAAAATTTTATCTCTTAAAAATTTTAAATAAATTAATCAAGTAAAATTAATTCTCATTAAAACTTTTAAAATACATGTAAAATATTCAACATTTATTAACTTTTTAGCATCACGAAATTTCAGCCACAAACTTGAGGACCAAAGGGACCATTACTTCTTTAATTTCCAGTTAATTCCTTGTGTCCTCACATGTAACGACGAAATCCTTCTGGTGAGTACTTTTGGTTTTTTCCACAATTACGTCATTAACCCTTTAGGCTTTTTCTTTTTCACACAAATAGAAGAAAACTCTTCTCTAATCAATTTCACAAAATGCACAAATTAAATATTCTATACTTAAATCACAACTAAGTAAAGTAAGAGAAAGTGTTAGGTCTCCTGTTCAACGAATCAACCGTTACTCCACCTTTCAGTATTTAGGTTAAGTCGTCCATGAATGTTTAAGTACAACGATTATTCCCTTTAACAAGGACATCGTCACCTTTTTCCATATAATTTTGCTCACTCACTTGCTACTTGTAAGCAGCTACGCATCTTTTCTTTTATTCAAAAAATTGCACATAGAGATTAGTTCCCTTCAAGAGCTAGTACATGTAGATCTTAACTTTTATGTAATAAATGACAGTAGAAGCTGATTTTTACAAAAAATAATCTCTGAAGCTCTACCAATTTTTCTGCGAAAGAGGAAGATTCTAATGTGGGAGACCTCTAGTGGAATCTACAGAGTTTCGCCCTATGCTGTTGCTAATGGCCTAGTTTACTTGCCATTTTTTTATTCAAGTGCCTTTATACTGGCTTATTCATCGCAACGGAACTTCATGGCGTTTTTGCACTTTTTTATGCTAATTTGGATAATTCTGTATACCGCAAACTTGGTTGTGGTATGTTTCATTGCTGTAGTGCCTATTTATTGTTGGGAATTCAGTGATCACTGGTGCCATGGGTTCATTTTTCTTATTCTCTTACTACGTGATTTCAAAGCATGAAAATCCAGTTTTGAAAATCCAAAATACTGGATTTTCATGCATTTTATATCTCTTGAGTATCCCTTCAAAGGGTTCCTAATAAATGAGTTTCCACCTCAAAAAAGTGCTGAAGTACATTTTTGGGGCATGTGCGGCTAGAAGAGAGGATGTACATAAAGAAGGGAATGGAGGGGAGAGTAGTTGATGGAAGAATGTTGGGGTGATCGTGTGCTTCCTTGGTTTACACGTTCATTTCTTATGAAAATCTTCGGTACAGATGCTCACACGGAGTCATGCTCTGAAAAGTATGACGACTCGCTCTCTCTTACGAGGGTTCACATATCTTGGATTTTTCTGCGGATAGCAGAGAAAGAATATATAAAATTTTATCAGCTAAAAAATGTATAGAAAAAGATGTTTCACACCATGGCTCTCTCCTCTTCCCTCATAATTTTCAATACGTGCTTGTTGTCTAACAATAACACCCTGGTTCACCAGTTTTGTTCCCAAAAATAATGAAAGAAATATGTTGCTCGAGTTTTCAGCTGGGTGATGATTGTTTTTCAGATAAGTCGATTTTTTTTATCATATTATGAAGTATTTTGGTAGTCACGACACACCCGAGCATTGGAACTTGGAAGGCTTGAGTGTTACACAGCTTATATCTCCTATAGTGAAGATTGGGTTATGCAGTAACTTAAATATATGAACTTTTCACCAGGCTTGCTCAGAAAGTTTAATTTCAATTACAACACTATAACCCGGGCATCAGTATTATATAGCATATATCTCCCATCCTGCAGGGGATGGTATGTAACTAAAGATTAATACCGTAACGAAGCAACTGAGAAACAATCTGAGAAGTGAATATTCTCTACTCACATAGTCCTGCTATTCCTTTTTATTGTAGTTTTTACGTCCGTGAATGCTAACAGCAGCCAAGTCGCCATCTGATTTACAGGACGCGTCCATTTGGTAAATGTGGCACTCAACCTTTTTGAGCTCATCTTTCTGGCAATCAAACTAAGCATATAATTAAAATCAATGTTTTAAACTGCAACAAAGTTGGCTGGTTGAAAGTATTTACTTCTGTTGCAAATTGCAATGAAGCCAGGGGTACGTTCAAGGCTCAGCTGCTACAGCTTACAAGCTGATCCATTTAACTTAGATCCCCTAGAAATATTTTGGAGGAACCCTCATCTCAAATTTCTAGCCTTCGAAATATCTTTGTAGTGAAGGGTGCCAAAGCTAATAGCCAAAAGAATTTTATTTTATCCGACTGCAGCATCGTCCTCCATTTCCATTTCGCAAGGTAAGATGAGCTCAAAGTCAATTTCCTCCTCACAAATCTCATCATCATCAACTTCTGGAACGTAGCCGGCACGTTTCATCTGTTCTGTGAGAATTTTCAGAACTAAATAGATGTCCTTCTTATGAGGGTGCTTTTTATCTTTCACCATGAAAACATGCACACGACTCTGAATCTCAATCCAACTGCAACCTGGTTGCTTAACTACTCCCTGTTGCCGCATCTGTTTCCGGACTCTCACCACATCTTTCCATCTACCAAGCTCTGCATACATATTTGAAAGAAGAACATACGGTCCAGAATTCGAGGGATCAATCTGCATGAGCTTTTCCGCCACATACTTTCCTAATATAATGTTTCCATGAACCTTACAAGCACCAAGTAAAGATCCCCAGACAACAGCATCAGGCTGCATTGGCATTGTCTTTATCAAACTGTTTGCTTCATCAAGGCAACCAGACCGACCCAGTAAATCAACCATGCATGTATAATGGTCCTTCATTGGTTCTAAGCCATGCTCAGTCCTCATAGCTTGGAAGTAATGACGGCCTTCTTCTACAAGTCCTGCATGGCTACATGCAGATAGAACTCCTATCATAGTTACGTGATCTGGTTTTTCTCCAGATACCAGCATTTTCATGAAAATTTCAAGGGCCTCGGTACCATAACCATTTTGGGCATATCCCACTATCATGGCATTCCATGAAACAATATCCCTTTCTACCATGTGCTCAAAAACCAGGCATCCATCTTCAACCAATCCACATTTCATGTACATGTCAATGAGAGAATTCCCCACAAAAATATCAGAGTCTTCTCCAGACTGGAACCAAAACCCGTGCTTCAAAATGTGAGTATGAGCCTGTCTACCAAGCTTCAGATCAGAGAGATTTGCACATGCATTAAGTAGATTCCCAAAGGTGTAATGGGTTGGCCAGACAGATTCCCTCTTTAGGAGGAGGAAAAGTCTAACTGCCTCTTCATTCTCTCCATTCTGTGTGTAACCCGCAATAAGCGCATTCCAGGATACCACATTCCTCTCCATCATTTTTGAAAACATCAACCTCGCTGCTTTGACACTTGCTGCCCTAGCATATCCACTAACCATGGAAGTTTCAGACACCACGTCCCTAAACGGCATCCTATCAAAAACCAATCGAGCTTCATTTACTCTACTGCATTTTGCATACATATCAACCAATGCATTGCCCAAAACAAGGTCATTCCGGAACTTATCCCATTTCATAACACGAGCATGAATTTGCAAACCTTCTCTAATTGCAGATAAGCTCGCGCAAGCACTGACCACACTGGCCAGAGTAATCTCATCAGGTTCAATCCCACTATGCATCATCCCAACAAAAACCTCTAGAGCTTTTCCTGCAGGACCATTTTGCTCATAGCACGTGATCAAACTGTTCCAAGAAACTATATTCCTCACAAGCATGCCATCAAAAGCCCTTTGAGCACAAGCCACCACCCCACACTTAGAGTACATATCAACAAGAGCAGAACCAATGTAAACATCTGACGAGTAGCGAGACTTCGATATCAAAGCATGAATTTGAACCCCCGTGTTCAAATCTGTCAACCCAGCACAAGCACTAAGAACACTGCCAAACGAATACTCATTAAGTACAAAATCCTCAATATGCATGTCAAGAAAGAACTTCAAAGCTTCCTCAAAGCGATCGTGCTGTGCAAAACCCGACACCATTGCATTCCACGAGCACTGGTCAGGCTCTGGCATCAACTTAAAAACGCTCAGAGCCTCATTAAGGTTACCGGACTTCGTCAAAACGCTTAAAATCGCGTTATAACTGAAAGTGTTCCTCTGTGGCATATGATCAAACACCTTGCGTGCGTCCTCCACAGACCCGCATTTTCCATAAGCTTCAACGAGCCTGTTCTGAATGAAGATTTCAGAGGAAAACCGAGTCTTAAAAATTCGAGCATGAACACGACGCGCGTCAATTCCTGACTTTGAACGAACGCAAGAGTCCAATAGCTTCGCGAAAGGCGAAGAATCGGGTAAAGAAAGGTCACTCACCAATTTTTGAACGAACCCATTTCTACCCATTACATAACCTTATCGAAAAACCCTTAATTTGAAGAGGGGGGGGGGGGGGGGGGGGGGGGTCGGTCCCATTAACGAAACCTCGTACCCGTGTTGTCCCCTTTTAGTTGATTCGCGCTTTGAGTTTGATTCAGAGAACGCAACACGACCATGCTCCCCAACGACGTCGTTTCCATTGAAAACTGCTTCTCCCTAATTTCAAAGTGTATAACGATTAGAAGGGTGACGCTTGGAAATGCTGTGCACTGTCACCTTATCAAAACCGCACTCTTCTTCGACGCTTTCCTCGCTAACGGTCTCATCGGCGCGTATTCCAAGTGCGGCTGCGCAGAAAGTGCACACAAGGTCTTTGATGATTTTCCCAACAAGACCACTCGTTCGTGGAACATGCTAATCTCGTTTTACTCAAAAATGGGCGTTTTCGATAAGGCTTATAAATTGTTCGATAAAATGCCTCAACGAAACCTCGTTAGCTATAACTCGTTAATTTCGGGTTTAACGGGCCACGGGCTTCATAAGGATTCGGTTAACCTCTTTCGGGTGATGCAAAACAGTATTAACGGTTTGATGTTAGATGGGTTCACGCTAGTCAGCATAGTTGGGAACTGTGCTTGTTTATGTAATGTTAAATGGTTGCGTCAGGTTCAAGGGGTGTCAGTTATATGTGGCATGGAGTGGAATGTGATTCTCAACAACGCTTTGATTGATGCTTATGGGAAATGTGGCGAACCCAATTTGTCGTTTGCTGTGTTTTGTTGGATGCCAGAGAGAGATGTTGTGTCTTGGACATCAATGGTTGTGGCTTACACTCGGGCTAGTAGATTGGATGAGGCTTGCAGGGTATTTGAGGATATGCCGTTTAAGAACACGGTTTCTTGGACTGCTTTGATCACGGGTTTTGTGAGAAATGGGTGCTGTGGTGAAGCTTTGGATATTTTTCAGCAAATGTTGGAAGAGGGAGTAAGGCCTAATGCTCCAACTTTTGTGAGTGTTCTAGATGCTTGTGCAGAGAAGGCTCTTATAGGAAGAGGTAAACAGGTCCATTGTCAAATTATTAGACGTAGCAATAATGGCAACTTGTTTAATGTGCATGTGTGGAATGCTTTGATTGACATGTACGGTAAGTGTGGAGATATGAAATCAGCTGAAACTTTGTTTGAGGTGGCTCCAATGAGGGATGTGGTGTCTTGGAATACTTTAATAACTGGGTTAGCACAGAATGGTCATGGGCAAGACTCGTTAGTTGTGTTTAGAAGAATGATAGAAGCCAATATAAAGCCCAATCATGTGACTTTTCTTGGGGTGCTATCAGCTTGTAGCCATGCAGGTTTGGTTAATGAAGGGTTAGAATTGGTGGATTTGATGGAAAGGCAATATGGAGTGAAGCCAAGAGCTGATCACTATGCTTTATTAATTGATTTGTTAGGGAGGAAAAACAGGCTCAAAGAAGCAATCAGCTTAATTGAAAAAGTGCCGATTGAAAATAAGAATCACAGTGCAATATGGGGTGCAGTCTTGGGTGCTTGTCGAGTTCATGGGAACTTGGACATTGCCAAAAGGGCTGCAGAAGCACTATTTGAGTTAGAACCAGAAAATACAGCAAGATATGTTATGCTGTCTAACATTTATGCTGAATCTGGCAGATGGGGTGATGCCAATAGGATTAGAATGGTCATGAAGGAGAGAGGTTTGAAGAAAGAAGCAGCTTTTAGTTGGATTGAGTTGAGAAATGGGAGACATGAGTTTGTGGCCAAGGATAAGCTTCATCCACAGATTGGAGAGATATATGAATTAAACAGTAAATTAGTTCTTCATTTGAAGGATGCTGGATATCAACCTTACATTAACTACCTTTTTCCTGAAGAGGATGATGATTTCTACTCCACTCACTAGGCCTTCTGATTACTTGCCTACTTCTGATGTCTCCATGTTTGAAGGAGTCACGCTAGCAGTAACAATGTAATTCTTTTTTCTTATATTAGATATTTCTTTAAACATTTCTTATTTGTTTAAAATTATTTAATATTTTAGATTTTTTTATATATATAATAAGGTATTAATTATTATTCTTAATAATACCTTTATTATTAGAGCCGTTGTTACAAATTAATGATTGTAATAATTTCAGAATTAATTTGAAGGAAAAAATTATTTTTATACATCTTACAAGTTTTATTGGAGACATAACTTACCAGTTCTTTAAACTCTAAAGATAATAAAACTAAAAATAAATCTTTCATGCATAACAAATTCAATTACAAGAAACATATTTATCTTTTCTTTTTTTCTTTTGGATTAGCACGTATCTAAAAGTATCTTTTTTTTTTGTTAGAAAAAGGGGTTCAAAAGCCCAAAACAAAAGACAAACTAACTAAGCACAATGACTAGGACAATCCTGAGCACTATAGTCCAGATACAAGAAAGGCAACAGAGGGGTAGGGGGATCTATAATCTGGAAACAAGAAGCTAGGAAATCTAGCCCTAATTTAGCTAAAAAATCTGCACATTGATTTGATTCTCTACATATATAAGCAAATCTTACAAATCTAATAGATTTTAAAGCATTTCTAATATTACAAAGTAATGAAAATAGAGGGTGGGAAAGAAGCTGGACATTCAATACAAGAGCAATTGCTTCCTTAGAGTCACTCTCAATCCAGATTACTTGAATTTTGGCAGAAATAACCATCTGAATACCAAAATAAATTCCCAAAGCTCAGCAAGGAGAGGAGAGCAAAAACTCAGGCTTCTACTAAACCCAAAATAGAATCTACCATGACAATCTTGAATTAACCCTCCACAGGCAGCCACCCTATTACAATTAGAAACAGCTCCATCCACATTTGGTTTGAATTGATCAGAAGGTGGAGGAGTCCATCTAATCATCCCAAAATCAAAAATTAAGTTGGAAAAAGATGTGGAACTGGACCTGCCATTAAAAGAAAAATAATCAGCATCATATACAAATTTTTGGGCAACACTACTAGGCTGAGAAATGCAATTTTGAAAAACAAAAATATTTGTAGCATTCCAGATATTCCAAATAATACAACCAAACAAGATAGACCAATTATAGAAGCGAGAGCGGTGAGGGTTAGAAAGATTAGACAGTAACCAGTTGACAATTCCCGAGCTGAAAAAAGAGACCCACTGATTTGGAAAAATAAAATTATCCCAAACCTTCTTAGCAAAAAAAAAAATAATCCCGCAATACATGCATAATAGATTCAGGCCCATCCTCACACCTAGGGCAAGAAGACGACTCAGCCATACCTCTAAGAAACCTTTCCTCATTAGTAAATAATCTACCATGAGCTAATTTCCAAAGAAGAAAAGTAATTTTAGGGGGACCTTTCCACTTCTAAATAATTTTGAACAGGTCATTACTACTAGCAGGATAAAGATTAACATTATCCAACATATAATAAGCAGACTTGAGGGAAAATAACCCATTATTAGAACTATTCCAGAAAGCAGAATCAGGCCTTGCAAGTTTAGAAGGGGGGTTAATGTAGAAATGTGCTTACCTATATGGGCAGGAAGGAGGGAGTAGATTTTATCCCAATCCCAGCTGCCTTGGGCAGCAAACAAAGCAACAGGAGCCTCCAACTCAAGCTCAGTGCTGGGAATAACCATATGGTCAAGTAATCTATCAACATGGGGGATCCAATTATCAGTCCAGAATTTAATAGACATTCTATCCCTAACACACCAGCCTAGACCTTGGGAAAATTCAGGCCAAATACTCATTAGATTTTTTCATAAATAGGACTGGCTAGAAACTTTCTTAACACCAAAATTCAGACCAGGACTAAAATTTTATTTTTGATAAAGAACTTGAGCCCATAAACCAGAGGGAGAGGAGACCATCCTCCAGCATAATTTCATGATATAGGCCTTATTAAGTAAATTAAGATCTCTGAATCCTAGGCCACCCTCATTTTTAGGTTTACATATGTATTGCCAGCCAATAAGGTGGCATTTCTGCTTTCCTAATGACCCCCAAATGAACTTCCTACAAAAACAATTGATCTTATTGCAGATAGAGGAGGGAATTACCAGGGATTGCATGATATATGTAGGAATACTCATCAGACAAGCTTGGGCCAGAGTAACTCTACCAGCCAGAGAAAGGGAGTTCATTTTTCAAAGGGATAACTTTTTCCTGATCTTATCCAAGATAAAGGTCAAATGAGAGCTATTAGGTTTCTGGTGAAGAATAGGAACCCCTAAATAAGTACCAAGATGGCTAACAGGTTTGCTAGCTAAAGAATCACTAATAACCTTAATAGTAGATATATCTATATGTTTGGAGAAAAAAAATAGAAGACTTATCACTATTAACTTTGAGACCAGAAGTAGAGCAAAATTCAGATAATACCTCTGAAATAAGATTATATTGATGAGAATTTGCTTTAGCAACAAGGATTAAATCATCAGCAAATAGCATATGGGAAATTTTAGGCCCTTGGGACCCAAAAGAAAAAGGAACCCAATCTTCACTAGTAACTTTATCCCTAATGAGATGGGCAAGTCTTTCTATGCAAAGAACAAATAAATAGGGGGATAAAGGATCACCCTGGCGGATGCCTCTAGAGGAAACAAAACGGGTGGAGAGATTATTATTCTAATTAATAGACATGGAAGAAGAGGATAAACAGTGGTAAATTAAATTGACCATAGTTGAATTTAGACCTATATTAAGAAAGGTCTCATAGACAAAATTTCATCTCAGCCTATCATAGGCTTTTTCTAAATCAAGTTTAATAATCATAAAGTTAGATCCACGTTTAATGTTTTGAAAAGAGTGGACTAATTCAATGCCTTGTCTCCCAGGAATAAAACTAGACTGGTTGGCCGAGATTAAATGAGGAAGGGAATCCCTGAGCCTATTAGCAAGGAGTTTTGTGACAATTTTATAGCTTACATTGGAAAGAGAAATTGGCCTAAAATTTTTAATAATCTCAAGGCTCTCTGCTTTGGGAATAAGGGTGATTATTGTATGATTAACAGCAGCAATTCTATCAGGGTGTTAAAATAGATCTATAACAAATTTAAATATAATAGGAGATAAGGTATTCCATTGATTTTTTAAAAATAGAGCATGAATCCCATCAGGGCCAGGGGATTTAAAATTCCCGATGCTAAAAAAAGTAGCCTTAACCTCCTCAATGGAAGGGTCAGTCGAGAATCTCTAGATGTCAGAATCTCTTAGAAGAGGAAAACAGACTGGGTCTTCAGATGGAAACCATGGGGGGAAGGATCATGGTATATGTCCTTAAAATAGTTCAGGGCAATAATTTGAAGCTTAGAAGGATTGTATTCCTAATTACCAGTATCATCCTTAAGTGCAACTATGACATTTTTATTTCTGCGGACAATTGCTGCTATATGGAAAAAAAAAAAAAAAACTAGTATTTCTATCTCCTAACTTAATCCATTTAGATCTGTAATGATGGAACCAATAAGATTCCTCATAATCCAAGATTTGATTATATTCTTTCCAAAGAGACTTAACAAGATTAGAAAGGAAGGGATTAGGTCCAAGGGCAAGCTTCCTAGAGATCCCTTCTATTATGCTAAAAAATTTCTTCTTCCTATAGAAAATATTCCTAAAAGTGGACTTGTTCCAATCAAAGATGATACTAGTAAACCTATAAATATTTTCAGTCCAAGAACTAGACCTGGACCAAGAGGCTTTAACAAGGCTAGAAAAGTCGGGATGAGAAACCCAATGAGTTAAAAACTTAAAAGGTTTATTAGCAGAATGACCTTTATCCCTAGAGTTCAATTTGAGCCAAAGTCCCACATGATCAGACTTGGGAACAACAATATGTATAACTATATTATTCTGAAATAAAAGATGTCAACCCTCATTAGCCACAACCCTATCTATTCTTTCTCTAAGATTACCTTTCTACTAAGTAAAAGGGGTTCCTTTAAACCCTAAATTTTGAAGCCCACATTTATTAAGACAATCAGCAAATTTGTTAGTAAGATAAGTATTGACAAGACCCCCACCAACTTTTTCCTTTTCATAAAGAACAGAATTAAAGTCACCAGCAACACACTAAAGGCTAGTAACAGTACGACTAAAATCCATCAACTCATTCCAGCAATCTATTCTAACTCTTTCCTAAGGGCTGACATAAATAACCAAGAGAATCCAGTCAAGATGACCATAGCAACTAATTTTCATATGAATAATAAACTTAGATTTAGATAAAATACAGGCCTTAACCCTAGAAGAATTCCAAACACACCAAATGTCTCCAAAAAAACCAAGCGCATCTACTTTTGAATTACTATCAAGTTTAATTTTATTGATAATACTGTCGGCCTTATCAAGGTTGTGTAACACCTTAAATTTAATTTCAATTAAATAATAATTTCGTAAATTCAAATAACCAGTTTTCGTAAGATATTTCAAAATAAAGGAAGGGTTACAAATTAATATCAAATAACTGTTACAGGACTAGTTCAATTACAACACTTTTCAAAATAAAATCTAGGTCCTATAGCAGTCCATATGTCCCTTCACTAAGCCCGGTGCTGATCGTCTTGATTACCTGAAAAATAAATGTAAGGGTGAGTACTCTACACTACTCAAAACACAATAGGAATAGAGTCTCACCTTGCCTCTATTTTACTCAAAAATAAACATAAATAGCATTTCATACATTTCAAATCAACTTGACACCGATGCACCAATCAATCATGCACACTCGTGCGCTCAAGGCGCGCCGCCATGCTTACCGTGACACTGTGATCACAGATTTTCACTATGAATGGTCGCCGATTACCCCCACCTCACGGATACCACGTGGGCAGTCACGGGTCGCTCAATAAAGGTAATGGTCAGAGGTCTACTCAGAAAGAGAGTGTGTGGCCCGTGGTGCACCCGTTCCGCAGTCAGTGTCACCACCACTCCCTCCTCTCCAAGATATTTCTACCGTCCTCATCTTCTACACCCTCAGTGTATCGCTGAATCATCTACAACACATTACAATGGCGCCAACACGCCTCATCACACATATATTTCATTCACACACGCAATATTCATGCTTGCACACGGTACACAACCTATATTCAATTCACATTACATGACACATAGCCCACATTTTATCCACAATATACGGCACATAGCCTTCATTTATTCACAATAACATTAATTCACCAATCAATGACATTCTATCACACAATCACCCACACGGGGCCTAACCATTCCAGCACTCATCACATTACACACCAATTTCCATCAAACACACAATTCTTACTCTCTATCTCAATCACATTGCATTATTCATTGAAATACACAAGAATTTCAATACATTGAGATAGGGTAGAGTCCCATTATCTTGGATTGAAGACCCACACTCGAACTCAACCTCGAACGTGCTCCCCACACAGATCTCAGCCTAAACACTTGGAGAACTCCATGAAAATCCCAAAAATCACCAAAAATAGAGAAAAAAGAGGAAAACCCTAACCGTTTAAAACTCACCTCCAAGCGTTCCCCACATGAATTCAACCTTCAATCTAGCTTCCGAACGGCTTTGGAGACAATTTAATCGGTGGAAAAGGGTTTTGGGTCAAGAGAATCAAAGGAATTTTGAGAAATGAATTCTCAAACCCTCTCGCTACAGTGAGAATCCTCTCGCTACAGCGAGAACAACCAAGTATTACACCTTGCACTTAGGCACTTAGTCTATTTTCAGCCCTATCCAGTCATGCATTAAATATCAATTAGGTCATTAATAATCTTATGAAGACCCTTGCCACCAGCTCCTCTACAATTCTAAAAAAAGCTATTCATAAAAACAGGGAAGATTAAGAAGTATATGAATGATGCTTGTCACTAACTAACCCTGAATCCATATCCAGAGGGATATCAAGAATAGCTATAGGCCCCAATCCTGTGTTGCAACCTAAATCCATATCCATAAGAACCGCCCTATTGGACTTATCAAGTTTGGTATAAAGGGACCAGTTATTATTAGGATTCATACCTAGCAAGCCTTGAATAGAATAATTTTGGGAAGGGTTATTATTAATATTTTTCTACATTTGACTCATAAGACACAGGATATCCTTCTCTTTTTCAAAAATTAAGTCGCTAGCCCTAGAATCCCCTTCAAGAAGAACCTGTTTCACAACTTGATTAGTCTCAATTCTTGAATCATTAAGGGGTTCATGCTTAGGTTTGGGTCTGGACTTAGTTAACTTTTTAAGAGTCTTATTAGAGGTATAATCATTAGAAGTTTTACCTACAGATCTAGATTTAGACCCATCAAGATAATGAGACACTTCTAAGTCAATTTTATCATTACTATCAAATAAGCTCTTTTGACTAGGATAAGATTCCTGATCTAATTCAGTCTTTGAATTTTGAAGCACCCCAAATCTTGACTCAGAGGATAACTCTTTACCTTTACCCCTAGGAGTAGACCCTCCTGAACCTTTAGATTGAGTTAGTTTTTTCCTAAAAGGTTTTCTGACTAACATCCAAGGACCAAATTGACTATGTTCCTCACTAGACTTATCTAATTGGGCTTCCTGTAAGCTTTCCCTAGAATAACCCTCAGGGATAACAAACATTTTATCTTTAGACATTACAAAAGGATGAAGAGAATTCTCAGCAACAATCCTAACAGAGGAAGGTTTAGAAATCTCATTACAAGAATCTAGTTTATGCCTGTACTTCCCACATTTAAAACATATAAGGTGCAAACCTTTATACTCTATTCTAAACACCTGCCCTAATGCTTTAAATGTAGGGATAAGTCTCTTATTTAAGTCAATCTCAACACAAATTCTAGCAAAGCGACCTTTAGCTACTAAGGAGGTATGGGAATTAGCTTTCAGCATAATTCCCAAGCAAGTGTCCACCTGCCATAAGAATTTCTCATTATACAATTCTAGGGGAAGATCTGGGATACGGACCCAGACAGCCAATTTCCTAAGGTTCTGATCTTTGGGCCTAAACAAAGGCCTCCATCGTTGAACTAAAAGATAATGATCCATTATAAGCGAGAGACCTTCGAATAAGGCATATTTATAATCATCTAAGTTCTCAAATTTAACAAAAAAAAAATCATTATTCAGGTCCAAAATTTTAAGGTTACCATTCTTACCCCAAAGATTATTAATTTTTTGACTAAGGAAATTAAAGTTAATGGACTTACCTAACAATTTTATTATGAGGGTAAATTTCAACGGATTACACCAGGCCTCGTAGTCTTCCAGAGAAATTTTTAGCTCAGGGTAAAGATTATTCTTATCATCTTTTGTTACAATTTCATCAGAATCCAGAGGATTATTAAAATCATCCACAACTAATTTTATAATTTCGTCGTCATCTAAGACCAGATCTAGGTCACTAATTGCAAGAACCTTATCCTTATATGTCATATATGTAGAGATATTAGGGTTTGGTGTCACCTGGTTTATGTCGATATCCTGAGAAACATCTTCTTGCATACACGGGTCCATATCCTCCACGGGAGATGATTGAACCCACTTTATCTTCTTCTTGCTTTTGAACACTAAATCTAATTCCTCTTTGGGTTGATTCTCATCCTCAAAAGACTCCATCATTCACTTTTTGCGACTAGATGAGGTTAGGGTTCTGGGGAAGAACCCCTTCGCACACCACCGCAGGTCCACCAGAAGCGCGACGACATCTAGATCGACGAAAGAAAAACCCAGGACTAAGAAAACCCTAGTAGAGCGGCAGGAACTCTCTCTCTCTCTCTCTTATCACAAGAAAATAAATCTTGGAGCGTAAAGGGAAAGATAAGCCCTTGTATATGACAAAGCATATCTAAAAGTATCTTTGAATACAAGAAAAAAAAAAAGTTAAATGCAATGACAATGATGAAGATAAAACAAATAATAAAAAAGAGATGATTAAGTACAAAAAAAGGTCATAGAATAAATAAAATAAATCAAAAAATAAATTTTTGTTTACTTATATAATTGATGACTAAGTATAATTGATAAAGAAAATAAAAAAAAATCAATAAACGAGATTTTGAATGAATATATAAAAATTGTTTACTTATAAATATAAAGTTAATTTTCTAAAATTTTAAGTAATAGTATAAATTTCACATCTCAAATATAATAAACATTTCATTTCTTATATAAAAAATATTTTTTAAAAATATTATAAAAATTGATATATTATATAAAAAAATAAATTTAATTAAGTGTTTGGTCCCTATAAAAATTAAATAAATATTTAATTAAAATACTCAAATTTAAATTGTATAACTTCTTTAAAATTATAATGAGTTAAAATATATATTTATTTCTATATTTAACATGTTTATAAATTAGTTTCTATACTTAAAAATAAACTTATATTTTAATTTTTATATTTAAAAAAACTTACATGTTAGTTCCAATATTTAAAATAATTAATATTTTAATTGAGTATTTTGTTATAATTTAATTTTTTCATCATTAATATTATTGTAACAGCAGAAATTAAAATATTAACTACGAGAACTGAAACATTAAAAAAATTATATTAAAACTAAAATGTAATTTTTTAAATAAATAGATTAATTTGTAAATATATATTAATTATAAAGATTAAATATATAATTTTATTTAAAAAAATATAAAAACTATTTTATAGAATAGAAATAAGCCATGTCATTTCAAAATGAGTTTATGTTTATTTTCAAGTCTTAGTGTCAATGATAAAATATACTTTTTATTTGACATTTAAAATTAATTTAAATTTAAAATCTAAAGTCATATATTCTAATATATTTAATATGTTTTTAATAATTCTCAATTTTAATGGAAGGATTAACAAGTCTTAGAATAAAATTTTCACAGTTTAATTAATTTTAAGAATTAAATTAGATTTAATATCTTTTTAAGGAGCATTTTAGATGTTTACCCTAATAATGATTCAATCAACTGTAGATATTTATTAGCACATATAAATATGAATGTTTACTGCAAGCAATTAACGGACCTCTCACAATTAATTGCCGGATTTGTGTGCAAACGAGTAATCAAAATAATATGATCCATCATTTATGTCTTGGGTTGACTTCTTTTAATTTTAAGTTTAAATTGACAGTAGTCAACATCCTTCGATAAACAATCTTATGGTACTTGTGACAATACTTTTGAACTCAGCCAAATTTGTCCCACATCGTTTTCCAAGCTCGGAGAACCTGATTTTCTTTGAAACTGACCACAGTCAGGTCAGAACGCTGTTTTTCCTAGAAGCTTCCTCTGAGAACGTGATTCTAGAGACTCTCCTTAATTTAAGCTTTGGTAAATGATGTCACTCAAATTTATCCTAATCCAAAGCCAGTATGTGGTTACTAGATTAAAGTTTATTACTTGGACAAAATTTAGATGTCATCGATGTTCTCTAATGCCCTGTTTGGTATAAGATATCTTTTTAATATTCTTCAAAATGTGTTAACCGAAAACGTGTTTTTTGAGTAAATTGTTATATATGATGTTTACTAAGTAATTTTTTTAAATTTTTTTTATTTTCTCTCATTTTTATATTTAATATTAAAAAAATGTACTAAAAATATTATTATTATAAAAATATTCTTAACTTAAATATAAGCTATATAAAATTACTTAAATAATGACAATAAGTAAATCAATAAAAATAAATAATGAAGAAGTAAGTATAGATAAATAATGATAATTAAAAGGAAAAAATAAATAAAAATAAAAGTACATATTTACTGAAAAGTAGGAGTAAAATAGTTATAAATAAAAGAGCGTGAAAAAAACTAGTGAAGTGACCAAAAAAAAAAGTAAAACTGATTTAGAATTAATAAAGTAAAGTTAAATAAAAGAGAGATATTTTTGTCCAAAAAGTTTATATTATTAAAAAAATTGAGTATAATTACTTATTGAGGTGAGAAAATGAAAATTATAATCTCTTTATAATATAAATTTTTTGAGAATCTCACATTTTTTAAAATATTTTTTTGTATCTTATACTAAATATAGATAAAAATAAATTTTAAATAACATTTCTAAAAAGGTTAAAAGATTTTGGATACCAAACATCTTCAAATTAACATTTTGTTCCAATAATTCTTCAAAAATCAAAACCAATTTAGTCCTAAAAAAACAAAAACTTTCAAATAATTTTTAAAATTTTTTAAACAAGTTAATCAATGTATTAGAAATCTTTTTTTGACTTAATAAAATATGTTAACATTTTATCTTTTAAATTAAAATTAATAATAAACTTTCTCTAAACTTAATTTATTAAACACATAAACTATCGTTTGTTTAGTAACTCCTTAAATAATGATTCATATTTCTCATTTTACATTAAATTATTATTATATTTACATATTAACATTAAAAAAAAATTTTAAAAAGCTATTTTAAGGATAAAAATTCCAGGTGTCATTTTACTTAGTTAAAACCAGTCCTGTAGGTAGTTTTATTAAGTTAAACAAGTCTTTTAATATAGAAAATGAAAATTTCAAAGATTATTTTGGCAAATTTTGTTTTTCTAAACTAAATTAGTTCTAGTAATTTATTTCAGGGATCAATTTATTCTTTAGCTAAAAAAATAAAGTTTAAGAATACTATTTTATAGAATGGAAATGACTTGTGTCATTTTAATAGACCAAGTAAGTAATTTTATTAAGTTAAACATGATAGATGTGTAATAAAATAGGCTATCCACTCAATTCAAATAAAAAATATTTGCTTCTTATTTAAGCCTTAAATAAATGTTTAAACTGAACCCATAACCATATTTTATATTTAAGCAGATAGAATTAGCTTGAACTTAATAAAAAATTGAAATTAGTTTGAACCTAAAATTTGAAGTCTAAGTTAAATATTTTGACAGACTTATTTGAACAAACCTAGTTAAATTGACTAAATTTTATTATTTTAATGGAAGGGTTAACTTGTCTTCCAAATAAAATTTTTATTTAGTATTTAATTACGTTTTAAATAAATTAAATTTAACAATTTTTAAGGATCATTTTAAATTTGTAATCTAATAATTATTTAAACAACAGTAGCACATTGATTTGCATGTATCAGAACTATAAATGAACACTGCAAGCAATTAACGGTTCTCTCACAATTAATTGCCGGCTACTGTGTGCAAATGTGCTATCAAAATAAAATGGTCCATCATTTTGGTCCTGAGTTGACTCTTGGACACAACGGAACTTCTTTGAAGTTTAAACTGACCACAGGGAAACATTCTTCGATTCGATAAAAATCTTATGGTACTTGGGGACCACGATACTATAAAACTGGTAGCTAAGTGTGTCCCACATCGTTTTTTAACCTTTGAGAACCCGATTCTCTTAGAAACCGACCATAGTCAAGCCAGAACTCTGTTTTTCCTAGAAACTTCCTCTGAGAACATGATTCTAAGCTTTAATGAATACTGATGTCACTCAATTTATCCACATTCAAAGCCAGTTTGTGGTTACTAGATTAATGTTTTTCTAACTAGGACAAAACTTAGATGTCAGCGCTGTTCTCTCATTGGCATTTTATTCAATAATCATCGTCATTTTAGTTACCATAATTGAAGAGTAATATTATATCTTTAACTGTATCTTACTATGAATTTTTCTAATTTTTTATAAAACAAGTCTTATAAATATAAAATATATTTAATTTTTATTTATTAAGTAAAAAACTTTGTAAGACAATGTTAAGACAGAATTTAGAACTATTCATTCTTAAATTACCAGCGTCCACTCAACCAATATCACTACGATCTCTATCAATATTTCTCATTCCAAGGATGAAAACACAAATGTTCAGAACAGAGCAGTAGATCATGGACCCAATAATAGTGTGAAATCAATTTACTCTGGCACTATAATTGGTAAAATTTATTATTATTATTATTATTTAAGTAACATTAAATGTAAGACAGAGGGAGTAGTTAAAATCATTAGTTAATATTTTCCTATAAGACCTATTGTATACATTTAATATTTTGAAAACATAGAATATATTGGATTTTTTTAATTCAGAGCAGAATGATTTGTGAGAATATTTAGAATTATTTATTCTTAAAATATTAGCATTCAGCTAACCTATGTTACTACGATCTATCAATACTTCTCATTCCAAATATGAAAACAAAAAATGTTCAGAACAGAACAGCAAAACATGGACCGAAAAATAACGTGAAAAACAAGCACCCCCGGTTTTTCAGAATGAATATTTGAAGAAGATGGATGTGGAAAATGAATATTTTGACCATTTACTTTTACTCCCAGCCAAGACGGCAACGACTTGTTCCTTTCAAATTCCATAAGAAAAAACAAGTTTATTTCCCTATGATAGTGTTAGCCACTCTTCCTCTTCTCTCCGACTCAAAATCACAATAATTTTTCTCCTTTCCCTCTTCTCTCAAACCATGAACACAACCCACCAAGCACACACTCGTAAAGAGAGTGAAGGAGAAAGAGAATTCAGCTTCTGGGGTTCATCAAACACCATTTCTTCTCTAAATGATTGCAATCAAATTGAAGGCAATAATGAAGCAAGGCTCAAAAGTGAAGTAGAGTTAGAAGAAAGTGCATACCAAGGAAAAGCTTTTAAAGTTAAGCATTCACCTATTTGTTCAACAGTTTCAGACCCTTCAAGGGGAAAAGCAATTGAACAAGGACAAAGGGAGCTTATGGAGATGATGCAACACATGCCTGAGTCAAGCTATGAACTCTCTTTCCAACACATGGTGGTTGTGGAGAAGCAAGTGCTAGAATCACAGCCAGATCAAAGACAAAAAGAAAGTACCCTTGACAACACAGTACTCATGCAAAGTAGTAGCAATAAAGCTCAACAACATAAAGGGCATCACAAGAAGAAGAGAAACAAAAGCAAGGGTAGTAGACATGGTCAGCTATTTAGGGTTGAAAGCATGGACAGTGAAACCTTCCTCCTCAAGATGTTCTTTCCAACTTCTCTTGATTGGCTGAAGAAGACTAGAGTGAAGAATGGCTCCAGTAGTCGACAATCATTGCCAGAATCCATAAAACAAGTAGGTAAAGAGTGCAGATTTAAACGGTTTTTTGTAGCAGGAGACAGCAGAGGCAATGCTGAAGAGGGCATGAGTCAACATAATGGTGACCACAACAAAAACAGGTAGATATGAAATTTTCTTTAGAAAATCTTTATTAGATAATGATGATGATTATGAAGTAATTTAAGCGATCAATCAAGTAACAGAGAAATTAGTTAGTCTAAATGAAACAAATTTGTAATATAGTTTTGTTTATCTAAAATTTCAAGATTGAATTTAAATATTTAAAAGTAGCAAATTTTATTTTAAAAATATATTTGACATAAAAATTATAATACTTTATAAGTAAAATTTTGTTACTTAAATTCAATTCTTAAAATTGAAGTTAACATATTTCTACTAATGGATTGCTTGCTCTTTGGGTTCACCAGGTGCATTGATCACAGCTTCTCGTTCTCACATGGTTGCTGGCCATTAATTCCTTATGTAAGATGCAAAACAAAGAAAGTGGGAGGATAAATTACTTGTTATATGAATAGTCTGTTCCTTTGGAAAAGTGGGGTGCCATAGAAATGCACAACAGATGAAAATATGAAGCAGGGGATTCAAGGCATGAAGAATCAATCGCAAAGGGAGACACCATAATGGCATTCATTTGCATATTTCATTATTGAATGTTTTTTTCTTCTGGTATTGTAGAAAAGATGTTGGGGAAACTGTCCAAAGCATGCAGTTTAAGCCACAATAACCTTTGCTTCTTTCACTGGATCAGTTAAATATTTGTTAGTTAAAAAACCATAGTCTCGTTACAATGAGTCAAATAAGCATACCGGTAAGGACACGCTTATTGTTCTCTCTTTCTCTACATTTATATTTATAAGAACATGAAATCTATTTTTGGAATGTTAGAGCACATAACATAAGTGTTTTGCAGACTATTCTTAGTAGAAACTTCAACTTTATCTGAATGGGTGTGTTTGGCAACTTGCTCTTTGTTCCCACTGTTTTTAGTCATGAACGCTAGCTGAATTTAAGTATTTTAAAAAACTAATTTTTTATTTAAGACATATTTATTATACTAAAATTATAAAAGGACAATAAATATTATTTTAATGTTTAAATTAATATTTTATTGATTGGTAATATTATTTTAAGAAAATATTAATTTCAATTTTAAGCAACTAAAATTAATTTTTTAAGAAGAATGTTTATTCTATTGAAGATATAAAAAAAATAAATACTTCTTTTAATTTATTAGTTTAAGAATTTAATATATAGTTAATCAATATTTTTAAAGTATTGATTAAGAAATTAATAAATAATTTTTTATTAAAAATATGTTAAAATACATTAAAACTTATGGGAATAGTACCTTTTATGTTGTTCAATAAAAGTATTTTATTTCAAACTTTTAACCAATATTTTAAAAGAACTAATTAATATTTTCTAAATTTTTTTTAAAAAAGTTAACTAATAAGCCAACAACCTTGAGGTAAAAGAACAATTTTCAAAGCATCGCAATCGGACTGGTCCATTTTACTGCTTGCATAAGATTTGCTCTAGTTCACTTATCCCAATAAATCATTTTACAAAGATAGAAAAAATTTGTACTATATAATAATTTTTTAATATTTTTACGTAAAATGGGTATTATACATTGAAATAAATTCATCTTAAACGATTATTTACTTCCAATAGTTCATATTCTTGAATCTAATTTGATGATTTGTTCATATATATATATATATATATATATGAGTCCGTTGCTGGTCATTTTTGTTATGACTTAGTGTGAAAATATTATCCTTATCCCATCGCTTGGATACTGACATCTACTAACATGTGTCTTAATATGAAGATAATGAACTGGACCTCTTTTATTAAGAACATCACGTGGATAAGTGATCATCGAAGGTGTTGGTGTTGTGCCTGAGATATCACCTAGCAAATCAATCGGTGCATGATCAAGTGGGACTTTTAACAAAATTTACCTTGCACAATGAATTTGTCGATGTCATAACTCATGATGTAAAAGTCTACCTTGCACCCTACGTTCATCAGTGTTGTAAAACCTATTAATGTTCATCTCATGATGTGATATGTATTGGACCCTGCCAAATTAAGGAAGAACACAATTTGAAGTGTGTCATTCAACAATCGAAAAATATGTGACAAAAGTGATAGACATTCAAACACCATTGTTATTACCGTTAAACTAGCAGTTGAATATAAGTCGCACTATCTTATCTTGATTTACATAAAATATAGGTTGCACCACAATTAAATGACTTTTGCTTTGTGCATAAGTTGTCATTCTTATCCAATTTATGTGCAAAAAGAAATCGCATCACCCTTGTATATAAAAAAACAAGAAAACATGTTTCAAGTTTCCATCAAAACAAAACATATATAAAGTTTTGCATTTTTTTAAAATTTAGATTTATAACAAAATCTCGCTAACATAATAAAGTCCACATAAAATTGTACTTTACAAACATTGGGCTTAAAGTTCTTAAATAGTTGACAAGTTGCTTCCATAGCTGACACAAATACAACAATCAAGCCATATTATCTTATTAGCTGATGTTGGTTCCATGAATTAGATAACGTGATTAACACAAATAAAATTGTAAAAAATTTTATATTTAAATCCTACTTAGATATTTTTATTTTTATTTTGAAAAAAGGTAAGTAGTACTGAATCCTGATCCTATGCATTCAAAATTTTTGCATTCATTCTTGCATTTATCATCCGATAATTTTTTTCTTATATTTTATTAATTTTAAAAATAAAATAAAATAATTATCTTATTTTCTCTCCGACTACATAAGATCCACACTAGTAGTATTAGGCCAATAGGGAGAAGTTTGAAAACCTTATAATTATAAGATCACAAATTCAAATTCCGTTGCCATCGATTAAAAAGAAAACCTCCATTGCTATCTACATGAAAGGGGCAGGGGTAACCGTTCCGTAAACATGAAATATTAAAAAAATATATTAATCTCACTCCTTAAAGTTGAGCTTAAAAACTCATTAATACTAAAATATTATACTTTTATAACTTTAATTAGAATATTTTTTTTAATAAAAACTTACTCTATTTAAGTTCAACTTTAAAAACTTAAATTAACAGAACTCATTATTGAATTATCATTTTAAAATTGATGATTTTTTTTGTGAGTCAAATATTCAGTCCACAAACTCAATACAAGAATTGTGTAGTAGATATGCTTTGATAACTTAAAGAAGTACTTAGTGACTTAATTATTAGTGTGTTAGGATTAAAATTAAAATAATTTAAGCTTTATTTGAGAGTTAATTTTTCAAACAAAAAAAAAGAGAAGACTAATTTAATTATAATTTTTATTTAAAATATTTTACATGAAAATGAGAAATTCTATAAACCTTATTAAGTACATAGCTTTAAGTTCTCAAGATTAGAAGAATTTTTTATATATTAACACTTTTTTCTTATCCTTCAAATTGTTTTTTTGTCTCTTTCCAAACTTTTAAATAAAAATATTAAATATAAATTTATTTCAATATTGCATAAGTTTTAATTTTCATTTCAACGTGATTATTAAGGATTTTTAAGCACACCCCAGGTAAGTATGATTAACACATAATCCACCACAACTCATAGTAGTCACAATTTTTATACTTATTACCAGATTTATTTGCTAAATTTGGGTTTAGCCTTTTGTTCGTTATGTGGCCCTCGAAGAATCTGTTCTGCCTGAATGATTCAACCTATGTGGCATTACTTGCTTCCACCTTCTTTGTGGTCGTGACATTTTTACATCTGATACTAGATCTTTGATAATTTTCTTTTTTTTTTATAATTGGGTTTGATCACAAATTCAAACACAACATGGACTATTTGGTAATTAATGTTGAAATCAGGGTCTTCAATATTAAAGTATTTTCTGTAAATATAAATGGTTCTGTTATAAATGGTGGTTTGTCTACTGCTTGTGAGGGCGTCTTCAGAGATTGCTCCGGAGCTTGGGTGCTACTATTGTCTTAATAGCTGAACTTTGGGGTATTTTGACTTAATTCTCTCCGTGTGGCTTGAGATAATGGTTGCTGCAAGGTGTGGATCAAATGTGATTTTGCTACTGCCATTCATTTATTATCTATTAATTGCTCAAGTAATCATCATTGTTATCAATTTATTCAATCAATTCACAACATGTTGAAAAGATTTGCAATTCAAATCACATTTTTAAAGAGAGCAATTGTGCTGTTAGTTGCACGGTCAATTTTGCACATATCAATGTTAAAGATTGTCTCTGAAATAGAAAAAACTCCAGTGTAATATCTTAGACGCTGTCGGCATTGTTTTTCTAATGAAAAGTAGAATTTTACTTTGCTGATCAATATCAATCTTTAAATATCCATTTTTATTACGAACAAATTTAAAAATATATCTCTAATTTTAATTCATCAGTAACATCATGACAAAATAAAAATATTATGTCTAAATCTTAAAACCCTGATATACTTAGTGCTACTCAAGAGTCAGGACTCTTTTTTAATATTTTAACTAGTGCTTTACTTGTAAGCTGCACAGGTTAAAACATATTTTTATATAATTAATTATATAAATTTAACCGTGACAGATACAGACATTTATATAACAAAAAAAAAAGTATTGTATATTTATAATTTTGATGCTAATATATTTTACATAAAATTTGTCTTATATAAGTAAATACTTATTCATATAATTTAAATGTTAATTGTAGTAATGTAATTTTTTTTCTTAATAAATATTTATTTACGTGATTTATATATTAACCTTTTCATCCAAAAATTTGCTTCTCTAGTTATACGAATATTTATTATATGATTGTGTAGTAATATAATTTTTATGTGAGATTTTTATTTTATTTTCTATAACTTACATATTATTAATTCTTCAAACAAATTTTTTAATCATATAATAATTATTTATGTGTATTCTATAATATAGAAAAGTGACTCATTTTAAGATAAAATTTTTATCGAAATATATATATATATATATAATCAAATTATATTATATATATATATATATAATAAATTCTAATAGTGGATATTTAGAGTTAAATTCACGTGGTGAGATAAAGTCTTTTGTCTAATTTTTAATAAAATATTTTTTAAAGTAAAAAACTATACAAACTAAAAATATTTTTATAAACTGAAAATGATTTTATTGTTTTTTTTATTTATTTAAAATCAACATAAATAGTTATCAAATTCATAAAAAAAAATAAAAAGGGAGAGGACCAAAATTGTAACATCCTGCACTTTGATTTAAATAAAATGAAATTTATTAAAGTATAATTGGAATAAATTTGAATGGAATTTCTATTTTAAAAAAATTAATTTTTTTTATAAAAAATGATGACGTCATCAGTGATGTCATGCTGACCTCATATACACGTACAGTCAGTATACAGTACACGTGCATAGTATTTTTGGCATGAATAGTGACCACGAACAATGTTTCCGGCGGTGAACAGTAATTCTGATAGTGAATAGTAAATTTCAAAAATTTTCTATAAAAAGGGGGGTTTCATTCAAAATTTTCATTTCTTCACTCTTATCCATGATTCTCAAAGATTCTAAGGTTATATCTTATCATTTTCTCTCATACTAAACCCTCTTAAACTTATATTTCTCTTTAGATTTGTGATTCTACGTCCGTTCTAAAGGATTTCAAGTAAGTTTTTCTAACTTTAAAGTTAGAGTTTCTCCTTTTCTTCTTTTTCTTATACATGTTCATAATATTCTTAAGAGAAAACTTTGTTCTAGAGTTAAATCTTCAGTTAAATATTTGTATAAGCTTTGTTTTGAGGTAATGAGGCTCTACTTTATCATTTTGTTATGTTTATTACTTGTATTCTCAAAGATCTTATCATAAATATGATTATATGTGAAATAATCCTTGTTTTATGAAAAATAATCGATGAAAAGCGAGAATAATTGGTTGTTTATGTGATTTTATGATAAATACATGGTGAAAGTATGTTATTATGTTCAAATAGTGCATGATAAAGTATATTGAGGATGGTTGATATCATTTTATGATTTTGTGATATGAAATATACAAAGAGATGCATGCTTCATGTTTGAATATATTGTGGTTCATGTAAAAATGATGTATATTGTGAATATATCATGGTTTAATGTATATGATGAAAAGTATGTAGAAATATAATGAAAAATATGTGTGAACATGAGAAATGGCATATGTGAACATATGAATATACTCGAAAGAGTATGAAATGAAAAATGATATAATGTAATAGTTACACAGATATACTGAGATAGTGGAAGATGGAGAAGATATGGGATATCTTGGAAAAATGCAGGGTGGTGAGTGGCATTCGGGGTTGTGCATAGAATATTGTATACGAATGCACCACATGGCTGCACACTCATTTTCTGACTTGACTCCTGACCATTATCTTTGCTAAAAGGCTGTCTATTGCATGCGTTGTATTAGTGTTGCATTGTATCATCCGGCGACTATTTACATGGATGTGTAAGACCTCGAGATAGAGGCATCGAATAACTCTGGCCACAGGGCGCGGTAAGCGCGGGTAAAAGAAAAAGAAATTGTGAATCTGTGGAATATAATATATGCTTATGTGTTAAAATGAGAACTTACTTTATATGATACTGTGATATGTAATACTATGATATTTTCTTTAATCATGATAAGATGTGTTTTATGATGAATATGTGTTATGTACAAGTGGTAGGGTAGAGACTCACCATTACACAACATTTTCAGGAAATTAGGACAGGTAATACTAGGCTCACAGTGTATGGATGGATGAGAACTGCTATAGGACTTAATTATTTTGAGTTATGTAACGGATATTTTCAGTTATATAGCATTCTTTTATAACAGTTGTAAAACTATTATTTTTTTTGTTGCAGATGAAAATTTTAGAATCTTTGTTTTTCTAAAGTACTTATGAATTAATGAAATTTTATTCTATGAACCTTATATCATTTCATTATTCTTTCTCATTAGAGAGTTTTTTGAAAAAAATTTACTTTACCATTTAAATTTTTATGAATATATATATATATATAGAGAGAGAGAGAGAGAAAAGAAATATAAGGCGTTACAACTTTGGTATCAGAGCAGCTCATTCAGACCAGATTGGGGTATGGGACTAAAATGTCTATGTTGTGTAATAGATATACTGGAATATGAAATAATTATTTGCTAATATGACTTGTTAGATGTGAATTACTTGATCTAGATATATCTATGTGTATGTGAATGATAGATTAATAAGTGATTTGAGTTTATTGTAAGATTAGAGCTATGACTGGTAGAGGTAGACATGCTGGTGCTACAAATGAACTCTTGGAGCGCATAACCCAAGTCTTAGAGACTTTGGCACATAACCAGGAGGCTGAACTAGCCAAGTATAGAGGACTTTCTTCTTTTACTAGGCATAACCCTCCAAAATTTGAGGGAAAGTTTGATCCTGAGAGAGCTCAAAGGTGAATAGCAGATGTGGAGAAGATTTTCCATGCCATGGAATGTACAGAGGAGCATAAGGTAACTTATGCTACTTATATGCAAAATGGAGAAGCTGAGGACATGTGGAGATTTGTTAGTCAAACTCTACTGCAAAGAGAAAGTTTTGATTTTTAGCACTAAAGTATCAGAACGTGCTAGACTCTTAAGTCCAGATTCGTTGGGAAATGTAATGAGTGCTAAGGCTTTCATGGTTCTATTTTTAATTGAGACTAAAAAGGAAATGAAGCCTGAGTATATCCCAGTAGTGAGAGATTTTTTGGAAGTTTTCCCTGATGATGGTACTGAATTACTATCGAAAAGGGAGATTAAGTTTACTATTGATCTCATTCTAGGAGCAAATCTTATTTCTGTTGCACCATATAGGATGTCACGATAGAGTTGGCTGAGGTAAAGAAGAAGGTACAAGAATTATTGCAGAAAAGATTTGTAAGGCCAAGTGTGTCACCTTGGGGAGCACATGTTCTTTTGGTGAAAAAGAAAGATTGGAGCATGAGGATGTGTATCGATTATAGGCAGTTGAATAAGGTAACAATAAAGAACAAGTATCCTATTCCTTGAATTGATGACTTAATGGATCAGTTACGAGGAGCTTCCGTATTTTTTAAGAGTGATTTACGATCTGGTGATCATCATATCAGAATTAAGAATGAGGATATCCCTAAGACAGCGTTTAGAACCCGCTATGGCCACTATAAGTATCTAGTTATGCCATTTGGTGTGACTAATGCTCCTGCAATATTCATGGACTACATGAATAGAATTTTTCATGAGTTTTTGGATAAATTTGTTGTAGTATTTATAAATGATATTCTGATTTATTCCAAGACTCATGAAAAATATGCAGAACACTTGAGAATTATTTTTGCAGATATTAAGAGAAAGACAGTTAAATACAAAATTCTCTAAGTGTGAATTTTGGCTACCATAAATTCAATTTTTGGGACATGTGGTATCAAAAGATGGCATTATGGTGGATCCAGTAAAGGTGATGCAGTGGCTTAATAGTCAAGACCTACTAATCCAATAGAAATTCACAGTTTTTTGGGACTAGTTGGCTATTATAGGAAATTCATTAAAGGATTTTTTAAAATAGATTTTCCTTTGACGAAGTTAACAAGAAAAAGAAAGGAGTTTGTTTGGAGTGAGGAGTGTGAAGCTAGTTTCCAAAAGCTGAAAGAAAAGTTAACATCTGCCCTTTTCTTAGTTTTGCGTAATCCAGAACAGAAGTTTGATGTGTATTGTGATGTGTCTGGGCAAGGGCTTGGTTGTGTCTTGATGCAGGATGGAAGGGTAGTTGCTTATGCTTCGAGGCAATTGCGTCCTCATGAAATTAATTATCCTACTCATGACCTAGAATTAGCCGCGGTGGTTTTTGCTCTTAAGATATGGAGACATTATCTATTTGGGGTGAGATTTGAGGTGTTTAGTGATCACAAGAGTTTAAAGTACTTGTTTGATCAGAAAGAGCTAAATATGAGGCAGAGAAGGTGGATGGAATTTCTGAAGGATTATGATTTTACATTGTCTTACCATCCCAGGAAGGCAAATATGGTTGCTGATACTTTAAGTAGGAAGTCCTTGCATATGACAAGTATGATGGTGAAAGAATTAGAGTGATTGAAAGAATTAAGAGTCTAGCACTTTCTGATACTTTAGTGCCAAAAATCAAAACTTTTTCTTTACAGTCCAATAGAACATGGTTGGATGACAACCAATCCATTCTCAAAATTACATCAAGTTGGGAAAGAAGTAAACAAATCAAATCTATATTAAAACTCCTACCATGTACCATCACAGGATAACCTAAACACACAGAAGAAGTTGTTATGGGCTTACCCGTAGAAGTAGATACAATAACATCATAAGACAATTCAGATATAGGTAATTTTAGACATCTCATACAATCCACAGAAATAAAAGAATGAGTAGCACCAGAATCAAACAAAACATCTAAAAGTTAGTCTTTTATGATACATTTACCTCTAATAAGCTCATCTGATTTTGAAGCCTCAACTCCACTCATAGCAAAAACTTTGCCTTCCACATTTGGCTTTGTTCCAGTGCTTGTTCTAGATTCAGGTCTTTGTACAACACTCATGTTTCTGCTCTTTTGTAGAGCAGACCAACAGACACTTGCAGAGTGTCCCATTTTCCCACAAATGTCACATGTTAATGGAAGTTGAGGACAATTTCTTTTAATATGAGATCCACTACAATTGAAAGATTTTAGTGGCCTTCTGAAAGAACCAGAACCACCACTACTATCTTTTTGAGATACAGTCCCTTTCACTTGAGACTAATTTGGACTAGAGTATGGTCATCTAGAAAATCTTGAAGGCCTTCGGTCTTGCCTCACAGGACCACCAATTATGGTATCTACCGTCTTACCCTTAGTATTGGCTTCAAATATTCTGCATTTACTCACTAGAGTGGGTAAATTTGTCAGTTGGAATACACTAATGGCAGCTCGAATATATGGCCTCAGCCCATGCTCAAATTGAGCACATAGATCTGCCTCTCCATCATCATGTTGATAGTGAGGCCAGTATCTCATCAATTCATAAAATTTAGCAACATATTCACCTACAGACATGTTTCCTTATTTCAACTTAAGGAACTCTCTAACCTTCTGTTTTTTTAAATCTTTAGGGAAATAATTTCCCAGAAAGCTTGCCTTGAATATCTCCCAAGGAATATAACCATCTTCTTGCAGTAGAGTTTGACTAACAAATCTTCACCTGTCCTCAGCTTCTCCATTCTGCATATAAGTAGCATAAGTTACCTTATGCTCCTCTGTACATTTTATAACATGAAAAATTTTCTCCACATCTGCTATCCACCTCTGAGCTTCCTCAAGATCAAACTTTCCCTCAAATTTTGGAGGGTTATGCCTAGTAAAAGAAGAAATTCCTCTATACTCAGCTAGTTCAGCCTCCTGGTTATGTGCCAAAGTCTCTAAGACTTAGGTCATGTGCTCCAGGAGTTCATTTGTAGCACCATCATGTCTACCTTTACTAGCCATAGCTCTAATCTTACAATAAACTCAAATCACTTATTACTTTATCATTCACATATACATAGATACATTTAGTTTAAGTAATTCACATCTAACAAGTCATATTAGCAAATAATAATTTCGTATTCCAGTATATCTATTACACAACACAGATATGTTAGTCCTAGACCCCAGTCTGGTCTAAATGAACTGCTTTGATACTAAAATTGTAATGCCTAATATTTCTTTTCTCAATATATATATAAATTTTCATAAAAATTTAAATGATAAAGTAAATTTCTTTAAAAAAAAACTCTCTAATGAGAAAGAACAATGAAATGATATAAGGTTCATAGAGTAAAATTTCATTAATTCATAAGTACTTTAGAAAAACAAAGATTCTAAAATTTTCATCTGCAACAAAAAGAAATAGTAGTTTTACAACTGTTCCAAAGGAATGCTATAGAACTGAAAATATCCATTTCATAACTCAAAATAACTAAGTCTTATAACAGTTCCCATCCATCCATGCACTATGAGCCTGGTACTACTCGTCCTAGTTTCCTAAAAATGTGTAAGGGTGAGTCTCTAACCTACCACTCATGCATAACACATATTCGTCATAAAACACTTCTTATCACGATTAAAGAAAACATCATGGTATTACATATCATAGTGTCATATAAAGCAAGTTCTCATCTTAACACATAAACATATATTATATTCCACATATTCACAGTATCTTTTTCTTTTACCCCCGCTTATTGCGCCCTGTGGCCACAGTTATCCGATGTCTCTATTTCGAGGTCTTACACATCTATGTAAATAGTCGTCGGATGGCCCAATGCAACACAGATACAACACATGCAATAGACAACCCCTTAGCAAAGGTAATAATCAGGAGTCAAGTCAGAAAATGGGTGTGCGGCCATGTGGTGCATTCGTACATAATATTTCGTGCACAACCCTGAATGTCACTCACCATCCTGCATTTTCCAAAGATATCTTATATCGTCTCCATCTTCCACTCTTCCAGTGTATCTGTGTAATTATTTACATTATATCTTTTTCCATCTCATACTCTTTCGAGTATATTCACATGTTCACATATGTCATTTCACATGTTCACATATATTTTTTGTTATATTTTCACATACTTTTCATCATATACATCAAACCATGGCATATTCACAATACACATCATTTTTACATAAACCACAATATATTCAAACATGAAGCATGCATCTCTTTGTATATTTCATATCACATAATCATAAAATCATATCAACCATCCTTAATATACCTTATCATGCACTATTTGAACATAATAACACATTTTCACCATGTATTCATCATAAAATCACATAAACAACCAATTATTCTCACTTTTCACCGATTATTTTTTATAAAATAAGGATTATTCCACATATAATTACATATATGACAAGATTTATGAGAATATAAGTAATAAACATAACAAAATGATAAAGTAGAGCCCTCTTACCTCAAAACAAAGCTTTTACAAAGATTTAACTCTAGAACAGAGTTTTTTCTAAAAATACCATGAACATCTATAAGAAAAAGAAAAAGAAGAGAAACGAACAGTAAATTTAACTTCACAATTAGAGAAACTTACTTGAAATCCTTTAGAACGGACGTATAATCATAGATCTGAAGAGAAATCTAAGTTTATGAGGGTTTAGTATGAGAGAAAATGGTGACCTTGGAACCTTTGAGAACCTTGGATAGGAGTGAAGAAATGAAAATTTCATGTGAAACCCTCTTTTTATAGAAAATTTTCAAAATTGAAACCTTCTTTTTATAGAAAATTTTCAAAATTTACTGTTCATAGCCGAAAATACTGTTCGCGATCATTATTCACGTGCAGAAATATTATGCACGCTACGTGACGTCACTGATGACGTTATCATTTTCTATTTTATTTTTTTTTAAATATAAATTTCATCCAAATCTATTCTAATTATACTTTAATAAATCTTATTTTATTTAAATCAAAGTGTAGGATGTTACAAAAACAAGATAAGAATAATTTTTTTTGCATATTTAAACCAATTGAAATACAAAGTTGAAGGTATTTAGTACCAATCCTAAGTTGATTATAAATATAATAATGTCATGAAGAAAACAAGAACAACCAAGGTTACAAATAAATTATTTCTTGACCATCTACAATTATAGTTATTCTATTCTTTTATTTCTGTTATAACTTATCATATACGAATTTTTAGTTTGGTCTATTTAGTAACAATGATGTATAAACAATGTCTATAAATAATAACCTGATGGGAATAAAAAGAAGATTTGAAAATAATTAGAGCAAAAAAGAAGAAAAGCTATAATAGGTGAAAATGCATTCACAATGAAAGTTACGGTTGCATAGAGATGAGATAGGAGGAAAAGGAAATAGAGAATCTAGATAATGAATAATTAAAGGATGACATGTTTAATTGCTTGAAGAATGAAGATACTAATGAAGTGACGATTGATAATATGAAAATTAGTAACAATTTTTACCTAAGATTTTTATGGGGAATAACTATTCCTATGACAAACATTCAAAATATGTCCAAATGTATAAGTTTTGATGTTTTTTACCTTTTACACTTATAGGTTAAACGATTTCTCTATTTTGTGTCTAAAATCACATGTTAACAATAAATTTAAATTTTTACATCATTTTTTAAATATTTTTTTATGTGAAAAAGTATTATTTATTTAAAAAGTCTTGATTTTATTTTTTTCTATTCAACAGGGTTGAAAAGCTTAAAGAATAACAAAAAACTTAAACAAAATACCTAAGAGTACAAATTCTAAAAAAATATAAACTCAAAGAAAATGTACAACTTAATTGGAGGCTCTTCAAAAAAGTACAAGACAAAAGGCCATCTAAACCTAATTTAGCAAATTTATAAACACTTTAATTAGTCTCTCTATAAATATGGGCAAATATAACAAACTAAATAGAGTTCAAAGTCTATCTAATGGATTAGATTATAAAGAAAAGGGGATGACTACAATTTTGAATATTTAAAATCAAATTCATAATCTCCTTAGAATCACTTTAAATCCAGATATAATTTAGCACAAAGGGGTGAATACAAATCAAGTATACTAGAAAAATAAGTCACAAACATCCCTTGATAAACAAGAAGCAGCTTGCCTAGATAGAGAAGGGAACTCATCCACATTAAGTTTAAATTGCTTAAAAATAAGAGGTGGCCAATTGATCATAACAAGATCCTTGGCCAATTTAGGAAAAGCACTGAAACAACTCCTTAAAACAAAGAAAAAACATATTTAGTATAAACCAAAATATTAGGTTGACATAATTATAATTAAAGACAAAGGAATTTTGATCCATCCATAAATACCAAGAAATAGCATCAAATAATAAGTTCCAATTCAAGAAATTATTCTATGTACGTTTATGAAGATTACAATATAAAAAATAAAAAATTCCAGTACTAAAAAAATAGCTCCATTTATTATGAAAAATAAAATATTCACTAACCCAAGTAGCATAAAATAGTCTCTAATAAGGACATGCATAACAATTTCAATAATCTCTCGAGGTAAAGATTAACACTAGGAATTCCTGTTGTGAATCTCTCATCGTTTGTTAACAACTTACCATAAGTCACTTTTCAAAGAAATAAATTAATTTTAGGAGGTTATCCTTATTTCCAAACCAGTTTAAGGGCATTATTAGTATTCTTAGAGAAAAATCACTTTATCTTTAATTAAACGAGTCAATCTTTTAATGCACATCACAAAAAAGTAAGGAGAAATGAAATCTTCCATCCTTATGTCTCTAGAAGACTTAAATGGATTAGTATAACTATTCTGCCAATTCAGACTCAGAAGAAGAAAAAATATAGCTACGAATAATATTGAGAAAGTTAAAACTAAGACCAATTTTTTGAAATGTATCAATAAAAAATTCATCTAAGTTTATCGTATATTAATTTTTTATATTATTTCATAATCATATAACTAGTTTTACCTATCTATTTGTTAAATGAATGAACTAATTCTTGAAAAATAATTACATTATCAATGCTCATTCAATAAAATTATACTAATTTCTATATATTAATTAAGACAAAGAATCCTTAAGACTATTTGCTAAAAGTTATGTGATAATTTTATAACTAACATTGTATAAATAGATAGGTCTGAAATTATTAATTATTTTAGAATTTTAAAAAAATTTCAACCTAAGGATAATCAAAGTTTCATTCACAATAGAAACTTCTTAGGACTAAGTTAAAAATATCCTGAAGTGCTTTAAACACAAAGGGAGCTAAAATAGTCCATTGGGACTTGAAAAACAAATCATGTAATCTATCTAGACTAGGAAATTTAAAGTTTCCAATACTAAAAATAGAAGTTTTAATCTCCTTTGTAGTCAAATTAACATATAATCTATCATTATCACTTTTTCTAAAAAGAGGGGGGAGAATGTTCTTTTAGAACTTTTATAATATTCTTTTGCCTACAAAATATCACAGTTTTATAAAAATTTAGAATTTTTATCACCTAAAATAATTCATAATGATTATACCAACATGGTTTATCATGAGCAAGAATCAACTTATTTTCATTTCACAAAGATTTCATAAGATTTATTATAAAAAGAAATTATCACAAGAGGCAAACTTATGGAAAATGCCTTCAATTATGTTAAAAATTCATTTTTTTCTATTAAAAATATTATGAAAGGTAGACTTATTCCATTAAAAAAATATTTATCCTAAATTTGTAAACAATCCAAAATCAAGAACAATAATTAACCTTAAGATTTTCTCAATTGGATTTAAAAATAAGAATGAGAAAATCAAAGAGCAAAGAATTTAAAGAGCTTTTATCATTTGAAAATCACTCCCATTTCTAATTTTAAGCTATCAAGCAACACAATTAAGCTTAGGAATATGAATATAAATTACAAAACTATTTTTAAAATCAAGTCTTCAGGCATCATTAATTACAACCCAATCTAACCTGTTTTTAAGCATACATTTTGTTAAGTAAAAAAGTTTCATTTATAATCCAAATCTTGAAGGTCATATTTATCTAAATATTCAACAAACTCTCAAAAATGTTAATATTAACAAGATCTCAACCATTTTTCATTTTCATAAAGCACAAAATTAAAGTCTCCAACCACATGTCAGGGAAGGCTAATATAAGCGCTAAACTTAATTAACTCATACACAACCCAATTCCTTTGACTACAATTACTAACTTTCAAGATGATAAAAAATTTAGATTTTGAAAGAATATAAATTTAACTTTAGTAGTATTTCATAGATATAAAATCCCTCCTAAGAACCCAATGCATCCACTCTAGCAAACCTATCTAAATTAATTTTCATAACAATTGACTCAACACTTTCTTAACTAATTTTAGTTTCAAACAAAACAATTAAATCAATATTATACATAATAAACAGATAATTAACTAATTTAAAAAAGTCTTGTGACTTATTCCTCTACAATTCAGAAAAAACAATTCATTACGACTTTAAATCAAAACAAGATGCATTTTGAAGATGTTGATTATATTCATGGACATGACATTCTTATGACTAGGTTCCTCAAAAGATTCAAATGACTTATTTCTCTTAAAGTCTTTTATAAAGAGATTTGTCAACATAGATGACTAAGTGAAGTTTGGAGGATTATCTGTAAGCTCTTTATTTTTACTAACTTAGAAATGTCATTTGCTGTCTAAATTTACTCCAAGTAAATTTTAGATAGGAGATTTCTCACCGTAATTCTTACTTAATTCCTTTTGTAATCTACTCATGAGATGTAAAACTTCCTTATCCTTATTTTAATCTAAGAAAATAGCCTTGCTAAGAAAGGTATCTTCAATTGAAACAATATTAAATCTAGATTGTGAAGAAGTATCTATTCTTTTACTATTGTGATGACTCCTGACTAACATCCTAAAGTCAAACAATTATTGATTAAAGTTCAAGGAATCATCCTTATTACTAGATTAAACCTCATTCCTAATATGATTAACTTGTGAAATGAACTCACTCCTCCATGTCTAAAACTAGCTAAAAGAAACCAGTCACATTTATCCAAATCAATGCTTTTTTTTTTCCTGTTTATGCATGTATTTCTCACAAATAAGACATATTAGATGCAAGCTTTTATACTTAACTTCAAATTCATGACTTAAAACTTTAAAGGTATGGATTAATTTTTTTTAAAATATAATTTTACACAAATCATAGCAAACTTATCTTCCACAAAAGAAAAGTATGAAGATGTATTTTTAGTATAGAACTTAAATAATCCAAATTTGCCATAAAAAATTTTCATTATAAAACTCTAAAAAAACTAAAAATTCTAACTAGACATTTTCCTATTGAATGATCTTTGACTACGTTTTCAACACAAAACTCAATAGATTTAATAATTTAACATAAAAAGGTAGTTGAAAAAAATAGGATTATCCAAGTTTTAAAAGGTTGCTTTAATTATATTTTTAATCAATTTAACACATGATAATAAAAAAAAGTCATTTTATATTTTTTATATTTTTATGTATGTCTAAAATTACAATAAAAAATAACCCTTTTATAAACATTTATTGAAAATTGCAAAATTCAACACATTAAGAATATTAAATATTATAAATTTTAATAAAAATATTATTTATTAATTTTTATTATATATCACTTACGTTATAAAAACAATTTATTTATTTTTTTATTTTCATTTCTTTCATTAAATTATTTTCCTTGTCCCCTTTTCTTCTCTTCTCAACCAAAATGCCAAGGCCTATGCGGCATTTATTTAACAAGTGGTCCACTGGGTCCACTGCACCATTTAGTATCATATTTGAAGTAGCTGAGTGAATGTGATGGTCACAACCGCCATCGCAACGTTCGCCGTCGCCATCGCTGCTTATACGGCCGTGTCACTGTCGCGCAGCTTGTCACTGTTCAGATCAAGATTTTCATCTGTGAAGTTTAAGAGGGAAATGCCCTTTTGAACTACTAATTAAGACATCTAAAGGTGTGTGTCTCTCTCTCTATATATATACACTACTAATTTTTAATGATACGTACGATAAAAGTAAGAACTAACGACATGAACAAAGAAAACGTTATTAAAAACCCAAAATGTCGACTTGAAGATCCACTGATGAAGGAGTGGTGTAATTGGCTAATTGCAAACGCAAAGGTGTAGGTGCAGTGTCAATCAGGACGGTGAAACTTTACCTGACAAACCTGAGAAGAACCTCTTTGTAATTTTCAAAAACACCACCTCACCTGTTAGTTTTAACTGTTTGCAAGTTGTTAACTAAAATTATTGACGTAAACATCATTATATCCAGCGATTACAATTCACAGCTGCACCGCTCCATAGCAAATTGTGGATGAAAAATTAATAACAACATAATGCAAGTCATTGTAAGTTTTTTTAACATTTTTATTTTGAAATGATTTTTATTTTATTTTTACTAGTAGATTAATTTTTACACACTAGAAAATGATCTTATATCCATTTGTTGAATGAAACGAAATTCCAATTATCACACCCTTTGCTTCCTAGATATAGAAATGGATTGCTACCAAACTCGTGTCTGGTCAGTTTTTGCAAATCCGGTACATGTGCAGCATGCGAACGATTGATAACAATCCACCAAAATATAAAATAATAATATAGTTACTGTATTATATGTTTTTGTTAATTTATTATTGTACATGGTACAAGGTTCAACTTGTCACTTTGCTAGTCCTCGTCCATGTCGGTGGAATCCCCTCTTCCCGCTCGGTTGTGGATCCATTCACATTTAATTACTATTTTCCATTTTCTATTTTAAATAAAAAGTATTAAACAAAGTATGGCCATCACATCGTGTTCCAGATCTGATTCTTAAGGCGCGTGGATGGAGGGATGTTGGATTGGAATTGGGATTATAATTGGGATTATGAATTGCGGCAGAAGCCGAGATGCCCAGGTTATTCAGATCCAGTAATATTTGCCACATAATAAATTATATTTATTTAATAAATAATTTAAAAATCCATGTTAGAGAATGTACTTTATTTTTTTAGTGGAATTGCTTCTTACATTGTCGGTTACTTGTTCATTCTGCTCTGTACCATTTAAGCCTTTGGTCAAAGCACCAACAACCAAACTTCTAAATGCTGTTTCCATATTTTGGTCAAGTTGTAGGTAACTTGGCAATACTCACCCCCTCACTCCCTTTCCTCGAAATGTATATGTTGTTGTTAACAATATTATTAAAGCAGTGAAACAATTTTTATCTGCATTTTGAACTAGTAATAATCATCACCAACTCATTATGTTTGTTATGTTTGAATTAATTATGAAAATCTTACTGGTATTAAATATCCCATGCTCCCCCTTCACATTTTCTCTTTTATGGCCTCAGTTTGATTAGTAAAATGATAAAAATGAGGTGAAACTAACAAATAATTTTATCGATAAAGTTATATTAAAAATTGTTCCATTAAAATGCCGGACTTTTTTTTTTTTTTCTTGTTGACCTTTATTCGTATAGGAAATTACAATTCTTTGGTTATTTTGGGAAATAATTTCATATTGTTAAAATACCATATTTTTAATCTTATTTATCTTTTAATAAATATTGATAAAATCAAAGTATTGATTAGTGGTAAGCAGATTCTTAAATGCGATAAGTACAATTCATCAGGAGCCTAGGGCCTTACCTGACTTGATTTGGTCCGTTTGGCGAAAAAGACTACATATTAATAAGTCTTTTCAAGAACTTTATTTCACTTTTTTGGATGCAAGAAAAATGAGAGAGAAAAATCTGTTAGAATGGAATTCATAAAATTAAAAGAATGACATAAATAAATTGCTTTATATATTTTTTTTCTCTGTGCTTTGCTCTTTCACACCTCTATTAAATGAAACTTAATGGATTAATATATTTAGATAGCGATATTTGGAAGAAAAGAAAGAGGGATAAATTTTTAGTTTAAATTGAGAAGGTTATAAAATATTTATAAACATGAATAAAGAATTAATGAATATATTACCTAATAATAATTTAATGTGCTCATTTCATTTTAAAGTGTTCAAAAGTAAAATATTGATAGAAACTAAAATAATCTATCTTCTATTTCTTTCTAAATGGAGTTTTTTATTACATTTTAATGTTCATACTATTCACTCTTTTAATTGATTTAAAATACTAGTCAAATTAAAATTTTGTCTCGACTTTATGTTTTCTCGTTTTAATTTTTTTATAAACTTATATATTTTGATTTATACATGAATAAAATATTTACCAAAAATATTCTGCCATTTGCTCATGTTACAATAAAAATTTAGTCACGACACACAATTTAATGAGTTATTTAAGTTTTTCATAGATTATTGTGGTGATAAATTGAATACTATTGTTAACCTAAAATCTTAAAGTTTTATTTAAATAATTAATAATAATAACAACTTTTTTAAAAATATTTTATTTTATATTTTAATTACATATTTTTATCTTTTAATATTTTTTAAATTATTTAAACTCAACTCTAAAATTGAAGTGAACAAAATTTAAAAAAAAAGTAATACCCTAATTTTTATATTTACATATTTTAAAACTTTAATCATACATTTTTATAATTTGAAATTTACAAGAATAGCCTCAGCCGCACAAAATTGTTACCCTTGTTAATGCTCAATTCTTAGTCCTTGCGGCTGCCCTCAGTCCGAATCTCTGTTTTTTTTTTTTCACATTTTTTATTATTTAAATATTCACTTAGGAAAGAAAAAGAAATGATGTGGTAAAAAATTATTTACCAAAAAACTTATATTTACCTTCATCTAAAAAAATAATAAAAATTTAAACATGCAATCTAACAAATTTATAGTCTGTCTTCATGTATTGGATCAATTTATCAGAATTATTATTTTCTTTTCTCAATCTCACTCTCCCGTTCCTGGAATATTTTATTTATTTATTTCGTCGGCAAATTGTAAAAGAAATTAAATTAGGCATTGACACATTGGCGGTAGCGACTAAACTCTGCTATTAAAACAAGAACTGCCAACAGCTTCAAATTCACACTTCTTTCTTTCTGTCTCTCCGCAAACACAATGAACAGAGAGTACTCTGTTCTTCACTCTCAGATCTGCTTCTCTTCCAAGAACTAGAGGCACACGCTCCCAATCTTAGCCTGTCAGATCGTGTAAACCTTTCAACTCGCGTCTTCTTATTCCGACTTCGCCATTTTTTGCTGCGAATAAACGAACCTTTATCTTCTTGCTCTTTTCACTCACTTCTCGTTCTTCAGCTAAACCTGTTTATTTGTCTGCGTTGAATCTTCTTCTGCGGCGTTGGCGTAAGTTTTATGCTACTGTTTGGTTTTTTTCTGATAATCCAGATCCATGTCATTGTTGTTTCTTTTTATCGAGTTTTCTGTCATATGTACTGAGAATATCTCTTTATTACGAAAAGAAAAGAAAACCATGCTTAAAACATTCAAACCGTTTAATAATTATTTTTTTCAGCATTTAAAGAGTTACATTCAATGTCGCACTTCAGTATTTTGAAGATGCGGTAATCGGAATCTGTGTTGGTGTTGAATTTTGCTGATTGTCATGCAAAGAACACGAAGTGTTTCTATTTAACTTTTTTCAACTTTGAAATGAGAAATCTGTGATTCGTCTATTTCATGCTGTGGTTTTACTGATTGGACATGAGATTTGTTTAGCTTTTATTGTGTTTGATTTTGTTAACTAGTCGTGTACATGCAGTTTGGTGTAGCTGTTTGTGAGCGGTGTTTGATTGTTGTTTGGTTGTGACCAGGTATATATCATCTGTGAATTTCCTCTAGCAAAATGGCTTTGGGGAAATATACTAGAGTAGATGGTAGAAGATCAGCATCGAGTTGCTGTTCGACGGTGACTATTGTGGCGTTTGTGGCTCTATGCTTGGTTGGGGTTTGGATGATGACATCGTCTTCTATAGTCCCCACGCGGAATGGAGATGTGTCTCAGGAGAATAAGAATGAGGTGAAAGAACAAAGTGAGGTGAAAGAACAGGCGAGTGAGATCAATAATAGCAATTCTCGGCAGTTCGAAGATAACCCGGGTGATTTGCCTGAGGATGCAACCAAGGGGGACAGCAGTGTCTCTGAAGACAATTCTAGTTTTTTGGATAAACAAGCAGAGAAGTTGGACGAAAATCCTGTAGAGAAGTCTTCTGAAGACACAAAGGGGGAAGATTTGGATAAGAAAACGGAGGATGAAGGTTCTAATGTGGAAAACGAATTAAACTCAGAAGCTGCGGAAAATAACAAGGATAGAGACGAGTCTTCCAACAAGGAATCTGATTCTGATGAGAGTGGAAAGAAATTTGAATCAGATGATAACACAAAGTCTGATTTGGATGAAAGTGAAAAGAAATCTGATGATTCTGATGAAGCTACAGATAGTAAGATAGAGGAGAAGGTGGAACAAAGTGATAACAAAGAATCTGATGAAAATTCTAGGGAGAAGGATACAGAGGATAATGCCAAACAGCAGAGTTCAAAAGAGGTATACCCTTCTGGGGCTCAGTCAGAGCTTCAAGATGAAAGTACAACACAAACTGGGTCTTGGTCAACTCAGGCAGCAGAGTCAAAGAATGAAAAGGAGTCTCAAGAATCCTCCAAGAAGAAAACTGGGTACAAGTGGAAACTTTGCAATGTCACTGCTGGCCCTGACTTTATCCCATGCCTTGACAACTGGAAAGCAATTAGGAGTCTCCGGAGTACTAAACACTATGAACATCGAGAAAGGCACTGTCCTGAAGAGCCTCCAACCTGCCTTGTCTCTGTTCCCAAAGGATATAAACGCCCAATTGAGTGGCCTGAAAGCAGGGAGAAGGTAGATACAATCTTAAATCTTGTCAATTATCATTCTTTGTCTGACCATTTACTCTTCCATAAAATAGTAAACTATTCTCCTGCAGATATGGTATTACAATGTCCCACACACCAAGCTTGCTAAAGTTAAGGGCCACCAAAATTGGGTGAAAGTCATGGGAGAATACCTTACTTTTCCTGGTGGTGGAACCCAATTCAAGCATGGGGCGCTTCATTACATTGACTTTATACAAGAGGTAATACACATACTGATACACTGAGCTCAAATTTTCTTTTATACATGGCCATAAATATATAGGCTAGTCCATAAATTGATATTACATGTTCTGTAACAAATGAAGTATCCATTAGTTGTATTTTACCTCCCTATGAGAAAATTTCCCATTCAATATTTTATATACCATCTCTCTGCTTATATCGATGTCTCTTCAATTATCTTCAAAGAAATAATAAAAAAAGGATAAGGGAGGATTGGGATACTATTGTTACAACTGCCACAAACCTCCATATAACTTGTATATGTCTAGCATTTATGATGCATTCAGATTTTTTGACCAAAATACAGACAGCTTAATCCCTAACTTCTCAATTTCCTTAAAAGGAAAAAATATTTCACAGCCATGGATATATAGCCTCTTAAAAAGACCTGTCATTATTAGAATAGAAAAGCAAAAAGAGAAGAGAGTTATGCCAACTCCAGCCTGTAGAAACTATAAAGTACAAATCTTGTAGATCTAAGCTCATTGGAGGCATCTCAGAGGTGCTGGTATGAGACTTGTCTAGCTTTTCACTTTAATATGATACCTGGAGCAAGAACTTATTTGATAATATCTTGACATAATTATGATTATTTTTCATCATCTGATGCAGGGTTTAGACCTAAATTGGTAAAAAATTGCAGATAGGGTCCACACTAGGAAACAAACAAATAGTAAACAGATACAGAAATGGCAGTACAATTATGGTATTTGGATTTGAATGGACTTAATAAGTTCAACGATGACCTTTTGCGCCAAGTTGCCAACTGCCAATAAAGGAAATTAAGTTACATAGGATGGTAAACCTGTTCCCCTCTCTTATGTCTAACCAGGGCAAGTCCAGGCAAGTAGGAACTATATACATGTGGTGTACTGGGAAACAACCACAACTTAGCATTATGCAGATATAGCTAATTTCTTTGATGATTTACAAACTATCTTCTTTATCAATAGCAAAATTTATGCTATATAGTGTAGTATGAGGATAATCTTTATGCTTTCATCTTAGAATTGGTCTGGGATTTTATAATTTGTTTACTTGATGCTGTTAAGCATTTTACATAATAGAGCTTTGTTGATACAGTCTGTACCTGCCATTGCTTGGGGAAAACGCACACGTGTTATATTGGATGTTGGATGTGGTGTTGCCAGCTTTGGAGGTTTTCTTTTTGATAGAGATGTACTTGCAATGTCACTTGCACCAAAGGATGAACATGAAGCTCAGGTACAATTTGCACTTGAAAGGGGGATTCCTGCTATATCTGCTGTGATGGGCACAAAGAGGCTTCCCTTCCCTGGGGAAGTATTTGATGTAGTCCATTGTGCACGATGTAGAGTTCCATGGCATATAGAAGGTATTCCAATTACATTACTTTTATTTTGGTGATTCATTATACAGCATTTTTCTAAACCATATTCATCAAGGCATTTACATTTTAAGAGAACATATAAATTCATTAAATTGTAGTTATGTAAAATGCACATGAGTGCAACTGGACTTATTTTATACTATTATTGTTATAATTAATATCTGGAGAAAATGAGAGGCAATTGATGGAATCCATTTGTTTGAAATATGCAAGGATGTTGTATTATAGAGTTCAATGTTACATCTGAAAGAATCATCAATATTCTAATTTCTGTCATTACGAGATTTGATTAGTTTACTTATTTTGTATATATTTTTCTGCAATTATTATTGTACAACTGCAGGTGGTAAACTTCTTTTGGAGCTGAATAGAGTGTTGCGACCTGGTGGTTATGTTGTATGGTCTGCTACCCCAATTTATCAGAAGCTTCCTGAAGATGTTGAAATATGGAATGGTAGATTATAGCTAGACTTATGTCTGAGTCTGACACTTTTATGCATCTTAGTGTAGGTTTCTTACCCTGACATTTTATGAATTCATTCACAGCCATGAAGGCGCTAACAAAAGCACTGTGCTGGGAACTTGTGTCGATCAACAAGGATCAAGTAAATGGAGTTGGTGTAGCCATATACAGGAAGCCAAATTCTAACGAGTGTTATGAGAAACGTTCGAAGAATGAACCTACATTGTGTCCAGACTCTGATGACCCTAATGCAGCATGGTATGTCTTCATTAACTGAGGCATGTTCCATTTTTTAACCAAAACTGAAAAGAACTGGGTTAATTGATCTTTGACTGTAACACTGAGAAAACTTTAAAATAAAGTGGTATATTTGTTTTAAAAACCCCCTGCCTCTCCCATTTTGTTGAAAGAGGGAATATTTATATGAAAAAATATATGTATCAAGATGAAACAGCACTACTGATACAATTGAAGGGTTTTGGATGTTTCTGCTACAAGGTTTATCTGCTAACTTTTCAATAACGCTGTAGTATTATAACATATACATGCAGTCTAATCTTTTTGATGTGACAGGAACATTCAATTGCAAGCTTGCATACACAAAGTGCCAGTGCCAGTTAGTTCAACAGAACGAGGGTTGAAATGGCCAGAGCAGTGGCCATCCAGAGTGGCCAAAGTGCCTTATTGGTTGTCGAGTTCCCAAGTGGGAGTTTACGGAAAGCCTGCCCCTGAAGATTTCACTGCTGATTATGAACACTGGAAACGCGTAGTGTCCAAGTCTTATCTAAGTGGGATGGGAATTCAGTGGTCAAATGTACGCAATGTCATGGATATGAGATCTATCTATGGAGGGTGAGCAAAAGTTGTTTCAAATGTTACTCTGAATTATGTTCACTCGTTGATATGCTCTTTGCTTGACATCTTTGACTATTTGTGGTTTTCAGATTTGCTGCAGCTTTGAAAGATTTGAATGTTTGGGTCATGAATGTGGTTTCAGTAGATGCCCCAGACACTCTTCCCATTATTTATGAACGAGGACTTTTTGGTATATATCATGATTGGTGTGAATCATTTAGCACCTATCCTAGGTCCTATGATCTCCTCCATGCTGATCATCTGTTTTCAAAGATTAAGAAAAGGTGCATATATTTCATTTCTCATTCATCACCAGCAAACTTTTGGTTATCTGTTTAGTTTTAAAACTGTTACTCTGGTTTTGCTAATGCTTGCTTGGTCACACAGGTGCAATTTAGCTGCTCTAGTGGCTGAGGTTGATCGGATTCTTAGGCCTGAAGGAAAGCTTATCGTCCGTGACACTGTTGAGATCATTGACGAGCTAGAGAGCATGGTGAGGTCTATGCAGTGGAAGGTTCGCATGACTTACTCCAAGGATAAGGAGGGGTTGTTGTGTGTGCAGAAGACCATGTGGCGACCAAAGGAGCAGGAGACACTCGAGTATGCTATTATTTAAGCATGGATGAGATGTCAAAATTCTTGGAGTTTTGGCCACTCGAAAGTCTGGATAACTGTTCTTCCACTATGAGTCCTGTACCATGTTAGCTAGGAATCTATGTATTCTTCTTTTTCCATGAGTATTAATTTTGATATCCTCTATTTATATTTATTTAATTGTTATCCTTTGTTGTAACATGATGCCATACCGTGAAGGAAAATCGATCACATTCTTGCAAATGTAGAGGCCATTGGTTTATAAGCGTAATAGTCTTGAGTTTGGAATATCCACTTGACCATAAATGGTAGTATTAATCTCTATTATAAGTAATGCGTACTTGATGGATCGATTTGATCAGTGAATTGCTCAGGTATTGGGTTGGTTAACATGATGAATTAGATAGGCTTCTAAACTGGCATGAACTGACGTGACTTTTACCGGTTTAGTGAAAAATCGGTGAAGGGGCTTATTCAAACAAAAGCCTTTTAAGTATGTATCAACAAAATTTAAATGAAAAGGGATTGGCAGTTACTCGTCCCCAAGCCATTAGGGCTCATCCTTTACTGGCATACCATCTCAGAACCTTTTGTCATACGATTGCTAATTTCCAGCACACCTAGCAGCGTTTGTCCACAGCCAGCCCAATGGGCAAAACATCGTGCATGTTCAGTTTCATGGTAGAAAACTGTAAAATGTGTGCTTACAACATAAATATTACTCTTTATTGTGTTAATTGAATTCGCCTTAAAGTAAAATTAGCGCAATTCCAAACATGTTCATCTCATTATTATCCCATGTAGCAGAATCAGTCTCGAAGCTTGTGTAGGCATTGCATCCCTCCTCGTTTGTTTTTGCTAGACTGGGATAACACTTCAGTGCACTAACACAAACCACATAGAATGGTCAAACGTCATAGGTTCAGCTGATGGCATCAACTTAAATAAACCAAAGAAATTCATACTTCAAATTAAGGAGAAAATATATAGGTTCGTAATTTGCTTCTGATGCGAATGACTTGGTAAAACTCTAGCTCATTGCTTATATAATATTTTTTTTATGAAGTTATAATAATTTTTTAGGTGGAACTTCTAAATACCCACGCCACAAGCAACGAAAGAACAACCAAAGTACAGCTCAGTCATCCGTACAGGGACATTTGAACTCTTCAAGAGAAAGTCAAATTTAATTCAATGCTTCCAGAAGTCTTGTTCGTGATAATTTCTTTGTTGGTCCTTGAATAAGCAATATTTTAAATACTAATGACAATACAAGCTAATTAGCAAGGCAATCAACATTAATTAATTAATGTCAAGAAAGGTGTATCTAGTGAGTTTTATGCATTTTTATTTGTTGGATTGGGTCGTGGCAGTTACATGAAGTGCTCCACCTACACATCAAGAGCGAGTCGAAGGGGTTTCAGTTTCACTGGTGAAAATCAACGGTATCCATTTTATTCTTTTTTTAACTTTTACTAGCAAGAGCCCTTCTAACTTGCCTATTTTTGTGCTCCTCTTTTATTTTATCTATACAATCTCTAATCTCCTAAAACGTTCATACACGTTCCTCTAAGAGAGGCATGGAAGATGAAAGCCACAGCAATTTGCCAAATGGGCTCATCGCAGGAAGCCCTGAAAGCCCAAGCTTAAAGACATGCAACAACAACAACACTTCTAACACCATCACCACCACCACCAATAGTATCAACAAAGAACAAGATCGCTTTCTCCCTATTGCCAATGTTGGAAGAATCATGAAAAAGGCCATCCCTAGCAATGGGAAAATCTCAAAGGATGCAAAAGAGACAGTTCAAGAATGTGTATCAGAGTTCATCAGCTTTGTCACAGGAGAAGCCTCTGACAAATGTCAAAGAGAAAAAAGAAAGACCATCAATGGGGATGATATCATATGGGCCATCACTACCTTAGGATTTGAAGATTATGTTGACCCATTAAAATCCTATCTCCAAAAATATAGAGATATAGAAGGGGAAAAGGTTAATATTCCTAAGCAACAACGTTCTGATCAAAGGCTACATCAACAACACCAAGACCAAAATAATAATCTACCTTTAAGTAGTGTATATTCCTCAGCAAATCTCATTTCTCAACCTCCTTATGTAGCCACGGATCAACTATTTTCCCTTCCATTCTCCCCAAATTCAATTCAGAAACAATTACAGCCGCAAGACCAGATCGATTCAGTTGGCCAATGGTAAGATTAAGAGCAGGATTTTATTTCACTCATGGTAATTTTTTATATATATATATAGTTATGCGTGTATATGAAAATAACGCCAAGTTTATTATACACACACTTAGATATAAGATGTGAGTTAATTTTCAAAGAGAATGCTTAAGGTTTTTGGTTTGTATTTTGTTCAATGACATCCATATCTTGGTTTTATTCTTTATATAGAGGAATCGCTGATTCTTTAATTGTCTGTGAAGATCATGGCAATTAAAGAAGCAACTAATTAGAAGATAAGATTATTAAAACAATAACATCTGTCACCTAAGAAAGGCGCTAGTTTTATGTACGAGTCTAAGCCAAGCATGCTCTTTATTGGGAAATTATGCTGTGCTTGCAGAAGAACTTTTCTTCAATCATGAAGTTGTTAATGGAAAATAACTAATCAGATCAGTTATTCCTCTCAAGGAGCAAAACAATTCATCATATTTGACTTTTATGATATTTAACTCTTCAAAAGGAAACGGTATGTAAAGTGAAAAAATAAGGATATAAAAAAAGCTCAGAGAATAGTAACCTCAAAACTTAATGCTAATATCATCCAACATTAATGAGGCTTAAGATTCAACTTGACAAAGACTTAAGTAAGCATAAAAGCTAAACTTGGAATTAGTTCATGTTAATCTTATTGTATATTTAAATTGTGCTTGAAAAGAGAAGACCTTGATTTTATAAATATATTTCACACACACACAGATATAACATATATATATATATATATATAATTGAACATTTTAAATCACTAATAATTAATTTTTAAATAACTTTAGTTTATTAAGAGCTAATATTCCTTTTCTGAAAAAAAGCCTCTTACTTTATTATAATTTTCTCGTTTCTCATAAAATGATTCGTCTTCCATTTCATTCCTTCACGTGATTAAAGATATTATTTTATTCTCCTTTTTGTATCTTCCATCACTAAACTCTTTTTTGTTTTGTTTTCATTTGTTAAAAGCCTACATTAAAATTGAGAAAAACAATAGATATAAGAGTCAAAATTGCTCTTAACATCTTACATTTATTAAGGGAACATCGCCATGAAATATATACGAGAAATTTTTAAAAACTAAAATTAGGTAATTATAATAATTTCTCAAAATTGGCTTTATAAAAAATTTGAATATAATAATTTAACAAATAATTTTACATATCAATAAACTTAAAATAAATTTTAAATATAATCATGATAATTATATTTTTCCTAATCTAAAAGAATTTTTATGGCAAAAATTAAATGATTAAATATATTATTAAAAATTATACTAACACTTAATATTTTGATACTGTATATCAATTTTTTTTATTAATATAATTATTTGTTAGTATGATAATATATCATATTATTAGCATAAATTTTCAACATCTATATTAGAAGTATATTTTTCTTTAGATAAGTCTTACACCAATAGTAGTATATTCTTTATTTTTCTTTTAATGCTTCATAAAAAGATATTGCTTTTCCTAATCAAATAGTTCATATTATGGGAAATAAAAGTTGCATTAAACTTAACTAGATAGTCAAAATTCAATCTAGAAAAATGGGAACTAAAGTGGGAGGGGGGGGGGGTTTATTATACGTGAATGGATGTCTTTTGAATAATTTTAAAAACTAAGGGGTAATTTGCACAAAGCTTGGGGAAGTTACTTATATTTTATCCATTAACAAGAAAGGTATGCAATTTTATTTTATTTTGCGAGTGCTAAAGATATTCTCAGGTCGTGAGACTATTTTCTTTGAAGAATAAAGATAATTTGGATTTTTCCTTTTTAAATAACATCTTTTTTTATATATACAGTCCAAAATTAAACTTCTGTTGACACATTTAATAAAGAATAATTGGTTCTTGGTCTTTTATCTAAAACTAAATAACAGAAAAGGTAATTACATATCACCTAAACTCATGAAATGTTTTTTATATTATGCCCCAATAATAAGATTCGTTAAATCAACTGATTATATAGAAAAGAAAAAAAATCAAGCATAGTATTTTAAATAATTTTAGGTAAAATTAAAAATTTATCTCAATAGTTAATATTAATTTTGTGTAATTTTTTATACACATTATTGTCAATTTTTACCGTACAAATTATTAAGTTTTAATTAAAAATAATAATATAAAATGGTGCACATAAATTTAGCCTAAAAAAATATGAATCAATTATAGAAAGTGTTTATGGCAATGGCTTGCTGCCACAAGACACAAAGTGCATAAGACAAACACACATGTAGTCGCAGAAGCACCACTGGTTTGTCCCACTGGCCTCTTTCGGCCACAAAGTGCCATGGTCCAGCTACCTTCCACTTCCTGCAATAGAACAAAAGCTAGGTATTATCATTAAAGAATTGTGATTGAAGATTCGACATTTTGTCCCCAGATCCAAGATTGTTCAAGCTTCTAATTGAGGTAAGTGACAGTGACCTTTTTATTTTCGTTTTTTAAAGTAAGTAACTAGGTGCTCAAACAATTGTCAAATAGACAAATATTGTCCCTTAAAATTTCAAGTTGATCTGAAAGCAAAACTCAATCAGGGAAATGAAATGATTTCAGCCTGGTGCCGATAGTTCAATGTTAATTAAGTGGTATACCCCATCTTTTGTTCTTATTTTGTGTTTGTTTAAGCTATTATACCGCTCCATTAAAAATATAATATGTGGCCTTGCATATATAATCATAAAAGTCATTACATAGAAATGAAATATTATCAAATCTGATGCATGCAATTATAAATTCAAAGGATTAGACACTAATATAAAGCCCTATTACATTTACAATGTGTGTGTTAGTCTATTTAATTTTATACTTTTTAAAAGAAAAATATTAATTTTTGAGAATTCTGGAAACCCTTATATGCATTTGACATGGTGTGACATGAAATGTCTGGATACTTGAAAATATTTGGTCAAGATTTTTTTAACTTCCATTTCAATATGATTAATTATAAATTCAAAGGATTAGACACTAATCTCAATCACAAGTTTTAGAAATTAAATTTGATTAATTATAAACTCGAATTCCCTCTACTCCTTATAATAAGTTATTTTTAAATATTAATAGTCTTAAATTTATAAAAATCATCTAATTAAATAAAAGATATGTTTATATATAATTGAATCAAATATTTATAAAAATTTATTATATAAAATATTATATTATAATTTAATTAAATTTTAGTAAATAAAATAAAAAATGTTGATAAAAGCAATTTATTAAAATAAATTTAAAAAACATATATAAGTTATGAATTATTTTTATAAATTTAAATAAATTCTTTATAAACTTTTTAAAATTTTTTCTTTTTCTAAAAGAAAATTAATCTACCTAAAGAATATGTTTTATGATAAAAAAAATTAAAATAAAATAATCCACCCTTACTTCAAACTATGCAAATTCTTTATTTCACAGTTATCACCACAATTGTTAGAATTGATGTTTATGTTTCGCATATATTTGCGGATTAATGATGAACTTCTTGAGCCTATTATGTTATTTAGTTAAAGTTATTGTAAATTTGTTGGCAGTGAACATCAAATGACGGTGCAAAATGTTAGTGATTGTAGTTAGATTTAAGATAATAAATTTATTTGATAATAATATATCTGTAATATTGTTTTTAGATATATTATTCAAGAGCGAGGTTTTGTGAACTAGTCACGTTTACATATATGTTGTGTTCTACTGAGTTCACTTTCATTTTATTTTAATCTACTAAACAAATATTACTTAAAAAAACCGTTTCATGCATGTCTATAATACCAAAGAAAACTATATGATTTTTAAGAAAATATAATAAATTGTTATTTTTTTCTCATATTTCATGTCATTCATTTTTGAAGTATGAAAAAACTATAAAATAACTTTTTAGAGCGTGAATTACAAGTTGAAAATCATTATGTTTTTCAAAAGTTACAAATGTATATATTTTTATATCATATAAAAAGTTAGAGCATATTTGATTTGTATTTTAAAAATAATTTTCTGTTTTTAAAAATAAAATAGTATCAATTTATATTATATTATATTTTTAAAAATAAAAAATTGTTTTTAAAACAGAAATTAAACATGCCCTTAATTATTAGTTTTTAAATGTTGCAAAAGGTATATATTAGCAACAATTTTAAAATATAACAAGAAAAAAGTAAATCATATCAGGTTTAAAAAATTACTGTTATTAATATGTTAAATTGTTATTAAATTTTTTTAGTAACATGATCATTATACGACATTTACTAAATTTACTCGACCTAATTAACAACATTTTTTCATAATTTATTAATATTTTTAAATATTACTAAATGTTAATTGCATAACAGTGAACTAAATTTCGAGTAAAAGTAAAAATAAAAAATAAAAAATCAATGCTTATGTTGTGATTTGAGTTTATTATTAATTCTTAGTTAGCTTTTCAAACTATTTTTTACTTAAAGTGTGTAAAAACAAATTACTTCACCTAATCGTATTTGAGTACATCACCTTATTTATTCTTAGTTAGCATGTTAAAACATTTTTCACTTGAAGTGCTTAAAAATAAATTACTTCACCTAATTGTATTTGAGTACATCACCTGACTAGCATAAATCTATTACTTGCATCAACTTAAATTAGGTTAAGAAGAGGAGTTTCATCTTGTAAGCCTCACTCTTTTCGTCCCTCAACTTTAATAGCTTTCTATTATTACGTTGTGGGGAACTCCTTTCTTTTGAAGTGGATTGCTTCTTTTTTTAGTAGAGTTTTTTTTTCTTCTTTTCGTTTGTGGATTTTTTCTTCTCTTTTTTGTGTCTTTTTATTCATATTTAATGATTTTTTTTTTGTAAATTCTTTTTTTCTATCCAAATTATCTCTTTCTTTTTTTTATATTTCTTTCATCCACATGTTATTCCTTCCTTCTTTCTTATAATTAAACTTGTTAGAGCTTGTCACACCATAGAGTCAATTTGAGCTGGTTTTTTTTCAGTTAATTTGGGCCTTAATGGTCTAGCTTGTTTTTAGACTCGTGTTAATTTAGCTTTACTAGTCTTACTTATTTTTGAGTTTGTGTTAGTATGAAAAAAAGGGGGAAAAAAGTCTTTTTTTTTTTTTTTACTCTTTCAAATTTCTTATAAGGAAGAGTGTGAAGTAAATACTTGCTCAATTAGATTTAAAATTTCAGAATTATTAATTGAATATATATATATATATATATATATATAGAAGGATTTTTTTACATTGGTAAGTTTAAAAATTCTTATATCAAATCTAAACCTTTCATTTAACTTATATCACGATCAGTGAAATAATAAATTATAATCTGTTAGATGTAAGTCAAATAAAAAGTTTAGATTTAATGTAAGAAATTTTAGACTTATACCAGAAGATCTTGTTCATATATATATTTTTCTACGATACTGTAATATTCTCTTCATTTAGCATAATTAGTTAAAAATAACAGTGATGTATTTTATACATTAAATCAAATTAGATAGGCTGAATTGACAACTGATCTCGTGAAATGCATGCTTAATCATATGTGCTTATAAGGTTACAATATAGTCATCCAAGGTACGTTACCATTTTAGAAATATGTTTACCTGTCTTGTCCGGGTAAAGCCATGCTGACAAATAAAAACACATACATTGAGACAAGAATAAAACAGAAAATCGAACATCATCAAATACGACCATACATATGACTTTGTAGTTTGTCCGTGCAAGCTGATTTAAACAGGGACTCCATACAAGGTATTTCAAAGCAGACACAAATTACACAATAGTATAATTGGCGTACCCAAGATAATTATAGCTAGAGAATAATAATGTGGCTATAGCACTTGACAGAAGATGCATATAAGGAAAGAGAAGTGAAGTAAAAGAGTGGTACATGAGTGTATAGCAATAATGATAAGAAGCCAAAGTAAGTAGAAATTAATTGGATGAGTTGGAAGAGCATTGCCACTCAATGAAGCTTTGGAGTGTAGCAACATCAGCCCTATAGTGCTTCTGAGTGAATTCAAACAAATTGGACCACGTGAAATCAGGGTACTTTCTTGGCTCATTTCTGCATAACAAATTCTCTGGGGGCCTCACTATCTTGTCTTCTCTTGGACACACAAAGAAAACCAGTGACCTTCTCTCCTTCTTTCTGTTCACCAATGCCCTATGTAGACAACTTTTGTATCTCCCATTTGACAACGCCTATCACATTAATAAGGCCCATTTATTCTATTTCTCTTTCTACCCCAATTTTCAGACATAAAAAGTTGACGAATATTTTTTATTTAATACATATATACACACATAATATTATACATAATAAAAAGTTATATATAATATTTTTATTACATTGATATTATTAAATACTATATATTTTTTTTAATAAAAGTGCGAGTTTAATTATTTCATATATTAGTCTATGATGGATACATGCTCTGCCACAGACATTCCACTTACATGCATAAGCATCACATCAAACTTTTCTTTCCTTATTTTTCTTTTGCCCATGACCACAATATTGGACATGGATTCTTGGTTGTACCTAAAACAAGCCCACGTATTTCATAAAGCTAAGAGCCGCAAGTTAACTTCAGCTATCTTATGAAAAAAGTTGAAGTTATTTTTGTAATTCTAGAAGTTTTCAAATAAATTATTTTATTATCTTAAAATTTATTATACATATATTTTATAAAAAAAATCTTTAAAAATATAATTAAACTAACCTTAAAAGCAAAATTTCCTCCCAAAATGCTGATAATTATAGTTAATATACACTGCATAATGGCAAGTGCACATACGAATTAATTGAAATTAAGGAGTTTAAATAAAATTATTTTGTTTATTTATTTGCACAAGTCATTATTAGTAAAAGTTAACGTTATTTGAGTCAGAAGTAGCGATAACATGCACATATTAGAGAAGTTGATTTTATTAATTTTGTAATTCTTATAATATTATGAGTACAAGTAGATTTACTCCCAAAACTTGGTAAAATTTAAGTAGATTTAATTTAATATCATTTAGATTTATATTTTACTTAATAATTCAAGTCATTTTATGTATCTTATTTATTGATTGTAAAGAGAGAAATCATATTATTTCAAATGAATTTAATAATACACAGTTGATTTATATAGAATATATACGTTCAAAAGGTTAAATTTTGTAAATTCATTTTAAATTATGATTTATAATAAATTTCATATGACAATTAGTTTTTAACTCAAATCAATTTTTTAAGCACTGCCAAACTCCAAACAGTGTTATGCTTAATTACAAAAAACAAAACCATCTATCTTTTATTGCATACTATACGTATACAATTTTATGAAAACTTGTAATTTTCATGCGCCAATATAATGTATAACCTTTGGTTAAAATTGACCTTATATTAATGAACAAAAGATCAAAGTACTTAGATAAAATTTGGCTGATATCAAGAAACAGTATGCACGAAGATGATATGATAATAACGAGGGGAATAAAAGGAAAAGAAAAGAAAAGAGTAGTTTGCATACCATGAAAGTGTCACCTATATTTATGACTAAAGCTTCAGATCGAGGGCGAACAGCTAGCCATTTGTTATCTGTAAAAACTTCTAGACCTCCAACTTGGTCTTGATGAAGAATAGTTAACGAGGTTGGATCAGTGTGAGGGCCAGTTCCTAAGGTGAGATTGGAACTATTGCATGGTGGATAATAGTTGCATCTCATTATTGAATCACCGTCTTGAAAAAATCTTCGATAATGTAAACGATCCACACCCAAACTAATGCCCAATAGCTCCATAATTACTAAAGATAACCCCTTCATTGCTTCACAGTACTTTTGATACACCCACCTATTCCGATTAAAGAAAAAAAAAACACTGAAGGATCTGTTTAATAAAATTATTTAAAATATTATAATTCATAATTTAATTGAAAGCTCAGTTTATAAATAATAATTTACTGAACCGGTGCTATTTAACAAAACTAGCCATTCCATTAACTGAAATATATTAAATAATTAAATAGATCTATAATATTATATTATATATTCTTAAAAGTAAACATGATTTCTATTTTATTTATTTAATTAAATAATCATATTATTTATTTTTAATTAATTAATTTTTTATTTTTATTTAATATCAGTTATTAATTTAAATTATTAAATATGTATGCATTTATTATTATATAATTAATTAAATAGAAAAACTAGTTAGATATAACAAATCAAGTCTTTCATTTATGTGTGTGTTGATTTTTTCTTGTAAATCCAAATAAGTTTTTTAATTAAATAATTAAAAGAGGAAATGAGTGAGAGCGTGGGAAGGTGCTAGGAATGCGTAAGTAAAGAGTAATTTAGGATTTGCGTTTAAGTATAATTTGTTTAAAAGTATAAGAGTAAAAAAATGATCATCAAATTATTGATAATTATAAGTTAAATGTTATTTTTTTATTTTTTATTTGTAACAATTAGTATACATGATATTTTTAGTATAGAAAGTTTTATATTATTGGTGCAGGAAAATTAAAATTAAAAATAAATTATAAATTCATGTTAATAAACACACCCTGAAAAGTCATGTCTAAAGAAAGAGTTGATTATTGCACCTATTGGCTAATTAAGTTAATAGTACTACATTTACTTAGCAATTATTGTGGTGCATGAACCAACTGGTTGTCCCTAGGTCACGACCAGGGTGCAGTGGGTCCTAATAAACCCCATTTTTCACTGCAAATCGAAACAGTGTGCAGCCTTGGTTATACGGATATTAAATATAATTTAACATATAAATACGATAATTTTTTAAAAAATATGAATATTATAATAAATATTAAGTAAAATTTAATTATATTTATAGATGATATTTAATATTTTATTATAATATTAATTAAATTTAATTAAATATAAATTTATTAACAATAATAAATTCTTTAAATATTTTTTCATAAAATCTTAGTATAAAAATATTATGATAACTAAATAGCTTAACTATGTATTCTGATAGCTAAATAGCTTAACTATCTTAAATAACTATTCTTAAATAAGAAGGCATTAATGCTATCAATTTATTTTTCTTCATCACATATGTATTTACATACATAAATATAAATATAAATTATATGAATAGTAAAAATAATTTTTATTTTAAATATATAAGAATTGTTAAATCTAGAATATATTATTATATGAATAAATATAAAAATTAAAAGTTAATTAGTAATCGTATGATTACTTAAAAATATAATATGTTCTTTTCTTTTAGCCATTTAAATAAGATCAAATTATTTATATTCATTGTTTTTATATAAGAGTGAAAATAATAAATTTGAACAGTACTAAATTAATTGTTAAAGTTAAAATATTTGAAAAAGTTACACAATTCCTTAAAATATCATGTAATTTAAAAAAAATCGTTTTATCTATATGTTTTAATCTTGATTATTAATTCATAGCAAGATTTATTGATGAAGGTTTTTTTATTTTTTTGTCACATAAAAATATAATTTTAATAGGTATGTCACTTATATAAATCTGAACCATAAAAGTATATATAAAATTATTAATTTAATTTTTTTTTAGTATTTTGTAGGACTTATCCTTTATTAAATAAAAGGCCATTTAAAATAAGTGAAAATAAAATACAGGTTTTGATAGTATTGATATATGCTATGGGTACAATAAGCATTCATTGCTAAAATTACAAAAATATATATGTCATATATTAAAAAATATTTTTTAAATTAATTTATTAATATATACATAACAAGTTTATGTTTACAACATATTATATGAAATCTATTTATAAATCATTACTATTATTTCACTATTTATTATGAACTTTCATCTTATAAGACATATAATATGATCTTTTACATTAAATTAAAATTTTACTGAATTATTATTAAATATATTATATAATACTAACAATAAATATTAAATTATTACTAATTTAATTATAATTAAATCAATAGACCATAAATCAGTATTTTTGTTAGTTCAATTATTGATTCAAATGTAAAAGCATTATTAAGGACAATTAATCTCAATTGAGCAATCATAACAGTATTTTTTTTTTTTCATAAAGAAGTTCTGTAAAGGACATGGAGGGTCGAGTAACAATTAGTAATGTGACAAAAAGAGAGGTTACCATATAATGATGAAATCAATTCAACTGAACACTGTGGACCTTACCCAGTGTGTTGAAGGTCTTCTCCTAAGACAAACTTGAAGTAGTCAACAATCTGGGAATTGCAGATGCTTTGGTGGCTGTAGTGGAAAGAGAATGTCTCTTTCCATGGCAACTTGGAGGAATAACGATCTGCATGAGCACCAGAATAGCCTGAGACCCCACCAGGTTTTCTCTTTGCACCAAGCTTCTTGCTCATAGGGAGCTTGAAAATGGAATCAATTTCATGATAAGCAGCACTTATGAGATCTGGATCCACACCATGGTTGATCACTTGAAAGAAGCCATGTTTCAAGCATGCTTTTCTCACAAACTTAGCAGCATTAGCAATAGCTTTTTCATCACCATTCTTCATGATTGCTAAGTCCACAAGGGGTTCTTTCAGCTCCTCTTGGGTGGTGTTAACTAAGTCCACAGATGGCCAAATGAACTCTCTGGGCATGTCCCCTTCTTTTTGCAGCAAATTTGAGTCAAAAGCTAACTCACCATTCTCTTCTTTGGCCTCTTCTGGCTGTGATGCAGAGGACAGTACAAGACTGGAAGCACTTATTTCCATTAGGGGAGACATATTCATTTGCATACCGCATAAGGAGGCTTCTATATATATATATATATATATAGAGAGAGAGAGAGAGAGCTGCTAGGGAAGGATACGTTTTCCTGTGTTGAGATGTGATGAAGTCAATAAAGACAGAAATAATTAAAATTTTGGTTTCAAAATTTTATTTAAAAATATTTAGTATACTTTTATATCTTTAATATAATCTATATTTTCTTTTAATAAAAATTATTATTTTTAAATGTTTAAACAAAGATTTAAAGATTGAAATTAATAAAATCAATTAATTTTTTTAAAAATACTAATAACTTTATATTCAAGAATAGTAATAACATTCTTGTTTTCGTTATTTAAATTATTACAGTCTTAAAGAAGTGAAATTAATAAAAAATAAAAATTGAAGTAAAAGAAATTAAAAACTTTACACATAAGAATGCTAATAACATTTTAAAATTCTTATTTAAATTACGAAAAATTGATATTGTATGAGATACCGTGTGTGTGTCTATATATATATATATATATACATATATAATTTTATTTTATTTTCCTTCGTACACATATCTTAAAAATGTACTCTGAATATTAAAAGGACACCCAAAAGTATTCTAGATTAGTGCTACAAAAAGTATTTTCTTTGTCAAATAATTGCCCCTTTTCGTGCCCAAATTAAGAGCAACATAAAAGATTTTTATAATAAATAAATAGTTATTAATTATTATATTTTTGTAATAAATATTTAAAAATTTATTAAACTTAATCAACAGTTAGTAAATGAATGAGAATTTACTCTGACTATTCATACTCGACCAAAAATGTGATCTAATAGTTTTATCGCATACAAGGTTGAGTAAAGGTGGAGGAAACACCTGTTTTGATATTTTAACTCTTAACTCAATCCCCAGTTATTCCCTCCCCTAATGGAAAGAAAAAAAAAACCTTTAGTGCTGGAAAGAGTATTTTATAAAACTTTAAAACTAGTAATAAGGACCATTTAATTGAGGGTGCGGTTCATTTTGAACTGCGGGGCTTTTTTTCCCCTACTTTTTTTTAAACTATCTTTTTCCTAGTTAACGTACGTTTAAAAATATATGTTTATTTATAATAAAATCAATATTTAAAAAAACAATTTGTTATAATCCCACCAAATTAACATTTTTTTTAAAACAATAAAATGACAAAATTATTAAAAATATGACCATTCTTTTAATAAAACAAAGTATGGGTTACATAAAATTTGTCATATAATAAATGATTCAGAGCTTGTTGCATGCGTTGTGGGACTAAATAATTACTTGTAGGAGTTAAGCTCCATAAAAAATTTATTTTTATCATAATAAACATATTTTTACCTCCAATAGAATTGACCTATCTAGAAGATACTCATGATTTGAATGTTAAAGATATGAGCCAATAACTGAGACGAGTTCTTACTGAAGAAAATTTTCAAGACAGAGATCGGATCACAATGAAACAAAGTTTCTCCTCTCTTTTCCTCCCATTTTGATCTCTTTTTATATTACTGATTGAAGTTAAAGTAATGCGTAAGGATTGAACTTCTAACTACTTTGATTGAAGAGACTTTCGTGTCACATGCAATGACCAGCTCTTTTTAAAAATTAAATAATTAAATGAAGACTCCTAAATGTTTGTTATTTTGAACATTACTAATAAAAATCCAAATAAATAAGGATATTTTTTTACTTTTCCCTCTTTATTTGATAATTTATACGAAAACCACAATTTAAACGATGTAATATTTGTTGGGACGGGTTACAGGTTAGTATTTAATTAGATTGACTTTTCCTCACCAATCTTTGCAATATTAAAACATTTACGGATGTCACCACTTATTCTTGTTTTAGACTATTTATGATATACATCCATTTTTGTATTATATCCTAGAATAAATGTAACTGGTGAATCATGGACAAGTTTTGTACTTTTCCATTTTTAGGGGTTGTTTGAAAAAGGGGTTTTAGAGGGAAGGGAAGAGAAGAGCATAATTTATATTTTAAATAAATATATTTAAAATTAATAATTTTTTAAAATATATATATAAATTAATATATTAACAAAAATTTAATATATTAATGATACATTTTTTTATCACAAATAATATATAATTTTTTAATATAAAATTAAAAAATAAGTCCTTTCTTTTCTTTCCCTTCAAATATTTCTTCTCAAACATACCCTTAGAAAACTAAGTCTTAATTGGATTTTAAAATAGATAACCCATTAGAAAAGCAAAACATTAAATAATTAAAAATAAATAATATTTTTCAACTATCCATGCATAAATCATAAAACTGGTCGGAGGGAAGTAACGAGACACGACTTTTTACACTAGATAACCAGTCCTCAAGTGTAATACAATCTCTATTGCTTATAAATGCTTTGAACTTTCACTTTCGTAGTACTAACAATGGCAAGGAGATGATTTTTATTTCATTAACCTTTAAGGGTTCAGGAGTTTTGATGTAACAACACTTGTCTTTCTATTTTCACTTTCGGCATTTAGCATATTATAGCCAAACCACACAATCACACTCATAGACAACAAAATCCTATAAAGTGAGTGACAAGAATTTTAATAATTTTACTGCACTGATTGAGTCAAGTGGTCAACAGGTTTAAATTTGAGTTTTAGATAATCTAATCTTACTAAATTTCTTTTATATTACTTCAGTATTTAATTAATCTAAAATTAAATTATAATATAAGTGGCTAGGTTAATTTATTTTTTGTGTGAGATTTTATAACTTCTTACATCGATTGCAATTTTAAAATCATACTATCTCTTATCTTAAATAGAAAACTCTCATCTATTTTATAAGAATTAGGAAATATAACTAACTTCATTAAATATAATAAATTTATTAATAATTTAAATTTTTTTTAAATGTCTTTTAAGATTGTTAGAACCTATTTCTTACTTTTTTTTATTTAATTAATTACTTTTTTTTTCACGAGTATTTTTGTAAGAAAACAATTATGAATGAACGTAGTATTTTAATATGGAAACGAAATCTAACACCCCATTCCTAGATAATAAGCATGTCGATATAATTTGACAAAGAACATGTATGTGACTAATGTTATCATGTAGTCTCATTTTTTTTCAATATTTCCAGATTAAACTCTAAATATGGAATGTATCATCCTTCTATACTTTAATATTGATTTCTCTATTTTTAATTAGACTTACTTTCATGAAATAATATATATCTCATTATCTCATATTAATATGATATAAGTATATACACTTAATAAATACTCTCATTCCATTGAGGGAATTGAGAGATCAGTACTCCAATTGAAAAGGACAAATTTAATATAACCACTCACATTGGTTTATATGATTTGCAAAGAATAGTCACTTTTATAGTTATTGAGTTAAGTGTGATGTTTGATAGCATAAAAACATACAAGTCTCTATGTTGAGAACACTTGTAAGATCAAATCAAAAGATGACTATCATTTTCATTTTAAGAATAATTCGTAACAATTTATGTAACTTTTTTTAATTATAAGTTAATGTAGATCATTGTGACATTTAATGTGTGCTTACGTGATAAACTTAATATTCATTTCTTCTATGATATGTGAACCGTAATTATTAATCTATTTATATACTAACTTTTACACATTACAATTTTTAAAAAATATTAACATTAACTCCTATGAATGATTAGAAGAAATTAAAAGTAATAAAAAATTATTGAAAAAATTATTTAATATTGTTAAAATATAAAGTATAATAAATGCTATATTTGTACTAAAAAATTTATTAAAATTATTAAAAAATTAATTTAATTAGAAAGAATTTAAGCACATATTTCATGTCATCCAATAAAATTTCACAATCAAGTTATGTTCTATGACATCAAATACAAGATTCTAAATTATCCATTGTGTTAATTAAATAATTATATGAAGAATAACATAATACACCAAATGATTAAAAATAATACATAATTGACCTCTATACTATATAACAAATATCAAGCAAGTACATGAAACATTCCGGGTCCATCATCCGACCATTAATTATCACAGCCTGCCATTGTTATAATAATAGTGTCAATAATTTTTTTTTCGTTTTATTCACTTAATTCCAATTTTTTTAAAAATTTGGCGTACGATTTAATAGCATGTCAATTATTAGTCATAGAACATATATATATATATATATATGAATTTTGTTAATATTTTTTATTTTTTTATTATGTGTATATTGTTTATTGTGTTTTTTAAAATCTTTGATTTTAACTTTCTTTTCTATTTGTTCTTTTTTAATCTCTATTATTTTTTCTCCTCTTCAAAATCTGAATGTGATGGTGGAAATAATAACAACCGCCTTAAAGCAGCATTGCAATTAGAGTAATAGAGAGAATATCATAATCCTAATAGCGTAAAAGAACTACTTGCTATTCTGAAGGGTAATGCAATGAATAAATAATATACATGACAAAAAATGATAAACTGTGAATGAACAATATATGAATAATACACAGAACAAATAAAAGATTAAAAATTATTAACAAAGTTAACTTTTTTAACAGAAAAAGATATATTTAAAATACTTTTAGAAGTTAGATGACTAAAATAAATTAAAATAAAGTTAAAAATAAGATCAAAATTAACATTTAATTTAGAAAAAAAATAATTTTGCTAAAAGAAACTTAAACTTAAGTATAATAAAATATACACGTGCGCTTGTTTGAGAAAAGATAATGAAAGAAAGTATGTTAAAGTAATGCAGATTTTGAAAAAAAAAATTGAATGAAAGTAATAAACTCTATAATTTCTAACAAGAAAAAAAATGTTTTCTATCAAAAATTTAAGTATGAGTAATTGTTAAGATTTTGACTAATAGTTATATAAATAATAGATTAAATATTATGAATTTTATAAATATAATTATTTCTGAAATTTTAAAAATTTATATAAGATAATAAGAGAAAGTTAAATAGTAATTTTTATCTTCAAAATTTAGAATGTGTGAATAAAAAAATAAAATACAATTCACACATCATTCTTAAAATGTGTGGAGCAAAAGCTATCCATTACTAAGTGAAAAATATAATATCTTTACTAAATACTTCACTTTCTAAATAATATACTTATTTTTATTTATATATAAATTAATTTATATTTCTAATGTAATAGATATTTTAATAAAAATATTACTTTTAAATATTTTAAACTCAAATTTAATTGATTTTAATAATTAAATCAGAAATCAATTTATTACATATTTACATGAAGCTTAAAGTCACACTTTAATATTTTTTTAGTTTGATTAGAAATTTTAAGTTTTAAATTTTTTGAAAATTAAAAGTACTATATTACTTTTATAATATCAGCTTTTACTTTTTCATAGATTTTAATTTCTTTGTTTAATTATATTAATTAAGAGTTTACAACATAATAATATGAAAGATTACCATGAACGCATGTGCTGCTTCTCGTGCTTCCTTTGTAGGAAGTTTAGTCATAGTTTCGAATCTTCTCCAATTTATGCAAACAGTTCAAATTTAATTTTAATTAAAGTGAATCTGCAAATCTTAAGACCGTTACATAGAAAGTTAAACTTAAAATTTTATTTTATTTTGTTATTAAACAAGACCAAGAAAGAAAAACTCAAAAAAATAGGAAATAAAACAAACAACTAACAAAAAAAGGGGTTTATTATCATCACCCGCACAAATTCACACCTTCCAAATAACTTCATTATTGATTCATTGATTATAAGAGCTTCTTCTTCTTCTTCTTTTCTAAGAGAGTGTATGCACATACACAAAATAGATCAGTGATGCATTGGAAAATGAAGGATACTCTATGCTCAAGAATTTGAGATTGGAAATTGAAGTAAATGAGGGAATGAGTTCCACAACATTCCTTATTACCATTATCCAAAAGGTCAAAAAATATTGTCGTTACTTCTTTTATTTTCAGCTGAACCTGTCTTTTGTTTTCTACGACTATGTTGAAGTTTCGATATTCTTTGAGCATTTTATTAGTTGTCTGTTTCATCTTTCCATTTTTCCTTCTTTTTCTCAAAGCCTCTATTTCTTGGCCTTGTTTTGTAAGAATGAAAATCAAACATTTGCTAAAACAAATCTCAATTCACTTAATCAAATAAATAATCTTGTTTTCACTTAAAATGGAGAGTATCTAAATTGTCACTATCCAACGGAATTTTTTATGGAAGGGTGTTAAGGATGGATCTAAAATTCCCTGGGTGAAATGGAAAACTGTATGTAGACCGCGGAAGAATGGTGGCTTGGGCATTAGGAATATGCAGTGGTTTAATTAGACACTTCTTGGTAAATGATTGTGGTGAGGTGTTAACTGTTCTAGTTCATTGTGGGTGCGGGTGTTGGAATCTAGATATGGAAGATTAGCTTCTTCTCTTCAGCGTTCATCAGTTCATAACAGATGTTCTTTGTGGTAGCGTGATTTGCTGGAGGTTATTCATCAAGGGAATTCATGGTTGGATGAGAAGTTTGATAGAAGTGTGGGTGCAAGTTTTCACACTCTTTTTTGGAGAGATAAGTGGGTAGGAGGGGTGCGATTATGTGAAGCATTTCCGCGATTATTTGCAGTAGCGAGAAATGCTGAATCATGTGTATTGGAGAATGATTTTCATGATGGCACTAGATGGGTTTGGAATGTTAGTTGGCGAAGATGACTCTTTCAACATGAGATCTCGAGCTTTAATCTTTTGTTGGAGCTTGTGGATGGAGTTTCTATTAAGTTACTACAAGAAGATAAATGGGTATGGAGGGCAGATTCTTCAGGTTGTTATTTAGTACAATCTGCATATTCATGGCTATTTGAACTTTTTGGTGGTCCTAATAGTATAGATCAGTGTATGACAGATGCATTGCAAACTTGCAAAGGCTATGAAGAGGGAAGGTCCCTCTTAAGTGTCTGGTTTTTTCTTGGCAATTGTTGTTGAATGCACTTCCTTGTAAAGGTTTACTGATTGATCGTGGTGTTCAAATTGATGATATAACTTGTTGCTTCTGTCATGGTTTAGAGGAACTTTCAACTCATTTATTTTTAACGTGTTCAGTTTCATCTCAAATCTGGTACTTTACTGCGCGTTGGCTTGGATTCTCACTGGTTGGTTCTGCCTTCAGATTTATTAACTCACTTGCTTTCTTGGGTTGGTGTTGGCTGTAGTAAAAGAGAAAGAATATGCTTATTAATTATTTGGGTAAGTACAGTGTGGTCTTTGTGATTGTATAGAAATAGAATTATATTTTTCAATGGTGTTTTGGATGAGAGAGAAGTCCTAGATTCTATTATTCTGAAATCCTAGAAATGGTTATCACTTGTTAGTAAGGGAGAAGCTATTATGTTAGCTGATTGGTATTTGAACCCACGAAATTGTATCTGTCTTAATTTTGTATAAGTATATTTTTACTTTTTATTTCTCTGAGTAAGTAATTTTTTGTGTATATGGGTTTTGAGTTCCCCTTGAACTCTTTTTAATAAGATTTGTTTTGCCTATAAAAAAAAACTTTAATATTTAAGAATTATATTGTACATAAGTAACAATTTTTAAATAGTTCCATTATCTCCATCATCAAGTTAAAGATTTCATTTTTCTCTTAAATTTTTTAATTAATATGCAAATATCTATTAAATATTGAATTAATGAATACTGAAAATAATTATAGGATGAATATGATAATGAATAAATAAATGATAAATAACTCAATTTTAAACATTAAAAAAAATTAAATTTTAAATTAAAATTATTCAGATATTTTGAGTTTGTACTAAAAATATAATGAATTATACTATACATTTTTTATTTAAAAATATACAGTTCCTCTATTTTGAATGATGAATATATGTTAAATTTAAGTTTGTTTTGTTTTAAATTCACTCTTTTAATGAAAAAGTTATATCATGATAAAAAAAATATATAATATAAATTTATACTACATTTTATTTTTAAAATAGAAATCATTTTGATTTCCTATTTGCGTTTGTGCAGGAAGAAAGCACCAGATCATGCCATGTAATCCCTATCGACCTTAAGAAGAAAGAATCACTCTTAGTTAGCCGACAGGGCTGACTGGTTATCCGTTGTAAGCACCCAGCAAAATCAATCCTGTCCTCACAAAATTTAAGTCACGTGTAGTGTGATTGTCAGTCTTAAAATTTGAAAATTATTTTTAGTTAATTTTATAATATTTTACTACGATTTTCAAATGTTATTCCAAATTTTAAATTTACATCACAGAAATTACTTCTTATTTATTTGCTAATAAAGTGACAATAAGGACGGAGACAGATGATAGAGTATTGGCAATAACTATGTTAGAAACAGTAATTATTATTATTGTTATTATTATTATTAAAACTTGAGCTGATTTACAACTTAAAACTAAAAACAAAACTTTTTTATTTGATTTTAAAAGTTGAAGTAAAACTTTTTTTAAATTGAATTAAAAAACAATACAGCTCTACTTCAGTAAACAGGTAGAAAAACAAACTGCAACAGCCACCATTATTACTTTAATACTAACACTATAGTTATCATTGGTTATATCATTATTGCTACTATTACAACTTTCTCTCTTTTTTAGCCTTTCACGTACCTTTTCTATCATCTCATTATATAAAAAAATTTAAAACTTATAAATACAAAGTAATTTTCATGATTTAATTTTGAAATTGTATTAAAATTTTAAAAAATTAAAACTAAAAACTTATTTTAATTTTGAAAATTTTCAAAATTAAAAACATACCACACGTAGGGGTTCTGATTTATGAAATTATAAGTGCCGTTAGTTTTTCAAGTTGGGTGAAGCATCTCCATATCTTTTATGTCACTGTATATTTTGTTGCATCTTACGACACTTTGGGAACGCATACCATTTCTAGCAGTGTCTTTCGGTTTCAAGCCTTCTTAATATTTCCCAAAAAAAACAGCTACTTGATCCTTAAAAAGCCTCAAAGTTTTAGTCATCTGCAAGTGTCATATCTTATTCGATTTGTGCAATTCATGAAAGGCTGATGCGTAATGAATTGATGTTACTCTTTCTGGGGACAACCCTGGCCGCTGCACCTGATTACCTGAAGATATTGGACAACAACATCATTAGATGAGACTAATAAGAATTAAAGAAGCCATTTTCATTGTTTAGCGGTTCATTATGTTGCTTCCTCAGTCCCTGTACTTGGTGCTTTTCGAGATGTTAGATTTTTTTCATTATAATTTTTAATAAATAATTTAAAGCTTAAATTTGACAATAAAATCATTCACCTGGTGTGAATGTATATGCACCTCAATAAAAAATCCACATGCATTGATGTGCATGTGGACATGTGTAGTAATAGTAATACAATACTTGTCAAAATTGAACAAATTGAGAAGATGTTCACGTGGTTTCACCAACTTTATATCCCTTCAGCGTGTCACATATCTGCATTGCCATTTGAAATTGGGTCTAAATGTCCTTTTCATACCTCCAACCCCCTTACAAATGGAGCACAAGGCCAATGGTGTAACATGTGATAAGCACGTGAACCTGACCCCGTAGTCTCTGTATCGCTTACGTTCGATGAGTTTACAAACATGTTATTTGTTGTGATTGATTTTTATTTTATGAAAATTTGATAATCGATGTTTACTTCTGACCCTATAATGTTGTTGTCATATTGCGTTTCATGGGATTCTTCACTATTTGAATTATTATATATGATGATGATGATGTACATTGAACTGTTCCTTCTCTCCTTTGGCGAGGATCAATGACAGATCTACTTTAATTCATTTAACTGTACAATATATTGTCCCACAAATCACAATCTTAGTATCTAGGATGCTTGTTTATGTTTTAATGCCCATCTCATCGGGCTTCATATAATGATCATGTTCTGTTGTTGGTCAAGTAATTTCGAACTACCCAGATCTTCAAGATGTTTTGTGCAGAGTGGGGTAAAATGAAATGAAAGAGGACGGGAAGGTTCAACTGATCATTTTAAAAGTAGTTCAAAAAATTAATGAAGAAAAAAATAATGAAAATAAATTTAAAATTACGTTTTACTGAATTTGACTCATAACTATACACACTATACGATAACATAAATTTAAATTAAAAAAAATAAATTTTTAAATGTATTCCATCTATTTCTCAAAATCACGTTGGGATATTTAATAGAAAAGGAGTAACATTTGTTTCCTTCTCATGTAGAAATATAAATAAGTTGGCCAGTCTTTAGGAGCCTATGGCCTGATTTTTATATTAAACCTGATATAAGCTATATTTATTAAATAAGTTAATTAAGACACTTTAAAATTTATTGAATAAAAAATAAGATTTTAGACTATTTTAAAAAGTTTATAAGTATAATAGGTTACTCTATTACCACTCCAAGAAAAAACAAGATATTGAATTTTAGAGGGCTTCCTCATGTTAAACAACAGAAACCCTATAGGAGCCTTCCTTTCCTGGGTAGGCAAGTCCGGTCTTATATCTTTTTGTTGAGAGATATCTTAGAGAGTCAAAATTTTACTTTACTTTCTTCAAAATATATTAATGAATAATTTATTTTATTTGTATTTAAGATCACATAATAAAAAAACTAATAAATAATATTTTTATTAAAAAGTATATTATTTAATGTTGTTAATATTTTCAATTATATTATTATTTTTAATAAAAAATTGATTAAAAATTTGTATAAAAAAGGACATTGCCTATCTAAGTCGAAGAGCGCGACTGGAAAGGTTCGTATATGGTTCCTTGTACTGCATTTAAATGCTCTATTATAACTATTGATTATAATGATGTAACATTTATATATATATATATATATATATATATATATATATATATATTGCACAAACCCTAATTTGAATAGTTGAATGAAGTTTTGTTGAAGCTCTTCGATATATATTGGAGCAGAGTGAAATACACGTTCTGCTCTTTTCAAAACATGTGATTACAAACTATAGGAGAAGACATTTTCAATCGATCGTTTAATGAATAAACATTTACATAAAATATGTTAAATACAAGAAAAATGTACAAAGTCCTTCACTTTTTATTTAAAAGATATCGCTTTGATCCAGTTTAAATAAACTTATATGAAAAAAAAAAACTCATAAGAGCTAAAAATGAAATAATAAAATAAATTAAAATTAACTTATATTTTTTAAAATTTAAAGAATAAAAATTATTTTTAACTTACAAAATAAATTTTATTTATTTTTATATTAATTTATTTCTTGTATAAGTAATCATCTAAAAGCTTATACAAACTGGGTTGTCATCTTCTAATTTACTTGTACTTTTACCCTCTTCTCTCACCGTCATCTACATCCATTTCTCGAAGAGGCAAGTGACTCTAATTGCAACAACTAGCAAGCAATGACAAACTCTAAAGATGTTCCATAAATGAGAAAGTAGCGGCGAGGACACAATTGGGATGAACAATACAAATTGATTGATTTTGTGTTACCCTGACAATTCATTATTGTTTTACAAAATTGGCGAAGTTGCACCAATTCATTTCGAATTACAAGAACTTTTCATCTAATTTTTTAATCGGACTAGTAAGCTGGCTAATTCACCAATCCAGCACCTCATCCAACCTAAGATTTATACGTTTGTTGGAATAGAGAATAAATTCATACTAGATATATTTAGTAAAAAACTAAGATACTAGAAGTAGCAAATCTTAATCATATAACTGCACATAGATAATCAAAATTACAAAAATTAATAGTTAGATTATCACTTTAAAATATTACATAACTTGATATTTTAATCTTAATTATTCATAATTGAGATTTACTTTTTTCACTCTTACATTAAAAATTCCTCTCATTTGATGTATTCCTCTTAATATTTGTGATTTTTAAAAACTAATGTGTGAATTTTACATTCTTATAACATGTTTACTGTTAAATTTTTCAATGACAAATTTGAGTGCTTATTCGTCTATCAGGTCAATGTAATGGTTGTATCTCCTTTTTTTTAAAATAAATACCTTAAATGCAATTATTTAATTGTTTAGATAGAGCGCTAATTAATTTTAGCATTCAAACTATACCATTGGCACCAACCAATAATATCTTTTATCATAGAACCTTAATAAACATTTTTTTAAAACATATCTTTAAGTCTGAAAAATAGTTAATTATAAATTTATAATTTCAGAATCATGTTTTTAGAGTTTATTAAAAAAAAATTACATATGTAAACTATCTAAAACTAAGAGTTTAAAAAATACGTAAGTTTCAGAAAAAAAAAAAAAATACGTAGGATAAAAAAATCTTGAAAGAAAGTATCAAATCAACTAATTTGTCGGCCATTAATTTCGTAAACAAGATAACATATAATTATATAAAAAAATTTACGTGACATCATAAATATCTTGTAAAATAAAACATATTTTAAGAGATATTAATTTTGATTTTTTCAAAAGAAGTTTTAACATTTTATTTTACTTTTAAAAAATTAAATTTTATAAATATAAAACCTAATTTCAAAAGCTTATAAATTATAATTTGACAATTAATTTTCAGGAGTCTATTCTATTTTTGAAAATAAAAATTCATAATTATCAAATTACTTCTTGATAACTTAATTTCGAAAGGCTATAAGTTATAATTTTGAAAATTTGTTTTTCACCGTAATAACTTTTGAATTTATTTTTTTTTTGAAAGTGTAAAAATTGATTATCAAAAAATATTTCTGGAAGCTTGGAAATTATGTTTCAAAATTCTATAATTATAATTTATAAACTTCCAGAATTAAATTTTCTCAAATAAAATTTTATACCTTTAAAATTTAATTTTTTTTAAAACAAAAAATTCACCACTCTAAAACTTACTTTTGAGAAATCCAAATTTCAATAAAAATTAATAAACTAGAGAGATGATATGATGGCAAAAAGGGATTAATAAAAAAAATAGGCGAACGATTATCAATAAATTAAAAGATACATTGTAATGTTGCTATGAAATAATAAAGCTTTATATATTAAATAGAGTATGAGTTAAAAATAAGAAAAAAAAATAAGTTAGAATTTTTTTTCATTAGCATAAGATTATTTTCAAAAAATAAAGAAAATACAAAGAATAAAAAATAGGGATTACAAAAAGCAACTCCTTTAATTTTTGTCGACTTTTTATCATTGATTATAGAACAAATTTCCTTCCAAGGCCTTTTAGTTTTGTCAAAGTTCTTAGTTCGTGATCCATGCCTACTTGTTCTTCTCCGATGACTACGGCCCATGTTCAAAGTTGAATTAAAAACCTTGTATGATCGCTTGAGGCCCATTGTTATTAGATTTCATCTTTTTCTGTCAATCTTTAAAAAAAAAAAATTGCACAAGAAAAATCATGTGTGTAAACTTTTGATAGGCGTACGTACAAGTAACTAAATATTGTTTGTTAATAAATTGTTAATAATAAATTTAAAAAATATAATATTATTTAAGTAAAAGTTTATTTAAAAAATAATAAGCAATATAAATTTACTATACTTGTGTTTTGAGTAATTGAGTTTGATTTTGAATACAAAAACCAAAATTTAAACCAAATTAAACAAAAAATACAGTTTTTATTTAATTTTTTACACATTAATAATTATGTTTTATTTATTTTTTATATTTTATAAAATTAACGTGCAATAATTTTTTATAACTTTATTTTTAATAATTAATGTAAAAAATAAAGGGAATTAATTCTTATACACGTCGTCATGAATTTAATTATTTCGTAGAATAGAAAATTAAAACGTGGACTAGAAGGGGTGCTGGCTGCGGCGAGGAATGAGTTGGATGGAAACCGCTTATGCTTACAAGGCAAGACTTGTATTAAAAAAGGAAGCAAAAAGCTCAGATTGAGATGGATAACGCGCGCATCGTGCGATCCCGTATGATTCAAAGCCAATCAAACAAGTGAATGAAGGAAAGTAAGTAGTTTTCAACGAGTGCACGCATCATTCATCAAGGAGGCTGTTACAAGTCTAAGTCTAACAACATTAATATTAATAATACACTAATAAAACAAAAAGACCATAACCTTTCTCTTCTCTCAAACATCAAACCCAAAAACTCTGCAACAAAGCTTCGCACTGCACCCAAAGCAAGTCAACAAGGTAACCAAAATACCGATTCTCATCTCACTCTTTCTCTGCTTCTTAGTAATAGTTATAGTGGTTGTATTTAAACTGATACACACATCGCCGATTCACGTGAATCAGACTCTGTCATTACGGTGTTGTTCTGTGGTTGCGATTCACGATATTGTCACTTGGATGCAAAATGTTTTCTTCTTTGAAAGCCATGGTGATTTTTGGCTTGGATCTTAGGAGCAAAACCGCGTCGAATTTCTGACGTTGGATTCGAAACAGCTTTTGATTGTGTTATATGTGACTTCGCATTTCGATATCAGTTCGCAAACGGTTAGGTATTACATGTGAATGCACGTGTTTATTATGGTGTTGGTTTCGTCACTTTACACGTAGTTTATTTCGTAATTAGTTGTGTATGTGAATGTGAATGCTGTGTTTGGTCGAATGCTTTGTGATTTAACTTGTTAAGAATCATGACCAGAATTATTAGAGGGAAGTGGCGATAAATTTGATTTTGAGAAAGCATATTAAAACTGTTACGTTGTTGATGTAAGTTACTGAAACTGGAACGAGAATGTATGCTAATGAATATTTGTTTTCTTGTGATATTTTACTATTTTGACAATGGAATGCTGTCGCTTTTGGTGCTGTGGGTTTTGTTTTAATTCACTTTAATCCTTTCATTTTACCTATGTACTTTATTTATATACTCATCTTGATTTTGCTGGTAGCAGGCCTATAAATATGGGAAATACGGAGTCAACTTATGAATCTCAAGATAATTTTTACCAACAACCCCCTTCTTATGCTGGGAGTTCAGTGAATAATAGATATGATCAACCTTCTCCTTATGTTGGGAATTTGGAGGATACTACCAATCATCAAACCCCTTCTTACGGCAGGAGTTCATCAAACACTAGCTATCACCAACCCTCTACCTATGCTGGGAGTTCAGCAAATAATCGCTATCAACATAAGCGGCAACCCACATATATAGCTGACCATTTCAGTTCATTGGATCAGGTTTTCACTGCTACTTTTTGTTGGTGATTTATAGAGGATAGGCAATATTAAACTTAGAAATATAAGTGCAGTCACTACTGAGTATTGATGAACTGAATTGACGTATCTGTGCTGATGTTCACGTTGGACATAACTATTTGTAGAAACATTATGCTTATAAAAGATGTACTTATATTTCAGGTTGTTTCTGCACTGAGAGAAGCTGGTTTGGAATCTTCAAATTTAATACTTGGTATTGACTTCACCAAAAGCAATGAGTGGACAGGTTATTACTTATTGAATTTGAAATTAATATTGGACATATGTATATGAATATAGAAAAGTCTCACCTTGGTAATTGCAGGCAAGCACTCATTCCGGCGAAAAAGCCTTCATCATATTGGAAACACTCCTAATCCATATGAGCAAGCAATCTCTATCATTGGCCATACTCTGTCCTCCTTTGATGAAGATAATCTAATACCATGTTTTGGATTTGGTGATGGTGAGTAGCTGTTTCTGACTTTATACAAATGTTCATTCTTTTCTCTTCTGTTGATTTCAGTGAATTTACTTTTGTAGCTTCTACACATGATCAGAATGTATTCAGTTTTTATCGTGATGATAGATTTTGTCATGGTTTTGAGGAAGTACTTGCACGCTACAGAGAGATTGTTCCATACTTAAAACTGTCAGGTTTGTTTTATAACATTTTCTTCCTTTGTTGCCTAGATTTTACAATTTTATCACAAGTATTTGTGACAAATATTTGACTTTTTTGACAAATAAGCTTACCCCAGTTGTGGTGTGTGTGTGTGTGTGTGTGTGTGAGAGAGAGAGAGAGAGAGAGAGAGAGAAAGAGTTGTATAATGATTTATTGCATATGGCTAAGCATATCTTAAGTTTTGAATTTTACTTGCCTCTGAACCTAGGGTCCATTAAGTGGGACCTAATCCTTGTTAAGACAGTTATTGAGGATGAGCTACTGGTTCTTGACCTGTCTGTTTGATGCCATGCTCATTTTGTACTTCCATTTTTTACTAACATAAACTGAAAGAGGTGTTGACTGTAGATGCTTCATGATTTATTTCCTGTATACACTTTGCAATTTATAAGTCTTCTCCTTAAATTCAGCTTTGACAACAATTTTTTTTTTCAGGTTAAACTTTATGCTTGAATGGTGGTTTATTGTAAGATTATAACAGTGATGACTTGTTACTGCACATAGGCCTTGTGAAGTCCTTTCTCTGGATATTTGTGTTACATGCTCAAGATTTATAAAAAAAAAAAAAAAGTCCATACCTTGAATTGTGAAGTAACTCATGTCATGAAATTAAGTAGTTTGTACTTTTTGGATAACATTGAACCTGTGCACCTTATTTGTTATTCTTCATTTCTATTCAGTATCATGGTTGGGGAGTAGAAAGGACTCTAAGGAGTGTATGGTGGTTTGGAGTTGTGCTCTTTCTTACTTTTTAAGGAAATCAAGTTATCTTCAACGACTGCACAATGCTTTTGTGTCCCTTAGGCTACAATCCTTTTGTGTTGGTGGTCCAATCTAACATGTTTTCTCCATTGTAGTTAGTATCACATGATTTGTGATTCGATGTAGTTCTGCAACTGAAAGATACAAATTGTAGGAAGTATCAATTTCATTCCAAAATCCTAGCCTAAATCGCTGATTCCTGTGCATAACGCACGATTCTGCCGCAAACCGGGTCACACGTCAAGCGGGTCAGGTCACGTGCGACCCAATTCACTTAAAACCCTAAAAAACACTTTTTTTTAAAAAAATTTATGCACAATGTGAGGGAAACTTTCAATACTTCCTTTACAGTGAGACACACTATTATATTTCAAAGAAAAACCCTTAGTTTCTCGTTCCCACATACTTTGCTCCTCTTCTCCACAATGTTTGTTGCTTTTCTCTTTGTCTCCTTGTGCATTATTGTGGTTCTCTCAACTTCTCACTCTCTTTTCAAGATTTTGGTGGTCCTCTGTCTCTTCAACATTTCTACCTATTTTCTATTTATCTTTTCCTACTCTTTTTGCTTGCTCTTTGCTGTTTCAAGAGACAAATGGGTCCTATTAGAAAAACAAGAGTGATATTGTGGAAAAACTATGAAAATGTCCCTCCATATAGGCTAGTAATGAAATGCAAATACTGTTCTATTTAGAGTGAAATTGAAGAGATATTTAGAGATGGGGAGGAAGAGGAAGAAGAACAAGAAGAAGAGTCTTTGCCATTGAAAAATGAGAATGTGCTAAGTGATATTAATCTTGGGGAGCATGACTAGATTATGTATTTGAAATTTGGACATTTTGATTATTCCTTCGTCTACATTTCTCACCAAGAAAAAATCGATTTACAACCTTAAAACTCGCTTTTAAAAGTAATAAGATGTTTTACCCTCTTTTTAAAACAAGTTTTCATGATCTTAAAGTCGTCGAACATTGAAAAATCAAGGATAGATTGTCCTTCCTCGTTTAACTCTCCAAAACCAAAACTACCATGAGTTCTTACAAATTGTCTTACTTCACAACCAATATGTCCATTAAAGACTCTACCTATGAAAATCTTTTTAGTTTGTAGAATGTCTTGGATCAACCCATTTAAATTCTCCCAAAACTTTACTTTTAAATGAGCTTCCGAGTCATCTTGTAGTGCATAAGCACTAATAATATTAATAGTGTCTCGGGTAGCCAATAACTTCAAGGACATGATCCTATCTCTAATCCTTTTGATCTCTACTATGTTCTTTTTCCAAATATTATCTACAATTATGTCTATTCTGTTCTTTTCCTTAACTTTTTCTGTGTATCAAAGTTTGAAGTCTGTAGTATTAAGCTCCTTAACTTTATTTTCAACCCATTTTGTTTCTTGAAGGGACATGATGTTAATTTTACTACAAATCATAGTGTCCACCACTTTCAATGTTTTTTTTGTCAAAATACCAATATTCCATGTGCCAACCCTAAACATGCATTCTTAGACTAACTTTACCCACATTTGTCCAACTTAATGTGAGAACCTTTTCACATTTTACCCTATATCTAGGTACCAATGCAGCGGTTCTAGCTCATTTGACATTGTACTCGGGCCATATAGCACATTACTTTTGAGTAATAACCTAGACTTGGTACAACATCATATGTTATCCATATAAAAGGTTTCAACCAGTTTTATGTTGGCTGCCAAAGACTTAACACAACTCATCTCCTTTTCCTAGGCTTTGGGACTGGCTATGGGGCCATAGACGAACCTAAAATCATTAGACACCACCATATTTCAATATTATTTCTTGTTAGCAAGTGTTTGTTCTTTATCTTTTTCTCATTCTCAGACTAAACCCCTATAGTTTCAACTAGGTGTATTTAGGAAGTTTATATGCAAAAGGATTACACTGCTTTTTAAGATGGGGCATCTTCTTTGTCCCCTTTCTTTTATTTTATTTTTTTTGTTGGGAGTCCCCTTGCATTTTATCTTGTTTCTTTCTTGGATTTGCTCTCATTTCAAGAAGGAAACATTCCCTAGAAGAGAGGACTTTGTTGTATATGAGATTTAATTATAACACTTGGCTCCTTATTTATAGGTCCAACATCATTTGCCCCTGTAATTGATGCAGCAATTGACATGGTGGAAAGGAACAATGACCAATATCATGTTCTTGTCATCATTGCTGATGGACAGGTTTTATCCGTTTATCTTTTCCTCCCATTAATTTCTTTTCATGGCAAGGTTCAATTGTTTTTTCCCTCTTGTTTCCTTTTTATTGAACGTTATTTTTTTAGGTTACCAGAAATCCGGATACACCACATGGAAAGCTTAGTCCCCAAGAACAAGCAACCATTAGTTCGATCATTGCTGCAAGGTAGAGCAATTTCTTTTGTAATCTTGTGCTGTGCATGTATCTGTTTTTAATGTGGGGTTATTCTGATTATTAGTCACTATCCTCTCTCAATTATTTTGGTTGGAGTTGGTGATGGACCATGGGATGAGATGCAGCACTTTGATGATAACATTTCTGAGCGCTTATTTGACAACTTTCAGGTACTTGATAGCTCTTGAAAATTAAAAATTGTTTGCTTTTACGGTAACTTTTACATTTGATAGTTGGAGATTATAAGGACAGGAGTTTTTAGCATGATAATGACAAACGTGATAGTACATCAGCTAATTCCAAAGTTAATATCAGAGGTCTGTAATAAAGTGGATATTATTAGAGAAGGAAATGTTTCATTAAGCTGTTCTCTTGGTCAAGACGGACACAATTTGGTGATCTATTGTCTTTGAAATTAATAAACCATAAATGTCAAATCACTACCAACCTAGTTCACCCATTGTTTAACATTGTGTTAATGTCATAAATATAATTACTTTTTTTTTACAAAAAAGGTAAATTTCACCCTTCCTATGAAAAATTTAAATTACATATTCTCTTTTCTATTTTAAAATTACACTACATCTCAAGAGAGATTAATATATGTTGTGCTTAGTCTATTTTAATTCAAACGAGCCTTTTAGGGATAGACTTTCTCTCTTTCTCTCGCTACTTTTCTCAGCATCATCAGCTAGTTTTGAATCCCTACTATTAGTTTTAAGACTTGGAGTTAAGTTTCAAAGTCATAAGAGCGTTTACAATTTTATTTAATTTTCCAAGGTCTTAAAATTTATAATAGGGTGTTCAAAATGACTTGTCATGACACTAGAAATTATATGGAGATAGAAAATGTATCTGGGGGCTCGCTAATAGTTGCTTACCGTTGCTAAAAGTACATTTCATCTCTAAGGAGAAGTGTAATTTCTCAATAGGTCATATCGGTTACGTGAATCAAACGTAGTCAGTATATTATTGTGAATGGTATTTATAGACAAATTATGGTTTTGTATATTGTTTTTCTTTCTCTCGCTCCGCTTCTAGCAATTTAACTACCTTTGGTCTAACGCATTCTCCTAATTGGGGTTCTACAAGCCTTCTCTATATGTGTCTAAACCACATAAGGAGACATTCTGCCATTTTTTTCTTCAATATAAATAAAATTGACAATTTTTAGGGTGTTAGCTAAGAACTAAAAATGTTTGAGCTAGGTATTTTGTAAGTCTGTGAAATTGCCATATAGAATTATAATTCTAATTTTAATAAGGCTTCCTAACATAAAGATTAAAATAAACTCCCAAGCCCAATTTTATGCCCAACTTCAAACACCAACTGGAACTAGTAATTTCTCTTAGAGTCGTTCTGTGAGAATAACATTGTATTGGTATGAGAACTGGTGGTGATTAGTTTGAAAGTGAGTAAATGACTGATTAATATAAAAAAGGGATGGAAAATTTTCAATGCTCCATTGTAGAAAACTATTCTTAATTCCGGTGTTATGATTTTTTTCTTCTTTTATTGATGAAATTTATATATGATATCTAATTTGTTCTCTTTTTTAATTCCTTTAGTTTGTAAACTTCACAAAGCTCATGTCCGAGAACACAGAAGCATCAAAGAAGGAAGCAGCATTTGCACTAGCCGCCCTTATGGAAATTCCATTTCAGTACCAGGCCGCCCAAAATATACAACTTAGCGAGTAAGCCATGATCTGAAGGTATGGCAGTTCTATATTGTATTCAAGGATCACTGAGTGTCGAATCTGTCTGATGCAGTAGAGAATCAGTTCGTCATCAACGTAAAAGGCCTCTTCCTCCACCAAAAGAAGTAATAGATCATGATAATGCCCTCATGGCAATTCCGCGCATGACAAATTTCGAATCAGTTGAATCAATGGCTCCAGCAGGTCCGGAACCGGTATGTTTTCCTTGCTCCTCCCTGTTATCTTCTGTTTATATAGATTCATGTTGAGATCACTAAGCTTATGAGAGAAAAATGTTCTTCCTCTTTTCAAGGTTTGCCCCGTTTGCCTAACCAATCCGAAGGACATGGCTTTTGGATGCGGTCATACTGTAAGTCTGTTTAATGAACGTATTAATTATAATTATTGTTTGACTCTAATGTCAACGTGCGCTTGAGTTTATTAGCTCTGTTGTGTGAATAGTACAAACTAAAGGGGATTTAGGTTATAATTTTCACATTCGGGTAGATTACGTAGATCAAACATGCTATTATTATATGTCCAAGACAAGTTTTAGGAGAATTTATTTAGATAGTATTCGGCCAAGCTTATTTTGGGTTTCTAGTCTTTTACAATCCATTCTAAGATTCCACTAAATTTCTTCTTAACTTTAAAAATACTTTATATATGCCATTTTCATCATAAACCTTATAGTAATTAGATAAAAAGATAATAGGAGGGTTTTAAGTAGAAAATAAGGGGGTTAAACTTGCTTCATTTTTAAAATAGATTCAAGTAGCTTAAAAACTTTTAGGGACTAAAATTGTATATATAATGAATTTGAGTAAGTAGTTTAAGAATTTATTAAATTTTTAATATACGAAGACTTGTGGCATAAATTAAATCATATAACTAGTTAAAATAAATTTATTTTGATAAATTATATTATCAAAATAAATTTGTTGAAATGAGGTAAAACGAGCTTTTGAGAGTCGTAATGAAGAAAACTGAGATAAAACAAGTTTTAAAAAACTTCCTTCCGGAGCTTTTGGCTTCACTTTATTCCAGTTTCTAAGATATTTAAACTCCAATGACACCAAGAAATTTTAGCTTAAAATAAAGTTTTGAAGTTTAAAAAATTGTAATTATTAAATAAATTTAATTTCAAACTTAAAGCTCTTCTTTTAACTTTTAAATTAATTTTTAAGTTAAAAAGAAAGTTAGTCGAAATACCATCTTACGTTATAATTCTGTTCAGTGGATCTTGTACTTTTGATGAAATTTTAAAGGAAAATGAAAAGAATGATTTTCTCTTGGTCAAATCAATTAAGTATGTGAACATTTGAAATTTGACACGTTCAAGGATAGATTTATAAACGTAAGGGAATAGAGAAAGAATTTTTTTTTAATAGATAATTAAATTAATAAAGAGGAAACTCTTAACTCGTCTTGTAAAATTACATGCATCACTACATTAGTTCATAAAAAAATGTGTTCACCAAGTTAGTGTTTTAACTTTAATTATCACCGCATTAATCTTCTAAACATTGTTTCTAAATTAGTCCCTTAAAAATTATTATTTACCACCCACAAAGCGTAGCATAGTAGATGGTTAGGTTTGTAATTATGTTGATCAGAATTTGGTGTATGAAAGCCTTTATTGAGAGAGAGAATTTACTTAAAGCGACATATAATTTTTTATAGAAGATAGGTGACGACAACTAAGACTTCTGAAATACGAGTAATAACAAAAAGGAATATTCAGGGACTAATTGTTTTGAGTTGTGAACGACTAATGTAACATTACATGTAAAAAATCAAATTAAAAAAAAATCCCTATCAATTAATTATAAAGTTATGTATAGTTGTTTGTAAAATTAAAATTTGTTTATATATTTTTCAAGAAAAAAGTAAGTGAAGGGGGGGGAGAGGGATATCTAACATTGACCCGCCATTGTAAAGACAATACCTAATGAATTTGTTATTACAAATTAACAATGATTGAAAAAAGCCTTCTATTTTCTCCCGTTATGTGGATAAGGAATTACCAAGAGGATAAAATGTATGTCCATGTTTAATTTGCCTGTAATCGTGTTACAATTTATTTGCCCTCTTATTATTATCTATGTAGACTTGCAAGGAGTGTGGCTCGACATTATCTTCATGCCCTATGTGCCGGCAGCAAATTACAACTCGCCTGAGATTATACACTTGAGTGTTTATTCAATAAGTACTGCCGCCATTGATCATGGATAAATAGTGTTAACCATTATACCATTTCCTACCATTTTAACTTAAGGATGAGATGTATAGAGATGTGTATAAAATTGTTCTTAAAACAAATTGCTCATTAACTAAGAAAAAAAATTGCTGAAAGTTAATTTCACAGAATTTGAAATCTTTCAATTTACATCAAGTTTGAAATCCTATACTTTGCTCTAAAACCCAAGAACCTTTCCAAAATAACCACAAATTGTCTTCAACAATGGAGAAAACAGGTCAACAGAAAATAGCAGCAAGTGAATGAATCAAGGGAAAATACTCAAATTGACTACGTAATGTTAATAATGATAGATAAGGGATCCGATTGTATGAAAAAAAAAATACTACTTTACATTTATGGCACATTTAGTAATATAACATTTTTCTAGTTTTTATCAGGGTACGTACAAGTTCCGTTGACAAATAGTGATGATAATACTATATGCACACAGTACATTTATGAATTTAATTATAATGTACTGTTTACACTGAACCAATAAAAATATACATAAGTTGACAATAATTTTATTATAAAAAACAACTATTTTCTACGATGTCAAAAAATATTTACACTTGCAGTACATCCTAATTAAATTATTTGAAGTATAGATTTGAAAGATGTACCGTTCACTAAAAATATACTGAAGAAACCTCTAGTAAGTTGAGTAGTTCTATCTTGTGTGGGATTAATTTTTAAATGAGATTTAAAAAACATGTTTAACAAAATAGTATTCTTGAAGAAAATTGCAAAAATATGAAGTTGAAAAATTGTCACCTGCCAGTTTATCTAGATCTCAAATCACCGCCGATGATTTTTTTCTCAAAAAAATATTAAAAAATTATACTCGTGAATGAAATTTGAAAAAATAATAATAAAATTAAAGTACCCAAAAAATGTCAAAAGTTCCCATATTTTGATAATTTTTTCATTTTTTCTCAAAAATAAAAAATAAACCCATGTTGCGTGGGCTAAAAATGATTAATCTACATTAAACACATCCCCACAGAGGGCGTCCTAGCAATTATCGATAGAATGTTATAATCACGTACCTGTGGAAGACAGTCAATTAATTTAACTCTTCAACTGCGATATGATATAACTCACTTGACTAATCGGTTTAGGCCAGTCACCACCCTCTTTCTGGGTAAATATCTATAATCTCATCCTACCAAGATACCCTTGCACCGTAAACCCTCATTTTGATATTCAAAAGATTGTTTCGCATCAACTAAATCCTCGAAATACAATTCTTCTAACATCAAAGTAGCCCAGCAGTTACTGTGTCTTGGAACCAAGTTGATGTCATCCGATAGCTAAATTATCATTTGAGGATTCCACAAATCCTTCAAAATTACCAATTGGGTTTACTCTCACAGATTGTGGCAAACATCCGATTGCTTCTATTGGTTTCTAAGATCAGCATGGTCAAATTCGGTGCATGAACCAGCTTTCGCAAAATCATATATTTAAACTAGAGCATGCAAAATTTCGGATCTTTGCCACATGTATTTTCCTTCCAGTAATAGAAATTCGGTCACAAGAGCTTGTCACTGGGTATCATCTCCAGAGCTTTTCCTTCAGTTCCCAAAATTAATAAATTCAATAATACCTACAATTGTAACATTTAAGTCAAACCCAATAAACAGATTAGGAATGGTATATATATATCAGGGCTCGGTAATAAGATGCAGGGGTCCGTAAGTAAGAACACATACATACATGCTCGTGCATGCTGATGTAAATACCCAAAAGTATGGAATCTTAGCAGAAATTTCAAATGATACTCGGAATTCAAACCAGTTATGAATATGACTAAAAATTCATAAAGCTGAGTTCGATTTATTTTATTTTATTATTTAAATATTCGGTAACATCCTGCGATGAAAAGCGGATAAATATTCCAATTTTTGGTATTCCAATGTTTGGATATATTAATGGGTGAAAATTTCCTATAGGTCATTGACTAGATCGTTATGAAGACTATAAGACTAAAAGAAGATAGAAATACCTGAACTTGACAAAATCTTTAGAAATTCCATCTGTCCAATTGCAATTTTGCTTCAGCCATATCTTTCTGTGCTTTTTTTCGTCGATAAAAAATTGGGCAATCCCGACTGCAACACAATAGTGCAGGAAAATCAGTTGGAACAACGAATAACACAACTAATTGCAAGTTGTTGAATAAAATCTACAAAAGAGCAGATGAGAAGACACGAGGAGGGAGAAACAAAGGCACAACAATAATTGATTTATGTTATGCCAGGACAGTAACAAGCTCAGCAAAAAGGGGAAAAACAAAACTGCTTTATTTCCATGACGTGATTAATTAAATACTATACTATGGCTACTCTTAAAACCAAAAATTTGAGAAGTCTAGCCACACAAGTAATCCCTTAAATGATATAAAATTTATTAAATGAATGAACATACCTTGTGCAGAGAACATCCTGATGAAGTGAACCTTGGCACTCCTGACACTGTGTCCACAACCTCCCAAAAAGCATCTCCAGCTCTGAGACTGCAGCCACACCACCACTTAATTTTTCCCAATAAACAAAATCTAGAACCATCCAGTACTACAAAATCATTTGAAATTTAACATAGAAGGCCCAAGAGATGCGCACCTTGAGCCACTGTTTTACAATACAATTCAGCTTCTCTTCCTTTGCAATGTGAACAGAGCGTGTGATGTCCATTGCTGAGCCAAATGCAACAAAAATAATATTATTAGGCTTTTGCATAACTGACCGATACTAATGCATCATAATACACACAAATGAACCTCAGTATTAGGTCTATTGAAAAGCAAGACCTAAGTATTATCTAGTATATTACTAGTCCAAATATAACTTGACAGTTACAGGTGCAGACTGCTAAGTCTTTCATCTCCATCACTAGTCAGCAGTTAGTTTTATGATCATATACCATCGGAAGAATCTTGTTTCCTGTTAGAGCTTAAAGTTAAAACCATAAAAAATACTTTATGAAACTGGCATCAAGATTTCAAGATCTTATACTAGCACAGATCAATGGCGCCTCTTGTGCAAAATAATATCTCACTCATATTAACTACAGAAACATATTGAAAAGTAGGATAAAGATTTGCAGATGATATGTTCTCAATAAATCAACTATTCTTTGTCACTAAGATGCCAATTAATTCTCAAATGATCATTAATAATATAATGACTAAAGGACTCTTGCACCTATTGCATCCATGCTATTTTTTTGGGAGGGATCCTATGCTCACTTCCACAAAGCATAACGCCCTTGAAAGGTTCATAACTACTACACAATATAGTGCAGGACTATGAATTGCTACTGAAAAAGTTATTTCATCGCTAGCTACTGAATAAGTTAGCATGTGCATAAATGTTAATTCTTTGTAGTTCTTGTGTGTTTTTCCTTTTCTGGAATCTAAAGAAATAAACAAAGAAAAGGGAATATATAAAAGACAATCAACAGTGAAAATCTCAAAGCTTCAAGACAACACTGAAAACAAAAAAAGAAAGAAAATAGATACCTAAGTAAAGCTTTACAACCAATGCAAGTAAGCTGTTTCTTAGCAAATTTCATTATGCCACTGTTTGATGGAGTAGAAATAGAAATAGATCTTGTGTGACTTCCATGGAGAAGTTCCTTGCTAGCATTCTTCAAAATTGGCTCAAAAATTCTCAGAATTGGCTGCAACACAAATGAAGCTAATAAAGAACAGTAAACATTGGAGAAATCTGAAAGATATAATAAACCAACCTTGCTAATTTGATTCTCAAGATAGTATTGAGGATCTATTGGTATGTTATTCTCTAGCACATAGATAGGATCCTCTGATCTCTCGTATGCCTGATTTTCTTACACAGGTTAGCCTAGAGAAAATTTAAACAAATGTTAGAAAAACTTGCCCAAAAAGAGATGGACAATGTGACATTACCTTTGCACCTTTTGCAGCTTTAATAATAACATAAGGTACTCTATCTCCAACATTTGGAGCAGTGGCAGGATCTCGCTGTCAATCACAAAATCAAATAAAATACATTCATGGCCCATGAAACAGAAACATGACAAGTTCAATAAGCCTCAAACAATTAATATAAACCTATGGCAGAAATGAATACTGCATAGTGCATAGGTCCACAAATAACTTGCCAAACATTAGAAACATCAACTTACATGACCCAAGCAATGATAATATAAAATGCAGGCATCTAGATTGAAAAAAAAAAATCATGATTTTTTCTAAGGACAAATTTTATATGTTACTCTATTCGTGCTGTTTACTAATCAAAATTAGTGTTTTTTGAAAATTTAGTGTCTGACCGAACCCAATAGCATCTAGTGATCTATATGGCTGACCTCGTCTAATGGGATAAGACTGGGTTGTTGTTGCATTTTAATAAAAAATTTGTATTTACTTTTATACATATAACTAAGGTAAAACTCCAATCTTGATTGGAGAACACCAAAAATACATATAGTAGTACCCCTAAGTTTTGTCATTTTTATAATTTTTGGTTTCAAGTTTTGGTAGTGCATATGATCATAATATCATAACATCGACAGATTTTTCCCGTTGCCTTCATTTTTTCCAAAAACAAAAAAGATCAAATATCCATTGCCTAAGGGGTCAATGAGAATGATAAAAAAATGTATTTGATTATCCAGCCAACCTTGCGCATCCTTTCAGCAAGTTCAACATGAGCTGCCTTCACTTCATAATCATCTCCTGTCTTCGTCAAACCCTGCTTCAGCAAGCATGTTAGTGATAGGTTCCAAGAAATTATTCTAGTAGTGCACTCACATCAAATATCTGAATGCTCCACAAAGAGCAAATAGCTATAAATTATCATTAGGTACTCTGTAAATCTAGTAGACTTCCCACCTTTGTAATAACCAGAAGTGATAAATCCATACGATTCATGAGAAGATCTGAAATTGCACTCTTGACATACTGGACTGCCCCAGGAATGTCCCTGTCAATCAGAATTTTGTGAAGGCAATCGTTCACCAGGTTTTTGACCAATAAACAGTTGTCTCTTCGAACAGTTTCAATGCCTGTTAAATGTAAATTTAGTTAGAGGCACTTCTACAGAGCAACAGGAAGGTAAAGATTAATGTTTACCTTTTGTGTCCATTTTGTCAAAATTATCCGGTTTTGTCCAGAACAAACCAGCATATCTCTTCTTGCTAATCAAGAGATATGGATAGTAAACCTTCTCAAATTCTAGTTTGATGGGCTTCACAATCAAAATGACAATGGATATGTAAGAAAAAATCAAAGTTACAAATAAAATAATAAATTAATTTCAAACACATTTAAAAATAATGAAGTCTCAAGAAAATCTAATTTTTTGAATTTTTTAAAAATTGGTTGATAAAGTTAAGTTTAAAGATGCTGAAGCTGAAACTTAAAAATTCAGCACACCAAGACCACTAATGATCCAACAACTAATGTCACACATTGATGCAAGTTCCTGAATTACATGCCTGTTTGGTAAACTATTAGAAGTAATTCCTCCCACCACAGCACGTATTTAAATGTGACATCTATGGTTCAGACTAATTTGGGTACACATCCCAGTGACATTTAATAGTTCAAAATTAATTTTATCGAAAGCAATCTTAACAAATTCTAAACCCAAATGAACACAAGAAAGACCACTACAGTGTTGCTCTTCATCCCTTTGTAAAATAACACCAGCAAACTAGCTAGCAAATTTTGTAAAGTGGTAATCAATCATAGCTGTTTCCATGTAAATCGATGTCACAAATAACATCATAATTGCAGAAGCTAAAATGTTTGATAAATTACGTAACTTTTTATTCCATGTTTCAAGAATTTGGGGAATGATTGGAACACAGAAATCGAGAACGTTTTGTTTTGCAACCTGGGGCACTCATTTATTGCAGCCTTTTGCTAAAAACGAAGTGATTTTGGAACCAATCATTACTTCATTGTTTAGAGTATTTTAAAACAAGAACATTTGCCCAGCTATGAGTACAAAAGATCAATAAAAATCAATTGGCATTTCAAGAAAATCACATAAAAAAATGTTTTCATGCTCAGGATTAGATCATTTTCATGGGATATTAGGGCTTCAAACATACAATGACTAAAGATAAAAATAAAATCTAAATGGAACTGTTACTTTAGTGAAAGTTCGACTAATATATTCAGCAGCTTCTCTCCCCAAATTCATAGCCTCTTCTACAGCAGAAACACCAAATTGTACCATGACTGAATCCGTATCTCCATATATTACCTAGTAGCAAGAAATACATTACTTTGTAAGTCATTGGAGTATCTGACATTAACATCAGGCTAATTGATTATGGTAGTCAAGCATGAAAGTAAGATAAGGCTACATTAAATTTAAGGAAGTACATGCATAACTGGAAATGTAAAATTTGTTGAAAAAGATAGAAAGTTATGCGCTGTTAGTTCAATGTTCAATTTCCCAGGCCAAAATGCAGTATCATAGAACTAGAGAGAATAATATTTGCTTAAAACTAGACAAATCCAGTGACCAAATTGATGCAAAATTAAGTCACTATAACTTTCAACACACTAGTTACTTGTTGATTAGCATTGCATGCCCACAAAAGATCAACTAAACTGGGGGAAAATGCCATCACATGCATGAAGCTTAAAATAAGGAGTAATAAAGACACCTAAAGAGCTTCACCGACTGACCCATAAAGCCCCATAGAGTATTGGCATCCATCTAAACAAGAAAATTTATAAATATTATACCTCAGCATTGTTTTCATAGCCATTAAGTGTTGTGAATTTATCTTCCACGAGTTTTTTTGTGTGCTCGATCATTTGTCGACCTTCACAGGGTATCCAATTCACATGACAATAAGTACTCAACAGAGATGTTATTTCAATTCAACAAAAGGATATTTTTCAAAATACACAGCAATGCAAACTAGGATGAAAGCAGTACCATAGCTTGTTACACTTGATGATATCTCCAAACATGGTAACTGACCAATGGTAGCCCCTGTAAACCCATACACAGAATTTGCACTAATCTGAACAAAAGAAAAATAGAAATGGAATTTAAAATGTTATCAACAATTAGTACAGCAATTAGTATACACTATGCAGTAAAAAGAACTGAAAAGCTATCAAAAGGATTAAAAAAAAAAAATAATGCACAGCTTACTTTCAGGGCTAGTTGTCTACCATCCAGCACTGCCTTCTCAAGAGGATCCTTTGCTTCCTAAAGTAGAAATATGGAAGAGGGAAGTCATGTACAGGCAGAGATAATATACAGAATTCAAAATAGTAAATTTTGAGCTAATCAAACACTAGCTGACAGCAAAAAAATCTAGTCAATTTTCAGAACGTAAATACAGAACAGATACCTTTAAGTCTGCTTTTGCCCTTTTACGGGCTGTTAAGAGCTCTTCAAGTATTTCAGGAAGTATTCCCTAAATTTATTCTCATAATGTCAGTGCCTCAACTTCATATAAACATTAACTTCTAAAATGAAATCAGCACAGAGACTTAAAGGACAAAGTGAAACAGTTTACAAGCAGCATACCTTCTGCAAATTTGATTTAACAAATGTTTCACCAGATGGAGTTCTGTTCACAGACTCTGGAGGTATGTTGAGCTTGCGAGCATCTTCAGGGGTCACCTTAAAGAACAGTAAACAACTAAACAAAATTTTCTACCAATTGTTGCCCAATATGAATTGAACAAATGTAATGAAGAAAGTAATATTCAAAATACTTTTAAAGAAATAACAAAATTCAGAAGCTAATGCAAAACTAACAAAAAATATGAAATATTTACCAGAGTGCAATAACATAAATTATAGGCCATCATAATAGATGGATACAAGGATGCAAAATCTAAAGTAGCAATTGGTTTTTCATAAAATCCAGCCCTTGCCTCCAATACCTGCAAGATGTAAATTTCAAATATCATGCATCAAAAGGCACATAAAGGAAAAGGTGAGCACATTTTCTCCAAAACTTATGCAGATTTCATTGAAATAAAGATACTTGAAATTTGAGCATGCCTTCAATTCCTTTTGTATTAAGGGAACAAGAACAAGATGGGATTATAATAAGTATTTAAGAACAACTTCAAAATAAGAATGCATAAAAAGCTTGTTGACAAGGCTTGCAAGAACAGAGTATAACATATGAACCTTTTAATAAAGCAATCTCTTTTAATAGCTAAGGAGGACGGCCTAATTGGTTTGAGAAAAAGTTTCTGTTTTCGTTTCCTGTTTTCACAAAGAATTACAAAAATGTCATCTGATCTATTTCATGTTTAATGAACTTGATCATATGGTATTATATTTTGTTTGGATATATGAGTAGGTCTTTTTTAATAATATTTCAATATAAGGCAAACTCTTGAGTTTATGAGTCAAGTTTACAGACCCTCCACAAGTTTATATACACTCAACTTTGACAACTTTGATGCACAGTAATCTTGGAGTCAAGATGCTATAAGCCTTTGAATTTCTAAGTCAGTTCAATCATGAGTATATAACCTAATTAGTCGTAACAGAAATATGAAAATAAAAAGACTTGGAAAATAAAAGTCATCAAAATTTTATATGAGTGGGTAGCTAATGCAACATATTTCGCACACATTAGAAGATCCATACACACACAAACATGCATATACATCAAAAGTGAAAAGAGTATGAAAACCACTAATTAACTGTATAAAATAATGAAGGAGAAAGAAAAGAATGAACTTACAGTGGCACCTTCAAATGTTCCTTGTTCGGACCCTGCCTGTTTGATGTTAGGAATGACCAGGTTCTTCTGTTTTGCCTTCCTGAGAAGTTGAGAAAGCACCTGGAAGGAAAGATTAAAAAAAGCTAGCAATTACTGCTACAAATTCAATAAGTCATTTATTTTCCGTATTTCTAATGATAGATAAATTTTAATGCTTACCTTAATGCTTTGGCCCCTTGAAAGAAGAAAAGAAATTGGAACACCTGTTACTCGAGCCATCTCCACATAATTGTAAATGAACATCAATTTATCCAAAAGCCGTTGAGGAAGATATGCGTCCTGCACACAGACAAGCACGTATGAATTTTAACTGGTCAATTTATTTCACTTTTAGTTTTCTTTCATGTGTAATGTACCCAAAACAGATTAACTATATCTGGTTCACAACACTTTAATGGGTAAAAAGACCACAAGCTACAACCTTTTATAGTAAAGCTATATGCATTACAACTTAAATTCAAATTCACTCCTTCACACCAAAGTACTATTTAAAGTGTTTGATGTTAGACCTGATTTGATACATTGAAAACCACCATTGAGATCAAATGTTCCAAAATGGACTTTAGGTTCACAAAAATATTGATGAATCTATTAGCATTGCAAAAAACATATTTGAGCAAATATTGTCAGTGTTATGTAATCTTAAAAAATTAAGACCTCATAAGAAGGTAGCAGAAGTAGTCAAGAAGATGAAGTGGTTAACAGCCCTCATTTGCTGAACTTTAAAAAAGAACAGAGCCTTATTTACAACTTAAATGACAAAAGCCAAGGGTCACCAAATAACATGGTAAATCCTTTCATAACAGAAGTATTATATAAAACTAACTAACAACACAAACCAAAAATGTTATGCCTATCTGTCAGATCATAACTTCCATCATTAATCAATACCTCCAAAGTCCAAACCAAAACAACTTAACCTTGTGCTAATTATTTTTAACTTCTAGTTTATCTCCATAAAGTTTAACTGCCAATCAGAACCTGATAGGAAAAAAATGAAAAGGCTGGCCAGTAAACATTTAAATAAAAGGTAGCTACATAGAGCAGCCCAAGACAAGGGGACCAGAACACAAACCTTCAAACAATACACAGCAAGGCGCCTCCTAGTTTCTGCATTTCCATTCTGAAGATCAGATATAATTGAATGATGAACATCCTCTTTCTGCATCACATGATCATCCACTGACTAATTCAATAACTTGACATGCACTATAACTTTTAAGAACAAACACAAGATTCAAGCAAAAGCTGTTTAGATAATGGTAGGCATAAGAATAGGTAACAGGATGCAGAAAAAACAAATAGACATACACACAAACGTACAAAGAGCACATAACACAACCAACAGAAACATATTTCTGCTAAATTACAACTCCATTGTAATCGATTTTGTTGCAGATAATATAGCCTACGTTATCAGGTAAGCACTTACATGATCAAATCATGAGTTTGTGCATGCTAATCTGCAACTAAACATTATGATTAATTGATTATAAATCAGTGGCAGTTTTCGCCCAAACCACCACAACCATGGCAGAAAATGGCAAATTCAAGATGGCAGCACCATGGCGGCTGTTATGTGTCTGTCAGCAATGGCAGAAAACATCATTTTTCAATGAAAGAACAAAATGGGCCTCTGACCTGACCTGGTCCAGAGTGACCCACGAACACCAAAACCCTAAACAAATGTCTTTCTTCTCCTTCTCCCTCTTGCAACTCACATCTCTCTCCTTTGGTTTGAACATCTCTCCTTCGGTTCGAATGTTTCTCTCTTCTTTGTTGTCCTCAACGTCTCTTTTCTCATTCTCAGCATCGCTCAGTCTCTTGTTCTCAGCATCGCTCAGTCTCTCTTCCTTAAGTCGGCGACTACCACAACTTTGTCTCCGGGGACTGTTGCTGTCTCCATCTCTGGCAACTGCCACTGTCAGCAAGTCTATTTTTTCGATGAGTGAACTTTTTTCGTATTTTTCCTTTATTATTTCCCTTCCCCATTTCATTTCTCTTTTTTTTCCTTTTTCTTCTCAGTTTTCAGTTTCACTTTTTCCTTCATTTTTTTCCATTCTTCTTTTTCCTTTTCCATTCTCTTTCACCTTTTCCTTATTACTCTGTTTTTCTTGATTCTATTTTTCTGTTTTCACTTCCAAGTTTCCTTCTCTATTTCTTTTATTCTCAGTTTTTGTCTCAATTTCAGCTTTTTTTTGTTTTACAACTATTTTATTCTTTTTTTCTCAAAACCTTCCTTGTTTCTTTCACATGTAGTTAGTTTTTTGGTTTTATATCACATTCTGCAGTATCTTTTTATATATTTTTGTAGATATGATATACATTATATTATTTTATCATAACTGCCATACTTCTGTCATAACCCGCCAAGGCATCCACCATAAATTTATGGCAGTTTTTTGGTTGTCTGTCATCCGCCATTGATAACATTGTTATAAATATATAAATATAAACATGTTAATTGTTCTTTAAAACAATGATTTAAGTCCTATAAACAGTTCTAACTTCATAGATGTATTTGAATCAGAAAATAAAGGGAAAAGAAAAAATGATAATATGGCTGACTGCCAACCTAGACCTACTGTATGAGGCTCCCGCAAATGGAGGTCTAAGGAGGAAAAATATAAAAAGCCTAACCCCTGCAAGCAGAGAGGCTTTCTAGGTTTTCAACTTCTGAAGTCCAAATCACTAGGCAGTAACCTCATCATTGTGCCAAGGCTAGCAACATAAAGGGGAATAAAGTAATTGCTTGAATAGGATGTTCAAAAGCATGAGTTTACCTGCTCAGAAAGGAAATGTGCTGATACAGAATTCAGTGAATAAGAACTTAATTTGTAGTCTCTTTGCACAGCCTGCAAATAAAAATACAAATATCCCTATTAAGCAATAAATTTAGATCATCCAGGCACAAGGCAATTAAAGCAAAACAAAATATTGACAGAACCTGGAGCAAATCAAACTGAACTCTCCCTTCTACTGTAACTTCTTTACTTTCCCTGGTCCCATACTGCCTACAAAACCATTAAGTATCACTAACGTAGATAGTTGAATGATTGAAAGGTAAAAACTAAAAGGATAAACAAAGTAAGTCCTAAACTCACAGAAAATGTTGAGGATATAAAATGCAGTATTCACTTTAGAAACCAAGTTTTTATTTTCATAGAAGTTGATGAAACTATAAAAAACCTAGCTACCCATCATAAAACCAGAATACAACTACTACAAAGTAATGAGAATGCAACTACATAACACAAAACTATATCTTTTTACCTAGAAGAGAAAGTAGTATCCTTTACTCGAACTCTACTGTTCCTGATACGGCCCAGAATTGGAAATTCAGCTATTTTAAGGTTTGCAGCTCTCTGGAAACAACAAAGTAGCAAACTAAATTATATTAAAACAATAACCATATAGAAATGCACACAACCCTGCTTATTTAATAACAAAACCTTCCAGTTATCAACTCTTAGTGTATTGTTTGAGCTCAAAGTTAAGTCAACACCTCAATAAGATATGGCAAGTCAAATTTGCAGATGTTATATCCAATAATAATATCAGGGTCCACTTCATGAATAAACTCCTGCAAGGAGAAAAAAAAAAAAAAAACACCTCCATCAAACTATGAAAGTTAATCGAAAAAGAATTATAAATCATTCAATAGTTACATAATATCAAATAGACTCATTATATACAAGTTTAAGACACAAATGATATTTAACATCATCAACATTGATGAAGTTAAAAGCACTACAAAAAAATCATGCTATGTGACCAGATTTTGCAAGATGTCAGATATCTAATAAGCATATCTCAGAAACTCCTGTTTTATTTGGAGGGAATGGTGAATCAAATTTGGGGGGTTTATTGAAATTCCTGTGCCTACTAACTATAAACATGATTACAAATGCAAATGCACTCACACACACAATGGAATTACCCTCCAAGCAAGTAGGACTTCTTTTTCTGTATCAAATGACATCACGTCAACACCAACAATAGGAGAACAAGATTTAAGGGTCATCACATTACGAATGAATGGCTGATCTTCTCCTTGTAATGTAACCAAATTAGCAATCTGTAAGAAATGGGAATTTTCAGTTCAAAAACAATGGCATTGTGCATGAATTTACAGGCGTGAAAAGAGAAGGCAATATGACCTGGATAACAGGATCATGGGAAGGCTCAGGAAAATGACCTTTACGACCAGCACACTCAATGTCAAAACTCAGTATGCGAAATGGAGCCATCTTTGAATATTCCCCTTCTGGAGCATGACTGATCAATTCAGAATACCTATAGCATTGTTAAGGGAGGGAACAGAAAAATAGTTTGGCATTCCCAAAACCCTTTTATACAGAGAATTTTGATTTTGCCACATAAAAGAGGATACAAGCAATCAAACTCTAACTGGCAGTAAGACAAGCTTTTTGCTGTCTTCTTATATCTTCCAGCAGAAATTTCAATCCAATTCCCACCAACTACATTGCAATCAATCATGAAGCGAAGGGCAAAAAGTACATTGCTTTCATAAGTCAAGAAGCTCTTCATGCCCAGACCATCGAGCTGAATACCCCTATCAAGAATGCCTGCCAAGTTTTGAAATTTTGATAAGAAACATTGATTCATGAGTACAGTGCTGTTGTGAAAGACAACAGCTGTCAAAACAAAAATGCCATCATATTAGTGTTCAGATGCAAAAAACTAAATTTAACATTAAACCCACTATATGCCATGGCCATACTATATGACATAATATTAAAAGTACAGCCAATGAGAACCAACAATGTAGCTCAAACATTGACCAATTCTAGACTCCTCTGAGTTGTGATAAGATGATTAATAAAATGTCTACTGGTAAGATCTAAGTTTACCACGGCAGCTGGCAACCATAGTTGGGAGTGCAACTACAATTTTAAGAAAGGGATGGGAATTGGATTGCTGATAATACATAATACTCCTTCTCTGCACCATTTCAATACGGCAAATGAATTTCCCCACGTTACTGTTTCTATTGGCATCTCTCATCCTTCCCTGAAGCAGCACAAGATGCAAAAGCAAGTAAATTAAAGCAATCATAAGTTGAAAATTGTTGCCCCTTTTCATGATTAAAAACTGAAAATTTTATTTTCAGGAATTAAACCAGACACCTCAAGAGTTTGATGAAAGTGGGAGATATCATCTGGACCCATTCCAGGAGGGCAGCTGATGTAGAAATATGGTTCAAACCCATGAACATTGCAGCAAACACTGTGTCCTAACAAACAAACAATGATAGATCATATATAATTTTACACTAACTTTTTCAAATAAACACCTGACTAATTCTATTGAAATGGAGATAATTTCTGGGAACTTATATTGATACATGTAATGTAACTGGAAAATCATAACAATAAATATGTTTATATCTTCAAATTCAATAAGACGGTAAGTAGCCACATCTTCAACGGATATGTAAAATAGAACTGTATATCTTCAAAAATTATAGATATCGCCAGTCATATCATTTCCTCACAGTTAGAGTACGCATATGAAATTTTAATAGTATATATAAATCATGATGTTGGGTTTGATTTCAGGCATAAAAATATAGTCAGCACAATTTTGTTAGAGCATCAATTTGCCTTTTTCTGGAGTATCAATCACTTCATATCTGGACTCAAATAAACTATACATGTAGGTTGATAAATCATAATTTGGCAACCAAATGCTGAAGAAAGTAGGTTTACTTCATGTAAATATAGTTTAGTTTACTTTTTAAAATTTTATGAAACTTTGTAGGTTAATTTGCTATTTTATCTAGTGAATGCTTTTAAAAAGATCTTCACGTAAATTTGTTGTTGAGTGGATCATGAACTTAATAAAAAAGGAGTGAAGTCAAATTGGTATTTATCTAAGAAAAAGTGGTTGATCAAAACTGACTAGACTAAACTGAACCAAACCAAACCAGTTGAGCTTGATTCGTTTTAATTCAATTCTCCAATTAAAAGCAAACTTACTGGATATAACAGATACGCTCAGATGCACTTTCAACGTCAGTTAGCGTGTATATTCACACTTTTAGATCGTCATGGATCATTATTTATTTTAACGCTACTAGTTATAACATCTATGTTGGATCCATGTCTTGAGAATTTTCAACATGTTTCCAAGCACACACTATACTATTCACTTCGATGCTTATAATTATTAAACTGATCAACGATTCCATTATCAAGTTGGACATTCATGCTCATACATCGCTATAAACAGATAAATAAATCAGTAATCACTTATTTCCAATTGTCTAAACAACCGAATTTTGCAGTATGGAAGAAAATAGAAACATGCGCTAACCTTCCTTCGTAACTCCAAATATTCTAATAATGGCAGCAGGTCCAGATGAGTTTGGCAACAATTCTTTATGACTCTCTCCGATCACATAATCAATCTCCAGCTGCTGAAAAACTAAAAGCCAGGAAGAGGAATACGAAAGACAAATAAATCAAATCCACTGAGAAAAACCCCAAACCTTAAACCCTAATGTCAAAGGAAAGAGGAAATAACTACGGAAAATGTTAACAGTGCAAATACTCACTGACGCTACGAGATTGTGAGAGGTATTCGGGGGAAAGAGAGGGACGTGTCCATTTGGAAAGACGAGAAGCGAGGGCCTGGCGCTGCTCGATGTCGCGGAGGATGAGGGACTCTTCGTCTTCGGAAACGAGGGTTTCGTCAAGGAACACGTCTTCGTCCACGAAATCTTCTTCCTCTGTCGTCAAGGCCTGCTTCGCTGGTGGAAGTTGCGACGGCGGTGCAGGCCGCTTCCGGTTGGCGTTGGTACTCATCGTAGTTAGAAGAGAGAGAGAGAGGTGTGAGAGTTAGAGTGAGAGTGAGAGAGTGTGATGGTAATGAGATTCCCGCCAATTTTTGTTGAGGAGGTTTGCCTAACGAGGTTTTCCCGCTTGCTTGCGAGACACGTGAGTTTCACCTGATTAGGAGGAATTGGCCTTCCAATCAATAGGAAATAATGAGTCGCGTCGAGATTCCTTCGCTCCCTTCCAAAAATTAATGTGTGGATTTCATTCACGATAGTGTATTTCATACTACTAACTTAAATTTAAGATAGCGGTTAATAAAACAAAATTTAAAATAAACCTCAATGTTTGTAAATAACATTTTATAAATTGACTAAATTATATTTTTATTTTCTAACTTTTTTATTCTTTTAAATTTTAAAAATTTTAATTTGTTCATTTATTTTTTAAATGTGATTTAAATAAGTATTTTTTGTTAATTATAATAACAATTATTTTTGTATTTTTTTGCTAATAATATTTTTTATTTTTTGTTTATTTCTTGTTTGGCTAGTAATATTTATATTAACGAAATTTGTAGTAGCCCTATTTTAATATTCAGGATTATCTTGATTTTTTGCGTCAGCTGTACATGAAGTTAATATATTTGTTGCACTTTTACTTAAGTAAAATTTTTTCGCTTAAGTAAAAGTGAAAGAATAACTAACTGCAGCGTGCAATTATTGCATAGGGTTTCAGTTCCTGTTTTCCTGTTTTAACAATGACGGTGAAAGTCCAAGTACTTATGACGTTATGTGTAACGATTGGTTGCTTTGATGTGGTGTGACTCTGGGAGGTTAGTTCTTTTAAACTATATGTTGCGACGTTGAATGTTACATAAATTGTAGTGCCTAGTGTTCAAAAGATTTTGTGGATGACATGGATGTATGCAAGTGTGGTGATGTGAGTAACATTGTACGTGAAGGGGTGGGTAATATGTGTTTAGTTTGGATGTGGGGGCGTATGCTTGTGGGGCGCAAAGAGTGTGAAGAGAATTCAAATAATTTCTGATTTATGTAGAAATTAGAAGACTGATTATTTTTCTTTTTTAAAAACAGTTTTCTGTTATTTTTAAAAACAAACAATTATTCTTAAAATACTATTTTTATTTGAGTAAATTTACATTCGCTTAATCGAAATTTAAATTTCTTGTTTGAATTATATATAATTTATCTTAAGCAAATTTATAAACAAGTAGACTATAGTATAAATAAGTTTCACTTAAAAAAGCATTAACTACTTGAAGCAAAAATTCAACAAAAACGACAATGTTAACAGCAAAATTATTAAACTTAAAATAAAAAAGTTATATTTTTTTATTTCATTGGATAAATTTTGGTATTTTATCTTTTTTTTAAAAAAACTTTTTTTATGATACAACTAGTTTAATCCTTAATTAATTTTAATTTCATTTTATACCTTATTTACTTTGTTATTTCTTAATATGTAAACATTTGTAAATATATATTCTAACATTACCTAACATATTTATTTTATGATACATTTTGCTTTACTTGTCCGATAGTATTAGAATATATTTTTTTTAACTTTCTTTCAATTTCTACATTATTTCTTAAGCAAACCTTATATTGCTTAAACTATATAATTTTCACTTAAATGAAAATGTATATTCTACTAATATTCTTCTTTGTCCAATTTTTATTTAAGTCAATTATACTCACTCAAGTGAATCTTACTTAGCTTGAGTGAGTTGAGCCTCACTAAAGTAAGTTCAAATGTTTGAGAATGTGTGCTTTTTGTCTATTTTTTATTTAAAGTAAAAAAAAAACTTTAGTATAAGGTAGTTTCACTTAAATAAAAATTTTAAATTTCATCTCAACGGAAAAAAAAGAACTAAGAATATGTTTAATTTAGTTTTTTTTTTAAATTAAAAATTATTTTTAAAAATTAAATCAAACATATTTTAAATATTTAATTTTCACACAAATATTAGAGAGAATTTAGATGTAATAAAAAATACTTATCATTAATGTGAGTGATGTGATAGATATATAATATAATTAACCAAAAATAATTTATTTAAATTAAAATTTAAAAGTTAGAAGAAATTAAAACTTAAAAGTTAACAAAATAAAATAAAAAAATTAAATTAAAAGATCAAAGATATAATTTTGTCTTATAAATTTATATAAATTAAAATCATAAACTGATTAGACCTTTAATCTAAATATAATTTGTTCCGTCGCATCGCAATTTAAAAATATTATCACTAACTTAAAAAAAAAATCAGATTCTGCACTGAAAAACTCAGTAAACTGATCAATTTTTAAGTCATCTTCGACTAAATTCACCTAAACACCTAAAGTTATTTTAATATTAGTTTATAGCTCAATATAGCAAAAAAATTGGGTTGATTATAAGAAAAAAACATTATCCAACTGGAATCAACTTAAAATAGACATTGAATGCTAGTTGTTATGCCTAATTTCAATTTTTCTCTAAACTAAAATTTAATCTTTTTAAAAAAACGTTACAAATGGAATGTCATCTAATTTATATTCTAGTGTCATTTATAAAATGTAAAAAAAAAAAACAAAAAACTCAATAAAAACATATTTATATTAAGGAAAAAATATTTCAACGAAACAGAAAAAATCAATTCACCTACATATAAAAAACCTGAAAATCAATGTCACAAGTCACAAATGAAAAAAAGAAGGTGAAAACACATTAAGTTGTAGATCGGTATTTGAGTATCTTTTTATGGTAATTAGAATGCTTGTGACTATCAAAGGTAGGACTAGTTGCTGGACGATACTCAGTCACTAGCCTTCCTGACTTGAACCGCACCCCACAAGCATTGCACAATGTCTTCGGCCCTTTAGGCCCTTCTCTCCATTGGGGGGTCTCTTCTGCTTGGCAATGACTACACCTCTTTTTAACCCATGTCACTCTCCATTTTGGCTTCTGATAATGTTTCGTCCTTCTTTTCTTCCTTGTAAACCCAACAAAACCTTGCAACAATGATTCAATCCCATCTTTTTTATGATTCAAATTAGGCTCCTTAGTTAGATGCTTTGCTTCAACCTCCTCGTGTTGCTTGTGATTGGCAAAATAGGTTTGGTACCCTGGCAGCAGCCCCACATCATTCAAAGATATAAAATCATCAGGGGAACTTGGAAACCATTCCAATTCCATTTCATGTATTGAATGAGGTGGGACATAAAGTTGGCTCGTTGGCACGTCATTGAAATTGCTTAGGCCTAACCAACTAGAATATTCTTTCTCTATGTTATTCGAAATAAGATCTTGAAGGTCTCCAATATCCAAGTTGCCATCATCCACAGCCATTAGGAATGCTATTGTCTAAGTAGAGAATAAACAACTTAATAGGAATAAGGGGAAGCGGAGTGAAAATAAATATATGCAGGAGATTGAAGGAAATGAGTTAATTACTAATCTAATGAAAATTGAGGAGTTATCAATACGAAGACGTGCGTTTGCTTCGTAAATAAGTATGTCATATGACTCATATGACCATAACATATAAATAAAACCGACTTTAGCGTGATACACAGAAAGTCTATACCCCCTTCATGATTTAACGCGTACCTGACGAGGTAGTTCAATGGATGCGCATTTTGATTGGCTAAAGTGACAGAATACTAGAACCCAAAAGAAAGGAATCGATTGTCTGTATTTGACTAGGAATTATCGCAAATAATTAATCAAACGATAAATAATTCAATTTTTGTGCAAATTATCTTTAAGAATTTCGGATGACTAGGTTTCGAGAGTAGATTCAAATTAAATATTTTGTAATTTGATCATAATTGCAATTAAATATTTATATTATAGGACTCTCTGTTACTCTTGTTTTTAGAAAAGGAAAAATGCATAGACATTTTTGTTTCTTTGCTAGTGGAGCAAATTAAGATTTTAATTAGGTATTTTCGTAAAACTTTTCTTAACGTAGCTATTAAACTAAAAGTCCAAACGCGTAGGTTGCTGTCCATGAGCTGTTATAAAGACCTTTTTTTCTTAATTAGCAAAGAAAAGAAAGATATGTTCCTTAGCATAAAGGGAAACTCATTGCATGCAAATATAGATATCCCGTATCCCCCAGTCAGAGGTGTCATATTTCTGGAAACATTCAAAATGTTCAACTCATATATATTAGCTCATACAAATTTTTAATTTATTTTCTGAATCCAATTAAAGCTACAACATATATTCTCAATCCAATTAAAGGCAAATATATATATATATATATATATAAAAGATTCTTGCACACACATGTATTGACATTCTCTCCTAAGTGCAAAATAATGTCGCTTTGTATGAAAAAGAAAATTTAAGGGAAAAATAATCTGTCACGTTATTTTATGAGTAAGCTTTATTTTAAAAAAAATTGTTAGTTGCAAAATTTAAAACTTTTTCGTAAAATTTCAAATAATTAAGAGCATTTCAATTTAAAAATAAAAAAAACAAATGAAGATGTACAAATTATTAACGATATTTTGAGTTTGAATTTATTTTAGTTTGATGAATTTAATATGTTGATTTTTAATGTAAAATATTATAAAAATTAAATTTAAAATGCAATCTTAATAAATATAACATGTTAGAACACATTTGTTAGAAAAAACAAAATTGGAAAGTGGGTGGCTTGCATAAGCCCATCACATGTGAGACCAAACCTAGTCTGGCATTTTAAAGACTCAAATAATTTTACACTTTTGAACCCAAATTAAATAAGTTAATTAAACTTAATTTGGATAAGTAAATTACTTATGTCAAAATAATTCAAATTAATCTTTTAGAATGGTAGCAATAGAAGAAGAAGATGGATAAATGAAATCTTAAAAATAAAAAATAAAATATCTAATAATGACAATCTTAAAAATTAAAATATTTAATAAATGATAACGTTAAATACTAAAATAAAATAAAGATATATATTATATTATTATTTTTATCATATAATTAATTATACAATTTATTTAATATGACATGTAACATTTTGTCATTGTCTATTAAATGTGTCTAAATATAAAGATTAAACTGTTTAATAAAGATAAAAGTTAGATACTGATATGATATTTTTAAGATTTTAAATAGTAAAATATATGGCGTTTTTTAGAGACTAAAATAAAGGTAGAGTTTAATCTTTCTGTAGATCTTTTAAATATTTTTATTCTTTCATTTTTTTCTATCATAATTCATGATAAGGGCAATAAACATATACACGTCGCTATTTATGAAATTATTAACTCATCAAGAAATAGAAGGAAACCAAAAATTCATTTGCCTCACACACGCAATGGGGCTTGTAAATCGTCATCGATCAATCTGCATGAGTGCTTCCCCTATCCTTGTTAAATCTCATTGAATACTTTACTAGCAATCATATTAAATATAAGTTCAGTCCGATGATGAACAATATACAAACAAGCAAAAGGAAACAACATAAACGTGTGTGCTAGGCTTTCTAGCAAATCATAGAACATATATTCCAAAGTAAAAAAATTACAAAATTTATGAATATCAACAATATGGTAGAAGTAGTTCTCTCTCCATGAGGTTTTTTTGCCGTACTGAGTCTTTTGAATGATAAACTTTGATGTATCACTTGAACTAACTACATTTGTAATGCCAACGATATTTTGAATAACAGAATTTTATTTTTATTAAAAAAATAATTATTAAAAACTGAAAGAGAGAGAAGTTCCAATGAAAGATATCCCGTTTATCTTCAATATTCACTGTTGTTTGTTGTTGTACATATATACCATGTGTATTCTAATGAAGGTGTATAAAGGTTGGTGAGGACTAGAGACTGCTACAAGGATTAAATGCAAAACTTGTTTTCAAGATGATGTAAATGTACCACACAGTGCAACAACATCAACCACGTACATGAGGAGACATGGATGATTGCAAGTTTAAAACCCCAGCATGGTAAATGTCTTATGAACAAAAAGAAGTTATCATCTTTAAAATTAAGAAGTACATTTGATACACATATATTCATTAAAAATAAAAGTAAATTGTATACAAAATCTTACATACAATATCAAATTTTATGTATTTAAATATTATAATTGAGCCGACATGAAGGGATTCAAATTTTGAGAGAACAACTTGCCCCCAAAAGTATGAGCCAAATCCCAAAAAAATTAGATCAAGGGGCCATTGATTTTGACAATGGCCTTTCACTCTCACGCGAGGCAACAGATAATATCCTGTCTATACTATCATTTGCTCTAACATTTGAATCCCTCAGTGCATTTACATCACCCCCATGTCCTAATCTCCCTTTGCCATCTCCACCATCGCCAACACTAATTCTACATCCACAACATCGTGAGAAGATTCGGTATAAGAAGGTTAAAAGCCAAAAAGCCCACGGTAGACAAACCAATGTGACCCCAAGATCAGGTATCCAATATGCAACTTGTGATTCAGGAAGTACCATGTATGCTGCTAGGCACCCTCCTCCAGCGAGGAGAGATACGAACAAAATACACGTAATGATCCATATGTAGGTGCGCCCGAAACTAGGATTACCTATAGGCATTTGTGTCTTCTCAGCACAAGTTGTAGAATGTGATCAAATATGTGACCCTGGATCAATATTTCCTCTATCATCGTTCATTTTAATGTGTAATTTTGTATGGATAAAGATTGGCATGGCAAAGGTAGAGAAGGTTCCATTTGGAGAGGTGGATTAATTTTCCAGTTTCTTCTTTTGATGTATGAGAACTGAAAATTAAAGCCACAAAATGGGAATTTTGATCAGATGGTAGACATGTACAATAGTTGTGCACCTAGGATGTGGTTAATGTAAAACAAATAAAGAGAGGGGCAAGCAGATTCCATTTATGGTGGGGTATGCGCGTTAGAGGTTGGACTCGTTTGAGTTGGTTTGAATTTGGTACATGTGTGCGTAAGGGATTCTGTTGTTGTATATGTAATGTAGGGTGATTATATTGAAGTATATTTATTTTAAGAATAATTTAAAAGGTTAAATATAAATGGAAACGAATACACTGCTTAATAGTATAAAGAAGATGAAAAAAAAAAAGTTAAAACGAGGAAAAATTATGATTACTTTGATTAATAAAAAATAAATTTGTGAATAAGTTACATGTCTTAAATACCTTTTATTTTATCCACGTTTCCTATGTTGCACATGATAGAGTATGATGTCCACAAATGGACGAAAAGGGTAAAATGGGTAACATCATTTCTTTTCCACAGTGAGAGAGTTCTTGTTCATTGCTCCTTCGACACAGACTTATCTTAAAATAGTAAAACCACTCTACTTTATACCATTATTTTTAAAAGATAAAAATAAATGAGAAGTTATCGAATAATTAAAGAAAAATTACCGTTGTGAACGTGTAGTTGAAAATTTATATTTGTATAAATAGTTTATAAAATTAAAATTGTTTGACAAACTAACTAATTTGTTTTAAATAATTTAAAATAATATGTAAAATTATATTAATATAATAGTAAAATTAAATATTACATATTTTATTTATTTATTATCAATTAAATAATTATATAAAAAATAAAAATTTTCTTTGTATATATTTAAACATAAAATATTCTAAGTCATATATATCTTTTAATATAAAATATAAATATAAAAAAGAAAAAAAACTAAGATTATCATAAAAGCTAATTAATAATATATGGTAACTTTGTACTTTATTTTAACTTAATTGTATTACAGATAAGTTATTTTTTAATAAAAAAATGTAATAAAAATAATAGTACAAACTCTTTTTAGTTTATATTTACTAAATATCTCTAGAAATCAATAAACTATAAATTGTTTGTAACAAAGTTTAAGACTGTATTTGTTAAAATAATTTGAAAGTTTAGAGCTTACAAGTTCTAGCTGTGAAGTTAGCTAAAAACTTATAATTAACTGATTTGTATTAAATAACTTAAAGTGATATATAATATTATATTAATATAAAAACAGTTATTATAAAAACATAAAATATTCTAACTTATGTTTTTTTAATATAAAATACATTTAGATAAAAAAAATTAATATAAAAAATGTAAAAAATAGAAAAAAAAATAGACAGTAATAAAAGTAAAAAAAATAAAAGACAATAAAATTAACGGACGTAAAGTTTTAATTATAAAAAGATAATTTTTTTTAAAAAAAATAATAATGTAATAAAAATATTGATAATTAACTTTTAAAAGTTAAATGTTATTTTAGATAAAACATACAAACTCTTTTCATGTACTAGACAACTTTAACCACGTCAATAAGCTATAATCTCCTAGAGAAACTATAAATTTCATTCATCAATCATAATCTAAGTATTTTAATTATACTAAAAATTTAGTGAATAAAAATATGCCAAAGCATATTTGTTGAAGAATATTTAGATGAAACCATAGTATAGTTTTCTTTCTAACCACGTAACCTCAAAACTCACAAATCAATTGATGGGTTATTTTCTTAATTATCAACCCCTTTTCTATCCATCCTTGTTCCTTCCTTCTTTTTTCAATCATATTTTATTAACATTTGTTAAAATTTAATTTTAATGCAATCCGTTAAACTTTTACTTACCTTTCGTCATATATTTAAAACAATTATATTATTGTTATTATAGTCAAAATTTTGTTTAATAGTAAGATACTACATTATCAAATGATAATAGACAAAATTATACTGATACTATATCAAAATTAAATATATTAATAGAAAAATAAAACAGTGCATATAGACATGAACGGCAATTATATTTGATGTGCTAGAAATTTAGAGCTTTTAATTTTGCAAAAACTCTTTGTAAACTTCATGGGCTAGTATTTGACGAATATTAAGCAACTGACATTTTGCATATCAACATTTTGAAGCAACTATAAAACCGACCCTTACTAATTTTTTAGATTGTAACAAGTTAGTGACAAAAGACTGACAAAGGAAATGAACTTGGCTCTGATTGAGTGTCAAAGCAAAAGATACTTGGATAGGAAATTGTTAATTTACTTTAAAAATTACTACAAGGATACCTCGAATCTGATCTAACTAAACTGTTAAAATCATGAGAAATTTAATTTTTTTCTCGTAGAGGAGTTGTGGTGTATATTTCTTGATTCATATGAGTTCATAGCTGAGTGACAACTAATCTATAGAGTAAATAAACAGTCCAAAGGATTGGTCTGTGTTTCAAGAGCCAAATATACACTTGCATAGTTGTTGACATTTCTATGAGTTCAATTGTGATGATCAAACGCTTTCTTCACGAACGATCAATGCGTGTCTTTTAACAAGGGAAGAACTACTCGTTACGAAGGAATATGTACGAAGTTAAAAAATATCATTCCAAATAAATATTTGCTAGTTATTACCTTTGCTCCTGAATAAAAGACCCTTTTGGAGAATTTGTTATTGTCCTTTATATAAGACGCTTTGCTAGTTATTGCTTGCATTAATTGTTTTTTCACAAAAAAAAATAAAATATGCTCCAATAGTTTTAAGAATAGTTTTGAAAAAAACATTTAAATTGTTGATAAATGTCTTATATTTAAGAGTTTTATTAGGGTCGAGTTTAAACATTTAAAAGTAAACAAAATTTATTGAAAAATGACATTTATCTTAATGAAATCATAGAAATATAATGAATGCTTCTCTTTTCAACAAAATTTTACTATTATATTAATTGTTTATCTTCAAATTTTTAGAATTGAAGCTAGCATTTTTCCATATTTAGAACTATAGATAGTATATTCTTGTTATTGGTGATTATCTTTTTCATGTTAATTATCCTTTTCTCCTTTAACAATAGCTGCCAGATATCTAGTGTATTCATTGGAGGATCTAATTAGAAGGTCTTTTGGAACTTATCATTGCATCACTATCGTTAGAAACACCAACTGCCATTTCCTATACTAAATATCCAATTAAAATTAATTTAATTTCAGTTTTGGGATCATAGTTACCTGTTAGAAACTGCACTTAAAAAAATTACGGTGTGAAATGAGAATTCTGAAGATAAATTAAAATAATAATAAATGGTGATAGATTATGCGATAATTTTTTATTTTATTTTATCAAAGTCAATAACTTAAGGCCAGTTTTGTCTTAAAATTAAATACAATTAATTTTAAACTGTTAAACATAATAAAAATATATTTTAATCGAAAATTTAAAATTAAAATATTGCCAACGTAACACCTACAGCTAATAAAGTTAAATTAAATGTGAATCCATAACTAGTTAGACCTAAAACCAAACACACACTTGGCCAATGTCGACAATTAGATGATGAGTCTAACCACAAAATAGGATTAAGCCAAGACATATCTTACATTTACACGGCTTTATAGATATACTACTAAAATATTTGCATATATAATTATAGATTCTAAATCCAACGAAAGTTACTTTTAATCTTTACAGTTCAGCTTTATTCACACCAAAGAAGGAAAATAGTTTTTAGTTCAGAAAACAAAAGAGCACGCCTTGTCTTGACGACGACAAGACCACGCTCTGGATGTGACACCAAGCGACTCAGAAGTGGTCGTTCTCTCATTGGGGAATATATACTCTTCATTTCTGTTTTCAAATTTACACATTAGCCCGTTAGAATTTGCTCCAAAAAGCCCAAACGCTCACCAACACGAGTTCTACAGTTAAAACCTTTCCGAAGAACACGAATTGAGATATAGCTACAAAGTCAAGGAGGGGGCTGAACTTTTTGGACCTCTCTTCCAAGACCCAATTTGCGTTGCCGTAGAATTTTGGAAATCTAACCTAAGAAAAACAAAATATTATATGAAACAAACATTTGATTCCAATATGGTATGGTGATGAACTGGTTAGTCAAAACTTGAAGAGCGACTCCATCTTCCCTGCAAATAGTCCTCTAACGAAACACTCTGCTCAGTGCTACTGATAGAAACCGCATCATCCTCCAAGTCCAGCAAAGCAAGGTTCAGGTGAGACTGAATATTAGTTGGCGCTGGTTCCTCATCAAACTCATCGAGTTCCTGTGGTACACTAACTTCTTGTTCTGCCCATCTTGTCACTTCTTCATCACCAAGCAGAAGTTTCAATATCTGCATTATTGAAAACGCGTGACTCATTTTCGAAAGGGCATAAAAGGCAGGGCAACCAGAATGAAGTAAATTTGCACAGGCAAAATACTTACAAGGCTGATTTGAGGTCGCAATGTAGGTACCCGTCTAAGGCAGAGAGTAGCAGCCAAAGTCATTCTCTTGATCTGGCAATCATTGTATTCACTGCCCAGGCTTGAATCAAGCAACTGGGAAAGTTTCCCACCTTTCAAAATTGGTGTTGCCTGGATAAAGTCATTAATCGCATTGATTTCCAACTCTTAGGATATAGTACTTGCAGGATGTTCAGTTCTTATATTGGTACATCTTACATTTATTTATTATACAGTGTTGTAACAATCTTAGATTCTGAATTTATAATGGTGAGAAAAACTTACCCACATAACAAGACTCTCCAGGCCCTTCGGACTCTCATTGTTAATGGGCTTCCTATTTGAGAGAAGCTCAAGGAGTACAACACCAAAAGCATATACATCAATTTTATCAGTCACTCTACCGTGCATGAAGTACTCAGGAGCTAGGTATCTGCCAAATAAAACCTATCCGTGAAAATGGGAAGCAAAGGTAAACAAGCCAAAGGAGGAACAAGTGGGATGTTGCTCACCCAAAAGTTCCGGCCACATCAGTACAAGTTATATAGGAAGAAGACGAACCCCAACTAGCCAGACCAAAATCTGAGAGCTGAAGAAATAAGCACATGGCTTAAAGGAGTAAGTATAACTGAAATCAAATGGAAAAGAGTTTCAAAGGGTAACAGCACCTAGCCAAGCAAGGGAAGAAAATATATTACAGCACCTGAGGCTCAAAATCATGTGAAAGGAGGATATTTGAAGATTTCACATCCCTATGGATCACAGCCTGTTCACAACCATTATGGAGATAATCCAACGCCTCAGCTACACCCACAGCCACCTGGTACCTTTCTTGCCAACCAAATGCACTACAGTCCTTTTTATTGCCTTTTCCAGAAAGCACAAGTAAGAAAGACAAATTAGAGAATGAATACATTTCTGTAATCCCTAACAGAAAAGGCAAATAAATATCTACCATGAAGGTTTTCTTCTAGGCTTCCCCTTGATAAAAAATCATAAACTAGTAGTAAATGATTGCCCTCTAAACAAAAGCCAGATATAGATATTATGTTCTTGTGATGCAGAGTTGTAATGATCTCAATTTCCTGTACAAACTCTTTCAGCACATTTTCAGATGGCTTCAAAATTTTCACAGCTAATTCCTTGCCATCCGGAAGACATCCTCTGTAAACATAACTACTACCACCTTTGCCAACCAAATTTTCTGAAAATACAATTAAAAAAAAAAAAAAAACCCTATCAGAAGATATCCCAATCAAGTAACCAGAATAAAAACTAGGAAACAAAAGTTGGAGTGACCAAAGCTAACCAGGTGAGAAGTTGGCAGTTGCAGATACAAGTTCCTGCAAACTATATAACCTGCAAGAAGATGAATACTTCTCCTGTAATACCAACAATTCTTCTGGAAGGCTAATCAAGTCACTGCAAAGGGAGGGAGGAGTAAAGATAGTAGCAGATCCAAATGGCACAATGGCACCACTCTCCCCATCCAGGGGGGAATAATCAATCTGCTCAATACAAATTTGTTTATGATCTGGATGGACTACAGCCGAAGAATGACAATGGGGCTGCCGTAATGCCCGATGAAAAACAAATGTATTTTTCAATGAAGATTTGGGGCTATGCTTTTTCGAATGAAATACCTGGCGAAGGATCGACCAACCAGGTTTTGAAGGTTTCGAATCACCCACCACAACTGAATAACAAGGAGCATCATCAAGTTTTTGAAATGGTACCAAAGCAAGTGCGTTTCCCTTTTCAAGATCATCAGGCGAACCTTGCTCATACTCAGTTCCAGATGTCTCTTGCAGTGAACAACTTTCACAACTCCTCACATTTTTATCTGTACAAGCCACCAACGGTTCTGGAGATACGTTTGGACCTTCATGTAATTTTTCTGCCATAACAGTGAAACTCTGCATCATTCTCATTCTTTTCTTAAATTTTCTAAGCAAATATTCAACAAACGCACATCACAAAAAATATAAAAAAAACATTTCATAAATAAAGCATTATTATATCCAGACCAAACTAAAAACAGTAATGCCCTAAGGAAAACAAACGCAGAAAGCGAAGGGGAAAAGTAAAACCTCGATCACTACATAAGCCAGTAGCTTCTCTGTGAAAAGAAATTTTGCCATTATCAACAGCGAAAACAGAGATGCACTTGGGCAATTTCTTCGCGCAGTATTTGGCAACCCACGCCGAAGAACGAATAGTGTGATGAGACTTAGAAGTTCCCAAAATCACCGTCGAAACGCCAAACGATTTCGCCTCTTGCACCAGACCCTTCCGAACTGAACCACCACGACACACTTTAAGCCTTAGACCAACCTGAAGAACAAGCACAAAACTATCACGGAGTTTCCAAACTGAAATTTCAGCAACGGCATATTTATTTTCCGCCGTTTTCTAGGCATCGAAACAAACAAGTGGCCAAACCGCAAAAACAGCGACGAAACGATAACGAACCTGCTTTAAATTGCAGAAGCCTTCGTAAACCGCGAGAACAGAATCGAAAGTCTTCACTAGAGATAGAAGCGACGCTGTGCCCTCTGCAACAGAAAATCAGATTCTAGATTAAACATAACGTTCCAAACGCAAACACAAAACTAGAGAGAGAGAGAGACCAGTGATGGTGTCGAGGACGTGAAGTGCAATGACAAGGTCACCGGGCTCTGCAACCTTGACGAGTGCCCACGTCAGCAATTCCCGGCTCCGAGGATCTAATTTCACTCCGACCAACACTTTCCGACCACCGCCTCCGTCGCCGATTAACTTCATCGGAAGACTCACTCTGTTCTCTTTCTCTTCTCTCTCTCTTACTCACTTTCTCTCTCTTCGTGTTGGTGCTTTATCTTGGGAATTGCGAGAGGGAGAGAACGAATCGTGCTCGAGAACCGTAATGGCGAAACTGTCTTAGGGAAATATTACGGTGCTTCTCGGTTGAGGTGGAAATGTGGACTCGATCTGTTCCGTTGGTTGTGCAGTCCTTGATCGTAGTTCTCTGTGTACAAGTCACGTCAACTATCAATTATCGAGATCTCAATGGACCGTTGCTGACGTGTCAAATGCTGAATCATCGACAGAGTGATAGCATGTTGTAAGACCCATGCAATTACTGTAGACGGTACAGTCCCGCCTCTGAAAAAGACTGCTTTGAAGGGGTTGATTCCTTCACAGTAAATGCATGCTCGATTTATAATGTTTTATATTTATTTATTTTATAAATAAGCTATATTAATAACGGTAATTGAAGCCTTTTTTTGTTTATTGCTAGTTATTCATCTTATCTATATATATTTGGAAAGAAACATAAAAAAAATATTAAAAAATTTTTAAAGAAAGGAGATTTTATGATAATTTAGAAGAAAAAAAAATCATTATCGAGTCTTGCTAGATATTGTAACATATTTAAGAGTAAATTTAAAACAATTTATATATTTAATTTATTATTCTAATACATTTTTTATGTTATTAAGCCTCTTTGTATATAATTTAATAAAATATTTTTAAAATTTATATTAATAATAAATTGTATTATCTAATTTATAATATAAATCTTTATATAATAAAATATTTAGTAAATAAATATTTAATCAAACTATTATTTTTAAATACATCTTTAGTGTCAAACTTTTTTTTAAAACATTGATCAATCACTCTTCGTTAAAAGCTAGCCCAATCAAAGAAATATTTGTTAGTTTTCAAAAGTATTAAGATATTATTAATTGTTTTTATTAATTATGAATTTAAATTTAAATAAAATAATAATGGATTAACAATAGTAATAAATGATATAATAGTTTAATAAAAATAAGAATATTAAATATATTTCTTAGTTTTTATGTTAAAATGTTAAAGTGATAAATAAAAAAAAATATTTATTTATTTAAATGTGAGGGACCATATTTATTATTATATTTTAAATTTACATTTTTTTGCTAATAAAATTTGCATTTTTAATTCTTAAATATCTAATATGCTAATTATAATTAAGAGAAAAATAACAATAAATATCGTATTAAAAATGAAAAACATTTTTAACATAGAATAAAAGTTAATTAAATTAATTAATATAAAAATTGGATAATACTGTAAAATTAACCCATTTAATAGAAAATCATTGTGCTGATCGTCATTTAAGTGTGATTATCTTTAGATAATTTCAGAACATGATGCGCCGAATCAAAGTTTAAAATAAAATAAAACATAACAACGATTCAAATTGTGTTAATATTTTCAACAAGAGTGGTTTTACATGGTACCAAAAGCTTTTGCCCAAAATTTGTAAGGAAGAGTTTTTTACATCTTATTAGTTAAACGATAAATTAAAAAACTGAAACAGGGTAATGATATTGAGCAGTTTTGGTCAAAATATATGCACTATTTGACATTTTGCTTTTAATAAACTAAATGGTGCTGAAAGCCTGAAATTAAAATTTGGGACCTCAGGGGTTGTCTTAATCTCCAAACATTTCAAAGCATGGAACCTTGAAAAAATCACAATATTAATAAACGTACGTATGAATGGGCTTTACTCATTAGTTGGCATGTTACATGTTCTGATGTTGGCAAAGATGTTGTGTGGCCGAATATACAATTATGTGACAAATAACAATAATAATGTTAGAGGTCAAGTCATTCAAAGGAAACTTTAATACGGGGTCCACATTTATTTAGAATGATTGTGCTTCCTTGTCCACAAACGCACACCGTTGAGGGTTAATTTAGCAAATGTATATGATGATGGTGAACCACTATTTTTTATATTGTTTTCACGCCGATTAATAATATAAGATCTTAGATTAACGGTATGGGTTGTTTATTTAACATATTAATAATTAACTATTGTATTGGTAATTCATTATCAAATAATACACTTTTTCATTATAAATTTACGATTTTGCAAACTTTTAAAAGCGATGGTGTTTTATCAAAAAATAATTATTATATTAAAAATATACCATTTATAAATAGTTAAACTCAATTTTTAATTCTTGTGCGCCACGTTTCTTCATAATTGAACGAAAATATGCTAAGGTGTGTGTTTATTGTTCTATCCAAATGCGCATGAGTTACACGATTTTCTGAGAACTAAATTTCCGAAGTGTCAATATATAGACAACATTGAGGTGCAGTAGTATTATCATTGTTAGATTTTTAATTAAAATTAAATTTTTTATTATAATAATTTGTATAATAAATATTCACAATAAATATTAGTATACTAATATTAAAAACCAACAGTATTACTTAAATAAAATTTTAATAAAATAATAATAACAATAATAGTATCAAAATATGCATCGACAAAAGGTCAACACTAAAGTTATTAATTTGTTGAAAATAAAATTTATGTAAAATATTATGAATATTTTTTTATATTAATTTTAATTAAAATAATTTTTTTACTTTACTGCATATGTTCACTTTTAATATTAAAATTTATTGTATGAATTACTAAAATAAAATTTTAATTTTAACTAAAGAATAGTATCTAAAACACTTGTGACACCGTACCTAAAGTTTTTCTTCTATAAAATTAGGCGATTGCTGCGTAGGTGGTCCTCCTCAAGAATTCTCATATGTCTTCTAGCAAATTCAAGCTGTTTGAATTGTAGGCGAAAATTGTCGTGAAACATATACAATTTTCACAAAAATTTATGTTACATCATAAAATAAAATAAAACTAACCATATAGCCAAAATGTTACGTGCATATCAAGAAATAAGGCGTGGGAAAAAATGTGGGGATGTTAATTTGGTGACGAAAAAGAATATACCATTCCAATCAAAAGAGAGATGTGACTACAAAAAGAAGTGTTAAGCAATGAGCACACCAATTTTTTGTTAATAGGAAAAAGGGACCCATGTAATACTAGCCGTTCCAAAAGCAAACAAAAGCCATACAAGTGTATGGGAAACCAGAGATTGCTTATGGAGTCAGAGATACCCTCAAAATCAAAAGTTTTATTCTTTTCCCCACCCAAGCTATAATATTTGAGTATTCAGTTCCAATTATGCTAAATTAGCGGTTGCTGAGAACTTACGAATGAGTTTACGAGTAAATCACAACAACAAAATTTTTATTATGTAAATTTAGGAGTATTTAATAACAAAAATAACGAACATGCAAAATCTCAAGTTAAATGGAAGAATGTAACTCTTGATAACCTTTCCGTGAACTCATTCATCATGAAAAAGCTTTTTTCATAAATATATTGATGATTATGTTAATGTAACGATTAAAATAATTATACATTTTAATTATTTTTATTAAGTATTTTTATCTTGAATTTGAAATACTATTACACTCATCTTTATAGAAATTAAAAGGAATAACATAGAATGAATTTAATAATTATTTGTTATTTTTGAAGGATGATTTGACAATGATTTATGAAAAAATTAATACATTCAATCTTCTAAAAAAGAATTTAAGATTATATTCTGATAAAAAATAGTCGGACTAACGGTAGGGCTGAACACAAAGGCATTTCATTAAATAAGAGGGGGTTGGGCGGACACTGTCCTTATCACGGGACTACAACGGAGAAATGCCAATGCTCCGCTTTTGTATTTTAGTTACCACTCAAGCCCAGAAAGAGAATTAGGTAAAAGATCTTTATAGCTTAGTTATCAAATCAAACTTTATTTACTTAACCAGCAGCTTCAAAAACTGAGGTTTGTCAGAGCTTGCATCAATCAACTTTCAATAAAAATTTCAATAGTTGCATTTCATGAAAATTGTAGTCATCTATATTCATTAAACTTCCATAAAAACAGCATGCATTGAGAATTCAGAAAAAAAAATATTATTTTATAATATTTGTTAGTCTGCAGGTTAGAAAATTTTTAATTATAAAAGTTTACATGACTTTATTATAATACTGATAATTGTTCATGTAACATTTGAAAATCAAGCTTTATAATAAATATTCTTTTCTATTGGCAGATATTTATATTTCCCGTACTTCATATTTACAATGCATACACAGAGACACGACATGATACATTTTCAATGGCGTGAATAGTAATAAGATTAATAAAAACCTAAAACGTAGTACCGAAGAGCTAAGTATGCAAAGTTGATAAGGAAACGCATAAGCATACTTATAAAAGATATTTTAATGTCTAAATTACGTTGTTTGAGTAAATTTACAGGTAAGTTTTTGTAAAAGAAAAAAATATATAAAAATGAATATTTTTTATCAGATAAAAATAGTTTTAAAAAAATAAAAAATATAATCCCAAATTACAATAAAAATAGACCAGTCGTATGCCACGTCACATGCATCCATACATTCCGAATAACAGGGCGGGGGTGAGGTTACCTTTGTAATTCCATTTTGCCAACAGAGACGACGTTCCTTTCAAGCCAGTTTCCTAATTCCTTCTTACGGAACTACTCAAATTTGGGTTAATTTTTATGATGGAAATAAAATAAGGTGAACTCTGTATTTATTTATTTCACGTGTTAGAAGTACGCACATGGAGGCTGATATTATTTGTCCCCTATGAACTTGGCTAAACCATCTACATCTGAATTTGTACCTTAAAAAATTTGTACCTAACCTGGGTAGTGGAGGGTTTCATTTGATGCCTTCTCCCTACCTTGAAATTCCATGCAACACTGTTGAAATCATGTTTATTAATAATAAAAAGCAAGGGAACCTTTAATTCACAGCATACAAAAAGGTAAAGGAATATTTAAAATACTCTAAAAAGAACATATGGGAAAGACTTTTTTAGCTTTCTGGTTGAAAATGATGCTACCCACTACCTTTGGCAGTATGGTCGAAATTGCACTCCATGAAGCCGAAGGGTATTACTTTTCGGGCTGGAGAATAAGCTATAATTTAATCTTTGTCTCTCAGTTACCTCATTTCAAGAATAATTATCTGTACGACCCTTTGGGTTGCTAAAAGATAATTGTCTGCGAGTTTGGACTTGATTAATATGCCATTAGCTCTGTAAACGGTCGATCATTCAGTAGCTAAGCATAATGCTAGTTATCTTTACTTCTTTAGTTGTCCTCATTCACAAAATGTTTGTATATATAATATTATTAAGGTTATCAAACATGCTTTTTCAGTCTTTACATTAAAGAACAGTATATTTTAATCTTCGCATAAAAAAATACAAATTAGCTTATACTGTTAACCAATATTATATCCATCTCTATACCTGATTTATACTGTACAAATATAAGCTTTAAGTTTAGTTGTATTTTAATTCTTTTAATTTGGCATATGTATGACTTTAAACCCTTATTTTTATCAAATTTGATAAGTATCTTTTTTAAAATGAACTTGTTCAAGAATTATTTTCTACCTACACCATTCAAAAATTTTAATAAATTGAAAACATTTTTTCCTCTCAAAACACACCAACTCAAACATCAAACTTTAATCATAGAAAAAAAAATCAAAATTTAGTCAAAATCTAACAATAATCGAGCCTTATCTCAGCATGAGATGTTAATTATACAGATCACACAATAATATTGAGTTCAATTAAAAATTAAAATTTTAAATTTAATTAAAAGATCTCTTTTAATAACTTATCTAAGGTTTTTTTAGATCTCCCTTTATTCTTATTTATCTAACAAAATATCATGCAATTCACTCTTTTTTTTAACACTTTCAAAGATATTTTTTGCACATAATATAACTGAATTACCGTAGATAATTTATAATTTTCAGTCATCTTTTTTATTATAAATATTATTTCCTATACTATCATTTTATATTGTCTTTTTCATGTTTTCACTTATCTACTTTAACATTTTCTTTGGTCAAAATCTTAAAAATTCAAATAAATTTCTACAAACCCCAATATCACATCTTAAAGAGTTATTTAATTTTTTTCAAAATTGTATTCTTTTTTATTTTTAAATATTTAAATTTAATTTATACAACAAATTCATCATAAATACTTCAGATATTTGGATACAAAATGATATTTTGAGAATTTTATAGGGACGAAATTTACACATAAAAAGACTTAATTAGCTTTAAAAAACTTAAGAGGAAAAATATCACATACATGCAAATTAAAAAGACTAAAAATACACTTAAACTTACAATTTAATTTAATTCTGATAAAAAAAATATAGTTTGTTTTTACACTCTAATTCTTATAAAAAAAAACAGTTAAACTTAATTCTTACAATTTAATTTGCTCCTTACATTAAAAAACTGCTAATAGCACTATAACTTCAACGAATGATAGGGATTAATTTCCTGACATTTTTTTTTTCATATGAACTAAAACAAAAAAATTAATTTACCAAAAATTATACTAAATGTAAGAACTATTTTTTTAATTCTAGTTATTACTTAAAAATAAAAGAGGTTTTCCTTTAAATAATAAATTATTTTTTTAACCCTTTAGAGAAAATAAACTTGAACTGGGATGTTAAAAAATTTAAACTCTCAATTATGAGTTTGACTTATCCCGAGTGAAAATGTATAATGGGACTTTATCAACTACTAATTTAAAATTATGTTTATAAAATACTTTAAAACAAAACTATTGTAAAACTCTCCACTTTCTCACTTTACATATTCAATCGCATTAAAGGAATTAAATCCCGATTTTATCTTTATGCAAGAAACACCTACCATCTTTGTATTTAATTATTGAACTATTACTATAGGAGATCCGAGAAATAAAATACAGAGTAATCGCTAGGGTAGTCGATAAAAATGACCTTTGAAAGTTTTATTTACTATTTTACCTTTATTTAGATGGAGGGAAAAGAAGAGGGCATATTTAATAAAAATTCCCCAGTTTAAGAAATATTTTAGGGAAACGGATAAAAGCAATAAATCCTTTCGTAACATAACCCCTTGTTTTCCCTCCAAACTGTTTTGTATAATCAATCGATTACTTAATTTAGAGGGGGAAGGGAGATTGGGACTTCTCCTCAAACTCCATTCATTTAATGAATATTGGCGTCTGGAATCCCAGCAGCAAAAAGTCAAAACCCCTTAGAACTATACAACAAAATGACGTGAATGAAAAATGAAAGGCAAAGAGAAACAATAATAAAATGACGGACATCGTGCACATTTTCTTCGATCTAAATATATGGCAACATTTGAATCTCTACATCCTTATTATGCTTTTTAGGTCAATGCTTCATTGATTAAAATGCCTAATGACACTTGCAGTCAAAACTGCTAAATAATAACATTACAGCAATACACAGCAAATAAACTAAAAAAAGAAAAGAAAAGAAAAAACACGTTGAAATCTAAACAATTTAGCAATCCTATTTGCTTGATATGTGAAGAATCAGCAGCTTAGTTGTGGCCCAAAAAAGATGCTATGTCTGAATTTTGTGCAAAATGTTAAAGCCCGTATGCATATTAAAAAGAAAAAGGAAAAGAAAAAGAAATTAAGTTTGAGGAAATGATTAGATCCGTCAACTAGAATAACTTGGACCAAAAAGGAAAAACTCGAAAAAATCTGACATACAGAAAAAGAGAAACAATTCGATGGCCTTGATCTCATTATAAAGTATTATAAAATTAATCTGCCGATACACATTCAATTTCCAGGCCTCTACATGCTTTGATTAGATTAATGTACACACAAACTTCTTAATAAATTAGACTCTGATTGAGAAAATTCGTTACCAAGTATGGATCTTTTCCTCCCCATTTACCTGCAGTCCACCAGTTATGAGTCGCCCTCGCACATGCTCCTGCAGATTTAGCAAATGGACTGTTTCGTGACAGCCTACCCACCATGTGCTTGACAAACAGACGGTGTGACTAAAATTTCTGGATTTGAAAACCACTGAACCTCAATATTACAAAACAAAATACTGGTTGATGCAGATGAAACAAAAAAACCTTTATAATTTATGTCATTGCAGTGCATCTGCAGTTCTCACCCCCACCTAAATAAACAAGTAGGAGCAGCGTACTTTACTTTTTTTTATTAGAAAAATTTTAAAGACGAGATTTCCCTATTTCAGCTGTATTCCACGAGGGCATGCAATGATATTAACTTATGTCCCTACTCCCTTCCTATAAAACAACAATAACAGGAATCGATCAGTCCCAAGACCCTCTATCAAATGGCAGGGCATACATGGATTTGACCAGTGATGGAATTCAGCACCTAAGGAGATGCAATTGAAAATGATTCTTCAATTGTTTTTAGTTTTGAATAAGTAAATGCTTCCTTTGTATTGATGATAAATGATGAATGAAACAAAGGGGAAAAAATTTGACAGTTAGCATTGGCATACTAACTAGAACCAGTACAAGTTATGGTAATGCATGCTCAGAATATTTAACATACAACTTTAACGGTGCTTAATCAAACACATGCAAAACAGACAGAAAGGTTCTGGATGCCCAACCTAGATTTCCATCTATACAGCTGAGATGAATCATTGAGGAAACATCAGACTCCACGGTTGGGGCAAACATTAGCAAAGTGAGATGGGTCACCACACACAAAGCACCTTCTACCAGAAATAGGGTCCCCAGTAGCTGACACAAAAGTCATGTTAGAAGTATGAGATCCATTTCGGCCACCTCTACCACGAGTTCCACGACCACCATTTCGCCTAGGGTTAGATGCTGGAATACTATTTGAACGTGTTGCACTTCTTCCGCCAGTGCCATCATTGAGGCTATCCTCCCATCTGTAATAGAGGTGATAAGACTGAAAACAATTAACTACCTCAAACCAATGCAATGTGTTCCATTTCTATAAACTGCTTAAGACATCATCCATCACACATTGAAAAGAGTTGATGCATCTTCATAAACTAGATTCACAAATTATGTTATGGAAGTCATAAATAAATCCAATTTTATAAATGTGAGCTTGTGCTATTTGTGGATGAAAGGCAACCATAGGGAAAGAGGTTGGCAGGTTAATCATTCTGTTGTCCAGATTCTAGACATTATTAATGTCAATCCTGAGTTAGTCACAACAATTGGCACAGATAATCGGTGCCCATCCCCCTGCTCTACTCAAACACAAGAAAAACTCCCCAAATAAAACTTTGCGAAATTAAACATTTAATGGCCAGTGAACTAAATTTATTGAAACTCTTTATTTTTCGGGCACTCCTAACAGTAATTATACATTAAAAGGCTGATTTATATATAAAAGAAGATCAAGAGTTCACATACACAAAGAAATTGCACTCCTGTGATTGACATGAGTAGAACTTCCTTCCCCTGTTATTTGCAGTATTTGCAGTGCGCAAAACACATATTGCTCCACACGAACTGCATGAAACAGAAGCTTCCCCTGCATCATTTGAAGGTTTTTAAGATGCATTGCTTTGAATTTCAACTTTGACAGCTGCTAAATGACAACCAGAAAATGCAACACTGAAGAGCAAGAATTTCTAACACGATGCACCAAGTTAAGAAGAATCCTTTTTTGCTTTGCAAATTAATTCAGTTCTCACTTTTAACATCCCAATAGAAAATATACACAAGAAATTACAAACACAAATCATAACTTGAGTAGTAATGACTTGTAGAAATAGGTAAAAGTGATTCATGTTTGTAATTTCATATGCATATTTCAAACACTTGTGTGCAGTATTATTATAGCATAGATCAGCACATTATCATCCTAGAGTAGTAACTAAAAACACTATGTGCAGCATTATTATATTCATCAGCACATTACTTATCATCTATAACAGATCAGCTTTGATCAGGCATCAGACAGATTTCTAGGATAGAAGGCTGATAATCAAAACCCTGGAGAGCAATCTAGGTAAAAAATAAAGCAAGAAAAACAGAGAAAGAGTGAGGAAAAGGCAAAATATGAAGTATATTTTCAGAAATATGTAATTATAGTAATGATGTAAATAAGAAAGTTAATATCTTTGTAATTATGGTAATCAAGTAATTGTATATTTTGTTATTGAATTCGTGTATTAATTATTCCTATTACAAATACAAGCTTTGTTGTGTCACCTTTGATTGATTATAAGTCTCTCATTCCTCTTTCTTCTTAACATGTTATTAGAGCTTATCGCAGATATGATATTGGGTCACCTTTGATTGAAAAATAAAACAAAATTTGGCCTTGTGGACCTCACAGTACAGCTGACCTGGTCCAGCAGCTTATCCAGGGCTACATTTAAAAAAAAAAAAATTGTACAATTTTCACGCTCTAAATGTCCAATCTTGAGAGTGAAGAGGTGTGTTAAAATCCCATATCGACTATAGATATGATTAATAAGAACTTTTAATGGCTAAAACAATCCTCACCTTAAGAATTAGCATTTTGGGTTGAGTTAGATTGAAAACCCAAATTCAACATGGTATCTAGAGTCTAACAAGAGGTAATCTTATTCTGATTACATAGTGGTTCCCTGCTCCTTAATGCAACATTTTTTTTTCTCCAAAAAACTGGGCTCCTCTAGTTTTCGGATTTCCTCCCCATCTAATCATTGGTTGCCACTACTAGTTAATGTTCAGACAACCTTTTCTGAGGAGCACCACCTGACAAGTGTGCCACCCACAAATTGGCTATCCCCAAAGCATGACAGCAAACAGGGCCCTCACTTCCAATTTTCACAACTATGTCACCACCCTCTTACAATGACTTCCTTCAATGGTATGTAGTGCATCAGGCCTCTAGTTCTATTGCTTCTGTTATACATATGGGTAATTCTTTTGTTGGTGTGTCTCAATCTTCTTCTCTTGGTTCATGGATCCTTAATTCTAAGGCCATTGATCACATTACTTGTAATATGTCTCTTTCCTCTACTATTGCTACATTGTAAGGCCATATTTCAACAAAGACATCAAAGACCAATGAGAGAAATATTTCAATAAACCTTTTAACAAAGAACAAGAAGCAAGTGAAAATTTAACAAGATTAGAACTGCATGCGAACAAACTAAATTTGGCATATTACCATAGGATTCGAGTTGAAGAAGTAAAAGAAACTCTTAAAAGGATGGAAAATGTTAAAGGGATTGGTCTTAATAATATCCCTATAAAAGTTACGGAAAAGAAAGATTAAAGTGACTCACTAAACTCTAATGAGATTTTCAGCTTTAAGAATATGTTAGATGAATGGAGGAAGAGCACTTTGGGTCTTATATACAAGAATAAGGATGATATCTAAAATTAACTGTTGGAGGTGTATCTAAGTATTTCCCAATTGAAATAGGTTTACATCAAGGCTTTACTTTGAGTCCTTGTTTAATCTTGTTTTAAATGTGACTACAAATGGCATACCAAATATTATCTTTCGATGCATGCTATTTGAAATGATGATATAGTGTTGGTCAAGGATTTGAAAGAAGAGGTTAATGTAAAACTTGAGTTATGGAGAGAGACTTTAGAATCTAAGGGTTTTCACTTGAGTAGAAATAAGATAGAGTACATGCATTGTAGGTTTAGCCAAAAGCAAAAAAAGAATCATTTGTTAAAGGCTAAACTTGGAAATGATATTATATCAAAGTTCTCAGCTTCAGGTACTTAAGATCAATCATTCAAAATGATAGAAAAGTTATGGTTAAAATAGAGAAAGAAAATTATTTGTAACCAGAAAGTACCTATCAAACTTAAAGGGAAATTTTATCGTACAGTAAAATGATCAACTATCCTTTATGATAGTGAATATTAGGTCTAAAAAGAACATGAAAAAAAAGTAAAAGTGAAAAAAATGAGAATGTGGACACACGAGAAAAGATAGGATACAAAATAATAGTATACAAGAGAATATTAAAGTAGCACTTATAGTGAAAAAAATGATTAAAAATCGTCCAAGGCAGTTTGGTCATATGCAGAGAAGAGTTTTTGATATACTAGTAAGGAGAATGGATTGCAAGACTTTTAGTTTAGTAAAAAAGGGTCGAGAAAGACCAAAAAAACATTAGAAGAAATTATTAAAAAAAACCTTTTGAATAATCAGATTTTTATTATTGAAAATTTGGTTTTTGACCAAACTCAATGACGTCATGTGATCCATATAACCAATCTCACCTTGTGAAATAAGACTTGATTGTTGTTTATTGTTTATTGTTGTATTCATCCTTAGGTTGTGTACATCAAGGACATCAACATTCATTACAGGGAATGATCACCATAACATATCTATAATGCATCCTAATGATGATTGCAAAACAAAGTAGTGCATATCATCAGTGAGAGCTTTTTTATTTGTATCACATATCAGGCCAAGCCAAGAGATGTAACAAAAACAAATTTTATAACAAACTCCTTATTATTCTGTTAACAGAATCCAAACTCAATATTTGCTGCTCACAAATTACAATATCAATATCTTCATGACTGACTATCATTACTTGCTCATGTCCAAAAACTACTACATTTTTTATCTCACTAGACTGTCTTAAATGGTATGGAATGCTAAAAACTAGGACCTTACCACTTTGTTGGCTCATTCCACGATGTTGGGTATTTCTGGAACGTAAAGGACAATCATTAGAAGAATGCCCTATTTCTTGACAGTTTGTACAAACTCCTTGCCTCGGGTTAGTATGATTAGCATTGCTAGTTGCAGCAGTTGGTCCACGAGCTCTTGCTAGAAAAGATGGCATGGTATTATTAGAGGATACAATATTTATTCATGAAAACAATGGGAAAGGAATAAAACAGGTTAAAAACGTGTACTCTGTTCAGTCACCAACATATGAACACAAAAATATTATAAACCTTATTTTATGCTGAAAATCAAATGGAAGTAAAAATAAATATCCATCAAATAAATGTTGATGTCTCCTAAAAATGCCTGAATGTCATTAATCAAATTACAGAATCATGATTGGCATAGGTTATCACATAAGATTTTTTTCACATTCAATGCTTACAAATATTGTTCAACTCAACTAAATTCTACATACAACAATTAGTTCATATGAAACAAAAGATATAATCCAGCTATATTTTTAAAAAAGTTTGCAATAACTACTTTGCCATTCATACAGACCTGGCATTCGAGGGCCAGTGCCGCATATTTCTGTCAATTGCGTAAGAATCTCGTCACAGCCACCAATGCAACCTATCATAACACACATTTCATTAAACACAAGACTTTCATTTAAAAAGAAGTTTGAGTAGTCCATATTTTAAAAAGTGAACTAATATGTTAAAGAACCAACAACCAAGAATCCTTTATTTGTTTTGGTTTTCTTTTGTTCTTGGGGAAGATACCAAAAGGATAAACAGGTGAAAAGGAAATGCAAAGCTCCATGCATATCTTTTAAAGAATAAGGAAAGGAATCTAGCAAAACTAAAATTATCAGGAAAATTCTTCAGAAAAAGGAGGTGCACTTACCCAAATGGTTGGCGCTATAGTTTGGTGGTACTTCCAGCTGCCTAAACTTGAATTGAATCAAGTAAAGAGGACCTATAATATTTTATACAATCAGATATGAAAATAATATATAAAACAAGACACAAAACTATGATCAACAAAACATAGATAAGTTAAATAATACAATTTGAGATAGAGAGAGAAGTATATACAGAAAACTGCATCTTTCAACTACACCACAGGCTCAATATTTATCTATGAATGTAATAAGAAGATACAATTTTTCCAGTTACTATATTTACATGATACAATGAACCTGAACATCTACATAAAGATACACATTTCTAAGACTCTCCCTTATGTTAGAGCACCAAGCTTATCACAAAGATTTATCCATGGACCTCTCAAAGATTTATAGCTTGTTTGACAAAACATTGGACAATTTTGAAATCAAGTTTTTTGTACTTGCTATTTGTCTATGCCACTTTAACAATGTTTTGGAGTCCCAATTCAGTGTCATTAAGGAACACCCGAAACTTGCCTTTTTTGTACTTGCTCCTTTTTTTCCCCATGTTTTACTGTTGATGGCAAAAGAAGAAGGATCCAAGACCACCACAAAATCCAAAGTATCTCAACTAATGCTTTTGAGTGCTAATGACCTTCCAACGTTTCGCTCTGCTAACCAGCTCAATGGTCGAAACTATTTACAGTAGGCTCTATTCATTTGGAGGACTTCAAAGGGTCAAAAAAGGCTAAACCATATTGAAGGCAAAGCTTCGGCAAGGGAGATGAAGACTTGGTATGGGACAATGAGGATCTCTAATTATAACATGGTTATGGGGAACTATGATTCTGGAAATTAGTCAGAATTACATGTTTTTCTCTTCAACCCAGGAGATTTGGGACAATCTCTATCAAACCTATTTCATGAAGGACATCTCCACTTGTTACGAGTTGGAAAGTAAAATCTTTAGTGCCAAACAAGGAGTTCTTTAAGTAACAAACTATTATGAAAGGCTATATGTATGGCTTACGGATGGAGCTGGATCAATTTCACAGTTAGACATTGAAGAATAGTGAAGGTGCCACTACATATGATGACTCCATTGAGAATTCCTGACTTTTCATGTTTCTGAGTCTCTGGACTTAATCCAAAGTATGACCCTGTACAAGCCCAAATACTGGGGGGAAAAAAAAAAGCTTCCCTCCTTTTATGAGGCCTTCTTTATTGTTTGAGGAGAGGAGAATCACAGAATGGTGATGATGAACAAAAAATCCACCGAGTGTTGGTTCTGCCTTGGCTTTTGAAAAGGTTCCTAAACAAGGGACAAACACTCTAGGATTTGGGAAACCTATTGCCAAAAGGGATGATCATTGGTTTTTTTATTGTGATAGGTAAGGCTACACCAAAGACACGTTTTAAGCTTCATGGGAAGGACAAGTTCCTCCCTCAGATGCTCGGGAGGATTCGAGGGCCTAGCTCCTAGTTAGGTCCATCTGGTGTACAAGGAGTATGAACAATAATCAATCTGCTCAACCAGTGGAGGAGATACCTACACTCAAAGCAGAAGTGGAGCGTTTGAAGAACCTTATGGAATCACTTAATAAATCTTTTGACACTTATTTTCTATTCATGACTGGTAAGAATTTTAAGTTCCCCTCCTTTAATGTTTTTGGTATTGTGCCTAAGGATCTTTGGATAATTGACTCTGGTGTTACTAATCACATGACACCACATTCTTCTTTTCGTACTTATTCTTCTTCTTTTGGAAGACAATTCATTACTATTGCTAATGGATCTTATCAATTCAAAAACTCACTCAAGACTTAAAATGTACCATGACTTTCTTCCCTTCTCATTGTGTCTTTTAGGACCCTAATAAGGGCTAAAACAGTCTCAAAAGGGTTTGGTTCACAAGATTAGGCACTAATATGAAACAACTTGGCCATTTTTTTTTCTATTTTTTGTTTCCTTTTCTTTTCTATTATCCTGCCTATATATGTACTCCATTATTTGAATAAAGAAAAGAAGAATAGTTCCTCTAATTTCTACTCTTACCATATAATTTTTGTCATGTTCTCGTTCCACTAAATTCTGATCAATGACAGTGAGTCCTACAACGACGAATCTATGATGAATTGGTTGTGATTCATACTAGTTTCCCTTTGAATCACAATCTTGATTACTCCTATCTCATTAGAGTCATGAAGGTGATGAATTCTTTATGGTTTTGGTGTATGCATACCAGCCATAGTTTCAATTTTGTTGGATTGCCTTTCGAAGCTTCCAAGTTTGTTCTTGATTACAAAAGTTTTAGTTCTTGTTAAGCATGATTTGCTTGTCAGGAAATTTCCTATCATTTTGGCAAAGTCTCCTCTTACTTGGTTGGTTGTGCAATATTCCAACCAATTCTTCCAGTTGATGATCATTTCAACCATCTTGCTGAGTTGTTTCTCTAGCAATCTCAATGTCTTTGGCACCGCTGAGTTGTCTTTTCATGTTTTGCGCGTACCATATTATATTTTCCTTTCTAAATGGTTAATTTGTAACAAGCTTCAGCTAATAAGCTCAATAAACTTTTAGTTGACACTGTTGGAATACATGGAAAAAAATATATCATACTATAAATGTTGTATCATTAAAATATTTTGAAATAACTTATGTGATATCTTGAGATTGATTTCCATAATTCCTTATATTTAATTATTTGTTTCCTTATTTATTTGAGATTAAGTAAATATTTTGTATTATTTGTTTCCTTAGAGAAAGTTATTAAAAGAGATTGTTTAATTAATGACATTGTGTGATACATGTAGCAGACCTCACATAATGGGATATGACTTGGTTGTTGTTGTTGTTGTATTTATTTCGGATTAAGAGTATAGAACAAATTGTCTTTTGTATGATGTCCATCACGTCATCATAGACAAGGAAATATTGTTCATAATCTCAATTCTCTCTTTTCCTCCTTCCCTACTTAATTCCCTATAATTTCAACACCACCAAACAGTAAATAACAAACTTACAGAGAGGGGATGAGCTAATTCTAGTCCTAGTACTAGACAATAAAGTTGAGTCCATTTAATGGCTAATAGTCCTTAAATTTAAGGCTTTCTTTATCATTAAAAAATATAGGGAAAAAAAAAAACACATTGGCATGCAAGCTACTGATGTATTTTTTTCAGTCAGGCTACCAGTATATCTCAATACAAAGTATTAAGTCACAAACCAGGAGTACAAGAGTTGCAAACATTGGTGGTCACAACTGCTTCTGATACTGATCCAGGAAGCCAGACAGCATTCCTACACTGTTCATCCATAGAGGTCAAATTTATTTGTGTCAATCAGTTATGACCCAGGGAAACAAAGAAGGGACAGCAAGGTAGAAAAACCACACAGAATTCAGAGAGAGAAGTTCATATGGCATATCTCCACAGAGGAATTATATATGAGAGATTAATTTAAAATAGCATTAGTTAGATTATGAAAGGGTTCAAAGTAAAAATTAATAAAAGGAGATATTAAATAGGAATAAGTTCCTTAGGATATTAGAAAGGAAATGATATTCAAAATATTGTCATCAACACGAAGAGGTATTAGATTTCTAGGGCTACATATCTTTTTTTTAAGGATCATAGCACAATGTATCTTAAGTTAAAACCAATTAGGCAATCTAACTGAAAAGATTGCCTTTGAATCCAAATTTTTAATCTGAACGAGCAGACTTGAATCCAAATTGTACATTTCACCAAATGATTACTTTCTCTTTTCAGAACATTGTCTACAAGAAGAGTGCTAAGTACACACTACCATTTATTGATTGAAATTTATTGAAAATTATAAATGTATGGATAAGAATAATTAAATTAAAAGTGGGGTCCACATAACTTTTGTGATTTCCAATAAATTTTTGCCAATAATAGTGTGTTTGAGAGAAAGTGCTGCTAACATTTCTCTTGTCTACAATTTATAAAATATAAAAATTATTGCAAAGGAATACAAGCCAATGTTGTTAAATGGCGACCATGGCAGCTGCCTTTACAGCGTTACCGTTTTTCCATGGCGGTGCCATGGCGGCCGTTACGCACATGGCGGAAATTGTTGAAAAATGGCATTTTTGCAGAGTTGGGCCGTGAACCCGACCGGTCCAGGAGTTGACCCGTGCAGGAAAACTCTAAGGTAAGTTGTTAATAGCGGCGCGATAGAGCCGGTGGGGTGCGGAGCAGCCGTCGGCTGCCACTGCCACCAAGTTGCAGGGCGTTTGTCACGTCACGGTGGTTACGAGTGGTTCGCGGCCTGAACAGGGAGAAGTCATGGTTGCTATTGTGCCATTTTGGGGAAAAGAAGAAGCTCTTTTCTGATTTTTTTTCCTAAACGCAGCGTTTTGATTATTTTTAAGGGTAGAAAGGTCATTTACCCTTGATAAAACATATTTCATCTTCTTCCACAGTTCCACACTCTTCCTCTCTGTACGAAAAGTTGAAACCTCAAGTAGTAGTTTCTCTCATCCTCACCCGCTCCATTTCGCTGGAAAAATCAACTAGTCCGGAGGGTCACCCACTTCATTTTGCCAGAAAAATCACTTTCCAGCATCTCCTCTGCTTTTCAGTTCACCGGAGAAATAAGCTTTTCCGGCATCTATTCTGATTTTCTGTTTGAGATCTATTTTACTATTCATGGATTATTCTTGCTTTTCTTTTCAAGATCTGTTTTGCTATTCATCTTCTGATTTACTTTTCAAGCTCAATTTAGCAGTTTTTTGTTTAATATAACATCTATGCTGCAGTATTTTTCTCTTTTATACTGTTACTTGGAATGATAATCTAATCCTAAAAATTTCTTGAGCATTTATATTAAATTTCTGATTAGATAAATATTATATATGCATATTATAATATTTTTTATATATTTTATTTTATCCGCCATAAATCTGCCGTAACCTGGCGACTGTCATAACTTTATGGCAGTTTTTTTAGTTTCCACCATGAGCCGCCATTTACCATTGATACAAGCACAACAAAACTTTGCAAGTTTGGGAAGGAGAAAGGAGAACAAAACTTTATGGCAGTTGCTGCTCTCACAGTTATTTGGTGCACGAGTTGAAGTAGAATGCCATTATTTTCATGGGTGCTTTGCTATCCTTGCCACTATTATGAGATAGGATAGTTTTGATTACTTCTGTTAGATGATGTTCCCATGGCTTCTTTAAGGGAGATTCACAACAAAAGGGAGAACTGTTTATGGTCCATTCTCTCTCTCTCCACCACCCCCCCCCCCCCCAAATTGCCATTTCTTAAAAAGGAACTCATCATTTTTTTGTTGCTTGTATCAATTCTTTTCTCTCTAATAGTAACAGAATTTCTTATTCCATCCAGGGGGCAGGACCTCAACATATTGGCATCTCCAAGGTTAGATAAGTTGTAACTTCTTTTATAATAAAGCAATTAGCAGATAACTAAAAAAACAAGAACACCAACCTGAGGGAAGCCCAAACATCCAACCATAAAATTGCCATCCTGTAAATTAAGATAATCAAATTTAATCAGATAAAAGGTTCTTCCAGTATTTGTTACAACATTCTAAACCACATAAAACAAAAGGCCATTGTCAAGATTATGATAAAGGATGCCTTCATATGCTTCAGTACAGAAAATATGCAAGTAGAAATATAAGAAAACATACAGCTGCATTTCAAGGAGATATGGTTAAATACTTTATGGGCCCATTTGGTGAACAAAATACAATCTGAAAGGATAGCATATGAAAGTTGGATAAGAATAAGATAGGGTAAGAGTAAGATAAAACTCTTATCTTATTTTACATTTAATGCATACTACAATAACAAAGTTTATACATTATGTAAACTATATTATCTATTTCTAACTCAGACCAACTCCCCCCCCCCCCAAGATAAAACCTACACTAGAGAGTATGATAAGATAAGCCTATAGGATAAACTTATTATATCTTGTTGATTAGAGAAACACCAGAAAAAAGATACAATAAGAAAAATTATCCTATTTTGTTTTCTTATTCTGTTCACCAAAAGGGCTCTAAACTTATATATCAACTACATTGAGTCTACTTTGCCTTTTCTGTTTCTGTTTCCTGCTCCAAACCATAAAAGTATTCACTAACAACTTAACCACAAATACATTTCTCCTTGTCCCATGTTCAGATTGTAATTGATTAGCAGTCACATGATCCAGCATGCATGGCACATACTGCCATTTGATTTACTGTCACACAATCTAACATGAATGGCACATAATTGGTCCATTTAATTTATCCCCAAAAAGGTCACCATCTAACTGACAGGAAAAGAATAGACAAAACACTGCAAAAACATCAAAATTTGTTTATGAAATGCTGTCATTCCTTTGTAGGGCAGAAAATCACAACCACCTATACAACATACTCGATTTTTCTTTAGCACCATGTCTGATTCTTGGCAAAGTCCACAACGCCTAACAATTTCACCAGTTGCATGCAGCTCATCACCTCCAGCTCTACTAGATCTGCATTGGTGGTTAATATCTTCTAACATTTTGCATAAGGAATCCACAAGGATGATGGTAGCGGGATAATCACCTTTCGAAAAATATTGCCATGGCTTCTAAAAGTTTTACTTTATTCAATCTTGCCTGCAAATATTTACAGGTTATCAGACATTGAAGTGCAAACTTGCCATAACCAGATAAACTCCATGCAACTATGAAGGCAGATAAAATGGACAACCTACTTATGTGAATAAAAAATTGAGTACCAATCATTTTCTTCTAGTGTGCACATTGCTACCAAAAACATTGGTGTAAAAACAAAATAAATATATTGGAAATTTTAATTTGGCCTATAATCCCTCCTGCAAAAATGCTGAGACATGTGAAAGCCACAAACCCAGTTTGTTTCAAGATGCATCACAAGTTCAGAACAGTTGGACTACCCTAACCAAGAAAGAAGGGTCGATGAGTACAGATGTACAGATCACATCCTGCCCTACCAAATGATATCTAGGGCAGTTTTAGTACTTCATAAAGGATCAGTTGCACAGTTAATAGCATATTGATATTATACTTAAATTGAACAGAAATACTTCATAGTTGGCATCATTCCCATCTGTAGATGTGTTTTAATTACTACTTGAAAAATTATTATACTCAACTTACCATGGTGCATGCATGCTACAGTTTAGCTTCAAGCTAAAGGCACTAAGCTGTTCTCATCATCATTGGATGAGGATAAAGGTCTCCTCAACTGTTGTTTGTTTACAGGGAGGGGGGTCTCATTTAAAAAGATCAACACAACCAACACGAATGAACAAAGCTAGAAGGGTCATTTATTGTGTTCTCTAAATAAAAGCTCCTCACTTGCCCTTTTTTACTAGCCATTGATCCTACGTAAAAATGGCAATGGGCATAATACTTGATACGTATCCGCAAAAAATAACTGCAATGTGTAAGGAAATTATCCGCTTAATGGGTTCAGATATTGGTAAATATCCACAAAATTATATGGGTGCAGGTATTATAGTATCCATACCCATTTATTACATTCAAATTATTTTATCAATATAGTATTAATAATATATACTATTTTATTTTTATTAATATATTATTTTATGATATATACTGCATAATAAATAAAACAATATTCATATTTCTTTTTGATTTTTCTCTTATTTTTTTAAAATTTTTCCTAAACCTGATATTTGTAGTATATCAATGTCAAGTTTTGCATTACTATAGGAGGTGGAGTAAAAGGAACTTGCGTGCAATGTTATGCCATATTATCAATAATATTAAATAATTATTTTTTATGTTGATTATATATTTAATAAAAATAATAAATTATTCATTTAGTATTTAAAAATTACATCATATTAAATTAACTAATAAAAATAATGCAATATTTTGGAGACTCGGATTCCAAAAATAAAGTAAAATAACTTGATTATCTCTGTTAATCTGACTTAAAATATGTAACTATTTATTATTAGTGTACCATTTTTTCAATAACCTTAGAAAATGGTAACTTAAAGAGTTTTCTGACAGGACTAACAACTCAATAAAGTAACTCTGTTAGAAGTTTGTTTTCTTCTGATTTTAGATAAAATATTATAATTTATAATATTTCACCTTAATATCTTGATGTTGAAACTTCGTATATGTTTTTTTTTTACAATATTTTTTTTGTGTTTATTAGATAATTTTATTTTTTTTACTTATTATAATTTTACACTATGTTTATTTATTTTTAATTAATACTTCATATTAAATCATAAAAGAGTTTGAATAGTATTTTAATTAAGTAAATAGCAGGCAATGAGTATGGGAATTTAAGTACCCAACAAGTATATAGATAGAGATCAAAAACATTGTCATCTATCATCCTATTGATACTGCTAAAGAGGAATAAGGTTAACAAATGTCAACAACAACCAAGTCTTATCCCACTAAGTGATGTCGACTACATGAAAGATTAACAAATGTCAAAAAGTAAAGAAAATATCTGATAACAATATAGGAAATTGAGATATTCACAAGATGAGAAGAAACTTATCTTGAAGCAGGAATAAATTTATAAGAGATGATCAACCTGTCTTACTACCTACCTTCACATGTCAATATCATAAGCGAGGAAACCTACCTCAAGACTGAAAAATACTGTGCAATTAAAATTTAATCTTTAAAGGTTTGCCACCCCAATGCAATTGGAAATAAGAACTCAAAAGATGCAATTTTAACCTTTATTGATGCTGCAGATTTTCTGAGTAACCAAACCATGGTAATAACTATCACCTTACAAGAAACCATGCAAGAACCACACAATTGCTTACATCTAGGAAACAAGCTTTCATCTGCTGCAAGCTAGTTGCCAGAACTTCAGCTTTGCTTTTATTTCCTTCACTGACAGATTTCATGTCACGTTCCATAACAGCTCTAAGATATGGTTTCCAAAGTTTATACCTGAAATGATAAAGGTAGAAAAAGACAAGTGCTCAACAAAATCCATGTAAGGTTAAAAATTCCTTCCTATGCAAATGGCATCTCTTACACAGTCACTAGATAGAATGAAGATGATGGGGAACAGTGCATGCTGAGTTGGAACTAAAGCAGGAAACATAATATGTGAAAATCACATTTTTGGATTCAAATATAAACTAGATAGTTCCAGGTGATCTTCGGAACCAAAAGTACCCCACAAACAGGTCATAATGAAAGAGTCCTCATCATCCCATGCCTAAAATTGTGAGTCCTTTGCAGTAGGAGCATCCCTTTCAATATGGTTCAACCTCTTTCGACCCTTTAACATCCTTCAAATAAATTGTGCCCACACAAGATAGTTCCGACCATTGAGCCGATTAGCAGAAGGTAATGCAGGAAGATTATTAGAGGTCAACAGCAACAAATTAGCAGGTTTGGGCTGTTGGGTGGGTAACCTCCAAAGCTTCTGTTGCAACCATCACAACTTAGCAACTTGCAAAAAACACAAACATAGAACACGGAATTTGTAGGGTGCAGCCTCAACAATGGCAGCTCCGGCCAAAAAACCAGCAAGACAGGAAGAGTAAGAGTCGACAAGTCTTCTGGTGTCAATAGCATCGAGTTCCGACGCTAGCATGCTAGTGCATGACTTATACGCATGAGAAAATCTGCACCACAGTTCTGGTGCGTGACAGCGCGTGATACGTCCTCTAGTACTGGGTCTTTGGGGATGGCGATTCACCTGATGTGGTCGCCAGCACAATCGAAGCAGTCTCCAGCAATGAATAGTGTCTTTGGTGATGAACAGTGACAGAGTTTGATTAAGCATGACAAAAGTGCAATGACCACAATAAAGGCAGCTAAAAAAATTAGCCCCAAGATTGGGAGTTCTGATACCAATTTGAAAGAAGACGCCGAACAGAATATTGAATGAATATTTTCTTATTAATTTACAGTGTTAAACAGTGCCCATTTATACAGATATGGTATTTAATTCCATGCTAAAATCATGGGTGTCAATCATACCCAATTATGCTAATTACAGAAATTTAAGGAAAGAGAGAAAACAGGGAGGAAAATCAGAATAATTTACAACAGTTAATTGTTCGTAAACTTGAAATATCTTTACCAAGAATTCCTCTTTTCTATTTTTTATGACACTTTATACATCTTATGATAGATTTTATCATGAACAGTTTGGAACATAAAGACATCCACTTAACTGAGATTAAGAAATTCAATAATATTAGACAAGAGAGTAGAGACATTTAATATAAACAGAATTACTTACCCCATGTCATCATATCCCATAACAAGTGCCTCACCCTACAATAATACCATAATCATGATCAATAAAATTATAAGTGACATGAAAAAAATATTATACATCATTATTTTGTTTTGACTACTTATACCAGTGCACCACGCCTTTGAGAATCAAATACATTAAAACTAACCTAATAAAAGAAAAGAAAAAGATTCTTTGCTTGAAAATCCCCATGGGTATGAACTTCCGGATCAACTTCAATTTCTATGCAAGTAAAAAAAACACAAGGATACAGCTACAGCATATCTACAAAATTAACAATCATGCCCATGTCACTCTGTTGTAGAGGTCTGCAGATACTAAAATTGACAAGGATAGGTAATAGCATGATTTAACACCAATGTTATGGTGAAAAATCCTTTTAAGCAGATCTCACATGATATATTACTTACTCTTTGCATGTGTAACTGTATATTTAGTTGTTGCCAAAATTAATGCAGGTCACATATCAATTCTAATTGCTGTGCCTGTAACCTTATAAATGTAATCATTTTTTCTTCTAAATGGGTCACGGCCATCTTCTTCGTGTTCAAAGTGTCAGACTCTGTGGCTTTCTGCCAATGCTTCATCTATTCTTCTCATTAAATAATACATTGCATTTACAGGCATTAATGACAATTGATTCTAATTCATAATTTGTACAGCTTAAATGAGAAATCCTAAATATTTACAATTATTGAGCTGAATCATGTTCCCAATTTGTACAATATATATAATAGGAAATTAGTATACAACAGGTCTAAATATTCTTAGGAAAATAATGACTTACTGACTCCATGCCTAACACAAAATAATGTAGAATTTATAACTGTCAACTAAACCAGATGGTTGACAATGTAATGCATGCATTCAATGGCTATCAGGTTCAATTTGTAGAATGACACTACAACAGTGAATATAAAATCACTTAATTAAATAAAATATTCACATATTGGCTAATAAATATTACTCACTAGTCACTACATCCTCCTCCAAGAAAGAAAAATATAAGACATGGAGAAAAACCACGAGAAAGAAAGAAGATATTTTCCTTCAAAATTAACAGTATGTGCTTACAAGATTAGTTGGTCTGAAGCGAGTGCTAGCATCCTTCGTTGCATAAAATCGATCAAGCAGCTTCTTGATGTGATCATGCATTGTAGCATCTGTACCAATACCCTCCTTTTCAGAAGAAATAAAAAATTACAACAAATATATGATTGTCAATATGTGATGACTCATAATTTGAAAAAAAAAGTCAAATTTTTAATTAATATTATTGTCTGTCAGATTCCTTATCATGCTCACCTTGTCCATACAACTCAGCAGATCAGCTTCACTCAGAAGTGGTGGTGGCCTGGTTACTCCTGAATCAAGGGTCAAAGTTGTTGGAACGAACTGTAATATCAATAGCACTGTCATGAATATCTTATTCTTCAAACTTAGATGCAATTAGTCACAGTTCAAACATAAAAATCCAATCATTACAACAACGATAAAAAGAAAAAGTATCAAAAAAACTCATGTCAAGTATTAGAAAAGGACAAAGTCAAACTGAGCCCCAAGAGTTAGCTCAAAGGGGAACAAATGCTCAAGTCTGACAAAGGCTACTGAAGGCATATTCCTAGTTGATGGGGCACATCATAGATAGACTCTGGAGTGTAAAGTTTACAAGACTTTGGATGGCCCAACATTAAGGTTGGATAAACTTTTATACCACAATAGAAATGGCTCAGATCTACGTCAACTCCGAAAGCTAGCTCAAGGTTAGAGGATATTCATGTCTTATAAATATAAGGTTACTTCAGCCATATTCCCTTGCAAGGGACATCTTAACATCAAGAAATTGTGTTGAGATATTGTTAAGATATTGTACAGATTTAGTGTAGATATTGTTAAGATATTGTACAGATTTAGTGTAGATTTATTCTATTTACAGATTTATTCCATTTATAGTGATAGATATGATTAGATGTAATTGCTGTTTTTTAGGAAGAATAGTATCTCGCATTGTATATATATTATAAGCCATTATGTACAGTGAGATATCAATCAGAAATATATTTTTATCATCTTTCTTCCAATTTGGTATCAGAGCTCCCGACCTGGGAGCCTGAACACCTTCCGCTGCATTCCAGCCTTCATTGCTGGACAATTTCTACAACCTTAATTGTTGTCTCTTCCCTAACGCCTTTTTTTTTGTTTTCTCTATATTTCTTCCGTCGTATTCTCCCACACCCACCACTGTTACCGCTGCCGGCCAACTTTCTGGCCATTTTTTCTCCAACCTCTCTTTCATATCTGACCACCACAGCATCACTTTGACCTACCTCCGGCCACCCTTTACCTATGGCAGAATCCGAAACACCTAAAATCACCCCTCAAACCACCACTAATGCTACCCATTCCACTTCAACTTCCTCTCCCAATCCACCTACACCTTTAAATCCTAATGACCTTCCTGTCCTACACCCTACCTATCACTTGAATGGGAAAAATTATTTGCAATGGGCTCAAGTTATCCGGCGTACTCTCAAAGGTCGTCGAAAATTATCCCACATTGAGGGAAATCCTCCTACCAAGGAAGACCCTCACTTTGAGGCTTGGGATGATGAAGATTCTCTTATTATGACATGGCTGTGGAACTCTATGATACCCGATGTAAGTCGTAATTGTATGTTCCTATCCTCTTCTCGTGAGATTTGGGATGTCCTTCACCAGACTTTCTCTAAGAAGCAAGATATTGCTACTTGTTATGAGTTGAAGACGAAGATTTTCTCAATCAAGCAAGGAGCAATGAGTATGACAGATTACTATGGAATTCTTACTGGTCTATGGGCTGAATTGGATCAATACCAGAATCTGCAGATGGAATGTAGCAAAGATGCTTCCATCCTGACAGATTTTGTTAACAGGGATAGGGTCTTTGAATTTCTCTCTGGCTTGAATCCAGAATATGACCTTATTCGAGTTCAGATTCTGGGTAAAGAGAAACTACCCTCATTGTCTGAGGTGTTTTACACTGTTCGAGGCGAGGAAAGTCGTAGAGCTGTTATGCTTGACGACAAACCCACGGCCGGATCCGCCTTGGTTGCAGGTAAGACAGCAAAATCAGGACCTTCTTCAACCTCTTTGAAGCCTTCCCGAGATAATCGTTGGTGTTCATATTGCAAGAAGCCTGGACACACTAAGGAGAATTGTTTTAGACTTCATGGCAAGGACAATGTTCTTAGTCGCATGGGAGGATTTCGAGGCTTGTCCCCTAGTCAGGCCAATCTGACTACTTCAGAAAATATCATCACATCAGAACATACACCAGTGGAGAATGAAGTTCCAGCCCTTAGTAAAGATGAGCTTGCCCACTTGAGAACTCTCCTCACCTCTCTTAGTAAGCCCTCTGGCTCTTGCTCTCTAACCTTGTCTGGTAAGAATTTCTATTCTCAATCTTTTAATGCTTCTAGTATTATACCTGAGGATTTATGGATAATTGATTCTGGTGCAACTGACCACATGACCTTTCACACCCCACATTTTATTTCTTACCATTCCACCTTAGGCACACGCCATATAACTGTAGCTGATGGTTCCCGTACCTCAGTTGCAGGCTCCGGTATTGTTTCCCTTCACCCTTTCCTACACTTACATGATGTGCTTCATGTCCCTCAGCTCTCCCATAACCTTATTTCTGTTCATAAACTTCTCAAAGACAATAATTGTGCAGTCATTTTTTTCCGTTCCCATTGTGTCTTTCAGGATCTTGCCACGGGGAGGACGATTGGAGTTGCTAAGGAAGCAGGAGGGTTATACTATCTCCTCAAGTTACAAGCTATAGGTGGTTCCAGTCAGAGGGTACTTTCTTCATGTCACCAAACAAGTTCAAAGTCTACAGTCTCTCAAATTTGGTTACAGCACAAGCGTCTTGGTCACCCGCCTTTTTCCCTACTTAGGTCTATGTTTCCATCATTGTTTGTCAACCAGTCAGTTGAGTCTTTTCATTGTGATGTTTGTCAATTTGCAAAACACCATCGTGTGTCATTTCCATCTAGTTCTAATAAATGTGACGAGCCTTTCACACTTATTCACTCTGATGTTTGGGGTCCTGCTTCTATTCCTAATATCTCTGGCACTAAATGGTTTGTTTCCTTTATTGATGATTGCACAAGAGTAACCTGGTTGTTTTTAATGAAAGATAAATCAGAAGTTTTTCAATTGTTTGTCCAATTTTATAATATGATTCAAACACAATTTAGCAAAACTATCAAACGTTTGCATTCTGATAATGGTAGGGAGTATGTGAATCAACAATTTTCTGATTTTGTTAAAAAACATGGCATTATTCATGAATTTACATGTGTGGATACTCCACAACAAAATGGTGTGGCTGAGAGAAAAAATCGGCATTTATTAGAAGTCACTAGGGCCTTACTTTTTCAGATGTCTGTCCCTAATTCATATTGGGGTGAAGCTGTTTTAACTGCTACCTATTTAATTAATCGCATGCCTTCTCGTGTTCTTGGAAATATAAGCCCTGTGCAACTTATGTTATCCCATTTCCCCTCTGTTCCTATTATGCAAACTTTACAACATCGAATCTTTGGGTGTGTGGTTTTTGTTCATGTGCATCGTCAACATCGTCATAAACTTGATCCCCGAGCTGTTAAGTGCATTTTCATAGGTTATGCTCTTGATAAAAAGGGATACAAATGTTTTCACCCATCCAGTCGTCGGTTCTTCACTTCCATGGATGTCACCTTTCATGAGACTGAGTCTTTCTTCCGTCCTCAGCTTCAGGGGGAGAGTCTTTCAGAAGCTGAGTCATTTATCCCTGAGTCATTCCTATTTTTTCCTCCAACACAAGAGCCTTTACCTTTCACTAATACGCAAGAGCCATTACTTCCTACTAGAAACTCATCTGACTCTACCCAAGAATTGATACCCTCTACTCCACCACCTAAAGCAGCTACACCAACTTTGGTGTATCAAAGGAGAAGGAAACCTGAATCAAACCAACAGCAACTTCAAGAGTCTGAACCTATGGTAAGTATTGAAGGTACTAACTCTTTCATTCCTGACTTGAAAAATGATCCTTTGAATACTTGTGAGCCTAACCTAGATACTCTACCAATTGCAGTGAGAAAAGGAAAAAGGACTTATGCCAAGTATCCTATTTCTCAATTTGTCTCCTCTAAACACCTTTCTTTGCAGCACCAGAGTTTCATTGCAGCCATAGACTCTATCCAAATCCCAACCTCCGTACAAGAAGCATTGAAGGATGAGAATTGGGTTCAAGCTATGAATGAGGAGATGAGAGCATTAGAGAAGAATGGAACTTGGGAGATTGTTGAGAGACCTGATGGCAAAAGATCAGTTGGATGCAGATGGATATATACAGTGAAATATCAATCTGATGGTTCATTAGATCGATATAAAGCAAGATTAGTCGCAAAGGGATATACACAGACATATGGGATTGACTATGAGGAGACGTTTGCCCCAGTAGCCAAGATGAACACAGTCAGAATCTTGCTCTCCCTTGCTGCTCATTTTGGATGGGAGTTACATCAATTTGATGTAAAAAATGCTTTTTTACATGGAGACCTAGAGGAGGAGGTTTACATGGAGACTCCACCTGGTTATAACATCACTGGCGAGACAAACAAAGTGTGTAGGCTGAAAAAGGCATTGTATGGATTGAAACAATCCCCTCGCGCTTGGTTTGGAAGGTTCACGAAGACGATAACTTCATTGCGATACAAACAGAGTCAAGGAGATCATACCCTCTTCCTTAAACATACACTAGATGGAAAACTCACTATTTTATTAGTGTATGTTGATGACATTGTCATAACGGGTGATGATTTGGTTGAGCAGCAGCTTCTGAGGAAAAGATTAGCAGCTGAGTTTGAAATGAAAGATCTTGGGAAACTGAAGTATTTCCTCGGAATTGAAGTTGCCTACTCTAAACAAGGTATCTTCATTTCACAAAGGAAATACATCTTAGATCTTCTCAAAGAAACTAGAAAGCTTGGTTGCAAGGCTACTGGTGTTCCCATTAAGCAAAACCATCGAATAGGAAGTGATGAGGAGAGTCCTAAAGTTGATAAAAGACTATACCAGAGACTAGTAGGAAGATTGATATACCTAGCACATACTAGACCAGATTTGGCATATGCTGTTAGTATAGTCAATCAATTTATGCATGATCCAAGGGTTAGACATATGCAGGCAGTTGATAGGATCCTACAGTATCTTAAGGCCACACCTGGAAGGGGATTGTTGTTTAAAAGGGGTGGAAGCCTATCCATGCAAATATACACCGATGCTGACTACGCAGGATCCCTTATTGATAGAAGACCAACATCAGGTTATTGCATGTTTCTTGGAGGGAATTTGGTGACTTGGAGAAGTAAAAAGCAAAATGTTGTTGCTAGATCAAGTGCTGAGGCAGAATTTCGGGCTATGGCACAAGGTGTTTGTGAATTGCTATGGATGAAGATCATACTAGATGACTTGAGAATAAAATATGAAGCTCCTATGAAGATGTTTTGTGATAACAAATCAGCAATCAGTATTGCTCATAATCCGGTCCAACATGACAGAACTAAGCATGTTGAGATTGACCGACACTTCATCAAAGAGAAGTTGGACAGCGGATTAATAGCCACAACACATGTTCCCTCAGGGCTCCAACTGGCAGACATGTTAACTAAAGGACTTCCCATGGAACGGTTTCAAGAACTTACATGCAAGCTGGGAATGATAGATATCCATTCACCAGCTTGAGGGAGAGTGTTGAGATATTGTTAAGATATTATACAGATTTAGTGTAGATATTGTTAAGATATTGTACAGATTTAGTGTAGATTTATTCTATTTACAGATTTATTCCATTTATAGTGATAGATATGATTAGATGTAATTGTTGTTTTTTAGGAAGAATAGTATCTCGCATTGTATATATATTATAAGCCATTATGTACAGTGAGATATCAATCAGAAATATATTTTTATCATCTTTCTTCCAATTAATTGGATCCAGTGATGCATATGTTCCCAATCCAGACCCTCTCTCACTCCAAATCTAAGAATATGTAAAACAATTGCAATGTGTATATGTAGTGGATTGAAGGGTGTCTTTGTGAACAGATCTTGCCTAATCATACTGACAGTGTGCTTAGTGATGATAATTCTTTCCTTGGTAGCCTTTATTTAAATTATATCAACAAAAGACAAGAAGAAACAAATATTAAATTTTATATACCAAAACCAACAATTTAATCAAATTGATGGGAAAAAAGGAACTAAACATCAGTTTTATCAAATTTATTGGCACAATGAATAGATACTTAGGGTAACTAGCGATATGTTATGTTTGGATCATTTTGCCTTCATTTTTGTCACAAAGTCAAAATTTATCAAACTTCTAAATCGTCAGCCTCTAAGAAGGCACTAAATACAACACTGAATCTTACAAAAGAATATTAGCAAGTATTGTAAATGAGACATCCTGGGATCAATTTTATCTAGAATTTCATCAAGAATCTGACAGGAGAACAGGACTATGAAAAGCTTAAGAGGAAAATGGCAAGTGCCAAATATAATACAACAAAAAATGGGTATTATCCCATTAGGTGAAGTCGGTTATATAGATCACATGATGTCATTGAGTTTAAACTAAATTCTCAGAAAAAAAAAAATTTATCACCAAATCTCTTTTAATAATTTCCTCTAAAGTTCTTTTTTATATCCTTCTACCTACTTTTACTAAACTAAAGGTCATGTCATCCACTCTCTTCTCCTCATTGGGGTCTCCAATGACTTTCTTTGCTCATGACCAAACATCTATGATTTTCTGCCATATTTTCAACTATGGGAGATACTCCAACATTCATAAACAATCATTTCTTATCCTATCAATTCTTGTTTGACAACCCATGTTATTCTTTTAAGATGCAACATTCACTACTATATATAATAATTAGTCATATGACAGTACAATAAAAAAAAATTTCTCAATGTTTTTCTCCACTTTAACCACTTATATTTTGTGAATAACATCTTTACTAATTTTTTCATTATCCTATAGAATCAATCTCCAGTACTATAACCTGAATACTTATAGTATAACATTATCTCCATTTTTAATTTTCAACACATAATCTTCATCTTTTTTTAGTTGCTAAATTTATATTGAATATAATATGTTTTACTTCTACTCAAGTAAAAACCATTAGATTCTAAAGTTTTCTTCCATAACTCAAATTTAGAGTTAACCTATTAGTTTTTACTCCTTGATGAAAACCATGTCATCTACAAAGAGCATGCACTTAAGGATAATTTTTGTATATCACTCGTAAACACATTTAAGACTAGGTTAAACAAGTAAAGACTCAACACAAAGTCCTAATATAAATCCATCCTTATAGAGAAGTCCTTAAATATGTCTCAAGAAATTATCAAACATATAGTTATCCCACATAAGTTTTGTATAACTCAAATATATTTACATGAACTTTTTTTTTTTTAAATCTTCCACAACACTTCTCTTTGCACACAGCAATAAATTATTTCCAAATTAATGAGAATCATATGTAAACCATTTTCTTTGTAATGGTACTTTTCATCAATTTTTGCAAAACGTATATAGCTTCTATTGTAAACCTTTTCTGGCATAAAACCAAACTGATTCTTTGCAATCCCAATTTTTTCTCATAGTTTATGCTCAATGACATTTTCTGATAACTTCTCAGTGTAACTTATAAATTTTATTCCTCTAAAGTTTGCATAATTTGATATATCACCCTTGTTTTATAGGGACCGAAGTGTTCTTCCTCCACTCATTTCCATATTCTTATATCTCACGATCACATTAACAAATAGTAAGCCACCCAAACTCATTCTCCTGTAAATTTTTAAACTTCAATACAACTATCAAGTTGATCGTTTTACCATTATTCATTCTCTTAAGATCTTCTTTTACTTCTCCAACTTGAATTCTATGATATAATATGTTAAATTTAAATCATTGGCTTGGATTTATAATCTTTCTATATTTTCATTTGCTCATTATCCATCATTAAAAGGTTTATAGAAATGTTTGATATTTGGATCTATAACCAAATTTCTTCCTTTTTCATCTTTAATACACCTGATTGGGTTCAAATTTCTATACTTTCTTACTACTTATGAGAAGCTTGTACATCTTGCTTCCAACATTCTTTATACAAAAATTTTGATAAAACTCTTCAAAAGCCTTAAATTGAGCTTCACTCAGTGTTTTGCTTGTCTCAGCTTTTGCATTATGATACCTTACCCAATTTTGAAAATTATTGCATACATACAAAGTTTTAAAACACATCTTTTCATCTTTAATATTATCTTATACACTTCCATTCTACCACTAAGATTCCTTATCTTTTGACACAACCTCTACATTCTATTAGGACCGGGAATGTGGGCTTAGACTTTGAAAGTAGGCCCAAGAGGAATGCTGAGGTGGCAAAAGGTGTAGCAGAATTAGCTAATGAGTGAGAGAAGTAGGGGAATATAGGGGAAGGAGAGAGGAGAGAGGGACGTCTGAATATTTTGGAATTCTGTTATGGCTAGGATTGTTAAATTCTGGAGGAGCTTGCTCTCTGGCTATCTTTCTATTTCATTTTGAGGAATAATACATATATTCTCTTATAAATCTTTATTCTTCTTATATATTTTGGGTCTCTAACACATTCACCTAAAATTATCATGACAACTTTCCTTACCATCTTAATCATTTTGTTCCAATGATGTTAGCACTAACTTCTGCTAAATGCTTCTTAAAATCGAATTGTTTCTCACCTTTGAGTAACCACTACTTGACTTTTGGATCTATAATTTGTCAAGTTCTCTATATACCAGTCTTAAAACAAACATCAAGGACCAACACCCTATGTTGTATAGTAAAGCTCTCTCCTAAAATCACTTTACAATCCTTGAAAATTCTTTTATCTAGACTTCTTACTAAAAAGAAATCGATTTGGGACCTTGATACTCTACTCTTATAAGTGATATAATATCAACAAAAAATACAACAAATAAAACAACAAAAAATAAAAGTAATTCAATGTTGGAATCAGACCTGTTGTATATAATATGACGATATAATTGAAATCAAACCTGTTGCCCAACAGTATATGTAGGAATCATCGATCCACCCCAAGATTCAAAGTGATAAACATCCAAATAGTTTTTCTGATCACATTAAGACAAAACAAAAATATATAATCAGAACATTTGCAACTTGCCCCAAAGATTTATTAGAAGATATTTGACAGAAAAAAAAAAAAGAAAAAAAAAACCCATACATGTTTTATATCATGATTCATGAGAATTTTAATTATTCCCAAAAGTAATTCAATGCTATAGAAATAATTATATATATTCAAGATTGTAGTTTTATAGTTGTTGGAGAATATCTCTTATTTTTGGGAAACATATTAGATACTGTTGTTAAGGTGAGAGAAAATGAGAAAGCAAATGATGAATTCTGTGTTTCAACTACACCACGAGTTGAGTATTTATATTAACAAGAGTAATCACAATTATAGCTACATAATCCGAAACAAATATATAATTACCTAATTACTATAATTATACAGATACTATTTCTTTAAATAGCATATTTACATATATTTAACAACTATATTTATAGGGATTTGATACTAATTGATCTGTATATATTCTCTCCTTATTTTCTACCAATTGTATTGTGTAATTACCATAATTAGTGGCTGTAATTATAGTATATAATATTAATGGCTGAGGTATCTTCCTTAAGCAATTCCATAATCACTGTATCCATATTTACAATAGTACCTACAGCAAAATAAAAAATACGGACTTCCATAATATTGAATAATGAAGGCTGCAGGAATAAGCAGCACTTCTTCCTGTAAAGTGTTGAAAAAGAAATTTTGAATGATTGAAATAGCAGTGTGGCTAAAAATGAAGAGTAAAACCCATTTCCAAATAGGTGAGCAGTAAAAGAATAAAATTGAAATGGAGTTTGTCAGTTGTAGTATAAAGATCTTTTCAATTTTGCTCTGATAACCTGCACTGTCACTATTGCTTATTAGTCTACAATTCACCCTCTTTTATTCTGAGAAGAAGAAAACGATTTATTTTATATTTTATTCTAACATGGCACAGTTTGGTAACAAAACTTTAAGAATGAGAAGAAAAAGGAACTACAGGATTAGAATCAGTTAGTTAGCCATAGATGAAAGGATGGGGGTTTTATTTAAATAGTATGAGGGGTATAAGAGAGTGTCATTTGGAAATTTTTGGTACAGTAGCTCATTATAGAAGGGAAAACGCTTGACAGGAAAATTTCTCCTTTTCTGTTGAAATTCATTCAGCAATAAACGAATTTGGAAGCACCAATGAGAAAAAAAAAAAAACCTTCTTGTAGTTAGGACTAAGAAGTAGAATTCTCTCACTCTGCTCATTAGAACTTGGAAGCACCAATTAGAAAATCCATGCAAGGACAACCAACTGAGTCCATTCTCCAAAAGTGATAGAAAAACATAGTTCTCCCTCATCCATACAATTGAAAAACATAGGTACATAGCATAACAAACAAAACTTACCTCTAGAATCACCCTCCCGCAGACAGAAAATAGTTCACCGGCAATATCAATTTCAACGATGGTTTCAGCTCCTACAGCAGGCTTTGAGACACATGCTAGGAAGTGGCGAACTACAAGTCCATACAGTTTCTGTGGAAATTTCAGAAATAATATGCAGATGAATGTCAAAGCAAAAATATGCAGGGTTTTAAAGTGCAACAAATGGTAAGTTATCATGTATAAGTCTAACATGGTGGTCTTGGCTCCATCCAGATTCTCCTGTAGAAAATTTTGTGGGGTGAATGGGTGGATGGGCTTTGTCATCATGTCCACCACCCCTAGGGTTTCTCCAAAGTCCCACCCCAGGGTCCAACAACCGCTGTGCATATATTCCCCACTCAGGATGCCCTTGTTGTTCTTGCACAATTGTCTACAATTAAAAGGAAAACAAAAAAGAAAAGGCCAGTCATTAAGGAAAAAAAATAGATGATTAAGGGTGAAACAACAATATTGCCAACACAATACAAGCTGAACAACGCAAGTGAAAATGCAATAACTAAGTAGAGTGCTTTAAAAGTCTGATCTTCATTTACTTAAAAGTAGTCATATACCCACATTATATTAAAACACTATTATGAGTTTCCAAGAACATTCAAGCCAGTAAAGTCTCCATATTTATTCATTTCACCTATGTCATAAAGTTAACACTACCTCTTCAAAGTTATAATTCCTTAACCCCTTCGTACTTTTGTGCATTCAATTTCACAATGTCAAATATAATGTCCCCCATGGTCAGAAAAATGTGGGTATGTCCCCCGTCCCAAACCATAGTTGATGCTTTATTACCACATGCAAATTAGCAACAATTCTAGCCCTTTCTTGTATCCTCTAGTTCCAAATCCATCAAGGAGGCTACAACCGTAATAATTATTCATGCTTGGACTGACATAAGACAAAAGCTACCCACATGCAAATCAGTCCTTGAAGAAAAGCTATCAGTTTCTGTACGAGGATAACTGATGAACCCAGCTTGATAAAGTTCTTCCGCCACCTACGAATAATTAAAGAAGGTGTAAGCAACAGATGAATCATTAATGCATATTAAATATGCATGCACACACAATTCTTTTATATAATGGACATGTAGAGAACCATGGGAACCATGGATCAACAGTTTGACTTCAAACATCCTTGTGCTGGGGTGCAAGTCTTATCAGCTTTTTCTTTGGCATTGTATAACTGCATTATTTCTTCTCTAATACTCTAGTTAGTACATTTGAAAAAGTAAACCACTTAGCATATAGCTTTAGACTTGAAATAGACAATAGGTATCACTCATAAGTCATCAGTATGAAGCACATCAACTAATGGTGTTTCCAACGTCAACTTGCCTTCATTGTGTGCTCAGAACTCATCCGGAAGTATCGTGAAGCACGTTTCTCAAGCTCAATTGTATTTAGAGGATGTGGGGGATACTTCAGCTTCTCCTGTTGTCTAACATTGGTAACCTGAATGGTATTTAATAAGTATAATAAAATAATACTCTGAATTAAGCACAATCCCAATCACAAGTTTTAAGGAAGACTCACAGTTGCTGTTGATTCCTCAACGCACATCTCATATATTATAACTGCACAAGTATAATCAAATAGATGGCCCCGCCTGCCAAATGAATTTAGATTATACCCAAACCTACAGTTAGTAAAACTCAACTAGAATTATGAATTCACCAAAAGCTTTGTATCTTACATCCAGCTGAAATTGGCAACGCCTTCATCTGATCTATGAGAACAATTGATGGACCAAAACTCTTCTGGCTCATGTGCTTGTATCTCCCAATATCTTTCCACGACAAATCCAAGTGTAGGAAACTGTAACAAAAATGAAGGTAAAACAGAAACTCGTAAGAACTAAATACTTGCTCAAGCACAAAACCCACACACCTTTAATATACTATCATGTTTCCAACAGAAGCGCACCTGACAAGGGCCATAACTTAAGACAATATTTCTGTCATCTGTAACAGTGTCAATGATAAAAGCATCTCTCATTAACATGGTCTGGAACCTGGTGAAAGAAGCACCAATACGAAGATCTATTTCCTGTAGGAAAACACAATAATCATCAATAAACCCCCCACAGAGTGACAACATCAAATACCATGTGTTTTACTAAATAAAACGAAACTGAAATGTCAATTTCTTGTTCCAATTACGAAAACAAAACAGAAGCATGGAAATACTAAAGCTCAGCCCCATCTAGATCAAAAAATGTGACTCACTTGCCTAGCATCCACAGCATCGGAAAACCACTTATTAGGCTCAACAAGATTCTGCACAGCTTGATGGATTTCCCTGTCATTGAGAATATCAAAAGCAGCAACAATCAAACACCAAAACAGCAAAAAAATAACAACCACCACCACAACACAATGCTGAACCTGTCAATCAATGCAGAAAACCGAGCCCGCTTTATAGTAAGGTAACGATTCGCCGCAGTACATACGTCAACCACTTCAAACGCAATATTCTCACCCTCTCTGTCACAATCGAGCCACAAAACAAGCCACTGGCACCTCCTAGCTTCCTCCTCCAGCGTCCTCTTGATATCCTTCTTGTCCTAGGGTTAACAGCACAAACAAGAATAGAGAGAGAGAGAGAGTAACGATGAAGAAGAAGAAGGAACAAGAGAGAGAAATGGAGAACCTCCGGAACAAATTTATGGACAGGAGCGTGGTAGAGATCGGCGGGGTCACAAGAGTGCCACTTGCGATAACGATCTTCGAACTCGAGTTCCATGAGGTGGCCAGTGACGGAGGTGAAGAGCATATGGCAAGGTTGGCCGCGAATGGTGTAGTTGAACTCGAATATCTTGTTGTAGCGGGAACGCCCGTCTCTGATTCGAAGGCCTTGGTTCCTTGATAGGATTGTGGAGACGGACTTCGCCACCGAAGGCTTCTCTGCCACGTTCAGAACGTTCATGGTTGGAGGAAGAGGATGATAGGGTTTGCTCGGGACTTCAACTCAGCCTGTTTGGTTACGGATTTTCCCGCCCAATTGTGCGAGAGAGAGTATCAGTTTGAGCCGGGCAAGGAGAGGGCACCATTTTGAAATTTAATCCAACGGAAGTTTTTAAGAATGCAGCTTGGACAACAAAATATTGGTCTTAATATTATATATATATATCTGTTGTTTTAAATATTTTAACGTATATTTTTATAATTTTTTAATCTTTATTCTTTAATGAGTGTTTGCAAATTCCTTAAATATATTTACGAATAGGGTGGGTTTAATTAGTTTTTTAAAGATTTAAAGTGTATATTATTTTAGTTTCTCAAACTTTTTTCAGTGATAGTCCTTTTATTTTTCAAAAAAAATTATTATTTTTTTAAATTATTTTTTCAAAAAATTTATCAGTTAAATATTAAGATTTATCCAAATAAAAAATATTCAATCATCTCGTTTTTAAATTATGATCATACATCTTATAAAATAGTCAATTTTTTACTTCTAAACTTTTTTAAATTATGTTATATTTCAAATTTATCATAAGTTACTGTGTATTTGAATAAAAATGACAACTTTATTGACGTAATAAACTTAAAAATAAAATTGAAAGCTGTCCAAATTAAATAAATAAAAAAGTAAGCCTTATTTTTATAAATAATTATCAATAAATTTTATATTTTGACATGTTAGATAAAATATAATTTAAAGTGCTTTATTTTAGTTTAATTGTAAACCAAGATTAAGTAAAGTTATACGAAAATGTATAAAATTATTTGTAATTATCATTTTATTTATAAATATTCAATTGTTGATGATTAGACAGAAAGAATAAAAAAAACTATTAACATTCACTTGTAAATTCTAAAATTTTTCCTATCTTAAAAATGTTTTCTCTTTCAGGATAATGGTTTTTCATGACTTGTAATTATTTTATAAGTTCTATTTTAATACAATATTAGTATAAAATTTTTTGCACTATCAACTAATTAAAATACATTATGAATATATTTTTTATGTTCAGTATAATTAAAATCAATGATTATTGTTAATCATAGTACTCGTTTAAAACTGTAAATGACCTTGTGTAGTTTACAAATTGTATTCTTGGAACCAAGAAAAGAAAACTAGGAGGTTGAGACATAAAAACCTCTTCAAAAAGATAAGAACACATTATTAATATCAATTTGATGAATGGCCCAATTGGATGAGACAAATAAACTTGAGAACAATTTTGATGGTGGCAAGTTTTATAACAGGACTGAAAAAGTCCTAGTGAAATATGTCAAGTGTTTGAAAAGTGTCATCAATATTGAATGTGGTTTCTAAGATCCATTAAACTTGATAGCAAGTGTTATTTTTTTTTAGTGCATTATATTCATCGTTGATTGTATTAAACCATTCATGTTGAGATAGGGTCTCCTTAACACAGTGAGATTCAATAGTGAGAGAGAGAGAGAGAGAAGTCTAATATGTTTTTTGATTTATAAATACTAGTAAAAATGGTAGGAGTGATAAGGTTTGTTGATAGAGTTGGTGCCTGGCTATGACGATGAACAATAGTTAATAAAAGGGGTGTCTGTATCTAGCGGGAGCAGGAGTTGATATTGCAAGTACCTATAATTATTTTTAGTATGAAAAAATTAATTGGCAAATAAAAATCATGTTACCAATACACACGTATAAAAGACAAAATCAAATTACATAAATTTAGTGAAATGACACATTTAATATAATTTTTATTAAAAATATATTTTATTAATCTAATTATTTATTCATGTGATATTTTATAAAATTTCACATAATTTAAATAGTTATAAATATAATTCAATAATAATTATTTAATGATATTTTAAATAACATATCATACATTATAATAAAGTTGAGAGATAAACCTTATTTACAAGAATTATAAATTCAAAAGATAAATAATAAAATTTGTATTTAACAAAATTATTAAAAATCTCATTTTATTAAAGTTGACATTTAATATTATTTTATCATATATATGGTTAAGATTATATATATATTAGGTGTGAAATTTAGATACTTACACTGTTTAAGAATTTTTATAAAAATATGAAACTTATTAATTTAATTATTATTGAATCATGTGATACTATTTTTAATCATCATGCATGCTAAATTTATATAATTTAAATATTTATCTATATTTTAATAATATATTAAATATTAAAATATAATAATATGATAAATATTTATTAATTTATTTTATATAAAAATTAATATTATTAATAAAACATTTTAATTAATGATTAAATTGATAAATTTTATTCAATAATATAAATACATGCAAAGTTTAACAGCTTTGTATATACAGGAAATGTTTTGTCAAGTTCCATGTTCCCTTGTTTGATTGTCGTATACGGTGAAAATTGAATTCGGCGTAACTAAAACATAACAGTTGAGGTCTTCTTCCATTTATAGTCAGGGGGGTTTGAATATATTATTTGTAAGTACTTATCTCGCAAGTTATTTTTAAAAACTATGATTTATATTATAAATTTATTAATAAAATGTCTTTGAATAGATTAAAAATAATTTATTTTAGTAAATAAAATTTAAAATATTATTGAAATAAATTAACAAGAACTCAGGAGAGTTAAAAGTTATATATGATAAGTTGTTTATATGTTCTTTCAAATAGACTCTGAAATGTGTGTGACCTGTTTATTCTACAGCAATATTATTTTATTTAATATTTTTATAAATCTTATCTTTAGATTAAATTTTTTATTAAGTGTATCAAGTTTATACAATTTGTTATAAATATTTTAAAAAATTGTTGATATTTTATTAATTAATTTTATTTAAAGTATAACTGTTTTCAATATAAGTAAATTTCATTTATAAAATTACATGTCTATAAATATATAATTTATCTGAAAATTTGGTAGTATAACTTAATGATTCAATTTGTCAAAATTATATATAATAAAAAAATTTGCAATGAATATTCAAAACTTATTCTTAACTTATACATAAGAACAATGTTAAAATATCTTTCTTTCCAAATTATCAAAAGAGTGAACTTGATAATTTGTAAATGCCTTTTGGGGATTAATATTACATTAATAAATGATTCATATATATCCATCTTATATTGCAAATATAGTTTTGTAAAGATTAAAGATGGAAATAGGCCAGGCCGCCTGACAGGATAATAACCCTTAAAATGAAAAAGAATTGTTCAATATTCGTCATATGTAGTTAAGGAATATGATTGAAACAATATTTGGTATTTTTAAATAAAGGTTCATAATTTTTAAGTTAGAACTTCTATTTTTATTTAAGGCACAAGTAGAACTTGTGTTAGCATGTGCAGCATTATATAACTTTCTTTAAAAAAAAATATCGTTTTGATGAATTTTCAATTAAACCAATGGAGAAACTTACATCTTCAACATTATCGGTTAATGAAGATCATAATTTTGAGCCTATTTTTTAAACTCAGGAGCAAGAGCGAGAACACGCTAATGCTTAGAATATATGGGTAAATGCTATTTAGAAGACATGATATTACAGAGAATTATTATTATTCATCAAAACATTGTTATTTTTTTAATTATTTTTGTTTTTGACTCTTTTTAAATTTGAATGTATGAAAAAAAATATTAAACTCTTGATGTAAAAAATTCACAAAATTCTGCAAAGTCTAAATTTGAATGTATGAAAAAAAAACCTTAAAATCTTTACGTAAAAAATCCATAAAATTTTGCAAAGTTTACAAAATTATGCAAAATTCATTAAAATTTTAATTTTAAAATCTTCCAGAATTCTACAAATATAAAAATCATAAAAATCTTAAAAAGTCTTTTAAAATTTGAAGAACTTTTTTTAACTAAAAAAATCATTTAAAATCCTAATCCGACGTACCCCTTATACTTCTCAATCTTAAATTATGGAACTTTTCATATACTTTTGAAATGTTATCTTTTTGACTTAAAGGTTCCTCTTTTTGTTCTTATGAAACTTTGTTGAAACTCCATCTTTTTGACTAAACTCCATCTTCAATTTGAAAATCTGCATCCATCCTCTTATCACTAAACACCAACTTTGCAAGTTTGGTATTCCTCAAGCCCCCAATTCCCACTATAAAAATAATAGAGAGACTTTTATCATCATAGCCATCACCATGTGGATGAGGTTGCATCAAAAGCTGAATGATTTGTTCCTATCATTCTCCCTTCTTATCACATCTGAAGCATCAACGTGGGAATAAGTCATTTCCCTCCTTTGCACAAAAAGTCTTCGACGATCAACTTCAACCCTCTCAAGACCAAACTTGTTCCTATCAGCTGCTACCTTATCCAATCTGTCCCCAACATCTTTGATCTGATGAGCAATCCTAATACGGAGAAGAAGAGGATTAGATGAAGAAAAGAAGTGTCCTACCTTCATCCTGGTGCTTCCAGAAGCTTTCACCGCTTGCTTTCGCATTGTTTGACATTCAATCCATCCAAGACATCTTCAGCATACGAGCAAACGTTGTTAATCTGCCTCAGCCATTCACGCAAGCCATGTTTGTGTCCTTCTTATCCTCTGCATCCAACAGCACACCTTTGACAATGACGAAGTGTCTTTGATTCCTTGTAGGTCTTTGTACACACTGTAGGCTCGAGAAGCTTCATCATAAGCATAGGAAGCAAGCTTGCCAAGCAGTGATTTAGCAAAATCGAAGACAAATGATTCAGCCATGTTCTTCGGGAAAGAGCAGAAATGGAGTTGGGATATAAGTTTATTTTTGTGGTGATTGTACCTCCAAATCCATAACTATACTTTTTCATATAACCAAGTCAACAGATAAAGACAACGTAAATCTACATGGTCTTTCTACGTCAACTTTTTAATAGCGTTGTTTTAGCCCTTTTTCCCAGAAATAATCACTTGCTTTTAAAGGCTCTCTTAGATAATTTTTAAAAAATAAATTGATTATTTCTTTAAATTAATTTACTACCAAACATAAGCTTAACCATAAAGATAGAAAGAAGATAAATTTTCCATTACTTTCAAGTAGTTTGTGGCAACATTTTTTTTAAAGAAATTAATTAACTAATGCGACTGTGAGAGGGCAATTTTGATGTCATGTCATATATTCAAATGTTTGGCTGGGAATTTATTTACATCATTTTTTCAATTCTCTTCTTTTTTGTTAGTTTTATATTTTATAATTAAATTATTTAAGAAATTATTGAGCACTTAACATTGCTTTTATTATAAAATAAATACAAGATTGCATGAGCATGTGCGCCATGTAACATTGCTACAGGGTATGATGGTTGGTACCTGCCAGTTCTCTTTTGTTTTTTTGGGTCAAAAGCTGAAATTAAATGAAGTGGTAGTTCATTTTATTTGTTGTTCCATTATTTAGCATTTTGGTGTTTGATGCCTCTGGTATCTGTTCGCACAATGGCTTCGAATGTGTTGAGAGGTTACCGAGCACATGGGCTTCTTTCGGAATTAGTGATTAACTCATAGTATATATTACACTTCTAAGGGTCCATAATGATAAGATGTTCTTAAAAAATACAGTTACGGCAATCTTTTTTCTATGAGCTAACTTTTTATGAGTGAGTTAGGTCTAAATTTTTAGTTGTTTACAGATTTTGGCATGAGAAGAGTGTCTTAAAATATCCCATATTAATTAAGAATAGAGACATAATACTCAAGAGTAAAGGCAATTCTCTTCCTATAAGCTAGCTTTTAAAAGTGAGTTAAGACTAAATTTTTTAACACATAAATATGACACGGACTAAGATTTTCATGTGAATTATGGTCGTTTTATCAAATACGTGATTTCTTGAAGATCTAGTAAGCATTGTTTGTTTAAAAACACTTTGGAGTTAAACTATACAATAGCAGGGAAACACTTTGTTATTAAAAAATTAATTAAATTTAAAAATAGGTTATTATATTTTTTCCATTATATAAAAATTAAAAAAATTTATGTTTGAGATTTTTTTTTTATTTCATTCTTTATTTGTTTTAATTTTTATAATCAAAGTCTCAAGTTTTTATTAAAAATTTTGAATGAAAAAAGTTTAACATAGTTTATTTAAATTAGTTCAGGATAATTTTGAAAAGAAAATGAGAATTTAAATTTTTTTATAAGGAAATCAATGAAAGGATTTTATTATAGCAATTAAAAATTTAAAGAATTAGTTAAAGAGAAGTGCACTCGGATGACAACTAGTTTTAAAATTGCAGCTATTTTGTAGACTGCACTTTTTCCTAACTATTTTGATCTACTGTTTCCAGATATCCACCAAAAATATTTTACCATTTTAGCAATGCAGAAGCATTTTCCTGCTGCATTATTCGATTCTAGATTACTGGAACATGGTACAGGCAGACAATAATTGTGGATCACTAATAAGGTATTCCTACTGCTGTGTTTCCTCACCCAAAATATGAAATAATAAAAACTTGTTGACCTCTGTAATTTAATTGTTTCTCTAATAATTGTTTATACTATGTCCTTAACATATGCCATTTTTTCAATGTTATATTATAGTCAACCTTGCTGAATGTTCAGGTAGGTCGAAAACGAGGTGGATCATGTCTTCTATCTATTAATTTATAGACCGAACACACACTCAGGTATATATCTCAACTCCAGAAAGTAAATCAGGAAATGATATGTATAATCTTCTATTGTAAAGCTTGATTTGGGACCCCAAAAACCTAAAGCAAAACATCTGTTGTAAAGTTTCAAGATCTCTTCAATGGAGAATATGGTAAGTAAATGCATAGCATAATCCATAACTTATACACTAATCCAAACAGCACTACCGTGAAATAAACTCAATGTTACATACATAAACAATAATTCAAAAAGGAAGAAAGAAGAGACAAGAAAACAAAATTTTGTGTCAGCTTCTGGATTTTCTACCAAATCAATTTTGTACAAGTAAGTAAATTCTAGCTCTAGAAAATATTCCAATTTCACTAACCGCGCAATCTCAGCCGCATCCGCGATTGCATTCGAAAAAGAAGTTTCCCCTCTTGTCTTGGATCTGCAATGGAAACGTGTTTGATGTGAGCAATCAAGGGCCAATACTCACCAGACTGTGGCTGACATTTTCGACACAACTCAGGACAACCATCTATGGTCAAATCTTCAAGGGCAGTGAGGTGATGCATGTCACTTGGGAGACACATGAGTTGAGGACAGTTCACAATATGGAGTGTCTTAAGATGAGTCATTCTTGTTAGCCACTCAGGAAGCATCTTAAGACTAGGAAAATCAAAAATTATCAATGTCTTTAGGGTGTCAGAAGCTCCTTGAATCCAATCAGGCAATGTCATCTGCCTTGGAAAATGCTCAAGATGCAGAAATTTCATCCTCAATTTTTGGATTGGGGTTTCGTAGTTCAACGGCAGCTTTAGCATCTCGCATCGTATTACTAACAGAACCTCTAATTTAGGAAGAATGTAAAGCGGTAAGGACTCTAGGCTCCCACATGATTGAACAAACAAGGTTTGAAGGGAAGGGAGTTCTGCTACCCCTCTGAACAAAAACTTCAATTTGTCACAATGTTCAAAACTCAAAGTTTGCAGATTGCTCAAACTTGCAAAATCATTCTGTGGCAGAACTGATTGTTTTGTGGTTATATACAAATGTTGAAGGCTGATCAACTTCCCTAACCCATTAGGCAAAGTTTCAAGCTCCATGCATCCTCTTACTGAAAAAAGTTTCAAATTTTGTAGTTTGCAAATAGAATGAGGAAGTCTTTTTATTTTCCAATTATTTGAAAGATCGATGCCTTGTAGATGCTCCAATTTAGCAATTGAATTAGGCAGGGTCTCAAATGAAGAATCACTTAAATCTAAAAGCCGTAAGTATTTGTATCTTGTTATCCATGTATCCAGTAGAGCTTCACAGTGAACACCTATTCCATCGATGGGAAATAATATAGTTCTCAAAGTTCTAGACTTGGGGAACAAAGCAGGACTAAGTGAATCATTTTCAACAATTGACAAATGCCTTGCTTGCTCAGGTATATTGCTAGTGTGGGAGTTCACCGCAAGAAACTCTGCTTTTGCAACATCCAGTGCAAGATCATGTACCAAATCATGTACTTTGAAAAGGCCAAAGTGACCAAAGTCTTCAAAATCTTCAAGAAATGATCTTGAATGTAACTCAGCAATATATTGTATACCAACATTCTCTAGCTTTTGACTTCCATCTGGAGACTGAAGCAGTCCAAGTGCCAGCCAAAGATAAATAATTTCAGTATTACCAAAGCCAAAATCTTTAGGGAAAAGTGAAAACACAGCAAAACAGTGCCTCAAATTGGATGGCATTTGATCATAGCTCAACTTAAGGGCTGGTAAAATGTCATCTTTCTTTTGTTTTAAGTTCCAAATTTCATGTTTTCTTACAAATTCCCAACTATCTAAATCAAAATTTGAGAACAGGGAACTTCCTAACGTTCTTACTGCCAATGGAACCCCTCGACACTTTTTCACAATATCCTTTCCAATCTCCACTAGATTTGGATGTTTCTTTTCTTCGCCTTCCGTGAATGCCCATCTGATAAACAGAGATAAACAATTCTCCAAAGAAAGGCCTGCTAAATTATAGGAGGGAACAGTGCCCATCATTGAAGCAATTGAGTTACTACGTGTTGTCACCAAGACCTTGCTTCCCACAGCTCCAGTATTTATTAAGTCTTTCAACTCTATCCATTTTGCACGATCTTCATTCCATATATCATCTAAGACGAGTAAAAACTTATGACCTAGAAGTTTATACCTGAGAATTCTCTGTAGCAGCTCAATGTCTAAGTGGTTGACATTTTCTTGGGGACCAAGAGCAGTAGTTGGAGCTGAAGCAGAAGTAGAGTAGATGATTTTAATAATGATCCGCCTAATATCAAAATCATCCGAGACGCAGACCCACATCTTCAATTGAAAAACTTCATCCATCCTCCTATCATTGAACACCAACTTCGTAAGTGTGGTCTTCCCCAAGCCACCAATTCCAACTATGGGAATAACACATAGGCTTTGATCACAGCCACCATCAGGGAGCGGTTGCAACAAAAGCTTGATAATTTCTTCCCTATCATTCTCCCTTCCTAACACACCAGAAGCATCAACATGGGAATAAGTCATTTCTCTCCTTTGCAGAACTCTTTGGTCAACATCAATCCTCTCAAGACCAAACTTGTTCCCATCATCTGCCACCTTATTCAATCTATCCTTAACATCTTTGATTTGACGAGCCATCCTAAGATGGAAAATAAGAGGATTAGACAAAGAAAAGAAGTGTCCTACCTTCATCTTGATGCTGCCAGAAGCTTTGACAACTTGCTTTCGCAATGTTTGGCAATCAAATTCATCAAAGACATCTTCAGCATAGTAGCAGACGCGTTGAATCTGCCTCAGCCATTCACGCAAGCCATGTTTCTGTTGCTTCTTCTCCTCAGCATCCAATAGTACACCTTTCACAATTGACAAGGTGTCTTTGATCCCTTGAAAATCCTCGTACACATGATAGGCTCGAGAAACTTCTTCATAAACTTGAGAAGCAAGCTTACGTTGCAGTGATTCTGCAATATCGAAGACGAAAAATTCGGCCATGATCTTCAACAAAGAGCAGAAACAGAGTTCAGATACATGTTTGAAGTTAGGTTGTTGGGCACGAATTGCCTCCAATATCCAACGTATAAAAGACGGACTTGACTTCGATGTTTTAAATCAAAATTAGAGATTTTTTTTTACCACTTTTTGAGACATTTCTAGTGTCAGTTTAAATTTATTTTTCAAATGAGTGTATAGAGAAAAGACGGACTTTGTTTCAATGTCTTAAACACGCATCTTGACTTCAATGTCCCAATTATATGGTTAAGATTATGACTTATTTAGATGATATAAGTTTTTTCTTTTGGAAAAAATAGTAAAAATGGAAAAACAATTTATTCATATAGAGTTAAACAAAAATATGTGTTGAAAATAGCCCTTGTGACCTCCGCTCAAGATAAGTTACAAATCTACTTAAAAATTAACACACAGGATAATAAATCTTTTCAATCAAGTAATATGACTAATTTGCTAACAAAGTTTTCTTTGTATTTTTATTATCTCAAAATATAATAACATATTAGAATTGATTTATAACTTAACCAAATTAGTCAAATTCTAATATATTATAATATTAAAACTATAACCTTTAATATATATCTCAAAATAAAAATTTAATTTTTTAACAACAGTAAAATGTTTAAAAAATAATAAAAATTAAGGTCATTGAAACAAGGGAGACCTACCAACAAATATTTTACTATATTAGACTAATACTCTAAACAACTTGCAACTCTTTCATCTAGTGATTTGAAAATATTAAATAAATAGAAGGTGAGTCACATAGACTCAATGAGAGTATTATAACCATAATAAACAGGAAAGTGAAACAAATATGGCACAAGTAATTCACAACTATCGAACTTACTTATAGTATATCACTTTAACAAAAATCTATTCTAGTTGCTTTATTTAAAGTCTCATCATGCTCAAAAGTTTACAAATCTATACCATTAAAGGAAATATCATTTCAATCATAAGTATTATAATAAAGTAAGTATATACCAAAATTAAATAATATTAGTTTTCTAAAACATTATTAAAGTATGTGTCAATACAATGCTATAAAAATCACTCACGAGAGAATCAAAGTCCAAAAAAGTTTTACCTCATTGATAGCCCTCTCCTCCTAAGGACAACATCTCTTAAGGATAGCTCCATCTAACGAGTAGCCCTCTCCTAGCATACATCATGTCATAATTAATCTTGTTGGGGTAATTCTACTTCATTGATAGCCTTCTTCGTATACTAATAGCTTTATATAACGGGTAGCTTTCTCTTTCTGAGTATAACTAGATGCACCTAAGTCATTATTTCCACTAACCATTACAAGGTTCTAACATAACTCCTCTCAAAAGTATTTATATAATGAAAAATTGTTCTTGTACACAAATTAAATTTGTTTTCAATAATAAAAGTCTCAATGCATATGTCTCACAATTAAATATCATCAAATAAAAATAAAACAATCAATTCTTTCACATTTTTCTAAATAAATTCATATGATTAAATGAAATACATTTTTCATTAAATTTTCACAAGATTAAGACATAAATTTAAGATGTGTTCCTCTCAAAGTTAATAATTTTACGGCAACAATAATATAATAAATAATTAGAATAATAGGAGTAGATGGGTGTAGCGATGCATGAAGAATAACAGGGGAATCCCCCTATTCATGAAACATGTTGTTTCCCTTTTTTATAAAAAAAAAAGTTTAATGAAATGGTGCATTTTAAATAAATTCTCAAAATATTGTTCCACAAAAATTATTTTCAATTATCAAGAATATCTTAATTTAATTATTTGAGCATAAGAGATATGAATTAAATAAAGTAATAATTTAGATTCAAGAGAAATTAGAGAATAAAAAAAATAACATAACCTATGACGATAAACTAATCAAGATAAATTATATGGAATATAGTTTTATCTTTACACTTCTCTATGTTGACTTCTAGATTAATTCTAATTTTGGTCCCCTTATAATTCTCAACCACTCATATTAAATTTATTAACACTCAATGCTTATGCAATATTAATAGTCTTTTTTTCTTAATTATTACCCTCCAATAGTCAAACAAGTTAAAAGAAAGAGAAAGCATAACGAATCTATGAAGCGTTAATTTAATAATGATTGAAAAAAATAACTAAACTTGGTCCACCTAATTATTTATCTCGTTTTACCTTATAAATCTATTAACTATATGTAGTACAATTGTTTACAATATAATTAATTATAATATGCTAAGAGTTATCAATTTCAAATAGATAAAATATAGCATAATAGGATACAAAAGAATCAATAGAGAAAACTGAAAGTATAATTAATTACAAAGAACACAACGTTATACAAATGATTCACTATAGTCCTAACTATAGATTTAGGTAAACATAATATAATAGTAAACTAAAATAATAATAAATTGATACATAATCATTTGAAGAGTAAATGCAAATTAGTTGAATTTCCAATATAAAAGAAATGAAGTGAATTATTGATCCCAAAACGTGCTCCAAAAGCTTTAAAAGTAGTCAATAGTTTACCAAAACTAATATGTCTAAGTTGCAATCCTCAGCCTTCTATATATAGAGTGTCAAAACCCTAAAAGTTCTTTAATGTTGAATCTTTCGAAGGCAAGCACACTTGTGCTACCCATTATGCATGCTTGTGCATGATTTATGAAGCACCCCCTCCTGTTTTGGTTGCAGAAGCATAGGCGTGCCTATTGCTATTTTTCATTAATTCAGCCCAAAATGGTTCCAAAATCTAATTATAATCTTCTCATACTAAACTATACAATTAATAGAAAATTTCAACCATAATCACTCAATCTATTGTTAAATAAATTATTACAAAAATCAACAAAATTATTAAACTTACTTAAAAAATAAAGATAATAGTGAATTTGAGAGAATATGATTGAGTTTTACTTCAATGAACAATTATATTCTTCTTAAGCGATAATTGCCTTCAATACTAAGGTGTTAAAAAAATATATTTTAAATATATAAAAGTTTGAAATCATAAATCTGTAAAATTTATTAAAAATTAAATTATAAATACTATAATTTTTAAAACATGCTATAACAGGTATTTTTCTAATTTATTAATAAATTACTTAATTTGATAACTCACTATTTTAAAGATAATATACTGATACTAAAATGATATTGATAATTTACCATAAACGTATTTTAAAGATAATATAACGATACCAAAATGATATTGGTGATTTTGAAAAAAAGAAAAGAAAAAGGAACTTGTCTTTGAACAATCCAAGAGAATGCATGCCATTTTTACTGTTACATATACACACACAACAACATTTTACCAGTGTTAACTAATAGTAATTAATACGATGACTAAAATAATTAACAGATAAAAAAATCGAAAACATTAAAAATAAATTCACTTGTAAGAATTAAAATAATTAAATTATATTTTTCAAAAGATAAAATACCCGTTCGCTGAAAATCAAAGCGTCAAATCAAAGGTAGTGAATGAAAAAATCTTGAACATGTAAATACGATCCACTTCGACGCATTCAAAAGGCAAGAATCTTGAGACAGGAGTTGTCAAGAGTGGGGCTTTTCACCCCTCAAAATCAATAATGGACGTGGGCCACCCAACATGGATCTACAACAGCTGCCACGTTCTGCCAGGTTTAGTCAAATTGATTCCTAGACCAAAATTAAACCATCTTTGTTTTTTAAATTGTTACTAATCATCCAACACGTGATTAATTTTTTTATTCAATTTATAATTTTAAATTTGAGTTTGAATAAATATAAATATGTAAAATACTTGAATAATATCTATAATTTAGACAGAATTAAAATTTTATATCGTCCACGGAGAAAAAAATGATAAAAATAAAAATATTTTTAAATGTAAATTAAATAAAAATAAAAAACCCGTAATTATTTATATTTTTGGTTAACATGCACCTAATCATTTCAAATTTGTAGGCCAATTATTGTTTTTTTATTTGAATATTTTACGTGAACAATGTAAACAAAACAAAAACAAAATGTATGCCGCACTTAATTTCAACCAACTACACTCTTCTGCAAGGAAAAAAAAAAAAAAACAGAGAGATAAGTGTCTATTTGATTGAAGGTGAATTTAGGCTTAGGAAGACTGCTTACATCTGCTTGGTTAATTTAGGCCAATGCTGTATTTTTTATTTTTTATTTTTTTGGTTTTTTGTTAATTTATTGTGTTTTGTGATACTTTTTTATTCATTTGTTTGGAGAAAGAAAAAAATATTTTTATTCATTAATTTTATATAAAAATATATATCATTGCTTTTTTTTATTCATATCATTTTATGCATATAAAATGATATGCATAAAGGAAATTTATAAGTTTAATAAAGCCAAAAGGAAAGTAGTTAATAAAGGATAAATTAATAAGTTTAATAAATAAATTTAATAAAACAATTAAACTTTTTGGTTTTTATAATTTTTGTTCTCTTTTGACAAATAAATAAAAATAAAAGCAATATCTTCTCGCGTATTACCTTCAATCCCTTTTATATAAAAAAAAATTATAAAAAAATGAAAAAGTATATCATAAATTTCTACTATTTTAAAAATATTTATAATATTATAAGACTGAAGAATAAAAATAGTGTATCAGTAAAAATAATGTTATATCCTCTTACTATTTGGTTTTATTAATTCTTTTAATATTTGATTGGTTTTTTAACGTGTGCTTACACATAGTAAGAACCTATATATATTTTTATTATAAAAATAACGTGTTATTATAAAATTTAATAATATTAAATATTACAAATTTCAATGAAAATTTATTGTTTATTTATTTTTTACTATGTACATTTGAGTTCGCATTAAAAAATGCACTTGATTAAGCAAGTAATAAATGAAACATTGAATGCATTTAATGTTTTGAAAACATGTATTTAATATTTTTTACTTAGCAAATAAGATGTTATGTAAGAGAACGTTGTAGGAGTTTTTTTTTCTTTCTAAATATCTAGGTCAAAGACCACGTGATGTATGTTGTAGGAGAATTTATATTTATTCATAGAAAAATATTTAAATACAATACTATGATCCTTTTTCATTATTTTATAAATTAAAATTAAATTTTTATTTTCGTAATTTATGAGATAAAAGCTGACATATTATTATCAAAATAAATTTTCAATTTTAACGAGAGAAAGAATAAACAAGTAACCATAATACTATACATAGGTTCTTATTTATATGATAATATATCAGTCTATCACTAACATAAATTTTATAATAAAAAACTGTAAAAATATCAATTTTGTTAAATTCAAGCTATAAAACTAAGCTGAAGCATTAAAAATAATAAAAATTTATTTTAAAAACGTTTATTACATTAGAAAGAAAAAAATACAACAAATTATTTTTAATAAAAGAAATATTGCTAATAAATATTTAAACTCAATCATAAATATTAAATTTAACAAAATTATAAAAAATTAACAATTAACACATATAAAAACATTTTTAAAATATAACAATTAATACATATAAAAAATTTAGTTAGTATTTCTTATAAAAGAAATAAAAAAAATATCTTCTTAATTGAATTAAATGAAAAAAAAGCATTCATTTATTATTATTATTATTATTTGTTACAAATTCATTTGTTATAAAAATATTTAATAATTAAAAGTTATAAACATAAAAGATAAAGAAATTTAAAGTTATTTCAGTTTCTTTAGCGTGTCAATGACGCCTCGACGGGTAGAATTGGGGGTGCCATAAATTTTCTACCACAGTTTTGTAAAAAATAAAAATAAAAATATTGTTTAGGAAATTGAAAAAGGAAAGAGAAAATACGTAGGCATATGCTTCATTTTCTTCTGCTTGCGTGGGGGGTGGACTCACTGGGGCTTGGCATCCACTTTAAGCTTAGAATTCAACGTTGGTTGGGACTTGGAAGTGGCACAGAGGAGAAAGAAACCAAAAAAAGACAAGACAACGATGCCACCAACGCTCCCTCCTCTTTCACGCTTTCACATCTCTCACTGTTATTCTTACCTTCATCATTGGAGAATGCAAAAGCCCAACACTTCCCTCTTTTGAACCCAGGTGGTTGTTTAATTGTTTTGTTCCCTTCTTCGTGCTTGCTTTTTTACTCCCTCATTTCAACCCTGTTTTTTTTTTTTTTTCTCTTCCTTTCCAATATTTGACAATACACAACGCATCTCGCTTCATTTCTGGCAAACTGTCTCTGTCATTTGTGTTCGGCAGACCCAATAATTGAAGCTACCAAACCCCTTTCAATCATAGCCTTTTTTACTTTACTCCTATGAAGTACAGGGTTTTTTCACTTACTGGGTGAAGAACAATTTTCAGGGTCTGTTGTTAGTTCAGTCGAATCTTTTCGTTTTTGGTTATTTGGAATTGTGGGTATCAACTGAACTGTGCTAATTTTATGGATAAATTCTGAAAACTTTTTTTATCTGTTGGATCAGCATGGAACCCGAGCCCTGTGATTCAAACATGTTTATGTTTCTTCCTGATGATGTGTTTGCTATCGTTTCTCGGTTCCTGTCACCGAGAGATGTGTGTAATCTGGGCCTGTGTTGCAAGAGTTTGAATTCTCTTGTGGCCTCTGAGAAAATCTGGCTCACTCAATGTGATGTTTTGGGCATAGTGCCCCATAAGGATCTTGTTGAATGGAGAAAGGGTATGTCTTCTTACAAGGCACTTTGCCGTTTTCTGACGAGTGTTCAGCCATTGATTGGAATATGGGTTCATCAGAATCCGGAGCTTGGCAACGTGGTGTATGTCATGCCTGGTTTTGTTTCTGTTGTTGGCTGCAGAATAATTCCTCAGGAGCTTGGTCCATTGGGTATTGAAGAGGGTCCAATTTTATGGGCATCTGTGTTTGAAGTTATTGGTGATTTTGATGGTTCAACTATATTTTTTCTTCATGGAAGGGAGAAGGGAATCAATTATATTTATCCCGGTTCAGTCAAGCCTATAGAAAAAGCTTGTAATGTGCTATTGCTTGAGGTTGAACCCGGGCAACATAAAAATGTTGGTACTTTGTTGCAGAGCAAAAGCTTTGTGCACCACTCGGGCGTGGAGTTATCGAGGAAGGTTTGTAGGTCAAATAGTGATGTTTCTAGGTCACAGAGGGTGGTTGGAAATGGTGAGGCGATGGTTAGCTTCGGCAAATTAGCTTTTAGTGATAGGAGAAAGTTGCTTGAGGTCACTACTAGCCAGGTTCGACAAGAGGTTCCTGATAAGGTGATTGGGCCGTTGTTTCCCAGGTTAAGGGATGATGAGGACAACTTTAAGAAAGATTTGGTGCTCCTGTGGGAAAGAAGATCACTCCTTAGTCAAATGTACAAGCTTGGTAATAGTCAGCTGGACTATAAGGCAAGTTCTCAAGAGGCAGTTGGTCCAACGCATTTAGAACTGGATGATATCAGGACAAGTCTTGACTGTTCAAGGTCTATCTCTAATCCTCTGCCTGAGGAGGATGGTGATCACACACAATGCAGCAAAAGAAAGGGTCTTCGGGGATATTTGTTGAATGGCCTTAAACAAATCCTTGGAAGGTCAAATTCACTCAACGGCAGTCATTCAGTTTCCAAGAAGCTTATCTCAAGTGGTGAGATAAGGCAGGCGCGGCTTCAAGAATTTCTTAGATCAAGTGACACAATAAGACTAGCATTAAATGCCTCAACTATAAAGCTATCTTCATATCGAGCATGGCCAAATATGCATGACAGTCGGTTTGCACTTTACAAGTTGCCATTGCGAGTTCCCAGAGATGACCAAGAATATGCGGGCTTATGGGGAGGGACTTTTGGTTGGCCTCCTGGAAAGCCTTCTGAAGACAAGCCTGGAAAGGCTTTATTTTTTCTTCTGCTCTCTTATGAGGAGTTCCAGGGACAACAGCTTCTCATTGCAACCAAAATATTGGAAGGCACCCACTATGTCTTGCATCCTAATGGTTCAGCAATGTTTATAGTGAATATCAACGATCCTTCATATGAACCCTTTCCATGGGACACTGATGCAGACTCGTTTCCAGTGAATATCATGCATACTTTCATGGGAGAGGGTATTGCTAGTGGTTATGGGTTCAGATACCCTGGATCAAAGCCTGGTTCTCTCTTTGTTTTTCAAAATGGTGTCCTTGCATTCGTTTGGAAGGAGTCAAGGGCTGTTTTGACCTTGCAAAGACTTAACTTGCAAGAACTTTTGAAGAAGGGTGAAAGGGTGCCGTCACTGCCTCCGGTTGCCAATTTTTCTTATTTGACAAAGTCCTACTCAAATGTCTTTGCTGGCTTCCACAGCTCTTCCAATTGTTCATCTTCACCAAGGTTTGCCTTAACTCTGACATGTCAGCTTCTTTTACTTCAAAATTTCCACACATTCTTTGCATATCTTGATTGTTTTATTGGCATACCATAACTTTGCAGATACAGTGTTAATTTTCTTGTTAAATTGCTTAATAGATTATTAGATATGGTGTTTTCTTGGGGATCATTCTTGACCAATTTGGCTTAACATCAATGTATCCAACCATCGAGCTAAGTATCATGCATGAAGTTACAGGCATAATGAAGCATAGGCTGATGCACAAGCAACTCCAATTTGTTGAAATTTGGGGTGTTTTGGTCTTGTCATTTGGGGGATTAATAAGGAATTAATATACTTTCCTCTCTCAACTGAGTGTCATTTTCTACATTTATAAATTAAAAAAATACTAATTCACACTGACCATCTTTTTCATAGTTATTATTATATTGATTTTGACAAGCAATTCATACTGCAATGTTATTATATTATATGTTATTGTCTCTTGGACTTCAGAAAAATCGGAGGTTTATTAATGGTTTTGGCAAAATATTTAAATAAATTAGAACAGGGTCACTAAACATGTGTCAGCTGCTTTAATATTCAGTAAAGAAATGAAAATTACAATATATCTCTCAGAAACAAATGATTCTGCAAAGAACCTGTATACCTTATAGACTCCTTGTCTTGGTTCACCATAGGCATATACAGGTATCCTGCTTTGGTAGCATTTTAGCAGCATGATAATAATAATAATAATATTGAGAGTTGTGCACTGATTTTCAGTTAATTATTTTGCTATTGTGGTTTGTGGATGTGATATTGTTGTATATTTCTTATTTAAAGAAGATGCTGTTGTCTTGTTGATGTTTAACATATATGAAATCATCTTCCACAGACTAGGGGAAATTTAGAGTTAGCATAATATAGATCAGCAAAGTACCTGGAAATTGAAAATATTTCTGTGGCACAAGTTTTTTGGAATCAGATTTCATGTCTCCATCAAATCTGATGGCAGGGCCAGCACCAAATCTACTGTTCCGTCAATGTTATGAAATGCATTGCAACATCCTTACGGATAATATACCTCTTTTGCTATAAAATTGCCCACGTTTGGACTTTGGATTTTTGTTTCCTATGTATGTAATGCTAGAGGATTAAGACGTATGCAATCAAAATCTGTGGATGATTGTTCTTAATTGCTAGTTACCGGCAACATCATCTGTGCTTTAGCGAAAATCTAAGCCAGGGTTTCATGTTTCTATACAGGAAAGGACATCACTAAGTATATTAGTGGGCTTAGATTGTGCGCCCAGCTTACTATGGCCAATAAAGAGGCTATAAGGTTGGTGGTTACTGGAGTTGCATTGCTTCTGGCTGTCACAAAGTCCAATGCCCCTGTTGTTATATTTTCCTGTTGCTGCTACTTGATACCAAAGATGGAGGTAATCTTTGTCAAGTAATGTATTATGCATTACTTTTGTTGTGAATTATATCATCCTATGCTCTTCAGGTATATCTTGCTGTTTGTTGTGGTATATATGGAGGAGAGCATACATTAAGGATTTTAATAAGCTTTTTCTCTATATTTGATATATAAATTGACATAATGATTACCCTTGTGTGTCAGGAAGGTTACATTTTCTGAACATAATAGCTCATGGTTACTTATTTCGTTAACATGTAAACAAATTTTCACCAATCAACTTTGTCTGTTGGTCGTTTACAATTTTGAGGAAATACTGGGTAGATTATATTATAAAACTTCACATAAGAAACAATTAAATATTTATAATGTGACAGACCATTTTTGCAATCAATTTCTTTATGGATGCCAAGAAGTTATATACAAAATCGCCATTTCCGGCTTACTATTTAGGGCATATTTGGACAAATATTGTCAATATGCACTTGTTATACGAGAGTTTATTCTAAAACTTAAGATAAGAAGAACTTATTTTGAAACTTTTTTAATATAAAATTTGTTGAAATAAGTTTTAAAAAATTTATAGGAAGTCGTTTTTGGAAGTTTAAATCAACTTTTCTGGTTCGACCAATGTAAAGATAAGCTTACCCGTCCAAAACAAGGGGGGTAAAAAAGACAATGAAAGAAATCAAGGGCATGCTTGGTTTTCAGAAACATGATTTTCTTTACTTAATGCTCATTTTGTTAAGATTTTGGGCTATCTGAACGGTGTTCACTTTCAGTGACTCCAATTTTGGGGATTGTTATTTAGTTTTGCCACATTTAACTTCAACTTCTAAGCGCGGTTTTTAGGTGACAATTAATGCTGCATGTATGCGGACTTTGCAGCTTCTTTATTTACAACATTTCAACTTGTTAGATTAATATATTATCCTTATTTATTTGTGTCATTTTTGAAGCCGCTTTCTCTATCAGAAAGTGTCAAGAGTTCATTTTTCACAATTGTATTTTAGGTTTTACAAATAGTAAACTAGGAACTTGTTTAGACATAAATAATGATGTAAAAATGTGACTATAATGATGATGATGATGATGATGATAATGATAAATTAGTTTTAATTTGAACGGATTCTACGTTGCTCCTTTTGAAATAGGGAGCATGGCCTGTTGCATGTATTTTTAACCATCGAATTTGAACATAAAGATCACAAATTATCGTCTTCCTTTCTTCCCTGCTCGCCTGTGATGCCAACAACACATGATCCATTGTCATTGAACTTAGCCTCTTCATAGTGTTGCAACATTTTTTATTTTGATTTTAGTTCATTGATCCTCTCATCACCCCTTTTCGGTTTGCCCCCATTTAGATTACAACCACAATTTTGACTAAGAAAAAAAGATAACAAGCACAATAACGCTACATAAATCAATGGTATTTATGACACACAAAAGTTGTTACTGGGTCTATCATTCCAGTGATTGGAGAACAGATTGTATGACTACATATGCGAGCATCTCAATCCTCTTTCATTCCATTATTTGATTTCCTTCTGCTTGGCTAAAACACAATTTACTAAAATCATACATAGTTAAAATTATTTATTTGATGGGATGGTTTTCGACGTAAGTTAAATGTGCATCATTAAAATAATGAGCATTAGGGTTGGTCTAAAAATTTCAATTATTCAAGTCTAATGCATAACTAATTTAATTTGGTTTCAAAAAATCGGATGTATGTTAAACTTATTTTTTGGTTCATTATTTTTTAAATAGATTAATGTTTTAAATCCAGTTTCCAAAATTAATTTTTTTTATTCATTCAAATTTATATTTTGCATGGAGACACTACCTAATGTTCTTAGCTTATTAGACTTTTGTTATATCAGTTGACAAATTTTTTTTATGATTATCGTTTAGGACTATTTTTTATTAACCTTAATTCTTATAAGATTAAATATTTAAAATAATATATTCTTAAAATATAATGATTATATTAAAGATATTATAAATATTTTTAAATTCATTATTGTTATTATTATATTTAAATTTTTAATTTAATTTTTTAAATATTATAACATAAATTTTTGTTATTTTTATTATTTAATATTATTAATATTTATTTTTATAAGTTTTAATTTAAATTTTCATCATCAACTTTATTTTATTAAAAATAGTTAAAAAATTAATAATAATAATAATAATAATAATATATACTTTTTTTATAAAGTATAATATAATTAATAAAAATTACTAAAATCTTTTTAAAACGTATTAATTTAATGCAATGATGTAGTATAACAGATTAGTTTAACTTTGAAAACCAACTTTACAAATGTATTAAAATTTAATTTTATCTTAAAAATTGAATTTTAAACAATTTTAATGTAAAACTATGTTTAAATTTAACAAAAACAAATTAGATTTAAAATTAGTTTTAAACTAAATCTAAATACTAAAATCAATTTTAAATATTTAAAAAAATAATAATTTAAAATCTAATCTGTACAATTAGTTTTAAAATAAATTTGAATTGATTTTATGTGAATTCAATTCATGCACTGTATGTGTGTCATAAAAATAATGCATTAAAATATATATAATGTGAGTGAACCCTTTGTAAAATTATACAAATAGACACATAAAACACGTAAAAAAAATAATACATGAACATAAATTCAAAATAGAAACTACAATCATTAGTGTTGAAATAAACATTTACCTAGATGTATTTGAATGCATGCAACGTGACACTACCGTGATGATTATACTTCATGTTTAAATAGATATCATTTGGTCAATATGCGTTGTAGTACAAAATTTACAGAGACTCAAAATGAACTATAACATTAGGCTCTTTTAGAAAAGTAAAAGTATTTTACTAAAATTATTATAATTTTATTTAAAATTTATCTTTTAATTTTTTTTAATTTATGTCGAGATTATAATCAAATACAGTAATTTAAATCATGAACCACATTGGAATAATAACATAAATATTTCATCAATAATCATACTGTAATTTTAAAAATAATCTAATCCAAAGACTCTCAAATTACTTTCTTAGTTTTTTTATTAAATAATTTGTATTTTAATTAAAATATACAAGGAAAAATGTGGTGGTGCACGGTGATCAGCTTCCGTGAACATGGATCCGAGCTTCTCTTTACGGTTATGTCACGAGAAATCTTTGGGTGATCTGAGCCCGGCCAATCAAAGCTTGAAATGTCTCATATAACCACAGGTTAAGGTCAAAATCACAAGTAATATTCATGCCATGAAGCACCAAATGCATACTCAGTTTCAATTAATTTCATTATTAACAAAAAAAAATCAATTCATTTTATCCAATAATAAATATAAAGTGCAATACTTATTTTAGATCTCATCTCATAAAAGGAACATGACAGCCTAGCAAATAAAACTCCCCTGCATCGACCGATAGGAGCGAGTTTTGTATTACTCATAATCTTAAGATATTATATTTCATGTACTTCTAACTTTTTTTATTAATAAAACTTCTTTTCAAAATCTTTATAAGGAAGAATATTATTTATACCGATTATATATGCTGTTATAACAGTTTTTTAAAGTTTAATTTTTAAAATTAATTTTGAATATAAAAATATAAATTTTTATTAACAATAATATTTATTATATTTTCTTTAATAAAAATGTTATTTTTAATCGTTTAAAATTAACTATAAAAACTGATATTAATAAGTTTCTTATTATAAATTACAATAACCTCGTTACCCAATGTAAGAAATAATCATATCTATTCTTACATCTGTGCAGTTATTAATAGATTTAAACATATTCTTAAATCCTTTTAAATATAATAGAATTTTGTCTTAACTCTGAACTGCAAAATATTTTTCGTTAATTTTAATCTTCCAAAATAATTATTAATTATAATTAGATCAGGCCCTAAAAAATTTTATATTATCGATGTCAACTATATTCATAAATGAAACAATTCATTCAAAATAAGCTGCAACACCTGAAAGCAGAAGCAATAACCAGAAAGATTGTAGAAGATGAACCCGATACTCCTTTTCTTGTTGACTTTTCTAGCACTCGCCCGTGCTCAACAAAGCTCCGATGATCCACCGCCACACACAGCCACCGTCTGCATCGTCGGCGCCGGCATCGGCGGTTCTTCCGTTGCCCATTTCCTCCGCAAATACTCGCCGGACTCCACTCCCGCCACCAAAATCCGAGTGTTCGAGCGAAACGGCGTCGTCGGTGGCCGCATAGGCACCGTCACAGTCGCGGGCGAGACCTTCGAAGCCGGAGCTTCCATTCTCCATCCGAAGAACCTGTACGCAGTGGATTACGTAAAGCTTCTCAATCTCAAGGTCAAACTGCCTCGTTCCGAATCTCTCTCTTTTGGCATTTGGAATGGGAACAAGTTCGTTTTCAAAACCGTTAAGATTAGTTGCAATCTTCCCATCATCGATGAGCTCCTCAAACCTCCGTTTGTCAATACTCTCGTATCACTCGTTAATTCGGTGTTCATGTTCGTTCGCTACGGTTTCTCGCTTCTTAAGATGCAAAACTTCGTTGAGGTATTTCTTGTCAGTTTAATCGTTATGTTTATTTGAGCATATAAAATAAATTTAAAAGAATTTATAAAAAAGTTGTGTTTGGACTTTGGATGAATGTTAAAATGTCAAAGAATCACGTTTACTTTCTTGTAATCTGATTCTGAAAAAAAATAAAAATTGATGTTTGGTCACCTTTGAGTTAAATTGGTTTGGATACCAAACTTTTAAGTAAAATCAATTTTACAAAATCAAATCAAGTTTATTTGAATTCAAGTTTACAGACGTTCACAAACACACACTTAATAATTAACAAATTAACTTTAGTTAATTAACAATTTAAATAGATTTGTGCTAAGTTAATGAAAGTGATGTGTGTGTGTGTGTGTGTGGGTAGCGTTATTAGCATAACTATGTATTGTTTTCTAATGAAGTTGTAATATAGAGTACTGTGGGTAGGTTCTTAAAGTACTATGAGGAACCTGGTTCCAGACCTGTTTTTGAGACTGTGGATGAGATGCTGAAGTGGGCTGGTTTGTATAATCTTACCAGCAGGACTTTGCGAGATGAATTGGTTGATGCTGGGTTGTCTCCCTTGTTGATCAATGAACTTGTCACTGTAAGAATTCTTAATATCCTCTTCAATATGGATCATAGTGTCGCTATTAATCTTCTTATAATCCTACTTTGGTTATCATGCTTAGCAGTGATGCTGATGATGCTATGTATGTGAAGGGATTGTCCCTGTTTCACAATTACTAAACTATAAAGCTGTTTTTTGTGTATTATGATGCTATACATTTGTGACATCACAACGGTTGTTATTATTATTATTATTTATTTAGGAGGGGCCAGTTTGGGGAGACCTTCGAAAGTAGAAGCAGGCAAGTTTTTTGGGGTTTTGAGTTGTGGGTATTACCTTGTTCTTACCAATTTAGTAGTGATGATTTCATGTGCGAGTAACATGTTACTTATATACTATAGTACTAAGGTCTCACACCTATTGAGACGAGCATTGGCTGAGATTTGAAATAATTCATCAGAACATGGACTTTGGTTCTGTTTATTATGCAGGTCATCACACGTATTAATTATGGCCAGAGTGTGTCCATGAGTGGGTTGGCTGGTGCAGTTTCTTTGGCAGGATCAGGTGATGGATTATGGTCCATTGAAGGAGGCAACTGGCAAATGGTTGCTGGATTGATTAATCAATCAGATGTCTCATTACACTTGCATGAAGAAATAAAATCTGTTACTGACCTTGGAGATTATTATGAACTCAACTCAATAAAAGGAAACAGTTACACCTGTGAAGTTGCTGTGGTTGCTACACCGTTGGATGAGTTAAATATTCAATTTGTTCCCCCAATTTCTATTCCTGAGAGAAAATTACAGCACACGCATGCAACTTTTGTCAGGGGCCTTCTAAATCCTGTGAGTATTCTGAGATCCGATGGTCATAAACTTGCTGACATTATGCAGTACGGATTTTTTTTTTGTCAGACTGGTATGCTTCTCTTTCTGTGTTGGTTGGTGCTACTTCTAATGGAGATGCTTTTTCTGTGTACTAGGTATATTTTGGTCTCAAGGCTGCAACAAAAATTCCAGATCTTGTGGGCACATTAGAGGATCCTAACCTACCATTTTCAAGCATATCTGTTCTTAAGAAGCACAATGAGAAAGAATCCACTTATAAAATATTCTCTCGTCAACCAATGGAAGACACATTGTTGGATAGCATCTTCAGGTAATAATATCTGCAGTTAGTTAATTTTTTCTGTGCCTTGACACTTGAGTTATACTGTTTATTTGTATACCAAAATCTTTATAAACCTGCCTAGTTAGAAAAGAGGATTAGTCCATAAGGTGCAAATTGGATGCATCAGGTATGGAACCTAATGTTTATTTATTGTGCTTTGTAAGTGCTGTCCTGTATCCCTCCCTCCCACTAAAATGAATAAGAGAAAACTTGAACCAGTTTGTAATCTTTTAATGATTGCTAACTATGGCAGAGTGAGGAAGGAGACAATTCGGATAAACTGGGCTGCATACCCTCATTACCACGCCCCAGAAGTATTTGCACCATTTATATTGGACGGGCGGCATCTATACTACGTTAATGCATTTGAAAATGCAGCTAGCACCATGGAGACAAGTGCTGTGGCAGCTGAAAATATTGCCCGACTCATACTCTCAAGATATTTCGGCAAAGTAATTGTGCATTCATCTAATTTGACTGCTTCTGAAGGAGAGCGTACCCATTTGGATTTGTGATACAGTGATTGTAAGATATTATTAGTCTGGTTAATGTTGAATGTTGTAAGATCTTATATTGTTTGCATCTGAAAATCTGGACAAGCTATAATAGTGTGTAAATACATGCCAATAAGGAATTACTCTCCCCACCCGTGGATAAACACGCCAATAAGTTTGTGTATATAAAAAATCATCTATTGAGAGAAATACTTGCCTGAACTTGTGGAAAAATGTTTATAAAAAAAATTAGTATTAAAATTGAATAAAAAAATTTTCATAAGTTAAAAATAATTTATCTTTTTAAATTTTAAAAGATTTAAATAAGATAACTTCTCAGAACTCTTAAAAGAATCGAAAATTATAAATTATAATTTATTAGAGAAATTTTATTCATTTTTTGTATTAATTTTTTTTTCTATAAATTATTACGTTTTCCCCTTGTATTTTATTAATGTACACCGCCTGTAATTGTTAAGATTCCAATTTCTCACGGGGATTCGTCTCGATTGTGTCGGTCTTTATAAACACATTTAACTGGAAACAAGTTGTGTGGATTAAAAAAACGTGGAAAAAAGTTGCTGCCATTAACAGGGTAGAGGTATAATGTGTAATAATCTATTAATTTAACGGATTTGATCCAAATATACTTGTCAAAATGTAAGGTTTTGATCATTAATTGAAGGTCCAAATAAATACGGAGTTTTTCAATCGAGCTTGATTAAGCAAGGGATTGGTAGATCGTTGAATTCAACCTATCACACGTTGCCAATACAAAAATAGCAATTTCTGGACAGTTTGTCTGTTTATCAAATCTTAATGCTGATTCAAATTCATGCTAAGTTTACATAAAGTATGGATCAACGTCAGTATGTAATCCTTGACGCTATAATTGGTCAATATTATAATTGACAAGTTTTGTCTTAAGCGGGGGAGAGACAAAAATATGTTTTCCTCAGTCTGTAATTCATGTTAAAATTGATGTATTGTATAAGCAAATCTGTACAAATTACGTATTACTGCAAATAGTAAACCAATCAAACTCCAGTAACTGCATGAAATTTGCAACAGAATTTGTAAGGATACAAGCAGATACGAAGGCCAGATTGTACACCTCGGTTTGCAAAACAATTGACTTGTTTTGGGACACAGTTCTTCAAGCTGCCAATGGTTCCTCCATAACTGTTGCAAAATCAAATCAGTCATTAGCAGTTAGTCAATTTTTTTCCACTTTTTTTTAGGACAGAGGGGGGAAGATTAGATACCTTTTCTTTTTGTAGATACTTCAGCATCACTGGCAACTGGTGCTTTAGTTGGTACATCAGGAAGGTCCAACTTTTCGCTGATTTCTTCAGTAACTGTAGGAACTTCAGGAAGATCCTGGACTGTAAGCTGAAGCCAACATATGAATTCAGTCAATATGCATGAAATAATAACTTACAGGGGCATCATGCATCTATTGCATATTGAAACCTATTTGATTAAGGATTGATTTTTTCTTGGCCTTGGGTACAATTTATGTGAGTATTTATTTTATATCATATTCCTAATTTTGAATTCGTGATCTCTTCAGTCAATCACTAGCTTAAAACTTTGTTAAGAGGCAGATGCACAACCGAATTCTATGCTTCTGATGGCAGCATAACAGCCAGGCAGTTACATTATGTGGCTAATTGCAGTAAATGTCTTTTCATCGGTAAATCACATGCCACAAATAATATTAGATACTCGTTCATCATATAACAAAAGTCAAATGTAACCTACAAATGAAGAAGCTCTCTATTACCCTTGGGTAATACTGTAATAATATGCCAATGGCATTCCTCTAGCAAAGAGGTACATTATGTGACAAGGGTTAAATTGAAGCATATAACATATGTCCCTTCCATACTGCCATGTTTAAACCAATAGTTAAATTGGAATAATTTGAATGGATGATAATGATATTGAAGTGAGTATAAGTTAATGCAAATTGCAAAAAATGGAAATCCATATACCTGGGTTTCCAAGTCCTCAAATTCTGCTAAAATCTCCTCCTCGTCTTCTGCTGATAACTTCTCCCCCAATATTGCATTAATTTCCTAGAAATACAACAAAATTATGGCAACCATCGGTGAGCATCAAATGTAAACAGAAAGACAGCAAATGGAAATTGACAAACGAAAATTAGCAGCCAAATATTAATAGCCACACTGCTTAAAGGTCAATCAAGCCATTATATTATAACCCTATTCCCCACCTCCCATTCCCTGCCCCTCGACATGAGAAAAAGAGAAAAATCTTAGTACAATGAATCTAGGTGTGAAAATCAGTTTTCAAAAGCAGCAAGAGTAAGCATAATGGTGAAGTCAAGCTCACATCTTGATAAGCTTTAGCCTCAGCAGTATCGTCCATAAGTTTCTGAACATCTTCAATGTTTATCTCACTTTGTATGGCTTTCATTGCATCGCTACCAGCCTTCAAACTTTCTAACACAGCCTTCTGCTTGCTTGCCAGTTCAATATCTGCTAACTGAACCAGAAGAGTAAGTCTACAACATATTTGTTTTAGGTGTATATAATCAGGCTAAAAGAAAGCAGCATTGATGCACAATAATCTATTCTGAACACAAGAACATGACACCAGGAGGGAAAAAAGGACTAAATTGGCACCACAGACACAGACAGTCAATGCAGACAGGCATAGTTGTTAATCTCACGTTTTAACTAGCAAAATTGTAATGAGTTTATGACCACGTATTAATGATCACAGGTAAGAAAAAATGTCAAACGGCATGTAAACTTGGATAAATTCATGAGTTTACATTCGATTCCACATGTTCAGCAAAACAACAGGAAAATCACATTTTCTCACCAAAATGGCACCCCAAACCACTTTTCTTCCCTCTCACCAAATTGCAAAAAAACAAATTTGGAATTAGGGCACCAAAATCACATTGTCATTATATGATTTGGCTATTTAAGTATGCTTTTAAGTTTTAACTTAGTAATTGTGCTTTGTTTCATTATTGTGCCTTTTTTAATTTTAAATGTTATTTTTTCATGAAGTAAACTCTTATCATGAACACTTCATACCTTTACATAAACTCTCCGGTTTAACAACCTTGCCAACAGGTAACGATATAATTATTACTATTGGACAAAAAAGAAACAAAAACAAAGAAGAGAAATAAAAAGATGACAAAGAATAAAAAAACCCAAAATAAACCATTACTTGTTGCTCGACATTTATAAGCCAGGTATCAACTTGCTTCAACAATTCTTCTTGTGCCTTTTTTTTCTTTAATGCTAACAACGCCCTATCCTTCTTCTTTTCACGAATCAATTCTCGTGCAGCTTGCTTTTCTGCTTCAATAACAGCATCAAGCTGGAAAACAAAAGAAACCATATTATGAATGAAAAGAAATGCAATTAAGATTCAAACACACATACCCAATCCCATCCTACTACACCATTTTGATTAAAAGTGTACTCTAAAAACCATCTCTGCCCATTCACAAGGCCCAATATTTAATTCATTCAAGCTATGTATGAAAGGATCCCAAAAGGCCCAAAATTTCTTCCTTTTTCTTTTGTAACAAAACGAAAATCTGAGGAAATTTATAGAATCCCTAGTATCTTACAGTGACCAAATTGAGAATAAGAAAATAAATTTACCTTCTGTTGATATTGGGCGAGCTTGCGTCTCTGGGTCTTGAGTGCGAGGATTGCTTTGTCGACATCTGTTACCTTTGGCTTCTTCACGAACAAATTACCCATCGATTATTCTGATTTGATTTTTCACTCACTTTCCTTATTCTGTGCGGAATTGGGATCGATCATAGAAGAAACCGAGTATTCATATTTCAATAATCATAATCAAAGCTTCCAATTCAACCTCTTTTCTTTGGACTTTCAGTTTTCTGTTGCAGAAGACACACACTTCCACAGGGTTTTGCTCCTTCGCAAAAGCAAACAGCCTGGCCAACGTAGGAAAAGTCAAAAAGAGAATACCATTATTCATTATAGTTGCGGCCTGCGGGCTTCGATTATCTGTACAATAAAAAACAATAATATACAAATTTTTAAAATCAGTTTTTTGTTGTTTTTAAATGTTTGGATCAGATTTTCAAAAATATCATAATCTATAAAAGAAACCTAGTTTTTTTAATTTGTTTATTAATTTATTAATTTTTTTAAAAGATATGAGAAATTACAATAGAAGAAAAACCAAGAAAGAAAAATAGATATATTTTTTTTATTTTATTAAAGAGGAGGGGATGAAAAGTTAAATAATTTAAGAATGATGTAATCAACAAAGCTCAAATATTTTAAACACAATGTGTATCCTTCACTAAATCGGGTTAAAGCGAGACCGTTGTAAACCTCTTACTAGTTAATTGACATGCTCTGTAATATTAATCACATTATATTAAAAGTGATTAAAACTTTAAATATAATTTCTTTAAATAGACAAGAGAAAAAGTAATTTTTAAAATACAAAATAATTTTATTTCTTTTTAAATTTATGAATTATAACAACTTATTTTATCATTTTTTTTAAAAGAAGTGAGTGAAATAGTTAGTAGTTGTAATGGAAATAGTCATTTTCTTAGGAAGTGAATTTTAATATCATTATTTATATTATTTTTAAAAAGATAAAACTCTTTTATGTTGTAATTTCTAAATATTATAAATCTGCTTCTGTAGGTTTAGTATTATTTATAATTTTGACCAAATTAAAAGTAGTTTCTATTAAATCAAAAATATTTTTGTATTATTTTATTTAAGTTTAAAATTAATAACTCTCACGTGATTTTGTACAAAATACATCAGTTACTATGTATATTTTTTTTTGTAAAGAGAGAAAAAAACAAAAAAAAATTGTCTAAAATTATAACTTTAGAAACTGCAATTAAAATATTTTGAGAGGGTAAAATAAAATCTCAGTTAAAAATATTAAACGAGTTAGTTTGTTAGATGTTAAATTAACTTCACAAACAGTATACCGAACGAGTATATAAAATAAGTTTTGCATGAGGAAAAGAATATTTTTGAAAATATGACTCACTTAAAAAAAATTATTCTTTATTTCTTTAAAATAAGAATTATTACATATAAATAATCAATTTTAGAAATCACCAGCCAATTGAAGACTCTAATTAATAATGCTCTCAGTTTAACATAGCAAATTGATTCATTGCAATCAAAATAAGTAAATCATATTAGCCATTTATCATTAGAGTCTTGTATAATACACTATTATTCATATGATTTATCCTGCAACTATTATTCACATTAATTTAATTTTATAGTACTAAAAAAACGGTGAATCACATAATATCTCTCAAAAAATATATGAATTGGATGACTAACTTTTTTAAAATAAACATAAAATACTTATTTTTAAATTAACTAATAAAATTCAAAATATGATAAATACTTAATATTTCTTCTAAAAAAACATATTATTCTTCCAATGCCAAAGTCACTAAATAATGAATAAATAAAAAATACAGTTATTATACCAAATTAAGATAGTAGTTTAAGTAACAATAAAATTATAGAAATTACAATGACAAAACGATATCTTAATCAAAATCAAACTCTTTTAAAGTAAAGACGGACTATAGAATAATAAATAATGTCTACAAGTTTAAGACAAGAGTTTGAAAAAGTAAACTTATAATAATGATATAAAACATTAGTGACTAAAGATTCATGACATTAACTAAATAAGAAATCAATCTTTTTGTATTATTGACAACTTCTAAACCTAATAAATATATAAAATCAGTAAATAATTGTATTTCAAATTGTTGAGTTAAGCATAAGTTGCCTTTATAGAATAAGTATATTTTGTACTTCTCTAATATCATTTGTCTTAAATATCCTTATCTACTAACTAAAAAATTACATACGTAAATTTTTATGTGTTACGAAATATAAGTAGTGAGTCAATTTAATTTTTAATTACCATTAACAAATTATTTACTAACTTGAAGTTTTACATTAAAACAAAATTAACTAAGTTAGTAATTGGATCAAATATTCTTCAGTTAGAATATCATATAGAAAAAGAACCAAATTCAAAAAAGTTAGATGAGTAAAATGACAAAACTAAAAGTTAAGGAAGCAAATTACTAATTGAAACTAATAAATATATTAATTTCAACCTTTAGAATTATTTTTAAGATCTAGTAATAATAAGATTTTATTTTAAAAATTATTAAATATACTTATATATTTTTAGTGTAATATTTTTTTAATAAAAGTTAATATTTTTATATTGTTAAATTCACACTCAAGGTTAACCCAGCTACAATAATCCAATATATCCATATTTAATATTGCTTGTTAATGGTTTCTATGCAAAGGGCGAATGATGAGTAAAATACAGGAACGATGTATCTTCATTCATAATTTATGAGACATATTTCTTAAATGATAGTTTATGAATTATATTAAATGAGTTAGGATTTATTGATATTAGATGTTAAATTTAAACATTTATACTAACTAATAATTTTTAATAAAATATTAGATCGACAAATTCAACTATTGATTTGAAAGTTGCTGTTAAATATATCAATTTTATAATTTTTTAAAAAATAAAATGATTTAATACTTAATCATATTACTTTATTTTATCGTGTAATATATTTTTAATATATAAATAAACATTAATTTTAGTTATTATACTTACAAATATTAAAATGATAAAAAAATTAATATACATGACTATAAAAATAATACAAAATAATTTAACTATTAGATTTATTAATCTTATATTCTATAAAAATTTATTAAAAACATTGAAACTTGTTATTTGAGAAAAAATTATTAAAAAATATTTACAAATTTCAAAATAATTATATATATATATATATATATATATATATATATATATAAGATATATAAATAACTTTTGAAATAAGTGAGAAAAATGAGACACACTAGGAAAAAAAAAGAAAAAGTGACACACACATATATTAAACAAGTTTTCATAAAGGATGAAATAAAATTACTTATCGCTCTCAAATGGGTGTAAAAATTTACCAAGAAAGTAGGAAATTGTATAAAAACAATCATTTGTATGAAAAAGTAAAATTACCATTATAAATAAAGTCTTCAAATGTTTTATTCTGATTAACAGAAACAAGTTTTTATATTATAAACAGGTTATTTTATTCATGCATTACAAAGTTATTTTAAGCTTCATGAATGACTGCGAATTTTTAATTTAGCACACAAATTTTAATACGTTTAAGTTTGAATTAGCATTTTAATTTTAAATAATTTTATTCTCAAAATATCGTAAAAGTGCAATGAAAATTACACAAAATTTATTGTTACATTTTATTTATTTTTTTAACTGAAAGTTCCACTTTTTTTCGACAATTTTAACACTGGAAAATTGCACCTAAAAAAGAATTGAAAAAGCGCGAAAAAGTGAATGTAAGCGAACTTCAACCACACAGTCCATCAAACACCTTGTGAGTACTAAGTAGTGGCTCTTGGATTGGCTAGGAGTAGCATTTGGGCGCCAAAAGGGTTTCTAGGTTTTGATTTTTGGCTCTCTTTTTCTCCATCTCTCTTTATTTTATTCTTCCATAAATATAAATATCTGTTTGCTTTGATTCCATCTTCCATCTCACGCAGAAGGCTCAGAAGTTTCTAGAAATGTCTGGAAAGGGGAAGAAGAGGGAGGAACCTGATTTTGCTTCCGAAGGCGACTCTGAAGGTCACGCGCCTCCCAAAAAGTCATTCAAGAAAGATTCCGATGACGATCCCGATTCCATCGTCGTCTGCGAGGTTGGTTCATCTGCCATACTAGGGCTTTCCTTCTACACACACACACACACATATATATAATTTTTGTTATTTTATTAATTTATTTTAATGAAATGTAGATTTCGAAGAACAGGAGGGTTTCCGTGAGGAATTGGCAAGGAAGGATTGTTGTTGACATTCGTGAATATTACCTCAAAGATGGAAAGCAAATGCCTGGCAGAAAAGGTTATTCTATTTGAATGCCGTTTTGTTTTTTGTGTTAAAATTTGAATGCTCGTTCGTACTTTAAATTTGTCTCGGAATGCTTCATTTGTGGAGGTAGTTAAGTTGAACTAAAGAATAGGATATGATGCTCAAGCTGATGATGGTTTCAGTTCCTACTGTCACGTAGATAGGTGATGCCATGACTCTAATTTTCATTTGGGCCTTGAAAATACCTAAACATGTTATTGATGTGTAATGTTCCTTGTTTGTGTTGTTTCTCTGGTCCTTAAATGAGTGGACTAAACTGATAATTATGCAATTGGGTCAAGTTGCACTGGATATGTACCTTTTCAGTTAATTTTCACTTTTCAACTGAATTCCTTGCTTTTGATGGGCATTGAGAGCGGTATGGAACTTATACTGTTATCTTGTAATTAGTTTCTTAGTGTTTTGAGTTACAGGAGCTGTGCCTCTTTCAGATGATTCTTGTCATTTTGTGCGTAAAAATGGACCCATACTGATTGCAAGTCTGTAATGTTGTGTATTGACATTTGTTTGTTGGTGCTTGTTGGCTTTATGGTGATTATAAATGTAAACGTGGGTTACATTGACATTTTAATATTTGTTTTCAGGTATCTCATTGACCATGGACCAGGTATATCTTTAAACTATATGGATGTTGTATATTTACAAGTTTTTTTCAATGCTTGTCTCGAATCTGTTGGTTGTTCTAAAGGTCTAGAACAAATGATTTTGAAGCAAATATTCGATGATTAATTTTCCTTTGTGTATGCAGTGGAATGTGCTTCGTGATCACATTGAAGAAATTGACAAGGCAGTTAACGAGAATTCTTAGGAAATGGATGTGGAGTCGATTCACTAGTCTGCATGGTGGCCTGCAGGTTTTAGTTTTTTTTTGGATTATTAGTACAGTTTAGGGTCACGTGATGTATTTACCTAAGTATCAAATCCGTAGGTTGGTATCGTAGGATTTGGATTTTAAGCTTTGGTTACTAATGCATGTAAAGTGATCGATCAGTGATTGTTTTTTCTTTTTGGGTGAAATTGATCAGTCATATATCATATATGCTTGTAGTTAGTGATCTTTATATTGCCAACAAACGCGTTTGTCATTAACCCTTTGTTTGGAATAATAGCCTCTGGAGAAAGAGAAATGCATGAAAATAAAAGAAATAATATATGGGGGCATGCCTTGGAAGTTTTCTCAAAAAAGGGGTAGAAAATGCGTTAATTAAGGAAATTTCTTCATTTTTTAAGAAAAAATTACATTAAGTGTTAAAACAATCACGATGGAGTGTTTTAAATACCTCTGCTAAGAAGATATCAATAACGTCTTTTAAGTTAATACTTTTTTTATTCCTTTTGCCAAACATTAAAGGTGAACAAGCTTTGTAGATTGTGTTTAGATAAAGAATTGTAAAATTTTAAAGAATATGAAATGAAAAATGAATGATGATTAAATTAAGAGTTAAATATGAGCGAAAATATGGGTAATATATAAAGTTAAATTTAAGAGTTTTTTAAAATTTTCTTGGAAGGCATGTAATTTATTTATTTTTATTAAATATAAAAATTACTTAGTTACAATTCTACATTATTTTTAAATTATTTTTTTAGTATTTAAATATATATAATCTAGTAATTTTACTATTCAAATATATACTCTCTTATTATATCCAATCACAGTGAAGCAGCACCATTCGTGTTTTTAAGGAGCCGTGAGCCTGTGATGATATTTGACGTGTTTCTTCTAACCGGCAGATAATATGAAAAAATGTTCATTCCAATACAGAGAACATGAATATCGCTTAACATCTGTACTGAATTTCTCATTAATATCATTACATGTGACAAGAATAATGAGAAAAAATGCAAGTCACTGAATTTAGAGCAACTTTTCAGTAGGTCGTTAACGAGAACTTAAGTGTGACTCTTTCCTCAACAGAAGTTATTTAATCAATGAATTGAAACCGGCACCACTCGGCTTTTACTTCTAAAACCCCAGCATGACAAACATCAACCATCTGCTCCTGTATTGAAATCCTGCAAGCATCACTTCATAATTTCTTAAGGTGGACAGTGGAAACTGGCATATACAGAATCGACGAAGTGTTAGATGTACATTGAAACCCTGTCACTATTCAGACATAAATGAACAACACAAATAGGTGAGGGTTGGGCAAGTGGACTAGAAGGGTTCAAATGTAACTTGATTCATCTTTTCATCATAAAATCGTATCTCTTATGGATCCCATGTCAAGTACTCTTGGCAGGATCTGCAACAATGCAACACTTGTAAGATTTGAAGCATAAAATGTGCAATATTCAGAATAGCTAGTTAAGATCAACTTCAGTCATACCTCACCCAATCGTGCATTGATTTTCAAGGACACAAAATCATCAGCACGTGTCACACCTATGTTCACAATTGCAGTAGCAGCACCAACCTCATGAGCTGCCCTGAGAAAATATATTTTAAATCCAATCATGTCAGATACACAGCCAGTCAATGCAGCACAGGTGGAGGAAAAATATTTCACTGCTAGTTCAGGAATACAAACTTCTTCCTAAAATCAGACTTTTGAAATTTAATTCCAAACACAACTTTTTCTTAGAAATGGTAATTAAATATGTTACTCATTCTCAATAGCAGCAACCAAAAAGAGAACTTACTGTTAGAAAATCATTATATTTATTTATTCCCACATTAAGTAACAGAAGTCACAACTAATCTCTGCTATTCTAATATCTAACCCTAAATTTTTCAGTATATATCTATTCTATCAAATATTTATTCATCCTCAAGTAAAACTTGATAGGCTAATATCATTACATAAATTCTAAATAAAGTACATCTTGCATGTCAATTTTATAAGGAGTGGCATCAACAACAATCATTTTCTAAAATAGATCAATCTATCTAGAAACTACATTGTCTTTGAATCTTAAGGGAAGCACTTACGATTGCTAAGAATGATTGACAATATGATGAAGGGTTTCGCTCCAACATTGGATTTTAGCAAATATTTAATTAGAAGAAGTGAAACATGAATATCTAGTTTCTATCAGAATGCAAATCACATATTATTCTGATTTCTGTGTATACTAATATTTGAATTTACATAATATCAACACCATAACCAAAAGACCTAGTAATTCTGTTCACGTTGCAGAATGCAAATCACATTATTTTGTATACTAATATTATAATTATATAATATTGACACCATAACCAAAAGACCTAGGTTCATGTTGCAGAATGCAAATCACATATTATTATTGTGTATACTAATATTAGAATTTAGACAATATCAACACCATAACCAAAAGATCTAGCAATTCTGAGCCTACCTGACAAGTCGAAATGCAGACATGGTCATCAGCGATGACCCAAGTACAAGAAAAGCATCACATCTTCTAGATGCTTCCATTGCCATATCAGCTCTGTCCTTGGGAACGTTATCACCAAAGAAGACAACCTTCATAATTATTTGCAATGAGATCATTAAGGACAAACACTGTCAACATTTCACAGTTGATTTACTTAAGCATTTACATATCACTAGCATAATAGGAAACAAATCAAAATGGTCACACACACAAACAGACGAGGCTAAGTATGATTTTTATGTCCATAGAATAACTAAATTTGTTTGAAAAAAAAATAGTAGTCTGTTTCTTCCAGCTGATAAGAGACATAGCACCCAATGAGAAGAACTGAACAAACAGGTCGTCTATTCAGTAGCTGTATTTCAACACATGCAATATTTCAAGATAATCTTCTCTTTCGTTTTTATTTTTCATTTATCTGCAGGAGGGATGGAGTGGGGTGCCCATAGATTCAGTGTTTCAGAAATATAAATTATAAATAGAGTACTAATTTATATTTCTTATACTTCTCTTGCCCTCACTTATTACCAGCTAAGTAATGAAGAACAATAATTCTGTATAAAATAAACAGGCTGAAGTGTCCAGACAACTAAGAGCCAAATGTTTCAACTGAAAGAAGCTAGATGGCTTACATCAGGTTTGAGAACTCCATTGCATTTATGACAGGTTGGGATGATAAAATCCTCCTCCCAAAATCTTTCATCAATCTCAATATCACCATCAGGTCTTTGTTTCATGCCAAAACTCCTATCTGACCCAGGGTCTCCATGGTCCAAATTTTCAATAGCTTCTGCCCACTGGTTTATCAGAAAAAGGGAACTCAGAACAGATGTAAGCAGCCATATTGTATTGGGAAACAAAAATTCAAACTACTGAACTAAAGGAGAGGAGTGCCAAAAACACAGTTCTAATACGTTCTTTCTAACACACTCTGTTATTGGTTGAAATTTATTTGAAACTAACAAAATATGATGAAGAATCATTAAATTAAGATTGAAACCTAAATAATTTTTGTAATTTTTCATAAATTTTAACCAATAATAAAAAGTGTGTTTGAAAGACTGTATTACTAGCATTTCTCATTAAAGGATTGATAAAATGAATTATGAAGTAATATATTTTTTCTTTCAAATCCACAGTAACGATGCAAGTCATGTCCTCCTGCTTTAGTGTTTCAGTACAAGGGACACATATTAGACACTTGTAATAGAAATATATAAATGATTTAAACATACAAAATGTAAATCTTAAGAAAATTCAACTAACTGCCTTAATATATTTTTAGTGTTGTAATTGTACCCCTGCCACAGTAGTAACATCTGCAAGATTCAAGATGGTATACCCACTCAATGTCTTTTTATCTCCTATCTTAATAAGTAATGTGAAGAAATATAAGAAAATAATGTAAGTCCTCCAAGAAAGTTTGACGAGTTTAATTTCTAAAAAGTAGTTTCCTGCAGTAGTTCTGCAAGTGTCATTTAAACATGAGGTTTAACAGCCTGTATTATTAATACACATACCATTTGGAATCATCATTGGCTATATTAATCTTTTCCCATACTTTTCTCTCTATTTTATAATGAATGTATTTTCTCAACAATCACAATTTTTAATGAATGCATTAATCTAATGGGACCACTGCTCTCCCCATGTAGCACACCAGATGAATGAGTACCCAACTGCAGCACTGTTCTTCTTCTAAGACATCTCTCCTCAGATTTAAGAAAAGAGAAAAGAAGGGAAAGTTTTTATCACAAGCAAAACCAACCCAAAGGAACCATACCTCTAGACAAATAGTTCTTACACAGACACAATTATAAAACAGCAAGAGCCACATTATGTCTCATGTCTAAGTTTTACATCTTTCCACATGATAATATACTTTCTCCTTAGGATAAAGAATTGGATCTTTCAAATATCATGACTTTGTCAATCATAAATTCACTTCATTAGCATTTTTTTTTCCAACATAGAAATTGCTTCTTAAACTTTTTCATCGAATAACACAAACTTTTCTTTAAGGAAAAACTACAAACCTTTGGATTAAGGGCCTTCAACTGGTCCTGAAATAAGCTGCGGCAAAAGGAATATCCACAATCTATACAAATTACAGTGTATACAGTCCCATGTATTTCTAATGGGTTGCTACCAGCACGGTGATGCAGCCTGAGAACAAGATATGAGAAAACTCCAGGATAAGCTTGTATGTAATATCTTAAGTGTTCCAAATAAGTCTAATTGATAAATAATTAGATACCTATCGACATTTTGGGTAATCATAAAATTGATCCGGCCAGCTTTCTCCATTGTTGCCAAAGCACGATGGGCAGCAGATGGTTGTGCTGCCGTAAATCGCCTCCATCCAGCATAGCTCCTGGCCCAATATCTCCTTCGAGATCGAATTGACCGTAGAAACTCCTTTTAAATAAAGCCAAAAGGAAGGAGAACTTAAACACATATTAAGATCAGATGGCTTCATGAGACATGACTGTTTTTAGCAGGCTCTAGTTGATTTTTTTTCTCTCAATCAAAGTCGTTTTCCATAAACATTCACATTTAAATAGGCACACACTAAGGTCATATTCTTAAAAACATATCAATAATTTAAGTCTTTTTGTCCTTCTGTAGATGGAGAATTTTGTTTGCCCTATGTTCTCCTGATGTGAAGATACAGATATCCTCTTTTGTTGACTAAAACTCAGACGTCTCTCTTTCTAGGAACTTTGACCATAGATAGCAACATGCTGCAGACATGGTGTGGTTTTTCCCACATTGGACCATAATATTTGTGGTATTTTAAAAATGATTAGAAATCTCAGGTCATTAAAGCAACCAACTGGAACATGATATCTAAATGTGAGAGATTTATGATTTCATATCCTTAAACCTTTTTTTCACTTCAGTTAGCCATATATTCTTATCTTACCTAGGCCCTCCTACCATGGCACAATAAAAGAAGCAAATCAGGTTGAAATGCTTTTAGATCACCTGATGGGTTATTGGTTTGAAACCAGAACTATAAGCTCCATTGGGGCTGCAATAAATAATAAATTGTTATCAGTGAAAAGAAAAGACAAGAAAAATGGAATATATAGTTAGCATCATGAATAAAAAATTTTAGTGATCCATTCCATATTCTCAAGATATCAAACTCAAAAAGGACAAAGCACATATAATCTTTACAAATGACAAGAATGGCACATCTCTTTGACTCTGCGGATAAATGAGAGTGGATACTGATCATAATCAGCACTGCTAAACAGTCAGTGCAATGGGTGGTCGACCCCTCCAATCCTTTTTCCTGGCTCTCTTTGTTGATGCAGCATTATTACTATTAAATGAAAAAAGTTGAAACATAAAGATGCCTATGGATCTCTTTTTTTATAAAGGTTGACAGAAAACACATAACACCAAGTCACCAATGACCAAAAATCTCAGATCACTTACAAAGCAAACAAATTTCTGAATAATCTTTAAATATATGTAGGATTGTAGGCCCGTACATATCTCATCACATTTGTTAATACTTAATAAAAAGAAAAATAAGCTCTTAACAAATTAAAGGAAATGGTAGGATCCATAAAAAATTGATGAAATACTGTAACAATTATGACTCCAAGAACAATATCTACAACATGGCCAAAATATCTTCTTATGTTGCCATCAGTTTATAAGTGCTACATCCACAAAATTTACAAGGTCCAACAAATACACTATTAAATAGTGAATTTTTTTTCAATTTTATTAAAAAAAGCAGCAATTTTGTGCATAACAAAAATGTTGTAATGTTGCTCAATAATCATTTGTTGAACTCAAGTATTATAAAGTAGTATACAGAAGAACCAGAACCTTCTATAGTCGGGGATACCACATTCTGTACTAATTCCAGCTCCAGTCAATACCGTGAGCTTGGTACTGTACATTAAAATTGAAATTCAGTGGGGAACTGTCAAAATTTACAAAATGTAAATTATCAAATCACTGTCATTATATCTACAGTATGTATGGAGCTCTAATATACTTCTAACTGAAAACTGTCTAGAATAAGAAAATTAACCTCTGGTCAAGAAATTGATATAAAAGGTTAACATCTTTTATACTGGGAGGATCCGCATCTGGAACTGCATTCTTATTCCTCAAGATATTAGACAAGGCCTTTTCATCATTTCTTGGCGTTGGCAAGGTCCCAGGAATAGATGTTCGGCAATTTGTATGTACAAGCTTCACACAGCCCTTAAACGATATGAGTCTTCCACCTCTTCTCGCTAAGTGCCACTTTTCATTCCTTGGTTGAACAACATCTATGGACAAAGTATTAACATGCAGAAACACAATGCTGCAGTTAGTCAAATAAACACAATTGTCCGTAGAAGTGCAAGAAAAGAAGCTTGTATGGAAGAAGGAGCATACTTGCCTGTTATAAGATTCCCTATCACTTTCCTCACAACCCTAAGAGACTGCATGTTTAGATAAAAACCACATTAATGAAAAGTCAATTATATGCTTCAACAGTTAGAAGTTAATTGATATAACAGTATATACATTATTGCTTTTGGTGCTGATTTGTCAGTGACATTTGGATTTGGCTCCTCTAAAGTGAGGGGATGCATAAAATGAGAAAATGAGGGTTTATTTATTTTTTACAAAGTTAATTGTTTTTAAAAAATACATGAATTCAAATCAACGATGTATAAGGCCTCACTATTTCACTTTACACAACTCCTTACTTTAGAGGAGCTAAATCTATGACTATTTTATGAGATTGATAATGGAAGTGAATATTTTAGACTCTATAGTGTGTTATTCAAAACGTTATGAATCAGAGGATAGAGTATTGCAAATAAGTTGGAAACTGTAACTGGAGAAAATTGAAATAGAAATCAACTTGCTCGTAATTTCATTCATTATATTATAAGGCCTTTGTCACGGAAACGTGCGTAATAATAGCATTCCCTATCCTTCAAGCAGTTTCTCGTTTAATTTAGTGTCTCTTTGATATAAAGTTGAGAAGAATTGATCTTGATAAAATTAATTTTAAGCCACTGAATATAATTAAGACAGTGGATAAATGAATACGAATCACATTTTTTCATTAAAACATGCATATTTTATTGAAAATTGCGAGAATTGATTTTTTAACTATAAAACAAACTAGCCTTAACCATAGAGACTACCAAGGAACATAATAACATTATTGATATAGCAGAGAGAGAGAGAGAGAGAGAGAGAACTTACAGAGAGAGAAAAAGACGGGGAATTGAAACGAAGAGGTAAAGACACGGCCATTGTTTCTGTTAGGAAGGAACGCGTCGTCGACAACCATGCGATCTCATTGTCCCTTTGCGTTTAACGCTCCATTTTGGTCCATTACCTTCACCTACTCCCACGTAGCATACTTCACCGCCTTTAACATCATCTTATATACCTCTTTTGAAAAAATTAATCATCAATCTCTATTTTATATTTTTTATTTAAATAATTTTAAGTGAAAAAACATGGAAGGATTAAATTTAAATAAGTAATACAATTCGAAATTATAAAAATTATTATAAAGAGTAATCGTTAAATAACAAACAAATAAAATAAAATAATAATTTTACTTCTTTTCATTATATTTAATACTTTATCACACACACTTAATTTTAATTTAAGTATAGGATATTATAATATAATTTTTAAGTCTAAAAATTATAATATATTGATTTAAAAAAATAGTTATTCATTTTATTCCATTTATTTTTTCTATTTGTCAAGCTTAAAAAATTAACACACAAAAAAAAAATGAATGAAGCATTTCCTACTATTTGTAATAAAAGTAACAGATAAAGTCTGAATTTTCAGGCAAACAAAAACGAGAGGAAATCTAGATAACGATTAACGAACACCTTGTACCTACCTCGTTATCTCTCTTCGATTCCTCCTATGACTAGAAAACATTGAAACCCAACCCAACAAACCTCAAAGCAAAAGCAAATCGTTAACTTTGCAAAATGGCTTTGAGAAGTTTCTCCACCCTTTTACGCAACACTCTCTTCCCCCAACATTCTCAATTCACCAATGCTTCTTCCAGAACCTTTGTGTTAATCTTGTTCCCCAAATCAACTTCACCCACTTGCATTCATGAATCCCACAAAGACGTGCACTTTTCGCCCTGTTTTAGTAAGAGGAGCCTCAACCTTACCCTTCTTCTCACAACGTTTCTGTTGGGTGAGGCTGTGTCATTGCCAAATGTGCATGATGCTGTGTTGTTGGCTCAAGAATTGGAGCTTCAGAGATACACTGATTCCAAGGAAGGTTTCACTCTTCTTAGACCCTCTTCTTGGACAAAGGTAAACTACTTTTTAAGTTCAAACTTTGAGTACACAACGAAAAATCTTTTTTAGAGGATTAAAAGCATTTTTTATTGAAAAACTTAACAATGCACTATTTTGATAATTTTTAATGTATCCCTACCTAATTTTTAATAAATTTCTGATTCATTAATCAATACACAAATTAGTATCTAAAAGTGATGTTGTCTTTATCTTTAGTTCGGTAAAGTTTTGTTTCAGAAGTTATCAAATGTATTAACTTACTCACATTTTAGTGTTTTTGTTTTTTAAATTAATTGGTCCCAAAAGTATCAATATATAATTTGGTCTTTCCATATATTATTATTCCTAACATTTTACTTGCATTTTGCTTATATCTTTGTTTTAATGCAAGTAAAACTATTAGGACCAAACTTCAATTATAAACAGGATGTCACTTCCACGAATATTATGTTTACTCTTGAAACTTCCCTTGAATTTTGACAAAGTGAATCTGTCTACCCATTAGTAATATAAGTGTATCTTGAATAAATGAGTTTTCTTTTTCAACTAAAGGAAAAGAACAGTCTTTACTAATGTGGTTAACAGGTTGATAAAGCAGGGGCAACTGTGTTGTTTGAAGAGGCAAATATGGGAAGTAACAATATTGGGGTTGTGGTAAACCCAGTTCGTCTTGCCACTCTTGGAGACTTTGGGACTCCTCAGTTTGTAGCTGATAAGCTTTTACAAGCAGAAAGACGTAAGGTAAACTTGAGCATTTGGTTGTGACTGTCTAGAAGAATCTCCTTATATAATAAGCATATGAAAGGTAAACTTGAGCATTTGATTGTACGGTCTAGAATAATCTCCTTAATAATTTGTGAGAATTTACTTAATAATTTGTTAGAATCTCCTTATATAAGCAAATGTTAAAATAAACTTGAGCATTTGATTGTGACTGTCTAGAAGAATCTCCTTAATAATTTGTTAGAATCTCCTTATATAATATAATAAGCAAATGGAAGGTAAACTTGAGCATTTGATTGTGACTGTCTAGAATAATCTCCTTAATAATTTGTTAGAATCTCCTTATATAAGCAAATGTTAAGATAAACTTGAGCATTTGATTGTGACTGTCTAGAAGAATCTCAATAATTTGTTAGAATCTCCTTATATAAGCAAATGTTAAGGTAAACTTGAGCATTTGGTTGTGACTGTCTAGAAGAATCTCCTTAAAAATGGAGCTGAAATTCACCTTAACATTTGTTAGAATCTTCATTTTGATTTCAAAGTTAGCAATGCTGTACGTATAGACAATATATACAACGAGATAAGCAAAGCATGAGTTCTATACTGAGTTTAAGGAAACATTTGTGTCACTTTTATCTTCAAAAGTTGACCATTTAATATTCATATACCATTTCATATCCCAAATTGTACCTTATTTGCTTATGATTATAAATGTCTTTGTGCTCTTAGAATTACTGGATATATATCAAATATCTATGTGATTGTATAATAAATTAACTTCTGTTAGTTTTTGCCTTGACGTTCAGGAAAGTACAAAGGAGGCTGAGTTGATTACAGTTGCAGAAAGATCCGGAGAAAGAGGCTTGCAAATTTATGAATTTGAGTATAAGGTCGATAGTACTCGGGGAGGGATGAAGAGGATCTTTTCTGCAGCATTTGTGGCCTCAAAGAAGCTCTATCTACTAAATATTGTTCACTCTGATAAACCTGAGAGTCCTCTTGATCCTCATAAAAGAATAATCTTAGAGCAAGTTCTTCATTCCTTTGATGCAGCAGCTTAAATTCAAGCATGAAGAATTTTGCTATTTTAATTTTTTTATTCTTTGAGTTTTGATTTCTAGGTTATGGCTACCAACTTGTGTTCAAATCTTACTGAAAGCCACCATAAACAAGCAGACTGAAAATTTGAAGTGCATGTAAGAAAAAAGAAAAATTGTTAAAATATATAGTTATGCACTGAGTTAAAAATTTTGGAAACTGACAGAGAAATGTTTTGGTCAACCTATAGCTAACTCCTGCTATCATAGTCTAGATTTTAGAGATGATGCAAGCCAGGAATTAATCATTACTAAGAAATTTCTAGTCAATTATGTTATGCTTTTAAAATTAATCTTGCCCTTTCTCATGGCAAGGATTTTAATAAATTCTTCGTGTGGTAATCATGATGGTTGGTATTTAGACATTTTCTCTTGACCAAAAGTTCTGCAAGCTGCTGCTTGAGTGTATCTTTATCATTCATTATGAGGGCGACTTATCCATGTGATGTAGATATAAGATATAGCCCCTTGTGGCCTTTTGTTATTAATGATCTCTTTTTCTAGTCAGATCTCTCAGAAAAAAAGGGTCAACGTGTTTAAGTGTTCTCTGAAGAAAACAACTAAGGCCTTGTGTTATTAATGATCTTCGGGTTTATGGGAACCGATCTTTGACCCAAACTAACCAAATTTCCAGGCGGAAGGTTTGCTAAAAAGTTATAAATAGGAAAATTGTTAATCACATGCAGTAAATTAAGTCAAAGAGTTATTTGCTATTTATTTATGATTAAATATTTTTCTCTTACATCCAACTGAGGCCTATCACCATATAATCTAGCATGCATTTTTACGAGTTAGTTCAAGTAATATATGATTGATTTTTAAGCAAGCTTTTAGACCACAAATTTTGCCACACTGGATGTTCTCTACTTATATAAAATGATCTCTTGCAAAGGTAACTGAGATCTAAAAAAAAAAAAAAAGGGCTAAGATGCAAGCTATTTTTTCACCTCCGATATAAAAAAATATATAAAAGCTACCTGTACCAATGAACATGAGAACAGGTGCTGGATCCCCAAAGTCAAACAACTAAGGCCTTTGCTCTGAGTTCTCTCAGAGTTGTGCAGCCTTTATTAAATTCCATCTCTATCTTTTTCGGTGTCCATTTCCCTCTGACATTATCATCGGTGGCAAGTCAAACTGTGGAAACCAAATGCATCAAGTGATATATTTCCAATTCGTCGTTCTAGCACTGTTTAATCCACAAGGCGACAAATGACACAATTTATTTGACTGTTTTCAGGGAACCAAATTTCTAAGTTAGCTTATCATAGTAGGCTCCACGCTGATACGTTCACTTTTCAGGTTGCAAGCTAAAGCAACAGACTAAAAAGGGCAAGTATGAAATCGGATTTTTTTTTTTTTGTTTCAGTGTGAAAGAAAACAATGACGCCTGAGTAGAAAAAGAAGCATGAAAAGTATTATTTGTCCTTGTTTGAGACCATTCAAATATTGCAACTTGTTTGAAAACTGACTATGTGAACCGAACTACAAAGTTTGAATCTTTCAACTGAAACATAGTGGGACTAGTCAAATATCGTCATTGCTCGCATCTTCAGTGCTTATATTCATGAGATTTGCGAGATTTTATGTTAAGTTTTTTTCCTTTTTCTTTTTCTTTTTTCATATTAGGTAGGAACTCCTCAACGGAAGCCTGGTTCCATGGGGAGTGAAAGCAGCTTTGCGGAAGTAACAGGAAACACAGCAATGGATTCAGCAGAAAAGAGGCTCAATGAGCTTGGTTACAAGCAAGAACTGAGAAGAGAAATGGTGTTTTTTTCTTTTTATTTTTGCTATGTTGTGTTTGTTGAAGCTGATTCTTGATCCTAGTTTTCTGTAAATAAAATAACTTTTTTTTAGTAATTAAATTTGTTAAATTTTTCCATTTATGATACTGCAGACTATGTTCAAAACTCTGGCAATATCATTTTCAACAATGACCCTTTTCACTGGAATTACACCTCTCTATGGTTCTAGTCTTCAATATGCTGGCCCTGCAACTCTTGTTTGGGGATGGATAGTAGTCTCTTTCTTCACTTGGTTCGTTGGGATTGCAATGGCTGAGATATGTTCATCTTTCCCGGTTTGTCTCTCTTCGTAAAGTTATTGTGTAATTTGTTTGTGGTGGCAGTGCTTTAAGGCTTAAAAGTTTAAAATATTATTTTACTTATGTGTAATTAATTATGAAAAACCATAACATTCCAGTTATACCCCACCCCTCAAAGCATAGCTCTCTGTATGCAGTTAAGATTTCTCTGTAGGAACTTCAAATATATTCAAGTTGATATAATTAAGATATGGATTGATAAAATTTAATTTCTGATGGTCATATAGTAAATTCAGCTTGGTAGAAGGAGAAATAATAGATATTTAGTCTACAGATCAAACTAATTTGACTTTCGATCTTGGACATAATCAATGATTTTTTTGTAACCAAGAAAAGGAATCAATGATTTTTAAGCAAACAAAATATGCCCTTTCCAATCATGAAATAGAGTCAATAATAGCTTTTCGACTTCAGGAAACTCTTACATCCTAAAAATACTTGGTTCTTGCTGCACATGAATGAGTAAATGAATTTAGAGTCAGTTTAGATAAATTTCTCAACAAGCACCTATAGGAAAAGAAAATCAAATGAATCAAAACAATAAAATGAACTAAACTTCTTGCACGTTTAAATTAATTTGTGCACCTCAACTTTTTCTTCATCTAATTCCTCTCCATAAGCACTTATATAAACTTAATAAAACTTAGCATTTTTGCCTTAGAAAAGTCTTAACAATAGGGTTTTACTACTGAAAACCTCCCCTTAGTTTTAGAAGTTAATTCAAAGTGGGCCTTAGTTATTTACAGATCTAACTTCCACTTTCAATTCAATCTAACAGACCACTGGTTCTCTGTATTTTTGGGCTGCCCATTTAGCTGGTCCAAAATGGGGACCATTTTCTTCATGGTGCTGTGCTTGGCTCGAGACGATAGGACTTATTGCTGGGATGGGAACTCAGGTACTTCCAGTCTAGTGAAATATCTGCTCAATATTTTTAGATAATGTTTACATAGCAACTCATGCTTTTCATGGTTTTAAAGGCATATGCAGGATCACAAACATTGCAGAGTATAATCCTACTCTCGACAGGTACAAATAAAGGTGGAGGTTACTTTGCCCCAAAGTGGTTATTCTTATGTATGTACATTGGCCTCACGGTTATATGGGCTGCACTGAACACATTTGCATTAGAAGTGATTGCCTTGATCGATATAATTTCAATATGGTGGCAGGTAAATTTGCTTCCTTGATGTCTTAATCTTGCTTATTCTGTGACCAAAAGGAAAGAATTAGAGTGAGAGAGACGTTGTATTTTTATGTGATTAAACTCAAATAAACTTCTGGATCTGTTTATGCTTTTAACTTGTAATTGTTCATATCTAGTAAAAAATATTCTGACATGTACTTAATCATATGCTCAACAATTTTAAGGTTTTTTGGTGTATTAGGAGTTAACACACTCATTTATTCTGTCAGGTTATTGGTGGAATGGTGATTGTCATAATGTTACCTTTGGTATCACTAACTACAAAACCTGCTTCATTTGTATTCTCACACTTAGAATTAGCCCCTGAATCAACAGGAATATCAAGCAAACCATATGCAGTCATCCTATCATTTCTTGTCAGCCAGTATTCCCTTTATGGATATGATGCTGCAGCACATCTAACTGAAGAAACTAAAGGTGCAGACAAGAATGGGCCTATTGCAATCCTAGGTAGTATTGGGATCATTTCAATATTTGGATGGGCGTACATTTTGGCACTTACATTCAGCATTCAGGTAAGCATATGCAAATTGAAGTTAGTAAAACATATTGAAGATATAACCATGCACAAGCACCTCTTTTTCCTTTATTCCCATGGAAAATGATTTTATGCTCCAAAGGTCGTTAGTATGTTAGTAATGGCACTTCTCAACTGTCATTCAGGATTTGGGTTACCTTTATGATCCAAACAATGAAACTGCTGGAGCATTTGTGCCAGCACAAATACTCTATGATGCATTCCATGGAAGATATCACAATTCTGCTGGAGCAATCATTCTACTATTTGTGATTTGGGGTTCATTCTTCTTTGGTGGGCTTTCAATTACTACAAGTGCTGCCAGAGTGGTAAGTACAATATTTCTTTTTCTTTGTTGTTGTTAGTAGGATAGAGAAATTGGTTTATCTAGCTTCCACAATCAATTTACCTCTGAAATTGGTAAAAATTATCTTTTGAGAAAAGGAAGTACCAGATTATCCATTTTTTAGCTTTGATTACAGATTACTATTGATGTTTTTATATGTTAATCTTTGAACCAAAAAGATAATGGGTATAATGCTTCCTTACTAGTATATTGCATCCCAAGCAATTTTCAGGTTTATGCTCTATCAAGAGATAAGGGAGTTCCATTTTCATTTTTATGGCGGCAACTGCACCCAAAGAACAAGGTTCCCTCAAAAGCAGTGTGGCTCTGTGCAGCCATTTGCATTCTTCTTGGCCTCCCAATTTTGAAGGTCAATGTAGTCTTTACTGCAATAACTTCAATATGTACAATTGGATGGGTTGGTGGTTATGCAGTTCCAATCTTTGCAAGACTTGTGATGTCTGAGGAGAACTTCAAGCCTGGGCCATTTTATTTAGGCAAAGCAAGAAGACCTGTATGCCTTGTGGCATTTCTATGGATTTGTTACACATGTTCTGTATTCCTTTTGCCAACTCTCTACCCAATTACTTGGGATACCTTCAATTATGCACCAGTTGCTTTAGGGGTGGGTTTGGGTCTAATAATGCTTTGGTGGCTGCTGGATGCAAGAAAATGGTTCAAAGGTCCAGTTAGGAATATTGATGTTCAAAATGGCAAGGTGTAACTTTAAGAAGTTTAAAGAATAGTTGTTGGAATATCCCTTATCTCATTCTGCTGTGTTGATTTGACTTGTACATTTTATGGTCTACAAATATAGTTGAAAGTGAAACTGCTATGTCAATTAGAAAATGCTCATCATACAATTAAATAAGGTAAAAACGAGAACTGAGTTGTTTTTGTCATCCTTCTAGTACTTACTTAAGTAACATACTGATTCAACAAAGTCATAAGCAAACAAGTTATTTTACAGACCACCAGTGCATAGACATATTACACAGTTGAGCTTATTTATTGATTTTATTTGAAGTTATTAAGGAAACACTTCATCCAGAAATGTGTTAAAGTTGTGAGGAAACGTCTTCACCTTTGCTCTGAGTTCTCTCAGTACTCTTAAATCTTCCACCCATATACTGTAACTTGAGTTCTTAGCAAGAACATCTAGTGACACCTCCTTATTATCAATAAGTTCCATAGCATACTTCTCAAATTTCTCTATGTTATCCCACAACACAACCAGCTTGCTTGTGTCATTCCCACTTCTAACCCTATTCAACCAGTCCCTTGCTTCCTCCACCCTTGCCCAAAAGCATGAATCTTGGGTCAAACTAGCAAACTGGCTCCTCCCATTGTTTTCTTCTGCTGTGTCCACTCTATCCTTCCACCACCTATCAAAAATCTCATATCTCCTCTCTCTTCCATGCTGTATGTAATGGCCTTTGGTTATGTGCATCCCCTTCCCATAATATTCCGCAATATCTAATGGCTCAACTAGGAGTTTATAGGAATGTGAAGCATTGACCCATTTATCTCTCACAGCAAGATCATGAGGCAGCTCATTTCTCTCCCACATTTCAATTACATTTTTCCAAAATCTGGCAAGTATGTGACGATTCATGTTGACTTTCATGGCCATTTTTGTAGTGCTCCTTCTCCTCTTGAACAAGTCATAGTATCCCAGTTGATCAATTTGCTGATCACACCAAGCTTTGTACCATTCTATTTCGGCCCTATAGGGTACAACCTTTGATAATGTAATTGGTAGGATAGCAGCATTCATGGTTGGTGAAGGACCCTTTCTCCTTATCATCTCAAGGCACTTCTTGGCAGGTTCTATAGCTGATACCTATAGTTAAATGATAATAATTTGTTTAGTGAAATCATCTTCTTCCAGTGGAAATTGAATCATGTGTAGCAAACGATTAGTCATAAGACACTGCAATGCAATGTTATTCATGTCATATTCTCTATTTGTGTTCAATAAATTGGCATTGGAAGAAACATCGCAGTTAGTGGTGTCACAAGATAGTTCATTTACCTGGTTTGCTAAACCTAAAGACCGAATTGCCAATTCAAGTCCTGCTTCATAGCTTGAATCAGGAATGTTCCCCTCCATGGAATTTTTCTGGCTCAAGAATTGCAAAGACAATTTCTTAATATAATCTCCATACTTTAGATGGTCCTCAATACTACAAGCAGGAGAACCTGATGCAAACATCAAATGCATCATCTTTATAACAGCTGTTGAACTATCTACACACACTGCTCCTTCTTCAGAAACAAAAAAGTAGCTCCCAAAAGGGTGAAACATAATTGGTGCAGACCCTTCATCGAGTGTGGCAGCGTGCAGGTAATTCTTTAGAAAGTTGAACAAATCCTCCTTCTGTTTATCAGAAACTTGAACTGCAAGCTTTCCAAAGCTTGGAGCAGTCATGGAAAATTGCCAAAACTGAAGAAGAAAATTTAGCTGAGCACTGTAAGGCGTTATAGGAGCAAGGAGAAGTCTCGGCATTATGTCATGCTTTGAAACTAAGTGACAAAAGTTACCACCCCATCTTTGGTTGAGAATGGCATGAGCAAAAGAGACATTCCCTAGCAATGGTGAACCAAAAGTGATGCACAAGACTGACACAGAGGAAGATATGTGTTGGAGGTAAGACAAAAGCCAAAGAGCACATAGAGAGGCAGTGGCTCCTCCAATGGAGTGGCCTGTTATAACAAATGATTTGGTGTTGGTGTTTCCTATCATTGCCAACATCTGAATGGTGACACTACTGTTAGGAATAACATTCGAGTAAAACAAATATAAGGAGCAGTAAACAAAACACGTTGTTTTGAGATTGTAACATGGATCATTAAATTGACAAAATGTTTTTCATCTCATAATCTGAACTCAATTATGACCCAGTTTGAAGAAAAATAATATAAAAATAAATAAAACTTTTTTATAAATTAAAAATAACTTATCTTTTAAGTTTTAGAGAAGTTAAATGAGACTATAACTTATTTATTTTTTATATTATTTTTTATATATATAAATTTATCCAAAATGTCTACGGGTTGGAGTGTTTAAATCTAATCCAAATTGTTTCATAACTGGATAAATAGATGAAAAAATGATCAAACTGATAAAACAAAAGATATATTTTTGTTTGATTTAAATAAGTTTTCAGATCTTCTTTATAAAATCAAAATAAATTAAATCAAACTAAGTTATTTATGATATTATTATAATTTTCTTATTATCACTCTAAATTATCCGCTGTAGTTCATGAAAGTAATTATAAGTACTAACTTCATTACATTGTTGCTAAGGAATTTTTAAAGTTAGTCACGACAATTAAATTTGAACTCATATCTAAGTTGACTTTAAAAAAAAAAAAACTTGTTTTCATTGAGTGTTGAATAATAAAGTTGGAATCACACATCTCATTAAAATTATAATTTGTTTTATATTTATTTTTAAAAATTATTGATGTCTATTTTCATAGACTAATTGAAAGTTGACTTAGGATATAAATGTACTTGATCTATGATTTAGTTAAAAATATATTTAAGTAAATTGAATTAAGGGGGAAAAAATGCAAGATGGGATCATCACAGGTTTTTTCGGCCCCAACAAGATGAGCTTGGGTTTAGTTTTTAGACTAAAAGAAATACAAAGATAAAATTATTATATTTAAAAAGTGTTGACTGATATAATAATATAACATTTTAAATAACATTAATAAAAAAAAAATAACTAATTTAATCAGAATTAATTTTAATTGAATTATATATTAGATCTGGATAAACTAAATTACAGTTTAATTTAATTTTTGAATTCAATAACTGTTTACCTAAAAATTTAAAGTATTATTACATCCTCCAACATATCTTCTTAATGATCTTCCTCTTACTTTTTAAAATAAATATTAAATAAAAATTACATATTTTTATTATATTAAAAATATAAAAATATTTAATATATTTTTATTTAATAATCAGGACAATTTACAAGTATAAAAATAAAATAATAATTATATAATACTTTTTATTAAAAAATATAAAATATTACACAATTCAACACATGAATAACATTAAATATTATAATTTTAAAAACAAAATTATTAAAACTTGACAAGAGCTGCACGTTAAGAAATAAAAAAAATGACAAATTTTTGTTTGAAAATATTATTATGCACTTTCTTCCGTGATTTCTTCTATAACATTTCAACATAATTTTTTGTAATAATTATTTAAAATTTTAATAGACGTAATATTGCATGGATAAAAAATTAATAAATAATATTTTTTAAAAATATTGTAATATTTAATAATATTAATTTATTAAATTATATTAAATTTTATAATCTGTAATAAATTATATATAATATTATATAGATTAAGTTTATTTCATATTTTTTGTTTCCTTTTAATTTCTTATTAAACACTTTTAGATGGCTAACTAACAGTACCTATAAATTTTATTCAATTAAAGCCGCAAACATGATCGTCAAGGTTATCTACCGAATTGTTAATTTGGCATGATTGTCGAGTAACAAGGTTTTTTTTTTTTTTTTTTTTTTTTTTTTTTTTTTTTTCCATTTTCTAAGAGTTGTTATGGTCAATTTGGTCTTGGTCAGTGCAACACAACTTTCAACAATAACTTGTGTTTAAAAATACATAATAAAATATTTTATTTAATATTTTAAAATATAAAAAATATATGTTTTGGTTCTTTTATATATTTTTCTGATTAATAAATTATATCATTCTTACTAATTTATTTAACTTACGTCCTAAAACGCATTAAAATTATTTTATAAGTAAAATTAATTTTTATATTTATTAACAAAAAACATATATTTTAAAGCATGTTGTTAAAATTAATTTTTATATATAATCATATTTAATAAATTAAAGTTAATTTCATTAATTCGTTAAAAAAATATTAAATAATTATATTCAATTTTAACGCAGAAAAAAAAAATAATTTTGCTGTTGAAACATTTATTTGCAATTTTATAGAGCAGAAAACTCACTGTCCCTACCCTCAAATTGTGAATAGATGAAGGGAAATCAGCTCACTCAGCAGTGAAGATGAGATTATATAAAAATTATGTTTATAATATATTTTAATTGAATAATAATAAAAAAAACTCTATAAAATAAATAATAATAAGTCTTAAAAAGTTATACTCCATAATAATAAAATAAATGGACTTATTGAAAAAAAAAATTAAACGTTCTCGTGTACGGTATATATATTATTAAATTAAAATAATATTTTAAATAAAGACTAAAGATATAATTTATATATTTAAAAAATAAAAATTAAATATTTTATTTTTTAATAATAATCATTTTAACATATTAAATAACATTAAAATAAAAATAAAATTTAGAAATAAAGTATGATAAATTTAAATTTAAAAGTAAGATTAAATTTATAAAATTAATTCTTAAAGCAAAAAAAAAAAATCATATAAGAAAGAAAACTAACTCATAAAAATGATTTCATTTAATTTTTAAAAAATCATATGTAATACTCAGGACTCATGAATTAAATATAGAGATAAATTAGTTTATAAATTAATAAATAAATTTTTAACATTTAAATAATGTTAAAAGAGTATTAAAAATTATAATAAAATATCTTTTTTATTTTTTCATTTTTAACTAATACTCTTAAAATATTAATTAACAGATGTGTTATCTAATTCATAAATTTACTCTTTTTACATATTGTCATGTTACTTTTTTAAATGAAATATGTTTTCTTATTTTATTTTATTTAAGAATATAACTCCCTTTCTAAAAGATAAAAAAATGTAAAGTTATTAAATTTTTAATCATCAATTATTTAAAATTGTAATAAATATCTATGATAGTATATACTTGTTTAAATATAGAATAACAAATTTTTGAAAATATATGATTTCGTTAATCTAAAGTTTAAAATGGAAAGACATGGAATTTCACTGGTATTGTAACGATTGGCCTGTATGAGAGTGCAAAACATGGGGTTGTGATAATTTATTAAAAAACCAATAAAATAAAAATTTAATATTTTATAATCTAGAGTAAATTATATTCTCATTTCTTGAGAGTCGTTAAGATCACTTTTTTTTTTCTCATTTAAATATATACGCTATCTTCCATTTAAAACTAAATATAATTATATTTAAATTCATTTTAATGTTTCAAATTTTCTTTCGTTATTCTCGACATGATTAATAACTAAATTTATAAATTTATTATCATTTATATGACCATAAAAAATGAAACGAACATTTTAAACAAAAATTTTAAAGTTGACAATTGAAGTATTTGAAATGTCATTCTACTTTTTAAAAATATTTAAAGTTGGTTATTAATAACATTAAAAATTGTATAAAAATAAAATATTATTGAGAGGGATGTTTATAATTATTTACTCCAGAAGTTTATTTATATTAAAAGAGATTTGGGGCTAATCCAAACTCATCTCTTAGGAGAGGATAATGTACATTTTAAAATAAAAGGGAAAAGGCAATTTAAACACAATGGAGATAATTATTATTTATTCTATAATTTGTTATATATTTATGTATTTTATCATAATTTTAATCATATCAAGTTTTAGATTAACATTATAATTTCACATTTTATCATTGACTCAATTTTTGACAAAGTCATTAACAATGTAAAATATAATGTGAACTCATTTCGGAACACATCAAATCCAATTTCTAAAACTCAAATTCGTTTTTAAAAAATAAGTTTTGATGGGAGTGTTGTTGATACACACACAAAAATCTTTTCATAAGTTTTTTGGTTGCAATAATTTTAGTAAAAAATACTGCTTTCGTTAAAAAAAAAAAGAAAAAGGGTTTCAAAAGAGCACTAACAGAAGATTTATATTTACATTACTCTAAAGAAATACATAAAAAGTCAAATATAAAATTCCATTGTACTTCACTTAACCAACATTTTAAAATTATTCTTTCGCAGTTTAAAATGCAATAAGTTTTTTTTTTTTTGTTAACATACATTAATTTATTGTGAATGTGATACTGTACATACTAATAGTAACATGAAAGATATCATGTTATAAGTTTGAAAAACATGAAAAGTATTCATTATTTGTGTGTCCCATTGACTTGTTTTTGGCATTAATTATACATGTTAACCAGTAATTTAAAAATATTAATTAAGAAATTAAAAAACCAATTTTAATTAAATATCATTAATATACATTTACAATAGTTTTTAATATACCTTAACACAATTTTAATAAAAACAGAATTACTATTGATTTCAAAATTAAGCAACTTAACAATATTTTTTAACATGTAAGAAAATCTTCATTCGTTTATTGGTCCTTGAAAGATATTTAAGCATCTTTTCATCAAATTAAAAAGATATCAGATGGTTGGTTAACATGGATGATTCTTTTCCAGGTTTTACAAGTCAATGATGGTGATTTTATCTTATCAATGACGATGAAGGCATTAAATAAAAAAATGAAGGGTTTTTCTATCATTGACTAAAAAAATCGATCCCACTATGAGTCTTTGTTAATGGCATTATCTACTTGATGGAGGAAGCAAATAATTGTTACTTGAAAGTAAAGATTGAGCATTTCAAATTGGACTTCTGGAGGCCGTCATAATGCCATAATGGCTTGGTTGTTAGTACATTGGTTAAAATGAAAATAATTCAATGTGTTTATCGTCTTTTTTATTTTAAATTTTTTTATAAAATACTTTTATCATTAATATAATAAAAAAAGTTTAAATAAGGAATTATTTAAATAAAAATAACAAAGATCAGTGTTATTTATACATGCTTTAGCACATGTTTACCAACTGTGTGAGTTCGATCGTGTCTATTTCATTAAAGTTAATGTCTTTTTGTTCTTATTAATTATAATTAGTAACAACAAAGAAGTTACTAGGTTCCTCAGAACAAATTAAATAAACAGGGGATGGTGGCAATTTGTTTATTTATTTTTTAATTTTATTTTACTCTTTCTCTATCATTTTCATGACTTCGCTACCCCACCAAAAAAAGGGAAAAAATTGTATCATGTAAAGTTTATGGAAAAGGGAGATGGGATAGGTATTAATATTTGAATACTATTTTCTTCCTTGAGAAGGTATTTCTTAAGTGTTTGATATTTTTTTGGTAATTGTTATTGAATGTACTTCTTTATAAATGTTTGCTGATTAATCGTGGTGTTCAAATTGATGATATAACTTGTTGCTTTTGTCAAAGTTTAAAGGAACTTTTAACTTATTTATTTTTAACGTATTCAGTTCCATCTCAAATCTAGTATTTTACTGTGCGTTGACTTGGATTTTCACTAGTTTTATTTTCATATTTATCCACTCACTTATTTTCTTGGATTTGTATTGTTTGTAGTAAAAGAGAAGAAATATGTTTATTAATTGTTTGGTAAATACAGTGTGGTCTTTGTGGTTACATAAAAATTGGATAGTGTTTTTCAATGGTGTTTTGAATAAGAGAGAAGTCCTAAATTTTATTATTCTGAGGTCCTAAAAATAGTTATCACTTGTTAGTAAGGGAGAAACTATTTTGTTAGCTGATTATTATTTGAACCCACACAATTACATCTATCTTAAGATTGTATAAGTATGTTTCTACTTTTTTATTTTCCTAAGTAAGTATTAATTTTTTTCTCTGTGTATATGAGTTTTAAATTTCTCTTAAACTCTCTAATAATATATTGTCTATAAAAAAATTTAAATACTATTTATTTAAGTTTATTTGTTTTGTTAAGAGTTTAAAAATATAATTTATAAAATAAATATTATAAAAGTTAAAAATTCTTTATGATGTGACAAAATATAATTTAATGATAGTATTAAATTTTTATGCTGTTAATTTAATTTTTAATTAAATTTTAATGTGTCTAATAATTAATACAATAAGAATTTATATATAATATATTTTCATTAACATTTATAAAACTCAATATAGAATACTAAATGCAATAATTTTAAATAAAAATCATTATTCATTATATATCTTTAAATACATTAAAATTTTCATAAAATTTATCATATAAATAAAATTACTCTAATATTTATCATGTCACCTTTAAAAGTGAGATTGTATAAACAAAATTAGAAGGAGATAAATAAGTTATGCGATAAAAAGAGATAAAAATAAATATAAAAAATAGTATTACTCTTTCTTTTCACTTTAATTTTTTAATTTGCTTTACAGTACTTTTGTTTTATTTGGATTGGCTATTCTATCAATCCCAGTGTAGGTTTGAAAAAGAAAAGTAGCACGCACGACCCACCAATCTCCTTACGTAAGCAGTCAATAAGAAGATACCAAATTGCAATTATTATTATTTTAATGTTTTCTGCCAACAACCACACTCATTGTAAAAAATGTTTGTTGAACATCTAAATAAAATTATCTTTAGGCATTCTTTATATGATATTTTAAAACACTGCAAACGATCAGAAATTAATAAATAATAATTTTTTATTAAAATACAATATTAATTATATTAATATATTAAATTAATGATATCATATAATTTTTAATAAAATTTACTATACATATATTTTTATTGTGTATTCTTTGGACATATATTAAAAATTATTTTTTATATTATAATTACGTTATTAAGATATATATATATATTGGTCCAGTTACCATTCGCTTCCATGTTTGCCTGAGCTTCGTCATCCACCATTTCAGCTGATTTTCTGATATTATATTATCGAATAAAATAACGCTATTCTATATCTTAGAACTAGTTTAGAATACTAGAAGAATCGATTCCAGCTGAATCGAAAAAATATCATTCAATTTGATTTACATATGCTACAATATTATGGGTAGATCAAAATTCAAAACATGCATGCAAGAAGCTTAGCACTTGTTATTAGAGACAAAGGCAATGCCAAAGCAAAAACGAAGAGTAGATTGCTTTCTACTTGATAAAAAGAAAATTATCCTTACCTTAACACGCTTATGGTCATGAAATAGAAAAAACATTAGCACTAGAGTTGCAGCATGTTTGGAAATAACTATTTTAAAGAAACTAACAAATTTGCACCAAATACATGTTAATAAAATCAAACCCTCAAATTAATTTCGTGATTTTATAAGTTCAAACATTTAGTTTTTCAAAATTTAAATTTTTTTTATTAATCCTTAACTTTAAAAACTTTTGTTTGAATAATTTTTACAAATTTTAAAACAAATAACAAAGTTTAATATCTTATAAAGTAAAACATCTGATCCACATGATTTTGATGACTAACTTATTTAAAGATTTACTCATTAATTTTAATCCTCAAAGCATGATAATTTTTTATTAACAAAATAAATATTTGTTCTATAAAAAATTAAAAATATAATAAAATTGTATTGCTTTTGAACTTTTCAAATTAATATAATGTTAACATAACTACTAACCTGGTTTTGGAATGGCTTGAAAATGGACGAAAAGAGATTTAGCATCGCAGCATGCACCATCACAGGCTCATCGCCTTCTTTGTAGCGATGCGACGAGAACAGTGGCACGTCGCCGATACTATTCAATGGCACCAAGTTGCTCCAGTTAGAATAGGACCCACCCGCCATTTGCGCGCCGGGAAAAGCAACATACACGACGCCACCGCCACTTCGCTCCGTCATGAAGCTCAACGGCGCGGTTGTGGCCACGGTGGTGCACAGCCTCCACGACTCCGACAACAGTGGCGTCGACGCTAGGAGCGTTGCCAGCATCTCGCTGGTCTCAAACCTGACATCGTCCCAAATTATTAACAATATTTAAGGTCCGAATAACGCATATGGAAGTACTTACCGATTGAATTAACGTTTGTTGACAAATTATTATATATATGAGTTAATGAATTAGCGTACCTTTGTTTTTTCCTTCAAAATTTAAGGTATTAATAAATTTGAAGTTCAGGGTTTATTTATTTGAAATTGGGTGGGAAATTAATAATTATTAAATAATGAGTGGTGAGAAAGAGTGACTACTTACGGCGAAGTTTCGTCGGCAACCATGGAATAGTGGTGTATTCTTCCGTGGAGAATAAGGTTTTGAAGGAGACTTTAAGTGAAAATGCTAGTCAGGGTCTAGGGATGAGCTTTATTTATGGGCTAAGGGATGAGCTTTTTTTTTTTTTTTTTTTTTTTTTTTCTATTTATTTAAATAGTTTTAGTATTAAATTAAGCATGCGATCATGGAAATAAATGATATTTTTATGAAAACAAAATTAATTTAGGAGGGAGAAAAGTAGAGTCATGTAATTTGTATAGTTTTTAATATTTTTAACTAATCAAATGTGTTAAAGAGATTTTTTTAAATGAGAAAAAAATTAAATATCAAAATATGAGATTAAAAAATTTACTGAAATTTGAAAATTTTTAAAATTAGTTATTGGCGATCCTTGAGCTGAAAAACTGTCATGCATGAATTTTTTGTGATTTAAAATTTTATTATTTTTAAAAAATTATCATTAGTGATTTTTTGTTTTAATTTTTTTAAAATAGTCATTGATAATTTTTTGTCATTTATAATTTTTAGTTGTTCTATTTTTTACTCCTTGTATTTGCACCAATTGACAATTTCTGTATTTTTTTTTTAAAAAACTCATATTTTAGTATATATTATTTTTAAATACCATATAAAAATTAAAAAATTGTGTTAAGGAATGGTTTGTTAAATTCCTTGTTTCATGTTTCCTAGAGTTGTATATAGACATGTCATTTTTAAAATTCCCACCATTCACGTATTTAGATAATACAAAAAAGTAATTTTAAAATACTATAGAATTTTAACTAGATAATATTTATGTTAAATAAAAATAATTTTAAATAATTTTTTTTGAAATAAATTTTAAATCATTTCCATTATATTTAATTTTTTATATTTATCATTTATAACTTTCATACTTAACTATTTTTTTAAGTTTCTTTCATTATTACTTATATATATATATATATATATATATATATTTGTTTTATTACTTTTATATTTTTTAAAATTTTAAAATCTTCCATCCAAATATTAAATAAATGTATAGGAGAAGAGAGTAAAAAAATAAAATAAAATAAAAATACATAATATACAATAAAAAAAATATAAAAAAGTAAGTGCAAACAAAATAGTAAAAAGTACGCAAGAGAATCTTGAATTTCGCCCAGATTCATGCACATGAAAATAAATGTAACATCAATAAAGTAAATGGTATATTTTAGAGTTTAGTACTTTAATTTTCTAATTTTATTTTTGTGAATTTATACTTAAACTTGTTTTTTTATATTTATTTTATTTTAGTTTATTAACTTTTATGCATCAATTAAATAATTTTTTTATTAATTATTATAGATCATAATTTTCATTTATTTGATTGATATAGTTGAACGTAATTATATGAAAATGATTTATTTAATTTACATTCTAAAAATACAGAATAAAGATAAAATAAAAAAGTTAAGGAATTAAATATAAAAAATATAAAAATACTGAATTTACTTATATATTATAATATTATTAATTATTTTTTTAATTAATAATTATAATTATATTATATTATATTATTTAAAGTATACCTCCTAATTTAAAAGAGACGTCATTCTTGAGAAAGAAAATGGAAAAAGAGAAAAAAACAAAGAAAAAATTTAAAATTGAAAGAAAGTAGTGATATGGTAAAATAAAATTTTAAATTATTTGATATAAAAGATATATATATATATATATATATATATATATATATATCAAAGTGTTTTTTTTTCTTGAATAGATAACTATGTCCCTAAAAATATATAATATAATATAAATATTATTTAGATTCTTTATTGTAATATTATTTTAAAAAGATTAGTAATTATCATAAGAAAATACTAAAGATAACTATTAATATATTTAATTAAATGCAAAAAAATGAATAAAAATTGTAGGTATTGAGGCAAGATATATTTAATTAAAATTAAAGTTTTATTTTAATAATTTGTAATAATATTTAATTTAATATTTAATAAAACAAAATTATAATTTTAATCAGTAAATAAAACTTAAAGAATAATAAACAAATTTTGTTGCATGTAAATTAAAATACTGGATAAGTTTGGTGCTCTTCTAGTTAAACAAAAATTAGTTCTAAAATAAATAAAATTAGGTTTTTTTAGTATTCTTTCATCTATAAATTAATCTCTTGATATTATGATGTGTTGAAATACAAGTTCATCTTAATATCGGTTTTTTCTGCGCACTCATGAAATGATATTTATTATTATATTAAGAAAGTAAAAACAATAAACCTTAATTATATGATTTATATAAATAAATAAGATTAAAAGTCAATTACTATTTAAATAATTACTTAATTAAAGATTTGTAAATTTTATATTTTAATATTGATAAATTTTTCTTTATTAATTTAAGTAATATTTAATCTAATAAGTAATATCACCGGCCAGAAGTCTAGTTATCAAATTTTTGTACTACCCACCAAAGTATGATCCTAATTTATCACTTCATATTTATGATTAAGCGGAATAGAGTTAGGATGACACTTGATAAAAAAGGTTTATAATGTGTTCATGTTCACCTTAAATGTATTTAAATATAAATTTATTTTAATGTTATAAATTATAATTATAATTTTAAAATGTAATTTTATTGAATTTAGAATCATGTATTTTTTTTATTGAATTGAGCTTAAAAAGTCTAAAACAAACTTCAAATAATTATTTTAAAAAAGTCTATCCAATAAATATCTTTACGAAGAAAGAGAATAGGATTAGGATGGAAAATTAAAAATATTTACAACCATTAAAATCAATATATACTAAATTAGCGAGAAAGTGAGTATATCTATTAACTTTTCTAAATACATAACACACACAAACAATTCTACAATATTGAATTAAAACTCTAAAGTCAAGAATTAAAGGTTTAGATCTATAACATTTGTTAATCTTAGAGTTAATTAAGTGCATAGTAAGTTTGGAGTCCATCTCTACCATGACATTATTAAAATTAAGAGTCTTGATTTTATGAAGTGTTAGGAGAGTTCATAACTTATTTGGTGGCGAAACCCATTATAAAATTACCTTCATCGTTCCTAATTAAACCACCTATCACTTGAACAAATTATTAACATTTAGATTAAGCTTATTTCTTAGAGGAAAAGTCTTGTCAATAATTACTTTTTCTTTGAAACATCAATGAATAAGATAAGAAGTACGAATATAATTAAGAGTAATATAATTCATATAATTTCAAATTTGAATGGAAAGAAGATTCTATACTATTATTAAAAATCTAATCATTTCTATTATTTCATAATCTTCATATAGTTACTCCAAACAAAATATTTTAATTATTTATACCATTAAAAAATTATTCTTCTTCGAATTAAACATTAACCATTTACTAAGATCAAGACTAAAAAAAAACTAATTATTACTCTTAATTAAAGGATTTTAAAATTCATTATCAACGTAATAATTTCTAAAAATATACATAATAGAGTCATAAGTAGAGACACTATTAGATAATCTTCTTTTCAACCTTCCTTTCTTTTTTAGTGAATAACTTGTTATAAATAAATTTTCAAAGAAATACTTGAATCTTTTGAAATTTATGTCACTTCTTAATTAACTTAAAAATTGAGTTAGCAACATTAAATTATATGTAAATTTAAGAGAAAATTTATTACTAAATAAAGAAAACTAGTTAACTATGTCATAATCAACATTAAATTTTGAAGGGATAATATTTGAGATAAGATCACAAACTTGTTAAGACATATTAGAGTATAATTTTATACCAATTTAATTAATCATTAACTACAAAACAAGCAATAGATTAATTAAATCCTCAAGAATATTAGTATTAGATAAATAAGAAAGACTAAGAATACTAAAGATTCAAATATTATTTTAAAATTGAACTTTTAAATCATCTTCAATAATCTAAAGTAGAGGATATACTAAACTTATAAGATACCTCTCCATACAATTGAATAATTTTGTCAAGAATTATTAACAATAATATTATTGATTATAATTTTATTTTGATTTTAAAAACTTTCTATCTAATTTTACTATATAAGCTCGATTAACTTGATATAAATCGCTAAATTTTAGCCTTCACTCTCATTTAAAAGAATAGTTTTTATCCTAAGCAATTAATGATATTTTCTTTAATAAAAATAATAATCTTAAATAATTTAGGATACTCATGATTGTTAGGCTGAACTAAGGTAGCTCTACTTGTAAGAAAAATAGAATTACCTTTTCAATTATTTAATTTTTTTTTAATTTTATCTAGTAGGCTAAAATACATGTTTTTATAAATCCTCTTGTAGAAAATAGGAGTTCCTAAATAGAAATCCAAATTATTAAAAATTTTAACATCAATCTCTTGGCTAATTCTATGCCTAAGGTTAAAAATCAAATTCCTCAAAAAATAAATTATAGATTTATCTTTATAAATTTTTTACTAGAAACTTCATAAAAATGTTGTAACACAAATTGAATTATCTTGATTTGATTCAAAGGTCCTTTAGTAAACAAAATAAAATGATCAACATAAAATAAATAGGATAATTTAGAACATCTCTTACAAAAAAAAATGTCTTTCATTCACTTGAATTTATTTTATGTTAAGATGATAAACATATAAGAGAATAAAGGGTCACCCTACTTAATAGGGAAAATAATTATCCAAAGATTCACCCTTATATTTAATATTCATAGAAGAAGAAGAATATTTACCAAATTCATCTTCTTTAAATCCATCTTCTTCAATAGAGTTTATAAATCAAGCTTAAGTATCATCTACTCGTAAATTGATTAAAAGAGTAAATTGTTTCTTGAAAAATAATAATATTATCAATACATTGTTAAAATGGAACAAAATTACATTAGTTTTTTGAAATAAGCTAAGTGAGAAAGGGTTTAATTTTGTTCAGCAAAATTTTGGACACAACCTTATAAATAAGGTTACATAGGAAAATATGTTTGAATTGACTAACCCCTTCAAAGATAACCACTTTAGATATTAAAGTAATTATAGTATAATTAACAATTTTGAATTGACTGAGTCTTACAAAACAAAGCATGAAAACTATAAACCCTAAGAGATTTAAGGTTATCTATACTAAAAAGAGCAACCTTAATTTCATTAAGAGAAACTTCTCTGTTAAGGTTGTTCACTTTATCTTCATTTAGATTGGGAAAGGAAGGAGGACACGTTAAATTAATTTCAACAAAAACAACATTTAAAATAAATTTAAAAATATTGATAAATATTTTTAATTTTAGATAAATAATACTCAATTATTATCATGATTCTTTAAAGTTTTCATTCTATTTTTCTGATTATGAATACTAACATTTTAATGAAAGATTTTATTAGTTGGATACATTTAGACTTTGCTTGTTGTAACTAATATACCTCTTCTTGGTCTAAAATATTTTCATACTCTTGCCACAACTTTTTAACTAAATTATGAAATAATACATTTTAATTCATGCTTAACTTTTTTTAATACCTTGAATCTTCTACGATAAAAAATATTAGCAAAGATATATTTATTATAATTATCAATGCTAACTCTAAATATTTCTATGTTACAACTTCACTTATCATTAGTGTACTAACTATTCTTAACTTAATTGAAAAAGTATAGATGAGCAATCCAAGGAGTTTAAAATTTAAACTCACATTTTTTGGCAATTGAATTATGAATGTTAGAATGATTGTTAAACATCTTCATAAAAATGTATTTAATGTTTGTTTAAATTTACATTAAAATAGTTATTTAATTTTATTAGTACAAATATAAAAAATACTCATATTCACAATGAATATTAATATATTTATAAAATAATCGAAGACATATATTACTACCTATCTAACATATACTCAAATACATAAAATATCTTTAAAATATTATATTTTTTATTATTTTTATAATTATTAATACTAAAATTTAGTTGTCAGGTTGACCATTGTTAACTAAAAAGTTAGATTAATAATAGTTACAATTGAACAACTAAATTATTTACCAACTTAGATAGGATAGCTAATTTAGCTTCTAGGTGGGAATGTTAAATAAAGGAATGAACTTGGCTAAAATGATAGAGTGACATAGCTAAGACTTAACTTAATGGTTACCTAATATGGCATTTCAAAATTTTAGACATTATTCCAAGCATGATAGTTAGTAATTTAGGAAGTAAAAACGTGGTTAAAAACCATTCCTTTAAAACTAAGCACAAATTTCAAACTCATGAAGGATAAGATAAAATTTTTTTTCACGATAAGAGATTTTAGAGCTTTCTATGAACTTGTACTTGTTTAGAGGCTCTATAAAACATGTTTTCCATCCATTAGAGAGGTTTGAACACATTAGAAATGTAGATAATTAATATGGATCTAAATTAAAATCTCAATCGTTAAATTTGTATACCACTTAGAAGTTAGCTAAAAAAAATATTTTTAACTAAGTTTCACTAGAATAACATCTAGAACAACATAGTAAACATATGCATTACACACTCACCTAACATACTTGAAGCAATTTTAGTCGCTGATAAGAAAAGTCAACAAAAAATGGTTACGTGGCACCAAAGCTTGCTAACTAAGCAACTTAACACTTTATACCCATAGAGTAGTGGGTTAGGAACATGAGTAACATTATTTTAGGCCAAGTTACTACTTTATACATACTATATAAGTTGCATTTGTACATATTACAAAGAAATTATTGAACAATCAATCAAATACATTACAACTTATCTTTATATTTACTTTCTTGCATTTTACTTTCATAAATTTTAACCTTTACATTTATTTACAGTCTTCTTTACAATTTATTTACACATTTTTACCTTTAGATATTTCAATCAATTACAATCTTTACTTTTAATTACACTTAACTAAGAGCTTTCTTTAGTATATTAAGAATGAGAACCCCATATTGAAGGACAAATTTTCTCCTATAGCATAATTGCTGAATATCTTTAGAACACATCATCTATGTTCAATTATCAACCAATCTATATCTATTGATATAGCTAAATACATAAATCTTTTTAGCATGGCTACACAACTTAAACTTAGCATAACAACCAACAACTTTTTATCACAAACAATAATACATGTTTTATTTATATTAGTTTACATTGATAATTTTCATATATTAACTTGTAATCACAATAGATGATACTAATTATATTATATAATATTAATACAATATGATATAATAGAAAGTTATATGATATATTTTGTAATTATTTTAAATATATACAAGTATTTGTAGATATCCATTAATTCTAGTAATTATGAATTCAGATCCAGTATCATCTCACTGACATTTTATAAAAGTGCATGTTTTAAAAAAATATGTTAAGAAATCTTAAATATAAATCTAACATATAGAATACAATTGCTAATTTTACAAGTAAATCATTCACAATATTTAAACACGAATCCAAATACAAATGTTAAGAATCAATATTTAAACACGAATCCAAATACAAATGTTAAGAATCACTTTCTAACGTGAAATTGATGGATCTATCCTTAAGTTAGTTTAATTAGAGTAAGAAACAAATTTGCTTTGTATAAAGAGTGTATCTTATTCTTGAAAATTTAAAATTCAACGTTGCCAATAGAAAGTGAAAGATGACGTTTTAAAATACAAAATGCTATCAAGAAACACTAAAAAGAGATTAATAAATTATGAGATAATTAGAATAAAAATTAAGATTTAAATGCAACAAATAAAAAAATTCAAAAGATGGAAAAAAAAGAAGAAAGTCACATGAACTCAATTTAATGGAAAATAGAGAATGATAAGTTTAATACAAAATCTCTACAAGAGTGTGAGAAATCATTTGATAAGATCAAAGTAATTGTTATTTCCAAAAATCCTATAAGGCACACAAACTCTCTTAAAGAATTAAGATTCAATTCTTATTCATAACTAAAGCTTATTTTTGTCGTATTTATAATAAAAAGTGAAAACATATAGGCTTTAACAATGATCAAGCCAAATAACAATCATTTAAGTAAAAACCTTAAACAATTTTAATATTCAAGCCCACTAAACATAATCAAATATAATGCCCTAAAAAAACTTAATTAATAATATTATACAGTCTACTAACTTAAAACATAATAAACCACTTAATTAAAATATAAAGTTTTGATTCAAAATAATAATGAAAATAAAGATTATGCTAACATAAATTAAATTAGGCCTTAATATTCATAATTTTTAATTAGAACATAAGAGTCCAATCTTTGTTTCTTCTCTTCTTAAGTACCTTGAACATTTTCACCATATGATCTAAGTTTTTTTCCCTTTGCTTATTTTTGTTCTCATTATATAATCTCTAAATATTTGTAAGAGATTGATTTCTTTGTTTCCTCCTTTTTTTTTTATTTTTCTTCCTTATTGGTTCTGATCGCTTTCTAACTTGATTTTTTATTGCACTAGCAATTAGAGCCTCACAATAATTATGAGGGGTAATCAGTTAAGTCGCTTTAGCAAAATGGATACTCTTCAAATTCCATCTCCTATAAGAAGTGGAACCCAATCCCAGACAAGTTAATTAGTTATCCATGTTCTTATTTTTACTTTGTTGGTACATGTACTACTCTTCCATCATGGGACAAAGCTGTGCTATCTCAAGATAAATAAATCAAAACTAATTTACACATTTTTATTTGGTAAAAAAATACTTTTATTTAACTTTTCTAAAATTTAAAAAAATATTTTTAATTTATGAATTATTTTTATTTTTCTTATCTTATAAGAACTTATTTACAAGCATATCAAGTTTGAAACTTAAACCTCTAAGAAGGTATTATTAATTTGAATTCTTAGTTCACAAATTTGTTATTAATTTATTAATAAATTTATGCAATATAAAATTACCTTAAATAATAATAATTTAAAGTTCATAGAAAAAATAATTTAATATTTATTTTGACAATAACAACTATTATAAATATTACCTAATAATTTTTTAAAAAATTCCTCTTTAAAATCATGCTAAATAATTTGCTATAAATTGTTAGCTCTCATGCATGTGTTAGGGATTTAAAAGCCGCGGGTAAAAGTAATTGCATAGCTGTGGGGCAGTGTTTGTTTCTCGGTTCTTTGGTCAATGTGTTTTTCCCGTTGGACGCGTTTGCGTTTTGTCGGGGCTGCTTATCTCAACATGAGATGAGGACCTCTCTCATTATTGTAAGATAAGAAGAGCACATGCACCACTCAAAATAGCAGTTTCTTTCGGTGTAGCTATTGCAAATATAACGATATTCGCTTTTCTTCCTAAGCTCTACTTCATTGTTAATTTACATTTAAGGTGTGTTTAACAAAATAAACAAACAAATTAAATGAACTTTAAAAAATTAATTTAAAGTTAAGAGCAAAACATTAATAAATGATAAAATTTTGTTAAAAATTTATGATTTTTAATGTTATGAATACGTTATGTTATGTAATTTTTAATATTATTATTGCGTTGTAAGTTTATTTTGTGTCTTTTAAGCTTACATTGAAAAAAAATAATAATTTAATTAAGCATTAATTCGATAAACACTTATCGCATGAGAACTTGTAAAATAAATTTAATTATATAACTTTCTCGAATAAACTAAAAAGTATTTTCATAAGTTGTACTAGTAACGTTATTAAATTAAGTTAAAGTTCTTTCAAATGTTTTTTAATTAATCTATTGTGGGTCGTAATTATTACATGAAAGTGTTTTATTGAGTTATATTAAACAAAAGTGTAAGTCAAATAATGAATGTCATGTAACATCATTTACGATAAATATAAAAAAAAAATGTTTGAAGCTTTTCACATTTTAACTATGAAATATATAAATTCTTAATTAAATTTTTATAGAAATTTAAACATAAATAGTAAAAAGAATCAAATTCTTTTTATAAATTAAAATAAACTTACAATATTTCTATATTTTTTTAAAAAAAAACTCTTTCATTTATTTTTTAAAATTTTGAGAAGTATAATTTTTTTAACATAATTTTTTTTTATTGATTTTTCATATTAGTTTTATTCTCTTATAAGTACTTATCTATAATTTTATCCAAACTATACATGTAACTTGTCGTGCATTGAACATTTATTCTTTTTAATCAAATAATTTTTTATAATTAATTTTAAAATTTAAAATTTCTATCACTTTAGTTTAGTTTTATTTAATATAATAAAACATTTACTTTTAAATTTTTTAAATTTAAAAATTATTAATTTTAATTTAATAATATGTTTACACTATATGACAAATCCATTAGTTATATTAAAAATATTTAATGAAACTAAATAATAAGTGTAAAATAACATGATAAAGATATTATGATCTAATTTAGATAAAGTTCTAAATAAATATTTGTAGAAGAAGAAAATACTTACGGATAAACTTGTCCAAATTAAACTATATACAATAGCTTTATTATAACTTAAATTTTGGTTTGTGACGCGTCTTTAAAAAAATAAATAATTATTTTTAAATATTTGTATTTAACGAAATAAATAACATAAATAATTTATATTATAAGATATTTAAGGAAAAAATGTAAATTCAAATGTTAATTGAAATAAGATTTTGAAAAATGTTATAAACAAATAGAATAAGTTTATTTATCAAATAACATTATTTTAAAAAATTAAACATGTCAAATAAATTAAAACATAAGGAGTGTTTTATTGTACTCATAATTTTAAGAAACTCTGTTGTAAACTAATTTTTAAAATAAGTGAAGAGAAGTTATAAAAATAGTAACGAACGAAAATACATGAACTATAAAAAAAAATTAAAAAAAGCCTATAACTTATTTTGGGTTTTTAGGTTTTAAAACTGAAAAAAAGAAGAAGATATTTTTGAAAATAATTTTAAAGACTACCCTTAGGAGTGAGCAAGAATTGATGGTCTGACCGAAACCGCACAAACTAAAGACCTAAAAATGCTAATCAAGTAGGTTAGATCGAGTACAGGTTAATTTAGGTTTAATATTTAAATTTAAAGTAATTAGCTCAGTTTAATACAAATTATCATTTTCTTAAGTGATTATATCTTATAAAAAAGCTTCTATATGACTTAATAGTTTGATTATTGAATCTTACAACTTACAAATAAGTGAAGTGAAGAGATGGAAATTAATAGGAAAACTGAAAATACGTGAAAATAGTCATCGACTTTTCAATTTATCTAAGAGAAATAAGGATTTGGATTTTCTATAATTCTAGTAGAAACTGCAATTTAAATTTACTTAAATAAATTTGACAAAAAAATGATTTTCACTTAAATAAAAAAAATTCACTTAAACTAAAATTATGAAAAATTTTAAAACTTTATTTTTGTCTTTTTTAAACTACAAAAAATTTAAAGAACCTTTATTTCTTATTAATGACTACCTAATTTCAAAGACCCTTGCATATATAAACTTATCAAATATTCTAAATGTATTATCGTGCTACTTATGTTAAGCATCGGTGAAGTATAACTATTTGAAATAAAGTTAAATTGTTGAAAATAATGATAACTTTGAGAAATTAATTGATAAATAATTGCAATATTACATGATCTAAAATCCTTAGTTTTTGTGGTATGATCATATGATATTGCATAAAGGTTTCTCAAATTTTTTTATAATTTATAGAGAAAGAAAATAAAGTTTTGAAATTTTTTGTAATTTTGACTAAAGTGAATCTTTTTTTTATTTAAGTTAAAATCACTTTTTTGCCAAATTTGTAGAAGGGTGCAAGCTTTTCAATCAATGCTTATTACCTTTCAAATGCCAAATCATATCTATGTTAAAGGACCTTAAATTCAAATCACTTAATTCAAATTGCATAAGCCTTTTATCAATTCAGTCTCTCTCTCCTGCTAGTTATTCTTTCCTTTTTTTACTTGACTCTTTTGATTTTTTTTAGAAAACATTTTAGACTTATTGTAGCTATCCATTAGTCGAATTTAGATGCTTTTAGGTCAAAAAACTTAAATTTAAATAAATCTGACCTCATTGAAATTATAAGTTACTTTCATTTGATCACTCAATAGGATGAGCAAATTTAAGTTAAAAACACATGCAGGTTGACCAAGTATGTTGAGATGAGTTTATCATTTTCTAAAACTATATTGTTAATGGTGTTTGTATTCTTTTGCTCTATTTCATATTCATGTATCAATTTTTTATGTGTTAAAGATGAATATTGACAACTATATTGAATGTGACATCAATAATTTGGATAGACCAATATATATGTAATAACTTTTATTGGATACAGATTAATAGAACTTGTAACACCTTAAATTTAATTTTAATTAAATAATGATTTTGCAAATCGAATAACCAAATTTTTATAAAAGATTTCGAAATAAGTGAAGGGTTACAACTTAATATCAAATAACTGCTACAAGACTAGTACAATTACAACGTTTTCAAAATAAATTCTAAGTCCTATAGCAGTCCATTCGTTCCTTCACTGAGTCCGGTGCTGATTGTCTTGGTTACCTGAAAAATGAATGTAAGGATGAGTATTCTACACTACCCAAAACACACAATAAACGTAGAGTCTCACCTCCAGAACATTCCAATACATTAAACAAACACAATTACAAGCAACATTTCACATTTACAAGTACAAAACACAAATCTATGCATACGCATACTAGCCACACTTACTATAATACTGTGATCACAGATTTACACCATGAATGGTCGCTGGTTACCCCCGTCTCACAGATATCACGTGGGCAGTCACGGGTCGCTCAGCAAAGATAGTGGTCAGAGGGCTAGTCAGGAAGAGAGTGTGTGGCCCGTGGTGCACCCATTCCGCAGTCGGTGTCACCACCACTCCCTCTTCCCCAAGGTATTTCTACCATCCTCATCTCTCACACCCCTAGTGTATCGCTGAACCATTCACAGCACATTACAACGGCGCTAATACGCCCATTTACACATATTTCAATATACGGCACATAGCCCACATTTCATTTTCACAGCACACACAGCACATAGCCCACAATTCATTCATGCCACACGGCCCCTAACCTATTTCCAGTCATATTACACAGCCCTCGGGCCCACATTTTCACAATGTTCATTCAAATATACATACATGTATAAACGGTACAAGTGCCCACATCATATATCTCAGCAATTTCCTACCCTCTACTCAGCCACATCACAATATCACACAAAATATCAGCAAATCACACATAAAGGAGTAGGGTAGAGTCCCCCTTACCTTGGATTGAAGACCCACATCCGAACTCAACTACGGAAATGCTCCTCACACGACTTTCGGCCTCCAAGCGTTCCCCACACAAATCTGAGCTCCAATCTCGCTCCCGAACGGCTTTGGAGACAATTAATCGGTGGAATAGAGCTTTGGGGAATGAGAGGATCGAAGGGAGAGGGAGAAATAACTTTCCCCGAACCCTAACCCTCTTTAAATCCTTTTTTGGTCGCGACACTCTCGCTACAACGAGATATTATCGCTGCAGCGAAAATCTCAGAGAAAACTGCACTCTGGTTTCTGCAGAATCTCACTACAGCGAGACTGCATCCAGAAATGCACCTCAAACTGTCGCTCTCTCCCTACAGCGAGACGTCTCTCGTTACAGCGATACGTCTCTTGTTACAGCGAGAAAGTAACAGTTTCAGTCTTTTCTCTTAGGGCCCTCTAGCTACAGCGAGAACAGCCCAGTGTCACGCCTTGCACTTAGGCACTTAGTCTATTTCAGCCCAACCAGTCATGCATACACACATATATATACACATACATACACTACGCCAAAAATGAGATCTAAGAACGGTTCTGCCGGCATTAAGAGAGCGGTTATTGGTCCTCTAAAATCCTGTGTTATCCAATGCTTGTATTTATTAGAGCGGTTAAATAACTGCTCTTAATGTTAGCCCTTGGAGAGCGGTTCAAATAACTGCTCTCATATGTTAACCCTTGGAGAGCGGTTCCCCCTCAACCGCTTTCTAAATGGCACTTTAGAGAGCGGTTAGCGCCAAACCGCTGTAAGAGTTTATGAGATTGGAGAGCGGTTCCTCAACCAACCGCTCTCTAATGTCAAGCTTTCTGAGAGCGGTTCCAACTAACCGCACTCCAAAGTAAGTATCTGAGAGCAGTCTTTTACGAACCGCTTTCTAATTTCTAACTGTTAGAGCGGTTGTCTCGTGAACCGCTCTCTAAGGTGTGGTTATTTTAGTGGTTTTTCTTTAACCGCTTTCTAAAGTGTAATTTTGAGAGCGGTTGTTGTTGAACCGCTCTCTTAAATTTAAAATTATTTCGCCAGGGCCCTTTACAGAATATCATTATCCCAATTTTTTGCATACATATTACCATAAAATATTGCAAATAGTTTACAACAACCTGTGATAACCACAAAGATAAACCAACCACATTACAGATACAATTACTTACATATATTAATCAGAAATCAAATAAATTTTGCAACATACGAATCTGTACAGATACAATTACACAGAACGTTCACAATTAAAAAAGCTCAGCAATGTATATACACTTTTGCCTAACTTTTGATAGAATTATGACTAGGTGTTGTAAAAAAAAAAAAAGTACTAAGAATCAATTGTACTTAATGTGTCCTTCAAATATCTATGGTACATATATGCACACCACTCCCTTTGAACTTGATGAATTGTGTTGTCAGGAAAAGTTGGTAATTGGAACTCTGGAAAATACTGAAAAGAAAACAAAATACAAATCTTAGTTATATTAGATATAATTCAAATGGGCAGACACTATCCTAATAAACACTTAGTGATATAAAATAATTTTGGATATGCACTCCTTTTACATGAAATGAGATTGTAGTCTGTCCATGGTTTAAAGCATCTCTAATGAAGAGACACACATAATATCTACAGTCATCATTATTTGATTGCTTAGGACACTGTACGTGGAGGAGAAAAAACATAAAAAGCATGATTAATAAATGGACAATATTGAGTGTAAATTATGCAGTGTTATAAAAGAAGTTAAAAGAGTTTTTTGTCAAACGATATTGAGACCTGTACAGTGACCCAATTTGTTTGATGCATCTTTGTCCTAGAGGGCTGCACTTTTCTCTCAACTCGATATGTGACAAGAGCACTAACAATAAAATGAAAGAACAAATTTACAATTAAACGAAAGCACATTCATATATGATAGACCAGCTAATAGGTAAAATCATGTATACTTATTTATTAAATACGTTTTGCATATATGGTCTAGTCTTTAACTGTTTGCGGAGGGGATCCATATAATACATTGTCTCATCAGAGGTGTTGATAGCAACTAGGATCCAATGTTGCCTACCAAATGTTTAAGATTACAATAATTAAATATGATAATGAAATGGAGGAAAATTTATATGCATGGTCATAAGATTAACTTACCCAACGTTGTAAGGTGCGAATATCAATTGATCTTCACCCATATGACGTTTTAACATGTTAGCTATATATTGATGTGGGGTCTGATTGAGGTTCGCATCCATTTCATAGGGAGATATAAATGAAAACTTACTTGCCATATTGGTCCCTTCTAAGTAAGCTTCACACAAATATCTTGTAGTTGAAAAGATGAATGAAATGAGATTAAATAAGGTAGTTAACATCAAGTTTCGTATGGGAGAAAGATATTTATACAATTGGTATAAATTAAAGAATTACCTAATGTAAAGGTTGATGCTGGAGGCACTCAACCAATGGCGACGTATGACCTCTTGTATGTTTTCTTTTATCACAATGTCAGTAAATTCTTTTCCCCAATGCTGACTTGTCATATGAATACTTACATTGTCAATGGCTTGATCACTTCTTATATAGAGCTTCATCATATCGAAGCACGCAGCACCTTGAGCCTGTGCCAACTCAAGAAGGTCAGACGAATTAGAAACAACACCTTTATTGCTTGGACCAGCAATGGATTCCTTTGTGTGACCTGTCCCTTTCCCTAACCCTCTACTAGATGATGGGGCAACCTGAAATAACATCAAAGAGTTTGTCTAATGAAATGAAAAATTAAATGCATACATCGGAATGCTATAAAAAAAATTATGATTACGTACCTTGGGTCGTAAAGTGATTAGGGACAATGGCCAGACAACATAAGTTCCAATTGCATCTCTCAGGCAATTGAGGTTTGCTTCTTCATTAGGAACAGGCAATGCAATGTCTTCTTCCTGTCTTTGCACTATCTCTATTGAGACCTTACAATGGTGAGGAGGAATAGCAGTATTGTGTAAGGAGTCCCCAACCACTGTTCTCGAAACTCTCCCTCTGGCAACCACGTGATATGGGGTGCTCAAATACAGCATGCAGTCGTGATCACCCTATAATACATACATTATTAAAGGTTAGAAATAACAAATTAATCGTACGTCATTAACAATAAATTTAAAAGTAACTAAATTTCTGTTGTTGAATTGTACCTCTGGAATTTCTACATATGCAACTGCCTCTTTGGCTGTTACATGGCAGTTTTGGCTGCAAATGGTGACCTCCCTCCATCGCTTGTTGCATTTGAGGGGGAATACCCATTTATGGTGGCATGGAAGTAGGCATAAATGGTGGTGGAGTGACAGTAGGGTTGAAAGGCATTTGACTAGACATGAAAGGGGGCAGTCCTTGACCCCCAGTCAACTGTGCCACAACACTTGTTAGATGCGCTACCCAATGCTTCATGTTCTGCCACTCAGTAGATGATGGGTGTGGATGTGAAGCTATTGAGCCGAATGCAGCCTTTTGGGTAACTCCAAAACCTGCAGCTCTTACACGACCAGGATGTTCTCTTACACTAAGAGTTTTACCCAATATGTCATTTCTGGCCATTGATTCAGACTCAGCCTCCATACCCACCTGTGAAAGGGTTTCCTATAATGAACAAAACAAAATTATGATTAGTATATAAAAGGTTCTGTTTAAAATGAACTATGTTATTTATACTTACAAATTCAGCAACCATTTTTTGAACTCCTTCATCATCAAAACTACCTTGCTTATTAACCCTAGCAGCCTTCCATAAGACATGTCGAGGTACAGAGGTCACATTAGACCCAGAGGCAGCAATCTACAAAAAAATGAACATTAATTCATTACAACTCGTCAACATTTGATTACATAAGACTATAACCTAATAAATGCAAATATCAAAATAGTACAGATAGTACCAATTCCTGCTCCAACTGAGCATATCCCTTAGATGACCGCCTATATTTATACGACATTCCTTTTGCCCTAGCAGCATTGGCCTCACTTTCTTTCTAAATATTATTTTTCAAAATGAAAACAAAAACATATCAGCAGAGATTACCAAGTCGAACACAGATAATAGAAATATATAATAAAAGTGTATTTATATTACCTTAAACTCTTCTGTGCAGCTTTGTTTTACAAACTCGTTCCATTGATCAGTGACAGTAATGAATCTCTGATATTTCTTAGGAGGGTGGGGGAGACAATTACCGTCTTTATAAAAAACATGCTTCCTCATCCGTGTACGAAATGCACAGAGATCTCGTCCAGCTAATGCAAGTACAAAGACTTTGTGCGTTTCTTGCACTTCAAAGGTTTCCTACAATGAAAGCCAAATAAGTAAATCAGCTTTGCCTAACATGATTTATTAATAATACTACACTTAGAAAAAGAATTGTAGTTTACCTCTACTTGCTCCCAGATATGGTCCTTCAGATTAGTAGGCACATTTGTCCAATCACATATACTAATTGACACTGTACTCTAGTTACAAATCCAATAAAATGGGAGAATTTAGATCTATTAGGGTCAATCAGTTGCCCTTTACAATTCCATCCAACCTGTAACTTTTGTCCTAACTTCCTTGCCTTGCTAATTGTCTTCAATTTTGTTATTCCTCGAGTGTTTTTCTTCTTCAATTGTTGGGTCTTAGAAGGAGAACTTCCTTCAATGTTATCAGAAGATGTCATCTCTGCATAATAGATTTATGTTAGTATAAATTGGAGAGCGGAAGTGAACATGTAAAATAATAAAGACACATATATTTATGTTTAAATCGAAAAGTGTATTAATCTTTTTCTTTTCTTAGGGAGCTTAATAAGTTTCCTATGCCCTTTAATGGAATGAAATGATGGATTTAACCAAATACCCTCTTCATGATCATGTCTTGCATAAAGGTCTCCATCATCTATTATTATATCCCTTATTGACATTTGTTGTACACCTCTTAAAGGTTCATCCTCCACATTAATTTCTTCATCCATTAGTTCACCATCGGTTAAAGAATTAAACTTATTAGACAACAACACAATACTCCATGACTTGTCAATAGAATCAGGGATATAGAATACTTGTTTTGCCTGTGCTGCAAGGATAAACGAGTCATTTTGATATCCCACCCTTTTAAAATTGACTCTTATAAATCCTAAATTGTCAATGTGAACCCCATTGTTGTTGTTAATCCACCTACATCCAAACACTGCTACTCGAAACTTTGTGTAATCTAATTCCCATATGTGTTCAATTACCCCAAAGTATGACATATTGGCATATATGGGGTTTTTATCCTTTGCAGTCGATATATGAAGCGATTCAGCAACAAGTGTCACTCCACTATTTTGCATAGTACTCTGTTCGTCATGCTCTTTTGTATAAAAGGTACACTCGTTCACCAAGTAAGAAGTATATGAAAATGCATCAACACAAGGACCTTTTGATAACCACCGAATCTTCTCTGTTGACAACCAGTGCTACCTTTTTCATCCATCTTTCCTGTGTGACGCTATTTTGGAAGACCAATTGATTCTACATTTGACATGTACTCATTATAAAATTTAACTGCTTCTTCAACTAAATATCGCTCAGCAATGCACCCCTCTGGTCGGCTTCTATTCTTTACATACCCTTTTAAAATCTTCATATATCATTCAACGGGATACATCCATCGCATATAAGCGGGACCACACAATTTTATCTCTTCAACCAAGTGAATGGTCAAATGAACCATGATATCAAAGAACGAAGGTAGAAAATACATTTCAAGCTCACATAAAGTCTCAGATATGTGGTTTTGCAATGCTGGTAATTTTGCAGGATCAATAACTTTGCTACATATTGTCTTGAAGAAAAAACACAGCTTGGTTATTGCAACGCGGACCTTTTTTGGTAAAATAGACCGTATAACGCAAGGAATCAAATTCTCCATTAAGATGTGACAATCATGAGACTTCAACCCTTCTAACTTGAGGTCCTTCAATGAAACAAGACTTTTGATGTTAGATGAATACCCCTCAAGAACCTTAACTGAATAAAGAGCCTCACAAAATGCACGTTTCTCATGTCTAGAAAGGGTGCATGTTGTTGGTGGTAAAAATGTGCGTTTTCCCTTCTTCATTGGTGCCAAATCAGATCTAATTCCCATCTTTACTAAGTCAAGCTTGCATTGATACCATCCTTTTTTTCCCTTCAATGTTCAATAACGTACCGACAACACTTCCACATACATTTTTCTCAACATGCATAACATCAACAAAGTGTCTTACGTGTAACGATTTCCAATAGGGTAACTCAAAGAAAATTGACATCTTCTTCCAACCTCTACTTGAAATGTCTTTGGCAAATGGTTTCCCAAAAGTTGTTTTGATATCTTTAACCTCTTCAAAAATTTGTTCTCCACTTTTTGAATATGGACATCGTCGTTCATCACAACTTCCATTAAAGGCTTTCTTCATTTTTCTAAAAGGATGATTTCGTGGCAACCACCTACGATGCCCCATGAAAACATTCTTGTGACAGTATTCAAGTCTGATATAATCTGTATTTTTGGAACATATTGGACATGCACATTGACCCTTTATGCTATAACCAGAAAGATTTCCATAAGCAGGAAAATCATTAATTGTACCATACAACATTGCCTTAAGTGTGAAACATTCATCTCTAAACCCATCATATACTTCAATGTCGTTTTCCCACAACCGCTTCAAATCTTCAATTAGAAGAGACAAGTAGACATCAATGTCATTTCTAGGTTGTTTGGGACCAGAGATTAACAAAGAAAGCATCATATATTTTTGCTTCATGCAATACCATGGAGGCAAGTTATATATTAATAAAATCACAGGCCAGGTACTATGGGTACTACTTTGCATGCCATGAAGGTTCATTCCATCGATTGCCAAAGCAAAGCGTATATTCCTTGTTTCTGCTGCAAAGTCTTCATATTCATCATCAAACTTTTTCCACTGAAGAGAATCTGCTGGATGCCTAAGCTTCCCATCTCTAATTCTGCCTTCAGCATGCCAAGTCATGTGCTTTGCATTTTCTGCAGTGCGAAATAAGCGCCTTAATCTCAAAATTACTGGAAAATACCACATGACCTTTGCAGGTGTAGATTTGTTCTTTATGTAACGTGACTCATTACACTTTGGACATTGGCTTAGTGATGCATACTCTTTTCGAAACAAAATGCAATCATTAGGACAAGCATGTATCTTCTCATGGGTCAATCCAATGGAAGCAAGTACTTGTTTAGCATCATATGTTCTCGTAGGTAGCACATTATCCTCTAGTAGCATCTCATTTAATAAAGTTAGTAACTTTGTGAAGCTTTTATTAGTCCATCCATTCATTGCTTTCAGGTTATAAAGCTTTAACACAGAACTTAATCTCGTGAACTTTCTGCATCCATTGTACAATGGTTTTTCTGCATCATCTTTTAGCCTCTCAAACATCTTTGGACAATCTCTAAGATCTTCTTCAACAACATTTGGAATGTCTTCAACATTATCACTCTCATCTGTTTTTAATGTCTCTGAGAAATAGAGACTTGATCCCATGTGATGTGATGTACTTCGACCTTGTATCTCACCTTACTTTGTCCAACATGTATATTTTTCATCGATCCCATTGCACATTAGATGTTCTTCCAATTCTTCCGCATTTACTTGCATCATATTCAAATAACACCAACAAGGGCATGGAATAAGGTTCAGATCAGTTGCATGCTTAATCGCAAATCTAATAAACTCCTTCACTCCATCTTCATATTCTTCACTCAAACGATCAGTAACCATCTAACTTCGGTTCATATTTGCTCTAACTGCGGTTATGACAAACCAAATGTGAATGTCTTATTAAGTCTCATATGGTAGGGCCCTATCCCATTTGAAAACAAAGTTTTTCATACCTTAATTAACAATTGCTGCATAAATGTGTTATTTTATACTTGACAAAATTTTGGCAGCATTTCGCATTAGTCTCTTAGTACACAATTTGAAATGAGATGATTTACCCCAATCAAGCACGCACCAAGAGACAATGACAAATGCATTGTACCAAACTTTTGTTAAGAATTAAATAAAACATTATAAAACAACATTTGCTAACCACTGAATGACTAACTTTGTTGACAAACTGTCCAACTTGGACAATTTAAGATTGAAAATGATGATTTATTCAATCATTATTTTGAACCTCAAACGGGAAACTAAAGTTTCACTCAATTTCAGATTTCAAACCATAATTTCTAACAACATAACTTCAACAATAATCATGCATTCACAACATTACATAATTTCTAACAATATAATATCAACAATAATCATGCATTCAGAACATTTCATAAGGCATAACATTAAAAAAAGGAACAATCTTATTTCACTAGTCAAACTAAGCATGGGATTTCACTTCCTATATTCCAAGTCTAGTATGCAATTTGAGGCCAGGTTTGATGAACTTATTCGAGGTCTAAAACTGCATTATAAAATTATGTAAGACCACTAAATATGATAATGTTTTTTCACTACCCCACTAAAATTATGTAAGACCACTAAACTGCATTATAAAATTATGTAAGTCCAGGTTAATTTATTCAGTAGACCACTTCTACTCCTATTCCAAAATCAAATGATCTCATTTTGTTGACATTGATTTAATTGTAAATATTAATTTTCTATGTCATTGTCTTCTCCTGTACTCTTTATTAATTTATTATATTTTGGGCCAGTTCTCGTCCTAACTAAAACACAAATTTTACTAACTAAAAATTACAGAGAACGAAAATTAACAAATTACCTAAAAATTAACAAAAAAAAATTAACAATCGACTAACCTTGAAATAACGTTGGGTCGCAGTTATGTTGCAGAGAACCAAAAATGGCAGAGAGGACGTTTATGTAACTATTAACCTAAAAATAAAATGGCGTCCAGTCAACACAGAGGACCAAAATGCTAAAGAAAAGCAATAAAAACAGAAACGATGAAGAAAATACCTTCTCAGTGGCAATGCGCAGTCAACGATGGTGTTTTCCAAAGCAAAATCCTCAGCAAATACAGAGTAGGCACAAGGACAGTGATGGCCAGATTTAGGGGTTAGGGTTTATTTTGAAATTACACTTTAGAGAGCAGTTAAGTCGTTAACCGCTCTCTAATATAATCTTTTAAAAGCGGTTGAACCAAAGAACTGCTTTGTAATCTTTATGAGAGCGGTTCCACGTGTTAACCGCTATCTGAAAAGTGGAACTTATGAGAGCGGTTACCAAATAACCGCTCTCCAAGCTAGTTTAAGAGAGCGGTTTAATCTCAACCGCTCTGATAAGTGATTTTAGAGAGCGGTTCCTTTACAACTGCTCTCTAAATTGTGCATTAGAGGGCAGTTTATATGCAACCGCTCTGAAAGGGTTAAATTGCAGAGCGGTTGAGCGTTAACCGCTCTCTTTATTTCTGATACAAAGCGGTTTTCACTAACCGCTATCTAGGATTGCGCTGCAAGAGCTCATTTTTGGCGTAGTGATATTTACAACATATATCTAAAAATACACACATGAATATACATTTAGATTTATATAATTATAAATAATTAATATTATAAAGTTCGGGGTGTTACAGAACTTATTTATTAAATCACACATATAAATGATGCATACAAGGATATGACTGTAAAACTGACTTAAGGGAGAATTCCTAATAGTTCATTTTATTATCAATAGAAATTTCTCACAAAAAAATATTATAGTTTCCTTATATATAAGATTATCATAATAATTAAATACTTATAGAATTAATAATTAATCAATAAAGGATCTATAACTTTTAACGATAATTTTGAGCTATGTATCAACTTAAAGACCTTGATCTGACCAACTAAATGAATAAATAAATAAGTTTCTTAAATCATTCATATGCTAAATAATTAAGATTTAATAGAAAAGAGTTACTTTATACTATTCTGCCATTAAAAAAAAATTACTGTTAGACGTCAACTTTAATTAACTTTTTTATGAGATTAGTTTTGAACTTACAAAGTCACACTTAAACGAGTATGCAAATTTTTTCTAAATACAAATTTTATTATTTGATAATTAAATTAAATAATTTAATTTAATCAAATCAATCTTTTTAACTGAGATATTATTATTATTATTTTCTATCACAACGAATATATATAATATAAAACAAATAAGCAATTGACATTTGGAATAAAATATTTGGTAATATGATTGCCGACGAAAATGCACAAGTACTGCATTCGAAAAAGTTTGAAAATGGAGGAGACTCACACGTAACATGCAAGTTTAAAAGGTAAATGATAGAACATGTTGGCAGACATATCACTAAGTCAAAAGTTTTTGAACTAATAGATGGAGACTTGGGAGAAAACATGCATGGATAGTTAAAATCAAATCTGATTTCATACATGGTCGTTCTTATTTTTCAGGAACAGTGCATCATTTGGTTACTTATAAAATATAACATATAGAAAAAAATAGATGGTTAACACAGTACTCTTCTTCTCGTCTCTTTAAAAACTTTAATTCAACGATTAAACATAATATGGTGAAAACAATTTATAATTAGTGCTTCTTCTAAACGCTAGAAAATATATTTGTGACAACCCTAAACCCTCAGCAAAACATGTTATTTTGCCTAAAAAAAATTTAAAATTTAGTGACAGTTTCAGATATTGATTTTGGGGAGTGTAAAAATTATAAAATCTTATTTCTAAAAGTTTAAAATTTTATTTTTAAAAACTTTTTTTTAAAAAATTAACAATTTTAGGTCTTTTTATTACAAAATAAAGAGCTCAAGATTATCTGTAAGGAAAATGTTAGCAACATAATTTTTAGTACTTTTTTAAATATATTATTAATTAAAATTTATTAAAAAATATAAAAATATGAAATAAAAATATTAATTTAAAAATGAAATAGAATTAAAAATTATAGAAATTATTTAAAATTATATTAAAAAGTATATTACATTAAATTAACCTTTGATATAAATCATCACCCCGAATTGGCCAAGTCTGAAACATATTTTTGGCCTTGGGATACGTCGGGTTCGGGTTCGGGTTCCGACGGTATTCAGTTTGCTGCCCAGCCCATTGATTGATTTATTTAATTATACTGAGAGTAGTTTCTTTTGATTTCGTTGGCTGATATTTTTAACATTTATTGAATTAAAAACAACTATGATCGCTATTACATTAATTAAATTGAAGGAAATTTGATCTTTTATTTTGTTCAATTGATTGATCATTTGATCATAAAGTTTTATCAAATTTAAATAATTTTTTTATACTGTTGTACGAATGGTTGTCCTTTCCAAAAATGACAAAATAAAATAAAAAATTATAATATACACAATATTGAAATAACCCTATTACAAATATGATAAAATCAATTTAAATAATATGGACATGAGAGCAAATAATAAAATAAAAAAATTTATTACATATTGTGACTTCGAATGTTCTAGATCATTGGCCGAGCTTTATTTATTTTTTTAAAAAAGAACAAATGATAAAATTGTAACGCAGGACATAACATTTGCATGTAAAAATTTTATTTTATATAAGCTTTTTAAAATTCTATAATATTTTAACTTTAAGCTTTCCATAATATTTTTTTACTGATCTTTTTATATTTTTATTTTTTACTTAATTCCTCTAAAAACTTTTATTTGGTCATTTTTTTTATTTGCTTCTTATGAACAAAACTAACTAAATGTACTAAATAGAAAATTTATAATTCTCAGAGGGACTAAAAAGAAAATTAAAATAAACCACTTTTTAACAAAAAAAAATATATTTTATAATTAAAAAAATACAAGATCAAATATAAAATTGTAAGTTTTTAAAGATATAAAATAATTAAGCTTATAATATATTAAATTTTACTTTATTGTTTATTAATTATGTCAGAATGAGATTAATTTAATAAACATTACTTACTAAATTTGTTACCCATGTTACTCATGCATCTAATACTGCTTCTACTTCTTTTTTTTTTTGTCTAGTTAAGAGAATAACATGCAGGTAAAAGAATGCAGAAATAAATATCTTTATTGATGTGAAAAAATTTAACTTATTAATAATTAATTTAACCATTTTTAATATTATAGATAATGCATATATATATATATATAATATTTTTAATAAATAAATTTATTTGAGCAATTAACAATTTTAAAAAAATTTCCTAATGTGTTTATTTTTATTTTTCATTACTAATTATTTGTTATTTTAAAATTTTATAAAATAAAAAATTATTCTAATTTAGAAAGGGAACTAAATATTGGACTAAATTATTTTTTAAAAGTTAGATATTTTAACACTTATATGTTAAAAGAAACCTAATTTTATAAATACTAAAATTAAATGTTTAGAGTAAAGCGTACAGAAAATTGATGAAATTAAAAAATTATAAATATCATAAAAAATATATAATTTAATTTTAAAAATAGTTATTTAAAAATAAAAAGAATATCAACCCTATATATATGTAGTGAACACTAATATCTTACAATATTTAACAATTCTTTTGTTATCCTTTCTCTCAATTAGTAGTTTTTTTAATTAAATTTGAATTTGAATAAATTTTTATAGAAAAATTAATATCAAAAAGTAATTTTTTATTATTTAAAAGTAACTTATAATTTTCAAGTTTTACAAAAATTTAATAAAAGAATTTCTAAAAAATAAAGGTATATAAGTTAATTTTAACTTAAAAAATTTTGTTGTTTTTAATACTTAATTTTTTATTCCTATAAAAAGTATGTCTAAATTGAGTCTAGGTTAATAAAAATTAATTTTTACTATTAACAAATTATTTAATTCTATATTATAAAATATTGATTTAGTTTTTTAATACTTAAAAGACAAAAAAAATAAAAAATACAGCTCCTTCTCTCCCATTTCATTGGGGGGGGGGGGGGAATTTTTGGTATCAAAGTTAAAAATTAAATCTTGAAATTTTAAGGTAAAACTCTTTAGTAATAATATTATTTTTAAGTTTTAAAATTTGTTGAATATTGTTAAATTTTGAAGTTTTAAATATAAAAGGGAAAAAAAGTTAAAGTGAAATAGCTAAACTCTAGTTTTTTAAATATTTCATGAAAAGAAGTTATTTTTAATAAATTTCTTAAAATGTTGTTTGTCTCAATTTTTATTTTTTACAAAGAGATATTGTAAAAATATTAGGCCAACTATATCACTTTCATACTTTCATGTCATCCTTGCTGGCCTTTGATTCCTTGTGAATCCGGGAAATTCGCAATCAACATGAAACAATAGTTTGACTTGGTCAAGATTATCAATATCTCCATTATCATATCCCAAAGTCACACATGATCAAACATTTATTTTTGTTGTCTGGATACCTCGGAAAATGACTTTTTTTCAATGTTATTTCCACATTTTTTCAAAACAAAAATTCCATCAACTTTTAAATATCAATGAATTTAGATGCATGTAATATTGAAAACTAAATATATACACTTATATTTCATATTTTATATTAAATGTATTTCATTCACTGCTTGTTTTTAACCGTTTAAAATATATAATAATTTCAAAGATTAATTTTACAAAATTAATGAATTAAAATCTAAGTGTTTTTAAAATAATATTATGTAACCTTATTTTAAATTTTAGAAGTTGATGGTATTTTGTTGTGCAAAAAATTAGAGTAATAAATTTTAATATCATTTAATATAAAAATACATACAACATATAAGATTTGACACGAGTTTGTTGAATGTGGAATGAATATAAATTTTTGGTAAATAAGTGGAGTTTTTATTTAATATTACGAAAAAATAATAATATGAAGCTTACGTGTTTAAATTGACAATAATAAAAATTATATATTGCAGATATTAGTGACATTTTAAAAAAATTATACATATTTAAATCAAATTTCATCACCCTCTTGATAGGGTATTTCAACATTTTGAAGGAAGGCCCCAAAAGTCTACACAACCAACAAATTCCAGCTGTAAAATAAAATGTCTTTCACACAATGGCATTGTAATGCACGAGTGAAAGAAGACAATAAGAAAAAACAATGCATTTGATGAATAATATAATAAACAAAGAAAGAGCTAAAAATAAATACAAAGAATAAGTGTAAAAACTAAAAATATAAATTTATTTGGATAATTCATTCTCAAATAAGTAATAATATTTTTATTTTAAAAACTAAAAAATCAAAGAAGGTTGTATAAATGATTAAAATATGATAAAGTTGAAGTGATCTATTTAATTACTATAATTATATTAGATAAATTACTTAAATTTCCTAAAAATGAAAATGAAAGGAGAAAGTTTAGATTAAAACAGCAACTTTAGACCTTTTAAAACTATATTTTTCTTCAAATTCTGTTTACGTGGATTAAATTTTAAAAATTTAAATATAGGTTGACGACAAAAGACTCGTTATCATAAGGAAAAATACATGTTTTAAAAGTAATATAATGATTTAAGAGAGATGAAGCAATCTCTTAAGTATCCTTTTCGTAAATTATTTTGATATTTAGCATTAAATATAATTTTAAAATTTAATTTAACTTCAATTTTGAAATTTTAAATTTATTTTTCAATCTTAAAAGACTTATCTCTTTAATTTAGTCGCATATAATATAATAGAATATTGTTGATAGTAAAAATATTGTTTATTTGATCAAGTAATGTTTTCAATTGTAATTGTTAGATATTTTCAAATTGAATTTAAATAATAGAACAAGGCGTAATGAATCGACAGTCAGATAGAGAGTAACTGGTCATAGAAAATTAATAATATAAAAAATTTAATTAAATATTGTTAAAATTAATGTAACTATTATTAACCTTTGATCTTATGTTATTATTTTTTCTTAATTATTGATTTATTGTAGAGTATATCATCAACACTTAATCGTATTTAAACTCTTCAAATTCTTATTCTTATATTATAAAAATATTTTATTAATTTATGATTTGATAAAATAAGTTTCAATTTACTTTTTAAATATAAATAATAAAAAATATTTCTTATAAAAAATTTAAAGACAAAATATGGGTAAAAAATGTTTTTCTTTTAGAATATACTAAATTTTAATCTTTATAAAATTATTTTTCTATCTTCTACAATTTTTTAAATGATTAATGACATAAATATTGTTACATGTCAAATTTTATATCATATATATATATATATATATAAGGCTAAAAATGTCTTATTAGAATGAAATGATTGAGAAATAGAACTGTAAGAATAGGGAAGGGGATGGGTTGGGGTGGGTGACCAATGAGAAGAGAAGAGTGTTAGAGGAGATGGAGGAAGTGAGAAAAAATGGTTGGAGGTGCTGCCACACTTACTCTATGGGTCCCACCTCACATTGAATGCCGTTGTTTCTGCATTGCCCCATGCCACACTCACAGTGTTTCAATATTCATGCTATGCTCGACTCTACTCTAGTTCTGTAGTTCAATTTCATTACTCCCTTTAAATCAAATTATCAATTTCAAAACCAATGTTCTAATTCTAATATCTTATTATTAGTATTACCCAATTTTATTTCACTAATGGAACTCACCGATGCTCCTCCACCTCGTCGCGTTCTTCTCATCTCAGCCGGTGCAAGCCACTCCGTTGCTCTTCTCTGTAAGCTCTTTCCGTCTCGTTTCTAGAAATTGAATGGAATCCCTCTTTCGCTTCGGTTCTTTATTGGTTTTGATCCTCTGCAGCGGGCGACGTGGTGTGCTCGTGGGGTCGAGGAGAGGATGGTCAATTAGGGCATGGTGACACCGATGATAGACTCTTACCTACGCGACTCAGTGCATTAGATGCTCAACAAGTAGATTCTCTGGCTTGTGGAGCTGATCATACCCTTGCTTATTCTGAGTCACGCGTTCAAGTATATAGTTGGGGATGGTATGCAATCTTTCCTTTCAACTTGTTTCTTTTAATCACTGTGCTCAGAAATGCACTCTTTGCTCTTGTAATTTTCCATGTAAACAATGAATCCAAGCTTGGTTAGTGTGACTGTATTTGATCCTGAATTGTTTTTGTTTTTGTAGGGGTGATTTCGGAAGGTTGGGTCATGGTAATTCCAGTGACTTGTTCATTCCTCAGCCTATTAGAGCATTGCAGGGTCTAAGGATAAAGCAAATTGCCTGTGGGGATAGCCACTGTTTGGCAGTTACCATGGAAGGCGAGGTCCAGAGGTTTGTATTTCTTTGCCAATTTTTAGGGTTTTTTGGTTCATTGAATGTATGTGTTCCGATTGATACTCAGTGTGTAATTTGCAAACATGAACCCTGAATCGGTTGTTTAATTCTCTTGTTCTCTGACCTTTGTATTTTTTTTTCCCTCTTTCCCTATACACATTGAAGTTGGGGGCGGAATCAAAATGGTCAACTTGGACTTGGCACCACAGAGGACTCTCTTGTGCCACAAAAGATTCAAACATTTCAGGTACACTTTTTTGAGGCATTTTGTCAAGGTTATATGTGATAAATAAAACTGTGAACCCGTTATTGATAATCAATACACAATGATAAGTTACCTTTACCATATATTTAATTGCTTCTCATTCATCCCTTTTTTGAAACAATTTGAAAAGGGATATATGTCTCTCTGTCTGTGATGGGACTCCCGACAGATGAATAAAGGAAAGCCAACAGAAGCAAGACAAAGCAATTAGATAGAATTAGACAACTAAAACTGTTTGGTGGTTAAACAGTTGAAATAGATAGAAGCAGGGGCATAGCTTAAATAGGGGAAAGAGAAGAAGAGAGGGGAGTAAGAATTGTTAGGTTTTGGAAACTGAGCAGTAACTCAGCAGTAAAAGGAAACTGTTTATTGAAGAGAGAAAACCTTGGAAGAAACTGCATATCAAACGACGGATTCCAGTCCTCCAACAGGGGAAGACTCTCCTGGAATTACAACTCAAACCACTCGGGTACTGCTAAACGTAGATATCAATCCAGTCCAGGCCTTCGGCCATCCAAACCCTTCCTCCCAAATCTTCCCTACCCTTCTCTGCTTGACACCCTTTGTGTAACGTTTCCCCACTCTCCCTCAATCATGCCAGAATCATACCCTCCCTTCATCATTTGCCACCTGTCCTTTCTGTTATGACCCCCATTCTCTTCAGTAACCAGATTTCCAGCTGTTTCGTTATTGCCTTTGTGCCCCCCACCTTTGCTTGTTCCAGACTCATCTATTTTCTTTTTTCTCTCATACAATTTCCTTCCATACACGAACATATTTGCACCTTATAACTCTGTACATTCCAATAACTTTTACTTATGTTCTTATTCCTTGAATGCCCTGAAGATCTACTTTTAGCCTCTATAAATTCCCCCTTCTTCCACTCTTTAATGATTTCACACTCATTACAAAACATAGTAGCAAAGTTAATATTTCGCACAAGATTCCTGACACTCATTTGTTATTCATCATTCTTGCCCTTTTTTTGCCAAAGTTTAAGAACTCTCATATTTATGCTGGGTGCTCTTTCATGAGGCCTGCTCAGTACATAGCCTCCATTACATCCCACCCTATTTTGCTTGAGTTGCTTATCTTTACTGCCTTCCTGACTGTCTGGGTCTACTAATTCTTTCTACATGTGCTAGATCCCTCAAAGAAATTACTAGCAAAACAATATACAACATCATAAGGTGAATTGGAGCATTTTTTATGCTCACACTTCCCACTTCCCTGGCCCTTTTGTTGGTTCTTTTTCTTTTGGATATGAAGCTTGGAACTGAATAGTAGGGAATTTTGATCAATCAATCTTTTGATCTTCAGGAGTATCCCCCACTTCTGATCAGTAACATTTTGCATTTCACAAGTATCCCCCACTTCAAACAATTGAAAGAGATAAGCAGCTAAGGACCGAAAAAACAAAGAACAGCAGCAATTGTAGTTTTGTTATGAAATTAATAGTCACATTATATTGTTAATGTCTTAAACATTGAAAAATATAATGCATCAAAGAGTTATTTCATTAACTATTGAAATTGAACACATTTTAAATTTTCTATTGTTATAGGGAGTACCTATCAAAATGGTTGCTGCAGGTGCAGAACACAGTGTGGCCATTACTGAAAGTGGAGAACTGTATGGATGGGGTTGGGGCCGATACGGAAACTTGGGGTTGGGAGATAGAAATGATCGTTGGATTCCTGAGAAAGTTTCTTCTGTTGATGTATGTCCTCAAATTGGTGTTATCTTACCTTTCCCTATTAGCCTTTGATTATATCAATTATAATTTGGAATATATGTGATTTTATATATTGTTTGATTTCTGAAAAAGTTTGACTTGCTGCTTAGTTTAATAGAAGAGGCAGCATTTCCAGGTATTAACTTTTGTGATAACTATCAATAGGTCTAGAAAATATTGTTAAGATTCATGAATCATGAGAAATCACCTAATCAGTGTAAATGCATACTAATGGATGGAAAACTTCTGTTCTGCTTCCCCTTCCCTCCCTTGCCTAAATCTTGCTTGTTGAAAGTTGCAGTGTGACAATATGGTCATGGTTGCTTGTGGTTGGCGGCATACAATTTCTGTTTCATCTTCTGGTGGCTTATACACATACGGATGGAGCAAATATGGCCAGCTCGGACATGGAGATTTTGAGGATTATCTTGTTCCTCACAAGCTTCAAGCCTTGAGTGATAAGTCAATTTATCAGGTTCTCCTTCAATTTTATGTCAAGTTGGTGTCTAGGTGGCAGGTTCTTATATTATTTGGATGCATTGGTTAGTAGGTTGTATCTTGCTCCAGTCCCGTTTTTAAATGCTGGGATTTTTTCTAGTGGGGAATGGACTGGAAATACTTCTAATATAAGGGTTCCGTCATATTTATAATGTGTTAAAGACAAGTGAAAAATTGGTCCCACCAAATCTTGTCCTATGCTTAAACCTGCCCTGGGTGCAATATATTTGTTTTTAGATATAGTGATTATAGTTGTTTGGTTTTGCCCTGAACTTTGCTTGGACTTCTTTCAGGTATCAGGTGGTTGGAGACATAGTATGGCACTCACATCTAGTGGAGAACTCTATGGATGGGGTTGGAATAAGGTTGGCTGTAATTTTTTTATTCTCCCTATGTTCATGTGATATTTGCATTTTAACAAGAAATACTTGTTGATTTATGAACAGAACAGAGGATAACATTTGATGACTGGTAAAAAAAATGCTTATTCATGTATGCAGAGAAATGAATATATTCTATTTTTTTTTATTTTAAAAAATTGGCTTCAGACTTGATTCTTTATCAGACAATCACAAGTCTTGTATTATTAACATGTGTTTGGAAATTTGTGAACTATTTTTTCTTTTATTGCAGTTTGGACAGGTTGGAGTTGGTGATAATGTTGACCACTCCTCTCCTGTGGAAGTGAAGTTTCCACATGATCAGGTACTTGATTGAAACTGCACGACTGTTCTTCCCATTCTTTTGGAAATTTTCAAACTTTGTATCTTAAGAAGTCAGTGTCTATCTTCAAGCAATCACTATCTTATTTTATTTTTACTTGCTTTTGTTTGGCTTGGCAGAAAGTAGTTCAGATCACATGTGGGTGGAGACACACTATTGCTGTTACAGAAAAAGAAAACGTATATTCTTGGGGAAGAGGCACAAATGGGCAACTGGGGCATGGGGATACCATTGACCGGTAATTGCATGTACAACCTGAATAAAATTTGTTTGGACTTTTTGACAGGCCTTCGTCTTTCATTTCAATGCTTTTCTGTCTTTCAAATGCATGCTGAAGGCACTTAAGCGATATTCTTTTATTTTGTTCATAAAAGTTATGTTTGAAACAATTAATTAGTTACTATCTTTAACCTTTTTTCTTTGGTTATGACAACACGGGGGTATGAGCCTATAACCTGCGAACTATCCAATCTCATTACTAGCCCATTCCTAGTGGCTTGTTAATTGTCCTAACTAAATTGTTTTATTGAACTTCGTAAACTCTATATTGGAAATAGAATCTAATACCATCATTTTGGTAATCGCTGCTGTTATTAATGTTAGAATTTGGATCAACGATCTTAATCATGAAGTTCTTATGCTTGAGGTATTGGTGCTGCTTTGACCAAGTTTCGGAAACTAAAAACTAGCTTGTTCAATGTAGCATGTAAATAAATTATATCAAACTTTGTTAACCATTAGAATAGAGCTTTGTTAACTAATTGCTACATTCGTTGCACCATATTGGTACCCTTCTCTTTTATCAATTTTTTATTTATTTATTTTAAATCATGGATATTTGAATACGCTTTGAATGCTTTTTGTTCACCCTTGAAAATAATATTAAAAAAAAGGTTGATTTCCAGTTATTACCTTGTTCATTTAAGTCTTTAGTTCATAGTGTGATTTTGGGATTTGTAGAAATTCTCCGAAAATTATTGAGGCATTGAGTGTTGATGGATCTTCTGGGCAGCAAATAGAATCCTCAAACTCCGATGTATTATCAGGTGCTTTGTTATGCTCATCAGTAATTTTGTTCCTTTATTGATATTAATACCATTTGGTAGTGTAATTTAGATTTATATCTTTTGTTTTATGTTTATACAATTTCTTATCATCCTGGCTTATTTGTTTTTCCCTTAAACAGGGAAAGCCTGCTCATCCTTATCCGAGAGATATGCAGTTGTTCCTGATGAAACTGTAAGTGTGTCTGAAGTAAAGGCCGACTTTTATGTTACGAATAACATGGATCTTTGCTCATAGTTTAGGAAACTTAGAAAGAAAATGGCAATTTCAGCCTGTGAGGACTGTAAGAAGTTTAGGCGCTGACATGGCCCTTTGACTTGGTATAAAGAGCAATTTTTGCGTGAGCATAGTGTCTATAGGTACAACTAATTAAAAGCTCAAGTTGCATTAAAATAAAATGTCTGCGTTGAAATATTTGTTAAAATTTATTTTAATATAATCTTTAATTTTTTTTATTGATTGTGCCTATAGGCATTGTGTTTACACGGGAATTGCTTTGGTACGTGAGTTATGCATTTCATGTGAAGATTAGAAAAACTGATTTTGTCATTGAAATGTATGATTTGGCAGGTCTCAGGACAAACTGCTAATTCAGGCGGTGGAGATAGGCTTGATCTTAGTGTCCCAGAAACTGATGTCAAACGAATCCGAGTTTGATATACTAAATTTTGGTTAGATGAAAATGATATGATGCATTGAATTGATGTCTCATCAGTCCATTGGAGCCACTCAGCTGCCACTAGTAATTTGGCTTTCAACATCATGATTGTAAATTGTAGCCTTATGAGAAATGCTACCAACAAACTGTAACACCTTTTTCTAATACGTTCTTTAGTATTTGTTAAAATTTGTTGAGACACTGAAATAATACGTGAGACTCATTAAATAGAGAATGGGGTTCACATTATTTTGTGAGTCTCAATAAATTTTATTCAATAACAAAATGTGTTCAAACTTCAAAGGAGTGTGTAGAAAGAAAGTATTAGCATTTCTAGTGATATTATAAGAATCATTTCATGTGATCTCCCAATTCTATATATTATCAATCAACAAGTATAAGTCTTGCCTTGATCTTGGGCTCAATTGACAAGGGAAGGTAAGTATATTATATAAAAGTTGTTTTAGTTATAGGATTTTTTTTATTTAAAGATATTAATTCGTTTTCTTATTTTCTTTAATTTTTAGTTATATGTTTATTTATTACTTCTTACATATTTTAACATGTCATGTTCTTTTTTTCTAGTTATTTTTATAAATTTTTTAAATAAATAACAAATGAAGCATATTAATTTTAACAAATTATAAAATACGTACATTGTTATATCTACCAAGTTAATAGAGAAATAAATATACATTGATTTTATATTTTTAAATACTATTATTTACTTATTTATTAATTTAATGGCATTTTGATCTTATTATTCTGTTTTAATAATCAAGAAATAATGATTGAATGTTGATTTAACTTAACAATTGTGTTTTATTGATTGATTAAATTTTTATTTATTTTAGCAATACTCGTATTAGGTGTGCCAAACTTTTTTAAAAATTTAGGATAAAAAAATAAAATTAAAGCAAATATAAACGGTCATAAATTGTTTAAATTAAGATCAAGTACTTAGGCACGAATTTTTTACACAAATATTATTAAAAAAATAAAAAATTACAGAAATAAATTTAGGAAGAAATTATTTACTAGACTAAACCCATTTCCTGTAGCAAAAAATAGAAGTGCAGAATTCGGTTCCCACTTAGTTTTTTTTTTCGTTTTTAAAATTTATTTTATGATTTTATATAATAAAATAAATATTATTAATTAAAATATATTTATATATTTATATTTTGATAAAATAAATATTTATAATATGTTATTCTAATAAATATTTATAAATAATTTGTTAATTATATATACTAAAATAATTTTTATTATTTGAATTATGTTTATATTTTATATTATTTAAAAATAAATAAAATAATAATATTATTAATTTTAAATATTTATTAAAATATATTTGACATATTTAAAATAATAAATAATATTTTTGTTTTTCTTATTATATTATTTAATATAATTTTGATTTTTTGAAAATGATATTAATATTATATTCTGAAATTATATTTTTAGTTATTTAATATTATATTATTTAAAAAAATAAAAATTACAATAATAATTTATTGAATTTTAAATTTGTATAAAATAAAAATTATAATAAAAATTTATTTAATTTTATATATTTATAAAATAAGTAAAAGTATTAAATAATAATTTATTTATTTATTTAGAGATATTAAGGTTTATTAAAATTTAAACATAATTATTTATTTTAAAAAATATAATATTAATATTAATAAACATAATTAAATAATATTATGTAGTATCTTATATATATAATTATATATTTAATTTAAATTACAAATACTAAAAATTGAAAAGTTGCAATAACATTCATAAAATTAAAAATAACATTAAGAAAATTTCAAAATAATAACAATAACATAAATCATGGCAGGAACTAGAAGCTTAAACGATATTTGGACATGTTTTCTTTGTATGACCAAGGGTATGACAATAAGAACAATTTTTTGTCCGACTTTGTTGTTCTTTAATGTCCATTTCTATTCTTATCCTACTGGACTTCGGTTGACCCTTTGAAGTTCTTTTCAGCTCTGGATTTGGATACAAAGTTGGGCCCGTGTAAGTTGGCCAATAGTCTTCGTGTCTGAGTTCTCCAAACTGACATTCGTATACCTTAGAAACTTGTTGTAAGGTATACACGGGAGATATGTAGATATCAAAGTTATGATGTGTGTGTAAGCATGAAACAAGTAGATGTGAGCATGGGATGTGAACTTTTTGAAACTTGCCACAATCACATCAGATTTCATCTAACCGTACTGTAAATCTTCCTACGAGTCGAATTTTTGTCGGATGTTGCGTTTCTTCGACTACAAATCTAGTGCTTATTTTGTCAAAGAAGATGACTCTATGAGTATTCGCCTTTGACTGTGCATCTTGAATTACTTTAGTTGCAACCTCCGAGTACATATTTCCAGCATTAATCATTGCATCTACTTCCCTGTTTTTATTAATGAAGAACTTATTGCAACAGGTGTATGTTGCCATGATCATTGAGCAAATTGGTAGGGTTCTAGTTTTTTTAAAGACCAAATTGATTGACTCTGCTAGGTTTGTTGTCATGTGTCCCCAGTGTCGTCCGTTGTCCCATGCCAGTGTCCATTTTTTCTTTGGAATGTTGTCCAACCATTGTGCAGCTTCAGGATTATTATCTTTTACTATGTTGTAATAATAAAAGAATCTCGGTTCAGTATCCCATATGCTAGAAACAAGATTACAAATTAAATTAATATAACTAGCTAAGCAATTGTATAAAATATTAATGATAATATAGAGTACGTAAAAAATTAAAATTACCCATATTAACGACATCTTTCTACAGTGCATCATTTTTTAATCGTCGCATAAAGTTTTGTGCAATGTGTCTAATGCAGTAGACATGGACAGAATTGTTTTCTGTCCAACCATTTCCATTTTTGGAGTATGCACTTCTTATGGTCTCGTGACGATCTGAAATGAGGCACAACCCCTCTTGCGAGGTTACGTACCTCCTTAAGTTTTTTTTAAAAAAGAAGCATGCATTGGTAGTTTCACCTTCAACCACAGCAAAAGTAATGGGAATTATGTTATGTACTCAATTTCTAGATGAAGTCCAGAACATACAGTTGCATTGCAAGCAACTGTCTAGGTAACTCATGGTATGACTCCTCCCAATTTCTGAAGATATTTTCAATAGCATGTTGTTTCTCCAACCATCCCTTTCTATGGCTGATTGTGTAACTCATTGTGGACTTTATGTGCGCCAAGATAGTTGCGATAGGTGTGGATGGATCAATCTCAATAATTTTACGAATGGTTTGAGAAATCATTCATGATCCCAACTTGTTATGATCCTGTGAAATGAGTAGGGAAGCACATGTGTGACACCATTCAAGCTTTATTATTTCTCAGTGTTGCTCTTTGGTGCGCAATATAGTGCGACATCTCCAGGCACAGACGTTATGAACGCATTCCACGACAAGTCTAGTTGTGCTTGACATCTTCACCTTATAAGTGCAATGATTGACAATGTGAAATCTATTTATAGCATCTTGCACTTGTTCTTTTGTTAGGAAGCGCTAACCAACAAATAGTTTTCCAGACGGATACACTACCATTTCACGATCAAGGACATGGCCAAACTCAGAGTCATGTTCTTGTATTTGAGTGGGAAAGTCTAGAAAATGTGGAGGTGGGTTGTATAATGGTAATGACTGTAATGGTGGAATATTTGGAAGTGGGAGGGAGTCTTCTTCATCATCATATTGTTGAGATATGATTTCATCTTCGTCTTCGCCAAAAGGATCAAAAACTTCTTCGATTGGAAGACCCACAACAGCATGTTCTTCAATGGGGGTTTCTTCAAGAGGCTGAGAGAGTAAGGTTTGCTGAAATGATTCGGAGGGTATTTCGTTGAGGTCCATGAATGGACTACTTAAAAGTTGTGTATAGGACTGAAGGTCAGAATTCATATCATATGTTGGAGAAGATGAAAATTTGGTTACAAGATGTGCTCAATGAATCGAGATATGGAACAACAGACATGAGCTGACAATAATAGGTCGTCTAATGCAAGGCCCATTATGTCACACACAAGAATACATAGAATGGTATATTGTCAATTCCATATATTTTCTATCTGTGCCACCACTACTACAAGATCTAAGGAGGAGCGACCAACAACTAAGGACTACCAACACATTTGAAATCGGTATGACTTTCACATCATCGTACCATGAGACTACATTAATTCCTTCGAACATTACGTCACAAGTAAACATAATTAACACAACACATTTGTTTGCAACAACATCGGAGGATTTTTTTACAAACTTATTTGGAGTTGATTTTACAACTCCATCTTCGGCAAAAACTTACATGTAGTCTCTTTATCAACCGGATTTTGCTAATGAATCTGGTAATTCATCAAATGTATTTCAACAACTAGACCTTCTTGATGATCCAAATCCTCCACAAGTTCATCTTGAAATTCCAAAGCAACAACCACAACGACAAAACCCACCATGTCACAGACATCGCCCTCGTTGTGGAACTGGTCATCATTACGGAGATAGTTAGTTATTAATGTTGTTATGAATTTATTATCATTTTTATTAATGCATTTTGTATTCATCAATGTTACCTTAATAATATGAAAACGTTCATTTTAAAATATTTGTCTTAAGTTTAAATAATTAACTTATAATTTAATATTTTATTTACATTTTAAAAATAAATTTTTTATTTTAAAATAAATTTTATTAAAAATTATAATAATAAAGTTTTAGGGTTTATGGTATTAAAAATTATAATATTAAATAATGTGATTTTTAAAAAAAACTAATTTAATTAAAATAAAATTTTTATTCAAAATATCATTTTATTACATTGATATTTAAAAATATTAACTCAAAATTACATATTTAAATAAATAAATAAATAGAATAATATTTAATATATTTATTTAATTTTTACAAATATTATTATTATTGTTTTTGTATAAATAATTTAAGCATTAACATTACTATCTAAAATAATATACTTATTATTTAAATATTTTAATTAATTTTTAAAAATTATCTAAAATAATTTACTGATTACTTAATTATTTTAATTATTTTTTAAAAATATATTTATTATTTTTCTAAAAATATTATTTATTATCATAAATATATTTGTAAAATTAATATTATTATATTTTTATTCATTTTTAAATAATATAAAAATATAAACATAATTAAAATAATAAAAATTATTTTATTATATATAATTAACAAATTATTTATAAATATTTATTAGAATAACATATTATAAATATTTATTTTATCAAAATATAAATATATATATTTTTTATTTAATAATGTTTATTTTATTATATAAAAACATAAAATAAATTTTTAAAAAAAACTAAGTCAGAATTCGGTTCCCTGCACTTCTATTTTTTGCTACAGAAAATAGGTTTAGTCTGATAAATAATTTCTTCTTAGGTTTATTTTTGTAATTTTTTATTGTTTTAATAATATTTGTGTAAAAAATTCACTTAGGCACCACGTTTTAAAAATAATTTAAAATAATAAATGGGCTTTCCCTTGTCTTTACGTACTTTTCGTGTTTTGTAAATAAAAGAAACATTGTTAGCACATTCTTTAAGTGTTTAAAGTTTTTATCATATTTGAGATGTAAAAGTATAATAAATATTTTTAATAACATTTTAACATAAATATTTACTTAAATCCACTCTGAAGAATTAAGATTCATATTTTACATAAAATAATGATAAAAAGAGAAAGAAAAAAAGTTGTTCTCTTCTCTCTCATAATTTCTTGCCAACATAGAAGGGAAAAGAATAAATGTGCTACCTAGAAAACATTGGGATGTGTGTTATTTTTCATAATTTTCTTAAAAAACTTTATATTGGCAAATGCTAACAAGTAGTTTAAATGTAACTTTTAAGAAATAAAAATAATTTTTTTGTGAAAATATAATAAATACACCTCTTTTGTAATTTTTAATGCGATCTTATATAATTTTTAATAAACATTCTTTTTACGTTTAATTCCTTAACTATTGTCTTTTAGCAAAAACATTCTTTATATTTCAAACAAGGCATAATATGATTAAAAGTGGTAAACATATAATAACAAAAAAAAAGTTGGTAAACATAATTTAATAATAAAAATATATTAAAGAGAATGCTGACAAAAAAATTACTAACGACATTCTCTCATGAATGAAATTTATATTTATATTTATTAAATTATATATTTTTTATACATGTTAATTTCAATTTTTAGAATTAAATTTAAATATTTAATAATAATAAATTTTATCAAAAAATTATTATAATTTTATATATTTAATATAATAAATATTTTTGATAAAATTTTATTATATTTACGTATTTTAACTCAATCACAAGGATTGAAATTAACAAAACTATTTTTTTTAGAGGTTTACTAACCTCAAATTCTAAAATTAAGTTTAAGCATTTTAAAACTAATTTTTACAAAAATTAGTGTATAAGAATAACAATTTTTTTTTATTAAAAAACGTTTTTTATATTAAAGTTATAAAATGTATTATTTTTTTTAAAATACATAAATGCTAATTTTAACATTTTTATTTTTATTATCAAAAAAATATTTTAAATGCTATGATACAAGAGGACTCACCCATAATATATTAATCATTTAAAAATTTTGTTATATTTTTAATTTTTTAAACTATTTTAAATACGGCCTTTTGTGTTAAAAATATTAAATTTTATTTTTTTCCTTTATTTTTTAAATACTATTCATTTTATCTTTTTTTTTCCCCTTTCTCTTATTCATCCTCTTCCTTCTTTTTTTACCCAACAATTGTGACCTTTAACTTATCATATGAAAACCAATAAAGAAATAGCAAACAAAAGCCATCTCCTCCCAAACAAAGCACCATGGACTGCCACATCAAGACCCATATCACTGCTCGTCAAATCCTCTCCATGTAACCATCCTCACTGAAAATTGACAAGAACTAAATATCATCATGATCTGATATACAAAAAAGGTCAATAATAAGATTGGATATTACAATGTATTCGTTGCTTTACATTATTTTTGAGTAAAAACTACTTGGCTTTAACAAGGGACACATTGCAAGATTTACCCACAATTTAGAAACATAGGCTAAATTACTTGCAATTTTCGAATTATATGTAATAATTGTACTTATCCGTGAATTATAAACTTGATAATGCAATTATTTTGCCACGCTAATTACTTGTAGTTTTCAAACCACAATTAATGTCTATATTTTCACGTAATTAAGAAACTCTCACTAATGTCATACTTGTGGGTTTCTTGGTGAGCTATTACTTACAATTTAAGAATCCCTAATAATAATAATAATAAAATTATTTGAATATATATTTTCATTTGTACAGCATTACACATGATAAAAGTTTATTATAAATTTATATAATTTCATGTACATTTATACTATTAAATATTATAATTTCAATAAAAATTTATTAATTTCTATAATATGTTATGTTACGTAGGTTAGAAAATATTTGAATATATAACATTTAATGAACTGATAAATAAATTATAAATAAACATTTATTTATTTATTCAATATTTATATTTGTGTTCAACATAAATTTTGTAATTTTTAATTGTTATATACCTAAAAAATTTATTAAAATATTAGTTTATTAAAGAATAAATCTTTAGATAAACATTTGCGTTATTTTTTTTTAGAGGGGGGATTTGTTTCCGTGGGATAGAAATCATTATTTTTTATGCGTCAAAATAAACATACATAATGAGAATGAAAGTGTGAATGATATTTTAAACTGAATCTCCTAAAATAGTAAAAAAATAATAATTTTGGGGAAATCCTTTGAGGCAAAATCATTGATATAATTTTAGACTTTATTTTTTTTATACATTATTGCTTTTTTTAATTATAATATCAATTAATTGGAATATATAATCGATATGATTTTTAAATTTATTATCATACAAATAAATTTTTTTGTTGATGTGGTGATTTATAATTGAATAAATAAAAATTGTATACTATAAATATATTTTAATTTATTATTATTATTTTAAATAATTACGTTTTTATTTTCATTAAAACACTTGGTTTATTTTGTATTGAATATTAAATTTTATTAATTTTCTTGTTTTCAAATAATATTTTAAATCTTAATACATTGTATCAAATAAAAAGGTATATTTTCATATTCAAGATATTACAGATGACATGAAAATTTGAAAATCACTCATGCACGATGAAATTAAATTCAACGTTGATGGTTAGGATTGTCTTTTGTGATGTGAAGGTGTATTATATTTAAAAAAACACACTTTTAACTAAAGTAAATGTTATTCATTATAACTTGTATCCTACATTAATTAGAGAAATAACAATTTTTTTAATTTGATGTAATTTAATTGTTCAACTTAAATTTACTTATGAGCTTTTAACACGTATGAAAAATTAGTGTTAACATTGGAACACGTAAAAATTTTAGGTTGTTAACTTAATATATGTTTATAGATCTGTTAATATCATAGATTTAAAAATTGACCTAATCTTTGAAATTTTGAAATTCTCTCTTTCATTTTTAAATGATGTTTAATAGTTGAATCATTTTCTCTCTTCCTTCTAACATATTTATTAAAAAAAAGTGAACTATTTATAAGTAAAAATCTTTTACGTTATTTTTATTTAATCTATCTTATATGCATACACTCACCTGTATTTATATTTATTATATATTTAATGATTTACTTATTTAACTAAATATATAATTTTAAAAAATACATAAATATATAATAGTTTTTAAAGAGATATATATATTTACATAATTTAATAGCCTATTAAAAATCTTAAAGGAAAGTCATTAAAAAAATTAATAAGATAAATTAAACTTTTATAAAAATCAAACTTAATAAATAGTTTATTACAAATAATAAGTTAGATTTTAATTTTAAATTTATTAAATAAATCAGACTTATTTATTAAAAATTTAACTTATCTTAACATATTCTATTCTTACATTTTCCTTTACATTAATTATAGCCGTTAAGTAAATCTAAAAGTGATGGAAGGTATAAGAATTAAGTATATTAGGGGAAAAGAGTTGTGCTTATCACCTTGCAAGAATAGGTCATAACATTGCGGCTAGCTGAGAAATTAATGACACTAGTCTCCATTCTTATTTATTTTGTAAAAAGGGATCATGAAGGTATGGGTTATCCTAGACTTGTTAGTTTGGTTTAAAAATAATATTTTAAAATTCTTAAAATCAATCCTAAAAACTAAAAAAATATTCACAAAATATAAATCTAAAAATACAAAAAAAATAAAATTCATACATGATAAACTTGCTATTTCTTCCGTAAGGCAAAGCAAGTTGACACAGAGCGAGACGGAACAAGTGAAAGAAAAGGTAATAAGGCCTAACCAGTGAGTACTAACCACCAAGTAGAAGAACAAGGAACCGAAAAAAAAAAGGGAAAAGGAAAAGCAAGAAAAAAGAGAAGAAAATTAAAGTGAAGCACAGGTCAGATTCTACCGTTCCTTGTATCCTCTGACGGTCTTCCCTCACCGCCATCTCCACCGTACACGGAGGATACCACCGCACACCGGATCTCTCTCTCTCTCTCTGGACTCTTTCTCTGCCATTCCTCACCATGAACGATTTCGACGGCCTCTTAACTACCGATTTCGGGTTCAAACCCCAAGGCAAAGCAGCCCCAATGGCTGCATCCAAACCCCAATCGTCTTCTCTCAACTTCGATTTAGGTTCCCGATCCACTCGCTCCTTCAACGATTCTGTTAACGCCGCTTCCTTCGACGATCTGTTCGGTGCGCACGCCAAATCGGACTCATCCTTCAATTTGGACTCTATGTTTCGTGCCTCCTCGGATTTCGCTTCCAAGTCTGTTAACTTGCCGGTGAACGATAAACCGGTCTTCGACAAACCGGTCTACGACGACGACGATATCTTTGACGGCGTTCCCGGTCTCAAGAGCTCCTCCTCAAAGGTCTCTTACGACAGCGTTTTCGCTGCGGGAGGGAGCAACGCCGCGTTCGACGATCTTCTCGGCGGGTTCGGTAAGTCGAAGAAATCGGAGGAGGAGAAAGGTGTCGCTGATTTTGACGATTTGATCCCTGGATTCGGGAGCAGTAAGCCTTCAGCTGACAGGTATGGTTAGGTTCTTACGTGCGTGCATGTTCAAATGCGTTTTAGTGTCTGTAGCTTAGTCTCTTACATGCATATGATATAGCTTAGTGAATGTTGTGTGCTGAGAACTGTAGTTTATTGATCTGTTTGAAACCTTATTCGTGTGTTGAAAGAGCGTTGGATTGTTACTATAACATAAATTGAGTAGAAATGCTAAAATTTTATAACTACGAAATTATTGGACTTCTGAGAAAAAGAAAACAAAAAAGCTACTAAAAGTTGAGTACCGTGCTCTTTGTTTGAATGTAACTTGCACAAAGTTATAACAGAATGTTCCATTGAAGGGTTTAATAAGCTCTTGTCACTATGTGAGGCTTAATTGCACTTTTGGTCCTTATACTTTAACTTATGTGCAATTTTAGTAATCTAAGCTCTAATTGCTCACATTTAGTCCATCAATTTTTTCAAATGTTTAAATTAAGTCCTCCACCTTAAGATAAATGTTTTTATTATATTTTATTTTGTAATTTTTTTACTTATTTGTATAAATCAATAAAATGTTATACCTCTATTATATTTTTATTAATTATCGGATAAAATTTTGGATGGAAGACTTAATTTGAACATTTAAAACACTGGAGGGATTAAATATGAGCAATTAAAACTAGGGAAGCAAAATTGCATACAAGTTAAAGTATATGGACCAAAAGTGCAATTAAGCTTATTGGTGATTAGCTCTATTAGTGAATCGAGTCAATTTAGAATTGTAATAATTGTCTGATATTTGTGTTTAAACTTATGTGGTGAAGATATATCATTGGCAGCAATCTTTTTGGTTCTGGAATTTTGGATTATCTGTGTATCTATGGAATATCATCTACTATGTCTTTTCATAGGCCTTTATATAGCAATCTTCTAAAATTATGTTGATACTTTTGCATATAAAAGTTCACTGCCCATGATATATGGAATATGTGAGGAAATAATTTGCTTACTGGTTATTGTTGATTTGTTGCAAATAAACTTGGAATCACAAGTCACTAGCCTATTAATGTCATCAGTAGATTTCTTTCTGATTTATTTTTTACTGTCTAAATTTGATCTTTGTTGTTTGGAACAATGGAACTTGAGGTAGCTATTCTGGAATATGCCTAGATTGCAGGGTTGATTTGGTAGGCTAAGGGATGCCTTCTGCTGATTATGTTTTCTCTCCTCTTGTATGTTTTGCACAAACTGTCTGTTTGACTGCCAAGATTCAGGCGTATTGTTTCTAGGAGCTTATGGTTGTAGGTCGTGCATTAATTCTTTTTAAATAGATTTTCATGCACATTGATTTTCTTGTGCATTTTGAAATATGTTATTGTTTGTATGGTGTCAATTTTTTGCGGTAATCTATTTGGTTGATATTTAAGTGGGAATGGCATCATTTGAAAGGTAAGGCCTAGTTATTCTTGCTTATTTTATTTGTCAAGACTTAAAATAGACACCTGCATGAAACTCAGATGTGTTTGGGAGGGGTAGAAAATGCAACAATGAACTGATTTTCTTCTGAGGTTTTTTTTTTTTTTTTTTTTTTTTGTGTGTGAGATTTTTGAATTGGGTTATTATGGGCTTGAGTTGCACGAGAGCTTTTTAATACACAAGAGCATAAGTGGTTCCAATAAAATATTGTTCCTAAGTTACTTAAAAAGTTTGAGGATGCCTTCCTTATACTCTGGGAAGATTTAGTTCTGTTTTTGATCCAAAGACTCATCTTATTGATTGAATGAAATTGAAAGAAAGTAAGAGAAATCCTCCTCCAAGGGTTTCCTTTTCACTAAGCTTTCTCCTTTTGTATCAGAGCTAATACTCGCTCTCTCAATTGATACAAAATAGGATTTTTCCCTTTTCCCCTACATCCCTCTATTTGTTTATCTCACTTATCCCTCTAACTAAGTAACTAACTAGCTAGCTAACTAATACCCTAACTGTCCTGGTTAACTTCCCCTTCTCTTCTGTCCTAACAATACCACCCCCATGAAATTCAACCTTGTTCTCAAGATTGACATTATGAAAACTGGACTCAAATCAGATATACAACCTCTCTAGTATCCCCTTCAAGCAACTGAGTGGAATTGCAGGACATATGCTGCTTGAGACAGTAGAGGATTAGCTTCCAAATCAACTGGTACATAGGTCCAACTGGATATGCCACTAAAAATGTGCTAATGAGAATGTTTTGTCTATTTGGAACTAGGGATTGATAGGTCATATGCCTGTGTTGTTGCTAAGCATCTCATTGGTGAATTGAAACTGAAGGGAATGGGAATAATATAAGTGACAATCCAATCCTTATTTTCATATATTCTTGATGTATTGTAATTGTTTTTACATTTTGTTTTGTTTGCAGGACGACTCCTGATATTGATTTGTCATCAGAACCTACTGTTAGTGCATCTAAATCAGCTTCCAGTGCTACAGAAGACCCTTTCAAAGTATTTGAATCAACCTCAGCCCCAGTGGATTCTTCCTCAGGCTACTTGACAGACCCATTGGAAGAAATTAGTAAATTCACTAGCTCTAGAAGCCCAAAAAATGAAAGTTCATCAAATTCTAATGGTGGAGTTTATGATGATATTGATCCCTTTGGTGGACTTGGAAATTCTGTACCTGCATTCTCAGCAGAGAGAAATAGCAGCAAGCGTAGTAACTCCCCAACGCCAAGGTCAAACGCAAGTTCAAGCTGGAGCAGAGATAAAGAATCAAATGACAAAGCGTCTGTGAGGAGTCCTGAGAGACGGACACAAAGCAAGATTCCTGTTGACCGTGATCAGGGATTTCATCAGGCTGCATTTGACATGCCTACATATTCATCTGACTCTTACAAACCAGTTGGCCAAAGGTCTACTTCCCCCTTATATGACAATGATGGTTTTAAACAGGCCAATTCACAGGCAGATATGTCTCCAAAATATGAAGAAAAATTTGAATCAAATGATGATATATGGTTGACAGTATCAGAGATTCCTCTTTTCACACAACCAACTGCTGCTCCACCACCTTCGAGACCTCCTCCTCCTCGACCAGTACATATCCCCAAGTCAGGAACAGTTTTGCCAGCTTCTGCCAATGCCAGAATGAAGGCTAATGAATATTCTTTTTCAAGTTCCACTCAATTTTCTCAGGGTCCTAATTCTGCCCCTGCTGCGGCAAAGTTTTCTTCATCTCAGTTTGATGAACTTGAAGATTTTGCCATGGGCAGGAGTCGTGGTAATGATGATGAACGTGGAAATGTTCTTTCTGATGAAGAATTAGAGATGAACTCAGCTGCTGCAGCTATGAAAGAGGCTATGGATAGAGCTGAAGCTAAATTTAGGCATGCTAAGGAAGTTAGGGAGAGAGAGAATACAAAAACTGGTAAGAGCAAAGATCCCATGCAATTTGAAAAAGATGAGAGAACTGTATCAGAGGATAGAGGAAAACAGGAAAGGTTGGACCATGAACGGCAGCAAAAGGAGAGAGAGGAAAAGGAGCAAAGAAGACGTGAGAAGGAAAAGGAGGAGAAAGAAAGAGAGCAACAGAGACTTGAGAGGGAAAGAGAAAGGGCAAGACAGGCTGTAGAAAGAGCTACTAGAGAAGCACGGGAAAGAGCAGCTGCTGAAGCTCGCCAAAGAGCTGAGAGGGCTGCTGTTGAGAAAGCTAATGCAGAAGCTAGAGAGCGTGCAGAAAGGGCCGCAGTTCAGAGGGCACAGGCTGAAGCCCGTGAAAGGGCTGCTGCTGAAGCAAAGGAAAGGGCCGAAAAGGCCGCTGCAGAGGCAAAAGAGAGGGAAGCACGGGGAAGAGCTGCAGCTGCAAGAGCTGAAGCTGAAGCTGAAGCGAGAGTCAAAGCAGAACGTGCTGCTGTAGAAAGGGCTGCTGCGGAGGCTCGAGAAAGAGCTGCAGCAGAGGCCCGAGAAAGAGCTGCAGCTGCTGCAAGGATGAACCAACAACAGAATGAGAATGATCTCGAATCGTTCTTCAGCATGGGTGCACGAGCAAGCAGTGCTCCAAGGCCTCCTCGACCTAGCTCTTCGGTTAGTACTTATTTTTGTTAACATTATTTATTCTAATATATAGAGGTTAGCTCTTGGCTTTGATGTTCTGTCATTTCGCATCATAGAAGTTTTATAGAACATTGTATATATTGAATTTTTATTATTAAAAAATGTACAAGTTTTTAGAAATTTTTTCATGTTTTAAATGAAAAACAAAAAATGGATTGACATGCACGTTAACATTAGCATCATTCTAGTTCAATTTTGTGATTAATTTACGGGACCTATTTGCTTTCAGGACTCTGTATTTGATGCCCAATTTCAGTCAGATGTGACCCGGAAATCTACAAGTGTATCTTCAAGCATGAAGAAAGCATCATCAACCACTAATATAGTGGACGATCTTTCCTCGATTTTTGGAGGTAGATTTGCACGTACAATATATTTTTTGTTGATGCAAAAGTTTTTAAAATTTTGGGTCTCAATGCTTATGTGGTTTTTTTGGTCCCTTCTCTTTGAAGCTGCTCCATCATCCGGAGAGTTTCAGGAAGTTGAAGGGGAAAGTGAAGAAAGACGAAGAGCCAGGCTGGACCGCCACCAGAGGGCTCAGGAGCGTGCGGTATGCATTACTGTTTTTTGTAGAAAGACTTGGTAAACAATGCACTCTGTTCAAATCAAGATGACCTTGAATAGATGCAGAAGTGTGTACGTTCTCAAAAGTTCTTTTTAAATTGTTTGTCTTTGTTGCTAACAATCATTGCCACCTTAAACTAGGCAAAGGCATTGGCTGAGAAGAATCAACGGGACCTACAAACTCAAAGAGAACAAGCTGAGAGACACGTAAGTAGTTTCTTTTATTGTTATCCTTTTTGTTTGTGGCTGGGGGGTTTCTGTCATACATTTGCATTGCACTTACTGCATATACACTTATTGCTTTCTCAGTGACCCACAAGATAAGGATTAATTTATTATCCAACTTTCTGATTTTCTATCAAATTGTGTTATCTTGTTTGTCTGTTTCTAGGTTAAATTAATGCTAACCCAGAGCTTTGTAGGCAAATTTTTCTTTAAATTACTATTTACATGTACCTCTGCTATGTTCCCTTCAAAACCTGTTTTACCAGTTGTGGCAATTGAGATGGGTCAAAACTGGGACCTGGGCCCTGTTACCCTGTCTTCTGCTTACCTTCATATTTTATTACATAATGAACGGGTTCTTTTTATGTTAGATTTTACTTCTCAGTCCTCTGTTAATTTGTAGAGTTTTAATGTGACACGTTTGTATTTTTATTATTTGATTTTATCTTTATATTGATTTCAGAGGCTTGCTGAAACACTGGATTTTGAAATTAAGCGCTGGGCTGCAGGGAAAGAGGGCAACTTGCGTGCTTTACTATCCACCTTGCAATATGTATATGCATTTCAGATAATCTCAGAATATTCTCTATTCCAGATGCATATAATGCCTATAAGTTTGTTGGATTTTGCTAACCCTTGTTCTTTTATTTATTTATTTTTATTAATGCTTGGACTTGGAATTTAAAGTATGGCTTGCCGGGTTTCATCTGATCATCAGTATACCTCCTAGGTGCATAGGTGTGCTAAATGGGTATTTAGTAACTGATTATTTTCAGAATATAATTACTTTAAAAAAAGCTTCCTCAAAAAGCTGGCAAAAACTAGCGATTATTTCTCCAAAATAAGTTAAATCAAACATGCAGTAACTCTAAATTTCAAAAATGATTTTATTGGTTTGTACGTACTGCTCATTACAGGATCATCCAGTATTTTAATTTCCTCCATTGATTATCAGCGTTGTTATTTTCCAATCAGATATATAGTTATATTAGACACAACTTCAGCAAAAATTATTGAATTTTCAGAACATTCTAACGATGTAATCAATATATATTACTCTCGATCCAGATGAAACAAGATCAAAAGCAACTTGTTTCCATAATTTATACACTCTGAAAAGTTCCTGCTCGTGAATCTTTAAGTAGCCTAACAGTCCCTTAATTTGTATACTCTTAGTGGTATTGTTTTCTTCTATAATTTGTCTGTTATGTTAACTTATTTCCTTCATGAATAATGAGCAGGTGCTGTGGCCTGAATGTGGTTGGCAGCCAGTTTCTTTGACTGATTTGATTACAGCTGCTGCTGTTAAAAAGGCTTATAGGAAAGCTACATTGTGCATTCATCCTGATAAAGTACAGCAAAAGGGTGCAACTCTTCAACAGAAATATGTTGCTGAGAAGGTGTTTGATCTCCTCAAGGTATTTCAGGCTTTTTTTATATTATTTATAGTTGCTTTCTAATCAATACTCCATTAAAGAAGTGATAACCAGTGGCAAATAAAGATTAGGCTACTGTTATTTTGAAGTGGCATTGAAATACGGGTTTCCATGTAACATTCTATAGCCAAATGATGTGCATATAAAGATGGGCATTATATCTTGTCATCTAAAATGATGTCTTTATTCTGAAGCAATGATTTTTAATTTTGTATCATGATCTCCTGGGGTATTTTCTGTCTTTTCTGTTTTGAAATGGTGTGTACATAAAATAGAGAAATAAAATTCTCAATTTGATTTGATTGAACTAAAGTTACCTCTGTCAGCTTTTTTTCTTCAGTCTCAACGAAGTATTATATTTTCCGTAATAGTTGTATATGACATCTTGACAATTCAAAAATTGAATGAAAAATTTGGAAAGAGAAATAATAGTTGCACATTTTTAACGCATTCTTTCCTATACCCCTTATTATTGGGTGAATACTCAAAAAATTCGCCCAATAAAAGAAAGTGTGTTGCACACTATAGGATTTTCTTCTACATCAAGAACTTCGAAGTAATGTTTAAATGCCGATTATCTGTGCTAATATACAAGGCCCAAGTAGGGTATATTAATCATGAGTTAGCAATACATTTTTTGCTGTTTCAATGCTTGTTTGCGCATGAATCTTTTAAATAAAACCAAATTTAGAAGTTGATTTTGACCTTCACGTGAGTTTGTAGCTAGTGAATATCATATTGTTATGTCCAGAGGGTTGTAATGCCTTTAGTTTTGCCTAAAAGTTGGATAATTTATAACAGGAAGCATGGAATAAGTTCAATTCAGAGGAGCTTTTCTAATTTCAGACGAACTTAACTACTTCAAGGTAGTTTTGCTCTGCCCTTTCTGTTGAGAGGGAACCACAACCGTGTTTCAGCAGCCTCCACTGCATATTTGTTTCGATTCAAGTTATATTGCATCGATGGTCAGAAAATTGATTTCATGTGTGGCGTCAGGATGCCCAAAGGTCACACTGGGGAGTAATCTTTGGTGTAATCGGTGGGGTGGTGTTGGGTTTATGCCCATGCTTAATGAATGTAACATGTTTTTTTTGTAAAAATATCTTTTTGTGGGCATCTGTCAATTTAATTCATTATTTCTGTCTAGTGAGTGCTCATGAGCGGTTTGTTTTCTGTTTTTTTTTTCCAATTTTATTACTTGTGATTTAGTATAGGTTCCTGAATATATATTATACCATATTGTGATTGACATCAAAATGTGGGAACGTGCCATGGACCTCCTCCGCACAATTTCAAACGCGCATTAAATCTAAAATTGTTTTGCCTTCTGTGGTTTTTATTCGACCATGTTAGACAAACTTTCATGTTACTGGGATAAAGTTTGAAGTTCATAACTGTATTTAAAGTTTCGAATATGGCTCAACTTTTGTTTTAATTGATTTTTTAAGGAAATGAAAGGAAAAGGGATATGGATAAAATACCATCAGGGCCCAAAAACATATTCGTGCCGATTGAGGATAATAACTAATGTTTATTAAACTCGATGCATTTAGCTGACGAGATGATATTGAGATAGCATTCAGTACCTATATGCTAAATAAACTAAACGATACAAGAAACTACTACCATTCCATTCCTACCATCACTGCACGCAGCAGTTTTTTCAAAACTCGCAGAGGCAGTGGATAGGGTTTAATAATCTACGCTGAACGGTTTGTATTTTTGTAGGTCAATCACGATACTAGCGACTGAGCCTACAGCAGACACAAGTGATACTATGAAGCAGACAACACTAAGAATTTGCATACAAATCCACGTCGTACTCCACTTTGGGATCCTCTTCTGTGAGATACTCATCTGCACCGGGAAAAAAACAGTTAAAGGCCAAAACCCCAGTGCTCCAAGTAATCCCAATACGTCATTGAAGAATGGAATCAACATTGCTATAACAGTGGTTTTGATAACGAACAATGTTCTCCAAACCAATCTAAATGGGTTTAGATTGTAAGAACCAAAACCAGGAATCTGAATTTTGTGTTCCATCTCAACTATGGGCCATCTTTTTGCGGCCTTTTGTTCAACGTAGGCAAAGAGGGGCTGGGCATAGACTTGGTATGCTCCCACAAGGTGAATTACGATAGCAGCATTAGCAATGTCTATAAGCCAATATGGGTTATAAAAACCAAATCCAGTAAGCAGGTTCCCAGGTGCTGCGTCTCCAAAAGCAGCATAGCCCATGAAGCCACAAAGCATATAAAACGTTGTGGTCACTCCAATGCTTACCTTTGCAGCCTTCTTCATCGTCTCTGATTCAGATGGTGGAGATTTTATGGTGTCCTGTGTAGTCAGAACAACATAATATGTTCATTAGGTTCTATGATAATGTTCTCTTTTGATTTATTTTTTTATTTTTATTGTTTAAACAGAAAATATTAAAATAAAAAGGCAAACCTGAATTTCAATGAGAATTTGAGAATATGAATAGGCGAAGGCTATGTTACCAAGAGCTTGGAAAACCCCCCATACTTTTTGGGTTTCTGTCACAGTTCCAATGCTTACACCTGTGAGAGTACCTTTGAAAGAACCCGTTTCTGTTCAAAGACCAATCATACGAAATGTCAGCAAAGATGTTTATTTTAGAATTTTATTAACTTATACAACGTTACATTACATATTATAAAAAATTGTAATGTTTTTTTATTAAAAATTATAAAATTTAATGCATTGATATTTGATCATACTAATTTCTATATTTTTAATAAAAATATTATTTATTAATTTTTATAATGAAATAAAGAACTTCTATTAATCATACAAAAGTAAGAATATAACCTGCAACTTTGGCAATTCCGAGAGCGAGGCCAATTATTGAGTAAGTGAAAGACATGATTGCTGCAAGTATTGAGAGCCACCATGTTTTATGAAAATCTGGAATTTGAGAAAATAAAATTTGTATTATGCCAAAGCTGATGATATATGGGTTGCTTGGCACGTGACACGGGTTTTTCCCGCCTGAGGAATGGAAACAATTTGACCTCTTTATCGCCCTGTCAACCAAAACCCATCAAACTGGATAGTTCTCTGACTACAGCTAAATATCGTCACGTGACAATGAATGCAGTAATTTCAATAAATTCAAAAATTTATATCCATATTCCATACTTTTTGTGAAATAAAATTACCAAAAAATTAAAATTACAGTTAATTATTAGGCAATTTTATTTTGAAAAGCAATAATTATATTACTGAAGAAAATTATTAAATAAATAGCATTGTTCAATAATAACATGAGTTTAATATTATTAAATTGTAGCAAAACCAAAACGAAAACTGAATTATATAAGTTAAAAGCTTTATATGTTTTCGTTAAAAACAATTAAATTTAATATATATATATATATATATATATATATTTATACAAACAATTTTTTATTAGTCTTTGTATAATTCTTAGAAAAAAGAGTAAAGAGACTAATTACTAAGGTCTTTGGGAATTGAATTTACTACTTAGTCTCAACTTACTAGAAATTGATCCAAAGGAAAATAAAATTAATGAGTAATTAATATTTGCTTGGTAGAGGATACTAAATAAATGAGATGATTATTATAATAAATAAAAGATATAATAAGAAGTTAAATAATAACTTTTGATAAAATTTAAAATACCAATTCATTTTATTAATTTGTGTATTAAATCTTAAAGTTTTAAAAAATTGGGGATGTATCATTTAATAAAAGCTCATGATTATTAATATAATAATAATAATAATAATAATAATAATAATAATATGTGGGGTCCAGTCCCCACGGGTACAATAATTTATGAGCATCTTTTGGTTCATAATAAATTGTTGCTTTGCCATTGCTAGGAAAAAATTAAAATGATTAATTGAAATTTATTATAAGATTTTGAATTCATTTGCAAATCACTGTTTACATTAAGATAAGCTCAAATTCATTTCACTTTATTATATTTCCTTAAAACGTCTGAACAGGTTAATGAGAATGAAGAATCTTATGAATTTAAATAAAAAATGAAACAAAAATCCACTAAGCCCTGATTTCTATATATAGATAATTAAAATCTCAAGATGATTTGAAAATTAAAAAATTCTTATTTTGTTACTTTCTAAACATTTATTCAACAAATAAAACCAACTTCCAAGTTCTATGATTTGAAAGATTATATAAGCGCAAGACTCACATCATGCTTATGGCGGCCCCAATTGTGTATCCTATGGCAGTGCCATAAAGATTTGAGTACTGAAATAACCCACAAAACGTAGAATAGTATCCACCTGCAAATTATATTATAATATTTGTTTATCACTTATGCATTCCATTTCAAAATAATTATGACTCTTTGTCTACACACATAATTGTGTTAGTTCACATTGAAACCTAAGTATTTCAATTCAACAAACTTAGCCACAATAGACGTGTGACTTCGAAACTTTGAATGGACGGTGCAATGATGGAGATATTGTCAACACAGTTAAGTTATTTAAGTAATTTAAAAAGTTTGATATAATATTATATAATTATTTTCACTTATTTGTTTGTTCAATAAATTGTTTTTATGTTAATATTCAATTTTTATATGGTTTAAATAATTAAAGAGTTTAAAAGAAGACATTAATAAATTTTAATAAAATAATTAAATGTTGGTGTAATTTGTTTTCTCTCTGAACATATATAAATAAGAACAAAAATAGTACTTCTCAAAATTAAAATAAATACCATCTCATAGTAGTGTGTGTGTGTATATATATAAAACATTTTTCTGGTGAAAAGAAAGTTTTGTTTGGATGAACATGAGGTGACCTATGTTATTTGATTTTGAACCCACGTTTCTGCTGACACAGCAAAGAAGAGTTTGGTTCTCTTTTCTCAGTTTGAGGTAGCTATGAACCGCGAATTCAAACGTGCAATTATTAGCAAAGTAGAAAATCACGTGATCCATATTTCATACCCGAATTTGAAACAAAAAAAGATGTGAAAATGTACTGTAATTTAATGTTACCGAGAATGTTTTGAACTGCTTCCATGAAAGTGTAGTTTCTCTTCCCAGAAATGGGGTCTCCAGAGCGATAGCAATCAGCAAGAAGAGCTGATGTATACAAAGTTATCAAACTGAAGAACACCATCGTCAAAGGCCCAGCAATCCAACCCATTTGGGCCATGGCCCATGCTAGGGATAGCACCCCAGAACCCACTACTGCAGTTATTATGTGCGAGCTTGTTGTCCAGATGTTTCCTGCCACACTCATAATATCATATACATATATATCATGCAAATTTCATTAGTAACAATTTCACTGCTGATACGATGATATCAGCTTGTAAAGTAAGGTGCACCTGTTCGCTTAACATGGCCATCATCGTCGTATGACTTGGAATCAAGTTTTGGAAGAACGGCATCAATGCGGTGCTCCTCCATGCCAAAATCTTGGTGGAAACCAAGGTTGCTTCTTGAAGCGTTTTCAACCATCCTTTTATGGACCCGTGAGAGTAAATATATAATATATATAATTCAGAGGGTATTGAATAATATAAATATTCTTGTTCTGTTTGTCCCAACAATTGTGAGCCTGTTTGTATCACCGCTTCGGTACGATCACAACGGAGCAATTTTTTTATTCTCACTCATCTCCGTTGTAAAGCGATAACAAACAAACAGGCTCTGTTTGATGGAATCACAGTTCCAGCAAAATATAAAAGCTTTCACAAAAGCAAGTGATGGGTACAAATAAATAGAAATTGTATAAATGCACTACTAAGGTTAGCTATATCCCTGTTCAGATAAGATAGTTTTTGGAGGTGAGATTTTAGGGAATGAAAGGGTTCAATTTGGAACTATTGTCAAAACCTCTTATTAAGATAAAATAGTTATTTGAGTTTGAAATTAGATTTAAGACTCTAATTCTTAATTAACAACTGTAGAATCATAATACTTTTGTTTCTTTGTCTTTGATTTCCCTTGATAGTTTGTGTAAATTTGGCCATCTTAAATCCTCGTCTTTCAAGCAATAAATAATTAGTTTTATCTTAGCTAGAAGATAGGTTTCTGTTTTAATTATTACTTTATACAATGAAGAATTTGAAGTCACCTCATTTTAGAAAAATATCTTTAAATTTTTTAATTTTTATTATAAACAATGATTTTCATTCTAATTTTTAATTTTAAATATTTACATCATTAATCTGTGGCTATAAAATACAGTTGTATTTGAATTAGATTGGATAGGATTTTATGCAACCAATTATTCGGTTTATTTATAAAAACATATTGCAATTTGGTTTGAATTCATCTAAATAATTTTTTAATTAAAAAATATGACAGATAAATTATTTTATTATTTCTTTTACATTATTTTTAATTAAAATTTATTTTTTATATAAATATAGAAAGATATGATGCATAAGAATAACTTTAAATGAATATAAAACAAATATATATATATATATATATATAAAATTTATTACCATAAAGAATATATCAAAGTAATAAAAACTTTTATAACACATAATAATTACATGTAACTTTAAAAGTAAAATCATGAAAAAAGCATTTGCATTATAATTTCATGAATATACAATTGAATAAGAATGGGTAAAAATTAATTTCATAAATAAATATTATATATATATATATATATATATATATAAAGTTAAATTTGAAATGCAGTGAATCGATTTTAAAATTAGATCGAATCTAATTCAATTTTTTTGTGTGTGTGATTTTTGGTTTCTTAATTTTTAATCCAAGTCCAATTTTTGCAATATGCATTAGATTGGATTGAATTGTGAACAACTCTGTTACGAAGTCATTAAATTTTAGTTGTTTCTAAAAAACTCATTTATACTCGTATTATTCATGAAATCACCATTTAGAAAAAGGGTACCAAAAAATGCAAACAAAATAAATAGGCCTGTAAATAAAATGAATATAAATAATTAAAATAATGCAAATGAAATAAACAACAAAGCATAATAATAAAGAACATATTGTTTAAATTATTTTTTGAATTTGAAATGACAAGGTAGCAATAGTCTCCAACCAAGAATCAAACCTTTACGAGACCAATTATCTACTAAACGCGTTGGGACTTTGTTGATTAAAGTTAAAATTACTGGCCCAAACTCAAGTAAGAAAGAGAAAATTTATTCTGAAAAAAATAATTTTTCTTTGGATTTTTAATTTTTTTTGCCGAAGTTAAAAAAAAATATCCTGAAGAAAAAGCAAGTTGAACATAAAAGAAACTCAATCAATATACTCCTAAAACTCATGTGGCCTGATATGCTTTCTCGATGTGGCAGTCTATTCTTTTTCAATAATTATAATTCTGCGAATAATTTTAAACATTTGAATATATTTTCAATAATTTTTTTAGTTAAATAAAGAATATCTATAACTACTTTTTATACTTTCAACATATTAGAAATATTTACTTTTTTATTTAAAACTTCCTTTACAAAAAAATATTATGAAGATAAGGGGAATATAACAGTGCACCGAAAATCACACAAGAACTATTCTAATTTAAAGATAAAATCGTCTTTGAATATTCTTTTTAAGTTGGGTGGTTGTGGTTATTGGTTTTATTCGCGCTGCTCATAAGTCAGAACAAGTGCTTCAATTATTTTAATTTCATATATATCTATCCATAATGGCATTTGCCTATTTGATATTTCCTAACAGAAGAAAGATTGTAGAACACAAAAATATCTGTACTTGTTCTCAATTGTAAAGCAAATTGTTTCCACAATTCAAAACGCTAAAAAATTCCTACATGTGAAACATGAACTAGCTAAACAGGCCCTACTGATGGTGTATTATATCATGTAAAAAATATTCAGATTCAGATTGAGCTAAATCTGAAACTCAGTGAAACACAAAGGGAACAAAATACTATGACCAACAATAAGGCATCAATATCAGCACCAGAGTAATAAGATCCATCAAATTATAATTCAGAAGCATCAAGAAGAGATCGAAATAAAAGAGAGAGAAAACTTTACTTGAATGTGGAACCCAGAAGAGAGAGAGAGAGAGGATTTGTGAGCTGTGTTGTTCTTGCTGTGTGGAGAGAGTGTGTGGTTTGGTCAAATTTTCACGACCTTCACAACTGAATGACAATCCTATTATCCTTCCTTATAGTGTGACCTGTGGATTCGGTTCAATTTTGGCGTGTGGGGCAACGACCGTTTTCTCTGCGTTGACCACAAGCTTACACATCAATTTTTTAACTAATTCATTTTTTAATATCAAATTAATGATAATGGGTCAAATTAATTTTAATCATTTTTATTAATTAAGATACTTATTATTATTATTATTATTATTATTATTATTATTATGTAATCTTAATAGTAATTTATTATCTAGTAATCAACTTAAAGTTTCGAATTTAATGATATTAAGTATTATTAGATTAAATTATTTTTAAAATAATTTTATTAAAACAATTATTTATTTAAATTAAACAATCTTCAAACATATGTTAAATATATGAAATTATTCAAAGACTTTGTTTATATTAGTTTTTAACATAAAATGGGCACACTCAAATAACACAAAACAACGACATTTCATTTTTGTTGTTTGTTTGAAATATTTATCCTTAAAAAAAGGGGTTGAAAGTGCAAATGTTTGACCTCTTATCCCATTTGCACCCATTCATTTCACACAACACAACCGTCTCAAATGGCAATCACACCCTCTCCTTCCTCTCTCTCTCTTTGACATACGGCTTTCCCTCACATCTTGTCATCTCTGAAGCTGAAGCTACCACTCCCTATAACTCTTCTTCACTTCTTTTTACTCACAAAGCTCTACATGTCATCTTTCATCAACACACCAACAACACCATCTCTATGACAGCACAAACAGTTGCAAAATTTTAAAGATTTTAATTTTGATGGCGAAATAAATAACTTAGTTATTTATGTAAACTTGATTTTATAATATGTAATTAATTATATTTTTTTTTTACAAATCTTAAGAAAGTGCTACATAGTACCTATTACTCAATTAAGTTTATTGCAAGTTTGTTTTATTCTTTTATTTTTAGTTTAGATGAGTGGTATCATGATTTATAAAATCAAGATTTATTGATATTAATGTTTAATTGATATAAATTAATTAATCATTTTTTATAGAATGTTATATTAATAAATTTAATTATTAGTTTGAAAAATATTATTAAATAGATTAATTTTATAAAATTTTAAATTAATTAATAAATATTTCATTGCATTATTATATTTTAACAAATATTTTTAAAATATAAGTAAACATTAAATTTTAAATAATGTACATACAAATATTTAGATTATATAAAATTTAATATAAATAATATAAAATAATTCAATGATTTGATTAATCAATTTTATATTTTATAAAAAATTATTAAATAAAGTGTTGAAGTTTTACATATTGAAGAATCTTATTTTAATTTGTGTTTGATTTTGGTATATTAGAGTATGTTTGTTTTCTATTTTGAAAAGAGTTTTTAGTTTTTAAAAATAAAATGTAGTATTCAAAATAGAAAACAAGCATACTCTTAATGTTTGAAGTTTGTATTAAACATGTTATTTTGATATTTATTATACTTTTGCACTACATTTGCTGTATTTTTAATTAATTTTATTTATTTTTTATAATAATATTGATATTTTATTAGTTAATCAAAAAGTGTTGAAATACCATATTTTAGTTTAATTGTCTATTAAATTTCATATTTCAAGAGACCTCGCTCTCTTTCGAAGTTTCAAGACTCAAAATTTTCGCCTAATTTCTGTTACACTTATTTAATTATATCACACTCGCTACAATAATGGACTCTCACATGCACATTCCATCTATCCCCTTACTGCATAGTTTCTCTCTCTCTCTCTTGTATATGATGATGTACCCTCTCGCCTTCCCACGTATACATTAGTTATTATGAGCCGTGGGTCCCCATTAGTTGCTAACGTTTATTGGTGATAAAGACTAGCGCGAATGTCTTCCAAAATTAAATTATAAATTGAATTTAAATCTAAATAAAATTAGGTAAAAGAGACATGAAAAAATTAAAGTAGTAATGTACTGTATATTAAACCAACCCAGGTTGACGTCGAAATGTGGAATTGCATTCTAACGTACGATCGAGCTGAAATTGTTTGCAGTGTGAGGGAGGGCCTTCTTTCAGTCATTGGAGTGAGGGAGTGGGAGAAAGGATGTAAAAATTTGTTAAATATATAGAATTTGAACCTTATCCATCACACACATGTTCTACTAGCTTTCAACGCTAAGCTCTCAGGACTGGGGTTCTATCAAGAATTTAAAAGCATTGAACGATTGAAAAACATGAAAGACAAAAGGCAAACGGACTAATACTAGTCTCTAACGTGCACGATAAATCCTAGTGCAACTAACTTAAATGCCTGTAGGACAAGTCTGCCACAGCAAGAACGAACCATCATTAATGCCTTGACCCATTCATTCTGCTATCCAGCCATGAAGTTGCTTGTGCTCCACAGTTTAAAAGCTTCCCAATGCTCCTTTGATGCCCATTAAGACCATGCTTGATAGGATCATATGCCATTTGAGAATCTAAGTGTTAGATCGAACTTCTGATACCGTAATCCAAAGCAAGCGTTAAACCTCTTGAATTTAGATCAGGAAATCTCTGTATGTTTATTAAACTGCATTTAAGCGAGAAATAGTAAAATTGGAAGAAGCGTACATTCATCCGGCACGAACATAACAAAACACAATTTAGACAAACCAATGAGATATATAATATAAAATTTAATATTTACATTAAATTACAAATCTCAAACTAATATAAAAACATAACTTTCACATAGTACACCACAATAAATTACTACACGTTATTCAATTAATACGATATACCACTTGCGTTGGTACAAAAAAATAGTTAAATAATGTAGACTAAAAGTATGCCAGAAATATCGGACAGCAATTATTTTGAAGTACCAATACTTCATGACTAGTAACATGGTGGTAATTTTGATTTAGCACCACTCAGAAGATAATGATGCAATCAAGACCACAACCATCCCTGCAAGACAATAGATGTATGTCGAGTTTAATAGTATGAGCTGAATGGTTTATATTTCTGGAGATCAAGCACGACACCGACCACTGAGCCAAGGCCAGCTACGATTGTTACTATGAGGCAGACAACACTCAACAATTCCAGACAAATCCATCTCGTACTCCATTTTGGGATCCTTTTTTGTATGATATACATCTCCACAGGAAAGTAGACAGTTAAAGGCCAAAACCCCAATGCTCCAATCACTCCCAAAACGTCATTGAAGAATGGCAGCAACATTGATATAACAGTGGTTATGATAACAAACACTGTCCTCCAAACTAGGTTAAATATGTTCTGATTGTAGGGTGGAAAACCAGGAATTGAAATTGTGAATTCCCTGTCAATTTTGGGCCATCTTTTTGCAGCCTCTTTCTCGATGAAAGCAAAGAGGGGTTGGGCATACACTTGGTATGCCCCCACAAGGTGAATTACAATGGCAGCATTAGCAATATCTATAAGCCAAAATGGTTTATCGAAACCAAATCCAGTGAGCAGATTCCCAGGTGCTGAATCTCCAAAAGCAGCATAGCCCATGCAGCCACAAAGCATATAAAATGTTGTGGTCACTGCAATACTCATCTTTGTAGCCTTCTTCATTGTTTTTACTTCAGATGGCGGGGATTTGATGGTATCCTATGAAGTCAGAATATTATGTAATTAGTTTGGATAAATTTCGTTGCCATACACACTTGGAGTACAAGGTGAAAAAATAAGTGTGGAAGAAACAAAGTGAGGTCAGCTATAATAAAAAATTAAAAATTATACAAATGTGATGTGATACTGATATATTGCATTAGTCTTTAATATGATAAAATTCTATTGTTTTTCCTTACTTTTTTAAGAAGGAAAAAAATGGTGTACCTGAATTTCAAGGAGAATGAAAGAATACGAATAGGCGAAGGCTATGTTACCAAGAGCTTGGAAAACTCCCCATACTTTTTGGGCCTCTGTCACAGTTCCAATGCTTATTCCTGTGAGGCTACCCTTGAAAGTACCCGTTTCTGTATCAAAACCAATTAAACAAAACAGGTTAAAGTAAGAACCCATTTTAATTGCAAGTCAATTGTACAAAAAAATCATGATACTAAAAATTCAGCGATTTAGCTCCTTGAACTGATAAAGGTGCATAGTGGCTCCCCACATAGGCATTTTTGCATATCTAGAAGAGTTTAAATTACACTACTCTATATGATTTGATAAGTTCAAGTGTCATGTCACTAAATTTTGAACAATTAAGGAGCATTTGATAATACAACTTAATTGAGCACTTATGCAATAAGTTCTTATCATATGAAAATGTCATAATTTTGATCAGCAAACTTTTTAGAACAAGCTAAAGAGTTTATTTGGATAAATTATACCAAAAAACTTATTTAAATATGCCAAAAAGAACTTATAAGAATTGTATTATAAGCTATTTTTATTAAAAAAATTCAGCCAAGACTTAAAAAAAAGTTTCTATCAAACAGGTCAAAGAAGGAAAATAACCTGCAATTTTGGCAATTGCAAGAGCGAGACCAATTATGGAATAGGTGAAAGACATGACCGCAGCAACTATTGAGAGCCACCACATGTTATGAAAATCTGGGATTTGAGAAAATAAAATTTGCATTGCGCCAAAACTGATCATGTATGGGTTACTGGAAACGTGACATGGGTTTTTTCCATCAGAGAAATGGATACAATTAGACCTTTTGATTGCCCTGTTAACCGAAATCAGTGAAATTGAAAGAAATTCATCAGTCATTCAACCATCATCAAACTAGATAATCTCATAATCCTATCAGTAGAAAGAAATACTGCAAGTGAAAATGAAGTGAACGAACTATCATGCCACATGTTTCAGTTGTCATCTAATTGAACTGAATGGTATTTAACTTTATTAATTGAATGTGTTGAAGAAGATGATTTAAATTGATATCAAGATGGATGTCCATATTTGGAACATATTAAGGATAAATTAAAATTTATTTTAATAATTTTCTTTTTTTTATCTTTGCTTAAAATTTTTTAAATGGATAAATCAATATGAACAAAGTTGTCAGTTAAAATAGGTCAAAATAAGTTAATCGAAAAATTCAAATCTGATACACACACAATTAAAATAAAGATTATTTTAAATATAATTTAATTTATATTACTTTCTACTTATATTATTTATAAATCAGCTCAATTTCTAAATTTATAATTTCAAGGACATAGCAAAGGGCGAACTCACATCATGCTAATGGAAGCCGCAATTGTGTATCCTACTGCGCTTCCGAAAAGATTCAGGTACTGAACTATCCCACAAAACGTAACACTGTACCCGCCTGCAAAATCCATTATAATGCATGTTATGGCACATCATACATGCATTCCATTTTAAAAAGATTACAATTGTCAATATATAGAGAGAAATGGTAAATTCACACGAAAGTTTTTTATTAAATTCAACCACAAATATCTGAATTTGAACTTTGAAGGGATGGTGCAAGCTAATATTGTCAAAAAGAAACACTTCTGTTGGTAAAGCAGAAATCATGTCATTCATACTTCAATTCCAAGAAAAAAATCGTGTCAGATGGTGCCACTAATCATATTAATGCGATAAGTATTGTACCCAGTATGGTGCGAACTGCGTCCATGAAAGTATAATTTCTCTTCCCAAATTTGGGGTCACCAGTACGATAACAATCAGCTAGAAATGATGAAGTGTACAAAGTGACAACACTGAATAAGAGCATCACCGCAGGACCAGCAATCCAACCCATCTGAGCTATTGCCCAGGCCAAGGAGAGCACACCAGATCCTACAACAGCTGTGATTATGTGGGAGCTTGTAGTCCAAACGTTTCCTGCCACAAAGTTAGGCATCAAATCTCACCATTCCATACAATTAAAAAAACGAAGTATAAAATAAACATGTAATTAGCGTGTACCTGTTCGTTTATCATGGCCATCATCGTCGTAGTATTCAGAGTTAGTTTGTAACGGCACACCATCTATGGAGTCCTCCTCAATGTCATAATCTCGACGGTAGCTAAGGTTTGCTCTGGAAGCGTTTTCTACCATCTTTTGATGGACAAGAGATCAAAAGCAGTGCAAATATAATTAAGAAACTATTGTAATATACCTTATTTTGTTCATCCAACTACTTGAGTTGTATTCATAAACCACTGACAAACTATTAAAGCATGCACAAAAGAAAGAGGCTGCTACAATTATATATGAATCAGGTAAGCTGAGTAATAATGACAATAATGATATAGATCAGTTATGGTGAAACCATAGTATATATATAGGGGTTTAATTAAATTTTGAGAGATGAAATTATCACGGGAACATTCATTTAAAAGGAAAATGCAAATTAGCCAAAATGAGTTTATATGCTTACTTTTACAATTGCTATTACAAAGGATTATAAGTTCTTATCATTTTATTGTATATAAACCATGCTGATCAATTTATTCTTGAAAGAGAACGCTGTTTGAGCCTTGGACAACATTTGTAGGAAAAAAAAACTAACTGTATCATTCCATTGTGAAGAGAATCCCCAGATAAGTCTCACACCTAAAAAAAATTCAAGAATATGAAACAAGAACCAAAAAAAGTTGGATACTCGTTTCTGAATATCTGGTACACCTAATGAGTCACTCGAACTAAAGAAGTGTCACTCAACTACACAAGTGAGAATAACTGTTTTATGATGAGTGTCTAAGAAGCATCAATGCTTACATATGATGTGTGAAGGGAATCCCCAAATAAATCTTAAACCTAAAAAAATTCAAGAATATGAATAAAGAAAATACAAAGTCAGATTGTCTAGTTTATGAATATCCGATACACCTAATCATCTAAGTTACAGAATCACTCAGACTATTAAGTGTCACTCAACTACAAAAGTGAGAGTAGCTGTTTTATGATGAGTGTCTAAGAAGTATAAATCTTGTTCGAGCCAAGTAGCAAACTTCTCGCATCAAGTATTTAATTACATTCACCGGAACTCAAACTCAAAATTCATTAGTTAAATGAAACCAATTCCACATTAATTAATCTACATGTTTGATGGGTTTTTTTTTTCTTTTCTTTTTTGAAAAAAAAAAAGTTATGAAAATCTGATACAGTGCATATGAGACATGCATGCATAAAATAGAAGCATCATCTCCTAGCAAACTAGACATGGAAGCTATCCTTTATACTGATGATGTTATAGAAGAGAATGAGATTAGTACTATTCTCGTTTGTATAGGCTATGATTTACGTTGACAATGATTATAGAATTGTCTAAGAAGCATGCTTCCGATATAGATTGGTCATTTGTGGAATTACAATTATATAGTTATAATGTTTTATGAACTTTTTTTGCATATCTATATACATATATTGCACGTATCATATCCTACATATTTTAAGAATAGTTGTTCCGGCGTATCCAATACACGTATTGTATCTGTGCATCGTAATTGTCCATACTCCACTCAATCTTTTTTTTTTTTGTCATGAACTCCACTTAATCTTTGTTTAACTAGACATGTCACCTGATTCACTTTTCCCCTTCTTTTTAATTTTGCTTAGCGCTTAATAAACATGGACAAAACTCATTTTTCATCGCCAACCCTCCTTAGAAACGCAACATGGGCCTCAAAAGAAGACTCCTGCTCCACTTTCTCACTGGACTTCCGGTATCTGTTACAGTGTTACTGTTATATATTGTGTTAACAGTTATATTTTCTTTTAAGGCTATTTCACTCTGTCATCCTGTTAAGAACTGACAGTTGTCAGTAGATATCAATTAAAGTAGCTACTCTAAGGGCTTTGGATTCTCTTCTAATGTTAACATGATATGAACATATTAGAAAAAGACAAATTTTGTATTAAATAAAATCCCACCATGATTAATAGAACTTGCTAATTTTCTTTTCTCTTGTATAGCTTTCCTCGCTTTCTTTCCCTTTCTCTTATTATTTATTGCTTCTCCAATAAATACTTATATAATAATAATAACAATTTTGTAACTTGTATAACATTGTATAGTATAAAAAGTTATAAATATAGTAATTTTTATTGAAAATTATAACATTTAATAGTATTAATGTATTAAATTATATAATTTCTAATAAAAGTTTACTATGCATAACTTGTACAATTTTGCATAAGTTAAGAAAAATGTAAAAATAATAACAATAAAAAAATTTCAATACAAAAAAACCACATATTGAAATAATTCCAAACTTTTAAAGTTTATCTCCTGCATTCGTTAACTGAATGATTGAAAATTAATAAATTTTGATTTCCCTTCATAAAAATTCAATAATAAAAATCTAATATTGAAACACACAAAAACATGTGTAAAGTAGATAACTCATACTTAGTAAATATTTATAATACGACTGAGATTTTAAATTTTTTCTTTTTATTTTTATTGAAATATTACACGTATGAATTGCAAATTTTGCAACTACAACTGGGATTTTAATTATTATAAAAAGTTTATCTTTATTGGTTTTCAGTTATTTTACTGAAATACTTTCATTTATTTTTATTGAATTGACTTACCTATATTCGAAATTAATTGCATGTATTGTTTAATTTTATTACCATATTTTCTAATCAGTGAGAAGTTATCATGAAATGCATAAGTAGGCAAATAATTTTTAAAAAATAAACAAAATTGAAAGTGATTGAAATGCCAAAACTAAAATAAAAAATTTAACATCTTTGCCATAAAAATGATATATTATTTCTTTTTTTTTAATAGCGATCTAGTATTTCTTTTATGGGTTTAAAAATTTAAGATTTCAAAATAGAAAAAAATTAATATAATAAGTAATGAGGTGGTAAATGATATTTCAAAAGTAGTTCATATATAATTATCACAACCGTTATCATGATAAAATAAATAAATACTACCAATTGTACTTAAATTTCAAAAACATTTTTATTTAAACAATAATCTTTCACAAACGAATTTAAAATACACTGAATATAATTAACAGATAAGGTCCAACAATCTAAAGAGAAAAAGTTGACTAAACCCTATTAAAAATCCAACCCAGTAATAACTGAAAATACTAACTTCTGTGGGAGAAAGAGGAACTAACCCACTAAACTATCCTTGTTAATCTCAACCCACTCACTCAAAAATCAAAATACCAAGTCAAGAATCGTTCAAACCTTCAGCTCCCTCCCCTAGAGAGAGAACCCAAGCTCGTCCAACTCACTGAACTAAGCCTAATAATCATTAAGGATTTTCACATTGCAAACTTACCTTTTCCAATTGGGCTACAGAGAAAGGAAAATGAAACTTCCTTTCACTACACGCCCCATGGTGGCATTCAAAACCAAGTGATCCAAACAAGTTGAAAATCAAAATGCCCCCCGAAACAAAGTTTTCTATCATATCTTCAAGGGCATACAATTAAAATTAATAAATAGAAATTTTTTATTAAAAATAAAATATTTAATAGGATTAATGAGCAATGCTAATTAAAAATAAAAATTTGTAAAAAAAATAATAAATAAAACTTTTTTTATGATTTCTATTGTAATTTAATATATTTTTTAATAAAAACTTTACACAGTCCCGTTATTTCATTAATATATTAAATTACGTGACATTCTATAATTTTTAGTAAAAAATGTAATATCTATTTGTTGTTAAAATTCATAAAATAAAATAAACAAGTAAAGAGCTAAGAAAAGAATCAGGAAAATAAGTAAAAGATAAAATAAAATTAGAAGGGTCTGGTCTAGGGTGCAGATCGTCTGGTACCTGGCGGTTCCCGGCGGTGCGGCGCGGCAGAGAGTGTGGTGTTGGTTTAGATTTTACGGAAAGAGTTTGCTGATTTGGAAATTCCTTATGATACTACAATCATCAACAAAACAAACACGATTAAGCTGAATCGAGTCGAAGAATCTCAATCAAATCAAAACACTAAAACTATCCCAAAACCATTGATATGAACACAACGCACCGACCAATAGAAATAAATCAGTAACACAGCAACACAAGTTTGAAAACACCATCAAGTTCAGAAGCACAAAAGAATAATGAAAACGAGTTTACTTGATTGTGATGTGAATACCAAACACTACTTCTCTCTGCTGTGCCGTTCTCAGAGAGAGAGAGAGACAGACAGACAGAGCGAGAGAGAATTGGGGTTCCCTCTCCTCCCTCTTCTGCAGTCAAGTCAGTCCAATGAGGCGTTGGAAAGTACTGCTTGCTTCTACCTTTCACAATTTCTACTCATCAAATTAAATGTATATATTATTAAACGAAGACTTTAGCTTATTTTTAAAATAAATGTTGATGATAATTGGGCAATTTATACCGTGTATATATATACAAATAAATAAACTATTTCGTTATATAATAAAATAATATCCTAATATTAATTTAACAAACTTCAATGATTGCATCTAGATCTGCCTGCACTGCACACCCTGCTGCTGTGGAGGATCCATTCGCAAGGATTCTAAATGCAAAACATTTTAGTTTTGAAATGGTTATAGATAATGTAAAAAATATTATAATTCATTTTTTTATACATTACTTGTTTTATATACCACTTTTTGTGAGTGCATGATTGCTCAATTACAAAAGCACGGCACTTAGGAAACTCATGGAGGGCAACGGGTGAACTAACTTATTTAGGAATTACATTGTTAATTATTCTTAGTTTAGTACTATATATTATTTTATGGAAGGTAAAATCTTTTTCAAAATAAATTTGAGCATTTTATTTAACTTAAATTTAACAGATTATAATTTATTATTTTATTGATTATTATATTTAAATTAAATTAAAGACTTAAATTAAATATAAAATTTTTTAAACTTATACTAGTGTAAGAATTTTTTTTTTATAATATATATATGTAATTTTATATTTTGTATTAATTACATATAGTTTTTAAAATAACAACTTTTTGAAAATTATTGTGACTTAATTCTATAATTAAGAATAATATTATTAAAATAATAAAATTCAATACTTAGGATACAATTTATTTTAATATTCAAAAAAAATTTAATCAAATGTTAATAATTAATATATATAATAAACATAAATGTTAAAAATAACACTCCTAAATATAAACTTTAAATTTAAATTTATATAAAATAATAAAAAAGTCAATAATAACTTTAATTTCTAAAATTTAAAATGATATCAACAAATATATATATATAAGTTAAAAATAAAATTATTAACAAAAAAATATAAAATTTCTACATTATTCTTAATTAATTTTAAATATATACGAAACAACTTAAAATAAAAGTAATTTTATTGAATGTTTCATCAATAGTAAATACAAAAGTTGATAATTAAAAAAGTATTTTATAGATTAATTAATCAATAAATTTTTCTAATAAATTATCAATTAAAATTTCTGCACTATTAATTAATTAAAATAAATTATAAATATAATTTTGTATTAATTAATTTAAAAAATAATTATTCTCATTAATATGATAATTTATAAATAAATAATAATATAAAATGTACTTAAATTAATTTTTATTATTTTTTTATAATTTATAAAAACTAAATTAGAACAAAAAAATATGTAAATATAAATAATAAATCACTTTTTAAGAATCACCTTATCCGTCTTTCTTTTTCGTTCTTCTTTTGTCGCGGTTTTTATTTTCCTTCAGCCCTCTCCCTCTCTGTTTATATATTCGATTCACTTCGTTCAAAAGTTGGGTACACCTTAACAATCGCTTTTTTTTTTTTTTTTAAATTACAGGTATTCTTTATATAAAATAATTTTTTTAAGTCGAATATAATCGTAGATGATAAATATAATTCTTGAACTTGTATGGTTTTTGTATTTTAATGAGGAAAAAAAATTGTTTTCAAATTTTAACAGATTATTTTATGTAAAAGGTTAACTGTTTCATCAATAAATTGGAGTATTAAAAACCTTCTCGTCAATGACAGCAGCTCTCAAAGTTGGAAGAGAAAAGAGACTCCAATACGGAATGGTTGTCTGTTTCTTCCTCAACGTAACTTTGAAAGCACCTTTTTATGGTTAAGAGTAATGAATGATATGCGAAAAGGAGTTAACTTTTTTAATTTAAAAATAAGCCTCAAATAAGTTACTTTTATTTAATATTTTTTTTTAGACATCAAAATTTATTAAATAATTATATATATTAAAAGCTTTAGTTAAATTAAATATTAATAAACATGAAAGGTTGTGATCAATATTTTATTAATATTTTAAAAAATATATCATTTGCTAAAATAAAGTTGTTTAGTATTTTTTTAATTTTTTAAAATTTATATAAAATTATTAGAATTGTTATTTGATCCTCTATGTGTATAATATTATGAAACAAACATGATTGACTAATGTGATGTTAGTGTATATATTTTAAAGATAAAATTAAGGAATTTCAGGCGTTTCTTTAAATGATTTTCCTGGAACTTGTATCAAGTAGTTAACCTAAGTTAGTGACTAATACAAATACTAAAAAGGTGTTTTGATTCCAGATTGTGTTATTTTACGTCAAAAAGGTGAAAATAAAATAATATTTTTGTGGGAAGAAGATTTTATGATTAAGCAAAGTGAAGAGTTTTTTTCAAAGTTACTAATCATTATGAATGATTTATGTATCACATAAAACGCTATTCAATGTTATTTAAAAGAAATTAAGTACTTCTTTGATTGTATAAGATAATTAACCTAATTAAAGATAATAATTAAATTATTATCTACTATCAAAGAAGTAAAACTAAGACTGACTTAACAAGTCTATTAACTTATAATACTTCTTAAGGTAAGAGATAAAAAAAAAAATACAAATAAGGGATAAACTTATAAATATTTAATAATATTTACTGTTCAAAACTGAGACATGACTTCAATATCAAAGTATCTTTTGTAGGTATTTTTCTCACATTAACAACCTACGGAAGGATATCATGCAGAGATCAAAAGATTAGTATTTTGTTATCAATTCTAATTATGCCTAATGCTTACCCAAAGGGAAGGAAGGCCCCTATATTCGTACACGTGAGTGCTCAGATCACACTAGAAATCTTCAAAGGGAAGAGATTTTTGTCAACAGTGGACCAGCTACCAGCGATAGATGAAAACTAGGAAAACAAATATAGTTAAAATATAAGAAAAGTTAATATCTTATTTGAAAAAAATACAATCTTGTTTTATAGAGTAAAAATATTTTATAGAAGAGGTCAGTACTTTTTAGTAAAAAACAAAGGTAAAAATATACATTTGGTATAAGAAGAATATTAATTATTTTTTATTAAATCACGTTTTTAATATTGTTTCTCAAGAGTAATTTATATATATATATATATATATACACACACATATAAATAAGTAATACGTTGTTATTGTTCAAAATTTTCAAAATATTTTTTAACGTCCATCACAATAAATTTTAATAATTTTATAATCAAATTCCATATAAAAGTATGTTTACTTTATAACTTAAAAATACAAAAATATTGTTGCATCATTTAAAAAAAAAAAACTCAATATATTCTTTATACCACACACTAATACGTGTGTGGTGCATCAAGAAATATAATTTATTTTGATGTTCAAGAGATGCTAAAAGGATAATCTGTCTGAGCAAATATTTTTTTATTTTTATCAAGTTTGTAATTTTTTATTTAAAACTTATAGGTGAGATGTTTTATAATTTGATTCAATAAAAAAAATTAATTTTTTCTATCTTAAAATTTATAAATATGATGGTTTATAATTTCTTTCAATAAAAATTACAAAATAATAAATTTTGTCAAAATATCATTTATTTATTTTTACTTTATTTCTTTTATTTTATGTGGATTTTTCTTAAAGATATAAATGCAAATAACTCTTTTCTCTCTTTACCTAATATAGTATTGTAGTCAACAATTCATTCGTGTTAATATATTAAAGTAAGATTTTAATAAAGAATGACAATAAACAAAAAAGAATCAATTCAAGAAAATGTGTTCCTTTTATAAGTTGACTTTTACAAGTTGAAAATAAAATTTATTATTTGAATAATTCTACAACAAGAGAATATTGCAACAAAATAAAAAAATTAAGAAAAATTGCTCACAAAACGAAGAAATATGAGACTTTTGAAGAAAGAAGGATTGTTTGGATTAAAGTAGACTATTCATCCAAGTTCTATATCAACAAACTTGAAAAGGGTAGAGGTGAAAAATTATTATACATAAAAGTTTTATACGATGTTTACTTACCACAGCAACATATAATGTACAATGGCTTGGATAGTCATGTGTTCAACAAGAATTTTCAAAAATTGTAGAAGAAATGATAAGTGAAATAGTTTTTAATCATTCAGTCAATTTATAAAACAATAAAATTTAAGTAAGAGGTGAAATGTTTTTCTTCACCATCTGTTTTTTCTTTTGTCGTGAGTGTGTTTCTAAATATAAAAATGTCAAAAAGAATTTTTTTTTTACCCAAAAATTATTAACTATAAATGATCTAAAACTATTTTTTTTATCACAATTTGTAGTTATCAATAGCCTCAAAGTATATATGAACCGTTTTTGTTTCACATACATAACCACTCCAACTAAAATAACATATTTAAAAATGTATGTTATTTAAAGGTTGTGAATCCATACGTGGCTTTTATTAAAGCAATGATGGATAGATTTTTAACAACTTTTAAAACTTTGTTAACTACTTTTGAAAGATTTATTTTGGTAAGGTGTTCATAACATTATTTTTTCTTATCATAAGTCAGTGCTAATTTCTTTTTACATATATAATTATTCTACCTTTGTATGTTTTTAGGTTTGTTATAAAATTTTCTCAATTTATCCTCAAATATTACCTTACATGGTATATATCTTATAATTAACGTAAATCACATATTTGTAATGATTTAATAACCAATTAAAAGGTTTACATAAGTTAATAAAGAATATACCTAATTTTATAACTTCTTTTTAATGTCATATTTTTAAAATTAATGATTGAAATTGTTAGTCATGTGTAACAAATGAATAGATATGATAAGTATTTTGAAGTTAACCTTCAATGTATGAAATTATATAATACTTTTTATATTTTGTGACCGATCAGATCTCAAATAAATACCATTTTTTTTATAATATGCAAATGAACCATAGCTAAGATTCATTCTTACATTAAAAATGTTATTGGTAAGACATAAATATTTTTCTTTTAAGTTATAGCAATCAATAATGTGTGATAATACTTATTATATAAAAGATGTTGTCTATCTGTATTACATGCTTATAAAAGTTGAACACTTCACGATATTATCTAAATGACCAATATAACTAATGAAATACTTTAAACATGTTATCTATTTAAAGATCAACCTATTTCTTAATTTCTATTTGATAAACACATAAAAAAAACATGTACTTTAACCAAAGTAGTAATGTAGCTATAATTTAGTTTAACTTTAAAATAATGTACTATCTACGTTAGTTTAATTTACAATTGTCTTCAAATATGTCTAAATTAAAAAATATTTCTTAACTTACAATATAATAGTCAATAATTTTTAAAAATAAATAGTGACGATATAATACTTAAAGCAAAATATTATTTAAACATATATAGAATTATGATGTATTTTTAAATCTAACTAAAATCAACTCGTTAATAGATTCCTTTATTTATTTTGATAAATTCTAGGGTAGGTTGGCTTTTTTGAAAATCAGTGTAAATAAAATTTTAATTAAATTAGTTTGGATTTAAAAACATTTGATTTGAGAAAACTATTTAGAAAAAGCTCCTTGCGATATTCCTTAAATAGAAAAATAAAAATTAGTATGCTATGAGATATTTACACTGAGTACTGAGAAGACAGTGGTGAAAGGGAACGGAAATGGCGGCACCAACCTTGAACGGCTTTCCCTCCTCCATGCGAGTTGAATCGTCGTTTCTTCACTCGAAGCTCGACCAAGCACGCTTCTTCTCGGTCACACTTCGAATCCCTAAGCTTCGTCCTATTATTTGTTGTGCCTCCAAGTCATCCACTGTGCCACCTAAGAAGCGTTCCTCTCCCTCATCCAACAGAAGCAGAAACAACAACAACAACAACAACAACAAAAAGAATAGTAAGAGCAAAGATTCCGTAACTGTTTCTGATTCCAACTCCATTTCCGATTCTTCTTTTCCGCCTCAACTTCCAACGTCACTACCCAAACCGCCAACGGGATTCGTCTTGGACGAACGCGGCAAAGTTCTATCTGCTTCCGTTGACCGACTCGCCACTCTAGTGAGTTTCTTTTTCTCAATGTAGATTTATGAGAATGTAATTTGCGTAGAACATGTGGCTGTATTCCAAGTGTCTATTATGGTCTTTGAGATTTACTAGGAAGTTTATTTGTGAGAATTTGGAATGTCAGGGTTCTTACTGTGTTTGGATTGTTACAAATTATTAATCAGGTTGATCCAGCGAATAACCTTCCCTTAGAGTGTGTTATAAGGAGAGAGTTCACAAGTTCTCAAGGTGATGAATGTACGTTGCTCTGCCCGGTTGACATGTAAGTAAAAAGTTTCTACAATTGTGTGACTATGCCGGTTTTAGAAATTTGGTGACCTTTTGGTTTAGTTATTTCTTGACTGATTGTGGAATTTTTATTTTAGGCCTATTCAGATATTACAGAGCACAGGTGATGGATGGTCGGATGTAAGTTTCTATTCCGCAGTCTAAATCTTTGTTTGTTTATGTATTTATTGGTGTTGCTACCTCTAATTTTGATTTAGGAGGGTCTTTTCTTGACCTATTCAATAAGCTTTTAAAAATAGGATATGCAATTAGGCTTTGTTTGGCAACATTACAAGCCTGTAGGTTCTAACTATGAAGCTGGCTGAAAACTGTGGTCTTATAGCTGAAAGCATATAATTATATAAATAACTTATGTAATTAAGATTGTTTGATAAACTAATTGTGCAACTAATTAATTTGTGTTAAATAACTTAAAAAAACATGTAATATTAAAATTAGATATCACTTATTTATTTATTTACTATCAATTAATAAAATTATATAGAAAAACAAATTTCTTCATATATATTTTGAACATGAAACACTCTAAGCTATATTTTTCTTTAATATAAAATACATTTGTATAGAAGAGATAAGAGAACATATAAAAAAAAATAGAGAAAAAAAATAAATAGGTTTATCTTGTAGGTGAAGAGGATAAAAATGCAATGAAATTAACATAGTATGGAGAGTTTTAATTGTGTGAAGGGTAAATTGTCTTATTTGAAAAAATGAAGGGTAAAAATATAATAGAAACATTGGTAGCTAACTTTTGAAAGTTAAATGCTTCTTAAGATAGTTTTTGAGAAACTAGCTTTTAAAAGTCACATGCTCTCATTTTTTATTTATCAAACTGTTCTACAAGTTTATTGATTAAGTCAATAAAGTACAAGCTCCTAAATAAGCTACAAGTTACCTTTACCAAATATAGCTTTAATATGCTCTTGGTTTTTACTCTCTCTAGTCTTTTTAATAAGAATTTTTTAGAGATTTTTGTTGGTCCTTAATACATTATTTCCTTTGCAAAAATTTAGAAGCATTTATTGTTTTATTTCACATATTTTCCTTTCATTATTGAATCTTTCTAACTTCTTAATAATTAATATAATAATGAAGTTTGACTTTAAATAGGGATAAACTTGAAATATTATAATTAATTTACCAATATGTTAAATACTTCTAACAACTTTTCTTAATTTATGTTGTTTAGTTGAAAGGTTTTCATAGAAGGACCGAAGGGAATATTACAAGTCGTATTGGTAAAAGCCATGAACTAATTTTTAAGTATTCAACCATCTTCACTAATAAAACTTCATTGCTTATCAGATGAGGAAAAGGACATTTCCCTTTTTATTTCTTGGTGATGTTTCATTCCTAACCCTGCCTATGTTGTGTTGATGCTAACTATTACATAGCTACTCCCAAGCTTGAACAAATGAGAAGGGTTGTGTTAGGCAATAGATGGATAACTTTAAACTTTATCAAATCTTTATTTAATGGATATATAATTTGATTGTGTTAAAATCTTATTTTAACAAAACACAATGATGTCGTTTGATTTGATCCATCCATGTACTAGCAGGTGAACCCCCCTAGCAAGAAAGGTTTCTGTTGTTGTACATTTGAAGCTTCATTCCTATTTGTATTTTATTTCTGTGTCTTAGGTCAGTGATGAGGAACTTGAATCTATTCTTCCATCTGCTGCTTATGCACTTGCCAAGATACGATTGTATCTGGTTTATAGTGGGTATGTCTGTCTTTTATCATGATTAAAAAATTCATAGAATTGTGTTTGATCACTAAATGTTTCTGCTTGTCCATATTAGATTCTGTTATACAGCTCGTGGTGGCTTTTGTTACACAGAAGAGGACATATTTGACTTTCATACAGGCAAGGAATTCTTTGCTTGTCCTTTTTACTTAACTAGTAATGTCTTATTCTTTTGACATTAGAAGATCAACAAAAAGAGGTTATATTCAGATTATCATGGAAGATTTTTCTTGTTCACAACATGACTGTTAATGTTACAAAGATTCTATAGTTTATGTGGTGCTGTTGGTAGGTTGTGTAGTTTGGACATTGTATCTATTTACTAAAAGCTGAAAATGTTTGGTAGGTCACAGAGCTTGGTATTGCTGTTTGTTCATTCCGTTTGGTTTTAAAGCCACCTTTCTGGTTAAGATGTAGCTTTCTTTTTGTTCTTTTTCCCATCATAAACCCACTCACAATCTTGATTACATTGTTTTTCAACAGAAATTAATGTCCCCTTTAAAATCAAAATGACTTTGCTACTGTACAAGCATATAAGATGAAAGGAGCTGCTGAGGATTTATTTATTGCAGATGATGGGCTTATTCTTATATTATTTTGTGAATGGTTGCTGCTTCTCAAGATAATAACTTCTCTTACAATCATTACTTATAAATATTAGCAGTAATCGAATTTAACCTATCCATTACTTTGTAATTGTATATCTAGTTTTATTAAAACTAATAAACAGTAGACTGCAAAACTGACAATTTCAAGTTTTTGAAGATGACTTGTTTATCTCTCTCGTTCAATGTTCATGTGTAAGTTGGGTCAAGAATTGCTGTTAAAAGATATCTTTCTTACGATTTAGATGCCTTTCCATCCATAAGATTGTGGGGTGACGTCTGCCTGTATTCTTTCACTTGATTTATTGTTGTGTTTCTAAGTTTCATATGGAGACCATTCATGCTTTGCATACTTAACTCCCAATTTTCATTTTCCCCTATTGCCATGTCTAGTATTATTAAATAGATTATATAAAAGTGTAATATGTAGACAGATAATTGCAGATTATGGCTCAGTTTAAGTAAACTTATAGAGAAGTCCTTATAAAAAAATAAAATTAGTATAAAAAATGAATAAATTTTTTTTCATAAGTTAGAAACAATTTATCTCTTCAAATTTTAAGAAGTTAAATGAGAGAACTTTTGAAAAAATAAAGAAACATAAGTTGTTTCTAACTTATGAAAGAAGTTTTATTTATTTTTTATACTAACTTTTTCTCCTATAAGGACTTCTCTAGCATATATTGCTGGACTTTGTCTCTTCCCTGTAGTATATGGGATGATGATCAACTTACGATGATTAGGGAATGCTAAAGTGATAATGTGCTGCATAACAACTTGAATTAGATGCCTAAAATTAATTAGATGGTGTTTTCATTTTGCAGATGGTAAAGGCGATAGCTTGCCAACTGAAGGTGTAGAAATTACTCACTTCAGTCTGGTAATCTAATTACCTTCAATTGCACAATTATATTATCGTATTTGTCTTCTTTGAAAAGGTTTATCTTTAACAAAGGCACAGCTTCCTGGTTATTATTGGCCTTTCTGGAATTTGGATATTTAGAGATTGTTGTAGCTCTACCGGAATAATTTTTCTTGTCTGATACTCTTGATATTTTTTATTGTTCACTGATATGCCCATAATAATGATTGGTTTTCTGAAATAAATTATTTTATAAATTAAATATTCCATATTTTATATAGACAAACTTATGAAGGTGAACAAACAGATGTATTAGTTTGTAAAATCCTCATCACAATGCCTGTTATAAATGTTTCACTTGTATTTAAATATGTTTATACCAAGTCTTCTGGAATAATTGTAGACCACCACACTTTTTTTAATGTCTTATTGTTGCTCTGTGATGTTGCAATTTCAAAATTTCAATCCCATTTCTATCATACTAATACTTGAAAAGAAAGAAAAGATTTCTGAATTGCTTGAATTCCACAGGATGATTTATATATAACATGATTTGCATTCTCTAATTATAGGCAACTAAGAAAACATGAAAGTGAATCAGGAAAAAAATCAATTCCTATTTTTTAATAGCAAATCTACAACCCCAAAGTCGGAGACATTGTTTCAATCTCAAAATTTAAAATGCTTTTTTTCTTTCTAATATAGTAATTCTTGAAAAGGAGGAAAAGATTTCTGAATTGCTTGAGAAAATCCTCAGCTTGATTGACTATAACATGATTTTCACTCTTTTATTTTAGGAAACTAAGAAAATATGCAAATCAATTCCTAATTATAATAGCAAATAGCCAAATACACAGTTCCTGAATAGGAGATACTTCCCAGCAGTAATAATATTTATATTTGCATGTTATGCTCTAAAGATCATTGGGATATTGGTAAGCAAACTTGACTTTGTAAAAATGAAAAATGTGTTTTGTTGTCAAGTATTTCTGTTACATCCTCAAATTCATGCCTTTGCATACCTCATTATTGACAACTGTAAGAAATTAAAATTATCTTGCTCCAATGGGGTTTGTGAGACGTTAGCTTTCCTTTCTTCAATGAATCAGTATTGTTTATGACTTTTCTTTTTACTGTGTATGCATAATCACGAAGAAGCGTGCTTTATTTGTTAAGATACCTTTCTTCTGCATTTTTTGTCATTTAATTTGTACTTTGCAGAAGTAACCTCTAGGCTGTTACTAATCTTAAGTAGAACTGTGATCATTAAAAAAATTAACACATGCTTATTTATGACAATTTTGTTGCAGAATGGAGCACACTACATGATATATACGCCTTCTGATCCCCTTCTCTTTGTTGCTGTGAAGGTACCTGTCAAGTTTCTTAGAGCAACTATTGCCTCTGTATAACAGTGGCAGTACTCCGTTTACCTTCGATATTTCCTCTCTATCGAATGCATTTTATAGTTGACTTGACTTGAAACCGTTCACTATAGCAATGTGAATTTAGGATCAAAGTACTCTTTGTTCACACAGCTTATCTAACTGTTGTGAGAAACCAGTGTTCTAAAGCCGAACATAATTAATTTATCCTTTCACTGCAGGATCAGAATGGAATGTTGCAAATTGCTGATGATGTAAGTACACTCTCGTTATAGAATTTCTCTACTTCCTTTCTCAGCTCCCTTGTTTGGCTGATAGAGTGATACTTTGGTTTTCCCAAACGATATTTCCAAACAATCTCAAACTATCCATTTAATCTAATGGTCCTTATTTGCATTGCATTGGTGTACCCAATTTTGTAAGGGTGCGCAATGGACTTTCTCATTTTCTAAGACGTACTATTGTACTGTATCATAGAAGTTTGGTATCTGTGTCAGTGCCTAAGTATGGGAGATAAAACTTCTGATTTCGTGATCAGACAAGGTTGCTAATCTCAACTTTTGTGAACAGGAATTGCTTGAGGATCCTGCTGTCCTTAGCGCCATAGATGAAGAGACCGAATTTAATGCCTTGGTGGTATGTGGCTTTATTCTTCCAAAGTAATATTTTCTTTGGTTGATAAGTTTGACTCAATTCGTTTCTGTGGTTACACACAGGAGGAAGAAGCTGCGCTGCTTGACTCACTATTGGGTAAAAAATAATCATATATACTTTTTGCAGTAGAGCTGTCCCATTGTTTTGCTTTTAGTATTTTTCCTCTGGATTGTCCCGTCCTGTCTGTTTGCATATCAGCAAATATCCGGGGATTTAACCAATCATGTGTATAACTGTAAATGATTAATTTTATATGTATGCTAATGCAATATTTCAGTAAGGATTGAGGACCGCATCAATTTTTAGGATAAATTGAACTACTCTTTTTTTTAATCAATAAGCTCCCTTAAAGTTTGGATAAAAGTAAAAATTTGTCATATTCATGGCTAAAACCGTGGTTAATAAGGTTAACTTTCTAGCTAAATTAAGCAAATATAAGAGGATTCAACGTTTTTCAATTTTAACCAAAACTATAGGGAGCTTAGTAATATAAAAGAAGTAATAGTTGAGAAAATCTGAAATTATAAGCGGATAAAATGTAGTTTATCCTTTTTTATGCTGCTTGTTTATGTGTGTGGCTGTTTTAATGCGAACGAATCTACCACAAGTTTATATATATTTGCTAATTTAACGATGCAATTGTAATGGATGATCAAGATTTAATTTAAATATTTTAATCATTTATGTATGATAATATGATCAATATTAACTCTTTTCACTTTATTATTCCTTGTACACGTGTACACTTCAAAATGGGGATCGTTTCAGAATTTGGTATTGTTTTAATATTATTCTTTTTTCTCGAAATAAAATAGTTATTGTTTAATTATTCGTTTAAATTAAAATGTTACTTGGATAATTGTTTATTTGTTCATTATAAGATGAGTGTCTCATTTATATTTTGAATTTAATTTTGATGCATATTAAAATGATTTGCCTTGTTATTTAATTATACATTATTATATTTTCTACATCCATATGTAAAATTTGACTGTTACTATTTATTACTATATACATTTACAACAAAATTAGAATACTTAGAGTAACTTATAATGTTAGTAATTGAAATTACTTATTACTCTGTATATTTATATTAAATTTTATAATTATAAAAATTTAGAACGTTTAGAATTAGTTACATTATTGGTGATATGAATATTACATTATTAAAAATAAAATATGACCTTTCACCTACTTATTATTATATATATTTATAACAAAAATTTTAATTATTAAGATTTAAAATGTTTAGATTTATTTACATGGTTAATAATATGGATGGTCAAAATAAATATTGGTAATGTCAGGAACAAAAATAACATATTGTCTATGAATTATATTTAATAATTATTTATTAAAATTAATTATAATATTTTGCATAATTTAAGAATTAAAATTATCATTAATTTATAATTATTATCTTTAAATTATATTTAAAGAATTTTTATTAGAATTGATTTTATATAAAAATTTTATATGGATAGTTATACATTTTTAAAAGAGACAATAATAAATTTGCTATAAGTGATATATAATAAATAATATTTAAATTTATTAAATATTAAAAATAAAATTAAATTCATTGTGAAATATAAAAAAAGGTAAAAAATATTAATTAAATTACATAAAAAATTTTATAAAAATTGAATGAAGCTCTTAAGTGATATATTCTTCTTCTTTTTTTTGGCTAAAAACTCAATTGATATGTTAATGAAAAATGAAATTGTATCTTGTATTCAAATTTAAATGTATTTATTTAAATAATTGTTTTATATTGTATATTATTAAATTATCATTTTATTTTGTAAATTATTAGATTATATTTATAATAAAAAATAAATAAATTATAATACAAATAAATTTGTTTATTACACACAGCTTTTGAACTTTTTAAAAGTTTTTTTTATCATTTTACTTTATTTTCGTATTTTATAATTATGTAAATATTAAGAGTTATATACCTAATTAAATACATATATTTTTTATATTGATATTTTTTATTTTTTTATTAAATTATATTCATATATTTTATTTTAATTTATTGTGTAAGTATAAAACTGTATTATTTTTAAGTGATATCATGTATTAAATTTTATTTTTAATTAATTAAATTATATCAAATCCATCAATATTTCTTTAACTAAATTAATCTATAATAATATAAATTTATATTATTTAAAATTATATCATAGAGTTGACATATTGTATATGTCATATTTTAAAATTTATAGAATATTTATAAATATATTTAAAAAATAATTATAAAAATAATAAAATCTCATGTTATAAATATTATTTTTTAAGAGATTTTAAGCATACTAATTATATATAAAATGTAATTAATAAAATATAATATTATTAAATTTTGATTATCTTTATAACACTTATAAAATATTTTTTATAATTATATTTAATTAAAATATATAAATCAATATATGTAAAATTGACTATATCTACTTATTACTATTTATATTTATAATAAAATTTATAATTATTAAACTTTACAATACTCAAAATCACATAAAATATTGGTAATACAAATGATCAATATGGGTAATTAGACATGTTAAAAATAGAACAACAAAATAATCATGAATTGTATTTAACAAAAAATTATTGAAAATTTTAAAATACTTAAAATTACATATAATTTTGGTCACACATATTATAAAATGAATGTTGGTATATATTAAAAATAAAAACAACAAATTAACTATATATTGTATTTAATAAAAAATTATTAAAATTAATTAGAATGTTTTACATATCGTAGGAATTTAAATTATAATTGATTCGTAATTATTATATTTAAATTGTATTTAAGAAATATTTATTAGAATTAATTATATATAAAAAATTTACATTGATAATTATACAATGTTAAGAATGAAAATAAAAAATTAGCAATAAATTACATTTAATAAAAAATTTCAAATTTGATTATATAAAAAAAGTGAAAAAGCTCACCATAAATTTTAAAGATGAAAAAATTACTTAAAATCTTATAAAAGTAACCTCAGAAAAACTTAATAAACTTTTTAAGTTACTATTTTATTAAAAATAAAATCATATATTTTGTTTTAGATCTTATTCAAATTTAAATGGTATTGACTTAAATAATTTTATTAATTAGTTTAATACTTTTAGCATTTAAAAGTGTTCATTAAAAATTAAAATATATTTGAAATAAAAAAATTACACATTCACAAAATTATAGTTTTGTATTGCATATTATTAAATTATTTTTATGATGAAAAAATAAATAAATTATAATATAGATGAAAAATAACATTTATTAAATTGATTTTTTTGTCTTATGATATATCACGAAACATATCTTTATCTTTACCTTTATAATAAATAAACCATACATAACTCTTAAAAACTTGACAATAGATTTTTATATTATATTATTTTATATTTGTGTACTGTAATAATGTAAATTTTCAAGAATTATTTGTTCAAACAAGTAAATATATATATATATATATATATATATATATATATATATTGTTGCAATAAAATATATAAAGGTATTTTTTTATTTATCGAATAAACATAAAATTGTATTATTTTAAAGTAATATCATGTATTATATTTTATTTTTATCTGATTAAATTTGTGTCAAGTGTGTATTATAGGTAAATTTCTTTTTATATCTAGACCAATAAAAATTTATGTCAATATTGAAATATCAAATGTTACTTATTTTATAGATTCATTTGAATATAAAAATTATATTAATTTTTTCTATTATAGTAACTATTGATAATGCTTTCATTTTACTTTTTTTAATTAAATTTTTAATTTTTTATTATTTTTTAATATTTAAATTTAAATTATATACATACTATTAAAAATATTGATATTACAAAATTTGTGATTTTTTTCTAAGCATGAGAATTTTAAAAAACTTATATAAATTTTTTATTACCACAAAATTAAATAGTAATATGATAATTTAAATTTTCTTTTCGTTTTTTTCCTTATTCATTCTTTAACTAAAATTATTTATTAATTAAATTTTAAGAATAGTGTTATTTGTTTTTAAGTAGTATATTAATGATTATGACTTTAAATTTTAGATTAAAAGTAATTAAAAAATTAAATAATATTAAATATAATTATAATAAAAAGATAATATATAAATTTGTTATTAAAATCTTACAGTAATTATTGAATTTGCATATTTAATATTTTTATATTATAATAAATAAGTAAATAAATATATTATAATATTTTAAATATAAATTAAGTTTGAATGTTATATTTACTTAGTGAATCAAAACTCTTCAACTTTTTAATATTTTTTTATTATTTTAAATATTTCTTTTACAATTATAAAAAAATCTACAATCAAATAATGATATGAATTAATTTTTAAAAAATTATTTTAATAATTTTTTAAATATTTTTAATATTAACATATTAAATTATATTTATTTATTAATATTTTATATTCTAATTATATGATTATTAAAATTTTTTTGAGATCAAAATTAAATTTTAAATGTTTTAAAATTGTTTTTGGAATATTCAATCATACGGCTTACAATTCATCCTTCAATTATAAACTAAGATATACGTAAAATATAAAGTAAGATAAATATATATTTTTGTGTTTTTATATACTTATTTATGATATCATATTTATAAAATTAATACTAATTTAAAAGTTAAAAAATATTTTAAATTAAAATAATTAGTTATTAATATATATTTACTTATTATAAGTCAAATTTAAATATGTTATTTTAAAATCATAAATTAATAATTTTATACATAATTTATCAAATAAATTTATGTTAATATTTATTTTAATTCTTGAAAAATAAAAATTAAACTTCATTCAAATGGATCTTACCTAAATATAATATTAAACTTTATTGTTTATTAAAAAATATTTTTTTTATATTTTTATTCATTAATATATATTTTTTATGTATTTTTATTTTTATTTTTATGTTTTTTAATTTATTTTTAAAAAATTTATTTTTTATATTTAGATTAACTAAAAAACAATTTTTATTACGGAAGAGGATGAAAAATATATAAAATATAAAAAAATTATATATAAAAATGTATGTATCGTATTTGTTATTGTGATTATATTTAATATTGTTTAATATAATAAAATATTATTATTAGATATTTTTATATTTAAATTATAATTTTTATTTATTTTAAAATAAAATAATTTAATAAAAATATAAACAAATTTGTATAACACACAAATATATTTACTAATTTATAACTAAATTATTATTATTAAAATTTAAAATGTTTAAAATTACATATAAATTTAATTTAATTTTTATAGTTATTTTTATATATAATTTATTTTAAAAGTAATCAAAATTTTTATTTTTCTGTCACATTAAAAATAATTATTATTTAAATTATAATTATTTTAAAGTTAAATTAACTAATAAAAACATAAATATTTTTCTACAAATCTGTGCAACCGCTTAGATATATTTTCTAGTTATGTAATAAATTAAACAGCATAAGAGATCTTAAATTCATTAAATGATGTGGCAGCGTGTCCTTAGATGATTCTGTTTTTTTTTTTTTTTAATAATATTAGGTTCTCTATTTTGGTTTGTTGTGGCAATTTTATATTTGTTTTATGTTATAGCAAATTAATTACACCAATTTTGTAAGTAAAATTGTGTCATTTATTTTTACAAAAATGATCAATGAGTCAGGGAAAGAAAAAGAAATGGTTGAGGCAAGTAATTTTGGTGAGAGTTAAACTGCATATTAGCAGTAAACTTTTGTGTGAGATGAGTTTCTAGTTTATGAAAATTTCGATTACGATATGCGTTGAATTTTTAACTTACAAAAAATGAAACAAATAACCATGTAAGAAGTTTGATTTATTTTAACTCGTGTTGTTATTTTAATGGATGGCATGTTATTAATATCTATATAAAATTGCTAATGGATGAGCTGTTAATGGAGTATTCAACAGTATATAACAGTTTTTAAATAAAAAACAAAATAATTCTATTATTAATTCATTCTTTTAAAAAGTGAAACTTGTAATGGAATTCTCTGTTAATGAACTTGCCCTATGTCATTTACCATGATACTTTTTCATTTTTTAGGGTAAAACTTTATACCATTTTCTTTGTTGTAAGGATTGCCCAAATAATATTAACCGAAACAGAGAGAATAATAAAAAATAATAATGAAATCTTCTCATCGATAACTAGCATTTTTTATTTAATAAAATAGAAAGAGAATTATTAAAAAAATGTACAAGAAGATATAACAAAACTCAATAAAAAAATGTGGACAAGAAAAGGGTTTTGAAATTTGGTGCCAAAATTTCGCTTGTTTTTGGGTCATGAGTACTGACACCATAGTCTTGTCTAAACTGGACAAAAGCCCAAATAAATCCGAAAAAAAGGGTCAGAGCATTACTGAATGAGCGTGAGGGAGATGCTTTGTAGTCTCGTCCTCTCCTTTACGTTGAACTGCACCAACCAGAGCTGCATCCACTCTTCGTAGTTAATTATTACCTTTCCATTTTCCATCCCCTGCTATGATACTGAGAAGATGAGCAATCAAACTCCGAGTTTAATTGTTCTTCTCCTACTCTGTTCCCATCTCAGCCTTGTCCTCTCATGGAAGAAAGACGAGTTCAGAACCTGCCACCAGACCCCATTCTGCAAGCGAGCACGATCCCGCACCCCCGGTTCCTGCTCTCTCATAGCCACCCACGTCACCATATCCGACGGTGACCTCACTGCCAAATTAATCCCCAAAGATCAACCCCAACCTGAAACCAAACCCTTGATCCTCACTCTCACCGTTCACCAAAACGCTATCCTACGCCTCAAGATCGACGAAGACCCTTCTCTCTCCCCTCCCAAAAACCGCTTCCAAGTCCCTGACGTCGTCGTTTCCCACTTCCCCTCAACCAAACTTTGGCTCCAACGCTTCTCCTCCCAAGACTCTGCTTCCTCCTCCGTCTACCTTTCCGACGGTTACTCCGTGGTCCTCCGCCACGATCCCTTCGAGTTCTATGTCCTCGACGAGGGTTCCGGCGACCGCGTCATCTCTCTTAACTCTCACGGCCTTTTCGATTTCGAACAATTGAGGGAGAAAAACGAAGGCGAAGATTGGGAAGAGAGGTTCCGCAGCCACACTGACACCAGACCCTACGGTCCCCAATCCATTAGCTTCGATGTATCCTTCTACGACGCGGATTTCGTCTACGGTATTCCCGAACGCGCCACCAGTCTCGTGTTGAAGCCAACCAGAGGACCCAACGTGGAGGAATCAGAACCCTACAGGCTCTTCAACTTGGATGTTTTTGAGTACATTCACGATTCTCCTTTTGGTCTCTATGGTTCAATTCCCTTCATGATCTCGCACGGGAAAACCAGGGGTAGTTCTGGGTTTTTCTGGCTCAATGCTGCTGAGATGCAAATCGATGTTCTTGCTTCTGGTTGGGATGCTGAGTCTGGGATTGCTCTTCCTTCGTCTCAGAACAGGGTTGACACGTTCTGGATGAGTGAAGCTGGTGTGGTGGATACGTTCTTTTTTGTTGGGCCTCAGCCTAAGGATGTTTTACGCCAGTACACTGCGGTGACCGGAACTTCGGCGATGCCACAGCTGTTTTCGATTGCTTATCACCAGTGCAGGTGGAATTATCGTGATGAAGAGGATGTTGAGCATGTGGATTCTAAGTTTGATGAGTTGGACATTCCCTATGATGTTTTGTGGCTTGATATTGAGCATACCGATGGGAAGAGGTATTTTACTTGGGATACGGTTCTTTTCCCTCATCCTGAGGAGATGCAGAGGAAGTTGTCTGCTAAGGGGAGACACATGGTTACCATTGTGGATCCTCATATTAAGCGTGATGAGGATTTTCATTTGCACAAGGAGGCCTCGCAGAAGGGATATTATGTTAAGGATGCCCGTGGTAATGACTTTGATGGTTGGTGCTGGCCTGGCTCATCGTCTTACCCTGATACGTTGAACCCTGAAATTAGGTCCTGGTGGGCTGAGAAGTTTTCTTATCAGAATTATGTTGGTTCTACTCCTTCCCTTTACATTTGGAATGACATGAATGAACCTTCTGTCTTCAATGGTCCTGAGGTATGTCAACTATTTCAAGCATTTATTTCTCCTTTGTTTGGTCTCCTTGTTTCTACTATGATTTTGGAATAAGAATCGGAATGTAGCTTTGCAACTTTTTCAAGGGTGTTTGTGTGATTGGGAACAGAAGATAAATTGTGTTTGTAAGGAACTCACTATCACTATCCATTTCCATGATAATTTTGAATGATACGCGTCTAGATCTTATGACTTCCTGAAACAATGTAAGATTTGTAATTATTTAGCACAATATTGACTTTTAAACATCAGTGAACTCATAATATATTATTAGCTATTAAACAAATGTTATTTCTAGAGCATAAAGTTCAATTAAAGATAAATTGCGAATATAATATAAAATTTAGTAGAGGCCAATATCATCCAACTTATCAGTCACACCATCATCATTCATATCATTTAATGGTTGTGGAACTGCGATGGTAGCTTGGCTGTTGTATAAAACCTCACTTAAGGAGAAGAATAAGGAGGGTGAGGATGGGAGAATGATAAATAAAAATAAAACTTCCCTGACTAAGCAGTGATTCAACCAATATATGATCATATGAGGGAGATTTGGATGTTTGGCCGAGTCCTATTGGAGCCAAACCCACATTGATTAATAAATCTGAAAGAAAAAGAGGGAATGACTGGTTATAATTGTTAGACATGCTGTCAATGTCGTTTGATTGTGTAGTGCTTCAACTTCTGGGTGCTGTTATCATATGCCTGCACTTATGAATCCTCATTTCTCCTGATGTTTATTTATATGCTTTACATTTTAATGTTGCTTGAGAAGCAAACTCTGGATCTATGGATTCTTCATAATCCACATGTTCAATGTGCTTCTGTAACATGTTCCTTAAGTTCTTTGTAACTTCTAATGACAACCTGGAGATGGGGAAAATGAAGATTTGATTGCATGCCTTGTATCCAGGTGACAATGCCTAGAGATGCAGTACACTATGGAAGTGTGGAACATCGGGAGATGCACAATGCCTATGGATATTACTTCCACATGGCAACAGCTGATGGGCTATTGAAGCGTGGTGAGGGGAAAGACAGACCATTTGTTTTGTCAAGAGCAATGTTTGCGGGAAGTCAGAGGTATGGAGCAATTTGGACTGGGGATAACACTGCTGATTGGGATCACCTAAGGGTTTCTATTCCAATGGTTTTGACCCTTGGTCTTGCTGGGATGTCATTCTCTGGTTTGTATCGTCCTTCTCATGATGTATTTATTATTTCCTATTATTATTATTATTTTTTTTGGCATATTCATTGTCAATCAACGTACTTATTTGCATGAGTTAGGAATTCCCAACCCCTCTGATTCAGATGATCTTATATTGTGTACATAATGTAGGTGCTGATATTGGTGGATTTTTTGGGAATCCTGAACCTGAGTTATTGGTTCGATGGTATCAGATAGGAGCTTACTATCCTTTCTTTAGGGCCCATGCCCATCATGACACCAAAAGACGAGAACCTTGGTTGTTTGGGTAGGACGGACTTTTATGATTTTTTTTTGTGCCAAAGTTAAAATATCACAATTTTTTTGGTACTCCTTTCATTTTATACTTATTCCTTTTACTGTTCTTTTCTTTGGTTAAGGACTGATTGCCTTTTAAAGTCAGTGAAACATGTTTTAAGAGGACATATATTTAAATCAGGATGTACTCTATGAAGGAATGAACCTTTTCACAGAAATACTAGGCAAATCTTAGATGTTAATAAAGTGCAGCTAAATCATATATCTATATTGTAACTGCAATTAGTATAAGAGACACACTATCACTAAAATTCACAATAACTCCCATATGGATACACCTCCTCCACACACTCGGTTTAATATGTGGCAATGTTGATTGGATTTATGAGTATTGAATTTGATCCAGATGTGCTAAAAGCACCTATTATGTGCTTTGACTATCAAACTCTGCTTTAACATTGTTTTAATCTGTTTGTCAACATTGTAAATTGATTTTCATTTTGACATTGCAGAGAACGAAATACAGAATTGATTAAGGATGCTATACATGTTCGTTATGCACTTCTCCCATATTTCTACACATTATTCAGGGAGGCTAACACTACTGGCATTCCTGTGGTCCGTCCATTGTGGATGGAATTCCCATCTGATGAAGCTACTTTTACCAATGATGAAGCTTTCATGGTTGGGAACAGTCTTTTAGTGCAAGGGATCTATACTGAGGTGTTTTAGTCAGTTTCCAGATACATAAATGTTTTCCTTCTGCAAATCATTTCCTTCTTTTTTGTGGTCTTTAACTAAAGTTTTTGTAATGCTTTGTTGCTGGCAGCGAGCTAAGCATGCATCAGTTTATTTGCCTGGAAAACAATCCTGGTATGACCTTAGAAGTGGAACTGTGTACAAGGGAGGGGTGACACACAAGTTGGAGGTTACAGAGGAGAGCATTCCTGCTTTCCAGAGAGCTGGAACCATTCTTACAAGGAAAGACCGATTTCGGCGAAGTTCCACTCAGATGGTTAACGATCCCTATACTCTGGTATGTATTCATGTTGATTTGCTTTAATTCTTGTGAATATGTTTGAATTGCAGATGTGTTATTTCTTGCTTTTTCTGTTAGTTTTCATTTTGCTAGGTCTTGGACTATTGTCTTTCTATTCAGGCCCTATGATGTCATACATAAAGTTTATGCTAGTTAGCCCCTCATGCCTCTTGGCATCAGGCCATTGGCTGGCCCTCTTTGAACATTGAGGGACGTCTCTTGCAAATATTTTGCATGTTAATATTTGTGTTCCCCACCTATCTTTGAAGTAGAACTAAGATGTTGAACTGGTATGTGTACAATTGTGCTTTTTGTTTATTTTATTGTATAATGGGGAGGACGTATTTAGTACCATGAGGAAAGTGAACGACTTTATGCATTGCAAGAGTAAGCTGCATGCCTGCATGAATGTTCATCCCAGCCAGAAAAAATCTGAATCTCATGTGTCCACTTTCATGTCTTATGAGTTTATCATAGCACATGAATATTGACTATTTGAGTATCCTGTTGCTTGTTAGTTTGCAGTCCAATAAAAAATTGCAGCCTTAAGAGTTGGGAAATGTTGTGTCGCTATACCTTTGTAGCTATTGTCAGTAACAGAAAGTAAACACTTAGTTTTCTTCATGATAAAATTATGGTTTTCTGTTTCACAGGTTATAGCTCTGAATAGTTCCCAAGCAGCTGAAGGTGATCTCTACATTGATGATGGTAGCAGCTTTAATTTTCTGGAAGGGGCCTACATCCACAGACGTTTTATTTTCGCAAATGGGAAACTTACTTCTGTAGACCTGGCACCTGCTGTTGGTAGCAATGTGCGTTATCCATCAGATGCTGTCATTGAGAGGATTATCTTGCTAGGACATGCTTCTGGCGCAAAGAGTGCACTCATTGAACCATCAAATCAGAAGGTTGATATTGAACTTGGCCCGCTTTGGGTTCAAAGGGCACGTTCGCCAGCTGTCATGACCATACGTAAACCTAATGTCCATGTTGCAGAAGATTGGACTGTAAAAATTTTGTAACTCGTTTAAATTTCTTGTTTGAGGGAATTTGATGTTCAATTCTACTGGCAGTGCAAATCAAGATTTTGTTTCTGGAGTTGAGTTGATAGTTCAACCGCAAACACGGGTAATAAGAAGAAAAAAAAGCTTTAGGTTTTGAAGAATGCATATGCGCCAATTCAGTTTCAGCGGTTTGTTTAATTTAGGATTTGAGAACTTAAAAAGATTAATACTTGGAAGTTGTGACTCCGTTGTTGTCTACGGGAATTAATTTTATAAGGATAAATTTTTATCATCTGGAATTATCTGTTTATGCCTTTGGGAAAAGTTGATGTGATGAATGCCATAAATTAGTCGTTAGTGTATACAGTTATTATATTTTTATCTTTACTTTTTCATCGTGGTAGTTATGTTAGGCAGATTCCCTACCAAATCAGAAATCTCTCTTGATCTTAGCCACAATATACTTGATGGTGAAATCCTTTACCAACCTGGTAATCTCTTATATTTGCAATATCTTGATTTTACTAATAATAATTTTGCAGCAAGCCCTTTTCAACTTGAAAGTCTCAGTTGCAATATCTTCATCTTACACTCAATAATCTTGTTGGAGCAATTCCTTTTTGACTCAAGAATCTTTCAATGTTGCATTCTCTCAGACTTGGTTACAATTCAAGTCTAAACAATCAAAATCATGGTGATTTGGATTGGCTATCAAATCTCGACTTGAATGGCGTTCATAATCTCGGTGATTTTTTCATCACTGGCTACAAAATAACCGCCGCTATGTGCCTGATGTTTCTGATGCTGATGTCTAAATCTTATTTAAACTTTTCCATTTCCCTTGCCATCCTTAATCTCGCTGACAATCATTTGACATCACCAACTAAATTCCACCGAGGGTTTAACTACAGTTCGAGTCTTTAGCAGCTTTGCATTTCCAACAACTCACTAAGAGGTACAATCCCTGATGAGTTTGGCAACATAATGCATTCAATTTAATATCTCCATCTAGATGAAAACAATCTACAAGGCAACAAGATTATTGAATGTAAGATGAAGATATCGCCAATACTTGTGAGGGATGATAATGCACTCTTCTCAGAAGTATTTTGCACGAGAAAGAATATTTCACTGGTTTTTTTTTGGCTTTCATGGGATTAACGTTGGTACTACAGACTTGGGAGGAATACCTACTCTAGTTTCCTATACACATTGATATGCAAAATCAACGTATGCAAGCAGCAGTGAATGTAGCCAATTTTACAAATAACGCATACCTTTAGTTGTTACTTCCATTTTCATAGTTTAATCAAGATAATTGTTAAAAATATATGTGTGGAAGTAAAACATTTGGACAAATCTTCCCTGTATGTTTTAAATTAGAATTTATTCTTTTAAGAGCAGTGGATTATACGTTAAAGAATGACTCATGTGGTCGTGTCATTTTAAGATGGTTATATTATTATTAGATTGGGGGGGGGGGGGGGAGAGAATAAGACTAGACAAAACCTCCAAAATTAGGATTAACCTGTATGATATATTATCCAAAACCATCGTCATATAATATCTATTATCGTAACGAGGAGCCACATTTCATGTCCAGGCTCATATATCATACACATTCATATACCATTTTTCTAAGGAAAAAAAATGCAGAAGTGTTAAAATTGTAAGTGAAGTCAAATTGGCTAGAACTCTTAATCTGTCTTCTTCTCTGACAATTGGGGTTTGTTGATGGACACAGATCGCTTATCCTCTGCTGCCTTGGCATAGATCTCTCCCCTCTCTTGAAAATACCTCTCAAAAGCTCTTGGAAGAAACCTTGGTATCAGAAACCCAAATAGATTGATAGAGAAATAAGCCAAATTTGCCACTGCCAGACCCTTCCCAAACCAATACCATGCTGTGTCCTGCATGCAAAATTGCAATTCATTCCTTTCCCATTTACATATACATCCATGCATACATGCATACACATGAGAACATATTCACTGGCCTAGTCCTAGGTTGAACTTGAAGTAATTATCTTTATGTCTGAACTATGAAGAGTAAAGAAATGAGAGAAGAGAATGTTAAGCTTACACCCTCTATGATACTCTTCTATTAGTTGGAATTCACATAAGTCTCACTAAATAACAAATAGGACTCTAAATAAGAGATAACACCTACATCACCTAGTCCAACCTACATGAATTTCTTCCAACAGTAATAAAGTGCAATGAAAAGATAAAAAAAAACGCACTTCTCCTGTCCTCAATTCAAAATGACATGATTAAAAAATTAACACGGTAAGGATATCAAGTATGATACATATATGTTGTAATTTTAAAGTTGTCATTGATTTCTTTTGAATTGTTGTCCCATAAAGTTCTTTTAGCATCGTCATAATTAGTTTTGTAGCCTCATGCATCAACGCTTTTTTTACAAGGATTAAAAACAAATTGGAAAATAATTGTTATTCACCCACGAGCATATACACCCTCTATAGTCAAAACTAGTTTGTAAAATTGGATTGGCATTGAAATTGATAGAGATTATTAAACTAAAAATTCTAATGTTAATTGAAACATGGAACCAAACTGTACGTAATGAAATATCTATAGGTAATGAAATATCGATCAAATGACATAAATTAAAAAGAAAAAAAATATAAAAAAGGCAAAGAAAATTAGGAAGAGAAATACTAACAACACATTTCAATAAATTTTAGCTTATAACTAGAGTTGTGTTCAGAATAGAAATACTGTGCATATATATAAAAATGAAAACCCAAAAAGAACAAGTGATTTGGTTTGGTGTTAGAGAGAGTTTTTGATTAGCATTTATCACAAGAAAAATACCTGCAGCCCTGCATTGGCAGGCAAAGCCTTGTTGAGCCACACATCATGTGTCCAATCAATATCCACAAAGATCCTTCTGATTGTGTATATCATAGGAACCAATGCCCTCACGGGTGGTGAGAACAATGACAACCCACTAATGATGTTCTCAGTCAATATTTGAAACGATAACAAAAACAAATGAGGAGTGGCCGAACGCACAGCATGTTCATCCCCTCTTGCAAACCCTCCAAGCACATAGGCTAGTGGCAAGAACAAACCAACAGTGGTTCCAAGAACAACATACATTCGAAACATCTTGCTTCCTTTGAAGATCTCAGACCCAGATGAAGTTGTTGTTGCTGTTGATGGAAATGCAAAGTGTGCAAGTGCCAAGATGTAAGCTGAGGCAAATGCAGGGAACACAAGATCAAGGAGTGGGACAAGACCACTTGCTGAGAACACCAATATGAATGCGACGAGTTGAAGCTCTATCACACGCAGTGAACCCATCATTCCACCAACTGTGCCTTGTTGCGTTGGTGCTTTAGGCCTTGTGCCTGCGCCTGTGCCCCCTGGTTGTGAAGGTGCTTGTGGCACTGATTGTGATGACACTGCTAGTGACACACCAGACATTTTCTTTTCTCTTAGGTTGGTTTTCAGCGGTTGGTTCCTGTTCCTGGACACAACAAGTCTGAGAACAAAATTAAATTACCCAAGTTGTTACGTAAATGTGTTTCTGATATAACATGACATCCTTAAAGATAATAATAATGCTTTTTTTTTTTTTTTTTCCGGTAAAGCATCTTATTTAGACAAGATTGAAACGTGTGTGATCACTAATATGACATCGTTAAAGACGATAATAATATGAAAAGTATTAACCAGAGGGTGAGAACTATTAATATGTTAACAAAACCTTAATAATAATAATGCATAATTTTTATTTAGATAAAAAATTAAATCTTAAATAGCAAAAGAAAAATAATTTAAATCTTATTCTTTAAGTGTTTTTTCTACCATTTTAATTAAAATTTTAATTCAGTAAATCAGAAAAATAATAAATATAATTTTTTTTATCGTTACAAAACCTTAATTTTAATTAAAATATATTACCAAAGGAATGTAAAAAAGTACATTAAGCTTTACTTTTAGTTTGAATAACAGAAATCCTCATCCAGAATCATTCTTGTTCAAGTAAAAACATTCATAATATGGCGAGTTTAATTCTTCCTATTAATTTTTTTTTTCATAAATAAAATTCAGACTTAATGAGAATTCTGCATATAAACCAGTGTATGACAACATGAAATCATTAAAGATGATAATAATGCATGCATTTTTTACTTTTGATTGAAAGCACAGGAATCCTCTACGAAATTCAATAATGTTTCAGCTAGCTAAAACCATTCACTATATGACAGCTAGCTAAAATCATTAAAGATCATAATATGAGTTAACCATCTATTCAATTTCAATCAAGCTACATATAAATTAAACTGTGTTGTTGATTTGTTTACATAATTAACAGTATAAATAAACGTACAGAAACTTAAACAATTTAGAGCTAATTAATTCGACATCTCTTGTTTGATGCCACAATAAATAGTTACATACCCACCAGGAGAAAAACAAAAAGAGCGGTGAAAATGACTACTTGAGACGAGAATTCAAAGATTGTTATGGGCAATATTTTATAGAAAAAATAATGGAACCGAGAAGAGATGAAATAAAGAGACAGAATTGAATCTAAGAAGAAAGATCGTAGTCTTACAAGCAAAATGGTGACGAGAGAGAGAGAGAGGAAGAAAAGATGATTCAAAATGAAGCGTTACTGTGGGCAATAATGAAAGAGACGAAGCAAAGGGATGTGGCGTTGATGAATGTATGATCCTAATTTGGTGCACAAGACAAACATAAAAACACCTTTCACTGCCCCAACCAACGCAACTATAGCAAACGTTGTAACGTGTAATGTAGCATGCACGACACTTGTTTCTCTAACATGTTTTCAGTCTCCAATTCTATGCACGTGTTACGTTCTACTTCTAGCGAATCTGCCATTTCACTACCTCTGCCAGAGTTTTTTATTTTTAATTTTCTTATATCCTAATTCTTTGCCAGATTTTATCCTTTAAATTTCAAAACAATGGTTGTTGATAAAAATGAAAAATGAGTTTTGTGTATTTTAAATAATTTTTTTTCTGTTAAAAATGTTAATTTTATAAAAAAATTATTTTCTATCATATGTCCTGTTCAAACTGTTCATCCTCTTATTTTAACTGAGTTAACATTTTTAAAATAAAAAAACATATTGAAAATATTTTTACAAATTAGAAGATTAAAATAAAAAAAATAGTTAAAAATGAAATTAAAAACTTACCTTAAAAGATAAGGTAACCCTGAATTGATGCACTAACTGGAGGAGGAAAATTTTATAATATATACATATAGAAAATAATTACCGAATCATGGCAAGAAAGCATGAAATGGTCAGCTCCATAACTTCTATTCCAATATGCATATTTGTGGGATATGATATGAACATAATCACCAATAGTTGGCCCCAATACAGAAAGAGGTGTTGAAGGATCATCACAACACTAAATGAAAGAAAGTAGAGATGAGCTTCATCTGGATTCCGAGTCCAAAACAATGTATGTTCTTGCATGGCTTCTCCATTAATTGGTAACTCCTATATGATACCAAAGCAATTCAAAAAAGAAATATGAAAATTCTAATGTAAGAAGCTACCACTACTTATATAAACTATTATTGCCCGAGGCTCCGAAAATTTACCTTGTTTTATATGTCTATTGAGCTTCATTCTCATAAAATTAATGAAAAATTTTTATTATTCTTTTATGCTTCTTTTATACTTAGCACTAAAAGGCATCATATACAAAAACAACTTCTAATTTTAATGTAAATGAAATGAAAGTGCATAAACTAAAATTGTAATTAATTTTTTAAGAAAAAAAAACAATTTGATCTTCTAATTTTATTGTTTCAAATTTGTTTTCTAAATTTTTCTAGTTCAATTTCGTTGTTTAACTTTCATTTTTTTCTTTTGTCAACAACTTTTATTTATTTAGTTTCAAATTAGCCTTTTTATTATAACAAATATTATTAGAAACTGCTTTTTTAAATTGGGTCTTTTTATTTATCTAATTCTTTATGTACAGGCCACAAAATGTAATAAAATTTTGGGAGAAAGGTTGTATGTTAATAATGAGGAAAATCCTAAACAAAATAGTTGTTAAACTATATAGATTTTATTAGAAAAGCTAAAATGAGTCTTAAAGACTTGAAAAAAGAATTTTGTCGTCAATAATAATTATGTTTAACCCGAACATGATTATTTTTTTATGAAAAATATCTTTTAAATTTTTTTTGAAAAACAACTCGCTTGAATCTCTCATTTTAATCAATAGAATCATGCAAAAATTTGATACATTGGTTGCATTTCTGTTAATTGAAGATATCCTCAATCAATTTCAATAATTATTGAACAAAAAACATATAAAAAAATTATATCTAAAAATCAAAGTTAGATGAAGACGAAGATTAATATTCATGCTTCAGTCTCTGATTTTAACTAATAAAATAAGAGGTTTTTATTTTATTTTATGTATAAGTAGTAACACCGTGTTTATAAGAATCTCTCAATCAATTTTAACAATTATTAAAAAAATTTAAATTTTAATAAAATTTTAACAATTCAACGATGTTGCAATACGCAGACTAAATATATTTAAATTTTTATAATACTTTATTTACTATTTAATAGTATTTATCAAGAGTGTAAAACTTATATTGGACATGCATTTGCAAATTTTAAATTAAAAAAATGAAAAACAAAGTAATAAGAGTTGATGAGATAAAAATAAATGAGATACATGAAAAAAGATAATTTTTATTAAAATTTTAAACACATTTTTTGAAATTATTACAAGAAAAGGAAGTTCAAATTTTAAAAATATTTTTGTAAACATCTAATTTAATCTGAAACTCTTTCATTTAATTTTTATATCGTTTAGTTTAGTTTAATTTAACTTTATGCTATTTTTTTCTCGAAACTATTTAATTTACTTTATGAAATTCTAGCATAATTTTAATTGTATTTAGGGTTTGAATTTCTTTTCTTCAGTGGTTTTCCTTGATTGAAAATGATGAATAAATTTCTTTAGATTTCGTAGCATTAACCAAACTTGTAAAAAAAATGATAATAAAAAGAAAAAAAAAACGAATTTATCAAATTTATTTCACATATTTTTATTGGAATAAACTGAGAGAACTTTATTTTAACTTTAAGAAGTTATTTAATTTATTTCATATACTTCTATTGTTAGTTTTTTTTGTACATTATTATTTATTCCACCTCATATTTATTTTATTTAACCTTTTTTTGGATATTTACATTTTTTATTAGTTATTATTATTTTTATTACTTAAAATATTTGAACAGAATTTTTCAATATATACAGACTGTTTATAACTTATGCATGCATAGAAAAATATTATGAAAAATTAAACATTTAAAAATAAAATTAAGATATGAACTTTTATATTATAAATAAAAGTATATTGTTTGGCAAATAAAATATTAGTAGCGCTACTCTTCTTCACAATTTGTCACGTTTATTAATTACACTCATTTTGGTGTAATGATTTTACTTCTGCTTTACTTTTCCTTCTTAATTTTTATAAACTTTTATATTTTCATAAATAACTATTTCTATATTTATAAAATATATTTTATTTTTATTTTTTAATTTAAATTTTACTTTGAAAAATCTTATATCTTAAATTTATTTTTTAATTATATAAATTATTGATATTTAATTAAAAAATTACTACACCACACAATAAGTATTATTTTAAAATAAATCGTATTTTAAAATCATTTAGTTTTATAAAAATTTTATCATTTTAATACATATTATTTGTGGTTAAAGTTAAGTCATAATATTTTTAAAAAATATTATTTAAAATAATTGTTATATATATAATTGTTTATAAAATTATAAAATTTTGTTTTTAATTATTGAATTTTATGTGTATTTATTCTAAAATAAATACCTATGCATTACATGAGTTGTTAAACTAGTAAGAATTTAAATATATTTAAAAAAAAAAAACCTTCATTTTCTTAAATTCTATGCAAAACCTTAAATGTCAAAGGAAAAACAGAGGGAGTAATCCTTATAAATATCTTACAGAACAACAACAAATATTTCAGTTTATACATATTCTGAAATTCTCATCTCCACCACCATTTTATTAAATCTAATCAAATGCAAAATGTTAGGCTAATTTCAACTGCTGTAAGATCTGCCATGAACTTATCACTTATAATCGAATGTTTCATCACCTTACTTAAAATTTTTAGCAAAACGTGTAAGCAAAATCTAAAATAGACCTTTAACTCCTCTCACATGGTTAACGAATCAAAATATTACCACTAAGGTGCAGTTTAAAAGGCTCAAGTGAATAAAACGCAGTGATAACCCAATTAATTTATAGATAACGCATTTACAGCAGATTTCCCTGCCATAAATTATACATTGGACTTTGCCGATAATATTAACATATGCAAAATTTTCATCTGCTTCTTTCAGCCAAGCTGGTAAAATAAATGGTGTAATGCAATGTTCCAATTATCTCTTTCAGAATCCACAGTTTCATAATCAGCTACATACCGCTTCCACTGCAAGTTTCCTTGATAAACCAGGACACAAGTTGGTTTTGAAATTCTCTTTACTTAATTTTATGACACATTCATTTTTGTTTAGGCACGCCTGCAACAACAAGGAAATGTATAAAGATCTATCAGTATTATAGTGTCTTAAAATAAAAGACCAAATAATTAATGAAACATTGCTTGAAATATCTTTCTATGAAAGAAAAAGACAGATAGCTGAGGCCTGAGGGTGACCTCCATATGCTAATTTCACTTTAAGCAAGAAACAAGGGGTGACCTTTTGGATTAGAAGGTCAATTATGGATATGACAAATAAGTTTTTCTAATGGTGTCTAAGGGAATCTATACATATTAAATTTTTATTGAAGATCACGAAATATCACAAGATTCAATATGTTAATAATATTAAATGCTATAATTTCTAATAAACTTTATTATTTATTATTATTTTTATTATATGCCCTAAAACCCACGTTAGAAAAATGATGATAAATTTATGTAACAAGTATTTGAAATGCTTAAAACATTGAATTCCAATGTGGTATTCATGATGTCACTTTGCAAATGAACTTCCCTGAAAAACAGAATGAGGTTCAGTAGCAATTTGAGATGATTACCAGGCAAGAGTTAAAAGTTATAATAATTGTGATAAGGTCCTTTTTCAATTGTTTATAATGCACATACAGCAAAGCTAATAGGATTCTTGCACATTGCACAGTCAATCACAAACATTGTGTGTTTAGATTTGAACTTGAAAAATATGAATAGCAAAGACACATACCTTCTCAACAACTATGCTAGAATTCGGATCATGGCAATCTCCCTTAAGGTAAGACCCACATGATCCAGAGGGGGTTCCAAAGCTAGCAAACTTTACAGCAGATATAAGAGAGTTACTGGGGCACGTTAATCGGGCAAAAGGAATGTTTTTGTAATTCTGTATTTTATTTTCAGCCTGAGCAAGGAGTCCAACAGAGGGGTAATCCTCAGCAACATGGGCACACACTCCAGATACTTTACGTCTCAGGAATGTAATCTTTTCTGGGTCTCCACCTTTCTCCTCAAAAATAACAAGAATATTTCCAGAAGGCTTGAACCAAGATCGTGGAACATGATACCTGTCCACAGGAAATACAGAACATTTTATTAAAACAAGAATGATATATAATTATGAGACCTACCAAATAAATTTTTAGTTCTTTAATGTTTATAATGAATGCTTTCAAGTTTCTACTCTAGACAACTTGTCAGATTGGTAAATGATGTAAGAAGAACTATAATAGAAAGTAAATCCATCATAATTATAAAAATGCACTAAGGATTCTAATTCACTAAAGTAATCGAGGACTGCCTCATGAAAAATTAAGCAAAAATACAGAACTAGCTAAGCTTTCTAATATACCCTTATATTTGATAATATGAACGATCCTTATCAATGCTGCGCCATCAACAACATCAATTTGTACAGAAATCTTATTTTAGTAATTTTCTTGGCCTATATTTACTAGTTATGAAGGTTGGCACAAAACTCTTTCACCCACTTTCAGATTAGTTGATATATTTAAGGTAAGACCTTTCTGTATATAAAAAAGGAAAAGACAGTTCATTTATACTAATCAATTGTCCATAGGCTTACCATTTCTGTGTAGGTTCTCCACAACCGGTGTCACATTTGTCAGGGTTGAATTTGCCTCGGTAATCACATTCTTTAACACAGTCTTCACTCTTGAATTCACTTTTCCTAGGCCAATATCTTCCTATTTCTTCTCCATTTAGCCAGGCTAGGCCTTTTCCCATATTCAACATATCCAAACCAACGGGATCATCCCCAGGTGCATCCACAATAGTCTGCAAGGCCAAAGAGTTTTAAAAGACACTTCTCCAAAAAACACAAACTAAATGAAAGATGTATTGATAATTTCCATCAATAGATGATGGCAAAAACAAGAAAGGTCATCCATTACCTTGTACCATGTCAATGGCTGCATTTTTGGTGGTTCTGAAGTAGATGTCCACTTCACATTATTTAACCCATCTCCCTGGTATATCCTTAGATGTTCTCCTTGAACTCCAATCTGAGAAAGCAGGAAGTATAAGAGATCAAATGATAAAGGCAAATAAAAGTTTTCATGGTTAATACCATCAATGGTCTTTAAAGAATTGAACAACATTTCTGAAGTAGTAGGCGTTGCCAATATATATCTATTTTAAGATCATAATGCAAAAAAAAAAGTACCTTGTAAGTCCAGGCATAAGAAGACAAGTCTATTGTCCCATTGTTGAGTCCCTTAATCTTCACACTTGTTAGTCCTGCCCCAATGAAGTCATAGAATGGTCCAGCTGTCTAAACACAATAAAAAAATAGTAATGAGAGTTCAATTCATTTAAAGGAGAATGAAAACAATTAGACACCTTACATCAAGTCATCCTCAAATCTCATGGTTTAACAACCAATGACTCACAGCAGTGAGAGCATCTGTATCGATATTTTTAAAAAAACTAAAAATCATGAAGAATAATTTCAAATTAAAGTTTTAGTCTCAATTAAATTCCTTGAATTTCTATGATCGTTTTTAAAATTGTGAGCAAGGGGAAAAATACTATAAATTTGACTCGAAGCTCAGGAACAGAAAGAAATGCAATTTTGGAAAAATTGTGCTCTTTGTCCTAATGTGTTTGATAAAACTAAAAATTTAGCAGTGAATTTTTCAGTAACAAGAATTACACACTGAATTCATACATTTAAAATTGTTGATTTTAGCACTGAATTTAGACAATCTACACCAAAACAAACTTTTTTGAACACTTCTTCTCATAATTTTGTTTTTTATAGGTACGGAATAAAAACCACTAAATCAATCTAAATGCTGAAAAAATTTCAGCAGCAGTGAGTTGAACTATAAAATTGCCAGTCAATAATCATAATATAAACTAAACACATTTCAAAAAATGAGAAACCATATCAGAATTAGATGATTTAAAGAAACATATGTTGGGCTTTCATGCATTCAATGTGGGGTTAACCAAATTCAGTTTAGTTTTGAACACAAGAAGTCATTTATAAGTCTTTATGATCTGAACTTCAGATGAAGAATACACACACTGTGAGTGGTGACAGAATACGTCACAAAAAAACAGGTAAAAAAAATATTGGAAAATTAAGAAATAAATTATTTCATATATGGGATTCAATATTATGAAACAAAATCATTCAAATTTCTAAATAACAAAGAACCTAGATGGCAACATATACCTAGACAGTAATTAGCAGATGGGGGTGACATCATTGAAAATTACATTCAATTACCAGAAAAGTGATCAATATATAATTACATTTTCCCATATTTGAACTCAAGCCACTTATAAGGCACATAGTGATAGAAAAGTTGTATTTCTTAGGAATTAATACAAGTGCTTAAATTCTAAAGAAAAAATGCAGCTGGTGTAGCTCTTCCCAGGATGGTGGTCTGATCTTATTTGCATTTGGCATAAGGCCCATTCAGTATTAAAAAAACTGAAAAATCTCAAGAAAAATGCATGGTGTAAATTGAATTCTAAACAGAGTAACTCACCTGTAAGCCAACAGTCAAGCACAATAAAGCAATTTCATTTTTCCCTGCTTTGAGGGAGATGGGATTCCTGAAAGTGAATGGGGAATGTGTACCATTTCCAGATGCAGTACCTAAAGAAATAAGGTTAAAATTATGAAAAATAAAGGGAAAAAAAAATTATAAGAGAGATTAGGTTAATCTTGGTTTATGACTTTACTCATCTACTAGTTTGAAGTGTTGCAATTCAGTAGTTTCACAAGTCCAAATAAACAAAGGTTTCACTATTAAACAAAAGGTCATATAACAATTCATTTCCAAATTGACACTGACAGGGCAACTGAATGCCTGTAATTGAATGGCACAGCAAGCCACTGATATTCAGGCTTTGAAGTGATTGGTCGGATTAAAGGAAAATAATATAATTTTTATGCAAATCACTTGCGTGATCTTCTTACTCTCAAAGAAACAGGATTAGCATGTAAAAGGTAAAAGAAAATTTGTTTCTTTTCCTTTATTTTATTTTTTCTTTCCCTTTCTTCCTTTTATTTTGAATGTTTTTTCTCTAGTTAATATAAATGTGAAACAAAGGCTCAAATTGCTTGTTCACTTTCATAAATTAAGATATGATTGTGGTTTCACTCTCATGTGATAAGTACTGTTATGTCATTGCTGTCAGTATTAAAATGCTTGTTTAAGATTTGTACAACAACATAACCCAAGGTGTGTCATATAACCGCAAAGTAAGAATACATTCATGTAAAGTAAACATAAGACCCTTGTCTTCCCATTGCTGATTCATAATAATGAAAACTCTAAAGTAAGCGAGGGAAGCAGCTAACGTCCAAATTACATAGATCCCCCTGAGATTTAACAAAATTGCAGACTTCTCTATTTATTTCAGAGACTAAATAAGAAATATAGCTTCCTAATTTTAGATTCAATGTATTCTACTGATGTCAAACTTAGAATAACTCATTTTATATAATTCTGAAAATAAAAAGAGAAATCCTTTTAATTTCATTTTACTTCACGGGATGTGTATGTAATTAAATCTAACAAACAACATCTTATTCTTAACACTTAATTTGTGCAAAGGAAGGACAACACAATTGCCAAGAAAAACGAGAGGAAGAGGCATATGCTGAGTTTCATAATGATCTACAACTGTCAAATGATCACACAATGATAATTGATTAATAAAATATAAGGCAAAGTAATTATTATCTATCAGAGGATAACCTTGATATTCCTGATTCACAAAAGCATGGAGAGCATGACCCTTGGATTCTATTTGAAGAACTGGTTTGCTTCCATTCTTTAAGAAATCTTCATTTTCACTAACAAGTATACTGCCAACAACAGAAATTTGAGCTTTAATTGCAATTTTCGACACAACTACTTGAAAGTACACTAATTTATTATACATGTCATGTCAATTTCTATTACATTGCATACAAATGAGTTCCTAATTTATTATGAAAAGAATCCGTAATATAGCACAAATCCTAACCGTCCTAACCTTTTTGAAGAAGAGAAATCAGATTTATAAAATATTTCAGAATCCTATAGCCTATAGCACACTGTAGTGATATTCAGCATGTTCATCAAAGTATAAAGTGTTAACAGGGAAGGATAGAAGCATAAAAAGAAAATTTTATCCCTGATGGCAGAAAATCATAACAAGTCATTGGCATCCAGATTTGCTTTTAGCAGTCAGAAATTCTGGCAATTATTGAAAACAAGGGGTAATGGGGAAGTCACAGCTCTTGTTTTTAACAGCTTGGAACACGAACTCTTTTTGACTCCCTAACTATTTGATAACAGTATTCCATAAGTTGTATGCTGTGAACTATTCAGGGTTTTATCAATTGGAATCTGCCATTCATTATCCTTCACCCAACCCACCCATGAGAAGAAAAAAATAATATCAATCATAAAAGAAAAAGCAGAGTATTATCAATGACTTATGAAGAGATTTCCAGCATTGAATGTGATTTACACTCTTATTTCTCCAACATGACAATCATACAGACATATGGACATATTTAAACAGAAAATACCCCAATATTGCCTCAGAAAGCATACAAAAATCAGCAAAAGTTCTAAAACATTGTAAAATAAACACCACACTTTGACCACAAAAAATGTTCACTAACACTGTCTTGATCAATGATGCAGGTATAACTATACTCAATAAATTAATAAATTATGCATAACTCTCAACATCTACATTTTTATAGAAATTACTCATCATGTTAAAGAAATTATTTATGATACCAGTTCAATATTATGTATAGGAAGTAGGAACATGTTTCAATTTTTTATCCTTGTAATCCAATTGTTATGCGTTATCCTAAGACAAACCTTGTTGTATGCCACAGGTAGTCAGTAGTATCTTTGGTAGTGTTGATGAGATCGACAAAACCATTTTTGACAAAGTCTGCCTTCCCCCAGATTCCTGGGTTCTCCTTCCATACATCCCATTTGAAAGAATTTGCACCTTTATCTGATTTCTTTAAATTCTCGGGAATCATTGCAATTATATTTGTCTGGGAAGTAACCTGTTGAAGATTTCATGACTAAGTGCAATAAACAGAAAAAGAAGTATATAAACAGGTTACACAACAATATTTTGATACATTTATTGAGAAGTTAGTAATGATGATTGCAGTGAACTGATAAAAAGGAAATGAATTAAGATGATAACATATATTGTCGAAAAAATTCTGACAGTGATTTTGGTCAAGCTGCAAGTCTCAATTTCAGTTTCATAGGGTTGCTGCTCGCATACATCTAAACATCAAAATTTCAACAATGATAATGGTAGGATTGATATGATTTTGTCTAGGTGTATGCCAAATTCTGTTCTTATACATAACCAGCAAATTTTTGTTAATTTAAAAGAAACCTCAAACAGGGTTCCAATGTAATTTTTGATATCACTACAATTTAGATCAATGTTGCAAATTTAAACTAATCCCCTGACGTTGGATTATGGTGAATCCTTATACAAGGTTAAGTTACATTATTAAGAAAACATGTCAGCAGAATGCTGGAATTGCAATAACTTACCTTTGCTGTGTTGTACACTACATTCTTGCAATCAGGAAGAATGCTAACAGACCAAGCTGGCAAGTGATATGATGCATTCCGGAATTCCACTGTCTTGTCATTTTTATCATCAACATTAGAAATAAAGGCAGCACATGCTCCTGATGAGTCAGTATAGACATCAGCCTGTAATACAGTAGTTATCACATAATGGCTCATAATTCTAGATAAATAGATATTAGAAAATATCAAAGGGCTGATGTTAAACTGAGATTATTAAGTATGGGGGTGGTTGCAAGGGTGGATTTCTAAAGGTCAACTAATTTGGTGGTATAACAAAATTGGTCAGAAAAGCTCAATGCCATATCAAGGACCAACTCTCCACATGCTTAAATTAATTGGAGGCATAAGCATCAGTTATATGTCCAACAGCTGACAATATAATAAAGCTAAAATATGCTTTCTTGAACTAAACATTACAGTCCAATCATCAAAATTTTGCAGCCTCCCTAACCAATAAAATCTACTTCCTTTTATAAGTCTAGCTCATAACCATTCTAGCTGTAAAGGCAGAAATTACTAATAAAAGAAATAATCATACCCTCTCCCAGAAAGTAAATAAAAGAAAATTTTGGCTGTTTTCTAACGAATGGTTGAATAATAAGAGAGGAAAATTCTGCTCTTCTGACACAGATGAAGTGACATGGTAACATTTCTAAATTTAACTGTGATATGTGCATATCAAAAGATTCCAGCAGCAAAATAAGGTCTAGAATATGCCTATTATGATTTGGATGAGAGGGAGGTTCAAAACTAAACAACAGACAATCTATTTGTAGTAGCCATTAAAGTCAAATGTTTAAAGGAAGGAAAGTACCTCCACAGAAGGGCCAAGGGAAATATTAACTGATTTACCATTAAGCAATATATGTTCACATAACTTGATAGCTCTGTGAAGTTCCTTAAGATGTCCCCATTTTGGAAGCCTAGGTAACCCTGTCATTATATGATAAATTTGTTAATCAGTCATCTTTAGCATTGATTGTAAGAACTAACAAGGACTTCTTTCAAAATACAGTAAAGAGACCTGTTCATAAATCATATACTACAAAATAAGAAGTTCAGTTAGATGTCTTACCATACTCATCTATTGGGGCATCATAGTCATAACTTGTCGTAATGAATGGACCACCTGCTGTACGCCCAAAATTTGTTCCTCCATGATACTAACCCACAGGGATAATACAAAGAAGTCAACATAAGAGAGAAATAAAGTAAGCTATGGAATATCATTTATATATGTATGTGTGTATGTATGTACCATGTAGTAATTATGTACACTTCCACCTTTCTGGAAGAAACGAGCAACAGAAAATGCAACATCTTCTGGTGGCCTGTGAGGATCTCTGCCCCCAAAAGTTTTAAACCTTAAAATAGTAGAAAATCCCAGCACATAAGAACATTAAATGTAAGATACATTCCCTATTGCAAGATCAAAAGCAAATCTTAAACTTTTGCACACTTTTAACTCCCCTACCCTGGGGAAAATAGAAGGGAAAAGAAAAGTATCCACACGGTTAAGGTTCTAAATAAACTGAACAGGCTAAATTTTCAAAACTTGCACATGCTTATTATTTGCCTAGGTCTAAATTTAGCAGATGCATTTAGTCCATCTTCTAGCCTTTTGCACAAACACAGTTTTTAAAATCCATGAACTAGTTTAAAATGGTAATACTAAAATTTGGCAATTTCTAAAACTAGTTTAAAATGGTATAAGATGGAACCAGTTACACAAAACAAATCAGTACAAAGCTGTGTTTAGGTTGGTTCAAAACTAATTCTAATATTGAATTTAGATATCAAATATGAAGGATTCAGATCATTTACATTTAAAAAAAAGTTTGCATTTTTATTGACTAAGTCAACCGTTGCATGAATGTCATCTCTTCAATTATATCTTATCCAATAATCATTCATATCTAGCTGGAGGAGAGAGAATTGGGAATTAAAAGGGAGTGGCTTTAAAAAATGAATTTGGCTTTTGACAGTTTAGGAGATGGCCAAACACCTACATACAAAGACCAACTCCACTGTACCTAAATATCTGGTTTTGAAAGTTTCCAAAAACCCCCCACCAAACATTTTACAATAAAATAATTTTCAGGTTTTCTTGATACATAAACGTCAAAGAAAAATGGATATTTAGCTACAGGGAGCAAAGGTTTAAAGTGAATCCAGTTCCAGCATACCATCCAGGCCAATTCTCAGTCCAAATTTTGGGCCTATTTGGAGAAGTAGGTGTAAATTGGTCACAGTAGAATGAGTTACATGTATCAATCTGCAAAAGAATCACGAATAGCCAGGTTATCATCTAAATGTGAACAGATGCATAGATATTTATAATAAATACATAAAAAGTAAACATTTAACTATTTTTAAGCATGGGCAAAAATCGTTGACATGTATATAATGAAATTTTCATTATCTTAGCGTAACAAGCACTGAGAAACTAAATTTAATTTGAGTTCACAATGTAATACCGTCCCTAAGAAACTATAATATTACCACAGGATCTGGAGCATCCCATTGTTGGCACATTATCCAAGGGACGCCTATATTTTGAGAAACAGCCATCTTTGCAGCCCATATTGCATATTTCTTACCATCCTCTTTATAAAAGTTCTCATAGAATCCATATTCATTTTCTATCTGCAATATTGTGAAGATGCAAAACAAAGTCATTGGATCGCACACGTTTTTGAGGCCAAAGTAGACAAGCATATAGAAGCAATGCTACCAAAAAGTAGTTGTTCATAAGCAAATCCAAGTGAAAAACCTCTCTATCCTGTACTGCCAAGCCCAAGATACAAACACAGCCACTGAAAACAAATAGCAATGTTTAATGTTATACTTGCCTGGGCTAAGATTATTGGGCCCCCTTGTGAAGCAAAAAGCTTCTCTTGCTTCATAAGGTTCACAATGTATGTTGTAAACTTCTGCATATGATACTGAACCACAAAGAAAAGCCAAAAAAGTTATTTGACTTCAAAAAAATACATAAATATGTCATGTTAAACCTTTTTTATCAGTTACAAATCAAAATCCAACTACTCACCATGAAAGGCTGATTGTATGTCCGAAACACAGTTCCTGGAATATAATGTAGCCATACCGGTACACCACTGTAACAAAAACCAGGTTAAGAATTATAGAAGCACAATCAACTTTGCAGAAGTAGTTAATATCAATTAATTCTTCCATGATCCACCACTACAAGTTTAGTCTCTTTAACAAAAAGAAATAATGCAAAAATGACAAACACTCACCCAAAATTCCATTCTGCAGCAACAAAAGGACCTATTCTAAGAATCAAGTACATCCCAGCCTGCTGAACAATCTTTGCAAACTTGACCAGATCGAACCTTCCTCCAAAGTAATACTACAATTATAAGGGAGAGAAAAAAAGAATCTTAACAGTTAAAACCTTATCTAACACTAAAATTATAAGCTCTAATCATAGGATTATCCAGAAACCAGGACGCAAGAATCTAATTACTGACATTGCCTGGAGAAAGCTCATGACCATTCCAGAAAACATAGGTTTCAATAACATCTACACCTCCTTCCTTCGCTGTTTGAACAAGACCAGGCCACATCTACCACAAACAAACACATTACTTATTATCAAAACCACAAAAACAAAAGAAAAAAAAATTGAAATAAAAATAGCTAACCGCAGGAACGCTTCGAGGATAATGAATGGAAGCAGATAAAAGAAGCTTGCGTTGGCCATCGATGATGAGAGAACGACCATCGTAGCTCACATTTCCAGAGAAGGCCACCGTGAAAGTCACCAAAAGCAACAATGAAAGCAAACACAGTTTCATTTTGCTGTTCAATGCGGAATAGCTATGTGTGTGAGTGTGTTGGGGTTTAAATGGAGAGAAGATGAGGCCGAAATAGCGTTAGTTAAGTGAGAAACAGAGCACGTGTTACTGTTGTTAATCATTCAGTGTCAAAGGTCATAGATACGTGGTTTTGCTCCTGTTAAGGTCTCATAAACATCATAACCGATTCCGACACACCCATATTGCCAGCTAAAGACAACTTCAGCATTTTCTTTTCTTTTTTACAAGATCGCGTTGGATTGTGATGTTAGATTTTCCATAAATTATATAATGCTGCTTTTTTAGTAATATTTATGTATCATAAATATTTATTAATAATTACACGATGTTGCAAAATCTAAAATATTAATAATGTTAAATTTTATTTTATGATTCAAAAGTGTAACTAAAAAAAGAGTATACACGTGGGAGCATCTTCTCTGCATTGTAAATAAATAAATAAAACTCCACGTGTTATAATGTTAAAATCTCATTTCTCACTCTTAATTTCTTTAACTTTAAGTTTAAAATAATAAAATATTATATGCAGTTGAAATGTTGAATAAACTGGATCTGATATAGTAATAATGTCCTATAAAGTACTAGTAGTGGTAGATGTTTTAAGATGTTTTTTAAAAGTACTTGTATTTAGAAGTAATGACTCAAATTTAATATATAATAATATATATCAAATAAATATTTAACCAAATTTATGAACTAACTTGTGTTGACTCAACAAAGATCATAAAATTGAATAGGTTTTATGATCAACTTATTTAAAAGACTTAATTATTTGTTGAGTCTGTTGAATAACAAAATGCATCTTGTCATTTTATGGTGGAAACCTTAAGAAAACCATTTCTAGAATTAGGTCAAAGAAAGAAAGTCACGCAATTAGGGACTAGATTTTATGATCAACTTACTCAAAAGTTATGTTCAGAATTAGGTGAAAAAAAAATTAAAGTCCCTCAAACTTAGGAACATAAATAAAGAGAGTTAAGTATTTAAAGTTTAAAATTGATTTATATATAAAAAAGGTGTATTTAATTTGATTCATTTATTTAAATGAATTAACTTTGAAACTGAAACTTCACCTGATTAAAAATCTTGAACTAAGATTTAACTAATTATCTTATTTTTGACTTGTTTTATTTTTTTTTATCAACTTTGGATATTTTTTTATTAATTCAAAATAAATTTTTTAATAAAAAATAAAATAAATATAAATTTTATCTATATAAAAATATCTTAAAATTTAAAATAAAACATTTGATCATGAAAAAACTGAATTCATTTTGAAAAATTATAATCATTTAGGGAATCAACACTCAACACAGAATCCAAAAATGAAAAAGTGAGTTTATACGTAAAGAATATATATTTGCTTTTAAATTTTTATAAGTCAATATTATTATATATTTTTAAATAAATTAATAATAATTTTATTATTTATTCACTTGCTACATAAACCTATTTTAGAACAGTTGTATCCTTGACATGAACTCTCACTTGGATGAACAGTAATCCCAAAGCATCTCTTAATATGTTACTACTAAGTTTTGTATGTATTCTTTATTATTAAATTAAAAAATTCCTTAATACAAGATTAGCAGCATATTGCATAAATATTTAAATTTAATAAATTTATAAAAATATTTTTTAATATTGAATATTTTATTATATTAAATCAAACTAAATTAAAGAGTTAAAATTTTAAAAATTATGAAAAAATTATAATAAATTTAGATCAAGATTAAATATAAATTATTTTTCATTTTATTAATATAATATGTCAAAAATTATAATTTAAAAACAAAATTTAAATCAAGATTGTAATTTTAAATTTTAATTTCATCTCTTTTGTGATATTATTTAGAGAGAAGACATGGTGTTTCATTCCAAGATTGGAAAAGTCATTATGCTCAAAGAGAATTTTATTTAATACAATATATAAATATAAATTAAATAAAAATAAAACAATATTTATTTTTAAACTCTAAATATAAGATATATTGCATGAAATAGTAAAAAAGAAAAAATTATAAGAATATTCTCATTTAAGATAGTTTTTAAAAAATATTATTTAAAAACAATTAATAATAATATTGTAAATATATTATTAAAATAAAAATAAAAATGCATAATGTGATTATTTTAAATTAAATAAATTTTCTGAAAAAGAAGTATTTTAATTATTACTAAATGTGTTATATATATATATATATACTTTAAAAATACACTAATAAAATTTCTGAAAGGAAAAAGTTAATTTAAACTTAATTTGTTATTTTTTAAAATTTTTCTCATATAAATTTTGATTAATAAGTTAATCCAAACTGTAACTAAACACAATAAGAAAAATATTTAAAAACATTGACTTCCCCTGGACTTAAAAACAAAAGAATACACAAAACGACATACAATTTAAATAAGCTACTAAATTTATATGATTGATTAAGTAATAAAAAGGTATTATAAGTGATATGATATATATTTTTATTTTATTTTAATCTTTGAGTTTTTCATGCATTTTATTTTCTATTATTTATTTTTCTTCATTCTTATGTAACACTGCCATTATCGAAAATTATCACAGTGACCACCATTTGCATTCTCTATTAATGACTTCGCCATCGCCACTGCCACTTCTCCACCACTATTGTCCTTTCTCCACTACCACATCCACTTCCTATGCAATACAAAGCTTCTCAAGGGTCTTGGAAAGATAAAGAAGATAAAGAATCAATTATATATCAAAATTTTGTGTTTATATATTAATCGTATGTGACTTAAAGAACTAAAGTGAAAGATAAAAATAAAAGTTAAGAATTAACATATAATTTTTAAAATTTAAAAATTAAAATGTTCAATACTTTCCATCTTAAAGATTAAATTAAGAATTTAGTTAGACAATTTTTTTTTTAGTTCTCATATTTACTCTTAAAAGAAACAATAATTTGGCCTTCTAATTTTTTTTCTACTATTTTATTGTTAAATAAATTTTAATATAATATATATATAAAAAATATTTTATTAAAATAATTTTTTTATCATAAAAATATTTTTTATAAAATTTATTTCTTTTCAACTTATTCAAATTTAAATTAATATAAAAATATAAAATTTTATTACGTCAATGTGTGTGATAAAAACAAGAAATTTTATATAAATTTTAATCTTAACAAAATATTTTTTTGAAATCTTTGTTACCGTGTTTATAGGCTTAAATGAGTATTTTATATCCTTCTTAGATAAATAGATATAATTGTTTTAATATTTTAAAAATAAAAAATATTTATATTTTTATAAAATGACTTCATTATCTATTATACATATTTAATATATCACTATTAATTTTATATTAAATATGTATAATAGATAATAAAAGTTAATGATGTATTTAAAAAAATAATTATTTTTAAAATTTTAAAATATTAAAAAATTATAATCATTTATTTTTTAAAATATAAAATATCATCAAATTTATAAGTAGCATAGTAAATATCTTTTTTTAATATTTATTTTATTTTTGTATTCTAATTAACGGTGGGTCATTAATTGATTCACTATGTCCCTCTTCAACAAACTCATGCTGCACCCAGCATTCCTGCTCTAAAATAGCCTACCAATTTTTTTTCACTTATTGTTTTTTAAATTTCAAGTTTACAAACTGATTTTAAATATTTAAATCATAAATTTTTATTAAAATACATTTTTATAATTAATATTTCTTATAAAAATTACTATTTTTAATTACTTTAAATCAACACTAAAAATTAAAGTCAAAATTTTCTTTTTCTTTTTTATTTATGGTTATGCATGCAAACTTCGAATATATCATCAAATTAAGATATTAACCAAGAAACAAATAAATAGTATCATTAATATATTTTAACATAAATTTTAATTTTTGATTTCTTTTGTTTTTGGTCAAGAATTTTTTTGATTTCTTAAGACAATAATATATTACTATGTATGCTCTAATTAGTTAATTTTAAGTAAAAATCCAGTAGAGTAAAAGTTTCAGCCCCATGATTTTTTGTTTGGAAAAAATAGATAACAATCTCTTGTCGGTAGACACAGATCCGAAGAATATCTGATTTACAAAGAACCAATCTGGATCTGCAGAGGTTTTAAGAAAGTTATCTTTTTTATTCTTTAACTTCCTTCAAATATTAAGCTAAGAAGGAGAGGGCAATGATAATTTAGAAAAATTTTCATGTAAATTTGTGACTGAAACAGTAACCAAGGAAACATGAAGAGGGTTCCCACCACCTTCCTCCAGCAAAACCAAAACGTTTCCAGATTCATTAAGGAAAGACCGAGGCACATGATACCTGTGACAACATAATACATTGCATTAATTAGAGTATCTGAACATTGTCACATTTTCTTCCTTTGTTCTCTGTACAATACTATGAGCAAGTAGAATATATTTACTATGTAGTAACAGAGAAATTGAAGGTGCCCAAGTGGGTTATCTTACAGTGATTGCGAAGGGTTGCCTTTGGAATCATGAAACAAGATCCAATAGCGACCAATGCTTTGTCCATTTACCCAAGCTTCACCTTTTCCCATTGAGCTAAGGTCCAAAGCAACAGGGTCATCTCCCTCTGGTGTGTCAAATGTAGTCTAAAAATCCAAATTGTCATTAATAATTGTCACACTTCTATGATAAGTTTGCATATAATAAAGGGAAATATGTCATTAGAATCATAGCCACAGCTTCCTGCGTCATTTTACCTTGTACCAAATGAGTGTTTGTTCATCAATATTTCCTAGTTGACTCCATTCAATATCACTGCTGTTTTCTTCTTTATATACTTCTAATTGCTCCCCCAGTAATCCAACCTATATAATGCACGAGATGAGTGAAAAAATTTACACATATGTTATGGACAATTTTGATTATTAGATTCTTCCTCTGTCTCGTATTAAATATTATCAAATCTTATATTAAATATCACTGAACCTTTTTATTTATTTTAAATTATTTGTTTTAAAATATTAATTACTTTTTTTAATAATATATTTATTTGTTAAAATTTTTTTTATCAATGAACTGTCAAGTATTACTGTAATTCTTAACTAATTACTATAATAACTCTAATGTTATTCTGACATGGAGAGTGTTTGCTGCTATTTTCATGTATTTATACCTATTTAAGAATTTTTAAAAAAATACTCTTGTTATTAATATGGTTATAAAAGAGAAATAATGATATTTTAGACAAAATTACTTAAATGGAAGTGACAATAGACACACCCTTTTAAGATTAATTATTTTTAACTAACTACTATAATAACTTCAGCACTTTTAATAAGGAGTATTTCAGTAAAATCAAATTATTTTACCATAGTTGATAAAATTAAATATTTTCTTAAGATGTGTACATTAATATTAATATTAAGTTACATATAAAATATAATGATCAGGGATATATAAGTAATAGGCAACCTAGCAATGTCAATAGGTATGGGGTTTAAAAACAAGATTGGATAAGAGAAAACCTGATATCCCCATGTAGAATTGGTAAAATTAAGAGACTCTTCTTCACTGCATTGAAGTTCTACGCTGATTAAACCAGAAAATCTTCTTTCAAGAAATGCCCCCGAGTCCTTTATATGAAACACAATCTCAGACAAATGTTAGAATTAAGTATTGCAAAGACAAAGGAAAATATGTATATTATATATAATCATATATCAATGAATTTCTTAGAAACATATACCGGTAGTCCAACCATAACGCTGAGTATAGAAAGGTTGTTTATTCCTTCATTTACTGTAACAGGGAACTCTAATCTGAATGACTTTACATCATGATTTCCATGTACCGCACCTGACAGATTTAATTAGAACAAAGTAGTAAATTAATCATTCAAGTTAACTTCCTTAAAAACTTCATACTCTCGTTTATGTACCTATGTATGTGTTGTTCATAAAAGCATGGGCAACATGAGCAGCAGACTCAACACCAAGTGTTGGTTTGGTGCAAGATAAATTATATTCAAACCTGTTCATAAAATCAATTGCTTCAGTTATTTGTTCAATGTTTTTGAACAATATGTGATATAAAAATGGAATAGATAGTAATGAATGAGTGATATATTGGACAGATTTTTTGAAAGAAAAGAAGTCACATAACTAACCTAAGAGTATACCAAAGGTAATCCGATTTGTCTTTAGTTGTATTCATTTGCTCAAGTAATGAGTTTGATCTTAGTGAGGTGTCATCAAAGTTTGGAATGACATCTTGGAATTGTTTCCAATCATTCACTGAGCTGAAGTTTTGTTTCGAACTAATGATCCTTGTGTTGCTTGTTGTATTTACCTATATGCATAAAATAATATTAAAAGACTAAAACAGAAAATCGCTTGATTTGGTGTATATATAATTAAGACAAATGTCGATTAGTGTCTAAGAGTTAAAAAGGAATTATTTTTTATTAAAATTAGGACATATTATATTTACACTTCCAAAGGGTTGACAAAATTTCATTTGATATCCCTCTTTTTTTATCCTATGCAAACTCCTCTAATTGTTGTAATAATATGACACGGTATATTCTTCTCAGTTACACAAATTACCTTATTTTTTATGCAGTTATGGGAATGGAAAAAAAATTAAAGTAATGTAAAAAAACAAAAGACTATTAAGTAAAAATATGTTAAACTTTGAGAAGTTGTGAATGTAATTTACTTTAAAATTATTATTAATATACACTAACCATAATTTGTAATGTAATTTTAAATAATAAAAAAATTAATTTTTTTTTATTTCTTAAAACTTTGTTTGAAAGTTTAAAAAGAGAAAAAAAGAAAGAGTTCAAAGAATAATGGAGAGGAGGGTAAGGGAAGAGAAAAGAGAGTTAATACTCCTTCCAATTTATAAAAACTTAAAAATATAATATTATAAGGATTTTGAAAAGTTTATAAACTTTTCTCTCTTGTATAAAAATTTTAAAACAAGAATAACAATCACATAAGTCTTACTCTTCTTTCAAAAACAAACTATCTTGATTTCTTATGCAATTATAAGATGAGAAACAAATTAAAGTAATGTAAAAAAAAAAAAAAAGAATGTTAAGCAAAACTATGTTAACATTGAGAAGTTGTGAATGTAATTTACTTTAAAAATTATTATTAATATACACTTATCATGATTTGTAATATAATTTTAAATAAAAAATTTCTAATTCATTGATTTTTGAGGGCTTTGTTTGAAAATTTGAAAGGAGAAAGAATATAAGAGTTTAAAAAATAATAAAGAAGATGATAAGTAAAGAGGCAGGAGAATTAATATAAAATCTTCTAATTTAAAAATTTAAAAATATATAAGCTTAAGAGAGTTTTGAGTCTAAAAATTACAAAACAAAGATAATCTTCACATAAGTTTTGTTTTTTACTCTTAAAAATTAAAGTAATACTGACTAAAAAGACTAATTAATTCAGACAAAGTAATAACTTACATTTGCGGTATTGAAAGTCACATTTTGACAATCTGGTAAGATACTTATTGACTTAGGGAGCAATTCATATGATCTGTTGCGGAATTGGACAGTAATCTTATTCTCTTTATCATTGTTTATAAGGAACGCAACACATTCTTCTTTTCCTTCTTCAAAAACATAAGCCTGACCAAAATAAACCAAAACCTATCAAATATTTGAATTTTAATTAATGAAAATAAACATATTGGAAAAAGAAAATGTGACAGCACTCACCTCTTGTAGTTGACCTAAAGAGAAGTTCCTCTGTGCTCCTTGTAATAAAGTGGCAGAGCAAGACTTTATTACATCATGTAACTGCTTGAGATGTCCCCACTTGGGTTGCCTGAGTAAACCTAACAAGAAATTTTGTAACATTTGAATTTTAAATAAGGTGAGGTACCAAAATAATTTATGTTGTACACTTACCATATTCATCAAGTGGGGCTTGATCATAATAGGCTGTTATAACATAAGCAGAGCTCGTTCTTCCAAAGTTGGTTCCACCATGATACTAAGTTTGCAAAAAATGTTAATTAGATGTGTATACTACAAGATGGTTGAAAATGGTATGTTTGAAGGACACAAAATGTCTAGTGAAAATCTTAGTTATTACTCAATTGGTATATTTGTATGCAAATAATATGAGCTTATTAAATTTATTATGTTTAGTTCTAGCAAGAGAGTCTTAAAAGTAGTAACAATACCATATAATAGTTGACATAGCTTCCATTTCTTGCAATAAAAAGAGTGACATGGAATGCAATATCTTCGGCAGACCTTATGTATGGCAATCCACCGTACACTTGATAGCTTCAAACGGAAAAAAATAATAGTTAATTATGTTAAAAAAACCCTTCAATACATATAAATTAGTGAGTATTATTATTATTATTATTATATGACATTTAATTTCATTAAAATTGAACGTATGATGGAGGAACTTACAACGATGTCCAATTTTCAGTCCACAAGGCAGGCTTATTGGGGGAATTTGGTCCCGTAAAAGTTTCTCCGCACTTCATGCCGTTGCATGTATTGATCTATATAAATCAAAATAGTTTACCCTTTAATTATTCACAAACCTTCCAAAACAATTTCACATAAATTTTATTTTAATTCATATTTCTAAATTTATTTATTATAGCCCATCAAAATCTATGTAATCTGAAATGATGCACAAACAACAAATGTTTCATATATCATAAATTGAAGAACTAAAATAAATATAAAAAGGTATACCAAAAACGTAAACCATTTTTTGGTCTAATTATAAAAAGGAGTTGGGCCGAGCAGAACTAACCACAGGATCAGGAGCGTCAGTTTGCTTGCACATTATCCATGGCACACCAGTCTGAAGGCCCACTGCCATTTTTGCAGCCCATTGGACATACCGCGATCCTGCTGTTCCAAATGGCTTTTGGATATTTTGATATTCATTCTCAATCTATATTATTATATTCATAATTAACATTAAAGAAATAACAAATCCATTAAACTAATGAATATATAGTGTCATTTGTCATTAACAGCAATTCTTTGTACCTGTGACAGTATAATTGGGCCTCCTTGCGAAGCATATAAGCCCTCTGCTTTCATCATATTCACAATTTTTGTCGTGAAATTTTGCATGTAGAACTAAAATTGGAACACATACATGAAATAAGGGGAAATAAAAAGAAAAAAAATAATAAACAAATAATGTGACATAAGTGTAGCGGTGTACCTTGAATGGCTCATTATCAGTTCGGTAGACAATGCCAGGAACATCATGCAACCAAAATGGAAATCCACTGCAAATTCATATGTTCAGTAAACATAATCTATTCATTTTTATACTTAATTTCGCTTATATAAGTTGATATTTTGTTATTGGAAATGAAAAGTACCCATATGTCCATTCACTTTCGATGAAAGGTCCAATTCTGAGGCATACATAGAGTCCTTGAGCTTGGATTTCCTTTATGAATCTCACTAAGTCATATCTGCCGCTGAAATCATACTGTGTTGTATGTGTTTACATCTTAAGTATTTGTTTAGAATATTTATATATAAGTATTTGTGTACATTTATGATATTAATAAAATTTGATCTATTCAAAACCCCTTATACCTCTCCAGGTTGAGGCTCGTGTAGATTCCAAAACACATAGGTCTGAATCACGTCCAATCCTCCTTGTTTTGCTTTTGCTATCAAATCTGGCCACATCTGTAACAACAACGTTTTATTTGTAAAAAACTTCACCTTTTGTGTCTTTTTCTTTCTTTTTGTTGATTTGTATGTTCCCTTTAAGCAATTGACATGTAATCGTTAAGTCTACTCTTGACAAACTTATGGATGGCTACTTGCTTTTTCCCTAAAATAAGAATGGGTTAAACTATTTTAACTTTGCTAAGAAATATTAAAACTCTTCAAGGAATGAAAATATGATAAGTAAAAGTAGTTATTGTTATTTTTAATGACTATAAATATTAGGTGAAGATATTAAAAGTACTCATTAACTATGCTAAGTTTGCATTAAGTTGAATATACTTCTGAACTAATGCAGATATGATTGGGGTGGGTTCACAACCAGAAATGATTGCAATGGCGAACTTGACTGAACAACCAAAAAGTTTGAGGAAGAGGCTTTGGTACCCGTGATGCAATAGTGAAGTGGCAACTGTAAACAGTGTAGTTCTGTGGTTTAAAAGGGAGAGCATGGTGGCTACAGAACAACTTGGTTAGTTAATAAAGTGATCAATCAGTATATGCATTGCATTGTTCAGACACAAGAATCCCAAGATGTGGCTTCATATTTACTAGTCCATAAAGCCCCGTGACCTTAAAAAAATCACGTTATCAGAAATTAATCATGGCATCAAGGAACATGTGCTTATAGAAGAAGAATCAAGTTCATCAAATGGGTGCTATGGAATCACAAACCAGAGAGACATTTGTTTATTTTCCAATACATAGACTTCAATTAGATAACATAGAAAAGGAAACATAAATAAACAGATAAATTTGAATTTACCTGCGGAGTGCTGCGAGGATAATGAATAGAACCCGAGAAGAGAATTTTTCTCTGGCCATGAATGATAAGAGATCTTCCATCGTATGTGACCTCAGCTTTTACGCCAAAACCTTCCATTATTCTGAACGACACCAACAGCATCACCAAAGGCACCACCCACTTTTCCATCTCAAGCTAACACAGTTATCTCACTCACCTCTTAATCTTCCTCTCTTATTTATATGTATATAAAAAACTTGCGGCAAGTATGAACAATGTTATATATATAACGGTGCAAATATGGCCAAAAAATGCAAAAGAAAAGAGTTTAGAGAGTGACAATTGAAGTGGGTAACGAGGATGTTGTAGGGTTGCCACCAAATTCTGGAGTCTTATTCAGGAATATCAGCACTTAGCGTACCCATGAGGAACAGTTGCAACAGTTCCATTTCCAATTAATGGAAACAAGTCATGCTTGCTGCATACAAATTCACTTTAACTATTAAGGTTCATATTAAATATTTTAAAAAGATTATTTTTTTACTGGAAATTAATATATTTGTTGCATTGAAGTTATACAAGTATAATGGATATCTTTTTTAAACTCAGCCTTAGGTATTTATTAATATTTAATTTTGTTATTACTTTATTAAATTTAATGATATCATGTGAATTTTAATAAAAATTTACTTATTATGTATTGAATGACATACGTCCAAAAAAGTTAATTATTTATTATTTAACTGTAGTATTGCTTCTACGGCTTTGTTTCTGAGTTCATATACTCCAAATTTGCGGTCTCGGCAAGATAATAGGAAGAGGCCTCTGAATGAGCAACAAGCATTATACTAATGTTTGCTAGTTTAAGGAACCCACAATTTAGGGACCATTGATTTTCAAGAATTAGGGTTTAGGGTTTAATAATTTCAGCATAATTATTAAGAGTAGATTGTAAGATTATATGGCATTCTCAATTTTAAAACTTTACAGCTTGAATAAAATCTGATATTCAAGCTGTAAAGTAAGTCATTTACACAATCTAAAAATTAACAATAACACTTATATATGTGTATTTGGGGTGAAAAAGGAACAAAATAAGTACGAATTTGGTAATTTAAAAGTTTTGAATATATATTTCAGAAATAATATTATATTATAAAATATTTTAATATAAATAACCTTATATTCTATACTAAAGAGGAAAGGAATTATTGAAATGACTCATTTAAAGACGAAAAATCTAATTTTGATAGGTGAGGAATGATCCATAACAAAAAAAAAAAAGGAAATTAATACTAAATAATTATTTTAGAATTTTAAAATTAATATTAATAATTGAAAATACTTATTATCAATAAGAAATAAATATAAAATTAAATAAACACATTTGATAACTGTAGCAATAATTAATCATTTAATCAATTAAGAGCTCTCCCATCTTTTAATATTTTTTCTAATGATTTTTTACCACTTTATTAAAAAAGCAATAAATAAAAAAATACATTTATTTATTATTTTAAAAATATAAAATGCATTTAATAATTCCTTTATTTACTGCCTCCGTTCTTATCAGTCACAGATTTGTATTTTTTATTTTCATCAGTTACTTTAGAAGTCTAAGCAAATATTTATTACTTTTTTTTATTATGCTTTTGGCCGTTACAAAATCCTTAATTATTTTACAAATTTACTATAAGATAGATGATTAATTATAGTAAAATTAAAAAAATAAATGAAACCAAATCAGAGAGGTAAAAATGAAAAACGAAAAAGAAAAAGACAAATTATAGGAAAATCAGAGTTGTCTTAATAACTTATCTATACATTAATCTATAAAATATATTTTATTTTTAATATTTAGATTTAATGAGTAAGACTAATAAAAGTTCAAAAATTAAATAAAATTACAAGTTAGGTAATAACTTTTAATAAATATTAAGATATTAACTAATTTTATTAAACAACTTCAAGTGACGTATAAAAAGAATAGAGGAAGTAGTAATTATGAGGATTTAGTGATTTACCAACATAAAAGGAAAAAAATTAATTATTCTTAGTAATTTCATAATTGATGAAATTATAATATTAAAAAGAATTTATGTAAACATACCAAATATATAATTTAAAAATGTATTTGAAAAATGATATCGAATTCACTTACCAGAAAAGAAATTGTGGAGAACAAATTATAAAAAAAATAAAGAACTATAGTTTTACATTTTTTTAACTATATGCATCAAATGCAAAAAATAAAAACTCTAATATAATTTAATACATTTTTTTATCATACGCATCAAATGCATATATTAAAGAGTGAAAAATAAATTGTAAGAGTTGATGCAGTGGTACAAGATTTCAATATATATATATATATATAATAAAAAAAACTGTATTACAAATTTTACCATGCAAAATTTCTTTGACCAATCATAAACCAACCGCGAAAAAATATTAGTCTTATATAGTCTTTGACATTAAAATAAAATAAAATAAAATATTGAAAAAAAATTCTATTACATTAAATAACAACAAGTATTTATCATATTAAAAAAATTTATTTTTAACTCTATATTTCTATTTTATAATTTTATTAAGAATATTGTTTAAATTTTTTAAAAATATTTAAAAAATATAAAAATTAACATAATATATTTTAATAGTATTTTAAAATTTTAATTAATAACTAAAAATTCCAATTAACATTTGCTTTATTTTAAGTTTAATATATGGGATTGATTGAACTCGTCAGAGGAATCCGGGGTAAATTTGTAATTTACTTGGTTCCTTATGTTGCAACTAAGGTGGTGGCCTGGTGGGTCAGCCGAGGCGGCAACCCTATTTGTTTTCAACGTTCTATTGTGCTGCCGTCTCGGAGGATGTTTAAAATTAAATTAAATTGTTTTTAAATCGTTAAATTAATAAATAAAAAAATTAATTAAATTTAAATTATAAAGTTACATTTTATACAGTAATTTGATTTAATTTTTTATTTTTATTTTTTAAATCAAGTCATAATTATAATATATTTATATTATTATTATTATGTATTTTGTTAACTTTAAGATTGAGTTTAAATATTTATAAATAATTTTTTTATAAAAAATATGCAGTTATTATATTTAAATTATAAAAATATAATAAATAATTTTTTTAACAAAATTTTATTATTTATATATAAAAATTACTTTTTTTTCTATTTTATCTTAATATTATATGAATATAAGATATAAAATACACCGCTTCCTTTTGGTTTAAATTTTCACATCTCTCAATTGATTTTCAATTTTTTTTACAAAAAAAATTATAATTAATTTCACACTTTTTTTTTACCATTTTAATTAATGCACTTTTTATTTTTATTATTTTTAACAAATGCACTTTAATTAAATTAAAAGTCATAATAAATAAATAATTTTTTTAAAAATATTTATTTAAAAATAAATAATTCATTCAAATCGAATATCAAAATATTAATTGAATTGGTTGTGTGTTAATATTGCAATAAAATTAAAGCAAATCAATACATATTATTTTTAATATTTAATTAACACTCGTGACTACTCCCTAAAGTTTAGAAAGTCCAAAACATTTTCAACTAAATAGGAGAATTGATTGAGTGTAAATGATTAAATACGCTAAATTGATAACATAATTATATGAAATACTAACAATATACTTTTTTTTAACACTTAAAATTTATTAAAAATTAAAAATATTATAAAGAAAACGAAGAATCTTTTATTGAATCTAGTCTCATACTCAATGTAAACCTCATTTGTGACAAGTGGAAAGGCTTATAGTACATAGCCCAAGCCCAGGCCCAGGCCCAGTTTAGAAATGGGCCAGGACAGAAATTAGACAAAGAAGCGACAAATGCGCATGTTTGGTCGGTCCACTAGGTACAGTGGGGAGACAAGAAGCTTAAGTCAAGGTTGGCAGCTAGTATATGCAGGATGAAGAACCTTCCTCGAATGTGGCACATTTAATAATCAAATAGGTACCAAGATATGTTCATTTCACCTGGACCTGTTGCTAGTCGCTACATCCTAAGTAGATACACTTCTGATAGAGATGTTCCTCAACCTTTTTTTCATTTTTATATTACCACTTTTAATCTTAATCAATTACTTCATAATTATTCTACTACTACTTTAGTGGACAGGCTAAAACAACATACTTATTGCCCAAGTAAAGCCCACTGTCACAAAATTGAATATTTTTCAATTTTGAAGACCAAGAATTGAATATGACTATTCATATGATCATCTGGGCACGAGGATTTGATCATTTCCAACCATTAGTTTTTCAGGCCACAGCCAGAGAAATGCGTGTGCACAGAATATTTATACTTGACCACAAACCAACATGTGTTTTAAAATTAAAAAATTGTATTACTAGGTTCTTTAAAATTAGATAATTTTGAAATTTTGATATCACACTAACTAATATATGCAAGAATTTACTGTGGCTGTGAGAAAGGAAGAAAAGAAAAAGGTAGAAGTCAAAAGGATTTGAAAAGGGCATGCAACAACTTGGCCAAATTGAAAAGAAAAGGACAACAATTTGACCGAAGGAATAAAAAAAGAGTGCAATTATATCCTAATCCATGGAATTTATCATACCTAATTTACTTAACCCATGCCCTACTCAGAAAATAAGTGTTTTTGAAGGAAGCATCGAGGTAGCTTCCACATAAGACCCAAGTCCTTATCCATATAGCTTAGGCTTAAGTCATCCATCACGTCTCTTGAACTAGCTAGATTTGATTACATCTCCACTTTCTAAACCCTAATTCAACACCATATCATAAGAATATTCTCTTCATATACCTTCTACTTTTATCTTTATTTCTAGTTGTTTATGTCAAGTGAACCTGGATCAATAGCCGGCGTAACAAAGTGGGCATAAGAAAAAAGTAGCAGTGATGAAAACAATAAATTGCATGCCAAACCATGCAGAAACTTTTTTAAAGGGACGATGTAGCTTGAGGAATTTGTCCAGTGTTATTGACTACATGCATGCCCGTGCCTTTCGCTATTAGTGCTTCAGTGATTTTAAAATTAGTATTATTATGGCTAAAAAGCAAGAGAGCCTAAAAATTAGTTTTATATGAGCCAATTTGTGTACAGCGCTGTGATCTTGCTGCGTTGACGCCTGAAAATAAATTGTTGCTGCATGATGCACTGTTCATTTATTATTATGATTATTTTGAATAAGTTGCAGCGATTTTCAATTAAAAAAATATTAACATAAATTCTTAAAAGTGATTTTAAACATTAAAAAGTAAACATTTCTACGTAGAAAATATAATAAATATTTGTCAATGAAAGTTTATTATTGTATAAGCTTAAAATCAATTATAAGAGTTGACGTTAACAAACAAAATATTTAAATGATCCAGAGCAGAAGAATATTATCTTTTTGTTAATTAAGCATAAACTAAATCAAGTTAATTTAATAAGAGAAAATGAAAATACTAGAGATCCGGGGAGGAAGAATATTCTATTTTAGTCAATTAAGCATAAACATAATCACGTTTGTGAGGCAACAGATATGATTAAAGAATAGTATTCGAAATGAGACAATGTTGGGAGCGTGTGAAATTAATGAAGTATTATTAATTTGTGAAGGGGCACAGTGTTGATTTTTCGCATAAAAAAGCAAGGCCACAAAGAAGGAAGGTGATTAATATATATATATGACATGGCAATAGACTTATATAGACCCAATGCATATCCCATAAGATAGTAATATTAGGACTAGAAAACAAACGTGAGGCTTAGACTATTCTTCTGGTTGGCTTTCAATTTCTTGCAAAGCAAGGACTCCAAAATGGTTGGTGGATTACAGATGAATTAAACTCCAAAACCATGCTAGCTGATGACGCTGCTTTGCATACGTGGGCGCTGAAGAACTTTACGTATTATTTAAACTCCTCGTTGAATCAAGGTTTGTTTCCTTTACTTTGCTGTCACTGCTAGTAACTCATTCTGTACAAGGCATAATGAGCATGAAAGTGATAATAAAAAATAATATAAATAATAATAATAACCATCACAGCAATAAAGGAAATAATAATTGAGTTGTGATAATAATAATGATGGCAATGAGTGTGATGATGTAATAGTATTAATACACTATATAAGGTTAAATTAAAAGTATTAAAAAGTATATAAGATTAATTAAAAGTATAATTTATAAGGTAGAGGTAATTTTTTTTTAAAAATTTAATTTTAGTTACATTAAAATATATGAAATCAGACTCTAGAAATGTGTTTCCAATTTAAAAAAAAATCAACAATAAAATATTTTGATAGATTCTAATTAGAGGAGATTAGTTATTAAAAAAATTTAAAATATTAATAAATAATATTAATATATTTTATAATTTTGTAATCAATATGTTTTCTACGAGTAACTTTTAATTGTAAAACTAACTAAAAGCTTATAAATGTATAAGTATTTTATAAAATTAAATTTTTTTGATAAATTAGTAATGCAATTCATTGATTTGTGTCAAATGACTTAAAAAATATTTAATATATTATATTCTATAATATTAAAATTAAATACTACTTGTTTCATTTATTTATTATCAATTAATTAAATAATTATATTAAAAAATTATATATTCTTTTAAATATGAAATATTCTAAGTTATATATATGTATATATTAAATATCAAATAAAAAAAATACAAAAAGAATAAAATTATTGTGAAAATAAAAATAACAAAAAACAATGTGATTAATATATATATGTTTTAATTGTTGGTAGAGTAAGTGTCTTATAAAAATATAAATGAATATGTAATGAAAATATTAATAAATAAATTTTTTAAAGTGAAACATTTTTATATAATTTTAAAAAATAAAAAAATTCTTTTATTAATTTATTGACCAAGAAACCTTTAAATAAATTACAAGGTATCTATAATAGGAAAAAAAAACTGAAAAATTTTAATTATAAATGAGATAAAAAGGTGCAATAAGTAAATTTTCAAAAAAAATATTTAAAATATGTAGTAATTAACTTTGGTTAAATACAAATTTGATGAGGTGTAATAGAAAGATGTATAACGAAAAAGAATGAGAGAAAAATGATAATGAAGACAGTCAACGATGCCTAATGAATAAGGAGCCGACATTTTGAAAATCAGATTCAGAGGCACAGCAAACAACAAGCGTCTGACGCAAGCAATGACAGAAGCAACAAAAAAGCAGAACAGTCTCACGTGTGTCACGCCCACTCACCCATAGACACGTGCTGTCTGCGGTCAACTCTTCCTAAGGTTGAAACCTGTCACACCAACGTTTCCTTACATTCATTGTTCCAATGGATACGCCCTCAACCTCCTCTCGCGCACGTGTCAAAATCAACTCCCTCTCTTCTCTTTTCCTTCACGCTATATAATCCCATTCTCCACTTTCTCTTCTCAGTTTCTCACAAGCCGCAAGCAGAGCACGCCCAACAACAACAACAACAACAACAACAACATAGCAACAGAGAGAGAGAGAGAGAGAGAGAGAGAGAGAGAGAGATAAGAAGATTTTGTCAGAGCAAAGGTTGTTCAAGGTTTCAGTTAATTGACTGTTAAGAGAAGAAGAATCTCCAATGAAGGGTGAATTAGAGTTACCACCTGGCTTCAGATTCCACCCCACAGATGATGAATTGGTGAACCACTACCTGTGTAGGAAATGTGCAGGGCAATCAATTGCTGTTCCCATCATCAAAGAGATCGACTTGTACAAGTTTGATCCCTGGCAGCTTCCAGGTTCGCATACTTCATTTGGTTGATTATTGAACGTTTAATAGAAAATCTTTATTAAAAATGATTAATTTTGTACGCTTCAAATTAAGACTAAAGTTAATGATGTGGTGCAGAAATGGGTTTTCACGGTGAGAAAGAATGGTACTTCTTTTCTCCACGGGACCGGAAATACCCCAACGGTTCACGGCCCAACCGTGCCGCCGGAACCGGTTATTGGAAAGCCACCGGAGCCGATAAACCCATCGGAAAACCGAAAGCGCTTGGAATCAAGAAGGCACTTGTGTTCTACGCCGGAAAAGCCCCCAAAGGAGTGAAGACCAATTGGATTATGCACGAATATCGCCTGGCCAATGTTGATCGTTCCGCCGGCAAGAAAAACAACTTGAGGGTATTCCCCAAATTTCAATTTTTCTTTTAGACAAAAATTAACTAGTATTAGTATTAATTAAGAAGTAAAAAATAAAAATTTATTAATTTGCCTGGGATGAAAAAAATCTGATTTTTTTTGTCATTGGTGATGTGGTATGGTGCAGCTCGATGATTGGGTGCTGTGTCGAATCTACAACAAGAAAGGGAAGATTGAGAAATACAATACGGCAACGCCAAAATTGAATTCTGGGGTGGTTGATGATTATGAGCATGAACACGAGAATGAGACCAAGCCCGAAATTCATAAGCTTGTGAATGAGCAATTATACATGGACACATCAGATTCTGGACCTAGGTTGCACACGGATTCAAGCTGTTCGGAGCACGTGGTTTCACCAGATGGCACGTGCGAGAAGGAGGTGCAGAGTGACCCAAGGTGGAATGATCTAGAGCTACAATTAGACAACGTGTTTGATTTTCAGTTCAATTACTTGGATAATAGCCTGTCGTTGGATGACCCTTTTGGCACCCAGGATCAGTATCAAATGAATCAGCTCTCACCGTTGCAAGACATGTTCATGTTCCTACAGAAGCCATTTTGATTTGAAAATGAAACTTTTTGGTGAAACTACTACATGTGGACCATGGTAGGTTTGGCTTCGAGTTTGAACCAAACAGTGGTGCGCGTGTAGTAACTATTCTTAATTCTTAATATTCTTTGTTCTAGAGAGAGATCACAGGTTCTGCAGTGTGTAAGTAAAAACAAATGAAGCGGAATGATCTCATATGTGGTAGATCCAATGGGCCATGGTAGATAGATGTAAGGAACTCCCGTAGGAAAATTCTTGTTCCACTGCTTTAGTATTAAGATTTTTTTATATATTTGTAATATATAACTTCTACTTTTCAATTCAAAGCAAACAAATTGAATGAAAAGTCTTCAATTCAATGGGATCGAATGGTGCGATTTTCATGTTTGACACTTGATGTTACATGGGTTTGTCTATTATATCCCTGAAAAATATGACATTATGGGCAGAACAGAAACAACGCCAAAAGAGGACAACTTGCATTAAAATACTCAAAAGCACAAAACAATTGCCAATGTACTAATAATAAATTAATGCTGCCCATTATAAATAATCGCACACGTAAATGAATAGTTTACAATTGATGATGTTCCCCGTCTAATTAATGTTCCTAACTAATAAATAATCGCACACCTACATGGCTTTTGGAATTTTTAAGGCAAATGGATACCTTCAGAAAACCTGAAATATAGCAAGTATTTTATATGGATGGATTAATAAAACTTGTTCTCTGCAATCAAATTTGAATAGATCTGATAATGTAGTATTGTGTAAATCTTCCAATTAATTATAGAAACAAGAGATGCACCTAATATTTGCATAAACCTGCATTACTCTGACTCTTTACCTTGCCTTTCCAATTTAAATTAAATCCTCAAAGCCGTGCAATCAAACTAATGTGATATCATTTTATATGATCAATCACTTTGTGACTTGTAAGCAGTCGGAAATACACAATAAACAGTAATAATCATGGTAGACCTCTATACCACGAACCTATATATTATTCACAACATAGGCTTATCTACACAAGCACATACACACTCATATAATACAACCACCCAGTTCGTAGGACAATGACTACTATCTGATGATGGCAGAGTTATCAATTGAGCGAAGAAGTTATCATTTGTGATCAAATGCTGACATCTCTGGATCTTGGAACCCTGTCACAATCTGCAGGTGCCCAACCAATCAATTGCTTTTCATTGTCAAATACCATCACTTTGTTTAGCATGGATATGTCTGCATAAACAAGACAAGGGATTTTATAATACACAGTTCATTAAGTGTTTTGGTAAAAACTTCTTAGCAGAATAAGAGAAAGGAACCACATTCCTACCTCCAATTAGGTTCAAATCCCCCATCCCTACTTCAGAGCCGTTTAGAATGCCCAAGCAAACATTTCCCATGTTCTGGCAGAACAATTTATTAGCATTCACACATGAAATGTATTTGTAACTTGTTATGGCTCTGAATATGTCAATCTAGAAGGGATTAATTAACTGGGACTCACAGATATTATCAAATATGCTTCAGGAGGGATTTCAAACTGAGATTTAGTTCTCCCATTGCTGGTGAAACTAAGGGCCATTGGCTTGAAGTATTTTCTAACTTCATATATGCTTTTGAAAGGTCTTTTACCATGCCAACATAGAGGGAGAGTTTGGTCATCATGTGTTTCTCGTAGAGGCTTGCCAGCTAATTCCTTCTTCAACTACATATGGAAATCAAACCAAAAGATCCGTGGAATAATATGTCAATATTTTCTTACATTATTGAACAAATACTTATTTCTACTTTTTCTTCTTCAAACAATTCAAATCTTGCAAGATGAAATTGACATGATCTTAGTAATGCCTCATGCTTTTTGAAATTCTTGAAATAGAAGGGTATAGTGAAAGTTGCTTTAAACTGACCCAAGAAAGTAGTGCTTGGTAAGCATTAGAGTTGAAGTAAGTGTAAGAACTCCCAGTGTCAAAAACAGCAAGAAGATTTCCAAGCCCAGTTCTCTTCCCTCCAAAAATGAGTTCAGCTACCCCTGCTGCTGAGTAATGTTTGCTGAAACAAATCACAAAGATGGGATTTCAATAAGGACAAAGAGTTATTATGAATCATGATAATACACGTGGAACTGTAAAATGAGGATCTGAGTTTGAAATCTACTTACTAATCTCTGGATGACATTGGAGTCCAAGTTAGTCGAGAAGAATCATAAACATCTCCAAAGAAAATAGATCCTCCTCCTTGTGCACTCAAACAGTGTCCAACAACATTTCGCACCAAACCCTGACTATTCAGCTGTGATATCAAGCTGGATCTTCCCCTGCCAAGCCCAAGCATTCCATCTAAAGGGTGGTAAGATGAATCTGGAAAAATCTGATCATATCCGCATCTGCCGAAAGGAACCAAAATGAAGTGCATTAGATAACTCAAGAATTTTCACTTTTTGATAAAAAATACGTATGATATAATAATCATGGATGAATGTCCCTGCCTTAAAATATGATTTTATTTCCTGAAAATATGATATTTTTGGTTTTAGTCTTTAACTAAAGTGAGAAATGCTAGCAACATACTTTTTGAAGTTATTCTTTAGCAAACTTCATGCAATTAATTTATTTTCTATAGAGTCAAAGCAGCATTTAAAAAATGATTAATTTACGAGATATGTATTTTGACTTTTAAAATGAATGAACTAATAAGAAAGAGTGTTTAAAAGAATACAATATTAATATTTCTCAAGATTTATCAATGTTTAGTCCTCACAATAAACAAAACAGTGCGGTTTTAGTTCCTTACTGAAACTAAAAGTACATAGATACTTACCCAAGTGCCATACGAACTTTGAGTTGGACTCCATTTGTAAAGTTGAGAGTATAGACATCATTGACAAGTACACCAAGGGATGAGTAATGATCTGCATACTCAACTTCGTAGTCACATTGATTTGGCACTTCACACTCGTAGTTATCAGTGTGGTGCAATGATGCACAGAGGTGATGCCTGCATGGCACCAAGTCATTGCTGGGCCTGTAAAGCGGGTGAGGTGTCTGAAAATAAGGCACAAATATTTTAAGACTAAGATTTTGTAATCAAACATGTTAATATATACTTGTATCTATCTGCAACTTTGTACTTCCAAGATTAATTTGCCTGGTGATTTAGAACATTGGTAGTGAGTTGCATATTCACCTGAGAGCAACGGGAACAAGGGGCATCACATTGAAGCCATGTGAGGTCGCTACCCGTGTCAATGTCAAGAAAATATGGCCTAGGTGGGTGGCCTATGTTGAGAGTAACGTTATAAAACCTGTAAATGTTGCAAGTAATGGTGACTTTATTAGAGGCATGTATACCAACATGTGTCAACCTAAATACAACAGTTATATTTATCCAAACAATATTTTTCTGCAATTGTTTTTTGTACAAATAAACAGTGTGAATACGAGTTATAATATTTTTATAACAAAATTCTTTTTCTCTCTCTTTATCACAGTCATTTTATCTTTCTTGTTTTTCTTTCTATTTTTTGAATGTAAATCCACTATGGTCAGAAAGAGAAAACAAGATAAAATTTTGCTTTTTTATTTTATTTTGAAATTTAACAAAATTAGTAAAATATATATAAAAAAAGCTGAGCCATTAGATAATGACTGCATGAATTACTACTGTTGAGGATCTGAGTCTACTTTTCTCTTCATAATTGTAATCTCTCTAAAATGAAAGCTTGCCTATATATAATATAATTTTAATTTATAAACACCTCAATAGGAGTATTATCCATTTGACACCTCCATTCATTTTGTTTTCTCCTGTCATTTCGCATCACTCGTTACATCTATAACGTTTTTTGTCTTCTATTTCTGTCTCTCTTTTTTGATATCTATCAAATATTTTCCTTTACTATATGAACGAGACAAAGAAAAACAATAACATGGGAATGTGAAGAAACCCCAGAAAGATGTTTTATTTATTAAAATTCAAAGTCATCGTTTCATCATTACTCTTTCCAAGAATGAATAAACATATTTAAATAAAAAATAAAAAAATAGCAAGGAAGGGCCCAAGCAGGAAAAGGCATATATGAAGCAGGGTAGAAAGAAAGGCATAAAGTGAAACTGAAGGGAAAAAGAAGAACACAGAGAAGATTAAAGAGAAAAGGAAGGTCCTTTTACGTACCCAACAGGGTAAACATTGCCGTGAACCGGAAACACGACGGATGAGCCAGCACGAAAACGGTTTAGAAGAAACGAAGATGATGGTGATGATGATGATGACGACGACGATGAAGGTTCATGTGAAAGAATGGTGTTCCTTGCATTTGCACTCGAAGTGAAACTCTTGTGTTTACTACCAAACCAAGCATAAGAAGTGGAGGAGGTGAACAGGAGTAGAAGTAGCAAGAATTCAAATTTCCCTGAGTTCATCTTTGAATTAGCATGCATGTAAGTATGTAATGATGAGAAGAGAAGAGTATAATTAATAAGAATAATGTCTAAGGTATTATGGGTACGTTGCGTGTCATGCATGAAACAAATTGCAACACTTTATATTAAATCATTGCTGTCCATCCATAAAAGCATTGCATTCTAAGGTATTATGGGTACGTTGCGTGTCATGCATGAAACAAATTGCAACACTTTATATTAAATCATTGCTGTCCATCCATAAAAGCATTGCTTCAATAATTAAAACTGGGATTTCTTCTAATGCATGTCTTCTCTGGGGTTCTTATTCTTTCCTTCCTTCATCCATAAACCCTCTTCACATAATAATATATATATATATATATATATATATATAGCTCTTTTACATATACACGGGTATCCATTAGCATGACTGAATAAATGAACAAGAAGAAAATGTTCTTTTAGAATGAGTTATTTTTTTTAAGGATTTAGAGTATATTTACCTTTGATTATTTAGTATGTTAAAATTGAGAATATTTTATATTAAATTTAAAACGGATATATTCTTACTTCATTTTCAAAAAAAGTTGTTCATTTTATATAAACAAGAATTGAATCGGATTTTATTTAAAAGTTTGTTTATATTAAAAAAATTTCATCATAACAGTAGCTTCAAATACCAACATTAATTTAAAGTTAAATCAAGCAAGCATTATAAGTTACACATGGAGATATAGGCGCACAGTTGAGCTCTTTGTTTTTTAATTTTAAAAAATTTAATTAAAAAATTGCACAAAGGTGGATAATATTATTTTAAGAAAAATACATGTATTCTCACAGGACTACAATTTTTTCCCACCTTTTGTAGTTGATCTTTATCCTAATGCAATATTAACGGTAAAAAACAATTAACTAAGTAGATTATTATTTTTTTGGTACATTGAAAAATAGTAAAAATCATACTTAAGAGTGTTATTTACTTAGTTGATGCTTGATATAGCATAAATTTTTACAATAATAATATATTAAAATTAACTAACCTTTTATTCTAACTATAATTAAAAACAATTGTTTGTGCGAACACGTCTGATAAACACTATAGTACTTGTGCAATAATTACTATTATCTAATTGGTTAAGGTACCAAATAACAATGCTGAACTGTGAATATTCTTTCGTATTAGTAAAATCCTAAGTTGGATAATATCTATTCTTCCTTATGATTTGTTTGAAATTTGTAATTGCAAAGTGTTGTAAATTATGTATAGTTCAAAAATATTTTTAAAAAATATACTCTACAGAACATACATGAGTTTTGAAATGTTACATTAATTATTACAATTATTTGCTTTAATGATAAAATTTATTTTAATTAAATCTTTATTTAATTGTAAAAAATATTTAATTTTATTCTGACAATTATGATAATTAATTTGAATTATTATTCTTATGTTTGTATTTTATATATATTTTAAAATATAAAATTATTGAGAACTTTTTATTGGATGGTTTTTGAGAATCACTCTTCTTTCCAAAAAGAGTCGGTTGGTCTTCCTCTATGGGTTGGGTTACAATTTCCTTTCTGGTTCTGTTTATGAGAAATTACACTTAGGTGAATAAATCTGAAGGGCATTGTTATCACACCCTTCAGCCTACAGTACTTTTTACAACACAAAGGAGATGAGAAGTGAAGTTGCTGAGGTCAAAGGGCAATTTCCATTCTTAAATTATTCAGTAGATTGTTTGCTTCCTATTGCATCAGGGCATACATTTTTTTTACTTTACCTTATGCTCTCTGTAAGAACAAGCTCAAACTAAAGAGGTTTCAATTAATTTTTATTTATTTTGGGGACGCATAGATATTAGAATAAAGGAGGAAATATGTGATTTTGAGAGAAAAGGTATAGTGCAAAATGGAAGAAGGAGTCTAAATAGAGATATTCTCTTTATAAGCTACAAGAGACCGGGGAGCGAGAAAGAGAACACTTCTTAGAAACAGGTTATGGGCTCACATGAAAATGGTAAATCTATCCAGTGATAAGTCTTGGGTGTTTAATCTTAGTCCTTCATTTATCTTTTTAAATATATCAATGATTTTGTATTTATGCTGCATGAATGCAACATTTGTGCCCAAAGTGCATAATAGAAATCACCCAACTAACTTGTAAAATGTGATTAATACAGAATTAGACATTTACTTTCCCTCACCGAAGGCCTGTTTAAGGTTGGCCCAAAATGTCAAGTATATATCCAAACATCTTTTGGACAGTTTTTCTTTCTTAATTTTCATCTTCAGGCTGTTAACATAATTAGTTTAAACCAAATATTTTAAATAATGAAACAGTCGAAGGTGTTGTCAGCTGTCACACTCCTAATCTTATTTAACACTTCTGAGTAGATTAACAATGGGAAAAAAGTCATATGGTTGTAATCACCTGGGCAAAGAATTTTGTAATCTAGCTAGAAAATTGAAAGACATATTAAATCACAATTTGAATCTTTAACAGAAGTTGGTGCCACAGGAGCAACTGGCCTAGCACATGTGAAAAATACACCCCACTGTGGTGGGGGAGACAAAAACATAACATAGCCTTTGTGCATTATTCCTTAGACCATCCAATCAAAGTGAGAATTATGCGAAAAATATTGCCACTGATAAGGGCCTTCAACATTTTTTGCTTTTGGAGTGTATATATGGGGGATACTTTAGGGATGAATCTACATCAAAAGTTCTATAGAGAACTGTTTTCTTATGACTCAAGCCTTCAAAGGAGAATTTTCCATGGTAAGAACCCATTCCACTTTCCTCAACTCCTCCAAATGGCAATCCACGAGTTACAACCTACATGATCATTGTTGTAAATGGATAAGTAAGTCAATCAACACACATGGTTATGCCATCATGTATGTACATAATGCATATCTTAAAATGAAAGGGACGATATGTGGACAAGTGGATTTATAAAATAGGAGCATAAATTTAAAAAAATGTTGGCATAGGATCAATCTTTCTCTGAAAAAGTTTCAGGAAGAGAAAAACTACATGTAAGATAGTGTCATTTATGAGCATCTCTCCATAAGATATGTTTTCCACATAGTCCTTCTTCAGTTGTTCATTGTTTGTGAAGAGATACGCAGCAAGAGGTTTTGGCTTTGATTCGTTATACTAAAGCCTTCTTCTATGTTGTCAACCTGCAAATTTAGAAGAAAAGGGACAATATAATATTTTAAATTCATGTGAAATGTAGGGAGAAAATAAAGAAACAAGTCCTTCCAAAAACAACTGCATCAAGTGGCAATTTGTTAGAAACAAGGTGCATGCAAAAGGGAGTAAGGAAGACAAGTCATAAGTAGTAGATGCTAGAGAATAGTCCCCTTGAAAATGAGGATGAAAAATTCAGGAATGAACTTTGTATGAATAACTCATCCCTGAACATTTCATCCTCAATTTGAAGAGTATACCAAATTGCGTGAAACTGAAAATATTTTCTGTACAAAACAATCGAAGCCTTTCAGAAAGATATCTTCTTTAACACTCCCATACCAACATTCAGGGAGAGAGAGAAAGAGAGAAAGAGCAAGGGAAGGAAAGAGGTGAGTTCACAACTAGAGAAGAATAATTGGAAAATAAAATAAATGTCATAAATGAGACATGACACATTGTCCCCGCGTCAAGAACAGAGTTATTCCCTTTACCATTTTCCTTATCCATAAGTCCTAAATGTACTTTTCCTTTTTGATCTAGTACTCACAGTGATAATTGGCATTACTGGTCCAAATATCTCCTCTTGCATTACCATAGAGTCTTCTGGAGCATCCAATATGATATTGCTATAAAATATAAATGAATTTTACCTAATATTAATAAAGAAGAACGGAATGCAACTTACAATTGCTTCTCATTCTTCTGACCTCCTAAGACAATTTTGTCAGATACCTTGTCCTCATCCAAGAGTTTTACAAGCCGTGCAAAGTGGGTAGAGACACAATACGTGACATGTCTTTTGATTCCATTGGATCTTTCCCAAAAAAATTGCTCCAATTCCTCTATAAGAGCATTTATCTGTTGAGTGAGAACTTATCGATTATAATATGTTTGAATACCTCATTTAAATTTGTATTCATGAGGCAACCTTACAAGTGTTGGAGCAAATTCTTTTTTAGTGATGATGTAATAAACAGAAATGCATGCTTGTCCACTATTGAATGCCCACTTTCCAGCTATTATTCTCCTAGCAGTACCTGATTTTTTCAATGATTATTATACATGAAACTATGATATTCAGATGCCTAAATAATGAGCTCAAGAGATAGTGTTACTTATAAGCTATGTTGCATGAAACTATGATATTCAAAATCCTAAAATTTTGGACCAAAAAATCTATTTATCGTATTCAAACCGTACTTGCGTACTCACATCTCATACCCAATTTTTTTATTCAAATTATTTTGGGTTCGTACCCAGGTGTACCGGTACTCCATGGGATATGCCGTACCCATGCTTAGGAGCTTGTAAGTTGACATTTGAATCAACAACATATGGGCACCTTTCCTCCAAGTTCCAGAATTACAGGGGTAAGGTGCTTTGCAGCAGCAGCCATGACAATGCGGTCTACTCTAGCACTACCTGCATTAAATTGGACTATTAGGCAAAGAAGCTTGCTTGTGGTAAAGTTGACTTGCTATTGTTAAAGAAGAACTAATTGAGTTGAACACTGTGACATATTATTACAAATTAAAACTGGCAAAGGGTATGAATACTAACTCTAAATTTCTTGATGTTAGTTATAATAATTATAAGATTTTGACATGACAGTTCAAAATGGAACCAATTTCGAGCAGCATTTCACAGAGTTGGCATTTCATAAGTAAGGCATGGTTAGCTAAAGGGAATATAACTTGTGTCAGTTGAAGGTCAACTAACAAGTGAATGTAGAATTTTGCCATAGCAAAAATATGAGTGCAGAAATATTTGGAAAGCTAGTACCCGTCACTACATGAGACTTATCTATGTATATGTCGTGTATATAAGAGCTCAACAATAATGACAACGAGTGAAGTGAAGAAAATCTGTTCTGTTATAACCTAATGCAATTAAGATATGTGAAATGAGTGAAAACACAAACATACTCTACATACAGAAAGGAAAGTTCCATGTTGAGATGACTAACGAACTCCCAGTGGTTCTGACACAATCTCTGCTGACGATGGGTATGTTGTAATTGAGTTTTAACCTAAAATTATAACGCTATTTGTTAACTGAAGCTGATTATTATAAAGTGAGGTTGGGAACTTTTTGTTTTTCTTAGTGGTTACCTTTTCAGCCTTTCAGTTCCTTGATTGCTTCACTAGATGAAGATTTTGTATTTGTGACCATCATGATGGTTGGTTAGAACAATGGAAAATTTAAATGTCACGATGACAAATATGGAAAGAATAGTTAGTGGAAATATTTTTCTTCAAAGTAATTGACTTAAGAGAAATATAAAGTATAAGAATAATTTTGCAGCATAGGAAGTAAAAACAAATTAGGAAACTGACGACCTCAGATATAAATGCTTCAAAACCAGGTTTAGACAAGTCCTTATCAAGTGCTGTAATAATGTCCTTCTCCCTCTCTTCTAGCATCTTGACTGTGCCCTCCAACTCGGAAATCCTCCATTTGTAGCTTTTTGTCTTGCCTGAATCAAAGCTCTTTCTAAGCTCCTTGACAAGCAAACAAGCCTTCCGTCCATCAAAAATAGGCTTCTCTTCTTCCATTATTGATAGAGTTGCAGAACCTCTCTGCAAGATATAGCATACATGCATGCAAGCAATCCACATAAAAGATTAGAGTTGAACAAATAAAAAGCACCATTAAATTGATAGGGAAAGAGGATGTTTACAAGTATGAAGAGAAAACAAAGAACCAGTAGTGGAATTGAAGTTGCTTCCTAAAGCTCCTTCTAGTTAAATGGTTTGAAAAGGCTTTCCTGCTGCAAACTGAGGCACTGTTAGTATGAAGAACTGGAGTGAGAGACTCATTACTTGTGACAGAGTTATAGTTTTTTCTTGCACAAGGTTTTGGCAATTCTATTACAGTATTAGTCTTTCGGGTGATTTTACATTCTCAAAGTTTCATTGACCATATATCTTTCTTTAAAATCTCAGAATCACAAACATATGAACAACTATTGGTTTTACTTTCACGTACAAGAATGTACCAGTAAATAAGCAAATTAATAAGAAGGAAAATAGATACCCACCAACAAAGAACAGCTCAAAACACAGACTTTTCAGGGGAGAACCAGAAAGATGTTTAGCATTTCAAGTTGTTTAAGATGGTACTGGATCATTATAACAGTCTAAAAATAGTACATAGAAAGTGAAATGATGGTTTGCCTTTATAAGTAGATAGACCTAGGGTGTGTTCTCAGCCATGAAAAATAGAAGGATAGCATTATACGAATTTGATGACTGTTGCATTGACAATATGTTACAAGGACATAGCAAAAGATAAGAAAATCGTTCAACAAAATTGATGGTATTTCAATGATTCAATCAAAGTCCCTAAATTACTGAGGGAAAAAATATCAAGACAGATATTCTCATGCACAACATTTAACTATTTGTGCACTATGTCAGTCCAAGACAAAAGTGATATTGTAGAAAAGTTTTGTTCGCTAACCAATCGTTAACACGTTACAAAGAATAATGAGCACGTAGAAATTTTGTGCCCCAACCAAAATATTATTCATTCAGCCATCAATCTTGGATCAGAGTGCTCAAATACCCGTATGAACTGAGGGGGTCTAAATACATTTATTATAGCAGGTGTTCATCACAATTGAGTTAGGTCACTACATTTACATAAAACTTAATAGGTTCAGATATTATCTTTATATACTAATCACATTTTTTTTAATATTAGACAACGTGAAACTTCTTTTATTTGTTTTATACTTAACTCAACAATCAAGATATTTCAATGGAATCAATTGAAGAAAATAAATTTATCCCTTCACTGACTCAAAATTCAAAATTCAGCATTATAAATATCAAAGCAAAAGCTAGTGTCCATTGTCCCCTCAGAGTTAAGAAAATGTTTTTTTTTTTTTGGCAACTTAGGATAACATCTTCGTGTGTCTCCTTTGTTTTAAGACTTTATTTTAAGAATGTGTATATAGAAAAATATTAAAAGTAAGAGAGAGATAAAACAAACTTGTATGTAATATCAGACAGGATATAATTTTTTAGTGATTGAAATAATTGAAATGTCCTAGTAATGTATGTATTAGTAGGGAATGTAAGCAAGCACACAGCACCTGATGGAGTAAAACTAAGTAGTGTAGGACCAAAATATACATATTTTGATTTAAAGGGTTACTATACGATAAGTCAAGAAAGGAAAGCAACCCAACCGGATAGCCTAGATTTCGTCAAAAAGAAGAATGAGAAGGACAAGACATGTCTTGTGAGGAGTGACTTGTGATTCGCGTGTTAAACCAAGGCAAAGAAAGGAAAGTAAAAGAGAAAAAAAAATGCTTCCACTAAAGCTGGTTCGTTCTCTGGTGTTAGGGGAAACCATCAACCACAACCCTCACATGCTAACCCAAAATCATCACCATCACAACACGCATGATGATGATGATAGTATTGATGATGAAAGCAATGTAGCACATGACACATCACAACCCAACCATGAAAGAAGAAGAAGGAGAAGGAGAAGAAGAAGAAGAAGAAACAAAACCCCATGTCTTATATTTCTTCCAACAAAAGAGATCATAAGGGACACATATAGGCTTGCAACCATCGCAAGAGACTTGGGCATGGACTTGTACCCTACACCATCACTTTCCCACATCATCTTCTCTAACCCTTCATCCACAACACCATCATCATCATCCCCTTCAACCCTATCTACATGTTCCTTCTCTGCCTCCTCTTCCTCCTTCTCTCTCCTAAACGACGCCGTTCCCATCCCCTTCCCTTTACTCTCCGCAACCCCACTCACCCACCTTCGTTACTTTGTGACCCTTTCCCCACGCGCCTTCAAGATCGTCCTTTTCGATTCCGACCACCACCCACACGCCGCCGGCAACGTCAGCAACTGGGATTGCTGCTCCGTTTCGCTCTACTCGCGGGTCACCGGCGTTCGGGTCGACACCATGGAAGGGTTTTGCCGAATTCTCGCCGGAAAAGGTTGGACCTTTTTCAAAACCAAGAAAAACCCATCTCCGGATCAGCTCCGGCGCGGTGGCGGCGGCGGTTTTTACCTGTTCAGAAAGGTGGATGTGAACCGAGTTCGGGTGGGTCGGGTCGGTGGTGTTGGACCCGATGGGGCATGTAGGGTTAGTGAACTGAGGTTGCCTCACTTGGATTTTGGAAATGCTCCTTTGAGGATTTTGCAGTATATTTTGTTGATGACTGATGATATCTTCTGTTTGGCATGAAATTGGTAAGTTTTGGGTTGATCAGTTTCTGCTTTATTGTTTTTATGCTTAATAATTTAAAAAAATGAAATGAAATGAAATGCGTTGTGTTGATTGCTTTTGAATTTGGGGGTTGTTAGATGATGATGATGACAAGAGATGGACAACAAATAGGCCGCATCTGCTGCAATATGTTGAAGTGATATTGGGGAAATGATTCAAACTGTTTATCCCATCCTTTCTTGTGTTGTGTATTGGATTGGATTCTTGATGATGTTTATCCTCTTGATGGTGAAGGAAGTGGAATTGAAAAGATTTCCATGGAGACGTAAAAGTGTTGCAAGTGCTTGAATGATAAGAGGTTTACTCTGTGATTCAATCAAAACCCTATAAGAATGGAGGGTTGGTGCTGCCTTGGCCCTGGATATACATTGAACACACATGGCTGTGCAAACATCAAGTACAATTCTCAAGGATGGTGGAAGGGTGTGAACCTGAGGAGATGAAGCTACATTTTGTTGTTGATCTGGAGAGCTATGCCATTCCCATGACAACAACTTGGTAGGCTGCATTTGGTATGTGTGATCTTTTGGGGTAGTCATCATTTCAGTGGTAAATTTGAAGGAAGGTTATTGTCAGTGCACTAGGATTATCCTGTCCTTTAGCTTCGAGGCCAATACCCAGTTGGGGGCTTATGGCTTATCCTCGTCCACATCCATGCAGAACTGCAAGATGCTGCTGCAGCCATGTCCTGTAAGTTGGTGTATGAATACATTTGATTAAAGGTTGCAGTAGTTGGTTAGAAAATACCTCCTTAAAATCTGCAATGTAACTTTTTTTTACTGTACTGTAACATAACTGCTGCCACCTACACATAGCTTCACAATCAGTCATATCCATATATGCTTCTTTAAGTGAAAAATATGTAGCATACCATATTCCAGTAACTAAAGTGACTGAAAGTTAATAAGGCCCTGTCTTCTGTTGACTTTATATGAAATTTCAACGTTTAGTGTCCCATCAAAAGCATATGCAATGACAGAATTGATTATTTCCATCTCTGCAGGGTTAACTATCTTCCCTATTCATAGCCAATACTTGTAAGAAGTGCATGATCGCTTGAGTCCTCTTTGTTTTACAGAGATGCAAAAGAAATGTTTTTATCCAGTAACTCTATGCTTCATAGCTCTATATAATGGACCGTTTATCATAAGATCCATTTTTTTCCTGACAACAAAGTCAGAACTTATATCTTTCTTTGTCAACAAATAATTTGCTATGATGAATACCATAGTACTTCACTACCTGCTTGAATTGAGGGGTACTTTCAAATATGGTGTTGAGAAACACTCGCATTAATCATAGCAGCTGAATTGTTGTGCACTAATGCGTTGGTTCTAGCCTTGTTTAGTGAGTATAGATCAAACCTATAATCTTCACATTTTAATTATGAGAACACGTAAATCTTTATGTGTTCCAGCAAGAAGAAAAGAGATATTTATATTCACTATCGATTATAACTTCAAAAACTTTGTTTTTGCGAGTTATCGCTTTGTCAAACGGCCTATTAATTAATAAACACACGGTGATTTAAGTGCTTTTAAATGTTCGTGAAATTCATTTGCTCACTAAGCTTTGCATAATTCATGAAAATGATTGCTGAATATTTTTGTGATATAAGCAAGTTTTCCATGGATGTAGAGATTTTTAATTTAAATAAATTTATAATAAAATAAGGTAAACTGATAAAGGGTACTGTAGATTATCAACAAAGGCTGGCACAATTGATAGACATGTGTATGAAAATGATTTTGTTGAGAGATACTATACTCACCTCTAAAATCTCTCCACCTTGAAAAGAAATAATTTTTACTTGTTGCTTGAGGGATATCTTAGTGTATAGAAAAAATTGTAGATCATATATGCTTTTATTAATGACAATGAATATTTCATTATAGTAAATAAAAATGAAATAAATGAATTAGATTTTAACATTGAAAAAAATATATTAAAAATATGACGTATCATCTTGATATGGTATATTAAAATAGAAGATTTAAAAATTAAATTAAATCTAAGATTAATTACCATTACTATAATGTTAAAATATAGTTTAGTTAAAAATATCTTTAATTTAAAATAATGTATTTAAAAGGAATAAAATATTATAAAAAATAATAGCAAAAAATAAAAAAAAATGAAATCAAATGTTCAATAAAAAAACTGTGATTAATAAAAATAAAAATAAATCTTAAAAATAATGACTGAAATTTATAATAAAGGGATGAGTGAGTTAGCTAGCTTGTTTTATTATTTTAATCATTTAATTAATTCCTTAGAATTTAATATTATTTAAAATACTAAATAATATAAAGTTTAATTTTAATATACCCTAAGTTTAATCAATTAAAAATATAGTACATATAACCTTTAAATTAATTAGCATAGTTGTTAATAATTTTTGTAATATAATATATTATAATTTTGGTCTAAACTGCATGAATCTTTCAATAGAAACAATCATTTTTTAACCCTCTAAGTACCTCCTATTCAAATTGTACTTGACATAGTTACATTTACTGGAACTCAAATTCAGGACTACAAGTTAGGTTTTAAAAACTTGTACTAGCTAGTTAATTCATAAATATAATCAACTTTTCTCTAACCTGTATGTGTATTAAGATGTTTAATTTAAAAGTATTTTTTAAAATTCATAATTAAATAATAATATAAAAATGATACATTATGGGTGTATTTTAATTAAATCCATAAACTATATATTGAATATGAATTCTCATTCTTTAACTCATTTTTAAAAATTATCTTAAATCAAAATATTTTTTCAAAAGTTAGATTCTTCTCATTACGTGTCGTGATTTTTCCTTGAAGATAAGTTATTTTACATAAATTGAATTTAAAGATTATTATAATATTAATTAACCTTATTTTCAATTTAATTTTAAAATTTTAATATATCGAATTAGTAAAGATAAAAAGAATTTTTGAATTCAACCTTATTTTGAATTTTTTTTCATATTTTTTCTTAATTTTAAAAATATTTATTTTTAGTTCAGTTCTATCTAGTATATTAGAATGCTAATTATTATAATAAAAAAATATTATTTTTAATTTTAAAAAATATTTAGAAACATTTATACAGCATATTTAAAATATTTACTAAAAAAAATATTTATATTTAATAATATATATATATATATATATATATATATATATATATATATATATATATACGAGAATTTCATGTTTATATACTTCTTATGATAACGGCACAAAATTTTGTTTCAATATTGACATCTTCAAACCCCTAATTTGTTTGATCCGTGCACAACATGAACTATTTTAGGTTGGTGCCACTGCCAAGATATTTGCTGCCAACGGTTAAAGATTCATACGTTTTAAGTCACAGATAATCAAAATCAATTTTATCTCTTTTAATGAAATCTTTTCTATACTCTGAAAATTCATCCTTAAAAATCAGCCTCAACCCTTAAAAGTCTCTAACTACCAAGTCAAGCATCTTGATTAATCGAAAAACATGCAGATAGATGAAGATATACTAGGATTCTGGAGCCTGTCAACTATATATATACATACACAATATACATGTTTCTTTTTCCCTATACAAATTCCCTTCAGCAAACAACCCTTTTTTGAAAGTGTGTATCAGCAAGTTTTCCCCACTATCTCACTCATCTGAATATGATTTTCTCCACCTTTTTTCATTTCTTGCCTTTCTTAAACCTTGTTCTCTTCATGATAATGTGCTTTTTTACCCGTGAGAAACCCTTTGTTGTTCTGTTTTATTTGGAGTTTTATTTTTATGCACATAAGTATAACTTAGGATTCAAATTAAGGTTTCTTTGTTACTGCTGGGCTTTGTTGGGCACTTGCGCGATATGGTTAAAGGAGTGGCAAAGTTTGACTCATCAGCATTAGCGAGTCTATGTATTGAAGCTGCAAGAATTGCACAGAGCTGTGAATCACTTGGAGTCTGGATTGGAAGGATGAGTGTTGAGGAAGTGATATTGGATATAAGGAACGAATTCAAATATCTATTTGATAGTGGTAAGGAATTTTCATCAGTTATTGAGGTGGGCAAGCTTCCACATCATTCTAAAAGCACCAAATTAAGGCGTAAGATCTCTGGTCTTATTGTGTTTACATGAAATATTCAACATATTATTGTGAATGAGTTTTCTTTTCTCTTATTGTTTCCAGTGAATTGATCAATAAATTGAAACATTAGTATGGTATTTGATTCTTCTCGTTTTTTGAAATATTTGAAATTCCTTTACAGGAAGAATAGAAAGTGCTAATTAATGAAATCTGATGATGATGATGTTTCCTACACATTATCACACATGGAATGAACAAGAACTTTATCACGATTTACATTATAGTTTGAACCAAATATGAAGGTGAAAAAGAAAACAAATAGATGGGAGAGAAAGAAGTTGATCACGATTTACTTACGACAACTCACATTGCATGATCTCTTCCATGGCTACATCACATACAGACAAACACTTGAAACAAAGTAAATTTTTCTAAAGACAAGGATTTCTTTATTCACATGAATGTCACAACCAGAAAACCAAATACTTGCTTTATCATTTACAATTTACATAGATGATATCTTAAACCACAAATAAGATGCTCTATAATACAACAAAGCAAATTAAAGCACGCAAATTACAAGCACAAGCTGCACAACACCGTACAATTCAAGCAGAGATTTGGATTGGCTTAACATCAGGCTTCTTAATCTCTTCCTTAGGAATAGTGACAGTGAGAACCCCATTTTCCATAGAAGCCTTCACTTGATCCACTTTGACATTCTGTGGCAATCTGAACTTCCTCAAGAACTTGCCACTACTACGTTCAACACGATGCCACTTATCATTCTTATCTTCTTTCTCAATGTTCCTCTCTCCACTAATCTGAAGAACCTTGTCATCTTCAATCTCCACCTTCACTTCCTCCTTCTTCAGCCCAGGAATATCAGCCTTCAACACGTGTTCTTCTGGGGTCTCCTTCCAATCCACCCGTGTGCTCACAAAACCTGAATTTTCAGCAGAAAGAGAAAGATCCTTGAAGGGTTCCCATATTTCAAGAGAGAAAGGATCGAAAACGTTGGTCCTTCTGTTACCGAAGAAACTTGGGATCAGTGACATTTTCTCTTCCTAACTTAGATGGTGTTTGGAACGGTAGAGAGAATGTTACGTGAATTGTTATCAGATGACCCTTTCTTCTGTTTCGTGTTCTGTCTGGGGACACAAGAGGTATATAAATATCAAATCAAGGGACAATCTCGTATGTTCCAGAAAAGAAAAGGGGTCATGGCGGTTACTGTCTTGCTGATTGGTTTGCAAAAGTTTTAGAACATTCCAAAACCTTCTGGACTATTCTGCACCACCCAGAAGAATCTAGATAAATTCATTGTTAATTCGTCCTCATGTTAAAAAAATTTGTAATTTTTCCCTTTAAAATAATAAAAATATATTTTAAGATCAGTTTTTGAAATTATATTTTTATAAATTATTTTTAAAATAATTAAATTTTTCAAAATAATTTTAGAATTAAAGTTTACACTTTCAGAATAATTCTAGAAAGTGTAAAATTCTAATTTCGAAAACTTATTTTTTGAAAATGGTTAATAATTTTTAAAAATATCAAATCTTAATTCTGGAAACCAAGGGTGGTTTATTTTTCCTTTTTAAATATAATTTTCTATTTTTTAAATTAAAAAAATTATTTGTTAATTTAAGTTTTAAAAATAATTTTTAAAAAATAATTTTTAAAAAATAATTTTTTTACTTTTATTTTTTAAAACTAAAAATTAGAATAACTCTTAAAGTGTTTTTTTTTCTTAATTTTTCATGTCTCTTTCCAAAATTTTGAAGACAAGGATAATTCTGTTTTTATTAATGAAATGTTAGATCAATCATTTTATGAGAATGGTCAAAAAATATAAATTATGACATAAATTTGATAAACACTCATATTTTTTTCTTTTTAAAAATTTTTTTTATTTAAATTTTTACTCAAAACAAACACTAATATATTTTAAAAAAAAAACTCAAGTTTGATTATTCTTCTTTTTCTACTTTTTTAAATATATTTTACAATGAACTTTGTATTTGAAAATGATGAGATAAATGTATTTGAAAACGATAATATAAAATCTATAGCACAAAATTAGTATATGAGATTGAATGTTCGTATCGGATTAAGTACACACACATGCAGTAAGAGCTTCTTTTTAGTTGCTTTATAGGCTATGATTAATTTTAGCTTATATATAAAACATTTTCTTATTTTTTTTATCTTAAAAACAGTTTTAAAAATTAAACTATTAAACATGTTTTATTTTCATTTTCTTTTTAAAGATAATTTTATAAAATTACTTTAAAATATAATTTTTAAAAACTAAAAATTAAAATAAAATCAAACAAGCCTTACTCTTCTTATAGTTTCCTCTAATCAAACAAATATTTAGAGTGAGCAAGCATTGCTATCCTAAGACCAAGGTTGCAATTCATTTTTTTTCCTCATCGTGGCAATAACCATAACAATATAAATACAATTCATGGATTCAAATTTGGTGGAGTTCAAAAATGGTGCATTGATGCAGTCATCAAATTTATTGATTGCATTTAATAAATTATTTTTTTAATTTCAAAAGATTGGTCGACCAGAGCAGATTAAGTGTTAAGAAAATATTTTTAACATATTCTAAAATATTAATTAAAATTTACAAAAATATAAGAAATAATTATTAAATTAAAAGTGTGAAACATCATTTTTATATTTTTAATAAATAATTAAAATTATATTAAAATGAGTGTATTATTAACAAATTTTTAAACTTATTAAACCACATTAACAGATATTTCTAACACCTTTATTCACTTTGTAAAGTGTTGTAAGACCTTTTGAGTGTGAACTTAATTCTAGTTTAGTATTTATGGACTAATTAATAAATTGTTGAGTATTTTTTTAGCCGTCGCACATCTTTGTAAAAGTTTATTAATTGATTGTATATAGTTTGTTTTTTCTATCATAATTTGGAGGAATTTTTAACTCATTTATTTTAAATGTGTTCAATTTTATTTTAAATTTAATATTTTATTACTTATTGGCTTGAATTCTCACTGGTTTTGTCTTTAAATTTATTGACTCACTTACTTTTTTGGGTTGATATTGATTGTAGTAAAAAAAAAATATATTTATTAATTGTTTGGATAAATACATTGTGATCTTTGTGGTTACATAAAAATAAAATAGTATTTTTCAATGGTGTTTTGGATGAGAGAAGTCTTAAATTTTATTAATTTAAAGTCCTAGAGATGATTATCACTTATTAGTAAGGGAAAAACTATTTTGTTAGTATCTGAACCCATAAAATTGCATCTATCTTAATTTTGCATAAGTATATGTTTCTGCTTTTTATTTTTCTAAGTAAGTAATAATTTTTTTCTGTACATATGAATTTTGAATTCTCCTTAAACTCTCTCTAATAATATATGTTTTGTCTATAAAAAAATAATTTATAATGAAAATTGACATAAAAAAAAGTTCTTTGAAGCCATAAAAATTGATTGACAATTTATATATTTATCATCGATTTTAACTTGAAAAATTTTGTTCATCGAGTTAACTAAATTAAACAGACAGTTTTAATGTTCAAATTTTATTTCTTAACTAATTAAACTTTGCATGATTCACTAAAATGATTGCTAAATATTTTTGTGATATAAGCAAGTTTTTTATGTATTGCAAAATATTTCTAATTTAAATAAATTTATGAAAATAATAAGTTGAACCATTAAAGAGGTTTGTAAATCATGAAGAAGGTTGATACAATTGATAAACAGTTGAGTCACTTAAATATCCTAACAAGAGTTCAATTCAGAAGACTGCTGAAAGGGACTATACTCACCTGGGTAATCTCTCCACCTTAAAAGGGAATACAAACACTTAATTTATTAAAAATTGTTGATTACAAATATTTTTATTATTAATAATAAATATTTTATTATATTAAATACAAACAATTTAAAAGGATAAATCTTTGAAATTTTAAAAAATGAAAAAATAAATCATTAAAATCATGACTGATCATCTTGATATGATCTATTAAAATTCAAAATGTAAAAATCAAATTAAATCTAGAATCCGTTGAGATTACAATAATACTAAAATAAATATTATCTTAACAAATATCTTTAATTTGAAACTGTCTTAAAAGGAATAAAAATTATAATGAAATAAAATAAAATATTTAATACAAGCAAAACTATGTAATTTATTAAAAATAAAAATAATTCTTAAAATGTTGTCATTTTATAATAAAGATTCAAATTAATAATTAGTATAGAAAATTATATGTATTTACTATCTACTATAATAACGATACCTAGAAAACACATTACAATATAGGAATGAATGAGTTAGATAGCTTGTATTTAAAAAAAAAAAATTTATTTAAATTGTTTAAGTACATCCTTATTTAATTTTATTTAAAATATTAAATAAATATAGAGTTAAATTTTAATAAATTGTTGGTTTTAAAAATATTATATCTTCAACTGATAAGAATATGCAATACATATAAATTAATTGTTACAAAAGTCAGTTATTCTTATTAATATACCGATTTGATAGTATAAAAACTTTTACAATATTATTATATTTTAATTAAATTCATGAACATAATCTACTTTTATCTGGCAGTGTAGTAAAATATGAGTCCTCACTCTAATAGTGCTTTTAGATGTTATTTTAAATAAATCATTATACCTTAAATATATATTAAAATTTTAAATTATTGAAATATTAATAAATCTTAATTTTATTTCTATTTTTAAATTTTACACATCATATTAGTAAAGATAAAACAGAGTCTTTGAATTCAACCTTACTTTGAATTTTTATTTTTTCTTAATACTTTTTTATTTTAAAAACCTTTCTTTTTATTTTAATTTTATTTAGTATAATAGAATATTTATTGTTAATAGTAAATATATTTTTATTTATAAAATTTTAAATATTTATGAAATATATCGTTAATTTTTTAGTTTAGTATAATACCCATGCACAAAAATTGACTAGTTATATATTAAATTTGAGTCCTCTTTCTTGATACAGAATGTTTTTAAGAGATATCATAGATGAAAGTGTTTTTAGGATTTTTTTTTTCATTGAGCCATATGAGCATTGAATACAATTTAATTTTTCTTAATAAAATATATTTTAAATTTAATCTTATTTGATATAATAGAATATTTTTTATTAATATTAATAGTATTATTTTCAATTAAAAAATAATTTAAATGAAAAATTAGTTATCCAATATTTTTTAAATTTTTACTCAAAAAAATTATTTTAATTTAATAATACATGTATAGTGTATGAAAATTTCACTAGTTTTTACAATTTTCATGATAACTAAACAAAACTTAGTTTCAACATTGACATCTTCGAACTACATAATTTGTTTTTAGGGGGGTACCAAGATATTAGCTGTTAGCAGTTAACGATTAATCCGTTTCAAATCATACAGATAATCAAAATCAATTTTATCTCTTGATCGAATCTTTTCTATACTCTAAAATTTCAAAACTAAAATCATGCTTAGAATACTTGAAAGATTAGCCTCAACTCAACCCTAAAAAGTCTCTAACTACAAAGTCAAGCTATTGATTTAGTAATACAAAAACATGCAGATCTACAGAAGGATAAAGATATACTAGGATTCTGGAGAGCCTAATTTCATTGATGCTTGCGTGTCAAGTCAATTATATACATACAATATACATGTCTCGTCTTCCCTATACAAATTCCATTCAGTATACTACCCTTTTGAAAGTGTGAATCTGCAAGTATTCTCAACTATCTCAGTGCATTTAATGGCTAGATGCACATAATATATATTGATTTGAATATGATATTTCCCGACCTTTTTCTCTTCTTACCTTTCACAAACCTTGCTCTCTTTGTGATAATTTGCTTTTTGACACGTGAGAAACCCTTTGCTGTTTTGTTTTGTTTGGAGGTTTTTTGTTTTGCATATAAGTTTAACTTAGGACTCAGATTAAGGTTTCTATGTTACTGCTTGGCTCTGTTGAGCTCTTGGGCGATATGCGTAAAGGAGTGGCAAAGTTTGATGCATCAGCATTAGTGAGTCTATGTAAAGAGAGGAAGGAGTTTATTAAAGCTGCTAAGTATTGTAGGTTTGATTTAGTTTCATCCTTTGTGTTGTACTTAGAATCCCTTTTGGAGTTAGGCAATGCCCTCAACAAATATGTGGAACAAGAGTTGGTGATCCTTGATGATTGCTGTGCCCAAATTTCTCTTTCTGATTTTGATCCATGCGAAGAAAATTTCCACTTGGGATTTCCCTCCTCTGACTCTGACTCTGATTTGCATTCGCTATTTAATCACTCCCAAAGTGAAGAGGAAGAGCCAAGAGGCCTTAATGATACCCCAGAAGTGCATGATAAATGGCACACTTGTAAACACCATTCTGCAGCATATGTAAAAAATAGAGGGAAGACAAGAGATAAGAGTTCAAATCAAGAATGGTCTCATTTGTCCTATAACAATCCTCATCGTGGCAATCAAGACAATACTCACATTCATGTGGACATGTCATGTGATGATCTTGGACAACATTTGCATAGTCAACCAATGTCATTTGGCAAAAGATGGGAAACTGCAAAAGGTGATCATTGGTTTCCTCAGCACATGAATCATAACTCTTTTGAAGGTCCAATGTCTTTTCCCTACAACAATGATTGGTATGCACATCATGGTACCGAAGTATTTCCAATAGCTGTGTCCCCTAGTTATGATGAAGTGTCCCAAAAGCATGGAATTGAGCAAAATAATCCTACTACTGTCTTATCTACTCCTCCTCCACCTCAAGTCTCTACATGGGACTTCTTATATCCATTTAGTATGAATTATGATGTTCCTTATGACCACGATTGCGATGTGAGAGAAATAAGAGAAAGAGAAGGCATTCCTGATTTAGAAGATGAAAGTGAACAAGGTCTAACTGTGTCAGATTTTAACCAGAAGGAAATTGGAAGTGGGATAAGGCATGACTCAGGTAGTGGAAATGTTCCACAGTTAAATGCTAATGAAGATGTGCTGTCAACCAAATGTAAAGAGCTTGAGGTTAGGGGAAAAACCGCTGAGAAAGAAATCAAGTGTAGCTTGGAGTCTAAGGCGCCGGAAGTCATATGGTCTGAGGCAGTAGAAACAACATCAGAGAGCTGTGAATCACTTGGAGTCTGTATTGGAAGAATGAGTCTTAAGGAAGCAATATTGGATATAAGGAATGAATTCAAATATCTATTTGATAGTGGTAAAGAATTCTCATCAGTTATTGAGGTGGGCAAGCTGCCACATCTTTCTAAAAGCTTCAAATTAAAGGGTAGGAACTCTGATCTTTTTGTGTTTACATGATATTTTCAACATGTAATTATGGATGGATTTTCTCTTTTTGTTGCCTGAGAATTGATCAATAAATTAAAATATTACTATGATGTTTGATTCTTCTTATTTTTTAAATATTTGAAATTGATTTACAGAAAGAATAGAAAGTGTTAATGGAATCTAATGATCTTACGTTTCTTATACATTACATTATCACACATGGAACGAACAAGAACTTGATCATGATTTACATTATAGTTTGAACCAAATATGAAGTTGAAAAAGAAAACAAATAGATGGGTGAGAAAGGACTTTATCATGGTTCACATTATTTCTTTTCAGCCTTTGCTTCTTGTGTCCTGGGGTTCATAAACCCTTCACTACAAACATGTTTGTGCCCTTCATACATTTTAGGCCTTCCATCTTCTAGAGCAAGGCTGTTGTCCAATGCTGACATGCGAAACAATCAAGAGCATGTTTGTTGTGATCTTTCGAGTACTTTGGAGAAGCTTTATGTGTGGGAAAAGAAACTTTATCAAGAAGTAATGGTAAGCAATTACTTATTTATCACATATATGCCTTTTTTCTGATAGTTTGCAAACTTTGTGTTAGACTTTTCTTTTAATGACAGGGTGAAGAAAAACTTCGAATTCCCTATGATAAGAAGTACAAGAGGCTAAAAGAATTGGATAGTAGAGGTTCTGAGTCAGATAGGATTGATGAAACTCTTGCTTCTATCAAACTTTTACATTCAGAAATAAATGTATCTGTTGCATCAATCAGTTCAATATCAAGAGAGATAAATGAGCTAAGAGATAATAAGCTGCTTCCTGAAGTAAACAAATTGATTGAAGGGTATGCTACTTACCTCCCGTTCTTTTATTGGTTAAATTATAAATTTAATCTATATACTTGACATAATTTTTTAATTGGATTTTCACATAAAAACAGATTGATGTAAAGACAATATTTTCAATAGTAGGGAAGATGTCTGATTCCATTGAAATGTCCATGTTATGTTCTGACATTTTAAAATTATACTTACACAGCATCTTTTTTATAGTTTAATTAGATTGTGGAAGGTCATGAGTACATGTCACAAGAAACAATTCCGAGCTATCACAATGGCCAAAAGTCATGTACATATATTAGATTCTGGTTATAAGAAAAAGTCCACCTCAAAAGCTACTCTGAGATTGGAAGGGATGATCTTGAATTGGGGTAAGTGCTTCAGTAACTTCATCAACACACAGAAGGCCCTCGTGAGACACTTGAATGATTGGCTTCTAAAATGCATTGTCCAAGAACCAGAAGAAAATGAAGATGGTATTATTGGCCCTTTCTTAGCAAGTGATACAGAAGCTCCTCCTATTTTCAGGGTTTGCAATAATTGGTACCATGAAATTGACAAGATTTCAGAAATTGAAGTCTCCAAAACCATTAGTAATTTTGCCTCAAGTTTGCACCACTTATATGAGAAACTGGAAGAGGAACAAGCATTGAAAGTTAGAGTGCAATACCTTTTAAAGGATTATCAGTACAGGCTTAAATCCTTCTGCAAGAAGAATGGCATCTACTCACAGTATTGTTTCTCTTTTATCAATATGAAAGCCTCGGAAGATTTTGTAGTTGGTGAAATTCCACTACTAAGTGTAGCTGATGACAATTTAGCAACTTCAAGGGAAAAACTGGTTGAACAGAAAAAGAGACACCAAGTTGTTTTCAATCATGTTAATGACGTTGCTTCAAGTTGCTTACAAGAGGGTCTCACTCCCATTTTTAAGGCTCTTGGAAGCTTTTGTTCGGAAAATCTGAAAAATTATGAGCATGTCAGGTTATTAAATTCTAGCCCCCATGAATAAGTAATCATGTGTTAGAACCTGTTGAACAGAATAGAACCGAGAATAACACATTTTTGTAAAGTAGGTTACAAACATCATGGGCCCTTGTTTTAGCTTACCCTTTCATTGTGATGATTTGGAATATAATATTTGCTTTTCTTAATGCAACTGCTCAATGTGTATGGGGCTTTAGGCATTCTTTCTTAGTTTTTTGCATATAAATCAAGATTGCCTTTTGTGTGGACTGTAAAATAAAGATTGCTAACGAGGAAAGGTTTCGTTTTCAATGCCAGACAAAAAAGTGTAGTTGAAAAGTTAAAAAACACGAACACCATAATTAACATTAGGATTCACCATATTTTAATAAATAGGATTTACCTTCAATTCATCCGTGACAGAATCGGCCAGGTAGGTAAGATACGTGGATATTATTACCCAGCAGAAGTACTCCCAAGTACTTCTTGTCGTTGACTCATAAACCAAATTCTTTGTAATATGAGACCCTTAAAAAACCAGAATGAAAGAAAGGAGGGAAGTACCCCCGGAGACATCTCTACGTTCAAGAAACGAAATTTGCCAGTTAATTTGCCACAAACTGTTTTCCATACCTGTATACTGCTCCTCTACCTGCCTATTTCGATTTACTTGTTTTAAAAAAGCATTTGTTTTTTATAATTTTTTTTTAGAGAATTTTTTAAAAAGTGTTATTTGTTAAGTATAACTGATCGTCAAAAATATAAACTCACATGTTTCGGACAGAAGGCTTTTAACGATTACATATATACCACTATGTTCCCAATAAATAGTCTATACTCCAAATTAATCCGACAGAATACAACAAAATCAAGATGGAAAAAGATAATGATCACCTCATTCATACGAGTGACGTGTAACTATCTTCCACTAAGTTATGCATTATTCCACAACGTGTACAACATAGCTACAAATTATCAGTTTAATCACTAAAAGTTTAATTTTGGAGAAAAACCTACTCTGTCTAACATTTTATACAGCCTAACAGTTGTGAGAATACAAGAAAACCGTACAGGTAAAACGTGATATATATAAGTGCCTCCAGTAGTTCACCCATTCCTATTTTTATTCCCTTCCAAGGGCTCCACTGGTGTCCCAGCAAAACATAGCATGCATAGCATCCAATTTCCAGCGCCCAACGCAATAAACCTTTGACAGAAATAGAAACAGTGAGGTCCGCAAGCACAAGGCAAACCATCTGAACTTGGGAGTCATGACTTGTCTGGAATAAGCCCAAGTTCCCTAGTGTTGACTCCAAATCTATCTTCACTTTATCTCTACCAGCAGAACCTAACCATGGGACATGGTATTTCAGCTTTATCGCAAATATAGAAGAGTCAACCAACTACTAGTTCAAATATGCTAATAGGTTGAACAATGGAGGATAAATTTCGTTAAATTATACCAATTTGATGTCTGCCACAACCCACATATGACGAGAGACTATTTAAAGAGGTTAATCAAGTGATAACCGATTTGGAGTTTGTTAAATAATTTGCAAGAACCTTAGTACGAGAATATAAGAATGCCATGTTTAAGTCAAAACTTAACATAGAAATCTCACGAATCCCAATTGCACCTTCAAATTGCTCACACAACATGAGAAAAGCAGTGACACTCCTGATTTTTCAGATCAATGCAGTTCAAGTTTGTCTCTATGACAGCCACCACCATTGCCACTAAATACTTGGTGAAACAAAGGCATTTACCTTATATACGTCTTGACTTCTGCTGTGGAGGATATCCTGGCATCCCCATTTGATCTTTTCTTCTCAACTGTTCAAAAAGAAAACAAGAATATTACATCCACCTTAGAGAAAGGACAAAAACTAAACCCATGCTTCCTTTTCCCAAAAAAACACTAAACCTGTTGCTGATGTGCCTGTGGAACACCTCGTTGCACTGGGATACCACTGGGATTCATTCCACCACCCATCCCTGCCTGAGATGTGAGATTATAAGCTTGCATTGCCTGATGAGGTACTCTTTGCATGCCAACAACATTCATTGGCCGAGGAACAGATCTATTCGATGCATGACCACCAGGCATGCTCCCCGAAACTGCAGCTCCAGATGTAACCTACCTCAAGATTAAGAAATATATACATTCAAAAGTATGAAGCGGAGAATGTTTGTGTGTATATGCTTGTGCTATGGAAGCATGTAAATACAAAACTAATATTTACCAATAACCACAAATGGGTATATTTTTCAGGGGAAAAGGAAAAGGCAAATTAAATTTCAGAAAGTAATCAGAGTATCCATTAAGAGAAACCACTCAGCATAACACAGTTAAGTGACTTCAGTCCTATTAAAAATAGCAAAATCATGAAAATGTTCATGACTTCTTTGCACAATGTTGCAAAACTACTGAGTATAACTCAGATAATATAAATATAGTCCATAAAAAGAAGATCTAAGGACAAATTTGAATCATATCCTGTATTTCTGATATGCCCCACTCAATGAGAATTCTAAACCGATGAGACTACGATATTAAGATGGCTTACTGATAAATTAAGTGACATAGTTTTTCAAGAGGATTTTCAGTTATCTATGCATACCGGCTGTGAAGGTTGCATGTTAGTTGTCCCTTCAAAATCAGTTGTTGTGTCCACTGGACGTGTGGGATAACTCACAAATGTCTCTCCAGGTTGGCAGGGTACAAGTGCACTGAACATTAATGTCACAGACATGTTTAATTGAATAAAATTGATTTTGGAACACAAGCTTAACTTAATGAAGACTACTACTTATGAAAAGAACTATGTGAATATTGTTTATCTATAAATCTTCCAAAACAAATTTTTAGAGCAATGAAAAATACTCAACGGTGGAAGCAAAAGGCTTTCCACAATCAAAGTTTAGGGAAAAGACCAAACCAAAATAACGCAATGAGGAAGAAAAAGGCCTTACTTCCGCCCAGGTAGTGGTTCAATTTTGAAATACCTGGCAAGCAAAGCATAAGGATGTTTAAGTGAAAAGATAATAGCTGAAAGATACAAAGGAACTAATTATATAACAAATAAAGATACACATATATAATTATATATTACAAAAAGGTGTCTTTCCATCAAAAGTCACGTGCAAATCCATCAACATAACTGAAGAATCTTTGCATCGAAAGCAACACCCTATCTTTAGCTTTCTCTACCATACATCCAAGTCAAGTCATATTGATGAAGTAAAATTGCATCAACTTCAAATCTCCCATGTTTTCAAGATCTCACTCTTTAGTTTGTATGATAAAATGAAGACAGCAAGCCACAAGCAATTATGAAACAATCAACAAACTAACTCTATGAACACATGACATGGAATAGCTAACATAACTAATAGTACTCTTAGAGGAATTGACAGAACATCAAGGCAACGAGGCCATTGAGCTTGGTCAAAAACAAAACTATCAGAAATATTATTAACTAATAAATATCTTTTAATAACTTCTTTTAAGGTTCTTCTGAGTCTTCCTCGACCTCTTTTTACCAGACCAATAGTGTCATCCACATGACATGGAATAGCTAACATAACTAATAGTACTCTTAGAGGAATTGACAGAACATCAAGGCAACGAGGCCATTGAGCTTGGTCAAAAACAAAACTATCAGAAATATTATTAACTAATAAATATCTTTTAATAACTTCTTTTAAGGTTCTTCTGAGTCTTCCTCGACCTCTTTTTACCAGACCAATAGTGTCATCCACTCTATTAGTGCTTTCAATAGTCTTCTCTATACATGATCAAACCATCTTAAATGGTTTTAGTAATTTTTTTCACTATAAGTACTACTTCAATATTATCACTCATATGATAATTTCTTATCTTATTTTTTCTTGTGTGTTCACTCATTCACCTTAACATTCTCATTTTAACACAACATTTTTTTCTTTAAGTAAATGAGTTTAAGAAAAGCTTCTCGACTTGTTTTGACGAAGACTACAACAATCTGTGCCCACCAACATAACTATAGCAACTTCTGATTATAATTATATTGAACACAAGATAGAAAGTCGAGATCCAAATCATTCAATAAACCTTCATAAGCATGCCATATCAAGAAAAGAAAACATAAACGGAAAAAAGGTGAAATCTTGTCAAGATTCAAAGAGACAGAAGCCATCAACCAATGAAATGTTAAATCATACTTCTCAGTCACTAGTCATGTAGATTTTCATGGAAGAACAAAGGACAATAAAGGGAGTCTTACTCATGCTCTAAAGCTTGTGCTGCTGTTATGCGCTTTCGTGGATCATATCTGCCCATAATACACAATCCATTTTATTGCAAAACAAGAAAAGATAAGGCAGAGAGAGGGGGTTTTCATGAAGACAGAAAGACATTACATTCACATATTCACAAAAGCTATATGAAATATTTACAAATTGAATGCCACATGTGACAAAACTGAAATAAGTTCACATTTGGTTAGCTAGAAACAATGACTGTAATGGGAATGAGGATAGAATAATTTTTCCTATCAACGTGTTTGGCATTAAGAAAATTAAACAACTACTCCATTCTACCCCTATATGGTATGCCAAATCAGGCAGGAATTGTAACGCTCTTTCATGCTTCTAAAGAACCGCAAATCCAGTTCTACTGATTTAAATTATAGAATTTTTTTTAAATATATTCTAATGAAATTAATGTCACTCAAATGATATTAAATAACTTGTTCTGTTGTATGAAAATTTTTATTAAATTTCGGGAATAGTAAATACAAATTATCACATATGTTAGAAAAATTAATAAATATTTGTGAGTTGAAAAATATATTAGAATAATTATTTATAATTTTAATTATTCTGAAGAGGTAATGTATGTGTAATTACAAAAAAAATTAAAAATGCAAGAAATAGGTTGAAAATTCTTTTAAATTAGTAAAAATATTTTTAAAATATAGAAAAATTATTTTTAGGTTAAAAATTTGTTAGAATAATTTTTTTGAATTTTCTATATTTTCTATATTATGTATATAGACTAAAATGCCCTTGGTAAAATTTTAAAATGACCAAATTGCCCTATTAACCAGGTAGTTTCCATGCCTGGCCCATTACTAATTCTGAGCCATTTTTGGTTCAATTTTAAATGGTGTTCCACTCCACCCAATGGTCAATTTAGCATCATGAAAGAAAAATACAACGTCCTTTTGTACAGGCATAGCAAAATCTCTCTCAGAAGCTTAGAAGGAAAAACTTACTCAAGCATCTTTGACAAGAGGTCATATGCAGGACTTTTTGGAGATAGGTGTACAACATTATAGAGGCTGGCGTTCTCACTGTTTGCAAACAGCAGCAGAACAGATCCATCAATTTAATAAAAAAAATTATCTCGAAGACCAGGCAAGAAAATGAGAAAACAAAGGATTCACACCATATGAAAATAAGTCTATCTGCGTTTTTTCGTATAAATACATTAAATAATGATCTTACTATTTGTGTCCCTGTATATGTTGCGTATCTTGTTGCCAATGGGGAAGATTTGCTAAGGAAGGCCACTTTTCTAATGTTGGATGGCCTGGCACAGTAACAATGTCCACTGATGTAGGTCTGGAATATCATCAAAAGAATGAACACCCCCCAGTAGGGAGAAAGAAAAAATGTAAGCAAATAAATTACCTAAAACCTTGAATATCTTGTCAAGTTGATCGAGCTGCACATGGAACAAGGATTTTTAATCCAGAATGACAAGGTGTACTAATTCAACTAATCAGAAAGCTGTAAGTTATAATATCAACTATCAAGTACCTGAAAGGGATTTGGTGTAGCTTTGACTTCTGCACCTTGAAATAGTGGCTTCAAGGTCAACAACTCAGCAAAAATGCAGCCCACAGCCCACATGTCTAAGTGTCTATTTAAGAAAACATAATCGGACCAATTTTCAAATTAGATCATACAAACACATTTATTTATTATACAAGGTTGATAAGCCTATCTATGGATTGTGAGTACCACACTCCCCAACATCCACATGGATAGATTCAAATTTTCAAAATTCAGTTATACCAGGCCAACATTTCTTGTAGACCCTCAATACTTTGACATAGATTCGTTGACAGCAATAACTTATTCAAGAAACAACCTCAAGTCAAATTAGCAACAGCAGCAAAAGTACCAAGCATCTTGTCGGTATATAGGTTAAAAGACTCAAGAAATACCCATGAAATATTAATAACTTCACACATGTATAACCCTGAAGTTAACCATCAACTTTTTTTTTCACTGGCACAGTTGCAATTATTTGACTGGCAAATCTTTCAATATCTATAACTTAAATTAAAGGATACCAACAGCACTGGTATAATGTTTTGCTCCAAGAAGCAGCTCAGGTGCACGATACCAAATGGTTACAACTACCTGCAAGTTCATATATCATAAATACAGGAATCTGAACCATCAACATATGAAAAGCTAAAATGTGATACATGTGCACAGCTGACGGAAGGTTATAGATGATAACAGGCAGTGCACGTTTAAGCACCCAACGTGTGCAGAATCAAAAGAACATGAGGCTGCCAGAAGACTTGACAGAGATCAATACACTAAACTTGAAACAAACAGTATCCATTACTCAGCTTATAGCAGAAAGCTGAGTTAGTGCCAGCCTTTAATCCACTCCTACTGTCAGTACTATGCTTGTTCAGATTTTAGCATCTTATATAATAAGAATAACTTATTTAAAGAACACACAAGAAGATTTCTCAAATAAACAGATGATATACACAACACAGGTCGATGACCACAGAAAAGGTGTCCATACCCCATTTTCAGATAATGGCTTCAAAGGGGCCTGATAAATCCTTGCAAGTCCAAAGTCAGCAATTTTAACAACCCCATGTTCCTCCCCATCACCCATAGCCTGTTCATTGAAAGTTCATCACTAATCAAAAGTGAACAAATAAATTTGAACCCAAATGTCAACTTATAGCAGTAAAAGAACCTAATCATACAGTGATAAGGTGGCCAAAATCGTACCAATATATTTGACGGCTTTAAATCTCTATGTATTATCCAATTACTACAGGAAAAATATAATAAAATAAGTCAACATATAAACACAAGAAAGAAAAGAAACCATTATTGCCAATTTCACAATAAAAAAGACTCACCTGTGCAGATAGTTTAGTCCATTGAGCAGCTGCCAGAGTAACGATTTAACAGTATACTGGTTTATGGGTTGGCTGACTTTGTCCCTGTGATGTCTTATTATTTCCTGCCATTCGAGATTGCAATCTTTAAACTCAACTAACTAGAACAAGTAAATCCTTGCTACCTACATATCCATCTTCCCAGTTCCCATGGAAAATTCACAAAATTTTGTAAGATACAGAAGAGTAACATTTTTACAACTGCATAAAATCAATTGCAGAGACCATGATAATTATATAAGAGAAGATGCCACAACAACAACAAACCTAACCTCGCCACATGGGAATGTTAAAATCCAATATTAAAAAGCAAAAACACAAAAAAATTCAGATATCAGAAAGTACACTTTTTCACTGGAAACATTTTGATAAATTACAAAAGAAAATCACAACTTCAACTCAAGTGCCTAAATAAAATGCCAAATTAACAGTTATACAATCATATACTCACATAAAGATCATGTTCTGCATAATCAAAAGCTAGATACAGAGACATGTCTGCATGATTGATGTGGACATTCACAAGTTTCACAACGTTATCGTGCGCTATCTCCCTGAGTAACTGCAGCATCGAATGAAATTAACTGAAAATCAATCTAAAGCACCAAAAAAAAGAAATTAAAAATAAAACCTCCTCTAGCACAAGGTTTCCAAACGAACAATTCTAAATCTTTGGTACTATTTATTCCTACAAATCTTCCTAATTATTTACAAATAAAGTGTTAAACATATTTTGTGTTTAAGATAATTCATGCACGGTTTTATTTAATGCTTAGTTTACAAATTAAAAAAAGATTATTAAGAAATATAACGACGCTATTTTCAAACTACAAATAACAAGTATATTAGCGTTTTACCTTATTCACCATCCAATGCTTAAAAAGGAAATAAAAAAAACCTCAATTCCTTGGAAAATTCAAAATAAAATAAAGTAAAAACTCCAATACTTTCAGCGAATAACTTCCGTAACTGCAATTAACGAAACAGAGAAATTTCACGATAAATTAAAAAAAAAAAAAGGTACCATGATTTCACGGATAGCGGTGGGAGAGACACCGTCACCATCCTTAGATTGTTTGAATTTCTTGATGGCGATGGATTTTCCGCGATTAGTAGAAGACTTGATTCGAGCGAGGAAGACGAGACCGTACGTGCCTTCTCCGATCTTCCCTATCAGATCATACTGCTGAAGCCACTCCGGCTTGTTGCTATTGCTGTTCGACCGGTTGCCGCCGGTGGTGGCAGTGCCGTCTCCCATGGTGGTTCGATGCGTTTCGATCACGATCTCAATTCAACCACGTAACCGAAGCTTAAGGCCCTGTTTGGATGCAACGTTCGGATAAGTGAACGTAAAGCATTTTTTCAAGTAATAATAACAATCCTATACAGTAAAATTTTTTAAAATTAAACTGTATTAATATATTAAGTTGCATTGAAAAAACGAGAATCGTGAATTTTAAATGGAGAAAAATTACAACTAGAAAAGGCAAGCAATAAGCTGAACTTTATATTATAATAACAATAAAAATGAAAATGTACTAAAATATTCACGTAAGAACTAAAATATAAATTTTGTAAGTATAATAACTAATTTGTAATTAAAATATGTATTTTAAAAAATATGATTAAAACCCATCCAAAGTGTTATGTTAAAATATTTTTATTAAGCCATTAAATTATATAGCGTGAAACGGTTCGTAGTACTGTTACATTAATACGAAATTTTATTGAATTTTGCAAATTTATTACATAATTTTCTTTTTATAAACTTGAGTTCGTTAATGGATGGAAGAATGATTAAAGATTAAAACTTGTAATTAAAAGTTAAATTGAAAATAGTCGAAGCTCAGTTTGTGTACTTTGTTTTTCGTTGTTGTTGAACAGAGGTCACTTGTAGCAGCATCAACATGAACATCTCTTTAGTAAAAAGGGAAAATTTTCTCTTTCCATTCGATGTCATTAAGATTTGTGTATTAATAAATTACGGGCTTTCATTTATTTCTCATAAAATGTGTCATGTAACATGTTCAACCAACTATGTCAGATGGTAATAAAAGTTTCTCATGATAATCAGATATATTAGAGTTTTAAACTTGCACAAACAGAGTCTTTTGATTAGAAAGCTTAATGAATAATCAAATGCTCAATCAATATTACTGTCTTCTAACTTGTTAGACATGGAACATAATAAGAGTGCAGAAAGAGTTTATTTTAATGAACAGTTCAAGTACATGTGGACCACCCATTGTTCTTTATCTTCAAGCTTAGTAATCTCCATGACAGAAATAACCTTCACTTATGAATAAATAAGGTAGTATTTGGCATATTTTATTTAAGTTTTAAAAGTTATAAAAAGTTTTTAAGAAGTTAAAGTTCTTTGATAATAATATTCTTTTTATGACTTCAAAGTTATTTTTAAATAAATTTTCTTGCATAATGTGCTATGAACTTTGGAATAGAAAAATAAAACTGAGAATGAGAAGTTCTTCTCAAAATTAATTTATCTTAAAGCTATATATATATATACACACATATTAATTGTTTTATTTGATACTATATATATTTTCCTTAAAAAGTCACAAAATATTTTTAGTTATTTTAAAATATTAATTTGTAATTAATGCTATATTTTCCTTCAATATCCTCAAAATCTGTTTCCTTGTCCTTTGCAATATATCAGTAACTAAGAGAAGTAGTTGCATCATAATACACTTTAAAAGTTCTAACAACCACTCACCCCCACGGGAACATGTCAAGTCACAATCATGAAAGTGTTTTAAATTCATGTGCTCTTTAGTTTATTCACTGCAATTATATTTCTTATATGTAGCTGAAAAATGAAAATGTTACCGAGTCTTCGATGCAATTCAACCAAAGCTTGGTAAGAAGACATGGTCATGTGAAGCAACTTCTTGCAGTGGACCACTATAAATGTCCATACAACTCAGACAGTAAATTGCATTAACTTCTATGGTGCGTCCTACGACATAAATTAATATAAAATAATAAGGTTGTAACAGAAGGAACCTCGTAGTCATGCAGATTGGAGTGCCAGAAGCAGGCCTCTACCAAATTAGCAACATGTTCAACCTGCACACTCCACCAACCCTTCATCATCAGTTCAAATTACTACCATGCATCACACAATCTGTTTTCTATCAGATTTATTCAAATTACTTTAAATTAGTAAAAACAAGATACCTCGTTAATTTCTGCTGTAAATTGTAAATATTTACAATTTTTTGCTTCTACCTTAACAGCATTTATAACTAATAATGATAATAAAAAGTCTAGCATTTAAAGTCAGCCTCTGACTTTGTAAGTTGTAGTGGATAAGAAAAGATTGGCATTTCCTTGAAATTTGGGTTGCAAAATTCTCAAATGTGTTGTTTTATACAAAAGCAGTTGTTGAGTTTTTCACACCAATTCTCAAAGAGACACCAAACTTGCCTTGAGGTTTTGTTTGCAAAATGTTTTAGATAAATGTTAATTAGTGTTCTTACAAAATGTTAAAAACATAGATTTTCAATGCATCTCAATGTAATTTTTAATAAAAAAATTTAGTTTAACCAACCCTCAAGATCCAATTTTTCATGCACAACTTTTGAGGATAATTTTAGTTGTCTGCTCTATTTTTTTATTGTATTTTCAATATGCATATACACAAAATATAAAAAAAAGTAAGTAAAAAATAAAATTCATTGTATAATATATGATATTAATTTTAGTTCTCTTACTGGAGTGTAAATTGAGAAAATTACACCATTTTCACGAAAAGCACTTTGATTACTACATGTCATACCAGATTCTATCCATCAGCATGACAGTTAAGAATGCATGGATAAAAGCACATTGAACTGCTACCTCATTCCTCTAGCAATCTCCGCCAGATCTACCTATAATTAGTTATCTACTCTCCTTCCTAACATCTTGCTACCTCTCTCTCTCTTTTCTTTCTGTCCTACTAACGAACTACACATTTTCTTGGCTAATGGATTTGTTCAAACAAAAGGGTGTGGTTTACACTCCTGTGAAGGATGTTGACTTAGGTCCCTATAGCACTGAATTCTACCTCCAAGCCAATGTCAAAGGTTCATTATGCATCGTCTCTTCTTTTCTTTTACTAGATTCTTGGCATCTTCATTTCTTATTCTCTTCATATGGTTTTCCATCAAAAGCTTATTATGATTCTCTTTCTGATTATGATATTTAATATTCTCTAGTTCGAAGCAGAGGAATGTCATTGTATCAGGTTTACAAAAGGTTCTGCATGGGCTTTAAGTTTTAACTTTCAACGATAATATTTGAATGTCATTGGTTTCTCAAGTTCAGAATCTTTGCTTATACAAGTCTTAATCTTGATGGATGATAACCATGCACATCCACAAAATGCTAATGATATTTTCAATATCACAGCTCCTCGCATGACTGGAATTTTGGTCAAAATTTTCACTCACTTATTGGAGTGTCCACTACTTGGAACTTTGGTACTGTTCATATTGAAAGGAAACAATCTTATTCATAAGGTATGCTCATGGTCCATGTTTCCATGATTGAATTCCATTCTCTCTTCATAAACTTCACTAAGCAAATGTTCTTTTTTATTTGTTTCTGCAGCTTATTACAAATGCAGAGTTAGAAGAGTCACCTCTCTTTGTTCCCGTGCATGATTTTGAAGGTTTGAGAGAGATTATGGACATGAGCATATTGATTGCAAAATTTTGGTTGGCCTTGATAGAAATTGCATCACTAATTTTGGTTTATTCTTAGTAGACATAAAAGAGAAAGAAGTAAAATGGTTGGATCCTTCTTTATCTCCACCAGAGAGAGTTCAACTTGCACTAGATTGCTTGCCTATATCTTCAGAAGAAACACTTGATGGAATAAATCCTTCATTCTGTCGGTGGACAATAATGGATTACTCCAAAGCTTACCTATCAGGGGACATTACACCAAGCATGGTAGTTTTCATTGTTTATATTCTTTTAGCATGTTGTCATCATGCCATTTATGTCTTCACTCAATCAACACTTGGCATGCATGAAGTGATATTGCTTTACATTGAATAATCTGCTACTACAAGGTCATTCAATATACGGTATCTCTGATGATTACATAATTAAGTCCTCATTTCAAGTAGTTTCTTTTCACAGGTTGCAGAACGACTTATTGCTGCTATTGATGAATCCACAAAACTCCCACTCCAAATGGGATTCTTTATTCACTATAATGCTGATGATATACTAAAACAAGCAACTGAATCAACTCTTAGATTCCAAAGAGGTACTTCATAGCAACTCAAATATCAATTCAAAATCAGATGACTTCCTTCAACCTGTATATGATGCCATCTGATAGTGTTATTTTTATTGAAACTCGTAAATATGAATAATTGTCCTTTCTGCAGCCAGAAGTAAAATGTATGCTACTTACCTTTCCCCTACCCCACTTTCTGACATACACATGTGCTAATGGTACAAGTCTCAGGAATACTGTTTCTAATATTGAAGGCATAGAAAAGAATAATTTACCAATTGTAGTACAGAAATTACCCTGTCATCATTTGCATGCCATTAGTCAGACTAGTACTATTAAGTAATAACTGTGGCACTGATTTCCTTTCTTTTTAGGCTTTCTCCTCATTTATGTTCATATGTTATGTGTACTCTACCTGTCAACCATGTTCAGATACTCATTTGATGCAATATTAATTGTGCAGGGGAAACTATTTCCATGCTAGATGGAGTTCCTGTTGCTATCAAAGATGAGATAGATTGTTTGCCATATGCAACAACAGGTAGTGTAATGTGTTGTTGTTCTCTCAAAGGTATCATTCCAATGATTAAGCTATTGATTTCATGATTCACTTAAGCATCTTAAAATGGTGTCCTCAAGGAGGTACAACGTGGCTGCACAAAGAGAGGCCTTGTAAAGATGATGCTTGCTGTGTTAAGCGTCTAAGATTGTGTGGTGCCATACTTGTTGGGAAAACCAATATGCATGAACTTGGGTCTGGAGCTAGTGGGATCAATCCACATTATGGGTACTAGTACCATGTGTTATACTTACTCATAGTCAAATTATGTAGCTGGCAAAATGAGCTTCCTAGTCCATTCGGGCCAATCTGGTGCACACGGCAGGCTTTAGTGGACTGGGTCAAAATTTGGGCTTTTACTGATTAAGCCCGGATCGATTTAAATGACCCGAATTTAATTCAGGCCATTTTGCCGGCTCTAACATTATGTTACATTTTTGGTGGACAGTTTTATGAATCAAGTACTAGGAAATCTACACAGAATTAGTTGGTGATAACTGCATTTATGTTTATTTAATTTATAGGCCTGCTAGAAACCCATATGATCCCAGGAAGATTGCTGGAGGTTCTTCTAGTGGATCTGCTACCGTGGTGTCAGCTGGACTGTGTCCTGTTGCTCTTGGTGTTGATGGGGGAGGTATTTGATTTATATCTGTACATGAAAGACCAGAGAAATCAGCATTTATTTTGCTTAGTAGCATTGAACATATATCTGTTTCAGCCAAAGTGATATACATGAATCTACTAGGTAAATCTATTTCAGTAGTGCATGAATATTATGAGTACATATACTAGAAAAGTTGATGAACTACTATGATGTTTGCTGATATGTTCAGGATCTGTAAGGATGCCAGCTGCTCTTTGTGGTGTTGTTGGTCTGAAACCAACTTTTGAACGTATACCTCATGATGGGTAGGTATTCATTTTTGTTTTATCATGTTTAAATACATGGAGGGTTGTCATGACTTAGAAGAATGATCCCTTTCCTATATTCAGAGTTCTTCCACTAAACTGGACAGTTGGAATGGTTGGAATACTATCAGGCACTGTTGAGGATGCATTGATCACGTTAGTAGTCCTTTCTATGATACACTTTCTTCTAGGAAGTTCTAAGATTGGTTTTTAAGCATCTATTGTTCCATTGTTCTTAGTTATGCAGCTATTGGTGGTGAAATTCCATCACATCAGCCCTCTACTGTATTGGTAAGATAATGTTTTCAAATTAATGATTTTGATCATTGTTTAGTCTTCCCATGTTTAACATAACATAGAATTATGATTTGATTTGCACTTCCAAATTCTAAGAAACTGATTCTGAATTTAACTTCTAATCTCTTTGAACAATGTGAAATCATTGTGTAATATTTTAGACCAAGATAAACCTTCCGCTGCTGAGTCTAACAAAGTTCATATCTGATATCAAGTTAGCAAAATATGGGAAGGTTAGACACCTTTTAACCAGTTATAAATATGTGCATTATCATTCCCACGGATTGAAAAAGAAGATTGTTCTAACATCATTATGTTGTTTAACCACTACTTCCATCAATTAGTGGTTTGATGATTGCAGCGATGATGTCAGAGTATGCTGCTCCAAAACTTTGCACAAGCTTCAGGATCATTACAATTGGAAGGTACTGCAAAATATAAAAGTACTAATAAATGGTGACTAGATATTACCATGGTTGCTACTTTCCTTACTGGAACAAACTACAGATAATTTGATTGTTTGATGTGAAATTGAAAGAAGCAATCTTTTAAACATAGAAAATTCACAAAGCACAACTCCATCATTGAGAAACAGTACATCACTACCATTACTTGCTAATATGCTAACTTTGTTTTTTGAAACATAAGATTATAGATGTGACCATACCAGAGATAGAAGCAATGCGCCTGGCACATTATATAACAATCGGATCTGAGTCTTCCACATCGCTTGATTCTTTTAAAGAAAAGTATGATATCTTATAAAATCTTTGTTTTCCTCTTCATTGTCCTCTAGATTGAGGAGTATGGTTGCTGATATCACCTAATTACTACCAAAGGAATTTTGCAGAATTAGGATGGGATGTAAGGGTAGCACAAAATATCTATGGTGCTTTCAGCGGCTTGGAGTATCTTAAAGCTCAGAGAATTAGGTAAGATATGAATTGTAAGAATATTTATTTAACATTAGGATTTGATCTTCTCAAGGGTATGTTAAATTATTATTATTTTTTGGCTTAGTTAATTTTTTCAAACAAGTCTCCTGTAAATTATTATTTATTACTAAATGGTCATTTCTGTTTTTTTTAAATTTATATTTAATCCCTCAAAATATCTTAAATTTTGTATTTAATATCTCATTTTATCATAATCAAATAAGAAATTCATAATATTTATGAGAACTAAACAAGAGACTCGTAATATTTAAATGAACCAAATAATTTTTTTTATAATATTTAGAGAAACTAAATAAAAAATAAAAATCACAAAAAGTGCATTTCATTAAGAAAATTATATTATGAAAGGCCAACTTAGAATAAATAAATAAATAATCAGATGAAAAAATTACAAAATTTAGAAGAAATAAAAGCTTAATCAAGCCTTATCTCTTCCTCTAGTAGATTATTGTTAATGGCAGCTTGTTAAAAATATGAACAGGAATCGGCAATTCCAACTTCACAAGAAAATATTTGCTGAGGCAGATGTGATTGTCTCACCAACAACGGGGTTTGTCCTGTTTTTCTCAAACTTGACACTGTTGATGGGTAGCATTTTTGCACTTTAGTGTAACACATTTATGATATTTATAACAGTGTGACTGCATATCCAATTCAAGATGATGCCCTGAAGACTGGTGAACTTGACTACGTGAATGGAGGTATAGAATACAATATAGATTAAATTCATTTGGTTAATGACATTAAGCACTCTGCATGTTCTTATGTAGCTGTTTGTAGCAATAAAAATATAATTTGAGTCCATTTTCAGCTGCACTTGTTCGTTATTCCATAGCAGGAAACTTTCTGGGACTTCCAGCTGTCACTGTTCCCGTAAGATCCCATTCTCCTTTCCTTAATTAATGACATTATGCTCTCTGCATGTTTCATATGTAAGACTTTTACATTTTATTACTTTAACTATTTCAAATTGTAGTAAGTTTTCATTTAAAAATATACTATCTATTACATTTTTATATATTTATAGACAAATATTAGCAACATAAGTCCAATTTAAGTAAATTTCAAGAGAAGTACATGTACAAAAAAAAAAGCATAAAAACTTCTCTTTTCTATTTAGAATTTTTCTCATTTTACTTTTCTAATATTTGAGAAAATAAATTATTTCTATTTATGAAAGAAATTTTATGTATTTTTATACCATTTTTTTTTCTCTTATAGAAACTTCTCAAAAATTTAAAAAATGTGTTAGGGAGACATTTTTTAAAAATTTATATGCTATATATTTGTTTTGTTTTTAGTCATTTATTCTCTCTCTGTGTATTTCACACTTCACACTTTCACAGGTGGGATACGACAGATTGGGTTTGCCCATTGGGCTTCAGTTTGTTGGAAGGCCTTGGTCTGAAGCCACACTCATCCACTTAGCATTTGCAACTCAGGTCAAATTTCTTTCTCATAGATACTGCAGATTATTTTCCCTATTACCCAAAATAAATTTTTATCAGAAATATGCTGATAAATTTATAACTTGATAAAATTCAATTTTTAAGATTATTTTATCTCATTCTCACATATATTATGTTTGTGATAATAATGTTAGTTTGATTTTTGTGTTGAATAATTAGTATTAATTAATAACGTTTTCTCTTTGTAATATTTAGTAAGAGCCTATAAAAATTTGCAATATTATTAGATATTGCAAAGTTGTTAACTCTTCCATCCCTCTAAAAAAATTGGTATTGTTATGATATCAGGCTATATGCATGTCAGACTACAAAAAGCCAGAGCTTTACTATGATCTGCTGAGAAGATAAAAAGGAAGAATAGCATGTCATTTCAAGCTATATATTATTTTTACAAAACTTTATGCCTTTGGTGGAAGTTTCAGTTTGTGCTCTTCTATTCAATTCATTAGCTTCCATTTTCATTTTCCTTTTTACCCTACTTATAAATCAACTCTCATAATGCATGTTTAAAAATGTGCTAAAAAACCTTATAATTATAGATTCAATTCAAAAACTATAATTAATATTATTAAAATAATTATAGATTTATAATTATTAAACGTAAATTTAAGCATGCTCTAAATCGATACATTTGTATAATTCACATTGTAGAAGTCCTTAAATTAAATTGATCTCCACTGTACTCAACAGTTATCACA